>NC_090981.1:65543644-70392303 GCF_040807025.1 Struthio camelus
CGTCCTTCCTACCGGGCCAAAAGAGCCCCGACAGCCCCCCGCCGCCGCCGCCGCCCGCCGCGCCGCCGCCCGCCTTGTGCGCTCCGCCGAGCCCGTCGCCTGCCTCCTCCTTCTTGTGGCACAGGCCGAAAGCGGCGGCCGGGAAGCCGTAGGGATGCGGGAAGAGGCCGCCGCAGGCGGGGAACTTCTGCAACACGCCGCCGAAGGAGCCCTTGCTGGGCACCGGGATCACCGGGTAGCTGCGCGGGCTCTTGCCGCCGTGCCCGGCCGCCGCCGCCGCCGCCGCTGCCGCCGCCGCCGCCGCCGCCGCCACCGCCTCCTGCAGCTCGTCGTCCTCCTCGAAGCGCGGCCGCTTCTGGTGCAGCTCGGGCGGGGCGGCCAGCAAGTGCGGGCTCAGCAGCCCGCCGCCCACCACGGCCGCCGCCGCCGCCGCCTTGACGGCGCCCAGCGGGTGGCAGGACGGGGCGGCGGCGGCGGCGGCGGGCGGCGGCGGCGGCGGCGGAGGCGGCGGCGGCGGCAGGGCCCGCTTGCGGCTGCCGCCGTTGAACATGGCCTTGACGTCCTCCCAGGCGAAGACCAGCTCGTCCTGGGGGCTCTTGTCGGTGAGCTTGAGGTGGCGGCGCCAGGAGTTGAAGTTGGCGGCGTCGGGCTGCGTGTACTTGGCGTCGGGGGTGCGGTGCGAGTGGAAGATGAACTTGTTGGGCGAGAAGTACATGCTGCAGTAGCTGCACTTGATGCACTTGGCGCGGGAGCTGTTGTAGCGCGCCGGGATGAAGCTGCCGCGGCAGCCCCAGGCGCACTCGTGCGACACGTCGAAAGCGAAGTTATCCGGCAGCTTGGGCGGCCGGTTCTCGCCCAGGAAGGACTTGCAAAGCCGCTCGGCCTCCCGCTTGGTGATCATGCCGCAGCGGCGGGAGGAGATGGGCATGGCCCCGGCCCGCCGCAGGATCTCCAGCTGCACCGGCGTGCACTGCACGCAGGTGATGCCCAGGGCCACCCGTCGGTTGTGGATCTCGTTGTAGCTGAAGTTTTTCAGCAGCGTGTTGGAGATCTGCGCCAGGCACAGCCGCTCCTGCCCGTCGATGACCAGCGAGACGATGGGGATGCCGTAGAGGATCACCTGCCCCACCTGGTTGGGCTTCATGGCGCCGTGGCCGGCCCGCGGCTGGCTCATGGGCTCCGGCGGGTACGTGCTGGACGGCGACGGCAGCAGGATGTCCGTGGGGGCGGGCAGCGGGCTCGTCGCCATCGCCTCAGCGCCGGGGGGGCACCTCTGCGCCAGCTGCGGAGGGAGGGCAGGAAGAGAGACACCGTCAGCCCGGCCCCCTCCGTCTCCAGCCACCCCCCCGCCACGACGCGGCGGGGTCCCCTAGCCCCGACGCTGCCCCGAGCCTCCGCCGGCAAACCGGGGGCCGCCGTCGAAGTGCCGGAGGCGGGGGGGGGGAGGGAGGGAAAGAGCTCAGGCTCCCGGGATTTAAGAATAAAACGAGATCCTGAAGGATCGGGGCGGCACCTGCCTGCCCCCCGCACGAAACGTTTTCCCCGACGTTATCCCCGGCTTTCGCGGCCCGGATTGCCCGCCGCCACCTCCCCAGGCGCCGACGGCCCCCTCGTTACCGCTAAAGCTGCCGCCGGGCGCATCTCGGCTCAGGTGCGGAGATTACGGCAAATCACCACATCCCGCCCCCCCCCCCCATTCCGGAGCACCCCCGAGTGCATCCTACGGACGGCGAATGCCGAAACCCCTATCCCCTCCCGTCTGGGGAAAGCCGCCGCGGCAGCGGAGGCAACGAAAGCGCGGCGCCCCGCGGGCCCTCCGCGAAGCCCGGCCTCGCCGGGTGCCCTCGCCGTCCCTTGCTCCGCGGGGGCGGCCCCGGGGCCGCTCTACCTGCCCCTCCGCACCGGCCCCGGGCGCCTTCCGACGGCTCCCGGTGCAATACGCGGGGCAGGTCCGGCCCCGGCGCTCCGGCATCCCCGCCTCCGCCGGGCCGCGCCGAGAGCCGGAAAAGTAGTATTTCTATATATATATATTTTTAAAAATATATATATATATGTATGTATGTTTTAAATCTCGGCGAGCCCTGTCCGCGGACACCCGCGCACCGCTCCCCGCCGCCGCTTACCTGCGCGGCTCCCGGGGCGCTCTAGCACCGCCGCCGCGGGGAGGCAGGCGCATCCCCGCCGCCCCCGGCGCAGCGCAGCGCAGCGCGGCCGCGCGCAGCCTCCGCGCGTGTCTGGGCGCGGGGCGGCCGCGCGCCGCGGCCCCCCGTGGGCGCGGTGACGTCAGCGGCCCGGCCTCGCTTCCCCGCCCCGCGTGGGGGGGGGGGGGAAGTCAGACCGCTCCGTCCCGTTTCCCCCCTACCCCCCCGTCGGTGCGGCGCTGCGCGGAGTCTCCTCCGCGGCGGCGCAATTAGCGCTGGAGCGGGGCTTAATCCGCCGTCGGGTCCGCGCCGGCTTCGCCCACGAGTTACTCGAGAGGGGAAGGTGCTGGGCGCCACCAGGACGCTGAACTCCTCCGCGAAGCGGGTTAAACTGAATTGTGCTTTTTTTTTTTTTTGTGCCTTTTTTTTTTAATTCCCCCCGCCCCGGGCGGTCTGAGCACGATCACTTCCAAGAAATTGAACATGCTCAAATCGAGTATCGAAGTCACGTCCTTTCGGAAATACTATTTTTAAAGGAACTGTCAGAAATTACGGGCGGTGGGAAGAGAGGGGAGGAAAAAAAAGTTGGGTTTCGGCCGCAGCGAGCCGTCCGCACGGGCGCGAATAGGTGCCGAGAGCCGGGAGAGCCCCCCCTGCCCTTCCCCAAACAGCTAAACTCGAGCGATTCATTAAAACCAGGTTCAAAAGGACCGAGATGCTTTCTTAAGCGCTCGCAGCGTTAACACGGCTTAAACGTTATTTTTTTTTTCTCATTGCATTATACCTCGACCTAGCAAAAAGAAACGCAAATAACACACGTCGCCGCGCCTGCCTCCCTCGTTTTTCCCAAGGCAGGTGAATACGGTGCAGCAGCAAAGTAGGTATTTCAAGATCTCCCCGAAAAAATAAATGCAACATCGCAGGGAAAAACATCCATTTTCTTGCCGTTTGCTCTCCTGCCCCGCTTGCTGTGATGCAGACCCTCCCCGCTCCAAGGCCACCTGGGTTTTGTCCCCTTTTCGGGCGTCTGTGCAGCCCTACAAACCCTTTCCCTCGCTGTACGCTCGCCGGCAGATCTGGCTGAAGACGCGCACCCGGCTACTCGGCCTTGAGCACATCCGCGGAGCGAGGGCACAAAAACTATACCCAAACCCCCCAAACCAACCAAACAAAAAAAAAAATCAAACACCACCACCAGCCCCCACCGCCCAAACCTCCCTTCTAGCTGAACCAGGAACAAAATCTGAAGCAGCCAGATATTTTCTAGTACCGCTCTGGTTTTCCTTTTAACACAAACGATGCTCCTATCTCTCTGTTTTTCCATCCAGGCACATGAGCAGTGTCAAACCTTCCGGCGCCCTTCTAAGCCACGAAAACGTGGGGTTTGCAGCGAGTTTTTCTGCAAGGCGCCGCGAAGCCAGGCGAAACTCGACCTTTCCCAGGACGGCCACCCCAAAGATTAAAGAAACAAACAGACCAAAAACCCACCCATCTTTCCGCACTTTCCCGCGGGCAGCGAAACCGCGAAGCCCCTCGATCGCTTGGGTCCTGGCTAACTTTGAAAAAAATCACCCCTCTCTTTAGTACTTCTGTCACTTCTTGTTAAAGGCTGGTGGCCGCCGTGCAGCGGCTGTCACCCGGCGCCACCCCCCTCCCGCGGGCTTCCCCCCGCCGCTCCGGCACGGAGCCCGCCGCTTTCGCCTGAGCAAGCGCTACCAGCCTCACATGGGTGACATTTTAATCAATGCTTCCTAGCCAGGCTGACATGAATTTTACACTTCGAAAGTCTCCTCCGCCAGCTAATTGATTCAAATTGTTTTATTGGTTAAACCCGTGTCACGCATTGTATGATCTATGGCCACGCCACGGAGGAAATCTCCCCTCCTGTTTTCGCTCCCTCGGTGCTTCGCCGAGGTAAGGGGGTGTTTTAGGGGGAGAAATCGCCCGCTGTGGTGGGTGCTCAGGGGTGCCGGCCTCGCCGTCGGGGACATCAGCCCGGTCCCCGGGGAGCGGCGGGGCCCGCTCGGTCACCGGGTGGTTTTTCCCGTGTCCATTCCCAGGCGAAGCGGTGCTCAAGAGCCTCCTCCCGGGCTCTGATCTTGGCGTGGGGAGACAGGGAAAAGCGGGTCACGCCACCTGGTTGCAGGCGGCGGCAGGGTTTCGCAAGTCCCCTTCAACGAAGCTGCCCCAGGAGCTGCATCCTTGCAACCCGAGAGAGGTTAAAAACGCAAGCTCGATCCAGAAGAGTTACTAGCCAGCGCCTGCTGTTTATTTTGAGGGGAAAAAGAAAAAGAAAAAGAAAAAGAAAAAGAAAAAGAAAAAGAAAAAGAAAAAGAAAAAGAAAAAGAAAAAGAAAGCTTGTTCACCTGGCAGGTGCTAATGGCCTTCCTGCAATCAGCACGTTTGAGGGGTCCCCTCAATTTTCTCTGCAGAGAAAGCCAAAACCCGGGGGACTTGTGCTCTTTAGCAGAGGGTGCAGGACACCGCGTGTCACGGGGGTGCACCCGCAGGTGCACCTGCAGGGGCAGGGGGGAAGACACTGCCCCGCACCAGCACCCTGGAGAAGGGGGACATACCCGGGTGCTTTTCTACTCGAGTTTGTCGGGAAACCTCGTGGAGGAAGCACGGCCCCCAGCAGCTGCGCGGGGGCCAGCTCGGCTTGCCGGAGAAAGGCCCGTCCCCCCAGCGGCCGGGCCGCTGCCGCAGGTGGCCCCCGGGCGGGCGAGGCCCTCGGGGCGGCTCCGGCCGCGGCCAACGCGATCGCCGCCTCCGCGGGGCAGCGCCGGAGCGCAGCCCGCGCCCCGGCGGGGACAAGCCCGGCGGCAAGGGGGTCCCTGCGTCCCCCACCCGACGAGCTGCAGACTGGGCTCGTGCCCTGCTGCCTCCTCGAGGTGCTTCCGTCCATTTCGTTATTTGCTCTTGCCATCCGCCCTGGTTCCGCTGGAGTCACCTCCCTCGAGAGGAGAGGGGAAGGCGGACAAACTTCTCCCGGGAGCCTGGAAGGGATAAAATGAGTCCTGGCTCCTCTTCCCTTCTCTACCACAATTCTGCCTCGGAGTGGCTCAAGCAAGGAGAAAGCAGAAACAAATCCTCTCTGCGGCTTGCTTCATACCGAAAGGAGTAGCTGAGAAAAAGGTCCAGCGATCCCCAAGTTTAAGCCACCCCAGCCCAACCTCACAGCCTTTATTTACTCCCACAGCTCTTAAATAGCGTAGCAGACCGGCCACGAGGAGCAAGATAACCTTACTGCGTTTAAAAACCACAAAGAAAACCACCCCCCGCGCGGATCCCTTCCCTCCTCCCACCACCCCTCCACAGCCCATTGAAACTTACGGCCATGCAAGTAAACGGACACACAAGGTACCGTTATAAACCCGCTTTTCCTAATAAATTTAGGCAATAAAGGAGGATTTTAAAATACTATTGGACAGATTGAGCCGCGCTGTTTGGTCCACTGCAAAGCCCTTTTAAAATAGACGTCTATTTTTTAATCGTATTTTCTTATATTAAGCTGAAAGCAGAGGGGGCATTTGAAATAGAGGTGGTCCCATCTGGAAAACCCCGGAGCTCATTTAGATCACATCACTTCGGGCTTTTGTCTCTGCTCTTGAATAACCTAGCTAGACACAACAAAAGGGCAGGGATCTACGTGGAGTTCCTCGCTGGCAAGAGGACGCCTCTAAAAGATGCATCTACAACCATAATAATGGGGAGGGGGAAAAAAAAAAAAAGGCTCCGCGTGGTCTTCCCCTGGCACTTTGAGGGCACCGGGAGAGTTTAGCGATCAGATCATTTCTGGGCAGTTTGATAGCCCTCCCACGGCTGAAAACCACCGCTGCCAGCATCTTTTGTCTGCGGCAGCTCCGTTAACTTCGCCGTGCGACGTGCTGCGAGGGCTCAGGAGCGAGGTGCCGTGTGCCAGCCTTTGCCGGATTGCGGGCACACGGAGGGGGTAAGCGCCCCGCCAGCCAGCGCTGGACCTGCCCAAATGAAACGGCTCTAAAAATATAGTCCGATCTTAATTCCTCGCAAGAGAGCGGACTTGCAGCCCTGGGGAAGACCCTGGCTGCAGAGCCCTCATTCGTGCTCATTAGCGCCCAAAAACGCAAGTGGCTTTATTTCATCAGCCCAGTCTGTGGAAGGGGTAGAGGTGAAAGCAGCTGCAAATTTAGATGTGGGTGAATTAACTCCCCGGGGGGGGGGGAGGAGGAAGAAAAAAAAAAAACCCGAAAAACACCTCACCTATTGATTCTTCTTTCAAATGCATAAATTAAAGCACTGTGAACATCTTCAATGAGAGGCGTGCCTATCTCGAAGTATTTACATGCAGAACGAAGTTCCACGACAGAAAATCTAATCAGATTGGGATGGGGACAAGAGAGTCCAAACTTCCGAAGGAAACATGACGTTATCACGCGAAGACGCATCGCGTTAGTAAATAATTCAATTTTGCGTCTTTCCAGAATCCAGTAACCTTGGGTGTCTTAGAAAGCAGATTGTACAAACAGGCAATTAAGATGAGCGCTGAGAGTTTCAGAGGAGATATAATGAAGCAGCTTTAATTACTATCTTGAAATTAAAAATGTAATATACAGATTTAAATTTATTTTCACCTAAATTGTGTATAAAATTATATGGCTTTTTTTTTTTCCAGGCTAAGAAACGAATTGCCACCAAGCTTGCCACTAAAAAGTCTGAAGTACTTTCCAAACCCAGTTCCCAAACACACAGTAATAATGATACATTTATCATTACTGATGACCACCCACTGGTTTATTATTGCTTTGCTACTACTATTACAATCAAGAGATTTCTTTATTTACTGTTAACATTCACTTAAAGCTGAATGTTAATGACTCTTCTGAATTCACCAAAGAGTTTTCTGTTATATTTCAGGAGTAGTTACGTTTTGGGTTTCAGAAGAGGCATAAAAGGAGGAGAAAGGCTGGGTGATGGCTTGTTCCTATTTTTCCCCCCCCCTCTTAAAAGGGTATTTCGGAGAATTTATCAAGTCAGATTTTCAACAAAGAGTTGCAAAAGGCTTGGCATAATGCACATACTCGCCTGTAGCTAATTATGTAAGTATTTTATTACAGGAGATTCATTCATTATTGATAAATGTTTGCAGTAACTTCCTGCTATGTAGAGTTATATTTTACGAGGAATAACCAACCTATGGGGATTGTGATTGTTCGGCTTTTACGCTCCTGCACTCTTTTGACAGTTCACATTAGCCACTCACGGGTCTGGCTAGTCACCTTCTGCCTCTACTACCAAAAGCAACTTCTTCCCGATTCCGCTACCACATGTCTCCCCACCCCCGGCCGTGATTTCATTATTATGTTAAAAGCGGTTTGTCAGGGAGGGTGCACTATGCTATAGGGAGGCTCTGCGTCAAGCCAGCTGTATGCATAGGTGTATCGAGTGGGTTATGGATCGCTATGGGGTTGCCCCTGCTGGCGCCGTCGGTGGGCAGGTAGAGCGCCCGCCGTGCAACAAGCGGCCGGCCCGCCCAGCAGAGACCCGACCCACGCGAGGAGGCACAGGGCTTTCCTCCAGGCAAGGCGGCCACCGGCTCCCAAAGCACTACAAGTGTTTCCCACTGCCCTTAGACCTCCAAAACGGCTGCAAAGCCTTGGGATGCAACTGGGGGAAAAAGAAAAAAATAAAATCTGTCCCACCCGGTATTAAACCTCCGAGGCATTGACAAAGCAGAGGAGACGCCTCTCCGCAGAGCTTCGCGGCTGGGGGTCCGGCTCTTTTATCCCCCTCCTCGTCTTCCTTTCGGGTTTCTCAGCTCTGCTTCCCCCTCTCCATCCAAGCCAGCCCTCTTCCAGGCCAGGAGGGTCCTTTCGGGTGGCAAAGGGCGAGCATGCTCGGCGCTGGGGAAAAACTGCCCCTTCTCCAGCAGCCCGGCGAAGCCGAGACCCGCTGCGCTCTCCGGCAGGACGCGGGAGGCCGGCGGAGCGGAGCGAGGGCTGCGCGGGCGCGGTGCTGAGCCCCGGGGCGCATCCGCCGGCCCGCACCCGCCACGTCCCCTCGCCTTGGCGACGAGCTAGCCCTGCTCCCAAGTTCACGAGTGCAAAGGGAAATTTTAGGAAAAAAAACCAACCAAACAAAACAAAAAACAACAAAACCCCCCTCAAAAAACATATAGATGAAATAGGAACGAACCGACGCGCAGCTCCTCCAAGCGCGTCTGCGAAGCGAGCCGCGGGCTCAAGCGTCTCCGCGTCGCTCCGCCGCCGCCCCAACTTGCGGGACGGGGCCGCAAGGCCGGGGGACCGGACCGACCCCCCCCCCCGCCTCCGCACACGCGCAACCCGGCCCCGGTGCCTACCAGGGGCCCTTCCCCTGCGAGCGGCAGCACCGCCCCGTGAGCGCAGATTAATCGCCTCCACCAGCCACCTCCACCTCTCCGCCGTTTTTAGCAACAAATTACAGATCTTTTGCTCCAGGAGGAGGTGGAAGCGCGCGGGGGGGGGGGGGGGGGGGAAAGTAGGAAATGAAACCAAATCAAGACAGCCCGCTTTGCCCCATCCCGGCTTACCTAGCCGCCCCAGCTCCATGGGGCCGGTGGGATGGGTGGGTGGATGGGGGCGGCCGGTCCGCGCTCCGCGGGCTGCGCAGCGTAGCGCAGCGCGGGGGAAGTTTGGCTGCCGCCTGCGCCGCGGCGGCTCTGCCGCGGGTGGGTCGCGTCTCGGACGCCTTCTAGCAGCCAGGCAGCGCCCTGCAAGCGGCACCGGGAAGCCGCCCCCTTCCCCGGCCCCCTCCCCTCGCCGCGGGCTGGGGCTGGGGGGGGGGGCTGCCCCCGCCCCACCGGCACCCCCGGGGCAGGTCCGCCCCGACGGCCGCAGGGGAAGGGCACCCCCCCCACACCGCCTTATAAACGGGGCTGGGGAGGCTAAACAGGACCCTGTTGCTGGGGGGAGGCTCTGCTTCCCCCCCCCCCAAAAAAAAAGGAAGCAAAAAAAACCCCAACCCCTAAAACTTTCCTTTGCTCCCTTCTCTGCTTTTCCTCGCAAAAAAGAAAAAGGCACCGCGCAACCCCTGCGGCCTGCGGTGCTGCGCAGGGCGGCTCCGCACACCCAGCGCGCGTCCCCGCGGGAGGGGAGGGCGGGGGACGGGGCACGGCCCCCCCCCACCCCGGACCCCCTGCGCGGCCCGGCCCGGCCCCGACGAGCGCTTCCCACGGATCACTCGACGCGCGGAGCAAAGGCGGCTGCTTAAAAAACACAAAGCCGGAGCCCTAATGAGTTCAATTACAATGTGGTAAACACATTGCCTCTACGCTTTAATTAAGCCGGCTGTCCAATTTTAACTCATTAGTAATTCATTAAGAGAACAGCCTTTAGCTGGCTGCAAGGAGAGGAGCACCGCAGTCTGTGCAGTTCCGCTAGGCGCATACCCCGAGGTCTTTTGGGGGGGGGGGTCCCCGGCAAAGGCCCCCCCCCCCGACAGCTCACCCACCGTCCGGGCCTCCCGTCGGGGAGCGGCACCCAAAGGAGAGGAGATGGAGCCTGCGGAGGAGGAAGAGAGGGGTCCTGGCGATGCCTCCGCTACCCGCGGACCTCTCCGACCCTCTTGGCCAAATTTAGGGGCACGGCCCAGGCTGCCCGGCGGAGCGCGGAGCCTCCGCGCCCCATCTGCGGCCGGGGCCACCCTGCCGCCGCGGGGTTCCCCCCCTCCCCCGATTTTTCCCCGCGGGCCCATTTCTCTCCCCACCCTCCTGTTTTTAATTTTTTTTTTTTTTTTAACGGAGAAGGTATTTGCAACGTATCTGGGACAAGAAACAGGTCATATTCGCCCGAGCAGCAAAATTTGCTTTGCCAGGGGTCCGCAGGGCCCGATCCTGCCTCTCTACCCGCCGGAGCTGGAGTGTGTGTGTGGGGGGGGGGTTGTATGGGGGCACCAGGGCGCTGCCAGGCGCCGGGGGTGGGGGTGTCCCCGAAAAACACCCATGTGGGCAGCTCTCCCCGCCGCGCCGGGAGCGAGCGGCTGCGCCGCCCCGTGCGCATCTCTGCGCGCCTCTGCGCAGGCGACGCAAACCTGGCGGCGCCCGCGGGGGCCTGATCCTGCTGCCCGGCTCCGCACCGCCGGGGGAGGCGACAGGGACACTTTCACCCGCGGCGACCGCGCTGCGAGCGACCTGCGCCGGCTCCTCGCCAGGCTGCGCGGGGCCGCCGCCGCCGCAGCAAAACGGTTTTGGGGAGGGCTCCCGAATTTCCCTTTGCCTTTCCCAGCCCAAATCCCATCCCGCTCGTCCTGCAGCCTCTGCTATTTGCGTTATGCTCGTAGCTAGTGTTTTATCGCAGCGCTGGAGGTTGCATTTATTGGGTTGGACTGAGGGAAAGTTTCTTCCCATTTTTGCAGCAATGTTTGACATTGAAAATACGAACAGGGGCAAAGAGGATTTAGCAGACTACAGCCCGTTCAGCCCGATCCTCCCCACTCTCTTGCAGCGACCAGCGCCAGATGCTTCAGGGGAAGACACAGAAAACTGTCAAAAGCCTTTTTGGAATATGTTTTTTTTTTTTTTTTTTTCTGACCACATCGGTGTTTGGCTTATTGCAGGAGGATTCAGAAGCTCTGATTTCTTTCCTCCCTTGCTTCTGCTTGGCTGTGGTTTTTGCTGTGCAGGACCTACAAGCTAGTGGGGGGCATAACAGGGGCCTCAGACTCCGGAATTGAGTTATATAAATGACCAAATCCCTTCTGAAGAAGTCTCCAGGCAGACATCTCGAGAAGAAGCCCTTAATAAGAACTCCTTCTCTGGGGATGAGATTTTGAGCAGTTATTTCTTTTAAACGTTTTTTTCCTTCCCCAAATAGTAGGCCCTTTCCTGTAGTCTTGGTTTTCATTTAGCTCCAGGCTTGCAAAATTGGATTGTCTGGAATTAGGAGATCTGGATATTGTTCCTCTTGATGGCAAAAGGAATTTTTTTCTAAGAGAGCGTCATAAGGTCAGGATCAGGTCCTGGGGGAAGGCAAGTCTGTGGTCTTCTTCCTCAGGGATAAACAGCAGTAGTATTTAACCTGTTGCAGTACTGTCACTATCACCTCCTTTGTATTGGTAGCAATTATTAAAAATTTGTCAAAAAAGCTGCAAGAGTTTTGCTTATCTATTTCCAGAAACATCCCCCGGTCCTTTGTCTTGATTAGCAAAACACTGGCTTCCAGAATAGGACGGACACACAGGGGACAGTTTTTCTCCAGAGCCTTCTGATATAAATCTAAAAATCATCTTGAAGCCAGTGGGCTACAATTCATTTTATTACCCCAGCGTTAATCTAGAATAGGTACAGAAAGACTGTTAGGACAATTAATCTGAATTAATTTCCAAAGTGAATTAAATTAAATTGACGGAAGACCACCTGAATTCTGAGCAAGAGCAACCTTCACAGGGGTTTCATGCAGTTTAATTAATCCACTTCTAAATTCTCACCTTCAACCAATTTAGGTTATTTTCCTGAGTTTCCCTGCATAGGCAAAATCTTTGAGGTAAACTGAGCTCGCGGGAATTCCTCTAGATTTACACAGATGTAATTTAGAACAGAATAATACCTTTTGACCACGGCACAGAAATGATGCAGCACTAAAGGATCTATCTGCTGTGCTGCTGAGTGAAGCTAAAATCCGGAGGAAACCTTTTCCAAAAATGTATCTGGCTGTTTTCCTTGCCCTGTGCCTCTATGTGTATAAATGTGTGTATATACACTTGCAGAACATGCACACATGCACTGTAGATATACATGCTATATGACTTTTTTTTTTTCATCCTATTTGTTTAATCCTTTAAAGGCTCTGCGTTGCGCACCTGAGACTCCCACTGAAGTTAAAGTGAGGCTGGGAGCCCGAGGAACGGCTGGATCAGTCGGGCACAAGGCAGTTCAGCACTGCACAATCAAAGCCAAAATAGAAAGGATGACAAATCCCAAATTTGCAACCACTCAGGACCCAGAAATCTAGGACAACTTTAGAGAGGAAAGACTGCCTTTCAGAGAGCAAAGCCCCTTCTTTTGGCGGAGGAAGTTTCACCTGTTTTGGAAAGGTTGTAGGGGTGATTTTCAAGTGATGTTGGACTATTGCCTCAATACTGATGCTTTCCTTTTAATGGTACCCCGTGAGCTAGGCAGAGGGACTGGAGTGGACATGGGAAGGTTTCATTTCTGTCCCCCTAAGAAGTCATTTCAAGCATTTCAGTGCTTAAAGTAGTTACACCATGCACCTAGTCTTTTTAAGCAGTTATTTTAAAGAGAGAGGGAATTATTTTTCCTTCTGAAATCAGCAGCATTAGGATGAGACTCACGGGTTAAGGATCCCTATAATGCTTTGCTTAACCAATATCACAAGCAGCTTTTGGTGTTTCAGAAGTCAGATTCCCTAGCTCAGCCATGACCGGACCGGTCTGCTCTATGCAGGTGCTTGTGCTCCCAGTCCCAGGCTATTAGGGCCAATGGACTGAAGCAAGTGGAAAAAATTTGGGGCACTAGATCAAGTTACAGTGGAGGGATCATCCAATTTTTCAAGCCTGGAACTCTCTCTGTTTCAGTGTAACAGAATAACTGAAATAACTCCACAAGTAATGGTATTTATGAGGTAAAGGTCTAGTGGTATGAACATGCCAGAGGACATCCAAGATCCTGGAATCTTAGTCTTTAGATCAATGAATTACTACTACGCGACCTTGCAGAACGCCATTTGGAGACCAACATTTTAAAGATAAGCTCTCAAATAAGAATGCCCTGTGAGTAATCTGTCTTGCTGCCCATCTGTACAAACTGGGCATTTCTGAAAATCAATCTCCTTTGGATGAGCTTTCTCAGCTGAGATACCTAAGGTTGAAAAATATGACCTCTTCTTCAAGTCTCGGTTTATGCATCTGGAAAGGGAGCGTGTGTGTGGATGTTACTAGGGTCTACCATTTATCTACCAGCATCTCAGAGCAATCTTGTAAAATTTAGTTGAACTGAAAATCTCTCATATCTGAGCTTTCTTGCTCCCTTCCTTATAGTGCAGTTGAAAAAAAGAGAAAGATCAATCATATCTAAAAGCATCATTGAAAACATACAGCAAATGAAATCCTCAAGAGCTTACAAACAGTGTAGTGCCTCCAGATTTGACTCAGTGGTTTCCAAACTCTTTGGGACAGCGGACCACTGCCAACCTGTCTTTCTTGTCGTCAAACCTTTTGTTGAACACGCTGCAAAAATACTGTAAACAAGGTGCAGATTCTTTGGCTGCAGTACCAGAAGCTACGATGTTGTGACGCTCCCCCATCACATACACACCTACAGTATGCTGAGCACAGACCATTTCACCAGATTAGCTGCGGATTAGTCAAAACCCAAGCTGAAAACCCCTGTGGCACTGAAAGCAAGTCGGTAATAACTGTCTCCTGTTTCTACTTTTAACTCAGCCACAGGAGTGGATCTTATGCACTTGCCTCTTGGAGCAATCCAATTTCAAAGTCATGGCTGTAAGATCAATCCACCTTCCGAACGGCTCCTTTTGTAACTTTGAAAGCATTTGAGGGAAAGCTCTCCTTCCGATTTGTTTGCCAAATTCAGGCACACTGTTAGGGCAAAAATGATAAAAGTTCTAGCATGTCCTCATTATCGGAGAGTCAATGTTCGTAATGGATTTTCAAAGCCGGTTACATCATACTTATGATGCCTACATGTACTGTAAAATTTCTCCAATTCATCTTGAATTTTCGGTAAAAAGAGAATCATTTTGTCTCAAACAGGCCAGTCTTCACTTTGGGCAGGTCAGCAATATCCTATCAGTGATAAAACGTGTGTTTGGATTATATATGGAATAATTAACACATGTAGTTTTAACACCACGTAGTTCACTGTAACCCAAGCACTTATCTGCATTGACATTTGAATGACACACGAACAGAATTTATTCAGCTAGTCCAGCAGCCAACCTTCATTTAATATGGCGAGAAAGGTTCTCTGAGAGCCCTTGGAATTACTGGATATGTATGAATGAAGATTTCTTCAAAGTCCTGATACTCCTCTGTGTCCAGTTACTACAGCTACATCCTTTTGTTATTACTGCTATTACTATTCAACTTATTGCTATCATTTAGTTTACTATTAGTATTACCAGTCCCCAGCCTTTGCAGGTACAGTCCTGCCACATTCACCAATATACTACACTAGGATAATCACCCCCAAGCTGACCCTATTTCAGTGACTCCTTGGATGACATGCCACTACTGAAGTCATTTCTGTGGCAAAGAGCCGGTAGGTGAAAACTGTGCAGCTTTGCTCTCTGAGCCGAGGAGCCAGCTGGATGTCAATGTGGCTTTTACACCCTGCAGTCAACGGGAGAAGGATGTCCCTTTGCCTCCTCGCTACAGAGAAAGTTATGTTCTTCAGCGTGTGCCTCTTCCTCTTCCTCTGTGTGATCCCAGGGCTCACCCCTTCCTGTAGTCTCAATATATATATATTTTTTCATAATGGCCACTCCTGAGGAGCCTGGAGTAAGGTAGGATGGTTGATCATGACATATCAGACATGGTGCTCTCATCTCTTTTAGTACTGCTGTGATTGCTGGGAAAAAAGCAGAACAAAGCCCCGAGCTCTGCTGTCCTCGGCCTTGCTCGATGTATTGGCATTTCTGACTGCACAGGGATCCCACTGAATTTATGGCATTTGCCTAGGCTGTGCATCACTGTGTCATCTTCAGTGCCTGCACTCTTCGTGGAGCCATGGGGCCATCTCCTACCTGGAGATGGAGCTGCTCAGAGGCTCCAGGCTGTTCAGGACACCCAGGGCAGGTACTTGCTGCCAGGCCCTGCTGTGGTGTTGCTGCTTTTCCATGGGTTGCGATTCCGTGGCTGGGAATTTCTCAGCTGGATGTATTGCTCACAAAATGGAGTACCGAATTCAGCTGCTCTGAGAGGCTGGGAGCAGGGAGCAACCTCCAAACAAGTATGCCAGGAGAAGCACTGATTACCTTGTGAAGGGGCAGAGCACTTCAGCCACGACCCAGTGATGGGATTGGTGGGAAGGCTAGGACATGTCTCTGTGGGGCATTTTGCTGAGCAATGTGATGTTTCCTGAGGGTTCAAAATCATCCCAAACACTTTCTGTTGTACCTCCCCAAATGTTGACAAGGACTGAGCTTGGTTTCTTCTCACCCCTTGCAACGGGGCCTGAATCCCACATCAAGGGTAACTGCAGGTTCCTCACTACCACCAACTCTGCACAAACATGTGGACACCTTGCAAAATGCCTCTCTTTTTGGAAGAACACAAAACTGACCATCCAGGCAGCTACTTTAGGAAGGGAATCAGGAAATGAGAGGTTGTTTGGCCCTGGGGCTTGGGTGGGTAGAATTCCCCAGTGCGTTGACAGTCCCTGCTGCTGGAGTCCTCCCGAGTCTGTCAGTTCATCCTAGGTCTATCCTACTAGTGGTAAAAATTTATCTTCAGACCGTCTGAGAAAAGCCAACTGGGTCAGCTCTTAGCAGATGACAGCAATTTTAGGTGTGGAAGTGGCAGGAGGAAATTTTTTCTCCTATTAATTCAGATATACTTTCATGGACTTCCTCACACATACGTGTTACAGATCCACTACAACCCTTGCCTCGCAGCTCTCTAAACTACGGTTAGAGATGATGTCTTTCAAGGAGCAAAACAGGGGTTGTGGTGGGGCAGGAGGTGCAGTGATTCTCCACTTGAGCTCCCCCAAATTATGGTCCTGGTTAAAATTGCTGGGGTGAATGCCCAGTGGGGAAGCCTGTCACCTCCGACTTTGATCCTCTTGCACCTGTCTTTCTTTCCTCCCCTAAAACCTCAAACTTCTGTTCAAACTCCACTTCTGAGAGCCTGGAGACTTTAACCATTCCTCTGGGCCACCTATGTCCTTGCTTTTGCCACCCCTCCTTGCTATCCCCCAAACAGCCTCTGTGCTTCCATGTCAAAGCCTTTTCCAGCCCCAAAGCCCTTCCTTCTGCCTGATGCTCCCCACATCTCACGTCTGGGGTCAGGACCACTCACAGAAGCCTTGTCATTGCCTTGCCTAACCACCTCTCTTTCTACTCTGCTATTTCTTTGGTTGCTACCACAATTGTCATTTAGGTATTTCCAGAATCACGGACTTCAGCAGTGTAACAGCAAATTTGGAGGGGTTATGTGTTGTCACCGGTATCAGAGTGTGCTTGATTCCCATCTTCCCTTTCCTCATGCTTTGCCTCTTATTCCAGCTCCACCACTACGGTTTAGCCTCCTCTTTATCTGTGATGTGAGACCTGTCTGCATGGTCACCCTCCCACCCAGAAGAGGGAAGGCTCCAGTGCAAACAAAATTCTCTACTTCCACAGTACAAATGTTCTTCATCACAACAGAAAATACGATAAAATGCAGAGAAGGGGGTGTAAAAACATCTTTAGCTGTTTTTGACACCAGAAGAATTCTACTGTGTATCCATACCCCTAATTTATCCCAATGAGAAAACTTGTTGCTATATCATGTGTCTTAAGTAAGGCCTCTTATTTTGCAACAAAGTTAAAATTAAACTGGAGAACGAGAACCGATGCTTAGAAATAAAGTAAGCCCATAACTAATTTCCAAGGAGTACCATTACAGACGAGTTTGGCCCAGAAATTAGTGTTTCCCATCTGCTTTCATTCATGATTGTTAATTAATCGGTAGGTAATAAACACGGACAGTGGCTTTGACAGCTCTGCTGCAGTAGAAAAACAAAGAGACTGGCTTTCCTGGTGTTATTTAGTAAAGCCTCAGTCCATTTCCCAGGAAAAAGCCATGGCAGCCACCGCAGAGGCTGAGAAGCCAGTGAGAGGGGTTGTGAGCACATGGCTTCAAGCCAAGCCCAGTCTCGCTGCTTTTTGCATCGCAGGACACTGTCCTTCGACCCTAACCTTGCTGGGTTATGGTGGAGCTGTCTCGTTGCACATGCAGGCAACCTCAGAGAAGATCACCTGGACATCTGTTTGCTTGATGAGGAGACACTTTCCCAAACCTGGTTATCTAGAGGAAAGAATCACTATAAAGGTGTTCATTTTGCCAAGTTTTAGGAGGAAACGTGTTCGAGCATCTACTTTGCTTATTTATATTTGCTGCTGCAGCTGAGAGGACAGAAAGATCTTTAGCAGCAACACTGGGTCTAAACACCCCTACCCCAGTGGGCTTCACAGCAGCAAGAAAAACCTCCTGCTTGTAAGGTCTCCAGCCATTTATTACTTTTTTCCATTATGATTACCTTGGCTCCAGAAAGTTTTAATACCATTCAAAATTCAATCCAGTTTTATTGACAACTTTAGTTTTGCCAAACAGTTAAACTGAAGCAGACGGCATGAATTTCAGTCAATCAATATTCATTTAAAACTGGACACCCATATGTAAGCATACTCTCTCCTTGGCAATGAGTAAGGAGGCTGAACAATCAATCCACACTTGTATTTAAACTTGGCGACTGTATTTTCAAAAACCCCCGCATAAGGGAGAATTGAATGGTTGAATAAGGCAACATGTGATTTCTGTTATGTTATTATTAATAATTAATAATTCACTTAATAACACAGCAGGAGCCTAGTCCAAAGCCTACTGATGTCAATAGATTTTTTTTTTTTTCCAGTGCACTTGGTAGCACCAGAACGGACACAAATGCCCAGGTTTTTCATGATATTTAATCACTTGCCTCCCGTGTTGAGCACAAATACCTTTATGAAGCCACCTCATAACTTCATGACCCCTTAACTCAAAACAACGGCAACGAAGAGATTGAGAGGTCTATAATGCACGGTAAGTAGTAGGCAACAGGCCAAGAGTACTCTTGGTGTAAGGGTGTACAGCACTGTAACTGTAGCCTGGACTTAAAGTAGTGATTGAATGTGCCCACCTGTTCTATTAAGCATGCACATGCTATGTACACAGGATCTGTGTTAATTCAACCTTATTTCTATATGGGATGCAGGTTGTATGAATTATTAATAACTATCATTTGATGTCTGCATCCCTGTTGTAGGAGCTGGCTGTGTGCTGTCAGCAGCTGATGTGTAAACGATAAGAAGATCCAGGAAATGCCAAGCTGTTAAGTTTGTTTAAAACTTTCCATGCCCTTTTCCTGGCTGCTGTTAACGTCTTCAAGGCAGCTTCTGAGAAGTCCTGCGGCAGCCGGACACCCAGGACCAGGACAGCTGGACCTTCAAGCAAACATTATTGTTGTTATTATTACTGCTTTGCTTTCCTAATTAACCAGTTGGGCACTTGCCAGCTCTTTATATCTATATTATAAGGGTTGTTTCCATTGGGTTTAGGCAGACAGTCTTACTTTAAAATCCCTATTGATCAGCTGCCATTCTCACGTGGTTAAAGCACTCCTCTAGGGGAACTCTCTCGCGTTTTAAGTGCACACAGTTACTCTCATGACTGGCTTGTAAACAGGTTTTAATGGGGCTATTAGTGTAAAAGGACAGGAAACTTTCAAAAACAGCCTTTTAAATATTCATGAAGATGTTTAATCTGGTGCTTAATCACCACTGTTTGCATATCGCTAAAGGAGGGGGGGGGACAGCAGTGCTTCACTGTTAGCTATCAACAGGGCATTAATAAACGCTCCTAGAGCCATGATTAATGCTGAAATGACAGCCAATTTTTAACAAAGCAAGTCCCATTTTTTTGTGGAAGAAGAGCTCCCTGAAGCGGGTGCCCAAGGGGAGCACTAGGTCTGCACCGGTGGGCTGCGTCCACGGCTCCTGCTCCGACACCCTGCTGAGGAGTCCCAGCTATATAGCAAGACCTGGGGGAACACCTGGCCCTGTCCGGCCACGCGTGGACATCGAGGTAGCCATTGCCACCTCAGTAAGGGATGCAGGGGCCCAGTAGGACCCTAGGAGGAGGCTTTACTCGTCAGGATGCACCAGATCCTGCGGCGATCGCCCACCAAGACCAGCTGGACCTCCCTGAGGAGAGCCATTTTCTCCCCGCTCATAGTTACGGGTTCATTCTCCCATTTTTCTTTCCAGCAAAAGCCCAGACCTTCAGCTGGTGTACAACAGCTGAAATGGTGTAAGAGCACCAAAGACCCTACCTTCACCCGATTTCACGGGGCTCTCGTCCCATCTTCCCACTCTTTTTAACTCTTTCTGGCCATTCTTGGCAGTGCATGTGGCTATACGATGTCCCCTCTCTGCTCTTACCTGCCACCTGAGCCTTAGGACTTGGGTGAAAGAGGAGGGAGCTAAACAGAGAATTTCAGCTCAGCTTCTGTGTTTCTTCGGAGGCGGATTTTAGTCACTTCTCCGGTAATTTTTCTAACACATGCTTTATTTTAGCTTAAAAGATAAAGGCAGAAAATATAGCATTTCCCACCGGGAAAGACTTCATGCAATTAAAAAAAAAAACCATAATAATTGAATAATTTGTTTAATCCAATAGGTATTGAGATGCTTTGAGCTGTTAACACCTGTTGTGGAAATCCATAATACACAGGCTTAAAAAAAACAACAACCCTGAGAGATGCATAAAGGTTCCTTCAGAGCTGTTGTCACCTCTTGTGTCAATGAGTACTTAAGGACCCTGAAATCTGCTGCTGAATTCACTTATTGAGCGTGGGCTTTCTCTTCAGCTACAAAAAAATTCCTTAGGACAATTTCACTGAAAAAAAAAAAACCCTGCATATGAAACACAAGTGAACTGCATTTCTGAGAGAAATCTCCCATATATTCCTTATACATTTTCCCATCCAGACACCTCAATGCCCCAGCTTACAGTCTATGTTACTACCTTGTAAAACCTCACTTAAAACCTCAGCCAATGTCTTATTTCCTCTCTGACACCCTGTGGGCACAAACAACATTTGATAGCATTTGTCAAATGCGGGCAGCCTGCCCTTAGTTTGGGAGGCCACCTTTGTCTTCCCCAAAAGTAGACCCAAAAATGAGATTCCGTATAGCTGATGTATAGGGAAAGTAAAATTTACGAGGGAAGGTGTGGAAGAAACTCTCCTCATTGGTCTTACTTCAGCAAGACCTGCGCCTACTTTCTGTGCAATCAATAGGAACGAGTTATGGTGTGACATGCGGGCGGGGATGAAGTCGATGGAAGTTTTGCTGATGGGATCAGCAGCAAAACTTCAGCAGCAAAGCAGCAGTTTTGCTAATGATAGACTCTGTCTAATGCAGCTGTCTAACAGCCAGACAGCTGCCTCCAAAGAGGGGCTTTGCTGAGGGTCTACGGCATTTGGACCTCCTCGGGTTGTGCTCCTTGGCCTCTCAGCTACACATCAGAACAGTGTGGCTCTGCAGCTGGCCCTTGTCAGCCCTGCATGGATGTCTGCCCCATCCGGAGTGTCTCTGCTAGCGCGAGGTGCCCCTTTTCGGCAGCTTAATCAAGCCCCATATGTCTACCCATAGACCCGAATCCATCCCAGGCTCTGACCTCCACGCAGCCAAAGCTAGAGGAGATGCGTCGCACCTTGCTGCAAGGTAAAACGAATCCCACAGCTGCACATTGGAAAGACGGGAGAGTTTTATCACAGGAATAATCAGAAACTTTCCTACCTACCTTTATTAACGAAATAATTTTATAATTAGTTTGCTGCACTCAAGGCATCTGAGCAGCCGACGTGGAGATCTCAGAGGAACGCAGAGAATAAAACCAGATTGTTTATTCATGGATCCTTGTAACTTTTTCACAGCTGCTATCTCCCTTAGTGAATTCCTTGGGGACAAGCAAGAAATTCAGCAGTGTTTGAAATCTTACTTAACGATCTGCTGGGGAACACAGTAAGAAGGAGGGCACAGAATGCTGGCCAAAGGAAAGGCAAAGGCGAAACTGTCACTGATATTAGGAAAGCCCTGATCAGACTGGGAGCTTTTGGTGGCAGTACATGCCTGGCACACAACCTGGGGAGACTGCACTCCCGTTCAAGTTTTCACGTCTGTTGAAATGGATGTTTTACATCAGACCGTAAATTATATGGTTTTTAACATTTTTCTTGATTTCTAGACAACTATGCCTCAGTAATGCACAGATTAAGTACCATGCAGCTTTTGCCTGAGTTTTACAAATTTGCGCTTAGGTGATTATGCCTTTCTTCGAACGGTCTCATAACATTTACAGCAGCAGGGATTGAGTCTGGTACAATTAGACAGGACCTTTCCTCCCAGACTTGCCTTTAACTAAAGCGGGTTAAAATTATTCAGACAAAGCATTTGAGGTTGAAGACATAGCTTTTACTATTTGTTTTGTAAACTAAATGAATTTTATTTTTTAATCAAAATTATCTCAGTGGAGAAAGGTACCATTTTTCTTCTGATGAAAACACTTCCTCTTCCTCTCTGATTTTTATAAATTTTTAATTTCAACAAATACTTTGGGAAATATTTCAGTAACGTGCTAGAAAAAGTGCACAGAGAACTATGTCTATTTCAAAACCTGCGACATTAGAGAAAAATGAAATGTTGATAGTTTTAAACAAAAAATACTAGAAGAGCTGTATACAAAGACAAACATTTTCCAAGGGATGTTAGGGACGCACAAAACCGTCTTACTCAGCCAGAAGGGTGATTCTTTTTACTCGCTTTTGAGATCCACCATGAAAATACACTGATATTGGAATAAAGAAAAGAAGGAAATTCTCAAAGCTGTTTTTACCCTGTGAAATTGATCTCCCAAGATTTTCCTCTCAGTTATGTGCTTTACATCGGTATCGTTCCATCAACTTCTGTGGTCATTCCCGCTTGATAACCATGGGGTGGAGAACGGATTCAATTTTGGTTGACCAACATTGTTTTCTCCATCCCATGTGCTTTGGGGTAAAGCCACGGCTTGCTGCCCAAACTCTTCCCGGGATTAACGAGGCCAGCAATTCATCATATAGGCTTCACAAGCAAGTAACTGTTCTAAGTATTTTGGGGGGGAACAAAATAATCCAGGCGGAAGGACATCCTCAGGGCCTGCCCTTGCATTCGCAGCGGCCAAGGGCATAACTGAATGGAAAAGATCCAAAGAATAGAGCAGTTCTGGAAAGATCGCTAAATAGTTTTTTATTTTTAACCCTCACCCACAAGCCTGCAAGATCCTGCTCTTTCTGTAGGACTTGTGTATTAACGGTCCAGCCGAGGAACGTGCATTAACAACTCTTAGGCTCTTGTGTTGAGCATTATGTCTCATCTTTGAAGTCAGATTAACGGAGATTAGCGGTACCACTTAAGAGTTTAAACATCATACTGACCCAAATTGGTTGTGCAGGCCCAACGTATAATGTTGCACATAGAGGGCTCTTAACGTCCAGGAAGCGATTTCACTAATTGTTTGAGAGAAGAAAGCTTGTGTTACTTTCTGCTTTAATCCTGAGGTATTCCCCCCGCTGCCACGCTTTTCACGTCCACTGTCAAACACATCTGATTATCCATCTACATAAGTATCCATTTAATAATCAAAGATCATTTTGTTTTATATCTGCTTGGCCTGTCTGCTCACTTTCCACTAGGAGAAGGTGGTGGGATTTCATTCATGCCTCTTATCTGTCAGATGTCTGCTCCAGTTCCCACTGGGAGCGACGCTGGACTTGAGGAAAATACAAATAAATGCACTGCCAAAGCAGTGCAGGAACTGCTGTGCTATATTAAAACAAACGGTTTTAATTATTTTAAAAGAAATGTCTTGGCACAAGCCATGCAGAAACTAAAAACAAAGGAAGCAAAAATATTCTTGTTTAAGACTACAGAAATGGAATTGATCCTAATAATTCAAGTTTATTTTTGTGAAATAATTGAGGATAACCTCTTGCATTTCTTTGGCTGTGTGACCAAAACCAATTTGGAAATGCGCTGAACTTTTCAAGAAATCATTCATTTAGTTGGATTCGGTCCTGACGCAATAAAGCAGTATAAAGAATAAAAGAAAAGCACTCTCCTGGAGTTGCATTTAGCAGATCCCATGGGACTTCTACGGATGTCAGCTAGTTTTGGATAGAGCACTAGGAACAAACTCTTTTCGTTTCCTGGTCCTTGGTACCGGTGGGCCTTGACTGGCTTGCAGTCTTTGCTCCTCCTCAATGTTCTGTGTTGCAAAAACAAATGGGACCACGATCTGATTTAAGCCCACGCTCTAATGAAGCAGCGGTCCTAATGTACGTGACTGACTTCTCCATGCAGTCAACGGAGGAACATACATATCTTTGCAGGAGATCTGCCACCTGAGTTAGGCAGACAGGTTCTCCCTTCGTTGGCTTTCAGAAGTACCTGCCCCTCACTGCTGAGCAGAAGAGGAATTTATGTCCTTATTTTAAGAGGAAGCTTTCTCCCTAACTAAGTGAGGTGGAGATATCTGAATTGGGCAGGCTGAATCACCAAAGCCATGTCTCCTGGCTCTGATGAAGAGCAGCAAGCATTGAGGTACCATGGTTTACTGTCTCCTCCCAGTGACTGGCCAGGTGTGTGCTCTATGTGAAATTAAATTAGCCCAAGTCCAGGAGACAAATTCCCACCTCTCTCAAGAACTGCTCAGGCAGCCTCTGTCCATCCCTCTTGTAACATGTTAGAGATACTTTGCTTCCAACACAGTCTCAGCAAGGAGGGCGCTACCTCTTAGCTGTCACCACTTCCTGCAACACCTGACTTTCTCCCTCGAGGTTTCTCATCGAAGCACTGACCCATCCTGACCCTGCTTAGCTGCTGAGATCTGACAAGATCACAGCCTGAGGTGGTATGGCTGAATTTACATGTGCTTAACAAATTGCCTGTTCACTCAATTACATTTTATTTAATCATCTGTAATCATATAAATTATGCCTGATGGTAGTAAATGTTCATGTCAGTTCCTAATTACAGATTGATTAATTGACTGTGGTGATTTGTATTACTTATATAAGAATATAGGAAGATGATGATAAATTATGATTAGTATTCAACCTTTCATATGAAACATAGCCAGAACTAAGGACTCTCTTTGACACTCACATTCAGTGTATCAAAGACATTTTGCATTACTCCATGCCCTAACCAGGGACAGTTTCACCAAAAAAAAAAAAAAAAAGGGGGACGGAAAATGTTGCATGTTGCCTCATGACTCAGATGAAACTTCAAGCAAATAAGAGACTCTTGAAAGATATCCAGTCATCAAGAATCCGCCTGTGGTTTTCTACTCACTTCAGGATTGATTTAGATTGCTTACCAACTGCAGTTTCAGTAGTAGAGTTGAGTAAGTGGGAAAAACAGTGTGTTGATTCAATTTTGATGGGAAAAAAACCTTCTGATTTGTAGTAGCTTCTTGTGGTATGGTTCATTCTTGTCATGTTGATGTTACAGTTGCTTCAGGTTTGGAGGGCTGCTGGTGTGAGCCAGATTTGCCTATGTGAAGGAAAATTTTTCTTTGCTGAACAACGTCTACTTGCCCAGTGAAATGCTGGCTGTATGAATGATTTGGTAGCAGCTCTAACCTTGGGGGATCTCCTACATGGTCTTAACCCTACCAGATTCATTTATTTGAATGGAAAGGATAGGATCTGACCAGTGCCATTTGTTTTTTTCAGATGTCAACACACCTGAAGTCTAAGTCAGATGAAGACTTGAATTTTGCAAACATTCCTCATCTTTGTGATGCATCTGAGCACATCCTGTGCTGTGGCTGTTTGCAATCTAGCTTCAGAGAGTGTAGACTAGCCACCTCCATTGAAAATAGTCCTGTCTTTTTTTTTTTCTTTGTTTTTTGTTTACCATAAAGGGAGCAATTCACACAGAATCACAGAATGGTTGAGGTTGGAAGGGACCTCTGGAGATCATCTAGTCCAACCTCCCTGCTCAAGCAGGGTCACCTAGAGCATATTGCCCAGGATTGTGTCCAGGCGGATTTTGAATATCTCCAGGGAAGGAGACTCCACCACCTCTCTGGGCAACCCGTGCCAGTGCTCAGTCACCCTCACAGTCAAGAAGTTTTTCCTCATGTTCAGACAGAACTTCCTGGGTTTCAGTTTGTGCCCGTTGCCTCTTGTCCTGTTGCTGGGCACCACGGAGAAGAGTCTGGCCCCATCCTCTTGATACCCTTCCTTCAGATACTTGTACACATTGATGAGATTGACTCTCAGTCTTCTCTTCTCCAGGCTAAACAGGCCCAGCTCTCTCAGCCTTTCTTCAAGGGAGGGAGAATTTTTTGAATATTTTTGAATATTTGAATAATAATTCAAATATCTCTGAGTTTGCAAAGAGTCGGGTGAGTGGAACCTGCTCTAGTTTCTCATATATTCATCCATGGGGTTCACTGACCCAGTGTTTCACTGGCAAAAAAACTGTAAGAGCCTCTCAACAGTAGAAGCTGGCCCTCTTCCTCATTATTGCAGAGGACAATATGACATCAAGTTATGTTTGAAAACAGCTCATGAGTTCTACTTTTGACAGATAATGTGGCCATATGCCCTGCAGATGCAGTAAACCTCTTGTCCATGAAGCACTCTAAACTTAATGTTGAATATTTACAGGAACTGGATCTGTTTACATTACTTGTTAGGAAATCCCAATTTCATTCAACCAGATTTTAGGAAGATAGGCCCAGGAAGAGCTCCATGGGTCACTGAGTAAAGTCTCCCGCCATGGTTGGCAACTTGAGTGCACAGCCAGTGCACTTTCAGTAGGTGATGATGTCTCTTCTGTATCAGGTTTTATGTGCTGAAAAGAAAGGCTCTAATTTCCCCATTTTGTGTAAGGAGTCCTTCTGCAGCGTCAGTTCTAGTTTTAATAAGCTTTAGTAATACCATTGGTGTTCAAAACAGCACAGAATCTTTTAGATGAGGCCTGACCTGGTCCATATATGAAGTATTACCACTTTTTCTGTTGCTCTATAGAAAACCTCTTACTTATATCTTAGATCTCACTGGCATTTTTCATGACCGTATCAGTCATGATCTGCTAATGCCCTCCGATATTTTGTCTGCCACTCCCAGAACACGGCAGAAATTTTTAAACTTGTGCCTTAGTCACTCTGTTTCTGTTAATCCAGTTCCCAAGGTCACCCACTTCTTCCCGCACAGTATACCAGCCCTCCTCAAACCAAGGTGTTTTGCATTTTCAGCAAACACCATTAGAATATGTCTACTTTTTGTAGCAAGGTCGCTTGCAAACATTTTAAATATGACCACTCAAAACCTGATGCTTGAGGAACTCCATTAATATACTGTCCCCAGTTCAGTACTTCTACTGTTGCTCTTATTTTCCCTGCAGGTAAACACCTTACAGTTTTTATTCTAATCCCCAGTTTCTCCAGCTTTACTAATCCAGCTAATCCCTCTCCGAAACCCAGATAAGTGAGACCTATTTCATTTTCTTTTCTAAGCATGTGGCCTCTTATCAGAGGAATATGCTAAACACAAGTGACACAGTCTATCTTTGGAAAACCTAAGTTACATTTAAGATCTTAGCACTACATCTGTAGCCATTCTTTCCTCCAAATTTGCTTCCAATTTTGTCACCTTACTGAGGCCAAAGCACTTTTAATCTTTAAAATTTAAGCTATGTAGCTACTCTTCCACCATCTTATATACCATCCCCATAAGATAGATTTATTGGAAACCTCATCTTGCCTTTTTCAGGAGGATTCTGGGATGGAGATCCTCCAGTGCCTTCACTTGCATTAATTTCTTCATGACTTTTTATAACTCGGAGGTGGTGATTTCCATTTTTCTGCCTTCTTCCTCATAACCCAGTCTGCTGGTGCTGCCACACTCAGCAGTAAGCCCCTCAGTGAACTCTAAACCAAAGTATGTGGTTAGATGTTGAGAAGCAAGATCAGCTTTCATCTAACAGTCAGCTGATAAGTAGCCTATCTTTTAATTACCTCCTAACTTGAAACATCTCTCCCCTTCTGTCTCCTTAAGGAACCTGTGGGCACTGACTTACAATGGTCTTTCCCAATGCTTTGCCAAAGTTGGTGTCTATCCTTAGGTCCACAAGGTGGGAAAGGACCAGCACGCCAGAACACGTTGCCCTTCTGTTCAAGCAAGCCTTCTCTGACCTATTGCCATGAAGATTTGGGAGCAAAATCCAGATAAATCCTCTTCCACAGTCCAAGGCTCTGACCTAAGCTTGAAGGTAAGAGAATGAACCTCAAATTCCTGAGAGCCAAATATTTTCCACAGTTTCTTGTTCTCCTTATATTTAACAAATCTACCAGTTTTGGTTAACTTTAATAGGTGTGACCAAGGAGGCAGCCTATGTCTTAAACCACAATTTTGTCCTCTGAAACGAACTTGTTATCGGTGCAGAGGGGAGGTAACAGCAATGGGTTAGCTGGAGGGTAAGCCTTTAAGGCAGACCTGTTTGTCTTCCTCTCCCTCCGTCTGTCTGCTGCTAGCGTTAAACCATCTTGTGTGGGTGTGTGAGAGCATTGCTTTTACCTGGGATGCGTCGTGGCACCCCCTGCTTGAGCGGGAGGAGAGGACCTCCCTGCAAGGACAGGTGGAGGTGTTACTCTTCCTCTTCGCTCTGAAATGCTGGTGCTCCATTCAAGAAGAAATCCTGTGAGGAAAATCTTGTAATTTTGCTGCAGCTCCGACATACATCTTTTTCATGTTTTACGGCTTTCCCGTGAAGTACCCAAGTCCTTCATATGCTTTACAATACTAGTCAGCTTTGTCTCAGGTGCCTTTGCAGCCCCCTCTGGGGAAAGTGTTTTGGTGGGTGCATGCATCTTCCTGGGACCTTCCACCCAGTGCAGAAAACCTGCACTTACTTCCTCATTCAGCTGCCTACGTGTGTGTGACCTTGGAGAAATGCTCACTTTCCTGTGCTTTGACTTCCCGACCAGTAACAGCAGTACAAAGCCTATTACGCCGTGTTGTCTATTCAGCTAATGCTCATAAAGAGCCCAGGGACCTAGGCACCGAACATGCAATAGAAACATCTAACATGTTGTTGCTGATAACGTGATCACTTACATTCCTGTGTGTTTAAATAAATCTTGAAGGGGAAAAGCCTTTGGGATGGTCAGGGAACACACTAACGCTGGAAATGTCTAATCCGTTTATGGTGATCTGAGTTTCTAAGCTGCAGCGTGAGCGAAGTTGTTCTGGTTTGTTTTCACTTAGGTCTTTAGGCCTACAGTTTTATTTTCAGGCTTGACTGTGTGCCTGCAGGGACTGAGACCAGCTCTGTGCTCTGTGTTTCTACCCTGGTGGCTGCCTCAGACCACAGCTCCATGCCTGGATGTTCCAGGTGCTGCTGGAGGAGAAAAGGGTGACCTTGAGCAGAGGAAAAGACTCTTCTGTTCACCACCCATCTGTCCAACCTTTCTAGCTATCTAGCTACTCACATAAAACAAAGTGAACCAAAATAAGAAAATCCCTGAATTGCCCTCTGGCTTTGAGTCTCCTCCGTTCAGGATTTACCAATGGACTTGCTAAAATTAGCTCCTTTTACAGGTTTACCAGGATGAGACCATCCTTTTTTGGCGACGCTCTGATGCTTTCCATGAACAGAGCAGAAAATTCTACCCGGCAGCTCAACAGCCGTTTCCATAACCAGCCATTTAAATCACCGTAATTGTTTTTACAAAACTAATCTGTGCGGGCAAACAAGTAGCTGAACTATGCCAGTGCTTTTTAAAAATGCAGTAGACGTGGAGCTGATGCGTTAGTATCAGTTAATTCTCATAAAAGGTCATTAATGGTGTGTACAGTGAACGGGAGACCTACCCGGGCTGGATGGGAGGGAGATGGTATCCACATGACTGATGGGCAATGCTCAGGGGTCAGTGCATTACAAAATGATTCTCTTTAATTATTTACGGCCCTCCATCTATTGTACGGCAGGCTCAGGCAAGGAGTTTCTACCTCCCTCATGCTACTCGGCAGGCTTTTTTTTTTTTTTTTTTGCTTTCCCAGGAGTTGCATTCATTTAGGTAAGAACTGTCTTGCGCAATCCTTTCCTCTTCCATGGGATTGACAAAAGGCCAGAGGTGAGGGCAGTGGTGCCGTCGCTGTCGTTCGTTGGTAGGGGAGCCCTGTGCTCTCTTGAGCCGTAACCTCTGTGTGTAAATCCTGCGAGTCCATCCTGGACGAGTCCCTCGAGTCGAGATCCCATGGCACGGTATAAAAATGGAGCTGGGAGGAAAGACTAAGGCTGCCAATTTCGTAATCGATGATGTACCCTTGTTTTCAAGAGTGGCAACAGTGAAGAAGTCCTGACATTTCTCTCTCCCTCTCCCCGCCTCCAAACCTTTAGCAAAAAATCCAAGTTATTTTATTTATTTATTTTTGTTGTTGATGGCAACATAACACCAGCCACGATATATGGCCTTACAAGCTGACTATCAACAACTTACAGCTCTTTTGTCTGTGTTTGCCTACTTGTTTAATTATGTGAAATGCCTGTTGTCTGCACTACATTCATGTGAGCGCCTGCTGGAATTCATGGGCGATGCTGCGTTTACATCGGCTGCCAAATGATATTCAAACACATTAGCATGACCACAGTGCAAAAACACATGGTAGGTGGAGTTGCTATTGCAGTACTTCGGTTCGTCTACAACATGAGCTAAATTAGCCAGAAGAATGTTTCTCAGAATAAAACATTTCTCTTCATGGTTGCAGCGCTTCCCTGTCCAGCGATAGAATCTTTTTTTTTTCTTGTATGTTGACGGAATTTAAATTGTGGACGATAACAATTTTATTTTTGATGTGAATAGCAATTAATAGAGAGGATATTAGAGAGAAGAGTGCTGAGACTTTATGAGTATAGATTAATGTAAGGCTACAGAATAAAATGAACATAATAAATATCCATAGAGGTCATTATAGCTATAGCAGTACTGTCCCAAAGTTTCTCTTTCTTTCCAGGGGATGGAAACTCTTGGAAAAATCTAAATGAAATGCAAAGGAGTACATCTCAAATTCTGTTACTGTGACATTATAAAGCTGAAACCAAAACTCTGGGAACCCTTTTTGTTAACAAACTATACGCAGCAATAGCTACAGTCCCTAGGTAAAATCAGTGTCCCTTGCTACCTAAAATAATAAAAAAGAGCCGAGGCCATGAGATATATTCAATGTTTCCACTTTTTTAAATCTATGCACAGCACTTATGAAATTATAACACCTGAGTTGACATCTTATCTGCCGAAAAATTGAATAAAAAATTGCCTTAGGTTTACCCAAATTATCCTATCTCCATTTTTTCTGCTTTTGAATGAAAAAAAAGTCTCCGTTTTTGTTTTAGGTCTTCATATACTCTTTTAATACAAAAGGCAGGAAATAAAAAAAAACAAAAAATGGAAAAAAAATCTTCTGAAGACAATTAATTCCCCTCAAAAAATGGAAAATGCAGTTTTGTCCAGAAACATTGGCCTGATTCTTTCTTACATCTGAAGCAATCACTTGAATTCAGCATGAGTGTGTCAATAGGACTGGTTGCCTCCCAATGGTGCTATTTTGATATCAGACCTTAAACGAAATTCTTCCTTCTCCAGTTGGACCCAAATCTGTCCCATTTCTCTTCTCATTTCAGATTTCCTCTGGTTCCCACGAGCTGTTACAACTCGAACTTCTCAGTTTAGCAAACGGCGCTGGCCTTTTAGTGACCACCGCACTGGCGGTGGTGGCACCGAGTGACCTTCTGGTAAGGGCTGAAGGTGACCCACGACTTTGGGACATCCCTGTATCACCCACACTTTAGCTCATTTAGAAGGATGGTTCCTATTAGCCCATAATAGGATTTCAGCCTTTACATCACTTAATTCTATAAGGATTTAGGAGCACATCTGTTGAACATTACAAAACTCAAGCGATTTTCACTTTCCAAAGTCAGGTAGCTGCACATGGGCTTGTCTTGGGGAAAAACAAATGGGAGGTAGGCTCTGAACAGCCTCACTCATCTTCAGGAATGGAACTTGGTTTAGGCCTTGCAACGCTAAACAAAGTAGTGCCAAACACCTTAGACTGTCAGAAAAATCCCACCTCGCACTCTCGTCTATGTAGCTGCAAATGATCATTTCCCATTTTAATCTCTGTCCTGAGGATGAGCAGGCATAAGGCATATAATTTCAATTAATCTGAGATCTGCCAGTATATGAAGCCATAAAAGAGCTTATTATTATTTATTTCTCCAGGCGTTTTACTCATATACCATTAGTGCTATATAGCAAAATGTACTGCCTATGTCAATGGTAGTACTATGTGAAATAGCAAACATTAAAAACCCATAGGAGAGGTTATTGTGTTAACATCTGATGGAGGTCTAAGTAAAATGATCTGGCGATGTTCAGTTGGGATGCTGGAGAGCAGGGTGCAGGCACTAGGCACTCAGTCATACAGAGTGTGCTTCATCACACTGGACACGATTTGGTTTCTGAGACTGTGCATAACTCTGCGCACTGAGGCATCAGGCATCTGTTGGACGTGTCACCCTGCTAGACCTAGCATGGCATGAAGATGCTCTATTTGCTTGCGAGAGGGGGTGGAAAGCTGTCAGAAGCACTGTTATTTTTAAAGCCATGTTTGAGAGTAAATGTTTCACCCTTTTGAGCCTTTAGTTGCAGTAGGACTTTCATGGAATAAATCTATTTTTTACCTGAGCTTGGCCTGGGTTGAGCTTAGCTTTGTGAAAATTGTTTGCCTGTCCCTCTCCATAAATCACAGTAAATTCTGAACACAGACTTGCTTGGGTGGGCTGGGTTAAAGCCCAGGTTTAAGGCAGGTAGGGTCTCATCCCTCTTTGGATTGAAAGTGCATTTAATACCTAGGCTAAAAAACTATATATACTACTACTTCTTTGAAGCCACCCCACGGTTTCCCAGACTTATATGTTTTGCATAAGGCCTTTCTGTTTGCTTGCTTTCTATGCATGAAAAGCCATATGCTGCATTATAGGCTGGTGTTAAAGCTTCGTGTGTGCTCAGCGGGGGACTGAGAAACGAGGAGACTTGCACGGTATGCGAGGGAGGGCAGAGAAACTACATCTGGCACAGGATGTCCCTGAAGATCGCTGGGGAGCCGGGCAGTAGCTGATGGAAAAGGGTATATATGCTTGCTCTGTTCTTACTTTTCTCTTGGCATCTCCTTATGGCCACTGTTTGAGATGGGAATTGGGGCAAAGCTTTCGGTCTGACTCAGTAATGCCTCTTCTTGTGCCCTTAGATATGCATTTAATCCTTCATGCTGTCGGGTCTGCTCACCCTCAGCAGGCACTGGCTGTCCCAGGTACCAGAAGGTGCTCACGGTTTTCCCCTCCTCCCCTTTCCTCTTCTTAATGATTAAACATCTGCATTTGGTGAAGGTGCAATAGGAAAAAAAGAAAAAAATTAATAGCAGCTCCTCGCTTCCCTCCTGAGCGGGGCAACGGCACAAAGGCATCTGCGCGCGTGTTTAATGGGCTCAATTTCCTCTCCCTGCCGCGGTTTGGCGGCTGGCAAGGGAATGCCGCAGGATGGTGGTTGCTGCTGCTTTATGGAGGGGGACCCTGCGCGCAGTCACCTGGGGATGGCGTGAGCAGGGTGCCGGCTGCTCGCCTCCCAGCGCCAGCACGCGTGGCCAAGGGCATCGGCTTCTTTGGGAAGGGTCTGCCCCCTTTCCCTCTCTTCTCCCCGCTCCGAGCGACTGAAACGGCCCAAATTGCAGGCGCGTGGGATGCTCAGGGCTGGAAAAGCAGCGCGCCTGGACCACTCCTTGGAGCCCCATCAACGGGCGCCGGAGGAAATTAATTGAATGCCGTGTATCAAAGGAAATAACAATAACAATAATCATGCACATCCATGGCAACTGGAGGAGAAGATCTATGCGGGTCTCTCATCTGCTCTCTGCCGAGGAGTGATTATTCTCCTCGCCAGTTAAACCCACAACCGGCAGACGGAGATTTTGAAGAGGGAGGTGTTTTTCCAAGGGTGGAGAGAGGCCTAACTTTCCGCTGCTTTTGCTTTTTTCCCTGTGCTTGGCATCCGCATCCAGTCGCTGGAGCCCGTGGCCTGGGCCCACGGTGGCAGTCGGGATCCTAAATCAGCACCCTAAACCCAGCACTTCCCGTGAAACCGCTGACGGCCGCTTTGCCTCTCCGCCCCTTTGCTCCCGTTTATAAGGAGTGGATGAGAACATGCTCCCCCACGCTGAGGCTTCGTTCATTAGTACTTACCAAAGGTCTGGAGATCCTCAGATCCTCAGACGGCCAGTGCAAGAGAAGTAATTATTTATTAACAGCCTCCGTGAAGGTGTGGGCAGCCGTATTACACCTCTCCTGGGTATTTAATTTAGGTACTGAGCATTTATTGTGGGGCTGAGAAAGTAATTGCTGAGCTGGGCTGCTGGGGGTGGTAAGATTTTTTATTTATTTTTTGGTACTTGAATGAAATGCCTATAAATGCAGATAATATTTCTTTCAAAGGAGGTAAGAGTTGACACCGAGGGACTTCACCTCCCAGTGCTGGAGACCTCTGCTGAGGCTCAGAGGTGTCTCTGTGAAATCCCGTTGTTTTTTCCCAGAGGTGCTCAGGGGCCATCGGGATCACGGGAGCAGCAGTACAGGGTTATTCCCATCCCCGGGAAGTGGAGCCAGGATTTACCCCGACAAAGTCGGTCCTTAATATCTGCACGCTGGCTCTCCCCAGAGGTACTAGGGGAGTTAATAAGACACGAGCTGGCTCACTCCCGGCAGCGCCTACGACTCCTATTTCTGGCCCTGTTTCATCGGGAGGCATCAATCCAGCCCTCGAGGCTGCGAGCGCCGAGGTTGGCAGTGGCTCCCTCGGAGCCGGTGAAGGACGAGCCCGGCGAGCGCCTTTTCCCGAATTTCCCGGGCTGCTCCGACACGCGGTGGCGGTGGCGGTGGCGCGGGAGCCCCCGGGCGCTGCGTTCCCGCGCCGGCCCCTCGGCGGGTGTGCGGGGATGGGGCTCGCGTCGGCGCCGTCGCGCTCGCCCGCGAGGAGCCGCCTAATGCCGGGCCTCTGCCATTAAGCGTCTTCCGTCTCCTTTTCTTTTGTTAAAGCCAAATGAAACAATGTAATTAGCTTGTTACAATTAAAGTGACTCGACTGGATAAATTGTAATCACCCAGACTGAAGTTAGGCATCCCTGCAGGTCCCGGCCAGAGCAGCTGAGCTGCCTCATTTGCATAATTAAAATATACAAATGATAATGGATTTTGTACTCAATTTCCAGCGGCTGTAAATTCGAGAAACTATGAAATTAGAATAACTGAGATGGAGCCCGCCTTGAGGTAATGAGGATGACAAGTTTTGACAGTAGGGGTGTTTATAACAGTAGTTTCTCGCTGCAAAATAAATAAGTACAAAAAAGATTAGACAGTGATATTAGTTAATAGTTCCACGGGCAGTGGGAAAAGGAGATAGACTGGTGATTACCTCTGCGAATTTACGCTGCCTTTTTGACAAGCTCTCTCCTAACCTTAGGGGACACCTTTCGCCTGATTATGTGAAATTGAGAATGAATTAAATGCATAAAAAGGGTTGTCACAGATAGACAAACTAAAGCAAAAGAAATGAAATTAGTCTTGCCATTTTAGCTTGCAGCAGGAGGAGAGGGGAGAGGGAAGGGGAAAAGGGTGTAAGGGTGTGAGAGAGGTTTTAATAACCCTGCAAGGAGGAAATGAAGAGACTGAGGTGTCCTGAATCAAGGCTGATTAAAAAAAAAAAAAGGAATGTCCTTAGGATCCTGGGTGAAAACGGGAGACATTTGTGGTGACAAATAACATCTTGGCCGGGTCAGCTCTGGGTTCTGCCTGGGAACAAATTGTGCTTTTCCATGAATGTGTGTGTGTGTGTGTGTGTGTGTGTGTGTGTGTGTGTGTGTGTGTTTTGTTTTTTTTTTAATTTCTCAGCAAATATATCCTGCCTCCATTTTCCATCATACAAGAAGTCCTCAGAGCTGGAAATGTGGTTGCTCTGAAGGGCTAGGTAGGATGCGTGGCCCTTCTCCAACCTCTTTTTGGCTGTGCAAACCTTGGGAACCAGAGCTGTGGTCCAAACACACACAAATTAACGTTGCTCACAAATATTTGGCCAAACCTAAAAAGGAAGCGCTTCTCTTGCAAGAGCACGGACCCATGGGAGTGGAGGGCCTGACCTGGGAGCTTGTCGCGGGCAGGATTTGCCTCCCCAGGCACCTGGGAGCCGGCCCTTGGATGTCCTGATCTCCGGCCATTGTTTTGATGGGAACCAGGGCAGCTGGCTCAGATGGACAAACCTGTCTGACAGATGGCTGGATTCTCCTACTGTTAAAAATTTGACATTTCCATGCTCCAGAGTGAGAGAAAAGGCAGTTAAGAAGAAAACTGGCACGTGCCCACTGTTTTTGTGGCTGGGTTTGGGTTACACTTGCCTAGTTAGGAGTCATTTTCTGAAAGGTAAACACAGGTAGGCATAATCTTTCTATAACCCTTTTATGAAGCTTGATGAAATTGGCTGGAGGCACTGAAGATGGAGTCAAGACCTTGCCTGGCACCCTCAATAACAGGGCTGTGTTAGGCAAGAGAGGGAAGATAAATATATAGAGAGAGACGCACGCGGTGTGGCAGGGCAAAAGCCCTTGCTGGGGTGTGTTGTTGGACTTAGTCCTTGCCAGACCATTTCTTTCCCACTGGACAGGGGTGAGAAAATATCATTGACAAGCCATAAAGATGAAGGACAAGGTACAGAAAAGTGAGAGTGAGGGAAAAAGGGGGAGAGGAGGAGGAAGAGAGCACAGAGGCAGAGGGAAGAATGGGACACTGGAAAGCATCAGGTGCAGATGCACCTGAAGGAGATCCTGAGGGATCCACTACCACCTGCAAGTAGCCCAAGGAGCCCTTTTGCACTATGCTTGGAAATATTTTTTTGGTGACCACTTTCCCTTCTGCTCATCCATAGCCACAGGCTGAAACAGGCCAGTGCTCTGCATTTATCCCTTTAAACCCATTTATCCCATTTTATTGAATCCTCTGCTCCCATTTTATTGAATCCTCTGCTCCACCAAAAGGCAATAGTTCTCAGTCATGATAGGAACGGCTCCCTCTTCTCTCTCTCTTCCCTGTTCCTGGCCTCCGGTGTGTTTTCAAACCAGGTACAACTGCCATTTACATTTTGTCATTTGCTTTACCGCACCTTGTTATGGTGTGATCTGTTAAAGAATGTATTTTTAATTTGTTTTATAGCATGCTTTATAAATAAGTTAATAAAGAATGTACCTGCAGCTAGTGATCACTTAATAAATATTAATAAAGCAATTCCAAATGAGGCCATCATTAAGACTGCTGGAGCACACCCATACTGGTTACCTAGAAAGTTTCTGTGCTGGTTTCCAAAAAGTTCTTGAGAACTGCGATGGGAAGAGTCGGTAGGCGGAGGTGGGAAAATCCAATTTTGCAAACTTCTTTTGGCTGAAATTCCAAATGGAGTCTTTTTGTGAAATAGGTGGGGAATGGGAGTAAAAGAAGGGAGAGATATCGTGGTTGGTGTCCATGCCAAGGGGAAACCCAACGGGGGCTTTACAGAAGTGCAATGGTTAGCAAGCTTCACTTACTCTAGCCTGGCTTTTGCTCTGCTCCCTGAAGTGTCAGCTTGGGGGAGAAACATGAAAATTAAATCAAAATTATTCTTATTTCCATATGACATTGCTCTCAGGGTAAACACATTTTGCATCTCTCTAGAGGTGGCTCCAAAGCACCCACAGGTGTGAGATCGACCAAGGCATAATACTGCAGCGAGACATGTGTCTTTTTCTGCTCCTATGCAAAAAGCCACCCAAACCCAGGCAATTTACGAGTATCCAGAAATCTGATTTTGCACATGCTCTGTAGGATCCTGGGTGGCGACTGAATTTTCCACATTGCCACTGGACATTGAGCAGGGGCATTGAGCAAGCCCTGCCTTAGCACCTGAGACTAGAGCAGCTAGCCTCTAGCAGACTCCTTTGCCAGACATTAATATTGTTTAATTAGATGCTGTCAGAGTTAATTATGACCATTTGCGATATGTCTTTGCATCTATGAGCACCCAGCTCCTTTCTGAACCCTATGTCATGCTCCCCCTGTGGCGAGGTCTCTTCCACCTGAGTCTTCCTGCCTTGCTCCGTGGCACTTTTTCAGACTTGGGTTTCCAACAGGGCTGAGAAATGCTCTAAGGGGAGAAAGTTCTTCTTGGAGGAAGAGGCAACAGAGATGGTTTCCTTCCTCTACCTCCTCTTCTCTGCTCTCCTTATGGGCCTTATGGGCCTTCCACAGCGTGGAAAGAAAAGGCCAGATTTCAGAGGTTCCTCCTCTCTCTGCAGCTCCTGCAATTGCCTTTGACACTGTTTATCATCTGTGATAATACAGCCGTGCCCCGTTACCTCCAGCTGCCCTAATTCGCCTTATTGGTCTGGCACTGGGGAGAGGGAGGTGAGAGGTACGGAGGAGAGGTGAAGCCATTATGGAGCTGACAGGGCAGTGAGAACAGAGCGTGGTGATGGACTAGCCATCACTTGACCTGAATGCAAACATACATCCTATTGGATTGACCTTTCCCTGAGAGTAATGGATCTCCTCGTGTAGCATTTTTGCTACATTGCTGGCCATTCCAAGAAGATAGTTTCTGGTAATTAAGACAGATTCCTCATATAATCCCTCCACAGCAGCAATCAATAGGCTCCTCCAAGGGGATATTTCCAGATTATTCCTATGTCAGCACAAGTTTTGGAAGTTTTGTAGATCTTATCATGAGGGGTATAATCAGCAAAGTTATGTGGGGACAGTTTCTGGAGAGGCAGAGCGTTTGCATGAGCCGTGCCCGTGTTTGTATGGGTGAATATATGAGAACCACAAACTCTAATACTGCTGTAATGAAATATCATGAGAGTAACTCTACATTCCTGCATGATCTTAAGGCTATGGCAGCAGCAAAGAAGATTCAGGACTATTTTGCGAAAGGAATTACTGCCATTAAGTCAAACATTTTCTTCTATTCTTCTCAGTGCAGAAGGCATTTACTTACTCATGCTTCATCCTTTTCATTGTCATTTTTGAGCTGCCTGGCATTTTTTATGCCAGGCAGCACTGTATATAGATATAAGACTGTACTTGCAAAGGAACTGGGAGAAGAATTTTTGTCTTCATTTGCAAACTGAGCATGTTGAACCACAAAGTTCCCCCAGGAGGCTGTATGTGGAAGATACAAGGGCCTCTTTCTTCTCTTTGTTCGGTTACTTTGACTGTTAGCCAATGCTAATGTTATAGTATCTCCAAAATCCAAGCCTGAATGTGGGAATTGCAGCTCCTGTCCGTTACAGCTGCACAAAGCAGGGAGCTACCTGGTTTGTCTGCACAGCCCTCTTTAGAGGTATATACTCTATCACTGAAGTGAGAAAATTCAGGGTTTTCAGTGGAGTTCATTTCCCTGTTCAGGAGTGTTTGAAGTGGCTAAGCAAAGACATTTCCTTTGAGTTCAAGTCTATCGTAGTAATTTAAAGGAAGACCTAAGAGTCATGGAGTTTGCACCTCAGCCTTGCCTCTTCCACCAGCTCTTGGCTTTCTTAAGAACCTCCCTTGGCTTCTCTGATAGTCAGTTAACAGAAGATTTAGGAATATAATGCTTATTCATGCCCCACCGTGGAGTTTGGAAACAGAATAAGAGTCCTAAAAAAACACTCTGAGACCCCAAAGTACCAGGGAAGACAATGTATTTTACAGCCTCCTGCTCTATTTCCAGTTTGCTATAGGCAACTAGAGTAAAAGATGTGCTTTTGAATAGCTGGGGTTGTCCCAGCGCATACTTAAGGAGTTTAGTAGCCCATCCACTCGATGGGACAGACCTGCAGAGTTGGTATTTTGGAGCTCCAGAGCGAGGGTTGGCTTTGCAGCTCCTGAAGTGGGTGGTAAAACCAGTGCTGATGTCAAGCAGACCTGAAACTTGTTCCCCTAGTCATATTGATCTGTGAAAGGCAGCCAAATGTGAGCTGGGATACGTGCTTTAAAAAGGTCAAAGGGAAATTGTTTCAAGCTCTGAATATACATAAAGTTGATAACTTGGCTCTTCCCATTTCTCCTTTAAGCTTTTACTCTGGATCAGTGACCTGATTTTCCAGAAAGGGAAATTTGGTGGGTGGATGGTGGGGAGGGATGCCAGTGATTCCCTGCAGGGTTTAGGCCTCTTTTCTGCAGCCACATTCCAGGTCTTCTGGTAACGGTCCTCTGAGGTGCTGGATGCCAAATATTTCTTTATTTTAGAGAAAATCTCCCAGCGTGACATTTGTTTTCTTTCTGAGCATTTCACACTTACCTGACGTATACTTTTCATCTAAGTCATCTTTTAGTCTGTCTCTTCTCTGGAAGTGGCATCTCTGGATTTCCTGGTAAAATGTGGAAGTGGAGATGTAGACAAACCCTCTTTCAAGGAAAAATCTCGCATGGGGCTCCCTGATCTTTGAACTGCTCTTCTAACATTGAGACGTCGAATTCACCCCTTTGGTCTCCAGAGCTTATTGTTAGTGTTTCCATGAATTTCTGGAATGTTTCTGTTTCATGTCCCTCCTAATCTTTTAAAACAGCTTTAGAGCTCTTCTATGCCCACCCTGATCTTCACGCCTTTTCATTTTGTTTTTTCACTATAGCACCCTGTTTCACATTAGTGAATAAAGAAAAATGTATTTTATTGGAGTAGCTATGTTACAGCAAGGTTTGTTCTTCTCCCTGTGGGTGAAACCAGACAGCGCTGTACCATGTGGCTAATGTTATAACAATCTCATTCTGGGCGAATGACCAAAACCTAATCATAGTATTTCGAGAGGAAATTCTTATTATTTAAATACAGTTTCACCCACGGTACATTTTAGAGCTGCAGAAGTACATTAATTGTTTTTTCTTTTTTTTTTATAATAGTAAGATTTTCTATGAATTGATCAAGATCTTAAAAAGCCAACTATATTTGTACTTCTCCTCACTACTGCATGTAGCATGTGAAGCCATCCCGCACTTCTGCTTTCTACCAGGTGCTGGATGGGGCTGGGGATGCTCAGAAGGTTCCCCAGTGCTGAGGAAAAACTGTGTATTTGGGGAAAGCTTGCAACTGAAGTTTTTGCTGAGTAACACAAGAGTTGAGAAGAGTTCCTAAATTTCCTGATGATTTTTTTAAAACCTTATTAGTTTAATAAGAGTGCCATGAGAAACCACAGCCCAGTGTAAGTTACCAAGTTAGCGACGTGCCATCACGAATCCTTGCCAGGAGGCAAAAGCTCATCAGAACAACTGCTGGATGGGAATCAGGAGGAGCTCTGGAAAAAAATGCACAAGTTTTTCCACGGTGCACTTGTTTAATCTGATCTTGAAAATAATTCCTAGCAAACAAACCATCAAAAGAATGCAAGTATCTCCTGATCCCAAGAAACAATCCTTTTTTTGTGCGTGTGATCATGGATTAATATCTTTCCGAGCTCCAGTGAAAGGGGCCATTATAAAAATGAGGTTGGCTAAGATGATTAAATGTTATTTACAGAAAGGACATGGGTCTGATTAAATCACCAGGAGGGAGGTCTCTTTTATGGTGACAGGAAAAAATATACCTCATTCGACGGAGCTGCTTGCTTCATTTCAGTAATTAGGGACTAAAGTAACTTGGACAGTCTGTCAGCTTCAATATGGTGGAACTAACTAGTAGATCGTGTAAATAAAAGCTGTTTGATTAGATCAAAAATTAAAGGGCTATCATTTTTCTTGTTATCTTCCAATTTACTGTAGAGGTCTTTGAAATACCATCACCAAACAGACACTCCCAAGAGTAATTAATTACTGGGCTAGATTTTTCAAAACCCATTTAATAGTTTCCTTCTAGAATCTGATTAAATGGATAGATTTTGCAAAGATCCAGTTAGGCACCTCCATGAGGAGGCCAGACACTAGTAGAGCTCAGCATCTGAAGCTCCTGTTATCTGCTCTTTCCAAAATTGGGCCCTAAAAAAATTTTACTACAAACATTTTTTACCTAGTCACGGACCCGAGTTTATGTTATTAGTGCGAGTAAGAGAGACAGGGATTTCAGTGCTTTTTCAGTAATCTCCCTGGTATGACAGAGATATAATACGCAACCATTTGGTCCCCTACACATCCTGCCCAAGTTTTGGGCTTCATTTAAAACATGCTGGAACTCAGAACTGGGGTAAGTGGGATTGGAAGCCTTTGGCAATGCCTTGTTAAAGGTAAACATCGACAAATTACGTGAGCTGCAGAGATAGGAACCTTTAAATCACTAAGCATTGCTAAACATCTGCATCTTCCACCCTCAAGAGTAACTTCTTCCTGGGGAACACCGGACTTCTTTGACTTTTTCTTTGGGCACCCCAGGTCTACATGACCTTTTGCGTGAGGATAACCCCGTGGGACAGGAAATGTGCGGATATGAGGAAGGGAGTGCACTACCATAGATCAGAAGAAGAGGAGCATACCTAGATGTGCCAATGAATTCAGTGGGCCCAGTCTATTGATGAAAATCACCACAGCAGCAGTGACATCTTCACGCTGGGGCTTTCTTCCACACCCACCCAACTCGTTGGCCAGATATTGGTGCCTCAGGTGAAGGAGAGGCTAGTTTGGGTGTGTATGGGGGATGCTCTGAATGAGCACTACCGCTGACATGCTCTGCACATAGGAGGGGGTAGCAAGGTTGGTGCTCCCTTGCGTCGTGGGCAAGGGAGACAGCTCTCTCTAGGGAGAAATCACTGAACTTGTGAACTGCCTGCTTGCTATAAAAGCAACATATCACACATGGAAACACATCCCTACAACTATTGCACCCTTCTGAATTTGTCATGTGAAGTGAGTGGGAAAAGTACAAAGATTTATATTGTTCCAAAGGAAAGGGAAGCGTATCTCCTCCTGGAAGCTTCATTTCAGGGCAAGACCAAGCCAAAGATAGCATCTAGTTCTCATTTTCTTTGTGAGAAAACACATGAGTGCTAAAATGCAACTGAACGTGCATCTACTGGCTGCAAAGTGAGGTCCTCTCCAGCTCACAAAGTCCTAAGTTAGTCACTTGAGCTTCATTTTGGTCTGTGGAGAGAAACGGGCAGTTTTAGGAAGTGAATTGTTTGGTCCTGGAGTAGATGCCAAGAGCAGGTCAGATACATTGCACACTCACAGCACTCATTTCTCCCTCACAGCTAGTGGGGCCATGGTCGCTTGTGGCTGAGGAATCCACTCCATTTCCAGGCATGTGGTGAGGGTATCACTTGATGAAGCTAGTATTCTGGAGTCACCCGTTTTTTGAAACCCATCTGGTCTCTCCCACTGACAGTGATGATCTTGCCACCTCTGTTAATCTTCTGATCTAGGCAACCGCCTGCTTTGTGTGTGACGCTAGCATCAGCAGCATCAGACCAGGAAAGATGCCTTTCCAGAAGATGCACTCTAGACAAATACAAGTTCTTACAGCTTATGCAGCCTGAGGTGCACGGTCTTGCAGGTCTTTCTGGCTTTTAAAATACAAAACCAATCTGACAGCTGGGCTCTCTTTCTCTCCGTGGGAGGTCCACTGGGATACCACCTCTGAATGTTTCCAAAGTCACAAAATCATTTCCAAAGCTTTCCCAGCAGTTCCATGCTTATGCTCTCCCCTGTCAAAATGATTGGCTGTTTGTGTTCCATTTTGGACACATTTTTAATGTTTGTTTAATCAATACCTGAAGCATCATTTTTTCCTAGATTCTGCTTCCAAAACGAGCATGGATATTGGTGATGGGGGAACGAAAGGCAGGTGTGCGCCTCTATCAGAAGGGAATTCATACCAGTTACTTGTCTTCTTGGGTTTTTTTTCCTTTTGTTGAACATAAAAGAATTTTGAATAAGTCGATGAGGTTTAGTTGTCCCCGGTGAGGCAAGAAGGTACATTTCCAGACCCATAAAAACCAGAAGAGGATTAAAAACAGCATTTGGGCAATGCTGTTCTTGGCAATGGCACAAGTTCATTGCTTTCCAGGTCTCTTCTGTTATTTTTATTTATTATGCATCTTGTTGTTGCACCTAAAAGCACCATTTGGAGACCACTGTACAAAGCACTGTGAATAAATAGAATACATATCTAAATAACCGTTTTTGGCAAATAAGCCTTAAAGAGCTTTTCCACTCATAGATTTCATTGCCATTCCCACCACTGCTTCCACTGGATATGGCATTGACACAAAATGCCTTTTATTATATGCAAATTGCCATTTTTGTTCCTTGTTCACATGAAGGGCCTCCTACTTCTGCCCTCCTGCTTCCCTGGGAGCGGAGAGTCGCAGATGCCGTGAAACCGGGGCAGGTCTCTTGTGTGAGAGGTGCAACGCGCAGCGTTTCCCCGCAGGAAACACAGACCTGCTGGCACTCTTCATGCAGCCATCCTCAGCACATCCCCAGGGATGGAGGCAGCGGTGAGACCCATCTGGTCTTCCTCCCTGAGGCTGTTGATGCGGAGCACAAGATATGAGCTGAGGAAAGATTTTGCTTATTTTTGCCCCAGCAGATAGACCCAATGACCAGGCTGGGCTAGAGCAGTACAGCAAGATGCTGAAAGCCAACAAAAGTTTTGACAGAATAAAGATCACTGCAATGGACCTGGGTGTAATTATCCCCAATTCATCCATTGGTTATATTCTAATTACACTAACTCTTCCTCCTTCTTCATGCACATCCACTAATCAGGCCTTTGATTTTTGCTTTATTCTGCCTGACTCATCACTAAATACATGGGTTAAAAACCCATGAAAAACATTGAAGCACAAGCAGTTAGGAAAAGTTCTCCCTATTTTCATATCAATGCCAGCTCATCTCCAAATGGTTAGAGTCCCCATCACCACCTGGAAACCTGTTTTCTGGTGCTCCTACATTTTTTTGGGGTATAAAAACAGAAAGGCAAGGGAAAACATCAGATTCTGCTGAGTGACGAACTTGCTTTGCTGACTCTTATCTGAGCCTAATTCAGTCAGTGCTTCCAAAGCTTGGTAGTTAAGTGTTTTGGTTGTGTTTGCTACACTTAGCGCAAGATTAGTCGAACCACACGTTTGGAGGCTGGCGTTTGTTTCTGTATTAGGTGAAGTGGTGCAGCCCATGGTGTTATGAGCAGGGCTGGGCGCTTCCTTAAACTAAACAGGCCAGCTGCGTGGCTGTGCATCCTCTTCGTTGCTCCAGCAGATCGATGTCTGTGCAAAGTAACTGGGATTTCTACCTGCAGCTCTGGTCCTGGCTCCCACGGGCTCCCTGTTGCTATCTACTTCCCCGTAAAATTGCTACTGAATCCTGTGCTGCTGTTTCCCCACTGGCGAGAGGAGAACGGGGCCGATGATCTGTTAGCGTTTCTAAAGCTAACAGGGAGAAAAGTGCTAGGTGTAATCTTAATAAATGGCGGTGTGAAAGTTTGCTTTGCTCTGCTGCTTTCTCTCCCAGATGATACAAACCGCACAAGCTATCTTCTCTCCTTGTAACATTCCCCTCATCCCCGCTGAGTTATTTTGCTATAATACACTTGCTGTCCTAACAGTCACATTTTAAGTGGTGCACTCTCAATCGCAAAAGGTAACTTTTTAATGCTATCTTCCTCCACTTGCAGTTGGCTGCAGCTCCTTCAGCAAGCATCTCTCTCCTTCAACGAGAGGGGGAGCCCAGGGTAAATCTGCTCCTGCCTTCTGCACTTTTGTGCGGCTTCAGATGAGTTGAGCCCTGTGACTCTAACCAGTCCTGGTGTGAGAAGATGCACATCTCTTTGCACTGGGCTTTTCCTACATCAGAGGCTAGACTTGAATCCCAGCACTAGATTTGCAGCCCAGGGATTAGAGGTCTGGGAAGGGAGTCGGCAGTCTTCGGAGCTACCTGCCGGAAGACAATTTTCCGCATTAACATGCTCTACACTGTGTGCGCTGGGCTTTTATCCTTCTGCTATGACATACCCAGAGTTACAGTTGGCACCATTAAACTCTCGGTGTTCACTGCCTGGGGATGTGCAATTATTGTAGAGCCTTCTACTAGTTACAGTAGGAGATACCACGTTACTGCAGTCACTCTGGAGTGACAAATGAGGTTTTAATGATGCCTACTCTACCTGGAATTATCTGTAAACTACAATTAAGGAAGTAGCTACTCAAGGAATTAAAGATCAGAGAAAAATGGCATGCTTTTATGGTGACTTATGGGAAGATCTACAAATTCATGATAGTTTTCTGTGGAACGGGTTAGTAGGATACAGCCGAATGTGATATCTTTAAACGATCTTTTCTCCATCATCATTGCAGTGTGTTGAAACTGCAGTAGTGTTTATGGGACAACTTTTCAGCTGGTGTAAATCTGTATGGGCTCTATTGGACTCAGTGGTGTAGGACAGAGTTTAACAGCTCATGTATGTGGTGAGTTTGGAAAGGTCATTATGAATTTTGGTGGAATTTAGATCTGATGAGCTATTTGCGTGAGCCAATGTTTGCATGGATCCTGAGCCTTTTGCAAAGCACTCTGAAGGGAAGCACGGTCAGTTTGCAGGGGAAAAACTAAATTAGCTAGTCAGTCGGCAGGAGAGCCACAGGGGCTGGTGCAACCTCCTTGCTGAGAGGTCCTGAACTTCAGGGGTGTTCAACGCTAAGAGCATTTGTGACGTGAGCAGGTACTCAGCCTGCTCTTGTGGAGGTGGTGTCCTCAGGGAGGATGCCTGCCATCTTTTCTTGCAAAGAGGTCTTTGTGGAGGACCACAAGGTCCTCCTCTCCAACTGTTCTGCAAGAGAATGAAAGAACCAAAGAAGAGCGAATCAGAATTAAAAAACCCACTCACTGGGGCCAAAATGTGAAACCAGAGGCATTTACCAAGTCCCTTGAGAGTCTAATCTTCTATAGGAGTCACGGTTGAGGCTAAATGAGCTCCCTAGGATTTGACCCTACAAAAACATCAAGCTGTGGATGCACATTCAAAAATATTGACTGTCTCTACATTTTATCATGGGAATCACTCCCATAGCAAATCTTTCGAGCATCACTCAGGCAGAAGTTGCCAGGTATTAAAAATAGAATTCACTAAGCAAGGCATTTTTGCTTAGTCATCTTTCCTTTTCTGTGGTATTTTATTATTACTATTCCAATGTGCTGGTTATTGAGTATATGATCATTCTTTCAAATGAGTTTGGACAGCATCTATAGCTTTGTAGCAATTAAGAGGCCACAGACTTTAGCAACTCAGGAGGAATGCAGCAGGTTTTAATAGCTTTATTTATCTTTAGCTTCTGCCAAGCTGTTTGGACTTCCTCAATGGTGGGCAATTTTGTATCAATAAAAGGATGCTGGAACTTATTTCTTGTAAATGCAAGTAGGTCATTATCAATGGTGTGGGGAGCCTTGCGCAGTGCTTGAGAGAGATGTTTTTTCTCTTAGCTCTCTCATCAATTACAAGATTGCCAATGAATCTTGGAAAATGTGAACAAAAGCATTTTATGACCTGCCTCAATAAAACTCTGGCAGGCTGCGATGCTTCCTTGCTACTGCTAATTGTCTGCCTCACCGTGCCTCCTGCCAACTTTTAATGTCCAACACCTACGCTTACCTGAGGGCGACGGAGTGAAATCTTGCCAGGTAAGTTAGCTCGCTGGTGCTGATTAATTAACTCTTTCTGCTTGCTGATAGATGTTTTACAGGTAACATAGAAGTGTGGTCTGAGATTGTTTACAGCACTGGCAGGAGGTGGGTGCTGGTCCAGGCTGCACCATTAACCAAGGAAAGGGATTGGTGTTGCTCTGAGATGCTCTGCCACTCGTATTAGGCTGCCAGAGCCCTTCGAGTGTGCTAATCACAGGTCAGGCTTTGAAGAGGTGCGAGGGGTGAGCATAGGTGTCAACTCCCCAGCTTGGTTTGCTCTTTTAAATGAGGAGAAATCAGCCCTTTGGCACAATCATGCAGTCAGTCATCTTCCTCATCCTGCTGCTGTCGGTAGATTTTGTGCCTGTGCCTGGTGTCTTGGTTTGAAAGATTGGTTGCAACCTGACAGGCAACCGGGAAACAAAGCCTCTTTTTATTTTGAGGGACACACACTATTGACTGAAGCTCAACTCTGTGATTAATTTGCCTCTGAATGCTGAAATTGTATGGGAAGAACGGGAGTTGGAAAGGCCCATTAGGAGAAAGTCATACTCAGCTCTGTTCATTAGCTTCTTCTCATGTCAGGTGATTAAGAACCTTATTCTTCTGGTCCTCTCTGCTCTGTGATAACCTCAGCGCTGTACACATAAGTTTTTGACCTGAGTTCTTGTTCAGTATTTACTCAAGACAGTTCACACGGCATATATCAACCAGCTATTCTCTAATGGCCCACAGAAATCAAAGCTACGCTGTTTTGTTTTTTAGCCATCTTAGACTTAAGACGAAGTCTTAAGACTTAGGTACGTAACTGACTCTTCAGAAGCACCCAGGCATTTAATGCCCTTTGGCTTCAAAGAGAGAAGTACATCAGTGCTTTTGAAGAATGCATTGCATGAATATCAGCAAATACAAGCGCAGAAGTAGTTTGAAGCTCTGGTCCCCGTGACTGAGATTCCTCCCCCGAGAAAGGTTGGTGCTGGGATACCACATCCAGTTCTTGCATCCACAGCCAGAGAGCAGCCAAGAAACTAGAGCCTATACAGTAAAGAGCCACAAAAGTGATTCCACAAAAAAAAGCGCTCGAGTGAGAAGCTTAGACAGCATAGGAGAGCTCTCTTGCAAATCTTTTGATTTATCGTAATGAATGAGCCCCAGAAATTTCAACATCTTCATGTGTTTTCTGACTCAGTTCAGCATGCCCAAGCGATCAGATAACCAGAATATGGTTAAACAGTGATGCACAATTAGGGAACTTTTTCCAGTCTTGCCAACTGACTCACGGCCTGATGTCTGACAAGTCTCTTAACCAGCGATATGCCTTGCCTGAAATGAGGACAGTGCTGTCCCATGCTTCTAATGTGCTCTGAAAACTAATAAACTTCTTCCTCAATGGCATCCTGAGGATTATAGCTCACACCAAAGCAAAGTCCACAAACACTTGTGGGTCAATTAGCACCAGCAAATCTATGTGTTCATAAGAAACACTTGAGTCACTACAGATGCAAGGGACACTTTAGAATCTATCCCAAATGTCATTTTTCTTTGCTTAGCTGTCATTTTTCAATTATCTGTTCTTTTTTAAAGGAACTCTCACTGCTTTCAAATCCATACTCGCTGGATGCCCTTCTTGCAGTGCAACAGCAAGGCCACTTCATGCGCTGGTAATATATATACACTTGTATTTATAAATCAGCCATATTTATATACCTATATATTTATATACATTTGGGGAGCATAAAGTCCATGTTTGAGGAAAAAATTGTATTTTTGCTTAAAGTGAAACACTCTCCTGTTTTGCAAAGACAGAGATAGGGAGCGAAAGTTCAGCATGAAGTTGTCAAGCCCGTCTGGCAAGACGCAAACCCAAATTTCTCACCTGATTGCTCTTCACTGCCTACAGGGTAAATGTTCCAAATGATGAGCAGGAGGTGTGTGGACAAAACCTATTAACAAATAATTGGTTTTGTACCCGTGCCTCCTGCACATTTCTTCGAAAATTTCCTTCTCTTCCTTGCCTCCAAGTGTCATTCATGTGAGTCTAAAATAAGACTGAAGAGTAAATGCAGGATAGAAAGCAGTGCTTAAGGAAAGAGCTCTCAGCTATATTCCCCTGGATCTGAGGTTATGAAGGGAGGAAGGATATTTCCTCTTGCTGAAGGACATTTTTATCGGAAGCTTATTGGAAAGAAAAACACCACGTGGAATTTTTCCTGTCATCCTGCAGTAACAATCCCTAGAAAGAGCAATATGGCCCTCAGGCCTCATAATATCATCCTTTATTAGACATAAGAACAAAGGATGCAATTAAAATACAAATATTTCACATCCCAATGGACTGGATGCTGCTTGGCAGTTCCCTGGTGGTTCCCCTTTGAAGAAACGTCGTGGATACGGAGGCTTGGGAGGGGTAATGGGAATGGAAATGTGGCTAAAGAGGTACAGAGATGCTGCTCAGGAAAAGAAGGAAAGCTTGTTGTAAAGAAATTCTCTCTAGACTGTCAGGAAATCTTCTGGAGGCAGTACCAGAAGCTCCAAATCTTGGGATTTCTTTGAAGTATTAGTCAAAAAAAGCTCCGGTGCCCAAAGAAATGAAGTGCATTTCTAGAGTCTGTTATCACAACAGATCCCCAGATACTTCTGTCCAAGTCAGTCCTGTTGGAGAAAGACTCAACCTGGACCTCTCTTCCACTGCCCTCTGCAACAGCCACACAAGCCGATTTTGCTCAGTGAATGTAAAAAAACTTGCCTGAGCTGCACTCGAAAGGGAGAAGTTGTGGGTTCTGGGAGGATTCCCTTTGGGGAAAGGAAGGGAGGATTTGTCTTCCTTCCCACCCTGTAAATTCTGGGCTACTCTGCCCATGGCTTCTTGTTTCTATCAACTTCAAGATTTATCACCCCTCAGCAATCGATTGGCTGTTCCTGGATCAATATTTACCACTTGGGTCAATTAATCTTGATATTCACTTTAAGAGTAGTCAGTATCTACTTATTGATTTTAAGAATAATGAGAAGTAAGTACATAGGACCCAAAGCCTGGACTCCTGATTGGGGCAAACCTCCCACCACATGCGAGGCATTGCCGGACGTTTGAGCAGACTCCCCAGAGGGTTACAATTCCCATTTTGCCTTTTAAATCCTTCATTGTTTCTTTCTCCCTTCCTGAACATGTCACATCACCCGCAGATATGGAGTGATTTTGCGACGTTTCCAAATCGTATGATGAATGAGACAGCTTCTTTGATGCTCGTATGAGCTTTCTTCTTTTATAGGTAACTAACATCTGGTAGAAGGTATTCTCGGTATGAAAGATTAAAGAACATCATTGCCAAATTAACTGGAGGTGTAATTGGTGTTTGCTTTACAGTTCAGGTCTCCCACAATTTCTGCCTTACATGTTAAAAAGTGAATTCATTGGTAGTGCTTAGCTAACAAAATTAAATGAAACAACTCACAAAGATAAACATATTTCCACTCCTTTTAGGCAGTTCCTGATCAGTCACGAGAATTTTGCCTAACAGAGGTCCACAAAATTTGGTCTTATATTTTTATTATTACTCTCTATTATTAATTGATATGTTTGCCACAGAGCAGTGCATACAATTTTACGCATGAAATGTAAGAGTATATTTCTTTGACTCGAAAACAAAACAATGATGTATCTGTAAATTCTTCCATGACTCCAAATTTATATCCTGGAAAGCGTTCGTGAAACGTGTAGCCATTTGTATTCTCTGTAGTATTATTTCTGTATCTTTAGAATGCTCTGAGAATAACAAACGAGCTGCCAGTTTAGAGTGACAATATGTTCAATAAGATGGAAATGGCCTATCTAATATTTGCAAAAATAAAATAAAAAATTACTCCCTGGAGGTAATTTTTAATTTTGGAGTTTTGTGCAAAATTGTACAGCAGACCAAACCATCATTGTAACCAAAATGCATCTCTCCTCAATTAGTTATCAAAATGAGATTTTCGTTCTGCTACAGTGCAGCTTTCTCTTCCTTTCTTTCCTTTCTTCTTTCTTTCTTTCTTTCTTTTTCTCTTTTCCTTTCTTTCATTCCTTTCCTTCTTTCCTTCTTTTCTTTCTTTCTCTCTTTCTCTTTCTCTTTCTCTTTCTCTTTCTCTTTCTCTCTTTCTCTTTCTCTTTCTCTTTCTCTTTCTCTTTCTCTTTCTCTTTCTCTTTCTCTCTTTCTTTTTCTCTTTCTCTCTTTCTCTTTCTCTTTCTTTCTCTTTCTCTCTTTCTCTTTCTCTCTTTTTTCTCTTTCTCTTGTTCTCTTTTTCTCTCTCTCTTTCTTTTCTCTTTTATCTTTCTCTTTCCCTCCCCTTCTTTCCTTCCTTCCTTCCTTCCTTCCCACTATATTAGCTATGACAAAAAGCTGTTCACCTATGCGGTTTATCAAAGAAAAGAATATACTCATATTCAGATAAAGAAACATTATCCCTTAAAAAGTGGCAAACAGTCAATGACAAAGATTAGACATTGGCCCACAACTAACGGTAGAGGAAGCTGAGCACAGTATGGCAATGGTTTGTTTAGTCCCAGGGATTAATTATTCAGCGGTTGCAATCCTGACGAGAGTATATACACCAGACTTAGACTGGCACAAAGGTTAATTGGTATCTAAGGGCTGTCTCTAGTCATCGGATACTATTAAGTAGCATGGTTGCTATTTTAGTCCATTTTTCAACTTTAAAAAGAGCCCACAAAAGAACCTGGAGTCACACATGAGGAGGTAGAGCCATCACCTCCTGGCACGAGGAGTTCGTGACACTGGCACCCAGCAACAGCCTAGCCAGCAAGGAAAGCTCTGTGTGCTCGCAGGGACTGAAAAATGGATTCCCCGTTGCTGCTGCTTTAAGCCTTATGGGTGCTATTTAAAGTTGACATGCCGTAAATCCAGTATCTACCATAGCATTTGTTCTCCATCTCTTTTTATCTGTGAGTGTGTGCAGAGAATTGCAGGGGCACAAAGAAAGGTATGTCACCAAGGCCAAGACCAAGCAAACCTCAAACTTTGCCAGTGGGCTTTTTCAGTAAAAAATGTTCATTTTGGAGGTTGATGCACCCAAACCCTTCCGGACATTGCTTTCTGGGGACTCTGTGCTGAATTAACTGCTCTACAGCACTTGTGTCCCAGGCACACCAGAAAGGCAAAGACAGGGAGAGGAAGCAAAGCTGAAGATCAGTGGTGGACAAATATTGAACCTGGGTCTCTGCCTTGGGATGTGCTCTATCTGGTTGGCCATATAATCTTCCATACACAAACCTGCAGACACGCACACACATCCACAATGCACCCATCCAACATACACACACTCTTCATCTCCTTTTCCTGTAAACCTGTGCATGTAGAAATATCTGTAATCATGTATCTGTTTATCTACGTTTACCTACTCTGGTTAGGTTTAAGACACCTACGACGTTCCTATAGCAATATACTGGGTGTCACGTATCTCCGAGAAAAAGGAATGAGAGTAAAGTTTCAACCCGCTGGTAACAGGTCAGAATATCTTCTTGTGAGTGGTCCCAGAGCTCTTAAAAAGCACCAAAAATGTGCTGGCTAACAAAATATGGAACATGTGAAAACACTGCGCAGGCATCAGAGGCTTTGAGGTTGCCCTAATGGACTACCAGTGATTATCAGCACAGCAGGACAAGCCAGCATGCTGTACTATGCTTGGAAATGACCCATCCGTGGCTGTCTACTAGAAGATTTTGGTTATAGCTCAGAAGAGCACCCTAGCCTACGTTGTCTCAGGAATGCCGTCTTCTTTCTGCTCACTGCTTTATAAACTGGGGTACTACCCCTTGGCTGTGGCCTCCTGAGTGCAGGGGGATACTGGAGAAGTCCCTAACAGTGAAGAAGACAACCGCCTCAATTCTCATTGCAAATCACGTGTAAACATCTGGCTCTGCCACAGCCAGCCTTGGCCGTAACATCTGGGCACTTGCATAGCTTATCTGTGGCAACCTCAAAATGCCTGACAGGCTGTGAGACTTCGATCCTCTTTGGGGATAGAACCAAAGTTATTGTGAGTGTCATTCTTACTATACAAAGACGTATGGAAAAGGAAACTTCTGCTCATCTCCTGACTGTGTTTTTCCCTGAATAATGGAAAACAGGAAAGATGATTGGCAACTCTTGTGACTGAGACCATAGGCAGAGCAGGCTAAAGGAGGGACTGCTTTAACTTCTTTGGGGCAGAAGGAGCGAGTGCCAGTTACGTAAGGAAGCTTAGTTACTCTGGCCACACATGCCTGAGAAATTCAGGAGAAGCTGAGAAAAATGAAATGTAAAAGCAGTAACTCAGACCTGGGGAAAAGCTCTGAGATGGCAGCAACATCCAAAAGCTGCCAAGGACTCAAGGGAAAGAAAGAAGTTGTTTCTTCTTCTCGACGCCTGGCAAGACTTGATAGCAGCATTGCCCGGCCAGAGCGAGCGCACGGAGGTGCCCGGCTTCCATCCACAACCCTTCCCACCGGGTTTACAAATCAGGAGCCGGCTCCCGGCTCAAATCTGACATTCAAGGTCTCAACCTCAGAGCATTTGCTGACTTTATTTTTCTCCTCACAGAGGCAGACACTGCTCTCCTGTGCCAGAGGACCGCAGAACTGATGTTGGGTGTGTTTGTGCACGAGAAACCCGAAACGGCAGCGTCTGTAAACTTTGGTGGAGTGTGCGAGGGAAGAAGATCCAGGCTCTTCAGGAATTTAAAGAGATGCTGCTTGCTATTGTCTCAGTTCTGACGGTGCAAAAATGATAGCGTCCTCAGTAAGGGAAATGGGGAAGTAAAACAGTGAGTGTAAAGCAAGAAAAAGAAATCATATTTAATGAAATTAGATTTGGGAATGTTTTTATTCCAACTGCTCTGAAACACCGCTGGCATCGTAACTGAGGAACTGCCAAGAAGATAATCTTTTCTTCTGCTGTGGTGGCTTTCCTCCCCCCTTCCCCGGCTTTTTGTTTTTTTCTCGAGTACCTTTTGGCAAGTGATAAATCATGCAACGGAAGAGTGCCTGTCTCTTCTATTCGTCTTTAACATTGACCTCAGCCCTATGGAGCCTCAAACAGCAAAACCTTTCTTGGTCCGGACTGTCTTCTGGGTTGCCACGGAGCTTCTGTGAGGAAAAAGGGGGAAACCCTTTTGTTTTGCATGAACTCCCAGGTCTTGGTACTGGAAAACTCTTCAGCACGCTTAAATTCAACGAGCGCGACTGGAACGTATGCTCACATAGAGATCTGTGCTTGGATGTGTTACTGAATCAATGCAAAGGTACAAAGCTGGAAGGCTTATTTCTAAAATTCAGGCTGATATTTTCAGCTATGGGCATCAAATATTGCCATGGTTTGAGAGAAAAACAACAGCAGTAGTTTCAAATACTCCTCCTGTACCCACTCCGTACAGATTCTGAGTTATTAAAAAACAAATGAAAAGTCCTAAAGAAACGAAACAGAACAGCTAGGGGTAAAAAGGGAGGTTATTTTCAGCACCTTTGGCATTAGTAGAGACAGACTGGCACTTCCAAAACCTGAAAGATTTTGCAAAAACAAGAGCAAGTCTTTCCGTGCACTCTTCTCCAACCACTGAGGAAATGCCGGGCCACCTCCCACGGTGAATGTCACCTTACCGGCGTGTTTCCCACGATTATTTTACCCTGTTAGATGACTGGGCTGGATCCACAGCTCCGGCAACACATCTGGAGGGGATGCAGATCCCCTGCCGGTCTCTGGACCAAGCTCCCATGTCGCGGCGGGAGCGTCGCTGTGCAAATTCCTCAGTGAAGCTGTTGGGAATGGATCCCCTTCTTCAGTACCTGGGGGGGGAAAAATATATATATATATGTATATATATTTATTTATATTTATACTTATACAAATTTAGATGCACCACCGTCAAGGAAGAAATTGAAAAAAATCTTTTGTTGATCAACGTACCTCACACTTAAAAAACCGAGGCAAGATAAAATGACACGTGCGCTAATGATGTATTTTATGAACCACCATCTGTCTCGGGAAAGGTCAGAGAAAAATGGCAGCGGCTGCTCAGGTGATTGGTGGCGGCGGGGGGAAAATGGCCTGCGTCGAAACATGACAAGACGCTCCCGTGACATCATATAAATGCCATAATTGGGAAGTGGTAAATTGAGCAGGGCTGCCTTTGGAATTTGATGTGTCAATAAACAAGTTCAAGGTGACACGCTGGATCAATACCGCCCGACAAGAATCATCCGACAAATTTACTGCAAAGTAATTGGGTGCAAAATGACTCAACTCAACCTTCACACTGCAGAAAATCAAACAAACAGGCAACCTACAGGCAACAGTTTGTACATGTCAGATGCTGCTTAAGGTAGCTTGCGCAGGACTAATAGAGTTGTTTTAAGGGGAGACGTGGAAAAAAAAAGAATGATAAAAGTGAGGTTCCCATTATTACGAAAGTGCCCTAAGGCATTGCTATCACCCTATATGCACCTTAAGGGTTTATAAATAGAAAAACAAAGCACACAATTGCTAGAGGTAGTCTTAATTTTTAATATTTTTCTTCCTGTCTGCATTGAGATGACCAAAAAAATAAGACGGGGAACTTTTTTTTTTTTCAGTTTACACAAATAAGAGGCTTTTAATCTGCATAGGGTTCTTACCTGCCATTCTCCTTTTTCCCCTCATATAATAAGACGCTTTTTTATTAAATAATAGCATTTACCCGAATTACACAGGGCTATTGAATGCAAATCACGGGCTAACATTAGAATTAACCATCCACACTCGCTGCTAAACCTGAAAAGAGTCACTCGGAGAAGTCTCTTCAGCGCATTAATTTGTTGACAAGACATTTGATGCTTGATTTGTCCCCACTTGACAACCTTTAATCTTGAGTTTCTCTGAGGGGAGAGAAGAGAGCTTATTTTCCTGAGAAATTTGGGCTCTCACCAAGGCTAAAAGAGAAGCCGAGGCACTGACTGCGCACTTTGGAAATGTCACGGAGATTGATTGTGTTTTAATTGTACATTCATTTTGGAGCAAGAAAGGAGAGAGAAGATGAGTGGAAAGCCACAGCCAAGGAGAAAAATGCTGTTCACGTTTGCATCCTGAGCGAACCGTAACGGAGACCAGTATTTTACCGCGCTGGCTTCCTAGGTCACTAGAAATGATGGGAGAGCATCTCTGGTGCAGCGGGAGCGGAGGGAGTCCGGCCACGGACCCGGGAGCTCAGCACGGCTCTCGCCCGCCGCGGCGTGCGCATAACTTACGGCAAGCCGAAAAGCGCTCGGAAGCGGACCAAGTCAGCAGCTCAGCTTTATTGATGGACTGACGCCACTGGATAAAGTAACGTGCCGTATTGGTAAGCTTTGGGCACACGGAGAATTTAATGGATGTCAAGATTTGGACAGGGGGAAAAAAAAATAGCAAGACTGAGACGGAAGATTTGTGCCAGGAATGAGATTAGGGTGAAGAATTACGAGCGCAATAGCGATCTTTAAAAAAAAAACCCAAAAAACGTATAGATGTTATAGAGAGATTTGCCCCTGGCTACTGTTCTGGGCCTTTTTCTGTGCAGATAGGGTGCTCGCCCAGGCGCAGACGCGGTGACGTCCCTGGGAGCGCTGCCGAGGGTGGGGGCACCGTGCTGTGTCTCTAGCAGACCATCTCAGCGAAGCCTCCTGGCCGACTGTGTCCCATGCTGCAGATGATGCCCGGGTGAACAAACCCATAGCAGTCCCTTCTTTTGGGGAAAATAATCCCAAATCCAGTGAGTGAACTAATGCGGAGAAGGGGAGCAGACAGTGTAAAATCAGCAGGGGCTGCTGCCAGTCTCAAATTTATCACTCTATGTAATACAAGGGTAAAAACACCCCTTTTCGCCCAGCAGTGGTCTCGGACCCGTTGCAGTGAAGATACAGCATTTGCAGCCAGCTGGCTACCCCAGACTCGGGTTAAGGATGAGGCATTCTGCAAATCTGGGATTTCTAATGGGATTTTTTTTCTCCCTTTGCTCTAGCTGAACCACAGAGATGAGCATCATAGCAAAATGCTATCACCATACAGCCGAGGTTGGAGAAAGATGAGAAGCAAACCAGCTTTAAGATGGCCAAAATGATGTTTAAAAAAGCTCTTGTGTCACTTCTTCTTTATAAAAGGTATCTTCAAGTGGTTTTTCTGTTTGAGTGGTTTTTTTGCTGGGTTTACCTGTTTTTCGCTTATTTGCTTATACAGGAATTCAGGCCAAGCCAGCTTCGGCAGTGCAGGGAATCCCAAGAGAGATAGCCTGAAAGTTTGGAAAGTAAAAATGAGGAATTTTCAGTTAACATCTTTTGGAAATCTTTTGATTACTAAATCCTTGTTAGCACAACCCCAGTGCTTTGCGTAGGCTTGGCAGAGAACTTCCTCTCGGAAAGGCTGAAAAAAATGTATTGCTGAGTACCAACAATACCATGTGAGAGACCCTGCTATGTCCGAAGCACAAAGCAGGCAAACAAATTCCGCCAGCGTTTCCCAACATTTCAGACTTGTGCAGCGGTATGTCTGCGGCTGGATCCTTCTTTCCTTTGGAGCACGACGTGCATCTGAAGAAGCACTTTTACACCCTAGAGAGGAGTCTGGGGTGCTGGTTTCCCATTAAAAAAACCCGAAGCATCATTTCTTGGCACTGATTTTGCTCAATCTGTTATCCCCAAACCTAACCCACCTGGTTTTCTGTCCTTGAATAATATCGATTTCCAGTGTCACTCTAATTTGTTCCTTATCTTCTTTGTTTACCTCTAACGATTATTCTATTGTTAATTGATGTTTCTGTTGTGTTCTTTAGAGGCCTGAGTGAAAACCAATCCAAATCAATGGCAAAGCTGCCATTGACTGCAGTATATTTTCAGGTTATAATTATTATTTTCCTCCTTCTTTTTGTATACCAAAGGAAAGGGAAAAAAATCAATCCTTTAAGCTGTGTAGTTCTTTCTGGAAATATTCCTTGTGTATGGTACCTTCCCTAAATCCTGACCACTTTGATCGTCTTTGGGTTATCAATCACCCTGGTTATTTTCTGTTCTGACTTAAGAGGATTATTCGGACTGGATTTTGTACTTTGTCAGTATTACACACTGACATCTCCACGCTCAGGGCTGGCTGCAGCCTGCTGGTGAGGCTCCGTGGTGTCCCCCTCGTGGACACCATCCGGGGCTGGTGACAGCGTCCAAAAACCTGTCCACCCCAAGCTGAAAAGCTGAATTAAAACCCCTAGGAGGAAGGGAACAGGTGAGAAGGGCAGGTTCCCCTGAAGAGCAGCCGATAAGCGTGTTTTTCTCCTTTCGGGGTCCTGGCAAAAATCGCCACCTATTGCAAGGCAGCTTTGAGGTCACTTCGACTCATGCAAGTAGGATGAGAGCAAAAAAGTATTTCACTGTTCAAATGAGGAGCGAGTTTGACCCCATTAGTCCTCTGCAGGAGAGCTTGCGGTGCTCATTTCAAGGAAACATTATTTTAAGGTTATTTCTCTGCTGTACAGGTAAACCCACACTTCACTCATCTCTCATCTTCTTTTACTTTCTGTCCCAATATTTATGACCATCAGAAGAAAATTCCCACTTTCCATCGAAGCCCAGCTCCTCAGGTTTCTCTTTTACAGTGACAGGCAGCAGGAAATAGCCTGTGACCGTTCCCGTCTCCAAGGCCTCTGGGCTGGGAGCTCCAGGGTCTCCATCGTCGCTGCAAAAATGTCTCTGCAGGGCATCTTATGGCCCTTGAAGTGTTCCCTGCGTGGTGGGGAGGGAGCTGCAGGTCCCAGGGACGTGGGGAAATCATGTCCACCATGTCCTTTGACTAAGAGTAGGTGGCGCCGAGGACTTCTGCAGGACTGGCTGTGTCAGTCCAGCAGCTCCACTTACCTGGAACAGATACTGCAGCTTTTGCCATTTAAGAATATCCTGCCATGCCTGACGCTGCCGTGTTAATAGAGCTGCGATTGCCAGGCCCTGAAAGGCAGCCGGATATGGATACATTTTGTTTAGGGCTGCTATTAGTTTTTCTGGGCTGCAGAGAAGCCTTGCATGAAAATTGAGCCCATTAAGTATTTGGGTCTTGCTTAACGAGATGCAGTGCAAAAGGCAGTCCATTACTTTGGAACTAGAGGCTTTGCCTCCTTTCCAAGATTGATTTTTGTTTCACAAATTATTACTGCATGGATTAATGATCTCTCTGCATGCAAACGCTCTCGGCTGCTACCCAGGTGCATTAACCTTTCATAGAACAAAGAATTCCTCCTCCTCGATGCTGCTTTGACCAAAGCATTTCTCTTCTAGGTGCTGAATATTAGACATATTGGCATCACCACATTGCTGTTACCAATAGAAGAGGAAGTGAATTCAGAAAACGTCAACTGATGTGTGAACCTATGACCTCCTCCATGTATTTTCTTCTCCACTGAAGCGCTCCAGGTTCATAATGCTCAAAGGCAAAGTTGCAGCCCGTAATTAATACCATAATTCTTTGCACTTACAAAGGATCCTTGGTGTGGGCTTGCAAGAGTGCAGCAAGGAAGCGTCCCAAAACAGGCCAACATTCCTTTTCCTGATTTATAGGCAAGTGGGGCATAGAAGGGGAACAAAATGTGGCCATACAGGTCCCAGAGTGAAGACTCCAAATCCCTGAAGCTCTTCATTCTTGCATGAGAAGTAATGCAGATTTGTTAACACCAAGTGCCCCACTGACCCCCATTGTCCTGATCTGTGCAAGGATGTTCTCAAAAAGTAAGTTCATAACAGAGGGGGTCAGTCCTGCAACGGCTTCTTTTGTGAAGGCGGTCACACGTGCCAAGAGCATGTTTAAACTGTTGCAGGACTGAGGCCTCTGTTATAACTTAGGTTGACCGGTGCCTTAATCCTGTCCCCTCCTGGTCGTTCTTTCCTGACAATCTGCTAATTTAGACGTGAAAAGTCTGCTCTGCTGGCAGGCTCCTTCCTACATGCAATAAATAGTGTGAAATGTAGCTAGCTTTGCTGTATTTGTGAAACTTTCCCCACAGCTCTAATTATGCCTGGGTAGTACTAACATTTAGTCAGCTTAAATTATTAAACTCTTGCAGCCCCCGCAGGTAAAAACCTGTTTAATTAATGACTGATTAGTTAAATCATTACGTGTCTTGATATGAATCACAATAATTTTTATAGTCCATATTGTCATTTTAAAGGCACGTTAATTTATTGAAGGATTCTTTTTCCTAAAAGGGGCAGAAATGGGCGTAGCTTAGAAGAAACCATCTCCTTTACAAGAAAGGAACGCACCCACACAAATCTAACGTAGAAAGATCCTCCCTAGACAGTCTCAAATGCTCTTTAATCCTTCTGGAGGCTGAATGTGCTCAGACCCTAGAGAAAGAGCCTTTCAGATTTGGACCTTCATGCAGTTAAACCTGCAGTTTAGTTACTTTACACGGTTATGGCAAATGCTGGCACAACTGCTCCATCTTGAGTAGATGTTTTCAGTGTTGCAACCAAACGTAGAGCCCGTGCCCCTGTACCTCACTGTCTTTTGGCACCATTGGTACTTTCTGGCCACCGGGACCATCTCTCTTGGGCAATGAAGTCCCAAGTACAGCAGTAGTGACTTTTTTTGTTGGTTTGAATTAAAATGGGGCATCACTGTTTGGATGGATTCAGCCAGGTTGTTTTTAGCTCTTGCTAAAAGAGTAAATATTTTGGAGCCGTGCTGGATGTTGTCATCAACCAGTCAACACTCTCTTAGTCCGTGGCACCACGATATCTAGGATCGTGTTGACTGACACGTCCTGACACTACTGTTTTCTAGCGTATGACCCAGCATGCCAAATGGTTCACTAATGTGACTTTTGGCTGTGGCCCCAAGGCTGATATCTGGTCTTAGGCCAAATGCTAGTGGTTACAGCTGTGCCAGAAGAATAAATAAATGAGAAAAAAAAACAAATAAAAAACCTTTTCCTCAGGTACCTACATAATCAAATAGCTCCTGTTGGTTCTGATTCACCGTTGCCCCCAGAACCATCTGCAGGTGCTCAGACACCTTAAGACCTTGCCCGATTGCTAAAAGTAGTATCAGATACCAGAAAGTTCTACATATCGTCTATGACAATTATAAATTCTTTAAGAACTACAAATTTGTTAAACTACTTGTTTCAACTCAGCTTTGCCATTTCACAGCAAAATAGTAGAGGGAGTAGCTGGAATACCAAGGCCTCTGAGCCAAACGTGCTGTGATGGAGACAAACTCCTTCTCCAGGAAACAAAGATATTTGACTGTTGGGATGCAAACATGCACAGGAAAGCCACATTTGGATTGTGTTCTCCAGATAAGAACAGCTTTGGTTAGACTCTTTTCCGGGAGCTGAGAAAAATGTCCATTTCCTTTTTGAATGGAAACAGCGGGCATAAATTGCAAACTTCCCATTGCATCTCCAAAACCCCATGCCACCCACCAAGCCCCTTGGTAGGTCACCTTCCCAAAGACTCCTCCAAGCCCAGCTCCGTGGGGTCCTGCAGGCCCATGTGGATAGCCAACTTGCTCAGGTTTTACCTCAGTAGCGTGTTTCAGGAGCTGCTGATTTCAACAGGAGTCGGCCACATCCCTACCTTTGAGGAGTACCCGAAAGCGCCCAGTGTCAGGCCTGATCCTTGGAGACACAACTACATTCAGGCTTTTGGGAATTGCAACAATCTGAATTGAAAGATCTGATTAAATCGTGGTGTTTCCAGGATGTCGAAGAAGCTGGTTTCAACCTCTCTTGAAGCTGAGTAGGTCAAGTTATCTTCAACATGGCAGAGCAACGGTTCTCCAGTGTGGTGGCCTGGGCCTCCAGCAAGGTTACGCTCCAGTCTGGGCACGCACTTCGACTGAGGCTGCTGCAGGGCTGGCAGTAGAGCAATGACAGGCAATTTGGAGGGGCTGCCTTTTTTCAGCTTTTTGCCCAGCTAAAGGCACCTGTGCTCTCGCAGCAAAGAGCATGGCACTCCCTGGGGAGGCAGCATGAAGAGTCAGCCCTCGTTGCCGCCCAGCGTGACGGGGATATGGGTGTTATTTATATATAACAATATATATAATGAAGTGTTGCCTCAGTACAGAAATCTGGGACAACACTTGGAAAAAGGAAAGGAAAAAAAAAAAGAAGGTTATTTTAAGCTAAATACTCAGGAGCATAATTCATTGCAAAGCGTTGCTCACTTTCCTCTGGTTTACCTAAGCACTGCAGTCATGGTTTGCAACAAATACACTGAAAAGAGAAGAGACTGTATTTTTTTTTTTTATAACTCTCCCTCTTGCTCTCCCTCTTTCCTATCATATTGAATCATCAGGGTGTGAAATATAATAAAGCACTGTACCATTCAATCTGTCGGCTGTACCTTACAGGTGTACTCCAGGTAAATATCCCCTTGGCTTGTGAAAAATGAGCTTACCTGAAACAGATGACTTTGATGAACTTCGGCAGCTGGGCCTCTATCACTCTTTTCCAATTGGCTTCCCCAGCAAAGCATGGTTACCCAACACAAATTTGTCTTGCTGAAGGAGAGATATTCTCTAATTCACTTTGTTCCCGGTGCCTTGCCCCCTCACTGATGCCTTCACTTCATCTGGCGCTCCATAAAACGGGAAATGGCAGGGCCTGTCATCTCTTCCACCGGGCTTCTTTGGGAAACAAATTAATTATTTACCAGCATATTGCATGCCCCATTGCTTTGGTAAAAACTGGAATATAAGTAAAAATGGCCATGTATTAGAAAGTGCCATTTCCCGGATGCGGCAGTGGCAGGTATTGTATTACAGAAAGAGCAACTGCCCCCCCCCACCCCTTCCTCCGCAAGCGGTCCTGCTCATTGCCGAGCAAGCAGGAGGTGCTAACAGCAGAAACAGAGCAGACACGTTTGTAAATGAGATCCCTGCACCTGCAAGGGCTTTCACTTTTCACCATTTTAATTTTAGATAAGTGCTGAATGCACTCTCAAACGTGAAAACATCTAGAAGATTAAGTCCTGCCTGCCTAACGATAATCCAAGGAAGCCAGTCCAGAGGGTTTGGAGGTTTGTTTTCTTGCCTGGTTGTTTGCTTGTTTCTAATTTTATTCTTTTTTTTTTTTATTTTTATTCCTCTCTCAGGACACCTCCCAAGCAGGGCAGAGAAAGGCCAGGAGATGTTTCTGAGGGATCTTGGGTCGGTCAGATGCTATGGTGTACGGTAGCACCGGCTGGATCCTTGGTGGAAAGGCTGGATCCTGCTCCTTCTGCCAGCTCAATGAGTGAAGACCAGGGTGTAAAATAAGGTGTTTCTCCCCCTCTTTCTGCCGACAGCTCTTTTAGGTGAAAGTTATGCTGTGAGTGCCAGTGCAAGGCTGTGATTTTGGGAACACAGGAGATTGTTTCCCTTTTTTTGTCCCAGATTTTTAAAATTGTATCCAAATAGTTCAAAAAACACACTTCACAAGAGGGATTTGCTTGTCAGATAGGAAATGACCCTTCCATTTTGTGCACCATTAATTGTCATTTTCAATAGCACATACTACTTCTCCTCTCTAAATGACTTGCAAACATTAACTGCGTCATCCTAAGAGGCCTTTAGTGGGGATATGTAGTATTCCTCTTGGACAGCTAGAGAAGGTGACGTGCAAGGGAGGAAGACACTGGTTCATGATTGTGAAAACAAGCATTTTAAACCTCTGGGAAATCGCATGAATCGTAACGCCTGCCTGGATGCTGTGACTGCACTTTCTTCTGTGCTAATGCTATGGGGGTCTCATCCCCTACAGAATAAATAGCCTTTATGGATTTTACCCATGCATCTCCCTTTCCCGCACAGATATGAGAAGAAACTTGGAGTTGTGAGTGCCTGAATTTGCTTCTCTCCCACACTGGGACCCTTGGGACACTGGGGTGAGTTTTCCCTGACGATGCTGAGACATTGAAAGAATGAGGCAGGCTAGGTCAAAAGAAGAGTCAGACTGGGGTGGGAGACCCTTTCTATTGTGTGTGTGTTTTTTTTAATTTTCTGAATTTGCAGTTCTCCAAAGCTGTGTTTCACTGAGTGCTTGAAAAGGTAGAACAATGAGGTTGTCAGTGGGGGTCCCTGTGAGTTTGTGTGCAAGGAGAGCGAGTCACTTTAGAAGATACTGTAAAGGCAAGATACCAAAGGATGCCCACAGAAGAACTTAAAATCTTCAGAGCATAAGCAAGGTTATTACATCTACTTAAAAGTAAAGTGATCTGTAAGGTGGTCAGAGACCATATATCCCATCCTGTTGCATGGAGCCCCAATAGACTCAAGCCATTAAACTGTGCTTCCCTAGGGCCAGCAATAGCCTTGCTAGTCACAGAAATCCTCCTCCTCGCTGAATCCATACCTCAACGTCTCCTTTCATTTCCATTTATTTTTCATTCTGCAAAACAATAGGCTGGGAGAAGAAGCCCTTCACTCACCACAAACTCTATTCAAACTCGAATGATTACAGCAAAACGGTGTTCTAATCTTTTTTTTTTTTTCTTCCAGCCATCAGGGAATGTATTAATCTGAAACCACAGCCCAACCTAAGACGCATTTTAAAAGTCTTCAGAGCTGAGTTGCACTCATGCTCAGCGGCTTAGCTTTTGTTTCAGCTTTTATTTGTGTCTTCCTTCATCTTTTTTTCTAAATGCTACCACCAAGTAGTAAAAGCACCATCCATGTTTCAGATGCCTGCAAAAGAAACTATAGAAGGAAAGTGGCAGATAAATTTAACAAGCATTAAAGTTATATATAATTTAAATATGTATAAAATTATTCGGTATATCGATTAGAAAATGGGCTGTTGACCATTTAAAGGCAACAATCAATTTCATAGTTCACAGGTCAGGTCAAGTTTCGTTCTAATGATCTAAAAAAGCAAATAGCATTAGGAGATAATGAACTCCACAAGATTACAGATGTGATCTATAGCTCTGTTGTGGCACAAGACCCAGAAAATGAGAAAGGGCATCATCTGAAGTGCCCTGGCCTCCACAGACTAAAACCATGTTTTTATATCTTGGCAAGGCGTCAATTTATGATGTAATCAAAGGCAACCGGTGGAATTACTTTGCTCCTGAAACACCACATGGTTAGGCTCAATGTCATCAATGAGCAAGAGAGGTAGATCCCCATTAATGTGGTCTACAAAGTTATCTTCCCTGTTCTGGTAAGTGAACGTCAAGCATACCCACTCTGTTAATCAAACGGAGATGATAGTCTTCTCCGCTTGCACCCAGGCGTTGGGTTACAGAAGGAAAATACTGCAAGGTTGCCATCACTCTGTCTTCTGGTGCATTAGTGTACAGGAGAAAACAGGCTTCCCTAAATTTTAATCTGGAAAGAAAGAAAGAAAGAAAAAAAGTATACGTATATAAAGAAAGGATGAATTTTTATCTCTATCCATGTTAATGAATATACATCTTGTGTGCATGTATACATGTAAATATGTATTTTTAATGGAACATGGAAGAGACAGCCAGGTCATCCGAACTTCTAACAGGAGAAGGAAAGGCCAGTGACTTTTAAGCAATATTTCATAAGGCCGGCATACCTTTTGGGGATATTTAAGTAGTATTTTCTGAAAACTGATGCAACATATTTCTGAGGAACTTTTGGCTTTTAACCTGGGTTTTAAACATTGAAATCTTCATTCCATATTTTCTGGTCTGTAGAGTCAGTATTTTTGAATTCCTAATTCTTGCTTTGCCCCAAAATTTGAACTGAATGTCAAATTTGTATTAGCCTTTGGTTTGAATTTAAATCTAAGCATCTTCAGGTGATATCTACGCAACATTAATTTCCCACTTCCAATTCTGCTTTGCATGCAAAAGAAATTTTGCAGGAACAATGACATTTTTGCAGAATTCTATTCCAAGGTGACTGAAAAGTGAAAGAAACTTCCTGAATGACCGGGCAAGATTCCTCTGTATTTCTTGTAGAGGGGAGCGAGGGAGCAGACTCTAGTTTTGGAATAAGAAGCATCTAGGGAGGTTTTCCACCTTTCACCTTTTCTCATGAAGTTGTCTTGAGTGTGCCTGGGCATCTCAGATCACAAGCACGTGCCTGCATTTAGACCACTAAGTCCCACTTGAAGTGTTTATGTAGATCGTAACTATCGGGCACATGACTTTTCCATCTTTGTGCTATGTGCTAAGCACCCAACCTACATTGGTGCCTTAAGCTTCTGGTGAGGCGAATCTGATAAAACAGCATTCTCTTCCACGCTGCTGTACCTCCTCAGCCATTTTAGTGTTAATTGGCTTACTTGGATTATTAATTGGGCTCATTAGACTTATTTTCTTCTTTAATATAATGAGTGCATAAGCACTAAACTAAGAGGCATAAAATGTTGATAAATGAGAACATCAGATAATTGCACAACGTCGGTGCTGTGCTCCTAAGAACCTTCCTATAAAATGGAAGAGGGAGAAAAAAGGACTGAGAGTAGTTAGACCAGAGAAAGAAAAGGTCAGCTGTACTGGTTCTTGAGCATCACCATATGCTCTTTTGGTAGGTCAGAATGGGTCTTGGCTGAGATTCATCTCACCTTATTTTACACCTATGCTTGAGCTGGTCACCTGAGCTTCCTAGGTAGTCAATGAGAGAAATCAGCTTTGTAAAGAGTAATTCATCTGCTCTGTTTTAGATGCCTGCTTGAGAAGGAGGTGACCTGTGCCTCAGCAGTATTTATTTCTCCTTGCTGGAAACAAAAGGAGCCTGGGGTACCTGGCTGGGAGAAGGGGCACAGGGCTTGACTCAGCTACCTGAAGACCCCTAAAATAACACCCTGAGACGTTTGAACCCAGTTTCTAAACTCTCCTTGATGCCAGGGGCAACAACACATAGATTACAGCTGCAGATTTAGGCTCTAGTTCAGCAAGTCATGTAAGCATATCTTAAATGCATCAGGATGGACATATTCATGTTAAGGGAGTACACTACTACTGAATCGAACGGGAGTCCAATTCAGCATTTATTGTATATCTCGAAATCCCGTTGTATCTCGGATAAGTGAGTGGATAAATGAAGAACCAGGCTCAAAGCTTCACACTTTCAAATTTCAGCGGTATAAAAGAAACAGTAATTCCAAACACAGAAAGTAAGAGAACTGAAGGTCATAAACCGAGAAGAAAATATACTTTTCAGAAGTGAGCCCTCTATAAACGATCCTACTAAAAAACTTACGTACACACCTCTATTTTAGCTTATTGCAACACAACAGCAGAAACAATCCCATAAGTCTGTGCTGCTCATTGCAGTCCTGGATTGTTGCTTATCTGTTGTAATAGGCAAGAAATATAGCAGCTAAATTATAATTATATACTGTACACAGCAGTGTTAACAAAATAGCATGATGTTTGGTACATTTCCCATCATCTTCTTAGGAGGTATGGCAAGCTGCAGGTTCGTAACAATCTTCTGTTTCTTCACCTCATTAATCTCCTGAAGTGGAGAGAGAGCAATACAAGCAGAGGGAGCCCAGAAATGTATGTACATTACTGAATTAACCAGGCACGTAATTAGTGCTCAGGTGCTTAGTCAAGGAAGAAACATGCAGGATTATTTAAATTTGGATTGAACACCCCAAAGTTTGAATAGTGGCAACACATTGTACGAGCTTTTCAATCAACCACTCCGGCTGCCTTGGAAATAGAGCTTCCTGCTCTGCTTTCTTGTGTCCATGACATGATGTTTTCAACGCTCAGTGCTATTTATGGCAACTTAAGAAAGTGTGAGCGGGCAGTAGTATATCATGGTCCACCAATGGGACTGGGGAGACAGAGCAGATCTGATGCAAGGAGCACCTGTGTCTATCAAGGAACGTGTATCGTGCCGCTCACCACGACACGGGTGACCTGGCGTTATAATGCACTATCGTAATACCTGCGTGCTTGTTTCCAGACGTGCAGTAAGAAACACATAGTACAAGGGAATGGAGTTTGCTTTCTCACGCTCTTGAGGGCCGCTGCTTTGCTAGAGTGAATCAGTAACGTCACAATGTCTTCTGACTGACACTGCCTGAACATCTCCTATTTAAAGTGCATTTAGTGTCCATAAAAGCTGTTCCAGGGAGGGTCCTGAAGGAAGATGAGTTCTGTTTATCCCGCAGGGCAGCCCCAATGTTTGCAAGGATTTGCAAATGTTCCCTATGGGATGCTGTCAGTGTGATTCAGTTTGACCCTAGGCTTGCCCTGCCGTGAAGTGTATTTTGGGCTCTGCAGCGCTGTCTGTTTCTAGCTGGCATCTGAAGACCCATGAGTTGCCTTCCTAACACGGCTAATCTGAAACACATTGAGTAAGGCTGGCTGAAGTGCGTATCACAGAGTCACAGAACAGATAGGGCTGGAAGGCACCTCTGGACATCATCTGGTCCAAGCCCTCTGCTCAAGCAGGATCACCTAGTGCATGTTGCCCAGGACCGTGTCCAGTCGGGTTCTGAGTATCTCCAGGTACGGAAACTCCACCACCTCTCTGGGCAACCTGCTCCAGTGTTTGACCACCCTCACAGAGAAGAAGCGATTTCTGATGTTCAGACACAATTTTCTGTGTTTCAGGTTGTGCCCGTTGCCTCTCGTCCTGTCACTGGACACCACTGAGAAGGGCCTGGCACCGTCTTCTTTACACTCTCCCATCAGATATTCATAAACATTGGTAAGATTCTTCCTCCCCCACCCTGAGCTTTCTCTTCTCCTGGCTAAACAGTCCCATCTCTCTCAGCCTTTCCTAATATCCCAATCAACAGAAACCACTAAAAGCAGGGAATGAGCAGCTTTGCCCCATAACTCATCTTCAGTCCTTTTATGCCCAACTTTCACTACTTTCCTAGCCATCACCTCAATCCGTCACCTCAATCCCTGTATATCTCTCCCACGCCGTTGCAGGCACAGGGCTCTGCCTGTGTCTCGGGTTGGCCTGGATAAGCCCGGCAAGAGGCTGGATTGCAAATGGTAGCCCTGAGTTACGTTTATCTAAACACTACCGAGAAGCAGAGATAAGAGAATGAAGCACATTCATGCTCATCAGCTCACTGGGCTTATTTGCTGCTCATAGCGAATGAGAAACAGGGCTTCCTGGAACACCAGGATGATGATAAAATGGTGATGAAAATATTTTCTGTATTGCTTTTCACTGAAATATTGCCCCTTGGCAGAAAGCAGATTGGTAACATCAGGGAACAGAGGTAGACAGTGGGTCTTAACATCCTATGAGCTAATCACGGAAACTCAGGCCATGATATGTTAGGCGAATAGCCCTCATATGCTTAATTTTGAAAGCTCAGAAGAAGATTTGGCTGGGATGATATAAGGTATGTACATGTGTGAAATACAGAATTTGTGGAAGCAGTTTTTTTTTTTTTTTACTATAGAAGACCTTAAGTATTGTGAGGGAGCTGCCTGAAATCCTTTAGAAAGAATAGCTTAAGCATTTCTCCCCCGAAAATTAGTAGTTTCCTAGAAACACATACTGGACACTTCAGGGAGCTGTTATCATTCCACAGTTGTGAATTCAGCAAGCGGGGAAAAAGTTCTGTTAATATAAAATCTCAGAGCAAACCTTAATTCATGCGGGATTTGCTAGAGGGCTACGACTTCCATGTGCATCATGTGATCTGCGCACACGTGCGTGTAAATATATGCATTCTCCCTAACGACCTGCTAAAAATCCTTTAAAGCAGCTAGATTAAACAAGACTTAAAGGAAAAAGTATTTTAAATCTTCAGTGCAGATGGTTAAACTTCCACGATCTATAATTTGGTTAACAGTAACCAAAATGCCAATTTCCTTCACTTATGTTAAGGATAATATTTCAGCTGAAGTAAGGTGTAGTTTTTTTTTTCTTGCACAGGCATGAGAGCGTTGGGGGCCATACAGGGCAATCCCAGGGCAAAACCCTTGCCTCATGCTTCTGCTCGCCAATCTTGTCTCCTCTGCTGGTGAAACAAGCAGGATTAGCACACGATAAGACCAGCGGAGAGAGATAGTAATTACACCGGCTAAGGGTGAACTGCAGAACCACTGAATAAATCCCCAAACAATTATTAAAATGGCTCAATGCATTACACAAATTGGAAAAGACTGGGCCATTTTGGGAGGGACAACAGGAGGTAAGACATATTATTTAAGTGTTCTTGTAAGCCTTCTAAGATATTAATGTTGCAAAGCTTCTTATGAATATTTAAGAACATAAAATGGAGATACACTTCAGCCCAGCATTACCACAGAAGCCTGTAATACAGTTGAGTCCACTTAAGAAGGCAATATCTGACATCGGTGGCAGATTTAAACATGATAAGGCAAGGGTGGTGTTTATAGTTGAAAAGTCCATGCAACCTGGTTTAGTATTGCTGTAGTTAGATCTCTAACGATATTGTTAAATGTATTTCTATCATTTTCTTAAAGATACAACTTTCCTTCCAGGTTTCTATACTTTTGGAAGCACATTTATTATAATGAGTCCTGTACTACGAGATGCTGTTTGGAGAAAGGATAAGGACCTTGGTGCTAAGAAGAAAATGAACTTTATTTTCTGCTCTTTCGGCAGGTGCCTGGTATATGTTCGTTAAAGGTGGCACCTGACATGGATCAGTTTTCACGAGGATCGATTTTAACAAAACTTCTTTCTGGTTAAAAAGACAGTTTGGGGAATGGAAGAGGTGTAGGAATGTTTTCTTCAGAGATGCTATAAAGTCTGTAAAATGTAAAGTGGAAGTTTTTCATCTGAGAACTGAGTTTTTTCCTCAGTTCTTAAAGAAAATATTCTAGTGAACCCAATTTAACTTTTGGCTAATTTTCTTCCTTTTTTTTTCATCCTTATCTTCCCTGACAGAAAAAAAAGCAGTTTTCTATCTAACTGTAATGGTCGTTGCTTCTGTTCCGAATGTCTAAATCACAGTGTCTATTCAAAATAGCCATCAGGATATTTCTGTTCTTACAGACTGAAGCAAACTTTTGTGACTGTAGGAGATTTTTATATTCCTTCCAGCAAGAGAGTCTCTAATTGTCTCATTCTCCCTGAGGAGAGTTGGGTACGTTTGCTTATTTTTTAACGCAAAGAATCCCAAAACAAGACTAAAGGAACAAAATCAGACGAGTCCTCTGAAAAAGGGCAAAGAGACCAATAAAGTTGTTACATTTTGCAGAAAACATGACTGTAAGAGAGCTTTATAAACAGCAGATGGCTCCCATATAGAAGAGGCTGAGCGATCTGAGCAAACAATAATCAACATGAAAAAGCAAAGCTTAGCTTGACACACAGGGAAATTTAAGAAATGCTGAAATTAAAAGACACATTGGAACACAGTGGAAAGAAAGAAAGAAAAAGAAAGGAAGGAAGAAAGGAAGACAGAAGTCTCTCCTATTTTGTCCTTCAGGTCTCGGTAGCTTCTTAGGTTGACAGGAATACTCAAGTGGTGCAAATGCTCCCAGTGATGGACCATTTCTGATTCCTGGACAGGTCATGGGATCTCAGGGTACTGCTAGAACGGGTATTATTTTTAATAAAAAAACATATGGATGAGTTTCCACTGCTGGAAATGTGATTCCAGAGACGAGATGGGTCAGTGTGTGCGGCAGTTTCCCGTGCGGCTGGACTAGTGTTTCCTGAGCTGGTTCGACAGGGTGGTTTGGAGACCACAGGGACCCTCCTGGGGCTATTCCTTTGACTGGGGAATGGTCCTTTAGCTTAGTCGTCTGGTTTCTTCTTTTATTATTTTATCATCCATGCATATCCTGAAGAGATGTGGTGAATAAGGAATCTCCCAGTGCTTTAGCGCGGCTCTGGTGCATGGACCAGGATAACAGACGTGTTGTCGTCAGAGGTCGTCTCTCTCATGCATGGCTGTGCCAGTCATGAACGCTTGTCTCCCTGGGTATCAATTTCTCCCTGTAGAAGGGAGTGAAAAATAGAAACAGTTTTCTTTGCTATAAAATACCCTGATGAGAATGCAATATTAAAATAGGTAGTTGGGCCAAGTTCGGATTTTGCCCTTAAAAAAGGGGTGGAAAGTGCAGAAAACTTCACCTTGTTATTTCACCGTGGCTCTTTACTATACTCTTTCAGCTACTGATTAGCAATATTGTAATGGTTATTATTTACTGAAATTATCCAGTATCTTTCCATTCAAGCAAATTCCAGGGGCCATTGGAGAGAACACACGCAGAATTATTGTACACACAAAGCGAGAGAAGACCCAGCTAGTTTCACAGTGCTTGGGTTCCCACATATTAACTGCAAGATTTCCAGCACATGGATTTTTATGGCACTTATCAAAATGACGCATAGACAAAGAAATAAAAAATAATTAAGGAAGGCAGAGATGGTAGGGAGGGTGGGGGAGGCAGAAAGGAGAAGGGAATGGGGACAGAGAGGTTGATTTCTCTCCTTTCCAGGCTCACCTCCTGCAGGGATGTCTAATGAACCAGTTCCTGGAAAGTGTCCCAAGTGGACTCCAATTTTTCCAGGGTTTGCTGTGGATTGTGTGTGATCCTTTCCTTCACACTCAGATGCACAGGGCTATTAGAGCAGCCTCCGTGCCATTGGATGAAGGATTTATTTTTCCAACAGAGCAAAAAAAATAGCTTTTGCAACCAAAAAAGCAGTAAGAAAGCCTTCTCCTTTGGTGCGGCAATGGGTTGCGTTCACTGAAGATGTGACCTGCTTCTCAGGTGACTATTTCAAAGTTGGATGAAGTCCTTTCTGTGACTGGGTCTCTTCTGGCTTTATCATCACAATGAAAGCTGGAAATGATAGTGACCAAACCAGATGTGTGAGAATTGTTCCCTTCCTTTAAGCTCCAGTTCAGTTCAGTAGAAGCAGAGTTAATTTTTGTAGGACCCGATTAACTGAGATGGAAGGTTACAGAGCTAAATGTATTCCAGTCTCCTGCACTGCATCACTCCATTGCACTGTGTGTCTAAGACATTTGTTTCCTGCTTTAGCTCATGTTTTGACTTCTTCAGTTTGCGTCACAGTGGAGCATTAGGAATTTATATTTTGTAGCTGCTGACTTGGAGAAATAATACAGTTTTCCTCAAAACTTGAGGTGTATTCCAAGCACAGACTACCGAGATAGTTCAATCGAATTGAAATTCTGGTGTCCTTTCTTTCCTTTTATTAGAGGATTCTGTAAGGGAGAAAAAGGTCCACATTTGACTTTTCTCCTAAGGCTGCCAGAGATTAGTAGACATTTTTAACATTTGATTTCAGTATCTTAAGTACCTTGTGTAAATACTAGGTAAACAATGTGTGAAAATAAAATTACTTTGTTTCTCGAGCCAATTGCAGACATGAGTCTCAGGGAGGATAGTGAGAAGACCAAATGGAGCCATCATGTATAACCACGTTTATTAGGAACAGACATTTCTGTCTGTTTCTGCAGGTGAGGTGCCTCTTGGCTTGGCTCTTGGCCTCGGTTGGAGGCTGCTGAGTAAATGCAGGGTGAGGCAGGAGGTGCAAAGGGTCTCTTTGCAAAGCCAAACACCATGTCCACCAAATAGTTTGTGACAGTTTATGGGCTGCTGAAAAATATGGCTCATATTCAGCTTGAAATATCTTGGGGCCTCGGAGTCAAACATGCTTTCTCTTGGTCAGGCCCTGCGTAGGGCGGACCAGAGGTGAGATCCTATGCAGAAAAAGGCCCCTACTTTTGGGTATTCCTATGTGAACTGGATGTCCCACCCCCGTTACAGTGAATATAGTCGCTGGAGTATGTATTCAGCTCACCGCTGGAGGGGTCTGCTCTTGGGTGACCCGAATCCCTCTCTGAACAGTCTCATTGGCTACAATGGGAACTTCAGCGTTTGGCTAAGGTGTAGACGCACAGGTATAGACACCTAAATTTGGGTGCCTTAATCTGGAGCTGACTCTGGCCTGCTGTTTTGATTCATTGATACATACAGGTTTTTCTCCAGAAAAGGGTGATCTACAGCTTTTGCTGGATTCACAACCTTCATTTAGTGGCAAATAAGCTAGAGAACAAGACTCAAGGAATTACTGTGGACAAGGTGTTTGATATAGTGCACTGTATGTTTTATGAATGCAGGTTAGTACTGCCAGGGACTAGTCTAGAGTAAAGGTCTTGATCTCACATTTGATACCATTCTAGTCATCCCTTAAACTTCTAATCAGACACAAACAGTAATTTCTTGCTGTGATACCCGAATAACTCGTTGGCAGGTCTGATGGTCTTTTAAAACGAGGATAGTTAATCTTTTCCACTGTCATTGTGTATGGAAACCTGTTGACAGAGGAATTAGGGAACTGAAAATCTGTGTATTTACGAAGGATTAACATATAAGCCTCCTTGCAGACTGAAGCGTCTTCTTTTGCTTAGAATAACAAAACTAAATGGTATCAAAGCTAGGGAGCATCACACAGTTTCAGGGAAACACAGAAATAACATCTATGAACTGTAGGTTTACAGTTTCAGACCAAGACATTTAATATCTAGGTCTTGGAGCTGAACTGCTTTAGTCATTCCAAGTTTTCCCAGTTGCAAATCAGTTGTGATTTACTTTCCAGGTTGATTATCCCACCGATGTGGCCCTGGTGTCTGATCCAAGCCACGCCGAAGTAAATGGGAATCTTTCCATGGACTTTAATAGATTTTGGATCAGATCTTAGCTGTCTATGTAGCTATTAGAAGAGGAACAAGTTGTACAATGAAGTGCAGGTGTTTTTGCTGCTGGGAGGAAGACCTTATCCTGTATTTAATGTTCCTTAATTAATTGAGCCCAGAGGTACAGAGTTCTGGGCTTATGTTCCCAGAAACTGCATTAGGGTAACACAGCACCTTCCATTTGCAGCAATCCAAATACAATATTAAAGTTTTATGTTTATTGAACAAGGTCCAGGAATCTGCATGCGGGAACATTTCACCTTCCCCTGGAATGCAGCCACTTCTGGAGTGAAACGTGGCAATTATTTAACAAGGATAGGAAAGCTATAGGAAGCAAAATGTGCTATATCCCAGCAAAAGCACCAGGTAAGTGAGCTGTCAAAGGGACTGATATAATGATCTTAACTAGAATTTGGCCAGTGCCTTGTCCCTGATGGAATAAAGTATTATGAAAGCCTTATGCAGCTACCAGGTTGTATGTTTGATCCAAGAAATCATACTTCCATCAGTAGAGTGTCTTAACATTGCGCCGGGAAACTTAGTGTTCAAATTTAGGCATCTAAAGTTAGGTAGGCAAGACTAAGCTGGCTGCCTGGGGTGCCTTTTTAATCAGTGGAAAGAAAGAGGCACCTATGGAGGGAAAGTGATTCCTTTTTAAGATAGGTGATTAAATTTGGTCGGATAAAATTGCCTCTGGAATTGCCTGTTTCTCTTCACTGACTGCGAGGGAGCCTGGATGACTGGTCTAGCCTGAGATGCTGTTTAGGTGTGAAAGTGAGATAAATCCCACCTTCAGCTAATGAAGTCTCAGAGGAAGCATACCTCAGGCTCCTTTGATGCCACCAGCTCCGAGGCAGGTTGCCTGAACGAAGACTGAAACCTGAAACCGAGAGCGAGACAAGAGGCTTGGCTTCAAAAGGCCGTAGAAAGAGAGCAAACCCCCGTGTTTAAAAAGTGTGAAGTGATTGTCTCAGTACACAAAAAGTGGCAAATGGATCTCTTATAGACCTGAGCCAATGATGGCAGGAGATGATGGCCTTGGTGGACCTCGACACACCGAGACGGATAGCCGCAGCGCCTTCTTCCCAAGGGTGACAGCTGAATGAAGGTGGCAGGAAGGAACATTCTGACTACGTGGCATGGTCCTCCAGGACCCCACAGACAAGGGCAAACCAAGCATTGCAGAGACAACCAGCAAGAAGAGAAGGATTTCCAAGGCTGGATAAGGAGTCAAGCCCATGGAGAGCGTTTCCGCAGATGTTAACAGTTACTCTGGTGGAGAAGAGCCCAGAACACCACGTCTTTGGGGTTGTGCTAAGATACATTAGATGACCTCTTATTAAGATTATAAATGTGCTTCCCAGTGCGGAACTACCCAGCCATCCCTGCTCAGTAATATTTATTGCAAAGGCAGTAAGGCATTAGGTGGCGGAGTTCAGATTTCCAAGTGCATGCTTGGTATAGACAAGTCAATATGGTTTTGTGCTTTTTTTCTTAATTTAACTTCTTGATTGACTTATTATGTACATTGGCACTTTTAAGAGCTTCAAATAAAACACAGTGAGAGTTCAGAACAAATGTAAATGGCCTAAAAGAAAAGGAAAAAAAATCCTATAATCTTTTTTAATGGCTATAAAACGTGGGAAGGATATATCATAAGCTCCCCACATGGGGTCCTTGTCTGCGTTCAATCCAGTATTGTAATTTAGACATGACTTTTTATTTAATTTCTGACTGAGAAAGGGAAATTAGAAAACAACATTATCTCAGCTGCTCCGTTATAATGAACAATATTTCACAGTGCCAGTATAAGTTACCTTAAGAACTTATTTTATGAGACAAACATTGGCTGAATTCCACGAACAACTGGGTTTTCTGGTGTCTTTTGTCTGCTAAAGAAGCCAAACTTAAGTAAGGTTTTTAATTATAAATAAGCCCATCATTCCGGTGCTGGGTATGTTACATGTTTGTACGTGTAAGGTGTAAGTCACTGCAGCAACTGAAGTGATGGAAGTGGGCAAAAGTTTAGGATCAGGGTATTACTTCCTACCGAAGTGCAAACACAGGCTGCTTTGTTTCATGGTAGACGTTGGTTTCTTGCTTCCTTCTAGCCCACGCGCAAGTGTGTGTCTCTGGGAGCGCTAGCTGGCATGTGTACAATAGAGACCCACGGAAATGTCTTGGGAGCTTGGCTTTGACTGACATTGAGAGAAGAAAAAATAAAGTCACGAGTGTTGAAAAAGACAAAGAGAGAGCTACTCATAGTGGGACAGTGTGGAAATGAAAGTGCCTACAGGTCTGTGGCAGAGTGAATTCATTTTTAACAAATGGCTTCAAATATTTCCAAAATTTTCCAAGGAGATGGGCCTTCACGGCAAGGAAGCTGCCTCAACTGAGCAACCAACATTTCTGCTGGATTCCAGGCACTAAAAACCACCCTCCTCTGTTTTCCTACTGTATGGAAGTAGACTATGGATATAAAGTATTGAATTTAATAGTTTTTCCTATGGGGAAATCCTAGGTCAGGATTATGCAGCTGAATGTTTATTTAGCTGTAAATAACACATTCCCCTGTTAATCTTGGTATCTGTTTAATCATTTTTTTTTAAGTCACGCAGATTTACCCAGTCTGTAATTAACCCTTGTGCATGGCGAAATGCAGGATTGTCTTTTCCCCCCAGCCACTAAATACATAATGTTCTGATAAATATTTAAGCAGTAATGAGGGACGTAATGCACAGTAATCCATTAGTGCTGCATTCAGAGGGGAGCGGCATGGTGCTAAAATGGATGCCGTAAGTGCTAAAATCCCAGCTTGAACAGAAGGCCTGCTGACCACTGTGGGATTTAGCTTTGAACGACGTGGCAGGTTGGGAAAGCCATTTGAAGGTGCAGATGTGCTTTATCGGCGTGCCATGAAAAGCCTTCCCAGAAAACCCTAGGTGTCTTTATAAAGGGTGCAGCCAAATATTCCCTGATCCAAAGACTTCTGCTGGCCAAGAGTGTGAAGGCAGGGCATCAGCAAGCCCCATCAGCTCCACCACCAGCTTCACAAATGCAACTGGCCCCACCAATGGCCAAAACCAGGCTAAATCAGGGCCTCGGGCTTCTTTACTATTGGGCTACAAGACTTAGACGTCCCATCAGCAAAAACGAAACCCAGCCAAGAATAGGAATTAACCTCATCTTCCCTTTTTCCTATAGGAGAACCTTCCTATTTTGGGTAAGTCTACTGCCTTTTTCTGCTTTTTTTCCTCCTGTTTTTCTTTCACTCATTGAACCTTACTGACCAATTACAACTATGCCTATGGTAGATGCCTACATCATGACAGTCCCCTAAAGGAGCAGATACAGGAGAAGGCAGAACATCACTCCCTAATTTGCTGTATTTGTTGCAGGGCCTTGTTCCATACCAAGGACAGAGAGAGGTGAGGTTTGATGCAGGGGTCCTGGCACGAGAGGCAGCAGCTGCAGTGATGTGTGTGCTCACTTCAGTGCAAGAAAAACTGCAGTACTCTCTCCACTTATATATGTACAGCAAGCAACAGTGAGTGGCTCTGCAGAGACATCCCACTGGGTCATACAGCTGAGCTGGATGGTAACTTACTGGCTTCATAGAAACCTATGGGAGCTGGTAGAAACCAACAATGTTTCTTCGAGGTCATGGAAAAGGAAGTTTTCTGGAGCGTCTGTGGAGTTGCACCTGGATCAATAAACACTTTTTTTTTAAATTGTTATTCATTTTACACCTCAATAAAGCTTAATTATAAGTAAGCAGTAAGAAAACCAGGAGACATGTTCCAATAATATTGCACTTCTCCAAATCATTCCTGTGGGGCTCTGGCAGTTTTCTTACCACAAAGCAGAATAAAACAAATTAAGAAAACTATTCAAAATTCATTTAAAAACGTCATCCGAGGAGCATCATAATAAAAGCACAATGAAAGAGGCAAGCTCACTTGGCTGATTTTCTTCATGTGCTGTGCATGTTTATAGCGTGTCTCTTAGTATGTTTTAATTAGCATCACAATCATCAACTAGTAACTAACAGCACACACGGTTCAGGTTGGGAAGTGTGATCTATTGATTTGGAGCAGAGAAGGGGCTCAAAATCTGATCTTGACTTCGTAGATGCTGTTTCAGGGTCAGCAGAGCCCTCCGTTTTCTGGCAAATCCGGGCTGTAGAGACCCAAGGCTTGGCAAGAGAGAATACACTTGGGGAAGGGACCCACTTCCCGACTGTCCATCCCAGGAGCCACCTGCCACCCTTCCAGTCCCTGCAGTAGTCTCTGATGGGGCAGGTGATCACGTTAATCCCCAGCATGAACATACAACACATACAGTGCAGTGACATGCCGGCTTCCTTGCTCGTATTTTCAGGTACAGGTTCAGCTCTTCTGCTCACCACCGGCCTGAAATCCATTTTCCTCTTGGACGCCCCCTGAAGCACCTTTCTTCTGTGTTTCTTCACAACTGCAAAGACATTGCCCGTTTCCACACTTAGCTTTTGACCTGCCCTCTGCTCTCTGTGGTCATTTTTTAATTTCAAAGGCCCATGGGTAGCTACCGCTCCATGGCTAAGCAAGGTGATAACAACACTGCACTAATCCTCCTCCTTGTTTCTCCCGACCCTGTTTGAGGGAAGATATCCCTGCATCTGCCTGAGCACCAGTAGGCTTTTCCTCTTGGGAAGTAGTTCACAATTCCTCCTGTGCAAAAGCAGGCTCAGGTGCTTTCTCTCCCTTGGTAGCCTCATTTAATAGGATTTTCCATATTGTTATGTTGCTTCAGATACGGTCTCTGCAGTGGCAGATACCACTATGCAATAGGACCTTGCAGTGCTTTGCCGCTGTCCTGAAGATCTTGTGGTTTGGACTCCAAAATGATGATCCTTGCATGCAGGAAAAGAGGAGCACATCAACTTCAGCAGGTTAGTAGAGGAAGAACAGATTTGGGCTGATTTTCTTCTTAAAATACTTTTATCTGAAGGTTCGGCCCAACCACATGCTATTAATATTGGTATGTCTTTTCCAGTTCACTTTTTCCTTAAAAAAAAGGCATTTCAGTTCCCCTTAAGAATATATTATGAACTGTTGCACTTCAACAATGTGATAGTTCATAACAGAACTGAGAGGAGCATGAATTATGTCAGAACTACATTACTAATGTGTAATCTGCAGCATTGGTTAATTTGTTTTGATATTAAAGTTTTAATAGGAAATATAATTTGATTGCATTTAAAAAATAAAAACTGATTTTCTGTATTATAGAAAAATATTATGAATAATAACCAAAAAGGGGCTAATATAGCTAGGCATTTCTATTAACAAAATGAATATGTTTCATACGCTCTTTGTGTACTAATTCAAGTCATCTGATGCCAGTTTGAGCTGATTTGAGGTAAACTACCACCTTACTCCTCTGCTCTGCATTTTGCAATGCTGTTAGCACTAACTTGGGCATGGGATCAAAGTTTTGCAGCATCAGCTCCTCGCATGCCAGTCGTAATTCAATTATTAGCAGCTCAAGCACCTTGTCCTGCGCTTCCAACGCACCTAAAAAAGCCTGCTCTGTATTTAGAGAGGAGGATAAGAACAGAGCAAGCAAATGCCATCCTGCTCGTGGGTGCTTTCCTAGTCTCCAGCTGCTGCCTGAGCTGCAAGTGTTTCGTATTTAGCAACCTTCAGTGGATTCTCCTACCACAACCTTGTCCAGCCTCCTCTTAAAACCCAAGCTTTTACTATCTGTACTTTATTGTAAGGACTTCTGCAGCTTCAATAAATGCTACATCAAGAACAACCTTATATGCTTGTTTTGAAAAGGGCTGCTCCTAGCTCTGCACGACGGTCCCTAATTCTTGAGCTGGCAGCAATGTGTTGGTGAGGAGGAATCAGTGAGCTGAGGCTCCAGAGGGCAAACTTTGCTTTCTGTTCCTCTGATGTTCTGGCATTTTTAGTGAGCTTCTTTCCCCCTTGTAGCTCTGTCCTCTTGCTGAAGGACCTTGCTTACAGTCATTAGAGATCTCAAGGCATTTTTAGTGAGGAATGTGAACTTAAGGAAATGGAAGAGTAAAAGCTACCCCACTGTGAAAAACTGAAGGAACAGCATCTATTCAGCTTATCAAAAAGATATAGAGGAAAACTAATTTGAATGCATATTTCCTTTCTGGCTAGTATGGTGGGTACCAAAAGCTTCCTTTGTCTAGTGGTGAAAGATGTAACAAGAACCAAGGATTGGGGACTAAAGCCATAAGGTTTCAAATCAGAATGAAAATACACATTTTTCTCAATGAGGACAGTTAAACACTGAAAATAATCATCAAGGAAAGAAGTTGATTTCGGCCTTTTTGATGGCTTAATCAAAGCCTACCTTCCTTGAAGAAATATTTCAGTCAAGCATGAGATATCAAAATAGGTCTATGTGTCTGACCGATGCTACAAGGCATCTCAGAGGATGCCAGATACCTATACCAGATATCTAATAGGACCTTCAGATTTCAGCAATATAGGAAAGAGCACTGTGTCCAGGATCCTTGTCTGGGTAATTACATCTCCCCTGCCTCAGTATTTCCTCCAGTTTCATTTACATTTCAGCTGCACCACCTCCTTGGCTGTGGATGGATCCTGCTCTAGGTTGCAGATTGCTCTTATTATCGATTGCAGCTTTCCTTAGTCTAATTGCAACCGGGAGATGCATTGTTGTTTCCAGGTAAGTAACCACTGAATTTCACTCGAGAGCTAATGCTGTGTATGGTTCGCGTGATTCATCATCTTTGGAAGGGAGGTGAGATGAAAAGTTTATTGCTATCAATAGCTATGAATGAAGTAAAGGGAGAATAGTGTTAGTGGAATGGTCAAAGAATGTGTGTCTTGTGAAAATGGTGTATTTTTAGGGTTTTTTCTTGTTATTATCATGGTTGTTATTGGCATTGTTATTAATAACCATTGCAGCAAATGAGTAAAGCTTCCAATGTCATTAGCCGTAGGAAAGGCAATCCTTTGGTGCTACAGTATAAGTTAGATGGACATGAAACCCTAAATGAATGGATTCAGAAGTTTTCTAGGTGAATGTTTCTCTCTAGCTTCAGCTTTCTTCCTTCTCTGCTTCTTTGCTGGCTCATCTTCCCTGTTGACATAGATTTGTTCTTATCTTTCCGCTAATGCCTTAGAGTGCCCACCTAACTTTAAATCTATAAGTTAGATTGCTAAATTAGTTAACCAGCTATATTGCCTAAGAAATGAATCAAGAGATTCACCTCTGTCAGGTGATTAAATTTTACTGACAAGTGTCAACTGCTGTGGAAGAACCTAGGAAAACTCACTCTTTACTCAAGTCTCTCTGTTAAGGGCCTACTTAACAGGTGAGATGAATCCCAGCCCTTGTCTTCACCTGCTTACCACCTGCCCTCACCCTTTTTTTCACCATTAAATCTCTGTTTGGCTATAAGATACATGTTGTCTTCTATTTTGCCACTCATGGAGCATTGCCATGCCTGAACCTTATTTCTTCCTCCATTGCGTTTTCTATCTTTTTCTATCTCAGCACAGATCGTTCTTCAGTCTTCACTCCTCTTTGTCTCCGGTACCCTGATGTCCTGTGAGGGGAAAGGGGTTGAGCACCTAACCTCGTGCTGGAGAGAGGAGCTCGCAAAAACAGACCACTGACATCAGGGAAGGGACAGCTGGAGAGCTGGATATTTTATTAAGAAGCTTGACTCCTGTGCTGCTAGTCTGCATTTCTACACCTAACAGAGATGCTTTAAATTTTGTGAAGTATGAGACTAACCCCGTCAAATCAAAAGCAGTAAATATGAGCAGATAAATGTAATGGTGAAGAAAGAATTATGTCTTTGTTTATCCTTGTGGTGCAGGAACAACTGTATCCCTTACAGCAATCCTATATGTAACATGGAAGAAAAGAAGGCACAAACCCGTGAGAGTTCCCCAGAGGAGTCTAGGGGGATGAGCACTAAGTTGGCCTGGTGGCACACGTGGACTTTCAAGAAGCTCTAGACAAGGTCTGTTACCAAAGGCCCCTTTAAAAAAAAAAAAAGGGAAAAGGTAAATTTTGCAATCTTGAAAGGCATGAGGAAAACGAAGAGGAAAAAGTTGTTCTCTATTTCTCTTCTCTGAAGAACATATGTATTTACCAGGCAGCAGGCTTAAAAGAAGCATAAGGAAGAGCTATTTCATATATTGCAAGATAGTGTTTTGGAAGCCAAAGGTATAAATCGATTAGGAAGGGGATCAGATGAATGCCTGGAATAAGGATCCCTTAGTGGCTATTGAACACCACCTGTGGCTAATGACACGCCTAACCTGTGGGTGGCCGGACCAGAAAGCATCTTCCGAATTTCCCTGCTCCTGTAGCATTTCCTTGAGCACCTGGGAATGGTTATCTGCTGTCTGGCCCTTCATCCACTTGTGTGGGAGCACAGAAACGTACCGTGGTTGGACAAGGAGGACACAGATGTCCATGGACTGGAAGAAAGCATTACTGTGCTTTGCTCTCAAACTCAGGGGTGGGAAAGTGGTCAAGGATGGCAGTACTTACTGGAGCTCAGTCAAGGGCTGCCAGATTTACTTAATTAAGATTTTTCCATGCAAACATTGTCCACGTGGGCTGAGGATGACAGGTAATGAGTAGCAAGTGGTTCCTCAAAGATGCTTTGTGGTGACGTGCTCAGTACGTGAACCTGGCAGAAAGTGGGATTGTTTCCTGGAGAGCCAGCGCTCTTCGCCAGCCACCGCCGGGTAGTTTATTGAATTTGTTTCATCTCTCCTGGAAAAAAGGGCAGACTCTCGGAGGAGCGGGCAGCTTCCTCGCAATTCTCCTGCGTTCCTTTAAACACGACTCTTGTCCTCTTGGGAAACGCAGCTCACACCGGGGAGCAAAGGGCCATGCACTGCCCATTTCTCAGAGCGACTTAGAGGGGCCCTGAGGCAGAGATGAATTATGGAGATTCGTGATGTCCATCCACCAGCCCTGGGCAAGCAGAGGACAGCCTGCACCCGGCACTTCTCACAGCCCCTCGGTTTACGCTGCAGGTCTCCTTATGGCATTGGGGCTTTTTCTTTATGATCACCCTCAACCCCCTCCTTTACCCAGGCAGGCCCATTTCATGCAATTAATCTATTTTTACACTTTTCCCCCGTGTTTCGTAATATCTTTCTCCGTTTCTCCACCCATGAGTTAAAATCAGACGCTTCCACTCTGCCAGATTTTTAAACTCCACTTTATCTATCTGCAAACCATGTTTCTTCTGTTTTATATACCAGCCTTGCAATAAAGATCGTGGAACCAGAGCTCACAGCTTCTTTATCTCCAGCTATTTCAGCTCTGCAGCTGTAAAATCTTGATTCCCTTTACTGAACCAAAGAGATCGGTCCCAAGGAAGCAAAGGCCCCTGTGGTAACAAGGGAGTATTTTATAGTGGCACCTCCCTACTGAAAGATGCCTTGTAAAAAAATTTTCCTTCTAGTCTCTCCCAAGATATAAAGTGGCGCCCGCTCTGTTGAGCCACCCACTTGTCTGGGTCCTCTGGATGGCAAAGGAAAACGAAGGGTGGCTTCTACTTTTGAGTAGCCAGGGGTTGGAGGGAAGTGGGGGAGGATAGTGAATATCTGGGTTCAGCTCCCTGTTCTGCCACAGACATACTTTGTGATGCCACCGCTTTCTCAGGCTCAGTTCTCCAGCTTAAAAGAGGACGGGAAATGCAGTCTTTCTCGTGTTACTGTTTTATCTTGTTCAATTTGACTGTGATGAAGCACAGCATGGCTTCATTTGCTGAATGCTGCTAGCACACAGACATTTTTATTGTAGGACATCTCCAACCTTTCATTTCATAGCCTGTGGATATGGCACTTTTAGTTTTGCAGAGTTCCCCATGTCCTCTTGGGAACCTATCACACCCAAAGAGAAGATGAACAGAGGCTAGCAGGCGAGCTGGGACTTTTGGGACACTTTACTGCGGCCCAGCTTTCCCCTGCACCTGGAGCAGCTCTGTGCTTCCAGGTGAGGGCAATTACATGCAGCATAGTGAGGTGCTTAGATGTGATGAAAGAGTAGACCGATGCACCTAAGACATGTACACTCCTTCCTGCACGATCCAGAACTCAGAGATTACTTCTCTCGTGCTCCCCTGTGACGGCCAAATCATTGGAGAAGGGCAGGGCCTGGATATTTGTTATAGAAATATGACAGAACCTCAGAGAAGATGTTCAGAGAAGAAATTAATCAGCTGAAAAAAAAAAAAAGAAAAGAAAAAATGGTAATGGTCACCGTACTAGTGAATCGCTGATGTGTTTGGCTGTGAGAAATGGATTGAGGAGGGGAGGATGATAAATCTGATAATACCTGGTTTACCCTCAGAAAATGGATTGGCAGCAGAAGAGATGGCAGCAATAGTTTGACAGTGGCTACAGGTAATCTGCATTTTGCCACCGTGGCTTATTAGTTGCGCTTTTAATGCTGCTTACTTGGGTTCATTGCGTGTACGTGCATATTAGCCACACCAAGGTAGTAGGTGCTGGCCATGGGGATATTCCTGGAGCAGATAGGCCCACATTTTCTCCTATTTCTCTGAGTGTTATAAATGCATTCATTAGTTTGCAAACAGGGCTAAACACGTCGTCCTCCAAAATTCTGTATCAAGCCAGCTGGAGGGCTCTTCTGCGAGTTGCTAGTTATGCTTAACCAAGTCATTCTGGTTTGCCCTGGTAGGCAGATTGCAAAGATTAGTTTGGATCTACAGATTGAGTTTAGACCAAAACTTGGATATGAACTTCAGACGACTCCAGTTCTCGTGAGTTAAATGAGAGCCCCCAGGCCTGATCAGCCCAACACGATGATGAAGTGGGGGTTGGAAGCTGGATGCCTGAATTATTAAGTTTGAGCTCATCTCTGCCGTGGGTTGTTCGGCAGGGCCATGCACAGCATGACAGATTCGATTGCAAATCCGGGCTGCGTTCATATATATTTGCCTGTGTCAGCTTCAAGCTGAGATGCAAGTTCAGTGGAAGGAAAATAATTCAGAATGAGACTCCAGCCAGGTTGCTTGTCTTCTCCAGCTAAAACCAAAGAGTTTTACTGGTTGAGGGTGATACCAACAAGTTTTATGGGGATCCGCATGGAAAATAGATTGGTGTAGGCAGGCTGAGCTGTAGCTAAAAGCAAATCTATGCCAAAACTCTGCACAGAAGATTAAAGTGTAACTTGTGCAGAAGTGTCCCCCTGTATGTATTGCAAAGACAACTCGGTAGGATCAGGTCCACTACTCTGCCTTATGCCACAGTCTTTGCCCAGGCACCAAAGACGCTTGTGCATTTTCCATACGAGCAGCTTATTGTAAGAGCTCAAGGAAACAAGAGCAGTCAGATATGTCTCTGGAAGAGCGTGCTGGGTACGGCTATGCCCGATCTGAGAAAGAAAAGCTGCCAGGTCTGAACTCAGGTAGGATAGCCAGGAGATAAGAGGTGCTGCTGAAGGCAAACGCACCTCAGCTACCTTCCAAAGAGGCTGCAGCACTCAGCCCCACTGACCAAGCTTGTCCCAGCGCGCAATGCAAATTGTCTGGCAGCGTCTGGCTTTAGACTCTATCATATCCTTTGGCGGATTATTTCCCTTTTAGGTCTCTCCGAGGCAAAGATTGTGACAACGCTTTAGAAACAGAAAAAAAAAAAAAAACAGAAAGAAAACTGTTTATCTCCCAAACCACACAATTTTTGCAAGGGCAAATGTTTTACAGCACTCAGCCCTCTGAAAAGCCAAGAAAGCATACAACATTAAGTTCACGTAGATGTTTTCGATAAAATTTTAGCTCAGGGCTTGCGCTGCCTTCAGTACCTGCCTCACAGGTCCTCCTGCTCTGTGGCATCTCTTAGCAGACATCACAGCCTCTGTCTAGCCTCGCAGAAGGCCACATAACACCGGAGCCCTTCACTTCCCTTTGTCCCCGCTGCGGGAATCACTCTCTGAAATCCCTCGGCCTGTGTTATAATGGAGGTCAGAGCAGAGGAAAATATTCCCTCCTGGCCTTAAAAATCTATGAATAATATTTTCCCTTTGAGACTCCAGCCAGGCTACAGCAGGAGGACCCACTGTCGCATCTGGGTTACGGACTCAGGCTGGGTGCAGGTTGGATAAAAACCCCACGCCAGGAAAGAAAGGTCCTTACATCCGCTTGCACGTCCAGCCCAAGCCGCCGCGGTAAAGCCCCAGCGAGCGCGGTTGTCTTCTTGCGCGTCTGCTCTCACTCGCTGATTTAGTATTCAGAATTTAGAATTTATTGAGGATTCTTCCTTTGTCACATCATCTATCAGAGGCAGACACCACAGAGATGGAAGGGGGAAAAAAATTAAAAACCTGTTTATTGCTCAACTTGCTCTAGGCATGTTTTAGTTTATTGTTCAGCTTGGTTCATTTCAGTGTTTCAATTTGAACGGTTCGCTTAGTTGCTGTGGCTAAAAAAAAATAAATTAAGAAAACCATAAGAAAACCTATTTAAAAAAACGAAAAAAAAAAAAAAAAAGAAGAAGAAGAAGCAGCAGCAAAAGTTGAGATTTGTGGGCCCCCACAGCACCTCACAATGTCAGAGGTGTCAGCAGATAATTTAAGGGCACAGTCCTGCCTAACGTGGCTCACCAGTAAAGACAAGCTCTCTCGACTGCCTACGCCGTGTGTGCTTGCCCGTAGCGCTGCTGTTGGCACCCCTGGGAGGAGCTCCCCGTGCCAGCGAGCGTGCCACGCGCACACGCCACAGACCCGCATTGCAGATACCATTTCCAGGCTCGCCTGCCTTTTCCTACCGTGCAGCGCTCAAGAGTCGCTGGGGCAGGCACGTGGTCGGCTGTGGCTCCCGGGCGCTTCGCTCGGGAGCGAAAGGAGCAAATCACTGCTGCTCGCTTTTGCCGAGCTCACCGGTGCGATCTGCAGAAACGCTCTTGATTTGCACCAGCGTAAACCAGATCAGTGTGAAAGGAGCGTAAAACGTGGTTCAGTCTCCTACAGTCACCCGGCGGCAGGCCCTGGTTCAGCAGGTTCCCAAAACTGGACTCTTATAGTCCTTATTGCCTCCCTCTAAACGTAGGAACTCCTATTTCAGCAGTCCCAATTATGGCTCTGCTGATCCTCCGGACCTCTCCTCAGACGAGCTTGGTCGGAGCTTTCCAAAGAAAACAGGCTCCAGCTTCTCCATGCAGCTGCTTTTCACGTTTGAAGAAACCTTCTTCTCCAGCAGCAAGTGTACTAATCTCTATGGGAGATAAGTCAATTACAGCAAATTGAGCTATTTCATTTCTGGCTGCAAATGGCTTTCAGTTACACAAGTAGACACATTAATCTAATAACTAATGATCATATATTTTACTAATCATACAACGCTGCGTGAGGTATTATATCTAATTATATTTAAGATTAAGACATCTTTATATGTGTATTTTTGCCTGTTGCCAGGCTGGTGCAGATGAATGAAAACATAGCAAAAGAGAGAGGGAATATTCTGCCCCCGCACAAAAAAAAGTGAAGAAAAAAGACAACAGGGAGACCTTTCAAAAGGTGCAATTCAGAGAGGATTGGCTGGGGTTGCCAGTAGAATAGAACAGAAAAGAATACAATACCATACTATGTGCCACGGTGCAGTGCTGTTGGGCTTTTTTGGATGCAAGGGTTGAATCCAGAGATTTGGTGCCAACGGCTTGGCTGCGAAAAAATAAACGGGAACCCCCCACTTCAAACAGCTCCTGCTCATTCCTGCTTTCTTCCTCTCCATAGTCTGGCCTTTAAGACTCCGTCCTGGGGAGCTGCAGTGCTGATGAGATCCAACAGAGCGACGTTTCCCTTGGTGCGAACTCGCAGAAAACCCCACTGCTTCCAGACTTTGGGCTTTTCAGTGAGCTCATGGACAGACACTTGCAAAGTGGACCCTACAGGAAGAGTTTTAGGGCCAGTCTAGCAAACCCAGCCCAGTGGGCATGGGTCCTTTCAAGGGCTGAAGGGCCTTGTTTGGTGGTGGAAAGCTAAGGGCTGCCACCTTGCACGCGTATGTGTCCATGAGTTACTTTAGTGAGACTTTGCACAGAAATGAGAACATTCACGTAACATTTTTGGGGTCGAAGCATCAGAGAAAAGGCTCAGAAAAGGCTTACCTGCATTTGCAGCTCTGCAATCACATGAGAGTCACTTTGCTGGACCGCCGGGCAATGTCACCCTTCATTTTCTCACGGCAGCAAAGCCAGCAGCTGAGTCTGCATGAGGTTTGGCAAAGAGAGGGTTTAGCACAATCTCCAGGTAACAAAAAGCAGTGATCCAGAGCTAAACAGACTTCACATGTACACATACCCTGAAGGATACTAGTATGGGTTAAGATCATTCCCCGAGCCTGCCTGGGCTGTCAGTCAATATGATAACGTGTCCTAAATGCAGTTATGCAATCCCTGGTTATTCTCTTTGGTAAATATTTTTATTCATGTGGGTATTTTTTGCATCAGTCCAACAGCGATCCATCACACGTGAAGGTCTTGTGGCAGCTGCTGTTAAAATCAATAAGTGTTAGGATGCCAGAAAATAGAGCTCATTTTTCTCATCTTTGACATAGTAACTAAAGATCATAATAAGAGATAATGATAATGATGCACGGCAATGATTAGAGACACTCTGTTAAAGGAAAGAAAGAAATCAAGCAAGCAAGAAAAGAAAAGGTGCTAAAATAACTTAAAGGGACCTTCCTTTTTCCCCGGAGGAAAAGTGGAGTTAATTGCTAGGGAGGCATCTACAGAAATCACAATTAATACACCCCTCCTTCCTCTGTTTCTAGGGCCAGATCTTTGGGGCACGATCGGCTGTGACTTTTTCTGCAACATATTTGCATGGAAAAAAAAACATGCAGAAGGAAATCTTCCATATTTTCAACACAGATCTCTACGCACAAGTCTGCGTATTGTATGCAAAGCTGGAAGCAAGTACACCATATGTATATATAAACTCCAAAAAGCCTGTCTCCGTGGACATGCCAGGCATTATACGCATGTGTCTCTACCTATAAATAAATATATGCATGCACTCACACATCTATATATGGAATTGTTTGTGCTTTCCTCCCTGCAAGCCAAGCCGCTGCGGAAACCCCATCCCGGGCTGCGGTATGCTCAAATGACACCGGGAGACTGATCCTCCCCGCGCCGGTGCCTGGGGCGGGTGCTCTTTGTGCGCGTCTGTATTTCAGCGCCACTAATCACACCGTGGCTCTGACATGCCTCCCAATATTTAACTTTCCCGGGACCTCCGGTAGTTTATTAGAATTTGCAGGCTACAGGTACCGGCGTTTGGGCGTTCAATTACTCGGCCGCTTTCGCTGCGCGAGAATTCCCTGCCCCAGGCTAAGCGGGGACAGGAGCGAGAGGAATCATCATCTGTGGGTGATATTTCAGCAATCCGCGCGGGGAAGTAGAAGACGATCTGTGACAAACAAAATGGATAGTATCAAAAATCAATTCCTCTCCTGCTACAGGAATGAACAAAAGAAAGAAAAAGGCAGTTCAACAGCCTGTTAAAGGAGGGGGGGCAGGAACCGAAGGGAAAAGAGCAACCCGTTTAAAAGAAATATTCACTTTGCTGTGGTATAAAGAAACGTGCCGGTTGCAAAATTTTAATTTTTGATCTGGGCGCAGCTGTGTCTTTGAATATTGCTAGCATCAGTTTGGGTGCAAGAAAATGCAGGTGCTACAAGATCTTTGGTCTTCCTCCTTGACCTCAGCAGGAGCTAGAGTCTCAAACAGGACAGGAGGTCCTTGTACCTGTGTGTGTGCATGTGGTGCATATGCGCATGTGTTTGCATACCTGTACACATGTACTTGCGTTTCTTTTCTCATAGCACTGTAAAGTCCAGGTAGCACAGTGCCTGAGGGCTACTTACACTTTTTCCGGTCTTCCTGTCATGCAAACTAGACTTGATCTAAAGCCGTGGTCCAAGGAATGCACCAATATGCCTCACTCCCATCAAGAGCGATTGGGCTTTTGCTTTGGTTGAGGTGCCTGCTTCAGCAATAAAACCAGTTGATTTGTACTGACTTGTGCCTGTAATACGAGTTAGAGTCTTGAAGTTACACTGGCATTGTGAGGGCTGAGCATCGCCCTGAATTTCACTGAAGCACCTTCCACCATAATTTGAAGTGGTGCCTTTATATAGGAGCAGAATATCTGTCGAGGGGAAGGGGAAAAGAGCAAGGAGAACAAAAGAGGGAGAAAATGAAAACAGAGACAGGCTTTCTCTTCACCCTGACACACTCTCCTTCCACCTGAGTCTGAAAACATGGAAGGTAATAAAGCCTAAACCCCAGAAATCCCAAATCCTGTATTAATCCTACATTAACAGACATTTTTAACCTGCAAAATAAGTTTGGGAGAGGTCAAGGTGTTGATTAGGAAATTCATTACTGCTACAGTCTACCTGGAAGACATGTAGAAAAAAATATACCATTTCTGTTACTGACCAAAGGTATATAGGGCTATAAGGATTTGAGTTATGGCATGTGGGGTCCACCAGAACCCCTCAAAATGCTCGCACAAAGTGATCAACACCATCATTGATCCACTTAGGGCCTTTCCACCCTCTCCTCCTAGAAGGCGGCTGCTTCAGAAATTCACCGCTCGGATAATTAGAAACCTTCTTCTAATTTCCAGCCTAAATTTATTCATGGCTAGTTTATAGCCATTTGCACTTCAATAGCTGGCTCCCAGAGGGAGGGAGGGAGGGATTGTAAAGCAGTAGATGGAGGTGATGGGTCTGACCCAGGGAGGAACCGTGCTCTCACCCACCTGTCTTTGCAACTGGGTTTACTAATGCGCGTTTTCAGGGAGTGAACGGGGCTGAGGCGTTAGCAGGATCGGGCCTGCTGCCTGTGAAGCTCAGAGCAGGTCATCTTTTTTCAAATGAAATGTTTGCTGGTCTCAAAATGGCTTTTTTACTTCAAGTTAAGAAATTGTCCCTTCCCTCAAAGGCTTTCATTTTTGACAAAGCTGGAAGACAGGAAAACAAATTGTTTTATTTTCTTTTTTCATCCATTTCTTTTTTTTTTTTTTTTTTTTGTAATTCCCTATCACCTCTCCAGTTGTGAAATGAGAAAAAAAAAAGGGAGGAAGAGGAGAAGTGCTGATTAAGCCATTTTAGCCCTTTGTGGATACCCGAGGGAATGAGTTTGGATTTCAAAATCTGATTCTCAGATGTTCTCACTTGTTCCCAAAGAGGTCCCTGAAGGAAAGTGGCTGCGGAGAGCGCCTTGCTGATTGCCCCGAGCGCCCCGCACTATGCAAAGGGCAGGGACGATGTGGTCCTGGCTGAGAGGCTATGGAGGGGTAAGAATAGGCAGAGGGTCTGGCTGGGGTCTAGAGTCCTGTGTGACCTGGTGCACCGACCCTACTGCTCCTCTCTGAGCTGACCTGCTGCAAAAAAAGTGCATATCTCTTCAAAGAAACCTATAGCACTGACCAAATTCTTGCATGGTTTTTATTTTTAAAAGAAAGACTCCGCACACCCCAAATTGCTGATAATTCCCAAATTCCATTTATGATTTGAAAACGATTAGAGCTTTTCCAGGTGATAAAGAGCATCGATACTTCTTTTTATTTACGGCCGCCTTCTTCGCTGTCCCGACGTTTGCCATGCGCAGGTGGGGAAGGCCAGGGAGGGAGGGCAGGAGAGGAAGCAATACCTGATCATGTAAACAATTAGACCTTCATCCATCCTACCCAAAGAGGTCCTTTATCTGATGACAACCTCTTGCAGAACGGAAGAGCAGTAGGTACCTCCCGCTGGGACCCTCCTAACTATTCAATCAATTCTCCTCAATTACTAACAAATCTAAATGTGATTTATCTGCCCAGGAATCATTCCAATATCAGGCAAGGATCTATCAATAAAACCCCCCAAGGCAATCTTTTTTTTCAGAGCTGTCAATAGAAGCTCTGAAGCACAAAGAGAGGGAGCCAGCAATTGAGATATTTTGCCTTTTTTTTCTCTCTCTTTTTTTTTTGAGCACTTAATTAAGTCGACAAGAAGCTGTCAAGGATAATTTTCAAAGCACACGGCCTCAGCATCTGACATTTGATAATATTACACTCCATGTTGATTGAAATTGATTTTTTGTCCTCTTTTTTTTTTCGTTGGTGGTGGAAGGCTGCAAAAAAAAAAAGGGGGCATTTGACAACTTTCTTGCCCATAGATCCAAGGACAACAGGCCAGTTTGTTAAGGTCAGTCATGACAAACAGTATGATGGGTTTTTAAAACCAGCTGAGTTTAACAATAGTAGGGCACGGGTATGTTATTTCAGTGTCAATAAAGCAAGCTGCTCAGCAGTTAGCAAATACCTCAGCAAGATCGGAGGCCCTGGGATTAGCAGTGATAGTGAATTTATAGGGCCGGATTCTGATCTCAGTTAATACCTCTGTAAATCCAGAGCAACTTCATTGAATAGTCTTTGATCCAGAAGAGTCCAGATGTGGTCATTTTCTGCACTTGTTACAAAAGCTGCCACTTGGGCCATTGCTTTGGATTTACATGTAGGTATATATTTATTTTTATTCCAATGGGAGCTGGGCACTTCTATTGTAAAAGGTGTGACTGTAAATCCCTCTAGATGATCATCTGCTTAAGTGCCTAAGCCACTCCGTAACCCTATACCTGCAATAGGTGCCATTTTCATGCCTTTGAAATGGAAAAAAAGTGCAACTGGGTGAATGTGGAACAGCATCTGGCCTTTTCCGTTGCTCAGATAGCTTAGTGAAGAGTTGGCAAAAAGCAGGTTGCAGGCTTATCTTGCTATTTGGATGTCCAAGCAGAGAGACTGTGATCAGTATTTACTATGTACTACTTACCACCCCACGTGGAAAGCAACACTGACTCTAATGCAAATCGATTTGAACGATAATATTTTATTAAAGTTTGATATTTAGTTGCTCTTGCAGCTGCAGCTGAGCGGTTATGGCATTTCCAGAACAATTTATCAGTTATTGGAAACCAAGACTTTATTTCTTTTGTCTCAGCTACAGAAGACGACCCTGGAATACAGCAATTGCAGGAAAGACCAGGGAACTTGTAGATGCTCTCAGTGTCTTCTGAGCAGAGCAGCAGTAGCCCTGCTGAATCTGATGGGATTAATAGGGGATGAAGAAGGATGAGGCCCTGGGTGTGAAAACTGTCTTCCTGAATGCGAGGATCCCACCTTGGCCTCGGCTCATGCCCTCCTACAGGACATCTCACGTTGCCTGCTCAAGCACCCCAGCGGGATGGCTCAACCGCAAAGCAACCGGCTTGGAAAATGCTTCTGCAGTCTCTCCTAGAAGAGGAGCTCTAGGATGACGTCAGACCTTGTTCCTCTTTCATTTATTTCTCATACTTGCACAGGACAAGCCAGAGATGCATCAATGTGGTGTTCAGAAGACCCAGTTCCAGAAGGGGCTTAGTGGTGAGGAAGGAGCCAGTTTTATCAGAGACCAGATCTAAAGCAGCACTTCTAGCTTAAACTGATAGACCATCCTTCAGGAGTGCAGAGGTGTGTGATTTAGACACCAGGCAGCTTTTACACATCAGCACAACAGAGAGCAAGCAAGCCGCATAAATTAATTGAATGGCCCAAGGTCATGCAGGAAATCTGTAGCAAAGGGAAGCAACGGGCACAAATGCCTTCTTTGCAGGTGCACGGGATGAGGAGGGTTAAGCTGGGCTAGATGGAGCAGAGCCATAATTATCCCAAGAAAAAAGAATTGACTTGCTAGGAATTGGGAGCAACGCAGCACCTGACTCGGGTGAGATGAGCTAAATCTGTCTGTCCCGCACCGATCCCCCCGCGGCTCTCCTGCAAATGATGCACCAGAATTAACTGAAAGTGTTTTACAGTAGGTACCTTTCACCCCCCCGGAGAAAGCCTATAAATGTTGGTCTCTGCCTTCACAGTGCCACTTCTGCTGCACCCTGAGCTGAACGAAGCAGGGCTGAAAAGCAAATTGGTGCTGGCGCTGGAGAGCTCTCACGACAATTAAAGCAGAATTATAACAGCTTCCTGGGAGTCACTGCAGTCTGAGTTTCACGGGTGAGGGATCCTGGTCTCGCCACCTCGTTTCAGGCAGATGAAGCCTGGGTTTTATGACTTTTGAGACCTAATGGCTAAGAGATTTAACGATGGTCATAGCTGGGCATTACAATGCGACTGTAAGTTAGATTAGTAGCCCAGTCCTGAATGCACTTTTGGCTGGGGTAAGTAGCCCTCTCCCAGCCACCTTGCAGGGATGCTCTGGGAGCCAGCCTGGGCCAGGGAGCATCCTTGGCTGTCTGCTTGGTCCAGGCAGGCTGAATTTACTAGCATAGATACTGCCTTTATGGCCTATTTTTCTCTCCTGTTGGTCTAGGAATGAATTCAGGACCTTGGCTGGTCCCAGTGAATGGTACCAAGATAAAGCAGGGCATGTGGAAAGGCTCATCTGCTCCAACAGCCCCATCAGGGAAGAAGCTCCAGGGCAGGGTCTAAACAGGGAGCAGAGCCAGCCTGGTCCCCTGCCGCTTGCAGAGCTCGTGGGCAAAGAGGCTAAATCACAGCACTTGCAATTGCCACCAGCCAAGGGCGGGCATGTTTGCAGGATTTCCTGGGGCTTGTTCGACACCTGAAGATTATTCAGCAGCACCAACATGCGTAAGTGAGAACTTGCTCAGACATCCAGCTTGGGAGGGATGTTTCTCCTCCGCGTGTCTGCTTGTGCGTGCAAAGCAGGAGCGGGAAGACTGGGAATTTTATTACCAACATTTGCTTTCTGATATTAACTCCTCATTTCCTGCAGCCTGGCAATAATGGAAAATCCTCACTTTTCAACAGTGGCTTTGCAACCTTAGGAAACAGCTGTATGCAAGCACAGATTAGAGTTTGCTAATCTGAGAAAAATGGAGGCGAGAAGCATCAGTCTCCACTTTACCCTGCTGCCACCTACGTCTACACTGGTGAATGAAACAGGCTAAGGGCCACTCCGTGATTTTAGGGCAAGCTTACTCCCCGCAGGTAAACTCCCTTTCCTCTCCATGTAGCTTTCCTTGCTGGAGTGTCTTGGACGCAGAGGCACAGCTCGTGTGAACTGGATTGCGACCTCGGGCTTGGCCTCAGAGATGTCCCAGAGGGCCAGGATGCTGTTACGTCCGACGGCGCTGGAGCATGACCAGCGACACCTCCGTCCCCTGTTGCTGTCCTGCACGTGGCCCGGAGTTTGGTGTTCCTATTTCAGAGCAGGAAGGAGGGTTTGCGTGCCTGCGAGCTGCTCCGGTTTCACCCAGCTGTATGAGTTGGTCTAATAAAAGATATTCCCTCTCCTGGCAAACTCTGCCTTCCAGCTCCATCTTGTGATTTAAATCAATGCGCCGGTATGAAGCCACCCTTGCAATGTGCCGTGGTGGGATTTACTGCAAGCGGTTAGCGCTCACGCAATTAGCCATGCTGGAGCTGAGCCCTTGCTACCTGGTGCCTGAAGTGACTGTTTCAGCCTGGATCCAGGAAATCACAAAGCATTGAATGGCATGATAGCTGCATGCAAAATTACAGTCTGGAAAATCCCGACCCTCTGCGGTTCAGCCTCCGCAGCCGCCAGGGATTGCCCAGCCCTCAGCAGCACCGTTGGCTGGAGCAAACCCAGCGTGACCGTGGCCCAGGCTGGCATCTGGCGTAACCACCCAGGGGTTTTTTCCTCCAGGGATCGGGGCAGGGACTTACCTGGCCTTGGCCCCACGAGCTCTTGGGTTGATAGAGGCTCCCACGGGGAGATATGCTGGGGAAGAGGAGCAAGGAGTGCTGGTCCACAGCCAGGCCGGGCTACATCAGCCCCCAGATATGACTTTCTCTGTCAATTCCTTTGCCTTTTGCCAGGCACTGAACAGTGCAGTTTCCCCTCTGCGCCAAATGGGTAGGATAATCACTTCCTACCTTGCAGGGGTGACGCAAGGCTTAATTAATTATTTATTTATTTAATTAATTGTTTTGGAAGTAATTAAATTTCTTATTTCATGAAGAATATGGGTTTTTTTTTTCTTCTTCCCCCTGGAAAGCACCTCATTGCATGGTGCGGTTGTGTGCTCCCTGGGGAGAGGGCAGCTTCAAAGCCTGTCTTGAGGTCCCATCACTCCTGTCGGGGTCTTGTGCTGCAGTTGCCACGGTCGCCCTCCTGCTCCCCAGCTCCCCGTAATGGACGGGGGCGAGGGAGCAATTCTGCCAGCGGAGGGGACGGGGACTAGTAAGTCTGCAATAAATTGTCAGTCCTCTGTTATCTTCCATTAATTCAGCCAAGAGGCCTTTCAAAATTGCGGTTAAGGCTATTGAGAAAGTCTATTCCTTGAGAAACTTTATGTAGGGCACTTAAAACGTATATTTTGAAGTTAATTTGGTAACAGAGCACATATATTCCGATTGTCCTTAATTAACTGTTAATTACTGATGCAGAGTTCCCTTCAAATCCTTTTGTTCGTCATCATTTTCAGAAACATTGCGGGAAACAAGCGGTGACGGATGAGAAACGGAGCACTATCTGCTGGCAGCAGACGACTGACAAAGTGATAAGTACGGCTAATTCCCCTGGGCATTATTTGTACACAGTGCATAGATATAGGTGAATTATTGCTGTTCCTGATTGTCTAATGATTTTTTTTTTCCCCTCTCTTATGATCTTTTTTTTTTTACCCAGTATTTTTGACATCTGAGAAATTCATATTGGCAGGTTGATCTATATTGTCTAATAGAACGTGGAGCGTAATCAATCACAAATCCTGCCTAGCCTTCTTCTGTAACTTCAGTTACAGTGAAACGGCAGAAGTCTATCCCAAGGTAATGAAGACTGCATGACTAATTTCCACTAAAAACGTGGCATATTAGACCAGATCCATTTTTAAAAAAATTAGTACTCGGCCCTTCGTTTACTACTCAGTCTTTTCCTCAGTGTTGCAAGACCCGACTGGCCCAGAGACCCAGGGAGGTTATGACATTTTTTTCCCCGTTGGGTGTCCGTGCAGAGAAGGCTAAGCTTTGATAAAGCTTTACCTGTAAACTGCCTGTAATATGGTTAGCTAACAAATTTGAGCTAAGCCAGCAATGACTGCACAGGTTTATTACCTGGTACCTGTATAGTCTACAGCACAAGGAGACCAGAGCTTTTGATACCAAACCCTAAATTTCATAGCTGTGGTCCTATTTCCCATTTTCTTGAAAACATCTTGATTCCTCGGTCAAGAAAGGACCAGTCTCTATGAAGGCATTGTTCTCCGCACCTCTTTGGAGAGACAGCTGCAATTAGTGGTTGAGAAGATGATGCAAGTGCATCATGATGTGTCCCTCTCTCTTTTTTTTTTTTTTTGGAAGAGAAGCAAGAGAGGCTCTATTAAAGCCAGTGCAGAACTGAGCCTTACAATCAAAATGTTTATGAAGGAATTTTTAAAGTTAAAACTCAGGGAAAGCTGACAGGGGTGAAAAAATCACATAGCTTAGGATGATGCACACTCTTGGGGAAAGACATTATGGAAACTCTGTTGAAACAGAGGCTGGCAAAATTCGAGAGTATGGAGGTTAAAGCTAAGCAAATGAAGTCCCATTTAAACAGTACACTTTAAAATAGGCAACGGGGGCATGTATGGGATGGGACATACTGAAAAAATGGTGCCAAAGAGATCAAAGTGCTAGAAGAGATCAGGGCAATCATAGGGGACTGCATAGATATCACGGCCAGGAGAGGTGCTAAAACTGGATATTTAGGAACTGTAAATGAAAAAATATATACGTATGTGTGTATATGTGTATATGTGTATATGTGTATGTATATATGTATATATATGTATATGTGTATATATACAGACACACACAAACACACATATATTCATATAGAAATGTTAATCAGGGAACAAGGAAAGAAGCGATTCTTGGTTTGGGTCCTGACCTGATCTAAACTGGCACTAGTCAAGAGCTGCTCCGTGGTAGCAGCCGAAATGCCCACATATTTGGTGGAGCAGAAGAAGCCCCAGCACAAGTGCTGAAAGGGAAGCCATGCTTATAAATCTGTTAAAGCTCTTTCAAGGTCTTGTTGAATGGAAAAAGATAATGATAAGAAGAGAAAATGATAATGGATAGCCAGGCTTTCTGTGAGGTCCCACACGGAAATCTCTTAGAGCAGCTAGACAGGTAGGGACTTTAATGGATTAATAACTAGGGTGGGGAAAAAAAGCTAGGTTATAGAGCACAGGACTAGTTGATCAGTTTTCACCAGCCACCGGTGCAATCCCATGTGCCTGTAGTAAGTAAGATCTGTGCAGTTCCACACGCTCACAAATAACCCAGAAAAGAGTGCAGATGGTGAGGAGCTGGATCAGTGGTATTAGTGAATTATTCAGAAAACAAAAGCTGACTGTTGAGGATTGCAGAAGGCTCTGCAATCCTGAGGGAGTGGACAATAAAGTTGAAGATGAGGTTCAATGTTGCTAAATGTGAAGCAAGGCATATGTATGGGCTTCCTGAATTGTCCATTACCATCAGGAAAGAAAACTTGGAGTTATAACAGACAATTCTGTGAATTCGTAAGCTCAGTGTTTGGTTCTGGTCAGAAAAACAAACTGATTCCTGAGAATTACTAAAAAAGGAATGAGGAACAAACCAGGAAATATTGCGTCGCTACATAAATAATACTACACCTGCCCTGTGACTTCTGTGTGTGTTCTGGCCTCCTGGGTCCCTACAGGAAAACGCAGAAAAAGGATGGGAAGGATTGTTGAAGAGGGGAACGGCTTCAGATAAGGAGTGGCTTGCTCATCTGGATAAGAGGTAAGTGTGGAGACAGAGGCATGTGAAGCCAAAGGACGTATGTCCTTCTCGCTGCCCATACTGAGCTCTATAGTTCATTGCCAACAGATGTGGCAGATGCTGAAAGTTTACGTGGTTTCAGAATGCAATTAAACAAATTCATGGAAGGAAAATCCATTAAAGCCCATTGGTAACAGAGCTACCACTTTCACCTCTGAAAGTCCCTGAGCTGGAAATTGAGAGAATGTGCTTGAAAATTGAGAGATGCTGTTTGGGACAAGCAGATCTGTACTTGCCGTTTTCTTTTCTCTAGATTTCAGCTAAGAGCAACCATCAGAGGCAGAGTATGGGGCCATGTGGACCTTCAGGTTGGGGCAGCCTTTTTTTGTACATTCCTTTGACAACAAGAACATCCCTAAATCCATTAGCGTCTTGGAAAATGGCAGAGAGGCGGTGGGCTCCAGCCCACCTGACCGAGGCAGCTTACGCCTCCCTGAGCTGTTATTCCAGCCCGCCTGCAGACTCAGGCAGATGTCTCAGTTACATTGTCCTTTTTCAGGGTTATTCAACATGACGAGTACACTTGGGTCACCTCTACCTCTTAGGAAACCTCAACCCCGTTCACTCCTCTGTGAATAAAGTGTGAGATCCTGACTTGGAGCTGGCAGAAATACAGCCCCTGCTGACATACCACTCACGCAACTGAGTGCTTTTAAATCTCAGCACCGACCCGGGATGCTTGAAAACGTTCCTGCACTACCTTAAACCACCAGCCTTAGAGGTCCCCACTCATCAAACTCTTGTCAGGCAAGAACAGGGGGAACAAGGATGGCTTAATTGATCAGCTTCTAAAGTAGCCTTGAGAACTTGATTCAGATATTGACTTCCAACGAGCTAGTTTAACTCCGGCTTCCAGAGCCAGCGACGGCTGAACATCAAAACTATTAACCTCTGGCCTTACCAGTTGGTGAGACATCACAGCAGCAGTAATTAGGAAGTCAATCGGAATCACATGTCTCACTTACACTGGCATGTCAATCAATAGTGCCAGTGACAGATTCATTAGGCCAGGCCTTGCCGCACAAGCTAGTAACAACCTCATAAAATACGCTTTTGAGGCAGGGCAAAGAAAAATCTGCTGGAAGGACCTGACTAGATGACAATATGTATTGATTAGGGCTCCAGCAATTTATGAAGTGCTACTTGCTCTGCAACCTTTCTGGCTCAGTGCTAAATTTTCCCAAGTAGTTGCTAAATAAAACAAAATATTACACTTTTTAAAGCCATCTCCTGACAGGGCATTTTTTACGTTAGTTACAACTAACAAATAATCTAGCGAGGTAAAACTTCAGTAGTTACTTAATGGTGAAAGGTACCTTTTGTTTCTCTGGCCATCAGAGTTTGAAAGAAGACATCCATCTGGATGAGAAAATAAATGGTATGAAACATGATTAGGAAACTCTCCTACCTTCAAGAGACAAATTTCATTTTAACATTCATTTCTTTAGAGTATTTTAGTGGCCGTTCTTTTTGACAGACCACATAGAAAATGGATACTCCAGTATTTAAAGCTAAATTAAAGACGCAGCTTACAGACTGGGGCTTGCAGAAATGTTCTTTGCAGTGTGATTCTTTTAATTGGCTCTTTTGGCCTTACTTTGCTTTTAGCCCATTTTTGTCAGGATTTCAACCAAGGTTCATAAAGATTCTCCGCTCACTGCTCTGTATGCACTCAGGCTTTGATGGTGGGATTTATTTCCACTTGCCCTGTGTGATGAGGGAACACCGTGCCCCAGGGTAAAGTGTCAATGTCTGGACCCTGCAGTGCCTGGGACCTCAATGGGATATTAAGTCGTGACTCCTTGCCTTGACCCTCTATGCAAGACAAATATCAGAACCGGGGCCTTTTCATCTCACCGGCCAAATATGCCAAAATGCGGCCATGAGGTAGGTGGGGGAATTTCATGGGCCTTACATAAATAAAAGACTGCTCAGAGAGTCTCTCAGTACTGATGAATTGGTTGCGTTTGTTATAAAAAATGCACCTGCCAAGGAGGCAGTCTTGCCAGTGCTGCAGGGGGACTCAGGCGCCTTCTCGTAGCCCAAGAATCGGGAGAGTGGCTTTTGTCAGCCAAATGTATGCCAGACCAATTCATCCCTGGTCTAACATGACTAGGACTGTTTGGCTACCAGAAAATGGGTTCAGAAAGGTGTAGGAAGGCACCGAAGTACATGTGATCTTCTCTGCTCATGAGCAATGCAACTCCTGCTCCGTTTTCCAGCAAATACTTCATTGTCACCAGAACAAGTCCAACAACCGACTTTGCTCAGGAAAGCACTTACGCATCTTCTTCACTTTTAGTTAGGTGTTAAGAACACAGCATGCACGCTTGCTAGGTTGTAAAGAGATATTTCTCTGTTTTTTTCAAATAGCTGCTACTCCGAGGTAGCAAAGGGATATTGCTCAGGATGAAACAACTGCACTGTGTGCAGGATGAAACGTCTACACAAACACCATGTCCAGACAAGGCCCCAGCTTCCTATTTTCACAGCACATGATTAAAAATACCAAAGCAGCCACTGTCAGGTAAAAGCATATTATTTTGGAAGGGCACTGACTGAGGGTTTGATCGGTTGTTAATAACAAGAGAGTTTTCTGGTTAATTAATTTGGGAGCGTTATTAATGTTAATAGTTCAGCTGAGCCAATAATTTACAGTGATGAACTCCCTCACCAAATTCAGATCTTTTCTATTCTTGAATGGTCCAACAACAGACTGCAGTTTTCTCAAATTAATCATTATGCTAAATTATTCACCATATAACTTCTGCAAATAACTCTAAGTTTGGGTCTGGTTCACAGCCACTTCATTGTGGCCATGTTACATACGAAAGATGAGCTGCGGGATGGGACAGGTAGGTCACACGATGGTGTCTGGCTTTCCAAATAGGGGGGGCAAAACATTTTGAACAGGCTTTTGTAGGCAAATGTCTGCGAGTGCCACATTAAACAGCCCTCTCTCAAATTTCCTCTGACATTCCTGCTAGTAAACAGCCCATTCCACCAAACACTCTTGCCAGTAAATTAAAAATCATTAGAATAACCAAAAGAAAGGGCCATAAGCAGGGCCTAAGCAGAAATAACTCTATTTTGAATTCTGAATATATGTGGACATTTTTTCCATTACTGTTCATTCTATTCCAATTAGTTCTTAAAACCTGCCATCATCTTTCCTAAAATAATCCCAGGTGGTTCAATAAAATTCAGTGGAAAGGGAAGGGTGAGCTGGTATAAATTGTTCAAGTGCCGGGAATCCTTTCAGTTATTTCTAACATGGAAAATTTTGGAAAAAAAAGGGTGGGTATACGCTCCATGTACAGACTGGAAGAAGGTCACTTTGCATAAGGTTTCCTGTGTAATGTTTCATAGTAAAATGAATGCTTTAATGAAGAAATAATAACTGCTTACATTGGCAAAGAATGAAAACAGCTGTGTTTTTGTGAAAAGCCATGAAATGAGCTTGTTTCCTTCAGTAAAGAATCACTCAGAACTTTCGAAGAGGCCCTCTGGTTTTATCCCTTGGTAAAGTTATTTTAAAAGGCCCAACAAGAGGGCCACTTCCAGCTTGTTATAGAGCTTGTGCACGAGGAGAGGCCGTCATGGTCTCAGCCCAGGAGCCTTCCTGAGCAGCAATGTGCAATCATCCCCATCAGCCCCACCGCGAAGCTGGGAACTGTCCTGCAAAAGGGCCTGCGTCGAAGGTGGCCACCAAGTGGCCGGGAGTGGGAGTGGGAAACCTTCCTGGGGGACCATATGCCGATGGGAATGCTCTCCCATTGCTCGCGTGAGGTGGCCCATCAAATCCTCCTTTTACACAAGCCCTGGAGATGCTCAACCAAGGTTAGGATGGCCCCAGGGGTGGATGTGAAGGTGGTAACTCCTTCTGCCAGGGACCCACAGGACCCCTGCTCATAGCGTGAGAAATCTCACCATTGCCTAAGCTCCACTCATAGCTGCTGGTATGGAGAAACTCAACCAGTCTTTACCATCGTAATCACCCGGTCTTGGTAGCCTTCTTGGATGGTATCATATAACGTGGTATTTCCAAGGCTGGCAGGTCCCTGTGGATTTCCCACACTTTGCATGGCTGATTTACTACAGTTTTATCAGCTCCTAGAGCTGGAAGAGGCAACTGTTAAATGAATAACACAATTAAAATTCAATCACTGCAGCACTCAGATCAGCTCTCTGAATTAATGCAACAGGTCATCAAATCAAACTATGAAAATGATATTAAAAGGAATGGCTTGTTGCAGTCTTGCCTTAATGACGTTCATGGGAAATAGCTTTGGCATCCTGTTGGTATAACACACGGACAGAGCTGGGGTAGGAATGTGTGCATCTGTACGACTTTGCCCCGATGCTTAAATGTTTGTTCTGGTCTAGACCCATTTTGAGGCAGTAGGCCAAGCAGCAAATATGCCATACATGCAGATATACATACCCTGAACATACATCTGCCCTGCAGATGCCTAGAGACCTTTGTTAGGAAAATTGGTTCCAAACGTACGGTCAGGGTAATGGACATAAGTTCTCCAATCCAGACCAGAGCATCTCTTCAGAAATATATCTAAAGACGTAAATGAGACATTCAATCCATGTGTGTGTTCTTCACCTGACGTTGACTCCACAAGTCTTAACTGTCCCAGACTTTGCATTGACGTTGGATTGGAGAAAGACTACATATTTGCCCTAAAATCAGAAGCTAATTTTGAAGTATATTTATCAGAATAAATTCATTCATAGTTTCATCTGTCAAAGTTTTCTCACACTGAGTACAAATTTGGCTCTGTGCCTCCGGCCTGTCTCTCCTTGCTCAGGGAGAAGGTTGCCTTTAGTGTCCCATTTTCCTGATTGTGAGATCCACTGGAAAAGGGAAGCAAACGAGGTGAAAAAAGATTAGTTAGGGCACCAGTCACTCATCTTACTGAGAAACGGAGCTCTCTAAGTAAGGAAAACTCCTCCAGCCCTCATGACAGTGGTTTTCACGTCATCTTCACCGTAAAGCTGTAGGCACCTTAAAATCCCTTGCATGTAGGAAGAGATCACATTCCTCCTCCTGATGAGCACGTATCAAATTGCACAGACTTTGTAGCCCATTTGACAGAGTATAAGGGAGTTCATGTGGAGCTGATTGATAGCCCCTTGGAAAGGGAAAACCTAACCCCAATATTTTCTTAGAAGGCAGTGGGCCACTGGGTCTATGCTAGGGGAAATGAGGAAAGTGCGGGTCGAAGCACTGTGGCTGTCACTAAATTGTATCTCATTAGCAATATTCACTAAGTAATTTATTCATTTGTGAAATTCAGGGTATTCCCAAAGGAGCAGCAGAGCTCCACAGTCTCATAACGAGAGAGGTTAAATTCACAAATCTATTGCAGTGTCAAAGAATTGAAAAAAAACCAAAACCAAAAACTGTTGCTACGCATTCTGCAAGATGTTCTCTAGTTTGGTTCTGATTGTTCTTACTGGAGTAAAGGGGCTTTTACGTTTCCCTTGTGAAATTATTCCACACACCATCTGAGAACCTGAAATCAGAGCACATTTTCCACTTGAGACTCTCATTTTTTTTCCTGACTATACAACACTTATCAGTCAGATACGGTCTCCCGTAACCTTTGGGAGGCTTGATGCTGCAAGGACCATCATGCCTATTCAGACAAGAGATACACCTCAACCCCTAGTGAAGCCAGGTCAGCCAAGATACTCCATTCTAGGTTCTAAAATTTATTTTTAGGGATCTACTGAAGTGCTTGATTTTCAGAAAATCTTCTTTGATTTTATCTAAAGCAGGAACCATACTGGGGAGATAGTAAAAGAACTAGCTCAAATTTTTTGTAGTTTTCTGTCCAAAAAATGCATTTCTAGGTTGAACTGTGTTTAATTTGCAGAATCGCTTAAGCCAGAAAAAATATTCTTTTAGGTGAAAAATCTAGACTGAAATGTGTTTATATTTTGTTTTGAAAGTAAATTTCATTAGGGAAATTTTAGCAATTTCCCTAATGGTTTGCATTTGAAAGGCTTTAAAATGAGAAAGAAAATATTTTATTGGAGGATGAATATTGTGACTAATCCCAAATTAATTTTTTGCTTAACTTGTCGTTTCTCCAAAAAAGTAAATACAAAATTATTTTGGGCTAGCACTAAACAATCCCTCTCCTCCTCCTCAGGTTTTCATTTCCTGAAATATTAATTATTCCCCTAGATCTTGAAAAATAAGATGACTCCTTCTATTGAGTCACAAAAGCCAGCATCAGCTCTTACAGCGATGCCTTGACTTTGGGCATGCTGCTGATTTACATATGGCATGGAAAAAAAGTGATACTGTAGCATCCACATGAGGCGGGTCCAATGGATTACTTATTACACCCTTAGATCTATGGGGCACTGTGGTTTCTTCTTGGCAAGACTCAGTCCATGCAAAGTCTAAGGCTTCCTGGGTAATTCTGAGGGCTTCCTACCTGGGCATCCTCCGCCCCCCAAGTACCTCATTTACCACATAAAAGGTCCATGTTACTGTCTAACCATGACACTGGTAAGAGGTTCTAAGTAAAAAAGCAGAAGCATGGGCAGGAAGGACCCTAGAAAGCTGTCCTTCTGGCAGCGCTGATCCGCTTGGGCTGAAAGGAAGAGGAATGGCCCTTGCACATGCCCGCTCCATGGAGAAGACTAAGCCTTTGGTCTTGTCAAGCCTGTGCAGGTCCGTGGACAGACCCATGTCTCTTCCGGTAGTGGCATGAAGGCATGGAGGGCTGGTGGCCCCTCAGGTGGCTATGGTGCCAGGTGGGCAAGCGGTGCTTCCCAGTTCCCAGTTCCTCAAAGCAAGATGCTTTCTGACCGGCTTAGTATCTGGTCACCGTCACTCGGCTTGGCCCCGTGCTCATCCAATATGGGTAAAGTCAGACTGAAAGCTCCTCTTGGCTGCAATACCAGATGTCTTCTCCAATGGGTAAGCTTCAGGCCTCACAATCCTTAGCAAAAAAATATCTGAGGAAACACAGCAAAGTGCAAGATTGGCTAATGGAGATAGAAGAGTTCTGGATTGAGACTGAGGCCTTATTTCCTTGCCAGGAGTACACAGGGAAAATCCCAAACTCCAGGTTCCTCCAGGCTTTCATATCACTGCTTTGTCTATCAGCTTCAGGTCCAGGATGCACCAGTGTGTTGTCCCCGAGCTCCTGGGCTCTTCAGAACCAGGTAACAAGGCACAAGGAGCCTGGCGCTATGACTGCCTTCTCCTGTCAACAAGGAATGAGTAGAGAAATCCTTCCACCTGTGGCCCCTTACCACAGATGGCAGATTTACACTGAGCCTCATCCCATCAACTTTGCCAGCATTGTGAGAAAAATATTTTCCAAGGCCCTTTATTTTGGCTCCGCTTGCTAAAGGTTATTCAGAAGACGTAACCTTTCCTGCGCAACCCAGATCAACCTGCTTTCCTTGGGGCAATCTCCTTAGCTCCCTTTCTTCGTTTTCTCAACACCTTTGACACTGTTAGTTTGAGGCTCATTCAAACAGCCGGAGTGAATTTGGTATGGAGGGAGTTTCCTGGAGATAACGTTAGAGACAACAGGAGCAGTTTTTACCTGCACAGAGGGGTTTCTTGTAAACAAGAAGAGTGAGAGATGTCTTTGGGCCATGGTGGGCTGCTGAAAACCTAGCTACAGAGGCGTCGTCACTTAAAAACAGACCAAAGCAATGCCGAGCAGCAAACCAATAGTCATGTGGTTTCACCTCCTGTTGCAACTATTTTTATCACCACGTTATGCTTCGTTGACCAATGGATTTTTTTCCCCCAGCTTTCCACTTTTATATATATTATCCACACATATACACAGACGTGCGTGACTATTATATTTATCTTCATCATTACACAGTGCTGCTTTTCATGCCATTTAGACATGAACCTCATTTGAACCCTAAAGCCCCATTTGTGACACACAAAAATACTGTCATTTACATTCTGTGCCAAAGTATTATATAAAAGGCATCAAACGGGAGGAGAGGCAGGAAGCTGGGAGTAAAGATATATAGTCAGCAAAGTATATAACTTCTGGCATATTACTGCTTAATCCTAGCATAATTATTCTCATCCTTTTATTTGATTAACTTCTAATGGTTCCTCTTGGTGTTAAAGGTCCCAGTCTGATCATTTGATTTTAGTGTCTGCTATAATTACCGATAATGTTCTTTGCAAGACAATTTAATGATAACCGCATAATGGCCTATATGAAGAAAGCTGCAGGGTTTCAATGCTTTTGAGTAATATAAAATACATTAGACTAACACAAGCTATCAACATGACAGGGAATGTTTGATTTACACCAAGGACTACGTTATAGAGTCGTGGGTTTTTTTTTTTTTTTGCCCTTCTCCTTCTTCCTTTTCTTTCTTTCTTTTTTTTTTGTGTGCAACCGTTTACAACAAATGACAGAACAGTTGGACAATCTGCAACTTGCTGAGAGCAATAAAATGTCTCGCAAAGTTAGAAGTGACACGGAGCCGGGACCGAAGAGCTCCCGGGAAGCATCCTGCTGGGCTGCCGTGGCACCGGGGCCCGATCTGTCCCTGCAGCGGAGGGCGCCTGCAAAGACTCCTCTGGTCTTTGCAAAACAAACTTTGGAAAAGTTTCCAACCTCTTTCCTGGGTAAACTGGCACTTTGGAGCAGGCCGCTTTTCCTTGTAGTTAAAAACCCTGAACAAACAATGCATCCCTAATATTTATTTACAGTTCTTCCCTCTTTCCCAAACTTGACTCAAAAAGAAATGTGATCTGAGCCCAGCCAGCCTGCTGTTTGCACACATGTTTTGCTTCACATCATCCTATTTTCACAGCTAAATATTGCGCTGAGCTAAGTGGTTCAAGCTTAGAAAACACTCCTTCTCTTGAAATTAAGCAATCGCTCACGGTCCTGGCAAAATGCAGCATAATTTATGGCACGCACATCGGAGAGAAAATTTCCTGTCAGAAAAAGGTTAGCAGTGGACATATTACATTTGCTGTTCTTTTTTATTCCAGGATAATGGCATTTGGACAAAAGTAGGCCCGTCCTGTTTATAGTGCTTTATGCCCCATTAGTATTATTGCAAGTCTCTGGACTCACATGTTAAAGCACTTAATCAAAGGCAATGGGTTGAAAATCATGTCCCAGCACTTCTCATATTTGATTCGTTCCTCCCAGATAGAAAGAAGTAAAAAACACATTACTAGCATCAAAACAGCACATGCATTATCTGCTAAGCAGTTCAGAAGCTATCATTGGGTTTTATCCCTTTGGGTACTAGGACAGACAGGAATTTTTCCCACTCATCCATTCAGAGATCCGAGACTGCTATTTTTCATTTTTCACCCTTTGACAGACAATCCTTTCGCTTTCCGTAGATCTCTGTTTTAAAGATACCTTCCTGACACTTCTTTTAATTGCAGGCTGCAGGCATCGAGCCTTAAAAAAGGAAAAAAAAAACCCAAAAAGCTTTCAAAAGACAATATTTGAAGAAGTGGCACTTTTACGAAGATCCTCCGAGGATTTTCTCCGAGACAAATCTAATAACGGGAGCGGAACGTATCTTAAGGGGAGAATTAATTTATACATTTAATTACTTGGGATCCACTTCGCTTCTTGGCGCCACGTTTCGATTCTCCGCGAGCGGCTTTGCTAAGGAACAGGATTCGGGGCGGCGAGGGGATGCCCCGCCGGCGATGCCGCGCCGTTTTTAATATCGATCAGGTTCAGCTGCAGCTGGTTGCGGCTCAGCGGGTTGTCGGTGGTTTTTTTCCTGTCTCTCTCCGAAGCCGAGCGCGCTGCCGGGCCCGTGTCCGGTGAATTTACAGCTTGCAGCCGCGTCGTGCGGCCTGAGCACAATGCAGGGCAATAAAGCGGAGAGAGGGGAAGACGATCGAACATGCTCGGTCTGGAGAGATGGTGGGGCTGCAAGCAAGAAACCTCTGCCAGATGCCAGGGAGCTGGAAGACGATAGCAATTACAGTGCTGTCCCTGCTCCGAATTCCCTTTTCATTTGGGCACTGCTGAACCACGATGACGGAAACGTGCCCACATGCTCTGCAGGAGCAAGGTTAACACCAGGCTTGCTGCGGCTGTGACTCGGCCGACTCTGGGAGAAGAGGTCATGGTTCGCAGCAGAACAAAATTAGGCCGTACCTGGGAAAAAGGGAGGAAGAAACAGTCCAAACTGTGGGCAGATAAATCTCACTGTGAGTTACGAGCAACAAAATTCAAACGCTGCCTGATCAACTGTGATTATATGAACTTCATTACAGGACACGATCCATAAAAACCTTTACTTTTTAGGGCTCTGATCCTATAATATTTTCTCCGTAGGAGTTGACGTCTGGACCAAAGTGTGAGCATTTTGTTCCAAACTATCCCCTTCTGTAAATTTTTCGAAGCTATCCTGGTAGGAGGAATAGGCTTCAAAATCAATTCACTCAGCTGTCATCTCCTCCTCCTCATTCGAATCCTTCCTTACACCTCCAGGGATGTCTCAGAGAAGAGGTAGCCCCGAGACATTGCTAAATTGTGGCACCTTTACCACCGAAGGTATCACCCTGTGCCAGACCTTCCATGGATCCTGTGCGGCTCCAAGCCCATTTGGGGTTGTAATCAGAATACAAACAACTAAAGCCCGTGAGAGAAATTCAGTCCTGGCTTGATTTGTACAGGCCTATCATTAGATACAAGTATTTGTTGTTGCCCTATGAAATGAATAAAAACGGCCACACATTCTGGCCCTTTCATTTCCCTCCTCAGTGATATCTTTTGTCATTCATGAAGTGAAGTCTTTCCTGGTGCTGCAGACTCCAGGATTTTGTTCCATACCAATGAAACACAAAGCGTAGGGAGGAAAGTTGATTTTTTACTTAGGCAGTTTAATAGTTACATGTTTCTTGCTTGTTTCTCTCAACACTTTATAGAATGCAAGTGCCCTTTGAACGGATAAAACAGATAGACAGAAAAAAGAACAATCATTTCCCTGGAGATTTAAGGCTCTCCTATCACCTTTTCAGCTTGTGAGCAGATGGAGCACCTGGATCACTTGTCTGAAGACATTGAGGGCGGCTTCCAGCAAAATGAGGAATCCTTGACCTCGGAGTCTGGATGATTTTAACAAAATTTTCCCTTGGTACCTTGAGCAGAAACTTGCCCTTTGCAAAAGGTGTTTCAAAAGCAGGCTCCACACCATGGCAATCTTCTCCAAGCCATACTGCACATGGTTGCAGCGCCAGGGAGCACCAACGCACTTCCTTCAAGGCACGGCTGTCTTGGATGCTAACCTGTTCCCACAAACCTTTGTCTATATTTGGGGCACTCTGTGGACAAGCAACCTTTAGATGTGTTCTCTGATCTACCTGTACTAAGCACACACCTTTGAGTGACATGTAGACATTTGCTTCAAAGTATCCCATTCATGAAGTCCCCACGGTGTTGACAGTCAGTCTCCATTGCACTTCTCTGGACGGCTTCAATTTCGGGTGACCTGACAAAAAAATGAAAGCTGCATTTAAAGCAAAGGCTTGATCGTTTATGCATGCAGCACAGCCGCAGTCTTATATTTGCCCGTTATTCTCTCTCCCCTTCTAACATAGCCTAATACCTTATTTACTTTTTTGACCTCTGCTGCACATTGAGCTGTCAGTAGCAATGCCTAAATCTTGTCCCTGTGAGTTATGGCTAATTCAGAATCCATCAGCATGTACAAGTAGTTTAAACTGTTCCTTCCAATGTGCATTACCTACACGTTGCCTATGTTTTTCATCTGCCATTGAACTGCCCAATTATGATTTTGCTAGGGCCTGCCAGCACTCCTCTCTCATCTTGACAACTCTGGGTGGTCAGCAGAGGCATCCAGGAAGAAAGAAGAGCATTTTGATGTCAATGAAGAGAGAATTTTTCCCCGCAGCAGTCCATTTCTGGCTCTGACACAACCTTCTGGCATGGGCAGGACCTAGTCTTTTAATCTCCTTCCAGATCAATACTGGCTGGGTGTATGAGTGCATGCGGAGCAGCTGCTAACAACAGAACAATGTGTGTACGTAAGCGGTCAGTACAACTAACCACGCCTATGGTTATTGTCAGCTCTGTCTGTCCAACTTTGCTGTTCTTCAGGTATTTCATCAAGGATCCTTTTGAAATTGAGGGTTTCCCTGTTATTTCCAATGACACCTTTCTACATCTCCAGTCTCACCAGAAATGCATTTTTATTCCAGTTCATACTTCATAGTGTGGTGGGCCCTAAAACCCCCCTTGATCCAAGTTTCCTCTGAAACTAGTGGTCAGGGCCCCCTCTACAGTTGGCATTACTGACTGATTTTGAGCTGAAGCCATCTCCTTCAAAGAGGATGTCTAAGATAGAGGGAGGAACAGCCCTCTGGGGAAGTTGCAGCTGAGGACTTCCATACCTGAAGATAACAGAGGACCATATTTCTGCAATTATTTTTCTTTCATCATTTTTCTGTAACTGCCCCTTATCTTCTGTAAGCTTTCTCATATATAGTTAACCTCAAAATGGATGTTGAGAAATTGGTTCAGTGAAAGGCTATCAGGATGGTCAACCTGAGGCGCATGACGCAAGAGCGGTTGAGGGAACTGAACTTGTTTGGTCCGGAAAAGAGAAGTTAAGGGGGAATCAAATTGAAGCTTACAGTGACTCGAAGGGGTGCTACAAAAACTTGTCGGTAGCAGCAGATGGTGAAACAAGAAGCAATGGCCGCAAGTTCAGGATGGGCATCAGGAAAAAATGTCTCCTAGGAAAATGGTGCAGCCCTGGAACAGGTGCCAAGAGCAGTGCCCAAAGTGTTAGAGGTATGCCACTTAAATACGTAGGTTATTTCCGGCAAGTTCAGCTGATCACAAACCGCCTCACATGTCTGATGTCTCAGCTGAGGAAATTCAGGTTTTTCTTCTCCTGCAATGGTGAAGCACCTTCTGGAGAGATAGAGACAAGTGAGCAGCTCTGCATGGTCACAGCCTGGATGGTTATTCAGACATGAGATCGTTAAGAGATTCCCTACACATATCCTAATTAAAAACTCTGCAATGCAAATAGCAAGATAAAGGGATTTCTGACAATAAGCACAATGAAGTGCCACTTGAGCGCTAATTAAACATGATGACAGTTAATCAACATGGAGTGTCTTGCAACACTTTGGAAACGATGATGGTGGATTGACCTTGAAGTTTCTGGGAAATGTTTTCCAGAATTCCCTTCAAATGTATCAATAAAGTTGTTGAAAGTGGGTGGCAATCAATAAAATTGATTTTTCTGAAGATCTATAGCAGGGTTCACCAGGTCCTCAGGTCTCAGGTGTATTTGAAGGCTCAGCACCATTCAGAACATTGACTTCTTTGTTTATGCTGGGAAAATGACTTGTGGTTTAGCTCTTTTACTATTTGCTCATTCTTAAAAGTGGATGTTGATTTGGTTGGTCACACATTAAAAGCTGGTCTTCAAAAAGCTCCAGTACTATTCAAAAGGAAAACTGGACATCATGATGGCCCTAGTACCAGCATCGCAGTAACTGGGCACAAAGGACACTGTGGGAATTCAGCATTAAACTCTTTTCATTTACAAATACCCCCCAAAAAAAAAAAAAAAAACAAAAGACTGAAACGTTCAAGTGCACAAGCTAAAATCTGTGTGGAGTAACTGATAGTGCCAGTATTTATGCTGCAGCTTCATCAATCAATAACTTTAACGATAGGCAATTAATCAATACCTTTAACAACCCTGGAAGAGGATGACACCGCTGGTAAATCTGAATGCTGTGCTGTTGATCCATGCCTTAAATACTCATCCCTCTGTCGCAGCTGCAAACATTTGACCAAAACCTGGAAGGTGCTGAGAACATGCAGTTTTCAAGACGTGATCTGTGCTCTCTGAAATTGGCAGCTGGGCTCCCCATGGAGGTCGTGACATGCTGAACTTGGCCATCCTCTAAGAGTTTGTCTAACAGTTGCTTGACTCCATAGTTGAGATATTTTCTTGCTAGTAAATGTATGCGCATATGTGTTTTTTATATGGGCAAGTACAACAGCTGCACTTGCTCAATAGATTTTGTAGTTTGGCCATTAAACTTGTCACTTTTGCGAGTGTGACGACTCCTCTCCTGCGCTGTCCTGCCAAGGATCCTAGTGGCACAGGATTTCTGAGAGATGGTCTCTGGTTAGCAGAGTTGCCTCCTCCTCCTCCCTAACTCCATATTCCAGGCATTTGCCAAAGAGAACCTATATTAAGTTTATTTCACAAATAGATCTGTAGATGTTTCCCTGCTGGAATCCAACCATTTCAGCATCTTTAAGGAGGAAGGGCAGCCACCCCCAGGCTGTTCTCAGCACCACTCATAGCTTGTTACTAATTCAGAAAACAACCCACAGCATCGACTCGCAACAGCATCCCTGATTAATCCAAGTTCTCTATCAAGATGCTCTGTACTGTTAGGAAATCTTACTGCACAGTCTTGTACACAACATAAGCCCATTAAAATGATGGTCTGATTCTCTAAAGGTTTGGCTATATGGCTTCCCATAAAAAGTTTCATAAACCACCCACAATCAGCCGCCTTAATCCTCAATTCCTAAAAGCATATTGTGCACAGAGTGACACGCTGAAAAATGAGAGGAGTTCTCTGGGCACAGCACCAGAACTCGACTGCTAATTGTGGAAATAAATAACAACGGCTCCTAGAGGCCCAGTGGTTGGGTTGTTTGCCTGGTTGTTTGTTTATCCTCCCTACCAGCAAGATTTCTCCATGGGTGGAATAGGGAAGTATAAAATGAAACAAACAAACTCACCCGGCACTGTATACATCTGATTAAATGCAATACATTGTGCATTTTCTTCTCTGAGAAGGTCATCAGAAAATGGAAAAATTAGGCTGTTTTGAAAGTAAAATTCTCTCTTCTGAAGTCATCCAGCAGTGGCCAGAAACTCCATTTCTCTGGCAAATATGAGGAGCAAGGGCCCAAGGAGACGTTCTGTGCTTTCCGCTGATGTACAATCCTTCTCTATGACTTTCAAAACCCCGTAGTCCAGCTCGTTGCTGAATAGTCCCCTTTATGAAGCCTGTTGCTGCTCTGTTACTTATCTTCTGCAGGTTTGCCAAACCTTCAAGTTTGCAATGAGTGTCAGAAATAACCGATTTCCTTCAATTCCTGAGTGCCAGGTTAAGTGCTGTGTGCCTGCAAAGGACCTGCTAGGACACTCCCACCCCACAGGCCCCACTGCACGGGCTGCAAGTGGCACAGGCCACCCATGGCAGTAGCAGATGTCCTGCTGCTTCACAGCAGGCACCGTATGTGTGTGAGCCTGTTAAAACAGTCTCCAGACTCAGAAACTCATTGCCGGTCCATAGCCTGGTGAATCCAAGCCACAGAAAGCAAAGACCTTGGTTGATGGCAGCCACTTTATTACTGGCCACAAACTGAAACCTCAAAGACCATGACTGAGAAAGGAAAATTTTAATTCTAGAGGTCAACAGCTGGCACTGTTAGAAAAGTTAATTTGCCTAGCAGCAGCAAGCAGCCAACAAGTGACATATGCCTTTGAAAAGAGCAATGATTCTCCAGACGCCAAATTAACTATTGACCGCTGAAGTGTTTGGTTGTATCGGTGAGACCAGTCATGAGATTTTTCCTTTCTTACAACCATTTAATGTGAATAAACAGAGGGCCTGATATTGCGGAACAGGTGGAGGGAGCTCTGTGAGATCTAATTTGCAGTTACTTATAACCTTGCTAGACATTGACTTCTGAAGTGGAAATTTTCTGAATGTGTGCCCAAGGCTTATCTGGCAGCGTCAGGAAGCCCACTTAGCTCCATATTTTCTCTCTGCTAGAAGGCAATAATGGATACTTAGGGAAAAAATCCAGAAAAGGAAGTCTAGAGAGTGTTTCTTCCCTTGGCATCTCCTTCAAGCTCCTGGCAATGGGCTGTCAAGGGACTTCTTGAGTTGAGAGTGCATCTGGACTACTGAAATAGTAACTGCACAAGTACTTCTCCTCCGTGAATTTATTTGCTCTCTTTTTAAATCCATTTGAACTTTTAGCCTCAAAAATATCCCGGGGTGATAAGTTTGGTAATTTAATTAAGTTCTGTGTGAAAAGTATTTATTCAACCTAACACTGTTACACAACTATACAGTGCTCAAGAGCTTTGACAGCTAAGGACTTTAAAAGTTCCAGAATTTTATAATAAATAGCTCTCAAGCCTTCCACTGAGGCTTTCAAAGCTGCTTCTGTCTTTTAGAAATGAGCTGTGAAAGTTGTGACCATGGCCATGACTTACCCAGGTGATACAGGAAATAAGCAGTAATGCAAGAGCAGGGCTACAGATCCTGGTTCTGTCCTGCATCTGGGAGTCCTTTCCTCAAAGGGTACAGTCAGAAATGCAGCTTGCTGTGTTTCATATCTGCGCTTTCCACGGTGTGAAGGCAGATAGTAGCTTCATAACTCGACCTCTGAGGACATCCAAAAAAACTTTGCCAATAAAAAGAGGTGCCTGATTCCCATGACAAACTTTAACTTGAATAGTTTGGGTTACAAGGTTTCACTGGGAAAGAGAAATAAGTTAAAAAAAAAAACAGCACTCAAATTTTCCAATTAAACGCTTCCCTCGTAGAGTCCAAATGTCAGCGTAAAGCAGATCTTAGGAACTATACATGATTTCCATCTTTGTTCCAAGTACTAGAACCTTGTTCTGCATGGAAGAGAATATCATGAATAGGCCAGGTTACATTAGTGAGTGGGTCCCATCTGTCCCCTGCTACGACTCAATTTGATTTCATTCATGCTCCTTTGTCTCTTTCACTTTGGAGCAGATTTTTGAGACTCTCACAACAGGCACCAGGGCAAATGCTTAGTATTCTAAATTACGATTAAGAAACCGCAGAGCTATCCAGCAAACAATAGGACTGGCCACTTTCTTCAGGTATCATTTCATCAAGCTCTTTAGAACCCCAAAATAGAAGGCAAAGACATTTCAAACAGTTATTTGGTGAGGTTAAAATATCTGTACAGCTTGCATCTGGCCAGTGTCAATGGGATTGTAAGAGCTTCTTTGAGCTTTTACTTGTTCTTTTCTTATGACAATGCTAAGAGGGTATAGATATAGAGGGAGCCATTCTGCCTTTGTTTAGATTTTAAATAGGCCATAGAAATGCTGCTCTGTAGAATTTGATTAAAATTGAACTGAATAAAAAGCTCCTTCCATTTTTACTCATGTAGACTGGCATTACATACCACATAATAGAGGCAGCATGTACGTAATGCTTCGTGTGTAATATGCATATTCAGAAATGTGGATTAAAGAACAGTTTTTCATTGATACAGTTTGAAAGATCCAGGAAAAGCACCCCTTTTTATGGCAATACCGAGTAACTTTGGCTACATTACCCCCAGCAAGTGAACACAGAAAATTGATTTGTGGGGAGAGGGCAAGGTCATGCCCCCACCAAAATCCGTGGTAAAATACCCATTGGTTCCAAGTCAGCCAATATTTCACCATAAATACATTCAGTTTGGCACTCACTGTCCAAGCTGCTCAGTAGCCATGCTTGGCCAGGGATGAGTCCTATGGTAGTCTCTGGGCTACTTTGGTTCTGTCTGAATTTCACTCTGCAAGATGGGGCTGTGCACCTCAGTGAGGAAAAGATATGAGCTTGTCCTTTCACCAGCTCTCTGACTAGGTTTTATTGCCTGGGACGTTTGCTGCCCTCCTTAGTCTTGCTAGTAGGAGGTAGTTTCTGAGTGATCCACTTGGTCTTGCTATTAAAAAATAAGCGAACACAAAACTCCTACGAAGCACAGAAGTGAAAAAGCTCAGCTGCTGTGGCCAATAGATCTAAATGCAGGGAATATCATAATAAGAAAATACTTTATTTTAAATGCTCATGATTTGATGATGAAAAAAATGACAGATGCATTCACATGCCGTCCACAGTATCTGGGAAATGTGATTTATTTTCTCATTATCATACTTGTTCCCCTGCTGAAAAGCTACCCGCAAACCTGCAAGGCTGCCTTTGATACCCAGGCAAAAAGATCATCGACGAGTCTCCACAGAGATTGAGACCCCACAAAAACCCTTTCAAGCTGCTTAGACATAGCTGGCACAAAGGATTTAGAAAGGAAAGAAGCCACCACCAGCTCAAGAATGATGTGAAAGCAAGTGGGGATTGTCCCGTGATTGCTCAGAAACCCGTAGCGTGGAGTAAGTCTAACTGGATATCACTGACTCATTAGCCCCAGTCAAAAACACATTCCGGGTTTCAACTACCCACAGATCTCCATGGTGTACACTTAATTTTAAGACAATTAAAACAGCTGGTTGGGAAGCTGAACAGCAGTAGAGGGCATAGAAGCTGTAAGATCATTATTTTTTAAGAACCTATCAGTCCTGTCAGAGGGAAGTTCTGCCTGCAACAGACTGGGCTGTTGTGATAAAAATGTGAACATATGGAAAGCCAATATTTTACAGTTAACAGCTCTGCCCTTTCAACAGGGGTTTCTGCTGAGGCCATATCCACGTGCAGTCAAAAATAATAAGTACGTAACATGGTTTGCCTTGTTTTCTAGACTGTGGGGGTGGATTTACTGGACAGAAAGTGGCCTGTAAGGCTTGTAACCTTCTGTCCTGTCCCAAACAACTTCGTAATATGAGATGCACGCTACCCCATCTAGGTGCTGCAGAAGCCGCACACCTCCGGGCAGCAGCTCCCAACACATGCTGCAACTGCCCTGTCTTGGTATTGTGCCGGCGCAGCTCCCTGGCCAGGCTCGTGGGCTCTTCTGGACTCTGACAGCTTCCAGCCTTGCATGCCTTGCAGATGACGCCCAACCTGGCATCCATGCGACATCCGTCATTCGGTTCCTATGGGGAACCTGCCAGCATGAAGTAGGGCTAGATGTGTTAGATGTCTCTCCTGCCCTTGTCCCTTTGATGGGAAAACCTGGAGAAAAGAATGGTCCATCGGCTCTCTACTGAATAATGTCACCCAGTTTCCTTGAAAGCTCAAGCCTCTTCCATTTAGCTCCCCAGAGTTTTGGGCAAAGTGACTTCCAGCAGGTGATTTGGGCTGAACTCAGTCTGGCATAGCTGCTATCCACATTGCCTGATTCGAGGCACCGAAGCTCAAAAGTCACCACCCTAGCTAAGTTTGCGAGGCTCTTCTCAGCCATGCCTGTTTGCTTGCTGATAAAAATAAGTCACAAAGCTGAAGTGTTTTTCCCCAAGTCAGTAGTAGGGCAGAGCCACCTACAACATAGCTTGTGAGGCCAAAAGCACTGTCTGGCTTGCAAAGCATCATCTCCCATCATCACTATTTTGCCCCCTCAAATTTCCCTACTGTATATTTATAGCTTTACAGACGAACTCTGCCCTGAGCTTTATTTCCTTCTTCTAGATTTAATCTTTTTTTATTAAGACCCATTTAGCACTGATCTATACATCAGCCCTATAACACCCTGCTGACACTAAAAATGTTGACACATCAAGTTGAAGTGCCGGGGCCACCATTTTCCCGTGGCTTTTTTGAAATGATAACAAGCCACACTTATCATTCGCCAGCCAATCCACTTGTGCAATAAGCAAAAAGCCGAGCTTTTTTTGCTCCCCTGCACAAAGCAGTAATTTGTGTGGCACAGTCAGACCGACTTGGGCTGCGTGGGGAATGAAGATCAAAGGGGAAATTCACCTGCCTGTCTTGTTTGCTATTGATCTGAATCGTCGCCACTTTATCAGTAGCACTTTGCCATCACCCCTCAGAGATCAGAGCCTCCTATATCTTCCCAGCTCTTTTATTTATAGAACCATTTAATAAATACATTTTCTGCCCCCGTTCTTTCCCCTGGCTTTTTTTTTTTTGTTCTGTTTGACCAGCAGAAAACAAAGGGTTGCCTGCAATGTCAAGGAAAAAGAGCGTAGAGGGCCCTGATTCAGCAAAGCGCGGAAATATGTGCTCAGTTTCAAATAGGGGAACGAACACATGCGCTGTCTCGTAGAGGCGCATGAATACGTGTGGGATTTTAAAATGCAGCTGTGTCACACGGAGACACAGGCCACAGGGGGAAAGAGCTGAGCAGCTGAAAATTTGTTTTCCATCTTTGATTCCTCCTTTAGTTCATTACTGCTAATTCCTGGAGTGATTGGGGCATAGCAAGCCACTGTCCGACGAAAGGAGAAGAACTGAAGAATCCTAATGCATTTTTGTTTCAGCCTCTGAATGGCAAAAGTGACATGGGAGACTATAAAAACAGAGAGGGAAAATGAAATCCCAAACCGCGCAGCGAAGAAATGAATAAATGACTCTCTTCTTCACGCTGCCAGTGTTACACAACCTGCCTGCATTGGATTGAGACCTACGTGATCCTCTTCTAATTGAAATCACTTTACCTTGACCTCCAACAGTAAACTGAAAGCTTGTTGCTCTTGCTGCCAGCAAAGCATCAGCACTAGGTTGCAGGAAATCCCAGCTGGGGACATGAGCTGTATTCGCATGGCATTAATCTCGCACTAAGTGGCACTAAGTCAGGAGGTACCAGCAAGTCTATAAAACAGCCGTTGTGCCCGTCTGATGCTGCTGGCTGTGTGTCTACCCAGGTTCATACTTCCCCTGGCTGCTGTCTTGTCTCTCATGCCTGAAGTTATAGAAGTGCGGCAAAAAAGACTGGAAGGGACCCTAGAAGCCATATAATGCATGCCTTTGACCTAAGGTGGGATAAACCAGGCCTAACCCGTGCCTGTCAGGTGCTTGTCCCACCTTGGTGGTGAAGATCCATTATCTCTTTGGGCAGCCTACTCCAGGGTTTGATAGTCTTTTCCATGGAGACACTTCCAGTCCTCACCTGTATACAGAGCCTGGGGATGGCACAGCCGTAGTGAGGTTAGGACTTCCCAGCACCACCAGAGCCCACTCAGTGCTGCTCTTCTTGGGTCCAGCTTTGGGGAAGAGAAGTAGGATTTGCCCTTGTGGTTCTGAGTTCAGACCTGGACAGTTTTCTGTGTGGTCTTTATGGTACTGTGACACTACTGATTGATGGGCAAACGTCTATGCACAGGTAGGAGCAGGGCCACAGGAGTAGCTTACCTTAGTGGCTACTGCCTGTGCTTCACTAGTTCCATGGAAAATAGGTTATTTTATTTTTAGCACTGCCAGCTGAGGTCCTCTCTGGGCATAGAGCATTCTCTTTTCAAAAGCACTCCAAAAATAAAGAATTTAGGTCCCCCCTCTTTGAATCTTTGCCTAAAGTAGCACACAAGAGCTGCTGGCACAAGCGGCCCTCCCGTACATGGGGCAAGAGCTGGGCAGCGGGAGATGGCCTGGCTCCAGGGACGCTTGCACCAGCCTGGGGCAGTTGAAGGTTCATGCGGGGGTGCCCTGTTCCCAGCCTGGGACGGGGACCAAACCCAATGACTACCAAACCCAAAGCAGGCGCTAAGGTGGGCATCAGGCACCTGCCACGCTATGGCAATGACAGCCACTAAAATAAGCTTGTAAAAGTCACAAAATTTGTCCTTACCTTGCGTTACCTTGCCTTCCCTTTTTTGTATTTTTCTAGGTGAGATTGTCCACCAGTTTGGAGAAGATTTGCAGGTGGATTTGTTCTGACCAAGATGCAGATGCAGGAAGAAGTCAAGGAAGTTTCATCATTCGCTAATGAAGCTTAGCCTTTCTTTGCTAATTGGGCTTATCAGAAAGCATTTATTTTTATGGGATAGGAATAATTTTATTTTAAAAATAGGTGAGTATTTCATGGAACCGTAATCCAGCCCTTCATAAATATTTAATTTCTTTCACGACAACTTGGTGGTATTTATTGGCTTTAGGGAAAACACGTGCCTTACAAAGAAATGAGGCCAGTTCTATAAAATAAAAGCAATGGTAAGCAAACCAACTGAAGGAAATCTCCATAGTATTTTACTCACAACTCAAAGTTTCCGATACTGCAGTGCAAGAGCATTGAGGCTAATTCTTAAAAAAAGGCATTTTTTTTCAGATTAGTGGCTGGAGCATTCCTAGTATATCTGCTGTAGCATGGAAAGCACCAAATTGTCCAATCTGAAGGGTCTACCAAGGAGTAGAAACGGTCTGTGGCCAGAGAAGAGTGACTCTTACTGGAGCATTGCCCTAGTCCTCATATCAGCCGAGAGACACTGTCCCCAAAGGACAGCAAAATTTCAAAGCACTGCACTGGATTACGATACGGATGGGCTGGGCTGGAAGTTTCTCAGAAGATTAAGCTAGAATGAGACCCATCAAAGTCGGTGGAGAAACTCCCAGTGGGTTTTCGATGATGCCCTGCAGCTGGTGTAGGCTTATCAGGACCCACGAACCTCTGCGGTTTCCCCTGTCCTAATTACTTTATAGGGTATTATCATACTAATATGGGAGCATCAGCTCGGTTTTTTTTAATCTAAACTTGTGAAAACAGTGCAGCATTAGGAGTGTGGTAATAAACGAAAAACGTTAACATGCAATTCCCTTATGCTTTTGAAAAATTACTTCATAAATGCAAAGTAAAATATTTTCCTTTTTATTACCTGACAATTACATATTAAGAATTTCTTTTTATGTTTAAAAACATATGCAATGCGGGCAGGCAGGCTCCAAAATGTAATTGCTTTCTTTCTATAAGAATCAGATGTCATTTTCTCCAAACTAAACTCTGAAAAGAGATAGGGGAAGCAAATTGTTGTATACATTAAATTTTGAAACATCTGATAGCATTCCTCAATTAAACTATTTAAATGAAAAAAGATTGCTTTACAGCTCTATCATATCCACTGAATAAAACCTCTGTTGAGGCAAATTGGCAATGGCAGGTACCAAATGCATTGGCCTTAATGAGACTGGACAACCTAATAGAGGTCATTGGTAATTGTTATTATATACAATATTGCACTGTCAAAAAAAAGCCCTTAAGCTACACACATTGCTCAAGACATCTGAGCTTCATTGCTGTGAAGGAAGGCTCTTATCTTCCTTCCTTGTAAAAGCAATACTATTGTTGTTTTTCATCATGAATTACAGGGTACTCTCTAAAGGTGCCGTAGCAAAAAGAAACAACGTTGGTGATCATGGCCATCTTGTGAAAGCCTTTCTGCAGGAGATAGGAAGCTCACTCTGAGCATTTTTCCACTGATTTTGGTGGGAGGTGAGCTAAGGTTGTGATCACATATCTATTCCCAGATGCGGTGAATCCACCGGAAAGGCTCCTATTGACAAAGCCGTCCTAGGATCTGGCTCTGTTTGCTTTTTTGATACTTGGCAGCTGCAGAAACTGAAGGACCAGAATTTATTCCTATAATGATGCTGATTTTCTGCAGCTTGATAAAAATGACAGCTCTTAAGATTTAATTTGTTTGAAGGAAGAATTAACTCTTGTTGACTCCTCGGCTGGCTGTGCTAATATTAAAACGAGGTCTCGTAAAGAAGGGTCATGTTCAACCTTGCATTTTTGCTCTTCCCAAAATCCTCCAGGAACCTACAAGCATTCCCATCTTTCCAATTGCCGATGGGCCAAATGCTCTGTGGTGCCAAGCCATGCAGAAGTTAATCTGAACAGCACTGTGGATCCTCTCCTTTTGTACTCACAGTAAATATTACCAAGATTTGCCCAAATGCTGTTGGGCTATTTCTACCAGGGATTTACCAACAGGTGCTTCAGAGATGTCAGTGCCTGGATACCTGCGGCATATGGGCTGGCGTACCTAGACAGTGCACGGATTTTGGGGGAACAGCATGTGAGTATCCTTCTCGGGGTCTGTAACACCAAAATGACAATACTATTCACTGACAATCTGTTTTCTCCCATTATGCCTAGTGTTCCTTGACAAAAAAAAATATCCTCTTGATTACCAGGAATGTGTTGCAGATGGCAATATCTTGATATGAACCCCAATGTCTTCTCCTTTAAATGCCATACCAAAATAGCTAGTCTGCTGAGTATTTTCCAAAGTACAAAATGTGTGTCCATTTAACCTAATAAAATATTAAATAACATTAAAGCTATGATATTTAGTTGTCCATTTCCTTGCAACTTATGTAGCCTTATACACTGGGGCAAAGTGAGCAGAAGCCTTTGCCCGTCCTGATTTGGGAATGCTTTGCGCTTGGCTGTGCGCACAAGTGTACAAGCGTAGAGATGCTCTGCCCTTGCGAAAGCAGCCGACTCTGCTGTAGCCTGTGCGGTACGTCCGCGATGGGAACTGCGCTGGGGCCAGCTCCCTGCCCTGGGATGCACCGGGCACTTGCCATCTCCCAATCCACTGCACACCAGAAGAGCTGGATGGGGCCTTGTGGAGGAACAAAAAGTGGCCAAAATTGCATTATGGCCATCAGTCTTCTTCTGAGGCTTTAATTCTCCATAGATAGTCTTTACTGTATGTTTTACTCCTTTTCTGGGGGCTTGAGCGCCTCAGCTGGGTGTTGTAAACCATTAAGGTCAGTTCTACAAGATTTTAATGTTGCTATTTAACAGAAGCAAGATTTCTATGACTGTGGAAATTGCTGCGGGGAAAAGAAAATGCTATGCAGTCACCTAGCAGACAATTGCAAGTAAAAAAATCAAACAAAACTTTGGATAAGATAAGTATCTTTATGCAATTAATGCTTTAGCTGCTCCTGGCAGACTGATTGAAATAAATCCCTTTTTCCTTTCAGTATGAGGGAGTTCCAGGGAAGGACAGTACAAAGGTCCTTTCTGTAAGCTGAAAGAAACAGCATTATCTTACATTTTTTTCCATACCGTGCATGCAGCTGATGCACAAAAAGGTGTAATTACAATCTGACATGGAAGTGATTGTCTGAGCCTGAAAATCAGTAATGTTAACTCTTCTCAAAATAAATTTCAATTTGATCCTGTGAATTTTACATTGAAATGAGTTTTTTCTTTAAAACCCTGGAGAAAACAGGCCTGTATGTGAGCATTAACAAATAGCTCTGCAAATCTAGGCTAAAGTGAATATTCAATTTGAGGAGGTCAAAACGAGATTCGCTCTCAACAACGAAATGACTGAGCCGCATGAGCCAAAGTTAACTCTCTTGCAGACCTGACAGAGATTTTATCTGTTACTAAGGTGGTCATTTGCCCCTAACCCTCCCTTTTAACCCCAATCCTCTTCTTTTTTTATAGTCTCCCTGACATTTATATCCAAAGCCACATCCATTCTCAGTCAGTTAAATACTTGACGTCCCTACAGTGAATGTCCTGGAGAGGGTGGTTTTGTTGTTTGTCTTCAGGACTGCTGGAGACTTTTCATGTGGTGTTAGGCCACCAAAAGGCAGAGTGAAGTTGTCTCCTGCTTCCCTGCTGATTCCCCCATCCCCATAGTTAAATGACCCTGGAGAACAGAGAGTGGAAGATTTGTAGCAGATACCCACTGGGTGGCAGAAGCATCAGTCCTGCCCCCAGGACCCTGCAAAGCCTCATATACAATGGGGACCCCGTATAGTCCCCATTCAGTCCCAGACAGGGAGGTGCATGCTAGAGACCTAGGGGCTGCAGACTCCAGTCCAAGCTCCGCTTGCATTGGTGCTCCTCTGCGCACTGAACCCTGTAGGGGCAGCAGTCTTTGGCTCGGAGAAATGCTGCTTTTGGGGGATTCATGCTGCCATTAAACAGTGTGAATGATCTTAGACCAGTGCCTGCTTTTTTATTAGTATAGATATAACTTGAGAGATGAAACCCCTCAGAGCCTCTCACACCCTCGATAGCAAAATACATGTGTGGGCTGTAAGCCAACCATCTACCTATTCTAAACTTTTAGTCCTATTTTGGCATCAATAATTAGAGTTTATGCTTGGGATTTCTTGTGGAGAGGCTCAGCATACGAAAATCTCCCAGTGAGCTGTAGCTGGGGAGACTGCAAATTCTTCTGTCCTTCTTCAGCATCTTCCAGGCAGGGCCATGAGGAGTAATCTTAAATCAAAACTCTCTGTTCCCCTATAGGACCCCCACCCCCCCCCAAAACACACACAAATATTAGAAGGAATTGCTCTTACTCTTCCTTCTTCTTCCCTTGTTTGCAGAGAACAAATCCCGTTCTGCCACAGCGTCATTAGCTGTATGACGGTGGGTCATAGACCAGCACTACATTCAAAGCGTAAACATGAGTGCACCTGATACCAAACCACAGGAGCCATGTGCTGCTACCACTGTCCACATGCCAGTTTTGAGCTTTGATTTGTGCAGCCTGACTCTATTTATAATCTATGCTTGGTGATACTGCATCCTTTCACTCTCCTTGACTCTGTCTGCCCCTTTGAGAGCTTATGCTGTGCCATGGCATGGTGCCTCCACTCCAGTCCTGAGGAGGGGCAGGGACATGGCCAGAGCTGCCTTGAGGGTGGCAGTATTTTTCCCTCACTCCAGCAACATGGAGTATGTGAGGGGGTTAGCAGCTCCCAAGAGAGGATTGGGGTGTAGAAGAAGAGATACACCCTTGGCCTAAGTCCCATGAAATGCTGCGAATCTCTTGTCCAAAAGAGCCGCGCTACCTCTGCTGTCGTGGGTGGTGCAAGGCCTATGGTATAATGATGCTCTTCTGATACAGTGTTCAGATGGTCAAGTGCTAATACCAGACCTCTCTTCTTGGGAAAGCCAACAGATATGTCTGAAGACCAAAAAATTTGCTCTTGCCTTTTAAGCTGGAGATGCTAGCTGTTGATAACATTTGTTTTCCTCTTTAAAGACAAGAAGACTGGAACTGGAAACCTTGATCCCAGGAACATTTAATGGGCTTGAAGAGTAATCTGTAATATGAATGCTATGAAAAAAACGTAAGGATTAGTGGTTTACTGTGGAGTGATGCCTTATGCCTCTGAAGAGCGACCGGAGAAGAGCTGATCTTACGAAAAAAGTCTAGAGCTACAAGACTGTGCAAGATATGCATGACTTGATGAGGAGTGTTACTTGTGCACTAGAGGGAGCATTGAAGGAGGCTGGAATTTTCCCATTGACTGGAAGGGTAAGGGTTAACCAGATGATTTTTTTTTTTTTTTTAGGTAGGTTTCTAGATCCATAACCTTAGCTATCCATGAATGATAACTTTAGCATAAGTGATGGGGTGGAAGTTATACAACAAATTGAATATTGGTTTAAATGGTTGATAACAAGTTTACATTGCAAGTACTTCGTGTCCTCAGGTTAAATGTGACTATACTGATTTGATGACCTCTTACACAACTTTGCCCTGGGGATTTCTGACTGTGCATCAGTAGGGGGCAACGGAGGCTCAGGTCCACAGATCTGACTACAATATAACTCAACCCAATCATGACTTTTCATTAGAAGAGAAATGAATTGCTGTGACCCCGCATGTGCTGAAGGATCAGTGGGTCTTATAGGTCACTTCTTTCAACGCGACCAGAACTGATGGGGCCCCATGTGTACTCATGGTATGTCCCCCTCCCACAAGACAAGTGCAATGCACAAGGTTAGCAGTAGAAAAACCAACAGTAGCTTAGGGGTTGGTTTTGCAGTCCCCTTTGGTAAACAACCAGCAGGTCAAGGCTTGCAGACCCCTTTAAAAGGGAGCAGAAAACTGCCCCTTTAGAGCTCTTCCTGGACACAAGATCTAGTGTGGCCACCATCCAAGTCCTTCCAAGGGGGTGAAGTGCAGGACATTGGTCAGTGTTGGCCTTTAGGGGGGAAGAAGAGCAAAGAAAGGTCAGCGGGAGCATGGTGGTGTTTCATTGCTTCATAGTACTGCTGGCAGGCGTCTATAAAATGGAGCACACAGCACCGTGTGCGCGCCACCATGACACAACGTGACTGCTGGAGCTGCTGCTGGTAGTGCTCCTGGTATGGTACTCTGAAGTGCTTTACATATGATAACGAGCAGAGCTCCTGCGAGTGAGCCTCACCAGAGTCCAGCAAATCAGACTACAAGATAAGTTTTCAATTTGACCTTAAACGAATATGCCGAATTGGCATCTCTGACGTCAAGTGGAAATGAATTCCGCAAATCTCAATTTATTTTATGGGGAAGCACTATTGATTTTTTTATCGTCTTACTTTGTTTTTTCCAGCTATCCCCCCTGCAACTCCCACCTTCAGTGGGATTGAATGCTTTGATTTAAGAGAGGCTGTTTAGTGTGAGAGACCCTCTTGGTGGCGAATTAGAGGATCGCTTGCCCCGTACATCCTAGCAGTCAAACTGCGGAGAAGTGCTTATCCATCAACCACACATATGGCCTTTACAATACAATTATTCCCTTCTAGCTGGTGGCTTGGACTGCTGACAGCCTCCAATGCCACTCCAATGCCAGTTAATACGTGGATCTGGCCCCTAAGAAGTTGAATCCATCAGTGCCGCGGTGCATACAGTGTCCCACCGACTGGGCAGTATGAGCCATGCCTTCAGTCTGCCACATTTTAGAGTGCTGTGACTAGATGAAATCACTGGGGTTTGAAGGGCAATGGCTAACTTTGTGCTTGCTTGCATAGAGCATCACCCATTTTTCTTCTTGGTTCTGAAACAGAATGGGGGTGTTGCTACACAAGTAATTTGCAGTTTCTCTTAAAGCCTTCTCTAGCTACAGAAAGTCACTTCTGCCTTGAAAGTAGAATAGGGCATCTGCTCCTCCAATGTCTCTTCCTTCCTGCAGCTAAAGGTGATGGCTTCTTTGCAGAAACATGAGGTTATTCATGATGCTCCCCCCGACTCCGGCAGCGTATCATGGGTTTTGAAGGCTCACAGTGACATTTTCTAGCCACTCCATGTCTTTCTCCAGCACAACCCCTCCCTTTGATAGACAAGCCCAGCGTCTGCAGCCAGTTGTGCATGCATCACCTTTGCCTGGCAAAGTCCTTCTAGCCCAGCTAATCACTTCTGGCATCCTTCAGTCTGGGGAAACAGCCCTTTGCTTCTGTGGCTTCAGGTAAAAGTGCTGGAGACGTCACTGTGCTCAGGCTGTGGACGCCTGATGTTTGCCCAAAGCACTTTGAGCTTCCAGGGGTCAACACGTAACCAAGCAATAGAAACCCATAGAGGTCTGCAAATCTGGTGACTGAAGCTGTACGCCAAGGACAGAGGACTTAAAATAAATACATATTGTTATAGAATTGTAAATCCATTTCCTAAAAGGGAAGTAGTTTGTAGTCCTCTCTGTTACAGAAAATTCTAATACACTCCTTTGGGGTTCGATAAATAAGATTAAATAATTTCTGTCTTTATCATTCCTGGAATCAACTGCCTGTTTAAAACCTTTCTCTTGCTGCTAACTGCCCAGAGAATCAAGTTTCATCTTTTAGGACTAAAAAAAATGAGTCTTTGCTACTTGGAAATAAGTCTAATCTATAGCTACGATAGACATATTTGATGAAACACAATTTTGCTGAACCGACCCAAGCTATTCATGATGTCAGATGAAGCTGAGCCATACATATACACAAAGAAAAAAGTCCCCCCAGAAATGACCTGCTTGAAAAAAGCCTTTGATTTTTCATTTTAAAAACACACTATTTCGTTTGAAATTGATCTCTTTCTTAACAAAACCCTAAAGATTCCAAAAAGATTAAATAACGTCCAAAATAAACATCTCGTTTTGAGTTGACCAAAATGTTCTGTCCTGACTTGATGTAAAAGATATTTTTTCAATTTAATCAAAACAATTAGGAAAAAATCTTGTTGAGCGTGATCGAAATTCCTCCAATATTTGTACCAGCCAATGACTCTGAGCCCATTATTTATCCATCTCTTGTCTAGCAGCCAGGGAAGATACACGTATGTTGGAGAGTGGGTCATAGTCCCTGTTTAGCCATTAAAGGTTGAAGCCCAGGGTTGCAGACTTGTCTCCAAGGAAGTCCATGGAAAATTTACCACTAACATCAGAGGAGCCAGAATATCGCCACTGCCTTTAATCTCTCTCTTTGATGTGCAAAAAGCCGTCCATGTCATTCAAAGCAATTAGTTTTCCCTGCAGAATCCCCAGTGAGATGGGTCCTGCATGGAGCTAGTGGAGACCCTTAGGGTCTCTTGTCCGCCTTTTTATGGGCATGGCTTACTGAGGGCTCACCTCTGGAGACCTGTGTTCAAACTGGGCTTTAAGTCAAGCCTAATGAAACATTTAGATGTCTTATGCGAATCAAACATCTCAAAAGCAGCACTCGTTTTTCACATACCCAGAGTTGTATCCAGCATTGGATAAGCAGAGATTTTTTTTAAGCTCTGAATACTTATCAACGTGATCCTAAATATTATCTGTTCTAGTGCCTTTATTCTGATGATCTCAGAGATTATAAAAGGTGATAAAGTAAGCCTCACATCTTCTCTGCAGGCAAGTATTGCAGATGTTGAATAGCTTGTAGCTGGTTCACTGGAAGATTTGAGGTAGCCCCAACCCAAGTATTTTGGGCAGAAAACTGATTCTGTAATTATAGCATCAAAAAGAAAGAATAAAATGCCCTTTGTTTATTATAATTATGATCAGACTTCTGCTGAAATTAATAAGAAGTTTGTGAAAGCAGTGTGGGCGTGGAAAGCAAGAGGGCTCGAGGCAAACTGAACACTACGGCAGAGACCCTGGCAGTCGCAACACGCCAAGGTGTCCCGGAGAGAGGGAAATCAGCCCTGTTTGCGCCTCGAGGCCACGTCTGGCGCAGCAGCAAGTCCTAGACTGCCCTGCCAGCGCTCTGCGGAGATGTCCTGTTTTTCATTCCTGAGAAAATGTACATAGCAAAATTGTACTTCCTGCACTTACATCCTCATCTTATTTCGTCTTTTACCATCTGAACTTTGTGTTGTAGCCAGCCCAGGCCTTGAACTCGGCCTGGGCTTACTGGCTTTCCTTCCTGACACCTCTTTATAACTAGTTGGAGGATTGCTATTGCTGTCTTTTCCATGACAGCCAACACCTCCATCTCTGGACCCCGGATGTGTCCACCTGGCAGACTGCAGAGATGTGCAGAGGAATGCAGGCTGGTACAAGGAAAGTCCTCTCAGACACCAAAAGCAGCCCAGCTTTGGCAGCAGTGAGCCCTGGGCAGGCTGCCTTGTCTTCCCAAGAAGCTCTTGTGCGAGGATGCATGGCTGCAGACTGCTTGGAGATAACTTCAAGTGGGCATGCCAGAGGTCTTTCCCTTTGCCCACCTTTACAACCCTGCTATTCAGATGTTCTACTCTGAGCCCCAGACCTGGCTGAAGTTCTGGAGCATTGAAAGGCTTCTGATAAAAATGCAGTGATTTTTTTAAATCAGCTGCCAAGGGAAGAGAACTGACAGAAGAACTGAACCCGAAAACGAACAGCCTTCGTGAAACTGTCCTTCCTGTGAATTAAATTGACGGATGACTTGGCCAACAGCAAATGCTTACAGATATGGTTTCCAGGCACTGCTGGAAACTAGGGAGCAGTTGTGTGGGGCAAGAGACCAAGCCAGGAGTTTCTTTCTCAGATCTGCCCTTTTGCTCCAGTTCTGCACTGTTGTAGCTAACACAAGTTTTGCCAGCTATTTCAGCAGGGAAAAGAGTAGGTCTTTTTGTTGGCTGACATTTCTGGCAGTAGTTACAAATTGACTTCTGAAATAGCTGTAGAGGTGTAAGGTCTTAAACATCATCTGTTTGATACCATGCCTTCAGCCGAGATCCAGGAACCGCCCTTGGGAGTGCTCCAGGGCTGCCCAGGCACCGTGTGAAGTGGGTTTGTTCCAGCTCCTGCCTCAAGCGTCAGCTTTCCTGCCCGTAAAGCCAGAGCCTAAAATTCTTTGCTACCTCACAGAGATCACGCGGCACTTAATAATTAATATTCTGCATGCTTTCAAGTCATCTGACAAACGCACCAACACGAAATCGCCCTCTTACAGCCATTGCTTCTGTTTGGGGTTCAAAGGATGGGTCCTGCCTGATTCTGATTTCCTCGACTAGATTAAACTTGACACTTTTTTTTGTATGAGTAAGCCTTCTTGTCTGTGCGGACCAAAGCTTAAAAATCATTATTTACTCTGCAAAATGTTCACATCGCACCAGAGAGCTGTACACTCAGCCAGTCTCCGTTTATGAAGAGCACACGAACACTCTGCACTGCCTGATGGAGAAACACATCCTGCAAAAACCTCTGCAAGTTTCTGCATTTTTCCTGGACTGTAAGGATGCTGTTTTTAAGTGACAGTCATGCTAACTCTTTACTAGTGTGCAGGTCGCTCTGAATTTATTTCTTTTTAATTTGCATGAAAGAAATAAATGCTGTCCCCCAATTTGTCTCCCTCTCCTGTGAGATAAAGTTATCAGGAATAATCAAATCATGGAGTGGGGGGCTGCAGAGGAAATTGTACGTTAATACTAATGCATCTGGCATTGCAGGAGACACGAAGCCTGCTGTTCCCTCATTGGCCTGGGAATGTTTAACAAGCTCACTACATACCTTTGCTTTGCTTTGCAAAAGAAGAAACTCCTGCACAGCTCCCCAAGCATCTGACAAGAATGCACAGACATAATAATTTCTTTGACCTCAGCCACATGAGTTTCTGAAAAGAACAAAACAGCATCATTTCATGGCATTTACAGTTTAAACCTTTCCTATTCAAGTTTCTAACAAAAAAAGCCAACAGCCCATTCTGGTCATGATTAAAATTCATAGGCTTGCTGCAGAGAACAGATGCAGAAGCAATTTTAGGCCAGTCATATCCCAGCTCTGCAAAATTAATTTGACAGGTTTGCATTAAAGCACTGATCAATATCCACTTTAGAGCAGCAGAGGCTAACTGAGAAAAAATAAGTGACCGGAGTGCTACCAGACGAGAAAAAATGAATCTTTGAGACTTTTTTCCCTCTAAGCTTGCACCTACATCAGAAGTCCTGACCTCAATCCATTGATCGGTTGCAGTTAACATGACAAAAGGCCTGGCGGATATACCAGAGCTATACCTACCAGGGAACAATCAACCCTGATACACTAAATGTTTGACAGAGTGACTAGACTGCTGAATTAGTATTTGCTTTCTGAGGTCTGGCAGGCAACCTTTCCGTCCTGCAGTTTCCTAGATGCTTGCAAAAGGGATTATATATAGACATGCTTTATAGAACTTCTCTTAAACTTTCTTAAAGAAGCGCCTCTTAGTATTTTAAGTTGAGAGCAAGACAATAAAAGTCTGCAGCCTTGTGCCATTCCTGTTGTGTCTCCAAAGAGGGAAAGGTATATTTCCATTTTCGAGTTAATAAGGACAAATGGTTTCATTAAGGTGCTCTGGTGTTTCTTCATCCATGGGAGAGTGAGGAAACAACATAAGTCACCCAGCTTACCCCAAGCCTTGCTTAGGAGCAGGAGCGATACGATTCATGTTGGGGCTTGATTGCAGAAGAAACGGCTGCAAATCTCAGCTGCCCTGGGGTTTGCAGGTCGAGTCCAGCAAAGGAGAGCATTTACATAATCCCATAGACATCAGGAATATATCAGCGTGTCCCAGTAATAGTTTTAATGGGCTTGGCTCGTCTTGCCCGTGGAAGGAAGGTGTGGCACTAAAGGCCCATCCGTGCATTTTATGAGATGGACTTTTTATCTCGTAAGTGATCTGGCAGACATAGGGAGCAGTAATAACTCACTGGGCATGGATCTATCTAACTGCAAATCTCTTCTGCTCCTGCGGGACACTGGATATCCCTGGATGATACAGAGTCTAATTGCACCTACTGTGCAGCGCACCGAGCAGATTGCCCCGGCTTGCCTGGGGAAGGCGAGGAGGTCGGTCCAAGGGTTGAAGAGCAATGGGCCCCTTGAACAGGTCCGTGCGATTTCTACCCTTCACTGTAATCCAAATCCTTGCAGTGCCCATGCAGTGAGATGTGGTGAGGTCTCTCCTGGGCTCCTTCTTGCTCTCGCTGCTATGCCTGGCACCTCCAGCACCTTCAGGAGGAACCTGTTGCTGCTGGCCACCAGCAAAGCGCTGGTGGCAAGCTTCACCCTGTGAACCAGCTCCTCGAATGAAAGCCTCTGCATGGATTTATTCCTCTGAACCACTGTTCCAGGGAATTATTGCATCTGATGATGTACAAAGTTATACCAATGAACAGGTCCTTTTCTCCCTGAAAGAGAACGTATTGCACTTACATGTAAGGATATTGGGTTTATCACACTGGCAGAAAGATGGATCAGCTCTTTATATTTCTATTTCTGATCCTTTTAGGATGCCTATTTAAGGCCTTTAATCTCAGCACCACATTTTAGTGTTATAAGCCTAACTACAGCTTTACATTAATTACACATTGATTACCTAGCATCCCTCCACAGCAGTTTGTGAGGCTTATGACTGGTGTTTTGCTGGGATAAAGATGAAGTAAAGAGTGTTTAGCGCCCGGTGGAGAAAGTTGGTGCCCACCAGCAGGTGCTAGAGATCTGAATACCTTGTCATCTCTGTTGATGTTTAAAATGACAGCTCTGTCCTCTGAAAACTTAGTTTTTCATTTTTGGATTTTTTTTTGTATTTCAGTTTTTAGAGTTGCTCTAGCTGACCACCTCCTTGTGCTTAACCATAGACGGATCTCCAGTCCCAAAGAGAGACTCCATTATCCTTATTAGTCTCATAAAAATATTTAATAATGCCTACACAACATAGTCTAGGAGCAGAAAAGCCTGTCTAGCGGTTAAAGCACCTGCTTAGCCATGGGAGATACAAGATCAGTTCCCTGCTTTATTCCAGAGCTTCTTTCTCAAGTCATTAAGGACCAGATTTCCTCAAACTGAGGTGCCTAATGCTCTCTGAGTTCAATGGAAAACTGAGTGGGTCTCTTGAATACCCCTGAGATCTGTGCTCGAGCTATTTGGTTGCCTTTCTGTTAAATGACAGTCATCACTCTCCCCAAATTCCCAAGGAAATAAGTGAATAAGCATATCAGGCAGTCCACACTTCAGTGAGAGAGGCCATGAACAGCCCACAGAGGATCAACTAAACTCCACTGTATTTAGGAGCCATGTAAATCTTTTATTACCCTTGGCCGTGTGCGTGCTAAATATTTGTATGCACAGACATGGCAGGGGTGTAGACACCAGGCAACACATAACGCAAGCTGGCAGAATAGCTGGGAATAGTCCATGTGCTGCCCCATGCCACTGCTCCAAGCACTTCTAGCAGCTTTGCAAAGTATCACAGCCATGGAGCCTGAATTAACATGCACAAAGTACTGCTGTTCTGAGCGGCAATATCAGCCCTTTGATCCTGAAATCTCCTTGCAGCTTATGCAGCTGTGTAAAATAAAAAGCACCTGTGGCCAGATGTGCTGGTTTGTCCTATGCATGCAGGTTTGGATGGTTTCAGTGTTTGGCTGCAGCCATGCAGAGGACAAGGTGCAAGCCAGGCTCTTGCAAGGCCAGTGCAGAAGCTGGCCATGCTTGCAGATGAGCCTTGAGGGCATACTGGTTCCTCAGCACATCCAACTGGTCCCAGCAAAGGACTGAATCCAGAGCTAGCCCAAACCCCGTGTGAAATATCACAGTACCTGCAGTATCAGCCGGTACTTCTCCAAAAGGGACAAGATGCAGATTGCAGCTTGTTTATCATCTCAGAGTCTGAATTAAACCCACAGCCAGGTACCGGTGATCCAAAATGTGTGGCTGTGCCCCATATTGGGGAAAACAAACTCACACACCAGATCTGATCGCCGTTACCTCCCCAGGCAGGCACTGAGCTCAGTGCTTTGGCAACAGCCCTGCTAAAAATAAAAGGTCTCCCATATAACCAGTATTTCACCACGTTGTGAAACAAGGATCTGTATCACAGGCCGGTGTATATCCCTAAATGTATATTGTAGCTCATCAAAAAAATGGGCCAAAAGTTCCACCTCGTTTGGAGCTGTTCCTTTTCTTTATCTCTCTGCAATAAGTTAACCTCTTAAATATTACAACACACTGCTCCTCACGTCTCTTAAATATTAAACAAGGGCTGTATAAAATAGATTCAAGAACACACAGTAATCAATAGCAATGATCACGAGAGCAGGAAAATGGAAGCATTTAAGGATTTGTAATCCAGTGAATAGACTTAGTACTTTCATTCAGAGAAAACAATTCAGCCAAAATCCAGCTGAACCACATACTTTCTAATAACACAGTTTTCTCGCCTTCCCCCTGCTTGGCTCAGCTTGCTTTTAAAAAGCAGTGAAAAGCCATCCAAGAAAAATAGCCACCAAAATATCCCCAACCACAAAATGCTTCATGCAGTCGATAGATAAGTCTGTGCCTCGGAAGTGGAATGAGGTATGGCTTCCATAAATTCATGACATACGTACATTTCTCAAATTAGATGTGGGCTTCATGTTTAAAAGGGCCAGCTTTTATTATACTAGCAACTGCCCTTTTCATGTAACAGCTGAGATACATTCATGTAGTTTTTGTACATAGCCAGAGAGGAGATCCTAAAAGTCTCAGCTGAATTTGATAAATAGTTGCAAGTTATATGTAGGTATAGATACGGATATATCTGTTCATATATATGAGTGTATATATATATGTATATACACACATATCTGATAGGGAAAAGGAACAGATTCAGATTCAGTTCAGACTGTAAACACCTTCTCTTGGAAAATATCTAGAAGAGAACACCATAGTTGTGTGTGCCTCTATTAATAATACAGTGTCCATGACATCATTTTACTAATTACCTGGTTTTAGTGCTCTTCGTGTAATGGTATTTGTTTTACTTTTCTAAATGTAGTCACTCTTCTCTGAACGGTTCTTCTGGGTTTTGCTCTCATGGTGGTTAAAGAGAAGTGAAATGAAAGTGTGTCAATAAAGAGGTCATTACATTAATGCATATACCTATTAACCTCCCATCTAGGGAAGAAAGCAGCCGAGCAGCATTGGAGGGGACTGAGACACATTAGATATGTAAAACCCGCTTTCTAAAATCATTTTTGCAAACACGGCTTCATTTTATTCAAGAGCGCTGTGCGTGTGCCTCCATCGGTGTTACTGGGGCAGCTCTCCACGGCCTGGCTCGAACGAGGGATGGGCATGAGGAGACACCAGATTTGGTCCCCCGCCAGCTGGAAAGGCGGGAGTGGGGCCGCCCATCTCATGCTGACCCACTGCCTTTGGCTTGAAGACCCACTGAAGTCTCTTCCCGCTTCTGGCTGCGGAGCAGAGCAAATCACCAGTGCAGGGCAAGCTTGTCTCATCCTGCATTTCCACCACGTGCCAGGGCTTGGCTCATGACAGCCCGCAAGCCCATTCAGCTCCTGAGCAGATCTCCGTCTCTTTCTGAAAATGCCCTTTTCTACCAAATGACGGATTACAACAGTAATCTGCAACCTCTCATGTACAAGAAGGTTTGGATGATGATAATTTTACTCTGATGGCTATTACTTTTTTACTCATTTTGTAATTGTGAGTGTGGTGATAAATAGATTGAACAGTTTCTTCCTAATAAATATCTTTTCCTGGGATGTTATCTGGCATCTCAGCAATATTCAGTCACCGTCAACAGGTTCCTGCAAGCCTCTTGTCTGTGTTGAGAAGGTCCTGGCTGTTCTGGACACTCATGGTTGAGCAAGATGGGCCAAGACTTCAGTAAGACAGAGAGGAGGCCAGAGTGAAACGTCCTCCTGTGTAAGGCACATGTAGTCACCACAGGCTGCAACCTAGGAGCCCACCTCAACTTATCATTGTTCCTAACAGCAAGCCTGAGCGATACCTCCCATGGTGACCTGGTCTTGGAGACCTCAGTAGTTGTCACCTCTGGGCTTGAGTGAATCGGCATGAAGCCCTAGTGAGGACTATGGTGCCAGGACCCCCGTAGAGAAGCTGCCGCCACGTCACAGCTGCTCACAACATGGTTGCACTGGAAGGGAGCTTAACTGAGGTCCTGTAGATCCAAGGACCTTATTTGCCCATGGAAAACCCCAGCAAGTCTCCATTATGGCTTGACCAAAATCTCCACAGGCTGCTGGCTGTTGCCAAAGCTGATTACATGGGGCAGGGTAGGAAGGATTTTGCCTTAGCAAGGGAGATATGCACCCGCAGCAGGGCTACCTCATGGTCCTGCTCTTCCTCCTAGGGGCAGAAGTTCACTGAAGCCGCTCTATAACTTAAGGAGCAGGAGGCAGCTGAGCAGTTGCCAAGAACTACCTTTAGCCAAGGAAAAGACAGGCACTTCAAGGTTGTGATTCACTCCCCAGAGAAGATGCCCAATATAGGTCAGAGTCACGCCCTGAGGGCCCCTTTCCCTTTTGCCTGGAAAATCAAGAGGTGAGAGGCCACCACTTGCGTCTGCATTTGCTCTTCTGCTTTTACCTAGGATGGTAGCTTTGACTTTACAGGGTGCTACAAGCACCCAGATTAATCGCACAACTTTTTTTTTTTTTAATTGAGACTCGTATTAGCATGGAGAGAGAGGAGCCAGAGTTTCTAGTCTTCCTCCTGAAATAAGGAGGCACTCATTTCATAGCCAGAGGTACCGTCTAACGTCTTTGTAGGTGTCTTCAGTAAAAGTCTCCTTGGTTCCTGTAAGTTAAAGAAAATGTATAGGCTGCCAGTTTTATGCTTTCTGGGCGAGGGGAAGGGATGTTGATAGAGAACGGCTATTAAATTCTCTCGGTTGCTGCCTTATGGGAACTTGAAGCATATTCGCTGTAAGATGTGTCTGTTTTAGTGCATTTCTCCCAGTGACGCTGGCTTCCCTCCCTACTGTAAATACAAAGCAACCCAGCAACCTTGTCATAGCCTAGTGTTCAATGCCAGCTCAGGTGCAGTTAATTAGACCACGGGCCACCAAATACATAAATCCATCAGCCCATCCAAAGGAGAGGAGGCCTGTCAAACTTCAGTCTCATTGGTTAAACACCTGAAGGGAAAAACGACTTGAAATAACTTAATTCAAAAAATCCTTTAGGCCACACTGTTGCATCTTGCAAGCCTGTGAAGATTCAGACAGCTGCAAAGAGAAAGACATCAATAAATAATCAGGGGTCTTAGACTTTTAAATGGGAATCTGAGCATTGCAACCCAAAGGTAAATTGAATCTTTTCCCCATCTTCCTAGCAGGTGCTCATGCCTGTGTAAGCTATAAAACTTTGCTCATTGTAAATGTAGCTTGCCCTTTCGACAGACATTTTTACATGGAAATGGAAAATCTTAGCTTGAGACTGCTGAAAGGCATCTTTGCCTCTAGCAACTTCTGCTTTATATTTTGTAAAGGTGTTTTTTCCCCCCTTTTCTTTTCCTCTCTCCCTTTGCCTCGGGATATCTGAATCCTACTTAAACATTTTTCTGTGGTAAACAGCTTAAAAGAAGCAAGTTGTGCAATATGCAGCCCATCAGTGGGAAGGACCCTTCCTGTAAAGGGGATGGATGTCCATCCTGACTCACCCTCTTCCTCCACGGGTTCTGTTTATTCACGGCCTCTATACAATTAATACTATAATTAAAAAATGCACTTCTAGTTGTCTCCCCCACCCCACCGCTTGCCGTGGACTTGGCTGGGCAGCCACTCGCATGTGCCATGCAGTGGCAGTGTTTGGTCTCCTGCCACGGTAGCACTCCTGCAACTTTTCAAAATATCACCTCGCTCATGAGACAGCATTAGCTCTGTTTCTAGCCCCTCCAGTCTCGAAAAAAAGCCTTCTGATATATGCAGGGATCTGCTAAAATCCCAGCTGAAGCTATAAGGCAGAATGGAAACAGTCCCCATCCTCCTCATCTCAACTGGGTGTTAATTCTGAAGCCTAATTATATAGTTGCATTAGCTTGCTACTGTGCAACAAAAAAGTTTCCTTGGATTGTGAATGGGCAATGAGAGTTCAGCTAGATCATAAACAAACAACACACAAAGTTATCTCACCTCACTTCCCAAACTACGGGCCAAAAGCTTGTTTTTTCACAGTAAAAAGCTAAATATGACTTTTGAATAAGTGGGATTCCCTATGCCATGAGGAAAGCTTATACCGAGTAGATATACTGTTATTCTGATATACTGTTATATACTGTTTATGGCCAAGGACATTTGCATTTATTCTTTGATTGCATGAGTCTGTTAGCTACTGCTGCCTCTTCCTCAGCTGCAGACCTAGTGAGAAATGGGAGCACCAGCTCAGAAATACCGCTCCAGGGCTGGCTCCCCTTCACTGGCAGAAGCGCTTTGTATGTCCTGAGAGAGACATAGCCCATAAGACGAGTGAGGATGCTCCACTCAAACCCTTGACTAGGGTTCAGATGCGAATCCGAACACTGCTGAATACAAGGGGTGGCTTGAGTTTGGTGTTTTGACTTACTTTGAACCAGTTCCCACCTTGTTTAGATCAAAGGTGAATCCATACTTCTTCCAAGTTCAGAGTGATCTGGATCCCCTTTTTAACATCGGATTTTTCAATCGTCTATGTGGTTTTTTCTGCTTTCAGCATCTTAGAAGTCCAGTAGCCTTAAAAAGACTCTAGGAAAGGACTGAGCAAAAAGAAAAGAGGCTACCTTCTCAGGCCACTCAGGGCTGAGAGCCCCAGCATCCCCCCACTGCAGCACACACTTCTCCTGCTCTTATACTCTTCCCTACAGGGCTGCTGCTGACCACCCTTGGGGACAAGATTTGGGGCCAGAGAGGCTTTTGTGTGATGCACTAATGATGCTTTTATGCTTGCGTGTAGGTATCCTCAGAAACCCAGGCAAAGATTGAAGCTTGATAGACTTGTTCCGTGCCTATTGCTGACATAATCTGGCAACATCAGTGGTCTGAAGAGTTCAACAGCAACGAACACAAACCCTGATCTTCTCCTTTTTTGTCACGTCTCACTCATTTCCCATACGGCTCAGGACTCTGCAGGCATTAAGACTCCAAGTGAGCAACAAGCAGCAGGAACAGATGAATGTTTAAGAAACAACAATCCTATTTTCATGCAAATGTCCTTAGCGATAACAAAGAAATGAAGAGAAATATCTAGTGTATTGGAGGTACAAGCAGCATCGTTTCTAAGTAGAATGTTTTTCAAAGTTTTCCATTAGGCGCCCGCTCCTTAAATACTCTCCGTGCGTCGAGCTCTTCCCCACCTGAGGAGACAGCCTGATCCATATGCATGATGGATCTCGGAGCAAGGGATGCAATCTGCAGATCTGCATCTCATTTGTGCTGACTGTGGTCCCAGCGACGGCGAGTGTCAGAGAGGAGGCAGCGCAGTGCAAAAACACGCTGCAGATTGTTCATGAACCTCAAATGGAACAAAATACCTTTGGAATAAAGTGAAAGCCAGCAAAATAAGGACACAATTGAGGCCAAATGTGCTGGTTTGTCATTTCCTCCAGCAGCAGCTAAACCTTTGCACAGCTGACTGCTTAGGAAAGAGTTTTTTTTCCCCTTTTGACCCTGTTCCCTCTGGAAGCAGCTCCAAAAGCAGCTGTGTATAATGGACTGGGCATTGCCTCTGTTGCCTCGATCAAATGGCAGTTAAGGTGAAGCCTCTGCTAGGTTGCCCAAGATGATCAAGGGACCGTCTTGGGACAACTGAATCAGTGCAAGGAGCTAAATATTTATAGGCTGGTTACAGAGTAGGCTGCCAAACCAACTTTCTAAGGTCCTGGTCCACGGGCATTGCCAAGCTCACTGTGTCCCAGGAAGTTTTATGCATTACTGGACTCGTCATGCCACTGTCTGGCTGGTTGTCTGTGGCCATGTGTACAAAGAGACGCATGGGTTCAACAATTTCCATTCCAAGGGAAAACTCAGATTATTCCACATTCTTTCGGTCACTTCAGATGTGAAACCTGCCTGTGCGTTGGATAGGTCTGTGGTATCTCAGTGTCAGCGTAGATGTGAGCCACGTCAATGGTCCTCATAGCACGGAGTGCATGCTGCACCACCGGTCAGAGGGACAGTGACTCCACGGGTGTGAAGAAGAGGTGAGCCACCTAGGTGGACATCTGGACCTGTGACATGATTTGCCATTTAGAAGAGGCATCCTGTTTGAGGCTTTGATGCTGGTAGGGTTGAAGTGACTCAGGACGTCCTCATTTACACGTTTGGAGGAGGAGGGTCAGAACATGGCACAGGGCAAAAAGAAACAGAAGGAAGGAATTTTGTTAATCCAAAGAGATTTTCTTAAAAAATGTTCTTTTCTTTTTCCTAAAAGCATCCCTAAGGGCACCCATTTGTGTCCGCAGCAAGCAGATGTCCACGCGACTGCAGCCGGGAGATCTGCTTTTCTCCAAGGAGGTGTTTTCTGTAAGGAACAGCATCAGGCTCTTGGGTCTCAGCAAATTTTGACTGCAGGAGAAAGCGTAAAGAGCTCTTTACTATTGAAACTTCTGCTGACACCTTTTCAGAGCAGAGTTACATCTGCTCATCCAGCTTCCTTCATCTGCGTTTTATGTGGCAAGAGGCAAGGACTATTTCCCAGCCCTGGGTGTGAAACCCTAGGGGCCATGAGATCATTTTCAATGTAAATGTGACCTCATCACGATTGCTCACATTAAGGATTCCTGTACTTTGCAAGTCATTCTAATAAATTCACTTCTCTGCCCGAGGAAGAAAGAGTCATCTATCCTGAATAGCGGCCACAGATCTGGGCTTTGACAACCTCCTTCGCAGACGCCAGGAAAACCCTTCTGCCAGTGAGCGTGTGCTTAGTGGGGCAACTCACCGCCACAGGATGATTTTAGGCTGAGATTGTAGAAGTAACTATGAAACAAAAGGGTAGACACATAGATTAAAAACAATGCCCATGCCAATGACTATAAGGGACAAACAAAAATGTCAGAAACCACTTTTTGGAAATAGCTGAGCCTTGATTTATGAGCCCAGGAATGAATCTCTTGCTAATTGGAGGTAGACAGTGACTTCCTCAGGAGCAGGCACAGACCCAGGCTAAACCCGAGTGTCTGTCCCTTCCCATGGCCCATCTTCATTGCCTGACACGGGAGGACATATCATGGGAGCCAGGGTGGCAGAGAAGGGGTTAGCCCTCCCTCCATGGGCCCTCCCTCTGAAAATAGAGGCTTTTCATGGGATTTCTGTTACTTTCTCCAGTATTACCTGCGTGCAAGGCTGTCGTACTAGCTGAATATCAGGGCTCAGAGAGCCTCTTTCCTAGTCCAGGTTCGCCCCTCCGTTGCCCCACAGAAGGTGGCAGATGGGTGGCTATCTGGTCTTGATTTCTGATAACTAAATAACTCAAAGGCAATTTATCTACACGTCCAGGAGTGTTCAGGGCACTCATGCCACAGACATTTATAGCTCATATCCTATGAGCAGACCCACTCACCATTCCATTTACTTGACTGATGAATCATAAATTCCAGACACTAATAACTATGAATTAGGAAAAAAATTATCAACGCAATATACCCTGTATGTCACTTGCTGTTCAGCATTTTTTCTATTTTTACTTTTGCAGGCATCCAGACAGATTCCAGTTACGCTACCGAATTTGGGGGCCAGTTGCCTACTGCGCAGAGGGAGAAGCCAATCTGAACAGCCCATAACTGACTGACTGGAGAAAAATCTGTTTCCATGCTTCTTCAGGTGAAAAATCATCAGAGAAACAGGCTCCTGTGAATCAGCGTTAAGTAACGAACAGTGAAAAGGAGCAAATATATCAGACCTGTTATGAATGAACAGTAACTTCAACTGCTGGCTCCGGCCAAGTTTTAACTAGTTAAAAAGATAAGTACTGACACGCAGCCTGACTGTTTAACATCTCGACACCAAAGTCGACCGGGTACGCGCAGGAGTGGTTTCTAATTGCTATAATCTTTTCTACTTCAGCGTGCCTCTGTATCCAGCGCTCATTTAGTCGCAGCAAGTGGCTAGTGAAACGCGCATTGCTGTGAGCAGACTTTATGCTCCCCGCCACATGCACGATCTCACTGAAATCTGCGGGGCTGCACCCAAAAGTGAGCAGGGTCCAGAGGAAAAAATAACTCGCCCCAAATGGAAGTGCACTTGGCCACCGTTGCCCCTTTCTCATTTTTTTTCCCCACATATAGCTTGATCCAGACCCTGGAGAAAATAACGGGAGTCTTTCTTTTGATGTCAACACCTTTGGATCAGGCTGTTTTTACTGCAAAGTTTTCCTCTCCAGCACGACTTGGCATGCAGTGTATGTTCTGCACAAAATGCTTAAAAGAGAAAGTAATTCCGCTGTTTTACTTTCCTGCCTAGTGGGAGCTCTGCACAGTGCTCAGAAATGTATGCAAGTGTGTGACTAATGTACAGCAAAAAGACTCAGGATGGAGCCACTTTATTCATTGTTTGTTATTGTTCTTTGTTGCTCAGTGTTTTGTAAATCCCCCTGGTTATGGAGACGTTTTTATTAGAGAATACATTTTTGAAAATGGGGTTCCGCAAAAATGAAATTTCAGAGGTGTGTGTCTCGGCATTGATTTTTCTATTTGTAATAACACACTATAGCATATCTTGTTTTATATCAAGAGGATAAAATGTCCCTAACACAGTGATCTCCATTCTGTGGTAATGGATAAAGCCTGTTTATGAGATGTCATTTATTCCACAATAGACAGTAAATAAAAGCTATTTCAAGCTTCGGTTAAATCAAAGCTTGTTCGGGATTTCAGCAGATTTGCAAATTACCTTTGGGACCATTTTCAGTTTCAGTTGTTTTCCCACATGCTATTGACTATCCATGTTTTACTATAAATACTACTTCTTCCTCGCTCACTCACTCTCTGTCTCACACCAAACCCTTGGATTGTAGAGTGATTGGTAAAGACAACCAGGTAAAGTAAATACACAGCATAGTATTAAAATTTCTGTCCTGTCAAAGTAACAGAAATAAAACTACAAGTTTTCGTGGCAAAATGAAAGCCAAAGAAGAGGAACCCAGGCACACATCTCTAGAAAGTCCAGAGAGCTTCACGAGATCTTATAAAGGCACCGAAAGAGATACAGGAGAAACACAGGATTTTGTCCAAAAAATATTCATTGGAAATAGTTTCATACCAGCCCCTTGGAATTTGGGATTCACCGGTGACGCTGGACGTAGCCGTAAGAGGGTGCTGGGACCATGTGTCTCACTTCCTCGACTTTTGATAGACCAACTTTTTAGCTGGAAGATTTGCTTCAGAATATGAAGGATGAAGAACCCCTGGCCTCTGGACTTAGAAAGTCCCTCACAGGCCTGAAGTCATCACACAAAATTAGAACTTTGTCAGAACATCACACACGCTACTTTATAAACACAAAGACGGGGACCGCAAGTGGTTTAATATGCAGTGAAGCAATTTTGGTCATTTTAGGGGAAGGGGGTCCAGTTTCTTGAGCAAAGTGGTTTCCTTGTGAAGAAATGCAGTTTCAAGGCAACCAACATTTTTAGAAATTCAGGCTAAAGCAGTGCTCTCATCTAATAGGGAAGAGTCAAAATGGCTCACATCACAGCATTTGAAACAAAAGGGTTCAATTTTTCTCCAGTAGGTTCCTGGTAGGTGTAGAAGAGCATATAGCAGAACAGATGACTTACAGCCCATGAGGTAGGTTATGGGAAAGTTGACTTCAAATCCCATCTCCACCTCTACTTTTACTTTGCTTTGCTTAGGAAATCTTCCAAATGCAGAGAGACATTTTGGTTGAGAGTCTTTGAAATGTATCATTCCATCTAAGACCCAGTCTTTTCCAAATCACTAAAAATTCTGAAACACTCAGGAATGGGTTTCTCCTCACCCACATTCAAAATTTTATTTTAATGGTTGAGTCAAAAATCAGCTATTCACAAAAACCTGTGTATGAATTTTTGTTCCTTGAAGCTATTTCTTGTTAGTTATTCCTGGATTTGTTTATTGTCTCCTCTTAAAATCATGGCAGCTGTCAGTAAAGGAACAACTGACACTATTTTACTCAACAGAACAGCTTTCAGGAGGCAAAAAGACAGACTACAGCACATAGGTACCACGTGAGCCCTGTTTAAGACCTCAGCTGGAGAGTGGCATGGATTTCAGCTCTCCCCACTTACAGACTTGGGGCCACAGTCTTCAAGGCAGACCTCTGAGGTCTCTGAGGTGGTCCTAATTTAAGATGCCCGCCCTTGAACAGGGTTGAATTTCAATCCATACATGTCTGGAATTGCATTCAGAGGAACTAACCTATTTTCATCTCTGTAACCACTTCAAGAACAGTATTGCCATGGAGGAGCAAGCCCAGTTCCCCTCTAGTTAATACCCTACTGGGAGGAGGAGTCAGTTAAAGCCATTAACCCCGGTAACTCAACTGTGGACAGAAAGCTCAGACGACCGCTCTCTGTGCGGTATTGTGATACGAGTTCACCGCATCGATATGATACTTTCAAGGCCTGAGCTCAGTTTGCATGATTGGCAATTAGACAGTCAATCTTAACGTTTGTAAATGGTTTGGTATTTCTAAAATGGCTCTGTGTTGTCCTAAAAGCCGTCCTCTTTGTCTTGAATGCCTTTAATCCAGAAAAAGGCAAGAACTGACCACCACAAAAAAGTTTAACAAGGTCTTTAGGAAGTTTAAACCAGTCTTCAAAGCGTTTTCCCAATTTCTGGATTTGAAGAAGCAAGGAGTTCTGCTCTTTAACTGTAGGTTAATTGAAATTCATGGAGAGTGGGTAGGAAAATTGATTTCAAAGGCCTTCCTTTGACGATATTCAAAGACTTTTTGAAATCCACATAATAATACTTGCTTACACTATAAACTCTAAAACCTTATAATAAACTGATAGGGCATCAGACAGATTTTGGACGGAAAACCTCCTTGTGTTTCAGAGAAAGTTCATTGAAACTGAACCTGTTCTCTGGAAAATTTTTTTTTCAGAAAAATTGGCATTTAGAAAAATGTTGCTGATAGGAGAAAATTTGAGTAGAATTCTTGATTTTCCCCAAAGCTGTACTTTTTGAGAGGTTTCAAAATTTCATGGGAATGCCCACTTTTATTCTGATTCCAAAAAAAAATGATTTTGAAAGGCCAGAACATCCTGGGAAAGGAAAGGGCAAGACTCATGCAGCTCCAGTGGCCAACAAAACGTGAAATATTTTTGCCCTGGTGCAACCTTTAATGCACAAGTGGCTTCAGTGATGTTCCCAAAACCATATCACGTAATTGTTTTGCTAGACAAGGTCCGAAGTCCGGGTTCTCATGACTCAGAGGATTCATGTGTTTCCAGCAGACAACAGCAAGATTTTCATGGAAATATCCCCAGATTTGAAGAACACTGGTGCAAACGGTAGTTGCACCTAGATATTGTATTAAGAACAGATTTTAGACCATTGGCTACTCTTTTGTAATATTTTAAAGGGTTCAGCTATCTGATGAGGAAGCAGACATGACACTGAGTGACCTCGATAGCTGCTCACACACATAGGAAATATTTCATAGAGACCTCATTAAAAAAAAAAAAAAAAATATATATATATATATATATATAAAATTTGATCATTTGATCTCTTGCATTCCCAACAAGTGGGTTTATATTGCACAGTTTAACTAGATACAGCAGATACCTCCATTCTGCATTACACGACAGTCACTAACTCTCAGTGCTGCTCTGATACACAGAAGCAGTCTGGAGAAAGATTAAAACAGAAAATGCAATCCTGGATATGGCACCAGAATACCGAATGTGTGTCTCTAATTTCTTTACAGTTTTGCCTGAAAATACTGTTACAGTTAAAGTTGTGTCAGCACTTTCATTAGAAACCCAGTTTTGATTTATAGCCCTGGCTGCAAAAATTTGCTGCTGGCTCAAATTCAGCGTAAGGTCTCTGGCCGGGGGAAACGTGTTAAACATTTTTTGAAAGCATGTTTGAAACAAGTTCTACGGTACTGCTGTTACACAGGCGCTTGCTTTTGATTTTACTAGGGTGAACCTAGCCAAGTTTTCCCTTTTTTAAAAGAACAGTACCAAAGGGTTATTCTGAGAGATCATCTTTTTTTTTTCAGTTATCTCTTCAGACATCTTTAAATATTCCCTGAGAAAATTAGTTTCTGTACCAGAAACCTCAGGACTTGCATTAAGAAGTGCTACTTACAGTAGTCAACATGTAAACCAGATTGCCGGTGAACACACGTTTTGATATAAGCATTCCCAGCCCATTGCACCGTATTGGGTTAGGTTAATGTGCATTTAAAGCACTTCACAAAATTGTACTCAGTGGCTTTGCTATTCCTACTTTATTAGATGGGCATTAACAAACCCCTAGCAGTATGCATGGTACATGCTGCTGTTTAGATTAATTTAGTGCTCTTGAGAGGTGTCAGGCTGACAGTGGCGGAGACGGGAGACTATTTATCACCCGGACGGTTACAATACAGGCAGCGGCTCCCTCTTCCCACAGCCTCTGCCTAGAGGGACCACATTTAGCAGCGAGAAAGTAATTCAGCCTCTGTCTCCATCCGGCCCCGGACCCTCGGCGAGGGCTACCGACATGGACAGCAATTAAATTACTCCTTCTGCAGGCGCTTGCCCATGAAAAACCCAAAAAAATAACCGCTGGGAAGTGCAGTAGGCTCCCCCAGAGCAGGGACGGCATTGGGAGGGTGCCCCCAAAGCAAAAGTCACCACAACCCACCGGAGCTGCTGGGAACCTGGCACTAGGACGTGCCCTGCTGCCCACGGATCCATCCTGGTTACGCTGCTGCATTATTTTTCTGATCTAATAGGCATTCCCCTATTCAGATCCTCCAAAGCAATGAAAGCATCATCAAATGCTTCAAGGCATTTAAAACCGTGTGCTTGGTACACCCCAATATGCTTGTATTTGGAAATTTCATGAAATTAAAGAGCAAATTAAAGAGGAGGGACATCCCCAGGCACAGGAACTTGACTACCAGCACTTTGGACTGTCCGAATGGACTTTGGCATGGTTTTGGCCGGACCGGCTAGTCCTCAACCAATTTGCAGGCATGACTTGAGAATTAGGATGGTCCAGGGACCATTTGGGGCAGGGTGGCCTTGCTTTGGAAGATGAGCCCAAAAGCATGGATGCAGGCTGCTGCACACTGGCTGGCCACACTGAACTCATTGGTATGGACACTCGTTGAACACCAGAGACTCCAGAATAAGAAACAGGAGTGTGCTGCCATGTCCATTGGATTGTGGCTCCTTCTGCCCCCCTTATTGGGGGCCAATACCTTCACATTTTTGTCCAGACAGTAGGGAAAGGGGCTTAAGAGTGAGGGTCCCTGGAGCAGCAGCTCCATAACGAGCTGAGGGAAAGCAGCCTCTTCCCAGCAGTGCTTCCCTATGCAAACACCCCGCTGCCCCCTCCCCAAATCCAGGCATCCCAGAGCGGTCAGGTGTGGCCCTGTCGTGCCCAGACAAACAGCATGCAGCCGGCTTCCCCACCACGGCAGTACTATTGGGGCCTTTTTTTAATGTCACAGCTCATGTAAATAAAATCCTTTTACTGTGAATCTTAATTAAGGGAATGATTGTTTCTGGCCATCACTTGAAAGGCAAATGTTTTAATTGGTTCTGATGGCTTTTCCTGCAAAAGCTTTTTTTTCTAGAAGCCATCTCTCCCAGGGAGATTGCCTTCCTCTGCAGCCTCTGCCTGTCCTGCAGGAGTCCAGCGGCAGCAGGGAGAGGAAGCCAGCTGAAGGGGTTCGATATTGAGCGAAACGCGCACAGGAGTTAAAGAGCAGGAGCCGTTTAGGATCCCGAAGTGTCATTAGCAGTAACATGTCACATAAAACGAGGTGCCGATTTCCATTTTCATTTGAACTTCAGGTGTTTAGTAATCCAGAAGCTTTATTTAAGGACTGACCTCTAACCTGGCCTGTCATTCCAATTGCAGGGAGTTGATGGCCACTGGGAATCAATGGGCAGCGTGAAGGTCACTTCCTAGAAAAACTGTGGCTATCAATGTGTCACTTCCAATGAAGTATTATAACAAAGCAGGCAAAGAGCCTATCTGGGTCTACGAGGCTCCAGCTTGCTCTTAGGCTGCCTCTCTCCCTGTCTTTTCTAAAGACAAATAGAAATAAGCTGCTATTTAATGATACGTATTTCCGAGACCTTGCCCAGAGCTGCTGGTCCTGTGAGACCCCTTCTGCTGTGGCCACACAATGGCCTCCTTCTTGGCTACGTCCTGGGATCGAACCCAAGTCCCCATATAGGATCTGGCCCTTCGCAAGATCCTTCGCTAGACAGAGTAGAAACAACAATAATCAAATCAAATCAAATTGGATGCCCCAGAGGAGCCTGGTGGGTTAGGTGTCTAAAGAGAAGAATACCAGATCCCGCTCATACCTCTGAGGCTTACCCCAGGAGGGCTGTTTTCCCCTTAATTTTTCCACCTCCGTGTGACCTCCGTGGTCCACCTCCAGACCTGATAACAGCTGCTCCGATTAAAACGCGCACTTATGGAAACAGAGCGGCACAGGGGATTTGGTTTGGAGACTTGGTCTGGAGGTGCACCTTTGAGCCCGAGGTGACGTTTGCAGTGCCTCTGCCCCCCTCTGCAGAGGGCATTGCAAACCCTCCTGCTTGCAGTCATGGAATATTAAGATCTGGGCTATTCTGGTGAAATCTGGGAGTTTTAAGCATTTAGGAGCAGATCGCTGCGTGAGACCCAAATTCATGCATTAAATCAAGTCAGAGGGAGAAGGGGAGCTTAAGCTACATGTGTCTTCACGAGGTTCAAGTAAAGCTGCTGCCGCCCCAGGACCGTGCCCTGTCTAATGAGCGTCAGTAGTAGTCTTCAAACGTCCTGAAAACCTGTGATTGTCTTTGTGCTGGGTTTTGCACTTGTCACTCTCTTCAACTGTCTGGCTCTGGGAGTGGTGGGGGGGAAACTCCCATGTCAGAAAATTCCTCCAAAGGCCTTTTGGAAAGCCTTTAAAATCAGTAAAAATTGCAAAAATTTACAATCAGCATTTACAAATTGCAAAATTTACAATCAGCAATTTACAATCAGAGTCTCTGCTCCACTTATAGGAGCTGGACACAAAAGGTCTGTGTATCGTTGTGCTCTGTGCATGTGTGTTAGATATCTGTCACTGAGCATGCACAATGGCTATGAAGAATGAATGTGAAGTCTTGGCGTAGGCTCTCTCTGTCTGTCATATGGATATAAACCCCCTGGAAAAGGCCAGTTTGGTGGAGATGGAGGAATTAACGACCAAATTCAAAGTTTCATATTTGAGTAAAATAAAAAAAAGGACTATGGCAAAAAAAGTCCCACCAACGACTTAGACTTCTTATAACGTTCAGCTTAGAAACTGAGACAGAATCAGAGAAAGCCTTTCGGCGCCCTTCCTCGCTGGAGGTAATTAACTGGTGCGAATGTAGGAAAACAGAAAATACACAAGTCAAGCTAAACCACAGTTTGTTAAAAAAATATATGTTTTACATTAGGCACTGCTGTCCACAGACAGAGTTGAGTGCAAACATGCATGGAGCCCGTTTGCATACAATCTGGGGCCTAACCCTGTGCTCCTTCTAAGTATTTCAGTCTGACGAAAGAAGCAGAGTCTCTTCAGGAATTTAAACTGGGGAATCAGATCATGCGTGGAGACAGTCTGCCAGAACCCTATTTATAAACCACAACGCTGTCTTTTAAACTTCTGCATTTCCCCTTATTTCTATTCTTCGTACCGTGTTATTAAGGAAAGTAAAAATTATTTATCTTGCAAAGGGGTTGTTTTAAGGCTTTCTTTCCAAGTCGATCTGACGGCTGGTTATAAACGATCGCGTTTTAATTTTGTTGAATGCATTTTAAAAACGTATTTATTCCCTTCCCTCTGCCCCCTGTTCGCACATGGAAATATCTGATGATTCTTTGATAAGAAACACAAAAGTGAACGTGTGCTTTTGGGAAAAAAAATCGAACAGGTGCAATTCCTACCCCCGATAAAAACAATTAAATTAAATTTGGCTTTCGCTGCTCCCGAGAAAAAATCGAGAAGAGGATCCCAGTCTCAGTGGTACTGCGTGGAGCAGGGGTATACTGCACACAAGGCCCCCTGTATTTATTAATTTTGCCTTGTTTTCAAGCCCTCGTCTTGTTAAAGGGTCTAGAGCGCCTTCACCTCCGACGAACTTTTGCCTAATTTCCACGGTGGCCGTTTCCTCTGCGCACGCGGTGCAACGAAATCGCTAACGATGGAGCAAATAAAACATAGGGGAGGGGGAAGTCCCGCGGGCCGAGGATGCTGCGACACCAAGGAATCGCGCGCCGATCCCGCCCGCCTGGTTGTGATGGGGATTTTTTTTCTTTCGGGCGCTGGAGATCCCCTAGCAAAGACCTGGAAGCAGCCTTGAGTTTCCGTGCAATAAAGCAGCAGTGAGAAAAGCTCAGAGTAATTAAGTGGCTGACGCGCAGAAGAAGCCGTTACAAAGATTTGCCTAAATTGCCCATTCATTAGGAGCGCGGCATGGAAGGAGAATTACAAATAGACAATAGAGCCTGCAGTAATTCAATCTAACCTTGTACTTACAGAAAACAATGAGATAATGAACAGAAAAATTACCAGGCGCATATTGCATTTGTGGGAGGGAAAGTGGTGGTGGTGGTGGTGGAGGGGGGAGATCGGACGGGGTTGGGGGGAAGGAGAGGGAAGTGGGGGATGCCGAGGAGAGCGGCCCGGCACATGTAACGCTAATGGCATCGCTCAAGCTGAGCAAACGTTTCGCCAGCACAATCATAGTTCTCAGTCTAAGGGCCTCTGGGGAGCCGAGATGAGGCTAGATCGTGAACAAAAAAATGTAATTTATAAGGCGTCTGTGGACTGGAATTTATCATCGGATCCGCTCGCCGCCGCTCAATTGATATGTAGTTGATTTCAAACAACACCCCCCAGGCACCCACAGGGAACATTTTTTAGATTTTACGCTTGGATATATCTGTTTAACTCGCCATTTACCAAAACAACGGCTGATGACAGCACAAACAAGTCACTCGAGGGGAAAAAAAGAAAAAAAACACATACATACACACACATACACACCCGCACGCACAGAGACGGGCGCACGCACCCGCGCTCCCCTGGATAAGCCTAAACCGTGAGCTTTAGGGTTTTGCCAGGGGTACGGAGAGAGGAGGGAGGAAACCTACACCGAGGCTGAGCTTGGGGTGCGTTTTGCAGCGAAGGAATGGATGACTGGTCCCCACGCTCTTCAAACCCGCGTTGGAGCTGCCTGCTCCCCTTTTTTTGCCTCTGTCTTCCCTGCGAGCGGACGGGCTGCGGGGTCGGGAGCCCCGGGAGGTTTTCACAACTTGTGAAATCCCCACTAGTGGATTTTACTCTGAGTAATAACAGATGTCCTGCACCCAAGCCGGTCGGCGGAATAAGTTTCTGTAGCATCCGAAGGAGGAAAAAACCAATGCTGACTCTCAACTATTTCCGGCAATTCCCTCCCGGCATCGCTGGACGCCCTGCACGGTGCCAGGCGCCGTACAAACACACAACCCGCAGGTGCCCCTGCCCTGCTGAGCTCACTTTGAAACCAAGCGGGAATTTTAAGAAAAGTAGGGTTTTGTGGGTGTCGGTGATCCTTACATTGTGCTGTTGCGCTACACCACAAGCAGCCCGCAACAAAATGCTCGCTTGTACAGCGTTACAGTTAACCGATTTTCAAAATACGTAACCTAGTGCAACAATGACCTGGCGTCTACTGGCGATGTCACTCACGCAATGAGGACCAGTGGGTCTTACCTGGTGGAAGGAGGCTTCCTGGGCTCATTTCTGGCCGTGGGCGATCCTCTCCAGGGGCCAAAGGCGCTGTGTGCACATGAACTGAACAGCCGAGGTGTTACTAGCCCTCTGTGCAACACCAGAAGCTCCCACATTGCTAACTATTTTCCAGACATCTCCCTGCACGCCTACTGGCATCCTAGTTTTGTACATTACCAACGAAGGAGCAAACCATTGTCATCTATGGAGATGCTCTGGAGCTGCTGGGGTTGGTGCCCAGTGCAGGGACCTGCCAGCTGCTAAGTAATGGCTTCGAGAGAGCTCTGCATGTTTTTACCGGTCAGTGAATTAGCTCCCCTTCACCAGCTGGTAAACAAGTCTTCCTGAAGAAGGAATGGGCCGTGCTGGATCCCCTGCAATGATTCTTTCAACAATCAAAACCAAGAATTGCTGCACATCTCATCCTTACTGGCTGTGAGCGACAAGGATTTCATCTAAGCATTTCCTCACCTTGGATGTTTTTACTCTGCACTCCTCCCTTGAAATACAATTTTCAAAACGTTTTCTGACTTATATAAATCCTCCCCCTCCATACTGAAAAGCATGCGAAAGGCAGATGCTGACATATACAGCCTGAGAGCCTTCTACAACCTATGGCTGCGTTGGCAATTAGTATTCCACCGCTACACAAAGGCTTTCTAATACTAAAGACAACAAATGATTGCGCAGGATCTGAAGGATTCTAGGCTAGAGCTGAATAAAATGGTTTGGAATGAACATTACCCATGGCAAATATCACGTAACTTAATGAGCCAGACACGAGCTTTCAGTAGGAACTCCCCCCACCCCCGACACTTCAAGCTTGGAAATGCTGCTTTTGGGTTTACTTTGTTTTTTGCCTCCCTACAAGGTGATACATTTGCAAATGATGTTTCTTCTGGGTTTTGTAGCACCTGGTGCCTTCTGCAGCAAGGTCAGTTCACATAAAAGCCACAGCCACTCCGAAAGAAAGTCGGTTCACGACTTTATTTGTGGCAGCGTGGTTTTCTCCTATGTCTTGAGCTGGATTTGCTGAAGTTTGTGTCATCCAAAACCTCTGGGTCTAAACCCTGCGACATGCTGGGTGACTGTCCCTAGATAAATGTATGCAGGACATCCAGCCTGAACTCCCTCTGCAAAGGCCCGGTGGGATACGGTATCACAATACCCAGTAAACTTACCGAGTAAATTTACCCAGTAAATTGAGGACCCAGTAAGCATATTCGTACTAGGTACTATTTTCAGACAAACTCAGCAGTGGTATTAATTATATATTATCGCAGTCTTAACCTGATTTCTAAAGGAAGTCAATGAGATCATACTATCTGTTTATGTGTTTCCAGTTGAGCGTTTCCCTGATATATTTTTCCTATTTATTGGTTTCGGCCAAAATTGAAAAATGAAGCAGAAATGGCCAAGATTAGTGCGTCTTTATAAGTTACATGAACTCCATGCGACTGAAGACAAAGAACCTCTAAATATGGGAAGCCTGAAATTTTGCCTCTTAAAAGACCTCAAGAGAGCCAACATGGGAGAACTTACAAATTCCCCCGAATACAGAAAACTTTTTAGCTGAGTTCACTCCCTTTTAGATACTACAGTCAGTCAGTCACAGTGCACAAAGCCACAGACCACCACATTTCATTAGCTGATAACCGCTAATCTCCTTCAGAAGACACAGACGAAGAGCAACAGATCTCTAAGCAGAGACTTCTCAGATCTAAAGAAAGATGAGGAAAACCTAACAATGCTAGAGATACAGAAGTGGGTTTCAGATGTTCACTTTTGATGTGTTGAAAGCCTGTGGACTGAAATGGTGCTCTGCAAACCCATAAAAACACTCTGGACAACACAAGGTGAACATTTGCACGTGTGGGGTGCTGAGGTACCTCGATCACATCTCACCGATCGTGGGACGTGAGCGGATCTGGCAGGACATGTATGCTCTTGCTTTTGTTCTCACTAATGACTTGCATTGATTTTTCATCATCAGGCCTCCAATGAACCTTAGCCCTTACGCAGGACTAGATACGACAACCAGAATCAGATCTGAATCCTGGTCACTGTGTTGGGCCAAATCCACCAACCTGCATCAGAGGTCCCCAGGACATCCTGTACCAGTTCCTGCCCGCGTGACCAAGCAGGGCCAGACCCATTCACCGCTAGATTTCCGCTGTGGGATTATCAGCGTGGTCTTTAGTAGATCGGTTAGTGTGTGGCTGAAGACCTTTGCTACCAATATCACCGGAGCTAGGGTTCAGATTGTCTGCCGCTGCTGACGCTGACCTGGAGTTAGGAGGTAAAATGGCTTTTGTTATGCCTTTCTCCTCTAAGTGAAGTAAATGGAAGCACAGTGTTATGTCAGCCACGGCGTGCCAGCAGCACAACTATTTTCACTGTGGCAAAATGCCTTTTTTCTTTCCTCCTGGATTGCATAGTTCCTTTGACAAGGAAGGGTAAAGACCCTCAAGGGTTCTCAGAGAACATCAATATGTTTTGTATTTAATGTGCTGGCTCGGTTACAGCAAATTAAGGAGAGTGGGCCCGGTACAAGATAATGCAGCCTGCAGTTCCTCACTCCCTAGCCGAGTGGTATACACCGAAAATGATACTCCAGTGTGGAGAAATACTGCACATTACATCCCCCTGCAGTAACAGAAGAGACATTAGGCAAAGCCCTGACTCTTAATGGTACACATCAGGAAAACATCTGAGCTTGGGCCTTCAATCACAAACGCTGCAGGATTTAAAAATGAATAAACTTCACATTGTGATTCTCTTATTTATCCTTTATGCAAATTGTCCCTGGGAGGACACATTATGTTCGCTGCATGGCACAGTGCAGACCCACATTAAAGCGTGGAGGGCCACTCTTATGTAATACAGAATACTCCCGGCCCCTTCCGAGCGGTTTGCGGTGCAAAGAGAAACAAAGATACAAATAAAAAAAAAAAAAAAACCTTAGCCCTAAAACCTAGAAATGTATCCGCTACTGGCTTTTGTTCACTGCTGAAAAAAAACCCCAATACTAGGCAAAGAAGCAGTATGGGAAAAAATCCCATTCCCTTTCTCTGGTTATTGATCCATGACAGACAGCAATGACAAGACTTAATTTCTCTGTAAATTGAAAATAAATAAATAGGAGAAGCAAATATTCTAAAATCCTAGATCTCTATAAGGTAGCAGAGAAGTTTGCCTAAAATATAGTGCATTAATGAACTACTCACATGGCCACAGTCCCTTAAAGCCAGCCTGTTAGCTAACCTTTCTGCTATTAGCTCCCTCTTCTCAGTGGGACAGCACCACAGTAGAGTTGATTGACATTATTTTCCTGGGCAAAATCTCTTGCCCCCTTCAAGTTTTTCATTATTAGCACAAATCTTCCACGGTGTCCTTGAGCAAGCATTCGCGAGATGACTGGATGGCAGAGAAGCAAACAGCCCTACACGTGAAAAAGGAACGGGAAGAGAGTTCAGGGACTTGGCCACAAAATTAACTGCTTCAAAAGACACAGGGAAGACCTGTTAAGTAGAGCTCCAAGGGCAGACTACCAGGTGGGTCAAAACACCATAATCACAAATCCATCCTCTTTAACATTAACCGAACAATTTCCTAATATGCCTCCTGCCTACCCAGGCTACAGCAGAGCAAGGGAGCGCTCCTGCCTTTTCAGACGACTCTGTGCTTTGTAATTATAGCTGGCAAATAATCCAGGCTGAACAAACCTGACATATCAATGAAAATACACACTAGCTGTGATCTACGTCTCTGCTATGCACGGAGGTGGCCCGTCACCAGGCTTAGAGGAGCTGAAGTCTCCTGCTCCCTCCCGCCTGTCTGAACGACGGAGATTCCCCAAACCGGAGATATTTTCTGTTCTCCTTATCACGTTAACTGGTGTATATGATAGCTTTCTATACTACCAGTAAAATACCTGAAGTATACAGCTAGCTGCTACTGAATTGCCGCTAACCTAAAGCTGTAGTGACTCGTGTCTGGAAGGGCCCTGCTGCTCCTTCCCTTGCACAAGGGCAGTTACAGAAAATAGATGCATGGAAAACCAGCTTTGATGCAAGAGTTTCTGTCGAAAGCAAGAAGTGTCTGACTCAGTCCTTTCATTGTCCCCCCAAGTCACATGCATGTGACACGTGGCAAAAGGGAGCATGATGCTGACAGCGAGCAATGGGTATGGCCATGGAGTCCCACCTCTGTGCATGACACACATGTTCACTCATGATTTTGCTTTTGGTCAGACTGTGGGGCACATGAGCTGATTTGGACTCATTCTCCTTGTCCTCAGCCTCTTTCTTCATGTTTCCAGTAGTAAAAATGGATATCAAAGGCCAAATCACCAAATCCTGAAAAATAAATGACACTGAACACCAGAACTAGTGGAAGACCTCTTCCCTATTTGTTGTTCTCCCCCCATTTTGATCTTCTTTCATTGCTAAAAGTCAGCAGCAGCAAGAGCTGCTAAGCTGCATGAACATAAAGCTAGTCCCCAGTTATCCTCCCTTCTCCCTGAAAACGCTGGCCTCTGCCATTTTATCAGTTTCACAGGTCTGACAGCATTGCTCTCAGAAGCGAGGGCCCTTTCTGAGACCCTCCACTCCAAACTTGGAAAGTGGGGAGTTGTCATCTATTTAGTGGAAGGGATATTTACGTTTTGACAACCAGGAAGTTGGATAGTGAAAAATCAGGCAAGTGAGGAGATGTGGTGGAAGTTCATTCGACGCGTGGTTTTATGGAAATGGAATCTTGCTAAACAGACCTGTGCTCTTTGACGAGACCATCTCGTGGGCTGAAGAAGGTAATTGCAGAAATACATCAGGCTTAAAGTTTGGCAAGATATTTGACTTTGCCATATAACACTCTGATTAAACAGGCCGCTCCGTAAGCGGCCTGGAAATCTGTTTCCTATTGTGTCACGTTTCTGGGTGCGTTCCCTGCTCTGAAGTGTAGCACCGTGCAAACTTTGACTGACGCTTGCTGGGGTTAGGACTTTTCTGATCTCGCTCTCCTGCACCGATTCTTTGGGACACCTTTCAACTCCACCTGAGTACTTTTACAAAACCTGCAGGAACTGATGTTTGGAAACCTCTACCCATTTGATCTGGTTGAAGGCGATTCCGGAGCTATTAGGGCAGGATGACCTGCTGGCCTGCACAAGTCTCATTTCTTGCCTTGTAGCATTAGCTAGTTCCAGCTGGGAAGAGAAAGGTGGTCAGAAATATAAGCAATTAAAGAGAGAGAGAGAGAGAGAGAAAAAGAATAAATTGCCAGGAGAAATATTACAACCATTGCAATTACAATATTATCAACCATTTGGGTAAACATGGGATTGAAAAGAAAATATGCCATGCTTTCCTAGCAATATTTTTAACTAGGTTTCTTAAGCAAATGTGGCTGATGATAACTCCCAAAGCTGTTAAACAACTTCAACCAAATACGACAGAAGGTTAGCACCCCATCACAAACATCTCAAATATATTAAAGCCCTGCAAATTTTCTGAAAAAAGTTTTTACTAGATGGAAAATTATTTATTATTTATTTTAAAATTCTTTAAAAATAAAGACTTCCAAATTATGTTCTTGGTCCCCTGGAGGAAGGGCCCCAGATGAGCGCAGCTATATTGTTACACTTCAGAGAATCAACACAGATTAGGAAATGCAGGTTTTAGGAAAACATATTTCAGAAGCACTGCTGCTCACAGAATCAGGATAAATACAACTACAACCCAAGAAATCACAGACAAAACCAGAAAATTTTTACAAGATGTTGTTTCCATTGACAAGGAGGCTATACAGCTTGAGAGATGTTGGTATAAGATATAAATGAGCAATACTTCATGGAAGATAAGGGGCTGGTTTTCAAAATTCACTGAATGGAGTTCTCAAAAAAAAAAGTTTCATGGCACTTTTAATTTTTTGATTACTCAGAAATCTAAAGTGACTTAAATCAGAATGGTAGGTAGCAGTGCAGCAATTCCCCAGCAAAGGCTGGATTCCCTGAACTTCGGCTGTATCAAGTACCCGCCCAGCATGATGTAAATTTTTAGAAGTGGAAAGGAACTGAATGGTTCTTGAGGCATGACAAATTTTGCGCTTTTCTTCCCGTTCACAAAGCGCTCCCCGATTACAAGTTTCTCAAGTGTATTTGTGAATCAGAATGAGACGCTGATGTGTTTTGCACTTTATAAATTAAAAAAAGCCGACTTGTCCTTATTTGTCATGCCTCACTTCCTTAAATCACGCCGGATGCTCAAAGCCTGACTGGGCTCAAGGGGAGCCAGATGAGCTCGTGGAAGGAGGTGATTCGCACGGAGCAACCACATTTGGCTCAGGTCATACACAAACTGCAAATTGCTGGGAGCCAGCAGAGAGTTTGGAGAAAGTATCGCATACACGGAATGAGCCTTAATATGTGCTAATATTTTAAAGATGAAAGCTGAATTCAGGCCCATTAACCTGAGAGTTTCCATAGCTCTTTGCTGTGGCCGGGAAGGGCGTGGGAGAAGACTGCACGTGGCAGATGCTGACCACCTGCCTGCTCAGTTGGGCAGACCTGCACTCTGCCAGCTCGTGGACATTTTTGGACTCACCTCTCATGTGGAAAAAGGATAACAGCTGGCCTTTCTTTGTGAGACTCTTCATAGTTTGTTCAGTCACTTTAATCCATTTTTCGTTGCTTTTTATGCCCTCCCCATTTCTATAGCCTCTTGTCTAGCAAAAATCAAGCATTTTTGCTGCTATAGGCGATAGGTTTTGGCCTTAAAAGAGGTGGGAAAAATAAAAAAAGAGTCACATCCTCAGACATTTCCAATTCCCATGACATTTCTGACAGACACTAGCAAGGAACCACAATGGGCTGCGGTACAGGTTGTGCAAGTACCATAAACATCCACTTTTCTGCTGAACAGGCTGCACACAGGGCAAACTCCACAGCGTAGCTCCAGGACCTCCTCCTCCAAGGTTGCAAGAGACTGCTCTTCTGCTGATATGGACCAACATGGGGACAACAGGACGATTTGAGGGGCCAGGGGGATCCCATGAGCTGGTTCAGACACCAGGCCTGTTTTCATTTCTGCCCAGACCCACAGGCAGGGCAGATCATTCGTCCTCCGTGGTTTTGTCTTTGCCCTGCAAGACATGGGGGATCCTGCTTGTTGCACAGGGGTAAATTCCTTCTCTAAGGTTAGGGAGAAGCTACAATGCAGGCACCCTTCCTTCATGTCCATAAAGCTGTTCCAAGACACTCCAGACAGCAGGAGATGCAGAAATGTCAGCGGTAATAGCCAAAGCACCCAGCTCTATCAGTAAGAACTTTTATCTTATTCCTCAACAATGTCATGGGCAATACAGCTGCTTGCTTCTAAGTAGATAATAGGAGTAATTTAGCTCATTAATAGTCCAGTAAAAAAATTCTTAAAAATATCTAGGGAAGAAAGAAAATCTGATTCATTTTTAAGCAAAACTCCAAATAAGCTTTTCCCCCCTTTTTTAAATTTTACAAATCGGGGAAAAATGGTGCCTCTGCAAGGGTTGTGCATCTACACTGCACTTTCTGCAGTGTCTTCACAAAGATTAGATGTCAAATCCTCTGTCTAATTCTGGCTACTTTGCAACATATGGAGAGCTCCAAGTTATCTGTAGTTTAATTATATCTGTGAGCGAACTGCTGAGGGCTGGAGAGACGATCTGGGTAACTCTGGATATGACCCTTAATGTCTGCAAAGAGGATGATAGGGCCTGTGGTGGGTTAAACTCATTCGAAACACAGGCCATCTGTAAGAGTAGTGAGAACGATTTGGGTGGAATTCTGTGCATGACCTCATTTATCCTTTCCTCCACTCTCTCAGATTCCCACCAAGACAACAGGAGTTCATCCTTTTTTATGCTACTCTCGTCCAAGAGTTTGTATAGACGCAATGAAGAGGAAATCCTGCCCTGGCCATACCGGTGACATAAGGTCTTTGCTGGCTTCTTGGAGCCAAGGCACTGCTGCGTTATTGCAAGCAATGCTTTTAGAAGTCAAACATTACCGAGCTTTCCCTGGTAGGCTCTCAATTTCCATTTAAGAACAAGCCACTCTGGCAAATGGTCCTGTTGACCTATCCAAACATTACACTTATTCCTTCCAGCTTAGATAAAGTTTTATATATGTTTTGTAAAATAATATTGGCCTGGTAAATATTTAACAAAGGGAACGCCTCAGGCCTCCCATGCGCTCTTTATATATTCAAGGCAAATGCTCTGCCTTGTTTTAGGAACGGAAAGTCTGTTCTTCCGCCCATTTCCTTTCCCCATTTCAAACTCCTGTTATGAACTAGCTTGCTTTTCTCATGAGACCATTAATGATTTACTATTGAAAACTGCTGAGTCAAAACTGATACAAAGACGACTGCAGACGTGAAGGCCAGTCATGCAATTTAGCTAGCACCTTTTAGCTAAATGGAGCCTCGTTCTCTTAACAAACTGATTCACAAATGGGGAAGCTGATACCGCTTCCAGTAAAGTCATTTCCCATCCTTTTACTTTGTTTTATTTGTTTGTTTTAGTTCAGCAGAGTAAGACTAAACTGCATCCCAAGTTGGATTTTTTTGGGTGGGGGGTGGGCTTGCCTCTTGAAGGTGGTATCATGCACAGCTGAAGTGCAGTTAGCGTGGGATATAACCAGAAACTCCAAACCTGAGGGAAGCAGATTCATGGCTGCGACACTAGGCAGTGCTTTAGCAAAGTTATACAGGACTAGATACAGGCTGAGAGCAGCCAGCGGGGCTGGAATAAGTCAAGGCGCAAATAAAAGTCCCACATTCGTGAGATCTGCCCAAGCAGACAAGCAGCAAGTCTCCGTACCATACTTTATTGTAAAGGATGCCAGAAACCTCCAAGCTCCAGGGCTGGGCACTGGCCTAAGGTTAGCTCACAGCCTCCTAATTTGTCACTCTTAAGTACGTTTGTGTATTTGTCCCAGATTTGAGCTGATAAAACAGTCTGTGAGTAGAAAGAAGCTGATGGGCCAAAGGAGCAAGCAAAACATGAGCTGAGACATTGCTGTTTGTTGCATTACCTTTAGGCCACCTCCAAGCAGCCTGAAATAGGATAGGACCCTAACAAGTGCTGAGTGAGAGCTCCTACTCTGGAAAATGATTGTCTTTTGCTTTGGGCTCCTGCTAAGTAATTTGTCCTGCTAAGGTCATGAAGCAGCATAAAGAAAACAGAGAGTTGGTTGGTGAAGGAGCACTCTAAAAACAGGCTCTTCTGGTCAAACATCCAGCACTGACATCAGGACTGCTTCTTTAATCTGGAGAGAGCATTTAGACTGCTAACATGGACGTGGCAGCCAGGAAGCCATGCTACACAGAAAGCCTTGTTCTCCAAAACCATTTACCCTCATGCCTCCACCCACCATAAGCCAGGCAAGATAGGCTCCTCCTACGCGGCTGCCTTACTAAAACATCCACTGCGCCCAACCTTGCCATAACTGATGAGATGCGACACACTGATGAGCGTGCAAACACACTGGTGTGGACCTGGTCTTCGCCACCAGCAGCACATGACTAAGAGGGGCTGGACGCAGAGCATATGATGCTCCAGCCACGGCAGCAGCAACGACGCAGGAACATAGCCTATACCACACTTAGCGCATGGCTCCGGTGAGCACTGGCTGGCTGCAGCCTGCACCCGCATTCATTTCACTTGTTTCAGGCAGGCTATTGTGTCAGGAAGCTTTTGGTTGGATTTCTCGAGCCAGCCCCAGCGCTCTTATGGGAAACAGTGGGAGCTCATTCCATGCATGGGAAAGTGTCTTTGCTCAGGGCAAAATGTGCTGTTTGGTGAACCGAGCTGCATTGCCTTTGTGTCAGTATGATCTGAGGGCAATGTTAAAGCTTTAACAATGCAGAAAATAAATTCATATCTCCCCGGGTCTCTCCCTATGCACACTCTCGTGAAAGGAGGAACTGGCAAACCGCAGAGGAGTGGTGAAGGTTTTATAGAAAACTTCTTTCTGGGTGGAGAAGAGCGATTGCTCTGACCCTCTGAGACGAGGCAGAGAGAGGAGGGGAATCCCTGCACCAGCAGCCGCCGTGCTCTGATAATTTTTACCAGGGTTGCAAAAAGTCCCTTCTTAGTAGGCAGGAGCCGGAGAGGGAGGAGGACAGCTCTCTGCCAAAATGGCACAGGGTGACGGCAGGAGCAGCCCTCATCATCCATGGCAGGAGCGATGCTGAGGATACTGATCCCTCATTTCGGGGGTGGGGGATGGACTGGCCAAGAAATGGTCCCAGAAATGGGACCATACCCTTCTTGGCGATTTTGATGCTAATGACTGAAACGGGGCCGGGCAATGGAGTGCAAAGTGTCCACTCTGCTCCTGTGTTCACAGGGTTAGGAAGAAAGAGGGCAGCAGTGTGGACACAAGCCGAAGGGCACTTCCTGCCTCCGAGCTGGGCAGAGGGCCTGGCCCGCTTTACTTTCTCATATAGACATAGTCATAAACCTCAGTGAAGTTAAGATGATTTACACCCTCCGTCTACGTGGCCTCCAGCCCTATAAGAAGAATCTCCAGAGATACATGATCAAGTTCTCCTTTCCTTCCTTTTTCTATTTTTTTAACCCAAAGTGAATATCATCTGTAATGATTTTTCTAATATCCTAGTTGAGCGGTGAAGGGAGAAAGAGGGGGAGGGGTGCCTGTGTTTTTCCTTCAGCGTGAGCTCCTAATTCCCATCCATGCTAATGGGACTTGCACGCATGCATCAAGGGGAGAAGAGACCCCCGAGGGTTCACAAAATATGCAGATGACTGGTTTTTAATGAATGCAAAATGTAAAACAAAAGAAGTATCACAGTCAAGCTGCTCATGCATAATAAAGTCACAGGGAAAAGGGAGCAAATAAACAGAAAAGTCTTCTTGGCTATAACCATCCTTAATATGCAATGGACAATTGGGAACAGCAGGCCTTCTGAAACCCACATCATCAAAGAGCAAATACATTTTGGCAACATGAAACCATCTAAGGCAGCATTTCTCAAGCTCTGTCCCACCAAGTGATGGGAAAAATATTCAGGCCTCTCCCTGATGTACATTTTTTAAGGGAAGTGGGGAAGTCTCCCCGAGGAAACTTGAAAGCTCCAACAGGATATTACAGCAGGGCTGCGATGTTGAAGCCTGCGGAGAGGGGCGGCAGTTCATTTTCCTTGCTTCAGGAGCTGTTTTACTGGAAGTTCAGCAAGGCAGAGCTGCACGTGGAGCAGTCAAGCTGTGAGTCAGGAAGGTGCTGGGATGACGTGAGGGAGTAGTCCCACCAGAGTCAACGCAATTTGTTCACTTGTTAATTTGATGACATGCTGGGCAGCAGACTAAATGAGACCTGATTTGAGAAGTCCTGCATGGGAAGCAGCTCTGAAACATGCTCCTCCTTCCACCTCCTCACACATCTGCACTGCATGAACCACCTAAGCCCCTTCTGAAATGGGACTTTGTCCCTTCATTGAAACTCAACACAGACCTATGTTATTCAGCTGGGGCCAAAATCCCAGGTTTTGTTCCTGGGTCTTGGTCTGCAGTCACTGAATCCTTATTCCCCAGTTTGACCTACCTTCACTACTGGCACAACCCCAAAGTCCTGCTCAAAATGAACCCAGCTGGGAGGATTTACTCTTCAGCATGCATACAGTATCTATATCCAGGCAGAGGAACATCTCAGTGTTTGGATTTGGTCTTAGTTTGGGTTTGTTACAGGGCAGGGATGTGAATTTTAAATCCAGGCCCTGACTCAGACCTAACCACTAGAGGTCTGATATGTGGTCAGAGCTCCTCTGCTCCTTGCCTGCCCTTAAACTGAGATTGTATGACTGTGCCCAGGGTCAAGACCTTCCTAGGCAGCACCAAATGATCAGAAAGGCTACACAACCCCACAGCTCAACAACAGTAGCACTTGTCCTACATCAAAAGTATCTGGGAAACGCCGAGGAAGGCGCATTACACCAAAATACCGTAGCACAGAGCTGCATTTAGTAAACCTTAAAAAAAAAAAAAAAGAAACCTTAAAATAAAACCTCTAATAAAACAGTTTTCAACACTTAGAAAAATCAAAGAGATGATAATGTCTGCACTCTGTACCAGGCAACTAGGGGAAAGATTAAAGAGAACACATGTACAAATGTCATTAGCATGCTAGCAGTGATATAAAAAGAACCTCCAACTTTTAAAATAAATGAGCTGCTACAAAATAAACTACCTTATGACAAAATGTACATAGGGGATATACAAAGTAAATTAAAAAACAGATTAAAGCAACATCTGTATATTAACATCGACATAAAACAGCATAGTAGTAATAGCAGTGGCATGCAAAGGTATTATAAAATTATAATCTATCCAAAATGTTATGTCATCTTAATGAAACTGTACAGCCCACACATCGCAAGTATTATTCCTTTATGGTTCAAAACATTTTTTTGCAGCAGCAGCTATGCAGAAACAGGCCAGACTCAGTCCCAGTACATCTCACAAGCTTCCTCAAATAATACCCTAAGAGTCAGTACAGATCACTAAAGCCATGTTTTTCCCACTTTTTGGCTTTACAGACCCCAGTTTCTCCTTTTCTTATGCTCCTGATTTGGGAGATGGAGCAAAGCAACATGGATTTGTCTCTGTGTTTGCATCAGGACTCCTCCCTGACATGCACAGAACAGCAGCTAAGAGTGTCTCACTCAGCAGAAATTGCTTTTCCACTGTTTCATGTCATGACATACTCTCCCATTTTCTGACAAACACCCAGTGTCAATGAGCTGGAGACACGTGTTCATTTGTAAAAACTCACAACCTTTTCTGTCCCTTTTCTTGCCTTTTACTGCTGTCTCTGAGAACACCTGCAATTCTGTGTGCAGATTTGGGGAGTTACAGATTTTTGCATTACAAAATGATCAGCACAGCTTGTGGTCAAAGTCTATATCTCACCATCTCCATGACATCCAAATGAACGCTCAGCAATCCTGAGAAATTTCCTCTTCCCCCCTCCCCGCCCCAACAGAATCTACCAAAACTGCACAGACTTTGAATAAACTGTGCAATTTTCCAGGTGGAGTTCACTGTCCTGGATTTCCTACCTCTGAAAACTTGAGCGGACCTCTGGACCAATGTGGGGAAAAGCCTTCTGCTTTCATTCATAAAAGTAACAACTGCAGAAAGAGAAGCCAAACTGCTTAAAGCCATGCTGAGTCCAGAGCTCCCTGTCCTCTTATTTAACATTGTGGTAGCACATATCCATTGGAGTGGCTTGGCTAGAAGTTCTTCCATTGACCTGGTGCTCCTCAGATCCCTTTCCTTTTTCAAGGAAGATGTTCACAAGGATCATCTCAGACCAAGGAGGCCTTAACTTTTGCCTGCTTCCCTGCTTAGAGATGGGACAACTAAAAATCTTGGACTTCCCTTTCTATGGGGCGGACTTGATAGCAACAAGAGGTTGGTGGGACCCTCCACAGTCCACATGGGCTGGAAACTTTGGTAGACCAAGCCTACGTGCACCTGACCGACATGGCTCCAGTGTGGCAGAGGTTTGCAGCCCACCTAAAACGAGGTGCTGGCAGGAGACAGCTACGCGATAGCTACGGACACTTCCTGTTTCTGTTATTTACCAGCTGAAACCTTGAAACAGAAGTTTATGTAAGTTCAAAAGAGACCAGAAAAATTTACAGAAGGCAAACATACCGAGACCTATTAAATACAAAGGCTGGACTGGTGGCAAGGGAAGTCCTTGAGCCACAAGTTTTTGGAGGCTGGCAGAGTATCCTGGGGAGGAACTGCTACATGCTCACCCTGTTTCTGTGTTATCCCCGAGGCATTTATTGTTGGCCACTCTTGCATAGTGGGCTGGATTAATCTTTTGTCTGCGCTGTCATAGCCAGCCTTCTGTTCTCATGTTATATTCTCATGTTATACCTGGCTAAGCAGTGTGGCTAGCAAGCAAGAGAGCAAAACATTCTCATTCTGCACGCGCAACTTCCCATTAATTTTCCATTACACAACTCTATGGCAGTAGAGGGCTGAAGTAGTCTCGTTGGATTAGGACTAAAATCTCATAGATATTATTAGCATCACATAGCACAAGAGTCTACATTTGCTCCTATCACTGTCTTAGCACATTAATGACTTGTAGCAAGGCTAATGCTATAAGAGTTACGCAAAATATATATCATAATTGCTGAAGCAACCGGGCAAGGCTAATGAGAAAGCAGAGAGCTTGCCTATGTAATATTAGGATGGAAACTCCTGATACCGTGTGCCTACTAGTTTTTTCCTGCTTCCAGGTGTCCTCGCTCTTGTTCCCTGAAAGAGGACTGGAGAAAGGTGAGCGAGCAGCAAAGATGGCGCAATGCTTGCACTGCTATCACTGGGAAAGGATGTCAGCAAGCTGGGCGGAAAAGGGAAGGTGTGGGTCTTACTCATTTCTGATACTAAACTCTTCCATTCATGACAATATACATGACTGCAGATCCTGTGGTTGCAAAGCATGGGGAGGAGTGGAGGACAGGCCATATCAACAAGAAAATCCTCAGCACTGCAGGTGGTGCAACCAGCACCATCCCATCAGGTTGTACAACGAGCACCATCCCAGCGGGTTGTACAAGCAGCAGCATCCCAGCAGGTGGTGCAGCCAGCAGCATCCCAGCAGTCCCTCTGCCCTGGACAGATGAACAGATAGTCTCAGGCAGGCTGTGCTTTGCATTAGATATGAAAAGCTGTAAAAGTTAAGTGCTACCCACTTACCAATAGGATTTGAATCCAGGATGTCTCCTATTCCCTGTACGGCTTTGTCTGGGAAAGGATGGGGATGAGCAAAGCTTGCAGATGGCTGTAACTTGGCCCACAGCCTGCTGTGGACCTGTTCTGCCCCACAGCAAGACATAAGGACCTGCCAGAAGAGTAGATTTTCAAAGCCTCGGCATTGCTGTGTGGCTGTGGCTAGTACCAGACAGGGGAAACTCACACCACCCACACCTCACAAACCTGAATCCAACCTTGCAACACCTCAACATGTGTCATCACCCCCTGCTGGGGAGGTGAATTGGGGCTCTGACTTGGCACCCGTCACGGGGTTCATGCCCTCCGTTGCCTCTTGCTCAAGCCAGGCTGCTCCCTGCAGAGGAGAAGACGTGCGCCTTCCTGACACGAGCTGCAGGTGCCCTCACGCGTAGCTTCCTGCCGGTCAAGGATGCAGGGAGAGCGCACCCAACCGTGGCCTCCCACCTCCACCTCCTGCGACTGTCTCCCTGCAGCAGATCTCTCTGTTGGGCTCTCTTTATATATACATATATATATATTTTTTCCTAATGCAATACCTCAAGTGAAATGCAGAAGTTTTAATAAGAGAGGAACGATCATCCAGTGGATTTCACTGCAGTGGGAAGAAACCAAAAAGGAGGGGTAAAAATTGGGATCCTTCAAGGCTTACGGCAAGGGAAATGAAATATTTAATAAGTAAAACACTGTATGTGCAAGGAGGGCTCCCCCAGCCCCCCGCTTTCTTCCTTGGCAGAAATTAAACAACTTTTACACACCACGTAGTCTTCAGTACAGTATGCTAATGATGTCCCTGATGCCCTCTTCATCTGATCAAACTTAATTGTCTGTGTCAGGCTGCCAATTAACAAAAGGATCTCCTGGAGTACCAACTTCCAGAGCTACCTTAAAGGTTAATTGAATCATGTAAGCCCAATGCTCTGGCGGACTCAACTTCAGGATCCTATTCTAACCAGGGGTCTGCAGGGGTAACAAATAAAGGAAAAGTTTAATTGCTAAAGCAGCCAAATCTAACAGTCGCATTAAGAAAGAAATGATCTCTCACAGCTCTCCTTCCCCACCCCACCCCTCTTTTTTTAAAGCTTTGAAATAATCTTGGGGTTTTTAGATATATATACTCCTGGCAGCTTCTGGATCTCACTAGCAGGGGGTAAATACGAAGAACAGAATTTTGCTCTTTGATACATATGCAAACTGGGTCAAAGAAGACACTTAGGTAAATCCAAAGGTGGGATTTGTTCTCTTATTCACCCACTGCTGTTTTCTGAAATGTTCAGAAAACATGAAGCTGCAGCACGGACCAGGTCACTGAGCTGCTCTGCGATAAGATATGGAAGCAATAAATATTGCCTCTACTCAAGACACCAAAAGCCAGCTAAAGAGCATCCATTTCCTTTCTGTCTGCCTGACTTTCCAAAACACCCATTATTACCAGCTTCCAAGTGTTTTCTACTTTTCTTTTTAAAAACATATCTAAAAGTGCTTTTCTTCCCAGGAAAGACGGATATCCCTGTTTTTAAGGTGGTGAACTGAAAAACCAAGCATCCACAGTGAGTATTCAATGCAAAAATCACGTTGTGACTAGGACACAGCTTGAGTCGAAAGTAGGCTACTGCTGTGCTCCCTGTCTCAGCCCCCTTATCCGTTTCTCTGAGGCATGCACACATCTTGCTATATCTACAAAAGGGTATGGTGAATTTTTAAGTGATAGAAAACGTACTAAATCCAGTTGACCTAGCTGAAATTTTGAGGAATTCATCTTACCAAAGGTACAGATTTTCCATGGGCGCCTCCAGAGCACCTTCAAGTCTATTTGTAAGATATTTCAGAACAAAGCTGCTTTTCCTAACTGCCTTGAAAGGTCTTGCAATATTTTCCTACGGGGAAAAAAGAAATCAGAATGGCTTTTTAAGTTTGTCTTGCTGCTGAACACTAATTTTAGTATGTTCTCTCTTCAATCCCATCTAGAAGTGCGAGCTACCCATTTTTAAGGGTAAAAATATTAAAAGCCTGCCTCATCTCCATCCGCTTGACTCCTCGGGGAAGATGGGGAAAGTCTCCAGGCTTGACTTACGGGAGGAATCCCACCAGGCTTGGACCAACGCTGTATCACCCTCGTTTATCTTCTGGGCTTCAAGCTGGGGGAGACCCCTGGGCATCATGTCTTAGTTGTCTGGTCACCTACAAGACAACGCAAAACCTTTTTTGGCCACAAAAAGAGCAATTGTACGAAGCCATGAGGGAAGTGGTACGGAAGGTAAAGAAATTCCCACTGTTTTTAGGCTCTGAAGGGGTCAATCTCAAGAAAAGATGAAATAAACTACAACAGCTTGATGAGGCTGTGGCCGAATTGCAGCCCACTGATCGGACAAGCAGGAGGTTGACAGAGGGGATGCCCGAGCTGAGGATATTTTCAATTTTACTCCGCCAGCATGGAAACGGTCTGAGGACTGAACAGAGAAAGGAGTCACTAAGGGTGTGGGAAATAATAGGATAAAAATATATCAAATATCAAATGCAAAATCCAGCCTGTGGGATTAGTGAGAGTCAGGCATTTCCACTGGGGCAGCAGGGTGGCGGAGAGACGTTTTGCTCCTTGTGGATGCACGGGGTGTCTTTTCCCGTGCCGAACCACCAGCAAAAGAATTAGCTGTTTAGCAGGAGCAAAACGTTACAGCGAAGAGCTTAGGAATGCATTTTAAAGCAGAATGGCTAGAAAAAGAGGGTCATAAAGCCATGTTGTACCCATGGATGAAAGGACCTCAGAGGTATTTATCCAGAATTTATCCCCAAACTTCTTTTATATTCAATTAGACCTCTCTATCCACTTTGCATTTGAATATACATCACACCGATAGTCTTGGCTTGGCAAAACTTTACCTTTTTTATATATTATACTCTTCTTATGGGGTATCACTGCCTTTTTGCTCATGACAAAAAAAAAGACGACCGGCCAAAATCACTGCATTCCTCTCATTTTTCCGCTTTGTCTTTTCCAAGGGTACTCGGGCAGCCCTCGCGCCCTCTCTCGCCGCCTCCCGCGCAGGTGAATCGCAATGATGGTGGTGGTTTGCACTTCACTGACATCGCCTGCACGTTAGCAAACAGACACGGCCGCGGCCGCCCCTCTAACAAACTCCTGCAAACGGATCTATTAGCAACGGCAGGGGCCTGCTGTAGCGCTGGCGGGCACAGTAATTAATTTCCATGCATATCATTGCCAGGATCGCTTACTGATCCGGGGAGCAAGATCAGAGATGTCACGCCATAAATTGAGTCAGAGCCTTCACCTCTGTGTTCAGCGTGCAATTTTACACGCGCTTGACAAAGTAACAAACAGGGGGTAAAAAAAGGCAGCAGTTCCCCAGGGTGATGGACGGGGGGAATTGGCCCAATAAATTGTTCCCTGTAAAAAGCAATGTTTTCCTCATTAAAAGGCAGTGAATTCTCTATTGCTTTTCATTAGTTGTGGCCTTGCTAGACGTGAGGTTTAATTGGCAGTGTGTTTACAGGACGCCGGCCCCAGAGGTGAAGGAGACAAAGAGGCTGAAAAGAGATTCTTATTTATTAAGGAGAGGTGACAGGCAGCCGCTTAATAAGTTTTTGTGTGGGTCCTGGAAGAAGTTGCACTGTGAAGAATGACTGGGAAGGTGTAACCCCTTCTGTACCATTACTTAAAACAACCTATTTTTACCATCGCATTTTTAAGCATCTATCCTTCCCCTTCTTGCAAGAACATCGGTAAATAAAATCAACTTGCCTTAGTTTAGCTGACCCCTAGAGCTTGCAGACTCATTTGAAATATTCAAGCAACCTCTACCCCGTTTGGTGTTTGCAAGGGAAGCTGCCTCGGGAGTAACCCACCGCTTCTTACTCACACGGGGCTACGGACACGGGAGGTAGTCCCGGCGCACCCAAGTAAAGCAGGGAGTAATGGTAAATTGTCCAGCGAGGATGTGAAATATCTGTGTGAAGAAGGACGGGCCCCCTTCCTCTGCAGTAGTCTCTGCAGAAAGGCCCTCAGCACCCAGCAGTGGCACCAAAAAAAAAAAAGAAATCAAATATACTTCAAGGCTTAAGTTAGCTCAAGTAGAAAACACAAAAAGCAAGTTGTCCTCCCCCAGCCCCAAAATGGTTAGCTTTGAACAATGCAACAGTGTTACAAGCCCTTCCAAAAGAAGAGATTACACTGGAGATGCCCCCAAAGGAAGGGTAAAAACACTGCATAGACGGCACACAGTAGATGCTACCTGTTACCGACTGCACCACTGCAGGGCGCTCAGTTACTGCAGTGATGGACCTGTGTGAGGATGGCAGAAGAGGAGGACAGGAGAAGAGGAGAAGGGAAGAAGGAGAGGAGAAGAGGAGAAGAGAAGAGGAGAAGGTAAAAAGGGCAGAAGATGTAAAGGGAAGAAGAGGAGAAGAGAAGAGAATGAGAAAAGGATAGAAGAAGAGGAGAAGGGGAAAAGGGGAGAAGGGGAGAAGACGACGGTGCCACACGGCTAGTTTTGCCCTTGTTGCTGTTGCAGTAGACAGTTCAGCTGCCTTTTCAGGGCTCCCAGCTGTACATGTCTAGATGACCATCAGCACTGATGGAGCAGGCCATCTGACACAGCTATGACTTGCCAACTGATGTTGTCTGTGACGTTTTTCCCACCAAAAGAACATGCACATCTGCTTTTGAAAACGGTACATATGCTGAAACATGCCCAGCTCTGGCAAATTCCAACTCTCTGCCTAGCTATAAGAACCCAGTGCTGGAATTTTGTAGTGATCAAAGACATAACAATAAAGAGTTTTCCTTTCAAAATAAAAATAACAAATTTTAAGTGCCACGAATTCTTGTGGATCAATTGAAAAAAAAAAACAAAAAAGGAAAGAATAGAGCGCCTGTTTGTCTAAAGGGGTTTGAACCTTGCGCTGAGTTTTGTTTTTATTTTAGCTACAGAAGTGTTGTTGACTCTTAATTGTTACTTTTGGTGAAAATCCCCAAATTTGTTCTTTAAAATCAGGCCCTGCTGACCTTCTGAAAGAGCTGCACTAGCCCAGTCACGAGCCCTTGGCTCACTGCAGGAACGATGGAGGGAAAAGCCATGGCCCGTGAACTGCAATCACAACAATTCCCTCTTGCCACAGGTTCCCAGAACCTCCCCAGAACTGAATGCAACCCCAGACCAGGCTTTCCATCCCGATTTAGCACTCAGAGAACCCCCAATGTTTAACATAAAGTGTATTTTTCCAAGCATACGAACAAGTACATTTTTTCCCACGTATCTGTTTCTGACATTGAACTGCCTCTCCAGTCAAAAAGGATTTATCAGAGTCTGCCCAAGAGCTGTTAGACAAAGAGCTTCATGCACATCATTTCACTCTGCTAATATGAGTCTTTCTCTCTGTCGGTTGGCTGGGACCTGGAGTGAGTTGGATGGACTGGACAGCCGTACGGACACCTCTGTGCTGGCAAGCCCAGGCTGCAACACGCTGCGGGGTCCCCTTTATCACACGTCACCTTCCTGGGGTGACAAGCAGAGGCTCAGTTGCTGGGTGCCATCTCAGCTTGCACATCATGTAATTTAGGGAAGCAAACTGCAAATAACTGCTCCAAACAGTATCGCAAATCAATGCTCCAACACTTATCCCCATTTTATCTTTGTCTCTAATCAACGTATTTAAGAGCAATATGGCCATGCTGGCACGCCAAACCTTGTTGTGCTTACAAGAAATACTGGTGGAATGGGAGCATTAAAATTAAGTAGCATGGAGTGTCCAGTAATTAATTTGATTTTTACATCCGTTCTTTATTTAATGCAACTTTAAGACTACGTTAGGAGCCGGAAATAAGCAGTGTAGCATGAAAACGAACTGGCCAGGTTCCAAGTGAGGCAAGAATTAGCATAATGTTAAATGTTGAGGATCCTTCTCATCAGCAAGCTGCGGGGGGAGGATCCAGCAAAGGAAGAGACTATCATCGTGCTTATTACTGGCTAATGAGAGAGCAGAGTCCAGTGCAGGGTGCTGGGCAAAAAACCCCATCTTTTCCCCAGTCCCAATGGGAGAGGTGAAGGAAGGAAGCTGAAGACCAGGGATTTGACCATGAGCTCATCTTTGCTCGCCAGAGCTCAGGAGGAGCGACTGGTGACAATATGGGAATGCTGGAGCATCTCTGAGGACCATCCCACCCGCCCTTCACCTTTCACCATACCTGTTGCATTTGCGCCTCCAAGATTTGCAGGAATTGTCCTGTTCCTCAGGATCAAACCCCTTTACATTGTATTTGAGGGGAATCTCATGCAGCTGGAAGGAGTTACTTCTTCCTCTAATTCCGGTATTCGCAGTCTTTCCCGTCACTCCATCTGCCGCTCAGAGCTGATCCGATAGTAGCACTGCCCCCGTGATTTCCATCATCTCCCTGGAGTCACTTCAGCAGTAGACCTGCTTTGCGCTGAGGCTGGGGAGTTGTGGGCCTAGTTGTCCGTGGAGTAATGTCAAAAATCCAGAAAAATCTGCCCCTTAACTTTAAGAATAATTTTAAATACACAGAAATTTAGGCTAAATAGCAGCAAAACATTTCTCACCTCATACGCTTTCCCACATCAGACTCACGCCAGTTCCTTAGAGCATCTGTAAAACTCTGTCACCTTCCAAGACTGCCCTGGGTGAAGCTCTGCAACTGTCGAGGAAGTTCACTTTCCCAACCGTAATCTGTGCAGTTCTCCAACCAAATAACCTGGGCAGCTCACTATGGAAAAAAAAGGGTGTTGGCATGAGTGTAGGGGAGAGAAAAGGAGCGTTCTTCACAAAATAAATCCCCCTTTGTAGCCTGCCTGGGAAGCCCCAGCCCTTCAGCCGGCTCCACTGGAGAGCAGAGCGCTTGCCGCGAGCTCGGTCCAGACCAACCCAAGCCACATGCGTGATTCATTGCACTCCAAGACCAACTATCGGTCACCGAGCCCATCAGGGCTAGTAGCCGCCTTCCCAGGCTCGTGCTGCACTGGGCACCACCTTTCTCACCATGACAGTTGAGCTTTCGCTGCCCTCTTCCATTTCTCTTTCAAAGAAGTGCAGCGAGAGGGGAAATAAGTAATGGAAAACTTGGACTTGGCAGAGAATATTTAAAATTAGGAGCTGTTTTGCTTGGGTAAAGCTTCCTAAGGAAAGCGGACAAAATCTTGGCCCTTCGGCATGGCTTGGCAGAATGGACAAAGCAGACCTCAGCAGATTTTAAGGAACACATTTTTGCCCTCTCTAGGAGAAAACAAAGTTCACTCAATGCATGTCTGTAAGCAGAGAAGCGGTGCGTTAAGAAAATAAAACATCATTCTACGCTACAGTAACTGAGCAAGAAATTTAGCATCACACAAATTCAGACCCTCAGCAGTTTTTTTTTCTTTTCCTCACTCATTTCAGAGTTTCATGTGGCTAATTTTTAACCAGGCAGAGGGATTCGTGCTCCAAAGCCAGCAGGCGGGGAGGGTGCCCAGCTCACCAGGCGCAAACAGAAGGAGAATCACAAAAGACCCGCCCAGGTGGCAATTTCTGCACCAGTCTTACTGAGATCAGGGTTGGCTATGTAAAGACACTGAAGCCCATGAATTAGTTGGCCAGTGCCACCAGTGCTGCTGCACAGGCACGTCCAGCGTCGGAGAGCATCTCCTGCCTCGGTTTATTCCCACGCGTTCACAGGATGCTCAAAAATAGAAGGAGCAGAGCAAAGCTCTGCTGATACGCATTTGTGCAGGACACGTGCTCAGCCTTGTGCGGAGACCACCGAAACGGCCTTAAAATTCCCCGTGCCAGAAGGACAAAAATCCTGCTGTAATTCTCCTCGTACCTCCTGTGCGTAATGCTAAGGTGCTGAGGAATTCCTCCGCGTCTGGGGAAATGCTTTTTTTTTTTTAATTGACGGACAGAAATTTCTGTTCCTTTTTCCCCCATCTTTGCATACAACTATTAACATTTAAGAATTTTTTTTTTTAACAAAAGTTTTAACACAGCAAGGCCCAGGATGGCTCCACACTGCCACCAACAAGGAAACGCACTCACCGTCGGAGAAGGCAGTTTAACCCCTTGGTGACATGCTGCCTTTTAATTCCCTTTGAATAGGCCTGATACAGTTTTGATGGAAAACGTACCCAGTGCATGGTTCAGGAGGCTACAGAATTGAGAGCTATTAAATACTAAAAAGACAAGGTGAGAAACAATTTGCAAAATCTCCTCTTTTTATAGACTGCAGCTATTGAGAAAAATTGAGTAAATTCCCCAGCTACCAAGACTGCAGTCTGTTTCAAGATTCCATCAATTTTTTACGGTACAATCAATATTTATGAATCCCCAAAGAAATGTTGCAAAGAGAAACATGGTGAAACATTTTCCATGCAGTTGCAAAGATGTAACGCGGGGACCTAAATAACTTTTAAAATAATCTCAATGACAATCAAAGTGCCTTACATAGCCAATATGGTTTAATGTCAGTGTTTATATTAGCTTTTTTCTAAAGAATAGATGGAAAAGGGGAAAAAAAGTAGGGAAAATGTTCGCAGTTTAATCTCTCCTAAAGAAGACATGTTGCTGTAATAAGTATTCTGTAATTTGGTGCTTAAAAATTCAAAGGAAGTACTATATTGAAAGTTCTTTGATTTTTTTATGCATTAAAAATACTCACCATCATGCATGCAATGGATTTTTCAGTCAGCTGAAAAAAAAAAAAAAGATTTCTATAAAAACTAGGCAAAGAAATTCACATCCCCTTAATGGCTACTTTAGGTTTAATATCTAAACTTATTTAAATAACTCTGAACCTTCCTGCTGAGAAATATTGAAAGTAATGGATTCCTTTGTGTGTAATCTCCATTTACATGTAGAGTTTAATTTCCCTCTGGGCTAAACCTGTGTAAAACCTGCCTTGAAGTGTCCCTCTGTAAAAACACACTGTTTAGGGCAGAACGCCTTTATTTCACATAAAATCTATTTGACACATCAAACTGCCAGCTCGCCCCTGCGCCGCCGAAACAACGAGCCCCAAGCGAGCCCGAAAGCCCAGCGGGCTCCGGCAAGCAGCGCCATCGGGCGCGCTCAGCCCTGCCACGCTCATCACACCAGTGACCCATTTGCCCTCTGGCTTTTGAAGGCTTTTCGTTACCCGTTGCATTAGAGGACGCCGCCTTTCCCGTCTCGCAGCCCGCCGCGCTCCTCCCGACCGGCGGCCCGGCGAATGCCGGCCGCAAACGGTCTCCTGTGCACGGTTTTGTTCCGCCGTCGTCGTCTTATTTATTTTTTTTTAATTCAAAGGCGAAAACGCTGGGAGAGATCCCTGCTAACGAACCAGTAACTCAAAGCATTTAATTACCTGAGACAAAGTCTGAGCTAGCGTGCTAATATTTTATTTCGAACATTAGCGAGTGCTAAAGAAGCCAGGAAATCTGATGAATTTGCAAAACACTTTCAATGAGGTTTATTTCCCCAAATTAATCAGGCAACTTGCAGTCCCAGCTATTTATAAGTCTAGTTAAGTACTGCTCCCTTGCGAGGTGTCTTTTTTTTTTTTCCCCTTCCATACTTACTGAGGTGTCTCAGTGATTCAGCCTCTTACCTAGCTAGCTCATCCAAGGGAATCTCGGTGGGAAGATCGGATATCTGATCTGTTTCTATATTTAATGGCATATTTCATCATGAGGGAATATTTTATTGAACCATCTCCCCTGAAATTGTATTTTTACACTGAGCTACACTAGAAACCGCAAGAGTTTAAAACATATTTTCACTGGAAAGCATAAGAAAAAAAAAAAAATCAATTTTTTCCTGAGGGGACTAAGCAGGATGTGCATAAGGTAGGAAAGTGGGGAAAAAGGGGATTGTGCTCAGAAAACTTTGTAAAAAATAGTTTTTTTAATATCTGACCTCTGCAATGAAGGGAGCTTGGGATGGGGATGGGGATGGGGATGGGGATGGGGATGGGGATGGGAAGCATCCGCAGCGGAGCTGACGACGGGATCCTTTGGGTCCCACTCTGGAAGCAGAGTTACGGGGAAGTATCGGTCACCTGCAGCTGCTGCCCTTTTTCTTGCTAATATTTCTTCTTCATCTTTACCCGTGTGCGCCCCGGTAGAGGCGTTGATATCCACTTTGCTGGCAGTACATTTTGGGGCAGCAATAGCCAAACCGGGCGAAGCTGCCAGGGAATGCGTGTCTGTTCCCACGCTCCGTGCCGCTGGGGCACCCACCGCCGCGGCCCCCGCCCGCCGCTTTTTCCTGAGAAGCGTCAGAAAGAGTTAAAAGAGCAAACGTTCCTCCACAGCACACGACTCTCCAGTTTGATAAAACATAAAAAAAATCCAAAGAGGATTCTTTTTACAAAATATATATGTTTTTAAAAAGTTGCCCCTGCTGGGACAAAAAAATTAACAATGACACTAGTGAACGGTTTGGGGAAAAAAAGCCCCGCTCTCCAACCAGCCAGCCAGAGAGGACTTTGCCAGTAGTTAACGAGTTTACAATGTTACGGATCTCTTTATCTTTTAATCCATTTAATCAACAAAATTTCAAATAAAAAAAGACAAAACGGAAAAAAAGAAAACCAATGCCCCCAATTTGTGTTTTGTTTGACTGCGAGTAATATTCATGTCTGCATGAGGATGGCATGTAATTAACATGTCATAATCAAAATGACTAAGTTTGACACATTATAATCACTGCATGGAGATTATAGCATAGCCACAGGCGATCTGCACAGCCTATCTTAATATCATTTGCATAATGAAAGCATGGTGGCAGTAATAGCTTTTTTCTCTTGTTATCATAATTTCACCCAGGGCTGCAAAGGGCTTTGGTACTGTCAGATGTTGCCTGTTAAAAGTCATCGCGACTTGAAGGCTCCCGTCCAACTGACCTAAGTATTTCCGTGGGAGCGAGAGCCGGGCACATGAAACACTGGGTGTTTTCTGCGCTACCAGAAAACACATGCGCGGCCTTCGCTTAGGGCTCCCCATTACAGCCCTTTCCTCACCGATCTGGCAGGTGGAGGAATCCCTGGGCTGGGGGTTCACGGCGATGCTGACCACCGTGCTCACCTCCTGCCGGTGCAGTGGGACCAGAAGCCGTGAGCTGGCCCCTGACTGCAGCTTGGCCCAATCCACCACCCCTTTGGGTGCAGACAGTGACGTTCCCCAGGGTCCTTCCAACCACTTCTGGTTCAAGAAGAGCCAGACCTCAAGGAACCCATGCTGCAGGAAGTGAAGATCCCACCAGCTCCCAAATGTTGTCCACCTTCAGCAATGTTTTGGCCTCCAGAGCAAATTGCTAAGGCCAAATACTCAATTTAGGGAAGCACTTGAGCCAGATCTTGGCCCAGATATGAACCGTATATTTCTATACCTTTGCTCTAGATAGTGCTTGTAGAATTTGGTATTTTTTTCAGGAGTTCATTTGTACCATTAATTCCATATATTGCAGCTCACAGTATCAGATCCTTCTATCATTTCCATATTGCTCCAGCCAGTATACAGTCCAATCACATTAACATACAATAATCCTCTAGCAGACATTACAGCATTAGGAATTACAAATTTATCTTATAGTAAAGAACATCAGCCCGTGTAACATAAACCTGTATAATCCTCCCAGACACACTCGGGAAAGTTTCTGCAGAATTTGGAAAAGAGCAGAGCTGCATTATTTCTGCAGTGTCCTAGCGGCTGAGTAAAACAGTGTCTTATATACAGAATTATCTAAAATGATTTTAGAGCGCTATGCTAAAATTATTATTTTAAGCAAAGTTTTGGTAATAGACTTGGGTTGTTTCCTGGGATCCTAGCAAAAAGATTGTGCTGGGTCTTTTTATTTAAGTGGAATTTTCATCGTATCAACATACAAAAACCAAATGTGCTTTGTGAGGTGATTTTTAACCTGCAATGATATCAGTTAAAAGATTAGCAATTTTTCTTAATCTGAAATTACCCAATCAGGCATACTGGTCCATACAAACTGTACTTATTTGCTCTTTAAAATACCAACCCTGGGTATTCACCCAGCTAAAAAGACAGGATTTGCAACTTTTCCTAAATACTAAGAGGGGTGAGGTAATTTCAGATCCAGCAAAGTGCATTTCAGAATAAAACATTCCTCAGGGAAGAACCTGCCAAGCAGCTCCTTTTCCAATATCGGTCTTGTGTGTGACCAGTTCAGGCTGGTTACCACCTTCCACTTCTTATAGTACAGGTTCTTATGTGATCTAATGCTTTCTGATACCCATTTAGGTTTCTGAGGGCTCTTCACATCCACGCTAAAGAAGAAACCTGGATAAATCCCTGTTTTCCTTATGCAAGTCGTACAGCTGCATGTGGTGGCTACCTGTAGGACAACAGCAAGCAGTACCTCGTGAGGCATGAGAGCTGCTGCTGGTCCCCAACCTTATAGTCACTTGATGTCTGCATGCAAGATGTGTGTCCTCATGGCCAAGCATCCACATTGCACCATCCCAGCTCAGCAGGCAGGACCCCATGCATGAGTTTTCCCAGTTGACCAACTGGGAACATAAAGGTCTTCAAGAGCGAAAAATGAAAAATGCGTTTTCTAAAGCAACAAGGGTCCTTCTGAAATGGGCTCAATGGGCATCTTGGTAGCCCATCGCATGGGACTTTGTGCTGCTATAGTCTAAAATTACTTCTGCCCCAGAGATGGCCGCTATCCTGATTAACTCATGGAGACTTCAGATCCAGTCACTAAAGAGTCGAGACCCTCTAACTCATCTCATATTCGCCCAGATCAAACTTAAAGGGGTCTCATAAAGACCCCTTCATCCCTATCCAGTCACTGTATTTTCCAAATGAAGCATTTTTTCAGACAGAAATACAAATTCTCCTGTCAGCCACACATTTTAGTCAGTAATATCTAACACAGACAAATGCTGGCCTAGGTCTAGAGTTCTAGCAATTTCTGTGTTACTTACAGCATATTTCTATCCTGCTGACACCTGGGACTTTTACCTATAGATTGTAAAATACTTGTTTTCTCCCTTAAAGGGACTAAGCAGCTGTTTCCAGTCTAATTCAGAATCTCTTCTTGTAGCGGGCTCAGCCACTGTGCCCCAACAGTTATTGTTTATACCACAAAAGTGCCCAGAGATGCTGACTGAATTGTGTTTGAGTCCATAGACCTGCCTCAGAAGAGAGAGCTCTTGCTCCAGAAAACTGGTATTTTAAGCCCACAAAGCACTGAGATGAAAAGTAGCTGAGCCAAGCTCATGTGCTGGGCCAGCTTTCAGGCAAGAGCAGACACAGCAGGAGGCTGGCAGGCACCTGAGGCCAAACCTTGCCCTCGTCAAATAGCCCCCCAACATCATCACTTGGAAATCATGCTCTGCAACTGGGGTCATCCTGGTCCTCTGCTGAGACCACCATGTGATCACCACTTCTGGCTTCTCCCATTCCCACGTCCTGCTAAGGGGAGCAGGCAGGAGGACACCACCAGGTCTTCCAAAGCACAGATAGATGTCCACACGTTGGACACACTGTGGTGTTGACGAGGACACTGCCCACCTATAGAGCCTTCCAGTAGTGCTAGGACACCGTTTATGAGAGTCTTACCACCAGATTGGCTTTTGAAAAAGAAATGGCCATGCTCTGCGCACCCTCCCCAGGGCGGCTACCTCAGGCTATCTCGGAACGACTTCTTAAATTCCCATTCTTAAGAGGGACTAAAGTCAAAGCCCATCTCGCTGTCATAATTCTAGTAGTTTATGTGCTTTCTAATCACATGTTTTATGGTTAGCAAAAATGCCCCATGGGAGCTGATTAAAGGTTTATGAGAACCAAGAAAATCTGATAGGATTTGGTTTGAATCCGACCAGTTTTTTAAGTTTCCTATCCATAAGCTTTTAAGTACTTACAAGCCATTATTTCTGTCTTTTATGCAGTAGGGTTACTGTTTTTCTTTTTTTTCTTTTTTTCTTTTTTTTTTAGGGGATGGGGGGAAAAAGCAACATAAATCTCAGAGCAGAGATTTTTAAAAATGATTATCAGATTTGGGTAAGATTTGTCTTCCTCTTTAAAAAAGGCTTTTCACAATCACAATGTAAATGCATTAGCACAAAAGCAGTCTAAAGTCATTTTCAGAAAGATACTGCCTTCTGCTATGATGCTTCTCTAGTGGAAAGTACCTAGGATGTACAATTTAACTCTTCAGCTCCTGACCTATACCTCATCTTGATTATAGCCAGCGATATTAAAAACATAAATGGAGCACGTTCCCAGATGCCGCTTTTCTTCAAGCAATATTAAATTGTTTTAGTTGAAAGTCTTTGCTTGCCCATCCTGAGGGTTTACAGTTGCTGCTGGTGTATGTGGAGCTGAGGATGCTTTCCAAACTGTTTTCTTCCTTCTGGCAATATAGCATGAAGCTGCTCTTGGCTAATGGTGGGAAACATGGAAATTTCAGCAATTCCACCTGTCTTTGAAGTCTGGGTGGAACTGAGCTCCTGAGAGCAACGCAAAAAAGGCCAAGATGGTTGGTAAGCATTAATTCAAATAAACTTTTCCTCCACCAAACTCAGCTATGTGTTGATGGGTGCCAGGGCCTCAGAAGATGCTCTGATACAGCTGGCAAGACCAGGCAGCCAGGGAGGCCGCATCTGGGCTCCCGGCTTCGGCTGCGCAGGCCCCTGCACAGGGGCTCTTTTTCTGCAGGAAATTCACAAAAAGGGGACTTGCTGTATATGACTGGTTACTTGTTTTCTTCAACAGTCTTGGATGCTTCACTTTGCACACCCATGAAGCACAAGTGTGATGTTTCTTTGGATGGGGGGGCTATATTGAGTGGGGCGGCTATATTGAGTGGGGCAGTCACTGCATGTAAAGTATAAGCTAAGGAAAGCAGCAGCTGAAGGCATGGACTGAAAAAACACAACAGGACAAAGCAGCAGAAAATACTTTCTTGGGCATAAGAAGGTCGTAAGACCAGGTCAGCTGGTCTCCTTGTTCTTCAAATATAAACTCTTCAGTGAGGAACAGCCACCTCAGAGGGTTTGTGTCGAGCCCTCCAGTCTCCAGAACACTATGGAGACTCAAAAGGAGGGTAAGAAGGGCTTTCCAGCCAAGGAAAGCTTCCTCCTTCCTAAGGGCAAGGAAAAACTGTAACAGTAATAACTAGCAATTTCACTGGCCTGCTCATAAATTGAATATATCATGCGCATAGATGTGTTATCTGGTACAGGTTAGAGAAGAGATCTTAAGACACCTTCCACGAAGCTTCTTTGAACCACAAATTCCAGGTAACATAAGAGAAGAGGCTATTGCGACCTGGGCTTGAACAAAAGGCAGGAGTTTATTCAAGATGAAAGCTCCTAAGCTCTTACTAAAAGAATGACAACACCCTCAGAAAAAAAGGTGGGTTTTTTTTGTTTATTTTAAGTAAATATCAAAGAGGGGTTTAAAAATATAAGAAAATCACTCAAGAAAATCCATAAAATCAAAACCTATATATTTACACCATATTTTCAGCTAAACAAGTGTAATGAAATGACACAAAAAGTACATATCCCTAAATGAAAGTGGAAACAGAGACACTGGGGAAAACATAATAGGATAGTTAAGTATCAGAGGTAAGATGTCTAAGAAAAAAAACGAGAACACAACATCAGCAAAGACACAGAAAGGAGCACGACTTCTCAGAGGCAACGTGTACCATGGGAAGATGAGAATGAGAAAGGAATTGCTGTGAGATATTTCAACTGGTCATCAGAGGTCTAAAATAAGACAAACAGTTATTTGGAGAGTGGGATTAACAATCATTTGAAATGTATTCACTCATGAATAAGCTGATTTCTTAAGCTTATTCTAAGATAGGATTCAAGCATGTAAAATGGCAGACGATAGAGATCCAGTAAACCAGGGGTTCCCATTGCCAGGCAGAGAGTTAAACCAAACAAACTTTGTGCAAGTAGAGGATCCGTCAGCTGATGAAAGTCTTTGATATTAATAGTAAATTCTTCTTTCAGCTTACTTCACCAGCATTTTGCCCAGAAAATGGTTCCTAAGTCATTTTGTGCTCAGCGTTCGCTGTTAAATGCAGAGAGAGAAAATAAAAGTAAAGGTAAATAGCATCGGGTGAACAGTATGAATTATATCACATGTAAAACACTTGAGAACCCAGGACAAAAATCTGATATTCACTGGACTCCAAAGGAAGATATCTCAGCAGATCAGTTATATATTAAATCTCAACTTTTGTGCTTATTCTTGCTCTGGGTTCTTCAGGTGAAAACTGAATCACCTTCCGTACTAGGAGGACATGAATCAAAATCAGTGTCATACATTGTAGACTGGCACCATTGAGTAACATCAAGGATCAGTTGGTCAGTTCAGCTTGAAGAAAGCTTGAACAAACCTGCCTGACTCTTGAGTGCTGGACTAACTTCTGAACTATCCATGCTTCTTTTTCTCATAGCAGAACTCGCCTCAATGACCAGAGAGATTATCTAATAGCATCTGGACTCAGCAGTACGGGCATCTACTTTTGCTGTATACAAAGGACAATTAATCAACCATCAGCTATGGTATCAGTTATGCTTTGGCATTTCGGATCTCAGGAATTACCAGCAGGGAAAAAAACAGTCTCTCATCAATGTCTTGAATGCAATACTAGAAAATAGTAATACTGTGTGCAAAAACATGTGAAGAGAGCAGGGAGGAAAATTCAGAATGTTTATTTACCTCTCTAATACCAGTCTCTGTGAGAACGGCTCCCACGAGACCTTACTTGGAGCAAAATTTGGCAGTGCAGGCCATCCGCATGCAGGGACAATGGAAGTGGGCCGGACATTGGGAAGGGTCCCTGGGATGGCACACAACAGATCATCCACATTAGGAGAGAAGATGGGAAGAGCTGGCCTTGTTTCACCCAGCAAACAGAGGTCGGAAATAGGCTGCTCTCCGTGGCTGCCAGGACAGTAAATGCAAGGCAGTGAAAAATATTTGCAGTTAAAGAGCAGTTCTGGCATTAGGGTAAGTAGGTTTACGTTGAGCAAGAGTAAACTAGAAAGTGGTTTCTAACCATGAACGTGTTCAAATTCTGAAATAGCTGTCAATAACGGTTGTGGGGTCAATCCCCTATTTCAGACTGAGTTTGATCAGTTTAAGAGAACAATTAGAAAATATGGTGCTTGGACTTGATACTGAAGAGACTCCCTCCGAGCCACACGTGTGACAGGAACATGGACCTAGCGCTGCTGGGTTTGAGGTTCTGCACAGCTGTCCAGCCCTCCCCATCGTTACTGGTCCTGCATCTCCAACAGAAGTTGCTGGCACACAGCAGTGGAAACCCTCCCATTAGATGAAGACGGTCTGTAGAAGACAGTTGCTACCTAAGGCCTGGCGGTACAGAGAAGATGACATAAGGCAAGAAATCCTTCACAATGAGAGTAGTGCAGCCCTGGGACAGGGGCCCAGAGGGGTGCTTGGATGTCCATCCATGGAAATATTCAGAACTTGACTGCACAAGTTGTTGAGCATCCTCATTTTACTTTGAAACTAGTCCTGTTGTGAGCAGGGGATTGGATTAGAGGCTTCCGGAGGTACCTTCCAACTGCAACTGATTTTAAGACAGGCTGTAGGAGATGGACTGCATGAGCCAGGAGCTAATGACTTGGACAACTGATAGGTTTACAGCAGCAAAGCGGGAGTCAAGATGCTGCGGTTCCGCGCTCAGCAACTTCCCCGAGCAGCTTGAAGTGAACCCCGTTACATTTCACCCACCTCACTTCTTGATCTACAGAGCAAGGGGTAAGAGTGCTTCTGAGCCCACCTGCCCTTTGCAGAGCTCAACCTGCTGATTCTTGAAATTAAATAAATAAAAAGGGAAGGATTGTCATGCCTGTTAAGCTGGTCAATACAGTGACACCTTTGCAGTGACAACAGCAAGAGATAGACCTTGGGCATCCTTGGCCAGTTCTACCGAAAACAGGGCACTCTCTCGTTCAGACAAGGAACAGGCTTAGTTAGTAATACTGGTGAACTTAAAGAGATGGTTCAAAGCAAACGCCAGAAAAAAGACAGGTAAAATGCTTCTGCACCTAACAGTCACTTGTTGTCCAAAAAACCCTCCACATCACAACAAAAATAAAAAAAAAATGAAGGTAATCATTTTATAGGTGCAATTGGAGAGACGCATTTCTGAAAAACATGAGCTTAAGCATTCCCTGGTAGTCATTACTGCTCCCAGGCTCCTATAGTGGTGTACGGACATTTTCGGAACAGCAGCACCGAAAGAAGAGGCTGTCTTCGGTATGTGTCATTCCCAGCGTCAAAAACACAAAAATATTTAAGTTGACGCAGAGTCTATCCTGGCACTCAACAGACAGCGCTGCTAACTTCTGGAAAATAGAAGAGCCCCAGGGCAGGCTAATAACAGCACTACTTAAGAACGTAAGACAATTATTACCTCCAACTGTGAAGGAGTCTGAGTAATTAAAAAGGGTTCTTTATTTTGATTAAAAAAGATTCCTTTCAGTCTATTTGAATCTTCAGTAAAAGCCCTGAACGATGTTTTTAGATGCCAGAAAAGAGACTCCACAATGGATTCAAGATAAATAACAAACTCATTTGAAAAATTAGCCTATTATCATCATATTGTCCAAAATCAATTAATTTCTCATTCTTTCACCCACATCACTTCCTGGAGACAATGCAGTTCTAAACCAAGGCTTCCGAAACCTTCTTTGGATTAACAGAAATCCAAAATTAATTGAGTTTAATTACTATAAATTTCCTTCCCAATAAAATCTCAAGAATTTCCAATCATGCTGATTTATTTGAGTAATTAGAAAGCCATTCACAGATGTCACACTGTTAGGTAGTGTGGCTAATGCAGGGTTTGCTTAACTGGATCCTGAGACCACAGCGCTGTGAAGAATGACAACTAAAAAAACTCCAATAAAAAGCAGGAGATTAAGGGAACACAAACGACACAACCTTAGGCAATGCAACCAATGCCAGCAGCTTCCCGCGGGAAACCCTCTCCTTGCCTCTGTGCTGCTGGAAATGAGCTTCCCATGGAGGACAGCCTGCTTCTGCTGCTCCAGAATATCTCGGTCTGGTCTAGCACTCTGCCCCAGCAGGTCTTGAGGAGTTTTACAACCATCCCCGTTTGACAGAGGAAGAAATGAAGGCTCCTAGGGATGTAACGCACAATCCAGGGTGACCCCAAAGGATGATGTCATAGCTGAAAGAAAGAAAAATAAACAGATCTCCTTTGTTTTGGGAAGTACTGAATATTGGCTTCAGCCATGAGGTGCCTTCCCATTTGTGCCTCTTACAACTGCCACAAAAAGCCTATGCAGGAGGGAGGAAGCCAGGAGACACCTCCTTCCTGAAGCACTGCAAAATGTATTGCATCCGGACCTGGCTCACTCTCCATTCAAGCAACCTGCCACTGAAAGCAATGCTTGTGCTTGTTTTCACCAAAAGAAAAGCTGCATTAAATTTCGCAAGGGTCTCAGAGGGTCGGACAGGTCCTGCTTCTCTACCATGGAAGGCGGTGCAGATCCAGCCGTTCACGACACACCCCATGCCCTCGTTATTTTGTGAACCTGTAGAATGAACTGGATTGTGTTTTCCTGTGAAAGTATTTTGCAAAACCACTAATCTGTGTGGGCTTAGGTGGGATGGATCCCCCTGCTTTCAGGTACCTGAGATAGAGATGCTGAGAGCTGGACTAATCACTCTGTCCATTTGCTAGAGAAAAAGGGGCACTTAGATGCGACTCCTTTGACCTCATATCAGTGCCTGATTTAGGAGGGGATACACTGAGCCTCAGGAAATATCTATATATCTCCTCAGGAACTGCAGTGCAATCTTCATTGCTGGATGTGCTCATCTTTGTGGTAAACATTTAATCAGGTGGACCCTGTCCAGAGAGTCTCTCAGGCCTGGGCTGCTCAAATTCTGTCCTGGAGGAGTTTGTCAAGAGTATGATTCTTTACCTCTACTAGCACAGTCCTCACATCACTCCTACTTTTTCCTCTTCCCAGATGGGACCATCAGTCCTAGGACAGGAACAACAATCCTACTATATGTGCATCTCTACAGGTGTGACGGTGACACTGCCATCACCATGTTACTCCAGCTTTGCAGCTACAGGGACAATGCTACACCCTCTGTGTGGAGCTAGGACACCTCACGGGAGGATAAAGCAATCTGAGGGTACAGATACGCTTTGGAGCGATGTTCTCCAATGGCCTCATATGATGCTGTCGCGGCTGGCAGACTCTGCCCACTGCTGAGCAGGGCAGACATGCTTCTTTATTGCCCCTTTTTCCTGGAGCAGGACAACTGCCAGGAGCAAGCAACCATGCTGTTGGCAGCCAGAGTGAGTCCTTGGGTAGCCACGGGCTGTGATCCCTGCTCTTGTGGCTGCCTACTCCACGGTGTGGCTCGCTCTCTCCCCTTGCTCAATTGTTGGAACTCAACGAGTTATACTTGTTAAGACAAGAGCACAATTTCATCTCTTACAAAGAGGAACGTTCCTTTCACCCCAGGATATTATGTGAGGTTCCCTGAACTCTCATTAGAAGACTGAAGGATCAGGGTGAGTGTGGAGGGGAACCCTAATTTGATTTTTCTTCCCATCTCCTCTCAGTAATGCGAATTGCCTACTCAGTAGGCAGCTGGGCTCTTCCCACTGAAGAATCTTGGGAAAGAAGAGTCATGGGGATTTCTTAACTGTCCTTTATAAGAGTGCTGGGGAATGTCAGGGATTAAAAAACTGGGGGAGGCTAACACAGATTTCAGGTTCTCCTTCCATCCAAACAGGAAGGTTTGGAGGCAGATATAATACAATCTCCCACAGACAGAACACACATGATTTAATTAGAAAGGTAATTTGGTGATCAGTAAATGAAAAGAAAGCATGTCAGGGCCGTCAAAGTAGAGAGGAAAAACTTAACTTGGCAACATAAATAGCTGTTTATAAGAGGAGAAACAAGTGTCCTTTTTTTAAGACTCAGCTATGAGCTGAATCTAACAGCTAAAACCAGAGCCTTGACAGTGAAAAAAAAAAAAAAAACACACACAAGAACTCGGGCTTATACATGCCAATATTTGAGTAATAACATAATATTTAAATACCACAGTAATCTTAGCACTGTAATCCTGACACTCACAGGTTATCTTAAATAAAGGTCAGCAGAAGAATATGGTGTTGTCCAAACCTCCCCGCTGTCCCCGGCTGTCAGACATCCTCAGCCATAGGAAAATCATCTTTACTTTTTGCCTGAGCCTTTAATGGCTCTGAAAGCTGCTGCTTTTGTCTAAATACATACATTGTGTGCAGTTTAGGAAATAGGTGAAAAGGCTTTAATGGAGAGATTAGCGCTTGACATGGTGAAGCTGCAACTAGGTCGTAAGAGATTTCAGAGGTTAGGAAATTTTACAGGGTTTAAGTGTTTTGTAATGTAGTTTAGTGGCCTCATACATTTGCTCCTGGTCCAGGACATAATGTATGCCTCAAAACTTGATTTTTATTGATTAAAAATAACCAGGTTGCTGCTCTGGGCTGACAGCCACTTGACAGACTCTAGCATATACCAACGACTGCTCCGATTTCTACAATCATTTCAAGGGGTTTGGGTCAGGTGGGGCAGTAAAGGCATTTTTTGCCAAGTAAAGGCCACTGGAGTTAATGAATCGGAAAATTAAAGACGGTTAACAAAACCAGAAGCTTTTTGTCCCTCTTGCACGGTTGTAGCCTTCCTAGTCTTTGGTCGGATGGATTAGGGAACATCTCATTAAAAAATTATATACCAATCATTTAAATAAGGTATTCATGGGGGGAGGAGGGGTTTAAGTGCAGAATGAGCCTTCCATGTAAAATCAATGCTGTTAAACTCCATTACACTAGCTTTCTTCCATGCCTAATAACCACATTTCTAATACCTGGCCAGAGTATAAACAGTGACCCCAACCAGCATCAGGGACAGAGAGGAAACGAGAGAAGTTATCTTTCAGATGAACTGTTCTGGAGGATTATTAAGAGTGAATACCTCAAAAACATCAAAGCTCCTAATATGCATGCATAGCAAATTGTCCCCTCCTCTGACAGCAGGTCTGTAAGCTCTACAGGCCAACGTGCCTATTTTCTACTCGTCCACATTTGTATAATTCATCAGAGACTTGAGTGAAGGCAACGGAGATGTACCAATACCAGTGAATATGAAATCGATGAACATTAAGCCAGTGAGAAGCCCACTGAAGTCAATCACACAGAGAGTCTTTCAGCTCTCTGCATCTCTATTTACACTGCTGAAATGTCACCTGGGTGCAAATTTGTTTGGGTATATAAAGCATCTGGATCTCCAATAATCCATGCTTATTGCCTTAGAAAAAGTTCTTCTGAAATCTGGCGAAACCTAGGCTGCGTTCATGGACGTTCTGTGGACAGGGAAAGAGAAGTCTACTGATGTCTACTTTTTTTTTTTTTTTTTTTTTTTGTAAGAAAGCCTTGGAGAACTGTTTGGGAAGAGTTAAAAAAGTTCTACAGAAAATAGAGATCCAGTTATAAAATGCCCCCGCTCTACTGAAGGGATTTATGCATAGTGAAACACTTTCTACTGTTCCTTTCCAATGATCCAGTAGACCTCTTCTAAAGGCATCCTTTTGAAATAAATTCCAGCAAAAGGATACTTTAATCTATTGAATTCTGTAAGATTCTTGCAAAGTAACTACTACAAATTCTCCATCCTGTTCTGCATTCACACGTGACAGTTACGGGCATGGGATGAAAATACAGTTAATCCTCTTCCTTCCTTCCACACTCTCCTGCCTTGCGGTGTCCTTAATTTACACCAGTGACAGAGGTGGGTGCCACTCTTGGATAGTGGAGTGCTGCAAGATGCAAGAGCTGGGCAGTAGGGTCACCCCAACCAAAGGAGGCTTATAGGACCGTGGGGTTTCCTCTAAGCGCTCAGGGCTAGTTCAGTCTCATCTTCCTTGGTGGTAACTAAAATTTCTGCAGAGCTCAGCTGGAGAAGCAACAGGTCAATAACGATCCCCTTTCACAGTCCCATTCAGGTCCAAAGTTGGGCCTCACTTTGCAGTAGTTTCTCAAGAATTTCTCTATGAAAAGCTATGTTTTGGACAAAAAAAGATACTCTGTGGAAACCAAAGCTTCTGATGAGTCACAGTCACTCTGGAGGAAGACTCAATGCTGGAAAAGCCACCTTGCACTTCTCATTAACTCCATTTCCCTGCCTCTGCCATCTTCAACCCATGTTTTCACCTAGTCCCCCAGGACTCGGAGGAGTGCATGTCATACGCTGATGAGAGACTGATCCTGGGGTACCGCGTACCTCACTGCTGCCCCAGTTTTAAAACAGACAAGATGCAAAAATCAAGTGAGATACCAAAAAGTGCCATGAACAATTTATGACTGGAGGGAATTTCTCACAAAGACCAAGAGTTCCATGGGTTTAGCACATGAAAAGAAAGAGAGGAAATTATTACCCTGCATCACCACACAAGAACAAGAACCTGCCCTTCCCAGGGAGAAATTACAGGGTGCTAGGCAACATCTGCAAATCCACCAGAAAAGGCACAACAAAACCCATGGCTGGAAGTGAAAGGCAGGCAAATTATAGCAGAAAATTAGAAACAAATTGTAATTCTAAAATTAATTAACCATATGTCAAGTAATAACAGCCTACCAAGGGATAAGATGGATTCTCCATTGATTGATGTCTTCCAGCCAAAAGCTTGGTTGCTTCTCTGGAAGATATACCTTCAATAGACACAAGGTCTTGGCTCAGTCAAGGGGGTCACTGGACAGAGATACAGAGCAAGCAAGGCTAGCTGATCCATTCTGGCTTTCATAAATCTGTGAAATCCTTCCACAGAGGCTTGTCCCAGGAGCAAAAAGATACACAGACTGAAGTCAAAGTTATGGGTCAGGCATGTACATCTTTGTCTGAGACTTTTCTCCCTCCTTCCATCACACAACTGAGCTAAACCAATGGAAGCTGTAGGCATCAAACTGAGGGGCAGTTTAGTAAAAACACTGATAATGAACTTCCACTTCTTTCTTCGGAAGAACGTGCGGTTTCTCAATGAGTGAGGCCAAAAAAGATGTGTGGCCCAGTGCACTCTTGACAAAAGCATAGATTCACTGAAGCTCACAATTAATATTTAATACCAACAAGTCTTCTGTGATGCTGTGCGGATGTAAATAAGTGGAGAGAACGTGATATTTACCCCACTATAAAACATTCATGAGAGCTAAGCTATTTACAAAAGCTAAATATGACACTGTATTTACTGTAGGTCACCTCCTAGGGTTAGAGATGAAAAGTTTTTGGTCTAATGGAAAGTAACATAATACACCATAATAATACAACCACTGTCTCGTCTGCAAAGAAATATCTCCGGCTCCTTCTTTCTATTGCAATTACAGGTGGGTAAAGCCACTACAGGAAAAAAATAATAAAAAACAAAAGGAAATGGTGCCTTAAGGAGACCCGATACCTTGGGCTTGTTTTACTATGCACAGTTCTTGTGCACTGTTGAGCATTACCATGTTTATGCAAGATCTCAGCTCTGTGGACAGCGTACGTGCAATGGCTTTGCTTTAATTGGAGTTACGCTATCCCAGGATTGCAAATTATATACCAAAGTGCATTGAAATGAGCTGGGGCTTTTCTTCCACTCCAACGTAATTCAGATTTCCCCACGAAAAGGTTCCTTTGTATATACCTAAACCTGTAATCAATATAGATGGCTAAGCAGGGCTGTCAAAACTTGAAATGCCAATATGCTAGGAGTGAACTCACTGATGTAAGTCTCACAGCATTATGCTCTGGATTTATAGACCAGGATAGTTAGGAATTTGTTTCCACGAACTAACACCCATAGCAGACCCCCCACCAGCCAACTGCATTATTCTCTATATGTCTCGGAAATCACAGAAGAATTGTCAAAGCCAAAGCAGATTCCTGATTTAGGAAGCATTTGGGTGAAGTTGTATTATAAAGCCTAACAAAAAATTGCTTAAAAAGACACATTTATCTCAGAAGTCTGGCTTGTTGTTTGGTTTGACATCCAAAAGTAAGCTGAAAAATGATGTGAATATAATTCCTATCGTGATAGGCACTTTTGGTTGGGTAGCAATAAATGAAAAAGGCAAAGAAGCTTTAGTCTTTAACGCATACGAAAAGAGAATACTTTTTTGTTGTGAACTAATTAGAAATGGGTCAATGCCATTTACCTCTGTTCAACCTCCATTACTGAGTATTTTCGAACGGGTGACTTACCGATAACAGTCTTTGGCCCTTTAAAATTCTTTCTGGGAACAACAAATGAGGATGGCAGGATGGTTTGTGTGTTCACTATGAATTTTACAGGTATGAAAATGATAGGCTCAAACCAAATTAGGACTGCAAAGACCTAACCTTGAGGATTAGAGATGGTTTTGAAAAAACATTCTTTAAAGAGGTAAGCAGTAGCTAGCGTTTCCCCTCCAACACACCTGCAGAAAATCTACAAATAAAATGGGATCCCAGGCACACGTTTGCTAACACCTTTTTCCTTCAATCCTTCCCCAGCTGTCCCAAGGCACGTACAGCATGCGACGGACCCCGACGTGGCCCCAGATGCCTCCAAGGGACGCCTGCTCTTACAGCTCCCGTGTGAGAGCCATGGCCTCACCACCTCCTTCCCTCAGCTCCCACGGACTGAACCTCAGGGGCAAAGAGGGAGGTATGCCGCAACCCATGAAAGGGCCCACAACCTCAAAAAATCCCACAATCTCCCACCTACTTCAACAAGTTTGAAGCGTAACCTATTTTTGACTATCTAGGAGTAAGTGACTTGCCCAAGGTGACTCCACCTAGCTGGTGGCAAAACCCCAGAGCACTCCTCTTCTCCAGTTATTAAACCCTGCTCCCTACAGAACCATCTATACATCAAAACAATACTGGGACCAGTGACAAGATAACGAATGGAGACAGTGGTCTTTAACTAAGGCCTAAGATCTATCTCTGGGGGGCTGCTCTTGGGAGTAAATTTTACTACTGATATGCTCAATGTTCATGCTTCAGGATAGATGAGCTATCACTGTGCCATGCAAACCCATTGTGATATCTACTTACTGTGTTCCCACAGAGACAGAGCAAGTTTCAGCATGATTTATAAAAGAGAGTCAGTGAAAACGAGGAGGTCTGCAGTTTCAGAATTATTTTTGAAAAGACCTCCCACCAAAAAACCCTCCCCTCTCATCACTACCCTTTGATGTGGTAGCATATCTAAGAAAGACTAGAGCTAGGAATGAATTTGAAGAGGAATGTCACAGGGCTGGACAGTCTGTCAGCTCAGTGTGGGGTAAAAATGTACAATGCTGGAATTTAGCAAAATGTTGTGAAAGGTAGGTGGCTAAGTAAGGGCATCCTGAGCTCATTCAAGAACATCCAGGTAGATGGAGATAAAGGTTTCAGCCAAACTAGCAAAGGGGGTGTGTGAACAAGGTGCCTATACGCAGGTATCTCATGCCAGATGCCTTAGGACTATCCGAAACATCCCTAAGGGGGTAGCAGATATAAGACATGACCTACACGACATACCTCCTTCTTACGCAGAGGCTGTGACCAGGCTGGATGGGCTCCTGCATCTCAAATGAGGTGGAATTCCTGGATTATCACCTGAATTCAACCTGCAGATCCCAGTACAGTCATTGCCCATGCACATATGGTGGCTATGACAAACAGGAGGACTCCTGGGCTGCAGAATTGATGGAGTTTACCTGGGAGAGGCCCATGCAGGATCCAATAACTTCTGGTTAGCATCCAGCCTGCAAGCTATGGTGGGGGGAGGGGGGGGGGGAAGGAAAGGGCAGATTATTTTTTCTAGTACAATTATAGTACCTGCTGCTTGCAAGAATCACTTCTCAGCCATGCTGGAGTCTCACAGCACAGAGTTGATCCAGGTGACTGCAAACAAAAACCACAGTTTGGACAAAGGAATTTACAACATCTATGGTGAAATTAAAAAACAATTGCAAAATGTGAAAGTGAATGTTTTTTGAACTCCCAAATAACTGCTTTCTCTGGCCCAGGGAAAAAATCTCCAGTTTCCCCATTTAGTCTCTGTTCCACACAAACAGTCCCTAAAGGAAAGATTTTCATTTCCAAAACCAAGCAGTGAAATTTTGGATGCCTGAATTCGGGGTGCCTACTGTCACAGTTAAAAAATAAAGAAGTCTAAAAGTTTGTCATTAAAGCAGTTTTCCCGGGAACAATGCAGTTCTGACAATACAAAAGAATTTCTCATATATTGGTTGCAGTAAGATTTATTATAAAGAAATGGAATAAAATCTTAGAATACTGAAGCATCTCATTTTGATTATTTTCTGAACATTTTCATTTCAGCTTGAAGTGTATTTTCTTTCACGTCATCTTTCCAGGAGTAAAATTAAAAAACCCTAAATTAAATTTAATTTTTTTCAATGAAACACACAGTAGATTAGAACTAATTTCCCCCCAAACCTAATTTCAAAAAGGTAGCAAAATATTCGCTTGTCATCCTAATTAGGTAAAATGTGAATTTTGGAACCTTGAAATTTTCATAAGATTTAAAAAAAAAAAAAAAAAAGTTTTCCAACCTACTTTACACACAAAAGAAATCTCCAAAACTGAGATGCTCAGGAATACTGTCATTAGAAAACTGTGTCCCGAGGCCCCATTTTTAGATCGTGTCCTTTCTTGTTACTGTTATTCTCCATGCAGCTGAGGTGCAGGCTTTCTTCTTGCCACTTCTCCGTCCAGCGTCTTCAGCATCGCTCTGCGAGAAGCACCGACGGTTCCTGCGGGAGGGAAACGCTCTCTGTTTACTGCGACCATCGTCACCGTTGGGTTGACGGCTACTGAAAGAGTTTCTGGCTCAATCAAATGTCACCGGAAGAAGCAGTGGAGGAAGATGATGCCCCAAATTCTAGTTCCTCCCCCGCGATGCAGCAAAACCTTGAGCTCATCTTCTTGTTCCTGCCTCTCTTCGTTTACTACCCTGTACAAAGCTGAAAAGGAAAGCCACTGCCTCTGAAAGGCTGATGACTGGAGCTATGACATTATTAAATTGATAATGCAAAAAATGTTTAAATATCCTCCCTGCAGAGCTGTGCTGAGTAAGTCAGGTAATCACTAAGGGGTGCACAACCATTTTATGGGTCATCAAGTGATAAAGCTAATATGCTGCTTAAACTCCCTGGGAGAGAGGTCTCATTTGGTTGCATCAGGCCATTACACAGGGCTGTAAAAAATGCAATTGTTTGATTTGCCTAAATACAGGTGAGGTGCAATAAAACCCCTTATTTGCCATCCCTTGCTGCGTTATGGCAATCTCAAAGCAGGGACTGACCTTTTTATTTGTTTACGAAGCACTATTCTTACCTATAGCACCGTAGAAATAAAACTTAAGTATGTGTATGCATACACATAATCTATTAAGGGTAGGGTGGGGGAATAAAAAGCAAGAGGCCTTTCAGTGCGCAAGACGAGGCCACACAGATCAGGAAATGTGATTTCTTCGCGTTCACACTGATACATTCAGGCTAGGGGGAAGGGAGATGAGAGGGCAGAGGAGGGTGATGGGTTCTTGGTCGAGGTGGGAATGGGTTTGAGCACCCTGAACACGAGAGCAAACGGGGTCAAAGAGTGCCGCTGCCTCCAAACTAAAAGCGTTGGGAGAGAAAGAGAAAAAGAAAAGGACCCTGGTGGTATTACATCTTGATCAAGGAATGACTGATAATATTCCGGCATGCCATCGTTCAGGCCCCTCGTTTGATGACAAAGCCCGGCCTCCATCCCACATCCATTATCCGCCACCCGCCCCCAGGCGAGCGCATCAATAACGCTCCCGCGGCCCGGCGGTGCCGTGTCCCCCTCCTGTGCCGGGGAGAGGACACCGCCGATGGCCGGTGGGCATTTCCATACGGCGGGAGCGCATCATTACAGCCCACCAATCTTTCACGGCTCTCGCCGTGGATCCTGCTGCTACACGGGAACTGGGCTTTTAACCAGTTCCTGTCCTTCAGGGATGCTCATCCTGGGGGACTGGGAAGAAGAAAGCCAGGCAGCACTCTGTCTTTTGTCACGTCAGGTCCAAGTTTCCCTTTACACCTTGAGGGGAAAAACAAGCCTTCAGTTACAGGTGGTGAAAAACCTTCTTGCATTTTGGTACAACTACCAAATTTTTTTTTTTTTTTTGATTTCTCCTTCTCCCCACCTTTTAATTAACGAGAAGCATCCTCATTCTGCCTGGTTCATCCAAGAGGGCTAACAGTTTGAATTTGAATGTGAACATCTTCAAACATCTGTTGCCATAATTTGGCTGGATTAACGGTCTAGTTTGTTAGACCATCTGCTGCTCTCCAAGAGCAGAGTCGTTCCCAGCATACACAGGCCGATCCGCAGGCTGGTCCGCACCGAAGCGGGGAAAGCCCTTGGCCACACTTGAATTTCCTCCCCAGAAACAGCAATGGGCTCTGAGGCCCACAGAGGTCAGGGTTAGGTCTGAACATCCTGTGAACCTGCCCCAAAGCTCCCAGAAAGGGAGACCTGCAGCTGAGCAGGCTGGTCTTAATGAGGTATCCTTTTGTGCCACGGGGCGGCGAGGGTGCATCATCGGCATGATGGAGATGAGGAACGCTTGAGGTGATGGGAACAGATCTGGAAGACATGTTGGTCAAAGCTTTGACTAACAACAGGTTAAAGAAAGATCTAAAGCAGACTCTGTTCACCCCTTGGCTTCTCACCAGTCTTGAGTGATTCCTAGCACTTGTTTCTACATCTTTATTTTCCATGTACTCAGGCTGAAAAGGCCCAGCTTTAGGAGATGCGACAGACCTGGACTTCAGCTTGGAGAAAGGAGCCACCCAGCTGGAGCTGCATCAGAGGCACGTACCTCTCTTCCACCTCTGCCATTCCCAGTCCAAAACCAACTTGCCCCAATGAACTGGAGCTGGCAGTAATTCCCATTCTCCCTCTGCCCTGACTGGTGTGTGTATCTCAGAAGCAAGGACTGCGAAGGCTGCTGGGAAACCCAGAAGGAGCAGAGCAAGCTGAAGGAGGCTGGGCATTGGCTCCAGGCAGCTCTCCAGGGCAGAGAAATTCCCGAAATCCCTCTAACATGGGGAAGAGGTCACAAAGTCAAAACTGGCTCCAGCACATAAGCGAGCCCAGAAGCACGAGCAATCCAGGTGACTCCTCTGGCACAGCCAAGGAAGTAGGGGTAACCACATTTGGAAGAGCCAAGTGGGAGGAAATAACCAAAAGCAGGGCCAGAGGATATGTCCACCAGCCCCTGCAGACCCTGTCTCTAACCCTCTCTCCCTTTCCATGTTTTTCTTTCTGTTCTTTTCCTAATGGGAGATGTTTCATGTAGGACAGAAAACTAGAAACATCTCCTCCGCACCAACACAACGCTTTTCACTGCCCAGCGCTCACCTGCTCTGCCTTTGCTTTCAGATGGAGCAAGGGAGATGCTCACTCGGAGCAAGGGAGATGCTCACTCACCTCCTTCAGATGGCAACTTCACTCCAGAGACCCACCTGGAGGAGATGGAGGCTTTTGGCATCCAGTGGAGATTGTGGCAATGGTGGTGGCTGGAACCAGGCGTGAAAGATGTTCATCTTCTAGTGCAGAAGCAGGTAGAGGGTGATATGAGTATACACTGATGCCTGCATAAATTTTACTGCTACTCAGTAGTTTTGCTACGTAACCCTACAGTTAGCCTGTGAAGCCCTGGCTTCTGTGCCTGAATGGTGTCGTCTTGCTGGTGGCTTACCACAGCAGCAAAAGCCACGGCTAGACCAAACCCAGGACAACCCTGGCAGCAAAGGTATTTGCCAGATTTTCCATTCTGCACTGTGGACTCCGAACCTCAAAGAAACCACGTACTTACAACTATAAGTCTCTCCAGAGATGCCTACTGCTGCTCTTCGAACAGTCAATCTGCTGCCCAACCTCTCCTCCTGTTCATCACAGATGACCCAACAAGACTGTTGATGGCAAAATGCAGAGCACACCTAGGAAAAGTGATGGAAAGCTTTTCTTCAAATAATAGGCTTAAATCCCAGTAGGGGCAGTTCTGGGTTTGAAACTAGATCAGTTAAGTGCAGCTTCGTAAGACACAGGAAAAGATTACTTAGTTCAAATCATTTGAAGATTGAATCTGTGCAAATCAGGAAAATTTCTGCCTCTGACAGAGTCCCCCATTCACTCCTGGGAGAAACAGGAATGATCCAGGCAAATCAGTGAGTTGGTGCTGGCAGTGCTGATAACACGTGTAACGAACCTCTGATAGCGTTGCATAGTAAACAGGAAATTTTTGAGGCGAAGCATCCTCTGTAACGAGAAGAAAAAAAGGTTCTTAAAAACCCAAACCCACCGAGGAGGTTTCGCTCTCCAAGGAAATTGCTCCAGTGGTGCGAGGCAGGGCCCAGCCTGGTGCTCCTACCTTCTCATTTACTAGTTTGCACCACTTACGAGCCTTAATCAGAGCCAGCCAGCACACAGCCAGCTCTACAGACACCCAATCTCTCGCCTCTGACTGAAAAAGATTAGATATGCGGGACCGAAAGCTGTGCTTAACGCAGCGGGGTGAGGGCCGGGCGGTCTCCAACCTGTCACCTGCTCCAGGACGGGCTGGGAGGGAAAGGTCAGCGCCATCAAAGCAGCCAGCAACGTAAGCCAGTTAATAGAAAATCTGCTTCTAATTGCTTGTGGTATTATGGATACACCTTCAACCACCTGAGACCACCAGGAACCCATTCAAAGCCTTGCTTCCTAGCTTACACATAAGCCTTTCATGTTTTATTATAACCCTGCCGATTTTTGCTTTCATTTATGTGCGGGAGAAGATGGCTCAACACCCATGGGGACGACTTTTTTTTCTAGCCTCATTTCCACACATGTTGCTCCCAAAAACCCTCAGCAGAAACCTCTCTGGATTCCTTCAGTCCGATGCGCTGTGCGCAAACCCTTGCGCGCAACCCGCTGCCGACATCCCCGGGAACAGGTTTTGCTTCCGTTCTTGCTCGGTGATGAAATGTCACTCTTCACGCTTTGGTGGTGCTGCTTTTCAGGATAGACTTCAAAGAGGCCCAGGGCTCCCAATAAACATGACCGTCCAGCTGGGCTGCTCCATAAATAGGTTAGGATCATACGGGTGGTGCAAAGTGTTTCTTGGGCATGCCGCGAGGGGACAGCAAGGTGACAGCAGCACCGCGTTGCCTTGATTTTTCAGGTGGACACGGCAGGAGGGCACCGGAACGAGCGGCAATACAGTAAACCCCCAGCTGCATGCAGAGCTTGATCCTGCCTCCACCGAGCCCCAGCCACCTTGTCTCTCTGCCTGCCTTTTTTTTTTTTTTCCTCCTTTCTCCCTGTTATTTAAATGATTTTGAGCGAGAAAGTAGGCCATGAAAAAGGGGGTAGCATTGTTTTAATAATTAGCAATTACCATCGCTGCAATATTAATTGCATATTTCCATAGCAAACACCCCCCTGGAGGGAAAAAGTGAGCGGTGGTTAGAGACCGCCGAAGCCTAAAACTGGAATTTCCTAGGAACGGGGAGGTAAAAAAAAAAAAAAGGAGAGCGAGAGAATGAACTTCTTACATTCAAGTAAATTACTATAGGGATTCCTTAGAAACCTTTAATTAGCCCTGCTCTGCTGTAGCATTGATTGGTCTGAAACTCATCAATTATTCAATGGCAGTGGCTCTTTCTCTCTCTCTTTTTTTCCTCCTTCTTTTCATCCTTTAGGTGGAAGAGCCTGGTCGTAATCTGCCGGGAGGCTTCTGCTTCCACGGGCCAGGAAGCCTGGCTCAGTTTCCTACTTCCAGCCTCAACCCTTGAGTTTGGCCCCAAAAGTTGAGAGTCCTGCAGGCAACGCACCGTTTTTCTTATGCCATCACCAACCTGCTTGGGGGAAAACTCCAAAAGCTGCCTGGAAAAATGAGTGAAGCCAATCCCAAGTTGGCTGCTGCCTCCAAAAACCCGCAGTTTCCACGTGGGCGGCTCGGCCGTGGCGCCGGACCGTGCCCGACCCCACAGATGGGGAGGGAATGAAATAATCAGGATTCAACCCCCGTGGCATTGCACTGTTTAAACGGTTCGGAGAGCAGCTTAGCTCCCAGGCACGTGCGCATATTAAGGCTGTGTCTTTTCGAGCCCGCTTATCCCTGGGAAGTTACTCCGAAGCTCGCTTTTGGAGACCCCAGCACATGATACAGCTCCACACTGGCTGTGGTGGTCCAGGACCGCAAAGGAAAGCAAAAGGAAAGAGAAAAGAAAAGGAAAAAAAAAAAAACCCAAAACACATTATTTCAGACTGATAGCAAACCGATTTTTTTTTTTTTTTTTTGGTAGTATTAGATATGTGAATTTCTTAACGGGTTTGGACGAAACGGAGCTGTACGGTTTTTGCTGAAACCACGAAGCTCAAAGCCTCAAACAGGTGGGTGGCCCCAAAAGGTGCTGGGGGAGAAGTGGGTGCTCAGCACTACGGCCCAACGCACACACCCTCTCTTGGTCCAAAAAGACCTTGTTTCGCAGCAGCGAGGAAAACCTGAAGCCATCTTGCAATATGAAGCGCCCCAAACTGCTTTTCAGATTGGTACTTGCCTAATTGACTCAAAACTGTTAAAAAAAAAAAAAAAAAAAAAAAAAAGAAAAAGGTGCTGGCTGGCTTTCCACAAACAGATGAACACGTCCGCATATGGTTTTGGTAAGTGTTTTCCAACAAAATCTTCCCCTATCAAAAATCAAAACTCAAAGACAACCTAAATCCCTCGTTCCTCTGATCCAGCAAATCGCTTGCTGGGGATAAAAAAGGGAATTGAATTTATCTTTCCATCTTTCCCACCCCGCCGGCCTCTACGCTGCTGCCTTAGTGGCCGGCACGGCTGCAGAGACCTCTTTAAAAACGACCATTTGAGGGCAAAATCCTGCCGATTTCCCCCAGCGCGGCAAGGGGTGTCAGCGGTGCACAGCTCAGGCGTCCGGGGCAAATCCCAAAGCGGAACTGTTCGCCCTTATTTTCAGGCCGCGCCAAAAATGTTGGGGAAAAACTGCTTATCCAACACGCAGGGAAAGCTCTTGAAATTTCTCTCTCAGATGTGGAACCCAGAGAACATTCATGTTTGATTAAAAGAATGCCTGATTTGGTCCTAATTGCTCTTCCTTAATTTGTTTTTTTCCAACACAGCGGTAACACCCTGTTCAGATTAACTTACAACGATGCTTTGCCTCTAAGTTTTGAGGACTTCTTTCCTCCTGCCAGCCCAAAGAAGTCTTTAGTTTGCTGCAAGTTTTGGTCACCCCAAAGGTACGCCTTTTGATGCGGGAACCGTTCGTCTGCTCCCACGTCCAGCTTTCATTCACCTTTGATAGCCTCCATAGCTATCTTTAGGTAAAGCTTGTTTTAAAGTTTACTATTAAAACAAAGAGAAAGAGAAGAATGAGTAATTCATCTCAATAACATAGAAAAAGAGAGAGAACAAGATTTATACATATATGGGTATACGCATGCATAAATATATATAATATATATATACACACATGCACCTATTTTTACATATATATATAAAGTTACGACATTATCCATGGTCCAACCTCAGTCCGCAGGGACTTTCTACACCTTGCAGAAGCCCAGACACGTCCCAAGTCCCCGGGAATGAAAGCGGTGAGATCAGACCCACGCGCCCAGCCCATGGTCCATCTGTCTGTCCAACGCCCCCATCTAACCTGTCCCGCAGACATTTCGCCTCTTCTCCTCCTTCAAAATCCATCCCAAACGCTCCAAACGGAGTCCCACGAGGTCCCCCTTCCTACCCGCGCGCTCACAGAGAAAGTCATTGCTTCCTACAGGCCAAAAAAGAAAAACCCAACTCAACCTTGGCCCCGTCGCCCCACCACGGGGATAAGAAATGACCTATTGACTACGAATTTCATTTTTTCCTCACCGCCTTCCTCCATTTGAGCAGTTACAGCAGCGTCGCTGGCTGTGCGCGCACACATATTAGCCTGGGTATTTCCTATCCTACTTATCCCCGGGAATTTATTCTAAAGCTCGCTTTCGGAAACCCCTAAGTATGGCATAATTCGGCGGATTTGACGTTCCCGTCAATGTTTTGTGCAGTAGTTACTCCGCAAGCCCCGAGAGGGTGGAGAAAAATGCTTTCAAACAAATCAAATCAGAAACAGCCTGGACGTTTGGTTTGCCTACCTGTGCCGGACAAGCATTTTCAGCCTATTTTACCCTAAAACATATACCGACGGCTCTCCGAGCCGGTAACTCTTGGGCAGGGCTCATGCGGCTCACGCCAGGCGTCCGAGCGCAACGGCGTGACTTCTTAATCACAAAAAATAGGTTTTAATCTCATTACTGGGGAGCTGGCCCTGGCACGCGCCCACTGCCCTGTGGCAAAAATATTGCAATAAAAAGGCTGCAGAAATAGTTTTACTATGAGCTTGTTGAAAGTTAAGTGGATTTTTGCTCGTGTTGAGGGCAGGAGGAGGAAGGGGATTGCTCTTTCATGGGAGCTCACGTCCTGCCTCCCCCCTCCACCTGCCTTCTGCCAACAGAAGGGGAAGAAAAACTGAAAATCATATTTTTCTTCAATTTTGTATTTTTTTTATTTCTTTTTTAATTCCAAGTAATAGGTGGGAACCGTTGCTGTTTCCTAAAGAGAGCAGAGCATTATTTTCTAGCTAACTCCTGACGCTGCTTGAGAGCCGACCAAAGAGAAATCAATCCAAAAACTAACCAAACATATATTTTACCCTCAACCAAAAAAAACCCAAAAAACGAAAACCAAAAAATCCTAAAGCGTCTTAAGGATGAGTTGTACTTTCAAGAAACAATATTTGAATTTTGTGGGTCAGTTTGAAACACACGTGCTCCCAGCAGAGTTTCGTTTTCATTATTTCCATTTGAATTTCCCAGTTCAGCAAATTAAACAAAAATTGCACATTGTCTTTCCCTTTTCCTTCACAGTTGGCTTCCAGGTCGAATATATTATTTAGACACATGTGTTTTCAGCGCCCACTTTTTTGTTCCTCACGTTTCATGGACCGGCGAAAGGAAACGCAAGGGCGTTAGCTCCTTACCCCGCGCCCGAGCGGATGGCTCAGATACTTTCCCACCGCTGCCAGGTTTGTTCAACTCCTCCTTTCAGACCATCCCCACCACTTCCCACAGGCATTAACTTTAAAAAAAAAAAAAAAAAAAAGAGGGGAAAGAGGGGAAAAAGCCCTTTTCCAGGACAAAGTTTACGCTCCGGCTGGACGGAGGAAGAATCACGGGGATTACGGAGCGCGGGAAACTTGCTGGAGGGCACCTTGGCAGCTGGGCCCCAAAGGGGTCCCCAGCACCCCCCGGCCAACCTCTTCCCTGGGCTCAGCCCGCGCTTTGCAGCCTTGTGCTGCGACGCCGAGGCGCAGGAGGGCAAGGACCGAAAACCCACCTGCTCCGCTCCCCCCACCCTGCCCGGGCTGGCGGGTTTGAGGCTGAACCTCGACAATACCGAGGAAAGGCTTTTTCTGCCTCCTTTCCCCTCTTCTTTTCCCCGCGGTCCCCTCTCGCCGAAAGGAGCGCCCGCGCCTCTGCGCCTCAGAGCCCGCTGCTTGCTTCGCCCCTCTCCGCCCCCCCCCAAATTTGAAGGAGAACGTACCGCTCATAAAAATTTAATGCCATATGTAACAAAGCAAAATGAATATTTAATTGGCGCTTTTATGCGAGACCGGTTACACGCGGGGGGAGGGAAAAAAAAAATAAAATAAAATAAAAGTGAAACCCCTCCGACGCTCGGCAAAAGCTGGTACGGAAGCAGTTAAGCTATTGGCAACAAGCGGCTCCTAATAAACACTCAGCTAATTCTGTAGGAAAAGCACTAATTAGAAAAGCAATAATAATCGGTGTAATTGCTCTAAATTACCCTCCTCGCAGAGAAGCGCGCTGGATGCCGAAGCGCAGCTGCTCCTGCTGCAGCCCGGCGCTGGCAGCCGCCGCCGCTTCGCTTTTCTCTGCTGCCCTCTCCAGGTCGGCCAAGGGGGCAAAGCTGCCACATCCCACCGACGGGGAGGGGAGGGGCAAATCCAGCACCCTCGGGTGCACTGAGCAGGCCGGGCTCAGACCGGATGCAATATCGGGGTGGGGGAGCTGCAAGGAGGGGGGGGGGGTGCTAAGGAGGAGCGAGGAGGCTCGGCGAGTCCCTCCGTAAATCCATCTGCTTATCGCCCGGCCCGTTCCCGCGCTCCGGAAACGCCCGAGCGCCTGCGCCCCTGGAGCCGAACGGCCTCCGCTCGTATCGCCGGCCAAATCCCGAAACCCAGCGCTCGGGAAGAGCCCGGCCCGCTCGGCGCGGGAGGCGAACGGCGGCGCTTGCAGCATCGAGCCACCCTCTGTGGCCGCGCGTCCCAGCCGGGGCACGCGTCTGCAAGGCTAAGCAGCACCGGGACACGAAACGTCGCTCTCCACCCAAGGTACCAAACTAAGAGGAGGACAGAAAGACACTTTAGACGCTATGGTTTTGCACAATTCCCATGACGGTTGTATTTGGGAGGTCGGGTCGTCCCCCAGGTGCCAGCACCTTTGCTTGCACTAACTTGAGTGTCAATCAACAGAACAAAGTTTTCGCTGAGCACGCGTTTGTGGCGGCCAGCGCAGCTTGCACGGCAGCGGGAAACCCGCATTTTCAGAAGAGGAAACTACCTCCTCCAGCAGTAAAAGGAGCTCAGACAACAAGCACACTGACCAGAGAAGGCCAACGTACAGCCAAGGGTTTAACGCAAATATCAGTTTTCCCGACTTAAGCCACAAGAGGTGACATGCGACTATTAGGTGAAACAGAAATATCCACCTCTCCTAGCGGTCCGCAGCCTCTGGCCAGCACCTTTTGCCTTTGGCCGCGCTGGGGGGGAAGCGAAAAATCAGGAGATGCAGCACCCAGGTCACGGTGGTGGCTCAGTTTCCAGGTTTGGTTGGCCAAAAGCAGCCCAACACGTAGTTCTTGCTCCCCGACTCCTTGCTGACCGGCACCTGCAAAAACGCTCCCGAACACTTACCCCTAAGGCTGGTTATTCGAATACGTTTCGCATCTATTCCCAAGCCTTGGAGGCCACACACGCCGCTGTTGAGTTCCCAGTGGCTTCGCCCGCCTCGCGGAGACCTGCCCGGCAGCAGAACGCGGCCCTGAGGGTACAAAGGTCACATTTTTAGCACAACGTTAATGTGCAGTTTGAGCAGCTTTCCCAAAAAAACACACGTCCGCTCTGCACGACGTGACGTCCTCGGTTAATAAAAAAGAAAAGGAAGGCAGGTCTCCTCCGGGCGCACGCGGGGTGGCCGCGCCGCGAAGCCCTGGGCAGACTGGTTTAGATGGTCGTCGGGAGCTTCGGTCTGCGGCTGCCGGACACACAAGGACAAGCTCAAATCGTTTTGCGAGACTGGCCCCCCCCCAACGAGACGTCTTAATTCACTTTACTTACGTAGCGGCTCGCGCAACAGTTAAGGAGACGGGTGGTTTTTTGTTTGTTTTTTGATTTAATTTCACTGATCTTGATGGAATCATTACAGAGGAAATTAGTCCAGGACTAAAGTTAAAAGGTTACAGGCTGTCCCAGAGTTTTTCCCTTTAAACAGGAAGGAAACAGAAAGCTAAAGTAGCGCCTTGGAGGATCCAAGCCCTCCTGGGACTGGTTTTACCCCATTACTTGGTGACATTACTCACGCTGTCCCGCAGCCTCTGGAAGAGGACAACAGTGCTCCACGTTTCCCGCTGTAATTGCACCTAAATCCTTGTTGTTTCCATGCGTGCTTCGGCACTATTTATATTGGTTTAACGATCCATTAAACAAATACTGTACTTTGGGAAGTGCTACTTTGCCAGCAATTACAGTTTCTCCAGTGCTCGGCAGCGCTGACTGTGAGCACCAGGACCACAGTACGCGGCTGGCTGAGGACAGGGGCTGGGGGCTTCAGGGATGTGGGGACGGGCTTTTAGAAATTGTAATATACCCTAGGGAAATGCTATTTTTGTGTGTTTAAAAACATTGAGGACATTCAGTAGGCTTTTTTTCCTTCTTTTCTAAGGACTACTTTCTGTAGGAACCCAAATTAATTGCAAAAGCCTGAACCTGACCGCACTGGAGAGAGGCTTCCTGACTCGTAGGATTTGCTCAGCTGCCTTCGGCCCTGGGGCAGGGCCACGGATGCTCCCCAAAGTGGGGCAGCAATAGGACTGTGGGGACAGGAGCCACCAAAGAGCAACGGGTCTACCCGAGCAGGCTCTTCCCAGGTGAAAGGCACCAAGAAAAAAATCCCAGTGGCAGAGAAACTATAGGAATTTGGCCATCTCCTTTCAAAGATTTCTACTGGCTCAACAAAAGGATGCGACAGGCATGGCAGCGCCTTGCAAGCCCATTGCTTCGTTCCTCAACTGGATGATTTTTAACAAGAAGTAAGAGTCTACGGTTGGGTAGTTGAGCTTATTTTATCCTTTCAGCTTGCTACGTGCGTTAGGCAAGTCCCAGCCTGAAGGAAGGAGGTGAAAAGGAAAGGGAAGGTAGATAGGCTGGACGGAGAGGACTTGGGGAGCAGGGGATGTCAGGGGAAGCACAGGGCCTTCCCCTGACCCCAGCGGCGCTCAGGCGGTAAAGACCGCATGAGTGTGGGGAGAAGTTCAGGTTTACGGGACCAGGGAACAGTTTTGTGTTGCACGTAATTAGCCCTGCCACCCTGCCAGATCTGCATGAGCTGCGTGCAGACGCTTTCATTTACTCATTCACCCTTTACTCCTTTCCCAAGTGGCCTCTGGTGTCTTAAGACCTGCCTTATTGTGCTTGGTCTGGCAGAGTGGAAAATTTAATTTTCAACTAATTAGTTCCTAAGTTGCTGAATATCCTCAAATTACTGGGCATCACCTTTCCCAGAGGGGGAGAACAGCATAACTCACCTGTATCCAACATTTGACACTGCTAGAGTCAAGAGAACAGGAACAAAGGATCTCCAATTGGTTATTGTCTTGGCTCAAAGGTCGAGAGTTGTTTAGGACAAAGCTCTAATTAATAGTTTATTATCCGTAACTGACCACAGTCTCTTTTGTTGGCATTTAATATTACCAGCTAAAGGTTTGCTTTGAATTCAGAGTGAAGTTATCTTTGAAGTCAACTTGTTCTGCTTTCCTTGGTCTTCAAACAACGCTGCCCTCCAGCCTGTTGCTTCTGTATTCCCTTAACCTGGGCCTGTTTGTGTCACCAGCTTTTCGCCTGAAACCAAATCATCTGCATGCTCTTGCTCTGATTACTTGGTCACGGAAAGGTCACATGAATATAAATAATATTCTCCAGTTGTTCTGGGCCTAGTAATCACGCAAAGCCCAGCCAGCTCTTTAAAGCCAAGAGCAGCAGTGACTGCCATCGGAACTTAGGTTTTCAAGTTCATCTAACATCAGGCTTACTTTGCCAGCACGTAATCATTTCAGGAAATTCTGGACTTTTTGCCTTCTTGTTTACGCACATATTCAACCCGGACTGAAGGGAGCCTCAGGTCCTAATGAAGCACAAATCTCTCGCTCCAGCACTGCAGAAATCCAGACTGGGCTCCAGCTCGTGGTCTCCAGCAGACTTTTTCTGAAAACCAAATCCAGTTTGAGGGATTTTTAATTAAATTCAAATTTAAACTTGGATTCTAGAGTTAGCCAATGGATCGGGCATTAACTTCCTCCTCCAGCTGGCTTCTTTGTTCAGCAAGTATTTCCCTTTCCGGTGGTGAAATTCAGCCTCGACGAATAGCCCAAATTACAGAATCCTAGGCTAATATTTCAACAACAGCTTGTGATACGGCTAAACTGAGGCAAATTTGACCTTTCGTTTCAGCAAGTTAGCTTTCCACCAACTTCCACCCTTTTTGGAACGAATCAGTGCCTGGTTACAAACTGGCCACCCCTTGTGTTCCTGCTGAACCCAGACACTCACCTCATCTGACCTGTCCACCCAGGGATACCTTCTGGATGTGAGAAAAGCCTGGTTTCCTCACTCCTGCATATCGGCCAGGTCACATTTCAACCAGGAAGAGAGGCCACGGGCATCCGCCAGCAGGAACAACATATCTAATACTGCCACTTCAGCAGGAGGTTGCCTCCAGTCCCAGGCTCCATCAGGGGTTTCCTCAAATACCTTTGAGCAACCAGGACAGGCAGCGCATCCTTGGAGAAATCTATCCAAATCTGTCTGCCTAGAAATCACATCCAGACACTTCTCATCTAAGCCCAACTCCTTCATCTAAAAGCAAAGGGCTGCCCATAGTTCAGCAGGCGGCAAGGCACAACTCTTGCCTATCAGGGATTTCTTTTAATGCTTGTCTCTGCACAGCAGAAACAAATGCGATTTCTCCCAATCCCCTCTAGATAGTTAGAGCAGAGCTAATTTTCCTGTCTAGGGGGAAGTTTGGGAAATCCCACAGTTTTTTCCTGGAGAAAACCTTCTTTGGAAACGACTCTTCCCAGACCTTCCCCGGGAAGCGCCGCAGCAGCACCGGAGCGCAGCAGCCTGCTGGTGGCAGCATTCACCCGCTGGGCGCGGAGCAGCAGCGCCGAGGTCGCCCTCCCGAAACCGCCACCAGGCCTGGGCTATTACTAAAATCTGGTTCTTTGAAGTAAGATGGTTTCATGTATCTGTTATTTTGGACAATAAGAGAAAGGGAGCATCCTCAAGCCCGACCAGCGGGCACCTGATTAAGGGATGCTTTTTGCGGTGCTATAACGACGCTGCTGGGCGCAGCTCTTGTCCTGCGGTGCACAACGGCACGACAGCAGACGGTGTCAGTGCGGGCTGTCGTCCCCTCAACCCTCGTGGGAACGATGCCGCTGCACTGCTCGGGATCTACGTGGTGCAAGGGGAGAGAAAAGTTACCTTAAGCAAAGCCAGCTTGAAAGATCATTCCGTGCTCCCTCCCGCCCTCCTTTTCCTTCATCTCCCCACTTCTTGCCACAACGTCTGCTTGCTTGGTGCCCGATATGCCATGAGGTCCCAGCGGCAACGCTGACCATTGCAGACGTGCAGCAGACTTCTCCATTCACAGGTAATTAAAAAAAAAGTAGCTACGGGTATAACAGCAAAAGGTAATTAATAAGTTTAGAAGTTAAATCGAGGGTCAAGCACTCTCTTACCACCTTCACCCACCACAGGCCACTGGCCGAGCAGAGACAGGGTCGGAGCAGAGCGAAGCTGTGAGCTGGTCAGCGTGCGGGCGAGATGCGGGAGCGGAGCAGAGGGAAGCAGCACGCAGCTGCAGCCCTTGCTCTGCAGTGACACCGCGCAATACGTAGGATCCTGAGCTCTCGCTTTGGGGTTCAGGTGAGAACAGGAACGTGCCCCGGCTGCAACAAACCACAGAGGACCCGCGATCGCCCCTGGATGGACATTGCCCTGCTGGAGCAAAGCAGATGTGCTTACTACTCTGTGCCTCAGTTTCCCCACATGGACATGCTTTGTGCTCTGCACAAAAACCAGAAGGCAACTTTGCCTTTCCAACTTCGGAGCATAAAACCTTATTGTTAATAGAGGTCTTTACTGAAGCTGCAGGATTTTTTCAAATAAAGATGAACATCTCAGGGGCTTTCGATGCAGGAGCCATCGTCTCAGCAAGCAGCACGTACGTGACAGCCAGGCGCTGGGGCATTGCCGAGTCCCAGCTCTTGCCAGCACGCGGGAACACCAAACCCTCACTCTAGAAGAAACCTCTTCCCAGCCAGGGATAGACCCTCAGGAAGGACACAGGCAGTAAATGCTCCAGGACCAGGAGGCTCCTTATTTAAGAAACCCTCTAAGCGTGCCAGGTGGGTTGGGCAGCTGGGTGGCCCCAATCCTCGCCCTCTCCATTCCTCGTCCTCTGCTGCCATCAGGTGGATGTTTGATTTTATTCTGGTGAAAGCTGCAACATTCCCGGGTATTTTCCCCTTTTCTGCTGGTTTTAGCCATCTCACATGTGGCAACCAGATTCCCCAGGCTTCAGTCCCTTTGGTCACTCAGGTACATTTTCTATAGGAGCCCAGAAAGAGCATTAAGATACCCCAGGTGTAGGGGACGGGAGGGATGCTGGCTCTCTGATCCTTATGGCAAAGATCGCGTCCAGGCTGAAAGCTGCCGCAGACGAGGACTGTTCCTATGTAATACCACAAATACACCTTTTCAGCACTGTGTCCTCCCAGACGACTTGAGAATTGCTGCAAACTGTAGCATTTGCAAACAGGTTTTGGCATGGTTTTGCACTTACCATGAAAAGCAGGAGCTAATTTAAGAGGTGAAAAACACTTCTTTTCTGTGCAGCAGCAGCTACTGAAAGCCATGAGTATTATCTCACACCCCATTTGCAAAGCAAAACTTTGGGAACTTGATGGAGGAGTCAGTCCAGCTGATCCTTACCTTTCTCGTACCTGAACGCTGCCAAGATGCTTGCAATAAGCTGTGCAGTGTCTTTTTCCTATAATAGAGGCCAAAGTGTTGCTTTTGTGCAGTAATTAGAGATAACGATTCCAAGTTGTTAGCTAACCTCACAGGGCTTCACAAAACTAGCTCTAGATACAGTGTTTTCTCACCACGGCTGATCACCCACCCCAGTGCTGTATTTTTACCATCTCTGAGCTTTTCTTCCCATCTTACCTGAAAGAGGTGCTGGGGAGGGGAAGTAGCCGTGGCACAGGAGCCAGCCCCAAGAGGCAGCACCACTTCTCGGTGCACCAAGTCTGCTGTCGCCTTTGGGTTTTCCTGTTTGAGCACCACCTTGGTCTTGCCTTGCTATCGTGCTGGCGTGACGGCTGCACACGCTCTGGACCAACTGCAGGTCATGCCAAACTTTTGCAAACAAAACACCACGGGAAAGGAGAAAAATGCAGGTATTATGCCTGATTTGCAACAAGGATATTCCACCGAGGCATCGCTGCTCCGTTCTTCAGCCTCTGCTGCTGGCCCTTTTGGAGAGAGGATGATGAGATAAAAACAGCCCTTTGGCCTGATGCCCTGCAACCGTTCTTGCGCTGGTCACAGGAGGTGACATTCAGTGCAACAGAGGACAGCACCCAGAATCAGCTTTCAAGAGGGTGGAGCTCAGGCCTGGCAAAATCAGTACTGGTGAAGTGGTTTAGGAAGGCAACTAAAGGCATGCTAGAGCCCCATGCGGCACGTGGTGAAGGGACGGGAGAGAGAAAGGGAGAGGCAGTCGTGCAAGCCAGCTCTGAATTTTGGGGTGTGCAACATGCTGGGGGCTGGCAGTCCTCCCGGGGCTCCTACTTTTCCCCTGCCCCTACCGTAAATAGGGTGCTCAGGCATTGACAAAGGACTATCAGCAGAAAGCAAGGTTAAAAAAGCAATAATTCAGCCAGTTAACTGCCATCATTGTTCCTTCCTATCTCTGCATTCTTGATAAACAAATTCATAACAAGATTTTACTGCTCCATTCCCCGGAGCGGTCTATCAGCCCGTCGCTCAACGTGCACTGCCAGTTGAAGCCAAGCTCCCACAATACAATATCCCTTAATATGATCTCCTTTGCATTCGCTATGATGTAATTATGCTAATTAGCCAGCCTGCTTTGATATCCTCATATTTTCCAGGAGGTTTATGATCAAACCTGTTCCTTTAATTTACTTCCAGTGCCATCGGAGCCAGCATATTTTTATGTGCTGCACCACACATACGTTCCTCTGCGGGCTGTTACGGCTTGCGAAGGCCATAGGGGAGCTTAGACATAACTTTGTCCCGGCTGACAAGAATTTTAAAAATCACCGCTCCTAACTAGCATTTAGTCATGTTTGATGGCTTCTCCCATCTATAACATTACGCCGCTAATGCCCGTGCATTTCAAGGTTTCCTCTTTTCGCACTGCAGTAAATTTCCCAGGAAACCTTCACATATTTACCCTTCTACTTGCAACGAAAGCATGTTAGATTAACATTTATCTGTGGAAAGGAGGGGGGGGGGGAAAAAAAGAGAAAAGACGTTTTGGAGGCCAGGTCCTCGTCGCAGTCAGTATGAAACTGAGGCAGTGTCCGTGACTAAGAAGCTGGCCCTTCGATGTCTGGAATTAATTGCTTTAAGTAATACATATGAAAAATATCATCCGACACAAAAATCTCATTACCTTGCCAACAGCCTGCAATACAGTGTGGTTCAAGCCATACCAGAGTGGATGATAGAAAATCCTTCTCTTGCGAAGAGTATTAGCTTACTTAAGAATAGTTCCTTTCATGTTTATAAAGTTGCAGTGCGAACGCGCCATGGAATATGGACTTCATTAGCTTTTTCATTTCAAGTTCTGCTGTGTGCTTTCTTTAAAAAAAAAAAAATCTGAATTTTCATGGCTTGGGGCTACCACAATTTTTTCTTCACATTAAATAAGATTTAAATACCAAGAACAGTTGGCCGAAGTCATACTAAATAACCAAACATGACCCAGCTCCCCTTTTTATAGGCAGTTCTCGTGTGTGCATCGCTTCCATGCATTCCCCGTATGTGAGGAGAAATAGCGGTGGCCTTTAGTGCTTTGTATCTTGAAAACATTTTCACAAACTATTTCCTGTTTCTTCTCCCAGTTACCACTTGGTGGAATTGCCTCATGTCTTTACACAAGCAGATGAAGTGACATGCTTTGTAATATTTCATAGAGCTATATGCATCGTTAGAGCGTCTTTGGCATCGCATGGGGTTTGTCTCCCAAACTTTGGGCCACCTGGGCAAAAGCCACTCTTCCAGTTTCTTCTAAATACAGAAATACCACTCCAGAGGACCCCCTGAGAAGGAAAGTAGTGGGGAAACGGTTAACCTGCCTGCTCTCTGTACCCTTGTTTCTCACCCATGCTGAATCTTATCTTCAAGTGACAATCTGCTCCTAATCCAAGCCATTTCCCTATGCCATTAATTCAAACAGCAGAGAGTCGGTCCTTCACGCAGACATCAACTGTGGAAGTGCTCAACCCAATGCTGCACCCACGCTCAAAAGTGTTGGAGATGCTACCCTGCTCTGAGAAGATATGGAAGACTACCCAGGCTGCCACAGGACAGATGCAAGAGAAGGGAGCACCACTGCTCCTTCGCCTCCAACATGAGAAACCTGACAGCAGCAAGTGGGGGCACCTCAGTGATATCATGGCAACTCTCAGTACAACCTACTGGCCTTAGCTTGGAATTGCCTATTCTCATCTTTAAGCAACTGTTGCAAACAGCCTAGCAGAAAGTCTTTCAAAGGGGAGGACTTTCCCGACGTCAAGGCTCTTTTTCACACCCTTTGAGGTGGAAGGCTTAGGAGAGAAAGTCAGATTAATCTCTTGGCCGAATCACACACTGTCTTAGGGAAAAATGTGGATGAGTCTGAAGGAAGACTTTTGAAAACCGAGCTGTATCAGACATAAGGAGTCATGTCTCTTCTCTCCTCCCACCACAGGCTAAGAAAGCAGATGAAGGAAACAGATGCCCAGTCCACGAGCAGGCAGAGGGACAAAACGGATCTCGGTAGAATCGAGGGAGAAACCCAGACCCCCGGCTCCATGGAGTATCCCAGAATAGTAAAAATCTGTAACACAAAGAGGGAAAGATTCGATTAGCTACTCCTAGGAGACCCCTCTCCACTACTTCTGACCTCTCTCACAACAGAGGAAGAAGAGTTTGTGAGCAAGGAGATCTATAGAGCACCCGAGCTATGAGGAGCAGCATTTTAGAGTTGCAGTGAGTCAAGTGGGCCAATCTCTGCCTCAGCAGGTAAGGGGAAACCCAAAGGGATTTCAGAGACCTCAACGGTTTTTACCGGACTGATAACGAAAACTGTCTCCACCCTGCTCCAGTGAGCAGAATCATGGGAGCTTATTGAAAGCTCCAGAGAGAAAGAGTGAAGCTCAGGAGAGCACTTCTAAGAGCGTTCAGCAACGCAATCTGAAATCATCTGAGGAAGAGGCTGGGCGCTAACCTACTCAAAAGCAGAAGTATCAGCTTTTCCCGGTCACACGGGAAATAAGCAAGTTAGGTTTATTTACACTGGGCTAACATGTCCTTGAAATAATTTCAGAATAGATCTCCTACCTGGGGGAAAAGGCAAAACTCCACTCAGCTCACTTCCTAGAGCGTTCAAGGGCAATCAGGAGGGGAGCTGCTGAGACAAGCAGATCCTGTTGTCTTTGCACCAGACCCACAGGGTAATCGGAACTGCCTGACAGAGGAAAAGGTAATCTTTTTGATATAGCAAACAGTGGCTGACAGACCAGAAAGCTTCGCATGAATGCCTTTTAAAATAATCCAGAGCTTTAGGGCATGAAAGTGAAATTCCTATTTCTACCAAGGCTATACCAAGACTAGCGAAGTTGCCTTATATGAGCTACTCCAGTCAAAAGAGATGTGCTTACTAACGCTACCCTGGGGAGAGACAGGCGTTGCCTTCCAACAACCGAAGTAATCTTGCCACAGCATGAAGGTTGACCAGGCTGCTGTGGGAAAGTCTAGCAGCAAAGTAGAGAGAGCGCAGCTCTATCTGGGAGCTCCTGAAGCAATGCTTATATAGGAAACCTCCTGTGAAGAACAAAGGCCAAGTGCCCAAGAGGGATAGACACCATTTGACCAGGGTAGTCGACTGGGACGGCAACTGCAGAAGGAAGTTCAGCATAGTGGAAACCCTGCCTATAGGAAGTCAAGGTCATCTTGCCAAGGAGTCACAAGGTGCTTTAAACACACCCCAGGCTCACAATAATACATGACTCAGCCTTTGCACATTAATCCTAGATGAACATACAAAAGCCAGGCTGTGTTCAGACACTGAGTAACCTCATTTCTTAGAAAGGTCCTTATTACTTAAATGAAAAGCAACCCTCTATATTAATATAAACAGCAACTCTCTGGCTCTGAGAATCTGCAGGAAGATCAAAACGGAAGGATCTTGAATAGGATATGATCCTCCCTGAGAAGGAAGCTGAGGTTTCAGCAAGACTCTCCTGTTTATTAATAAGATAGGCATCCTGAGTATCAGCCGTTATGAAGCAGCCCCTCTTCAGAATGGCCAAAATAATGCTCATTATTAATGCCATTTGAACTTGGCCTTGTTCCGCTCTGTCCATTTCCACTTTCACCGGGATCGATAGTCGTTGCAAGAGAACAGGAACTGCATTCAGTGAAAGCCTCATATCTGCTTTAGGCAGGTTATTGTGAGAAAGGAGAAAGTGGTAACAAGGCAGACTAGACTGTGTCCCAGTTCAGTACCCAAACAGCTGATGTTGGTCAATGCCAAGCTGCTAGGAGACATGCCAACCAGATCTTGGAGTTTGTACTGGCTTCCCAGGCAAGGGTTTTACTGGTGGCCTCTATCCTTTGCAAAATTTTAACTGCAGCTTCTTCCTTGTAACAGGTGCCCAAGAATCTCCCTGTGAAGGAATTTCACCAGTCCAGCATCACAGAGACCTGCCTCGCTCTAAACAAACCAAAGGATGGGAACTTGGCACCTACCCAAGTCCACAAGGTTTGCTTCCCCAAACAACGTAATAATGAGGCTGGAGAATTAAGGGACGAAATAGCATAGGCACTTTTTTGGAAGAGAAAGCAGGCCTGCTGTCAGGAGGTAAAGGGTTTCAGATTGCCCTGAAATCAAACAACAGTTCTGAGAAACGCTTGCATCCAAATAGAAGTTATTGTGCTGTATATAACAACAGCTAGGGGAATTTTAGAATGAATGCCCACCCTATGGAGAAGGAATCAAACTACTTTCGTATCATATGGGAAAGGAAAATTCAAAGCGAGAAATATTCTGCAGAAGACTTGTCAGAAAAATTAAATTTTGAAAGAGCTGGAGACACAGAGCGACATAAGCTCAGGGAGGTTGCTTGGCTGGAACGATGACCAAGGGACCAACTCATCTGCTTTGTTTTTATTCAGCAGTCCCATGCAATCCACACATTTCCATGCAACAATTTAACTCTGTCAGAAGTGCATAGATTTTTTTTGTTTAATCTGATGCTGGCAAAATTCTGTGGCCTCTTTTGCACAGATCAGACTAACTCTATCATCTGGCACTACTCAAAAGCTTTTCTGATATTTTAAGTCCCTTAAAATGTTCTGATTAACAAAGGTCTTTTTTTTTTTTTTTCTTCCAAGGGAAAAATCGTATCTTCAAAAATGATTCTTCCCGATTTCAGCTGGTCAGGAGGCCAACCCCAGCCTGAGTTACAGCCCGGTCACAGTACCACCATCACTGCCTCATTACCTAAGGACAAGAGAGTCACCCTCATGAGTCCCATTGGATCGAAACCAAACCAACACCACAGGCGAAAGGAAGAGCACCAGGCTGCAATACGTATATCCGTTGTCCTATAAGTCACTTCAAACTTTCCGTGACTCAGAGCTATGGGCTGCCAGTGGTGGTACCCCGTCAAAAAAAGCCTTGTGGCTCAGTGAAATAAGCCTGAGGCTGGAAGGCAGGAAGATGTGGGTTTTAGTCCTGGCTCTGCTGCTGCCTCATCAGGTAGCAGGGACCAAGAAATAACCCATGAGCTTAAACTTTTAATTAAAAGTATGTAGTGTTGACACACATAAGGTGTGCCTGAGGACTCCAGCAAAATAAGGGCATAAAATACTATCCACTGACTGTACTTACCCACTTTCCATCTCTACGCACATACATTCATCATACCCTGACTCTGTCTGCCTTGGCCCTCCGCCTTAACCGATCATTTTCCCCCTACTCCTCCACAGTGGCAGAAGTTTGATGCCCATGCTGAGAACCTGATGCTTCTGCTGTATAAAACAACTCCTAAAAGTACCTCTTAAGGGAGCTGAGAAGAGAGCCGTCTCACACTTTTTCTTTTAAAAAAAACTTCTGAAATTACAGTCATGTTATCTCTATCATGCTGATGTAAGTAGTAGTACATCCCTTTTAATCTTCACTTTTAATTAGCTCTTTTCCGTAGGAAACAGCCACTAAGGGATTTGGCTTATGATAGACTTCATACTGCCTTGACCACATGGATAGTGAGGACACAAAATATACAAAAGATCCCAAACTGCTCTGTGAAAGGCTAGGCCGGTCATCAACACTGGCTAGACTATGTGACATTCAAGAGCATCAGAGGAGGAAGAACAGCTCACACTCACCTAGAAAGGCAGAGCTTAGACATCATTAGGTTTGGCATTAGCTTGATCACTGCTGGCGAGAAGTCTCATAGCCGCACATCCATGCCTGCATAGCATCCAATAGATGAATCTGTTTGAACTGGGACAGCCACTTAAACATCCCATGACCTGGAAAAAGTCCACCAATTTCTCCCTGCTCCCCTGTTGTTGTAATTTAGCCACACGTCTTCTCAGATGTCTTTTCAATGATTGGGCCTAATAGCAAAGAGATACGAATGCATTTCAATACCAAGCTAACTCATTAAGCTGGCTTTTGACAGGGCCCTAGCAAGTTTAGCCTACGAGGCAGACTGGAGCTGTTGAAGCCAACCACAAAGAAGTCAGTTAATCCATTGCCATCTGTCTTTATTTTGTTGGCCGTAACAGTCGCAACGTTAGCAATTAGCGTGGCCAGGGCTACCTACGGCAGGACTCATTAACAGCTTTATAGTGCTGCATGCACACAAGTCTTCTGACAGTGCCAGACACCAAGGGCAGAAGCATCTTTGCTCACCCGAGGTGAGAGATTCAATTACCAAAATCCTGCTCTTTCTACCAACATAATGATAAAATTATTCTTCCCGCAACTCTAAACGCCTCAACAACCAGAACATGTCCAGGGAAAGCCCTGGGTACAAACACAAACAACTTGCTCCCACAACTTAGAGCTGCCTTTTTGTTCCACAAAGTCACGGATGATGCTTAAAGGTTTTGACTCCACATACTGTCCACTGATGTGTAAATGGGACGCAGATCTGCTGACAGCAGGTAGGGCTCAGAGACAACTCACCAATTGGGGTCATTATCACGTAATTATGGTGTTATTACAGCAGCTGAAAAACACCATTAGTCTCTGATTTCAACTGGATGACAAGGAATAAGGTCCCTGCAGGGTGCATGTGTACACAGAGATGAGAAACCGCACAGCTGAGCCTTAGCCTGTGCCTTTGGGATGGTACCAAGACCAGAACTACCTTCCCAGATGCAGCTAGTTCATTTCTCACATCACATAAAATTAGTAATTAAACTGATGGCTTACCTGTTTTAAAGGCTCATCACTGAAGACAGGATACTTTTGTTATGCCGTTTGTTAGCCAAATGAATCTACATGAAACGATGTATGCTGACACATACAAAATCAATTGTAAAAATACAATAGATATTTGCTGATCAATTGTTCTGCACGTAACACTTCGTATTAAGTCTCCTCAAGTTTAACTAAGTTTACACAAGTTAACCAAGGCTTTGGACCATCAAGCAGGCAAGTTTCAACCCAGTACTCTCAGTTAAAATGCAGTTTAGCAATTTAGACTGTTAGTTAGACACTAGCTCCTTTGCCTCACTCCCTTTTTACCAGGCAGACAACTTTGAAGCTGTTTTTCCCTCCCCCCCCGATATGACTTCCTATTATTGGCACAGGAACATTTTAATATTCTCATGTAACATTCTACACAGGGACCTCTTGATCCACGTAGTGTTTTCTACACCTTTAACAAGCATGGCTGCTATTTGTCATGCAATAATCCAATAATTTTGGATTTAAACAATTTTTAGAATGAAATCAGCATGCAAAAGTCGTCCTGCGGAGATTCAGTAAGTCAGACCCCTCCTGCCAAGTCCCTAAAAAATAAAATATTGTCTTTACAGGATGAGATGTCCGATTTGCTGATGAGCACTTTAACACTCCTAAGATCTATTTGAGCATTCTCATTAAAAAAAAAAAAAGGCAAAATTCTCTTCTCCAGAATCAAAATTCATACAAAATTCATACAGATAACATAACCAAACCTCTTCCCACAGAGTCCTTTTAGGACTGCTTCTCCCTATGGACAGGTAACAGCCCCTTCTTTGCAGTGCCAGGCTGCAGCACAAGCTGTGCCAGTTCTTCAGTCTTTAGCTCACGTTGCTTCTAAAGGGACTATGCTGCGCCTTAGCTTTGACATTGAGATGCAAAACTAGACTTGTGCTCCCATTAGCCCTAAATCTATTAAATATTGTCCTGTGCTCCAACCCCCTTTTCAGTCCTGTAACAAAAGAAAAGATAGGTTTGTGAACTTTATTAGCAGATGCACGTTAAAAGCGCTCAGATACTGGTAAGGGTGTTCTTTTTAATGACTTGAGTATCACTGCTGAAGTTGAGCATCAGACCCTCCCATTTTTTCAGCTCCACCACTTGCTCTGTTCTATTAAAACTGTAGCATTTCTCAATCGTGGCTCTTTGCCCGTTTTAACTTCTTACACAGCACAAACCTCAAAGTCTGAGCACGTTATGAAGATATTTTCCCTCACATCAGTACTAACATCAGCCTTGCTAATAACTGTGGTTTTGACTCCCATTGGATTATCAGACTCCTGAAACTATAAAAGAAAAAATAGCATACTTATCTAGAAAGGAACTATTGTTCCTAAGTTAGTGTTATCTTTCCAAGATTAACTGCAAAAAGAGGAGGGAGGGTTTATGTTGGTGTATACACGTACAGCTCAGTGCTGCACATACGTCTCTTCCGCAGCCTGGGCTCTGTTAGGTATGTTCAATCAAGGGTGGATGCCCTTCTGAGCAACCACAGCCCTTCCCAGCTCAAAGGCCCTCAACTTCTTGGACTCATAACCTCAAACTCCTCCTCTTCCCCTCAGACTGTTAGTGGCACATCCCAGCCCCTCTTTTCCATCAGTCTCCTCACATCTCAAACTATTTTCTCTCTTCTTTACCAACTCACAGCCACGCCTCTTCACTTCTTCCAGACTCCCCTTACCCCAGCCTGCCTCAGCACGCTACAGTCCTCTCCCACCTGAGGCTGCTTAGCTCCTCAGATGCACGACAGTCCTCATCCAAAGTAACAATTTCATTTGCTCCCCACTACAAATCCTGTCATTTCTGGATTAGCAATGTCAATGCCACTTGCTGTTCAACAGATCACTTGCAGAAATACACAGCAACTAATTCTAAAGTCATTTCTGCACTGTTAAGACAATAGCCCAGCTAGTGGACGTTCATTCAACCCCGGGGACTATGCTGAGCTCTTACCTATCTATTCTGGCAGAGGGGACAAACCTGAGCTTCATCTGCCCTTGCCAGCTCTGGAACCAAGTATGTGATGAAGCACAGTACAGACAAACAACACAACTCACACAGCTGCATACAACTCAGCTTAGGTCCAGAAGAAACAGTGCCTCTTTCATTAGGAGCTGTGCCTCAGCTAACATCTCCTCTGACTGTAGTCCTTCTCCATGAGGCCTTACTCAAATTTCCACCATCTCAGGAATCTCCACACTGCTGCTGTTTCGTGGCATGATACATTTTGCTCTTCTCCGGGCTTCAGTAGGATAAGTCTTGTTCTCTCCTGAGAAGCCTGCCTCTCCTGCCCGAGGCATTTTTTACCACAGGTTCCAGCGGTGATTTCAGAGAGAAGTACACCAACACCCAGCCATGAAAGCTCTGTGGAATCTGCGTCGAATTCCTCCTCCCCAAATCTCAATGGCTTAAAGCCCATCTTTTTCTCAAGTTCACTCCATGAAGCCTACAGATCAGCTCTTTAAGGACATACAACACAAGCAGAAGAGACAGGACTTCTGAAGTGTTTCTGAATTAACTATGCATTAGTGTTTTTTCAAAGCAGTTCACAAATCTTGACAAACTAAGCTTACCTATATACTATTCCCTGTCACACTGCCTCATATCTGAAGAATTTTGAGTATATGACAAATAACTGGGGAGTCAGGAATGCCTTGCTCCAGAATAGGGCTCTAAAACCAGAACTGCCTCTACTCCTGCTTCCTTGTAAAAGGCTGCATGCTTTAGATCCTCCAGCCTCCCTCTCCAGTTCTTCCCCTGATCAAAGGTGACCAACTGCCCAGGCAACTCCTCTCAAAATAAGAACGGTTGGACAGCATCCACCCCTTTATCCAAAGATAAACTGCAACTGCTGAAAGCTAAATTTAATAATCGCTATTCTCAGTCAGGTGCACATTGCTCATAAGTTCAATTAATTCATGAGCCATGCATAACTTTAAGATATCTTACTAAAGCTTTAGACAAGCACATAGCTAGACGCTGTTAACCCAAACACCAACAGAATCCCTGAAGCTTTGTTTCACTTTTCAGTGTTGCACTTTAAAAGGAAAAAATAGCTGTGCAGGAGTGTATGTCCGTTGCCACTTTGGAACCTATCTCAACAGGAACAGAACAAGCAACTGGACGTTATTACAATCCCTTCTGACCAGATCTTCTACGTGGGGGAAGAAGATCAAGAGCATCAAGGTCTCACATCTTTGCATATCCATTATTTGTCATCCATTTTTCTTCTGCCAACTGACTAGATTTAATCCTGACTACAGTTAATGAAACAACAGCTAATGAAACATCAAAGGCTGTTCTCACCTTTGAAGCTTCCATTCCAGTTTTTGTAGCTGTGACAACATATTACTAGAAACTTCCTCCACAAACTGTGCTTTCCCAAGAGAAGAAACACCATCAGCCTTACTTAGAGGAATTCTTACAGGAAAGAGATATGGAGAAGACGACCAACATAGCTACTGGTTATTTCTAAATGCCCTTCTTTAGTGCGAACAGTTTGTGATGGTTAGTTAGTACCCAAGCTTAAGAGGTCAGGAAAATACACATTTCATTAGTATTTTCCTACTGGTAATAAACTTTCAGACAAACAACAATATAATTCCTTCCTCCTAGAAGTACTTTCTAATACAGCTGGCATGTTACCCGAGATAGGTGTATTTTTTCTAATAAAGACAATTATTTCATCAACTCTTCAGAGTAGTGATGAAGCTTGAGTCCTCAAAATCAGGTTATAGTCAAACTTGTTCTGGTAAGAGGAACACTGCTTCATTCTTCAAGTGAAACGCTGCGTGGGTGGAGTATAGTGAAATCCTGTATTTCACAATATTTTAACTCAAAACCCAGCTGCATTAACATTTCAGTTTGCAATGCTAAAAAAAGCTGTAACCACAATGAAGTATGACAAGTTTGAAGGTTAAACAAAACACTTGCAGTTCACTGTGCCAACAATTCAGCACTGCTATGGAGGCAGATGATTACCAAACCCCCAAACTTCACACCCTCCCACTTCAACATGAAAAGTCAAGTTGGACAGATGAAATAAAGAAAGCTTAGTGAAATATGTTAGGTGTGATGTCTACTTTTTACTGCGTAAACTACTCTAAAGCTACTACTCTTGAACATCTAAGCAGCCTACTTTGATAGCACTCAGGCTTTTTATTTTTTATTTTTAAATAAAGGAGATACTCATACTTACCCTAAGCATTTAAACTAGTCACCTTAGTCAATAGCCTAGGCTCTCTGCTGGAAAGCAATTCAGAGCACCAACCATGTCCAGAGCTCACTTCTCCCTGTTGATTACAGGGAGTCTAAAATCAAACTATTTACGCTATTTGCCTGCAATCAGTCTCAAGGAGCTCAAGTACTGATTAAGCACAATGCCCTGAATAAGAACAAGACAACACTACAAATTTCAAAATATTCTAGATTTGTATAACAGCGTCTAGAAATCAAATAAGGCAGAGGACTCTGTGCAAGACGCTACAATACCAGCAGAGAATTCCTGTTGCAGAGAGTTTCCCACCTAAATAGGCAACATGCACACAAAGGAAGAGGGAATTAAAGAAGTGATGTTCCACTATCAGTCCTTACAGTTTAAGGTACAAGATGCCAGGCACTTGGCATTGTTTTTGAAGTCCCGTCATGTAACTGGAAGTAGAACTTTTAAATAAAATTTGGGGTATTTTTGGAGGGTGGGGAAGGGTTCTGATACTTGATCTGAGTGCATCCACGTGGCTAAGAGGCAACTCAGAAACACCTTTTTTTAGCCTCGGCGTTTACGTGAGCTACCTGACTTTTGATTACGTGGCTTTGGCAGAGCTACGGAAATCAAAATCAAGCAGGGCTAGGGACAAGGGAAAGATCAGAAGCCATGTAAAGGGAATCCCAGTCCAAAGTTATGGTGATAGTCATTACATAGAGAAATTTTTCAAGCTTTGTGATGCAGATAACCATCCGGCTAGCCATACTCAAGGGTACCTAAATTCATTAGTCCTTGCTTAAGTTACTATTAGCAAAAAAGTCTCACCAAAAAAAGTAATTCACTTTTCACTTATAGTTTGGACTTAGGTACTTTGACCAGCAGAACAGAAGAGGGATGAAGTCACATTCATTACATACCGCAGGCAGAAATCTGCATTAAGATGCTTGAGGAGGCACTGGTCATATTTGAGGAAGAGCAGAACAGCAGTGGCATAAGTCAGAAAGGCGCTGGATTTAGAAACAGGAGTAGGTCAGAGTTACACATGGACTGCCAAAGGCATTTAAATGAAATACAGGCAAGTAAACACTTCAAACGCATACTAGTTCCCTCATTCCACAAAGCTGCTGCAGAAACATTAATGGCACAAAAAAAGTATTTTATATGATACTAACAAAAGCCAAAAAAACGACTTCTACACAGACCAAGATAGCCTTGCATGCAGGCAGTGCCACAGGTCCACAGATAACGTCTGTAGCGTCCTTGTACGCTAACTACTTGGGAGTGTGCACTAAAAAAGCCTACAGTCAAGGTTACTGCAATGCTCAAGGCAAAGCAAGTAATATTGCCATAGCTGAAAGAGAACACACAGAAACCCGCAGCAAGGAGACTAGAGAATTAGATCACCCAACTGATTCAAGCTGCAACCTGCTCATAAATGCGATGGAGTCTTTCACCCAGCCACTTACTCTTATCTAACTGTTTCATAGGTGAAAGTAAATATCTGAGCTGGTAAGATGTAATTTGTCTGGTAGGAAAAAAAAAAAGCGACTGCTTTTATAAACTTGATTTGGAGTAAAAGCCTCTATCACTGAATAAACACCAGAGCCTTCAAGATAGCTGAACGAGAAGTGATTTTAACTATAGCTTTCTAGCCACAACACACAGGAGACTTGCCATTTTTTTTTTTTTAGGTTGGTTAGAATGACTCCTGTCCTTCAACAGGAAATATATACATAGCAAATAATAATAATAAAACAACCATCATGAGAATTAAAACTTTTATTAGTGTATTCACATATTAGGCAAATGCAACACGCATGAAGCTTATTTCTTAGGTTCACAAGTTCTACCAATACATTAGTCTACTGGTAAAACTAGCACAAACCGGTAACTGCTTTGCCAATTTTTAAGAGTTGTCTGGCCCACTTTTTCAAGGCTTGATTTTTGGTATTGCTTCTATGCCCTAGTCATTATGGCATAAAAATATCCATCACTATGATCAATTCAGTCAACTGATTAAAAGCTGTAACACTGGCCACATTTTTGTTCTCAAAGCTAAGTTATCACTAGCTGTACTTACAAAGTACAGTACTAGTGTAATGGATGAAAATGGGGAAAAAAAAAAACAGACAAAGGCAATCCTGCTACTGCCACAATAACAAAAGAATGACAGACAGCTAGATCACAAGATTGTTAGTAAGATGTATATTTTTTCAAGTCAGAATAACCCTTCTATACAGTTTCCCAACCCTTCCCCAACCCAGACTTATTTGTAGAATATATTTCAGAATATTTTTAATATGGTGCAGCTGTAGTGTCCAAGGGTTCACAATAACATGCACTGTCATGAAGAACCTAGAAGTCCTCCTTCGCTGGTCATACCTCAGCAACCACTATCCTAGAGGTTTTGCAGAAGCAACTACTTTTAATAACAAGGCCCATTATGACATAATGAATGCATATGATCTGGTAAGTAAGTAAGCTATACAAAGCCACTCAGATCATAAATTTAAGTTCTGTTACTGAAATATGTTAAGAAGCTGCATCTATTTAAAACCTATATGAAAGAGTCTAGTTTACCCTGGGAGAGGATTTTTCAAGGTGTTTGGCTTCAAAAGCTAAAAAATAAGATTCTTAGTGACATCTGCTTAATTAAAACATACAGATGTAAGGGGTTAGCCAATAACCTTGTATATTTAATCCAGTATCCAATGCTACTAAAAATTCTCATTCCATGAGAAAAACACTGATCTCAATGATTCAAGATACAAAAAAAGTCCCAAATGCATCAGTGCCAGCAATGTCAGTGCACCTATTGCTGGCAATAGGCGCATCAACTCCGATGGGTAGGGAAAAGTAGACTCCTAGTGTGATGGATACTTGGAATTTATAATATGAATTCATTTTAGGCCCCATTAAGCATATAAAGTGTCTTAAGATTTCACAGATGAATCTCAGACGTTTCTTTCCCTTCCAATGGAGGGATTTTCTTTTTCTTTAAGAAGGCAGCAAAAAGGTAAGCTTTTCTACAAGGAAAGTCTGCTTTTTATGCTTAGGACAACTCGAAAACCTGCTTATATAAAAAATATAAAAGAATAAAGGAGTAGAGTCTTGGAATTTTGAGAGATTTGCCCCAATCAAAAAAAACAAACATCTATTTATGGGAACTAAAATGTAGAACAGCACAATACTGTGATATTTGAGATCATGATACATTACCTGTACATATACTTAACTATTCATGTTATTGATAAACCATTCGGACACTCAATTATATACCCAATAAAAACACCATTAAGAGTCTTTAGAACTGTCCCTTCTTCTTTCTGAAGGAGGTGCTTCTATACACTAAATTTTCATCTAGTATCAGAGTATAGGAAACAGAATCCACAAGGTGCTTTAATTGATGAGACCTCAAGTGCTGTTTTCTTTTTTTTTTTTTTTTTTTAAAAACCTTTTTGGATAGTAAACAGTTCATGGGGACCACACACAAATACTACGACAGACGAGCTGCTATATTAAGTCTGTTGACTGGACTCAATATTTAGCCCACTGATAACGGAGGAAGGAGTTTTACGACATGCTGGAACAGCGTACTGAAGGGGAGCCCATCTGAGTCAATACTTTGTCCAACCATTGTAGAGGTCCGTTCAGATGAAGTTCAATCCAGCACGGAGTGCTTGTTACCGTTTGCCGCCTAGAAAACGAAGAGGAATAGAGAAGTCAGAAAGCGGCTTTGGTTACCACACAGAAAGATAAAAATCTGCAACCATTACATCACTGTACTAAGTTTTTCAGATAGACTTCGCAAAAACACCCCACATTTAAGATGTGTCAATAATTACAGGTATTTCTTCAATGTCCAGAATCTAGTTTTACTCTGCAGAGTAAAACTGTAACTGCAGCATTTGCTTCAAGTGCCACATCAGAAGTCCTACTTTCAAAAAGAGATTCAAAAACTGAGGCTGATCTGATGTTCATATCACAGTCAGCCCCACACAGCTAATATCTTAATCTTCAAAGAGTTTGCATGCATAACTGGGTTTGAATTTGGAAGACAGCTACTGAGAAATAAGGAAGAGAAACACTTTGCTCAGCACAGTCAGCAAGGCTGAATAGCACAATACTATCACAATCATAAGGTCTGGCTTTTTGGAGGAATTTAAGAGAAATGTATAAGGGAACTGTGCTAGATATTGTCAAAAACACCGCATTGTAATGCAGTATGTGGTTACATTGTGTTAAGTGATGTTATCTTAAAGGAACATCAAACTTCATCTCTGATTTCCTGTGATCTTATTTATACTTCTACATTTGTTTTTTTACTGCAACATCCTCATGCAAACAATTTAAGTAAAAATTGTGCGTTCCCCTTGTCTTCTGGAAAAATACAGGCAAGTCGATACAGAATAGAAGCCTTTAATTGAACAGCACATAGAAAGCCTCAGTAATGCTGAAGGACTGACAACCTTCATTAATTCTCCCATGCATCCTTGTTTTAGGGATCTGTTATTCAATCTTCCTTCCCACTACCATATTCAAGAAATCAGTACTGGACTTACTGTACCTGAGAAATCCTGTTATTTCACTGTACCGACTCCAGGCATGGGAGATTTCCTGAACTAGAAAGGCAAGACTACTGTTGCTAAGCCAGTTTTTTCCTAGTAACTCTAGCTATTCCAAAGTCAAAGGAGGAGGCATTAAGATTCAATGACAGCAGATTAGTCAGGCACAAATCCCGTCTGGATGTGATCCTGGGCAATATGCTCTAGGTGACCCCTGCTTGAGCAGGGAGGTTGGACTAGATGATCTCCAGAGGTCCCTTCCAACCTAAACGATTCTGTGATTCTGTGAAACACAACCCCTTCTCTCTTAGGGTTGACACTGCAACCCTCTGTTTTAAGTAAATCTGTTTATATAAACAAAGGAACTATAAAGGAAGAAAAATTAAGCCAGCGAGAGGACAGATTTCAAGAGCTGTCTGTGGTTTTACATTTTCTAGGACAAGAAAGTGGCCGGGGTCGGTGCTCTCTTAGCATTCCGAAAAGCATTGTTATCTTATTACTGAACGCCTATGCCAAAACAAAGTGATCCAATAAAAGAACAATCTAAACCACAGGAAATAATTCCATTTAGTCTCGAATCCTCTCCCAAAGAAGGAAGTGCATTATTCCCCTGCTGTCAACTCCCCTACAACGTGTTCCATAACATACTTCCCCAAAACTTTATAACTGGTTTTTCGTTCAACAGCCCTAGCTCGTCACTAAGTTGGCAAAAGAGAAACACTGGTAGCCCCTTAACAGTCTGCTCAAAGCTTAAACTCAGCTTTTTTACCCCTGAGTTTCCAGTACCCATATCACTTCATCTCTGCTATAGTTACCTCTACTTAACTTTCTTCAGATGATTCTAACACTAGATAGTTATAGTGTAAATATGATCTCTTAACTGCTGGTGTCTGAATTTCTAACCTAATCCTCAATTTAAGCCAGTACATAATCAAACAAAAAATTAAGTTATCATCCAGCTTTGCCCAAGTCTATTCTATGAGAAACATTTTTGACATAACAATGCAGCACAAAAGTCTTACAAGAATGAGTGATTTTACCTCACTTCACCACCTATTTCGACAATTGAAACTATATTCATTTAAATTCACGGTTGTGCTTGTAGTAGCAACCTCTTCTTGCTTTAATCACAACCGTAGCACAACCTATAAGTTTACTGCATCAATAATTTGTTAGCACCACGTTAAATAGAGGCAAGGAAACTAGTACGCTGCTAGGTCAGTAACCAATTTCTGTTCTCTTCCGGCAGTGTCTCCACTGGAGCTTTTTCAACCCTACGATCTCTAAGGGTTCACAGATTACTAACAACCAACGTTTTCCCTCCTTAGAAATAACCTCTACCAAAAGCCTCCCCATTGCTCTAACCCAGCACTAACACTCCACTCACTCCAAGTTGTCTCTGTATCATTTGACTGATTAAGCCTTTCTTCTGTTCCCATTTGAATGTTGTATTTAATTATGCCTAAGTGTATACATACTCCTTTTGAGCCAAATCCAACTGTTCTTTAAACTCGAGCCAGGTTTTTTTCTTCTGTACCTCTTGCTAACAAAGAGGTACCAATTTATTCCATTACTCAAATTTCTCATTTCATCTAATTAGGCTTCTACAAAACTGGCTTCACTTAGCTGGGAGTCCTCCCCCACATACTGATGCTCACATCTACGTGGATACCTTACAAGGCAGATAAAAAGAACCAAAAACTCAAGATCTAGAGTGTAACCAACATGGCATCATTCAACTTCAAAAATGAGAAATTTGGATAAAAAAGTCATTATGTATTGCAATAGGATTTGATGTCAGATTTTGGTTCTTTCAGTGAGCATTTTCTAGAGGTGTTTAAGGGATTCTTTTTTAAACTACAACTCTAAACTCTCCAAAATAATGAAAGCTTCTTTAAAATTGCTCAGTTAGTAGAAGACAGATGCTTTTCTTTCCAAATTCCCATATTACATTAAAAACAGGCACTGTCCTAGGCTGCAGTTTTTAGTTTTGCTAATACAGAATACAATTGGAATCCATGCAAAAGCAGAAAAAAAGACTATTTTTTCCACTCAGAAACTGTTTTTAAGCAGTTTTACCACATATACACAGTCATCTTACTCCTGCAAAGTTTTTTCCACTACAAGTTCCAAAGTATTTGCCATCCCTTAAATACATGTTCTCCAGCTGTTTTATTCTGCACAACGGCCTTAGAGTTGCTCCAATTTTTTCCCTTGGGTACCATCTACTAAACCTAACATCATATCCTAACCAACTCATTACACTCTATATAAAACAGCACAGAAACTAAAACGACAGCAGGTTTAACAAAGAGCAAATAACCATAGCACAAACATTGAAACTTCTAGATGTAAGTCAGTGGTTTCACCACAATAAGTAATCAGGCAGGACTGATCAGGGAAGAAAACTTTGATGACATTCCTTGCTCAGCAGCTAACTTCCATGCAATACTAAGATCAGGTTACTTGTCTTTATAACTCAGGAGCTCCATAGCTGAGGGGGAGAAAAAGAAAAATTTATGCATTCAATCTGCAGAGAGTAAATCTACAATAGTGACTAGAAGCCTGTATATATATCTATATATGGCTTTTGAGTCAGACAGAAACAGTGAACTGGTGAAACAAGAAAATGATCAACTCTTAAACTGAAAAGAGAAGATTCTTCTTACCTGTATTCAGCTCCCCAACCTTTAACAAAACTCATTCTTATAGTACACATTCTAGTAAGTTGATAGACTGCTTCAAAACCCTGATTCACAGATTGAGCCAAAAGAGCAGCAAATTCCTGGTTATTAAAGATTTTTAGATTGCATCCTACAAAGGAAAAAAAAGTTAAAAAAAAGTTAAAAAGGTACAGCTAACATATACTTGCGTTTGCTACACAGAGGCCTGAATCTGTGAAGAAACCTCTCGTAGGTGTCAAAAAGAAAGCAAATCAATACGTTCACTGGATTTTTTGGTAAAAGACCTTTGAAGGCTACTAACCTGGTGGAATTTTGCACACGGTTGCAGGATGCCAGCCATATCTTTGATTACAGTTGGGGCTCTGAACAAAAATTGCACTATCGCTTAGGCACTCAGCAAAAACTTCTCCACCAATGTAGTAGAGACGTACTCCCCTTCCTATAACAAAATCCAAAGGAACTCCAGTTATGGTATGACCCAAGTAGATTAACAGACAAGGACGGTTTTTCTTTCCCCCTCAGAGAAGGTCAAGGCTTTTTTTTTTTTTTTTTTTTAAATACAATAGCAACAGAAATCTGTTATCTAGATGACCATACTGTTGGACTGACAGCTGTAGTGAGAGCAAAACACGATTAACTTGCATTTTTCTCTCACAAACGTACACTACTTTGAAGGAAAAGCAGAGAAAAATATTTGGTCAAGAGGGAGCTAGAATTTTCTAGCCATGTAAGGGCTTGTAACCAAGTCCAAGTTAGGAAGCAGTGTTCATTCCCAAAGAACTTTTTCACTTGAAGAAATATTTGGAATTGGAATAAAAAGCGGATTAAATGCAAACAGTATTAAAACTTATGCCAGTATTAAGTGTTGTACTTGAAGCAGCACACGCCATTAAGATAATGGGAAAAAAGCAAAACACAAGTATTCCCCCTCTACAGACTCCTCTTACATGCACCCACACTACCTAAGCAACCCACCGCATACCTCTTTTCCCTACTTTGACAAAAAAACACAACAGGATTTCATTCAGCCCTATTAGCAAAAAAAAAAAAAAAGAAAAAAGAAAAAAAAGCCACCCTACTGTTCAGTTCTAAATTGTGCTCTTGTTCTGACTGGAAAAAAATCTAGATGAGTTATTCTGGCACAAAAAAAGAGAAACAATATAGGACTGATCTCCAAAAGAAAATCACTTATAATTAACAGCTCCTTGAAAGGCTGCAGTTTAAGAAGCCCTCTCCCCCTTTTCTTTTGAAAACCGTTTTTATAAACAAAATGGGATTTTCTCTTTTTAAAAAAAAAAGAGAACTCCTTACATGTTTGCTTTTCCTCATCATTGACCATTTTGATCAGTCAGCACAGGCATATCCTGGGGTTTCTCCACATCTAAACTTTATTACATAAGTGTTTGGATTTGGGGTGGGAGGAATCAGAAGCTTCTACTAAAGAGGTTTCAGTAAAAAAAACAAACAAACAAAAACACTAATGAACATTGCTAAATGAAAAAAAAGAGTCCAACAAAAATTAAAATATAGTTTAATGAAGAACTTAAAAGCAAGATGCTACACTGTGGTAAATGATGTTCTTTATTAACTGTTTCAAAGAAAATCTTTATCATGTTAAAACAGTGCATTATCCCAATGGCAGCTTTTCACATTCCAGAAAAGTCAAGTAGTACTATATATGTCCAATTTGCATTTTAAAAATTAGAATAAGCTGAGCAACCTTTTAATATTTTCTAATTACAGCTTAAATGTCAACTATAAGCAACTCTGAATTTAAATACTACCCAGGGCAGTGCGGTCCAGCTAGAAGCCCGCAGGCCACAACCTGCCTACAAGATGCTCCTGTTCAACACATCATCTTTTTCCAGAAGACAGAACAGCTACGCGAGCAACAAGAATACCCATATGGCCGAGTACTTCCTCCTGTGCCTCCTGACAGCTATGACACTACTGCTGCCACCAGTGTAGTGACTACTGAATGAGGAAAGGTAGCTCCTTTCACCTTCAGCCATCACTACAACTCTTCTCTATTGCAGCTGGCTGCTGTACCAGACAGAAGCTGCTACATTTCTCTCTGGATTGGGCAGCAGGGACTTCTTTATCTTTCCACTTCCGTCCTTAGCAGGAGTAAATCACGCTCTCTCTGGCAAGCCTCAAGGGAGAAGTTCAACAGCTGGCTGCCCAAGGGTGAAACGAGCCCAAAGCACAGCTCAGCCCATCCTGCCTGGATCACTTCAGACAACCTAATGGCTAAAATGAAATTAAACAGTTAAAAGATCAGGAATTTTTACCTATGTGTCGCCTTGTCATTTCCACTGTAGCATTTCTGTTTACGTTGGAAAGCAGACCTAGACAAAATCGTTCTGAATTTGAAGGATCTGTAAAGCCATCTACAGTCAGTGAAGGTTGCGATGCATGGAAGGTTTCTCCCACTCTTTGATTCAATTCATAATATGCTATTGAACACCAGAATGCAGGCTCCGAGTAAGTAACTGGTTGCAAGTCTAAAAAAATTAAAAAAAATAAAATAACTGAGAATTTGAGGCTGAAAAGAAACCTATCTGCCCTATTTGTCTCCTCCAGAAAAGACAGCTGTAGTCTTCTCAAACTACCCAAATTAAATTTTGCTTGCTCTCATATTTATCCACCCCAGTTAACAGAATGGAATTCCATGTTCCCCACAAGGAGGGGAGGGAAGGGGGAGAAGGGGTGACCTAATCTCACAGCAGCTCATGTACTTCAGGACTTGTATTTTTGCTCAGCAGAGTAGTTAAGCAAAACTTGCAGTGAATGCCAGATATTGAGACACTTCTGTTGCCTTTCTGTAACTCGCAAGAATTTTGGCAATATTAAAGTGAAATTATCAAACACTGAACCACACAAAGGAAAAAATGATTAATATGAAAATTATGTTCCCTTGTTTTACACTATTTCCACTTCTCTCTCTTTCAAGGCATCTCTAAATTCCCTTTATTCTCCCTTCTAAACCTCAGTAACTTCCCTGTGTATCTTCAGCTTTTGCTGCGTTACTTTCTTACCTCTCCTAATTACTCGCTCAATGTTCTGAACAGCATGTTCCTGTCCTATCAGCTCCCCGTTCTTTAAACAAATACCAGCGAATCTGATCTTCCCTAGGCATTTATACAGACACAGCAATGGCACCTGATCAAAGCACGTGAGTAACTAACATGGGAGCAACTATTGTCTTGAGGTCCCAGGTGAAACAGGGCATTAGAAGAGCAGCAGAACAGATGTAAAGAGGGAGACAGTCAGTCTGGGGAGCATTAGCGTGCTGGGGAGATTTGATTGCCTCTGAAATTTGGCATCTACCCATAAGACTAGTTACAGGCTATTATCCTTTAAATGATTTACAGAATCACAGAATGGCCAAGGCTGGAAGGGACCTCTGGAGATCATCTAGTCCAACCCCGCCCCGCTCAAGCAGGGTCACCTACAGCACATTGCACAGGATCTCTTCCAGACAGGTTTTTTAATATCTCCAGCGAAGGAGACTCCACTACCTCTCTGGGCAACCTGTGCCAGTGCTCCGTCACCCTCACAGGAAAGAATTTTTTCCTCATGTTCAGATGGAACTGCCTGTGGTTCAGCTTGTGCTCATTGCCTCTTGTCCTGTCACTGGGCACCTCGGAGAAGAGACTGGCCCCATCCTCTTGGCATCCTCCCTTTAGATATTTGCCGACATTGATGAGATCCCCTCTCAGTCTTCTCTCTAGGCTAAACAGGCCCAGCTCTCTCAGCCTTTCTTCATAGGAGAGATGCTCCAGTCCCCTCATCATCTTTGCAGCCCTTGTTATAAATGCAGCCCACACAACTGTACAACCCTTTCTCTTCGCTAGAAGCTCAACAGTAACAGAAGTAGACCATCGCTAATTAATAACACAGTCCTATTATGTTTATTGTAAGGAAGTGAACCCAGAAGTCTCCTTCTGCTACAGCTCTTTTCTGAGAGTACATTTTTTATTTTTAATGTAATTAGGGATATAAAGAGGCGTGATCACACACAGAGAAACAATTAAAAGTACTTCCAACTTACCCAGGCTATGATTAACTGGGGAGAGAGTACTAGGAGACAGCTCTGCTGGAGATCCTGTTGGAGCAACACAGATTGTTTAAGAGTAAATAATTCCCCGTATTTCAGATGGGAAGGTATGACCACTATCTAGGTACTAGTTTTTATATTAAAATTCCTTGGAAATAAGAAACCTCAGAAATCCTACAATCAGTTTTCCAGCATGTCACATCCTTATTCTCAATTAAGATTACATTTAATTTTTCAGACGCTTGGGAACCTACCCCTCCTTGTAAAGATTCTATTAACCTCTTAGTGTTGTATATGGCTGAGACGCCATTTCGTGCACACTCTCTGAATATATCTTATGCATAATATTTAGAATCCAGTGAGAAATTGGTGACTTCTTCCTAGATTCAGTGAGAAAGAGCTAAGAAAAAGTGGACAAGATGATCAAAATATTACCTCTCTATTCTCAAAGAAGATTTATCTCTAGAAAAGAACAAGCTGGACTTCCTCCTTTGAGGAAACTACTCCTTCCTGGAAAGGGGAAGGAAAAGCTCAGAAAAACATGAACTCTCCAATGCAATATGAGCACTAGTAGGCAAAATTCAGGTGCAAAGAGGGGTTGCACAGAAACATTTCTGCAGTTACTGCTGAACTCAAGGCTTTTAATTAAGGTACCTACTGCCACAAAGTGGGAAAATATTGCAGTTCTTACATAAGCTAGTGCAGTTGATTCCAATTAACTGAAAAAGGTTGCTAACATTAGCTAACCAAAAACTCTCTCAAGTCTGCCAGCAGACAGCAGGAGGTTCTTATCCAACACATTAACTATTCTTTGTCCAAGTCTGAAGTCAAACAGATTATCTAAGTAATTCTTCACACAAAGACACTGCTATTCTTTTAGTAGACCCTACCATACAAGAACTCATTTGAAATACAGCAGAAACGATAAGGCGTCAAGATAGGTTCTCAAAAAGCAGCTTTTCTGCAACCTTTTTAGGCCAAGAGACATCTAGCCTCCAATGAACCTAACACCTTCCTGCTTGTCCTCAGCAGGGAAAGTCAGGGATAGGTTGAAAACAGTCAGCTTTCAAAATCTATTTTAAGGCTTTCCAGTAAAGACTTATTTAGACTTGTATGCTTTTTGTTATGAACCAAATGAAGTGGACTTAATATGGCACAACGTTTTAAAAATATTTGCCTAGCAAAAATTATTTTGTCCACAAGAGACTGATATTTTAAAGACAAAAGACCAGCTTATACAGAGGGCTACCACCATCATCACTTGAGCTGAATTCATGCCATTGTGTAGATGGATCCCAGCTAGTAATTCCTGTTCTTTAAAGTGGTAAAAAAAAGAAATTTTACCTGTATCCATGCTTTGGTTCAACTGCTGGTCACTTGTCTCTCCATCTTCACTGATGTATCCTGGAGGTGGTGTTTCTGTCAAAAAAGTATCCATCTATTGGTTCAACGACTAGAGAAATTGATAAGATTTACTATTTTGGGTTTTTGTCCTCAAACTGCCATGAGCCTCATATGTTACCTGAGCACTGAATTAGAAATTCACTTTTTAGGCCCTTTTTCCTTGCAGTAGGGCTTCAGACCCATTGAACACCTTATCGTCTCGCTCTTGTATGCCTGTCAATTGCTTACCAGGCAAAGTGATATAATTAACGGACAATCCTTGTTTATTCCACACAGTACAAGATACTTTCACTACAATGAATAACAATTTTGCAATTGTGATCAACAGCTTTCACATTTACTAGAGTTACAAACAAGAAAACCATCTGGTGACTTCTAGAGAAAAATATGAGCTGCCTTATATAGTATAACCGTGGGATCAGATGCCCTCCCACAGTTTAGAAGCTGCTAGATTTAATGAAGGCTAGCTTTCAATTCAGTCCCCAAACCTATTTTTCTTTAATACCTGTCAGTTGATTCACTCACTAACTACAGCTATATTATCTAACCAGTTCTCCCTGCAAAAGCTCTATTGTTATTACTCTAGCTTCCAAGCTCTATAAAAAAGTGATCACCTTTTCTTTTAACTAAGCCTTTAAAGAAAGTGTTTCCACAGACTAGACTAAACTCTGTAACAAGTCTGAAGCATTCTGATACTAGAGACTGTGTCTAATTTCAGAGAAATATCTAAAAATATCAGAGAGCACTGTTGTTCCTTTTCTCCATTCAAAAATTTACATTGCAATCCAGATAATGAGTTAACCAACTGCTGTTCAGGAAGTAATTGTCTTTGAACTGGACTAATGTGTCTTTTCCTATAAATTGAAGACAAAACCTCAATTTATTTAGTGAAAGCGTTTGAAGCCAACTAATCTCTACTACTGTCACAGAACTGTCTTTGAGACATCTGAGAGATTAAGCATATTTAATTGCAGTATTACTAAAAAGCAGAAATTTAAAGTTAGTCTTTTACTTAAGAATTAAAATCAAATTATATCAAATATGTCAGAGATGCACAGCAACAGAAGATCAGAATGAGGAGGAAACTCAATTGACTAAATAAAAATGAACTGAAGAATTACCTCTTTTGTGCATTCGGTAAAACTAGTATGCTAAATATTAGAAGTTTGTGACAAAGAAAACTCAAATGAGCATTTAAAAGGAAGATTAAGGGAAACCTTTATTAGCAAGAAATAAGATGATAAAAATCATACTGTTTTGAACATTTTTATACAAATCATTGTGATAAAGTAGACTCCACCCATCTCTGAATCACTCATTATAGTTAAGCCCACGGCCATTGTAAAGGTCAATAACCACTTCCAATCTAACCCACACCTCCCGTTTCCAGTTGCTAAACTAGGCTCTTTGGCACAGATAATTTCCATACCCAGTTTCTCTGAACAGAGATTTCCCCCACCTAGTATTATTAATACAGTTTTCACGTCAGAAGTTGAGCACCAACACAGCTGGAAATAAATGCTCAACTGTAGCATTAAAAATCCATAGCAGAGTGAATGCTGCCAAAAGTTTGGACAGTGCCGTTCAGCACATCCACAACTCATAAGGGAACATACAGCCCCGAAAGGCCATCCTGTGCTTCCATGGTCACTATCTGCCTGGCAAGCACACATGACCTATACCACGGGTGAACCCATTCTCTTTGTAGACTGAGTATTGAGACAGTATTGCAGGGCAGTACTACCATGGTTGTTACTCCAGTCTGCAGCTCAAGAAAAAGGTTCTCTGTAGCGGACTGAAGACATACAAGGCTTATCAGAACCTGGCAAAGCATTCAAGATTAGTTAGCCATGTCAAATAAAGAAAGATCCCCACAGTGTGAATTGAAAAGAAAGGGGTTAATGGCAAAGAGAGGAAAGAACTCTACAGAAATTCAAGCTGTGGTTAGCTGCATAAGCATCTGAAGATCACGTGAATACTCACAATCGCCTTCAACAGACTACTTGCAAATTACTACCTATAGTTGCTTTAGCTCATTTACATAGCACACTGAATTTTCAAATGCTTGCCTTCCAGTAAGTTGTCTGCAAATACTATCAAAAGCCCTCGAGTGGGAAAAAAAGCATACATAAGTTAGAAAAGCAACACCAACTTCCAAGACTTTAAATTGCTCTCAAAAGATCTGCTCTCCCTAGTCGACAACAAATGTGCCACTAACCAAATAAATCAAAAATGAAATCACTGAGATTTCAGGTGCCATTCCATTGTGCAATATATTTAAGCAAATGCAAACAATATTCTGTTTAAGACATGTAGATATGTTTTGCATATTATACAAGGTATTATTCAAGGTAATCATCTTATTTTTCTAGAGTCAGGATCTGCATTTTCAGCTTATTCATCAGTCCTTGGATGCTGTAAGGTAGTTTCATTAAACATTAGTGAGAATTTCAGCTTTGTGTGGTTTTACAATCTAAGCAACTTCCTGAAGAGACAGGAAACAGGAAGTTAGAGCAGGAAATAACCGTTGCTCTTTTTACATCACAATATGGACACAAGCATGTGTGTGCATAGTAGCAGCTTAGTCTTGATATTTGTTTGGGGCAGGGAAGAAGCAAACAGGTGGAGGAAGAAATATTTCACAGAACAACATAACAAAATTGAACTTTCATATTAAAAAAGGACAAGAGTGTGTGGACACAACAGTAACGAATATGCAAAACACACTTTGATCAGTTGCAACCTACAACTCAAAAAACCCCTTCAAGTTGCGAGAGCAATGACTTAAAAAAGTTTTCTCCATATCTATAAATGTGCTAAGAAATTGAGCAGCAGTTTACTTCTCAATCTCCATATACAGCATCTGGCAACCCCTATATGTTTGCAAAACAGGCTTAAAGCACGAGGCAAAGGTCTACTTTGTACTCACTAGCATTGTGAATCATAAGCAAGCTTCTTGTACTAACGCAACAGCACATGCGCTTTCACCCAGGATTGTGTTTTGCAAATAACTATGATCAAATATTTCCCCAGGAATTAATATATCCATAAACAAAATCAACAAGATAAGAAAACACTTGTTGGTGCATCTTCCAAGCCATTCAATCACTCAGGAGGATGAAATTACCATCTTTGTTCCAACGGTACAATGCTAAACATGCTGTTTCAGTGAGAGTTAAGAAGATACCTGGTATGTAATTGCTCTGTGGTTCAATTCCAGCTGGAAAGTTAGTGTTTTCAGGAATGGAATGGGTATAGTCATCGAGAGGTGGAAGTTCTGTAAGGATCTCGGTGTGCCGTGGCACTAGTACAGGAGGCAAGACTGGGAATGAAAATTTTAAAGCATTAGTAAGACTCAGGAAATACACACTTTGCTTCTGTGAGCTAAAAGGAAAAAAAACTAAATTGTCTAAAAATGTCTTTAGATTCCTTGAAGACTTCTAAATGTCAGGGGACTGTTGTTTGCTACAGAGCTGCTAGCTACCCCAAACAGATTTGTGAGGTCCCTGTTGAGTAAGATTACCCCATATTAGCTAAGGTAAGTCATTTCCATTCTTGTTTTCATGTTGGACTACACTTAGCCAACTGGAAATTGCCAGTATTACTGAAAGTGTTTATCAAAGGTGTTCAACACATTTGTAAAATACGGATTTTTCAGTAGCTTTACTGTATTTAGCTTTACTAAACTTTCAGTGGATGGTGTTCTCAAAACCTGTATTTTCAATCATCTTGCAGTTTTGGCAAGAGAAATCATCCTCCTTTTCTATTTTTCATTTAAAACGTTACGTTGAATAAGTACACACACATGCTGCTACAGAACGGCCGAAGCAGTCTTCCTACCTGGCGTCTCCACTCTCTGGTAGTGGTAAGGGTTTACACATACTTCATCCTTTTTAAGATTAAAAGCATATTCACAGTTTTCAATTGCTTTAAGTTCATGGTGACTGTGAAGATCTGGCCAGCGCCACAAGCGACAGTAAATAACATGTGGTAATCCTTTACGATGAGATACCTGTAGACGGCCATCGAGAGATCTATATGGGAAAGATGTTGAGAAGTATTTATAGGCTGCATGCTGTCTCTTAATCACCTAAGCAACAGTGTACACACATGGGATGGGTAGTTTGTTTATTTTCAGAATTCAGTGGATTGGCACTGTTAATGACATTTATAAACATGCTTGGTAAAAGGCTTCAAACGTACGGAAAATGGCATTAAGAAGTGCTTTAACTTATTTTTGAGCTGCACAAATTACTGCCAGTGAGCGTGGGATTCCCTGAAAAGCCACTTTACCTCCAAGTATTTAAGATGATGGCTTCTTACATATTTTTTTAAATGCAGAAGACAGTTGTTAGAAAAAACAACACACATACACTCAATACTCCCTTGAGTTTCTAAACCTCACAGCTTTGCTGTGGCATGGATGCTTTATGGCTTTAAGCATAAAAATTCCCACAGGACTGCAAATAAGCTTATAAGCAGTCAGCTGCCCAAGTGAGCCACATGGCAGGATAACTGTAACACAAAAAGCATGAATACACATCCTGTAAGGGCTGTACAGTTTATCTTCTTGACTTCATCTGCCTTGCTACCAGCTGAAAGTGTTTTGCTAGTTTTAAGACACACTGCATAGGCTTACACAAATGCAGATGCTTATGAGTGTTATGGGATGGGAGACAAACCTCAATACACAAATTAAGTAATGTGACATGAAAAAAATAAAGACCCCGTTTAGAATTTGCCCACCATTAACTACTGAAGAATTTACAAACAATACTTTAGTAGCTCGTATCTGATCCAATTAGCAAGATTTAATTGAAAGCTTGTGGCATACAAAGCAGTTTAAACACTTTGTAAGATTAGGTCTAAAGAATTAAGCATCTCAACTTTGTTGATATAAGTACCAAATCACATCAGAGCTTGCATGTAACAAGTCTTCCCATTCTTTCAACGGCACTGGCGTGAAAAAGGAGTACTCCAGAATTAGAATTTCATTGGTCAAAACATCAGCTGAGAACACTTAGATTTCTATACTGGCAAGCAATTATTTTAAAATGCTGTACCGTGAGAGGCCTAGGAAGCATTTTAGTCTATTTTACAGCTAAAGCATCCCACTAAAGACCCTCCACAGCCAATCCCTCCTCCCACAAGACTTCTATGATGCGAGAGAGGGCAGAATATTCACCTGGTTTGTTCAGAGAAGCTGTAAAGGCCTGTTGTATCCCACTGATCTATCGTGTTTGGTGTACTCAGTCCCCAAATTTCAGAGCAAGTGCTGTGCATAAATTGAAAACAAAAACAAAAAATTGATATGAATATGGAACATGGTTATTCAAAACACCATGATGTCAAACATGGAAAAATGTACAGAATACGTCCTTTCACATAGAAGATAAAGCAATATTAGGCTTGCATTTAAACTGACATCTAATGCTATATTTTCTATATGAAGGAGGCTATTAAAATGGAACACGTGATTCAAGGTAAATGATAATGTTTTTAAAAGGTGAACAAGTCCCCTGGTTTTAAGTAGTCGGATACAGTCGTAACGGTCCTTAAAACAGGCAAAACTTCCTCAGCCTAGCTCTTAACAACATTCCGTTTTAAAGGGTAATTTCTGGTTTTTTTTTTTTGTTTTTGTTTTTAAACATAAACTGATCTAAGATTCCAAACACACACTTTGGGTAGCTGAAACTGAACCGTTGCAGCCTAACTTTCAGGTACCACCACTTCAGTATCAATCTCCTTCTCCATGCACATACTAACTTACTGCTTTTCCCTAAACAAGAAAGTTTGGATTCTGAAGAAGAGCAGGTTGTAGCTGATAATTCTGTTTTCTGTACTCTCCTCGACGAAAGAGCTAAACACTACTTTCCACAAAATGCAATGTTTAAAATACAATGCTGTGAAACTGTATTAAGATTTAATTATAGGATAACAAAACTTTAACTGGTAAAAGTCAAGCAGACCAGGAAAGCAGGAGGAAAAGAGAGAGAACCCTTTCTTTACGGAACTGCTTCAATGATATGATGAGAGCGGTAAAGAAAAAGCAGCCTCCAGTGACAGACACAAACTAAGAGCAGCAGCAGCAGATTTAAGCAAAGCAAGAAAATAGCATGGGTTTGTAAATAGGCAGTTATGTTTTCAAACCATACATTCAAGCTCAGCTCTGTCACAGACTTATTCTGTGACCACTGGAAGCGTTTCATTTATTTTACCTAAGTAACACATAGCTAGACTTTCCATCTCAGAAACGAAGAGAATTTGTTTGATGAGCACCTTACAGCTCCACTAGCTAATCACAATGCCTGAAGATTGACTGGCTGGCATATTACCTTTGAAGTTAGTAGTCTCTGAAAAGTTATACTAGAAAGAAAAGAAGCCAAGTTCACCAAACTCTTAGCTTTGATATTTAAATTTAAGCCTCTAAGCTTCGTTGATATACTCATGAGTTTGGATTAAGTGCTTTATTAAAGAGAAGCGAGATAGACATTTTTATTTCTCCTTTCACAGGGAAATTCATTAATGGATTTCATTAGTGTTATGAGAGAAAAGACAAGACAGCACAGCACTGTATTTAAGACCACTTTTCGAGTTGACAACTACATTAATTCTATGGTTGCTTCAATAATATGGCTGCTTCAGTAATACGCCTAGGCTACTGACAAAAGGCATGAGTAGTTCAGGTCCCCTTCCGACCTGTCCCACGTGCCTTATTTCTAAAGCCACCCCAAAGGAGGTGGGCATGTTCATGCAACTGAGCAACGAGCCAAACCAGTGAACTGACCATCTGATCCCAGAACACACGTGGCAGAAAATTAACATTTTGTGAGTTACTTCTCAGCCAGATCAGTTCCTTTATTCCCTGTGGGGCTACACAAACACTATAAAGGAAGAGCGAGAGCACAGTTTTTGGCAGCAGCCTGCACTTATGACAGATAAACGTGTCAAAACCGAAACAAAGCCCCACACACTGTGGCCTTTGACGCGTCATTGATAACGAACACAAGCAAATCTTATACTAGATGACTTTTTGCATTGGCAGGAGCGAGCCACGTGGAGAAGGCCCATTCTCTGACATGCAGCCATCTCTTCAAAAGACCCAGCTGTTCTGAACAAGCACCTCTACCCAATGTCCAGATAATATCACTGCTCTCCAGAAACAGAGCGGTCAGAAGAGGGATACTGACCACTACAGGATCAGTAGAGCCTGCAAACTCTCCTTCATATTTCTAAAATGCTTCTGGGAAAGTAAGCTGCCAGAAGCTCTGTGAGGATTGAAATAGCTGCCCTGAAGACACACAGGCAGCACTGCTGCACTGCATTGTGTCCTTAAATACGCATCCCTACTGCTTGCAAGACAGATCATCACGCACATCTAATTAGAATAACAATCAGCAGACACAAAGCATGCTGCTTATTAACCCACACGCCAGCTCTGACGACAGACGGCTTACTACCTTTGAGCAAAGGATCCTTTATACAACAGCATAAAACTCATACCGTCAGACAGACCGCATGTGGTCCCACACTGTGGGCTGTACCAGTGTGCAACTGTGACCCACCATGCAGCTGTTTCACAAAGCTTTTAAGACAATACGTGCAAAAGTAAAGCCTTACAGCCCTTGACAAAATCTGATGAACAGGAACAGTATTTGGTACTGTTAACCTCTTCTCTCTTCAGTATCTGAGCTGTCAAAGCTGACAGTATATTCCAAAATCTCTGAAAAGACAAGCAGTATTCTGAAGAGACTATGATGGAGCCAAAACTTGCAATGAAACACAGGACACCATGGAGAAAGAAGGTGGTAAGGAAGTAAGGGGAAAAAATGGAGATCCAGAAAAAGTGATCAAGTTAAAGAGGAGAGCAAAACCTCCATTAGTCAGCAGCCTATGTGATAGGCTGTCTTCCAGGAGGCATGTCTGCTTAGAACTGGGATTAACATCAATGTTTTTACTGGCTCACCGACGCTAGGGTTTCACTCCCATTCCAATAATTCACGATCAAACACAAAGGAGCCTGCTGGAAATCACCCTGTATGATCAATAATAAAGTCAGCTCCATGCAGCTTTTACTGTTCACTAGGAGAAACATCTGAGGAAATAAAGTGGTCTCCCCATTCTCCTACGCACATAAAAGATTAACTTTGAGAACCAGCCCCTCCCCCCCCCACCATGTAATCCAGCCACTAAACTAGGACTCTTAAGAATTCACACAGACCCTAAAACAGGATGAAATCCCCCACAGCCATAAAAAGCATAATTCATGTACAGCACTTCCATGAAAGTGCTACAGTTACTACTCCGACACAATATGCTCATTCATATACAAGCAGCAGCTTGATGGGAGGGCAGACACTCCTATTCATCCTAGCAAGCTGGTGGCCAAAAGGTGGCTGCATTCTGAAAGACGTTTAAATCACCACCAAAATCATCTGAAAGTCTGTGCTTCCTGTCTCCCCTTTATGTAGTAGGGAACCAAAAATAAATAGTAGGCATTCTGTCTTAAACCCTTCTAAAGCATCCCAAATCCCTTGAGAGATGAAGAGTCAGTCTTTGCCTTAGTCCATAAAGAATTTGGAAGAATCAAGGACTAACATCTGTCCTCATAAACTAAATATTGTCTGGAAACATTCCCAGGCATTGGAACACGATCATGTATGCTCCAAAGTAGCTAGGACATTCCCCAGCATTGGCCCATGCCAACGAGCGTTCTCCCACACAATTCCCAGGTTTGAGAGTCAGCACAGGATCGGGACCAGTGGCATCAGGCAGTTCAGACGCAGCCCCCCTGCCCTGGAAGTGAAGAGTTTAAGAGTGAGGATGCGGGCAGTTGTAAGCCAGTTGGCCTCAGTGCCTGGGAACATTCCCAGGCACGTTTAATTTATTAGGAGGGAGGTAGCCAAAACATATCGCCATTTAACCTTTAGCAAGCAGACAACCCTCAAACCAAAGTCTTGAGGCACACTACAAGCTTCATGTTTTGTAGAACAGGGATTTTTGTTTTTGAACCCACTGTATACTGCAGCATTGCTAAGCCATCATTGTTTCCAAAATATAGTTTGACTCCTGCGTCCAAGACGGACTTAAATCTTTCCTGTGTAGACAGGGCTTAAATATATTCCAAGCTGCAAGTTTAAAATGAATATAATTCCTCCCACCAGAGCGGACACTTTCATTCCAAGGAGCATTTTCAGTGCTGCTCTCAAAACAATTTGACCTGTTGACATAAACAAGGTCTCAACTAGACAAAAGCTCGTATTTTTATCTTTTCAATAATGGCTTAAATTAGCAAATCACCATGTTCTGTGGCTGCCAGCACTCCCAGAGCAAGCTCGCTTGAATACTAGATTGCCACTCACACAGACACAACAGAATTGATGAATTTCTTATAAGGGACTGTAGGGATCTAAAGCAGCAAATTGGCTCAGTTTCCCAGATGCGTGCAAGTTCCAACAAGAGAAAACTATTTCCTGGAAGAAGGAGAAACATTCAAAGAATACCTGCAAGGAAAAACAGCCACCCTTAGAGACTGAGGGATTTTCAGGGAAAAGTAAAAGTTCTAGCAAACATCTGGTTAAGTTGTCATGCTAAACCTGGGACAACTTAGTCCTGCAATTCAAATCTCTAGACTGACTGGAAGACAGATGTATGAATAAAGGGTCAGATAGTTATTACTGGGTGGAACCAAAGCTACTTCCGTCGGAGCCTTTCCCTAAATGGAAAGCATTGCAAGAGTTGGCGTTGCAACCTGACTTTTTATCTGCTTATAAGGAGCAGCATCTCAGATGATATTATACAGCTCTGGCAAGAAACATCTTTAATGTGGCTATCAGCATGCAAGAGTACAGAATATGCCTTCAATTCTTCCATTTCATCATTTCCTCTAACAGGAAAATCTGAGTTCCAAAAAACCCTACTCTGGGCAAGAAATTACCTAAACAGCAAAGAGCTGTAGCAATGCTTCACAATTTTGAAAGAAAATGCCAAAACTGCCTTGCTTTAGTAAGATAGAAAACAGTGACATGCAGAAGAAAAATGAGGACACAGGAAGAACCTAAATATCACAGATAAGTAATATAAATGTGTTATTTCGTTAAGTCTACATATTACGGATGTTGATACCAACCAGCATCAATAACGCTAACCATACTGGAGGAGTAATAATTCCTATAAGCCTACTACAAACCTGAACTACGAGGTACCAATTCAAATACGGAGGAGTTATTTATCTGCCAATAAAGAATGGACATGGACAAATGTGATTTCAGCCATACTGCTAAACGTGCAATATGATTGCTTGCTTTGATGTATTATATCCCTATCTCAAGGATCAACGTCCATATGAAACTCCATACCGGCTAGACATAAACTACCCAGAACGGAATAGTCCGAAGTAGCATACTAGAGTTACATTCAAGAGCCCAAACACACAGACGGACAACATCCAAAATGGAACACACTGGTCAAAAACAGATTCTTGCATTTGGAATCAGATTAGATGGCAAAGGACACTGACTCATCTAGGTAAAAAAAGGCAACAGGATAAGGCTTAGTTTTCTGGAAGATGACCGTTACCAACCAGCATATTACGATCTCATCTTAATGAATACAGACAACTATTTGGGTCCTGGCTTGCGGCGGCACTGATTCCAAATTAGAAGTTTCAGTAACTGGAGAGGTATCTACCCAGGACAATCCAAAGCCCTCACGGATACCCACATGTCAACCAATAAAGCCACCTCAGCCTGGTGCTCAACCTAGGTCTCTTAATTACGTTTAGTTCCTCAGCATAGCTAAAAGCTAGATGTACTCATTTGCAGATCCAAGCAACTACACATAAGTGCTGTCCAAACAGCAATGACCACAGCATCAAACAAGCTACCACCTATGTGTGGCACTGCACTGCAAACAGGCCAAGACATTCCTGTTACTTCCCCATAGTGCGTTCACAAAGCCGAAGGACTGTTCACATAAAACTAGGGATTAAGTTAGTGCATCTTCTCAATGATTGAGGTTATAGCTGAAAGACTCTGAAGCCAGCACAATTTTCAACGGTGCTGTACGTGAACCCAAAAGAATGGAACAACATTGTCACTCTTATGCTTGGGCTGGTATCCATGTATTACTCATATTTGCTAATATAAATCTATTACTACTTTTTACAGAGTGACAGAACAAACAAAGCAATCATCCCACCACTAAAACCGTTCGTGATATTAGCCATGCTGCATGCTTTAGTTACTTTTTTTGTACTAAATGCAGTGCTTGCAACAATACTACATCAGACACAAGTTAGGAAGAACCACTTCAAAGATGATACACTTCAACGTGGTATATGAAGTAGCAGAAACTACACAGAAGCCACTAAATATTGTCACAGTTCATAGATAACTGGAATTCCATTTTATTCTTGCCAAGGAGTGGAATGGCTGTAAAGGAGCTAAAAAGCAAGAATCATCTTTTCTGACATCTTTCCTGACTCTATCACATCCTTCAAAATCTACAGCCAGTAACATGTTTGTAAGTCAATGTTGAACGCTATACCTTCTCCATTTTTCTTTCTCCCAGACCTTACGTTCATGAGCCTTTCTACCAATGAATCTATTTTTTTTTCTGCTCCCACCTATTCTGAGGTGTTTGCAGTGCTGGAGTTGCCACTGAAAATAATTTTAGTAAACTGTAACAGTACCCCATTTATCCATTTTAAAATTAGAGTTTGTTTTCAACTTCTCAAAATTCTCACACATAGTCTTCTATACAGATGTGAGCCAGACATTTTCACTCAAAGACTAAACAAGAAAAAACACAACAAGAACAAAGGAAGGCCAGGTTTTGACTTGAACTAAAAAAGTTACTTAGTATAGGCATACACTCAAACACTCTTATAGCATCAGACAACTACCAGTCTAACAGTCACAGGACTTTCTACCTTGACCAAGATTTTTTTGAGGGTATGGGGAAGGGGGCAGATGAGAGGTGCAGAATTTGCTTGAAGAGCTACGCCAAGCTATCCAAATTTGAGGTAAGCAGTGAGAAATGGTTACTAGATTTATGAAAGCTCATCTTCTCTTAAGGAAGGAGCAAGTGACATTACATTATCATAGCTCATGGCTTCTTCTGTAAGATCTGCCTGAGAAAACAGGTTAAAAAAATCTACCGATTCAAGATCTGTATCTTGCATGGCAACTTCTATCTTTTTTAAAATCTTGCTATATAAGGTCTTAGATTTAAGACCTCATATAGCAACATACTGGGCAGAAATCCAAGGCAGGAAGACAGCTATTTTAAGTTCAGAACATAGTTCATCACTAGTGTAGCTGGACTGAAGTTGCTCTCATGTGAAGTCACGGCCCATTACACCACTAATGCTGGCTTTAAGACCCTGGAGATGGATGAGAGAAATCAATCCTTGCTCTTGTTCTAATCTCTTCTTCCAGACATGAAGGAGGATCAAGAACCCACACAGCTGAAAGGAAGATCACGAAAAGAATACACCAAACTTTTGGGACTAGCTCATAGGGTCTTGAAGATGACAGTGACAGGAAAGATAGATTTGAAAGGTCTAGATAGACTATAGATAAACCAAAGTCAGTAATTAAAAAAAAGATTCATTTGCTTACATTCAGCACAGAAGACATCTCTTACCACATCTGCCTGATCATGGTTTCTTAATTCTGGGTTTCAAATGAAAATATGCTATGTGTTTAGCTACTTTTTATATTCTGACTTGACAATCCTCTCTTTACACTGGCAATTAGCACTTTTCCTTACTACAGTCTGAAACGTCTATTTACCAGTCAGAAGTAACATCAATTATACTACCTGTCTTTACAAATAGCATCTCAGCTAGCTGTTTGGTCAACTAACTATACAAAAGCTTACCGCAAAATATAGTTTGGCTGGCCTAAATGTCGCAACTACTGAATTAATGTTGCTTAGGGTTTATTTTCCTCCACGCTGGGAGTGGCAGAGGAAAAGGTTACCTGCCCTATGCTCTGCTAGAAAACATTAAAAGAGAAAACATTAAAACATTAACAACGGACTTTTTTTTAAGCTACCTTCACAACGTAAAAGCTACACTACTCCTTTTTGAACCCTACAACGTGCTATGTCCCAGCACAACTGACTGATCTTTCTACTCGCATCCCCATCATCCCATATTATAGTGACGAGATGTCATCTCTTCACTTAACTGCACATAATCAGATGTGCACGTTCATCAAATGGCACAACCCACTGTTACAGCAGCACCTTCCTCCTTGTGAATCATGAGAAGCAATGCAAGTCCTGATCTCCCTTACAAGAGAAAATGTAAAGATTCAGGAACTGTTTAGTATGAAAGAGGGATTTTTAAATATCTGCTAGAAGAAGGAGCTAGTATGTCAGTCAACGCTGAATAAAAAGCACAAGTGTGAATTCCTCTTAAAAAAATGACTTAGATCTGCAGTTGCACTTATCCTTAGTAGGAGCTGGACAGGATTCCTCCATGTAGACCATTGTTGTCAGTGACAGACACTGCAGTAGAAAAGGAGATTAGTGGGAAAGGGGATGGGGGGAAGGAGGACAGCTTCTGTTAGAGCAGCATTAGTACCACAGTAAAGGGATATTTGAACATGTCATAAGTACAGTTGGGCAATTAGTCTGCTAATAGATTCTCCCATTTTTCAAAGGAGTAGCAGAGCCCGTTAAGTCTAGGAAAAGGATATTAAGTAATGTCTAAAAGAGCTTGGACTCCAGAAAAGAAAGCTCTTACATAACTGAAAGTGCAAGCTGTACTCTCAGCTCAGGCTTAACAAAATGATGGTAACACTGGCAGCTGGGTACTCAGCTCCTGGAATTATGGACGCTTCTCTAGGTGTACCTTTTTTTTTTTTTTTTTTTTTTTAAAAAGTCTAATAGAAAAGTAATTGGTCTTATATACACGTAACAAAAAGGCTTTGTTTCTGCTCTTCCCCCAGAGCCCAAAAGCAGACTTTTTTCACACAGAAGCAATGCACAAAAAGAGTACTTGTTCGAAACAGTAACTGTACCTTTTTTCCCTGCTCCCTCCCCGCCTTTCACACATATTGAGGACATACTGTATCCAAGGAAGAAACATTTATACAAGGGCACGTTTAGCGAAATACAAATCAGGAACCACTGAACTCCTCTTCTCGATCAGTACCCTTTTAAGAAAAAAGTTTACGCAGAATTTTATGCAATACATTCAAAATCATTACATCAAATAGCAAATGCAGCATTTCAACTGTGGAAAATGACTTAAGTAATCTTCCCTAGTAAATGGATGTATGCTAAAAATTAACACATCAAAATAGCCAGAAAAGCAGGAGAGACAGGATGCAATTAACCTCTCTTAACACTGTGGGAAAGGAAAAAAAAAAAAAAGTCATTAAATAGCTCCATTTACTTCACATTGAACTTTGAGGATGTCCACAGGGGACGCACAAGTGGAACATGAGGTACAAAGGATGCTCTGTTGCAGTCTAACATCAGAGCTGCCCATTGCACACTTCAGGGCAAGGAGCTAGTTTCTTCCAGTTTTGCACAGTACCAGGCCAGCAAGTCATCCTGAGGGACAGTATAATGCTCCTCTTCCCTCTACTAAAGGCACACTTCTTCCTGGTCACATGATCAAGAAAATGCTTACAAAGGCAAAAATACAAAGGGCCCTCCCCCCCCCCCAACAAAGCATTTTATCCTCCTCCCTTCTCCTAAATCCTGACATGCTAACCCAGCGCTATCAGACAAAATAAAACAGCCAGTGACAACCACTGTTACCTTTATTTTCTCTCAAAATTAGGAAATGCTAGGAGGACAGCACCTTAAAGTTCAAGGTTAACTTTTCCAGAATGCCATGGAAATCAAGCAGAAGTAAAATATTTCTTTTCTTTTTGTCCATACGGACTGTTCAGATGCAGATCCTATCAAGGAGTCTTCAGTCAGTGTCCAAAGTCAGGGGAGAGCATCCTGCAAATTTGTAAGCTTCCAAAGAGCAAGGCCAGGCTGTGCACAGAGATTGTTTTCAGGACTGCGATATAAGAGAGACGCAATACAATTGAGCCTCACTTAAGACTTGCCAGGGAGAATGAAGACAGGGAGCATGCAAAAACAGCCTAGGAAATCAGGACCTAACGGCTTTGTTGGGAACCTTGCCCTGCGGTTCTCTACTCCCAACATAGCACAACAGCTTTGAGCAGCGGCAACACGTATCGTACGAACTCCGAAGCAATCTTGCCAGTGATAAGATGAACCACAGACACCTTTCACCCCACCCTGCGAAATCACATATTCAAAACAGTCACCAAGAACAGTGACTACCAAGTCCTGCATCCTGTGAGGAAGACAAGCGTACTACCGCTTTTTGGAAATAACTTCAAATTGCTGCACTGCTTTCACTTGTTATGCTATTATATGCAATAAAGGCTTTCTGACTGCAAGGTTATTTTGCAGTTTCTCACAACATCTTCACAGAAATATAAACACAGCACTTTGAGATAAAAGCTTGTAAGTTTGAAGTTCCCGAAGCTGAAAGTACTGTACTCATTACATGACTGAGAGAACTAATGTTGAACGTAAAAATATCTGTATCTCATATGAGAACATCATACTTGAAAACATCTTTGGACTTTCTGATAAAAGCTTTCCAGAGAACACAAGATGACCATCACCTCATAAAAAAATTAAACATCAAAATTCTATTATCAAAGTAGAGGAAGGGTATCCAGGAACACATGCTCCAATAATATCCCAGTAGGAGAAGAATTTTTCTGAGCTATGAGTAGCTGGTAAGATGTTGCACCACATCATGTGGCATGCAGTTAGGAAGCAAGCACGTTCAGCGACACAGTCTAGCTGACAAATCAGCCTATCCTCCACTCTCTCATTTTACCCTGTGTATTAAAACAGTAAATTGAACAACTCCTTTCTAATATTTAAATTCCCACTGAAAGGCTCCAACTAATACACCATCTTCCAGGACAGGCGTAATGTCAAGCCATTAAATACCTCTTTTCTTCTACTTATAAGTTACATAAGGCATTAATAGTCTACTAGACCATCTCAATTTCATTTCATACAACTTGCAGTTACCTTCCCCCCCCCCCTTTTCTATTTTGTATTAGTAAGTAAGGTCATGCAGTGAGTTAAGTTGACACACAATGGAGGTTCACAGATTAACGAATGCTCTGTATCATCCCTAACACGAAGACAGACCTAAACAGAATCAGGAGTATCAAAGAACAAAATATCTTTACAAAAAACATATCCATCACAATACTGGTTGATCTGTTCACAACAAATCAGTTTAACAGTAGATAAGAATCTCATAGAAGATCATGCTTTCCAAACAGGTAAAGAGAGAGCTCACATACACATTTCCAGACTTGCACCGTAGAACATTTAAAGATGACCTTTATCTTAAATTCTCCAACCACTATTTGTCATCTTAGGTGCGAACAGTCAGTCTCCACACTAGAAAAAGTTTTTCCCAAGAGTTAACAGGTACACCAACCCACAGCTAAGTCAAATAATTTCTCTCAAGTAGCCTGTCATCCTCCAAGCACATGAGCAGCTGACACTACTGCATGAGTAGCTCAGGTAGTACTGTTTCGTAACCTGAAAGACAGTAGACAAAGTTGAGATGTGACATTTTGATTAACTATCTCAAGTTTGTGGGTACTTAGGCTGGTGAAGAGGAAGCATTAGCTCTGCAAGACACTTACCTTGTCTGTGTTGCTTGAAAAAAATAGGACGACTTGGCAAAAAATTACTCGTAGAACAACAGAACTCCATGACCCTTTTAATCCCTCATTTAAAACCGAAGATGCTTCTGGATAGCTTTCCCTACGAATTCCACATGTGTCTTGAGAAACTCAGTGAAAGAGGCCCAGGAAGACAGGTGAACAGAGGATACACTAATTATAAAGTGCAAAATGCAGGGAAGAAGCCTCCACACCATGCCAGAGTAACTGCTGCAGTTTAAACCAGCTATTGGTGGAAACCTAACATGAAAATTGGTGAAACTGTTTGAGAGAATACACAGACCCTGATCCACCTCCAGACCAGAGAGCATCTTTAGAGATTAGGCATACAAAAACCCAGAAATATCAAGTACTACATAACTACGGTCCACAGTGCACGCAGTAAGCAAATGGATTCAAATGAAGTTAAAGTTTGAGCTACAGGGGAAGCTTCTCCAAGCAATATATACTGGGGAACAGCAGGAGAACTGAATGCTACTTGTGCCATTAGGGTTCTGAAACATTAATTTGATAGAGTAAGTATGTAAATAGAAAAAGTAAAGTCAGACAATGACTTTACCTTCACTCACCAGCAAAGCCTATATTCTAACAGAAGAATTACAGAAGCTTGACAGTTAGCAAGGAAGCCATGAAAGGCCCAAAGTGTATCAGTGCTGAGGTATCAGAAAGCATAATTTTTAGATGAACACAGGTTGGTTGTTTTACATGGTTAGAGGCAAAAGTCAAGAAAGGAACTTGACAATCAAGATGCCTAACTACAGGTCTCTGTTCTCCTCAGACCAGAGCAGAATATGGGACCCCATACCAGATACCATTCACAGCAAATCTGACCACGTAGAGGGGCAGATCCCTTGGAATAGGAATCAAAATCTATTTACTGAGCTTCACTGCCTAGAGCTAGACAATACGGAAGCATTAAGATTATGGACAAGTCCTGAAGTCTTAGGCATCTCACTCATGCTCCACACCCAGAACCCTCACCTGAAGATAACGCCCACAAGCACACATACAATTGCTTAATAGTTAAAGTACTTTCCCAGGACATCCAACATTTTCTTTTCCTTACTCCACTGAGGGGACTTGACCCTGATCTACACCCACCCAAAAGAAAAGTAGTAACAAACAACCACCTATGTGCTAGTGGCTACCCTCCTCTCTCCCCATGCTACTGCAGCACAAGATCAGAATTTCAAAGGCTAGAGAATATTAGTATTCAAATTATCATTTTTGTGCCTCCTTGGTGCAAAGAAAGCTCATTAAATCCTTATTGCTAGGTCTACGATTATTGGATAAAGCATTGAAGGGTTCCCACGTGCTGAACGAATGCTACAGCACTAGGCTGCAGTAATAATGTCTTCCTATTATTGAATAGGCTATTTCAGCATTTTTAAGTGGTTGCCACCAATGCAATTTGCAACAGAAACAACCACACTGACGGGCCTTATGTTCTCCAGCTACATTCGTCTGAGACAGAGGACAGTGGAACATTTATTTTTCGATCCCAATTGTGCTTTGACAAGACATCAGTTTGCAAGACAGGTACACTGGGCATAAGATTAAGCATCCATAAAAATGTATATACAAAGGAACTAAAAGGGGATTTTCATCCTCAGCTTGGCAGAATTCATGAGGATGGATGGATACTTACATTCTTTGACACGGCCATTAAGTTTACATTCAAGTCTCCCCCACTAATAGAGAAAGGTAAACATTTATTATGGAAAGACAGTAAAGAACTATCAATATGCTCCTGTTGGCTTACACAAAAATTTCAAGGTTCAGAAGGTGCTCTTTGAAAATGTAGCTGAGTCCATGAAAGTAACATTTGAGTTACTCAAGAGAAGACTTTTTCAACCAAACACCTGATAGTTGAACACTGCTTCAGATATAAGACTTTCCGATAGACTTGGAGCCAAAAAAAAAATCCACATCAGTTGATTATCAGGTATACACATTCAAAATTTCAGAACTACAGCATGATTTAAACTCATTTGAAATATCACAGAGGAACTTGACTTGACGCCTCCCACGAAAGCAAGAGGAAGTGAATACCAGTCTGGGATGCAACTCACCAAATCAACTAAACAGTAGCTTTGAAATTCTGCATTTAAGCAAATCTACATGCTTTTCTTTTGTATCAGGCTTTTAGTTATCCAATATTCTAAGAAAGAAGATATCCAAGCAATCCAAGAAATGGTCAGCTTACCAACAATCACAGGCAAAGACTCCAAACAAAAACTTTCAATTCTTGACCTACTGAAATGTGTTTGTACATACTGGAATAAAAAAAAGTCATAGTTCGGGGAGTCATTTCTGAACAACTCTCAAATCAGATTACCGTGTAGCACTTTTGCAAAGGGATGCCCCTAATCTCTTTGTTGCTCTGACAATTTTTGAAGCATATTCAGCAAGATGCAAACTTACTCCAGCTCCCAATTGCTCTCTTGTATCCTGCTGGCCGTCTTCAAACACCACAACATGGCAGAAACCAATGAAAGCTGCTCATGACAGACCACAGCATTGTATACAGTAAATTTTAAAAGTTTTTCACCAATTCATGCTGCAATCAAGTCAGAGTAAGCCAACAGTAACAAGTAGTAAACAAGACATGGGAAACTACTCTTATTAAATTAGCAGGTGCAGATTATAAATAGGATTAAATTAGTAGGAAACCAATTAACTAGCTATTTGTGTTGAAAGCTGCAGCAGTAGAAGAACTGCAGCATGTCTTTACCCTATAAATACTTCCTAGGCTAACAGCCTGAGCTACAGAATTGGGAAGTTTCTCTACAAGAGTGCTCTGGTTGTCATAAAACATTCACATTAGTGAAAACAGTGCTCAGGTTTTTTTTTTTTCCTTACAGTACCAAAAAAACTGAATTGGCTGACTTCTACATGAGAGGAATATAATGAGAAATCTTCTTCACCCTGCACAGTTGGCCTGATATAAAGACACTAATTACTACGGTAAGCCAGGGAATAGTTCAGCACTGACATGGGTTGACTATAACCAGATTCCTTAATTGGAGAAAAATAACTAGTATTTATAGGGTCATTTGGGGCTCAATATTGACAATAAAGCACAGTCAACATATTTGTCTTGAGTGACCAACATATCTTCTTAATGGCAACATAAAACGTCAGATACAGATATTTTTCTTCCTAGTTAAAGCTCTGTACTGGGATCCACTGAGCAAATAAGTCACTAAAGTAATCACAAATAGCTATTTTTCATGCGCCTAAAAGTCAACAGCCCCAGCATGAGTTGTTAACTTGGGACAAATAAGGCAAGGCGCATAAGTCAAGTAAGTTTTAATACTACTTTTTTTGATTCTGACTCTTGAATAGAGTGCTGCTTCTTACCATTAAAGCAATAATAATAATAATAAAGTAACAGTAACTTGAAGCTCAAGAACTCTCACAGTTTTGAAAAACTTTTCACCCCTGAACCTGCTTTCTACATCATTGATAGTCCAACAGGAAAAACACCTTAAACTCACGCTCCAGAACCGATAATACGTCCTTGATGTGGCATTATCACACATACCTTACAAAAATTCACCTCAATTTACCGATTGAGAAATCACCACAAATAAAACAGTTTTTGAAGGTAACCCAGGAAAAAGCAGCACAGCCAAGACTGAAATCCACAGCTCCTGAGCCTTGATCCAATGTTCTCACATGGTCCTCAAAACTCAACATTTTCTTCCTCCTGACTAAAGAGGTGAGCTCCTTTGAACTATGCGATTGGCTAAATATCTTGCAAATTTAATTTTTTTACATGTTGTTCTACCTCAACTGACATGCCAATACTTTGTGCTTGGCATACCAATTCTGTAACAAATGATGTGGGTAAGTCACATGACTTTCTGAATTGCACGAGCTTAAAGTTGGCAGCATTAAGTTGCATTGTTTAATGCTTTACGACTTCCTTTTTCAGGATGACACTGATATTATAAGATGCTGTAACCTGAACTACTGCTGCACTAAAGCTTAACCTTAGTTAACAGGATTTCAGTTCTTAACAGCAGCCACAGCTGTGTACAAAGCCAGGGAAGTTAAAAGAAAAGCTATGTTTTAGTGTATTTAATAAAACCTCAATTACACTTGAATACATTTCAATTAACACTGCCTTAGAAGGTTAAAGAACTGAAGTTATCAATTCCAATTCACCAAGGATGACTTACCTATGCTAGAGCAAAGCCCCGAATGCTATCATATACAATTTCTGAAGGGCTCCCTACACACACACACACTCTTCTGTATTCAGATATCAGGAATAGGGCTTACTGCAAAGCAGCCATTCAAGTAAGAAGTTTTAGTAGAAGAAAAATATGCTAAAAAAAAAAAAACACATTCCCTAGCTCATATTAATCCTGCATCGTACTCCACCTGTCAAATGCACTAATGCTATGAATCAAATAGGAGAAAGCAAACAAAATTCAACTTCAAGCTATAATGTGTAAGTTACATAGAAAGGTTTAGGGAAAAGGGGAGAGACAATATTCAACTTTTGGGCTTACTCCTTTAAAATAAAATTCCAAGAGAGGTTCTAGAAGAGCTTTGTACCAGGCGTTCCAAAACTCAACTGCTTTGGGCGTTCACTCACTCCATCACACCCTGTTCACCTCCATCCATAGTGGCTCCTCTCCAAAATGGGACCACAAAACAGCATTGACCAGTTTACAACAGAACATTTTTCCTATGGAATGCTGAAACTACTATTTTCACAACAAACATCAAAGTTATTTAAAGTCAGTTTCTGAAAACAAGCTCTACGAAAGTTGTGTAATTACACAGTATGATATAACACTCAGTAAGTACTGGAAGTAGTACAGTTCATGAGTATTCATGCCAGATAAACTGGTACTCCCTCCGTGGTTATTTTTTTAAACTGTTCTGAACTTTCTCTTTCTTTCATTAGCTTAGAAGAAATTAAGAAATTCCTGAATGACCACCAGCAGATCTTCAATTATCCCATTTCTAAGTTTAGTTTTGTGATAAAAAAAACAATTAAACTGATTTTTGAAACGGCTTTGTAGTTGAAGGATATGAATAAGAATAACTTTCAAATAACAGGATTAACTAGTGTTATCAACACCATCAGTGGTTGCTTAACTCAAATTTAGAAACTAAGCTTCACAGGGACCTAAGTCAAACTTGACATGAGTTCAGAGTTCCTATTACATGTCATCCATGCAGCATCTAAAGGTGTCCTGCAACTTAAAGCAGGTAAAGTTAGGGCCAGCATCTGCTTGCCTACAGCAAGGCCATCCTGAACATGCCCGATTTTGGAAACTAAGGAGGTCCATTTATCCCTGAATGGGAGACTGTCTTGGAATACGAGGTGCTGACTTCTGCCACCCTGGCACTGAGAAAAGCCCCAAGGAAGCTAGCAGAGTCCCTCAAAGCAATGTTGTGTTTTCTCTCCACAGCAATCCAGACTGCGCAATACAGCACTATGGCCTAGTTGAAAGCAATCACCATTAACTGAAATGGAATTCTCAATACAGATTAGAAAACATTGCAAAGCATCAGAAAAATACCTCCAAAGCCAACTGCTTTGCCATGGCCACTTTCAGCAACAACACAGAATATTCACCTGGCATAATCATCTTTCAGTAGTGTTTTCTCTTCAGGCTACACACGTGGATGCTATTCATCGACAAGCAGCTGCCTGGCTGCTTGTTAGGCCTGGCATCGGGGCTGCATGACTCCTTTCACAAACAGGAAGTTGAGAAGCTCCAGAGCGTGCTGCTGGACTGCTTAACTGAAAGGGTACATGCACACAGGGCTGATTAAGAGCAGCTACAACACCTGCCACAAGAAGTCATGAGATGTAGAGATGTTGTACCCAACAGGAAGCTGCTGCAAAGCATCCAGTCATTCTGCCCTTACTGCCTTTCACAGGCCAGAGCCTAGCCTGAAGCATTCAGGAGACACCAGGAACTTCCTCAAGTCTTCTACAGAGGATCTAGAGACAACACTTGAGTCCCACCATAGTTACAGGACTGAAAAGAGTAAGCGCAATTTGATCTTCCTCCCGCTACACCTTTCCAGTGAAGACATCCAAAGTTTTCACAGCACCAGCTATCACAGGAAGGGATTTTGAAGCTGAGCTTGCTTAAAACTCTCAAACTCTCAGCCATCTCTTGCCAGTCTTTGCTGTTCTAAGGGGTTGTTTTTATTTAAATTCCACACAAAGGAGAGTGGGCTCTGCTTCATCTTCAACAACCCTACCATAAGAAAAAGGAGTTAGTTTATCAGCAAACAATTTACAAGCATGTGTCTTGTGATCTGAGCTATTAATAAAGATGGTGCTTCAGTGTATGCTCATGTACAAACATCTATGTGTGTGTTTTAGGATGCTTAAGATGTTCAACTATAGATCTTCAAACATTTAAGGAATCATTTTAATTTATGTCTCAGTGAATTTGTACAGAATGAAATATGATGCATCACCTGATTCTTTAAATCAGCAGTTTTCAACTCCTGAGCGACAATTAAGTATTAACGTCCATCCTCAGCTCAACTAGCAACTTTTCACAGTTCTGCTACAAGCTAACAGATGGTGCTAAGTTCTGTTGCTGGGAAAATAGACTTCACCTCTGTCTGGATAGCAATGTTATTTTAGCATCTACTGTGCCAAGTCAGCTGCCTGCGGTTGTCCTCTCAGCTAACTTGTTAACAGCAGAGATGCAGATGTTTGAACTGCCCTGTGACAACTTCCAGGGAAACCTTTTTTTTCTTCCCCAGTTTCATTGTTGAAATCGCCCATCTTTTACGGCCTTAACCCGCGCAAGAACAGAGCACAGGAATTTCTGTACTGCTATTCACTGAAGTAACCTATTTTGGAGAAGGATCTTAAAAGCTTGCAAACAATCTATTCTAGAAGCCAGGTTGGCTCTAGTGGTGATCAAAAGCATCCTTAAAATGAGGTTACTGCGTGCAGCTAAGCAATCGCTTTCCTGCCAAACGTTTCCAGGAAATACAAATAACCATACTAACTGATAGAACAGGTTCTGTTAAAAAAAACTGGGCACTTTAGACTAAAATTAGGCATGACCATTTATTCTGTTACATGAAGAAAAAGGCACCCAGATTTTCTCATCTTAAAAGATTTGTTTGCTCTCTAACAGTAGTTTCAAGCCACCTGTCCCACCTTCAAAAGTGTCTTTTCTTTGTCTAGTTAGCTTCTGCCATTGCTCATTGATCAGCATCGTTTACTTCCATCTAGGGAAGATAACTAACACAAGCATCAGCTTTCAGAAAACAGTATCGATATGTGCAATAAGCCATGCCTAGGCTGCTTACCTCATCCACACTGCTAACCCCCTGCAGGGAAAGAAGAAAGGGCTGTAGGGCAGGCAAGTGAAAGAGACACTGGCATATTAGAGAAATCTGTAATTTCTTTAGAGAAACTGGACCATTCTAAACGGTCTTTCTCGCTTTTAGGTGTTTGATGAACTTCACCCCAGATTCTTCTGAAGAATCAGGATGTGATCAGTTCCATGACAGCAGTTTTAAAAGTTATCAACCTTCACTATTAGCTGAAGTGAAAAATATGCAACAGGTATGGTGTTAAAATATCATCTCTTCAATTCACTTGCAGTTGCCTACTTTGCATTTAATGGAACACTCCCTCTGAATCTTCTATGTGCTCAAAACCATGGAGCCTATTGCAAGGTTTCTTCTTTGCCTCTGGAGAGTAACAATGCAAAATTCATCTCATATTTGAAGCCAGGTGCTTCAGAAATCTGTTGACTGTAAATTCCACAAGTCAGCTGGACTCTCCAAAAACAAAGGCAGGATTTAAGCCCCTCTTGTTATCGCTCCCATTTCAGTTAGAACTGGGAGGCTGCTGAAAACAAAGCAAAAATATGCTTCTGAAAAATCAGGAAACATAGCAGAGATGCTATCCTTGGGTTAAGCAAGAAGGGCAGAGGGCACAGATAAGACCACATTTTCCACATACATATTGAACAGCTAAGCAGGAACAGCCATTTTTCAGATAGCACCTTCTAAAGTTGTAAAGACACAGCAGGCTGGGAACCAAGGCTTGGGCAGCAGTATTAGTCTTCACTCTGTGCTTTAAAAACTGTTACTTCTCACTAAAGATTTCTTAAGGCACTCGCACAGCACTAGCACCCTAGCTAGGGATCCCTAAATCTGGATTCAAGGAACCTGGTCTTTAACCCTTACCTCAGCCAGTACCCTGTCAGATAAATCACTTTTCTTCTGTGCCTTACTTTTCCCTGTTACGAAGCAGTGAAAGTTCACCTCTTCTGCAGAGGAAAAAAAAAAAAAATCAAGATCTCCCATGAAAACTAGAGTTAAAGTTGTAAGTATTTTTACACATAGTATCAAAAGTAAGCTTACTTAACTATTAGCGCTACCATTAGCATAAACAAAAATTTTGTCTGTTGAAGAAAGTTTGTTCTTTTAAGTTAGCAATCAGGAAGTTATTTGATGCTGTATCAAACACTACTAGAGTACTGAGATGAGTACACAAACCTCTGGAAAGAGGAAACAGAGGTATACTGTTACAGATGCATCGTTTAACTGTCTCCTCTCCTTCCCCTCAGTTTGCAACAGCTGTGTCAGGGCATATACAAAAGCTGTGCTCACTGTGCAAAGCTAAAATGAATAAAAGCTAGAGGTTCTGAGACTGATGGGAGGTGCCCATGTCCTCTTTATCATCCCACATATACTGAAAGGAGGGGCATGCATACACTGAGAGATCTAATATTCCTCTCCAGTACTGCATTGTGCAGACTGTTTCAGCAGTAGAGCAGGGAAAGTGCCAGCAACAAGATGAGACACAAGAGTGCTCTGCGGGTTCAACAATAGGTAAGTGAAAGCACAGCACAAGATGGCATCTTCTGGGGGAGAGTGAATGGATTACGAGGTATAACAAACAAGGATTAGAGTCGTACCTAGGGGATACTCAATACAGGCAGGTCATCTCCATTACCACTCACCTTTCACATAACACAAGAACTATTACAGTTGCCACGTTACCCCAATGTGTTACCCCAGTGCCGACACTGGAGCAGAATTCAACCTGTGACATGGATTACTTTGGTTATAGCTCAAGAACGACGCGATCAGTTCTGCATTAGTTTTCAGAAACGCGTGCCCTGCATGAGCATAAGGCAGTGCAAGATTACCCTTCTTCCCATAACTTCTTTTTAAAGAACTACAATACTCCATTCAACATGATCCCCAAACTCATTCCAGTTTACCTCCTTTGATATTAGTTCTACATATTTGGTATTATTCAAAAGCAATTTTTTTTAAAACAAGTCTTACTAAAAAAGCAAGAAGACAGTATGAAGTATATCTATACTCTTTTTAAGATAGAAGAGCCACACAGCTGACTACACCATACTATGGGGGTGCTAAAACTAGTGATTTTTATTTCCCTGCTTTGGATTACAATACTCTGCACTATCACCATTGAAATGACTTCTTATATAATGAATATAAACTATGAATATGCCATCTGATTATTCACTACATGGCACAGTTTAGTTTTTTTAAAGGCCTGTATATCAGTTATTGGTATTTACAAAATACTCATTTATAAACAAGTCTATTGGAAGAAGTCTTATATAAATTGATGCTCATGTCCTCTATTTCTTCACTGACCGCTTTCGGGCTCTATTTGTATCAAAAATGCAAGTGAGAGCGTAAAGACATGTTCAGTTGAATACAGGAACTTATTACACACCTTAGAAAAGTGAACTCAAATGCCAACATTTAGTTTGAAGATACACAGGGATTACGAGATTAGAATCCCACTGGCTTGCTGGGAGGATTCAGCAAGATAACTACAAATTACTTAGAGGGCTAGTGTCAAAAGGACTGCTGCACTTATTTAGCCTCTGCTCTAGATTACTGACCCACTTATGAAGTGCTCAGCACCCCTGCTGTGCCGAGCCAACACCCACTCCATCTGTCTGCCTCTGCTTTCTCAGAACCTCTATTAGGCCGCATAAGAAGTTGTGTTAATTACCACATGAGCAGCTTGAATAGTACACATAGTTATCAGCCTTACCTAGTATGTGGTCACCTTGACAGACAGGGCAGAAACAGAACAATTTCAATCGCAGCAGGATTTTATATAAATGACAGGGTAAGTACATGCAAATTTCTGAACAGGGAATTTTATTCAACTTTTGGCAAAGTTTCTTTCAGTTTTGAGAAAAGCTTGTGTGTGTTTAGTTGTTTTAGATTTTTATGATGAAAGGGTATACTAGAATTAAATATTATAATCGAACTCTGGAAATCTCTAATGAGACAAGAAATTTGTGAAACTACAAGTGAAACTTCTGTTGAGGGAATAATGCAACAGCTCCAAAAAGAGGCATACAGCACTGGTCAATACCTGCTCTTAAACAGTACCAGCGATAAAGACTGTAGCTAGTTAGAAAAACAAACACACACCCACCCACCCACACACCACACCCCCCCCCCACACCCCATCACACACAAAGAACAGAAGAGCATTTGGCAAATTAGCTCAACTGTCATGTCAGAATTGCACCTTAGCAGCTTTGCACCCCAAGCTTCTTGTTGATTAGGAAGAAAACAGTTTCAAATTCAGTATCTTTTTATTTTTCCCTGCTGACCTACAGGTCTTTGGGTCATCCGCTGAAGTGGGTCTCAAACAGCAGTTCTATTGACTTCCTAAACTCAAGAACAAGAATCTCCGAAAAATCATTACAGTACTCAGCTGCCGTTTGTTCATTCTCAGGCACCCAGACTACCGCTGTCAAAGTGAAATACCACCAACAGTCCAAAAGCCAACTATGAAACTAAAGAATTTTGTGGAGCACTGCTGGCAGCCCTGATATCTAGCCCCTTAACATTAAAGCCATTTCTCGGTTTAAAATTAAACCTTGTGTAATAGCCAACGCCACTGGAAGAGCTCTCTAGCTACCAGCTTCTTCCTAAGGCAGTCAAGAAAGTAGTAAAATCTAGGTCCAGTCCTTTTTAGAGCTGACTCAAGGATAGGCGAGAACAGTATGCCTCAGCCCAGCAGGAACTGCTGATTGCAACGTGGAGACTGCGTCATAAAGGGTATAATACATCTCTGCATTCCGTTTTAAAAAGTTATTTACTATTACTATTGTACCACAAGAGGTCATGCAGGCAGGAAGAATGACTTGAACACACGAGACAGGTGCCCCAGGAAAACAACGATAAATTCGCATACTGTTTTTATCTTCTAACATTGGCTTCAAGACGTTTAGGCAACAGTTCTTCTGAAGTAGCAACATTCATTGGCCGAGCACCCCGGCAGGACAGCTTGAGGAAGCCCAACATTCGGTCAAGAAGTTGGGTACGTGTTTGTATCACGTGAATAGTTGCTCATCATTTTCTATCACATGAAAACTTCTTCCAGTTAAGCGTTCAGTCAGTGTCACGGTAAAGACTTGGCCAAATATATAGAACCATCTCAATGAAATACATATTCCAACAGGTTCGAATCTTAGTCTACCAATCCACACTAAAACCACAAAGCTCTAACAAATATTTCATTTCTGACTGTTTTCCAAGTGGCAAAAGGAAGAAAGCAGAAGGGAACACCAGAGAATTCTGAGACCGCTCTAAAGGGGGGGGGGGGGAAATACAAGCAGAGCACAGCGTTAGAAGCAAAAGGAGAAGAGAAAAAGAACAGAATTTAAATAGCCATTGATTCAGAGCATAAACAAGATTTTCTCAGAAAGCTATGTCAGTTCTAAAAGAGAATGCTAAAACCATTATTAGATAAAGGCTATAAAACATTTGACATGTGGAAACCATTACCGACACCAGTCAAATCTAGTTTGCGCTATGATTAGTACAAAGTTTAAAAGTATAGCGGGGACCAGCACGCTAATATAGAAGTCAAGCTCACAAAAGGATGTTGCTTCTCTCCCTTAGAAACTATTTTAAGTGTCAAGGAGCTAGGGGGCCAGAATATTCCTGTGTCACAAGATCCTGTAACTTTTTCATAACAAGAAAAAAGAGACCTGTGAAGTGATTTGATACTTATGTTGCACACTTAATGAGCTTACACATGCATCTTAGTGGGAATTTTGTATAACATGAATCTAAAGTACATCACATTAATACTTACAAACATAACCTCTCGCACAGCAGTTGCTATGAATTAAGCTGAGAAAGTCAAAGGGGTAGAATGCAAGTCGTTCACCTAAATGTATATACATATAAAGGAGCAGAAGAGAATTCCTAGAAATACTCCAAGTTATTAAATGAAAAGCACTTTCATTAACCAATAACAAATAATAATTACAGTAAATAAACTGGTCTGCAGGCAACCTGCCTCCAAAGATAAGATTTCCCTTCCAAAGAGACAAAGGATGCAGCTTGTACAACTTAAATTAAGGTACCATGTACAACTGAAAAATAATTAGATGACTGAAGTGTTGACCAAGGAAAAACAAGTCAATTTTTTTCAAGTGAAAGTGTAGGTTCAAGTAAGCCCCTCCAATTATAGACAGGGTTATCCAACAGAAGCATAAGGCAGTGCTACAAACTAGAAGGTATGCTAGGCACCACCTGGATATATATAAAGTGTACTAAGTGGCACTGCAAAATGAATTTAAAGTTATTACTAAAAATGTTGATTTTACAAAGCATGTGATTCAGTTGTGAGAGCTGAAGCAAGCACTATTTAAAACCAAAATAGATTTTAAAGATTCTTCTCCAAAAAATTCAAAAGCATGCAACTGATTTTGTTTATTTATTCACAAGATAGCCTAAACATCCATCTAGTCATTTCTCAATTGGTTATAACAATTTCAACCACAACAGCACTTACCTTGGTATCGTCACACATTTTGTATTGCAATTTTGAGTGGTAATTGCCTTCTCAAGCTCATCCAGCTGTCCTGTTTTCTTTAGCTTCTTGACCAAGCTTTTCACTGCTTTTTCACACCATTTTTCCTCCTGACCATTCTGCTCACCACCACCAGCCCCTCCAGAGCCACCAGCAGATTTTTTCCACCCCAGAAGTCTCTTCACAACTGGTGGAGTGAATGGCAATATGGACGACATGATTTTCACCAGACAGAACACTCAGCACGCAATAAATTAGAGATTCCCGTCTGAGCCCTAAAAACACAAACCAAAATAGACACATTAGCAGTGAGGTTTTACATAAGACAAATACCTTGCTAGGAACTTCATTACCAAACACCATAGGACATAGCCTCCCCAAATAAGCCAGATAATAGTTCAGGACTACTCTACATCATGGTTAGTTATTTCACCAATGAGATTTACGTGCAAGTTTTCTGCACCTCATCCCTTTCCTTCATCAGCTTGTGCAAATTAGTCGACAAGTTTACTGTTGGATTAGGTATTTTATTGTTCCTCAAATCTTTCCTGGCTAAAGTCTACTCACTTCAGTAACTACAAGAGTTAAACTTAGTCTAGCTTTGCATCTAAATTAGTTGATTTCAGTCATTTGTGAAAATTTTAATAAATGATTGACAATTTGTAAATACAGATATGCATGTTCTGCCTGGCTCCAAATTAACTTACCAAGCAAAACTATTTCGAACATCATTTAGTCATTACGGCTTGACAAAAGTCTTACAACAGCCAGCCATTTGGCAAGCCTTTTGTCTCGTTTGTCATGATTTAAATAACTATCAATTTTTGTTCCACTAGGGACATCAACTGGAATTCACTGGAATTTTCAAAGTTTGGGGTTAAGCTTATTTTCTACTTCCAATTCAGAGCACAATGGCCTACAGATAATGAATCTTCCCAAGTGACATCACTTGAAATCATCAGAAGTCTTTCAAAATTCTTTGCAGGATATTTAACTTCTGAGTTTTCAGGTACCTGAGCTGTGGAACTGTTTGTCTGTTTTCAGTTTTGACTGCTTTTCATTCACTATCTACCACCTGATCAGATTGTCTATATAAAATGAAAGATTAGAAGGGATGCTATGTTCAGCTTTCACTGCAAATTACACTTCAAATCATTCAAAAGAGAAATAACAGCCAGTAAAAAAACTTCATGGTTTTGCAGCTTCTATGAGGGTAGCAGCTTCTATTAGGGTAGCTTTAGGTATTAGAATATAAGCCCCAAGTCAGCTGCATTATTTTGGGTAGATAATACCTTGCCTGAGGACATCACGATCCTGTGGACAAAAGTAGGGCGTTAAAGCCAAATGTCAAAACCTACTCTTACTCCCAAGCAGCAACTGGGCATTTGAATTTCAGAAAGGTACCTCGCTTCCCAACTTCAAAACCCATAGCTGTATGAGTTAGTTCAGTCAGCTGAAAGATCTTGCTTTAGCTAAGAACTAATGCTACACCTTCAAGCTACTTGATCAGAGCTTTCAGGGTACCTTACATGTCTCTCCATCCTGCAGAGGCACCTTTCTCACTTCTATTCAAAATATACCAGTTTCATTTTATTAAGATTTCCCCCATCTGCAAAACAACACTCTTGATTTAAGATATTTAAGGCTATAATATTAATGACTGAGTTACACTTTGTCTTACCTTAGCCGTTTCAGTGAGAACCAAAAAGTCAACAAAAGATACATTGTATTAATAACTTAAATTTGTAAATTTTTGACCTGCACAAAATAGAACATTCCACAGAAAGGCTGTTTCATTTTCAATTAAATTATAACCTTCATAAAATAGCTTCTGAGACCACTTGAAAATATTACTGAAGCAAGAAGTACAACTGTGTGGGCTCCAGGAGACAGAGGGTTCTGATTAACAGGCACTCAAGATAAACACCGCTAATTTTAGGGAAGAGACTCAAAATAATCCATCAACCTTAAACCAAGAGTATTCATTTTCATACAAGACGACAATACAAGAAGAACTTCAATATTTTAACATTACTGGAAGAACAGAAGAATTATGCCCAATTGTGTTCAACCTGATCGCAGGTCAGGTTTTGTAGCCTGCAAAACCATTATACTGGAGTCCTCGGTGCTGCAAATAAGAAAAATAAATTCAATATCCAACACTTTAAAATCAAATTCTGAATAGGACACTCAAGCTACAGCCTCACATGGAACTAAGCCAATGCAACAGCTTTTTGCCACGAGAAATCCAGGTCTTGTTTCCTCCTTTCTCCTCACCTCCTCCTCTGCACTAGCCCTGATAGGTGCTAGACCTTTCTACGCAGACTCAGCTGGCTAACCTAGCAGAAAATTATCAAGTTTTTTTGCAGAGTTAGTTTTCTTCCAGGTTAACAAGTTGTATCAGCTCACACATGGTACCGTAAGTACCAGCGTTGATACCTGACAATTTATAGAAGCATGGATGGAAGACTGAGACTCTCCTCCAGCCCCAGCCTCAGCCTTCAACAGTGGTGTTAGCAGTTCACTGCATCTCTTGAATTGCAACCTGAGCATTCACTTTATTATCATTAGATAATTAATTCTAGTGGAAAAGCCAAATTAATCAGTCTTACTCCCATTTCCACCTGTTCTGAACTGTTTGTGGGCCAGGCAGTAGAACAAGTCAGACCCTTAACCCAGTACCTCAAGTGGCTTCAGAGACAAAATGGGAGGCTTACGCAGCCTCTGCTGTTTTAAGAAATGCTCACACTAAGCTTCTGAAACAGGAAACTGGACTACATGTTCCAGGTGCGACCTGGAATAGCAGTTGCTCTGAACTCTATTAAAAGACTTCCAACTTTTGAGCAAGGCCAGCATTAGATGCTTCAGAGGCATATGCAAGAAATTCCAAAAATAAACGGAAGGGGGCTATTTTGCCACAAAGGCCACACTAGGAATCGATGGTTTAAAGTCTGAACGCTAATTTCAGCGCTCACAGAAGTAGGCAACTGTGAAGACCAGCACTGATGCTTATGCACACCTCAATTCTCCTCAAATTTATGGAGCTCACTTCCACATAATATGCATACTTCCTGCTCTTTAGGTTCAAATTTGACACCTTTCAGTGCCCCAGAATTTCTTTGATTGTCAGCCTCATAAAATACGTTTCACTAAGGTCTCATTTACTACCAAGACAAACTGTGTATTCTTTCAGGCCTTCTAAAAACATTCTCAATGCATTTATCTAATTTTTCTGCTCCACAATACCCTTTGAGATGAGGTGTCCAGTTTTACAGTATTCTCCCTTAAGACATAACACTGATCTACATATCTCTATACATGTATATAGATATATGATTTTCTGTATTCTCTGGTGCTTTAAAAAAAAAAAAAAGCAAATCTGCCTTTCTGCTTCAAATTGACATTGAGTGATCCAACTCTTGCCGCAGGGAAGAGTTCAGAAGCCCCATACATATCCGTTGTTCTTCACATTTGAATTCTTATGCTATTTTGACACATTCAAAAGTGAAAGCCTTCCCATTTTCAAAACTGTCAGTTCAGAACAAAATAATCAACACTTTCCAGATAGTTTACCTATTGTTTTAACTAGTTCCTCTACATACATATTTACTAGTCTAGTTTGCATAGAAGCTGCCAAAACAGGTTTATCTGCTACCCCCATGTATATTAGCTATTTTCACATTAAAACAACTTTTTTTTAAACAAGGGAATATATTTAAGAATCCTTTATTACACTGATTATTGCGCCTTAACAGCTGACAAAAAATAAATATACACCACAGCGGCAGTCTAAGATTCTGGGAAGCTTAAACTAGCTTCTTCCTTCTAGCATGCCAGGTGCCAGCAAGTTTCACCAAGTTATTCCAGTAGTGACCTCATATCATTAGAGGGCTGAGCAGAGAGAACGTGACACAAGTAGGACAGGACTTCATCCAGCTTAAGACCTCAACCAATTGTGATAGACTCCTGGCAACAGAATATTTCAGCTGGCTTTATTTCTGCAAAAGTTACACTATTCTGCAAACCTAACGGAGGTACTATAAAGTACAAGGCATGTTTTGCTTGAATCCTGAGCAATTTAGATAAATTTAAAATTATGCAAGGACAACGCAGCAATAAGGTAATTAATAAGATATACCCTACTGGGTCAGAAGACTGGTGCATCTGGCCTAGGGCTCTGTCCCCAACAGCAGCAAAAGGATACGCTATTCAAGGAAAGCACAAGAGCTTGGCTGCCTTATGTAGCCCATTCCCCTCCTAACCCCTCATCATCCACAACCATTATAGCAGCAATGTTAGAGGCTACATCCCTACCTATGCCATTTAGTAGCCATTTACGGACTGTTGTCCACAAATTTATCTAATCACTTCTAGACCTGATGATACACTCTGCCTCCACGATCTCTTGTGGCAACCAGCACCAGACGTGTACTGCCCACTGTGTAGAGAAGGACTTTCAGCTGTTTTAACTCGATCTCTTCCTAGTTGCAGGAAGTGCCTCTTGCTCTACTCCTGCAAGCTTTGCTGAAGAGCTGCTTATATTCATCTTGTCCACAAACTTCATGATTTTGTAGATCTGAATCACATCATCCCCACAAATGGGGGACTATCAGCCTTTTGTCACAAACAAAGCATCTGAACATAGCTCATACAGCTCGGGAAGCTCCTATGGAGAGAGGCCAAGCCTGAAAGCTTTATTTCTTCAATTAAGTTACAAGTACCAGAAGATAATGGCAGAGGAACTGATCGAAAGACTGCAGAAGAATTAAATCAGACTACAGTCTATGTTTGCCACTTGTCTTTTTGGTCATATTATCCTAAAGCTACCAACATTATTATTAAGTATAAAATAGAAATCTACACCGCACGAGCAACTCGTAGCTAGAGAATGCAAAGCACATCCATGCTGCTGAACGTCTGGCAGAAGCTCAAACAGAAATCTGCCCCTTCGACTTTCATTCCCTATGGCTTCTTGTATGCACCTCTACCATTTGTTAGCTTGTAACCATGTCCGTCTAGTCTGAGCTACCACGTTTAGACCTACGGATTTATGAATCACTTTGCTACAGCTCATTTTCAACCAGCAAATCCCATTTCAATTCATCACCTATAATTTCTGCCTGCAAGTTGATACAGTAACATCAGGAGTTTTAATTTTTGTTCTTAAAGCATCATCTTCTCATTCACCATCACTGTTGATACTAGCCTCTGTTACTTGCTAAAAAACATTCCTCTACTATTGCTTCTTCCATGTATCCTTTCTTGATCCATAAAAAGGTATAAAATGCTCACCCCCACCAAAAATAATAAACTTTGCCAACACTGCAAGAAATATTTTCACATTATGAAGATGGCTGCAGACTAAATACATGCTAAATCTGTCATAACTCTTCTTCCTGGTGATATAATCTTCATGAATTCGTTGTAGTCCACAGCCAACCATCTCCAAATGCTAACTACCCATTTAAGGCCTTTTTTTAAAGGACCTTGACAACTGTGCTTCCCCATCATTCATTCTTTGCACTGTCTTTCCTTTGCTCATTCTGTTCCACTGAGGCCTGATGTTATACTCAACAATCAGGTCTTTTGCCTTCCTGTGCACTATTTTCACAACATTTCAACATATCAACTGTCTCCCTGTAATTACTCATCGAGTCTCAAGAGCCTTTTCTAAGCTCAACTACAGATGAACTATTAGTATCAAGGCAGAAATGTAAAACAAAGCAGACAGCTACTATTTCATCCCTTTCCATACTCACTTGTGCCTTAAAACTGTAGCTTTGAACACTCAGTTTTGCCCAGATAAGTGTTGCTTTAGATTGCTGCGCATAGAGAGCACGTGCAGTTAAAAACAGAGTGATTCCAAACAGATTAAAACTGGAAAATTTACAAATTGCCTAACTTTGGCCGTATCTGGTTCATCTCTACCCCTGTAGTATACTTCTGTTTCCTGATGCACATGTTTCTATAGTTGATCAAACATAGTGTCATAGTTGGCAACTTTTTAAGTAACAGTTTGAGTCATGTCTGCTATTATTCCATTCTACTGTAGTTCTCTGGAACAAGTATTAAGCGTTAAGCCCACGATCCCAGCAACAACTAAGCATAAAAGATGAAGAAAACCTTAAAGGCAGCGTGCTAACAAATTAAAATCTTCAAGGAAAATTTCCTTTCCTGAGCGTCTGGAACATACTATAAACACACTGCTGCTACCAAAAATATCAAGTGATTCCTGGCTAATGTATTCTAAAACCTTATGCAACATATTTCATATCAGTCTGCTTATTCATCTTAAACTTGAAATAAAGAAATCTGATCTTTCTTGGTTTTACTAGAAGTATTCTGGCTTAGAGGAATTTTATTTGCAAGTGTTCTTCTCGAATAAAGAGGACAGAAGTTAAGCTCTTGAGGGAAGAATCGTTTGTGGCATTTGAGACAGTCTAGAAGTTCGTTTCCTCCCGATCTTTGTCTCTTTTTTATGGCATTATTAAAAAGCAATGGTTTTTCATTAATCCTGGAATTTGGTGGAATTGATAAAGAATCTCATCCAAGGGCACATTGCTTCAGATCTCTTAGAAGATACACCCTTTCCTTTCACATGCCTCCCTGCGATATTAGGCATTTTAAAATAAGGTAACATTTACTGAAGCATATCCTATTTAAGGCAATATCAAGACACAGCAATCCTAAAAGTTGAAGTTTTAAAGGGCATAGCTTATGTAGTACTATAAATGCCAACTACATTCATGCAAATTCGTTACGAGTTAGAGAAACTGTGAGAAATGATAAAACAAGTCTTTCATCTTGAATTGAACAGAAGTAAAACAAAATTAATTTTTGATCTGCTTCTAGATTCTTCAGACCGTTGTTCTAAACAGTGATAGGACAACTTATTTTCAGTGGAACCTGAGAAAGTTTTCCCCAATGTTAACGATCTCAGTTCACAGGAAACCTAAATTCTGCATGAAGTTCAAACTAAAACCAAAGCCACTCTTTTCACTTTCAGATAGAATACAGTCTAGCTAATACATTTAGTAGAATAGACAAGAGAAGACTTTTTACTTCTACCCCTGCACTCACCTCCCCTCCAAAAACTGCCTTTTGAGATTCCAGAAGGGCCCGTTCTTTCTTCCGCTACAAACACATATTGAAGACACCTACAGTTTTGTCATACTAGAGAACCTCAAAACTGCTTGCTTACGTACGTTTGAGGAACCACCACAGACGAAAGATGACGCGCATCCTTCTCCCCCCATATTCTGGGTGGAGTAGGTCAGCTTCAAATAGTTCCTCAGTAGGTTTGGGGTGTTTGGGATTTTTCAATTTTGGCAGTGGGGGTGGAGAAGAGAGGGAAGGGGAATCCAGCCCTGCTGAGCAATACCCTCACCCCCACCCTGGTTCAGCTTTTCAGCCAATTAGGCCACCAGTGGGGAGTGGCTCTAAAGAGCTCCCTCCCAAGGGGCTCCATCTGGCCTGCAGCTCCATCTGGCCAGCTCACAGGCCAAAGCTCCACAAAGCAAAGCCAAGGTCCTTGCTCAGCTTTGACATGAGCAGATGAAGTTCAAGGCAGGCTGCTTGTGACTTCGGGGGACAGCAGTGAAGAAAATTCTTCCTCTGGGACAGCTTTAGAACGAGGATTTTGTAACATGCCAACTTAGAAACTCAACTGACACATTAATTCTTTAAATTTATTATGCTCTAGTATTGTAATGCATCTCACAATTCTGCATAACTGCATTATTTTATATAGCTCATTGAAAAGAGAATTACCCACCTACTTTTAAAATAGACTTTTTTCCTCTCACTCATTTCAAGAAGTTTGATTATGAATCAAGTGAGAAAACTTACGCTTCTCATACCCAGAATTAAAATAAGCACCAACTTGATGTTATGAAAGCTTCAGAAGCTGGAATTTTTTCAATTACTAAGGACAACTGCAAATTACAGACAAATATAATAACGAAAAGCTTTGTTGCTATTAGAACATTAGCACATTGAAAGTAGCACATGCATTCATAGCATACTAAAATGGCTTGCAACTAGAGACATGAGAAAGACAAGATTTTAATTTTAATAACCTTTGATTAAGCTACTAATAGGACTGAAGCATTTTAGCAACTCTCCTAGAACTACAAAAGAGGAATATTATGAAGAATGTAGTTAGCCAATCCACCTGTCTTCGCAAAGCAACAAATTTCTTGCATGTACTTAATATGAACCAACTCACAGAATTGCCCCTGAAAACTGAAGGACTGTAATATTTCCACAAAAGCACCAAATACACATTCCAAAGGGCAGCAGTTTTGCAAGTCTTCTCAGTTCTTTTGTTTTGACTAAAATTTTCCATGCGTAACAGGCAAGTGTCAATTTGATTATTTTAGAAAGTAAGTATTCCTGGGACAAATCTGACAGGAATAGTCACGGACCCGATTATCAGGTACCTGTCTTGTTCTTCATCCATATAGCTTAGCAGTTTCTCCACTTTGTTAAATAAGTGCATTTAACTAGCTTAGTCAAGTTCACTTTCAAAATAGGCCTAAAAAACGTTCTTCAAACACTCCTCTTGATAAGCAGAGCTCTCTTCACTTTGTACTGAAGAGTGCCTTATGTTAAGCTCATACTGCTCCAGCGTAATTTAACCAAGCCGGAGCTCCAGACTAAACTGTTACGAGACCCAAGAACCACTCCCTCACAGCCTCTTCTTGGTCTTCTTACTACGACTGTCAAACACATATAACCATGACAAAACGTCATCCAGATTGAAGCCTCACTCTTTGTTATACAGTTTCTCTACTGGAAGTTGAGAGCAACGTTTAGGAAGATTTTCAGCAGCAGCCAATTTTTTCTAGCCCAGAGAGTATTGAACACAGGGCTGCCTGTACTCTCTATGCTATTACAAAAAACTAATCCCATCGCATGACCTGCAGCAATTCAGTTTAACAAATCAACAATTACAAATATTTTGGCAAAGTAAGCTTAGGTATTGTTTGCCTCTCGGCACAGTTCACAACCAGTTTGTGGCTTTATGATAAAAGTCATTAAATCCAATCTGAAAAGCAGAATTTACAGCTCACTTAGCAAGTCAGGCCCATAAATGGATGCTTTCAATTACAGGGTATTTACATGCACAAATCATTAAGGCAGCATTGAATATATCTGAAAACTCTAGAACACTTTTATAATAATTAAAACTTTGCATACTGTTCTTTATATAAACAAAACTTAGAAATTCTCTTCAGTCTCAAACAGAGCTCAGATTCGTTGTTATCCTAGACCTACTACAAAGCCTGTTCTCCCAGTAACTCTGCGGGAAAGGGATTAGAGAGATAGAAACAAGTTTTGTTTTTTAAAGTCGCACTCAGTAATTGTGATTTGTGAGCTCCAGTAAACTCAATTACATCAACTAGTGCTCAACACTTCTAAAAGATCAAGTGGAACAGGAAGATGGAGGTGGACCCTGGAGGGCCTTTCATTTCGAGATTCACTGTGTAATTCAAGCTTGTTTTCTTTTGTTCATGAACCCAGCTTCTGGGTAGAAGAAAAGAAGAGATCACTTAAGAGGTCAAAACACCTCATTTTTTTCAATTGTGTTCTCTTTCTTAATGATCAAACAGAACCTCAGGAAGTTGACAACTTCTTCTCCAAGATTACATTACCCACAAGTCTAGCTTCTTCCATAAAGAAAACTGGACCTTCAAACACAGTTGTTGTTTCTGGTGACCTCCAGTGCAGTCCAAGTCTGAACCACACAATTACAAAACAACAATCCACTACAAAGTCATTCTATTAAACATCCCACTATACTGTTAGGAGAGTCTCTAAATACATATCTAAATTAAGTTTAAGCCACCTGAAATGAGATCCTCCCCTTCCTCTTTTTAAAGGCATTTATAATCAATCCTATCTTTCACTCTGACAGTGCTGAGTAAAGGGGGAGGAGGGGCAAAAGGGGCTTCAAAAACCTCCCTTTACTTATACACTCACTCCCCTCTAATTCACCGCAGCTTGTAAACGCAGACATTTTAAAGGTACCCCTCAGAAGACACGCATAAAGAACATACTCATGCACCACGCAGCTAACTGAGATAAAGCACAGGAAAGTCTAAATAGCAATCTTGTTCTAAGGGAAGCCTTTTGCCTTAACAACAAGAGTTTTTTTCCAGTCTGGAGAACAGACCAAAGCTTAATCAGTCTCTCACTACAGAGTCCAGCCCCCACAGAAACAATGTCATGAATCGGTTTGAAAGTACAGCTCTCCAGACTAAGAGTGGAACACTTAAGCATAGACAAACTTGCTGCTATGTGCAGGCTCCTAATAAGCTGTCATTGCAAACTTCTTGCTATAGATAGAATCTTACTTGTTTGTAACCATGAACTGTGGCAACATGAACTCCGCACGCAATATACGCACATTGCAGCGCTCACCAGCAGCATTTTCAGAAATATTTGTTTGGTAAACCAGCACAGTAAAACTTTTTCTCAAAGCTATCTGTGTGTTTGCAGAGTATTCGAGGACCATGCAACAGGCACATTTTCATAGTCAAAATCGGTGATGGAACAACCAAAAGACATGAGACCAGGCTGCAGTCTGAATCCCAGCTGTTCGATTCAACAGTTCTCCAGGACATCACAAGGGCTCTTCACCCACGCACTTTTTCCCTTCTTTTATTTCCCCAGAGCGAAAACTAAAAGACTATACTGTGCCACACTTTCTCTTCCCCTCCATCCCCCCCCCCCGCCTCCAAAAATTGCAAACGGGAACTCTACCAGACTGCAGCAACAACAACTATCAGTATTTATCACCATATAACTTCTCCCATGTGCTTATCTAGGTAGATGAAACACTTAACAGATGACGTCTGTTTACATTTTCACAAGGCACAGATAGCTGCGGCGTTAACAAAAATAAGTGCCACGAAGGAAAACGCTAATTTCAACCCGCACACACATGCCTCGTAGAGGTAGCCCGTGCTCCACACCGACGGCTTTGGAGGAGGAGAGGGGCAGACAAAAGAGCCCCGGCCGCAACCCTTCTCCGCGAACTCGCTCCTAACTTTGTCCACCACCCTGGCGCGAAGTTGCTGCGCCCCTCACCGCTACGAGCGCAGAGAAAGCAGAAACTGAACTCTCCCCCCTCCTCCTCCACGCCGAGGCACGACCCGGCCCGTCCCTCCCCCCCCCCCACCTCCTCCCCGCAGCTCCACGCTCCGGGGGCTCCTTCAGCCCCTGGGTGCGGGGCGGCGGGAGCAGCGCCCTGCCCTCCCCCACCCCCCCTCACCCCGCAGGCCCGGCCGGAGCCACCGCCCCCCGCCGGCAGAGGTGGCCCCGCGCGCCGGGCCCGCGGCGCCCGCCCGCCCGCTCCCCTCAGCGCCGCGTCCCACCACAACAAAGGGGGAGGGGGGGGGCGCCGCGGCCGCCGGGCCTCCGCCGGCCCCGCTGCCGGGCCGGGCCGGGCCGAGCCGAGCTAAGCCGGGTCAGGCCACCGCCGCCCGCCCCGCGTCCTTCCCCCCCCCCCCCCGCGACGCGGCGCGGCCCCGCCGAAACCGCCCCGGGACCAACCTCTTCCTCGGCGAGCTGCGCGGCCGCCCTCCTCCCGCAGCGCTGGCCTCCCCGGCGCGCCCGCCCTCCCCGAGCCCATTGGCCCGCGCCCGGCCCCGCCTCCGCCTGTGGGAGGGGAGGCGACTCGTTGGCTGCGCCGCCCGCCACTCGGCAGAAAGCGCGTCGCTATTGGACGCTCGGCGGCCAAGCCCGGCCCGCGACGCCGATTGGCGCATTGAGCCGCCAATCGAGTGCCCGCGGCGGAAAAAAAAAAGAGGGGGCGGAGAAAAAAGGAGCGAGGCGAAGGGAGACGGAGCCGAGTGGGCGGGCGCGCGGCGGCGCTGCGTGCGCCGCGCTGAGTTGGGGGGGCGCGAGCGGCGGCCGCTCATTGGCCGCGCGGGCTGCCACTCCGTGCCGAAGGCGCCCCTTAGGGGCGGTTGATCGCGAAAGGAGAAGCGCGGCGCCGGTTTGAGTGACCCGCATTGCGCAGCCGCACTAGCGGCGCGGAGGATTCTGCCACCGGCCGCTGTACCCCTCCGCGCCGAGCCGGCTGGGAGCTGAGAAAAAGTAGTGCGCCCCTTCCCCCCCCCCACCCTCCGCCCTGCGCGCCCCAGCAGAGTGACGCCCCCCAGACGCCCTGTCTGCCCTCGAGTGCCCAATAAACACACGACTCAATCGCAATTTAAAAACCTTGGGCGAGGGAAGGCAAAACGCCCTCCCTCGGAGGGCGGCGAGGCCACCATGGCGGCCGCCGGGGGCACGAAGCCGCCCCCTCCCTTCACCTCAGCCGCAGCGTGGCAGCGCGGCGTTTTGGGCGGGTTTTTGAGGCGCCGCCGTGATTCTGCCGGCGGCTCGGCCCTGGGGGATATATTTTGTCAGTTTGAGGTTCACGCCGTTCAGGAAACGGACCAAAAAATAAAATAAAATAAAATAAAAGCAGATGCCCCAGTGCAGAGCTGCTAAGAGAGGCCCGTCGTGGTTCTGAAAGCTAAGGAGGTGTTTCAGGCGTGTTACACCTCTCTCCGCCTTCCTCCCGGGTGGATGGAGCGCTAACATGGCTTTGTGCTTCCTAATGCGGCCACCGCTTGTCACGCAACTCGACGGCCCTTGGCGCCCTCAAAACCTCCGCACCTCTGTCAGATGGGGTGGAGACAGGCCAAGAGGTTGAAAAGCTTCTGTGGAGGGACGCTGGGAAAAAAAAACAAAAACAAAAACAAAAACTTGTCAGCAATTGCACAAACCTGATTTCTTCAGGAACGGAAATTGCGGGCAACAGGAGAAATAGAGCAAAAGGAAGAAGGCATTCAGTGCTACAAATCACAGAGCCCAAAATTACCTGAGAAGCATGGTTGCCGTGGAGAAGCCAGAGAAGATTTACATTTGCGACTTAGACACAGCCCTAGAAAGTGCTTCCAGCCACGTTTCTGGAACTTCAGAAATGCTACCTGATTTGGCAGAAACAAAGGGAGAGCAAAACTCAGTCAAATTTTGGCACTGATGCCAAATCTGGGTATTGCTAGATGCTATTACATAAATAAAGCAGGTCGCTCGCCACATTTTGGACGTTACTAGTTAGGTACAGATGGTTGACGGTCCCATTTGGCTATGAACCTGCAGCGGAAGAGCATCAGCATCTCTAGCAGGGTATGCTAATGGGTCTCGGAGGGATCAACATCTTCTCAAACGACATTCTTGTACAGAGACGTAGAAAGAGCACGGGGGTATTTCACAGTCACAGTTTCACCTGTCTGTTAGAAAAGTTGAGGGAAATAATCTTAGATATAAGAAAACATAATGAAACTGTGACTGGCTGCACTATCCTAGAGAGGATACATGTTGACTTCCCAAAGGTTGTGACCAAATCCCCTAAAAGGTAAAAGAAATATAACACGGATATTATATCAGTTCAAAGACACTTAGGATTTCTAAATGACCCGACACTATCAGATGTCGCCATGTGAAGAAGACAAGCATGGAGTGCAGCGCCAGGAAGGCAGGGCTTGGAGACAGAGCAGATAGTTTTTGCGTTGAGGTCATCGCTACCAATATGTCAGAATGACCTGTTAAATTGAAATAAAGGAATAGCTTTGAACAGAGTTCAGATGCAAAAAAAATCAGCCAGTGTGTTCAAGACAGGAAAAAATATATGTTGAAGGTGACCGGAAATCCATGGAGAACCACAGCAGCATTAAATGCTGCTAAATTTCTTCAACTCACGCTATTGAAACTCCAGCATATACTTCAAGAAGTGCATACTCGAAGAAGTCCCTTAAAACAGTGCTTCTTCCCTGCTTACTGTAAATGCCACTTAAGCAAACTATTTTCACTCTAAACTTATGCAAAGGTAGCGTTCGTCTTCCACAAGAGTGCGCGAGATTGTACAACACAGAGAAGCTGGGTCTAGAAGCTGTGAGAGGGCCCGATTCCCTCACGTTCCACATTACTTTGTGGCCAAACAGCATGAAAACGGCCTTTTTGTGTTACTGCAGGACTGCCTGCCACGGGGGCTAGCGCTGCAGTACTTGCAAACACTTCCTCCATGTGGGTAATAGTGTGAAACAACTCATCTGGAACAAAGGACTGAGACTGTGTCTCCCTCATGCTTTAAAGGGTTAAAAATGGACTTAAACTGCTTCCCCTTTTATCACATGAAGTTTGTAAGCAACTTCACGTTGTATCACTTGGCGTGGCAGCATGAAGAGGGTTAAGGAGGAAGCCACATTTTGCTCTTGCCATCAAATAGTGAGGAGCAGTTGATTTAAAAGACAACTAAAAGCTATTTTTGTACTGTCCTAACAGGCATTTGGACTGGCAAGAGAAGATCCTTAACATCATAAATGAAAAAAAAAAGCTATTGCATTAGGCTCCTAAATGAATGGGAACTTCTACTCAGTCACACAGGCATATAATAGACTGAGTGTGTGCAAAGGGTCAGTACTCCTCAGACCATAAAGAAGCTGCAAGTTAAGGCTGAGAGGAACAGCAAAATACTTAAAATAAGCATTTTCCTATTTTGACTCCTCTATGTCTCTTCTCAATAATTAAATTTCTCTGAAATGTTGAAACTCAAATCTATTCACTACCACTTCTAAAATGCAGAAGTATTTCCAATATTACATAAATCACTGTAGTTTCAGACAGGGCTATTACGGGATTTCAAAGCAAAGCAGCAAAACAAGGAAACAGTCCCATAGCACAGAAAACTTGTCAGCCCTTGATATAAGCCTGCAATCTCTGTCCTCTACCCTTGCCAAAGTGGATTTAAATAAATATTCAAAATCACGTGTTAAAAGCAAAGTGCTTTTCTGACCCACTGTAATGCAAACTAGTTGGCATTTAAGTTGTAAAGTACATTAATTGTAGTATATTACATTTATCAGATGAAATAGAAGTAAACAATAATTTCTAAAAGTGGCATCTCTTGTAAGAAATTCATGATTCCGTAAGATCTATATATTCATTCACATTATGGATTTACACTGTGTAATTCTCATGAGCAAATGCTTTAACTATCTTAACTTATCTAGATATCTTAATTCCTAGTGCCTATTTTGTGCATAAACTCTGTTCCCCTAAGTAACCAAAAGCATGGTTAGTTAAACAAACTTTGGCATAGTCATACAAGCACTTGGGATGCTTTTTGAATTACTGAACTGGGGTGCTGAGCTAACTTGCTCTACCTTGTGCTGAACTGGATCAGCAGCTCTCACAGTCAGGGCAGTAAGATCCTGCTTTGGGAAAATACCAAAGGCCTGGATGTATAGTGGGAGCTTGGTAGCTCACATGCAATCACGGATGAGACACATACAGTAAGCCAGCTGAACTGAATTTCGCACTAGTCTCCTGGCTTGAATGCCTCAGCTTTATGCCTAACTTTAGGTGTGGTCAATCACTGCTAAGGAACAGCCACGACTTAAACTGCTTGAACTCAAATCACTTCTTAATTATGCTCGGATGCTAGTCTCGGTTGCAGGCAAGCAGGCTGCAGAAGCCTCCGAGATGGTTTTGTGTGAACTCCCTCGGGTCTTGCAGCAGCATAGCTACTTCCTCCGGAGAGGAGGTGCAGCCAGGACTCCTCCATGGGCCCACGGCGGCCTCCTGAACCCAGCTGGAGTGTTGGAAGGACCTTTCAGACACACCGCCTGCGTTCACATGCTCGCTGGCAGTCTCCACGCTTCCTTGTCAATAGTCACTTGCCTTTCATTCCTCCATTTTCCTGTTTTTACAGATTAGAGATGTTTTGTGTAATCAGAATTTCTGGGTTTTTTTTTGGTTTTTTTTTCTGGCTATCCCTCTGTCCTTTCCCCTTGTTCCAAATACTACTTTGTTCTTCTGCCTACAGCCTTTATTTTGGATTACTTGAAGTTGATTAGGAACACATTTATGCTAACCCCAAATAAGCCATCATTAACATGAAATAGTCATGTTTGCACACAGATTTACACCAGTTTATCTTTATTGTCTTAAATAAACAAGTGTAATTTGTGAGTAGGCCTTGGGGACAAGAGCTTTGTTTCTGAATTAGTAGTAGGCCCTGGTCCAGCAAGGATTTGTGTATGTGTTTAAATCTGTGCGATGAATAGGCCAGTTGAAGGCAGTGGGATCACGCACAAAAACAAAATTCAGCATAAATGTAAACCTTGGGATGATTAATTTCTCTATCAGTCATCCTTATTTCCTTTTTCCACTTTCTTTTTCCAAGAGGCTGAAATTAATTCGTCATTACAGTGAAACCTGCACAATAAAAAAATAGTTTGTGCCTCCATAGGAAGGATCAAAATAAACCAATTTATGCTGTGATCAGTTATTGCAATACAGTCTGTTTCTGTTTTACACTGTGTAAGATGCACTATGCTAATTAAGCATATGTTTGTATAGATTAGTCTCAATGAGATTTACCCCAGTTTTCTACACCATCTGTGCAAGATTGATAGCCGAGTTGGAAATGATCTCCGTATATATTTTCTGTATTAGTTTGTGAAGTATTCGGACTCCTTTGAGGTAAAAGTTTTCTGCATGTTATTATTGGTCTTGCAAAGCTTTAGTTACATATCTTGAATATTCTCTTTGTGCTTTCAAAAACTAGTGATTTCTGACAGTATCTTTTAAACAGTTATTGTCATTCTGATGAGCAGCACAGATCAAGCGAGAATTCAGAGAACCAGAAAATAATCTTCCTTGCTTAGTTTTATTTAGAGATATAAAACATATATTACTGTTATACAGGTGAAGACATCACAAACTAAAAATGTTGCCATAATAAAAAATTAAGCTTTAAAAATATACTGGGACTTTATCATCACAAAACTGTCATGTTGTTTATTTCAGATCTTGACACTTATCATGATGAATAACTGATGCGAAAATCTCTTATCCTTCTAACAACGCTTGAAGCTGATAGCTGCTTCTGTGTAATCCGCGGAGAAGTATGTGTTAGAGCCTCCATCTTTGCCAGCCCGCGTTCCCAGGGAGGCAGGCTGATTTCTTCCACTGAGGTGACAGAAAAATGAGCCCTTTGCTCCGGAGAGCCCCAGCACACTGAAATCTGCCCTCTGTAGAAATAATGTTTTGCCCTGTTGTACTTATGAAGAGCCTTTCTGGCAATCTAGACCAGCTTCTTACTAGCACGTGGTGAGGACATCGTCTTGACGCCATGTTCTGGCTGCAGGAATTAAGGAACTGACAGGTAAAAAATTGAAATTTTAGCAGTCTTCGGATTTATAAGTAAGAGGGACCATTATAGTCATCTACTTTGTGTAATATATTTCAAAAGCCAAATAATTTCCCCCCCAGAATCCTTTTGCAAGCCCATAGCCTCTGTGGCTGTGAGCTACTGCCTATCAAAGAAGGAAAAAGCAACTCAAGTCGGCTTGCAGACTTAAAAGTGGAACAGATCCGCCACCCGCCTAGCAGGTTGTTCCCATGAAAATGAATGCTTTTCTTTTATCTGTAAGGAATCTGTTTAGCTTCAACTTCCTGCCATTGGATCTCATTATACCTTCTTTTTTTTTGGTTGTGTTTTGCTAGACTGATGTCTTTAGTCAGACATGTAAGTATTTGGTGAGTGGGAGCAAGTTGCACCTCAGTGTTTTTCTTAGATAAATGAACTAGATTGAGTTTCTTCGGTCTTTCACCATAAGAAGAGTTCCGAAATTTCAACATTAACCCTGAATCCTCTTTAGCTCTGCAACTTCCTTTCTGAAGTATGGGCACTGAAACCACAGACAGCCCTTTAATGTGTTTACAGTGTTATAATACTTCTCTGCCTTTATTCCGTTGTCTTCTGCTTATACATTCAAAGGCCTCATTTCATCTCTTGGCTACTATGTAAAACTGGGAATATATGTTTACAATGTTTTCTACAGTGACTGGTAAATCCTTTTTAGAGTCACTGCTTTCCAAAACGCAGTCCCTGCTCTTAAAGTTGAGATGTGCTTTCTTGATTCCTTGAGGCAGCTGTCTTAAAAACACCAGTCTGAGTTACCACATTTGCTGCACTGTGCAGATCGTGCTATAAAAGTAATTTGTCAATACCTATGAAGCATGGCAGTAAGAAAAGCCTCCCCGCCTTCAGCCACAGGCAAGGACAGCTTCTGATTTGTCAGACCTTACCACTAACAGGTGAAGAAAGTTCAGACAGTACCAAAATCGTAAGTGCTTTAGGATAGTATTGTCACTGAAAGTGTAAACAGAGAGGTATGTCTTCTGATGTACGTGACCAAACCAAATGTGAAACTATGGTCTATACTAGTTAGCTTCTTCCTGCAAGTTTAACAGAACTGCAGGAAAACATATTACAGATCATATAGTTTTAAGCACTAGAGATAGTGAAGACAGAGCACATATACACTGCAAAAGTCAGATTCAGAACTTAATCAGCCTGTTGATATATCCCACAGCAGGGAATGAGGCAAGAAAGAGCTACAAAAAATATGAGAGTCTTAGAAAACACTGAAGATACCTATCATGCACAAATAGGTAGCTGCACCAACTGAAACAGAAACAATGGTCTGCAAAGAAGAGCAAGGAACGAATGAAAGATGCTAATGTGTTGTATACATTTATTTCAAGAGAAGTCACTTTGCAAACCTGCAGTTTGTAATCCACAGCGATTTGTAATCTACAGCAACTGATGACCAACAAGAACATCGCTCAGGAGCAATGTCTTGCTCCCCATCCACTGGCTTGAAGAATAAAGCAAAAGAAGTGGTTTGCACCTCAAACGCTAGCAAGACATGAAAACTGGCTGAACAGCCAAGCTCAGAGGACTGTGGTAAGTGGCACAAAGTCCAGCTGGAGGCCAGTCACTAGTGGTGTCCCCCGGGGTTGATACGGGGGCCAGCACTGTTCAACATTGTCATTAATGACCTGGACGATGGACAGGGTGCACCCTCCGCATGGTTGCAGATGATACAAAACTGCGAGGAGTGGCTGACACACCAGAGGGCTGTGCTGCCATTCAGAGGGACCTGGACAGGCTGGAGAGAAGGGGCAGACAGGGACCTCGTGAAATTCAACAAAGGCAAATGCGGGGTCCTCTACCTGGGGAGCAATACCCCCATGCACCAGGACAGACTGGGGGCTGACCTGCTGGAAGGTAGCTCTGCAGAGAAGGACCTGGGAGTCCTGGTGGACGAATTGACCCTGAGCCAGCAATGTGCCCTTGTGGCCAAGATGGCCAGTGGTCTCCTGGGGTGCGTTAGGCAGAGTGGTGCCAGCAGGTGGAGGGAGGTGATCCTGCCCCTCTACTCAGCCCTGGGGAGGCCACATGTGTGTCCAGTGCTGGGCTCCCCAGCATGAGAAAGACATGGATTTACTGAGGGAGTAAATGAGAGTCTAGGGAAGTGCCACAAAGATGAGTAAGGGAATGGATCATCTCTCACACGAGGAGGGGCTGAGAGAGCTGGGCCTGTTCAGCCTGGAGAAGAGAAGACTGAGAGATCTGATTGATGTGTATAAGTATCTGAAGGGGGAGTGTCAAGAGAACGGGGCCAGACTCTTCTCAGTGGTGCCTGGCAATAGGACGAGAGGCAACGGGCACAAACTGAAACCCAGGAAGTTCTGTCTGAAGATGAGAGAAAAAATTCTTTACTGTGAGGCTGACTGAGCACTGGCACAGGTTGCCCAGAGAGGTTGTGGGGGGGTCTCCTTCCTTGAGATGTTCAGAATGCAACTGGACATGGTCTTGGGCAACCTGCTGTAGCTGACCCTTCTTGAATAGAGGGCTTGGACCAGATGATTCCTGGAGGTACCTTCCAATCTCAGCTAGCCCATAGCTCCCTGACATGGTATTTGAGATGTTACAAGGACATCGTTTCTGCCTTTACATAATGAATACAAGTCTGTTGCAAAAACATAAAAGCTAAATCTGGTGGAAGGGTTTAAGGTAAGCTTTGCCATTTTTTTTGGGAATCAAAAGATGCAGCTGCCCTCTGTGTGTAGTGTTACCCTGTGTCGAATATAACCATAAATTTCTCCTTAGATAACACGGTTGATAGGTGCTTGTGCCCTTGCAGCACAGAGATTCACACAATTCTGCCTGTGTGAATCCTCAAGTGGTCCTGGTGCATGATATTATCATAATACAAAGCCTTGAAGGACCTTGATTTGGGTGCAATAATTAGTGTTAAATTTTGCCTATGAAGCTCAACTTGCCTCTGACACACAAGAGAAAAAAGCCCCGTTGGAGTTAAAGAAAACAGAAAAATTGTCTGGAAGGTTCTTTCCAGCATATGTCTATAATTTCAATCAGAAGTGCAAACCTCCTGGTTTGAACTCAATAGCCCAGGTTTTGCGAGTGCTGTAACCAGAGTAGCCGCTTACCCAGGTCCCGGGTGGATTTTGCAATCCACCAAACTTGACGTTACAGGTGACTCCCCTGTCTGGGAGTGAGAGAGGCAGGGAACATCAGTCTGAACTCTGTCCACCCTCGAGAAACACAGTGGGCACCTGCCTTGAGCAGGCTTGAGTCCAGGCATCATTCTGCCCAAGAAAATTGTCCACCACAAATCCTAGTCACTGCACTGATAGGACCTGGCAGTTACAATGTTCTAGTTGTAAAACTGCCTTTTCCTGGTAAGGCTCAGAGCAGTGACAACCCGTGTGCTAGCGCTGCTTATCTCTGATTATCAGGTCCTGGCTGCTATCTTCTCATCCTTCAGCTGATGTTCCTGCTATTTCTCTTCCAGTTGATCCAGAGGAAAAAAAAATGTAGTTTCTCACCTACTGTGCATCAGTGTGAGACAGTTGATTGTCAGCCTACCCATGAAACTGTCTAGACGCTGTGATGTGCTGTCAAATGCACAAATTTAACAAAATGATAGGGGAGAATGTTTTCCCTATGAATCCTCTTTCAATCATCATTCTCAGAGGTTATTTGTGTCTGTGGCAGGTACAACATTTTCAGATGAAGACATGATTTGATTAATCAACTCTGCCTCTTTAAGATGTTCTAGGTTTTTTCCGAAGACCACCCATGACATAAGCTGAGGCTTACATAAATTCTCCAAGCCCTACATGCTGTAGTTACAGGTAGTTTGCAGTTATTTAAGTGGTAATGTCAGTAGATAATGGTCTCCTGCTGCTAGATAAAGCCAGAAGAAAAGCCAAGACATTTTACGCCTGGCTTAATTTAAAAGTGAAGGCTAGTTGCTTGGAAAAACAGCTGTTTTGAAAGACACCATCAGTTTTTCTTCTTAGGTTGTTTCTCCCAGCAAAATGGTGAGGAACGAAAAGGAGAAAGAGAACCATCAGAAACGGTCCTAGGATCATTTACAATTCCAAAAAGACAAGATTGTCGGCGTGAAGGAATCTTGCCCTTTCCTTCTCGCCCTCCTGATATTCTGCTCTTTTAGGAGCATGATGACGTAACAGCAGCTGATGTGACTGAAGTCCCTGACATGGCCCAATTAGAGTCTCAGCTGGAAATGTTGGCGAGGGCATCAGGCTGTGCGGGAGAGGCATTTCCTGGAAGCTCTCTGTCCTTGGAGAGATGGGAACTGTGTCGCAGGGCCATCAGCTGGGGCAGAAGAGCTGGGGCATCAGCCTAGAGCAGGGAGAGCAGAGAAACGGGACCAACCTCTCTGGCCATGCCATTGTACTTACAGCCCCAGAAAAGAATATTTGGAACATATTTTTGCTCTGCAAGGTGTCCACATAAAGGCATTTGCATGGTTTGATGGGCTAGATCTCCAGTGTCTTTTGAGGGAGTGCCTTGAGGCTGCCTCCAACACCAGCCCCTTATCCCTGCAGACTGTGGTGGTAGGGTGCACTTCACCAAATATTAGATTTCTGAAAGTTAGATGTCCAAGCGTAAGTTAGTCATCCGAAACTTTCCCTTCAGTCAACAGGGAAAAACAGGCATCTCCAGAGGACGGTATATCTGGCCTATTTTAGAGCTCACTTTAGGACGAGATGAATAACCCTCTGGAGTTCCTATTTCTCTGCATTGACCATACCACTGTTGTTTTCTTCTTCATGCAGTGCCGCGGGCAGATCCCGTAGGTGATTGCATGCCAGCCTCCCAGCGCTCTCACTGCAGCCATACCTGTGCAGAGCAGTGCATGGTATACGCACCACGCCAGCTGGCCGCAGCTGGGGACGCTGGCCAGCTTGGAATGGGCAACGCCCAGAGTACTAGACTTTCAGCTTTCAAAACAGGGCGGGCACATGAAAAATGTTGTTGCAAATGGTCCCTGGCTTGACCTAAATCCCAAACCATGCCCAAGACCTGTCTGGGAGAGTGCAGCTGGTCCTGGGCCAAGCCGTTGATAGGGAGCGTTCCGGCTGAAGAGCACGGACAAGGGAGCTGCGGCGCGTTGGACTGTTCCCTGGGACTTCCTATTGGCGTCTATAGGTACTCTAGGATCAGACTAAGCAGTCCTACAGGCTTTGGCATCCTGTCTTTCTGCTTGCCTTCTGCAAATCCAAGCAAATCTGACATCCTTCTTAGAGCAATTTGAAGTTATCCTTCATCCAACCAAAATGTACGGAAGAGGAGTAGCTTAATGGGCTGGGGCACAAACTGGGAGAGCTAGGGATTTTTGTAGTTATATCTGTGGTGGGCTGTCCACGCCAGGTTTTTTTACAAACTGGGAAGAGAGCTTGCTATTCCAACCATGTTTGGCAAAATCACAAAGTCAAACCTCAGTTCTCCTAAGGCAGACAGGCACTGCATAGTAGACTGAAGAATTAAAATACAGATCTATTGACTACTGGGATGTCGATCTAGCATGTAAACCTCTGGTGTAACAGTGTAGCGCCAAAATGAGCTCGTAAAACTGTATGACGTGCTCAAGGACAGAGTTTGGTGCAGGAGCCGTGGAATTCCCTTCCCCGTTGCTCTTGCACCTCACTGCTTGCCAGTTGTCTGACTTTGCCTCCCATTCTTCATCCAACAAGTTCCAGCTTTTTAAACTATTGTACATTCTCATGACAGGCTGTTCAGGAAAAGAGAGGACTAAGAAACACTGGGGAAATTTCTTCACTTTTTGCTATTTATATTTACCCAGCTTAATATCTGCATGTCAGGTATGCCCCTGTAGGACTGCATAGGGGTCCTGTGAGAGGACTTCTGATTCCTTTCTTCTTATATTCTGCTTCACCTCGTGCAAGACGGAGGAGCCGAACTGAGGTTGCAGCTTGTGTATGCCCCCCTTCACAAAGAGCCAGTAATTGTTAAATAAATTATATGCTCTTGTGTCCGCATGCTAATAACTCTAATCCTACCTCCAACTACCAGGTTTAGAAATGTGATTAGGGAGGATTATGCCTCACCTAATGCCTAGTCGCTTATCTGTTCTTAACTGGCCTTTTATTTCCACACACACAGCATAAAGAATTTAACCAAACATCTTGCACACAGAGAAAATGCCAAGTGAGTTAAAAATCAGTTGAGGGAGAGTAGGTAACAGCTAGAAACCAGACGTGACTGAGCACTGAAACATTAACCAGTGCGGTTATGACTCCTAGCAGCACCCAACCACTCCCTCTGCACCCTGACCACTTAAACAGCTAGAAAGCCAAAAGGGCTGGAGTTGGATCTCCCACTGGACTTTTTTATTTTTATTTTTTGCAAGTGAAGCATATTTTTTCATACAATTCTTGCTTTTATTTTGTGTGGATGCCTTCTCCAGCAATGCTAATGGGCAGGTTGGTAATGGCCACAGTTTAGGAGCTGCCTAAACACCGTCCCCCACAGCCTGGTCTCTGCAGGCAGTGTGTTAACTCCTCGCTCCCTGTCTCAAGGTGATATCCTAGTGCCAGCACGTGGAAATTACTGTGAAGTGAAACCTCACTATCCCAAAATATTTTACAGGTTTAACATGAGCAAGCAGAATCAGGTGATATGACATTTTTCCCTGGATTGTATAAATTGTACTGAACTCACCGGCGACTCCACCTTCTCCAGCGTCCACTTCACATGGCCACCCGGAGATGTAACACCTCTTCCCCTAATGATGGCAAAGAGAGACAGGCAGCCCTTTGGGGAGTTTGCCAAGTACCAAAATGACAAAAATATGTTAGTATGACAATTAGTAGAAACAGGGTCTGGAGACCGTCTTCCAACAGATGAAAGACCATGTCCTTTCCGACTCTAAGTTGGCACAAGTCTACTGGCAGAGCTGCTCCAGTTGACTGGCTGTGGCTTAGCCTGTATTTCTTGGAGCGCCAGGTACACCTGTTCCCTCCTTTCTTTTCCACTTCCATCACACCCAGCAACAGTTCTTGGCCAGGCAGGGCCAAAGGGACGGAGCAATAGGGCACAGGGGTTATATTTCAGTTCCAGTAGCAGCAATCCAAACAAGGAGGTTTGTCAAGTCTGTGTAAAGGTTTCAGTTTAAAAAAAAAGGCACTTTTTCAAATGGTTGTTGTTTTTTATTACAATAACACTAAATCTTTATCATTTGCTTCAGAGCTGGCAGTTACAGCACTGTGTGGGAGTACGATTCCCACGTGACTGGGGAATCTGAGAGGATATGTTGCTGTTGGTTTTTCTACAAAGGTTGCTAGCAGGCAAACAGGTGACCATATTTAGGAGAGAAGGAAGGAAAATACTTTTGCCAGAGAACTGAGATTATGTTCTGCACATGGGCATAGATGCAAATCAAAGCACGATAAGGGAGAAATACCCAAGGGTTTATCAATTCTGGATTAGAAAGAGGATTTCGGTCATGTACTTCAAATCTCTAATCTTGAGTGAGCAAGTAATCTAAATCCACCTAATAATGGTGAATGAAATTATAGTTTAGCTAAGTAATTACTGCCTTTTTTCCTTTATATCATTCAGGATAGGTTTATCTTTTAACGACTTTCATTGGAACATTATTTTAAATTGCAATGCTTTTAGCTGTCTCTTCTCTTGGTTGATCAAAATCACAATTGGCCTCTACTTTTAGTTTTCAGTGCTGAAAAACTCACTGTGCAGCGGGGTGACCCAAATCACTTTCATGCTAGACCTCAATTTGTGAATTTAGCATCTTGGCCACCTCAGAGGGTTTCAGGCGAATGCTAAATATTGAAGCAGCTGGCTCAGATGAACACAGGTTGATTGTGGTAGGGACAGTGGCCAGCTACCTTTGTTATGAGCACCCCTAGACAAGTCTGTTCTAATAACATTTAGTCCAGAGAAATTTTTAAAGCAGTTTTTGTGAGGTAGCGCATAGGAAATCCAGCTATGGACAAATGCAACATAGAGTAAAAGCTAGAAGATGCTACTCTATTGGTTAAGCATAGGGCTAAGCTCAGGCTTTCTCATGCTTAGGCACAAACCTAGACCCAAATTCTGGAGCAACCAGGAGGGAAATCAGAGCATGTCTTAGGAGAGGCCCAAAATTCATATGACCTGGCTGGATTTGGTGAGGATGAGCCTGGCAGCAGATATCCTCAGTTCAGCTTTTTCTAACGACAGCATGGACAAGTTGCCAACATCCATAATGTCAAATAGAACAGGGCCAGGGACCATCTTCTGGCCCTGAGTTCAAGTCGGACAAAACTTGAACTGGCTGGACCAGTTTGGCTGGACCAAAATTATGCTCTTGGCACTGAGTCAACATGAAGCTCTTGTTGCTATAAAACATAATATTTGTGGGGAGTTTCTCAGTGCCTGCAATAACACTGGGGTTTTGTTGCAACCTACCAGACTGAGACTACATGCTGGGGTGAGTTAGGAGGGCAGACAGGAAGCCTCTGAGGGTGCAAAGCATGGTAGGAAAGCACTGGAAGTCTGTAAATAGCAGCAGGACCCAAATTTGGTGCAGCATCATCCATGCCTTTTAGGAATCACCTCTGGAGTGTGCTGTCCCTGAAGCCATGCCTGAATATTGTCTTGGAGGTGCCACAGTCCCCAACTGTGCCAACAGTCCGGCAGTGAGGACAATCATAGGTCCAGTGCTTGGCCTTGCTTCTTGGCCCTCTAGCCAGCAGTGTGGACACGGTTTTTGAGCCTAAGCTACTGCCGAGCCAGCAGCATGGACAGCTTCCAGGTGGGACGCAGAGCGCACCGCATCCCAGCCTCACAGTGTAGGTGCAATGTGCATGCGGCCACCTCATTGGTCATCGGTGGCAGGGACTGCAACCCTCTCTTCGCTCATGCAACACAGATGGGTTTAGTCCTCTCAACCCCTCGCATAACCTGCATTAGCACAAAGGGCCTTGGATGGACATGGGTAAGTGGAAGCATTAGTAGACCTATCCCATGGCTGAGAAGTAGACAAAGGGGAGAAACAGGCCTAGGCTTTGCCAGGGAACACATGAGCCTGAGTCAGCGTATAGCAGAATGAGGCTTGTAAATGATTTTTCAGGCTGGGGGATAATTAAAAAAAAAAATCATAACCCCGAGAAGTGATGACTCAAAGGGTGTGCTGGGGCACGATGCCTCCTATGGCCAATGCCTGCAAGGGAATGTCCTCCCTACACCAAAATCTAACCCCGTGCTCGGTGAGCATACTCGCCTTCCTGCTAGGCTCTGTGTAATCCACAATCTACAGAGACAAGGAGCACTGGAGATTTTTTTCCCTTCTGCCTACATTGATCCATGCCTCTGCGTGCCTTCCTGAACCCTTCCCAGCTCCGGGCAGGATGCAAATGCTGGTGCTCAGCTCCAGCACTAGCCTGAGGCATGCGAGAGCACAGTTGGGTCAGTATACGACCCAGACCATCCTCCAGTTTCCACATCTGCCATCTGGCTCTCGGAAAGTTATGACCTATCATTTTCTAACCAACATAACCCTGTCTTGGCTGCGCTTGTAGCCAGGGAAAGGGTAATTATTGGGCAGGAAGGGTAAAGTAAGAGGGAGTTAGAAATGCTGAAGGAAAACAGGCTGAGAAGAAGAAGAAGAATGGCATGCATGAGGTTAGGAGATTTGAGAGATGCACAGTTAAGAGTTTGCTGTTCAGGTCCTGACACATGTTAAACTCTTGCTTCACAGAGCTGCTTTAACAGGACAGCAAAATATTCTCCTGGTAGAAGCAATGCCCTGATTTTGAAGTCTTCCTATCTACAAAAGATGAAAAAGATGAGTTTCATGGACATGTCAGGAATACAAGAGAAGCCCAGCACTAACACTTCAGCAGCTGACAAATTACCTCTTCTGTCCCAGGAAGTATCCAGGACGAGCTGGGGACCATCTCACCCCCCACTTAGCAGGCTGTCTGATGGCTCTCAGCACAGAGCAAGGTAAAATGATGTCTACTATTTGGCAACTTCTGCCAGTGAAAATTACTTACCCAGCAGCCTCCATCTCTGGGTGTCTGGTCATAAATGAACTGCAGGTCGCTTTTTAGTTATCAGACTTTTTTCCTCCTCTCTGCCTCTGTGACACCTGAAAATTCAACTGCTGGGTGAACACTGACCTGCAAATTGGAGGCAGGGGATGACAAGGGGAGAACAGGCTTGTGCCTTCCTTGCTCCTCCAAGGAAGGAAAGAAAGATCTAAGGATTTTGTACTTAAAAAAAAAAAAATTAAACAGTGAAGAGATTCTTTTTGGCTCCATTCTTTGTGCAGGCTGTATCTTGGATGTGAAGATGGGTTTTGCCTGGTTTTGGTGGGCAATTGGCTGGATGCCTCTGAAATGAGGCACATTAGCTCTCTCAAGTCCCTGTGAGGGTGGGAGGTGGTTCCCACAAGCCTCCTGATGCTGTAGCCTTCCCAGCACAAGGCTCTGTGGGACAGGCATGGAGGGTTGCTGCCAGCTGGTACAGCAGGCCACCCACCTCTGCAGCTGAGATGGCGGGGTTATAGGGAAGGGCCCACAGGCAAGGTCTAATCCACAGTTGGTCTGGAGCAGCACTGGTGGTGGCCAGCCTGCTTTTCACCAGCGGGAAGATTGCTTTGCCCAGGTGAAGCTCACATCCTCTAAGTAGAAGAAGGTGAACCTGCAAAAACATTTTGAAATGGCTACTGCTGAATTTACACCTGGCCTTGCATTGAAAATGCTCCACTCTTGCTTTCTCCATACAAGTGTTTCTTGTGCAGGTCTGGCTGAGGGGTTTTGCACCTCCAGAGGTGGCTGCAACAGAGCTGACAGGCAGAGGCTGCAGGGCCAGAAACCTTTCCCAGAGTGTTTAATGAAAGAGCTCTTAATAGATAACCAAGGGAGTATGGGAGTGCAAAGTTGTCCCCGTCTTGCTGAGCCTGGTTTTGCTGCTGCAGTAACTAGATGATATTGTGCCAGTACTCCAGATGCCTGGGGATTTCCCAGGCCTGACCAAGCAGATTCACTAAGGGCTCAGGAAAAGTTTCTAGCTTTTGAAATAACGTCACGGCAAGGCAGAACGCCTTGCCAAATCACTGCCAAATCAGGCAGCTGAATCCCACTTTAGGTGCCTACATCCAAAATCCAGCCCCTGAAAATCCATGTTCAGCCACAGCTAAACTGGAGGTCATGACATCTGCAAGGCCCTCGCTCTGCGTAAGCGGAGCTCTCGCAAGAGCCAGGTAGCTGTTACTGCTAAGACCCACCTTAATCATGCATGTGGTTGGCAGCTAGCGTCTTCTTCGTGCCCAAGTCCTGCTGGATTTGCTGAACAGAGAGGGCCTTTACCAGTGCTGCTCCTGCAGCCAGGCCCTCTGCATGGTCTAGGAGAGCATGTGCTGGAGTCTGTCTGAACCGCCCAAATCACTGCAGTGGCATCATGTTTTCCCTACCGCCACCACTTGGCATTTGTCAAGCCTGAGTTTCATCTGCCATCCTGTGGCCTGCTCACTCCATGCCGTGAGCCCTCTGCTGCTTTTTGCATTCAGCTATCCTGAAAAATATGTTTCATCTGCAAATGCCTGTCCCCCTATTTTTCCCTTTCTGAAGTGATTTCTGCATACGTTTAATAGCGCAGGATCCCACTGAGATCTGCTAGGAGACTCTGCTGGTCATCTCCTTTGAGACTGGCAGACCTGGGCCATTGCTCTGTGGCTAGGATTTTCAAGGGCACCTTGGGCTTCTGAGAAGGCAGAATTTGGTCACACATTTTTTCATAGTCTGCCTTTTTAACCTCAGTTTGCTACCGTAGTTCTGTCATCTGTAAAATGGAGGTAGTAATGCTGGTGTTACGTGTAAAGGATCTATCCAGCATTGCTCTGTCAGTGTCTCTCCAAGGCAGAAGGATTTATAGACCTATTTCCTCAGTCAAACAAAATAAATGGATTTCTTTTTCTCCCAAGACATAATAGTTTCCACTGAGAATGCCAGTGTCCCCCACAACTGCCCTTCCTTTGATTAGAAGAGCGCTATGATAGAACATTTCTGTTCAGCCTGACCATGTGTTTTACCTTCTCACTAATCGAAAACACTCCTGTTATTCCTCTCTCACGCTGGCACAGTCTCCCATCCCAGCTTTCCTTTGAAGTCACAGTTTCTGACTTTCACTATCTGCTTTTCCCTCTTTGTGAAAGAAGAGATCATCCAAGGGACACGAATATATGCACACTGAAAAGAACTCCAGCTCTGCTCCAGAGCATAAGCAGGCAAGACTGATAAACCAGTATCTGCCCTTCATTTTGGAGGCACAGCCTTACACAACGATCTGCTCACACACGCTTTTCATCACTGCCAGCCTGGGCAGGAGAGTGAGTGCCATGTGTAAAGCAGTTCAGGCTTTCAGGGGCTGAATAGGTCTCTAACAACAGATCCATCCTCTCTTTGTAAAATATTGCAGATATTGGGGATTTCTTGGGACCCAAAACCTTGGGTCTCATCTGAGCACAGGACTAGACGCTGAGTGCTGGAAAGCTAATCTTCATTGGGAGCTACGGCCTGGGGAGAAGTCGCTTTGGGAAAGAAACTGCCATTTTCTCATAATATTTAGGAGGGTTTTAGTCCATATTGTTCAGGGTATCCTTCTAAAACATCTCCTCCAGCTCAACTAGAAGTTATGGGTTTGATGCATGAACCCATCTGGCAGAGCAGAAATTAGCCAGCCGAACCGGTTGCCAAAGCTACCTCCACAGTGAGTGGAAAGGGGCACTTCCAGGGTATGTTTTATTCTGCCTTAGACATTTGCCAAAGGATGTATGAGGAATAGCCGAGGAATAACAATAGGAGTTTTTCCTTGGATGACCTCTCTCAACACTGCATACAGACAGAGCGTACATGCCAAACCTATAGGTGGCTCATGCCAGGTGAATTGCCTCCTCCCAAGGGAAATCCTGTGTTTTATGGTGTGCAAGAGCTGAGTAAAGGATCACAGTGACATGAAAGTCATGAACGCCAGCTACATGCAAGGGTTAATTTCGCTCCCTGGACAGAGAAGGAAGCAAAATCAGTCCTTCAAATTTCAAGGTTCTGGTGAATTTATGATATAAATTATTCATTGCCCTAAACAAAGACATTCCCTTATCTACCTCATCTCTGCTTTCCTGAGCAATAAATATGGCTGCAATTATTTCTGGTGCAGAAGAGCCAATAAAATGAATTATCTCCCATAAACCTTTCCTCCTGTATCCTATTTTAAGGGCAGCAACAAAAACACATTGCCGGAAGCTTGTTTCAGACATTCCCCAATGAATGAAGACGACGCTGGAGGACAATGTGCATACACAGATCCTCTTAAGCTTTGGTCCTGCACCAGCAAAGACAACCACAGATCCGTCTGGCTGTACCGGCTGAATTGAAGGCTTGCACAATTGAATTTTGTCTCTCACACAGGCAGGATGAGCGCTCATGTATTTGCAGTGCTGCAAAAGGGACTTGGCCCCACCCTGTGCCTGCATGTGCAAGGCATAACTGCCCGGATGGGTCCTGTGTCTACAGATCCACCACAGCACGAGGAAGAGGCGACGGCCCGGAGGTGAAGTCAGAGAGGTCCTCTGCTGACGCAGAAGACGGGCGAGGTTGGACAAAGGGACTTTTACTAAGCAGTACTCATTTTGCCACGGCATCAAGATGTGCTGCCTGAAATCTGGGTTAGTTTTGGTTTCTACACAGCACGTAGAATTCATTTCCCTTTACTTTAAACATCTCGGTAATGAGATGCAACACACTTGGGCACATACAGTGAAGTAAGGTGAATTTATGGGTTGGTCTGCACTAACAGTTACGTGTGAGGTCAAACCCATTTCCACGACCGAAACACATCCTTGTCTGCACGTCAGACCCTCTGCCCACACTCGGCAGGGAGACGCCAAAAGGGAGTCTGGGCAGCGTAGCTCATGCTTTCCCGGTAGGTCAGTGATACACGAATCCCTGGCCCATCCACTGCAGATATCCTGCGACTGGCCCTCCCTATGCGCCGTGCGGACGTGCTGGGACCAGTATACAGCCAGTTAACTGTAGCGATGTAGAGGGAGAGCTGGTGGCCGCAGGAGCTCATGCTCGCTCTCCAAGCCCACAGTGCGAGGAATTGGACAGCAAGGGGGACAATTTTCTCTCCATACCACTTCCCTTCTGTCCCCTTATCCCCCAGTATTTTCTCCTTTCCAGGCTCCCACAGCTCCTGCTGTCCCACCTGCCCCCCTTTCAGGTGTTATTACCACCTTACTCACCTCCCTAAATCACAGCATGTGTTCAGACTACAGGTCCTCACTATCAGCTGAGGTACAGGTTTTATACAAATTAACCATTCACACCTGGTTCTCATTTCTTCTTAATTGCCTTTTCCTACAGCTTCTTTGTCTCCTCCTTGTTTCAGCTTTTGCACCTTTCATGCTTTTCGATGCTTGGAGCCATTTCCCATGTCTCATCAGTTCAATATCCTCACTCCCTTTCAAATCTGTTCTCTAAAACCCTTCTTTCCTGCATCCTTTCAGGCTCATCTCCACCTTTATAAAATAAGAGCTTACACAGTAGAGCAACTACAGGGATTAAATGTCCCCAGGACGTTACAGTCTGTTCTTAGGACCACAGTGCTTTTCCCTTTGGAAGCCATTCCTGAATGGCTGAATTTGAAGTCCATTGACCTTAGCCTCCCATCCTGCCATGCTCTGGACACATTAATTACACCATAACTGTATAACGGAAAATTTTTACCTGCCGGAAATGTTCCCCGGGCAGCCAGCATCCTTCAGGGCTAACAGTGGACGTGCACCTGAGAGCGCCGGTGGATCCCCACCGGCTAAGGCATGGCAAGACTTGCCTCACCCACGTGGAGCTGGGCTTCGCAGTGACATTAGCTCCCCCATCCCTCCCTCCCTGTCCCCGTTCACAAATCTCACCGCGTCCTTGGAGCAATTACGGCGCTAGCGGGGAAGCGTCATCCTGATCAATAGGGCTAATACGGGCTCTCACGCCGGGCTCCCTCAGCGGCGCGCAGCGGAGTCTCAGATTAAGCAGTAATCCTCGCCACAGCCCGCAAAGATGGATAAAGTCATCATTTCCATTTTACAAATAGAGCAGCTAAGGCAGAAAGATTAACTGCCATCCCTCAAGGCTGCAAGGAGTTTGAGCCTTATTCCAGAGCTCAGATGTAACGAGTTTCGCCCTGAGCAGGAAGAGGGGGCAGGTTACAGATATGGGTTGGGGTAGGCTCATGGGAGAAGAGACAAGACAATTTATTAAAATATAATCGCAGGCTGCTAAATCTGGCTTAGGTCTCTGCATCATGTGAGGTCAAGACTCTGGTTTATGCATGTAGATTGACAGATTTCTCATGCCGAAAGGGGACTTTGTGGGCATCTTTTGCATGATGCAGGCTGGCATCCTCTGTCACTGGGATCTGGCTGAGCTACCGAGTCTGCAGGGGAATCAGTGTCCACCCCGTGTTAAAGGCTGACAGAGGTGGAGAATTTGCCCCTTCTTGGGCCAAATAATCACAAGTCCTTCTCGAATGGGGAAACTACTGCTGAGTCCCTACTTGGGGACCACCGTATGAATCCAACCCCATCCAATGAAAACTGAAAATTGTGCGACCAAGCAGAGAGTGCCTGGCAGTCAAGGGCTGGTAACCGAAGGGACAACACGTGAGAGGAGACAGTCCACTATACGCTCCTTTCCTAGCCACTGCAAAGAAACAGGCACTTTACAATTGCAATGTATTTGACCTGCTTCAGATGTTCATCTTGGAAGGAATCACATCTATTGGTGTCCCCGTGACCATAAGAGGAGTCGAGATGGCGAGCTCCAGTGTTGGTGTCTCCACTGGTGGCGTCTAACCCCAGGTGAGAAGAGTCCCCCCGCTTTGTGTCTCACCCTTCACTGCCATGCTGACAGGACACACTCCCAAAGCACCAGAGCTTCCAGCATGGCCACTCCAATTTCCTCCATGATGTTTTTCCAAAGCCTGTTGGAAATCCCCTTCCATAAGACAGTTTGCATGTGCAGCTTCCTGCCTCATTGGGTAGGAGAAACGCATTGCAAAGGGTCAGCGTTCCCTTCCATGTTCGCACCAGCTCCCCTTTCGGCTGCCCAACACAATCGGGCCCCGTGCGGAGCCTCCTGCTTCTGCATGGCCGAGGCTTGCCCCTCCTGCTCTGCCTGCCGTGATGACTTTGCCGGGCTCTCGCACCTGCTAAACTCCCTTCCCCGGACCGGCAATGTGTCACACACCTCTCCAGACCCCCACGTCTAAAACTTACCCAATCCCAAGGGCTCAGCTGTTGGTTTTCCTTCCCTTAATGCTGATACGAATGCTCTCTGCGTGACTCCACCAGGGTTTCTGGGCGAGCATATGGCTCGGCATATGGGGAGTTAATACAGCAGCTGGCACGTAGCCTCGTGGGCAAATACACGAGTCTGCTCCAAACGAGAAACTCATGTGCAGGACGTGCATGCGTCCCTCGCTTCAAACATGCCTTCCCAATTAGGTGGGTCACTTCTGCCCCCGGCTGCTGCAGGTTGACTCTGCTGCTGCTCATCGGGACACACGGGCGAAAGGGGTTTTGCTCCTCGTTAGCACTGGGAGTCATCCCCAAGTATTTTCTCCCTTTCTTTCAGTTGCTTGTTTTAACCTCTCCGCCAAGAGATGATCATCTTCAGAGCATCTCGGGGGGAGCTGAACATTGCACCTCTGCTGTTGCTCAGTCTGTTGTTTTGGGAGGGTCGGTCGGGACGTGACACAAAGGAGGCCGGGGCAGGCGCTCCCCTGAGTGTCCTGCAAGCCTTCCTCGAGTGTAGATGACTGGATAAACCTGCCTACTTTCTTGTCCAACTTGCTCCTGTTGGGCCAGGGATGAACTGGGCTCCAGGACCTCTGTCCTCTGAGTCCTCTGGCTTTCTCCTGAAGTCAGCCTGGATGTATTCATGAACCCATTTGTTCTTGTGACAGTGTTGGTCTTTAGCTTACAGAGCCTTTTTATTTTTGTGGGTTTTCCCCCAGTATATTTCTGAAGCACAATCACATCTTCTCTCTGCTCATGGCCTAAATAAGACAAGCTTTTTTCCCCAGGAAAGGCTTCCCCTTCCCTTTCTCTTGCTATTAACCCTGACATGCCCCTGTGCAAGGACCAGGTGGAAAAGGGCAGGCTGGCACGTTTGGGTACGTGCAGTTTATGCGTGAATAAGTCACTGTGCTGCTCTGTGCCTCGGTTTCCCCATCTGTAAAAAGAGGGAAGAATCATGTTGTCTTCTGCTACAAAATATCTGCGCTGTAGCGAGGATAACAGCTAAACCCATATTGTGTGTACACAGCTCTGCACATATATATTTACACATACATTAGGGTTATTGAATCTATTAAAATAGATATGTGCGCTACACAGCTTGGATATTTCTGCTCCAAAGGAAAAAAGATCCATAATGCTTGGAGCCGTTGCCATCATCTGAGCTGATCAAATGCAACAGAGCAGGACACCGGCCAGCTGGGAGTGGAGCACGTCCGCGTGGGGGCTGCCGCGTGGCACGTGCCCATTGCCCTCGGCTCTCCCATCTCCCTGCAGAAAATCATCTCCCGCGTGTCCCACTCTTTTTTTTTTTCCTTTCCCGGATCCTCTCTTCAGATCCCCATGCCCGTTAGCCCCTGCTTTGCTGGAGCTCGCAGCCCTGTCCCGGCAGCGCGTGGTCGGTGTGAATCACGGCTCACGCTCGCTTCACATCTAGCGACCACAAATGAAGCAGGAGCGGGTGTAAAAAACTGGTTACGAAGCACCTTGGGAGATCTTTGTGTTTCCCGCTGCTTTTTCAGTGATTATCAGTCCCCCTTTTGAACCAGTCTGCAATACCAAGGGCTGGAAACATTTCATCAACATTGGTTAAATGAAACCTGAGGTTCTGGAGAACGAAGATGCCTTCAAGGGCTAAGGCTTAAATATTTCACACTATAAAACTCCGGATAAAATTGCAGAAGTCGGCCCCACCGAGAAAGTCCTGCCATCATTTAAACAACATCGTGCATGGCTCGCTTTGCCTGCCAATTGGCTGCCTGAATTTGAGATGACCCCGAAGCACCTCATGACTGTCCCTGGCACCGCTTTGGGGACAGAGCTGCCACTGGGCCACCACAGGAGGGCAGTGCGAGTTTGAGCGAGCCGGGAACCCGGTGGAGAACGGATGAGCTGAAACAGGGCGGGGGGAAAGCCCCAAATCGAGCTTGCGGCGCCTCGTTTTTTTCTGCAGACGGGTCTCGCATGGGGGTGTCCACCATCCATGTCATCCGCTCGCCTAAGAAAACCAAATGTATTTACAGGGGCACAGCAAGCTTTACAAAACTGTACTTGCTCTGCACACTGGGAAATTTTAGCCATTTCTGCATGATTTTCTTTCAATGAAACCAGCCCAAAGGCACCTGCAATCAGCAGCAGATCCCAGGAAAGCCGGTGCTGGGGGGGCTGGAGGGACCATCTCGCCCTGCGGCACCGTTAAGGACGTACGAACCACTCGCTGCTTCGGGTAATAGTTTATTTTCTCCAGGGGTGGCAAATGTGCAACAGGTACGTTTATAGGACTGCCATTTCGTTAGCCAAGGGGAGTCGCGACCCAACAACAGACCGAAACAAAGAAATCGAATAGTCTACCGCCCTACAGCAATTAGTGCAAGTCAGGGAAAACATCAGTTCGACACAGGAAAACAATGAAAAAGGTGTTTCCAAGCCACAGGTATTTTCTGCGGGGCCACGAGGTGGTTACGCCGCTCGGGGAAGCGAGGGGGACCTGCTGGTGACCGAGGGACGGCGAAATGGCAAAAGCTATTCCTTTCCTTTTTCAGTATTTCGTTTCTCCCGAGCCACTGCAAGAAGATGCTGGTGCACAGATCTCTGAAGGGTGGTGAGCGACGACGGGCAGGGAGTCGCCTTTGCAGCTGAACGCCCGGCCCGCTGTGTGCAGCAGATATCCCTTTTTGCAGCACCACCCGGTGAAAGCAAACACGGCCCGAGCAGCGTTTCCCCCGCACCGTTTTCCCCACCGTGGTCTGGATTATGCAGCAGATAAGAGCAGCTGGTTAGGAGGGAGAGTGTAGCCATATGTTGCTGCTAACAAGCATTTACTGAAGCTGGTTTCTTTCTGCGATTCCCATGTGCCTGATTAGCGCACAGCTCCTCTGAGCAATTTTCAGATTTCACCCCCACCTCGGATCTTTTTTTTTTTTTTTCTTTTTTGGTATTAAAAAAATTAGAGCAGCCAGCATGCGAGCATAAGACTGGGTTAAAAACCACAAGATTAAAAAAAAACACTTCAGAAACATATTAAATTTAAATGGCTAAAATGTTAAGTCACTTCACTTTTTTCCTGCGATTTTTTTTTTTTGCTCAAAAAATACCCTGCTTGTTTGGAACATGCTAGTGAGAAGCTAGCAAGGCTCGCAAAGCCCGGGCTGCAGACGCCCTCCCACCGCTGTGCTTTCCCGGCCAGGGGCTCCCAGCCACTCTCGGGGGGCCACTGCCTCCTCCAGCCATGGGATGATTTTACATATGTGGTTTTTTACAATTTCTGTTTTTGTGGAGGTGGTTTTTTTTTGTTTTTTGGTTTTTTTGGGGGGTGAGAAACACCCTGCCTCTGCAGGGCTGTGCCTGCCCAAAAGCCCCTCGCCATGGGCTGGCCGAGGCTGAGCAGGTCCCCACCGGGGGGATGTGGGGCCCTGGAGAGCGCCGACTCGGTGCCCACTGCGTGGCACATCCAGGCTCTCAGTGCCGCTCGGGGACGGAGAGGGCAGGGAAACGAGCAGCAGCCCGGGGTGCTGTGCTGGGGCTGCGGTGGGGCGTGCGAGCTGCGGGCTGTGCCCAGGCTCGGGAGGGCAGACTGGCCCTTCGCGTCCCGTGCTGTGCCCAGAGGGGCTGATGTTAGCGCATGGGATATTTAACGTCCTAGGCGTTGCCATGCCGCACCATGGGAACTGTTGGTGTGCATTATGCAGAGCTGGGAACTACTGGTAGATAATGGTCAACATCTACCCTACCAAAGCCCCTGTCTGCCCAGAAGAGGGTAGCTGCATCCAAATGACCTGTTGGGAATGGTCCTGGGGCTGTGCTAATGTCTCATCCAGGCCTGGGAAGGGTTTGGGATGGGGCTAGTTGACCCCATTCCTGCTAGGGTCTGCCCTGATGGCTGCAGCCTATCCGGGACCACAAGCGCAAGTGCCACCACGTCCGCGTATGTGTCTGCTGTTGAGCCACCTCCTCCTGGAGCCCGATATTAACGACTGCCATAACTGAATTTCCTGTGTATTTCCAGAGACGGCTGAAGGATCCCATGGCCAACTGTGGCACTTGGTTTTCATGAAGTAAGTGCGATAGGGCAGGTCTGCCTTAGGTGGTCTGGTGAACATCTGGCTTCTCAAACATCAGTAAAGACAGTAGATGGGGGGGGGAAGGGGGGAGATACACCTTACTTTGCTATAGCTAAAGGAAAGCAAAGCAGTTACTCCAAGCTAGTTTTTCCAAACCACACTAGTAAATAGTGGATAGGCAGGTGCAGTCGAATTCGGGTGATTCATCCCATGCTTGGGAGGTCCAACGTAGGTGGGATGAATCACCTTCCAGCAGTACCTGCCTCCCTCCAGAGCAATGGCAAGTTTAGATGAAGGCTGGAATTCAGCTTGCGGATTAGGACACCCAGACTTCAAGTGTCAACATGTAGATGTCTCAATGTGCACAAGGTGTCTGTTACTTAACTTAGAAACGGCTGAACGAAGTGGGAAGAGGCCCACCATTCATACCTGGCGCATATTTTCCAGGGCTTTGCACCGCTTTCGAAAAGAAGCATTAAAATATCAAGGAAATTCTGCAGCTCCTTAGCTGCAAGAATAATTACAGGCCTTGTGTCAGGGATAGCTGTGTGGCCAAGTACCTGCTGCACCCAGGCCACGGTGAGAAGACGAGCAAGAAGCCACCGTGCCAAGGCTTGGTGCTCCTCACACCTGTGTCAACTGGAGAAATGTCGCTGCAGTAGAGAACTTGCCTGGCGTGGGGAAGGAAGGAGAGCAGAACCTCCAGGGAACGCTCTCCAAACTTGGCTATGCACCCACATTGATACCTGTGGCCTGGAGACACCCACACAACACTGAAACGGGAAGAAATAGGTTTTGCTATAGTCATCCCTCCCTGTCCCCAGCGTGCGCTCAACCAGCTACGTACAACCCAAACCAGCGCAATCCGGGAAAATCAACCTTAACTTATTCATGGTCATCGGAGTCGCCACGCAACTGGCTCCCTTGAGCCAGAAACGATCCTGGCCAGATGCTTAGATAACCTGTCATTGGTTTCTTTTTCAAAAATTACCTTTGGAAATTGCCAAATTTGGATGGTGGGCAAACCTGAGTAAGTAGCCAGGCCACCTCCAAAACGTGCCGCCCCACTCAGCTTCTCGAGCAGCTTGGCCTTCCCAGGTTTGCAAAAGAACCACGTCTTGCTAAGAATTTAAGAGCATCAATTAACACAGTTTAATAAATACCTAAAAGGATCTAGTCTTTCTTTTTTTTCTTTCGGTTTCTACCTTCAATAAAAGTTAAGGATGATTGTCCCGTGAGTAACTAAGGCAAATTTGCTTGCATGTGTTGTCGCTCTCTCTCCTTTTTTGTTTGTTTTTTTTTTCATTGTTTTGTACATAAAGCAATCACATAAAAATAGTTATAAATAGAAAAATTGCAAAGGTTTTCCCCCAATAGACAAATAGGAAAAAAACCAAACCCAAAAACAAACCAACAAACAAATTGAGACAAAAAAACCACCTTGCTTCAAGTTCTTGTAGATTATACAGTACTCAGCATCTTTGGATACTTTACAATGACTCCAAATTGTAGACAAAAAACACCTGAAGTAACCAGTCATCTGCAAAATGTAGTTTGTATAAGAAGTCGATTCAGAATAAAAAAAAAAAAAAGTTTGATGCAGTTTTAAAAAGTTTTCTTTTTTCTTTTTTTTTTTTTCTCTCCACTGATTTGTTGCACACGGAGTCTTTGCAGATGTATTTTTGGGAGGAGAAAGCTAGCATCAGGCAGTTTATTAGGATCATTCATTGATGCATGTTCTCTGAACAGAAAGGACTCGCTCCTGCCCTGGCGGGAGGAAGCAGGGGGAGGCGCGACTTCGAAGCCTGCACTCGTTGCATCCGCCGACACCAAAAAAACGCTCCAGCAGCGAGACCCTCGTTCAGCCGTGGCTTCAGAGCAGCACCAGCAATGGATAAAACCAAAAGTCAGACCAAAAAAAAAAAAAAACCCTACAGTCCTCTTGTTCCCTTTGATTCTGCTGATGTGGAAAGATAACAGTAAATAGAGCAAACAAAAAAAAGCCCTAATTTTTAACATTTACATTTTTTGAGTTCCTGTTTTATGTAAAAGCAGCCAAGCCGTACTCTCTTAACTCACTTTTCTTAAGGTCAAGACGCTCACCCTGTGGCTGCTGGGCTGAGCGAGGCTCGCAGGGCTCTTCCAGCCGCTTCTGGGCCTCGAGGGAAATGGGGGAGAACTATCAGCTCGAGGATGCCCTAGCACTTGGTGACAATGTCGCTTGTGGGGGGGGCACTTTAGGGGAAGCCTTTTTGACAAAGGTCCCCCGAGGCATGAAAATACACACGCAAAGCTTTTTTTCTATTCAGAATTGCAGATTTGGTGACACCCAAGTGTGTTGCAAATTTCTATCACCAAAATACATATAGAATTTTTTTTTTTTTGAGGGAGGGGAAGGAATGAAGGAGAAATATCCAGACTTTTCAAAATGGTCAGCGGGCATGAATCCAAGTGAGCTGTTCTGCCTCTTTGGTTTGAACTGACTTTTTCAGTTCAAAACCCCCACGTGCTTTATTTTTGCAACGCGAGGGTTAAAAAAAAAAAAAAAAAGCTCAGAATCAAAACATTTCCCCTCCTTCCAAAAAAACAAAAAAAACCTTCACATTTGTAAGCGACCGAAGTTAAGACGCTCAGAACGGCATTTGGTTCTCCTTTGGAAATTCTGAAACGGCACCAAAATAACCCAAACTTCCCCCAGCTTCGCTCCTGGATGATATTCAACCTCTTTTGCTTTTAGGGTCCCAACTCGTCCTGGACAGCGGGGCTTTCGCCAACCCCAAAATCCCTCGGAGGTGTGTGACGTGCAGTGGTCGGGACCCTTGCCCTTCCCCACCGGTGTGCCCTGGTGGGTCCCCCTCGCCTTCGCCACGGTCCCTTGTAGAATAAATTTTGTTGCCGGACATGGGAATTAATAAAAGGAAAAAAAAAAAACCCAAAAAGTCCTTTTGACCAAAAGGGCCGAGGAATGTAACGTATCAAAAGACAGTCTGGACGGCTCGTCCGTGCCCAGCTGGCGGGTGGAAAATGGCCACGGTCTCCCCAGAAGAGCTGTCCCGCGGAGATGGCCGTGTCCCCCGGGGCTAAGGCAAGCGACGTTTTTAGGGGTGTCGAAGAGAGCGGCAGCCCCGGCGGGGCCGGGATGGCACCCGGGGGCAGCCCCGTGCCGCGCGCCCGGCGGCGGCTCGACGCGGCGCGGACCCGGCTCGCTTCTCTGGAGCAGGACGCCGCCGGACAGTTGAACCCGAGGGCAGCCCCGGGGCAGGGAGCGGTCCCCCTCGCCCGTTTAGTTGCCCGCCTCGGAGATGGGGGCCACGTGCGCGAGCCCCGCCAGGCCGCTGAAGCCCGTGCTCCAGGGGTCGGGCAGGGGGAAGAAAGGCTGGGCCGAGAGGTTGTCGTTGTGGCCCAGGGCGAAGGCGAAAATGCCCGCGTTCCTCTCCATGTCCAGCTGGGCTCGCCTCAACAGCTTCATCTGGGTTTCTTCGAAGCGGCTCTCCAGCTCTTGCAGGCTAAAAGCGTCCTTGGCCCCGCTCAGGAAGTGCTCGGGGCTGGGGCCGGGAAGGCACATGGGCCCACCGCCCAGGTGGCCGCCCATCTCCTGTAGGCCGGGCGGCACGGCGAAGCCCTTCTCGCCCGGCGGGCCGCCCGGGGCGAAGAGCAGGCTGGCGGCCCGCCACGCCGCCGGCTTGCGGCCGCGCCGGGGACGGGCTATGCGGCAGCTCTGGCGCTTGATGTGGCGGTGGAGGTGGTCGGAGCGCGTGAAGCTCTTGTAGCAGAACTCGCACTGGTAGGGCCGCACGCCCGTGTGGATGCGCATGTGGTTCTTCAGGTCGTAGTTGTGCACGAACTTGGCGTTGCAGTGGATGCAGAGGTAGGGCCGCTCGCCCGTGTGCTTCCGCATGTGGATCTTGAGCTTGTCCTGCCTGCAAAACAAGAGGCCGGTCAGCGAGGTTGCAAGGGGCAAGTATGGTTGACTCCCCCCCCACCACCTCCTTCCACCCAAATCAGGAGAAAGAAAATGGGTTTAAAAAGCTCAAGAAGACAAGAGGCGGTTGCAGGGGGCTGAACCACCCAGAGACACGGTGCGGGGTTGGTCCCCAGCCCTCGGACCAGCTCTTCCATCCCTCAAGGAGGACTCTGGCCCCATGGTGGCGGGGTTTTGGCGTATCGAGCTTCAGGGCTCCTGCAGGGCATGCAAAAAAAGGTCGAGTTTAGGTCGGCTCGTTGGGCTTTTTGACCTTGCTCAGGTTCGCAGCGGGTGGAGGAAAGGCTGGCCTGCCCCCTCGCTGCCCACGCTCTCGTCGCCCCCTGCGAGGGACAGCCCCTGCCCTTTAGGAGTTTGCATCCCATCCCGACGAGCTCGAAACGGCTTAATTGGAAAAGATAAAAAGAAAAAAAGAGAGAGAATAAAGCCTATACGTGGGAATATCCAAAGAAGTGATATATTCCTATATAGATATATTTATGCATGCAAAGGAGGGCATAAGGTGATGTGAGAAAGCCTGGCGTTTTGGGCCGGCACTGCTTAGCCAAGTCTCTCTCCGTGCTGATTTTCCTCTTATGCTTTCACTGACCGCTGGGTGTCTCAGGAGCTTTCCTCTGGAGCCGGGGCCGCTGCCCAGGCGAGAGCGGCGGGCGCGCGGGCACGGGTGGGCGCTTTCCACGGGGTGTTGTTTGGAGGGATGGTCTCCAAGGTCGGCACACACAAAACACTTGCACGTCCAGCCTCCAAGATGCAGGGATAGCGCCCACCCCGACGGCGTTTCTTCACAAAGACAAGCTTTTCGGGGGGGGGGGGGGGAACACCTAAAAGCAGCAAGAACATTTTCCCAGGCTGGCCGTCCCAGTCACTATTTTTTCCAATAAATAAATATTTCCTTCTGCAGTCTACAGAATCACAGCTAAGGCGTACGATTATAAAAAGCAAAGCTGACTGAGCCGAGCCAAGCACGCTGTCTAGATTACACAAGTGGAGTTCAACGCGGAAAGTAAGTAAAGAGCAAAGTGAGAGAATTTACACTGGTTTCTGAAATGCTTTTGGTTTGATCTCCGCGACACGTTAGCCTCTCTCTCCGAGGCTAAGAATATGGGGAATATATAGAGTCGTGCTATTAATACACATAAAATACGTGAGCATGCAAGAAAGCAAAAATATATTTATGCTGGCAGGTCGAGCAAGGTGTTGCTTGTGCACTGATTTCTGCCACCTTGCCCGCGCACAACTTGAAATACTTTTCGGTGCCGTGATCAAATCCTGCTGCTTTACACGAGCCCTGAGGTCGTTCAGCGCCCAGAACGGAGTTCACCCAGTACGCGGGACAGCCACGGGCAGGACTCCCACTGGGTCCGCGCAGCGCCAGACGACTGTTTGCTGCCAGTGTCGCTGTTCTGAAAGCCTCCGGCAAGAAGTAAGGAATCCAAGAAGGAAGCAGAGAAGCGTCCCGAGCACGAGGGGCACTTCTTCACCGGATGATCCTTTTTTTCCCCGGGGGGAAAACCTGCCCCAGCCCAACCCAGCATCTGCAGGATAGCGTAGCTGCCGCGCAGGCGACGGAGATGCTCCCTGCCCGTACGGCAGCTCGAACGAGCTCGCGCCGCCTTTGGTTTTCCACGGCTCGTAACTTGTACCGATTTTTAGGGAGGCAGAGAAAAGCATCCCCTGGGCTCCGCGCCAACGCCAGTGCCAGATCCCAAGTTCCCACTCCAAAGAGCCCGACCCGAACTTCGCAAAGACGCCGCTAGCCCACGATTTTAGCACGGGCACGTTTCCCCTTAGCCTCGCTCTCGGAAAGCGCTGAAATCGGTTCTCGGGAACGGACAAAGCAGCACGGAAAAGTTCAGCCCGAACGCATAACGCTCAGCGAAGATAGAAGCAGGCGAAAACAGCGTCTCGTAACGCGAAGCGTTGGGAAACGTTAATAAAAAGCAGAGCTACCAGCCCCACCTATAATATAATTTAAACCTATATATGTAATGTTTAACCTAGCAGGATCACTTTTCCTAATAAACACGCAGCGTGCCAGGACTGTACAATGTAAATACAGGCAGAGCTTTTCCAGGCTATTACCAGTCGCTGTCAGCAGACCGGGAGAAACTCGATGCTTCGGTGCACACCTCGACCACAGCGGCAGCCCACGGGCTATAGAGTAAGAGAGGTTTTATGGGCTTTATTCTTTTTCTTCCAAAACCACTAACTTTCAGGTCATCCAGAGAGGCACAGGGAGAAGCTCCCAGGTAAGGGGCAGCCCCGGGGCCAGACGCTGGGTACGTGCCGTCGCTCCCGCTGCCACCCTCGCCGGGAGGCTGTGCGGTTTGAGCTCGCTGCCAGGCCCGCGCCGCCTCTGACGGCTGTGGCTTTCTGCCGTGACCCGTCCGCGGGCACGCCGCGGCACCTAAAATCGCGCTGCGTGCGTGTGAATGCCCTTAATGCAATTGCGTCGGGAGAGCGAGTAGGGCTCTGCGAGCTGCCGCAGCACAAATAATATGAACAAATAATGTTAACCTTTTCGGGCTGGAGCAGTTTCTCCTTGAACACTCTGGGGATGCCTCGGTGCAAAAGCGGAAACATGTGCAGTTTTCTTTAGACCTTTAGCAGTGCAAAACAGCAGACCAGAACCTGAGCAGCCTTTGCTTAAGAAAAAATTGATGAGCTCTTAAACAAAGTCCCACTTCCTGCAATTAGATGTCCATCACAGCCAAGACTGATGCAGGGTCCTTGCTGCAGGACGTAGGGAACCCTCTATACTTCTTCCAGTAAATTCGCTCCTATGCAGCGCCAGGAGTGCAGGAATAACGCATGGGAAGGATTAATCCATGAATCGTGGGGGGAGCCTGGGCCCCCTGGCACCCTGCTCCCCTGTGCTCAGGTTTGCACCTCCCTGGGGAGCCGCCGCTCGCTGCAGTGGGTGACAGCCCGACGCTTTCAGGAAGCGGGAGACTCCCCGTGGAGAGGGAAACACGTTAACGCAAGTGGCCGCGCTCAGGAAATCCCGGCAAAAATCTGTTTCGACATCCCAACCGCTCCACTTCGTTTCGATATACTATACCCGCACATTATAGTACTACTGAACAACAAACTAAACCCAAACAGATGTGTGCCGTTCAAAGTGTTTCTAAATGCATTAAAAAAAAAAAAAAAGCAATGTTTTGAAACTTCCACTTGGTTCAGTACGTTAAAGGAGGAGAAAACCCTCCAGCCTTCAGTTCTGCATGGGGTGGTGGGAGCCTTCGCTTGGACCCTGCAAACACGCTGCGTGGGAACGACTTCCTTCCAGCAAGGGGATGGGACGCCCCCCGGGGACTGTGCCTTTCGGACAAGTCCTAATTTCCTTTGTGATCATTTGCTTGGCTTAAAGTCCTCCTACCCTTATGCTTTGTATTTAGAAGCTGCTGAGGATAAGGAAGGCATAAAGGAGTTGTGAAGTTTAAACATAAATTAGGTAATGGCCCATGCTAGACCAAAATGGGGTGTGATGCTGCGCAAGCAAACACCCTTTGCAATGGCATGCGTTTCCCCATTCGAGACCAGGTTTCCTTGCCTGTTTTTCCCAGACCAGGAACAGTAATAGAGAACGCAGCTGTGGTTATGGGACCAGTCATCGGCCCTTTTAAGCTCAGCACCCTGTGGCGCTGGGGCTTGAGTCAAACCATGGGTGGCATCAACCATCTCTAACAGTGCCAGGTGCTGATTCCCACTTTGGGATGTGGCATGAAGAAGTCCAAGGCGCAGGGCTCAGGGGGTCCAGCAAGCTGCAGGAGCAGACCCTCGCTGGCCAAAATGAAATGAGAACTGCCTCGGCAGTTCAAAAACAACTTGAAAACCGCCCTCCGAGGAGGAGCAGCTCAACATGCCGTGGTTTTGTGAGATCCCCCTCAACCGCTGCGAAGACAAACGCATGCAAACGCAAGCTTGGCAGGGGCTGCCACGGCCTCTTGAGCTGCTGCTGTTAGAGATACTTTGAGAGCTGGTTGCAGGTAGCCAGAGACTTGGCAAGGTGGAGGCAGCCTTGGTAGCATCGCTGTACAGAGCTTCCCACCCCCCAGATGCTGGTTTAACCTGACTGTGGTTTATCAAAGCCTGGAGTAAGAGTCAGGATACCCAAATTCTCACTCAAAACCCTCCTACTAGCTTTTGCAGTGACTGTGAGTCAATACTAACATCTCTCCATGCCTCACTTTCCCCTAATAAAGCTAACAACACTGACCTCACTTGTAAAAGACTTTGGGTGCCCTCTGGAAGGACTAAGCTCTACCATTCCCATTAAGGGAAAGGTGTCGCTGACCTGCCAAGTCACACCACTCCCTGCTCTGCAATTATCACTGGCAGCATCGCATCCAGGATCAGCAATGGGGGCTCAGGGGAGACCTGGCCAAGCCCCAGCCATGGCCTGGCCTCCAGTCCAGGATGGAGATATATCCAAAAGGGTGAACCCACACTGCTCCTCCTGTTGCATGTCCCAAAGGAGGAGCACGTGTGTCTGGAGGTGATGACTGCACACTGACACCGGTATGGGACACCGAGAGCCAGAACCAAATACCTACAGTCAGGAGTTAGCACTGGGCACTGGCCTTTGGCCTGCAAATACCAGGGTGAGCCAGATCACTTTGAGTACACCTGGCCAAGGCACGATGCTCCACGCATTATAATATGGTGTCTGCTGCGCTAATGGAGCGGAGCACGGAAATTTATTTTCAGGTCAAATCCTCATCATCTGCATAAATCCCACTTGAATATTATCGCAGGGATGGGAGAAGAAAAGACAGGCTGAATACAGGAGCACCCCAGGTGTCTGGCCATTGCTGGGAGCTCGGCGTTGCCTACTGCGCACATTATTTTCTTCTGGTTCGCTCGCCCCAGCCTAATAGGGCTCTCCGTCGCATATGCAGCCAGAAGCTAAAATACCATGCTCTTGTCAGAAAGCTTTATTATTGTGGTAAAGATTATACTCATTAGATATTAATTATACCCAGCAAGAGCAAGTCCAGGAATCTATTTGTCTCTGCGCACTGATTAAACTTGCCCAGCTTTCTAGGGAAGGGTTGCACGCCTTATGTCTGTGTAGCCCTCTGAGAGCCTACTCCCATTTATTAGCATGGAGGGCTCTGCTGGGCTGCAGAGAGGTGGTGAGACTGGGAATTGGCACAGAAGGTGGATTTGAGCTTGCTGTCTCTGGTCAGGCCTGTCTTGGAGCAACCTACCTGGCTTAAGACTGGTTTGACCTCACTTGAAATACCTAAAAATAAGTTGCTTAATCTAAGTCACACAGGCTGTCTTTGCAGTCAGTGATGGACAGGCACCCCTTATTCATCTACCTTAGTGTTGGCCAAATGCCTCCGAAGGTGCCTTTCTCTTCCCACCGACTACAGAGGGAGCCTGGGTGCCAGACTCTCGGACGGCTGACGTTAGGGGAGCTGAATCCCACCCTTGCAGACAAATGCGTAGCAGTTAGGACCACTCTGGCCTCAGAAAGCACAAATGCTGTCATGCTTAAACATATGTAACTTGGTTGCGGTCTATACTGATGCCAAAACGATGTGCAAAACCAAATTACATCCCACAGCTAAATGTCCCTCCTAACTCAGAGCATCTCCCAGCACAGTAGAGACGAAGCTTCTTTGGCTCTTTCACCAAAAACAGCCATCTGTTTTCCACTGGTCCTAGGCACAAACAGGTCTTTCTGCTCCACCTGTGGTAAACTACAGCGAGGCTGAAAATATTCTATTATTTATTTTAGCTTTTGTCCAGTGAGTGGCTATGAGGCATCATGCACAACCCACCCAAATACATGGGCTTGTTCTCTTTCTTTTTTCTCTCTCTCTTTTCTCTCTTTCTCCTTCCCTCCCTCCTTTTTTTCAAACAGCTAGACCGTGTTCTTTTTGCTACTCTCTTTAGGGCAAAAGAGATATAGTTTAGGTGCCTGTGTCTCCATAGCCCTGCTTTACTGTTGGTATGGAAGTAACTGTGCTAGAACACAGCCAGAGAAAACCCTCGAGAAGTGGACAGTGATTGCAAATGACCCTTGCAGACCCAGCGGAGAAGTCACCGCAACTTCTGATGGGGGTCACTGCTCCCTCATCCAGAAAGAAGTGCCCCTACAATGGAAATTACTGCCTCTGCAGGTGGAAACCTCTGCCCTTCACTGACAATTAACCCTCCAGCTGCAGTTGCCACGTCCGTCAAAGGAGAACAAAAGCGATGCCTTGGGACCACCTGATGCCACCGTAAAGATTTTCTCCTCTGCTACCTGCCATGTGCCCCAGGGGCAGGCTGCTGTCTCCCTTCGTGGCACCCTAGCCAGCCACCTGGTACAGCTACAGGAATCAGCCATGGGTGTGAGACTCTGACCCCTCCAGCCACCCCCGTCATCCCCTGCCACCCCACCAAGCATGGCAGAGATAACCAACACCCACCTGGTAAAGCGGACTTCACAAATATTGCACATATACGGCTTCTCTCCTGTGTGGGTCCTCATGTGCCGGGGTAGCTTTCCGGCCCCCATGATGACTTTGTTACAGATGGGACACTGCTGAGATGCCTTGGGCTTTATCTTCCTCTCTTCCTCCAAGGGCCATGGAGGAAAAACTCCTCCAAACTGGGTTGCACTTAGGAAATTGAGATAAGCACTATAGTCAGTCTCTGCTTTAATATGCCCTAAGGGAGGTGCTGGGGTGTTAGTAAATATGTCCTTGAAGAAGTCATTAGGGAAAGGAGGTGGAGGCAAGTCTTCCTTCTCCTCCTCTTCCTTGATCTTCCTCTTTTTGATCACCAGATCCAAAGGGCCATTGTCCACTTGTGGCTCGTCGAGCTGGGAAAAGGAACTAAAATCACCGTTCCACAGGTGGGGAAAGAAGCTAGGGGTGAAAGGAGAGAGAGCTGGCCTCCTTTCTGGGATGTTTGCCTTAGGGTACAAGTTCTCCCTCAGCAAGGACTCAATGGAGAAGTCTCGTATCACACCCAAGTGTCCAGAGGAGTTATTGGCTGGATAGTGATTTGGAAAGTCTTTAGGTGCTTCTGTGTATGCTTCTTCGGTAAGATCAGACTTAGAAGGGCTTTGGTGACAGCTTACTTCTTGGACATCAGTTAGATTCTCCTGACTGACAAAATCCTCCACTTCTTCCTCCTCCTCCTCCTCCTCCTCATCTTCATCTTCATCTTCATCATCATCTTCATCCTCTTTGTCATCTTCCTCTTCTGCCTCTCTGTCAGGCTCCATGATTTCAAGGCATACGTTGATAATGCACTGAATCTCCAGCATCTTGGCAGCGCTGAGGATGTGCTTGACATTTGAGGTGGTAATGGTGAGGGTTGAGGTGTAGGCAAACTCGAGGATGGCAGAAAGTGCTTCAGGCTTGACAAAGTCAATCTCGTAAACATAGGGCTGGTCTGTTAAAGTGCCGGTAGTGAAGAGTTTTTTGAAGTACTTGCTGCAGGCAGCAAGAACGGACCGATGAGTCCGGTACTCCTGGTCCTGTACAATGAGGATGACATCGCAGAGGAGACCGTCATGTCGCTGCTCATTTAAACCACATAAGACTTCACTGCTGTGGTTCGGGAATGGGATCCCAATAAGATCTTCAATGCCATTGGCCATATTCTCATTTAGTGTCCTAGGACAAAACAGACAGTAGGGCATTAGCAGGGGGGTTCCCGATCGGTAACATCAAAATGACCCTGCCTTCTCCCACAGTATTCTTCTCTCCACTGCACCACTTCCATCTCCATAATCGCTCTCTGTTTCCACTGCCCTAACGCGTTATATCTCCGTGTCACCTTTACCTCCCTTCTGCGTCCTCCGCGATTTAACCTCTGCTTTCCTCTATGACCCTTCAAGTCTCCTTCTTTGTCTCCGCCCTTCTCTCCTCTGTTCTCAGCCTGTCCCTTGTCAGTACCACCAGATACTCCCTCTTCTCTTTCACATCTCACCCCCAGGAATCTTGTGCTACGATCTCCTCCTCATGATGCCTCTTCCACATCCTCCTAGAGCCAACACCATGTAGGTGCATGTAGAACTTGCCATGTTGGGAGCAATCTGGGGAAAGGGTGATGTTGCATTGCTTCACATTGCTTAGTTCCAGCACTTACACCACTTAAGCAAGACTAGCCAGGGAGTGTCCTTTGAGCTACGCAATTGTTTTCATGACTGATACAACTGGACTTCCCAAGCTAGGAGGGACATAGCTATTTGCTGCAGCAGGAGCGTGGCCCTTATGGGCCAGCAGGTGCAGTTCTGCATCCCCTGCTCTACTCATGCCTGGCAGCTACCCCATGTGGACACCCATACAACGACGTCTTGCTGAGGGGTCTGGGAACAGGGGAGGCAAACTGGGCAGACAAAGAGAGAAAGACAACCAAGCACCCAACCGCCGAGCAAGGGCCTGGCCAGAGGCAGATAGGTACATGTCAACTCCACCCATGAGCTGAGCTTGCTCTGGTCCCGATTCTGTTCAGGCATGTTAGCATGTTATCAAATGCCCCATGTGCCTGGTAGAAACCTTCCCAGAGCAGCTCCAGCTTCAAAGCAGAATTCGGAAGCAAAAAGCCCACACCCAAAAGGAAAACCTAATTTTTGCCGTTTTTTAATCTGTAAGATTTTTCCGCTTTCAAACGGCTCCAACAGCCCTTCCAACATGAGAAATCCCAGGAAAGGAGAGTGACTTCCTTCAGCAGGCTAGGAATACATGAATCCTGTCACATGCAGACTATATCAAACAGCTCGAATAACTTTGACTGCACGAACCCTTTGGAAGCCCCCAGGACACAGAGGATGCACTAATGCCGTTTCACCTCCAAGAGCCCCGGCTGCAGCGCTGCTGCAGGTAGCAGCTCAGTTCACAGCTGAGTGGTAATTCTCCAAAAAAGCCAGGCTATGCCTAGGTAAAATTTCAGCCCTGCTCTTAGCCCTTTCTCAGGGCTGAATGCCGTCATGCACCAATGTGCAGCTTGCCATCCCACCCTATATCTGCATCTCTCCTGGGATCCATCCCCCCAGCTGGGGAGCTGCTGGGCACTGGGATCTCCAGCAAGCGTTCCCGTGAGAAGGGGAATGCAATTGCCTTCTCCTGCCTCCACAGGGTCAATAAGCAGCCGATACCTTGCTGGTATCTCCCCCGCACCTAATCACTGCTGCTGAGCGGTTACTGCGTGGGAGCAGGCGGGCGAAGGCCTTGGGAAAACGGCGTGACGGGAGCAGAGCACAGAGCAGCTGCCCGAGGGGCACCTCCAGGCCTGGGAGGCTGCTCGGTGCCAAAGCCCAAATTGCAACGAACAAATCCTCCGGGCTCGCTCAGAGAGTAAGGACAAGGTCCGGTGGGATGAGTACTGGCCAGGTGAGTGCAACGCTGCGGCTAGAGGGCTGAGCGCTCCTCGCTGCTGTCCTTCTCCTAGGGAGACCTCGCTGCCATCAGGGCACTGCAGGAAGCCCCATCTCAGCCTGCGATGCTTTGGGCCAGCCGCAGCCCAAAGAATTGAGGATTTATGGCATGTGACAGGACTAAGCATGGCTCCCATCACACCTGCTCCACACCTGGAGAAGCTAAGGGGAGACAAGGGGAAGGATCCTACAGCGTATTTTCACAGGACAAAACCCAGGCGAGGTATCTTCTGCTTTCCGGAGCTGCTGCAGCTAATCCCAGAGGGGAGAACCCAAGCTGACCTCCTACATCCCACCAGCTCATGCACTGCTGCACAGCTTCTCCCCGAGATACCAGAAAGCTTTAGACAGGGCTTGGCCAACCTCCAGCTGAAGACCACAGTGTGGGTTGATGTGCAGAGACAGAGCGGGACCATTTGTACCGCTGGGTGTGTGCACTTGTGATACTGTTCCCGACTACCTAGCCCAAAAGAGAAAATGCTGCTAACACCCCTCCGAGTCCCTCTTTTAGCTCTCGTCACTGATGCCTGTGTTTTCAGCTCAGGAACAAAGATCCCAGCCCTGCATCCCCTGGTGTGCACATTATCTGCAAAGTAATTACGCCTGTTGTCTGAAACAAATTGATTCATTACAGTGTGCTGTGCTTAACCATGTTAACTAGCTGTGCTTTTCTAACAACCCAACTGGCTCCATAAAAAATCTTCCTTTAATATCACTGATAAATGACAGTAAATCCAATGCATTATCCAAGTAGAGTGGAAGATAATAAACCAGTCCCCAAGCAGGGGAGGAAGAGACAACTTCATTTTTTGGGCTTTGTATCCTAATAATAAGTATATGCAATTAAATTTCCATTGCTGCATTTATTTTTTGCTCTTTTATAATTTTTGTTTTGAAAGAACATTAATGTTCAAGAAACGCTATATTCATAGGAATTTCAACCTGTTTTTGCTGGATCAGCATAAGTGCAAAAGATCAGAAAAGCAGAATATCAGATCGCTCTGAATTCCTCAGGTCTCGTTACAGAGTGTTTCATTATTTCTCCTGGACACTCAGCTCAGGTCTCCCTGATTTGTGGACCGTTCATACAGCAGCCGCAAGAGAGAAAGAAAAATGGAATTAGGAGAGAGGGGGGTATGTGATTATAAACCCCCCAATTTAGCGGGAAACGGAAAGGACAGCTGTTGTGCCTAAAATGATATACAGCTCCCTTCTGTGGAAATGGACTCATTTTCTTTTATCTTCCCATTCTGGTTCTCCTGAGATGTGCTTCTGTTAACCGAAGCACTTAGGGAAGCTGATAACTTTGCAGGATGGTGGCAAAACTGAAGGTGATTCATGTAATTTAAATGTGGTGGGGGGAAAAAAAAAAAAACACAAGAGAGAAACAACCGAGGCAATCCATTTGCATAGGTTTGCAGAAAGGGCATTTTTTACTCGCAGGGCGGTTTGACAGCTCCGACGCTCTGTGCTGCCACATAGGGCACCAAGCCTGAGAAATGACCTTACGATTCCCATGCCCCGGGGAGCCTGGGGAGGGATGGCCACGGGCTGGAAGTGTGCTGAGGCTGACGTTTTCCTTCCTCCACCTCCCCTCCTCTCCCTCCTCCCGCGCTGTCTCCCCCCACCTGCCCCCGCCAACCCCAGGGTGGGGTTCACAAGAATAACCGGCACAAAAAATAGCATCCGCAACCTCAGTCCTTCTGCCAGATGACGAATGTCACCCCCGTGAAGAAAGCAGAGCACGCACGCGCGCAGATGCGAGCACGGTACAACTGCCTGCATGCAGTTAAACAGAAATCCCCCCTTTATAATAGGAAATGACAGCACTATTAAAATAAACAGGCGGGGGGGGGGGAAGGCGGAGGGCACCTAAAATAACCACATTCTGACTCGGCTGCAAATGGCATCTCGAAAGACAGCATTTAGGAAAGTGCTTAATACCCGTCCATTACTTTCTTGCATCAGAAGACCCGCTTCGAAAAGCGGGGCTCCCTCCACAAGAAGAAGGTGCCAAGGCCAAGGAGCACGCAGCATCGCTGCCCGCAGGCCCCGCGGGCCGAGGAGCTGCACGGGGGCATCTCTGAGCTTGGATTTCAGAGGAAGCCCAAGCAGGGGCCAGCTGAGCCACCGCCAAAATTGCTGCCCCGCTACCCCCAAATTGCCTCCTATCGCTTCGAGCCCCAAATTTATTAACTTGCAGTGCCCACAGCCTGGACGATGCAAAGCACATCCCAGAGGCAGCCAGCTCCTGCGCCCTGGTAGCGCCGATGCACAACCCCGGCAGCAAGTCCCCCAGCCCATGCCAGCACGCCAGGGCTGGTGGCAAGGCCAGCTCGTCTCTGAGCTTTCCGCCTGCAGCACCCGAGCCAAGCCTGGCCTGGGAACCCGTCCCACCCACCGCCGAGCAACGACTGTCCAACCGCGGCCAAAGCCAGCCCTCGACTCCAGCAATCCCAGCAGGGCACTCTGCAGCTCTAAAGCTGCTTCTATTTTTAATTCGCTGGCTGCTTTATCCCCACTTCTCCTTTTAACTTCACGTCCTCTTCAGTAAGGCCTCTGAAAACCGATAATGATACCAGCATAAAACAGAAAAAACCAAAGAGAGGGAGAAAAGACATGCTCATTTAGCATTCTGATAAGTAAAAAAATAGAAGTATACAAACTACAACGGATTAAAATACATACAGTCAGCTAATATTGCGTATATCTATATATCACGAGGGGAACCAGAAGATTGCCATAGCTCTAATATTCACCAGCTCCTTTGGCTCTCAGAGGAGCCTGGGAAAGATGTGCCAGTCCCAAAGGTGAGCCAGGGCCCTGCACGTTTCCACCCAGATGGCACCAAATATGGGATCAGCAGACCTGTGACCCGTCTTCTTCCAGGACAGACATCTCCAGCTGAAGGACGCAGGTCCGTTATGGAAGAATAAATCCCCCACTGTTGAACCAGGCTGCTGGGCGCTGCTGCTCTTCGCTACAGAGGGGAGATGACACGTGTGCCCACCCTCACCTTTAAGCTGAAGGAGAAGGGTCCAGACGGTACCTGCTGGCGGGAGGAGAGATGCGGCCACTCCAGCAGCAAGGATGCTGTGACCTGGAGCACCGCTTGCATTTCCCAGCACGGGTCACCTATCCCTAATGCTGTTCCTGTAAATCTGCGGTGCTTAAAACCGCTCACACCCTGACTCTTAGCTGGGAGCTGGCAATTCTGGGCTTTAATTGCATGCTGGCACGCAGTATCCTCATTATAACAGCCAACGTTTTATTTGCATGGGGATTCTCTCAGCATTTCCTCTTCAACGTACGTTGCTTGGCCTCTTTCCTGTAATTTTCCCCTGGGCTGCAAAGGTGCTTGCTTCTAACCTCACTTCTTCTCGAGGGCACTGTCCGTGTGTCCGGCGCGCCTCGGGATCGCCTCCTCCCGCAGAGAGCCGGGCTGCGGCGGCGAAAGAAGGAGCTGGGGAGGGACAAGGCAGCGATGGGCAGGGAGAGCCCGGCTCATTCTGCACGCGGCGCGGCGGGGAAAAAAGAGCCTAAGGCTGCGGCTGATCGCTGTCTGCTGCCGAGTGTCAAAATGACATTTCCAGGCAAAGCAAACGGCGCCTGGGGTTCCTCCCTTCCCCCAGCCACCTCCTTCAGGTGCATCGAAACCCTTCCCAGGCGCAAGGGCTGGTCCCTTCTCCAAGGCGTTAGGCTGGCCCAGGTTTCTCCTAGACCTCTATCCCTCCATGAGACCCGGTTCGGCTGTCCGGAGCTGGGTGAGGGAGTTCACAGGAGGTCTCAACAGCTTTGCCCATCGCAATTGGTTTTATGCTGCCAACTCTTGCCCTGCCCAGGGCATCTGCCACCCGCAGGGACAGGCGCTGGCTCTGCTGTGCTGCTGGCCTGCTCCTCTCTCCCAATCTCCGGCAGGGAGGCAGCAGCCCAGGTGGGGTCCCCCCTCGCCCTCGGCACGTATACAGGCCTTGCGCCAGCGCATATAGCTGCCTGCTACTCCAGTCAGCCTGTAAATGTACTTTTTTTTTCTTTTCCCCAGGTTTATTTGTGCCTCATAGTAATGAGGCAATTAAGATGTGCATGTGAGATTACCCTAATCTGTCAAAGTGTAACAGCTCCTTTCCACGGGATACACTGACCAGTGATTCATAACTCCTGCTCCCGCCGCGTATTACTAGCCGTGCCCCAGACTGCTTGTTATTCCGCGGGAACCAGGATGCTGTGGCTCGGTTCCCGCCTCCGCCGCCGGCTGCTCTGGGACCGCGCGAGAGCCTCGAACCTCCTCCTTGCCGTCTGAAAAACAGGGCTTGCACCATGCCCCTCAAGATATATGTTGCTTATGGGGCTAACGAGAACAAAGCTCGTTCTCCTCCTCCTTGGAGGTGCAAGCGTGACGAAGGCCCGCGTCGTGTTTGCCTGAGGAGGGGCAGGCTGACGGATGCACGTGGCCCTGCGTGGAGCCGCCCACGTTTGCACCTCAGCTGATGCCGGTCCAGAGCTAAAATGACCCAGCTACCTTGCCCCATCGCTTGACTCTGATTTTGAAGAGGCCTCCGGGCTGGCAAAAGGATCCGGGGATCCACAAAAGCCCACTCGGAAAGGTAGGCGGAGGGATTATTTTTCCTTTTTATTAAAAAAAAAAAAAAGCCGCAGAATTAAAAAGCAAAAAGGCAAACATTTCCTTAAGCGCACCTCCCCTCAGAACATCTTGTCTCCAAAAGAACGTGTTATTAAACCACCCACCCTCGTACCTAGCGTTTCTCCCCTCCGGCGGGAAGGTGGGGTGGCGAGCGCTCCTTGCCTTTCAATCACTTCCCTGAGCTGCGACCAAACCGATGAGGAAAACGCCGTGACACAAACCCCTGCCTCCCTCGCAAGGAAATAATCAGATTTTTTTTTTTTTTTTTTCAAAGGAGCTGATCGACCGCAGGCCCAAGGATGCAGTGGGAGGGGACCGACCTGCTAGCAAGAGCACCAGAGTTTTATTAATGGGCTGGGCACCCTCTGGAGGCTCTAATAACCGAGACCAGCCTTCCACTTGGGACTGGTCGTGCTTAGGGAGCCGGAGATTGCGGTGTGAAAGGTGGGGAGGGGGTGTTTATTTGCTAAGTGGCATGTAACAAGCTCATCCACCCAACGACCGCGGCCAACAACAACAACAAAAAATATAAATATATAAAAAAAGAATTCCTGGATTTTGCTCAGATCCGGACAAGGTAGGGAAGGGGAGCGGTTTTCAAAGCGATGCCTGGGTGAGGAAGGATGCCAAGAGAGTCACATTAACCACATCTATCATCCGACTGGCAAGTCGAGCCTATGTGAACGATATATATTTACATAAATTAGACAAAACTGTCTTTTTTGGTTTGGCACTATTATTTTCCAATAGGCAGGCTACCAGAAGGACATGTTCACCTCAAGTCTCACCACTGAATCCAAAAATCAAAGCTGGGGAGCCACCTCCGGAGCAGGATGGACAACTGCTCCACCTTGTCCGATAATCCTCGGTGTCCGGTGGGACGGGAAATTCCCTTCTTCATTTGGAAAGGTGACACAGAGAGGCAGACTCTGGTCGTCCAGCCCGCAAGTCGAGCTGGGCACCAGCACAGAGCCTCTCTCCTTCAGTGCCAGCTCACCCTACGTGCATGTGGTGGGGCTACGCTTTGCATCTCTCACCCACGCAATGACAAAATCACTTTTTCCTCTTAGTGATGGTGATTCCTTCCAGTTTCCAAAATTCATACAAAAATTTTGCCTGCCAAGCGGACCTGAGGCACGTCAGCATCGGAGCTCTGCTATGTATTTTGCTAGCGTGGCATCACCTTGTAGTATCACGAGGACTATTTGTTTAAGAAGACAAACAGCGCTTACGCATGCCACTCATTCACTCGGCGAGGAGTGGAAACGTAAGCGTCTGTGGGGCCCTTTGTGAATTAGTCTCCTGGCATTTTTAAAGGCTAGTTATGAAGTGCAGCAAATATTATGCATCTCTGAACAAACCTATCCCTGCAGGTTAGCTCAGGCTACAGAGAGCCTGCACCAGACACCTTGCTCTAAATAATCTTGTTTTTGTACAGATACAATCTGGAGAAACTGCAAATTAGGAACCAAATCCTCCCACTGAGAGGACCTGGTCTGGCTTGCAGGGCACTGAACGTTCTCAGATCCTGCAGGCTGGAACGGGAATTTGCTGCTGCTCTGGGACTGCTGGGACCCAGGCCCTAGCCCGTGGCGTAATTAAGTAAAGGCCACGCGCTTCTAACAAGCTAGCAGATTTCTTTTTATTTTTATTGGCATCGATCCTTCTACTGGCTCTTTGCTCAAGTCAGCCCCTCCATTGCTACACGATGATTAACAGGTTGAGCTCCCAAAAGGCTTTCGTGTCTCCTCTCCCATCATGCTGGCAGGCAACAGGTACCTGAAGAGCCTCAGCAACCCTGTTGATCTCCACTAAGGTCTCACACCCCGGCGCAGCCCTAACGGGGGTTTATAATGTGGTTCCACACCGCGGTATGAAGTCTGGCAGAAGGACACCCAGGCTCTGGGCAAGCCCTGCAGAAACCCGCCACCCAGCAGCTCTACGTGCTGCGGGATTAACGTAAAGATGCTGTCACACCACCGGCACCAAGCCCCGTGGCTCTCTTAGTCCCTTGAACCCATCTCTCGGGCTTCAGATAACTGCAAACAGGAGCTCTGGCAAGGTCAAAGCCAAGCCCAAAGTCTCCTGTAATTGAAAGGCCATGTTTTCACTTTGGTTCCTTCCTTCTGCCCTCTTTAAACTACCCAGCACGCTTCCTAATTTCAGAGTTTATACAACTCTCCCAAGTCGGTAGCTCTGGGTCACTTCTGGGCGGCAGCCTGGCGAAGTCCAAAGGCCGCGTTACGAGGCACATCCAATGCGCTGAGCAGGTTTTGGCAGGCGGGGACCCCAGTGATAAATGGTCCCGAGCAGGCAAATAACTATAAACAACTAGCGGAGCTACATCGAAGGCACAGCCTGACTCCAGATGGTGTTTCCAGGGCTGCGTTTCCTCGCAAGGCCGGGACAAATTAACTAACCGCGGGCAGGTACTGTAGGCAGGGGCTTGGGGAGGGGGGTCACGTTCAATCCCGGCTTTTCATTATGGCCCTGCAGTCGGTCCCTTAGCCTTGTCCCCGCCACGCACGAACCGAGCAGCTCGCTGGAGGTGATGAGTTTGGGGCTTGACTCACGTGGGGATAAAGAAAGCAAAAGGACAAGAGGGTACTTGTGGGATCAGTCCTGAACGGTGCTGCGGAGTCACTGCTCTGCAGGACCGCTGCCCTCTTGGGTCAAGGCAGTAGGTCCAAAGCACTTCTCCAGCACAAATGCTCAACGGTACCTTTCTACAAGAGGTTTTGTGCTAGCCCTGATGCTCTCCTGGCCTGAATCCAGTGTTTTGGGCACTTTAAAATGTTAGTGACGTGGGAAGTTACCCTGGCGTCTGAGTATTTCCACTTTGTATGCTGACTGTGTGCATATCTACATCTACATATATATATATGTGTGTGTGCGTGTGTGTGTGTAGATATATAAATAAAATACACATACACATTATATGCCTGTGTTTGTGTGTGTATATAAATCCTGAGGGAGGGGGAGCATGGCAAACGCAACGCGACCGAGTTTCCATTCATCCTTTACAACCACTCCATTTTCATGGAAACTCGCTCATACTTCAAGTGACGCACACTCCCTCCCACGCGGCGTTCTGCAAAGAGAAAAAAAAAAAAGAAAAGAAAGGGAAAAAAGGAAGAAAGAAAAAAAAAAAGAGAGCAAGAGGAAAATCCCAAGGCATTTCACCAGAGACACACTCGCATCGGAGCTGACCTCCTTGAGGATCAGCCCTGCCACTGCCGCAGCTGTTTCCTCGAGATCCTCCAGCATCTCCAGCAAGGCCTGGGGGAGGGTTCCCAAGGTATATGGTGCGGTGGGAGGCATTTCTGCATGTGTGTTTGCTCCACACTCGCTCCCAGTCCTTCCACCCAAGAGCCCATGGCCCCCCGGTCCTTGCCATGAAGCTGCTCCCGTTTCTGATGGTGCCACCAGCATCCGGACCACTGAACCCCACCATACGTGGTGGCTGCCGGTGCCGCAGCCGTGCCGAGGAAGGTGGCTGCCAATCCTTGCTAGGGCTTAGCTTCAGTGCCATGGCTGCAGCGAGGACACGGCCCCGCTGACTGTGCTGGGGACTGCTGTCCCCGAATGCCACCTTCACCCTGGCCACTGGCTGTCCAGCTTCTACCACCTCTTTGATTACCCCACAGATGGCTCACCGGGCTGCGTTTGCAGCCCTCGGAGCCCTTCGGTGATGGGTATCCCCTTCCAGCATGGCCTTAAAAACTGCGAAAAGCCGTTTTTTTCACATTTGGAGCTGGCCTGGGCTGTCCAGAGCGCCGGGGGGGGCTCCTGCAAGAAGAGGAAGGCACCTTTGCTCCCTCTCGCTCCACTTCTCCTCGGAGCCAGAAAGAGGAAAAGAAATTAAAAAAAAAAAGGGCTCCTATTGAGCAGCGCGTGCACTGGGTGGGTTTGCTTCCTGACCAAAAAAAAAAAAAAACCACACACAAAAAACAAAAAACGATGGAAAATGTGCCCAGTTTAACCATGGAAAACTGGTTTGGCTCACGTCCCTCCCGAGTGGACAGGATTGTGAGCGACTTGGACGCGGAGCCGGGCAAGCCTGGCACCAGCCGCCGCGAAAACACGGCACCCAAAGACACCGGGTGCCGCGGAAAAGCGGGGACAGGGAGGCGCCGACCCCGACCCTCCCCTCTCGTCTGTGCCCCTCCCCACACCCCCATCTTCCTCCCCTGGAGGGAGAGGGACGCTGAAGGAAGGTCTCTGGGAGCACAAATAAAAGGGTCAGAGCGCTAGCGTGTTAAATGAGCTCCAGATGTGCGTGCGCCGCGGTGCCTGCTCGCGGCCGGCAGCCTGAGTCACTGCGGGCAGGGTGGGGAAAGGGGGGGGTTATCTCTATTTTGGTGCTGGGCGTGGGGCCCGGCAAACAATGCGAGGAGAAGGCGGCGCAGTGTTTGAGCAGGCTTAATATCGGCTCCCGAGCAGGTACAGACAGGCTCCGCAAAAACCCGAGCGTGAGGCTGAGCTCCCGAGCGTGGCGATGTGCAGAGGCCGCGCTCCACCCCCTGTCCGGGCAGGGTTAATCCCGGCAGAGCTTCCTTGCGGCTCTGCATGCGGCATCGCCGCGAGCCCCCACCCCGTCCCCGGCCGCCCTCGGCAGGGCGGTCGGACAGACCTGGCTGCGTTTGGGAAGTGTTTGCTCTTTGCCTCTCCTTCTGCCTCCTTTTCTCCCAGCAATATCCTTCCTAGACATCCATCCAGGAGGAGACCCGATTCCCAGTGCACGCCCTGAGACTTGTCTGCTGCAGCCTCCTCACGTCCCCCGTATTTTATATTTATGCATGTACTCCCGCACCGACTTTCCCAGAATAATAGGAGCCTCGTTCTGTCTCAGGGACTAGTGCGAAAGTGTTGGATTTCAGTCCTAGTGCCCCCGTCTACAAAATCTGGACTGCTTTGGGCCAAGCTCCATAATGCAAGATCAGCATCAGTGTTCATCTCCCACCCTGCCCCGCGTGGCTTATGTAATGCTGTCTTTAGGCTCATGGTCCGATGGATATTTATGTGAGTGGGAGCTCAGCATAACCTCGGGTCAGAGTATTTTCCTCCAGTGTCACCAGAAACCTTGTATGGTTTGGCTCCCTTAAGATCCTCTGCAGCCTCATTTGTTTTTAATTGCCATTTAAGTCCTTGAGCTCTAAGCACCCAAGCTCTCCTGCTACAGCTAGACTAGAATAGCTCCAATGTGGACGTAGTGTTCTCACAAGGTGCTTCTTCAGACCAGCTTATTCTCTGACAGCTATGCGCGGCAAGGCCCCGCCGGCATCACCAGCTGGCTGTCTGCACTGAGCCGTGTTCAGAAGTTCTAGTCCTAGTTGATACCTGAAACACTGCATCTAACATAAGCATTAAGCATGATTTTTTTTTTCCTTGATGTGGTCTTGACTTTTTTGATTTCTATAGGAGCTGTTGAAGGGTGGATGAACAGCCTGGACAAGAACAGAAGCTCTCTCCCCCATCCTGATCTGCCATGGAAAAGACAAAAAGGTGTAGCACCAATGATGTCCATCCCAAATGCTGCAGATGGACCAGAGACCCAAGCTTAGCACCCTGATCTGAATATCCCCAAACCCTGGGAACATTTTATTATAGCACCGGGGTTAGCTAGAGGACTCGTGAGCTGACCTGACAGACTGAGTTACACGTAGGATCCTACCCCTTCCAAGCACTGAGATGTACAAAAACAGGACTTCCCATCACATTTCTTTCTAACCAGTTCAGGCTCCTGAACCCACTGATTAAACTGTGCTATCTCGTTTAATCAACTTTCCAGAAGGAGCTCTGAAGCCAATGAAAAAGCCCAAGGCAGAGAGGAAAGAACAACTATTGGACCAAATCCGGATGGTTTTGACCCATGTGTCTCCTCTCAGTCACATACAGTCCAACTTCATTGCAGTTAGGCATTAATCAGAATGGGCAAATGGCACGTGTCCCCATCCTTCTCCAACCTGAGGAGAAGTAACATTTTTCTGCAAAGCAACACTTCTCTGAATCACATATCCTGACTATGCTAAAACTCCACTGAGGCAAATCATTTTTCTAACCCCTGAACTGGACGTTTCTAGAGGAAATACTGACAGACTTCTGCAGAGGACAGTTGGGGAAAAGGCATGACACTTTCATCTAGACTTTTTGCATGTAAACCAACTGCCTAATGAGCTCTCTGAAGACCACTAGTAATATATGAGCATAACCTGACAGTGTGGCCGAAGCACTGAATATCCAGCGGCAACTCCCTCTCTTCAAGGGATGATTTAATCCACCTCTCAAGGTTACAGAGCAATTTAACCACAGATCACGGGTTAGATTCAGATCTCATTTGTATCTCGACTCCTTCTGTGAGTGGGGCCACTAGTTTCTCTACCAACCTGCTAGAAAGCAGCTAAATGGTCAGATCAGCACCTGCTCTTGCAAAGCTTTACATGCCTTAGCAGTTTGTGACATTCGGTGGGGCCTACCCATGCACAGCTTGGTAAAAAGAGCCAAAGCTGTTGAAGGCGACAGAAAAAACATCTGAACTCTCCCCAAGAATTAACCTGGAAAAAGGAGAAGAAAAATACCTACAGCTCAGATCTTTCAGCCCAAATACATGGAACAAATTGACATTCGATAGCATTAACTTTTCAACTAATGCCCCTGCAAGCAAGTAGGGGGTTTGCAGGACTAGGCCCCAAGGAAGGCAAATCCTACGTCCCAGCTGACTCCGAGTATACACCAACTTACAGTCTGATACGATTTAAAACAGCTGACTTGTAAATGAGGCTTATAATGGAATTGGCAAATGACCCTTAAATATAGCATAGCAAACCAAGAGCATACAAAAACAATCAGGGCTCAAGTCAGGATTCAGGTCTCAGCCACAAGGGAGAGCAGGATCAGAGGTGTTTCACACCGCTGGGTAAGAAGGCAGCATAAGCAAGCCTGGGAGAAAACCTCAGCCTCTCTCCTCTTGGGGCTTTCAAAGGGGGGACCCTTCAAAAAGAAAAAAGTAGAGAAAAAAAGGAGAAAAAGTGGCCTTGCCATGTTAAGAGAGAGAGCCTTGCGTGTTTGTTTTGGCCGATCCTGAACTCCAGGCAGTTTCCAACTGGAACCCAGAAATGCTTATGGTGTTTGGATTCTGTCTAGATCCCTCCCATGACGTGAAGAGCCATTCGGGATGATGGGCTGGGATTTTTTTTTCCCCTAACGACTATATTTACTGCTACATTCTGAACTCACCATGCTGTCATTACAATGTCAGATTAAATTACATGTGTGATAACCATAACATAAATACGTGCGCTAGTTCACAAAGGCTTTACAAGGAAACATTTTCAAAGGAAGTTGGAATTGCTCAAATGTCCAGGTTCAAAGGGGGTGTCCAAAGGAGGCTTTGAATTAAAGGGCACCGACTGTAGCCAGAATCTGGCCTGCTGGAGCTGAACAGACGGAATTTATGCTTTTGTCTGGCTTTACTGGGCAAAGCGTTTTCTTATTTGTCCTGGTGTAACTACAGTGATTTAACCGATGCTACCCTGGATTTACACCAGTGCAGCCGAGGACAAGGAAGTTACAATGGTCTGCAAGGCAGTTCTGCATATTAATCCAAATCCTCTACCTGGCCAGAGGTAACTGGCTCAGCCTTTGAGGCTGTTCTGCTGAATATTCCTGTAACTGCTGGGAAAAAATAGCAGCCAGCTTTCTTCCAACCACTGTGGGCAGCTGGGTAAGCAAACTTGGCTGCTCTGCCTCGAAGGCTGTTCCAGGACACACTTACAGAGGTAGCGACCTCCAGGAGAGAGGTGGGATGGCATCGTCTTCCACTGGCACAGCTGGACGCGTAAGTCAACATCTGTGCAGGCTCTAATTGCATCTACCCACAGGGACAGGTACACCTATAACTAAGCCCGTTTAGTTAAGGTGCTACATCTTCCAGGCAAACCTATTAGATGTTACAGATCAGTCTTGTGGAGCAGTGTGACATATCAATATCTAAACATGCTTTGGCACTCAGCTCCCAAATAGAGGGTGTCTTGCTGAGCAGCTGCTTCACTCTTGCTGTCTTACACAAAAAGAAATGCAGGTGCATAACACAACCCCAGGTATCTGTGTGCGGGAGAAGGATATCACATGTGCATGGAAAGTACATGGCATCCATGGTACTATTTTAAGACATAGTCTTTGCCCTGGGCATGAAAGCCTCAGCATTTTACTCCCTTGTCCCCATCATTTCACTGTCTGTATTTTGTATTTAGCATAGAGATGTCAGTGTCTGCGTTAAATGTATTACGATGAATTCTCTCTAGCCGAGGAAAATTTCTTAGATAAAGGGCTACAATAAAATAAGACATTTGGAAGATCTATCTCTCCGTCCACCCATCTAGCCTCCCATCTCTGGCATTTCTAACACACATTATGCTGCTTTATTTATGCATCACATTAGCAAAATAACCTTTAAAACATTTTAATTTATTCTCCTTGTTTGTTGGGGAAAACACTCACCAAAATCAGCTTAAATGCTGCATCTTGCATTTTATGTGTTTAGACACATATATCCCTTCATTCAATCCTAGGAACAGACAGGAACCCAGCAGCTTGCCAATGCTGCACTTCAAAGCAGTACGCCGGTGCTCGCCACGACCACGGGCTAGGATGAAACGGCAGCACCGCAGCAAGCCGGGACTTTCCTTTTCCATGTCGGCACTTCAAAATGTTTGGAAATACACTTAAGCCCCATTCTGACCACTGCCTCTGTTTGCAAACCCTGCCCTGAGATTCATGTCAGGTCAGCAGGAGTCGCGCTCGCATTGTTCGCATACCTGAGGATAAGGCAGCGGGACTCACTCACTGCACACAGAACAAAGACCTGAGTTATTGCAGTGCTTTGCCCGGTGCCGAGCGCAATTACGGTTAGAGAAAACCCTTGTTTATTGCAGAATCCTTCTAGTCGGGGAAAAAGTGACTTAATTATAAGCTCATTGTGCTCTAGGCGTGTACAGTATGTTTGTGAGTGGTGCGTGTATGTGTGTGTGTGAGGCTAAGAACAGGGCTGTGCTCCTTGCTCAGGTGGACAGACATCTCTGGTGACTCACTGATGAGCTGCAGTTGACGGTAGGGGCAGACAGACCAGCTGCTACAGATGGGGAAATGGGAGATCTGAAGTCTCCTTCCATGACTGTTGAGGACCTGTTGAAGGCCCCAGAGATAGGCTTGCTCAGGTAGGTCATGACCTAGGTTTGGTTTCTACTTCCTCCTCCAGAGGTCCTGCAGGATTGGAGCTCAGTATAGAGTTGCTAGCATTTTACCCGTAGATGCTATAGCCCTTTATACGCCCAAGCGCTCCACTAGGCCATATAACAGCACCTTATATAGGAAAAGGTCCACATACAGTTAACCATGCAGAGATCCTCAGTGCTGTATATGCCAAGGTACATGCTCCTTTACGGCATGCACACGAAGCGTATGCATCAGAGAATACTTTCACAGCACTGTCTTTTCTTCCATTTATTTTAAGGAACAGAATGTGGTTTCCTCTACTGCATTTCTCATATGATGCTTAAAAATAAAATTTGAACCTACATCAAACCAAATAGCTTCTTGCCCAAGGTGGTAAAGAAACTATGGTGAACCCATCAGGAAGGGGAACGTAGCTCCTCTGTGGCTCTGTTCACCGAGCACCATTCAGCCCCTAAGAGCCAGTGCAAAATTTGCAGTGTATCCTTCCTGCTGTCGCATATGAGTTCTCGGAAATGTGTAACACATCGAATAGAGCACAGTCTGATTTACACTTACAGCAGGGCAACTTTAACGGCAGCAGGAGCGCACGTGTAAATCTCTAGGCACAGTAAAAAACCATATAGTCCTGGTCCTTTGAATTTGTTCTGCTCTGAATGCCATTGAATAAAAATGAGGTTCTTCAGTAAAAAAAAGAGGGACATGTCCTTTCTGCAGGAGAGGAGGGATTTCTAAGGGCACAGCACTATAAATAATCATTCAAGCCATTTCCATGTGCCTCAACAACAATCTGTGACAAGCCACAAAATAGACAGTAAAGCGTGTGGGTGTCCTCACAGTCCTAGCGCCATCCAGTTTATTAATTTCTAAGACTCGTTATTGCCAACCACTGCTGTTCAGAGAGCGTCTGTCCTGTCCTCAGAGTAGAAACCCACCGCCAGGATCCCTGCTAAAGTCCTAAATGACCTTGACTTCTCTTCAGCCTTCATCTAGGGCAGGTTAAGCTTCTGCTCTTACGGTGTATTTGAGTTTGAAGGCATTGGACAAGGCCCTGTGAGAGAATAAAGATGAGGCTGCTTGTGAAAATGCAAGCTGAAATGAGAAAATGAAATGAATGGCCACCCCTAAAAGAAAAAACTCCTGCCATAAAGCAGATCTTGAGAAAAAAAAGAAATGGTCGTGCACTGCCCTGCTTTGCTAAACAGGCAGATGGGACCTGTATTTCTCTTCTGAAACTTTAATGGGAAGAATATGATTCTGCTGCAAGCGTATTTTATATGCTTGGCGATTAAAGGGGAAGGGAAGGGTATAATTTATAGAATTGTGAAACACACAGGATAGCTTTCTAGCTACAATGTTTCTTTATTTTCTTGTTATTTCTTTTTTTCTTCCTTTTGCTTCTAGGGCTTGTGAAAGGTGATGGATGGGCAGCAGTGGAGACAGAAATCTTCCTTTTATATTTCTGGGGCAGGTACCTCATCAGCAACAGCAGCGGCTACACGAGCTGCACCTTCTCTGAACACGAACAATCCTGAGAGGAAAAAAAGCTGCTTCAGTGTACCCTCAGGCTTTCTACACTACTTGGCTCCTACAGCCATCTCACCTATCAGTCATTAATGGACTTCATGCTTTCAAAAGGTAAGGTTGAGTCAAGTCTTGCTGTAGCCAGCAGCACGCAACATGTCCAAGCTCATATCCATCTGAGTCTCCAGACCCTGTACCTCCAGGCACAGTCTACCCCTCACCTTGAGTTGTACCAAGATAACTCAGCTACGCTGGCACTTCCCGTCCTTGTCACCTCTGTATGAAGCAAGCAAGCTTCACCTCCTTTTGGCTAGAAAGCAGCCTTGTAGAGAAGGATCTGGGAGTCCTGGCGGACCACAAGGTGCACAGGAGTCAGCAGTGTGCCCCTGCAGTGACAAAGGCCAGACACACACTGAGTTGCTCTGGCAAAAGTGTTGCCAGGAGGTCAAGGGAAGTGATTCTTCCTCTCTCTGTTCAGTGCTTGTGAGATGAGATCTGGAGGACTGTGTCCAATTGGGGCTCTCCAGTACAGGACAAACATTATCATCCTGGAGGTACAGCAAGACGGTTAGGAGGCTGGAGCACACAACGTAAGAGGAGAGGTTTGTTTAGACCACAAAAGAGAAGGTGAACGGGGAAACCTAATTGTTTTATTCAACTAACTACTTAATAAGTAGCTATAGAGAAGATGGAGTTCTCAGAGGACAAGATGCTATGGACACAAGTTACAGCAGAGGTCCTTTTGATCATATGTAAGAAAAACAATTTTTACTATAAGGCTGGTCAAACATTGGACTATGGACCCAGAGAGGCTTTTTCCATCCGTGGAGATACTCAAAACTCACTGATACAAAGGCATGAGCCAGACCTAGCGCTAGCCCTGCTTTGCGTGGAAGATTGAACAAGAGGCCTCCAAAAGTCCTCACCATCCAAAACCAGTCTCTGACTCCATGCTCTGGTTTTGTAGATAGGGGAGCAAGGCACCAAGGAGATGAAATGATACAGCCACAGGCTCACAGTGGGTCTGCACCTGAGGCTACATCTTCTGAGGGTGCTCTAGAGCCCCCTAGGCTCTAGGAAGCTACTGTAGAATCGCTGCTGTAGAATTGACTGCTTCTGGGTATATCAGACGTGGCACCATGGCTGTACAAGTGCTGGCCTTTCCAGGGTCATCTGCTCTTCTTTCTTCCCTGGTAGAAGGAAGCTCTTCTCCAGCTGAAAAAAATTCTTCTTTTTTTTTTTTTTGGGGGGGGGAGGGTTGTTGTTGTTGGTTTTTTTCATCCTCAGGGCCAATTCAACAACTCATCTTTCTGCTAAGACTGTCAGCAAAAGTGTCAATTGTACTGCTGGTTTCTGTGATGTGGAATCATGCCCACCAAGACTTGGACCAAGACTGTGCAGCCCATTTCACATAAGCCACCAATCAGCCCACACTTGGCAAAAAACTGAAGACTGTATCAACCATGCCTGCATGACTTATGGCTCTGGGCCATTTTTCTCCAGCCCTCTGAGCAGCCACAATATAAATCTTGCCCTTCCTTCACTAGTCTTTGCCATGACAACACAATCACTTGGCTCCCCATGCCACATGGTCGTTGGGTGTTTGTCAGAGATGTGTCAGTGGAAAAACAAACTCTATACCCTGGCGAGATCAGCTGAAAGGAGAGCAGTTCTTCATAAAACCAATCACTGCTGCCCTTTTTCAACTCACTTGTTGGCTGCAGGAGGAATTCAAGCCCTTGTCAAATCACTATGGACATTTACCTGCACTGGGAGCAAATCCATATTCCTCCCTCCTGTGGGAATGAACAAGCAGAATTTTCCTTGGCCAGAAAAATACAGAGCCAGAGTTGTGCTTTCCCTCCAGTGCCAGCACTTCTCGTGCCTAAGTACCTTCATGAAATGGCGTGGCGTGCATGTGCATGTTTACACATCCTTTGTTCAGACCTAAATTTACCCCCCCTACAGAAGCCTACTTGTCCCCTTGAAGTCAGTTCAGTCCTTCCACCTACCTCAGTGAGGCTACGATTCCTGATAAACTGCACAGTGGTTATTGGTATAGTCACAGAGAAAGCCATTTCCTTGACCGGTAAAACTGAAGCTCTGCAGCAATTTTATATACTATCCAAACGACCCTTCTCCCTGGCTTAAAGCCCTTTACTGAAATATCCCTGGCTCTGATTGTTACTGTACTGCTGGAGCCTGCTGATGGGGTGCTGGGACCCTACCGCGGGCTAGACGGTATTTACAAATATGCACACACAGTGACCACCCCTGCGGAGAGCAGCGATGGAGATGACAGTGGGGTTTGATAGCAAAGGGCAAAGCAGTCTCAAACCACTCTTGAGCCCTAGCATTATATTCAGTTCAGGAAGGTCACACAGTTATTAATTATTAAGTATTAGTACTGGAGGGGTGGAGTCTTACTTCTGGGGAGTAGACTGGGGAGGGAAGATACCCATTCCCTGCTGAAAGCTGTGGGTGAACGTACTGCATGTGGCCAGTGAGAGGATTAAGGCACATTCCCTAATTTAAGATTTCCCAATATGAGGAAGGGCAAAAAGTTACAGGGGAACGGCCCAGGAGAAATGACAGCTGGTGAGAGCAAGGTAGGTAAGGGTTGTAGCAGAGAGGAGCGCGGAGGAAGGATTGCAGGGGGAGGCAGCTGCCTGCCGCATGAGCCACCGAGCGCTTCAAACACGGGGCGCAGATAAATGGAGTCACGGAGCAGGGTGGGAGGAGATGAAGGAAGCAGGCAGGAGAGAAGATTACAGGAGTGTAAGGAACAACAAAGAGGAGGAGAGAGGAGAGGAAAAATTATGCAGGGCCTCGAAGGTCAAAAGAGTCAACTTCAAAAGGATTCCTTAAAAGACATAAAGCCAATGCCTTCATATTCAATTATTTAGTTTTCACACAAATCTAAGTAATATATGGTTTTTTTGCACCTCCCAACACTCAATTTGGCACAAAGCGAAGACGAAGTGGAGAAACGACGAGAGAAGTCTGAGACTCTTTACTTCCTTAATGCACTTAGATGGGGCTGGATTCTGCGCTACCAGCTTGCAGAGAGAGCTGAGCAGAGAGGAGGCTTTTCTGCTTCATGTGACCGGGAGGGTGTAAGTGGGACCAAAATCAGGGTTTCTTGTTTGTGGACTGCAAAATGGTGAAAAATAACTTCAAGTTAGATTAAATGACTTGCTTGCCCCGAAATTAAATGTTTTGTATAAATTCTGGGCATCTGTCATAGCTCGTATTTAATTAAAAACAAAGGCAATGTTGAAGCAAACAAATCACACTGCATATGAAACTCAGACTTTCACTCCGAGAACGTTGAAATGAAATGTTGTCCTTCTCCACAATTTTTGTATTAGTACGACAAAACTGACCCAAATTCATGGAAGTGTTTATGTCGTCAAATCTTCACTTTCTACTAAAACATATTTGGCTGAATTATCTCTCCCAACTGTACTTACCGAAGCTAAAGCTAAGTATAAAGCTAAAAGAGTCTGCTCCTGTATCCCGGGGCGTTCAACCCATCAGCACTGTTAAAATCACTGACAAGCTATGGCAAGTTAATGTCAGTAAAATGGTACCCAACAGGAGGTTTGAAGCCTGAATAGTGAGCTCTACAATAAGTTCCAGTCCATTAAACACCAGGCTTAAGTAAAATATTACAGTGGGTCACATTTTAAAGCGGGCAGAATTGGTTAGGGAATCACTGAGGACCCAAGAGGATGTTTCCGGAGGAGAATGGAAATTCTGCCATTCCCTTTTTCTAAAAGAGCCACCTTGCTTTAAATTTCAGCTACCTCCTCCCTGCTCAGATTTTCCTCCCGACTGCAAGGGCTTCTTTCCATACAATCCAAACTTTTCCCCTTGCCTTTAATGGAAGGACTGGCAGATCCTCAGTCACGCTGAGAAGTATTTGGGTTTCTCAGACTACATGGGTAAGAGTAGAAGCACATTCAGAAACAGAAAAAGGTAAAAATGGTTAAACGTTATTTGTTGTTTAACGTTTACAAGAGAAAAGGTCCACCTGAAAATACAAGGGTGAAGACGGCTTGCCTCCTCCCCTTTTCCGGCTAAAGTTAGCATCTCCTTGAGTCTATTTTAATCCCTTGAATTGCAATGGTTACACACTGCTCGCTATCAGCGCGGCAAAGCCTGTAATAATTCACCCGGAACAAGACTATTCCTGGGATCGCTTTGTACATGGAGCAAAATGAGACATCCGCGCTAGACCCTCCCGGGGGCGCGAGCTGGCCAAGGCGGATGTGCACCCGGAGCGCCCCGCGGCTCTTGTTTCGGCTGATGCAATCCCCGGCTCCCACCCAGGTGCAGCTTTGAAACCCTTCGCCCAGAACGGCCGCCTGCCCAGGACACCGTGCCCGGGACGTCTCACTCCAGCGCGAAATCGCAGCAATGATTAACATCGGAGAGGCGAGCGTGCTGCCCCATTGTGTTAACCATGGCGCATCTACAGAACTGGCCCCGGGGTGTTTATAACCCAGTGCGGAAAGAAAGCAGAAACAAAGTGACTTGGCTAAGGCCATCTAACAGGTCAGTAGCAGAGCAAAGAGAGAAACCATGTCCTCTGTCCCCTCCGACAGCTCACCTGGGTCCCAAGCATTTAGTACTTTACTCTGTTCAGCTTTGACCTTACGAGTTCTCTTCACCTTCTCCTGGCAGCTTCCTAATGGGCAAATAAATCTCAGGAGAGTATCTTAAATTCTTTTTTATCACAGACTGTATCAGTGCGATAATAAGATCAGCCTTCAGACTCCCCATTAAGTCACAGAAGGTGTGGTCATCCGTCATGCTTTTCTCAGCCTTAATTGCCAGACAGACACTTTAAGTGGAAAGTCCACCTAATGAGACCAATCATTAAAACATCCCTGGTTCCCATTTGAGATAGAAAATTATATTACTCTAATAAGGGGGTTGCATCTTTGCCCCCCTATTCAATCATGTGGCACAGGGAAGGTGAGGCTTCTCTGCGAGTTTGCCTTGGATGTGTTTCCTTTAAATATAGCCCCCTACTTCAGGCAAGAAAAAGCAATAAAATGCTCGGCAGAGTGAGAACCTGGTGGTCAGAGAAGGGATTTCTGGCCTCAAGGTGATGGAAGAGGGGTGCTGGCACTGTGGACATGCCTGTGCCTGTTGGCTGGATGGAGGTGGTGGAAGAGCCACCACGGTCTTGTCATGGTGAAAAAGATGTGAAATCTGGTGTACTTATGGAAAAGGCCAAATGGGACATGTAAGTGGGCTCTTTGGGTGCCGTTTGCACATTACTTACCCTGCCTCGGTTTCCCAGCTCTCTGCAAAACGAGGCTCGTAATAACTACCCAATGGCTTCTTCATGAGCCTGCACCACATGGAAGAAGCCATTGGGTAGTTATTGCCAGCCTCGTTTTGCAGAGAGCTGGGAAACCGAAGCAGGGTAGGTAATGTGCAGAAGAGTACCTAAATCGGGTGGCAAAGCTACAGCAACCTGGCCGAGTGCAAAAAGCCAGCCAAAAGCCCTCACACAGGGCAGGTCCAGCTGAAGTTCATAAATGGCTCACCCTACAAGTGCTCGGCAAAAGGGCGATCTTTCTTCTCCGGTCACGTTTAGTCACGTTACGTGCTGCCTCCCAATAGAAACACTCACTCTAGCAAGACGTGAGGATGATCTGCAAAGCCAGGTTTCCCCCCGCCGGGTGCTTTCCATCTCTCCATCTCACACCACTACTCATCACCGAAATATCTGAGCTCCTTCCACATAAAATGAGCAGAAGTCCCTGGTGGTCTCCAAATGTGCCATATGCCTTTGGCAAAGTGCCAAAGCACCCTCACTCCTCCCTTGGAGGAGGCTCTCACACTGATTTGATCCCATCACAAAGTATTAGCAGCCAGCTGCTCCAGAAGGATTTCCACACAGAAAGCCGAGATAGGCCGGAGTTATTAGCTCCAGCGGCAGATTTGCCAGGTGCTCAGAGGGCTGGTGCAGAGCGATCCCTAATAAAAACAATGAAGCACGGAAGGGTGTGTTGCTTTTGGGTAATAATACATCTTAAAACTGCACGGTGAGGCAAAGACGATGCCGCACCCTAAGCCAGCCGAAGGGTGTGGGCATTATACAATGATTCGCCCACACCCAGAATCTCCACTGACAATTAACATCCAGCCCCGTGTAAGAATCGGTAAATACCGTCTATGAAACCAGGAAACGCTGACATTTTCCATGCATTAGAAAAAGCCCCGAAGATGTGTCTTGACATGAACGCTGCTTTGGGCAGATCTATGCCATCACAGTCAACAGTGGTTACTTTCTGCCTCTGAAAGAATCCATGGTGCAGCCAAGAGTAGTGATTTTTTGTTAAGGTGCAAAGGGGTGCTCCAGCATGGATTTCTGAGTTTTCATCACTTCCCTCTTAAAAAAAGCAAAAAGAGAAGATGGAAAAATCTAAATTATTAATTACATTTTTATAACTATTAAGTCATGCAAGATTCTTTATCGGTATTAAAATGACAAGACCTCATCACGCCCAAGTTTATTTTGATAGCCGTAAACCTACTGCTGTTAAAGTCAACTGGAAAAGATTTTACTATTGAGTAATAACGGAAACAAAATGCCACTTATTACGAGGAAATAGGAACAAGAACTCACTTGATGTTGAAAGGCAACAGAGCAAATCTGTTTGTTATTAAGAGATAGCAAAAGAAGTCTTTATTGCTGTTCTGAGATACCGGCAGCAAGATCCATTGGCTGTGAACAAAGATCCCAGGCTTTCCCTAAACCACAGTGCAATTGCAGTGATGCTCATGAAAACTGTAATTAAAGATGCAGCTCCAGGGTTGAACCTCCAGCCATCAGCATATCTTAGAAGGAGAAGAAAAGAATGAACCCAAACATGAGACTATTTCCAGATCTATTCTTAAGCATTTCTGGGGTCAGGAAAGTCAAGCTGCTTTCCCAACATAAACTCACCTGTTCATTAAAAAATGGCAAGGAGCGATGAAGATTATGGCAAATCTGCCTTGAGGTATCCCCTAGAAAAAGGCAGAGCTGATACTCTTTGGGTCTGTGTAAAGGAAGGGGTTAGCAGAGTTGCATATGGGCAATGTAGGCATATGGGCAATACCGCAGAGGGCTGCTGAACTGCAGTCAAATGTGCTCAAGGCCGACAGTACTGAAATGGGAGGCCTGCTGGACTCGGGGAACAACTTCTGGCCAGGAACACGGAGACTCAAAGGCTTCCAGAAGGACAGGCAGCGTTCCTGCGGAGGATTGCTTGCTGCAATATTAGCAAGGGAGGAGATGGGACCTACAAGGAGAAATGAAATACATCTTTCTGGCTGACACAGCAGGGACGTTGTGGATAGTTCAGAACAACGGGGTTATGCACGGGAGCTGCGGACGTTGCTATCTGCCTTCAGGGCAGTCAACGTGAGCAGATCGGGAAATATATGTACAGACAAGAAAGTCCAGCTCGAATCTCAGAATCCTGCTTGCAGGAGAAGGATCTGAATTCTCCAGCTATAGATCAGAATAGAAGGAGCAAGACATAGCCATAACAACGTAAAGGTAGCATAATAAAAATATCCACTGCTACCGCTGTTTGGACTATGATTTTTTTTTGAAGCATCTTCAGATGAGATTAGGTTTTTACTGTGCAAGGTGCAGGGTTTATTATTATTTTTATTGTTATTACTACTACTAACTGCAATAACCATTTATACTGCATCAGTGTCTAAGAGCTACAAGCAGGATGCTCACCCTGTAAAGGCACTGCATAAACAAGGCAGGAGAAGGAGCAATCAGTCCCTAAAAGCTCAGGCTCAAAATAAACAGTGGGAGAAAAAAAGAGATTACCTCGTTTGTACAGATGAAGAACAGAGATACTTGGTGATTTGCTTAAAGCCACGTAGGAAGCCCACAGCAGAGCCAAAATTTCAAGTTAGATCTTCCAAAACGCAATTCGCCACCTTATCTAGATGATCAGCCCGAGCTGGCTCTCTGCCTAGGACTAAGTTTTATCCTACAAATAGAGGCACCATGAAACTTGCAGGGGCCCAGGCAGGGGCCAACACGTTGGGTCCCACTTGCGGGCACCACCACGTGCCCAGCCTCGTGGCCCTTGCCCGTAGGTCCGACGCCTGGGTGGCTCATCCCTAAACCCAGCTTGGCTGAGGAGCAATAGGAGGCTGCTCAAAGAGCGCTGGCCCAATTCGTAGAGCGTGTTGCTACCAAGTTTTGGTACCCAGTCTGATGTTTGTTACCAAAACCAGGAGAGAATAAACAGCCCAAAGGAGCAGGGATGGCAGGACTCGGCCCCACGACAGCCTCGGGGGTTTTGCTCCCACTTCCCACCTCGTGGCAGGCTCAGAACTTTTCCCTGAACGAAAGAAAAAAGGTTTTTTTGGCACCAAGGGAAAGTGGATTTCCCAGGCTTGCGGAGGCCTAGCCAAGATAGAGAGAGCTCCCAAGGAAAAACAGAAACAGGGAAAGTCAGCAAAGCCAGGAACTGCAGCTCCTTGCCTCGGGCACCCAACCTGCTGGGGCGGCGGGGAGCGGGACGGGAAGGCTCTGCGGGCGCAGAGGAACGCTCACCACGATGGTAACGCCAGCAACAAACTGGGGCATTTCAAAACATAAACAGTTTGGGAAGAAGGGAGATGGTGAGTGAGCTAAAAATAAGCAGCAGCCAGTGAAAAGGATTAAAGGACCCCAAAAGAAATAGTGAGCAGCAAATTGCAGGGAATTGTTCAGCAAACAATAAAGGCTCCTTGCCATCTCCCTGCAACAGGCGGGTGGCACGGAGAGAAAGCAGCACACTGCAAATGATAGCTGCGGAGGGGAGACGGTGAAATTCAGACACAGCAGATTTGTTAAGTGGTTATTTTCCTCCTGTCTTTGCAGAAGACAAAGAGAAGGTAAAGCTCCCAGAGACAGGGATTGTATTTCACTCCACTGGCGAGAAGGCTTTCGAGCATCTGCAGATAGCTACAAGAAATGGCCCTAAAAAGATTAGGGCTCTTAAGGTAGGGCAAAACACTATATCCAGACAACATACTCGAGTTTTAATGACAGTGGGGATGGAATTGAGTGAAGCATTGTCTGCTGCCTTTAGGAAACCGAAAACTTAATTTGAAACAGCACAGACTAGATCTAGGCTCTTTGCACAAGCGAGGCTTTATTCCTGTCCTTTAAGTATCACTTTTTATCCTTGACATATATTTTCCATTCACCGCTTTTCCACAACACCATCCATCACAATGAAAGGTGAGAAAGCCAGCGGCTGAAGCTCACCATGCACTGGTCCAGCACTGCTTTCCCATATGAAACCACACCCTGGATTTGCCCTGCCGCTTCTTGGAGGAGGCCCCGCTTTGACCAAACGCTCGTGCACATGCTTAGCTTTAAGCCTGTGAAGAGGCGTGCTGGAGCGCACTAAAGCAAGGACTCAGCAGAGCTCCTCATGGATTTAAAATTAAGTGCCTGCCTACAAGTAATTTGTTGTAGTCATTCAGTTCAACAGCCCTTGGAAAGGGGGAAAAAACCCATCCAAGGCCCGCATTTTCTCAGCCTGCTGATTTTATCCACACCTCTTTAACTTGAGGCCAATAAACCAGTACAGAAAATTAAACCAAACACGCTTGCATCGGGAAGGAAAGGGGAATTCTACACTCTGAGTGTTGCAAGGGTGGGGGTGGGGGGGCAGAAATAGCATTTTGAGCTGCAACTGGCCTTTAAAAGAGAGATGAGCCCATGATCAGTGTTGCTCCAGTCTTAAATTCACCGGGGGTCTTGGCTGGATTGGGGATTTCCTGGCCTGATCAGTGAGTCTGATCGCCTGCGAACGCTGCAACAGTCGCTGTGGCCCACGGGAGTCACTAGGACCTCCCAGCACCATTTGGCACTTGGGACAATAAAATGGGGCACCACTTTGCTTTGGATTATGTGCAAGTTGATGGGATAAAAGGCATCGTCTCAGGATTTGGTCCCCTCAGCTAAGCAACTGTCACCACTGAAAAAAAAAAAAGAGAGAAGAGGAGGCTGATTTTAAAGAAAGCGATGGAGGTAGAGCCTAGTCCAGACAAACTGGTGGGAGATGGAGGGTGACGCTGGAGGCACAGCGCTGCACAGTGTTGGCGCTAGGGCTGTGCTGCCCAAAAACACGCTTGGGGGGGTCCAGCAAGCTCCTCCTGCTCATGAGCTCTTTGTGCATCACCAGCGAGATGCAGACACTTGGTCCAAGGTGAAATCCAGATTGATGCATTTGGAGGAAAAACCACATTTCCTTTGGAATAAAACACAGCCTTCTCCTGTGTGTGGGCAGGGCAGAGGGCACCTTTGCCCTCGCGCTCCCTCGGTTAGTGCTGGGAGGCTCTGCGTCATTTCCACCCACAGCTAGAGTGAAACAGCCTCGGCATCTCATATAAAAACTACTTGTTCAGGAGACATGTAAGTCCAGGCTGCGTTACCCCCCTGAGTGCAAGGAGCTTTCCAATAAAACCATGATGGGGCCAAAATCAATCTAGGTGCAAGCAGGCCCAACTGCAGAACCTCTATTTTCAGCCACGGCTGAATAAAACCTATCTGTTTTCCCTTCTCGAAGTTTTGAATGAGACATAAGTCAGTCAAGCGAGCTTCCCTCCGCCAGGCATGTCTGTCCAAAACATGAGGGCAGGAGGGATTTGAAGCAAACAGCAGTCTGTTAAAAAGACGCTAAGCCAAAGATCAAACAAATCACACAGGCTGCCTCAGAGAAAGTCATATAGATGCTGACTCTGTACAGGCATCTTGACTTCTCCAAGTTGAGAGGTAGGGTCAGCTCCGGATGAAAGGGTCTCCAGAGGTCCAAGATCCAGAAGTTTTGCTCCTGTTCATGTCCAGCTTGGGTGAGGCCCAGGATGGAGGGTCAGTGGGGTCCTTTGAGGGGGCTGTGCACAGGCAGAAGAGAGCAGTTTAAAGGTGTCCAACCAGTCTGTTGGATCTACGTCTCTCCCGGTCTTTGCTCTCCCAATCAGGCAGGTAGGAGAAGAGAGCCCTTAGCTGCCTTGAGGAGGACTTGGTGCAATGTGCTGGCTGGCGGGTTGATGTGTGCAGTGCGTGGAGATGCCACGTTCTCCCTCTGGCCACCCCTTGACTACAGAGAGGTCTAGGGCTGGGTAGCATGAGACAAGCATTAGCTAGGGGAAAGCAGGGATTGGAAACCGGGTATCCAGGAAAACGGAGCCAATGCTAAGCCATTACTCATGCAGTAAATCCGTCATCAGCCTGGGCGAATCTCTCACATTTTGCCCATGCTGGGTCCTCTGGCCCATGCCGTTTCAATGCGCGTAGAGGCAGCTGCTGGCATCGCAACTCCTCCATCTCACAGGCCTGGGACTTTTGGCCGAAGGGTAGCCCCTGACCTTGCCTTGTGCTCTATCGCTAAGAATAAAACTCATGTGGCTCTGCCACAACTGCGTGTGCGGTGAGATAATTGCAGGGAAACGGCGGCTGTAGCCCAGCGACCACTGTAATTGCTTGTGCGCCATCTTGTAGCCAGGTTCCCCGTGCTATTATCCCCTTATTAATAGAAACCGAATCCACCTTTGCAGAGACGGCGCTGCGAGCCTTGAAATTATGCGGTCTCCCGGAGGCTCACCTCAGCCAAGAAGCCACAATTTTGCATCGTGGGGCTCGGGGAAAACATCTGCACTGTATTTGCAAAAAGCCTCGGCTCGTCGCCACCCGAGGGCCGGATTCTGGCCGGGACCGCAGGATGCTCCCACCCAAGTTGCAGCGAAACCTCTGCAGCCTCAGTAGGAAGCAGGATCGAGTCTGAGGGGTGTTTGGGCCCTGCCACGGTGTATTTTGCAAGGCTGAGCTTTCCAGAGGCGACAAAGGGAAATAGCCTGACACCCGCTGTGATCCCCTGGGCGTCTTTAAGGCTCCTTTCAAAATCCCACCATGATCCAAAATCCACTGCGGTCAGTGAAAAGGCCACAGATTGCGTCCTTCACTCCCGTAGAGCGAAAAGTTCCCTCTCCCCACCTGCTGTTCTGCCATGAGGGAGAGAAGGGCACGGAAATATTTTTATTTTGCAGGATGTAGCTTAAAAGGTTGGATAAGCAATCCCAGCCTCAGGCCCACATCCCTCTCCTCCACCCAGGAGCACAGAATAAGGGACCCAGGGCTCACGCAAGTGGCCAGATCCTCTATTTACATCAGTGCACACAGGGAGCATAAATCTTGGCTTTGCACCGCTTTCAAACCTGTGTAAATGAGATTAGACTCAGCCACGCTGCAATTTCCCTCACTGAGGCAGGCAAGTGAGATTTGGTCTATTAACTAATTCATCCTAGCAGTGTCACTGCAAGGTATGGCAGGAAGTATTAACTTCATCTCAGAAGGGGGAAAATTGAAGGTCAAAAGGCCTGATCCTCCCCGCACTTGCGTGGCTGGGGTCCAGCGGGGTCCAGCCATGGGAGCAGGGACCAGGAGCCGAGCAGCTGCGGGCTAAGGACTAGGAAATGTGCGGACGCTCCCGCTAGCACCCTGCCAGATGTTAAATACAAAAGATGAAGGCAAAAGTGGCAGTGTGGCAGGGGGGAACATTTTGGAAAGACCCAGCCTACAACCCTGGGGCTCTCCTTGCTGGAAGGGGTGACGGGAATGCCGACACCAGACAGATGCAAGGAAAGAAAGAAACGCGCCACAGGTTGAGGGACCCACAAACTTCCCTGCTGACAGACTGCGTTCCCACTTAAACCTTCTCCACCGCCGTGTGTGAGACTCAATATTGAACCACAACCATGACAACTACATCCGGTTAGGGTAATCAATGTGGGATGACGTGGGGCGCGTGGAGAAGCCCATGGCATCTGGCTCAGACCAGGCTTTGGCCTTAAATGTGCTACGTGGTCCATATAACGCCATCTAGGCCATTAGGATGACTCAGGACTGGCAGCACAGGACCCAGCAGAGGGTCCAGGACTGTTGGTTCAGCCTCTAAAAACCATCTTATTAGCAGAACTGGACTTCCAAGCCAAAACGGTTATGTGGCTTTCCATGATCAGCACTAGTTCAGTACTTCTTCCTGTCTCTGTCTTGTTCCAGGCTGACTTCCCCTCTGAAGCTTAGATGCGAAAAAAATACTGGATAAAAAGTGTCGCTGGCCAGGACTTTTTCATTGGATAAGCAAAGATGCATGCACAAGGCATGAGGCAACATTAAAGCTGGAAGGTAAATTACGTTCCTCCAACTGAGATGCAGTTACTAATACAAAGAATGAAATATGTTTCGGTACATTTATTTTTTAATGCATGTAACATTCAGGTTTATGAAGGTCTTCAGGATCATCTGAATCTTGTATAAAATTTGGAATTTCATAAAAATGGATGTTCCTTTGAGGTGAGTTGTAGAGGCAGGGGAGCAGCAACAGCATGCCGGCACTAGAGATGTGGAAAGTTCAGTTCTTCAAAGGCAGAGTGGATGGGAAGGTTATCTGAAACTTCTCGCTGTCCCTGTGGAGGTCAGAGTTTGCTCTGAGTTGTGCTGACAAAACTGTTCTGCCCCAGAGTCTCCTTTTTCTGCGAGGGAGTTCTTGGGAGTTGGATGGCACTGGGAGAAATTTCAAAGCGCAGGTTACAGCAGAGCTTGCCCACTGTCTGGGTGTCAGGTAAGAGATGAGGTCCCCTTGGCTGCCAATTAACATCGATTTGCTAATCATGAATTCCTGCGCAAAATGCTGTGGAAAAGGATGAATGGACCATTTCCATCTGCAGTCCACAGCAGCTCTGGCCCCTGTACCTGCCGTAGTAGTTCCCAGGATCTGAAAAGGCTGTTACAAATCAGGAGTAGAATCAAGATCTCACAAGGCAGCAGCCACTCGCCCCTGCGCCACCCTCTCCTTCACTCTCTTCTCTTCACAATCCTGTCCTTGCTCTGAAATCTCCCCAGCAGTATTGGCCTCCATTTCACCTCCCGATTCATGGTAAGCAAAACCGAGGAACTGGCTTCCTGTAGTGACCATTTTAACTGTTATAACTGTTAATACTCTCAAAGCACACCTGAGTGAGGGAAAGAATTACCAGTCTGTGATATTTCCAAGCTTCCTTTTTTCTTCACCTCTTCTTCCCCCTGCTGTTACACTTCCCATTTCGATGGCGAATATTACCAGCATTTCGGAGGATGAACCCTAGAGGCTTGCAATCAAGCCCTTGCAGAGCCAAGTCAGCCAGCACAGATGTGCTGGAGAACAAGGCAGATGGTTCTCCTTCCCCTGAAACTCAAGACTTAGCTTCTGCTTGACACTGCAGTGTTCTGCAAGCTAGGGATGTCAGGAGTACATCCCTCCCCGTATGGCAAGTGAGAAGCCATCCTGGGAAGACTAAAGCAGATGGAGAAGACCCTGCGTGATCCTTTCGCCATCACTTCATGAAAACCTGGCACTGTTAAGCAACCATGCAAGAGATGAAAAGCAGCAGGAAAACAAATAATACATAAATGCCAAAATATGTTGCCAAGGCCACCTCCAGGATGGACCTCTACCCTCATATACTCTCCTCCAAGTGGCCGCCTGCTCTCCTGCCCCAGCATGAATGTCACTTTGAGTGAAATGGAGATCCTGGACAACATGTTGTTTCAGAGTGATGCATCAGAGAGCCTTGCAGGTGACAGAAACTGTAATTGCCGTGATTAAACTTCACTGGCCCATTTCACCCCCATGAAACCCTTGCCTGTTTCACTGCTGATTCCAGCAGAGGCAGGATCGATGCTCATAACAGGGAACAGATTGGGAGTGCCAGGGAGACCACCCAAAGCATGAGTAAAACCCCACTGATTGAGCAGAAGACGCCGATACAAGACATGGTGCTGCTAAAAAAGCATGAGGCTGACCAAAGCTGGCTCTAGCTCGCTGCAGGAGGAAGTGGTGATGGGATAGCAGCGTATTAATAAGGTGAAGTCATCGGGGCAGGAAAATAGAGGGTGTGAGAAGAAAAGATTGCCAGAGTTGCACTCTGGGTCATCAGGTATAAGCCATAGCATTGTGGGCATCTGATGATCCAAAACACCCCCACCCACCTCTGCAGAAGTCACAGAGCAGAACCCTTCCTGATCAAAAAATACTTTCCCTGATGGATGCAGAGCCCCTAGGCACGCGTGGTCAGGGGAAGCCACCTTTGGAGCACCTCCGGAAAATCAACCAAATTCAGAGAGTGAAGACCTTTGGCACCTCAGCCTCAGCACAGTGCCCCTGGGGCCTTGTGGATGCTCTGGCTCCTGCTAGGACCCCAGAAGGTCCCCAGCTGCCCCAGCCCTCAGGAGCAGAGGTGGAAACGAGCTGACCCAGCTCCACTGTGCAATGTTCCCCGTTGTCCTAAAAAACTGTTCAAACCAGGCACAAAGAGCCAGCAGCCTGACAAAAAGGGATCTCTGACCCAGTGCATTTTGGTTATTTCAATACATGGTAAGAGTGTAAAACAAAAGGAGTCTAGGGGTATGGATGCAGCCACAACCACGATGGGAGCTGCCTGGTCTTCTCTGCGGCTTGCGGCAGGAAAAGCAGCCTCAAGGACATGGGGAATCCTGGGATGTAGGGAGGTGACAGGCAGGAGCGTGGTCCACGGGACAGAGCGCTCACCCAGCTCTCCGCTGGCTGCTTTCTAGCCCTGACGCACAAGTCACCCTCCCAGCCTCATTGCCCTTGTCTGGAAAATGGCTAAAACAGTGCTTACGCCTCGGCAAAGCACTTTGCGACCCTCTAACCCCCTCTTCCTCGCCGGCGCCTGCCGTGGATCGGGGAGGCTGGAAAGGCTCAGGAGACGCAGCAGAGGGCCGTGCACGCGGGGACGGTGCCCTGACTCACCTCCACGCGTATGTGCCAGCTGGCCGACTCCTAAAATGAGATGCACCCAGCTAGCCTAACGCCTCAGCGGGAGCCCCTGAGTCTGTTTCAATCTGAACTGGCTACGCAGGTCGATGCTGCTGCTTGAGAAACATCCCTTGTATCCGTGCATATGCATCTGAATTACTGGTTTTATCTAGTGGGAAATTATAAAGTGGCTGGGAAAAGAGAGGGAAAATGCACTCCTTGTTTGGCACAAAAATATAGGTAACAATTATTAAGCAATAATTGATTCATCTGATACTTTATTAACTGGAGTTGGGTTTGAAAGTGACAGGCTCCGTAGCAAGCCTTTCATGTGACATGTTATTAAAGGCTCTTTTTCTGGCTCTGAAAGGCAGTGGCTGGCAGATCAAAGGTCAGACATTTCAAGGAGTAAATTGGTTTAATGCGGCTGCAGATAGCCTCACAAAACCTAATAAATATGCAGCGAAATGTAAGGAGAGAAAATTGTGGACAAGAGAGACAATTACTTTGAAACCAGGATAAGAGCAGCACGGGCTCAAATTAATCAGCAGAAGGGCTCCTTCCCTCACTCTCGTCCACAGCGGGTTTAGCATTCAGAGCGGGGTCCCGGCTGCTGGCCTGCTGGGTGGGACGCACTGGGGGCTGCCGGGAAAGCCAACATTTCCTTCCTCTGCGGTGAAGGGGGAAGGCCTGGCCTGACGGTGCAAACCACCACGGCTTTCCGGTTCCACGGGGCAGCCGTTCCCGAGCTGCAGCGCAGCAGGTTCACGAGCAACGGGGGATTTTGCGGTGGCAGGCAAAGAGATTATTGCTTCTCGGCTTAATCCGATGGGGAGCCCTTAACTACTGACAGAGCCAGCTCGCGCTGCAACTGCCATGGCTGGGAGACGATTACCTGCTGCCTAAAGCTCAGTCTTCAGGTTCCCTCCGCACAGCAGGGAAACAGACCTTGCGCCCGTCTTCCCATGCTCAAAAATCAAAAGCCTTCCTGGAAGGCTTTATAGGCAACAGGAGAGCCAGCAGGATTTGCATCTCGCTGGAGTTAAGCAACTGAAACCCCCACAGCCATGACCAGAAGTGATTCCTATCTAAACTGGTTTAAAGTCAGTCTTGCCAGCTCTCACAGTGTTCAGAGATCCTGGTGGCCCTAGCTATTTCTATCTAAGCTCCAGCTGCTGGATTCACACTATTTGCTGAGAATTTCTGGTCTTATTACAAAATAATGCCATTGGCTTCCACATACGAACGCAAAATACACCAGCACTTCAAAGCAAATAAAAAAGAAGAATGCAAAATAGTTGAATTGTAAGAATGGATGTTTTTTAACTCCTTTCATTGTTTTTAACCTAATCTTGTGACATTTTAGAAGCATACCTCCCTATTTTTAAACTCCAACTGGGCAGCACAGTCGAAATACAAAATGCAAGCAAATTGCTTGCATCTTGTTGAAAGGCATTAACTCAAATGACCGCCAAATGGTTGGAAGGAAGGATCTCTTTGCTAAAAAGTCACAGCTTTGCTCCTCTTAATTAAAGGTGAGAAAACACCCACTCCAGTTCTCTAATCTTGCAAGAGACTTCCTGCCTGAATGGAGAAAACAATGCTTGATATTCCTTGTACGTCTGGAAAACGGAGCGGAGGAAACAAATCTTTGAAATAAAACTCTCGGTCCCCCCTCAAAGAAGCAGATAAGGGCACAAACTCTTTGTATTCCCGTTGTGGGTCACCTTTAACAGATGAGTCACAGTACTCGGGCGCTCCTTATCACAGACCCACCAGAGAGCCCGATAAGCACGAAGCACAGCACTATCTGCGAGCCAGCTAAGCCCTGCGCAAAACCTTGCCGGTGGCTCCTCACGGAGCCCATCTTCAGGCAGGGAAACGCTGGTTCCCGAGGACTCTATTGAACCAAGGAAATTTACTTCGAATAAAAGGAAAGGGAAGATTTGGAAAGAATGACGGTGTATCGCCCCATCCCGCTCCAGCCCTTTTGCTTTGAGAGAGAAGCCATGGGGAGGCACTTCTATAGCAGAACTTCCCGGCCACGGCCTGAGGGTGGCCCGTTGCCTGCAGTGTCCATGCACCCGGGCAGAGATCTGCACCAGAGGCAGCACCTTCACCTCCCTGGGGAACCCGTGCTCAGGGGAAACCTTGCAAAAAGCCTCGAGAGCAAAGGAGAGGGGAAAATGCCACACCGTCCGTGCTCCGCTTGCTGTAGGATGGTTCACAACGTAGGCGAGACGTTCTCCATCCTTACAGAATCGCCCATGAGGAGAAGCAATGGGGCACGGACGTTTGCACCTGTAACCCATGCCGGCAGCCAGTGAGCTCTTGCCCTGAGTTATTTGTGTGTATATGGCTCTCCCATAAATCAGGAGCCCTGACAGTGTAATTTGTATCTGGGGAACCTGGAGCAATTACAAAATCAACCCAAACACTATTTGTTTCACAAGATTTCGCCCTTAGTTAGCACTGTCGTTCAGCTTTAATTACACTATAATTAATTGCAACAAAATTGTTTGGAAAGTGCGTGTGCACAGTGGAAAGGCTCAAATATTGCAACCCTCCTGCTCCTCTGCAACCGCAACTATAAAACAACAGTCTGTAGGAAATTTATAACCCCATTTTGATATAACACTTGGCATTCACTTTATCACCTTCCACCCACAGGATCTCCAAGTCCCTTCAAAAACAGACCGAGACCCATGAGACATGACTACTGAGGTCAGGGAAATTAAGGTACAGAAGATCTAATCTCTTTAATTTATCTCCAGACAGAAGTTGCCAAGATCCCCCTTTTCTACCAGTGAGGGGAAGCAACCAGCTGATCTCTCCTGGTTCTCATGCTTTTCTTGGCAGTGATGGACACACGGGCCAAGGCAGCTGCTCTCGCAGGCTCAGTGGGGCACTGGCAAGGCATTTGGGCAGCCCTGGGAAGCCTCTCTGGAGGACTCCCGAAATGACTTCACTCAGTAAGGTAAATCACAACCTTTCTCTCCAACCTGTGATGTTCAGACTTCCCACACCTGTTCCCTTGCAACCTTCAAAGCCCTGTTGTGTCTTAAGGGGCCATGAGCTTTTTTCACTCAATAGCTGAGTCCATGGATAAGGTTTTCTCATTTTAGTTCACACCAGTAAAAGAGACATTAAGCACCATCTCTCTAAAGAGAGAATGCAGCCCAGGCTTGTTCATCGCATGGGAGAACTGATGATAAAGGAAAGCAAAGCCAACCTATTTCTTTTGTAATCTGTCCCTTTCTAATATTTCTCACATCTAACTATGGCAGTAAGGTATTAATCCTTGTGGAGGTGGACTTTCAGAATTCCCTTTTTGCTGCTGTTCTTCAGTCTTTCCGCGGCAGGCTATACAAACAGCCACAATAATTGTTGGGCAGTCACTAGGAAACGAGAAGCGCCAAATTCATCTGAGGCTGCCTCAAGTTTCATCACCTGGCCTGGCTCCGGTTTGAAGGCAGAAATGTATCCAGTCCCACCCCCTGCCTTGGCTTTCACATACACCGATTATTTCTGTGCACAAAATGCAGCTGCACCGGGAATCTACCGCTGCGCCCTGCAAGGCTGGGGAGAAAGTCTGGAAGGGCCGAGGCAGTCAGGAGACGGGGATTAACAGAGGTGACTCATCTGCCTCTCGCACGCCATGAATGAGGCCGAGGGAATGGCTGAGGGTAACAAGTTGCCAGTAGGGTAGGAGGGGAAATTTCCCATTTAGAAATTGCTCAACAACAACAATAGAATGATCCTTTCCCCCCTTCCCCGCCCAGCTAAATACCTCTTAGAAAAAATACTCTTCTCTTCTCTTCTCTTCTCTTCTCTTCTCTTCTCTTCTCTTCTCTTCTCTTCTCTTCTCTTCTCTTCTCTTCTCTTCTCTTCTCTTCTCTTCTCTTCTCTTCTCTTCTCTTCTCTTCTCTTCTCTTCTCTTCTCTCCTCTCCTCTCCTCTCCTCTCCTCTTCTCTCTTCTCTTCTCTTCTCTTCTCTCTTCTCTTCTCTTCTCTTCTCTCTCCTCTCTCCTCTCCTCTCCTCTCCTCTCCTCTCCTCTCCTCTCCTCTCCTCTCCTCTCCTCTCCTCTCCTCTCCTCTCCTCTCCTCTCCTCTCCTCTCCTCTCCTCTCCTCTCCTCTCCTCTCCTCTCCTCTCTCCTCTTCTCTTCTCTCTTCCTTCATTAACAATGCACACAGAGAGGAAAAACGCAACCAAACTCAGGGGTGAGAAGCAACCGGGAACAAATGCAGACAGAGAAACTGTCTGGCTTTGGCAACAACTCATCCACAAGCCCCAATGCAGCTCCCATGGGCCCCTGCTGACCACCTATCTGAGCACCATGCACTCCTCATCCAGCATTTCCCAACCTCCCCCAGCAGGCTGGTGAGGAAGAGAGGCCGAGTGAGGATGCGAGACGGGGCTCTCGGCACCTGGGCTGGCCCCGGCCCCAGGATACGTCAGCACGGAGCAGTGCAGCCACATGTAAGGCCACCGCAGCCAGCTCTGCTGGGGCAGTGATGCATCTTGGCCCCTTTGGTTACCCTCTGTGAGCTTTGAGAAAGATGTCTCAGGGCATACGTCCCAAAGGGACTTGCCAGGTCCATGCTGGTGACTCTCCAGGCCAGAAACACCTCTCCCACCTTCACTGTTGAAGGCTCCAGCCAGTGGACAACATCCTTACCCAAACTTGCTTGGTGGCACAGATGGAAGCTGTTAACACATGCGATAGACCATGAGCTATCTCAGGGGCTTGGACCCCTGGACGAGTGAGCACAAACCTCAGACGTTCCTGGAGGTGCTGCTCTGCTGCCTGACCGGTCCTCAGCCCGTCAGACAAGTGCCACAAGGACGAAGGGGAGAAGCACCCAAATTTTGCACTCATGGCTGTGAGGCTGGCTTCCTGCTACTAAACAGCACATACATGGCGCCTGTCTGGCACCTCCAACACCGCACGCGCAGGATGCAGGGAATACCCTAAACCCTCAGGAGAGGCAAGACATCATTTATTATTATCTGTACCAGGAGAGCCAGGAGCAACCCTGAAAGCTGCAGTGGGTGAGGACTGGTAGCAACCGCAAACAAGAGGATGTGCCTGTTTGGAGGAGTTCATGAGCTAAGTGCCAAACAAGAGACAACAGGGGGATTTGGAGGCAGGGAGCCCAAAGCGAGCAGCAAAACAATTAGGATTATCATATTAAGCAGCCATGAACATCCATGAACAGCTTGGGAACATCCAGCCAATCTAAAGGACCTCCCAGACACATCCCTGGAGAACCCAGGGGTTGGCAGAGGATCTGCTCCATCAGCTTCAGCTCACCTTGGCAAAGGGTGCCCAGATACCATGGCGACGGGCTCAGCAGGGATAAACACCGAGCCTGGGTGTGGGCTGTTTGCATAGTTAGGAAGCTGGCTACTCTCCATCCCTCCACCCTGCCTCCTCCCACTAGTGCCAGGATCTCTCTCTCAAGTGGTCTCCTACCTCCTCCCGGTAGGAGAGGTAGGAGACGCTTCATGGTGTGAGATGTCCCATCCTAGTCCTTGGCAGCTGCTGAACGTGCTGAGCCCCAGAACAGCCCATAACCTGCGGGCCTGACCCTGCCTCCATGCGGCGCCCAGGGGCTGGAAGTGAACGTGGTGGTGGCCCTTGAGAAATGTGAATGGGTGCCCTGCACTTATTTCTTAAGCGCGGGAAGCATCTTTTTGAGCAATGAGGAACAAAACAATCAAACAACAAGAAAAGTACACACTTATATTTATATATTAAGGAAAGCTGCTCACTTGAGTGATACCTGAAGATCACGCAGACATGTAAGCAACATTGGTATCAGGCCACTGTTCCTCTCAGGCACACACTTCCGGTAAGGAATAAAAAGCTCTGACTAATAAAAAGATGCCTCCAAATCATTCTTGGCAGAACTATCCCAGGCCCAGCTCCCCTCCCTCTATTCATTTCCAAAGCGCTCAGCCAAAAGAAAGAAAAGAAACCATGCAGCGATCTCACTGACCCAACCTGTAGCGTGGCGTAGCTGGGTGAGAGCTATTCTTTAACAAAAAATACGAATAAAAAGGATTTTCAACCAAAAAAAAATCAATCAAACCCCAAAACAGGGCTGGGACTGGTGAAACTGTAATGGAGGAGACTTCAGGGCACAAATCTTTGCCCTGTTTGCTGGGATACACCGTATACACTCTGAGTAACACTAAGCTTTGGTCTGGTTTGAGATCCTTTGCCTTTCTAGGTACTTCCAAGTTTGGAAAACCATCCCATCGGTGAAATTTAATGGGAATACGACAAGCGGAAAGAGATGTCAGTGCTCCAAAAATATTTTAATAGCTCGCTATTTAATTAAAAGCAATAGCTCTGAAATTATGTCAGTGAAACTTGCCACATATATTAATTAGAGGAAGAATTTCAAAGGAGGCTGAGGGAGCTCGGCGCTGGACAGCCCCAGGCTGGCTGGAAAATCCCAGGTTCATAGGGCTAACGCTTGTTCAGTGCACAAACATGCAACGTCTGATCCTTCACTGCCTGGCACCCGAAGCAAACAGCACGGAAAGTGGGTGTCCAACGCTGCCTAATCAGGAAGGTAGCTTTTAAACGTCCTTTAGCAGCGGTATAAATGATTAAACACAGCGTCAGAAGTTGAGAGAAAAAGGACACCGAGCAAGAGGCAAGAGATGGAGCCGGGAAACGCAGCCCCTGCCGCAAAAGAGGAAATGCATCTTAATGAAATGGTCGGCAGATCTGCAGATGACTCACGCGAGGAAGCCTGCTCAGAGTCAGGCCTTGAGCATCGGAGGTTAGTGCACCGCGAAAGGCGCCGGTGCCAGCGGGCAGCATGTAAGGAGATCGTCTGTTTTTAATGAAGCCAACAGCACCCGCTTTGGGTGTCAGGGTGCAGCTGAGGTCTAGACCGCCATGCCTTACTGGCCTGTCCAGTTTGCGCGGCTTGATCAAATGTGCAAATACGCTCTTGTGCCCCTGCATCGACCTGCAGAGACGAGACCAGCTGCTCTGCAGCCCCCGGGAAAAAGCCTTGCACCGTCTCTGGGTATGCCCAGCACAGGCTTACAGCAAATCACTGCAGCGCTGGTGCGGGTCCTCCGGGCCAAACTTGAGTTTTTCCAAACCTTGCCAGCCTGCGGTGTCTCATCGACCTTTCCCAGTGCAGATGGGAGGTATTTGCTCGGGCCATCGTGGGGCAGCACGAGAGGCCAGCAGATGCCTTGCTCTGCGCAGCTGGCAACTCTGAACCAGCAAAGCCTCCCCTCCCAGCACCAAACCTGTGCGGCTGGCCATGCTCACGGCCCCCACATCTCTGGTGGCCCACCGTCCCTTGGCGCTGCCAGCCTCCCAAAGCCACCAGCAGCCACCCCAAGAGGAGAAAGCCCAGCCCCAGCTGTCTGGGGCAGCATTTCTGTAACCCCCAATCACATTTTCATCCTTTCGCTACCCAACTGAAAAGTCACCTTGCCTTGCACGCCCCTCAGATACCGTAAGCAGACGGGCTGCGACATCGCTGCCCCGTCCCTTTGCAAGAGCACAACCAGGCACAGCCCCGCGGCTACCGCCGCTGCCGCCGGACGCAGCACACACCAAGGAAAGCAATGCCGAGACCTCCTGGTTCCTCCTCCAGCGAGCACATTCCTCCCCTAATGTCTTTATTCAGCCAAACCTCAAACAAAACTACGGCTCTACGCTGTTTTGATCTGCAGCACCGCACTGGGAATTACCTCCACGGGGTTGGCTCCACGGGGTTAGCTATTCCAGCTACCAGCATCCGGGAGGAATTTTGCACTGTTGAAACAGCACTTGGAGTTACTCTCACGAAGAAGCTGTTAAAAATATTAAAACCTAACTAGGTGACGCACTGCATCCCGGAGCGTCGCCTTCACTAGAAAAGAAGCAAAAACTTGCAGAGAGAGAGAGAGAGGCAGAGATTTCAACCTGAACTCCAGATAGGGATGGCTGGACCTTTCCAGATAAAGTACTTCTTGTTTCCTCCGCACAATTACTGCTTTCTGCCCAGGCAACGGAGAGCCGATCACTTTGAATTGCACTAAAAAAGGACGAACCAGTGGTATCAGCAGAATTACACTTCTAAGTGAGCGTTTCATCGCAATTATTCTACATGCATTAAATCTACTAAGACTTTTTTTTAACTATTCAGGAGGATTTTTTTTTCTCTCTCCACTGGAAGTTTTCTATAAAGAAACACTGAAACAAAAATCACTTTAAAGAAAAATATTAAGCATCTGCCTTCCTCAGAGCCCTCCTGCCTACCCAGCAGGAGATATTAGCGGATGTGTTTTCACACTGATATTTCCTATCTAAAACAAACAAACAAACAAATAACTGAGCCGGACTTGCAAAAAAAAAAAAAAACCCACAGACTGAGACGCTGCATTGTATAGAGGTTGATACACAGCCAAAAGCTCTGGGCTTGGTAAAGATTCAAGATACCAAACAAGTAAATCAGAAAGAGAATCACAGGTTGGAGTTTAAACAGCAATTAAAAATTCATGTAAACGGCGATAGATTATTACGGAGGAGAGCTCCAAAGCGCCAAACACGCCGGGGAGATTTTCAAAATGAGCAAGATTAGCGTCCGAGCATGAAATTCAGGCTGCTTCCCCCTCACTTAAATAAACCGCAGAAGCCCAGAAAGGGAAAAAAAAAAAATCTTTTGGAAAGCAGGCACAATGTGGAAAAGTACAGCATCCGACCCACCTTTCTGCTCCGCGGATCGACCCCTTTTTTTTTCCCCCCTCGCCGTGCCGTGTCTATCATAAAACTTGCTGCTTTGTTTTACTAGTGATCTGGCAGCGCTGCTCCTCGGGTGTCTGCAGCGGAGTGGAGATTGTCATTGATTTGTGTGAGCAAAGTTAAGCCTTTCTAGGAGCGGTTATGAGAATTCACTCCCACCACTCCCTCTAAACCAAAAGTATTTGGCACCGAGCCCTTCTCGTCCACCTGTACTATTAAGGTCTGAACAGCACATGGGACAGAGACCAATTTTACTGGGATCTTTTCATGTTTCCTTTTTAAACAAGCACAGAAAGTTCTTCAGAAAGAATTTTTTTTTCTTTTAAATACCGTTTTTTCTCCAAGCAGATTTATCACATCCTTTGTGTTCTACGCTCGGTGCACCAGGCCCTTCCCTGGTGTAAAGGGGTTTTGGGGCAACCCCTAGCAATATGCTGATTTACCCCAGCAAAGGATCTGGCTCTGTGGCTAAAGTCATGGAAGATTTTTCCACCCTTCTATCCTTCTTCCTCTATAAACCGTATTCCCGTTTGTGTGAAATGAGGTGAACCTGGCGAGACGAAATCCTTTTGTTTTGTTTAAAAGGCCGGGATATCATTTAACTAAAACTCACGGCTTGTGCACGAATGTGCTAAGCGAGAAAGAAAATGAAGGCAGGGTACACTCAAAGGCAGGTTTGCTTGCACAAGTCCCCCATCGCGGGGCTGCCTGGGCGACCAGAGCACAAACTGGGCATTTGGTGCAAGGAAGCGAGCGACTTTGAAAACTGAGAAACACAAAACCTCTTTCCCAAGTACATGGCGTGGAGCTTCTCCATTTCTATGGGGAGAGAAAAGAGTGCGTGTGTGTACGTGTGTGCATGTGCGCGTGTGTGCATGCATGCGGTGCGGTTGCAAAAAGCCATGGCCGCACTGATGGGCCATGAGAAAGCCCTCCTGGTGCCCCAGGCTGCAAAGCCACCCCCTGACCACCTGAGCTCAGCTGAGGGCTGGCAACAAGTCAGCAAATACTTCTTCCCACTTCTATATCCCAGCACTGGGTCCCCTCTGCTGTCTACCTGAAAGCTGGTCAGAGAGGAGTCATCCCCATGGGTCCTGCTCAGCAGAGCGCGCCACCTCTGACCACCGCCACGCTGGCTGGCTCACTGGAACAAAGGTTTTGCAGAGCTTCCCCTCCTCCTCATGGTTGTCGCACCTTTGGGTTCCCAGCAGGAGTTCGTAGAGGGAGACCTAAGGAGTGGGCCATCAAGTTCAGAGATAAACACCAGGATTTGGTTCAGATGCCTCCTCTTCTCCTTAGGCTCTAGGGCTGCGTGTTGGGTGGGGAGCTGCTAACCAGAGCTGAGACTCACGCCAAGTCCTCCAGGCCAGCATCCTACAGGCGTGACCTGACAGCGAGGACTGGGAAGCACCCAGAGGTGGGACAAGCTGCTTCAAAACCCAGCTGGACTGATCTCCCAGGCACTCACCCACTCACGTGGTCTGGTGAGCTTGGAAGAAACGGTGCAGCCGCTGGTGCCCCAGTGATCGGCTCGTTCGAGAGATCCTGCCCCAAATGCAAAGGCCCTGTCTAGCACGTGGGAGCCGCCGTCTCAGAGCCGCACCAAGTTAAACACTACATTTAACAAAATACTAGTTCCTTCCTGGCAAAGCTGTTGTGACGAGAGGGAAACGCACATTTTTGTTAATACAACAAATCTGAAGAGTGCAGCTGGACACCAAGATATACATTATATGCCTCTCTGCTGGTTTTACTTTACAGAAGTGCATTAAAAAACCCAAATCGCAACCCAAGTCGAATCAAAATTGTTTATACAAAGGCAATCTTTCTAGAGCACAAGGCAAATCCAAGTGTGAGATAGCCCTGGACAGCCCAGCACTCCCAGCCTGGCTTGGAAGAGGTCCGCGCTCACAGCACGGTTACTTCTGAAACTCCTATTACACGCTCTCTCGGGTTTGGAGGAAAAAAAAATATGCTGCTTCCATCCCCACACCCAAACCACTATCTGCAACTCCTCTGACTACTGGGTTTCTAAGGAGTGTCTGGGTAAATCAGTAAATGAGGTCGGTGCAAACAATATGTCTGGCCCCAGATAAGGGCAAAGCAAAACTTGGGCAACGTCCAGCGAACGCCAAAGCCAATGCGGCACTGCGGAGAGCAACACAAATTGCCACCCACTGCTTTTCCTGCTACTCCCGCGGCCCAGCAGCCTCCATGCCCGGCTATTTCGAGCGGGGCTGCGGGTAGCGCAGAGGGCAGGGTCACCGCAGCCGGCCAAGCATCTGCTGGCCCAGCTCCAGCCGAGCTCCCCAACGCAGCCTGAACGGCCTTTGCAAGAACGATGAGCTTGGCCAAGCGGCAAAAAACAGCACAGAGAAGTGGCTCATTCTCCGCTGTCCCTTGGGGGGCTTGAGGAGATGTGGGGTTGAGAGGGTGTTTGCTGCAAGAAATCAAGTGGCAGCCACGTCAGAGAGGAGCCTCGGTGAAGGAAACCTCCCTAGGCCACAGCAGGGATGCTCTGAATTAGAGCCAAGCAACCCTTCTTTTCCCACATAACCTGCTTTTTTTCTATCAAAATGGCTTGCCCCATCACTCCACAGCAGCCGATCTGTTGAAGAAACAATTGCTTCCAGCCCAGGCTACTGGAGTGCATTGTTTGCTGTGAAACTTTCCAGGATGGTTTTTTAATGAGAGCGTGCATGGAAATGTCCCCAACTCATTTATTACAAACGTCCCCAAATTTCTGTGAGCCAAAACCAACATTTTCATACCAAAAAGTACTTGGAGGGACAGTGACAAATGCAAAATCTCTGAACAGACCGAGAGTACAAAAACGCTGCAGACCACTCTGTGGAAAATGGGTCCCTACTGAACCCGGGAAATAATCTGACCATTTTCCATGTGAAATTGCTTCCCAGTTTTTGATCACCACTAACAGAGGGGTGAACAACTCGCTCCTAGTCCATAAAGGAGGAGAGAATAAAATACTTCTAACAGGGTGTGAAATAAGAATTGCAGAAGAAAGAAGAGAAGAAAAAGGTTGTGCCAGATCCCACCTCGGCTAGGCAGCTCGCAAGCATAACGCAAAACACCTAGTAAAAAAAATAATAGAAAAGGTTGTAAAGATTGCTTATCCCAGTACGGTCCTAAAGGCACAGAGTAAAAAAGCTTTAATTCTACGTATATTAAATTGAAAGATTTCCAGGAGAAGGAATATTTAAAGGACTTTTATCTGACCAGAAAAACAAGGTATTATCAAATTTAAACTAGACTAAATTAGTTTCGACACCGTTTTGCTTTCCTACAGCTTTCTTTTTTTCTTTAAGTGAACCTGCACAAATGTTTTCTGAGTTTTTGTCATTTTTTTCCTTTGCAAACTGTGAATTTTTCAGACTGGTTTTAAAGTTTTGCTAGTTGGAACCCAATAATCAGTTTTATTCTGAAAGCCAGTAGGCTATTTTCTGCAACAAAATTTTTTTTCCCCCTCCAACATCTTTATTTTATGGCCAAAACATGTGGGTAAAAAAGATGCTTTCTTTTTACAGGTTATTTTTGCTAAGAAGTAAAAAACAGCAACATATTTTCCCTCCAAATCTTGGAGAAACTGTTTGCAAAATGGAAACTTTGCAAAGCCCGGTGAGGTTTCTCTCCAAGGTGTCTATCCCACACATTCGCACATGTTTCCGTTTGCTGCGGTGTGTATCCCCATTAACTTCGACACAGCTATCCAGGCAATAAAGTTAAGCCCTGCATAAGTGCTTCCAAATGTCAGCCTTATTTTAAGGGTGATAAACCAAGTGGAGGGAAGAGATCTGAGCCCCCAGACTCACATCTCTTGACATAACTCTCTGACTGCCGAGCTACTGCCAGGCCAGGAGAAACGGGAGGAAGGCTACGGGGAGAGGAGGGACAAGACGACCCATCTGGTCCAAGACAGTCTGTGCACTCATGACGCAGTTAAAAGCTGCTGGGCTTCATCCTTAAAATACATGTATAATTGTGGACACTGGGGAAAGGATGAATCATAAAACGGATTTCCTTGCTAATAGCCATAAGCTCTGTAGAAATAGGAGCTGTTTGCAGCAAGAGGCAGAATTACATGTTACTCCATGGATCAGACAGATTCGCTGGTTGGAGCTATATTTACGCACAAAGTCTGATCAAAACAACTCTTACCTGCTGTCAAAATATTCCCAGCTGAAAAAATAAGCTCTAAAACAAATCGGTGAAAATCAACGTCAATTAAGTGCTTAGCTAAAATAACCTAGCTGGAGTCCCGGTGATTTTACAGTGTGCCTTATTTGAAATCGTAATGGTCATAATCCAGATTGCTCCTAAGGGACCTCTAGTGCTTTACCTAACGCCAGACAATGTAACTCAATGAGGCTCCAGTGTCTTCAACAGAAATAGGTTCATTTATGCTACCCACCAGTTTCCTTGTGAAATGAATACACCGTTTGATATTTATACAGGCAACAGGGCTGGATGTAGCCACAATGGCACTGGAAGGGGAGTGTGTAGGGCACTACACCCTGTACATGTAGCTCCACAATGAGATTTTGCTACATCACACGGCTTCATTGAGAAGGTCTGAGTGGAAGAGTCACCTCCCGACCACCCCGCTTCCCTCAGTGCATCTGCTCCAGGGGGGACCTGCACCATCTCTGTGAATGCAGCCACCTCGGGGTGAAGCCCAGGGCTGTGCGCAGCACTACGCGTAAAGCAGCATGCTGGCCACGTAGGATGGCGCAGCGAAGAACCAACCAAACCCAACCAAATCTGAGTGGGGCATGTGGTGGAGCTCAGTGCCGGCATATGCGCTGGGATCCCAGGGTTAACGCTGTGGAGGGTTTAGGGGTTATTCAGCCATGGCAAGCACAGTTAGGAGTATACAAACGACTACAAGATGTTGCCCATACTAAGCTGGCCCCAAATCTTCCTGGGGGGATCTTCCCCTGTTCCCCTGCTGCGTCATGATGCCCAATAATGAGAATGTGGCAAAACTTCTGCAGAAACTCTGAATTAAACCCACGTTTTGCTTGGAAAACATTCACCTTTCCCCGTTGGGTCTTACTCTCATCTAATGGAAGAAGATGAAGCATGACACAGCCATTGCCTGGGCAATCTCTTGCTCGGCAGGAGAGCAAGAACAGCTCTGTGGACAACAGCCCACAGTTCCCTCTCTGCAGCACCGAGCCAATTGCTCTTCTCTCCTTCAGGGAGGTGCTGGAAGGCTAAACACATTAAATCGTTCTCCATGCTCGGAAACAAGCACGTACCCAGCAGATCTGAGATAATGGCCATTCCCCACTTTGAAGATCCCAGGCCGTGTCACTCTAGTCATAGCAGCATCTGGCCCTAAACGGTGCACGAGCCACGCGCGAGGAGGGAATGATATCAGCTCCCGCTCCCTGAGGCGCCTGCTGTAAATCAAACGCGCACGCATCTACCTCCTTGAACAAATGCCTATATAAATACTTGATGCATTGCTCGACTACTTGGTTAGATGATACATGCCTTGAAGGCAGTAGCCAGGTCACTTTACTTGGTTTTCATGCTTCAAGCCTCTCTTGCTCTTTACGGGGAAAGATTTTCAAGTCCACTTGAGTCTGTGTTTGTGCAGTGCTGGGACTAGATGGGGGCTACTAAAAAAAAAAAGATCATCGGAGGAATCCTAAACACAAGCGAGTGTTAGTAGCATTATCCAGAATCCTCTTGGTTTGCACAGTGGTGTGCACACACAGACGATAAAAGGCGCTGCGTGGCCTGAAGAGCCGTCATATAGAGAGGGGGCTTGACAGAGGGGCAGAGAGTTCAAGTGTTACGCCCAGGGTCAGGCAGGAAGTCTGTGGCAATGCAGGGAACTGCACTCCAAGTGCTAGTGCTGGCTGTGGATTTGTTAAAAAATTTCTCCAAAAAAATCCGTCCAGCCCACCCCTGTGCACAATTTGAGACCCCACTAAAATGTGATGGGCCGCTTTCAAAATGTCTTCCCTGCATCACAATTTCCCTACTAGCAGAAAATTGTCATTTTTCCCTTGTTCTCACACAAAATCAGTCACGAGTCCTTGCTGGGTCCTGTTCCCACCCCATCCATGCAAGCTCTGAGGACAATCAAGCACTGAGTGATGCCAGTCTCAGGACTCAAATCGCCACGCGGCTCTCCTGGGCGTCTCTCCTCTCTCCCAGGCCACTAGCTTTTTTGTTTTGAAATCCAGAAATTCATCTGTATCCAGGAATGAGACCCTTAGCAGAAGCTCCCTGGTGTAGATGGAAACAATCTTATTTGCTTTCAAAAGCTGTGGATCAGGCCACAGATCCTTGCAGGATATTGCATTAATAGTCAGAGGCAAATGAACCATTTTACTTCTCCTGGCTGAAAAAAATGTGCCTGACCTGATTTACCTTCCTGATAACATATTTAAAAAGTGCTCCCAGGCTGAGGACTTCACCAGCTGAGATTTCATATGAAATGAAACTGTTTATGTCCTGACCGCAGCCTTCTGAAAAATGCCCCTTTATATGGAAAAGCTCACAAGAATCTTAGGTATAATGATCTCAGCTATATCAATAACCACATTTCGGCAGATTCATTATCTGCTTGCTGGCCTGCCTAGCTGCACAGCAAACTGCTGCAGCGGGATGGAGTGAGAAAGGAAAACACCAAATTCATCCATTCTTTCCGCAGAAAATTGACATTGCGGGTCATTCTTTTTCTTAGAAAAAAATCCACGCTTTTATTTCCTCTCCTTTCACACCACACTATGGATGGAAGGAAGACCTGAACTATACACAATATTGAACATAACTGATCGATCTCCCTTTAGTGGGCGCAAGAGTGTTCTTCTTCACAACTTTTACCTCTTTGCTCCCGAAGCACTCTATTCCTGCATTTTCAAATTTTATATGAGAACATTGTTCCTCCTTTGTCTGTTCCTCTTAATATCACTCCTTGGTACTCAGGATTTTAACGTGAGCGCTAACTCTATGCGGGGATCTAAGATCACAGTTCACAGGAAATCCACGCTACAAACCAAAAGGTGTATTTTATACAGATATTTTCAGGCAAAAGGGACTGTTGTGATCCTGTAGGATGCCCTCTAGCATCACACAGGACAAAATACTTCACCCCGTAATTTCTGCACCAAGGCCCTCACTCCTGCCTGCCCTCCAGAACCCATGTTTAGAAGCAAAGGCAACATTGATGGAAAGATTTCAAACGGGAGCAGGCTTTGTCCTGATTATAAGCAAGTGGTTCTAGCAGTTTATCACCTCCAATATAAAAGATTTGCATTTTTTTTCTTTTTGCCTGAACATGTCTAGCTTCAGTTTGTGACCATCTGATCTCACCATGCCTTTTTCCATCAGACTTAAAAAAACCCAGTTCTGCTTTCAGAAGTCTCTTCCCAATGTGGGGACTTGAAGGCTGTAAGTCACCTCTCAACCTCCGTTTCGACAACACAAATAGAGATGTTTCAGCTTCCCCCTGTTCACCCACCTCTTCAGACCTGCACGTCAGCGTAGCATGTTATGGAGAGTGTCTAGGAGTCACTGTGGCTCTTCGCCTTCCCCCCAGTGTGGCTCGACAAGGATGGACAGAGGCAGAGGTTGCTCAGGAAAAAAGCCATGGATAGGGCGCATCGAGGCTTGCACACAAAAAAAGCTCCACCCTGCTCTCTCCACACGCTGCTGGGTCCCCTCGGCCCCGAGCCTCCACTCTCCCCACTGCAGGGAAGGTCTACGGGGAAAGAGCAGCCAGGAGACCTGCTGGGAAAGCGGCGAGCAGTGCCAAGGAGGAAGCTGGCACAGCCCCGTCTTAGCCTCAGGCCTTGCTGCTAATCTGCGTGAGGAGGAGAAGCAGAGCAGGGATCCCTGCTGCCAAGAGGCCGAGCAGGAACTCAACGGATCGTGGGAAGAGCCTGTCTTCGCCTGCCAGAGATGGGCTGAAACCCACCACGAGGATGGCGTGGGGGAACAAAACATGGCTGCGCTCCTTATGGACCCACCAGTACACCCAGACCACACTGCCAGGCCATGCCTTCCTGCATTCAGCCAAGAAAAAAGCAAAATACTCCAAACCTGGGGGGGGGGGGGGAAGGGGGGGAAGGCAAATAAAACAAGACTGTCCTATCTACTAGCTCAAAGCCAGGATGTATAAGTGGCTTCCCCTTTCATGAGCATGACAGGTTTGACTCATAGTAGAAGAAAAGGTATTTATACGATAACTTCTTCATTATGAATTAAGTGTGTCGCACGCACTAAGCTAGAATTTAGGGCAGCGGTACGAACAGGAACAGGGCAAGAGGAAAATCCTACCAGCCAAAAATATTCAGAAACCCAAGACAAGTGTTCCTGCTCCGTGGATGGGCAGTCACATCAGACAGACGTTCTCCAGCTCTGCCCCCAGAGCACACGCATGGCGCGGAGTGAAAGTAATTGCAGGTTACAGCCCCCTTGTTGCCTCCTACCTTGCTGAATCAGCAGCAGTTAAGGACATAAGAGCAGTGCTGAGGAAAAACCATGATTTCTTTGCCTCAGTCTCCAACACTGAGAACGTGAGGGAGATCTTAAGCCCGAGCTATCCTTCCTCAGTACCTGTGATGAGAGACAGAGCTGACAACGAACTGACGCTCAAACAAATTGATATTTAAAAGGGCAAAAGTCCCAATGGAGTTCAAGTCCGAAGCAGCTGAGCTGCTAACAAGGATGGATAACCTCCAGTTATAATTAGCCAGGAAGACTAAAAAGCAGAGTTTGTGCCCCCATATTTAAAACAAGATTCCTCAGGTGATCCAGGGAATTACAGACCTGGAACCTCACACCCCCACCTGGCAGACAGGTTGAACCAATAAATACACAGAGAATGGCAAAATCTCTAAAGATCACAGTCAGGAAGGGCTCAGCCAGCAGAATTTGTGCTCGGGAAAATCACGTCATCCTAATCTCTCAGAGATGCTCGAAGATGCGAGGAAAGTAGCAAAAGGAGGAGAATCAGCTACCAGCAGTTGCTATAAAAGGAAGAAATTAGGAAGTCAGAGGGTGAGCAACAAAGAATTGCCCCAAATCGCTGATGGATTCCAGTGCGATGCTTGACAGTAAAAGATCACGGTGGGGACCCACCTCGCTTGTGGATGGCATCACGTTTAATGTGTTCACCGCTCTCCTGGGGCAGGGTGGCTAGGGAAATATGCAAATAATGCAGATGCCCCTCTCCTAAATTAGCATGCTGTCATGGGGAGGGGGCGGTTAGAAGATAAGCTAAGACGTAGAATTTAATGACTTAAAAAAAAGTCTGAAGCTAGTGTGGGCAGATCTCATCCTCTGTGTGAGGGAAGGGGGTCTCATGGTTTTGGAGCTCCGGGAGCTAGCCAAACTGCTAGCAATGCCTGAGCAACAGCACAGCAAATGAAAAATGCCTTGTTAATAAATGCAAAGCAATGCATGACAGAGAAAGAAATCTCTGCTCCTTGGGTACCTTACAGGGTCCTAAATCGACTGTGTTAAAGCAAGGAAGGGACCTCATAGCAATGGAGACAGCACAACGAAGACCTCTGCTCTGGGCACAGCTGCAGCCAGATGCATATGGAAGGGGATGGAGAATAATCCTGGAAATACTATAATGCCTTTGTATAAATCAGTAGCGCAGCCTCAGATGGGGAGAAAAGTAATGATGCAGAAAAGGCAGAAGTGTTCAATCAATATTTCTGCTCTGCGTTTGGAAAGAAGCAGGATGATATGCTTGTATCACATGAGGAGGATGAAGTACTTTCCAGTCCATTAGTAACCAAGGAGGTTGTTAAACAGCATCTACTAGCGATAAACAATTTTAAATCAGCAGGCCTGGATAACTTGCTCCCAAGAGCCCTCCAACAGCTGGCTGAGAAGCTCTCTGGCCTGCTGATGTTAATTTTTAATAAATCTTGGAATACTGGGGAAGATTGAGACAGCTGGAAGAATGCAAATGTTGCACTGATCTCCAAAATGGGCAGGCAGGATGGCCTGACTAACAGGTTGGTTTGTCAGACATCAATCATGGGGTAAAATAATGGGAACACTCCTGAGAGAGTCAACCAGAAGCAGGATGAAAGGATGGGAATATAGTTAATGCTAGTCAGAGATGTTCTGCAGAAAATACATCACGTCAAGCAAAGCTGATTTTATTCTTTGAGGAGATTACAAGTTTGGTTAATAAAGATAATTGCCTAGAGATAATACACACAGGGTTTTGTAAGGCACTTGATTTACTATGACATGGCATGCTGATTAAAAAGTGAGCACTACATTGTAACAATAAAGTACATGTGCACAGCATTCAGAACCGGTGGATCTTCACAAACAGGCGTCACACTGAAATCGGATTGTTTCCAGAGGATTTCACAAGGATCCGTACCAGCCCCAATATTCAGCGTTTTCTGATCTGAAAGCAAACATAACATTGCTGCTGATAAATCAGCTATGTGCTACACAAACAGCAGAGGCCAAGTGGATAATGATGAGACCAAGGCAATCCGAACAGAGCGGAACTCATGGCAGCCAAGCAACCGCCCGGAGTCATCACTCCTGTGCTTCGTGATCCTTGGACACGCAAACAGGCTTTTGCGAGAAACGACGTGCTTTTTACCTCTGTGAACAGCGCTGGGTAGTCCACTCCCGGGAAACTGCACTCAGCATCAGGGCTGAAATCTTATAATGGCTTTCCAAAAATTGAATGGGATGCAGAAAAGAGCTAAGAAAGACCTCTCGGGGTAGGGCTGCTAATCTCAGCTAATCAGAAGGAGGTCAAGAGGTTATGCTGATGACAGAACAGAAGTAACTTTAAAAGAAGAAAATGATAGATATGAAGGGACTCTTTAATCTAGCTAAGCTAGGCACAATAATGACCATGGGCAGGAGGCTGAAGCCAGGGACTTAGAATACAGTGCACAAATTTTAGTGAAAGTGATTAAATCACTGTGTAAAAACATGGATGATTACCCAACTGTTTGGGTCTTCAAAACAAAGGTCAGGTCCTTCCTGGAAACTGAGCTTTGGGTCAGAGATGTTACTGGGCCCACTATGGGTGTGGAAGTAATGGCTGGTGTGTGCAGGTCAACGGAGAAGATCTTTGCAGCACGTCTGTCCCACCTCCTGGCATTTGCGATCGCTGCCCAGCCAGATCGGATGCCACTGAGCTGGAGGAATTCATGGATGAGCCAAGGGACTGACATCAGAGGCTTCAAAATGCATGTTAAAAGAGAAATGGAGAAGAATGAAGCTCTTTGCCTGGGAAAGGAGATAAATCAGAGGGGTACATGAGGCAAGGACACGAATAATGAATGGCATAGAAAGGTAAGTGGTGAGCACCTGTTCTCCATCTCAGAGCACCAGGACGAGGGGAAGGCAGTGAGAAACAGCAGTGGGACATTCAGAACGGTGCAGAAGGGGTGACACTCGCAGCAGGCAGTGGTGGGGAACATGTCACCACAGTCACTGGAGGGCTGAGGGCCAACTTGACATGCACCCCAGCACCTGGAGTTTTCATCATCAGGAAAAATCCTTTGGTTGGATATGAGGTCGACATATCAAGAGGTAAATTAGCTTCTGTCAGAGCCAGAGATTAGAGGCATTGCAATGATGGATTATTCCATACACTTGCTGCACAATTTTGTAGCACCTGGTTTTTGCCATTGTCTAGGACTGGAAATTAGTCTACATGTGTGATCCACACCAGCACTCCTATGCTCCTAGTGGGGCTTAATTCTGGCTCTGACCTTTGGGATCTTGAAGAAATCAACTAAAGCTTGATCCAGCTTCTTTTTTTTTTTTTCTAATAGGAATACTTCAAACTGGCCTTTCATCCCTCTGAGCCTTAGGTGCCCACTGGGAAAACATAACACTTTTAATACTGGGGTAAACACCTTAATGACACATAGAAAGCAAGGGCACTGATTCCAGGCATGGAACTGAGCATCCCTGTGGGCAACACTGCAGATCCTTGACTTTGAAATCTAGTCCTTGTCCATTGCTCCAAAACTAGAAATACAGTGGGTGAAAAAGAGGGTTTCTTTTAGAAACCTCTGAGCAAGAGAAAATAGAAATGCTTAAGCTACCCTACATGAAGCAGCTTCTCCGCATTCCAGTTACATGAATAGCGCTTATACTATCCCTAGCATCCTATTAGCATCATCATTTCTTTTTAACCTGAACAGGTAGTTTCTTTTTTCTCAGGCACCATCCAGCTCCCCCTGAAGTCAGCACTGCAGCACCAGGTCTTTCATTTTATTGAGTTTTTTTTTAACTCTCCTATTCTAGAAAAACGAGGTATTTCAGCCCTATTAGACAAGCAGAAAAGACTAAAGGCAGAGCTGCCCAAAAACCAGGCAGCCAATGTGATGCTGAGAAGGAAAGTTGAGTGACTGGCAGCTGGCGCACAGTTGCCCGTGCCAAGCGCACGGCAGGGCAATGCAAGTCAGAGCCCCAGTGAGCACAGGAGGAGCTAGGAGGAATCACACCGGAGAGGTGTCAGGCCACCATCTGCTCGCACTGGGACAACCCGCAGGGACGCACATAGCGAGCCGGCAGCAGGATCCCTGCAAAGGGCAGCAGGCCCATGGCGTGTCTGTCGCAGGAAGACCTGCTCCTATGGCCAGAGAGTGGCCATGCCATGCTTGGGCCTGTGGAGGATTGCTCCGGGAGATGAGAGATGGGGCTCAGCTAATTCATGGGAGACTGCTTTTCTCCACATTCGGAGCTGAAGAGAGTCCATGCTTATTAGAAACCACGTCAAGCCCTGCAGGGGAGGGAAGGGCCCATGTCCAATGGCCAGTGTGCGGCCCCTCACTCTCAAATCCCACAGGTAGGGCCATGTCTCTGGTTTTTGAGGGTCCAGCACAGGCCAGGAACGGACCCCTAGGGAATTCAGATGCACTGAGCTGAGTCATAGCAACAGGGTCCTTCCTGCCCTACCTTCATTTGTGTCCCCTCTAGGGTCTGGGAGGGCACTTTAGCATCTGCCCCTCTTCCTGGTCCTTCTTCCATGGTAGCCTTAGAAGGAACCAGGCCTGCTCAGCCAAGTGATAGCTAAGGAAATCTCTCTATCTCAAGAGGTAGGTACCACCAGAGGCTTCCTTGGCAACCTCATGGGACCTCGTGGAGATCCCCTCCCCCCGCTCTCTCAGGTGGGGAGCCTGGGAAGAGGGGGACATCTGTGTGCGTCCAAGGGAGCTGCCTAGCTTCCAGCCCTGTTCCCGCTGCCTTAATTGTAGGAGGAGAGTGCAGGCCCCTGGGGGCAGCAAGAGAAGTGGAGGAGGATACAGTGGTCTTATGCAGGACTGGTTTTGTGGCATCTCCTGGGGAGGATTCCTGTCTGATCCCTGGGCAGTGACCTGGGAGGTTTGTTCCACAACCCTGCCCCAAGCCAAACCCTGCAGGGTTACTCAGCTCCAGCTGCGCCAACCTAGTCGAGGTAAATAATGGTCCCTGGAGAAAGTCTTACAGAAAAGCATGCATTATTTTTTTCCCATGTCTTTTTGTCCTCCTGAAACTGATTCAGGGAAGAATTTAGCCTCCAACATATTTTTCCATCTGTCAGTATCTGCAGAGGGCTGTTTACCACTGCACGTGTCCTAAACCTTTATAGTTCACCCAGGCTTTCTGCAACTTTCTGATGCTCTGGAGATGAACTCTGGCTAATAGCATCACACTCCCTGTCCTCACATTTACATTCGACTTTGCCACTAAATAGTGACGGAGAACTCTCACTTCACAATGTTTCTCAAGGGCTCCTTTGACTGTTCTTGCTTCAGGGACAAAAAGGGGTCAACAATTCAAATCCCAGATGTTTAACCCAAACAGGCCCCATCCATCAACACCTGAGCAGAGGATTAGAATACATTGTTATTGCTGAAGGTGAATCCAAGAGATAAGGCATTAAATCAAAGTCTTAACTAATGGTAGACATAAAATGTTTCCAACATGGACAAAAAAGGCCAGCTTGGCTTAAAATTACTGAGTCCCACCACACACGATTTTGGTCAGCCAATCCATACTGACGGTGGAGCCTTCTTCATGGAAGTCTTAGCCATCTTATTGGGCTGTCCAGAAGGAAGGTAAAAATTTGGTGGTGCTCATCCAAAAAAGACAACTCAAGGTCTCAGCTGCTGGCACTACCGGGAAGATACTGTGGCTACGAATCACACAGTCCGTAAACCTTGGATCATCTTCCTTGCACTGCCACTGCCCTTTGCTGTGAGCAGCTCTCAGAAGACCAAGTTTTCAACAAGAGCTGCCAATATTGGTTGCCTCTGCTGTTTTGCCTCCTCCTACCTTGAATGCCTCTTATCAAAAGGGATGCACCAAAACCAGCAGCACCCAACTAAATGTCTTGAAAATTTTGTTCCCATGCCCTGCTCCCTTTACCTCACCCCTAAAAACAAGGCGATAACCCCTCAGAGCATGCTGGCTCTGCCCAACCTCACCCACCCCTCACCTACCCACAAGTTGCCTCATGGATGCCAGCCCCAGAAGTTACAAAGGCTGGTGAGTTCGAAGTGACGAAGGCTGGATTGGTTGAGCCTCTTGGGCGGGAACCAATCTCCCCATTTTGAGAAACACTTTGCTCTCCCTGCACCAAGCTGACAAAGAAATTAATTTAAAAATCCAGCTTACTGAATGCTATTCACGATTCCCAGCCTGGAACAGGAAAACAACCTGGAAGCTGCTTTCCGTGGGGTGTACTTTCAGAGGCGCCTTTGAACTGTGCTCCGGGCGCTGGAGCTTGCTTTTGCCAAGCGCGGACGCCCGGCCGAAGCCAGCCTGAGAGCGTCCCTTTAAATATCCGTGCTTTGCACAAAGTCCTTGGCGGGCGCCCCGTGCCAGGGCTCCCGGGCGAAGCCATGCCAGGGAACGCCTCTCGCTGCCAGCCGGCTCGGGCTGCCTCACCCCACCTCCTCTTCCTCTACCAGCCCCCGGAGCCGAAGTCAGGAGGAGACAGAATTAGGAAAGTAATGTAACCACAAACACTCTGTCTCTCCAAAAAAGATATTACCTCAACTCCCGTCTTCCTCCCAGCCCTCCGCCCCCACCCCGAGTGCCCTGCTCGGCCGGTGTGTTTTTCTTAGCCTCTCCTACACATTTTCACACAGCGAACGCCTCGGCCTCCTCACCCACCCAGGTTACGGGGAGCGACTTTCCTCGGCTGTGATTAACGCTTGAAGAGCCAGAACATCCCCCTGCTCCAGACAAGCCTTAGGCTGCCCGGCCAGAGCAAATTATTTCTTAAGAGCAAAAAAATAACCACAGCGGACAAAGGCTTCTTGTCTTGAAGTCCTTACTCAGGCAAAACTCCCCATAGCTGGAGAACTGGGCGCAGAGAGCGCTGGTTTATGCTGCAATCAGGTGCCGCTGCGTAAGCGTGCGGTTTGTCAGGCTTGGTTTGAAATGATCATTCAACCTTTTGGCTGACCCTCTGCAGAGCCCTCTTAAATTCGTTAATGTGAATACCTACATATTTACCTCTGTGCCCAATTTTAAGCACAGGAGTGGGGGGCAGAGATTTCCCATGGAAATCTAGGGACCTTTGTAAGAACCTTGCTCCCCTGCAGAGTAAGTTCATCTGCCCTGGAGTTGGGTTTCGCCCACTGCCAGGAGAGGCAGAATTTGGCCTTCCAAGGTTACAGCTCACTACGGTTGCGTCCCAGATTCAAAGTCCAAATCTCAGGGGTAGCACAGCAGCACTTCCATATGGCCATGCTAGAGCGCTGTCTCAGGAGCCGCGGCCAATCGGAGAGGGCCAGCAAGACTGCACCTCCGTAGAGCTTCAAGCTGCCCGGCTTTCTAGTCCGCCCGAGATGCTCCCTGAAGATTTTACCCTGATTGCTCCAGCAGGACCTGATTTTTCAACAGGCTGAAAAGCACCAAGGCAGTAATTGCTTATTTTTTCCCCCCACATTAAAAAAAAAAGGAAGGAGAAAGAGAAGTAAGATGGGCTCATTTATCATGTGCAGCCAAACTCTAGCCTGGGCTCAGTGAAATGAAAATGAGTCAGAGATACTTCGCATAATGGCATTCCAGTGTGTTCTCTTAAATAATTTGTATTTTAATGAGTTCATTTTACTCCAGCACTAGTTTGTAGCCCCAACACTTTCTCAAGTCCTCCTCTGCTTTAATTTGATTTTTAAAAGTTCTCAGTGTTGCCTTTTTGTTAAAAGAAAAAGAAAAAGAAAAAGAAAAAGAAAAAGAAAAAGAAAAAGAAAAAGAAAAAGAAAAAGAAAAAGAAAAAGAAAAAGAAAAAGAAAAAGAAAAAGAAAAAGAAAAAGAAAAAGAAAAAGAAAAAGAAAAGCAAGCTCACTTCTCTTCTGGCTTAGATGGGAGCAGGTAATGAATTTCTGTGTACAGGAGATGATTCTTATCATCATGGCCTTGCTGTTCCAAACCAACTTATTTAAAACCTCCCCCATCATGAGATAATGGGAACAGTGAAATTCAGCAAAGAAACAAAAGGACCATCAGGAGCTTTACAGAAGCAGGTGAGCACCATGATTTCCATCTGATTTTCCCCTGCTGGGACCGGTCTTCAGGTCAAGATACTGCAAATGTAAAGAAGTCGCTTTCAGGAGTGTAATCACAAGAGACATATTTTACATTTAGAAACTACTTTTCAGCACCTGGACCTGATAAGGGCTTCTTCACATTTGGCCATGATTTCACGCCTAGCTTGCCACGGGAGAGACTGCAGCACAGCCTTTGCAACTGCTGCATTAGCAGTGTTGTCCTCTGATAATCCAGCTGATTTCCAGGGGATTAATTCTTCCATGCTTTGAGGCTCATGAGAGTCGCACAAACCTTCTCGGAGATGCAGGGAGGTTTTGTAGTTAAGGTGAGCAGGAAATGAGGACATGCAGGTGGTACCACACAAATCCTGCTAGAAAGCTTTAGATAAATCATGTAAGTCAGCACACCTCAGTTATCCTGCTCAAGTGGGAAAATACCTATCTCCCATGTGTTGATGACACAGAATGGTCTAGCAGTTACTGCAGGACCCTACTGAACCCTGTTGCTCTTGTGTGTTACCTGACTGTATTCCCATCTCTGCGTCTCAGTGGACCAGCAGTGAGTGTGGGACTTCAGAAACCCAATTTACCTCCTTGCTTCCTCCTTGCTCCTCTTTTTTGAGCTTGGGTAGTTCATTGGTTAATGCTGCTCAGTTGGGTTAGCTCGCATTTATACCTTGCACCAAAATGTCAGCACTCTGCTACACACTAATGTGGATGTCCTCCCTAAGGTGGCACCTTGGAAGCGCAGCAGAGCTCTGATCCTGCAACTGAGCTGTTCACACCATATGGATGTGAAGTCCAGGACTGTGACGCACTAGCTACAACTGTAGCTGGGTGTGTGGGTGCTTCTGATCCGTTTCAACACAAAGTCAAACCTATTCAAACTCCTTCCAAAGGTTGCTTGAGCTAGAAAGTCTGTGTGTGTGGTGAAAACCAGCAAGAAAGCTCGGCAGAGAAGTGAGAACTGAACGCTGAAGCAGTATTTTAGCTTGCCTCCCTCCCAACACTGGCAGGTAGCAATGCAAGTGTATATTCGAGGGCCACAGAAGAGAGCACACACTCCTCTGCGCAGTGTGGCCAGCACTGCGGCCAGTTGGGTGGCATTGCTGATGCTCTTCTACTTCAAGGCTGGAGCCATCAACGTCTTCAACCAATTCCTCAGGGCCCAAAGCCCGGGGGCTCCACTGAGCTGCGTGGTTACAAAGTGGCACACAAAGCTGGGTGCCGATGTGATCGTTATTAATATTCAGCACATCATATGGCTTCAGGGAGCTGGGCAGAAAAAGTCACCCAGCAGAGAGGATGGTCTGATGGCACTGCATCTCCCTATGTCAGTTCCTCATTCAGCCTGTGGGACCAGACCTTGCCCCATTTAAGGAAGGAACGATAATGGCTGAAAGAGTCTGGATGAGGGAAGGAGAGAAGTCACAAAAAGAAGCAAGATACTGAGGAAAGGGGAAGAACAGGAGGGGCTTTCACTGCAGCCTCCAAAGACTGGAAGGGTGAAATCAGCATTGGGCAAATATCAAACAAGGAAGCAGAAACATTGCTTCATTTGAAGGCTCGTGTCTTGTCACCCGCTGTAACTGAGTAGCAAGCCAGCACAGCCTGTTTTAGACCTCCACAACAACCAGATTATTCTGCCCCACTAGCAAACCAAGGCAATCCAAACCCACAGCTGCCACGGAAGTCGATGGCTCTCTCCCTCTACGCGCTGCGCTACGCATCAGCATTGTCATTTTTGTGCAGACAGTGGGTGACGGCTGTTTCCAAAGGATGAGGAGGTGCCAGCTCCTCATCAGGGTGTCAGTCTGCCTGCTGTGTGCTTCCCAAGGTTTTAGACCTAGGGTCACAAGGAGCCTAACGCTTCCCGGGGACTGCGCATATTCAGCGTGCAGGCTTTGGATCGAGATGACACCGGCTGGTTAAACCACAGTTATTGGAAGCCAGCACGCTGGTTCTCCCCACATGTTCACTCCCCCGCATTAGCCTAAGGAGCCTCATTAACAGGAATAACTTTATTCTGCCAGCACTCCGTAACCTCTACAGCTGCACAATGGATGCAGGTCGGGGGAGAGGATTCCTAACCCCTGTCAGGAAAAGAAGAGCTTGTGAAGCGCCCAGGGAGGAGGACAGGCTCTTTGGAGCACTTGTAGCCTAATCCAGACCAGGGATAGGGTGACATTTATGAACTGGAGATAGCTGGGAGAAAATGATCCCATCAGGCCATCTCTGCTCTGCTATCTAATCCTTTCAGACACACTCTACCTCCCCAGCACTCCAGGACTATGGGAGAAAAGAGGCACCAAGGGACTAAATGAGCAGTCAGAAAAGCAGATCCTACTCCAGTATCTCCGGTTTAAGGCCACCTTTCATTTCAGTGGGAGACATTATAAAAAAGTAGAGTTTAAAAGCAGTGGTATTCAAAGAGAAGGCTGTCCTCAGGCTTAAAAAAATGCAAAAACTCAGCAAACTGTGCTAACATCAGCCTAAACAGGCGCAAAAGCAGACCTCACCTTCAGACTGGGGAAAAAATTGTCATAGGTTTATACTCCAATTTATTTCTATACATTTAACAAATCAACATTTCCCTCCCATCTTTCTTCCCTGAAGTAGCAGTCACTTTGGCTCGGTTAGCTTTATTCCCAGCTCCCAAAGCCTTGGAGTTATGCTTGACCTTCACCATTGTACTATTTTAGTTTCCAACATCCCTTTGCTTATCCTCCCCCATGGAGCTCTGCCAGATTTTCTCCCTCCCTTGAGACCATCCTTGCTGCTACTTTACTTGAGTTTTAATCACCTTCTACTCTGATTATTGCACTTCCCTCTCTTACAGCCTCCCTCTGCGCTGTTTCGTCTCACCAGCCTTTTTGGGAGTACCAAGTGGTCCAGCCAGATTACTCTCACGCTGTAGGAAATATCTGCTCTCTTTTCTTGGTTTCTTCCCTAGCCTGGAAACGACTTCAAAGCCGCTCTCCCTGCTGGCAGAATTCCCTGGAGCAAAGCTCCTTGGACAAGGCGAGCACTCTGAAGAGCACAAGGAACCTGGCATTACAGCTGAAGGTCAGATCCAGGGTCCACCATTTGCCTTAAACAGCCCAACACCACAAGCCGACGCACGAAACTCCAGCTGTGCCTCCAGGAAGATGCTTTCCCAATCTCAACTAGTTCAAGATTGTTTTAAACCCTGAAGAAGGAGGTTGAATTCCCCTTCCAAATCGCTGTCTTTCTGCTAATTTATAGTTCCTGCTTTCTTTGCCACTCATATAAAATATCCAAGCCTTATTTGGTCCTTACTAGGCTGCTGGCTTTGAAGGCATCATGCAGCAGTGAGTTCCACAGACTCACCGCCTGGAAGAGCATATTCACAAACTTGGCTCTTTCCTTAGAAGGACCCTGTTCAGGAGAGCCTGAGGTACTTTCTCTGGCTGCTCATTAGATTAGAGATGTTATTGTCCCCTTTTCTCTGCCTCTTCTTGGCTTCACGCCCTCCCCCAGCTTTTTTCAGCCTCTCTCTCCTTCTCTGCTCTTTTTTCCTCTGGCTGGTAATTGTTCTCATTGCCCTTCGCTCACAGATGGTCCTTGGAGAGCCGACTGTTGACATGGTGCCAGCTCTCCCCATTCCCAGCTGCTAAACTACATTAGGAGACAGCTAAAATACATTAGATGCCGCTTCTCCATGCAGGCGAGGCCGGGACCAGGCTGCGGGCATTACATGACCATGTGTGGGAAGGGAAGGGCCCCCACGACATCCTGCCCACTGGCACACGGGTCCTTGCTGGAGAAGGGTTTGCTAACAGAGCCCTTCCCAGCTAGCCGGCTCCCTCCAGCCACCCTTCGTCTGGTTTTACCCCACTCCGCCCTCCTGCCGAGCTACTGAGTCACTTCCCCCTCTCTAAACCTCTTCTTAAAACCTTCCTGTTCGCCTCAGCTTGTATGAGCCCTTCTCAGGAACGCTGGGTGATATTCCCCATCAAGTGGGGTGCTTCACTCCCCGGGGCAACCCAGCGGGGATGGGGTCCAGCCCTTCTGGCCTCCGAGGGGGCAAACTGAATTGCACAGGATTCATGTGAAAGAAAAAGTAGTGGTGGGGGAAAAGCAAGGCACACCAGACAGGAGGCAACTGCAGCTCTTATTTTTTCACTGGACCAAGTTGTTTTTGGAGGTGCAGACACTGGGTTCATTCATGAAGCAGCTAAGTGCTGGGTTTTTGACGGAAACAATGAATGCGCGAGGATGGGCATCGGCAGGATAAATGAGCCTTTTCCTGCTTCCCAAAGCGTCTTGCTTCTTTCCTAACCTGGCGGCCAAGCAGTCTCCAAGCTCAGCCCTAGCTCACGGCACGGCCATCGAGGGATGTGGCCCTGCTTGCAATCCCTGGGGAGCCTCCGGTAACCCCAACGGCATGCTTGGGAAAGCGCTTCTCCCTGGAAAAGGCTCCCTGCTAAAGCCAAGGTGCCCGGACTCAAACCAAACCCTGTCTCCTTGGATGGGATGGTCCAGTGCCTCAGCATGAACCCATCTTCCTTCTCCCTTGGCGAGCACTGCTGTGCGGGGGCTCTCACAGCAACGCAACAGGCCAATCTCCGTCACCAACACACCGGCACCCAGTATCGCATGGCCGCAGTTTTTTGACAGCCCAAAAATTTCAGCTCCCAGAGCCATGGACCCAGTGCCTTTTGCAAGCATGCAATTTGCTTCGGAGAGATACAAAGAAAGCAGTTTGACTTTCGAGTTCTGCTATCTTAAAATCTATCAGAGGGATATGCTACCTTACACTACCATAATGGATTAAAGCAGAAGATAAAATGCCATTCCATTATCTATTTATTAAAAGCACCACTTGAACTGCTTTTATTCAGCATACATCTCATACCAAAGAGGCACTCCTTGACTGTGTAAATCAGCGAGCAATTGTATTTTAACAGCCTTTAGAATGGCATTTCCTCACAGTTTTAGATGGACTATCAGACAGAAAACCTCTTCCAAAACTCACTTATCATAACAGGCACTAGCACTGAGCTCTTTACTGCTCCTGTACCACCAAGACAAACACAAAATGGGCTTGTAAAACTCACAAAGCATACATCATTCCCACCTTTCACCCTGATGCACGGCTATCTTTAATGACAGGTCAAAATAAATAATTTTGTTAGCAGAGGGGATCTATTCTGCTCACAGTGAGAGGCAGGACTTCTGGTATGCAGCGAAATGCACACTGTGGCCCCCAACCAGCTGAGTCTACCTATTCTGCAATAAGCAACTCTCACAAAACCGGAAAGGGTGAAGCCACTTAAATGTACCCGGTACTTAGGTGAACATTTTTACCTAAGTGGAAGAAATGATGCCAAATTTTCAATAACGGACTTCAGGTGTGAATAACAACACCTGTGAATGACAAAATGAAAGCTGTTGTATTGCCTCTGCTTTACCAGAACTGGAAAATACAGAAATAAATAGGATGTTTGTTTCTTTGTGTGTTTGTTTGTTTGTTTTTTCCACCTCAAGAAACATTCCCCCCCTTTTTTGCCAGGCTCCGCTGCTTTTGGTAGAAAGCTATTCTTTTTTTTTTAAATGTTTTGATGAAGAAACTTGGAGCAACATTACTGATGAGCTGGTTACGATTTAACTAAAACACTGCTGGGAGACATGCACTGCAAGCTTGATCCTGCACTGTGGAAGTCAATGGAGGCTTTGCCATTTCCATGAGCAAAGCTCACATCTGTTGACAACAGGCGAGAGAGATGTACCTACATGCATGTGGAAGACTACCTCGTGCCCCAGCTATTGACTGGAAACCATCTGGGATAGAGAGAGAAAGAGATAGGAAGGAAGGAACGCACGAATGAAGGAACAAACAAAGGAAAGAAGGACAGATGGACAGAAAAGGGAGAGGATGGAGCTGCGATGCTCTAATGTGCTGACACCACTGGGAAAGCAGACACCACAGTCACAGCTGAGGTCCTGCCCAGCTCACAAGGCAGCCCACCAAAGAAGGCCCCCCATTTCCAAGCAGTAGCAGATTCTCCTTTTGCTAAGAAACATGGGGGTCCTTGCCCCGTCCCTCTGCCATAGCCACAGTGATCTGGGCACACGCAGTGACAACTGGAGCAAACTCGACCTGGGGCTCCCTTCTTTCCCTGTGGCCTCCCACTGAGACCTTGCTGGGCTTGGGCGGCAGGTTGCTGCCTCGTGCTCCTCCAGCATCATTTGCAGTGCAGCAGCACAGACCCTTTTGCACCCCCAGGAGACACTTGCTGGCTGCAGATGAACTGCAGCACTGCCGTGCTGCACAGGGGCTGTGGTCTACTGTCACTACCTTGTCTGCAAGGATACCCAACCAGCTGCGTCACACAACCCAACATGCCCAGGGCTCCTGGCTCCCCTTACGGGATTAGACACCAGGAGACGCAGGCGGTGGGATCCCAATAAGCGGAGAAGCTAGACACAAGGGTCACTGCAAGACTAATCAAACTTATCTTCGTCTTTCTGGAGACAAACTGAGGGGGGAAACAGACTGCAGTGCTCTTTGCGTCCCCACTTCCACATTCAAGACAAGCCAAAGCGGTTCCCGGACCTGTAACTACATGGACCTCCTGCATCAGGTCTAATCCGGTGACTACTGCTTTCTTGGCCTTGATACTGACTAGAATGGCTTTTGGTAGAGTTAAACTCTATCAGGGTTGGATCATTTCAAACCGCAATTGCTTCAAATCTCAGCCTCCTCCAGCCTATGACCTTCTCGGCGGGATCTCCCTTCAGAGCGGCAGCCCCAAACAGGAGCTGACAGTGTTTAGAAACCTTTTGAACTACCACTGAGCTCCCATGGGTACTTCAGGGAGGATTTCTCTTAATGGCATGCAAAGTCCCCGGCTCTGACAGCCATGCTGTTGGCCTGCCTTGGAGGGAAATGGTGCCCCATCCCCTCCTATCGGCGGTGTGAAAGGTCACCAGGGAAGGTGCACTTGTCACCAGGAATAAACTGCTACATGTGTCACATCTTCTTTCTCTGGGATGGGGCCAGAGCCAGCTGAAGTCTGTGAAAAAGCTCTCCCGATGCTGGTGGAGTTTGCATCTGTCTCTAAACACTAGGGAGAAATGCAGCGTAGAAAGTACTCCTAAATAACAAGGCTTGTATCTCTGGGTGCCTCTGGAGACACTCAAGGTACATGCCCATTTACATGGACATGCAAATCAGTCCTCTCCAAATGTTTCATTAACATCAGTCACCCTACAACCATACAGTTTGGAAAACGTCAGATTCCCAGTCAAGCTGCCTAAATAACTCCCTTTCCTTTATTTGCTTTTACAGAACATCTTATTTTAGAGCTACTCTGAAACAAGAAGCATCAGCAACCCTGTGGGGATTTGGCTTTAGGGTTGTAGCTCAGTAGAGGGTGGACAATTCCCTGACTGCTTTCGGGATGTTGAATTTTCCAAGAGGAACATCATAGGTTTTCCCTATTTTACTGTTTTTGCATAATAGGGTGGCAGTAGAGGAGATCTGGCCTCTCTCCACAACAGATAGCTAAGCAGGAACAGATAGCTACAGCAAAGGTGACATGCCCAAAGAGCAGCCAGCGTTGTCTGCTCTTCTGGGATGAAGAAATTCGAGTCAGCCAGTGGTAATCCCTACTTGCTTACGTGGGTTAGTGATGTCCTAGGCACCCAGGCATGGACCAGGGATCCCCCTGCAAGCCCAGCTCTCAGCACCTGGCAGCCGGCAGATGAAAGCAGCCAGCGCCAAAGCTGACGTGGGCAGAGGCAGCCCTGTACAATGAGCCGGAGAGCCCGTGTCCGGTTCCTCTCTGCCTCTCTCTCTGAAATGTAGGTCAAGTCACAAAGTGACAGTTAGCGCTAGCAGAGCTGCTTCTGTTCACCAAGGTGCTTCCAGCACTGTATCAAAAATTAAAGTGAAGCAATAAAAATTAAAAGAGAAGTAATATGGAACATAAAACCCAAGCACGAGACTAAAAAGCCCCCGGATGCCGCAGTATCGTTAAGGCAGGGCATGAACCTCCCCTTGCAGCGCTACCAAATCCCTTTTCCACAGGAAATTATCCTCATTTCTGATTGCCATCATCAAGTGGTGCCAAAGACGGGCCAGGCATTCGTAGCCCGGCTCATCAGCAGGTAGCAGAGGAGGGCAAACATCATTTCCTTACAAGCTCGCCTGCCCCAGCCTTGCAGCATCTGATGAGTTCATAACTCCATGGCATCTGCCCCATCCCAAATCTCTGCCATCCTCCCACCCCAGCTCCCACGGCCGCCTCCACGGCCAGCAGGCCCTACAGAAACAGCAGCCCCAGCGCTAGCATTTGAATGGGACACAGGGGCGGAAAGCCGGTTCCGATTCATTCAGACGCAAAGCCGAACTCGCTGAGATTTTAATCCCCCCCGGGGCTGGCGTGAGGCCCGGAGGTCCAATCCCTCACCAAGTGTCACTGCCCACCTGCGCCAGCCGCTCGGCCGCTGGCTCGACCCAAGCGGCCCATTAACATTCCCTTCGTCTTGTAAATATTGCCTGAGCGGCTCTGCCAGCCTCCTGGCCTCAATTAATTGTGGCCTGGGGGAGAAGCAGATAAGAGAGCACTAAAATTTAACGACGTCTCCACAGATGGTAAAAATAAAGTTTGATGTGACAAGCAAGGGCAGCAGGGCCTGGCGCAGGCGCTCGCGGCGAGGAGGAGCGGGGGCAAGGAGGCAGGTGAGCCGGCCCTCCCGCAGCTTCCTCTGCATCTCCAGCTCAGGCCACCGAGTTTTGCTGGAGCCTGTTTGGCTGATGGTGAGATAATTATCTCTGCAGCCCTGCCTGGTGTCTCAGCTTCTCTTTCCTTCACACCCTTCACAATTCATTCCCCGAACGGCGACCCGAATCCCCACCACCACCACCCGGCCCCTCTCCCACGCTGGATCAGTGCTGAGGCTTGCGCTTTCCATCCAAACATCCTCGTGGAAAGCTCGGCCTGCGGGAGGGGAGACTCAATTGCCCTCACCTCCCGTCGCTTGAGGGGATTTGCAGAAATCTGGCATTTCACAGGATTTGACTCTTTGGGGAACAGCCTGCTCTGGAACAGGTTATGTTGATGAGCAGAAGCTCCCCTCTTCCTCCTCTCTCAGCCCTCCTTTCTACAGTATCGCTGCCCAAAGTCCCGGAGACATCCCAGCCTGGGCTCTTCAGGTCAGTTCAGTCCCATTGGTCTCAATGGGATGGACCTCCCCTCAGTCAGACTAAGACCAGGCTCTACGTCTCTTGACACAAGATGAAATTTGGGCTTACACACACTCTGCATCCCTCAAGCCCCACTGAAGCTTTACTGGTTGTACAGACCACTGCATGAGACACCACTACACTTCCAGGCATGACCCCTTCTCTAATAAACCAAGTGATTGCAGGAAGAGTTTCATGCTCCAAACAGCATCTTCAGCATCAGCGGTGACACCGGAGATGTAACTGGTGCCTTCAGCATTGTGCCAGACTCCCGACTCCTGCCGCAAAGAGCAGTGGGTTATCAGCAGTGTGGTCCGGGGTCTGTGCAAAAGAAACAACAGCGATTTTGCTGGAACAAAAGCAACAGCCACACGGATATATGTATTTTTTTCCTGAGATACGACTAAATTCCACGAGCATGTAGTGCCTCAGCCCCTTGTCCTGACAGATGCCTCAGCATCCCACGAACAAACTATTACAGTGCATCGCCAGCGATGCTTTGAACATGGAGGAACAAAAGGCTGCGGTGGGGAGGGGAATGGTGGGAAACCTTACGGGCTCTCGAGCTTCATTTGAGACCTGGTGTTTGCAGCACGCTCTGCATTTCATCTTTTCATAAGTAACTCTTACCAGGAAACATGACAAAAAGGGGGCATTTCAAGGCAGAAAAGTTGGTCTCCAAATGCAATTTTTTTTTTTTTTAAATCTTTTGTTAGCAGCTCTTCTGGGGAGCGAATCCAGCAGAGGCAATACAGTGCAATGTGCACTCCTAAATTAGTTTCCAGGCACTTGGGATGCTTTATTATTCATTTCCTCCAAATATTAGGCAATGCCTTTCGCCCCTTTCAAAGTCTATACGAGGGGTCTTTGATGCATTGTGCTACTTGAAAGTTGCAGGCCTAAAGAAGCGTTTCTTTTAAGTCCTCTCTTTTATCAAGCATATTCTGTTCTGTTCACTATAATGCACACAATGGCATAAGAGTCTTGACCTGCTTCATGTCTGATGGACTGAAATCTCAGATGCATAGGATAAAACAGCCATTCCCAGCGATACAGCTTAAACACTTATGGCTCTATTCAGGCAAATATTACCCAGGGGTCTGCCACGCCACTGAAAGCTGCTGAAATTGGCTCCATAGACGGCTGACCAATTCAGCAGTGAGAAACGACCCCGCTACATTAGCTCCCCTTTTCATTTCACCCCGGGCAAGCGGGGGTCCCGAGGTAAGCGCAGCAGGAGGCGAGAGCCAGCTGAAGCCAGATTCGTTTGGTTTTTAAAAAGAATTTTGCGTGTGTGACCATGAATGTCATTATGTGGATCTGCAAAATAGGCAAGGTACTGACGTTAAGGCACAACTGCAGAAATCAGTCTTTCGTCTTATCATGGGAGCTGTCTCGCATCCTCCCTCTCTCAGGAGCCCCAGCTAAACTTCTAGTGTCTAAGACACTGCACACGGCTCAGATAAGCTGATAAGCCTCTGCTACAGGTTTACAACTACGGCCTTTGGTAAGTCACTTCATGCCTTCTTGCAGCAGTTTTCCCCATGCATGAACTGGAAGCAGTATTTCTTGTTCTACAGTATTGCTCCTTTTTTTCTGTTTACACTATGAATTTACTAGTTTAGAGCTTGCCTCTGTCCAACAATGTGCAGGACCCGGGACAAGGATGCTAAGTGCAATTCAACAGCACATACTTTTCAGTACAAAATTAAATAGTTTTTTTTTTTCCTTTTAGGCAATTGCACTGACATGTTTTTGCAGAAGTACCTGGCTGATGTTTTCAGGTATTAGTCTGCTTCTATCTGTGCAAATATCATCTTGCCAGATTAGGACTAGAAGTGATGTTTTAGAAGGCAATCTTGAAACACAGGGGCAAAATTCAACACAAGGCCTGCAGGGCTCCTAAATGGGATCGCAGCCTTGTGCGTTCTTGGCTGCTTGAATTTGCCTTACATGTCTTATGCCCCAGAAGCAAAAGATTTCTCTAGGAGGACTGAGAAAAGGAACGTGCAGACTACACAGGGAGATGTTCACAACAGAGATAGGTCCTTCTTTATTATACCTTTCACCCTGGTACCCCTGGTATCTCCCTGCCTGCAATCTCATCCGCTCAGCCTAAAACAAACACGAGACTCTTGATAACAGTTCCCACTACGGCATTACCCCAAGAAGACCATTTCTCAGTGCGTGTGTAAAAGGGAAGCAGCTGGTTTTGCACGAGCCCTTCCTTGACACCTATGTTCACACACCCCTCTCACAGGACAATGGCAAAACATATAGTAAGAGGTCCTGACCCCGCCAGAGCAGGACCCGTGTGCCTGCAGCCCCTGGCTCTACTGTACGTGACCTCAGCAGGACCAGCCCTGAGAGAGCAAATCTGATGGAAAGGGACATGGTCTCCAGCCCTGCCTGGCTCTTCCAGGATGCTGCACTACTAGGGAGGCAAGCGGAGCCTGGTTTCCCAAGGGGCTGAGCATCTCTCGACCTCCGCTCGTTGCTGATACGGTGGTGGGGCCTCAGTATGGCTGGGAGCCAGACTGCAGGCACAAAGGTCCAAATTGGCCTGCTCAAAAAGAGAAGGCAGTCTGGAAAACTTTGACAAAAGACCTTTACAGGATCACACCCTGAGGTCAGCCAGACCTGAGCTTCAGTCACCTGCAGCAAATGGGAAAAATAAAGAAGATTGTCCTGCAGAAACTCCGGCCAGCTGATTACTTTCCAGTTAGCAGCTCCTCGACCTGCAAGATACACAGCTGCTTCAAACTGCAGAAGGGTTCAGCCTCGACTGCAAATGCTGTAGCCTAAAGGAACTGAAAATAACAAGGGGTTATGAGAAAGTCTCAGCTCTCACATTACCCATCTGGTTAGGAGGCTTTTCAGAAGCCATCTTAAGTATCCTTATTAAAATACAATCAAGACAGCCCGGGGTTTTGTCCTACGTGTGACTGGTGCCGTGCTACGGAGCTGGCCGGCTGGAGGCAAGTTGACAGGTCATTATTTTGTGTCCTACAAATTCTATGAGCTGATAAGGAAACTCCAACAATTTGATGGTTTATCAGTTTGTAGGTTGGAAAAGGAAATTATTTCAATTGAGATAACGATTCTATTCCTTGCTGGCAAATTAGAATTTTTGTTTCTCACGGGGGCTCTGGCAGAAGCAGTTCTGGGACAGGGATGGGGCCAATCGCACTCTAGTCAGCAGAAAGATGTTGTCACAGCCAGCTCGAACGTCTGCACAAATTGTGGGGAGACCAAAACTTCTCCTTTGAGAGCGAGAAAGAAAAGAGAACAAGATTGCAGGAGAAACAAAATCTATTTGTAAACCCCAGGCAAAGTCAACACAAGGAAGCCCGAGCAGGAGTGCAGAGATGATAATAGAGCCTGATGGATAGTTCACAGAATTATCAGATATCATCCAAGTCAAATATGCCGAGGAGCCAATTATTTAATGCTAAGTGCAGTGCAAACGGATGTTTAATAAGCTGAATCACTTCAGGATTTTAAAAGCTCTGCATCTTCCAGCAAAAGGGACAAAACCCCAGCTGATGTAAATGAGGAAAGTCACCTCCCTTGCCAGCATTATCAAATATCCTTAAAATTATGTACCAGACCCTCGGATACTCGCTGGCCGCACATCCCCTGAGTCACTGGCAGGCATGACCGTCTTTGCCAGACAGCAGGGGCTGAGGTGCACGGAGATGAAATGCAGCCACCTTTTGGGAGCTGCTGAGCTCCTTGGGAGACACAGTTCAACACCTCCCGGCTCGCCGCCGCGCACAGCGCTGGGGAAGCTGAGCCGCGCGGCTGTGCCACCACGCACCGGCACTGCGGATGGCCTTCCAGGTTGCTTTGTTTACAGACGAGTAAGTTTTTGGTCTCGGGAAGGAGTGCTGAGTTATTTTCTAGCTGATTGCAGAGAGGCAACAAGGAGAGAGTGGGAGGTATGGGAGCAGCAGAGGAGTTTGGGCTCTGCCTCAGCCCCTGATTACAGTCTGTTTTGGAGTCAGCGTTGCTCCCTGGGAACGAAGCATTGCTTCTCAGGCGTTTCTGCAGGGAGGGCTGCCAGGAAGACCCGGGGCTCTCCCCACGGCGGCTTTGCAGCGCTGGCCGTACCGGGGGACGTAGCCGTTGCCCACCCTCCCCGTCCACCTGTGCCGGGATGTGACCCCACAGGCACTCAGTCCTCTCCCCAAATGCAACCAACGACAGCTGAGATGCTGAAGCCCAGTGTTATCTGCACTCCTCATACAGCCAGAGGAGAAAAACGGGCTTCTACCTCATCCCAGGGTTGATGTCTAAACTAGATCAGATGTAACATGAGTTGTTACCTCCACTCACTATAAAGCACATCTAAGGTAGTCATCTACATTGTTAAACATTAAACATCTAAAAAAAGAGTCCTTTCTGCAGCCCTTTCTCATCTCTGCCTGTGACACCTCTTCCTCCTGTAAGCTCACACCTGTACACCACGTAGCTGATGTAAGTCTTAAAATCCACATCTCCTCATATTCTGCTCACCACTGCCAATGCTCCTGCACATTCGCATAGTCCAGGATATCGTATTGCCGAAAGAATAACGCAGAGCTAAGGTGCCCCACAGCATCTGTAACGTGCACATGTGGAAGACACGAGAAGTTGGTCCATGAAGGGGAACTGCAGGTACTCGAAGCACAGGTCTGCTATGGACTTGACCAGCGCAAACAAGGCAGTCACCCACTTGAGGTTTGTGTAAAAGTCTCCCATCTAGTGCGAAACAAGATAACTCGGTGCAGCACAACCGACTCAGGACCTGGCTCTGGCATGTTTGAACCAGCTTACCAGATAAAAAAGGAGGCGCCTTTCTTCCTATTCAAGACCACTAGGCAGACACCCAAGCCACAGCCTCCTGTGTGACAGCTGTAGAAAACAGGTCTGGAGAGGACCTTGAAATGTCACCCAGATCACATCCCCAGGAGTGAATCTGCACCGGGGCCAAGCACAACAAAAGCCAAAAGCACTCAAAGCATTAACAAATACTGCTGCTCATCATACTCCTGTGCAGCTGCTAAAATATCTGCTGCCTTCTCTTTCCAGTACTGCAGCATAAAGAATACACAAATTTCTATCTCCTACAGGTTTACAAAAGGAACAATTAGCAGTTCTGTCATTCATAACAGAAGAGAATCATATTTTTGTTAAATCCGATCAGCACTGCAAACTGCCCAGATCTCAGCTCCTGCAGAAGTCCCCAGTGCCTGAAGAACAGACTGCAAGATGTCAGAAAGGCGTCACGACAGCAATTCCTCAGCATGTCCTGCCTCCTGAGAGCAACCAACTCTCCCCACAAAGCCACGAGCCCCGCACGCAGGAACACACACTCACCGTTACCCTTGTCTTCGTTTCAAATCTCAGGTGATGCTCCCTTGGCGCCTTTGACCATTTCCTGAGAAACAACAGAGAGAAAAAAGTTTCATGAGATCCAGAACTGAGCTGCTTCATCTGTCTCGAGGGCCTGCTCTGGAGAAGCCTTCTGTCGTCTTCCGCACTAGTTAACCCATGAGAAACCACAGAAGTAGCCCTGCTCCTGCTCTTCCACCAGGTCCACCACGGCCACTGCCTTTGGCTGCTGCGGAGGTCCTTGCTCCAGTCATGCCTGTGCAGCAACCCATATCAGTGTGGGCCAGAGCTCTCTGGGCCATAGTGGAGTTACTCCTCATTTACACTGCTGCATGAACCAAGGCCAGGCCCTGAAACTCTCCTGCTCTTCATCCCAACCTCACATCCCTGCTCCAAAGGGCACCAGCCTGCTTCACACCAGATTCCCACAGGCAGTTCAGTGGATTCTCGGCTCCCCCATGTCCCACACCTAAACCGGCAGGCCTGTATCACAAAACCCCTTAGCAACATCGTATCATGGATGTAGTGGTGCAAACCCAACCTGCCCTTACACTGTAACACATCTTCTCCTACAGCAGCTGGGAGATGAACAGTCTGGAAACAGATCCTCTCCAAGCAGTGCTGGCAGGTTCACCCATCCCACCCCCCCGTCAGCTAAACGTTACCGCGTTGTCCCTGTGGGATTATCAAGTTTCCGTGCTTTCCTAAACGCACAGTGCAGTTCTCCAGTGGTGTCAGCAACAAACCCACCTTCTGCATACATCAGACCCAGAGGAGGAAGGTGTATGGGAGGCCCCACCCCAATTCCTGCCTTCATCTGTCTTAACCTAGGCCTTTTATTTGGAAAAACTAAAAACCCAGGTTAGGCAAATATGACTATAACCAACGTCTACTAGATTAGGTAACGAAATATGGCCAATAACACAGACTACGGGGTGATTCAGGAGGGCTAAAGTGGACAGTAGGTGGTCTGGAAGAGGGCAGGCATCAGGTGGCAGATGAAGGAGTAGCATAGCAGTGGCTTAGGGGTCTCAACTCCATTTAATCACAATGTTGGGGTGTGAGATTGCTGCCAACAGGCAGCTGTCATATTCACCCGGCCGAGAACCCCCTTAGGTACACCTGCCTGTTGGTAACCCCCAATGTCCTAGATAAGGGGAGAGAGAACTGGTGTGGCAGCCACAAACGTGGACTGGCTTGTGCCGTGGCTAGAGGGTCGCGTGTAGCCAGTCACACATGGCAAATGGTACATAATTGGAAATTGCTGCTATAATTCAACTGTCAGATGTTATCTGCATGCAATAGAAGCGATGAGCTCACTACCTATTGCATTGTCCCCAAACTGGCACCATCAGCTCACACCTACGACTGTTTCCTGCTCACACCTGCTCTTAAACCTGGATTTGAACCTGAATTCGTGCTGGGATCAATGAGTTCTTAACAATTAATGAAACCTACAAGAAAAAAAAAAAGGGATTTCTCTGCCAAGACTTCATGGAGTGCAGTCAACTGGGAGTCATTCAATGAGCGAAAGCAGTCATTTATTGTGTGCAGTCTCCGAATTTGCCATGTTTGACACAGGCAGAGCAAATGTAGTTCATTCCCATTTGGTAAATTTTACATGAGAAGATTGAAACAAATGCTAGGAGACACGTGTTATCGTAGGCCAGCTGGAGCTGGAGAGGCAGGCTCCTCTTTCCAAGGTCTCCGAGCGCTTTGTGATTGACTCACTCACCCAAGCAGTTCATCATTTCCTTCTCCACACAGCCCTTGGCATGGCTTTCCGAGGGGAGGCTCCATAAGCATGAACCCCCACTGCCGTGCGTGTGACATGGGCAAGCGGTTGGGAACCTTCTCCCACCACTCCTTCATTTTAGACTCAGGCTGTACCCACCTCGATCTTGGGTCAACCTTTAGGGGACTCTCTCTCATAGGAAGGTGCAAACAACGTTTTTCAAGTCAGGTCTATACCTGGATTATTGGGCCAGAGCAGAGCGACCAATGGGCCCTGACCTTTTCAACCATTTTATTAAACTGGTCAGATAATTGTGGTGTGCGCACACTCAAGGAGTGGAGAAAAAACACAGCCAGTAATCTTTGTGACGGCCTATAGTTTCCCTTTTCATGCAGCTAAGACCATCAATACAAGGATATTTAGGCAGCAAACACGGCACAGAGTACAGGTGACTTTTATAGCACACACTACCTTGCACAGCAGCCTGGTGACGACGGAAACCCAGGCTGGCCAGGCTGCCGGGGCTGTAATCGGCCCCGAGAATGGGACTTCTCTGTGGTTAATGAGTCCACCTGCGTTCGAGGGCATCCAGCTGCTCTGACCTTGTGCACTTAAGCCTGACCTCCTTCCTTAGCCCCATCCCCAGTTCACATCATTAGCTGATGAGTAACCACCGCTGCGGAGGACTAATGGCTCGTTTGCTGCTAAACAGCCAAAAGTGATCAGCTAGGGTACAAAGAGCTTAATGCAGGCCACTGTCAACATGCCCACGTGGGTGAGCACCGTTCTCATTATTTTGGGCAAAATTCTCAGTGAAGGCTGCAAATACCTGCAAAGCCCTGGCTTCACGCCTGAGATCAGCGAAGGCTTGGCCCTGTGGAGGTCAGTGCAAAACCTCCTCCTGGTGTCAGGGCAGGATCTGGCACCACACTTTTCTCTAGCGATGCTGGGCTTCAACTTTAACTTCTACTGAAAGTAGCTGGCTCTTCTCTCAAGAGACAGACGCCTGCATTGCAGCTTTTAACTGCGGTAAGGAGAACTCAGGGACACGACAGCTTGCAACATGACATCTAAAATCACTGTTTGAGGCTCAGGAGAATCTTCATGGGAGGAGGCTACAAATGGGAGTTACTGGGATAAACAAAGGCCGGGACTGAATTACAGTTGCATTAACTAATTGCCATGAAGAGGTGCCTCAAGAACAGAGCCTGAGAATAACTGCACTCATGACACAGCAAAGATAGAGATGGAGAAAATGCCTTGATAGCGTTTTCCAAATAGGATGGTGCATCGCAGTGAGCGGCCCAGGCCTTGTTCTTGCATTCCCAGAACGCGTACGAGATGAAAAGTTACAAAACAAACAGGCTTGCATGTGGCTTTTCTCTCAGCCACAAGCTCCCTTTTAGTTTCTTGGGTCGGTTTCTAGAGGAATCCAACACACCCTGCTGGATACGACCTAAGGTTTCTAATTACCCTCCTTGAATGCATCACTAAGATGCCACATCAGCTCACTCATGAGTCTGCTCATTGCCTTGCCCTCAGCAGCCAGGCTATAGGTGCACACCCCGTGGGGGACAGCCTGATAAATCTGCACCAGTCCCTGACACAGAGGGTGGGATTCAGCTCTCACACACAAGAGATGTGGGTGCCCACATGTAAGCACTGGATTTAGTTGCCTAAAAACGCGTTCCCATCGCCATGTTAGACTCCCTAGGCGATTCAAGGCCCCCGCATGGGACTGCCAGATCCGATGCTGGACCTGCACCCTGCTAGATTGACAGCTGGAGCCGCGTAGGATGCCTTAGGGTAAAACTAGACACTTACACCTAGCAACTGAATAATGAGCTGCATGTCTACATGTGTGCTGGCTAGGTGGCTGTCTAAGCTCTTACTGTAGACAATGCAGTCAGCGGTGCCTGCAGAGCCATTCAGTTACTCAAATACCACTATCTGCTTCAGGGTGAAACACCCTCCAGACTCCACTGACTGTGCTGGGCAAACATCCACTGACTATAGCAGGAGATCAGCATCTAGTTCACACCTTAATCCTCTACTGCAGTCCACCTTGAGCTCCTGGTCTGAGCTTCAACAGCTCCAGAATTAAATTAATTTGTATTAGAAGAGGATGCCCTTCAGCTCTGCATTCTCAGGACCGTGCTACAACATAGTGGAGTGCCATTCGGCCAGGCACATAAACACTTGCAGAATGTTTACAGTGTTGTGTATCTCTCATACAGTATCATTAAAAAGAAGAAATTTGACAAAGAAAGGAGAAGGAACAACTGATACCCAAACCTATGAATCATTCATCAAATGGAATTTGCTGTCTAGTTTTTAAATAAACTTATAAGTTGTTTCCAAAATGCTGTTTGCAAACACCCTCTGTTAATCTGGAAAGCAGAGGCTGCTAAAGGCTTTATTACAGCATCTTCATTAAATCTCCATCAGATATTACTTTAAACCACCCAGGACTTTTGCGATCAATTTTCTCATCTTCTTGACATCACCTGAAAGCTAAACATTGTGAAACGCCTTTCCTGCAATTCAGCTTTAACTAATAAGCTAGATCTGGGGATCAGAGTTCATCTCAGAGCCCCCCTCCTGCCTAGGGGACCCCAGGCTCTTTCCAGAGGACTCTGCCCATTTTCTTGATATTCTCTCAAGAGTCTTTGACCTTACCTTCACATCCACGTGCGCTCAGGAGAGCCTACCCTAGAGCATTAGTAAGGTGCCACAGCTATTTTCTAGCAGGCTTTATAACTGTGAGTGAGGTTGGGAGCTACAGGCAAACCTTGCCATGCTGTCAGACAGAAATGAGGGTGAACCCCGGCTTCAGCGAAGGCACAGAGAAAACTGCCATTTTTGGAATAATCCCCTTTCCAGCCATTCGGCTTATGTCAAGATATTGAAATGCTTGGTGGAAAGGAGACACCTGGGGTCATACTCTCCTCCCCTAGCATTAGCTATCTGCAGAAAAATGCCCACATCCAGGCTACTTAGCTGGACTCCCTTCATAGGCAAAGGAGAGGAGCTACAGCAAGATCCAGCTGACCTGTGCTAGCCATCTATCTAAGGAAAAGAGGAAATTCCCCATTTGAAACTGCACTCACTTCTCTCCATCAACTCTCAAGGGAATCTGGACCACTAGTGCAGAGGTGGCCACAATCCAGACATCTAAATGTGGACAGACAAATTCTATCCAGCCAGAAAAATTTCTGCTCAGCTGAAAACCCAATTTCTCTCGACTAACAGAGCAATGCCAGAGCCTGAGCCTCACTAAAAGTCTGTGTCGCCCCTAATGACAGCGTCCTCGAGAAGTCCACTGGCATCAAGGTAACCAACTCACCAAAGCACCTTCAGAAAATCCCACCTGCCAAGCCTATTTTGCAAAGTGCATTTCTGTCATGCACTGCCACACGTGAATGTTTCATTGCCTAGGGGAGGAAACTCCTTTTTGTACATGGTTTATGAGCTCGGGATGGTAGCCATGGGGGTGGGGGTGGGGGGACAGGGTCCACAGCAGCTGCAGGGGCACCACGCAGGCACAGTGCTCTCCCTTGCAGGATCGGGAGCAGGACTTGCAGGAGATGGCTCAGCTCTCCCAAACCAGGAAGAGGTGAGTGACTGAATGCAATCGGAGATACTGAGGAGGAGGAGTGTCCCGGATGTGTCTTTGGGCTCACATCCTTTCCCATTTCTAGCCCGCAACTTTCCCCTCCCTGCGTAAAAACGGAAATAATGATCTCAGCTGCTTTTGGAAAGTGCTTTGAATCTACTGATGAAAAGTGCTAGATAAGATCTCATTGCATTGTTATAATAATGGAGGGAGAGGGAAAGCCACTAGGAGAAGCTGAAGGGGGAAAAACCCCATGTAATAAATAATAGTCTATAAATTATATATATCGAATGCATTAAAAAACCAATCCTCTGAGCAGCAGCTGCTTCATTCTTTATTGTTGATAGCATCAATATAACAGGGGAAATTACCACCTTGTGTTCTGCAACACATCACACTGACTTTCCTTTAAAAACTCTAATGTACCCTGATTGCAAAGTCAATTTAAAATTTACCATAAAACACAGAATCTCGTAAACTTTACAACCCCAATCACACTCAGTGCTTTTGCTCAGCTCAAATGCACAGGCACCTGCTTCGCTCTCCAAAGCAGATATACAGTGACATGCTGCAGACAGCAGATGGGCGAGCAGACCAGGCCATTACAACGGAGATCTGCCTGCTGCCAATTCCAGCCACTCCAGTGGAAAAAACAGAAAATCAGTTTGGAAAACGAGCTGGCAAATGGGGATGCTGGAAGTACCCTTAGAGCTCCAGGAGACAGCTCATCCCACATATCAGCTCTCATTTCAAGCACAACGAAAAGTAGCTGAGGCAGAACCAAATTTGATGAGACCTTGCGTGCAGTTGGGGAATTCTGGTGCCTTGAAAGCGCTGCACCGTGGCAGGACAAGGACCCCGCGATGCTGAGCCAACCTCTCTTCCTGCATTAGGATATGCCATTTGAGTCCCTTTGCAGGCTCTAATGAAAAACTCTTAAGTCACCTCCTTGGGCCCAGGTTTGCTCTAGAAATTTAAGCCCATGCAGGCCCCAACGTGAACCTGGCGTGAAGGCAGGGAGCACGCAGCTATGGCAGCGCCGAGACGCCTTCGTTTGCTCTTGCAGACATGGGTTCCGCTCATGTGGCTGATGAGGGAAAATTAACTAGGCTTCTAATTCGGCTTCCTATACAAAACCAACTCCTTTTGCTTCTGATTAAAGTGTTGTCACTGACACAAAGCCCATCTCTGTGAAGGGGAACAAAGGATTTCGGCTGAAGCAACGGAAGAAGCTGCACGTTTCAGGAGGCACCTCCCCAGCAGCCTTAAAATGCTGCTCCCTGCATGCCTGTGTTATGCTTGCATTCCCTACGTTCCGGCCTAAAGTTCTCCCCAGATTTGCTTTCAGCTCAAAAGTGCTGTATACATTTAGGGAGGAGCTACGGAAACCTGCTACATGTCATTTTTGCAATCAGCCCCTTGTATTTGTGCCTGATGAAATTATAAGGAGCCAGATGCTTGAAGAAGGAGCTTGAGGTGCAAGGGTTAAACCCAGACGAGGAGAGGAAAGACTCAGGGATGAAGCAGTTGATCAAAGGGTAGCTTAAAAGTTATTTAAAAATAAACCAGAAAGTAAAACTTCCAGGCGGTTGCCGCCGTAATTACAATGCAGACAACAGAGCCATGGTGCTGTTAAGGTTACTGAATTTTCCTAGCAGCTGTGTTTAATTTACTTAAAACATGAAAAGCCATCAGGTCACATCCCATTAGCAGAATCACTCTGGAGGAGCACAAGAGCCCAGCCAGCCCAGCGCTGCAGAAAGGCAGAGGGTACAACGCAAATGTAAAATGCCTCTGAACAAGTAAGAGAGATTCCTGTCATGGCCAACAAGAACATACATCTCCTTCGGCCTCAGCCTGCAGCGGACATGGCTGGTCACTTGGGCTTGCTGTTCGGCTGGCCCCATCCCCCTCACCCACACAGAGCTCATCTACTGATGTGGACTCCTAATGTCAGAGCAGGAAAGCTGACGCTAAGACAACCACAGCCAGAAATCAATGCAGATGTCTCTACTGGCTGCAGCGGAGAAGGTGCTTCAGAAACCTGGAATCAGGCATTTAGGAAAGTCCTTGGATTGTGCTTGTCCTGCAGCCTGGGGCAGCGGGTTTTCTATATGTGCTACAACCTCCTTATGACCATACGCAACGTCTCCTCTGGACCCCTCTACTCCCAAAGCATCCTCCTGACTTTCATGCTGCATTAGAGAGGAAACCCTCTTGTCCCAAACCATGCTCAAAATCTTCCTTGCACATGGGAGTTTTGCGGTTTTGTGGGGTCAGGCTTTCAGCTCTGGAGCGTTGTTCACACGTACCGAATTGAGGTCACGTTTCATAAGGAGCCTTTTCAAAACACAGGACTGAAAACTAAAACTTCCTTGTCAGAAAAAACATTCTAGAGATCTTTTTCTCTTTGGGATTTCTTTCTTTCTTTTCTTTTTTTTTTCATTCATTTAACAGTGGCTCAACGCTCTTTCCACTGAAAGGAATAGTAAGGTTTCATTCTCTGTTCATGGTTCCTACCAGTTTGCTTCTATTTCTAAAACTGGCAACCTGAGTTACTTAATTGCTAGGACAAAAGGTGTTAGATCATGTTGCAGTCCCCGCACACCATTGTACATGTTTCTGCAGCCACCTACAACCATCTCAGTCAAGCAGGGACTGAAACACAGATGCAGCCTGTTTCACCGAGCCCTAAACAGCAGACTGAAACTGTGCAGCTTTAACCAGCGCTGATACAAAAAGCAGCAGACCTGAAGACATGGATAGAGCAATATATGCAGTGGGCTCCCTACTGCACGCAACCCAAAGGCAGAGTTATTCCAATAGAGAATGAGGCAAATAATAAAATGAAATGAAATGAAATGAAATGAAATGAAATGAAATGAAATGAAATAAATAAAGTTGAGATGCCATAGGAAAGAAGCCACAGCTTCCTGACCCCAAAAGCCAGCACTGGGTGGACTGGATTTGTTTACAGGAACTCTGAAAACCTCAAGCCAAATTGCTTTACACTTGTTGACGATCACTGGTGCTTCTACATTACCAGGAGCCCTTCTGAAATCAGCCGCTGATATTGCGTGTAGAGAACCCCGACCTGACCCTGGAGATGCTAGAGCTTAGGATCGCTCTTTCAAAATGGACTCACCCTTCATGGCTTCGAAAGGTGTGAGACCTGTTCACATAATAAATGACAGGGCAAAGATACAGATTTCTGACAGATTTCCCCCCCCCCTCGCCTTCTGTTTGAAAGAAATCTATTTATTCTGAGTGAATTGGCTCTTCTCCAGATAAATGTTGTTTGTAGCCAGTTTAGCTCTGCGAGATACGCATTCTTTTGCATGCCCGTAATGAATTTTCACAGCCAGAGTCCTAATCCAGTCTAGTCATGGAGGGTTTATCAGGACCTCTTATTTTATTTCTACCGGTAAATGGGAATTGCTTTCCTTATCGTTATCTAGAAGCACCTGAGTGATTTTTGCTTCATATTTCCTATCCTACTGGAATTCAGGATGTGCTGTTATCTGATACCGTGCAATTGTCACTCATGTCAGTTGTCTTTTTATTTTAATTTGTTGGATTTGTTGCTTGTTTTTTTAGTTAAGAGATTTCGCTTTACCATTTGAGCCCCTCCTTGCCCACTGCCATTCTGATCGCGTTTTTGCAGTGGATTTTCTGGAAGATTGGGTCAAGGCTTGTCTCGCCTTCATCTACCTGATGCATCTGTATTTTGGATCTGGGACTAGTCTCTCTGAAGCAGTGATGTGCTTTTGCCCATTCCTTTCCAGTCAGCCCAGAGCAGTTCTACCAGGACAGAACTGGGAAGCCTTAAAGACAAAAAAGCCAACAAAAAAACCACAACAAACCATGCAGCTCCAGCCAGGAGCTTTATACCCTGAACGGGCCATAGTGCCATGCCCTTGGCCGTTTCTAAAGCCCAGAACAAGACACCCCTCCACAGCCTTTCCTTGCAACAGGGGTCTAAATCCTGGGCTTGACCCAAACAAGGTTTCACGTATACCCCAGAGGTCTGGCTATCGCCTGTCCTTTTACATGGAAAACTCTAGGACTGTTTGTAGCTGCCTCCTTGGGCGCTGGTATCAAAAATCAGCAAAAGCCCAGGTTTCCCATATATCCACAGTCCGGAGAGAAGTGAGAAGGAGCGTGTTGAGGTGCTGCTATGGGGACCAGCTACAGAGGCACTTCGGTGGCTCACTCAGTTACCACTTCCTGGGCAGTACACAGTCCCCTGAGGAAGTACAAAAGTGCAAAACAAGGGGCTATTACTCCTAACGCTTGGCTTTAAAAGCAAATAAAACTAAGAGAGCAGGGGACTCGCTGACAGTGACCGCTGTGGTTGCCTTAACCAGAGAGCAGGTACATAGATCTTAGCTCCGGAAAAGTGAAACCACTGTTGCTGGAAAGGCACAAGATGACATATAAATCCTATAGATAACACAGCGATGGATCAGTAGTGGCAAGGCATTAACCTTCACTCTTGAGGAGACACCCAAATGATAACACCTGTAGCCATGCCACTCCAGAGTTATCTGTCTTGTCACTTGTGAAGATAAATCTATCTGACCTAAACCATCGTTCTGCGCCCCTTCCAGCTTGCTCGCTCCAAATCCTGACAGATACAGCCGGAGATTGGGAAAATCGTACTTAATAATCAATTGAGTGTGTGTACTAAGGCTCACATGGAAACCATTTCCTTACAGTATGTTAAAATAATTCCGGAGAGCAGGGAAAAACACAGTAGGCTTCAAGTCCAGTCTGCAGGGAAAGTGCTGCATGTCAGTGACAACTGTGGAAGGACAGAAAACAGCTACCAAAACCTTAAGGAGCTGTCACGCACAGGAAAATCTAAGTTAATTAAAGTCACTTAAACAAATACATCTGGGATAGGGAGGTGGGACGCAGGGAGAGGGAATGAAGTGATACTAAAAGCTCTGACACTTGGAGAATCCCAGTTAGGAGGCAATGAAACTCATCCTGCAAAATCCTGAGCCTAGAGCAGTGACAGCGAGGGCAGCGAGAGCCTCTGCCACCCCAGGGCTGTGCCTCACTTGGGGGCACCAATCCCCCTACCATGACCGAGGGGAAGCCCAGTCCCAGCAGGCCAGCTCCTCAGCTGGAAAACATCTGCAGGGCTGCACCGACGCTCTTGTAGACCGAGCTGTGCTAGCTTGGGATTATAAATCCATCTCTTGCTTTCCTAAACACATCTTCCCTCCTGTGCCTATCACACCATTCTGCTGAATATGTCCCTGAACTGCCCCATCCATAGTCAAGCTTTTGCTGGTTGCTTTCAGCAATGCTTTGGAGTTTCTGGAATACTTTACAAATGCCCCTAGCAAAGTGAACAATTAGGATGCACTTCAGTTCCCTAAATATCCAGTGTTACTTGAGATGTCCCAAGGTGCCCTAGAGCTCTGCACAGGCCTGGCAAATAAGACACAGAACCAGCACCTCCACTGTTGCTGCTCCCTTTCACATGGACTGACTGAAGCTCTGGTTACCCGGGGGTCTCCTGGTGGTGGGACGGGAAGCCCAGTTCCTCCTGTGGACTGTAGTGGGAGGTGGGGGACACAGAAGTAGTGTCAAGGATGCAGCCAGACTGCTTCACAAGAGGCAAGAGCAAAGCATCCATCTGGCTACGAGCGTAAGGGACAAAAATGCATTTCAAACAAACACTGCCAGGACCAATATCCCCTTCAACTTCAGCTCTAGTCCTCCTCCAAGTGCAGTCCCTAGGCTTCCTGCAGCAGCACAGGAACCTCTCTCCCACCCTGAGCTGCCAGAGCAGGCTTGTCTGCTGCTGTGCTCAAACGATGAGTACAGGCTACTCACACTAGCCATTCCTGATATAAAGGCAAAAGGAGAGAGATTTAGATAGGCCCTGCCTGATACATGCACAGTAGCTTTGGATTTAGATGCATGAAGCTCACCAAGGTAGTCTGAAAGTCAATTTCAGTTGTTTGAGGCATAACCCAGCTACTGCGCTTTAACCTTATGGCTTCATCACGTGTGAGTTTATTTTTGTTAAAAGCAGCTCCTAAACAAACTTAAAATGTTGGCCCCTTCTATTTTCCTTTGAGTATCAATTCACAAGTGGTATCAGAATACCCACACAAGCTTTAAGGTTGTGGAGAACCTGCATTTGCTACTGCTGCCACTCCAATCAGCAGTATAAGACACCTCTGTTTGGAAACACTCCCAGCCAGCCTAAATGCAAGGCAGACAGGAAGGGAAACAGCAAAGTTGTCTGCACACCATCAAAACCCTGCCGCGAGATGACAGCACCCGAGACAGCACTGCCTCTGAGAGGAAGCCCTGCCATGACATCAGCCCCAACCCAGTTTGAAGACAGGCGGCACGGAAACAAGGAGCTCTAGCAACAAGGAAAATTCAGCCTTCAAAGATGTCTCAGTCAGGTTCTCATTCTCCCTCTCTCTGCAGGGAAGCTGGGGACACAGGGAGCCCAATGCCAACCCAACAGTGCTGTCCTCTAGCGAGACCGGGAGGTTACTGAAATGTGGTGGTTATCTTGGTTATCAGGGAGCTGTCTATAATGAAGGAGTCCGATCACAAGGGAAAACATCAGCAGTCTCTTTTCTCACCCTGGAGCTCATTTGCAGCCTAATCTTTGAGTAGGTCAAGGGACCCTCTTTGTCCTCCACCTCTCAAATCTTTACAAGAGATATGGCGGCCCAGCCATGGCCATACCAGGATGGAGGGGACCCCGTGTAAAGGCTGCAACAGGGAAATGAAAAATCAAGCTTTGCCGCAGATCTTAATCAGGCGTCTTATTCCAACCCCTTGGAGGGATTAACTCATCCTACGTGTCTATACAGGGTCTATAGAGAACATTTTAGCCTGGACTCCAAATATAGACCCATATGGCATCTTCCCCTCTGTGCAGCACCAGCCCTGCGGGCAAGCAGCCAAGGCAACCCCACCCATGCCCCCAACCCCTTCCCTTCCAAGGGCTACTTCCTTACTAAAGTCCAGCTGGCCACCCCCACCCACCAGGACTGACAGATTTGTGCAGTCCCTGTAGGGTGGGGTAGGAACATTTATTTCCTCTTTTCCAAAAGAAAAGGAAAAAAAAAAAAAGGCAATTAACCTTCTCCTCCCCTTGCAAGGGGCAAGAAACATCCTGGCCACAGAAGTAGCTCCAGGACTAAGACTAAGAGATCCTCTCACACAGCCGTGCCAATGCTCTTCTGGCTTAACCACCTAGCATCATGTGTGGGCCTTCAAGAAACCATCACTGGAGACCACATGATCAGAGGGACCAGATTGTGACCTGACAGGCTGAAGGTCTATTCCCAGCTACAGCAAGAGATTCTCATGTGAGTCAATATATGCTTCGCCACCTCCGTTTCCCCAAAGATAAAAGAAGGGCAGGGAAACTAAGCCCTTCCAGAGCGGAGAACTAGGACCAGATATTGATATTGCTGCTCTTCTGGGAGGCTAAGGCGGTTCAGTTGCTTGTGTTTTGGAGGACAGAGCATGGAGTGGCCTTCCCAGTCCTTCGGGCTGAACTGTCCAGCCCTCTAAGAGACGCAAAGAGGAGCAGATCCACAGGTGAATCTAGCAACTTCTGTGAACTTACACGAGAGAAAGAATAATCCCATCTCTCCATCTCACGGTCTATCCTGAGGTGCCTCAGGCCCCTCTGTCCTTTCTAGAACAACTCCTATTTACCCTATCTATTCACAGAGACTTCCTGTTTACCCTATCTATTCACAGAGACCTGGTAATTCATAGCTTCAGCATGCCCAGCCCACCATGCTCACCATACTGGGAGCATTGCTGAACAGATGCTCAGCAAGCAGATGCTCAGCTACGGACATGGAAGCATCAGGACGAGGGAGGAATTATAGCCAGGTCTTGTGTGACCACCTCTGGTGCCTGTCCAAATGCAAGCTAGAGATCTAATGGTATTTAAAAAAGAAAAGTACAGGATAACCCCAGCATCCTGGCCAACATCCCCTCTCTCACGCAATGAAACAGGTTCTCCTCTGTAGGCCTGTGAGAGAGCTATTGTTAAGCACATAATGACTGCTCCATTTGGCTACACAGTCAGCATTCAGCTCATTACTTTGCAAAGCGCTTTGAAATGCACTGAATATGAAAGGTGCTCTATCAGACCAAATTCGGCTCCATTTGATATTACAATACAGTGTATTTTGTCATGCATCTTTTGTCTGTGTCTTTTGATGGCATCTGATTGTTCCCATAATTCAGTATTTCGGAGTCATTAGTTTGAATTAGTAAAGTCCTGCTGCCGGACTTTTTAAAGGCTCTGTTCTAAGGCTACAAAGAGTCGATCCAAGTTGTCCTGCTTTCACTGAGCTAAAACCACTGCAGAGAGCATTTCGGGGGGGGGGGGGGGGGGGGTGCAGGCAGTCTGCTCGAACTCTACTCTCCTGCTGCAGGCACTGGGAAATGCACGTACCGCCAAACTGCGGTGTGTGGTCTCAGGGGACTCCTACTTTATGGCCAGAAGAGAACCTATATGTCCTTTCATCTGATACCTCAGATGGGACCAGATGAAGGGCTTCTTCCAGTCACTTCTGTATTTATACAGCACATCCCACCCACAGAGTTCAAGTTTGACTTCCAGAAATGCCCCACTCGTGGCCTCAAAACACCAAGTGCTGAAGAATTATTCACCTTTTCCTGGGTTACGGGGCCCTTCACTTGGCCAATTCTGTGGTAAAAATGGCTGAATGCACCTGGCTTTATCCTCCAACCTTGTGTTCTTGTTACGCCTCTCCAACTACATCAAAGAAGCTCTTAGTATCAGGTCTCTCTTGCCCTGGAAGTATTTCCACATTGAAATCAAGCGTGCTGATTCCTCGCTGCCCTATATCCTCCTGGACCTCTGCTGAGATGCTCACTCGGACTGTCCCTCACCCCGAAGGGGAATTTGGTGGAAGGACACTTTCACTGGAGGATCTTAGGCCTTCCAAACTTGTGTTCCTGCCTTGACCGGACATGCTGGAGGGTGCCGACTCACAAGGGGGCAAGGCTCACTGACTTTCCCAGGCTTCCCCTCGGAGGGTGGTTTGTGAGCTTGCGGCCAGGTGACGCTTGCATGGGGAGAAGCTACCAACCCCAAACTACCAACTAGCCACCTGGTACAGGTTTCCAATAAGAAACGTGTTGCCTGAGCCCCAGGGAGGAAGGCGCACGCGCTTGTGAGCCACGAGTAAACAAAGAATTAACGGCCACAGCAGGCAGTTAGGCAGTAGGGCCAGGCTAAACAAAAGCCCACTCTCTGCTGATGTACAAATTCCCCTGGTGTCCCTCTCACAGACTTCCAGGCCTGCAGCCATGCCGGAAATGAGCCCTCGTTTCAAAACCTCTTCTGCTCTTAGGAGCTTCTCAGACAAACGCGCTGGCAAGAACAACTGCTTGCGCTCCATGACCTCTCTCCTAACCCGCTTTCTCCTTGCTTCCCCCCGCCGCCCCCCCCCGAATTGCAGGCTAAAGCAGATCCCACCAATGGCCCTGCCTCCCATTTGGAGCCCAAGTCCGGATTTGGTCTTCAATATTCAATTCAATGTTTCACTGTACCCTTGACAAGTCCCCTAGGTATTTGTCAACATGTGGCTAGGGCTGATGCCCAGAGACCTCCTAGATGAGGGCTGTCCCCTACAGCAATTCCCTGCTCATGGTAAGCCCACACTATAATATCAGGGAATATCATGCTCTGTGATAACCAGCTGGCCTGGTTTGGAGATGTCTGATCTACAGGTATTTGTGTGCTTTTAGCACAAGAAGCCAACAAAAGTGAGACCGCACCACCATAAATCATGTTTAACACCAGAGCAGCTGCACTGTGTCAGTCCAAAGGGCCCTCCAGCCCAAAATCCCATCTCTGAGAGTGGCTACAGGGCATGCGGACCGGGGCAGCACAGCCTACTTCGCCGGGTGTATCCTCCTGACTGCTGACAATACGCATCTAATATACTTCCAGCGTCAGTGGTTGTATCTGCAGCCCTGCACTTAATAGCCCTTGATGGACCTTTTGTCCACAAATTTCTCTAATTGTTTTTTGCAACCATTTATATCTTTGGCATCCGCAACATCCTGTGGCAACAAGTTCCACAGTTTAATTACATGTTTCATAAAAAAGTACTTCCTTTTGTTTAAGGCCTCTGCCCAATTGCTTCATATGATTCTTCTCTAGCTCTCGTGTGGCGAGACACAACAAGGAACTGTTCCCTATCCACCTCCATGCCACACAGGGTTTTTATAACTCTTTTAACCTCCTCAGCTCCTTCTCCTCCACACTCAAGGGCCTAGTCTATTTGGCCTCTCTTCATATAGAAGCTGTCCCATGATGCTCTTCCTCCTCGTTGTCTTCTCTGTGCTGTCTCTCATTCTGCAGAGTATCCACCCCAGTAATGCCGCGCGCCCTCATACACCAAACGCAACACACTCTTTCGGCTTCTTCTTTCTCACCAGGACCCACCAACCCATTTGCTGTGCTGTGACAAATCCTTGGCAACCTGCTGCCATGAGGAAGAGCTCCCAGCACCTGCCCATCAAAAGAAGCAAATCCCCAGCTGTGGCCTCTCCCTGATACACGAAACAAGGTGCCCCAGCCATGTCCCCATCCTGTAATACAACACTCACTGCTTCAGCAGCAGAAGCCAAGGATATCTGGGAGAATTGATCTCCGAGAGGAACCAGTCGTCAGTGAAGAAAATAAATAGCGTCCTTTCCAAAATAGCCCTCCACTGTATTCCATCTTCTGTATGTCTACCTTCTGGTATTCAGGGTTCTGACGTAACAGAAACACTTAAACACGTTCTTAACTGTGCACAAGGGAGCAGTCCTGCCAAAATCAATGAGTGATGCGTCTGCTCACTGAATTATGAGATCAATACCATGTTGCCTCTGCTCCAAAGACTGGTTCTTATTGATGAGACCTGGCCACACGGATCAGCCACTATCACACACCAGCAGAGGGCCCTTTGCAAGCTCCAACAGCCTGGCGCACACATGCAGTTGTGAAGCTAGCACCCAAAGGTGTCGATAGCCGTGACCAGGAACAGCTGGTCTCTGGAAGTGGTTGGTAGAGATCTGGATTTCATGCAACAAGAGCAAGACTATGCTTTAACCCAGGAGCTGGCAGGCAACAATTTTAGTCTCTGCGCTATGCCATGTGGCAACATTTTCAAGGAAGCTCAGTCACAGTTCCCAGCATCCCTCCCTGCCTCTCCTCCCCACCTAGCAGTAGCAATGCAGAATATAACCAGACCACTCCCCAGAATATAAATAGCAAGGAGTACACATGATGTACCGGCACTGGGAGCACTGACACTCTGAAAAGATCTTGAGATGCTTTCTGCCTTACAGCCTCAAAGGCCTGCACCTTTTTCTGGTGTGCTCTGCAGCACAGATCCACTCAGAGTCAAACTCATAGCGTTTCTCCTTTCATTTTAAGAGATTTACTTCCCCCCCTAAATTAAGAGCTCCTCCAGCATGAGCTAGGACAGCAGGTGGTCTTGGAAAACTTCTTCCCACCTATCTGCACAACCGGACAATCGGCCTAATTGGCACGGGTGTAAATCAAAGGCAGCCATCCCACCACAGGTCTCTCTCTAGACTGGATGCAGTGTGGACATTTTGGCACCACAGCCATGAAATAAAACAAGGAGCAAACCAACCTTATAGGCCATCCGCATCCACGGGGAACATGAGGAAGAACCCAGCACTGAACCCAGTGTCTCTAGTAGGTTGTCATTTTTCATGCCCACATGTACAGTCTCTTCCATTCCCTGAGGATTTCCCTGAAAATTATCTCATAGCTCATTCCACCAAATATTAGCAAAAATAGCAGCTTCTATTGCAGCACAACCAAATGCAGACAATTTACACCTCTCGTAATGCATTTTCTTAAGTAACACTGTACAATAAAACAGTCTGCCCAGATTCCAGTGTAATCTAAAAACAACTTTATGGCTTCTAATTTTAGCACTAATCTTCCTTTGCTATGGTTGTGTGATTTCTAATTATTTTATCCCCAAGCCTTGCTTTGATGGATAGTTGTACCTTTTCCAATACAGAGTGACTTGTAAAGTGCCTTTAAAAAATAAGCTGATCATCTCATGTTAATTTCCAGTTCCTACACAAATAATATTCTCATATATGGTTTCACTGGGGAAATATTATTACTATTAAAATAATAATAATAATAATAATAATAATAATAATAATAATAATAATAGCAATAAAACGTTTTAAGACGATCCCACTCTGATCCTGCAAACCCTATATTTTTCTTAAAAGATGTTAAAGGGCATAAATCCGTTATCCAGATACAGATCTCTTAATAATATAGTGCCTTTGGCTTGGCATTGTTCCCAGAACATTTTGCCTTTATCTGTCTTTATTTTCAGGTTACAACAAATTGAAGAATAATCAGCTATGTTGAAATCTTGGAGAGACTTTGTGAGGAACTGTGAGAAGCGGTGCTGGAGACGCAGCTGCCTTGATGCTCTCTGTGAGCGCGTGTGGGTGGGTGTGCGTGTGTATTTGCGGGGACGAGGACAGGAGAGGCTGGAACAACATTTTCTACTCAGTTTTGACTCATCCAGCATTTCTGAATGGATTTTTGCCTCTCCTTATTGCCTGCCTGATTAAAAGCCCTGGAGGTGTACGAATCAGGGGGCAGCCCGGACCCCCAGGAGGCTGTAGAAAATGTAAGCGCTTTGATATTGCCACACTTTTGCTTTTGCAAATAAATCAGGACAGGTTCGGCTTGGCATATGTGTAATTGCCAGGGGGAGGGCACTATTCACACCGATGAATGCAGCACCCAAGACCTACATAGGTACCTAGATTCAAAAGATCATAGCACAGCGCTGGCCCAGGGCTGCCAGACCTGTGCTCCTTGCACAGCCACCAGAGAGAAGCGGTGGTGTATTCTCATTCTGAACCGAACCCTGATCTTGAATCTGATACCGTCAAATTTGCGCAGAAATTTGGTGAGGAGAGGATGCTGCTTGCAGGAAGTTTCCGGATGCTGAGGCAGTTAAGCCAGCCTCCAAGACGCACATCGGTCAAGCCTTAGAGCAGCCTCCGCTGCCAACGCGCGGACCTGCGAGGCTGCCAGCGGGACCTGCAGTCAACTGGCAACGTGGGGATGTAGAGGAAGGGATGGTGGATGTTTGGATTTACACTGCACTCCTAATAGACCAGGCGATTGGAAAACATCCATTTGACCCGTGACATTTTTGTTTTAGTTACTCTCAAAGCTTTGACAGCAGCAGTTTAAACACAGAGCATGTGAGCGCAGGCACTGAAAAAATGTTCTGTCCCCACAGATCCGAAGAGGATGTGAAAAAATATCATGCCGCAGCCTTGACGGCGAACACATTTCTCCTTTTGCGTTCTTTGTTTTCCTGTCTTTCACTTTCTGAGTCTGTTTCAACCTTCATGTCGTCTCCCTCCCCATAGGAAACTTGAACTTAGCTCCCCACCACCCACTATAATTTTCAAGAGAGAAGGATACGGGTTGGTTTTTTTTGTTCTCTGCACAATGCTGTGTATAGATTATTTGAAATGGAGACTGTCAAAACAGGAAACAACCCAGTCAAAGTCCTCAGGCCTGGGTCCTGAAAATGTCACTGTACAGAGCTACAACTGCATGAGAATAGGCCTCTGTTGCAGTAAGGACGGAGGGCGTCCTGGCAGGGCAAAGCCAATGAAATGAGATCTACTATCACGCCACTGTAATACTGTTCTTCCTTCCTCCTGAAATAAAAGCTGATCTCGAGAGCTGGGGTTTAACCTCTGCTGAAATCAGTGGGAGGCTGCTTTTTATTAACCATCTTTTTTTTGGAAAAATCTTATAGATGGTTAAAAAATACAACCTTCTACTGGCTGATACTTTCACCAGCATACGGAATTTAATAAAGAATATACTCTTGCTCAGAAATCCAACCTGACAAGAAAATCATTCATTCTTGGTGTTTCAGAGTAACATCCGTAACGCTGGGCTGGCTTCATTCTTACTCAGTTCTCTTAAAACTCATTCATAAGCTCCATCCATGGACCACGGATCCATGCTTTTCAAGCTCAGGCCCTGAATACCAGCTGACATTGTTGGGCTGGAAGAACAAATCTTGGACCAAACCCTGCCCATGCCCCCCTGCACTGACACCAATGGAGCTCCATGAGGATGCAGAGCAGGGCACAACTGGGTTTCCAAATAGACTCTTGGGTTTCCATCTATCCACCTTGGAGCAAATATTTAGAAATCCTGAGGAAGATTGTCAAATGGATAACACTGAGGCCAGATTTGGAAGAGAGAATGCAGCTACTGTGTACACAGGTAAATAAAGATAAGACTTTCACCATCTATTTTTTCTGCAGAAAACAGCTGCTAGATTTATTTTGAAAAGCAGGCTCACGCCGTCGTACGTTTTGAACACTTCTTAAAACTCTAGTCTGAACAAGGGTCCTCCTCTCCAAGAAGCATTTGATATTTTGAGCCTTTGATTAATTTTGATGGGAGTAAAAACTTTTTTATTTTTAGTGGTTTTACAGCTTTTTCCAAGTTAAGTTCAGGAGAGCTTCCCAAACAGAACAGATGTTAACCACTGCCAGAATGGTGATCAAGAAATTCCCTCTCTGGAAGTAAAGGAGATGATTGTTTTATTTCGGGGGGAGGTGGTGTGGTCGTGATTTCTTTGGAACATGGGTTATTATTGTAGTGTCAAGCCACTGATCTACAGAGTGACAACATTCAGGAAAAAATAAAAAAGAAAGTCATTTAGCCAGGAAAGTTCTGTTTGTCTGCTGCATCTGGCTTTCAGCAACAGCCTCTGCTCCACCAATTTCCAGGCGAATTAGCCTGGAGGATATGTTGTGGTAGGCGCACAAATCCAACAGGAACCTGGTGCTTTTGTCCAGCCCTTGGAGTCTACCAATTCTCATGTGGCACCGCAGCCATCTTAAGAGCCCTGGAAAAATGAAATTCTGGTGCACTTGGGTCAATATGTCCAAAGGAATTGAATTCAGTGCTGACTGAGGCATTCATTTGTCACAGAGCTACACACAGCTACAGAACCCAAATAGAACAGCTTAATAGGTTTGTAGACTGGACAACTAGGAATATCAATACAGACTTTCTGCATAATGCAGAACATCAAATCTCACCCATAATCCGTGCAGACACTTAGAATAAATTACCTAGGACTGTATCCTGAAGGGTGCTGAACGCAGTCAAGTGGTCTCAGTTCCCATGGAGTTGGGTATCTCAGGGGGTCTCAACAGGATCAGCCTTTAAGCCTAGGCAAAACAAGATAGAGCGGTATTAGCACAGTCTTTTATAAAAAGCCCATACAACCAATAATAACAAAATCCCATGCCAGCTCCACGTGCCAGCTCTGTATTCCTACAAGGAGAGTGAGCATGAGACCTTGGCGATGGTCGGTGCTCCCCAGTCTAGAGGTGCTAGAGAGCCCAGGGATGGATGCCTGTGGCACACGGGAGAGAAACTGCACCAGGATGGATGTGCCCACAGAGCTTCAGTTCATGACCAGAACCATCCAAATTATGTTTTTCAGGAGCACTGCATCACACATACCATCACACGTGAATACACACACTGCAAACACAGGCCCTGAGCAAATACACCTCCCTAACAGAACTGAAACTCCACGGCTGTCTTGCCAAGACTACTGGCACTGATAAACTGGTGATAAGCAGAACGGGTTTCCAGAAAGGAAGTGTAGAAACACCTCGCTGCATTCCCAGCAGGCTGGCAGCGATGCAAATCGGCCCTGAGCGGTCACTGCCACGCCAAACACAGATTAAATGGAGGGAAGAGTATGACAGGGACGGGATGAAGGCACTTCTGTCTGTATGGCTCTTTGTTTTTGCAGGCCCCGAGATGCCTGGCTCAGGGTGGCCAAGTCCTCCTCCTTCTTTCCCTATAAGGGGAACGGATGAGGGGAGGAAAACAATGCTCTCTCCTCGCTGCCCTAATAGAAGAACAACAGCGCAGTGATCCCATCCAAAAACGTCTTTTGAGGAACAGATGATTGAGCCCAAAGGCCCAGTATTTCTATTTATTTATTTCTGGATGAATTCCAGCCTGGCAGTGTCTCTCTGTTCTTCCTCTAGGCTCTCAGAGGACTCGTTCAAAACAGCAGGGATCATGCAACGTTGCTACATGGACCTTGGACGGACACCACACCTCACCCAGGAAATAACGGGCGACTGCAGAGGTACCCATCAACAGACAGTGAGCCAGAGGGCTCAGCGTCCCACTGCTCCCTCCCGCGCCCGGGCGTGAAGAAACCAGCTCACCCGCTCATGACATCGGGTGTCTGTCGGAGGTGACGAAACCTGAGGGGAGGTTTCCCCACCGCCCCCTGCACCACCACACACCTTGCCCTGCAGCGAGGTTCCACTGCAAGCTGGGACAGGCGCCGAGGGCACCCACGGCCCCAGCGGCGAGCGTGCCCGCTGCCAGGGCTCCTGGCATCACTGCCTGCACCCTCGCTGTCAAGCCCCAGCCTGCCGCACCAAAGCGAAGGTGGAGATGGCTGGGGCCAGGGCGGATTTCCCCAGGGGAAGCAGGAAACACAGAGCCCTTTTCATCGCCTCCTCGACAGCACAGCAAGCACTGCCTGAGCCTTTTCACAGAAGGGTGGAGGCAGGAAGGCAGCGACGCTGCCAACACTGAGAGAGGAGGAGGGGGGTGAGGTACCGGGGCAGGGGGTGGGGAGCCGGGCAGCCCCCAGGGAAGGTGGCAGGTGGGATGTCGTTCAGTGGCTTGGAAAGGACCAGGGGACACAGGGTAGGGTGGTGAGTTAGTCGCAGTGGGCAACCCAGCGCCCAGGCTGCCAGGGCTGGTAGGGGTGAAGGCAAGAGCCGGGAAAGGGCAACCCAGCGCAGGAGACTTACCGTGGGGCAGGGACGTGCGTGAGAGCACCCAGGATCACACGGACGCTGTGATTCACAGCCCTGGTCTGGCAGGGCGCGTTTGGCAGGAAGGTCCCCAAGGTACTGAAAGGTCCTCGGAGATGATGGCAGTGCCTGAGCCCGCGGCAGGGCACAGTGGTCCCCGCTCTCATGCCCCTGCCCGACAGCACGGACCCCCCAAAAGCCATCTCCCCAAGCGGGTATCATTACCACCAGGGTTTTCCAGGCCAAAGCCTGTCCCCAGCCCCCTTTCCAGCTTGGTTCACTGGGATGAAACTCACTGAAGCCAAAACCAGGATCAGACCTCTTCCTTTTCAGTGGTGGTGGCTGCTACACAGCAAAAGGGGATTTCTGCCTTGCTGATTGCTCATGGAAAGTCCCTGACCGGCCCACAGCCACAGAAAAATGGAAAATATAACTTTAATACCAACTTGGTGGCATGCTCTCTATTTTTCTCTCCTGTGACTAGTTACCATGGATAGATTTCTGAGGTCGACAGTGCAATTGTTCACTGCACTGCTCCTATTAAACAGAAGATGAGCAAATCATCCCGCTCGCACTGTACTTTAATTTCCAGAAATTCTTTGTTCGTTTGTTTGCTTAAATTATTTCTCTAATTTAAAGAAACAATGCTGTCTTACAAAGTGATGGCCCAAATCTCTCGAGTAACCCTGCTGTGGTTCATTATTTTTACGCTAGTTAACAAGGAAGGTAATTTCCCTAAGGTTTAATAGAAAATCTTCTTTCCATAACACAGAGAGGCAGGACATTTTAACAAACTCACTACTTAGTGCATTCCAATTATGTCGCCGGTGAGGGATATCCTAGGCAAGGCACAAGTCCTCCTCTGGGGTCCAGTACAAAATCAGGTACCCTAAATTGAGTTTCTTCACTCAAAGTGGAGATTCAGTTCAGCTGAGATCTCTCAGCTGGAATAGGGGATCTGAACACCCCAAAATGTGGTGACAAACGCAAAAATCAGGTACTCGAGTTGACGCTTGCTCATCAGCCACCCCTGTCTTCCGCTGAGCATGGCCTCTCTCACAACAGCTTCAGCTCCCCTTGGGAACGAGCTTCTGAAGCATCTGTTCTCATCCCAAAATGTGGAATGGCTTATCCCAGTACCCTGGGACAAAACCTGTGATACTGGAGGGGCACATCCACACACAGAGCAGATGTCTCGCTGCAGTGGGTGTGCTGAAAGAGACAGGCGTTATGGCTGTGACCGCCAAGACCTCCAGCCCTCACACTGGGTCTGCCACCAGTGTCTCTCAAGAGCTCTGTCTCCACGTCCAGGACGGCAGCTATACCTCGACAGAGCTCTACGCCCTCCGGCTGCAGAGAGGCATCCTTCAGCAGGAGCTCGGTAATGGCACTGCAGTGAATTAGTGCCACGTTATGGACCATCCTTGCACTTCTGTTTTGCTAAGAAGGACATGGATCGCAAAGCAAGCAGGACACATGCTCATTGCCTGACCAGAAAGTGCCTTTCTCAACAGCTTTGCAAATCTCTTTGCATGACAAAACAGAACATGTCATAAAGAAGTCTTAATCTGATGGTGATGACCTCTACTGTCACGTGGGTCTCGTGAACATCTCACAGGAAGGATGATCACGAGTGTGAGGAGGCAGACCCTGCTCTTTGCACAGCATAAACAGGTGCAATCTGGCCAGCAGTATCCAAGTGGTTAATCAAACACAGATCAAAGATAAAACAGATCAGAAACACACTGAAAAACAAGCAAACACCTCAAACGTGCAAGAGCCCAGCAAACCTCTGTTGAGACACACATGCAGGTGAACTGCGTCAAGGAGTTCATGAACCATTGCCGCAATTCCTCTTACCGTGCAACAGCCTCAAACTCCAGTCACGCCATAGCACCACTTTAGCAAGTAGCTCTTGGGACATCATACCAATGCCTTGGCACATAATTTTTTTTCCCTCCATGCCTGTGCTGGGTGAGAAGCACTGCTGGCTAAACTGCCTTTACTTATAAGGGCATTTGCCCTACAAGTGCTTCTGCAGCCCTGCTGAACAGCTCCTTTTAATATTATTTATACAATAGGATTTGTCAAGCAACCGCTACAGCTGTTTGCACACCGAGTCTTCTCCCTTATCCAGACGGGGAACCGCGATAATACTGAGTGCCTCGGACAGCCAAACAAATCACGCCGTATAAATAATAAATAACAGCCTGGTTAATCACAAACAGTCGGTGAACAATCTAGAGATTCCCACAGACTCCCTGCTGCAAGAAAGGAAATAAGAAAATGTCCTGACCTAAGCAGAGGTGAGTCCCATATACACACACACACACAGATCACAGGGAGATCACAGGAGCTGTTTGCAGATCACTTACTGAACATGAATAATTCAAGCCGAAGCAGCTTGAAGTATGCGAACAGATAGTAGATGCAAGCTTGCCACTGGTGCTTTTGCAGGTTTTATTAAGCAGGCCAAAGAAACCACAAACCAAAAGAAAAGTTCTCAGCCTAGTGCTGCCGGTCTCTTGACTTAACTGCAAATCTCATGCTATACAGGGTTTTACCTGATCCACAGCTGCCAGCTTATTATAAGCATCCTTTCCCTTTCTTTTCAAGGCAGTTTTGTGATTTGAGGTGGGGAGAGGGGAGAACGCATATTTTTCAGACCTTCAGGAGCTACCAACAGAGGTAACATTGCCTAATTCCAAGAAGCAACAGGTCATACCTCCGGAAAAAAAAGGAGTTTCCTTCAAGCGATCACAGCAGCTATCAACTTCCAGGCCTCCTCCCACTCCCACCGACTTCTCTGGGAACACAAACAGCACTAAAAAGGAGAAATGAAAAAATCCTAGAGTTTCTTCATTTTTCCTAAGCAGGAAATAAAGCAGGTACTGAAACAGGCAAAGAGCAACCCTGATGGGCTTGTGGATGCTGGATGCCTGCCATCCAGGGGAGCGAATGTCTCGGTGGGAGGGCACGGACAGAGAGGCCTCTTGATTCCTTGGGGCACGGGTAATTAGAGATTGGAAAGTCTTTCCTCTCTTTTATCCCCTCGTTTCAGCTGTTAGAAAACACCAGTCTCCCTCGCGGGATTTACTCTGCCAGGGAATGGCAGCGAGTGCCAGTGCCACACATCCTGAAACGCTGCCACCGCCAGCTGTGTCTCCAATTTACAGTGGCGTGACAGGAGTTAGCAATAACCATGCTGGGACCTGAAGAGCCCTGAGGGTCAGAGCGGGAGCCGGGGACTCTCGGAGACCAGTTTAAAGCCTTCAGACCCTTCTGTCCCAGAAGAGTTAATGCTTTAGTGGGGTTCAGCTCTGCAGGAGAACAGATGGGGAAAAAAGATGCCAGGGAGGAGGATGGAAAAGAGAAAAAAACAAACAAATAAAAAAACCCAAAAAAACAACAAAAAAAAGGAAGGTAGAAGGGATGTTTTCTCCTCCTTATTCTGCAAGAACAAGAGAGCTCAGGTCAGAAGCAATGAGAGCCCCATCAGTTTAATGAGGCTTCTGGACACGTCTGGGCCAAGCACGAGGGTCCTCTGGACGAGCGCACTAGCCAACACATCCAAGTGTTGTCACCACCTGTGTTGTTGCATTGCCCAGATTCTTGGTCACCAGCTCCGCTGTGCTAGGTACTGTACAAAACAGTCTTACCCAGGAAAGCTTTCTACTCCCACAAAAATGAGAGGAAGCAAATGATGCATAAAGATAGATGGCAACGGGTGAAGAAACAAGTCACTGCTGAGCACCTGGACAGGCTCTGAGCTTAGCACAGCAGCCACACGGTCATCAGGTTCCTCACAGGCATCAAGGTGAAGGATCTAATCACAGTAATCCCACCAGCCGTTTACTCTGAAGGGATGGTTACTTCCCACACGTTATCTCCTGATGCCTAGAAATCTCTGCTACTGCCAAAGCAAAGCTGTGTGGCCTGGCCACACCGCTGAGATGACATCCTTCTCCTCCAGAGTTTAGGTCAATGTATTCCCCATTTAGAGGGAATGTCTTCCTTCTAAACTGTTTTCTTTCTTCCTGTTTGTCTTTGGTTGACTGGAGCCATTCTCCACTCTAGCCATCCCGTGAATAAGACTCAAGTGTCAGTCTGACAGTGCTATCACAGGAGATAACCCTATCACAGAAACCCTATTAAGAAGGTGGGATCAGGGAGCACTACAATCATTGTGAAGAAGCCAGGACCACAGGACCATCTACAACGGAACAAGAAAAATTCCATGTTTTCAGCATGAAATTTGCTTGTTTTCAGCATGGAACATGCTGAAAATTACCCAGCAGCTCTGGCTCCCTCCATGACCTGCTCTTCACCAGTCACACGAGTGTCCTGGGTCACTGAGATGCAGTTTTCATTTCATATGTGCCTCACTACTGAAAAACTGAAGGGAGCCAGCGCAACTCCCCAGTACGGAGGCAGAAAATGAGGACCTAGCCCAGGACACACATCTCGGCTGTGGGAATGGATCCACGCAGTAGGGGTCTCTTGGCAATGAGCCCCAAGGATATGGCCTGGTGACTGCCAAGGGAGCCTAGCGATTCCTCATCCCAAGGGAAGTTGAGGTGTCATGGCTGGATTTGACAGCCTCAGCAGAGTTTTCAAAGCTCCCTGAGGGAGACATGCTCCAACTCTGCTGTCATTCTCTGGGATTTGGGAACCCCTTGGATTATTCAGCCTGACATCCACATGTAAAGTGTCCTGCTTCAATTCACTCTGATATAGTCAGATGTGCACTCACGCCAGGCCTGGATTTGGCCCAAAAAGTGCACACTAAGCTCTTCTCCAGATGAATCTGAAGAAAACTGCTGTGCATATCGAAAACACACCTGCTCGTATTCCCCTCACATTAAACATACATGCACGTGTTTCTCCCATATTGTGGAAATGTATCCAACTCAAAAATTACAGTGATAGTAAAAGATGTTCATCCAAGATTGCAACAAAAAGTCCCAATAAACTTGGTTCTTAGAGTAAAATATTTAGAAGAGAACCATTCAGCCATGCTGCCCAAGCTAACTGCAGTCTCGTTGGAAGCTACACCACCAAACAAGTCTATGCTTTCAAATTGTCCTGGAACATAAAACTATGGACTGTATCCACACTTTCTCCCAGTCTTATTAAGCTACTGCTTAATCTTCTGAATTAAGAACTATCCTTCAGCATGATTGCCTATAGCATCCTTGATCTAGAAAGCTCAGGGTCTGGAAGTGATTTCTCGCCAGCGTCTATGACAAAGGCTCTATCACCCACATTAAGAAAACCTCACTTCCATGTTTAGCATAAGCTGTATATCACCGGTAGGAAACTTGTTTCTTACTGAGAGTCAGGGAGGCCTTTACAGACCTAATGCAGGCCACAAATTATGCATCGTCGCGTTACCCCAAAATAATTATTTGGCCATGCACCACCTCTGATCCTCAGGGCTGTGGGTTCCCCACCCTTGTTTTTTCATTCCGCGCAGAGAAATTAGCTAACTAATAGATAGATGTCTGACAGATGTTCTTTGAAAGAGATATCAAGCCTTCACAACATAAGATGATGAAAGAAGTAATCGAGTAGATTAGACTGACCAGAAAAGCAAGGATTGTAGCACGGCAGTGGAAAGCTCAGCTTTAAATCCTTCTCTGATATTTATGATGCTTTTATTTGCTTATCAAACTACTTGCCAATTAACTGTATATAAATCCTTGATGAAATTATACAGTGGAGCTCTCCAAAGTTAAGAAATGCCAGGGCTGGGCTACATAATTACCCTTAACTCTGTCCCTCCAGGTATTCCCATTCTAGATCATCCTGAATGATCATATACGATTTCTCAACAATACAACAGAACAATGTGCATCTTTTGCAATCTCAAAGACATATATGCAACATTTCCATATCCTATAAGCTATCCTATGTGTGCTGGGACCTCTGCTTCTACTGTGGCCAATTTGGTATCATTATTTTTTCATTCTCCTCCAGCTAGTTACCTCTGAATGCTGCCTCTTGTCTCAGACGGCAATCTCTTTAGTGCAGAATTTGACTCTGCGGGGATCCTGCTTGAAGTGTGGGCCCTCTAAGTGACTCAAGAATGCAAACAATAATAAAGACACATGCTCACATTTTGCATGTCAAGAGAAGTGTTGGGAAGCATCACTTTGGCATTGCAACAGTATGCCATCTGCCTGAAGTGTGCACAGGAACATGTATGCACATGTATTCAAACTGCTTCACTCGGTGAGGTCTTTGTGGTATGCTGGATACCTACAAAAGACAGAGCGCAGAGCCAGAGCCTATGGCCTCATCTACACTCAGACCCAGCACTGCTTAAAGTCAGCAGGGAAAAGTGGTCCAGCCGCCCTGCCCTGTGCAGGCTGGAAAAGCTCCTGGGGAAAACTGGTCCCAGAGGGGCAGGCTGATGCTCACCATGGCTTTACCCAGACGAGGAGCACTGATGTAAAATAAATCCCCTCTGTGGTTGCAACTTGGCTAAATCCTTGTCTAAATAAAATAGGCAACTGTGGGACCCCAGTCCACCTTCACGTCTAGCTTCAGTAGTTCCGCCTTCTTTCAGTACTTGGAATTGAAAAGGGGGCTTCGTTTAGCTTGTTATGTTTAGCCATTGCTGCCAACTGGCCAGTCGAATGGGTTCGGGTCCATTGTGCACTGGGCTGCTGCTCAACAGGCTTTGCAAAGCCTGTTATGTCCCACTTCCTTCCTTGGCCTCCTTTGCCAATCTGACTCTTTTACTCTTGGATAGTCATATTACGTCCCACGGCATTTTATGTGTACAGATCACTGGTTGGGAGCTAGTTCCCAAAACCAACACCTCTGCTCCCTCCCAGTTCCCCTCTACTGGGATGCCTGGAAGAGTCTGGTTCTCACAGCCTGACAATGAAAGAACTGGGCAAAGAGTAACAGTGCTGTCTTACGGCTATCACCAGTCTCCCTTCATCCACCTAGGGCCATCGAATCAAGTCAGCAGGAGGTTCAAAACAAGTGCAAGGAGGTGGTTTTTCTTGCAGCAGCCAGTGGATCTGCAGAACCCCTTGCCAAAGGAATCGCGGGAGCAAGCGTGCACAGGCTTAAGAAGACACCGGGAGAAAGGTCCCCTGGGGTTAACAAGCAGAAAAACCACTACAGGATCAGGAAATCCCCTTTGCTGAAAACAGGCATTCCTATGATCAGTTAGACCAAGGGAAAGAGTCTCATACCATGGATTTCTTGCCACTCCCGCACTGAGCATTTGGTTTGCAGGTGACTTATGGCTCCAAGCAAGGGCAGTGTCACTGCACATTAGGCACTGAACAGAGACACAGCAAAAGAGTCCGCATCTCTAATGGGTTATACAGAGACATCACGGGAGGCATTTTACCTGTGGGGAAGTGTCACCCAGACACTGTGTGAGACATGTGAACAGTTGCACAGAAAAGCAGTGAGCAAGGTGGGAATTAAACCCAGATCTCCTGAGTCCCCTTCCTGTTTTTAATGACAACCTTGTCCTTTGTCATCGCCAGACTTTGGTCCTGACTGCCTCCACTATCACCCATGTATCGATGTATCTCAAGGAACATCTCTCTTCACATGGAAATCTTGGCCAGGCAGAAAGTAAAAACTTTGGACATCAAAGGAAGAGCAGTAGCTCTCTGTGGGATATCCAGAAATGCCAGGTGTGTTCAACTCCACCCCATGAGTACAGTGAATTTGATGTGGGGGCAGGTATCAGTCATATCATAACAGCGCAAACCGTCAGCACACTCAAATAACGAACAAGATGGGTTTCGTTCATCTCCTTACGCTCTGTCTAGCCAGTTCTTACAGGCTCCCAATTGCACTTCCCAGGCAACCCAGGCCAGTCTTTCTCCATTCTCATGATTCGACTGCGTTCTGTAGTCACTGATCTGACTTTTCTGTGCTGAGATTAAATCCCACGATTTCTTGTGAAGGACACAGAGAGCACAGTCCTTCCTTCCTCCTCACAGCAGTATCTTACGAATTTGAAGATAGTTATCCCTCAGTTCTCTTTGCAACACTAGCAATCCTCATCCTCTGCTCCTTCCCTAACAGTCATGTTACAGTCAAGTTGCGGATGCGCAACTGCTCATGTGTGTCTGCTCTGTTCTCCTCCACTTGCCCAGCATCTTTCTTAAAATGTGACACCCCAAAAATGAGTTGGTTCTCTGGGTAAGGCTTTGCCAGTACTGAGTAAAGAGGGGAAGCAACAGTCCTGCTTATACACCCCCAAAACTATTTGCTTTCTTCATAGTCTCATGGTATCACTGACTCACCTTTGGTTTGGGATCCATATTAACCGCTCAGAGCTTTCTCTGCAGAACTGCTCACCAGTTATTTTATGCACATCTTTTCCCAGAAAAATCCCAGAGGAAAAAAAGACATCCCTAAAGAAGAAGGTAACTTTAATACAAACAGTATTAAGTAATAAGCAGTAATATCATGAGGAATGGTAAATGTGCCCACAGATGCCCCTGTGCCTACATCTTTGCCCATGCATATGTGGAGGGGAGCAAGTTTGACTAATTCAAGCGATTAGGCACATTTTCAGGCATATAATATTAATATGAGCACAAATCAAAGGGAGCTTGGCTGACTGGGCTCCCGCTTTGAATTCATTATATAGATATAAAAAAAAGGAAGAAAAAAAGGGTTTTATCCTTTCAAGTATATATGAAAAGGTATAAATTCCTGCCTGACTGCAGCACTTGGCCTTAGTGAGCTTGTAATTGGAACCAGCGTGCTCGGCTTTGCAGGCGTCCCATTCACAAGCACGACAAGGAAGCGTTCAATTTTTCAAAAGGAAATTTCATCGCTGGAAAACAATCCACCTTCCTTGCCTCCAAAGAAAAGCCAGAGCGTGAGTTCGCTCCTCGCACCAGTTTCAGCTTACTGCCAGTCCCGGTCAGAGCTGCCAGAGGGGCAGGAGGAAGGGCTGCAGCACTGGCTCCTCGAACCGTCCCAAACCCATGAGATCACCCCAAACATCGCAAGGCTGGCGTCTTTTTTGTAAACACATTGGGTTCTTTCCTCTTTACTTGGAAACAGTCAGAGGGCTAGTCTGCAACTTTTGTTTCCATAACCACATGGATAAAACAAGCTCACATTTTTTCGTGATAATTTTCTCAACTTTCTACCCAATTCCAGGACTTGGGACTTCATGGAAAAACAGCTAGGCGTAGTAACAGGTCCGATCACGCTCACATGCAAAGGGATGTTTTGCACAGGGATCTCCCCAGAGACCAAGAACCCTTTGAGCAGAGTTTCCATGAGCTTGGGACATTCCTAGCCCTATGGGACAGAGTCGCAGCTTCTCTGTCAGCTGGTGCCATCCCAGCCTATGCCACGTGGGCATCGGAGCTCAAGGCAACTAGCTGCACGTCTTGTGAAATCACAAAGACACCACAACGGTCACAGCACTGCACTACACACATGTGAGACATATGTCCAGTTGTGCGGAGAGCACGAACAGGGAGCGGGTGCCAGTCTCACACATGGCACCTTTTGTCTAACAGACGCAGGCTTGATGTCACCTGCTCCAACATTTTGAGCAAGGACTCATTGAGTACTGAGAGGTAATGGGACACTCAGAAAAGCCTCCTTACACCAACAGCTCTTTTTTTTAATAGCATTTTCTTTTAACATCCTTGTTCTTTCCTAAAGCAAAGTTGATGCCTAGCAGAGAGTTTAATAAGGCTTCAAGGCTGCAAAAACCCACGAGAAACTCCAGCAGCACTCAAGAAAGCAAAGCAAGTGGGCAACGCGATGGCAGATGAAACACAGCACTGCGCAACGGAAAACAACTCCCAGTGGGAGTTCAGTAACTCGAACTCCTACAAACTACTGGCTTCAGGTATCAGCTACTCAGAAGAAAGAGGTGGCTTTTCAGCATAAGCAATTTGCAGAAATATCGCAATACACATATCTTTGTAGAAATAGCGCTGGAGCAATGTGGGCTTCAGTAATGCCTGGAACAGGGCACCCACTTCCAGCCATCCTTTCCCAGAAACAAATGCCAGATTTCAGAGAATAGACTCTGAACTTGGGGCTTTCTCTCCCATGGCCTATTTCACCATCAGGGAACCCACAAATTCTCATGGGACCATGTCAGCAAGAACATTTCTTCATCAACTCATAAATTCAATGCCTCTCGGCATGCTGCTCGGATTAAAGAATAAAGGTAACATCTAGCACAACCAAATGGTAGCATATTTAAATCTGGTACAGGGACATTTTCTTCTTCAAAAATTACAGTGAGTAATTAATTTTATCACTTGAAGATTGCATAATTAACCAGCGTCATTCAGAGGCATCAGATATTGAAGCTAAGCGCTTAATAGGATTCAGAAAAGGGAAGGGTATACCTGTTGAATGAAAGGACTCCTTGTGGTATGAGACACGAAAAGTATAAGGCTTGCAGACTTCGAACATAACCAACCAGTAAAGGAAACAACTTCTGTCTGTTACTAGATTTCTTACACGTTTCTTTGAAGTTTTTGATACCAGTTGCTGTAAGGATCAAGCTTCAGGATTAAACAGACTCACAGTCTGATCTACAGTGACCAGTCCTGTGCTTCCACATGAACAGTGCAAATTCAAAATCAAAATTATTTCTATTTTTAAAATGTATTTAACAAGTTATTTTCCTCCTTGCTATTTATGTTTGAGCATTAACCAGCAGCTCCCATGGGAATGGCTCATTTCTTTATGTGTTTATAACAAACCTTCATTCTGTAGCCTCTTTGCAATAATACTGCCATTATCCATGGTTTTCTGCAAAGCGCAATAGGCTCTGTGGAGACAGCTGGTTTTTTTGCTTAGAACTGAAACAGTGCTAGACATGAAGCAAAGTGCACAAGGACTCATTTGCTCACAAAACTGAAGGAGAAGAAGGAATCGCTCCCACTGGTGCAGCTTTCTAGTTCCTACCCATGAGGCCACACGCACCAGTTGTTGCCTCTGCGCGACAGCCACTGCGTCCCCCACATGCCTCCCTCATCCCAGATGGGGTTTGGCCACAAGGGCCACCTCAGCTGCTCCTCAACTGACCATGCCTCTCAATAACCCTCATACGCTTGGGCTGACCTCCCAGGACAGCTTCTTCTCCTGCTTCCTGAGCCACCCTAGGGACAGTGCTGGGGTAGGAAGGACTCTCTCCTTCACGCAGTCTTGGTCTCTTGTTGCCTTCCTCTATCACATTGGATCTGGGACAGAGGGCTGAAATGGAGGCCAGCCTCCTGCTATCACAGGCAATTGCGTGGAGGTGTTCTTCAGAAGCACATCAAACTCCATCTCGATAGCAGTAACATCGTTTTCCTCTAGTACCTCTAGAAAAGGGTTGTTCCAGAGCCTTGCTTAACTGACAGAAACTGTCTTCTAATATCCAATGCAGCATCATTGGGTAGCGCAGCCTGCTTCCAGCTACCCTCAGCTGACTGGCAAAGGAAATTTTCCAAGTAGATTGGTGTAGTAGATTGGTGGGAGAGCAGACCTGAGACATGTGACTGATGGCACGAGGTCTGTCCCACACAGCCTCAGCCATGTTTCCTGCACGGTCAGGGGATGGGAAGACAGGCGAAGCAGAAGGCAGGGCTGGAGCAGAACAAGGAAAGGTCAGTGATTTCTCAGTGGAGACGAGGTATAGAGGGTGACACTACATTTGGGTCCTGGGCATTGGGTATTTCAGGCAACAGGGGCACTTGCTGTTCCTCCACTCCAGTAGAAGACAGTGGTACTCTTGAGAAACAGGGCAGAGTTAGACACCAGCTGCCTCACACAGCCACAAAGACAGACATAAAAACTACAGCATCGTAGTTCTGAAGGAATTCGCAAGAAGTCTTCTGGTTCACCCCTGGCCCATGGATTCACGAGAGATGCCTGCCTACTCAGACTGCCAGGGATGGAGCATCTGTGGCCCCATAGGTTCCTGGTGTTTCACCAGCCTCTTCCTTAAAAGTACTTTACTGTCCCAAGATTTGCTCTCACTTGGAAGACCTGTCCTTGGACCCTACTCCCTAACTCCTCATCAAACCAAGAATGTCAGGCCACATCTTCTCTATGTGGGCCTTCGCCCTGGCCTTGATATGCAGACCTACGATCCCTCCTGTTGGACTCAGACTCCAAACCCTAATCTAGACCTGAACACCAGAGCTTATTGTTCTCCTGAGAGCACCATGGATCACACCAAACTCCAGCAGATTTTGGAGCAAAAAACGCTCAGACGTCTACTTTTGCCAGCCAGGATCACCTTTGTTGTGCTGTCACTGCTGAGCGGCCACCAAAGCTTTTCCTAGAACTCATTAACTGTGATGGTCAAAACACGATTCTACCTCATTCTTTTTCTGCCACTTCAAGGCCAGGATGGGAGCACTTGAGCCTGCAGCAGTGCTGATTGTCCTATTGTTCTACAAAGTGGCTGCTCTACAGCAAATTGAACAGTGAGAGCTGTCAAGAGAGCTCCGTACAATGGAACCAGTGCATGTTTCTAGGATTATTAGAGGGAAACAGAAAGAAGCCTCTTGAAGAGTCTTCACGGCACTTAACATGACAGCTAAAAATAACGGACAGGACAAAACACAGCAAAGATTATTTAAATTATGCAACTCCCTGAAAGTGGTGTTCACTTAAGGCTCCAAAGGAAGAACTGCCATTTCTTAGAAATGCTAACACTCACGTCCGTGTGCATTCCCCCTCCCCAGCACACACATGTGCGTACAAATACACACACACACACACACACACACACACACACACACACACACAACCCTTTTAGAGCATTTGTTCAATTTCCAGGGAACACTGCGTCCTTCTCCCTGAGCGATTGAAAAGGTGTAAATTAGCAACATCAGCTGCAGCTAATCAGTCCTTAAGCAAAAACATCCTTAAATCTGTATCTGCTGCCAAAAGTTCAGGGACATGTTGGTAAAGATTTATATATACGTGTTTCAGCATCAGTTAGACAGTTCCTCCAAAGTCATCTAGAGAAGAGGTGCCTCACTCCTACCCACAGAAGAGAAAATGGGTTCGACCCTGACAGAACGACAAAGAGAGGTCAATGCCATCTCCTGTTAGTCACAGTCATTTGGGTTCAATGGGGGGCTCATTTTCAGTAACAGGCATCTCCCATCTACACACCTCACCTTTCTGCTGCCCTGGGCAACCCACCTCCTGTGCTCAGCAGGACCCTTCGGGGTTCTTTCCTCTTTCAGTGCTGTATCTTCTGCCAGTGCTGGACTGAAGTGAAGTCAGTTTAAGCTCTTGGACAGCAGGAGTCAGAGGAGCCCCTGGCATCCCCTGTGGGCTGCCTATGCACACAAACTTCCCAGCCCAAGCAAGACTTCCCAGTGGCCCTGGCCATTGGAGGTGGCAGGCTGGAATCTCTCCTCCATGCTCTCATTTCTGGGAAAACTAGCTACCCTGAGCAACACCATTGCCAAACCAAAGCGTGGCCATGAGAGCACCTTCCCTTTGCTGTGGCTGCCCTACCAAAGCAGCTCATAAGTAGCCTTAGTGGTGGGTCCTGTATGTTTGCTGCCGTCTCCTTAGTTACTGAATAAAGCATCGCTGTTTGCTGCTCAGAAACAGAGCCAGGACCCCCAAAAATGTGCACTGACCACAGTGGCTTACTGTGCTTCAGTGCAGCGTGAATGGTCTGTTTTGAGGAGATGCTGCCAGGTACCAGCAGCAGCTGCAAACACGCTGATGTTCCCTCCTCTGCTGCCTGTGTGCCAGGAACCTGGGGTCTGGGACCTGAACCAGTCTGTCTCTCTTCCTCTTCCTTTCTGTCCTCCCTGCCTTTGTTCTCCACCTCATACATGCTGTCTGATGGGACTGCTGTGCCCACCATATCTCTGCAGCTTGGCTTTCGCTCTCTTCAGCCTGCCTGATGAGCCTGCCAGGAGGACAGCACCCATTTTTATCACCCATCTGCAAAGCTGAATAGTGAGGACCCAGGAACGGAGCTCCTGTGGTGAGGGAGAAAAATGTGGGGAGTGGCGCGGACCAAGCATTGAATGTGGGACCCTGTCTCTGGCTCCTAACCAAGCTTTCAGACGTCAGACCGGGCCTTGCAGAGGGGTACGTGACAGGGAATGTAACTGCTAAAGTTGGAAGGCATAAAGATGGGGAATTAACAAACCAGAAATGCAGGACGGAGCACAGTAAGAAATGTGTAAAATAGAGGTTTAGTGCTAAAAAGTCTAAGCCAGAGGCATCTGAAACTGCTCCCAAGGGCCGTTTTGGATGCCCCTCCTGAAGGAAGAATCTCCATTTGACAACATGACAACACTGAGGCACTTGCTGGGCCCCCTTCCCTACGTGTCTGCATGTCCCACAGGATGTTTAAATCCACATTACACTGGATAGGCAGCTCTTGGGCTCCAGGCGCTGTGCCACGGTGCTGAGCACCCCAGAGAATGAAACAAACCTATCTTCCAGAGTCTTAAAGCTAAAGCCTTAATCATCGACCCAGACTATTTCCAGGAGTCCTTCATAAGCACTGGGACACACAAAGGAGCTGTCACTGTCATGCTAGTCTTTCTTGCATTACTTGAAAGAAAACAGGAACTGGGAGCCTGACGGGGAACTCTCCTGGAGTGCTGTGTGATTGCTGCTGCTCTGTTTGGTTTCCTAGCAAGGCAATTTCTTTCTGCTTCTCCTTGAGAAGGCAGCAGTGCCCATGCCGTTCTCAGCCGGGCAGGAGTGGGATGGAGAGAGGTGAAGTGGCAAGCCATCTATTTTAGATAGATTTGCGCACAATGTGGTGGCAATCTGTCTTTCAAGTCAAAGTGCTTTGGTTTTACGACCTGAAACAGCATGCAAAGCAGCTACCACGCATCTGAGGATGCAGCCAAGCCGATCCTGCACGCGTTACTGTGGTGTATAAAAGCCTGTTTAAAATGGCTCCCCTCACAAGGAGCACTCAGCAAGCACCTCAGGAGAGAGAGGTGCTCTGTACCTTCCTTGCACCCTTGAGTGCATATCCCAGCAGATACAAGGGCTACCATCCTGCTTGGCCCCCAAAAGCCCCAAGACACCATAGCAGTAGTGATGAGTAGGACTCATCCTGGCAATAAATACTTGAAAGAGGAAGGCAGAGTGACCTTGGCAACAACTCTGCTGCACCCAGGAGTCCGCTCCGCAGACAGGATTCCTCATGACAGACCTGCCAACTTCAGGGCAGCTTTGCAGACTGTGTAAGAGACATCACCAAAAAAAAAAAAAAAATGCAGCCACAGCTCCTCAGCCCCAACCCTCCTGCTTGCAAATGAGACCCCATGGTGTCTCCTGTCCTCACGCTGGAGGCTGTTTGCAGTAGGACAGGCAGACAGCTCTGGCGTTGGACAACGCTCTAACGCGGCCCTGAACGCAGTGGCTGTGGTATTCAGAGCAGGGAGAGTTATCCTGGATTTGTACAGCAACTGGACACTGGTATCTGACCTAGCTGTCCCCTGCGTCCTGCTGCAGTACAAATGTGCAGTAAAGGCTGTGATGGAGGTGAACAAATGAAACGGAGGGGGCTGTTAAAGCACTTATCACCTGAGTGGTCCCCAGGACCCCTGTGAAGTGCAGTGCTCACGGCTGTACCCGTGATTTTTAAACCATTTCTATAAGCCCCTGAAGAATTAAAGCTGTAAGAAGCCTGCTAAACTGCAGGAGGCAGAGAGATACGCAGAGGCCACAGCGGCAGCTCCAAAGCACAGCTTCAATCACTGCAATTTGGGGCTTAGGGGTAATATATGAAGACCATGGCCAGGAACCCTCTGAGTGCATGAGTTTCAAGTCGGAAAGGGCCATGTGAAATAATGCCTTATCAGTGAGGTCCAGCAATCAAAGGAAAACAGGAGAAGGAGAAGAAGGAAACCTCTGAATTCAGCATTAATACATTTAATAAAAGCAGAGCAATATCTGGATCCATTCAGAACGGGTCAAGGCCACAGTGCTATTTTCCCTCCAGTCAGGAGAGCAGCACAGACAACAGCCGAACAGGAGGTCAGCAGGGACAAGGCCAGGGAGAGGCGAAGAATCAGCCTGCTACGGGGCAGAGGTGCTGGAGAAATGCCAAGCAGACACCCCACCACAGCAACGTGCTGGAGAGGGTGAAAGGCAACGCCCTGGCTTAGCAAGCAGGTTGGCTTAGCAAGCAAACCTGCCTCCCCAGCGTGCTGCATGCCTGTCGCCATGGATGTGCCTTTCTCTTTCTTTCCCTCCTTCAATCCTGCTTGTGAAAAAGGTGGCTCAGAGGAAAGCTGGAATGGAAACTACGGGCGGTGTGAAAGTGGAACAAGGCGACATCTGTTCTGGAGCCTCATCGCCAGTAGGCTCCCAACCTCCCCTGGCTACGGCTGCAAGCGACACCCTCTTCTTTCATCCAGAGAGCGCCTATGCGACAGGAGAAAGCTGCCTGCTGGGCTTGCTCCCCTCGGATTCATGGCGCACGTGCACACAGACACACGCTATAGCCAAGCTGGCTGTAGTTAGAGGTGCAGCGGCCTTTTCAGCATGCATTTGCCCCACCAGCATGAATTGGTAATGGGCTCCACGCTGAAGGACTGTGACTCTGTTACATTAAAGCGGCAACCAGAGATTTTGGCCGAGGTAACTGTTCTCCTGAAGCACAGGGTCAGGAGAGTGTTTGCACCAAACAGCTTACAGTCTGACCAGGCGAGACAGTGGAGAAATGGGGGAAAGTAGAGCAACCGAGAGGGGATGTGCCATGCTCCCGGCCACCCCAAGGCCAGGCCAGGAGCCAGCTCTCCTGATCCTCCAGCCAGCGCCCAAGCTGCTGAGACCGTGCCACTCATTGGGGCTCTAGCTCACAGGTCAGCTGAGTAGCTGCTGCAGGTGCAAATTCAATACATGCCTCCATGAGCCTAAAGCTACCTATATGAATAATGTCCTTAACCGATGGTTTTTCTGAAGAGGGTTCCTGAGACCTCTATGTAGATGTTCCCTCATGATGTTCCTCTGCTCCTTAATCAAAGTGCATACAGAAAACTGCTATTTGAACTGCTCAATACAGAGCAGCTTGAAAAGCAGTTCACAGTGTCAACACAATAAACCTGCCTTGCCACTATAAATAAGTGTGTGCATCTGCGTGTACGAGAGAGGAAGGAATACACACAGGTGTATTTTGGGTTCTTCCTGAAGCATGAAAGGAGATGGAGCGCAAATTACTACTTTCTATTACAGCTGACAAAAGAGTTTGTAAAGTATCAGATGCTGAATATACTCATAATATTGTAGGTGGGGAAATTCTTACAAGTAATCTAATCTAATCAGATCTTAACATATTTACAGTACCCACTTTCCTCATCAATGTTTCAGAGTGGCATTTCTGAGCTGACGCTCATGAGGCTAACATTAAAAAGTGAGTAAATCCTCAGTTTAACCTGCTCGTCATCGGACAGATAGAAAGACAGGGAAAAAAAAAGACAGGAAAAAGACAGAAAGAAAGAAAGAAAAAAGGAAAAGACACAATAGCAAAAAGAAGAAGAAACAAAAAAGAAAGAAAAGGGAGAGAGAGACAGAAAAAGAAAGAATAAAAGAGAAAGAATAAGCAAGAAAGAGAAAAAGAAAGCAAGAGAAAGCACAAAAAAAAAGCAAGAAACTAACCACGCAAGTAAGCAAACAAGAAAGAAAATCTAGGGAATTAATAGTTTCTAGATATCTGAGGAACAAACTCAAGTCGTTTTTTAAAAAGTCTAAGTCCTTCCTAATAAGATGCCTAACAGTGTGTGAATTATTCAGCCATAAAACTTACACTTACATGTGACATTTGCTGGTAGGAATAAATCAGATCTCAGAAAAGAGGAGACACTTCGGATTTCAATGGATATTATCATAACTTTAAATGTATTAGTGGTGATGTGAAAGTAGGACATTGTTATACAGACAGACGCATTATGTTCTTAACCAATGGTAATTTGTAGAACGCATAATTTGCTACTACCAAAATAGCACAGCATGTGGTTTTTTTGCCCTTTTTTGTATATAGTCTTGTAGTTTCTTTTGGCTTGTTGAAAGAAATCTACTCTGCACAAACAGACCTTCAGCAGCTTATAAAAAACAGGTGGACATGCATCAGAAAAATTCAGTTTTTAAAAAAATCTAATAAAATAAACAGATGATTATGGAAAATGAAGATGAAACCACCTTCTCTTTCAAAAACAAAGTTTGAGACTAAACTAAGATCTGATTGACTAAACCACTCAGCATGCTGATTGAAAATACAACCTGATACCACCTCTTTGAGCTCTACCAACACACAAGTCCTCACTTAAAACATCTTTAGGAAGAAAAGAACCATTCGCTCAGACCTGTTCATCCACAAGCTCATGGGTGGCTAAAAAGATGAGCTGTTTGTGCCTTTACCTGCTGTTGGCACAAAAATAACCAGGCTGGGGTCTCATAAAAGAGAGCTTACGATAGCAACTTACTCTCCTAAGCCCTTCACCATGATCCCTCCTATCATCTCCCCATCAGAGAAGAGCCCATGGTTACTTACAGGAAAGGTGAAATTTGGATCCTGTTAGGTAACTTTCCATGGGGAAAAATGACATGTTAATAGGTATCTCTCCTTCATGCTCCAAGGCCGCTCTGTTAAACCTTTGGTTATTTCATGGCTGAGATTCAACAAAAAAGCAGAAGAGAAAAAAAAGAAGACAAAACCCACCCGAGAAAATAAATGCCTGTATCCCTACCAGAGCGGCAGGGTGGAGCCAGTACACCCTTATATTTAGCTGCAGACAAATCCTTAAAGTTGTAGCACATTTATTTTCAATGAATCATGTCAAAGCTACAAGATCAAAAAAAAAACAAAAATCAAAAAAAACTAACTCTTGCTACTTGCCCAGTTCTGTCTTTCAGTGGGAGCACAGGGATTGCTGTTATCACTATTTTATTTTTACCCACAGACCTCAGAAGGTTTGAGAGAGGTCAAGAGATTCCAACAAGCTCAACTGAGGTTACCTCAAAGTTAAAATAAATACAGTCTTCCCCAGCTCTGAGTTCCCAATTTCAAGGATCTGGTTGTTTTTTAAAGGGGAAAAAATAGTCATCGCATTTAAATCAGGCCTCATAACGCTTAGAAAACGCTTAAGGACTGACTGCCATTCTCGAAGCCTCTAAATTCCTCCTATGGATGCCTGCCCCTGCAGAGCAAGCCTGGGCAGCAGCCGAGACCGGAGCCCAGCTGCACGGGGCACAACCTGCCGGGATCTCCAGTCCAAACAGACACGGAGCAGCAGGGAAAGCAGGAGCTATAGAGAGGCCACGCAACCTGCCTCAAGCCACCGTGGCCTCCTGAGCCCTCATCCAGTCCTAAGTGCAAGGCCCCCGTCCTGGCCGCGCAGCTCACTCTTGCTTTAATACAACGCCAAATGCCCGGATGCTGCGGCAGCTGCAGCGCGTTGAATATGCAGCGTGTTTTGCCAAAGTGCAGGGGCAGCAGAAGGCTGGGCCAGCCCATAAAAATTAGCATCTGCACTCTGCCACTCGCACAGCTGCCCGGTGACAGCAGGGTTTGAAGTCGGGGTTATGCGAGTATCTCTCGGGATATCTTGGGGAAAAGGGCTTAATGCCACAGTAGAAGTAGCCACCAAACTACCAGAGATGCTGTTTGCACGTGAACTCATACAAGCTTTGTGGAAAAATCTTATAGGATTCAATGGGAAATTACAACTTTCCCAGTCTTTTTCCTTTACTCTTCCAGTTAAATTTAATGCAAAAGACAGTGTCTGAAACCCAGAAAAGAGTGGAAATCAATAACTTGTCTATTCTTTTAGCATTTAGAGCAGTACCTGCAGAACCTCATGGTTTTGTTATTCACCCATTCATTTTCTCTTTATTAAATTAAAACAGTCATTCCCTCAGCAGTAAAAATACCTGAGAGGGGCAGCATCCAACTACTCAGTGTGAGTTTCATACCAAAACCTTCCTTTTGGCAAAGAGGAGCAAGGCACACTCTGGAAAAGCTGAGCCTGGGAGTGGGAAGTGAGAGGGGACCCAGGTGTCCCAGAGTTCCCAGGGGAATAAAACCAGCCTCAGCACCCTGGCTGATCACCCAGAATCCCAGCACAAGCGTTACCTGGCCCATGCGGCAATCACTGCCGGCTCTAACATCACAGCTTGCACAACCCTGCCTTAGAAAATGAAAAATGAAACCATTAGTAGCATCAAACAAGCCTCCTACTCTCTCGTGAAAGCCAATCTCTGCTTCTTGCAGAGAGGTCCACTCTCTTGCACTGACGCTTCAATGAACACTGAGCCCCAAAGTCTAATGTTTTGGATGCGCTTCAAGAAACACGGAAAATATTTCTTCTTCCTGTCATCCCCTAACGACTGCCTTTCCGGGGAAGTCAACTGCAGCTCTGCGACTACCACCTTTCACCAGGTGATGGGATGGTCCCTCGCTGAAAGGCAAAATGCTGCTGTGGCTTCCCCTGCTGACTGCGTCAGCATCCTTTTCTGCATCGAGTCGGTATATATGAGTGAAAAGCAATTTTCCCTCTCCACCCTGCAATTTCAATCTAAGCTCTGAGAGGTGATGTGGGATCTCCTCTTCTTCTGGACAAGGCCCTATAATAGACAGTCTAGCGCTCTCAACATTCACCCAAAGGTAAAGAAGGAGCACCGTCATGGGGCTCACCAGCCGTCAGGAGCACTGTGCTTTGCCTCCACATCGGTGCCTGGTCATTCTTAAATTGCCCACCCAGCTCCAGGAAGAGCCAAGCTCTAGGAGCCTCAGCCCAGAGAACACCAGGGAGGTCTAGCACCCATGCCCTTCCCCTCCAAAGTGCTCCAGAGCTGTTTGCGAGAGGTTCTTAGCACAAGGCTGGAGGATGAGCAAGTTTGGCTTTAGAGCAAGTTAGACCATGCTGCAGGGACAGTGAAGACGTGGTATGTTAGATAGCTACACAGGACCTAATTAGAAGTTAGAGATCAACGGCAGAGCAACAGCAAAGTGGCTCATCTTGTTACACAGGCCAACCCTGGAGGGATATCATGAGAAAAAAAAACGTATTGTGTCAATGTACAGGCATTTGGAGACGACCCAGAAGCAGATCTTTTGACTGAAAGAGATATTCTGTTTGTTTGTTTTGAACTGTTGCTTGCCAGTGCAGGACCTCACTTTGGGCATTTGTCCTAGCATACAATTTGCATGCCAGATGCTCTGTCTTACTGCTAATTGTTGAAACAAAGTAGATACTGAACGAGGTCCATTGAGGCTGGCAGGAGCTTCAAATACGGCCAGCGTTGAGCTAATTCTGCTTCCAGTGAACGGAATGGTAAATTCACATTGGCATAATGCTACTTGCTGCTTTTTTTTGTTTGTTTGTTTATAACACAAAAATGAAAGCATTAGAACAATGGCCAATACCCTCAGAAATACCTTCCTCTGTTAAGGCCAAACCCCTTGCTGGCCTCCAGCTTGCAGAAAGACAAGGCCATTTAGCACTGAGTACCAGAGACCAGCAAATAGGATTGCAGCACAAAGTGGTGTTTTTATTCACGGCTCAGACGGCCACATGTTGGCCAGTCCTTCCTTCTCCTAGTGCACGTGTGCTACGCTTTTCAGCAGAAGAAATAAGAGGAGCTGAGTAGCAAAGCTCTTACCAATGGGTAGGTCAAAAAGCTGGACAGAAGACTGGAAATAGCTATACGTGATGTAAGCACGGCTCAGAGCTGGCCTCCTAAGCCTCTGAAGGAATCCACAAGTCTGGCTTGGGGAGCAGTGTACTGCCATATGCAGAGTTCAGTATCTGCTTTTGATTTCAAATTCCCACCTGGCGAGATGAATTACAAGGGAGGCATCCTCCAGGGCTACTGACTACAGGCCGCAGAGCACAGCCTTAGCAATAACTGCAAAGGTTACAGAAACATGGGACTGCAAGGGACCACCTGAAGGAACGAGCCCAACTGCAGGAAATCGTGTCAAAGATGGGCAATCCAGGTGGGACTATAAGATTTAGCTTAGGTCTGCGCCATGAGAAGATACACATACAAAAAGGGACCATCTAGCTCCACATCTTGTTTTTAACAGCGGCTGAGATTAGACATGCAGGAGAAGCGTATAGAAAGGCACAAGCGTACAGAGATGCTCCCCTCCCATTTAACCTCCCAGCTTCTGACAATCTGCATGTGAGAGATTCCCAAACCAGCAGTTCTCTGTGAGCCTTGAATTTGTCTAATTGCTTTTTGAACCCTTTTATAGCTTTGGCCTCCAAAACATTCTGTGCCAATGAGTGCCCCAATTTAATTATGCACTATGCGAAAAACTATTTCCTTTTGTTTGCTTTAAACCTGCTGCCAAATAATTTCATTTCATGGCCATTCATTTTTGTGTTATAAAAGAGACAGTGAATAACCATTCCCTATTCTCCTTCGCCACACCATTCATGATTTTATATTTCTGTCTACACAAACGCTTTTCAGACAAGCTTTTTCCAGCCCTGAGGGGCCTCATCCGTTTAACCTCTCTCCCTACAGAAGTTGTTCCATTCTCCTCTCTACCTCTGTCACGCCTTCTGAGTTTGGGTGCATGCTGCTCCAGATGTTGCTGCACCAGGAAGCTTGACAATGTGTCTAATGTTCTTTCTTTTCTTCTCAGCCTTTTTCCTAAGAATTCTTAACTTTCCATTCGCCTTCCCGACAGCGGCTGAGATTTGTTCCTACGTTTCAAAGAGCTATCTGTAGTGATTCTGCGATTTCATTGCCAAGCGGTACCAGCTAGTTGCAAGCCTGTCACAGTGCGTGAGCCGTCAGGGATTATCTCCTCAAGTACATTGCTTTGTTGTAATCAACAGACTTGAACTTCACGTACCATTTCGTCACTCAGTCATGCAGTATCACGAGATCTTTCTGTACCTCTTTGTAGTTCTGACTATCCGAAATAATTCTGTAAAGTCAGCAAATGTTGCCACCTCCCCGTTCACCAGTTTCTAGATCATTTAGGAAGTTGTCGAATAGCTCGGGCACTAGCAAGCATCCCTGTGGGATGCCATGGGAAGCCATGGTGAAAAATGAACGTTTCTTGCTTCCCTTTGTTTTCTATCTTTTAAGATATTATTAGTCCACAAGAAAATCTTAGTCTATGGCAGTTTAACTCCTTCAAGAATCTTTGGCAAGGGACACTACGAAAATTTTTTGGATATTTACGGACACTATATTGACCAGGTCATGTTTATCCATATTCCTGTCTTCTTTAAAGAAATCTAATACATTAATAAAGAATGACTTCACTCTGGGAAGTCAACCCAGGTTGACTCTTCCTCAGTATATCATATTTATTCATCTGTCCATGAATTCTAACTCTTGGGTTTCAACAAAGTTTTCTGGTATAAAAGTAAAATTAACACCTCCAGATCCCACTAACAGTCCTTTCTAAAAATCAGGATCACATTTGCCACTTTTCACTCCTGTTCCCGTGCCTGTTTATGTAGCAAAGTAGTCGCTGGAAAAATTTACATTTGCATTTCTTTAAAGCTCTGTATAAATTCTGTCTCATCCTTGTTGTCTGTTACTCTTCCTTACACTGATTCATTTTAGGACATCGTCTGCTAAAATTTATATTTAAGATACTTTGTTTTGCTTGCTCTCCACAAAGGCAGGCCCAGGTGGTAGACGTTTCCGAAGCTACAGTGCAATGAAATGTCGGAAATAATACACTTCTGCAAAAGCCTTGTCTTTCTTCAGTACTCCTTTTCCACCTGCCATCTACAGATTTCGTGGCAGGCTTCCTGCTTCTGATATGTTTGAAAACATTTTCTTAGTGGCTTTTACACCTTTAGCAAACCATCCCTCAAAATTTTTTGGTGATATTAAGGTTTTACATTTAACTTGCCATTTTTATATATCATGGTTGTATTTTTCCTGTTTTTCCTCAATTGGATAGCACTTCCATTGTGGAAGGATGCCTTTTACTGCTGATTATTTCCTTTGATTTACTGTTTAATTATGTCAGCTTTTTGGGAGGAAAATGAGATTTTAGATGTAGAATATGCTTATCTGGAGCTTTTAATAGCAAGCCTTTAAACAGCCTCCACTTCACTTGCATTTTACCCTTCTGGTTGCTCCTTTTAATTTTGTTTTAAGAAGCTTCCTTCATTTTATAGTCTGCCTCACAGATGTTGCACATGATGATAGCAGATTTTTTTGCAGGGGGGTTGCTCCTATAGGGTTTATGAAGGTGAACACCTGATGGCCAAAGCAACTGAATACAAGTTGAATATGGAAGCAAAGCCACCACAATCTAGCTCTAGGAAATCCTAGCTTAGTATTTCTACTTGGCTCCAGTTAGCAGCTAAGAGCTGGAGCGGCGCCGTGCGTTCAGCCACTGGTACACGGGCTACTGCTTTGCCAGAAGACTCAACGGAGACCAGATGAAAGATTTCAGATGGACCTTTCTGGATCTTCCACTAACAATAAAGTTTGAAGAGTCAGTGAATAAACATGGACAGGGAATAACAGTGCCCAGATTTCCCCTGCAACAAAAAGACTCTGAGAACTTGGACGAGTTGGGATTCAAAGCGCATTGAGAAGAGGGATTCAGCTACGCAAATCTCAACAGCTTCTCCTCCTACAGGGTCTTTGCTCAGCCTGGCTTCTGCCCACACAGCCTAGCGCATACTGGTGCATATCGCCTTCTTCCCAAGCCTAACTCTGAGCCTTGAATTTGATGGAAGCCAAAAACTCAAAGCAAAGCTCAAGCCAGAACACTTAATTCCCCCTGGGATGGTATCTAAGCTCTACATTTACAAGGAAATCCTAACACAGGCCCAGACTGGGACGGCATCTCTCACCACTTGGATCAGGATCACACATCATTCAACACAAATGGTCCAAATGCAAAGACAGCCCCAGGCAGTCAGCGTGCTCCTCAGACATTGTGCACATTTCCAGTTCTGAGCCTCGGCTTCCTGGGAGGGGAGCTCCCAGGACTCATTGTTTCCCTGAATCAGAAATTCAAGGCAGAAACCCAAACCCTTGATCCAAACATCCCTAAGCTTTGGGGCTCTGGACATCTGGCTCTGAATTTTGCGGCTTACACCCATGATCTCTCACATGCTCGAGTGAAAAAATAGTCTGCCTTCTCCAAGCCCAAGCCACAGCAAAGCCATAGTACCACTGCATTTGCAGCAGCTCCCAAAATAGAGCAGGCTCTGGGTTTGGTCATGTGGGTGGGAGAAAAAGACACGGAGGGATAAACAGCTGCCTTGGGCGTCGGAGGAAGCAAAGGGACAGTGCTCCAGGCAGCATGAGGACTAGGAGGGAGCCAAGAAGAGGGAACAGCAAGAACAGCCAGATGAGAGCCTGAAATAGGCCAAAAGGTAGGCAAAAGGCAGTTCAGGAGATGAGCAGGCAGAGAAATTAGGGTTTCAGACCATGGAAGGCATGTGCCCTGATGCCAAGAAGCAGAACACACCACCAGCACAACTGTGCGAGGCAAAGCAAATGCACCGTGGCAGAGCAGCTGCCCCCTTTTCACCACATGGATTTCCCCTGATCCCCACTGTGCATCCCCTTTGGGTGACTGAGGGTGGTCCCAAGTTTCACTGAAGCGATGTGAAAGTGCATCCCTTCCCTCTCCCGGGTGCCAACTGACCTTTCTGAGGGTGACCGCCCTCTTGCCAGACAACGGACAGATTTCGCTGCAATGAGGGTGTGCGCGCACGCACGCAGACGTTTGCTCTCCTAACTAGGCCACTGCAATCTTAAATTGCAATGCTTGGCATGGCACAGGGCAGGGCAATGTCTCCAGCTTTCTCTTTTTTTTAAATGTTACACTCATCCAGATTCGTCTTTGCTGACTGTGCTGGCTTGCCCTCCCTCTGCCCTCTCTAGAATTTCATTAATGCTGCTTTGCTGATTAGGGGACAAAACAGTCTTTTATTTTTATTTTATTCCTCCCTTCTCCCCCTCAGCTTTAAAAACACTTTGAAGGATCCCTGCTTGTTATTTATATGTCACTTCCTCCAGCATGATCAAGAGTGATACAACACTCTGGGGTTAAATTCTGCTGCTAGCAAATCTTAAGCTCTGATATCCAAACAGTAGTGTCACAGCACCCCGAACCATGAGGGACCTGTTTGCTGAAGAGCATGAAGCCCCAGAGCCAGCTGCCTCCTGCCCCCCAGTTACCTCTGTGATTAGTATGATTAGTCTGAAAGCCAGGAGTTTTCAAAACGGGTCTCAGAAAGAATAACACACCCAGCTCTCCTTTACCTGGGTGGGAGTTACGCACTTCAGACCATTAGACCTCTTAGAAATTCCAGCTTTGCTGCTGCAGTGAAAAGGAAATATTTTGCTACTCAGGGGTTATAGGATGTTGCTGCGGCAGCATGCGTGGGTGTGCAGCTAGATATTATCTAAAGGCCCAAATCTGCAAAGCTGCACATAAATCACTTACTCCCATGAAAACAGCAAGAACAGTCATAGAAATGCTCTGAGCGCCCAGATCAGACCTCTCCAGAAAACAGTGATGTGTACTTTAGGTGTAAAAGACGGAGAAAGGAAGAGAGATGATGCATAAAATTTGTATTTCATCTCACGGTCAGTTTGCTTCTGCATCCAGTACATCTTTCTGTGTCAATATAGCACTTATTAAACTCAATACTTAACTCCTTGCTTGCGATATGGAAAGTATTACACAGACTCTAACTCAGGATTTTCACTCTCTTTCCCTCGCCATTCCCTCTTATCTTGATAAATAAGCAGGGATCTGCGTAGTCACACTGGAAATCACTGCCCATTTCTGATCTTTTTCCCTTCTCTGTCTCTTTCCCAAGTAGGTAAGAAAACAGTGAAGCAGATAAACATCATCCGCTGATGTGATCTGGGCTACCGGCCTAAACACCTAAATGAGGCCAGTTGCAGTGACCAGGGGTTAAAAGAGAGGAAGGCAGGGAGGTAAAATGTGCACGATCGCTGTGTTACCATGCAACCAGATCAAGTGGTTATGGAGGAGGATGCGGAAAGGAGGCAACACCCTTTCTGAGGCTTTGTTGTGCGACCGGCAGGCTGCCCACCCTCGAATCCCACCCTAGGTTTGGCCCTGAGCACAACCCCGACGTGCTGTGAACGCGGAAGAGAGAAAGTGGGCGCAGCCCTTGGGCAAACAGCAAGTGCAGCATGAAAATGGCGCTGCCCCTAATGTTTATTTTGCTTGGCATCACTTGAGAAGGTGATGAGAAATCATTTCTGGGAAGGGGTCATGCAGGCCAAACGTGGAGGCGCTCTGCAATACTGCCTGACTTGCGCTTTAGCACCTGGAGACATCCAGCTTGGCCGGTACTCACATCAGCACAACTGAATGGATTTGCAGTTGGTTTCGGAGCCCCAGCGCAGAGACGCGTGGATGCTACTTGCGCCCGCTCCATTTTTAGATGCGTCTCCTGCCAGCTGTGGGAGGACAGATGAGCCCTGACTGGCATGGAGTGAGAGTACTGTGAACTGACAGTATCTCATCTGGCTTAAAACCTACTAATATAAAGTAAAGCTATAAAAAAATCTTGGAATACATTTGAATCCAAAGCAGGGGCTCTACCAGGTCAGCCCTCCGCTGTGGCTGTTCTGGTATTGAGAGCCCTAACGTGAGACCGGGCATATCCTCAAAGCCAAAGCTTGTGAGTTTTATTTTTATCCCCTTCTCTCTTGGGCAAAGTGACACTGGCCTATCTAGTCCCTTAAACCCTATAAGCACACAAGTAACACCTCACACACATCACCTCTGATTACCTCCACAGCCCCTCCGTGTGCTCGTTATGCAGGAACAAGTATGCTTTACTCAACTTTTCCATTAACCCAAACAGCCCTTAATCATGTCTAATGAACTAACAACTTTGTTTTATCTGATCCAAGACTCACGTCTGCCTGGATCAGACGCAGGCAAAAGGTTGAATCCCTTATTGCCTTGCAATGAAACATCAGACCGGCTGCTTTGTGTCCCCGCTCTGCAGAATCTGAATGACTGTATGAGATGCCAGACAGCTCTGAATTAGGCCCAGGATTTATCCCAGAAGTGTCTGGCTGTACAGACACCGCAGGCACCCCGTAGGACTAATTTGTTAAAAATATCCACCCATCGAAGGAGCCTCTGCAGGCGGGCAGCAGCCAAGGGGCAAGCTTTCAGCGTGCTGAACACCTACAGCTCTCTGCACTGTCTCCACCAGCTCCAAGCGGTGTCTCCATTGCTGAACTGGGAGCACTGCACGCTTTTTGCTGTCCCATAAGGCTCACACTCTGGCGAATGGTTCTCCCACATGCTAGGGCTCATCTAATGGCTCGCCGCTATGTAGATTCACGGGTGTCTAATAACACTGCAGGTGTTTCCTTGGTGAAGTCATTAATAGGATCTCTCTACCAAGACACTTATTTTCAAGAAACGTAGGAACTTCAGATCCTTGAGACTGCTACTCCTCTGCCAGGTTTGACTCTTGGCGGCTGCACTGTTCAAGAATTAATTGCTAGAGAGAGAGAATACGGACAGTGGAAAACACAACTATCAGACTTGTTTCCTTGGAAGCCAGGCTAAAAATGGTACGATCCAATGCAAACAGGGAAATGCATGATACTGACAGGCTTTTGGAGACTTAACTTCCAACCCACTCCAGCTGCCATGCCAGTCACTAAAACAATCAACAGCAAAAAGAAAAAAAAAAATTAGTCTTGGCAACCAAGGGAAATTCACAGAGCTGAACTCCCCTAGAAGTTCGCTAAACGGCAGGAGAGTTCCCACTTTCTTTTACTATCTCAGGCTGCCTGCAGACTCAGGAGGATGCTGCTACGCTCAGATCCGTAAGGATAATTTTGCGGTCCCAGTCGTTAGGGACTTATTTTGAGTTTGACTTCCTAAGGAAACAAGGTTTACAAAATACACCTAAGTCTGCGCATCTGTATCTTTCAGTATGTCACCTGCCCGGGCCATCATTTCCGCTCTAGTTTCAAGGGCAGGTGTGGTGATAGCAAGTTATGAGGTTGTAAAGTCCTCATGAAAACGGGCGGTCTCATTGACAAGAGAGAGCCAGTAAGTGAAACCACTGAAAGGAAGGCTGCAACGTGAGCCTGACACCAAACTATTCCCAGCAGAGATTTCGCCTACGTGCTGCTACAGTCCCTGAGCCAGCGATACACCAACACGCTACTGGTAAGCCCTGCACGGTATGAGCTACAGCGGGCAGACCAGATTTTCAAAGGATTTGCTCCTTTGAGCTTTGAACCTGAGGCCGGTGATGCTGCTTCGCAGCACTGCGTAGCAGGCACTGGAGATCACCTGAAGCAGGATCACTCGGCGAGCAGAATCCAGCCCTTCACTACAGATTTGGGTCTATACAGGAAACGAGGCGGCATAAAATGGACAAACGCAAGAGGAGACGACCAACAAAGCGCTAGCGGTTGACGCACCGCACAGCCCGACCGATCTCGGCATCCCGAGAGAACAGTCTGAAATTCAGCTCGCGTTTTCACTTCCTCCATTTTGCCCCTTCCCTCTGCCTTACTCTGTCTCTCTCCAGGCGACAGCGTACGAGGACTGTAATTACGGTCTGCCTTGCTGTCGCGTAGCCACAGTACCTCCAGGTACTTAAGTCCTTTTAATCTTGCTTCATGTTTCAGTCCCTGCAGCCCGCTCATAACGTCTCTTACTCTTCTTCCATCACCCTGAAATTCATCAATAGCCATGCCAGGCTTTGACCTCAAATCTTCTAACTGCTCGACTAAAGCACTCTGCCACTGGCCCCGTTCCTGCCTTTGTTAAAAGTGAGGGGGGAGCCTCATTTGCTTTCTTATTTGATCATCACTTCACTTCTGCGGTAAGCGCACTGCTTCACTGTCTCGGAAACCCAACCAGAAGCCACCCAGGTTAGCAACTGGCGCTGGGGCTGTGGTCTGCACTACTGTTACTTTTAACGAGAGGAAATTATCGTTAATGCTTTATTTTATTTCCCCCCCTCCTTTAATTTATTTTTTCTAATGGCTTTCCCAGAAAAAGCAGCACCAGCCTCTGGCTTATGCAGGGCGCTGCCACCTGAATGCTAATGAGTGCCAAACGGAGCCAGCGTGTCACTCCGCTCCTGGGAGAGCCACGCTGCCTCCCTGTCAGACATCAAATTGATTTTCAAATTGCTTTGATGACATAAGGTGGTGCACAGTTTGGACCCGTGCGATTACCTGAGTGTTTATCTCTGTAGGCTCTTCCACTCGCCTGCTTTAAAATAACCGGCGCCGCCAGATCGGTCCATCCAAATGGAGGTTGTGCTCCTCTGGGTTCCTGCCAGCCCACGGAGGCCCGTTATGAATTTGGATATCGCTCCTGGCTGAGCACCAGCAAAACGGAGCGCAGAGGCCAATTTACAGCTGAACCTGAACTCCGTCTTTATGCCTTCCCTTTCAGAGCCCTTTCTGCCCTGCCTTTTACAGGGAGGCTCAGAGGAGCACGGGAAAAAACACGGAAGGCTTGGTGCTAAGGATCTTGTTTGTCTGTTTGTTTGACTGCTAAAGAAACTGCAAAATAAATTCCTCTTGGGGAAATTAAGCTGCTGCGTATGGGCCAAGGCAGCATCCGACCCACCGGCTCACGTTCTCTCCTTGGCCAAAAGCTTCCTGTGCGAGGATGAGGAGGGAAGGGCAAGCAGCGAGCTGGTGGCTGTGCGGCGCTGCGGAGTCCTGAGGTCCCCATGGAGAAATATCACTGCTCAGGCACACTCGGCCCGCCTTGCAAAACACTCATCTTATCCGGATGCTGGATGGAAAGGAGGTGCCACTGACAGAAAAGAAACACAATTTAGTGACTGAGAACTCTCCTCTATGAGAAAAAACCTGAGCCAGCCTGCTCGGAGCAGGGCAGGGAGGGGAATTTAGCCCGCTGTTACTACCAAAGGGAAACCGGAGCATCACATCTGGCCAGATGCTGTTTTATAGACGCTTGCTCTGCTTATAGGAAAGGACCGTGAGACTGTGGCAGGACAAAGGATGGCAGAAAACATGACCCAGCTCCGCAGCTCTGCCCTGGCCAGAGGGATATGAGTGAGATGGCCTCCGTATCAGCCAGCTCATTGAGGACTGGCTGAGACCAAGAAAAATAAAGGCATAAGCTGCTGTAGGCTGGACTCGACCTCCAGATCAATGCAAATCAGAGACTAGTTAAAGGGGGAGTGAAGGGAAATATGAAACACTCACGTTAACCTGTGGGTAACATAAGCATTGGCCCCAAAGATAGTATTTCTTCTATTCCCACACGCCACCGTATCTTGGTACGCTCAACAGCTGGAATGTGAAAGGCTGAAGTGCAATTTATGGAGTGCTTTGTGACCTGCAGGGATGAATGGAACTGCAAGATAGTATTTATTGTTACTATTTTACATTAAAAGGAGTATGGCTCATCAGCGGTTTACATTTCTGGAGCACCTTTCATCTCAAAAGATAACAAAAGCCTGCCACAAACAAAGGGTGTGAGCCAAAGCCTTACCCCTGGCTCTACCCAAGGTTTTATCAGGGCCTGTTTACGTTAGGGCACCAGAGAAATTCAAAGCACCTGCTTTGACTGCAGACATTTACAGTAACCGAAAGCATAGCTCGCCACAGACCTCTGAAAACCCTGCCATGCCCACATGAAGAAAGAGTCAACCCTTGGTAGCGTTTCCCTTTCCGCGTTGTACGGTAACACAGGCACTCACCATTTGCACTATATAAAGAAAAATCACAGGCACCCTAAATAGACATTGGCTTGAGTTTTTTTCAGCCAGACAAGCTAGCACTCCTTCAGCGCAAACACTGTACCGCTATGTTTGGAAAGCATAAATAAGACCCAGGTCGCAAGACCTATAGAGCCTTCTGAATATTGTGGGGAAAGCTCTAACCTCTCCTTAGGCACGGATTCAGCAGAGGGCTTTGCATATGTCCAGGCCTATAGGTATGAGCCATGCCCCACTGTGGAGTGCAGCACGTGCGTGAGTGCTCTGCGTGACAACAAGGTCCTGCCCACGGGGGCACTGGAGGAGGTTGTGTGCGACCAGGCTCCATCAGATGGTACTTGAGAGTGTCACATCTCCACCTGCAACCACAAACTCTGAGCTAGCACGCATTTGAGCACATACTGGGGCACAGCGCAAAAAAGCCCAGTCAACCTCAAAGTGACAGTTCAGCGCGTTTGCAGGATTAGGGCCCTGCCAACTAAAGCGAAAGAAGAACTTCTGCGAAGAGCGGGCATATTTTGACCATCAGCTTCCTGGATCACTTCTAGGCTGCATTCAAAGTTTGCTAATGCAAGTGAAAGACTTTTCACTGCCTAGAACGGATTTTGCGTTGGGTCCTGCAGCATGGAGAGCTCCAAGTCGCCTTTTTCAGACAGCTGTCTACTGTAAACCTCTTTTTGAGGATAAGTAACAGAAAGCACGTTTCCCCACATATGGGCAACCATCTGAAAACCCTGCTATGCCAACGTGTAGCCAAACAAACGTTTGGTGATGTTTCCCTACCTCAGCCTCGCTGTTAAATGAGCTTGAAAAAAATCTGCGGTTTGTGCTAGCTGAAAAGACAAACTCAAGCGTCCTGGCTTCACATTTAGATTTGGGTTTGGCCCCATTTGCTTATTTAAGTAGGGGACAGCACGGACGTCCCACTGTGGCTGAGATCACGCAGAGAAGTGCAGGCAGTACCTTTCCAGCACCTGCTCAAAGCCTTGTGGCAAGTGACAAGTTACACTTTCATAACGCTCAGCAGATGGGATGTTCAGAAGCACCCGACAAACGTCTGTCTCTGCTCCCCTGGACGCTGACGCTAAAGCTCTCCTCCCGTTCAGACGGACAGATGAGACAGCAGAGGTAAAGGAGACTAATGCTGTGACCCCAAAGCACAATCCTTGCAGAGCTGTCCCTTAGGTAGCACAGCCCTGTTCTCCCCCGGCTCCCAACCACCGCAGGGCTGTGTCACAAGCAGCAATGTCCAGCTGTTAGCAATTAGAGAAACAAAAGCCATGGGGATGTTGCCATCACCAGGCACACGGCTATTCCCAAGCCTCCGCTTTGGATGACAGCTGCAGACCCACGCTGTGCAAAACGCTCATCTGGAGGTTTCCGACCTCCATCTCGCATGCCGCAGCGTTGACAGCTCCGAGTTGCCGGTGGGCACTGCGATTCTCCAGGGATTCGCTGGGGCTAGCTCACCTCCTGAGATGCCAACCTCCTCTGACTTGCTTTTGGGACACGTTTTGAAGCTTTGTCCGCTAATTAAGGTAAAGGAAGTGAACGTGTCTACCCTTGTGCTCTGATGTCCTCCGCCCCTCCATTTGCTAATGCCCAAGCTGCTGCTAGCCCTGGCAAAAAGCCCTCTAGTATTTCAGCGAGCACAATCTCCTCTCTGCCTTGCAGGAGCGACTGATAACAGGATGGAGAATTGCATCCCTGCCACGGGATGCCAAAGGATGGTTTAAAGAGGGGGAAAAAAAAAAAAAAAAAGAGCGCAAAGGATTTCATGCTCTGGTTTTGAAATTCAGCAGGGTTTTCAGAGTCATTCCTGTACAACTCTCTTAAGATTTTTTTTGGATCTCATCTCTTTCCTTCCTATTGAATATTACACAGTCTCCCAGAGGGGCACCATGGTTTCCAAGAGAATCCAAAATCAAATTAGTAGGGGCTCACTCAGGTGAGAAACTTGTTTTTTTTTTTTTTACTGATTCCTCTAACTGAGGGGAAGAAACCAAAGTTCGGCCAAATAGCAAAGATGAAACGAGAAAACTTTCTAGTCCCTAGTTCACAGGGGAAGGCAAGCCAAGAGAAGCTAGGCCCAACCCATCACTTAGCTGAGGCGTGTGAGACGATGCTGGACAAAAGTGCCAGGAATCGAACTGACGGGAACGAGCTGGGGGCTGATCTTCAAGATCAATTAAGCCTCGCGCCTCTCTTACTTTTACGGTGCCGCTCTCAGGGCTCTCGCAGGCGGCGTGATGAATCCTTTACCCAAAAAACCACTAAGGAACGAGCAAGCATTTTTGCCTGCAAAGAGAGCGCTCGAAAGCGGATGGCTCGACGCCATTCTCAGCGCGAGCAGGGCTGAAGCAAAACGGACTCGCCCCGGTGCCGAAGGGACGCACGCAGCTCTCCCTCTGCGGCGCGGCACGTGCGAAGCGCGAGCAGCAATCGCACCGGAGGGTCAGGGAAGTGAGGCGCCGGGCAGCGGCTTCCGTATTCAGCCGCCGTCTGTCTGTCTGACGCCACGTCCCTTCCAGCCCCTTCCCCTCCACAGCGGGCTGGGAGGAGGAGACGGGAGGGAGGGAAGAGGCATCTCCGCCACCGTTTGGGCTTCAGTGCAGCTCTTGGTATGCGCGAGAGGATCAGCTACATGTTTCATACCTGACCTTGCCCCGCTACTAAGTGGGAGTAGCACATCTCATTAATGTGGGAGCAGGCTTCCCGCGCTGCTCGTCGTTTTTCACCTTGCACTTATTACTCACACGGTCGAGTCTATCATCTGTAACTCACAGAGGTGCCACTCCACGTGCTGGTAGCCCCAATGCCCTGGCACGAAATCGTACTTTTGGGACCTTCGCGTGTTAAAGGGCTGTTCTATATGTTCCCTCTTGGGTTGTAAATCAGCGGTTTTCAGCATTTCCAAACTAGGGTCCCCTAGGAACTGGAATGGGGTGAAGAGTGAGTTTTTTAATTCAGTGGAATTTTTTTATTTGTGCTAAAAAGTAGGAGAAAAATGGCTTGGGTCAATTAGGAACAGATTTGGGGGAAGGGAAAGGGGTCCAGCTAGATGCAAAAATGAAAATTTGCCTTCCCTCAACGTTTTGTTTAAATTAAAATGAAATGTCTTCTTTCAAGTCATTTAATCATCTTGTTTAACCTTTCTTCCTTCTAACTGAAAATGGCCATTTCAAAACAAAAAGTTGAAAAGCTTCATTGAGAAGATGTCAAAAAGAAATGTTTTGGCATTTCCAAAATGACACATTTCATTTTGACATTTCAAATGAAATGCCTGGACATTAAAAATAAATTAATTCCCCCTGGGGGTTTTCAACGTATTTAGTTGCCAAATTCAACTTAAGTTTATGAATAGTCTGGTCTTTCCAAAATTCAACTTCTGAGCGAATCTACCACTCACTGACAAACTTCAGTTCGGCTTCAGTCCCGACTCTGACGTTGAGACCCCACCGCTTCAGTCTTCTCTGCCTTTGTACGTGTTTTGTTTCAGCATTCTTTAAACTTGATCTCCAGCCAACATCTCAAGCCTAGAAATATTTACACCTTGTGAAAATATTATACATGAAGAGAATGGCTTAGCCTATGACCTGACAACAGCCTCTCAAATTATTTTAACATGTGCTTTGCTTTTAATATACTGCTGTCATTCACAGGGATTAATGGCCATTATTAATCACCTGATTTGAAGGCACAGGAGAAAAGCATCTCCCCATGCACAAGACGGAGGGAACATTATTTATTTGCTAGCACTAACATATAATAAAAACAATTTCCCAGTAGATCTCTCCTCGCATACACAGACGACCATGTCAAGCCATGACTGATTTGCAAGGCTTTGGAGGCATGACAAAACCAGCCCAGCAATGACAACCAAGGGTATTGTCTAGCAACCCCTCTTCAGATGAGTAATACTCATGCTGGTAGGCACACGCATCAGCCAAAAGCCTTGGTGAAGGACTTTGAGGACATGACAGTGGTCACACGCAAGCTCGCTTTCCCCTAGCGAGCAGGGGAACTCCATGTGCAACCTAGCAGGGCTCTCGGGGCCAGCTGCAACGCTCACCAAAAACTTGGGCTGTCCAAAGGGGTGGAGCTCCCTGCTACCATGTTTCTAGAAGATCTCACACTCGCTGTCTTCAAGCCAGCTTGGATAGGCAGTAGCTAGAGGGAAAATTGCAGCATCAGGCTTTAAACTGTCACCATTCTGGTGTGACTTCAGTGGGGTGACTGATGGAGTAAAGTTCTTTTGAGTAAGTCAGGTAAGGACAACAGAACGCGTTCCCAAAGAGCCATCAACAAGATATCAAGTCTTTCCAGTGGCAGGAAATCTAAACGCATGGTCCCCTATCACTAGCGATATATTACCCTCGTTTTCCTGTGCCTGCTCTGAGGGTTTGTTTTTCCCTCAGTTTCCCTCAGTTAAAAAGTTTTACTTTTTAACATTGAAATTTGCTCAGACTGAAGGCACTTAGCACCGACAACAAAGCTGGGAAAAACGCACACGACAGACAACAAGCTTCCACTCTCCTGGACTTCTAATGAAGGGTCTAAGACAAAACCAGAATATTCTTGCCTCCTACATCAAGATCCTGAACAGGACTACAGGAGGTCTGAAATACTGACTCTCCTCCAGAGAGGTTTGCATTGAACTGAACACTAAAGAATAACTTACATGTTTATAAGCCTGCTTTCACAGCAAGGCGCTTGTAGGCTGGAGGCTCAGTTCCCTCTTTTGATTCACTCCTTGAGTGAGTCAAACTATTTATTTAACTTGAATCCACATGAAGCACAGAACAGCTCAGCTTTCGGCTCAATGCCAGCTGCACTCCCATTGTCCACCATTTAAAAAAAAAAAAAAAAAAAAAAGGGTACCCCGGCATGGACACAGGAGGTATAAAATACAGAACAAGACTAAGCACCAGGGCTTTTATGACACAGCTGCAGAAAAGAATTAATGCAATAAAAAACGTAGATCTGTATTTCCTTTCCCTCTCCTGTCGTCCTTTCTCTGGATCCCTCTCCCTCTTCGCTTTTTGAGGTTGAGGACAGGAGAAGAACAAGTCTCTGCATTCAGTCTTTTCTCCACTCTCTGTATATTGCTGTGTTTAGTCCATGCCCTTCTGTAGATTTTTAACTTCCAATTTCTGAAGCTCAGCCAACATCCCTTATTAAACGAAAGCTCCGTAGGTAAGCTGACTGCTCACCTGCTGAACTATGAACAGCCGAAAGTAAAAAGCAACCTCAGGGGAAATACACAGTGACTGGGAGCAGAGCCTCATGGCCTTTGACAGTCCTGAGGAAGCTGCTCCTTTTCTCTGGACTCCTAAACTGGGAATGCACCAGTATAAAGTCAAGTCTGGGCTTTTCTTCAACAAGACTCTTCCAACTGAAAACCCAAGGCAGTACAAGAAATGCTGCTCTTGAGCACGCCCGTGTTAGTTAGTACTGAACCAATGCACTAATGCAGTGTCTGCAGGATTTGGTGTGCATGCAGTCCTTTAGGCAAGATGCAAAGAGGAGGTCCCACCCACTCAGGCTACTCAAAGGCTCCCTGGCTCTTTTCTGCAAGAACGAGTACCAGCCGTGTTGATTGGCGCAGCTAGTAATTTTAGTAACTATTTTGCCCACGTAGAAGTGCTTTGTCATTTCAGGTGATTAGACTATTCTCCTCAGCATCCTACAGCGCACAGCGTTTTCTCGCGTAAATACTACGTTGTTTTCGGAAAGATCACACGCGTGAACAGCGACTACCTGCAGAAGTAACTGCCCAAGGAGTCTCCTCCTCAGCCGCTCTGGCACCGTCCCCCGTTGTGACATACGTTTCAAGGCTTTGGGAAGGGGCTCCTGCATACATATACCGCGAGCCGTTTTGAGATTTAAGGTACTACAGAAATGTTTCCTTTTGTAAGCAGAATCTGATGAGATCTGTTAAGGTTTCATCCAAAGAACAACAGTCCACAGAGCATAATGGAGTACAAATGGGCTCTAATAGGGCATTTGGCTGTTGCATTAGTATTAACCCACTCAGCGGCTAAATTGTGGTATTGATGTGAGGCTCGTGAAAACTCTCTCTTTTCCCCAATGTATCAGTGAAAGGTCTGCAGTAATTTGCATCCAAACAAATGCGTTTTTTGAATAATGGGACCTTGCACAGGAGTATAATTTTATTACCTCATTCAGGCAATTTTAGCCAAATTGTGCTTCCTCTCTGAAGAGCTGCCATCAGCAAGGAGAGACTGTTCAGAACTGCACACGCAACAAAAATTTCAACTTCTTTGACCTGGGGTTTTTGTCATTAATTTCCAAAATATCTGCCATCTGTCAGAACAATACTTCTCCTCTGTCAAAGTCCATCACTGTCCCTCAAAATATCCAGTTTATGTCTTACTGGAAAAAAGTTACCAAGCTGTAGATTCTCAGGCATAAATGAGTGCAGACACTTGGTCATGAGTGATTCTGAGTGTATTCAGCTCTGGCATAATGAGGAACATTCCCAAAGCACATGGTATCTCACTGGGGTTCAATGAAAAATGAGGGAAAATACTTACAGGGTAGATATCTGAAGCTTTCCTTTTGAGGAATGGGGGTGGATTAACTGAAAGAAAAACAAATAAGCTCTAAGGTCCCAGCTCACTGCTGGTACGAGTGGGTGCGAATCCCAACACGGACCCCAGATTACATTCCCGTGATCTCTCTGAAGCATTGCTGCTGTGGGAAATACTAAGTGCACAATAGGATGTAGGGAAGAGTATTTCAATCAGCTCACATGACAATGGCCTTTTAAATGGGTAAAATAGTTGCTTAAATTAAGCTGGGACAGTCCACGGGCAGATAGTTTGGTGAACAGGAAAACTAAGAAAGAGACATCCTGGATCCATTGTTCTTTCCCCCTTTCTTCTCTATCTGCATCTTTCTGCCTGCCTCATCTCATGAAGGTGAACTCTTCAGACAGTGATTGCATTTTGCACTTTGTACAGCACCTAACACACTGAATCTGCTTTGGAGTCCCAGTCACTGCCAGAACATAGCTAGCAAAAAAAAAACACAGTTGAAGTCGCTTATGCCATCAAAGAGCTTAGTCTCCTATCTTCTATCTCCCTCCCATCCCAATATTTAATACCAGCTTTTCTCTGCTTCAAGCCGAGCTCCGTATCTAAGTTGTTCAATGCAATGCAATTCCGTTGTCATCACAAGCACTGGCACTACCAAAGTATAAAAAATAAAGAAAGAGACAGAGACAGAGACAGAGAGAGAGAGAGAGAGAGAGAGAGAGAAATCCCCCTCCAGCATCTATCTGAGCAAGCATCGTTTGTACACATCTAGAGCAGCAGTAATGAATGTCAGTTCAAGGCTGGACATACTGAATGGCAGCATGCTGGATTTCAAGGGCAAGAGCTGGGAGGGGAAAAAGACATGGCCATGATACAAGCAACTACTTTGCAACCTATTTAAGCTGGATTAAGGCACAGAGGCAGCTTCTCAGCTGGCCTGTGCCAGCAGTAGCCCAGTAACAGACCTTTAATGAGACATCAGATGCAACTGAGGTTTGACACAGCTTTGAGACTACTGAGACTTCAGCGCAACGTCCCCTGAATGCTCCTGTCCACTCCACCCTGGGACACCTGCTCTTCCCTTTCTGCTGCAGCTTCTCACCTTACCTCTGCCAACGCACCTGACTGCAGGGCTGTTTTGTGAGCTGGATCACATAAGGGATCTGGATTTAAACTAGTCCGTTTTTATCAAACGCTTAAGGCATCCCTGAATGGTGTCAAACTCCAGCCTTAGCGCTCACTTGTCAGTGGCTCTTGTGGCGTTGCCCAACTACAGGCCAAGCCTGAGGTCCTACTGCATTGTTTTGGATGTGATTTTCTTCTTCATCATCTCTCTTTGACTCCAATTCATCCAGGTACTGATGCTCAGGCTTAACTTCAACTTGGGACTGGAGAAGCAGGTGCTGAAGTCAGCAGAAGTCCAAGACACATGCGAGCACATAAGTGCCAGTGCAGATGTGTTGACTTGTGCTCTATTTTGGACAGAGGGATATCTTGTTCCACTCAGCCCTTGGCACATGCCTCATCTTAGTTCCCTGGGAGCTCTGCTGCCACCTGGCTGGATTAGCACTCTGGGAGGCGAGCGTGGACTGACCCACTGGTTAGAAAGGCATTCGCTTCAGCCATCACAGAGCACGCTCCAGCATAGTTTTCCTCCTTCTCTCATTTGGATCAAAGATGAGCCCAGTCCTGCCCCACTGCACGGATGAGCTGGCAGCATGATTTAGAGAAGCTGAGTTTCACCCCCTAATAATGCTTGCCATTCCAGGCACAGTGTAATACAGTCACAGACACCCTTTGGGTCTCTCAGTTACTAAATTTACTAGAAAGACTGAGCAAAGCTGCACTTCCTAGCAATAAAACCCTCCTCCAGTGCCATCGCTGGAGACCCCACTCCCGCATTAATTCATAGGCTGCCCATTACCTATTAATTAGAGGACACTGTTATGCAAATAATGAAAATTAATTAAGCCCTCCCTTATTAATCTAAAAGTCTCTTCCTTGCTGTTCTCAAATACACCCCAGGCAAGCGGCTATAATTTTTTTAATCATAAAAGTGACAACCCATGAGCTGCCAGTTCTTTAAAGGATGTCTTTAATATCAAAATAAAATAAAACAAAACAGCCTTGTCTCCCAAGTGGGCCAACAGTAACGATATGTTAACTCAGTCTCCTCCAGCCTTCTCAGTTTGGCAGGAAGAAGAGATTTGTACAGAAATGATTTCAAGTCGTTCTGGTCTGATATGAGCCTGCGAGCCTCGGGCCCTACTTGTGTCATTCAGACCGGGAACAGCAGTGGGCTGATCCACAGCGCCCCAGGGAAAAGCGCTGCTGCCCTCATTTCACAGGGAGGGCGAGGGACAAGGCTATGTTCAGACTGCCTGCTCCCACTTCGGGAAGGGAGGAGCATCTATGGCCCAAGCCCACTTCCCTGCTGGGAGAAACCTCATCCTTCTCCTCGGAGGCTACTTGGCCGCTGCAGTGGGCGACTTATCAAGGCCCAGAGGGACCACAGTAACACCACCACAAATCCACAGCAACACTGCCCTGCTCAAGAAGTGGAGACCGGGGTGAATCCTGACATGCTGTGGGGTATCAGGATGCACAGAGTCACTTACCCTCGCACGTTCACCAAGCTGAGCCTGTGAGGGATTGACGTATCCCGGCTCTGGAATCAACTCACAGGGGCATTCCTGCCACCAGGAACGACGCCCAGGAGCAGAACCAGGAGTATTTGGGGGCTCGGCTTCATTTCACTGCATGCATTTTTGCTTGTTTGTTTTCCTTTTTAAACCCATTACAACCTCGCAAGTGAACTTGGTTTCAAAATGTTCTGACAGTTTCTCCATTAAAGCTGATTGCTGTTAATCATCACCGCCACCAAGTGCTTCAGCATATTGCTAAGGCTCTTTCCGCCCAGGACTCGCACCTCGTCTAAGCTCCTATCACGCTGGCTGAGCACTAGGGCACTGAAAGTCCAGGCAGACAGTTTGCTGCTTTCAGGCTGCGATGGTGCAACCTGGGTAGGTTTAGGGACCATTTTTTAGCCGACTTCGGACGTGGCAACGTCAGGGAGCTGTCACTTGCATTTGCTGGATGAAAAGATGTAGCTTCCCCTGAGCACGTCACACCCGGCAATCATCTCTTCCAGCCAACAGCTTGAGCACAGCAGACATCCTGATCTGCTGCTCCATCTACCACCCTCCTCTCTTCCCCACTGGCTTAGGCCCGTAAACACAAGATCTCTTTGCAAAGAGGAGATCCTGACAAGGATCTAGTAACGAGTCAGTGACAGGCCTGATAATTAACAGAGGCACTTGCCAGTGAACATGAGAAATACACCTCAGCCAGGGGATGAGAATGGCAGGTCCCCCTTAGCCAGGGCTGAGAGCGTAGCCAGATAGAAAGTTATGTTTCCACATCAAAGGAGCACCTGCCAGGGCCAAATCACCAGGAAGCGAAAAGTCAGAAGGAAAGGAGGGCTTTGAGCACATGCAGGAGCAAAGGCCATGGCAAATACAATAACATTTTTCAAAAAAGTGATCATATTTTAAACTTAAGTCCCTCTTTGCATGCAAGTTCTCTATCCCATTTTTGCTCCAGTCACTCCAAATTTAATGTCAAAATAATAAGTATGCAGTTCAGCGAGGTAAGGCCACCTCAGGATGTTGTGTAATGAGAGGACTTCACAAGAGCTTTCAGATGTCTGAGCTCGTCCCAGACGATTCAGTCTCCAGGCCAGTGTCTAGGGCAAAGCTCAGAGGGAGCCACTGGAAGCCCAGTCTGCCCAGCTTCCAGAAGACAGGCAGAATGGCTCCAGCCCCTGGAGGGGTTTTGGAAGGAGGACACAGGGTCAGTGATCCAGGGAGAGCCAGGATGTCTCAGCTCTGCCAGGGCAGTGAGCCCTCAGGCAAAAGGGCATCTCTCAGCTGACTGGCTGATGAGCTAGTTGAAGGTGCACAGGTTGATTCAGCAAAGTCTGAGGACTGGCATGTCCCACAAGGAAGACAAAGTGGACACTAGAGGGGAAACCAAAAGACCTGCTGTTATAGGGTTCACATCTATCACCCCACTCCCGCATGGTAAAACTTTCCCAAAAGTACCATTGTGTCTGACGATAGCACCCAAAAGCGGGAAGGAAAAAGTCAAGGTGACATCAGTCATTTGCTCATCATGACCTACGTGCCTTGTTGCAATGACAGCACTAGACCACATTAAACTCACTACAGAAAAGCTGAGCAGAAATTTAATATTCTCTTTACTCTCCCCAGCCGAAAAACTAAGATACCGTGTTTCCCATCATACTGGGAATCATCTCCATCTCCATATATTACTTGCACAAATGAATTGTTCTGCATATCGCTAAGAACGGTCTCAGGGTTGGATCAGGTGTCTTATACAGCAGTGAGCTGAGGAAGGCATCGAACCACCATTTGGAAACGTATTAAATATTCCACATTAACCCATCCTGGGGACAGCCCTAGAGCAGTATGCCTGTGACACAGTCTGCTCCAGTCTGTAATCCCACGTTATCTTGGAAGCTATTGCATTTTTACTTCAGACTAGAAGCATCCACAAGGGAAATTAGTGGGCAGTAGCTCACCCAGTGATTAATCCCTGTAGACCAACTTCAGATGAACGTGTGATTCACCACGCCAGATCTCAATCACAGGGACATGCTCTGAACCCGGACCCTTCCCTCCCACCTGCTGAGCAAGTTAAAGGCACCGAATACAGAGTCCCCCTTATCCTCCCCAATGCACAATTCCAGCCAGAAGCAAGGAGAACCTTGATTTTAGTGGCTGACCCCCAAATCATTGAGGTGTCAGTTTAAGGACTGTACCCTTTCCTCTTTCTTCTGGTTTCACTCTTTTCCCAATTGCACAGGTAAAACTTTCAGCAGTCACAGCACACCACAGCACCAAGCCCAAACTACATGGTTCGATATCCTCAGAAGCTACGTACACTCCCGCAGTGCCCCCAGGCCCACACGGGATCAGCCCCAGACCGTGCAGAGAAGGCAAGCTTCAGAGATTGTACAGTTGAGCAACCCTTTCTTCCTCTGTGCACTGATCAGCTTGTGTAGGTGACCGGGTGTGTGGCAGAGACAGCATAATTGCTTCCCTCTTCTTTCTTCTCTGACAGTCATATATCTGCACTTACTGTCCTTAAACAACAACGTGTCTTTACAGGGAGCATACAGTGCCTCCTAAACCACAGCCTACAAGGCAATCTCCCCAGACACAGCATTTCCTCTGACTGGTGGGTTGCTTTCCTTGCTTGTGTGTGTTTTACATTGTGCTGCAGACCTGCAACACAACTCTGAGGCAAGTGGAAGTGACACCTGATGTACATACCGAGACAAATTTTACAGCCACACTTACTGTCACTGCTGCAAATCAGCCTTTGGCTGAGCAAGGTGCACTTTCAGCTCCTGCTTTCTCTTGCATTTCTTTTGCCTACCAGACACTGTACTGTGCACCTCATTTTTCTCAGGCCGTGTGTGCAAAGCCAGGACATGGTACACAGGGCTGGGTGAGGCACGGCAGGGATCGCTCTACATCACCGCTTACCGCCGCAGCGATGTCATCGGCCGCCAATGTGAAGGACGGATGCTAGACGCCTTGTTTTGCAGTTCCTGACGTGACTCAGAATGGTCTGGGAATTACACTCGGAATAAGTGATTAAAAACACTGACTACTCCTCCATTACCGTGCATGGGTGATGCTCCCAGCAATGCTGATCACAGCTGCGCCCTTGTAAATGAGAGCAAAATTAGGACTGCTGCCTGGTGAGGACGGCTTGCACCATGTGAACTGCCAGCAGTACTAAAAGCCACGACTCCACAGACTGCTCCCCTCCGAAGCTGGGACAAACCCTGGGTGCTTGGAGATGGGACTGAGGGCTTGGGGAACCCACTGGTGGGAGGAAAACCACCAAGCCTGCATTTAAAGGATGCTCTGACCTCCAATGCACAGTCGCTTCCTGCTCATAGCTGCGAAAAATCCTCCTCTGAGACATCAACCTCCTCCGGGCAGATATTTGCAGGCAATAGCTGTTTCGAGAAACGTTCACAGGCATTGCAGGCATTTCAAAACGGAGGTGCCTGGACCCTTGCTAATGTTTATTTCTATTGCAAGCATTAAAATATGCAGCTTGGATTTCCTTGACAGGGAGTGAATTCTGGTGGGAAGAAGGAAACAGGATCTTGGTGGAAGAAATGGACAGCAGAGGAAGGAGGTGAAGGGGAAGGGAGGAGGGCTTTCGGATAAAAGCAAAAATAAAAACAAACTTGCTCAGAAGAGCCTGCAATGCCCTCCTGGGGATCCAGCAAGAGCACGGTCCCCTTGAACCCCGACACTCACCGTAAATCAGGTTCAGAGCCCAGAAAGGCCAACAGGCACCCGCGGTGTTGCCTTACCAGAACGGTGGAAAAAGCAGGAATGACTGGAGCACTTACAGGCCATGCTGTCTGCAACAGAAAACCTATCCTGATCTGAGCTGAAATATATGTAAGTGGCTATATGCTATGGTGGTGCAGGAACAAACATGCTTCCCACTCAGCTGCCCCTGCTGTGGAGCAGCTGCCTCTATCTGTAGAGGAGCAAACAGCTGTCAACAGACGGACTTGCACGATACAGCCTTGGAGGTCTGTGATTACCAGTATATGGACATCGGTCATCTACAAATCCCCTCCTCGACTTCCTACGCTCTCTGCATATTTGTTCACGAGACCTGAAGAAAAATCCCACACTGCAGTCACTTTAGGACAGGTCCTGAGCTTCTTTACTGGGTGGATGCTTGTCATTATAGAGGCTGCGAGAGCCAAAATTCACTGTGGAGCAGGTAAATATCTTGTAACTGATTAATGAGCAAAGACACTATCTACAAGGGGTGGATGGCAAATTCCCCTATATTTTTTTCTGAGAGGTCCCAAGCCATCAGAGCAACTCTTACAGGTGCCTCAAACTTCTCCGAGCTTGGGAGAAGAGTATTATTTCCACTTACTCAGTTGGGAAAAAAAGAATATAGGACTTCAATTAGTAGATAAACATGCTTAACCCTAAGCACACGAGCGGTCCAACATGGGACTAACTCATGAGTTTCAGATCTGACAACAAGATCCACAACACTTCCAGCTCTCGCTTAGATACCTATAAAAATCAGGTTGGAAGCTTTGCATATCTTGGTCTAAGTGACTCAGCCAAGGTCCCGTACTGAGTCTGAGCTGAACACACAGCTTGTAAGACTGATGTGGTTGTCCCCTTGGTCACCAAGAAGTGAACCGTGAAGTTCCCCATGAGATTTTAAAAGGGAGAATAAAACCTCTCTCAGAGCTGAATCACTTTGCATTAACCCAAACCCATTTTGCCTAAAACATCAATCCATCTATCAAGCAGCTGGATCTCAATCCTTGCTTTTTTTCCTCATTAACAACAACATAAAATTCAGCTCAAGCCTCATGGTAGACGTGGCTGTGCTGCGTGCTCCTCCCTCACACTGCCCAGTCCATATACTGTGTCCTCACTTTCTGGAGCCGTTCCCGTCTACCACCGGCTGGATGGATCAAACACAATGAATCACCAGGACTTATGTTAGCATATTCTCAAGGAATGGACACTCTTTGGCTATAGTTTGGGTTAACTATTACCAGCAGTCTAAAGCTCCCCACGTCTTTTTCATTGCCAACAAACTCTTTCATTGACCTCTTTCCTTCCAGTTGATTTATCCCACCCAAGAAAATTCGTCACTGCCTTATGTAAATTTTGCAAAGGTCAAAATAACAAACTTCAGGGTCTCTTGTATTCTAGAAGAAAGAGAAATTCTAGGCCATCTGTTATTTTGAACTTTGCATATATTTTGTGCAAGTTTTATAAGGCAACAATATAAGAGTTTGCACAATGCAAATCATGGTCATTTCCCAGCAGACCTTCTAATGTTTCCCTCCTTTAAGAGGTAGAAGTTCTTAAGAGCCACAACATCTTGCATCCTATCAGCTTTGGGCATTGGCTGAACTTCGCCACTGTTACTACAATTCACTCTTCATACTACAGAGAGGTCCAGACACCAGCTTGTGCTAGGCAAGCTATGAACACATTACTTGCAACCTAAAAGACAGTCCCTGCCCCGGAAAAGCAGAGACGATCTGCAAAGCGGAGGAAATACAAAACCTGCAGTGATCTGCTGTGGTCAGGGAAACACCCAGGTGTACCCCATCACCTGGGACAACTTCCAGTCCTGAACGCCAGCTCTTTGCTACCCTGCCTTACCTTTCCTTCACTCCCCAAGCTGACATCTCCATATATACCTGTTCTGTAGCAAGCACCAACTAAACGCGCAGGAATCGGCACGCCAACCAGGACCTCCAGCCACAGACAAAAGCCAACCCTGCTGCCGGGATGAAGGGGTGGGATGACTCCCCAGAGCAGCAGCTTCCCTCTGATGGGGTTTGACCAAGCCCTGCAGAGCTGATGGGGCAGCAAAGGCCAAGGCCAATACCCGCCTGCTCATAAATGGCAAGCGCTCTGCCTGTCCCTGCCTGCTCTGGTTGCCAGCCAGCTGCCATCCCACACACTGCACTCCCCTCACCACCACTTCCTTCTGCCTTCCCTGCTTCCCCTTTTCTTTGCTACTGAAATTCCTCACCCCTGCATTTCTGCCTCCTCCGCAGTTACCCTGGTTTCACCCCCAGACAGAGGTCTAGCTTCAAGTCATCCCTGCAAAGAATTTCTTCATATTTAGGCACCCCGCCTCCCTTCTGCGCTTCTCCCTACATCCCTCGCCATCACTAATTTTCTTGCACATCTGTCCAGCAGCTGGAGGTAGAAGACTAACCTATTTATATTTATAGATATTTCAACTGTCGCCCTTTATGTCCTTACCATCTCTCTGGGTTTCTAAACTCCCTCCCCTCTGGCCAGCTGTGCTGGAGGCAGCTAGTTCAAGATTTATAAACCATCCCCAGCATGCTCTGCTCCCAGCCACACTCGTCCCCTCCCCAGGGCTGGGCTTGGCAGGCAGGTCCTCCTCCCAGCACGCCAGCTCCAGCGCGGGAGTGCCTCCTGGGATGAGCCACCACCACCCAGGAAACTCTCCAAAAATACTGCAACAGGCTACTCAACACAGCATACCACAGCCGCCGGGGACTTTGGTCAAAGCACCTTTAGAGATAGGATTATCCTGCCCTCCCCTCCGGCCTTGTAAACCGGGAGGGAAAAGGGGGCTTCGGAACAGGCTGTAGTGCTTTCTTCAAACCTCCTTAGCTTGTATGCATCCTTAAAAGCCACTCCTTTGCCAGGAGAAAATTTGCAGTCTGCCAAAATCCGCAGGGACTGGGTTGGTTTGGAAGCACGGCTTGTCGGTCGCTCCTGCGCGGAGCCCGCAGGCTCCAGCCAGCTGCCCTCAGCCAGGACAACCTCAACTCCTTCCCAGTGAGGCTGTGGCAAACACGGAGGAGGAGCAGCGGCACACGGCAGCTGCTGCATGCTTATTCACAGGATGAGCCTTGTGCTTTGACCCAGAGCTGGGTCCCCTGGCTGCTTTTCAAAGCAACCATTGCTCAGACAGAGTAGAGTAGAGGAGCGCTCACGAGGGTTAATCATCATCAGGCACCACAGATAGAAATGCAAACAAGCACAGAGCTGCACGACACCCTGTGCAAACCAATCGATGTAAATACTGAGCGTGGAGCAACAGGAATCCTGCTGCCAAGTACAGCTGGTGTTCCTGCGCTGGGGACAGGGCAGGGACAGAGCATCAAAGCGGAGCCCAGCGCCGCTCCGAGCCCACCAGCACCAGCCCCTCTCAAACAGAGAGGGCCCATCCTTGGGCTTGTCCCACAGGAGGGAGCAGGCGGGTAGCCGTAAAGAGGAGATTGCACCAAACTTTTTGTCGCCATTCCCTCACACCCCGAGCTGGTATCAGCAGGCTCCGACACTTGGCAGAGGGCTGCATAACGCCTCTGTTCAGGGGCATTTCTCAGGCCAGCATAGAGTAAAGAACGTGTGTGCGTTCACATGGGAGAGGAGGGAGCTGGGAAGGCAGCTAGCTGTCCTGCTGCAGTTATCTGCACTGTCTGGAGCAGCCTTGTGTCAGATGTCACTGTTTAATCCAGTCTCCAAAGAGCTGCACTGACATTGCTTTGTCTGGACACAGTAGCAGCATCTCCACAGGTTAACACTGACATCACATTATTTCTTCCCCACACTGCAGCAGTCTCTCAGCGGACCTGAACTAACACCATTTTCTTCTCTGTTGTCATGTTGTGGAGCTGTCTCCTCGCAGACTTGCACTGGCATCATCTTGTCTCATACAACATTAAGAAGTAATCTCTGCAGTCCAGCTCGGGTATAAATCCAAGCCAACGCTAACATCTTCATAGGCTCATTCTGTCAGGACCCCACTTGGGCACTACAAAATGGGCAGTATCTTTGAAATTATTACTACAATTACATGGGTCTTAAATGTAACCGAGAAAAACAGTCCTCCTCTTAAGGAGATTACATTCCCAGTCAGACATAATACAACAAATGACCAAAGGGAGGTCTGTTTAGCGGTAACTGTATGTTTTAATGTGCCTGTGACAGAGCTTTTAAGTGCTTGCTGTCCAGTGCCAAAATAGTGCTTCTCTCCAAGCTTGCACTGATATCCAGGCACACACCCTCATCCACTGTACACCAGGAGTCCTGCTCCTATGCATATTTCTGGTTCTCCACTAAAAGGGGGCTATGATTCTTTTTCTCTTCTATTTCTTAAAAAAAATAAATAAGTAAAAAGCAGATAGGCAGCTAGGAATTTCTGAGGTTTGACAGCCCATAGTCAGAGACGAACTCGGCTGAAATAGAAGTCATCTTCGCAGGAGACAAATCCCTCTACTGTTCTCCACTCATTTTTAGCAAGCACACCAAGCGAGCACAGACAAACGCTAGCTACCCTCCTAGTCATGGGAAACAGCACTGGAACGCACACACCTTGCCCAAAGCTTCGGTGAATTTGGAAAAAAAAAAAAAAAAAAAAAAGAAATTCAAGTGATTCAAAGCAAGTCTTGGGGCATGCAAATTCTCTGTGAAATCTGGGCTATGGATAACCAGGAGCTCCAGGGCTGAGGTTAGACTACTGCCAAGCACCTATACTGAGTAACACATAATTGACCGAATTCTGCTCACGGCACCAAAGCCCCACAGACGTCTCCGGTTGCACAGCCTGGCCCAGTAACTGGCAATTTCTCCATAATCAGAACCAACAGGGTGAGAGCTTTAGTGGCCATGCATAACATAGGTCTTCTGGCAATCTTCTGCTCCCCCACTATACACCCAGCTCTCTTCTACTTCCCTCAGACAGCAGCAACGCACGGCTGCTTTCAGAGCTGCCTGTACCAAACGGTTGGCTGGTACCTACGTGCTGGGGAGCCAGCCAACTGCTGCCCTGCAGGATGGACAAGGGCTGAGCTTCCTGCTTTTGCCTTTAAAGGTAATGCTTCGGAAATCGCTACATATCTTCATATCACTCAAATGTCAGCTTTAAGGGAGAGAAAAGCTGGATGCCACTAATGCACTAGAAGATAACGCTGCTTTTCTTAATGAAAAGTAATACATTGGCTGAGACCAACATCAAAGACAGCAGGAGCTGTCTCTGACTGGCTGTTACAGGGCTGGCCCTCCACGGGCACGATCACACCTTCAACCATCTCCTCCATCCTTCCACTTGCACAGGAGTCACGGGCCAAAGGGAAGCACATATGGGGGATCCCTACTCCTTTTCCTGCATTTTACATCAAACAGACGCAAGGCTGGCACCAGAATCAGTTCTCTGAGCTAGGACCAGACTCCTCCCCACCCTCCTGGGTGCACTACCCACCAGGCCACAGGGTCACACTTTGTTCTTGCGCTAAAGCAAAAGCTGCTGCTTCAAAAGTTCCACGTTGTTTAAAATCAAATGTATTTGTTGTAACAGCTGCGACGCAAGAGGCAGCAGTGGAAGCCATCTGCAGGAAAAGGGCAGGGAAGAAGCTAATAAAATTTCCCAGAAATGGGGGCTAGATCCTGCTGCCACCAAATTGTTTGGATTTCCACAGGAGGAGGGACAACTCCTGATGGCTTCCAAAAGCAGTATCCACTCAGCATGGGGAGGGGGCACAGTCACATAAATATCAACCCTAATTGAACTGCACAGGGCATGACATTTACCAACAGGATGTAACCTTTTAATACATCTCCTGCAAGTCATTAGCGCTGAGCACACTCTGTGCCATTTAGCCATCACCACTGAATGATGATCAGATTAAGTCATGACAGAGCTAACGAAAAACGTGTGAACGCAGTGTGTGGAGAGCACCAGACGGTGCTCCCCAGCCCAACTGCAAGTCAAGGGGAGCAGCATGGAGACAAGCAGCCGCAGAAGCAAGGAGAGTATCAGGATCCGAGTTTGCTTAAGCAGAGTGGCCACAGACCACGCGACCAACAGGGAGCGGCTACAGCAAACCCTGTAAAGAAAGGATTCATTCTGCTCTGCAGAACAACCTCCTCCTCTTGTAAGCCTCAACACATCAGGAGGAAGTCCAACTCCATTTTACAGTTGTGGACAGCGAGTCAAAAAGACAAGCACACTCAGCTGGCATGTGTCAACTCTAGGACAAACTCAGATCGATCGGGAAATCTCCGTAAGAACTGGTTTCCTGCAGAAAACTGGATCTCTGACAACAGTCCTCTCTGCACAGAAAACTTGCACCAACCACTGCTTTGAAGAGGAGACTTCTGTTTTCTAAACTCTGTCTAAAAAAGGAGGCTTTCCATTGGAACAAGCAGAGAAGGAGAATAGTGTTTCTCAACCCATGCTAAGAATATATCCAGCTGCTGAAAGGGTGGGAGACCATATCTTTCCCAGGCCACAGAATTAGCAGCACTCTGATTTTCCACTTCTCCGTTCTTAGCCTGTGAAAGAAACCTCAGACATCTCCTCTTCTGCATATCCCAAACCAACTGACACAAGCTGCCATACATGGAGAGCCCTACATATTGACTGAGATGCATAGCACTGGGGTGATCTTCATCAAACCATGGGCGATTTCTTGCGTGGTTTGCGTAAGCGATTGTCATGGGCCCAGTCTGGAGAAGGGGATTTCAGAGATAAAAAGCCAGAGATCAGCCCTCGGCTAGAATAATCTTCATTGGACTGTCCCTGCCACCAGCCAAGGACCTGCCCTGAATCCTTCTCCTAAGCTACAGGGCTATCGCTAGCTCTTCCTTACACACGTGATTTTCACGACACACATTTCTCCAGCTCCTCAGTGAAGATGCAAGCTTTGGGAAGCGCGCTGAACAGCCATGTGTCCAGGACATCCTGGGAATATGCATGTCCTTCCGGTGATTTCATGTGCCAGGGTACTTGAGACCAAATGACTTGTTCCTGGAAAACACTCATCTGGCCACAAGCTCTGATTCCAGCACCCTACTTCTCTTGATAGGGAAACAGACCGGACCAGCTTCCTACAAGCAGAGCCTGCTCAGCTGGCATCCAACGCATGCATAAAATACAGCCAGAAGTCTAGAAATCATACCATTACCTAAATCTTCCACCCATCCCACGTACAAGGGCTCAGCAGACTTTCACAGGCTCCTCTCCAGGGCATTTGTCTCAACATGTTCAGTACCACAATCACACAGGGTTAAATTTTATTGCCTCAAAAATAACATTTAAACGCCCAAGAGGGGGTAGGGGAGAGGGATACAGTGCCTCCCCCAAAGCCACATGCTCCTATATTTGGGGAATCTCATCTTAATTATTGTTTAAAAAAAAAAAAAGTCCCCCCACACACCAAGCCAATTAAAATAAAAAACTACCTCCTGCAATTTGATGATCTTTAGGTTGGACACTGTAAGTCAGTAGTTTCTGTGGAGGGCATGTCAAAGTCAGCAAATGACGACTGACTGACTGTAGCAAAACTATCGTGCCTCAACCTTCTGCTTGCAAATGCTTCAGCTTTTTTTTTTTTTTCCCCCTATAGCTGTTTTACTCAGAGGTCTGGCCAGATTCACAGCTCTCAAACTCATTTAATAAATCATCCCCCTCACCACGCCCAGAAGCAAGAGGAAAATCTGTGTCTCCCAGGCACCTGCTGATTGGATTAACGTGCCTCTTGCTAATTACCCAGTGAGGAAGAGCGTGGCTGGAGCAACGCATTTATGAAGATAAATATTTTAACTTCACAGTTAGCACCGTAAACTCGTCCCAGCCTGAGAGACTCTTCAGTTGATTCAAGGGGAGAATGCCTTAATAATTTTGCCTTTTTTTTTTTTTTTTTTTTAAAGGCCATGAAATATTCATTTCAGTGAAATACGTAGTGTGTATTTCAGGTGCAATTAGTACTTGTTGGTTGGGAAAAAGCTCCTTGCTGAAGCAAAGCAAAGTGATCTGCGTGTTTTCTTCCCTCGGCAGAGAGAAAGCAGAACTCTGCCCTATCTAATCTCACTATAGCAACAGGAAGACCTTGGCAACCCCGATCTTTGCGGTTATTAAGATGGGAGTAGAAAGAGTCAGGAGCACAGTGCCAAGAGATGCACAGTCAAGAACCTGACCTGGTTCCTACTGAGCAAATAAAGTGCCCTGTCTCGCTCAGGAGTAACGACGAGTTTTGGCTTCGCTGCAATTAACCCAGCCTCTTAGGTGGGTGTCAGCCCAAGGCTGGCTCCTCATAACTTCCTCGCTCAGGGGAGCGGGTGCTTTTGGGGACAGAAATGCCAAAGAGGAACGATGTGCCTCAGCTCACTGCAAAATATTAAACCTTGGTGACAGCCCAGCCCTGGGCAACTTCAGTCCTGGGCTCCTAAATGGGGGGCAGGACAGTCCCAGAGGTAACGTCGCTGCCATCAATTCCTGGCCGTTGCTGAGCCTCAGCTGGACAGGTGAGTCGTAGCTATAAGCCTTCTTCCTCATTAAAGAGGGAGTTTATTAACAGCCCTCTTAACAGCACTGCATCACCCTCCACAAGGGGACTCTTTCAGCAACCAAATAAACCAGCTTTTCATCTGCTTCAGGCTGCCACGTTCTCCTGAACTAGGCCCTGCAGCTTACAAGGCAGCACTCAACATCCCCCAGCCGCTCTGCTCCTCCATCCTTTCACCGTGACGGCTGCCCATCAAAATAAGCTACTGACTCAGAGAGGACTGGCTGGGGAACTTGGCCAGGCTAAATTACTGTTACTATTACTATTCAGACTGCTAATAGAATAATAATCCATACTAAACTACCAAGACAGCATGAGTCAGTTGTTTTGATGGCAAAAGATCTGTTTGCCTTCTTGGGACCCATGTTCCTCCTACTGTTCATTCCACTATCACATTTCCACCCAAATGCAGCTGGTTTTTGTTTTTTTTTTTTCCTCCATTCTAGCCATCTGGATTAGCCCAAACAAGTTCCTCCACCAGCTTCTGCAACACTGTCCCGCAGCCCTACACCTACGGCAGGCACACTTCACCTGGTTACAGCTGCCAGGACAGCCCCTGCTGCTCCCCGCTACCCTCGGCTTCTACTGCGGCCATCTCCATCACACAGGTCCTCAGCTGACTCCAGCCACCCTCCTCAAGATCCTAGCTTCAACTCCTCCAGGGTCTTACAGGCATTACATGGCTTTACAGTGTAAAGTAGGCAATTTGGCCAGTTCTAGATAGGATTACGACTGTGTTGATGCAAACGTGTTGCCAGTCGTTTCTTTCTCCATGAGGCAAAGAGGAGAGGAAGCCCCTGCCACTTCAAATAGCGTTCCCAGGTGGATTTTGCCCACTCAAGAGGCCCTGACGCTAGACACTAAGGCAGCCTAGTAGGAACGTAGCTCTGTACTCAGAGCTCTCTCTCATTCTTGCAGTCCTTAGAGACAATTAAAGGATAGCACTGGAAATGTAAATCCTCCAACAGCTGGGAAGAAAACTGCCAAGAAGGGTTTTGGACTGGTAGTTTTGGACCATAGAAAGCACAGGGGCATGCACTGTTTAAATATCATTGTGAATGGAGAAGCAACAAGAGACGAGAATAGATCAGATAAAACAATAGTGATTCTCCTCTGGAAGGGAAATGGTGCAGAAAACCTAAATATATGATTCCCATCCCTGAGCCAGCTATTCAAATGGTGTGTATTGGCCTAACTCCACCGAGTTACACTGATATCCACCAGCTGAGGATGGGATCCAAATTGCTAAGACTCTTCAGAGCGTTTGTTAGCATTTTCACTTGTTTGTATTTTTTTTTACTTTTGACTGATCTGGAAAGTACCTCAATCAAAATGCACCGTGCCCTTCAGTGCACATTAAAAATGAGTGCTATCAGGAACGAATGTCAGAATTTTAATAAGGGGCGAGATCCTCCTCTGGTAGGAAACAGAGCCCTTCCACCACCCCCAGCAACCCTCCATCACTGCCATTGCAGCCGTCCGTATGAGGCTCACATTTGCTGGCAGTCCACCAGCCCCCATGCTGGCTGGCTCAGCGGTGCACGCAGGAACAGCACATGGGGAATTTGGGGCAGCTGTAGGATAAGTGTTTCCCACAAACCCATTTCAGAACTGCATTGAGCACACAAGACTGCAGCAGTAAGCAAATCAAAATAAAACAAGACAAGTGTGTCATCCTTACAGCCCCTTTTAGCCTCCAAAGCCTGCCAGTATTAGATACCAAGAGGCTCTTTATCTTGTCACTGGTGACTAAGAACATCCATGTTATGATGGTACCATGAAAATACAGGTGATGGAAAGTGGCCCTTTTCCAAAGAGGATGGGTCTTTTAATATAGAAGATAAACAAAACATAATAATAAAGAGAATGCCATGAAGCATCCTTTTAGGTTTCTCTCATTCCACTTACATTTTATCTCTGGGGCTGAAGCTTTCCAGGAATTAAATAGCTGCAAGACACAACGTGGGTGAAACGAAATCAAACAGAGTCTGCAACATGAAAGACAAACTAAAAGGATGACAGCACTAGTTATACTGAGGGAGAAATAAGGAGGAAAGTAAATTAAAAGCAATTAAAAGGAATTAATTAAAAGGTATGCTGGAGCTATGAAAGAGGAAAAACAGCTATGCAGAGTTCACTAAACATCCCAAACTTTTAATTGTTGCACTTAGAACTACAAGCCCTAGGGGTTCAAAAACCCTGTGGCAGTTTCATAAAAAGTTCCCGTGACTTAAATTACTTCTTTGCCTCTAAGCCTCGATGGTGGAGAAGTTTCCGACCTTCTCCTCATAACCACAAAAGTAAAAGTGCATCCTGCTCTCCCCTCCTCTCTCCAATTGCAAAAGCTGAGAATCCACACAGCCATCTGACGCCAGGAGCAGGGGCTTTAAATAAAACGTTGCTGCTTTTGTTGTCCCCAGGGTCCGGCTGAATTATTCACACTGTCAAGATAGAGCACTCCCGGTCGGTTTTTGAAGGTCCCTCAGGGTGGTGGGGCCCCAGTCTGCACTGAAAGTCATCAGGCGCTCGAGGATTAGACGAGCACCCAGATTAGTCACAAGGGAGACAGCTCAGCCTGCCATCAGCTGAAGCGTTTTGCCTTTCGTGAAAAAGTCCTGCCTACATTTCCCACAATCTCTACAATCTAACAGTCGTTTTCAGCACGCGATCCCCGGTTAAGAGGGTTTAATGAGGACCTAAATCAAAACGTTACCCTGAAAAGGGCTGTGGATAGCAGGAACCCCTGGTCACTACTCAATGCCCATTCCAGATTTTCACTTTGCCAACTGTGATGGCTTTAACTAGGAAAAGTAAGGAAGTCCCCTACAGATAGCAAAAATGTACTTTATTAAGGGAATAGTGCTGATAGCTGAGAGTAACTATGAGAGGTCATAAAAAAGCAGGCAAAACACTGTTTGTGTTGGCCTATTGGATGCATATTATTTTCCTGGGATGCAAGCTGTGCCCCGACACCCAAGGCAAGAACACATGAAAAGGAGACAGGATGGCATTGCCAACGCAGGGTTTGTTGCGGAAGAAACTCCTCATCCCGCCTTTCTGCGTCCCACCAGGTGCTGAAAGGACGCAGTGCGGCAGTGCCCTCCAAAGGAGCGAAGCCCTCCGCTCGCACGCACCCGAAACTGCTCCCACAACCTCCGCTGCTGCCGTTCGACAGCCCGAGGTGCCAGCATGTTGCTTAGGCAGGAACGGCCAAATCCTGCCCCGGTGTCATTCCAACAACTTCGGCGGCACTACAGCAGCAATGATTTTGGCCCAACAACTCTGCTCCGTGCCACTGCCGAACAAGGACCTGACACAATGCAGCTCCACGGCGGCGAAAGCCATGTAGAGTGAAACCAGAAACAGACCATTTCGTTTTTGATAATCTCAACTCTCTTGATTGCTCATTCCTAATGTTGCCCTAACTTAGCTCTGTGTGTATATGGGGTCTGCACAACCTAAAAATCTGCTTAGGGTGACAGGCAAGGTCTAGAGCTCACTCTCCTTTTTTCACGCTCTCCACACCATATTTATATACTGTGCTCATCTCCACTGTCTACAAGACACGTCAAGTATAGAAAGAAATAGGGACTGCGCAAAAAAACCCTATGTATTCCTACCTGACACCGCACAGTGCCCCAGCAGCGCCCCTACTGCCCTGTCGGCTAAGTTCATCACTTTATTCTGCTTTCTTTACAAATTTAACAAAGGGTCTGATTATGTATTTAACTAAGTGACAGTGGCAGATACCTCATGCTGATTTACACAACAATAACTCTGTTTCCAAACACATTCACTTCAAGCAGTTCACCCCAGTGAAAGAACCACAGTCGCAGTCCCGATGACAGTGAAAACATCGCTAGAAGTTACCTATTACAATTTAGAATTTAGAAAATTATTTTTTTTTTAAGGCACAGCTAATGTGACATGAAAAAACACTCTCTTTTTGACCCAAGCCTAGGGAGGAAAGAATTTTTGCTTGAAAGAAACAAACTCTTTTCATGCCTTGAAGTTAATTATAACTATTTTGCTTTATACATCACTTGCTCAGGAAGTTATGAGCCTTCCAGATCTCACTAGTTTATTTGGTATGGAGAAAGAGGGAGGTCTTAAAGTCACAGCTGTCACAGGCCCAGCTTCCATTAGGAAGATTAATCTTCTTTGAGATGCATCCATGGGAAGGTTTGAATCACGGGGCTGGATCCTGCTGTCGGTTACACAGTGTCAACAGCCTCGCTGGCAGGCAAGGGAAAGCAGAGCTGGACCGGCTGTTTTCAGTAAGCAGAAGAGCAACAGGCCTCTCAGCCAGCGCATGGAAGTAGAGAGGAGCCAAGTGGGGAGAGCGGTCTCTGAAAAGCATCCGAGATGAACTCTCCAAAATTCCCGTTGCCCTGCTTTTCTGGAGAGCAACAGCCCTCGCCCAGCCTGGACCAGAGAGAGCCATCTAGAATACACGGATCATTTTCCCAGCTGGACATTTTGACCGTGTCATCATCCAAATTCCCCTTCCCTATCACAGCAAGTGGCTCCTTTTTATCCTTCCCACTGTCACCCTCCTTTACATCCCTCTAAAATTCTGCTTTGTCGTCATCCCAACAAAAGCCCCAGATGGCCGATGACCACCCGTTACGCTAACCGCTCGCTCTGCTCCCTCCTGTCCCCCCTCCGCCCGCGTCCAGCTGCGTTACAGTTAGACAGCTGGCTCCTTGGGACATTTAGCAGCGTATTTATGCAACACCTAGCAAAGCAGGGCCCGGTGCCAGGGTGGGTCTCCCAGGCACTGTGGCCAGTTAATAACCGACTGCTAATAACGAACGCACTGCGATAGGAAGAGTCACAGAAGCACTCAACATTGGCTGCGTCTACAGGGTAGGATGCAGAAAGCTCCTGCCGGCCGCCCACCCGTGGGGACACAGCTGAGGGTGCAAGGCACTTCGTGCTCTGCTCGTCAAGGAGAAAGAAACCCAAGCCTATGGGCCCAGGAAGAACGCGATCCGCTCCAGAAGACCCACGGACCCATACCGCCGAGGGAGCAGGGCCACAGCACGTGCCACAGCCCTCTCTCACTAAATTAGGGGGAACCTTCCGATTTCTCGGTGCAAAACAAAACTCAGCTAACGAATCCGTGAGGAAACCCAGCCCATCTCAAGGGAAACAGCGCCGACACTGCAGCTGGCAGGGAGGAACTGCCGGGATGAGCGACTTGTGAACAAATCTCTCCGGAGGCTGACAGCAAGACCCTGCAAACAATCTTCAACTCCATTGCCCCCATCCACCCCTCGGAGCAGGAGGAGCAAAATTATTTAGCTTTGCACTGTAATTAGAGAGCAGCGTCTAACACGTACCCACTTTAGAAGTGGGGTCACATCACCCTGCCCAAACACCACGTTTGAGAACATGGACAGCACCTACACTGGCAGCGGCAGGAGAAATATGCTTAAACTGCCACATCATAGACCAAAGCAAAGCAAAGCCTGAAGTGTCACCACATAGTTCTTACATACTCCTACACACAGATACCAAAAGGACAGAAGAAACTGCTTAGCAGGGTAGAAACTGAAACTGCTCTAAATGAATGAGGGACTCCACTCAGTGCCGAGTTCATACCAATAGACGTCAGCGTGCAAAAACTTCTGCCTGACATTCAAAGGCCAAGTTACGTTTGCCTGCAAATTGCAGGCAAACGTAACTGAGAGTAGACTTCCGGAGCAGTTTTTGTGCAGGCGCTGCGCCTGCCACGGGGTTTTCTAGGTGCAAATATACATCACCTCCTGAAGAGAGAGGACTTTCAGTGACAGCCAAGCTGAAAACGGGGACCAAAACACTTATGGTACAACTCTGCTCTAGGCTAATCCAAGAGGAGCGTTGCCACTGCACATACCTCACCAGGGCCTTATCTTGAACCATGCGTAGAAAGAGCTGGAGTTCCTCAGCTAGCTGCAAGCTGTTGCAACAACACCTTGGGGGACATACCTCCTGTTTTGTTTTGCTTTTTCTGCATGCCAAGTTATGCTACTTTGTGAGTTAAGCTGTTTCGCTACAGCGTCCTGAGGTAGGAGTCTGAGAGCAGGGGGGACTCGAGCCAGGTGCAACACTGGCGTCACAACGTGGCAAACTCTGTGGCCAAGTCTGCTGCCTTCAGAAGACACAGAGTGATTCTGGGCTTTAATGTGGGGGACCCACAGCTGATTAATTTCACCCGTTCCTTAGAAAAAGGGCAGAACTCAGCTTGCCTAGCTACAAATTAAAAGGCAGCAGCTGATAAGTGATTAGCATACACTTTCCACTGCATGAGACCATCACTGACAAAATAACTATAAACCTTTTTTAAAGCATCGACTCTGAAGAATTATTCTGCCTCTGGGCTCCACTGAGTTTGCAGTGCCCTGTATTTGTTTCCCAGCTGAGACAATTGCAAGTTAAGTGTTCGCTGTTGTTGCTGCTACAGGGATTGCGCAGCTAAATAATTCAGTAACCAATTACTGTTTAACAATATCACTCCCTACCATTTGAGTGGCGATCCAGAGTTCAGGCGAAGAGATTGCAGCAAAAGGGAGTTTGCAATAAGCCTTCATTTGATGTGAAGACACCAATTTGTGCATTTCTTCTGTGCACAACTTACTGAACGACTGAAAGACAAAGAAGTCGTAACAGCAGTGCTGTATTGACCAGGGAGGACTCAAACAGGTGCCGGGATATGCCGCGTTTTATCACATGCCAAATAAGGACTTCAGTGAATTGCTGCTTGCCTCTAGGTCACCAGCTCAATCACCACCTAACAAAAGCAGTGATGGCAAAAGGTTCTGCCTGCGGGACGGTTCCTCGGTGAAATGAGCTGCTGATCAGTTCAGGTCCCACATCCAAGAAAAAACAGAGAGCAGAACAGCATAACACTGGAGGCAAGGACTCGGGCTCTGTGCCTATATCAGGAAATCTGGATTTCTCCCTCACCCCTGCCAGGGGGTGTGTATGAGAGAGACACTACCATATTTGATGCTTTCATTATCAGCATCAGGAGATAGGCCACAGCACGAAGAGCTAGCTCCTCCAAAAGGGTAGTCAACGCTCTCACGTTCAGATTCATCTCACTTAACCTGAGGCGCTGCACTAGGACCCAGTCCTAGTGCTATAGCCAGCAGAAAGGCAGAGCAGTATGTCAGACAACTGAACCTGGATCAAGACCCACGGTTTAGAAATACAACTGATCTCATTTGTAAAGACTCATTGATACCCTTGATTCATGGCATCCATGATGAGCTGCCCCTTGGCAAGGAAACAGGAGCTTATTTAAGGGCTGCAGCTCCCTCACACTTCAGCTTTGAACCCGCTCTTCTGCGTGCGGGGCATCTCGAGAGCTCACCTGGCTACCCCACGCTGAGCCCCATCCCCAACACAGCAGCTCAGCAGAGAATCAAGCTCACATTTTAAAGATATCCGTCTCGCCTTTGCAGTTCCTGGTTTTTGTGGCTTTAAAGCTTTCTTCTGCACAGCTATAAAAGGGTGTGAGAAAACTTGGAAAGGAAGCCCTGGGTGGTACAGACAACTGGAACAAGGAGCAATCTGTGCCCGGGGCGTGGGGCAGAGGAGGGGGCGGCAGAGCCCACGGTGCCACACTGAATGGCTGCCGGAAAGGAAATGACATACTGCACTATCCTGCTTTTGTTGAGGGGTGAGACCAAAGCGATCCAGAAAAACAAAAACGGATTATTCTGGCTTGTGCCGCTCCCCCCACCCCCATGCAGGCTACAGGCTACTGCCTCCGGTGTCCTCCCTTCTGCAGATCATGGGGTATCTCAGAATAAGCAGCATCTGGTTCATTTGAGTGCTAGGATCTGGGCCCGTATTTTTATGCTCCCTGGGCTTCCGCCTGCTTGCTGCCTTTTAACAAGAAATCACAGCCATGAAGTTGCTGTCACTAGGTTTTTCTGGCTGGCAAAGCAGAGGCACGTTCACCAAGAGGGAACACCTCGCTCCTCTGCTCCTTGCTGTTCCCAGAGCCGGGGAGCTCGAGCAATGACAAAAAATGATGCAGCCGCCATGGGTACACTCGCTCCAAAGCGAATGGGCCGGTAGCGGTACGCTTGCTAGGTAGTGCGATTCTCACTCTCTGATGCAGCCCCACAGGGGGAAAAGGCAAGCAGGCGGCCTCACCCAGCCCTCTTCACGCTGCTCTAGCGCAAGTTGGTGCTTTAGCACATTGGCATCAGTGTCCTTCCTGATGGCTTTCCCCAACCCCCCTGAAACTTCTGAAATGCTGTCATTATGGGAGAACCCCAGCTGTGCTGTCAAAAAGTTTAAAAAGCATTTGACTGTTGTAATTCCAAAGAAGAGGTCAAAAACGTGATTTCTCAAACACACTAGCAAAACGCAGCAGGAGGCACGGAAGCAGCTCCAACCTGGGCTTCCGGATCAGCAGCAAGATTTGCAAGGAGGTCTGAGCAAGGGCCTCAGCACCTCATACACCCCCGGTCACTGCCCAGCTGCCTATGGGTGGTCACTTCTCCTGCCCTTGCGGGCCTGCCAGCCCAGCAATGCAACGCAGCTCCTTGGGGCACACAGAGGCTTCGTGCTTTCAGATTACGTCCCCTCAGCGAGGCCACACCACCACATCCTGCCCCAGAGAAGCCCTCGCCCACCTTGTTCAGGAACAGGGCTGCATGAGATCATCTTTCCTGCTGAGCCTGCCTCTCCCTCCAAACTCCCGGCTCCAAGTGCACCCTCTGCGACTCTGAGATTTCCTCGCTGTCCACGTGCGGCTGCTTGGGCTGAACTCCTTGTGCTTTGCACCTCCCCCTTCATCTTTCAGCTGGTATCTGTCTCTGCTCTACCCACTTTGCCTGTCTTCTCAAGCCTTGCAAGTGCAAACGTCCCTTTGTCCCTCTCCCTCATCTTCCCTTGCCCCCAGGCATTTCAAAACCTACTTGTCTGAACTCTGGTTCCTCTCTTGCTTCTGCTACCAAAATCGTTTTCACCCGCCCCTGGGGCAGGGGGCTCTCCTTGGTGCCTTTGCCTTGAGTGCAGCTGGCCACAAAGTCTGTCACTTCCCTCTCTCTTGCTCCCACACTCCACAGAGGCACATCCTCTCCCGATTCCCACCCCATCTCGGTGACCTCTCCATTGCCTTATCATCCCCATGCTGCTGGGCTTCTCCAGCACCTGTCAGCACGGATGGTTCACTACCTCACCATCTGCCCACAAGTTCACCCACTTCCTCGCTACAGCTAATGGTCTTCCTCCAGCCATGCCTAGGTCAGGTATTTCCCCTGCAGGTGTTGTTCATGTACTCCCAAGTGCTCAACCATTCTTTCAAACTCCTCCCTCAGTACCACACATTCTTTCCATATCTCTTTCCTATTGTTTCTGAATCTCACCCATCACTTCCTCCTCAAAAAAAAAAAAAAAAAAAATCACTCCTTATTCCACAGCTAAAGCTCTCTCCATGTTTGGGCCACCTCTCACTCTCCTCTCTGTAGTCTCCTCCCTTCAGGCGTTATGAAAACAATCTCATAAAGAGAAGCAAAGCACAAATGTCATTTTCTTATAAATTAAGGTAAGAAGCCCACCCTGAAATGAACTGCAACCTCTGTTTCTGCAGGATGGTATGTGTTATTAAAAACAAAAGCCCACAGGAACACAAACTAAACAAGTGTTCATAGACACAAATTCTGAGCATCTTCTGCTGCATCACTAGGGCAATTCAAACAGGCTCAAATAAGATTAAACAAAGATGGATGTGGGATTGCAGAAAGCAGAGCATGGAATATTGTGGGCCAGATCCATTCCAACTTTAAGATGACTTACATAGAAAGGAAACCGTCTCCTCTAGCTGCATTTTTAAGACAGGTATCTTTTGAAAGATCAATATGGAAACTACCACTTGCTCCCCTTAGAAGGTGGGCGTTATGGGCACCGACAGTAGTGCTGATGCACGCGTACAGGACTTTGCTACCAGCATCGCACGGTGGTTCCCCCTGCTTTGGGGGGTTTCCTCCCATTTATATTAAGCAAGAAAGCTGCCTTTTCTGTTTGAGTCAGCATGCTGAAGTTTCAGAAAGTCTAACAAACAAAAAGCTTATCGTCACTGACAATTTAAAGTCAACTTGCTAGCAAATTTTAATACAGCCATATTAGACAGGGAAGCAATCTCAACTAACGTTCTTCAGTACTAACAGACGATTTGGAGGGATAACGAAGATGATTAGCCTGAACAGTGTGAGGAGGTTTTGGCTAAACAAGAGAGCACTCTCGGGTTCTCTACTCATCACACTGGGATTCAAAGTCTCCTGTTTAAATTTAGCTGCCAACACATTCAAGGCTTGGTCCAGCCCCCATCTAGGTACTCCAAGCATATGGTGGAAAAAAGGTGCCAGGCTGCAAAGGGAGCTGCCTGCAAACATCGAGTTTTGCCTGGAGACACAGGGCACATTCAGGATATTTTTGTTGCTACTCCCACAAGTGGGACCTCCTGGAACTGAGCAAAGCTGCCCAGACCTAATATTACTGGAGGACAGCACTGATCTCCATTTCCCTACTTTGCACAAGACTATGCTTTCTTAGATCTCTTTTTCTCATTGGAAACTACACCCTGCACAGGGAAGGGTTAGCACTGGCCTTCATCAAAGCTTCCCTATTACCCAATTCATTACGGCCACAGAAATAAAAACACCTGATCAAGAGGTCCAGGCCTCTGCAGCAATGCAACTTCACTCTGCAGAGATTTCCCTTTAACAGCTTTCCTTGCCCAGAGCTCCCGAGCTGCAGCAGGTGCATCACTAGTTAGACACAGCACCCAGACCTGCAGCGGAAAGCTTTCTAGAGAGCAAACTTTTGAAAACACAAGACCCACTGTGCCTATCTGGTGCACTTCTGAACTCAAATCTGAGATGGCTTTATCAGACCCTTGCTGTGTGAGAATTGCTGTGAGGCACGCTCCTCGGTTCCTACCTGACGGGCGAGGCCAGGGCACTGCTGAGCTCCGGATAGGGAAGCCACTGCATCCCATCCTTAGCTGGCTTCAAACAGTATATGGTGTGCTCTCCCTCTGCCTCTGAGTGGACACTGCTGGCTCCCACCTGCTCAAATAAAGCCCACTTTCAAAGAAGTACAGCCTCTCCCCATTCCTGACCTGGCTGAGGCTCTCAAAGCTAGAAGCTGCAAACAAAATCAAGACATTATCAACCGCAGCTGACACTTCTAAGTAACACTTTTCCTACTTTAGCACATCAGAGCTTTCCCCTCTTTAAGGCATTTATTTCTCAGCACCCTGTGAGGCAGCACAGGACCAATGCACCTCTTCGGTTCTGCTGACTGGCATCACATTCCCACCTTTGGGCAGCGGATCCCCAGGTTTACAACGCACTGATGCTCCCGTTCGTACACCAAAGCTGCCAGGGAACGCACCAGCTCACATCCTGGGAGAAATGCGTTCTGCAGTCCTCTGGAGCTAGGCACCAGCTCGCAAACCCATCCAGGAAACCGGGTAAACGCACGGCTACGCGTGGCTGGCTCACACAGCGGTGGCTCCCTGTTAACAGGGCTCCAGCTAATTTGGCTACATCTGCATGAGCTGTGATAACTACAGTAAAGCTATGCCTGAGTGAGCTGCCCCAGTCATGCAGGAAGCCTGCGGGAGAGCAAGTAACTGAGCCCAGGCTTCTCCAGGCACCTGCTAACACCCCAAGCTCCAACCTTTACCTTTCCAAACAGTAGTTCTTAATTTTCATTATCAAGATGGTGAAAAATAAAGTTACATCTCTACCTGCATTCCGAGTTTAATACCGGCAGCATAAACTGAAAGACTATGGGCTTTGTGCAGAGGTTGGGCCGTGAATTGGACGAGAGAAATGGTGTGTTTTTTTTTTTTTCTTTTGATTGCACCTGTTTTCACAGGGATAATTTGCAATTGCGTCAATGCCCCAATCACCACCAGCTGGAACTGGAACCAGAAGCAAAGGCACTGGGGGACCTAGCAGCACCACCAATTCGGAGGTGGTTCCCCCTCCGTGGGGCCCAATCGTGCCCTTAGCCCGTCCAGCCACCCTCCCTGGCAGCACCCCTCCCTGCTGCTCACCCTCACCATCACCATCGCCATGAGCCTGAACCACACAGCAAAGCCACCTACCATAACCGAGCCACTGGGATCCAAATCCACCCGAGCAAAGCTGCTTCATGCAGATACGCCACTTCCTTTATGTTACTAATGAATTCTTACTGATAACCTATACGTGTAGCTGGCCAGCCAACCCACCGTGCCTGGGGCAGGCAGCAGAGACTCCTACTGCTCAGCCGTTTCTCATGACATAGCAAGGAGGAAGATTTAGCCCTCTGGGTCATCTTAGTCAGCTGGGTCTCCTTAGACATCTGAGTCACCAGACACACATTAATCACCCCGGCCACCCTAGGCACCTCGGTCCCTGGGGGCCTGCACCTCACTCAAGAAGAAAGCGCAGGGAGAACCCTGGGGAAGTATCAAATGGCTGCGTGGAGAGAGCTGCTTCAGAGCGCGTGAAATTTTGCATATTTGGAAACACATAAAACAAGCCTCTCGTGCTAATAAAAATAGCTATCAATGCCTAAAAGCAAAAGATAAAGAGAAGTAAAGCTGACTGCAAATATTTTGGGGGTGCGCACCACACATTTTGCTTTATACCCACCACGGTGGTTGCTGAACGACTACGGAGCATAAAGATGTCTCTGCTCCCAGGAGCTTACGATGGAGCATAAGATAAGGCGTGACACGCAGTGAAAAGAAAAAGGGCCAGCCCGTCAGGCAGCAGCTCTGGTTTCCTCCAAGGCGTTGTGCTACCTGTCGATAAATATGTTCTCCATATGCAGCAGTTGTGTCCAGCAGCGGTCTCCAGTGTATAAGAAAAATCAGTGATTTTGTGCATTTTTCACATCCCACAGACACATCACCTGCACTTTGTCCACCAATTTGTTTCCCTCCAGAGTTATCCAAACACTCACAACTCAGTGAGACACTTCAAAACAATTAGCAGCTTTGTTAAGGAAAATAATAGACCACTAGGGAAGATAAGTCCTTCATCTCTCAAATATGCAATTTGGTCTTGCAAAACTATAGAAGTCTGAAATACAAGAGAGGCAATATTAAGCTTTACGTGACTTATACTTTTAAAGCACAAATTATGGCAACATATGAAGGTAACACGGGTGATTTGTAGCTATGGAAAACTTGGATCACCTCTTATCTAATGGTCTATCTATTTGTGCAGGAATACCAGGCTTCAACAGAGATAACTCTAAAAAATCACACCCACAACTGTAATACATAAAACCCTCCTGCTATTTTTAAAGGAGGTGAAAATGAATCACTTCCCCATTACTTCTGAGGCCCCCATAGATGCACTCTAAAAATACTACTGAGGAACCTGGATTTCCAAGTGGAAGGTAAACCTGTAATATATGTAAAAACAATCTTAAAACACTTCTAAAACAAACTGTAACATATTCCTAATATATGGTGGTGTGATGCAGCTAAAGCTATTTGTTTGAGATGATTACCTACAGAAGACCACACTGATGTTACCAACTGCACAGTACCACGGGCATGCTAGTCAAATGCACGTCAAAACATCTTTGTTGCATACCATCAATACACATATATTCAGTAGACAGATGCAGACAGAGATTAGGAAACATTTTTCAAGATCATTAGGACAGCCCTGCCGCTTGTAAAGGCAAAAGCTTCAGGATGCAATGAACTGAAAGTCAAAACAGAGAATTAAGATTTACATCTGAGATCAAGCTCTGGAGCGTGAAGCAATAACGGTATTCTGGATAGCACAAGAAGCAAGTTGCATACAATGCTACTTCTTCAGACAGGCAAAGCAGGCTAGAATGAAGTAGGCAGAGATCTATGTAGATTCCAGCTCATGACACACTCACCAGAGATTAAAAAGTCTAAGTACTTTCTAAACAACAAAAAAAGCCCCTTTAGTCATTAGTCCACCCTTCATTTTTTGATATAAAGTAGAAAATAAGCAGCACTTCCTAAACAACGAGGAGCAATATGAACAGTTTCAAAGATACCTCTCATGAATATTTGTTCTCCCTCCCAAATCATCAACCATTTAAGCAGTTTTCCAGGGGAAGGAAAGCAGATAGCTGTGAAGATAGTGCAAAAAATGGATCCACTTTCATGGTTGTGCATGTCACACCCTTGACCTTTACTGCCTCTGGGACCACCAGCACGTCCCTACTCATGATATGAAATAGCCTGAGCATTCTGCAGGAAACGCTGTGCATAAGTGCCTGCGTGAAATGAATGTAAAATGATGTACCTAATTTACATGTATAATTACCATGAATTAGTATGCAATTGGACAAGTAGACTCATTTTTTGCAGGCATGCAGTTTCTAAATTCAAGCCTCATCATGGAGCGATCTCATGGTTTGATAAATGGTTCAACTGAAGAACCGCTTCCAAGTTCTGCTGCTAACCTCAGCTCACTCTCCAACTCCTCCATGGACAAATTTCAATCAGTAATAAGGGCTAAAAACATTTGCCGATCCCAGAGAGCTTTTAATAAATTCACAGGATTTTATCTATTAAAGGACCTCCAAGATGATCGAATCTTACCTCAACCCAAAGAAGAGCAGAATACCATTGGCTCCACTAAGCCCACGCGTTTGCAACGGAGCTAAAGAACGTTTCTCAGGAAGACATCCAATCCTGAATTAAACGTGACGGAAATTCATCATGTCCCTAGGTAAGTATTTCAGCAGGCTGGCTAGAGGAAGTTTGGAGTAGTCAGCTGAAAGACACAGTAGAAATGCCTTTATTACTTGATAGCACGCATGCTTTGAGCGCCGAGACAGCCGGCGAAAAGACGAGCCATCCCCTTTGACTCAGAGGCAGCACGCTCTTTCGAGCAGCGTTTTCGCCTCCCGACAGAAAGCAAACTCCACACAGGGAAGAGAGAACAAAGAAAGCCTCCCAAGCATCCTCCTTTGAAGCCCCAGCCGTAGGACCAGGCGTGCTTCAGGGACTCAGGGCGTCAGACCGCGGCGCGCCGTTGGCCGGGGCGAAACTGCCGCGCGGCCTGCGGGCGTGAGGAGCGCGAGCTGCGGTGGGAGCCAGGAGGCGAGGTTCGACTCCACCGTATGCCTTCCCCTTCCCGGGCCCCTTCGCAGGGCCGCGGGACCCAAGGGCAAGAAGCCACTATTCTTCAGAGTTACGCTACTCCCCTGGAAAGCCGCCTGCGAGCCAGCGCTGTGATCCCTGTCCCAGCAGAGCCTATATTTGCTGCAGAGCTCTGGAGTTTATCACGGAGAAAGAAGCCCGGGGAGGCGCTAGCAGCCGGCTCGCCCCGGGAGCGCGGCCCGCTCTCGGGACACCCGCGGGCTGCGAGATGCCGCCGGCTCCCAGAGGGGAAACGCGGCCCGGCCATACCGCGCGGGCGGGCCGCGGCGGCCGAGGGCCGGCGGAGCAGCGGGGCCGGGCAGGGCTGGGGCTGCACCGCGTGGGAGCGGGAGCCTGGCGAGGGCCATTTCTCCTTCTCTGAGGAAGAGCGCGGGGAGGAGGGGGAGGAAGAGTAACGGGGAATGACTAAGTCCCATTAACAGCCCGGGGGTTGCCAAGCAACGGGGAGGCAAAGGCGAGAGACAATAGGGACCGGGGCCAAAATAACAGAGGCGCCAGAGACCCCGCGCGAGGTGGGTGAGAGGAGGCTCGTATCTGGACGGCGATTAACCCCCGCGCGCCCGGGGCCCGCGGCTGGGGAGCCGCGGCCCGCTCCTCCGCCCCAAACGGGCCCGCGGAGGCGACGGAGGGAGGCGGTAACGCCGAGCCGCGCGCCGCCCGGGCCGGCGACGACCTGCGAAGGCGAACGCGCCGCCTCCCCGGCTGCTCGGGGCGCTCGAAGAGGCGGGATGAGCACGAGGACTTCCCCCGGGCTCGGGCCGGCGGGCAGCGCAGGGTTAACGGGAGCGTTAGGTCCCCAAGGGGCCGTCGTCGCCGCCGCGCTCCCCCACCCTGCCGCCCGCACCTCGTCCCCTTTTATCTGGCACCCCCGGGCAGCGCAACGGGCAGCCGCAATGGAAAGTTACAGCCGATTTCCCCTCGAAGGCTGCGCCAAGTCTTGCCAAAAAACGTAAGAGAGGAAACTAGCTCTAGACTGGAAGGTTGTTTTAATTTCCTCCTCTGCCCTTCTTTCTTCCCCCCCCCCCCCCCCCAGCTGATTTATATATTTTTTTAGCCTCTTCTTCTGCCCTTGAGCTCCGACTCCGAGAAGCGGCCCCCGGCGCCCAGCTCCCCGGTGAAGCCCCCAAACCAGCCCACAGTTTGGCTCCGCTCGGCCGCGGCTGCCCATCAGGCAGCGCTCGGGAAGGAAGGCAGGATTAACAGCTGTCACGGTGCCGTCCTCCACGGGGGCCCCCTCGCTACCGTTTTCAAAATCAAAAGTGCCCTCCTTCCTTTCTTCCTCCCCGCAGCCGAGCGATCCCGCGGTTCAGCTCGGACGCAGGAGGAGGGACACAAGTACAAATATTGCATCAGGTTTTTCCTAGCTCTGCAGCAAACACCCAGTGGAAGCAGGCGGGATTAGATAAGTAATGTTATGTTGAGTGCCGGTGGTGCGGCTGGAGGAGCCCAACACCACCAGCTCCGAGATAACACCACCCGCTTCCTCCAAGCGTTGTCCGCAGCCAGGGGTGGCAGCGCTTTGGCCTGGGGCTTTTTAATTCCGTTACTAGCAAAACGTCACACGTATTTTTGTAAAGAAGCAACTGGTTGATGCTGATTCAGTGGATGCCTCCGCCCTGCACCTGCGACACAATTTTTCAGAGCTCAGCTTTCAAATGGACTCAACTTTCAGAGTATGGATTGAGAAAAGAGACTGGTGGCTTTGAGACTCTCCCTGGGTAAAGCGGCTGCAAAAGCTTCAGAAGTTACTGCTCCCAGCCGCCCCCCACCTCTGCGTCGCCGCCACTTCTCTCCTCAAACCTAAAACATCTCCTTGCTAAAATACAAGGCCAGGAGCAGGCACGGCTGCCGGCCAGGCACGCTCTCCTCTGCCGACTCTTTCAGAGACCCCAGGATGGGCCGTAGGCAGGGATAACATGCAGGAGCACCACTGCTGTTTGCCCAGTGAGCACGAGCCAAAGCCCTTAGGTGCACAGCCCATCTGAGACCACAGAGGGGCTGGAGAGCAGCACATACCCTCAGAAGAGCTGCCTCTGAAAGCAAGAGCTGAACACACGTAAATCCAGACCTAAGGCAGGTTGCAGAAAGATTCTCAGCTCCGCAAAGAGACTGCAAGCCTATCTTTGATCCGATGTGCTCCTGGGTCTGCAATTAACTGTTGGTGCAAAGAAGACTACCTATAAACCTAGATCCGTAGCTTCTGTAAATATGCAGGTATTACTGAAGTCACAGGAGCTGCATCTATTTATACCGTTTCGCCCTCTACTTTTGCAGACCTGATTTTACCCCCCATCCTCCGGTAAATGCTGGGTCACAGCACGAGGAAGTAACACGGAGGTCAGTGCAGCGCTCTCTGGGACACAGGGCTCTGCCCACACAGCGCAGACTGCAGAACCAGGCACTTGCAATCGTGCGGTTCCTAATAAAAGAGCCAGAGAAATGAAAAGAGGAAAAAAAAAAAAAAGGAAAGAAAAACAGAGCAGCTGATTCTGCATTCCTTGTTTAAACTCCTACTTCGCTCCCTGCGATTTCTGCCGGCACAGGAACCGCAGCTCCAGACGGAGCACAAGGGTGGCCTGAACCTTCCTTTCAGGTTTCAAAGTTGAGCTCTTCTCCAAGTTAGAAAAAGCTAAACATACCATTCTCCTAGCCTCTGTTTCTCCCAAATTGAATACACATTTAAATATGTTGCAGAGACGTGTGGCTATAGTTTTTCTACCTCTTGCTTTCAGCCAGGATTGTAGGCTCAAGAATTGTCGAGCTAAAAGAACAGGTATTTCACAAGGACCGCTAGGCTTGTCTTTACGAGTCAAGGCCCACTAAAGACAATAGGCTCAAAATAACCCCACAAACACAGCTCTGAAGAAGCTCTAGTCCTGAAATCAATGGACTAGCCAGGCGAATAAAATCACTCACACGCACACTCTAAGCGTTGCAAGCTTAATCCATAATAAAAGACAAAGAACAGGAGAAACTAACTGAAGGCCAGAATGTAATAGAACTACAGAGGGAACGCAATTTCTAAGCGTGTGTAAATGCTAACTTGAGTAAACACAGATTTTCTTCTCTTTTGGAAATCTTATTGTATGCAAAAATCGAGTGAATGCAATCATAAATAGAGAAGAATGGGTATAGATACAGACATTTTGGATTATTCACAGGCAGAAAGGCATAAACCGAGTATACACGCGGTACTGCAGGAATATCTCCATATACATACACACAAAACTGCTTAAAGGAAATCCTCAAGTTGCACAGTTAACGCCACAAAAAACAAAGTTAACATTTGCTTTTCGATATTTTGAAGATGAATCATAAGATACATTATTTGTAAACTGACACTAAATTAGTTCACAAACTCACGTTATTTGGGGGATCCTGTCATTATGATTGGTCACTTTAAATTTACAGCCTGAACCCTGTTTATTCCTGCATCATAATAATGTACATTATCAAAGGATTCATTTATAGTCTTAGAATTTGGAACGGTGATAGTTAATTAACCACTGTTTCTTTCCTGCTTTCAGTTTCACATCTCATCTCTGTACTTTTCAATAGACTGACTAAGAAGTGTTTGTCTTCTTGGGGGGAAAAAAGAAAAGGTCATTAAAAATATCAAAAATGAATTTAAGCAAAAGAAATCTAGGACACCGGCCAAATACCAGGTTATCAGCAAGGCCAGCTCTACTCTAACACCTAGTGTCTTTAGCTTGCAAGAGGAGTCATGATCTCTGCCCCGCTTATCTCGAGTGGCAAAAGCCTCAACTGTCGGCACACTCACCCGGGCCGACGGGTGCTCCGGCTGCCACCGGCGTGTTAGGGTGGGAGAGACAAGTGGCCTGGGAGAAAGCTCTGCTTTGGAGGGACGCCTGCAAGCACGCAGGAGTCTGGCAGAGCCCCAGCAAGGCCGGAGCACCTCGATGAAGAACCTGAGCAAGGAGCCATGGTCCAAGGCTCCCTCCACAGTCAGCGGAGGCAGGTTAACAGAGATTCATACCCGAGATACCTGAGGCACCAGCCCTCCGGGTGAATTGCCCCCTGGAAGCGCCCCAGCTCTGTTAATGATGGCGAGGTCTGCGGCAGCCACGCTCTTCGCTTGGTTTCCACATCCTGGTTTGATGAATCCCGGCCCTGGCACGGCTAACTGGTGCGTTTGTCCCTGCAAAGCTCTCCTTGTGCGGCCCTGACGGAGGTCCATGGCTCGTTCTCACGGGAAAGGTGAGCAGGGTTATCACTCCGGTATTTTTGCCCCTACAACTTCGCAAAAGCAATTGCTTGTTTGGAGGGGCGTCTTTAAACAAAAAAAAAAAAAATCAAAGAGAAGACTGAGGTCTCTAGTACCAAATCCCATCCCAAAAAGAAATTCTGCCATCAAGCTGCAAACATCTGAAAACGGCGATTTATAAAGGAAAGGCTGACAAGTGTAGCACTGCTGGCAGACAGCAATGCAATAATAATGCTGGCTACAAATCCCTGCTGAGCAACTTAAGTGACTATCATCAGTCATGTTTCTCTTCTCCTCTATTTAATTGACCATCAGAATGCTTAAAAGCGACAATGAATACCCAGAATGTTTTCTCTCACATCCTTCTCAGTGTCACAGTGATTGACTTCTGGAAGCCAAGAGAGGAAACTTAATCCTTACACTGCAAATAGCGGCAGACTTTTGTGAATCAGGTACTTCTGGACTTTAACCTCAAGCTCATTCATGATCTATTTGAGGTCATGGTGTTCCTGCCTACCTTTTTTATATTTACTTTGAGTTTTTCATCTTAATCTTGTGTTGATCACAGAGCAAGGCAGTGTAGAAAAAGAAAAATGAAAAGAAAATCCCAAGCATCAAACATCCACATGCCTAACATTTGCTCAGGTTGCCTAACTTGCCTTCTGCCAGCTTACAACAGGCCAGTAACATCTTGGACCCACACTGCGGTTTTCCTTTCCAGTGGGGCAACAAAGCATGCCGTGCATCGTTCATGGACCACGCGATCCCCCAGCATCACTGCAACCATTTCAGGACTGGAACACACTGCCTGGGTTTGACACCACCACCCACCAGGTGTTGCTCGAGTACAGTCACGCAGTTTTCTAAAAGCAGTGAAGATCCAGCCATACAAAGAACCAAAAAATCAAGCAAAGGGGTGAGTATGCAATCCGAGTGTTCTGTGACAGGGATATGGGACAAAGCACATGTCTAGCCCTCCCGCAAAGGGATTTATATTTAACAGTTGCAAATGGCCTCTTGGTTGTGTCCCTGTTGCAAGGAACTCCATGTTCTACAGAAGGGCTTGTCTTTGCTGCACTCAACTGCCAATTAGCTTGAGGTCCATAGATTTGTTAATGATGATTTGGATATTCCCTCAGATTTGATCAAGTATGCAAATGTCAGTGTCTTACCCTAGGCAAAGCCTGGGAAAGGGAGAAGGCCAAAGCCAATAAATAAGTAAGTAAATAAGAAGATCATTTTGGCTTGAACTGAAAAAAATGGAACATCAAACAAATTTTTCTCCTCCTTCCCTCATTCCTCCCGCACTGCATATTCTCAAACCTGATGCAATGGGAAATTTCAAATAGCACTGGAAATGCTCCTTTCATCAGGAACAGAGACCAAGAGGTCCTATAGGACTACGGTAAATATTGCAGACTAAATGCAGGTAAATCTATTCCCCACTGGACCCAAAATCTGCAAGAAGTAGAAAGAGCAGTTTGGGAGACATCACTCTTCTCTGTAAATCAGTACCCAGCAAGGTTACGTAAGCCTTTCTAGTGCCCCATTCACCTCATCACCCAAAACGCCCAGCGTCCCTCTTGGGGGTGCCTGGATGGCCAAGGTAATAGCCTCCAGATAAGCCATAAAACTGCTAGGTTTTGCCCACTGGAAGACAATAAAATCGCCACGCCATGCTCAGAGGGGGTGGATTTTCACAATGGTGTCCTAGCCAGTTTCCAGTAGGAAAATCTGTTGAACTAAACTTTCCCTGCACTTTCAAATGGAAGCAGTTATTCCTTATTCCAGGTCCTGCACTGTTGTGTAGTTTTGTTATCGAACAGTTGCTGCTGCCTTTAAGCCTAAGGAGAGCTACATTTCAGTGCTGGGAGCAGCATTTTATGTGCACATGAAAGTTTATATAACATTTGGGTATCATTTCTGATGAATGGCCCTGCATAAACGTAAGCTCTTCAACCCATTGCTGTAGCAACTACTATTTTTTTTCTTATTTGTGCGTATTGAAGTTATTCATTCAGGTGCCAACCACGGCTGAGGCCATGCTATCAATATGCAGTCTGACAGCAGCAGCAAGAGACAGCACCAGCTCTCCAGACCATACCTTTCTGCTTCTAGGAGAAAAGGAAGAATTACCGTTTGCATTTCACAGGTAGGGAATGGAGGTTCAGTGGAACCAGACGATCTCCCCAAACTCATAGGAAAAATCACAGCGAAGTGAACAGCGAAAGAACCCCGATCCCCAGAGTACCCATCTAAGCGCTCAACCAGAAGATGCTCATGCTACGCACAATTCTCGCAGAGGCCCTCTCTCACGCAGAACAAGGAGTCTCAGACAGACCTATCATCCTGAGATGCTTGTCTCACCAAAACATCTGCAGCGTTGACACAGGCAATAAATAAAAGGGTGTCAGCTCATAGCCTGTGAGCGCCCTGAGGTGGCATGCAAGCCCAGCTGCTGGTAAGCAACCCTGCTGAAACGCAGTCAGGAGCAGGGGGTCGACTTCCAGTACGCCCGGGTCTGGCTTGGCAAGGTGCCGACCCGCGCCGTGCTTATCTGTGACGAAGTGAGCGTCTCGTCCAGAAGGGGGCTGATGCGACCCACCATGAGGACCGGAGCTAAACCCACCCAGGCCCCGGCAAGCCGTGTCCCCTCCCCTCCCCGTGCCTGATGTTTGTCCCCAAAGGGCCGCGCATCCACCACGCACGCGGAGACAACCGCAGCTGTGGGTGACAGCAAGCCGCAGCTGCCCCGAGACACAGCAGCCAAGGTCTCAGCCCGCAGCTCGCACCGGGACGGGCTGCATGGCCCAGCCGTGGGGGTCTTTCGAGAGCAACGACAAAACATTACGGAGTCCAGTCCTGCTCCCTGGGAACGTCACCCCAGCAGAGGCAGAGTGCTGGCTCCGAGCTCTCCTCCCCGCCGTGGGGAACGGGTAGTTTCATCTCGCCTTTTGAAGTCTTTCTTCTGAACCCCGCTCTTTTGTAGCGGCTCCTTTTGCTCCTGGGGATCCACTCGAGAGGAAACCAGCAGCCTGGCAAGCGCCGCGCTTCCCCACCCGCCTGCTACTTCCTCCTCCAAAAAAATGCAAACTCATTTTCTTTCAGACCAACCGGCTTAGGTAAACAAGCCTGTGTATCTCCTTCCTATTATGATAACAGAGAGCAAAGATCTAATTAAATAAATGAGCTGAAATAGATTTATAAGAATGGGGAGGGTTGTTTCTTAAAGCTGGTCACAATGAGATTAAGAGCAAACTAAGACCCGGATGCTTTTTCACAGGAGAGCTGTAAAATGAGTGGCACAGGACCAGCAGAGCTTAAAATACACGGCAGGGCACACCCTTCCCTCTAAACACACCTGCCACTTTCTTCCCCCCTCTCCTCTCTCCCACATCCTCCCTGGAAAGGCTAAACTTCATTCATTACAGAACTGAAATATTTCCTTTTTTATTCTAATATTTCCTGTGCGGAGCCCTCCTTTTTTTATAGCCAACCATCTGGGAGAGGGGAGGGGAAAGGAAACCTCAGAGCTTTCCAGACACAATAAAAAAAAATGTATGGTGTTTGAGTAAAAACAAAAAGCATAAACAAACAAACCACGTACCCAAAATAATGACTTTGGGGAAAGTCGCCAAAAAATTCTATAAGCTTCTGGAGCGTCATCCGTCCCTCATTCACACTTCTGCGAGAAGAGAACAGAAAGTTCTTGCTGCCGAGGAAAGCGTGTCGCTGTGGTTAAATCGCCGGCTGGGACAGCGTCGCGTGGATGGGAGCGCTATTCCTAGCTCTCCCGGGCCTCCCGCAGTTGCTTTGGGCAAGCCAGGGAGGTGAAGGGTTTACAGAACGGGCGCCAAGAGCTGGGCTTCAAAAGCTATACTTAAGCACCTAAGTATAAGGAGCGCGATTTTCGTTAAGTACCGAGTTCTGAGCACTCCCGACTGACGGCAGCTCGGACACCTCAGCCTTCAGCCTTTCCGAAAGATGAAGCCACATATTTTTAGATGCCTAAATACGTATGCAGGCACCTGGTTCTGGAAATTGTAAAGCCCTGGTGCAGGCAAACTGCTGAGCGGCTCACAGCAGCAAGCCCTTTAAATATCGCTGCAATTCAGTTTTCCTCCCTGTAGCACTTTCCCCTGAAAGAAGTGCTACGAGGTTTTGCTAAGGCAGCACTGCCAACGCCGGGCAGTCAGTACTTCCTTAAGAGTACCTTTTAGGTTCTCTTTCTTCACGCTGTTTTTTTAACCTGTGGGAGATAGGAGTTCACGTTTTCAAGCGTTTCTACACGACCAGACTTTCTAACATTTCAGGAGGAAACCCAGTTTCTCACTTATTCACGACTGCAGGATCTGGAACTTCAAAAAACCCATCGACTGTTGCAAAGTTCACACGCAGTCAAATACCCTGGCAACACGGCTAATAGCTGCAGAGCACGCCGAGCTGCTCCGATGGGCAGCCTGCTGGAGCGCAATCCGGGATGCAGCTCCTGCTGGCCCCAAAGCACACGGCTCCCTGCCGTTTCCCGTGGGGTGCGGCACACACATTACCAACTGGCTAGGAAAGGTTTTTGCAGCCTGGTTCCTGACAAAGCAGTCAAAAGCAGCCTGGCTGTTTTATCGATTTTTGCCCTATGCGTGATAGCGTCCCACCGTTCTGCAGCTTTCCAGGTCTTCTCTTGGCAGGGTCTTTCATCTCTTTATTACATAGAAAAGCAACATGAAAATTAACGTTGCCCATTATTTTCCATACAAAAGATAAGGCTTCAAGGGCTGGCCGGGATCTCAGTACCTATGCGAGCTGAGAAAAGTCCTTCCACCGATGCCAGTGGAGGCCAGATCAGGTCCTTAAGGAATTCTGCTTCCTTCCTGGCTGTGCCTTGCAGACCAGTAACACTTCACAGCCTATACACCATCTTATACCCAAGGACTTCAAATATATTATGAATACTCATTAGCTCAGGATCACAAAACACACCTGAGTTACACTAATTAGTAGGTCTCTGCTTGTTTTTCCGTAGGGAGGTATTAATTCTTAGCCTCTGTTTTCCTTACTATTATTATTTATTCCCACTGTAGCAGTATTTTGGAAGATCTAGCACGGCTCAGGCCCCTCCTTCCTCCTAAAAGCACCACACAAACACAAAGCAAAGCACCGTCAGGCTCACTGCTCCTGTGCCCAGCAAAGAGCCGCTCTGCTGAACTTATTCTAGCCGGAAGCTGAAGGACGATGGCAGCAGTGCCAAAACCACGCAGATCCAGCAGCTAAAAGAGATGCGCTCCTGTAGCCCGCTGGAGGTATTTTGCAGGCAGGTACTAGGTCGCTCGGGTTGTGCCCCAACCCCCAGGACACAAGCCAATGCTGAACCAGGAGCCACGCAGATGAGGTTTTCACACGCTGCCCCCAAGGGATTAAGCCCTGGCGAGAGGCAGAATATGGTCACCTGGGATTTGCCCACCCAGGCTTGGCGACAGGCTAACTGGGCACGCCGGTCCAGCCATCTCGGCGCACACGCAAGGAGAGCTTGTGACTGCTTAAAAATACATCCCTTTACCAGCTTCAAATTAATGTCCTCAAGCCATGTTCAAATACTTAATATTAGCAGCCTGATTTCTAAGCTGTGAATACCTGCAGATCTCCCAGGCCCCCAAAGGTATTGGGAGTGTCTCCCTCCGGATGGGAAAGCAAACCTTCAAACCCTCCACTCCTCTGTGAAGTTTGGTACCTCAATCTGTCACCATGCTTCCAGTCTTGGGTTGAAAATGCAACCATTGAGGCTTTTACTTTAGGCGAAAACGGTTTCTCGTGGTTTCCCCTCACAAAACCCCACAATTTCACTTTGATTTCAAAGCTTTCTTTGTTGGCTGCTTCTTTTTTAACAAAAGGAAGCAACAATCTCAAGGTTGATCTATTCTAACCAGCAAACCAAGCTTTGTTTCCAGCAAGGGATGGAAGCACAGGCCGGAAGCAAGGCACCACCAAGGACGTTCTTCCTCTTCCTTACACTAAGGGCCCAACTGAGCCCCCAAATCGCTTTCAAAAACAGTAGGACTTCTGCTTTTGAGTCCCTTAAATGCTTATGAAGCTCTCACCCATAATATATCTATACATCAACAGATCACAATTCAAGGGCAGTGGAGAAAAAACGGCCAAAATGGCCTAGCTCCCATTGTCTCACGCTCACAATTTAAAAAGCCTCCTTTTAAAAACCTCTTTCTTCTGCAGTAGTGATGGGCCTGATCCGAGCAACGCAAATACACCTCCAGTCATTTGAGCTGAGAAGGAATAAAGATGCTCACCTCTTTGCAGAATCAGAGCATGCAGTCGTGGAAACACCAGCATCACAAATGTGAGAGTAAAAACCACACCTCCAGCATGTGCACTTTATTTCCTTCTTGTTTTTAAAAGCACAGTAACCTTATTAGGAGAGTTACCTTCTGTAGAGACATGGGACAATCTCTGATTATGCTCCCATCCCACTTTCCATTAAGTTTCCAGACGAAATGGCTTATACAAGCCCTTTGAGCTGTTCTTGCTTTATGACTCCACAATTTTAAGCAGTAGCGTGCAATATTCTGTAATAATGACAAACTGGAGGCATACAGGGCTCTCAGCACTAAAAGACTGCCAAGCTTTCACAGACACTATGTACGTCTCCATTCTGGAGGGGATTTTTCACTGTGTTCAATCCTGTAAATCTGAGCCTCCCGAAAAATCTCTCTCCAAACGGTCGTGCAGGAAACAGTGGCAAGCCGTGCTTAGAGAGAAGCTAACCCCAAGAGGAAGGTTTGCATGATTAGATCTGCTTTTCCCATCTACCGCTTCTGATCTAAATGCACCGAGAGCCAAATTAGCCCACTGTCAGCAGGTCACAAAGGTGGCATAAAGCCACCGCGAGCCCCCCTCCCCGCCTCCCTCCAGCCTGCGCGGCGCTCAGCGGCTCGGAGGAACCTGCCTTTGTAGCCAGGTACTAACAAGGCGGCAGCGGTAGTTCGGTACGGGCTGCAGACTGCAGCCATAACCCTGGGAAACGGTGCGCACTCCCTGCGCCGCCACCATCGGAGAAAGCCGAGGACGGGACGAGAAACCTCTGAGGAAGGATCAGGCCCCCGGACCGAGCCCAGCCTCCTGGTCGGCTCCGTTCCAAGGGCCGCCCTAGCTAAAAGCTCATTTTTCCTAGCAGCGCTCTTCACCCCTGGAACGGCACCGGGAGGAAGGGCAGTTTCACAGCGGCGGCAGTACTGCCGGTGAGGTCTGAGACCAGGTCTGGGCAAGCGGGAACAGCAAATCCTGCTTGCAGTCAACTTCTCCAGTGGTGTTGAAACACTGGCTGGGGGGGCCTTGGGGGAGGCAGAGCGGGGAGGGGGAGAAGGTGGTGTCTATTACTCCTATTCGAGCAAGGAAGCTTTTCAGGGAGAGGGTTTGCAAAGACTGACGCAGCACTAAACTCCCTGAAAATAGCAGGGTGCAAGAGCCACGCAGAGAATTTGGACAGGAGGAGGACAAGACCGTGCAGCATTGACACGAAGCTGGCAGCAAAAACCGGGAGCACGCTCGGTCAGGCTACAGAGATACGGACGCTGCAGCAGAGAAGAAAAATGACTGGCCCAAGGCCACGCAGCAAGGCAGTGTCAGCTCTACGTGACTTTCAGTTCCCACGCTGGCACAGTGTAACTAAGGGATCCGCATTATGGCAAGCCCCAGACAGCTATATAGCAGAAGCCATGCCTTCCATTTTCTGCCACTTCAAAAAAAAAAAGGTTAATATTGGCTTCACAATAATATGATTTAATTTATGCCCATTCACATATGCACACAAATATATATATATATTTTTTTTCTGAACTCCTATTTCTTGTCTTTCCAGATGCACTCAAGCATACCTTAAAGCCTTTCTGAGTAACCCGAAAAGGTTAAAGCTTCATAGGTGAAAGGAGAGCTGCAGTTCTCAGGCATTCACTTGATTCCAGGAGCTGGGGCTCTGAGTGAAACACTAAACTTCATTACATGCTGTCAGAGCACCAGAGCCAACGCCGCAGGACGCTGTGGATGGTCCCACCTGGAAATCGGCACCTTTACCGATAACTTTACGCTGGGAGATGCTGCAAGTGTTTCCTACAAGCTGTAAACCCACCCAACCCTGTAGAAAGTAAAGGCTGGTGACTGTAACAGGAGCAGGTATAAATAGCAGAAGTCTGTCATTTGGAGCAGTCACACTGGAGGAGACCTATCCAGGTAATCCATCTTTTACTCTGTTATACAATGACACAGTAATGGCCAGCCCTGAGGGACTTCCTTGAGGAAAACTCGACTGTTACTAAAATGGTAAGTTAATACCCACCAAGAACTCAGCCGCTGTTAGACCAAGGGACAGGCACAACAGGGAATAAAGTATTACCGTCACCATTCAAATATTTTTATTTATAAAAGCATAAATAAATAGACCTATCCTCAGGCTGCAAGACAGGAGGCTCAGATTAAAAGAAAAGAAAACCCTGCACACATCGATTCTTTCTTTACCATTTCTCCTAACAAATAGCTCAGCACAGCTGTGCTGACAGGTAGCTGGGGCCATTCAGTGGAGAAGGGCACATTGCCCGGACCTCGCCGAGACACAGAACACAAATCTGAGCTTAGACTCTGCCCTTTTGTGTTGATTAAAAAAAAAAAAAGAAGAAGAAAGAAAGAAAGAAAGAAAAGTTATGTAGCTAATAATGGGCTCTATTGTGCCATCAATTTTTTAAGCTTTAATGATTTCAGGAGGAAGTTCAGCTTAACAATCAATAGTACAATACGGCCAGTAGTACTTGGAGGAAATTCAACGCACACAACCTGCTTCTCAAGACCTGTGATTAGGTCTGGCGTGAAGGGGAACTCAGTGGAAGGAGGTTCCTCTTGCTCGGGGCAGCGGGGTGCTCCCGGCCGCTGCCCGGGCCAGGCTGTCCCCCTGTCCCAGCCAGCTCCCTGTCCTATTTAGCTGGCGCAGTGCGAGCTCCCCCTCCTGTCTCGCCGTGCCACCTGTGCAGCCCGGGGACAGCCGCAGAGGTGTTAGGCCCTCTCCAAACAGCACGGGATGTGGCAAGCCGCCCTCACTGCCTGGGGATGCTGGCCACGGGCTCCCCCGCAGCCGGGCAGAGCATACCCCAGGGCTGTCGGGATGCTCACAGCCAGGCTCCCGCCTCCCCGTGGCAAGCCTGAACAGCCCTCCGTGGTCACCGTGGCAAGGAGAAGCCACTGGGCTGCAAGGGCACGCGGGCATCCCACAAGGGTCCGTGCCCCAAGCAGCCTGCTAAGAGGGCAGGCGGCCCCTCTCCTGCTGGCAGAGCGGTCCACGGTGCCAAACCAGCCCACCAAACCTCCCTGCCCACTCCCAGTTTGCAGCCTCTGCTGAGGACGAGGTGTGAGCTCCCCCGAGACAGCTGTGTCTCCGAGACAAACAGCAGGCATGTGACCGGAGCCTGCACGCGTGCATGCACACAAGAGACGGGGATGCAAGCGAGCAGAGGCACCTTGGGCTCTCTCCTGCGCCCCTATCCCCAGCCTGGCTGGCTGGCACACGTGGCTGAGACGTACGGCATCGCACAGGCTCCGTGCTGCAGCAGGGGAAGCGGGACCTGGGCTTAGCCGGGAGGGATCCCGCACGTGGCGCTGAGCGAGCGTAAATGACTTCACGATGTGGGGCGAAGCTCATCAACATGGACAATGTCTCACCCTAGGTGCCACCCTAAAAGTATACAAGCATGCGCAAGACATGCACAGCAGCGATCCTTGGCCATGCTGGACACAAACAGGGGAGGAGACACAAGCTAGTAAATCTCATCCTGGACCCTGTAGTTTCAGATGCCACAACTGCCTCCGCTCACAGGTCTGCACAGGCGCAGATGGTAACTGGATGAATTAGTGCAAGAAAAATCCATCGAGAACTTTCAAATACTGGGCAGCCCTGAGAGGCAAACTGTTGCAGTCTTTAGAAGAGTATTTTGGGGGAAAACCATACATGCTTACCCCATTCCTAAACTCCTTCCTCAGCATCCATCGACGGCCCCAATCAAAGGTGCTGGGCTGGCCAGATGCAGGCTCAGATTCAAGATGTCCCTATGTGCGCACCCCTCGCAGTCCCAGTTTAGCTTCCAGCAGGCTCCCAGTGCAAAGGACTTATTCCTCCTCCCGGTCCCTCATCGCACACGGAGGTCTGAAGACAAGCCTTTGCCAAAGGCAGGCAGGATTCACTGGCTCCATAATGATTTCAGGGAGACCACAGTAAGCAGAGCTTTCTGCAGGGAGATACCAGTGCCCAGGACTACTCACCTCTGCCCAGGAGAGATCAGTGGGTTCTGCTCAGCCTCCGGGTTTGGAGGGAAGAGGGGGCTGCAGCGGGGCTGAGCAGCCCCTTCCCTTCCCCATCCAACCCCTCACCTCCCTGCGCTGCAGAAAAGCTCCTCCTCACCCCACGGGGGCAAATTTGCCGCAGACAGAGACCTGCTTTCTCAAGCACCAGAAGCACATCTCCTCCAGCACCGGCTGGGACCCCCCATTCCCGGTCCAAACCTTGGGTTCAGCCCTCCTCACCCCACCCCCAGAGCGTGGAGCAGGATCTGGCCCGCATCCACACCAAAGCGCTGCCTCTCCCCAAAAGCCAAACTGGCCTCGCACACACCGTTCCCTGCCGGAGGCATGGGGAGTCGGGCAGTGCTTCAGCAGGTACCGAACAGGACCCCTGAGAGGGTGAAAAAAGATGAGAAAAAGAAATGGGCTCATTCCTGGTGGCAATCTGCTGCAACAGACACCTCCTCATAAACATAAAATGGGAGGACATAAAGCAGGCAGGCTGTCATCTACAAGTAGTAAAAGACTATATCGTAAGTTAGAGGTTGCACTGTGGCAGGCTATATTAACTACACTGTTCTCGTTCGGCATTACATTCACTTTAGAATAAGCAATCACATGAAGTCACACTGCCAGAAACTTCAGCGAAAGTTCTGTCTCAATAAAAAAAAAAAAAACAATAATTATCATATAAAAAGAATTGAGCCATAAAGGTGACAAATAACAGACCTGAAAGCCAGAAGTGATCGCTACAGCCATCCAGCCTGCCTCTGCATAACACGGCCACGGACTTGCTCCCGCCTCGAGCCCCGTAACTCCCACCCAGGGAGAGCAGGGCTCTTTAGAAAGCCATCCAGTGACAGCTGGGAATGATGGAAAAGCAGCTGGATCCAGGGATATCTTGTGCTGCCAAGGTCAGCACCCCTCACTGTCAGAAATCTGCACCTTCTCTCTCGTTTGTCTGAGCCTAGCCCCTGGTTTCCTCGCTTGCCGCTTAATCTCAGGGAGAAGGCATTTGCCAACAGCGGAGGGTGTAACCATTTTTTCCACTAGCCAGGAGATGGACAGGATGACCTAGCACTCCTCTGCTACCTCGGTTATCTGTGATCCAGGGCACTGCAACACCTAGCTTTTTTTGGGCAGCAGCGGAGAAGCTTCACGTGAGAAATTTCCTGCTCTGCGCTCTGAGCCTTCAGCTTGTAATTCTTCCGTCTTTCTTTTTCATACCGCCACTTACACGAAACCACAAAAATCAGCCTAGCCTCAAAGGAAAAGAGATTATTTTCATTTTTTTCTTTGATTTCCAAATTTCTCAGCTTCTGCAGGAAGAGTCCGGAGTGTGCTCCAAAGGCTCAAGTTCAACCTCTCCGCCAATAATAAACAAACCCACGAGGCTGACGCGTTCCTCGGGCTCCGCGGGACCGCGAGCCCGCTTCCCGCAGGCTGCTCGCCCGCGGGGCACGGTCCGCGCCTCCTGTCCCGTCCCTGCCTCCGCGCGGCGCGAACGCCTCCGGTCCGCGAGCTGTCGGGACGCTGCCGGGGAGGTGACGGTCCGTTCCCTCGCCGCGCCGGACCGGACGGCGGTACGGCTATATAAAAACGGCGAGTCCTGCGGGGAGGACCGCCGTTTGATGCCAGCTCTTCGCTAGCCGCCCCTTCCCACCCCTCCGCCAGCGCAGAAAGGGAGGGCACCTCGCTCATACTCACTCTTTTAGACGGTTTTAACCCGTTTCCACGCACGGAGCGAGGGGGTGGGGGGGTGGGCAGAGGGACGCGACCCACGGGCAGGCAGAGCGAGCGAAGATCTCCAGTCCTCGGCGGGGCCGTCCCGGCGACGCCGTCCTCACCGGCACCAGCACAAGCCTGGCAGATTTTATGGTTTTTATTTGCCCTCCCCTGCCCGTCTATGCGCGCTGCAAACAGGTGAAGCGAAAGCACTGCTTGCAGTCGGGGCAAATCTCAGCACGCCGGCTGGGGAATGGGGAGGGGAGGGGGGGCACGGCGTGTTGGGGGGGGGGGACGGGTGTTTTTGGATAGGGAGAGAAAAGGGGGGGGGGGGAAGAAAGGAATAACTTACCGTCAAAAAATGACAAATAGTAAGAGGGGGGCACAAACGCTGTGCTCGGCCACGCGGAGGAAGGGAGCAGGCAAAGCGCTGCCGCGAGGGGAAGCATCGCCCTCGCCGACGGGACGGGACGGGGGGTATCGGGGGGCGGCGGCGGGGGGGGGGTCGGGGCAGCGGCAGCGCCGCGCACGTCGGGGCGGGCGGCGGCCGCAGCCACCTGCGCGCCGGGAGCCGCCGCCTCACGGCAGCCCGTGGCGCGGCGCGGAGCCCGCGGCGGCACTGACCTGCGGAGCGGCGCGCGGCTCCCGGCGGCTCCCCGGCGGCTCGGGGCGGTGGGACGGCGGCGTGCGAAGGGCCCGGATGTCGGTAGCCCGCTCCCTCCCCTCCCCTCCGCGCGGCGTGGCGCGGCTGCCCCCCCCCCCCAACCTTACCCCTCACTACCACCACCACCCGCAACCCGGGGCGGCCCCACCCCCGCGGGGCGGCCCCTCCCTGCCGCTGCCGCCGCGCCGGGGCAGCCCCGTCACGGACCGCCGCGGGGAGGGGAGGAGAAGGGTTGGAGGTGGGGGGGGGGGGAGCCGCCGTCGCCGCCCGCCCCGTCGGGGCGCCGCGCGGTGCCACGTGGGACCTGGCCGTTGGGGCGGGGAGGGGGGGGGGAACACCGCCCCTCCCCCCCCCACCACCCACCCACCCACCCACCCCGCGCGGCAGCGGCGGCGGCAGCTTGACAGGTCCACGCGACCAAACAAACCGCGGCGGACGGGCGTGCGGCGGAGCCAATGGGCGCGGCGGGCCGCCTCCAGGGGGCGGGGCGCTGCCGGCGGCGGGGCGGGGCCCGGCGGCCGCCTCAGGCAGGGGCGCGCGGGGCGGCCGGCCGTTACAGCGGCGTCTAACGGCCGCTTTGCCCCCTGCCCAGGGAGGGGGGGGGGGGGGGAAGCGGGCAGTGAGGAACCGCCAGCGCCGGGGGCGGCGTCGCGCCGCGGCCAAGCGCCCGGCGGAGGGACACGGCTTTGAAGAGCCGGCCGGCTCTCCCCTGCGTCCGGGCACGGTGCCGCGAGCAGCTGCCTAGCGCGGAGATACTGCTCCGCCGGAGAAAATCGGGAGAGCCGGCAGGTCCTAGACCGTTAGACAGTGCCAGCCAAATAAACCCTTAAACGGGGAAAAAAAAAAACCCAACAGAGGGAGCCCCCGCTGCCCGGGTTACCCTCGTGGGGGTCGAGCGGCTCTGGATCCTCTCGGGGCCCCCGCGCTTCTGCCCCCTGCGTGATACCTGCTTTCTCCGTTTGAAGTTTTTCTTGGGAGAAAAAACTTCCTGAAAGGATCAGTTCCCATTTCACATGGATCACATGTTTAAGGTGGTACCGGCCCTGGGTTTTCTTAGGTTTGACTGCTGTCATCCCTGAAGCCAGCCGGACAAAAGCGGCTCCTCAGCCTCTCCAGGGCTCAGCTGTGGCAGAAGGAAACCTGACTTTCGCAGAAGATAGGCAAAGAACACGTATAAACCCGAGTTACTGCGGGCAATTAGAATAGTAATAACCCTCCTTTATGTGTTCGATCACGCTGGTCCCAATATTTGCATGTTTCTGTTCCAAAGGAAGAGCTGTAGAGGTCCTGACAGGACCCGTCTGATGGTTTTATTTTGGGGGCTGTTGCTCTTGTGGGGAAGGGGGAGGGTTTTTTTAACATCAAACCTGGCCAAAATCACAATCTGGTTTAATTTCATCTGATAGCCTACCCTGTCATCAGTTTCCTCCCTCCCCATCCTTTCCCACCGGGTCCCAGCGTGCATGTGGAGTCATGGAAGAACATACTCAGCTTAAACTCTAAGCTTTGGAGACAATCTTCACCCTCAATACCAGTTACTTCGGCAGTGGGGAGGGGTGTCCTTCACATGTACATTTAGGACATTTCCAGGATATTTACATGCTATTTTCCAGCATTTCTGTTTCACGGCATAAACCTTCATCAAGAAAACACAAATCCAGGCTATTGCTTTGGGGTATATAGTTCTGAAATCCATCTGTCTCAGGTACAGTGATGCTCTGATCCAATCTGGATGCTGCTCTAAGGCTGATTATGGCCACTGTTAACTGCTGATCCAACTGGAATTTGACCCTGAATGCATTATTTAATCAAAACTCCCATTGTTTTCCATGGAAATCCTCCATTGCTCGTGCATTCTTGGATCTGAAAGGAAGGTCTAAATTAGAAAGAATAGGAGCAGCTGCTGCGACTTTTCTCCACTGATGCAGGAATGTGTGTTCCTGACAGAAAAGCGGGGCAGAATTTTGGGGTGCCAGCCAAAGAACTGCAAAAGGCCGTCACACAATAAACTATGCTCCAAGTCCTCTAGGCCACGTGGTTTTGGAGAGGAGAGGTGCAGGGGGTTCACAGCTGTGAAGGACCAACAGCCCTTTTCCTTGCAGAGATCAGCCCAGCTGCAGAAGCTGTGTTAGCCCTCAGGCTGAAGTACGGGTTGTGGCAGTGAGGCTCCGCAGCCTGCCAGCAGAGAATCCCCTCTGGCCCCTACAGGAAAAAAAAAAAAAAAACTTCATCCTGTTGTCTAGATCCAGGTTTAGCACCTGATTATTTTTAAAATAACAAGCTTGTGTAAAACATACTTGACAGGAACAACGTGATGCTACCTCCTGATCTCCCTGGTACATGTCCTGCCTTCAAAATGCGGTAAGATCACACTGGCTTCCCAAGCATTCAAACTCACCGCAGCAAAAGCATCTTCAAGAGAGTGTGTGACACGGGACAGACATGTGCTAACAACTCCTGCACGCCTTCGTCTAGTGAACACTCACCAGCATGGCGGACAAGATGCTACGAGGGATGGCAACTGTAGACGAGACATGTCACGAGGCAGAAAGTGCTACCGCAAAGAGAAATGCTGGGGGTGCTGGGCAGAGACTGGTACCAACAGAGAAGGGAGTGAGTAGGGAAGGACTCTCTTCACCTTCCTGGATCATTCCCCAGGGAATCTTTATCTTCCTCCATTATGGCAAGATAAAGCCAAGAAATACATGTCCCTCCTGCTGCCTCTGGGGCTGGGAGAGCTCTGTCGGGTGTTTAGGAGCAGTTGTATCCACTTGTGATTGTTTTCTTCTGATTCTTTTCTTCTTCTTTCTGTCTGGCACAGACAAACTCAAGATGGGACTGAACCAGAGAAGATTTTGGCTTGAGATTAAACACAGAGACACAGCTCTTCCTGCTCTACTTTCTCTGCATCTAGTTGTGTCAGGACTCTGAGGACACTCGTTGGCCTTAATTGCCCTGACCAACTTCACCTCCACCCACCCATCCTCTGCTCATTGGTCTAGGGTCTCCACTTTATATCAAGCCTGGGCACCCAGGCTTCGCCTGAGCTGTTTTCTAGGGGTGTCTATGTTCAGTCCTGCTTGTTGTGCTGCATCTTGAAAGGATCTCAGACCTACATTGTAGCCTTGTTTCCAGTCCTGTCTCTGGCCCAGTCTCCTGCTGCTTCTGCCCAAACTTCCTGGGTGGACCCCTGGACCTGACTCATCCCCTCACCTTGCCTGGGACTGCTGAAAGGTCCAGTAACCAGCCCTTGGTCCTGCTGACCCTCCTCAGATCCTGTGGGACTGCATGCTGGTCAGTGAGGGCACTGCCTGTGCTGTGGTCACTCCTTGGCAGGAGGGAGCACCAAACTTGACAGCACCATCGCACCAGGGAGCCTCTTTGCATGAGCACCCTGGTCTTACTGAGTATGCCTTGCTTCTGGACCACCCTCCCTACGTCACTCGCCAAGGTATGTCATGCACCTCTTGCAGCTGTTGGCTATGTGAAGACTTTGGCGTGTGGCTTACAGGATCTGGAAGACCTGGTCGTCCCTGCTTTACTGCCGTATCTGTTCCTCTTCCTACTTCTGCAGAGGTTTGGCCAACTTGGATATGCTGAGAGCCTTTCCCAGAAGGCTCTGCCATGCCAGGTTTAGCCCTCCTGAGCAGATGGGGAAAGAGAACAGTAACTCAGCTTCATTACAGAGGGCTAAACTCTGACTGGCTTTTGCCCATAATGTGATTGAGAGCATGGGAATTGGCAGAAGAGGCAGGGAGCTACCTCATCTTCATACACATAATCAATAGCAAATAATTACTTAAAGTGAAGTGGTTGATGGTGTTTTTGTAGGGCAAGACATGCCCTGCATTTTCAGTCTTTCATTCATACTGTTTAACATGCCATGAGGTGGAGCTCAGTGAGTGACTCACATTGTAAAAGCTCTCTGGTAGCTCCTAGCGCTACCTCTCAGCAAGTGTGTCATGGTTGCTTCAGCAAGTCCCAATCCGTTCTCCATCCTGGCTCTGTAAGCCTTTACAGCCCTGGTGGGGGAATCCCTGAGCCCAGACCTTGCAGGGATGGCATCAAAGCATGTGTGCTGCTTTTCTCTGGGTCCAGACATTTGCACAGTCTGGATGGATCCAGCCTGTGTGAGGCAGAGTGTAAGACAGTTCAGTCCACCTGCAGAGATCCCATGTGGATGCCAGAGCCAAACAAACATCCAGCAGCATGGACAGGAACCCTACAGCTCATGGAGCTCAAGGTTTTTAGGCCCTCTTTACAACCCACTCTGTCTGCCAAGGGAGATGAACCTAATTTCTTTGGTCATATTTATGCGAGGGTCTGGCTTTTCCTGTTTGAAGGCAGTGGCACACAGAGAGTATCTCCTCTAAATTTACCCTGCAACATCCATCACAGATACACATCAGTGCTTCTGAAGTGTTGGCCTTTTTAAATGCAGTATGCTGCCTGTTTGAGTGCTCCTGCTGAAGTGAAGGATTCTGCCAAGAAATCTAATGGTCCTTCTCTTATCGTTGTAACATTATTTGCTTTACTCCAATAACTTCGTAATTGATTTTGGTTTGGAGCTGCCTGTTCAACAAGTGACAAAGCTGAATATGATTTTTTTTTCTTTGTCCTTTATTTATATATATATTAAGGATGCAGGAAGAGCTCCTTCATGGATAGCTCCTGTTTTCCCCGTGCAGTGGTCTGACAGCAGTCTAACTCTGCTCACCTCTCTGGAGCAATCCCAGATTTCCTGCCAGTTTTGGGTTGGGGCGGGTGTCAGAGCAAGGCCTTGGAGAAGAGGTGAGAACTGAGGGTCACTGGTACCAGCCTGCTTTAGCTGAGAGAGGAGAGGAACATGGAGGAAGGACAGGAACTGGCTTGGGGCCCGTGTGCTCTAGAGTAAGCAGTGGTCTAAACTACTCCGAGTTTGCACTGAGAAGGATTTGGAAGCACTCACAAGTTGACCCACATCCTGGACTGCTTCTCCGTGGTTAATTACTGGCCCCCAGCACAGACCCCTTGGCTCTTCTAGCTAAGTCTCCCATCTCAAGCCCTCCCCGTCCACAGGCAGCCTCAAACACTCAGTCTCACAACTATGGCTCTGGTCCCCTCACTATACCACGATACTTAACGCCTAGCAGACCTCAGCCCGGTATGCGGAAGTAAAACTTGGTTGGGGCTAAGATGTGTTCAGTGCCATACTATGCCCTCCATCTGGCATAGCCTTAGCCCTGGCTCCCAGAACTGGAATATGTCTCACACAGTGAGTGGTAGAGCTGGGATAGTCAAGCTGGTGGACAGACTACAGTACAAGTCCCATAAAGATATACAAGCTCAAGCCTGAAGCAGTCTGGCTTTGCCTGGGCAAGCTACCCTAATGATGATTATCCCAAGGTAATATCAAGACTGCATCATGGCCAGCTGACTAAATGTCTCTGCATCCATCTGCAGTAAGAGACCCCCCGTGTTGTATCAGGTCTCCTTTCCCTTTTCCTCATCTCTCAAATGAAGTAGCAATTTTTGCCTCCAACAATGTTTAGCCCAACAATCCTGCGTTTTCAGTGTGCTATTCAAAGGCTGCGTTAGTATTGATGATAATAAAGTGTCCTTGGAGAGGCAGGAAGGCAGCCATGGGTGTAACATTGGCTTCACTGAAGCCAGTGACAAATCGGATTTCAGATCCGTGCACCAACTGTTCTGATGTATCACTGAAATGTCACAGGGCAGTGAGGGATCTATCCTGATACGTGCAGGGGGAGAACCTAAGCAGGAGAAGCCATGCGATCCCACTTGTGAAACTGCCTGGAAGTGGGGGGGAACCTTGCGTCCATCCTTGCTAAAAGTGGCTTCAGTGACAAAATGCCAGTTGAGCTCAACAGGAGTGTGAAGGGTTATGGACACATGTGCCGTGACAGGCGGTCCTGGGCACGGCTGAGCTCGTTGCTGCGGAGGCCAGCCAACAGTGCTGACCTGATGTAACTGGGAGCAGAATCTGTCACTGGATGCTTAACTTAAAATGGCCCAGGGACTGAACAGATGGCTTCTCTTTATTTGCATGCTACTTGGATTTGTGAGTCAAGCAGAAGAATAACTTAATTTTTGACATTTTGCTTCTCCTCAGAGCCCAGCACAATTTATGTTATACTGGCATTTGTGTGAGGCATGTTGCTTTAGGCACAAAACCCGTCCTGGCTTTAACCCTAAAAGGAGCCAAATAGGCAGGAACCGTATTTCTCTCTAGCTCTTTTGTAGGCTCTGCCAAGGGATATCACACTTACACAATTACCAAAGAATCAGGAGAAAACAGTCATTTGGGGCTTGTGGAAGGAAGGGGCAGGCTTGGAGTTAAACTAGGCTGGAAAATATGCCGTTTGTAGGCCTGAAATGAGAGACTGTTTGTGGACAAGGTTTACCTATGATTAAAAATACCCTCCAAGGCCTGCGTAGTTAGTCTTGAGCAGAGGAGATAAATTTAGTAGAGCCCTGTTCCTGCTGACATAAACGTAAGTGAAAATAATACATGGCTGGGGCGCAACTTCTGCAAGCCAATTAAAAGCCTGGCTGATAGCACCCAAGGTGACAGTTGCCATGACTAGTATGTCCGTGTGCCACCCCTTCCAGGGAGGAAAACCCCAGATCCTGCTTAGCTGTACATCGTAATTCCTATACCTGCAACAGCTAAGGGTGATTCTCTGAGTGTCTGAGCCATAGGAGTTTGTCCTCCTGGCTGTATTAGCTGTGCCTGCTGTCCCCAGGACATGGGGATATGACCCATATGTCACAGGACAGGAGAATAAAGTGCATCTTATGGCCCAACTGTAACCTGTGGGAGTTAACCTGAGCAAGGACTTCACACTTTGGCCAGTGTAGACATCAGTATTTTCCGAAGGCTGTATTTGAAATACTTGCTGCAAAGACTTGCTCCTAGTTTCCCAGTGGTCAAAGTGCGGTTCTCCTTCGCTCATAATTTTAAGTCGAGTATCAGGCACACTTAGGGAAACTAGTTTGTGAATGGAATTTAAAGCAGGCGGAGCCGGGAAATCTGTGCTCCTGACAGTAGGAGGAAGCTGTGGCTCCGATCTGTTTTCCAGGTAGTTTTCCATGTCGCTTGCGTTCACTGTGATCCCCCTCTTGTGGCTAGTCCAACTCGTGCAAATTCCCCTGCCTGGGTCTGCCAAGGCTCCGTTGCGTTAGGTTCTTTCCTCAGTGCAGCTGGAATAATGGTGACTTTATATGTAACTACCCTTCAGCTGAGCTGCTGTGAGGGTCCCAGGGTGTAAGACAACCAAAATAATGAGATAAAGTGCATTGGCTTAAACCTCTCGTACTGACTGTTACCTCGGCATCACAAGTTACCACCTGTTTTGTAGATGTGACCTTGTGTAAACTCTTAACATGCTCCAGCTGTGAAGTAAAACATGTGGTTTAAACCACCTTCGTGGCAAGTTAAGCTGACACGTTTTCCTTCACCACATGGGCAGGCTAAGAGCACAAACACGAACAATTTAGCAGCCCAGATTACGGGCCATAATGTGTTACGTTACAATAACTTGGTCTCATCTGATCTATCTTATGTTTGAGCCCTTGAGATTTGGACCAAGCCGTGAGTGAATAAAACAGGCCTAGAGCACATAGCGATTGCCGTATTGCTTGGGTGTGGACAGGTTTTTAGCTGCCCCCTACCTGACCCTCTCTACGTTCCCTGTGGAGTAAAAAGTGCATTGCAATTCTGGTTGCACTAAGCTTATCATTTTGAAAATGAGACTGAGTGTTCACATAAAGGTCCTTAGGTTGGGAACCGCGGCACCTGGAATCTGATTCTGTTGGGCTAGCCCATCGCTTTACCAGTGTCTTCAGGGAGGCCTGGATTTTTGCAGATTGAATCCTACAGCTGGCTGTCAAATGGCCATTCAGGGACAGGTCCTGCTATTCATTCTCCTTCCACCTCTGTTTTTTTTTTTTTATTATTTTTTTTGGTACTGCAAGGAGAAGGGACGGACAGGCTGTGATCCCTGTCCTCTTTAGGAGCCATACATGTGTTCAGAATCAGGCTCTTGGTATCCAGCACTGAGACCTCCTTGAATCTCCTTGTAACTTTTCACCTACTGTTTTTGTTTTCCGAAACAAAACGACTGATGTTGAAATAGCCTGGCATACGGGAACGCCATTTGTTAGACACGACACAAGCATACCATGGCGCTTAATTGTTTTCTTTATAATTCTCACTGGGTGAGACTCGCCACAGCACAGGGCCTGCACAAGAGCCCATCCACAGCTGAAACCCTGTGTGTAGCCCAAGGGCTGGTGTGGTTAGCAGCAGCGGGACTGCGCTTCACAGCGAGAGTAAAGAAGATGCACTCCCCCTCGTGGCTATGCTCTCCCTCCCGATTCCTGGAGCAGATGACCAGGGTCCCTAAAGCTCCATCATGTTTACAGGGCAAATCCATGGCTGGTGCAAGTCCCCTGCACACCCAGAGTTATCAGCACAGCAGAGTCCATCACTTAAGGCTCTGGTAATTCTGCTTACAGTTTTGCCAGACTTTAATTGTTTGGGCTCAAATTTTTCCATGCCAGATGTCTGCCTCAGGCTAAAGTTCTCTGGAAAGTTTCGGCCAAACTATTTTCCTCATTTCCAAGAATGAGGAGAAAGCACAGTATTTTGCCCAGATTTTGAAATGAAATAATTCCGTGAAACTATTGTGAGAGAAAAGCCTCCGGTTATTGAAGCAACAGCATGAAAACTGGCCCTGCAGTCAAAAAGTGCCATTTGCCACTTCCAGGAAAGTTTGTTTAACTTTGTATTAGTTAGAAGCTCTGCAAATCATGGTTTGCATGTGCTCAACAGATCTGGTCACAGATTAGCAACTGTGCTCTCTGAAGACTATTTGCAACAGGCACACTCTAGCTCAGGCCTGCAAAGGAAGGCCAGAGCATGAAATGGCTCCTTCCAACCCTGGAAACAAGAGCTGGGGACGTGAGGCAAGCTGGGGGCAGCAGAGAGGTTCAGAGGTGAGTGTGGGGGGTGCTGAGCCGGGGGCAGAAACGGGTAGGTGCTGTCAGGGATCTGTGAATGGGAAAGCACAACAAGTTAAGAGAAGCTCCTGTGAGAGGTGCCAGACCAGGCGTCCTCTCCCTGCTCCTGCAGAAACACTTCCCCTTGCTGGCAGAGGCAAGAAGGGCAGATGGCCTCAGCGCTGCCTCTCGGATCTCCTCTGGAGCTAGGGAACCTTCCTATGCAGGAGGAGTCTCTCCTTGTAGCTGCTGTTTGGAGGCTTTACCAAAAAGCAACCCCACTTTCCCAGCAACCCTGCCCTTTTACCTGCCTTACAGGGTGGTAGTAAGAGGTTGAAAGTTTGGCTGCTTTGCCGTCATCGCAGGGGCAATTACTGAGGGAAAGCGGGGGTGCTCCAGAAGCCTGTGTGGGTGACTTCCAGCTGGCATGACTTGATGTGGCTGCAGCAGAGATGAGCTGACTGATCCTGGGCCTTGCTGCGTCCCCGGGAACGTTTGCCGTTTGGCAGCCAGCAGTGCAGCATTATATGCAGAGATGCAGGCAGGTTGGCTGCTGTGGTGCTCCATGCTGCTCCTCCTGGCACCCCCGCCTCCAACATGTAAAGTTTGCACTGGATGTCGGGACACTGCCCCACAGCGTGCCCTGTGGACTGGCACGCAGATAGCATCAGACTCTCTCTTGTCCTGGCAAGAAGATTGTCTTCCTTTATAATGCTGAAAAGCGGATGCCAAAAATGCACTTTTGCCATCCAGTGGAGGCAAGGTGGTTAAGAGTGGAGGTGTTGACATGAACTGCCTTTGGGGGTAATGGCACAGAGAAGCATCCCCGGTTCAAGAGGCTGTCTGAGTTTAGCAATAGTCTCCTGTTCCCAGGCTCGGGGCCAGGGTAGATTGGCTGCAATGTTCTTTGGGAATGAAGATTTTTGCCTCCAGGAGAAAAAGAGCTTAGCACAACTCTGCCGAGAGTCTCTCTTAAGCTCATCCACTGGCACCAGTTCCTCAGATGGGCTTGTTACTGGCCTTCCTGGGATATAGCAAAAGCTGCTGTTAGCAGGTGCAGTCAAGAAATACCAATGTGGGGACACAAAGGGGTGGAGAGGTCAGAGGAATTCATGGATCTAGATTTGCCTGTGCAGAGAAAGTAGCTTGAGATAACTGAAGTATCATCTGTCTGATGATAGGGAGGGGAGGAAGGCAGAGAATAGGATGACTACTCTCTTCACGCTCCGTGTTTTGCAAATGCAAGCCCAGGTTCCCCCCACACGCCAAGTATTTTAATGCACAGCATGGTACCTGGGAACAGAGTACAAAGAGCCTCAGCCCCACACCCTGCCCAGCCCTTGCTGCCCTGGACACATCCCAGCCCCTAGGTCTGGGTGGTGGATGGGGCTGGAGCCAGGTGAGGTGTGTGCTAGCTGGCAGATCCTGGGGGATTCTTTGCTGGCTCCATCCAGCTGCTTTGTCCAGGAGTCTTTCTTCAGGTTCCACACCCGTGTTTGCTCTGCGAGGTGAAGAGTAAACTGGAACAGGCACGGCCACTGGAGTCTCATGCCCCACATGGATGCCATCCTCACAGGCTCACGGGCCTCTGTTCAGTCACCTAAAGCAGGGGCTCTAGTGTTAGCTGAGATGTTTGAGGACATTTCTAGTCTTGCTTCCTGCTGCCACTGCAGGAGGGCACAGCTCTCCTCTGATGCCTGTGTCATGCCCCCCAGGCTCAGTCTCAGTACCTAGAGCATGTCAGGTGCCATTGGAGACTTATGTTTAGACAACTGAGTTGAGCCCTTGGTGTTCACACTGCATGCAGGCTGTCCTGAGACATGCTGTTCCTGCTGCTTGGTTGTGCTGTAACTTGCTTGGGTTCTCCCGGGCTCTGCTCAGGCAGACTGTCCAGATGAGTGCACCAGTCTGTGGGAAGGGGGTGGGTGAGTTCAGCTGCCCCATCCCAGGGAGCTCCAGAGCTTTGCCAGGGCGGACCCTGGCCTTGTGATCCGGTTCAGTGAGTTGCCTAGCCCGTATCTCCTCTCCTGACCTCAACCCCTCTTGAGCGCAGATCAGACATTCCCATATCCAACTTGAGATGCAGTGAGCCAGCAGGATGGGCACCAAAAAAAGTTCATTTTTAATAGTTTTTACGTAAAGCAGTTTCTTTTATGTTTAAATTACATACACTTTTAAAAATTAAGGATGACAGTATCTTGCAAGTCCTAGGCTTACAGTCTATTAAATTTCTTTAAATGAATTACCAAATGTGTAAATGTTGCCAGACCAGTGGAGTTGTTGCAGTCAGTGGCTAAGCTCATGGGGCCCTGGTTTGCTGAGGCACTAATGCAGCTTTTGACAGAAGCTCACTTTTCTGCAGATGCAGGGAGAATATTTACTTCATTTCCATTTACTTGACTAGCTCAGCTCAGTGACTTCTCCATCCAGAACTATGAAGAGAATTAGCAATTGAAAAGAGCAACAAAGTGTGTTTTAATCCTCCAGGAGTAAAAATGAGGCGTGACAAACCACTAATTTTAAAATCTTGTTTCTGGTCACTATGTCCACCAGTCAAGTCAGATCACTAACAACAAAGAGGACTTTCTTTGTTTAAATTGGCTTTAAACAAACTGACGTTTCCCTTTCTATTTATCCAGCCCATTTAAGCTACAACACTGAGAGCTCTGGCAGAGAGCAACGCATGTCCACGCTATTAAACTTGCTCATCTTTCAAACAGGATGGCCTTCCCCAAACTGCTTACTGGGGTGCTGGCAGCTCTCGGACTGAGCCAGATGTTTGGTACAGTACTGCTTGGCCATGGTCAACACGGTGCCGTTCTAACAAGTTTCAGCTAGATCAAGTTGCCGTCTTCCTTGGCATTATTTACTAGCATATGCATATCCTTAAAGTAGTTTAATTAAACTCATTAATAACTGATTTGCTTCTCTACCTTTTAGTAAAATTCCACTAAATTCCAGTAAATTCTATGACTTGGTGCAAGCAATGAGTAAATAAGCGTGCAACATCCATTGTTCTTTAATGTAAAACAGCTACGCATTATGAATCTGAAAAATGAGTATTTTTATACTCGTGACTATCCATACTATGTGTATACTGTATGGCCATCTATTTCTGTTCTAGAGTCAAAGCAAATTAGAGTTTGGAGGGTCCTCAAGGGTTTAGCTCATCCATTCCCTACGTCCAAGGCAAGGTTAGCAGTGATTTCCAGACCATTTTTTATCTTGCATGGTGCTACTGATCTCCAGGGATAGATATTCCACTATTTGCATTTTGCTGGATTATCCTCCTATTAGCAAAAGTTTAGCAAAGTGCTATATTTGGTTGGAAGTCAACATATTTTTATAGTTACTAGTAATTGTTCTAAGGAAAAAAAAAAAAAAGAACTCCGCAAAACAAGATTAAAAATAATGATTTCAGACTTGACTACATTTGAAGATTTAGGTAATCTGATTTAAACTGTTCTTGGCGCCAGACTTGATGTTATTCCACATCCTATTTTCTTAGCCACAATCCCACTTTAAGGACTTCCAGGATGTGTCCCCACGCGCTCGTGTTGGAATAACTGTGCTGTGCGGTAACCAGATCAGTAAACAGATCCAAGATAAAAACTGCCCCCTCCAAAAACCCTCACTATTTATTTTTAACTTCGATTAGTTCGCTGATCTGGCTTAGTGCCAGCACAACTGAAGAGCACATGGTGATGGAGTGAGCAGTCAGAGGATGGAGAGAGCAGAAATTCTTTGAGCTGGCATTGCTGCAGGGGAGAGTCCTTGCGAACCCTCCTGCTGCTGGCTCAATGTGGTGGCTTCGCTCAGCTTCCCCACTGAACACAGCAGGTTACCTGGCTTAACCAGTGAGCTGAAGTGGGTACAAACTGCCAGGGACGAGCCTGGGGTCTCCTGTCGTAAAATCATAATGAAGCATGTTGCTTTTCAAACACTTGTCTAATCCAATGGGAATAATTTGCGAAGGAATACTGACGGTACTTGCAGTTCAGTTCATTATCTTTATGATCCCGTCCCTAAAAACACTTAATGGCTAATAAACCTTAAGGAAATACAATCTCACAGGCAAATGTTTTGGCTGAGCACCTGCTTCAGTCCTGGAAAGAACTAGTCTTTTGTCTCTTTAATTGCCTTTTTGACCTTTTCAGAATACAATCTTTTACATTAGCCATAGGACAGCTGCACAGAGTCTTGTGAGGCTGAACCCCTGGCCACACATCCCGTACAGATGATCATGCTGCACAGCTATCTTGATGCTAACCTTTCTGCAGATTCTGTTATTCATCTCAGAAGGGCTCTTTAAAAACCCCAAGGAAGAGCTCTGGCATTTCCAAAATGTCCACAGGGAAGCCCAGTGGCAATTTGGAAGAAATCCTACTTTTGTGATGCTGCTCTTCAGCCTGTGTCAATATGACTGCAGAGCCTCATTTATATACATGAAAATGTTTTAAAATAGCATCCTGGCATCTCAGGGCAAGAGCTCCGCGTTTGTAGGTGACCCCAGTCTTGAGTGAGGCAGCCTGCGGGAGGCAAGCCGGGCTGCGTCTACACGATGAGGGAAGAGCTTCAGAGATCAGCGTAAGGTTGCCTCAGTCTGAGCTTGAGAGCTTGCAGCAAAGAGAGCAGGCAACTAAAATCTTGTGACCAGGTCTGGATGTTTGCCTAGTTGGTTATGTAGTCATGACGTGAGTGGATGCTCAGGTGAGTTACCTCAGCTGGCTGGGAGAAGATGATTAGAGCAGGGGCAACAAGTGACTAACAGGCTACATAGAGGTGCAGTCTTCCTTCCGGGGAGTCTATGCTAAGCTGTCTCTTGGAGATTAACATACAAGCTAGTCCTTTCTTACAAAATACTGCCACAGGGAAGTTATGTCTTCACTCAATAGCCCATGGATTAGAGCACCTATCTGGAAGTGCTTGAGCAGACCTTGAAGACCCTTTCCCATCTCGGAGGAGACAAACTACATGGCGAGTTATTCTCGAGTGGTGTTTGTTCAGCTTCTTCCTCCTCTGTTTTGTATAAAATAATTAACTGAGAGAGGGAGAGAGACAGAGAGAACATATGAGTTTATAGCTCATTGCTTAGGTTATTTATCTAGAAGAGGAAGACCCGGTCCCTGCTCGTAAGACTGTTTAAGTAAGTTAGACAGAAGTCTGTGCGTAGCTCCAGGGAGCCTGCCCAAGGACCTTCTTTGTGTCCAAAGGAAAGCAGAAAGTTGAACCAAGGCTAATGTGGAGAGATGAGCGTGGGCTTTCCAAGTCAACAGCGAGGTCTTTAATGTCATTGCCCAGGGATCAGTGAAGCCTGGAGACCACATATCCCAAATGCAGATCTAGGACCCTAAGACTTCATGGACTGAATGTCATCAACATGGCCAGGCATTGCTAAAGTACCTGCAACCTCAGTATCTAAATACAGCTGATAAAACTAAAAGGAACATTTTAGTTTCCCTTACTAAGACCCAGCAGAATATCCCCTCGAGACAGAAAAGTGGGGTGGTTTTCCTGGGACAAGACCTCCACACCCACATGGGCTCTAGCAGAAAGAAGCATCACCGCTGGTGGCTCTCTTTACCTGCCACTCCATGGCTATGCTGTCTGCTGCAGAAGCCAAGCTGGCGTTGTCTCTGTCCTCGTGAACAGCAACTTGAGATTCAGAGCAAAATCCAATGGTAGCTGGTAGAAAGAATCCCAGGGATTTCAACTGCCTGTGATCAGGTGAGGAATAAATGCAGCTCTATCCTGCAGGAGCTCTACATTTCTTGTTGTATTTCTGAATGGCCAAGCAAATGGCCAGAGAGTGGAAGGCATGTCACTAGCCCAACTTGGTTGGAACAGTTAATTCATTTTCTTCTAGATTACTAATGTCTGTTGATGGCAGATTCCCTTCTCAGGAATGAAGAGGTACCCTAATTCTTAGCCAGTTCCTGCATTTTTAGCGTGACAGGTCCTGGAGGAAAGGTTTGCCCTTATTATAAATATGATTTAGCTGGAGTTGCCTTCTGGCCTTCTATCAGTGATATGTCATTGCAGTGTGTGCCCTTAGATGATGGTGTGTTTAGAGAGCCTTTGTTCTTGTGTTTGGTGAACTGATCTCGATCTGAGAAAGTATCACTCACTGTCAGAATTAAAAAAACAGCCCGTGAAAAGAAAAGGAGCAGCCTTACTTCAAAGGGCTGTGGTTCTTTTCTTGTGGCCTCTGGTAACCTGCATACAGCTGAAAAACTTGTCTAACCCAATTCAATTTAAGGCCTCCTTCTTTCCCTCTAACAGACAAAGACGTAAAAACAATGAGTGCATTCAGGTGCAGAAGAGGGAGGGAAACCCAGAGACCCAGGCAGAGTTCCTGCCACACACACCCTGTTCCCACAGATAAGCACAAAGCCGGGAGGAGTGACACGTTATCTTGGGCAGAGCCAGCTACGTACTAGGTCTCCTTGAAGTGAATGGTGTGTGTGCAGAGATACTATCTTTTATTAGGCCAACTGGTAGAGTCAGAAAAACTAGACAAGCTTTCAGGCACGCAAGACCATCCTCAGGCCAGTGAAACAGCTGAGCCACCTGATGCCAGGAGGCACAGGAGCTGTCCGAAGAGGGACAGAGTGGGGAAAAAAATGTGGGCAGAGCTACCGGCCCAAGAAAATAGTTTGCTAGGACAACGGTGAATGAAGTGTTTGGCACGTCAGCTTGGCATGAAGGGTGTAGGTGATTCTTTTTTGACCAGCTCAGCTCCCGACTCGTCATGTGAGGTCATCTCTGAATGGCAGAGGGCCAAGGGTGGGACCAGTTTAAGCTGCTATGAAATGGTCCTTCAAGGTCATTGCCGGGCATTAGCAGGTGCCTGGGCTGGCGCCTGTAACCTTGGAGATTCTCCAAGGCGTGATAACATGCTCAGGAGAGTCATTTTTGTAGTAGAGGCACCAAATTATTCCCAAGCAGGGCTGACTGTAAGCAGATTGCCCTTTCTTCCAGCAGGAGCACAGCTTCATGCAGGGAAATTTCTGGTTTTCTTCCATTTCTATTTTTAAATGTACTTCCAGCTAAAACCCTTAGGAGTTTTTCTCTTCAGTGATGCATGTGGCTTCATTTCCTCAAGCTAATATTCATTCATTCTTTTCTCCCTCTCTTTTCTAAAAGTAATGTCTTAACATTTGCAAAATGAAAGTATTGTTTTTGCACTTTAGAAATGTGAACATGTCACTATAGCAATTATCTCTTAAACTTAACAAAACAGGCCTAATGCTGTTAAGCTTAATGGGAACTTTGTCACCTCTGAGCACTTTTCTCTTTATTAATGACTCATTGTAAAGCACATTATCACTGGTGTCACTTTCTCAGTATTGCTTCACTGCAGTTAGATGTAGCATTACTGCACTGCATGCAGATCTCAGCTGGGGATCTGCCTGGTGCTGTACAAACAGGTCTGGACATTTTCTGTTGTACACGGATAAAAAGATACAATCAGGAGACCAACAAAACCAGCCAGTGGACAGCAGCAACTAGATGAGCGTTGGGAATTTTCTGGATGATTGTACCAATTGCCACATGCTTGAGAGGGTTAGGTGCCTGGTTCAAACCTAGCCAGGCACAGACTGATGTATGTCCTAAGTGGTTTGGGTCTGGAGATAATACAGTTGGTGTTCACGGAGAAAAAGGCTGAGGGGCAACACTGACATGGAAACTGAACTTCTCCCTAGAGTTTTAAGGTGGCTCTTCAAATCTGATTGCTTGGATGCCGTGCAAAAGTCTGCACTGCCCCTGAATACCTGTCCTTTGCGACCTAGTGTGTATGCACTAGGGAGGCACTCCACACTGTTATCAGCGCAAACACACAGCATGAGTAAATACACTGAGTGAGAAAACATATAGTCTGGACCAAGCCGGTACTTTTCATCACCCATAAATCACCGTGTACAAAAAGCCCCACAAATTTGTTTTGTATGGGCTAGAAATTAATTTCTCTCAAGTCATCCCCAGTTACCCAGTTAGGCCTCTTTAACCGACAAATCCACCAAACATGCCAGTAAGTAATTTTATCATCAGTGCTTACAGGCACAGTTTAAGCTTGCAGAAATCCATGAGGCTGTCCAGGGACACAGCCCCTGAGTCATTTTAAGCGAGCACATCTCTGAGAGTCAAAAGGATTGAGAGTCAAGATACACAAGTTCCCATTCACTAGCTGAGCTGTAATTTCCATGTATAAGCTCTACACCTATAGTTCTCCTGTCGGTGGCCACTAGTTAGTAGGCTGAATTCCCTGACGCTTATTGTGGGCTTATTTCATGCATGAGGACAGTTACTGCTGCTCAGGGGGGTAGGGTATCATTGAACCACTCTACTTAGCTATATCTCAGCTCTTGGCTTCCTTATTTTAAATGTAGTTACACTATGTGTCTCTGCATATGATACCTTGCTCACAAACAGAGTGGGCAGGCAGTACTGCCCAGGGCATTGTTTTTCCAGGCTCTGCCCTTCCTTTTGTTCCTGTTTAAATGGTAATTGCAACAGCAGGGATGGGAGCACCTACACCCCCTGACCACCCCAGCTGCACACTGTGCTGTGTCCAGCCCTGTTTGTCACCAGGAAAGACTGGAGAAGTAGGTAAGGGAAGCAATTCTCTTTTCAGATGGCACCCTGAGCAAGAGTGAGGAGGGTGATGCATGGCTTCCTCTGTCTTGGTAAGGGGTGATGACAGTCCTTGTGTCTGTCACCTGAAGGTTTCCACTGAGTCCTGATAGCCTAAAGTGTCACTCATGTAATTAGTATCACGAGGCACTTCCAGAATTGCCAGGGTGGCAAGGCCTCTCCCTGGAAGGTCCCTACTTACTACTCCCAGCTCTCACACTCCTGAAGGATGTGGCTGGTCCCTCAGCAAATCCGCCTGCCAAGATATTGCAGTCTAGTAGCAAAGAGATTTGGAAAGTATGCAGGAGAGGCTTATTCTGGCATTCATCTCAGCAAGGCTTCAAAGACGTGAGCATCAGCATGTACAACTCAGAAGTCTTTGAGCAGATCCCACCAGCAGAGCACATTAGAGTCTCTCAAACCCAGCATGCACATCCTGGGCCAGCGTGTAGGACAGGCAGTATATCATTTGTTTCTCACTGAGCCTTTACCCAAGGTCCAAAGATGACTCTTGGATCCTTTTGCCCAGTTCAATTCCACGCCTGCTGCTCTACTGTAGCCTTGTGATTCCTAAGCTATATATCACAGCACATTTATTCTGACACCCTGTGAGCGTGCAGGTTAGTGCTGGCCTGCCAGGCTCAGCAAAGGCTTCTAAATATATTAGTGAAGGAGAAAGATCTGGGATGGGTTCCAATTTTAACCAAGGTCACATTGGCAAGTGCTGGTGTGCAGTGCAATGCAAAGATATTGTACAGAGCATCATTCATGGGAGCCGTATTCCAGGTGCATACAACATTTCTGTAGTGCAACAGAAAGAAGTAGAAAAGGAAGATGGAAAAAAGAAGCCTGGGAGGTCTAAAGTTTTGCTGTAGATATGCTGTGTGGCTAAGGATCTCTGTAGCTCAGTTTATTTTTCTGCAAAAAAGTGTGGCTTACCTGCCTACTATACTCAGACATAACGATTGTCAAAGCACTCAGACCTTTGGGCCTTTGGACTCATCCTAGCAGACAGTTTTCCCATTAGGAGGCAGCCAAATGCTCCAGGGAAACACACACTGCTGGAAACAGCAACTGCATTCCAGATTTACCAAGGCCGTTTGATGATACATCCTAAGAACAACTCTGCTAGCCACAAGAAAGGATTTGGAAAATGTAGACAAGGCCAAGGACTCAAGGTAAGACACATCACAGGCGAAGATTTAAAATCCCCCTCTGGCAGAATACATATGTGACTATCTCCATGGGAAACGGAAGAGACCTGGGCTTTTTATCGCTGCTCTGGGCTGGAGAAGGAGGCTCAGCAGCGGTTGGCTGTGGAGGCCCAGCCGTAGCAAAAGGAGAGAGGAATGAAGAGGAGATGCATGCATCTGAGACAGGAAAGAAAAGAGGCAAGCTGCTCCAGCAGAGGACAAGGTTCAGCTGTGAGATCCCAGCTGAGGACCCCAGCAAAAGGCAGAGGCAAATCCATGGAGATTTTACTCCTGTCAGCTTTCAGCAGGGTATAGAGGCCCCTTTGCCTGTGGCATCTTCCCATTTCTGCAGCAACGCAGTGGAGATCCCTGCTGTTCCCTAGAGAACAGGCAAAGGGCAAAGTCTGTGGGAAAAAGGAGTGGATTGCTGTAAATTATCTCTCCGTCTCACTAGGCTCAGCGGCTGAGAGCTGTGCTGGGGTCTTCCAGGGAGGAGAGTAGCTTCAGCCTGATAAATGGGATGCTGGAAAGGAAGCTGGTGCTCTGCGGTGGTCTCCTGTGCTGCGTTGCCATGATTATTCATTTATAGTGAGGCGGAGGGGTTAAGTTTGTTTTCTTAAAGAAACTACATCTTCTGCCCGTCTTCCCCTCTAAAGCTGTAGGGTGTGTTTCAATCTGGCAAAGGGCTTAGAAGTCCCAAAGACGTGCTTATGCCTCATGTGGAAATGAGGAGCTGGGAAGAAGAGGAACAGCTTTGTGGTGCCCCAGAGAGGGAAAAGCTGTCAGGTGAGGTTCCCCCAAAATATCGATAAGGGCAGAACAGTGTTAGGGAAGTCCTGGACCGCAGGGAGAGCATCAGGCAAGTTTTGTGCCTTGGAAAGCTGCAGAGAATCTATCTGTGCGACACAAACCTGTTGCTCGCCAATTAGGTGTGCGCAGGGTGGGAGGAGTAAGTAGTCAGGAGGCTAAAGAGGAGTCTGCAAGCAGAGCAAAAATCACTTTGCAGCATGAAACAGTTGCAGTCACGTGGAGCACAGCACTGCTCATGAGGGGCTTTTCCAGCTCTGAGGAGCACCTGGGCAAGCTCAAGCTGATGTCTCGTCAACAGTGTGACGTGCAGATGTTGTCTGATTCCCGCCTTGTCTATCAGCATCTACCTTTCTGGCCCAGTGCTTCATCTCGCATTCATCTCTTCCTTGTCCTTTCCTGTCGGTTGGCTGATAGGCAGGAGAGCTGCAGATTTGCTAAGGCGCCTGCCTCTTGCATTATCAGAGAGGGGCAATCACGCAGTTTGATGGGAGGCTAGTTCTCCATCTCCCACAAGGGATGGAAATAGGTGCCGTGTTACAGCATCTTCACCACTCCCGGTTCCCCTAGCAGCTGCACTGGAGCACCCGGGGAAGTGCTGGCCAGTGCCCCAGACCTGCTGTTGGCCCACAGTGACGGCTGCTGAGCCAGAGAGGCAACGCAGCGCCTCTGTAAAGGCATGCGTGCTAAATGGGCACTGTGCCATCCTGCCCTGTGCCTGCAGTGCTGTCGCTGGAAGTCTGAACTTTGGTGGGGGGAAGCCCTCTCTCCCCAGCGTGCACTGGTGACTGCTCATGTATCTGGCCTTTTTGTGAAGCTTCTTCCAGCCTGGTTCTGTAAGGCTGCCCTTAGCTAATAACGTGCTTCGTCAGTAGACCAGGCAATGTTTTGTCTCCTTGCCTTTATTTTGCTGTCTCGCATCAGTAAAGCACACCTCCCGGTCCAGGCAGGAGGAGCCTGGCTCTCCCTGCTCTTGCCACTGTAAAAAACCCACCGGCTTTCCTCTGAAATCCCAACAAGTTGGTGATTTATATGCCACAAGTGCTGGGGGACAGGAACACGCTGTGGATTTGTCCCCAGGTCAGACTGTGGTTGAAATGACTGCGTGGCTTCTGGAGCTGCTGGGGTGCTAGAAAACTGGCTGTTCAGAGGGGGTGCCAAAACCGGACTCCAGCATATTGCTTGTCCGCAGAGAACTCAGGCAATGGCAGGGACGTCCCTCTAGTGGACAGTTGTCATCAAATGCAGCGCTCTGGCAAGAGCAATCACTACAAACCTGTGCTTTTCAGACCTCCTGAGTTTGCAGGGCCTCTAAAATTTTCTGGTTGAGGTGTCTGTGAAGCGAATTGAAACCTGCAGCTGACTAGCTTGCTTAGCTGTTATCCTGCAGAGATTCCTTCGACTTGGTCCCTGAATAGAGGTTGAAAATCAACGTCACAAGCTACAGTCAAAGCAGGGCTGAGCCGACTTTCCAAACTGAAGCATAGTTTTGGTCTAGAAATCATCTAACAGTGTCTTGCAAAACTTCCAGGATTTCATGGGCTGGACTCAAACAGAAATGCCACAGGCAGCATTGCCAATCCCAAGCATTCAAAAACCATGAGTCAGCCCTCCCCACCCCCCCAACTCTTCTAAGTTTCCTTTCCTTTCTGGGTTTTTCTGAGCTGTGAGGTTAAATGAGGTTCATATTTTCCAGGTTTCTCCCTACCTCCCCCCCCACCCCCGCCCCTTGTAGAAACTTAGCTGTTGTTCGGAGAAGGGGGATATTTCCAAGAGGAAAAAGGAGATGCGATGCTCTAAATCCTTGGCACAGGGTTCTAAGCAACATTGTTATGCGACTTATGATAGGTTTGTGAAATTTGGCCGTGCTTCAGGCTGGCTCCTTATTTAATTGCCTGCAGGTCTTGCCTTGTCAGTAACATGAGAGGTCAAGGTGCTGGCAGTAGTTTTGTGATTTGTGGACGCGTATTTAGCTTATAAAAACAGCCCTGTCTTTGCCTTCAAGCAAGCCCTCCTTATTCATCCAGCTGTTACAGCTGTTCTCCCATATTGGGCTGCGTCTGCTCTTCCTTTCTTTTCAGAGGTGCCTTATGCAATGCCTCTGCTCAAACACACATTTGGACATCTACAAGATCAGTGCAATCGCAACTGGGCATCTTTAATTCTCCTTAAAATTGTATGTTTTAATAAATGCAGTCCAGGAAATGTATTCTTCCTCTGAAACTTTCAGGCCAAATGAAGAAGAGAGAAAGACAAGTCAGCATGAGCAGAGCCCAAGAACTTGCTTGGCTTCAGCAAGTTCTTCAAGGAGTTAACTCAAAGAAGTTGCATCTACCAAAATGCAGCACACATGTATAACAAGCAGAACATGTAGCTTACTGATTCCCACAGAGCTTCTCAGGTGCATGAAGTCCAGCATGCTTGCAGCTGTGGGATCTCCAGGCTACATTTGCCACACACGCTTTAAAACCAGCTTCATCCCAGGCATTGGTTTACCCTTTTTTGGGGGGGGCCTGATGAAGACGTTTTTGACTCTTCTCAGAAGACCAAAAAAAAAAGTTCTTTTCTTCCCCAGGCGTCCCTGAAGATCAGGGTTTGTGGCTGCAGATTTCTTGAGACCCACTGGCTGTTATATACAACCTTCTCAAGCTGAGTCTCTTTACCTGCAAATATTTACTACTCGCTGATAGCAGAATAGGGAAACACTACCCCAAATGGACAGAATTGAGGCAAACAGCCTGCAGGACTGTTGTTTCTCTTTTTTTTTACCCGGATTACTGAAGCTGATTTGCAGCTACCTTTCGCTGTTCCAGGGACTGAGTCCTGGTAGTCCCCCATGCCCTTGCTCTGGCCTGCAAACAGTTGGCGAGCCTGTCGCAGCAAACCGCAGCACGTTACATTGCAAACAGCGTTGCACCCTTGGTTTTCACGCGCTGCAGGGCCAGAAGGTTTTGCAGAGTCCGGGATACTCCCTGCTGCCAGATCGTGTTCTTGAAAGGATAGTTTGTTAGGATGCTCCGGTAGGAAAGTGCTGTTTGCTCTGGGTTTGGCACCTGGTAGCAGAGGGATGGCTTCAGGCTCCGAAGCCCTGCTGCAGCCTGCATCAGTCTCTGGCACCCCTTTGTGGCCAGCTGCACAATCACAGCCAGCCCAGGGAGAGCCCAGAGATTTCCCTCTGGGAGCAGCTGGTCAGCGAGCGAGGAAGAGGAGGGCAGCGTTTCCGAAGGGAGTAGGTGCCCAAGTAAAGGGGAGGTTAAATCCTGCCCTGTAGAGCTGGGAGGTGCCTGTAAAGGATGGGAGCCCTCTTGTCTGTATGCTCTGCGCCTCCGTGCAGTCCCGGGAGGTCCTTGCTGACGTAGGTGTCTGGAGCAAAACGTGAAGGAAGGGACCAGACCTTTGGGTTTCAGTGCTTGGATGCAGCCAGGGTGCAACCCTGTCTGCTCTCTTCCTACAGCTGGGACAGGAGAGCAAGAAAAGGAGCCTTTCTTATGCTGATTTACTGCTATTAGCAGAGATATAAACTGTCTATGCGGAGAACTTATCATGATGGCTGTCATCTGACTTAAATAGCAGAAAACTATGGTCAGCACAACAGCTATGCTGTTAGCAGGGTTTTAACCCTCTCACACCCTGACTTGGAAGTGGTCGTTTAATTACTTCCTTGCTAAAATGGCTGGTAAGTCAAAAATACAAGTCCAGTGCTGAGAGCCACCTGCCCACGGCTGTACCGGCATCGGGGAGCGCAGCCAGGAAGAGCCGCGTGGCAGAAGGCCAGTGGCCCCGATCCTGTCAAAGGAGGGGTCCCTGGGGCAGGTAGTACCACATGGACAGACACCCCTTTCAGTCCTGTGCTCCTCCTGGCCCTGGACCCCAAGACCCTTTTCCCAACTATTATCAGCAGGTGAGTGAAAGCTGGCTCCCGTGGTGCCTCAGGGAGCTCATTGGCCCAGCACCCCTGCGAGACGACGTTCATTCCTACCTACATTCATTTGGCCTCTGGCTTCAATATTCACCCGGTCTAATATTTAGCCCTGTTCTTCCCTCAGGCTTTCTCATAGTGTACCCAGAGCTATCCCAGCCCCTCTCATTACTTCTGTTTCTAAAGCTACTCTCTTGCAATCTAATTTCCTTTCCAGGGGAGCTCAAGAAGACAGTTTCCTCTAACCCTGTTTTTTCCCCCACTTCATGTCTCTTGAGCAGGTGGACATTTCCTCTGAGGTCTCTCCCCGCGTAACCAGCTTTTGCATAGTGCTTTCCCACTGGTACATCTCAGGGGGTTCAGCAAAAGCATGCACACGGGCAGAGAAACTGAGGCACAGAAACCCAGTTCTTCTGAGTGCCAGCCTAGCTCGCTGCCCACTATGTGCCTGCGCGTCCAGTGAGCCTGCAGCCACCTTCGTGCTCTGCACAGAGGCACGGCAGTGGTGCACGGCCTTCAGGTCACTCTGCAGAGCTGCACCAGGGCCTTTCCTCGCTGTCGTGTGAAACCCCCTGCCTGCAGACAGGGCTGCTCCGAGCCTGTTTGGGGTAATTCAGGCTGCTGCGGGGTGGGGGGAGTGGGATGTCTGTCAGGATCTCTCGGAGGGATTAGACCCACGCTGTAAATCTGTCTGCATTGGAAGCAGGGCCAAGATTTCTTAATTTCTTCTTCTTTGGCTTAACCACCAGCCATGCTCCTTCTGAGTCCCCTAGTGGGAGCCAGTGATGTTCAGGGTTGAGGTATGGCCTGCCAGGGTTTGGGGTCCTGATCATGTGGCCTATCCCATGCGCAGTACTGGTTTTAGCTCTGGGCAAGTACTTGGCACAGGATGCAGACTGGGAAGGCAGAGGACCCGTCTGCTCTTTAGCTATTTCAGTCAGGACAGCCTGAGGCTGGTTCTGCTTCTGGCGTAGGCTAGAGCAGCCTTGAGGCAGCTCAACTGCTCCGGCTGCTAACGGTTCCCAGAGGGCCCATCTTGCCAGTCAGGAATTAGAGCAGGATTTGGGTCACCGCCTTGGTCCTGGGACGCTTCCACTGTGGCACCAGCTCTCTGTGCTACTGCCTGGTTGCGTGTTGGGGAGAAAGCCTCCTTGCCTTGGAGGCACCTAAGCTGGGGCTTGTTCGTCCTGCAGAGAAACTATTTGTGTGCTGTGGAGCAGGGTAAGCGTGCATGGAGCAGGGATCAGAGGGAGCTGTGACAAGCCGATCCCACCCAAAGAGCAGACTCAAGAAAACAAGGCTCTTTCTTTGAGGAAAAACAGTGCAGCGCCCGTGGTGTAGACAAGCAGTGTCTGTCCCCGTTCTGGCGTCGTGGGTGAGGTGCTGAGCTAGCATTGCGGGGTTTGTCAGAGCTGAAGCCCCCTTCTCCCGCTTGCCCTGTCGTCCCGGTGCGACCTCACGCTTGCCGTGCAGGCCTGGCAGAGTCCACAGCCTTCACTCTCCTTCCCGTGCAAGCCTCGACCCAGGCAAGGGCTGCTGCGTTGCTCCTGCCTCATAACGCTATAGAGAAGAAACTAGGGGATGTACTTAGCCAAATGTCCCCACAGGTCACTACCTCTTCCTTGACACAGCTGCTCTAAAAGCTGGCTTCTGGGCCCGAACTTCTGCGAGGTTTTGCAGGTGGGCAGTGCCGAAAGCGTTTCCCTTCCCCTGCTGCCTGCCTCTTCCAAGCAGACTCCCATGGAGGTAAGGCAGAGCAGTCCTCTAGAAAAGCCCTGTGAGCGAGACGAGTCCCTACAGCGACAGCGCTGGTCTCTGCTCAGGTCACTGTGTGCCTGCAGCAGTCCCTGGGCTCAGTGTCACTTCAGTGTCACCAAACGCTACCCTGAACGTGGCACTGTGGCCGTTGAGAGGGCCAAGCAGCTGCAAGGCAGCCTGTGCGTTCCCGGGCCTGTTAGGACCCGGCAAACTGCTAGCTGCGCGCTGCTTGCTCACTTTGTGCTTTAGCAAGCTTAATCAGTCACTGGCAGAGGGTCTCCCTGAAGGTAGGGCAAGGTCCTGATCTTAAAAATCGAAGCCTTCCGTGTTTGAGTTGCTGGGTGAAGGAATCGAGGAGAGAGCTCCTCGGCCAGATCCTGCCTGGTGCAGAGCTGCGTTGCTGGGACGCAGCCAGCTCCTCCAGCAGGGAGGCCAGCTCTGCGACAAGCCGAGCTAAGCCAGCTGACCTTCAGACAGAGGTGCTTGCATCAGCTCTCTCCTTCGGCCAGAGGGCACGGGGAAGAGCTGTGCTGTGGTCACGGCTGTGGGGTAGAGTTCTCCTTCCGTGTCCTCGTCCTTCCCTCTGGCACGGCCAGCACTAATCTCACCAGGAGGAGGAGATCTCTCCTGCCCCTTTTCTGCTAATGCCCTGTGCTTTGCTTGCCTGGCAGCAGGTCCAGAGGTGCCTGCACTCAGTGCAGTGCTGCCCTGAGCCTGTTCGCCGCCAGGCCAGGCTGCCCACGGTCTATGCTGCGAACCCTCACCCATGCTTCTAAGCCAGGGCCTGCTGACACAGCCCCGGGCTTTCTCCTCTGCGCAGAACTGCTTCGTCATGTGCCACAAAACCTTCCATTCATTCACATCTGAATCCATTTCTTTCTGGCAGAGTCCTGCATTTTAATATTGGCATTGCTCAAAATAGGCTGCAGCCCCAGTTACCTCTTGTAGCACTTTCCCAAAGCAAATGAAGTTCAGGGGAAGTGGATGGGGTCTGAAGCCATGCCCATTGAGTGTTAATATTGAGAGCAGAGAAGATATGATCATATATGAGCGTGGAGCTGGCCTCTACGGAACAAAATGTTCATTGCTTACAGGGGAAGAACAAGATAGCATCCAAAAAAATGTCAGGCAGCCAGTTAAAACAAACCCAGAAGTATCTTTTTGCAAAGATGTCGCTGTGGGACTCACTGCTGCAGGATGCTTGTGCCTGTCCATCTTCAGCCTGGGCTGCAGGCAGGCACCTACCTATATTCACAGAGGAGACGGCTGGGAGCTGCATCCAGTTCTCACCTGTAGCTCCTGGCTGCTAGGAGCTGGGTTACTTGTCACTGAGCTGTTCCTAGTAGTGTTTCCCTAAGTGGTCTCCATCTCTGAAGATGGCCTATAGGGTTGTAATGGTCTCATACATTATACGTGTGTCCCACTGCAGGGGCAGAGCACGTGGGCAAGCTTGCTCTGCTGCACTGACTGACACCACAGTGTGGTTCAGACCCTAGTGTTTGGTGTGGGTCCCACTGCAGTTGCACTGGAGGGATCTCATAAGGGTATCTTCAGTCTCAGGAAACCTTTGAGCAGGGCCAGCACCCACCAGCAGGCTCCAGCTGGGTGCGCTGGGTGAGGAATGAGGCTCAGGTCCCTGCCTACACCCCGAAACCTCAACCGCGAGCTTGCGCCTGCCGCAGCGCGGGCTCCCTGCACCGGCGAGAGCAGCCCTCGCAGTCGGTGCGTACGAGCCCCAGCTGACAGATGGCTTTGTGGGGTCACCGTCCTCTGTAAATCCAGTTGCCCCCTCATGGCAGCTGCAACGGGACAAGGCACTTCTAACCTCTCTGTCTCCATCATCATCAGATGATGGGGATCTGGCAAGGCTTTACCTTGCCAGTACAAGGCTGAATTTCTGGCACAGCAGGAACCCAGCACGCAAGTATCGCTGGGGGCTCGTGCTGAGGAGAGGTGCTACTGATGTCCATTGGTGGAGGGAGGTGATGCTTGTCTAAAATCCACCCTCAGAACGGGGGAGGAAAGGAGTCAGTGAACTAACCTCCCTGCACACAGCTCCAGTGCTTTTTCCCGCCAGCCCATTTCCTTTCCCAAACTTTCCCCAAAGTAGAGCTGCCTGGTGAAGCTCCTGGTGAACTATAAGGAGCAGTCTTAAAACTTTCCTCATTTTACCCGTGAACCTTGCCGGGATGCTCTGGCACTGAGGCATCAAAGGGACTCTCTGCCACGGGGCCCTGCAGTGGTCACTGGGGCAAGGGATGCCCTCCCTGCACTGGCTGCGGTCCTTGGGGACAGCTGGGGACACGCCGTCCCGCCTTGCAGCACAAGGGAAAACATCATCTTGTGCAAGAGCGTGGGCTGGGCAAGCCGGACGACCCGAAGAAAGAGGATTTCATGTATCTGGTTTGCAAGCCCGGTGGGGGTGAGGGGGCTGCACGCAGCTGGGCAGCCCAGGGAATAACGCAATGCAATGCCCATCCCAGACAGTCCCTCGCGGCTGCTCGCGGGGCTCTCGCTGGTGTGCCCGCTGCAGAGACGGCCAGGGCTGAAAGAGCAGAAGTTCAGGCAAAGCCCGTGCGGGTCATGGCTTCTCATGCTGACTCCTGGAGGAGGCCAGCATGTCCGCTGTTTGCGCTTCCTTGGCATCTCCCCGGAGCCAGGGGTCTTGGTCGTGCGGGGCTACAGAGTGTGAGGGCCGCTAACGCTCTCAGCCACGCTCCTCGCCCGCAGCCCTGCCTGCAGCCCCGCACACGCACGGCCCCGGGGCCGCCAACCTGCGGAGCTGAGCTCCCATCGCCACCACTTGCCCGCAGCACCTCGAGGACAACGCCGCACGCGCTTTGCGCGGGATGCTCCGCATCGCAGTAACGCTGCCAGGCCTTCCCGCGCCTTCCCCGCCGGCGCTGTAGGGGACCGTGGGAGCCCCTTGGGTGCAGGAGCTGGCAGGGGGAGCCCCGCCAGGCCCCCGCTGGCACACCAAACCCGGCTGCAAGGGGCTGCGCGGTGCCCCGGGAGGGCTGGCGGTGCAGGTGGAGGGTGCCGGCGGGGACGCATCCCAGGGTGCAGGGGTGATACACCCGAGCAGAGCAGGCCGGGCCGCAGCTGGGGGTGCGGGCAGGGTGCGGGCAGGGGGCCGGGGGCCGGCTGAGCTCCGCTGTCCCCCGCGGAGCCACCAGGGGGCGCCGCTGCGACACCGGAGCACCGGGAGCGGTGTCGGGATTTGGGGAGGGGAGGACCGGGACGTGAGTTCCTCGGGATCAGGGGTACCGGGATGGAGGGTGCTGGGATGGGGGGGGGGGGTGGCAGGATGGGAGGGGTTCGGGATGAGGGAGCACCGATGTTGGGGTACCAGGATGGAGGGTGCTGGGATTGGGGTGCCCCCACTGAGATTGGGGCACCAGTATGGGGATACCGGGATGGGGGTATTGGGAAGGGGGTGCCAGGACTGGGGGTCCTAGGATCAAGAGTGCCAGGAAGGGGAGTACTGGGCATGGGTGTGCCAGTATAGGAGTGCCAGGATTGGGGTATTGGGATTAGGAGTACCAGAAGGGGTGTACTGGGATGGGGGAGCACTGGGATGGAGGATCCCGGCGTTGGGGGTCCCTGGGTCGCGGGTACCAGGATCAGAGCACCAAATTGCAGCAGCTCCAGACACAACCCAGTGTCCAACCCACCTGTTACAAGTGCTGCAGGTGGACCAAGCAGTGCCAGTCCTGGACCCAGAGGTGGCTGCAGCATTTGCAGCGACTGTCCGGTGCTAGCTCTGCCCATCTGGAAGGAGCTGGCTCTCCAGGGAACCCTGAGCATCCACTGAATATGAAATTGTTCCAAAATACTTCATGCTAAGCACTTAAAATTGCCAAACTTATGAAATTAGTTGTCCTTCTGTCCCTCTGAGGGCCCTGCGGTGTGTGTTGTGATGTAAAAGACCTGGCACTGTCCATGGAGTGTGCAACCACATGTGTGTAGTGCGAGGTACCCAAAAGCACTGTCTAGCGTGTATCAAATATGCTCGTGTAACGGCTGCATTTCTTGCCATCCTCAGATCCTGTAGCTCCACAAGCCTCTCGTTGTTGAGGGCTAGGTGCGGGTTTTGGAAACAAACTAGTAATATGTTGCTTGCAGGTCACATTAGGTAGGTGAGTAGTGTTGCTATTACACACAGACAGGCGTTACTCCAGAAAATAGTGCTCTTAGCCTCGTTCGGCAACCTGACTGAGAAATAAGCACCGAGTTTCCTCAGAGAAAACTGTATTTTGGCCAATTGTTAGATTACTCACAAGATAAATGCAAAAATCGACTTTTATTTAAATAAATACATAAATAAAAATAAATAAAATTTTATTTTAATACTTCTTACATGATATCCTTGGCCAAGCCAGACTCTCTGTTTACCCGCTTTTAGCATCTGCTCTCCAGCTGCTTGCACTGTTGGCAAAGTGTTAATGCAAGTGCCTCCGCTCGTTCAGTCACCTCAAAGCCTCTTGGCCTCCCACCTTTTCCACTTTTCATCTGGCAGAAATAACCCTCAGTAACTGTTGCCTGTCATGTGCCAGCGCACAGTTGCTCACGGGACCTTTGAGCATGCCGCAACACTGATGGCCAGAGGCTGCCCAGTGCTGAGAGCTCTCAAGTCCCATTAAATCCAAGGCAGATGCAAAGTATTTCCCTTGAGTGAAAGGCGTTCAGAGTGGGGTAGAAAAGATCAACATCTCTTCAGGTTCGCTTTGAACAGAGGGGGGAAAACAAGGGCCTGCGCTCATGGTGGTGCTGTGCTACGGGCATGGATTTCGCAGCGCGTGGGGCTCGCTGCTTTGCAGCCTTCCTGCTGCATTAGCGCCCTGCGCCGGGGGACACCCGGCATGGAGCAACGGCAGATTTTCCTACCGCCCTTGCACCTGCATCAACCTTTGCCATGGCACCAAGGGCCCTGCCCTGGTACCGTGCTCTGCCTTGGCTCCCTTTGCTAGCAGCTGTGCCGGCTCCCCTCGAGGGCAGCTCCTCAGAGCCCTGAGGCCATGGAGAGAGCCGGCCACCGAAGGGGTTTTGCAGGGAGGAGTGATGGCCCTGTGCAGGTCAGCGCATGGCTACGGCGCTTTGCAAAGCAGGCTGAATTTCTTCTGTGCTTCCACCTATGTGAATGCAGCCAGTCTGGCTGAGATCAGTCCCCGGTGAAGCCTGTCTGTCACTGCAGCTTGGGAAAGATGCCCTGGGAGGCTCCTATAGCTCCACGCCATAGGAAGTCCGGTAATAAGCTGCCGCTCATTGTTACAGATAGTTTTCTTCTAACACTCGTGGTAGGTAGGCAATGTACAGGCAGATACAAAACCAAGGATTTAATTGTTGCATGTCAGGGAAGGAAAACAGAAGTAGCCTGGTTTCTGGATAGCGTTACAGACTGGTATGGAAACATATCAGGGTAAATACAGATGAGTTGACTCTTAAATTTACGATCCGGCTTGGCTTAAATAGTATGCTAAGATTTTTTTCCCGAAAATAAAGATATTTGAGATGGGAGTTAAATATTTAGCTTAATATCCATGTGTGTGATTTAAATCATGGCTCTTGCGACAGGGGAACGCGTTTGCTGCTGACGTTTCTGCCAAAGGCCTTGAACCCCTGAGCTAGCTCAGCCCCAAGCCAGGGTCTGAAGTATGAATGCAGGTTTTGATGGCAGCAGCTTTCTTAGCGGGTGGAGAGCACATGCTCCCGGCTTCCGTTTACTCCCCTAATTTGGTTCAAAGACGAGTTTGCTCAAGGGAGAGAAACCATTTGAGAGCTGAAAAAGCAGGAAAGCATGACACCTCTTTTTAATCAAAGACTGAGAGACGGGGCTGAGGATGAGATCTGCTCGTTCTGCACGCCTGAAGGACGCGATCCTGGAAGTGATCGGTCGGTTCAGCGCCGTAATTAATGACAGCCTCTCCTGAATGCGTCGCTTGGCGTGGTGAACTTTTTTTTTCTCGTAACTATTATTTGCATTAAATACTATCTCATATATAGATGTATTAATTCTATGTTCAATTGCATTTTGAATCCCATCTTCTGTTCAAAGATAGACTAACGGCGACCGGTAGGCTTTTTACTTGCTACTTAGTGAACAAAAGGCCTCTTCTCCGCTCGCTAGCTGGTAAATGCTCAGAACTTGCATACTGAACCTTGTTTTCTAAACGATTGCACTTCTTATTTTCCCTTTCCTGCTTTTCTGTCCCCTTGACTTGCAGGCAGGGTAAGTGGTAAAGCTGGGGCTTTGGGCTTCATCTGACGGTAAAGCGTTGTGAAGCTGCTCTGCAATATTACTGCTTTTAATGGCATTCGGGATGTGGAAGGATTCCCCTGCTGCAGAAGGAGCCTGCTTCTCTCTGCTGCCCCAGCGTGGCCTGGCGTGCCTGAATTTGAGCTTACCTATCTCCGAAGTGGGTTTTCTTGTCCTGCCCAAGCAGAGCAGCCGCAACGCTGCCGCTCATTGCTCCAGCTCCAGCACAGACCCAGCCTCGGCCTTCTGCAACAGCGAGTGGCGTGAGCTGGATGCCGCCCACTCTACCGGGGATTAAGCATGACTTTCCAATGTTTCCTTGGTTTCTGGTGGGCCCAGACATGTGTGCTGGGCTTGTACTGCTTGATTTTTGGTCTACAGAGGTATTTTAGGGCTCATTCAGCTGCAAGATAGCAGGTTTGGGATGCTCCACCATCTCCCAGCTCTCCCACAGCTGTTCCAGGAGGCTCCAGAGGTCCGATGTCGCCCGTGAGCCCTTGTCTTAGGGTGTCTCAGCTGGCACAAGACACCTATGTTTGGGCAGTTAAATGAAACTTTTCCTACCTGTTATGCTGACTTGTCTGGTGATGCCAATGTGGAATAGAAATTTTGCTACCAGCGTCCCTGTGACTCACACTGTAATGGCAGGGCAAATGCCGTTCTGCAGACGTGGGATTGTTAGAAACCAAAGAGCAACTCAGTAAAGGGGATCCGCCAGACTTACCCTGAGTAGGAGGACAATAAATAATATGACAAATATAAAACCATACCTCTTTTTCCAAAATGAGATTGGTCTCCCTCCCTTCCCAAATCCAAGAGAAACCGCCGTGCTGCCAACTCCACGCTTCCCTGCTGCTGGTGACTTCAGCTGGAGAGACGGGTACGGGACAGATGGGAAGCTGTGCAAAAAACACAAAATCAGTGTGAGAAAAGGGTACCAGGAAAGCGTGCGGTACTACGTATTACTTCAAGGCTGGGGATAACAGTAGCGGGACCGTATAAGAGGAGCGATCTGATAGGTGTAATAGGCATGGTCTAATAGCTGTTCTAACAGGATATGTGTTTTAGTAGGGTTCGCAGAGAAATGTGGCTCCAGGTTAGTTTTTTGAAATTCTGGGCAAATATAACAGGAATCGTATTTCTATCTGGCTGTTCTCAGGCCAGACCGCGAATGCAGCAAACCCCTGTCGCCAAACACTCCCATCTCACCAGCAGCAAACGTTCAAGGCTGGAGCAAGCTGCGCGCTACAACCGTTTTTAAAGCAGATTATTCTGACTGAGTCAGACAACACCTGCCAGACAGTTTGTCGTCTCTCAGTGTTCGTGCGGGGCCTGACTCACGGTGCTGTGGGGTTTGCGTGCTCGAGCTGGTGCCGGTTAGCGCTCGGATGTGGGAAAAGAGATGAGAAGGTTTCTAGCGTCTCCGGTTCAAGTAGCGAGAACCGATTTTCACTGCGGCCACAAGCGCTCCCAGAACATGTTCTGCACGTGTTGCATGAAGCCCGCAGAAAATCAACAAAGTATCGGCTGCTCCGATCAATGGCTCAGGCTCAGAAACTCGTATCTGTTTGACTACACTTATCATAAACTTTAATGGCAAGTTTCACCTTCCATGGGCTGCAACGGGAGCCCAGAGGTGGCTGCTTCCAAGGCAGACGCCGGCCCCGTCTGCGCTGGCGTTTAGTCGGGTGAAAGCCGGGAGCTGCTGTTGCACGCGGTGCCGTCAGTGCAGGAAGAAAAGCAGTGATTTCCCTGCTGTTGCCTCAAATATATTGTGATGTTAAGAGGAGATGGGAAAAGAGCAGAGGAAGGATCTGGCTGCGGTGGGCTTGCGTCTGGCTGCAGCGTGGAGCTGGTTAAGGAGCACGGTGTGACAAAGCGCAAGGAAAAGCTTCTCGGTCTGGTCCTTGGTGGATGCTTTGTCCTCCGAGCGACATCCTGGACCTTTGCAGCTCAGAGGTGTCCTCCTGTAATCCTTGCAGAAGTGGATGTGGAGGAGGTGTAGCAACACTTCTGCCAAAGCCTCCGACCCCGTGGCAGTCAGGCAGCGGAAAGCAAAGGCGAGCGTGAACAGTAAGTTAATGCTGAAGACCAGAAGCAGAAACCTCTTTGTATGTGGAGGAAGTGTTTTAGCTCCTCGATGCCATCATGTATGTTAGCTCATCTTCAGGCTTGCAGCACTGGGGGGGATGTTTGCGCTCCCAGTGCCTGAGAACTGGTTGCTGTTAAACTTTCCCTCCCCATAAGCCTCTTCGCAAAGTGCAAACTCTGGCTGTCCCCTTTAGCGAGGCTGTTTAATTCATGCAAACCCCTAGGGATCTATTCAAACACGTAGCTCGTGCTTCGCCACATCCATTTCCGTTGCTGCGTTTTCGCCCCGCGCCAACAGGAGCCAAGGCAGAGCCCACTCAAACATCCCCTGTCCTGAGTACTCAGACTCGGCACGGCGGGGTTTAACCCTGGGACACCGTTACCGTTTTAATGACTGTCTCCCTGGTACACACTAAGGATTTGCTCACTGAGGGTTTCAGGCCCTAGGTACTTTTGAATGGCCATAAATGTAGCTTGAACCTGTTGGCTTTGGATCTAGCGATGCTGCTGCTGGTTATGCAGGTCCATGTTTGTGGTGCAATGGAAGTAGCAAAATTCAGCCCTTTCTGAAGTGTAATCAGGAGAGGTTGTCACTTGGAAGAGGCGGCCAGGCTTTTTAATCCTTTAAATTGGAGAAATCATTTCCCACCACCTTACTCTCCCATGAGCTGTGGCATGACTCTCACAGTATATGGTGCCTTTTCTTACAGCCCTCATGCGGTGTAATCCCGAAACGGATCAAAGTCATCATTAAAGAGGGGTTTTAGCCTGTATGATTGCTAAGTGCCTTGTAAATGCTCAGAACTTGGGCAATCAAGAAAGGAAACCTAAGATCTCGTCGTTTCAGAAGATGCTGAGGACTTCAAAGTGCTTGGATTCGTGTATGGCTAAAAGTACCTTGTGAGATTTCCCTCCCTCTTTCCCGGATGGAGACCAGCCCAGAGTTTCTGGCTGAAGGTGAGTCCTCCACAGAGTTCAGCGTTTGCAGAACTGCAGGTATTGATGGGAAAAACCCTTGCAGCTTTAGCAACGATGGTATTGCAGCTTATCGTGGGAGCGACTTTCTTTGGCCCTGAAACGCAACCACGAAAGGAGCAGCGTGGTCTTAACAGTGTGCAGCCACCGTGCATGGAGTACAGGTTGCCACCAAACAGTACAGTTTCAGCAAGAAATTGGGAGGGTCTGAAGGACAACATCACATTATTGCTTCAAAGCAATAAGGTTTTTCTCTCCTCTAGGACCTGGAAGTTACTAACCAAAGTTTGGCTTTGTAACCAAAGGAAACCAAAATTTGGTTTCATAAAATATTATTACGACTGCTTTCACTTCAGCCCGTGTGAATTGAGCCCAGCTAGGGAAGATGGGTTTATTATACAGAAATTAAACATTATCTGCTGGAAATTATATTATCTGGAGTCCAAAAGCAGGTTCTTTCATGATTACTTTCCTTTCAGGAAAGCAGTTTCTCTCTGCGGACTGCATTTAATTGTGTTGCTAGTCCTTTTTAATTAGGATAATTTAGAAATTAAATTAAATTAAACATTTTATTATTTCAGCTGTGGAAAAAGAGGGGACACCAGAATATAACTGCTGGCTGCAAAGGAGTGTCTGTTCATCCTTGCTCCAGCTCCAAAGACCTACAAATATGTATTTGTAGGAGCAAAGCATCCGGGGATCCAGCCTTGTGGCTCCTTTAAGAAGGAGAGGAGTTCAACATCTTCCCAGACTTTACTGTCATTTCTGAAACAAGGGAATCTCTTCACCCAAATATTGCCGTATTCCTACTCATCCCTCACCTCTGTCCCCCAGACAGCACAGGGCTGCCCCAAAACCTCTCATTTGTCCCATCCCTGGGGCAGCGGTCCCTTTTGCTGAAGGACCGCGAGCCATTTGTGGTGTGTAGGAAAGCCAGCGTGTTTGGTCACTACAGCTGCCCAAGACTCCCCACCTGGATTAGAGCATCGTTGTGCTATAACAACACATTAGAAAGGCAAAATCATTTTCCAGCAAAAGCACTGAAAACCTCTGCCTCATCTGGTTACGTTTTCCTCTTAATAGCGTTGAAGTCACTGACTAGGAAAATGTATGGACAATTTGAGAGCCTGTAGCAAGCTGGGGCCCAGCGCTCAGTGCTTCCGCCCATGTCTGTACCTCTTCTCATGAGGGATGTCCCAAAAAAACACATATGTTGGCAGTGAGCAGGACCGACAGGAGCTATCAGGTCATGGCTGACCTCTGGTCTGAGCTGGGAAATCCAACAACAATGTTTAGCAGTAGTGTGAATCCAAACGTCCTAAGGACAGTTGGGTCCCACTCTGAACCTATTTCCTTCTCGGTTGTGCTTTGGTGTGTTCAATCCCTGCATCACGCAATGCTGCAGATGGGGGTACAGCTCCTGAGCTAAAATGTAGGACTGAGTCCCTGGGAAGGAGGCATCCGCACCATGGCAAGCTCTCTGAGCTGCTCTTTCGTTGCTGTAACGTAGACGTTGTGTCCCTGGCTTTGGACAGAGTGCTGAGGATTTTAAAGCCGGTGCGTGCAGAAGGCAACTCTTCTGTTTGCAAAAGCTTGGGACAATCGTCAGTGCCACAGTGGAAACACGCTTCTGGTCCGACTCCTAAATTGAGTTAGGTTCTGCTTGCATATTTGAACTTCACAGTGATACTGGTTGGGTTTCATTTTATACGCAGAGCGGAAATAAAAGGCTCAGTGGGGAATCTCTCAGCTCACAGGACTGACAGGGGAGCTAAACACAAATATCCAAGCCCCCTTCCATTTCCGTTACTGCCGACCTGGTTTGATTTGCAGCTCTCTTACGCTTGTATTCCCTCAGCTGCCTTTTCCTTGCCAGAGACTTGGCCATAGGCAACTGCGAGGCGTTGGCGATGGAGGGAGAGGCAGGAGGGGGAGAAGGACTGAGTGCCTCCCTTTGGGATGTGTGCCCGTCACTCCCGGTGTGAACTGGCCTCCGTGGGCTTAAACCTCAGATTGGGAGAGCCTCAGGGCTGGTGGAGCTGCAGGTGGGCACGGGGAGCTCGTTGGCTTTCCTCGGCCGATTGGCACACTTGCAGATGGGGGAGAGACTTGGACGAAGAAGAGGCAGCAGAAGGCGAGGGGAATAATCAGACGGAGAGGCTTGCTGAGGTCAGATACGCTGCGGGGAGCAAAGGAGACGCAGCCAGCGAGCACAAGCTCTCCACGTGCCATCACCATGTACCCAGAAGCCCCGCTCTGATTCCCTGGCATCCCATCCCCAGGACAGAGTCCCTCTTCCTGTCTCTCCTCTGGTCAGCTCCGGCTGGATGGTCAAAAAGACTTGGGTAAAGCAGCCAGGCTTAGCTAAAGAGCATATTCAGTGTGCAGTGGAGTGATATGCTTTTGATGCCTGGCAAAATTGAACTGCTGAGGCTCTGGGGCAAAAGCGACGCATCATCCTGGCGAATGAGAGAGCACCAGATACTGCTCCCTAATGCCTCCGTTTCCTTTTGGGTACTAGGCTGGCTGGCTGCATGGCATCACGGCTATTAGGGCCATATTAAGGTTGTATGAGGCTCTTGGGGTGGGGGGAACAGCCAGGAAAAAGGAAACACAACAAGAAAGATGCCTCTGTGGAGAACACTGAAGGACGCTACGGGGGAGAAGGAGCTGCTTGATAGGAAGTGGTCCCTTGCTGGGCAAACAGATTAATATGTGCAAGAGAGCCCAATGGCAGAGTGCTGCTGAACCATTCATCTGGAGAGGAAGCAGTGCATGGCCAGCAGCGACCAGAGGTGACAGGGGTCCAGGTGGTTTCCCTAGGCCTCTCTGGCCCTTCCTTGGCCTGAACTGAGGGACTTACTCCAACTCACATGAGAAGAAGAGCGTAGGTCACAGCCAGGTGAAAAGGCTTTTTGTTATTTTAAACTTTGAGTGTTATGCATTTGGGGGTGAGAAAATAATACCTTTGCTCTCAAACAGCTGTTTTTAAATCTCTTTAATCAATGCATATCCTAGAGGAAGAGGCCACCTATGTATCAAGCACAGTAGCTCCATGTGAGCAGAAATGGTAAGAAAGGAACGGTACAGAGATCCTCGCTGAGAACGGCGGTGGCGTGATAGTTCCCGGAGATGGTGAATTCAGTAAGGACTGAAACAGTTCCATGTATTATTGCAAGTACATTGATGAGAAAAGGGTGTAGCAAAGTAATTCCTGTTGTTCAGGTCAGTAGGTACGTTCAGAATCTTGGTTATTTGGCAGCTGTAAATTTCTATCTTATGTGAGGATGCTACCTTGTGTGTGTACAGGAGGATGTCTACAGCATCTATATATGCATGCATGCATGTATTTGTGGGAGGTCAATGTCCAGGAATGGTTAATATATTGCTGCCCCACTTTGATTCATGAAGGCTCCAGCACGCTAAAATACCCCTCATCTGCCTAGCATGCTCATGGCTGGATGCTCTTATCTTTTTTCCCCCTATCAAAAGCAAGAACTTGCCAAGTCCTTTTCTTCTGAAAGGTTTCGCAGCAAGCAGGGAATAATAGCATTTCCCTTTCATCCCCGTTCACCTTCCTGGGAGTGCAAAGGGCTCTAAACGGGGGTACCGGCTGGCAGAAGCCACTCTGTGCTGCTGGGGAAGGTAGACAAAGGCCTTCAGCCCTCGTTGTCTCTATGCCAAATGGTGTATTTTTACCAAGTGCAATGTGATAACAAGCAAATCACATGTAAAGATAAGCTTGTTTGTGGTTTCACATTTATTAGCAGAACCAGGATGAATCCTGGGCTCTTCTCATTCTTCATCTTGACCTGCCAACATGTAAAAACCACAAGCTGCCTTGTCCAGAGTAGGATTTTATTATGCGGCTAAGGAGTAGCGTTTCATGGTATAGATGTGCTCGAAGTGAACAATAAGAACAGCAGGACTAACAGCAACACTTCCATGCTCTGGTTGACCATTACAGCTCTGGGTAAATGTGTAATTCTTTCACCTTGAGGGAATGGAGTCTGAGTTACCCTGACAGTTTCTTCACATGATGCACAAACTATACTTCCTTGGCAAAAATATGCCCGTTTTTCCAAGCTCCCTGTACGTGATCCTATCTTAAATGGTGCTGGAGTGTTGTTTGCTGCCCGTTCTCCGTCCTGCTTGCAGCCGTGCCACTGGCAGGTGGTGACGAGAGGGCATCTGCAGGGAATGGAGGGACAGGGAACAGAGGCAGGGACAGGGAAAGGATCATTGGAAGAACGGGGGATAACCGAGGCTGCAGGAAGGATGCTGCTGTGAGCAGGTGTGTGGCGAAAGCCTGGGGGAAAAGCCTCTTTGGTGGGGGTGAGACAAACCAGACAGCGTCACTCTGCTCCTGGCTCTCCCTCATTAGATGCTGGAGTATCTCAGGGTCAGGCAAGGAGAGGAGGAGGATTTTGTCCTGGGATTGTGTCCTGAGGACCAGAGGCAAATGCTTAAAAAGTCTTTTTCCCTGTCCTTGCTAACCCAAGGGTTGCTGGTAGCTCTACAAACACTAGACTGATTTATACCTGGTAAAAATCTGAGTCAGGTCCCACAGGGTATCTACCCTCGCTCTGAAAGAGCCAAGTCACGTATTGCAGCCATTGCAACTGTCTCAGTGTGGTGCCTGGCCTGGACGGCTTAGCCTTGTTTCGAAGGAACAAGTATTCCCCAGACCAGAGTGCTCGTTCCAGTATCTTGACGTGGTTTCGTGCCTTGCTGCGTGCCTTGAAATGCGCACGTGGATACTCAGCTGCGGAGAATATGACCCTCTGGTTTTAAAATTCCCTCTGGTTTTGCTCCTGCTGGCTAGGGAGCTGTTGTCTTTCAGGGCTCTCTCCCGTGTCTTGCACAGGTTTCCTTCACCAGGCTTCAGGCTGAGCCCCTGCTATTCCCACCAAAAGTGTCCCAGCATCTCTCCAGCTCTCCTTAGCTGCTCACCAGAAACATGGCTTTCCTCCAGGGCTTCACAGCTCTATTCTCCCTCTTGCTCCTCCCTCATTCCAGGCAGGCTTTTGGGGGTATATTTTGCTTGAAAGGCAACAGCTTCAATAAAACTGCCTGTAGCTAATACACTGTCGTGTGATAAAAGGGCCCGGCACTGTCAAGTCAAATTGTTCATCCTTTGTAAACCAAGAAGAGTGCGTTGCTGCAGCCCTCCAGCCAGCGCCCCTGGGTGGAGAGGTTTTTCAACACCCTTTGCCCAGGGAAATTCCCGGGCTGCTTCTCCCACCTCATTGATTAACAACTCCCTCCATGCTGGCAGGCTTTGTGCCTCCTGCTGCACCTCTCTCCGCCCTTCCAAAGAGCATTGCGATCCTCTGATGCAATTAATAACCGCAATAAGGGAGCGTGGAAAAAAAGTCAAAATCGAACGCGGAGGAAGAGAGACATGCTCCCTGGGTTACCGCAGACGGCAGCGAGGCTTACGCAGGCGGAGAGGAATAACACAGAGCGATGGCCCGCGGCATTGCTGGTTGTCTGTCTAATGCCATCAGCCGTGTCCCTGCAAAGCACACGGCGCTCTGGGCTGCCGTGTGCCCAGCTAAGCAAAAAGCTCCTGTGTTGTCAATGGTTAATTTGAATCCGTTCTGCAGCAAATCGGGAGTTACTGATGTCACTGTCCAAGATGCTTTCTGCCACCCTGCACAGGCAGCTGAGGAGATGTGCCTTGCCCAGCCTGCAAGGAGATCCTTCATGGCTGGTCACAGTTCTTGCAAGGCGATGCCTCTGCCCGCTGTCAGCTCGGCCTCCTCAGCAGCCAAACAGCCTGACCTTTGCAAATGCCGCTGTGTTTCCTGAGGGCTGTAACAGTGGGAACCCTTTGAAATGTTAATTTGGTCTCTACCTGTATAATCATACTTTGCATTTCTATGCCCTCTTTAATGCAATGATGTAGCTGGGAATTAAATCAGGGTAGGAAAGTCATGAATTACGTCCAGGTAGCCCCATTATGCAGCTGAATTATGTGGAACACCAGGAAACGAGGGATATTATTTTAAGCTAGGCAGCAAGTCAAGGAGAGAATCCCCATTTTCTGACTTTTCTTCTTGTCATTTGAAGTAGGAAAAGGCTTAGAGAACTGGTTAGACTGGGAGGGACTGGGGCAGCATCTCTAGGACAGAAGCAGAGACTTTTGTCGCCTCTGAAATAAGCAGAAGAGGAGGGAGGAAGGAATCTTTTGGTGGGTGATGACACATCCAAGGCGCTTGGGCATTGCGCTAGTGACTACTCCTCAGCCCCAAACCAGGTGCTGGGGCTCCTGGCACTGGCCGGGACTGAAATGCAGAGGGAACGGCCGGCACCCGATGGGAGAGCCTTTTCCTGCAGAGGCCAAGGGGAAGGAAGGAAGCGGAAGAATTATCTTAAAGTCGCCAACGGAGCGCGTGGGCTGTGGGATCGCTAGTCACATCCCTGCTGCGGGATAACCTCCGGGGGGTGAGTAAGCGAGGGTGAGCCGAAGGGTAACCTCCAAGCCCAAATCAGCTGTTGTAAAAGCAGTTTATCCGACAGCAGCTTAGGAGACAGTTGCCTAGAGTAGACCTGGGACATTGGCTTGTGTCGGGTTGAAATTCTCGTGCTCTTTCGCTTTTGCAGCTTTTCTCTTGAGCACCTGTACTTCCCAGGGTGGGAAAAAAGTCAGCCGTTGGGAGACCCTGTGCTGAGACCTTCAGAGGAAGAGGAAGAAAGCGCCCTGCGGATGCGTGGTCTCAGGCCACAGGAGCTGCTGAAGAACGCACTAGGTGCTTTCAACACACCGGTTAATTCTACAGCTAAGAGAAACGAAGGGATCTGTGCTGAAGCCGATAAGCTTGACTCCCGAGCGAACACGAGCAAGGGTTTCTAAAAGGCAGCCCCATCCGAACACAATTTCAAACTCTCTGCAGCAAAGCGGTCTGTATAACCCCAGCTCTTGAGTTGGGTCCCATCCTGTTTCAGGCCTCGCTGAATACCAGTGAATTTAGCGCTGACTTGAAAATAGCCTTGGCACCGATTGCTGCACTGGATGCAAATGCCCTTCTAAAAATAACTGAGAAGCGTGCAGGGGAGCCCGTCCCCACACTCCGCATTTCAGAAACAGCTCTTCCCCTTGCAAAGCACTTGTTAACCTGGGGGTACCCTGCTCTGAAACGTGATTTAGGAATAAGAGTCTCGACAGCTTTGTGCCGTCTCTGTCTCTTGCTGCGAACATCCTGCGTGGCCGCATGCAAGTCCCCCCATCACCTCCCTGCCTCGGTTCCTCTCCTGCCTTGCCGCAAGGTAGGGTTCCCACTGAGAGTCACGGGTGGAAAACGTTACCGTCCTCCGTGGCACAGGCAAACGTCTCAGCAGCTCTGCTCTCAGGGACAAGGACAGAGGCACTCACTGAGGCTCTGTGTCTGCGGAGGGCAGGACTGGAATAAAGAACTCGTCTGTCGCCAGCCGTTGCTCCTTACAGTGGGGCTATTATTTGTGTTTTACAGGGGGGTCTATTTGCTTTCAACCCAACTGCCCACCCGCCAGCATAATGACTGCTCTGACTCTGGCTGTAACATTGCTGACCCAACCATTTGAAGAGGTTTCTTTTTCCTGCGGGAATCTCTGATGTAGCATCTAAGCACGTGAAGGCCGCGGCAGCATTTCGCTGGTCACTTCTTAGAAACTTGCAGAGGGGATCACTGTTATCTCCGTCATGGGAGATATCCCAACTGTCCCACATATCCCAGAATTATACGGGGGCAGAGCAGAGACAGTTCCTTCTTCTTTAGTTTATTTTTTTCAGTACCTACCTGAATTTATAACTGAACTTTCATAATCTGAGCAGAAGACAATATGCTGAATTTTGCCTTCAGCTACGTTCTCTAAAGCAAAACGTTTCCTCAGAGCTAGCAAAGGAGGGACAAGCTACCAGCACATCACAGCTACAATCAAGTGACTTTGTAAGTATTCTATATATTCCCTTCAAAGCTGCAATTTCCCATCATTGCTAAGCAATTTTCAAGGCTGTTGCCAGGGGGAGAGCGCAGTTTGGCACAGCATCTTTTTGCTTTCAAAGGTCGTATTCTCAAATGTTTTCATGTCTGCAGTCTCCCTCTCTCTCCTTTGCAGCCGCTGTGCTGAGCCCAGCGCTTCTCTCGGGAGGTTTGGTTTGCACAGTCAGCCTGTCCTGGACACGGTCGGAGCCCGTCGCTTCGGAAGTGAGTTTTTCAGCCTTCAGTCTTCTGGAATTATTGGAACAGCAGCTCTGATCCCGGCTGAGTAACAGGTACTCTGAGAAGTCTGATGAGGCTGGGTTTAGTGCCACAGGATTGCTGACTTTTGGGATAAAATCTTTAGGCTGGAGTACTTCCCGGAGCTGCTAAGATCCTCCAGTTCCCACGGAAGTTGCAGAGAGCTTGGAGACCCTTACTGTCTTCCCAGAGGCACTCAGCACCTTCCTGGGTGCCAGCCCAGGCAGCACGTGGCCTGGCCTGAAGCATGGGTAGTGGGAGGAGAGGCAGGAACCGGGCTGCCCGCCTGGTTGCCAGCATCCGGTGGCTTCTGCTTCCAGCAGCAGAAGCAACCAGCCAGCCTACCTCAGTTCCCTCTGTTATGGCTATTGAGAAACTTCCCCGCCACCTTGCTGCCTCCCTAAATAGTTGCTTTTAATAAAGGGCCAATTTAGTTTCACAAGCACTGAGTCATCCGGTGTTATCACCTGGCCTATGGCACCTGTAAGAGCAGCCACAGCGTCTTTTCTTTGGAAGAAGGATGTTAAGATTTCCTCCTCCATCTCTGCCTTTTCACAGCTCCCCTTTTCTTTCTCCTCTTAGGTGGGAGCCCTCTCTGCTCCCCGTTCCCCTCCCAAGCTATGACCACTTTGTGCCTGGCTATGGCCAGATGAGGACGAAAGCAGAGGCCGAGGGGCTGAGCGTGCCCGTCAGAGGGGCCGAGGCGCCGGGCAGGAAGGCAGCAGGGCTGAGCCCTGGCGAGACGCAGGACAGGCAGCTCCACTTTGCTCTTTGAATCTGGAGCTGCGCCAGCGCCTGCCAGAAAGTCACCAGATCCCGTGAAGCTGCAAGCTCCTTCCTTGCCGCGACAGGTCGCTAACGGAAAACGTCACAGCCAGCCCAGCCCACGAGCTTCAACTTCACGCGAAGGAACGGCTCCCGGCGTATGCTCGGCCCGAGAAGCAGAGACCGGCCCTCTTCCTTCCTGCTTATCCCGAGCGCCACGGCCTTCGCACGCACGGATGCTGGCTGGCTCTCGGCGTGAACTCTGCCCTGTCGGTAACTAATGGCACCGTCCCACGCACACGCAACACGTGCCACGTTCCCTGGGTTTCCCCTGCCTTGGAAACTAGCTGAGACGAACTCTTGTCAGGTCGGAGTTTAAAATCCCAATCACACCGCTATTTCGAAAAACACCCCTTAATGCCAGCTCGGATCATACCTTCCTTTCTCCCAGCCCTTAGCTCTCCCATAAACCAGCAGCCTCACTGGGAAATCGTCGCTCTGGCTGCTTTTGGCTTAGGGTCCCAGCGTGCTGGGCAGCGGCTGGAGGTGGGAGCCGCGGACTAGACACGGGCTGGTGACGTGGGCCGTGGACATGGCCGTCGGCTGCCGCAGCCGGCGCCGCGTGCGCGAGACGAGCGCCTGCTCAGCCTCCAGCGCGGCGCTGCCGCTGCTTGCTGTAGTCACTGAACCTGAGTAGCATGATCCGAGAGAAAAATATTAAACGCCAGGCAGTTCCCCTTGCCCAAAATGCGACCAAATAAAAAAATAAAAAAGCCTGGCTCGAAATTAACACCGTGCTCTCCCAATTACAGACACCCGCCGGTGAATAGAAGGTTGTCATGGCAACCTGCCCAGCAAACGATACGGCCAAAAATAAAGCGCAGCAGGGAGAGATCTTTTGAATCCGATTTTGCTGTCAAAGTGAAATTAAGGTTTTCTTAGAGGCCAGCTATTCTGGTTAATCTATGGTTGTGGTTTTTGCATGACAAGACTTTTATGTTCGTTAGCGTGATCTAGTTATACAGGTGGATGTTACAGCGAAACTGTAAGGAAAGGCAAGAGAGCAACCAAATTCATGGCTAGGAAAAGTTATGTCTTGAGTATAATTTAAACAACAAATGACCGATTAGACAGGTTGGCGCTTTTGAGAACCTGATGGCACAGAGCAGGCCTGGACAAAGTCGAGGGCAACAGAAAGGAAGGAAAAGATATTTTAGATAGCTTGTAGAAACATTTATAAGTCTCTTTGAGTGGATCTGAAGGGGTTAAATTGATCCGGTTGGCTAGAGGAGTATTTAAAAGGTGGCAATTCTATTTTTCTTTTTCTTGAATTTGAATGCGACGTTATTTACGTGGCAACATTTGCAGTTACCTTGTTTTAAACTCTGCTCAAAACCAACCTGCTTAAACCCCAGATCGATACTGCTAATGGTGCCATTAGGTATTGAAGGCTCTGCCTGGAGCCCTGTCACTGCAGCCAAACGTCCGGGAAGCAGCAGCGCGCCTGTAAAGGGAACCGGGCCAGCCGTGCGCGTTATGCTTTCCGCGAATGAGAACTCCCCAAATTCGGCTGAACTCAGGGCAGAATAACTGGATATGCGAGCCGCGCAGGAACAAAATCCTCACTGGCCAGGCGTGGAGATGAACTGAATGAACTTCAGGACGTCACACGGGAAGCGTAACTGGAGCGTACTTACGAGGGTAGCCAAAGCTGATCTTTTCCTGAATGCAAAAACAGTTTTAGAAATTAGAAATAAAGGTGGCAAACAGCAGGTGAACCTGGAAGAAGTATTGGTCAAAGGGAAGTGGAGCCCTGTGGTTTCATTTGGCGTCCTTACCTTAGGAATCCTGGATTATTTAAGAATCCGGGTCTTGGCCAAGGAATAGAAGAGGAACCGGTTTCTTGGTCTGAACCTGAAATAACAAACAGCCTGTGGCTCATGAGCTGGCTGTCTGGGGAGCTGAGTCAGGTGATGGAGGTGGGAAAAAGGGTTAAACCTGTGTTAAATCCGGGGAGAAAAAAAGCGAGGCATGAGAAGGTTGGTCTGCGATCCCAGCACTTTGGTACGAGATCCTGCTGAGGTCACGCGAGTTGAGATTTGACGTAATCACAGACCCGCCACACCTCATCTCCCCATGGCTGAAACTGCAACGACAAAGCGTACCCGTGGTGCATGGGTAAATAAAAGAGTATTAATTCACCTTATTTTTAAATAAGCCCCCCCTCCTGTTTTTGGTATTCCCGACCGGGCAGTGAGAAGCGCATAAATTCTGCATTTTCCAAACGGAAGCCTTCCTCGGACACCCCATCGCCAGGCGGCTCTCCAGTTCTTCCTGCCATCTCCTGCCGGCCAGCGCGCCACGCCGTGGGCCCAGCAGCTCTTCCCGCCGCGAAGCAGGAGCTCTGCTTTCCCCTCCGTCGCACGTCCGCTCGTCTTTACGGCTCGCGGGAGAAGAGCCAAGAGCGTCCGGCACCTCGGCCACTTTTCAGACAGAGGAGAGCGAACGTCAGGCTCGTACCGCGTTGGCAGGAGAGACGCAGAAGGGCTGGGAGGCGTACCTGCGGGTCTTCGGTGGCTCCCGAAGCCAGTCTTGGTCCCTCAGTGCCGGCCTGGGTGTCACCATCGAAGCAGACACGCGGCGGCAGGAGCCGGCGAGGATCCGCGAGGTCCGCGCTTGCCCGGGTGCGCTCGCCTCGGATTTGGGTCCCCCCTAAAGCCTCGGATTTGGGCCTCGGCCGGGCGTTGCTCCCAAACCTTCTCGCAGGACCTGCCTCCTCCTCCAAGCGGAGACGCGCCCGAAGCCGGCCCGGAAGAACGGCAACGCCGCCGGGCGCCAAAGGCCTCGAAGCCAAAGGTGTCGAAGCCAAAGGCGTCGAAGCCGCCGCGCGCCGCTGGCGTGGGCCGGCCGGAGCCGGGAGGGGATGGAAGGGGGGGATGAACGACACCTCGCCACGGGCCACGGAGGGGCGACGGCGGTGGCCTGGGGGGGGGGATAGGGCTCGGCGCGGCAAGGGGCCGAGGCCGGACTACATCTCCCAGCAGGGCTCGGAATGGCGGCGGCCGGCGGGGCGGAGCGGGGCGGAGCGGAGCCGGCGCGTCCCTCCGCCCTCGCCGGGTGTCTGCGGACGGGCGGGCGGCACCCATGAGCCTCCCGGCGGCGATCTGACACGGCCGCCGCTGCCCGGCCGCGGGGGCCGCGCCGCCTCGGCCCGCCGCAGCGCAGCACGGTGAGGAGCGGAGGGGAGGGCGCGGGGGAAGCGGAGGTGGGTCGGGGTTGGGGGGGGGGGGGGGGAGACCGGATCGGCGGCGACGCGGTGTGTGTGGCGGCGGCCGGGCGGGTTGAGGTGGCCGCGGCGGGGCCGGGCAGCTGAGGGCGGGCGGTGATGCCGCTCGCAGCCCCGCCGGGCCGCGCCGCCGCTGGAGATGACACAGCAGCTGGCGGAGCGCGGCCCGGCCCGCGGGGGCCTTGCCGCCTGCGCCACCTTCCCCGCCGCCGCCACCACCGCCACCGCCGCCCCTTCCTCCCGGCCCGGCGCCCTGGCCGTCGGGGGCGCCTTTCTCTGCCCCCGCCGCCCCCTCAGCGGGTGAGCAGGATCCCCGAGCTCCCCAGGCTCCTTCCCCCGCCCTGCCCGCCGCCTCGGAGGACGGACGCGTCCGAGACCCCCGTCCCCGTCCGAGGCCCTGAAGGAGGTTTCGCCCTTCTCAAGCCCGGCTTGTTCCAGCTCGCCGGACGCCTCGCGCTCTTTGTTCGCAGCTTGGGGCTTGCGGCAGGAGACATAATGGAGTTAAACGTACCCAGGCTGCTCCGAGGGAAGTTTGGTCTCCTGACTGCTTGGTTTCTAGAACCGGACTTGTGCTGCTGTGTGTGCGCGTTGGTTTTTTTTTTTTATTTAAATTATTATTAATTTCTCCCCCCTTTACTCGCAGCGCGCCGCCGCCGCCGCAACGTTTTCTCCACGCCGCGAAAAACAGCGCGTTCTGCTTTCTCGCGCCCTCGCCGGGAGCGGTGGCGATGCCCGCCACGGGGCCGTTTCTTGGAGCCCGAGCTTCGGCAGGGGCTCTCGGGGCTGCTCGGTTTTCGCTCCGCCGCCTCGGCCAGCGGACGGCTTGGCTAAGTGCGGGGCTGGCGCCGGCGCTCGCTCTCGCTGGTTTGAAAGGCAGCGGTCCAGAGCTTTCTGGAGACGAAAGCGCCGCGACTCGAAGGCGGGAGGGAAGGGATAGCTGAACCGGTCAGATGTAAGGGCGCAGCCCGTGCGGCAATCACTGCGGTTCGTTGTTACCCCGTCTGCAGCAAAATTGGAAGTCGGTTCTGTGCCCATAGCAAAGCATTGGGGCAAAACTATTAAGTCACTGGCAGTTCAGGCGAACGCAAATGTCGAACTCAATTTTCTGTTTCAGAGCTTAGCGTTAGGTCAGTGGTTTTTCAGCGGTCTTAGATGTATAGACCTGAAAATTCCTCTTTCTGGCCCATGATGTGGTGAATTTCAGCTTGCCGGTTATAGTCCTCTTTGCTGTTGCTGATCTCTTATAGATCGTCGAAGGGCCCTGGGGGTCCTCGGTGCCCAGGCTGAAAATCTCCATGTCTTTTAAAAACTTCTTTAACGGTAAGCCTTTCTACTGAGATCCCAGTTTGACTCCTTGGAAAAATTGCCGTTTGGTTTGGAGCCGAGACAGAAGTGAGGGGCTCCCGTCTCTTGAAAAGCTCTTTCATGCTCTCAGCACGGCACTGGGCTCGGTTGTAGCAGACAAGGACTGACTAGAGACTGTTTTTATTTTCCCGCAGAGGCACCGTGGACGTGCGCAGTCCCAGCCCGGTGTGAATGACAGTATGGTACAACCTGCTCACATGGGCACCAAGTTTGTTAGCGGCCCGGGCAAGGCTGGCGATCAGAAGCCATTTGTGCTGTTCTCCACCTGTGCCAGGCCACACATCTCTGGGGCCTAAGTGCGTTCAGGTGCCTTTATTTTTTTTGATGTATCAAGACATGCTGAATGTCTGGAGGCACAGTTGCTAGATAGGCCCTGGCATCCCAGTGCCTCAAAAATCAGCCCTTTGAGCTGTATTTTGTAAAATGAGGCTTAAGATTTGGCTCACAGGGCTGTTGGAAAGTGTGGTCTCGCTCCAGGCAAAGTGGAGGTAGCAGCATGGATGTTTTCTGATGTAACCAGCTCACCCCTGTCCCAGGAGGAAATTCCCCAGGAGTGAATTCTCCAGAGGAAGTCATGCTTCCTATCTTCCTCCCCACTTCTGCCCTTGCAGAATAGAAGATTGGAGTGAGTTCAGCAAAGGGCCACACACACATGGTTAAGGGGCTGGAGCATCTCTCATGGGAGGAGAGGCTGAGAGAGCTGGGACTGTTCAGGCTAGGGAAGAGAAGGTCTTACCAATGCGTATAAATACCTGATGGGAGGATGTCGAGAGGACGGGGCCAGACCCTTCTCCGTGGTGCCCAGTGACAGGATGAGAGGCAGCAGGTACAACCTGGAACACTTGAGATCCATCTGAACATAAGAAAACACTTTTTCAGTGTGAAGGTAGCTGAGCACTGGAAGAGGTTGCCCAGAGAAGTTGTGGAGTCTCCATCCTTGGAGATATTCAAAACCCGACTGGACGCAGTCCTGGGTAACGTGCTTTAAGTGACCCTGCTTGAGTAGGAGGGTTGGACCAGATGATCTCCAGAGGTGCCTTCCAACCCCAGCTATTCTGCACGAGACATCTTCCTCCGTGTCCTGCTGTGCTGCTGAATGTACTCATGCGTGCTGAACGTATTCAGTGTATTCTAGCTCCTTTAGGCCAAGCAGGGGACGTGGCCTTGCCCTGCCCCCCCGAGGAGTTGTTGAGTGCACTCCTGAGCTAAGGGGTACAGCTGCAGGGACACTGCAGTAGCTCTGAGGGCTGTGGAGGTGCAGGGCCGATGGGAGCATCGGTCAAAGGCTGCTCCTCCGGTGCTTGGGACCAGACTAGCATGAAGGCAGTTTCTGGGAAAGGTGGGATGTTGCCTTCATCCATGTGCCAGGCTCTGGTGGGGACAGGGTGAATTCCCTCTGCTGACTGCAGCTAGGCTGGGCTTCCCCAGATGATGGCTTTTTTAGACCTAGATGATCTAGCAGTTAACTTCACAAGGATTTTTTTTTCCCCCTAAGAAATGTGGCCTCTTCACCTGGGAGGATCACTGGGCTATGGTGTCCCTCTGAATCTTCCCTCTGCCCCAGCTGTTGAGAGATGGTGCCGCAAAGGAGGAATGCAGCGTGAATTCTTTGTTGTTCCTCTTGCATCTAAGCTTACTCTGGCCATGGGAAAGTGTCTCTCGCTCAATCCAGAAGAGACATTTACTACTGCATTACTGCCTAGGGAAGGCAGCTGTTGTTTTGGCCTGTAATTTGATGTGAGGACTAGGCTGGGAGTCTCCAGACAGGAATGGTGCAAATCTAGGGCTGCAATACTGTTCCCACAGGTGGCTTTTCACATACAGCTTTTCCTCAGACAACTTTATTAGATTAAAAAGAGCCAGGTACCACTTCCCAGAGGTCGCACAATAGGAACAGGGGATATTATGTCTTGTGCCTTTCTGTAGAAATCGTTGCTTCTCTGAAACGAGTTGTTTCCAGGTGTGCATGCCTGTCTGTAGCACCTTCCCTCCCACTTTTGCTGCAAAGACGGTGTGAGGGAAGGGATTTGCTGCTCATAAATGTTACTCTTCCTCCTTTGCTTGAATGGGTATAAACTCAAACGTAAAATCGCAGCCAGCCCACAGGAGTCCTGGGAGCCCAGAACTGGGGCGGGTCTGAGTCCAGCCTCCCAGCAGAAGAACTGCACCAGGTAGCTCGCCAGAATCGTAGCGTGGTTGGTGAAGGTTTTCCCCTGCGTGAGCTGTAAGGTTCGTCTTGTTCTGGAGTTTCATGTGATAGATGTAGAGGAGCTGCCTGCCCACAGCATGCTTCAGTCTCCCGAAACAGCCGTGCAACCTTACCAGCTGGCTGGGTATCATTAGTTATTATCGCGGCAAAAGAGGGACGTTCCCTGTTGTCCCTCCCTGCCGTGCTGTGCCGCTGCCCACGCACGCGGCGGTTGGCTGGATTTGTCAGGATTATTGCGAATCGCTGCTCCCTCTGGGGCGACACCTTGGACACTTGGAGGCTGGGAGTAAGCAGCAGTCTCCAAAAGGTTCATCTGGGCTGTAGCCCGTGGCCTACCTGTATTCGAGGAGCTCTCGGGAGAGTGGCTGTGGACAGCCGTGAGCTGTAGGCTGAGTATCCCCACTTCAGTACCTGGGGTGGGATTACTGTAGTGGAAGTCTTTAATAACAAGAGATATGGAAGTAAACAGAAGATACGTTGAGCTCCCAGGTTATTTCTTTCAACTCAAAGATGCTGGGTTACCAGATTCAGACCAGGGAGGACTTTTTGGTGGTGGAAGTCACCTGAGAGCCTGGCCCTCAGCAGCGTGGCAGACGGATGCCATGCGTGGTAGAAGGGGAAATATCCCTCCCTGGTTACGGCTTTTGTGACCCTCACAAGCAAACATTCACGCTTTGTCTCCAGCAAGTGGAAGAAAACATTTTGTTGTGGTAATGCACGTTATTTTTCCCCGTGAGGGCTATAACGGATTTGCTCTGCAAGCAGCTTTCCTTCCTGGTCCTGAGGAGCAAGGTGCAAAACTTTGCAGCAAATTTTATTCCCTCAAGCCTTGAGTAAGATTTGTAGACTGCGGTTTTGCCGTGTTGTATGTTATCTTTGGCAGCGATATGAATGTTTTCTGTTTTGGGAAGCACAGGCTGTGTTTGTATTTAAATCTCTTTTCCTCTGACCTCTGTGGAGTGTGAGCCCTCCTTCCTACAGAGGTACTGTCCTGGAGGGCTCTGTGAATTTACTGTGTCACTTTTAAAGAACTGTGGGAATAACAGTGTGGTCCTGCTCTTCGGAAACTTTTTTTTAATCAGAAGATCTCAAAATGCTTTTAAAGGAAAGCAGGTGAGCAATGGTTGAATGCTGCAGGTAAGAGAATGAGGTGGGGAAGTGATTGATCTCGCGTGAACCAGCAGGTGAACAGGAGGGTAGAGCCGAGCACTCGGGAGCTCCCCGGGCCGGGCTGAGGCTCTGGGAGTCTGGAAGAGTTGTTTGGGGAATTGTTGGAGGAGACATTGAATCCCAGTCCTCCCTCCGCCTCTGCTGTCTGACCAGTGAGCTCTGCATTTGCAAGGAGCTCTGTAAGAGGAGCAAGATAGCCAAGATGTCTGACTTGTTTTTGCAAGGTTATTCTCGTAGCTGAGTCAGGCTAGGGTGCAAATTGGATGGGAATCGCCTATGGAAGGTTCCTAAGTGCTGTAAAAAATGATGTCCAAATAGGCTTAATAGCTATTAGCTCTTGATCCAAATCGGGGGAGGAAGATGATGAGGTCCTGAGCTTTTTCTGCAGATGTCCCTCCTTTAGCGCTCATTTTTGGAAGATAAAAATACCCTTTTTTTGTTCTTTGAGCATCCCAGTTTGTTTCTGGGAGAAGTGCTCCATTGTTTTTGTTCTGCTGTGGTTTCTTGGCAGCTGAAGACAAATTTTGCCGTTCTGACTCTCCCCTTCTCTCTCATTTTAGGTGTCTCTCTCCTGTTACCCGTAGCTGCTGGTTTTGGGGCTGCTCAGTCTGTTCCCAGCAGGAGCAGTTTGAAATCCATGTTGTTATTGCCAGTTTAAATGTTGCCCTTAGGTCTCTGAAGAGTGGAAAGGAGACCCTCCTGAACCTTATTTAATTTCATGCTCTTGCTGCTCAAGTGAGTCTTTGGCAAGGCTCTGTGTATCTGTGACAAGCTACACCTAAAAGTACACTACGACCCTATGGTTTCTATGGAAGCTGGGTGCAGGAGATTAGCTATTTCAGGAGCTGCTTTGGGCGCGCTTAGCATATTACCTGAATATTTTTACTAAAATGCAGAGCAGTGAGATGTTGCTAATTGTTTTGTTGTTGTTCAGTTTAGCAGAAACATTCAGATATTTACGTGACGTTGTTAAGCTCCAGAGTTAACAGCCTGCTGGTGTGATTGGAGTAGCTCATGCTCTTTGTCAAGCTGGGGGAAGGAAAACTGTTTCTGTCGAGAAAATCTGTGGAAATGTTGAGGCTTATGGACAGGTAATCTCCATGAAGTGCTTTGGATGTCCCTGTGAAACACTCTGTAGAAGGTACAGTTGTGATACTTGAGTATAACTACAGGGCTTTTCTGAGTCGTCAGAAGTAAAAGGCTAATGGAGCTAAATAATAATTTTCTGTTTATTTAGAAGCCTTGCTATTTTTTATACATAAATTTATATAATATTAAAAAAAATATATTTATAAATACATATAGTCATTCACAACTTAGAAGGTGCCTTCCTTACACTCCTCAGAGAAATATACTTATTGGTCAATTCCAGCTGAAAATGGGGGTGACATTAAGACTGGGCGTTCCCAAAACCTCTGTGCACTTAACAGTCAGCTTTCCTTCTGAAAAGAAAAGCTTTATTTCTTCCACAGCTGCCTTGGGCTGTCCCATGGTCGCTCTTGGCTCACTGGGCTGGAATCCTGCATAGTCATCGTCAGTCTTTGCCAATGCAGAGATCTCTAAAAAGCAGCCAGTAATGGGGATGATGTCTCTGTAAAGAATTTGAGATCTTTGCTTTCCCGAGTTAACTTTGAGAGATTCCTTTGGTGTAGGCCACGGACCTCTAAGGCTTCAGGGACCACAGGTTGGGCAGGAGTATTCTCATACTTGCTTCAATACATACTTGCGTTACCTAACTTCTATTTTTTCCCTTACAGAGGCAACCCTTAGCCTCCTTTTTCACCCAGTAGTAAAGCATGTGGCCGTCGTGGTAAAGGAGAGAAATCCCCAGTTTCCTTGTAGTAGGAGAAGCTGTGGTGACACAGTTGCACTCCTCTGACAGGTGGGACAGGATTTGGTGCAGCGTGGACAGCATATGGAGAGGAGTCTACCACAGAGTGCTTAATAACACATGGCAATTTAGAGAGGGCGTCTCCTCTGTGGACCACAAGCGTTAATCCGGCCTTGCCGTCTCCTCCAGCGTTCGTAAACATTATCATCTGCCGCGAACAGATGGCAGGACCAAAAGGGTTGCAAGTGGGATGACTTGTCCGTGGTCAAGACTTGTCCTTGGCATGTCTGTGGCTGAGCCGGGACTCGGAGTTGGGCGTCCCAGGTCCCTGTTTGCCGCGGCAAGGGGAAGAGCCGAGGGGGGTGCGTGGCTGGGAGGTGCTGGCCTTTCCCTTCATGTCAAGTCTTGCCCAGCTTAGCCGAGGAAGGACTCAGGTGCCCACGAGCTTGTCACTTCTTGCCAACTATTTTAATTGGTCTTAGGATAGGAAAAAAAAAATCCCTCTCCTTATGGAGCTTGCTGTGAATGCAGCTCCCTCGGACTGATTTATACAGCCTGCCCTTGCCATGGGAAAGCTTAGCTGCCGCAGGAGCTGCCTTCCCTGAGTCAAAGCAGGACCTGCAGGGAGACGTGTGTGGTTGCCATCAGCTTGCCCGTGACAGGGACCCTGATCGCTGAGGTTGCTTCGGTTTGTAATTAATTTTAAACAAAAGCTTCAGAACTTGCAAAATCCTGGAGGCACTGTCGAGGATGATTTCACTTAGCCTGTTTTCACCGAGACTTCAGCACCGCTGCCCTCTTGGCAAGAGCAGGTTTTTGGCTACACCTGGGGCACGCACTTGCTTTGCGGTTGTGTGTGCCAGACCCACGGAGGAAAAATAGCTTCTGTAGTGGCAGGTGTTACGTTCTGCTGCACGCCTGTTCGCTTCGGGTTGTTAAATGCCTGGGAGAAGCTGGCATTGAAAGCCGAGTTGGAGCAGCGATGTGCCTCCCTTCACTAGCGGTTGTATTTGGGGCCATTCCTTCACCGGGCAGGTTGTGGTAGCTGGTGCAGGGAAGCGAGAGGTGGGGTTGGCACTTGAGGAGCAGCGTGGGAGGTGGTGGAGCAGAAGTGCTTCATGTTGTCTCAGGTGTGCGGCTGCTCAGCTGCATCCGTTCGGGGGAAGCCGGACTCTCTGATCAGCTATGTCTTGCAATGCTGCAAGGATGACGGTTGGGTCCCCTCAGGCCATCCCCAAATTAGTAGGAAAAGGTCAGGAGAAGTTCTGGAGAAGGTGAAGACTTTACACTGGAAACAGCTTGTGCAAAACGTAGGTATGACTTTCTGAGTTTTGAATCTCTTGTGTTTGCAAAGACGGACTTGTCGTATTTGATCATTACAGCTTTTTAATGCTTTTGAACCGGAACAAAAATACATCAGAGAGATTTCTTGAGTCTTGGGTGTCATGATCACTAAGCAGGCATCCCTCGCTCGTGAAACTTGCGTGCTGCGCTGAGGGAAGCATCGTTGGCCCTGTACTACAGGTTGGGAAACTGAGGCAGGACAGCAGTGACTTACCTAAGATGCTACAATGAGCTGGTTGCAAAAGCCCACGTCCTCTGTGGCTCCGAGGGTGAAGCAGGGCGTTATTGCGTTGCATGAAATCTGAACTCGGGTATCCCTTTGCAGAGCTCTGTTCTCCCGCAGCACTGGCTACAAACCGTGTTTCTGCCACGAACCAGGCCGTGAGCACTGCAGCAAGGTCTTTGTTTTGGGACTAGCAGCATCTTCAGACTGTTCTGAAGAGCGTTGTGGTCTGCAAAAACACGTTTTAGGAAATAGCTAATGGGGGATCTTGCAGGAATAACCTTAGATTAAATTTTAAAGGTTTTTTTACTGGCTCCGGGCCTTTGTTTCCCTGTCAATACGCACTGCTGTCTGTTATCCGAGATTGTCATAGCTGATACTGAGAGAGAACCAGAGCCCTTGACAGTGCCTCTCTGCAAGCCAGCTTTCGCTGAGCGCACCTCCACGGGTTGCTGCGGAGCCTTTGATCTAACCATCCTGCTGAGGAGCAACCTGTCGTTTCCCATACCATCGTTCAAATTTCCCATTGGCTACGTACTGGGAAGGGAGTGAGGACAGATTTGTTTTGCTTTTTCCAAGATCGAAATGGGGGAAGAATGTTCTTTTTCCCAGGCTAAAATTGGTGGCAGCATGGTGAACGTTTGCCTCAGTTTTCCAATGAGTTGTAAAGGAGATGAATTGTCCTGCAGAGCAGTGTGCGCTCCGGTCACCATTGGGACTTCGTTATAGAGGAGATGCCATCAGCTGGCTTAAAAGCGGAGGTCTGGGCTAGTGGTGGCCATGCTGGAGAAGGGTCCTGGAGAGCGGGGAAGGCTGTGCTGGTGCTGGGTGCTGTGGTCAGAGCAGAGCGCTGAGAGCGAGCAGAGCCTCGGAGAAGTAAGCGCTTTTCTGGAGTCAGTCTGCGACGGGTGTTTTGCTTTGGGATGTGACGTCTCCGTGTGTCAGTTGGCCAGAAGCGAATTCCCACCGCGAGCCAGAGGATTCCTGGGCTCTACATCTTGACAGCGATGAAGCAGGAACACGGCACCCCTCTGTAGCTGGAAGAGGATTTTAATAGCTTGCCAGTATTGCCATCACAAACACCATCTTTGGTGTTTGTGCGAGAGAGAAAAAGAAATCAGGAACTGTTGTTGTGGTTCGGTTGATGTCTAATAATAGAAAAATGTTTTATGTTGAAAATATTTATTTGCTTTGTATGGTAAGAAGAGATTGGGGCTGAAAGCCTGTGTCCGCAGGAGCTATATTCACTTAGAAAAACTCGGAAGTATGTATCGGCAATCCAAGAGGTTCCTTTTCCTAGTTGGGTGATCGACTTGGAGACAGACGTTTGATTAAGCTCTCCTCGGACTCGGGAAGCCGGGCTGTCCGTCTTGTAACTCGCGTCAATAATGGTGCAGCGTTTTTGCGCCTGGAAGCTTTGCAGTTGTACGTGGAGGCTCGTGGTGCTTTTTGAAATTACTTTTTAGCCACATGCGCTTTTCATCGGTGCGTGCTGGTAAATTAATTCGGTTTCTTTTTCAGGGGGTTATAAGCTGTTTGCTTTGAAAGCATGGCAAAGAGGATCTCCCTTTTTGGTCGTTAAGTTAACGGAGCAGTCAGTGTGTTGGAGGTCTGCAGCTGCAGGAGGAGGGAATTCATTTAAAGGGAGGGTCTGGTTTGTTTTTTTTTTTTCCCCTTCTCCTTTCTCCAAGCCCAATTCAGATGATGATTTTTTTGCAGGAGCATGGCAGAAGTTCAGGCCATTTATTCTTCAGTTTATTTTTTGTGTCGTGAGAAGCCCCTCTGCACATTTGGTTTCTTTAAATAGTGACTTGACATCTCTCTCTTCTTGTATCGGCTTTTTTAAGCACGACCACTTTGTCTTCTTTCAAAATATGACCATAAAACTGCACTTTGGCAGGCTGCTCAGACGTCGGACCTGGGATTAGTTGACTGTGATGTTTCATCATGGCAGCTATGAATCCATAATCTGATCACTCCTGGCCTTTGGAAGAAGAGCGAGTCTATTAAAACTCACAGAGAGGCCCATCTCTGCAAGGTGCACAGCCCTGCCGTGCTCACGGAGTCATGACGCTGAAGGGCTGTTTTGGAAATCCAGCTAAGAGACTGGTTCTGTACTGGAGCCTCTCAGGGCTGTTGCAGTGAAGTGATAGATAGCTTTTTTTTTTTCCCCCCGCCAGGATCACTCGCCTCTAACAGGCTGAGCTGTCAGAAGAGCATGTTTTATAAGCATTTCAAACAAGTATTTTTTTTTTAAGCTGGCAGTGTTGCTAGTGTACCCTTAGGATTTATTTACATTTGGCTGACCGATATTATCTGTACTATGCAGCATGTAGGAACCTCAGCCCTGGCCTGCTACCCAGCAGTGGGCTGGCGCTGCACAAATACTAAACACAGGGATGGATCCTGCTTCAAAGAACTTAAAATCTTGGTCTTGGAAAGCATGGCTCCGGCTGGTGGGAGAAACCCCAGATGATGTGGGTTAGTCTGGTGAGCAGCCGTTTTAGCCCACCAGCGGCTCAGCCGCGGCGATTGCGTTGCTGAATTTTTGCTTTGTGACGATGTTGCTTCTGTGTTGGCCCATCGACACTTTCTAAGAGCAGAGCTCCCTGCTAGACTCCCACTCTGCTGCTCCAGGCTTTCAGCCCGTGGCTGGAATTTTTATTTTGTTTTGGTTTCTGCTGCCAGTAGGAAGAGACTTGGAAGAAGCTTGAGCCTTTTGCGTTGAACTACTTGCCTTTCACCAGGTTATACAGCTAGCTGAAAAGCCAAAGTTACAGATTGCAAATCAAGTGTTTTCTTTCCCCAAGAGCAGACGCATCCACTTGTAGACCTGGGGTGGTGCAGGAGGGACAGAGCATCTCCATGCAGACCCGAAGGTGGCTGCCCGCGGAGGATGCTCAGTACCACCTAGTGCTAACAGGGAGAGAAGGCACATAGCTCTCGTAGCCCACTTATGAGTCTGTCTGGATATGGGCACTATGAGATAATCTCCTGGAGGAGACTGGAAAGGTATCCTGCTCGGTTGGTGGTGTTACAAGTGCTCTCCCAGCACAGCGAATTTTCAGGAGAGGAGGTGTTTGAAGTCTCCCCGATACTAAAGAAATAAGTGTTTCTTGACTTGAAGTCCTACCTGCTAAGGCTGTGTCTGCACAATCCTTGGAAAACAGGTTCAAGCCCAGCCTCAGGACTAGATCACCTGCCAGCCACCTTACAGCCTGCCGAGGGGCCACCACTGCTTGAGCTTTCTGACCTCCTGGAGCAGGAAGAGCCTAGGCTACCTGTGGTGCTAGTGCAGGTCGCAGCTTCTTGGTGCCTGTCTCCTGCGTGCATCAGGCATGTGGGGGGCAAAGCATGCTGCGGCCCAGCTGGTTTCAGGAGCTCTCATTTTTGCAAGCACAGTGTGGATGCTTTGGTCCTGCATGTGGGTTGGTTACAGCCAGCCGTGTGGGTGGAAAACAGGTGAGGGAGGGAGGCTGGCATGGTTACGCTCCCGGCACTGCAAGGGGAGGAACAGGCTCATCATTGGAGGCTTACTTGGTCGGTCCCTTTGTCCACAGTATCTGTCCTCTCCCTGGGGATAAGACGCAAGCTGCTAGTAGACAGAATCATTGCAATAAAAAGCTAGATTCAAATTCTGAGACTTATATTTTGTCATCCTGAAGATGCTGAAATCTTGCGGAGACCATTCTTGTGGGACAACTTATGTCTTTAACGCTGACATTGTTTTACCTTTGATACAATCGTTCTGATTTTATGTGATCTGATGTTACCAGACTCGCTTCTCTCTATCCAGCAGAGATGGCAGCGGCAGGTGTGAATTGCACATCACTTATTTGAGTAGTTGCTAACATATAAACAGGTTCTAGCACTGTGGTCATGTGGAAACTATTTAGAAGTAACTGTGCTTTGCTCTCCTGCTTGTTTGTAGGGTGTGATCTGAAGGGTTTACAGGGTGCAGGTGTGCTCCCCAGAGGTGGACGGGACAGTCGTTATCCAGGAACTCTGCTTTTTCTTTTGGAGCAGAGGGGAGAGAGAGAGTGAAGGGTGCAAGCGCTAAGCACTTGCAGAAGAGCCATGGAGGCATGTTTGGGGTGTAACTGGTGCAAGCTCATTTAATTTAGTAAGTGCTGACGCAGATACTGAAGATGGGACAGTAAATGTTGGCACTTAGCTATTCCCTTGCTCCGCGAAGGCATGTGTGAAAGGCGAGCGGCCTCTTACGAAACTCTGCCAATGCGTTTGTCAGGGGTAAGGCTGGGGTGCAGAGGGTTGGCTGCGAGGAGCAGAGAAGTTGTGTGTGTTGGACGCAGCAGGTCTTCGATGCCGCTGAGGAGCGTCACTGCGCTCCGTCCCTCCGGCTCTTGAAGGTGGAAGCTGGCTTGGAGGGTTGTTTTCCATCCCTTGGCGAGGTGTAACTGTGCAGAGGCTTTCCCCGGTGAGGGGTACCCCTCTCCATCACCCTAATTCCTTTCCCTGTCGTGGCTCTTGTTTCCTGAAACCCAGTAGGGTGTGTGTGACTTTTTCAAGGTGTTCAAGGGCTTTGGTAAACAGGGAGTAACAAGAAGTGTGGCGTGCACTGGTATTGGCGTGACATAGGCTTCGTCTCTGCAGTTAGACGCCTCCTGTTTGCTGCTGGTTGGACCTCAAGGCATCCCCGATCGCTGCATCATTTAAACTGAAGCTGATGAGTTTAGTTTTGGTCTTGCCACTTCAGATCTGAAAATCCAGTCATTGTCTGCCTGTGGTGTTGGCTCAGGGAAATGCTGTGGCTGCCGGAAATACTGGGACAGTAACTCCCCAGGAGGGAGTTCTCCAGTCCCCTGAGAGTCCACCATGTCCCTGTGCTGCCTGCCGTGGCTCCCCGGAGCAGCCTGGCCGGCCGGCTGCGGGGTCTCGGACCAGGCTGACGGATGGGAGAGGGACAGCAGCACGACCCTGTGAGCGGATGTAAGACAGGCTACCGCAAAGAGCACGGCATGAGGAACCGGCTGCCTGGAACCTGCCAAGGCTTGGAGGCACCTTCCAGCTAACCATGCAGTGAGGATGAGCCCTGTCCCCCCCGGGCCTTCCTTCGAGCTCTCCTGCCACTCAGGGTGGCTGCAACCAAAATGCCTGATCGAATGCTGCAGTCGTCATCTGTGCTTGGCACTTTGCTCTTGCCTCTTTCTGCTTCAATTCGACAGCGGAGGGTGACCTTGAGAAGGATTTGGCCTGTCACTGAAAAGACCATTAGCAGCATCTGGGCTGTCAGATCCATCAAATGCAGGAAATGGTTCTGCCCGAGCAGGAGCAGCCCTGGAAGCGAGGCAGCCTTTGCAGTTAACCGCGCAAACACGGTCACATCTGATGCGGAAAGCCGCAGGGCACGTCAGGGGCCGAGCCGGAGCCGCGCCGACGGGTGTTTATGTGCGAGGCAGCTGCCCTCACCTTATTTGGGGGCCAGCACTTTCCTAGCTCCTGATGGCAGCTCTTAAATTAAATGCACGTTGTTGGAAAGCTCTTTTGCTGCCTAGCGAGCTTTCCATCCTTTCCCTGCATCCCTGCTCTTTCCATCCCCGTGCTGGTCTGGTGTAGGCAGTGAAGCGTTTTTTTCTCTCTCTGGATGCTCTGAGTAGCATCCTCAGCAGGCAGCATGCTGAGAGGGAGGCAGAGAAGAAGAGCATTTCTGTGACGAGAGCCGCAGCTTAACGAGGAGATTGCATCGTGGGCAGTGCCTGTCGCCGGCAGAGCACCTCCCCGAGGGTCCCTCGAGGCTTGGGGGGTTATTCCCCGTCTGCGGGCAGCTCTGTGCGTGACCTCGGGTAATATTTCTGCAGTATTCAGTGCCTTGATTTCTCATCGTTACGCAGCAAGGGGTTGTCCTCCTTTGTCTCCTGCCTCAAGAGCTGCGGCTGGAAAATGCTCAAGATCTCGGCAGTAACGTTAAAAGAAAGCAAGCAACTGTTGGGAAGGGAGCAGGTAAAAATCTATCGTGGGGCAAGCGAGGGATCGGACAGTAGATTTTTGGGGGCAGGGAGAACAGTGGGGGTCCCGGAGCCAGGGAGCGGGGTGTGTAGTTTTATTTGCCGTGCTAGGCGATACGCAGGGAGGGACTCGGCTGCGGCGCGTCCTCCCCCTTCTCCTTGGCACGCGCGCTGGCAGCAGCCCCAGCATCCCTCCCCTCCGTGCCGTGAGCCGCCAACAGCAGCCCAAGCGCTCATGGAGCTCATTAACGTGGAGGGGGTGGAGATACCTCTTCCCACGCTGGCCTTGTGGGTGAGGAAGACCTCTCCCCGCCGCAGGGGCTGGCTCGCCGAGCCCCTCCGCGATGGCTTTGTTTTGCAGACCGCCTTGAAAACCCCGAGCGGTACCTCCGCAGTTCACCCAGCGCTGCAGGCTGCGGCCGTGATGCTGATTCTGCATTGGGCTGTCTGAGGATCTTAGGAGGTAGTCTAAATCTGTATGGTGAAAGCAGGGGGGTTGGTTGAAATATGCACCGTCTCGGACAGCTGGATAGTACCCTGTCCAAGCCTAACCATTTAATTGGAATCATAAATCCTGCAATGGGCCAATAATAAATGGCTTTATTAAAACCACAGGGTACTGGTTCCCCTCCCTTCCTCTCCGCTTGCTGGGTTTCTGGGGAGTCCTAGCACACACAATCCTTCTAGGAATCGGCTCCTTCCCAGCTGCAGAGATCGGAAGAATTTGGTTTCCTTACCGAAATAAGGCTTTTGCAGTCAGACTGCCTGACTGTCGGTTGTTATTCCTCCAGAAACTTTTTAATCCAGGGACCAATTTCAGCCAAATTTGACAGAAGAGCATAGGTCTCAAAGATAACGTCCTGCAGGCTTTAAGAATGCTGAAAGAGGGAAATCCAAATAACTTCCTGCCTATGAGGAGAGGCAACAGCAACTGTGAGCTCAAATATTGCCTATCTGGGCGCGAGTGGGTTGGATAACACACTTCTGCCTGCTGGGGAATTGGAGTTTGTGTCACTGCGAACCAACCAAAATATGTTTTGCTTCTTGCCTTGATGGTGTTTAGGAGATCCCAGAGGGAGCTCAAGGTCCTGGGAGAAGGAAGAGAGGGTCCAGGCCTGTCTGTGGGGGGAAATTGTGGGGGATAGAGGGGAGTGTAGGGGATGTAGGTCACAAATCTATACGAGACTGGGCTTCAGTTGTGTGGCTGCTTGTGGACGTTTGCGTTTCTCTTGGACGGCCTAAAACTACAGAGGTGAAATGGGCTGGGCTGGGTGTTGGTTTTCAGACATGGATTTAGTAATGCGCCTCACAAAAATCTCCCTTTAAGCAAATGATCCAAATCTTGAACACTGGGAAAGAGGAGTGGCTGCAGGGATGCTGCCAGGCAGGGTATAACGTGCTGTGATGTTCCTACAGTGCACGAACTGTGGCCTTCCTGGCCCTTTTTCTGTTATTGGGACATAGTTTATTTCCTACCTTGTAAATAGTGCTAGGCAATGAACTACTCTTTGGTCTGAGCCCAGGTGTTATAGATCCCACGCAAGTCCTGGGGCCATGTGTTTCCTTTTGGCCAGTTCTGGGTGGCTCTCTGTTTTACTGAGACTGTGAAGAACTTCAAAGCCTTTAGAGATGCCCAGTTCCCTCCATCAGCTCGGAGCAGGGACTTTCAGTGCAATATAGGACAGCTGAATATGGCCTTTTTTGTTACAGGAGCACCGCAGGGCACTGAACCGAATAAAAAATCCACTGCAAAGAATTCATAGGCTTGGAGACGGCCCAAATCTTTGATTTCAGTAGGAATCTCTTTGTCTACCCCTCTGTATTTTACCTGGCATTTGAGCACTGTGCTTGCATGGTGGGCAGTGGGAAGGTGCTGTGATTGGCACTTCGCAGAGCAGAAGTTGATACAGACGCACAAAGTTGCAGCAGTACGTCTAGGCGTGCTTCCCTGGACTTGTTTGCAGCTGCAGAGATACTTCTGAAGGATGGAAGCATCCCCTGTAGAGGGTTCAGGCTGCAACTGCAGCATCCCGGGAATTTAAGGTATAGCAGGGGACAGAGGGCAAAGAAATGCTGGATGGGAAGGAACCGCTGTAAGGTCAAAAATAGAGACATAAAGCCCTGGGAAAGAGAGAGCCCTTGTGAATAGCAGAAGCAGATCCCGAGTCTTGGTGAAAAAGATTCAGTTGGAAAGCAATGAGGGATGCCAGCACAAGGCAGGAGGAATACGCTTCCAACGCTACGGAGTGACCAGCCAGGGCAGCTGAAGGCTGTGGATGGGGAGGCGCTGTGCTGTGGAGCTTGGGGCTGGGCCCACCCGGAGCATCAAGCCATCCGGAAAAGAGCAGCAAAGCCAACAGCATTCTGGAAAAATCTGCTCTCTGAACCTTTTTCTGGGGAGCTAAGTACTTATAACTTGGCTCAAAAAGCGCTGGGTGCTGGAAACGTGATAACCATATACAACCGTTGGTATGAAAAACAGCACGGAGAAGGATGCCTTGTTTAGTAATGCAAGGCGATAACTGTGGTTCAGCACTGCAGCCTTTAGGTGCCTTATGCAGAGCTGAGAGCAGCTTACTCTAACATAAATATTCTTGGGATATGTGAGGATATGTGAGCTTGTCTGGTCGTAGAGCTTGGCCAGTTTGAGCCTCTAGTAGAGATGATTTATCAGCACCCCATTTCCGAAAGAGCTAGGGTGCGATGCTGTGCGCCCCTCTGCTTTTAATGGCCTTTCTCATTACAGCTGCAGGTTGCTGTATCACACAAGGCTGCGTTTTCTCCCTTCGCTTTCTGCCATCACTGCTTTTCCCCTTTTTTTCCTTTTTAGCTGGGGATCTGTTCCTTTTTTTGTAAGCCTGAAGAATTATTTTCCTTATCTCCTTCTGTATTTAGGACTCTGGAGGAGGAAGTGACTCAGCCTTTCCTCTTCTGCTGTTTGCACAGTCATCCCTCGCCGGATTTGCTGAGGTTTTGGTTGTGCACCTCCAACTACTACCGCTTCATTCAGCAGCAGCCTGTCTGCCTTGTCACCGTGCGTCATGGGGTGGAAAGGCATGGTGGGGGAGGACAGTCTACAGGCAGGAGCAGTCACGTGCGAAGAACGTAGTAACATGGTGCTTTGCTTGGCATTCCTCAGCCAGAAGAATCATGTTGTCCTTTTAGAAAAGGGTTGAATTTCCTACAGCTTAGGAGCAAGTAGCTCCTGGAAAGGATACAGGTAGCCTAGTTGTGCTAAAGGAGATGGAGCAGAAAGGCATGGAGTCACCAGGGAGGGAGTGCCACGGTGACGGTAGACACTCTGTCAGCACCCCTGAAGGATGTCATGCTCCCTTGGGCACCTATGGGAAAGGTCTCAAGGATGATGGATGGATGGTGACACTCCACGGAACCGTGGAGGACTGCTGCTAGCTTGCCTCTTGCGGCAGAGTTGACCTGATGGCTAAATGCTGAGGAGGAAGCATCGCTTGCTCTCTGCAGGACTTTCAGAAACTGCTGCTCAGTAGGAGAGTCACCAAATCATCTACCACTTTAAATGATAGCAGGCATCTGGCTTGACAGTGCTAAGAGTGGAGTCTGAGTGGTAATTTGAAGGGTTTCCCAAACCTTTACTAGAACGACAATAAGTCCAGATGCTCACTGCATGCAGCCTTATTGAAGCTAATGTGCTGTGAGCAATACTTCTCGGAGGGTCAGCAAACTTGAGCTTTTTTGTTGTATATTAACACCTGATTAGGTACCAAGTGTTGTAGTTATTAATACAGATCTTCATCATGACCCCACTGTGCGAAGTGCTACGCAAAAACATGACCTCAGAAGTGAGTGAAGCTAAGGGAAAGTGAGAGGAACTGAAAAGCCAGGCCTCTTCACATGATGGGCAGTGGTCTCGTATCACGAGATCAGTGCTAGCTCTGAACAGCTTGGTGATAACATCACGCTTGCTCAGCAGGGCTAGGCCAAATTCTGGAGCGCACTAATACGGTACCTCCAAGTGCGTAGGGGCATCATCGCATTGAACTGCTGGTGCTGCTGTGCCTCTGTGCTGTGCAGTGGTGCTACCTCCCACTTTCTGTTTGCTGGTGGTGGGAGTATGCACATTCAGCTCCTGGGAGACTGGGCCTTAACTAGCCCGAGATCTTGCAGTAAGAACAAAAAAGCCAGGATTTTCAAGTTACATCTGATCTTTATAGGGATCTCTTTTGAATCAGACCTGCCTAGTTTGGTCAGAGCCAACACCAGGTATTTCTGGAGAAGGTGCGGTAAAAACAAACACTGAGAATTTCCATATATTTTTACAAGAAATCCCAGAAAATGAAACTTATTACTGCTTAAAACATCCAGGTCAAATCACATTCCTTCTGCTTCCTCAAGTTTCTCGGCCCTTCCCTTGGCCAGCCAGCGGCAGCAGGTTGGAGCTTGGCTGCCCGGAGACATTGTGTTGTCTTTTTGGTCCGGTTCTGGCCACTGGAGTAAACTGTGAGACCCTATAGTCATTAAAGTTTTATTGGAAGTGCTTTAGACTTGCCTGGTGTTAACGTGACGGCTGATATGGTGAAAAAAACCTCTTGTAATTGAAGTGTCATGGAAATTTAGCAGTGAAGGTAAATATCTCCGTGGAGGTGGTAAGGTGCGCTGAGAAGTCTGAAGCTGGTAATCAACTGGGAACATTTTCATAACCCTACTTGTGTTTTGCTTGCTGCTGTTCAGAGTAGATTTTTTTCTTCTTTTAAGCAGTCCAACCAAATCATGAACCTGTCAGAGGCTATTAGTTGGCCAGTTTATAGTTGTTGTAAAGCATAACTGTTTGGCATTTGTGGTGGTGTGAATCTCAGATTTGTCTTAATTGGATGTCAAGAGGCAGATTTGTTAGTGAGTCCTCTGCTCCATCCCTTAATGTTTCAGACCTTTTATGTGTTGTCTACAAGTATTATGCTCAGTGTAATAGGAAATGCCAGCCGGTAAAGCCTTTCTCTCTTTCTTTCCACAGACTAATAACTCCGGCTAAAATTTCCCACTTATTTACTTAATTCTGTTGTTTTATCCACTTCACACTACACACATCCATCCTGCTTCCAGCTCTTCTTTTATCGGCTTCCACGCCGTCAGGCAATATGAATGAAAAGCCATAGCCTTATCCTCTTGGTGCTTAATCTAAACCCAGCACGTATTAGGTCTCTTCTGAGTATCTATATCTATTGATTAAAACATTAGGAGGAATGTCAGCTGAGAAGCAATGTGTTTGATTAGCCAATTATTTTAGCAAAAAAAGCAGTGAACTTTGATTCAAAATACATAAGGAACTATAGCCAGTTGTTTCCCATGTGCCACAGGGAGGCCAGAGAACCGAACGACATAAGAGGCAGCCTGAAGAGAGGAGTCTGCAGGCTAAAGATGAACACGCTGCATGAGACCTTCTTTGTGTCCTAGTAATATGGAAGAACATTTGGGCATATTGAAGGAGAGGCTCTCTGGCATCTGCAGTTTTCTGGCCAGCAGACCATAGTGACCGCAGGAACTGAATGGTTGGGTAAAACAGACACGGCGCGTTTAAGTCTGTAGGATGCTCTTCTTATCTGAAACCTGAGCGCTGGGTTTAACTTGTAGCAATGCATCAGTGCAGTACTTAATATACTGAAGGACTTGATAGGTCAGTAGAGTATTTGGCAGCTGACTGTTGAGAAAAGCTGATCTCAACACACCTTGATTGAGGGATAGCCTTACAAGGAAGCCATGAAACTGCCCTAACAGCTGTGACTGCTAGAAGAGCTATTTGAATGGCCAGAGCCGTGGAGCTGTAGGGAGGATCCAGGCAGTGAAGAGAGAGGTTTGGATAGGCAGACATGCTGCTCCCTTTTGTAGGGCCTTTCCCAGGTGACCTGGATTTACCCCAGCTAATGGAGGTGGTGAAGTTAGGCGTATACTTCCCCTCTGCAGTCACTGGAGACAGAGAGATGTTGCAAGAGAGCAATTCAGTGCACGTAAGGTCTGGATCTGCACTGAAAGCAGGCTGTCAGGTACAGTGACCTGCCTGTTCCTGCCTCCCTGCTTGCGGAGCATCCAGGGAGAAGTATCCCAGGCGTGGAGCAGAGGGGTTTGCTGGCTGAGATCAGACTGGTATGCAGGAGGCTGTGATGTTTGACGGTGTCCTTGTGCCACCTTTGCTGCCTGTCCCTTGAATGAGATGGAGCCACCTCCATGCTCGGTCCCTGCTTGTGCAGCGCTGATGCAGCGAGGCCTGAGCAGTGCCTGGGAAGCATTGCCATCCGGCAAATGATTGCTGGTGTTGCAGCGTGGAGCTTACCTTCAGTCTGAGCTTCACCTGCTTGTTTCCTTTTCAGCCCGTAGGATGGGTGTGTTGTGTGCGTGCAGGGAGGAAAAACATGGTGCTCCTGTGCAGCTGGGTGCTACGGGCTGGGTGCGAGGCTTACCGGGTGAAGCAGCATGAGATGCAGGAATCTCTTGGTTTCACCGCTGCCACGTCTGCGGCGGCCTTCAGGGTGGGCAGTGGATGTCCATGCTGCCGGCTGTTGTTTCCCCGCTTGCTGACAGCGCTGCGGCATGCTGGCCAAAATCGCTTTTGGCTGTGCTGTAGCTGCTGCCTGACGTTGACCTATCTCCACTGTTATTTTGGAGCAGTCGCTCCAGAGTGACTGATGGCAAGGCTGGATTTAATGAGCTAAGAGAGAAGGCAAATTGCTACCTGTCTGCTTTCAGCTGCACAGCCTGGTTTTCTGTTGTGTTTCCAAGCCGATTTACCTCTGTGTACCAAAGTCATCTGTGATACAGCCGAGCCCGGGAGTCCCTCCTGTGCATCGCGGGCATCAGCTGTGTGGCTCAGCACCAGGAGGGGTTCTGCAGCCACTGCAGGGAAGCAAGAGGCTTCACAACAGTACCTCGGACCTTCAGTCTGTGTCTCCAGTGCCCTGAGACCCTTAAAACCAGTGAGTACCTGGACTTATTTTTATCTTCATCCACGTTCTTGTTTTCAACAGACCAGCGTCTGCAGTTTCACTTCCCTGCAAGAGTGGCCAGCTCTAGTCTTTGCTATGCCGGTGTTATGCAGTGATACAGGAAAGCAGCAAATACTGTTTCTGCCTGTTGGGTCATTGGCATAAGGCACTTTCTGCTGTTTGCACTTAGTTTCTGTTCTCTGCCCTGGCCCCAGCTGTGCGGAGGATGATATCGGGAAGAGCGATGGCAATATGCGTGTGGCGAGCATAAATGGTTCGACAAGGCGATAGAAAGTCAAGCTCTTGGCTCATGTCCTGCACTGGTTCATGTGAATGTTTATTCTGGATTTTGTGCCCATATAAACCCTGGGGAATAGCATTTTTTGCTCCTATAATAATAGCATCCGGCCCTTGTGGCACAAGCGAAGCTTCAGTATTTTTAGTGGATCCAAACTGTAAAACGTTTAGAGCCTGTTCCTGCAATAACATGTTCACTTCCTCAAGAGTCATTGGGGATTGGAGGTTTGGCCCCCGGTGCTGGGCTGCTATATTGGAGACAGATGATCGTCCTTGCCTGGTACAAACAGAGAGGAAGAAAGAACAGGAGGGGGTAGGACCAGCCCCAGCAAGCACATCCTCCTCTTTGGTCTGCCCTTCCTGTTTGCTTGGTCCCGTGTCAAACATCTGGATGTGACCCGTGTCAAAATTACCACTCTGGGACTGTAGCTGGGGCCTCTGTTGGCCACTTAGGTCACATCGAAGCTGCTGAGATGGACAGAAGTGATGTTAAACCGGCCCGGAAGAAATGGTCTGGTAACGTAAAGCCTCCGATTTCCTTTTTACAGGTCAAAGTATGTGCATACCCTTATAGTGTTCAGTGTGTGGGAGCATCCTCTTTGCTCCTTGCCTTCTGAACCAGAAGCACCAGCTTGCCATGACTGTAGCTGTCATGGCTGAGCTTCACATTGGCATGTGTTGCCTCTCCTAAAGGTCAGCCTTGCTGTTGTCTCACCTGCTGGTTTTCCTGACTTTTCCCAGCGGCAAATGGCCTGGAAGGTTTATTTTGATTTTTTTTTTTTTTGATTAAGCTAGAGATAAGGCCTAGCTTCAAAGTCAGATCGGGCTACTCAGGGCCTCGTCCAGTTGATTTTTGACGATGCGTTTGCAAGGATGGAGGCTGCACACCCTCTCAGGTCATCTGTCGTGGTGCTGAACCACTTTTGCAATGAAAAATTTTTCTTATATCCCATCAGTTTGCTGCACTGCAGCTAGTGCTCTTCAGAGCATGCGAGAAAAGGGACTGCCGTTCTCTGCTGCTGGAGAAAGCTTTGCGCTACAGTTTTCATTCTTGCCACTTGTGTGTTGCACTGTGCTGGCACAGATCGGCATGTCGCGTTTGGGTTTTTTGGCCTGTTGGGGCTATTGCCACTTTCTAGAAATGTAGTAGCGCTTTATATGCTTGTGTGCATTTGAGAAGGCTTATCACTAGCTGACCTAATTATTATAATCTGACTCCTCCCTAGATGGTGCAGGTTTCCCTGGCTCTTAGGAGGCTTCCCTGGCTTCTCCGAGCTACTGTTTGATTTCTCTTTTTTCTTTCTTTTAATAATAATGTTCATTCGCTCATGTTATTTAAGCCAGAAAATAAGATTTGTAGCAAGATACAGCGAAATACTTGTGAATTGCCTTCCCCTCTCCTGTTGGCCCTCCTGCTGCGATTTGGCTGCTTTGCTGCCTGCTGCCTTGCTGGGTTAGCCAGGGAGCCCAAAGCATGTTCTGCACACAGCCGGGCCATACAACATCCTCCACCTGCCTTAGTTGTGGAGGTATGGGTGGAAATAGCACATTATCAGTCTCTGCCCTCCTCGTGGATCCAGGGTTGTTCCCTGTTGCAGTTTTTCTCCTTTCTCCAAGACCCGTCTTGGTCATCTTCTCCCTTCTGCTGCCCTGACCTCAGTGCTGGGACTGGCTTGCGTCCCCTACCTGACTGCTTTCCCTTCCATAAGGGTTTATTTGGAGAGGAGAGGGGCAAAGCGGAGTGCTCTCCCTCTAGTTACACAAACAGAAGATCCTTCAGTGCAAAAATCCCTCTTCCAGTGCCTCGCCGAGGCGGTGGACAGGTCCCTTAGGTGCAGGTTGGTTACCTTTAAAGGTGCCAAATTCTTTTCCAGCAGGACAGGGATTTACAGCACAGTAATAGGATTTGACAGCTACTTTAAAATAAATAAATAAGTAAAACCAAGCCCAGACAAGGGAAGAAAAAACCCAACAAAACATTACATCTTGGGAGTGGGTTGTCCACTCATGAACTTCTTAGTCTCTTCGTGAAAACTAATGAAGTTGGGTATTGTCTCTGCACTGTCTCAAAGCCTCTGCAGAGCCCGTTTTGCAGAGCATAATCACACGTGGGTAATTATAACTCCCCGCCTCCTTGCTGCGGTAGGGCTTACCACTAAGCTCCCGTGCTAAACCACCTGCTGGGATCACGGGAGGCTGCTAGCAACGCAGGGACGTCCCAGCGGAGGGGTCAAGAGCCAGCAACTTGGCATCGCTCTCTTCAGTGCCTGTTTTTCCCCGTGTCCTGCAGGATATCCAGCTGAGCCCAGTTTGGTCTGAAAGGGGTCGAGGAGGCAGGAGAGGACATTGATAAAAGGGTAAAAGCAGATAGCAGAGGGGAGCTGCTGGCTCTTGGAGTGGTGGGGCTGTAGCAGCCTGTGCTTGATCGCTGTTGGGGTTTCTGTGGCCGTTGGTGTTATCCTGGATAAGGTCTGAAAGCTTCTGTGGAGTAAATATTTTCCAGTCGGGCAGAACAGCCCATGTAGGAGCTGTTAAGAAGCCAAAGCAAATACGTTCCTGGGAGCATAGAGCTGGAAAGAGGTGGATGACACTGAGGTGGATCTTGTGTCTCACGTTGTCCTTGGACTTAAGGCTGCTGCGTGCAATGCTTTGCTCTCTCTTTGGGAGGTGTGTCACACTTTACCCATTTTGCCCTTCTTTTATTTTCTTTTTTAAGAAAAAGTAACTTCTGTGACCCTTTGCTGAGGTTCCTGCAAATTTCTAACTGATAATCTATATTTAAAAATTGCAGCTATACTTTAAATTACTTGTTCCATTTGGGAGCACTGCTCCAAAAAGGTTCATTTTTACTGCTCCAACAGAGGATTTTTTTTTTTTTTCCTGGGGTCAATCAGAATAGTTTTCTTTTTAGCTTGGCTAAAACAGCAAAGGAAATAATGTCAAGTTAAAGATGTCTTATTTGGTCCAAACTGAAATATGGTGTTTTTGTGTATTCTTTGCCATTAGATGGAGACATGGAAATGTTATGTACATCACTGTGAAATAAAAGTAGAAATACTTTGTTAAAAATATCAAACCCTAAAATAAGTAGTAGTTCTTTCCAGCATTTTCTTCCCGGGGTTTTGGCTGAAATGGCTTGACCAAAACTATTTTAAATACACCAAGCCAACTCCAGGTTGCTGGCAAATAAGTGATAGAATTTTTATTTCTTTGGCTCTATGACATTAGTTTACTTGTGACTATTACAACATGACCATGAAAGGCTGTGTCTCTTCCCAGTGCTGACTTGCAGAGAAGGGGTTAAGCTAACTTAACATGTTCAGCTGTTTACTTCTGCACAAGTAGATTCAGTTCCTCAAGAGATTGCAGGCAAAGCAGGTAAGTGCATCTTGCCCCATGCTACGGGAAAGGACTGTGCAGCTTCAGAGAAGGTTGGGTCGTGCTAGCACAGCTGGCCATGGGTGCTTGCTCTGTACCCGTCCTCATTCTCGTTGTATTTGGAGGATGATTCAAAACTGGTGTTTAGGTCAGTGCTAGGTGTCCTCTCTATTTTCCGGTGTAGCAGGGAGTGGTCCTGGAAGGTGCCGGACCTCTTGTGCACGTTGCAGAGATGCTGCCCAAGTGCTGGAATCCAGAGTCCTTCCTCGCGCTGTGCTCAGTGTATAATGCACGCCACTGCGCAGGGACTGTTCATGGATAGTGGTGCTTCCGCAGACAGGTAATCCTAAGCAAATGCAGCCATTCTTCAGATTCACAGCGCTCCCAAGGAGGGAAAGAAAGCATATGTGGGAAAAGAAAGGAAACATAACTTCCCATTCAGCTGGAGGAACCTTAGGAGAACTTCTAGGGCTCGTCATTATCTCAGATGATTAAACAGTTGGGCTCCGGAAGGTGCCTTGAGCTCTGTGTATGTGTAGGGCATCGGGGGTAATGTTTAAACCCCCTCTGTCATGGGATGCTTTGGACTGCTGTGGAAGAATATGAGGGAAGGGTCACTTCAGAAAACACTTTGCTTTTTGTTTGCTGGCTTTGGAAGCCCTGAAAACTGTCTAATGGGTGAGGGGAAAGCCTGCAGTAAGCCATGGCAATTTGTGTGCCTTCCAACAGACCAGGCACTAAATCAATAAAACCATTCATGTAAGCATTAGTAATATTTTTACTGTAAAGTATCAAAGCGCCTACAATAACCAGGGGCTAGGTGCGGGTTTTATTTTCTTTGACCACTGATATTGTATAATTTGTTCTAGAAGTTCCTTTCCAAGGTTCTTGTTAAGCTCAGCTACTCAACTCATGGATTGTAAAGATCCCTCAAATGGTCTAATCTGACCCACCTAACATGAGCAATGGTGCTTCACCCAGTGACTTGGGCTGTGCTCAGAGCTGGTCTTTTGAATATACTCAACCACAGTCACTTCTGGCTGAACAAGGCTGTGTTTCACACTGGCAGCCTGTCTTCCTCCTTTTGAATGGTTTTGGAGATGATGAAATTACCATGTTTCTTGCTAGACGTTCCCATCATTATTTACCCTTCTCCCATTTCTACTTGTTGTTTTTTAGCTTCCTTTTCTGACTGTTGGGTAATGCTGTGCTTCCACCTGCTGCTCTCAAAGGCCCTTTAATGTAAGATATCGCCTGTGTATATAACATTACAATGTTCCTTGATTAATCAAGTTTCCTCTTGTGCTTTTTCTTTGAGAAGCGAAATAGTTTGAGCTGTCTGCTTGTCTCACTAAGGCTGAAGGTATGGGAACATCAGGCTCCCTGTCACAAAAGTTTCCGCTGCAGTTGCAAGCGATTCTCCCTTTTGCTGCAATTAAAATCACGTTCTCATTCTAATTAACTTCAGGGATGTTAATCCCTAGTGTAATTAGAGGTCGGCCAATGCAGTGAGGTTTGGAAGGGAACTTTCTCAGAGGGCGGTAGAGCTTTGCACAAGCTCTTTTGATCCCTGCTGCGGTGTTTGACGCACGGTGGAGGAAGGTGCAGCTGGTGAAGTCAGAGCAGCTCTGAGCCTTCTGCGTCCCCATGGCCTTGGACTTGTTCCCCTGCTCCGGAGGAGCCTGTGCAAGTAGGATCATCCCACAGTTGTGAGCCCTTGAGGCTCTGTGTTTACCGTGGGAACAAGATGTCTAGGGCAGTACAGGCTCTGAATTTTTCCCTGCCATCAGGGCTAGTCATATAGACTTGCCAGTGAAAGTTTTAAATAGCTGTTTCAAGGGACAGGGTGGTGTAATGCTAAATGCCAGCTTACTTCTTGTGGCACATCTTGCATTCTGTTTTGAGCTCTGTGCTACAGCAAAAACCAGTTCAAAACTAGTTCATGGATGTGTATCTGAAGTGTCCGCCTAACCGCGGGTCCCCCAGTCGCTCCGTGGGGAGCAATTGGTGGGCATGGCTGGTGGGTTTCATTGCTGTGGTGTCTCATTGGGTACCTCAGGGTGGACATGGGTCTCCTGAAAGATAGATCTTGTTCATCTTGGATGTCCTTGAGTGGTCCTGGGTCTTCCACTCCTCATCTGGTTCTGTAGGAACTGTGCCTCCTCTTGGGTCAGGAGGTAAACTTAACCAAAATAAGTATTTCTGGCACTATTCCTGAGCAGTCTGTAAGTGTTTGTGGAGAAACAGCTTAGTGCATTCTTGGCCTGGTTTTCCCGAGCTGCTGTACGTTTACCCAATGTGGTTACCCAGAGGCGTTCTAAAAATTAAGGCTAAACTTCTAATATTTAATTCTTACAGAAAACGTCTAAATCTGTAATACTTGCCCTACAGTAGCACCGTGAAGCCCCGAGACCTCCCCCTCCCATATAAGAAAGAAAAGCCAGGAATTTAGGAAGTTGTCACAGCGCTTGTTGCATGAGGGCATTTTCCAGGGCAGGAAACTGAGGCACCTTTCAGCTATGTACATCAGATACCCCAACCACAAGTGATCAGTGGCTCTCAGCAGCCATGCAAGAGAGGTAAATCCTTGAGTAGGAGGAGACCTAGAAGGGATAGGCAGTCTCACCCCTTGTATACAGAGGGTCTATAGAACAGTTGCTCCTTCTAAAAGATCATAAATTCCCTCTAGGCCTATTTATTGAATGTTACAGGGTAATATAAACAGGGTCTGTTTAGGTCTCTGAGATAAGCCTCTTTAAGTACACCTGTACATATGTAGCTTCAGCATAGTAAGTCAATAAGATGTTACACTTTTGTCTTTGTTTCAGGTGAGCATTTATCCTGCTGTGCCAGCTCAAATATTTGAGTATTGGTAGTTTTATCTATACTGTCAAAGCCTCTCAGCATGCGTGAGCTAAACAGTGGCACAAAGCAAAGGACCTACGTTGTTTCTGCCTCTGGGGGTTTTGAGAAGTTCCTGTCAAACTGCAGGCACTGATAGCGTTTCCCTGTATTGTGGGTAGAAGATATGGATCAAGCACACTGAAAATTGATATTCAGTTTTTAATTTGAATGAAGAGTTTGGCATAGAGTGCACATGTGCATGGCCATGCTGGGATCTACATCGAAGGAAGTGCTGGTTTGCAAGGAGGTCAGTTCATGGTATTTTGAGACTGAGCTCTTCTGCCTCCGATAAGAGATAAGTTCAAGGTTCTTGTCCTGACGCCTTCAGCTTAAAAAGCCTGAAGTCTAACATACTGAGCAGGGAGGCCAGCATGTTCAGGTTATCTTTTGGCGTTCTCCAGATAAGGCAGGTAAATGCTTTCCTGTCCTTGTTCTGAAGTGCACGCGTGCATCTTGGAGAGCACAAAGTGTACCTTCCACGTTGGTTTTCTGTGTCCATCACAGATGTCATCTGCGTTAAGCTGATCCCTGCATGTGGTTTAGCCTTTTCCCAAAACATTCCCTTTTCTAGTCAAGAGTTCAAGTTTACTTTGAGGTGATTTCTGCCTCAGTCTTTCAGACATAGTTTTGACATTGGTGAACAAACAACAGGGCAGTGCCAGGTCATGATGACAGTTGTGCCTGTTCATTGCTCACCGTGAAACTGTGTGTGAGTTTGAAGCCAAAAAGCTCTACCAGTTCGTATCTTCTGTCAAACTTCTCTTGGTAAACCCAAGTAGTGGAGACGAGCTCATGGCTATAGTTGTAGACCCCCTGCCCCCTTCGCTCCTTGTCGGCCTCTTTGCTTCTGACTCTCAGGTTTGGTAGTTCCAGCCCGTTGCTGGGGGACACCTGCAAGGGAATATGGGTCCATAGTCCAAGGGTAACTTCCTGGCAGGAAGTTACTGCCTCTAAACAGTAGACTTAATCTCCTATTTTTAGTTGTCAGTTTAGGAAGGGAGTCACTTACATAAACAGCACTGATTTACCATTTTTAGGAAGCTGTAATGCTGTTTGTCTGTCACTAGGTTTGAGGGATGTTGCTGGTTTTTGTCCAAGAGTTCTTGCTGATCTGGGGAGATACCACAGCCAGGCTGGCTGCTGCTTTCACGTGATCTTCTGCATAATCAGCACAGCTTTGCATGTCTGCCCGATCCAGGGATCCGTGGGGTTTTGTAGCAAGGATCTGCCAAAGTGGCAAAACTGCCACTGGCCAAAGTGGCAAAATCAGAGTTTTTAACAGAATTCATCAACCCTAAGTGGATCTGGGCTCTAGACAACCACAGACCTGGACTGTGGTGCTCTAATTCCTCACTACCACCACAGCCCCAGCAGGAACTCTGAAGCTAAGCAGGTGTATCTGAGAGCTACAGTTTGCTGAAGAGACTAATGTCAAGGATGCTTTGACATTAAGTCATGTTAAGCTGGTAAGGGTGGAGGTTCGTGTAACTGAACATTAGCTGTCTGTATCTGGGCCAGCTGTCTAGGCTATCATTACGACTGGCGGGAGTAAATAGACACTTCCAAAGCTCACTTGATCTCATGCTCATCTCTGAAATAGGTCAGCTGTATTGTGTCCTGGAATATCCTTCTCTCTGTGGGCTACCTGGCGCGTCTGTGTCTTCCCTAGCTGGGTGGGATGAGCCCATCCCAAGAGTGTATGCGACTCCAGCTGTGACTGTCACGTCCTGTTCTTTGTGTGAGGGTTGCAAGCCATAGCTGTGTTGCAGGCTGTTTCTGCCGAGGGCAGTGGTTTTGCAGCAGCTGTTGCAGCTTGCAGTGTGAAGGCTGAGCAGCTTGTCTGCTCGTTTGGAAGGTGATGCAGAGAGAAAGATGTGTGCTGCTATAGCCTGTTTTCCCCATTTCCAGGTTTTCCCACCTCTAATCTGTTTGCGTTCTCCTCCTGATGGACTCCATAAAATAGTGTGCAGCCTTGCTCTTCATCCTGCTCGGTAGTGAGCTCTGGCTGCCTGTGGCTCTTGCCCGGAGCCAGAGGTGGCAGAGGATGTACAAATCATTGCATAACACCTATTTTACAGATGACTTTGTAAAATGTTTCCTAACCGGTTAGCTGAAGTAATGACATTGGCATGTAAAATGCCCTAAAGCTGTTTGTCGTTTACATTTGCTTTATATTACCGAAAGCCTCTCTGTCCTTCTCCCATCCACCAGGGCTTACCCAGTTGAGCTGCCTCATTTACTTTTTATTAATCAAAACTGGCGATTCCTCCGGCGCTAAATGTATCTACTTGCAGCTTCTTTACCTCCTGGGATTCAGCAGACTGCTCCTTGTTCAGCTCTCCCTTGCTTGCTCCTTGTTGCGAGCTTCACTGCTGCAGGGTGGGGAGCGAGCAGGGCAGCCGCTGGCCTGGCACGTGTGTACAGGGTGGCCGGGCCACGGCAGGGCCAAATAGTCTTTCCGTGGGACCCCACGGTGCCTAACAGGCTCCTTCCGTCCTGTCCTGCTGGTGCAGAGCAGCACTTGTCTGACGGGGAGTGTGTAAGTCTGGAAATGATTGCACAAAAATGCACTTCAGGCCTCAAAAATGAGGCTGGTGGCAGGCCAATAACACATTAACATTCTTGTCTGAGGAGTTTCTTTGCTTGCTGTTTGTGAGGCTGGTTCGTTAAGGGACGCGTTATCCTGGTGAGTTGTTCTTAACTCCTTTCCATGGCTCATGACACAGCTGTGAAAAGCTGCAGGTAGATTTGAGAGCAGGTTTAAATACATTGTGCTCTATGGCCCGTGGACTCTGTCCACACCACTTGCTGTTCAGCCTACTTGTAGTTGGGGAAAAATGAGACTTTATACACTGAGCGCAGTTCTTCTTTATTATGGGCCTTTTCACCATCCGTCCAGGCCTCGGGAGCTAGAGTTGTCTCCTGTGCTCTGTATCTCCAGATACAGAGCGACCCCACTGGAGAGGACAGTTTGCAGATAGGTGCCAAGGTGGAGGTGCAGTGAAGGGGAAGCAGGTGGAAGGATGAGGGTTGCAATATGTGTGCCTGTCTCTGAGCAGCCTGAAGGATGAACGGTGGCCTGATTCTGCCTTCAATGAGGTTTGGAAAGGCCAGGGCAGACTTCTTGCTCTCAGTGGAATTAGCAGAGCAGGTTGGAGCACTGCACCCAGTGTTTTGGATGGGCCGGAATAGTTCCTTCTGTAGTGCCTCTTCTTGTCTTTCCATCTCTGCAATGTCAGCTGTCAGTGGTGGCTTTGTGACCTCGTTCTGTTGACTTTTTCCTCCATGACCCTGGTGTGGTTGTGAATACCACACTTGGGTACCCCCAAATCACAGTTCAGCTCTCCCTCAAACACTCCGGTTTCCGCTTCTGCAAACTCGTCACCAGCAGCCAGCCGAGGCAGCGAACACCAACTCAGGCAAGAGGTCGTTTGTTTTGTATGTCATTACCTTACAAACGATGGTTACTCTTTAAACAGATAAGCAGTGTGGCATTGCTGGCTCTGCGTGTTCCTTCCTTGTCTCCTGATGGCTCTTCCCGTTGCTTGTGTCCTGCCTGAATTAGGCGGAACGAGAGCAGATTGTCTTCTAGCGCTCAGCTGAGCGTGGCTTTGATCCTCGTAGCCTCTTGCCACCGCCCTCGTGAAGCTAATCATGGGTGCTGAGCACTGCAGGAATGTCGAGGCTTGATGTTTCCGTACGCCGTGACAAAGAGCTTATCTGGGCTGTTCTGGCCCTGCATGCGGTGTGAGAGGTGGTAGGTCTGCTCAGGGCTCGGCTCAAAGCGCATCCCTCCCGTGCGGGTGGCTGGGAGGGCCGTGCAGTGAAGGCGACCTGCCGTGGGGCGAATCACCTAGAACTTCCCTGCTGTCCCCAGCTTTTGTTACAGCTGCAGCCTCTTCCTAAAATATCTCCAGAACTATTTGGTGGATTTTGTCCAGCTGAGTAATAAAACCCATATCCGGCCGAGGGCTGTGCTTTGGGAAGGCAGGGAGCTCTGCGGAACAATGCTTCTGCTGTAGCGCCTTGTTTCTGGGCAGTGGTTCCTCGTTGATAGGTGTCACTGGTGGAAATTTGGCAAGATCCGTGTCCTGCTGCGCCCGCCTCTGTACCGCTAGTATCCTGTCATCTTCTGGCGCTACTGGTTCGGGGAGCTGGAGCTGAACGGCAGAGCTAGCTTGGGTCTGGAGCAGCCTGTTAGGTCGTGCTCCTCTCCCAACCTCAGCAGGGATGGTTGTGCCCCAGCTGGCCTCACAGGATCAGAGAAATGGGGTGCAGGCGTGTGCCAGGCATCCCCCAGAAGGTATTCAAAGGCCTCGTTCCCTTGGCCAAAGTGGCATGCATGACTCCATCCCATGGACCTCCTTCCCTCGGGGCTGGACAGTCTTTTCTGGCGAAACAAAAGTAGAGGAGAGCTATTACTTATCTGGATGTCTCCTATTTGGAAAAGCTTGCTGCCGGATGTTTTGCACCTCTGCGTTGTCCAAGTTTCCCGTGCCGAGGCTGAGATGCTGGCTGGCTGCTGTCGCTCCTGCTTTCACGCTGCATAGACTCGTCAATGCTTGGAAAATGCTGACACATTTTCGCGGCGCAGACAACAGCTAAGATTGAGTGGGTGACAAAATGAAGGCAGCCAGCTGTTGGTGTCTCTTGCTCTCTCGTGCTTTCACGTGACGCAGCAGTGCTGTGACTAAGAGCAGCGTGGTGCTGGGGAGGGAAGCGATGAGATTGCAATGCCCCGTCGGCGTACGGCAGATCCTCGGCTCAGCGCTAGTGTCTTCAGCTGCTGTGCTGCCCGCCGGTGGTTAGCGCTGAGTTGGATCTGTTCTCAGCACAGCTGCCGGGAACCTGATGGAGAACCTGGGTCCCAATGGGTGCCAGAGGCACTCTCGGAATTGCTCCTGGAAACTAGGTGGGAGACCGGGGCAGGTGGATCCCATGCTTCCTTTTTTGCCATGGAGGGAGTGAGGATCTGCAGGAACGCCTTGACGGCTGCGCGCGCTGCATCCCGTCTCGTCTCTGTTAGCTGGTGGTGGCGGGGAGAGTTACCAGAGCCCAAGGCGGTGGGGTGGCAGGACTGTGAGCTTTATACTCCGTGCAGCGTTTTGGTGGTTCAAGCATTGCTCGGCTGCCAGCTCCAATCCGTTAGGATCAGTTGCGAATGAAAGTTGTTCCTGCCAGATGGTCATTTATTGTCTGTGGGAAACAAAGCAATGTCTCTGCCTGGCGACTGGCAGACAGGTGCCGGCATAACTGATGGGAGCTCTCCTGGCTCCTCTTCTGGGTTGCAAAATCTCTCTTGTATATAGTGATGGAGAAAATAATGAACCTTCTCAGAGCGGTCCTGCTAAATCAAGCCATCAGTTCTTTATTAAATCACAGAGAGAATTTATTGCAGAGGGTGGAACAGTGATTGCTCCCTAAGTGAAAGGACAGACCTACTCTTTGCTGCCAGCAGTCTGGTGCAATAATAAAACAGTATGTTTGAGATGGTCCCTCTTTGTCCAAGGGAATCTGAGAGGTTGATGAATTGAGATGATCTGTCTGTTTGGAATCGCTGCTTGCCACTGTGGAAAGCGGTCGCTTTTCTAGATTGACACCCACTGTCTGGACCATATCCAGTCCATGTGGCAAGGATCAGGTACAGGAAGCTGAGGAGGACAGTGTTTTCCAGCCCTTTCCAGCCCCGTTTTTTCCTGTCTTTGCAAGTAGCTGTAGCTCTTGGCTCGCGCTATGTTTAAATCTGGTGGAAGCCAAAAGTGGAGACGCCAGGCCCATAGGGCTGTGCTCCCATGACACTAAGCTCCTCGTTCCTCAGCCGACTGGGTGCCGCTTGGGGCCCCCTCGCGTGGCATTAACAACAGATCTCTATCGCAACGCAGCGCACAGGGGCTAAACGCTGGAATGGCCTGAATATGGCTTCGTTCCTGGTGCTCTTGGGCTTCCCCATGTCTTTGCTTATTTCCCTGCCTCTTATTATTAGACTGGAAGCGTTTGGAGGAAGGGGCCATCCTTTGTTCTGCGTGTGCAGAGTTGCCACGTTCCCCAGTTCCTGATCTTTTTCCCTCAGAACGTTTGCAGAATCTCGTGGAATGTTTTGGGGTTTTTTTGCTTTTTTTTTTTTTTTGTTTTAAACAATGAAGGTGCTGAAAGATTCAGAACCTCCTGGGAGCAGAGCAGAGGTTGCACTCATCCACGCGTAGGGTCTTGCAGATGAGTTTAGCTCCAGATTTGAAGTCAGGAAGGAATTTTCCCCTTGGTCAGAGCAGCAGAAACCTAGGACTGATTTATTTCTTCCCCTCCGTTGCAGCATCAGCCGCCTTCTGGGCCGTCAGCGTAAACCGTGGGGACGTATCTCACTTACTCATTTCCATTCTGTATTTCAAGCTCCTTGAGCAGTAGGAGCACCTCAAGCTCTGCAGCTCTCTGCCTGGAGCATGAAACAGCTTCATTTCTGAAGAACAGAAAGGTCGTGATTAACCGAAGCAATTGGCTCAATTTAAGCGTATATAGGCAGATTGCAGTGGCATGTGGTTCCTAGGAAGAGAGGACCTACCAGTGGCTTCTAGCTTAAAATCCCTGCAACGAGGGAGCTTCACACAGGAAGTGCTTATCACCCCAGTTCTGCGTTTACCTGTCCAACTTTTCAGTGCGTTCATCTTTGTAGCGGGGTTGTCTTTTAGGTTGTCGCTGGTGTGATCCTTAATTGCGTGTTTGTGTGCATGTGACAGCGAGATGGAGAGAGAGGCTAGGTGGCAGCCTGGGCGTTTTGGCTTGCAGCCAAGGTATGTACTCTGAACGCTGCTAGAAAGCCTGCATGCAAGCACAAAAATTCTCCCTGCCAGCGAACTGTAGGCACGGTTTAAAGGGATTAAGCGCCCTCCCCGATTGCCTTGCTGCTGGCCATGGGATGCCGTTCCCGCCCCGTCCCTCCCCTCCATCGGTGACTTACTGTGTGGATTACTTCAGCGAGTTGACATCTCAACTCGAGTTGGATGTGTCTTTTAGGATTATGGGGCTTTTCGCGGCACAAGTGGCCATTATGTTGCCTCAGTGCCTGAAAAGAAAAGCTTTAGTTTCTGATAATGGTCTCCCTTCGTTTATTTGCAAAAGACAGCGCAGGCTGGCTGGAGCTGATGCACAAGCGCATGGTTGAAAAGCGCGATTGTGTGGATCAGCTCATTATCGCCGGGGCATGCATTGCGCGCTGTACGTGCTTTGATAGCAGGGTGATCCTGGGGCGTGGAGTATGTCCTCTGCTGCGTGAGGAATCGGACGCTACGGATGCTCCTCTAAACGCGATCGTGCTCGTAAACCTCGGCTGCAAAGGAGCTCTTGTCAGCAAAGCGGACCTGGCACGGGCTCGCGGCAGCCCTTGGGAAAGCGCTCGCCTTGGCAGCCGAAGAACTTGCCACCTGCCACCCTTGTCGTGCGTGTGTGTGTGCGCGTGGTGCACGCGTGCAAACACGCGCTCCCCGGATGCCTTTTGCGAGGAGAACATCATTCATTTCCATTTCCGAGTAGGTGTCTTGTAATTTAATTCTTCAGGCTGTGAGGTATTAGCAGCGTGCTAGTTTGAGCGCCGTGTACCAGCAGCAGTTTTCAGATCTCGGGGGAGAGATGATGCAGCTCCAGTGGGGAGCTCCTGGGGCACGTGAGACATCTGCATTTTTGCTGCCTGTTCAAATTGGGGTTTTTGGTGCTGCGTTCCCTTTGGAAAAGGTGAAAAATTGCAAGAAGTGAGTTGTAATGTGGGCTTTTGTTTTATTCTTAGCAGAAGCAAGGGAACGTGAAAAGAGATGATATCTAAGTCACAGTTTGTAGTATCAGTCAATGTATAAATAAGTCGCAGTTTCAGAACTGAGGCTGTTCTTTTTTTTGCTGTTTTTGGTTTTGTTTTTAATGGCCAGGTTTCAAATGTTATTTCTAGAACTGCTGATATATTTCCATGCTTCTTCCGAGGCCCTGTATGATTTTAAAAAATCAGAGGATAGACACCGTGCCTTGCTGTCGTGCGGCAGCCAGAGGACGCGCCTGTCTGGTGATTCCATGGTCTGGAGCATCCCACCGTGCGGGGATCGTGTGGTCCACAAGCAATTTCCCATAACTCAAGCGGTCTGCTTGAGGTGGTATAAGGGAGGGATTTAGCAGTTTCCTATTCTGCTGTTTGAGACTATCCAGTCAGAAAATGATTAGTTTGGTTCCTCTTGCGGAGGAGAGCACAGCAGTTCCTGAGAATAGGAAGTCAATCTAAACAAACAGAATAACATCTGTAAACAACGGCAAGCTAGGTAGTAAATTGTTGGCTGGGTTAGAACAAGGAAATTTTGCTTTCTAGCTGTTCCTGGGCTGCTTATCCTTTTTTGATAGATGACTGGATTGAGAGGGCTGTGTTAGGTCAGATTTTGTGACCTTTTGCACTAAGAGATTGGGTCCTTTGGCTTTTGCTTACTGTTATCAAGGTCAGCAGCTTTTGATTACATCGGCATAAGCAGACGTGCCTTGCTCATGGCAAGTAGAAAAGTCACATGTAAGGCAGGGTGCTGGGATGGCCGAGGACACTCTCCAAATCGCCTGTCCTGCCTCTTGGTGCAGCAAGACGAGAGCAGTGCAATGTGAACGCACCTTGCTGGGACCATTTTCTCCGTAGAAGGATGCCTGAGGAGGAACCTCCCTGTGTAGATGAGCTTCAGGCACCATCAGAATGGGAAGCTATCTCCTCCCTGTTGAGTTTTGTGGGATTTTTTTTTATTGTAATGAGTGGCTTTGTTTAGATTTGCTCTGGTTTTTGCCCGCTCGGCACTTTGTGGCCTGCCAGGCTCCTAGATGTCACTGCAGCGTGACAGCTGTTTGGCTTCTAGCACGTCACGCAGGCTTTTCTGCATCGCCAGGTAGCAGAAACCAGATCCGAGATTGGAAGGATGAGGAAATATATGAAATGCTCAGCCAGCCATGGGTGCATAAATATCTGAGAAGCCCAAGGCTAGATCCAGTGGCAGTCGTTCAATGTAGTTTTCAAAGGTGTTTAGAGTTTAATTAGAAAGGGGTCAGATGCAGAATGCAATAAATTCTGTTGCTGTGCTTTACGTTTTGCCAACTCGAAACATATTAGCTGGGAGGCAGCAAATCCAAACTGTGCACGTGATGCTTCATCTGTTCTTGCAGAGATATGATAATACCTGGATGCAGGGAAAAGTGGTTCATCTTGATTATTTTCGTTTTCCGTAGTGGTGGTTTCTGCAGTTTGCTCGATATGAAAGTTGGCCTTTGGCAATGAAGATAACTGCTCATTTCATTCACCAGGACACTCGCACCATTTTAGACAGACACATTGCTAATTGCTTGTTGTTGGAAATCTGCTGGATTAGAGGAGGGAAAATATTGCTGCGAAAGGAGCTCATTAAAAGGAGATTCTGGGAAGCGAGCCGGCTGCCCGACGGCTGAGCTCAGGTACCATGGTGATAGGCGGTAGTTCAGACCCCCAAGTGCACAGGCAGCCAGAAGTCGTTCTACGCTTACCGCTGCGAGGACATTAGCTGATGGCCAACTGCTGCTTGTGAAATCAAAGTTAATGAAGGGTTTCACCCCACCTGAAGGCCCTGGTAAGGTTGAAATCGACTTCAGCAGAAGTTGGAGGAGGCCCACGCGACTGCCATGTGCTTGGTGCATCTTTGTACGATGTTTTATCAGGAGACCGGCAGCACCACTGGAAATGAATCCTTGGAGCTGGGCTGCCAGATGCAAAACGCTCTGGGAATGAGTCAGAAAGACTGGCTGTGAATCTCTGTGGATCCCAGCCCTCCTTGGAGGGGAAACTCTAGCTATACTGGCTCGGCAAGAACTGAGCTAACCGATGTGACCCTAGAAGTGTGCAATATTGCAGGGCTCTGGTGTCCAGTTCATGGCTTGATGTGTCAGTAGAGGTGTAAGCATGTTCTTGGTGTACCCTTCCTGCACACTGCACAGTAAAACACCAGCTGCTCATTGTAGAAATACCCGAGCATTTCTTAGCAGGTATGTATCATGGACCCGCAAAGGCTAGGAATTTAGAACAGGTAAGTCGTGTGCCTTGGAGCTGGAAAGCTGCCATGCTCTTCTGTGCTGGTGGATGCTGTCACCATGCAGTCATGCAGCATCTCTTACCTTCTAGGTTTGAGTGTGAAATTACCTGTCTTACTACAGAGGGATTGTGCACATGGGCAGCTCCCTTCGAAAGGCTCATGGGTTGTAAAATCGCAACCGAGCTCAACCTGCAGTAACCCCTGCGTGTGTCTATGTCCCAGGCAGCACCTAGGAAGAATGATTTAGATTTTTAATCTAATGATTTAGATTTTTAACTCTTGACTAATTTATATCCTACTTGTGAGCAGTAGGAACAGGCAACAGCGAGGAAAGGGACTGCTTTTACTACTTGACTTGAATACTCAGCCTGCTTGGAGCCAGATACTAACCCGAAAGTGGGTAATTTAGGGATTTTGGCCAAGCAGTAGCCAGAACCATATGCCCTGAAAGAGCTGAAATACAGCTTGGAAAACACAACGAGGGAGAAAGGGAGGGAGCGAGGCTTTGCCTGGGTGTCTCTTTGCTTTCTGCCGCTTCCCAAAGCGAGGGAGTGAGCAGGGCAGGGTATCATCTCACTGGCTGGTAAGGTCCCACAATGGTTTACTGTAGAGAACAGAGAGCAATGGGGTGAGTCAGAAGTCAGACAAGAGCAATAAAAGCTCACGTTGGCGGCTCGTGGGCAGAACGCAGTGTCTACCAGCTTGGTCTGGGCTGGAGCCTCTCTCCTGATCTCTCCAGAGTATTCATTGGAGTGGGCCTACTTTTTTATACTGTGATCCTGTGCGGTCACAGGTAAATAACTCCCCTTTTTTCTGCTGGCCGTGGTGTAAAAGCACTATAGTGACTGATAAGCTTAGCTTTAAACTGGAGTGCTCTAGTACGATAGTCTCAGTTCATGCTGGGGCCATGTGCCCACCCCAGGAGGGCTCGAAGCAGATGCAACTTGTTGGATTACAGGAGGCTGCAGGTATGGAGAGGCCTTCTGGGATATCTTTGTCCTGCTTTCCCTCCCAGGTTGCTGCAGTGGGGCATTGTGGCATTTCATTTCTTCTGCCTGATATGCTTTGTGTAGCCACTGGCAGGTGGACCAGACTGCACTGCTACGGCTGGCTTGAAGCACATCTGGTATCACAACCTCGGGCTTTGTTCCTATCTGCTTAGCTTAAATTGGGACTTTTTCTCAAGGACTATGATGCCCTGGGTAGCTTCCATGAGGAAACAGTGGTGCTATGTATCTGCCACAGGAGAAAGTCAGGCTGTGGGGTGCTGATGTTGACTCTGAGGCCTTAGCATGCTGCCCTGGAAGTCCCGGGGATGCTCTCTGAGAACGTTTGCTTCACTGAGTGCAAGTTTCTGTCGTTGGGATGAGGCATGCGCTGACCGCATGGCTGTGAGATGTGGCCGCACAACGCGTGCCTAGCGTCTGGCACTGGCATACAGAAGGATCCTCTTGTCAAGCCACAGAAGATGGCACTTGGAGGCAAGGGAGAAAAAAAATATATAGACAGCCCACCTAGAGCCTTTACAGAGGGGTGCTGCCACAAGATGCATGGCCTTCCCCGGGTGAGTGCTTGAGCCGTGAATCATGATTACCACCCCACAGCAGAGAAGGAGGTGGCTGTGTTGATACAAGAAGAATTTGCGCTGCAGCTTCCTTTTATAGGAAGCATCTCTCGTTCTTACCAAAACATGAGATGATAAATCCCATATGGCAGAAAGGTTTTTAGTGATCTCTCAGAGTAGTTCTGAGGTCTGTCAAAACTTGCCTCTGAACAACTCGGTGCAGTGCCTGGCCGGCCTGAGGCTTTCTGTAGTGTTTCGGGAAGTGCAACTAGCAGAGAGAGCCTGCGCCCTGTATAAGGCTTCTGCAAATACGCTAGAAAGTATTTGACTGCTCTTTGCTCCTGCTGCCCTGCACTTTAATAATGGAGGAACAGCGAATTAACCTGGGAGCTTTTCCAGCACTTAACTGAAGGTTAAGGACTGAAGAGGCCTAGATTTCTCTAACTAGGATGTTTCAAGTGAGTCATTCAAACCCATATCTAAACACCTGTGGCAAAGTGGTTGGAAAGATGGGCTGGACACTTGCCATTTGTTGGGATTTGGTGGCAGTTGATCCTTTTAATAATTGAACTTTGATACAGGTACTGTATTAAATCTTGAGATGCCTGATTTTAGGTGCCTACGTTAGGAAATTCTGCCTGAACTCTGTATGTAACAGATCTTTTCCAGCTGTCTTACTTAGACGTTAGCATTAAGTAAGTATTAACTTCTGGCCATGTAGCTGGGCAGAAAAATCCTTTTCAAACTTGCACTGTGTGGGTATGTGCAGTAGCATGATTATCTGTCACAGACTTTTCTGAGACATGTTGTGGGTGAGAAATCATTTTAGGTTTTCAGCATGCATGCTATGGAAGCAAAAAAAAATGGGTAGAAGCAATTTCTTTTTCAGTTTCCTTCTCTGCCAAACAGTAATGGTACTTACTGACCTTCTTGGGATGTTTTGGCACTTAGCTGGTGATCTTCACTGTGTCTTGACTGGAGTCTGCAATCCTGGTTCTGCTGCTGAATTCACCTAGCCCAAGTAATAGCAGCCCTACTGCAAATGAATGTTGGGTTGCTGTGCCCTCAACCAGGGCTAAGACTTCTGGGGAAACAGCCTATGTTTTGTTAGCTCTACTCAAAGCTGAGCCTATCTAAAGTCTTTGTTCTGCAGCAATTTGCTATAATTTTCTCCTTTTGCAGGCAAATGATGGTGAGTTATGGGAAGGCACTGGAGAATTGCAGGCACCCCAGAAATAGCCTGCACCCTCACTACAGAGTGGTCATGTTAACACCTGCTTACCTGAGCCCTCCCTTGTACCACTTTCTAAGTGAGTCAGCTTTGGTGAACGTGTTAGAACAGAGTATTTTGAGTATGGGTCCAAACTTAAGCTAGGCCCAACACCGGAGTCATAATTCAAGGAGGCTTTGGGTCAAGACAAGCCCACGAGTGCTGCTTGAGTGTGGATGACCGCTCTGTCTGCGAGAGGCTGTCTCTCCCAAATCCTTGAGCTTTACCCCAGCTGTATAAGCTTCATGACTTCCCAAGGCATGCTTGGGTGCAGCAGCTACTCAGTGTATTCCCTGGTCTTGGCATTTCTATATGGAAAACAAAGTTGGCATTCGGTTGTGTATCTGTATTGGGTCACATGCCACTAGTTGATAAGAAATTGGTATTTTTGTTCTTGCGGTGGCACACTGGATGCAGTTAGCTTGCCTTTTGTGTACTCAGTGGAAGCTGATGACAGAGTTAGCGCTATCAGCTGTCACGAAGGCTGATATCCTAACCAGGCTGGGCCTTGGAATAGGGCAAGAGAGCGTGCAGTTGTTGCTGTAAGGGTAGGTTGGGATGTGAGTTTGTCTTGCTGAGATGGAGCAAGAATTGTTGGGCAGCATTCTCTCAGCCTGGGCAGCAGTCTTGCTGACAGAGTTGCTATGTCAGCAGTTTCTGAACCAAGAGACCCTACTCTACACTTAAGGGAAGGATTTTTCTAGGGGACTCATCAGGTGGTTCCTCCAGTTCAATACAAACATGGAGGACTTTTTGGAGGTGGGGGATGTGTTGGGCTTGGCATCCTGCATGGTGGCCTAGGGCTGCAAAATAGATCAGGCTAGTCTGTAGATGCTGCTTCTACCTTCTCTCTACTGGATGAAGCATGTGGAGCGTTACCAAACACACAAATGCCATAAAAATGCCCATTCTACTGAGATCATTTGCCAATTAAAGGTAAAACTGTATAATTAGAGGGCTAAAGCAAGAACCCCATTTAGGTCATTTTTTAAAATAGCAGCTATTAGCAATAACTATATATTGCAATAACGTCAACAATTAATAGGTAACAACGAGCAGTTTGCACATCTATAAACTTTCTCTGCTGCTGATTCCATGTTATGTGGTCATACTGATGAGTGTGACGTGGGCTTCATAGAAGGGGTTTGCGAGGTGGTTTTCAAGCTCCAAAAGCATATAGCCTTTGTGCTTTGACAAAGTAAGTGAATTTTCTTTGGTGGAAGGCAGAGGGGGGAGGAACAGAGGGAGAAAAATAGAGGTTGGAAGTGGATCCCTATTAATTACCATATAGAACCATATCTGAGATCTGGAAATCCTTGGCAGTAGGCCCTATGCTTCCTTGGCAGTAGGCCCTATGCTTCCTTGGCAGTAGGCCCTATGCTTACACAAATTCAGTGCTCCCCAAGAGCTCACAAGAACCCACGTTTGCACGGGAGGCTGGCAGAAGTGACCCAGCTCTGCTGTGCAGGCAGGCTTGTCCTAAGGCACCTGATTCAGGGCTGGAATCATTAACCCTTAGACTAGACAATTGGTGAGTGCGATCCACCTTGTCCTTATCTGAGCTTCAGGCTCTGCGCACTGTCGTGTCATTAGGCGAAGTAGTGATTCAGGGCAGTCACAGGTGTAGACACGCTGCTAGCAATAGAGCCGTAAGGAAGACTGTTAACTGGCTGTTTGTGAAGAGGTGTTTCTTAACTGTGGTTAGGCTGAGATGTTCTCCTGGTGGCTTTTAGAAGGAAACAGGATATAAAGCAATAGTGAGATAGTAGTTCTCGGGGGTCAGTGGATGGTGAACGTTAACTCTGGAAAGGGAGAAAAGGTTTAGCGTTAGTCGGACATCAGCATGGAGAGTAAATCTATGCTGGTGGACTTGAATTGGTCTAGATATAGACCAGTATGTCACTCAGCAGATGAGTTTGGGAATTCTGGGCTTACACTGTGAAGCATATTTCTCAGAAAGTTTTCCTTCAAGCGTGGAGGAAATACTGCTGACAGCACAAGTGAATCCTGTAATGCCCCAGATCAGGGAACCAGCAAATGCACCTGTGTAAACCTGTGACTGTTCTGGTTTTTGTTTTAGGGTATCAAGCATATTCAGGGCACATGCATTTCGCGCTTGGTAGAATTAGGCAAAGTACAGAAATCAGTAGGTATCATCTGAAAAGGCCCTACCTTGAAAAGGTCCTAGAGGATAGAGAACGGTGACCAATGCAACCCTCGCCTGAGGGCGTTTTTGGGAGCACTGGGGCATCTCTGAGCAGGTTGGTGCAAGTGGGGAAGACAGTTGCACAATAACTGTGAGAGACTTTTCTAACAGGGAGCCACTACTCAGAATGAAGCTGAAAATGGAAAAAGTAAGCTAAGAGCGGATGAGGCTTGTGAGCCATGATGAACTGCTTGAACAACTTCTCCTAGAAGCATAAAACCACTCAGGTTGGAAGAGACTTCAGGAGATCCCTAGTCCAGCTCCTGGCTCAAAACGGGATCAACACTGAATCTGGGTATTTCTTCTTAGTGTGGTCCTAACCAATGAACCCAGTTGTAGGGAGAGAGCGCCATCAAAATGTGAATTCAGAAGGGTGGGTTTTTGCCAGTACTTGCATAGACACGTTGGTCTTCCAATTTGAATGTGTCAATCCCCAGGCAATGCACGAGGGTTGAAGGGGAAACCTCAGCATCTCAAGCTGATTCTGTGCTTATTGCCTCTTTATTGAAGTGCTACATTTGGCGGCAGTGAAGTATCAGTCGTGGATCGAGTACCAGGTTACGGAGCTATCACTGGAATAACCATGTTGGGTTGTTGGTCTCTGTGTCATTACATGATTCACATTGACTCTGTGCAGACTAAGCACATAAAGAAGATTACATACTGCGAGATGTTAGTCTTTTATCTTATTATGAGAGTTGTCAAGCAACTTACTACCCAGGCTTTCTGCTGTCAGTGTCCATTCATCTGCTCTAAGGGCGTTTGTGTAAAATGACAATCCTGTACCACGCGGATGTGACAACTCATCGTCCTTAACCACTAGGTAATTTTCTTTCTGCTAAGCTGTTTTTTCCAGTTTCCTTCAGAGAGAGATGAAGGTACTGGAACTTGGCTTGTTTTTGTGGACAAAAGAGCTTCTTCCTAGGGACCTAGAAACATCCTAAACCTGTAATTTGTTTGTTTGCTGAATTTCATGACTTTGGACAAAACAAATGTCACACGAGCATATCTTCCCTTTCAAGCCAGAGTCTTTCATGTTGCTGGTCAGCAAAACGTTGACATATCATGGGGCTGACCCCTTCCCCCCCCCCCAGAAAAAAAAAAAAAGTGGAGTGCTCACTCATGTATTTTACATCCCAGTCACATATCAAGATCTTCCCTTGGCTTCATTTCCACTAGTGTCGTTTACGCAAGGCAAAATCCTCCCTGGTGCTCATGTGGTCCCAGAGGGTGGAAGCTACCCTCCAACTCTGCCTGCCGAGCCCCTGTGGCAAGCTACAGCTCGGCTCGGAAGCAATGCCGGTCCACCTGTATCAGCTGCTCCCTCCTGCAAACTGCCACCGATTTGTCATCTCCGCCCCATTTCATGCCCTTGAGGATGCATGTTATGGCCACCTATTCTCACAGCTGAGTTCAACTCAATCTCTCTCTCTCTCTTTCTCTCTCTCTCTCTCTCTCTCTCAATCTCTCCCCCTCTCTTTTTAAAGCACCTTCTATTTAATAATTAGTGCTTTCCATTCCATAATTGGCACTAATTAGCCAGAGGGTGAGAAGCATGCCCTTCCCCAGGGCTCCATGATCTCTGGGGCTCCTTTCTTTTTTCTTTCTTTTTTTTTTTATTTCTCCTTTCTTTTTAACATGCCACACAATTTTGTTCAGGAGCTGATGTGTGATATTGATCTACATAATGAGCGCTTTTGACAGTCTGGGCACATTTGGGAATAATTTTATGAGCATATGAAAAGCTTAGGCCAGAACTGCTCGTTCTAAGCTGCTTCCAAATGAAGCCACAATTGTTCAGAAGTGACAGATGAGCAATAGTTCAGGAGCTGGAAATTACATGAGTTGGGAACAGATTTTTCTTCTTCCTTTCCGGATGACATGTGACTCATTTAGGATTTGCTTGGTGATTTTCTACTTGTCTCAAAACAGACTGTAAATACCAGTTTCCAGTGAAGAGGGTGAGGGATGAAACCTTTGTGGTCTGTAACGTGGTAGGAACTCCTGTTTCTTCTTCCTGGGATAAATGGGATGTTTTCTGTGTTTGTTCCTTTTCCGGATCCTGATGAGCTCCTAAGCCCCCTGATCTCTTGTGGCAGAGGGTTCTATAGGCTTTATATCATGCGGAAAATACCAGTTTTGATGGCTTTTCTTGTCTCTTGGTTTTGCTGCCCACCTTCCTCCTTAGCCAGAGGAGTCGAGAGCTGCATTGCCCAAAGGTCTCTGCCGTTTTTATGGTCTCAGCTACCCACCAGCTGGGATGCTCTGTGCCTGCTGCTGGGGTTGTGGTGTTTGGGGGAACTCAATGCGTTTGCTATAAAGAGATTTATGTTCTGGGGTTATTGTGTGTATTTTGCAGCACGTAGTGAGCTGTAGTAATTGTCGACTCTACTCACGCTGTTTCCGTTTTTAATTTGCGAAGACTCCCCAGGGACTGGGAGCTGAGTGACGCAGAACGTGCTGTATGGTTAGCAAGGAACCTGCAGCTGTATGAGCTTATGCTGTGAATTCAGCCAACGTTTGCAAACGGAACAACGTGTGCTGTGGTCAGGAGCTCTTGGAGAGACCTCCCAGGAAATCCCGAGCGCTGGCAGCAGTAACGTGCGTTCAACGTGAAGCTCTCCTCCCTCCAGCAACTTGCCCGTTGAGGCAGCCGTGCTGGTTCTGTGCGCTTGATTTGAGCACGCACGTGAAATCTGGCGCATCCCGAGAGCGTCAGATTTATTGTATGAGCAGTGAGCAGTGAATCAGCGTTTGTACAGTAAGTCCTCAGGAAGAAAGCAACTTGGCCCGGTGCTTTGAAAGTCATATAAACCCAAGTCTTGCTCAGAGAAACATTCATGGCCATTTTCATGAGGGTGAAGGTGTCTTGGTGTCATGAGGTTCACGAGGTGTGGAAGTGTCTTCAGGAGGCTGCATAAGTGTCTTTCTGTGCCTTTTCTGTGCTTGTGGAACATGCCTTTTATTTCTGTCCCCCGTAAAGATATGGTTTGGTAAGCACCTGCCCTGTTCTGCACCAGAGAAGGTGGCTTTTCAGTGACATGCAGGGAATGTCCTGTATGTTGGTAGGAAACAAAGTTGACTATCTTTGCAAAGGAGCTTTATGGTATTCTGGGATCAACGCGCTGGTGGTGCATGTGAGAGCATCAGCTTGAATATCATTAGAGCTGCCCTTACTAATAATGCTGCATTTGGGGTTTTGTCAGCTTTTCTTAATTTAGATGCACAATTGTCAATTGGTTTGGATGGCAGCTGTTGAATTCCTTATGTATTCATTCACTGGTTAAAGAACAACTGCAGGATTTGCTAAAGGCTCTTATTGTCTCTTCAGATCAGAAGAGGTGAGAGTGGTTTGAGTTCAGTCTCTTACCTCGCTTGAAGTAAGTGTAAGAGTGTGTGTGTATGTTTGCGGGGGGGCTGTGTTCGCATATGTTGGTTTTGGGAAGAGGAGATGGGGTTATTGGTAGGCACGGTAGAGAGGATCTGTTTTTGTTTTGCAGCAGAACCCTTAATTCTGTGATCATCTGTGCACTGAATAAGACCATCCTAATAGGGTTTGTAAAATAAGCCCCTGGATAATGGCTTCTTATGCTGCTAGCTATAATCTGCATGAACATATTTAGCCCTTCCTGTCTAAATAGCGCTAGAAGACCAACTGGTTCAGCTTCCAGAACAGACATCTAATGGTTATCATTATCTAAATTGTGTTTTGGATAGGATCTGTGCAGATGAGGAGCTCAACTGCGCCTCATTTCCATTTCAGGTGCAAAAGCTGGGTCTGTGCTGCATCTGAGTACGTCTTGAGTGCGTCCCTACTCATGGAATGCATGGGAAGGGCAAGTGCCTGGTGTGGGGGTCTTCGGTGTACTGTGAGAACAAAAGAGTGACCTGGGTCGGACCAAGAATCCTTCTTTTCTGTCTATCTGTATGTATGTGTGTATGTCGTGTCTTCTAAAGCCGTATTTTCCCAATACGTTATCACTGCTTTCAGGACTCAGTTTTCCTAACCTGGAGTTGGTATCTTTGTGTTTACAGATGTCTGCCCCATGGAGCTGTTACGTGACCAGTGTCAGGCAGATCAGTTGCTGAGAAAACTCCTTAGAAAACTGCAGAATTAAGGGCAGGGAATGAACTGCATGACCTTTGGAAGTCTCCCCCAGCCTGTGACTCGCAGGTCACATGCTGGGCCGTCTGAGATAGCTATATTCCTGGACTATAAGCTGGAGGCCAGCATACCCTGGGCTTTCTAGATAATTAGGTAGCTGAATGAAGCCCTGAGACCTGATGATCTAATTTGGTATCTGCATCTGTTGGTATTTTCACAGCCTTCTTTGCTTTCTCTGCTCTGTATTTTGGCTATAGCAATCAAGACTATGTTTTAAATCCACATACAGAACACTTAGTGATTCACTCGTGTTCTCTATCTAAAGGTTCGGCATCTTGGCTGAGATATCCACTAGATTCCTAGAATCAGGCGAGGGAGATTTTCACCTCCTGAGGATAGCTTGTGTTAAAACATCATAAAGTCCCAATGTCCTCTGTAGAGTATTTCACCTTTAGATCTCATGCTAGCTTGCTAATGAGGTTGGCAAGGGGTTTGTCCACCAAGAAGCACCCTTGTGGCTGGGTTGGCCCCCAAGGCTGGGGGGGGGGCAGGCGGTGTGAGCCTATGGGCCGGTCCCGTTGGGTTTGCCCTGTAGCAGGGAGACAGGGGACACGAGGGAGCTGCTCAATTCACAGCTCTCTACGGAGAGGCAGCTCAGCAGACAAGGATATGATTTGGGAGCAGAAGGGCCAATGTCTGGTCAAAGCAAACCTGGGTTTGTGCCTTTTGTAATGGCAGAGGAGTGTCTCTGGGTGCAGGGGGGACTGCTCTGACTGAGCCTGCGGATAAAGCTGTTGTCACCAGTGAATGCGGCAGGTTGTGTGTAGGGGATTTGTACTTCCTTTCCTTGGAGGTGATACTGTTACTGCCATGGGCCTCAAGGTCCGTGCTAGGCATTAAGGTCAGCCTGAGAATACCACGATTCAGACATGCATGGTTTCTTCCATGGTTTCCAGCCAACTGGCTGATGTAGCAAATGTTTCATTGCTTTGCAGGATTTTTCCCTTTTTCTCTCTTTCTAATGCATTTTTAACAACCACGGATTTTAAAAATAGATTCTGATGTGATCTCTGGTTCTTTTCCACATGCAAACCTCCTCCCTGACCCTTATACTCACGATGTTGAGTCAACATCATCTTCACTGCAGTGCTGTTTCTGGGGCAGCTAACCTCAAGGGCAAATATGTGCTTTATTAGTTTTTTCTCTTGTGCTTTCCATATCTTTGGTTTTAAGGAGGAGGATAAACAAAGTCCTTCGATGGAAGAGTATTACCGTTGTAAAGGACCTTTTTACGCTCATGCACGCTCTTCATGGAGCTCAAATGCAATCGGTGTTGTACAGTCAGTATTGGTGGTAACTCTGCAAAGATGCGTCAAGGTCACTGCAAATCTGAGACAGAAGAGATGGCATTGGAGCCTACGTCTGCTGTGGCTGGAAAAAAATCCTTGTTTATGCTGGTCTAGGGCTGCACGTGGCAGTTTCTGAATGGAGTCGTTCTTAGAGCCTGATCCTGTGTTCTTACGTTGCTCCCACCGTAAGCTGTTGTGAAGGAAATGCCCTCGCAGTTATTGGAAAGTATAGGGCTTGTTTTCTGGTCAATTGTTTGAAGTGTTGGAAACACAGGAGCATAACAAAAAGCATCCTGCCAGCAGTAACCAGTAGACTTTGGCTGCTCTTTTTCTAACCTGGCTTCTTTTTATAATTAGTGGATTTGTAGAAAGTAAAAATAGATGCTCATGCTTATCCCTCAAGGAAGGCTGGAGCGTCTGCGTGGGTGTGCGACAGAGAGGTGTTGCTTGGGAGGCTTGACAATTCAGAGGATGAGGAATTAATTGCTATCTTTTTTTTTTTTTCCCCCCCCAGGCCCCCTCCATTCTCACTTTCTTACCTGGAGTGATGGAAAACTCGTCTGTGGCGTCTGCCTCCTCTGAGGCAGGGAGTAGCCGTTCTCAGGAAATTGAGGAGCTGGAGAGATTCATTGACAGCTACGTCCTGGAGTACCAAGTCCAAGGCTTGCTGACCGATAAAACGGAGGGGGACGGCGAGAGTGAGAAGACGCAGTCCAACATCTCACAGGTTAGTGAAGGATGCGGTTTAAAACGGAATGCAAAATGAGGGCACTGGGGTTATAGGGAAGCCAGTGATTTGTGCAAACGGCTTGTTGCCTCCGTTAGGGAAGCAGGTTCAGCTAAAGTGACTTTGCTTTTATAGGAGTGTGAAGCAGGGCAGAACAGCATATTGGATTTTTGGGCAGCTTTCTTGTTCAGCCGGATATGAGGACTCAAAGTGGTTAGCAAAGATCTCCTGCCAACCGCATTTGATTTTTTTTCCATTAAGTGGTCTAGAGATGTGCCCTGAAGTTTGGACTTCTCCGGGATTCCTGTTTCAAATAAAGGAAAACAAGACATGGCTGTAATGCATGGCTGTCCCACGCTGTCCTCCTGGGGGTGTGCGGTGACAGCCAGGAGTACGTGTGCAAGCACCGTGGGATGCAGGAAGGGGCCAAGAGAGCAGAACCCGTCTCTCTGCCTCTGGTCAACCCGGTGGTGCTTCACCAGAAAAATGCCAGAGGACTGTTTTGCCTGGCCTGAGATAAGTTGCAGAGACTCTAGCTGAGGAGTATCCAGTACCAAGAAGGGCTTCTGCAGTCCTAGTGTACTGCTTCCATCCATATACAGAAGCCTTCAGGGATTTTAATGAAAAGACTGAATGAATAAAAGCAGTTGAAAGCCCCAAACGCTCCCTAACAGCATTTAACTGCTGCGCATTTCGATATATATAATAACCTATTTGCTTGCTTCATAATTGTTATGTCAGAAAAGAAAATTGCGCTGTTACAGAGGGTGCAAATACCAAGAAAACAGAGGGATGGTTTAGGGAAGGTGTGGTTTGGTGTTGTCATTAGAAACAGCTCTAACAGGGATCACGTCATTTTTCAAAATGGACATTGAGGTCCAAGGCAAGGAGGAATTTCATCTCCTGGACCGTTACTGTTCTGAGGGAAATCCTGTGAGTCTGGTGCCATGGGTACCAGACACTTGCCGAAGATGTGAACTGGCAAACTGCAGTGTAGATAAGCTTGTACAGGGCGAGCTGTGAGCATTAGCCCATGCCATTTCATAGATGTGGAGCCTGACCTCAGTCTGCCTTGATCCTCCATTTATAGCGTGAGGCTAACAGAGGTGCTTTCCTACCTTGCAGGCTTCTTGGTAGAATAAAGTGCTTGGGTGATAGAGCACTTGCACACTGGTTATGGGGACCAAATAATAAAACAAGCCATTGCCTTGAAGATCGTAAGAGCAAGGGTATGGACATCATTAGATATCTGAAACTGGAAATGCGTTTAAGCTGCGCCAGGTACCGCTCTGACCCCAGCAGCGGAGCAGGGACTGTGTCGTGTAAGGTCCTGCGCAAGCACCGGTGAAAGACTGGTCCCCTGCAAAGGGAACCCTTTTTGGGGAGTTTGCCAAACCCTGACTGTGGCTGCGATGTGGACGATGCTCAGCTGTCACGTTGCAAACCTGGGTCCTTGGACGGGTATGGTGGGCACTGGGGAAAGCTGTCTGGGGATGCAGGCGTCACGCAAGTGTCACAGGGCTGTTCCCCGGCCAACGTGGGCTGAAGGTACGTGGAAAACATTTGCTTGGGTCCCAATGGCCGCGGCCCTGAGTCCTTGGTGGGCCTTTGTCACAGGCCGGATAATGGCAAGTCGGCACTGCTGAGTCCCTCCCTCCCCTGCTTGTGGCACTTGGCTAACGAAGCAGTATCCGTTAAGGCTTGTCAGTGCTTCTGAAAAAGCACGGGAGATTTTTAATAATGGATGGGATACCGATTCCTGGGGGAGAAGTGAATCGTTTCCCTTTGCCCAGGGATTCGGTCCAGAGGGGGCTCTGGCTGGGGCTTTGCAACGCTTTTTAATCATCAAATGCTGCCTGGCTAATTAGGCTGCAGCAGCAAAGCTCAGTCTGCAGGCGGCTCGTGGAGAGGGGGAAGGAGATGGGGGAGAAGGTGCCGGTCCGTGGGAGGAGAGCGGGACTGCCCTGGGAGCCGTTCCCAAGCCAGGCTTGTGGATTCAGTGGCTGCGCATGGCATTTGTGGCCTTGGCAGACCTCTTTCCTCATGCCGGTATTCCTGGGACCGTTGCTCCGCAGTCAACTGGGCTGCGTCCGTAGCTCTCTTGGCGATCGCTTGTGACCAAGGGCCGGGCAAGGACACGTGGTCCCGTCTCCATCCGATCAACCCCAGCTCACAATGCAGAGTTTTACCGGCTTTATGCCGCTGCAAGGGTTGGGCGAGACCTCCGCTAGCCCAAAGCTAGAGCAGCGCGATCGCTGGGCAGCCCTGCAGCAAGCCTGCCCGGCTGCACTCGACCCAGCAAGAAGACCTTAGTGGAGAGGGTTTGCACTGAATCAGTACTTACCACCTCGTTGCTGTGGCTTCGTTCATGCAGTGCTCGGATCCCTCAAGACGGACCGACTCTGTTGTGAAGCCGGGCTTGGTGTCCGCAACGGGAGCGGAGCTGGGTAAACCCCATCAGGGTAATGGCTGGATGGCTTCGTTGCTTCCTGGCTTGTTTCTGAAACATCTGAGTGATGAATCCTGCCAAAATCCATGCTGTTTCTGTACAGGCTACAAGCCAACTGAAAACGTCGCGGTACGAAGGCTGTGTTTGCAGTTTATGAAAAACGTGTAGCGTTGTGCAGCAGGAAGCGGAGAAATCCAGTTTCTGTCTTGTTTTCTTGTATTTTTGGGTTTTTTTTTTCCAGGTTGTTTTCTTTCTCATTTCATGCTCAGGCCTATTGATTGCTCACAAATGAAGCCCTGCTGCTGTTTCAGCTGTAAATTGGGAGCAGCGGTTGGCATAGCAAGTGAAAGCCTCTTTTCCGTGAACTGCAGGAAGGGCTCAGTTCTCCCTTCCACTGCACTGTATTTCTGAGTTCAATTGCACTGCAGATCATAAAAGCAAATGTCCTGTGGTCTGTCGGAGAGAAACTTGCTTGAAAGAGAGATATGAACGATCCTGTCCTTATCTGATGCAAGTAGCACTTTCTTGATTTATCTGAGCTCTGCAGATTTGCTGTAGCTGACGATCTGATCCAGCGCTTTGGACCCTTTATATATTAACTCTGCCTAAAGAAATTAACCCTAAAAGGAACTTTTTTTTTTTCTTGAATAAATTTTGCTATAAAGAGGTCTTTACAAATTGAGGATCCAAGCCATTAGATGTGGGAGAAAATGCATTTAAAAATCAAGTGATCCAAAGTACTTCATAGTGCCATTTTTAAGCTCAGACTGGAAAATGGCTGTGTTTGAAGTGATGCTTTGGAGGGGCTTCAGGTCAAACAGGCAAGTACTGCTTGCTTTAATATGCCAAGTTTAGAAATGCTATTGAATTAGAAATAAATTAGTAGTCTAAGTTCTACAACCGCTTCACGGCTCAGAAGAGGCTTAATTCTGGATGGTACACAAATATTCATCCTGATTTCCCCCCTTCCATTAAAGGAAAGGATAAATGAAATCTGGTGTTCACTGCAAAGTTATCACACTGACCTGAGGGCAGTCAGCCGAGGGCAGTCTGTCCAAACCTTTGCCGCCAACCCTGGGCTCCCCATGGCATCTCCGGCACAAAAGCTGTTAGTTTTCATGACAGCCCATTTACAGTTTCCGCATTGAGATCCCTGGTTGCCACAACTAAATCCATCTTCTGTTTGTGGAAATGGAATTTTAACTTTCCGTGTTCAAAGGGAGCTGCTGAATTTTTTTTACATCAAATCTAGGGGTAGGGTCTCTGAAATAAAACCTGAGTGTCTTGGGGGCAGCGAGGGGGGGAAAGGACTAATGATGAAAGAGCTGAACATCCAGCCTTTTAATTAAACCATTTTTAAAGGCATCTCAAGTTAAGCAGCTAAATGTGCTTAACACCACCTCATTGGTGTCTACTTGGAAGTGGGAATTTTAGGTGAAATTCCAGCCAAATGCAGCATTTTAGGGCTGCGCATGGGGCAAGAAGCGAGGCAGAGACGTTCCATAAGTCATCTGTGTTTATCAAGTTGTCTTAAGGAATGCATCAAGGATGATGCATATTCTCTGGAAAGGATACTTGTGTTCCTACCTCTTACCCCAAATTTGCCTAAGAAATAATCAGAAATAATGTATTACTGGTTTTCTTTTTCCAGTCGCTTCTTATCAAAGCAAAAAATAAACATGCATGTATCCTGCTGCTCACTGGAGCTGCTGGGTGGGAAGCTGGCTCAGACTCTTAAATTGATTTGAAGGTAGCACGTTTGCTTTTAATGAGAGCTGGAGGAAGAAGGATGGTTTTATGGCTAAGGCACTGGACTGAGACAAAGAAAATTGTTTTTAACTGCAAGGTTCTGCCAGTAACTTAATCTTTAGCTTTGGGCAAGTTACTTAATCTCTCTGTGGCTCGCTTCCTTGCGGCTATAATAATGCTTTCGCTATCTGAGAGAGGATAAATCCACTCAACCATGTATATGAGATGCTCAGCCGGTACAGCATCCCGGGAAAAAAACTGCTGCCCTGAGAAAGGAAGGGCATGTTGTATTGTCCTGTATACTGCAAGCCACTTGCAGGGAAATTGAGTCTATAGCCAATCTAATGAAGGCTATACCTATACGTGGAGATACCCACGTTCCCATCACGTGGGTATCTCCAACCTTGCTCCCATGAGAAAAGAGAGTAAAGTCAGGAGAAAAATGCCCTTTCCTCTCAATTCTGTACGGCAGTGGAGGCTGTTAACGTAATGGGTGAGCCGTTCCTGTCTGTCGAGAAGCTCTCAGTTAGCTGCTGTTTATATGGAATTGATTTTTTTTTTTCCTTTTTTCTCAGTGTCTCAGCCCTTGTAATGTCACCCAAGCAGCAGCTCTCTCTGCAATGCTTACTCAGTCAGGCAGTTCCAGGACGAAAGAGCTCAGAAATGGGACTGGTTGAAAATGTTCAGTCTCAACTTTGGGGGACACCAAAAAATTGACTTTGGATTAGATGATATCTTTCATGTTTGTGTTGTGAAAAAGGCTTAATTTTTTTTTCAGCATGATATATTGCCCCTTTTATTAGGAAAAAACCCGAAATGATCCCTAGCGGAATTATTTTGGTACAAGCACCTCACTGTCAAACTTTGGAGGAAGTCGTAGTCATTGCATGGTTGCTGTCCTCTTCAGTGTGCTGTGCTGGCCCGCTAGGCTCGAGAGCGTATGATCCCTTATGGTTGGAAAGCCCCATGACGTTCACCTCCTTCATCATGAGGAAAAGCCAGTGTGGACTGGAGAGATGGAATCGAATCAGATAGAATATGCAATTTTGGGCTATGATTTTGGTTTTTTTTTTTTTTAAAAAAAAAAAAACTTTTGTGGAAATGATCTCTCCATCTTTAGTAAAATTATCTGTAGGTGGTTAGCCAAAGAGATGGGGAGGATCTGTGTCCTTGCCTCTTCTGCTGCACGATCCTGGGTGGTCGTATTGAGCTGATATTGTGGCAGCTCTGGACTAATATGTGTTATTAAGCTAAACAGGGTGGGGAGAAGCAGAAGCTGTGTAAGGCTCCATGGGAAACAGTAATCAAGACAAGTTGGGTCTGGGACATAGTGAGCTGGCCGTGCCATCCCTAATACACCAAAAACGCTACTGGAGCCTGCAAGGAAATACTGAGGATGTTTGTTTAACAAAGTTTCCTTATGCCTGCTCCTCTGGGCATGAAAGACGCTGTTGTAGGCGGCGTTTGTGCCGGGAAGCTTCTCCCTGGACGTATCCATGTGGACACGTGAGGCTTTCGGCGGCGACAGCTTCTTTTTCAATTTCTTGCAATTGTTCATGAATCTTCCCTCTCACCATCTACTGCTGGACCATGTCGGGGCCAAAACCTTTGAGATCTTCCCTCCTTTCCAGTGGGGGCCCTGTTCGGTGATTCCCGTGGCCTCGGAGAGCAGCTGGCCGGTGTTTGCTGTGTGCTGTGGACTGACTCAGCAGCGTCCCCGACCCAGGTATTATTTTACACAATGCCTTTCTATCCCTTTTGCAGTGGACGGCGGATTGTAGTGAGCAGCTTGATGGCAGCTGTTCCCCATCGAGAGGGAAGGGCTCGTCGGCTCACGAACACAATCAGGTAGGGGTTGTGTTTAGCTCTTCCTCACCAAAGCCTTGCTTTTATCTCTTTACTGTGTCATCTAGGAGCATGGAGGCTTTCTGTGCCGTCAGCGTTCCCTCTCCCAGAGAAAGAGATGTGCCGGGTGTTGCAGCAATGCCTTCTAAAGGAGGCCCAGCAGGGATATTTAGGCTTAGTGAAAACCAAGTGTGGAGATTCTTGATTTGCACTCTTGAGAAGCAGGACTTTTGGGTGGTAATGACTTGGACATCACTATGCTTTCATCTTTTTGCTTTCGTGCACCTTTTTTTCTTGTGGTTTTTGTACCACTTAGCCTTTGTTTATTGATACCTCATCAAGCCCCAACAGGAAACTTTGCTAGATTGCTAGTGCTCTGAGTGCTAGAAAATAGGGAGGAGAAATATTTATTGAGCTACCAGACCCATTTCAGAGCTGAGGTGCTTCGCCTGGTGTGAAGGGAAGCTGGGGCACAAGGAACAGATTTATGTCCCGGTACGTGTCCTGAGTTCACGTTCTGCTTCACTGTCCTTCCTGAGTTGCAGTCCGATGCAAATATGCGACAAGAGACCTTGTCCTTTTAGTCATCATGGAAAGCTCACCCCTGCTGAAGCCATGGGAGATGAAGAACTTCCTGTCATGCACATCACTTTGACCAGAAGCTTATTAAATATAGGAATTTAGGAACAAAGGAACAGAAGCGCAGGAACAGAAGGAATAAAGGAACAGAAACGCAGAATATTCCATTTATTCCTGAAGAGCTTATTACAACCTTTGTGAGGGAGCAATTTGCAGCATCAAAGCGGAGTTGGAAGCATGAGACATGGCTGAGATAAGGGAGCTCCGAGTAGTTACGTGTCTAAGTTATGTGCCTGCTGGGATATTAGCTACAATACAAGGGTGGTGTTGCAGGCAAGAGGATTAAAGAGCTGAGAGGGCTGACTGAGAGAAGAAGCAAAACTGCAAATCCTGAGAGCCAATGTTGAGCTTGCAATGATAGCCCTAGTGGAAGCTTAAGTGTGAGTTATTTTTGGTAATTGCATGTGATGCAAACATCAATGAAGAGTATCTACCAAGTACTCCTGGCATCACTGGAGATGGATTTTCCTCCTCAGCACCAGCACCACTTTGGGAGAGGACTGGCAAGGGAAAAGGTATGGATTTGACAGTTGTCACGTGGCTCAGGAGCTGCCATGCCACAGCGAGACCATCAGCCCTTTCACTGTAAAGGCAGTGAAGGCAGTGTTCCCCAGAGGAGATAGGAGGCTGAGCCAGCTGGAGGGAGAGCGGGAATCCTGTGAGTCACCCGGAGACGGCAGGCTGTCTCCTTCCAGAAAAAGGTCTGGCAACCAGAGGGAGGGGACCGGCATTTCTTTTAACGTTGCCCTCTTAACTGCGCTCTGTCGTCATCAGCTGCTGCCTCCAAACCTGAAAAGCAGATTATTTGTCTTAAAAGTATGAGCTCCTCACAGGACTGGAAGAATTTAACCTACAGCATGACATAAAACAAGTGAGGAGAGTAAAAACCTGTAGGATAATACCAGCTTTCTTAATTCCTAATTGTGGAGCTGTTTTTATGCCAGCGATTGTCTGGTGGGTCCCGTGCTATGGGCTGGAGCTTCCTGGCTTGCGAGTCTTGCGGTCTAGCCCTGGGACACTCCTGGGCTCTGTTTCCAGCCCCAGGGAGGGGACCAAGGAGGAGCTGAAACAGAGATGCTAACAAAGGCCCTTCCCATCCCAAGGAAGATGGGAAGAAAGCCACAGCTGAGTGATGAATGTGGTGAAGACTTAAGGAGGTACTGCAGTTAGGAAAGAGAAAGCAAAGAGATGTGAGAGCTATGGGGAGTGCTAGTAAATCTGTGCAGAGAGAAAGGAAGGGAGAGTTGGGAGAAAAGAGGAAATAAGAGCAAAGTGAACTTGTTCTAGTTACAATTTCTTGCTGCACTAAGAATGAGTAAAGCGATATTCGCAAGTGCAGTTTCCACAGTTGCTGGATGCATCTCCTAGGGCAGGTGCTTAAGGCAAGTGATTTCTGTACTCTTCCCCTGCTTGCTCTCCTCCAATTCTCAGTCTCGTGCACGGAGTCTCATGCAAAAGCGTCCAAGAGCCCCTTCCCCAAAGAGCAAGCGGAGAGCCTGGGTGTGCGGGAACCTGCAGCTTCACAGCAACCTGTATCCGGTTTCCATTCCCTGCTCCGGGCACAGCTTTTCCCAAGCAGATTCCCGTCCAAGTGAAGAGCACTGAAAATTGCTCAGCTGTGGGACAGAAATTCAGATTTCTCTTCCATGCTTTGTACCTTGATATGAAGGAGCTGAGAACCCTCAGAAAAGGGAGATAAATATATACGAACACTTGTGCATAACAGAGACAAGATGCAGAGATTTTATCATCTTGGAAGTTGCACGTTGTACAAAGACGCTACTTCAACTGAGCCTCCGAAGGTGGCAAGCCTAATTGTGGATTCAATTTATTACAGCTTTGATCTGCCGTCTTCTGGCCGCTCGGAACTATTCAGTAGCAAATCCTCAGTGTGTTTGCCTCCCCCCCAGTCCGTGTCGCCTCCTGCATGCTAACTTGGCCGGCTGCTTGAAATTCAGATCGGAGCCTCGCGGTTTCCGTAAGCCTCCGTGGGTCACTCAGGATATTAGCAGGATTGTGGGGGTTTTTGTTTCTTGGTTTTTTTTTTTTTTTTCCCCCTCCTATTGAAGAATGTCTCAGGTTAGTCTCCCGAGCCAGAAGCAGCCAAGCAGCAATTGGCTTGCGGGGCTCAGCTGATGTGCTGACACGAAGGTCTCCCGGTGGATTTATGCCGCGGGAGAAGGCGGAGGTCAAGCATCAGTGATGCATTTCTGACTCAGATCGACGCAGACCTGACATCTTTCATCTGCCTTGCGCTTGATTTTTTTTTTTTTTTTTTTCCCCCCCAATTCCGTTTTGGTTTTTTTCCTGGCTGCTGAACCTTTTTGATCTCCTCCAATGGGGAGCTTGTTTTGTATATACAAATACCATTCACATATGTCCAAGCTGTGCTTTCTGATCTGTTTTCCCAGCATTTGGGTTCTCTCCTAGCCTGTAGCAGAGCTAATAATTAGCTCTTTCCACGTTTGACTTCCTTGAACAGCGAGTTACAAATTTTCCTTGGCACCAAAGGGGAGCTGCAAGCTATTGTTCTTCTGCCCAGTCAACATTTCACTTTCCGTTACTGATATACGACTGAAACACTGCTGGGGAGAATTAGGTTCAGTTTATTATTGTTTCAGGCTGTTGATTTTTGACTGGTAGCTTTAAACATAAAAAATAATGCATTAATAAGGTATTTATCATATATGTAAATTACCAGTCGCTGTTCAAACCTGCTAGGGGAAAAAAGGCTCGTTAATTATTTCCCAAGGGATGTTGTTAAGTTTTTCTGTTGCAAATTTAATGGATTTTGAGAGGTTTTGTTGGAAAAAGGAATTTTCCATCTTCATATTTTATTTCCCGTTGAAGTTTCTATATTGCCAGTTGTGCAAGAAGTGCCAGTTTGCATCGGAGTATTTCTCAGCTAAAATATTTACTGGCTTCAGCTTCTGTGAAACCATGGGTTGCATATCACTCTCTGCACTGACCATGATATTCCTCGCACTGGAGATGAGGAAGGGCATCCTCTATGGAGAGCTGTGAGAGTCCTTCCATTTACGATGGAGACCTGTGAAATCACAAATGCCAAGGGAGGAGGGCAATAGGGAGCAATTTTCAGTTGTTTCTTGCAACACGAGAATTGGGGCATACTCCATGGAATTGTCTGGTAGCAAGGTTAAGGCAAACGAAAGGAAGATTTTCTTTTCTCAGCAGGGTAAAGGTACATTATGTATTTATATAGGCATTCATATATATTTTCAATGTATGTGTATGTAAGCATCCACAGGATGTTGTGCATGTGAATTCACAAGAGGATGATAGGAATTCCTGGATAATATGCCCGTTTATGGGTAATAGTATGTCTTGATGCAACCTCCAGTCTAGGGTGTTGTTATATTGCTGTTTTTCCTTGGGGTCTCGGGTGTCTCCGGGAAAGATCACCCCATACTTGCCCTGTTTCTTATGCTCCTTGGTTAGATATCTGCTGTTAGCCACTGCATGAGACTGCACTGGAGTCGGTGCCCATAGGGCAGCACTCTGCAGTTTGCGTAGCCTGTGCAAAATAGTTGTTCATAAACGGACAAAATTTTCCCTGGAAAACTTTTACTCTCATCTTTCCAGTTCTGTGGAGAGGTGACTATGAGAAGACGATTTGTGGGGAAGAAAGGCTCAAACTGGTTACTTGTGGTCATAGAAGATCTCATGACACACATGTCATGAGAAAAATCCCAATCATATAATTGCATTCTGCTCATCTACAACTCTTCTTGTTTCCCAGCGTGAGCAGTAGCATCTTTCGTTTGCTGCATAACACTGTTGTGCTCTGCTAAGCCTCCCTGCGTTTGAGTGGTGGGCTGAGTGCTCCCCTTAAAAAAGTCCATTAGTGTGATGTGAGCCTCTGGGGTGAAAACTACTCCCATCGATGCATGTAAGATGCTGTCTGTGCACCATAATGCCCATATAAATGAGGAAAGTTTAGATAATGGAATCATTTTTAATCTTTTTATGTTTGAATTTTTTTTTCTAAAAAGACCCAGTGGGAAAGCAGGAAAATTATTATATAATACTTTATTTGCATTCCCCTTGTGAGACTGTTGCAAATAGGAAACTCTTTGATGTGTTTTTGAGAGCAGTTCATTAAGTAAAAGGCTTCTGGTATGGTATGTCTTTAGAGGTCCAGCAGAGCTCTTTATCCGCAAAAGGGCTGTCAGCATCTCCATCCAAGGCCCTTCGTATGGAAGGGGCATTAACAAAGAACAGAGCAACTCTGTGGGCTTGTCCCTTTTCTCTAGGTGGAGGGAGAGGGTGGGTTGAAACTGCTCTTTCCTGGCCAGATGTCACCCATCATCACCAAGTGAAAGCCTGCATTCTTGGGAATGAATGGGACTGCGATTCATTTTACTGCTTATGGGTGTGCATTTGTCTCACCATGTGCAGCAGGGATGTGTTGCATGACTGGGGACCTCAGGAGATTCTCCTTGACTTGGGATTGGCAGAGTTGGCGATTTTAAAACTTCATCTCTTGGGATGAGAAGAAAATGGTGCATTTCCTTAAAGAAAGCCCCATCCTCTTGGGCCAGAATATCTGATGCTGGAAACAGAAGGTCAAACAAATATTTTACTCTTCAATTTGTCCCTAATCCACAAATAGCTTCTGGGAAATGGAGGGGAACTGGAGATGCAGAAGAAAGGTGATCCTATTTTTGTGGCCCACAGACTTATAAAATAAAATGAAACTGGAAGCAAATGATGAGCTCGATGTTAAAGGAGGTCTGGCCTGCCTTCCAGCTCAGCAGAGGACATCCTGTAATGTTGTTCTTAAGTGCTAACTGGTTTGCCTCTACACTGTCTGTCCCAAACTCTTAAGCTACCTCTGTGCTGATAAGCTAAATGCGTTTAAGACTGTTCCTTGATAACTGCCACAGAGCAGCACCCACGTGTGTTATTAAACACTCCTAGCATCCAGAATAGGGTGCACGCAAGGAAGCTGCCTTTTGAGAGCAGTCCCTCTGCTCATTCTCTACCGTGGCTGAGCATTGTCTGAGCAGGACTAGCTGACCTGGGCCAGAAGCGTCCCAGCGACAGTCCTAACAAGTTAACAGCGTAAAACGTCAAAGTCTTGGTGCCTGGGAACATTCCCTGGGCTGTTCAGTAGCACAGACAGAGCTTTGGAGGGCTTTGCCGGGATTGTGTGCCGTTGTGACTGTGTAGCACATCCTGCCGAGGATATCTGAATATACGCCCAAGCCTGGCTGATAATGTAAGTGTGAGAAGTTTCTACATCTCCACAAAATCAAAATTAATCTTACATAAAACCTTATCCCCACTGTCTCCATCACTCAAGGAAGCATAGTGCTGTGCTGATGTGTCAAAACGCTCCCTCATGGGAGGTGCTTCCCGTTGTGTGAGCTCAGGCTGTAGGCAGAGAACATCTGGCCCGCCTGCATCGGTGAGTCATAGCCTGGGGGAGTTGTCTTCGGGTGGGGTGGGGTCAGAGCAGATCCAGTTATAAGTGAGGGGACCCAAAAGTTACGTGACGCGTCTGAACTTCAGAACCCCCCTCTGGTGCTCAATACTTGGCTGACCCTATGAAGTCGTGACTGAAAAGGCTGTTATAGTGCCAAAGCAAAGGCGTTAGTACGGCCGTTGCCCAGGTTGTCCTGAAGCAGCTTCAGGATGGGGTGATGTGTGAAGGCTATTTCCGTTGGGGAGCAGCAGGTTTCAATGTGCAGTGAAACTTAATTCTACAGAAAGTGAAAAAAGCCAAGTCAGGATCATTATAGATTTCTCACGTCATAGAGGAACGTTGGTGGGTTTTGGGGAGGGAAGATTGATGGTACAGATTGCTGTTCGGATTTTCTCTGACCCACAATGAAATATCTCAGCAATAAAATGTGAGTGACTACCACAGAGCAAGCTGCTGTGCTTCGGGTGTCATCCTCCAAGAAACGCAGTCCTGTCCTTTGCAGTACTCAGTACAGGACTATTTTATACTTTACAGTGCTGTAATACTATATATTGTAGATAGTATAATTAAATACTGTGATATAGTAATACTTAGTATTCTTTTCCTAGCATTCTAGGTTCTAACACGATAAGTGAGAGAGATGACAAATGATAGCTTTCTCTCGCAATCCCTATTTAATCAAACAGTGCAGAGATTTTCATCGCAGACATTAGTGCTGGTTGACTGCCTTGGGTCAAACGTGAGGAAATTTTCTGTAACGGATACTACAGAGGCAGACAGGATCTCTCTGTCTCACGTAGTGCTACACTGAGCAGCTGAAGTCAGGCCGAGACTCCGTTACCAGCAGCGCCGTAGCAGAAACTCGGGTCCGCGGTGAAGTCTTCTGCTTACTGGCTTAAATCAACTGGCATCAGTGGGCAGAGTAAAGCCCCAAATCCGTGGCTTCCAGGATCAGCTTTAGAGAGTGGGTGGCCTCTGTAAAGAGGCTGAGGAGGTCTCCGTGCTTATGATTTAATTCACTTCCCTATGCTGGTTAGACAGCTTCTGGTTTAAATTGCCCATCCTTGGGTTTGGAGCTGAAGTGCAATTATTTGCTTGCTCAGCAAAAAGTAGCACGTGATCCCCGGGGGCAGTTTGGGATTCCCCTTCTCTGCGCCAGCAAGAAGGCAAGAAATGTTTTCCTGCAAGCTCTCCAGACAACAACTTAGAATCAGGGCTGGAGAGGTCTGGAATGGTTCAGTAGCATCTGATTTTGGCAAATCTGTGTCATTTTCAGAAATTTCCCATGGTTATTAGTATTCACACATCTCCTTCCTGACAGAGTGAGATCTGCATATGGGAAATCATCTTCCTCCCCATTTGAGATACGACCACTTTGCAGAAAGCAAAGAACATACCCTGCTACAACGCAGCAGCAGCGTACGCACACTTGAGGAGATGGAGAAGACACTTACCTCTTCTGCTTGAAGCTGCAGTGGGGTTTTCACTATGAGGGTATACTGCCCTCAGTGAATAACTGTGGCCCCTGGCAACTTTACTCTTCTAGTAAACGTCCTTAGATTTCTGCTGACTGGTCAGCCAGAAGCCCTAGGATCCTTCACAGTGTCTAGTTTTCTGCGCATGAATGTTCATCTAGGGCACGAGTATACCAAGAGCGTGTACTGCGGAAAGGTCACCGTGATCTTCATTGGTCTTATGCTCTTTCCCTACATATCTGCTACTGACTGCTGGTAGAAATAGGCTAGATGGACCTTTGATCCGTCCTAACTTGGCTGTTCTTACATTCTTATGACCTTTCTCCTTGTACATTTGCAGTTACTGAGATTTGTTCTGTTCTTCATCCATAACTGCTTTAAGGGTGATCTTTGCTGTCCAAAACAGGCACTTCTGTGCCTGCTGTGGTGTTGTGTAGGTGATACGTAGAGAACAGTGAGTAAGGAGAAGAGTAGCGTAGAGGAAGGCTGGTGGATTGCGGGCTCAGTGTCTCCATCTGGCATGGGAACGCATGTCCTCCTGCTCCTGCTCTGTGCTCGTTTCAGGATGGCAATGTACTAGTGTGGGCTGAAATTAGGTTAGGTAGTGGCTTGCAAAGAAAGGAGTTGATTTTGGAGGGGGATGGGATGAGTGTGGAAGTAACTTGTGACTTTTAATTGCATCCTTCTGCGCCACACTGCTCTTGCCTGGTGGATAAATGCAACAGGGAACTTTGCTCTCAAGGCCCTTAGCCTTCTCCCCATTCTGAACATTGAATTATTTACTTATCTTTTGAAGGAATTTGTCTTCTTAGGTTGTTGTGTCAGACTGCTTCAGGCATGGAAGCTTTCAGGGGTTTCTGCGAGTTGTACGTAGCTTTAAAGCTGCTCCTCCTTGCCCCTTATGTGTAGGCGGAGAATGAAACGTTCACTACTTTGCCTGATGAGAAGAACTGCTGCTGCTTACAGAGGATGGAGAAAGGTGTCTCCTAGGTGTGGTGTCACTAGGGACTTATTGTGGAGGTCCTCTGGCAGTTTGATTTTGTCATCCTCAGTTTCCATTTGTGTAAATTGGGCAGAATGATGCAGTCTCCTTGGCTTTATGAGCCATACAGCCCAGGCACCCAGTGAGAGAGCAGGGCTGTGGTTGGAGACCAAGGAGGAAGCACTCCATCCCTTGAGATGATGAAGTGGCGACAGCGCTGCACCTATGCTGGATCCAGTGCTTGAGGGCCAGGCCTTTGTGTAAAAAGGGTAATTGTGCATAGCTGCAGATCCACAGGTCTTCTAGTTTTCTCGTGCCTACTTCTTTCCTGTCAAGTGGATGCAGAAAGCATCAGTGAAACATGAACCTCTGCCATGCAGAAGTTGTAATGCTCTGCTGGCTGGGGTAGAAGTGGTACTGGTCTCCGAGACATGGTTGTGCAGCCCTGCATTTCCCCTCTGAACACGTGGCTGCTTTCAGGATGGGCAGTGTTTATGCAAGGCTGGGAGAGGGGTTTGGTGTCACTTCTTGCTCTGCCATTACTGACGCAAGGAGCAGGTACTACAGCAGATTGGAGGCTAGGAAGGAGTGAGGAAGATGGGTAAAGAATGAGAGAGGGAGTTCAGATCGTTCTGTAGAGCTCTGTTTGACAGCTGGTGCTTCTGCGTTAGGTGCGTCGCGTCTTCTCTGATGGATCAGTCTAGACAGCACGGTAAGGGGGATGGCTGGGTCCCTCTGAAGTGCGTCTCCGAAAAAGGAGTCAGAACCATCCTGGCTTTGAGTTCATGAGATAAATGAGTCAGGACATCCTGCTTGCTGGCCTGACGGTCTCTTGCACAGCTATATATGTTGTGAGTATGGCTTTAGCATGTCTTGGTAACCCTGTCTTGACTGTTGCAGTTTCTGGTGGAACTGCAGACCCTGCTGCTGGCAGCTCTCAGACCCCTGTGAGCCCCTCGTTGCCTTTCACAGGCCAGACGGAAATGGGCTGGTTCATTAGTGCTTTCCCATAGCTGTTTTCTGAGATGGCTTCTGATGTTCTGGAAAAACATGCAGTCCCAGAGCTGCAGTACCCAAGTGTCAACTGACTAAGTCCGGCCACGGGACTTCTCATCATGCTTTAGAGATGTGCCAAACAAACTAAGGTAGTGCTTGTCCACCTTTACTCCCTTTCTGCCCCAGCACAAGTGACCTCCCTGCAGTCACCCATCAGGCTCTCTGTTGGCGAGTCTGCACTGTTGCAAGCCTAGTTTTCTTTCAGGTTTTGGGTTCAACTGCACACTGTCAACCTGTTTCAAGAACAGGCCAGAACCATTTTAGTTCTCTTGGTTTGGAGGTAGGTGGTGTACCAACTAGGTTGTTGGGCCCACCTAAGTTGTTTTAACCCTATAATGAAAATATTCGGTCTTCCTTCAAAGAAAAACCTACTGTAGAATAAAATCCCACCCAAGCCCCCAAAATTGTGTCATTAACACTTGCAGGTAACCACAGGGTTCATGCCTTCTGTGCTTTCTCTCTCTAGGGCACAGTTTGGCTCTCTGCAAGGTATCTGGAAGCAGCTTGTAATGCAAAGGCTACCACTAACACCAACAACAGCGTAGCTATGTCAAACCAGCACCAGAAGATGATCTCTAGCAAGGGCTTTCCTACCTCCAGAATAAGCTGTTGCTTTATTCACCTGCCTGTTGGCTGGGAAGGGCAAGAATAAAACATATTTTGCAGTATTTGCTTATGGATATGATGCCTGAAAACCACAAATTTCCAAACTGGCGTTTTCCTTAAAAATGTCCTGCCTTCTGATCTCCCCATGCAAACACAGTGTTTCTTGGGTTGGTCTGAGCAATGATGCCAATGAATTATTTAATGAGAGGAGATATTCAGACAGGCAGTAAACAGAGCAGTTAGGGCTTTATAGGTCAAAATGACCATGTTTAACCTGGAAATCAGGTGGCGGCTGAGTAGATCACAAAACATTGGGCTAATGTAATTGTACGCAGTGTACTGCGCTGAGTTAGAGGCAGCTGCACATCTATTACAGCTGTTGTTTCTAAATGGGTTTCAGGAGCTGGTGGCTGGATGAGGGGATCGGTGGAATAAACTTAAGGTAACCTTACAACCAGTTGTAGTAGAGACTGGACCAAAACAAAGAGGGCCAAGAGGACGTTTTCTTTGCAACAGAGGAAGCATGGCTGTAATCGCGTGGATCTAAGGACATAGGCAAGAGACAATTGATAGCTAAAGGCCATACCTTTAGTTAGCCAATAATATATTTGGGGAAAGTGAATGTGGTTTCAGGCACGTGGGGCCTCCTGCAGATTTTGTTTGCCAAAAGCTTGCCTCCTTTTCCCATCTGAATTCATTAGTCTAAGAAAAGATATTTTTATAAGTCATCCAAAGAGACGCAGAGAAGCAAGGTAGCCGCTCTCTCTTCTGTGAAGATCTCCGTCTACATTCCGTGCTGTGGGAGATGGTGGGCTGGGCTCCAGGTTGGGTGCTGATAAGCAGCTCTGGCTTACAAAATCCTCACAGTTTTCTTGTAAAAGCTGGCAGAATGGGGAAGAGAGAACGCATTAGTATTTCTCTGAGGAAAGGAGGGAGGAGGTAAACAGGAAAAATATCTTTGTGCCTTACGTTGAATTTGCTTCACATCCAGATGTGCCTGTATGAGAGAGATGCTGAGAGTGCACCCTTATTAGACGTCAAGGCATCAAGAAGCACTCAACCTTGAGACGTAAATCCTTAGAAAACGGAATTGTTTTTTTCAGCGCTGTTTGCTTAACTGCCTCTTCTTTTGTATATGGTCAGATCTTTTGCATGACATTTTTAGAGTGGGTGAGTTTTCTGTAAGGTTTTTTATCACTTTATATAATGCACTTGGAATAAAGAAGCTGGGAGTTTGTCCCTAGCAGACTGTTTTGGGCAAATTCTTCTTTTCTTTTCCTTAAAAGATGTCTTCTCAATTATTTATTATCCATGGAAAAGACTGGAAGAACAGCTGTTCTTGAATAGATCTAGGAGAGCAGGGAGTTGTTGAAAGAAATACTTGGAGTCTGGTGTCAAAATTTTACATAACTGGAAGACTTAGCTGCAGCAGGAAGTGGGCGCATAAAAGTTGCTGCTGTGGAGAAACCTAAAAAAGGACCTTTACATGATAACTACCTTCTCCAGTTCATAACAGGATTAAGGATCAAGGCTTATTTCCGTACAGCTTCTGGGCATCCAAGGGAGCATGAAGGTTGTGTCATTGCTCTGTGGGCAGGACAGCCAGAGCCCTTTGGAGGACTCCCCACCGCTTGTTTTAGGGAGCTCCTTGCAAGCGCTACGATGGGTCAGTGCTAAATGCTAGGGGCTATCTCAGACCCGGACCTTGAGGCTCTGGTGTCTTAAGAAGTCCTCTAGTGTTCCTTTCTCTTCCTTTTTTCTCTGGCCTATCTCAAGCTATATATTAAATGCAGAGATTTTTGCTTACAGTTGAGCGTGACTAGGAAGTTCGGTGTTGTCTCCAGGCTGCTTGAGGCTTGTGGCATTGCCGTGCTTGGCCTACGTTTCTCCCAGCACAGCTGACTTCGTGCTTGCCTTCAGTCAGGGCAACCACGTAGGCGGTCACTGCATTTCCATTTCTGCACATCTGGGGAAATCATCCCCTTTTTCTATGAATAGGGTTTTCAAACCTGTGCTGAAGCAGCAGAAAGAGTTAACTCTTGGGCTGGGAAAGGAAAGAGGCTTAATTAGTTCATGCTGCAAAGAGCTACAAAGATGAAAATTGCAGTGTAAGTGAAACATATTATTATTGTTAATTAAAATGCAAATGTTAGATTTGACAACTAGTTTCTAAAGGAGGATGGTTGGCCGTGTTAATGTACCCAAGCCTTGCTATTCCCAATGGGTTGCAGAGTTGGCTGGAAGGATTTTCATGGATTAAAGCAGCTGTTTGCGATTGCTCTCTTGAGGAGGCACGTTCCCCTCCGAGGCCCAGTTTGTGGCTCAGGGGTCCCTTCGTGGTGGAGGGGATAAATTTAGAAAGGTAGCTGGGGCCCAGGTAAGAGATGGGAACAAGAGTTCAAGCATTGTTTTGGGTACTGGAAGAGGCTGGAAGAGTCTTGGTCTCTTGTGGAGCACCTCAACAGAGAATGGTGGAACTGGGATATGGGGGTGTGACTGGTTGGTGTGAAGCAAGGACAAGGAACACAAAACTTTTTGCCATTGCAACCATTTCTTTAGCTACTTTCAGAGCTGCAGACAAATCAGGTCTGTTTCTTCACTTTGCTGGCCTAATTTAACAAAAATATCACGTGGGAGACTTGTAGGTAGTCCTGCTGTTGGCTGGAGGTGTGAGAGCACTTTATCTAATCACCAGGGAACGTCTGATTAATGTTAAGCCCAGTTACTGACTTATAGAGGGGTTTTTGAGGTTGTTTTGGTGGTGATAGTGATGCTGGTGGAGGTTGTTGGGTTTTGTTTTTTTTTTCCAAATTTAATTACTATTTTAAAGGAATTTTTTAAAACATAGATATTAGAAGAGAGTGATAAGGATAGCAAACACAAAAGATAAGGAGTATAGCAGAGCAAAGGTCCACGGGCCATGAGTTACAGCCAGAAGACAAACAGATTTAGTAAAAGCAGCATCAGTGATTTTTCTCTCATTGTTTCATGACGCTTGTGCTGTCTTGTCTCAGTGAATTTGGATGTTAAAGTATGGTGGAACTAATCCCCCCCCTTTCTCATGATTTGATTTTGGCCAGCTGAATTTCTGGCATTTGTGCAGGTACATGCTAAGTTGCAGCCCAGGTAGGTGTTCAGGGTGAAGGTATTTAGCTTGGCAGGGGATCTCCGGCGCCATCTCCATGAATCCCCACGGCCGTCTTGCAGGCCACCGTGAGCAAAAGTCGTGCTTGTAAATCTAACCAACTCCGAAAGGGCTGGGAGCTGGCGGGTGGATGGGGCTTGGCCTTACCCGAGGAGCGTCGAGAAGAAACTCAAAGTGTGAGTCACAACTTCAACGGGTGGACTTGACTGGTCTGTCTTCGTGGTGCCTCCGGCGGGATGTTATACCCTTAATTTATTTTTTTTTCAACTCGCTCTACAAAGCGGCCACCATTTAAATGGTGTTTGGTTTTTTTGCCTTTTTTTTTCTTCAAATTTCAATGTCTCTTTTAAAGCGTAAGGAGCTTTGGAGCAGAAATATATTTTAAAAACAAATATTTTTTTCCTCCAAATACTCCAAGAAATCCTCCGTGTGCTTCCTAGCTGCCCAAATACATCCTCTAATGTTATCTTGGAAACATCAGAAGTACAGCTCCGAGTGCATTTTAGAGGTGACTTGAAAGGCTCCCACGTCGGCTCTGTAGCCCATGTATTGCACCTACCAATCACCGACACAGATGAACAAGATACTCTTTTCTGCAGCCTTAGCGTGTAGCATACAGTAAATTCATCACTGATCCTTCTCTAACAGCTAGGAGGTGAAGAGTCATTTCTCGTCTTTTCGGTCTGTGCTCGTGTCTTCCCCACATCGAATGAAATTGTTCTCACTTCTCCAGATGCCTGCAAGACATGCTGTTCCCCATGGTGTCCCAAGCTGCCATCTCCCTGCATCTCACGATTGGCACCAGTCCAGTTTTTTCCTCGGTGCCAGTTTAACAATTCCCTTAACTTTGTGTCACTTGCTGTTTTTTGGCCATTGAGAGATTTAGACGGCACTATGGCAAGGGGGGAAGAAGAGCCCTTGGTGTAATATCTCTTGGGAATAGCCACAACCCCTCATATTTCCTCTATGCACAACTTTAAAGCCATTCAACCTCCTCCTCCGTCAGTCAGTGCTGATTTGGGGCTATGGCAGTCACAGTACAGAAGAGCTTGCTTGAGGCTTGCTAGTTTTGAGCACGGAGAACTCGCTAGTGATGTATTTTGCCTCCAGTCCCTGGTGCTGGGAAAATACTCAGGTTTCACGTGCTCTACAGTCCACATTGCCGTAGCTGGATAACGTGGCCTTAGATAGCTTAGAGTCAGCTGATGCGTGTCTTTACTACGCTGCAGTTGCTGTGCGGACCGCAGGGAAGATGCACTAATGTGGTCTCACTTAAGCAAAGTGCTGCTTAATTAGGTAAATAAAAATTGATGCAATCTTCAGGCATGAGCTGTGAAAGTCGAGTTAGAGGAAGCTGTGAAACTCCAGCTTTGCGTACGCGTAATTGTGGTCAGCTCTGACACCAGCCCTTCACCGCGTATTCCAGGTTTTCAGAAGACGTGAGAGGGATGAACATGCTGTGCTTTGCGACTTCTGTTTTTTAAAATCATCTTGGGTCCCTTCAAAGCTCTTTCCCGAGCTTCTGAGCAAAGCTTTTGAAGCTTTTTACGCTGACAACTCCACCCTTCTTCCCCGGCTGCCACGTGGGTTGTTTGGATAAATGGTGGAATCACGAACTCTGGTTGCCTAATGACTCCTCTTGGCCCACGGGCCGCTGACTGAACAAGAAACCTGCCGGTTCTTTGACAGTATAATACGTGTTAACGAGAAGAAAGGCAGAACGTGAGGGACGACTGCTTAATAGACTAAAATAGTTACTCATTTGATGCATTTGGCTGGCGAAGTCCAAATATTCAGGTGTATGAGGAGCTGGAGTCCAGCTGTGGTCTAAGCAGAGAGAAAAACTGACTGAGGGTTTGATTTAGGTTTGTGGGGGGGAATTAAGGATATAAGCAGTTTTTGAAGATGTGGGGTTGACGAATGTGTGTGATTAATCCTCACGAGCGTAAAGCAGGTAAGTATTATTTTCCCCCTTATATAGACTGGTGAACTGAAGCACAAGAGCCAAATCTTATCTTCACTTAAGCCTCCCACAATGTCATCCCTTGGCAATCGGTAAATATGAGAAAATTCGACCTCGAGATGTTGAAGGACTCAAAGACAGCAAAGCACACACGCAAAAAAAAAAAAAAAAAAAAAAAGTCCCCACCGGGCCAGGAGACTTGGGTGGCTTTTCCCAGCTGGGGAGCCGCAGCTCGCGTGGCTCCCTGGGCTGGCGGTTCTCGCGGGTCCGGGGCCGCGTGCGCGTGACTAAAGCGAGCTGTTTGTCGTTTCTAGGAAGAGTGGGATCACAGCAGCAGTGGCAGTTCAGGATCCCGGCCTAGCTCGGGCTCCAGGCGTGGGTCTGGCTCCAGGTCTGGCAGCCGCGGGAGAAGCAGCCAGTTCAGTCACTCGACCAAGGTATATCTAGTAGTGATGGCGGTGCGAGCTGACGGAAGAGTGCTGAAGTCGTGTCCTTTGCTTGCTGTTCCTCGGAGGCGTCCTCTTAGCAACGTGATGTGTGTGCGAGTGTGTCTCCGTGTAGGGTGTGAGCGTGTGAAATATGAACTATGCCGAAGAGGGCTATCTAATTCGTGCATCATCCGTGGCTTGGCTACCAGGGAATGTGGCTAGCAGGCAGGCGTGAGTCTGCTTAGGTGTGTCGAGGGCTTTAATATCAGGACAGAAGTCCCTAGCCGATTAGCTTAGTGCAAAAAAATGATCTCCAGAGGTCCCTTCCAACCTAACGATTCTGTGATTCTGTGAAAGGAAATACATGTGTTTTTTTTTTTTTCTTGAAATCTCAGAGTACTTTAATTTTGGGAAATTAAGAGATGCCTTTAATTGTTTTTTGGAAGCCTTCAAAGAAGCTGCTGTATGGGACTAGCTAAGAAGAGTGGACACCGCATACACGGTGTTGAATTGTGCCCTTGAATCCAGCTGCTTTCCGTGGGAGTCATCGGTGGAACTAGGTGGGGACTTATTTTCCCGCCCTGAAAAAAGGGAATTTGAGAATTGGCTTTTGATCTGTTTTGAGGTCAGTTCCCTGCATGAACCCAGACCTGGGGCCTCTTCTGTGTCCCCTGCCAAAACCGTTGAATTTTTCTTGTGGAAGCTTTCAGTTTTGAGAAATTGCCATTTTCCAACAAAAAAAACCCTTTAACTGGAGTTTTTTTGGACAGCTCTACCTGTGTGTGCTCTTTTCTGTTTTCCAGCGAAGTGCAGCCAGGGGTCATAGGCGATTGAAAAGGAGGTTAGGCAGGGGAGTCTTGGCAAACGTAGAATTTACACGCACTGAGAAAGTAACACATCCCACAGGGTAATCCCTGCATTTACACCATGGGTGGTGCTAAGACTCAGCTGACCCCTTGGTGTTGTTTTCTATCAGTGCTAAGCACAGTGATTAGACCTATGCTGCAGCAGTCATGCAATGAAAAGCATGATCTTGCATTTGCAGTGATTTGCCGGGGAACAGTGGTGAGGAACGGTAAGAGAAATCGGTGTTACGTTGAGCTGGGTTTCGAAAAGCTGCTGCGTGCGTGTAAATGCCTACTTTATGTGGGGAATTTGCTGAAGCTGCATGCGTAAGTACAGAGTCTGCACACTGGTGCCGTGGTCACCTATCCCTATGTTTGTCTGTGCAATCACAGTGGTTAGGCAATGGTAAAGGTAGATTTTATTCACCTGGATGTGTGCTCACAGGATCCAGAGGACTGAGGTTATGAAAATGCGTTTAAAGCATAGTGTGTGTAGGATCTTCTTTTACTGAATCCCTGATCTTTCTGAGTATTTACGGGGTTCTCATCAGTGTGTCTCAGTCATCATTCCTAGTGGCTTAATTAAATTTCAACACTTCTAACCCCTCTTCAGTGTAAATTAGTATCTAAATCTGTGGGTTGGGTCACTGGGAACTTCAAGTTAAAACTGATTACTATTATAATTACAGACCTGGAGGAACTGACACCAAGTAACTTCTTTTCTTGAATATATACTTCCCCCTGCCCCGGACTTGAAAATTGGTGCTTTTTTTTTTTTTTTGGGGGGGGGGGGGGGGGGGGGTTGTAAATGTTGAGTCTCAGTACCAAACTGAGAGCTTTCTATTTAGTAGCCTGTACCTGGCGTGCGGGTGCTGCCCTGCTCTCTCTTCGGTTCTCGTTGCAGCAAGTGCGCTCCGTGCCCTTTGAACTGGGGCAGAAACATATTATAAAGACTGGTCATTTAAGACTATGAGAAGACATTTGTCTTGAAATGACCATACTGACTGACAGCTTAATGACAAACTGCATTCTCATTTGGCTCAGGTGCGTTTTTTATGGAGTGAAACTAATGTTTTGAATGTCTCCCGGCGGTAGCAGGGAAAGCCTGGGAGACCAGTGGAGGTGTGAGTATCCAACAGTAACTAAAAGCTTAGACCCATCTTCAGAGCTCCTGTGGTCTCCATCCAGTTCTTAGAGATTATTTGGTACCACTTTGCAGGGAACATCACTGCAGTTTCCACTGCTTGCTGGCCTCCTCCGCAGGGAGAGCACGGCTGCATTGTTGCTGGGGCTGAATTGCTTCTGCTCACCTGGGTGGTGAAGTTGGGTGGTGAAGATCAGACCTGAAGCTGTGGTAGAGGAGACGCTGGGGAATTACGAGGGACAGCTTGTACCACCCCTGCTTATGGTGCAGATTAGGAAGTATCGGTGCCCAAGGCTTTCAGGCCAGATTTGAACATATTTAAAGCAGGGCGTTGGAGGCTACTTGCTGCACGTTTTGTTTGAGGGTTTACAAACAGGCTCTTCAGAAGCCCTGCGCCAAGCTGAACTTGGTCAACAATTTTATGACCCAGACTGTTTCATTAGCAACTTGTTCCCATGTCATCCGAAATCTTGGCTGTTTAATCTGCTCGTTGCTGATTTGTCTCATCCTTGTTGTAACTGGTTACGTGGTCCTGCACTTTCTCCCTGAGTCCAAATACTTTCCTCTTGGGAAATCCTACTGTAGGTTGCTCATTTACAGGTACTTAAAATAGTCCATGTCCGCAGGAAGGCCCTGTGCAGAGAAAGGCATCTGTCTGCAAGAAGGTGTAGTTCTTCTTTGGATGATAACTCTAAAGACCCGCACATCTGTATTTTCATTACACTGCATGCGAATGCCTCCAAGTATTTAGAAAAGGAGTTTCTCTGCTTGGTGAGAGAAATTTTACTTACCTTTGCCGAAAATAAAAAGCTCTGCTTCTGTAACTAATCATGAGAGGTTTATGTGTTTCTAGTAGTTTGTTTCTGTGCAGAGATATGTTGACCTGCCGGTCCCAGGCAGCTAAAATCATAATCCATAGACCCCTTGTAGGAGAAAAAAAACCAAAACCAAAACAAAAAAAAGGAGCAATGCAACTGTATTTTGAACATCTGTTGCCTAAATTGTGTGTTGTCTTGGGAATAGCTCTGAAATCTGGCCATCTGTAGTAGGCTCTGGAGAGGCACATCCTTCTCTTTGGAAAAAGATTGCTCAGTTCATGTGCAAATTGTGATCTGGGACTTCACTAAGAAATGATTTGAATTTTGAAGAGTTTTCAGTTTCCCGGTTATTATTAATATTTAAAGTTGGTAGTCTCACAGGAAAGCCGTATGTGGACTTAAGGAACATTTTATTCATACTAATCTTTGCTGATAATCGTTATCAGCATGGAAGTGTATCATGATTTTATGTACATCTGAACTCAGTAAATGTACCTTCGGCATTAGAAACAACAGCTTTCAGGACAGCCATCGGCAATAGTATGGTAAATCTACCATTAATCGATGCTTATAATGGCTTAGATGGTCTTCAGAGAGACCAGCCATCACCAGCATAGCTGTGCATGACACTAAAATGCAGTTCCTTGGGCCCACACTGCTAAGGCATTGTGTGTGCAAGTAGACAGACTTTTGTTGGTAGTGCCCATTGCTGAAGACAGCCTAAAATTGCTTTTGCAGAGAGTCTTGCTAGGTGACCTTGGACTGGTGAAGACTCTGCACAGTCAGTGCACAGAGAAACGCTCCTCCGAAATGAGAGCATGCATCAGCCGCGTTCTCTGACACTCATTTCTCCACAGCAGGACCATTTGGGCTGAAATGCTTAAACAATCTGTGGAAGAAGTACAAGATGTAAGAGTCCGAGGCCAAGCTACGGGCAGCTGGAACAGGGTCATGTGAGAAGAAATGGTGGGGACAACTGATAATATGGGACTCCTTATTCCTGATGCGTTTATGTGTCCATCCCATATAGGTCTGAGTAAGGTCTGATTTCTTGAATGAACCTGGCAGAATCTGGTACGCTTCACCTCTTTACCTCTCTTCTGCTTGCAAATGGTGGAGGTGGTAGGATGTTTTTTGTGGGATCGCTCTGGGTAGGCTGCTGGTTGTAAAGGGGCTGCGAAGCAGGAAAAGCAGGGTAAGGTGTTTGCTTTAGATGCTCTTGCTTCAGGGGGCCAGTTTTGAAAAAAGCGGGCGCCTCACAAAATTTATGCTAATTCCAGGTGCTTGCAGTTTATTGGGGGTTTCTCACAATCCCAGCCTGATTGTGCTGTAGTGCTGTTGTCGTTCCTTCGGGGAAGGAATTGTCCTGTTAGTGTATACCAGAATATCCACATGAAAAACAGACAAATTAACACTGTACCGTTGGGTACAGCCTTAGACCTTTAACCTGCGAGGCAGCTAGAGCTGATCGAGGCCGTTCTTCCGTGAAGACCACAGAACGCAATCCAACACGCTCCCCTAGCCCTACATGTGTTTCTTGGGGTGGAAAGGAGCCAGGCTTGACCTCCTTTCCTTAAAACACTGAGATTTCCCTACTTGCTGGCAGTGCAAGAGGTTCTGGCAGTTTATATTGCAGGAACGGCACATGCCGACTTGTAAGGCCCGGGGCTCTCACGTCCTCCGCGTGTTGGTTGGATGCTGCTGAAGGAGCCGCTGTCTGATGGTTAAGGCTGTCGACAGTGTGCAAGATGCACGCAGCGGGAAGGGTTTTGCAGGGCGGAGGGCGATTTTGCCTTTGAGGCAGAAGTGTTCCTCAAAAGGCCCTCGCGAGATGCATTTCGGTGGGGAGGTTGGACACGAGTGGCGCGCTGATCTCAGGCCAAGCAAAAACAATGAGACAATAAAGCAAAGTATTAATTTCAGTTAGCCCGACACTTCCCGTAAAAGGCTTATGCCTTTGGGGAAGAGAGAAAAAAATGTATCGGCAAGCTCAGCACGATCCTTTGAATGTTTTGTGCAGCAGCTTTCTAGCACTGACTCTTACAATCTTAAAGCCTGCAGCCGTGGCGACGTTAGTTCTGGCACAGTGCTATATCCCACAGCGAGATTTCATTTGAGTAATGAGAAGTCATGTTACCGGGGCTCCTTGAAAAAGCAGTCAGCATGACTGTAAACTGTAGAGGGGTTCAGAGGTTCCCCGGGCAGCTCTGCCGTGTGTGTCGCCAGTCACTGGTCTTCTGTATCCTTGTAGGTGAGAACACTTGCTCTGCAGTTGAGGGTCTTCATGGCCGGGACCTGCCTGGCTGTGAAGCCGGGCTCTGGTGGGTCTTATAGGCCTTGTGGTCCCACGTTGGCTGTGGAAGGTGGGGTAGAAGGATGGTGCCTGAATCAGAGCGGAAACTCAATGTTGTCTACTCTATGTTGTCCACAGCTGTGTGTCCGTAAGGCTGAAACTGTGTGTCACGCCCTGCCTCCAAAACACCCTTTTTTAGTGAGTGAGGGGGCTGTGGGTTGCCAGGACGGTGGCCTCACGTCCTTCTATCATTACGTACCTCAGACTTCTTTTTATCTACCACGTCAGTGCGTGCAGCCACCCAGCTGCTGCTGGGAGGTTGACAGCACCCAGGCTCCGACGTTGCTGAGGCTCCGGGCGAGCCGACCTTTCAGCTCGTGGGCTGTGGCCGATCTAAAGAAAACTCATAGCGTTTGTGTTGCCTCCCTCCTCAAACAGCTGGTAAAACCAGGAAGGCCAAAAGAGCCCCTGCAGCCCCATGGGGATGGTGAGACCCATGCCCAAAGCTGTAACGCTTCCCCGCCTCGCTGCGGCGCGAGCCTGGCTAGCGTGCAGGAGCGCAGCTGGGCCGGAAAGTGCTTCGTCCCTTCCTCCAAGTAACCGCTTTGTCCCCTTCTTTTCAGAATGGCAACAAAGAGAGCTCCCTTGACATGCTGGGCACAGACATCTGGGCAGCCAATACCTTTGACTCGTTCAGGTAAGCCGTTTAACAGATATTCTTAAAAGATGGGACTGTGCCCTCCGTTAGCCTTTGCCTGCACGTTGTCCTGGAGGTGCTCACGGAGGGCGGCCCTGCGGCACAGGGCGACGTCTCTGCTCTTCCTCCACCTCTCCGTTTAGCCCCTGGCACTAAGCACAGTCAACCTGCTTCAAGCATCATACGTGCTAGGAGAGGCCGCTGAGTGCAGTCGAGACATCTGAATAAGTTACTGATGTGATTAACTGTAACTGCCTGGGAGCCTGGAGCAGCTGTGAGCTACAGCTCCTGGATTTGGGGTTTTTTCCTTCCGTTAATTGGCAGTGTGCTCGTGCGTTTTGCTTCACTGCTGCTGCTGCGAAGAACTATACAGCTGCTGGTTCAGCCCTGGAAAAATGAATGTGCTGCCCCATTGAAGCAGTGACAGCTCAAATCCGGGAAATATGCTTTCCATCCGGTTGTGTGCATCTCCCTGCGCCATGCCTGAAGCATGGCGGGAGTCTGCACAGAGCCTGCAGGAGAGTTGCGTTTTCCCTGGGATTCGCACCAGGGCCCCAGACGACGAAGGGCACGTTTGCAGCAGGCAGCCTGTAAGGGAACAGAGCCTCTGCGTTTCGTGGACCAGACTAGTACCTGTTGCAAAAGCCACTTGATTTAAAGAGCAAGTGTCGCTGTCAAGGTATGTAACTACATCATACATCTCCATCGAACGTATGAGTTTAGAACAGGCAACGGGAGCTCAGTATCTCCAAAAAGCTGAAGAAATGAGACATAACGCAGCAGTGTAAAGGTTGGAGGTCTGTGTCGTGTACCCTGCGGCAGTGTCGCCAGAAACACCAGCCTTCCTTCTCTGCAGGCTCAGACGTGCCCTCTGCTCCTCAGCCTGGTTGTATTGTCTGTCTTTGTTTTTCTCCGTTTTTTCTCTCCTAGTGGTGCGACGTGGGACTTACAGCCTGAAAAACTAGACTTCACCCAATTTCACAGGAAGCTCCGAAACACCTCCAAACACCCGCTGCCTCACATAGACAGAGAAGGGTGAGTGTTGTGTGTGCACAGAGGGATCCCAGCCCCAGAAATAATAGCAGGGTCATTCTCTCCAGTAACATGTATAACTTTTGCCTTGTACTGGGCGAGCTAACTTGGTGGCACGGTTCATACAGAGGACTTAGAAAAGAGGCACTAGGTCACATATGGGGTTTGGGAGCTCCTGAATCAGAAATGGCAGTGTCTGTTTTTTAACTCTGTCATCCAGTTCTGGGCAGGAGCCGAACTGTTTGCTGTATTTTGTATTGCTTGGTGGAGTTCAGTTTTAGACCATGATGGGTCCAAGCAAAGGTCTGTGGATTTAAAAATCTTTCAGCATTGGGAGAAAGATCCTGGTTTAGTGCTGATCTTAGATAAAACTTTTGTAAGCGATGGGGCTTCTGTTGTTCTCTCCAGCAAGACTTTAGCGAAGAACAGAGCATCAGAATGATCCATGTAGATCAAAGTGCTTCTTCCAGAATTTCACCTACTGTCTCCTAGCGTAAAACGGTGAAAACATTAAACAGTTCCTTTCTCTCGTGATTGAAACCTCCAGGGACTTTTATGTTACTGCCAGATTCCTCTTTGGTTGGTGCTTGGTCAAGCACTATATACATACTGACGTTTCTTTTTATGTCGTATGTCAGTCCTTGCAGTCTCTATCATCTTGGTTGTTCTTTTCTGGATTTCCCAGGTGTCACAGTCTCGTTCTGGAGTTGAGGTCCACCGAACCGTCACTGGTGTTCGTGTGCCCGTGTGTACTGAATGCGACGCCTGTGTTGCTTAGAGAGGGGTCGCAGTTTCTCTGCAGATTCTGCAAGTTGAGAGGTGATCTTAGTTCGGTTCAGAAGGTCCCTTTTCCCTCTTCTTGAGTCCTACTGCTTAATGCACTGGCAGCACTGTTCTTCTGGGTAGTATTACCTGTTCTGTTATCCCAAGTTATGACACAAGGTTTCCGCTCATTCTTGATGCAACTCATTGAATATCTATGCTAAAGAAAAAATATAGTTACTCTACAGCTACATTTTGTCTAGTAAAGCTTTTTGTCTTTTTTTTTCTGAGTCATTTTCTTCAGTAGAGGAAGGAAAAAAATAAGAACAGGTATAAAACGGGAGGCTGAGAAAATTACAAGTGATTTTTTTCAGTACCGCTCTTGTTGTATGTAGTGATAGAAATCCTCTCTCAGAGTAATTTATCTGTTAGTGAGTTGTTTTTTCCAAAGTGCAGGCCATTGCTGTACACTTATCTGGGCTCATGCCGTGTAGCGATCCTTCCCCAGCTTAGCATTCAGCACCTGCCTTCTTAACTGTGCAGGAGACTCTGGTGCCAGGTAACGAGAAGCAAAAGCACATGATGCATAACACTCTTCTGCACTCTGAACATTAACTGCAGCTAAATAAACCAATTTTCAGAATATTTGGAACAAGGTGAGTAGCTCTAAGTTTCTAGGTTAAACCTATGCCATCAGCGCAAACGGTGCATCTCTCAGGATATGGTTAATACAAGTTATAAGTAAACCCGATTAGAATAGAAGAAACAGAGACAAGATTTTTTTTTTTTCAGGTTTGCTCTTTTGTGTATTCGTCAGCTTTCCACACTAAATTAATGCTGAACGAGATTCAGCTTGCTGAATCTCCAGAAAGGCTGCTAGTTAGGCATTTTCCCTCTTGCTTGAGTGGGATTTTTTAACACATTAACTGTGAAATGAAAAATTGAATGGAAAACGGGGAAAGATGATATTAAAATCAGAATAAAGGAAGAGAGTATAACATGGGAAATAAATAAAGGGACATGTCCCTCAGTATTGAATAGGTGTAGCGGGCGGTATTCAGTATGTTTTCTACACTGTAAGCACAGAAGGGATCATTTGGTTCCTTAGGCTGATCCCGTACACGTGGTAGGGTGTATAAAGGTATCAGTTTTGTTCTTCGCATACTCTCTGCAAATTCTCAACCCTCTTTTAGAAATGTGAGTGCCAGAGCGAGCTGCAGTACTGTAATGTCACTCTCAGCTGTGTTGCCCTAAACAAAAGCTGCCTTCATCCTCCTCAGCGCTGCCTCTCCATTTACTGTCTTCATGCCACAGTCCAGCCTCAGAAGTTCACCGTGAAGTAGCGTCCGGTGCGACCTGTCCCTTCCAGAACAGCCTTTCCCTAAGATACGGTTCCTGTTCTGTACGTGTAGCTGCTATTCTTTGTCCTGAGATGTTTAACCTGATTTTGGTTCCAAATCAGTTATGTTGATGAGGCCCCTTTTACCAGTCTCAAGATAGCTGGATGATTGTCCTGTTCTCATTTAATCCACTCTCACAGTGTTCAGTGTTCACTGAGTTTCATCATTAATTTTTTTATATCTAGTGCTAGACCACCGACAAAGACACTGAATAGCATTGGCCTGCTAAATGAGCCCAAGGGAAACATCACCATTAGATGACAATTGACGATTACTTTGGGGGGTTTGTCATCGAGTCAGTTCCTTGAAGTTGCATAGTGTAGATGATTTTTTTTAATCATTAGTTGGTATAAATTATATCTTATATAAATTATATCTTTGCAGTAACCTTTGTAAATTGAAGTCACTATTTGACCTATGATGGAAAGTCACTTATTGAGCACACCTGGCTTCTAACAGAGTGATCAGCGTGTTAATTACATTCCAGCCTTCTATTACTCTCAGTTGAGTCCTACATCACTTCTCCAGGATCTCACAGGGACTGCAGTCTGGTTAGCTGAGCTATGAATGCCTCCATTCAGCTTACTAGTTTTCAAGTTTGGTGCTTCAGCACGTTGTGTTTTCCTGGATTTTTTTTTTTTGGATCTCCCCAGAAATATATGATTTCTCCATTTGCTATGATTCCACCAAGAGCAGCTCTTCTTGGCCTCCTGGACACCGATTACCTCAGTGTGCTGGTCTCCGCTGTGCTGTCTAGTGCATCTTGTTTAACATTATTTTGTCACTAAGTGACTGAAGAATACTTTATCGTTCTTGCAGGATAGAAATTGATCACTCTGATTCTTTATAAATGCAGAAGGTGATATATATTGACGATTTTTGCTTCTTCTGAATCATTAGCAGGTTCTCTGCATGCAACCAGTAGCAGGCCCATAATATCTTCAGAAGTTTTTTTTTCCTTTCTTGACCTAATAAAAGCTTGCTAATTGTCCTGACAGCTGTGTATTTGGTCTGTTGTGCTTGGTTGCTCTCACCAATTTTTTGTGCTTCAAAATTTGTGTTTGTAATTGTTTTGATTGTTGCATACTGCTTTTCTCCTGTTTACGATTTAAATTTATGCTTGCTTGCTGCCATCTTTCTCAGCAGGGGAACAGGAACTTTGGGGAGTCTACTAAAATGAGAAGTAGTTCAAAAGAAACACTTATGGTTATGTTTTTCTTCCCTGTTTTTTTTGGCTGGATGGGATGCGGCTTTAGTTTTACTTGGTCTGGGAATTCGTTCCCCTTGAATCACCTAACGTTAGCACTCAAGACTGCCTAAAGATTTCTCCCAGGAGATGCTACCAGGTCATAGCAAGAGCATTTTAATGCTCTGGCAAACGGGTAATTGTTGGTGCCGGTCAGTGGGGTTGGAAACAGCGTTCCTTTGGCAGAAATGGCTTTGTGGCCACATGGGGGCGTTTGGGAGGCTTATTCATTTCAGAACGCCTCTTTATTTTCATGAGGGTCCTCTGCAGTAAGAACTAATCTTCCCCATGTGCTGCAATAGAAAATTAACTCTCTTTCCAGCGAGGTTTCACATGCTTTTTTTTTTTTTGTTCTCTTCCTGCCATAGGCTCGGCAAAGGGAAATATGAGGATGGAGACAGCATCAACTTGAACGACATAGAGAAAGTCCTTCCCGTGTGGCAGGTAGGTGTCATAGACTTCAGCGGTCCGCAGTGCTGCTTGTACCCTATCAGCTCCCTTTGCTGCCTTTCCTTGCGAAATTGTCCCCAGAGACTGGGGAAGCTGCTGGGCCAGGGGAGTGGGCTAAGCTGGCAGCAGTGGCTTGAGGACAATAGGGGCTTCACTACCATTTGGTGGCTAAGTCCTATGAAAATTTTGGGTCCACCACTACTTCCGGCTAAGAAATTCTATCCGAGATCCTGGAAGACTGTTACTCCATTGATTTCCCTGAGGTTTAATTTCTTAAGCACTTTGGATAGCCTGAGCTATGATCCTTTAGGTTTTGTGAGAGAGAATCATGCCTGTGGCTTCAGCGAGCCTTTCTCTGAACCTTACCCCTAGGCAAGGGGAATTACAGTTTCGGCCTTGTCTTGAGGTGAAACAGTTAGGACATGGCTTTCATACTTGTATATGCACATGTGCGCGCACACACACACATATATATATGTACAAGCACACACACACACATACGTGCACACAGGTTCATAGTTTAGGAAAGGAGATTTTGAAATGCAGCAAACTACTTGCCAGCTGCAAAATAAGTTGCTGTCAAGAAGACGTCAATGACTGTGCTGGTTCAGATGATTCCACCATGAAGCATGCGTATATGTGTGTATGCAATGATTACTCACTTATAAGTTACCTCTAGCCTTTTCTTTCCTCCACGTCTATCCTCTTCAATCAGTTTTGGTAGCTCTGGTTAAATGACCTTTGGCACTCGGACACTAAGGAATGGTAGGATGAGGCTTTCAGTTAAATGGTCCCAGTTGGTCAGTGTCTTACAGCCTTTCTCTTTCCCATGCCCCAGTCCTGAAAGGAGCAGAGTACCTTGGACTAAGCATGTTTCTGAAGGTGCTCAGCATGCTTCTTGTTGAGGTCACCTTTAGGTCTTAAGAACGACTCCTTTTTGCCTTCAGAGGGAAGGACCGAGACATCTCAGGTACTGTGGTAGCGTTTTGATTTTTCAGCACTGAACGAGAGCTCGCTGGGATTCTTGCTCATGCATCATGTGAGAGAAAGTCTTGCTCATCCTTCAAGTCATGGGATGATCTGTGTTACTATTTCTTTTGAGCGTGAACTAGCTGGCAATAAATGCATGAAGTAGTGAAAAGAGTGGAGAAGTACTGCTAACTTTGGCACAGAGAAGCACTGCACGCAGCTGTTTTCTGCTTAGCCTCTTATGTGCTCAGTGTGTCTGGACTTTAGGTCACAGGCAGAAAACATCGGGGTTAGCTGACAGTAAAGACCCCAGTAATTCTGCAAAATAAGTTTATTTTCCCTGGGGAATAATTGAAAATGTTTTACATACAGAATTGAAGGGAGTTTCCAGACACACTAGAACTGCATTTTTTTGTGCTCAGTACCCAGTGCTACATATTTCAGGGTTTATTTAAAGTGCTGTTTGGTGATGAACCCTGACCCTCTTCTTGTAAGGACTCTTGGCTAGATGAACTCGGTCCCCGGGAGGGTAGGAAACAGGAACGCAGTTTGCAGAGGGAGAACTATGGTGCAGGGAGGGTAAGTGGTCACGCAGGGTGAGCCAAACGCAGAGGTGCAGAGTCTCAGGATAGCGTTTTCCCTTCGATATGACGCGTTCTCTTAGTTACGCGAGAGATCACCTCTTACGGACAGGAGACAAAAGGCAGGTGAGGAGTAAGGACCCTGCCTGGTAAGTGACTTGTGGCTTGGGGCAGCGGGCTGCAGATCTGTACCCTTTCAGGAGAGGGTGCCGAGCAGGCAGGCTGCGGTGAACTTTTGCTCACAGCACCTTGCGTTATTAGAAGAAGGTATTAGAAAGAAAGAAAGAAGATTAGAAGAAGCTATTAGAAGTTTCCTTCGGAAAAGAAACTCATATTCTATGCCCGGAGTTGACATTCTTCTTCTCCAGAGTTTAACTTCTTTCATAACGGACAAGTATTAAGTAAGCCAGGACCTCCTGGTCTAGTTATCCTCTCATCCTGTTGAGACACTAGATTAAGTTCATCGACTGCAATGAGTTAATTCTGATCTATACCTCTATAAAAGGCGGATCTATATCTATCAAGTGGTTCTAGTGGCCTCTCAAAGTCGTACGGTGTTATTTGTGGGTCTTAATTGTCAGTGAGGTGGCTCTAAGCCCTGCCTTGAAGACCTGGTGGAGATTTATGTTTGATTTGGTGCTTTGCTTGTGCCTCTGGGCAGATGAGTAAATATTACATTATTTCAGAGACTCCCTTACCTAGGCATGTGCAGTTGTAGCGCCTGTGGGAACTAAGAGCCGTGTAGCTGTTGTTGAGGATTTATCTCGTTCAGCGTTGACAAGCGGAATGCTTCGTGACAGCTGGGTTAATCCTGACGTATCATTGTTAACTGGATTTGAACGTAATCATGCAACGCCGACAGTGATTGTGTTGCTGTTTATCACTTTCTTGTTTTAAATGACTCTTTGGAATACTGTGCACGAGGGTAGAAGGGCACATAGTGAGAGTGTTTGGAAATGAGTCCTTCCTTCAGCTTCCAGGGAGCTTTCCACGCTGCAGTTATTTTTATGACATATCCTGAAAAAGAGGCTTTTCAGGTCAGAGATAGATAAAATTTTCTCTGTTTTTAAAATCTCATGGGTTGCTTGTTAGCAGATGCTTTCGGATTACTTCCTGTTCGTCTCTTAGGATGCGCTAAATTGATGGGGAGCTGTGCATGGAGAGAGAGCCAGACTGGCCTCTCGGCTCATTCTCGAGTACGATTTGGTGATGCAAACGTTTTGCAATGCTGAATGTGCCTCTTCAGCCGTGGGAGAGTTAATCAAGAGCACCGGGTTTGAGGGAGAGAGCAAATCTCCCTTACAGGTTGCTTTAGAAATTTGGTTTCCTTTGATGCACTGGACATAAGGCATGAATCCAGACCTTATTTCTGGGATACGCCCAGGTCCTTATCTGTATCTCAGCTCATATTTCCAGTGGCCCCTCCAAGGGGTTAAGCAGAATGCTTTGGATGTCTGGACATTAAGATTTGAAAATCTGAAAATTTGAATTTTGCAGCTGGAATCTATCGATAGTTTTTAACAAAATGTTGCAAGGAAGGCCTGTGGTATTTGGTGATATTATTTAGAGGTGTAAAAATTTAAAAAAAAAAAAAAACCTCCCTCAAACTCTCTTTCTTCATAGCTATTGATGGGAAAAATGCTTGTCCCCAGCCTTTTGTTTTGACATTGGAGGATGTGTGTGTATCCCTCCTTAGCGATGCTCTTGGCAGACCAGGAAGCAGCACGGCGCGCTCTGCCATCTCGTGGACACACCGAGCCAGGCAGATCCAGTAGCGCTTCCGTACTCTGCACCGCGTTCCCTGTTCCTTCTTGACGGCATTGACAATTTCTGGGTTTAAATTTCCTCCTGCCACATCTTTTCAAGGCTCAGCTGATGTGGTTGGTTTTGGTAGTAACAGACCTTGTTTGGAAAGCTTCTAGCGGGACAGTTGCAATCAGTGAGTGAATGAGTGTGGAGCACAATGGGAGTGGCCCCGCGCCTTCCTTTGTGTTCGCACAATACTTGGGATAACTGGTTTCCAGCAGTGTCAGTGTTATGAAACAGATTGTGCATGCAGTGGGCATCTGCTTTCTTGTAAATAACAGTCAGTTGAGGATAACAGGGCACTGTTTTTGGAGGATCTCGTTCACACAGTGCACGCGACTTAAGTGAAGGCTTTTTACTTTGCCTTTGCGATTGCTGAGAGGGCATGAAGTCGTCATTTTGGCTCTACTCACGAGTCGTAACCTCTTCGTCTCTCCTTAGTCACAGGGATCTGTAGAGGGACTTGGGCACTAATTCACCTAGGTGCTGCCAAAAAGTGGCTGTGGAAAAAATGCCTTTTGAAGATAAGTATTCCCCATTCATATGATCTGCTTTTTATTGCACTCTGGGGAGGACTGATCGTCTGCTTTGGAGAGGCACGGTTGAGATGCAAGTTCTGGTTTTCATCAGCCTCTCAGTTTTCACCTCGCTGGTCAGCTGGTTTGACGGAAGAGACCATGCAACTGGCTCAGTGTCCTGGAGGAATAGCTTGGAGCTGTAGGGGGGAGCTTACGCGGTGCATTTTACTTTTAATTCCTTTGGCAAACGCTTGGAAAGGCTTTCAGGCTTGGAATTGTCACAGTTGAATGCCATGGTCCTAGATGGAGACAATCTGGAGACTGTGAACCCTTGGCATACTCCACACTTACCTCAGAAAACAACCCAAGGGGCCACGTCCTGCAAGATCTCCTTCCTCCTCCCCAGGAGGCTGCTGTAGTTTCCAAATGCAAGTGTCTCAAAACACCTACCTCCCCTTTCCAAACAGCCATGGCCTGGCAAGCGTTTGCTCTGAGCAGACAGCAGTGAGTTTTATTTATGTCGCTGAGTGCAGCATTACGCTTACATTTAAACAGGCAAAATTAACCAGACTCACATAACGTCTCTCACTAACCAATAATCCAGCAAGAGGCAGAAGCTCTGCAGTTTCCCTGTTTAAATAACTGGGAAGCAGCATTTTCCCCCTCGGACTGGGTTGGCGACGCCTGTAATCGTGAAGTAGTGTTCACTGCAGTCACAACCGGTGCCCGGTAGTCCTGTTTCTGTTGCAGACGGATCACTTTTGTCAGTTAATAGAAGCCAGAACAGTGGTGATACAGTCGGCTACGTGCAGACGTACTTTGATGTCCAAATGTGAGAGCAGCTCAGAGTACGAGCTCTCTAGGCCTGCCAGACCAGCTTTATGCGTCATTAGCAGGGGGAGAGGGAGAGAGAGAGAGAGACCAGCAGAGATTTCTGATGGATTCCAACCTGTCTGGGTCATAATATGCTTCCACTGATCGTCAGCGACTTATTTCCTTTCTCCTTACAAATTGCAAGGAAAACGACTGACTCTTGCCTCTGCATCTTTACTTTTTGCAAAAAGGTCTGATGAGAAGCCGGTAGCTGAGACCGCGTGTCACAGGAATGTGCTGTAGATACTGGTAGACATAAGCAGAGTGTTTTGGGGTAAATACGCTGAGTGGTGGAGGGTTGCTGAACTGGCATTTTTCAGCTTTTGGCTTTCAGTTTGCCAGACTCATGCGTCCAGGCTGGGCCTACCTTTCCCCAAACTGTCCAGATCTGCCTTTATCAGGTAGCTTCTCGTTGCTTTGTGTTTTAAGTCGTAGGAAATAGGTGACGTTCTTGAAAGGGGTATTTTGCTTCGCCTGTTTCTCAATGGGAAGCACAGACACAGCACTGATGTCATTTGGTTTGGCATCTTAACTGCCTTGCAGCTCATCTCTTTCTGTTTCCTTACTGATTCTTGGCCATTTTTGTGAATGCGTGTCGAGTTATAATAAATGGATCGTTTCACTTCTGCGCGATTAATGGATCTGGTTGCCATTCAGCTTTGTTGCGTGAGAAGCCGTGGTGCAATTTCTTAGGAAAAAGGGAGACTGCAGCTTATTTGTGTTCCTCTTAGCACATGTGAACCATCCTAGAAGAGCAAGCTTTGACAGATTTGAAAATTTTCTGTCACTTTTGCCCTCCTTAAATGCAGGTTGAAGGGGCCATCTCCAGAGCTGTGTGGTAATGTGAATCTGTGACTGCTGCTTGAGGTAACCATAGTAATCTGGAGTCCAGTCCACGTGAAAGCTCCCAGCTTATTTGACGTAAAGCTGTAAATACTTTCATAAAAACAGGAGTGTGACATTTAAAAAAAAAAAAAAACAGCTATGACCTTGCCTACATTCACGCATTTTCTGTAAATTCTAGGGCTGCTCGGGAGGGTGAACTTGAATGAATGGCAGGAGCAAGGTAGCAAAGATGCTATGAATGTTGGTAGTCTGTATTCTAGACTTCATCCAAGCAGGCTTAGAAGCATCAGGATTGGTGACTGTACTGGAATCGTACCTAAATTTAGGCAGCTAATAGGTTTTTCTACTTAGTCTCCTTGGGATCCTCTTCTCATTGATAAGTACTTTCAAGTCAAATCTTAGAACTTAGCGCAGAGCTCGTATGAGTAAAGGTAGGAGCCAGTAGTTGGGCTGGTAACCTTAGGTCCCTGCCATTGGAAAGAAATAGACACTTCTGTGCACAACTCATTGCATCTCAGTGTAGACATCTAAAAAAGGTCAGGTGATTCCTAACTAAGGATGTCTGTGTCTATACCCGTCAACCCTAAAAGGAGCTCAGATGGACTGTGCTCAGATATGTAGACGTGTTTAGACATTGAGGTGTCTAAGCAGGAATGAAGCTGACTCAGGCATCGGAGGAGAGAAAAGTAAATCCTAGGCAAGCATTCTCTTTGCTCTCAGTCTTCGTGACTTACTGCTCAAGACGGAGAGCTCAGTGTCCAGCGCAAGCATGAGGGATCACTCCTGGAGAGTGCAGATTTCTGACCTTCCCAGAGTGGACCATGGCTGGAGTGGCACAATGGTCTCTGGTGCCTGTGGAGCTCCAAGATGGTTCCGTGGTGGGGTTGTTTTACCTCCTCATCCATACAGCGGCTTCTGAGTCCCTTCAGTGCAATACTTGTCCTCTCCTGATCCCCTCTTGCTACCTGGTCCTGTTTTTACTGCATCATGAGGTTTCCAGGATCACTTAGTCATGCCTCTGGGCAGTTCTTTCTTTGTCCTTGTTCTCCAGGCAGCCAGTCCTTTAGCCAACCCAAGTCTCTTCTCTTTCAGAGCTGGATTTTTTCAGATGATGTCTCCTGGCTCTCTGAGGTTGCTAAGCAACTTCTCACTCTTCAGCACTGCCTTGCAAGCTAACGAACGCACTTCACCCTGTGTAGCCAGCACTTGCTATAGGAAACCCCTCTTAGCATTGCCTTGGAGATTTCCTGGGTGCCAGGAGGACAAAGAGCGCGATGGTTTTATTTCTCAGGAGCAAAATGTAACCAGGACACCTGACTCCCAGAGCTGCCTGGGTCTATAGTTGCGTGCTCCAGTGCCACAGCCAGATGTCAGCTGAGAGACCAAAACTAAGACTGCAGCTGGGGAATAGGAAGTATCAGACAGCTTTACTCTTTCAGCTCCAGCAGAAAAGCAGAAACGTGTGCTGCTGAGAGGTATTGCTGGAAGCAGCCAGCAGAGGGGAGCCTGCCGCCGTGCTGGGCGGCTGGTCTTGTGCACGCACGTGCTGTATGTACACCCTCCTTCCAGCACAGGGGGCTGCAAATCGGCTCTCCTTGGAGCGAGGAGGCAGCCACCCTCCATAAAACTAACAGTTGCGTTCAACAGTGGGGATGGGATAAACGTAGGTGTAAGACTTAAACACTTTAAGTACCTTTCTGCCAGCGTCCATATGCCTCCATTGCCATCTTTACTTGCAAAAGGGGGTGAGAAAGGCAGGGCTGGACTGGGTCAATGTGATCAACTGCTGGAGAAACCCTGAAACAAAGCCTCCTCAGCCTTAAGCACGTAGCCATCTCAGAGCAGGTTATTCCATAACTGTATACCTGGGGTTTTCTCATCTCTGACTATCTGGCATCCTCTCCCACTGGAAAGAAGAGAGTACTGCATGGAGCTCTGGCCCTGTCTACGTCCCTAATTTTTCCTATGCTGTGTGTCCCTCCTGCCAGTCCTGTACTCATCGTGTGTAACCCTGACGTCTTTCATACCTCCACGTAGCACAGCATATGACCAAGTTGTGCTAGCTTGCTGAGAGCCCCAAACTGGAGTGTCGTCTTCGTTCCCCACCCATTTCCTGCTGAATTTAATCAGTTGCGTGCAAGCGTGGCACAGTTCTTTGAGAAGGCTTTTAGTCTACCAAGCCAGCTTCCCATATCCCAAGGGTCTTTCCATTACTGTAACCACTAGAACTGCTGTGGAAAGTCCCTGTCAAAAAGCCAAGGTTTACTTTGAGTATAGGTCACAATGTATTGAAAGTCGGATCTGCACTGCTGGGGAAAAAAGCCTCTATGCTGTGACTTTCAGTGGGATATCATCTTGCTGGGATCCATCTTGTGCAACACTTAACTCAACTGACAGTGACCATCTCCTTGGGAAAAGGAGTGGGCTGAGTGAACTCAAGGCCAGCTTGGTCACCTGTAAGTCCTTCAGTGCGAATGTTAGCCTTGAGGTCAGCAACCGGGCAAGGCAGATGACCGTTATGGTCTGCGAAGCGTTGGAAAGGAGAAGTCATGACCAGGGTTGGCTTGTCTTCCGTGCAGTTCATCCACTTGGATGTTCCTGCAAGGGACAAGCTTTGGCTCTGATAGGAGAGCACAATAGCTCAGTGACCCTCAGTCAGGTTATAATACCAGTGGTTTTTAACAGCGGTGCAGAAAAGGGATAGCACTCCAGTGGATGTTTCAAATTATGGTTGTCTTCCACACTATATGATAGACTATACAATAACACTGTACAAAGAGTTGTGTGGATTCAGAGCTCCAGAAACACGGTCGTTTCAGGAAGCACCAGGCAAATGGACAAGACCTTTGCCCTTTGCATTGTTATTATTACAGTTCAGAGTTGGTTTCACACTGTAAGAAATGAAATAGTTGCACTTCTCAAGCTGTTTTTTTTTCAAGCTGTCACCAAGTTTGAGCAGACAGAGTGGTATTGGTTATACTCAGCTTGTAATTCGGAGGGGTTTCTTCCCAGCCAGATGGGCTAGGAAATTCATTTTTAGTTAAAACGGCTAGTTTCTGGAGCTGATACTGATGCGGTTAGTCCAGCTTGGCCCAAGCCCTGCTCTGCTGTGTGAAGAGCCGAGACCTATTACAAACTCCTCCAAGGAGTCATAGTATCTTTATGAACTTGCCGTGAGTCAGAATCTTCTTCCTTCAGGTTGACTGGCTGATTTTGTCTTTATTCTCTTTGATCTGAAAGCAGTTTGCTTCAGAGAGAACGCGGGAGCCCTTGGCGTCATGAAGTTACTGAGCAAGCATCGACAGAGTGAGCGAGAGGGACTTATTTGCAGCCCCTGAAGTTTGGAGGAGGTCAAGATTTAGGCAGATGGGGACGAGGAGCCGCGGGCCCCGGTGCTGGTGTGTAGCAGCAGAGGGGACAGGGACTGACGGCGGAGGGGCCGGGGTGCTGTGCGGCGCTAGAGGGCACTGCGGCCTTTCCGTGCGGGCCCCGGCCAGCCTCGCGGCATGGCCGCCAGCCCCGAAACAAAGCTCTGCGGAGAGGAAGCGGTGCAGGAGGCTCCGGGTGTCACTTTTTCCAAACAGCAAATCGCGCTGCGCGCGGCGGCCGCGCTTATATCCATCCCGCGCCGGGGCCGTGCTCTCCCTTCCCTCTGCAACTGCCGCAGCTCGCCCCGGGCCGGCGCCGGGGTCAGGCGGCACGTCCGTCCCCTGGCCTGCGGTAGGCGTGTGGGACCCTGCGTTGGCGTTACGGAGGAGGAGATGTTTTTCTGCAATTTGGGCTAAACTCGATCAGCGCTTGGTTTCTGCGCGGCCCCCATCATCAGCTTGTCCGAGCCCCGTGGCCCTCCAGGAGACAGTGCTCTGACCCCGTTTCTCAGGTGGCACCTGCTGCCCAGGGGACCGGTGGGATGTTTCTCTGATGCCCCCATGGCCTAGGCCTTCCTCACTCGTGGTGCCACATCTCCCCGGCATTTTGGAGAATCTGTTGAAAATCCTGTGCTAGACTCTGGTCCTGTGGGAGGACCATGACAGGGACTTAGTCCCAAAGCAGGTTGCTCGCCGCAAAGACCAGTGGTGCAAGTACTGAGTCACCGTCCCTTTCCGTGGGGGACGACACTGCCTTTTGAAGATAGGGACATTTATCTGTGCTACCGTTTTTTTTCATCTGTCCCTCATCCAGCCTGTTGCCCTCACCCCGCATGGAAAGACGTGCAGGCGTCAGCAGGAGGGAGGCAGATACCTGCCCGCTGATGTTCGGTACTGGAGCACCTCTGTCTCTTAGGCTGCAATTTGCCAGGCACTAATTTGTGCCAGTTCTGAAGAGAAAAAAAAATAGATGGGGTTTAGACTGCTTTGCAGTTTGTCCTTTGGCCTGGTTGACCAAGGGATAGAGGTGAAGCGGCCGAGTTGTGAGGCTGAGGGGAAGTGTGAGTGCACTCTCTCCAGAGTGGAGCTTCATGGCCAGGGGCCACAAGGAGACGAGAGAAGAGGATCTGAGAGCTGGATGGGAAAATCTGTTCCTGGGCAGCAGCATCAAGAACTTTAGGTTGCTTTTTAGGAGTCCACGAGTAGTTTTAGACCTGAGAACCATGGGCTTCTGGGGAATTAGCTGATCTGGATATGGGGACTAGTATTGGCATATAAATAACAGTCCTGTAGATGTTTGGGCGTCTAAAATATCACAACTTTGAACTCTGGCTTAAACCTACCGAAGAGCAGCACAGGCTTTTCTCAGGCTTCTAGCTGACTTTCCTTTTTTTTTTAATTTTGGTTTGTTTTTTTGCAGCTATATAATATCTAAAGAAAGCCTGAAAGGTTTTATTTTGTTCTTTTCTGTCCTTTCTATAGACTGTAAACCAACCCCCCCCTCCCCACTTGCTTGAATTTTATTGTAACTTCTAAAGAGTGATGTATCTTTTTCTCCTATGTTTTCCCAGAGGATTAGAAATCTGAGAGGTTTTTCTCAGCACTCCATTGAATTCTGCTGAATATTTTCGTGAAGCCAGTTGGGGTGTATTGCTCGAGTTAAAAAGTTGTTATGACAGTAGCAGAGAAAAATCTACATTTCTAAAGATCCTGAATAAAAGTCCAGTTCCACTTTGGTCAGGCAAATGCTTCTTATGGCTTGGCTATTTCCACATCATAATCCATTTCTCCTTACACTGTGAAAGGCCCATTTTTTTTAACAAAATAAAGGGAGGAATTTCTTTCTAAAAAATAGACATTCCAAGGACCGAAGAAGAGAGATACGCTAATGTTCCCGTTGGCAAAGGAACCTGTATAGCATGACAACACAGCTTTTCATAAAAATTCTGCTAATTTGACATCCGTTGTCTGCCAAAATAATAGGTTAATGTTTCCTGTAGCATTTAAAATTAATTTGTAACTAGAAGATGCTTCCCCCCCTTTTGCTAAAATCTTTCCTCTGATGTTATGGAAATAGCAAGGGATACAGTAAATGAGACCAGAAGTTCTTAAAATGCAAGTTTCCTGTTTGTAGCCAGCAGGTAAGTAAATCCACTCATGTGCTGCAGTTGAACGTGCCGTGCAGCTTGGAGACATACAAATATATATATAGCTATAGATGTAAATATAGCTATTTAGTAGCAGGATAGATGTTTACTGCAAGACAAGGTAGTTCAGTCAGAGATTGTCCCTTAGCTAGGGAATCTCTTGCTGCACATGATGCCTGTATATGTCTTTCATGGGGAAGATAAAGGTTATTTATGAAAGGAATTATAAGACGTACTTGCCTATGCTGGCTCGTTCCCTTGCAAGGGACTGAGCTCCGTACCCAAGAGGTCCTTCCTAGTCCTGTGTTCATGTTGTCCCTACATTTTTTTGCCTATCGATTCTGATTTTAAACATACCTTTGGGGTTTATTTTTTGAGCTACCCCGCGCGCTTTTCCGCTGGAGGTAAAAGCGCGTCATCTTTGAAATTCTTGTGCTGAATTGTGGGGTTAAAGGCTTTAATCTGGGCTAATATAAATAGCAAAAGGGATGTGTTCTTACTCCTCCTGTGTCCAGCTGGACAGTACTTGGACACGGATACAAATCTACATGAGATGTGTGTGTTTACACAGGCAGCAAAGTTATAGCTGTTTCCTATGTATGCCTGGAGAAACTGAGGCAGAGAGCACAGAAATGATGTGTTCAAGGTCTCCCCAAGAGTTTATAGGAAAGCTCAGAGAGAGCTCTGGATTCCCAGCCTTTTGGCATCCCTTTTCGCTCCGGTGTTGTCCATCTGGGTTCTCAGCTGCGTGCTCTGCCTGCCAGGAAGGATCCGGCGGAGGACAGGAGCCCTTGCTTTATTCTGTGCATCTACTCTTGAGCGTGACCTGGGAACGTCGCCCTTCCTCATTAGCGCTGTTGGTTCGTGCCTCTGGTTTTAGCTGGCTGCTTCTTAAAGCCACCGGCCAGGCCTTTCACCTGCTGGTACTGCCACAAAGAAACTGCTCATTGTTGGATTTCGTTTTGGTGTTCTTTTATTCCTGTAATGTATGAGCAGAGAAACCACTAGAGAATGATAAAGCTGCATTTCTTCCTGCTTTTGTGGGTCACTTGATTATTTCATTTCTCATTGTATATTCTTTTGTGGCGCCTTCTCCAAACGGAAAGAAAATATGTATGCTTACAGGAGCAGTTTGTTTCCGCTCGGCTGAGCAAAACAAGCAGATATCATACAAGACATAGATTGCATCTGTTTGCTGGTCTTGGGGAAGAAACCTCCAATGCTCACTCGGTCACATGCATACGAATGGCATTATTGATGAAATCTGGTGGGCTGTGCATGCTTAACTTTTGCCAGCCTTCCTCTTGGGGCTACCAATAAATAAATAAAATGTGAACAGCTAGAGCCTCAAGTTTGCGTTTTGGCATAGTTACTGGTTAAGAATGAAAAGATTAGTGGTTGGTACTTACACGGGCATTATTGGAACTAGCAGCTTTAAAGATGAGATGTTCTTTGCTGTGGTTTAAGGGTTATTCTGCTAGGATAGCCAGTTTTTAAAATCTAAATGTGAAGCAGGGGTTTTCATTTGTTACCATTTAAAAGAGAACATGGTCCCGGGATGGCGTCCAGACTTCCAACCTGACTCAGTCCCAGAAAGGCTGTAACTTGCACTGGAGACAGGATCATGCCTGGTGAGCACCTCTGCCCATGCCATTTACAAAAAGTAGAGACATCCCTTTTAAAGCTTTCTTCCAGTTTCTCTCACTCGCTGTCCACATTGATGGGTCCATGAACCTTATTCAGCAGGAAGCTGTGAGGAAGCCCTGCTGCTCAGCTCTGCGGGTGCTGGAGAACGTCAAGGACGGAGGAACTTCAGAGAGCTGTTTCCAGTGGTTCAGTCATTGACTTATTTTAGAGGTTATGGGGAACGAGAGGGTCTCTGGGCTAGACAGGTGCTTTACCACTGTTGATTAGAGTTGAGTTTGTTATATGTAACTGGCATGATATAAATAGTCTCCTTGCATACAGCTTTTGATCTAGAAAAGGGCTCCTGCGTTCAGCAACCTGGGTTGCCGGCACAAAGTTGAAAGAGCCTTTTCCATAAGCAGAATTGTACTTGAAGCCTCTGTTTACTAGCTGTCATCTAACACAAGAGGACCTCTTTATTTCCTCTTGAATGGGAGTCAACCATGTGTGCCTTAAGTCTTCAGGACCCAGTGCAAGTCCTGTATGCTACCAAAACAGAGCCGAGCTTTCCCCGTCTCCTCCAGCAACAGTGTTGCAGCTCACCTAGAAGCGGCCCTTACCTCTAGCACTGACAGGTGCTCAATGCAGGGAGCTCCTTGGGTGCAGCGCCCCGCAGCCAAAATTGGGAGGAGGCTGGGACTCAACCGAGCAATGTCTAGACAAAATAGGTCACCGACCAGAAAATCAGAAAGGGGAAAAGTTTAACTCTCGCTGAAGGGCATTTCAGCCAGAAAGAGCAAAAGGGAAAAGATTAGACCGTTAGTGTGAGAGTGGCCACCTTGTTGTACAATCACAATATCGTTTTTCTATTTTATTTTTTTTATGGTTGGCTTAACAATTAAAAGGCTACACTGCACTTTGGTTTTTCCAGTCTGCTGCATCGTGTGACCCCTGTGACTCTGAGTTAAGCCTCATTATATAATGGCGGGGTGTTTTTTTGGAAAACCTCCATTTAATCCTTTCTGAGCAGAATTTGCTGTTTTTGTTTTCTTTCATATAGTTGTCTCGCTTCCCCCCGCCTACCCCTTCCCCGGTGCGCACACGCTAGAGGCGTCAGTCTGGGAGCAGGGTCCTTTCTTCCTTTCTTTTTTTCAAATCTGCGGAGAAAAATGGTTTATTTTCGTTTGCTTGGGTTACAGTGCCTTTCCCTGCCGTCGGGGGGAAGGACTACGTGATATGCAGCAGGTATTTTGTGAATGGAGCACAACCCTGTGACTCCCCGTTGCTCGACCAAAGGGGGAGGCAGGGGAAGGAGAGAGACAAAAAAAAAAAAAAAAAAAGAAAAACCCAGTGACTCCGTATGACTCGCTCTGGCTGGAAAACTTTTTCAGCACAGTGGTTCTAAAGCCAGGAGGAAGCTTTCTTCTGGCCCAAGAACAATAAAGGGGTCAGCAGTCTGATCCTCCCTCCTACACCCTCTTCCTTCCATTGTGCGGGGTATGTGCAAATATCCCAGGCTGCTTCTGCTGGGGCCTAAGGGAGTTTAGCCACACATGTGACATTAAAGAAAGATTCTTGAACAGCTCTGCGAATTTAGTAATCCTGAGTTGCAAAAAAAAAAAAAAAAAAAAAAAAAAAAAGCTAAGTCTCTGGGGCGTTCTATTTATGGTGCAGTGTTAGTGCTGGAAGAAGGTACTGAGGGGTATTTCTCAGAGCTGATCTAATGCACCCGCCACTCAAGTATCACCATGCCGTCCTCCGGCTTTGGCATAGGTATTCTGAGGCTCCATGGCAGCCTCTTCCACGGTGTCTGCTCAGTGTGCTGCCAAATCCCTGCAGAGGGTAGGTGAGCCCTCATGTCTCCCCAGTTCTTGACCGTTTCCAGGTGCTCCTTGTTGAACCTCTTCTCTGATTATCCAAAGTGGGGGAATCTTCTGCTCTTGTAGGACATGTGCAAATCCAGTACGCTGCTGCTGTGTGGCTCCGTAGCAAGGATGGGGTTGGAAGAGGCTCATCTGCTTGCCACACTGAGCATCTTCCAGGGATTAAGCAGTGTCTGCTGGTGCCCAGGTTTTTGAGGCAGCACCTTTCACTACCTGAAGGCTACTCCTAGGATACCAATCACAAACTGTGAAGAACTGAGCCAGCAACCCCTGGAGTAAAAGATCTTGAGAGATGTGCTGACAGGGCATGTCCCACAGCTGTGTGCACACAGGTCTGTTTTCATCTTCAAAGCAACCTGAATCTCTTTGTTGCGGGGGGTAATACACAGATCACAGTGCTTCCATGATTTTCTTGTGAATCCTGAGCAATCCAGAAACAGCCCTGAGTGCCCTTGTGGACTGCTCCAGGTTCTGTTCGAACCTCAATGATGATACTTTTCCCAAGTGTCAGCTTTTCAGCCAAGGTGTCTGCCAGGTTAGATAGCACCTACCTTCCATGAGGAGAAGGTGGGCTCTGCGGCCTTCTATGAGAAGGTGAGTTAAATACAGTAAGCTGTCTTGTGCGCTGAAGATATGATTCATTTTCCACGGGGAGAGTGGACGATGCTCCTCAAATTGTAGGAACCCACCTCTTTTTCTGCACAATAATCGGCTAATAGCATGTATGACCTCCTCTCACTCTGTTGTAGAGTGGACTGCTTTTTGGACTTTGGCACTAATCAGCAGCATGAATCACGATGGTAATTTTGCCGTAAGGCAGTTCCTGCCGTTATTATCTCCTTGTTGTGTCGATAACGCTTTGGTGGTGATGGTCAGGATTTCCTCGCACTACAGAGCTTTCCTGAAGATCAGCTCTGCAAGTGATGGAGGAAGTAGCCGTTACAGGATTGCTCCTTGCTGCTGAGAACTGTGTGGCCAACTTCAAATGTACGTGCGACCTGACATGATCTAAAGAGCACCACAGTGACTCCTCTTTCCACTCTCTCTTCCCTCATCTGCAAGTCAGTGTGGCCGTGGGAGGGCGTGTGTGTGTGTACGTTTATGCACAGGCATGTGGAAACTGCTCTTGTTCTGCAGATGCTGAGAGAGGCTACTCTGGGTCTTGTGGCTGAAGCAAAACCAAACCTGGCTACATAAAACTGGAAGAGCTCAGGAAGCCTGACAGGGGAGATGGGGGGGGGGGGGAGTTGCCCCCCCATCTCACCTGAATACTGAAATCCTGAGGGCACAGTGGGAAAACCCAGGGCCAGGGAGAAATTCAGGTTCTAATACCCTCTTACAGTACTACAGTGTTGAGACTACACACGCTACAAGGGTCCTTTATTTGAAAGGAAAACTATTCTTAGTTCAATTTATAAATGCTTAGACTTATTATTTAAACTAGTTTTTGCAAGTGCCTGTTTTTGAAAATAAATGTAAGCTACCGGTTCTTCTTTAGGCCTCAGTGTTATCCTGCTTTCCCCATGGCAGAACATTGTGGAGCAGCTTTCTGATCTCTGGGTAGACCATCTAGCTCTAAGATTTCTCTTGCATTTCCAAACAGCATAGCAATACCAATAATAAACGATAATAGCATGGGCTGCATTGACCTTGGTGGAGAGCAAGTGGAGTGTGACACTGCAGAAATGCAGACTTCCAAGGTAGAGCTCCTTTGCTGCTCTTCTTGCCTGGAAGAGGAAGTGGTCCACAGATGGGAAGCATGTCTGCACTCCCTGAAAACTGTGCTTGGTGTGGTGCGCATGGCCATTTGTGAACAAGAGGTGCAAACACAAGGTGGGGAACCTGTGTGCTCTGAAAACATATTGCGGGTAGCTCTGAGGGTTGTAAGTGTAACTGAGGCTGGGAACATTCTGTGTTAGAGGTAAGAGTTCCTCGACTACTTGACCATCCTGCCGTTCCTGTCTGAAGTGTATGCAGATTAGCTTGTTTGTCTTTGTTCTTGCTATGTCTTTTCATTACATGATTTGCATACAAGGCAATACTTGAATTTCTTACTACAGTCCTCGGTTTCTGCGAAGCAGTTGGCTTCAGGGTTCGGCAGTGAAGCAGATGACCACCATGCTCCTGTTCTGGGAGGTGTGAGGTAGCCTTCCTGACACAAAGTTGGACAAAAGGAAAAGAGGTGTTTTAGCAACAAAATGTTTCTGCACATGCTGCAGTGAAAATTGAAGATCTAGCGCTCATCTAGAACAGTTTGCGGTTTGGATGGAGTAAGGCAGGCATCTTTCACAGGTAACTTTTCCAAAGTTACTTGATTATTTATTGTCGTTACTGTGCACAGCACAGGCAAATCAGGTGATCGTACCCTGGTGGGAAGGACTGACTGTTTGAGAGCAGACGGAAGTGCAGCAAAGAATAGTTAGGCGCGAGTTGGATGGGGACAGGTAAGAGATCGGAATGGGACTTGGGTGATGTTCCACAAGCCTCCTGTCAAGTCAGGGCAAGTTGCTGGTCCTGGCTGAGAGCAGTCCTGTTTCTGGAGAAATCAACAGCAAATCTTCATCTTCTATGTCTTAAGTTTCCAATTTTCTGCTTGTCTGTTCTGTCCATTTCTTCTGTCTTGCCTGAGCTGCCTGTTGAGATGGTTGCCTCTCCGTGCAAGAGTTCACTGGCCCGGAAGACCACATGTGCACGCAGCCCCTGACAGAGCCTACATCCTGGGATGTGTAGTTGCAACTGAAATAAACTCAGAATAAGTTACAGGTCATGTTGCAAAAGGGGGCATGGAAGACAAGAGTTATGGAGGCTGTGGCCTCTTGGAAGATTGGCCTTTGGGTGCTGCAGTTCTCCAGGGAGAAAAGCATGGTGGTTTCATGGATTTCAGGTTGGCATGTGTCTCTTCTTCTTCCACATGTTCACCAAGAGACTCTTCCGGAATGGCGAAGTGAGATTGGAGACATGCTAAAAGCTGCATCAAGCGGCCAGGTTCAAAGAAGTTTCTATCTCGAGAGATCAGGCCTATAATACCTAAGGATATCTCTTGGTTGTTTGAGGAACCTCTCTCGGTTGGGAATCGTGTACAGTAGGAACAGTCATCAGCCTCATCTTACATGCGCCTTGTCTCACTGGTTAGGACTGTTTCCCCCATGGAAACCATCAAGAATTTCCGTTATTTCCTTTCCTGAGGCCTTGTTTGGGTGGGGATTTCTGGAAGGTATTTCACAGGCAGGTATAATTAAAGAAAGGCATACTTTGCCTATAGACCAGACAAGGTTTCCTTAAAGCCAACGTTTAGCATGGCAGCAAAACATGTCAGTAAAACAGAAACCATTTGTTGCCTGGTCCGATTGAGAGGAGGTCAGGGAAAGGAGGGAGCTAATAAGCTGCGAATCATCCTAGTTAAATGTGGCACACCAGGGTTAAGGCCTTTATCCAGCAAATCCTTGAAATATGTGCTTAATTTTAAGTCCTGCTGACTTCAATCTGTTTACTCTTGTGCTTAACTTTAAGCATGTGCCTAAGTGCTTTGCTGGCTGAGGGCCAAGGCAAATAGTAGACTTAGGAGCAGATTCACATAAAGTGAATGTTTTAGTGAACTAAAGTCCCGTTGAGAAAATCAGTGGAGAGGTAAGATGCTGTACCGGTGCTGGGACAGTGAATAGTACTATAGCAGTATTGGGATAATGAAAAAGGGGTAGTACTGAAAATCTCTTGCCTGTACTCACCTCACAGGGAGAATCCTAACAGTTTAGTCTCTAAACAGTTATCTTAATTTCAGTGTCTCTGTATTTCACTGTTCACTGTTTCACTGATCAGCCTCAAAGTTAGCTTTGGGTATCCCACAGTCTTGAAAAAAAGCTTCCCTCTTAAATGAGAGAGAAATGCATTTTAGTAGAGAAAAATAGCCTTGACTTCATCATCATAAGAGGAAGGAGAGCAGATTATATGACCTGACTAATAAATCTTCATAGGAATTTGTATGGCTGCATTAACACTTACAACAAAAAGAACTCCTGTATTAGCACAAGCTTTTATAATGACTTTATCTTCTTCTTTCCTGTTCCAAGTTAATTCCTGAAAGCCTTGTTTTAATCCCCGCTTTGCTCATCCAGCCTGGAGTTCTTAGAATGACAAGGATTTTTTCATTATTTTTAATCTATGAATGACAGTGATTAAAGCTAATAGCTATAGCGTGGCACGCATGAAAATGAAAAGCAAGCATCAGAAAACAAAATCTGTTTTTTTGAAAACACCACTACCAGGGGTTAAGGGAAATCTGCAGCTGGAACAAATATAGCCCTCGTCTAACTTCCTCAATAACTCTACTCACGGAGCTCACAGTTGCCAGACGAAGGAAGCGTGGTTAGCCATTGAGTCTTTGAATGCAGCTCCATTTCCCCCTCAAACCCATGGAATTTATATTAACCTCCCGCTTTTCTTAGCTGGTGGGAATTTTTTTTTCAATTTTTTTTTTTTTTTCATTTGAGGAAGAGCCTTGCTTTTGTTGCTTCAGTTTGTTTGAGGAGTGGAGGAGACGGTTATGCTCCTAGTGTGGCGTTCTTCCTGGCAGAAGGCCATGGATGTTAAATGAATATTTTTGGCGTCGATAAGGAGAGAAAGGCGGAGGCTGCCAAGTACAGAGACACAAGCACCCACGCAGACATCTGATGAATTGATTTCTCGAAGGTCAGGGTTTAACCATCCCGGTTTGCCAGATTGTCTTCATTCCCAACGGAGGTACAGGCAGGAGAAAGGACCGTGTCTGCTTTTAGCCTCTTGGGCACTGGTGTAGCTATATACAGTGGACAAAGAGCAATATGTAAGTGAGGACGTCTAAAACCACTGTAGATTAGATACTTGGCTGTGTAATTCAAGGCTATAGGTAGACCCTTAGGAAAGCTATTCAGGTGATCAGAGCACTGGAGTGCAACCAGGGAGACCTAATTTTGTATCCTGGGGCTGCTGTAGATTGCCAGTGTGACTTCAGAGACGTTGCTTGGTCTCCCTCTTTCCATAAAACAGGCGCAGTAATTTGGTGGAAAAGGGCACTGCAAGAGGATAAATATTAGTGTTTGTAAGGCACTTATGCCTGCTGTGCTGACGGTGGAAGGGAGAGATTTCTGGACAGAGAAGGCAGCCTGACCAAACATAGAAGCTGTATTTGTTGCAAATGTTACCTTTTCTTTTTGGTAATGAGCAGACTGCAGGCAAGTTCTGAATTGCTCTTAATGCAGCATATCAGCTCACAAATGCTCCTCGTGTCCCACATTTAAAAACTGAGGTGTAGGTCTTTCTGCTCACCTGTTTTACGGCTATCAGTGATCTATGGCTCATTAGAAGCCGGGGGACCCCGCTGCAGGGTTGGCCCTGGGGAACGTAAATGCAGTACATAGTAACAGAAGGCTGTTTTTTGCATGGCTTTCAGTGTGTGGGTTGTCTGCGAGATGTTTGCTTTGGATATTTGCTAGCCATTTCTGTGGATGGATAGCTCAGCCTTGGGGCAGGGTTGTGTTTCCCATTTGGTGGTCAGAACAGTTCAAACAGCAGAGGAGAAAACAGGCAGGTTTGGTCTCCAAGTAGCTCTGCAAACATTGGCTGCAGGCTTTAAGCAGATCCCAAACACCATCCTTTCTCCAACGTTGGGCATAATAACAAAGAATCTGTCAGTAAAGTAATGGTCCACCTCAGACCTTTCCCAGCCCAACAGTGGAGTTTTGGAGTCGAGCCCCCAGTATTGCCCATCACACATGCTTGCTCCTTCTAGCAAGAAGGTCTCATTTACTGAGCGATGGCGCTGGAAAAGCCCTGGCAAGGAGGGGCAGCACAGCACGCATTGCAAACACCTTTCCGATCCCAAATCCTCTCAAGTACTCTGTACTCCTAACAGCCCATAGACATCGTCGGGGCTTCATGGCTGTGAATGCTCATCACGCTTTTCACACATAATGTGACCTGAGAAATCCCAATAAGCCAAGCTCTTGGTGCTGTCACATGGCACGTGAAAACATCCAGAAGTTGGTTTGTTTATCATGTTTTGTTGCTGATCGCTGACTTTTGTTTGTCCCTGCTCTGATGAGGAACAGCCTGAAGGCTCCTCTGATTCTCCTGTGTGAAATGAATTGCAGGGGCTTCACCCAGTTCCCAGCAAAAAGCTACCATCACAAAAGCCATCATAGTACGTGCTTGTACGGGCAGAGAGGCAAAGGTTTGAGTGGTGTGTGGAGAACTTGAGATATCCTTGTATCTTTGGAGTTGTCATGGTTGAGGTTCATCTTTTGCAAGATGGGGGAAAGCAGATACTGCTGTCTTGCTCCCCTGTGTCCTGTAGCAGCTTTTGGGTAAAAAAAAAAAAAAAAGTTTCTCGGGATCTGTTGTTTGATTCTTAGCCAGGGTGGGCTCTGAGCTGGGGGGTTCCACAGATACCAGCTGGAGCTGCTGGTGGGGTGCTTTGACAAGCCACATACACCTCGGTAGTTTTCAGCCTTCTTTGAATGTGAACTATTGAAGGCTTTTTGTGGAAGTACCAGATCCATTGAGAAATGTCACATTTGGAGATTGCTGTAAAGCAGATAAGAACTTGCTTTTCTTACCCATGCTTGTTTGACTGTTCAAAGTAGTCTGTGGCTCCCAGAGGCCTGCAAAGCACGAGTTAAAAGCCGCCAACATAATTAATATATGATGAGATATGACTGATACTCTGTGGCAAGTGCATAATGTTTTCTGTGCTTGTTCCTGTATTAAAATGCATTACGGCAGGAGGAGTTTTAGTATTTGATGCATAAAAGGAAAATCTTGGGAAGGAACAGACGGATATTCAAGAAGCAGTTTCTTCTACCCATGTACAAACTGCTGGTAACCTGATCGCGGCTTCTGATGATACAGCCTAATTAAGAAGGCTCTAAAGAGAGCCTAAGGTTGTCTAGGTTTTGAATTTATACTCTTGGCTAGCGTCAAAGTGTGAGTTTTCTGACAAGTAGAAAAGTCAGGGTCTGGTGTCAGACAGCCTGCACTCCTGCAAAGAAATTGGACTTTTCAAAGGGAAGAAAAAAATTTTTTCTAGAATTAAATTGCCATTTGCATTAGGCTATTTTATGAGCTAGGGTGATTGTGACATAGGATCCCCGCTTGCTCTCTCTGGACTGAGCTAGACTAGTCAGAGATTTCAGAAAGGACAAAACTCTGTGTGTGTGTGGTATAGTCCCAGGAGCTACGTATTGGCTATGTCTTCAGTACAGGAGTCTAAAAATTGGAATATCTGCGGTTTGAAAGTCTTTGAAGCACAATATCAGGGGCCCAGAGGACAAAAAGATAATGATATTCTGCACAGCTTGCATCAACCATGAAGGTGCCATATTTGATTCTGCAAGAAAAACAGACTGGTGGCTCAAAGGGAGATCCCACCAATTATGACCCCGTTGACGCTGGTGGTAAAATTCCCTTTGACTTCAGTGGGGTAGTGGATAGATCGTAGTGATTTGGGGAGATGATTTTCTGTGGCAAGATAAGCATGCAGCAGATCTCTCCACTGGAGATATCTGGGATAATTAATTCAGGATCTACCACAGACCAGCCTCTTAGGTAGAGGCCTGCCGGCTCCCCACCAGGTAGCAGACCAGAAAAATGCTTATTGACTTATTAACTATTGTCTGCGTTCTTAGGGTGTTATGAAATTTAATGCATTTGGATGGTCTCCAAAGGGAAGTGCCATAGCAGTGCCAAGGGTTGAATGGTGAGAAAGTTGTTCTAGTGCCACTGCATCTACCCGCGTTGAAAGGAAAGAGCAGCCACCTATTGTTTTTATGGTGATGTAGTTACCAGTCTGCTAAAAAGGGACTTCATCATTGTTGGGCTGTTTCAGCTTCTGTGCGCTTCCATCAGCTGAAGCTCCTGTGAGCTGAAACTCTGGTCCCCTTAGGCAAGTAAGTTGGCAGGGGCCTGGCTCTGGGTGATTGGGTGTTCTTAACGTGTGTTTGTGCACGTTTTTATTAATAGTAAGGTGAATGAAAATATACTTGGATACAGCCCCTACCATCTGTTGAAAGCAGTGCTGTAGTTTGAGGTGAGCACACCCAGCAGAAGCTGCTGTTTTCGGAGGTGTTCTCCCAAAGCTGGTAATTCTACAGAGGGTTCAGTAGACTTTTCTTCAGTTTAGAGCATGACCTGGGCCCTAGTCCCAAACTCTTTGATGTGCTGTAGGATCTGTTAACCGATCACCGTAAAAATTTATCAGGGAGCCTTGTCCTGTGAGGGGCTTCTCTTCCTCATACACCGTCCACCAAGACTGCATGATACATGATGAAGAGGTGTTAGTGTGAACAACGAATGAAGGGTGATGTTCCTTCTTCATTCCAAAGCAACCAAAGCGAGATGATATCTGTATTTGTATTAGCCAGGCATATACCAGTGGATTTTCCACACGTGTGCTGTTCACTTTTTGCAAATGTCAGAAGAGCCAGACAGAGGGTGGTGGAGCCTCTGTCTTCACTGCAGTCGATAGGGCCAATGCAAGTTTCCTCTTGCTGACTCATCTGCACCCTTCATCTCCGCTTGGGAGGCAGTATCAGGTAGCACATCGATGTGTGTAAGCTGTGGCTTGTAGAAACTTGAAAAATATAGAAGAAAAGTGTACTTTAAAGAACTGCTAGGTCTCCAGAGAAATGAAATAGCTTAAGTTACAAATATTCATTCCCATAGCAACGTTGTAATGTTATAACTCCCAGCTAAAGCAATTCCTCCCTCGCCCCCAAATTAGAACAAGCTAGGCAAAATCTAAGTCCTTTCAGACTAGTGCAGCCCTTTCTCAGGAGAAACTCAGGTTACCGGGAAGCAAGTCTCTGCCCAAAGTCCTCCATCCTGGGCTTTACACCCCTCTTCACACAGGTCCCAAAGTGGAGCTTTCCGCTTAGTGATAAAGATGGCAGCGATGGTAAGCTGAGGAGAGTACCGCTGCCATGACAGCTTCCCTGAAAGCCCTGGATTTGGAGGGAACAGGAATGGGGTCAGACTTCAGGGTACGTTTAATCCAGCATCTCACATCTGAGCCCTTCAGCTAGTGCGAAATTTGATGATGTCGCGTTTGCGTGCTGTGAACTGAAGGACCATAGACTCCTCTCTAATGCAGACCGCAAAGCAAATACCGGGTGTAGTGGCTCCTGGTCGCCAGTGATGTGGACAGCATTTACTGCAGGCTTTGTGGGAAAAGGGTCCATTTTCCAGGGTAAAGCAAGCCCAGGTCACGAACACGATTTTTTTTTCATGTGGATTCCTTAAAAATTCTGAATTTAAGAGCTCCAAGCAGTGGTGTGGTTGTATCTATATTTATTAGATAAATGTATTTATTTCTGGATGGGACACTTTACTGCTGACAGTAAGGTTTGTTTTAAAGTGTGACCCGGCTAGAGGAAATACATACAAATAAACAATAAACCTAAACAACGCTAAAATAACATCAGTTAAAACAATTAGAGTTACTTCCACTTATGAAGTATTGTTCCCGTTTTGCTGCAACATGGGAAAAACTCTATTTCCTAAGTCAGATTGTAACCATTTTTGGATTTGCGGATTCTTGTAACGAAGGGGATTTCTTTTGTCTGTTATTTATACCCTTCCTATGGCACAGTGTGTCCGTCTCAGTCCGTCTGGAGCACCCTGTTTCAATACAATTTCGAGGAGAGTTTCGGTGCATGCGTATCTCTGTTGCTTAGCCGGGGTTTGGCGGCACTGATTGTGCTGTTTCTGGCCTGGCCCTGCCCAGCGCGGTGACCACAGCAGCCAGCCGTTATATTTATGAATATGGATATGTTTGCAGAGGCAGTTCCTCCTAGGAGACTTCGTCCTGGATTTTAAAGATTTATTATCACGGAATTATGTATAATTCAGGAGCTCTGAGGCTGGCGTTTAAAACTAGACCCCAGAAAACTTGCTGTTGGTGATCAGCACCAGGCCTTAGGGAAGATTCAAGGTAAATTTTGGCTTGAGATACTGAAGCGTGCCAGCCTAATTGTTCTAAGGTTTTTAATTGCGTATTGATCCTTCCCTCCCAGTTTCACTCGGGGCTGTTGTAGCCGTTCTCTCAGCTGCTTTTGTTTTATTCCCGAGCCCGTTGCAGCGGGATGAAGTGCTACAGCTTAGCTGCCACAAAGTGTTTAGATGCCAAAGTCTGCGCTATCTTCCATCTAGTTCAATATCCGCTCTCTGCCAGGAGGCGAGAGCAAACACTGAGGAAAAGCAGTGGGAAGATAAGAGTCTAAATGAGGCTTCTTTGGATCTGGGATGGCATGTGTAGGGTCTGTAATTCATTAAAACGCCTACAGTTTGTGAGAGGGGCTATATAAACTGTCATTAACACTCAGCAAATGGGATTCCAGGAGTCGGCGTCTTTGGGGCGACTTGGGAGGGCAGAGCCGTATATGAAACAGCCCCGGTATTTTTAATGATAGCTAAAGAGCGTGGTTTAGCTGTCGCAGTCATGCCACCATCACTTCTGTGCCCCCAGCCCTTCTTTGGAAGAAGAATCTCCCCCTCCGTGCTAAGCCCCGAAGCAAGCTCGCTTCAGCTCGACGTTCAGCCTTTGCCAGCCAAAACACGTTTACGGCCCTCTCCACATCGGGAAATCCTCTAAACCAGGATATCTCCCAAGAAACAATTAAGCCACGTATACTGTGTTGTGACTGCTGAGTGATGGGAAAAGCCGCTGCAGTGAAGCGCTCTGATTTAGCTGCCCTCTACCCTGGGCTAGGAGCATTTTGTAAAACCGTTGCACTTTCTATTCAATTGGTATCGAATCCAGATAAAAAAGGAGCCGCAGATTGATTCCTTATACAGAAGCATGGCTATTATTATAAACACCTTCCAGGAAAAATGAATAGTTTGCAATTTGAAGGAACAAATTTATCACTTAAATTTTAATGGAGAGGAAATCATTTACAGGCCGCTTCCTGACATTGTTTGGTATTCTTCTATGGTTTCCAAATCAGGTCAAGGCTTTGGTTCATGCCACAGCCATCGTCTTTCAAGAGATAGAAAATTCCCCTCCTGTAACACAGGAGAATGAATGGCAGGCCAGTTTCTGTGGAAATTCCTGGAATGGGGAGAAGGAAGAGCAGGTATTCTCCAAGGAGCTGACTTTACCTGAAATGCCTGCAGTACTTATTCTTGGCATTGTAAAATGCCGACTTTGAGCAGGTAGGTGGGAAGATAGTGTGGGATCGCGTTGGCACGTTGGCGGTGGAGGTAAAGGGTCTGTCCACGCTTTGTCCACACAACCTCAACCCGTTCCGCGGATCTCACGCATGAATGTGCACAGCGAGGGAACCATCTGGTTCGTGATACATTACAGAGTATATTTGTCACTCTTTGCACGTGTGGTTGAGATTTTCGGTCTGATGTAGCTTAGTCCGATTTCATACCGCACGTGCGTTTTTGCTCTGCAGTCTTCCTGTCACTCCGCTTAGTCTGATGCCTCTGGAAGCGAAAGATGAGGGGGTAGCCAGGACTTTCGCAGGAGCTGCTTGGTAGGGAGAGGCCGAGCAGCGAGTTGCTTTCCCACAGCAATCCCACCGAGACGTTCCCCGTTTGGGTTAGCTGTACTGTGAACATTGACACATTCAATCTCATAAGGCTCCACGAGCGTGGAAGTGACACAGTAAAATTTAAGTAAATATGTCTGTGGCTGTGTGCTGTCCCGGACTTTCCAGGACTGCCATGAATAATTCATCACATAGGCGGATTAAAGCCTCTTTATCACAGTGTGTTGCAAGCTTCTGGGTTGGTTTTTTTGGATCATTTCTGGAACTGCAATTTTTTTTTTTAATGCGCTGCCTTTGGCCACAACATTTCTATTGTTGTTTTAGCGCGAGCAGATGCAATGTCTTCAGAGCTCCTGTAAACCCAACCCCACCCTCCTCTTCCTACCTCCCCTCCCCAGAAAAAAACATCCCACCCTGAACTTTGTGTGTAATAAAGTGGAGCAAAACTCCCAGCATCTACTGGAGGCCTAATAACCTGTTTGTTCAGTTCAAGCGTTCTGAAACCATTTGTTTAAGATAAGCAGGGGCAGAGATGTTTCTCCAGGGCAGAAAAGGCTCTCAAGATAAAGCTCATATGGAATGATACTTTGATATCACCAGATAATTTCTTTTCCTCCTCTCATCGCCCCAGTGTTATTTTTTCTGTCTGTCCTGTAGCTTCTTTGTGTTTTTTGTTCACTCTCCAAAACTGCTGTTTCGGATTCAGGTCATCTCTGAGTGCCTCACTGTCTTAGCGTCCAAGGGCTGCACACATATGTTCTGCATGGGCAGCATCGACAGAAGTGGATAAATGAATAAGTAAAAGTGACAGTTGCTTTGTAGGGAGACGTTTCACATCTGAAAGTCAAACTGAGTTAGACGGACATGAGCAGCACAGCGACGAAACGATGAACTCCAAACTTTCAGAGCCTCTTAGGTTTTTGCCAGATCTTGGTGAAATGTCTGACATACTGAATTTGTCCACCCCTGTCTACATGTGCACTTGAGATCTCTAGAAGGTGAGGGGAAGGAGGGAGAGTGCGGACTAGCAGTCGGGTGCGGAGGAAGTAGGAGCGTTCGTGTTGCAAGGGAGTTGCTCTCAGGTTCCAGAGGAATCTCTGGGAATTGCTAAGTGAGGGTGGCCAGAGAGGCACCAGCAGCAGCAGAAAAAAAATACTTTATTTCTCTTTATCTCCTTGTGACTGGCCATCATCAGTAAAACCAAAAAAGCTGGTGCCTTCCTCCAGCTTCTTAAATTAGTTCTGCTGTAAAGGAAGCGTGAGAAAAATGATAGCAAGCCTCAACCCAGAGCAGGCTAGCTTAAAAAGTGACTATTCCTCTCCTCTGCTCTCTAGCTTCACTTCACCATGTCTCTCTCCAGGCTGGTAACCGCGGGTTAATGAGCTCAGGAGAGCGGTAGGACAGCTCAGAAAAGGGAGTTCGTTGAGGAGGTGGCGGCTGCTGAAGGGGAAGATGGGAGCAAAGGAGGCTCTTGGGTTACTGCAGAATGTCAACAAGATCTTGAAAGCTTTTTTTTTTTTATTTTTTTTTAGTTCTTCCATTAAACTTTTATATAAATGGTGCTGTGGCAACAAAGAGACAGCTGTCGTCCTGCCGGATCCTTATGGGGGGATGGACGGGGTTAAGAATAGTTCAGGCACGTTCATTGGGTGGTTAAAGCGCAGACACTGGAAGGAGCACCCGTGAGCGTGTGTGTGTGCAGGTATGTTTGTGGGTATGTGTGTGTGCCGGTAAAAAGCCACCATGCTCCATGTTGAAAAATCACAGCAGGCCTTTAGCATGGTTTCTGCTGCTTTCTAACCTTCTGGAGCGTACTGTCCTTTGCAGAAATCTTCATCGGACTGTGTCTCCTCTGAATCGCTCTCTGCAAGCCATTTTTACACACCATCTTCATGGGAGCAGCATCAAACTTTGGTTTTCCGTGTGTGTTTTCACCAATTCAAGTAAATTACAGATTTTCCTTAGCATACGCTAACTGGCCAGATGACAGTCACCTATGCTTACCAGACATCACCTTCTCTTCTCCAAGAACTTTTGACCAAAGACATCTAAGAAAGAATATACACATCACAACATACCTGATCTCCAGGTGACTGACCAAGAAAGCAGACTGCTCTTGAACACCCCTTCTGCTCTTCCTCTCCTTTCTAGTTGCAGCATACGTGTTTATAGTATACAGTTGATATACATGTAAACACATTAGAAGTCCCATGGGCTTCTCAGGTTCTACCTGAAGTTTACCACCGTGTAAACTGCAGAATGTTTTGCTCCAAAATTAAAAATGACCCCTATTAGCAGTGTTTCCTAAAACCATGGACTCCTTGTTCTTTCCTTTTCCCACACCTCTCACTTCCAGAACTTGTAGCTTTGAAGTGGTGTTTGTTGCATTATCTTCGAGCCACCTGGGAATAAATATCAAAATAAAACCGCTGTGGGAGAGACCAAACGTGATTTTACTGCCCACGGATAAGTTGCAAACCTGCATTTGAAAACCCTGGGCACCTTGGCTCGCCGGCATCTTCTGGCTCAGGCAAGGAAGCGAAACATCCCTCTTGTGTAGGTCTTCCTGTAAACCCGCTGCAGAGCAGAGGATGGTGAGTACCTACCCATCTCTTTCTCTTCTACCTTGCAAAACACATCCCTTCGATTTCCTTCAGTGATTTCATCTTCCTAAAGAGCGTATCTCTTGCCCTGGTTAGCTGAAAAATGGAAGAGCTACATTACAGATCCCCCATTGTCCTGAGCAAGTCAGTTTTGTTAAAAGCGTTTTCATTGCCGTGTTGCCCAACCTGTGGTGGGGAGCAGCTACCAGATAAATCGAAGAACCGTGTCGTAAATGTACTTACCTTGCACTTGGGACTCTGTCCCACACCCACCCATGCAGCGCTCTTGGACTTGTCTGGGCACCCTGCCCTTCTTGGAAGTGCCTGATATTTCCTTTTACATCAGCGTGCTACACAAAAAAAAAAGTCAACTTTTCTCCTTTCCAAAATTAGCTCTGTGTAGGCACCAAAATAGACAAGAGTAGGGACCAATGACCATTTCTTTCCAAAACATTGTCTCATGATTAGGCCTAGGAAAGGGAACTGCTCGGTCAGAGAAGGGAGATTCTTGATTTTCCTAATGGGGCCACTAAGTTCTGTTCTGTTTGGGCATGTGCAGTTTCCAGACATGCTCTTTGGATTAGGTTTATTCCCGTATAATTAAATCACATCTCACACCTATGTTTGTAACCAGACGAGTCGCTAACTTGTGCCCGCTGCCGGCTGGCAGAGCTCTGAGGAGGAGCAGCAGCATTCTGCGAGTAGGAAGACGTGCAGCGATGCACCACTGTGCATGTGCTTCCTAGCTGGGACGACCAGAAATACAGCCAGAGAGACTTAATGAAGGCTTTGCTCCTACGGAAATCGGTGGTTTCAGCCCTTGTATTCTGCAGGGATGGTTTCATTTTTCAAGCTCCGGGTAATTGTATTTGCACATGTTTCTGCAATGCAGCTTGAATTCTTAAAAATACCCCAGGCTTTAGCGTGCTGCGGTAGTACGACATTTGGAAACAGTCTCACTGAGTATAGTACTATTTTTAGCCTGGTTTCCTAAACTAGCACAGCTTATGTGATTGGGTTGTCTGTGGCTGCTCCCTCCCTTCCTTCTCCCATTAGCTTTGGAACCCATTGGCCAATTTCAGACAAATATTGAGAGGACTAGAGATTTCAGAGATGTTAAGCTCCGCCTATGCATTCAGTGAAAATACGTTGATCGAATAGGTGAGAAAAACTCCAGTTGCAGCCCCCAGTAATGAAAAAGGTTCAGCATGCTTTTTAAGCTATTAGCCATCAAAGATTCCATACTATAAGATTCCAATAACTATAAGGTGTTCAGCTGCAGGAAAAGCTCAAGTCAAATCCTGCTAAATAAGCCATAACCCAACCACTGCCACAGGAGAGCCCACTTCCAACTGTCACTATTCCCAAACTACCTCTCGTGAATCAGAGAGGCCATGTTTGACCAGTGAAACAAGATCCAAGCAGCACGAAGAGTGCTCTTTCTGATGCTGGGTGAATGCATGTAAGCAAATGTCTGCAGAGCAACATACTGAGCAGGTCCTCAGTGGACAAGTAGATTTGCAAGGACGCTCATGCAACATCATTGAACAATGACTTCTGTACTACTGCTATGACTGATAACGTAGGGTGCTGTGGCTGAAGGGATATTGCTGAGTATTAAGGGTGTCTTAGTAGATGTTTCAAGGAGAGAGGGATGATTTGGTCACTGAGAGCTGTGTTCTACTCCTGAATGTGCTTCATAATGCCCGTGCTAAACCATACAATCTCTGTGCATCCAATTTGCTTGGGAAGTATAAAAATGAAGGAGAAAGTTAAAAGAGGAACTGCCTGTGGTCTGTGCCTTCCCAGGAAACAAAGTTCTTCATGACTGCAGACAAAGCAAGGTGCAGATGGGGACACGTTAGCCGGCAGCATGACTTTCCCATGGACTTGGAGCATTCTTCATTGCTTGAAATCTTTGAAAAGAATGAACATCTCCTGAATGGTGAGGCTTGCTGCAGTAACTACATGGGCACAGTCCTCCAGACCGTCATATGCAGGTGGCTGGGCTGGACGGTCAGAATAAGCCCTGCTGGTCTCAGTATCTGGGAGGCTTCCTCAGGATTCCAGAGGACTGCCAGCCTGAATGGATTAGCATTCACAAAGACCTTTCTACCCTATCATATCTTCCACCAGAGGAACTCAAAATATTATTATATCAGGAGCCGCTACTGAAGTTCACTCTAACTTTTAAGGATCTTTGCCCACACAGAGAGGGATTTTTTTGACTTTGGTGTGTTGTGTTGTCATGCCGATGTGACAAGACTGCTGCTCGATGAGAGATGTTCCTGCCCACCCCATGCCCTTACCCGTGCTGCTCCCTCGTGGCCCCTCTCGCGTGGTGATTCATTAGCAGTGACTATAGCTTAGAGGACAAGACGAATAGTTATAGAAATAAAAGGAGCAACTTTTGCAGGGCTTTTATTGCCAGCCTGGGAAGTACAATACTACGTAAATAAAAATCATTACGGTTATGACAGCTCTATAGTCTCTGGAAAATAAATAATACTTTGCATTTACATAGTGCCTTTCATCCAGGAACGTCCGAGCTTGTTGCTCACATTAACAAAGTCTCCCAGTGCCTGTAGTAGGAAGGTAAATACAGCATCCCCATTATCAGCTGAGCATACTGGGTCCAGGAGAGGTAACCTAGCTCCTCCAGTGGAACGAGGACAGGATGGGGAAAGGGCAGCTTGGGTTAAACACAGCCCTTCCACTTACTTGACTTAGGCAAGTCATTTCACGTCCTCGTCTCTGTTATTTCTGGTCCGTAGGGTGGGATCCCAGCCATCTCCTTCTCCAAGGGGCAGCTGGGGTTCATAGCTAGCACTGGGAAGGCACCATGAGGTCTTCCATAACGCGTTTATTGACTTGCCCATGCTAACAGCGAGCGGTGCAGCCACGACAGACCCTGTGGGCTATGGCTCATGCGTGCTCTGCTAGCTGTGCGATGCTGCCTTTCTTACAAGCTTGTCCTCCAGCGCCACTGAAATGCTGCTGCGCAGGGTCATCCCCATTGCTCTGGGGTGTGGCATCACTGAAAATCGCCTGTCGTGTAGCTGAGCAGAGCAGGAGGAGAACGTGATGGGAACGCTGGTGCCCTGCTGCAGACATAAACAGTATCATGTGTGATGTGGGTGAATTCCCTGTCGGTCATGTACTTTGGGGTTCTCCAGCGTGTGTTGAAGTTGTCTGCTCTACGTGGCTTCTCTTCCCCAGCAATTGCAGATAACTTCAGTCACTGCTCCTTGCAATGGCCCTGGGAAGATATAATGGACGCGTAGATTTTCAGAGCTTCTTTGATCAGTGTTTGAGATACTGCACTGATTTGTATTTTGTAAGAATACTTAGCCAGGAACTTTCTCTTTTATCAGGCCCACGTTTTAGGCAAACGGCTCTTCTCACCCTGACCACCTACACAGCAATGCCTGCTATAGCTCGGAATTGATAATTGCCTTTTCCTCTGTTTTACAGCAGGGTTACCATCCATTGCCTCATGAAGCTGAAATCGCACACACCAAAAAACTGTTCAGAAGGAGGAGAAATGACCGCAGGTAGGTGAAACCTCTCTTGAGTGCATTTTTTTTGAATCTTCTCTTCCTTGTTGCACATCTTCCCCCACTGTCTCACAGGAACGTCTTTGGACAATATTGCCCTTTAGCAGCTGGCACCGCTGCGTAAATGCATAAACCTTTATTTGAACATTAACACTCTAGAACTGTAGTGTCTGTCCGTGCCACAAGAGTGTCTTTAAAATCTTGGATATGCCCTATATTGCTCCAGAGAGCTGAGACCCTCCTTCAGTGCAGGTTGAGGCTACATCAGCTTGAGGGAACCTGGAGCAACCCTAATGTCCAGCTGCCCTTGCGCCAGATCCCCTGCTTTCATTAGAAAAGGCAGTTGGCAAGATATTTTCCGTAAAGGTTTTGAGTCCCAGGAACTTCCTCTCTTTTGACTGAAAAGTGGAATTTGCTGACTTTCAGGGCCCTGTGCAGAATGTTGCAAGGGGTTGGCAGCAAGCGTCAGGCGCCTTTCCATGGGAAGGAGTCCGCATGCTAAGTAGGCATTCAGCTGAGCTCCTGTGGAATGGGTGATTTTAAATCTACTACGTTAATTTAATTGTGCAAATTGTGTATTTAATTGTGTAAGTTGCGTATTTAATTATATGAGGGCATCCAGAGTCCTGCACAGGAGTCGTGCTTGTGGTTAAATTTGAAAGTAAATGAGGAATGGGAGAGGCAATTGCACACGCAGCTTTTCTCTGTTTGCACGTTCTTATGCTGCAGCTTAAGCTACAAAACCAAGATAGTAAAGCCTGTCTGAGACCAGGAGTTTGCAGGGTTAATGCTATTTCTAGGAGAAAGAGTGGCCAATGTTTTCTTCAAGATTAAGCTGAAAACGATGTGTCTCTGAGCTCTGATGCCTCGGTGGAGCCTGATTTTTCAGGGCAGTCTTACAGAGAGCTGCCCAGTAACAGTCGGATTTGCATCCTGGAATCACAGAGCTGTCACTTTTTGAATTGTGAACAGCTTTCAGAAAGCCACGATACGGTTAACTCTGGTTTGGTTTTCCTGAATTTGACTGAGCAAGTGAAAAACAGCTGCAAAAAGTTTGCTCCGACGTTCAAGAAACATTCTTCTGTGGGCAGAGACCAGGCATGGCAAGCTGGTCCCCACGGCAAATTTTCCCCCGGGCTTAGAGCAAAACTCTGTTTTTCAGTTTAATGTGTCATTCCTATAATTTGGATGGTTATGATGTAGTACTTGATCGCAAGTCTCTGTCTGGTTTCACTTGCTTTCATGTCACCATCCTTGAAGGTTTTACAGTTTCTTTGATTTAAGTGTAACAGTCTCATGGGGACAAATAAGACCAAATGCCAAAAATGGAAGGCGTTTGAGTAATCCCTCAGGAATACGCTTGCTAAGGTGCTATTATGCTGCTATTGTGAAGTGGCGATGGCAAGCCAGGAAGAAAATCAGACGGGTCTGGTGCTGGCTATCGATCATGTGTCTGTGGCCTTGTGGTTAGTCAGCGACAAATTCCATTTCCACTCCTCTTTTGGGCTCCTTTCTTTTTCCCTGTACCCAATTTAAAACACAATTTGGTCTTGTGATTGGTGGGGGGGGGGGGACACCCTTGTTTCAGCCGGGTTGCAGCCTTGTGATCACAGAAATATGATTGAAAGCAAGTTTCGTTCTATCTGTGTTGCAAGCTGGGGTTGGATTAGGTTCATCAGAGCACTGTGCTGCGGTACCTGAGTCTTGAGCGCTTCCGAAATTACAATGTGGATTGGGCCTTAGTCTTCCCACCCTGACTCGCCCTGCTTGAAATGGGTCTTTTTTTGCCATCCGAAGGCAGCATGTCTTTGAGCTGAAGGGAAAGAAATGGGTAGAGCAATGGGATCTCCTGTCTCTGAGCAAGCTAAAACTTGGCAGGACCATCATGACCGGCTGCAGCCTGACCTGCAGAATGCAGACATGGTGCTTCACGCACGGACTCCCGCACCCAAGCCAGCGATGGGCTCACACGTAGTCATCATGCAGACGGGTGTCCCCATCCCCGCGAGTACAGCCATTGCCGTAGCGCTTGCACAACCTGACACACAGGCCTTTGCAGGCATCAGGTCTCTGTCTCCACCAACCATGTGTTGGAGCATGGGTGCGGGTGATGAAGGCTTCGTTGGTGGTGAAGACCTCCTGTCCAGGTGAGGCTCACACAGCACTGCAGCAGGCCACAAAAATGCTAAGAAACCTGTGAAACATGGACTTCCTTGAGCCATGCTGACACATGTCATGCCAGAACTTTGACTCATGCAAACGTGGGCGATTGTGCGTAAGCACTTTTATCCTGGCTGAGAAACCAGTCCATTATACAGCTGTAAGGATCGTGCTAGATGTATTTCTTTTTCTTCCTAGTCTGTTCGGATTACCATAATAAACTCTCAGCAGCCAGATCTTTTGGAGGTCATTTCCAACTCAAATGCCTGCCTTTCATTGGGAGGAGCCTTCTTCATTCCTAAGATTGTCCGTGGGTGTCAGGCAGGTTTTGCAATAGGAATCTGCTTGCATAGGTGTTACTCCACTTTTCCAGGTACCAGCCCAGCTCCGCTACTCTATGACCGTGGGGATGAGACTTCCCCTCTCTCTGCCTCAGTTTCCCCTCACTTAAAACAGAGGTTGCGCTGATAGAGGGACCAAGGTACACAGTCCTGCCCAAGCCCTTTAAAGGCACAGGCATCCTCGGTAGCACTGCCTATCAATGTGTAGAGAGAAAAACATTTTAACCACAAAAAGTTAAGAACCCTGGGCAGAGGGAGCTGCAGCGAAACAATAGGTTCTTTTAAACAATTATTTAAACCGAAGAGGCACAGTCCCATCCCCCGGACCTCAGCTGGGAGACCCTGGCAGCCCCCACGCTGTATGGTTGGATGGATGGCACTACATCTAAGCAGCCCAACCTCTCGGGATCCCCTTGCGCTTCACGGCACCTTTGGGAATGGAACGGGAACTTGGGCTGCCTGTCGCTCCAATGCCACTTGAGATGCCCCAGGAGAGCGCTCGCTCTTCAAAATTTGATTTCTAGTGCTAAGTGAGGTCTCAAAATGGTTATTTTATGTGAAAAACATGGCAGAGTGGGAATAGGGGGGAAAAAAAAGGTCTCGCCGACCAAAACTGTTTTGCAGTTTAAATGCCAGATTGTATTGGAACACAAACTGGTTGCAAAGCTGTTCACGCTTTATTGCAGTGCTATTATCTTAATATCCCAGGTATTGTGTTGGTGGAGAAAGGATTCATTTCATAGCTGGTGGAGCTGCACAGGTGGTATAAATATCCCTCTGCCGTAGGACCAGGAGAGGAGAGATTTTATTGCCACTGAAACAGTTGGGAGTTACAGGCCTTTGTTTTAGACATTGTCTGGTTGTGGAAAGACGCAAAATTGCAAAACCAAGCCCAGGGTGCTCTGCCAGAACCATCGACGTCCAGCTTGAGAAAGTTAGCTGATTAGCTGAGAAAAATGTTTCGTGCCCGTTCTGCCATTGTTTTTATGTGAGTGAAACTTTAAGAGTGCTGTAAAACACACGGCAGCTCCTCGCCCCTGCGCCGAAGGAGGGTCTCTGGGGTGTGTTGAGGCCTGTCGTGTATTAGGTGGGATTTGCCCCGGGACATACGAGCTGTGCTGCTAAAGCCAGAAATAAAATCAAGGAGCTAACAGCCCTGTAGATGAGGCATAGGAGGGCTGGGATGGTATTTGAGAAGCGAGTGTAAATGCCTGAATCCAAATGAAGAAGAGCCAGTTTCTTAGAAGATGGTTGGTAGCAGCACGGTCTCTGGGTGAAGGGCAGGAGCAGGGTTAAAATGCAACAGGCTTGCACAAAAAACAGCCGTTTTCTTGTTTTTTTTGTTAGAAACAGGTGTGGCCCCAGAGTCCTGGCACAAATGGCTCTGGTTTTCATTATGCAGGTTTTTTTCCTGCATTATGCAGTTTTCTCCTCCAAGCGGTGAACGCTTAGCACTAGCTAGCACCATGGACACCATAAGTAGACGCCCCATGGCTCACCCCTCGCCCTTGGTGTGTACCCAAGGTGGGTGTACCCAGCTCTCCTTGTCTGCGACTTGCCTCCTCGGCGTGGGGATAACGTCCTGCACAACTGCGAGGCGCTAGCTGGACATTCTCCTGCCATGTGGATGGATAACCTCCACAGTGGTCCAACTTGCAGTTATGAAGTCCAAAACTGATCTCTAAGCAAGTTCGATCAGTCTACAGATTCACCCTGCCTTACCCAACAGGTTGTATTTGGCCTGCAAGTTACTGGTACTTTTTATAATATACCCATTATGAAAGAGCTGATAAAGCAACTTTGTATCTAAAAATCTGCCTATTTTCACAGAATCACAGAATGGCTGAGGTTAGAAGGGACCTCTGGAGATCATCTGATCCAACCCCCCTGCTCAAGCAGTCACCTATAGCACATTACCCAGGATTGTGTCCAGACAGCTTTTGAGTATCTCCAGGGAAGGAGACTCTACCACCTCTCTGGGCAACCTGTGCCAGTGCTCTGTCACCCTTACAGTCAAGAAGTTTTTCCTCATGTTCAGACAGAACTTCCTGTGTTTCAGTTTGTGCCCGTTGCCGCTTGTCCTATTTCTGGGCATCACTGAGAAGAGCCTGGCCCCATCCACTTGACACCCTCCCTTCAGATACATGTATACATTGATGAGATCGCCTCTCAATCTTCTCTTCTCCAGGCTGAACAGGCCCAGCTCTCTCAGCCTTTCTTCACAGGAGAGATGCTCCAGTCCCTTCATCATCTTAGTAGCCCTTCACTGGACTCGCTCCAGGAGCTCCATGTCTCTCTTGTACTAGGGAACTGAGAACTGGACGCAGTGCTCAGGACGATAGACGATGTGGCCTCCCCAGGGCTGAGTAGAGGGGCAGGATCACCTCCCTTGACCTGCTGACAGTGCTCTTCCTAATGCAACCCCAGGATCCCATTGGCCTTCTTGGCCACAAGGGCACATTGCTGGCTCAGGGTCAACTTGTCCACCAGGACTCCCAGGGCCATCTCTGCAGAGCTGCTTTCCAGCAGGTCAGCCCCCGGCCTGTCCTGGTGCATGGGGTTATTCCTCCCTAGGTGCAGGACCCCCGCATTTGCCTTTGTTGAATTTCACGAGGTCCCTGTCTGCCCCTTCTCTCCAGCCTGTCCAGGTCCCTCTGAAGGGCAGCACGGTCTTCTGGTGTGTCAGCCACTCCTCGCAGTTTTTTGTCATCAGCATCAGTTTTGTTCCAGGTGGTGTTCTAAAAGATACTGGTTCTCCTCAAAAGCTATAGTATTTTCCACTCTGGTTTGCTGCCCAATTGTGAAGCTCAGAAGAAGCTAAGTCTTGGTCTAGTGAAGCACCTTCCGTTTCTCATGTGAAATGGCATTCATATCTGGCTGTATTATAGAGAGTTCAAGTCCCCACTTTGTTCCTATTGCCTTTCCTTCAGAAATGTTATCACCGAGTTACCTATGAATTCCTTTCACCTAGCGTTAGATTTCTGCCTTTCCCGCTCTGCATTGGCTATGGGGAGAAGCAAACCCTTCCGGGCCCTGAGTCACCTGGTGTAATTCAGAGGTCTCCTTTCTGAGGACGCGACCTGCACTCTGCAACTGCCTCTTTCTCCCCATGGCCTGTGGTCACAGTGGCACCTGCTAGCACCCTACCCGCAGAGACAGCTACAGGCAGGTCCCAGGCATCTGCCTTCACGTGGACAAATCCTGCTTGTTGCATCAGTAATTGAGCACCACAGCTGTCAAAAGCTTGTTATCAGCAAAGCTTCTGATAGCTCTCGTATGTTTTCATGAGACAAATCTATTTCTTTCAAAACTGGCTGGTGTTCCAAACGACTCGATAGAGCATTGGGAATTTGTGGACAATCCATCCTTTGCTGAAGTGCTTTTCTTTTGTCCTGTCTTCCCAGTGAAGGACAAAAGGTATGAAAAATCAAACCTTTTCCCCTGCCTTCAACTTAGTTTCTTTACCTCTTCCCCATCTTATTTTCTAATGGGAAAAAAAAAAAAAGGTTTTAAAATTACGTGGGATTTTTTTCTATTGGAATTTTTTTTAAAGTTTTCAAACTCAAAGTGTCTTTATGCCCTTGTTTGTGCACATGCAACCATAATTCTCTCCTTGTGCATAGGAGGTGACCTTTAATGTCACCTCTATTAAAGGTGACATTAAAACAGGCATTGAATTTCCCATTTAAAGAACGGTCAGTGTGGGTCTGTTTGGCAGGTTTTCTATAACATAGATCAGTGTTAGAGCACATCTGGTTCAGGGCTTAATTGTGTGAGGTACTGTAAAGGGGATGACAAGGTCCTTGTTGCAATAAGCTTATAATCAGGGAAGCAGAGCAGGGAGAGGTATCGCTCTCCCCACCTCACACTGCAGAAATCTGCACGCCCTGTATTTTCTCTGTAGGTTTGGATGCACAAGGGGTAACTAATTCACCTTCTTTATGTGACGATACTGAGGAGGGGCATCGCTGCTTAACGGGATCATGGAAAAAGCACAGCAGAGGAAAGTACGTTCATAGTTGTCAGTGTGAGCAAGGGTCGAATACCAAATGTTAATCTGCTTTCTGCTGCCACACAAGATCCAGCTTACCTAGACATCACCAAAGGGAATTCAGTTTGACCTCCCAGAGGTAACTGCCGCTGTGGAAGGAGGGATTGGCCCTGAGAGGCAGCAGTACCTCTCATGCCCTTCCCTCCCACAAGTAGTCGAGAGAAAAGAAACAGTGTGGGAGATGGAGCATAGTGGATCCATTTCTTAGGTGCTGACCTCCAGCCCTGCCTAGCTGAGCTCTCTCCGCTCGCTGAGCACAAACCATGGTGTGACTTGATGTCCCTGGGGAGCTGGGCTATGAGTTTGGCCCGTTGCTTTTCAAAAAAATTCCTGAAAACGCCACTTGTTAAATATCTGCTGAACTGTTGCAAGTCAGCTTGTTGCTGCGCAGGGTTTCTCGGTGATCTGTGGCATCCTGGGATGATGCGTTTTGAGGCGGAGGGTCCGGCCAGCCAAACCCAATGTCCTTAAGGCTTGTTGACAGAAATTCGTGTTATGCTGCTTGGGACAGCCTTATGGAAGTGATAGGAAATGTTGTCCATTCTTGATAGGATTCACAGGGAATATATGGAGGAGGTTTTAAAGAAGATACTTTCACACACCATAATTTAGATTCAGTTACCCTGTCTCGGAGATTATAAGATGGCCTAGATGATTTCTCAAGCTTCCCATCCATGCTATTTTCTGTGATTCCCATATACAGATGATAATGTAAAGAAAATGTAACATCTATTTCCTTTCCCTTTTTATAAGACACTGTTCAGCAGCTGAGAGGCTAACCAGAATTTCATCTCAGCAGTGTCCTTTCTCGAGTTCACGAGTCCCCTTTTAGACTCCAGGACACAAGATGGCAAGAATCAGATATAGCTTGAAAGCCTTCCTACTCTTTCATTACCTCCCCACCTCTGCACACACGCTTTTGGCCTATCGTTGCAGTGGTCTGACTAAATCACGGGTTTTCAAGGAGTCCCCTCTTAAATGACTTGAAAATGGGTAGGTGGGAAACATGGACTTTGGTAGATCTTCAGTGGGTTTCTCAAAGCAGGGTTAAGACCGGTAGGTTTGCACCAGCTTCTTCTGATTAGCAAAGTACTTAAATTGTTCTGCTTCACTTAAGGAGAGGGACAGTTTTACTGAGGAACCAGGAAAGGTATGCTGGGAAATTTCTAAAAAGTTTGCATCATCGTAATCTCACTAGTTCCTTGCACTGCTTTGTCAGGAGTCCCGTATGTTTTCTCAGTAAGCTAATTTAACTATTTATTCTTGTGCTGCTCTCTGTAAAATCCTCTGTGGGTTCTTTTGCCTTTTAAATATTTATAGCTGTCCATCTCAGTGATATCTGTTTAAATTACGATTCACACTTTTTATTTGAGATGGTGACATTGAATGGAGAATATCAGTTCTCTAATGTAGATTCTGCTTGTTTTGGAATTATGTTAAATGGGGAAGTCAAATTAGGTTGATTTTCTTACCAAAAGAAAATCCTCACACGTGTGTAGATACTGGCCAGTAGCTCACAGGGCTTTTGATAGTCAGTCTATGGGGAAAGGCAGGAGAGGATTACAGGAGGAAGTGCAGCCCCATGGCTAGGAGAGAATGGAGTAGAAGTTTAAAGGGTTAATCAGTTTCCTCTCTCCAAAAGGCTTCCAAATTCCTATTTTCAATTTAAAGGTATGGATCCTTTGTGCTTCTTTCAGGGCCAGCGCGTCTGCCCCGTTGCAGCCATGGGAGCAGGGCTGTTGTGTTGTCCGAGCCCCTGGTGGGTTTTGGGGTGACCAGAGCAGCAAGTTCTGATGTCTCCGGCCACGCTGGCAGGAACCACACCAGGCTGCAGGGGAAGGACTTTCACCCATAGCATGCTGCCGTTGAGATCCTCCTGCTGTCAGACATGGATTTAGGAGATACATTTCTGCAACTGGGAAACCATCCATCATAAAGCCCTTGTGTGGGAATAAGGAGATCGAGCAGAAAACTGCCTAGGTCCTACCTGCTCTTACATTAAGTAAAGTGGGACAAAGAGGTTCTTGTGGTTTCCCTGCCTCTTCTCAGCGTGCCCCAGATACCTACTGCTTTTGATAACAGGATTACTGAAATGTCCCCAAGTTTTCTCTTGCGCTGTCCCAATTTGCTTCCTACCGTTAACTTGGCTTTACACTTAAATGATCAGGAAAAAACAGTCTGGATTTTTTTTTCCATGTTGTTTTTGTTTTTAATTAGATTCAGAGCTGGGGGAGGCAGAAATATCCTTCTTCCCTGGAGAGCCCCGGGTGGCTGTCAGGGACGGTTTCCTCTTCCTGAGACCCAAGCGTTGTGTAAGCGCCGCTGGCCTGTTCTGCTTGTGCCCGCGTTGAGAGCGAGGTTATCTGGGGTGAATAAAGGAGGGCAGTTTCCACAGCTCTGTTTCCATGTTTGAAGGCTCCATCAAGCCTGTCCTGCTCTGCTGCCGTGGTCTGGCACGGCCCGAGGTGGCCAGCCACCATGGGCTCGGGGCCAGGCAGGGACCATTTGAGATCTGCCGAGGAGCGTAGGCGAGCTGTGATATATTTCTTTTCCCATTATATTTTACTTTACTGACCCTCAGGGACACTCAGCCACCTTCGGTGATTAGTTCCACTGATTAAGCCGCTTTTCCTCTTGTGGCAAAGTCCCTTTGTGAAGAATTTTCAATAGACACATGGCTCGGGACATTGTTCCTGTACAATTTCCTTTCAAAACACCATAAAGGGTATCCTACCACTTTACCCTGTAATAAACATTGCAGGAATCCGCTTCACCCGACACGATCCTGCAAGGGCAAAGTCTCCGCGTGCTGGCAGCCAGCGGCAAGAGGGGGAAGCTGAGGGAGGACGGGTGGAGAGAGGAAGAGTGGGAGCAGGCAGCAGAGGAGATAAGCTAGGATGGGAGTAGCACAACTGCGTGATGATGGAGCAAGGTGGAGCCTTTAGCAGGGGGATCTGAGATGAGAGATAAAGCAAGAGGTTTTTTGGATTTTGGGGTGGGATTTTTTGTTTGTTTGTTTTTTTACTATCTGTTAATACAAGGATCCAGGGTCACCTAGGGAAGTTAACGGCAAAATAAACTTAAAAGCATAGAGAAGGAAATGCTTCTTCGCACAGCTCTGCTTGTTCAGCCTTGCCAAGCAAAGGCTGGGAGCGGATATGGATGCTCTCTAAATACCCTGGGGGTAAACATCATGGAGGAAGAAGGGCTATTTATGCTAAAAAAAATTGTCACCATGAAAAATCTCTGGGTGAAAACTGACCATTCACTCATACAGGCTGGAAATCAGAAGGTCTAGCTTGATTACCATCAAGAGAATAACGGAAGGAAGGAATTGGAGTAGTTTGGCTCTATGTGGATGGTTTTCTGTGCAGAGCTAGAGGACTGCGTTCAGTGACACGAGGGCCCTTCCAGCCCCCTCCTAATGTTCATAGTTACTCCCATACATTGTCTTGTACCCATACAAGAGGCTATCGGGTAGATACAGCCGTGAACATATGGAAAGCGGGGATTATTTCAGACCAGTTAAAATGTTTGCTGCTCCTTGTGCAAGGCAGTGGTGGACTAGGACTGAGATGGTATCAGAGGGATCAAGAAAGTGTTCTTTCCTACTCATCCAGCCCTGCTGGCCAGATACGTTGACATGGCACAGTCCTTGCTGCCCTTCCTTCCAAGCATCAAGTGGAAGCTCCTGCCAAGGGTCACCAAACTGGGAGCCGGTTCCCAGGAGAAGGGAACTGAGAACAAAGAGCCCAGACCAGGATCCCCATTGAAAGAGCATTTCTGGAACACTGAACGATCAAAAAGCCACCTCGTGACGACCCGTGGGTATCCGGCTGCGAGTGACTCATGCCATGGGTGGAGCGGTCAATGCCGTACCACTGTACTACTCCAGGACTGGCATCGGCTGGGAAGCACTGCAGCTTCTCTTGAGTGCAAATCTAAGCTTGCAAGCCCCACAGGCCACAGCCAGCCCTATGCTGCATCATCTTATCTCTCCCAGAACCGAATATAGCCCTGCACTGAGTTGGTGAGCATCCAGCAGGGCTTGGTAAAGCTGTCTTAGTTCCTCTTGGCTCCAGAGCTTAAGTTCACCCAGGTTTATATCCAGCATCAATTCTGGACAGGCTCTTCTGAGGGCCACTTGTACGCCCCGGCACTGTCCCCAAAGCTGTATGCTTAGGGTTTTACCATTACCAAAGCGGTCCATTTAAAGCACCAGTAATAGTGAAGTGCAGCAGCTGATATTTAGCATTTATCGGTGGTTTGTTTTGACTGTCACCAGTGTCTCAGTCTGTGACACAGTGATGGGGTGAGTAGGAGTTTTCCACCTAGCTGCTCTGTTTGTGCCGTTTTGATCAGGACTAAGCCCTTATGTAATGAGGAGGTCAATGCAAATGCGCCCAGCCATGAATCACCTATAAAGGCAGATGGTGTGGCTGGAAGCCTGCTGACAACCCACACCATGAAAGGAGATGCCGTATTTATAGCTCCTTTCCTGACACTAACAACAGCTGACAGAATTTTGTATTTCATGCGATGCAAAGAAGATGTACTTCTGTGAATACTAGAGCGCTTTGCGAACTGGGGTTCTTTAGATGGTGGCAGAATTGACTCAAAACTAGTGCAAAGAGGAAAAAATCCTTTGAGAGTTCAATGGGATGTGTTCTGTGTAGGCAGGGCTTTGGGACCTGTGTGTCCACCACCGTTCTTCATATCTGTGTCATCCTTCTTCTATGGGTAGTTAAAGGGAAAGCACAGAAGGGGTTAAAAGTTATTCATCTAAGCAAATTTAATCTTTTCCTTTCATTGTTCCTTTTTTTTAATGCCAGGGGTCAGTGGCAGGAGAGAGCTGGATGTACTTCTCAGCTGCAAGGTTGCCACCTCTCTACTGAGAGCAGCTTTGTCATTACATAAAAACTGTACAACATAAGGCTCGCTCTTCTAGATTTTTTTTATAATCTTGGTGACTGAAGTGACTCCTGTCCTGCAGACTGAATGTAACTGGAATTGCCAGGCTGCCTGTGGCCTTTATGGCATCAGGGCGCTTTTGCAGGTTGTTTTTCTCCGTCTCTGCAGCTGATTGAAAGACTTACGTACCACTGGCAAAACATTTCACTGTTATGCAACCTCAATAGAAAAATAATGGCCTGCTGGATAAGCTCAGGGTTTTATGGTGTTACTTCATAGAAAGCAAAATAATTGTTCCAGCAAAACATCTAGGAGCAATTTTTGCACTGTATGTATCTGAGGTGGAGGAACACCTGATTTCCTCAAAACTCCTCAGTATTTATTTGGCACCCTGTTCCTGCATGACAGCTGGGGCTGCATCAGAGGACAATGTCCTTGTTAACATTGACAGTTCTTCCCTCACTTCTTTTCTACACTACCTGTTCTCATGAGAGTTATTTTCCAGTCAGAGAGGAAGGGATGCAGACTACGGCTGAACAGCTAGGATGGATGCTAGCAAAGCAGCTCGTCCCTGTATCTAAGACACTGGGGAGGACATGGGACATTACAGTTCTCACTTTTACCAGCGACTGCTGGCTATCGTGAAACACCTGCATGAAGCTAGCAGACAGTGGACCCATGTGAAACCTGTGCCAAGATGGGATGGAGGCCAGGCAAGATGCCTTAGAATGTCTCCAGTGATGCAGACAGCTGAATTCCACTGTACGTGTCTATAGCTAAGAAGACCGTCTGTGAACTGGGTGCCTAAGTTTCCATTATAGTCAGTAGGGATTCGGTCCTTACATTCAGTGGAGTTAAGAGAATGGTTCATCTCATCCTGAAGCAGACATATGGCCAGGTGAGTCGCTCTTATGCCTCCGCTGCCCGTACGGATTGGGCTGCCACTGGTCATAAAGGGAGTTCAGATACTTCACGTTTAGTCACTGACATTGCAGATACCTGAAGTTAGGCAATTTGAACCCACCCTTTGTGTGAAGCTGTGGAAGTTTCCTCTTCTCTGCTTCTATTTCCCCATGCATTAAATGGTGTTTTCTCTCGCCGCTGTAAGTTCTTGGGGGAGCAGGTGCTCTGTACTCTAGGCACATACCTACAGGGCCTGAGGGTCTCCACCATGGTACTCTGGTAGAGGTCTTGTACAAAACTGGATTTTGTAAGCAACCCTACAGTAATGCACTGAGAGGAGAGAGGATTCCTCTTCCCCCGGGCCAAAGCAGGAATTTCCAAAGGTTGCATTCACAGACATTCAGAGAACTCAGAAAGCTTCACACTGAGAGATCTTCTGACCCGTAAATATGAAAAATCGGTCTGGCCGTCTTGCGAGAACAGGTTTCTTTGCTTCATTTCACCTTCCCAGGTTGACCAGAACTGAGGAAGTCTGAAAAACAAAGAAGTTTGGGAGGAGCTGAGCCCAAACACCTTACATTAGAGGAACCATTGGGACAGGGATTTGTTTCTGTGCTCTCTTCAAAGAGAACAAAGACTTCAGACTGAGCATCTCATCTTAGGGAAGAGAAATCTCTTCTCAGCCAACTGAAAAGTGCAGGATTTTCCACTGAGTCATTTTCATGATTGCAGAGAGGATGTTCCCTCCACTTTCTTGGCACTCCCATGAAGCTTTGGGGACAGCAGTCTCCACTGCAGAGCTTGCCTGCCATATGTATTTCCGTTGTCTGAAGAAAATGTACCTGCCCATAGAAGATACGTGTGGCTGACGAAATTCCTCACCTACATTTATGTCACAGTCTCCCTGCTCTCTTGCTCACTCCTTTGCATCCTGGCTTGTTGACTCCTGGCTTCACTGGCAAGAACAAGCCCTCCTTACACCGCCAACTGTCCTCCTCCAGCTGGGTTTACCAGCCAGGACAGCTGTGCAGTGCTAATGAGCAGAAGTTGATACCAATTGATGGTTTTTCAGCAGCCTGGATGAAGCGTAGTTGGATTTTCATCCGTAGTTCTTTTTAAATAGGTGCCAACAGCGCAAACTGCTGGCATCACAAGTGGAGGAGTTTAGCCCAGAGCCACTGAAGTGCATGGCCTGCACCCGCTAAAACTGCAACTCATTGTCACCACTAGATTGGTCAGACTTCAGTTAACAATTAGCTCCTCCTTCTAGAGATTTTCTTTTCCACCGATGGGGAGTTCTGAGCCTGTCTTCCTGCGCTCTGTGTTTTTTCCAAAGGCACTTTTAATAAGAGGTGTAAATAGCCTGGTAGCAAGATCTGCCATGGGGGCTCCCCTTTCCTGGAGAGTGCCTGCACCAGCGGGAAGGGACTTATATGCCTTCCCGCTCTCTCTCTGCAGGAACACTGTATTTTTGACTACGGAATGAGCCAACTTCAACAGGCTGCCCCAGCCTGAGCCTTTCTTTTAGCCAGGTACGTGGGAACTCTAAAGATACAAGGCTGAGTTTCTTCATGCCAAGGAGGGACCAAGATGCAGATCCCCTTCTTCCCAAGCAATATTTTCAATTGCTAAATTTATTTTCTAAAAAGTGGCTGCAGGGCCACCCAATGTTTTTTGGAAAGAGAGCAGCTAAGGAGAGCCGGTGCAACTGCTGTGCCTGGTGGTTAGCTCAGTGACATCAGGGCACGTCAGATGTGCAAGGACCATCCCTACAGGAGTGTGACTGCTGGGATCTGGGGAACTGGCAACTGAGTTCACAAATCTGGCAAGTCCTAAAGCAGGAGATTGCTGAAATTAGGATCTGGGACATTGTGGCATCTCATGACGTGCATTAGAGTGAAATTTTCAGCATGTATGTTTTGGACGAAGCATGTGAGATCCTCCAAACCCATGGGATCAGACAGGATTTTGTGAATTGCTCTGTTGGGTGTAGGATCTTCAGTTCTAGGAAGCTGTTTTGGGATGTATGCATATTCCCTTGGAATGGTTCCTAAATATTGATAGAAGCAAATACATACACGTAGGTGTATGTGTCATTTGAGCTTGAAATCATGGGAGAGTTAGGAATGGATCATAAACTGGAGTGGCTTGTAGTCCTGTATGTGAATATTAAAACCATTTTGTAGGTTGTGCTTAAAGGAAAGTATTATGTAATTTTATGTGAGAATCTACTATTGTGCATTCCTTATGATCTCATTCTGAGTTCTCTTACATCGTCCTCTTATCCACTATTGAATGAAATCTCTTGATTAAAAAATAATATTTTTTCCTCCTGTTTACCGTCCTTATCTTTCACGCTCTGCTGAAAGGGGCATATGTAACTGGGTTATTTTAGCATTTTGTCTTGCAAAGTGTTTTCTTGGATAGACTTTATCCAAAAAAACCCTCCCTTCAGCAAGCACCATATTGGCAAATCACAAGGCTAAGACTGCAGTGACACATGTCCTCTCCAAGAAGGGTAGCTTTTGTGTTGAAAGTTTAATAAGATTGGTAAGAAAAGCCTGAAGTTTTAAGCCTGGCACCTTTTATGAGTGTGCCACGCAAGATATTTATTTCAAAACTCCTTACAATAAGCTGTCGTGAAGGTCCGTATTCGTGCAATTTTCACGCTGTCTTTAAAGTTGCACTATTTCGAGAGCTGCTCCCATACCGTTCTATTCATGGCCCAGTGCTAGTGCTCATTTCACAAATAAAAATAGTAATAGGAATGTCACTCACCATAGATTTTAAGATTGCAAGTTATTTTGGGTGAATGTGAAGGTGAACGTGTTTTACAGCTGACATTAACATGTCATTTTTAAGGCTGTGAAATTTTGGAAAAGCCTCAGAAACCCATTCTCAAAGGTCAAGAGGGCAAATCTCTCCTGCTGGGAGAGTGAATAGAAATGAGTTCATAATTACAGCGTGTAGTACTGACACGTTTGCTTTTTCACCATTTTAATTGAGGTTTTCAGAAAGGAAGAGAACTTAAAACAATGCAGAAATGTCTTTTGTTCTTACAGGGCCCTTTATTGAGAAGTTTGCAGCAAGCGGAGAGGATGTTTATTAAAGAAAGCAACAATATCAAGACATTATTTCAGGGCAGAATTTCTGTTCGTAGCTGGAACAAAATGCAGCTTTTCAGATGAACTGCATACTCGCTGAAAACTAAAATCAAGCAGAATGATTTGTAGAGTTTTTATTGAACTCAACAAATGGTATTAAAATAGAAGGAAAAGAGAGGAAGGGAAGGAATTAAAAAGGTTGAAGCACCCTTTTTCTTCTTAGTAGCATTTTGAATCAAATTTCGTTAAGTTTAACTAAAAAGTCTCTATTCAAGTACTCACCTGCTGTAATGGCGAGTGACAGTACTAGCATCTCGCTAGTGTAAAGGTACAAACAACTATAGGAAAAACACTTCTGAACAGTTGAAAGCCACTGGCTGCAGAGATGCTATTAAAATAGTAGTTGCTGTCCTGCTTAAGGCTTAGAAACTTTGAACCACTTGTGAAGGGCAGGCCACGTTTTCAGCAGCAATTGCATCAAAGCTATGTTTCAGAAATGAGGGCCATGCATGGGGCAAACAGTGCTGGCTGGAGCTTGACATCCCAGAGGACAAAATGAGGAGCTCCTTCTTGAAGTGTTTCTTCTTCAAGATGAGAATTCTTGAGGATTAAGTGTTCCTACTTAAGACACCACCAAATAAGCAGTGGGCGCTTATTGGGCATATGCATCTGGGAAAGCACAGGCTGTGCGGACGCTGCTCACAATGGGCGGCCTGGCAGAGCAGCCTTTGCGGTTGCAGATGAATATTGTATCAGCTGAGGTGTTAGTTACAGGCAATTTGAAGAGGGATCGTTGTTTCTTCCATTGTGATTGTCCGCAACATTGCCGAAGTTATTACGCTAAATTAATTTTCTGAACTGCAGGTCCCCCGAGTACAATATCATTCCATCGGTTTGCTCCTAAAAGGACTCTGCTAAATGATTGCCTTACTGCAGCTTAATGAATTACCGCACGTGAGTTGGGCTGCAGTAATTGTCTGCGCGCACACGCTCCTAGCCAGTTGTTAATGCAGAGTGCATTAAGCTGAGCCTGCGTCACTGAGGTCTGCCATAACTTGCCTTATCTGATGTTTGCCACGGGCGAAGCGTGTGCACGCTGGTGTGCATCAGTAGAGGGATACCAATTCATAATTCATAATTAGTTGCGCTATATCGGCAGTGTGTTGGAGCCCTGCTGCGGCCTTGGCGGTGCAGACTATGGCTGTGAGCCAAGCGCCAGCCTCCAGGAGGTGGCTCCTTTGCAGGTGGTCTCCTGAGAAGCCTCTCTCCCTTTGCTGACAGGGGGGGAAGTGTTGGGAGCCAGTGTAGATTGGAAGACGAGACAGCAGGTATCTCCTCAAGGAGTAAGTCAGTAAGAGCAAAAGCTGTGCTGGATCCCCTTTGCTTCTCCTCAACCTTCCTCCTTTTAGTGTCACGAGACTTAGCTCTTCAATGTGCTGCAGGGCCTGCGGAGGACGGGGATGTGTCCCATCTCTGTGATGGTGGAGTAACCCACTGAGCACTTATATTTGCTGTTCAGCGTAAGGCATTTGGACTCCAAGAAGTGGGAGTCAGCATTTAAAACAGGTTTTGCCATTTTGAAAGAGATCATTGACAGAAGAGTTCAGGAACGCCTGAGCTGGGACCTTCCGTCACCCAAGGTGTCCCTCAGGCAGCTCAGGTCTCTCAGCATTGCTTTCCTAGCTGAAGTTACAATTTCTTTATTTTTAAACAACAAAGTCATAGTGTGCTCAGGCAGACGTATTCTATACTGGCCAAGGGACCTGTCCAGTATATATATATATATATATATATACTCAGCTGTACCGACGTCCTCAGAGCTGTGCTGCTACAACAGCATTCACAGGGCCGAGAGGGTTTTGCTGCTATGTGTCTGCTAGAAAAATCCTCTTTGCGTAGGGTGGCACAGGTTGTGAGTGGGTAAAGTGAGCTGGAGGAGAAGTCACGAGAGAGCTATTAAGAGAGCTGTCCCCAAGAACAACCTGGCCACTGTGCTTCTCGGTAGGCCAGGGGGGTTCCTTTTGCATTCAGAGATGAAATAACGAGAGGCTGGTTTTTGTTCATAGACCTCAAAGTGCTTTTCGCCACAAGGCTGGTGTCAGCATCCTCAGTTTATGCGTGAGGAAACTGAGGCAAAAAGAGCTGAAGTGACAGTGGTTACGCAGTTTGTCTAGCTCAGACCTTGCGGTGAACCCGTGGCCTCCACCTCCTGCTCTTATGCACTAATCCCTTCACCCATGAGACTGTGTTTAAAGGCTGCTGTTTTAGTGTCATGTAGTGCAAAGTATAAACGTCTACGTGCTACTATTTCAGCCTGTCAGAATTGAGGGAAGGAAATATAGCAGCAGGTTCCTCTCCACTAGGAAACCGATCTGTTATTGAAATGGTTTTCTCTTTGGTGGAGTGTTTCCGGCGCAGCTCCTCGACGCTGAAAATGGTTTTCTCCATCTACGTGTTGTTTTTCAACGTGAGTTCATGGCAGGCATTGTCAGTGGAATGAATAAGTGGTTATTTTCTTTCTCCTGCTTTTAATCCTTTCATATACATGGGCTGCAACTGGTGATTCAGGAACCATTTTCTGGTGGATTCGTCTCTCTTTTTTCTCAGCTCAGACATTCATTTGGGTTGAATCTTGTGGTCGTCGTATGGGAAGGTATCTGACTTGGTGCAGTGTGAATTTACGGTAGTACAAGGGGATGTGGTCTACACAAAACCTCAGAGACTGCTTTGTAGCAAGCTGCCGTAGGAAGGATGGGAAACGCTCTCCTTTTCCACACAGTGAAATCAGAGTGGGGGATCCCCGCCAGCAGGTTGGACCCTTTCACAGGAAATCACTTGTAATTATCGTCAAGGTTTTTTTGTCACGAGGTTGCTCTCAAAGGTTATTTGACAATTTTGTATCCCAGCCGGGGCAGGCCCTAAAGCATGGCTGCTCTCAGCTTCCCTCTGTGCCTTTCCCTCCTGTAGGGCTGGAAGAAGATGAGGTCGAAAAAAGTGTATGGGATCGTGCCTTGTCACCCTCCTCACCGTCCCTTGGGGTAAGACCAGTGTGGACTAAGCCCCAGAATGTAGGTTTGTACCTGGAGGTGGTTCTGGAAACCTTGGTTCACGTTATGTTCCTGAGAAAGGAGCTAAGGATTCCTATCAAATTAACAAGAATGATGTCTTCTCCAGGCTATTCCAGCTAACGGCGAGATGGACAAGGCGTCACATAGTGAAATGGATTTTATTAATGCAATGCAAGATCTTCATATCGGCTTCGAGAGTTGCAGAAAATCTGTAATAGGTATTATGCATCCTGCTCAAAGCAGCCTCTAGAGCAGCTTCCCATTCTGTAGGAGAGCATTTACAACCCTTTCCTTCTCCTTGCAAGCCAGAGCAACGACTTTGGCGTGAGAGACTTGGGAACAGCAATGTGCAGGATCTCTGCAGTGCCTCCTGGCATGGTTCGTGTGTGAAGAAGCTGCCAGCTCAAGTTGTTTGGGCTCTTGTTGCAGAAACAATATTTCTGTCTGACCCCAGTTAGCAACTGATGTTTGCAAAATAAAGAAGTCAAGGCACTGGAAATACTTTCCATTCCCACTCTTGTCTCAGCCCAAAATATTAGTATTAAAAATATTGCATCTATTATATGCAGCTAATATCTCTACTGGCACGTAAATCACCCAGGCATTTTTCATCTCCATATTAAAAAAAAAAAAAAGTTAACTATGCTCTATTTTTGGATATTTGTTAACTGTTTGGATTCCGTTTACTCCTACTGAAGTCTCAGCAGTCTGTCTCCAAGGGATCATTTGTGGGAAAGATAGTCCTTTAGATTGATTAGGAAGGTGCTGAGGTCATCAACAGGCATGAAGGTGCTGAATATCTGCTCTGTCGCTCATAATAGCTTTCTTTGGCCTGACATCCTCCATGGCATGAGTGGGCATCAGGCTCCTTTCCTTTGTTTAAACTAGCCAATTTTAGTTAATTTTGTTGTTACTTATCACTGCAGAGTAAAAGCAAAAACAAGAATGACGTCCCACAGCAGAAGTTTTGCCTGACAAGAATATCTATGCTGGTGTGAACTGATTTATTCCAGTTTGGTCATGGCTTGATGATAGTGGGAGCTTTGGCTCTTTAGGAGTTCCCATCCCATTCTGCTCTTTCCACTCATGTCCCTTTTTTGGGGAAACATAGCTGTTTGTGGTGCCATGCAGCGATTTGGGTCAGGCCGGTGATTCTTCAGAAATCTGCCTTTGCTCTCCCCATGCTTTCTTTTTTAAGCTTGGCCCATTTGCTGATCCAACAGCATGCATGGCGGAGGGGTTGCTGCAGGACAAGGAAGGAGTGAGTTTGGGCAGGGGAGTGCGGTTCACACATTGCCCAGTCCTGGTTGCCACCATGAGCAGTGCCTTTGGGATGCCCAGAGCAAGAATTAGGAGACACTTCTCTGAATGCAGCACTAGGGTAACACTGGTGAAAACACATTCGAGCCCCAGGTAGGAAAGTCCACGTGGGACTGTGCAACTCTTCCCCACTTTGAGCCTCTCCGCAACGCGATGCATGTCGAAGCGGTGATGCACCCTGCATTAGGGGGTTGGGGCAGCGGCGCCGGGATGCTGCTGCTCTAGCCGCACATAAGTCCAAAGCATCTCTGCTCCTTGGGTTGGTGTCTTAGCAGATCTCTGTGTCGGAAGTAACTGCTTGCCATGGATTTTGGATCGGCTCATGTGTCTGGACAGCTGTTAAGAGATCCTGTCAAATCTTGCTTGAGCTTCTACAGGAAAGACATGTATTTGTTCACTAGAAAGCACTGGTATAAATAGGTTATGGAAAAAACGAGGATGTCTCCTTGCTGCGGGTTAAAGAGTCACAGAGGTCTAAATGAAAACAGCTGAACAAAAAGGCAGCAGGTGGGATTTTTATACATACTATTTAGGATGTATCGTGAGGGATAGGACCATGGAGGGATGATGCGGGGCTGTGTCTGGGAGTCTGTGCATCTTGGCGTGGGTTTACATTTTATTATATCTGTGAGAGGATTATCTGATCTTGGGATAACTGATCAGTCTTGGTATATTTTTAAAGGAAGGAGCCTAGAGTCTGCGATATAAGCTCTTTTATTGCAAAGTAGTAAAAGATGAATCTATATTCATTCAACTTGCATTCTTACCGGTAGTCCAGGATCCCTGTGTATTTGCACTCAGCAGATTTTTGGGAAACATTGCATACTGTGGTTATGCATTTCGGGTTTAAACTTTTTCAGCTAAAATGGATATAGTTGCTTGTCACTATGTTCTTCTATGGTTTTCGTGTAATTTTGGCTTTATATTTACAGTAAGCTAAGAATCCAAAAATGTAGTTCCAAGTAATATAATTTATGAAGAGAATCATTTTGAAGCAATTTCTACATGAAATCACGACAGCAATTTCTACACCAGTCTGGGCAATCAGCCTGGAAGTGTGGGGGGGTGTCTTCCTAGCTGGTTGCTTGGTCTGTGCAACAAGGGCTTCCATCTGGACATCCCTAATCATTTGTGGGAGATCCAGCAAAGCATTTAAAAGAGCTGTTTTGGAGCTATCTCACATGCCATCTGTACTTGGGATATCTTTCCCAAGCTGGTGTTGCAAAACAACTACTGAAATTCCTCCTGAAGATTCATTTCCATGAAGCTGACAAGAAAAGAGCTGACTCAGGCACCCCATCCGGCCAAGCATTTCAGCATGCAAGGAGTTTCATTTGACTTCAGTGGAAGACAAGTGTGCTCTTCAGCGTTGTGCTGAGTCTGCTCCAATGGACTTAGTGCAGTGCCCCTTTCAGCCAACAGCGCTGTCTCTGTGCACTCCAGCCTGCAGACCATGTGCTCCTCTGCTCCATTTGCCAGTCTGACGAGTGGGCTGTCCATCACTGTGAAGGAAGCCCAAAGGTGTGAAGACATGTGGCAGAAAGGCACGAGGGAGAAACGAATGGCCCTTGCTCATTGCAGATGTAATCAGCATCCTGTAGCAGAAGATAACACCTCCCATGATGGACCTGACTTTGCATCACAGCTAACACCAGTTGTGTGATTTGTTTAGCTATCGTGTGAGCTTTTTGGGTATCTCTGCCTGAAGTCCTTTAACACTAGCCTTTTGTTTTAAGTTCAATTATTTTGTAAAGGCCAAACGAAATCACTTCTAGTACACAAAGACATGATTTCCGAGCCCAGTGAAGGATTGTCCGCTATGGGTGTACTCTGAGAGACTATGGCAGTGAAGAGAGTTCTTTGCAGGTGTGAAACTCATCTCAAGATTTCCTCATGCTTTTTCTATCAGCCAGATTCTTTCACCGTGAGCCTCATCAAAAACATCTCTATCCTCATATCGTTGTTTTTGTTGGCTATTCTTGTCCTCTAGCGGGTTGTATGTATTCAAGGATGCGGGAGTGTAAGATGAAAAATGCACGTTATGTCTCAAATGTTCAATGCCGATTTTAGAACCTGAGCACCACCATTCTGACAGGTGGATTTTCTACCCTTGCAAAGCGCCATGTCCTTTGGGATGCTTAGGCTGGTTCTAGTGATTGGTATAGACTTTAATCTTAGTGACAAAAAGGCATAAAAGAAGTGTGAATAATTTCAATTTTTGTTTTCAGAAGTGAACATGACATCTTGTTCCCTTCTCATCAGAGAAAAATGCAAACAAAAATGAAACTGGAGCCAAGCGAAACCAGTTTGAGAGAGGAAGCCAAAGGAAAAACACACAGAAGTCCTGTGTTCTTCATGCTTGGAGTTGGTGGTTGTTGCTTTCTGTGGGGTTTTGAGGTTTTTGATTAAATTGTGTGGAACCGTCAAGCTTATTTGAATGTTTCCCACTCTCAATCAAAGCAAAGACAGAAAACAGCCATGGCCGGGCTTTAATGCTCTCTATACTGACATGACACTGAGTTATCTTTATGCACATACATGAAACATCAGAGTACCTTTGATGGAAGCAGGCTTGGTGAAAAACACTTATTGGGGGAAGGCAGGCCTCTAGAGTGGAAATTCAGGCTCGTTTCTTCATAAAAATAATAGCAAAATTCCCCCTGACCCCCGCCAAGGTAGACCTTCAGGACCAGTTTTAGATGCTGAAAAATTCCAGCTAGGTCCTAACTGGGGTCCTTCAGGCCTTCCTGTTTGGTTCACACCGTTCCTTAGGTGTCTAAAACCAGTGCTGATGGGCAGTTGCAGCAGCAGCAGCAGCAGCGCTGCCTTGCCCAAACCCCTCTGGCCTTGGCTGGCCCAGCAGTGCCTGCTCAGTGGTGCCAGTCCGGCTATTTGTGGAGCTGTGCAGTGCACAAAATTAGGCAGCTGGTCTGGCTGGAATATTTTTTTTCCCTCTAGGTTTTTTTTTTTTAATTCAGATGAGTTGCCCAGTGTGCTGCTCTGCAGACAGTTGAGTTCAAGGCTGGGGACAAGCAGAAGAGGTGGTGGCTTCCTTAAACCAGCTCTGAGGCTGAAAGAAATTATTGTCAAGCTCCTCCCTTAGCATGAGCTCCTAGAAGCATCTTGGACAGGCATGTAGCCAGCTAACTTCTGCCCAAAGTCTGGTGTAATCCAGTGCAGACGCCCTGGAGCCCCCGGGCTCAGGGTGTGCTTGGACGGTGCCTAGCTCGCTTAGGGATCGGCGGGGAGTGCAGCATTCGGCACCTCTCACGGATCAAAATGAAAGGGTGGAGAGGGAGAGGAGACTGAATATGAGCGCAACGCACCAATCCTGCCAATCCCTGTGCATGTGCTAAAATGCCACACGCGCTCCCAGGCATTTGGGCTTTAATCCCGCAGATCGATGCGCCCTGAACCAGAGTAATCACGAGGACCGAGACCGCCTCTTAATAGCCACTGCTGCTGGGGACAGTGGGTGTCCTGGTCGCCAGCCCCAGGGAGAGGGGACACAGCCGTGACCTGAGTGCGGAGGGGACAGCGGGGCTGGCGATTCCCCTCTCCGGAGAGCGGTGTGAGGCCAGCCTCTGAGCGCGCCGTGCTGCACCCGGTGTCCCAGGCTGCCTCCCATGCCAGGCATGGGGTTCCTTCACGTTTCACGCTGGGTGAAACGCTTCATTCAGAAAGGCTGGACCCAGAAAAATCAGTTTGTTCAGGAGGATATTTAAGAGGGCTCTGCTTCTTCCTGCCTTTTTGTCTTTTCAAGCTAGGTTAATCCAGCCAACTAAATAGAAAAACAATGCAGAGACTAGCTTTCGCTGTTGGTATCAGTCTCTGAGACTTTTAACTCTTTCATTGATGACTCGAATAGTTATATTTAATTTCTCTCCCTCTCAACAGAAAGTCACTGGGGGATTTTCAAAAAGAAGATGGGAGCGAGGAAGGGAGGGAGGCAGCCTTTCATCCCATCGATCTAACCCAGCAGCATATCCTTCATTCACAGCTGCAATAACTTTACCGTTGGGGATGCTTTGAGGGTGCTATGAGTATGTGGGATCTTCCTGGGGGTGGAAGATCCTGAGGGGCCCCCGTCGGGTTCAGAATCTGCTCCGGCATCAGATCATAATCCCTAATATCGGCAGTTCCTGATTAATCAGAGGCATGTTAATAGCAAAGCTGGTCATGAGGCTTTCCCAAGATTCAGCATTATATTCCTGGGCCTGCTCCAGGGACAAAGACGACAAATTGCCGGTACGAAAGTAAAGAAGGACAAGCTTTTTGTGTGCCCTATGGTCTGTTCTCCAGTTTGGACACCTTTACCTGATTTTCTCTGGAGACCGGTGCATTGTAGAAGTTGTCTAAACACAGTAGGGCACAGGAGAGCCAGCAAGCGAAATGCGGTGAGGAATGTTTTCGTTTGAGCACCAGAAAGATTAATGGGAAGCAGAAGGTTAGACCTTGGGCAAGGCACCAGCGTTAAGTCTCAACTTCTTGCCAAAGTGACTGTGAGCAGCTATTTATTGTTAATTGCTGTGCAGCCCTGGTCATGCCCCCCAACCGTTAGGCACTGCACAAAAAAGGGACAAAAACATCATCCCTCCCTGCGAGGAGCTTGGCATGTCCAGTAAGGTTTGTCCCATAGGAGAGCTATCTCGGACTGAGGGAAAGCATGATGCTCGGGCAGTTTTTCCAGAGGCAAGTCATCTGACGTTGCTTTTCCAGGGGGATGCCCAGAGCACCCGATCCCAAAGCACATGCACTGCTCCACGTTGTGGGGTGAATTTTCCAAGTGCTGTTGTAGATCGAGCTGCTGAATGCTCCATATTTACAGGAATTGCCTAACCAAATCTCCATGCAACCACTAGGAGAATGCAAGCCCGCATTGTCCTCAGGCTTTCGACATGCCAGACAAATGGTGCGAGCTTTCGGAGGACTTGTCCAGCTAAAGGGATATGAGCAGGGCTGACGGGACGGAGCAACTGTGTTTTAGACTGCAGCTGTGCACGTGTCTGGAGTTATTTCCCCCAGCCTTGTACTTTCCAGCCCCTTTCCTTGGGAGCAAACGATGTAGTAAAACTTACAGGAATCCTATATTTCTGAGCACGTAGGCTGGTAATCACAGAGACAGCTGGAGTCTTACATTTGTTTGTATAGGGTCCTCTACCAGGGCAGCCATTTGTCAGATCTGAAGTCTGTTGAAAGGTATGTCGTTTTGTTAATTAAAGAAAAAAAAGTGGAGAAATGATAGCACAAATGATACCATCCTATTCCCAGCTCGGCAACCCTGGCTCTCTCCCCTTGCTTTTTAGTATTTCTGCAGTCTCTTTGTAGCTCTGAATGTCTCTTTAGTTTCCGCATTGACTGATGGCCCAACTCCTGGTCCCGTTGAAGTCGGTGGGAGTTTTGTCAGTAGCCTGAGCTGAATGAGAATTTGGCCCTTGAAGTGAAAGCAGTTATTCAGTATCAGAGTGAACAGGTAAGAGAGACCGTTGTGCTTTCCAGATACCTTCTTGTAGCTGAAGGAATCTGACTGTACCTTTCCAAGGTGCCATAAAATTGAGAGATTTTGGATGTTTAATGAGTGCACCAAGCTGCTCTGTCTGTAGTTGCAGGATTGCTCCTTGCGCAATAAGAGCATTTTCTTAAGCAGAGCCTGAAAGTGAATGGGGCAACAACGGCCAGTTTTGGTGTTAAGTCTGTGCTGGTTTGTCTTGAAAGGAAACCTCTGCTCTGGCATGCCTGCTCCCTGGGAAGATGCCATGGAGGGAATATTACTGTTGATGAAGGTGCAAAAAAGACCATTTTATGCTGCAGAACACATGCAGCGTGGTTTCTCTGGATAGCTGCGTTTTGCAGCTACTGTGGCTTTGCACCGTGAAGGGATGAATGCGTCCCTGGATGCTTGTGGGGTTTCTCTGGGGCATCGTATTTTGTTGAGGTTTTTTTTTTTTGGAGATCATCATCTGCCTGGGGAGAGACTGATGCTGAGGAACGTGCCCATCACCACCAGGAAGGCTGAGGATTTGCATCTTCAGATAAACATTTTAACAAAACATTTTAACTGGGGGGAGAGGGGGTTACTTTTCTTCCAGGGCTGATCTATCCCAAGGCAACCACTGCAGAACTAACGTGCGCCCTGAATGTGATTGACAAAGTGCAGCTGCTGAGAATCCCTTGGCCAGGTTCTTTCCGGTGGCACGGTGCCGTCCTGTGCCCCGAGCAAAGCCACCGGCATAAAACTTAGTTCTCTGCTCGACTCCACTCAGCCCAGTTGTTGCAAAATACTTTAACGATTCAAATCCCAGTGCTGCAGAGTGAAAGAAAGGCGGTACCGCCTTACCTCTCTCCTGAGGGTAGCGTGGATGGGATTGATGCATGGACCATCGTAGCCTAGGAAATCATTGCTTCTCTGGCAGTGGCACTGCGCTTTGTGGTAGGAAGAGGATGGCACGATGCCTGCGATGAAGGTGGAGTGCGGCTCCAGGACCCAACCAGTGCTCTCCAGCGCAGTACCCACACAAGCTTACTGTAAAGAAGAAAGGAGGATATTAGTGTATGTTGTCCCCCCAAGCTCTGCCACTGGAGACCCCTGAAAGGCATGGAAGCACACCGGCATTAGGGTTGCTTTTCCACTTTACCTTTTGTGGGCCCTTCAGAATAACCCATGAATCCCAAAAGTCTTCAGATCATGGGTGGAAAATGACTGTCATAACTGACAGAAGTGCAACGATGGTGGGGGATCCCCTTTCTCCTGCCTTTCACTTGGCTCTTTTCAAAGCCACCTTAGTCTCCTGGTGCTGCTTCCCATGGAGTTTGCAACCCTGCATCGGACACCAGGTGGGGACGGTTTCCCTGGGGCTGGAGCCAAGTGGCTGGCATGGGAAGGCAGACTGATTCAGCAGCCAACGCAAGGCACTGAGTCCTCACACTAAGTGATGATCGGAAGGGAAAAGCGGAAGGATCTGCCAGGAGCTCGGGTGCTTTTCTGGAGTGAATTCTGTCCTCTCAGAGATGGTTTTGTGGGACCCTGCATCACTGAGGCCCGCATCTTTAACAGCATGAGCTATTCTTGCATTTGGCATTGCAAGCCTAAAATCCTGGTGTTGGAAGTGACTTCAGGTTCCCACGCCACCAGGTTAGCTAAGCTTGGCGAGTTATCCTGAGTCAACTGAGCCGTCGTGCCTGTGTCCGCGCTCCTACCCTTGAGCAAACGCGATGTTATTTCAGCCGGTTTAATCCGTAGCAAGAGACCTGTACAGGCAAATATCTAAATAATTTTAAAATACAGGCCACGTTCTCTCTCCTTTGGCTTTTCTTCTGTGAAGCAGAGCTAAATTTGCTTCACTGGGGTGTTCGGAGGATAACAGCATAAAACAAGTGTTTGCCTGAACGCTGGATTATCTTCCACACCCATGCCTGCTGCCAAGCCGTGGACATCACTTCTTGTTTGCCATTTTCCTTCCTTTGCCTTTTTTTTCTTCTGTGTTTTTTTCCTAACTTGTTCTCTCCTGGGATCAGTGACTGTAGAGCTTCGGTTTACGTTTGTGTTCGTTCAGCACTTGCCAGTTGAACATTGCCTTTTCAACTCCTCTGGCCATGAGCAGAGGTGCCGTTCCTGTCCCTGTTTTATTGTTAAAGCTCCAAACTGAACAATAGTCCACTTGCGCTTCAGTGTTTTAATGTTACATTTCTTTCACAGCCCTGAAACAGAAAATATTAGTTTTATAACATCATTCTGTCTTTAGAAGAAATGTCTCTTCAAACACTTCTTACAGGAATTTATGGCAGTAGGAACAGGCTGGATTGTTTCATAGCTCATTTCTGTGATTTCTAGATATTTGGAATGTTTTAAGAAGAAGAACCGTCTCGGGTGCCGTGCAGAAACGCATTTTGCCTTCCCTCTTCTTAACTTAAAACTGCAGCCGTGTGTAGCTTTTGTCATCCCTGTGCAGTACTTGCAACCCAAATACAGTAGCAGCCTGTTAGGCATATGAACCCAAAACTGGAAGCAAAGCTGAGCAGTTAAACTTGGATGTCCAAGACGAGAGAAGAGCAAAACCCCGGAGAGTGAACGCTACATTACAGCAGCCAAACTCTTGCAAGTTTAAGCGTGTGACAACTTAAGTCGCACGCTAAAAGGTTTTAACTAACTTTTATTTTGACATTCTTCTTTTCGTAAGCGTTGCTCTTTCTGCTCCTTCTTTTACAAAGCAGTTTGTATGATTGCATTACTGAGAGGAAACAAAGAAATGCCAGGAAAACTTTATGTGGAGAATCTGTACTCATAAAATGGTTGTAAGCTCCCGCAAACAGGAAAGGTCCCCCCCCGTCTCCTTTTTTTTTTTTCTCCTCTGCCAGTCAGCTTGCAAAGAAAAAAACCATGTTGAATATCTCAGAAACCCGGAATCGATGGCCTGAGACTAAACACAAATTCCTTCCACTGCCACCAAGAACAAGCCTGTTGTTCCTACGCTGGCCAAGCATAAGCCCTCAGTCTCTATGGTTAGGAGCCAGTTGGCCTCAGAAAGTAGGTTTTAACTCGTGCGGATGCCAAAGAATACAGATTTGATGGGCAGATGGGTTTGGCAGGCAAGGCTGGAGGCTGTTTAGCCACTGACCATTGAAGGATATTTGTGAATGGCCACTTCCTTCGTCCGAGCACGCTTAGCAGAGCTGCGCAGACCTCTGCTGGGAAAATAAAATTAATTGCTATGTGAAACGTGTAAAATACCCTGTGCTATTTATCCCAACAGAGATGGCAATTTGGGTTAAGGGACGAGACCGAGCCACAGAGAGGGGATTATAACGGCTACAAAACCAGTAGCGACACAGAGTCGCATGGGTTACTGTCACGCTACCATTTGTTGCTCCGTTTCTTTGCTTCTTGCGGGTGCGCCTGTTTGTCTCTGACTTGATGTGAGTCTGGAGAGATTCCCCTGCGAGTCTCCAGCACGGTTCCCCAGAGCCTTGTAAGGAGCTGAACGTTAAACCATCCAGCACGCTCTCGGAGCAAATAGCAAGTGTTAAAAAGGCAACCGGCATGCAGGGAGCTGCTGCCGGGCTGGTTTCTAACCCTGTGCGGTCCCAGGCGAAGCCAGTGGATGCCAGGAGCGTCTCCTCGTTAAAGGCGCTGCAGCTCTGCCCTCTCCCTCTTCCCCGGTAAAGCCGTGCTCCAGAATCCGTCACTTCGCTTTTCGGTGCTGGGGGCCGGTGAAGCCAATCCGAAAGGGGAAAGGCACTGGGAGAGAAAGAGCGTTCCTGTTTGCGTGCCCAGAAACACAGCTTGTCAATGCCGAGGAGCCAGGGAGTTACCCTGATAAAAGGCACACGACCTCCGAAGGAGGTGAACGCATGTGATGTTCACTAAACACGACACTCCACATGTATCTTCTTTATTGTCTCGGCATGAACCCAGTTCGAAGGAGCGCAAAGCCAGGCAGACCGTCTGATGTCCTAAGTCTTGCCCTTCTGCAAGAAGGAGACCTTTAAACTTCCTTTGTTATTTCTGTGCGTGTGCGTGTGCGTGTGTGTGTGTGTGTGTGTGTTGTGCAGACGCTGATAATCTTGTCTTGACAGCCCGTTTGGAAATCCAAAATGTCCAAGTTCAGTTGGAGGATGCAAGACACTCTCTGGCTGCATCTGCTGGCAGGAATTTCCTCCAGCTCCAGCTTCCTGTAGAAAGAAACAAGAGGAAAATTTCCTCGCTCTTCAACCTTTTTTTTTTTGCAGTTTAGTGTAACAGTGTCTGCTTCTGAGGAACCCTGCCACGCCAGACATGTTTCTAGAGAAAATGCAAACTTTGGACGCAAAAGCAAAGACACTGCCAAAGCATTTCTTCCATTCAGCTGGCTCTTTTTTGCTTGCAGCAAGGGGCTCGGAGTCAGCCCGAGTGGGTTTGCTCGCCCCTTCTGAGTAGATGCATCCTCTCAAGCAAATCGTTTGCCGGCAATTGCTCTTCTTTGTGCCTGTTGAATTTCCGTGTTGTCTGCCCGGAGCTGTATTCACGCTATCTCCTATCCAGAGCTACTGGTGTTGGCTGTCTGCGCTACCAGTGGGAGAGGTGTCTGAGCCGGTCACCTATACGGGAGTCAAGGGCGAGACTTTATACGGGCAGCAAAGGCAGCTACTGCTAGTAGGGTGCCAAAAGTATCCTTCAGTTTCTTCATCTGTGCATGTGTCCTCTTCCTTTCCAAGCGACGATGAACGACATGGTGGTAGCAGTCATGGAAGGGCAGAGCTGGTCTCTTCTGACTGTCCAGTCTGTGGCTTCCTCGGTCTTTTTTTCCCCAAGGAGTGAACCATTGAGATCTGCAACCACATAAGGAAGGAGGGAAATACTGGCCACAGCATTTGTGTTTAACACGACATCGGCTGTTCCTTCCCTGGCCCTCTCTGGGAGACATCAGCGTTTGCAAGCTCTGTTGTGTAAACAGGGCTCTAAGAGATTTCCAGAAATGGGGACATTTGGGGAGAAAGGTTCTTAGAAACGGAGGATTTTTTGTAAAAACAGCGGGGAAGAACTGTTGGTGTCTGCCTCAGAGAGAAAGGCCAAATGAAAACGTTCAGTGTAGGTACCTGTGTTATTTGGTAGTCTACTTTTTCACTTTTTTTTTCTCTCTCAGAAATTCCTGATACACTTTTAAAACCATATGGCAAACTGAGCAGTTCACTAACACAGCAGTACGTGCTGGTGATAGAACGAAGGTGCCAGTCGCTGGAACAATACAACAGGCCAGGCAGGTTTGGAACTACTTTTGTCTGGGAAAAAAAAAAAGCTTCTGACATTTCTTCCCTGCCTGGCTTCCCATTGATGAGATGGGACTAGCCAAGTCTTCCCCGATTTTGTGTCGAAGCAAGTCTTCATCTAACACTGAAACAAGGGAGAGTTTTTCCTGGGAACTGAAGTAACGTTATCTAATTGCTCCTGAAAACCCCGGCTGAAATAGGCCTATTCTTGAAGGGAGATTTAGAGGCATGAGTCAGATATTACATCATGCTGGATGCCAGGGAATTGTCCCTCCTGTTGTGGTGGGGAGGCCCACAAAGTCAAACGCCTAAGGGCCAGACTGTTTGGTGAGACAGAAGATATGTTAACCGAATGGGACTAGTTGATTTAACACTGACCTGCCAAGCAAAGCCTCGTGCGGCATACAATAGCACATGATTTTTCAGGTATCATGTAACTTGAGTCTGGGGTTACGTTATTTCTGTTCATTAAGGTTGCATTTGATGTAGATGCTCAGCAGGGTCTGGAAATGTATTAGTTGGTATGAGGCTGTGCTGCTGGGATAATTTATATGACTACAGCAGGGCTGAAACCATTACATATTCTTTTTCAAGTCATTTCCATCTCATGTGGCTCTGGCTGGTCACTAGCAGGGAGAAAAATCGTATTTTCTGCTTCATGGCTGCAATTTTTTCCTTCAGTGCTTTCTCTGAAAGCACGACCTAACCGTTATGTGCCTTTGCTTTAGGGTATCAGGGCTCTGATGCTACAGGCACTATGTGAATGAGGCTGTTTTGTGAGTAAATATGTTTAATGGTGCCTCAGTTAACCCCATTAGAAAAGGTCTTCCTCATCTTCATTGCTCTTCTGCTACAGATCCAGGCAGCAAAAAGATAAGGGGCCTGCATGTAATAACGTCTGTCTTTGTCCTTCCAGGCGACAGCAGAGACTTCCTGGTGGGAATAAATCTCAGCAGCACACAGATCATCAGCAAGGTGGCACCAAACACAACAGGGAACACCAGAAACTCTACCAGGGAGGCCAGGCCCCTCACTCCTCAGGCAGGACGGGCCACCACGGCTACAGCCAGAACCGGAGATGGCACCACAACCAGAAGCACTCACCCAACGACAAAGAAACGCACAGAAATGCCAAAGAGACTGAGAATCTGAAAATCGAGGACACCTCCGTCTGCACGGTGCATATTCCCTTAGAAATGCACCGGGGCCCGGAGGCTGTGGAGAAACAGTCTCAGCAGTACACCCAGGAGTCAGAAACCAAGCGGAAAGACAGTATTCACGAGCGCATTGGGGAAAGACCCAAGATCAATTTGCTTCAGTCTTCCAAAGACAGGCTGCGAAGGAGACTAAAAGAAAAGGTACTACGCCTTAGAGGACCTTTGAATTTCCCTTTTCTCAAGGGTCTGGCCGTTGGCCATTCTCCACGTGAAGGGAAGGCTGGGTTCCCGGGGACCTTCCCATGAGGGCACCCGACTTGTCTTCTAATCTCCCAGTGTCAACACTTCCCTTGAAGTATCTGTGCTTCTCCAGGAGGCTTTTTACTGACACACTGCTGAGGCGCTTAACCCATCAGCATGTGGCTCCTTGGTTGAGGTTGCTGTTGGGTTGAGTTTCCCAAGTAGGTTGTGCAGCCTCCCCCGACACCTGCAGAAGGCCTTCTGAGAAGGCTGGTGCACACGCAAGCCCTGGCACAGGCGGCCCCTCTCCGGTGGCTGGTCCCATCTGACTGACTCCCAGTCTGCAGAGCTCATCTGCTTTGCGCAGAGGTCTAAAAAAGGCAATTTGTCTCTCAGCAACTAAAGAGCTAAATGCCAAGCTTAGACTTTGAGTGCTGAATATTTGGAGTCAGCGACTTAAAGGTGATATCCATTTATCTAGATAATGAATTGAAACGCCCTTGTTTTTCCCCTTCCTTCCAACTACCCAACAATAACAAAGGTATTGCATGCAAATGACAGAGGCGAAATCCTTTCTGGAAACAATCTTCAGCCTCAGATTTCTGAGGAATTCTGAGATAAAACCTTCATTTGCCCCCTGTGGCACTCAGAATTCTTTCTCTCAAGATGCTTTTTTCAGGCTGGAAAATGCATTTATGTGGGCATTTCCAATGAGCAAAAATAACCTGGACATAGACAATTCCATGGGACTGCATGTTGGAAATGTATGCCTCTGAGTACACGTGCGTTTACTATTTATGTATGCACCACGAGGGGAGGAATATATTTTGTTAGTTATTTTCATATTCTTTAGAGCAAAAGCAGTATATCAGAGACTTTCAGAGAGTTCACTTTAATTAGTTTCTCATGTTCTAATGTAGGACCTGAGCCTGCAAAAGCTTCTTCATAAAATCGTCCTCACTCATAGCTTCTTACACTGTAGCTTCTGTGAGCCTGCCCAAGTGAGAAATGGTTTGCAGGATCAGGCTTAATAGTTGCATGCCCTGGGAACTTACAATCTTATAAGAAACACATCATGTAAGCACGACTCTTCAGTGCGTGTAATCAACACAATTGGCCTGATAGCTCCTGCCAGCTAGCATGAGAGTTGTGCAAGAAAATTGCTAAAGGTTTGTATTGTATGGCACATTTTTAAGATTGAACAGGAGGAAGAGAAGAGAGCAGACCAGAGCAAGCAAGGTGCATGAGGGGAAAGGGACAAATGCATAATTAAATTTTAAAAAGAAGCAATAAATTCCATGAGAATGGCATGAAGTGAAACACGTAACAGTCAAGAGATGGAAAGGTTAAGAGTTCTTCTAGTGCCTGGATCATGTGACATCTGTGATCCCAAGTTAGACTGTTAAATATACATTGAACTGTAGATATTCTGTAGAACTGTTATCTGAGCATTTTGCAAACATTAATGAACTAGCTTTGAAAATGGAGGCAAGAAAATGTCCATTATTACCATGTTGCACATGGGAAACTGAGGTACAGGCAGGCACCCCCCAGAAGTCCCTCTGAGGTTACAAAGACAGCTGGGGGGTGATCTGACCTTGGTATCCTGCATCAATGTCTCAAGCAAATCTTCTCCCTGAGCAGAGGGTGAGCACTAGGGGGTTGACTACAATGAGAAATGGGGGAAGAGAACATTTCCAGGTCAGGACTCATTAACTGCCTTCCAGTTCTGAGATGAGACCATTATGCCTCTAGAAGATGCCTTAATTTTTCTACATCTGTTTATATGTCTCCCCAATCCCCTTTCCCCCTTTCTTGTTTCTGGAAGAACAAGGGCTGATATGTCTGTTTTTTCCTTGTGTAACAGACGCCTTGTCTTTCCCTTTTCACGGACCAGGACGAAGTCACGGTGGAAACCACCAATCCCCAAAAGAACAAAATGGACAAATTAATTGAAATCCTCAACAGCATGAGGAACAACAGCAGCGATGTTGACTCCAAGCTAACCACATTCATGGAGGAGGCCCAGAACTCCACCAACTCAGAGGAGATGCTGGGTGAGATCGTCAAGACCATCTATCAGAAAGCAGTGACAGACCGCAGCTTTGCTTCCACAGCTGCCAAGCTCTGTGATAAAATGGCTCTCTTCATGGTGGAAGGAACCAAGTTCCGGAGCCTGCTCCTCAACATGTTGCAGGTAATGAGATATTTAGCTAATTAGATACCTGCAGCTGCATCCAGCCTCGTCTTACTGTAGATTATGAGAGCTGAGCTTTTACCAAATGCCGTTTGTGCCCAGTTTGTTAGAGGAGAACAGCATTGTTTCTGTGGTTTTGTTTGCGCACATCTTTTATAGTTACCATTGCCGTAGTAACACTGTAGGCATCATCTGGTTACTGTCCATTTCCATTTCATGAGCTGTTCGTGGAAATCTGGTGTCTCACACCAGGGCCCATCTGTAAGGCGAGCGGATTTCTTGTGGCAACTTCCCTATGGCATTAAGAGAGGAGACTGTGGCACTTAACAGTGGAGTGTCATTGCCAGTCTCCTCAGCTAAGGTCGGTCTCCCTTTCTGTTTCCCCACACCTCTGAACACCAGGGATATCAAATTAAGTCGCGGTCCCCAAGTAGGCTGTTGGCTGCATGGCCTGGCCGAACGGCTCGCTCCTGGTTTCTAATTGCTGGGTTCGTCTCGCGTGGCTTGCAGCTGCACCAGCTGCATTTGCAACCCAGACAGTCATAATTTGTGCATTTGCCGATCATTCTGGGTGATTTGTTTATTGGTATGCACAGCAGTGGTTGGTTGTCCTGCTCTAAAACCATCAGAGAGAGCAAAGGCAGGGAGGAGAAAAAAGCAGCGGCTCTGGTAACTAGCCCATAATAACGGTGTATGGTGGGGAAATAGGGCTGTCCTCACGTGGCAGTGGACTGCTGGGGCAGCGTATTTACTGTACTGCCACTCTCCAGGTGGGGTTTGTTTTCTGGAAAGGGTGTCTTATGCTTCAGAGACCTCTCTGCTCCCCCACTTGGCTGCCTCATTCCCTGATGGCACAGGCCACACAGTCCCTCTGGTTGTGTCTTGGAGTGGGACCCCTTCCAGAGGAGCAGCCGATGGCACGTGGCTCTCCATCGTTACTGGAGAGGAGACGTGGAGCTGGAGTTTGCGTCCTTAAGCTCAGCTTATCAGTTGTGTGTGGAGACTTATGAGATTGATGGCACCTTTATTTTTCAACTTGAAGTGATCCGTCCAAATCTGGTCAAGGTTGGTAGTGACCAAAGCTGCTAATACTGTATCAGCTTCAGTGTACCATTGGCTCGCAAGGCCATCTCAGACCCATGAAGGATGAAATAGTATGCTGGCTTGTCACGGGGCACTGGGAAAGTGATGGTAGGTCTCACTTGCTTCTCAAAGTGGAGGCTGACCCAGAACTTTTTAGGACAGTCCAGACTGATGTTGGATAGGGAAGCTATGAGGGCAGGGTGGCTCAAATCACTCAAACATTTGGACTGCCACTGCTATATCAGTACTAGTACTGAGTGGGTCAGGGTCCTCCCTGTTCCCACACTGTCCTGCACGCGACTGTGAGTCTTGTGCAGATATTGGAACACTTCGGATGACACAGGGTCCCTGGGGCTGTTGAAAACACGCAAGGCTTCGGCGAGCAGAGGACCGTTTTTTACCTCTGACTCACGTTCAGCGTCCCAGCCCTCTCCAGGTTTGGAACATCTGTTGCTCTTGCCAGAGCTCATCGCTTTGGTTGCTTGTTTCCCAAGTTGTGCCTGGATGTGTGTGCATTGTGTGGGTTGAGTCATCTTTTGGGCAAACAGCACATGGTGGTCACCGGTGCTTCTGATCCTGCTGTGGATGAAGTGTTGGAATGATATTGCTGTTTCTTCCTGCTCGCTGGATACCTTCTCTCTTGTGTTTAGAGGCTATCACTTGTTTGTAGGGATGGCAGGGAAGAAGCTCCCTTGTTCTGCCACCAACATAGACATCGTTCCCTGGGAACAATCCCTGCCTCCATTTTGTGATCCATAGTTTGATGCAGCTACCAGTCAGAGAAGGAGGGGACCTTGCCGCAGATGTCCCTAGTGTCCTGCCACTGCTGCCAACACGGCTGTGGCACTGCTAAAGGTCTCTGTCCTCCCAGAAGAATCCAGAATAGCTGCACTTGCTGGGATTATTAGGATTTTTTTTTCTTAAAAAATGGCAAATGGAAACTTGACCTTGAAACTTGACCTTAAGGAAAATGTTTCCGGCGATGGATTTTCCTGTGGAAATGAGAGGGAAGCTGGTAAGTAGCCAGTAGTCCGATAGATTTAGGTATCTACCACATTCAGGGCTCTTACGTTTGCTGTGCTAGTGATCAGTCTTTGACCTTCGGTAGGTTTTTCATCTCCCTCTGCCTCAGTTTCTGTTGGAAAGAGTTAATTCCTGTTTACATACCCCAAGCGCCGCTGAGAGGCTGAGCTAACACAGAGCCTCCGGAGATACGTAGAAAAAGATGCAGTATTAAGGGCAAAACAACGTTGGCTGTTTGCTAGATTGTTTTGCTCTCTCTGGTTCATCGTGCGCTCGGGGAGACCTCAGGGACTTGGCTGATCTCGCGTACGCCATGTCTCCGAAGAAAGGAAATTACAGCAGGGAAGGAGTTGGCCCCAGGAGCGGTGAGAAGCGTTTTGTGTGCTGCGTGTAGCCCTTAGCCGTGTCTGTCCTCTGTGCTCTGTATTATAAATGTCTGTCGTGGTAACACGGTAAACATGCAGGGGCTAACCTGCTGGGTCCGCTGTGCACGAGGAGTCTCCACTCTCGTTTCCTGGTGGTGCTAACAGATGACAGAAAATCATGAGTCCGGCAACAAAGAAATTCCCTTACTCAGCGCTTCATGTCTCGCCATCCACGGAAGGAGCGTTTTGCTTTCCCAGCGGTGGGTCAGCGAGAAGGCAGGCACATCTGATGAGCACAGTGGCTAGAGTGGCTTCTTGATGTACAGGATCATGGAGAGATGGAGTCTGAAAGAGTGGGGGAAGATTAGTCTGTCACCTGCCACAAGCTGTGTTAAACCGCAGTGGTGTTTGTTGCCTTGCATGTGTGTGTGTTCCAGTGAGGAGGTCAGATACGCAGTGTCCAAGTGAACGTCAAGGAGTTCATTTGTTAGCGCAGTGCAAGGCTTGATAAAGGGAACAGCCTGCAGCACTTGTGTGCTGTCACACGTCTAGCTCCATGGGGAGCACCTGGAGGCAGGGCTGAGGAAGGAGCCCAGGAGTCCTGATGAGCAGACCTGTTCAGACCTGCATGCCACATTCTCTCCTTGGAAGACAAGGCAGTTGTCCAGGCTTTGGAGAGTGCAGCGTTAGATATTATTCAGGACAGGCTCAACACTGGCTGGGTCCAATGGCCAATGTATTGAATGGCTTTGTTTTGCTTCTTTTAACATCTGTTGACTATGGCTAGGAAAACAAAGAGGCAGAGGCTAGCCGATACTTCTTCTTGAATCGCCTGATATTTTCTTTTGAGTCTGTGCTCTTGTTTTTGCAACTCTTGCATGTAGATAGGGTGAAGTTGAGGAGAGAAGGGGTGATGGTGAGGAGAAGACGGCTCTGTGGCTTAATGCAGTGCCATAGCAGGCACTCACTAGGCATCTTACTAGGGCTACAAGCATGGACGTGCTAGAGCAGGAGGTTGGAGAAAAACAGGGTATAGTCATAAGACAGCAGCAGGGTTTAGAAATCCCATCCAGATCTGGACTGGGCATAGGTCTGAGGAGATTAAAGTCCAAAAGCAGTGATAGCTTTCTCCGTTTTACAACCGGCAAGTGAAGGCATGGAGAGATTAAGCACTTTGGACAAGGGCACATGCGGAATCTGTAGCAGGGTGAGGTCTGAATTCAGATTCTCCCAAGTGTCAGACTAGCACCTTAACTACAGTCTCTTGCATCTTTGCCATGCATTTTCATATAAATACCGACATCCAAGGCTCTCCACAAAAATTTGCAAAGGCTGAAGTGTGGTTATGGTTGAAACTAAAAAAGGGAAGGAAACCTCTATTTCTCTGAAAGAAAGGTACCCATGAACACTCTTCAATCCTAGGCAACTGGAAGGGATTTAAAACGCTGCCTGAAATCTGCTGGAAGCAAAGTCTAGCAAGATGCAGAGTTGTGCAGGGAGCAGTCCAGGGAGGAATACTTAACTACAGGGCTGTCAGGGAGATCCAGAGTGCAGTCCTGGCCCTGCAAAGCTGATGGGAGTTTTAGTGCTGGCTAAGCTGAGAAAATGATAGTTCTGCATGTCACCTTAGGAGCACCTATACTTTGGGGTTCTCTCCGTCTCATGTAATTCAAATCTTCAACCTGCCGGCTATGCTGAAGCTGTGGTCTGACATTTGGCTGCAGAACTTCTTCTACCAGCGAGGTTAAGCTGTTCCTGTCTGCCCCAGTTGGTTCTTCCACGCTTGCGATTATGTCTTTGTCCTGATCTGACCAAGGCTTTTGTGAAGTGAATCAGACTGAGGAACTGATCCAGCTAAAAAATAACTGAGCAGAAAAAAAAGGCGGGGAGGGTTCTTCTCCCGCTGCATTAGTTGCCCTGTCTGGCTCCCATCACAGCCGCTGAAGCACATGTGCTGGCACAGGGTAGGAAGAGTGGGTTGGGGGATGTCATTTCTTAGGCCGTCAGAGCTGCTAAAACATTGCTCGCCAAATTATGCCTAAATTGCGTGACCTCATATTTGCTGCAGAGCAAGCATGCGCACAGCCCTGCTGGCATGTTCGATTGACAGCATTTTGATCTGGTCCCAAGTCTCTTGCAAAGCAGCTTGGAAGAGAGGGAGCAGGCAAGTCACCATGCTGGTCCTCCTATTTTCATTAGGTTTAAATTAAGCTGTTGCTTCCTTTTAAGGGGAAGAAAGCTATTTTTAAGGAGAAGAATGAGTCTTTGATGCAAGAAGGAATCCAGCCAAGGCATGCTGTTCTTGGCACGGGTTTTGCCCCTAAAGAGTTGGTCCTGTGCTCAGAAACTAGAAGAACACCCACTGAATTAGTCCCAGGCCTAACCTGTGACCACAGTCTATTCACACACACGGTTATAAGGACCTGAGACAAGGCAAGGTTAATCGTGATGGTTGGTGAACAGCATGATCACCATGGCAGCAAGGAGAGCACCGTTTCTGAAGCCTCTTGTGAAGCGTCCAAGCTAACGAGGGCCTTAGCTGCGGGAGCAGGAGTTTGGGCTGACTCAGTTCGTGGAGGACACAAAGCAGGTCATGGCTATATTACAGCCGTTCAAACCTTGAGAGCAGAAACAGCCTCTCTGTGAGAAGCACATCCCTTCAGGGTGGAAAGTGAAAACCAAACAGTCCCATAGATAGGTGGCTTGGACTTGGGGTTCCTGCTGTTGGACAGAAGTGCAAACTGGACAGTCCTTTGTGACGCTGGCAGACCCTTGGGGTCAGGCTTTCATAGGTGCCTGGCTTCTTCAGGTCCTGTTAGGCTAGGAAGGAAGAGAGGAGCGCTCTGCTTCAAAGCATGACACCGAGGGCCGAACTGCATAGATGAGTATTAGCCTCCCTTCTACCCAGCCGTGTGCTTCCCAGTCCCGCTTCTGCTCAGGTTCACCACCAAAATTGTCTCTCCTCTGGTCACAAGGAGTCCTGCCTTCACCTGTGGAATTCTTGAGCTTGTTTCCTTGGTCTCTGTGGTCCCATGGGAGCAAGAGCCTGGAGCAAGGCTGTTGGGGCAACTGGAGCTGGTGTCGACTGTCTCCAGGCGGGTTCTCCTGTGACCATGTGGACCCACCACAGCTCAAAGAGGAGAAGACAAGCACAGAAAGCCTTCTCCTCCTGCCAGGAGAACTGCTGCCGAGCTGACCCCAGGCAACCAGCAGAGATGGAGGGTCTCCCACCCAGCAGCAAGGTGCTGGGGAGGACAGTGACTCAGGAAGCTTCCACATGACATTTGTTGCCATGGGTGGCATCAGGAGAGGAGCAAAGAGATAGTTGATGTTTGGGTTCCCCGTGTTAGGCTTGCAAACTCCCATGAAATAATAGTAGTCTTTCCCTGGATTTTAGTGCGTGCGAGAGGGGTCACCTCCCAACAGTGTCGCCTTGCAGAGCTCAGCAGGATGGTCCCTGTCTCCTCCAAAAACAAGCACAACTCTGGAAAGGGAACTCTGTGATCCACAGAAGCTCTAGGAAGCCATCCATCTCTTTTATTTCCCATGACCACGATGGAGGGGTTATTAAGTTTAATTTTATGACTAGGCACCACACAGCCATTTGGCTAATACACTTGTCGTTTTTTACGTCTTAATATTTTTTAATGCTATGTTATTTTCTGTCTCCTAGGATTAGAGGTTTTTAAGGGTGCACTGCTGATATATAGATTGCATGACTCAGGCGGTTTGACCGCGGGTGGAACTTTGAATAAGTCAGATAATTGCCCTGGTGCAGAAACAATTTTGCGGGAAAGATAGGTTTTAAAAAATAGGTTTCCAGGGAATATCCCGGTGTCTGTACCAGAGCTGAGTGAAGACATGCATGGCAGGAGAGGAAAGCTAGGTCAGGTTTTTGTTTTCTCTAAAGACAAAATTACCAAACCAGAGTGAATTTTTCTGGTAGCTTATTTGTCATTGCAGAGTTTTATTTTACTGCTCTAGAAAACTCAGGTTAGCCGCTAAGCAGTTTTTATCGGCAGGGACAAAGAGAAGAGCGGAAGAGACCCCTGGCTTGGGGTTACAGTGAGTAACAAATCCAGTGAAACACTGAGATGTTTGTGTAGGAATAACATGTATTGATGGAAACACAGAATTCCCAACAAGGCTCAAAACTGTCTGAAATCCATTCTTCAGGAATAAACAGGACCATTGCAATGCACTTACACGCACTGGCCAAAGAAACTACCCCTGTACATTAAAATACGTCAAAAGCATCGAAGGAGAAGTGTGCACGTTTGCGTTATAATGAATCTCAACGAAGAAGAGAGCTTTGCCATGCTAGGGTGTATGCAGACAAGGCCAAAAGGCTGCTGCCCCGAGGAGCTTACTGTCTACACAGCTGGGAGGAGATTCGCACCTGGAGAGGTGCTGAAAACCATGGAGAGGTGCTGAAAGCCGCAGAGCAGACACGAGAATCGGTGTCTCTGTGTTTTATTGTGCCTGTCGTTGTCAAAGCATGTCTAGGAGCCTCTCAGCTGGTCGGTACAGCAATTGGGCTCGGGTAAATCCGTGTAATTATTTGGTCTTGGATAATGACGGTGTTTAGCAACTAGGGGAAGAGGCAAATAAGGCACAACATCAGATACTGAAAATCAATATTGCATGTAAACCAAGGTAAGCTCGCAAACTATCTGGTCCGTTTTTGCTTTTCTCATTGCCTTGGAAGTGGTGGGCTGTTGTAGCCCAGCAGACATCAGACCCAGCCTCTCTCCCAGGGTCTCTCACTGATTCACAATTTTCCCATGCAAAAGCCTTGAGTGTTCCCAGCCAGAACACAAATCTGGTGGTTACTTTTACCAAACAGCAGTTTTCTTCTGCTCATTTTATTTCAAAAGCGATTATAAAGCAGGATGAGACAGATTATAGTCATGTTCACTAGAGTCCACCTCCATCAGGGTATATACAGGCAGATAAGGCTTTGTTAGAATCGCTATGGAAAATCAGTCCCAAATTGACCAGCAAGGAGCAGAGGGGGCTCTAACCACTTGTTAGCACTGCCGGCTCTGATGCTTTGAGCATCTGTTTTTCTGTTACCCTCCTTGCACCCCTCTGCTCTCTTCTCCCATGCTAGATCACTCTTGCGCCTTGCCCAGTTTGGCTGAGTAATGTAAAGAAATTAGGTAATGCAGAATCAAAGCAAATTTGAGCAATGGACAGGAAGGCAGCGTGGAGTTATCCGAAGAGAGCACAATGGCAGTCCATCTGCATTAGAGAGGGCTCTTCCAAGTGGCTTTCTTCTCTTGTCACAGTCAGTCACCCTTTTTGCCCTGCCACTCCCCACCATCAGACCCAATAAAATCATTTCTATTGCAGAATCATTTGCAATACTGAATGGCTTCATGTTCAGCTCTTCCCAGTCACTTTTGATGGCATGTATACAGAATAAATAATATATCATTTCTCCAGAGAATCCCATAGTGCTCTTCAGAAACATGTAACAAGTCTCAGTGAGCTCTGTGCACAGGCAGGGAACATGATGCTGGTGTTGGAAAGCTGCAAGGAAATCAATTGCAGAGAGTGAATAGACCGTGCAGATAACTGATTTCATGTGCAAGAGCACAGAAAACTGCAAAGGAATTTGGTCAGCCCAAAACTGCACATCTCTTAAAAATATCTTGACATGGCAAAAGGTCACAGATCAGTACAGGTCAAAAGTACAGTGTTATCTGAAATTAAAGAATTTAATGTTTCATAGCTGATAGTAAAGTATTTTGACTTTCTCCACACACAGTTTCTTTTTCCAGCCAAAATAATTGGATGGATTCACACAAGTTTATGACATATTTTGGTCAGCCCTAAAACTGCAGTTTTTGCAACACATTCAGACTCGATAGCCCGGGCTGGAAACGAACCCATGCACAAAGTGCAAAAGACTTGTTGCAGCTGTCTTGAAGTGAAATAAGGGCATTGGCAGTATGAGGCAAAGGATGCCAGCGGAAAACGTTGCCGAGCTCCGGCCCTAACCTCTCCGCAGTCAGGCATTTGCAGATGTTTTCAGCCATTTCGGGATAATTTCCTGTTAATTAAAAACTTGAATAAAATGCTCGCTCTGGAGAGCTGGATTTGTGTCTCTCTAGCACCTTTCAGACTAATCTCCTCCCAAAACGTAAGGAGCTCTGCTAGCTGTACACTGGCAAGCTCGGGAATTACCATCCCCGGGTGTGATAAATAGGGATAAAGATGCCCTCTCCTCTGATCCGCTCATCCCCGGAGCGCTGCTGCCGGCCCCCAGCCCGGGCAGAGCCGGCCGCCGCCGCCGCTCCCCCCGGCCCCCCATATGCCGCCAGCAGATGTTGCTGTTTTGAAGGAGCGCGGTGGACTTGTTTGTCCCTTGCTCTTAGGCCGCGAGCTGCGGTCCCCAGAGTTCAGCCTGACCTGCGGCACCCAGACATGAACCAGGCTCTCGCGGAGGATCTAACAGCTTAGTGCGCTAACCCGCTGAGCCGCCCGGCCAGCGCCGGGCAAGACGTATTGATCGTGTCCCTAAACCCCAGCGGGGCTCCGGGGCGATAAAACCAAGTGCTGAACGCTTTGCCTGCAGAGCTGGAGCATCGTTCGTTGAAGAAACTTGTCTTTTTTAACCTGGCTCCTCTTATATTTGCAGCTGTTGACAAGCGCGCGCGTAGGAGGGGTGCCCACACCGGTTGCGCTCGGGGACTGCACATGTTCGCGGCTTATCTCATGAGACTTGTTGCGATCCCGAAGCGTATGCCAGCTCCATGGCACAAGAATGCCGTCGTGTCATCCCCTCCCTGCAGACACCTCCTCTAGAGAGTATCTCCCTTGGCCGACGTATACACTTTCCAACCTAATAGCCCTGGCTGGAAGCGAACCAGTGCCTAAAATGCAAAAGACTTGTCGCAGCTGTCTCCATGTGAAATATGGGGATTGACGGTATCAGGAAAACTCTGGTTTGAGTTTACCCTGCTCCATGCTTTGGGTCTGAATCCCCTCTTTGCCCTCAAACCCGCGTGATGCCAACCTGCGGGGATGCTGAAGTGAGACGTGGAGAGTGGAATAACGCGATCGACATCTGAGCAGCCTCTAGGAAATGCTGCCTTTTCTAGGCTCCGCTCGGTGGGGTTTTGGTCTCGTCCATATTCAGTTTAGTTTGGAGGGGATGCAGGCGAGTTAGATGAGTCACCCAACATCACCGGCAGAGAAGTGCTTTGATAGCTTGCCACGTGTTCACAACAAACCAGTGCAAAATGGTACCGGTTGTCTTTATTCTGCCCAGACTGCAGTTCCCAACACTCACTGTTTCCTCAGATCAACACAGAAAATGTATTTCCTGAGCGCAGAGGTCTAAAGAGGTCCTTAATACCACCACGAGCAGCACCCAGAGCGATCTTGGGCTCCCAGGAGATGGTTGCACGTGCAGTGGAGAAGCTGGGCAGGTTTTTCCTCTGAGACGGGGTATTTCTATCATCTAAAATGCACTGAGAATGCACTGAAGCATAGAGCAAAGAGCCCAGACTCACCCTCTGTTGCTTTTATTACTCTCAGGAGGTATCCTTCCGAGTTCAAATATCCTCCTCTCCTAGAAGAAACACCACTGATAAGTTTAACAGGCCAGCGAGCTGCTTTTTCCATGGAAAAGGCTCTTTTTCCTCTGCTATGGTGAATCCAGGCCAGAGGAAGCAGCTATAGCCCATTCACATTCACATTAAACATGCTGTCAAGGAGGGATTGAAGTTGTGGGCCCAGAAAGGCAGGTCCAGAGCCTGAGGTTGGTCCTAGCATGAGCCTCCAGGAGGGACATGTCTGAATTGGGCCCAGGGAGTGTTTGAAGGGAAGGGTTCACGCACAACCAGCTTGGCGTACGTACGTATGGTGTCTTTGCCCCTCTATAAATACCTGCTTGATTAATACATTGAAAGGAAGTCTCCTGCGAGAGATTTTTGCTTGTCATGGTTTTAATCATTGCCTTCTACTGCCTGTGGTGGGTTGTTGTTTTTTTTCGGGGGGGGGGGGAATGTTTTTAAGCAATGTGTCAGAAACCCTTCATGTGTAACATAAGTTGGAGTATTCCTCTGTTGAAATCTCCGTGCTCTTTATAGCAGAGATGTGTCTGCATCTGAACTATGCATAGCAAAGTATATTCTTAGAGTGGACATCACTGTGGCTGTAATTGTACACCGCTTCCCTTAGCAACCGTTCCCAACAACACATCAAACAGAAGGGTGATACCTTTTTTTTTTTTTTTTTTAAAAAAAAGGCACATCTATACACACAGACCAACACGGCCTGTTTCAGAGCTCATGCATGAATCCAGGCAGAGTCAAAATCTGGTATGTCCCTGCCTTTGGAAACACATTGGTGCCAGGGTCCCAAAGGGCTATTTCTATTACATACCCCAAAATCTTGTAAGTTGAATGACTGTTTGCACCAAAGCTGTCTCTGAGCAGGCATTTGCTGAAGAGAGGTGGATCTGGGTTTTTTAAAATGAAATATACTGGATATTTTTTAAATGGCTCCTAGCACACATCTATGGGCAAGTCATGGTGAGCAGAAGGTGCGTGGAGTGAGGAGACGGGAGGGAGCTCCTCAGCTCCGCAAGGCGGAGAGGACAGGCTGCACTGAGGACGTGTGACTAGGACCTGGGAGATGGGTGCTGCGCTTCCAACCCTGTCCCCAGGCTTTGGATCGCATTAATCCCTGCTTTGGCCTGTTGTCATTATTTACACTAGTGCCGTGGCAAAGACGTTCGGTCTTCTCCCTGTCACCCCCTGGGCTGAGTTCGGCTATTGGTCTGGTCTTCCAGCGGCTCAGCCGCAGGTGGGTGATGCCTACTGGGAAGGCTAAGGCAGCCTGAAGTGTCCTTACTCCTTTTCGTGGCACTGACTCCCAAAATTGGGGGTCCCTCACGTGGACTAGCAAGATGGGCCAGTAGACTTGGCTTCACCTTTGGCTTTCCTCTCTCTTACACCACTTTAATGATTACACACAGTGTAACTCCACTGAGAATTCTCATTTGAATCGTGGTCAATCCTGTCTTTTCTGTGCCATCATTTCCCTTCCCGTAAATTGGGAATGTGGTGGTAATTGCCCTCAGCGACATCGACGTCTGTGAGCACCTCAAGTCAAGGTGGAGCTCTGATACAAAGCCAAGAGAGGAGGGTTGAAGTCAGGATTCGAGCTTGCTTGCCCCAGTGGTGCACGGTGATTCCCACTGGACTGCACTGTCTCAGCGCAGAGGCCAGGGTTTCTTTTATGCTCATCAGGCTAATGCTTGTTCAAACATGGACTTTATTCACAGAATAGTTGTCTTACTTTAATCTCTTGATGCCCCAGAAATATTCTTTCCTCCGTTTGGTCCTGTTCCGCTCTTGTTTTAAAAAAACTTGACTCCAGTCGTGTGGCTTTTTGCCCAGGTCGCAGTAGCTGGTCCCGCTTGTATGTCAGTGGGCTCTGTTCGATTTGAAACATTCGGGATGACCGATCTGGAGGGATGCAAACCAAGCCCATAAAACAAAATCTTCTGTTACTGGTCCAGACAGAGGATAGAAGAGTAAAACTGAGATTGAAGCCCTTCTTGGGATACAAACGTTGTGGCATTAAGTACTGGAGAATTAGTCAATTCCTTTCTTTAAATCAGGGTGCAAAGAGAAGTGTGGACCGGTGCTGAGGGCTAGGATTTGGGAGGAATGAGTTGAAAACCCTCCTTTCCCACAGAGTTCCTGTTTATTTGGGCAAACAGTTTAGTCTCTCGGTGGTAGGAGCACTTCTCTGGGCCGTAGGGTTTGTAGGGATAAAGACACCGAAGATGGTAAAGTAAGTGGATACTGTGGTAAATGGGACATGTAAGTAATATTCATGGTTAATGCTGAAAGGCAGATTTTTTCCCCCCCTTAACATTATTATGATCTGGAGGGGAAGTGGTCTGGGTGTTCAGCGAGGAATGGTTTGTGGTTTGACAGAAGTGGAGACAGGAGAATCCAAGTGCAGCTCCGAAAGGGATACTGGAAAGGATCTAACCTGTAAGCAATGTCCAGCACTGGCTGCAAAACCAATAAGACATCTGCTGTTTTCAATTTAATTTAATTACAGATTGTCCAGTTCATACTCAGAAGGCACAATGGTGACGCTTATCTAGGAGAAGCCGTTGCCCAGGAGAGAGATTACTTCACTGAAAGAAACATAGCATGTAAGGAAAAAAAAATTCCAGACCCTTGGACTTGTCACAGTCCCAAGGTCCTTGGAAGAAACTGCAAGGCTAGAAATGTATCTGTCTCATGGACTACCACAGCATCCTCACGGAGGGGTTGTAAGCTTAGCTCCGTGGAGCGTTACCACTTCCTTCTCCTCAATTTATGTGTCAGCCAGACTCTGCTGGCTTGTAATTTATATTCCATAAGCCTCTGACAAGCTCTGCTTGAGGTGAGGTGGCAATTCAGGGGGGAAATCCTGCTTAGCTCTAGCAGACCCACACTGGTCCCCACGGCTTTTCCCGTGTGGGGCTCCGGAGAGCAGGGATGTCTCACTGGGAATATCGGAGATTGAGGGCTTTGCAGATGGGATTTCTTTTCTTTACACCTAAGGGATTGGAAGGCAATTCTAAATTCACGTGTACTGTATACATAGTATATATGTATGTTTGTATTTATCTACAGATACACGCACACACAACTTTTGTGCACGTTGTACAGACAGTCGCAGTAGGCTGAATGTCCATCATGCCTTCACCGTGCTGGCCCCGGTGCCACCAATAGCTCCTGTGACATTAGCCATGGCAGAGAGAGCCCGAATCTGGGCACTAGGTTTGGAGGAGAAAGCAGATGGCTCGGAGGAGCATCCTGACCTGTGCCCATCCTTCCCCATTTAAAAAGTGGGAAAGAGAAGAGCGGGAAGGAAGCATGTTCCATCTTGCTTGCCCCAAACTGCCGGGCCTGATGGTTGGTACCGCTGACTGCGCCTTTGAAGATGCGTTGCGATTCTGTAACAGGGTGTTTATTATATTTTGCATAGTCGCCGGGGGCCAAACGTAACCTATCCAAGTGTCTGCAGCCACCCGAATTCCAGCGGGGAGGAATGCGAGCCGGGAAAGCGGTCCTGGCCGCCTGCCGGGGCCGGCAGGTGAAGAGCAGAGTTTCACATCAATTAACGATGGATAGCTGGGAACGTGCCACTGTGCCCCGCTGGTCTGGCCACGCCGTAGGCTTTGCGTATCTACCGACAGCACTAACACTCGATCGGCTTTGCCGCTACGGGAGCTGCTCTCAGCCAGGTCCCACGCAGATGAGGGAGTCATTGGAGAGCCCCGGATTAAATGTCAAGCTGCGTGTTTGAAACTTTCTGATTTCTCGGCGCAGCAACGGCCCCGCTTGGCCGTATGAGCCGCGGGGCTGATTTGCGGAGCCTTCTCATCACGCAGGCGGGGAGGAGAGAGCGCGGCGTAGATCGATTCCTGGGCGAGAGCATCCAAACCGTGCGAAGGGGCCGGGAGACTCGGCATAGCACTGGCGAGCTGGGAGCGGAGAGAGGGCACGTAGCTGCCGGGCTGCTGATGGGAACGCCGGTGGGGTCTGGCAGGGGCAGCCTGCTGCGTGCCCGGCACACCGGCAGCCCACGAGGTCATCTTTGGACTCGCTGGGCCTCAGGTAGTGCCATCGAGATGCTCTGGCTTGGTGGTGGCCCAAGACCAGGCTCCTTGGCTCACTGAGGAGGTGGAGAGCAACCAGAGGTGGCCTTAGGGCCTGGCTGCAGACGTATCCGGGGGACGTCATAGGTGACGCTGGGGGCGGTTGGAGTCGGTCCGATCCGGCCACGATTGCTGCCTCGCCACAGAGACGCTTCGTTTCAATGAGCGGGGCGTCATGCGTTCGACTGCTCGGCAGGAGTAAGTTGCCAAAAACAAAACCAAAAACCTTAGGGGTCCAAAGAATGCCGTATCTGACTTGACTTCAATGTGCTGGTAAGAGTAGATATGGCAGGGCTCAGGCAGCTCGTTAGAAAATAATCGGCCTCTCTTTTACTCCGTGAATACCGTGTGCATGGTTTCTTCCAGCTCCTTTTCATCCTGGAGAATCCCACGGCCCAGGGCACGGCCGGGAAAAGCGGGCAGGAGCCTGGGCCCTGCTGCGCTGCGCGGTTAGCCAAAGTTACGTCAGGTGCCGTCATCTCCGGCGACCTGTCTAAAAGGTAGGGAGGTCCCTCTCTTTCCTCTCTGGGCAGCCGAGGGGGCGGTCTGGCCACCGTGGCCGGGGAGCTGATGTGCCTCAAAGTGTGCTTCACTTTTGTTTTTGTTGGTGGGAAGAGCAGAGGCCCGCGCAGCTGAGACAGGCGGAAAGAGGCAGCGCCGCAGCGTCCCAAACCCGGCCGCTCCGGCTCTCGTCTCCTCCTTCCTTGTGGGAAAGCTCAGCCTAATTCGGACGAGAGGAGTCGGGCCGTGGACGGAGGGATGCTGCGGAAGAGCCCTCCGCCGGGCTCTAGGTGGAGACTGCGGGCTGCGCGCAGCCTGCCTGCGCCCGCGCCGTCGCGGCCGGCCCGGCGGCTCCGCGTCTGCCCGGAGAGGGGCCGGCGGGCCGCTACGGCTACCTGCAGCTATTCCCCAGCTTATCGCTTTCGGTGAGGCCGTCCGGGGCGGCTCGGGGCTGCTCGGAGTGGTGTCTCCCCATCTGGCTGGGATTTAGCGAGTGGAGGCAGCAAAAAAACATCTCCCATGCCGTTTCCTCCTTCCCTTTCCTGAAGGGTAAAGAAGAAGTTGCTCAGGATCTCGCTGCATGCGTTACGCACGGACGGTTGCTCGGCTGTAGAGACGCCTCAGACCAGACTGGACGGCGTTTTAAAACGTTGGCATCTCTTTTGCCGGATCCGTTTAGTCTCGAAATCCTCCCGCAGGACGAGGGAGCGCGTTCCCGCCAGCTCAGGGACTCAGCCAGTCTAATGCATCAGTCTGTCAGGCCATCTGCTGCCGAGCCCGCCGGCTTAAATCCGGGTCAGTCTGCTGGAAGCGCTCAGGGTTGAGAGGTTTTACTGAGGCTGACGGCTGCAGGGTCGGGAAATCCCTGCTCCTGGCACCGGCAGGCTAACGCCGGAGAGAGCCGCCCTCCTCTCCCCTGAGCGCGTCCCCTTTGCACCGCTCGGGGACGCGCGGGATAATTTTTTTGCACGGCTCCTCGCGGCCTGGCCGTGGGCGCAGGTGAACCGCGTGCTCCCCGGCCGCGCCGGCTTGCTCCCAAGGGCTTCGTTTTGTTCGCGGGCCGCAGGGACCCGGCCGCCCCGCCTGTGCCCTTGGCGCCGCTGCCCCTCCTTTAATTGCTTGCAAATGCGCCGCTCTCCCCGTGCCTGGGAAAAGCGGTTGCGATGGGCTGCGGAGAGCGGGGCCTCTTTTGGCCGGAGGCGGCGGATGACATGCTTATCTGCAAAAATCCCCGGCGGGCCGGGTGAGCGTTTTCGGTGGCGCCGTCGCCGCGCGCGCGTCGCGAGGAGCCGCAAACGCGGCGATTGCAAGCTCGGGAAATTCCTCGGAGCAGCCGGCGCGGAGCCGGAGCCGGAGCCAGCTGCCGGCGTAAGGTGTCTCCCCACCTGCGACCGGCACCGGGCTTCCAGCAAACCCCCGGGGCGAGGGAGCGAACTTCGAAGCAGACAGGCTTGCGCCGAGCGAGGTCAAATGTCTGGCTCAGCCTAGACGGCCTGTTGGGACGGGGCGGTCGAGGCACGCCAGCTCCCGCGGCCAAGCGAGCTCGGCGGCCCGGCCCGGCCCCTCTCACCCCGTTGCATCCAAGCTCCCGCTCGCAGCTGGCTTGCGCGAGCGGACCCGAGAAAGCCGTCCGCAGCGAGGGCTGCCTGCACCTCCGGGGCAAACCACCCCCCGAAACCCTCGAGCTGCAGCACCGCTAAATCACTGCAAGTCAATCTGCCCCCGGGAGAAGGTGCCCTCACGCTATCCCTTCCTCCTACCAGCCCAATACGTTTTTCTCCCTTTTTCTGCTTGTTTTCAGCCAGAGCGGTGCCCGGACCCGGTGCACCTCGCAGCCGCGCAGACACCCGTGCTGGCGGACGGGGGAGCAAGGATGGCGCGGGGAGGAGAGGAGCTGGGAACTGCCTGTTTTGGCACCGGCGTTAGCACGGTTGTCGAACGACCGCCCCGGCTGGTTTGCCCTCACGGCCCTCCCGAGGGATGAGCCGTCCTTTTCGTAAGGAAACGATGAGCCCGGGGAAGGTCTGGGGAGAGCAGGCGCCTTGGACGTCGCCAAGGCCCTCGTGAACCGAGGACGGAGAGCGCACACCGGTGCTAACGTCAGCCCAGCCGCCGGGCTGGGACAGAAGGATGCTGGAGAGGGCGGTTCGCTTCTGGGAACGCGGTGAAATGGGATGTTTTGTGCCTGGTCCACACCTGGCTTGACTGAGCGGTTTATTTCGGTGCTCGCCGGTACGCAGATAGACGAGTAACCCGTTTGCCAGCCGCTATAACACGACTCCCAGCTTCGCCCAGGTGGAGGGCCCCATCTTCCACGTCGCATCGCGCTGCACCCAGCTCGCGGGAATTTCTGTTCCCGGAGAGATTTGGGGCTTTTTCTCAGCGCTGACAAGGGTTGCTGTGGTGGGAGGGGGCTCGCCGACCCCAACCCCCGGTGCCCTGGAATCGCTGTCCCAAAATAAGGCCCTGGGGAAGAGGTGGCAGAGGCAGCAGTAGGCACCCCCGCGGCGCTGCAGCAGGCACCTTTCGCGACGGCAGCGACGCAGCGCGCTGGGCTATTTACAGCCGGGGAACATACCGGGCAGTTCACGAACCCTTCTCCTTGCAAACGGTACCCGGCGCCGCCAGCCGAGCGCTCGGCCGCCCCGGGGCCACGCCGAGCCTGGGGGACAAGCCTAGAGGCAAGGTGAACGCAGGCGGGAGATGCTGGAGGTTTTGGCCGATGCCCGGAGCGGACGGCATCCCTGGGGCGTACGCTCGGCCGCAAGAGGGGAGTTTTCTCGGGGCTGCTTTTGCCTCCATTTTATAACCCGCAATGAGTCCGTTTCCCCAAAACGGGATGACGTGCCGGATGGGGCATTAGAGCAGAGGGAAGCGCTGAGCGCCGCAGGAGACTTTGACCCCGCCAGCGGCATCTGCGGAGGGAAGGGCCCCTTCCTCGCCCCGCTGTCACGACAGCTGTTTCTGCTTTCCTCCCCGGCTGGCGACTCCGTTCCCTTTCCGGGAAGGTTTGACGGGTCGGCTGGCGAGCGGGGTGCCGTGGGGACCCGCGGGGCCTCGCAGCCCTCTAGGTGGTGCTTGCGGCGCAGGGATGCCCGCGGGCCGGCCAGCCTCGCAGGGCCTCGCATGCACGCAGCGCATATAATTCTGCCCCGGCGCATCTTTTTCTACCCTCGGCATTTAAACGAACGCTTGCAAAATCACGGCACGGAGCGACTCTGATAGGAAGAGTCCCAGGAAGGGTGTTGGAGGGAAGGCTCCAGGTGAGGAACGGGATACAACAGAAGCGTTTCGTTTATCCGTGCCCCGCTTGGCCGGCAAACCGGGCCTGATAACGGCGGGACGTGCGGCATCCGAGTCCCGAGGACCCGGGAGATTCCAGAGGGAGCAGAGGAAAGCAGAGCGTGGCTTGATAACGCCGCCGCAGCGGGACACATCCTGCGGTTTAATCAATGGGTGCAGCACGCTGCCGTTAATGGGATCGCCTCCGCGCTCTTCCCCTGCGCCGACGGTCTGAAATCGGGGTAATTAGATTTGCATGTGCTTCCTTTTCCCCTCCCAGTGATCAGTCGCTCCACTTCTATTTCTCTTTTATTATTCCTGCTATGCATATTATTTTTTGTAATTCAGAGGAGGTGGGAGGAGTGTTTGGAAACATGCTCTCTGGCAGCACTGGCAACCCCAACAGAGCTATATCGCCGCTAGTACCAGAGAACCAGGAAGCGAAACTGCATGTAGAGAGAGCAAAACCGCGTGGAGCGGCTGGCTTCCCGGTCCCAGCAGACGCCGTGCGCAGAGTAAGGAAAAGGTGTCAGACTTGAAAAGCAAAACGTTTTAATTTTTGCTGTGCTCAAAATAAGGTGTGCATATTCCAATGACTGCTGTCTAGTAATCTTATAAAAAGGTCACGATCACACTCTTGTCGCTCGACCAAAATGCTATTTGTAGCACCGATATACATTACAAAATATGCCCTCGTGCTTGCGAGAGGGTCCCTTTAAAGCCAGAGAGCCTGGAGGGGGCGAGGATTTTTGCAGGTTAACGTTGTTCTCTGCCGCCCTGCAGCTTTTTGCCCAGCCTCTTTGCTCTAAGCTCAGCTTTTCCACTGTGGACGGGCAGCTTTGCAGGCGGCAAAGTGCATGTAGAGTGTGTTCTGCACCTAGACCCTTCAGGGGCTGAGCAGGCAAGATTAATGATCTTCTACATCCTTTAAAAATAAATTAGCCAAATAAAACATTTGCTATAGTAGAAACTCTCGGGCTTTGTAGGATTTGTAAATATTTGCCCCGGGAAAGATTTTGCTGAGATCTTTTGTGTAAACAGAGCGGGAGAGGAGCAGTTTTTAGCAGACGGGTGCTTCACCTCCAGGCTTTTGGGTATCGCCTGTCCCCCGCTCCCGCAGCGCTCTGAGCTGCCTTTCGAGCAGCACCCATGCGTTGGTGCCCATCAAGTGGCCGGATGCTCGGCCACGGCGTTGGGAAAGGAGAGGTGAAAAGCAGGCGGAGCAGAGAAGAGGCTTGCCAGCCGCCTTGCTTCCCCGCATGTTTGCTCAGCGACGTTCGAGCGCTGGGCCAGAGCCACCACCTCCCTGCAGACTAAACAGTTGCACTGTTTTCTGCCCTGACCAAAAGAATAAAGAAAACGGTCCCCGTGCGAAACTTGTCATGAACTCTGGGTGCCAGGAGTGTCTCTGGCTGGGAGTTTAACTCTATCCCCTCCAGTCCTCTCCCTCGCCCCTGTCTCCTTCGGGGGAAAATCCATCCTCGGACAAACGTGGCAAGCTGGCCACAGGCGTCCAGGTCCCGCGTTGCGGTGCACCAGGTAAGTTCTCAACGTGGTCATGGATTCCAGCCTGCCAGGTGAAGCCATGTGTGAGGGAAAGTGCACCGAACTGGAGACACAGTTGAGGAACAGCCTTCAAACAGGTTTTCAGGACCCGTTTCTGGATTTGTGAGCAACAGAGTCAATAGGAGCATAACCTGCACGTGCTTCTCACGGACACCTACACTCACCGCCTTTGGGAATCTGGACTAAAGACTGGCCAGCTGATCACTGGCCAGACCTGCTTAGGGAGGTCTACGGAAACAGTTTCTGAGTTGATCACTGCAAAACAGTGAAGCCGCAAGGGTAATTAATTCAGGTTTCTGCTACGTGCATGAGGTGGAAAATCCTAAAAGGTGTAACGTAAGCTGTGGGATTCCCCTTCCCTGGCACCCTAGGCTGCCATTCACCTGCCAGAAGCAGACAGGTCTGTGCTTTCCCATCCTCCTCATTTTCTCGCATCTCTGTTTCACTGCTGAAACCTGGGAGCCTTTTGTGGTTTCTCTTAAAGGATCATTTTAGCATCCTGCAGCTTGCAGGGAAATGTCCTTTCGGGAACCGGTAGCACTTCCTGAGCCCATAGGAGAAGCTTCCAAACCGTTCCCAGCTAAAGCAACCCTGTGAGATGTTACTCCGCATGGAAGGGGCACGGGATGGTTTCTCTGCTCCCCTTCCCTACATCAGCGCTTTCCAGAGCTGCGGATGCTTCATCCTCCTTGACGAACTCACCTGTGGATACCATCGGGCTCACGTTGTGTCCACCTCCAGCTGGACCCCTTGGTGGGCTGCGTGGGTCAGACCTCAGATGGGTTGCCAGCCCCGGCGGGGATCGAGGTGCTCATTTCCATTGCGGGATGAGGCTTCTCCAAAGGGAAGGCATGAAGGAAGCAGAGCTTTGCCCTGCTGCCCCGATCAGGCATCGCGGCAGCTCGTGGCAGCTCCTCTTCACTGCCAGCTCGTCCTCGCTGTCTGCCCCACTGAGCTGAAGAAGGAGGAGCGAGAAGGCGAAACCACCCATGGCTCCGTAGTTATAGGTTTCCCCAGCTCTGCGCCCACCATCCATCCCCAAAGGGGTGGCTCAGAGGACCCAGAGCGGGCTGGAGCCCCAGGTTCAGCTCGGGAGTCTGTGCTTGCCGGGAGGATGAGACGGATGCTGTCTGGCCATCCCACTCGCTGCCAAGGCTGGGGAAGAGGGACTGCAACACGCAGGCTTTTGATGCGTGTAACCTCCCCAGGTACCGCTCGACCTCAGTCCAGCGTGGCAGCTTGAGGGGCTGAATCGCGACTTCTGCGTCTCGATGCAAGCAGGGTAGAGATCACAGTTGTGACAAACGAATTTGTTAGGAACGAAGCAGGCAGAATGAAAGCATCTTTGCGGGGAGAGCCTCGCAACACGGGTCGCCAGCTCACCGCGGAAAGCGCCGTTTTCGCTGCAAAAATGCCTCCCAGGCTTGGCGTAAGTAAGTCAGGAGCACTCGCACAGAAAAAACTCCCGGGGGCAAACTCGGCCCGCGGTGCCTTAAAGAAATAGCAGAGCCGCGGGGGCTGGAGCTGCTACCGCCCACCCGCACCTGCCCCCTCGTCAGCTTTCGTTCCCCTTATATCTCCCTTTGCAAACTTGGCCGGTCCCCATAGACTCCTTGGCACCTCCGCCTTATAAAGAGGACACGTTGCATGCGTGCAGCTTAAAATAAGAATGCAGCCTGCTGGCAAAGCCCAGCTGGTTCCCGGCGTTCCCTGCTCGCCTGCGAGACCGGGCACCTCCGATTGCACGGGGGAGCGCCGCAAAACCCAGGCGGCTGCCAGCCCCACGCTGTCCGACGGGAGGCGTTTGCACACAGGATCCGTCCATCGGCTGCTGCCGGGGTGGCTGCTGGCCCCATCGCTGCCCCGCGCCGGGTGTCGCGCCTAGGACTCGGGATTTCTCAGCCACCCGATTGCCCTCAATCCGAAAATCTTTTATTTTTTTTTTCCCCCTCCTCGAATAAATGATGCTAGCTTCTGTTCTCTGAGGATGAACCGATCTGGCTAGTTTCGTCGCGTGGTGTGCTGCTGCCAAGGCGTAATAGGGAACGCGCTACACTGTCGAGAAGGGCCGAGCAGGAGGTGCAGGTCAGCTGGCGAGATACACTGGGGAAAATAAACCCTGAGGAGCCGAGCATGCTCCGGGGAGCCGCGGGAAGGGCTGAGCGTGCATGCCGCGAGAGGGCAAGGAACGGCGTCTCCGGCGGGTGAACCCGTCCGGCACCAGCGCTGCTGCAGAAAGAGCCCTGGCTTTTCCTGGCTGCAGGGAAGGGCTCAAAAACGGATCATCAAAGTGTCTGCACCCAAACACAAATTCAAAGCAATCCCTATGTGTTGGCATGGGAGGCCGTCGTCAAAATGCCCTAGTTTGAAGCTGATCTCATGCTTTTGGGAACTTGGCCCCGGGGTTGCGTCTCTGCTGGAGCGTGTGGTTCGTGGGGCTGGGGGAAGCAATGTGATGCAGGTGGACAGTGGGAGGAATCGGGGAATCCAGGTCCGCAGGAATGAAGGGATGTCGCCTCCCCATCTGTCACTTCAGTGTCTCCCAGCATGCAGAAGGTAACCAGGGGGTTTCCCAAAAACACTTGCAAATTGTCCCAAAAAAGGACACTTTGCAGCACCAGGTGCTAGATTCATGTAATAAGGGTGCTCTTCCCTTCCCTCTTTTCGGGGGGCAGCAGGCTAACTTTTCCTGCTGCCTCACATACTTGTCTTATACACCTTTTGAGATGTTCGGCTACTCTCGTTAGGCACAAAGCCACATTGACCAGGGTTTTGGAGAGGGAAAATATGTTTAATGGGGACTTTGCAGAATGCAAGTCTAGAGGCTGCTGTGATTTCCATGTTCTTACAAGCCTTGCACCGCAAAATAGGTCACAGCTAACCTGATTGCCCATAAAAATAATACTTATAGGAAAGAGAGCAGGAAATTCATACACATTTGTGTTTCTCGGCATTTCCGGGACTTTCCTTAGAAAGATCAGCTATGCTAATCATATCTCACCTTCATAATAACGTTTCTCATGCCAAAGTGTTCTTTGAGTACTTGTGCCTGTAGCTGCGAAGCAGCTATCTCTGGGGTGGAATAGAGCCACTGTTTTTTTTTTTTTTATTATTCCTGGTAATATTTAAGTTCAAAAGCAGAGAAGGAATGAACTGGCATTGTGAGGAGATTTTAAGTAAATCAGACAGAATCAATATTAGTCGTCGTGATTCTAACAAGCAGCCAGATGCCCAGTGACGCCGGCTGTTTCTCTCAGCTGAAGGCAATGATGGTGAAAGCAGGTGGCCGCTGGAGATGATCCTGCTCATTGACAAAGACTATAAAGTCCTGAGTATCTTTGCTTGTGGTTAGCACTTTGCTGTGAAGCTGGGGTACTCTTCCTCCCTGCTTCAGCTTTTTTCTGTCCCTGTTTCTCTGGTGTTTTCTCTGTTGGTCTCCCTTCCTTGCTTTGGGGTTGTTTTTCTTTGGTCCTGCGTGGGCATACCAACCTTTTTCATTTAACCCTTGGCTACTGCTGCCCTGTTCCCTCTGGCCTTGATGTGTGCTTCCTTGCCCTCTCTGCACCAGGCATGCATGCTGCAGTACCTTGGTGATGCTCTGCCTCCTTCTGTGTCCCTGAGCTTGCTTTCACCCTTTGAGGCTCTCTGCACTCCAAGGCCCTTGGTGGCTCCCGTCTCCCTGCCAGATACTCTCTGCAGGGACCTAGAGATTAGCTTTGGCTCTCAGGGACACCAGCCTAATGTCTTCCACATGTTATGTTCTCTAAGGGATGTTTGTGGTCTGCTCTGTGCTTGGGTGGGTCTTATGCAGATCCCATGAGTGGTAAAGAAGGTGACTGGTTTGGATGCAAATGTGCTCTAGCCACTGCCTTTTGTTGGTTCCCTATATCCATGTGTCCCTGTTTGTGTCCCCTCTGTGCTCTGACTGTGAGGTCTGGTTGAGGGAGGTGCTGTCTCTTCACTATGTCTGTGTATAGAGCCTGTGTCCTGCTTTGTAAAACACGTACCCATGGGAGAAAGAGCTTTAAGGGATGGTGATAAATAGTTGTTATCCAGCTAAGATAAAGGCTAACACCCTCGCATATCTCTGTGAAGCCAGTGTTAACCCAGAAAGTGCTTGGAAGGAAGGCTGACAGTGAAAACTGAGTAACAAGAAAGACAGCTCTGTCACCTAGGTACCAAGTTGTGTTGGAGGAAGCATTGGTAAATAGCCCTCTGATGCAATCTGAGAGCATCAAAAGTGTCCCTCTCTCTTCTGTAACTAACCATCTATTTCCAGAGTGTCTGTGCTGTGCCTATTACCCTACCCTACCTGAAAAGTATTTGAAGAAATACTCCTGTGATCATTTGGTAAATGCCTATAACTTAGTAGTGATGATACTATATTCTGGTCAAAATGAGTTTTTCTGCCAGTGTGCAACTGGGCTGTAAACTCTGCTCATCTTTGGGACACATTGTCACCTTCAGACGTAACCACATCTGAACTCTCCTCTTCTCCCAGTAAGAGAGAAAATGAAAGAGGCAATAGGAGATGGTGTATTTTACTTTGGATTGCCCATGCTCTGCTTACTGTGCTGACCACACCTCTAGTCAAAAGGGTCGTGAAAGCAGGTTTTTATACCAGAACAACTGCTAAATGGTGTTTGCTGTTCTTGCTGTCCAGACTATGCTGCTTCATCCTCTTGATCATCTCAGAGCACCCACTGAGACAGTGCTCCAACATCTCTAGCAACTACTAGATTAACAGCAATGCTTTTATATTTGCAAATCCATTATTCTCTTCCTGCTCAGGTGTTGTAAAACTTGACTGAATTAATAATTAACTGCTTGTGTGTGTGCGCAGCTCCCAAGGACCTCAGAGGCATTGCAGACTCAAGCCTTCAGACACCCACATCAGGTGGGTGATTGCTGTTGATCCCCAAATTTAGAGCCAGATGGAGAGGGTCACAGAGAAATCGGAGCTGATGAGGTACCCTGGTGGTGTGTTTCCAGATATGTGAAGTACCGGCAGCTGCTGTTGGCTCCAGTCTGCATGTCTGTGATAATCAGCTACCTCAGAGGAGGTGCCCCAAAAACTGAAGATTTAAAATGCGTGGGTTGCCCTGGTCCTAGGGAGTTTATGCAGCGTTTCCTAGCAAATCTTTGAGAGAGCCAGGAATCTTCTGACCTTAATTTCCCCTTCCTGCCTAAATCCTTTTGTGAGGAAGTACTAGTTCCTTGGTAAGAACAGGCAACACCAATATTTCCTTCTTGTAGGTTGCTTCTGTCTGACAACTGTATGATCTTTGAGTTGTTCTTGTTGAATAGATCAGCAGCTTTTATTGCAACAGGTTGTATTTCTTTTGGTTGTCAGCTGATGGTGGTAGCTACCTCTGTGATGGTGGTTGCTGGTGAGGGCCTGTACCCAGACCTTCAGTGTAGTGTGCTTTGGAGACCTCTGATAAATGACTGGGAAGAGCTTGGTGCGAAAAGCACAGCAGATTCGGAGAGCTGTGAGGATGATGAAATAAGGTCCACCTTAAAGGCAACTGATTGGATTGGCTGCTATTGCCAAAGTGGTCAAAACATGCTGAGAAGAGGCCAGTGTATGCTCGTATGTGTTGATGCGGCTTAGAGGAAATAGAGTGATGAAAACGTGCGGGAGTGAAATGCCTTGCGGCTTGGTGAAGCCCAGACCTTTGCAAGGCTGTGTACAGAATGTCATCTGTAATTTAAAAGGTTTATCTTTTAAATGTCAATAGCTCCTTTGTTGGAGTAATAATTATGATTTGCATGTCTCAGTCACACACCCCAAAGCACTTTGCAAAAGAGGATGAGTAAATTGTTCCTATTTGCCAGCTGGGAAGTCAGAGTGTAGAGGTGATATGAGTCCGTGCAAAGCTGAAAATAAATCTCAGCTTCCCAGAGCTGTCCTCAGTCTCTCATACTAGTATTGCCTAGTCCTGCTCTCTCTGCTTGGAAGCTGTTAGCTCCCCTGGTCGCTTATTCGAAGCAGTTTTGTTATCATCTTACTCTGCTCTTTTGTTTTGTTGAAGTAGCATGAGAAGGGATAGTGTGGTGGAGTCCAGAGCCTGGGGTTTCAATATGACTCTTTTGAGACAGTTGTAGCCCCTGCCAGACTAAGGATAGCAAATCCATCCACTGTTGCAAGAGCTACAGCTGGGTCTGCCAATAAACTATTCCAGTCTCAGCTTCTCTCTTGCTGACTAACTCAAAGTGGGGAGCTGAGGGGGTCTGTTCTTCCCAGGCAGGCTACAGCCACCTCCTACGGAGAGGTGATCACTAGGGGGAACATGGTGTGCTATCCTCAGGTTACCTGATCACTGCAGGGAATATGGTGGTCCTCCCACAGAGTACAAGGTGGGGTATGAACAGAGATTCGGGCAAAAAGCCTGGTTTTCCTTGGAGGAGAAGGCCCCTTCTTGGAGCCAGAGACCCATGGAAGAACAGCTGGTTCCACCTGATGAACCTTCCTGCTCTTAAACAAAATGACATCATGACCCTTGCCATGTCTGATTTCACAATCTGTGAGGGCAGACAGTGAAGGGTGGGGAGGCTGTCAGCACAGTCCTTAGCCATCTAAATAAGTGGCACCTCCCTCCTCTTCCTCTCCTGCTTGTAGGTGTGTGAAAGTTTTGAGGGATATTTCAAAGAAACAAGAAACCTAAGGGCTTTATCGCTCCTTAGTGTCATGTCCTGTGTTATCCAGAAGACTAGTACAGCAAAAGAGCTTTTATTTTTGTGTATATGGAAGGTGGTGTTTCTGTGGAAGCTGTCAACTTGGTATTAGCTCTGCGTTGAAGAGACTGTGAGACCCAGGCAGGTGATAGTCCTGATGGGACTGCTACATGCAGTTACCTCCAAAATCTTCTTTTGTGAAGTCTCCAACCTTGGAGATGCTCAAAAGCCAACTGATATGGTCCTGGGCAACCTGCTTGAGTATGGGTTTGGACCAGATGATCTCCAGAGGTGGCTGCCACCCCCAACTGTTCGGTGTTTTCAACCGGAAACCCTGACAGTTCATCTGTTGCTGTTGGCCACAAATCAACATGAAGATGGGCACAGTTAGGTGGGCAGTGATTCGTTTTGGCTTGAGAATGAGCAAACCCTGTGAATGAGACAGGATTTAAAAAGCATCCCTTTCATGGCAAGGGCACTTCCAGTGTGAGGGCATCATATGCCTTGACTTCTGTCAAGAGGGTAGATCTTGCCCCAGAAGATGCTGTGAGCTTTCAATATGCCATATTACCAGGATCTGTCACTGAGCTCTGCAGGTCATGGGTTTTGGGTCATAACCCAAGGCCAGCAGTATTCAACCACCTTGGTCTGCTTTGAGTCCATCCTTGGTCTCCCAGGATGTCCATGGCATACTGGGCAGCAGCATGTAGCATTTTTTGACCTTCAGGGGGGCTGCAAGGAGTGACAGGCCTGCCTTGAGGCTGGAGCTGATGTGATCTGATAGATAGATGATAACAGGGCTAATTAAGGCCCTGCCCAAGTATAAGCCATTGCTCAAAGACACTTGATCAATCCCATCTGCTGTCACAGGTCTCAAGCACCTCCTGAACATCATCTGCAAATTGGTGGTTGTGAAGCTACTTGTCTAACTGATTACATTGACTGCAAAGCAAGGCTATGCTCCAGAAGCCAATCCAAGCTGGGATCGAAGTGCTCATATTTAAATAACCCACGTTCTAGGGAATAAGAGTGATATTAAATATACGAAGTGGCAGTTATCATAGTTGTTTCTGGGAGGATTTTGTGGGGGAGCAGCCTGAGGGTGTTTTCAGGAGCAGATGCTCTGCAAAGCCTGTCTGTAAGCATAATAGGGAGGAAAGAAGAGCAACATAGGTCTGGTGCTGTCCCAGCTGGTACCAGGCAGCTCTCTCCTAAGCTGTTTTTATATATATCACAGGCCCTTTCCAAAGAGCCATGTAAGGCTCCAACCTTTTGTAGCACTTGCCAGTAAGATCAAGGAATTAGCACAGCCTCTCTCAGCTTTTTATGTAGTGCCCATCTCTGCTGTCTAAGCATTATATATATGTTTTGCACAGTATTTCTGACTCGATGTTTTCTGCCTCCTTGACAATGAGTAAACAGCAGAGCTTCCAGAAGAAGAGCCTTGTGTTTACAGAGCAACAAGCTCAGATGTGTAATTTTTTTCTCCATCAGAAGGTGGTGATGCTTAAATTAGCCTAATTTTTATCCCATTGTAGACTTTTGCCCTCTAACTTGCTGCTGACACTGTCAGCCATGAGTTGGTGGGCCCAGATCTGGGGCAAAGTTATTTGGGTGTAGCCTTAAAAAGAGAGTGGCAAGCTCCCAGGGGATGAATTTCAGCTGCAGCTGTCTGAGCTGGAGTGAGGGCTTAGATCCTATGGTCAAAATGCAGTATTGCTTCTCTTGCTTGACTCTGCTGCCTGACAAAAATGGTAGAGGAGAAGAGGAAAGATCTTGTTCTTCTCCTGTGGAGTAGCTAGTCCTCTTACCTCGTATAGTTTGCTCCTGGTGTTTAAGAAACCTCATGCTTGGGCCAAAAACGTGGCATGAGTTGCATCTGCACTGGGAGATGAGCGGAGTTTGACAGGGTACAAGACTGGAGAGCCCCAAGATTCAGGCGTTTTTCTGTTCCTATTGCTGGCAGCAGCTCAGCAGTAGCTTGAGCTCAGAGAGACCTTGCCAAGCTTAGAGAGGGTCAAACCTCAGATGCCAGATGGTGGGCTGAGCTGTGCCCAGACTTCATCCGTACCAGCATGGGCCACCCCTAACATAGGCAAAAAGTGCTCTCCTCCAGAGTATGAGCTGAGGTGGCCTCCTAGTATAGGCTTTGGAGCACAGGAGAGAGGGGTGTCTTTTTTCCTTCTACCTTTCAGCCCCTTGAGCACCCACGTGGTGTGGCCCAGCATGATGAATGTGTGACGAAGTGCTTGGCATCCTGCCTTCTGCTTTGTGGCCCAGTCATGTCCTGTCTGAAACCTCTCCAAAGGTCCCATCAGCAACCCCACCACTTGCTGCATGGTTTTCTAATGAACTCTTCTCCCAAACCAGGCAGTGAAGTGAGGTCGACCTTCCTACCTGGTATAAATACATTTTATTTTAAACTACGGACACTGGAGGAAGGTCATCCAATAAACACGCTCAGATTATCTACAGGCCAGAGCACCCCCAAATTAGTAATACAGTTTGTGTTTAAAAATACAATCAAACTGATGAAAGATAATTTGCTTACTGCACTGACATCACAACCTAAGCATGGGGCAAGCCAATCCATGGGTTATTTTTATATAACTCCATGAGGCATTTCCAGAGCAAATAAAGTTCATTGGGCTGGGCAGTGGCCATGACATCGTGTTTCTTTGTATGCTTCAGCCTTTTGAAATCTTCTGTTCCGCTTTGCGTTCGTGATCCAGAGGTCTGCAGGTCGTTCTTGCAGCATGGCTCATAAGCTACAGGATCAGCAGCCTACAGGACATGACACCATTGAACATGGCTGTGCGGGGGAGTCGAGGCAGGGATTTTGTTCTCAATCTGCCATTGGCCTGCTCTTTGCTGTTGGATAACTCTTCGTCTCTCCCACCTTTTGATCTGGCTTTGTTTTGGTTGCGAACTCTTTGGGGAAACAATTGAATTGCTCTGCACGTTTTTTGTGCCCAGTCCTTTAGGTCACCAGTCTTGCTGGAAGCATTCTTATAGTCTAAATAATAGCAGTACAGTTGTTTTGGGCTGTGACCCACTGAGTCATTGTTTTTGAAACCCTAGCCCAGTGCCGTTCTTCTCTCCCTGGGTGGGATTCCTCCAGCTAGCTGTTGGTGTCTGTAATTCAAGTCATCCTCGTCACTCTTGATAGTCAATGGGGAGCTGGCCAGTACTGTCGGCAGAGCCAAGGCTGCAATCCATTTCGACTCATGCAGCCTGCATTTGGCCAGATGAATCACATCCTTAACTCTGTTGACCAAATCAACTAGATCACTGTTGACTTGTCTTGTCAGACTGCTCGGAAGGAAGTGTCTGCGACACGGGCACCCAAAGTGAGGTGAGACGGCCTCTATCTGGGTGACATTTGTGTTGGCTCACCCATCTGTGTGTTGTCGTACTAGTGAATCCTACTGCCTTAAGGCCAGACTTAAGCTCAAAGCTCCCTGTGCTGTTTCCCTCCTGCCCACCGTGAAACCATGCTCAACGCTACCCTGTGTGGGATAAAAGCAGAAGGTCTTTGGGATGCTTTGAAGAGAGACCGCAGGTGCTGCAAGTTCAACTTTCCCTGAGGTCCCTGGGCGTTGATTCTTGACTGTGGGCAAGCATGGTCGAAAAGTGTAATACCTATATGGTGCTTTTCCTACTTTGTCAAAGAAATTGTCAAATATCATCCCCCCTATTACAGAGGGAGACATCAAGGCACCACGCACAACGGTGCAGTGACTATTATATAGCCAGGGAGACAACAGCAGAGCCCAGTTGTCTAACCAGATGTGGAGGCTGCCTGCTAATGGCTTTTACAGCAAGTCTTTTCCCCACTTTTACGCAGAGCAGCGGCATGAGAGTAGTACTAATGCAGCCTGAAGTAGTCTTCCTGCACTGTATCTGCTCGTTGAGATTGCCTTCATCCCAGATCTGCCCGTAGAATGTTTTCCCCAGTCTGCTCTGCTGAGATTTCCATCTCGGATATTATTTATTATTTAGTGGTGGAAAGTGTTCTGGGACACTGTGGGAATGCGTGTTGCTGCATTAAATAAAGTTGTTCAGACATGACATGTCACTAAAATACTAAGCATGCTTTCTTCAGCAATGGATAGAGTCAAGTGAATAATTTGCTACAAATAAATGCACTCAAGTAGCTTAGCACTCATGGAATTTGGGACAGGTTTCTCCTCCCCAGTGGTGGGTGGCCATCGCTACCCAGAGATAGTCCTCGGCAGGGCGTTTGACAAAAGCCCTGAGTCAACAGGTTCACTCCAGGGCCAGGGAAGGTCCCGGGACTCTGGGTTCTTAGAGCAGGGACGTTTTGTTGCGGTCCATCTTCTGCGCTTTTTTCATGAACAGAGCCGAGAAACGTGCTGTCGCTCTGCTGCTGGTAAAAGGATGCAATGCACTGACGTCCAGGCCCTCTTTCAATGCAGCAGAAACTAGCAGTTAAAGGGCTATCCCGCTTTTACAACTGAAAGGTGACTTTGCCAAGACCTGGTCTCCGGTATGGATTTAGCGCGTTACAGTGAAGAAATGAGAAGGGACAGAATTGGGCATGAGGGGTTATTACCAAAAAAGAAACAAAAAAGTTTTCTTAGGCTAAGAATACTAATGTTAAAGTTGCGTGGACGCTTTCAAAAGGCACTGTACGAAGGGGCACGTTTCTGTCTTGACTGAAGCAGGAGAGGGCACCTTTTTCTCTTTCCATCGTTTCACAAATTGCATGTGTATGTGCATGCACGCCTGTGTGCAAGAACAGTTAGCGTGGGTTAACAAATGTGTCTTAGCGTACCGTTAATCAGGCTTGGTTAGTGATAGAACGGGTGGATTGTGCTGACAGGGCAGCAAGATGGCGAAAGTTGCGGATGTCTGTCTTTAACCTTGCAAAAAAGAGATGGGAGGGCGAATCTTTAAAGCCGGTTGGGATCCATCTACGGGAGTTGCCGCCACTGTGGGAACGTCCATGCAGACATACCTGCGCCAGACTGGGGCAAGTTCAGCGTGGTTACTGAAAAGTAAATGCAAACTATTTCCTTCTGCTCTGAGGGAGTTACTCCACAAGTGCAAGTGAAATCTGGCCCAGCCTGAGGCCACAAATGAAGCAAGCTGATTTTCACAGCAGTCTCCTGTTCAGGGTCAAAATGGGCTGCGATGCCAGCCTCAGGGGGGACAGGGCTGCCTCGCAGCCCAGGCCATCGGTATGCCATGCAGCTGGCGTGGTGTGCCATCTTCTGTTTAGAAATACTACCGGAAGGTTGTCTCCATCTCCCAAAATCTCTCGGCACATCCTCGCTGGAGTTTTACCCTTTTGTGGCACCAAAGTTAGGGACAGAGTACTTTTTTGATGTCTCTGCTGGGTAGTGTTGCCCATGTGGTGTTGTATGGTGAGAACTGGACATGAGGTGCTGCCTCCCTTCCCACCAGCAGCCTATGCCAGGCCTGGTCTCCCCTTCCTCGTCCTGCAAACAACAAGCGATGCTCAGACCACTCTGACAGGTGAAGGTTGAGGTGGGAGCCGCTGTTATTTTGTGTCCCTTACTGTAGCCACCACAGTGCAAAGAGCTGGAGAGAGCTTGGTTACAGAGAGCAGCAGAGGTGGGCCTGAGGTTGTCCCTGAACCTGTTTGGAGGTTACAATTGCACAAGCACTGGAAAACACGGTGGTTTGGACCATCTGAGGGATAGCAGCAACCTAGGATCGGGCCCTGCTTTGCTGAGCGTTCAACATCAGTGCCAGGCCAGCTGGCTCCCCTGGGAGGGCTCGGGACACCTTCAACACCAGAAGAGCCAGTAGGTTGTGGAGCAGCAGGGGACAAAACGCTGTCACTGCGAAGCAGCAGGGTCCTCCAGGGAGGCTCTTCCTGCTGATGCACAAAGGCGAGAGATGTCAGATGGGCTTGATGCAGCTCAGGGAAACCTTTGGCATCTTGCAGTGTTTTCAGGCCCTTTCTCCTGCTGTGATGGGCAGGGAGGGCGGTCCAGGCTCAGCGTCAATAAAGAACAGCCTCCAGGTTTCCCCGGCTGGTGCCTTACAGCTGCTATCCCACCAAAGACAGCTCTGCTAAGACTCATGTGATTTGGTCTCCCTCATCACAGTTAAAAATGGCACATCTCTCATAACAAAGAAAAGCTTTTTTCCATTCCAAGCAGTTAGCCAACGTCTGCAGAGATACTTTGGTTCAGATCTGAACAGCAACAGGCAGGTTGGATCTCAAAGCAGGGCAGGTATTTATTTCTCTGACACAATTCAAAGGATTTTCCTTGCAAGACTGTGAAGCAGAGCAGTGTGTTTGAAGGAGAAATGTAGAGGAGGAGTTTGCTGTGGTATTTTTTATCCTTTCCCCGCAGTTTCCCAGTAATCGACCATGAATTACTTATTGCAGATGGCAGTACTCTGCCAGCAGTAAATAAGGAAAGGTGTATTTTCTACTTGAAGTGTTTGAGCTGGCAACAAACTCATCTCTCTGGACATGATCAAAACATAAATCTCGTATTTAAACTGCAAGGTATCCCAGCCTGGCTGTGTCTGATAGCTTTTAGGGATGATAGAAGGACTGCCTGCTTAAGGAAGTTTAAAAACACAGAACGTAGTTTGTGTGTTGACCCACTGAATCTCTCCGAGCAAATCCACAGGGGATATGCATATGTACTTTTTTTTCCTTCCCTGCTTGCACGGGGCTGTTTTTGGCTTGTCTGCATAACGCACAGTGCCAGAGTTCATGCGGTTATCCTGAGCAGCGAAGAATTTCCCAGTGTGCCCCGGCAATCCCGAAACATTAAACGGCTTTCAGGACGGATTGATGTGGTCCCCTGCAGGAAACAGCAGTGCGTCAGCAAATGTTTCCAGGCAGGAAACTGGGGTTTGTAAGGGAGCCTTCAGCTTTGGAGGTGGAGAGGAGGACGGCACGGGGCATCGTGGGGCTGGCGAGAGGTACGTCAGGGCGTGAGGTTCGTCCATGGAGAGTGAGAGCATGGCCATCCATTGGGCTGTGGCAACGTGAGCACGAAAGCCTGAGGAGATTGAGGCTCACCTGCCGGAAAGGGGAGGACGAGCCCCTTCCCATGTCTAAACACTTGGGTGTTTGGGGTTTTTTAGTTGCAGAAGGATATTTCTCTTCAAGGTGTATTTTTTTTCACTAAAAAATGAGTGAAAGCTCCAGAGCAGATAATTGAGTAACCCTGGGGTGATAACCTGAGCTGGCAACTAACTCTCTCCTCCATCACCACCCTGGGACTGGCTCAATGGAAGGAAGAACTTTTTAACCTCCCCCAGAAAATGTGAAAGGACCCAGCAGTATTTGGCTGCAGGTTAATCTCAGGTTTGCAGACGCTGTTGGGCAATTGCCTTGTAGAAATGGGTGTAGAGAGGAATTAGTCATCGCTGTTTGGTTAGTAAGTGGCTCAGTTATTTTACAAGTCTTTTTCCTGCATATGCAAATACTTTCTTTTTTTCCTTTTGTAGTGAAACTTATAAATAGCTTCTTTCTTGGATCTTCTGTACATACGGTTGTGTCATGAAAATTATCATCGAGCTTTTGCCTCGCCTTCTTTAGTAGCTGCTTTACCTACCTTTGTTTCAAAAGAAGTGTCTCCCATGTGTCGTCCAGGGCATGAGCACGATCCTTGGTGTGGTGGCTTTTATATCTCTCTGACTGTGCAGAGTGCAGCTGCAGGTTGGGGCATTAGGAGCAGTAACGTCTTTGTGTCAGGCAGTAAGAATAAACTGAGATGAAAAAGATACAAGATAATTTATTTAGTTGGTGGATTTAACGTGTTGTGCAACCCACATTGGGAACACACGCTATTATAGAGCATGAACTTGTCTTATTCTCTAATTTCCACCTTCATAACATCTACTAATTTTTAACAACAAGGAAAGGTCACTGTGGAGACAGATAAGCAAAGTCATGTGAGATATCTTGCTAGAAGCTCCTATAGCATCGCTGAGAGGTCAGGGAAGTGCTCTTAGCTCTGAGCGCTGCACGCACTCCCTTGTGTCCTCACTGTCAGCTGTGTTACCCTCTAGAAGATGTTTTGTTTGCTTTTCTATGTTTCCCCTTGGTCTTCACAATAAACACACGTTCTTATATCCTGCTTTTGAGTGAATCCCCCTTTTTTCCCCCCCTGTGTTTGGAGGACTGGCGGGGAGGCAACCAGCACACTTCGTCCTGATGTTGCTCCATAAATCACGTCATTCTCATAATCCTTGGTCATGGCAACCATGCAGTTCAGGAGCAAGGTGACCTTTTAATGCCAACTCTGTGCTCCCCAATCTTCTGGTCGAGCAGGAAGCCAGTCTCCTGCTCTAATCTTATGAGACCCCCAGGGAGAGCAGCCGGGGGCTTTGGGAAGCCCCAGGCCTGATGCATGGTCAATGCTGCCTCTCCTGAAGATAAAGGAGTGAAGGCCATGGGCAGACTTAGCTGGTGTCCACCAAGGCCAGCCAGGCCACCCGCATTCATTGTGTACCTCTTGCGTTTCAGCTGTTTGTTATTGATTTTGTTCAGTTTTATTTTTGCATATGGAAAAGAGCCCTCATGCCTGTTAGAAGAGGTGGGGGCAAGGCGAGACAATGAGGAAGCCATCTGTATCTCAGGTTGTGACAGTTATTGCAGAGGTTGTTGTTATTTCTACAGTACCTGCTTTTTGGTGGCTTTGCAGTGTTGAAATTCCACTCCGCTTGCGTTGAGTAATCTCCTCGCTTGTTACTAAAGAGTCAGTCTGTCTCTCTTTCTCCCCCCACCCCAAGTTTCAATTTCCTCTTAATTCTCTCTCCAGACAGCCGTTGCCTCTCCCGTGGCACTGCGGTTTTGCTGATGCAGCCTGTTGTCTCTATCCCTCTTGCAGAAGGATTTCACCATGAGGGAGGAGTTGCAGCAGCGGGACGTGGAGCGCTGGCTGGGCTTCATCACCTTCCTCTGCGAAGTCTTCGGCACCATGAGGAGCAGCACCGGAGAGCCCTTTCGAGTCCTTGTCTGTCCCATTTATACCTGCCTCAGGGAGGTAATGCCATCAAAGGTTTTCCTTTTCCACCTATGGACTAAGCCACTGAGTGACAGTAACGGTTCCTTGATATATGCTTTGTGAGTGTGAAAGCTCCTCACCCTAAGAGTGCCTATGTCTGCACGGACAGTTGGCTTTTCCTGCATGTTGTGATTCTACTAGTTAAAAACACATGTTCCAAGGTTCCTTTGTTCAAGGTTCGGTTTGCAAATCCCAGTGTTGCAAAAAACCCTTACCAAGGGAGCGTCATGGTTCTTAAAAGTAGGTGAAGCCACCCCCTCCAAACTGCCCAGGACAGCTGAACGTCCAGGAGTGTTTCCTAGAGGAGAGAGGTGCCCAGGAAGAAGAGGATGGATAGCTTTTACGTTAGGCACTATACCAAAACGATGCAACTTGTCAGGGAAGAGGGTCCCTGACCTAAGGAACTGACAATCTTACGGTCTGAATAGACAAAACAGACTGAGGGGAGGAAAGATATAAATGAAATGCAATGGCTCGAAGACAGAGAGGGGGAAAGGTCCCAGATCTCATTACTCCCAGCCTAGTGCAGTAGAAACCAAGCCCTGGCAGTGAGATGGGAGCGTTTCAGTGACTGAATTCTTGATGATGGTGAGCGTGGTTTGGTCTGGTGGTAGAAATCTAAATGGGGACAAATATAAAATGAAACTCAAGTGTTAATGTTCAGAAGAATGAGAGAGAACTTTTCACCATCCAGTCTTAAAGATGTTTTTGTCTTCTGCAGTTGATTGTAGAAGATTTTCTTAGAAAATCTGTCTTGTTGCCCAGGAATGGAGCTGTGAATCTCAAATGGTCAGTAGTGCTTCTGCTGGGCCATAAATAGTTTACTGCAAAATAAGTTCTACTCCAGACCTTGGGCAAAGAAAGGAGAGGGGAAAGAACTGTCAGTAACGACTTTTTACGCACATGGAAAGTTTTGTCTGAATGCAAACACGGTATGAACATTTGGTCTTCACAGTAATACTGTGAGTAGAGTTCACAGACAGTGACTGTAACAATGAAAAAATCTCCGGTAATCTTGTCTAGGCACAAATATCCAGGAGAGGAAAGAGAAGCTAAGAATAGCATAACTTCCCCAAAATCTCTACCCACAGCAGTATGCGTCACCTCATCGGGAAGATCTTGGCTCCTAACAAAGTCCCCATTCCTGTTGGCTTCCCATCAAAGTCATGACAAAATCCAGGCCTGGTTCTCCCACAGTTTTTCTCTGCTCACTCCTGTCTGCCCTCCATGATGTCTTGTTCCCTCCCTGTCATCATACTGGGACATGGGGAGTGAATAGCAATCTGAAGACACATGGAAGGACATGTGGACAGCAGCAAATGAATTTCCTGTACCAGTGGTATTTTTTGCTGCAGGAAAGTCCCATAGAAAACCTTTACTAATTACATCAAGAAGTTGTCCATAAATTTGCTTTTTAAAAAGATGTCTCTGTTCCTATGCAGGACAACTCTGTCCAAATGGTTTCTTTTGATGGAGAATAACACTCTACAGCTTAAACTGATGTTGGCGAGCCCTGCCAGCTTTCCTGCCCTGAGATGACTGATCCATGACTGTCCTGCTCTGCAGGGTTGTGACCTTGACTCACACTGTTTCCGTTCGATGGCTCTGGGTTGGGTTTTTGTGTTGGTGCCGTTTTTTACTACAGTCAGCTAATCCTGTCTCACAGGGCCAGCCCATGGGAATGGGACCAGCTATTTTGTCATCGGTGATGGGTGGCAAATTCTAAAACAGTTGCCAGAGCCGTGCCAACAACATAGCAATAAACGGGATTTATATTTGAAAATTTAAAAGTTAGTGCAACCTGTGATGGGTTTTTTACACACAAAATAAAGTCACACACCACCTTGGGATCTCCTGGCAGGTTAGAATCTTTGAGGACAGAGTCTAATACTTCCCTGCAGCTTAGGAGCAGCAACAGCTAGAATCCTCTGGGGTTAAAGGTGTCTGGCAGGAATAGTCCAGGAGATGTTATGGAGCTCTTCCAGCTGCACCCAGGAAAGGACTGGGACATTTGTGCAGTCCAGCCCCACTGAATGCTCCACGAGACAGTGGAAACTTTAATTGCTCAGAGTGTTGAAAGAGACTGTCCCCTTTCTACATCCTCTACTCCTCATCTCCCAGCACAGCCCCTCTCCTGGCCCCTCTCCAGGCCTCAGGAGCTCGTTCACCCTCCCTGAATCAGCAGGGATTGGGAGTTTACTGGGTTAATGCTCTGCTCCTTCGGTGAGTTGAACCAGTTCACCAGAAGATCAGCTAAGTACCAAAGCCAATGCAAGAGAGGAGCAGGCAGCTGGGAGAAGAGGGAAGAGGTAGAGGAAGTAGTACTGTCTCTTTCAGCCATTAGACTGTTTCTGTCCAGGTGAGGAACACCACCATAATTTAAAGCACAGCATCTCCATCCCCATCATTTGTCTCCTTTAGCTGCATAAACCATATTTGGGGCCTAGGCTGCTTGAGCTCCTCTTTAATATGCATTTGGTGCATGCCAAAGAAACGATGCTGCGAGGGGTAGCTGAGCAATGCTGCTGTGGTGAAGAAGGCAGATGAGATGAGCTCCCAAGGTCTCTCCGTCTTCATCCAGGGATGTTAAAGCCTACCATAGTGTTGCAGGAACTGTGGTTGTTATCTTTGGAGCTGATTGGGGTATTTAGACATGCATCGCATATTTAAAACCCTTGGTGAGCTTTGTGAAATGTGTGAGGTGGGCTGGTATCCCCTCCTCCACCTGCCAGGGCAGGATTATGTGTCCTCATGGCTTGTCCAGTTTGGGAATGACCAACAGCCATGGGAATTCCTCCACTTGCCTCAGGACAGGTTTGCATACTTTAGTAGCTCTCATCATAGTTTTTTCTCCTTCCTGCTATTCAGCGTGTGTGTGTGCATGTCTTTGCCTCTCCTGACTTTGCCTCCTTGGATGTCCCACAGCAAATCCTCTCTCCGCTGCCTACAAAAGTGTGCGCTTAGCTCTCTCTGCCTCCATCCAGCCATTCTTTGACAATAAATCATTATTAGAGGCAAGATAACGTCTCTGTCTCTGCCTGTCCTTTCAGCCTGTCTTGCTTTTCAGTTTCTCTGTCTCTGTTTTTTTTTTCTTTTCCCTTTTCCTTTATAGCTTTGGCAGACTCAGCCAAAGGTCAGCAAGGGAGTGAGCAAGAGGAAGGGGAAAGTTGCATGATGACTGAGGCAGGAATGTCTCTTCCCTTCCCCCAGCAAGGCTTCCTCTCCCGGGCTCCTTTCCTCTCTTCCTCCTGAAAGGGCTTATTAACACCTTCTCTAATTGCCGGAGCTGGGCTAGGGTGGGCCATGGGGAGGAAGCGAAGATGGCAATGAAGCCATTGGTGCTGGGTGGACCCAGCGTGTGGTTGCCTAGTGAGGAGGACTCAGAGGTCACCATGGCTGCTTTCCTTGCAGCAAGGGAAGCTGCTGTGTAAGGGAAGGCGATGAGTAAGCCTTGGGCTTTGCTGCGTGTCAGCTCTGTCTTGTCTTGCTTGGACTGGGGGAAAGCTGACCTTGGGAAAGGTGAAGCGAGGTGGGGACCAGCGCCGGGAACCTGGCTGTGGTGCTGGGCAGCAAGGCTGGTGTTATTTATTGTTCGGAAAGAGAGTGTTGTGGACGGATTGGTTTTGTGGTTCAGTGGCTAGACTGAAAAAATCAAAACAGAAGTTCATTTCAGGCTACGCTGGAGTGATAAATGCTCAGGTTTGTTGGTTAATCGAACCAGAATTCATCACAGGCTGAATGAAGCATGTCCTTTGGGAACCAGGCAGACCATTGCACTTTGATGTCAGGCACGGGAATGGGTTTTTACTGATAGCAAAGGAAATTTGAGTCAGAACTGTATCTTCACTTGGACGCTTGGGCAACATTTCAAAAGCCAAGGGAATGGCTTTCTGCTTTGCAGAAAGGTGGCCCCTACCTGGCAGAGGAGAGGACCGGAGTTCAGAGTCACCGAATGTGGGAACCAGAGGCCAAGAATCAAAATATTTAATTTTTAGAACTGTTCTGAGGTTTTGGGGTGAGCGTTGTGCAGGCAGGATGGGAGGCATATTCACAAAAAGGTAAAGGGGGTCAAAAGTGGGATTTCAGGCAAAGATATGGTTTGCCAAGAAAAGTAGGAAGTGGGTCCAGCCCTGGTTAAAAATGCTTTTACACAGCACAGTGAATTTATGTGGCACTTTGGGTTGAAACACATTTGCTGCTTGGAAGAATATGTAGTTTAAGTTGGACAAGGGAAATGGGACACCCAAACCCAACCCGAAGATTGTTATTATTGACAGCTGGGGGTTATGGAAAGGAGTGCTTTTTAAAGAAGGCACTCAAAGCAGAGCGGAGAGCCCCTTTGCAGATGAGAACCAGAGTACTATCGCAACCCTTAAATCTGGGGAGCTTGGGAAAAGAATAACAAAGCAGAAAAGTTAAATATAAATAAAAAGAAAGCTTTCCTCCTATTCATCCCTCTAAGCTTTGGGGAATCCAGAGTGACATGGAAAAGGGCATTGTTCCTCGGGAAAGGCTTTCCCTCAGGGACATGCGGCCTTTCAGTCTGAGCACAGCAGGCCTGGCCCTTGCCTGCCTGGTTCCAGGAAGCCGGTCCAGCCTGGCTCTCCTTGCACAGGACTGCAGTCCACACCACTGGTGAGGTCTTCCAGGACCACAGTCCTCGCTGAGCTTATTATCTGGTCCAATGAAAAGGCTTTTAGCGTTTTTAGGAAATTGTCCTGGCGCCCTTGCTCGAGGGCCTAAGCAAGAGGGATGTCCCATTGTGTTCTCCCAGCCCTAGAGTCATATGTGCTCAACGGTGGCCTCATTTTAATTCACAAAGCCACACCAAATTTGTCACTGTAAATCTCCTTCTGCCCCCTCTAGGATGAAATGGAGTTAACTTGCTGACATCCTTGCCACTCTGAAGGCACTGTGGTGTGACCGAATGGTGAGGGCCATATTCCGCCGTGCTATAAAACTCAGCTGGCTTTTCAGGATCAGTGCCCATTCTTGGCCTACATACTTCAGTTTGCGTGTCCTCAAAAAACAGCTGAAAACGGGAGAGCAACCAAGGGACTTTGTTTGTTCCTGCACACCCATATTTCTTCTTTTTTGTGGCCCTTGAGCAGAGTCAGCAAATAGAGGAGTAGAAAATGGTTTAAGACCAAGGACCAGCAAATGCAAGTTGAACCAACAGCAGGGTAGGGGCATTCCAGTGCCTTGTGGTTGATGTAACAAGTATCCCACCACTGCTACAAAAGTAGAGATAATAAATAATACTAGTTATGCTGCCTCCAACTGCATCTACTGTGTGTGCGTAAACAGTGTTGGCGTAGGTCAGCCAAGCTCACCACCCGTCCCACTTCATTCCCCTAGCACTAGTGAATAGCCTCCGTGAAAGAGGCGCATTAGGTCCTGAGGGACTTGGAACAGATCTTGGTGATGGCAGGCAGTGGCTGAGGTCTGCTGGGAAAGGGTTGTAACCAGCTTAGAGCCACTGCCATACTGTGCTAAAATAGGGACAAATCTGTGGTGTCAACGGGTTTGGCTCCTCTTGTGTCTCAGTCTCATCCTCAACGGATGTTGTTCAGAGGCCAACCCAGGAGGTGCCTCTGGGCCTGGGAGCTGCCACCTTCCTGCCAGCCCTTTGCCAGGAGGAGCCGGTTTGGGCCAAGGTGGCTGGTGTCAAGTGCTGCTTTGGATGTATTTGTTTATTTTTGTGAAGCCACTCAGCAGTCAGACCTGGCTTTACATCCAGGTAACCTGAGCTGTTGCCTGTGGCAGGAGAGCAAGGAGGTGGGAAAACTGGCTTGTAGATCCTAAAGCTTGAGAGGTGCCAGGTGGGGATGTTGCTGTAGTCCAGCAAGATGCCTTGCCAGTTGGGGCCCCACAAGGGCCCGTGGCACAGCATGAGCACCACAGTGTGGGCTCTACCTCCCTCTCTACCTCTATCCTGACCCTATCTCGCCCCTTACTCCTGCCTCTCCTTCACTGTGCAATCCCCCAGTGCTGTCCATGGGTAGGCAGGGCTTCGCAGTACCTCTGCTCTGGGAAGAGGTAGGGAGCTGGACCTCTGGAGGATGGAGGTCCCTGCACCCCTACACCTGGTGCGTCCTGTTCAATGATTCAATTTGAAAGGGACCCAAGGAGGTCCCTGGTCCAACCTCCTGCTCCAAGCAGGGGCAGCTATGGGGTCAGACCCCAGTTTGCTCAGGGCTTGATCCTGTTAGGTCTTGAAAACCTCCAAGGAAAGAGATAAAACAATCTCTCTGGGCAACCTGCTTCACTGTCCTCATGATGAAAGAGGTTTTCTTTATGCCCAGTCTGAACCTTGCTCAGTTCGATTTATGCCCGTTGCCCCTAGTCCTCCTGCCCTGCACCACTGTGAACAGCCTGGCTCCATCTTCTTAACCTCCTCAGAGGTAAGGAAAGGCTGCTGTTAGGTCCCCCGAAGCCTTCTCTTCTCCAGGCCAAACAAGTCCCGTTCCCTCAGCCCCTCCTCAAAGAGCAAGTGCTCCAGCTCTCCAGTCATCTCAGTGGCCCTTCACTGAACTGACTCCAGTTAATCAATCTGTTCTTGTACTGGGAGGCTCAAACTGCACACAGTATCTAGATGTGGTTTAACAAGTCCTGAGACGAGAGGGATAATCACTTCTCTTGATTCACTGGCTATGTTCCTGTTCAGACAGCCCATGATGCTGCTAGCTGTCTTTGCTGCCAGGGTGCATGTGTGGATCAAGCCCAGTTTGTGTCTACCAAGACTCGCAGGGCTCTTTCTTCTCAGGTGCAGGACTTGGCATTTGTCCTTGTTGAATTTCGTAAGGTTCCTGTTGACTCATTCCTCTGGGTGGCAGCCCTGTCCTCAAGCATGTTGACTGGTTCTCCCCAGTTTGTTGTCATCTGCAAACTTGACACAAGTTCACTCCTTACCTCCTCCAGGATGTTGATTAAGATGTTAAACAGGACAGGTCCCAGGATAGATCCCTTGATTCTCTTCTTGTTACTGGTCCAGTTACTGTACCAGGAGAATACAGTCCAGTAACTACAACCCTCTGAGCCCAACCATCCAGCCGGGCTTTTTAACCAACTGGTTGTCCACCATCTACCATAATGTCCTGGCTTGGATACAAGAATATTATGGGAGACAGAGTTAAATGCCTTGTTAAGGTCAAGGTAAATGACACCCACTGCTCTCCCCTCATCCACAAGACCATCGAAGGTGATCAGGCATGATTTACCCTAAGTAAATTTTGACTTTTTCCACTCATCATCTCCTCCTTATGCCCTGAAATGTGTTCCAAGTGGACTTGTTCTGTGCTCTTCCTAAGGCCTGAAGTGAGGCTGATGGGCATGTAGTTGCCCAGGTCGTACTTACGGCCTCTTCCAAAGATGTGTGTAACATTTGCCTTTCACCAGTCATGCAGTATCTCTCCCAGTCTCTGTGATTTTACAGAGATGATGATAGCGGCCTCTCTACAGGGCATCGGACGGCTCTTGACACCCTCAGCTGCATTAAGTGAGACTGTCAGGGTGCAGGCTCAAAGCAAACACAAGGAAGTAGTTCTTCACAGAGAGTATAATTAAACTGCAGAGCTCCTTCCTGCAGGAGGCTGTGGATGCAAAGCGTTTGCCAGGGCTCAGAAACCAGCTGGACCAATTCATGGAGGAGGAGAGGTGGAAGGCTATTACTGCTGGGGGCTGGAGAGTACCCTGGGAGAGTGGCACTGCATGTCTCCTGCTCTGCTCGTGGCCGGGGCCAGCGTACTGGGCTAGGTGGCCTTTGACCCGACTTGAAATAGCTTGCTTTTATGTTCTTATTAACAACCATGAAGACTAACGATGCTGGGAGGGATGAATCAGCCCCGCAGAGACAATGGGGAGCAGCTCTGGCAGGCTGGCGGAGGGCAGGACAGTTGCTCCTCTGCAGGAGTGTCTCCTGCCTCCAGTCTGGTTGGCAGAGACTGTCCCATTTCAGCATCGTTTGAAATCCTGGCACGGTCCCATCGCTTCCCTGCCTATGGTGCATGCTGCTAACTGAAAGCCTCAGGGTGGTGGTGCAGGGAGGATAAATACTCCCTGTCTAATTGCCTTTCCCCCACGTCTGAGTCTGCGGTGCAGCATGTAGACTGGTATCCACTCCCCTCCCTTCTCTTAGTGCCTGTTATCTCCTGGGGCCATACTGTGTAATTTAGAAAAATATTCTAACACAGTAATTAACGTCTGAACTTCAAGAGGGCACTGCCTTTTCACTGTCTCCTTTAGAGGAAGAGAGAGGAAAAAGCTTTCCAACTGCAGTCAGAGGAGCTTGGAGGGTGGTGCTGTTTGGAAAAGAAAATTGTATCTTTTAATGTGCAGGATTTTTTTTTTTAATCATTCTCACTTTTTGAAAAGCACCAGCCTTTTGAGTCAAAAGAGGGTCCTTGACAGTATAATAAGATGCTAGGATTTTAAGATGATGCTCCCAGACAGAGAATGAGACAGAGTTTGCCTCTGTTTGTCATATAAGTGTAGACACCGAGAAGGCTGGATTCTGACCTCGGGCCATTCTTTGGCCCAGGTAATTGCGTGTGACTGGCCTGACTGACGCTAGCATACTGACTGGAGACAGGACTTTTCCTGGGGAGAAAGCAAGTCCCATACGAAGAAGAATTGTGGGAGGGAGAAGGGAAGAAATAAATTGTTAGTCACTGTGCCTAAAGAGGTAAGCTAGTCTCTGAGCTGAGCTCCAAGAGGAGGAAGCTCTCTCCAGAGTCCCTGAGAGGCGTCTCCCAGGGACGTTGACCTTAACTGGGTTTGTGCAAGGAGAGCCAGCACCTTGGTCTCTGCCAGTCCTGTTGTCCCAGCTGGTTGTACAAAAAACAGTGTTTTTGTCTGCAGTCCTGTATAATCCTCTCATTGGAAGAGGCAAAAGATGCCATATGAGACGTTTTGGTGCCGAGACTACTTTGTGCCCATGTGCAGCACTTGGCTTGAGCTCTTGAGCCAGGGAAACCCTTGGGTTCTGCGGAGCAGCACCGTTGGTGTCCCCACACCCCTCGCTGCGCCGGGAGCGAGCGCGGCAGGCGGTGAGGTGTGGGAGACAAAATGGGAGGTCCTTTCTTGGGGAAAAGGAAGGATCCGGCGAACGAATGAGAGGGAAGCGGTAGCGCTCTTGGCACAGGATGTGGGTGTGGGTGGGTTACGCAGAGGGTGGATCAGAAGGGAAGAGATCCCGAGGGAAGCAGAGAGAGTGAGCAGATTATGGGTCAGGGACACAGGAGAAGGAAGAAGAAGGGAGAAATATGAGGGGAACAAACAAGTGGGAAAATGGAGTAGAGGAGTCCAGAAGAGAGGGAGGACGTAAGACCTGGAAAAGCAGGGAGAAGAGGCTGGGATTTGGAGCAAGCAGGGTGCGTGTATGCATGCAGTGACTCGGACCTTCAGGCACATGGCAGAAGATAGCATGAATGTACAAGGGTCTGAAAAGAGGAGCAAAGGGCTAGCGTTGGTCTGCAGAATGAAATAGCGAGCAAGCAAAGCAGCTTGTGCTGTCTGCCCTCCCTCTCTGCCCAAACCTCTTTGCGTCTCCTCTGACTGCTGCCCCGTCCTCACCCTTGCAGCGCATGCCCCAGTGCTCCCCATTGGCCACTCAGTCGCCCGGAGCTGGGAGCAGCGCGGCCGTTGCTTCTCCGCTGTGCGAGCCACCCTCCAGCTACTAGCCGGGGATGTCTTCGAACGTTAATGACTGTTACGCCACTTCCTATTAGGCTGTGAAGATCCCTTTAGCCTCATCCCTGTCTCCCTGAAAGAGCTCATAAAAAGGAGCCTTTGAAAGCCTGGGGAGGCTGCAGGCAGCGGCAAGGGGAGAGGCATTGTGCGGTCCCAGCCGGGCAGATGAAAAGCCGGGAGGAGCTGGCGCTGCTTTCCCCACACATGCATGGTTATTATACGGCTGTCCTCTCCGAGAGCTATTTCTTAGCGTTTAATGCTGATAGTAATCTACGGAGACATAACTACCGCAAGCCACACCTCTGAACATGGCTGGTAGCTGCTGTGGTTAGATTCCCTCAGGAGGGCTTTCTTGGCTCACAGGAGGCCTATTCAGCACAGACAAAAACCCTCCCAGTTCAGAAACTTCCCTCCTCTGGTGCCTAGCTGTCCTGGAGCTCTGCATTGCATTGGCAGGAGTAGATCCCGGCAGCTCACACATCTCTGAGGGCTTCACGTGGATCTGGGGGAACTGGGTGGACAGCAGGGCTGTCACCCACCGGGCAGCCCCTGGGCGTTCACCAGTGCTCAGAGCTCACCTGATGAGGAGTGTGTGGGTGCCTGCGAGCACGCGACTCCTGCAGCATCTCCCTCTCCTGTTTTTGCAGTTGCTTTATTTAGGCTTGGCCTAGACTTCAGATTTTGTCAGCAGAATGACGCTAGCCCTATGAAAAGATTGCCCACACACATAACCCGCAGAGCAATGTTGGCAAAAACTCTCCCACGAGTGCAACTTGTATGGACGAAAAAGATTGCCTGTAATCGGTGCAGTTTGTTTCCTTCAGAGGGCAGGTTTAAGGTCAAAGAGCTCTTTTGTCAGAACAAGCTGCATATCCACCACAGCAAAGGGGATACCGAGGTAGTTTTACCGGTACAGATCCCCCAGCGACTTTTAAACCGCTATGTCCCAAGCTCTCCAGGGAGAGCCTCTGCCTTATACATGTGTCGAGCTGTGTAAATAATTTGGTAATGACAATTCAATTCAGCATGCGCTCCCTAATTTTGGACGGGGGCACCACGGAGAACGTTTGAGGCAGAAGCTTGTGAAACATGCCACCTCGAAAAGTGGGTGTTACTTGAGAACGGATGAAAACAGATCAAATCGGAGAAGGCTGCATGATCCTTTTGAACCCAGCTGCTGTGTTTAGTATTTTGTGTTCGGGAACACATATTCTTAGAAAGCTACAGGACTTGTTTAGTTCCAGCCAGTGAGCTTTAAAACCACAGTGGCCTATTTTAAATAGGGGACAGCTCTGGTGCCAGAGATACAGTTTCCAAGGAGAAAACGTGCTCCCATTTGTTTAGCTGCTGACCTAGAAGCCCTGAGTTTTGTCCTCTTCCATCTAAGCTTTCAGCGCAGTTACTCCAGTGCGCACCAGCTCCAAGCATGGCGGCAGGATTTGGGCCCAAGCGAGGACCAGGCGAGAGCCAGGGCTGCTGACTGCCCTCCTGTCCGTGGATGAGCTGGGCAAGAGTGCGCAAGAGTGGTCGGTTCTCAGCAGCCCGTTCAGAAGGCAGGGGAAGTAATTATGGCAGATAAGAAACAAAGCTAGATATCATCTCACAGGATGGTCCCTCCTCCTCGCGTGGCTTTGCTTTTGTCTTTCACCCCATTGTACCAGGCATTGTTAGCTCCCAAAGCTCTTTCAATTGGATGTAAACATAACTATTTGCGTCTGCCGCCATGCTCTCTTAGAAGAGCCAGGAAAGCGGAGAATGTCCGGCGGGCAAGGGTGGAGCCCTCTGCAATCAAGCGGGGATGGTCTTGCTGCTTTTTCTTTCCATGTTTTGTATTTCCCTGAACCCTGGGGGTGAGATCACATCCTCCGCTCCCAGGGTTATTATGTCTTCAGACAGGCAGGATGAAGTCTGCCGGCTGGGTGGCTCTGTCGCTCACACACAGGCTGGGTGGCTCGTTCCTTCTATCTTCCCCGCGCACGCACGCTCTCGCCCCTCTCCGAAAGCCGCCGTGGCTCCCGTCCCACCGATGAGGACAATAACCTCCACCTCTGCCTGGGGTGCTTAATGGGAACCACCAGGCTACTGGTGAATTGCACTGTCTGGCTTGATGAGCGACCAGATTTTCTTCATCATTGTCTGCAGTAATTACCTTTTAATGGTTTCCATCCTAGTAGGAATCCCTTTTGCTCTTCCAGATCTGGGGAGAGAGGGTCATGTTTTATGGTTTCCTTGTCTGCAGTGGAAAAGAGAAGGAGGAGTTTCCCACGACTGGGTACAGGATTTTGTTCCCCTGGCCTTAATTCAATTTACTTCTAAATATCTTTCATTTGAGTTCCTCAGGAGCCTGACAAGGACGCTATTCAACAATTTTGGTTTACTCGATGCAGTAAACAAACTATCTCTTCTTGCCATCCTCGCAGTGTGTCCTGGTTGGGTAATAGGAGAACAGAAGTCTCCTCCTCAGCTAAGAGCAGCACGTTGCTGTAGAAGGAGTAGGTGCCACCAAACAAACTGTTTCAAGTCATCTTGAAAATGTTAAGGAAAATACGTCCTATGGACCTGGCGGCATACACACCTCTCTCAGCAGCTCCTGCCCAGAGGTCCTCTTTTCCCTGTGCCACCTCATCTGTGCAGATGCTTCTGGGGCCAGGCAGTGACTCGTACTGGTGTCCTCTTCCTGATGGAAAGAGTTTGACTTGCGGTCAGCACGTTCTCAGCATGGGCTGAGACCAGGCCACCACAGCTGAAGGAGTCGGGGAGAGGGACCTCCCTTTGCTGGCATTGCTGTGGGAATCACCATGCCCCCTGCAGCTGTTTTTACCAGCAGAAGAGCTTGTTCACCCATTTTAAGTAAAGCCCTGCTACAGAAAGATGAATTTGTATGGGGTGGGTTTTGACCTTGCAAGGACAATGCTGTGCTTTGTACGTAGGGGCTGCTCTGCCAGTTTTAGAGACAGAAATGCATTTGGTGGCAGGAGGAAGGGGCTCTGTTACTTCTTATCCCAAATGTTCTCTGAGGCAGTGTGAAAAAAGTGAGTGGACTGGAGGCGTTTTGTGCATCTTCAGTGGGCTTGAAAACTTCGTTGCCAGGCAGATCCACTGGAAGGCATGAGTAGAAGCCAATGCAGAGCGAAAGACTATTTCTAGTGGCGTTGTGTGTCAGTGCAGCCTGACTCCTAGCTAAGTTGGGTTTTCAGAGCCCAACGAAGTGGCAGTGAGCTTTGTTGCTCAGTGAACCTACTTTAATTTTGAAATCTCAGCAATGCAGTAGCCATTTTAACTGAGATGTGGTTTTGAGTAGAAATGCTCTCTACAGTAAAGGGTTTAGCATAGCCATTCCAATTAATCAGGCCATGTACAATGCTCTTAATGATGATAATGATAATGCAGGGTTCAATTCGATTGTCTGCCCAGGGTCACCTAGTGCTGTTTAAGTCACTCACATGTTTTGATATCCCATATGGGCTCTAGCTGCTGTTCTGGAAGGGTACATGTCTCCTGCAGTTCCTGTGTCACGTCTTCCAGCCTCCTGCAGACCTCTTGGAGCTCCTATGGCATTTTGCACTGCCGTTGTTGAATTGCCTATCCTAAGAGACCTGAATCAAGCCCATTTGGGGTCTTTCTGATGATCTGAAGAAGGGGTGGGAATTCGCCTCACATTCCTCACAAGGGTGAGGTCTGCAACTGTCCTGGGTATCGGGAGTACCTTTACGGAGTGGAGGACCATTGTGGTCCCCACAGTTGCAGCACAATTCCTCTCCTCCCAGGGTAGATACCAAAACCAGAACCAGTGAACTGTGCCCTAGAAGTGCTTCTCCCTCTCTGTCCGCTACAGAGAGTCTAGAAAACTTACAAGCAGGCATCATAGATGGCTACAGTTGGGTGAGATGGGTCTCAGCCCAGCTGCTCAAAGGTTCAGATTCCTTTTGTGCTTATACCACTTTCTCCTCCTCCCTCTGTGTTGACTTGTTGCATTAGTTCCCTGTGTAGAGCAGGGAAAGTAGTGCTGGTGTCACTGGTTACAGGTGTGCTCCAGACTCTCCAGCATAGTCAGAAGGGTAGATCCATGCTGGCAGCTGAGTGCAGGGTTTGAGCCCACCCCCCAAGTGAACATCAGCTCACCCTCTGCACTGCAAAATGTCAAGGTTAATGTAAGTCACCACCTCACACCTGTCTGGATGGGGTGGTCAGAGCGTACTGCACACCATAACACAGAGGATCTTGTCTGCGCAGCACAGACAGGTTAGCCGTGCCGGTGATGTGAGGCTGATGCTCCTCAAGGCAGGTGTGGACGTTCTGGGCCTGAGCTATGGCAAGGTGATCACTGCCTGGTATGCTGGAGCGTGCTCTGGGACCTGTTACCCATCTTCATGCAGAGCTCAGCAGTATGAGGCTTGCAGGGAGACCACGTGGTGGGGAAACAGTGAGCTCTTGGGGTAGTTCCATCCAGCTCTGGCGCAGAAAGACGCATTGGAGAAGATACCACTTGGTAGGATGACTGTGAGCTTCTAAAGGTCCACTGTTTCCAAGTGCTTATTTTTTTTCTCTCAATAAAAAAAATCGACTCAAACTCACCTAGCCACCTGACTTCCTTAACGCTCAGGGTATGCCCTGCGTGGGAATCAATATCCTTTAGAGAAGGTGGCACTGGTGCAGTTTATTGGTGGGTGCAGGATCAGCCCAGGTGACCTGTGATACCCTGGATCAGGATGCTGATATTTCTAATGGGAACAGATTGTAGAAATGCTGAAACTGGACTTGCTGATAGAGTATTTTCTAATTACTCATTCCCCACACCCTAGTTTGTACTTTACATTTTCCCCTGTCTTGGCTGTTTTCACCACCGCTTGTCTTGTGACAATAAGAAAACTGGAGTTGTAACAGTTACCTTCAGCTCAGAGAAGCTCAGACTTTCCCTATGCAAAGCAGCACAGCAGTCACGTGGATCTTATCGCCTGCATCTTGCTTAAAGACTTGCAACAGTAGATTGATAAGGGACCTCTGAAAGAGTAGAAGATAGCTATTAATGTCTTTCTGCGGAGAGCCTGTGTGAAGTGCAGCCCCTCCTTCGTGGGAGTAGCAAAACTGGCTTTTGCTCCCAGGTGGGTCCGTCTAGCAGACCTTGGGACTTTCATGAATTTACTAGGGTCCATTAGACCACTGAGAGGGTCTGCAGAGCCATGTTATAAGCACAACACATGCCTCACCTTAGTAGAGCTTCAGTTCTGTGAGATGATCCCAACAACTGAACTGGAACAGATCAGTCTGGCTACGAGAAGATCCACTACGGCCCTTCCCCGGGGCTCCTCTGCTTAAAAACAGGATTGAAAAGCACAGTCTCTCCTGCAGCTTTTGAAGTATGTTATATTCCTTCTATGTAAGCTCAGAATGGCGTAAGTGTGTGCATTGCTCCTTTTTCCTAATCTAAATCTGTCTAGCTTCCATTTTCAGCTGTTTCTTCTTTTCCTACCAGTGGCAATGAGTCGCACCAAGTAGTTTACTCCAAGTAGATTACTTACAACATATTTGATCTTCTGTAGTAATGGTCTACGCTCCCCAAGGGGAATAAGGGTAGGCACCTTAGGTACCTTATTGATCTATGAGTTAGATTAAGCACGTACCTGTGGGCAGTTGCAGTGCTGGAGCTTCACACCGTGGATTGTCCGTGAGTCCGTGCACATTGTCATCTTGATGGAAGAACCTGTGATCAAAATGTGGGCACCCAGCAGGGAAGCAGGGAGATGGCCCAGGGACTGCAGGCAGTTTGACTTTTGCTGTGGAGCTGACCTGAAAGAAGTCCCAAACTTTTAATGCCCATCTGGAAGGGGTACACAGGATTGAGCCTATCTGGGTGGATATTTCTGGAGGTGGAAAACCTTTCTGGGTTCTTACACTGGAGTCATCCCCAAAGTATCAGAAAAGACTGCACGCTAAGAGCTACTTTGTGGCAAGCGTTGCTTATTTCATTTTGCAAGCGATATCGTACACAGTAATTAGTACTATGCCTTACAGGAATAATATCATTGCACTCGTGAAGGGTAATATATGCGTTTGACTGCTCCCACTTCATTTCCCAGTGAGAATGGGGCTAAAGAAGACAATTAAACCTGCATGGTTTAGTGATAAGCAAAGGGACTGTGAGTCAGGTTCTTCAGTACTGCTGATGGTGCTGGCATCCCTGAGAATACCAAGTAAGCAGTTTAGCTTCTCTGCATTATGGTTTATCTCTGTAGAAAGCAGATGATAAACCCAAATAATCCTGGCTATGGGTACCCTGTCAACTCAGCTCTCCCATTTGCTTCTGGATCTGGTCCCCTCGCTGTCTGCACTGAACGTATGTCAGTCTGTTGCCTTCTGGAGGGAACGGTCTGGTTGTCTCCGTGATGAAGCCCAGCGGAGGTTCTGAGGCAATAGCATTCGCTACAGCAATGTGGACGAAACATCCCAGTTTGGCTCCCTCCTCACTGCACGCTGCTCAGGTGCTACCTGGTTCCCCCCCCCAACACCATTGCGTACTGCCCGCCTAGGGCAATGACAGAAAGATCAGGTTTTTGGGGCCACCAGGGTGCCACAGAGGCCCCAGGAGATGGGGCTCAGTGGTGTGCCATGTGAACCCGTTGCACTTGGCATGCACACATGAACCTCCCTGCTCTCCCTCCTTGGCCCTTGGACTCGGGGATCTCCCTGGGAGTGGACCCTGCTGACGAGGGTAAGTACAGCCAGTGCTTCCCTCCTGCTTTGCAGGGACATAGCGGGCCTTGAGCTGGGTTGTAATTCCCATTTGATTCCTCCCGTCAGAAGTCACACTGTGAGTTTAACGTCCTTTTGCTAGAAAGGTGCTTGGGCCCAGAGTGGACATGAAGAGCATTGGCAGTGATACTGGGGATGCTTGAAGGTTGTGAACGTTATCTCTCTATCTCAGGGACGTGTCGGGGTTTGATTCTTGACTGCCTTCACAAGTGCTGGAGGAAGGCGTTTTGTCTGAGGCTACTAGGAGGAAGGTGTGGGCCATTTCCTTCTGGAGCCCGGAGGACTAGTGAATTCTGGGAAAAATGCATTGCAGCTCCCATCGAATCACTGCCACCTCACTCCCCAGAGCATTTGCAGGAACGGACCCTGAAGTTTATTTTTGTTTGTCCATGAAAACATTTAGCACCCAGAGACCAACAGGGCATGCTAGCCTTCCAGAGGAGGCTGCCAGGTGCCGCGTCTGTCAGAGGGACAGGGAGATTTGGAAGAGGGAGCCCTCCATTGCGGAGGTCTAAGTGAAAGCTCGTGATGTCTCCTGCCAGCCTACAAAGCTGTTAGTCCAGCACCAGCAACAAAAGCGAGAAGCGTTTCGCAACAAAGCTTGGGTATTATATGACCAGCCGGGCAGATTCTGGCATGCAGCCTCTGCTCTTAGGAAATCAAGTAGACTCTTTGTCTGCTTTCCAGCAGGAACTGCTTCTTTCATTCCACGCTTGATACAGGGAACCGACTCTAGAGCAAAGGGAAGTTTTCACTCAGACAGCCTGAGCCTCCAGGGGATGATTACAGGTTGAATGAAGAAGCGTGTGAGTCTCAGCTCACCTGTGCTGTCATCTGCCTCGCGCTCCTTTTCAGCTCCCTCGTCCGCGTTCGTTTGCTGGTCTGAATGATGTGGGAACCTGTTTGAGAAAGACAGGCTGATTTACATGGTGGAGTTTCTGCAGATAAATGCAGCAGGGAGGAGCAGTTATAAATAGTTAAATAAATAATAATTGTGATGTGGGAGTGCTCATTTAAGGGGTATAAAATGCTTACTTTAAAATACTTTAGGTAAATATAAATTAGCTTGCAGACGATGAATGCAATTGGTTTAGGGTCAGATTTTGATCACATAAGTGCCAAGGCTTCAACACTGCCATTTCTGCAGTAGCTGAGGAGTGGTCGTTCTGGCAAACCACGAGACGTTTCCACACTCGGGTACGTGCGTAGAGCCCCGACCGGCTCCACTGCCCTGGTTGCTCTGAGTATGGGAGAGGTCTTCACACAGCTGGGGATGAGGGCTTTGGAGGACGGCAGAGAAGAGTTGTCCTCGTGCTGGGCTTACAGCCTATCATCCCAAAGCTGTTGGAACAAAGTATTTGACTGACTGTAACATATGAGGGCACGGGCATAGTGAGCAGGGTATCTGATGGTCTCCAGCCCTGAGGCAACGGTGTGAATGCTGTAGGTGCTGGACCACCATGCAGGACACTGGCTGTATAACCCAGTCCAGTGCTCGGCCACCTTGGCAGTGATGTTCCAACAGGACAGCGAGCTCAGTCCTCTGGTGCGTTGGGGATGGCCCCACACCCTCCTCCTGCCTACAGCCGCAGCGTCCCAGCTGCCCGTACCGGCCTCCTGGTCGTGAATAGGAGCAGCTTTCAGCAGAGCTCCCATAGTTACAGCGCAGTTAAGTAGGGTGGGTGGACAGAGACAAAACAATGTTTGAAAAATGCATGCAAAATGTTGTCGGTGTGCTGGGGAAATGGTAGGGGCCCCATGTAGCCCCTTCATTGCAGGGCCAGTGACATCCTTGCTCTACTTGTCTACTTCAGTGGCAGTTTTTCCAGCCTTCCTTCCTCTTTCCCACCCTCCCAGAAACAGGTAGAGGAAGAGTGACATCTTTCCAATCATCCTAGATGTGGATCATTTCACTTGCAAGGGTGCAAGTGACTGCTAGCCATGTGTGGGCATGGGACTCTGACTCTGCTCAGTTCCTGAATCACCAGCAGATCTGCCAGCTGGGACCTTCTCTACCACCCAGGGACAAACCTTGGTTTGGGGAGCATGTTGTGGTCTTCTGACCCAGCTATCGCAGGCACAGCTTCATCTGTAACCCTGCAAGACTGGTATCTCTTAATGCCTTGATGTGCCCATGTAGCACGAGGACAGTTCTGGGCTGTCCCATGTTGCAAATAGCCTTTGGCGTATTCATCCTCATCACCACCTTTCATAGGAGGGGCGGTAAGGGTGTCCCCCCTCTACAGTTGGGGAACTGGGGCGAAGAGAGCCCGAGGGAAGTTCGCAGCCTGGCCCAGACGTCACAGCAACAGACTCGGGGTCACCCAAGGAGACTATGGCAAAGAAGAGCTGCAAGCCAGACGTCCTAGGTCCTCCCTAATTGCCTCTGCAATTATAAAGTCTTCCTCCGTTTTGTAAACTGAGCATATGTGGTATAGACCCATGGGAGGAGAGTACCAGTTTCTGCAGTCATTTTACTGTTAAAGTTCCTTCACGTCACATTTCTTGCTTTAACGTTCATATTATGTTCTTTACTAAAGAATAGGAAAAATAAGAGATACCAATATATGTTAACTTACAGCCCTATTTCATTCCGTGCTAGCAAGCCAGTCTGCTGAGTATCCAAGGAGGGTATTTCTAGGTTACTGCTTGTTTACATTTGCCCCTAATTGAATTTTTTTGTTGTTGGGTTTAAACTAATCTCATGTTTTTTTGCAAAGAATCTGTGAACTGCTTGTGTGAACTTATCTCAAAGCAAGCAGTTTGGGCTTAACTAACATTTTCCAAACAACGCACAGAAAGATAAACTTGGGGGAACTGTTGCATGTATTCAGAACCCTGGCTGAACCTTTGTCTAATGTGAGATAAAACCCATGGACCACATGCTCCTCCAGATGCTATAAACATGATCTTCAAAGTTAACAAACTGCTGTGTGCCGAAAACAGAAAAGAGCGATGACAAAACTTTGAGGGCAATGTTGATTCTTTAAATTACCTTTTTTTCCTAGCTTTTCCCAGCAGTTGGGGACTTTGTAAACAAATAGGCATTTCTTTGAACGGTAAAGGAAAGATGAAAAAGAGGAGAATGGGAAAGAGAGAGCAGAAGGCTGAGAATCAGAACTGTTATTTTTACTAAAAGGTATGACTTCAGACCAAATTTAGTTACACTGATCAATTTTGTATGTGGCCACTTTTTAATCAGTGGAACCAGCTTTCCAAAGCTTAGCTTTCCCTGATGAAGTTCAGATACTGATGAAGTCAGTTTTGTCCGTTTTTAGAGCATACGTTCAGCTCCCCAGTACCGGTATGGATTGGCTCTGGTCTAGCAGGGCTTGTTCAGCTCACACGCAGTGGTACGTGACAACGCCAATACGACTTCTGGACCCAGGCTGGCTCTTCAAAAAGTCCTAGATGCCCTCAGACTCCAGACCGCCATGTTTGGAAATAGTTTTCCCATTACGCAGAGTCGCACAGCCCTTGTCATCATGGGTGATGGAGGACTGACTTTATGAAGGTCCAACTTGGGAGTGTGCAAAAGTTAAACTGATTTGTAAGACTGATGGAGTGGAAGCAGCTCTAACTTCATGTGTTTAGTGTAAGAGTGTTGCCAGCACCTGTGATTTTATCAGCGGTCTCATGATACAGTGTTTTTTCATAACGTTCCAGCTCACTGTTGGCTGATTAAGTGAGAATCTCCATTTTTATCTTTTGGAAAAATAACCAGAACAGCTATGCTTTATCTCTTGTGGTTTTAGCAAAAAGCTTGAAAGTGTATCTTCATATGCATGACAAACCCATGAAACAAAGGTGAATATAAAGAAACATGTTTTATGAAAAAAGAGTTTATTTTCGAACCAGTTTTGAGGGCTCTTACTCATGATTTTGGGGCTTGTGGGGTGAGACCATCCTAAGCACCTAAGATGTAATAGTTTCACTGGAGCCATTGCACTTGCAGCAATATATAATCAGTCAAGAAGGAGCTGTATTAGTGCAGTGCATTGGAAGTAATGCTTTTTTTCCCACCAGGAAATTTTCTGGCTGTTAGAAGAAGGTCCCTACTGGGAATGAGAGGTTCAGGAGTGTGGGACAGGGCTCACTTGGAAGCAGCTGCTTCTCTAGGCTCTACTGCTTTAATATTGTCATAGGATGGCATATTAGCGGCTGTATAGGTGAAATGAGTGCATTTTCTCATTGCCTACCACAGGAGAAAAATATTGTTCTGAATAAAATTTACCCTGAAAGCTATTAATCTAAATTACCTATGTTCTGCTCTGCTTGCTCACTCTCAGCAGCAGACATGTCAGTGATACACCCCTTACCCTGCATGTTGTCACTGTTTGTCGTAATTTTTTTATAACCTCTTTGTTCCCTTCTTTCTGATTTTCCGTCCTTTTCTTGTGGAAGTGGCGAAAGTCAAGCTGGGTTAAGAGGTGGAAGAAAAGTTGTAAGGGAGGAGGAGGAGGTCGCACAAGTCCAGTCACCACCTCTGTTTTCTCTCTTTTGCAGTTGTTGCAATCTCAGGATGTGAAGGAAGACGCTGTCCTTTGCTGCTCCATGGAGGTAGGGAAGCATGCCTTTGTTTGAAAGACGTAGCAATGGAAATGAAATTCTCCTATAGATCCATTGAAAATAGCAACACCAGCTTTCACCCAGATGAGCTGTAAAATCAAGTATTTGAGTTCCCTGCAGTCATCAAAAGTCTTGTGGCCTCTATTCTCTATTATTTCCCTTGTTTTAAATGGATGCAGCCTAAATTTGGTAGCTGGGATGTCATCACAAAGGTAACTGCAGTCAAAACAGGTTTATGTATGGGAGGCTGATTCCAGAATTAGCCTGGTGGCTTACATGTTTATGGATGACTTCTTGTGGGGTGAGGAGTGCAAGACAGGGAATTAGACTCAAGAGTCCCACAACTTTCTTTCAGTTCAGCTAGATTTACTCTATTTTATACCTCCATACGACGCAAGTGTCCTGCGTAGCAAACTCTGGCTTCCAGCTCCTGCAGTGACGTTAAGCTGGTGAAATGGGAAAATAATATCCTGGTTCCTTCAAATGTCAGCCTGCAGGTTTTTAAGCACAGAAATACCCGTTTTGGAACAAAGGCCGCCCCATGGCGCTGCCTTTGCCATGCAGTTGCAGTAGCTCACACAGATGGCTTTGCCGTGCTCAATAGCACCTTTGCCGAGAAACGGTTATAGAAATATAACACAGAGGCAATTGCTCAGGTTCATTAGCTTTGCTTTTTGGAAGTGATTGGCCCGTGGGGATATAGGTACTTTTCGTAAAGAGATTGGTGGAAGTAGGAGGCAAAATTGCAGCCTGAATGGTAGAAATTCAGCAAAGTGACAGGGAGCTGAAAAGAAGCTTTTGCATTTTTAAGGCTAGGACATTCTGGAGATCTGCTTTCAAATCCCGGTACCCCACAGGCTTTGTGTGATGGTGGACCCATCGCTGTCCACTCTCAAGTTTAATTTCCTCCACTGCGGGGAGACGTCCAAGCCTTACCCTGCTCCGCGAAGGCGCTCCGAGGAGTGATTGCCTTAAAAACGCTTGGCTACCCTCAGAGAAAAGGTGCGACAGGTAGAAATGCAAATCTCCTCGCTGTGCAAAGGGCAGGTTGTTACGCATACGGGAGAGCCCTGCTTATTCAGATTAATGACTGCGAGTCACTGGCAGCTGTGAATCAGCGAGCAAATGAAGGAGCAGGTAAAAGGCAGGAATACCACATCACAGCCTGCACTTTGTTTTGACAATAGCTTGATTTTAGGTGGGATTTTTCAAAAGCAGCCAGCGCTGCTGCCTTTGAAGTCAACGGGAGCTGAACCTTTCCCTCCTACAGGAGCGGAGGGGAGGCCCGGTGTGAATGCTTTTGAAAACCTCGCCCTTAATGTACGGCGCTTGGCAATACACGGGAGAGCACGCTGCGGTGGAGGTTGTTTTGCAGAAACGACGGCGTCTTAACCACGCCTGAGCCGAGCAAAGCCGAGGCTGCGGGGCGTTGGGGCTCGCAGACGGCGGCGCAGCAGACCTCGCCGGCCTGCCCGTGCCGCGCGGGTCCGGCCGCGTCTCCGGTGCGCCCGCAAACGAAGGCGTTTGCAGCGAAGCCGCGGCCCGGCCTCCCGCTTCGCAGGTTCAAGCCGAGTCCTCAGACTGAGCCTTGCCGCACAAAACCTGACGGCCGCTGCAATAACATTAAGTAAAGCGGTTGCTGCTGTTCGGCAGGTTATGGGCAATCCGGGCAACTCTCCGCACACGCGCCTTGGGGGTCCCGACATGTGGGTCACGCTGTCGTGTCTGCACTTAACCCTTCCGCAGCGGGGCTGAGCTGCGGGCGCAGGGCAGGGCGAGGTGAGCCGGTGGCACCGGCACTTCCATCGCACTCCCAGAGGTTGAACGCGGGTGAGGAACTGAAGGCCATATTAAAAAGTGGCTGTTTTGGAGGGGAAAACAGCTCTCCTACGTAAATATTTCCCCATTAGTGCTGGAGGCAGCTCGGTGCGGTATCCACAAGCCGGTGAGTTGTTAGCCGCCAGCAACCACCGCACCATCTGTAGCTCCGCTGCCGCTTTTCTCCAGCCAGCGTTGCTTTTTCAGCGGCGCCGTATGCCCGCCTGCAGCTCGGCGCTCGTCCTCCCCCTTTAATAACCCAGGAGGGTCCCCGCGAGGCAGAGGGTCCCGCTCCCGTCAGCCAAGCCTCACCCTTCCCTGTCCCGTCCCCTGCTCCATCCCCAACGCGCCAAGCCCCAGCTGCCACCCGAGTCACACTGGGCAGAGGTGTAAAACTAAGCTCTAATGAAAGCCGGGGCGGCGACTTGCACGCTAACGCACGGCTTTCGCCCCGTCTCTCCCGGCAGCTGCAAAGCACCGGCCGACTGCTGGAGGAGCAGCTGCCCGAGATGATGACGGAGCTGCTGGCCATCGCCCGCGACAAGATGCTGTGCCCCTCGGAGTCCATGCTGACGCGCTCGCTGCTGCTGGAGGTCATCGAGCTGCACGCCAACACCTGGAACCCGCTGACACCCACCATCACGCAGTACTACAACAAGACCATCCAAAAACTGACGGCCTGAGGCGCCGGGCGAGGGCAGGCGGACGGGGGGCGAGCAGAAGACATGCACCTTAAAAGGCAACGGGATCGCAGCAGAGCGGGAAGCGAGGACCTTTCCGATTTCCATACCTAAGGAGACAACCCCCAGCATGCTTAAGAATACGTTCGTGGGGTGGAGAGGGAGAAGCATGTTTCTTTTCAGCCGTGTCGCCGAGTGCCACCCCTCTTCCCTGCCGCGTTTTTGTCTTCGGGTTTCTTTTATGAAATCATTGCTCAAGCAGCAGCGCGTCCCGCCGTGTTATTGTCTGGCCGCAGAAAGGACACGGAGGAGCTGAAAAGCGAGGAGAAGTGCGGGCTCGTATTGTTTGCACGCCGTTCTCCCGGCTTGCCCTCACCAGCCGGCGGGAGACAGCATGCAGCAGATGTCCCGGGCGGACAAAGCGAGCCACGCACTGCGCCAGACGCCGGCAATCGAGGGCTTTTGTCGAGCGAGGCTTTCATTCTTTCTTCTCCCCTCCTCTTGTCTTCGACCTTCTGTCCCCACCTCCGCTCCTTCTATCCTCCACCCCTCCAAAACCGGATCTGAGAGTAGGACGGATTTGTATTTGCACTGGGTTTTCTTTTTCGTAGTCGTTTTTATTTTATTTTATTTTATTTGGGACGGACAGTTGCGATCGACTTGGAAACGTGGAAGTGACACTGTCACGTGAGCTCAGAAATGGTTTACGTGAAGATGCGAAAGTGGAAGGAGGATTTTGAAGAAGTCCAAAAGCCACTGTAGAAGTACCGTAGCCACAGTTATCTTGCCAGTAACCTATTAGAGTAAGGAAAACTGTCTGCTCCAAGCTGGTAACTCCAAGAAACACAGGAGCCCTGCGGCTGTTTGCTCTTGCTGTTAAAGTCACAGCATCCCTCATCCACTAAACTGTAATCCATTTTTTTTTTTTGTAATTTTTTTGTTTCTGTCGAAAGAGTGCTTTATTGTAATTACTGTCACGGTTGTAATTATACATTTAAAACCAGGCCTGTTATAGTTGGGCCGAATAATGTACAGGGCAAGGGAAAAAAATGAAGACTTGATGTTCTTCTTTGGAAACTGGTAAAGAGAAGACGAGACGCTTATGGCATAAAGAAAAGCCAAAAATACAGGTTTCAAGCCTAGCTTCTAAGTAGCTGAATTTCCTACCTGGTGTTTCTAGATTTGCGTTGTGCGGTGGCGGCTCGAACGTGGAGCTGTCTGCGTAGTCTTACTGATAGCGCGTCCTGGAGGGAGCGAGTCTCATGGCATGGGAACGTGCTAAGAGGGTGGCAGTGCGCAGGGAGTGCCAACGGCGAGGAGCGAGGGCGAGGGCTAGAGGAGGCTGGGGAGATGAGCACTAGTCCCAAAGCTTCCGCAAGTTGGGCAGAGAACTGGCAGCTTCTGTGTGTTTGGTTTATGAAGTCTCTGTTCTGGCCAAAGTCTGTAATTTCTGAGAAGAGCAAAGCTGCCCTCCAAACACTTCCCACGACTCTGGGCCTGCAGCAGGCTGATGCCTTAAACTCCCAGCAATATGGACTGGAGAAGCAGATGTTCAGCAGGTTGCAGGATCTGGTCCTGTCATGTGTAGCACGAGGCAAGCGATATGTTCTAGGAGGGGTGAAAGCCTGGTGCCTATTGCTTGCGCTCAGACTAACTTCAACCAGATTTCTAAGTCCTGTTAACTCATTTGGATTTATTTCTGGATTTGGAGACCCGTTCTAGCCCTGTGTTTGAGACATGCTTTGAAGTTGCTCATTTCGGCAGCTCTCTGTTGGTCAGGAGGGGTTTGCCAAGCCATGACTTCACTTCCTGAAGAGTGACCAGGAAATGTCAGGACTTGGTAATTTCCTTATTTGCTTCTTTATCGATGCTTTTACTTACTAAATCACTTCTGGTGCTTATTTTGACAAAGTCTAACAGAGCTAGGGGGTGAAAGTTTCCCTTTTTTTGATCTACACGGTGGAAGGCGAGCAAGGGAAGTCATAACCCCGCCATCCCATCTTGCCCATCTGACTGATCACCGGTCGAGGGGGTCATGCAGCAAAGATTCGCTTGTGGCACCTACCTGAATTCAGTGTCACTGCAGGTCTAGGAACCCACTTAGGAATTTCAGAGTTTACAAGACACACAAAGCTGCAAAGACAGTTTGTGGTTGGATGAGGGCTTGAAACACATACATGTGTGGTTGGAGTATACTCCGATTCTTTCTCTCCATTTCTTCCTATTGTTCAATGTACTTTCCTTTGCCTTGGTAAGAAGGGAATTCTCTCCACCCCATGGAAGCGGAGCATGGCTTTGCCTGAACGCAGACCCGAGCCAGGCGCTCAGCTCCAGACAGTCAGGATCTGAACTCCACCACTAAACCTATTTTTCCAACAGAGATGCTGAATTTCTGCCAGCTTACTGAAAAGAACCAAGATTTCGGCCAGGTTTTTCTGGATGTTCGGTATCTCCTAGGGTGCCATATGAAGATACTGCTCTGTCTGTAATGGGGAGAAGCTTTCGTGCAGTACATGGCAGAATTTGAGGGACAGAAATTTCCGACAGAGAAAACGCTGCAGGAGGAGAGAATCTGTGTTTTATGGTTCAGTACTATTTGAACTTTTCATCTGATTGTCTGCTGATACCTCTTCTAATCCATACATGAAGCCAGAGAAAATGTTGCAGGGAACAGAAACTCCAATTTTCATGTCTATCAGGAGTGTAGCAAAATAATCTAACGTGCTGGACATCTCTGGAAAGACTAATTTCTAGGTTGTAGCATCAGCCAGAGATGCCTGGGGGATTAGCATGGTGAAGACAGCCACTTGTGTTAGATCAGCTCCATTAGTTCTGCTGTCAAAAGGCAAGACTGGTTGACAGTAAATATCTCTGGGAAGCTGAACTTCATCAAAGCAGCAAAACCCATCAGTATTGTGAGGATCAGGATTGCGTCCTTTGCTTTTGGCCTTTCCTGCTTTCCTGTAAATTAGACACAGCCAGTCTAAAGCGTTAATTAGGAGCTGTATCTATTCAGTTGTTGCTACTTTTTCAGACCCTGGGAGAAGACCTTAAAAACAATTTTGTCTTGATTTTTTTTTTTAAAGTACAGAAAAATGTAATGCAGGCACAGCCTGACAGGTACGTGTGCCAGAGAGCCTACCAGCAACCAGCTAGGGCAGTAAATCCTCTGGCGGCTGCCAGTTCTCCTCTTCCTGAACCATGGAGCAGTCAGGACTGTGGATTCTGCAGCTTCCCTCTTCCACTCTCCCCCTTATTTGATCTCTGAATGTAGTGAAAGAAGACAAAAAAAAAAAAAAAAGCCTGGAGAAGAGCTGGAGATTTTGTTTCTAAAACCTGAATTTTCACCCGGCACTGCATTAGGAGGCATTCAGAGGCAAAGTGCAAGCCTCATGACAATAATTCTACTTAAGTGCTTCCCCGCTGCCAGGCATGAGGGTTTATTCAGTTTTTCCTGTAGTTGAGATTGCCATTGAGGTGCAGTCCCGTAACCCAAGATGACCAGATTCGGGCCATGAAGCCTCAGTGCTGGGATTTCTCCCAATCTTTAGGCAGCATCTAAGAATTTCTTCTTATGTGAAATCTGTCCTTTTTAAATGTCGGTGATTTATCTCCAGCATTTCATTAACACACGTTCATTCAGACATTAACTGCTTCGTAATAGAGTACTTCGGTTGCTCCATTGATGCGTAAGAATCTAAATGTTGACCAAAAATGTATTTTTTCGTGAAAGTCTGTGCTGCCAATCATATCTTTTTTAAGTTCATCGGTGACAAGCCAGCGTACGTAAGGTGTCATTAACCATTGCAAACAAGTGACTCCCCTCCAGTATTGCCTCTGGTCTGAGGTTTCTCCTTGGATTTGGTTTCAGAATCCAGCGGCCACGCCTGAAGGTTGCGTCCAAAGGGGAAAATGTCGCCAGTGACTCACTGGTGCCAGTATCGCCCACTGGGGAAGGCACGCCGCGTTGGCAACACCTCCTAAAAGAGTTGTTTTGGTGCAGTAGGATTAGGGGAGTCTCACTTATCTCTGTAGGTGATGCCTGAGGAGAACACCTAGAGAAATTGTTGAGTGCTTTCTTCTGTTTTTTTGGCATTCTTTAGAAAAGGTCGCCAAAGAGTATAATTCTGTAAGGTGCATCAAGTGGATTTTTGAAGGTATGAAGCCACCGCGTACATCTCCTCATCAGTTATTAAGCAGATTTGCTCTTTGCTTCTCAGTGTACCTGGTTGGGGGGCTTCAGATATTGCCCCCCTACTGCTAAATCAGCCAGGAGGAGACTATCCTCCTTGGGCCAAAACCGTGTCAGGCCAAACCTTGGGCTGGTGGACGTGAGTGTGCGAATCACTGTCCCTTTACAGAGGTGCTCAGATGAAGAGCAGCTTCACGGTATGCCGAGCCACGCAGTGGTTAGTCCTCTGCCAGAACCCGTACTGTGTCCAATTCGCCTCATTCCTAGCAAAATTATTTCTGAACCAAAGGTTTTGCCTTTCTGCAAAGTGGTTCACGCCTTTCCCCATGAGGGATTGCACCTCTGTCTGGAGAAGACTCATTTGTATGGAGGTGAAATGAAAAAGGGGGAAAAATGGTGAAGTAAGCAATCTGCTCGGTTCCCCTCTTCTCCCAAAGGAGATTAATTAGTATCTATTCTTGGCATGATTGATGGCTTAGAAGGAAAACTTGTCAGAATAACTTATGATTTATTTTCGTGCTTATTTTTATAACATCCCTCACTTGGAAGTCTCTCAAAATCTTAAATATGATTTTTATTTCCCCGCTGGGTATTTTACAGCTTCACACTAATTTTGCTCTTCTCGGTGTTAGCTATTAGCCAGTCCCAGTGATACTTCTAGCATTTTTCAGGAGGAATGACACTAAAGGTTTTAACTATCAATAGCCAAGGGAGCTGTGGTGTCCTGCAGAACACAGACTTCACGCTAGCAATTCATTTTTTTTATGTATTTATTTGCATTTGAAAAAAGCAACATTTTTAATTTAATCAGGTTTGTTAAACTAAGCGCTTTAAAACAAAAAAAAAAAAAAGGAAAAAGGTTTGGGGGAGAATAAAGACTAGATATCCATACTAGATTTAAAAAAAAAAAAAATCATCATTTTCAGCATTTCAGAGACTGTTAAAACAAGGGAGCCAATAACTCTTTGTGGCAATTCAGTCTTGTTTATAGAACATCCAGACCCACTGTATGCTATAAAATGCATCATCTGAGTAATAAATGTTTAAAGCTTGACATTTCACCATCTCTTTGTTGGTATGTGCTATCAGTTTTGGTGGTCTGAAGAGATTTTTTTTATTTTGTTTGGCTGGGAACGGAGGCAGAAGTAAAAAAAGAAACTAGCCGCATCTGACTCGAACGGCAGCAGCAGGTCGGATCCTGCCCTCCCGGCGGGTTGCCTGGCCGCAGGCCTCGGCAGGAGGACTAAGCACCACGCGGGGGGCAGCGCGAGGGCATCAGGCCCCAGGGTATCACCGCTGTGGATGGGGCTCGAGGTCCGGTGGGAGGCTGGGGAGCTGGCGCGGAGGGTCCCAGAGGCCAGCGGGTACCAGGTTGTGTCTCTCATCCCAGCTCCGTGCCCGCCGCCGGCCAACCCTTCCCTTGCCCCCGGCGGCTTCGGTGGCGATTGAGAGCGTGACTAAATACCTCAGCGTCAGGGTTTTCTTTTGTTGGTTTGGGGGGATATTGTTCGTTATTTTGGGGAGGTGTTTGCACATTTTCGTTGCTGTTGTAAAAGTCTGCGGTTTAATATTTGCAAAACCTCACTTGCCGAAACTATCATTTTTATTATATTGTGGTTTCATCTAAACGGATGACAAATAGTACAACTATTATGGTGAATTGTGACATCGATCACAGAATAAATATGAAAATCAATGTTTGGACATTTCCTTTGCCTTCTTATTTCTGCCACCCCGCACAGGGGTGTTTGTTCCCGTTCCTGCGAGAGCCCAGGGCAAAGCAGCTGCCCCACGTGCCCGGACCGTTGCGCTCGGTGAGCCACCATTTCACCTCGGCGTTTCCTCACCGAGACTCTGGATGGACCAGCCTCCTCTCCCACTGCCACCATGGCACCTGATGGAGAGCCAAAGGTACCTGCTTTGCTGTATTAGACTAACTGGAAGTGTTTGCTGGGGAAGGTTGTCCCTGGGAATAGGAAATAGTGGGGACAACGGTGTGGATGCAAGCATGGGAGGTGGGTGGTGCCATCACTTGCTAATGACTGGGAAATAGCCAAGGCAGAGCCTGCAAAATCTAGGCTGCAACCAGCTGAGCAGCAGGCTACCCTTCACCTGGAACAGCCCTGCTTTGTCCTCATGAGTGGAGGCCATGTTTGGGTATCAAGCCTTTGGGTATTATATCCTGTGGGTGTCACTGGGCAGTGACTGTGCGGGCTGAGGAGGAGCGACCATATTTCAGCTGTCAGCAGGAGCCTTTTTGTCTCCAGGCTGAGTTTGCAGCAGGCTTGGGGAAGCCCAGCCTTCAAAGGCTCAGCATACTGGCTGAAGCAGCCCTCAGCCCAGAGGCACGTTCTTTGACAAAGAAATTAATTCCAGGAGACGGGGTGTGCGAGCCACCGCAAGACGCTCGTACCTTGTTCAGAGAGTAGGGGGCCGTAACCCGCATGCTAGCTCAGCTGCAGGAGTGGTGCTGACATGGGTAGCATTGAGCAAGGCTCTCAATGAGCCAGATGGCATTGAGCTGGGCTCTTGTTGAGCTAGACAGTGTTGAGCTGTGCTCTTGTTGAGCTGGATGTTGTTGCGCCAGGCTGTCAGTGAGCTCGATGGTGTTGAACTGGGCTTTCGTTGAGCTAAACGGCATTGAATGGGCCTCTCATTGAGCTGGGTTCTCATTGAGCCAGATGGTGTTGAGACAGGCAGTGTTGAGCCAGGCTCACGATGAGCCAGACAGCATTGAGACAGGCTTACGTTGAGCTGGATGGTGTTGAGACAGGCAGTGTTGAGCCAGGCTCACGTTGAGCCAGACAGCATTGAGACAGGCTTACGTTGAGCTGGACGGTGTTGAGCTGGGCTCTCGTAGAGCTGGATGGTATTGAGCTTGACGCTCAATGAGCTGGACGGCATTGAGCCGAGCTCTCAAATTGAGCCAGAGGATGTTGAGCTGGGCTCTTGTAGGACTGAACAGCAGTGAGCTGCACTCTTGTTGAGCTGGGCTCTCATTGGGCCGGACAGTGTTGAGCTGGGTTCTCGCTGAGCTAAATGGTGCTGAGCCAGGCCCTGAATGCTGCTTCCCAGCATGTGGGAACTGCGGTGAACTTGGCACACATAGCATCTGGCTCTTGGCCCCTTCCTCTGTATTGATTACGTTGATGTATTCATGTATTTGGCTGTGGCGGAGATCAGTTTAACATGTTGCATGGATTATTATGTTTTAACCTTTCGCCTTGATCCAGACCCCACCAAGTCCCTGCTGCCTGTTTTTGACAGGAAAAAGCAGCCCCCTCTGGTCTCTCTGGCTGGAGCATGGAGTCAGCCAAATTTCCAGGAACAAACTGGACTTTCTGACAGCAGCCATATCACCAACCTGACTCCCTGCGAATGGCCCACGTAAATTATTAAAGAAGCAATTTGCTCTCCTCTTGCTAGTAAAATCCATCTTTGTGCTGTAACCCCGGGCATGTGTCGTGGAGGACAGGTTATTCCCGTGACATTCAGCACTTCATCTCGTTACTTAGAGAGCTGCAAAAAGGGAAATCCTGCCCCAAGCAGAGAGATCTGGGCGCTAGAGCTGGCCATCAGGGCTCAACTTCATGTCTGCCCATCTCCCACTGACTGCGAGTTGCTGCAAAAGCAGCAACCTCCTGGTGCCGGCTTCTCCCCACTGAGCACTAATGCCGACCCCAAATCAGCAAGGATGATCCAGCAGGAAGTCAATCTGCTTAAAAAAAGAAAGCCTGCGGTTTCACTAAGAAGTCTCCTCTGGAAAACCCTTTTCGGTCTAGCTGCAGTCAATTAGAAATAGTTTTCAGTTAATTGAAATGCATGAGCTTGCCCAGGAACCTGCACTTGGTAGCACAGGTCGCTCGAAGTAAGTGGTTTTTGTGCATGTGTCATCAGGTTCTCGGGCTACCGTCAGAAAATTACAGGTTATCCACTTGCTGCTTCTTAAGAAGTTGCCACTCTCTCTTGCAAAATCCCGTACGTGACCACGCATGCGCTCGTAGATCATTGCGATGCAGCTGGGAAAAGATGCCAAAGCCTTACAGTAACTGAAGCAATCTAAGATGCTTTCTGTGCATGTTCCTAACCCCTTGTATTTTATTTCCTACCAGTAGCCTGTCTCTGCTGCAGTTCCCCAGTGCCATGCTCCCAGGCAATGTCCCCTTCCTGGGGACGTGGTGTTGCTCCACACCTGGGTTTGCATACTGGTTGCCATGCAGGGCTGGTTGAAGATGACTGTCTTTGCCGATACTACATTTTGGACATGCAAATGTAAAACACATCCACGCTGAGATTTGTGCTGGAATTAGCCTGTGATTCCCAGGGGAATGCAGCCCTATCTCCAAACAGGTTTTGTACTTCTGTAAGCAGAAGTCTTGGCCAAGCTGCAAATCGGCAGTGTCCCAAGGACCGTGCAGGAGCTCCCTCTACTCACTGTTTACCAGAGCCAACACTGATATATGGTCAAGAGGATCAACTGTGGCTATGACCAAAACTCCCTGGCACTAAAATGCAGGAGGCTTTGCTGGTCTTTTACTGAAGATAAGGCAGGTGGGCTGCACATCCCACCTCTGGGGATGTAGCTGCACCGAAAGGCAGCAGATTTGATGTGGTGGCTTGCAAGATAGCAAGCGTGTCCCAGGACGGAGGTGACAACCAGTAAACACCTCCAAACTGCAAGCAGGCTTTCCTGGAGCTCATTGGGGCACAGCCGAACTGGCATGAGGGATCCAAGGCATCAGCGAGTGAATCTTCCGAGCCTGTGAGCCACCTCAAGGCTGGAGGCAGCCACAGCTTGGAGGTGGGGAACCATCACATGCTGTGACCTACCAGGTGGTGTTACTCGCCAAAAACACAGCTGAAAGGGAGTGCAAGGGTGGCTAGTCCACCCTTTCAGCCCAAAGCAGGACCAACCAGCCGGCCTTGTTCTCAGGGGACGTTGGGCTAACTTACTTCTAAAACCTCCAGTGAAGGAGCATCTGCAGACCTCCTGTTGCCTCCCCAGGCATCTTCCCATGGTAGGCTATAGCCCTCTTAGTCTACATGTGCCATTTCCCAAATCCATGCTCTGGCCCATTGCTCATGCTATGGACACTATTCTGCCCATAGCCTGATGATGAAAGTATCCACTCTCACGCTGGAGAAGATAAAAGGCCTGTTTAGTCCTTCTGCAGATGATCGCCATACTCGAGGTTATTTGGATAACAGCATGGAGAAAAACAATAACCTGGGTTGCGTTATCTCCCCTTATCTACTGAAAAGCCGACTCAACGAGGAGTCGTTTCTGTCATGGTACTTTTATGCACTCCTGGACTGTTCCTGTGACTTCTGTCACTGCATCAACCAGGCAGGAGAGAGTATTGCAGCGAGCGAGACAAATTTCTTCCTGGACAGCAGGAGTTTTTTAAATGAGAAAACAACATGTAGCAAAGATGAGACTTTTTGGAGCAGATCGATGGTCACTGCTGCAGTTCTGAAATATTTTAGGAATATTTCTGTGCATCTCTAGCAGCGTCCAGAAACCCAGAGAGCAGCAAGTAAAGAAACCCCATGAATCATCGCAAGTTCACTTTGCTTTTCTAAAACACGGCAAACCTGCAAAGAGCGAGGATGTTTTACTTTCCCAACAGCTCCGCTTCTAATAGTGAATAATGACCGAGCTTTTAAATGCTCGCACAAGCGGCAAAGCGAGTAACAAAGATAAATCCCATCTAAGTGACAAAGCGAGTTCACACTTAATGCGACGGCATTGCTGCCGTGTTCACGCGCAGAAATGTAGCTTAAATGATTATTGCTTTGGCAAAAGTAAAAACAGAACGTTACCAGGCAGGATGGGACAGCGCCAGTGCTCTGCCTTTGTAATTAAACCCTTCTCTGGGGCTGCATTTGTTAACAGCTTTCTTTCTTTAGTGTCAGGGACAGCGAGGAAGCGATTTTCCTCGCCAAGAATCACTGTGCCCGGAGTTGGCCAGAGCAAGAGATGGCACCACGGAGCCATCACCCTAGAGCAAAGATGCCAGTGGGATCTCGGCACAACCGAGCGAAAACGGGGCCAAAATGTGCCCGTGCACCCAGCCTTCGCCCCCCTCACACGGCTGAACCCTTCGTTTTTGCCTTGCAAAAGGCTCAAAAGAGGCAAAAGCTGGGTAACGACGTGACTCATTCGGGGGATCTTGGTACGCTTCATCGGGGCTCGGCGCCCGGCGGGTTGAACAAGCCCCGTCCCACCGTCGCTGTGCTGGAGATGAGTCACCATACCCTGCTGTATGAACGCCCTTGGCGCAAGGGCTGAGCCTCATTGTTTCACTGCAACCACGCGATTTTTTTTGCCAAAGCCATTTGGCAGCAAATAATGTCCGTTAATTACTGTGTTGATTTCCGATGGTTGTAGGTTCTTTGGACACCAGAAGCATTTTTTCCATGGTTGAGGAACAAGCTCTTCAGCTTTGGGTGCTATCACAGCATTAATAACAAGCAGAACAACAATAATAGTAATAACACACATGGCAAGAGTAGATGGCCTCTTCCTTTTGGATCCTCCGCTGCGATCGTTAATTATAAAGCCAGAGACTTGCACAGCAAGTGACGATTCAGTTTAGCTTTCTGGCTATTGCAAACCACAGGACTTCTCCAAATTAATTCCTGACCTTCTGGGAAAAAAAAAAAAAATCCCCTCTTTCTTTAACCATTTCCAGGAATGCAAAAGCCACTTACAGCTCTTGGGGAGTGGCTCTAATTGTCCTCACTGTGAAACAGCTGCCCTGTGTTTCTAGGGTGAACGTACCCGGGGGACATGCCACCAAAATGCCGAGTCCCCCTCAAGAGGAATGCCGAGATGTCATGATTCCGTTCCGTCCTCAATTGCCCGAGCTTTTCACCAAGCAAAGCATCTCACTTCGGTGTGTGTTACATTGCTGTAGCAATAACATTTAAACACAGTGTTTTGACTTGATTAGCCCAGACCTTTTCAACAACTTCCCGTTGCGCGTTCCTGTGAGAAGTTTCCGTTTTGGTGAAGCCGGTGCCGGAGAGCGGCGATTTTGCACTTGCTGCAGAGCGAGGAGAAGCCAGGAGAGCCCAGTTTTGGTGAGGGTCGGAGGCGAAACATGTTGGAACCGGGGTAGGGGGAGAGGGAGAGATGATTAAAGGTGTGTCAGCGGATGGGTTACAAAAACCTGGCTGCGGGTTGTATTAGGACAAACTGGTTTGAGGGCAAATGCTGTAAAATCTTACTCTGGGGAGAGAAAGACGGCAAAGGTTGTGAAATATAGCGCACGTACTGGCTTACAGCTAAGGCAACTTCTATCCCGAGGGCTGTGTTTTACAATGATTGCTAGAAGTCGAACCCTAGTTTGCAGGGCTACCTTGCTCTTCTTTTAAAGCACAAAAATGAAGCAGACGGGGTCGTATTAGGAAGCAAAGTTTTGTGCTGATTTCCTAAAGACAAGAGGCAGTCTGGTTTTTCAAGGGGGCGAGAAGCATTCGGAAGACGATTGTGTCGCGTGCAGAGATTGCAAGTGCTCATCGCCCCCCTCTCCCTTGGAGTAGAGCTGAACTGTTTTCACCATAGTTGCATGGGCACGTCCACCTATATAGTCCTCGCAAAATCTCACTGCTGTTTTTTCTGTGACCAGAGTGAAAACGGTGCTGCGGTGGCAGTTATTTTCGTCCCGAGAGCCACGCGTCGTTTATTGCAATGGGGGAGCCTTGGATGACAGCGAAATCTCCGCTACAAAGGCAAAAATAAAGCCTGAGCCCAGGGAGGGCCGGGCCGGTTCGCTGGATGCATCCCATGAGGGCCTCCGAGGGACCCTTGGATGAAGCAACGGGGCTCCTCAGGGGGGCTAATCCCAAATATCCCTGCTCCGTTGGTTAGGATGTTCCTATTCCCCATGCCAGCACTGTCTTTAAGAAGCTCTTTGCTCTCCTGGCTATGCTCGCAGGTCCATGAAGACGATGCCCTAGGCAGGTCTGTGGTCCCCTCTGGTCCTGTGTTCTCCCTCCAGAGCAGCCCATAGCCTCCTTTCTCGTAGCCGGTTCCTCCCAATTGCTCCCCTAATTACCCTCTTCTCCAGTTTAACTAATTGCCTGCGTGGCACTGGATCAAAGGTCTGTTCCTAAGGGAAGCAGCGGAGAGGGGGGGAAAAGCGGGGGGGGGGGGGGGGGAAACCCAGGCGAAGGCTTACAAGTCCGGGATGTGACGTGGATTTGCCCTTGCACGTCCGGCAATCCTCCGGGTGGCCCCGGCCGGAGATGCTCGGTGGCCGGAGCGTGCGGCAGCGGCACCGCCGGTCTTCCCGTGCGGCCGCATCGGCTGAGCTTCGCACGGCACGCGGGGTCCGGCGCCGCGGGCTCGGGGCGCCCAGGCGTTTCGGTGGAGCGGCTTTCTGCTGGGAACGGTGGGAACCACCGAGATAAAATTAGAACAAGGCTGAACTTTATCTACGACTTGAACTGAAGCTGAACCCGGCCCTGTTTTGCTTTTTTTTTTTTTTTCCCAGTTCGAAAAAGTTCACGGGGAGGAAGGCTGGCGGGGGAGGGGGCCTGAATTTTTTTTTTTAAGTTGTTCTTTTTATGGTTTTGCTGGAGCGTGACTTCCTCGTCTGCGTGGAAACGCTGGGGCGCCGCCGAAGAGGATCCTCTTGCAATATTTCCAGTTCGGCTGGACTTGGTCTGGCGCTGCCTCTCCCGACCTCCACGGCCCAGTCCTGCCGGCGGCTCAGACGTGCCTCTCTCCAGCCTTCTTCTTCCATTTTTTCAATTAAAAGAAAGAAAAACAGCCCAGCTGCCTGTGGACATCAAATCCCGAGCGAGCTGCTAAGAAAATGAGCACCGACTGATGCTGTGACAGATCTGCAGAGCCATCTCCAGCCCAGAGAGGCACCCAGGGCCATCACTGCTGGCCCTGAGATGCTGCCGCAGACACGAGGGCCACTTTGCTCCTGCATTGCATGGCCCAAACACTGCCACGGTCACTTATTTCATCTTGGATTTTTGTTTCTGGGTAGCTTTCCCAGTCCTTTCCCAAACTGCCCCTACCTCACCCCAGTGTTTGTCCTAATGACCCGTCCCAGGGAAGGGAAGGCAAAGGGGGAAAATGGAGTCCTCTAGGTGGTATGACGCTGTGAGAGCTGCTGGAGGTAGCCTCAAGGGCTGTACTGGAAAATTGAAGTGCATCTGGGAAGGTTCCCAGGTGCTGGAGCATGCTCGGCTGCTCCTCTACCGCTTCGAGCGCTCTTCGGCACCGTTTTGTCCCGCATCGGCTCCCTGGGCCTCCAGCCAGCTCCCCGGCATGGCTGAGGGGTTTGTATAGGCTGAGGGGTTCGTACGGGCCCGGCGCTTATCCCTTTATGCATGGCCACCCCAGCATGGAGCCTGGGTGAATTTGGTGGCCCCAAAACCTGCCAGGCGGCCTCGGATCCAAGGATGTGCTTCACCTGCCAGCGCAGAGGTGGCTGGGCTCTCAGCTCCGTCAGTGGTGGCACATCCAAAGTGGCCAGGAGTGCACCCCAGCACTAGAAAGCCATTATCTCCTGCTGCAGATTTGCTCGGACCACCCTCAGCATGGTTTTTGCTCTGGCCACGTAGTTGTCCCCAAGCACCACTTCCACCCCGTGCTCAGCATTGAGGTTCCTGATGCTCTACTGTTACTGGTCATGAGCGGTCCCAAGCATCGGCCTGGAAAAACGGAGGACTTGGCTCTCTGCTGGGGGTAGGGGGGGTTTGGCCAAAGGACATCTGCAGCCCCATGCCGGAGACCATCTTTGGGCAGCAAGGTGGTCCCATGCTGCTCCATGCCTGCACTGGCCCCCCGGTTCCCGATGGGTCACCAGTAACTCCTGACCGCAGGCAGCCTTTGCGGAGACCTTGTCATGTTTGCTGCGGGCTGAAAGTCTGAAACTGGTTTTGCATAGTCTACTAAGACCGTCTGAGCAGCCGGCTGGTCTAGAAGTCTCTTCCTTCCTAAATTTCCCTATGATAATAGGAATAACGTCCAGTCACTGGTGGCCAAACCAGGCTTCAGAGGAGCCCCCAGAACCAGAAACGGAGAGCCACGTCTGGGACCCTGTTTGTGACCAGACACCGTCTGGCTTGCAGTTCCTCACCTCCGACCTCCCGGCCAGCAGTTCGACGCTCGCTGCTTGAGGAACGTGACTCATAACCGGTACTTTTGAGTTGCGTGCTGATGTTGCAGCCCTAACCCCTCGCGGCGCCGCACGGGGACAGGCGGCAATGCAGCGCTCCTGCGAGCGGCTCCTGTTTCCCAACGCTCCGCTTGTCCCTTCCAGGAACAGATGGGAGACTTGCCCGCGTGGTTATTTCACCTCCTAAATTACTCAAGAGCTACTTGAAACTTTACCGAAAAGGACGCACTGATTTTTTTTTTTTTTTGACAAAGATGCTCGCTTCGATCGCTGACAAATTTAGGGAATGCGCGGGGCAGACTCATTTCCTGGAACAGGAGCTACTGGAGAAAAAGTCCCTCTAGGCTGGCTTATAACTCTGACACATTTGATAGCCATTCAAGGACTACTGGGAAACGTGTAATTTTGTCTCCCTGAAGCCTCAGACAGAATTTCGTCATCGAGTCTTGATGCGCCGTGAAATAAAAACTGCTACCGTCTCCCGGCTGCTATATAACCTCTGTTATTTGTGGGGGACTAGGCAGGAGGGGGTGGGTTCCCCCCCCCCCCGTATATTATAGCAATCGAACCCAAGGTTATCTGCATGAGGTGGAAAGTTGTCTTATCCCCGCTGGGCCTTGTTCCTGTGCGGAGGAGTTCAGCCCGTTTCGTGCCGCTGCAAGCGCAGCCTGGCTGGCTGAATTGCAGCGTTCCCGCTAATTAGCGGTGCAAATTTGCGGGAGCGCCTAGGACTGTCAATGAACTCCGGAGCCCTAAACGGCGGGCGAGCTTTTTGGAAAACCCTCCGTAACCTGAGCGAGAGGTGCCCGGCGTCCTGGGGATCGGATTGCCCCGGAGGGATTTACTCGGAGTCCCATGACGGACCTGGAAGGGAGCCCAGACGTCACGGCACCGAAGCGCTTTCCGCGCGGGGGAGTCAGCCGGGGACTCCGCAGGACACCCGGCGCCTGCTGCCCCTCGCCGCCACCCCGGCCCCGTGCAATACCCGGCCAAGGCTTCAGCCGGAGCAATTGCTGGGGGTCCGCATCTCGCTGTCGATGCCCGCGTTGCAAATCTTGCGATTGCTTCTGCGGTACCGGCGGGGTGGGGAGGGGGGGTTCAGCGGGGCGCCAAACCCCCCCCCCCCGGGAATACCCACGTGCATATTTTATATATATATATATATATATATATATATATATATATATATATATATATATATATAAATATATCCCTGGGCATGCCGGGGGCGTTTTTTTAAGCTGCTCTCCGTGCTCCTTCGGGTGGCTGTCCGGCCGCGACCCCGTTTCCCGCGCTGCTTGGAGCGGCGCGGCCTCGAGCGGCCGTAGCCGCCGCGCTGCTCCCGCGGCTTTTCACCGCCGGCGCCGTCCGGCCTTGCTGCGGCGCGGGGTCATCCCAGGTTCCCCGGGGTCCCCGGGCTGCTTTGTTTCGCCTCGGAGGTGTCAGATACGATCTCGGCGCTGGCTGGCCCCGCTCCAGCCCGCTTGCCTCCCGGCCCGTCGCGCCAGCGGCGGCGGAGCCAGCTGCCGCCAAGGGCTTTTTTATCGCGCCCATCTCGGCCCTCGCCGCGTCTGCGCCTGGTTTCCCGGAGCCTTTGCTGCGTTTCCAGGAAACGCCGCTCCGTCCCCGGCCCCGCGGCTCCACGCGTGCGGGTTGTAAATCCCGTTTCTTCTGGGAGCGGAGGAGGCGGAGGGAGGAGAACGGCGGCCACGGGCTGCCCCCCGCGGCTGCGGCGCGGCGTTTCCACCCGTCTCCCCCACTGCTTTCCTTTTTCCTTTCCTCTCCTTTCCCTTCCTCCTCCAAAAAAACGGGGCAACGCTGCCTTTCCCCCTCCTCTACCTGCAGCAGCAAAAAAGGGGCTGGAAGAGGCAAAACCAGGCGGGCACGGCGCTTAGGGACCACCCAGTTCATCCCACAGCTGGCCAGCGGCAGCCTAGGCATAAAGGCCTTTAATTAAAACTAAACGGCCGGGATGAAGCCGAGCAAAGGTCTCGGGAAGCGGGTGCGGGGAGGGGAAAACCGGGCTGCAGGGCCAAGGTGCTGGGTGTCGTATCCGAAAGCCTCCTCCGCGTCCTCCCTGCTGCAGGTTTGGAAAATTTGACTACTGAGCCAAAAAAGCATGGCGGCATCGCTGTCAGAGGCAAGGTTAGGTTAGGTGTTTAGCACGTATCGGATGGTCTGAATTAAAATCTACAGGGGAGTAAGAGGAGCTCTTTAGCATAGAGCCTGCAATGCATACGAACATCGCCGCTGAAGATGTACCTTTCACACACACACACACACACACACACACACGCACACACAATGCATTGTCTTGGTTCAAAAATCGCTTTCTGCATTCAAAAAAATTCTTAGCAGCCACACGGTGCACACGTGACAATCTGGTAGTTTATTTTAAAGACCCTAGGCCGACTCTTCGACTGAAAAAATATTCCTAACTGCGCACATTTCGCTAGGACCGGACCCGTTTCCTCCAGTGGAGGGTCTGACCTTTTCCATGAGGCGGAAATCTGAAATGGAAACGCGCTGCGCGCAAATGGCTGTGGCTTATCTCACTGGCGATGCTGCTTCTGCAATGCCAGGGCCCTTATCTGCAGTGGAGTCGACTGCATACGCAGAGCTAATTGCATCAAATAACACAAAACACTTTCGCTTATCAAAAATCCTGTGCAGTGAAAAAACATCTTTTCAAAATGGATAAGAAGTGCTCAGCGACCAAAAAAAAAAAAAAAAAGGTTGCTGAGGCTTGGAGGCAAACGGTCTCTCCGGTGCAATCTCGCCAAGGTGTGAGGCTGCCCAAACACCCTTCTTCTCAAAGAGCCGATGCCCCAAATACCCGCTCCCCCGCCTGAAGTACAACACGCAGTTAAATTACTGTCCCAAGAGGAATTCACTATTCCTAGAATTGTCCTTTTTCTACACAAAGTGAGGGGTTCCTTCTCGCACCCCCCCCCTTCCCCAGCTTTTGCCTAAAGCCCAGCAGGACAAATCTCAGCATTTCACTCCGTGACTTCCCCCTGGAGCCAGCAGGTCAGGACTGAAGCAGAGGTTCCCCCAAACCACGCAGTCCTCAGAAGAACCACAGGCTTCTGGTGGCATTTCACATCCTTTGGTGACCCAGCCGCTCGAGCACATCTGAGCGGTGGCCTGGAGATCTGAATAAGAGTATCTTATAAAAAAAGCCCGTATTGTCCTATTGCTATTTGTTACTGGGAATAGCTGCTTTTCGCACTCCCATCCACCACCACTGTGAAGTGATAATTGGCAGGTAACTGGCCAACATCTACAATGATTAAAAAAAAATAATAATAATGCACAGTGTTTATCTTGAATAAATAATACATCATAAATGCTAGATCATGATATACTAATAAATGGTGGATTAGTAATAGAGGGCTTCTGGAAGCGACTGCTCAGAAAACTAGAAAATACCTTACAAAGGAAGCTTGAAGGATCTGGGGTTGTTTAGTCTAGAGGAAAGAAAACAGAGAAGGGACAGAGTAATAGTCCTCAAAATCATAAAAGACAGCTACAGAGTGAAAGGAAATAAGCGCTTCATAATCGCAGGGGAAAGACTAAGGAGTCCTGGGCTTAAACTGCAGTAAGGAAGATGCAGGCTGGATAACAGAGGGAAATTTGCCACTGAAGGGATAATTAAGGCCTGGAATAAATTGCCTGAAAAATAGTAGAGTTTCATCTGAGAGCGTGAAGAACAGGTTGGACAAACAGCCATCACACAGATGGTTTAAGGATACCTAAATTGCCCTTGGGTTTAGGGATGGCTTAGATGATCCTCAGCAATCTCTCCCAGCCCCATTTTCTATTACTCAGTAATTTTTCTTATTTGATTGAGTGGAATTTTGAAATTTAATGGAATGTCTCAATTATTTAACATTTTTCTCTTTGTCTGCATACCAGTCTTTCTGCAGGGAAGAGGTCTTCTCCTCCATGAAGGCTAATGAAACGTCAAAAGGGTACATACACTGCACATGCAATAGCCTAAAAACCCAGAATAGAGCTTACTAACTAAAAAACCTGGGGAATTTATAGACATTATTCGGGATATTTAATGTCCGTGCAGAGCAGATGAGAGCTCAGTTTCTAAAATGTCATCTTTCAAAGAGACATACGCAGTAATGACGCCAAATGCCAAAGAACTGTTTTTGTGTAATGTTATATATCCATCGCTAGTACGTATTCTTGTGTTCCTGGCACAGATAAAGAACAATGAGTGAGATGATAAATACTATCCAGATCCTTTCCATATATCTCGAGTTTGGACCCCCAAGGACAGGCAAAATGATAATGATAAGGCGATGATGAAGAAGAAGCCTTCGCATGCAGATGGTGCTTCACATTTTAGCACTCTTTGCATGTGGCATGGAGGAGCAGTAGGAAAAAAGCTCGTTATGGAGTGCCTCAGTTTGGGAAGGTCCCAAAAATGAATGAGATTTTTAAGGAAGGGTTTCAAGAAGAGGGTGAGCAGGGAGCGGTTAGAAGGAATTTTAATTAACATCAGCACTTGAAATGTTATTTAATAAGGTCCAAAACATCTGAGAAAGCAGAAATGAGTGTCCTGCGTTTCATCGCGCGAACAGGGAAAAGCGTGGGATTGGGGATAGGCTTTTGATCCTAATGGAGGAAGAGGGACACCTGAAGAAGACCTCCGGGGAGCGGACATTCCTGGGAAAAGCAATGCTCTGAAGCACGTTGCATTTCCTTCCAGGGAAAAGCCAGGCCTCAGGGTGGACCAGGGTGTTCCAGCCTCCGTCGCGTGAGCCCCGTCACCACACCAAGACGCCTCGGGGTGGGGGGGGGGGTCTGATTATTCCCTGGGGAGATGAGCACCATCCTCCACGGGTCAGCAGGGCACACGGACAGTCCCCACGCCACGGTGAGCCGGCACCGAACACAAGCAGCTTTGCTCCCGGGACCTGGCTCGCGTTTGGCCCCATCGGAAAGGACAATGGAGCGCACGTCGGGTTTTGCCAGACCCACTAATCTTCATAGCAAGCGTGCGAGGGAGCCGTCAGCCTGGGAGATGCGCAGCCCACAACACGCCAGCCTCCTGTGTTCAGGTTCTCCCATGCCTAAACTTGTCGATGGGGTTGTTCAGAGCAATGACATAATTACAGTTTCAATCGCAGATTAATAAGAAGTGGGTTTTTCTAGCGAACTCCAAGGCATGCCTGAACTGGAAGGGCATTTCGCCTCCCTGCTGCCTCAGAGCTGAGGGTGCCATAGCCGCTTTGAAGTCTCCTGGCATGGTGGTTTTGCAAATACCAGCAGCAGCAGCAGCGGCGGCACTAATGCACCTTCTGAAGATATCCTTCCCATGGCGTATTGTCCTTTGGGAAGCCACTCGGCTTTCCTCTCGAATGCAGCGGTGGGCAGAGGGTGTTGGGAAGAAGCGATCAGGAGCCTCTAAAATAAACAACTCCTGTTCTTGGAGGAAAGTCTTCCCAGCTGCTGTCAAAGGCAGATATGCCGATAAGCAGCTTGTGGCTCATCTGGAACGCGCAGGTCAGTATTGGCGCCTGAGTCAATGCTGGGTTCACTCCGGGTTTGCCACACAGAGGGGGAAGCGGCGACCAAGCTGGAGGTGTCTTTGCACATGTGAAGTCAGTACCTGGTACCCTTGTGATCAGCACTCATGGACGTCCTCCATGCTACTCTTGCTGCAGCTTATCAAAAGGGAAACTGAGGCAGAAATGGCTTGACTGAGGGTGCCCATACTCCTTTAGGTCTACCCTGTTAGCTCATGGGCTGACACAGCTTCATGCTTCTGGGTCTACGGTTCATCCTCTTCACAGGGTCCAGGGTAGGGACTTCAGGTGCAACCACATAGCCGAAAGGCTGAAGAAGCGGGAGGAGTGGAGGCTGTTGAACCCTTGCTCTGGTGCCTTGACCCACGGACCACTGAATAACTTGGAGATGCAGGGGAGATATAAGGGAGATTTCATGCCCCTAGACCAGATCCCGAAAGCGGAGCTTGAAGGCCAGCCTTTAGGGTTCTGGGGAGAGCCTGAAAGAGGACCTCTGCAACAAAAACATGGAGGGGCAGGAATGTGGTGCTCAGGGACATGGAAGCAAATATAAAAGTAGTGAGTGTGACTTCTTTGTCTACATATAATATTGCCCCATCTTTCCTCCTCCCCCATCTTCAGCCCAGCACAGCGCATCGCGACCACGTGAACGCTCTACTCTTGGTCAGTTTAGGAGGTTTCAGAGTTTGGCAGAGAAGTTCTCGCCTACCCTTGGGGACATCAAGCCTGAGACTGAAAGAGCAGCTATGGCACAGCAGAAAGCCCTCATCACAGATGGGTAGCAGGAGTCCCAGAGTCCAGCAAAGCCCTGCCAACCTGATCATTTAGGCTGACTTAAAAGTCCAGACAGCTCATAATAATCTTTTTTCCCTTGACCTTCCAGTCTCTGGGCCTTCAGCATGCACTTAGCTCATATTTTCAAGTTTCTCCTGCAATTGGAGGAGCAAGACAGTTGTGCTGCTTATGAACTTGAGACACCCATGCAGCCTCCCAAGTGTTCAGAAGAGCACTGGAGCTCATGAGCCCCTGATAGACACAGGGGACACAGGCCATGCAGAGCCTCCCAGGGGAGAACAAAGCACAGAGTTTTAAAAAACAGCTGAAACTCTGGAGCAGAAACTTATGACTGAGATATACTGCTCCCTGTGGCTTCCTGCTCTCTCCCTGTTGACCATCTCCTCTTTTCAGTCCCAACTCAGACCTTTGAATTCTGCCTTATCACAATGCTATGCCCCCTCATTGCTTCAACTGAGGTTGTTTTACCAGCCTGCCCATCTCTATTGGAAGGAGTCGAATGAATATTAAGCTTTTGAGCTATAAACAGCAAAATTCCCCTATCATCTCTGGTGTTCTCAGCATTTCCCAAGCAACAAGCAGGTCTATATCTGGAGATCTGTTTCCGGTAACAAAACAGGTCCCTATCTGGAGATCTGCTTTCCTCTAACAAAACTATGCCCCAGGTGAGAAGTTTGCCTCCTGAACTCAACATGACCTCTGCGAGCTAAAAGGCTTTGGATTAGGAGCGTTGGGGTTGACTGCATTAAAAATCAATCCAAGCAAGGAGCCAAGCTGCTGAGGCTCAAGACGCTTCCCAGCGAAAGACTTGTGCTCTGCTCTGCTGTATTTTCAGCCTCAATAAGCTTTACTTTTACAGGATATCTACAAAAATTATAGGATATCTACTGTTGCCCTGGCAGGGCAACAGGAGCATGCTGCCAGCTGCCCGCTGTGCTGCCGTGATCATTTCATCACCGGAGAAACAGCTTTTTGCCAGCAGATTGGAGCTTCCCATTCCCAGGCGTTAGCAGGACCTGAGTCAGCTCTGAACTAGAAACCACGTAGCCACCGTCAGACCAGCTTTGAGCCAGGCAAAGAGATAAAATAAGGACTTAGCACTTGCTTTAAAATGGTTACGACTGAGGGACGCTCCGTCTGCCAGCAAAGGATGGTGTGGGCATACCTCAGTGTGTTCAGCTGTTGTACCCTATCCCCCCAGGAGTTTTAAGATGGTGCTTGAGAAATGAGAAGATTTTACACAGTTGCCCTGGATAATAAGAGCTGGCAGGTCTTCTCCAACCATCTGGGCTGATCCGCCTGCTCAGCGCTCCACTACACATAGCCCTGCGTCCCAAAAAAAGGGCCTGAAGGGTTAAAGTAACAAGGAAAGTTTTACGAGTCCAGGCTCCAGATGTTCCAAACAGGAAGATTAAAGAAATCCCCTTTGCCTGCTTGTGGAGGCACTAAGCCCTTAACAGTTAGCCACAGCACACCACAGGGCCCGGCTTTCAGAGGCAGTGCCCCACTCGACTTTGTCTTGTCACTAAAAGCGGTTTCAGCGTGGCAAGCTGGCCTGGAGAGCCCGCAGGCAGCGAGTTTCTGTTTAAAGCATTTCTGCCCAACTGTTCTCTTTTGATCGATTATTAAAAGCAGAAAATTCTCCAAGCATGAAATTCATCTCAGCTTCCCTATGGCGTGCCGAGCTGAAAAATCAAACCGCAGGGCCTGCATTTCCACCCCAGGAGAATGACTAAACGCTGCTTCCAGGATGTCGTTTTGGGCCGTTGATGCACCTCCAGAATGGTTCTGTTGTCACCAATGCTCGGTCCTTGCTAATTCTTTAGATGCTGTAGACGAATCAAGATGCACCAGCTAACTGTAGCTCCTGGGCCAAGCACGGCTCTCCTTGACTCTCACATCAACCTTGGCCGTCCTCACCCCCCCCCCACCCCAGGACCAAATGCGTGGGTCAAAAAAGGTTGATTGACCTCATCGTCTCTCCTTCAGGCTCTAGCAAATACCTTGTCCCCTGGTTCTGGATTTCCTCCCACTGGACCCCTCTTGCAATGGCCCTCTTTTATGTTTTCCTCCTCTTCCAAGCTTGTAGTCTGGGTTTGCCTTGCTGATGGACGACAAAGCCCCTTTTTAAACTCATTTCTGACCGGACAGTGGCTCTGAACTGAACTAAACCTCAGTAGGTTTAATAGTGGGGGGGCAGTGACATACCTTTACTGGTTGAATAATGAGACCAAGGGCTGTCTTATTGCTTTATTCTGCAGGGCACCCTGTGCTATAAACCTTTTGGGTTGGAAGGTGAGTTTTCCTATTTTCAAGCGAGCTCAGATTGGCATTCCCTTTTGGCCAAGTGCAGGGAGTAGCAGAGGGACCCACCTCCGCTCTCACGCAACAAACTCCCCAGCGGTTCATGGTGCTCTAGCTCAGCTCCAGCTCTGCTTATGCATATGTCTCAGAATAACTTATATTTTCTTCAGGACAGAGGATATAAATACATCTGTAGTAATGCTAGTCCTAAGCCTTGCCATTACAACAAAAATTAATAGTTGTTCCCTATAAGATACGAGATTTTGTTTCTTTCTCTCATATATGTTGTAACCCAGTGGCTGTACAAGGAGAGCTCCTTTTGCTAGCACTGGGGACCCCTCCGTGGGACATGGGGTACAAGCACAGGAGAAGGCATGCAGCCCGGGAAGAAGAAATGGGGATCAGATCAGAGGAGCTGGAGAATTTCTCTGAGGCAGCTAAACCCAACAGTTTTGGAGGCAGTAGGGTAATGATGTGGACTGTTTTCGCACCAAAAAAAAGGGGGAGGGAGGGGGGATCATTTTTTAGGCCATGCAACCCTATAAGTAAGTTGTGCAGTGATAACCCCACATTACAAAAGATCCCCAGACTCTGCTGTAAAGTGATTGCAAACGAAAGCACACGCTTGCTTTGCCCACCCCTATTTTCTCACCATGATGTTGGTTAAATCCCCCACGCTGCAGCTTAGAGGACCAACACATCTGAGGAGAGCTGTGTCAGAAATAACGCCACTTCTCCCTAGTGAAATGTGGCCATTTGGAAAGACCATACCAGAAATGCCCTTGGCCTGGAAGCGCCGAGCCACCGAACACACCCAGTCTCCCAGAGACAACGGGTAAATTTGGGTCTTTCCCCTTCAGGCAGCCATTGCTTTTTCATGAAGTGGGAACTTAATTACCCCTGAGACGTCCACCTCTCCTTCTGATTTGATGGTAGTTGTTACAAGGATTCAGAAGTTGTTAGACATGGGGTTGACTGACAGGCTGATACATGACCATCGGAGCCTCTTGGCTTTAGGAAACCAGAGTGAAAAAGAGGAGCAAATAATTAAAAAGGAGAGCCACATTCGTGACCAAAAGTAATTTGCCAGGCAGTGATGCTGGTCCAGTCAGCATGACGAAGAGGCAAATGTCCCGGGGATTTCCACCAAAGATGATATCACCAACCCTGACTGGTAAACTTGACACAGCGGTGACTTCCCTTTCAACCACAAGTGTTACCTGAGCCTCTCAAGTGTTTTGGTTTTTGTTTTGCTTTGTCTTTAAGCCACCCAGAAAGTCACACAATGACTCACTGGAGAGCCTAGGGATGGCCCTTGAGCTCCACTGTGGCAGCGGGCATTGCTCAGGCAGGTAGCCAGGGGCTCCTCATTGCCATGCTTGGCAGAGCACCCTGTGTCACTTCTTGTGCATAGACTTTTTGGGGCAAGGCCTGTTTCTTCATGGTATCTACAGTGCTTCGCTCAGAAGGGCTGTGGAAACCACGCCAGTCCCTGTTTGTTACAGTACAAGTAAATGCTCCACCAGTAGCTCCATCCACCACCTATGAACGTCACTTCTTGCTATGACTAACTCTCTTCTGCAGTTCCACCTCTGCAATCATCTCTTCCCTTAAACCACCATCTCTCCCCGACCTGATGACTTCTCTTCAAGCCTGTGCCTGTCAAACCAAGACATATTTTTAAACATATGCAGAGAGCAGAAAGCAAATGCTATTTCCCTTTTATCAGTTCATCTTAAGCCAATTCTTCACCAGTTTATCTCCAGAAACCCTTGCAAAGCAGAATGTGCATAGGTGCACAGACCTGACTTGAGCTACAGTTTTTAGACTGAGTTAAGCTCCTTGGCTGCAACTTTCCACTGGTAAACACTCAGCGCAAAGTACAACTAGCGTAAAGCAAATATACTTTTCCAAGGACTCACTCTTTGAATTGAGATTGTGTCGAGCGGCCAGTCCAGACCCACCGCTTTGTCCTGACAGTTGCATGAGCAAAACGAAAGGGTTCATTTACCTAACAAACTTGCAATGAACTGGCAAGGCAAGAGACAACAGATGGGTTGGGATGAATGGGGAACTGGGGTTACCTACGTAAGACTGGGATCACGTCTCTGCACCATGGAAAACTGTTTGCTCTGATAATCTCGAGATGGGGAAGTTTTACCTCTGTTCCTTGCAGTGTATCAGCTATTACAGACGCTCTTTTATCAGCAGTTGACTCTTTGAGCATATTTCACATATGATTTATCAGAAAAAAGTTACATGGCTTGACCCTTCTTTATTGCACTCTTCAATTACTGCTCAGCAGAATAACACTGGAAAAAAGGTCCAATCGTGCTGTAATTTACTGCGTTGCAGTATATCATCAGAAAATTTAGTACTGATTACACTGGAGCCTTGCTGCAAAGCAAGATTGCAGGTAACTGGAGAAGAGTGATTTCAGACACCCCGGATTTCCAGAGGAATACCTCTGGAAGGTGGGGAGGAGGGAGACACACACAGCCATCCACTGGGAAAGCAGGACTTGAGCCTGTCTCCACCAGCTCAAGCCTGAGCTGCTTAAGGGAGTGCGCTTTCAGGTGGTTTCCAAAGAGGAAATAGTGGGAAGCCCAGCTAAGCTGTACAGAGCACGATGACGCATGGGCTCCCTGTGCCACCACAGCTTTATTGGAAAATGCCCATGGACGGCCCTTCTGCAGCGGGGTCCACAAAGCTCCTTACATTGGAGGCCAGGTACCTGTGGGTCCCTCCACTGGCAGCGTGAGATGGACACTACCGGAGGTCACTTGGGACTGGCACAGGCTGGTTTGCTCTGAGTGCCTCTCGCCATCATTGTAAAGGAACGGACCTTGGGATGTGCCAGAAGATGGGTGTTGTGGAAAGGAATGGGCATGGAGCAAAAAAAGACATCACTTTACTGACCGGGAATGACCTGGAGGCTGGATGCCAGTGTTTTCATCTGGGAAGAAGCCAGCTCTGTCCTTCTCCCCTGCTCCTCTCTCTGAGGGCAGTCCAGGGCTGTGGTTCTGCCTGTTAATCTGCACATTACCGGATCATCCAAATTCGACCAGATCAAGAGCGGCCACATAACTGCATTTCTGACAAATTGCCTCCAGCGCTTGAAGTGGAGTTTATGTAAGCATATGTGTTTTAGCCTGGCGTTACGCCAGCTGTGGGGGGACTCGCATGAAGTGAGAGCGGTATGAACAGCTCGAGCCTACGGGGAGGGAGCAGAGAGTTAACGGGAGCAAACTGGAACGGGCAGGGCGGGTTTCCCCCAAGTCAGCACTTTGCTTCACTCCGCTGCAGCTTTTCTGAGCCCTAATGATGGATTTACGGCATTGTCAAACCCCTTCCTTTAACCTCCAGACTCTACTTTAACCTTCAGTCTAGTTCCTATCCTAGCCGTGCCTGGGCTGAGCAAGCACTGAGGGAGTGGGGACACAGAGAGTTGGTGCTAAGCATCCTTCTGCTGTGAGTTGTCTTTTTTTTATTCACTGAATGGGGGCTAAAATTATCTCAGCAGGAGGTGAAGATAGGAATAATTTTGTTAGCGCTGCCCTAGTATCGAAAAGCCATAGTTTTGCTCATTATTTCCCTGCTTTCCCAGTGCAAGCAGGGCCGCTTGGCCTTTTATTTTGACAGACAAATGCAAATAAAGCTCCCATAAAATACAGTGCTCCACGAGGCTCTGCGGCTGAAAGCTGTAACTCTCCGCCTGGCAAGGCATGGCAAACTGAAGGTCCAGCCAGCTCAGGAGCCACGAGCAGAGGCAGCTGTGTAGAGTAACAGAAGACAGGGCTTGCAGGGGATGTCCCCATCCTAGCAGCAGCATCCCAGAGATACCTCCATACAGCCTCTGGCCTGGGCAGCCTTTGCTTTGCTGGGTCCCGTCTCCTGTTTGCTCTGTCTACTTCAGAAAGCGTCTGTGAGGAGTATTAATTTAGGGGTATAATACTTCAATTCTCCTTCGCACCATTTTCTCTCCAAGGAGCGGTACTCATAAAAGAGCTCCCAGGAGGAGCTACGGTTGGTACCCTCTGCTTTTCACGAGTGGAAACCCTGAGAAACAGCAAGGTTAAATGCTTGGGTCATATCTCACGGATAGATGAGTGGGGACAAGAATCAAAATCTCCAGGCTTCACCCACTAGAATATGCTCTAGCTTGCTTAACAAAGTGAAGACATCAGTTAAAAAAAAAAAGAAGAAAAAAAAAACCTCTGTTAAAGCACAGCCTTTGCCAGCTCTCTGGTGTGCCCATGCAGCTCTGTGCTGCTTTGGTGTCATAAATCAGGGACAAAACCATCAGCTCTTCTCCTCCAGATAGACCACCCTTCTCTAGTTGCTGGTACAGCAGGGAACCTCAGGAGGGAAAAATGTGAGTGAGCCTGATACTCCCTATCCCCTAGTGACTCTGGAGTAAAATGCAGCCTTGTAGCCAGTTGCAGCCCTATTGTGGGGATCAAGTCCAATGGCTCCTAGACTTGAGAGATCTTTCCAAGACAAGATGCTGCCTGCCTGCGCAGCCCAGTTCCAGCTGTTAAACTCTACAAAAGCTCAGTGGAGTCAGTGGTCAATAGCATGCTTTATCCTTCATCTGCAGGGCCTTTGATGTTATGTTCCCTGCATGGGTGTCCAAGGCCTGGGCAAGAGTGCTTGCTATTCTCTGAGCCTCTAACGCAAACCATCAGCGCTAGCTTGGTCATTTGATCATGGAAAAGATGTGATGTGCTTATCAAATATTTCGAGTCTCCTGGCACAGACGGAAAGGAAATGAGCCAAATTGTAGCGTAGGCTCCAACAGCTGCCTTCTCAGGCATCACTCTAGTACATAGCAAGTATGATGGGATGGGCTTATATCAGGATATATCAGACTCTCAGTTTTTGATGCTGACCCCCACTCTAAGGATGAGAGGCAAGAGACTCACAACTGAACCTGCCGTTCCAGCCCCGCACAGGACCAAAAGCCATTCTGGAGCTGGTTCATGGGCTGGATGACATGACTCCAACTGAAGGCCCAGCCCATTCAGAACAAACCAAATACTCTTTAGTATTTCAACCGATCCCTCCAGTGCTTCTCCATTGGACAGAAGGGCACAGCCTGGAGCAAAACTGGTCTAGACGCTTGCAAAACCTCAACTACCATTATGCTCATCAAACCTAATGAACGGCAAAAATGTAGCACTTAAATTCCCAGGGTTGAGGCACTTTGGCAGGGAGGAAGCCTACAAGCCCACCTGGATGTCATACCTGTCAGAAACCTCCAGGACTCTAGTGGTTACTTCTCGAGAAATGTCCTCATCCATGAAGGGCAGGAGTTCCACCAGCTGTGAGGACCTTCTTGCTGGTAATGGACAACGTGAGAGTGGGATGTGGCACCTAGCAGACCAGCCAAAGCCCGTTCATGGTGTGGGAGAGGAGAGGGACAGGATAGGAAACAGCTGAAAAAAAACAACTGAGGTTTCCCCTCCCTTTGAGGGAGAAACTCTCCAACCTTGTGACTTTGAGCACGTCTCGTCATCTCCAGCCTCATCCCACTAAAATAGGAGTGGAGACACCACTTAGCAGTAAACAAAGTCAGAGCTGGGCAATAAGGAACAAAATACCTGGCACATTTGGTGCCACCGCTGAAGAGAGCGGCTCACTAGGACTGCATGACATGCCTAGGAGTATCTTACTCTAGCTAGACCCCATCTCTGCTAGACCCCATCCCTGCCAGAACCCATCTCTGCTAGACAACGTTCCTGATAGACCTCATCTCTGCTAGACCCCCATCCCTCCTAGACCCCATCTCTGTAAGAACTCATCTCTGCTAGACACCATCTTTGCTAGACCCTGTCTCTGCTAGACCCCATCCCTCCTAGATCCCTTCTCTGCTAGACACCTTCCCTGCTAGAACCCCTCTCTGCTTGAACCCCTCTCTGCTAGACCCTGTCTCTGCTAGACCTCATCTCTGCTAAACCCCTCACCAGACTCTTAAGGCAGGCGTAAGTGTCTCTACCCGCCTCAATCACTGAAAAAGCCACTCTGCACAGCCTTGGATCAAGTGTACATTTTTATTTTTAATGGAACATAAACTCCTTTAGAAAAAACATTCATCTGGATGATAACACCCATAGAAAAAAACACCAATCTCGTGTTCTTTTTTTTTAATTTGGCATTTGTTATTTGCATTTATATTAAAGCAAAGTGCATCTTTCTTATTTTTCTCGTTTATACACATTGCACAATACATAAATAATGATGCTTATAAAACGTCTTTATATTTACAAGTAATAATATATTTATATATAACATAAAATACATTTTTTCTTTAATAAATCTCAGGGTTTTTTTAAGGAGTCCTTTTTTTGTGTGTTTTATTTCCAAAGCACTACGATGCTAAAGTTCCAATGAGAATGCTCTCTTGTTCATTTAAACCTTTATATTTAGAAAAATAGCTTATGTTAAGGTCTAAACATGCTCATTGAGCTAAGAACAGTGTAAAAGTATCATACTTGTGTATGAATTCAAGAAGAAATGAAAGCACAACTGCATTTCCAGATACGATGGTACCGGGATAACCTGATCTAAGCAGGTTCCAACAGACCAACTATCGTGAACACTTTCTTATTTTTTTCCCGTTTTTGTTTTGTTTTGTTTTTTTGTTTTTTGGGTTTTTTAGGCTTATGTTTCTGTCACTTTGCATCTCAGCTCAAATTGCAAAGCACGGGCCATGCATGTTTTCCTCCGCTGCCGTTTTTCTCCCCTCGTATCAATCCACGACAAAAAAGCAGTGAAAGGACGCGCGTCACTTCTTCCAGCGCTCCCACGGTGGACTGGCAGCTCAGCGCCATGGCAAGGGGTGAACCCCACAAGCCAGACGCTTTAAAAAAGAAAAAGAAAGAAAGAAAAGGGTGGGCAAAAAACTGATCGGCAAGGTTTTGCACGGCCACGTTCACCCCGGCACCCCTCCGGCCCCTTCCCGCGCTTTCTCTTGCCCGTCTGAGTTATTGGTCATTCACGCTTTTAAAAAATAGATATATTTATCAAAATACCAAGGCAAAAATCTTTCCATAAGCTATTTCTCAAAACAGGAAAAAAACAAACAAACAAACAAAACAAAACAAAAAAAAACAACAAAAAAGTTCGCATGAAAAGCAAGCACTCAGAAGGAAATAATAGCAGCAAAGTAGTATAAATGTCATGAGTCCACTCTGTCTCGAGTCATCGGTTATTAAAAATAACCTCCAACCAGCACGGGCAACTGCTGATAAACTGTCTCGTGTAGCACTGGCCCCAGCCTTTCACAAAGCTGATCTGAACAGTAAATCCGGTCCATGGTTGCTGCATGAACTCATGGTCGTTAGGCCTCTGCAAGCTGTACGCCTTCTCGTAGTCAAACGCCTTGATGGAAAAACCTGGAAACACTTTGTGAACCAGCAACGTCCTCGAGTCGGGGTTGTCCAGTGTGGCCGACTTGATGAAGATGGGGTAACTGCTGCGGTTGTAGACCCACACGCCGTCCACTTCCTTGGTGAGCTGGATACCGTAACCGATTTTGCTGCGCACTTTCTGCACCAGCTGGCTCTTGTTGTCCGAATTGAGCTGGCCGAGGCAGAAACCGTTCCCCTGAGGTAGATCATAGAAGATATCCAGGGAGGGCTCTTGGACAGAATATAGCCGACCCACGCGCGTTTTCTCTTCCCAGTATGCCACCACGCACCAGTGTGACCGATCCCCCGGCTCCTGAAGAACTTGGGAATCTAAAGGACGAGAGGAAGGAAAGAAAAAGAAAGGGAAATTGAAGACCGTGGAAGTAACGATACTCAAGAGAGGCCGAGCACCACCAGGCCGGCCATGGGCTTCATGACACTTTCGGTGCACGCGCAAATGCTCTTATCCTAGACATGGGTTTTGGAAAAAGATGCATTAAGGCCCCCAACTCAAGACCATTTCAACTGGCCCTGGTTTCCCGAACTTCTTTAATGTCTATCTCTAGCTGGGGCTGGAGCAGTCTGAGGTCCAAAATCCCACCATCTGCTTCCCAAACTGACTTCAGACCTGCTGGCACCTTCCTGAGCTTGTCATCGCCCCAGGAGAGGTAGCGTGGCCCCGGGCAGATGCTGCCGCGAACGGCCCCCGGATGAGAGTGGAAGTTAATTAATCCTTGCTCCAGTTCCCATGCCCTCCGTGGCCTCCAGAGCAGCTCTCCAACACGCAGGCGAGAGCGCTTCACCTTGCCGGAGCATTGCAGTCCAACGACCGCACAGCACCCACCACCGCGGCGGTACCCCGGGTATTTCCTCACCCCTACACCCCGGTTCCCGTCCACCGGCAACGCGTCTCACCCCGGGGCCGCCCGGCCGCGAACCCGTTTCAGCTTTGCCCCGCCAAGAGCAAGACCCGCGTCCTGCCGACCGCAGCCGGCGACTTCTTCCCAGCCTTCCAAGCCCCCCGTGCAGTAAATCGGCGCAGATGACTCAAGAGCAGAGCTGCCAGTTGGCCGCAGAGATTTTTTTTCTGCAAGGAGCGTGGGTTAGCCGGGACGAAGCCGTACACCCCGCGCCCGGAGCCCAAGGAAGCCTCGTTTAATCTGCTATACGTCCACGCCGTCAGACGCAGCCGAAACCCGACGGAGCTGCAGTTGCAACGGCGGTTTGTGAGGGCAGGGTGGAGACCGGAAGTCTTGCATTTGTTAACAAAAACGGGGAAAAAAAAAAGGGGGGGAGGGCAAAAAATAAAAAAAAAGCAGAAGTTCGTTCCCTTAGCCCTTCTTTCTATTTCGACTCTTTCAGCAGCGTCTACCCCACCGCGAGCAGCGAGGTGAAGGCGCTGGGCGCGAGACCGAGAGGGGCGGGAGAAAACCCAAGGGGGTGGCCAAGAAACGGGGAAACCCTCTGGTGCCGATGCAGCCTCCGCATCAGCCCTGCGCTGCCTCGCTACTAATTCCCTCCAGCCTTCGCAGACATGTTAAGACGTGGGAACTATTAATCTAATTGTATTTAAAAAAAAAAAAAAAAAAGAAAGAAAAAGAAAAAACAAGCTGGGACCGAGAGTTAGCGAGTACTACTAAAACAAACCGGTACGCACACGGATCGCGGGAACAGGTTAAAAACAAACAAACAAAAAAACCCAGCAGTGCCGCGTTGCCTGAGCCCATCCAGGGCTGCAAAGTCGCGCCAGCAAACCTGCGCAGCACCTTAACACAACGCCGCAACCTCCTCAAGGAAGCCCGGCGGAAGCAGAGGGCATCGGCTAAGTCAGCTCGCCCGCTTGCTCTGTTTTCTGTCCTCTTTTTTTTTTTTTTCCCCCGCTATTAATAAGCCCGCTTCCCCAACACGGGCATTTTTTTCCTTAAGGCTTTGAATTCTGTTTAAAGCGCTGCGCTGCGCTCTTTAAAAAAAAAAAAAAGCAAAGCCCAGCCACACACTTTTAATTTCCTCATTTCTATGCCAGCGAGGAAAGTATTTCTCCAGTCGCTGGAGGCAGCTACTAAAAATGGGCCCAAGTGCCTATGGACGCTGGAAAATCGGGAACGATCTCTGCCCCGGCTAGCGATGCCCGCGGCCGAAGCGGGGCCGGGGCGGCGGCGGGGAGGTGGTGGCGGGGGGGTGTCGCGGGAAAGTCTCCCGCCGGAGCCCCTCGGATGGGCGCCCCGATCGGTCCGCCGGCCTCCCCCTTTCGGTGCCTCACGCCACTTTGTTTCGTATAACTCTCTCCTGCTGAAACCTGGCACTGAATCCGCGGCAAGCTGGGGGAAAAAAGAGGCCGAGCCAGGAGGGAAGGGGGCGGGAGGCAGGCGCGGGGCTGGGAAGCGCCGGGGCTCAAATTACCTTGCGCCGAAACCTGGCCGCTGGTGGGGGCGAGGGGGAGGCCGGCGTGCCGCTAGTGCTTGGTTTTTCTCCCGCCTCCCCGCCCCCCCCCCAAAAAACTTTACGCGAGAGCTATTTGGGTCAAGGCGACGCGGCGCGCGTGAACCGAGCCCGGGAATTTCTCGGCCGCGCTTCCCGGGCCGGCCCCTCGGCCTCCCCCGTCCCGCTCCCGGGAACGGCGTTTCTCCCCTTTGGTCTTCGCAGCCCGCCCGGTAATTTTTCAAGCAGACGTCAGCAAAGTGAATTTTTCAGATTATGCGAATTGCCCAGCCCGGAGAAATTACAGGCTGCGTGTGCCCAGCGCCCTCCTCCCGGCCAGGGTCCGCCCGGTGGCTTATTTTCCGTGTGCTCCCTGGACCTTGCTCCGCTCCGAAACCACCTTGCCCGGCAAGCCTGGCTCCTCTAGTCCTTCTCGGGCGGTGGGAATTTTGCCCAAATAAAGGAACGCGCTCGGTTCATCGCGGAAAAGTGAATGGTTAAAGAAGCAGCTGGCCTGAAACCATGTTCAATCACCGCTCGGTCCTGCAGCGTTCAACCCAAATTTGTACCCGCGCAGCAGCCGAATGGCTACACTTGGGGCCTGGGGTTTTCAGAATTCACTATTTTTATATATGTGTGTGTGTGTGTGTGTGTATGTGTATGTACACATACTTTTTTTTTTTTTGGAAAGATATTTTAACTAGCTGTTTGTTTAAAGAGTCAGGAAAGAAAAGCTATGTTGTAAAAAAAAAAAAAAATCCAAGCATCCAACCCACCTAATCGGAGCCTGCAATCAGCGCCTGGAGCTTGCAATTTTTTTTTTTTTGTCGTTTTACAGCAGTTAAGGGAATTTTGGAGCAACGGCCATTGAACGCGCTGAGCCCTCACCGAAACTCCTAGCAGTTTGTATTTATTTCCTTTAACATAAAAGTGTTCCTTTCGGGGCGGGGGGGAGACTTCTTCACCTCGTGTTTGTGCTTGCATTAGTGAAGACCACTTCACAAGTAGCTCATTGCCACTTACAAAGGCTTATTTAATTGCCAGCGCATTAGGGAAAAAAAAAAATAGGAGGGAAAAAAAAAAAAAGAGAGAGAGAGAGAGAAAACTGCCTTGGCTATGAATGAACAGACCTTTATGGAGCGCTTCAAGTCCATGAATGAATCCCACTAGGTTTTCAATGACATGGGGTGACCAGACCTCAAGGACAAGTCTTAGGTAACGGGGGATTTTTTTTTTTAAACGCGCTACTGCCAGCACACAGTACAAACACGCCAAGGCGTCTTCCGTTGGCGGGATTCGGCTGTCGACGGGATGTCTAGTCAAGAAGCCACGGGAATACACGGGGCAGAGCCCGGGCCTCGGAGCAAAGACGTCCCTTTGCTAAATAAACGCCTGGAAAAGGCCCAGCGAGTGGCGAGTGCCACCCTATTCCAACACGCAAGGGTAACACTTGACGCTATAAACACGCCCGTTATCATCCTGTGATTAAGTACCCTTCAATTTTCTGCTCTCACGCATACATTACGGGTTTTTTCTCCACGGTCCGCACTGCCGCCTGCCCAAGAGCCCCGCCAGGAGCGAGGCTCCCGCGGCGCGGCGTGCAAACTTACCGTGAAAAAGGAGGAACAAAAACACCCTGGAGCGGGGGGGGGGGGGGGGGGGGAATCCTCGGGGACGTACAGCGTTAAGTCATATCGGTAATTCATCGCAAGGGGCTACAGCCACTTGTTGTCCTAAAGCAGAGGGCGGTTTCGGCACGGCAGGGAGAAACGGGCAGCCCCGCTCGCCAGGCTGCAGCTCCTGCAAAAGCGCCAGGTCGCCTCAACGGCCAACGCCGCGACTCCTCCGCAGGAGCAACTGCACCGATCGCCCCCAAAAATTAAAAGCAGGAGGCTTGCGCGAAGAGGGATGGGGGAAGACCGACACCACGGCAACGGCCAGCCTCTCTAAGCAGGCTAAAACATACATGTTAAGCCTGAGTTTGGACCCGAGTTCGCTTTTCCCAAGCTGCAACAGGAAGACTCGCACAGGGCATGACAGCAGCACCTGGAAGTGGCAGAGAAGCAACTATGTAAATAATTTTCCTAATTTTAAGGGGATGAAACTGCCTCATCTGCAGCTGCACTTTTTGCTTTTAAAGTCCGGGCGCTTTTATTAGAGGATGGGGAAGAAAAGGGTCTTTTTCATTCAGGAAGAACGGAAACGTTACAGTAAAATTTCAGGTAAGGTTTCTGTTTGAAGGGAAAAAAATAAATAAAAAGCCCTTTTGGATAGAAAAAAATATGCCGGCCAGAAATCTTAACCTAAAAACGAGCATCCAGCCATTCCCATCCCTCCTATATATCGCTAAATGTTTTCATCGTCAAATAAGGATGCTCCCCGCCTGCTCCCAGCGAGGGCTCGGACACTAATGCCGGCGAGGAACATAAGTCACGGAGCTGAGATTGGCGAGAGGCGAAATATCCCTCCTGCTTTCGGCCCCGATTCGCTCCTGCAACTCTGGGCAAGTCGCTTTATCCCCCGAGTTTTCCCGCTGCGAAACGCAGACGACGGCGCGCTTCCCCCCGCCACAGCCCCTGCGGTTGCTCTGTTCAGCCTCGAGCCCTCCAGCCGTAGAAACCGGGGCTCACTCCGAGCGCACAGAGCGAACCTTGCTGCTTCTTCGCGATTTTTTCCCCCCTCTCCCCGCACCCCCCCCTTTTTTTTTTTTTTTTGGGGGGGGGGGGGGGAAGCGGAGGCGAGAAAGGAGCGGGTCGCCTCTCTTTTTCCGTGCCCGACTTTCGCCGAGAGCTCTTGCAGCGCCTGCCCAGAGGCAGAAATGCTCACTGCAGGCGGAAAGGCTCCTTTCGGGCTTTTTTGCATCTTCAGCCTCTGCCTGCCTGCCAAGTGCACCCAGGCAGGGCGGGAGGTGCGAAGGGGAGCTTTGGTTTGACCTCGTTTTGTTTTGTTTTGTTTTCTTTTGACATCGCTAAAGGTTTTCCTGCAATCAAGCGGCTTCTGAAGAAACCAGCAAGTTGAGCACCCCGGGGGCTATCTTATCCACCTCATGCGGCAGGACTACTCCCAAGTTTGATCAAGTCAAGCGCTGGCTAAATTGTCACCCCGGACCCAGGACGATCCCAGCTCGGAGCTGAAGACGGGAACGCAGCTCCGCTCCTGATGAGGTTTTCACCGGCCCCGGGAGCGGAGCATTTCCCAGTGATGTTAAGACTACGCGCATATCACATTGTCCAACACCGTGAAAGCGCTCAAAACTACAGCGGGACCTACGGGTTTGGATTTTCAACGGCAGCGTCGGCCCGAAAGGCTCTTCTCACGCTCCTTCCGAGCTGCCCGAAATCACGCACCCTCTCCTCTTTCACTCCGCCGTGATCCCTGGGGCTGGATTTGCATCCCAAGCACCAGCCCTGACGCAAGAGTCGCTCGGGCACGACCTACCCCGAAACGTGAGCGGAGGGCGGTCGATCCTGTGGCACCTTCCCCCGGGGTCACCCGCTGCCTACGTGCCCGCTAACCCAACGCTGGGCGGGTAAAAGCCAACGGAGAACTTAGAAGCGGCCGCCAAGTACTGCAAGCGCAGGGGTGGGAGATGGGAGCACCAATGAGACCTGGTTGAGCCCTTTCTCTACAAACACCGCGTCAGATACGGACTCCTGGGAGGGCAAACGGCATGCCGCGGGGTTGTGATCCACATCGTTCCCCTTGGCAATACCCGGTTAAATAAAAACAAACAAAAAAAAAAAGCGGCCGGACGAGTGCAAGCCCCGCGTGTCATCTCGTCGGGGGCCAGTTTCAATTTTGCCCTGGTGCTACTCGGTATAGACCCTTTCTGCAGGATCCCCGGGGAAAAACATACGTGCAAACTCTTTAGTCGAGGATAACACCGTCGCGATGAGAGCACACAGCATGACCTGCAACCGCACAGCTAATGATAAGCAAAGTGAAATTGGCACAAAAAAAGAGGAATTTTACCTGCCGTCTAATCTCTCTTGCAATTTACAGTGTACCGAAGGGGACAGAGGGGGCGGGGGAGAAGCAAACAAAAAGAATAAGTCCAAAAAAAATCCTTCAAAGCGCGATTTCCAGGTACGCCTTCAGAACACTAGAAAAAGCAAAGAAAAATCTAAATTGCAGCATATAGAAAAGGGTCGTTGCGCCTTCAATGGTGTTCATGGGCCCTCCGCATACACCGCCCAAGGGAGCGGTTGCCCCAAACCTTCCATAGCTCCCTGCAGACAACAGCTAGCCAGCTTCAACCTCCTCACCTCCCTGCTTCCGAGGGCCCCGATTATTCCTGAAAGGCTAATTTAGACAATGGGCATGTGTTAAACTCCTATTGCTCGCAGACGAAATAAGCCGGTACCTAGTGCAGGGATGTGCCCGCCTGAGGCGCCCCGGTGAATCACTGCAGCTCACTCCTTGTGCCTGGCCCAGCCTTGCTACCACAACAGCCCCCAAAGAGCTGGTACAGTCTGGCATGTCAACACATACTTAGGGAGCCCTTAATCTCTGGATTATTGACACGAGAGACCATAACATCTCTTTAGGAGCCATTACAGCCTATCGTGTCAGTACGTACTTAAGAGAGTCCTTAATCCGTGGATTGACAGGCTAGACCGTAAATTTGTGTCTATGTCTAATTAGGCAGCTCTTATTACTCAACATAGACAGTAACCACGCGAGCTGCAGAGCTTTAAGGTCCTTTCTTTCATTTATTAACAGGTTGCCCACCCAATCGCTTAAACGTATCCTTGCTCCCAGCAATATAATTCAATCTTACATAGAAGGCCATGTCCAGCCTCAGTGTCCCCTCCAAAACTCTTGTTTTCGCATCAGCAATAACATAAAATCTCCCTGTCTGGAAAAAAACAATCTCTTTCTCGGGATGAAACCCTGCGCCTGAAATTCCTATTCTGTCAAAAGCCATTGTGACTGCAGCTAAGCTAAGCTTTGCCTGGGGAAGAACAGGCTTTTGCACTCTGCTTGCCTAAGTTTTATAAGGGCTGGTATCTGGAAGCCAAGGTGTCGCCAATAGATCTGAACTCCTTGAGTATGACGGGGACACAGCAGATAAAATCTGGCATCAGCCATTAGGGGAAGGAGTCAGGGATTTCCCAACGTTTGTAACTAGGGCTTTGGTTCAGACTCCTTTTAGCGGCGACCAGCCCGTGTAGCTCTCCCAAACACTAATGGGTGCCCTCTACTTGGTCCAGGTCTACTTCCAGGTCCACTCCTACATTATGAACCTCTGGGGAGTCAAGCAAGAGTTTCCATCACCAGCATCACGGCTGGAAAAACCTCTTGCGAAATCTCTGCCAAGCTTCAGAACAAAAACGAGGTCAGGTTACGTGGTGGAGAGAAGACATCTGATCCCTGAGGACATCCTCAAAGGTTTCCACTCCAGCTTGGCGACGCCTTGGGTCAGGCTTCTCCCGGCGCGCTCCACGTGGTACCCAGCCCTGAACTTTGCTGGGTAATTCGGAGATGGGACGTGAAAACGAGCAAACGCTCTGGTTGCCCAGAGAGGTTGTGGAGTCTCCATCCCTGGAAATGTTCAAAAGCCGTCCGGACAGGGCCCTGGGCAACATGCTCTAGGTGACCCCACGTGAGCAGGCGGGTTGGCCTAGATGGTATCAGGAGGTCCCTCAACCATTCTGGAAAAGGAGTTCCTGGGAGCAAATTCTTAGGGATCCCCGACCCCCTGAGAGCAGGTACCAGTATGGGAAACACTCAGACGGGCTGGACCCAGCACGGCTAGCAGAGCCGTTGTCAACACCTGGACCCAGAAGGGAAGTCAAAGCTTGGAAAACATAGGATGATTAATACATATACGTATGTGCAGAACGGCGAACTCTTACATCACGATGCCCAGATTTACCTTGTACAGGTGCAAGTTGAGGGGAAGGGGGCACGGGGCAAACCGAAAAGAAAGAGCTGAAGTCAAACTCCTGAGTTCGTGGAGTCCACCAAACAAGCAATCTGATTCATCGACCTCCCGTGAGTCACTGTTACTGTCTAATTATGGCGATTAATCAATTACCACCGCTAAAAATTGCCCCCAAGAAGAGAAGAACCTCTTTTGTGCCCAGCTGCATTTGCTGTAAAAGCCGGCGAGGCAGTAGCCACCAGTCTGCGTCCGCTGCGGCGACACGAGGGGAAAAAAAAAAATACACACGCGCACACCAAAAATGCCTGTCTGCCTGTCTCCGGCGGTTAGAGAGGAGCCAGCTGACTCCAGTTTCCTCCGTACCAGGCTTTGGGCCTCATCAGCCATGCAAATTATAGAGTACCGTGCTGTCTGAAGGCCGAATTTCGACTCAGCTCAGAGAAAAGCCTTAGAGGAAGGGTGGGGATGGAGAAGGCAGCCAAATCCATTCATAATATTTACAGTAAATGGGCCTCTTTGCTGTTGTTTAGTATACAGTCAGTCTAATTATTTTTGAAGTTTTAATTTTAAAGCACCTCCTTTATCTGCCTCTCCTCTCGCACCCCTCCAAGGTGTGGGAAACTTTGCTCTTTTTACTGAGAGAGGCGAAACGGGAATCCCTCCCTCCCTCCCGCCGGTCCTCTCCAAGAACGAACCCTGGAGTCGGTTAGGAAAAACAAATGCTTCAAGGGGGGGACACAGGGGTAGGGAGAGAAGCAAAAAAAAAAAAACGGGAGAACCCTTCCAGAGGAGCATCAGGAAAATCCCACAAGCTTTTCAGGCAAAGAAAGGAAATTCCTCCGCGGCTGCGCTGCTGCGGTCCTGCATCCAAGGCCTCCCGGAGAAGCAGAGAGGGCAAAGCCGGTGTGTGCACGGCCGCGTTGCTGTACGAAGCTCACTTTTCTCCGGAAGAAAAAGTAAGCGATGCTGCAAAAACAGCATGCACAGGTCCCGGCTCTGAACCCCGGCTTGCAGCACTGGGGCGGCCAGGGCCACGCCGTGGCGCAACTTGCGGTGGACCAGCAGCGGGACTTTGAAAGCGTCGCGAGATGCCCTCAAAGCTCACAGACACCTTCTCGCTTGCTCCTCCCTTGGATCTTCCCATCGCTCCCACACATCCCATGGGTGCTCCCTGTCCCCCTGGCTTCAGAGTCGCCTGGCGTTTTAGGACAACTTGATGTCACCCCATTTTAATGACAACCAGCAAGATTTCAGAAGCTCCTCCTGAAAACGCAGCCAGCATTAAGGAGACGCCACCGTGCAACTGCCAAGCGACTCGGCGCCGGTATCAGCAGCCGGATGCAGGAGGTGAACAAATACCTCCGCGGTTGGCTTTCGGCGGCCACCAAGGCACACCCCTGCTCCACCTCCACCCAACCTAGACTTGAACCAAAGCTCACGAGCAGGAGAGCCGGCGGACAAAGAGCTCACGGCTCACGACTGCACACGTCGGCCCTGCGGCGGAGCCTGCCAAAAGGGGTTCCCCAGCCCTCGCTCTGCTCCAGGATCACACCCCGCTGATAGCAGCCTGCCGGTCACCCTTTCGTCACCACCACTGAAGCCAATAGGGGCCACCAGGCTCCATGAGCTGAACACAGCAACCGAGTTACATCTCGGGGGATGGAGCCCCGAAACCACTTGGAATTAAGAACAAATATGCAATGAACGCAATGAAAAAGCTCTCTCCCATCCCAACCGGTGTCACAACCCTGCAGGCTCTTCCCTGGGTGGTGCCAGCACCGGGTTACACCCCAGGGGAAAGCCGAGACACGGCGCCCAGGAGAGCCGCAGCTCTCGACGTTTTATCCTTCCCACTGACAACATGTAGCTATGTGGGCTGCACATTAAAAGGCTTGTAAAGGCCTTAATAAAAACTGATGCATAGTAGGCTAGGATTTCCAAACTGATACCTAATACCCAGATGTGTATTACGCTTTTTTCCTAAATGCATTCCATACGCGCACACACACACACACGCACGCACGCAGAGCGCGGCTGCTAGTCTAATTTCAATAATGAAAAAAAAATCCTCTCCCGGCAGCACGCTGACCTATAATTCTCCCCCAAAAGTTATTACAAGAGCGAAAACAGACATTTCCACCACCAACCCCCCCCCCCCCAAAAAAAAAAAAAAGACCGACGTCCACCCTTGCCCGAGCGCTCTTTTCCTCGAGGGGCGGGAAACGGTTCTCGCGGGGGGGGCCGAAAAAAACGTGGCAAAACACAGGCGGAACAAAAGTCCTTTTCACTTTCGGCCCGATTCCCGCCGCCGCCCGGGCCCCGCTCCGTAACAATTATGAAAAGCGTTGAGCTGGGATGGCATTCGGGACATTTACTGCATTCCAGCCAATAAATTCCATTCCCGGATCTGATGGAAAAAGTGTCCCCCCCCTCCTCCTCCTCCTTCCCCCTCCCTCCTTTTCCCCCTCCCCTCCCTTTCATTCCTTCTGTCTTTCTTTACAACCTAATACCCTGTCTCGGATGCAGGGCCAGGGCCTGCTTGGTGGCAGCGGCGGCGGGGGGGGGGGGGGGGGGGGAAGGAAAAACCACCCAGCGCCAGACTGGAGACAGCCTGCAGACTGCAAAAGTTAATCATTACTTCTGTCTGCCTTCATAATCTAATCACGCCCGCCGCCCAGAGCGAGCTCGCGCGCGGGCCGGCCGGGAGCTGCCGCCGCCGCCGCGGGAAAACGGCACGGCGCCGGCGGCCTCCCCCCCCCCCCCGCCACCGCGGCTCCCTCCCGCGGTACCCGGCTTAAAACGGGGCCGTTTGGCTGAGACCTGAGCACCTTCGTGACACGCGGCTTGCACCCCGGGGGGGGGTCCCCAGCTTGGCGCGAGGGAGGCAGCGGGATGGAGGAGGAGGCGGCGGCGGCCCCGGCTCGGTCCGACCCGATCCCACCACGGCTTCCCCCCCCCCCACCTGCCCCCCATCAACCCCCCCCCCCCAAAAAAAAACCCACCCACCTTCGTGCCCTCGCCCAGGCGCGGGACGGCTTCGAGCGCGCGAGGCTCTCGGCCCCCGGCGGCACGCGGGGATGCATTTTTCCGCGCTCGGCTCTGCCCGGCCGTGATAAAGAGCAGAGAAAGCTACAGGGCTCCCTTTGCGGGAAGATTTATGAGTTTGTTCCTTCTAATGAGCTTAAAAAGTCTCCGCCTGCTTTCCAAAGAAAACGCATTCATCAGTTCAAACGCAGTGATGTAACTTCGGGCTCCCGGCTCGTTTTCCAAATAAAACTTCTGTTACTCGAGTCCCGCCTTACTGCTCCAAGTATGAATTTTTGGGCTTTATTTACTCCAAGAAGGGGTGGCAGGAGCTCAACCCTCCCAAAAGCAAGCGGCTCAGGCGGGCAAGCTGCGCTCCCACCACGTCGCAGCGGACTTTCGCAGCCCTCGCGGTAGCAAGGTGGACTGCGGAGGGCCCGGGATTCATTTTGGCCGCTTCCCTGCTCAGCCCGCGCGCCGCCCGTCGCCGTTCTCGCGCCGCTGCCAAGGGCTGCGGCACCTACCCGCGCGGCCATCCTCATCGCGCACATCAAAGCGCGAGCGGAAAAACAAGCCCTCCCCACCTTTCGTCTACTAGACCGGCCTTTATATTACCCCCAGCCTTTATATTGCCCAGCGCGGAAGGCGCTCCGGCGCCCTTATGCAGTAATGCCCTGGAATTTTTAGTATCTATAAATTAGAGCCATCAGCTTCATCACGCAAAGTCTGGAGCCAACTTCCCTGGCTATAAAAGCAAAGGATGTTTGAACTTTCACCACCTTCTCAGACATAAAGCGGGTCATTGCAGAAGTTAACGAACACCTGAGCATGAGGCGACGGATAATATCGGGGTGCTTATGTCTTCTTAAGAGGGTAGGGACGGCCGACCAGGCGATGGGCAACCTGCTGCGGCAAAGCATGACGTGACCGTAGCACGCCGAGCTATTTTCTTCCCTTGAGTGCCGGTATAATGCTCACCTCGGAAAGCGAGCTCTTATTTAATCAACTCTGGCAGCTCTACAAACAAAGTCTATTCAAAAAGAAAATTGCCATTCATAGTCTCATGCTCGCTTATTATGTACACATATATGTACATACTTGCAACAATACTCCGAAGGCTTAACAGCCCGGGCAGTTCCGAGCTATTCACTTAATGCTAAAAATTCACCCTTCCACCTGCCCAGATATTCAGAAAAAGGCTCGGAAAAATCCACACAAGCGTGCTGTCGGCCAGCAATTCGTCAGCTCACCCAAAAAACGGAGAGGCTCCCGGGAACGCAATCACCTCCTGCCTCCCAGCGCATCCCCGCGGCCGGGTGGCGAAGGAACAGACACGGGGACGATTTCTTCTGCGGGTGCACGCGCGCCTTGCAACGGGCCAAGAGCGAGCGACTGGGGGAAAACGGAGGTGGCAGCAGGGTTTTGAAGCTCAGCAGGTCAAAAAGAGAAGGGAAATGGGGAATAAAGGGGGAGGGAAGCGGCAAAGGTCGCTCTCTAAAGCGCTCCAGGTGGCATTGGCTCTGCCGGGGCACTGAGTTCGGACAAGTCGCCCTCCCGGAGCTGCCACGAACGCTTTCCACGCTGACAATTACAACCCCAGGCTTTCATTGTGTTACAGAGGGGGAAAAAAGACAAAACAAGAAAACAAGAAAGGAGGAGTAAGTTCTCTGCTGCCTCCCGTAAGGGCCTTTTTTGGAGTAACGATAAGGTTACCCATGGAGCCAGCAGGGTCCTGCATGGCGCAAGGGGGATAGCAGCAGCACGGTCCCAGAGTCCCACTCACATCCCCAAAGTTGGGAGACTGACCTCGAGAGGGGCAGCCCCGTGGCCAGCGTGGAGAGACAACTTCAAAGGCACTGCTCTCCCGCTCAAAACGCAGCTTAGCTAAACTCAGTTAAGCTAGACAGGAGACACGGAGGAACGTCCACCACCACCACCTGGATGGAGCTCATACGCCTCAGAGAGCACCGTCCTGCCTGTACGTCCATCCCTCGCTTGGCCTGGTGGACGGCACCCGGGGAACCTGAGGACCAAAGTGAGGACATCAAGCCTCGGTGGCCTGTTACGCACAGTGGCCCACTGATACTTTTGGAGAAAGGTCCAGTAAGTGAGGTGGTGGCTTGACAACACAATAAATTTGGCTGCCGAGCTTCCAGGAAGAGATCCCAAAAGCTGAGCAATGACAACAAAGCCCCGACCTGGCACGAGCTCACTCTGCCAACTCATTTTGGCTAAAAAAAGTGTCATCGGACTAACTTTGTACCGGCGGGATCAGCGATACCTGTCGGTAACGCTAACGTTACGCCAGGCCAAGCGTTGCTTGTCCTCCCACAGCCGACCAAAGCAGCATGAAGCCAGGCCCAACTCCGTTGACTTGGTGGATCACCACCACGCACCCACACCTCATCCGGATCAAATCCGTAGCGGTAGGTGATCCGGGAGTGCAGAGGTCCTCCCGGAGGCAGGGTCTGGGATCAGACCCACCGAGGCAGCTGGGGAAGGCGGCCCCCTTCCCACCCGAGTTTGCATACGGGGCGGATCGCAGCAAGGGCTTCCAAGGAGCTGCTGCGAGCAGACCGCAGCGGTTCAGGGTTATTGGAAAACACAAAGCCGAGGGGACACGGACTGGCGGGAGCCGAGGGGATGGGGACCGGAGAGCTGGAGCTGCAGCGCTTTTTGCGCAGCGAGGTTAAAAGGGTAGAGAAGGGCTGAGCCAGCTCCTACAGAGCTGCCTTTTTTTTTTTTTTTTTTTTTTTGCAAGTTAAAACCAAGATAATGACACTGGGTGGGGACCAATTTTGAGGGCTGAGCAGCCAAACCAAAATTAGTCTGTGAGCCAAGAGCTTCCTAGGCCTCACAGTTTGGGGAAGGAAGCTGCGAAAAGTCATGAAAAGATTCTTCAGTAAAGTGAGAAGCGAGGCCGAGTGTAACGTTCAAGCAAAGGTGACCCTGCTATTAAAATATTTTTCAACATAATAAAAATAAAATAAAGTGCTCCAACAGCCTCCCTCTGAAAACCAGGCCCCATGAGAACTTTCTGATGGGGGGGGGAAGCTCTCCTTGTCTTTTCTTCCTCCTCCTCCCCCATCACTTTCTTCCCTTTCGCCAGTAACTATGTTTTCTTGTATTTCTTTCTTTTTTTTTTTTTTCCCCTTGGCTCTTTCCTCATAAAAGACTGATGTAATTTCCTGTCTTGTCCCAATGTTTCCTGCTCATTAACAGGGTGAAAGTTATCATCACATATTTAAATTGCTACCCAAAAGAAAAAAAAAAAATATATATATATATATAGGGGAGAAGGGCTCTCTGTTAACAAACACCGCGTCATGCCCCCCCCGGGGGGGCCGCTTCTCGGACCGTGGGGCAGGTCTCACGGACGGGATAACCTGGGGCGGGGGGGGCTGGCGGTGTGTGAATTTGCACCTCCCTGCCCCGACGTCGCCCACGAGGGAGCCGGGGGGGGGGGGTGTCCCGGCCGGAGCCGCGGGAACGGCCAGGAGCAGCCCGGGCACAGGCGAGCCCAGCGTGGGTACCCCCCCCCCCCGGCGCCTGGCACGTTAGGAGGCGAGCGAGGGCGAACCCCCACCCTTCCCTGGACCAGGATGGAAAATCCCTGCAATGCTCTCCCAGCAAAGTGGGGTTTTTTTTTCTTGCAAAAAAAGAAAAAAAACACATATACACGAAAAAAAAACCCCACATGCATGCAGAGAGAGAGGGAGAGGGAGCGAGAGAGAGCCTGGCTGCTGGCAGTGAGGTCACCCCCGCCGTCCCCTCCAGCTCAACAGGCAGCAACGTTGGGAGAATACACCCAAGACCCTGCTTTTCTGTAAAAAAAAAAAAAAAAAAAAAGCAAGCTAATCGAAAGCCAGAGCCCGGAAATCCTGCGGGACGGGACGCTCGGCACCCTCCATTCCCGGTGACCTCAGCGCCGCGCAGGACGGGGGCCGCATCCTCGCCGCCCCGTTCCTCAAGAGCAGCCGTGACGCAAGCCCGGCCCCCGGCGCGGGCGGCCGAAAACACGAGAAATTTAGGCAAAAAGTGAGGGGCGAAAGGCGGACTCGCCTTTTCCCTCGCCCGCCGCCCGGCGTTAATAATATCCCGGCGCTGAAAATAAACTGGAAAGGAAGCTCCTTTGTGACAGTGGGCAGGCGGCCAGGCGGCCGCGCGGGTCATTCACTCCGGCCGCGGGAAGATGGCGGGGCGGGCAGTGACCTCCGCCTGGCCTCTTACAGTATCGCCCGCGCGGGGCCGAGGTCACCGCGAGACGGCACCGGCCGGCGTCCCACCGTCCTGCACGGAGCCCCGCGGCGACCTGTGGCGCCGCCGAAGGGTCTCCAGGAGGACGGTTCTGCCCCAGGGAGATGTTCCCTCCAGGCAGCTGGGTTTGGCCTTGGGGTGCTCCAGCCCGGCGGCTGGCGGCACGGCGACGCGCCTGGCGGGTGCATCTCGCCGGCACCTCGCTCGGCAGGAGGAGCCAAATCCCGCGTTTCCACCCCAATGCCACCCACCCCGCGGCTCTTTGGGGCAACGGCGGGACAACCGGCAGGTTCTGGAGACCCTCCCCAAAAGGAGCAAGTCCCTCCAGCTCCCAGGAGAGCAGGGACGAGGCATCGTCCCACTCCTGGGCGCCGAGGCGGTGGGCACCCGTCTCCCCATACCTTGGGGCACGTGTAAGGCGCCCCTCTGGCTGCACCCTCAGCCTCCGCGTTTAGAAACAACCCCGCGTCGCGTCCCCGCCGCCGATCAACGCGCGGGGTTCATATTACTTGTTCCTCTAGTGTAACCGATACCCGATCGCAGACATCGTAGATGGAAAAGACTCGGACCCCCCCGTCCCTGCCAACTCAGGACTGCTCCCTTACGAGTGTTTTTGTCCTGTCTCGTTTTAAATGTCCCCAACGGTCAGGTTTCCACTGCTCATTGGGACATCTTATTTTGCAAGCAGATACCGCTTTGAATCGGTCCCCGGCGAACGCCCGGGCACACATACTCCCTGGCACCTAACTGACTGCAGCGTTTTGCTTTTTGCTCGCGTCCCTTCCTTAAAAAAAAAAAAAAAACAAAAAAAAAAACCCAACCTGTCAGGTTGCTGGAGGGGAAAAAAAAAAATTAAAAAAAAAAGAGCGGTGCGGAAAGCCAGCGGCAACAAAAATCCATACGGTAACTGTGCAGGGACAGCGCACGTATCGGAAACGGCCCTGACAGGCAACAGCAGCGCGTGTTCTCCTCTTTTTGCGGAAAACAGCTCCGCTTTCCGGCGGGCGGCCGGCGAGAGGGAACCACCTCCGCGGCCACCGCTAAAAAGTTGCATCGCTTCGGCATCTTACTGTCAACCGCTCTCGAGGTCCCGTTGGCCGGGAAAAATCCCGCCGCCCCGGATGCAAACGGTTCACGCGGAGCCGTAGAGGACCGACGGCTGGGAGAGGGGGCGGGGGGGGGGGAAAAAAAAGCCCGAAAGTTCCCCCTTAAAATCGCCGCCGGGCCGGGGAAGGAGGCGGGCGACGCGGCCAGGGCGCCGGGGCGGGTGCCAAGCCGCGGGCGCGCTCCCCTCCGCTGGCCGGGCCGCCGGCTGCCACGGTCAGATGATGCGCGAGGCGAGCCGCGAGGCTCCTAGTCTGGCAGGCGGCCGGGTTTGCTCCAGAGACTGCGATGCTGTCATCTCGGCGTTAACCCCCGATAACCTCGGCCTCCGGAGGCTGCAACGCGCCCGGCGTTGCGGGGAAGCTGCTGGAAAGGCACGGGAAGTTCGTCCCGGTGGTGGAGGTTCGCCGGGGGGGGGGGGGGACACGGATCGGGAAAGAAAGGGTGCAAGGGGACGGGGCGTTTACAAATAAACGAATCAAGTTTTTTGGAAGGACGTAAAAAATAAAGCGAGAAGAAATGATGCTGCGGGGTTGGGGCGGGAGATTAAAAAATAAATAAATAAATAAATAAAAAGAAATTCCCAAGCAATTGTTTATCCCCGAGACAAATATACAATGCGAGCTCCGCAGGAAGATGTCTCCGTTTCAGATTATAATCGGATGCCAATTTGTAAATAAAGGCGTTTCACAGGAGGTTATAAACTCTGGGCTGGAGGGAGGTGGGAGAGGGGGGGAAGAAGGGGAAAGCGCCGGCAGAAGGAGCCGCTCGGGATGCCGCACGCGCCGGGGCCGGGTTGGGGCAGCGGGGGGGGGGGACACGCGCAACGGGGACCAGCCGAAACTCCGCTTCTCTCGGGAATAGCTCCAGATTTGAGCGAAGGTGCTCCTGCCCGGCCTCGCGGGGATACCAGCGGGGATCAAAGACATAGTGAAACATTCCAGGCCTGCCCGCCACTTCGTAATGACATGTCAGTCAACCGCCCGCCGGGCTCCGGCCGTCCAGGCGAAGCCAACCTGGCCGGCCGGCCGGCGCCCGCCGAGGTCGGAGGAGCCTCCTCGTCCCGCTTTCCCCACCCAATGGCCGGCTCCGGGACCCTCGGAGACCCAACGTCACCATCCACGGCCATGGAGAGTCACCTTCCCTCCAGCACCTTTGGTCGGGTCCCACTGCGGGAATTCGGCTGCCGCCCAGCACCGCGTTGGCCACCCCCCTGGTCTACGCGAGCCCAACGTCGCTCCTTCGCGAGAAGAGCCACAACCGCACGCGTCTGCTGGCAGCGAGTCAGCTCAAAACAGAGGGAAAACCACCCCCCGTCTCCTCTCCACGGGGGAATTATTTTCTTTTTTATCTCCGCCGGGATGTTACGGCTCTGTTCGTCTCACGGCGCCCACGGCACGAAGGAGCTGGACGGGGGCTACCTGAGCACGGCGGGAGGGTCCACGCGCAGGGGACGCCGGAGTCGCCCGCAAAGCCACCGCAGCCCAAAAGTCAAGAAGTAAGTGAACAGAGGCTCGAAACCCAAAGCGAGCCCCGGCGCGGGGCGCATGAGCCGGAGGATGGGACGACCAGGAGACGGCGGCGATGTCACGAGCCGAAGCGAGAGCATCAGCAGGGAGCAAAGGATTAACTGATATTGCCTTAAAATTCGGCCAAGCCGCGCGCAGGCTCCGCGGGGTTGCTCTGCTCGGATTTTGACCTCTGGAACAAACCTCACCCCCACCCTTTCCCCCCCACCCCCACCTCCCTTCCCCGTTTTTAAATGAAGCTAACTCGGTCCCAGGGGTTCAACAGGGCCGCGCCGTCGGGGTGCCCACCCTCCCGGCGCCCCGTACCACGTGCAAGGAGAGCCCCACCGAACGACAGGTCACCTCGAGCGTTTCGGGAGGAACCCGTCCCTTCGCGAGGGACCACCCCCCCCCAACCCCGTAGGATTACGTTTTTGCATCCATTTGCTTTTCTGTCTTTTTTTTTTTTTTCTCTTCCCTTGCCAAAAGCATCACGGCGCGGGCTGCAGGCTGCCGACCTTCCTCCCGCCCTGAACTGAGCCCCATTCATTACGCTGGCTCTCCGCGGGGCAGGCTGGGCCACGAAGGCAAACAGCAAACAGAGCACGCGGGGAAGGGAGGCTCCGACGGGTTACGGCCAAGGGGAAACGCTCGCCCAAGCTCGCCCTCCCGGCGCGGCGATCCCGTCCGAGAAGCTGCCTTCAGCCTCCAGGAAGGAGAAACCCAGCTGATGGCCCGACCTGAGCCTCCTCTTCCAAGAACGCATCCTCACCCAGGACTGCGATCCCTTTTTAACCGCTCGCCGTACAATGTCATCAGCTTTCCAAAACCCCCATGCAAGCTTTCCAGCCAGAAGAGACGTTAACCCCAACCTGGCCCGCTTCCCAAATTCTCTCTTGCGCCGATAGCGATCTGCCTTGCTAAATCCTACCCTTTTGGCTTGGAGAAGGGGACAGGACCTCCCTTCCTCGGCCCTGAAACAGCCGTGCCAAGTCCAGCTGAAGGCTACTACCAAGTTGGCATCAGCTGCCCTTCGCTGGTGGCCAAAGCAACCTCCTCAGGCCAGGTGGGCTTGCAGAAGGCTTTTGGCGCCCACGGCAGGGCCACTCAACCCCCACCACGTGCTCATCAGCCAAACCACCTAATCCGCTTCCAGATCTACCCAAATCGGGTTTCCTTCCCTTTTCCTAAAGCCGCCCTTTCGCGAGAAAGTCGCAAGGCCAAGGCACGAAGACTGGGTCTACCGCTGGCCTCCAGCGGGAGACGGAGACAGGAGGAGGCACTTTTCCGCAAGGCGCCCGTGATCCCCACTTAGCTATCGAAGAGGGAGCTTTTCCCCGCAGAGAGAAGCGACATACTCCCAACGCACCCTGACAATGTCTCCTTAAAGCCCTGTTCAAACACACTCTTCCTCTAACTAAAATATCCAAAAAAAAAAAAAGAGAGAGAGAGAGAGAGAGAGAGAGAGAGAGAGAGAAAAGGCTAGCTTTGGAGAATTGCTGCAAACTGCGTTTATTTTCCTTTCTTGCCTGGGTCTCTCCAGTCGGGAATTTTCAGAGCTGCACTTCTGTGCGTGGAGCGGAGATGCCAGTAAATCAGAGCAAATTCAAAACAAATGCTCTTTCATGTGGAGGCATTCGGCTTTGTTTCATGGCCTGGGTAGCTAACCGTATCCCTCCATGAGTCAACTCTCCTATCAGCTCCTCATTAAACTAAATGGCTACAATTACATTTGCGGAGGAAAAAAAAGAGCGGTTAATGATCGTAAAAGGCTCCGTTTCCAGGCCTTTTTCTTTTTTTTTTTTTTTTTGGTGGGGAGGGGGAACTTTGATAACCGAGGCCCCCTCCCCCCCAAAAAATAAAAATTAAATTAAAAAATTGCAGTCGAAGAGGGGAAACATGCTTTCTTCTGGGGGCTGGGGAGGAGGCTTTATTAATGCAACCTTTCCCCCCCCGCCCCCCCTGCCGCCGTGGAGCACCCCGGCCCATTTTTGATGTGCCGGGAGATTAGGCGACCCTGCCGAGGCCCCGAGGACGGACGGCGTTCCCAGGCGAGCGCTGTGATTTCCTGCCGCCCGCCCCGTCGCGCCTCCCCTCCAGGAGCAGCCCAGACAGACGAGATGTTATCGATAGCCCGGACCTTGCAGAAAGCCCCCTTTTTCAAAGCTAGTACTTCCTCCGCTTATTTCAATGCGGTATCCTGCAGATCTCGGCTCTCTCCTCCCCTCCGAAAAGGGAGCAAAAAGGGAGAGGAGGGGGGAAAAAAAACAAAACAAAACAAACTAACAACATCCTTATTGTGTTGTTTTGCTCTATCCCTTTCTTCCTCCCGCTTCCCTGAAGCTATAGGCACCAAAGCAAAGAAAAACCCAACACCCTCCCAAAACACACTTTTTTAAAAAAAAAAAAAACAACCCAGCAACAAGTCACTCTGTTCCCTTTCCCCCTCTGTTTGATTAATTCTCATTAGGGCCTTTGAGCAAACAATATGCTCCCCTCTCGAATAACAGCCAGGGTATATATTACACTGCAAGAAAAACAAACGAGGCTCACTTAAAGACAGCCCCGCCGAGCGCAATTCCTGGAGAGAGAGCGGAGGGCGCAGGCGGGCGCACAGACCTAGTTCCGAAATCCCAGGCGCGGGACGCTCCGCGAGCCGTAAATCAGCGAGACGCCTCGCGGCAGGGAAGCGCCTTCGCGCGTGCAGGTAACGTGGTTGCAAACATTTAAGCCATCACACATAAACGTTTCCGGCGCGGGAACGACGCCCAGAGCCCAGCTCCGCGGAGCCGGGGAGAGGAGAGCTGCCCTCAGAGGTGCCAGGGATGGGACATCTTGGAAAAGCCAAATCTGCTGCTCCCGTTGAAGCCCGCAGAGCGGTGGGGAAAGCCCCCTCCAAAAACCCGTAATGTCACCTGCAGGCTGGGGCGACAAACGGGAAAACGAGGGAAACGCAACACTTGCTCCCAAGCTGCGGTCACGTTTTCTCCCTGGGCACCACCAGCCTCACCGATGGGACCGATGGAGCAGATGCCTACGCAGGGTGCTCGTTCATCAACGTGGGGTGCACGCACACCAACGCGGGGTGTACATGCGCTGCTTCCCCCAACGCACAGCCCACCAATGGGTCTGTAGCTGCCCCGTGGACGGGGACCCATTCATTGCCTTCCTCCCGCCTCCATGGAGTCCCACGGGCAAGGAGAAGACATGATGCAAGGTGCAGGTACCAGGCCCACCTAGCACTGCCGGCCTGCCGGTAACGCTTGTCACAAATCAGAGCGCAACACAACAACTGGGAGTGGGTAAACCTCACAACGTGTGCCCCCAAGATGTCAGACGCAAGTTACCCTTCCGAAAAAACACAACCCACGACGAGCGTCCAGATACTGCGCTGGCAGTCCCAGAAACACGGCGGCAGTTCCACCTCCGCCGACCAGGCAAAGACACTCAATCCTCCCGCGAGGGTACAACCGTACCTGCTCCAATGGTCTCTACCTTCTAGCGAATAAATTGCCAGCATCATTTAGCCTTCCCCAGCACACCTCTTTCGGCCTCGCTCCAAAAACTGATGGAGCGTAAGGCTGGAATCCAAGGGAAATATGGACTTGGGAGGACGCAGAGCTTAGCCCGGGATTGTCAACACATCTCCTCCAAGAGAGGTACTCAGCTGCTACCGAAAAGAAACCCAACTCTCCCTTTGAGCATGCCTTTCTCAACGACTCGCATCCTTGATACTCCCCAGCATGGCTTTTTGTTTCATTTGGGCCCCCCCCCGCCCCGGTCAATGGGAATGGCAGGGACACAGGCGGAGAGGGGCCGGCCCGAGAAACGCACCCGACGGTAAGGTCAACAAGAGAGGTCTTACCTGAAAGCCCCCCAGGGGCTAGACAATTAGTTCCCCCTGTTTCAGTGGAGGAAGGCACAGAGTCTGGACAATCTGCTGTGGCAGAGGGAAAGAACAAGAAATAAGTATATATTTGTTTCGTAGCACGCCATAAACAACGCCAAGAGCAGCACACACATTCCAAAGCGTTGAACAGGAAGCTATTACTAATTGTCTGCACAGACACGGTAGTTCATCAAGATGCGTCCACCCTAACTCATCGCCTCCACCAAGGCTCCGCGCTGCACTTAATCACCAGCCAATGATGATTATAGACTGGCAAAAATTACAGACGGGTTGCCATCTTTCTGTCCAAGTCACCAGCTAATGAAATCCAGCCCGTCGTCTTTACGATTTAACTGACTGAGCTCCCCAAATGCCTAAATTGTTGCTTTCTATGTTGGATTTAGTCAACACTTGCGCTCACCCAAGTGCAAACCGAAAGGGAAACGGCTTAATTACTCTTCTTTTTGCTGCAGAAGGTCTAATGTTAAGAGCGCTCCCCTCATCAATTTTGTCACCGCTGGTTCCCCGTGGATCTCATACGCCACCGATCACCTCCTGCGAGCACAGCGTGCACCTATGAGGCCTGGCCAGTACAACACCTACTCCTCCACACACTACTGAAGGTATAAGAAAAGGTAAGATCGGATGGTTTTGGTCACTACCCCAGAAGACACAAGCTCAAGGAAACACCACAACTGAGCGGAGCTGAAGTCACAGAAAGAGATCCATAAAGTTCACGCAACCTTCAGGGCCTCGCCAGACCGTTGGTGAGTTTTGGTTTGATCAGTTTTGGGCTCCCTACTGACATCATTTTGCTCAATGTTGTATCTCAAAGCAAGGGCCACCACTCAGAGGGCAGAGGCCTGATAAGTCATCTTTCCAGAATTCATCCCTGAAATCCCAGTGAAAAAAAAAATGCGCGTGTGTATAACCTCATTTTATCAGAGTGAAGTATAACCCCTAACAGGAATATACAGTTTAACAGGATATACTTAATCAAACTGAAAACAATGGGGGAGACAGGAAATGGACTTTCTTGTGAAATACTGTATATTACACACTCGCTAAATGCCTGGTAGTGTTTTCTGGGTTCCAGAGAAATATGCTTTTGCTTTTTTTAACCCTTTCCACTTTTTAATCCAGGTAATTCCCCTATACCCTTCTCCTGAGGTGACTCCAACCGCTTTGGGTAGAGATGCTGTCTAAACACAGGCTGGACTGTCCTACACACGGTGCCCCATGCTGGGCTCCAATCTGCCCCCATCAGACATGGCGAGCTCCCCTACGAGTCCCTGCGATCCCCAGGGGATAAAGGACATGATTTGCCCTTTCCATGTCGTCTTACTCTGGAGGTCATATATAATCAGGTCCTCTCTTAGCACTCTGAACACTCTTACAGAAGACTAGGATCTAATTCACAGGATGGCAGGAGTGAATCCTATCAGTATGTCCGCTTTGGACTTAAAATACGTAACCCTAACGATGAGGCTTACAGCAATCCTGCTCCAGTCAAACTCCAAAGACAAGTGCTGTTTGGAGATTTTCCACTGAGGCTAAAATCAAGGATGGATTTAGAGGCTCCCGAAACACCTGGGCCGCTCCCTGATCTGCACTGACAGTCAATGAAGAACCAATGTACTTCATTATCATTGACTTCTCTTGACTGCTACCAGCTCCCTTCCCATGTCCCGTTATCCAACAGCCAGTTCCCTTCATCAATTCATCACAAAAATCACTCTAAAGTAGAGTACCAGAAGTCTCCTTACAGGACGCAGCGCTGACATAGCCTTCACCCTGGAACAAGGGTGACGATCATGTACGGAATAGGCAGAAAAGCATGGACCTCCCGAGCGCACAGCACTAGCCACTAAATGTGGCTAGTTTTATCCTTGCACAATTGATATCACCCACAGATTAGCCAAGTGCTCTCACTGATATAGGGTACTCTGGCTCACTTTGTGTTTGGCACTGGGGAGGTCACAGTCTCAAAGGTTCACGCAAGTCTACGGCATGCTAATCTCTTCCCAAAATTCTCCTACCACAATATAAAACCACCGTGGAGACATACACTTATTCCCGGTGGCTACTGGCCCAATCTTGCAAGGTGCCGAATATTTCCTGGAAGCTGCCAAACCTTCAACTCCCATGAAAATCAACACCATGTGAGGGCACGTGACTCTGCAGCTAACTCTCTGTAGGCTTCCTGCACTCTGATATTCAGGCACCACCTCGATCAGCCACCCAGGACAGCATGTGCACCACAGGCTTGGGCACGTCGCCCCACTGGGGTCACCCCAGTGTGACACACGAAACCTCCTCTTTCACTGGAGGCATCCCCTCTGGTCAGCAACACTGAAGATGCTTTCTGGAGCAGTGTCCAGACAGAGCCACCACCAGCTCGGCAGCACAGGCTAGAGCTGGGCTGGGGCAAGAACACATAGGACAAGGGGCCCTAGCAGAGGCTGCGGGTGCACCATGGGTGCAGCCGCTTCCGGGCTCTGTACCAGCTGGACAAAATATCTGCTTTAATACTGGCATCTGAGGGCATCGCTGTCCTCCTTGCTTCCAACACAGCCACACGTGGTAGCCCCTGCAAAGATGTCAGGCTTGCTGAGCCCATGGACACCCTTCCAGGAGCTCAGCTTCACCCCCCATTGGGCTCAGCAGCGCGGATCAGCCCCACAGGCTTGCAGAGGGGGGACCGGTCCCTTGCACGTTACTGCCGCTGATCCCTGGAAATGCCCCGGATAAGAAACAGTGAAAGTCACTGCGTACAACTTCTCCTTGAAGAACACATCTGAGCAAGCTGGCCCAGACCTACAGCCTTCCCACAGGTAACGTGGCTCTCCAAGGGCAGATCTTTCTGCTCTCCGGAAAGCGTACAAACATCAAATCCATCAACGCACAAACGTACACGGCATTCAGGTGACTGTGGCAGACCCTCTGGCTCCCTGTCTGTCCCGGCTTTCCTTAAGCAACTGACATAACCTGTCTGAACCTCCACCACCTCCAAAAAAGCGTTTGTGGTAATCCCCACCTAACACACTGGCAACCGCTGCTGGAGCCTGGGCACGCGCGGCCATGCCCGCCTATCTGTCTATACGAAGCACTTACAAGACTTAGCACTAGGCGCCTAAATATTTTTATTACCACTATCATGCTTCATGGAAAAGCGCTGTGTCAAGTTTCCCGTTAGATGCACCGTTCCCTGCTACCTTTGCAGATGGGAGTTTTTCCAAGTTGCCCAACTATAAATGGAGGGACCGTTCCTAACCAGCGTCCCAGAAGCGTGCTTGCAGCCCGCGATGGCTCCTTTTAATCGCCCATGAAACAGGCTTCACGCTTTCCCACCATAAGTTACTGCTCCTCTGTCAATTAACCAGCCCAAGGCAAGCAATATTCATCCTAAAGCTTGGAAATGTGGGAACCGGAGACCCTAGCACGGCTCTGCCTGCTGCAAGCGACGGCCGTGATACCCAGGCATTAAATTTGCTCCCCTTCCCTCCACAATAGCCCTGATTAAGGAGGAAATGCGCATGCACGCAAAAATCAGGGGCTGCAAAAGCCACCTGCAGCGACAGACTTACAGGCTCCTCTCGCGTCTGTCACTGCTCCGCGCGCCCTGTTATTCAGTGCTCAGCCACCAAACGGGTTTTTCTTTCAAAAAGGGGGAAAAAAAAAAAAAGGGGAACTTTTTGGTGAGTAACCCAGTTGTTTCTGCGTTTCCGATTGGCAGCATTAATCACTTCCTATTGGCTGATACAAGTAACTTTTCCTTTCGAAATGGCACATTCATGCTCTGCGGCTTTTCTGTTTACACACATTTTGCTACCTTATGTCAACACTTGTTAATGAATAAATATATCACTCGACTAACTGAAAAGGAGGTCCTGGCAAAGGCAGATTGGATGTTTTAAACCCCGCTAACAGATTTATCCTACCATCTTTACAGGAAACCAAAGGCAATCATTTACCCTCCTTTCCTTGAGCTTCCCGCGGGCATGGACCCCCCGAAACCCTTTGCGGATTGGCCAGCGTCATTAGGTAAAAGCAAAGGAAAGAAAGGAAGAAATCTCAGCCTCTGAAGATTTTCTGGGAGCGCTCCCTTGCCCAGCGGGGAAACAGCCGAAGCGATGAGTCTTGCCCCCAAAACAAACCTCTTCGCGACCCTCAGCCCATGTTACGGAACAACCTTTCTCAACCCAAACAGCCCGCGAGCGCAAGCAACGCTCGCCAGGGATGTTGAACATAACACCGATATCCCCTCGCTAATTAATGACCCTTTATCTCGTGTTTTTTCAAAATATTTCATGCTTTGCAACCCAAGCGTTTGCAAAACAGCTTTGCCGGGTTTCCACGCAGCATCACGAAACCTCTTCGAGTCACCGAGAGTTTACAGCGGGGTAAAAACGAGAGCGCTAGGGAGGCCGGCCTTGCTTTCTGCAAGGTGTCAAGTACCACCACATCCTCGGCAGGCCAGTACCCAGCAGGACGGGACCCCGCACCCCAGGTATCTAAAGCGGCCTCACTTTTTGTCTTCCTTTCGTTCTTTTTTTTTTCCAGGGCAACCTCAAAACGAGAAGACAAACTCCACCAAAGCGGTCCCTCGGGACCTGCCCGGGCTCCGGAGGCAGCCGGTCCCGGGAAACTCAACACCAGTAATTTTAGGGAAACTGCTCTTTTGGCAAAGCAGGACCCAATAGCTTTCAAAAACAGTCCTATTTTTGACTCCCTTTCGACTGGCAGACACAACCGAGCTACAATCCATCCTGGAGCTACAACCCATCCTCGCGATCCATTAATCCTGGGGGTGAAGCGGGGGGGGGGGGGGGGGGGGGGGAGGCGGCTTGGCGGAGCGCTGCCCCTCCCCGCCTTCATCCCCGTTTCCGATTTTCGCCAACTCTTCCCTCTTTCCGCAATGCCAGCCCTATTTATCTAACACGGGGCGAGCCCGCTGCCAGCCAAGAGTTTATGCAGACGACCGCAAAACAGCTGGTGCCAGCCTCAAATGGGCTTCTCCCCTGGCATCCTGACACTCAATTACAAGCAACAGGCATGCAGAGCTGGGTTTTTTTTAAAAAAAAAAAAAAAAGGGGGGGGGGGATGCTTTTCTATCCCCGTCCCTAATTTTCCCAACCTGGCACGGCAGGATTAGACTCACTTAAAACACAAGATTTCTCCGAACCACGTTTGTCAAGTCTCATTTGGCTCCTTAGCCATTAAAAAAGTTACTTTCCCAAGCGACTCTGCTGCACCGGTTTCCTAAGCTAAATTCCTTAAAATTCACAGGCAGGCTGAGGAGCGAGCATTTACAGCCTCGGAGTATAACCCACGCCGGCCGAAGCTGGTCACCAGAAAGCACCAGCCACATCCCCGGACTTGCAATTTCTGTTCGCAGCCACCCCGGCTTCTCGAGCGACCGGGCTGCACACGCGAGCGGCCAAGGCCTAGGCTGCCATTGCAAATCCCTCCTAGCGTTTCCTGCCCTCGTTTCTAAAAATCCGAGTTTGTGCAGAGGATTTCTTAAAAACGAACCACACGTTAATTCTTCCGGGGGTATCGGGGGGGCACAGGCAGCCCAAAAGCGAAACGCACCAGCGTAACAAAGGCAGGCCACATCTCCCCTGAGAAAGGGGGCTGCTTTCCCTTTTTATCTGAAGACAGCAGGCTGCAATTTAAAAAGGTCTACTCACCGGTTGGTTTGAGAAAATCCATCGGATATCTGGAGTAGGGTGGAGGGGGAGACTCTGGAATCAGAAAAGTACAGAGAAAATAAAGGCAGAGCCATGAGAAAGAAGGAGGAAAAAAAAAAAAAAAAAGAAAAGATAGGAACTTATGATAACAGTGGCATTCTTTTAGCCAAACTGTTTGTCTTAGCTCTGGGGGTTGGAGGCAGGGCAGCGAGGCGGTGATTGCCTTGATATTTAGCTGTCAGATAAACAAAAGGGGCCGTCTGGCGCCAGTCTCCCTGCTATCTGCCGCTCGGGCTGTCTGCGCGGGGCCTCCTTGGCTCGCCGGAGCCGCGGCCGCGCCGGGGCCGCCCGCCCGCGCCAGGCGGCCCCTAATCCCCCCGGCCCCGCGCCGCCCTCCCTCTCCCCCTCCCTCCCTCCTCCCCCCCCCCCCCGCTCTCCCCCGGCCCCGGAAAAATAAAATCACATAAAATAAGAAAATGACGTGAAATGAAATGAAAGTGGTCTCAAATAAAGAAAACGACAACGGGATAAACAAAACGGCATCAGATAACAGAATGACATGAAATAAAGACAACAAACGCAACAAAATAAATAAATACAATAAAATAAATAAAATAAGTGAAATAAATACAATAAAATAAATAAATGAAATAAATACAATAAAGTAAATAAAATAAATAAAATACGGCACCAACTTTTTTTTTTTTTTTTTTGGCATGCGGGCTGGGAAAAGTTGCGGGGAAAGGCGCCCCCCCCCCCTCCCCTCGCCGGCGCCGCCGCTCCGCGCGCGTACCTAGCTCGCAGAGCCGGCTGAGGTGGTGCGGGTTGCAGCAGACGAGCTCGGGGTGCGCCTTGCCATAGGACTCGCAGCCGCAGAGGCGCTTGACTTCGGCGCAGTGGCGCAGGTCGGGCCAGCGGAACACCTTGCAGAGCAGCAGCGGCAGCGGGTACCAGTGCGCGCCCAGGCGCGCGTCGGCCGCCTTGGCGGGCAGCAGCAGGCAGGGCGTGCGCGCCCCGCCGCGCGACTCCACGGCGCGCAGCAGCCCCTCCAGCTGCCGCTCCTTGAGCCGCTTGAGCACGGCGTGGGTCAGCGCCTTCAGTTCCGCCTCCGCGCCCGCCGCCGCCGCCGCCGCCGCCCGCCCGCCGCGGCTCGCCTTGCCCGGGCAGCACCCGCGCCCCGCTCCGCACACATGCGCCCGGGCCTCGGCCGCCGCCGCGCCGCCGCCGGGCTCGCCCGCCTCCTCCTCGCCGCCGGGAGCGCGGCTCCGCCAGAGCCGCCGGACGAGCACCGACCGTTTGGTCCTGAACATGCGGGACGAGAGGAAGGGCCCCCGGCTACAAAACGGGCATGCCGTCCGCCACTCATGAAGGAGCCGGGAGCCGAGGCGCGGCGGCGGCGGGGGGCAGCGGCAGGCGGCGGGGCCGAGGCGGGCTGTGGCATGCGCCAGTCTCCGCGCTGGGGGGCTGCGGGGGGCCCGCCGCCTGCTGCGGGGGGCGGGGGGCGGCCGCGCCGGCCCGCGCCTCTGCCCGCTGCGGGGGGGGGGGGAAGGAAGGGAGGGGGGGAGGTTGGGGGGAGGGGAAGGAAAAATAAAAAAAAAATAATTAAAAAAAAAATTAGTTGAGATGGGGAGCCGATGCTCCGCGCTAAAAAAAAAAAATTGTTTTTTTTTTTCTTTTAAAAAGCCTCTACAGCGCGGGTCTGCCGCACATCGCGCTGGGGGAAGCGGGCTGAGCTGCCCCTGCGCGGCCGCGCAGCGCGGCTACAGCCCGCGGGCCCGGCGGCCGCCAGAGACCCTCGGCCTCGGCGGGGCCGCAGCTCCCATCAACCCGCCGGGCTCCGGGAGGGGGGGCGCAGGGGGGCAGCGGGGCTGAGGCGGCGCGGGGTAGAATTATTAAAAAAAAAAAAAAACCCAAAAAAACCAAAAAAAAGCCAAAACGATGTATATCAAAAAAACAAAAAAACACCAACCCTAAGATGTGGACGCTGGAAGCAATTTAAGCATCTGTCGCAAAAGAGAAGAACAAGCGCATCCAGAGTGTTGTATCCCTTTTTAAAGCGCAGGTCGTCCTGATGTGGGGTTTGGGTGTTTTCCTCCTTCTTCCCGAAGATTTTAATCCACGCGCACACACACCCGCGCGCGCGCGCGCGCACGCCAAATCTTGATCCGGCTGCTACGAAAAGAAAGAAAGAAAAAAAAAAAATTTCCCCAGTGAGGCCGTGTCCCTCCTTCCCGAGCAGCGTGCTCCCTGCGGGGGAGAGCCGGGCGCCGCGGCGCTGCCCGCCCCCCGCGCCGCTCCGCGCCGCTCCGCGCCGGGGCGCGGGCACGGCGGGGCCGCTGTCACCCCTCTCCCGGGGCCGCCGCCTCCTCTCCCGGCCGCAGCTCCGCGCCGGTGCTTACATGGGCGCGGGGGCACCCGCCGGCGACCCTCTCCGTGCTGCCGGGGCGTCTGGGCTTTTTTTTTTTTTTTTCCTCCTCTCTCCTCCTTCCTTCCTTCCTTCCCCTCCTCCTCCTCCTCCTTCTTCTTTTTTCTTTTTTTTCTTCTTCCTTTTTTTTTTTTTCTTCCCTCCGCTCGATGCAAACAGGCGCCCCCCCCGCACCAGCGCCTCCGTCTTCCCTGGCTGCGGGGAGCCCCGGCGGCGCGGAGCCGGGCGCGGCGGTGGAGGCGGAGGCGGCGGCGGCGGCGGCGCGGAGCCGGCAGCGGCGGTGCCTGCGCGCTCGGCCGCGCCCGCCGCCCGCCTCCCGCTCCCCCCGCGGCGGCTCGCAGTGCGCAGCGGCGCGGCCCCGGCGCGGCCCGGCCCGGCCCCGGCCCCGTCACGTGGGCGTCTAGACACCGTGTCGCTCCGGGGAAAAAAAAAAAAAAAAAAGAATTATATATTTATATATATATATATTTATCTCTAACCGCCTTGCGCAAGCGGCGGCTCGGGTTGCCGGGATGCGCGGGCAGCACCCGGGGGTGCTCCAGCTCTTCCCTCCTCCACTCCCACCCCGGGCGTGCTGCGCGGGTGCGGAGCGGCTCGGACACCCCTCGGCAGCTGCTCTGCCCTCTCAACCTCCCCCCCGCGGGGGGCAGAGGGAGCCCCAAAAGCCTGGGGGTGCCCGAGGCGCTGCAGCCCGCTGTAAATACTGGAGTGAAATAGTAAAACCGAGCCAGGCTAAAACAAAACACAAAAAAGGATTGTGGGCATCGAAAGAGGGCATGGCGTGAGAAGCAATAATGCTAATAATACTTTGCGCTTTTACAGCACCTGTTGCCAGAGGAAGGGAAAGTATTTCCATGGTAGGTAAGTATATCCCAGTTCTTACAAAATGAGGAGCAGGAATTAAGAGTCCGGAGTTCTTCTCCTATTGTTGTCACTACCACTAGCGATAATAATTTCTGGCACCAAGAGTACTTCACAGACTCCCCCATTTTAATTCCGCCTGCCAGAACCTGCACAGGACGGGGAAACTGAGACACCAAGAGGCTGTGCAGCTCACACAAGCCTACCGCGGTCTGCGGGAGAGCTGGGGACTCAAACCGGGCTCGGTAGTGCCAGGGTCTGTACGGCGGCAGAAGTCCCCTAGGGTCCCCATCCTTACCCAGCTGAGTAGCTCCCTTCCCATATAATAAGTGCCGGCAGGACAAGTTGCTTAAGGTCGCACAGTAAAGTCAGTGACCGCCTGGGAAATGGAGCCCAAGACTCTTAACTCATGGCTGCTCTAAGCGAATCCAATTCTAAAACGTTTGCGCTGAACTAAACAAGACAGCAGACGTAAAACACAGGGGACGCAACGCTTATTATTCCAGCGCGGTTCGGAGCTGTACACGCTGCACACACAAGGTGTATTCCCGGGACTGCCTTTCTCGGATGCCTCCCTTCGGTGCACACAGCAGAGACAGGGTTAGCGCCCAGTCTTGCAAATATCCGCGTGAGAAGGCCCGTGAGACGGGCCTGGAACCTTTATTTGCACAATCTGGATCTAAATTAGTTAGAAGGGGGATCGATTTGGGGGAAAGCTTAATGAAACTCTGCCAGCCCAGGCACAAAATCTGCACAAAGTCACAGAAGGGAAAGAGCATTACTTGCTGGCACCTAAGAGAAGAATTTAGTAAGGCTGGCTACTAAACAGGAGCCTGAGGCAGGTGACGGGCTCCTAATTTCATCCCTAAATTGGCTTTCAAATCAATTAGTAGGCACAAGCGTAAGCTGCCTGCTAAGCGGCCCATCATATTCTGCAGCTTGCCATGATGCAATTGCGTGGTAACCAACACGGCAGCACCTGGACCTTGAGGAGACGAAGGGTGATGTCCAGGCACAACAGACAGGGTAGCACCCGAGTTTGGGGATGTTTTGGGTAGTTTGGGGTGTAATTTATGCCGAGGTAAAAGAATAAAGCCTTAGAAGCTCGAAAAAGGGAGAATTGATAGCGTCCTTAATTTAACATCTTGTTCGCAAGCCTGCAGAGTGACCCAGCTCATTGAGACCGATTTCCTCATTTCCGTACAGGAATGAACCGACCTTCAAAACCCTTTTCCACCGTGATGCATATGGTTACTTGAAAAAAAGGAGTTCATTCTGATTCCTGCATCTGCTGTTGCAAGGCAGTTAAACCCCGGACATGCCCATTAATATGTGCATTATACTTTTTTAATTTTAGAAGTTTCCCAAACTGTATACAAATTATAAATTCTATTAACTCTTTTAGGGCTTTTTTCCACTTGCTTTGCAATGACCTGGTGACTGTGATTATTTTTTTTTTAATCATACACAGGCTACAGAGTCGCAAAAGGCGTAACGTGCCATATGCTATGAAGGGACAGAAAGCGGGAATGGGGTCCAGGAGTTAAAGATGTTTTTTGTCCCTGCCACAGATTGCCTCTGGGCCCTTGGGCCCGTCCCTTTCCCACTAGCTTCCGTAGGGACCTCTGGGCTTTGGCTCCTCTGGTTCCCCCTCTGTAAAGCTGGGCCAGCAGCACTTGCCTTTCTTTGTAAAGTACCTTGATCTCTGCAGGTGAAAAATTACAACAGAAGTGCTAAATATTAAATAACCGATAAAGAACAACTTTTTAATTAAGCCTCTAAAGCTTGGTCAAACAGACCGCATGGAAAATACAAAAATAAGCATAACGAAGCAGATAAAAACATGCATGTATGCTACCAGATTTGGGGAGCGCTTTGAAAGGCCGGTGGAAACCACCGTGGATGCTGACGTAACTTGTGGTTGCTCATTGGCAGACAAACGTGAGTCAGACACCCTTGCAGCTGGAATGGGCGAGTGGGAAACCTGTAGCAAAATGCGAGAGGATTGCTGCTGAACAGAGCCGTGCGCTCTTGCTGAATTTAGTGGGAATTTAGTCCGCACCAGGCGAAGCTCGCTTCTCAGGTGCCTCTTTGCAGGCCTCCTAAGCAGGCCTTGTGTTCGACCGAAATGATGTCGGCCTTGCCGTCAAGCCTGCCTGTAAGCCAGCCGCGATTTACGCTGCCTTCCCCTGCTCCTTCTGAAGAGAAGGAATACAACCTGTTTGTAAATGAAGTATATCCTTCATCCGAAAGGCAGACAGCTACCTTAGGTATCGCATGCAAAACCTCACCGAGCCCAAACTCCAGCTTTCCAGACATCATTCTCATGGAGGCTTCTAGGGACCTTTCCGTCACCCAGCTGTCTTTGAAGAGCTAAAGGTGAACGATAAACCCGAGTTCATTTGCATTGCAATTCAGCCTTTGACAGACAGTTGGAGCCAAGGCACTGTTAACCTAATTGTTTTGCTAACAGCACCAGGGTGTGAGACGCACCAAAGGCACTTACACAAAAGGATAAAACCGGGCTTGGAAAAAGCCTTTTCCTGACATCATTACCAGGCGCAAACAAACAGAGATGATCCCTCTTCATACACTTTCTAGGCCCGGGTCAATAACAAACACACTTTGCTCTTTTGGGGAAATGTCTCTCTCTCTGACAGTTGTGAAAAACCACTCATGGGAGGTCAGAAAGAGCAAACCTGTCTGAAGAGAGGATAGGGGCAGGGTTTGGAGATTTCAGGCACTCTACCACGCTTCTACGCAGATTAGTAGTAGCTAAAGTTGCATCCCTACTTCTATATTTATACATTGTTTTCAGAGGGGTCAAGCAAGGCTCCAAGTCAGTGGGCTAAGATGCCGTTTTGGCATGACCTGTGCACTCCTTCCGCTCCAGCAGTTCACATCTCCATAGCAAATTCAGATGCCAGACCTCGTGTCTTCTCCAAGCCGCCTTCTGGTCTCCTCCACAACAGGTAAAATAAAAGGGAGGTACAGTCCTCACCCATCCTGGCTTTCCCTCTCTGGGAATATGACCATTTCAATGCTGATGCTTCTGGTTGCTGTCAGCCCTTCCAAAGCTGTGCCTGCTGGAAATAAATTCACCACAGGTGGTTACCAAAGATGAGAAAAATGAGAAAGATCTCATAAGCTGGCTCCTCGCAGGAGGAAGGCCTCCGTTCTCCAGACAGCTCTTGGCCCTGCCTTAAACACCAGGCAGTTTCCCTACCTGAACACCATTAGCCCATATAAAGGAAATTATAGCAGCATCATCTCTCCCAACGTCTAGCTCAACAGTGTAAGAACTGGCTGTTTTGACCATACAAGCCTTCGTGCCGGTGTGGCACTGTACTCCAAAGAGGAACAGAAATGGTGTGGAGATCCGAACAGACCGAAAGAGGTCTCTGCCTAGGTAAAGCGTGGCAAAGGGAAGAGTGACCACGGGCAAGCAAGGGAGGGGTAACACCAACATGTTTGTTGCTACTCTGACCTTTGCTTTATCACCTGTGCTCTAAAATACTCAGAAGATAAAAGCAGGGAAACCAGTAGCATGCTGATGATGGACGGTGAATCCCCCTCCGTTTCCATCAGCTGGGAAGCTGCCCCATGAAGTGACGGGGGGCAGGAGGAGGATCTCCTTATCTTCACGGTGTCCCTGGATGTCACTCTCTGACAGCCGTACAGGGACAACCTTTGCTTGCTAATCCACATTGCGTCCACAGTCTTGACACATGCGGTATTAGTCCACGTTACACAGTCGGACCCCAAATAACCCGTGACAGTAGCACCACGGGGCCGCCAGGACCGTCGTTCAGCCCCGGGACGTCCAGCCAATCTCCTCCTGAGTGTCGTCGGGGGAATTTATGACAGTGATGTTTAGGGAGGTCAGAGGAGAGGGATTTAGGTCAGTCAGTCTGAGGGAGGGATGACACAGTGGCCGGGGATTTCGGCAGAAGCAGGATCACGGGAATAGCAGCCCAGCACCCAGCACTGTCGGAGGAGGGAGCAGGTAGCAGGAGGCAGTTTGGGAGCCACGGGTGAGCTGGAGGAGGCACCAGTCCATTGAAGGGAATGTGTAAAGAAGAGGATCAAAGGGTGGAGGCAGGCGTAATACTTTTCAGATAAAGGAAAGCCAGCAAATCCCATTTACAACATACAAGGATGAGGAAGAGTCTGGCAGCTTTCTTCAACAGTCCAACCCCAAGGTGAATGCCTTTGGGATCTGCGTGTGCTCTGTGGAGCTCTTTAGGACCTTACAGAGCAGGGGGTTCAATATTAATGTGAAATATTTATTCTTAGTGCACCATCTTGCCTGTAACTCCTACTTTCGCAATGTGGTACCTGGATTTCTGTGTTTCAGACCTCAGCATTAGTGAATAAATGTTTTCAGACTTGTCTTGGTGTGTAAGGCCTCAAAAAGGGATTTTCGTTTATATGGAAACAGAAGGCAAAGCAGGTTTGTCGGAATATTTTAAAGGTAAGCACATGTGGACAGCATAGCTGTGTCCTACTTCCAGGATTTTATTTGTAAATCAGAATCCTCTTATATTTCCAATAATTGCATTTGCCAAGTGCATGATCTACAATGTTTTCCTTTTAGTTAGCTATAGTATTTGACAAGCTTGGACCAGATAATGCTGTGTCTGTGAAGAGCTGTGGCTGACACGGGGCACATGGGGTGTTTTTGGTCACACTGCAAATCCCTCACCTGAGACCTCTGGAGTCCAGAGGAGAGATGACAGAAGGCAGCTACTTTCTGTGTTCAACCACTGGTCCTGATTTACCTGTAGTACGTGTTTCTTGGCTCAGATTCCTCCCAAAACACCAATCCAAGCAAAAGGAGCAGGATATCCCATGAGCAGATGGAATATGGATTGATCCACTGGAAAATACTGTATTAAACACTACATTGCAATGCCTGTGCCCAGAGGAGCTGGTGAAGGGTGAGGTGTCAGTGACTTAAAAATAGCATTTCGGTCATAACTCCATCAACCTAATCTCCTGATTTTTGGCGTGAAGTAAGCATCAAGCTTTCGGAGGATTTATCAGATGCTGAAGTTGGTCTCCTTTAATGGCAGCAGCAAGGAAGGGTCGTGCTCTTCTTCGGGATCATCTTCTGGAGCTTGGACAGAAGGAGGATGATCAAATGCCAGGACCGCATAGATCAGTTTACAAGTGGGTGGAAGTTACAATTCCCTCATTAGAAACAAGCAAATCAAGCAAAAGCATTTTGGCAGGGAGAAACAGTTGGAAAGGGGATGGGAGAGTATCAGACAAAGCGAGAGGAAAATCTCCAGCTTCTGTATTTCCTATTGCTAGCAGGTATGGATATAATTTTGGAGTTCCTTCCTTTCTAATGTTGTAGGTCATAACCTTTACACCATTTATGTGTCTTTCTGTATTTATTGCAGAGACCTAGCCAGATGCACTGTGGAGCTAGTTTCTCTTCCTCAAACATTAGCCCTAAAGTGTCCACTGGTGGTGGGATACCAGCCCACGCTTCTTATGGTCTTTTCTTAGGGAAATTTCTCGCTGATGCTAATGGGAATTTTGTCCCATCAGAGACTGGGGCCAGTCTGGTCTAATAAGAAAATTCCTATGCTTGTGAAGGGTTGTTTGGGATCAGTTTTGCTCATACTGATCTACAGTTTGGCATAAAAAATGTTCAATGAAACAGTCATCTGAGCGCTTCATAAGCCACTGGCATTTTAAGCGTGGAACGGTGCAGTTACATTGTGCAACCGTCTGTCCTCAGAGAAGAGGTTTTAGATGTCTTGTCCTGAAATCAAACACAATCCTCATTTTAAATAACGAGTACCTGGACACTATCAAAGTTACAGGATGTGCCAACAGCTGGGAGTTGCTAGGGCAATCCAAGGGAGAAACGAAGCATCGTGGTTTTTTTGCTGGTAAGGATCCAGTTAGAGCAATTACCAATGGTTGTGGTGGAGTCTCTGGCAATGACAATTTTCAAATGAGGTTTTGGCGATGTTCAGAAGCCAGTTTAAACCTGTATGAATTCAGGGAAGTCTTACAGGCCTGTTTTACTCAGGTGGGTAGTCTAGACAATAGTAATAGCCCTTCATGCCTGATATTTTAGAAATGTGCCAGTGTGTTAAAACAGATAATTGAAAAATCCTCATTGGTCTAAATGTAGGGCTGGGATTTTTAATGACTTCTTGCAGATATTAAACCCAACAGAAATGCTTTCATGAAAATCTTTCACATGGCTTAGTTCCAGCAAAAACAACATGCTTGGAATTGGATTTTCTTTAAAGTACCCAAGTGGTGGAAAGTGTTTGAGAACTCAAGAGTGACACTGAAATGACACCGTCTCACACTGACTACCTCCAGTATGAAAAATTTCCGTTGAATCTGAAATAAGAGAGTTTCAAGTTAACCAGAAATATAGGACTGGATGGGAACTGGCTATCCTGATTGTCCAATCCAAATTGTGCAAGCTGAATGAAAAAGTATTACTAGTACAGTGTCATTTAAAGACTGGCTTTTCAAAAGCACGCTACCCAAACCTGCACATTTATTTCATCTTGAGGTAAAAGCATGCCATCTGATACGAATGATTAATCCAAAGAAGGCCCAGACTTGTTCTCCTCATTTAAAAGAAAAATTACATATTCTGTGGGAACATAAGAGCCGTTAACACTGGCTGAGATAGCTGTGGGCTGCAGGTTGAATCTTCTGCAGACTGCAGAACATGGCCCACCATTTCCTAAATGTATTAATACTTATTTTTTCAAAGACATCATTTCAGATCTAAAGGCACTTTGGGATCCAAAGGATATTTCAGGCACTTTTTTTTTTTTTCATTTTTATAATTTATTCTTTTTTGGTCTTGCGGGCCTAGTTTAATGACACAAAGCTGAACCACTCAACACCACCTATGGAATAGAGAAGAGAAACAATTTGAAGCAGAGAGGGCAAGTGCACCGTAATGGATCATATGCTGACCAATGCCTCTAAGTTCAGAGACAGACACTGCTTTGAACGTAAAGCCTATCAACTATTATGAACAAAATTGAAGTGATTTCTTTCGTTTTATAGCCCCAGAGATGGAATTTAACTGTGACCCCCAAAGCCTTCCAACATTGCCACCACCCCCTCCGCGAATCATGTGGAGACACAGAAGAGCACTTTACAAAGAATTAAAGAAAGAGTTCATAGCCATTGTTTAAAAATGTAATTAACACTGTGTTTAAAGAAAAAGTGAGACAATTACCACCTCCTAAAGGCCTAAAGAAATCCGAGCTGCAGACCTCCCGCCAGACTGAGTGATATCGCAGGCACCATAAACAGAGGTTTGCAAGGATCTTTCCATTCACATCCCCAACCGCTAAGTATTATTATTATTGCTATTACTGTCTTTGTTTATGGTGAGGTGCAAGGCAGTCTGCAGCTCAGGTTTCTCAGGACCGTTGCGCTCCGCTCTGCAGAGGGCGTAGGGCCGAGTAGCCTCTTCTGCAAATGAAGTCAATCACAGTTAGAGCTCCCTGAACTTGCCCAGCAGCACTTGGCAGCTTGCAAGGTCCTGCCTAGGGAGGTAGTTTTGTTAGACTGCAGCATTAATCATATTCTGAAGCAAATAGCCAAAGAGTTTTTTTCACCTTGAGAACCTAAAAATAGTTCTCTAGCTTTTAGCAAATCCTGCACACGCTCACCTTGAGACATGCAATCCGCAGAGCCATTTCTCTTCCATTTTCCAAACTTGTAGGAGCATATAGCTGTACAAAAAGATGCAAATTCCAACGTGTGCTTAACTGATAGGACCAGTTACACAGCCTGCTTACAGATTTGACACATACACGTGCCAGATAAATGCACAGCTGGCCAATTAGGCTCACAAACACCAGCTTTTCATATTCCATCCCAATGACTGAATCCATAAATTCACTACAAAACATGAACAGCGAGAGAAAGAAGGCACAAAGAGATCTCAGACCCTCGATTTGGGCCAGGCAACACAGAAACATCATCACGGCATGTTGTCTGGAAACCTCTGGCTGTGTGCATCATCTCCCTCCATGGCCGAAGCCGTTATCTTGAGTCACTGCCTGCAAGGATTTTGCAAAAATGGGGATGGTAGATGCATTTTACACATACACACACTCACACAGGTAAACATTCATTCGTTTGTGCATTGCACTGCTCAGTTCAGCTCCTAGAACGGAATTTAGAAACTAGGTGTTTGCAAGCTGTGATTTGCAATCACCGTGCCTTGATTTCAGCAGTGCCTAGGACTGAGTCAGAAAATGAGATCGCTCGCCTTGGGACCGCGGCATCAGCCCTGCCCCAAGCTGTCAGCTCTGCTCCTCTCGCTTTCCCAGTCCTGCTCAGGCACCCGGGTGCAGTCAGCGTTTTATATCTCTAAACAAACCAAGTTGCTTCTCAATCACGGTCTTCACGTGAGCAGGCAGCGAAGTGGACGGTGTGCATTTTTGCAGGCATTTGTTTCGTGGGAGCCACCCGCGGGCCCCCGCAGGCCGGCTGTTTGGCCCGTGATGGAGACGGGCGTGGAGCGGAGTCCGCGAAGGCTCGCTCCTGGGTTGTATTTCCAGCTCGGTCGTAGACTCGCTGAAACCCCAGGGCTGGCGCACGTGGCAGCATGTGTCGGACATTACTCACTGGTGCAGTCTTGTTGACGCTAATGGGGCTCTTTGGATGCCGTTAAGCATACTTAAGGGTTTTCACTACTGAGGCAGAAGTGTTTTTTATAACATGGAGAAAACCCACAGAATTCAATAGAAAATGCTAGCTTGCTTATAGTGGGGGAGCAGTTAAGGAGAAAAGTACATTCCTGTTTGAAAGTGTGTCATTCCTTATCAAATTCCATCAGTTTTACGGAGATATTTATGTAGTCTGAAGTTTGTGTAAAGGTCTTGGTTTAATCCCTTTTCCATGGAGGGAGAAAAAAAAAAAAATCCCTTTTCCATGACTGTTATGCCATTTTCTATGAGGCCAAATCCCTGCCTCAGTTTACCAATCTGTCACCTGGCTTACTAACAGGTTGCTAACTGAGTTATTACTCCAAGGCTGATGTACTGCTTGCAGTCCAGAGATGCATGGTTACTCCCCTGAGACTCTCAAAAGGAAGGTACTATAAAGTAGGACCTATAAAGTAGTATATTTTTATTAAAAATACATTCTACAGCTCTTTATGCATCCGAAAGCTGAAATGAGAAATAGCTTCGAGGTGGGAAATGGTGTAACAAAGCTACGTTCCATCTCCCTCCCCGCCACAAACGAAGAAAAGAAAGTCTTTCATTAGATGACATGGGTTTAAAGGAATGTTGCAACGGATAGAAATCCCATACCATTATACCCACCCCTGAGGGCAGCGGGTATTTCTGTTCCAGTGTCTTCCAAGGCACTCCATCTCTGCTCTCCGGACTGGATGGGAAAAAATGCAATTAACTTCTAGACTTGCTGACATTGATTGCGATGATTAATGTCACCGTTGCACTTACCTGGCCTAGGCCATCTATAAGATAAGGCGCGGAGGTGGTGTTTGCCCTACCCAACTCTGGCCATCAGAAAGCTAGATTTCAAGTCTAACACGGGCATACGGGCTCCTTATGGTGCCTGTGAGAGGAGACAGACAGCTCCAGAGGGCAACTCCTGCCCTTCTCTTAGACACCTGTCTCAGTGCGGGATGAGTCGTCCTGGAGGTACCCGTCTCTCTCCCACAAAGTAAATAGGGACCTTAGTGACACACCACACTTTTAGGTGGCTGAAGGCAGAAGGGTGAATCCTGCAGGGCGAAGCAGCCGGCTCCCCAGGAACGCAGCGGGAGCCGGGGCCGCTGCCCAGCTGGGAGCAGCTGCCTGGCTCCACCTAGCCTGCGTGCTGGGCCACCGCTCCTGCTGCGCTGCTGCAGGCCTTCGGAAAGCAGCCGTTTCCCTAAAAGAGCGATGGCATGGCACTGCTGGATATAAAGGAAACAATGATGTGGCATTTCGCCATGCAATCTTGCTGAGCCGCGAACTGCTTTGAGAGCTGGAGAAGGAGGGACGTCCTCCTGTGAAAGCCTGCGTCCCGCTGCCGTCTCCCTCCGCGTGGCCACGTGGCCCAGCAGCGCTGACTCCCAGGCCTCTCTGCCGGCTTATTCCCATGCAATGGCAGCAATATTGCAAAACAACGCCTGCATTTTTCTCCCTTTCTGGTTCACGACTTTTATCGGCAGGGATAGGAGGTGGGTGAATATGCTGAAGGGCTTGGGCTGGCAAGGGGAGGGGAAGAAGACCAAAGGTGGAAGGATGATGCCAGTCAACGCTCAAATCCAAAATGCTCTGAATGTCTCCGTTCACTTATGCCACAGCAGGGGCCCGTTTCCTACTTTCACCAGATCTGGGTCCCTTGCTTTCCCCCATGGCAGCGGGCGCTCTTGCCCATGCGAATGCATGTGTGCCCATTCCCTCAATACCACCATCTTTATTATTTGCCCGGGAGAAAAATCTTTCGGCGCCAACCTACTGAGTTCAGCTGGGAGCAGTAGTATTACTATACGCTAGCAGGCATCAGCGGGAGCCACCAGCCACATGCCTGATCTGTAGACAACAGAGGATGTACTCAAAACTCTGGCTATGGCTCTTGGCACTTCCCCGGCGCGTCCCCTTTCTGATTTCGGCTTCCCTCTGCTCCCAGCTAAGTGAGATCTGCCCACCGAGGTCTCCACCAGGGTTGGACTCGCGCAGCAAATCCCGCCTCGCGGTTGGAAATCACCGTGTTACAGGTGGACAGGGAACGCGTCGGGGAGCACAGCCCAGGCTGACGTCGCTGCCACAGAAACGATGCAGAAAGCGACGTTTTGTTGACACGGAGGGACAATTGCGGTGGGAAGAGTGAAATAGCTCGCGGCAGCCAGAACGCCCGGGGCTTTGCGCCACGGGGGTCATTAAAAAAATACAACTCGATGGCATACAGAGCAAACACATGGATGCGTTATAACCCTACATCAAGTTGCACGAACTCCTAACACGTTACATAAACTAGTTGCCCATTTTCCTGGGAAATAAGTACTGTTGCACATTAGGACAAAAACATTCAATGAAAAGGTCATTTTTACGAATGATGCTTTGGAAATAGAAAAGTACATTTCAGATCTGAGTATTGGGTGACGGTGCATTGAAGAAAGCATACATGCGTCTATAAAAAGCCTAATAACAAATTCCTTTGCCATGTGCTTGATAACTGTGTAGGGGTCATATTTGTATTAAGATACCTACATATTGAAGCGAGGTGTCCCGTCTTTGTAATTCCCCAACATCTCTTCTTGAGCCAGCATTTGTAAAACGATATTTCTATATTTACTTAAGCATCTATTTAAAGAGGAATCCCTCATAATTACTCACCACACAGATAGATGACACTGTTTGGCTGTGTTTGTTTAGTTTCTATTAGTGATTGGCAAAAAGTCTACTGTGGCTTCAAAGCAGATATAGATGAATGACCCGTTGATCGTAAAATAAAATATGATGATCTTTTTTAGGCCTTATGGGAAATGACATGTAGAGGGGACACATATCACCAGCTCCTCCTGTCATTTCATGATATAATGTTAAATCTAGTAATGCTGGCTGGGTTGGCTGAAGGGAAGACTTCCATAAAGGAAGGACAGTCTATCCTATAGGATAATCAGAGGAATTCAGGAGAAGCTGTGAGCTTCAAAAAGTGAGTTCGTTTGCCGTTTCAGGTGATATGTCTGTCTCTGAGTCCCCAGGTCAGCTTTTGTAGTTTTTATAATCCCATAGCTTCTACTTAAAACATATTTCTATTTACTTGCATTGTTTGAAAGACCTGCACAAAAAGCTATGGAATATCATTGCCTACAGCAAAATGTTATCAAAGTTCAATGTGAATCCCAAAATTATGCCTGTCTTTTCATCTAAATGTTCTCCATAACAGTCACTTTAAGCGCAGAATACAACTTGAGTAGCATTACCCCCCCCCCCCAAAAAAAAAGAGGTTTTTCTTTTTTAACCAATCCCATTTCTCTAAATGAAATGGGGGGAAATGCCTTACTATTTGCAAGTGGCATTTGTTAACAAATTTGTGGTATGACAGACAAAATATTCAGTACCAGAAAGTTAAGCTCTAATTGCTGGTTTTCTCCTTAATTTTCCTTGGGAATCAGTGCTGGTAAGTAATTGCCCTCACCGCTGGTAAGTAATTCCCCTTGCCACGAGCCCATGCACAGGCTATCCTTGGCTCAGCTGCAGATTATCCATGATGTGGCTGTCTCAGAAGGAAGAGAGGCTGAACCGAGGGTCAAATGGTGTAAAAAATGTGCCAGGCATCCTCGTGCAGGCTCTGCCTTTTATTGCCCTCGGTAGCTTTGGGTACCTTGAACAGGTCTCCCAAATGGCACAAGCACGAAGAGCAGGAGGCCCTGTCTGTGTTGATAATCAAAGCTTATGCAACTGGGAGGACATTTTTGCCAACGCTAGCCCTGCCAGCGAAACCTCACATGAAAGCAAATCTTATAAACAGGCCGCTTCCAGTGTCTTCATTTCCATGGTGGTGGTGGTACATGGCCCTCTCTGGCCTTGCCCCTCTGCTCAGGTGCTGCGTGTTTTGCAGAGCAGGAAGAGCTCCCTCTCGAGCATGTGGAAGTCCTCCACGATTGTGGGGCTGCTCATGTTGACAGATAATAAATAGCACCAATTAGGATTTTCTTGCAAACTTTCAAAGCGCCACAGGGGAGGGGAAAATAACACAGAAACATGAGACTGAGTTACTGAATTTTTGTGCCTTCGCTTCACGCGCTATGCGATGCCAAAGAAACCTGGAAGGTGCAGTCAAAGCAATGGCAGAATGGGATTATTTCAAATGAGGTGCCAACATAACCTAAGGCGTTGTCCTTCCAATATGTGTGGAGACAAAGCTTGTTCCCAGGAGGGGTAAACCATCCTCAGTTGCTCCTGACATCAGATATCCTGCTCTTACACCGGCACGCTGGGTGAGTAGGTCTCCTCCTCTAGCCAAAAGGACTGCAGGAGTTTCTTGACTCTAGACTCCCAGTCTAGACTCTGGGATTTTTTAAAATTGGGAAATAGGCTCCTATATCATGCTGGCATCTTTGTTAATTTGACCCCAGTTCTGCGGTTTCATTTCTCTGAAGTGCTGCTTGCTATTTCCGGATTTTTATATATACATACATACATTCATATGTATATATATATATGAATATATATATCAATCACTGCTGTCAATCATAATATCCAGTTTTCTTTCACTGTACTCATGAAGGGCTGTGAGCACTCAACGCCTTGTAGACCCTGGCTTTGCTGAAGGCAACCCATGTCCAGGTTGGACTCATTGACTTTAAACAGTTAGATGGTGGATGAATTTGGCCATTTCTCCTTGCCTTTTGATAATGCTGTTGTCTGAAGGTTATCAGTCATGAGGGCTCCATAATCACGCTGGTTCCCTTTCATATCTTCAAAAGGCAGGAAATAGGTTTTCTACCTGTTCAAGAGCCACTCATCTGCAGGTAAAGAATTTAACAGCTTGTGGGAGTGCTATGTACTGCCGGCAATAATTTGACTGATCTTTCTTGGCACTGCAGAAACGCTTCTTAGAAGACACATTGTCAAAGGCAAAAATTGAGATATTTTCTTTCACACGTCTACTAGGAACACTTAATACACGAAAACAAACACCTAGCATTGAGAGGGGGCAAAGGACTGTCTCCATTGATTTCTGTGGCAGAATTTAACTGTCCTTTTTTTTTTTTTTAAGGTTTGGAGTAGAAAAGAAAGAGCTTGCTAAAGGATTTTCCAATTTTGGTGCTTGCAGAACAAAAAAAAACCTGTTTAAAGTTAACTTGTTTTTTTTTTTTTTTTAGGATGGGAAGAGTTAGGAGCAAAAAACAAATTGCACAGATTGTTGCATGACATATGCAGCCAGATGGTTAGGCTGGCTTATTTTATTCTGGGTTTATATGTACCAAGCTACAGTGCATTATTTTGGCACTTATCTATCTTCTTTTTGCGTTCAGATTTACCTGACCAACTCTTAGCGTGTAAACCCGTACAGCTATTTCTTTTGTGCTTGTTGAACTGTACTGTTTTATTTCAAGGCCATGGCGCTGCCTAACATGCAGGCATGCAAAAATAGGCAGAAGTGCAGGGTCAAAAGTAGCTTAAGCGAACTGATAGCTGCATTTGATCTGATTTTCCTAAAATAACAGGTCACTGTCGATACGGTTGTTCCAAAAGAACAAACATAGGAGCATATCTGGCTCCACCTTGCACAAAGTGCTTGTGTCTTTGGGTATCAACAGCAAAATATGTATTGTGACATTTAAATGACACCTCCAAAGTATTTCAGATCATCTTTCCTGATCCTAGAATTCGGTATTAAATTAATGGCGAAATTCAATCCATCTCCCAAAAAATAAATTTAACAAGATCAGTGTGAGGAAGGGTAACTCTAGAAACACTGTTTTTCAGCACACACTTAAAAAATATCCAGATTAAACCATAGCTCAATTCTCATCCAGCAGAAACATTACACAAGAACAATTGAACAAATTTCTCATTTGGCTTTGGGGCTCCTGTTGTAGGAGCTTTCTGATCCTGGAGTTGACTGCGCCTGGCAAACGACTACTTGAAGTTGTGCCTTGCCAACAACAGAAAAACAAATAAATGCTTCTTAGAGGTCAGATACTGGTTCCTGGACAAGAATGTCTTCTCATCAGACATCATTGATTAAGGTCTTTCTCTGAAGAGGAGATACTAGGAGATGGGAAGATGCTAGGACGGGGGCTCTTACCCCAGGGCTAGCTTATTCAGAGAGCCCTAGCGCACATGCTGTGGGGCTCCTGAAGGCCTGTTTGCCATGGGTAGTCCTCTCCTGAAGCAGTGTGACAGCTTAGATGACCTCATGAACTTCTTTCCAAGTCTCATTTTTCATGTTGTTTCCTAAGAGGAAATGAGACTCCTGTCATTTTGTTCGATGCTCTCATCAGCATGAAAATTATGATGTGAAAATATTTGCTAATGATTTTCTGCTCATTAAAACAAAGGAAAAAAAGAAGAAATTACATCTCTGAGCTCTCCGATTGTCTTCATTTTGGGACATCTTGTCTAGATTTGCTTCCACTTGCCTACGTGTCCCAACTACTGTCAATAGTTCAGACATGAGGCAAGAAAAGAACATCTAACAGGCAAACTGCAACAGCAGTGCTTACTGGGTCAGCTCTTTCTGACTGTTATCCACAGTTGGGTTTATATGGTTTATACATTCAAGCTTGGGGATTATCTGTGCATATAAATGTTTATTTTAGCAAGTATAGCTAGGTGATATTTTTAGTAGCGATAGTAGTTACTAATAGTTTCATGCAAAAGTCTGTAGTTCATCAGCCTTCACCGCCACATATCTTATCTAGGAAATGCAAGCCTCTGTGGGGGAATATTGCGTACAATGCTGTGTTCATTGCACAGCACTTAATCTGCACACGATTTATTTATTTTAGCAAAGAGAGGAAGCAAATAACCCTCTGTGTGTCTAACTTCAAGTAACCAGATTAATGCTGGATGATACAGTATCACTTTGTTTAGGATGCTTTTTATCCTTATTAAAAAACACAAGAGCAAAAATCCACGCCCAAGGCAATGCAGTAAGAGGCTGTCTAGCCTGGCCTGTTGTCTCTGGTAATAACAGTGCCAGACGTGCTGGCGTTCAGCAGAAAAACTCCTCAGCAAGCAAAGACGCAAAAGCATTTTTATTGAAACAGCTTCTTCTTAGCGGCTACCACTGTTTGTTTTATACAGTGAAACGTTGTCCGTTTGAGTGTTTTTTTCACTGTTATAATTAGCTGATATTTTACTAGTCATAGCGCTTAATAATAATTCCCTTTAGAAAAGTGTTTTGAGCTGTTCAGACCGTCTTGGCTTTGTGCACATGCAATACCATGAACTAGTAGGACCCTTATGTACTAATGCAGGGCAGCTAATTAATTGTTCGCCACAGAGGTCCTGATAAGAGTAAACAAAGAGTGAAATTAGCTCAGGAGAAGACCCAGGAATTTGCAGAATAAACCAAATCCTCCCATGAAGTCATCAGGAATCCACCCACAATCCACCCGTAATCCACCAGGCCGGTGCTTTGGGCCCTGGCTGGAAGGACAGGACAAGACGGCACAAAATATTGGTCCTATGCTCCTGTTGTCCTGCTGGAAAGCTCTGGGTAAGCCTAGGAGAGGACGTTAGTAGCGCTCACAGAGGTGCTGATGTAAGTCTGGGCTGAGCAGGGCAGCAGCAGGGCACCCAGAGGCAACGTCTATGGCTGAAAGGAAGGAGGAAGAGGAGGAACCACCTGCTCTGGGAAGCGTGGAAAGGGCCAGTGGGAGCTGGCCGGAGGTGGCTCTCCAGAGCACTGTTCCTATCAAACCTCAGTGCTAAACTGCTGCAGAGAACATGATGTTTCTGAGTGAGGACTGCACCGAGGAGATGTTGAGCTCCTCACAGTTCTGGCATGTGTTGCCATGACATTGAAGTAATTGCTATTACCTTTCTCTCAGTCTTTCAGAATTAGGTGACCAATTTTGCCAACACTCCTCTACAGGGGGAAAGCAATTTTCTGTAATTCAGTAAATAGATACATTATACCTACGCTTTCACAACAGGAGCTAAGCAAGTATTTTTACTGTTACCACTGTTTGCTAACACCTTGCAATTTGCTTCAGCAAATCATGGAACTGATGATAGAAAATAATGCAGTGCAGTCTCAGAATTTTTCCCAGAGGCCTGTAAGAAGAGAGTACACGAATAAAGATAGCAAAACTGCAGCTAGCCTGGCTACCTAGAAAACTAATCCAGTTCACCCTGGATGACTGCCTTCATCTTTGAGTTGGAGCTCTTTGATTTGGTGGATGTTACAGACTCTCAGATTTCCATTTTTTTTACAACATTCTTGACCACGGTTGTTTGTGGACAGCAAGCGTCTTCGCTCCAGCTCAGCAAGATGGCACAGGCTACATCCCATGTCATTGTTCCCTCTTGCAAATCTCGGTTATTCCCTCTGCCTCCGCAAGCCCTGTTTCATAGCGTATGGACCAGGGGCTCCTCAGCGGCAGAGCTGGATTCACCGCGGCCTGTTGCTTTCCGTGCTTGGGCCTGTTTATCCCGAGAAGGAGATTGCGACATGCCTGTGTGAAACCCCGCCAGATCCGAGGTGGTATCAGATGATTTTTGGGGTGGTTCCTGCCAGCCGACTTTCTCGACAGCAAAGCAGATGATTAGTCTGCTGATAGAAGACTTTGCCCAATTCCTTCCAACTTGGAAGGGATCCCATGCCTGTCTCCTTCCTTAGCGAAGCAGCTGAGAAATCTTCTCCCGTGGAGAAGCACTATCCCTTCTATCTCAAAAATCTCTGTGATAACAATGGGAAAAAGTACTCTTCTCCCAGGAACTTTGGCTTTTTCTACATAACAAGTAGCAGTGACACTTCAGATTTCTATAGCGCTTTTCCAATTTTATTTTTGGATCTCCACTGTCATAAAAGAGGAGAGGGAATAGATAGTTTTCCTCCCCGTCTTGCAGAGAGAGAAACTGAGGTTAAAGAGATTTGACTAGCAGCAAGACCACCCAGCTAGCCTGTGGGGGAGCTGGCAAATGAACAAAGCCCTCCTGATTTATTAGCAAGCATCCATCCTAGAAGATGTTGCTCTTTGCTATAGTAAAGATGGACCTTTAATAGCATAGTTAATTAGTGGGTTGTTTAAATTTTTTTTTTTAATCAGCTCGTATTGCACCCCAAAGACTTTCCATCTTTTTCCGTCTAGGACTAGTTAGTTAGAGGTTATCGGAAATTTGCTTTGTCCTTTGACTACTCCAGACGCCTGATGAACTCAGCACTGTCGACCCAGCATTTTTCTAGCTCTGGCAATTTTTAACTGCCGGCACACCATGCAGCCCTCCTGCATGAAACTGCAAGTCATTTCACGGAGGCATGCCTTAAAAAAGGTTTAGATAGGATCGAATGAGAATCTTGAACGTTTCCATGAAATCCTTTCATCTCTGAGGAATCAGAATGACTGTGGAAAGCAACCGGAACAAACAAATCCCAATCTCACAGAAAAACGGCAGTCACGGCTCTCTACTGGGCGGCCCCCAGCCTGTTGTGACTCAACCCTATTTCCGGACATAAGCACTTGTCAACTAGCCAAATCCAAAACTAGATAATTATTTCCAGCTTTGCATCTCCAGGGCTCCACCGTCTTCTTTAAACCTATCCGAGGTGCCTCAAGCCTCTTGAATGTATTTTGATGCTCACACACTGAAAGCAGCTGAGAGCTGGGAATTGCACTGGTCATATAACTCAACCCTCAGAAAGGCAAAGACCGCTGAACCAACCACCTTATCAGAAGGTGGAAAACTTGCTCAGAGGTAACTCTGACAAGCAACAGCCACCAACATTTGTGACATAAAGATCCTGCAAAAATAAAAGCCTCAGAATACCAATATGCTCATAACCCTCTTCCCGAGAGAAAAGCTGGATTTTTTCTGAGCATTTCAGAAAACACCAACATGCAGCAGATTCACTGCTCTGTGGACCTTAACCAGAACTGAGGAGAAAATGGAAACTGAAGCCCTGAGGGTGCTATGTAAGGACTTCTCAGCTGTTCAGAGTGTCTTGACCAGTACGCCCATCTACTTTACCAAATGTCAAATTGTAAATTTGGCATTTTTTTAACATAGACTACAAAATGAGCATCAGTACACAGGAACAGCAGACAGAATACTCAAATGGATGTCATAATTAGACACCAATGCATTATATCCAACTCTTTTCTAAGAACAGCTTACAAGTAAGATCAGATCAACCATTGCATATTACTAAAAAAAATCTCACCGCCTTTTTGCAGTTATGCGGTTGTGACTTAAGATCAAGAGCAGAGCTCTTTTAATGCTTGATTCATATTGGATGTCCCAAAAAACAATAGGCTACTGCTGTCAGCATTGCTCTGCATATCACATGAATTAGCTCAACCTTCTCAGTCAGCTCATCATACGAAGGAGCCGAACAAGTCGAATGGTGACCATAGGCAGTTAGAAGAGCAACCCTATGTTAGAAACACTGAGTCCAGTTCCTTGGGGTAACACTTCCAGTACCCACAGATACCAATCTTACCTTCCCCCAACTGCCTTTCACTCTGCATGCCTCAAAAGGACGCCAGCCCTGTGAGATGCTGAGGATCCTCATGTCCCACTCTTCAAGGGCAGGTTTGCAAAGGCTTTCGCAGATCGAGGCAATTTTGCTGTCCTCAGAATTCAATGATTATACACGATTATGTGAAAGTGGATGGGCATATGAATGACGGTCCCCATACAGATAGGTATGGAATATTGTTAGGCTGTGCTAGAAATGAGTCGAGGAAAGGTGAATGTACGATTTGGTCTTTTCTGCATTGTAGATCAGCTAATTGTTCTTGCAAACAGTGTTTTTATTGATTTGGCACCAGCCTTTTCTTTAATGGCTTTCTAAAAAGTTTTAATCTCAGCCATCTGTACTTTGAATGAATCACTGATGCTTGCAGAGCTCCAGCCCTCATTGATGCAAGTGGTCTTTACTCGAGTGAATAGTTCTGCAGACTTCAGGAGGAGTTCTCATCTCGGCCGAGGTTTGCAGGACATGGCCATTATGTTGCACATTAATATGTGTTTATAAGTATGAAAAAGCAGATGAACTTTGTTGTTCACATCAATATCTAATTCATCTTTTGGAAAAGAAGTCGCAACCTATCCTTTGAAATACATCAAAGCTAAACAGCAACAGTTTACAGGAACTCCTAGTGCATTACTTTCACAGTTGCTGGGAAATTATAGGACTGTTGGAGTCCTTTTATCAGGAAGATTTCAAGATAACAGGCCTGTGGCTGGTGTAAGGCCCCCAAGCTGTTATGCATGGCCATTTGTGAAGCAAAAGCCTGCTTCGTACAGTCAAAAATCCCTTACCTGTCCCTAACATCACACCATTTGCAATCTAGGTTCAAAAAAGATATGGGTAACACTCTCCAAATTGAATGCTAGGGGAAAAGGCATATTGTAGGGCTTATTCTTAAAGGAAATTGACTGGCACAGTCTGTGTGGAACCACTAGCAGGTATTTTGTATGGCATAGGAATGTAATTGTAATTTTTATTATTATGGCATAACTCCTCCATCTAGGCCCCCTCTTGCAGCATACAAGTGATTTTATTGTGCTTCTAAAGAAGAAAAGAACATCCCAATTGGTCATATGTGGCTGGTTGTGGTTAGGCAATGAAGACAGGGACTCTAACCCATGCAAAGTCATACCGTGCGATTGCAGAAAAGCTGTGAAACATGGGTCACGCTCCCCCTTTCAGCAGCAGCAGATAAACCTTGGAGAAACCTTGAATTTTTGTGACTTACAAACGCAGGTCTTTCCTGGGCCTTTGAAAGCATGGCTCCCTGGCTGTGTGCGCTCCCCGAGCTCCACCTCCTCGTACGTGTGTCTCCAATCCAAGTCCTTTGAGTTTCAGAAGCTGGCAACACACACCACCAGTGGCTTGATTCATTTCAACTCATAGCAAAATCATATTTAAAGAACGCATCAAAATGTTTTTTTCCTCAACCAGCTGGATTTGCAAAGGCAAGTAGTAACAGTACATAAAGAATAATTTAACTCTGATAACCAACGTATGGAAATAGCAACCTCTCCCTCTCGGCTGTCTGCAGAATATGCCTGCTACCTTCCCTTCCCTCCATCAAGTGCCACCAAATGAACATCTCATGCCCAGGTTATAACAGGACTTAGACCTACCTACCTAGTAGGCCTTGCAGAAGTGCAAAATACATCAAATATATTTGCAAATCAAGGCTACTTCTGCACTGAAGTGCTGCATTTTAGGCACAAAGGATGAACTCACCTCCCTACCCAGATCAAGGGCAAAATTTGATAAATAGGGTCAGGAAATATTTAGAAAACTATTGATCTGGAAGTGCTGTCTATCCATTATTTTCATTTACAGTCCTATTGTACCATTTAAAGCACTTGCCTGTGATAGCTAGCACTTTCTTGTCTCATCCACTCTGCCTTTATTTAATCTGTAGCAAGGACTAGTTGTTGTTGTACTCTCCTTTGGCCAGGTTAGGGGAGAACATTTCTTGCTGAGCTATCGGGACAGCTTGGAGCTGCAGGGCACCCTATGCCGACCTTTGTTCGTGGTGGAGGTGCATTTGCAGTTGCTGCCAGGTGGGGTCTCCAACCTTGGAGATGTTCAAAAGCTGTCTGGACAGGATCCTGGGCAATGTGCTCTAGCTGACCCTGCTTGAGCAGGGAGGGGTGGGGGGGGTTGGACTAGATGCTCTCCAGAGGTCCCTGCCAACCTCAGCTATTCTCTGATTCTGTGGGTCTGCCAGTGCTGGGGGGTGGAAAGGGACCAAAACTCTGCATTAGCTCAAAGAGGGGCGTCCTTATGCCAACCTGCCTTCACTGGTGGTCTGAACTGCCTGGCGAACGGGATTTCTGTCCCAGGATCTCCACCGTGGGAAGGGTGATGCAAGCAAGAAGGAGACGGCCCAGGGCACTGCTACATAGGCATTTAGCTAATGGAGGTGGCGGTTTATGGTGCCTCCAACCTCCATCTCTTTTCTGCACTGGGAGCAGGGGCTTGGCTTGGGACTGCTGATGAAAGCAAGTTTAGCTAAGCTCCTGGTGTTGCACTGAGACGTATGCACGCCTTCCTTTCCTCCAGCTCTGCTAACAGGGTAGTATCTCCCAGCATGAATTTTTAACTAGAAACATTGCTAATTCCAGCTGGCAGTACATCTTGGGAGTGGCGTTCGTGCTGTAGACCGTTGCAGTCAGTGGGAGCCATCCATGCAGGTATCTGCCCCAGCAACAATGTCCTCCTCAAGGACCCTCCAGTCAGCATCCCACGAGGCCATGGGCGCCGCGTGCAAGCCACAACCGCGTTACGGGTCGGAGCTCGTGGTACAGCCTGCTCAATTTGCCAGCAAAATATAAGCAGCCTGTCATCTGCTAATGACCTCCTGCAAAGGAACAGTTTCTACGATGCTGAAGCACACTTTCAGATCTTTTAAACACGGGCTCACTCACTCCCAGCACTTATTGCTGCTTATGTATACGTGGCAGTATAAGAGGACGTTGGCAGGTGAACAGGGTCAGGAAGGCTTTGGGTCTTGGAGGCAACGCGGGTGCAACAGCTCCGCTCTGAGCAACCGTCTTGAATAAGTTACAGGCTAAATATGGAACGTTTGTGCTCGTGCATATTAATGGTGATCCCTAGGTGCTGCTGTTTGTCTAACCAGGCCATTTAAATAATCGGAAGGCATATGCTCTAGTCCAAAGCCAGCTGCTAAGCCGTGTAGCCGTTTTCTGCTATTAGCGGTGTATGTCAAGCAAGGCAGCCTTCTCCAGGTTTTCAGCCCGAGGTCGGGGTGCTCTTGGGCAGCTTCAGAGACACTTGTGAAAGGCGTCAAGGTGCTGCGTTCAGAAACGCTCCTGCCCCACACAAAAGGCAGGAAAGAATTGCACAAAGCTGGTTTCCCCCCGCACCTTCTCTTTTTGAAGAAAACTGAATTGCCATTTCCTTAACAAGCACTGATGAGCCACATGCAAAGCCTGGCTTCCCCTTTCCCTCCACGCAGCCATGTGGCCATTCAAATAGCACTGACAGCTTAAAGAGCTCACACTTCAGGCAGGTCCCTGATGGCAAAAATTTTTAATTAAAGTAATTCAGAGTTTCCCTCGCTTGCTTCTTGGATGCCAGTTTTACAAAGGACATTTGTTTATAAGGCTCAGCTGGATTTTTCTTAAGAAGATCCCTAAACATTTTGGTTCCCATCTGCACACCTTTGCTGTTCAAGTGCATTAGCAGAACTTCCCCGGTTCAATCTAAATTGATAACTTTTTATCTAGTCTCCACTTAATATTGCCACAGAACAGCTGCTTGTGGACTTATTTAATCTCCATTAGGGTGCTTTGGTTAAAATCCAAGCTTGTATCCATATGAAAGCGTGACACAAGCAAGATGCTCGGCATCGGCAGGGCTTTCCAGGCCAAGGGTGTCTGAGGCCTTTCAGGGCATCGCCAGCAGCAGAATATTTCCTTGAAAATCAGGTGCAAGCAGGTGTTTCTCTTAATCATCTCAAGTGCTTCTGAAGGGATATATGGTACACCTTGTTTTGTCTGCAGGCAGTGAAAGGTAGATGTTTAGGATCATTTTAAATTATGTCTGATAGAGAACTGGAATCTAGAATATTTTTAAATCTTTCTGTTTTATTTTACTTCTTCCCTTACATCTGTCTGGCATATCTTCCAACTGACAGCCAGGCTGAAATGCCAGTCAGTAAAGTTCCTCCCCAAGATTTATGATAGGAAGATAAATTATTTACTGGGATAACATTTCCATATTATAAAAAAGAACTAGTTTTCCCATTCATTCTCTGATAAATTTTCATTAAACAAATAAAATAGATATGAAATATCAAGCTTCTGTATTACTGCCTCGGCCTTCTCTTTAAGTGTAATACTGCTGGGGATTACAGTCAGAAATCTTCCTTAGTATAACCAGTTGGCTTAGGAGAAGGATCACTATATTCCCTGTAACAGAGCCGGGTTTTAATTTTTGCTCTGGTCCTACTGAAGGTAACAGCAGCTTCACCACTGATTTCTAAGGATTTCAGCTTCTGACTCGTCCGTTTTCATCTATACTGGGTTCTGACTGGGCTGTTTCTGAAGGAACTGAATTCCAGCCACCGTTGTCTCACCTTGAAAAAGCCCACCTTTCTTACAAGTCACGCATCCCATCACCCTGCTGCAGGAAAAGACCTTTGTCTATACATTTGGAAGACCTTACGTTTGGTTCCTGCTGCAGAATCGATGCACCATTGAAGAGCCTCTTCCCTTTTCCCAGCTCTCCATCGCTCCCAGTGCTCACTTCAGGCACCAATGCAGTCGCTGACCTCTGTTCTGGCACTGAAGTGGCAGCAGCCTCAGGGATGAGGCACATCTGCATGACCTCCCTTCTCAGATTCACCCAATGAAGATGTTGCAGCAGAGCGGCTATTGCATCCGGAGCCTGCCAGAAGTCACATATGACATAAAGGGATCACTCCAGGCCCTAGCAACAGCCCAGGATCGTCCGAGGAGGTAGATGTATAGAGGGACAGATGGATCATCTGACCAAACGTAGGCATCTACTATGGAGATGCAGGAGAACCCCAAACTCTGCTGACCGCATTGACTTGCTCTCCACCACTTGCAATGGGGGACCGCAGTGGCTTGCTTAGGTGTAGGTGCTCTATGAGCCCCCACACTTAACCGGACAAACACCATCCTCCAGTGAAAGCAATCCGTAACCCACACTTACTGTTGGCGGCCCCTGTGGCCACTGAGAGCAATGAAAGCTATGCCCAGCAAAGATGGACACTTCAGCAGCCACCATGGGCCAGTTTCTCAGCTTGCTCTGTCAGGCTACAGATTAGCCAGGCTGCTGTCAGTCAGCAGAGAGATAGGCTTGGATTAATGGCTTGTCCTCACATGAGGAAAGTTGGTGAGACAAATCCCATCCTTAGCAAGCAGAGCCACTGCAAGGCCAGAGCAGCCTTGGGCGTCCAAAACAGGGACTGTGACCTTTGTCACCTTTGAAGAAGAAGCAGTGTCGTATCTTGGAAGAGCCAGACAGTCTCGCACTTTGGAGAGACTGCTGTTCCCTGGTGTGAAAATCACGGCAGCCCTCCCCACGCACCCAGCTTTTGAAGTGACAGTGTAAGCTGCTTGCGAAAACATTAGAGGAACCCTGAGCTTATCGTGTCCAAGTTTCTGAATAACCTGGAGCACAGGAGCTGGGTGGGAACGTGACCGTCACGGGGGCTTCTTCTCCTTTCTTCAACATGCTTACATCCCCATCTACTGCACCTACTACAGCTGTGGACAGCCCTGAACAGCCTGCAATGCACTCCCAGGGGTAGCAGAGAGTGCGTGTGCCTGACGCATTTTTGGATGTCCTCTATCGTTTGCAGTCACTAGGTAGTACTGCAATATAAAGACATCACAGTAGGCAAATAAGACCAAATCAGACTAGTGTGGTCTGTGCTGTAAAACATCATCGTGCCTCTTGCCGTCCTGCCCGGAAGCAAGCTCCCCGCTCCGTTCCCAGCCTCGGCGGCAGCAGCATGGAGCAGTTGTCCTCATTTTACATGGCTCTGCATGCTGGAGACCTGCTGCCCTGCTGGAGGCCCTCAGCGCTTGCCACTGATGGGTACATCTGGATTATTATCATGCCTGACAACTCCACGATGTGCCTTAATTAACCGGGACCCCTGATGCTGGAAGTGGCCATGATGGGCAGTAATGACCCTGGTCCAGTCATGCCAAAGGGAGGCAGAAAGGATCTTCCCGTGTCATTGCTTCCAAACTTTCTCACAACCAACTTCCTGAGTGCATTACCCACCCCCCCCCTTTAAGAGGCTTCCCCCAAACTGCATGTATTACGGAGCCCGCATCACAGCCCACTGTGAGAAAGAGCAGGGACCGAACACAAGTGGGAAGCCATCCATATGCTCTAGCAGGCTGTGCTCCAAGCATTAACGTTATCAAATTACAGCTAACGGGAGAAGATTAATGTGCAGAGGGCCCTATACAGCTAGAGGAATTACTGTGCAGATCAATGCTGCATGGAGCATGGAGGAGGGCAGACCCGCAGCCCCTCTCATCCCCTGGCTCCTGCAAATGCACTTGGAGGCTGCGAGTCGGGGCCTTTTGAGGAGAAAAGCAGGGATGCAGCTATGGCATCAAATGTGAATCTGAGGAATGAGATGGAAAAACAATGGATACGGCACAGGGCGTCTTCTGAGGGGAGGGAATTGGGTCTGTCCCTCCTCACTGGGCAAAATATTACAGGAAAAAATACTGTGAGAAATATATTTTCCATTCCAGTGGTGGCATTTCTGCATGGCCTCAAATTTAGCATAGAATTTGCCGACCGTTTTGCACGATTGACAGTCGAAACATGGCAAAATGAAGCGGCTCACCTCTGGCCACCGAGTCAAAACCAGCACTGGGAGTCACAGCCCAAGACCCTGGTGGGAAGACCCCATCATTAATCTTTCTGCTGGGGCACGGAAAGTTGGAGGTAAAACACTGTTTGCACGAGTCTCGCGCTGCAGTGGCTACTGCAGACAATGATCTAATAGTGGGCAGAAACTTGAGCTTCACTCCAAGAGATTCGGGGGCAACTCAAAGATGGAAAGGTCTCATTGCATCTCGAGGCCTACCATCAAAAAAGACACCTCTGGCTAACCAGGTACCAGCGTTGTGGGCTTTTTATATGCTGAAGCATAAGATTTGATCGTTCGAATATAATGAGAAGACGTTCACTTCACTTGCAGTGTGCGTTAGTAAGGCTTAAGGGCATCGCTCAAGGGGAGTGTTACCAACAAAAATAAGATTATTTAGTATTTCTGTGGCATTTTACATTTTCAATATGCCTTTCTGGTATTAACCAGGCACTAAACAAAACCTTTTATTCTACCTCCTCTGCAACCATTAGATGGGACTGGTACTCAAATTAGGTGGCTATTGCAAAAAATGAATCAGTTAAGAATATTTAAGGGTTTCTAAAGATTTTTAAAAAGCCAGTAGCATGGTTCCTGTGTTCCCCATTGCTATTATGAACTATAATGAGCATTTCACATAGGGCTTGTGAGAATACACAGGACAGATGCAGATCCAGCCCCTTTCTGCCTCTTCACATCTGAAAAACCCTACCTGGAGCAGCCTGGACCCCCGGGAGCACCGAGGCAGCTCCTCCTCTCAAGGACCACTGTCAGTAAAAGGCCAGCAAGCATTTGCATTGACATATTTAAATAGTTTCCAAGTATAATAAGTGGTTCAGCATCTCGGTAGACTCTACTGGAGGCCTCCTAGGTGATCCCAGGAGGATCACCCTGAAAATGCCCACAAACACCTGAAATCGCAGCTCCCCATCTGCAAAAATGCTGATAAAAGCCTTTCCACGCTGTATGGGGTGCTATGACGTGCTCATATGCAATAACGAGGATTACCTAAAGAGCTCAGCTAATGAGCAAAGAGATTGGTTGCTCCTCGTTTGGCTGAAGATTGTTTTTCCTTGTCTGCATCGGGTTCTTGCCTAAATAGCATCAGGGAGTTGGGGAGGATGCAGCATCCATGGCCCCACAGAAACACAGAATGGTTGAGGTTGGAAGGGACCTCTGGAGATCATCTAGTGCAAACCTTCTGCTCAAGCAGGGTCCTCTAGAGCATATTTCCCAGGATCGCGTCCAGGTGGGTTTTGTTTATCTCCAGGGAAGGAGACTCCATCACCTCTCTGGGCAACCTCTTCCAGGGCTCTGTTACCCTCACAGTCAAGAAGTTTTTCCTCATGTTCAGATGGAACTTCCCGTGGTTCAGTTTGTGCCTGTTGCCTCTTATCCTAGTGCTGGGCATCACTGAGAAGAGTCTGGCCCCATCCTCTCAACATCCCCCCTTCAGACACTTGCAGACATTGATGAGATCGCCTCTCAGTCTTCTCTTCTCCAGGCCAAACAGGCCCAGCTCTCTCAGCCTTTCTTCACAGGAGAGATGCTCCAGTCCCCTCATCATCTCTCCTGCTGGGCTGGGAGACTGGCTGGGTGTCAGGACTGGGCAGTCAGCTGCGGTGAACCCAAACAGTCCAGAGAGTTGTGCAACCAGACCCAGAGGGAAGGTGAGCTGTCCTGAAAGTTGGCCACACTGAGCAATCTTAGGAGGACTTTGTGGTTTTGTTTCCTTTTAAAGCATGGGTAACATTTCCCCTGGTTACTGCTTGCTTTTGTGCTCCTCGGCCACAGCCACTGGAGCAGATCCACCTCCGAGTGCCTCTGAGCAGCACGTGGTAGAGGAACCTCTCCTGGGACCTCATGGATGCTTTTGTTCATGGGAATTGTCTAGTTTCAGGCTTTAGGTCTGCCCTCCAAGTTTGAGAGCCTATTGCCACGTCTATGCCCCTTACAGCTAGCAGATCACTCATTACGGCCTCTGTTAATAGCCTTCATTTGGTACACTTTGATAGTTGTCAGAAAACAAACGGGATGTTCCTCTTCAAAACATTTCCCCCCACCAGCATCTCTGGGAAGGCTCTCTGCAGTGTTGCAAAGCAGCCATTTCCTTCAGTAACTAACAAACAGTTTAAGGAACCTAGCTTTTAGGCTCCATGTTCTTGAAAAAAGGAAGAAAAAAAAAGTCAAAGGCCATTAGTAGTTTCCCTAAGCAGTAGCGTAACTTTGCATTGCTGCAAGGCCAACCGCAGAGCGGCCGGAGACGGCGCCGCCGACGGTTAAGCAACTCGCCCAGCGCAACACGGGAAGTCTGGGGCAACGCTGGGAACTGACTCAGAAGATCTGGGTGCTCCTCGTCCCGTCGCTTAACCGCAGCCTCATCCTTCCTCCGCCTCTTCCTGCAATAAAGCCGCCAGCGCTGTGTTCAGACAGGCTGCTCCAGCTACCCAATTCCCTTATATCTCCATCGGATGTGCAAAGGGTCCAGCAGGCCAGTGCGGCCCGCCTGCGCTCAGGAGCTGGAGCAGCACGGTCCCACGTGCGTCGCTGCGTGTATCCCGGTGCAGGCGGCTCCTCGGCTCCCGGCTAGCTGGAGGCTGCTGGTCCCCTTGGAGCCAGTGATGAAGCTGGGGGAGCAGAGCAGGAGAGCGTGTATTGAATAATTCCTGCCCAGAGCATTGCCAAGAGGAAATGCACTTCCCGTAAAGTAGGCACTGTTACTGACTTGTTTGCTGGAATTGCTTGAGTGGTAATTACGCTCCTTTAATATTGACATATTTAAATAGTTTCCAAGCATAATAAGAGTCCTTCCCCTTCTCCCCCTTTTCCGAATTTCTGTGGCGAGCTTTCACTTTGAACAATGGACGATCTGGAGGGGTGTGACTTGCCCACGTCTTGTTTATTGTACAGCACGTCCAGATGTTTTGCTCTTGTGCGTGGTGCAGTCAGACGTGCTGATGATGTGCTGTGCTGTTAAAGACCTACAGGCATCTGTTGGGTAGGCTGTGCAAAAAATATATATATATTCATTGTGCTGCTTTATGTGCAAGTGCGGGATGATGGCAGCAACCCCCCATTCAGGCCTTGATCCCAAGCATGTAGCACACAGCGGTGTCAGCATTGGTCCCACAACATTTGTCTTTCATTCGTTACTTGTCAGAAGTCCCAGGACACTCTGTCCCTACAACGGCATCCAAAAAGGCCATTCTCCCCTTGCGTGGTTTCATGTGCAGGGCGTTCTTACGAATGCTGCTAAGGGACATTTTCCCAGAATAAAAACATCTCGCGCTAAAAATGTGGTAGAAATCTGCATCACTGACTACTCAAAGTGGGTGCTTGGACCAGCGCTTGCTTCCAGGGGTGAAGTGGGTCTCTGACACCTACGGTTGTAAAGGCACAGTCAGAAAAATCAGGAAAAAGGAAACCAGAGAAATACCACCTCTGGGTCTGAGACGGGGAAATAAAGGTAGACAACAAAGCGTGAATGCTGCACGCATCTTTCCTGCTCCCCTTCGGCTCCTGGGCGGGGCCTGGTGCACCCAGGCCCCAGGACGTCACGTATGTGAATTCATTTTGGTAGATGTGGTTCAGGCAGGAGAGGACGTGCCTGCTTGTGTCGGCAGCTCCCCAGGTCTCATCACCGAGCTTTGGGGACCAAGCAGAGGTGAACGCCAGGACAGGGGGAGATGGGGCTGGGGGACACAACAGCTCTCAGCAGGAAAGAGTCTCCATATTTAGCTTTTTGTTGTCTCTACCCAAAGTCTTCCACATTATTTCCTAATAAATTCCCTTCCATCTCTGAGAACACATCTCAGCCTGTGCTTCGCACTCCCAAATTCAGCACCTTTTCCCTCCAGAAAGAAATTCCCTTTTCTCCTACGCCTCTTCTGCTGTGGTGCCAGCATCCCTGCAGTTTGTCAGCCCTCGCCTCCATCTGTGCATCCACCCAAAGAAATGCCCTGGTCCTGGCTTATGTGGGCTTCTTGCTCCTCCCACTCGTGGATAGCCTCTGGGAGGCCTCGGATGGGGAAACATCTGCTCGGGTTGTCCTCTCCACCCCAGGACAGGATTTTTCTATCACGAGCGTGCAAGCACATTAGCACGGTTGAACCCAAACAGAACTCCACGTGTGGGCAGTGGCGGCTTTCACCCCTCTTTGGCTTCCTGTCCATCCTGCCCAGGGTTACACTACCTGTGGTGTCATGGATGGACATCCCGTTGGCCAACTCTCCATAGGCTGGGACAGCGCAGGATTGCAGAAAAGTCCCTGTGACCCTCTCAGAGGCACCTGAAGGAAAGAAGCACCTTGCAGAACATCTGCTCTTCAACATGAGGCCACGATTGTGCTTGAGGGTGCAAGTCCCAAAACATGGCAAGGCTGGGCTAGAAAATAAGGTATTTCCCTGGGACTTTCTGTAAAAGAGAGTAGGCACTGCTCTTTTTTTCTGAGGCACTGGTCTGGTTGCAATTGTTTGTACAAAAGGGTGCGTGTCTTCATCTACGTCTGAGGAATGAGAAAGCGGAGAGAAAGTCAGCAAAATGCCAGAGGTAGACCAGAAATGTAGTTTGGGAAACGAAACAGAAAGTAAAGGAGCAGGAAAGCACACACTTCTTTGGGGCACACAGGAGTGGTTCGAGGCAGGCTTGGGCTTGGGTTCAAGGCTGGTTGCAGCCTATCTGGTCCCACTGTATTCAGGGAGAGGGGACTTCACGTACTTTCCTGGTTAATCCACAGAACTGCATCAAAGAAATACCTGGCTGTCATCATCAGTGTATCCTCCCAGTGAAAACGATCTTGGCAAGGCATTGAGCAGGCCCAGCTTCTCAGGCCAAGAGCCAACAATACGTCTGGTACGAGTTTCTTCACCGCCCTATCTTTCATCGTCTCCCACCCCCACCCCCACCATCCTAAAGGTTATTCTCAAGGTAGGAGAGAGCGAATAAGCAAAGAAACTCTTAAAACTTGAAAGGGCAGAGCTGCAATGGTACCAGTAAAAAGCCAAACCCCTATTCCTCTAGGCTTGGGAGCTCAGGGTGTGAAAACCTCTGAATTTCCCAGATCAAGAGCATTCACTGGGCAAGTTCTAGCTGTTATGGTCCAAAATTGTACATGGGATGGAGGGACGTTTCCTGGGAAGAGGGACCCAGAGGACCAACTGGCCACTTTTCCCGACTTCACAAGCCCCAGGTCTTCACACCAGACTCAAGCCACAGACCTCGGAGAGTCAAAGAAAAAGCCACGGGTCCAGTGGCTGTTGCCAGCTAGTCTCTGCAGTTCTAGAAAAGCTCTTCATCCTGGCGGTGCTTGTTTTGGAGGATGAGGTGGGGTGGGGGGCTGCTGTGGTGCCAACAGCTGCTTTCTTTGCCACTAGGTGTTGATGGTAGGCACGTGAGGGAGGTGAAATAATGGCTTTCTAGTACCAGTTCTGAATTTCTTCTGACCAGAAGACTGCTGTCGGCCCTCAAAGATTTGTAGCAAAAGGGCGATTGCAATACTGTGGCACGAGTGCACACAGAGCTCTGCTCATGGGGGCCAGCAAAGCAGCCCAAGGGCACGGAGCAAGGCATAGGACAGTGTTGCTAGCCCACACGCAGCATGGGAAGGTCGAGTTTTGGGGTGGCTACAAACACCAGGCTGTTCCGGGCCCAGGGACGACCACTGATATTGCCAGCACCTGCCTTGAGAGGAGTCGAAAAGGAGGGGATTTCTACCTTGCCTCTAATTTCCGAGGGAGCAGAGGGTTATACAACAGCGAGGCAGATGGAAACGTCACAGCAGCGAGCTTGGCAGCGGCACAAACACAACTAACCTGCCCTCGTTTCACGCTCCTAGCCACAACACATCCATACGTGCCGCACAAGGTAAGAGAGGAGGTCAATCCATCAGCGGTGGCCTCCGGACACTTGATGCACTGCCTTGCCACCCAGATCCCTGCATGGCCTGCCCCGGGCACGCAGCCCGGTGCCGCTAGCACCCGCCGGTGCTCCCCCAGCATTTCTTTATATAGGCAACGTCACACAAAGTCGTCCAAAAAAACCCAACCAACCAACCGTGCACCTCCCAGGCACAGCTCTTTAATAGACAGTGGGGTGCCACAAAGCATCATCGTTTTATAGATAGGAGAGAATAATAAATAATTCTATGCATTTTTGGCATATACATATATATATGCATATAGGCACTTACATTATATACATATATACAAATATTTAGAGTAAAGCATACAAGCTACCTCGCTGGTCTTGGTCCCTTCCTGATAAATGCATCTTCTTGTCAATTATAAGCTCTCTGGGTCAGTACAATGGTTTCTGATTTATTCCCTAGTGGTCCAACACCTCTGTGCCACACTATGACAATCGGACTTTCATTTGGCCATAGGGAGTCAGCAAGCAACAAGGTATTGCATGGAAGTGGCTGTTCCTTACTGGAATAGTCGAGAACTTAACCTTTCCCATGCGTCTCTGGCACCCGTCGACTATGGGCACACTAGTAACTTAAATGGTGCAGGGGAAAATCCTCGTAAAATGCTCGTGGCCCAGTTGTGCGATGAGGAGGGCTGCCGTCATGCTTAGTGGGTAGGAGGACATGGGTGCTCCTGCGCTGCTGTCGCAGCACCCACTAATAGTCCCACTCGCGTTTCTTTGCTCCTCTTCCCACGGTCGGCACCGTTGTTGCATTGCAAAAGCCCATCTCGGGTCCGCCCAAGTCACCAGCTCCTGCCTTATCCAGGGGATGAGGCCAATATCAACAGGTTTGATTGCATTTCCTTCATTTGAGGTGGAACCAGCCCTGGGGGCTGGTCGAGGCTTGATGCAGTCTGGGAGGTGCTGAGATGGGGTCAGCCACGGTGCCTGGGAAGCCGTGCGTGCCCAGTGCGTGTGTAGGCAGCAAGAGAAAAATCAGGAACCCGTGGCCATTGGCCTTGGGTATTTGTGTTTTAACGGGACTCGACGTGGCCCTGCAAGTTGTTCTTTTCCAAAAATCAGAGTTCCGAGCTGTATTTCCTGTTGCCATCATCTTCATGCTTTTTCCTGAAAGGCTTCAGAGCTGGTTGAGGAACGTCAATGCGTGGGAAGCCTGGCGAAGGAAACACGGTTAATCCCGTGGATACGGCGTTAACGTCCTGCTGCCACCTTGGCCCCGTCCAGGTGGCTCTAGCTCTCTCGTGGCTGCAGCAGCCTGGGGTTTTGCTGCCCTCCTGCAGCCTGTGCAGTCTGCTGCCGTGGCCGTGACAGCGCGGTTATAAACCCTGGCCGGTCCGGGTGCCCTGGACAGCAGATCGGCAGCCGGCCCTGGGAAACTGCCTCCTGTGCCCTGGTGTGTTTTGGCATCCTGCAGGGCTCAGCGGTGTCTCTCGGCACTGTCGAGCCAGGACACCCTCTCCTGGGAGAAAGCAGTGCCATCCTTTTTTGTTGCTGTAAAATGCTCTTTTCCTTACTAATGAAACACAGAAGTTATTTTGGACCCACACTTTCTGCTTGGCAAGGCACACGGGGGACTGGGGTGATCGTGGCAGTGCGGGCCAAGCCGACCTGCATCGATGCTTCAACCAGCCAGGATGAGTCGGATGGTGGGAATCGCCGACAGCGCCCACAGGAAAGCATCTGCGGTCTCTGCTTGCCCCAAGGTGGGTGGACGCTGGCCCAGGGATGGCCGGCCATGGCTCTCCCCTCTCTGTCCGCTGGGAGAGTCTCAGCACCCGCTCCTGCCGGCAAACAGCAACACACCAGGAGGCCGAGAGCAAAGATGGATCTCCAGAGAGGAAAAATCACGCCTGGGATTTTTCGGTGGGAGGTTTCCCTTTGCTGGTGCGCACCAGCGGGAATGCCGGGAGGCTTTCGCACGCCCCCTCGGACGCCGTCAGGAGAGGAAGCAAAGGCAGGAGCTAAAGGCAGAGCAAAGTTAATGGCTGTTGTTTAGGTCAATAACATATTGATTCCATATTTTGTGGGCTAAAAGGTTGACCTTTTAAAGGGCAATTGCCGCCTGCGAGATTTGATTTAGGAGAAAGGAAAGAATTTCAATTTAATTTTCACTTCCTATTTCGGTTGGGAGAAACTTGCAGGATTGCAGGTGCCAAAGATGTATTTTTTTTTGTTGAGGGTGGGAACTGGAGTTTTTTTTAGAGTCTCCGCAAAGAGCTCTGTTTCAGGGAGGAAAGGGTCCTGCTACACCTCTCCCTCTGCTCTGCTCCACCGCTGGAGACGCACACAAGACGCGAGGTGCTAAGCTGAGGCAGGGATCAGCCGTGACCTTGTGCCCCAGATCCAGCCGTGCCACAATGGGGCAGCGTGCTCGTCCCTTGGGAAAAACCTGTGGTTGAAAGCAAGAAACACATGATTGCTCCATGTCCTTCTTACCCTTTTACTACTCTTTGGTGGCCAGCGTTACATAAATGACCAGAGCCTCGCCCAAATCAGCCTGCTCTGTAGTCATCGTTGCAGCAGCATTACAGAAGTTGAGAAGTTTCTGGGCCAGGGCTGGACATGGCGTCACCACTTGCAGCTAGCAGTGATTTTTCCAGGGCCGGTTGGGAGCTTCATAGCCCAGAAAGATGGATGCCACGGGAAGTACTGATCGCACTGGGGCACCCCAAGTTGGTAACCAGACTTGGGGAATCTCGCTTCCAATCCTAGCTGCTCTCCGGATACTTGAGGAGCTCCAGTTTTCCTCCAGCGCTGTCAGATTTAGCATATTTAGCAGCACAAAATGAATACAAGAAAGACTGAAGTCTGCCATTTAGTTTGCCAAGACAGCTGGCAAAAACTATGTACAGCTGAACGTTTCATCACGTCTGCCAAGACATATTCATTTTGGATTAATTTTAAGACAGTTTTTAAAGCGATGATGAAGGATTATGCAGTGTGCTTCAGCAGCATTAAAAAATCTCTGTTTTTTAAATCTCTCATTCAGATTGTCCCAGTTTGGCAGCTCAGCGGTGTAGTTGATTTGAGATTTGGAGGGATTCACTGATAGTGACATTTTCATTTATCTAAGTACATGGAAGTGCTGGCACAATCCGTGGGTGGTAGCAAAGCCTTCAATATTAAAACACAGCTACTCGAAATAATTCATTTGCAGCAAGGCTATATAGACCTAACATATGAAAAGCATCCATCCAGCAAAAACATAGCATCTATGATTAAATGCTTTACAGGCTTTTCATGCTGTAATCTCAGCTGGAGCCTTGCAATTCAGGGTAACTACTCTCAAAGAACAAAGTATTTATAACAGCGACACTCCAGAGCGGTCGCAAGTCTTTCCAGCCATAGGAACTCACCAAGGGAGCACAGCAAAGGGATGCCTAGTTCTGTAGACAGCGACACACAAACGAGGGATGCAGCTGCTTTTGATGACCTAGTTCATGTTATCACCATTTAGGAGTGGGTTAGCAGAGGGTTATTTCAGCACTGCCTTGGCATCCTGTAGCACCACGCTGGTCTGCTGTTGCATGCTCCTGGAGGACCACTGCACCTGACGGCAAAGTGCAGCTCTGCAGGTACATGCCCACAGTCAAAGTGAGATTGCAAAGCTTCTCGGAGAAGAAGACTTCTCGGTGAAGTCGACCTTACAGCTAAACCCAAGTTAACTGCCAGCCTCATCTGGAACAGTCTAGTCAACCAACCTTGTGAAATCTGGGATGCTCTTCCCTACAGAATTTAGTCTCATGGGATATCTGCAATGTGCTGAGAGCCCGCAGCCCCCACAGGTGCTGCTAGAAGATGTTCAGGACGCCTGGTAGGAGCCACAGCCTGAGCAAACTGTTAAGAGAGCTCTTTGACAACAAGCCCAACTGGCTGCCCTTCAGTCAACGCTTCATGATCAAAACTGAACAGTCTGCATAGAGACTCTCCCTCAACTTACCTCCTTCCCAGCTCACATGAAGTGTAACTAGAATTAGCACAAACTCCTCGTGTCTAGAGGAATCTCTGGCAGAGCTGAGGAGAACATACACTCCTGTCTAACCAGTTGACTGCAACTTGCAAAAGGAGTAGATAAACATATTCCTCCCCTTTAAATGACAAATGACATTTTACTGCCAGAAATGTTAAAAATGGATTGGTTCCGTATCATGCTGCTGAAGAAAATTTTATGGATTATCTGTCTTGAGGTTAAAGAGAAAAGAGCACTCTTGCAGTCTGAGGATGTGGGTATATTTGATACAGATTTTACTGCAACGTTAGCCTGAGAAGCCTCCAAGATAAAAACCTTGACGAAACCCTCAGTACTGGTGAAAGCTCCCCAAACTGAACAGTTCTAGGAAGATTAACACCCTGATCTAGACATTAGGACCCTGATGTGAATGCAGGGAGGAGGAGGAGAGACCACAACTGTAAAGAGGAACGTACCGAGTCAACATTTCCGTTCGCTGAATCTGATAATCCAACCGAGGCAGTTGCAGGTAGCTATCAGTTGCACAGCTGTTATCTCACAGATCGGGATGGAAATGTTAGTAGAGTCTATTGAAAAATCAACCCCCCGTCCAGCAAAACAACAACAAATCAAACACACAAAAGCATCATGGGGCTAGGACCCTGATATTTATAGTATTATGCATTTATGCAAGATCATTTGAGATACTCGGGTATCAGGGGCACAAATTTTTAAAGCTAACTAACTAAAGGCAGCTGAGGACCTGCTAACGGGTGAAAACTGGAAAGGACTTACAGTGGTCAGGCAACTACAGAAGTGAAATCAAACGGAAAACTCCTGGTCTTCAAGCATATAGGCAGGGTTTTTGCCCACGGAGACCAGCTGATCAGGAGACAGTGTGATTAGGTAGGCACAGCCAACCCTAATCCCTTACACGGCTGAATCACACAACACAGGCAAGAATAAAACCCAGCTTCTCAGCAGAAGAGCTTGTACCCAAAACTTCAGAGTTTCCAGAAAGGCGAGGCTGGGGGATGTTTGCTTCTTCCTTTCCTGTTTAACTTGCAGATCAACAAACTAGCAGGCACGTTGGCAAGTTCGTTTCGTTCCTGTAGCTTGTCTAACATGCTCTTCTGTTTTAAGCTGGTAGGGTATTTTTTTTTCATGTCCTCAAATCTGGAAGATTTTTGGACTGCTTGTACCCAAGTTGAGGAAACCTGACTCATCTGTAAGAAAGTAGGGGAAAAAAAAAAAATTCTAGCCTGCAACCAGTCACCTCATTTTAAAGCGAAGATGGGAGTTTCCCTCAGTTCACAGAACAAGGATAACTTCTTCCTCCTCAGGAAGCAAAAGTTGGACTCCACTTTAGCAACAACTTACATGGTAACTTGGTTTCCTGCCTGTTCTCCGCCTGGAAAAGGAGAGTCGCAGAAGCGACGGTGCTTTGAACTACAACCAAGTAGATCTGCCTATTCCTCCCTGCTCAGATGGTATTGTAGCTCTAGAAGCAAGAATATGGGGGCTTTAACCTATTGCGACTGTATCAGCTGCGGAGCGAGTTGGCAAGAGCCCTCCAGATGGGGTTTAGCATGCTATTGCAGCATGCCACATCCCTTCTTTCACCAAGCACGCATTTAAACAATTGCCTCCTTAATAAAACAAATGCGAGTTCTCTTTACTGCAAATCGCTGCGAAGGTATAAAGCCTCCTGCACGTTAGGTCTGACGAGAGCGCCGAGACCGGCTGGCCAAACGTTACCACGCAGCAGCTATTATGTAAAACAAATAGCACTAAAGACGGTATTTACTGGTTTAAAATTTTTTTTTTTTATTACGCATAATAAATCTTTCACACAAAGTAATGAAAAGGACCCCTAAGGTGATACTTTACAGATCTGAAGGAAAACAGAGTATTTGTGAACATGCCAGACTGCAGACTTCAGGACACTGCCAGACCTATATAATGCTCAAACTCCTCAAAGAGTCAGTCAGGCTAGCATGGCTTTCTGCATAAATCCTGGTCTGGCTCTGCCGCTGCAACTTGGGATTGCAACTCCAGCTGTTACCAACCAGCCGGGCTCTGTAAGCATTGCATATTAATTAAATGCACGAGGAAATTATGCGATTGCAACAAACCTGTTCCTTCTGCGCTTCAATGTCATCGGAACACGAGGACAGCCAGAAATGATTCACTGTGTGACTGATCCAGCAGCTGGTTTGACCTATCCTATCAGATTGCTGCTTCACGTACCCTTTTCTTTAGAAAAAGCCCTTTCGAAGAAAGTTGGGTTCTCTCCAGTTTGGCACCCTGATGCTAAGCATCTGCTCCGTCTGAGCCCTCTTTTACGAAGCGCTCCACTTCTCCTGAAGCCTGCGGGGTGGAGGGTGGTCATTACGGGGCAGGCTCCTGCACCCATGGGTGTGCAAGTTCAATGAAAACTGAGCTGTCCCAGGAGCCTCAGACTCCGCAGTACAAAAGTGCATCTTTAGACTGACCTTTCCAAAGGCTGCGCAGCTCTGCTGACTCACAAACGCTCTTAGCCTTTTACTAAAAGAGAAAATTACAAATCACTACAATAACCAAGAAGAGTCATTCCCTTTTGACGTTCACGCGGAGCCAAAAAAAAAAAAAAATCCTAAACATAGCACAAACATATGTGCAGCTCGGGCATGGTTCAATCATCTCTCATGTTTTACTAAGAAAAAACTGCAGCTTCAGTCTTACTATTGCCTCTTCTCAAAAGCTTGTGCCATTTTAAAGTCCTAAATGCTCCTGTGCTGTGCATGTCTCTTTGCAGCTATATTGAAATAAATATTTTGGTTTTTTTTTTTAAGCTAGTATTTCCATGGACTTCCACCTCTAAATAAGCAAATAAAAGTACAAATCTAGCATATCCTTCAGGGAAAAAGAGTGCAAATAATTCTATTTAAAGCCACTCAGAGGACGGTCTGAAAGTAAATGCACCCTATTCTCCAGTTCAGTAAGCTGGACACGCTGGGGTAGGCAGTGAATAGAGGGGTTCGCCATATATGTTTAGGACCTGACTCCCTGATCTTTATGATTTGGCATGCAATGCGCTGGTGACAGTCCTCTACGCAGCAGCACTGGGATTACAACGGTGTCTGCATCCACGTGCGAGTGGACACCGCCAGGAGCCTCCCCAGAGACCAAAAAAAAAAAAAAAAAAAAAATCGACATTTTGAAAAATGGGATGTTCTTACAAAACCAGGTCAGTCAATTTCTTTTGTTCTTCCAACTGCAGAGACACTTTTTGGATTATTTGCATTAAGCTGGGTATATCCGGAAAGGACACTTTCAAAAACAAAACAAGTTTTCTACATTCAGATAAATTTATACTTCTGTCATAAACCTCGCAAATAGCAAACAGGCAATTTTCAACACATTTTGCCAGGGATCCCCACTACACACTGTCACCACTACACAAATTTTTACGGGACATTGGTCTATTTTACAATCTTTTAACTATTTTCTTTGGACATTTGTTCACGTGTTCAATTTCCAGAAGTACAGCAAAGCAAGTCTGTAAGGGACCTCACTCCGAAGGTTGCTGTTTCCAGCTCTCAAAAGAATATTTGCCAAACCAAAAAGAGACTTGCTATTGAAAATCCTCCCACCAACATTGTGCCATCAAAATCGGGTGTTTTGAATGTGCCTGCAGAGCTAATTTTATTACTACGCTGCTTGCTAGCTCACTTGGATGACAAGGGAGACACCAATTCAGAAACCGCAGCCAGGACAGTGCCATCAAAATAAAGGGCTGTGAGTGAAAGCATGGTAGAGGGGCATGAGCAACCCACCGCAGAATCCAGCAGACCACAAAAAGCTTGACCCAAAGAAGCTGCCTTGCTTTAATCAAAGGAAAATACAAATGCTACTTCCAAATCACAGCCCATCATCTCCTTCCTCATTACCCCAGTGAAGTTAAAAGAGCAATCAGTTTTGTGGTCGGTAGTAACATCACACCCCATGTGTAAGGCCTCATTTTCATCAAACAAGCTCTACGTTATAGGACTATAAATATAAGGTTGCCTACAAGCCGCCAGTTCCTCGCACCGCAGTCTGTTGCCAGCAGGTCTGTGGCAATCTGCTTCGAGATGTCAAAGTTGGACCGTACACGAGCAGCGAGCTTGGCTCTCTGTAAGCTTTGGGGTCGGAGGGGGCACACTGGAAGGGGCCATGTATTAACACGCAGTGCCGAGTTGGATTTTCCGTAGCAAGACAGAGTCGAGCTGGTGTGGCGGTGGCACCTGCTCCTTCAGCCCGAGTCCATGGTGAAGAGCTGGATGTCGCGTGGGTTCCAGTACAGGGCCACCGCCGAATTGTAAACCAAGGACCAAACGTACGGGATGAAGAACTCCTCCGGCTGCTCCTCCTCCACGTACTTGAACTTCAGCTCAGGAAATTTCTGCAACGAGAAACAAAAGCCCATTGAAGGAAGGTTTGCAAACACGCAGCCCACACAGACACTGAAGAAAGAGATCTAGTGGGGGGAAAAAAAAAAAAAAAAAGGAAGGAACTGAACCATTAGACTTGAAGGAAAACATTTAGAACGAAGGATAAAGAGATTATTTATAATTCCTCCTTTGAGCTGAATGCTACACTGGCACATTGCATTTCGCCCTTTTACTGCTGGTCACACTTCTTACCACCAGAGCCATACTCAATTTGTGCATTAACAAAGACTTAAAAATGTGAATCCTTTACACAATACAAAGGTCTTAAGGAAAACTTACTTACAGCAGCCCCACAACAGCCCTCTTGCCGGTGCATGTACAGACCTGCCTATTTCAGTCTTCTCTAAAAAGGACTCTGCTATTAATTGTACTCAGCTCCTTAGGAGGAGACTATTTTGGAAAGGTCCTAAACAGATGCGTGGTTTGTGATGTGTTCTGAGTTTTTTCTTCTAATTCTCACAGACTTTCTCAATATAGAAGTTTCCAGGACAGAAATGCTCTTTTCCCAGGAAGCACAGTGGGAGGAAGGAAGCGTGGTTAGACGCCGTGGGTGGGTTCTTGGAGTCCTGGATGCTATTTCCAGTTTTGCTACAGGTTCCTCCATAGTTTGGGGTAAGTCATTACTTGCTGTGTCTTGGCTCTCCTGCTGCTGAGGAGCACACAGAATGACTCTAAGGGCATTACTACGGCAATTAGACTACATCCTCAACTGAGATGTGTCACTCATCTATTCCACTTGTCCACCTCAGCTTCTCAGGCTGTAGCCACAATGCCTGCACACAGGCCTAACTGGCATCCACAGAGATACCTCCCCCTCGCAGAAATTACAGGCTAGACAATATCATTTCCACAAAGGCCACTCTTTTCCAGGGCCAGCTTTGAGCAAAGGACTTCCAGAATTAATACACGTCAGCTGTGCCATCCCAGCTGGTCCTAACTGGGTAGGCACGCTGCACCCTCAGCTTTCCAACCTTCTCTCATTTCTGCCCTCCCACAGCGGTGTGTACGCCGAGGCAGTTCACTGCAATGCCACCATGTTTGTGTATGTCTTTTGGGGCAGAGCTGAGCCTATTTTTGTATCGTGCTCTTCAATCATATTATCTGCTTCTAAATGTTGCCTTTGTCAAGAGCTTGGCAGAGTCTCAAAGAAAAGCCGCATTACAATGATCACTGGGGTAAGATAAAACATGACCCATTTTATTATTTATAAGGCTGTGGCTAAGACTAAGAATAAACTCGATGGTGTGACATGATCAGAACAAGCATGGCAATGGCTGAGAAGCCTCTTTGCCCATTAATAATGAAGGGATACCCTATCATCTTTCTGGAGCTCACAGCGTACCGTTTCCCTGTGCTGGGGCATGAGACTATCCTGGCTGGAGCGCTCTCCTTTGAAGGGGCATTTCTTGGCCCCTTGACTTTCAGGGTTATTCATTTAACTTTTACACACACAGTCTATTTGTACTCTAGGGAGTCACAAAACATGGAAAGTATCCCACTCTTTCCTTATATACTGCTGTTATTAGAGCAGTTTGGTGCCAACACTGAGCATCTACAATTACACCAAGCCATGAAGCTTCCACCTGCATTATGCTTCATGAGGAACGTGTCTGGATTGGCAGCTTTTTCAGCTTCACTCAGAACCACTGCCTTAGCTTACAGCATCCCTTCTCCTACAGCTATGAGGACGTCGGTGGCACCCTGCAGTGTGCTCCAACCAACAGTGTGCAGCTGTGGTGGCTCCATTTATGTTGAGGCCAGGCTCCTCACCGCAGCTCTAGTTAGTTTGATGCCAAGACTAGCATAGGAAGGACCATTTCAGGTCATTATTGCACTTGACTTCAGAGCCTGTGGGAAGCTCATGCTTATAAAAAATCAGGGAGGGAGGAAAGGCAGTGCTATCTCCAGTGCTATCACCTCCGTTAAGGAACTGAAGCAGTAGGATATGATTAAGGCACTTACACATCCAACTCGTCTTGAGTTCAAAGCCCAGAACCTCAAAGGTACATCAGCAAGTTTCATTTCCTCAGCGTTACACATGAAGATGGTGGTATCAAAGTTCTCCCTTAACACTTTTGTGTCCCCAAACCATTGCCCTCTACAACCCCTCTCCGCTAGTCTGTTCTGACCATCCTCTTTAACCTTCCACATTGTTTTGTTTCCTCAGTCTTAGTCTTCCCCCCAAACTCACCCTCAATTCTAATTTCCTGTCTCCTAGTCTTCTCCCTTCCCCAATTCCATCCCTGTAACTCCATGGTCTCTCTTTATCACATCTTCTATTTGCCCTCACCCACATTTTCCTTTTTCTCATCCCCTACATACAAAATTCTTCCCAGTTCCTCCCCTCCCATTTCACCTTCTTTTCTCAATGTTAAACCCCTTTGACCCACTAAGTCCCCAACCCCATTGCCCTTGCTCACCCCATGCTGGGTTTGTTCTCAAGTCACCCTCCCAGGGAAATAACCTTGAAGATCCCAACAGATATTTTGGCACTTACTTCAACTCTCCTCATCATCTCACCTTGAGGTTCCTGTTAGGAGTCTTCTGATTACCGGCACCTCACATTCCCCTAGAAACCCTGTTGTGCTCTGTCACCATCTGTGTAATCTTTCTAATCCTCCCCAGAACAACGCGGCTTTTCAGCCTTGTGAGAGCCTCTTTACTAATATCCTCTGTTCCTCTTTCCCTTGGCTTCCCAATACTCAAGCATGTCCTGCCTTAGCCCCCTGCCACCCCACTCCTGCTCTCAGGACACTGGGATTCCCTCGACAAGTCCAGCCTCACACCAGTCAAGGCCTCATGTAGATATATATATATTTTTATATATATATATATATTTTTTAACTGATATCCTACCTCGCTTATCCGCAATGTAACCTTCCCTACTTCCCTCCTAAATGTTTCCTGACTTGTGGTCAGTGTAGACAGGAACATGTTCAGTTTAGCGTTGCATCAGCAGAATGAATGGTTAAACCTCAGGATTAAACCACTGTAACATTTCCTAGCAGAGAAAAGCCCTTACACAGCTGTCACTCTTCACCCCAAAGGTGGCTGCATGCCAGTGCTGCAGCATGCAGTAGTCCTTCTGGGACAGAAGGGAAAAAAGTGATTAAAGATCCTAATTTCAGAGAAATTAGACATAGACAACTTTTTTCATCTTCACAGCCACAGATTATAACTACAGGTTTTGCAAACACTCATGGTACCAGTCTGGGACCATTCTGGACTCCTATGTAGCTTAATAAATGTCATCTTTAGCTTTAAAACAGTAAGTAAAATTGTTATATTAGCAATTTCAAAAGCAACATCTGAGGCACTCAGCTCTTACTATGCCATCGTCTCTCTGCTAGAAGGGCTGCATAAAATAAACTAAATAGCTTTAGTATTTTCAGGCAATAACTGTCATGTATTGATTTGATTATTATGCCTTTCTTCAGACTGATCAATGTTGCCACCTATTGTGATGGTACTGTAGCAATTCAATAATCAACTTCTGATTAAAGACTGTAACTCGGTGCAATCACCTTGGACCCTATCACACTCAGCATACGTCTTGAACATTCTGCAGGTTGGAAACATACGTAAGGATAATGAGGTTTTAAGGAGAGAGATAATATTTCGTGTCGGTGACTATATACATTGCCATTGCATACACTCAATTTCAAGTATATCTTTATAAAAAGAAGATACGCGATGGCAGAAATGATCAGTTTTTTGCTGTCCACCCGAACGCTGGACACAGAATAGCTCCACGTGTTGCTAACGAGACACAGAGCTTTTGACTTCCAGGTCAGTAATTCAAACCCAACTTCACTAGATCACTGCAATGATCCATGGCTGCGTGGTAGCCTATGTCAAATAAGCTGGTTCGTTCACTGAAAAAAAAAACCAAAAACCCTTAGCATTAAAATCATCATATTCAAGTCACCTCAAAGTGTTTCTGACCTACCGGACTGACTATAAAACATTTTAGAATAGCAAGCATTAAATACCATGTGAAAAGTTTGACCAATGACATGAAGCTTTAAGATTTTTGACACATGGTAGGTCAAGGAAAGTTTAAATACAGCTCTGTGCCATTTATCTTTTGCATGTACTGCTTCCAGATGAAGGAACTGAAGCCTTTGCATGTGCTGCAGACATACAGGAGATGACACTATATGAATGTTTCAGAAGAGCTGTGAAAAAAACAGGTCACAGGACTCTTAGGGCACTCCTGGGAAAATACAGAGGATAGCACTGGTGAAGAGTGTTGTGTTTTTTTTTTTTTTTTTTTTGCTAAATACCACAGCTAACAGTATTACCCAAATAGCAAGTCACAGTGGCAATAACTGGGTCCAGTGAAGCCATTATTTGCATTTCTACCCAGTCATTACCAGAGCAAACCTATCTGAGACATTTGCTTGCTTTAAATTTTGGAGCCCTGGAGCCCAAGCTAACACTAGCGCTGAACTGCAGACTTTAAACAGACAACACCTATCAGCTCTGGTGAATCAACCTACCACAGCAACCTATCTTGTTTTCTTCTACCAGACAAAGCAGAAGTCAGATTTAGCGGTTGGGACAGGGGTATAAAACTAGACAGACCAAAACCTTTGCACTGTCTGAGCTGTCGATCATATGATTCGATGAAAAACCACAGGAAGTCCGATGAACAGATGTAGAACTGAACTGCAATAACTCTGCCACCACAAAAGTTCAACAACATCTTTTTTGCAGTTAACGATTAGGAAGATAGCATCACGACCAGCCACCACCACCTGGCACAACTCCAAGCAACCTGGTGGCATTGAAGCTAGACTGCTTTGGCTATGCATTGCAAAAAATCTCCTTCCCTTCACAAATTAAACATCAGAGCTGCCATAAGGCTGCAGTGTCATGTCAATGGATTCTCTCCAGTGCATGATAACATATAAGCAATGGAGATGGAGTTGCTTTAAGAGAGATGGAGTTCATCTATGTCTTTGCTTTTCAGCGATCTAGATATTTTACTGGATGCAAGCAGGCCTAACCAAAGAAATGGGACAGTCCGTGTGGAAAAGAAAGAAATCAAATGATTGGATTAACATAAAACTGGAGAATCCTCTTTTCCTCAAGGACTCTGTAAGAAACTCTTGTTTCTGAAACAGCAATCCAACGTAAGGCAATATTTTCAAAAGCATATAAACAGTTGAGGAGAAAAGTACCACTTCCGAAAGTGTCTTATGCATTTCAGAGTCAAATTTTCATTGACTTGCCATGAATCAGAAGCTCCAAAGTCCTTCTGAAAACGTGATCTGCGTGCTTTTGAAAAATCTTACCGTGAGCCTTGTTTGGTACCCGAATGACAGGCTGGCAAATTATGTGTTTCATAATGCTTCAGCTAAATAGCAGTGGTGCCTGGGGAGCATCTGCAGGATTGGAGCTCATTAAGATTATACATAAACTGGCAAAAAAACCCACCAAAAAACCAAAAACAAAACAGGGCTCAGATTCAGCACAATAAAAAGTCCTTGGTATAGGTACCCTAACGAGTATTTCTCCTAGAGCTGGGAATTACAATACAGCAAGGCTCAGTTCAGCACCTTGCCTCACACCAAATATACCAGCCCGTAACGAGTCTGGACAGAGAAAGAACATCTATGTTCGCCTGCAAAATCCACAGTGCCACTATCAGATCTCATCCCCCAAATCCCAATCTGCATCAGCTTAATGGCCAACAGTCTTGAAAAGAATTCGCCCTCACACCTTTGCAACCTCTTCCTGATATATACACACATATATGCAAACATTTATATAGATATGTTTATATCTACCCTATGTATATATAAGCATATATAAGCATTTAAGTACTCTAACAGCATCTACTTTCCCACAATTTCTGGAAAAACATTTCAGACTACTTGTTCTGAGATACTGACAGATTGAATTTTAGCAATTATTTAATTCTTCTGGGGAGACGATGCGATTTCATCTTTCTCTGGTTCTCTCTGCATTTACTGGACTTGTGACAGAAAGTCGAAACGACTTGGGTGAAATATCTGTATGGGCTACGCCACACCTGCCTGATACATCTTTGTATCTTTTTTGGGCTTAAAGACTAGACAGTGCGGTGGAAGATTACACTGGGGAGACAAAGAAAGCAAACAGGAAATCTTCTAGACTAAGCAAGAGCTGCACATTTTGTTCAACGCTCTGCATAAGGCAGAGGTGCAAATTCGTAGAGACTGAGAGGAGAGCAACGACCCAGAGTGTGTCAGGAGATTTTTGAACAAAAAAACAGAGAACTCAAGAAGGCAAAAAGACATTCCAAAAAACGTACGCACGGGCTAAATGTCCTGCACGGTTCAAGCAATCACATGAGCTGGAGCAGAAGGTGACATTCTTCCCAGGGAGTAAAATTCAATACACAGATAACCCATACTAATCTAATGAGATATGAACTTCCCTGTCCAGAAGAATAGGGAAGTGTCTCTGCAGAGAGATGAATGTTTTAGCACGTTCAGACCACTGGTGTGCTGCTTCCGTTTCCAGACCACTAGGAGTAAAGGTCTGTACAACCACAGCAGCATTAAAATAAGTGCGCAGCGTGTGAGCAGTGCATTTACACCGTAAGACTTGAAAGGCCAGAGAAGGAGGCACACCTCTGTCGAGAGCTCAGCAGTTTGTTACAACATACTGTGAAGGCAGGTCAGTTTGGGAGAATCAACCCAACAGCTGTGCCCAGATGCTTATAGGTAAAGACTCAATGATTTTTAAAAGTGAAATATTTGCAACAACCTTGCCAGAGAGCAAGGCCTTCTGCAGGATCAAATTGCTATAAAGAAAAGATTGCGTTTCTTTCCAGGACAGGCCTGCAAGCACCGATAGCGTGAAAGTCCATCTAGCGAGCCAGGGATGCACACAAATACACGCTTGTTTCTCACTTTTTCTTACAGCTAGGAAATATGGCTGATAAATGTCAGGGAACCTCAGTCACGCTGCAGAAATTGGTCTTGTCTTCACGCCAAGTCTTTAATCTGTAAGCTCTCCAAAAGCACTGTACAAACGCACGTTACCGTGCGGCAGTGCACGGCATCGGCCTCCCTTGCTTTCTCTGGAGAAAGGCTCAAAGCGAGAGTGGCATTCATTTACTGAAGGGAACCCGTAGCTGACTTGGCTGGCATTACAAAAGGATGGGAAGGGTTGGAAAACGCACGCGCGCGCTTACAAACCATACACACAGCGTCCCATTTGAGGCACAGTGCTCCAAGATGCTTAGGAGGAGCCAGCTACCTGTTTCGGGTTGTCCTGTACCCACCTCAGCAGGACGCAATTCTGGGCTGCTTCTCAAAGGCTATTAGGAAAATTGGACCCTTGGTCAGAAGCTTCTTCAGCCAACCCAGCCGAAATACCCCGTTTCACACCACCTGAACGGCTGATCCAGAGAAAATCCCTAGAGTGGTTAGTTTGAGAGAACAGGGTGATTGCTGCTCACCTTCAGGGATGTTGCGTCCACCTGGAGAAATTTCGGAATGAGAAGAAAAGATTCAGAAGAGATGGAGTTGCACATTATGCATTGCTGACCTCTGCACAACACCGTGTGTACGGTGGGGATATAGTCACAACCATACTGGAAGATTTCTAACGTAAGGAATCCACCAGTGAATTATACTTGTGAGAACTGATGGGATTACTACCATAATTACGATCTTCTCGCCATGGCAGGATTGTTCTGTACGTTATGCTGTCTAGCTGGATACACATCTCTAGAGAACATTTCCAAGGTGACTGCTCAAAAGAACTGCAACAGGAACATTACACGGCTGTTTGCAACGCTGCAGAAAATATAAGTTGGCTTTGCCACAAAGGAAGAAAAAAAGGACTAGAGACTGATATATGCACTTACACCTTAAGTTTGAATTGGAAGGCACAATGCGTAGATGGAGTACTATCAAAAAAAAAAAAAGCGACTTTCATCCACTTCAGGACTAGTCTGAGATGATAAAAATTCCTTGGAAATACAGAGGCCTTTTAGAGGGATGACCCCAGGCATGGTATCAGAGCAAAACATGAATAACCTCAAAACGATCACAGGTAAAAAATGAGGAATGTTTTCAAAATTGAAGGGGGGGAAAAAAAAAGATTTAAACACGTGTAACGAAGAAAGCCACTGGCAAAAAATGATTCTAGTGCCTGACTTTGCTGGAGCATTGCAATCTTATTATGTACACAAACTGACTACTCAGATAAATAAGTAAAACCCTTTGTGCGCTTTTGCCTTTCGGGAATTAAAATCTGAAAACCAGCATAATCCCTGGAATTCTCACCATCAGTAAAGGGCACCGCTGCAAACTCTCAGCCTTCCCCGTGCGCAAACGGAGAAGAGCCCATCAAGCTGCGAGAGCAGACTTTTGCTGATACGGGGTGGATGCGCATGGCTTCCTAAGGAGGCATTTCCAGAGCATGCACACTGCATAACAGCACACACTATTTTTGCCAGAGCTAAGGAAGATGCAAACGAGTTTAAGATCAAACTTCCTGCTTTTCACCCACAACCCAGCCTTCCCTCAAATACTGCGCAAAGCTTTACATGGCAGTGCAAGCCAGCATGTTTGCAGCAAATATTGTCATCAAAGCCTGAACTCATTTTGAAACCACGTTTGCCATGAACTGTACATAGAAGATTTGAATAGTTCCCAAGAAAAGACGGCTTCTAGGTTGCAGAAGCAGGAGTAGATTTGGGGCAGTTTATTCAGCTGCACCTGACAATTAATTGAATAAACCTTTCTCAGTTCACTCAAAGAAGGGCTCGGATACCCACTGATTTCATAAGCCTCAAAACCAGAGCTTGCAAGCTTAAAAAGACCCCCAAATAAACAAACCCCTAATATAAACAAAAACCCATTCTCCCGCAAACAAAACTGATCCAAGGCTGAATTACTTCTTTCCAGAATTTTATGAATGGGACAGTCGAAAAGCTGCCACCTTCCAAGTACGCTACATGTAAACTTTAAACAACATAATTTACTTCAATAATGCTGTTGGGAACTTCTCACTCTTGCAGTCGTGTAAAAGAGGAGGAAAAAAAATAATCAACTCTTTGAAGTCCTTGAATTGGGCAAAAACTTAAGCTATCCTAAATCCTTACGTCCAATGTTTAGATCCCTCTGCCAAAAGCAGAGAATAGCAAACGTGGCGAGCAAGGGCAAGGCAGGGGGAGAGCAACTGTGCACAGTCCACAAGAAGCACAAGGAGCCGAGATGTTCGGCTCCACGGGAAAAGGCCACGTGCCTCCGGGGTCCCAGCTCCACCCGGTCAGCAGGAAATCCTAATGGGCAGCTAATGGGCTCATATAAAACAAAAAAAAGGGCTTTTATGGTTCAGGCCTTGCCAAAAATCTGCTGAAGACAGTCTAGCTGACAAGAGAAGCCTTCTAGGCGAAGATGCAGCAGAGAAGAATTGACTCGTCTATGCAGGTTACAAAGTCTGTTCTGGCTACTGGATAAAATTACAGATCCCTGCTCCCTTCACCAGCCTTTTCCTAAAGTCAAAACAACACTAAAAAAAAATCAACCAATATTCCAGTCGTCACGTCAGAGATAACTCTATGCTAACTAGTTTCAGAAATGGGAACTGTATGCTTTTAGTCTAATTGATATAATTTACAAAATTTTCACAGCGAAGAAAAACTCACTTGAAAGAAGTTTAAAAAGGGCCTAGAGATATGAACAATGAAAGGTTTGGAGAAGAAAATCCAGCTGAACGATAGTCCACCCCCAGGGTAAAAGCCAAGCGATTGGGCAAACGATGTTCTGCCATGCCTCGCACCAGCGACCTGCAGTGAGCAGTGCAAAATAAGCACGGCGTGTTGGCGATAGGTGTAGCTATGAAGGAGACAATTAAGCCTGAAGAACATGAGCCACGTTTTCCTGTTTCAGTAACGCACCCGAACAAGCACTCGGCATTGCTGCAAGAGGTACTACTTGCCCCGGGAGCCCTGTCTGGAGGATGTACAAATTCTGACCCAGCTTTCTATGGAGGTATTGATCTACATGTCACCGTTTGGAACAGTTTTCTGAAATTACTTTTTCATAGCAATTGTCACGCTCAGGCTTAGGGTTTTTTCTCCCCCCTCCCTGGGAAAGGGGGTGAGGGAGAAGGAAATTCCCTTGACCTCCTTCATAGATTCAGTCTGGTCCTTCCCTTGCTTGCGAAGAGGCACTGCCCACCTGCAAAGTCTCTAGCACCGATTTTCCTCTCGCTTCTGTTCAGCCTCCAAGATGGGATGGAAGGGGCTGAAGCATGCTGACAGCACAAGCCACTCTAATTTCACAGTTAAAGGATATTCCTTTTGGAAACTACCTGTATGAGCCTCCTCTGCTACCCTAATGTAGTACCGGGATTTTCCAGGTCAATCAGGAGGCAGAGAACTAAGAGGTCAAAATGCTGTTTTCACCCGCCTGTTTCCTTCAACCCAAAGTCAGAGTTACTGCAACATCACACGTGTGTGTTTGCTCACTTAGCAGCACAGACCACATTGCCCCAACACCAAAGGCGTCAGGAGACGAGCGCAGCGATTCAGTTTGCATATTTGTCCCATGACGAGGTCCCAGACATGCTCTCGCTGGAAACTGGTGCAAAGCCGCGGCGTCGTCCAAAACATCCGGCCAAGCCAAAAGAACATTTCTTTGCACGGTTGGGACCAAGTTCCCCTCTGCTATCACTGCACAGGGGTCCAAAACAGCATGCAAACTTTGGCTTTGAAAATCAAGCACGGAAACGCAACCCCCGTTCTAGCCCTCCGCCAGCCCGGTTTAACACGCCGCTGCTGACTTTTTCGATAGATTTGCTTATGCAAAGGGCTTCTTGCAGCTCTTTTTGCAGAGTTTTACATAACAGCAGCCGCAAAGACGAAGCCAGAGCCGCTAGCGTCCTCCGGTCCCTCCCCCAAGGATGTCGCCCGCGCGGCACGCCAAGCCCAAACATCCTCTCCCCGCCTGCCGCGGGCTCGCAGCAAAGCAGGCGCCTGCGGAGGCAGCGCTGAAGGAAGGCGTCCCGTCGATTTGGTACGTCTTAATCTGCGAGCGCCAGACCTGTACGTATTACAAACCGGTAACAATTACTTAAGAACAGAGACAGACTCGCCGTCAGCAGCCGCTAGCTCTGCGATGGGGGCAGCCGAGGAAGCGGACTCTTATCTGTCTGAAGCTCAGGACGTGCTGACTAACGCCCCGTGCAAGACCTTTGGCTCCGTAATCGCCGTGACCTGGGAAACGCACCCCCTGACGCACATGTACTCCCTTCTTAAGGGTTTCGAGTGTCGTAACGCCCTTCGCTTTGCGCACGTTGACTTCGAACTTCGTTTGATTTGCCCGAACTCAGGCAGCCCTGCGACGACAGGCCCCAACCGAGCTGCTTTCAGCTCGTATCACCGGGGTGTCTTTTCCTAACTGGATTTTTAGGTCAAGATGGCATGTTCCAATTAGCTACTGGAAGCAAGCCTTTCTCAGCGCTAGAGACCAGTAGTACATGCGAGGGAGAAGGGAAAGAGAACTGATGAGAAAGAGCAAAGATTAACTTCAGGCCGCAGGGCATTTCTTTTAGTTTGGCAGCTGGGCAACTGCATCTCCTTGGACTGGCTAAGCAAGGGGGAGTCAGGAGCCGACTGGCTCCAAAAAGTAATATTGTTTTTTCCTCCAGCGGCCACGGTTTTAAAAAGTAGCTTTTCCCCTACAGTGAAGCCGTTCTTAATGCTAACGCTCGCTCCAAACTGGAAAAAGGCCTCCAGTGAACTGCTCTTGCCTTCTTGCAATAATGCGTGGAAATCTCTCGGGTTTTCTGTTTTACTGTGCGTTAGACGGGATATCTCCGTATCTGCTTGCCTTCGGTGAATGTACTTAAGACCTCCCATTTGGTTAAAGACGGTCTTTAAAACATGAAGGAAACAGTCCTAGAGAACTTCAGGCTCGGGAATCTTAAAAGTCAATTATCTGTAAATGCTGTAATGTCCCTCTGTTATTCATTCAACATCTCTGCCCCCTTCCTCTTGGTGCATTTGGGTGCGGGAGCGTTCGCCCTGGTGACAGCACTCAGTCTTTGCTGTCTCAGCACCAGAAGAACCGAGCTTGGCCAAACCTGACGGGAAAGATAAGCCAGAGGAATTCAAATACAGTTTTTGCTGCCTGACTCTCTGCTCAGAGCTGGAGCCCCCACTCGAGTCTCACAGGCCTCACGTTCAGTTAAAGCGCACACGTTTCAGGGCTGTGCTCTGCTTTCCTGCTCCGCACTTCAGAGGCAACATTTCCTACCTTATTTTGGAGCTGCCAGTTGATCAGACCCTCTGGCTGACCTTCCTTCAGTGAGCTATCTGATATAAGCCTCTGGTTTCCTATCTGCAAAAAGCAACCCTTGCTGGGGTTTTTAGATAGCTGGCACATTGCAGCAAAGGAAGGGAAATCCTCCTCTTGAAGCGGCTGGATGCTGTCGCGGCATTACTGAACTGAAACACAGCCAGGGTACGCTCTTATTTTGCTGGGAAATTGTCACCTAAACACCCGCTGCTTCTTCCTCCAACGATGGGAGCTTGGACTACCTATTTACCCCTGTGCAACGCATCCCTACTACCACACCGGCTTAAGAGCCACGCTCTCGCTGCAGTTGAAACATCTTCTGTGACGAAGGAACTGGTATAAACTACCTAGTTGGCAACGTTATGTCCTGCAGGACTCCCTGCTCTTCCCCATCCTCCAGACTGTAAGAGCCTTTCGTGGCTGGAAACACCCAGCACCGACCCGGAGTGCTAGCTCGGTCACTAAGTGCTATGAAAAAAGCTAACAGGCTGGCATGTGGGCAGAAGAGAGCATCGTGGGGTTCGTTAGGATAAGGAGCAAATATGAGAACGTGGCCAAGAGCATCAGCTTGTTTGCAAGCTTGCCAGGCTGAGCTTTACAAACTTCAGAGCCTTAAACCCAGCCTAAACCCATGTGGATTCAAGACTCAACGCAATCATCTCACATTGCTCTACTACGTAACCAACCACCACCAGAAAGCTGGGGTGACCTACACCAGCTGCCTTTTAAGTACTAACAGCACAATCCTCATTAACGACGCTGATATATCTGAGAAATCTGAGCGGTCTCCCACTCGGACAGGAAAAAAAAGCCACCTACAGCAACAATTACTCTGAGCAGGTACAACCATTCGGTGAATCACCCGGATAAAAGCACTGCAACTTGCACCAAAGGTTGTGACAAAATTAATCTCTTTACGGGAATGCAGTTGAGACAGCTATCAGCTGACAAAGCACCCTTCTTCCTCATTCTCACTTCTTGGTGTAGTTACTGTAAACATCGAAGACATATCTCTAATTTATACATTTAATTAAAAGAAATCTATAACATTCATGCTGTTTACATTTAACCTAACACTGCCATGAAAGCTGTAACTTTGTCTAGGATTTATATGCTGTACTCGAATGTATTCAGATTCCTTGATTTAAACATAAACATAGAAGTGAAAACGTGTCAAATCACAAAAAATGGGAAAGATCACATTCCATTATCTAGTTCATCTGTCAACCAGGGCAGAAATGTTCTGAGGAATATTTTGCTCAATCTACCATATGTCACGGAAGCTTAATTTAAACGATTAAATCGGAGAAGACACCTAACACTTAAAAGCAGAAGAGCAAAAGGACTAGCATAGTTGGAACTTGGCTGCACGATGTTTTCTTTCCTGACCTTGTTTTCAATTGCTCATAACTCTCCAAAGCTTGCACCTTCTGGGATTAAATTTCAGAATTTGGCCTCAGCCACATTTTCTTATATTGGAGGAAAAAAAAAGGAATGAGGAAAAATTGGAATTAAAAGCAAAGAAATTAATAAAACCATTTAAAATGGAACTTTTTTTTCCTTTTTAGCTACCTTATCTCTTCTGAAGATTTGCAGTAGAAAATGAACACATGGGTTGGAAATAGCTCTCGACTGAGGAGAAAGAAATGTCAAAGCATTTCAGCGTAATTTTACTTTGCTTTGACCGAAGTTGCAAGATATTTGGAAACAACACGTCATACACATGCAGCGCTTTTGGCACTGGCCTTCTCATTATACTAACAACATATGCAGCTAAGTAAGGAAGGCCGCACAACACATGCAAAGCAGATTTAGTCACAGCGAAAAATGTCATAAAAGTATAGAGTACGTAGGGTGGCTTTCTATGGTACGGAGGAGGAGGAGGGAAACTGGGGAAACGTCACTTTGCTGGAGCAAACGTCCAGCTCCGAAGTTAATACCGGCCGGGCTCTGGCTCTGAGCCCCCATGTAACATACTGGACGGCGAGTTATGGAGCTGCTCAACCAGAGCTCTGGGCTCCTGCCAAGCTGTTGTGAAGCCAGCAGGGCCCTACGGTGCTGGAGAGGGAAGCTCCTCTACGCTCTCTGTTGGGAAGAACCTAGATCATCCTCAAAGATTACCATAGTTTCAATTGTGTGGCAGACAACCGGTTAGCAGAACTGGAGGAGTTTTGAGAAACGCACACACGCAAACCATTGCTTACCAGTGTCAGAGATCTGCTACTACGGGAAGCTGCTTTTAATGCTTGGGAAGTTCACAGTCTTCTCCCAGCTGAGGAAAGTCCTCTATTTTCCTAGCACCTCCCCAGTGCTTTCGTTCTGCCTTGTATGTTTTCTCATCTTGTAGTAGCTTCCTTAAACCAATGTCTCATGAAATCACCCAGTTTAATGTGGCTGGTGACAAATAACCAGATACCCAGAAATGGACTTTTTTTTTTCTTTCCAAAAATTGATTTTTGTCTGTGCAAAGTTTAAACTCTTCTGCTCAAAGTCTCTACACATGCCCTTCACTCCTATGAAATAAGAGAATGACCCTAGCTCTATATGTGCCACTCACTGAAGAAATTAAATTTAAGGAATATAATGTATATATATGGTATATATATTTAAGGAATAAGGTATATATTTTTTAAAATCCACAGCCAAATCAATGCCAGGTAAAATAGGTGCCTTTGCACGGTATGCAGCATCTCAAGGACTTGCATGGAAAAATCTGATTTGGCTGCTATATTCACTTTCAACTTTGTTGGATATTTCACAGTGCAATGAAAGGCCTAGATCAGACTTCAGTCTGTGCACGCTGAAATATTTGATTCATCTCTTTCGGTAGTTCATGCTGCTGTCAGGGACTGGAGTTTGTATGGCACCTCCTGAGCCCTCCCCTCCACAGAGTTTGCAGAGCGCTGAGCACCAGGCCCTGCATTTCTCACTGCAGACCCAGCCTTGACTTTGGCAAGGACCCTCTGCCACCTGGAGAGCAGCGGCAAGGGCAACATCCCTCATCCTGGGGAACATCAGGAAAATGCCACCACTTACCTCTTTTCCTCCCCCCGAACCATGTTGCTAACTCATTGTTTTTGTTTGCAATTGCAACCGTTGCCGATTGCTGCTCACCGCTACTGCGAAACGGCCTCCTCTTGGGTCAGAACCGGTTGGGGCTTCTTTTACAACCGGCCCAGGACCTGACACGTGAGACACCGCACGGCCCCTCTCGCGCTGACTGTGCTGCCCGTACAGCACAACCACACACCTGGTTCAACGAAGGAGGAAACCGTTGCAACAGACTTCCCTCATGTCAGGATACAGAAATATTTTTCTGCACCCTACAGGATACACAAAGAATTGCATATTTAATTTTTTTAAATCCACATTTTGATATCTGGCTATATTTGCACAACAGCAATTTTGTATTTTGTATGCTGGCTGAGAAAAGTCAAATATTAACTACAAGTTAAGAGGCAACCAGCCTCCACGAGACTACCACTGCTGCTTGCTCATTCTGGTTTGTTATGCTTTTCTTAATACAGCTCTTCCTGTTTTTTTTTTTTTAATCACTTTTTGAGAAAAGATGTTAACTATACTATTAGCATATGCTGAACAGCGAATCTGACGTTCCTATCAGTGCTTCTCTTTCCTAGGCTACTTGCTGAACAGCTCTTTCACTCAATTTTTATGTAATTATGAATTTTAATCACAAACTTGAATAAACAACTTTCTTATTACCTGGCCAAATGATACATTCGGAAAACCTGATAACTGACCCTCCACCTTCTCCCTGTTTTGCTCAGAGCCCAGCTCTGCTCCTATTCAGGTTCAAAGGAATTCTTAAGTTTACAACATCCATAGTTTCCCGATGGTCTAATCCTGGGTCAGAAAGAAAAAAAAAACCTTTAATAACTGTTGTTATAGGACACTATTCCACCTTCTAAAGCCTCTGCATGTAACTGCATGAATTCTCATCTGTTGCCTTAATGGGAAGCAGTTAATTATAATCCACAAGCTGCCACAGGCAAGGCTGAAACATTAATCAGCCCTGCTGGCTACAGAACTGTAAGGGGAGTTACAATTTTGCATAGCAGCAGTCAATGGACTAAAACCAGGTGACTCCAAAGCTGAGACCATCACAGCAGAGACACACAAGGGAATAGCTGCGCACGGCAGAAAAAACTCTTGCACTGCTGACTTCATTCCTCCTGGAGTGGTTTATTTGCCTTTTTTACATTTCTTTTGGTTTGAAGAATTAGCCTAAGAACGTGCATTTCTCATGGCTGAGCAGAGCCATTATAGTTTTTTTCCTCAAAACCGGTTTTGGATAACCAAAACCCTGTGCAGACTTCTGTGGAAAGCTGACCTGTGTAGCTATATTATTGAATATCTCTTCTGAAGTAACTACTGTAACTGCAGGAGAAGGTGATTTCATTCCGGCGTAATTATTCTGTTTTGTGAAGAAAGCAATTACTCTGGAATGAAGTCACTGAATCCACGATGCAGCTTCCAGACAGGAACTGGAAGATTTTCGAGGGATGGTAGGGGATAGATATTAAGCCTCCATGTAAATACTAGTCTCCATGTCGAACAGCAGCTTGGGAATAGGAGTGTCCTGTGCTAGCCCACCCTTCGCCTTCATCTTGGCCAACGCAGCTCATTCCTGAACTGCAGGATCACTGTTACCGAAGTCACTCACCCGACGCACAACCTCCCGAGTAGCCTCGGCCCCGTTGTGCAATACCCCGTTCTGTTCCATTCCTTCACTGCTGGAAGAAATCAGCTTCTCTGGATTCCAGTAAGATGTGCAAAGTCCTCTGCATGAGCAGCAAGCCATATTCTCTGGAAGCAGATTCCCTAGAGGACTTGGACCGAATTACCAGCAGGATGTAAAGGAGGCAATCAAAATGCATAAAACCTTGGATTTTCAAAAAAACTGCCAGCATAATGCTGAAGTCAATGAAAGCCTTACCAGCGCTTCTGAAAACCCTACATGTAAGGCTTGCATACGTGATACTTGCATTTATACAATTAAATTATTATCGAATGTTTCCCCAAATTAGTCCGTCGTCAGTCAGTCGTTTATCTTGTAGGCATTAAGGAAAACGAAGATCTTGTGCAAGGGCTGAAGGGAGAAGCTGGGTGAACTGTATGAAGCTTCTCCTGATGGTAGCAATGGTCTTTTGGGGACCATAACAGGCTCACCGATTTTACCACGTGCAAAGCAAGTTTGATTCTGGACACTGGTGTCTATAGGTGGAACCTCTGGGGCCCGGACCATCAGTAGCCTCTCATTTATAGATATGAAGGATCTCACACTCAAGCACACACAGCCTGTATCGGCTTTCTGACTTCACCGGTTCACAGCAGAAAGGAACCGTGTTCTGCCTGAGGTTTGCAGTAGGATATGTGGTATGCTATTTAAGAACGTCTGTTTTTTAAGGAACGTCATGTTTATACTACGCTAAATTTTAAAAAGCGAGGAGTGCTAAATTGTAATATTTAAAAGTTTATTTTAGCTCCAGTCACAGCTTTGAAAGCATCCGATTTTTCTGGTTCTCAGCTACATCAGCAAGGAGGCCAAGTCATCTATTTATCTTCTTTTGAAATGGCTTTGCCTTGCAGGATTGAGGCTACAAACGGGGACCCTAGCTGGCAGCAGCCACGGGCTGACCTGGGGACACCAAGCGAGTCTCAATGAGGGGCAGACGAGACTTGCGTGCCCTTCCCATAGGTTGCAGACTAGCTGGTTTCAGCAACTTCTTATCAATGGGCAAAGGATCCAAAATTGGAACAAAGTTACATGAGCTAAGGCAGCTCTAAGCATTTTTATAGTGATCCATTTTTCATGAAAGGGGGCAAGAGCTCTGATAATAAAAGTGCAAAAATTCTGTTTACAGGATCTTCATATAAGAAGCAATGAAATTAAGTAAGGCTGCATTACCTGCTAATGCTATCAATTAACGCAGCAACCACTTCCAGACATCATAATTACCATACGTGCACTGAGCTTTTACCTCTGGGCTTATTAATTTTGTACCCAGGAGGTTACAACTATCGACTGCTTTCGGACATATCGATATGTGCCAACAGAAAAGCTCCCGCTGCAACGCATTGTTGCACAAACCGAAATGATCCGAGTGACAGAGAAACAGCAGTCTGCACCGATCATCAGACAACTGGCTACCGGTCGTTTCTCCATCCGCTCTTAAGCACGCGGACGCAGCGGCGCAACAGGATGACAGCAGCTAGCTCTGGCTGGCTAGGGGCAAAACTTACATGGTCTGCAGTGACAGATAATGACTATTAGAAAAATGCAAAATCACTCTGTGATTTTATGTGTACATACATATAACATAGATATATATAAATATATACATAAATATACATACACATATATACATACATATACATACATTAAACCAATGGATCTTATTTCTCACTGGTATCTGCCACACTGCGAATTTGCTCATGGCAGGAGTGACTGCCAACCAGAACTACTCTGCAAACTCCAAAGCAATCTGAAGTTCGATGCATCTCTGAAAAATATGCATTTGAACCCTCATCATTCCTTCTCAGGATTTTTTTTAAAGTGCATTTGACTTCTGAAGTTTGCTGAAAACTAAATGCATACGGAACGATAATGACATCCAAATACTGACTGGAAAAAGCAGTGGCTGTTTTGCACCCCCCCACCCCTTGCCTGGCATAAGACAAACGGGTTTCAGAAAAAATTGCACCTTGTTTGCACTTGGGTTTTGCTGTCAGCTCACCTGCATAGTTCAAAATACACATATCTTTTTTTCATTCTGGTCAAGCTTCTACAAAATTAAAAAAATCTACTTTAAAACCTCCCTGTAAAAAAATAAAGCATTATTTGTATCTTTAAATAAATCTTAATTTTCCCTCTTCTAGTTTAGCCAACGTATTTCAAGCAAGACTACGCTGCACACGCTGGAGGGACTCTCTTACCAAAATCATTAGATTCTCATAAAACAGGAATATTTATAGGAACGTTTAGGAATTCTGTAAAACACGATTGCAACTGCGGCGCAGAGGAGCCCCGTCAGCAGGCAAACCTACGGAGCGCGCCGCGCTTGCAGTACGCGCCTGTGACTTCCAAAAAATCTGGAAAAGGCGGAAAGGCCCCGGGGAGGCGGGGGCAAAGCCACGGAGCAACAACCAAGCCTAAACAGTTAATCCGTCCTTCCCGCTCCCGCGCCCAGGAGCGCGGCCGATTTCGTCAGGGAGGTTTGGCAACGTGAGAAATCCTGTAACCAATTTCATTTCCTGATAAAGCACCGGGCGGCCGGGGTGGGGGGGGGGGGGAAGTCAGCCAGAGGCTTTCGGGACTGTCAAGCGCTCAGACGTGACGGAGAGGCTCCTGCGAGGAGCCAGCCTGTCTCTGGCTTATCGCCGCTGAGCCAAGCGGCACCAGGCGAGCGCCGGCCGAAGCGCGAGGCCGTAGCGGCCCTGTAACCCCCCCCCCCCCCAGCTCCAGCACGCTGCTTAGACCCCGCTTCGAGCGACCGAGCTGTAAGCGCACGGCCGTGCCAAACACGCCTGGCTACGCAGCTTTCTACTGCCCTCGCTCTTCACGTATTTTAAAGCCAAATCCTAGGAGAGACTTTGTATCGAGGCGTTTACAATCCCCCCCCCGACATACAGCCTTTTAACAGGGAAAATCCAAATACAGAGGAATAAATCACTCACGCACGGATATATTTTGGCAAGAGCGAGACGACGAGGGACATGTTTTCCCGAGCAACTGGGGGCTGCCCCGGCTGGAAAGCTGAACGCCCCGATTCAAAGAGTCTTGCTTTTAAACCGAGAGTGATTTTTTTTTTTTTAATTTATCTTCATAAATAACCCCGATAATTTTACCGAACGGTAACAGTCAATATCAGATCTAATAGCCAAACGACACACAGGCTTCAGTGCAAGCGCAGCTGCGATTCCCTCCTACGTTTAAACGCCATCTTTCAATACAGAGTTAATCCGACTGGCTGCTCCCTTTCATATCATCACAAAGTGCTTCACAGCTCAAACATTTTCACAGGAAATTCAAGTAGCTTGACACACCGAGATTTGAACTTTTAAAAGTCTACAGTTTGAGCTTGTAAAAAAATAAAAATAAATAAATAAAAAAAATACTGCCAGTCTGATGACCCCTGAAGGGAAGATAAAAGGAGAAAATGGCTCAAATAATAACTTCAGGCCCTTCATTACCAAAACGCCGGGTAACTTTTCAAGTGGCTTGCAGGCTTATAACAGCAACGACGTCTGCAATCGATTAGCTCCACCCGCACAAGCGGACGTCGCAGCGCCAGTGAGAAAGCACCGCTGGTTCTAGAGCTCACGGGGAAGCAGAACGTAACTGCGCCAAAACCCAACATCTCCGAAAAGGAAGTTGGGGAAGCTGAAGAAATATTATGCTTGTTCTGCACCAAAGTGGCTGAACTTCTTCTCGTTGCATCTTCTGTTTCGCTGGAAAGCCTGGGATAAATCTTTTTTGGACTCCTAAGGAAACTGCTGCTCACTCGACTCGTTTTGTCCTGTACCATAAACGCAACCACTGTCGGCTTTGCTGGGATCTTACACGCACTGCGCTTAGGACACACACAAGCTAGTAACATCAAAAAAAAAAAGAAGAAAGTTCCTTGTGTTAACTATTTATCCAGGTCTGCAATCACGGTACACGGCCTTGGAGGACTACACCGGAGCTCTAGCGGAGGCAAGGTCTGAGCTTAGAACAAACACATTCTAGGAGCCCAATCCCAGGTGCTCCTTCCATGCTTTACTCATGTTATTTAATGAGCACTTTAGACCCCCAAATTATACAATGAGAGAAACAACAAGAATACCTGAGCTGGACATGGAGAGGATCAGTTATACTTCCAGAGTGTTTTCATATTAACAGTGCAGTTTCATATTAACAGTTTTAATATTAACATATTAACATCTTTGAAAGTACCATTCATATTTCTGAGCTACCGCTACGCATTTACCAAATTTTGTGATGATTCCTCACATACGACCACAGAGTAAGCAAGAAACTCTATGACACAAAAACAGGAAATCTATTTTCTTCTCTCTTCAGGCCACAGCATTAACATGAAGGGTAATACTGCAGGTTATGGTATACCACAGACCGGTTGACCTAAGTGAAAATCAGCCCAGATGAATTAATCCTTATATACTACTTCTAAGATGAGACCCCACGTGAGCTAAATGGAAGTGGATGTGGGTAATCAAGACTCATCATTGCACTTTGAGACCAACAGTTCACCAATTAAATAGCACTAACTCCATCACTTCTCCATCAGCTGCTTGCTCTCAAGCCCCTGCAGTTCCACTCTGCTGAGTGCCTTGAAGTGAAACCGAGTTGTCTGAAGCTTTGGAGCTCACTGATTCACTTTTGCTACTCTATTCACGTGCAGCATAAGAAGAAACTCGTGCTGGCATGCTGCGAGCCTGTCCTTGGGCAGTGCAGCTAAACAGAGTGCTGGGTTTAAGAGGAGATGGCCATACCTCAGAGTTGCATGGGAATACCCACATCAAACGGGCTGGCATGTCCCTGGACTTCTGTTCCAAACGACAGCATTTCAACTGCAAGGAGGCATAAAGCCAGAGCAGATCGGATGAATACTGTCAACAAGGAAACTCAACCAGTCTGCGGACCGCTGCGGGCATTACTGCCCTGCAAAGGCATGGACAGCTTTGGTTGGCAGCCCACCAAACTCCTGCAGATTTAGGGGATTAGACTGGTCTCCTTACACCTACGAAGATACAATGCGAACACCAGTCCCATGCCATCCTTTAAAGCCTCAGAGACACAAGATCCATCTTTCCAAATTTCTGGGCTACTGTTAAATCAATGCCACTTCCACAAAACAGCAGGGAAGATGATGGAGGAAGGGGATGGAGAAAAGTGGAGCATAGATGATCTCCCCCTAATTAATACTCATCAGTATGAGCTACATATTCCCCAGCATGAGATATGCAAAGTCCTAGCAGCTGCTGAGCATCCTGCTCAGAGCAGGCCTGGAAACATCTCCAAAGCGTGAAGATATGGCTTGAAATTGTTAGCCTGTTGAGGCCAACAGCAAAACTCTCAAATTCCAGCAAGATCAGGATTTTCCCATGGATCTCTGAAACGCTAGGACATAGCAATGAATGTTTTAGGGACGAAGAAGAAAACAAGGTTGAAGTGCTCCATTCACTCTTGATCTACAAAGGAAAATTTTATAGAGTGCTCTCTCCAAGTTGAAAGCATGGTTATTATTTTCTGCTGGAAAGGATTTTGGCTCATTTACAGCAAGAAACTGATACTACACGAGAAATAGTTTAAAGATCAGGCATTCAAGAGCTTGCTAATGCATATTTTCCTATGCTGATGCTGCAATGATGTTTATATTACTCCTCGATAGGGAGGTGTCAGAAAAGTATTAGTGCATTTTTAACTGTGTGCCAGGAAGACAAGTAAAACAAAATAGCTGTTTCTTTCTTGTTCTAGTCAACAATGCCAAAAGTTGCTGTTTATTTTTTTCCACTCCCATGGAAGAATTTATAACCACTGAAGTAAACTGAAGCTAAAATACTGTTTTAATTCCAAAATTGACAGACAGCTGCTATGTCAAAGCAAACCTAAGTTGTCTGGGTTCCCAGGAGCATTCACCTTTGAAAAATGAGTTCCCTGGAGCTGCTTGAGGGGTGGGGTATTTTTTGGTCCCTTCCCCATAATGCTATAAAAACAACTGAATAAAAACGTGGTCCTGTAGAAGTTTCATATCCAGAAGATACCTGGGGAGAGGTGGAGAGCACATTCCCTTTTCAAATAGCCCTAAGAGTAACATACAAATACGGTATCGGTCACAACGTTAGCTAGCTCTCTTCGGGAGCGCCAAATGGAGGTTGCGAATGCCGCAGTACACATCACTGCTGTTAGACCTGGCCCTGTGCAAACATGCGATATACTCAACTCAGATCTTATGGGCAAAAGGACTTGTCCATAGTGACAAAGAAAACGAAATCTTGGCACGTACGACTTTCAGAATCCACGCATACGTTTACTGGAACAGCAACTGTATCAAGAGTTTTGGTTGCTTTTTAGTTAAGAATTTTAAAACACACCCTTAATAAATAAATAAATATGCTTTATAAGTGACTCAAGAGACCATGCCAACATTTTAAAAGTCTTGTGCTCAGCGATATGAAGTTCCATGGTTTTTTCATTAACTGAGAGTTTCAAGTTAAACTACATGCTAAAGGGCTGCAGAATGCATTTATTTTGCTTTCCCTAAAGCTTGCAGGTTACATGATTTCTTCCATCTTTTATTAGGGACACTTCCGAACACGGACTTCTGCCAGTATTTAATCCGGCTCATCAGCAGTATTTGCATTATATTACATATAAGGCATATAAATAAAATGCATAAAATACATACAATGCTGCAAACGAGTTTCCCTAAAGACTACTGAAATACACTTTCACGCACGGGAATTTCACAAAAGGAGTCAACAGATTTCAAAGACTTTGAATGCACAGATGCTAAAGCAAATTTACCTCGGCACTTGGCTTCTGCAATGTTCAAAAAGAAAAGAACCAAGCATATAAACAAAGGTTTAACAAGTATAAGGGTTGCAATTCTGTTAATAAATATATACGGACCTCACTGCAATACTTTCTTACCATGCTCTCTTTAGTTAATATATTCTGACTAGCTGCTCAAGTCCTGCTAAGGAAGCACTTCTGTGGATTATCATATTTATGTTTAAAAATGACTCTGTGTGGCATTTTTCTCTGACATAAAACCAAGATGATCTGTGTTTTGGTCCTCAAGATTCTTATTTCTGGAATTATTATTTCTGGGATTATAAATTAAGAGTGGCTGCTATGTTACCTTCCTTTATAGAAATTTCCAAAATACAACACAAATCAGAAGTAATGGTATAATGAAGCATTTTGGTACTTTAAGCATGTTAATAGTCGCATTTTTTCAGTAACGTTATTCACACAGCTAAGTTAGATCTTGTCCACACACAAGTTTGCGTCATTTAACTAAACAGATTAAAACAATATAAATGCCAGCTTGGACGTACTTATTATAAAGTGGTGTCATTCGGTTTAGTTTAAACTCATTGTCAACAACTTAAGCAGCTGGGCTTACATTAAAATAAGAGCACCTGCATGAGGGTTTGCCCTGGTTCAGACAGACAAGTTTATAATCCCAGTTTAAGATTAACTAGTGTCATCTGAGTGCAGACATCTTTGCCTGCCTGCTTACAGCTCCACAATGGTAAGTTATTTACTGAGCACGAGGCCCCATCAAAACTCTCTAGATCATTTTTCTTGGAATCGTGGTTACTCGAAATCATATTTCTCAAGGGATGGGGAGTATATTCTTTTCTACCCAAGGTCTCTGAGAAGCTGGCCTCTAAAAGGAACGCCTTCAAAGCAACATGAGTTACTATTCATCACTTGTCGGGCAGCTCACGGAAGCAGGGAAGTTTGACATCTTCATTCAGGATATAAGTTGCCAGAAGGATATACACAATCTATAAATATTATTCTTAGCAAGCGCTTGGTGTTTTGGAAAGGCCCAAAAAGCACTCTGTTTAAAAAGTTTCCTATGCTTCTCCTATTAATCTGATCTTCTTCAGGTGAAGGGTTAACAGCAGCCAAGGGTCAGTGAAGGGAAGCCTGCACCATAGACGCCTGCCTAACGTCAGCCCTGAGGATGCCTTAGATACAACCAGCTTCCGCTATAATAAGATCCTTGACCCTTCAGTCAGAAAAACATAAATATCAGGAAGAGTTTTGATGAAGAATTTACTTTTAGGAAGTTTTCTGTCTCTCTTGCTTAGTACTATGCCCTGGAGCTCTGTAGCGGAGCTGCTGATCTCCGCAGCTCATTCACTCGTACGCCTTTACGTCACGCAAAGTTATGCATTCTTCTCTCTGCCTAAAGTCCAGGGTAGTGAAGTACTGTTGTAACCATTAAACAAGTGCACAAAAGAGCTGTACATAGCTGAGGAACTACAGATCTGCCACAAAGTTTAATTTAGATTACGGAAGACTGCTCTTCTGGATTCTGAAGCCTACCAGTATCTTGCTCTGGCCAAATAACAAGCACTGGGAACAAAGGACACCTGGATGCTGGTAGTAAAATTGCTGTTACTATCATCAGGATTAATCGTAACAGACAATGGGGCAATGGATGATCTCTCGGAAACCTGCGTTTCATGGCATGAAATGCTTTAGAGATCGTAACCACCATCAAACTGGACCTGAAACACAGGTGACCGTTACAGAGTAAAGGCAAATCATCCCTAGTAGCATGACTCTGGACCAGGAGCTAAATTCTTTAAAGCAGTAAACCTGAAACGGCTCAACTGTGTACTGCAGTGACAGTTTGCAGGTGGGAATGACAACTATGATACCAGCAGCATCCAAAGTGAGGTTTAAATACTCTTAACCAAGCCTAGACCAAAAAACTTCTCACAGGCTATTCCAGTATCTCAGTGTGCCAGCACGGTGATGGACTGATGGTGACGTTCCTACCAAAAACTACAACTGCCAATACATCCCGAGTGACACAGTTCTGAGGAACATCGCCACTCTAGGTAGCACGCATGCATATAACATGCTAGCGGTTTTCTTCGCAATCTGGTTTACTGCTCCGAATGCTACCCACCTCTTGCCGCTGCACGCGGCAGGACGAAGGAGTCAGGAGCACTAACGGCCATGGAGCAGGCCCATCTTTCTGCCCAGCTTCTCCACGAGCTCAGGAGCAACGCCTAGCCGAGTTGCGGCCAAGCCCCCTTCTCTACACCGCCAGCTCAAGGGAAAAGCACAACAGTGTTTAAAGCTGGGGGTTTTATCTGCGGCCAGAAGCTGGGCTAGGAACAACGCTCAACTTTGCAGCAGAGTGCAGCCACACAAATTTGCAGCCAGAAGCTGGACACACAACTTTGTTGCCACCTCAGTCAACAACTATGTCATTTTTATGGCATTTTGGGTAGCAAAACCCAGGAACTGGGTGACATGCCAAGGATACAAAGCTGCCCTGGCCCATCTTACAGGTGATACCTAACAACAGTCACAGGGATATTTTACTGTTCTCCCCTGCTCACAGGTGCCTTGATGATCAGGGGCTTCCATGAAATACCTGGAAGCTAAAGAAGTTGGAAGTACATTATTAATAAAAGGGAAACCTCCGAGAAGTGCTTTTGACACCTGAAGGGAAGCTTTTTGCGTCAACAGACTGAAGGCTTTTACCCTTGCTCCTTTTACATAATCTGTGAAATTTTAATGCTCATAAAATTAGAATGCACTTCGATAAATATTAAATTTAGTACCATAGGCGCAAGTTGATGGCATAATGGCATGTCTGCCTAACACAACAAGAACATATGACAACATGCACATGGATGACAAAATGCTAATTGAAACCAAGAGAAAAAAAAACAGGAAAAGAATAAATGCAGCTCAGAATATGTTCACGGAAATGAAATATTTTTGTGTTCAGTGGCTTAGCTGATGGGAAGTTTTCTTTTAAAAAGAAACATGGGGCCTCTCAAGTCTGATCAGTCCATGAACCCAAATGTCAGCTTCCAGTCAATAGCTGGCATTCAAAACAAGTTTTCCCACTTATTGTAAAAGAGCAGTTATCTGCTGGCTAACTCCCCTTGGAAGTCCCGAGATAACTCTCAGACTCCAGACACAGTCTCATTTCTCTCACGCTCCTCATCCTGCAAGCACAGATAGCTCACCAAAGGGAAGAAAGACAGCCTGTGAACTTTTGAAAAATAAAAAATAAGGAAAGAATGAGGCCAATTTTCGCCTATCACTATGATCTCTAAATTGCCTTTAATAAGCTTCTGCAATAAAACAGGGAGCCTGGATTGTGGGCTGCTCGTCTGCAAAGGAGACGGCTCTATCTCCAAACTGTGGCTTCTACCTCCGTCCCAGGCATATTAACTTCATTTATCTCCTCCCAAAGACTGCAGGAGCAATAAGCAGCTCTCGATTTCAGCACCTGCCCTTTATCTCTCTGTTTACGCAGAAGTCTTCTAAAAGCCTAATTACTCAGCTTGGACTTTCCCTGCCTTCCACAGCACACAGCTAAAAGCATAGGGTTAAAATAACATTAATTATATCGTTCATCTTGAACGGCAGTCAGGTTGCTTCAGGACTAGAAGGAAAATATGAGTTAGATCTTCTGTTCCCCAACGTTTATTTGCTAAGTGGATGCAGGATATCTTTCCTTGCAGGTATAACAATTTCATGAGACCTGCTCCTAACTCGCATGCTCGCTTTCCGTTGCATGGTGCTTCCCACAGAGAAAGGGAGCAGAAGTACCAGGGAGCGCCTCAAAACCGATAAGCCGCATTATGCAGATCAGGATCGTGGCTGTAAGTGCTGTTATTTTTAGTTTACGTTTATTCATGTCTGAACTATGGTCTGAGCATCAGACTTGAAATCTGAATAAATACAATGCCTCTTGAACGCTCACTTCCTGCGCAAAGGCCAAGATAAGCAACTTGAAAACATTCCCTGCATTTATCTGTGCATACATTACGTACTTACACACAAGAAAAAAACACCATTGTATGCGATGTGGGGAGGAAAGCGAGTAAAAGCACTACTCCAGTCCTCATTTTTTCCAAATCCTAACCCCTGCTATGTTTCAACCTCCTCCCTCAAGGTGCTTAAGTCAAAGTTGGTAACTCTAGGAGGTGGGAGCAGTCTTCTGCACGGTCTATCGTACTTTTGGGCACTGCAGTATGCAAAAAGCAAGAATAGCTTGCAAATGAATCAACAATTAATTGAAAAGCCAGTTCTCAGAATTAAACTCCACAGCTGTTCATGCTGTAGTTACATATAGGTCATGTCAGCCCAGATGCAGCAGACCCATAGTTCCTCCACGCATTCGCCAAGCTGGTCAGGCGCAACCCACCTGCTATCCAGAAGCCACATATCCTAATTGGCTGTGCCCAAGCTAATATGTGTTTAAAAAAACATCCCTTCAGTAGGATATATGAGTTGCTCTATGCAGCTAGATGGCTTCCAGCTCAGAGGTAGGAGCTTAGTGATGCGAACATCAACTGAGCTTATTGTGCAGGCAAAGCAAATGTGGGTAGGGCTGCTCCCACCCATCCAGACATGCCCAAGAGAGTGTCATTAAAGATACGTGGATTAAAGCATTCTCCTTTATTTAGCTGCTGAAATTGCTCGTTGTTGCCAACATATTGTGTAACGGTATCTTCAGTCTGATCTTAACATGATTTTTTTTTCAAGCTTTAGAAAAAAGCTTTTGCCGAAAATCTCAGAGACTGAAGTGGCAAGACCTGAGAAACAGTGAGACTTGTGAGACCCTTCTAAGACAAGAACAAGGACAGAGGGCCTGAAGACTTGCCGTGAAATTTCCATTCGAGAGAATCACTTGTGCTACTCATTGTGAAAGTATTTGCAAAGAAAGGGAGCTACGAGCATTTACAAATTAATGCCTGACGTTACAGATACTTGGGTCAGTGTCACCAACTTTCCACCATGCAGGAGAGTAAGCGTCACTCTGCAAAAGGGTTTTGAAAAAAATGTTAAAATCCAGTAGGTGAAAGTGGGCAATGTGAAGGAATTATGTGCCAGAATGTCTATGTTCACTTGCTAAGCCTGCCCCTAAACACACGTCCTTTGGAGGAAAGGTAAGCGCACCAAGTCACACCTTCAGCATCCTCAAAATGTAAAGTACCTTATGGCTTGATAAGGACTTACAGGGCATAACACTTTTCAAAACATGCTGATCTGCTGACTTAAGCTGCAATATAAACACGTAATTTTGAACACCATGCATCATTAATGCAGGAAAAGTAAAACTCGATGGGATTTCACTCTAGAAACAACATTTCTTTAAACTGTGGCCCAACAGGTAATCAGTCTGGCACCCTAAGTGCCAGATAAACTTTTATTTTTTGTAAGCAACAATTTTTTTTTTTTACTGATGGCTTTACGTCAAGAAGGAACTACTGCGGTCTCTTAACACAAGAGTTTTTAACTATCTGCATGCATGAATGAATCGTCACAGAAAAAGCAGCCCCTGGGAAGGAAATGCCAAATATACAGCGTTTCTCTGTACCCTCTTTTTGCACACATTCCTACCGACTATCCACAACAGCGTCACGTAGCAAGAACACAGTCTGAAGGGCTGAGCTCAGGATTTGGATCCAACAACGCCTCTGTTATTGTTTGGGCTATTTTTGTACTGCTGTTCAGAACTCAGGCTCTAGACCAATCTGTTCCAAAGTACTTCAGTCTGATTGACTCGCTACACGTACTAGCTCCGACAGGGAGGACACAGGGAACAGTAGGAAAGACGTTAGTATATGCAGCCGGCTAGACAGCTCCCACTGGGTGCTTTAAATTTGCCACGATATAAATAAATTACCAGCTGTCGCCAATGGCCATGAATACCCAATATGCCTTATCAGATGGTAATTTCCGATAGTTATAACAAAAGAAAAGGGTCTTGAGAAGAAGCTCCTGCTCACCAAGAAGTAAGAACCAAAATGATGCTGCAGAAAGCAGATGGTATTTAAAATACGCTTGGCAAAGCAGAGAAGGGAAAATGCTAGTGTTTAAGAAAATACATACAACTCATGTATTTACTTAGGTACTTACATAGACTTCAGCACTGAAACATCACACAGCCATTACTGGATTTTAGCTTCATAAAACCTGTCACGTTGGTAAATCCCTCATGAGATTTGAGAGATTCTCAAAAGAGAATGGAGGGCTCTGCTCAGGATTATCTAGAAAGCTCATGGTCAGGCTGACTGGACTTAACAGGTCCTGGATTCATTTTCACTAAGTTGGTTTACCCTTAACCCAGGACTAAAGCCTCAGAAACTTATCCTTGTAGCATAAAAAAGCCTTAGCCTCAGCTGATTTTATTTCCTCCACATGCTCCAATTTAATAATAAGTAAAGAAAACTCACCCAAACATTTAGTATAAATTAGGAATTGAAATTAAAACATACACAGATTGCAATCCACAGTTCAATCCCTTATCACCTGCTATTGATAGAGGAAACTATGTTTTGACATTATACATATAAAGTGTGCGTATGTAATTGATTGGAACATTACACACTAATTGAGTAGGTCTTGCCACACTTACTCTCAGCCTGTCTTTGGGCAAAGCAACAGCTCCTTGTTTGATGATTTCCAGAACTCTTTCCACTGACAACTCGGCTCCAGCTTGCTCTAATCGTGAGCTGAAGAAGCTGATCACCTGGAATGAAAAATCAGAGCACATAAACAAAGAGGAAGAAAAGAGATCTTTTCATCAATTTACATATGAAGCTGTCATCTTCTTCCCCTGGATCACTATATCTGTACTTCTCAAAGAATAATCATGCTATTGCTTGGGCCACAATCAGGAGGACTTTAGTAGTGACAAGTTAGCACAGTTATTTCTATTCTCCTGTTGTCACTTTTAAAGGGTGGATGAATTTGCAATTTAACACACGCAGCTGAATTAATAAATTTAGGTTTTCAAGTACTGGCATTGGCATATGCTTAAAAGTTGCACCTATTAATAATATATAAGTAAAAATCCTTATCCTATTAAAATGCTTCAAAAACTAGGCCAGGAAGAGCACTAGAAAATTCTACGTTTTTTCTGTCTTTAATTTCTGTAACTTGCACACTGTTTTCAGAGAAAAAATGGATTATTACAATCTATTGGACAACACAGAAATACATCAAAAAGCCCAACAATCAGTGATCAAAATAAACGTTTAGAAAAGTTAGCAATAATCCTTTCATAATCTGCCACCAGATTTAGACACAACTGCTCGAGTCGGATTCAGATCTCATCCACACGACTGTGATTCTGCAAATCTTGGCAAAACTGGGACCAGCAGAGAAGAGTCAGTGTTTATGCACCCACCTTGGCCGAATGAGATCCAAAGAGAGGGATTACTGACATAAAAGAAAATAAACTGATCCAAACCACCCAAGAAACATTCAGAGGTGAAGGTCTGAGCCTTTGTCTTAAAAGGGAAGGGTTGACGAGCGTGCAACACGCAGATCAGAGTCTGCTGATCTTATCATGATTTCTGGTAATAGCATCAAATTCAAGTCTCAAACACATTTGCACTTCTTATTTCACGGTTTGGGATTCTCGAGCCCGTCAGGTCTACCTTTGGTAGCTTGGGCCTGAATTTACTTTAGTTTTCAAGAATTAAACTGATCCTTATGTCATTAAGGATACCAGGACAGAGCGCTTTAAGACAACCACTATAAATCTTGACGCACTTAGAAGAGTTGACATCCGTTAGCTGGGGTTTTTGTGGCATCCAAAGCCGCAACACTTTAAAAAAAAATGAACAAAAGCTCCTCTTCTTCCCTAATTAACCACCCACTCCAACACCCCCCCATGGACCCACCATAGCTTCCACACACAGGAGCCTGTACGTTCCCTTTAAATACTCCTATTCTCCATGCACCTCCCTGGTGAGGCCAGGCTGATTTTCACACTATTTTTCCCCTCTCGTCTGTGACCCAGTGGGTCCTTGTTAGCTAGAACACAGTTAGGTCAGGCTTCAACTTTTACCCCCTTCCAAGCTCAGTAGGTCACAAGAGAAGCAGACATCCCTTTTCATGTGGGACATCAGATAACCTGCACTTCTGTGGCTCCTTCCATCCCCAAAAGAGCACACTTTGCAAAGGACAACTGCTCTCCCAGAGGAACTTGTCACTCAGGTGATCGAAAACCTGGAAGAAAAGGGTATGGGAAGGGTATGGGACAAAATTTCAGTACTACAGGATGGTCAGAGCCTTCTTCCTAGAGCCAGGTCTGCAGAGATACCCGAGCTATTCACCGTGCACACTTCTGCTAGCTTCCCAGACTTCTCATATGCTTTGGACACACTCTTCTTTGAAAAGCGGTAATGCCCACTTGTATCTGAATCACAGACTCCAGCACACTGAGTAATCCTTGTTAATGCTCCCCAAGCACAAGGGGGAAAAGTGTATTGCATTATAAAATCTCTGCTGAGGTCTCTTTGTTCTGGAGTGAGACACAGCTGGAGCCAGAAACCATTACCCTAATTATGCCTTACAGCTCAGCTGCTGTTAATAAAACAAAGACAGCTGACGGCTTGATTACCCTGGGATTCAAATTTGTTGTTCCTCTCTTGTGATCCTAGAAACTCCGGCCCTTGTTTTGAGCAGGTAGATCTACCAGATTGCAGAGCAATTTTCTCTAGAAACTGTGAAGCACCAAACAAGTGAGATACAGACAGATTACAGTTGCTAGAAGTTGCTTTTGGGGTTTTGTTTTTGTTTTTTTGGTTTTTTTTTTTTTTTGCTTCAGACAACAAAACTGTGGAAATCAGTCAAGTGAGAATTCAGGTTTAGCCTTCCATAAGGCTTACAATAACCTCAAGTACTAGAATAAGAGAGGACTTGACCGCCTCTGACAGATACAGCCGGTAAGTCTTACACTCTTCCTGATAAGGACAATGCAGTGCTGTGATCTCCGACCCATGAAAGAAAGGAGGAGGAAGATGTGCTGAGCTCATAAGCTAAGGCACTGGAAAGAGGAACCCAAAATTACCCAGGAAAATGGCAAGAAACAGCTTGAGCAAAGAGCACGAGGCACTCGGAGGGAGACTGCTGTGGATTTAACGTAGAGTCTGGGATAAACTGCTGGTAGAGGATACGTAGCTCGTATAGAAACAAGAAAGCTGCCCACAGACTTGGAAAGAAAAAAGAATTTCCCATGTTTCAACGCTCCTCTGTTGTCAGTAATCACCGGCGAAATCTACCCTCAGCCAGGGCAGGCTCGTACAGAGACTACATCCCACTAGTGTTCCCTTGTTAGCTCAAGTTCTGCTAAACCACAACAACAAATTAATATTAGGCTTTTAATCGAAAAGATAAAATACTATCATAACGCACACTTTAATATTAGGCTTTTAATCAAAGGGACACAATCCTATCATATAATGCAAGCATAAAAACTGAATGAAGCTTGCCGATGTCGCCTGCACTCTGGCATTTCCTACTTTGTAAAGTCAGACTCTCCAATTCTTAACATGCTTTTAAAAGATTTTTTTTGTGAAATAATCACGGTTTTTGTGATAAAGGTACTAATCTTGGTTGGGTTATATTTCATATACAATAAAAGTGAGATAGGCTTCCAGTATTTTCAGGGTATGTCTGTGCCTCACAGAGTTTTGAACGGGGAATTTTTGGTATGCTGATGATGACCAAAATTTAAAAAATCTATTTAAATAACAATACATATCTCTAAGCGTTATTTGACTTCCTACTTCAGACAAAAATGGAACTGGATTAATTCTTTTTCTAACCCAAACCATACAGTATCTCAATAAGGTACCTGTTATACAAAAAAAAAAAAAAGAAAAAAAAGATGAGTTATAAAGAGGACACATTAGAAGAGATATTTGCTTTTTACCATCCTATCAGTAATAAAACCAAAGAGCATCCAGCATTTACGTCCCCACTGCCCAAGTTCCCTTCTCCTCCATAGCCAAAGGCCAAACACTTTACCTAGTTATCTGCCCAAATATAAAAGATGAAAATGAAAGCTTAACATATATTTTTAAGAATAGCTTTTTCCTTTGAAAGCACTTTAAGTGTCTTCCCCAAAGAGGTAACAGAGCTACATTTAAAATAACCTTGGAAATTAATAGATTTCAACTCCTTGTCCACTTTAAAGGAAAATAATGCAGAAAAAGCAAACTGGCTGCGTAATATTAAATGAGTTTCAAGTTTTAGCAGCTGCTTTAAAAAGTAATGCTGAGCACATCCTAACGTACAGAAAAAAGCAGATCTCAGGGCAAACAAAAAGCAGGCTGAGAGACGGACGCATCATCGTTTTCTTGTGGTATCTCCTTTGGATATTCTGAAAGCTATTATTTTCACTATTCATTTGGGCAGCTGATCTAAGAAAACAGGAAAAAAAAAACCTGCAAAGCCCGCAGCAAAAAACTCGACCAGTCCCTGTGAATTACCTGCACCCAAACCACGGTGTGTGTCCAAAGGCCTTCTCCGGGCAAGCAACTTTAAAAGGCTCTCTCCACTGTGGCTCCCATTTTAATAGAGATTAAAAGGCATGTCAATGCTGGATTAGACAGCCACTTATGAGGAATATCTTACCAGTTTCTAAACAGAATAGCATATTGACAGGGCATAGTGCTTTGCCCTATTCAGAAGGACTAATCCCGGCTGTGAGAGCCACAGAGGTGCCTTGGTTGTCGTGAACTCGGTCATCTCCATGCTTTGTTGCACAGCGTAGACAGGCCACAAGAATTTGTGCCATTAATATACTGAAGACCTCTTAATGAAACCTGCTTTCCGCAGTGATTTCCAAAATCATTTTTCATAAAGCATTTCCACTTAGGAGGTCAGTTTTCCCCCGAGAGACTCATTTTTAGTACTTCTGTTTCATAACCAATAAATTCACAAAATATTTCAAAAGATGAAAAGTGTTACAAGGAAGCTAGAGTGATTTAGATGGATTCAAAAGAGGCATTTTAGGTCTTAAAGGTTTTTTTTTTTTTAAACTCTGAAGGAATATCCACAGCCTCTACTATTTTGCCCATCTATCGTTTCCAATAGTGACATTCTGAAATAAAGAAACATTTATTTGTATTTACTACAGCATCCACCGAGCAGCAGAGCTATCAAGGACAAGATGTTTTCTCCACTTGGATTCTTTCAGTGTACAATGAAGTGCTGCGGGGCCCCAACCCATCCGCAGCACCGTGCCGCTGCCTAACTAACACTACAACTCTTAACTCTCTCCCATAGCTAAAAATAACAGTACGATTCACTGCTGCCTCCTCTGCCCTCAATTTTCAAGGTTAACTCTGCAAAAAGAGAAAAATAACTTGGCACCAAATTAAAAAGTTTGGATTCCTTTTTCTTCCTTTTTCTTTCTTTTTTCTTTGTAAAGCGATGAAAAGAGAAAGACACTTACATATTTTGACATATGCTATTTTACATTTCCAGCCTCATTCACCACAGATAGAGTAACATGCTGTATTCACAGCACGCTGAAAGGAGAAAAAAAAAAAAGGAGAAAACAAAGCTCTTGTCATAAAGTACTACAGGATTAGCACTTCATCTAAGCAGATTCCTTAGGAAAACATAAATCACAGGAAGGATCAGGGGCCAGCAGTTACACCCACTGTCTTGGAGCAAAAGCGAGGCAAAGACGACCCCTTGATGGAGCTTCAGAAGGAATGAAACTGCTTGGGGTGGTTCAATAAAAAGAGAAATGCAGATTTATTAGCAAATTGAAAGTACTGAGGGGAAAAAAAAAAATCAGATTCACCTTGAAACAAGAGTACGTTCAAAGGCCTGTCAACCTTTCAAGGTGCTCCGCTGCAGTGCTCCCATTTTCGAGCAACTTTTTTCAGAAGAGAGTTGGTAGCATTTGAGGGTGGGTGGGGAAATCACTAACAGTGTTTTAGCCAGGCTCTAGTAATTAGCAGGATCAAGGCTTTTCTATCAGCCTTTTAAGGAAAGCCATGAAAGATTAGTTATCATGTTCACTGCAAGTCCTGCAGGGCTTGAAATAAAAGTTGCTATACCAGATCCAAGCAAACTCCACTCATTTTAAAATCTAGCAGGGAAGTATCTTTGGAGAACTAAATTCCTAGTAGGAAACGGCATCAATCTGATCCTTTCTATATTAAACCATCGCTCCCGACCTCCTGATTTCTATCAGACTATTTTGCAAACAAAATTTTAGCAGCTCCTCGTTAAGCCTGTTTAACGACACCATATCTGCCACTAGCTCATAGAGGTCTTGGGAAATACGAAAGTAATGAAAGCCAATGAGTTCTCATCATGGTCACAAAACAACGTCCATCTTTAGTAATTATCAGCGAGGAGTTTCTGCCAAATTCCTGATGCATCTGAGATTGGTGACCAAATTATAGACCACCTCTGAAACAGAGGCATACAGATAGTTTACAGACGAAACATTTCTGCAGTAGGTCAGAACGGGAACGAAAGCATTTCTCTTGGTTCACCATTCAGGGGAAGCGTATGCCATTTAGCTAAACAAGATGCCCAGTAGCCTACGAAGATGACTTTCTAAAATGAAAAGTAAATTAGTAGGAAACAGACGGCATTTTGATTTCAGTTTCTTCTGTACAGCATTAACTGTACCCATATGCTCTCAATCAGCTGGTGATGGCGACTTTTAGCTTATTTATAAAAATCTAGAGGCAGATGATATAAGTAGTTTTCAATGGAAGTAACACTCTATGTAAAGTGATGAACCTTAAACATCCGCCAGTTTTTCCCTCAGCTATGAAGCACGCAGAGGTTACGTGTTGCCTCCAGTACTACCTCTGCAGAGTCGCCTGAATAGTCCAAATCCTGAGGCACAGTCCTTAGTTATTACGACAAAGTTTAGGATTAACTGCAGTTAATCGAGGCAATTGTCACCCTGGTCTGAGCAGCTGGTTGAGCTGGAAAGCCATACACAGGTGTCTACAGGCATCTCCTACTCTGTCCCCTGCCCCAACATCATCCTATCAAATGTCTGTCTATCCAGAGGTCTTAAATGTGAAGTCCCTGGAAGTTCACAACAGTGCTTCACTACTGTTAACATTAGAAAGTCTTCTGTCAAACCCACCTGCCAGTCTTCCTTGCCACGTCTTACACAAGTCGCTTGTCCTACATTCCACAAATATGAAGAACAGGTTATTCCCTTTCTCTTTACAGCAGTCTTTTTTTGGAAAAATATTTCATCGCCCTTAGTCTTCCTTCCTTTGGCTAATCAGCACTGGTTCTATTTTTCCTTAGAGGTCATGTTTCCTGCAGCTCTTGATCCTTCCCAGAATTTCTGCTGTTGGTCTACCTCTTTCTGCACGGTGCCTAAAAACCAGACAGAGTAAGCCGGCCACCACTTCACTAGCACGAGTAGGCTGAAAGGACACCTCTAGGCTATGCTTCTTCTAGATAGCCACGCAGGACTGTAGCAGATACATCTTTTCATTTGCACGGTTAACTACTAGTTACTATTTTCTCCCTACACTTTTCAACCAATTTTGCATCCACCTTTTAGTATTTTTACCTCTTCTGTCCTTCCCTATTTGGTTTATGAGAACATTGTAAGTAAAAAAAATTACTAAAGTCAAGATATGTCATATTTACTTCACACATTCCTGACAAAGCAATCTGGCAAGTTTTTAATGCCCCCAAATCATTACAGATTGCACAAATCTTGCATTTCAGTCAGCTATCTTCAACAGAAAACATTAGCACACTATATGGTAGTATTTCTATAAGAAATACAAATCTGGACTGCAGTTTAGGATAAGAAAATTTCACACCCCATGTTAAGAAGGATTTTGCTGAAGGCTTCTACCTACAAGGCTTGATTCTGCCAGTGCAGTAGAAGGGGCCACCCTACGGCGCAGAGGGATGCACGTGGTTTCTGCAGCTGGGGACACCAAGCGGCATCTGGTGATGAAGATCATGTTCACATTTCTACTCTAGGGCGGAGACAATCCAAATGTTCCTAGCTGTGCCACAACCAGAAAAAGTAACGATGGATGGGATCAGCATGCAGCGCAGAACTGGGCAGAGGTGCTTCGGAGTTTCAGAAAGGCAATTTCTTCTCTTCCCCTCCCGCCCATTACGCAAGGCAGCAATCATTTACACCTACCAGCTACAAGCTTTGGGACCACCCCTGGGCCAGAGAGGCAACTTCGCAGCTTTACCTTGAGCACAATGGCCTGAAACCCAACAGGGCTCCCTGATGCATGGGAAGCTGGCTAATGCATCCCCCTTTGAATAGCTAGCCTTGGTCAGACCAAAAGCCTGGACAGCTCCCCGTTCCATCGTTGTCCGTGGGCTGGGGCGGATGTTTAAAGCAGAATGTAAGAGCAGGTCAAGAACAGAGAGCTCTTCCCCAAGGTTTAAGTATAAGCTCGCAGCTTCCAGCCATGTACAATTTAGGAATTTTTTGAGCCAAAGAGTGTAGCCGCATTTTTGTGCTCTACAGTCCTTAACGGACTTTTTTTTTTTTTTTTCCTTCTTCTTTCCATGAGTTTCTGAGCCCTCTTGGAGCACACTTGCACTTTAGACACTCACAACGTCCGGCGTGGCCATGAGGGTGGAACTCGCAATCCTGTCACTGCAGAGAAAAGCTTGAGCAAAGTTTGGAAGCCAGGAACTCTTCCTGGTTCTTTTCAGATACTTACTCCCTGCGTGGTCCTAGACAAGTTCCCCCATGCGTATAGCAAGGCTAACATGATTTGTCACTCTTTCAAGTGGTAGGAAGAGCAGTTAAAATGTAACGGCTCTACCATGTACAAGAAAATGGCGGGTTCTGGGACAGGATGGTGGCAGTGCTGCTAGAGTGTATGAACTGGAGGACACGACAGGGTAGAAGAAGAGTCGGCTGAATCTAAACTTTTATTCAGATCTGCAAGCCTGACAGCTCTCACCATTTGCCAGCTGGTGACAGGCACATTTTTTTAAAAAAATCTTTTTTTATTTTTTGACATCCTTGCTTCTCTAACAAAGGAGCTATTTAAAAATTCCAAATGCTCCCTTGGAAACCTTTAAATAGTTTCCGAACGTAACCGGCATCATGCTGTAACCCAATATTAAGTAGCTTTGGGGAGGAATTGTTTAAATTGTCAAGGAAAAACCTACGTTTAACAGTTACAAAGGAAAGGACACATTGCCTTCTGTGGGAGGCGTGGGACTGCCAGGCAGAAGTCCATGGCCACCACCGGTTTTCTTCATTTTGGACAAGGGAAGTTGAAAAGTTCCCTATCTCAGCCAGGAATGAAGAATACAGTCATCTTGACTGCACCATGTTCCCTCTTTACACAACTTGAAGATAACGTGTCCCAGTCATCTGGACAGCTTAATACTGCCTGTACTCGGCAGCTGCCAAAGGCTTGCAGAGTTTTGAGCTGGAATCCTCCATGCTCCAAGCTCTTGCATGACCAGAAAAGATGAAGTGAGAACAGAAGAGGAAGGGATAGGTATGAATAGGACTGCGGTCACACATTTTTGTCAAGAGTACAAGTTACTTCCCTTTATGGATCATCATTCTTCTGTAATAATTTAGATCAAAACAGAGAACCTCAGCAGATCTGTATTTACACGGAATAAATGAACTATTCACTGCAGCAAGAAAGTTAGAGCCCTGTTCAGCTTGCACTTCCAGTGTCTTGCATCCAGTGGTCAAAGCATGAACTCAAGCGTTGCTCAGCCCTGCAAATACTGACTAGAGGACAGACAAATACTTGTTACGCTTAAAATCTGTTATTTTCTAGCAGACACCATCACTCAGTTTCTCAATAGGAATATTAAAGCCAGTATTAGACAGAGCAGAAATTACTAAGTAACTGTTTTCCAAAGTCACGCTCCAATATGCTGTCCGCCGAGAGCCACACCAATAACAGGTTCTGATTCACAGCTATTTCCTTTTGTTTTCTACTAAAACGTCTACCTACCCAAAAGGACTGCAGACTGCTGCGAACAGATACTTTGGAGGTGAAAGTACCTTAAATTCAGATACAACCCAGGGAATGGGGCAGCTGCATGCCTGCCCTTAGCTGTTTACGAAAGTCCTCCATAATCGTTCATAGCCCAGTGAAGGGAGTGAGAGAAAAAGATTACTTGATGATGAAAACTCGCTTTTTCTGTCCAGAGAGACAGGCTTCTACAAGGGGAAGTTAACAGAAGCTAACACTGTCCTTCCTTAGGGGTATGCAAGATTTGTCACAGGCTGGGAATTCCTTACCAGAGGCATCTCAAAATCCCCTTGAACAAGTCCTGGGTCTGCTGAGTAGAGATGTTGCCCAGAGTAAGTCACAGTCACAGCCCAGAAGACAGGGGAGGGAAACGCAACATTTTAATAAATTCTAAAAGAAACTGATACAGACGAATATTGTCCACCTCTTGAAAGGATGAAGTGATCAAATAACAAAGTGTAAGCACCCTTTAAATAACGTATTACTTACCAGATCTATATTTTGCATTATGTCCTGGAAGGAAGGGTGAGTTCGAAATTGCTCAAACAGATCCCGCTTGTAAAGCAGAGCGTACACCAAGTTCGGGTTGTGATGGAGGGAATTTGTCAAGCAGGAGTTGATAATCTCCAGCATCATTCGGATCACTTCCTCGATCACGTTCAGGTCCTGCGCCTTTAAGAAAGGAACAAAAGGTTAGCGTGCCCTTTTCCATTGTAAAATATATTAGGTAATAAAGACAGCGCACAGGTAATTATTACTAATGGAGCTATTAGCTGGCTAACGTCTCAATGGTGAACAAATCTGGCATTCCTGAACGTCTGGGAAGAGAAGTGCTTGCTCCTGTACTAACCAAACTTGAAACCAAAATGTAATGCATCCATTTGCCTCATAGCTTGATCCTCTCGACAGGAGCCATCTCCTCGTCCAAAAGAGCATTAACATTTTGTAGGCCGCCAAATTCACTAAGGGTTATGTGAATTTAGTCTTTTCAGCCCTTCCTGTGCTAAGTAAAAGCAGTTCAGCCTGTGTTTAATTTACGACTTTTTCAGCTCAGCCCTTGCTGGAGGGGCTGGAGAAAGGCCCTCCCCCGGGCACACGAAAGAGAGTCAAATCTACTCGGTTCATACTGCTAGATCTCTCAAACACACCACACGCTGGACTCTGACAACAAGAATCACCACACCACACCGGCTGGAGTTTGGCTGGTTAGCATGGTCAGAGGATTGAAAGCGCTTGCACTTACTTTGCCTACTGCCTACAAAGCAGTCATTTTCTGAATTATCCTAAGGCATTTAAATACTTCATGACGAGGCTGCGCTTGCAGCAGGATTTTGTTGGACTGTCACTCAGTCCGTACATAGCGGAGTTATGTTCTATTATAAGGGAGCGTCGCAGCAATTATCTCTTGTCAAATAAATGCCACTGCTTTTGCCAAAGCAGAAGAGAATACGGGAATGCGTCATTATCCCGGTTAGAATCACATAAAGAGCAAAATCCTTTGCTGCCATTTTGTGCCGGCTACTTTTACTGGGAAGTAAAGATGTAATTACAGTTTCTTCATGCGAGCGCAGATATGGCTTTGCAGAAGACGGCCCCATTCTCCTAGCCCTCTGCTCCTTCACTTCTTCTCCTGCTCCGTGCCTAACCACGGGGAAGGCAATGCCAGTCCTGCTCATGTTGCTGCTGAAATCCTCCCAGTCACCCCTGCAGCTTGTCTTCCGCATGTCCGAAGGAGGCAGGCGTGATGAAAGCCTTCTGCCATCCTCCCTTGAAGGACAATATTCTGTGCACACGCCCCAGTTGCATCTCGTTCTTCAGCAACGATGTCTCACTGACTGTGGAGGTTACGGATTTTCTTCTGAATGTGAGGATCTCCTCCTCTTTTTTTTTTAAATTTTTCTTAAACGACTGCCTCAACCAACTGAGGTATCTTTGTAGTGAAGCTAACAATGTCGGCAGAAACCCTTACACTACTGATCGCTGCAGCTACTTAATCTGCCAACGGCATCATATTCTTCTGACAGAAGCAATCCTTCAGAAGCAGAAGGTCCTCTGTCTGGAGTCTCCTAGTTAGCATGGCATGAAATAGCATGCCAGTTAGACACTATGAAATGCAAATGATACAAAAATATAGCACAAAATACAGGACAAAACTGGAAATTTCAATTGCTTCATCTGGAATCTAAGGAAAAATTCAGACCTGGCTAATGCACCTGTGGAGTGAGACTTGCCTACCAGGTTGGATTATTTCCAAATATGGTATATTAAGGTGGCTTTTAAAAAGCTCTGGTCACGGGCCTACCTCTCTTCCCAATGCAACAGGATGACCTGGTGGCTGAGATACTATCCTAAAACACAGCATATGTTACTTTAATCCCCATCAGCAGACTTTCTGTGTGTCGCGTGTCCCTGAGTAAATCACTCACCCCTGTACGCCTGTGTTCCTCTCCTACAACACGACACGAGCGGTACTTCCCAAAATCACAAGGTTGGCTTTGGCATGCCTACGTTGAAAGAGCAGGCTTTCCAGCTACTATGATGTAGGCACCACACAAGCATTTGAAAAGAGATGTTAAAGTTAAAAGGATGCTTCCTGTTCTCTTAGACTTTATTTTGGCAAGGTAACTACCACAATTGTAAGAAAATAAGCCGTCCATCTGGGCCGAGCTCGTAATGCAGGAAGGCAAAGGCTATTACCAAGCCAGTGGTTCATGCAGCCTCCCAAATAACCAATAAAGTTTACCTTGCACAAGGATAGGATCTGCTAACCTTCAGGTAAAAGCAGCTCTTCTACCCGAAAGCCTGCACAAAAACATTGGGATTCAGCCTCAGCCAAGATCTATTCAGTTATCAGAAACACAACGACCCACACGACTGCTTTTCAAATACTGTTTTTTAATAAAGTACACTCACCATGAAACAGAGGAATACAGCGAGTTTAAACAGAAAGCCTTGCTAACCATATCGGCATCTACAAATACGTTATTTCAAGAGGAGACAGACACTGCTACTGGTCAGCATCAAACTATTAAAACTTAACTAGAGGCTATCGTTCAGAAATTGAAGTTATTTTATAACCTGGTGGCCAGAACCAATAGCCCGGTTTTGCTTTTCAGCTGCAGCTCCAGATATAGGATCTGGAATCCAAATGAAGAAATTAGGTAGCTATGGTGAAGATTTTTACCTGCAACTGAGTACGCTAAAAATAGCGTTTATATGAAGAATGAACTCTATAAAAGAAAGAGATGTGGGACTGAATCCCAGTATTGCATATATATTATCTGGAGAGCTGTATGCTCCTATAATTAGCGATTAGAAGCATTTGTGAAAGCTTAAAACTTTTCAAAACAGGAAAAAACAAACAGAAAGCCAAGGACAGCATTTGGATGAGACAATGGAGAAATGCCGTAAGCGCTGATAAACCGGCGGGCGCTTTTGTTGCTTTGTATCACCAGTATCCAGCTACGGCACCTCCGCATCTAGACATGGCGTCAAGACAGATATAAATAAGGTTACAAAAACATTTCACAGTTCAAGAAAAGAAGTTTATCATCCCGTGTAATAACTTTCAGACGGGCTGAACACAGCCAAAGCACAGAATATATATGACCAAGACAGTGACACCGACCACGGCAATGCTGTAAAAATATTTTCTGGACTGGACTGGCTCTTGAAAGGGATGGGGGCATGACACTGATTTTGGGGGACAGGTAGAATTCAACAATACATTCAGATGAGAGATTAGTTAGAAGCAGTGACATTTTCCTATTGCCTAAAATTGACAAGTTCCACGTGCTTTGCGCATTTTAAGTTATTACAGTATTCCTTTAAAACATATTGCCCATATAATGCTGATGTCAATGCTGATGAACACCACTCAAGGCCAGTCTCCCCCTCCCTCCCTTTTATGCCCATAGAAATGACTATATCCATCATTAGAAAAAAACGTGGGAAGTTAAAGGCTTGGTACCAACTTTTGGAGATGGAAATCCGGCCAACCACAGGGAAAGAAATGGGGTAGAGCACTAACATTACTGTACGTAATCGTACGTACCTCCAGTTTCCTCCTCAGGACAGGAATTACATGTGGTAAGCGTTTGAAAATATTTTCATTTTTAAACAGAAAAAGTCAGGCAAAGGGCCAGATGCCTGGTCATGTCCTAGTCGCCCAAGGACCAAACCAAGCAAGGACACGTACAAAAGATGCAGGTACAGTTCGGGGGAGTCTGTGCCTCTTTTGTCAAAAGCAAAAGGAACAAACAAGCGGCAACGCCAGAGAAAAGAGAACGGAAACGAGCCGAGCGGCTGCGGAGGAAAACATGACAAGCACAGAAACGGGAACATTCACCGCAGAAAAATAATCTGAGTTTCAGAAACGCTGACAGGAAACACAAGTCGGAGGTGCAAAGCATAGGCACGTTATGGGTAGAGCTGGATGCTCCAGTCTCTGACCGTTGTGAAGTCCTGCTGCTTTTTTTTTTTTTTTTTAAATCAAATATAATAACTCATTAGCAAGACACCCTGCTCGGCAAAGCATTTCAGAGCATTCAATAATGGTGCACTGCTAAAACACCATAACACGCTGCTGTGCAAAAACAGTTTAGAAGTACACTGCTGAAGCAGCTCCAGGGAGATAAAGCAGCCTAAGTACAGAGACGCAGGTAGGCGCTTAGAGCTCGGTCCTTACCTCCTAAGGGCGAGTTGCTTGATCGCTGTCAGTCGGGGATGCAAGAACTCAGCGTCGCTGAAAACCCGCTTAATTTATGGTGCCCGTCTTTTGGCTCTTACCATCTCAACATTGTGAGCGCTTTCCCTCTTAATTTAATTTGACATTAGATTAATTTTAACTTTTAGAATAATAGAGCACTAGTTTTAAAAGCCCTGTTATGAATTAATGCAAATCTCTACCCTTTAAATGTTAACAAGTCCTAAGAGAAAAAAAGAGGCATCTCCACATATTATTCAGGTTAACTTTGCTTAACTGTCCCTCATATCTTGTCTGGTCTAATAAAAACTGAGATAAAAATTATTTCGCTTTCTATTTTCTTTCCTATATATGCAAAATAGGCATGTAAAAATCAGAATTTCAGTCACTTGTGATGTTATGAAGAGACATATATATGCAAGGGTGGACATTAGTCTGGCTTTGGCATGAAATAAGCTTCATATTAAGTTTCCCAGGGAGGAATGCTCTTTTTAAGATTTCTAGTAAACTAGCTGAAGCCATTTTCTCTACCATTGCAGCCTGCAATCTCAGTGGACCAATTTTCACCGCGACCAGCCTTTGGCTGCCACCGAAGATGTGTCACCGCTGTAGAGCTGACCCAAGTACAACCAGCCCTGGTTTGGCCACCACACAAGCTCCTTCCCTGAGCTTGGATCTCTGCTGACCCTCGGTCCCGGGTGCAAGCCAAACGTTGGGTGCTGCTTGGTAGTGCAGATGCAAGCTACGTCTTGATAGCCTTCTTAACGACATTCTGCTGTTGGCCCTGACACTGCCACCACTGCTGATCACAGCCTGGTGGACGCGTTTAGCTCCAGCTTCATGTTATGGCCATTCACACCTGAACCAGTTTAACCCCGACATTAGCGGTCAGTTGCCAACCACAGATTTCCTGCAGTGACACTACAGCCCATCTCAAGGAAATACTCAAATGGTGATTTCCGAATCAGGAGTCAAATAATTACAACTTTATTCAGGCTAAAAAGCACTAGTGCACAAATTTAATTCCCATCTCTTGCCCACACGTTTTACTATAATACAATGTTTTTTTTCTTTACAAGCTAGAATTCACTTAAATGAGTCAATTAAAAAAAAAGAATATATATATATAGTATCTACCATGTCTACTTTGCAGCTTATTTTGTGAATCAGAGGTCTAATGGAGCAACTTTTCTTTCACGGCAAGATCCACACGAACTGTCCTGCTGTGCGTAGATGCATGTGTGTTAATATGTGTATAGATACTTTCTACAAAAACCTCCTCTCCCCTTAGACAGTGCGCTCACATTGCATCACAGCCATTTTTTAGCCAACTGATACTCACAGATAAATAAGTGCAATAGGCTTCTGCCCAATAAAATGGCACAGCAATGAATGCTATCAAAAAGGTGGTTATACAGTTACCACAACTGGAGCAGGAAGAAACATCTGCCAAAGAAAACACCATCCCAGCAGAGACGGGTAGTGGAGTACACTCGAACTGCAAATGTAAACAGGGGGAGGGAAGCAAAGACCTTTAGCTCGAGAGGGGCAAACGCTTTAGCAAAGTTTCCTTACTAGCAACTCCAAAATTCAAAGCAGTGAGACTGCCTCTGGCTGCACACTTTCCCAGCTAGCTCCGACTGCCCCCTCAAGGGCGTTTGCTCCCTTTGCCGTTCTGCACCGCTCCGGGTTTGTCCTCCCGGCCCGGCGCTGGGGAGGAAGACTCAGACGAAGGTGCAGCAAACATCGGGTCTGACACCGCGTACGCGCCAGGGCTACGTCGCATTTGTTTCGCTGCATGCATTCGGTGTGGACCGCCCAGCCCGCGCTCTGCAGCAGAACGCTACCGTATGGGTAAAAGACTATACAGGAAAAAACCGCTGAGCATGAAGGTTGCACAGGCAGCCTTAATTACGGCCTTACGTACTGAGCGCCCATCTGTGACACCTCGCTGTAACTGCTCACACGTCACAGTTCAGTGAGATTTTTTTCTCCCGCCTAAAATAAGAATTTGTAAACATATTATATAAAAACGTGCAATCATACTCAACTACGTTCATGAAACAGATGATACGACTTTAAAGGCAGTTTTGGCAATAACGGAAAGCAAGAGGACAGAGCATACTTAACATATATCAGAAAGACCAAGCCTGCTGAATTAACTCCAGACAGATAGCTACTTCCATTCTTTTCACGAGGGGCGATTAAGGAGGAAAGCTTTGGTAAACTGTTGCTCCAGATCCATCAGCTGCATCCACAGAAAGCCTAGAGGAACGGACAGCCTCAGTTAATTTTCCATTTCTTTTTTTCCAGCTAGCTGCACAGATACTAAGGACTACTTTGAATGGTTGTATTTTCGGATGTCCAGTATTTATCTCTGCTGCGCCTGCTTGCAACACGCAGGTCTTATAAACTCCCATGTAATGTACTATTCCGTGCAGAAAAGACAAGTTGGCACTCCAGGGAATTTCACCTTGATAACATAATTTAACGGCATCCACACTTTTAATTACGTAAACTTCCCTTTCCTCTTTAGAGGGGAATTTCTACAGTTAAATAGTTTCAAATAATTTACTTTATTTTTAGTTGCTTTAAGAGAAGCATATGTATCTTGTTTGTATTAGCTTTGGGGAGCTTCCAGGAGAGCTGTCTGAATTTCCTGCATTTTCAGCAGAAAATAAAACCTTCAACAAAATAAACTCGCTCTGCCAACGGAGTGGAAAAACGGCAGGGGGAAGAAGGAAACGCACAAGAAAGCTGTTCTTATACTTAATGCGCAAATGAACTTCAAAGCCAATCATTTGGTGACAGAAATCTTATCGCTGTATAGCTATTTTACTGGCATACATACAGCATAACACACTCTGGCTGTCGTACGTCCAGCCCAGATAACTTTTGGCCATAACGTTTAACTGTGAGGAAGTAGGTATTAAGTGAAAAATTGCAGGGCTTACGCTGAATATAACCTCAAAAACTAACCCAGTCATCTCTGCTTATTGCTTAGAATTGAAAGTAGGGCTGTCACATCAGGGGCAAAGTTTGTTGCCAAACATTTTGTTAAATAAACCTACCATCACGACACTCACTGCCATTGCCTTCCTGAAGGACTGAGCAAGTAGACAGCACTCCCACCAGCTTGTCAAGCCAGCTCATGCAGTAACCTGGTAATGCAGCGTCCCCCAGGAGAAACACATGCTTTTACCCTGTATTAGGGTGAAAAACTCGATTTCCTTTCAACAAGCCTGCACTAGAGGCAGTATCTCAGAATCACAGAATGGTTGAGGTTAGAAAGGACCTCTGGAGACCATCTAGTTCAAGCCCCCTGCTCAAGTATTGTCACCTACAGCGTGTTGCCCAGGACCCTGCTTTTGAGTATCTCCAAGGATGGAGAGTCGAAACCTCTCTGGGCATTGGTAGTGCATCCTCTGCCAGAGGAAACATCTACGGGAGCAGTCTGGTCCAAGGAAAACAAGTAGTGTGGCACCCCAGGCAACAAGCCCAACTACTTTCATATTTTGAAGACCTGTTTGCCACAGGGTTTGACTTCAGTAGCCGCTGACAAAGAAAATAGAAGAATTGTTTTTTATAAGGACACGCGTATATTTGAGTGGAGGTACAACTCTACGAATGCAGTCAAATGCTTTTACCTTTACTTTTCATGCAACTTTACATGATTACTATCTGGCCAACTTACAGCTTCACACACCTCAACTCCTGGCCACATCTGTGCCTTCATCTTTTCTTCAACTATGCACTTGTTATCTTTCAAGTTCCACTCCTACAACATTTCACGTCAAAATATTTTAACTTATCTCTATCCTCCTATAAAGCCAGATTCCCAATCAAAATTTCCCAGACCTTGGTGGAAGTTCCCTTCTTGCTGTAATGGTCCTTGGTGATGCTTCACACTCTCTGCACTGTCCACACTCTACCCATTGCTGAGGTTTTTACAACTGTGAAACGTGTTTTAACTCTTGTACTGCACACTACTCTGTGCAACTAATGGTGGTATGGAAATGGCTCTGCTAAAACTGATGGTCAGTCCAGGTCTGCAAAATCACCCGGGTACCAAAAACCAGGTGTTCAACCTTCCAGCTCTGCATTCTCTCCTCCACGCTTTCTTTTCGAGAAAATCAGTTCCGGCAATAGAGCAAAACTTAAGCAGGAAGGAGAGAAGGTGACCCCACTTTGCCAAACCTCTAGTCTGGTTATTGGAGAGATGTGATGAAGATCTTGCACTTCCAGGGGGAACGCCGTGACTACTAAGCTACTCTTTAGGTAGGGCTCCTCTGTTTCAAAAGGAAAGAGTGACCAGTCATCTAGACCCAACAGGATCATCGAGGCACCTCTGTGCAGGAGAGAGATTCAGATTTTGGCATTTTTGTGAGATGCAGACTTGGTACCACGGCTGCAGAAGGTGCTCAGTTCCAGAGAACAGGATTTTAGATAGTCATCCTCTTTTGCATTTCATCCCAGTTCAGAGGTCCAGTTTTTCCAAACGCCGTTCTTGGGAGCCTCTTCCTTTGTCCTGTACTATAAATTTAGGCATCTAATTCAGGTACTGAATTCCACCTTGGAAAGGAAAGGGGTGACAAGTCTCCTCCCCCAATAATTTCCAAAGACAGCAAAATGAGAAGTCAAATATATACATCAAAGAAAGCCTCAATCATTTTCACCCCAGTAGGCTTAGGAAAAATAAATGACTGGGGAAGGCATTTACTCAAGGTTAAGCTTAAGAGGCTGGTCTAAGTGTATTCAGAAGCTCCCACGTGAGGAAATCCAATACAGCGCTCAGAAAACCCGACAGGCACCAGCTAGGGACTCAACAGCGCTACATGGGCTATCAAAGAACACGGTATTTCCGAGCCAAACAACAAAAAGCAAGCACTATTAGTAGAACTAAACTAGTCATTTTATAGGGTCTCACAAAACCTGGGAGGCAACTGTTGCTAGGAAAAACGTGAATGACATTGCTCATCCTCAGAAAATTGAAGCTGAAACTTTTTCATGATTTTTCTCAAATCATGCTTGAAATATTAATGAAGTTTTCTTGCTGCTGAAAGGAAACATCTACTCTCTACAGACTCACTATTTCTCAGTGAAATTAAGCAGCATTCCCTAGAGGTATGTGAAGATTTTGTTTAGTTTGACTGGTTTAACAGGAAAGGACAAGTTCTACATGCAACCTTAACTCCACCATATAAAGATAAATAGATCATTACGATATAGTTTTTAATTAACAGAACCTGTCTACCTGGAGTAGACTTTAGAGATGTTACTCAAGCAAAAAAGCTTCTGATTCAAGCACTACACATACAACTTAGCTGTAAAATGTCACCAGCAAAATTGTTAGGAGGTGTTATGTAATAATTACCGGTACATGAACTGAAACTTCTGCATTTCCTAATTCATTTTTAAATTACATAGCAGGTCTTATATAACTTTCACCTAAGGTTTCACACTGTTGCATTTAACATGTAAGTGCTACTTAATGAAATCTCTAGACCTAAAAGTGTGTTCCTTAAAGATGGCTTCTGACAAGCCTCTGAAGCAAACGATCCTCCAAAAAAGGAATACTTAACATATTTTGAAGAAGGCTACAGTGGATAACAAAACCCCAGATGTTTGTGTTTTAGTATGTATCAGAAGTCCAGATTTAAGAACCCTTATCATATGAGTCCGTATCATATCAGTCCCATTTACAGTGGCTTGTCATTCTTCCTACCCCACGCGCTATCGGAGTTGAACGAAGCACAGAAGCCCTGATTTCCATCAAGAAGAAGAAATAAGCTGAAGGTGATTGCTTGAAAATATGATATTGTGCAAAAAGAAAGCAAAAAGACCATTTAAACCAAACAGTCTCAATTAAAGTAACAACAGTACCGACAGTGGCACTCCCAGGTTCCCCCATACCTCACACCCTCGAGTTCATGAAACTCAAGACTAGCTGGTTTTCTTCGCGTTATTCCTTCACACCTCCCAAACTTTCCTCCACACAGTATATCACAGTTACAAGAATGTAGTTTATCCATGAGTTCCTGATAGCCCTTTCATTTACGCACCATCTCTGACTATACTGCTAGCTATTTTCTCACCCTTGGTATTATATTTGGCAGTAACAACTATGATACTCATTGCAACATACCTATGCATCAAAGGGACATACACATATGTATGTATACTTATTTCTTTGCCTAATTTTTCATGAAAAAAGCCACATGGAGCACAAACAGAAGTCACTCCTCCTCACCCCACCCCAAAAGCCCTGTAAAGCTAAGCCTATTTTTTTCTATGATTTTATGCTTAAGAAATTGGGATGATTATCTTCATCAAAAATACTTTGAAAATAATCAAATCCCAAGTTACTAATGAGGGAAATGGTAGCAGATAGCCTGGTACACATGACCTGTGATCCAGAAAGCTGCATGTTTTTCAGCAGTGAGAATATTACCTGCAAGAACTGGGAAACGAAGATCATCCGCTCCCTATATGATGCACAAACTCAGCAGCAAAAGAGCCAGTGCTACCCACGGCACCCACCAACAGGCAAAAAATCCCCTAAGTCTTTTGCCCCCTTAGGGCAAAAATTGCTTTTGAGATTTCTGTGCGAGTTATAAGAAAGTGAGTAGGAGTTCGCCAAGCAGACATTTCAAGTCATTACAAATTGGGGAATGCCAAAATAACCCAAGCAAAGCAGCGTTGCTGCGGAGGCCATCTAGCAGTCCTCCAGTGAGCTGTCGGGGTAAGAACCCTGATTTGCTCAAATAAGAAAAAGCTACTGCAAAGTAAACTAAGACATTAACAGAAAATCACCATGAAATACATGAAATACAAAGAAGAAAACTGGAAAGGCTTGGTCTCACATTTTATTTCATGAGTAACTAAAAAAAAAAATAATTGCAATACAGTAGTATTGGCAACTCAACGCCCAAGGCTGCCATTTCCCAAGCTGGCTCTTTTTTTCTCCCGCTACAAAGTTAGAAGGGATAAAATGAAGTACTAGAAATCAATGAAGTGACATTACTTGGCGATAAACCACCTCCTGACAATATCAGACATGATTAAAAACAAACAAAAAAGGCTGATGTGGCTGGCTGCCATTCCCACAGAAGGTAAAAGTGCAAACACAAAATCGTTCGATGAAAGCGCACTATCCTTTGCACGTTCCAGCTCCTTAAATATTAGCAGCGCAGGATAAAAATTGCAGGTTTCAGCTCAGACCCTCGAGAGGGACTATGGTACAAGATTCCCCAGCTGTTAAGAGGAGGCATGTGCTACTTTACAGCTGTGACTTTACGCAGGGGCCGAAGCTAAATCATGAGGAGCACTTTTAATTCTTCTGATAAATTAGGGCACGAGAGTACAGTTAGGAAACTAACTGAGAAATGCAACTCTTTATGAGATCAGCTGGCACCCATCTGAATTCTTTAAATGTTATTAAATACTTTGAAAGTTCAGGGAGACAGATAAACAAGGATGTCAGATGGCGTTACTGGTCTTTGGAAGTGATTTGCGATCTAAAGGACCCATAAGTAAACCCTTTTACAAGGCGCAATGAAGTGTTTTTATTTGTTTCGTCTTACCGTACCACCTCTTCAAAACCGATCGCTGCTAGTAGTAGTAGCAATTTATTCTACTAAGCCTAGGACTGGTCTGAAAAATCACCACCACCGAATTTCAAAACGCACTCTCCTAGGCTAAATAAAATGCAAATAGGAAGGAGATGAGAAGCAGACTTTTGCGAGCTGATAGCAGGCAAACCAAATGAATGGAATAACTTTGAGATTAAATGTTGTCTTTACCACATTCCAGCTTATTTTTAAAGTGCATTCCCCTGGACGCTGGATAAGGGCCCTGCATCAATTCTGATAAACACAGAAGCTGATGACACTGCTCAGCTTCCTGTCTAATGGTCGGGAAGCACACAGCCCTGACATCAAATAACGCCAAAAAATGAGCATTTAGTTAAATTAAATTAAAAAAATATAGAGATTCTAAAATTCCCCGTACATAGGTATGCAGTCCAAAATGGAAACAAAAAAATATATTAATAATCAATCCTTTTACTCTAAAGATTTCAATAGATAATTTTTCAAATATTAAAGTAAAACACTCTTCACAGAAAGATGAAAAACAGCACTGTCCAACTAAACGCAGTAAAATTTCTGGAAATATTTATGAAGATTCACCTACTTTGGGACAAAACTTATTTTGCGTAGCCAGGTTCACAGAGCGTGGCAGTGACAGACATAAGCACGGCGACAGATCATGGTGTTTTAAAGAGAGAAGCACTTGTGTATCTCTGCTGTCCACCAAGCATGGAGTCAGACAACTGTTCAGCACCAAAACTGCTTATGTGCTTATGATTATTTACCTATAAATTAGGCTAAATTTTCTAATGAATTCTAATTAACAGATAAGGAGTCAAAGGCAAAGTGAGACGGCTAATTTATTATGAAAAATAACTTTGTGTTCTAGGAAAACTCAATAAAATTTTTTCCCAGGGCGATGTGACAGGAGCCTTCCTATGGTTTTTGTATATCAAAACCTAAAAGATTAGCGTGGGAACAGGAAAACTTGTAATTATTTGTTCAGGTAACAATTTGCCTTTTTCCCTGGATTGAGTAAGCACCTGATTTCCTTGTAAATGCTGTGGATAAGTTACTGGTGAGTAGCTTAAAGAGTTGCCTTCAGGACCTGCAGCGCACATTGGCTCTTTCAGTTTAGCAAGAGCGAGCACACATAATTATTAAGACTTTGATTTACGTTGCAATTAAAAAAGAATAAATATAACTTGCATTGTTACGAGATATATATATATATATGTATGTATATATATATATTTTTAAAGAGAATAGGATGGTTATTTTTTGCTATTAGTAAAGAGTTTCTTTCAGGTCAAGTGTTTGGGCTACACGCGTGCAAACGCTCAAGTGGAGCGGGCTCTGTACGCACCGGACCAGCTTTGCATCAGGAAACATGCAGCAGAACACAGCATCTTTGGAAAAGCTGTCATACCCTTCAGGAGCAGGCTGCAGCTCACTCCACTTTGGTTCAAGCCTAAAGATGTTCCACAACGATTCTGGAAAACCTCCACCACATTCCAGTACCATATCTAAAGGGCAATAAACCTCTTACTCGCCTCCACTTTACTTCAAAGCAGCGTAGTCAGTCAGCCCATCCCAACCCTCTCCCAGCAGCGTAGGGGATAATAATAGAGCAGGATTAAATAAAGGTGATATATTACAGCTTTTTCTTCTTAGGAATGTTTTAAAAGACCTTTCCCTGAAATTGAATATTTGGTATTTCACTAGCAGAAAACTGATGTAGAGCATGACCAGGCCATTTATTTATTTCCTCCATAAAAAAGTTAAAACATATTATGTTGGCTTTTGCAGAAATCTCAAGAAAAACAAAAAGAGAGCGAGAGAGAGAATTTATGCTAATGCAAAAAACCCTCCTGCTTTTCTTTAAAATTAAAAGTGGCCAGGTTAAACGCTCAAAAGCCTGATACCATCTTAAAGACTGAAAACATAGCCTCCTCCCCCATCCCAATGGTTGTATATGTTTTAAGATACATTTAATTACAAGTTCACATAAAGGACTGTGATGACAGTTAACTGCCATGTGTTTATCTAATTTGTAGCATGTTAACAATTGTTACTTTTTGTCCAATTTCTGGATTATTGTTCCTGTAGTTAGTAAATCCTGCAAAAGAACTCATACTTACACGGACTGATCTAGCACATGAAAGGTACCATGTACTCCTCTACCTCTCTTAGCGCATAAACCACAAAGAAAGGAGAAACGTAACAGAAATCGCTATTTACATGAAAGGGATTTCTCTTTCCAACTGCGTCTGTGAAAAACGTCATGACTTCATAGAATTCAACAAACATGCAAAACACACTCTCCCAAAGTTCTGCTCCTGTACGCTCCAAATTTTGACAGGTTTCTCACAAAAGTTAGTCCACAGAGGACAAGAATGCATCACTTTCCATAGTGATCAACAAAATTAAAATTCTCTGTTCTCCATTTCTTTAATACTTCTTTTCAGGCCAGGTGATTTGATGCTCTACTGCAGGGGATCAGTTTTCAGTGTCTTATTTTTCTACATGTGATGTTCCCCATGAGCAGCAAGTGAGGAACCAGCCCTAGAGGGGTATTTTTGGTTTTGAATTTCTGCCTATTCAATTATTCTGCTCAGTGAAACCTTTTTGTTCCTCACTTCATTGAAAGACTGTCTTTCAATCTTATTTGACTCATCCTGTTTAAAGGCTTTTACTTTCCTTCATCCCGTCATCCGGTCCCTTGACCACCCACACTCCCAATTAACAGCAGTTAGCTTGCTTGATAGCGTAGGTGGACATCCATTAATGATGGACATTAGCACAAGAACCACCCTCGGTGAGACACTCTGGTATGTTGTTATCTTGGAGATATTATCCCTTTGAACAAGTTGTAAGTTGGAGTGACTGCATTTTTATAAACTGGGCACAGCTGGAATAAGTGTGGCTCTGCACAGGTCAAACACAGTTACTTTTTCACTTCGGTATGTTCCAGGTCAGATGGATTTGAGCAGGAATTTGGCAGGTGAATGATTTTATACTGATTTATTCGCAGTCTGAACCACACTACCTTCTTCATATTCTGCTTTTTTAAATCACTAACTTGTGTTTTACCTGCAGTTCTCTCATTTTCCTCCGCTGGCCATCTTTTTAAGGATGGATTTCTCAAATTTCAAGTGACTGATACCTGAAGAGGTCTGTTATGCTATTTTTTCCAATATCTAGATAGTTCCTTTCAACATAAGTAGCTTTTTTTTTTTTTTTTTTTTTTTTAAAGACAGCATCATCCAACTGAAAGATTTCCAAAACCTCATTGGTTAGTCCTCACTGTAAAATATGAAAAGAAGCAGTCTGAAAAGTTTTAATGTTTCACAAATACCTCATGTAGGAAAAGTAACATTAAAAGATTTCAATTCCAATTAAGTATTTGGTACCAAGCAGCCTAAAAGGGGTTGAACAGATTTTCTCGTGTGTCCATTTCCTCTTCTCTATATATATGACTCTACGTTTAAAAAGAGAACCCCTAACACGTTTATAACATACGGTTACATACTTCTGGTTCTCGAGTGTTAACACCTTTCGATCTCGAAGCCTTGCTTTACGAATACTAAAATGTTGCTTTACCACATCGTTGAAATATACAGAAGTCAAAAAAAAATAAATCTTACTCTTTTCAGAAATGCTCCACTCCGCAGAGCTATTGCATTGAATTTTGGTGTTTGTCTGGAGGCTTGACAAACTCCAACCATACAGAACACGCAACTTTTCCTGAAAAGGCTTACGTGCTGGCTTACAAGGTAGTAATAAATAGCATTTACAGAGAGGCTTGGGAAGGCTCTTGATGGTGATATACTCTGTCTACAGCCGAGCCACACTTTAGGCTCTTCTAAAATCAATATATTGCATCAGGATTCCGACTCTCTCAAATGCAAGTCACCCAGATGCGTGGTATTAAATCAGTGCACAAAATTCGACTGTTTAATCGGGGGACAGGTCTCATTTTAAAACAAACTCTCACAACTTGCTTAGCTATAATCACCTTCTCTTTTAAGGACACTCCTGTAAGAAGTCTTATCCAAAACATTTCTTCTGAGTACAAAGACGCAAACAAATGCCAACTCAACCCTCTTCTGCAAATTAATGACACCTCCTATAACTATGCAACTATTAGAAAAGGAATATAAGAAAAAAACACCTTTGAGGTTAACATATAGCTTTCTTCAAATATGCAGAATGACCAAAATAATTGGCTTTTTACAAGACTTTAGTAGCAGCTTGTACTGTAGAGAGATGGCACGTTCTGATGTACTGATCTACCTACTCGTGTCAGAATTTTTTTCCAGCTCTTGAAATTTATTTCCACGTCTCATTAATTTAAAGAATGAAAGTTTCTGAATCAGATGATCCTAAAATGCTGCTGCAACACTTGAATATTCTGCAATAAACTGTAGATAGTAAACACGGTATTGTTCTCAAGTAACGAGGATTATTAGTGAAATAAGGTTTAGTGCAATGGAACACACAAGACAGGAGACGGAGACTTTTGTGGAACTCCTGTACGGTGAATGAAGAACACGTTCTTGGATTTGCAAACTACACTATGCTTGTCCAAAAATCCTTTGACCGCAAGCAAATTAGCAAAGAAACAACAACGCCAAGATCGACTGCAAAAACCATTAGTCCTTCATACTAATGTTCAAAAGTTTAAACAGCCTGAGCTCCACCAGCATCTTTGCCACAGAATTTTAGGATAGTTTGTTCTTTCTGTTTAAGGATAATTTATGCAGACTCAGGAAAGTTTCCAATTGATTTCAAGGCAAGAACTGATTAAGAATTCAGACAGAACTTCAGAATTTTGCTATTACTAAATAAAAAAGCTTGCTTTAGATTTGGCTTAGATTGGTTATTTCAGTCTATTCTGAAAATGCTATCTTTTGATGATATAAAAATAGGGGGATTAGGTAGGAGTAATATTCTCTAAACTAAAATATAATTCATCTGGAGGAGGAGATGACTAATATTTAGAAAATGTATTTATAGGCCTCTGGCTCAATAACGGAGTGGAGATAGACATACCCAAGAATAACCTGATCCTGCAGACGTCACTTCTGCTCAAAAGCCATCAACTCAGAGTAATCAGGAAGAAGGTAAGTTAGCACAGAAGAAGGCAACTTCCATATTGAACTCAACTTAAATTGCCCGAATCCATACACCTCATAAAAAACTATTACAAATATTAACATATACCATCTTCAGACAACAACATCCTAAAAAACCTTTTCTTTATAATCATATTTGAAGAAGCTTCTTAAAGTAGACAACAAAAGTATCTAAAAATTCATACACAAAAACACAGAACCTCTAAGTCAGACTCTTTACAGTGCATGGCTAAGGCAATCAAAAAACCCATACCTTTTCACGTATGAAAATGGAAGAGAACGTACACAAAAATAACCGCGAAGTGTTTTTGTTAAAAGTACATGGTTTCTAAGTTTTGAAGAAATGTTATGACAAAATAAACGAGCTTAGCTTTTCTTGCCAGTATTTGTCAAATATGGACATATGTCAATAAGGAGTCTTAATTTGATCTGGTAGAAGTTCCCCATTCTGCCAACGGGCTATTCAACTGCAGCATACACATTTGGCATGTTCAACACCACTACTGATAAGCAATATTTTTGCAGACTACCAGTTAAAAAATATTAAATACATCCCACTAACCTACTCACAGCTGACCAGTTTATTGGGAAGTTAGCTTAACTGTCTTTCTACATCATTAGTACAGTCATTGGATGACCCCAGGGAATACTTCCCATTTCTGAATATCTTAACATGCATTAGAAGGGAAACCTTTATGTTTGGTGGCAGAGTTCTGCATGAACACGTTTCTTTAGACAGTTAAAAACATAGGGTAGAGCTGCAGCATATCCACGTAAACGGAGAACATGTTACAGGACACCAAAACACTACAGCTCTTATTTACATTTGAATATTGTCCAGACTGATAGTGAATGAAATACTTGTTTGTTACGTGCTGCAAAGGCTAAGATCACCAACTCTCTGCGCGTATGTCGTCCTTCAAGAAAGTATGCCAGCATCAGATGACCCCGTAAGTTTGACCTTTCAGGCAAGGTTATGTGGAAAAAGATGGGTTAGTACCTTGAAAGGGACAGAACAGGATTTACATATGACAACGTAACGGTAGACAAATACCACGGGTAACAGATTTTAGTCCACGCTTGCTAGCATCACACATTTCCAGAACATTAATTTTGCTTTAGTTGTTTAGCAAAGTCATGACTAAATTGCATATATTGACAATAAGGCTTACTTCATTCTTTCGGATCTATGGTACTGTCATCTTTCATCCACTGCAATATAACTGCATGCTGAAAATTTATAGCTTTCAGATTTTATTCATCACGTTTAAAAGATGGCTAATATTCCACTTCACAGACCTTACTTCAACTACTCTTCAGCAGTCCCAAATTTACAAGATAAATATGCAGACCTTACTTACAAAAGATGATTTCTTTCTAGAGTAAATGAAAGGCGGGAACCACTCAACATCTACCCATGTATAGCAGGGAGATTAGTTTGGTTCTCTGTTGGAGAAACTGGGATGAAGGACTATTTATGAAGTACTTGCAGCTTTGAATATAATCAACTGTAATAACAAGATACAAAGTTACAAAAAAAGTCTTTTTTTGAAATCACTTTTGTAATACTGCTTTTTAATAACCCTCATAATGGCCGAATTAGAAGGACCCCAACTGAAGTCATTCATCCCACATAAAACAAACATTGCTTTTTCTTCTTAGCTTTGTTTTACAAGCTACATTATTTCCAGATGACGCTGGAGGGGCCTAAGAGTTTCAAGAATTAGATGCTTAAATAGACAGCTGCTTTCTATTTACCATATAAATCAAGGCTAAATCAAAGAAGAATCTAAATATTGGACTTCATTTAGCCCATTATGGAGCATAAACTGCAAAAGAAAAGGGAGGCAGAAGAAATACAGAAGTTGCATCGCACAGAACCCAAAGTGAATTATATTAATTAATACAAGAGAAAAATGCATTGACACTTCTGGAACTCCAGGCGTCCCGACAGCATTATCTCCGCCCAGCAGGTAAGTTTAACTAGTTTGGGAAGGAGCCAGGAAGAGAGAAGTCAGCCCTGATGAGGAACACTCGCAACGCCACCACCTTTCGCTACCGCAGGCTTCAACGCGTAGCTCACTGCATTCAAAGTCCTTAAAATTTCCCTTCAACTTAGCAATACATATTAATTTCAAGACCTCAATTAACACAGAAAGAGCAGATTTTGCACAGCAGTTTAAAGGATGGCTCTTCATATATTCAGAGGAGTACATTTCTATAAACTGTACAAAAAGTGTACCTGTGTTACATTACTTCCAGCACTGACAGAATTCCTCCACCGTTCAAGTGCTGTTTAAATGACAGTCCTACATATGAAATAATTGTAGATCTCAGCACTAAATGGAATTATATTTAAATTTCTTCCTGTTTAAGCTGTATTTGGAATGAAATCCACTTTTTATAGCCAATATTTAGAAAGTAAAACAAAAAAAGTTAAACAGAAATGAATTTTTACAGTTTTTCCTGTGTGGCTAGCCATCAGCTACCAACTATAATCAGCTAAGCTATTTTCTGTCCATACTATTTCATCAACCAACAAAAGTCTGCAGGTAAAATCCTCATGGACGTTAGTTAGCTAGCCTGAAAATAAAGACTTAGAAGTTCAGATCTCTCAGCAGACAGCAGCACCTCGGTGCTCAGAACTGTTGTGGATGGTGAATGAGTCTGAAAATACGCTCCAAGGAGTCTTCATTTAACTGGGTCCTCAAGTCCATCGCCACGAAAACAAGGTTCAACTCCTACTGCCATAAAATCTCCTTTCCGCGTGGCATTAAATTATGTTGAAATAAATTTGGAAGCTAAATCACAGCTATGTAGCCAAATATATATTGATGACCAAAGCAATAATGCTTGCCAAATTACTTGAATGTAAAACTGTTCCTACATTTGATTTTTATTTTCCTCAAATTTTACCTAAAATAAATCCTTATATCAGATCTGGGAGAGAATTCTGATTCCTTAGCATAAGCTTGCCAAAGTTCAAAATTTTCTTCCTCTCCTCCTCCCTTCCTCCTAAGAAACAGTTAGAGGAGACCTCATAGCCAGCTGTGGTCCACCACGTAATGAAGTGCTCAAAACACACACACAATGCTATGAAACCCTTACAGAGCAAGAGTTTGGGCATACTGCAAAACTCCAAAAACAGGTCTGATGCACTACTTTCCCAGGGAAGTCAGCGTGCCTCTGGTTACGCTGCTACATAGCTATGATTTAAAGAATGACATTAGGATGTAAGAAAATAAAATAAAAACATGATACATTTACTTCAATTTTTTTTTTATTTGGACTGAAAGAAGCACAATTCTCGATCATTTTAATTACAGGCTATCTTGCTAGTTAAAAACTTCAGTAAACGTGCTTTCATTGAATGCAAGAAAGCTATAAACAATCTAATTGAATTTTTCACGTTTCTTCAAGCCTGGAGATGCTTGCAGACGGGGACAACCTGACAGAAGTGTGCTGTTTCGAAACAGGTAATTGCTACCACGAAAACACTGCTTATTAAGAAACTTATTAAACGACTCGTAAGCAAAGTACCAGCATGGCATAGACTGAGAATTGGTCTAACCAAACAGCCCGCATCTGAGGACAGGTTTTATTTGATGACGCAGCTTTTTGGCAGCAACACCAGCGTAACGGGTTCCCCTCACCGCCCCTCTAGCTGTACCTTCCTGCGCCTGTATTGTGTCCCTGTCCCCATAAGGCCACTTCCCTTCACTGCCTTGTATTGACTACACTTTATTGGGGCTTAACCTTGCACCAGATCAGGGAACCAATCTAGCTTTACTAAGTAGAACCACACCAAGCCCATTACCTTTTCTTATTTTAATCCACCAGACCTCTGCCTCATATGATGTGCGCAACAGACAGGGCTCAATTACAGAATATACATGCTGATTTTTGCCGCCTGTTTCCTTCACGGCCCTATGAAGGCATGCAAACTATTTACCGCAATTATTTTTCAAAGTCTAGTACTCACAAATGAGCAGAAAGACATGCAAAGGAAGATGAGAACATAAGCAACACAGGACAATTTTATGTATGTTTTACTCCCATGTGACCTTGGGACCATATAAATTCACTTTTGGATTAGAGAACACATTAAGAAAAAGCCAGGTATAAGAGTGAATTAAAAATCAAGAGAACCGCATGCTTAAAACAGGTATTTAAGACTGGTCTGAACGAAACCTGCTAAGAGATTAGGCTACTCAATAATTCTTCTCCTCTCTAGACAAAAATCTGGAGTAGAGAAGGAAATCTTGGCATCATCCGTGGTGTTTTTTTTTTTTTTTTTTTTTTTTTTTTAAGTTCCATGCTGGAAGACAGTGGTGGAACAGAGAGATGGAAAAGAGGAAATCCCTTTTCAGTCAATAGTGGTTTCAAGACTTCAGACACTTAATTTATCTAAGTGCCTAGGATCTTCAGTCCTTAAGCTTCTTGGGGCATTCTTGCACCCATCTAACACACCCTTTCAGAAAACATACAATATAAACATGGGTTTTCAAAAGCAGACTATGCTTGTGATGCTCAACGCAAGTAAATGAAACCTTGCCTCAACTTTCATCAGCTGAGTGTTCCTCAGATTGAGTTGGCACCTGAGCAATTATGGAAAAAAGCCATGCATAAAAATACGCATTCTTCTTTCAAAACACAGGCAATAAAAACTTCAGTGATTTTATTCTTCTCTAAAGCAGTCTTTCCAACTGCTGTCATTCTCCTCCCCACCCTTCTGACCAACATCATAACAATAATAAAAAGGAAGAAAGTGAGTAAAGTATCTAACTATCGACCCAGCAGTGCTTTATGAACTGCAATTCTCAGCTGCCTCCATCTGTGAGGGGACGGATCTGTCCCCGTGCCCGTTCCCCACAGCACCATGGCTTCTTTCCTCGGCTGCAGTGTTGGTATCCAGTAAGCAAAGAAGTCCAAGACCTATTATAAAATAGTCTTCAAAGACTAAGTTTATATATGCATACAAATACATATTTATATACACAAGCATGCATGCACACACACGTGCAAATATATATGCACATGCATGTGTGCACAAATATACATATATGTGTACCTGAATATCTATGTGTGCATGATGCTGTTTTCTTTCCTCTGAACTTCGGGATGGTTACTTGGTTTTCCTAGGGGAGCAAATCTAAGGGTCTCTTCTCATAAAACCAGTATCCTCCCTCAGGCAGAAGGCCACATACAACTGCATTCTGCATTAGGAATAAAAATTAGCGTTAAAAATGTTGGCCCTATTATCTAGGCACCTGCAGGTGCCTGGGAGTTGACTAAGGCCCCACAATGCCTCAGTGATTCGTTTCAAAATACCCAGCCTTTAGCAGCAACGCCGGCGTACAGAGCTCCATCCCCTCGGCCCTTGCGGGTGGACACTCTGCTGCGACACTGTAGGTCGCACAGCATTATCTTACCGAAGACAGCCTACAAAATGGGGAGGTATTTTACATTTTATTCACTGATCTGGTTCACGTTGACAGCGCAAATCCACAGACATGGACCAGGACAGCCACGGTTGCTGCTGTGTAGCACTGGGAACTTCTGTTCTGACTGTTTTGCGACTCTCTGCAGAACGAGGTAAGGTCTGCCGGCCAGGCATTAAAAACCTCACCTACACCGAAGCAACATCGCTTTGGCATGGAAGCCGACTGAAACACCGTAACCTTCCAAGACAGACCAGAACGACGAGACCAAAGGAGAAACGTGAACATTTAGTGATGCCAATGCCTAAGTCAGGACCTGACATGACACTGGGGTTAATCACCGCTAAGAAATACAGCCCAAGAGCCTTACCAATCAAAGCAGTCAGAAACGTTTAATGCGTCCAAAATACGGCAGCCCTTACAAGCGTGCTGCTACATCCTCAGGTCATATTGACGGAGAACTGAACCCAAGGGGAAGGGCCGCTTGCCACGTCAAATCCTCTGCAAGGTATCTGAAGGCTACGGGCCACACGGTTGTTAATGCCTATGCCGGTGAAAGAGCTTTAAGAGAGCTTGGGTATCATCTCACAAGACAAATGTACATCTCCTTCTCCTCTTTAAATACAGACAAGCGTGAGGGGTTTTTCTGAAATGTCCGGGGTTCCAACACAGCTGATAAACTAAAAGTCACATAGCAACCTCTCAGAGACAAATCAGAGGCCCTAAAATCACAGGCGTTGTAAGGAACTTGCTAAGAATTAAGATATGATATAGAAGATAGCAAGGATATATAGGAAAAAGCTGCAAGTGATTTATTTGCTCTATAAACCAGACTGTCTCTGAATAGCAAAACATCTCTAGTTTCTGTGTTGCGTGCCAGCAGTAGTAACCGAGAGATGCAGGTTAAGAAATAAGCTTAGTTGAATTAAATTAAAGTTATTAAACTATTATATAAAAGTAATTTTTTTTTTGGAACTTCTATACTTAACACTAGAGTAATATAATATGTAAAGTCTCAGACAGGTGTGTCCTGGAACATGTATTAACTCTCAGAATAAAAGAGGTTTTACAATTTTATCCTCAAAAATTCAGAGCAACCGAAAAAAAACAAGATAACTTTTTTACACAATATGACAGTTCAAATGAGTATAAACCAAAGATACTTAAGGAGTATGAAAGTGCTATTTAAGTCCTTGAAGTCTCCTTCTTGTAATGAAGCTAGAGATTTTTCCAGCAACAATGCAATTAAATCACCAAATCATGGACTGTGTGTGGGTAGTGGCTGAGCAAACTGGTAAGAGCTCTGTGTATATACAAATGTTCAGAATATGCCAATTTGATCCACAACAGCAGTACTGTCCCAAAGGTTCACTGGGAATTGTTTTCAATCATTTTTTGGATACTGTGGATGCCAAAGTCCTGTTCTTAAAAATAATGTTTTTAACAGCATGGTATATATATCTTGAAATGCAAATGTCTTGAAAATTGCAAGCTGACAGCGTACAGTACGTTTCTTAGCTATGAATAGTTGCGGGTTTGCCATTTGTAAGTGTAATTTTTTTTTTTAAACAGAGTTTCAGACATGATGTCATTCATAGATGTTCCTGTATTTTGGTGTTGGTGGTTGCTTAGTTGTCACACTTTTGATAAATCTTTGCAGATTTAGGGATGTATTACTTCTATTTTGAAGCACCTACTAGAACATTAAGCTCAATACTCACATAATCAGGAAGTGGAGAGTCATTTGAACTGAGGGAACCTCTTAAGGACTGCGTGGCTTGCTCCAAAACTTTGTTGTGTTTTCTGGATAACAAAGAAAACAAACTGGAAAAAAAAAAGGGGGGGAAACATTCAAATATATTCACAGTTATTCTCTCAGATAGACAATTCAGTCAGAAGAAGTACTTCATCATACACACAAACTTGAGTAAAGACATTTTTAAAAATACAATGCAATGCACAACCATTACATAGGGTTTTTTTGTTTTTTTGTTTTTTTTTGTTTTTTACACATCTGGGATAAACAACAGCAGTATGTGAATTATAGAAATATTCTATACAGTAAGTGATAAGAACATCATATTTTCATAGTTAAGTTATTAAAAGTCAAACTATAACAGAATTAGTGTTATACATGCATTTTTAATTCATAACCAATAGGTATTCATTAAAATGCAATTTTTAAGTTCAGCATCTCATGCAATATACTTATTTTCCCTCCTTATCCTTAGTATTTTTTTCAGCGACTTAAGTGTTCTGTATAGAAAGAATTCAAGTATTAGACAGAATGTTTGGATATTCAGGGGCTGAATTTACGCTTTTTACTATAACATGTACTTCTCAAATTTATTTTAGCTCAAGTCAATGAAGTATCATGTTAGTTTTACAATCTGTGAAGTCAGAGGTCCACACACATAATAGAGAAAGTATTTTTTCATGCATTTTGAAAAGAGCATGTCAGTGTCTTTTTCTAAATTGCATTAATTTGATGAAATTAGCAATCCTGAATCATTAAAAAATCCTACTGTGATTCTTTTGTGCCAGTCATACAAATAATAGCATCGCCAGATGTTACACAGCTCGTACGCAGGCTGTCACTGCAGACTTCACAAGATAGTACTGAATATCCAAACCCAAAGACGTGCGCTGCTTCACAAATACAACCCAGGACAGATCCCTCTAGCAATAATCTTATGATCTAAAGCGAATTTGGGAGAGATGATAGTCGTGTTTGGAAAACAACAAGGCTGCACAGAGCCTGTAACATTCCCAGCACAGGAAGAGTGGCTGAAATAACGGGACTTGATATACGGATTTGTAGGAGGACAGACAGCAGCACGGGGTGGAATTAAGAAAGTCGCTCCTTGCATGGTGACACTCATAGAGGATGGGATATTTTGATACAAACGAAGAATATAACTTGAGTGCAAAGGCACAGGAAAGACCTGAAGTAAATAGTAGCAGTGGATACAGGACTACTGCTAGTGCTTAGTAGCTTCCAACGCCCAGACGTTTCCATAAAGCTGCTGTATAAGCGAATCACGGATTTCTATCAGCAGACACCACACAGAGATAGAGACTGACACAGATGAAACTAAGTGATACATTTAGAAAGGGGAAGGGTGCAAGGAGGACATTCAAATATTACAGAGAGGTACAGTAGAAGAAGCTAAGTAAATTGCAGAGAGCAATTTTCATGGAATCACATTAAATCTGAAATGTGTTTTCCCCAAAATTGTCTATCCAGAGCATGGATCTGTGAAGTTTCTAGATGTTCGTTCCTGTGACTCCTTCTGAGACTTTGGACCGAGTGGATCCTACCTAGCTGGCTGAGTAGTTTGGGTTGGTTTGTACCCTAATTTATATGCTTGATTACAAAACTCTTTTTCATGTGTTCAGAAATCCAGATGATAATATGTGCAAGAAATACTCCCTCCAACCTTGGCATAGGTTGTTGCTTTAAGACTTTCTGCATTTAAAAATATTCTTTTGGCTTCTTTTTGGAGCCAGACTTTCCTAGGATAACTGGAAGGGTCCTCAGAGGGCAAGAAGGCTGTCTGGACAACTCCAACACAATCCACTAATGCTTAAGTGTGTCACTCTCTGGATTTGCTTATGCATGATGCTTGGACAAGGAGCAGTGGCTGACTCCTTGTTCACCAGATTCAGTTAGAACAGATTGATGCCCATTTAGTACCTAAAAAAATAAGTGCCAGCATTGCGTTATAGATGGCCTATATTTCTTGGAACTGGGACAAATTCAGGCCTTGGAGGAACGTGCTTGGAAAGCTTTTCTGCCTAAAGAAATGTTGCTCAGAATTTGAGGAAGTCGCCTTTATTTTTCACTTCCTTTAAATGTAACATTGCCATCAAATCCTTTGCGGCACGTAGGAGTAGGTTCCTCAGAATAGCAGGGATTTGTCCCCTTATTGTTAATCAAGAGTCTCAGGAAAAGGCAACAGCTTTTCCAGCAGGCTTCTGGGGGAGTCACAAGGAATTAGTTACGTTTCTTAAGAATTAGTTACGTTTCTTAAGACCAAATCTTACCTCTCAAGAGCCAATTCAAGAAATTCTATCATTCTCCAGCACCTCTTCAGTTGGCTCTCTCTTAGAGCAGATTAACAGCTTACGTTTGAGGATAACCTTTGCCGCACTGAAGACATCCAATTAACCTGCACAAGAGCCCACCAAGCTATGCTGCACCATCCTCAACTTTCAGCCAGAGAATTTGATGAGTGAATAACTTGTACAAGATCGTTCGGCTAAACCGGGGGCAGCAACTTGGCTGCTAGTGTCCCAGCCTCATGGGCATGCTGTCACCGAGGTGAGGATCATCTCGATTGGGCTGAAATGGCCCGAATGTCAGACAAGACTCCAAAATGATTATTTCCTGCGATGGTTATAAGGGCTGAGAAATATTCTGGGTTTTCAGGATGACATAGAATGCCTGACAATGTTATGAACACCTTTTTTTTTTAAGAGAGTGAGCAAGACCAGAGGAAATCTGCTTTTTCCCCCAGCATTGGGAATCTTCTTTTCCCCTTTATGCTATAAGACAGAACCATGCACAGCCCTGACGTTACACAATTCCTGGGAACAAATGTCAACCTCACCCTAATTTGCAGCTATTAATCAAGAAAAAAAAAAAAAGAAAAAGAAAAAAGAGAGAACATTCTCTGTTAAAAGGGAAAGAAGCAACAAAGAAATAAGATATATTAATAGACTTTCCATCCTTTTCCTTCCCATAATCGGCTATTGTATTCACAGAGAGAAATTTCTGTTCAAATCAGAATTTGGATTTGAAAACTGGTCATTCACCTGAAATAGCAGTGCTACTTTTAGAAGCACTGGTATTTCTGAAGACTCGCAGTTCAGAGATGCTGCCATCAGCACCATCTAGTGCTGTGGAAACAGAATAATCAACTAGCACTGACCTAGAGACACCTATGGCGGGGCAGGAGGAACAGGTTACACGTAGCATCAGCCTGCTCCAGAAGATAGAGTTTATTTCACGAGGAGCAAGAAGTCTGGAAAAAGGACTTTGAACAAGTAGGTTTTTTTCCAAAATACATGAAGTGCTTTGGCTATGAAGGAAATTTAAATAAAAAACCCAAAAGGATCGAGGATAGGATTTTGAAATATTCATTTATCCGCTACATGTAAAGGGGAAAATGCACATGCATTAGTATTCCTGCATGGAACTGGGATATCAGAGAGCAAATTATTTTCTCTAGCAAAAATGGAGAGAACTGGGAAAAAGGAGGAGAAAGGAAAAGGAGGGAAGAACATTTCTTCTTCATATCTCCTTTTTGCTTCCTTAGAATAACTTGTAAGTGTAATGTAACTAAGCTAGAGCACTTGAATAAGGGATAAGCAAGTCCTTCGTGGTTGATTTCCATTTCTGAAGTGGCAAGGAGGAGGCAAGTCCTACTATATGTTGTCGTTGGCAGCGGGGCTTCCCCTTGCAAAGTTTTGCTTTCGTGCCACAGTTCATCCACTTTGCACCTGTGCTAAAACACTTGTTTGTGAGACCAATATTCAGGTTAAAAAAAGGCAGTCCCCGAGATCAGTCGAACTGGCACAGCAGTATGAGGACAGCAACACGTAGCCACAAACTTTTCACATGCAGAATGAAAATTATCATTTGATTACACCCAGAAAGCAAGAGAAGAGCTGACTGCAAACTCAAAGAGTGCCACAGAAACACTAAAAGCGAACAGCAAAAAATGAAGGCCAAATACCAAGACTAACTCCTGAACTTGCAGCTCCTTAAGGAAATGGAGCTGTCTCCCAAAGGAAATGTTACAAACTTCACCAAATAATTCACTCCTTATTGTGCCCTCTAGCTCTGAAATAGAGCCTTGTGAAATATCAGTTTCACTTGTAAAGTATCAGAACAGATTTAGTTACAATCCTCAAAGGGCACTTCATGATATTTAGTTCATATAGGTCTTTCATCATCAACAAATATTGTCTGCTAAAGGAGATACTTGATTTTGCAGCAGTCACATCTCCACTTTCTGCCAGGGATAAATATTTACACACATATATGTGTATGTACACATATATGTATATGTACATATACAGACACACACAGATATGTGTATATGTATAGGTGTGTATGTGTGTGTATAAATATACATACATACATATATATATATACACACACACACACACCCCGGGTAAGATCGGATATGCATGTGTGCATACAGAGAGAGAGACTGTAATACATAATAGAAGTTGCACTTCTATTTTTACCCCACTACAACTGGGCTGAAAAGACCAAATTGAAAACTACATATCTTAGGCAGTCACAGAGGGCAGGCTGACAATAACATGGGGTTTTCTACTGCTATACTTCTCCTGTTTTTAAGGTTTTTTCTACTGACAGCCATCAATAGATGGGCAGGCTAAGGAGCTACATGACGCTTTGATCTTACCCATTATGGACATTCTATAATAATAATAAATTATGTTCAGAACAATTAAAATGTATTAGTACATCAATCCAGCTCTCAGTCACAGAAGTACTTCTGGATCAACGTCTAGCAAGCAAAATAATAGTTTGGAATAATAGCTTGATGGAATGACAGCTGGCATCTATTACAGATCATCAAATCACACTATGGATGCACTGAACCAACAAGACTCAAGTCAGAATGATAAACTCAAGGTCTCCTATTTCTGACTTTTAGGAATTACGAAAGTTATGGTTTCTTAACTCCCCCAATACAGAAGACACTTTTTTTTTTTTTTAATTTAAAAAAAGGCTGAACCTTGATCAATAAAGAATGATTACAGACTAAATAGTAATGGTTGCTCAAGTGCAAGTGATTTGATTGCACGGTATGTGCACACAAAATAAAATTCGAATGAGGAATATACAAACTTAATACTTTCAAAAAGCCAATCCCACCAAGCTGGGTGAGGGGAGAGGGGTGAAAAATGTCAATAATGGGAAGTCATTTAACCACTTTCTTCTCGATCCACCAAAAATCACAACCGGGAAAAAAACTACGCTATTCTGCAAAAAGTCTAGTTTACAGCAGAGATTAAAACAGCTTGTAAGGCCTCCCTCTCACATACAAGAAACGAATGCATAAAACGAAACTTTTATCTGTAAAGAAAAAACAGAGGAGGGAATTAAAATTAGAAGATAAAAGTAAATACAAAATTTAGAAAATTGGAAGTTGCCAGAAACTGACAAGGGGGGGGAGGGGGAAAAACATGAAAAAAATTGTGGCCAAATGTAAAGATACAATGGGAAGGAAAGGCACTGTTGTACCTTATTTTAAGAAAGTAAATAGGATGACCCAAGATAATTACATGCCAGTTAGTCTGAAGCGATCCTGAGCGTACCAATGGAACACATATCCCGAGACCCATTCAAAGCAGGACACCCTTGGCATAGAAAAACAGACCTTGTCAAGCTCACTCAAACTTTTTAATGAGACTACAAAGAAAATTAGGCAAGGAGGTATCACTGTCGTAATAGTTTTCCATATGTCATTTATATGAGACTGTTCCACAAGGAATTTTTTATTAAGACACTGGAATGATAAAAAGCAACATGACTAAATGGACTGAAAAGGGGCCATCTGACTAGTTTGAAAAATCTACCTGTAACCACAGACTTTTCAAATCAGTCTTTCTAGCAGGGTCCGACAGGAACATATTTGTGGCCCTTCTAAAGGGCAATAGCTATTTAACTAAAGCTACTGAAATTCCTTCAGTGACATAGAAATGACATGTAAGATGATATACATGTATTAACAGAATTAACAGAGATGTATTAACAGAAGGATTGAGCGAGAGGCGGCTATTACTGGTTTTGCTCTGTTGCGCTTGTCCCTGGCATCCTACGTGCAGATTTCAAAATCACAGTTTGAAAATGAAGAGTTCAGAGAAGGGCGAAGATTTTGATTTTTAAACCAGAAAACACATCTCAACGAAAGGTTCAAGAAACTCAATTACTTAGCATATCTCGGAAAAGATGAAAGGGTGATTTGACCTCAATGCAAAATTATGTACATGGGGAAAAGAAATTTGTTAACAGAGGATCCTTCAAACAATCAGGAGAAAAAAGAACAAATTTTAGTGAAACAGAAACTAACCTACTGGTTGCACTGGCACAGTTATCTGCTGGACAGGTGGTTGAAACCAGGCTTGAGGCACAATTAATTCCTTACCCTGATAAATTTGGAGCTCACCTTGAGCGCTCAAAAAGCCTGCTCGTCCACCTGGGACCCCAGTCCCTGCGCTCCGCCCGTCTCCATCAACTTCCTCCCTCGAAGCTGTGTCACGTTACCAATGGCAGAACAGAAAAGCTGGACTGAGACTCTTCCTAAAGTGCATCCAGGTTATATGCCAAAAGATAACTTGGAATTACAGAGAACCTACCCTCAGGCTGAGTTCAGACATGGGAAATGAGAGAGACACTAGGTCTTGGGGACAACCCCTTGCCTTCATGCTGCTCCAGGAGTCATCTAGCTCAGGTAAGAACAGATATGTCTATTCACAGTACAATATGGCTTTAACAGGGAAGGCAGTTAACTGCTGGAATAACTTGGCAAGGGTTGTGACAGTGATGGAAATTGTTAGAGATTGGATGTTTTCCTAAAAGCAACGTTCTAGCTCAACCACAGAAATTTCAGCCTGGAAGAAGGAATCGATTGAGGAAAGTCCCTATGGTCCAGGTTATGTCAGAGATCATATGAACTCCAACAGAAAGACCTCCAGCATAAGATCATATGATTAAAGCGCTCTCTTCTGCATATAAAAATACATGCATTTAGAGAATGTTCTACACATACTGCATCAAAAGAGATGGCAGGAATATTGCAGCATAACTTGCACAAATCTTTACTTTTTTTTTTGGTAATATATAATCTGAAGAAAGATGCAGACAACAGATCCTCCTAGGAGAGAGCTCAGTTCACAGCATTTGCGGATTTAGTGGCATTAAGAAAATCACTATCATTAGTATCGGTAAAACTGGAAAGGCATCTTCAAAATGAAACGCTTTCATTAGCAGGCTGGCATATCAGCACAGTTACAAGGGAGGCAAGGAGAGAGAAACATCTGTCACTTGTGCCGTCTTTTGTAATTAAGACAGCAAAGATTAAATAAAATATTAAATTTCATAAACCTTTATGAAAATTTGGGGAGGTTTAGCTGTCTGTTCAGATAGACGGGAAGTGATACTTGTCTGGAAATGGAGTAGTAGAGACAGGAAGATTTATGTCAGAGATTGCACAATTGACGAGGGGGAGGGGGGGGGGTCACAACACTCCAAATGTCACAGAATCACAGAACGGTTGAGGTTGGCAGGGACCTCTGGAGATCATCTAGTCCAGCCCTCCTGCTCAAGCAGGGTCATCTAGAGCACATTTCCCAGGATCACATCCCTTTGCTCAGAAATGTCAGATCTCTCCCTAAAACAAAACCAGGGAAAGGCTGAAAGCCACATCACGACAAAGGATTATTTCAAATGCAAAATTTTAAATATCCTGGAAAGAAGTAATCTGGAAGAGCTGAAGACTGAAGAGAGGCTGCAATGCAGGAAAAAAAAGATACAACAATCTTTAAGACGAAAAATCAAAAGGGATCAATCATTAGGCTGGGAGGGAAGGGAGGAAGAAGAGGGACAGAGGAGAAGCATCAAAGATTGTGGAGATCGTCTAGACACATAAAGCACAGGCAGGAAAAAAAAATACTAAAATAAACTTGGATGGGACACTAGCATTGGTAGTAATTGCAGAGAAGCGTGGGAGAGAGAGACCTGGGAGGGCAGAAGAGAATCCCGGTACTCTCTCTAGGTATGAAGTTAAGCTTAGACTGAGGCTAAGAAGCAAAGAAAGAGATGGAAAACTGAAGGAAAGGGACACTTTCAGAGGGTGGAAGATAAACTGAGTGGATGGAGCTATATGTCAGAGAAAAGGAATACGGATTGAATCTCTCCTAATTCCAACTCACTGGTGAGCTTCTCAAGGAGAAGAACTTTCAGTTATCTGAATATTTAAAAATATTCTACATGCTCTGAATACAAGATTATTGGAGAACTAAAGCCCTGGTCAAGGTAATCTATGGGAATCTTGAAGATTCAAACGATCTCAATCTTTTCCTCTTGCTCTCCTAGTGCGGAAGTGCACTGTAGCAAACTGAACAGCAGATAAATGCAAACACTGCCTGTCGATGGAAAATCAGTTCCAAGGATCCAAAATTTGATGATGAACGTTCTCAGAACATTTCAGCCATACTCTGGGTTGTTCCTGCTCTCCACACTCATACATATGCCAAAATGTTTTATTGTTCTAAATTTTAAAGAATTAGATGTAAGCCACAAACACTGAAATCCCACGTTATACAAGTGTTCCTTAAACAATAGGATTTTACAACTCACACATGAACACTGTGATTGCATTAGAAGACAAGCCCTTTATAGAGACAAGATCTGAAAATATCCTAAGTTCAAAAGCTGAGGTCTTAAAGTTTAAACTATACCTTAATTCCTCTATATTTTAGCAACACTTCTTGGTTTTGACCTATTGCTTAAGTTATTACAGCAAAAAAGTGTGCAATAAGGGAGGAGAACTCTACCTCCCTCCTAGCACAGACACTTCACTTCCTAGCACAGCACAGAGGATGTAGAGGGAACCACTTATACGCTTTAATGATAATTTTTGCATGCTCTCTTTAGAAAGTTGGCCACGCCGGAGAGGTCGCATCAGAACAAATGTGCGGCGCTGCTTCATACAAAATACAATAAATAAAGTCCTGCATGCCAGGAGTGGTGCCAAGCAAGCACAACGCAGTGCAGCCAGTTTACCAGGCTTTCTAAGGACAATACAAAAGCAATCCATAAGCACTTACGGAGTGAGGCCCTGGGGAAAAAAAAATCCATTTAGGACAAACAGCAGAGAAAAAACACCAAGTCCCCAAAAGCCCAGTCCATTGAAGAGCTCTTGGGACATTTTGCCTTTTTTTTTAATGCAAGCTGTAACGTCACATAAATGGAAATAATGCAAGAGAGAAGCCACCTCGAACCCTAAGCGCTCTGCCACACAGGCTCACCCCACGGAGAGATGCTGATAGAGGAAACGGGCTCAGAACTAGGAGAAGCATTTGAAAGAAGAGGGAGGCACTGCTCTTCCTTGCCTGAACCCAATGCCACTGCCTGGGAGACATTCGGGCTCCCACGTAAGAGGGGTGAACCAATTAAGATATCAAACTGCTAAGCAGAGAATAAGAACACACTTTGTATCTCTCTTTCTAATCTCATGAAGAGAAGACATTAATTTCTGCTGAATAAATCTTTGCTACATTTACCATTAGGTCCATCCAGTTTGTGGAGATAACATGTAACCAACAAACGTAGGGTGTGCAATCTCCACAAAGGTAATGTATGCAAATAAAATGGTTTGTACAAGCATCCCTGATGGACTTATTCATCAAGAAGTACTTAAAGGACAGGGAATGAAAAAGGTTTCTCCCAGGTGGTGAAGGGTCTGGTTTTGGCAGGTTCTTTTCCAGTCAGTGATCAGGCATATTTTTCTGCTATTTCTTCTGCAGTGCCTCCTCAAAAATGTAAGTTGTGTCCCCTTGGAAACAGCTAGCAGTTAAGCTAGCTATTAAGACACACAACCTATTATTGGGCAAACCCCAAAGCATCAAAAAAGACTTTAACATAATCCTGGGCAAACAAACAATTTCTATCCCATCTTCCTGTTGAACAACAGACATTAAAGACCGTTCTTTCAATTCTACAGGCCTAAACTTGGTTGTAATACACTGAAACACAGGAAATTCCACTTGAACACACGAAAACGCTTCTTTACTGTGAGGGTGGTTAGACACTGGGACAGGTTGCCCAGGGAGGTTGTGGAGATGAATCCACATCCATCTCCTTGGAGACGTTCAAAATCTGACCGGACATGGTCCTGAGCAACACGCTCTAGGTGACCTTGCTTGATCTCCAGAGGTGCCTTCTGACCCCCAGCTATTCTGTGATTCAAGGTATCTTCACTTCATTGCAAAAATTCATCATTTATTTTAAAGAGTATTCTTTTATCAGATTACATGTGAACTGAGATGAATAACCGATGCGCTCTGAAAGACATTCTATAGTACAGCCCACCACCAAAGAGACTGCTGTTAATAATTAGAAAAATACATGTTCGCCACACGCCCGTGGTATAAAGTCTACAAGCAAATTCAGAAGTGACTTAGAAAAATTAACGAAAGCTTTGCGTTAGCAAACAGGATTTCCTGTTAAAATGGAATCAAGAAGACAAAGAGACTAGAAAAAATATGGAAGCAAGGAATCTGATCTGGTGGGGCAAAAGTAAATATTTACAAAAGTTAGTCTAGAGTTTAATCTGCAGAGAGTGGGAAATGTATTCTTCAAGTGAAGGCATAAATTGTTATGTAGCTCATGGACAGCTTCCAATGAAAGTTCGACAACTGATGCTCCTATCACTAGAGAAGTAAAAGCAACAACAAAAAAAAAGTAAAAACTTTCCCCTGTATATCGCTACAGATAATTTCATTCCTCTTTTGTCGGGCATGCCAAATAATATCCTTGTAATTCTCCTTAGAGAACAGAATCAGGCAAGGATGAGGAACACTACGTAGAACCAACGTCTTCACAGCTCAAAGTCACACTACAGTGTAAACTCAATAACCAGAGTGCAAACTGCTACAGAGGAAAATCCCCCATGCAAATCCCATAGAAGCTGCAGATCCTGGCAAAGCACTTAGCCAAGCGCCATTTATCTGCCGTATTTTTCTGTATTTTTGCAAGCAGCAAACTAAATTCAGAAAGGTCTAAAGCTATGGGGAAAAACGTATGCAGTCCAGTATAAACAGAACGCATGTTTTTAAAACTCAGGAAGGGTCAGGCTAATTATAAGGTTCATTTTGCGCTAAATAGCCATGAATCTGCCTTAGGAGTCTCAAGGCATGGAGGCAATTCCTTTCAACATTCCCTGTGTTTGCCCTGTTAACATTTTATATGAAAACTGTATGGGCAACGGGTCCACAGTATTTCCAGCTCATCCATTTGCAGTTAATTCCACAGAGCAAAAGTTTCATAGCTGCTGAGAGAAGACATTTGCCTTGAATTAGGACAAAACTCTGTGGGTGAGAAGCAGAGGAAATTGCTGGAGAAAGCAGTCCGAGCACAACTCCCACCCAGAAAAACAACGACGGACTCTGAACACCGGAACAACAACAAGAAAATTAAAAAGGCATCGCTGCCACGCAACCGAAGGACCGACTCCTTGCCCTTGGAGCAGTTCCTGCTTAACGCTGGCTTGTTTAAAAGCAGTGTGCACGTGTACATATCTACCTGTAGGCATTTGGGTCGTTGCTACATTTATAACGAAAACCGCTGCGCTACACTGCTAGCGTTCCTCTCGGGCACTGAGCCGAGACTTAAATAATACACGTCTTCAACTGGCTTTCCACCACTGCGAGTCCTCTGCATCTGCATCGCTCATCACCTGTGCCCTTTCCTTACAACCACCACCTTTTGTACCGTTTCAGCTTTTCAGTGCCCCTACACTGTTAAAATGAATCGTTTACCATGTCGTCCTTGGGATGCTGCAAATAACGTCATGGCTTTGACCTTGTTTTGTAAAACTGAGTTTCTATATTAAAGCAATAGAGCAAGAATTAAGTTGCTAGGCGTATACATTACCCTGCTGTAGACAGATACTATTGGTTTTGCCGAATGCCATGATTTCCCTTAGCATATATTTTCTTTGTTCCTCCTGAAAGTCTTGTCCAAAAGGTCTCCTTGCCAATCTTGCCCCATGGGAATGAGTTTTATTTAGTCATACGTTCACCTTCTCTTGGGTCAGGAGTCCTGCCTGATTATATCCTATTCCCTGTGTTAATCCTAGCAGTATTTTACTAATGGTCATGGGAAGTATTCACATGTCCCTTATGACCATATTTAGTTTAAGTACCTTATTGATATAAAACCTCTTTCAAATTTTAACAAAACTTGAAACATTTTTGGAATTAATAAAGCAAATAAATTGAGGCTATCAAGATTCTACAGCGGAGCTATTGCTGGGGACATTACAGAAATAACCAAAAAAATCCCACCCAGGACACCTCATTATTTCCACCTCTCACTTCCCAAGAGGAAGAACACCTATTTCAATCCAAAAGCATTCTAACTACACAAGGAAAAAAAAAAATCTTAATTTAGCAATCGAGATTTGTAACCTAGGTTTGTCAAAGAATTTGCATTCAAACCAGCAAATACAGAATTTTTAGGAAATTTCATAATTTTAATTATACATTCCTTTCAAATCATACTGTGCTGGACAGGAAAGACACCGGAAGGAACAGAGAACAGAACTTTCTAAGAAAAAATATATGGTACTTTATGAAATCAAAATTCACACTACATTATTTCACATAATATAAATATATACATACACATGTACCCATACACACAATTTCCTCCAGGAAAGGGAAACATTTGTTGGAAATACTACTTCTACGCAAGTAACAATGACATGCAAATATACATATTTGGAAATAGGCTGAAATGCTTAAAAATTTTCTGGGGCACCTCTGCCGAATTACACGAGAAAAGAGGAAAAATGCAAGAAAAACGCAAGATAACATTAAATAATTAACGTAATGTATTAAATACGTTTCAATACTGAGATCAAGATTAAGTTTAATCTCTGTTGCTAGGCATTTCCTGTAAAAGCATAACAGCAATGTACTTGAAAAATAAATATCAAGTAAAAATTGTCTACTTCCTTCACTGTAATGTCAACATCGATCGCCTCTGTTGAATTTCTGTGGATTTATGTACCCAAATATAAACTTTCAAAATGGAGCCAGTCATAAATAAACCTCTTCCAAGGGAAAATTCATGTCAAAATAGATAGGAAATAAAGAATAGGACTTTTCACCCTGAAAAATAGCCATGCCACTGAAAGGAAACATTGACTGGGCATGCTAATTCATAAAGGAAAATATTTTGCGACAGTCCTCGGTCTGCCCAAGCCAAGGCCAGGCGCGCTACGCCGCTAACTACTTCGTACGTCACCGCTGCGCTACTCATAGAAAGCTCAGGTATTAGCGGATACAAATGATGCTATCAGCCAGGCACAAAAATACACGTTTCTGTGACGTGTGTGATCACAGCGACTACAAACAAAACAGGAATGCAACTGTGACGCTGGCTTTTTTTTTTTTTTTTTTCCTTCTTCTTTTCCCTCTTTTTTTGCTATTATCCAGGCAGAGCCCAAAAGCAGCGGACACTGAGCAAAACAACAGATACCGGAGCGTTTTGGGAGAGTTCAGTTCACCACGGAGGAAGCTAAGGCTCACGGTCTGTACGGAGGCTGCTTTGCATTTCGGCAGCCTTGCTCGGTGGAGCAGAAGTGCCGCGCCAACATCACGGCAAAGCCGCCCACGGCCGCCTCTCTATTCCTACTACTTAACTTTTTTGCTTTTGCAAGACTTCCCTGCAGATAGGGCCCCTCCACACCACGTGTGCCCATTTCTACATATCTATTAGATGTAACTACGGTGCCTTTCAGCTGCTTTTTTTTCTGTGCATCTTTACAATGAATGGCAACGCTGACCTTCCTCATATCCGTGTTAGTTGAAGGCCGTGGTAAATTTGGAGAGTTCAGGGATTCCCCCCACCCTTCTTCTACGTTTCTTAAGGAATATGAAAAGAAAAAAACCACCTGTGTATTTGCAGAACAAGGGCCTGGACCGATTAGAGGTGCAACTCCTGCACGCTTCGCTGAGAGCGGCACACGCATATCAAGAGCATAACGAGGGCTTCGGTATATACCGAACGTTTTCAGAAATACAGTACAAGAGTTTGCAAAGCACTAAAACGCTCGCCATTGCAGAAAGACAGCAGTTCCAGAGCGGGTCATCCGGAAGCCTTTATGGAAGAAAAACGTTTGGGGTACCCAATTCATAAAGCCGCCGTCTCCGTCGGCGGCACAGCTCTCCCGGAGACGGCAAACGCGCGGGAGCCCGCTCACCGCGGCGCGGAGACACCTCCAAAAGAGCTCGGTGTTTGACCCTCTCTCCGTCATCTATAAAAACACTTCCCCTGTTTAGCAAAACGCATCTTCCCCATGTCCGGTAACCCACCCCTCGGCAGAGCCCAATCAAGCTCCTTAAACATAGTCTGCATTTTAGGTTTTTAGATTTCGTTCTTCAGCTAAAAAGGTGTTACTCTTAAGGTTCAGAAACACTACACGAGCATGAACGGCTGTTAGGCAACAGAAAGCAGGTTTTATTTTAGGTAACGTTTCAAAGTTGTTATTCATCACTTTTTCAGGAGAAAAAGTTACTGTTTCCCATGTACGCCCATCAGCCTAAATTGCCTTTTTCACTACCACACTTGTCATTCTGGAGAAAGGTTATTTTATTGACTTCAGGCAAACACAGGCAAACCTCACGTTTGCTGGGAAAAACGACACAGATTTGATTTAATGATTCATGCTAGCATACTCGCAGTTGTGCAATATTTTTCCATCTTCAAAACCAACACGATATATTTTTCTAAAGTCCCAATCCCTCAAGTCGCATAGTAATTAAATTTACATTGTCTTCAATTTATTTGGAAATTAATCTCATTCCCACAGAGAAAAGAGGTTGTGCTTTTTGTGCTTTACCTCCCACTCAGCTTTATACATCTTACTGCCTTGTGCAATTCTCTCTGCCTCCGCCAAATCAAAAATTCCTGAAAAATGCACCCCAAAATGTACTTTTTAAAAGACAGATTCTGTGATGTTCCAGGTCATCCTGTGTTTTCCCCAAAGCCAACAGAACATTTCCAAGAATAAAATTAGCACGATGATAAAGCAAATGTCAACAGTTTGCCTTTCTACATATTACGAAAAGAAAGCACGACCCTCCTGGATCCTTTGAGACGTTGATTCCCTTCCACCTCGGGAAACAAACGGAGAGAGTCGGATCACGGAAGCAAATACATGACAATGAGATATACAGACTGATACACCGACTATACACAACATGGCCTTCTAGACACATACAAATATATCTCTGAAATTAAATTCCTCTAGGTGACAACAAAAAGCATGCAAAGACCAGTTTCCATGAGCCTGCTGGGGTAATCTGGATTAATCTGCAGCCAAAACCATTCTGATACTAAATCAATGAACAACTAAGATATTTAAAATGATACTTGGATTATAACCGATATACCTAACTCTGGGAAATGTGCTCACAGTATTAAAACAAACAGAAAATAAACCCAAACGTACGTAAGCTCACCAGAGCTAAGCCCTTCTCAGCAGCAGGGTCCCCTACCAAGCCACTCCAATTCTCCGTCTTTAAACATCCTCACAGACAAGCAGGTGAGACACAGGTTAGATAAATGGATAGTAAGGTGGACCAAAACCTTTTTGTTGTTGTTTGTTTTTTTCAGTTGTAAATCTAAATGCAACAAACACTAGCTATTGGAAACCAAAAAGAAATCAATGTAGAAACGTCTTCTGCAAAGCCCAAACTGCAGTAGCAAGAGCATGGCTTGAAGACCGCAACATCAGAAAGATCTGATTTGATTTCATTTTAAGCAGCAATTCTTTTTTTCTTTCTGCTGGGCAAACATCAAACCGAAAGTAATTCCAAGTAAAACATCTACGTTGAATTGTCTTAGAAACAAAACGGTTCTGCAAAACCCGAGAGCAACCACAGCAGAACGCAGTAAACGCCTATTTAAAAAAGGCATAGTTCTTTGGAGGACCGTGCGCGACCAAACCCATGCCAGAGCTTTAGCAGCGTACAGTTCCCAGGATGGTTAACGTTCACCTTTCTGAGCTCACTGCCCGGAGGAAGACCATTCAACTAGACTGCACTTCAATCTATTCAAGTTTATAAAATTTAGGATTTGGATTTTAACCAACTGGGAGTTGAAAAACCTGCCACTCTACTCCTAACACTAAAACTGGCCCCATGGCTCACTTTCCTTAGATGAACCTCAAGTTCCTATCCTCGAAATTGGATTGTCCTCCTTCATAAAATGTTTTGATAACTAATGGAGAACATAGATGTGATGTGACACTGCGTGGCACGCGCATATGCATATTTAAAATAACAACATACACGAGGCAGGAACAACAAATGGCAACTTTACATTAATGCACAAGTATTAAGCTAGTTTTCAGCTAGGCTGACGCCTCAGAAGACGTTTCCAGCATTTAGAAGAAAAGCCAAACGCTAATCGCTATCCTGGAGGTTACAGTGGGGCTGCGGGATTAGTCATCTTTGGAAACCAGTTGTGGTTGTTCTTATTTTCCTCTCCCACTGCTTTTTCTGATCTGTGGCTGATACAGTGGGAGCATTCGCAATGTTTTCTCACAAATTCAGCTTACAAACACAAAAGAACAAAAACACTTAAGAATAGCTCACAGCTCTCAACTCCTACATCCTGCTGTACAGCAGGGATCCAAAGCCTCCTTATGCGGCTTAAATCAATCCTTTAGAGGATTAGGATGAAAAAGCTAACTATTCTCCCCTTTTCCCCCCTACCTCCGCATTTCTTGGTCAAATACATTGTGGTTAGAAATGGAGATACCAAACTGTAAGAAAAAAATGCTGGTTCTTGTAACCTGATGTTCTAGTTAGAAGCTGGGAACAGCGAAAGCGCATAAGGAACAATTCTTAACATGACTTACTAATTCTGCAAACCTGGAGTGGTTTGGATAATTCAGATAAGTATGAATGAACCTGGATGCCAGTCCCCAAATCTTTACGATACACTTCACTTAAGCAAAATGGCAATGTTTCACCCGTTCTGCTCTGGCCGCCAGGTCACCAGGCGGCCTCCTCGGCCTCTCCCAGGGATCCGGGGCAGCTCGGTGGAAAGCGGAGCCTGGGGTCAGTGCCTCTGCCACAACGCGCTCACGGAGCCTCGCTGCCAGAGAAGTCCAAATTGAATGTGAAATCTGGACAGCTGAAAGACCACCCAGAGCTCCCCTGGGAGAAGAACCACGAGGATGCGAGTGTGACAGAGCATTGGAACAGCTTGCCCAGAGAGGTGGTGGAGTCTCCTTCCCTGGAGATATTCAAAACCCGTCTGGATGTGATCCTGGGCAATATGCTCCAGGTGACCCTGCTTGAACAGGGAGGTTGGACTAGATGATCTCCAGAGGTCCCATCCAACCTAAACGATTCTGTGATTCTGTGATGTAATTTCTAATCGTTTATTGGGTCAATCAAATATTAAACACCGAAGATGATGAAAAGAACGGACTTTTCTACACTGGTGCTGTTTGGAGCTGTGATTAATTAGGAAAATGAAAATGCTCAGCTACTGTCACTAATCGATCCATTCTGCTGCTCCTGTGTAGCACCTATCATGACATCTGCTTTGAAAAAATCTGGACTTACTGAAAAAAACATTGCACTTTACTATAAGGTCTATCTTCTGGACTTACACAGATAATATCACTTTCAAACCAGCATGCCATTAAGTATCCTGAAGATAGTCAGTACCTGCAGAGCAACCAGGTGTCCTTGCACAACCAACCCCAAACAAGCAAACTACTCCGCCACACATCTCACCCCACAAAAACCCATTAACCGAACTGCATTGCAAAGGAAGCCACCTATGACGTTAACAGTACCTGGCATCAACGTTGTCAGGTTGTTTTTTGAAGCTGTGATATTCATTGTTGAGCCTATTGTTTAAAAATTACTACTGCACTAAGACTTGAAGCATTTTATGGAGTGGGATACTCTGAATGCAACCTGAAAAACCAATGGCTTGTCTCCTTCCTGAACAACATAAAACTCAGAGGAGAGCCGTTCTTGAAAGTCTTTTGCTAGCATTCATTCATCACCACGCTTTGAATCCTTTAATCACCTCCTCTGTCTCCAAGAAGCAACTACATTTTCTGGCAAGTTATTTGCCCCTCTTTGATCCAGGGTCCTCATGAATCATTTGCTTCTCAAGTTTGTGAAGTTTTTTGAAATATTTCAGCACTATCCAATATATTTCAGCCACTATCCAATGACAGGTAGATACCCAAATCTCGCTCCCAGCGCCCACATGCACGAGTAAACATTTAGTTATCAATTTTGCTAGATGTAGGGACTCTATACTATTTAAAAGTAAAAATACATATATGTTTTGATACTTAACCTTAGGCATTCTAGTTGCAACATGCTAACCACAATTATTAATGTATATTCTAGTGGCAGCCAGTACTTTCCACTAGCTTCACCAGAACATAGTAAGACTGGGAATCACAGCTATAACCTGTCAGTGTGCAACCTGTTGTGAAGAGGAATCCTGCAAAAGCCACACTGTAGCTTTGCTGAGAATCTGTGCTTTAATGTAATGAATTGTAAGATGTTTTGAATCAGTAGCATATGTTTGTTATTTTCTAAGTGAACATTTTTCTATATTTAGGCAATAATTACACAGTTTACTAGCCAAAGTTCATACAACGCTGTCTGGGAAACTAAAACAGATAAAAGTGCATCATCTAGGTGGACAAGATGAAGAATATCTACATTGCACTCTACACTTCCTGTTACACTGACATATCAGAGCCGAATTTCTAAATGCAATACTTACATAAGGTTTTTGGTCTCTAAGCAGAAGAGTAGCTCATATGATCATAAATCTTTTCTGATTTCAAAAATCTATTAAACTACATTCAGTCTCACATTCATTTTATTAGCATTCTCCCAAACTCAGCCAAGCTTTAGAACATTTCTCTTTACTCTCAAAACAATAGCTTATTTATATATTTATAGAAGAATAAGAACCCCCCCCCCAATCCTGATTAATTGCCAGACATTACGTATGAACATAACCTCCCCACTCTCTGAACAAACTGCTTCAATGGAAACGTGTGAAAGTAGTTTTGTTCCAGTTTCATCTCATGGGAATGCAGGCTCATAAGCATTCAATTAAAAACAATTTTGTCTGATCAGTATGTGTTGTAGCTTCACATGCTAAGGTGGCAGAATGCATCTAGATCATGTCTGTGACAATTTTGTTTTTTTTTTTTTTTTTTTTAAACCAGGGTGGGAGGAATAAAGACTATTATATAGAGCGAGCATAGCTCTCACAATTTCTTCCCTTTCCATTTATTTTATCCTGCAGAAGAACGGAGCGTTTTGACAGCCTGTGCTGCTTTGCTCTATTTGGGTTGGATCACCTGGGGAATAGTGCCTGAGAAGACAATATCTGTATTAATAGGAAAATTCTAACCCCAAACGTCTTTTAAAGAAACCCGTAAGGCAAACAAAACAACAAAAATGCTCCGTGGCAATCTGCCCGTAATGCAGATTTTTAAAGCCAAAATGAGCCACTTGGATCAGCCAGTTTGACACAAGCTGTAGGAATTCCCTCAGCTACTTCCTCCTGCAAGTCCAAAAGCTGGGTCTGGGCTTGGACGTATCTTTTAGGAAAATACGCAATCTCAACTTAAAAATTCCAGTCTTGAGAAATCCAGAACCTTGTTAAACTATTCCAATGATTAATCATCCACCGTGTCAAAAACAGGAACTAGTCTGTATTGGTTTTACTTCAATTTTCACCTACTGGAACGCATTACAGAATCACAGAACAGTTGAGGTTGGAAGGGACCTCTGGAGATCATCTAGTCCAACCTCCCTGCTCAAGCAGGGTCACCTAGAGCATATTTCCCAGGATCGCGTCCAGGTGGGTTTTGAATATCTCCAGGGAAGGAGACTTCACTACCTCTCTGGGCAACCTCTTCCAGGGCTCTGTTACCCTCACAGTCAAGAAGTTTTTCCTCATGTTCAGATGGAAATTCCTGTGTTTCAGTTTGTGCCTGTTGCCTCTTGTCCTGTTGCTGGGCACCATGGAGAAGAGACTGGCCCCATCCTCCTGACACCCTCCCTTCAGATACTTGTACACATTGATGAGATCGCCTCTCAGTCTTCTCTTCTCCAGGCTGAACAGGCCCAGCTCCCTCAGCCTTTCTTCAGGGTAGAAATGCTCCAGTCCCCTAATCATCTTTGTAGCCCTCCGCTGGACTTGCTCCGGGAGTTCCAGGTCTCTCTTGTACTGGGGAGCCCAGAACTGGACACAGTACTCAAGGGGAGGCCCCACTCACGATGTGGCTGAGGAGAGGGGCAGGATCACCTCCCTCCACCTGCTGGCAACACTCTGCCTAATGCATCCCCAGATCCCATTGGCCTTCTTGGCCACAAGGGCACACTGCTGGCTCAGGGTCACCTTCTTATCCACCAGGACTCCCAGGGCCTTCGCTGCAGAACTGCTTTCCAGCAGGTCAACCCCCAGCCTGTACAGCAGTACAGGGTTATTCCTGCCTAGGTGCAGGACCCTGCACTTGCCTTTGTTGAACTTCAGGAGGTTCCTCTCCGCCCACCTCTCCAGCCTGTCCAGGTCCCTCTGAACGGCAGCACAGCCCTCTGGTGTGTCAGCCACTCCCCCCAGTTTAGCATCATCAGCAAACTTGCTGACAGTGCACTCGGTCCCTACATCCAGGTCACTGATGAATACATTGAACAAGACTGACTCCTGAGGGACACCGCTAGCTACAGGCCTCCAACTAGACTCTGCACCACTGACTGCAACCCTCTGAGCTCGGCCATCCAGCCAGTTCTCAATCCACCTCACCGTCCACTCATCCAACCCACACTTCCTGAGTTTACCTACGAGGATGTGATGGGAGACAGTGTCAAAAGCCTCGCATACCCTTTTGCATGTTGAACTCAAGGGCCCCTTGCTAGAGAGTTGCTTTACCTGCAGCTTCCTGAAACATTTCAGAGTAAATTCCTAGGACTGCCCAGGACTACTTCCAAGTCTTTTCAAAGTAAATGCTATCTAGATGTCTCACCCCTGAAGCATGACCTACATGTCTGTCGGGCTCTGTGAAAACACACCTTGCTCGCTTGCATCATGCTTAGATTGCTACTTTTTGATATCAGCAAGGCTTCCTCTTCATTGCTCACTGCTTCTCCCAAAACTATTCTTGATACATATTTTAACTAGGGTAAGAGCTAAGAATCAGTCCCTAAGGGTTTCCACTAGACGTATCCCCCCGCCACAGCCGACGATCATCCAGTTAAGCTGTATTTTGAGACCTCCAAGCTAGATAAATTTCACCCACTGAATACCCACAGCATTGATTTCTATATCTCACTGGTTTCTTGATCAATATGCTATGCAGTACAAAGACAAATAATTCGTAATAGAATTACTTATAAACAATTCCTCTCTGCCAAGTCACTCAACACTGAGCGTAAAGCGATCCTCCCTTAATTAAGAAAAACCCTTTTACAAAATTACCAACAGCTGACTAAAAATTACAAACAAAAAGCAATAAAACATTAAGCTGTAGTAATTTAACAGGCTTCTGACAATTTTTTTCCCCCTCAAATCAAAATAATCAAAAGAGCTGGATTTCAAGGAAACATGGGTACACACTACGGCCAACGAAAAAGCCTCATCTCCTGACCTGTGACGCAAGGTCAGGATGTGAGCCCACACAAAACCTCTCGAAAGAAAGCTCAGGGAAAACAGTTTGCATATAAAATTACAGTCTGCTCTACAGAAATCCCAGCCCACTGCTATTAGCCAACAAGCCCGCATCCTCAAGGAGATATCGATGCAGCTTAACTGTCTCTCTTTTCCTTTGTCCATTTTCGCTTACCATTACTTTTATTTACTTAATTAACTAAACTCTGCCAGCAGTTCCACAGTTTACCTACAACAGAAATTTAAAATGCACAAACCATAAGCACTGAAATCAAAGAATGTCACAGCAGCCAGTGTCACATTTTGTATAGAAAAGACAAAGTAAAATACTGGATATTAATCTCTTTAGGAAAAAGAGACCGTTTTCGAGTCTCTAGGTGAAACACCAGCTATTTGAGCAACTAAAACCTGAAGTCTGTGTGCCGGTGACCACGTTAAGAATTGCAGCAACCCCTAAGTAAGGCTCAACGTGGAGGTGTAAACAGCATACGGGACTTGGTTCATCTCTCTGCTTCAGACCAGTCTCCTCCTGTGTATCCCACAGACTTTCTTATCGCATAATAGGCATCCACATGATTCAAGCCACTTACTGCATTGCAGCACACACAAAAGCGACGCCTTAAAAAAAAAAAAATGTTGACTTTCAGTTTTCTGTATAAAAAAGATCTGTTAATTGTCCCAAGAATGCAGGATCTCCAACTTCTACATTAGGAGGTGGATGAATAACAACATATGTTTCGATCAAATGAAAAATTTCCCAACCAACCTGTAATTATACACTGTGATAATGCAATGATATTGTAATTCCTGAACTGGTACCAATTTTGTTCTCCTCAGCCTTCTGGTTTGGCACGATGCAGAGGAGAGCACGCTGAACACTGCTCGCAGTATTGCGGGGAGCACCCAAAGGAAACAGCTCTGTGGCAGCCCACCCAGGTGCCAGACTCTTTCGTCAGATGCCAGTTTTAGAGATAAGGCACAGAACCTTACTCAAACATCTTACAGAGAGCAAAAACACACCCCAAAACAAAAACACCACCACTTATAGCGGTATTTGCCAAAAAGGAATATCAAGTTATTTTATTTTAGGGAGATACTTAAATCTATCATGATTTTTAGAGCTTTGCATTGGAGAAATATCAATTTTGGGGTGGAAAAAAATTCAATTTTTAACTGTTACTTACCATTCCAGAAATAGTTTTGTTCTGTGATATATGAAGCTATTTTTCTACTGTAAGAGGCTCAGACATTTTCCCTATTCTACTTTTAATCTGATGGCGTAAGTAGGGTTATTCATAAAATGTGAAAAAAGGGCAAATCAGGCATAGGAACTCAAAGACTTTAAAGCCTTTTAGATAAGGTCCAACTACTACATCACCAATTATTTTGTTTCTCTAATAGATGTTTATTGAATTATCTACCAACGAAGCAAGGATTTCAACAGCTCCTGTTATCTGGGGAGCCTGGATTTTCATCTTCAAAAGTGGTTCAGCCATGGAGTAAACAGGACATAGGCACTTAAGGCATGATTTTCCTACAGAAGGCAGATTTTGTCACCTTTGGAAATCATCTCAAACGTTCTCTTTAGTCTGCCTAGATCCACTTATTATAACATTTTTGTTTGCATGCATAACTTTGGATGAAAGTCTGCTTACCCCGACTCTGTTCCATTCTGCAGGCTTGTTTGCAAAAACAGCCAGGTTTACCAAAGGTCTGATAAAAAATAGAGACCTTTCCATTTAAATATGTCCATTAAAGTCAAAATAATATTGCCCATCTTGTTGATTTCTGTCAGTCCTCTTACAGCAGAACACAGCTCAATTCTGTGTTTATATGTTGTCCCCCATACTAGAGGGTTATATTATAACACGGCCGATACTGGAAGTTTTATGAGAACGCTAAAGTGACATGAACCCAAACTGACACAAACCACACGTGGTCCTTTGCTAGACAGTTTTCCAAAAAAACAACCAACCAAAAAATCCAGCTTCACCTTAATATTTTGAGTTACAAAACAGTAATGCTATAGGAAGCAACTGATTACAGTTAATTAAAAATATCCATTTTGCTTTTTTCCCCTCAAGAAAGCTTTGATTCTCCTAAACAATGAACGCTTCTGAAGTATCAGCTCCCACAGGTTACGCTCCAGAAGAAGTAAGGATCAGTATTTGCTACTTCCTACTTAAAATATCACGGATGGAAAGTATCAGAAGTGGTACAAATTATTTTCAAAAGTAACATGTAACCTTGAGCACTTTAACAGGCAATGAAAAAGGATCAGGTCTCAGGAGGCTGAGGGATATCTTGAAGACAACATCTCGGTACCTCTATTTTCCAGGCTAAGCTATTACCTACTTAAGGCTGATGTACTGACAATCTATTTCACTTGTGCTAACTTCGGGCGAGACTTATATTAACTGCTTAAAAACTGAACGCAAAAAAATGCTCACAACGCTGCAGAGAATCAAAGAAAAAGGAGAATTCACCCCAGACGAAAACCGTTCTAAACCAATCCTAAGTAACTGGTGTGCTTCTCCATTCATAAATCCACGCAACATTCACTTAATGTTCAACGATAAACATCTCTGCTTTGTATTTCTCCCCACCTTCCCTCGGGCGACTTCAGCCAAAGAAAATGAGAATGAGTCAGACTCGAAAATATTTTAGCTGTTTTTGCTGACAACGCTTGGATACCTTTCCTGCCCGTGCACAAGGCTGGCCCAGTAATCCGTACCCCAACACAGGACGTTAGTAAGTAATAAGAGATGTGCAGAATGGGTGATCAGCACAGCTATGACATCACGTTCCTTCGCCTTTCTTCTTGGGGCAAAAAGCATAATTCAAATGAACCCATGTAACGTTTGTTCTACTACTTCATGAACACGTTTACTCAATTTACCAGGCTCAGCAAAACCATATTTCCTGCTTTCGCACAGCCAATGTCAAGCTGGCTATGAAAATAAAACTGTCCTTAATTTGTTCAGCATCCCAAAACAAATCATTGCGTGTTAGCTGCCTTTTGCTAGTCCATGAACTGAGCCCGTTTCCTTCTCAGAAATGATTTCCTACGATTGACTGGAACCCAAACAGGTTTAAAACAGGAAAGGGTCACAAGCGGGCATTAAAGCGTCACCCGATGAATGCGCAATTCCACAGGAAACCATCACGGTAAGGGTGGGAAAAATATATTTCACGTCACGTGGCCGAGCTCCTACAACAATCAATAAACAGCGGAGCCACAGCAGCGTTATTGGGCGGCAGCAGTGACAGACTGCAAGCCCAGCCATTCGCCTTCCCCTCTCCTCCTTTTTTTCTTTAATCGATTCACTTCAGCCAGCGTTAGTTGTTCGGTGTGTGTGGCCTCAGGTGGGTCTGTAGATTTAACAGGTCACCGCTATCTTACACGAATCAAAGGTGCTCAGCGCTGCTCAGCCACCAGCATAAATATACTTGTAGAAATGCTTTAATGGACAAAGGTGGTCATTAACCACTACTTTTTGGCAAGTACCATCATTCCAAAGCTTTCTCGATCTTCCTCTTTCCTCTTTGTTTTACTTTAACATCTGAGAAAAAACTTCTTCACTGTGAGGGTGACAGAGCATTGGAACAGGTTGCCCAGAGAGGTGGTGGAGTCTCCTTCCCTGGAGATATTCAAAACCCGTCTGGATGTGATCCTGGGCAATATGCTCCAGGTGACCCTGCTTGAACAGGGAGGTTGGACTAGATGATCTCCAGAGGTCCCATCCAACCTAAATGATTCTGTGATCTTTTTTTCCTCTTTTTTTTTCCTCCCAAACCATTTCAAGTCACAACTGTTCATGCATGCGTTTATACGCAACAGGTACAAACATACTAATAAAACAACAAGATCTGTGGGACCTCTAAAGAGGGGAGTAGGATTCAGGAGAACCGAGACAGCACAAGAGACCGGCCTGCTGACCGCTGCTCAGGACAGCGGCTCCTACTCTTTCCCGGGAGTCCTGCAGAGAGGCCTGCGACGGGAGCGTCGTCGCTCGAAAACCGTCGTAATTAAATCGCGCTCTGCTTTCAGGGGAGAAACGCTAGGCACATGTTACTAGGCGCGCTGCTCATGGCGTGAAATAGCGCTGCAGTTAATACAGGATGGAAATACAGGTTCACACGCAAAAACCACCTTCCCCTCCCTCCCGCCAGCTCCATTTATGCCACCGTATTCGATTCTGATTACAGACTTACGCAGGTAAAGTTTGCTGAGCACACGAACCGGAAGGCGTTTCACTTCTCTCATCATATATTACCAGAACAAAACAAAATCAGCTACTAAAAACTGCTACCTGCATGTTTTCCTGTACAGCAATTTTCATTTCAAATACCTCGCATGTAATAACCTTCTTTTATCTCATAAAAGCACAGCTTTTAATGAAAACCAGAGATTTTACAATCTCCCAGGCTGAAATATTTTAATATAGCTCAAGTGATGCACAACTCACATTTCAGAGAGTAATAGCAATAAATTATGTCCCCATCTGTGCAAAAAAATTCTTACTACGTACTACACTTAGCCAGCAAAGCTATTCTTCTCACTATTTTCACTTTTTCTTAATTGTAAAGCTGTTTAAAATTCTAAGTTGCTGACATAGATTTGTATTTATTTTAAACAGTATTAATTTTGCAGGGAAGATGCTGTGCAAATTGTGCTAATAATAAAAAATTAAATTTCTGCAGCTTTCCCCGCCTCCCCACAAAGAGTAATTCAAAAATGCAACTACAAAAGTCAGTCATCACTTAGCGTTAGCATTTGAAAAAAGAGCACTGCAAGGTCTTTCTATTCCTTACATGTTTTTACAGTATGCTGGCAAAACCACATTGCGTGTATGCTCAGTGCCTTCTGCTACCTAGATGTCCGTCAAATCCAGCAAACTAATCTAGAGCGATTAGTGGGGATTCTGCAAATGTCCTTGTTGCACGGGGTATAGCAAGGATTTGCAGAAACAGGTAGGAAATACTCCTCTAGTGACCAAGAGTTGCTTTTTCCAGCAGTTCCTTGCCACCACGTGTACGAGACGCAGGTCAAACCACTCATACTAGTGGTTTCACCTTCAGTCTTTCTGAAGGACGCAATACCCATGCAGTAGCGTACAGTTTCCCATGGACGATTTTGCCAACTGACGTTGCAGCATTTCCAGAGAGAGTTACCAAATCTATACATAAACAAGCTGGAATAATTAAACCCTTTCTTTTATGTTTTCAGGATATCATTCCTACACGTATAACAGTCCATCTTAAATGCGATTTCTGTGTCAATTGCCGTCTTTATTATTATCATTCATTTTAAAGTAACGTCTTTGAAATTTTAAGGTTCTGCTTGCTTTAATGCTGTATCCCTGCTCCAAATTAATCTGCAGAATGCCGCTGGGACAGCTAGATTTTCAGCTCCTGTTGAGATCCTGCAGTGTAACTCTCCATCATTATGCACCACTATAAAATTCCTTTTGTACAGAAAGAGCTCTCATCCAGCTTGCATGCCACATTTTCTTCCCCTGACAATCAAGCTGGTTTTACTTATGTTTACTGTGTGGTCTGTTGCTATTGTATGCTGGCTTAGCTGGGAAGCTACATTTCCACTCTGGATGCTTTCCATCTTCTGGTCAATTTTGTCATGCAATTTTTTTCCTTGTTTGCCTAAAACTTGTAGCATCTTTGTTAATACATGAAATTATCCAAAGCATCAACAGTGAAATAACTCAACTTGCATTTTTACTTAAGAGAAAATGTCTTAGAGAAAACGTTTGGGTATTACAAGTCAAATTTATTTTTAAATCCCTGCTATTTTACAATTCCTGCACGGCATCTATAATTCTGCATCAGGAACAAAGATTTTAGAGTGCCATTTTGCGCTGATGGAGTCTCACTATTGTTCTGTATAATCAGAACCGACAAGGCATATCGAAAAAAGGCAGTTCTCTAATTTATCATCTAGTGCCATCCATGACAATTTGCTGAATTTGAGGGAAAAGTTTTATCATTCCCATGCTTGAAAAGTGACATACACGCTGCGTTACTGAAACAACGGGTGTCAGGGAAGTATTAGAAGCTGACACATAAGGCAACTTATATCTCTGCACCAATTCCAAATAGGCGGCAGAAGCGTATGGAAGCTTTGTGAACCGTAGCTCACAGCTCTTATGTCACAGCTTTGCGAAAGGACGAACACATTTTCATCCTGACACAGAAAGCATTTCAAACTTCCAAAGGCCACGCGTTAACTCCAGAAGTTGCGCTCAGTCGCTGACGACAAATCAAGTATGCCGAATCAAAACAAACTCCCATTATTAAATCCCCATTTCGACCGCATTTTTGCGGGCACATAGCACGGATGCCGTACAGACACAAAGCATCCCCGTAGCCCTTTTTCACGTTTTCCATCTGTTGACTCAAAGCATGCAAAGGTCAGTCACGGAGCATGCAGCATGCAGTAAAGGGAGAGCAGAGGTTAATAACCTGGAAGCATAGGCTCTGAGAATGTGAGAGCAAGTTAAAGACAAGAGCTCCTCTCCATTGTCACTGAGGCTCGAGAAGCAATGCTGCAGCGTAGAGCAGTGCGAGGGGGGGAAATACAGTTTGTCCAAGACATAGACATATCTCCGCAAGTGGCGGCAGGTATAACTGAAAGACAAGGGTAAAGGGAGAAAAAACAGAGAGAGAGAGAGAGAGAGAGAGGTATTTTCCTTTAGGAAAGCTAATTCAATTGAACGTCCACAGAGGTTTTTGTGCCAAGAGTCAAAGGGAGAGGCCTAAGTAAGCAATGCAGCAGGTCGACATGAAATAACAGTTTCAAAAGACAGCAAGAACCGTTAGCCAGCGGCCGTACACTGAATCGGTCAGGACTGCAAAGGGATTTTGCCAAGCCTCACGCATTAGAGAAGTAATTGGGCTTTTTCTGTTTTTGATATTATTTAGATGCATTTTTACCTCTCTCAATTTGCCGTGGAAAGATGAATGTACGAGTCTGGTTTACAAAGTTTCCCATTAAAAATTGGGAGTATTCACAAAATGCAACTGACTCATGGAAGTCTGACATCTCACTTCAGGGGGAAAAAAAAATCATATAGAATTACTGATTATTGTGAAATGCTCTGTAACCTTCAATCCCACAAGCAGACTGTCCCAGTAGTTAATTCGAGTTCTTAAAACATTGTGCTTAATCACAACAGAGTTACACACTTAAGACCTGGTCACCTCTTTCTTGAAAAAGCTTTTACCATCGTCTTCATGGGAAAACTCTGGAGTAATCATGAAAATATTTAACTTTCATCCTAACTAACATTGAACGCTCTTGAGTAAGACACCATACTGCCTGCGCCACTGACACACAGAACGTCCTCCCTCCCACTCACAGTGTAATGGGGAGCAAACTAATCAGGGCAGTTAATAGTTAAACAGTGATGCAGTCTACCACAGGCAAGGCACATACATCATATAACCCCACAAGTACATTATTATGAGTTCTGTAGAGAAAATGCTTCATCGCATAATAAAGTAGTGTACAGTACGCATGGGTGGTAGCTCAGTTCACGTGAGGAACTCTACCCAGAGGACTGACGGTGGCAAACCCTCCAGAAAGTACCCTAAACAGACTAATATTTCTGATAAAAAGCAATCAGTGAAGAAATCTCTTTTAGTCAGGAAAGCTTTCAAAATCTGGTACATCACAAACATTGAAAAGCGCTCCGCATGCTTGGTAGAAACTTGCTTATTGAAATATTTTTATTGTCATTTAATGGATTATGTTTTAAACCCTCTTCTGCTCGGGAAAAGCCACTCTTGGATCCTCCCTTTCCAGAGTATCTCAGACTTAGACTACGCCTTCCTAAAAAACACGGGGTGAGACACCTGCCACAGAAACAAGGCAGCAGAGCGATGCTCTAAGCAGAGAGATCAGTCTGGGTCTCTCTTCACTACGGACATACAGCTGGAGAGCTAAGGTAGTTAAGCTTGCTAAGGGCAAAGAAGTTACCATTGTGGAGAGCGGAAGTGATTCTTGAAACGTAGCCTCTTCCCATGACTTTGGAGTGAAGCAGCAAGAATCTGGGCTCTAGTCTGTAACCCCCTCACCAAATCCAGAAACTGCCATTTCATAGTTTTGTAGGTTAAAACTTGACCGGTAAGTTATTTACCTCAACTGTCTCCATTTTGCAGGCGTTATCCACTGTAAAGCCTCTACTGGACATAGGTGGGGCCACAATACTCCTTCAGGAGATAAAATCATTTCTCTACCCTGGACAAAGAGCAGGACAGCAAAGAGACCCGCTATTGCCTCATCCTGGATGCAATCAGTGAAGCTCTAAGCCCAAGACTTTATCACAGCGACTGTCTTTGTTTGGCTTACTTTAAATAGCTTTCACTCCAGGGTTAAAATAATTACTTACCATTGCTCTGAAACTTGAGAAATACACAATTCTTTTTGGCAGTTCATTTGCAGAAATACTAATTTTCAGAAGAGGAAGCAGCTGCAAGGAGGCAATTTCTGAAGCCACAAGGACTTTTGTGACTGCAGCTGTAAACGTTATCAGCAGACTATGAGCTGGGTGAGCTGTCCCTTCACTCCACAGGCTGTGGATGGAGGGGACACATAATGGTATTTACAGACCCCTGAACCAGGGGGGAACCCTCAACATATGAGCCTGCTCTTCCAGCTACCCAGAGGTGGCAGAATTTTTTCCAGAACTAGATTAAAAGAGCATCTTTTAGCAGGATGCTGCTTTGAAGATGCAAATGAGTCCACTACTAGCATTCGTAAGTTGCTCTAATGTTTTACCACCCTCGTTGCTAGGAAATTGTAGCTTATTCCCCATTTGAATAGGTCTCCTCCCAGGTCTCCTTGATCTTGTCTGGCTTTTATCAACAAACTGAAAAAGCCCTCCATTATCATTTATCTTTTTATGCTTAATTGATCAGGACTCTTCTCAGTCCTCTCACAGATACTAAGTCTCAGAGGCAGACTTGATCCCAGGAGCGTGGTGATGAGGACAAGAAGAGTACCCGACGAAAGGAGAAGGCACCCAGAAGTGGCGTGATCGGTCACGCTCGGTGTATCCTGCCTGTCCCCGCTGCAGCCTCCGCTCTGCCACCTCCCTTCCACGGTTTAAATATAGGGCTGGCCTTGCCCTCATTACTGAGAGCTGAACTTGTTTACTCAAAGGTGTGATTTTAAACTGATGCCAACAGCAACCCAATCCCAATCCAGGATAGCTTACACTGAGTCACAGAGGGAGCATCTCCGCTATTAAATATCCTGAACTAAATCTGAATAAAAACAAGGCTTATCTCATTCGGTAGATACGTACAATCATGGATCTTGAGTTTGAAACAACACTTTATCTGTTTGCCAGAAATTAATGTTCCAGCAGCTATTACAGCTATAGTTAAATATTACTGAAATTTTTGGTTCCAGTACGTTTCACCGGGCATACTACTTTTCCTTTACAGCAAAAGGCAATCTAACTACAATACAGGACCAAAGAGTTTGAAAAGAAAGACATTACAGGAAATTAAGATGATTATATATGGTAGACGGGGCGTGTGCATATATATGCACATATATGTGTGTGTGTGCATATATATGCACATATATGTGTGTGTGTGTGTGCGCGCGCGCACACATGCATATTACTTATATCTTTTGTTTACTCTGAGAACAGAACTTCAGCTCATACTTTTTACTAAAAGTACTTCTCCAGAAGAAGAATAGACTATCTCCTTCTTATAAAGAGTAAAAACATCCAACCAATGTTTTGAGTTCTGGTAACTAAACAGTAAAACCAACACAGAAAAGGCTCATTCGTGAACAGCAAAGGCAGCATCTTATTTGAATAAAAACATACCTAAAATAATTTCATGCTATAAAAGACAGCACTGAGAACCTGTCTGTGGACAGACCTGTGAACTACCTACTACTACCTTCTTTCTACTCAAGTTTCTGGCAACTGTGAAAAGATTTCCTCCCCTGATCCCAGCATTTTGTAATCTCGCCTAGAGGCAAGGAGGTGGCAGGGAGGAAGCTTCATTACTGCTGGGCAAATGTGGCAAAAAATGAGAGGGGGAAAGACACAGGATAACAAAGGCTTCTCTTCCTTAGAAACCCTCAACATGTACTTCAGGCTAAACAGAAGCATCTTCAGACTATACTAAAAAAAAAAAAAAACACTAATGAGGTTTTCATATATGTATTGGAATTTGATATCAAAGACCCTGAGGAGCTGCAGCTTAGCTCCGACCTGACCTGCTGCCCCTGGGATGGCAGAGTCTCACCTCGCATGAACCAGTGGCTTCCTGCAGCTTTCCTGGGTCTCCCTGAGGGTCTGGCAGTCCTCAGGGGACCTTCCATGAAACACTCAGGACTTTTGCCTTGCTGAGAAGAACCCCATAGCTCTGAACTTGAGTTTAACTCTTTTCAGCGTTGAACAAGATACATTTTCTTAAGCAAGACGAGCACCAAGGAAAACATGCAAAGCCACTTACATCCTTATTTATTTAAACCAGAAAGTGGGTATTTTCTACACTCAAGTCAACTGAAGTTTTCATATTAAATACAAAGACAAACTAATGGAACCAAGCCAATGCCTTTTTTTTTTTTTAACAATGCAGAAATGAAACAAATTGAGTATGGTGTAGAAGAGCAGTCAGTTAATACACAGTATCCACTAACCACTCCATAAATTCAATATACTCTGAAGCAACATACGCAGGATTCAAAAGAAAATAAATTCCCAATGCTAATATTTAAGTAATTGTTATTCATAATCTCTCAGTGCATGCCAGATTTTAAGACGACTATAAATCTTCAATATTATTCAGAAAAAGTAAGGTCTTCAAGACATACACGCCACATGCATTATCTCAGAGAAATTAGATTAATCTGCAGCCATAAAAAAGCCAATTCTGCTAAGCCTGATTAAATATTTGGGTCATATTGTTTCTGCAGCAGAACTTGAAAAGTACGCAAACAATGTCTTTTGCTACATGAAGAGGTTGAGGGAGTTATGCTGCAACACGACTCTACGGGAAAGCTAATACAAAAGCCTTTTTAAAAAAATAAACAGTGGAAGTATAAGCTAATAAACTTCAGTATGTGTCAGTCAGCTTCCAAACTACCTGTATATATGCAGGGAGACTGGGACTTACACTTAATGATACCTAAAGATGGGAATGGCTAATTTACACTCTGGCTAAAATATGAGCTCCTATTAATGTGACCTCCTATTTACATGGTATAAACAGCACAAAAGCAAACACATCAGCCTTCTTGACAATAGGAAAACACAGTGGCATAAATCAGAATTTTGGATAAAAGTTGCCATTCGTTTAGTACTCTTCCATTTACGGGGTAACAACACGTGGTACTGATGAACCACAACAGAAAGAACTCTATGAAAGCATTTGTTTGTTCAGGACCAAGAATACTATGAAAAACTGACAACCATGCATCAACAGAAAGGTGGACTGGTTTTTTGGGGGGTGGGGTGGGGTGGTGCCACTTTCTTAGCACAGGTAAGCTACTTAAGATGCTACAAAAGTTGGTACTGGGGATGCAGGAGATGACATTGAATGTTACAGTCAACAGTAAAGCATTCAAAACATTTCCTCCTTTTCCTGCCAATTTCTGTTAACAGTTTTTTCTTTTTATCTTAGAATCATAATTCAGGTTGAAAGAGACCTTGGGACATGTCTAGTCCAGCCCCCTGCTCCAAGTAGGGTCAGCTACGGGATCACACCAGGTTGCTCAAGGCTTTATCGCATTAAGTCTTGACAATCTGCAAGGATGGAGACTCCACAATCTCCCCAGAGCCCTGCTCCAGTGCCAGACTGTCCTTACGGGGAAAAATTTTCCCCTTGTCTCAAGTCTAAATGTTGCCCTGTTTCAACTTCTGACCGCTCTCCCTTGCCATTGCACCACAGAATCACAGAACAGCTGAGGTTGGAAGGGACCTCGTCTAAGGAAGAGGCCTTTATACGGCCAAGCAAGCTGCTGGCCTTCTTGGCTGCCAGGGCACATGGCTGGCTCCTGCTCAGCTTGCTGTCTGCTGAGACCTCCGGGACCATTTTGGCAGAGCTGCCCCCAGCCGGGCAGTCCCACCCCTACCATTGCAAGGGCATTTCCAGCCCAGGGGTACCACTTGGCATTTGTCCCTGTTGACCTTCATGAGCTTCCCATTGGCCTTGTCTTCTAGCCAGCCTAGGCCCCTTTGAATGATGGCCCTGCCCTCCAGGGTAACGCCTGCTCCCCCAGAGCTGGGGATTACCCACAAACATGATGAAGGTACACTGTCTCCCCCTCCTGGTCACCCATAAAGGTATTAGACAGGACAGTTTCCAGCACAGATCCCTAAGGAAGTCCACTTGTAACTCCCATCCGGGTAGAGTATGAACCATTAACCCGATGATCCTGTCCGTTTTTCACCCATCTAGTTAGTCTACCCATCTAGTAGTCCACCCATCTAGACCATAACATCCCATACAAAGATGCTGAAGGAGACTGTTGTCAAAAGTCTTACTATAGCCAACATAGAAAACTTCCACCACTCTGCCCTTATCCACATAACTGCAGTGATAAAATAACAAGGTAAGTCAGTCAAGCACAAATTGCTTCTGATAAATCTATGCTGGCTGTTACCAATTACTTTCTTCTCATTCATATGCTCAGAAATGGCTTCCAAGACGCCTTGGCTCTAGGATTTTCCCAGGGGTCAAAGTGAGGCTGCCCAGCCTGTAGTTCCCCAGATGTCCTTCTTGCTGCCTTTTCCCAGTCACTGGGGACCTTCCCTCTATGACTTTCCAAAAAATGACAGACAGTGCTCTTGAGATGGCACAGGTCAGCTCTCAGCACACTCAGATCCTGTGGACTCGTGTGTGTGTGTGAGTTCTTAAGTGATTCCTGACTTGATCCTACTTCACTACTGGTAGTTTCCACCCTCCTCGATCCTTGCCTAACTCTCCTAACTTCAAAAGCATGACTTAGCTTTCTAAAAACAAGGAAACAAAAACCTCATTCTTTCAGGCCTACTTTTCAGATACAAGTGACATAATCAGTAAATTTGTATCTTTTAGCATAGAGTCATGACAGGATTTTTGATCACATTATTGTGAAACAGCAGTTTGGAGGTCATAGGGTTAAAGGTGCCATAACAGCAAAGAACAGAGAAGCCTGAGAATTTTTTAAATAGTTAAGAAGCAATTATTTGTGATAATGCATCACAAGCATAAGTTCCCATGCCCTGAAGCAGCACTCTGTCACAGCACTGGCCACACGGGTTGTACACAAATGGCTTACAAGAAGAATATTATCTTTATGCATAGAAATATTTATTGTGAAGGGCAGCAAGGAAATGAAAAATAAACTTTGGAGATACCCTGATAGAGTCGATAGATTGAAAATTAAATGATAGATACATGAGATTCTTGTACAGAGAGGCCAAATTATCTCCGTACAAGTGAAGCTCTGTCAAAAAGAACAAAAGTTTGCATATTAGAACCAGACACAAGGAACTGAAGACCATACAAATAAAGACAGAAAGAGCTAGGAGGAAGGGCTGATACTGCACCTACGTCTGAGACAAAGAACAAAGGCTTTTATCCTGCAGATGCACCAGTTTTTGGAAGGCACCTATCCCTGGCAGCTTACAAAATGCTACTACTGGCATGTTGCTTTTGAAATGTTCTGTACTTTCATCCTTTGGCTAGACACTTGCAATAATTCATAAACTCTACAGAGGATTACGGGAGATGCCTACTACACTGGTATTCATAGACATCTGCATCCCTGCACAAGCCACAGGTCTGCGGCCTGTAGGAACCTGAACGTCCTTAGTCAGGAGACCAACAACTACCAACAAACAGTAAGAGAGGGCTCTCCGGCCTGGGCATGGCTTGTCTGAGCCGTCCTTCTTTTTCGCAACGTTACTCTAATCCTAGCCCAATGTAAATTGTGGTATTTGGAGAAAAACCTATTTGTGGACTCAAGAGCACAATTAACGAGTTATAGAAACGTGCCTCTACACAACTTCACAGCAAATAAATTTATTCACTGCAGAACTAAGTGTATTTACTTTACCTAAAACCCTGTTCTTTCCTAAACTTGCTGAAGGCCATTACCATTAAAAAAGTTGAGTCATTCAATAGTTACAAAGCCCTGATGCACGTTAAGGCTGTTAAATCCTGATTCTCTCTTTTGCGCCTATAGTTTCACCCTCCATTACAAGTGCCAGATGCTTTAAAGCGCAATATTCTTCCTGTGAGCCATGCAACTTACGGTGAAAGAACATGGTGGTGGGGAATGCCTTGCCTCAAGTACTTATAGACTCAGAAATTTCATAAACAATTATTCTGTCCTCCTAAAAGCAGTTAGCAAGCCTATTTGAAAACCCTTACTTAAGTGTGGGGTCTAAATTCAGAATTTCCTTGTGTGGTGTATGCCTATTTGAAAGGAAGCTTTCAAAAAGCTCTTGGAAGGGGACTGCTCTTTGGAAGGGATGGACACAGTTCATTTGGATATGCTATCAGTAGCTTGTTTATTTTCTTCTTCAGTAGTTACTCCCTCACTCATATCTATCCTGTTTCCACACATCTGAAGACAGAAATTAGTTCTCAGAACTGCAAAGCTGTGGAGACAGATATATATAAACAACAATATTAGTTAAATGTGAAATAAGCAGCAGCCTTACAAGAAAAACAAAACAACAAACAAGTATGATTTAAAATCAATGATATATTTTGTTTCCTGCTCATCTCTACTTACAGTAATAATACAATTTTAGTTTGTCAAAGACAAATCCCTGTGACGCTATTCATGCATTTATTTAGATCATACTCCAAATTTTTCTCCAAAGAGAAAATTGCTAAAAAGGAATCCGTGCACGTTGCATCTGAGAGAAACAGTCAGTGAGCCAAATACCTTGCAACGGAAGACAAAAGACAGGTTCAAGCAAGCCATTATCTTGAGTCACCCCTTTATTTCTGTTACAGAACACCGTCCTATAAACACATTTCATTCAAAACAAACTGAGAAGACAAGACTGCAGTTCCTAAGGTTCTACTAGAATAACAAATAATAGTTTCTAAAAGACTATTCTTTATTTCCTCTTGCTTTTTTTCCTTTATCTCAGAAAATCTGGCACGGGGCAATTTGTTACTGCAGAACACACTTTTTAAAATGCAAAACTTGTAACACTGATACAAAAAATTAGAAGACATCAAATGAAAATAGCAGGTGCTAGACAAAAAAAAGGAAGCAATTCTTAGCAGGCCCCACATTAGAGCATGGTGTACGCTGCCATGGATGGAGTGGGTGCTAGGAGTGCTTAGCTCGCTCAAACACCGACTCTGAAGGCAGGTAAATCCCCCACCAGCAAACTGCTGGAGCCTGGGAGACAAAACGGGGGAAGCGCCACTGCACACTTGAGCTCTCTATAGCCTTCCCACGCAGCCACCAGCAAACGCTACTGGAGGGCGGCTTCCAGGTTGCACTGGACGTTCGTCTGACCTCAGAAAACTGGTCTTAAGACCACAGAGAAGTTCAAGGCTTTTATATCAAGTTTTTTTGGTTTTCCCTAAAGAGGTGGCAGGCAGGCTTTCTCATCCCCATGCCAAAAATGGTTTTGTACTCAAAACACTGGTATTTTTACATGATGCTTACACAGAGACTGTGCTCTGCAAAGGTAGGAATATCCAAGCACACAGGAGATCAAGTCACAAACTACTGCCCCTGTTTGTCCTTGAGATGCTTTTTGTCAGCTGAGGATATGGAAAGTGCAATCAACTTCTTTAAATCAGAATGGCAAAACAGTTCAATTTCCTTGGAAATAGGGGGGAAAAAAGTGAAGTAAATTTATGTATAGGCTTTTCTTCTGGAACTTACTAATGTCATATAGCAATTGCTAGCAATACCACATTTTGCTACAAATGAGTCTCCTTCCGTAAAATACATCACGCTTTTAATTGTCAGATTATTTTGAACACCACAGTACATTACCAAAGGTCAGTTTGTAAACTGTGGAAAAAAGAAAATGAAACCAAAAAATCCCTAATAATTATTTTTCCTTTAAATATAAAATATAATTTTAATTATATTTTCCTAAAAATATAAAAATAAAATTTGATGCTTTCAAGTAACTGAAAACTTAAGTGTCTCAGGTAAAGTAGACGCAGGAAATGTCTAACCCACATGGGTCTTAAACTGGAGATACCCTTTCTCTAGATTTCAAATAAGAAATGCCCCGACGCTTTCTTTACTCTATGAACACGTTATTTGAAATACTGTCTGCATCTTATTTGCACTAGGAAACCTATCTAAGTTTTTTCTGCTCTATAGATTTCAGAAATAAAATAAAATTAAAAATGACAGTTTCCCTTATCAGAGCTTGTTTAATCAATTACCAAGACCACTCATTATCTGCATGCTTTACTCTCTTCACTGATTCCAACTCAGAACAACAATAACAAATTTAGTGATGTGTACGTTATCTTCTACAAGCTGCCTCAGCGAGAATGGACAGAAGCTGCAACAACATGTGGACCTTTCGAGCATCTTGCACAAACCTCAGCAACCACCTCTCTTGCCTTTAAGTCTCAAAAACCAAAGCAAAAGTGATTAAAGTCTTTCTAAAATAATATTTTATTCTGTAATCTGTAACTGAGATAGAGGACATTCTGGGGGGCCCAGAGCACTCTCTGCAGTAGGGACAAGTGCCAGGGTCGATCCTAGCTCTGCCCACGGAGCTGGGATCTGAACACCAGGTATCCGTGAAGGACTAACAATCTCAGTTTACTCTGCAAATCCACCTGTAAAACAACACTAGAAGAGCCTCACAGGCAAAATTAGTTCACGTGGTATATCTCCACAAATTTAATAGGGAACAACAGCAATAATTCAAGATAGAGAAAATTTAAAATGGGTTACAGGAGATTAACAGTGGCCAAAACGCTACAGGTGACAAACAGTAAGTGACAGGCAAAAGGCAGGGAAGAGATGGGTTGGCAGGCTAGCCTTTCAAGACAAATGAGAGAGGCAGTATTAAGGAAGTTTTTCCCCAAATATTTCTTCCTCTCCATAGCAACAGACGTGCAAGACAAACAGTTTTAAAAACTGTAAGGTTTCATCAAAAAAAGTCTCCTATTTGAAGACTATTATCAAATTGCACTGTTTCCAGAGAGTCATGTGGAGCAGTTATCACAAAGCAGTTATCACTCTTACAAGTCAGGAGAGACATGCAAAGTGGTCAGGGGCAACAGAAGTATATTATCCAAAGCTGAGATTTTAGCAAATCTGGATGAGGAGAAAAAAAAAAAAAACACACAACAACTTTCAGAGCTAGGACAGTCAGCAATTAACAGCCATGTTTTTAAGGCATACTCTACCATAATACGCAGAAGAGTGGGTAACACCATGCAGTGCCAACAAGCCCTTCCTGGGCTTGCCCCAGGACACGCTGCATCTCCGGTCTTTTATATGAAAAGAACCGGAGAGAAAAGCAAGTTTGCTCAAGCCCCCTCTGCAAGCTGGTGCAGAAGTAGACGTGGAAAGTAGACAATGCCATGAGCCCACTAGGCTACACCACTGCAAAATCCCGGCCCAGTACAACTCCCATCCCAATCGCACACTGCATCCCTTCCAGAGCGAGAGGAACGATTCAGAAGCTAGGCATTTGCTGGGATATATTCTAGTGCTTTGCATAGATCCAACTTATCTCCAAATAAAGCCATCAGTCTGTCCATCTGGGAAACCTCCATGAGTGTGAGCTCGAGGATGCCAGGCTCAGAGCACCTCTAATGGTATGTGGCGTTCGACTGCTTACACCAGATGGATAGCGAGGGTATTAATGTCCTACCAGGTGCCCACTAAGGATCCCCAGCAGGTTCAACGAGGCTTAAACCAAGTTCAATGATATTTCCATGTTGGAAACAGCTGATATCAGCCTAAAACCTCACCTCCATATGTTACACACAGACAAACAGATCAACCACATGTAGTACTCACTTCTCTTTCTGTTGATACAGTTAAAGCAGCATGGAACAGTATTTTAATACACCTGAGCACAACTACACTCAATGCACAGTAACAAAGAACACTTCATTTGTTTCAAAAATTAACTTAATTACATTTCTGTTTTGCTAAGTCATGTCAATAAAAGGACATTTGCTGCCAATATTCTCTTTTCCTTTATCTTAACAATTCTCTCCTCATTTTGTCACAGCCTTTTCTGCTAATTGCAATGACACTTCCCAATTTTGGAATGGCTGATCAGCTTATAAGCTTCCCCACAGCTAATCTAGGTCAGCAAGAAACTAATAAGGCCAGCATATGTTACACCCTGGACATCTCTGTACATTGTTTCTGTACCCCAACAAACGCCTCTCCAGAGATTCTGGAAACTCCTTACGTATAAGAAGCATCAATGACACAGTGGATAATAAAGAGCATGAGAAGCAATGGCAAATAGAGCAGTGTGTCTGTGCCAGTGAACAGCTCATGAAAGAGCAAGCCAAAACTACTAAAAAGCCAAGGCTGAACAGTCGATACAAAAATCTCTTCAAGTATCCTGCTGTGCACGCAACTACTAACAGTCCGCAGAGAAAAATCAAGTTTAGACTCACTGGCTTAGAACTGTTTAATCTTCCATTCCCAAAGTATCCTCTCTCAAACACTGCTCGAACATGGCAATATCAGGAAGGCCCTTTTCCGAAAAGCCATTTTCAGAACATCTCTTGGAACATTCAATAAAAATGGGATTATCATTTTTGTAACATACTGCACTGTGTGTGGGGGGGGGGGGGAACAACAACAAAAACATGCTCATTCTGCATTCTCATAAATAGAATATCATTTTCTATCCAGGTTAGATATAAATGGGTTCTCCTCTAAGCTAAAATGCTACAAAGACTATTTCAAACTCAAGAAGCATTAAAAGCAAAACATCTTTGAAGATTTTAATTTTCATTTTTGAGGCTACGTCAGTTCTGTGGCCGTCTATACTGAAGAGAATTTATCTCTAAAAATATAAGGGGTAGAGCACAGGGCAAGCGTTAGCACAGCAAAGGAGACGCACACACGGCCAACACACAAGTATTTCAAGGTAACGTAAATGCATCAGGCAGAGTATGATAGGGCAATGGAAGTTTGGTGGGATGAGCAGGTCTTTCTCTTCTGCTTTTAGGTAAATGTATAAAATCAAACTAGTTGAGTGGCAGATAAATCATGTGAATTTGAGAGCACAGAAAGATGCCTTTCTCGGGCTGAGAAGAGAACCCAGTCCTACTATTGCTTTTGCTGTCGTTAAGGGTATTTCCTTCTAGCACAAGTACAACTCACATGAGATGCAAAAGAAAAGGAGGGGAAATAATTACCTATTACTTTTGAAAAGCCCAGAGCAGAGAGATTTACATTTCATCTTCAGAAGCCAGGATTTGCAACTATACCCTCGCAATGTTGGCAGAGGCAGACTCTCACTCGTTCAGTTAAACGACTGATTACCCTCCATTTCTTCCTTTTCTTTTGGTTAAGAAAAAAAAAGGGGGAACAGAAAGCTGGTGCTCAGAGGCTCAGTGTTTAACAGCTTTGGCCACACAACATTAATTCCAAGAACCCCTTTCGGAGCTTAATCTTTTATTATTATATCATTTGACTTCTGAAGAGTCTCTTGACCTATGCTAGTATGAAATCAGCAGCAGATCCTTTTCTCTAGGGTTTTCCACTATGGACAGTTCTGTTATGAGTAAGAGATGAGTAAGCTGAGATTTAATTTAATGGGCCAATTAAGATTCGAACCCAGACTATAAAAGACTTATCTATGGATCTTCCTTACAGTGGCATTAAAAAGCTGCCATGAACATCCAGGTTCCTGGCGTGCTTGGTATTATGCAAACTTCCACGTTTCAAAGCATCCTCAAGGCCACACAGCTCTAAGCAACCGAAATACCTTGTTACAACATTACCAACAGAGAGCTACTAGAGGAAGCAGGAAAGTTTCCACCTTATGTGTTAATAAAGGTATAGGTTGGGTTATTACATTATAACTCTTATCAACTGACATCTTGAGTGTATTATGTTGCTCTTTGATTATGAAAAACTCAAAGTGGACACTTCTGAAATAAGAGTTTTCAGAGGGTGAGAGAGTTCTGCCTCTAAATTCAAAATGATTACTAGGAAAAGTGATATTTAAAAAATGACTCTTTCCAATTTAGTGCAATTCGTTCCTCTGCTGTAATAAAGAAGCTATGAAGACAAGTTTAAGAAAAGTATTACATATCCCATTCACCTAACTTCTTTTGCTCAGGTCACACATCCCATTTAAAGTTTCTAAGTGCCTGCTATTGTGAAGTTTCATCGTTTGGAAACGAGAACCCGGTATCAGAGGCAACTCCTCTGTTCCTACACTTAACGTTTCTAAAGGAGAACTAAATTAGAAGTCAAACAGCTTGGAAGCGTGCATGCAGCAACCTGGCTATCTCTCTTTTCTCTACAAGTTTTGCTCCCTAAGAAGCGCCTTTGATTGGGGTAACTGTTTCACTAGTTTTCTGCACCAGCTGCCCCACCGCTGCTTTCAAATGCAACAGGAAGCTGCATTTTAAAGAGCTTCTCTTGTGGACATAAAAGAAGAAAAATAAGCAGGAAAGCCAGGATGCTCACATAGTATAAAGCAACGAGGGAGAGAAATTTGTTTATCTTCCTATGTGAGCAGCCTAACGAGTTTCAAGCCAGCAATTCCATCCTGCTGTTGACACTGTTAAGAAGTTTTATTAAGCAATTGGTAAATTGTAATCTCACCACATTCACACACTAATAACTTCTGACTTTTCAGTTCAGTGTGGTCCCTAGTAAGCAGGTCAGATCACACGTCTTGCTCCCACATAAGCGTTTTTCCTTCTTTTCTTTTACTGGACTATTTGAATAAGTAAATGCCTTGTCAACTCAAAATATCTTCTGCTTCTATACACAGAGATCTTTTGGAAGACAGTTTAGGTTTGGAGTTAAAAAAAAACGTAAACAAAAACCAACACTAAAAGCAACGAAAAAACCATAGCCAACCCCAAACCCACATTTCCACAATGTGCCTCTAAGGAACTGATGATGGACATGCAACTATTCTGAAATTACTTTTTTTGTTTTCAAAATCAAGCTTGTGAAGTAGGGAGCTCCTTCAATTGCTCCCCACAACCGTAAGAACTGAAAGCTCCATGTGCACACCTGAATGGGGCCTTAATGCTGGCAATTTCCAAAGACTACTATAAAATTAAAAAAAATGTGATTTCAAACCTACAAGCCAGGGATGTAAATCTGTTTCTCAACCTCAGCTCCCTTCTTTTGGCACTCAGTTTCAGGAAGTTAAGCTGGCTCACTTAAGTGTTTTTTTTAAAAAGCCACTTATACAAAATTTTAACCGAATCCTTATTTTTTTTCGTTAAATAAAAAAATTCCATGGTGGGGGACGGAGGGAGGAAAAGGCCTTGATACCAGAACTAAGACACGCATTTCAGAGTCATCATCGTTCTACTGAAAACAATAACACATGATATATTTGATTGATTTCCTCCTGGTCCCTAATTTATAAAGGGAATAAGTGTAGAGGAAAGCACAGGCAAGTAATATGCTTTCTTTGTTTAAAAATACAACATGACACTTCATCTGCTTATATACAGCCTATAAGACGACAGGCATAAGATATACTCAAGTAAACTAAAAGGTCAAGCATTCCAACAGAAAATTTGGGGAGCACTGCCAAGATGTATGATTCCATAAAGATGACTGATAAAGGAAAATAGAAAAAAAAATACCCACTTTATTAAACAGCACTGTGAATTAGCCAACATTCAAATTCACAAACCCAACAGATATTTATATTGTAAGCTAAAATCATTCTTGGATAAGCACTGAACTCTAAACCTGTGTTCTGCAAATGAACTAGTTTTCCTATCTGCAAGTCCAGGCACTCAGGAATTGTACCAGCGCCTAAGAAAGAGGCACAAATTTAAATTATTAAATCTGTATGCCAAACTAGAAATTTGTATTGAAAAAATAGTTTCATAATTGACTTTTCAAGCAGGAGTTACTGTTTCAATCACAAATGCTTTATAGAATTCTTGACAATTTTACTTAAGGAAGTTAGGGTCATCATTGCAAAAAAAGCAGATACACTTGAAATCATTACACTCTGATATCTTTCTGCATGCACATTACTCCATATTTTAATAGACTAGCTACATGGCTCCAAACATAGGATTATAAAATATACATGTAAACCAAAACCTAAAGCCTTATTCAGAAAAAAGCCAAATCAAACAATCAGTGCTATGAAAAATATATCTTGCCCTCATGCCAGATGTATTTTTCACTCTTTATAGCATTATCTACAATAAGCTTTTATTTCTCATCCAGCATGAAACTTGCTGAGTGATGCCACTTGCAGCTGGTAAGTACTTAACTATTAACAAATACGTTGCATGAATGGGTAAAGCTAGTGAAAACGTAACTCTTAGAACAAAATTGTTAAAACAACAAAAGGGAACAGGAATGAAAAAAATGTTTTCTTTGGAGTAAAGATGTTTTTTAAAAAATGGCATTGTCTATTCAAATAGAATACTGATGACCTGCTGTATCTTTTCTACGCCATTGCTATCAAAACAGCAAAGAATATCATGCCTTGCAGTTGTTCCAGCACTGCTCAAACCTCGTACTCTGAAAAAGCACTTCACAGTATCATAAAGCTACAGAAATGCACGCATTCCGATTTTCAGATTAAAATGGATTAAATATCATCTTTAACTGAGCTCAAAACATGAATTTTAAAGCAACATCATGCACTCTTTCTTGAAGAACTTCAATTATTTTAACTCAAAACAACCCCCTAAGACTACCATAAGAAGAAACAGTGGTAGAAAACATAGTAAACTACAAAACAAATAGTTTGGCTGTGGAGGTAAAAATTCTCAAAAACAGCAGAACGTGTTAAAATGGAGGGGAACTTTTTTTTTTTGGTAGCTTATGAAACAATTGATACTATAAAATGATGAAGATAGTGTTAAAGAGCGAATCACAGAAACACTGGGCTTGGAAAGGCACCTCTGGAGATCACCTAGCCCAAGCCCCTGCTCAAACAGGGTCACCTCGAGCACGTTGCCCAGGACCGTGTCCAGTTGGGTTTTGAGTATCTCCAAGGATGGAAACTGCACAGCCTCTCTGGGCAACCTGTTCCACAGCAACCACTCTCACAGTTAAGTGCTTTTCTTACGTTCAAGAGGAATTTCCTGTGTTTCAGTTTAGTGCCCTCTCATCCTGTCACTGGACACCACTGAAGAGAGTCTGGCTCTGTCTCCTTTATGGTCCCCGTCCCCCATCAAATATTCATAAACATTGGTAAGATTCCCCCCGAGTTTCTTCTCCAGACTGAACAGTCCCAGCTCTCTCAGCTGCTCCTTGTATGTCAGATGCTCCAAGTCCTTAAAGATCTCTGGGGCCTTTGCTGGACTCACTCCAGTAAACATAGATCTATCTTTAGACTGGGGAGCCTAGCATGGCACACAGTACTCCAGGTGTGGCCTCACCAGGCTGAGTAGAGGGAGAGGATCACCTCCCTTGATCTTCTGGCAACGCTCTTCTTAATGCAGCCCAGGATACCACTGGCCTACTTTGCTGGCTCATGGCCAACTTGTTGTCCATCAGGACCTTCTCCACAAAGCTGCTCTCCAGCTGGTTGGCCCCCAGCCTGGAGTAGTGCACGGGGTTATTCCTCCTCTGGTGCAGGGCTTTGTACTTCCCATTGTTGAACTACATGAGGTTCCTCTCTGCCCATTTCTCCAGCCTGTCAAGTTGCCTCTGAATGGCAGCACAACCCTCTGGCCTATTAGCCACTCCTCCCAGTTTCAGTCATCTGCAACCTTGCTGAGGGTGCACTCGAACCCATAATCCAAAGATGTTAAACAGTACTGGACCCAGTACTGTCCCCTGGTGTACACCACTAGCAGCCGGACTCCAGCTGGACTTGGTGCTGGCTGATCATAACCCTCTGACCCCAGCAATTCAGCCAGTTTTCAATTCACCTCACTGGCCACTTATCTAGCCCATGCTTCATCAGCTTGTCTATGAGGATGTAATGGGAGACAGTGTTGAAAAGCCTTACTAAGTTCTACATAAACAACCTTCAGCACTCTCCCCTTATCCAGCAAGACAGTCATCTTATCATAGACAGCTATCAGGTTGGTTAAGCACAATTTCCCTCTTGTAAATCCATGCTGACTACTCCTAATCACCTTCTCGTCCTTCATGTTTCTGAAAATGGTTTCCAGGACGAGTTGCTCCGTAATCTTCCCAGGAACCAAGGTGAGGCTAATCTGCCCTGTAGTTCCCCAGATCCTCTTTCCTGAAGATCAGAGTGACCTTTGCTGCTCTCTTCCGGTCCTCAGAAGGCTCTCCTGATCCCATGACCTTTCAAAGAAAATCAAGAGTGGCCTCGCAATGTGGGCATGGGTAAGTCTTCCTTGCTCCAGACTTTCCTTCTGGTCTCAGGAACCTGAGATTCCTGAAGGCCAGTCTCACCAGTAAAGACTGAGATGAAGAAGGCACTGAATACCACAACCTTTTCCATGTCTTTTGTTACCAGGGCCCCCGCCCCATTTAGCTGCAGGCCAACATTTTTCCTAGCCTTCCTTTTGTTGCTTATGTACTTGTAGAACTGGTATGTACATATTTGTAGAATGCAGAGAAACAGGTGAGTTTCTGCCCCTTCTCAGATGGCAAAAGTAAGACTTAAAGAACCACAAAGATGCAATCATCCCCTACTATTGAAGTACGGATATTTAGGGATACTACCTGAAACTTTATTAGGTAAGAGCAACATTGAGCTACTCTGAAGCCCAGGATCATGCTCCAGGATACCTTCCATCCCTCATCACCATCATCTTCAAGGCTAGCTTATCAGTGAGAAATAGGGTTAGTATCTCTGCTTCTTACCGATACTCATCAGAATCAGTATGGCAGGTTGTACGTGACTCACTCTTCACTCTCGTAACAGAGGTACAGCAGGGTTAGGATGACATTCAGGTAAAATATACTATACTCTCATGATCCAGCATGCACTAGTCAAAGAATGTCTGATCTACTAAAACGTGGTCCCTTTTAAGCAGGCCTTTTTTCCTTATTCCACCTGACTTCCATAAGCTTTAGGAGAATGACAAAAACCTCTTATTTCATAACTTCCTCTGACTCCCATTTAACTCTCTAGGATAGTCAAAGGAATCTGCAAAGCATTTTGTGCATATAATTATGCGACATCTTTTGACATTTCTCTTCAGTTCCTACTTTTCTGTCATTGATCGGCGAGAAGCAGAACTGATAAAATGTGGTTAGCGGTTCACAGAGCCATGCACATGAATAGCTGTGGCAACAGAGTGGAAAACGGGGAAAAATTATGTTTCTAGCACTATAAATTCATGTAATGTTAAATGTGCATGTCTTTAATTAGTGAGGTGTATGGCAACCTCTAGTGGTATATGCCAGCTTAGAAAACAGCAAGCATTACATTATAAAGCATTTGCCTTAAGTAATCAGTCTTCTTTATGTCATTAATTTTATTAGAATGACAGAGTGATGAGATGTTGGCAGAGAGCTGTGTAGGGAAAAGATCTTTTCTTCATTTTCAAGCATGTCGCACAATGCTATAGTAGGCAGACTAGCTATAGAAGAGTCAAATATCACAAAAGCCTTTTCCAAACAGGTTAGAGGAATCAATGCCAAACTGAGGTATGACTTTAAGTGACACACCGAATTCTTGCACTAATATGCCAGTTAGGTGTGTAGAGTTACTTACTAGAAATTGTACTGGTAGAACAAGGCAGAGCCAATGAAGTCGACATGAGTAAACCTGTAAAAGCTGACCTTTCCAATAAACCAAGCAAAGGAAATACCTGTCCTCACTGCAGGTACGTAACAGCTCACCTGGTTGTGGTTTGTTGCTCAAATAGTATCTGGCTGCCTCTGGCAGTCTAATCGATTGTGACAATAACGACATCTACTCAGCTATTTTATAATAGTCTACCAGTATTATTTCAAGATACTACAGGTGTCAGCACTACACAAATAGGAGAGAGTGTCCAATGCAGATAATGCTCTTGGCACTGTGCTGATTAAATAGCTTCTGTATAATTAAAAACAAACCCTTCCACAATTAATAAGATAATAGAAGACAGAGGGGAGTGCTCTCAATATATATAAAGTCAGGGCAGTCTACAGTAGAGAACATTCAACATTAAACGTGCCCTGCCCTACATCTGATCATAAAGCATCTATTACATCTATTTTTACTTCCAGTAGCTGCTTGTGATAAAAAGCTTTAAACAAATCTGTCAATTTTCCTGCCTGCTAGAATGTGATATAAATTACGTTATAATTAATAAACGTTATAAAGTTGTACTTTACAGAGGTTCTAGGTACCCTGTATTGAATATTCTCAGCTAACTCTTTCATAGAAAATAGTCTTCTTCATAATTTATAACAACTGGCAGTCTCTGCTCAGAACAGGATTAGCAAAAAAGCGTGCATGGAAACGGAACCACTTCTCACACGACGGAAGGAGTTATTAGAGCATCTGGTGAGGCCTGAATTATGACCATCTATTCACTCGTATTGCTAAGCGCATTTCAAGTGTTTCACAGCTATTATAATTCACAAAACTACACCCTAAAATACTTAGTAATAAAGTACTGTTTTCTTTTTAGGCTTTTTCTTCAGAGAAAACTCTTTTTCATTATGAATATGTGGTTTATTCCCTTACAGAGGTGCTCACACTCTGATGACAGAATAAATATTCTGCTTTGGGACCATAGAGCAACTTGGATCCACCAGTGAGCTTTGGGACCATAGAGCAACTTGGATCCATCAGTGATGGCCAAACTTAATAATAGTGACTAACAGACTCCATAAGCTAGGAAAAGGAAGGACAAAGTATGCCTCAACATTAATCTCTTATGAAATACACATGCTCGTAAATATTTATTTCTATTGCTTTTTTGATAACCAAGACTTTGTAAAGAAACTATTCATCTTGAGAGGAAATCAGTTTTAGAATACTTCCGTTGCGGTGCTTAAGCCTGCCTGGGAACCCCTGGTTGCAAAGCTCCTGAGAAGAAAATTCTACTATATTAGCAGTAAAACCTTACAGGAGAAAGGCTCCCTCTGGAGCTTTCTCCTCCTTCTAGCCTACCCGTGTTGCAGTCCCACGGGGCATTTTAGTACAGAATTTAATACATTTTTTATAGTAGGGTCTTCGGATTTATAAGCAATCACGGTCATAGTGACAAATTAAATCACAACCTTGGTGGTCATTTTTGTGTCTATTGTCCGGATGTACAGCTTCCAACTGCAGAATGGGATTTTGGGTCAATATCACATATTACATAGACATACATATGTATATGTGTGTGTGTGTATTTATATTTATAAATACAAATATATATATAGCATATTCCTTATAACCCTCCTCTTGTTTTCCTGGTTCTGTTTCAAATTTTAAGTCACCTTCTTTCATTACAACTTCTACTATACAGTAATAAAGAGCGGTTGGTTACAAACTGGCAGTCACTTAAAAACGTTAGTGTGGAATATCTTTAGACTACATATAAATATCGCAATCTATATGATATAACATAGATCATACTGCCCTTTTGTTTTCAACTCCTTCGAGTTGACAGGCATGCCTATTTTCTGTGTCTATCCTTACATTATTTCCACCCAGAAAACAACCCTGCCAGCGCCCAATGGCTGGCATAACCAGCACCCTGCTCAGACCTAACTCTCCCACCAGACTAGTCTCTAAAAGTTGTTCAAATGTTACAGGGTCACAGACTAAATTATCTTTTATCTGCCCCCAAAGATTACTGAAGAGTTACCTTCAAGCACAGTCTTACTCTCTGAACAAAGACTAGGCAGTGCAGTTCTCAGCACACTTGAACCTTTGTTAACATTAATTGTAACAATGCACTGCCTCCAACCCCATGCTAAGTCTCTGCTAAATGCTGTACAGAAACCAAACAAGGTAGCTACTAACAGCTTACATTTTTTGAAGAACTAAGACTTTTGAATATGCCACTTCTATTTCCTTTGCTCATCTGTATTTCTACTTGGCACTATATTTCCAATGTGGTTTTATTAGTTCTTTATACAATAAAAGAGCACCCTCCAACAGACAACCTCGCATACAATTTAAGTGTGACTTTTATTTTGTTTTCTGCCATTCAGTATTATGGCCTTTCTGCACATAACAGCATAAAGCAACAATAAAAGTTTGCAATTATATCTCCAATAAGAACATTAGCACAATTATGTCACCACTAAAATCAAGCAGCCAGTGTTAAAGGGACATTTCAATTTTGCATGTCTAGACAGAAGATAAATAAGGCATCCAGACTTTGCAGCAAATTGTTGACATTTTGCATATAAGGAGTGCAAGAGAATTTCACTGCGTTGCACATCCTTCCTTGGGTCTTAAGATGGGTCTTAAACCTCAGGGAGTCAATTTGCCTCAAAGATGTAGTTACAGATGGTAAAAACAGCACATGAGAAGGCTGGAAAACCCATCAGGAAAAATGCTGGTGCTGGGGGAAGCCTCACTGCCTCTAAAGACGTTTCAATCAAAGCAGAAAGGCTGAGGTCGGATGTGTGGAAGGGTACTGAGATTACTCCTTCCACCCATTCCAACAGGCCAGCATACCACATGCTTCGTCATTCCATAACCCACTGGAACCAAAATAATTTTGAACCATAAGTTTAAATTTTGAATAGTAGATGCCCATTAACTCAGAAGAGCTTGATGAAAATCAAGGCACATAACCATATACATGCCGTTATGCTACCTAACTACAAAATAACTGATTGATGGTAACAGCCAGCTGTAGCAGGACTAGCAAGGCAACTACTTCAGGGCCCAAAAATGTCATCAAAGGTATACATCTCACTTTGATGTAAGAAAACAGTAGTAGAGCAAAGTGGAAGAAAACTAGAAATACAGGAAAAAACTCGGGCAATGAGGTATCATATCAAAAACTGGATTGAGTTTTTGAACATCAGGGTAGCGTAGCTCACATCAGAAGGGGACGCGTGACTTCACTTCAGAAGTCAACATCAGTAAAGGCTTGGAAAGCTGAGAACAAATGCACATATACTCCAAACTTGTGATTTGAGAAGTACGGATATTTGAGACATTATCAGAGACAAGTAACAGAAAAAAAGCTCAAATTCAAATTCTGAACACCCATTAACACTACCAGGGGTATGAAAAAGATTGTGTGTGTCAAGCAGGGAAAAGGTAATAACAGAATGCATTCATGCCAGTTAGTAGTTAATATACGGGGAAGCAAGCATTTCCAGAACACAAGGGGCCAGGAGAGAATTAAATCCTAAATAGCAGTAGTTTAAGAACAAAATGTATTTCTTGTTACCCAGTCCTTTACAAAATGTACAGGCACACGATTATCATTTACTTGTTTTTGGCACACAGTCTGTACTTGACAAGCACTATAAAAGTTTATTCTAAATTGCATTAATAAGGACCTTCCTGCCTTGCTTTTGGGTGTGCAGCGGGTTGGCTGCCAAGATGAGATCAGTACCTGCTGCATGATTACTTGCCTTTACACAGTGGTCTGGAGCACAGAAAAAAAAAAAGAGAGAATTTTTTCTGTTGAGATTTTCCTATTCTGAGAATTTTTCTGCTACAATATCTACTTCTCTAAAATTATAGCTCTGTTTTTGGAACCAGAACGGATATTACCTTATCACTAGAAATAATGTATTTAATCATTTAAAAAGTATTGGGGTAGGATCTGTGGCCCATATTTACAAAACCCCATCACAAAATAATCATTATGTTTTGTCTGATTTAACAAATAAATCCTTTGCCAAATATACAGGAAGAAATAAAACATGTTGAAAATCAGCCTGCATAGTATTTGAGAGCCACCCCACAGGGCATTTTTGTAGCAACTTGATACATGACTAAAGAAAGTACAGCTCCTACAAATCACTGAAAATCTCCGTTTAAAAGCAGCTGCTGAGCTATTCTGTTAAGAGAATAGTCAGAAGTTTCTCAGATAGAGAGACTAGTATTTTTTGTGCATTCAGAACAGACCCAGGCTCTAGAAGCAAGTAAGATTTATTCAGGGATAATTGAGTTCCAATTTCAGTTACTTAGTTCATCAATATCTATTAAGGCATGTAAAACTCAAGTTCCTCTGCTCTTGACTTTCAGCAAAGAAAGATGAGTTTAAACAAAGCTCTGTTTCAGAAGTCTTATATTTACCTGATGATCCTCTGAGCAGCATACTGATGAAGTGAGCGGAACTGTGCTGACATATTTGCTAAGGCTGCCAGACAATTTGTATGAAGGTACTTGTCCTGTTGAGAAAAAAAGAGAGAGGAGAAAAAAACCCATCAAACTATCTTTTTATACATAGTGATACCTGCTAAAGGAAATCACTCAAAACACTGATAAATATCTATTGCTTTATAGGAAGTGGTCAAAGATGTACAAGGAGAACTGCTGATTGCACATTTGGGGATGTTTTAAAGATGTTTTCTATAAGACTTATAAGAGTGATTTCATACAGATTTCAGTACGTGTGTGTTTGTGTGCGTATACACACACATATAAATGTGTGTGCGTATACACACACATATAAATACATGCTTGTGTGTGCATCTGTGTTTGTCCTTACATCTTTAGCAATGTTACCTCCAACGTTACATAACATCATGGATGTAACAAATACTGAAAGACATTTTCCTCTCCTCCCTTTTATAATATTATCCTAAATTTTCTGCTTGATATATCTTGATCTTCCTACTAATTCTTTCAAAACATGCCCTGTATCCTACTTCCCCATAACTATTGCTATATGGTACGTCAGAGTTCTGCTCCCCTTGTTAGCAACTCTGAAACCATTTGATCAGATACGCATTTAAATGACGGCCCTATCAAAGTGAAGGTTTTTCACAGAAGCGACAAACTTCAGAATCCACAGCCATATGGAAGTCTTCAGTATCAGCTTTGCTTTGTCACAGACAAGTCAACATGGATGGGACTATTGCTCAAAAGGGAAAAAAAGAATTAATCTTAAATCATCATACTGACTTACTGCAGCATTATTAAAAATAGGGTTTCCAACTGCACATTCAGCTTTCACAAGTTTACTTCCATTCATGGGTGCAATCAGTCCCTATGCATCAATGCTTAATTATTTCTACAAGTAAAGGATTTTTCTGTACTCATACCTAAAATATACCTTTATACTTGAGCATAACAGATTTGAAATTCTGCAAACACATGTCAAGAATCTTCTCTTCTAGTTGGTTTCTTAAGTTTTCCAATTCAAAATACATTGAATAAATTGTTTTACATGAAAAGGATGCAAAAAAGTGCTGTGCCTTTAATTGTCAAAGGTATTTAGAAGTGTATGCTACCATCGTTATACATTTGCTATAAGGTTTAGAATCATATGCTTGAAAAATTCGCCAAAATAATCTATAAGGACATGAAGTTGAAGCATTTATGCTTTGCCAGAACTCAAAAAGGTCTTAGCCAATCACTGTACTACTTCATTAAAAAACAAACAAAAAACCCTAACAAACAGAGCTGAAATTTCTTCTGAGTAACTTCATACAAGTTTAAAAAAAAAAAAAAGAATCTTTAAGTCTTCATCTGGAATCTTTTCTTATCTGAATTCTGTTTCTTCCAAGAGCTATGCATCTAGCTCTGTACTTGGATTATGGAGTTTAGAGACTCTTAGCCGATGAATTGAATGATAATGCAGAAATTGCATTACAAGTTCAGAAGCGCTTAATATTGTGCTTAGTTAAAATGACTGATCTTCCTCTTTCCTTCCCTCCAGATGCCAACTGGTTGCAGCAGAATCAAGAAAAACCCTACACCCTGTTCAAAACTGAAATCATAGTGTGGATTTCTAACTTCAACAGTATGTACCTAAGTGTTAAATACAACACTTACCCTTGTCCGTGTCATGTTGTACTGGATGGTTCTTATCACGACCAGTATCAGAAGACTCCCAAGTGAGATCTCTGTTAAAACACGCTCAGCATACCAAGTGATATTTTTCAGTATCTGAAAAAAGGAACAAAAAGTTTTGCAACAGCTAAGTCTATCCTGAATAAGAACCCAGAAAATTCTCTGTACTCTCACATCCCTTAAGACAGCTAAATTAGCTTCCAGCCTCAAATATGACAAAATCGATGGCAATGCAAAGCTAAAAATAAAGGGCTCTGCAGTATTATCACCTGGCAGATCTCATCGACTTCTTTTATAAGCCATGTGGAAACACATCTAAGCATGGAAAGATGATTAAAATAAGCTATTTCATAATTTCTAATACGTAACGCCATTGCTTTCATAGATTCTCTCCAATCTTATCCTTCACACTTCAGAAAGTCTCCAGGTCCACGCTAGCCACCTGTATAGCATTTCCAATTTCTTCCCCTTTTCCCTCATGAGAAGATGGGCAAGAGGCAGCATGGGCAAGCTCTGACTGAGGGGCCAGCACGCACATGCTGAGGGATACCCAGACGACAAACAGGGTAACTGCTCGCTTCATCCTGACCCCTCTCTCTTGGTGCCGAGGTCACTTGCCATCACCTTGCTGACAACTTTCACTAAGCAAAGAGGAGTTTCCTATCTTTGAGCGCTCCTCACTATCAGGTTGACCATCATTTCAAAGCTTCCTGCAGCAGGAGAATCAATATGCTCTTTCTTCCCAGGTTCTTCAGCCAGCTCATCTGGAGCAATATAGCAGATGTATACACTACACTTGCCCTGAAAGATGACTTTAAGGGCTAGTAAAAATGAGCTTACAGGAACTGCCCTAACAAACATGGATAAGAGCATCCTCTATAAATGCAGGGTTGTTCTGGGCAGTAGAAACAAGCATTTGCTATCAAGGACTCTTTCACACAAAGCTATCACACTATCACTTTTTTCTTTAATATATGAAGTGCATTTCAGTGAAACTTCATCTTTCTTGACAAGAATACAGATGCCTCAAAAAATCCATGCCCCAAGCTCACTGATCAACTTCATTAATTGACCTCTTCTCTCAAGAGGTCATGTGAAAACATCATCTTCTGACTAGCCATCCTTCCTACCCCTTCTCTGATGACTAAAAAAGTTTGTTGCCATTCAATTTTCATCATTCCTGCTTTCAGGATTCCCACTTCCTCCCACTGAGTAATGGCTCACTTAGCAAAGTCTCTTCCTTCTGCAAGAGAGGGGATGAATAAGCAGTAAACAGTTTCCTCTAAGAAAGAAATAGGGAGCTCTGACCAGTGAACGACTTGCAGAAGAGAAAGAAAAGGGAATACTGGGAACTACTTCAAGCTGCTGCTGCTTTCACACTATTTCCTCCTCCTGTCTGAGATGAAGTGGCTCAACCCTATATATTTATATATACCCCTTAAATATTTATTTGGTGAAATTTGGCTTTTTTTTTTATTTTATTTTTTATTTTTTTAAAAAGAACAGCAATTAAAGATATCTTCAGGATCTAAAGCCTTGTACAGCTACCCAAAACCAGATAACCTACGCAATGATATCTGCACAGGACTCAAAGATCATAACACTGAACGTTGCAAAGCCTGCAATACTAGTGGCAAGACCCAGGCCCAATGCTTAGGCATCTGTTGCTAAGAAGCATTACACCATAGCATCCCCGTCTTTGGTAATTCAGAAATCTCCCACTAGAATTCAACATTGCCAAAGAATAAATCGCTCCACATCTGAAAACAGGAAAATCAGTTATACTCACACATTCACTTAAGATGTGGGCATGAGCTAACCTGGAAAAACGTACAGCCAACATTTAGCTATTTAGACCTCTAGATTTATTTGTTAGAGGTGCAAAACACCCAAGCTTCTCATTAACGGAAATGGAGAAGGGTTACTCAGTTTGACTGATAATCAGGTGTTTACTTCACAACAGTAATTGAAAATCGTGCTTTTAAATGATGTAAGCACTTGGTTGCTAATCACTAAAAGAGCACTGTACTGGAATCCAAAAAGGTCACCCCATATTTTTCATTTTCACAGAATTAAATTTGTCTTTTAAAATTCCGTATGTTATACATTTAAAGAGATTAATAATTACGGCAATGCACACTGTTCTACATGCTCACAGATCACAGAACGCTCTGCATAGTTATTCGCCCTCTGTTGCTTCTTAAGATCTTAAGCACTTTCTATTAAAAGAATTTTAACATCAAACATTATTTCCTAATTAATTTATGATCGAAAAGAAAATCATTAGGCCACATTAAGTGCCTAATGGCTGGTTTCATAATTCAGTGTACTATGCCAACTTTTATCCATCTCTGCAAAAGAGTCACGTGGAAAAATATACTCTACATACTATTCTTTCTTGCCTCTGCCCCAATCTGCCACCGCCATCATCCAAATCCTGTGGCAAGAGCAGGCAATCTGTCCCTCCTCTGGCTACTGGCTGAATATTTCCCCTCCTCTATGAGGCACACTTCCTATATGCTCCCATTCGTATTTGGGGATCACCAAAGGCAGTACATGGAACAATTTTTTTCCCCTTTAGCAGTCTTTGAGAAGCTCCAACAACCCAGAAGCAGGAGACCAAAAGAGTTATTTTACTAACACAGCTTCTCCCATTCAGCCCAGAGACTGCATCTGTTCAAACTGTTCTGAATTGCTTTTACATTAAATTCACATATTGGCAGATTACTGTATTTTGACAAGAAACAGAAACAAAAAGCAAAGGTATTTTGCAGCTGAGGTGAAGACTCGACATTACCAACAGAAAATACTACACTATATTACTATACTTCATAGTAATATACTATATTAACTTCAAAACCTATACCATTGGTCATTAAAGTTGGTTTTTGCTTCCCCACAGCATTACACACGCTGAACATATTTAAATGCTAACTTCGTTTGTTTTTAGAACTGTTATGGAAATTATGAATCACTGAATTGTATTGGAATTGGAAATAAATGAGTTCTCCCATCCTATTGCCAAAACAGGACTGCTCTTTAGGGCCCATACTCAAAATCATTGTTCAGTCCTGCTTTAAGAGACTCAAGCAATCAAGCTTCCACTTAGTAGACTACTCCAGAGCTCAAACATCTCAATATTAGAGTTTTTTCCCCTCTGGTTTTCAGTCTACTTTTTCATCTTTGCCCAGTTTCATCCCACCACTGTTTTAAAATACCCTGCTGGACCATCGTAAGCACTTCTTCTCCCTTAAGATTTACATTTGTTAGTTTTACCACATTCTTCCGTTTAATGTCATTTTGGGGCACACTGCAATAAAAACTTATATTTGTATTCATTTTAAGTTTTCCAGTTACCAAATCAAGGGCCTTTTTAAATTATATACTGTGGCAGCAGTCACAATAACGACCTTCCATAAATATCCCAATATCACTACCTATAGAGATCAAAATTGTGCTGATTCGTGAACCACCACCAAAAACTGGAAGACAGACTCTCAGTCTACAAGTCTCTCTACATCAATAAGCAAACACTTTAATAACAAAAAGTGAAGCTGAAGCTTAATGTACTGCACCTAACAACCCTTAAGGATATCTTTTTATTTTGTTATTCTCCTGTAAGCAAAATGCAGAATTGCCAGAGGTCCTGATTTAACAGGGACTGTCCCCTTATTAAAATCTCTCTCTAAAAAACAAAGTCATATTTACAATCCGCATCTCTATTAGAAGCTAAATGACTAATTTCCCCAGTACAAAGTGTTTTAATGTGTCCAAAAGTATACTCCAGATTCAGTGCCTAACTTGATAATCACAACCTCGTGTTACATTTAAAAAAAAAAACAAACCACAAACACACAATATACAAACCTTTTGCCATCGGAGCACTAACTCTAGTGATCACAGTTGGTTACTAACCCTCTTCCGCCACTCAAAAGTAACAAACCCAATGTATGCACTGAGAGGGTTTATGCACAATTCAAAGTTTTCAATTTGTTAATTTCTGAATTATTAAATATATGATAGTTTTCACCCAGTGGAATATGAGCAGGCTATTGAAGGGTTCTATAAGAATATTAACAGAACAGAAATCATTGCAGATGACAACTTGTTTTAAAATGGAACATATTTCTTCAGAAAAAAATTAAAAGTTGTATTTAAAAATGAACACTTCAACAGGGAAGCTCTTATTCTTGTTTTTGAATCACCTTTCTGATCTTTGTTTTTCTTCCATCAATTAGCTTCAGTATTGAATTCTCCCCATGCTTCCTGCAGTTGTGTTTGGAGTATCACTAATGTAATCAGGAGGCAGAACGCTCTTTACCAACCCTTTGGAATACGACCAGCAGCAAAGCAGTTTCTTGTTTCAAAATGGATGCATTTTACAACATGTTGCTGAATTTCTTTCCCATGTAGCAGAGCCTTAATTTTGGGGGGGGGGGGGGGATGTTCAACACGCGCTCACACAGTGCATGCCTTCCACGAAGGCCCGTAAATTGGCAAGGGATTTACGCTACAACTTGTGAAGCACGTAAGATTTTAAGTTTTATGCTCTTTTCGAGGACCCAAGAGGCCCTCAAACGCCACAGTAATGGAAGTTACATTAGCACTGAGGATGGAGAGACTAGACTAACTGGCTTATGTCACCTGCTCTGAAACACTCGGAAAGAACAAAACCTGGGTGCAATTCTGCTGCTTTTTGTGCGTCAACTTCTGCTCTTAAACCCCAAACAAACGGACGCCTCAGGCTCTCTTTGCTTTAAAGGTTTCTTTTCGTTATCAGTTGGGCTAAAGACCTCCCTGCCTTCCGCAGAATAATATTCCCACCTACGCTCTTAAAAAGCATTTTTGCCATCTCCAAACACGAAGAAAAGTAAGACCTATCCTCCGAAAGCCAAATGAAAGCACAAAGACAGCGAGGACCTTTAAGAAAGGCATTCCAGCATTTCATCCCCCAGTAAACTTTTCAATGACGACAAAATCATTTGTGATTAGTCACAAACATTCAAAGCAGCTGAATTAAGAGAAAAAACAATCTTTTTAAAGGTAGTAGCATCCTAACACAATTTCTCCTTTGGGGTAACTTTTCCCAGTGTTTGCGTTACGAGTATTGCTAGCAAAATCTGGGTTTAACTTAACACAAGGCTCTGGGAGATGTTTTACTTCCCTAAGCACACTGTAGGATCCTAATGAAAGTAATATGAAATAAGAATGAATTACACAGGCATTTTATCAAAATTCTGCGCCAAGAGATTCTAAAGAAAAATCCAAGTGGGAAAAAAAGAAACCTATAAACTTTATTCTAGACAGAGGTAATGCTTTGTAAGCACCATCTTTAAAATGTTTACCCAGTAACCTTCCAGGTTCTCCTAACTACACACGTGCTTACACTTCTTCCATTTACCGCCCACCCTTATTCTTACTGTAACTCCTTCTATGCCTCTTGAATCTCTCTCGCAGTACAAGACACTTGCAACAGCACACTAATTATGAGTCAAACTCTCTCCCACACTTCATTCCTTCAGTAGGAAGGAAGCCTCCTGAAGCCTTTCTTTCATGGAGCATTGCAGATATGCAGTCCTCACTGGAAACAATCATGTTTTGCATTACCTTGTGCTAAAAGGACTAGGTGTTTTTCAGATTAACCTCCTAAAAAACAGGATTCATATCCGTTTAGTACATTGAGGCTTTGAAAAACTTACGGACGAAGGCCCATGGAACAAGAGCTACATCCCAAATTTCATCACAGACTAGCCACACTAAGATGAAAAAGTGAAAAAAAGATGCAGTCACTGAACAATAGGCAGTTGGCTCAGGAAACTCATCTTAGTGGCTCAACTAATGCAGCCTGAGATACAAAATATCACTTTTGTACCATATACGAAGAGATGAAACAAGAGTGTGGATAACATATGTACATAGACATATATCCACTATCACAAGCTACGTATTGGAAAGGTTAAAAAATTGTTAGTTATCTAACAAATGCTGAATCTTCAAAGTTTGCTAAGCATTAAAAGCCATGGCTGCCTCATGGAGAAACCCACTTTAAGCAAAGCCAGGGTATTAAGCTAAGCGTGAAACAGTCGTCAAAAGACCTACACCAGCTCAACAGAGAAAAGGCACACAGGAAACTAGGGTTTGAGGCTAGAAGTAAGAAAAGTTTTTTATGTTCTTAAATCTGCTTTACAGAAAGGGTGGTTTGTCAAACCAGAAGAAGAAGAAAAAAAAAAAGAGAACATCGCTCAGAAAAACTGAATAGGACTCAGAATCTTGAAAGCCTCTTGTGACCAGCATAGCTGGACACAAAAACAAATAAAGAATGAGGTAGTGGTTAAAAGTAGACAATTTCTGTCAGCACCTTCCAATTTCCCACACTGGAGCTGAAGCGAAGCAAATGATTATAACCTATAGTTGGGAAAAACATTTTCCATCATACTGTTTCATAGCACTGCAGTGCTGGCGAGAGTGAAAAACGTCATCAGCAACATGAAGTGTGAAAATTTCTGGTAAACATCTTCTGCTAAAAGGATAGGAAATCGGAACAAGAGGGAAAGACTTAAGACACATTTAAGGGAGGAACAGTCAAGGCTGAGGAACAAATAGGAAATATGAAATCACTGCAGAGGAGGTTTTCCAGATAGAGCAGGCTACAAGGGGATGAGGAAAAAGGTTGAATTTCTGGTTACAGCAAGTCACTAACGTTATTTTAAGACAAACTGACAATGATATAAAATGGAAGCAAGTCACGCAAGGAGTTTTAGCAAACAACTAGTCAGGACTGAAAACCTAGAGGATTAAAAGGAATAGCCTAAAAGAAGAAAAAAAAGTCAAGCAATATTTTCATGAAATAGGCAAGTGAAAAGTCTAAAAGAGAAGTCAGTTGTGTAATTAACAGGCTAAACGCGTGAGCTTCACTGCCAAAAAGATACTCTGCTAAAGGGGAAGCAACTGAACAACCTGTTAAGCAAAAACCTATGACCAAACACAGTAAGTTAGAGAGTCGTCACAAGTTATGGCTGCGATAAATGACTGCGCGTATTCCAGCCAGTCTCAACTGCAAAAGGTCTGGCTTGAAGCTGTTGCAAGGGATTTTTTTTTTTTTTTTTTAAAGCTTCACAATTGCAAAGTGCTAAAATAAGCATACACAGTCAGCGACACTTAAGTTGCAGTTAACAGGCTGTGACTTCTTACAAAGAGCTAATTTGTAACTATGTGAATATATCCGTTTTCAAGAGAAGGTTTTATATAAAGGGATAGGTGAACTACCTTGACAACGAAAAATATCCAAAGTCAACCACTGCGCACACTTGAAAGCTCCAGAAGAAAAAATGTACTGTTATTTGAAGAACCACCGTTACTTGAAGAGCAGCATATGATCATTAAGCAAAACAGTTACCTACTGCAGCATATAAACATTACAGGGATGAGTTGTGGCTGCAGTCCCATCCCAAAGGAGCTGGAAAGCAGCAGTTACACAAATTTCAGCTGGACCCTACATATCTGAATTGAAACATGCTCAGCCCATCCGTAGGGAAGGATGCAGACAGTCTAGCTGGCTCTAGGAGCTACGAAAAGTGAATATGCAATAACCAGCGACGTCAGGCTGCTACCTGCTACGTCTCCTGCGCAGAGGGAAACAGCCTGCTCCTCTTTGCCCAGAGATTTGATTTGTTCAAATTTAGCCAGATGAGCAGAACAAGACACACCCCCTAGCACAGAGATCACCTGCCAAGCTGCAAATTCCTAATGCAAAACATCAAGTTACTAGAGCTATTAGAAAACACGTTGACTGCTTTAAACAGGGACAAGACACGTCCTGCCCTAATCTCACTCCAGAAACAGCCAATGCTTCTGACAGAGGCTTTAGAAACCCAAACCTTGGAAAACATCAGTCCAAGCATTCAAGTCCGGAAAACTTACAAGCAACATGGAAGATTGCAAGAAAGTGTTATCAATCCTAGATACAGCCCAGTTATGAGATCAGAGCACTGAACGTAGCTCTGCTCATCTCCAATTCTGAACATTATCCCAAACTAAACCACCCACCTAAAGAGTCTTCAGCAGCTCATTAATGCCAAAAATCAAAAAGTGTCAAGATACTCAGCTATACAAAAATGAACAAAAGAAAAGGAAATCCTAAACCTCTTGCTCCTCTAACGCATGCAAAGCGAAGAAAGGAAACTAACATTACTGGCTCCTATTTATCACACAGGGGTAGAGATCAACCAAAACCATTACACCTGCAAGACGTAGGGAAAAAAGCTGACTTCTGAAACCACAATAACGAAACAAGAGGTGGACTACAAACGTGACGCCTACATAATTAAAGTAGCACAGAAGTCAGCAGCAGCCAGCAATTGCAGAAGACAACTGACAGGTAAGAAATCTGGCTCCCCTGATCAACTTCTTTCTTGATCCACTGTGACCTAAGTCTTTTTTTTATGTCCTCTTTTTCATAATGAATAAAGAAAACCCACCGATATCAAAGCAAGAGTAGTACTTAGCAACTCTGGAAGTTAAGAAATCACCATCTCTCAGAAGCCACATTTTAAAGAGGATGAGGAAAACAAGAAACATAAGCATCGAGAAGGCTTAAGTGTATTGACTAAGGGTGGTATAGTCATACACAACAGTTAACTTCATTGAAATTAAATTTGCAAAGTAGTCCGAAATATATTCGGTATAACTGCAACAACTTAAAAAGTGACAGTTTCTCCTTTTCTATTCTCATTGAAGAAAAAAAATCAAAAAAGTAATATGTGAACAGCCAGTTGCAATTGGGCCTGGGTCAAAAATTAGAATTTTGTTTCAGAGAAGACTTCAAGTTTTTACAATTCGTTTTTATCCCAATGCATGGGGGAAAAAACTGAGATCTTTTGATCCCTACTCCAGGATCAAAACTACCACGAGACACTTAATATTCATCCAAGATTCCTCCAATACTCATCCAAGAAAACCCAATGCCCGGGAAAGACCTAAACTGAAATCCATCCTTTCAGTCAGGAAGTAGAGAAACTCAATTGTGGGCTTCCGCATACCACAGTAACCAGCCTAATTACTCAGAAATATTACTGGCCATCTGGAGTCCTACTGCAGCTCTCTCTGGAGATTACCTCCAGATTCATCTTGGAGCTAAGCAACTTTTCATACAAAGAGGAATCTCTTTGCAACGAGGCTATCTTACTGAGTCCCCATTGCCGAGACAACCAGGTCTGGCTGCTGTCATGCCCTGAACTAATCTTAAAATAAACAAACTACATGTTATCTCTTCTCCCATCCCAAAGAAAGCAACCATAGCATAGCAACATAAAGTACTACAGTAGTATTATAGGTTACTACTTCATAAAATACTATATGTCATCAGTTTGAGAGATTTTTTGGTTTTTTTTGTTTGTTTTTTAAGTTTCATAAATCAGAGGAGGAGAAACACCAATATTTGTCCATTTAAGGAGCTACTGTATTTACTAGTTTACTCTATTATTAGTGAAAGAACTTGAGCTCTGCATGGTTACAGCGACATCTTGCATTAAGGCAACTGTAGGAATAGGACCCATGTTTTTGATCATATTTTCCAGGCAGTTAAGATCACATTTATTTTAAACAAAAACGCTTCAGCAGTCAAAAAGAGTTTGTGTGGTTTCCTGAGCTCTTTATCAGTCGGTATAGTCACAAGATCTATAAAATTGTGCTCACTAAAATTAATTAAAAAAAAAAAAAAATCAATAAATAAACATGGGTGCGATACCACAAAACAAAATAGCCCATAAATGGATTGTACAGTCATGCTTCTTATGAGAACATTACACAGGATACAGAGCAGTAGAGAGAAAAACAGGTTGACCTAAAACATATCAAATCTTTATTTTTCTTCATATTTTAGCTAAGCTATGGGGAAAAAAATCCTGCTGCAGTTGCTAAAACGTGATAAATAATTGTAGTGAAGAAGAGTTTAACTGTAGTTGTGCAACTGATGCTAGACAGTCACATTTCAGAGTTATTATACAGTTTTCCCAACGCTGTTCATAATATTTTGCTTCCTTGTGATATCCTCTCAGCCTCTAGGAGAGGTGTACTTAATATTTCAGAAAATATGAGACTAATTCTGTACTTTATGCTGCATTTCTTGAAAGGTAATTCTGTCCTTCAAACGTGATCATTTAAAAGGACGGGCGAGGAGAATTCTTGTACCAATATGGTTTTGCATCTCTTTGTCACGCACAAAGGAAAAGTAGGGCGCTAACTATATTTCCTCCTCATCCCGGACCACAGGATCCCACCAGCAGCAGATCCATTCACCAGCTAAGATGCAATGCTCATATTTGCATTTTGATATTCACTGCCCTCCATTGAGTTCAGTAATGCTACAGATCAAGGTGACTTCATTTTATTTCATTTATTTTAAGAGCATGACAGATTACACATTTTCTTGAAATAGAGGAATATTAAAGTGTCAGTATCACAGTCACTGACTCTCTTGTCTATATCACAGGTTTATTTAGGTGACTTTTGGGGTACACAGCTGAAATTTTGCAGAAGAGAACCTACTCCTCCTGCTTCATGGCACCAATCCACCCCTGTGACACTGAGACTAAGAGTATGGGGTAAGAAAAGCTGTCAAATTCAACAGGAAATGCACAACAAAGGTGGGAAAAGATTATTTTTTTTGCCATGAAGTACACTCTCTCCTTAGACTTGAAATATGCCCAGGAATGCAGAAAAGGGTAAAAGAACGTTAAGGAATAAAGAGAACTAGGAGAGAGAAAAACTAGGTTATTCCACTCCTGTCCTCTATAAGTGCCACTGTGCTCCTTCAGCTGTTGATGGTAAAAGTACCCTTTTTCAGTTCTTCTTCCGCAGCAGGGGTAACAGAAGTTCACAAGCACAGGCCGGCAGACTCAGGGCCCCCACAGGGACCTCTCTCTATCCAGCTGAGAGACACCACTAGCAAAACCTTGGCCACACGATGCCACAAACGGCTGTTTCTCAGGAGGCACACTCTGCTGAGCGGGTAATAGGAGGTAGAATAAAGATCAAGCTGAGAAGAAAATGGCAAAAGTGAAGGCACGATTAAGAAAACCAATGCAGGGTAAGAGCAACAAGATACTTTTTTATTATTATTAAAATGGACGTAGTAAAAATAATATCCACATTACACAGAAAGCACTACAACTGTATTGGCAGGGAGAGCTGCACAGGCAAGAACAAACCGGAACAGGAAACTTGATTTATGCTTTCAGTCCACAGCTGGATTCTCATTAACAATTTTAGGGAAATCTTCCACTTTTACTTATCCAGCAAGGAATTTGTTGAAAGAGCATGTGTCCCGCCTTCAAAGTGAAGGAAGGAAGAGGAGGGAAGAGACCATGAGGCAGGAGTGGAACTTGTGTGCTGTATCCCTTAACACACATTCAACTTATGATCCAAGTTAAACGACTTAGTGAAACGGGACCCAAATATACATACTATATACCTACATGTGTGGTGCATATCTAGGGTCAAGACACGAAGGTGGGGCAGAAGGAAGCCTTTAGAAAAATGTTATTTCAATCACCTGCATATTTATTGTAGGAGATCTTCCTAAAAGGTGCTCCCCAAAAATTTCATGTAAATGCCAACTCTTCCTACTTTCTACATACAGAGCTAAATAAAATAATCCAAGATTTCAGAAATTAAATACTGTCAACCTCTTATTTGTTGCCAAGGAAAAATGTCACATACCCTCTGAAACAGGCTCCAGTCTGCAATTCACCTGAGAGAAAAATTCTGTTTAGAAACCCGAATATTTTGCTTCCAGCTTTTCGCATTTCATTAGTTTCATATAATCCTGAAAGAGTTTCCACGTCCCAGCCAAAAAACCAAATAAAATCAGTGAAGACATCATCTGCATTATGGTAGCTTTAGAAGCTAGGAAACTAGAACATAATTATCCAAGGTACTCTCCAGCACAGACGGTCGAGGGCCAAAGCTAGTCAAAATTTGAATCATATTATATGGACAACATAAAAGAGATATTAATCTAGCAGAAAGACACAAAAGGGATGCCAAGTAAGGAAGTAACCTTCAGTTTGGAAAATAAAACTCCAACTGAAAACTCCTCTCAGCTGAATCAAACTGGTTGAGCAAAGCTTTTTTTTTTTTCTTTCCTAAAGAGAAATAAAAAAAGTTGTCTGTTTTTCTCTCTCTTCTCTCCCCACCACTTCTATGGCAAACAGTCAGCATCTTGGAGGCAGCCTGCCTGCCCATTACTATGCTCATTTGCAACAGGAAACACCAGAAAGAAGAAGAAAGAAAAAAAACATATATAAAAAGTATCTCCTTTACAAGAGGGAGCATGTTTGTTCACTTCAGTAGGGAAAGTTTGGAAAAGACACTTCCACCTTTGGTTTACCAGTCTTTATGGAAAAAAATAAGTATATGCCATCAAATCTGGATGAGCACCTACAGTCTCTAAACCAACTCTGCTGAGGAACTAGCCAGCTAGATACGCAGAGGCATTTTTCTAGAAATAACCATTTAAACGATTCTTAGTTCTGAAGAATTATTTACCAAAACAGCAACTCACCACTTCATGAATGGATCGATTGAAGCCATCGTCCTCTGTAAGAATCAACAAAATTATAAGAGCCATGTAAACATGGTGTGAATTCCTTTCTTCGACATGATACAGAATTTCAAGAATTGGCAAAACCTTTAGGGAAGAAAAACACACATGTGTTAGTTTAGGCTTTCAAGTACCTCAGACAATAAAGAGAAGAGACGAAAAAACCTCCCCTGTATCACCCTGTCCTTTGATGGTAGCATAGCAGCCTATTCCTCCTGAAATAACCACCCCAAAATACTGACGTAAGCCATTCAAACACCTTCCATCTGTTTTTTTTTTTTCTCCCTGTGTTCACCAGAGTCTAAGCAAATTATTTCTTGTGGTGAGACATGGAATTTCAATTCCTAATAAATGAGATTTCCAGCCATACCAGTTACCATAGGCTCTCAAAGTTTCAGTCCCCTGTGAACTATGGGAAAAAAAATCCAATTAGTAAGCAAGATTTTCACCAGTTTAAGCAGAAAAACGGTTGCTTCTGACCATTTCTGTTAAGGCAAGTGTGGTCCGAAATGACTATCCTCATCAAATACAGCCAGGCCTATTAGAACAGAGGTGCACAAACTCATTTTAAGAGCTGAAGCTCAACTTCCATTTTGATGTGTGGAGATAATCCCAGAAATGAAGCAGTTTGCGTTGGGTTTAAAACTAGAAAAGGCCTGTTTTTCTAATTCTAGACAATATGCAGCCAAGGAGAGCTGACATTATGTGAGTTCAGCCCAAGGTCTTGCAACGTTTCCACCAGGATGAACAGTTTAAGCCAAAGTCTTGCAATAATAACGAAAATGAGATTTCATTGCCACAGCAAGCATACCTGAACGCTAGTCTAAACTTAATCCAGATGATTGTCTCTTTACCAATAGAAAATTAGCTTTCCACTGGCTCAGTATAATGCGCTTCCTCATGCTGCAGAAATAGGCCTAAATCACAAACTACCCTGGAAAAAAAAAAAAGGAACTTGGGAGAAAGAAAAATCTCTCAATTCCAAGATAGTGAATGAGACACCAAATTCATTCCAAGAGATTCGAGACACCTAAAGGGTTGCTGTTTTTAAAAACAAACCGAGGGAAGCAGGATGAATCATGTGAAGCCTATTCTGGGGCTAGGCCAGGACTCCCGAGTGCATCGCAAGTCTCTAAAATTACCAGAATGTTCTGTTAAAAATCAACAAGTTCCAAAACAGTTGGAACACATTAAACACACTTTGTACAGTTCTTGTTCAGACGGGTGAGATTGATCTAAATGCTGCAGGCCACAAACCTTTTGAAAGATGCTTTACCCAGGGTCAAGGCAATGCCACAACAAAAACAGGAAAAAAAAAAAAAAAGTATTTGCATTCCACAAACATCCTTCCTTTACAGTTTCAAAGGGTCCTTAGGAAACATCTCTCTCCTGTTAAAACTGAAGTTGATATTTTTATGTTTTGTGAATATAAATCTGGATAGCAAAGGTAAAAATCTTTTTTTCTTAGGGTATCTACACAGTATGTAGCAAAAACAATAATCCTTTTCCTTGGCTGGGCAAAAAGGACATTTCTCTGTAACCTTGCACAGATAACTTCCAATTTCCACCTTCTTCTATAGCATAGACTCCGTTATGCTGGTTGAAAGAGCAGTTATTTGCAGAGGAAGTAATGCCATTGCAGCTCTTTGGTTAAGTGCTAGGAGGTCTGTATGTCATGCAACTTAGCTCAAAATCCCACCAGACTAAGGCTGACCAGCCTTACATGGACTCTCCAAATCAGTGCGCTCAGGCTTCCTTCCCTGCGTGCATCTTCAGCACTTTAGAAATCTCTTCCCATCGCCACTCATCCAGCTTTCCTTCCTACTTCTGTTTCAGACTTTTATATTATACACGAAGACTAAAACTTTTAGTCTCATTGGCATGGCGCGCTTGGTGCGGCGCGCTCTCACGGCGAACAGAAAACTCTCCCGTCCCATTTTCCCCACTCAGATGAGGGCCACGTCCAGGAAGATTCATGCAAATAAGTGCCTTGGTTTTAAGAAAAATTACAAAGATATAACTCTTTATTCCAAAAGTCTTGGCATATCCCGGACTGTCTGAGTGTGCAGTCAGGCTCTCCAATGAACAATTTCATTCTCCGCTTTTAGAAACTACAAAAAGCATGTGATAACGGCGGCTTCTTTTGATTTGCAGGCTCTTTTGTTGATACTTGTTAAACTAAAATCACTCAGCTACCACTAACACTTCTCCATCAGGAGCACCTTTTAATGCTAACATTTTACTAAGAACTGGTCACCATTAAAAAGTTGCTTTGAATCCTCAAAGCAAGGGGCAGGTAAAAACCCTGGGGCTATATTCAGTCCAAGGTCAGGAACAGTTTCCCCAGCAAAGAGTTTTAAAATAGCTTGCCTGCAGTACATGACACAGCACAGCCACTCAGGAGCAATGTGCTTAACCCAAATTTATGCCACTGGAAAAAATATTGCCATACCATCACTTGACATAAATGCATCATCATATACATTATTTTGATCCAATCATGTTGGGTAGCAACAAAACACAGAGCAACAAACAGAGCAGCACTACACAGCCCAGCAGCCAAAGCAAAAAATGCTCAACAGAAAGTGCGTATTTCTCACCGGTAGATATCCGGCTAGCATATTTATCTGAAATAGTGACATTAACTGCTCCTCCTAACAGAAAAAGGCTTGACATTTTCCCACTCGCAAACCACGATACAATGCCAAGGGAAAAAGATTGCTAACGGCCCCCTGTTTCACCGGTCCCATCGTTTCCTGGAGAATCTTTGCAAGCACTTGCAGTAACATAGCCAAATTCCAGCCAGGAACATCCCTGAGAGCATCAGATTTTTAAATCAATTATTTTATAAAATTACACAAAGAGACATACTATAAGTTAGAGAAGATACACAAAATCCTATTAATTCTACTACGTAGACTGTTATTGTATGGGGGGGAAGATATGTTGCATTATTAATGATAAAGTAATAAACAGAATAACTCAAGATGAAGGGACTTAGGTGCAACTCAGCAGTAGATTCAGACACAAATTAGGAAGCAAGTTGAGACAGAACTTATAACAACAGTTAAAAACACGGAATCGATTTACAAATTAAACTAAAGTAAGTTACAAAAAGAGCAAAGACATATCCCCAAAAAGCTAGGAAGTGCCACAGAGCATCTAGTGATGCTTCCTGCGCATCAAAACCGGAAGGTATTAAAAAAAAAAAAAAGGGAGAAAACACAAGATTGCATTGAGCAAAGTGAAATAACAGCAACCTGCATACCCCCTGAAAGTTTAAGATAAGAACTCAGCTTGACTGCTGACCTCCTCTCTCACATATCACAGACCTTTATACCGCACTGGACTGCCACTACATGAAGAGCCCGCGAACTTAACGCTTGAATAAGCCATAATCTTCCAAAAAGTCATCCACCCTCAGTTCAAAGATATCCTTGGAGAGCACTGCTCTGCCAGCGATTTCCTCCAATTAACTAGTTACCTTAACTGTTTTGTTCCCCTGTCGCTTAAGTTGCGGATTTCACCTTCCAGCCTTTAGTTCTTATCATGCCTTTCTCTGCAAGTCTAGAGTCCCTTCTGTTCAGCAGCTTCCCCTATGAAGGTACTTACACAACCAGACACTTCTCAAACTTCTGAGAATTAACTGAACAAAGTTAGCTCTCTAAGCCTCTCACAGTAAGCCTTCACAGTTGTTGGGGCTTGTTTGTTTTTTTATAAGCAAAAAAATTGTTTCTCTACATTCTCTCCATTTTTCAATAGCCTGTAAATACTTCATGGAGTATGTTAGTGCAACGCCAGAATAGCATGGAGTATGTTAGCACCAGTCTTGCAGTTGCCATATACGGAAGCAAAAAAAAAAATGCAGCTCCATACTCCTGCCCAGTTGTCTTATTTACAAATCCAAGACTGAATTAGCCGTTTTCAGCACAGGGTTGTTAACAGGGAGATTATGATTTCTTTGTCCAGTAAGCCTCCCTTGCCCCCAAAACATTTTCACATCCTTCAGGATGCGCTCTAGTCTTTTTGTTCCTAGAAAAAGAACTACTTTTGGTTGGATTAAAATACACTTTCCAAAGGGCTCAGTCCAAGTTACCAAGCAATTCAAAGTGCTCTTCATCGTTGCTCATCCTTACCTACCAGCCTGCTAGAGATGAGCAGATTGTACGAAGATGTCAGCAATGATCGCAAAGATCAACAATATGCATGAAAAGTGAAACAAAAGAAAGGATAACAATATGAGACAGAGCAGGCAGTTTCACATTTTGGTATTAAAAACAAATACATCAACTTTTTAGTAATCCCCTTCTCAATTTTCTCATCTTTTCCCAGAAAGCAAAGTTTTTAGTGTTGCTTGTTACTTCTGGGATTGCTAAAGGGTTTTTGCTGATTTTTTTTGAGTGGGAGGAAAGGCAGGTGATAATAGGCAGGTGATAATATACGGTAATATCCCACATGGCAGAACACCTGAGTATCTGCATCTGGAGCTGTTTTGACATACATACCTTGTGCTTTTTCTGGAAGCTTTACAATATATGAAATACCATAATTATAAAACAACACACACACCTCACCTTTATTTTTCCGGAGAGAGAGTAAACTGGCAGCTGTGAAACATGCCATACCACATACCAACAGCCCAGAAAACTGAATGTGATAGTTTGGCCACAAAATTCATGCAAACTGACTCAGCCCTAGCCTCGATAACCTGCAGCGGACCACATAGGAGTTCAGTCTTGAATCATCGGCTCAATATCCACCATCTTAGCTGAGTTTGCCAACAGTGGTGTCTCTCAACTCTGATTTTAGCAATATCTATCTGCTAGAACTTGGACCGAGACCAAATTCATTTTGTATCTGCCATCAAACAGGCATGGGACCTAATTATCTGGCAGGATTTCAAATATTAAAGTGAAAATGGTTCCCTATTCTGTTACCAATTCCTGTAGACAGCCATTATCTTACTAAAGGAAAGTTTTTCAACATGTAAGATTTGTTATAAGTGGTTTGTGACATTACTAAACATAGAGGGGGGGGCAAAAGCTAACTAATAACCTACAAAAAAGACTGTACCAGGTGGTTGTACCATTAGCTATTAACCACAATCTTATCTCAAAGCAGCTAAAATGTTGTTCTAGTTGCATTTCTTTAAAAAAAAAGAAGTCAACTACTCCTTTACTCCTTGAGGAGCTTCAGTCTCAGAGAGTTGACCTACACAAGTGTCTAAGACATTTGTCGTATTAGTGCAACCTGTTTCTTACAGCATGCCCAGAGGTCAGCAGGTTTCCCCCGGGTCAGACCGCCAGTAGCATTAGGCACAGACAGTCTGATAGCCTTACAAGCGCTATCTGCTACTGTAGTCACATGGTCAACATAATGCTCCTGAGATGACGTAATGAAGGTGAATAAGTTGGTTAGAGCTGGTGCTGCTGTAGAACGGGGAATACAAGCAGCCAGTCGCATAAGAGCTTCCCCAGACCAACCCTTCCGGAGTACTGGACAAGCAGAACAATACTTACAAGGTTTTCTATGTCCGTGCGTGCCAACACGTATGTCCGCACATTGCCATTTTGATGCAGAAGCATGTATAAAAGAAGAGTTGCTTGATCGGATTTCTGCTGCTCACACAAAGCCGTGTATAAACTGTTAAAATTAATCTGGAAAGCGTGTGGGTTCGATGAAGAAAAAGCAGTGCTATCTGAAATAAAGAAATGAAAAATCATGTTTAACAAAAATATTTACCACTCAGGTACATGCTTATTTTATAAAATATCTGGGTGAAATATTTTCTACAACCACAGTAAGCGGGGGGGGAGGGGGGGACATCAGTCAAGACTGTACTGTCACCAAAGGTGATAAACCTGAAAAGATGAGGAGTATTTTTTTTAAATGACTCAATTAAAGTGATTTAAAACATGATATGTCACAAAGTCTAACAAAGTAACAGTAGCTTGTTCATGTGAACAATATAATCTGTGACAGAGCTAGAAGTGAAATAAAACAGAAGAGACTTGTTCCCAGAACCTTCTCACAAGAGCACACCGCTTTCACCAACACTTCCATCCACAAAGACCTCTAACATCAAACATTCCCAACGGAAACGGGAAAAGCAAGTGTGGCCGCCAGATGCACGTACTTAATTCAGCCTCTGGATCTTCCCAGATCAGAGACGTTGCTTGTCACGCTCTAACGTCCCAGCCCTTCAAGGCACTACACCTTTGCTTTCTATATAGAAGAAATTTTGAGCGCGCCAGGTTTTGTCCCAGCGCAGAACAGGTACGTTTCTGAACTGTCAAAAAGCTTCACAGGAACTTGTATAAAACATTTTCTTGTCCGGCTCTGTTCAGAAATATCCATCCAAAACATGCATCTCTTACGATAACACATGAAGTAAGATGAGTCTACGTTTTGGGGCTGCCTCATTTCAGCATGGCAACTGGCTACAAAAGCTATCTTTTCTGAGAACGCAAACAAGCTAAGCACATGGAAAAACTACAGCAATTCATGGCAAGAGGATATTCTGGGGACAGCAGCAGTTTGGGTGCTCAAGTATGTTACAGGTCTGGACTTAAACATTTCTGCATTTCTATAACTAACATGTCCAAAGTTGAAGCATTTAACTAAAAATTCTTAGAGGCTACAGACTAGGGATTTTTGGATTCTTTACTTTCTTTAAGGAAAAAAAAGTTCATCAGCTGAGGAAAGCTCTGCTGTAGAAAACAGCGTGACAGCAGTATTATTCCTTCCGCACGGAAATTTGTGGGCAGAGGGGATTCTAAGGAGAAGGAGAAAAGGCTCAAAACATGAAGGAAAAAAAAACACAACTACCCAAGTTTCAAAACTTGCTTTTTTACAACCCATTAAACTTGTACTACGATAGCAGGCATGCTGGGCAGTAATATTGCACTGCACTGGAGCCTTCCCTTTCCCAAAGCCTTCTCAGATACTGTCCCTGTATCACCACGGAAAACAGTGAGCGCATTCTCACCACTTATATGCCCATGGACAGGAACCGCGAGCCAACACAAATTTGGCTCTCAAATGAACAGCTCCAAGGTTTCCTACCAAATTTTTCCACTGTTCTGGATAAACTTCTATACTGGTAGAGGCTGATTGCATAAACACCACCTACCACCACCGAAATATCTCTCTGCCACTTTTCCCCTTCTTTTCAGTGTATATTGCTGGCAAAGTTTCCAAATAGCTACCGATTACTCGGGGCAGTTGTCACACGGGGATGTACGTGGCAGTTGCCACTTACTTTGAACAACATCCCCAACCGTTCCGGGAGGAAAAACTGCCGTATTTTGAATGGCTGTAGGAACTCAACGAGAGCCACAGTTCCCAGCGGGTTTCTGGGAGTCCAGTGGAGACGGCTCGCACAGGAGCGGCTGCTTCTCCGGAGGCAGCCTCTTGGCCTCCGCAACGGGCAACTGCTCCAGACGTTCAGCTCCGCTCAGCAGGAGACACTGATGCAAAGTTTTCTCCTTCCTGCAGGAGTTCCCAACTCAGCAGGAGTCAGGAGACACTGCCTCACACGGAGCCTAGATACAGCCCATCAGCTGGCAGCAGCTCCTAGCTCCGCGAGACCGATCTGGCAGCGACGGAAACTGCCTCTCCCAGACGCTCCGTACCAAAATGCAGTTGAGAGACAAATTCCTTCCCCCCTCCTTCCGCCCCCAACCCAAACTACCATTTCTTCCCCACCACTTCAAAGACTGGTTGTTATTATGGACTGACTCCTTGAAAACACCCATGCTTCAGGTGAGTATTCTTCTTTACCATGCAAAATTTCAATGTAGACAGTAAAGTCAGATCAGCCCTTTATTAAGGTCGCTGAAGCCACAGTTCATTAGCGAGCAGTCTCTACTTGACCTTCGAGCTCCTCTTAGGTGAATTTTTACACAGTATCATTTACATTTATAGCACTGTTTTATTAAGATTTAAAAATCAGTAAGATATTTTCTAAATATTACTTAAAAAGCTAACAGATTTCAGTAACAGCAATAAATCCTGTAATATTCTACAGGATATTAAAGCAACCAACAGAAAAGTTAAAATATTCTTGAGCATGTAGAATAAAGGATAACTATCTTGAATTTTATTAGTTCTGTCTCCATTAAATTATATAAATTACTTCTAAAAAGCTCATTTTCCTATTATATTCATATACTATAAATCATTACGACAGTAACCAGCCTCTCTTTTTCATACCATTCTCCTTTTTTCAGACTCTTAGAACCTTCACAGGCATCAAATGTAAGCTCAGTTACAGGAATACTGCTAGTGGAAACTAGTTTCTACCTGTCCAATAGCAAGTGATTCTATAAACATAGACGTTTAGAGAAAATATGGGTTTTCAAGCTGTTTTGACAAGAATAGGCTTTTAAAATTTTCTAATAAGTCATGTATAATAGTTTTTAATGAAACACATTACTAGTTATCGTGGACGTTAACCAAAGTTACCTAGAATAAGTTATTCATACAGGTTGTCAGTTAGTTGGTTAAAAAAACCGTATCAAGAATTTGATCTCAATTGCCAGTAAACAGTTTCTGATAGACCAAAGGGTCACGTTAGGACATGAATGAGTTTAGAGCTCAGCTTGCTCAATACTTACAGCGTAAGGAACATAAAAACTTAACGTGTCCCAAACAAAGTGAAAAACACAATCATATTTCTGTGGCCACACAGGTTATCATGCAGCAGCTGCGCTGCCTTGCGTAGCCAAGTGCATACCGTTAACCTGCACAAAGCCAACAAAAGGTAACATCCAACAGCTAAAACTTGAAGAGGTAAAACTGTAAGTGCAGACACAAGACAAGCACACCCTGCCTGCATGCATGCTGAGCTGCCCAGGCACAAGCAGAGCCAGACTGAGCTGTGTTAGTGTGTGACTGTGTACCAGCTAAGGACCTCTGTAGCAGGGCTTTAGAATTCAGTACAATATTGTGGTCATTGTGGTTATATGAAATATGGACCAGCCTTTCCAAAAACAAGGTAATGTGAAAGTCTGAAACTTTCCGTGTAGGCATATCCCATGAAAGTGTTTACATTAAGCAAATTCTCCTCAGACTTCCAGTGTGGGGAGAAGTACATATCAGTTACGCTGACTCGGCTGTTGTGGCAATTCAATTGCCTCTCTTAACTCTAGCTGGGTGACTGCTAACCAGAACGTCTCCAAGTCCTTTCAAGTTCCAGGGGACTTCTGCAGACTTTTAGATAACTGACTTATCGCTCTGCTTCCCATTTTCATTTATATCTTACGAAATTATGAAGCTTTGTAAAGTTTATCGCTGCAGAAGGAAGATGCCTCATTCTCCCTCCACCTGTTTGAGTAAGTTCCAGCAGCTGAGGAGCTCCACCTCAAAACTCCCAGCATGAAGTATCATTATTACTCCTCCACAGGCTTACTGGGAGGAGACAAGTTTTGGAAAGAGAAATCTAAACAGCCACAACAATACAGTGCCTCATTTTCATTAGTTTATGCCTAAAAGCAAGAACAGATACAAACCCTGTGTGTTCTTGAAGGACATAATAGCTTGTCTGTAGGGGTTCGGCGTATCTGGAGCATCGGTCAGGTTGGCCAAGACGAGCAGAAGCAGCAGACTCTGATTAGCTAGAGGGGAGCACTGTTCCAGCTGCGGCGTTGCTTTGCTCCCCACTCCCCCTAATGTGAAGACTGTCCACAGGCCAGCTAGAAAGAAAAAGGCAAAAAAGGATAAACCTCTTAGAAAATATTATGCATGTTCACATTTTAATGAACAAAGCTCCTCCAGTGATAAAGATGCCATCTGACACACAGGTACATAGGAGAGGGAAAAAAACAGTTCAGCCCTGTACAATGAGATGACGAGCCTGGCTACTTGATTTCACAGATCAGAAATTTCAGGAGTAACACAGCAGTGAGCACAGATGGATGGGAATTGAGAAATTACTGAAAATTCCAGAAAATCAAGTCACAGGAAAGTACGAAAAGGAAATAAGATGACAGGTGAAATAAAAGCACATATTTGAAGGGGAGAAGCTTAAACCCAACAAAACAGATGACAAAGCAGTCAAAGGATTCATGAAGGGACCCTGGGAATGCTAACACGCTAAGATAGGAAAAGGAGCTTGCACACTGCCTTTTTAATAAAACAAACTTGGTCCATCTTGCACCATTTTTCTTATGTATTCTAACTTTAATAACCTCATCATATTTTACGCAGAGCACAGTAACAAATACTAATACTGCTTAAACTTGAACACCCGGATTTAGAGTCATGTAGAGAACATCGTTACCCATTGTTTGTGGGTAGACAGCATAATATCAAATAATAAACTTATTGGAAAAAAAAATAGGCTTAACAGCAATTTAAATTCAAGCTTTATGCTATTATTAAGGCCAGCCTTTTGTTTTTATGTTCATACAGAAGATGAAGTAACTTGAAGAGGGACAATACCTCAGTTGGGAGTACTTACACTGCTCTGAAATGCCTTGTTAATAGATTGCATATAAGATGTAAAGGTATGGAAGTACAAACTGTTTACAGTAACTTGAAGTTAAAACCTAATTAAAAAGAAATAAAAGCTTGAGTACACAAATCACTAGCGATACTGCCAGAAACCAGTCAGCCTGATTGAGTCCTCTTGGAAAAATGACAGTTTTTGTTTCCTTACAACTGTTTCTAAAATACTCAAAAAACAAAAACTACATTCATTTTACATCCACAAGGATTTAAGTACAAAAGTGTAAAACACCGAAGAGCTAATTATTCCACACCAACTCTCAGTTATTTGCTCACTAACTATACTAAGGTTGCATGCTAGAATATATCTACCCCCTTTACCTAGGTGCATATATATGATGTATATTCAGCTCCTGAAGCCTGCTTGCTAAAACTGTAATTATCATCCTATTTAAACTGTGGTGTTTAGGTCCAAAATGCAAGCTGAGTAATTTTCAAATTTAATATATACAGCATTAAAAACATTAACTCCAATACTATAATACTGCATTTGAAATTCCTGTTTCTAATTACAGACCTGACCGTGAACCAAGCTGGCTACATGCCCTATTACAGAGTAACAGGGGAACGGGGCAGGGAGGAGGCAGCGCTGGAGGATGTGAAGACTCCCCTTAGCCCTCTCCAGCAGACCCATAAATCCTCCTTTCCTTGCCACCACGCGCGATGCTGCTGTTACACTGGGGAAAAGATGAAGAGAGGCACCAGAACTGAAGCAGATTCGGCATTACTGCGGAAAAAGTGTAAAGGGGGAAGGACAGAAACTTATCCCCGTGGCCGTGGTGGGACAGGACAACCTCAGTGTCACCGGGGCTCCACCCTCACCTTGGCTGCTGCTGCATGCCCACATTTTGAAGCAACCTTTCCCAGTCACACTGGGCTATATTCACCCTCAAAGGCCTCGGGCTTGAAACATTTCTGAGTAAATCCTAGAATTTTATGGCAGAGACTGACCATTTCATCGAGTGAACAGAGCTTTAATAGATGGGCAAAGTTTTAAACTATACGGAGCAAAGGTAAGAAAATCTCAACAATAAAAGGCCCCTAAAAATTAATTATTAATAAAAACAGAAATAAACTCAAAATTAAGACGTACTTTCTTACTGAAAGTAGTAAAAATTAAGAAAGCTTAGCCTCCATGAAGATTCAAGATGCACAGGACAAAACCGGTAAGCTATCTGAATGCTAAACTTAAGTATAGTGTAATCAATTTAAAAATTTAAAGTGCTCTCAGCCCTACCAAATTTCCAATCAGTTTGACCAATATTTTTGGTTAAAAGTAACCGTTTAGTCAGATTTTGTAACAAACTAGCAGTTTTTTCATCAACGCAGTTGCAAGGCAATTATTGCCATGTCAAAGGCACGGGAAACGTTGCCATTCAAGGGTTAAGCAGCTTGCAGGAGTTTTAGTAATAAAGAGCACTCTAATTAGAGCCTTCCTAGCAAAAACTTCATTTTACATTAACAATCCTTTATCACCATGGTTTTGATCTGTTGTCCACATATCAGAACAATGAGGCAGAGTAAAAACGCTAACAGTAAAGTTAGCTCTTAAACTCATACAAGTTACCCCGATACGTAACATGCAAAGAAATCCTAGAAAAAGTGAAACCACTGTTTTTTTTTTTTTAAATCATCATCACTTGTTGAATTATTTTAAATTGAGCACATTTCTTCTCTTAAAGGAAAAACTCAGTGCAGTTCTCAGCTATGCCAGCACTTCTAGCTTTCCACCATCCCACCCTTCTGTGGTTGGCACCAGCCGTTACTACACCTTTGCTCAGTATTTGGGAAAAGATGGATATAGCCAAAGTCTTGGCTAATAAGTTCACTCTTCCACCAGGGAGAATGAGGTAATTATGTCCAGGAGGAACCCAGACATTGATACATGACCCACGCAACCTCTTGAGGTCCTGTCTCTGCTGGCAAGTTTATTTCTCCAGAAAAGCAATCCCATGCTAACGGGTTCGCAACACTCATTCCACTTCCAAAACGCTATTTCAGATTAGGTGCTAAATATCGGTTGGTTCTCCCAGTGTTTCTCAAGCTAAGAGACATTTCTAAGGAAACTTTTTCTAAGGATATATTTCTTATTCTAAGAATAAAAGGAAGAAGCCACCTTTTTTTTTTTTTTTTTTTTTAAAAAAAAAAATACCTGTTTAAGCCAATACATAGCCACAAGTAGCCATAACTGTACTGGCGTTGTGTGGCATCATTAAAAGCATGGAATAAAATTCTCTTGGATACTTGCATATACATATATATGCACACACATATACATAGTGCTCAGATTTCTCCCATGTTTAAATTTCACTCTAAGTTTCATTCACTCTTATTCTCTTGTTTTACTCTTATTTTAGTGAATATCCCAAGGGAAATACAAAGTACAAAAGCTTTCTATCTCTCTGGGAAGTGCTAAAGATGAGCTACAAACTGAACAAACTTTATTTGAAAACGAAGATTATGAAAAGGATGACGGTAGGTGGGTTGTCTGCAACAGCGTGATGAACCAAAGTGGTTCACACTAAAAAAGCACTGCATTACCAAAGAAAACCTTTCTGGTTCCACTGTGCTAATTAATCTGCCTAATGAAGTTAATAATCCACAACCCTAAAACGTTTTCCTCGACACAGGTATTGATATCACTTGATTCATCTATGCAATTTACCGTTCTCTACAGCATATTTGCAATTTATTTTTAACTGCAACTCGGCAATACAACTCTGCTGGCTGAATCAATTGCACAGGGAACCACATTACTAGAATTTTTGGAAGAAAGTAAAATTTTGCCTATTATTTGTGGCAAATACACAGGTACCCAGGGAAGGAACATACTGCTTTCATCTGTAAAAGAAAGTGAGCAGATCCATTTTTTCCTACTCTGCCACAATACTACTACACACTGCAGCTTTCTTCTCCTGCTCGTACAAGTCTATATAAGGCATAGCAAGTAAAGCAAACAGGAGTGGCTCTCTCCATTCCTGTATTTCACATGCTATTAAGGTTTTTGCTGAAGTACTTGCTACAGCTTCAACAATCGAACAAGATCAGCCCTTTGGGGTCTTTTTAAAGCTCCTGAAATCCTACTGTGGCTGTTTCGACTCCTGCCTTTACAGATCACGTTGCAGGGCAGATCTTGAGGTCTTTTTATAAGATGACTGGAAATAGCGTTCGTAGCCATGAAAACACACACAGGATTGTAATCTAGCTTGACAGCCTGTGGAACAACACTTAATGAGCAAAATGAAAATTATGACACATTCATCAAAAAAGGACTTTCTTTCCTTAGCCTGCTATTTAACATAAAGAGAATGCTACAGAAATCTCAAAGTAATCATCTGATCTCCGTTTCGCAGTAACAAGAAGGTATGAATGTGGTTCATATTGTGCTTACCTGGGGAACAGTTCAAATACACTTACTTATACTTTCATGTGATTAAACAATTGTAACAGCTTGATTTCAAAGAAGCTTTAAAACTGAAAGACAGGTGGAAGGAGAACAGGGGTGGATTTAAAAAATATACTCAGTATAAAGCATTTCAGTTCATAGCCAATCTACCTTCTCGCACTGCAAACCGCGTCATTTCAAAAGTATATCAGTGAACTCTCAGCCCAGTTGAATTTTTGAATTTGCGTGATATTTATTAAACTAGTTGTTGTGTGATACTTACTAAACTAGTTGTAATTCTTTCACAAGATGCATCTTACTTGCTTTCCAACCTTTAGTGGACGTGCCTGTAAGACAAGCACTCTGAGTCCTCTTCCTGGAAGAGCAATCAACTAACACCAGTTTCCTCTAACACCAGTTTCCTCTACGTAACTTATTCCATGGTATCTTACTGGGGAAAAGGAGATTTAAAAAAAAAAAAATCAATAGCTCTTGCAAAAATGCAGCCATATCCCAACATCTGCCCTCACGGTTCAGATTCATAAATAAACTCCACGAGGTTTTCCCTTGAACGGTTGATCCTTAATTAAAATATAATGCTTGTGCTAAAACTTAATGAATGCTGGCACAACCTTTTTGCGGGTGCTCATTTCTCTAATCACTGCAGCTTGATAACACCGCAGATCCATTTCTCATTCCCCTACACACACACAGCCCAATTCCTATCACATATTATTATCATCCTGTCACTGAATTTTATTGCTTTGGAAATTATTTTGCTCAGTGCCAACTCTGAGCCATAAAGACTTCTCCAGAGAGATCCCAGGAGTAGCCTTGCATGCACCAGATTAACGTGGCAGCCGCAGGCTACTTTTGAGATTGAAAAGAAAGTTTTGGTAGAGGTGAAGCTGTAAAAAATTCCTGTCGATCTTACTGTCATTTCACTATTTCACAATATCAGTCCTCCTCCCTTGCTGCAAAAAGGAAAGAACAAAAAATGTAAGTAGACAAGGCTTAGGCTTGAGCAGTAGGTTTAAAAAAAAAAAAAAGTCAGACAAAAACCCAACAACAAAAACAGCAAACAAACAGAGCAGAACTAGCCCATATTTCAGCCTATATTTCTACTCAAATCAAGTTCTAGCTCCATACCTTGGTTTCCCAAATTATAAAGCTTTGAGTATACAGAAAATATGCTTAGGACACTAAGCCATCTAAGATAGCAGTAAATATAGATTATGAAGAACTAAAGCAGAAGTGATTCTTCACAACATCTAGCTGATACTATCATGTCCTTCTTCCACCAAAAACAGCACATAAAATACTATTCAAAAAACATTGCAACTAGTATTTTAGTTTTATTATGCCCAAGCAACAGCCCTGGGAACTTGAGAGGTGCTTTTTTTTTTTTTTTTTTTTTAATTTAATGCTTATTGTATGTGTCACATTTCTTAAGTCAATTCAATGGTTCTCACTTTGTGGTCTGATGAACACTTTCTGGTGGCCCATGGAGAGCTGGCAGTTCACGTTGTGCTGGCTCCTGGCCTTGTTTCCAGCTGCTACATTGTGTTAGTAGAAAGCCAAAAATACATAAATACTTTCCTACTATTACTTTTCCATGTAAGCAATTTCTCGAGTTGCCACGGGGATGTTATGTGATAATGACTGGGAGAGGAAAAAGCGGTCCGTGGAATCATAAATGAAATGGGAGACGCAGGATCAGTGAAGCAACTCCTATATCAAGATGTCGCTCACAATCTTTCAAGTCAAAGTCATTTTATACTTTATAAAGCACTTCCATAAGCTTCTTGGGTCTTTATTCAAGAAACTTAAAACTGCTGCTTGCAAGGAGCACCAGGTATATTTACTTCAATGACTACAAGAACAGCAACTACATTAAATTTAGAAAAGGCCCATTGCAAGTTTTTGAAAGATTCAGAAAGAAACCAGCAAAGCAACTTGGATGTTAAGTATCCCAATCTCCTGCTACATTAAACTCGCAAGGAGCATTGACACATACACAAACTACAGGGGTGTATTCCACCACTGAAATACAGAAACTAACAGCAACACCATAAAAGTTCAGACTGAAAAGAGGTAAATCTATTGACACGGTAGATTTTTTAGGTAGGGAACCTAGAGTACAAATGGCTTAAAGTCATTACTTACTTAAGAGTAAAGTAAGGAAAGTCCTAAATATTGCAATATAACTTTTTTCTGACATCAGCTGACACAAGTTCCTAAAAATAATAGTTTTTTGAAACCTGGCATTATTATATCTGACATGGCAATACAAATGATAGTAGCAAAAGTTTTTTGTTTTCAGCAATATTTTTCATGCTCTCTGCTGTCTGGCATTAGACTAACAGAATTAACCAGAGCGAGCTTGCAACATAGAAGGAAAGACGTTTTAAAAACTAACTATGAATGAATAGTTTCTAGGAGACACTCAGTCTGGCAAAATAAATTCACATTTTGAATACTGGTAGACTAGCTTCTTTTTAAGCCATCAGCAGACTAAAACAAGAACTCACAGGTGGGAGAGACTTGATTTTGAAAAGCGCGTGCAGTGCTGCAAGCACTGCGAGACGACAGCCATGTTACAGCCCATCTTTACTCCGCTTACGGTTTGCGGCACAGGAACTGCGGAAGCGTGCACGCCCCAGTAAACGCGTGCTCGGCTGCGACAACACTATCTAGGCTCACAGTCCTGTCAAGCCACCTCTTAGACCAAGGTCCAAAGCGCTGCGCAAGGCCAAAGTCACACGCCTCTCCGCTTTTTAAATAGGATGGGTTTTATTGCAGGTGGCATGCAACTCGTGAACACTACAAAGAAGTGCCCCTGTTGCTATGGGAGGATTAAAAAGACACTGCATTTTTAAAGGATACATTCTATTTCCTTCTTATGAAATCAGTGTACCCGAAGCACTAAGACGGGCTCAGTCAAACTCATAACGATAACAGAAGCTGCAGGTTATTGCTTAGAGGGGTTTCCACACCTAAGAGCACAACTCTGCAGGGGACAAGTGCTTCCTCCTACTTGCCAAGAAAAGCAGAAGCTATAACGTCTGTTAAGCCAAGCTCTGAAAGGCAAATTCTGCCACTTGCCCCACTCCTGATCACAGGAAAAACCCAGGTTTTGTGTGTGTGCGCGCGCATCTTTGAATTTGGGTGTTGCTTTTTTTTTTTTTTTTTTTTAAATGCATCCCAGCCACCTGATTTTTGCCAGTCCCGTTGCTGCCCCCGCAGATGCCCGTGGCAGCCACGTAGCAGCAGCATGGAAAGCCGTGAGGAAGAGCAGAGGTAGTGGAGCTACTGGGAAAAGTCAGTACAGTGCTGACTTGCACTTACTTTGCAATTGGAAGGCTCCCTCTCTCCATCAATCACCGACCGTACAGACGGCTACGACGCTTGCCAGAGAATCCTGCACAACTGCCTTCTTCAAGCTCCAAATAAACTATATTGAAAGTGGCATTACCAAGAAATACAACAGTGTCAGAGGAGGCCGAGGCCGTGATGTCATTAACACATTCTGGAAGCCGTTTTTCAGGAAATGAATCATGGAAGCAAGTGAAATGCAAAGACATATTAGGTAACTGTGTTCATCCCCTACCCAGGCAAAAGCGTTCCCTCCAGTACATTTTGTTATTCTATCCAGCCTAATTTTAAGGGACTAGTAATGGAGCTTGGACCACATCCTTTGGGAAAAGTGTTCCATAATCTAATAAACCTCAATGTTGAGATTTTTTTCCTAATATTCAGCCTGAATTTTTACTTTGTTCAATTACATCCATTTATTCCTATAAGTGGTTCTCTCCATGCAATACCATAAAACATTTCTTCCCCAGTTCAGTGTTTACACCCTTTAAATAAAAGGTGCAGTCATCGCTCTCCTTTGTTGCCTAGCCAAATTACACATACAGATTTTCCTTTCATTTCTTTGAAAGTCGTTTCCACTTTGCTTCCTGCAATTAATCTCAACACTTTGTGTGACCCCTCAAACATCACTGCAGTGAAAAAAGTTACAAATACTAAACCGTGCAGATATTAAAAAAAACCAAAACAAAACTTCCTCATTCATCCAAACATACCCTTTACTTCATTTTGTCTGTTTATCCCCTTTTTTGTCACCAGATCTCAGGAATTCTCTTATTGTGACATCTAAAACAAGGTTGGCTTAGTGATAACATAAAGTCTACCTCTGCCATTAGATTACCTATCTCTTTTCTTCGGTGGAACTGCAAGATAAAGAGAAGGCCACCTTCTCCCAGGGTCTTGAAGCTCAGTTATGGAGGCACATTCCCATCAAAGCTTTTGACATAACGGCCACAGCAGACCTTAAAATGCTGATTTCATCTCAAAAACTCTAAGGAAACATTTATAAACCAAGTCAACACCTTTAAATTGTCCCAGTAAAGTTGTGTATGTAACATATTAATGTTTTCAGATCTGCTCTTCTTCTCTCACCAACACCCTGAAGTTGAAGATAGCTATGTTAGCTGGAAACACCTGGATACATTTTTGATATCTGGATCATTAATCTGAATAGCAGACATATTTGGGATGGACACACAGAAGAATTAAGTAAATTACACATCACATTCCTGAAGGAAAAGGCCAGATAAAGCTGAAAGTAACTCTAATAAACCAAAATTCACTTCAATCAATATATACCCGAATCAACTACAGAAGGAGAACAACTTAAATGAGAACAGAAATCCTCACGTATTTTTGTTAGCTCCACTGAACTAGGAGCTTAATTTCTTTTGAGTCTTGTTTGCTTTTTAGCCGTGACAGCACAAACACCCCAAGGGCAGAGAGCTCGAACGTTAACAGCCGCTGCTTACGACACTGCCCCCGTTGCTGGAACCACCTATTTCGACCCCTCCGGACACATGCTGTGATTTCTGGGATGGAACGATATTTCTGTTACGCATCTGAAGACCGCCTAGCGTAAAAAAAGCCATAAATGTGACCGCAATATATATATTAAAAAAAGGAAGCTCTATGGGATTACATAAGAACACAATACCACAGCATTATGACTACTTGAAACCTGGGAAATTAAGTGCAAGTTAGAAAAGAAGAGGAAGAGAGAACAAAGAGGCAAATGTATGAGAAGTGTGGGAAACTGCAACCTACTCAGGGTTGGATGCAATTTTACAACTGTCTGACTTAATCAGCTATCAGCCACGGAACAGCAAACCTCAAGCCAAGGAGAAAGCCACAGTGCGAGAAATTAAAAAGTTTTTCTTTTGGGGGGGGGGGGGGGGGAAGGGGGGAATAGAAAACCCTGGCTTTTGCCCAGTGTACTGTCCTGGTACTGTGTTGTCGCCGTGGTTTGGACAGGGGGAAGGAGCACTGTGAAAGTAGGTAACTGCACTGACAAGTCAGTAACCTTTTTTTGTCAATATAATCGGACAAAATTGGGGACAGAAACTAACAAAAGTTTTCCTGGTAAAACGAGAGCAATATTTATTTGCAGCATTGATTTTGACAACAAGTCCACTGAAGAAGAACAGTGCCAGGACCAAATCTATGCCTCAGAGAAACCAGACTAAGAGGGTGGAAAAGACAGGGAAGCTCTAAAGTGTAGTAGAAAGGAAAAAAGATTTTTTCAGATCATAATCTCATAGGATGAGTCAGGCTGGAAGGGATCTTGGGAGGTCCCCGGCCCAAACGCCTGCTCCAAGAAGGGGCAGCTATAGGGTCACACCAGGTTGCTCAGGGCTTTTGCCCAGTTGGGTCTGGAAAACCTCCAAGGATGGAGGTGGCACAACCTCCCTGGGCAACTGCTCCACTGTCAGACTGGCCTCATGGTCCCTACACATAAATATATAATTAAGTAGGATAATTTCGTAAGATTCTAGAATTTCTTTTCAAGTAGATTCTTCATTTATAAAATGGCAAAGATTTTCCTTTTCCAATCTTAGATGTGCCTTTAGAAAGGACTTAAACTTCCAGAAATAAAAGCTGGACAGAGTGACACTTAGTGACACTGACATATGACCCAATAATTTCACACTCATTCCTCCCCCCGCTGTCAAGGGATTTAAAGTCAGGTGTACAGCATTGTTGGGGATGTGTTTTTAAGACGACTACATGCTCAAAGTGGAGATTCTTTAAATTAGCCACGACACGTTTAAACCCAGTGCTGACATACGCAACCATTTCACAAAAAAGGAACACTAGCTTTACTTATTGATATCAAAGATAAGTGTTTGACTTGCTGTTTTTTGTGCAACTAAAAGTTATCAGCTGTACTGCCACTCTTTTTTTTGCACTGGAGTCACTAGGTAGCTATGAAAAATTTGAGCTACACCTACCTCTGTGCTAGATACTATCATGCACATATAAGTAAAGAACATATCTATTCTCAAGAGCTTGTTACAGCAATATATAAAGTACCAGGAAGAAAAACTGAAAGAAAGGGAGAGAGGACAGGACAGAAGAAGGAAGGTAACGTTTATTATACAATATAGCAGTTAAGAATGATTAATGATGAATTTCATAGTGTAATGGATCAAGGTGAATCTAGGATACTAGTGCAGCTAAAAGTAGTTTGAACATTTTGACAAAGAGAGTAGCCAGATTAAAGTGTGATTTTTCTTAGAAAAAAAATTCACAACGATCACACTTACACTACCCTATACAATAACGCCTATGCAGCCATGTCCAAAGTAGACAGAAAAGCAATGTATTAGGAGCAGTCAATATTGTACGTTTGGAAATGACATAACATTAAGGCAATATTTTGAATTCAACAGAAGTCCAGAAAACGAAAAGCAAGAAGTCTTTCAAGGGCTGGTGTCCCAAAGTGCTCCATACACCAGATGAGGCTATTCGCAGGACAGACTCTCTCCCATTTATGTCCTACAGGAGAGGTATGAGATTTTCAAGTAATGAGCTTGGTAGAACACAGCGTATGCACCATAAGAACAACTGGAGCCGCTGACTGCCAGACATCTCTGCAAGTCTGACTGCTATTTATTGGAGAGTTGCAGCCAAAAGTATTAAAATAGCTCCTAGCATATCGCAGAATAGTCTGGATTTATCCTGATAACCTTGTCCTCAGATTATTTTTGGTATAATGGGCACTCACAGAGCTGCAAGTATTTGATATCACACATTTATGCCCACCTTGATTGACCTCTCTTGCAGACGCAGGAGGGAACACCTTTCAAAGGTCACTTTACAGACAGGTTTGATGCTAGGACAGGACTGCCAGCATGAATCCATATGCTCCGCAGCAAAAAGCCCAAGTATTACGTCAATGGTTTTAGGTTTTCTGTTTTCTTTTACGTATATATCCACACAATTATATACATGTAGATGTAAAGATATTTATATAATGTATATATATGTTAAATATATATTTTACATACTAAAAAAGAATCATGCCGTATTTCTCATTTATAAACAAACATCTGTAATACATGCATTTTTAAAGGATAAAATTTTTAAAGGATAAATTTTGGAGAAGTATGTCTATAAGCAGAAGTTACAGTAATGGAAGTTATTTCTACTCAGTGATAATTTAGGATTTCTGGAAAATGGAAAAGGCAGAAGCTGCTATTGAATCCAGTGAGTGCAAAGTACTACTTGTTAACCATTAGCCCTAAGAAATCTTACTGAAATGAGCAGTAAGGAGAGCATGTAACACTTCCCACTCCTACTGCAATGCTCACCTCTTCCTATCACGAACCAAAAGATACATTAAGAGCAGCAAAACATTCACAGTTCTAGGAAACTGCAAAATTTAAGGCTGTCCATGATGCACCTCAGATCCACACTCTTGCTTATGCATATGATACTAATACTTAATCACTGCATCCGTGTTTTCTATATCCTATCATGCATGAATACACTCAAATCTTTTTTTACTGGCAAACTTAGTCACACATGCTTTACTTCCTGGATACCGATATTACATATGAATAGTGCTAACCATAGTATCAAATGTTAATTATTGCTTTTGAAGCAGTACCTTCAGAAGAACTTCACCCCCACATACAGGGGAAAGAGGGAGGAGAAATTGAGACTGCCACTGACAAAGTGATCTGTAATTTTATTAGACAGATTAAGGCACCTAACAACAGATTTTTCTAGAGAAGTTCGGATTTTATACCACTTTGCAAGTTTGGCGCACTGCTCCTATTGACTTGCTAGAATTGCAGGCACACATTCAAGACGGGCCGCAGTTTCCTAAGCAAGTCACTAGAAAAAGAGGAACATACAGTGAGCGGCTCCTGAAACAGTTTCCTTTCAAACTGACTTGCCTAGCATCCTAAAAAACGCATAGAAGAGACAAGGGAGAACTCAGTTTTTCAACTCAGTTGCCTAAAATGAGATCGTTTCTCTCTTCCTGTTGTCATACTTCATTGACTGTACGCTGCTCGGTTTCTCCAACAAGTGCAGCACAAGCCAGGACCCTCGTTGGTGGGCTTCAGATCTGCTCCCTGCCATCCCTGAAAGGGTAAAACCCAAAATTCTTAAGTTGAGTCCAGCATTTAGGAAACTGGATGGGCCAGTTTTACCAAAGGCAAAACTCAACATCTCTATCTCTATTTAATAGGCGAATGTCTGTATAATTCACATAATTATCTCTGCGTATGCATCAGACTCTGAAAAAGAGAAAAACAGATAAGCACAGGAGGAGGCAAACCCATGCACTCACGACGGAATGGGATGAGGTAAGGGGTGAATTCACCAAGTGAACCACAAACTGGACTGATTAGCAGACCTGCCTGACCTAGCTCTGGGCATGTCTTCTCCTACCTCCAGTTCCCCCTTCTACGATTCCCTTACTACTTCTCCCCTCCACTCTGTCACTGCGTTACATCTCTACAGCTAAACATCAGCATCTTTTCCAACCTCTCTAACTTTATGCCCTTCCTTCTATTAAATACCAGCTTGCTCCCTTCCCAAGTGTCCTGCACGTATGCCAGATAAAGATAGGAAACTCCTTTCTACCCCTGCTTGGGATAAGAAACAGTAAGAGCAGCATTGCAGAGTCATCACAGATCTGCTATTGCCCCACCAGACCTAAATTTCACTGCTCCAAACTTGGGCTGTGAAGTGCCTGAGCACTGGTACCCACAGCAGTCCCAACCACCTTCTCTTCCACAGCCTTCAGGCCAGCACATAAAAGTAACTAAACAAAACTCCAGCTATCCCAAGTACAGTTGGCAAACTCAGCCAGAGCGCTCCCAAACTCTCTAGGACTGCCACCACTATCCGCCCTTATTTCTAAGGCTTGCTCCAAGCTCCTTGGACCTGCCATCTCTCCCCGATGCACACACACTACAGATAAGCCGTTTTTTAAACCCACCCTAGCCTGTCCGTATTTTTGTTCTACGCCATAATGTTCTGTAATGCAAAGAAGTAACTTCCTCCTCCGCATGACCTGCGGTACTGAGGAGAAGAATCTCCCTCGCATTAATTCTGCTGCTTAAAACTGGCATCCGCCAGCAACTGGCTGAAGCAAGAACAGGGAAAGTCCCGCTGCTCCCCCCCGGTCCCAGAAGGCGCTCACAGGACTCGCTAGGGGCACAGCATCCCAAACAGCACGGGCACGCTGCTCCGTGCAACGCACTTCATGAAAACTCAATGTGCAGACAATTTCGCTGCCAGTTTTTCTGCTTAACGTATGCAAACAGCAAGTTGCACAACCTTGTAACTTAGCCAAATTTAGTAAACTTTAACAGGGATTGCAAATGGCACATCCTCGTCCACAGTTCCACTCCCCTAGTCCCCCTCCGCCAAATCTCAAGAGCCTGTTCCAAGGCATGAAGGCTCTAAAACTCCTCAAAAAAAACAGATGTAAGAATTCAGCTTTGGTAAACTAACATTTTTCCCTAACCTCATTCTCAGAAACAGAAGAACTGGTTTTAATTAAACCAATTTCAAAAGAAAAAAAAAGAAAAGAAAAAAAAGAAAAAGAAAAAGAAAAATCAGCCCAAGGAAGATACTCAGCATGGAAAGTTTCATCACGACACAATCAAAGTTTAAAAAAAGCTATGAGCAATTGAAAATTGGATTTCACTGCAGAAAGTGCTATGTAGCCCTAACTACATGCAACCAGCTCTAACCATACAGAAACTTCACTAAAAGGGCATTTTTCATGAAAAACCGTCTCCTGAGACAAATAGCAGCTCCGGAGGCTGAAGTCCTATCCCTAGGACAAGTGTACCAAAGACAAACCATGGCAATATTTTTCACAATCTCGACCAGCAGAGAATGCCCCTTAAGCTGAAAGAATTTGCTCTCCCTGCTCCCTCTGAAGAGCAGCACATAAATTACTGACAATGTTGATGAGTTGTTTTATGCTAGCACCTGCCCTTTGGCTTGGTTCTCTGAACCAAAATCAACTCCAGAGGTAACGGATAGTAACAAGTTTTTTTTTTTTTTTTTGGTCACCAGACACCGTGGCGGGATTCGAACCGGCAAAACAGAGCTGCGACACGCGATATCCTCTTTCCAATCCTCTGGCGCATCTAATGCCTATTGCACCGCTCGTCTTCTGGGGAGATGGCTGGTGGTGAGGGAACGGTGTCGGGAAAGGTTTGGATGTATCAAATTTGCTGACTGCAAAAATACAACACTACAGGGGGAATAAGGAAGCAGACTTTAAACGTTACTAACTCTGCACATATACATACAAATGCAGAAATTAATGTTTAGCACTAAACTTATACAGGAACACGTGCCAACAGTCATCAACTTCAGTAATAAAGTCTAAAACCAGATCAAATGTATTCAGAAACAAATTTTTCATAAGAGTGATTTGCCAGTTGCTAATAATTTACTGTATGGCATTAATTACATGAAGATTTGCATTTGTCCCCCAAAAGAAACTCTATTTCAAGGTGTTTTGGTTTGGTTTTAGAACGCATGTTTCATTCCAAAGCATTTCATCTTCCTCTCAGCACCCCAAAATTATGACCACAGGAATTCCTCTAGCTTTTGCCTGCTTATAAAGCCTACGCTTTGAGAAACAGAGGCTATTAACTTATGACCATTGCCATTCTGCATGCAACTACACAGGCTTTAAAAACGCTGATTTGAGTAGCATTACTGTCTTCACGGGTGACACACTACACACCGGCTCCGGAGCAACTACGCTCACTTTTGAAAAGGTACAGGCTTCAATTTTCACTTAGTTCTCCCTTCATTTTTCTGAAAATGTTTCTGCTGTCCCCACACACTCAATATTGGCATAACTATTTTACATAAAGTTAATTTAAACAAATAACAAGCTGGTACTGTGGCTGAGCTGTTTGCTGTGTCTATTCCCGAGTGGATGACGCACCAGAGGGACCTGGACAGGCTGAAGAAATGGGCAAAGAGGAACCTCCTGAAGTTCAACAAAGGCAAGTGCAGGGTCCTGCACCTAGGCAGGAATAACCCCATGCAGCAGTACAGGCCAGGGGCTGACCTGCTGGAAAGCAGCTCTGCAGAGAAGGCCCTGAGAGTCCTGGTGGACAACAAGTTAACCAGGAGCCAGCAGTGTGCCTTGGTATCCTGGGGATGCATTAGGCAGAGTGTTGCCAGCAGGTCGAGGGAGGTGATCCTCCCCCTCTACTCAGCCCTGGGGAGGCCTCATCGGGAGTACTGCGTCCAGTTCTGGGCTTCCCAACTCAAGAGAGACCTGGAGTTCCTGGAGTGAGTCCAGCAAAGGATTATAAAGATGATGATGAAGGGACTGGAGCCTCTCTCCTATGAGGAAAGGCTGAGGGAGCTGGGCCTGCTCAGCCTGGAGAAGAGAAGACTGAAGGGGGATCACAGCCATGTGTATAAGTATCTGAAAGGAGGGTGTCAAGATGATGGGGCCCGACTCTTCTCAGTGATGCCCAGCGATAGGACAAGATAGGACAACAGGCACAAACTGAAACACAGGAAGTTCCATCTAAATCTGAGGAAAAACTTCTTGAATGTGAGGGTGACAGAGCACTGGAAGAGGTTGCCCGGAGAGGTGGTGGAGTCTCCTTCCCTAGAGATATTCAAAAGCCATCTGGACACAATCCAGCTGCTTGAGCAGGGGGGTTGGTCTAGATCTCCAGAGGTCCCTTCCAACCTCAACCATTCTGTGATTCTGTGAGTCTGTCTCACAATCTATATCCAGTTGCAGCACAGAGAACTGACAGAGGGAGTTAAGACAGCAAGATCTTGTGATCGACCCCTGTACATCACTGGCACCAGACACTAGAGCAAGGCTCCAGGCGGTGAGCCTTGGCATGATGACTTCCCGACTGCCTGGACACATATACAACACCTTCACGTTCTCCTTTCATCTGCTCTCCTGCCTGACTGGTCTCTTATCTCCTATAATCACAGTTATTGAGGTTGGTTGACTACACAGTTGCTTTTAACACGCAGTTGCAGGTTCCATGAACTTAAATACCCATCTACTGGAATATTCAATAATATGTGTTTGTATCCATCAAAATTATAGTTGATCTGATTGTATTTTACCTTAACTACCTTATTACAGGGATTCTTCAAGGCTACTGACAATATACTCCCTCGAAAGGGAAAAACTGATATCGACTGCCTATGTCTTAAGCGCCACTTAAAACAAAAAATTACCATTAGCAAGATTAGACAAAGACATGCATACGTTACAAACACATCTCAAAATCATGTGAAACTGTTTTAGTTAAGCAGGACTCTTACATATACCACCACATGCATAGAGCAGCATATTTTATTAACCTTGAAGCGAGGCCTGGAAGTTTAACCATGAGGATAAAGATCAGGAGACTGAAATTTTATTCTTCATTCTGATGTCAATTCATTGTATAATTTTAGTCAAGCGGTAAGCATTTTATTTCTTTTATTTCCCCATCTGTAAAAATGAGAAATTTCAACTTAGTAAGAGTGTTTACTTATATATGTCCTTGGACTGAATGTGCTCTGTTTGCTCTTGTTAAATCACTGGACAATACCCGTTAATCATCATCTCTGAGAACCCAACTCAGCAAGATACTCGAGCACAAGAACAATTTCACTGGCTTTACCAGAATGACTCATAATTAAAGTTTCCCATTGAAGCAGGGAGTGAAATATTTCTGGAAACAATCCTTAACTGTATAGAGCAATTCCTGAATTTGGACCACAGAAAAATATAAGCAAGTAGTCAGCTAGTCAGCTTCCCAATTACTTCAGGAAATAAAAACCAGAACGTCAGACTAGTAGAAATCAGATATAAGACTGACTATGCTGCTACAGTGAGAAATTCAGTGTTAAGATAACAATCACTTAAGAAACCTCCGACTCACTAAAGAGAGTCGGAATAGTTTATTAGGGATGAAAACTTTCTATGATAGGATTCAGAGACAACTCCTAAGAAAACAGAACAACAAATAAGGAAAGACTGAGCATATATTGACAGACAGTCTGAGAACACCAACCAACTGCAGAGAGAAGCAATTCCATGAATTTAAACTATTGAGCTTCAATTCAGAAGTCAATGAATTACGTGAATAAATCTGAAGCCAAGACTGGAATTATGCAAGTAATTTCTTCCAGCAACATTAAGATTTTTATATGCTTGCATTATATACATTTTACATTTATTTCTGTATATTTCTGTACATTTTATATTAAGTTTATATCTAAATTATGTGTAAATTACTTATATATATTTATGCATGTGTATATGTGTGTGTATATATATACAGTATTAGACACAGTAAGTGTTAAACAACCAACCGTCAATTTTTGTGATGCCTAGAAACATCACCCAGTCTTAACAGAATTATTTTGATCTAGATTTTCCTTCCAGCCAAGAGTGAACTCTAAAAGCTCCCGTAATTCTGCTTTTCTTCTCTTTCAGAGAAGGAAAATCTTCACTCGTTGTCCTGATTTAATTTTCTTCCTAAAAACAAACAAAATACTCCAACTTCCCACATATACACCTATTTACACTAACATTAAGGTCCATTAACTATAAAATGTTGAGAGGATTATTCCAGTTCTGAAGTATCTCATCAAAATGGATTTTTTTCTACTTTGCAAGTTCATCATTGATATTGTCTCAAGAGATTAAGAAACATGCAAGAAAATAGTCTGAGCTTACAAATTGCATGTAGATGGCAGGACTACTTAAAGTCACTGTATTAAGGGCTCAAGACGGACATATACAAGCTATTAGAGGACCCTAAAAGAACAAAGACATATCATCAGTCAACTGCAGAGAAGAGAGACTATTAAAAAGATGTTTAAGCCTTTTCCAAATCAGGAAAGAAAAAGGTATATAACCTTTGGCAAGTTAAATGCTACACCATTGTGGCAGGCCAAAAAATAACTTAGGAACAGCTTGCTAGACATATAAAAATTAATAGTAGAAGCTTTTTTGAACAATCTTAAATAGACAGCTCCTGAGAGAGGCCAGATGATGATTTGTGTGTTAACGTAGCACTTAGAAAAGATCAGGCTATAGCAGAAGAGCTGAATGAAGTATTTCTGTCATTAGCAAGAAGCTTCAGGCACTTCTCACACAGCAGGCTGAGGGGGCAGTTCCATGTCACCACTAATGACTGGTTTTTAGGTTCATTTTCTGACACATTGTGGCTACGTGATCACCAGATCTAATGCAGGAGAAGTGGAAGGAGCAGCTGATACAGTGTCCCTGCTCAGGCCTCTTTGGGTGACGGTCCACCTTCAGTTACATAAGGCTCAGACCTCAAATGACATTTTAGTAGAAAATTTAGGAAGTACAGAATAGCCACAAATTATCAAGATCAGAGTGCTCACCTGGTAGCACTGAAATAATCCATTATAAAATCCTCACACCAAATCAGCGTTATTACAGAACTGTAAGCTGGCAATGGCAAGATCAGTTTGTAATGGGCTTCTTAGGCTGCAGGACACTACATCTCTGTACCTTCACTGCAGGCAACGTAAAAGTATAGCTGCACTCCCGTTTAAATGGCCAAGCAAGCTGCTGGCCTTCTTGGCTGCCAGGGCACGTGGCTGGCTCCTGCTCAACTTGCTGTCTGCTGAGACCTCCGGGACCATTTTGGCAGAGCTGCCCCCAGCCGGGCAGTCCCACCCCTACCATTGCAAGGGGCATTTCCAGCCCAGGGGTACCACTTGGCATTTGTCCCTGTTGACCTTCATGAGCTTTCTGTTGGCCCCGTCTGAGGCCCCTCTGAACGATGGCCCTGCCCTCCAGCATATCACCTGTTCCCCTAGAGCCTGAGGTCTCCCACAGACTCGATGAAGAGGCATTGTCTCCTCCTCCTGGTCACCCATAAAGATATTAGATTAGATTATTAGTTTCCAGCACAGATCCCTGAGGAAGTCCACCTGTAACCCCCATCCGGGTACAGCATGAACCATTAACCACCATTAATTAGGCCACCCATCTAGACCATAACATCTCATTCAAAGATGCTGAAGGAGACTGTTAAAAGCCTTTCTAAAGTCAAGGCAGACAACTTCCACCACTCTGCCCTTATCCACAGACTTTGCCATCTGACCACTGCAAAGGCAATCAGGTTGGTCAAACAGAACTTACTTTTGATCCAGCTGTTAGACTGCTTTAACTAAACCAGATCTATACAGCTTGCCAGCTCTGCTGCAATAGCATGCCGCACAAAGATTCATAACTATGTAACTCGGTTGTTAAGACATCTACCATCTATCTGTCATCTTTTGATTGTCCCATCAGACTCAATAGCCACATTAAGTTCTGATTCTAAGCATTTGTCTGTATATAAACGGCAGAGATTTGATCGTATAGCTAAAGCAATGCCCATGGTTACCTTTTATTGTTCGTATTTCCGGCCTAGGAATCCCCATCGTCAATGTAGTTGTAGCTATACAGCTGCGCTTCTCTTGACTGAGTTTCTGTATTTATGAAACGTATAAGCAACCGTAGAAGGCACATGCCTCCACAGCAGGGAATGCCCAAAGCAGCTACTGCACTAGCAAGCCTTAGTCCTAACAGCAATACCTAAAATCAGTGCAAAGTTGCGTAAACATGCCTTACATACCCAAGCAGAGTCCATGGACCTCATCAGCTAGTTTTTAATCACCGTTGGGTACAAGGCCAGAAGGAAAAATCCAAAACACTGTAGTGCTTAATTCATATTCTTTAACCAAACACAGCATTTCTGTCTTAAAGGAAGATGAGAATTAAAGGACTCTAAAATATATTCAGAACAAGTTTTTAAAAGACACGTACGATATATCAACTATTATGTCCCAAGCTTTTATTACCTCCCACACTTCTCACACAGACATAAGAGTTTAATGATAAGACACCCACACGCATGCCTGAGTATAATTTATGGAGAGTGGACCACATTCAATTCTAGTTAAAAGCATTTGGCATTCTAACAGATTATAAAATCCCTTCCTACGCTTGAGAAAGGATACAATGATGATTTCCATAACGGACACCACACTTCATAAGGAATTATGTCTAGCATGACACCCACACTACGAGAGAGAACTAAAAATTTTAATTCATATAGTCATTATTTCTTTTCAAAGTCTGCCTCCTAAGGAGGATAAAGTGACAGCAAAAATGTCAGTTCTACACAACAAAGGAATTAATTTGTACATAAGGTGCGATAATTACAAGTATTTTAGGTTTTCTTCTTTAGTAGTTGCCTTGTGCTTGTTTAAAGTATGTGCCAAGCCACAGAGAAAATCTAATCTAAAATTAACTAACTGGAGGGTTCTAAATAAATGCCGAAGCAAACTACTACACAGTTCACATGTTCTGTGAACTGAATACTGCAATTTGCAAATATGCCAGTTCTTTACTTACTGATAAGATGCTGAAAGTGTCTTAAAATATCAGAGGAAGACATGCATTTGAGAGACTGATGGTGGGGAAAAAAAGGGCGGGGGCAGAATACAGGGGGAAAAAAGATGCTACCAAAAAGACAGAAAGAGAAAGGCTGTAACAGTGATTGAGAAATTACTTTGTACTATGCTAACTGCAAAAATGCACAAGACTTTCTTCTCTTCTTCCAGTGAAAACACTATGAAGCCAAATGATAAATATTTTTTAATTTGGCAAGAACAAAAATCCCAAAAGTAGCTACAAAATATGTGACAACGCATTAACCTGACTAGGCATGCGACAAACTACAGCTAAAGCAGATTGTTTTTAAGCAATTGAGCTAGAAATTACTGATTAGATTTTATTCTCTATATATTGTTCAAAAAATTTACTGAAACCATGATTGTAAAAGTCTTTTACAAGTAGACAGAGTACACCAAGGTAACAGAAGAACAGTGGAGAAAGAGACAAGAGGCTTACAATCTGCTACTTTTTTTTTTAGTTCACATCACACCTAATGGACTTAGTAAATTTACACAGTCCCAAGAGAGCCCCTATGAAACATCTTCAATTTATGCAATAGCATTAGCACAAACGACAAATGCACTCAGACGAGCCATACGACGGTTTTCCCCGCATTTGTTCATTTTAATGCTGCAAATTAAATCACTCAGTTGCACCAACTGCTGTCACCAGCACTTTGTTTTCTGACTGCTACAGAAGCTAAAAATGTTTTGTTTGGGAAACAACAAGTTTTGCAAAGCTTCGGAGTGCCTTAGAGCTCTGGGGAGGGAGAGTAAACAGATCTCATGTACGCCTTCACCAATAAGTAGTTTTCACCAATACAGCAATTGTAACAGAAAAACGAAGTGACAGAAGGCATTGCAATTTCAGGTTTACCGAAAAAAATAAAGAGAATGTCGGATGACAAGAGGGAAAATGTGCTCATTAGCTTTGTGCATCTGTGCTAAGACTGTTTCAGGACAACTTTCTTAATTGCAAAAATGTAAAATGGTGCACTTTCAATTGCATAAAGCCCATTCATAATAAGCAGTTGTGTAACCTAGATTACATGTAATTCCTGTCCAAGAATAACTGCTACAAATTCAAAGGCCCTGTATTTTTCTGTTTTATCTTCCAGATTGATCTGAACTAGAAGCAATAAACAAGACAGTGAGTGAAGACTGTACTGTACAGCAAATGGCTGATTTAACTTTTAACAGAAATGACAGCATCAACAACGCGCAACCTGAAAACCAGAAGGGAGGAAGTCATGGAGGAAGAAATGCTTCCAGCTAGCTGGTTGCCTTCATCTCACATTATTAAGAGGAGGAATTTTTTTAGATTGCAGGTGACAGCACTGCAAGCAGCAGTTTCGCTTAAGTCTGCTCAGCTGTTTGAAACGCGTGTTTGGGAACAACTCCTCCTGCTGTAATCTTATGTTTGTTTCCACACTAGAACATACAGCTTCCTAGCAAACCCTCTGGATAAAGGGAATGAATGCATTTTCAGCAGTAGGCTTTAAATTTACAGTAACTACTTTTTCCTCCATGGAGGCATTTTCCAACCCGAAGGAATCTTGATTATCTAGTTCAGGTGTTAGTTTTACTTAGACACACACAGTCGGGCAAATCACCCTTTGGGATTCGCAGCCGGTAGCCACTAAGCTCAGAAGCATGATGCCCGACTGCTCTCAACAGAGCTGCCTGAAGCATCCTAGCTGCTGGCCCGGATCACCACCCCCAACAAGATTAATGAAGAGTTTATAAACATATTCTGCCATGTATTCAAGCACTTTGTTGTTAATCTCCTAATATTTTGAAAATTGCCTTTTCTAGACTTTTTTTAAATAGCAATTATGGTATTTCAGAACTTTAAAGAACAAACAGTTTCTTGCATAGGTAACTTGCTATGCACGTCATCGTATTATGCTTAATCTTGCACTACCAAAACCTAACAGAGTTGCAACAATTTTACTCCAAGAATAAGATAATTACCGTCCTCCGTTTGGTACAAACGTTTCCTTTAGATATATTTTGTTACATTTTCCACGTTTCTCTATAGGAAACGGCAATTAACATGACAGAACCAAGTGTTCACCATTGACTCCAGACATACAAGCTCTTTGTAGTATTATTTAATTATCTAGATATCAAGTGGTTTAAAATGCCACAGCTTAATATGAAACATATATAGTGAGGTTGAGAAAAATGTTTATAAGGGGTGCGGAGGAGGACCAGGAGGGGAAGCAAAGTTTGGGAGGAACACAGTTGGGAGAAAAATACTTCCGTCCCAGTCACTGGGATCACATGAGAAAACAAGTGCATCTCAAATTTGCATTGTATCAAAATCCTCTCTACTGCAACTCTGGATAGAAATGTGCATTTAATCATACAGTAACTAAAGGTCATTTATCACACACAAAAATCAACCGAACTTTACTTTGTTAGTATTGCTACTGTTCTGTGACAGAGCGATGGCTTCGAGGTACAGAACTACATTGGATCTGTTGAGCCGCAATAGTTACAAGTGCACAGCGTTTCTACTTCTTCCTAGGAGAGGCTCAACTACGGTTGACTCTACTTCCAGAAGCGGTATCAATTTGGCTTTTTCTCCCCATTTGCGAGGAAGTCAACTCAATTATGTTTTTAAAGAACAAGAAGTTAAAGATTCAAGATGCTACTTGGTCTTTCTGCATGTTTTCTTCTGTAAAATAATTTTGAAAGCTCCTAATAAATACCTTAGACATAACAGTTTGGGAATTTTAAGTTAACACCTTATACCAACACTTCTTGCACTATCATTTGGTTGGTTTCTGAAAATAAACTTTCTGAAACACAGATTGACACAATTCATTGGCTTAATATTACTCATACTAAAACTCTGACCCTAAACATGTAAAGTATCATTTAGAAAATAAATGTGTACAGTGCAACTAGCACTCAAGTCTGGGTACCTAAACTCTAACTATCTAGAAAAACAATGAAGCAGTAATCTAAAAAGGCTTAACGAATATATTTTAAAAGCTGTATTTTTAAATGACGTCTTACACTTTCATCTGAAATGTCATGTACAGACTGAGGACTGGAAGTGGCTGGTGACATTTTATCCCAACATTCCTACCTGACATCAAGGTGCTCTGTGCATCTTGTACCACAGGACATACCTGGTCTGTAATTGGAAGGCCACATCATCTTCCTTCTTCAAATGCTTAAATATTGTGACCTTAAAGATCTTCTCATTGCTTTCAACGTAATTAATGTTAAGAGTACTTCACCTGCTATACTAGGAAAAATTTCCTTCATCGCTACAAATTACAGGGCATGATCAAGAAGCGTCTCATTTGTGCTCAATTTTTTTCCTGCAAGGACTCAGTACCTTTGCCAAAGCCAAAGAGTTGAAAGCTTAGGCATGACCCTCTTCCCCCCAGAAAGTTCCCACTGAAGTGAATGGGACAATGCATGAGCACACATCTCCATGCATAACCACACCCCAGCATCAGCATCATACTCCGTTTTTAAAGTCATAAATACACCCCCTGTGCCATGTGTAGCAATTGGAAGGGATGGATCGCATATCTAAATTTGCCATTGTCATCTATGATTAATGACAATCTTCAGGGTCTGTTCTCTTTAGAGTAAGAGCTGTATAGCTTCTGATATGTTTACACAAAAACTTCAAAAGCAAAGTATTTAGAGAGTAAAGTAAGACCAGCTTATACAGCTGGAAAAGAGACAAGCCTTCAGGCATGCAGCCTCCAGTTAAAACTCTGTTTAAAGAAATGACATGTTTCTTTGCCAGTCCAAAATAAAAGTTTGTAAGCCTGATAACTGTAATACAAGATTTTCCTTGAGAATACAGTGGAAAATATAATGAAGGTAGCTCTCAGCAAACGATTCACTTCTCAAGTATTCTATTAGTGAATCCTTCTCTCCATTTTTTCAAATTCACTTATCAAAGCAACATGTGCAGGGAGACTGTACATGGTTGGTACAGTAAGAGCTAGGCCTACATACTGGTAACACACTCCAGAACAGCAAAAACTAAAGCAAATTTAGTTACTTCAGCCTGAGCACCTCTGCGGCCTTGGCAGTTTCCCACGTACCCGCTCCTGACCCACAGCCTCAGCCACGGGAGGAAGGGTGGCAGGCATGCCTGCGCCTTGCAGAAAGAGGAGTTGTGAAGCAGTTCCAACTGGAAAGCTTTTCCCTTTCTTTTTCACTTAAGAAAAGGAAACGGAAGACTTCAGCTTCCCACTCCCTAATTCTCTAAAAGATGAGAAAGGAGAAAAAGAAAACAAATCCCCAAAGAAAATCAAAAGCAAAACTCCCTATAAGGCACGCCTGTTAGCCCGCCTCCTAATATCCTTTGGCCATAGCACTAGCTGTGAGCATCCACTAGGGCATCTCGCTTGTCTAGATGACACCTGGCACAGTTAGAAACCGCACAGGACAGTGACTAGATGGTCCCATGCATGGTGGAAGGAGAAAAGATCTCATCCACACTGCCCTCGACAACCCTGGGCATCCCATTATGATCACCATATGTTCTGTGATTGGGGTTCCTGATTGATGTCTACACATTTTTAGGTATACTCTTCACAAGGTATGAGTGCAAAATAAATCTGGGAAGCTAACTTAAATGCCTTCTTGAAGCCATATAACGCGAGTGCCAGATGAAGCTGCTTTAAGAAAAATCTACTGATAAAAGCTCTGCCACCCCCAAGCAACCTAAAGACTTGTACATAGCCCCCAGATGCCTATTAAAACTTATCAAAGCCTTGTTATACTTTATACTAAACTAACACTCATTTATGTTCATGGCAGAAATAAGTGGAATTAAACTGGTTTTGAATGAAGATCTTCAGTTCATTCAGATTGAGACTACAGGTCTAGATATCCACCACTTAGAGTTTCATCATGCTGAACAGAACTCCAGAATATAAACAGGAATCATGAGGAATCCAGTCTTTCAGCAATTATTAGGAATTACTCCAGAGTTAGTATCATTCTGAGATGTTTCACTTAGAAGGAAAACCTTGGCTTGTTCCTGACCACAATTCACTTACAAAATTTAGTTTCCGAGTTTATTACCTACGCTATTCAGAAGAAAAGTGACAAGGTCTTAACTCTGTCATTATTAATATCCATAACAGGAAGATAAGGTTTGAATCTCTGCCAAGGAAAAAGTCTGTCCATTGAATTTCAGCAGCTCCATGACAGCAGCCCACTGCAAGCCTCATAAAATGCTCCAAAATCAGTGGGAAAAAGGGCAATGCTTGGCACCAGGGAAGAATTAATATCCAGAAGTAATATCCAGAGACCTATCTAGAAAGTCCGAACACGAAAGTTCTGTTTAAAATAACAGAAAACAAAAATAACGTGCAAGAATCTGTTGGACCAATATCCTCTGCATTTTGCATGAGCAAGTCCCTAATGAAACTCCAACAAAGGATGTTTGTTTTCAGTAACAGAGCTTCAAAATTATTTTCTTTATATGTACGCTCATACCAGGAATGGTTTTACATCCACGACATCAATTTGCATGCGGACAAAAACATGAAATTTCAGCCAGACCAATCACAGCTGAGTTAACAGGATATGGAGGGAGCCATCCCTGCTCCCTACAACCATATTCTGTCTTTGCTAGGTCCATGCATCTCCAGTCTTTCTGTCTTACGGGACAGAAACCAAAGACGGAAAGGACAAGAAGATAATGCGGGAGATTTATGCAACCAGGGATTTTCTTCCGCATGTTCTTCTCCAGCCTCTCATCTATCTAGTCCTCTTCTTACATCCCACTGTGAAAGGGTTACAGGTGTACATTTGTGTAACGCTTAGTACGCTTAAACTTGAATATTTGTTGATTAAAGATTAAACGAATGAAGTTGCATTCCAGCTATGGTGACAAAATTTACCTTTTAAGATCCCAGTACTGTTCCCAGTAAAACGGATGGACAAACTTCCTCTTGGATGCCAATGGGAAAGTATTTGAGCCTTCTAATAAGATCAGCTCTTGGAATCTGTGCCATCTGAAGACAGTATAGCCACCACATGTACGGTATTATACTTTGCATACATCTTTCTCTTACTCCAGCTGCAGTAACTGGAGTAATATCTCTAATAAAAGATATTGCCTCTCCCTGCAAACCTTGCCTGCTTAGGTGATCACGACTGCAATAAGATCAGGACAACTTTAAAGCTCTTTTTGTAAGACCCAAAGACCTTCTTTTGTGGAAAGCTTCGGGCATGTAAACCATACTATACTGCCAGTCCTTCACCTACAGTAAAAAGGGGGCAGAATGATCAGGGTGAAGCGCTGCCATTAAGACTGCCTAAGCTCAGTGCGTTTGCCAGAACGGAGAGACCTACACAGACGAACGTAGACAGCTTCCGTGCCTGTGCTAATGTGCCTGTTCTACCATAGGTGCCACCTCCCATCTGGCCAGCCTAGCATGCACAAAACCATACATCACTTAAGCCTAAGCCCCTCCACAAATTGCAGCTATCGCAGTCAGTTACCAGGTCAGGCCTGGCAGCAAGGTCTGCAATAAGTTGGCAGTGGCACAGATCTGGACTTGATGCAAATTAGTCAAATTACTGAGAACCAAGCAAAATTCACACTTTCCTGTAAGGATAATTATTAAATTTCTGTGTAATACAGCAATTTATTTTTCAATAATGGAAACCCATTCTTTTCACCAAGAAGTCTGTTCCTAGGTGCCACATTCTTTTCTCGTTAATACTATTTTTCTTTCCCCAAAATGAGTCACCCTGGAAAACGCCACTTACTTGAAAGAGAAAAATTGACAAACTCACTCAGATGTCACGAAAAATAGCATTCACTGCTATATACTACAGCTACCAGATACCAATAACGTACATTTCAATCAGGAAAGAGAGTTCCAAATCTACTGAACAATAGTTACTGACTTCAGGAGAAGAAAATAAAATTTAACCTGCAACTGTTAAAATAGTTTCTACTAATACACTGCTAAGCACATGATCTCTCTTTGGCTTTACTCTAATTTGGCTGGGAAGCCTTTCACAGAAAGAAGGAAAATGTTTTTGATGGCTTGTCCAAAAGGAAAAATAGCCATTTATCAGGTTATGTAAAAGTCTCATACTTGTGTTGGAAACTACAGTTTGGCAGAACACATTTAATTACCGTTGGCTCTTTTAGAACATTAAGTAAAAATAACTATGTTATAATCATATTAAGGGTTTGTCTTTGTCTTAAACAAAGATTTTAGTCAAAGGCCTCTTAATACCTCAGACCATTCTTTACAGAGCTTAGCTCCTCCGTGGGTCTACAAAACAGGGAAGTACAGCTATAATCCACAGAAGTAAAAGTTAAAAAAAGATGGAAAGGCGTCCAAGCTTGTTAGGCTCAAATGTAAAGAATAACATTTTCTCACACAAAAATGTGTGAATGAGAAATAGCTGTTGAAAAAAAAAATTCTCAAAAAAAAAATCAGCCCTCAAAATCAGAAACAAACATTTCAGTCCATACACACAATACTGCAAAGACATATGCTTAAGCACATAAAACAAGACTCGAGAGTGAATATACTATGAGCCACATCCAGATGGAAGAAATCCCAGAGTTCCTGAATCTACAAAAAAAAGCTTTAGCTCGATACTGAGTGGAAAATTCCTCAGAGCCACTAAAAAGGGATTTTGCACAGAATTTATGCCATCTGAATATCTCCATTGCACATACAAAGAGCACCAGCAAGACTGTTATCATTACAAAATTAACTACACTGAAGACTGTCAGAGTACGTTCACTTACCATCCAAAGTAATTTTGCCTCAGTGTGCAAATTAAATGTACTCTTCACATACTGCCCACAATTATAAAAAACATACCACGTAACTGAATTAAAAACAATTAGCATAACTAATGGTAAAAATTAGAGAGTTATAGTCCTAGTCTAGACTGAGAGTTTCTGTATGAATTGCAAGACTGTGCCATTCTGAAATACGGATGTTCCAAGACAGGCAAATATTTTCATTACAGGTTAAACGGATGCAAGTATTTATCTGATTCTGAGTTTTTGCATGAGTGAAAGGTTTGCTTCAGTAATAAACTTGCATTTCGATTCATTTTCCTTAGAGCCCCTGCAAAATCTACCACAGCCATATCTTAAAAGCACTGTATTCCTTTCCACCATTTATATTTAACAGCTGGAACGACATCTTTTTACTTGCAGTAATAACTTTTTTCCCCAAATCCAAATTAATTATCTGTCTCCTTCTAGAGAGATTCTAAGAGTTCGGAAGACAGCTATCACTTTCTGCAAGGAACAGTCTCATCTTACAAGTGTACCAGTATTAAATAAGGAGTTGAGCTGCCAACTCCTTATGTAAACTATTCCTTATATTTAAAGGCTGCAATTGAGTAAACCAACAGCACAGATTAAGGCTATATTCATACACCAAATTCATATACTAGCTCTTCCCTCCTACGTAACTGCAAAGTGTCTACTACCATTTAGAAAGCCATGAGCACTGCTGTATCTGCAGGAAACATACTTAAGTGCTGCTGTATTAATTTAATGATAGAGATTTAACGCAATTAACAGGTAAGCAAAGTCATTGCTCTTCTTGTCCACTTCAAGTGACACATCCCATCTCCCAGCCTTATACAATTACGTGCCTAGCTGTGAAAACTTGCTCTTAATCTTCTTCTTTTTAAATTGCACCCTCTTTCCAAGGCAGAGACTACTTTAAATTTTTCTAGGCTCTGGAGCCATTGCTCCTCCCCCTCAGCAAAACTATTTGTAAGGCTATGTCAGAACTTGAACTAGTTTGATCATGACCCACTACTTGCACAGCTTATTTGTACTGCTCCTATCAACAGCTCCTTCTACGCCTAACATAATATACATCACATGGAAAAACTCTTCCTCTTTCACCCTGTACACGTTATATATATTTGAAAAAACAACAACAACAGGAACTCAGTAGTAGCTTTTCTTTTGGGAAGGAGTTAAAACAGAAATAATTTTATTTCATTGCAGATACACTAAGAAATTCATCATCACTCATTTGGAAGAAGAAGCAGGAAGCTAAGGTGAAAGGGAATTAGAAAGTAAGCGGAAAACACACACTGACACACGCTTTCAGCTTGCACAGGCTTCAGTATAGTCACTTCCACTACAACAGGGATCAGGTTTGTCAAAAGAGGTTTTTATGTCGAAATAAAACTGCCTTCCAACTTTTTACTAACGGCTTTGATTTTTCTCCAGGAGTTGATGAAGAACACTGAAATCTGGACTGCCACTCCATCCGGAGCAAGATAACTGAATCAAACCGATTTCACACTGAAGTCAAACTTCTACACAAAGGAAATATCATATATAAATTAATCATGTTCTCAGATCACTAGAAAGCATTCACACTTGTTTGCATGAAGCAAAACACAAGTAGAAAGAGATGCTCAGAAGCTATGTTTCTTGGTATAAAGAACTCCTCATCAAAGCAGAAACAATTAGAGCCTAAAATAAAGGAAAAACCACAAAATATAATGGCAACTCTAAAGAACCGATAGTCCAGCAGCCTACTGTAGGAGGGGAAAAAAACCCACACCAAATAAACCTCCCACACACAGAAAAATGGAGCTAGCTAACCAGTATTTCTAGAGACAGTCAGTCCACAGTGCAGTCTTTGCACTTCTTTTGTTTTTCTGTTATTGGTCATATCTGTAAAGACTAAATTTAACAACCAAAAGGTGCTGAAGTAGAAACGTACATGCCAGTCAGAAGGCAAAACAACCATCTTGCTATGCTCAACGTGGACAACAGTTTATCCAAATAATCTGATGCTTGGACCCTCCCACCCCCAAAAGGTGTTAAATACAGCAGCAGTATAGCAGAAGAATGAAGAGAAATCACTTAACATGTAATTTAGTAAAAACTGCTGCTTTGGATGAAATTAATCCATCAGCAGATCTGAAGACTGAATTTTGACACAGAGTAAAAAAAAAAAAAAAAAAAATCAATGTTCCTCACACTCAGTCAGAAAAGCAGCTCAGTTTTTCCTGTTCATACATTTCATAACCCCTCCAAAGAACCTGCCAATAAGCAGGTATCAACTGTAAAGCCATTTATAAAACAATATCAAGGCATCTGAAACCAAATACTCCATTTTTCCTGGAGTACTGAACCACTTTCAATCCAAAACATGAAGCAGGAGAACATATGCTGAAGGGTACATTGAAAATGTATTCAAAGGTATCAAGTATAACTGCCTTACAGAGTTACAAATCCCCAGCTGTGTTATTTCAATATCCTATATTGGTACAAATACCAGTAATGTGTTCTCTTGGTCACGCATTAACCTTACATATTCCGTTATCTACAATCCAGAAAGATGACTCTCAAAACATTTAAGCTCTGACAACACTTAATGAAAAGCTCAGTGACCTACTGGAAGACGACACTGAACCAAAGTCAGAAGACTTTAGTTTAATTCCCAGATTTGGGTCTGCTTCTTGGATGACACGGCCAACCCACTTTATCACTTTGCAATGTTTTCAAAAGCAGATTGGGAGTAACGGTATTAACAGCTTTTTTAAAGCATTTTCAGGTTTATTGCTTGAACGTGCTACGTACGAGACCAGTAGTCCCGTTGATACTGGGTCTTAAGGTGAAGAGGCACAAACAGTTTTCTTGCCATCCTCAAGCTGAAGTATGTAAGACCTTTGGAAAAGATCAAACTTAAAATGTCAACAATGAGCTATAAAACAACTTTTGTACTTGCATAAATATTTTGTTTATCTCAAGTTCAACTTATCTGGAATTCTCTAAAGCTAGGAGAAGAGTTTGAAAAGCAGAAAATCTCTTTTTCAACAACATAAAATTATTTTTTTCCTGGCCCTTTTGTCTGCAAGATTTTAAAACTTTTATTGTTACAATCTCAATCTGATTTCTAGGTTTCCTCTAAAACGTAATTTCTCTTATAGAATTAAAGAGGAAAAATCGATTTTGAGGCAATAGAGGTTTTTGCCGTTGTTGTTGTTTTATATAATGGCTTATTTGAAGCTGCTCAGGGTTTTGGAATATTAAGATAAGCGTCAGGGAGATAAATCACCAACACACCTCGCCAAGCTTGCCACAGAGCTCCTAGCAATCAAGATAGCACACGTGGTTCCAATGATGAATTGTATTACCACAGAAGTCAGAAGCTCCAGTCACAAACCACAACCTCACCATGCTACGTACTGTCTGTACTGAATGATGGCCCCTATCCCGAGCAGCTTACCATCCGCATATAGGACAAGAAACAAAATGGATTAAGAAAACAGACGGCATTAGACAACCTAATAGGCAGTGTTCTCAGCACACCGGCAGACTAGACGCTTGTCAGGTAGATGTGACAGGTAAGAGGCTTTAAAGAAGACTTGAATATTCTCAAAGCTTATATATTTTTATTAAGTATAACTTTTTGGAGAATTTAACAGGTGGGCTGTGAAAGCATGGAATTTGTGGCAGTATTCTGAATGTGTTTCAAGTTTATCCAATTCGTCAAGGTCATGAGAAGGCAGAGCTTGTTCTTACGTTCTCATCCAGGTTCTAACAAAGATGAGTCTAACCCAATGTTCCTCCTACAACAGCTGTCACTGCTGCAAGAGCGGAGTCATGGCAGCCAAAGGCCCCCAGCAGAGTGCCAGCAATTTGGAGTAGAGAAAAAAAATAGCTATACCTCCTGCAAAAGTGGAAACAATCTCATTGGAGTGAACTGAAGATTTCCAAGAACAGTCAAGCCCAGTACACCTGTATAAACAGCTCTTCTGGAAAGGGAATGCTTTGCAATCATTGCCATAGTCTGTGTAAAGAGTGGTGATCCTAGAGCAAAGTCTGTCCAGCTATTTCTAAAGTACTGGTAGCTTACTTCCAAAAGTATGCTGGTGAGGCTTACAAGAATAAGACTAAGGATTTCTTAAATCATTATGACTTTTCTGGTTGCCAGATCCTTGCCACCAGGTGGACCTGGTGTCTTGTCTGAGCATGCTACCAGAAGTTTTACTGCTGTATAGCTGTCCTATGCTCTTGCATCATTCAAAAACACGAAGATAAATTTGATTAAAAAAATAAAAAGAGGGGAAAAACAACACTGCGTACGTCAAAGGAACTGTGCAAGAGCTTGATAGCGAATATATCTCTGGCCTCTAGAGATTTATGCCAGAGGCAATGCTTTTCTAAGCTACTGTAATTAAGACAGAAGATGAGTTTTATCTGCGGGAAGAAGGCAATGAAGATTCCCAAAGGGAACGTTCACAGCCCTGTCTGACAGTAGCTCAATCCAACCTTAAACCAGCTCCCCTGGTACTCACAGCTCTCTAGGTTATGTGGCACAGGTTTTGGCCAGGATCTAGCCGCTCTCAAATTTACTCCGCTTCCTGGGCAGATTTTGCAGTCTGAACCTGCCACAGCTACACTACTACTAATACTCAGCTACTTAATTTCAAAGAACATGTGCTTGAACTGCAGTCACAGGTTTTGCTGCATTCAGACCCACCTTTGGGGAAGGCTTAAGAGGAGGGGAGAAAAAAAAAGTTAAAGACCTGGATGTTGATCCAGGCTTAATCGAAGATGCTATGATTACTGTGACAACAGGATGATGCTGTTATGGACTGTAAGCAAGAAATAAGATTAACAACAGAACTGGAAGAGAAGTCTAAGGTCTACATTTTCATGATGATAAGCATGAACAGACAATTAAACATTTATGACTAAGCACCAGGGACATAGACAAAGTTTTAACTTATACAGCAGACTGCACGATAGATCTGTGAGGCATCACAAGAACTCAGGTTCTGGAAGGTAGAAACATCCAGCCTGAAATATATGTAAGTAGAAAAAAAGCTCAGTGGAAGAGTAAGAAGTGGCAGATACATATTGGTTAAAGTAGCTTTATGTCTTCCTACTTTGACACGTTTTAATCTAGACATTAGAAATCAAGCTACATAATACCTTTTGCTTCTGCAATTTTTACATAACACACTGAATATGAATAACTAGCTTTCTTGTAATGTTAAAGAAAACCATGCAAGTCTTCCTGTTAACTAGAACGTAGCACAAAAAAAAGGAGAAAAATCAGAGTACCTGTAATCACAGAGGTGTAAAAGATGCACAAAATAGGTAATTAGACTCCTGCAAGTACACTAATGCTGAATGACATAATGCAGACTGAAGGATACACTTACATGATGGCAAGTCACTAACAGTCAGAAATGTTTGTCTACTGCCAACCAAAAAGTACTTGTCAAAACAAGTAGTTGTTGATCTTTGTACCCTGAATTCTGCAATTTATATTAATGTCACAATAGTGCACTTGTGGGCCAGATTATTTACAAAGGTCAATCAGTGGACTAAACAAGTCAAATCAGCTACAGCTTTCCATAATTTTCTTACATGTACAACACTACCCTTTTCATCTCCAGTCATCTAACCTGCACAAAGTGAATGGGACTACTGCTGCAGTAATTCCTAAGTACTTCAAGATGCATTAAAGTTGATTTTTACTTTTGTTTTTTTAAAATAGAAAAGCATAAACCGGACCAGTTATTTCACATGAAACCACTTAAATTGACTCTTTTAATAGTCTTCTCTGAGTAGCACTAACATTTTCCTGCCTTAGCACATCACCTCTTTGGTAGCTTCTCAGTGTAAAATGAGTTTTGGTTTTGCAAGAAATAAAATGGCTATTTAAAAATAATGCTTGTCTACAAAAAGTTCTCTCAGCTTGGTTAACTGTGGACCACAATATTGCAAGAATTAATAACAGTCTAAAAAAGGAGATTTTAAACCATGGAAAAAAAATGGCTTTGAAGCTAAGCCGGTTCAATATACTTTCTGAACTCAGAAAAATGAATTTCTAATTTCTAATATAAATAAGATTAATATGTGGCAGGAGAAATTAGATAAGTCATTTATGCCTTCACAACACAACAATAAAGTATGGCTGGACCTAGTGGCACTTTACAATTTTTTTCCACACACCTATAAAGAGGCTGCAAAGTTGCAAAGTAGCCTCAAAGCCGAAAATATTGTATACAAGAACGTCATAGATGACGTTCTAAAAAGCTAGAATATCGTTATTTCTCCATCTCTCCAAAACCACAATTGTTTATGGAACTACTGGATGACACCATAATTGGGAAGACAATTCTAATCAAGGTATTGTATATACAAGAAGGAGAAATGTACTCTCGCACACAGATAACTTGCACGCAGTCAGAGGCCAAAGCAAGGAGGAGAAGTCCTTAGCGTGAGCATGCAGGTCATATGGTTTCAGCATTAAGGAGGCTCACGAGAGGAAAAGAAAGCGGCTATGAGGATGAGAAGCAGGAGGGGGTTAACTGTGGGAAAGGAGACCACAGGGTAAACGTCCCATAGTGAATATAATTATCACTCCTGCTGAATCACCAGGAAGGAAGGGGGTGTGGGGAGAGGAATTGAAAATATAGTGCTTATAAAATTTTGTTGATCTACTGCTGCTGTGCACTTGACTACAAAATACACATAACAGAACACGTGGTAAGGTGGATGACGGTGAAGTATCAAGTTTAATTCCAAATTACCAAGTATAAAAGTTATCTTCATCTTCAAAGTTCTTATGAAAAATAACTTAAGATTTTAAAAATCAGGCTCCTATCTATTTTCATCCTATGTAGATTGTACATAGATGCTACTTTTAAGCATTATGTGCTATTCAAAGTCAAACAGCTTGAAAGTGAATTTTTAGTTCTTCCATGTAATTTCTCCTGTAGAATCATAAAAATTAACTAAAATATATAAAAAAGAATACAGGAGTCACTTCTGTACTTTTTACACATCTGCCCATTGCTCAAAACTCGCAGGAAGGAAATATTTATTATTGATTTCATAACAGAACAGTTCATACTGCTGTTTTCAAGGCTCTTCATTGCGCTCTGCACATGTACCTGGCACTACGCAAAACAAAGTATCACAAAGGGCTTTATTCAGAGATATTACGGATGGACAAATACACCATTTATCCTACCAATCCTATTATGTCCGAGTTTCATTTATAGTCTGAAGAGCGTATACAGGCAAGTAATTCAAACACTAAAAAAAATTAGCTAATGTTTGGGCACAAACAAAAAAATATTTCAGTTTTCTAACAGCATGGTGGCATGTATTTTCTCCCCTTTCCTGGGTGGGTCATCAGAAAGCTCTTTTTAATATAAAGGGTGTTCTGCATAAAGCTTTAAATGAAGATACTTAATTCACCAGAAGATGACATGGCACTTCAGGTACTCATGACAGAAGCAACAAAATAAGTGTAGGAGTATGCCAAGGGAGTTGTTAAGAGAACGGTTCAAGAGGAGTGACGGGGGTGGAAGCGTAGGAAGAGACTAGAACAGACGTAGGCAGAAACCTTAAGAGCCTACATTAAGAAAGTAAAAAAGTTATGTAGGGCTATGACAACAGAGTAGCTACAGAGGAGGCAAGAGTGGTGGCAATCTGGATGGACTTTACCAACTAAGCAGCTATCAGCATTCCCTAACAGTGAGAATCCAGTGCATTTTCCTGCTGTTCTACTTCTGTGTGCATATGCCCGGTCACTATAGGAATGCAGCACTTCACAGTTTAAAAATTTCTGTGTTAAATAGTTCTGATCTACAGACTTCCAGGAGTTCTGGCAGGGTTTCACTGCGTATGCAGTCTGCACGTGCACTGAAAATTGTTTAGGAGCTCTATACACCCAAAAGACTGAAAAAATCACTGATTTAGGAAAATTATTTCACAATAACTTCTCCCAAATCTTAAATGGAGAATCTATGAAAAGATGCCCTGTATTAGCTTTTCTTAGGCTAATACAGCCTGTGAACATGTTTTGGCCTTGCCCGTGGTGGAAGACATTGAAACAGGGCTCAAAACTTGGAGGTGGCATAATTCTGCGGGCCTGACACTGCTTTCCAGCAAGTTTCTCTCTCGGACAGAATACGGGGTGGGCAGCAAGTAATCCCCTACACAAACCTCAAGATGAACAGCCTGGAAACATGAAAGGTTAAAAACTGTATTACTGAACACAACCTGCTCCAAGTGAACATACAAGGGGGGAAAAAAAGGTGTTGTGTATGGCAGCACTAACACAGAAATATACTCAAGCGTGACTAGAGAGATTAGAACCAAGATGACTAAAAACATGAGGTAAGTACAGATTTCAAAAAAATATGCAGTGAAGACTACTCTTCAGTCATGAGCAGAAGTACAAACCACAGTGAAAGCTGCTTTGGAAGAACAGTTTAAGAGCAATTTTCTCTGGCAACTGAAAAGGAGGAAGAGAACGTACCTGCTGGGACTCTCCGAATAAAATGGCTGTGGTGAACAATTTGATTAATTTCGCGTCTTTTTAAAGCAGCTGTGAACCAAACAACGGTTTTCTGACACCTCATGGGCGCAACCCAAACCCTGCAGTGTTCTACACCCTTGCGAATGTAAACTGGAAACCAGAAAGGAGCTGCATGCAACTTCATCTTGCACAGAAGCAGCAAGTGCTTAGGGATACGCACTAAGTTACAAAGACATGCTCTTTTACTGCCTCCATGAGGAGATCCAGATGCATCGTCACAGACTGTAAAATATTTTCTGGCAGACTTCTTGGGGCCTGAACTTTAATATCCCCCAGGGATGCAGTCAGCGAAGGGATTTCGCAAGAGATCAGAATAGATAGCATAGGTTCCAACAGCAACCAGCTTGCAAAGTGTTATTTAGTTCATTAGGAAAAAGGAAAGTAGCATATATTATTACTTTGCTGAAGATAAATTATTTTACTCTCATTATACGGCAACAAAATCCTTTAGGAAGAACTTCTCTATGTAATACACATACCAATAGAGTGTGTCTTCTGTGGGGAAGAGAGCAACTACCAACCAAAACACGGTGCACAGTAACAAACACAAGAAACCTTTTTTTGAAGAACCAAAAAATGGCATTAAATCTTGAACAGTCTTCAGGAGATGTAATATTTATCTATAGCAAAAGGTCCAACCACAAAAGACCAAAAGCTATTCATACCAGTCGTGAAAAAATTAGTCAGCCTGCTGGGATAGGTAGACACGATAATATCTTTTACAAAAATTCAAATCTAGCCTGCTTCCACATATGCATTGAATAACTACAAAGAATGAAATACTGTACATTCTCAAAAAATGTTTATAGGTCTTGAACAACAGAGGCTTCAAAGAGTATTTATTTCAACATTTTAAATAACTGGAAGTGTGTAATTTGTCAAATGGGGTAGAGGTTGTTTGGGTGTGGGTGGTTTCTTTTTTTTTTTTTTAAAAAGTATTAACCAAAAAAAAAAGAAAAAGCGCGTCCAGAGCTACTTCTGCCATGTGCTCTCCTGCAAGGATGACACCTCTGCAGATATAATTGCTTCAGATTCTAACACATCTACAGGTGGAGACTATATAATTACAATTCAAAGCAGGCCTATGGACCGCTTTTCTATACTGAGCCCACACACAGATATCACTGTTTGAAAAAGACAGGGGCTACAGGTGTGTTTATAAGAGTGGTCACACACACAAGGCAATATACTTCATAAGGTTTGAAAAACTGTTTATAGAAAATAAGACTCACTTGCCACCCCAGAGGCAATTCCATAAAGTAGTCCTCCTCCATCTGTTTGCTGCTGAAAGACATGGGTCCCTGGAGGCGGGCTTCTTTCTTGTCTAATGAAGTTATACAGTAAAGTTTTCACAAGTCTGCTGGTATATGGGAGACTGAAAAGAAAACGAAAACAACTCAAAAGCTGCAAAATTTAGCTCAGCTACAAAGTCAGTGCTGTGCTCCCTTTTGTTCTCTGCAACTAGGCTATGTTTAGGGAGTCTTTGTTTGTTTGTTTTAAAGGCTGATCGCTTTTTCCATCTAAGGGACAACAGACAGTTGTTATCTCACCTGGGAAGCAAGTGTTTGATCAATTATACAACAGAGTCCAGACTAGGTGCAAAAGCTGGTGTTTGGCATTAAACACTGATAGTAACTCTCCCTGTTGAGCAGTCTACCTTCTTTCTGGTTGGAAAGGGAAAGAATGCCAAGGTTTTTGCCCATGCAAAGCAGGATACTGTGGGATCACCTTCAAGGTGCAGGATCATGGAAACATTTTTTTGTTTATTTTCAGTTTTCAATACTACTTTTACATCAATCAATTTATGGAATCATTGTATTCTTTTATGCCTTGGCATAAAAGGAAAAATATTTATGCAAGGGAAACATGGTATTCATTTGGTTTTCCCCTCTGTGTTTTGGTCATACAAAGCAGGTAACAATTGCATTCTTCCACCCCCACAATACTTTTGGCTGTGTGTGTGGCTGGGGCCAATTTGCTAGGAGTGGTGAAATATCTGACCTCACTTCAGTGATTCTGACAAGCGTACATAAAATTTGTTGGATTCAAATATAAGGCTACAATATTTCTAAAACAGAAGAGGATTTTATAGGAACAGTTGGCTCCCATTGCCGGTGACAATCTCTAATCCTCTTTAACCAGTGCCCTTTGAACTCTTCATATTACCCTAGATTCCCCACCCCTAAATCTCCATCCCTCCCTCTCTACCCAGAGGCCAGGTACCTACTCTTCCAAGCTTAGACCTACATATACTACCACTTCTCTCAAGTATTCATCAGACTCGTCCTCTAGACTGTAATACTACAGGAAAAAGCCCACAAAAAAACCCTGAACAGTGAAAGCTGTTTTAAGTAGTCAATGAAATTACCCTCAAAAATGAAAATTCCAAAATAGCTTCACTGAAGTCAGGGCTATGAGATTTAAACCTGAAACCTTCCAACAACTTTGAAAGATGCATTTGTTTTGTTTTCTTTTGAATAAAACAAATTGCAATCAAAATGCATTTCACCGTCTTTTGTTTTCAAGTACAAAGAGTCTAAAATAAGCCATCAGAAGGATTTGTTTTGCCATCAGCTACAGCCCCAGAACATGACATACCATCGACCGTGCATCAGGTATTTATGAATGATGCTCTCTCGCAGAATTTCCTTGTGAAATAATTGGCAGGAAAGGAAGACAATAAGCGTTGTCACAGCCTCCAAGGAAATGCTGTATGTTATATCTCTGCAGGAAAAGGGGAATATTTACAAAGGTTAATCTACCACTTTTGTTTACAAACTGACTTTATCATAGGAACATGCGGTAGGTTCACAAGCATTGATGCACTGTTTAGCACAGCGAGTCTCAACTGGAACACGGAAATAACAAGTTCAAAAAACCCCACTTGTTAAAAAAACAAAATCACTTCATAGGGACAATGATTATTTTTCTTAGATGTAAGCATTTTTATGACATGCCAAAGGACAAGACAATGTAAAAACATTGAGGTATTACCCAGAACACTGCAATTTCAATTTTCAGACTATACTTCATTCCAATATTAATAAAATCTCAGAAGTGCCCTCTTTGTCCTGTTAAACACAATTGTCCCAAAATCATCAGTCAAGGTCAGAGAAGGGTCCAGCTAGTTGAACACTGCTTCATCTGGCAGTAAAAGTGGCTCTCTAAGAAAGGGGCAACATACAAATGCTAGGCTGAGTGCAAGAAATGCTTAGGGTATTCAAGATACTGCATATCCAGTTGTTCAACTATTAAATGGCATTTGTGAGGCAACGGTGAAGTATAAAATTTCAGGATATGCTGATTTCTACTGCCATTTCCTAAGAATGTATTGTAATGATTAGACACTGACTGCACACAGCTCAGCAAAGCTCATTAAGTTGGACAGGTTAATTCGGAAAAGCTGTGCAGCAAACAGGATGGGAGACAGATCTGCTACTTTGGACATCTGTGATTTCTTTTGCTAACTCTGCATAAAATGATCTTCGTATATATCATATTTTTAAAAAGGAGAGAAAGAAAAATGGCATTTGCCTCCTTAATCAGTAAACTTTTAAAACACAATGGTTGGTTTAATTGGACTTTTTTCCCCTCTTCCAAATGGAAGGAGATGTCTCATCAAGTGCACCAACAACATCCTCTGATCTATTACGAAGCTTGTTATTAAGCGTTTTTAAAGTTTCCTCTGCTGTTACTATTTATTTTCACAGTATGCTTCTTGAACTAATAATATTATGCTATGTATAACATCTGTAGCAGGCCAGTTATCAAGTTATTTTGACATCTTCCTGCAAGCTTGTAGAAATTCAAAGATCTATTTATTCAAATATATCCAAATTCAAAGATTTTATAGTATCTGTTTTTTTCTAAATCCAGCAACGTGTGTTAAAGCAGTCGCGTTAAATTTATTTCCTGTGTTACAATGACACTTTCCAACAATCATAGTCTTAACAGTTAAAGCAAGTGTAAACACAAAACTGAGGTGCTCTTTCAAACAACGATGACTTACAAACCATAGCACAATATCTCCTGAAAAAAAATAAATAAACACTCAGTGGAAAAGACTAGCTGGAATAAAACTGCTGCTCTTCATCGCTGGATTAGAACTAGTATAATCCTTACAAAAAAGGACAGGCTTTTCTTTAGAAGAAATCAGTTTAATTTTCAGAACACAATTATTTTAATACTCTCAAGTGTGCTACTAGAAATACTGTAAGTAACTGGCATTACTGTGAAATATGAGGAAGAACGGTTTCATGCATTATGCCATACAGATAGCTTAATTAAAACACTTCTGTAGTAGCTCGAGGCCAGAGTTTCTGGGGAAGAGAGTGTTAGTAATTTGCTCTAAGTCAACAGCAAACTGGAATCACAATTTCCTGGATCACAGTCCTATGCACCAGCCCACGGAGCCACACCACCTCCAACACAAAAATGTTTTTGAAAGAGAAGGTCATGCAAACTCACTGTTTTTATTCTCTCTCTCATGATTCAAGTGTTTGAATCCATAACATTTTAAGCTACATGACAGGAAAAGACTTACTGCGTAAACAACATTCTCCCTTAGAAATCATGAGGCACGTTTTAATCAGCTTTAGTTTTTGCAAGTTACCTGACTTTTTGCCCACTACTCCGAAAGCTAGCCAGTGTAAATGTTGATAATTAGATCAGGCCAGAGGTTACACTGTGATCTGGTTCCACTGCAAATTCATCTGAGCCAGAAACGAGGCTGAGCTAGGAACGGTTCCCAGCTCCTCCCTAAGTTGCAATGTGTGGCTGTCAACCACCTATATCAATCCCCATCAAAGCACGGAAGAGCTACAGGGCGATTATTAGATGTTTAGCCACCACGAAAATTTGTAAGAAATATTTTCACACGTAAATAAAATGAAGAGCTTGAAAGTAATTTTTCGTCATAGGAAAAAATTCAGAAGCTTATCATTACAAAGGCCAAGAGTATAAGATGAATGACTCACTAACCCTAAGTTTAACCTGGTCTGATGAATGAAAAGGCTGACTTCAGGACACGCTACAACTTCTGAAATACCCGGGTCACTTTGCTGAGAGGAAATAAATTTCACAAGGTCTACTATACTGTTTCTCCATTTCATTCATTCATTCGCTTACTTTTCTGACAAACCACACAAGTGGAAATGCAAATCTAAGGGGACATTGCAATATGCTTTTGTATTTTTGGAAGATTCAGTGTAAAGAAATAAACGACGAGGTTACTGTAACTTTCAAAAAACATCTGCTTTCAGTACCCTTATTACTCTTTTTTCTTTTTTTCCTTCAAATTCATACAACTCCATTTAGCAAGTTATTCTCTTTTAGTTTCTATTCAAAATCCCATTAAAGCACATTTAACTGCAGATCCACTCCACTCAAGCTGTAAAAGCAGTTGTTCAAATTAAACCTGCTCTCATAAAAATGCAATTAAGAGTCCTAGTATCTGGGGTAACCCTAATATCTAGGGTAATCCTTAATCTAGCAGCACAAGGATAATTTCAGAGCAAAATCATTTTCTCTGCTAAGGGTCAAATGTACAGTTTTCTGAAACTCAAGCATTTCTAAAGGGTCACAAGAACTACCAGGAACCTCTTTTAACTTCAAAGAAAGTATCGTTTATTTATATTGAGAGACTACAGAAAAAGGCTTTTTTTTTTAATGCTATCGTTCATATAGAATGACTTTACATGGAATTTATGCTGATGTCGGACTTCCTCTTAAAATTGTTTGCTTGCAGATAAGGAGGAAACTAGAAATAATGAACTCATGTATCAATTACCTGTCAGGATTATTCATCTATTTATTTCAGAAAATCACAAGGGTTCAATGGTTTGAGGGTTTTTTCTTCCCAAGTACCTTTTTAAAAAATAAAAAAATAAAAAAAAAATCCACAAATCCCAGTTAAAACTCATGACGATTCCACATCCCAAGTGGAATCTAGTTTGGAAATGTCAATGCTTATTCTAGTTTAATGGTTTTTCCTCTTCTCTTCTCTCTCTCTCCTTCCCATTAGAGGACATATTCCTAGATCAAGTAGACAAGCTAACAGATAGTCTTCTTTTGCTCCTGTTTGAAGAAGCATTTCTTTCATGAGGGCCCAGTCACTCATGCACCTAGCTCTAGAAATCATGGCAATCATTTTTCTCCCACGTTTGGGTTATTTCTGTATTCAAAGGCAGCGTGTTACAAGCAGATATTCTCCTTGGTTTCACACTGCTCATCAAGTGCAGCAGAGTAAGCTACTGCTCCTTTAACCAGACTGAACGGGTCTAGTTCCTCGCATGTGACACCAAACTTAAAATTGCCTTCTGGCAACAAGGGTTCCTTTAGAGACTACAGGTGTACATATAAACTGTCTTATCTATCGGTGATTCTCTTCTACTATGAACTCTTCAGAGAAGGGGTCTTTCTTTGTTCCGAGTTTGTATCGTGACTGGAGCTCCAACATACAAGACACCTAGGTGCTAGTGTAAAGTAAGTATAAGGGTAAGTATGTAGCATAGGTTTTAATATCTACATTTCGGTGAGAAAACGCTAACATGTCAATGGATTTACGCTGTTACATAATTGCATACTCAATCACATCAAGTATTCATACAACTGTTTCCATAAATATAGTCTCCTGTCAGAAAAGCAATGGTACCAGATCATTTAAAGCTTAACAGAGGCTGTTAAACCAACCAGCTGTGCACAATTTCTTTTATAGCAATCTTTAGACAACAGTTGAGTCAAATGACCAAAATTCTAAGTAGTCAGCCAAGTTCTCCATTTTCACTCTTTTTCCCACGTAGATATCGTGGATACTGGGTTCCCCTTTGAGGGACCTATGGCCCTGGGAGTACTGCTTTAGAGAAGCACCGCATTTACACTTTAAAGTAGCACTGCCTTAAAAGAAATTGATTATTACAAGTAACTACTTCTTCCAAGATACCAACTGGAAAGGATATCACCTATCTTCTGTTTTGCTAACAAGAACATACGTTTTTATTTCCTGGGCCACATATAAGGCACCAGAAAGACTTTTTTTTTTTTGGGGGGGGGGGGGGGGGGAGGTCCTTTCAGGTTACTAAGTACCTCCATCTGTCTGCCTCTGCATCTGAGGCACCGAGGATTAGTAATACTGCTCCTTGTGCTCTAACCAGCAGGCAGTGTAGGAGGGGACACCCACTAGGCTCGGATAAAAGTCAGTCATTTTACGTTTTTTTTTTCTTTCCAAGCTATTTTGTCTTCCAGCTAACTAGCCACCATTTTATTTACATGTTTGAGGAAATGGAAGTGATTAACTCTGACTGAATTCAGAAGTCTGCCACAACAATTTATTTAACAACCTTCAGCCATTTTGGGCTGGAAAACCATACCCGATTATCTGTCTACATATCACACCCTCAGAAATTTTTGACTGCTTCAAACAGACCAATATTTCACCTTGCTTTTTGCTATCCTTGTAGACAGCTATTTTAAACACACTAGAACGCGGATTAAGAACGTCCAAAGGTTTAAAAACACTATATGGTCAAACAGTAATCTTTAACAACCATCGTTAACCAAACCATCTGCTTCCTCCATTCCAAATTAAGAAGTGGATGTGGACGACCTTCTTCCAGCAAGATCTACCAAGAACTTCAACCATCTACCTAGCTGTCATCACCATATGGCTGGTGGCCTCTCTCCAAGCCTAGGCAACGCTCAGAGCTGCTTTCTGTGCTCACCAGCTTTGCTCCTCACCTGGGAGAGAGAGCTCTGAAGAAGAAACCAAGATTAAGCATAGAGGCAACATATAGGAAAATCCTAACTAGGAACTCCAATTATTGCTCAAACCACATGCTTTTGTACACACCTTTATTCCTCAATAAAATGCAGCTTCTTCTTCTCAGCAAAGAGAGGCTGACAGCTTATAAGTGATTTCACACACACAAAGAGCAAACAGGCTGAACTCTGAATTTCAACTCGCACCATCGCATAGACCACAGGAGCAAACCCCCTCCCTGCTTAAATATTTTCCTGAACTTTCACCCAGCCAGAGCTGTCTACTCTAAGTATTAAAAGGTTAAAAGGCAACTCATTTTCTAATTTCAGAGAGCTGCCAAAAGGGCTGATTCATACAAAAAGTCTCCAATCATACAGGAACCAGGTTTCATTTCCCTGCTTCCTGAGGGGCCACCAGAAAGGTGAAAGAGGAGTCAAAGAGAATAGAAGCAAGTTTGAAAGTTGAAAAGCAAGTAGAATATCTGGTTATCAGTCTCAGGATACGAGTACAACAACTCAAAGTGAACGTAATCTTTCCTCTTGGAAACGTTCCTAATTTTACACCCACTGGTGGCAAATATGCACTGTGGCAGCCAATATCACACTACACGTTACAGCTGACTCCAAACGTTTGGGAGATGTCCTGAACAGGCACTCAAGAAACATCAGCTGAGAGCAAAAGGCACCTCTGACCTCTCCTGTTACATCTTCCTACCACTGGGCTTTCTTGACTGGGAGACAGAACAAAAGATTGAGAAGATACCACAAAGCTAAAAATATTCCAAAGTGACACTATCTAACTGATTAAAACAACAGTGGGATTTGAGACCTTTTACTCCCTGATCGATTCCTAAACCATCCCAGAGCATGTGGCTGAACACGTTTTCAGTTCACTGCAACTCAGTTTTTCCCTCTACAGATTGAAAATACTACAAAGTATTTAGGATTAATTGTTGCACAGAGCTACGTTCTTCTAGATTTATCTTTGATATCAGCAAGCCTTGTACATAGCATCCACTAAATCTAAGACCTTACCCTTAGAACAAGGGGTGACATGAAAACAGTCCAAATACTTACCCATAAAAAGGAGCAGCTCAAATTACTAGGCCTACGTAGCTTTCAATTCTAAGAAAAAAGGCAGCAGCAGAAAGACGACCTGCATGCTGAAAAAGGTACTGCAAAAACAGTGCACAGAACTGGACAGTGCCAGATCCATACAAATCATGTGTGGTCTTCCAGCAGTGCAGCCTAGGTGAAAGGGAGGCCTGCTCCAGCACAGGTGGAAGATGATCTTAGTAACACCACTGCTCCTTCTTCTTGCTCACTCAGATATGAGGTACTCATTTCAAGACAGTCATCTTGACGTAGTGACACTCAGCAACAACCTGTTTTCATCTAACGCATGTTTAGGCGCTGGAGAAAACAGGCTTATGCCTGTTAGTCTGGTAGCTGTCACCAATGTGAAACAGTCTGTGATCTCCTGAGGCATCAGGAGATATACTCAACTTCAGTGCCTAGGCATCTTGGCTTCCCAAGTCATAGACTGCACCTAAATACTTGCAAGCAAGCATTTTTCAAGATGTATTCAATACCTGTTGTGATAACAGGGCTGAAAACTACGACAGAGAAAGGACGTTATTAGGAGCATGATTATACAACAGGATGAATGATCAAACAGTCCAAACCTTTGATATTAGGCTCTGAGATTACAAAGATTGCTACAAGAGAAATACAAGATTGTTACAAGTTGAATATAGGTTAGAGCTAGCTTGCTGAGAAGGCAGGTCATAGAGAAACACTATTCTGAAATAAAAACTAAATCAGAATAAAATTAGAACAGAAAAAGAAGAACATGCAACACAGCTAAAGGTTCCCCAGCTTAGGGCTTTTAGACACTTAGGAGGTAACTCTCATGCCTTCACAAAACAGAAAAGGATAGTGACTGATAAAGAAAAATCTTCAAAATAAAAAAAATTAAAAAGATTTGAAACTCGTTGATTTACTTAAAAGAAGAAAAAAGCTGAGTCTAAAGGCATTTCAACTCAGCCATGCTGTTGAGCAAGCAGTCATGCAACACAGCACTCCTCATGGCTACACAGTCATGAAGACAGCACCCATGCAGACAGAAATACTCATTATTCACTCTAAAGGTAAAAGTGTATGTACCAGGTCTCGAGCCGCAAACACTCACAACAAGACAGAAAAGCTCTCCAAGAAATAAACACCTCTTGTCCTGCCACACCACAAGGTGCAGCAGCCAGTAAAACTCCCTTTACACGCATCAGATCCCTCCTACAAGGACCACAGTAATCTTCTCCTATGTTTATCACCAGTTATTCATAAACCCTGACGATCTTCAACGGGAAGCAGTACAAATCTCTGTCAGTTCGGATACTTCAGCTAGCTTCAATATCAGCTCAAATAGATAGATGGAAGTTTCCCTTTGACGGTTAGACAGAGTTGCCAAAAAGTGCTGAAGCTGACTAGTTGTTCAAACATCAGAGCTACTACAGTCTTAGGCTCCTTGAATTGCTGTTTTTTTTTTTTTTTTTTAAAGTAGTGTTCTAAGCCACCATTTTAAAAGTAACAATAAAAAAATAGAGTATGAAATATTCTCCCTAATATAGGGGAGAAGAGGGTTCTTAACCTCTTCCTCGCTCACAACTAGCGAGGAAAAAAGCCTAAACAAGAACATTTATCATTAGCTGTACATGGCATTGCCTGCACACTGCAACGATTCTGCAGAGCTTCATAATCAATTATATTTCCCTTCTTCCTCCTATGCCTGGGTATTAAACTCCCAGAAAACGTAGAGATCATCCTTAAATGAGTCAAATACTGTTCACATGATTCTAATCTTTCACTTTCAAGTTTATTTTCAATGAAAAATTGCAGCCTAAAACAACTTTAAACTATAGAAAACAACAGAATGTAATGAAAATATCAACTAACTTCTAGTGGCACCACAGGGTGCTACTTTACAATGATGTAACTGGATCACAGTATTTCATTTCTCCTTCATATGCATTTATAGTTTTTAAATGAAGTGAAAATGTACTGATAACAACCAGATGTTCCGTTATGCATACCAGGTCTTAACAAGCTGCTGAAAGAAGCCTTTATAATTTAAAATTTTGGGAGCTCAATCTTGCAACAAAACATTAGCGATAGTTTCTAAGCAAAACAGATATGATTAAATATTGAAGTTGTATCTTTTTGCTGACTATGTAGTTTTGATCATTAGTGTACACTCTTGGGTGCTAACATTAACAAGACCAAAGAAAAAGCAAAGTATCCATAACACACCCAAAGGAGCCGTAAATCAAAGATCAACATACCGTAACGCAAGTCTTAAAAGGGACTGCATAGGTCTGATCCTTAAAAAGGTCTGATCCTTAAAAAGCAATAACACAGTTTAAATAAAATTTCTTAAAATTAAATGTTAAGACGTGAAACTTTTCCCTTTAGCATTTTGTGCAACATAGCAGAGTCTGCTTTCCAGAAGGGCAATCTAAGATCTTTTTAATGACTCTCAGAAACAGGGCCACAAAGCCATCGAGTCCCACGGTCCCTACTACCACCTGTTTTAGCTATGCTGAGGGCAACTTCCATAACATGCTTTTGCCTTTCCCAAAACAAACTCCAACTCTGACACATAGCTTTTTCCATTCCTGAGAGATAATTCTGAGATGCTCTTTCCAGCTATGCATCGCTGTACATCTCTAGAACTTTCCAAAAAAAAAACACAACACTTTTTCTGTGAGGTGTAACTGAAGAACCGAAGAGATATGGAGAGGTGAGTTACAGATTTGACAGGTTGTCTTCTTCCCCATTTCACACACCTCGGTTATTAGTTTCGAGCTTGACTGCACAGTTGCTTTTTCCAGGTGTCTCTACACATTATTTTGTGGAGAGACATGAGCTCATTTTGCCAAGACTCTCAGTAAAGCAAGCTCAGAGCTGAGCAGGCTCTGCTCGTACTCAGGGAAGACTCGATCTTTCACGAGTTTGGTTAGCACAGTGCCAAGACCAAGCTCTTATGCTCACTTTTGGTCAGTCTGGAACGCAGGTCAACATTATGCACCTGCCTGAAAAATACCACACAGAAGTACCCTAAAACTCTCCTCCCAACAGTACCCCTCATCTTACGCATACAACTTCTCAATGTGATAATCAAGACAGAACAGTAATGATATGACCTTTCTATCTTACAATCAAATTTCTCTCTACTCCGTAACACAATCTACACAGCTTCATCCAGAAACAGTCTACTACTCAGTTCATTCGGACAACCTACTCCTTCCCAAACTCACATATAAAACTTGAAATTTTCTTGACTGCATCCCTTGATAGAAAGTTGGGAAAGAACTGAGAGCATAACTTCCTTCCCTCCTCGATCAAATTTAAGAGCCATCTCGCTACCAAAACAACTCTAATCATTCTCCTGAAAAAAAAATTTAGTATTATCTTAAGCAAAAAATGAGCTCTGTTCTTTTTCATAAAGATGTTATGAAGTTGAGGCATTTCCCTCCTCCCGCAGTGGATTGTAGTCCTTTTGTCTTCTGACTTAAAATACAGCTACTTTTGACTCATGATACAGCGACTAAGAAGGCAATCTTGAGCAACAAGAGAGATTAAACTGAATGAAAACTCTCAGCAGGGACCTTTTTTGATCATCTGTTAGAGTAAGCAAGTTTTTCCATACCTTTCCCCTTTTCCTATTTCCCTTTCAATGACCTTGGGAAAAAAATTCTTGTTAAGGCATTATTACATTGTTAAACATATTACATTGCTAAACAATACAATATTATACACTTTTATAAGTGTTACTACCCTACTTAACCTTGTCCAAACTAACAATGCAGTAGCATACTATTTCTGGAAAAATTTAGCCACGAAAAGTTGTTTGCAAAAAAGTCTTTCTCGTAGGAGTTAGATGTGGAAGAGTGAATACAACTCCAATATAGCTGAACATTAAAGACTATATAGCAGCTATATAACTTTGAGTGAACCATTATTATTACTATATTATATTGTAAAATAAGTGCTTTCAACAACTTTTTCCATCCCCAGCAATCACATTCATGCAGAATGGAGATGCTGACAGGTTCAATTGTTCAAGAGGGCTAAGAACAACTACGCCTGTAAAATGTTTTCTGCCAGAAAGACAAAATAAATGATATTGGACTCTATACAGCCATGGGGACTTCCAAGGTGGGGGGGGGGGGGGAGAACCCACACAAACCTCCCACAGGATTTATGAACTTGCCCATATATTTCAGTCCTTTCACCTCTTCATATTTCCTCTAATCTGCACCAAACAAAAAGCGTATCTGTTCCAGGAAGTACTGACAAGCTTTGGAGAATGACACTCTAAATCATATTGCTAATTCATTACACAGTGACTACCCAAAACCCTCATGTAATGCTGACAGGATTGTATTTAATGAGTGTAATGTTTCAAGAATTATTGCATCTTTGTCAGCTTTCCAACCAGAAAAGCAATCAGCAGTATGAAAACTAAACCATCAACAGAGATGTATACAATACTATAACAGATAATCTGTGGAGCTCTGTCAAAGCTGTGATGCTTTAATTGCAACAACACATTTTAGGCACAGACTACAACATAATTAAATACAACAGCTATTGCTAAACTTTACCAAAGATAGTGTTACCTTGTAAATAAATGGTAAAACTAAAGAAGAGTGGTTTGAAAAACTTTTTTCAAAAAAAAAATTAAGTTCTTCTGCCTTTAATACTATGGACTGCAAACAAGAAAAGCGAAGGATGTTTCACGGCACATATCCCAATGGAATGTGGAATCAACACATCTCAAATAAGATAGATGCATTTTAAAAAGTAATGTAAACAAATGAATTTTTGTTGAAGATCCACAGAAACATTCCACCTAGTCACGACTCTCTTCTTCAGATATCAGTTCAGTGGCATTAAATGAGAACAGACCACAAGTTCAAAAGCCCACACAAGTGCAGAACAGGAATTTTTGCTTGTACCTTGCTGGGTGCCCCAGAGATGAAGCAACGGCACCTCCAACATGCCCTTTCCTATAAAAATAGCTCGATCATTTCCAACCAAAAGTTGGTAGTGACTTTCTGTGTACTAACAGAGGTACCTGAAACAAACAACAAAGTATCTACAAAATAAAATGGGAGAGCTCCTGCTCACGGTTTGAACTGGGTATGAGATAGTGACCATTATTTCTTTCAACAAAACATTCAGGGTTGGTACTGGCAGCAGTTTATCATTATCAGTACTGTACCATAGCACAGAGCATTCAAGTTATTAAAAAAAATTATGATCCCCATCACTTTAAGTTTTATAAGCCAAACATTTGGGCAAATATAGGAAGAGGCTGCAAAGAAACCAAACTTACAAGAGGGGAACTTCAACAATGAGCTGGATGAGGCAACACAGCAGCTCTTCTATGAGATCTTCACATTCTGTTCCTAAAAAGAAGCACACCAAAGGTTTTCTGAATTTTCAAACATAAAAAGGCATAGATTTAAACACGCAGAGTCAGACAATCAACACTTTTTTTTTTCAAATGTACAATCACTAAACATCATCTGTTTATGAAGATCTGGAATGTCATCTGTTTATGAAGACTGCATTGTTGCCCAAACAGAAATCACCTGAAATTGGAATGGTGATATCAGACCTTTCATATATAGGCCAAATAACTAATAACAACTAGATAAACTAAACGAGATGGTGGCATTCTAGGAAGTCTGCTGATATTGAGCACATCAAGCCTTTCCCATACCCACAAGCTTTACTGCTTAACTAAGCTCATATTAAACACTGTTATTACTAACAGTTTGGTTGATTGATCACTAAGGACTCCTAACGGGTCCACAGTTCAAGTCTCCTCTCAAAATTCCCCCTGCACTCCACACACATTCCCCTTAGCCCCAAGAGTAAGCAGACACAAAGAAAGAAAGGGCATAGTTTCACTTGTCTAACATATACTGAACAATATTCCAAACTGGGATCTTTCAGACGGATGCAGCCTACAATGCAGCCTACAATGCCCATCACAGCTATTCCTACGCAATCCAATTCACACAATATTTTTTGCATGACTGCACATTTATCTAGTGAAGAGGTTTCACACATTTCGATCACAAGTAAAGGTTCGCAATTTTCCAAGAAAATTCTACAGTGTAAGCATGCAAAAATTACCCTCAAATCATATACACAATGCAAAGCACGTGGCACGATTGCAAGGTTATTTATAAAAGAATAGAAAATGCTAATTAATAAAACCAGTAGTGTTTTACATTAGTATTGCAATCTTCAAAAGCAACAGGAACAGACTAACAAAGACTTGGTTTTATGATGGTTCTTTCAACATCAGTTGTTGTCACGTAACACCAAAAAAGAGAAAATACATCCCTTGGTTCAAAATTACAGAAAGAAGCATACAACACAAAAAAGAAGGGTTTTATGGTGCTGAACGGCCTTAAAGCCGGCACAGTTTTCCACTTTGCCTCACCTGACAGGCAACACATCACTGTACCACAAGGACTACCCAAATGGTTGCTTACTTTGTATTTGCAGATAAACAGGTCTTGCAATAAAAGCAACAGTTAGAGCCAAGTCATGGCATTGCTATTCCATTTAAACCAAGTTTGTCCTTAATTCCAGGACTCAATTTTAAGAGGCACACCAGAGGGACTATTCACTATAAAATAAAATCATTTCTTTCCACAATCGGTTTATTAAAAACACATTAAAAATTGTCACCTAGTGAACTGCACATTCTAAAGGAAGTCAATTTCTTCATCACGGAAACACCGTTTCCTTTATATAGAATCCCCCATGAGCAAACGCAACGTAGCTCCTGTTAGCTCAAAACTAGAACTACTAAGTATTTAATCTTAGGCTGAAACCATGGCCAGTAATAAAGTCCATATAATGTATTGTACAGTAACTTGAAGGTGAATCTCTTCTAAAATTTTATAAATCTAGAAAATGCTTACAGAGTGAGACTCTATAGGTTTCCAAAAGGTATCTAATTTATTTCTCTTGACAGCTGAGGAAAGGGATGAAGGGAGAGGAAGGAACAAGAAAAGAAATTACAAGAATACTGTTTCCACCATGCTATATACATAAGTTGTTTGGGGAGAGAATAACATTATTTGAATATGAAAGAAGGCTTTTCCCCACACTTTATATTAAAAATAATGCAAGATGATTGGTTAGCACAATCATGTATAATGGAAGGCGTTAGTCTTTCCCACTCCATCCTCAAACTTTTTTTTTTTTTTTTTAAACTTAATTGCTGTAATCAATGTCATTCAGCTAAAATAATTAATGTATCCTTTTCCCCATTGGGGCATACGCATTCTTGTTTAATTCTTGTCTTGCCAAGACAATGAAGCGGATGCATGCCAAATCTATAACGTGAGAGAGCGCTATAAACATGGAACACTGTTTTCATAAACAATGTCTTTTTTCAATAGCAGGATAAAGACAATACATACAATACTCATTAATAGATCACATGCTTGGATCAAAGACACATGTAAACCCTTAGGGCAAATAAGTAAAGGGTGAATCTGTTCAGATAAGATTAGAGCAGACTTGCACAGAGAGAAATCGTACGTACATCTTCTGAACAGTGTAAGAGTAACTGCAAACACATACACAATTGAAAAGAAATCCAGTTAATGCTGAGGCATCATTTTTCAACCACCGTATTTGAGGCCTCAAATATGTGGATTACTTGCATGGATTTTGTTACTTAAATACTGCTTTCCTTTAACCTTTTCAAAGCTACCCACATTACAGACACTGGATTAGCAGGCGTTACATAGGCAAAAGGACTTAACCAAAGCAAACTAGACGTGCCATTAGACCCCGCTTCCGCTAAAACCAACATAGCTCCACAACTGGCCATAACAGAGAGTCTAATAAAGTAAAACAGTCTTGCTTGCCAAGTGGTTAACTACCACGTTGTCAAGATCTGATCTGAACTGCTGTAGAACCTGGATGTGCCTAACATCAGTAAGATATTTAGACACAGCAAGGAACAGCCTCGCTCTAGATGCTGCCTGCTTTTTCTGCTCCGTTGCTCCTGTGTTCCTATAGATAAAAACCTGGACACCAGTAAAGAAACAATTCACATTGTATGGATGGGGCTTTAAGTCCTCATCTACAAGTAGTTAGCTACGTAACAAGCAGACTTCAAGAAACCAAGCTTTCTTGGATTTTGTGGTTAGGTCTTCCTTCAGCTCCCAGGACTCTCCAAAGCTCACACTTTGCCTTAAAAGGGTGAGCAAAGAGTATATGCACCAATTGCCATCCTTAATTTCCTTTACATGATAATCGAAAGGTCCTGTAGTTTCCAAGGGCTGCAGTAAGCATATTGTTGCGTATCTTCTCCCTTATCCTCCTCCTGCCTAACTGTCTGTCAGGAAAAACCCAAGAAGGTGGTGTGCTTTATAACAGAGCAGGTGTGCTCTCAGAGAAACCTTGAAATGATTTTTCTTCACAGTCTCACCCATTCTACAAGCACTTTGGGGTTCCTTTGCATTTTCTATAATGCACCAAATGCAGTCCTTTAGCAACTTTATGATTAATATACTCTTTATATAGCAGAAAATTTTCCGCTATAGGTCAGGGAACAAGTTAAATGAACTAACAATCTGACTGAGAATACAGAACAGGCTAACCACTCTTACACTCCTGAATCACAACATAATTGAAGACTGCACAGAAACAATATGATATAGACAGTGGAAACTTCACCAGAATATGTATGATCTGTTAGCAAAGATGAACTCCAGCTTCAGGTCCACATAGGCCAAGTCCTTAGCTTACCTGCTAAAACGTGCCAACAGTAGTCTGAATAGACTAAAAAATAATAATAGAGAAACAGACACCTCTCAGTGAAGAGCTGATACAAGTCAACTCACCTCAGTGGGAACACTGCTGCTATGGCAGACTGGTTTCAGTTAGCATTGAGCAGGAGCAAGCTAAAAACGGCGCCTGAAGGCTACAAAGCCGGATAACGTAAATGGAATCAAGTTATTCCCTTACGGAACAGGTCACTTCCCCATTTAAGGGAGCATGCAATTTCCACAAAATACTTGAATTCAAGTACTATACAGGAATTAACCTAAATGCCAAGATAATAAGTAGTCATGGAAGATGACACTAATTTAGAGTTTATTAATAGCAGGAATTGGGGGTTGAATCTTAAAACACAGTTTATTATGCAAGTCTGTATAAGACTTTTCCTACAATCAAAATTGTGTAATATCCTATCAAAGTTATTTGCAAATTCACAATTACGGACTAAGAAGTACAAGCTTCTACTTCCTGTGCTAAAGAACCATCTGAAAACTGCCAAAAGTAGTAAGCTTCTATTTATGGGCTGACTGCTCTGGGAGGAAATCAATGAACACAGTGGTAGTAGGAACTCCATTTTCTCTTTCACTTGATCCCACGTAGTTTGTTCACTAGAACCTTAGTTTAGCATTTATGACGACGGGCTACAACTTATCCTTTCACTCAGTTTTTGCAAATAATCAATAATCCCTGCGTATGATGCGAAGCATAATAGCACCCCTTTCCTCTGAACTTAAAACAGTCTAGCAGGGAAAAGCATAAATTAAGACATTCAGAAAGAGCAAAAGTATATAAACTGCAAGATCTGGGAGGTGAATTCTTCCAGATGAAGCAGCTGCTATTAAAAAACACTAAGTAAGTAGTACTATGTCATATATTAGCTGTCACAATGCAAGATATATTGCCGAGTAGCAAGTGGCAAGGATCTCTTCCATACATCATTACTATCATACACTGTATGTTTCTGCCCAAAATACCAAATAATACACAGCAGGTGCCAATGTTCTGACTGACTGCAGCATGAGCAAACCGACGTGCAGATACTGCACTCCCCGTTCACGAGACGCTATATTTAAACTAAAGAATATAGTGCTGGAATACATGTTCAGGCTAGAAGGAAAAAAAAGCAAAGAAAAAAAAGCTCATTAAACAGAGAAACACAGAGAAAGAGCCTCTAGAATAGTGAACGCAACATCCAGCTCTTGTAAATGAAAAAACAGCAAGGACAACTAAGAATAGCTGAATTTTTTAAAAACCATGTTCAAAGAGGGTTAGGTACGTACAACAGTAGTACAGGAAGTACTAAAACACTCATGTAATCTTCAGAACGGCAAGGGGCATTCCAGTGATTGGGGGTACTAGAAAGCTACACTTGACAATTATGAAAGTAGCAACAAATAACTCAGTAGTATTTTTACTACACTCTTTTGATTATACTTCACTTTTGCTACATCTCAGTATAAAAGTTATGGAACGGCATCATCTTAATCTTATTACCACATTCTGTACTTAAAATAAATTGCTTTTTTTTCTTTGGAACCTCAAGTAATGGATATGTACACATAGCATGATATGAATCTCAATACCTTGAAGAAGATCACAAGAACGATCTCCAAATGGAAACTTGAGTCAAAAGAAGAAATTGGTCCAAGACCACAGCTGGGCAGTGAGAGCTGAGAAGAAACCTGTTTCCTGTCTTTCAGTCCCTTCTTCTAACCAACAGACCACACACAATTACCTTCCTAATCAAGAACATCCAGCTAACAATCTGCTCAAAGATAATTGCTAAGTACATTTGCCATCAATATGCACAAAATTATCACTAATAAATGTCACTATGAGTTACAGTCAAGTGCTACTAAACGTTGTGTAAATATGGATCTAGCCCATGACAGTAGTCACTTTTCATATTACGTTGCGAGGAACTCTCAGTATAGGGAATAAAGATTGCTATGGCTCAAACTGACAAAACTATCCAGCATTCCCATCTGTTTTAGTGTGCTACAGCATTCACTTTACGTAAGGGGCGGGCATTTTTCTTTAATTCAGGTATAAACCCACAGGCAGTCTGCAATGATAGCTTATTATAAGCAGGCACTGCTTTTTAATGTAGCAGATAGCTGACCTCATTCTTGGAGATTACTCATCACGGTTTAAATACATTAAACCATTTCAATATGTAGCACTTAATCTTTTGGCACCAGAAGTCTGATTTCCCCAGAGCAATGCAGGCGCCAAGGAGTTAACCAGATTTTAATGAACCCTTTTCACTATTCAATGAGCAAGCAGCTATTAGGCATTCTCAACACATTTCCTTGCCTGGGTTGACTCTTTGGGGAAATCCACATTAAGATCCTTTTTTGGTTGTTCTTCCATAATCCACTTGCACTGTGTTACCGTTCTGATCCTAGTCATTTTGGCCAGACAATTTTTGGTTTTATGCAACAAATGGCATGCAATTCCAAACTCAATAGTATTTTTTACAAAATGAAGGAAATTCATAATCAAGATTCACGTGCCAGAGTTACCTTTCATGTGTTCTGTAATAGTGTCACGATATGGTGTGACACGAAAGATTTGCGGCAGTGTTATGATTTTTTTTATGCTGTAACCAAACTGATCTCGAACACATACATTCCCATTCAAGAAGTATGACTTTGGGTTTTTTTTTCCTTTATGTCTTACCTCCTGTTGGGTGTTTAAGTAATCCAACCATTCCTGCTATCTTTTGTCTTGTGCAACACATTCTCCAGTTCCTTGAGCTGCACTTACTTTTGAGCGTTCTGCCTAAATTCACTTTTCTGTAATTCTTGTTTGAGACAGACTTCATGGTATGAACTACTGCCTACTAATTAAATGTTAGCAATTTCCTTTTCTAATAGATTAGTTCTAGTCACAGTATTGTTTTCTTTCCTCAGTAGATTTCTAAAAGTTGCTTAATTTTATTCCTGACTGCTGCCGGTTTGTGAAACATATGCGAAAACTCAAAGGGTATGTTTATTTTTACAATGCCTTTCTCTTGAGGTACAGCTAAATGTGTGCCAGGGTATTAGAACAAACAACATTAAAACATACAAATCACGTTCTCCAAGAGACACCTTTCTTTGTTCTCCGTCATGAGGAGAAAGAGAACCAAACAGTTCTACCACCCATCTTTTCCTTGCACAGCACTGTTCAGCACTCCTTTTATAGACAAGAAAACAGACTCAGAGACAGGAAGGGACTTGTACCCAGGGTCACATGTGGCAAGCAACTTGAGAATTGCCTTCTATTCATAGTTCTTTAAGTCCCAGTCGGAGGGGGGGAGGGGGAAGCATTAATCTCATGATGCCATCGAAAAAGGTGAATTATTGAAATAAGTGAAATAACTGCCTCCAATCCCCTCAAATAGTAAGAATTCAGCTTCCTAAATAATTGTAACATCACCTTTCCCACAGCGGTAATAGGATAGTTTCACTCCAATTATATTTTGTTCTCCTCATCTTTTTCAAGGCCAAAAGCAATGCTATGTCCTCCATTTCTCCTTTCAAGCTCTGTTACTTTCCTTACTAAAACTGCAGTCCTGTTCTCTGAACAGGCCAGTCAGAGAAGGGATTATGTTCAGACAGGATTTTCAGGTAACAGAAAAGGAAAGCTCCACCTTTTGGTCGGACACATCCCTTCTTATGCAGATTCCATTACACCTCATGTAATGGGAGTACCTCGCACAGAGAGAGGCATCAGAACATCACGGCATGTTCTGAAGAGAACCACTATTACATTTTAAACCATATTAAAATTACTCAAACAAAGGAAGGTCTGCAGTGTCAGTTCTGAATAACTGTTTAAAAACAGCAAATAAAGTTTGTAAAGAAATGATCCTGTCAAGTTTAAAAATAAATCTTTAAAGAAAAATAAACTGAACGACTTAAACTCAGCTGTATAAGAGGTCTATTTTGTTATGAGAACCTGTAACATGCCAAAAGCTTGTCAACCGACTTATTTCCAGCAGAAAAAAAAAAGACAGTCAAGAAGTTACCGAAAGCTCTCAGCACGTTTTGTAGATGCTCTCCTTCAAATATTAGATACAAAGGAAGATGTCCTGCATTGGATTACTTCAGACCCTAAAGAAGTCAGCTTTACTGTTGACTACATACATTTAATCTCAGAGGTTGTTCGGAACATTAAACATGTTGTGTGTAGCATCATTACAGTTTCATTTCTAGTTTTAAAGCAAAGTTTGGTATTATCATCTAAACAGAAGAGAGCTCATTACCTTACCTTCTTGTGGGATGTTTGTTTCATTAGCAACAGCATATACCTACCGTATGAGCCTGGTGTTTTCTCTTCGTAAGTAAAATGAAGTTGTAGTTCCTCTTCGGACATTCGACTGATGAATACTTTCAGCAAACAGCAGATAACAAACAATGCATTGTGAGCTTGCCAAATAAAGAGGTGACTAGAAAGGAAGCAAAAGCAAATAAGAATCAGTAACGCAATTTGTGAACATACATTAAAAGTCACAACAAGGTATATGCCAGAGTAGACAAAGGGGTTCTTGTAGCTGAAGCAAAAAAAAAAAAAAAGCCAAAATGCTCTAAAGTGTCAACTGAAGACTCTCTGCTACAGCAGATAAGTTAGAAGTGTATTTAAACACAGTACTTTTTTCCAAGAGGATATAGTTTTATTCCTAATAATAAGTTTGTATTATTAAAAACAACATAGTTGCCAGAAGCGTCACTCCCCACAAAGAGCCTACTAGACGGCTTAGTATACTCCTAAAGGTTTCTAGGCCCTATGAACTCAAATCCACTCAAACAGCTGAGGTCTTCCTACAGCTTCAACACGAAAGCTATTCTGACTCCCCAAACCTTAGCACTTTTCCTGATCCAATATTCCTCAGATGACTGTATGCACCTATGGACTACAGGACCACAAAACAGCAAAGGTATCTATTCCACTTAAGATTTTTCCCAGCTTTCTGAACGCAAAGAGAATAAAGCTTCACATTTTCTCGAGTCCCAGTAAGCAACTGCTGGGAAGCCAACACAAGAGCATATACTCAAGCTCTTGCTTGAAACTATGTTGTCAAGGTATTGCTAAGCTAAAGAAGCAGGAGGCACCTGGCATAAGTAACTTTCCTCCAGACAGGAGCAAAAAGGCAGAGGGCAGTTCCAGTAGGAAGGGGGCACTAAAGAAAACATCTGTTTTTTTGAAGTCATGGATCTGATGAGAGTTAGACATTTGCCAAGGGGTAGAGGGGAACAGTTGCAGCAAGCTTCCTGGAAGAATTATATAGTGCTGTGCATTTAACCTCTTGGATTTTCTTCCTACCGCTGAAAGAGGGAAGCAAAAATAATGACAGTTGCCTGACATGACTTGAAAGAAATAACTTTATGAAGAAGTTCCCATTCAAATCCAATCCAATTTGAAGTATTCCTGAGATAAAATATTTAATTTGTAAATTTTTAATTTATAAGTTAGCTTAAGTGCTATTTAAAAATCTCCTGACCTTTTAAGATGAAAACAACGTTTGCTTTGAAGAATCAAGCATTCACTTATCTGAGCTATTACACCTATCATTTAGGTATTTAAAAAAAAAAAGCCAACCAACCGTCTTCCTCTGAGACGGTATTTACGCTCCAAGGGGTTTTGAGCGCTGCGCTACCAACCCAGTAATGGAGAATTTGTGCTGCATATTGGCTACATGCGGGGTCCACCCAGGGAAAAGTTAAGACAGCAGCACCTAAGGACTGCACAATAGGGAAGGCAGAAATTAGCACACAGCTACACATTTGGATCCAGTCAAACAGATGTGCTTTATGTAACACACAGGAAGAAGGCAAACATGCCTTTTCCCCTCCTGTAATCTATTATCTACTACACTTCACTGTCTATGCTTGAAAATGTACTAGATATATCTTTGTCTGCACAAGTAAGAGAAGTCTAAATTTTTGGTCTGGAAAATACGTTAACCAGCAGAGCAAAACCTCAAGAGCTAGCAACAAAAGAACATTTAAAAAGTGAAAGGGCACACACAGTTCTTCTCCATCTACTTACTTCTGACATTCTGCCGAAATTTTTAATTCTTTGGTTCTAGAAAGAAAGACTTTAATCAACGACCCAAGGTTTCCTGTTCGAGGATTCTTCTCAACTAGATGAAAGATTGCAAAGATATGATTATACAGCATTTGTAATTTGATACTATTTAGTTCAAAACAAGATACAGAGTGAAAATAAATTTCAGTGCCTTAAACATTTCTACATATGGTATAGTACAACAGGTTTTCTTCTTTAAGATTCTCCAGTGCATGCTTTACTACTCCATGATTGCTCTCTAAAAATACCTTTCAGCTTAGATTTAAATATACCGAGTGTGGAACTCCAACTGCTTCCTTTTCATGACTTCTTTACAGCACAATACAGTTCCCTATCAAGACATAGGGCTGGTTTTCACAGCTAGCTTTTACCTTCTTGTAACATCACTGATCACATTTATATTCTCTCCTCGTCATGTCCCGGTTATTTCTTCCCCCTCACTGTCTGGCTTGGAGGGCAAATGAGAAAGAGGAAGGGAGGGAGGGAATTGTTCTAATCCTTTCAGCCATTTCAATTTATACAACATAGTTAATATTGGAAGGTAAGTTTCTAAAAGTTAAGGACGTATAGACAAACTCTTATACACACTGTTTTAATCTTACTATTGGAGCACAGAGAGGTATAGTAAACAAAAGATATGAACATGCAAATGAGAGCTGTTTCTTAATCTTTCTGATAAACCACACGGAAAAAAGTCAAGATGTTTAATTTCTCACCTAAAGACTTGCAGACTGAGATAGTGGCTTCTTCCAGGAGCTTTAAGTCAGCACTAGATGGAAGGGAGGGGGGGAAAAAAATCACCATGGTTACATAAGCAAACGGAGTTCCTGAAATCAAAGCAAGAATTCCTAACAAAATAGCAGGAAAAAATTTCCATGAAGCACTTAATTTCAGCAATCCATTAGCTGGTTTACATAAATACCAAGCAGCATGAGATGCATTTGAAATATAGTGGCTATAAAACAGGAAATTAATATTTAAAATTGAGATGTTGTCAAAGGGAGAAGTCAGCACATCATCTGTGTTACTGCCATGCTTGGTCTGATAAGTCACTGAAAATAAAAATAGAACCGTAGCTTTTACAAAGAACTGGATTTCATATTAGATTTTTATCATGTGAAGTAACACCTCTTCTAAAAGCATAAATTAAAGAATCCTCAACCTGACATTTAACCTCAAGCTGAGCACCACTTTCTGTTACGTAATGTTATCTTACCGCAACAACCACTTGTCACACACACCAAGTTTTTCATAATTTCGCTAATTGCCAGTTGGTATGCTTCAACAAAACAACATCAGCTTAAACGAACAACAAAACACTAAAGCAGAACCCGCCAACGACCGCTTGAAGTAAACACCAGCTGTGTCAAATGCATAAAAAACACATTTTCTTCTACTGCTACAAACCTACTAGTACAAACTAATCGATCCTCAAAGGTAAAGCCTATTTTTCCTTAACAGATGGGGAAAAAAAATAAATAAATAATAATCAGGCATTTTGCCCAATGCCACATGAAGCAAGCTGAAGGTGTCCTAGTAACAACACCTAAAGCTCTAACCTCCTCTCAATGCATATTAAAAGTAATACTAGAACGCAAGCTTCTTCTCTTCAAACTTGATGCTATCGAAATGACAACTGACACTTACTAACGTACGATACAACATAAAGCCAGTTGATTTTGCACTTATTTGGATTTCTTATTCCACTTTACTTGTTAAGAAGTAAATGTTACTCGGGTTAAGAGTTTGGAGTCCGTTCCATTTTCCAAACTCGCACTTCAAAACAGCTAAAAGCCAACACATTTTCCTGGAACGCTGAAACCTGTATGCAATGGCATATTTCATCAAAAAATTACTATGTGTGACCAGGTACACGAGTAAACTCTTGACTGTTCAGTCACCATCTCAGTAGAAGAAATACAGCTCCCAAAAGTGGGATCTCTCTGAACATCAGACAGGGATACGGTTAAAGGGATAACTGAATCCAGCAGGTAAATGTATATGTCCGATATCAGAACAAGCTTTGTTCCCTGTTCTATCACTTTAATTTCTCATTTATAATGGAGAGACTCAGGCACATATCACAGGATCGGGCTGGGCAGAAGGCAGTTTATATTACAGGGAGCAATCAGGCATCGAGCTGAGAGGTGCAGATAGCTTTCAGGCTTCCTTTTTTTCCTCCAAGGGCTCCTGCTTTCAGTTTCTTGGAGCATCTTTTCATGCCCACTGCAAAGATGAAGGCTGTGGCACATGCGTTTCACAGCCACGTTACCTCCCGACTCTTCCATCCATCCTCACTTAGTTCTTTCTCGCGCAGATTCTCTTAGCGTTTTCCTTTCCCATATTCCAACCAACCGTGGGCTACAGACTCCCTCTACTGTGCCGCTAAAGCACAGGCCTAAAAGAGTTGGCAGAGAGAACAATTAAGTAGATCCAAACATTTCCTGCAAATGCAAATATGTTGTTAGACCTCAGTAGCGTTAAAAACTTTGCTCCTGATCATTCCATACAGTGCTTTGAGGTCCCTGGATGGAAACTGTTACAGAACTGTAAAGTGGACGTATTTAATAATTTACTTCAGTTCACTTTATAGCAGCAAAACAGATAAGAGAGAAAAAACAGCATTTAGCAGGCCTGGAAATTGCTCCTTCCCCACTCCCCTGCCTCACCTGCCACGAGGCACTCCCTAGCTGCAGGGAAGTCCTGATCTCCCACAGAAAGGGGTCGAAGAACCTGCCTGAAACTCCTTTATTTGTGAGATGTTTGGCCCTATATGCTTTTGTACATTCCCAGTTTGTGTACCCATGCAGTCACTACAGATCATTCCACATGCTCTCAGTAAGAAAATAAGTTAAAATAATAGCTCAAATCCCTATTAAAAATTCAGGAGATGCACGCAGAAGCAAAAATCTCTAAGAGATAAAATACAAAATAGCTGAGTTCCCCGGCTGACTCTCCCACTCACCCGCAACTCAAATGAGATCTGTGGCCCATCTAGGCCAATATAAAATTTCCAAGAGCTGCCAAAATAAGGCACCTCTTTGGAAAAAAGGCAACAGCATTTTTCTCCATAGCGCACACAAACACCAGGCATACGTAAGAAGCCATCTTCACAAAGTTCTCACCTTAAAGTTTAACATTACAGACTACTATAAAGCCTGAAGCAAGACATTTTATATTATATTTGGGCACATTTTGAAATATAGGAAATTCCATTTAAACGCAAGAAAAACTTTTACTCTGAGGGCAATCAAATACTGGAAAAGGCAGCCAAGAGGGGTTGTGGAGTCTTCATCCTTGGAGATGCTCAAAACCCAACCGGATACAGCCCTGTGCAACGTGCTGTAGCCAACCCTGCTTTGAGCAAGGAGGTCAGACTAGACTATGCTCAGAGATGCCTTCCAACCTGAGCACTTCTCTGATGTTTCTTTCACTGCAACTCCTCTCCTCGCCAAATCCCAGATACTCTAGTAATTTGCATGAATGCCTAATCTTCCTAAATGCTTGCCCAGACACCTTCTGTGTCCAAATTTTAATATAATTACTCTAACCAAAATAAATGTTTTGTTAATTTGCATCCGAAGTCAATAACATAAATGCAAAAGCCTGGACATACCCACACCCCAGCTGCTGCACAGGAAACCTACAGGACCCAAGATCATTCCCAACATCAACATTAAGTTGGAGTAGCACTCATGATAGTGGGAGACATAAAAGTGAGATGCCATTAGGTATAAAAGGGAAATACTTATAAGTAAAAATATGTAAGGAGAACCATTTATCTGTAAATCAACAAATGCATCAAAAGGAGAAAAAAGAAATTAATTTCTTTAGCTCTCCTTACAAGATTCTTATTATGGTGCCTTCCATCAGAGGAGAATCCTTCCCTGTTTAAAAGGCAGTGCAAGTAGCACAAGTGGATTTGCTAAAGCTCCCTTTATTTTCCACTTTCCTACCAAGATCGCACTGTCTTCAACACCAGTTTCAAGGCTTCACATATAGCACCATTCTCCATTGTGCTCTACGTCCCTGTCACCCACAGGAGCTCTCATCTTTTTTTTTTTTTTTTGGGGGGGGTGGGGGGGGAAGGTTCACTGATAGAAAGAAAACACCAATTCCAAGCCCCAATCCTTAGTCTGCAAACACCATCTGGAAGTGACTTTACGGTAGGATGACCAGGATACGAGAGAAGATTTTACAGCCTCTCTACAGACTCAATTAACATACAGTCTGATCTACAGGAATGACAGTTACTTTACGCAATCCTTCGGGATTTCCCAAAAATTAAAATTCAGTTTAAAAAAGTTTCATGCTTTAAGATGCAATGCAATGTACTATAGGCTGAACAATTTCAGAGCTCATCTGGCTATATCCTTGTAATTAAAGGTATGAAAGTCATCCTACTCAGAAGAAACAGGAAGCAGCAACATAATGAAACCCAAATCGTAACTAAGAACGTAAGAGGCCAGCGGTACGGCCTCTGTTCAAACACTCTTCGCATATAAAAATACTGTAAAATTTAATACTACTATTTAATATTGCCAAAGCTGCTGTTGCTTCTTAGGCATTTGCTTAAATTTTCCAATGAGTAACCTCGTTCATATGAAAGCAGAGATTGAAGACAAAAGAGGTGTGATCCCACATACGCTTCCTCCTGTGGCACAGTTAGATTTAAGAAATTCCTGTCCTACTTGCTCAACCCTATCTTAGCAACTACTGCTGTGCCAGGGAAATTTTAACAGACAGTAGTGGGGGAAAACAACCTTCTTTGTTTTTAAATTTAGATTCTAATCCATTTTATAGGACAGTCCCAAAACCAACTGCATCCATCTAAGAGAGACTAATTGTGGTCCTGAGTTGGACTCCCCTCAACTAGCTCCACCGTTGAAAACCCATGTGAAATTGGGCTCTTAAACTGTTGCGTTTGTCTGAAACGTTCCCATACTCTCGAGGACTAGAAGAAGTAGTAAGGGTATGGGCAGGAACAGCAACCAAATGAATTATTTCAAAGCTTTTCAATAGGAAGCACTTCAAGGTAGAGACAAACAGATTAAGATGCCTGCAAATTATCCTGTATATCACACTAATTTACTGAGGGCAGCTCATGAGACAGCACTTTACCTACAGTTTAATACCCTACAATCATTTTAGATTATGCAGATGAGCTCTTAATATCAACTGTCAGGATACTTTCCTCCCTTATAAATTACCTTGAAACATAAGTTTCAGAAAGCACAAACTGCACTTTGATATATACTTTTAAAAAATTAAAGTTAGTCTCAAAGGCGGTCTCCTGTTTCAGTGCTAAAAATATGCAGAGTAATTAAAAACAAAAGCTAGAACACCGCATCAACAGCTACAGACAGTGCAATCTTCTAGGTGCAAATGAAACAAGGACCTCTTGCACTTTTTGTTTTTAAACTTCTAAATTTGCTGTCCAGCTGACTGCTTGTCATCAAGTATTCCTTCCTAGTACCTTACAGGCTGGGAGAATATTATATTGGACCCCAATGCACTACAGAGATCTAAGATACTGCACAATCTTAATTCAACAAAAAAAAAATTCTCCTCCCAAGATCTAAAGATGCTGGGGACTTCTGTAATACAGATTGAATAATTACTGTAGCCACTCTAGGATTTAAACTTTAAAAGTAGACATTAACTGTTTACTTAAAGTCCATTTTCCCCTTATTTCCAAGCACTCTGCTTTACAACTGTGGAATTCTTGCAGGTTTTTTGTTTTTGGTTTCTTTTTTTAAAAACTTCTAGTTATTCAAAAAACATACAACCCCCCCCCCCCCCAAAAAAATTCTACACACTTGTCAAATTCCAACACGTTGCCAGAATCAAAACCAGTGGCAAACCAAGACCTTCAGATCTTTGGCAAAGCTTTTAACACTGGAGTTATTTTTCCTAGCAAAACGAAAACCAAATTTAATGCTTACAAATCCAGTATAATCGCCCTCATTCATGCCAGAGCACAGAACCGAACTTTGCCATTCGGAAGACTAGGCAACATCATTGCAAAATTTCATCTCGAGCAATGGAAACACAGGTAGTGAGAAGGAGCTACAAAAGAACACCCCCACCAAGAAATATATTGGAAAATAGCGCTGTTACATTCAAAAGAAATAGTACTGCTAATTGTTAGGCCCCAAGGATAGATTCTTGAAAAGAAAGGCTGAGGGGGTAAACCCATTTCTAGGTATCTGGGGCAAAGCTTAAGAGTAGCTTTCTTTCCTTAATTTGGGTAAGGAAAGAAAGGCGACAGATGTGGAAATAGCTGCCTTAATATTTTTGTACTGCAGAGACAGAAGATATAATATATTAAGGCTTATGCAGAAAATGGCAGAGCCAAGGTTCATAACGTAGCACAAAAGAAATACTAGAGCCAGCTACGGTACTGACTTTGCTCTACAACCCCTGGGGAGATGACGTTTCGTTAATGAATGAATATCAGAATGGAAACCCAGCACCAGAACGTCCATCCCTTCATTAACCCACAGAGCAGCACTGCTAGCAGGCAAACTATTTTTCAGTGCTAACAAGATCAAGTACTAGCAGAGTGAAAGAGTGAAGCTCCTTACGAGCACATGCGCACAGACACGCACACACACTACAATTTTCCCAAGCATGAGCAAACAGGTTTTTGCTCTGCACATAACTCTTAGCCTCAAGCTCGTCTGGGGTTTCTAACAAGTTGTGAGCACAGAGGCGGGGGGGAAAAAAAAACTAAGAATTCAAAGTATACTTAACCAGCTAATTTAGGTCCAACTGAACGTTGGAGGTGCAGGCATAGTCCCCATACACTTCAGGGGGGAAAAAAAAAAAATGAGGAGAAAAAAAAAAAAGGGTTTCATGGGAACTCCTGCCTCATCCTATGATCTGGTGACCCGCATTTTCAAAGTCCTTTGTAAAACCAAGAAATTTTATTTGCTCTTTTATATGGAGGGAAGTCCCACAGACTTCAACAAAGCTAATTACAGACAGTGAAATCTGCTTCCTGATAGAATAGACTTCTTCAAAGAAAACGGCTTTATCAGCTTTTATTCTAAAGGCATCAAAATATGACAAGTTTTAGAGTGGCATTGATTACTGTTTTTAAAACACCTCAACACAGCAAGGAGCAAGAATATTTTGCATACAAATTGGTCATTGCAAACACATCCATACAGGGGAAACGACTGCGTGACACTAAGCACCACACATTAGTGACAGAAGTGAACAGTAACCAAGGCTAACTTCCTTCGATAGGACACAGAACAGCACAGAAACTACGCTTACATCACATATTAAGGACTCCACACTAGGGACAGGAGAGGAGAAATCAAAATTAAGTTTAAACCTGCAAGCTCAAATACTGCCCTTTTGGTACCAGCAGTCATCATAGATATTTTTCCTGCTACAAAAGTCCAGACCCTCAAAGCTATATTATCACTTACTCACTATTTTGATATACACAAAACCATTCCAACATACACGATGCTAACACAAGCCAAAGTTGCCCCTTTGTTATTTTTCACAAGTGAAAGTACCACAAAGACAAAACAAAAAATATGAGTTATCACATGTACGTGCAATGAATATTGACAAAGTAAAACATAACATTGAAATCATGTTTAGACAGTACAAGTTTTGTTTTGCCTTGCTGAAGTTGTTCTCATAACATTTAATAATTGATCTTATGCCAATATTTTCATGTTCTTAGCATTTAATCACTTTGTACCTGCAGTTACTGCTCATAGTACAAGGAGTTTATTCATCAGTGAGTTAGTTACTGAAAAGATGGTTTTCTTACAGAAAAAGGTGGGGAAGGATGGTAAATTAAGCAGTCTATTGCTCAAAAAAAAAAAAAAACGGTTTTCGTTCACTGCAGATTTTTATTTTTGGCTTCATACTACCAGAAAGTCAGATTCTGCAGTAAGCTATTCTGGCACACGTTGAGGAAAAACATTACTTCTAAAAAGAAAATGGGAAAAAACAGTATAATAATTTAGAGTGGTTGAATCTGTTTCAGTTGCCTTATCTTGGATTTACATCAGAATAATCAGCAATCAGTCCCACAGACTTCAGCCAAACTGTAATTAATAAAAGACAGCGAAAGTTGCTTCTTGACAGCAGAGTTTTCAAAGAAAATGGTTTTATCTGCTTTTATTTTAAAGGCATCACAATATAAGAGGTTTTAGAGGTGCAGTGACTACGGTTTTTGAAAGAGAGCAACATGGCAAGCAGCAGGAATAGTTTGCATACAAATTGTCATTAAAAACACACCTACAAGGTAGACGACACGTAGCCTTAATATGGTAAGAATAAGGCCCAAACTGTAGGAGACAACCGCCCTCTCTGAAAGAGGAGAAAAGAAAGAGAGAAGCTTCTCGGTCAGTTTTTTTCCTTTGCTTAAGCAAAGCTTTTTCCCTTGCCATTGAATACAAAACAGAAGAATCAGCCCATTCAGTAAAATCATACTGTGGGAGTGCTGACTTTAATGGACTGTTCAGAGGAAAGATGTCAAAGAATAAAAAGCTGCACATAATTTATTGTATCAATTTAAAAATGCACCATATTAAGGCAAAATACAAGTTGTTCGTTTTTATGTCTTTCCATTAAAGGATCATGCACACTATTCTTCAACCAGCCACTCATTAAAAACTCCAGGGAAGGAACAAAGTGGAACAGTAAATATTAAGCATATGATTTCAGCATATGATTTAAGTTCTGTGTTAGTTAACTCTGTTTTAAGTTTTCCATCGTGAAAGTATTGTAACTAACAACACTGCTAAGGAGGAGGCTGCATTCTCTGTAGCAACTCATACGAGACAAACGCACCGGTCTGCCTAAATTGAGAGCAAAGACTCCAAAGTAAACCTCACAGCTCTTGTTTATAAGAACAAAGCCATCCTGAAGCGTTATGAGGGTTTGTTTTTTTTTTTTTTTTAATATCCAAACACTATTAAGATTGATATGTCAACTGCTTGACATTTAGGAAGTGGAAGATTTCAGAGGATTAATAAGATCTTAAACCAGCACCCCCTCCCCCAATGAGTCCGTTCTGTGCAATAAATATGGAAGGAAGAGAAAAAATGAAGTGGTGGGACTGTGAAGTTAGACCACCAGGTACCTGAGGGCTGAAAACAGGAATTCCTCAGAAGACACTTCCACAGCCCAAGGGCTTTTTACCTGCTCAGTATCTGTGGCATGCTACAGTTGTTAGAGCCTCTCTAAAGGCAAGGTCACAATGCACCTTTCACAGTGAAATAAGCATTAGGCAGCCTAAAATAAAATTGCTGGTCACTTCACTATTTAATACCATATATGCATATATACGCATATATTACCTCCTACCACTCCTAAATTCTGTAAGGCCCCAGTGACTTTACCTGCCAAATACCAGAGATTTGCTCCGGCTGTTACCATCTATCACTCCTGGCCAGGGGGAGTTATGGGCAGTGAGTACGGATTCACTTCCGGCTCCTCATTTCTCTCATTATTGGAGACTGATTCATAATCAAGGTTTGTGAAACACAGACCAGACTTACTTCCACCCCTTCCTTAACATTCTTTCCTAATATTTGCTTTGTTATTAATAAAACTAACACCATGAGGTGCAATGGGACCCAGGAAAGCAGGAAATTACACTCCCAGAACATAGCTCTGTTTTGACCATGTGCTTACACGTTCATTTTTTTGGATGCGATGCCCCCAACACTCCTTCATTGTACCAGCAGAATTGTTTTGTGGCGCCATGCTATGAATCACTCTAGGGAATTAACCTGGCTGAAAAAAATAATCTTTTCTCTTTGCTAGGTTATTTTTCAGGCGGATCAGTTCCTGAAGTCCAGAGCAGACCCCTACAAACACCTGAAGGGATAGTGCAAGGGCAAGAGTATCTTGCATCACATTGCTGACAGAGACAGTAACACAGAAACCCAGCAACCTTGCAGTCAGTAGTACAGACGCTTGGCAAAGTTTATTCCCACCTACAAACTACCTCCTGTCCTTTATAGGAGCAGATCAAGAATTTGACTGGACTGAAAAATAAGCCCAGTAAAGAAGACAGGGCAAACAAAAAAAATAGTACAAAGTGCTAAAAAAAGGAAAAAACAAAAAATGAAGAAAAACAGAAGAGCAAAGAGTAGCACCGTTGATGGATCACGTAGGTATCATGCCTTCATCTCCCTCAGAGTAGAAATCTGGTAATTCACTAACTCCCAAGACCTAGGCCTCGGGCTTCCAAGTTTTGGGATTAAACCAGCATGGTTCCTCAGAAGGTCCAATTCAGTTTGGCAACCTGTGAGATCTTACTTTGGAAGCTGTGATCAGCAAGTACCTGGATTAATCCAGAAGAGCGCTTAAAGCAAAAGTGCTATTCAAATATTCCTCATGAGAGACAAAGCACACACAGAAGTGTGTTGAAACATGAACTTTACTTACACATACGCTGATTCAAGTTTCCCTTAAACATATCGCAAGTACGCTTTCTTGTCTTGTCCTTGCAGATACTGTTTCCAAACTATGGGTGAGGTTTTGTGAATGAGGATGAGGTTGCAGTCAACTTTGCCAGAAGGAGGCAATCCACCATGGCCTCCCCTCACACGCTGCTGCCATTTTGTGCTTCCCAGATAGTTAAACGAGCAAAAAACATGCATGTCGTTCTTTCTACGGCCTCCTCCTCTTTGCCAAACCCAGACAATCAGAAAAGAGGGAGAAAAACTGCCTAAGAGATTCTAGACTCTGACTTTTAAGTGTTGGTAGATGGCTGGCTACCTAAAGGCCTTGTGCTCCTTCCCTAGGTCCTACAAAGGAAATAATTACTGATTCTAACATGGCAGATATTCATCATATCTAATAGTAGAGGAACAAATAACTTGCAAACAATCACCTGCCAGACACATACTAATTTAGCAACAGATTAATGGAACAAAGTATATTTGAAAGAAGAGGAGAACCTTAAATTCTGTCTTGTTTGACAAGAAACTTGGCTCCTTTCCACAATAATCAAAAACTACCATCTTGCTCCTGTCAGAAGGATGACCTACACTCAGGTCTCATTATAACAAAACAGAGTTGACATGATATTTCATAATCTTTCAGTCTCTAAAACGAACATTGACCTCTACTGTTCCGTTCCTGCAGGCAAGGTCATCCGATTTAGACGATGGCTGATGAGGGTGTCCTGCAGCCAACAGTGTTTGACCCCATCTGTCAAATGGTTCTCTCCCAGGTAGATGCAACTTCATGGGAAATTTCTGTTTCCTTCCAATTATTAAGCAGCATAGAAGACAGAACTACGCTTCTAAAAATATTTCTCTTCTAGCTGCCAGGCAAGAGCACCATCTGGTGTTCAGCTAATTACACTTTCAATCTACTTTTGGATCAGTTTCCCTTTATAATTATTTTAAAACAAACTTAGTGTACAGTGGGTCTGACTCCATGAAACATGCACAAGAAAAGCTGCAAAATAAGCTCTTAAAGACTCGTTTACTTTGGTGGGGGTGGGGAACAGGGGCGCAGCAGAACACCTGAAAAGAAATTGCTCCTTTTTGATACATGACTACTTCCCCCTAAAAAGCCCCAATGCAATATTACATGACGTCTTAGAACACTGTCCATCTTATTAATCATGAGTAGACTGTAAGCAAGATCTTGCACCCTCAGAGAACTTAAAGACTGCTATTTCATCTGGTGCCAAAAATTCCTTTACACCCCTCCTTTACAATACCTTAACGTCTTGCTGCCTCCTGACTATTCTCCCCATACAGGAGCCACAGATCTTTCCTCTTCCTCATTAACCATTTTCTCTGCCATCTCAATTTTCAGTTACTCACAAGCATACTAGTGCAAGCAAGAAAGACCCTTTATCTGACCTGCTCTTAATTGTTGCAAAAAAAAAAAAAATTGCGCTTGGCCTTTTAAACGCTAGCGTGCATAGCATCTAAGACACCGCACATAGGTAACTCATACAACATGTAAACAATACCTCATTACGAATTGTTATTAAAGAGCTATTTTAAAAAGTCAGTTAAGTGAAGTCACAAGGGCTTTTATTTTGTATTTCTGGAGATGCGCTACGGATCCTTTCAGAAATATTAATTCTGTTTCTATCTAAGCTACTTGCTAGAGCAAAAAGATACGCAAGAGAAAAACCAACTTGATGAAGTCACATTTCAGGTTAGCTATCGGTAACATTTTATAATTTTGGAGGAAGTACTGTAGAGCTATGGACCACATCATCCCAAGAGAAAGTTTATGACCTTGAAGTTAGCACACAAATTTTAGAGATACTTAGAAAACACTTTTTACAGATAACATGTGAAACTATCTTCTTTTAAAAGGTAAAAATAGGAGAAAAAAGTTAAGGCCATACAGATAAAGATGAAGAAACTCAACAGCTAACCTAAATTAACTCATGGGAGATGCTCAATGCAATAAAAGTTTGCGATGACAAGGCCAGAAGGATTAGTCCTGTAACCCACCTCTACTTGAGCTTGTTAGTGCATGAAACAATAAGTGTTTCAGAGGAAAAGCACAACGGAGGCTCATTCAAAAAAAAAAAACCAAAACAAATAATAAACACACACAGGAACATGAGAGACCTACTTCTCATCTTTTCTAGCTGCTAGAAGAGCAAATAGCAGTTACAGCTATTACGAGGAAGAAATAAACCCACAGAAATGGGAGATGTGGTGGAAAGAGATTCCAAAATTAGAAATAAGTCTATTCTACACAGGCCTTTATTCCCTTGCCACCTAAAACAGAAATAAAGGAAAACTTTTTTTCAGATTTGTCATTTTTACATCACCAAGGTTTAACGCTTCACCAAGTATAAACTTACCTGTTTGTTGGAGCGGTAAAGCTAAAAGATAATAGCTGATTCCAGAATGGGTCATTCTCAGAGATTGGCTCTGCTCCTGATAACTTTTTTAAGTACTCATTTTCTGGAAGTTCGCTGATGCTGCTGCTATTTGCTCCCATCTTCTTTATTTGGTAAATCCTTTTCTAAACTTTCATTTCTTCAAGGGGAGAGAAAAAAAAAAAGAAACATTTGAATTATTTGAGACAAATAAGGAATATACAGACCTCTGCTAAATTAGTGACCGGTAAGGCTTTAATTCACTCTCTGGAACAATTACCGAAAAGTAGAAAACCAAGGCATATAGGAAGGCATTCAAAAGACTGTCAACAAAGTTAGAACACCAACATCCTCACCCAAGGAGGTTAAAAGTTACTATGCTGTACTTCGGTCCTCGTCTCACTTGGGTTTTCATAAATCTCACTCAACAAGAACAGGCTGTCGCAGTTATATCAACATCAAGGCTGTTACCAGTGAGGGAAGCTACAGGGAATTCACAATTTAAGCACGGATGTTAAGTTGACATGCTATTCAAAAATATATTTTCCAACTGAATACGCACAGCTACCTAGGCACATGACTGCTTTTGACGAGAAAGTCATGCAACTAAATCCCTCTGTACCATCAACCTACGTACCATCCACTCCCTGGAGCTTCAAACCCTGCCACATTAAGCACAGGTGCTATCACTACCGCACAGCTAACCTGAACCAAGCAAGCAAAAACACTGTCACGTATAAATTTGTTGATCTTTGTAAAATAACATGGCTGGTTCCAGTTAACCACGTGGGGACAGGGGGAAGGCTAAAAATATAAACACAAAGACAACTGTTTTTTGAAGCAACTCCTGCTGAAGTTGGTGGAGAGAGACCCTAAAACCCCTTTAGATTATTAGCCGTGTTATATCTGTTTTGTGGGAAGAACGAGAAGATTTTAGTTTTCCCTGCTGCTTATCAGCACTTTCCACCTCTATAAACAATTTAAAGAAAAAAAAGAAAAAAAATCACCAAGATGCTGATAACTACCTGCCAAGAACGTTACTAAACATCTGACATCTTTCCAGGACATCAGTTTCAATAATCTTCCACCTTCTGAGAAGAAATAAGTAACTACGTAATTAGTGAAAGTAAAGCCTTATACACTGTGTTACTTAATTACTTTTGAGCTGGCATTAGAGGTTAAGAATTAGGTATAAGGACAGAAACAGCTATATCAGAAGATGGAAACCACTACCCAGAAGCAACTCGTGACTTAGTCCTGGCAAAGACATAATAATCTGTTTCACAGTGACTATGCAAGAATTGCTTTAATAGTGACCCGCTTAGGCTACCTGACAAATGCAAACATTGCAGCTTTTGGTTGCATGAATGAAAAGGGTGCCAAACAAAGAGTAGAAGCTTGCATGATCAAAAAACAGTACCTCTTCCCAACAATTACTTAAGCTGCAGCATTTCTCTGCCCCAGGTGCAGAAATTTCCATGAATTCCAAGAACAAACAATGTGGTAGGGGGAAGAAAAAAAATACATATATCTTCTGAGGGCTACCTAATTCAGTGAGACACCACCTCTAACTCAAAAAATCTCCCGTTCAGAAGTTGTTTGAGGCTGGGAAAACACCATTATACACTGCCTCCAGTCTAGTACTCCTCCCTCCATAGTCACTATTGGCTATGGTTGAAGACAGAACACCAGACTAGACGAAACCTTAGACTGACTCAGGACATCTAGGCTTATAATAACTCTGCACAACCATAGCTTTGCCATCATGTACCCAGGGAGCTCTGTTCTTATGCAGCAGTCTGGTTCCTACTGCCTCCTTTTACATCTTATCAAAGGAGAGAGACATTTAATAATATCAAATGTCTCATTTAGCAAAAGTTCTGAAGACGCTGACTGTAGCTTTTGGAGAGGTTGTTTCGCCATGTGGACCACCAGACGGAAGAGAGATTCAACAGCAGTCTAAGTTTAAGAGGGAAGCTTGTGCCAGGGGTTTCTGTGGAGAAGCATTAAATTGATTACATCTTGCAATCCTTTAAGAGGATTTCCAAAATTTTGGCTATTTATTTATAAAAACAGAACGAGCGCATCCTACCTGAATACAAATTTTGCTACTTCAAAGAAAGTACAGGACTCAGCATATTACTTTTGAAAGAAAGCCAGTGAATACAAAAGAAAAAAAAAGGCTTGCATATGATACAGGGATACCGGATCATCATTTAAAGATAGAAGAATCAAGGCTGAGCTTGTACACACATATCTCAGCTCAGCAGTTCCTGGTTTGCACGTGCCCTACTATCACAGAAACCAGCAGCAATGCTTTTGGCCCGGGGCCCATGTTTTGACTCAAGTCCCTTCCCTGAACCTTTGAGCAACATCATACATTTAAACTGCTGTTTCTTAGAGTTCACACAGTTCAAGTCTCTCCATCTGCCTCAAGTTCTTTTTCTATACTCACCCATTTGAGCTGGGGCTCGCTCACTCCAAGATGAGCATGTGCCTCCCACCCAAGGGAGAAGAGAAGCAACAGGGAACTGGAGCCCTGCCTTTAAATCCCACTAACTTAATGTGTACCTCCCTTGAGTGACCTGCAGCAACCCTCTGATAGCAACCTAAACCCTTAGCCCTTTCTCCTGAGGTGAGTCACTCCACTTTCTCTTCTGTTCAAGCTATTCTCCCACCTTGCTGTAGCCCCAAAGCCGCCCATTTAATCCAACTCTACATAAACGTGAGTGTGATGGGATCGGAACAGGTTCAAGCTATTTTTGGAAAAAAAAAGTCTGCATACTTTCCAGATTTCCTGCAATATCCCAGATTAAGTTCAATTACAATAAATCTCAAAACAAATAGTGCTTTAAAAAGTAAGTTTTAGCAAAATATTTATTGTCAGTTTTCACATTCAGTTTCAAACTTACATTGCCCAAGCATGGGTCCACTTGTGCAGCCAAAGCCACATTCTCTGCAGCAACACGGTAAGCAGCTGGCTACAATCCCCTATGAATACTCCATTTGCAAACACTCTGGAGCCCAGCTGATTTCTTCCAAACTGAAGAGGTTAATTTTTTTTTCATTATGCTTTCTACAGCGCTTCCTGAAAGTAACAGAAAGTGCTGGACGCCAGCTGATTTTTTAATTAAATAAATATCAAGCCATTGAGATATGTCAAAAGAATTTGCATGCTAGCTTGAATTCTAAATATTTGTAAAACTAGTCAGTAGGACATGTGGACTTTAAGAGCTTTTCCTTTCACTCCTTTGGGAGCCTCTCAACTAAGGAGCCTCGTATTTGCATTGCAATCGTCTAAACATTGGTGACAACAAATCTTAGACCAACCAAATATGTGGATTTTCTCTCTCCATCCTCTCTCAGGAGGGTTTTTTCCCCCTCTCCTAAGGCACAATATTTCACTGTACTCTGCACAAGTAGAAATCTTGGCAAGTGCTACTGGTGTATATATAAGCAGGTGTTCACATTTAGTAAATATGACTGCTGTAACAAAGCTGACTTCTTCAATCAGGAATTTGTGTTACTTCGAAACTTAGGGAAGCACTTTGCAAAGATTTGCCTGAGTACCTTCAGCTCCTACAATCCAAACAGCCATAGGCTCAGCCTTAAATAAGGCATTTAAGAGGATCATTGGTCATCACTAAGTGACAGAGAAAGCAACTGTCTTTCTTGCAGAGGTCATGCATATTCCACAGGAAAAGTGTGTTTAAAAACCAAATCAACCAACACCACCACACCCACCCACCCACCCCCTTTCTGGCATTTTAACAAAAGTAACAGGATTAACCCCAATGCTTTAACTTATGTAATTGTATTTTGCATAGGATCTCCAGAATATTTCCAAGACAGATGCTATTCTCCACTTATGAAAATGGTTTAGTGTGATATGAACTATTAAACAGCAAGTGTTCCTCTTCGAAATAGCTACCCTTTAGGTGAAAGGATCACTAAAGTGATTTTCTCTAACTTGACTTCCATAACAGTCTGTCGTACAGAAAGACTGCTATAGAGAATCTTGGTTCCAAAGTCACTTCAGAATGAAAAGTCAAACAGATTCCAATTTCTCTCAGTTTTAAGTACGACAGCCACAACAAACACCAAACAGCAGGAAATCTTTTTTCATTCCAGACAAGCTAGTCCCAATGACACCGATAAATTACCAATGAAATTTAAAATTTGACTTCTCCAAATACATTTAAAAAAATGCATGGTTCATTGCAAAAAAACTAATGTTAGACTTCTCTTAAAAAGCAATTATTCTTGCTCAAAAAAATTGAAACAATTTATTGCAGGTCATTTAGTTTAATGCAGTACTATCACCATTAACAATATGAAAGAATACAATGTTTGCCACTTCATGATTTTAACCTTTTCTTCTAAATAAGCTGGAAACATCCCCAAAGAATCGTAACCTGGTCTGCAAGTGTCATGCTTTATTAAATTTATCTAACAGCTATCCAGTCACAGAACTTGGCTCCAAGACACAGAAGCAGATGCTTCAAAGCAAACGCAAGGGAGTCTGTCTTGCGCATCAGGACTTATTCCAATCTTGAACAGTTTAGGGGTTGATTAAATTCTGAATTTACTACCCCTTCTGAAAGATTTTAGTATTAGTTATTAACAACAGGTACAAGAATACAATTTTTTTCCTCTTCAAGTTAAAAGCCGTTCTGCAATATACACACCACCTTTCTACAACTTTGTACATAGTTATCTTCCTCACAAGAGGAACATGCATGCTACAGCTTAGAGGCACAGAATATCCATCCAACAGTATACCTTTGGGTGTGGGACGGTTTTTTGTTTGGTTGGTTTTTTCTCCTCCTCTTTTCACCTTTGGTGTCCATCCACCAAACACTGCCATAGGTCCACCCACGTCCTTCTACTTTCTCCTTTCACATATGTGTAAGTACTGCTGTTATCAAAGCAGAAAAATACATGAGCTCAACCGCAGCAGTAATTTATAAGCATGACTCAAGGTACCATATGGGTACACGTGAACTTGGGAGAAAAACTCGTCACACTCTGTAAGCATTCAATTTACATAATTTTAGAGAAGTACTTATAGTGCCACTGAGGATTAAGTCTTCTGCTTCTCAACTTAATTGCTGAAGCCAATCTTTCAATAATCCATCTAGTAAAACTGGCTCAGAGAAAAGCAATTCCCCCTTCCAAAACTATGTTTGCCATGACTATCTGGCTGAGTCTGCAGACAACTTGAGTTTAAAAATGTATTTTGTTTAAGTGAATATTTTACAACTTAAGAATTTGAAACTGTCACACAGACAATTTTATAATGAAGTCTGAGATCTACTGTCTATTTTAACATCGTTTTGTTAAAGACATGACTTAAAGTTACAAACTGATGATATTATGCATTTGAAAACATATAGGGAATTAAAATCCTGCTAGAATATAATCCCCCATATGCTTTAAAATTCACTGGTTTCTCAACTAAAATAAATGGACACTGTTTTCCTTTCAAGCAAAACAGACAATACTATCACTGTGAAGATGAGACGGTACAAGATATAATGCTGCTTATTCAATGAAATAGCCATACTCAGATTTCGGTTGATTCCCATCTGCAAAGATGACTGTATGTTTCAGATCGCACTTCACCAGTGAGATGTTAAAAGTCCCACATAATCCTAATATAAAAATTCCCATACACTTACTACACTACTGCAATATATAAAATTTTCCATGCATCAGAAGACCCAGGACACTTAGAAGATACTTTTCAGCTCCAATATTTGAATTTTCTTCTCCAAAGTATAATCAAATACTCTCTTCTTATTCATATTACAATAATATTCATGCCCAGAATCAAATGTCTTGCAGGCTAAGTACCATACTCAGCACTTAGCTACGAAACTTATGAACTGAGATTGCATCCACCGATAAAGAACAGTCTAAATGAAACCAGCTACACTTCATAGATGCATATTCACGTGCAGGATCAGAGCTTGAAGCTTTCTGTTGCCTGCTGAAAGCATTATGTTTAATCTCCAAAACCTGTAAAATCATCCTTTTGGATATTCTCTTGTCTCAAGGCAATCTAGTCTCTCAGTACACACTCTAGAAGTTCACAAGACTGCAAGATCACAATGACACCAGGTCCCCAAGCTTGAAACATCCGATCCAAAGTATTTTGTACAAAACTGCATGTGAGCATCCCAAAGGCTGCCAATCTAGTTATCTGTCACAATCTCAGCACTGTCATAGCCTACTCCCAAATACAAGATGTCCCTGTTTTCCATGTAGCACACAAAATGTCTCAAAAATGTCTCATTTCCTAGGCCCACTAAAAGGGAGACAAGCCAAAAACTGTAAATCATATAGGTCCCAGAGGATCAGAGCAAGTGTTTAGATATATTTGCTTTAATCCTCACCCTTCAGTATCTCAGTTATTCTAGGCCTGTGCCACATTTCATCAGACACATGAAGGACTGAAGAATCTCTGAAGAATCAGGACATAAAAGAGATGTTACTTCTGCTCCTCAAGAAACAACTACACACACTTTGGGAGATGAAAGAAGCGTTCTGAATGAAAGCCATGTCTTTAGACATATATTTATGTTGACTGCTTTCCACTGTTTCTAAAAATTAGAGTCTCTGCACTGATCAACTTTAGCCCTCTGCCCGAAATACCTATAGCATCCATACAGAACAATTGTTCAGGCAAGCCCATTCAAGTGGGAATGCAAATTGGGTACCATGCATAACCAAAGCTTCACAGGCATAGGAAATAGGACAGACAGACATTAGCCCACAGAAATAAACACTGACCCTGTAAAACCAAAGAGGATTGGTTTGAATTTCAGCAGCTAAACTACACTTTCTTCACTATCTTCATAGCTCCTAGTTGTTTTCTGCCCACTTACAGAAAAAAATAGCTAAGAAACAGTAACTGGAACCAACAATTTAGATGACAGTTAAGTCAGCTCTCCAAAGCACTTATTTTTATATTTAAAAAGTAAGTGACACCAAGGTGACAAAGCTCCCTTAATAAGGCTGGTTCTGCAGTTTGTCTGGTATATTACATGCTTATGAAACTGCACTGCTTGCAGAATTGTTTGGGAAAAGTTTTGGTGATATTAGCAAGGCTAGGAGGAAAAAAAAAAGAAAAGAAAGAAAGAAAAAAAAAAGGAAGTGTGATTTGAAACTCTTAGGCCTGATGTAGCTAGACAGTCACTTTAGAGAACAGCTTTATACGTCCCCTCCGATGCGCAGCACTCTGCAGCATTTTATCTATGCAATAACATTTCGGCAGCACAATGTTTTATTTCTTAATGTGATTAAAACTTAACTAGTATCGATGATATATTTACTATAAAGGCTACTGTATATTCAGAATAAAAAGCAGTAATATAAAGCTCACCAATACCAAGAGTTTATTAATAGACTTCCCATATATTCCAAAATGAGGAACAAAGGTGCAAGAATATTGTCTTTGCCAACTCAATTGGGCAAGGATCTCTGCTAGATCCTTGACTAACGTAGCAGAAATATACTGCAATGAGAATTTATGTCTCTAAAAGCAATCTTAAAAAAGAATCTTTACAACACTGAATCTAATAATTTTTGCCATTTTTAATCAGAAAAAAAAGCACTGTTTTTTTTAATTCATAACACGGAGTCAAAATATCAGCCATGACTTAATGTCTGGTGATCATAAAAATGCAGTTAAACCCCTGGCATGAATTCACACTCCCCTAAGTTTCTCAGTCACTTATAACCAAGTGGCAGGGGAGATGTCAGAATGGACTGAATATATTCTTCTACTAATCAAAAAAAAAAGTGTTTTGTGCAGTTTTTATGTTAACAAGTTAGAAGGAAAAGGGGCTGTTTCTGCTCATTTTACTGTATCAATTTAGAATTTTCTTCCCGTGTTGCGCAGGATACTTGGTGACTACCCCCTTCTCCAGTTCCCTTTAGCAACGTCTCTTGTATTTATTCCTGCTAGGGAAAGTGTTTAGACACATACAACCAAAACAAAAAACAAAAGAAACTTTCTGCAAAGCAGGGGGGGAGAGAGGCAAGTGTTTTTGTGTGACAGATAACGAAATTCTCTAGAAGGGCCCATACATTTTAAGCGTCAAGTGTTCTATCTTTGCACCCAGGGATAAATACCATCTTCCATAGCTACCTCTGCGTTGGCCAAGTTCTCCGCTTCTTCTCTTTTTCAGACGCTATCAAGATGATAGCTACTGTCTGGGTCACAAAAGTCTTGTCTTTACCTACGGTTTTTAACATGTTTTTGCAGTAGCACAGCACACTAACCATGCACCAGATAAGAAAGTATACTTTTTGTAAAGCTCGGTACTTTGGGAAGGATATACTTTAGAGCAGCAGTAAGAAATACAACACAATTATAAAGTGGTCCAGGTAATGCTTAACCACGTGAAAAATAAAGAAAAGCACATCTTTAAGTTTATCTTAAGAGACTATCAGACTTCTCCACCATTTACTCTCATGGATAAACACACTATCTTCTTTGTTCCTCCTTTCCAATAACTTGTTCTAGTGCCTTCCTCTTTTGTAGAAAGTGCTTGAAAAAAAAAAAAGCAGCAATGAAGTAGTATTTGTACAGTCCTTACCAGTTTCACTGAAAGCTAAAGGGTCCTGAAGAGCAATAGCAGAAGTGACTAATTTTGATAGAGATACTGAAGGCAAAGGAGACCCCAATAGGAAAGCCAAACAGCTGCTGAAAAAACTAGTGACGATACCGTATCTTCTGCTCCAGTTCCTTTTTCACGCATGTTTTATGCGTGAGTCAGTCTTCAATGAAAGCCTATTTCTGAAGGGCCCAATCTGCTTACTTCACATCCCACCTACAAGACAGTTGTTCTGCTCACAACTGAAGAATGGATTTTTCAAGGCCTTCTTGGTTAGGTAGTGTATTTTCAGCAGAAGAAATCCAATGCAGGTGAGTAAGCCCAGACATCGAGGTCACTGACCAAACTGCTCAACAAGAGATGCTGTGAATCACCTTTGTCCTTGCCATTTAATGTTAAGGTTACCATAGACTTTGCTAATTTGTAATAAAAACATTCTGAAGAGGAGGTGCCAGCAAAAAGAAAACCTACATTCTATAAATTAGATTAAGATGTGTGGTTTATGCAATTTCCCACAGCCATCTCAGGAACCTAACACACATCATCTTTCATTCTTCAAAACAGCATATAAGCACTAATCAAGAAGGCCCATAACCCCAAAGAAAAATGACAATGAGAGACATTTACAAAATATAACTAAGCATCAATTAGTAATCATTAATTACCCAGAGTGAACAAGACAGGAGCACATCAGCAGAATAATACATACAGCCTAAAAGAGCTGCTGAAAGAAATTATGACAACTGTAAGGAACGTTTAGGAAAAAAACAACAACAAAATATTTTTAAAGAAAATAAAAGGATTCATACACCGGAGTGAAGTAATCACAGCCAATACCTTCTCATTTCTAGCAAGCTTTAATCCCACGCTGGAAGACTCAAACCACTATGACTGTGAAGGAAGTTGCTTCTGCTCTTATCAACTCCCCTAGCCACATCTACTGTGATCACTATGTACATCATACTTGATCACTTGTTCAGCATACTCCATCACTATGGAGATACCTCTGTCCATTACAGTTTCAAAATAGCTTATTCCACATGAATTACCAGTCACCTTCACTATTAAGCTTTCCTGTGTTAGAACTGTTCATTCAGAGGTAAAACGCTTTGGTAAAACTGCCTTCCTCTAAAGTTACACTGGATTGAAAGACTTTTCATAAAAATGCTGTGCCTTCTTACCGTGTCAAGCCTTTGCCAAAAAAAAAAAACTTGATGCACAAAGTCTTGCGGAAAAATTATGAAAGCGTTACACTGTGGCTCTGGACAGCAGCAAGCAAATACACATTTCAGGCAAATAAGGCATCTTTAAAGCAGCATATTGTATACAAATTTTCCATTACTGTTCTGAAGACCTAAAAAGCAAGTCTGTCATATTTCCATCTATCATGTACCAGCCCTTGTATTAGCACATTCCAGAAACCCCTTACACGACATGACTAATTTATATTAAGCTTATTTGTTCTCTCCCCCCTCAGTGGGAATGGTTTGTTAGAGGTAAGACAGCGGGTACCAGCTAAGCTTCTTGAAGGAGCTTTTGCTGACAAGGAATGAATCCTACAAACACCTTTCTGTTAAGAAGTGGATGGCACTTCCAAGTAATTCCACTTAACTTTTACAGCTAAATAAGCACTTACAGATCTGAAGTACTTCTTTGCCCAATTCACATACAAGCAGTGACACCTATCCCTAGCTCATTAGTATAAATTCCACAAGACATATTAGGGATGCGTTAGTTTCGTCATTTTCTAACGCTTCCAGTTATGCTCCCATACTATAGACCTGTTACTTGCTGCTAAATCTCACTGAAGGCTTAAAAGCCTTTAACATTTGTCATGATCTAACAGAATTTAAAGCAAAAAAAAAATATAAAGATCACTTTTCTGACCTCCTACATAATTCCAGTCATAACATTTTATTACATAATTACTGCACCGAGCCTACCAATTTGAGGGTAGAATGACAGCGTCAGTTTTAGAAATGCATCCTATCACAGCTGGAAGGGGCAGGAAGGAATCAAAAAGTTACCTCTATTCTGACTCTTACTTTCACACACCCCAAGCAAAAGGCAGATTTCAAATCCAACAAGTGTTTTCTGGAATGCATGCAGAAACAAATTCTTCAAGCTGATTAAGAAAACACCATTAGAATGGAAGGAGTCTGCGTCAAGTTTCAAACGCACCTCACGCTTCTGCGTAAACCCTTGCTCCACCAGTTAAATAACTGCAATTGGTACATAGGATGTTTTTCAACAGTTTCAAGAATTGGAAATTCAAATACTAGTTCTACTCTTCATACTGGATGGATTTTTCTTTACAGGTTCTGTTAGCCCTCATCAGTGAGATTCTTGATGCTTTCAAAAGAGCTGTATTGGAACTATAAAATGAGAAGAACAAATAAAACTCTAAGCAGGAATATTTATGGAACATGGAGTTTAACACACATGTGTGTATATACATACATATAAACACATACATACATATATACACTATATATACATACTATATATACACATATATACATGTTTCATATGGGCATGCACATATACACACGCAACATAACATGCATATCCTAAACCGAGAACAGGTCTTACAGCTTAAGAATATATCCCATATCTGCATCAGTATTAATATTACCATTTTCATCATCTCATCTTCCAGGGGCTGGAAGGAGACTTATTATCACAAATACAGCAATGCTTTTCAAAAGCACAAGTACACACCAACTACCTGATAATTTACGACCGATTATAGCATTGGAAGTGTTGTTCAACATCAAAACGTCTCTTCTTTTTTCTATTGGCATAACTACCTAGAAATCAATTTACAGTAATTCACTATCATAATTAAAATGGGCTGCTGGATATGACACAAGTCATGGTAAACCTAGCATGGTTTGGTAATTCAAATTACCACTAACTTGGTACAGCTATCTCTTCACGGAAGGGACATTAATATTACAGCTGCATGTATTTAAGACCTTCTCCCTACTTCCCTCTCAGACATAAATAACATTTGTCTAATAACCAAAGCGCTGTTTCAAAAAGAAAAATTCAACTACTTTTTAAGCTTGACAAAGATGCTCATTAACAGGCCCGCGTTGTTTCTTTAAATACTGGTATCTTTTGACATATCTCAAAGGTTATACAATTATTTTGGCATCCACACTCTTCCCACAATTAGGTATTATGCAGTCTTTACAATAGAGCTATTTGTCTCCATTTTAAATGTTTCCCACAGCTAGAAATTTATCTACAGCATTAAAAAAAAGCATGCTGCACAGAAGGCCAAATATACGTTTTGCATGTATACTAATCTGATATTATACTGCACATCATGATGTATATCACCTGTCTCCAGGGCCTGCTGTAAACGAAATTATACTTGCTAAACTCTGTAATTACTATAAGGTACAGAGTTCTCATTTTATGATAATTCTTTAAAGCATACTCTCTAATCATCATCTTCTGTCCTCTGTGACAACAGTTCATGAGCCACCACACAGGATTTCTTACTCTTCGTATCTTCTTTGAACAAAAGGACAAGGCTTCTTATACTTATGAGGCTTAATAAACTTGCAAGCTCAACTGTCAGTCATTAGCATGTTAAAAACATTCTGATTTTTTCCTCCTATTCACCTGATAAAATAATCAGGGGCATCAAAGCCATCTAAGTTTAGTGTTAGTTTGCTATAAATATTTCTCTGTTGAACTAATCACAAAACGCTGAGCACTAGACGCCGTACTAGCAAAACACGAGCCCAGGACTGGAAGAGAAGGACAGAGCTGATGCATTGCATTAGCCACGTGAGGATGCAGTGCAGAATCTAACTCCCCAAGGCCATCCATGTGCTTCTCCTGCTGGAAGCAGCAGCAACGCAAGAGAAAAGAGCCCACTGACAGCACAGAATGAGGCCTTCTGAAAAGAGCTCCTTGTAATTTAAGGCACAACAAGGATTTTTAAGGTACTCCACCAGGAGGGACTTTGCTGGTTTTAAATTGGAGCCTGATAAAATTAGGGATTACATAACATGATGTCCTAAAGGTTAGGAGTCTGGACCCAATGACCCAGGAGGTTCTTTCCATATCCGTGCACTTAAGAAGTGCCCGCTGTAAGAAATACTAACAAGCTACTTATGTTTATAAATACCTCAAATAATTAATACTACAGCCCAGCACGTTATCCCTCATTACACACAATAAAAGAAAATCAGATTACAGTCTCAGAAACTTGCTACACTCAGTACAAAAGATTAAAATAAACAAAACAAACAGTACTTGGCCGGAAAAGCATAGAAGATGAAAAACAATGTCCATTAAGGCAGGATTTAAGTTATCTTTTAAACCAAAATATCTCCCAGGCTTGTTGAATATTATCATTCAGACGTTTGAAACCCAAAGGGTGAAAGTGATTTGTGAATACAGGTGAGACAGATCAGACCGGACACTGCAGGAGCCACACTGCTTGGAGCTCACCGAGCGCTACAAGCCACCTCTGCTTCCCAAAGGGAAGGAGGATAATGTGCAATTTCGGGGTCTTTTGATTAATAAGAAGTGCCATTAAAAGTACAAAAAAAACGCACTTACAAACCTCCCTCTCTTGCTCTGGTTTCAGCTGCATACAAAAGGAGAGCAGCTGCAGCTCAGTGCCCTGCGAAGGATCCCTTGCAGCTTTGGTAAGGTGCAGCTAGAGAAGTTTCCTAGACACTATCCCCGTGGCAGCCGGCTGGTGACAGAAGATGCTCACAGCACAAGCTCACGCGTTTAAAAGACAAATCACACCAGGGCTAGCAGTGCGCTTAAACTCCCAGTTTCCCCCCAGTTCACCGCGGGGGGAAGGGAGGAGGAGGAGCAGCAGCCCGCTCCCTGGAGAGAAGGTAGACCAACCAAAACGGCGGAGTGCGTGCCAGCGCGGGTGGGGACGGGGGGGACTCTCCGCCGCGAGAGAGCAAGGGGCGCACATCTTCCTTCTCGTCGCGACGAGATGGGGGGGGGGGGGGGAAGGTCGGGTCACCAAACCGCGCGGCGGCCGCGGCGCCCAAAAAACCCCACTTAACCGCGGCGCGACGAGGGGCAGCGCTCCGCGCCCGGCCGCCAGCTTCCCCGCCCGGCCGCCCCGCGGCCACCTCCAGCCTCCCGCCCTACCTGCGCCTCAACCGACCGCTCGCCGCGGCGAGGCGAGGCCAGCCGGGCCGCCCCGGCCTGCCAGGGCTCCCGCAGGGCTGCGCACGCCGCGGCGAGATTTCCTACGAAACCGGGTAAAGGTCACCGTCGTGGTCGTGGCCCCGACCCCCGGCGGCAGCGGCGGCACCCCGGCGCGAAAAATACCTGCGCGGCCGCTGACAGGGCGCCGCCTCCTCCCCGCTGCGCCGCCGCCGCGGGCTCCCCTCACGCACCGGGCTCGCGGGGGGAGGGGGGGGGGAAGGGGAGCGGGGGCGTTGCCCAACGGCCCCCGCCTCGCGCATGCGCACCCACCGCTCCCGGCCACCTCCATCTTTCCACGTCGCCAGCGCCGGCCCGCTCCGGCGGGGGGGAAAGGGGGGAGGGGGGCGGGGCGAGCGGCTTGGCCACGCCCCCTCCCCGGCACCGCCGCGGGGCACGCCGGGAAGTGTAGTGCCGCGGCGCGTCCCGCTCTGTGAGGATTAATTTCTTCTGGGGAATTTTTTTTGGGGGAAAGAGGGGGTTTTAACACGGAAAAAGGGTGCCCGGCGTCGCAACTGGAGCCTCGCCGCAGCGCTCAGAGCCGGGCTGCGGCTCCCTGTGTCGCCGGGCGCCCGGGCGGGAAGCTCCCGCGCTGGTGGCGCAGTCGGGCCCGAGCCGGACGGTCGGGGCCCGGTTTCGTTTTCCGTAGCGGGAGGGGTTAGAACAGGCCCGATGAAAAGCAGGTGGTACAAGGGAAACGGGATGTATCAGCGACGATCGTGCACCGCTTTCAATCATTTCCTCCGCTCCTGCTAACGCCCGGTTTCCATTTCGGGAGTATTTTATCGCGCCAGCAACATCTGTCAGTCGATGAGGGGGCTGACGCCTCCGCGGTGTAACTAATCCTGGGCGTAGTCCCGCTGTCACAGCACCCGGCGTGGCATCTATGAGCCACGCACGCACCTGTAAGCAGAGGAGGCGAGCAAATATGGCCTATGCAAACAGCAGCTGTGCCAGGGCTGGGTGTAAGCGCCTCGTATACCTCGCCGGCTCCTCACAAGCAAGAAGGTTGGCCGTAGGGTTTGTGCTTTTTGTGTTCGTGCAGTGCCCGATTGCTCTGACCGCCACCGTGACTGAAGCGGCGCGTGGCAAATCAGTGAGGCGTGTCCATGAAAGACGTAGGACTGCAAGCACAGAAAAGTACAAGGGAATTAAAACCCAGTCCTCATAGTGACTCAAGGTACGTGTATTGCTACATCGACACGCAAAATATACCTCTTCACAACATTTCAGGTAATTTATGCTTCAGGTAAGACCGTGAAGGAAAAGGGAGATAAGGGGATATGAGCTAAAAAACTTTTCTAAAAATAAGAGAATCACTGCAGCAAACGTGGTCTTCTAGAGCATTTCAATTAAACTTTTGCAGTCGGATTCACGGAGAAGCAAAAGTAATGACAGTCTGCAAAAATCAAAATATGATTTAGTTAGTTAGTCCAGCACGTTCTAATAATCAGAAAACTCCAAGAGGAAGGTTCTCTCTTTATTCATGTATTAGGCAGTTTAATGAAACAGAATTAGTTTGTCTTAAAGGCAGATTTAGTTAATCTAAGTGTAAATTAAATTTCTCTTCATTTCCTTTACCTGCAGCATCTGCAAAGATTCTTTTGGCAGTAACCTCCTGAATGGTACAGAAATCAGGAGAGAAGGACTTCAAGAGTTGAATCACAGTACCCAAGGACTCCCAGAAGGCTGAAGCATGATTGCTACATTTGGATAATAATACCATATTGTACTATTGTCATTAGATTGACTTTGTGGCGAGAATGTAATTATGTGCCCTATAAAACATACCTGAACAAAGATCATTTTGCAGTGACTTCATTGTTTGTTTAGACATCCTCAGAGGCTGATCATGTTCCATTTAAAGTGCCAAAATTTCCTTTGGTTGTAGAATCAAGCCCATAGAAAATATTTAACTAGCAACATAAAGTCTTATGAACTTTTTACGAAAAAGTTTGCACATATTTGAAGTATTTTAAAAGGTGTATTTCTATTAAGTTTATAATAAGCCCTTGGCATCCAACTACCTGTGCAAACCAATACAAGGTCAGTACCATGTTGCATTTAGAGCTTCCCATAAATGAAAAATGTTTGACTTGCATATTGGTTTTCTGATTCTTCCTCTATAGTATTTAAATTAGCCAAAGTAGCTTTAGCATTGGAAATCTTAGGACTAGGTTTGCAAAAGTACTTTGGTGCCTAAAGATGCCTACTCTGTAATTTTCTAAAGGTCTTCAGTACAAATGAAGCTACTACCTTGCTCTACTTAATTCTGGTAGATGTTCATTTAAACCTTTAGGTGTCTAAATCCTTTCTGGATAAATCTAGCTTCTGGTGAATAAAAAACATAAAGTAGTTCTCTCACTTAAAGAAATCCATATTTCTATTGTCTTTAGATATTTTGTTCTCTCGTGTGGGAATTTCCTTTGGTTTTCTTCTGCTCATTTTCTTAAGCATGAATCTGTTCGGTTCTGTGCATCCCAGCAGAAGATCTCCTGCACCCCTGCACAGGCTCAGGCAGCAGAAGCAGGCACTTGCTTCTTTCATCTCTTTTTTAAATTATTTTTTGCCTATCTGTTCACAGCAGAGGTACTGGAACAGAATAGAAGCAACACAAATCTCCTGCCAGGAGTTCAAGGGAAGTGCCTTATTCAGGAAAGTTTTATGATGTAGATAACTCACGTTAATGTTTAACTGCAGCTAGTGAAAGTAATGAAACACCACTCCGGAAAGCACAGACAGTGTAATTTTACAACCAAAACGACATATTTGCATGATATGGCTGTTTTGCTTTTTGCAGTCATTTCAGTAGGTCTGGTGTTTAAACATAGTACTGGTACGCAGCCAGAAAAGTCTAGTTCAGACTGCAATGCGATCTACTGTACAATTTCTTTCCCATGTTACTGATGCGTTTGCTTGAATAATAATATTCTAAATGACTCTAATTATATACAGTTTATAAATCGACCGCATACATTTGCTTCATTTCTGAAGGACTGAAAATAGGTTATATGAAGCCAGCAAAGGCCATTTTGGAGCGCAGAGATAGCAACAATTTGCTCATGTTCCTTCTGGAAGCTTACTGGAGAAGTGAGCCCACCGCAGCTGGCAGGCTGTCCGCCTGTCACCCATTCCCAGCTAGCCATCACCATCCACTAATGTTGTTACACCATCCAAAGAACCCAAGTACTAAGACAGAAGTCTTCTTGCCACGTGTGTGGAGCAAGCAACAGCAAGCAACCAGTGTTTTCAGCCAGGTGTTTCGCCTCAGAATGTCATTTCAGCAGGGAGGGGAAAAAAAGCATTCCCAAATTAGGGAACAAGACATCTCAGGATAGAGCCCCTTACTGCAAAACATTAAAGCCCAAGCACAGCTCTTGCTCTACCCTTTATGTCATGTCCATGTCTGTTAGAGGTGAGTATCTTATTTCAAAGATTTGGCCTGTTTATGAAATGCCCAGACACTTCAAAACAACGGTTAAGGTTACCTGATCCAGGACAGGAAGCACAGCTGAAGGGACAATTTTTTCAGTAGTGCTTAAAGCATAAGAAAACACGTTTATGCTCAGCTGTACGACTGCGATCAAACTTCATTTCTGTTCCCGTTCAAAAGACGGTCTGGCTTAGCCCTCCCTTCTCAGCCTGCGACCCCAACTCTGCAGGGGGACTTTCTCAGCCTTTTTACTCCTCGTTCATTACAAAGAATAAAGATTTCAGACCCTTAAACGTTCTTGGCTTTCAGACTGAGAGCATGAACTTTGAAACTAGTGTTAGGAAAGGAATTTATTGTTTGGGAAGGGGCAGGGAGTTGACTGGTTTAAGAAAACCCCATCTGTCCCAGGGAAGATTGCATCCACCTTCTACCGGTTGAAGTTTTCTGGTGAACAGTGTGATCCATTGCAACAATCTTGGGTGAAACATCCAAAAATAGGGAGGATACAAACAACAGGAAAACAGTGCAACTTCTTTCCCTCCCTCCCCTTTCCAACCCACTCTTCTCTACTATACAACACCGGTGAGAAGCTACAAGAACACACAGTTAGTTTGTTGATCTTTTATTGCATGAATTATAGCATGTGGGCATGCTCAGAATAACAAAAACAGGTTTTATTATCACAAACAGTACAGCTTTCTTCTAGACTGGTGAAGTATCTGTGATATACTGATCAGATGGGGGCTGATGATGATGCAAAAGATGGTACTGCAAACAGTAGTGCAAGATTCAGTTCCTAATAGACTGAGCCATGAAGGGAGAGAAAGGAGTGTTAGGCAATATCTTACAAGAAGTTGTCTGTAATTCAACTCATTACAAGAGTAACAGAGAAACAATGGTCCAATATCCAACTGTAAACATTGCCGACCAATTCACATAAGACCTGGAAAAAAAAAACAACCCGCTAATGGCTATGGGCAGGAAACAATAAAACACCTCGCCAGAGGCACTAGACAGGCATCAAGCCAAACATTAAGAATATTTCTCCAGAAGGAGAAAACATGCTTGCAAGAATGGGGCTGGACCTCAGCGACAGTTCAAGGACTGCAAGGTGTCTCTTGTCACTCTAGTGGGCAACATTTTAGCATGTAAAGGGACTGTGAATGAACTGAAACATTTATCAACCTATCTTGTTATGAGTTTCATCATAATTACCCTCTAGATGCTATCCATGAAACGCCTATATACAGAGAGAGAGAGAGAGAGAGAGAGAGAGAGAGAGAGGAGTATACCCATAGGACTTCTGAGAAAGCGATAAATCCTTAAAGGCAATCCAAAATTGTTGGAATGTTTTTAAAATTGTTGGAATGTTTTTTTTTTTTAATATTTTAAAGAACTCTCCAGTTTGGTGGAGGGGAAAAAACAGGGATTATCACTTCTATTTCCTAGTATGCAGAAAGGCATCTAAAAACGCTTCAAGATTACACTATCAAACTGAGATGCAAGTTAGCGCCAGACTATTTCTTCCCAAGATGAGGCAAAGCTGGATTTGCCAAGTTCCCTTTCTTTATCACCAAGTATCACAAAAACAAATAACTTTATGACCTCCCTCCTTGTGCCTTGGGCCCATCTACAGGTTTTCAAAGCTGTCCATTTACTACTCTAGATTTTTATTATTCAGAAGCCTAAAAACAACTATATGAAGCAACTTACTTTTAAATAAAATCCCGGTTTATTATAATTCAAGTTATACAAGCATGTTAACAAGATTTCAGCTATTTTTTATGACACAGAACTGCACCATTTTAAACCACTGCAACAGAATACAAAGCAACCATTTTCCTGTATCATGCCCTTGCGCCTCCTCTTCAGAGGAGAAAGGCACAATGTTTCAAGGACAAAACGATGAACGGAAGTTTTAGATCAAGACTTTCTGCTCGTAGCAAGCTAAGTGAATTCTGCATATAGCCTAACCCCACAGATTTCACGTGGATCATCTATATTCTTCACAATTTGACCATAATACTTATGTTGACATAATACAATTTACAGTTCTTTAGCAAGGGCAGGAACAGCTACAGTTCTTAAGATGAAAGCCTGAAGTACTGCACTAGCAGTCAGTGAAACTAAGAAGCAACACATCTACCTTCTCAAGCTAAATTTATTAATAAATTATTTAACCTAAACTCTAATCATGCCAATCAGGTTACAGAAGAAAAGTAGTTCCAGTGAGGAAAACAAAGAACAATTTCAGATAGTTTTCAAACAGTTTAAATAAGAAAACTACTAGCTACCATTTTAGTGGCAGAAGAGACCCTCTCCTGTAAGCGATAAGGGTTTCCATTCAGCTGAAATGTGCAAAGAAAGTCTCAAAGTGAGAGAAATATCACAAGTTCATATTGGACACATGGGGATAAAATCCTTATGAATAAATTCCTTTAATCTGTTTTCTTGTCAGAAACTTCTGTGTCTCTCTTTGCAGCAATTCCATTTGCAAACCCATTGCTTTCAAACTGCAAATACAAGACAGCATCATTAATGGGATGTCAAAGAAAGGACTTCACATCCAGAAAGATAACATTCAGTTGGTGAGGAAAATGCCTTTTATAGATCACTGGCCTTGATTCTAAAAGAAATTTGCAGCAAGGATCAAAGTGGCGGTGGGTTTTTTTTTTTTGGATTTACACATAATTCTTACTTCAGGAGAAGGGGGGAAACGAAGACAGAGACAATACATGCAAATCTCCGAAAACAAAACGCATTTTGTTACAAGAGGTACATAGTAACAGCACAATTTAAATGCTTTACACATTTTCCCCCATTAGTAGCAGCAGGGCTAGCAGAAGAGGTTGGGGGGGGGGGAGGGGGGTTGTTTTGTTTTGTTTTTTTGAATTCTGCTTCAGGCAACTGCTATGATTTATTGGTTACCCAACTTCTCACTCCTCTGAAAGAGCAGTCATCAGCTAATTTTACACATATATGTCTTAGCACTGCATCTGTTTTCTGAAGCAGCTTAGCTTCTCTCTCCAAGACCTCCCAGGAGCTGTCCTGGAGGAACTGCTCTTCCCAGTCATATCACTACTGGTAACCCTCTCTTTCATGAGAAAAGAGCCACAAAAATTTCCATTAAAAAACACCCAACTATCTACACCTTCGCAGCGCACAGCCTGAACTATTGTTGGGTCCGTTATCTGGGGTTTGCTAGGTTAGCTAAATGCATTAATCTTACTTTATAAATTCCAGACTCATCCTCCTGATCTCTTTTTGTGGCTGAAGGTGCCTGTGGATTTCCAGCGCCAACTCCTTGACCTTGCTTTGTGGCTGTTGTTTCTTGCACAGCTTTCTTGGGCCACACACGTTTAATGAAAGGTGCAATAACAGGATAGATATACGGTTCAAGGAATTTCTTATAGACCCAGAGGAGAACCGGAATGACAATACAAGGAATGCACACCATGGCTTGCTCTTGTTCTACAACAAAGCTGTTGAAGAAAATAAATAAAAAGAAAAAGAAAAGGAAAGAAAAAACATTTAGGATAACAGATTTTGCATGCTACGAGCTAAGAAAACAAAGCCTTAAGTAATGAATACGGATTTCACTTGATATTTAAACATAACCAACTCTTTAATACTACATTGTTAACACGTCAGAAATGCTGACATGCTTCCCTGAGAACAGCTTTATGCTCCCATGCCATAAAGTCCTCAGGGCAGCATTCTTGAGATTTTATTAACTTTCTCCAAGTACAGCTTGCTATTAATTCATCCCCCATACAGCTGGAACTGAGAAAACAACATTCAGAAAATAGATGGCTTTTTGCTTTAACCACACACTAATTTTTAAACAGCAGCTGCTTCCTTGCCCCTGCACTGGATTTGGAAACACTTGATCCTACACAGATCCAGTTCAACCGGCTAAACCTCAGAAAAGGAGCTCATCCCTCTCTCCCAAAACCAGAAAATCATCTTCCCGAAATAGCAGCCCGACATCTGCCATCAGAGAAGCAGAGACAGCATCAGTGCAGTGGCAGAAAGGTGGAGAAGGGAGAAGAAAGAGCGCTGCAGGGCCAGAATTGTCCCTTTCAGTGGTGATGAGCTATTTGACGTGCTCTGCTGTACTGTGTAACTTTGCCCTTCACATTCCTCCTTTCTAGGCTCGTGACATCTGAATTATTACATAAAGGAGCAAAATGAAATCTTTCCAGGATCCCTCCATGGAGACTGAAGAGGCAGATGTGTATCCTTCATTTAGGATCATCATTTAACTTTACTCAAGCTATCCTAGAGACTTGCAGCCCCAATGGAACAGCAAAATATCAAATTCTGACTACTTCAAACATACTTTTGGCTATTTCAGATGTAAAGTTACAGGAATCAACAGTCCCTGAAGTCAGGGAGAAATCTTAATCTGGGAAAACATGAATGAGACAACCCATTAAAGCCATTTCAAAAGATGATTCAATGCACTCTCTCAGCCAAAACTTCCCAGATACCAACTTTTCAACAAGATGTTGAGCATTCATTCATTAGCTAAAGAAACGCTCCTGAAAAGAACATTATAGACTGTCAGTCTGAGATAAGAGCAAGCGTTTTTTGCAGACCACTTCATACCAAGATTCCAGATTGAAAAATAAGTTGTAATTCAGCCAGGAACTGATGCAAGCCACTGCAAGCAGCATAACAAGAGCCTTAACATATTTAAATATCGTTCTTAAATTTTTCTCTATGATCAGGTGATATTTTTGTTTCTTGGTTAACAGGCAATTAATTTTTAAGGGGGGCGGGGGGGGGGGGGAAGCAAGCCTGAAAAGGCAAACGGTCACGTTTGAAGAGCAAGCTTACTTCTTTGTGACACAAGCTTTTGTTTCTTTCTGTAAACCATCGTATTTTAGGGTCCGCAGAGGGAAGAGGCATGACATTGCAAATTCAGGCGCGTTGGTCTTTGTTTGCCACGTTCAACGCGCCGTCATCAGTTAACTATTATAACGGAACAGAGCGCGGGGGGGGGGGGGGGGCTATACAGACAAAAGGGCTTTTTTTTTTTTTTCTTCACAAAGGGTGAACCAGTCCAGAAGGGCCAGGAGCGCACGTAACAAGCGCCGAGTCCGTTTTGCTGCAGGACAACGCTCAGGCTAGATTAACGCCCGGGAGTCGAGTTAACCTTCCTGCTGTGTGGAAAAATGAGATACCACCGCCGCCGCCGTTAGCGGCACCTCCCCCCGCCCCCCAGTTCGTTTTGACACCAAAGCCGGAGAGCGAAGACTTTTAGCACCAAGAAAGCTCCGCGCTCCAGCGGGTGATGAGTTCAAACGCGCCCCGGCCCCGGCCCCGGCCTGGCCTCGCCTCACCTCAGGCGGCGGCGGCTCCGCGCCGGCAGCGACGCAGCCCCGTCAGCGGCGGCGGCTCCAGCCCTCACAGCCGCACCGGAAGCGGCTCTCGCGCTTCCGGCCGACGCGCGCGGCAGCGTCACCAGGGCGGCGACCTCAGCGCCAATCGGAAAAGGCGGTGGGCGCATCACGTGGCTCAAGCCCCGCCCTCCCCGTCCCCCTCCCTCCGCCATGACGGGAGGGGCCCGGCGCCCCGCCACCCCCGTTATGGCCCGGGCGGAAGCGGCCTCCCCCGGCGGAGAGTCGGGGCGGGTGTCCCGGGCTCTCCTTTCAGAAAGGACTCATCGTCTTACGTGAAGCTGCTACTAGTAGCGTTTTGTCCATGAACCCTGCTTCTTGCCTCGCGGAATTACTTAAATTGAGCGCTGCATGCTTTCCTCCTCACCGACTTTCACAGAAAAGGCGTTTTCGGGTTGACGAGGCGGGCGCAAAGTCCTTTTCGAGCAGCTCTTGTAACACCTTGCACCGCAAACTCTAATGTGACTCTTCCCAAGAGCAAACTGGAGACCTTCTTGGGATACAAAGAGGAGAGGGAATTGCTTCCAGGTGTCCCCCAAAGCAACAAGCCAATACTTAAAAATTAAGTTGAGGAGACTTATTATTTAAAATTTACAGCAGAAGCCTTAAAAAAAGCAGAGAAGAGGCACACACAATACATCTCAACTTTTTTGTTTTATTTATGTACATCTGTTGCATCAGATTTACTCCCGAGCCATGAGCTTTTGCTTCTTCAGCTTCTTTTGGGATATCTGAAAAATAAAAAGCAACAGTAAAAGTCTGCACTTACAAAAAACATCTTACAAAACAAATTTCAGAACATACCACATTGCTTAAAGGTTGCTACAGCTATGTACGGAAAAGCATACCTACATATTAGTGACATTCATCAAATTAAAATACATCAACTGAATGATCTAAACAAGTCATCGTCTTTCAACACTAAGGTCCCTACAAAGAGATTATTCTTTGTTTTCACCTACGTTTTGCAGCATGAAGTGGGAATGCCATAACTACTCCGGGGTGGGGGGAGGGGGAACGAATACTCTTTATGCTGTATTGGAGTAACTACACATACAGTTGTCCTGAAGAGAAAACCAGGAATTGTTCCACATGCAGAGAAGCACTAAACTCACAGCCTGAGAAGTACAGCAAGCCATCTCTGCAGTATAAATCGCTCACAAGAACGTTCTCAAATTCTCAAATGTTGTATTTACATTAACATTGAGGTTGCTCAGAAATACATATTTTTTTTCATGAGCATTCCAAAGGTGTCCTAAGATAGTCATCATAGCAACCCCGTTGTCTGAAAAACGTAAAGTATTACAATTCAGGTTTCTTGACAATGGTATTTTAAGAAACGAGAGAAAAAACACTAAGAATATGACACTTCTACCTTTTTCTTTTGAGCAACTTCTTCTTCCGGTTTGGGAACAATCTGCTCTTTCTCAGTGAGGATCATCTCAATATGGCAGGGGGAGCTCATGTAGGGGTTGATCCTACCATGAGCTCTGTAGGTACGCCTGCGCATTTTGGGAGCCTTGTTGACCTGGATGTGCTCTATTACCAGAGAATCCACATCAAGACCCTAGGGAAAAAAACGCAGACAACTTGTGACTTTTTTTCTGTAAATAATCTCTGTAGCAAAAACAGGAACAAACACCACCCTACACATGTCATTGCTGGCAAATATCTTGATAGTTTAACTTGACAATATCACATTTATTAAGCAGAAGCACCAAGTAAAGCCAGGAAAAAAAAAAAGACTCTACAGAATATCTTTCTAGATGTCACAATGAATTTTAAATCACGCTGATGGCTCAGAAGAAAGATTTTGTTTCATAGTTACTCCAAAGGTGTCCTAAGATAGTCATCACTGCCATCAGTTGCCAAATTTAAATAATGAGTATACTACAAAGATGTAAATTAACCAAGCGCATACAGAAGATTTTGCTTCATTTTCTACATTTTAAGAGATTCCGCACAGACTTACTCTAAACAGTTGATAACAGAACGTATGAACTAGCTATCAATTAAAAATTATCCATCACATCTTATCTTGAAGAATGCAGGCAACATCATCTAAACAAAGAGCAAACCAAAGCCGCAGACATTGAATACACAATTCAGAGCTTCATCTACAAAGCAGGCCCTATCTGGCCTTTGACTTTTGAGCCACTGAGTTCAGGACTACTGACAAAGAGAACTACGTGAACAGTCTGCACGTAATAACCCCTTGTTAACCTACCTTCAGCTCAGCATTGCTCTCTGCATTTTTGAGCATGTGCAGTAAGAACTCTGCACTTTTCTTGGGCCAGCGTCCCTGTGTCCAGCCCCACTGCTTGGCCTGGAGGAAAAAGAGAGTTCTGTTTTTATCCTGGCTACAACATAACTGCTACGTGCCCTTTCACTAAGATTGCTCAGAAAACAAGTTTCTTTTCACGTTTAATCCAAAGGTGTCCTAAGAAAGTCATCACAGCAACCCAAATCAACAATTCAACTTCTCACACAATGCTATGAGTATTCCTTTTTAGCTGACATACCAAAATAATGCGTTTAACTATCATCTAATGCCTTTCACACAAGACTGCAAACTGTCATGCAGCAATGTTTCAGTTCATTCTTGCTATATAGGAACTAGACTCTCCTCTCCAGCTTATGTTTTAATGCGACACTTTCACCAACACTGAGAGAATATGCCCAACAATCTCAACTCCGTCTTTTCTCTCTTCTTTAACAGATCATACCCAAGCATCCTCCCCCCGTTTTCATCTCAAACCTCACCTGGGCACATCTACCAACTCCGCCATTGTAGCGACGGAAGGGAACACACTGCTTCTTTAGGGTCACATCCTTCAAGTACTTGGTGGCCTTCCGGATATGCATGCCCTTGATAGCTTGGGCAGTTTCACGAGTGTTCTAACAAAACAAAGCACAGGAAAAGTTTCTCTCAACACTTCTTTCCAAGTAACAACGTAAGCAACAGCACTTGTCCCTCTTTCCCCAAAAAAGTCTTTTTTTTCTCCCCATCTACCTCTATAACCCTAGCATGATTGCCATCACTACTGATTTTGTTATTCTGACATGTTTTTGCTGTTGTTTTAACAAATGGCTAGGTCTTTCCGGGCAGCAAAATTAAACCCATGTACTTTTAAAATTTATTTACACTTATGGCTGGTCCTTTTATCCACTAATCCAAAAACCCAGAGCCTGAAGGATAAATTTCCGCTAAATGTCACATATAGCCCCTCACAGTACATAACAAGAAAATGAAAACAAACAAGCTACGCTGATTTAAAATCCATGTGAGACAATGATGAAGGGGAGAAAGGAAATGGTTTGGAAAGAAAAATCAGATGTAAGCTATCACTGCTTAGGACAGTATGCTAAATGCAAAAATCAAAGGGCAATTTTAAACATGCTTGAATACAGCAAGAAGGCAAACCAAAATAAATTATATAGCCCTTTACAGAAAAATACGTGCTCGGAACCCAGCTTCGTTTGTGCAATTAACTCCAAAGTGTCCTAAATGCACTGCTACAACTAAGTGCTTTCCAGAGAAATATATTCACTCATACGCAGTCCTCCTGCTGAAGACAAGAAGTCTTCTGTGCCACGCTACTTGACCAGCAGTATGGTCAGATTAGCAGGACGATCTTTCCAAACAACTAAAAACAAATAATAAGGCAGATGGAACAAATCACTAATCTGATGCTAGGAGAATTCCTACTGCTGTCTTCATTGCAATTAACTGTGTTTCCCTATGGTATTTTATTATCTATATTTGACAGCAAGTTTTTTGTGACACGCCACCTCGTTTTTATTCTTGAGAGTAAAAGCCGTACAAGTAGCTTAAACGAGCATAAGCCGTATTCTATGCTACCATACTCCGATAACTATCTCATGACACAGAAAAGAAAAAACACCGTTCCTTTTACAAACTCAATTTGCTTTTCCTATTATGCACAAGCTGCATACCTTGAAATGGACTCGCAGGTTGGATCCCCTTGACTTGCATGCTGTGGACAGAAAACACAGATTTTTTTAAAGGAGAACCTCAACGGTTTCGGTAAGGTCCCACACGAACACGCGGGGAAAACAACTCACATTTCGTGGGGTTCTCCGGATCCAGAGAGTAGCGGACCATTTTCGCAGCTCAGCTGTGGAAAAGCGGCAAGAAAAAAAAAAAAAAACAAAAGCGTATTAAGCGCCTAACGCGCATATTCAAAGCCGCGATTATGTCACTGCGGGCGGCTAAGGGAAGGAGCTGCTCAGAAGCTCATTTCTTTTCACGATTAAATCCAAAGGTGTCCTAAGAGAGTCATCACCGCAGCCACGGCCGCTCCTCGGGGCCTGCTTCCACCTCAGAGCCCCGACAGCGACAGGCAACCTCCCCCCGCCGCCGCCGACATCTCCGTCCCTGCCCGTCCTCCCCCACGCCAGCCCCACAAATACCGATGGCGGCCGGCGGGGCGGCCCAGCCTCTCGGCCCCTCGCCGCCTCCCCGGGGCGCCCTCGGCGGGATGGGGCCGCGGAAAGCCGGATCGGGGTCGCCCCCGGATCCGCCATGGCGCCCTCACCTCAGGGCCGCGGCGGGGTAAGAGGGAGCGCAAGGGCTGCCGGGAGGCGGCGTGAGGCCGCTGGGTCTCGCGAGACGAGACGAGACGAGGCGAGGCGGGGCGAGACTTCGCGGGGGGAGGGGTGGGGGCTGAGGGGCGTCACCGCCGCCGCGGCGGGAAGGCGGCTGCCGCGGTCACGGCCGGGCGCGGGTGGGGGGCGAGCGAGCCCGGGAGGCGTAAAAATAAAACGTGTGTGTGTATGTGTGCGTAAGTATATACGCGTGTGTGTCTGCGTGACGGGGGGGGGGCGGCAGGCTCGTCTCTGTACGGTGTGGCCCCCTCTTCCCCCCCCCCCCCCCGAGCCCGAGGCGTGGCCCCTCAAAATGGCGCCGGGCTGAGGGGCGCCGAGCCCGCTCCTGAGGAGAAGCGCCCGCACCTGCGACCGGGGCGGGGAGGGAGCACCGCCGGCAGGCGGGCTGCGGGAGTTGGGTGGTTACGGCTGTCTGTATCCTTGTTTCACCGCTCCTTCCTTGAGCTTTCTCCCTCGCTTTGGCAGCTGCTTTAGGGGAAAGAGGGTCACCTTCGCATCTTTGGGGGCTTGGCGAGTTACGAGGGGGCCTGCTCCTCTCTGCGCAGTGTTTTTGGAGGAAAGCGCAGGGAGCAGCCTGCTCTGCCAGGTAGGTTATTCCAGTGGCTGGAGAAGGTTTTCTGCCCCCCTGTTCCTTCTCCACCGGGTGACAGCGCCTGCCCTGTACTTCAAGAGTTGCTCTGTGCAAGCCTTCACAAAGTCTAAGACTTCACCAGGGCACTGTAGGTATTATACGTGCAGGTCACCTGTACAGCACTTGGCTAGAGGTAGCCCCAGTAGCGGTAACTCTCTGAAAGTGCCTGAACTGTCCTAGTGCTCTGGACCAGGCGAGTTGTGTTGCAGCTTTGCTTGGAGCCTGTGGCCTGGCAGCCAGAGAGGAAAGCAAGCCTCATGATGGTGAACAGTATCTTAACCCGTAGCTTCCAGAATTGCAGATTGCTCCACCTGTTTCTGAAAGGACGTTCTCCTGCCTCTGTTATTGCTTGATGCCTGTGTGCCTGTGCTGCCATCTCCATCCTCCCTTTGCCTACTCTTGCTGCTTGGTATCCCCCTGACCTGTAACTGCACAGTGGGAGGCTTTAGTAGGTATGCTTTGCCTTTCACATAAGGAATATTTAACCTAACGAGATAGCTACAGTAGGGTTCCCAGGTTTAGCTTGCTTGGATGCCACCGTTAGCTTTGTGTAGGGGCTGCTCCAGTGACTGCTCTGAGATCTAAGACCTAGGAGCGTTACAGATGATTGCAGTGACATCCATCCTCACCAAGGCAATTGGGGACTGGCTGGGCTGAGCTGGACCCAGGCTGACTCCACACAGGATCAACAGCAGTCACTGTTTGGGAGGGTGGAAGAAGAGGGTGACTGTAAGTGACCTAGGAAAAGGCAAAGAGATGTCACAGCAATAGCCTGAGGAGGAGGAGGAGGCAGCATCTCTGGTGGAGAGCCCACGGAGGTGAGAGCAAAGCACCTGCAGGTCATAGGCAGCACAGAAGGCAGTACTGACTGCCTGAACAGCGTTTTCTTGGTACCTCCAAGGTAGGGAACTGGGAGTTGTTCCCATTTCTGACTAATCTGTGCACTGCCATGCACCGCAGAGCGGACATCCCTGAGACGTGAGGGACCAGCAGCCTTTTGATGGGGGTGGCTAGTGATCTAAAGGGTATCCTCTGTCTGCGTGTTGGCTTCAGCGTTGTGCAGAGTGTAAGGCACTTGCTGAATTGTAAATCAGCAGTTCTAATAGTAATCCTTTTTATACCAACGGAAAAGGCTAAACTCACTTCACAGCGGAGCATTATCTACTTATAAGTATTGTTTCATTAGGTGTGGCTCAGACATGTGTGACAGATTTCTGTGCTTTGGATAAATACATACATATAATAAATTGTGGAACAGAGAAATGAGAGATTATTTTTCAAAAACTGTTTTTGTCACTATCACGTGAAGAATAATTCAAGATAGACCTGTAGGAAGTGCATGCCTATATGATTTGAACATCATTTTCCAATAGGAACACGTGTACCTGACAGATGTTAAGTCAGGTTTAGAGTATTTGTGCGGGATTTGTGTACTCCTGAGTCCCTCTGCAAACATAGCTGCTTTTTCTAGTCCTTGCCACAGTGGAGATACAGAAAACACGGATAGTCTTTTTCTCGTCATTCTCCCCAGACGATGCTAGCTAAGTCAACAAAAACATTTTTTCTGTTGGCATAATTGCCTCTATTGTAGGGTTTTGGTATTCTGGCTATGTTGACTAAGGAGTGGTTTTTTGGTTGTCAGTCAACACAGATGAACTGGAAAGCTTGTAGTCTAGACGGGGCCTTGGAGAGGTCATAACATAGCGCAGACTATCTCCAAATAGATTTGTTTGTTGCTGGAGACATCTCTCCTAAATGTAAGATGGGATTAAACCCAATGGCTAATTAAGGTACGTATGTCAGTTGTTTACGTCAGTACGTGTGCACCAGATGTGTGACTGAATGAACAAAAAAATAGCCTTGGCAGATTCCCTGCCATGCAGGGAAGACACCCCTTCTATTCAGGGAAGACTTGTTATTGGAGCAAAGACACAGTCAAGCCAATTTTATTAACCCTCAACTCAAGGCCAGTACTGTTTGCAGATCAGAAGTCAATTCAGTGACGCTAGAGTAAGGAGCAAGTCCAAGGGCTACAGCTAGGTGGCAATTTAGGATGAGGGTAGAGAGAAGCGGAAGCACTCTAGCATAAAAGAAGTGTACTAACAGATTGGACTAGAAGGATTCATGTTTATGAATTGCAGCTGATACTTATTGCAGCACTATTAAAAAAAAAAAAAACTCAAAGAGTTACTTAGTAGAAAATATGCTTCCATTTTAGGCTGTATTCGAAACTAGAGCTGCTTGGAAAATTTAACAAAACAGTAGTTCAGTAAAACTGAAACATTTCCTGGAAGGGGTACCCAGTTACAGCAAAACGTTCATCAGGAAAAGTCTGACAAAATGAGATCTTCCTGAGTGGCCAGTAGTCTGGTGGCCAGGTACTTCCCTGGCATGAGAGAGGTCAGGGTTCAACTGTGGGTTTAGAAATAAACAAGAACTCGCTGCCCATGTCAATACTCTGACCAACAGGCTATTTTTGGATCTCTTGTTTAGCACTGAAAAGCCCCAAAGCTTTGAGGCTATGATTTCACCCTGATGGGAGGAGGAAAATATTTGAACTATCACAAATATTTACATGGCTGGAAACTGTAGAGCTCTAATTTTGACTACAGCTCTCCATCCACCTGCCTTAAAAGGTGCCTTTTACTTTGGTTTGAGGGAGAAGCTTTCTGCAAAGTCTCCAAGAAACCTGTAAGCACTGATTTCAAAGCAGTGAAACCTTGTAGCACTGCTGGGATGCAGGCAAATATTATTTTCCGTTTTACAAATGAAGTCCCTATGAAGAGAGTTTGGAACCCATATTCTCAAGAACACACACTAGCTTTTGGTTGTGAATGCCTAATTTGAGATACTCGAGGTCCGTTTTCACCAGTTAGCACTTCCATCTCCCATCATCTTCCATGGGGTTAGAAGCTGCTCAGTACATACAACCATCTCAGAATAGCGGTAACGTGAAGAAGGGTCCATACCATCAGAATACCCTCATAGCAGCCTTTGCATGCCAAGCATTACTAGAACATGAAAAAATAAATGAAAAAGTGTCCCCTCTAGGTTCTCATAACTTAAAGGAAGAATACGTTTGTGAGAAAAAGATCTCGGAGATGATTTCCAAAACATCATTTGGGCCTCAGTGTTTTGGTTTCCTCTTATGTGAAAAGCGAACAATAAGATTTCCAGGAGCACTGAGTTTCCAGATGTAATGAATTAAAACTAGCAAAAGCTGTCTGCAGTCCTCTAGCGCTACCATGGCCTTGCTCACCATGCTGTGGGAATCTCCCCTCACAGCCCACAGGAAATCAACCCTCCCTTCCTGATTTCTGCTTTCCCCTCCTCACCTGTCCACGTGTACTGCCAGTGAGCACAGGAGCAACAAGACATTCAGAGAAGACCAGAACAGAGAGCTATGAAACGTAGGTAATGATACGTGATGGGAATTGTCACGGGGTCATTGTGTTTATCAGCTGAATGCAAAGCAAATGGCATTTTTTTCGTCACTTACAGTTTCTGTTTCCTTGACAAGTATTAACTGCTCAGGATGAGCTGCTGAAGGCTGGCAGTGATGGAAGCGTAGCGGTAGGAGTTCTTCTGTGGGTGAACTGCCTAGTGTAGCAAGCGAGGTGTAAGGAAATGAGATGTGTGTTCCCATCTCTGTTGGGGAGTTTAACAACCGCACTCAGAGGCGGCCTAGCGCATATCTGGTGCTAAGATCAGGGCTGAGGCAGCCGAGTGTGCGCCCTTATTGAGGTTTACCCAGGTTATTCCCTCAGTGCACCAGCTGCCTTGGATATTTAGCTTATGTGAGCTGACTCAAAAGGAGCATTTGGATCCTAGGCAGAAAATTTAGGCACGTAAGTCCAAAAATCGTGTTCCTGAAAACTCCCGCGTAGGAAGCAGCTGTCTCCTAATCCTACTGGAATCTCGACTCCATAGGATTTTACCTTAAACTCCCCTGGTGCCAACTCACCACGCTCTCCTGCCTGTTCCACCCGCCCACCCCTGGTGATTTAGCCCTGCTTTGTATATGCCTAGGAAACGTCTCTCTCCTGAGAGCTCAGCAGGCATTTAAAGTGAAGATCCAACCACGTTGTATATGCCTAGGAAACGTCTCTCTCCTGAGAGCTCAGCAGGCATTTAAAGTGAAGATCCAACCACGTTGTATGTGCCTAGGAAACGTCTCTCTCCTGAGAGCTCAGCAGGCATTTAAAGTGAAGATCCAACCGTGTTCAGACCTGAACTGTGCCTCTACCTTGTCCTTTGGATGCTCCCTCTGGTAGCAGCCTCCTGGGAAGGGCTCTGCCACAAAGGACACTGATGGTTTTTACTTTCTCCTGCGATGCGGCCGCAAAAGGTGGTAGTGCCCATCTTAACGCGACGGCCCAGTGGCCGCAGCGCACTCCCAGGATGTGGGAGACCCACTTTTAATTTCCTTCCTTTCGAGAGGATTCGAAGCCACATCCTGGCCACGAGGCTAGAGGCTATTCTGCAGCAAAGCTGCTCCCACCCTTCCTGCTCCAGCTCTTCTGCCACGCAGCAAACAACTCACAGTTCATACGCTTCACACTTCTCTGAAGGTGCTCCTGGGAGCTGAGAAGGACAAGTGGGATGAGCAGGGCACGGGGGCTGCATGCTTTAACCTCCACTGGAAGATCCCAGCAGGCAGCGTGTGGGATATCACGTAACTCCTTTTGTGGATTTAGCTGTAAATAAACAGGCAGCCTTATCAGTCCTACTAGAATTGCCAAACGAAATGTCATCCTAAGCGACAAGAGTCGACTCCCCTGATAGCCGCCTGCCTTCCTGGCCGGAGGGAGAGGTGGGCTCGAGGACTGGCCTAGGCTACGGTTTCATTGTAGGGCTGGAGCCGAAGGCACGGCTACTCAGTGCCAAAAAGGGAGCTTGCTCTCTTGTCTCCCCACGCTTCCCTGCTTCCAGCCATAAGGTCCCTCCGCTCACCAGAAGGCTGGTGTTGCTGTGTGGCTCCGGCTGAAACTGCTTGGCTCTAGCAGGCCTGGGGAAGGCAGGTGTCCCCAAGGCCACCGCTTTAGCAGAGGACACCCCCCAGCTGCCTTCACCTGACCTGAGTCAAGGCGCTTCAGCTCGGGAGCCCCTGTTGAACCCAACACGTTTCCCGTTCGTGGTCCCTGCTCTGATCACCGTCCAAGACAGTAATGTCACCCAGCCGCTCGTGCGGCTGCTCTGCCGGACTGTAGCTGCTGCCACCACAAGCGTGACAGAGCAAACACGTGCCTAGTCCTCCACTGCTGCTTCATCAGCTGATATATTGTTTTGACCCCCCCCCTTCACACCCCCTTCGGCACCTTGGCAGCTCAGGCAGCAGACGGACCGGCACGTCGGCCTCCGCTGCCCCTGCCCGGGGGCAGTGACTTCCAACGGAGGGGCTGGTGGAGCAACAACGGGTCCTTGCGGAAGTCCCTATGGCAGATAGGTCCATTAGGGCTTATTGGCCAAGCTGAGCTCTGGTGTGCTAAAACACCCCGTATATCTGCTCTTCTGTAGGAGGCTTTTCTGCAGTGACTTGTTCTTTGCACAGGAAAGGGAGCCAATTCCTCCAACTTTTTGTTAGTTTCCTGGTGTTTATCCTACAGCACCAGTTTTTGAAGTCTAGGGGTTACGTGGGGATATCAACTGTCATTCACAAAACTATGTGCAGGCGGGCTGCTTCTCCTAATGGTTAAGCAGAAAAACTTGAAGATGACAGCACAGATGACAGTTTCAAATTGAAACCTGGCCCACAGTGCTTGAGCGCTGAAGGTTGGAGACACCGAAAGCTTTCCAGCCTTTCAGACAGCCCCAAACTCCTCATCCTCTTGCCATACACGCTGCTCCTCCAGAAGCACAGCCAGCTCCAGTGGTCAGCTGTGTCCTTCTGCAGTCAGCAAGGCATTCGGGCACGTGGTTCTCCAGCTACGCCATTCTCCGCAGCGACATCCTAAAATCTACTAGCCCAGGCACTGAGTCCTGGCAGCCGCATCTGTGGGCCAGCAGAAGGAGAAGGTGTATCTCCGGTACGTGGCGTGACCAAGCTCAGCAGGACAGCACACAAGGACTTCACTCTGCGTAAGTAACTCTGTCCTGGCCTCTTGAACAGCTAAACTCCTTCCTGTGATTTCAAAGAAGACAGATGCTTCCATAGGGGGCCAAAGGTTTCTTATTTAACCATATATATGTCTATATGTGTCATAAGTGTATCATCTAAAAACATGAAGGACTAGAGTGATTTTGATTCGCTGTGAGTCCTCCTAAAACACAGGCAATTCTCGGCAAGGTTAGCTACACAATCTCTTTCTGCTGTGTATGTGCTGTACCCAGTCCAGTGGTGAGGAAATGGTCAAGGGAGTTCAGCCTCATGACTGCTGAATATCAGTCTTTACAGTCACTACTGCTCAAATGTGACACAACAGGCACAGCACCTTCTCCAACCTGCTGATGACCAGCCAGCCAGGAGCATGGACAAGCAGAAAAATCAACAACTAGTGAGACTGCCTTAATACCCAGCGATTTTGGCACACTGTCCTACAGCAACGGGTTCATCCACCCCCTCCATGCCCAGCTAGGAGGGAATCACTGGGTAAATAAACCTCCTATGCGATTAATAACCTTGTAGCTGAAGTGTGTATTTATTCAATGTATTCCCTGCCAGCAAACCATTTACGCAGGTTGTACAAGTCTACGACTGCTTGTTTATGACTTTAATTACCAGATATGGATCAGGCAATCACCATGGTAAGAAAGGCGGTTAATAAAGACATATGAATATGTGTTAATAAACTCTGTTTGGGATAAATTAAGTCCTGGGCTTACGTTTGCTTTAAACTGTCTGAGTCATAACCAAGAAGTACTACTCTAAATGTTCTTTAGGTTAAAGATACTAAAAGATGCCCACAGCTTGTGCCCACAATTTGGACACAAATTGAAATACAGGTAATTTCATTTAAACACAAGAAAAAAAAACTTTCTACTGTGAGGGTGACTGGACGCTGGAACAGGTTGCCCAGAGAGGTTGTGGAGTCTCCAGTCCTTGGAGACATTCAAAACCCAACTGGACACGGTCCTGGGCAATCTGCTCTAGGTGACCCTGCTTGAGCCGGCCCCCTCCAGAGGTCCTTGCCAGCCCCAGCTATTCTGTGCATCCTACTCAACGCTTCTTCTAAAGCTAATTGCACTCTGTACCATGAAACACAGCCTCAACCTTCATCCATTTGTTACACCGCATGTCCTAACCAAAATGGATCAGAGTCTCCTCCTCTGCTGTCATTTGCTCTGTCTCTCCACGGCTGCGCTCTTCCACAGCTCCTCTGGGTCTACTGATGAACCGCAATCAAGCCTTCTCTTCCAGGGAAGCCAGAGGGCTTCTGTGCCTGCACTCCTCTGCTGGCAAGCTGTGCGATACCACGGAGAGCGAGGGACGGCCTGGGGGGCAGCAGCAGGAACGTTGCTAGCAGGCAGGACCAGGCTGTCGTCACCCCTGGACCGAGGCGGAGATGTGCTCCAAAGCCTGGGGAACGAGCCGTTTCCCCCACGAATGCGGGAGGGTCAGCCATCAGACAGTTGGTGGCTGGGAAGCACCAATACATGCACCAAGGTATGCTATGCAAAAAGCTGCGAGCGTGAACACCTAGTCCCTTCTTCCCAAGCTCTGGTAATGCCTGTAGCCACCCTTCTAGCACCTTTGCTGATCATCACAGTATGTGGTTTGTTGTTCTTTTCTTTCCGGTCTTATTGTCAGTGATTTTCCTCAGCTCTCTGCTCTCTCCTGCTCTGGTGATTGCAGCGTTTTCCTCTCCGAAATACGCAGACGGCCTCACTTTGATCCTAAATGTCACCTCTGAGGTCATCCCTCCTTCCTTGCTTAGTCACCCCCCGCCCCGCTTCGCTGTTGCAACAAGTGTGACCCAAGCGCCCTCCAACCCTTTCCGTGTCAGCCCGTTCTCGCTGATCCCCTCTAGCCGAGCCGCCCTCCCCCTCTCCAGCCTTTCCGCTCCGCTCCACTTTCCAAGCGCTGTCTTTCCCAGTGCATGGGGCTTGGGGAGTCACATGCCGGGGCTTGGGGAGATCATATGACGGGCAGGGACGGCAGGGCCAGGCTGCAGCCGGCATCCCCTGGCTGCGGGGACCGCAAGGTATCCAACTCCCGCGGCGCAGTCCCACCACGGGATGTCCCTCCGGCGCCGGTGGAGCACCCCCCCCGCCCCGAGCTGGATGGTGCCACTTCCGAGCCCCGCTTGCTCCTACATGATGTTCTGCTTCAAGGAAAACGCTGCCTCTGCAAAGCGTATCGCCACTTTGTACCGAAACCCCCTCTGGTGTCTCCTGCTCCCTCACTCGCTCCGTCCCCAGACTGGGAGTTCCCGGGGAGGGGGACATCGGCAACACCTGGACATCACCAGCAGGAACACAAGCACAAGGAAAATGCCTCAAGCTTTTCTTAATTAATTGCCGAGCAACCCACTCTTCCTAATGAGATCCACACACTCGAGCACCACAATCAGTGGCAGAAGTTAAGCGATTAGAAAGAAATGGCCAGAAGGTGAACCAGAGCCCTGCGGGAGGGGAACGACCAGCACTCCTGGAGACATCCTCACCGCTGCCTGCCCGGACGCAGACCCGGCGTCATAGCGCACGTGGGGTCCGCGCGCGCGGCAGATTTCCCTAACTCGGCGGGAGACGCTGGGGACTCGGGGGGTCTTCAACGGAAACTGTGCAACTTGGGGCGGGGGGAATAAAACGGGGAATAGTGTTGGTATAAGAAAAGCTAGCGTCCGAGTTAGCGTCGCACGGAGGCGAGCAGGAGGCGCTGGGATCGCCCGAGGCTTTCGGCCGGCTCGGCGCCCGGCCCGCCTCGGATTTGGGAAGGGAGAGGTTCAAAGGAGAAGGCGAAGGGAAAGCAGGGTGCTGGGCAACGAACGGGCCCCTGCCCCGGGCCATGCGCAGCACGGGCTTGTGCCCCAACCCGCTCGTCACGCTTTTTCCGAAAAATAGAAACTAGTACGTAAAGAAGGGAGAAAGGAGCCCTCAGCGGAGACCGGCCGATGGCCTCGCGGGACGCCCGGAGGCGCGTACCGGCCCCAGCGTTTCCTCCCTGGCTGACGGCGTCGGCCGGACTCGGCGTTTGGTGGGAACGCGGGGATTTGCTCTCCGAGGCGCCCGCGAGCCCTCCCGGCCCGGCTCTGCACCCGCGCAGCGCGCGCCCCGCCACAACCCGGCGGGCCGGGGGGGTTTCACGTGGGACCGGGAGGCCCAGCGCAAGCCCGCAGGCTCAGCTGTAAATAGGCGGCGGCGAGCCGAGGCGTTCGCGGCGGGCTTACAGGCTGCGGGCTCGGCAGGAGAGTGCGTTTGCGACCGACGGGACCGTTAACAGGTGCTCGGTATAGCTCGGTGCTCGGGAGAGGCTTGGGGGGCGGTTTCAGTACGTGGAATTATAAATCTGGTATATTAGCGATAATCACCTCTAAAGCGCCGGTGCGATGATTTTTTTTTTTTTTGAAGGGTTTTCATGTTCATTGGTGCTGCTTGCTGCAAGGAAAGCAGGTGGCGGTGGGCTCACTTTAAGGCCAGACGAATTAGAGGCAGATTTTTGCTCAAGGGAAAAACGGGGAAACCTCTTCTATTAAACGCCGCTGACGAAATCCCTCTCTAATTTTGCTGCTTTTAGCGTTGTGCTGCTAAGAAGCGAAGCCGACTCCTCTCGGCTCTTTCCCTCCCCGGCTCCGCTCTGCCTCAGCCCCTCTAAGGCGGCCAGGCTGCGGCCACAGCTGGGCAGCCAATTTTTTTCTATTTCTTATAAAAAATGCCCGTTATTTCGGGAACAGTCCCGTTCTGCTTTTGCGCTCAACCTTAGGAAATCGCGGCGGAGCGCGAACCCGCCAGCCCCCGGGGAGGGCCAGGATCTCGCTGGGCATCGCCCAGCCGCCGCCACGCAGCCTCCAGCAGCCCCGCGAGTGCTGCAGAGACTGAGCTTCCAGCTCTGCCCCCGCGGCTCGTTTGCCCCGGTTCATTATTTATGACTTAGTAAAAGTCCCAGAAATTCCAGCTGGCAGCCGTGACATCTTTCCTAGCCGGGGGGGGGGGAACCTAATCAAACCTAGGAAGGTCTCCTGAAGGTTTTTTTGGTCCTCACGAACTGCCACTTCCCCACGAGTCCTGGGGGGTTGGGGGGGGGGGGAACGGCCAAAGCAGAATCAACCCAAAAGCAGGACGCGACGGTCACTTTTCACAGCAGAGCGTGGGGGTTTTAGGGTTTTTTTTTTCTTTTTTTTCTTTTTTTTTGCCGTGCGTCTCGGGATGATGCGCGAGGGCGGCACGGCCAGGTGCTCCGCTGCACCCCAGTCCTCGCTGCGTCCACGAGCCGTGACATCGCCTCCTCCGGGGGGCAGCGGGAGACAGCAGCAGGGGGGAGCCCACGCGTGACCACCCGGACGGGGCATCCACGCGAGCTACACGCGCTGTGCGCCCCTGCCACCCCCCCCTCGCGCGCGCGCGCTGCTCCTCCACCCCCCGATGGGGGGGGGAAGTTCCCACGCGGGGCCGTGGGGCGCCGCCCCCCCTCCCCCAGCAGCGCGTGGCCCTTCCATTGAGACTTTCGGAGACTGACGTCACGGAGGGCGTGACCAATGGGAGAGCCGCTCGGGACCGGCGCCGCCAGGTCCGGCCCCATCGGGCCACGAGCGCCGCCCCGCGCGGCCCCTTAAAGCGCGCCGCCGCCCGCGCCCGCGGAGGGCTAGTGCCGCCGCCGCGGAGCCTGCCGAGCCCGGCCGCGCCGCCCTGCGCCATGAGGAGGCTCGTCCTCCTGCTCTGCGCCGGCGTGACCTGTTGCATGGCAGCCGGGGCCGCGGAGGCAACGCTGCTGGGAGGAGGTGGGTGAAGGGGTGCGCGGGCGCGCAGCCCGCTGCCGGCGCGCAAAAGCCGCGCGGCTCGAGGCGGCCGGTCGCGCGGGGCAAGTTTCGGCTGCCGGCGAGGAGCGGAAGCCGCGGGGGGGGGGGGCGCTGTGGCGGCAAAGCGCGCGTCTTACGCGGGCGCGGGAGGTACCGGCGCTCCGCGAGGCTCCCGGCTCCGCCAGCACCCGCGGAGCCGGCAGAGGCAGCCGGCCGGACCGGGCTGCGGCCGTGGGCGCCGGGTGGGACGCGCAGCCCCGCAGCGGGGATGCGGTGTCACCCGCGGAGAGCGGCCGGGACAGCGCGGGCCGCCGCTTTCTGGGTGCTGCTGCGCCTGGGAGGGCGCCTGTGGCGGGGGGCTCCGTGGGTGAGGCGGCCTCTGAAACCGTGCACGAAGCCAAGCGCTGGGAAAGGCAGTAACCCGCCCGCCCTCCGCCTGGCCCCCTCCTTCCAGATGATGCTCTGGCCGCGCTGCTGGAGGAAGGCAAAGAGCAGGCGCCGGCTCCCAAGCGGCAGGTGAAGTTCAACCTCCGCTCCTCGCCCGACTCCGAGGACGAAGGCTGCGCCCTCGCCGTAGGCCACGACCGCTGTTTAGAGGAGTGCAACTTCAACGCCACGGCTAAAACCTTCTTCATTATTCACGGCTGGACGGTGAGTGCGGAGGCTCCCGCGCAGCGCTCTTTGCGCCGGCCGATGGAAGGGCGCGCACCCGCCGTCCTCGGAAATGCCCCGTGGGCGACAGCGTACGGGGCGCGCAGGGCAGCGGGCCGCGTTGCAAGCGCCGCGGCCTCGTCGTAGCTGCGCTCGGCGCCTCTGCAGCGACGCCGGGTCGCTTTGTGCTTAAAGCTCTGTGAAACCACCTAGTTCATGTGCGGCCTTTCAGGATCGCTTTGCGTCTCTTTAACGTGAATGCGGTAAAGGGAACTTGATGGTTTTCCCTAAAAAATGCAACTTAGTAACCACTATGAAGTTGACGCTTGATTTAACAAATATATAGACTTTCTGCGATTGTAGCTCTGTGCCCACGGTCCTTAATTTTGCAGCATGGGCTCCCCTAAGCAAATAGGGGGCAAACAGTTTATCGAGCTTTCTTCTGTTTTATGTAACCGAGCGTGTGGCATTAGTGGATTTATCAGCTCTGCCTGTGCTTATGCAAGCCAAAGTGCCAAGCCTGGAAAATTTTGCAATCCCTCAGAATTCCTGAAACTCTTGGGGACTGGGAGATAAGGTGGCAGGTGCCTCTCCCTCCTCCCTTAAAAGGCAAGGAAGCTAACTACTGGGCTGTCAAAACTTGTTTCTCTTATTCCATGAGTGAAGCGCTGAGAAGTACTGGGCTTTGCAGAGAGGCGCATATCTGGAGTAAACATGTAAGCTGCCAACAAAGACCTGAGGGCAAGCCTGTGGATGTGCAATCTCTGTCCTGTAACTGGGGGAACCTCATGCTTGGATCTCTCCGCAGATGAGTGGCATGTTCGAAACCTGGCTGGGCAGCCTGGTCTCAGCCCTTCAGGAGAGAGAGAAGGATGCGAACGTGGTGGTGGTGGACTGGCTGGCGCTCGCCCACCAGCTCTATACGGATGCTGTGAACAACACGGAGGTCGTTGGGAAAAGCATAGCCAGGCTGCTGAACTGGTTACAGGTAAAACTTGCGAGAACAGCCTGTGTTGTAATGGTCAACGAAGGATGGTTGCACAAGGGGCCAGAAAGGCATTGGTGTAACCCTAATCCCCAAGGCTTAGTGCAACGGTGGCCCCCTAGCTAAGGAGGGGAAGGAGTCCTTCCTCCTGCATCTCCTCAGATTGGCTCAGGCGTACACAGCCCTCAGGAGCCTGAGCCATGCAAACCTGGGAGCCGGGCGCTCAAAGTCTGTGTCCATTCAGCAAGACGGATGGAAAGGGGAAGGGATGTGCTCCAACACTGAACCTGGAGCTGGGGTGCCCAGGAACCATCCCTGGCCAGTATGAAGGTCAGCTGCTGTTGCTGGCTCTTGGGGGGAAGAGCATTCCTGATGCTGTTTAAATGAAGAACATCCTAATTGGGATTGAAAGCTGGGTGGTATGGTTGGGGCAAAAAAGTGCTGTGCAAATATGCATTGTGCATATGTCTTGAGGAAACAGAAGGAATGAAAACATGTTTGTCTCCCCTGCTCCCTCCAGTCTAGTCCTAGAACTGGATGTTAGATAGGTGAGTCCTGCAGATAGGAGCTGTGCAGATGTTCTGAAAAACATGAACAAATTATTTTCTTCCTGCCTTGCAGGAGAACCCTCTCTTCCAGCTTCAAAATGTTCACTTGATTGGATACAGCCTTGGGGCCCATGTTGCTGGCTTTGCTGGTAACCATGTCCAGGGGACAATAGGCAGAATTACAGGTAAGTGGCTCTTTCAGTGATCTTTCACCTTTTAGTAGCATTATCTCCCTGGAACGTTTCCTGAAGAGGCTTATTCATGGCATTGATGTGTTGCCACAGGCTTGCCTGTTCAGAAACAGCAAGCATCCTACCTGTGGTGGTAGTGGGGAGCACAGCACTCTCCAGCCACATCAGAGGAAAGCTCCTTAATGTAGGACAACGAACATAGAGATGCCTATGAAAAAAATCTCTTTCTGGGGACAACCTGCTCTTGAGTAGATTTGGAGGTTAGTTGTGGGTTCAAAGAAGTCCAGCTCAGGCCCTTCCTATCCATAGCCTCTTGAGTAGACGCTGTTTCCGTATTCGTAACTCAAATTGACGGGGGCGAGAGCTATTGGGTGCAGTTTGCCCTATGGGACGTTTGGCCAAAATCCCCTCATTCTTTTATGTAACTATTTTATTAGAGGGTACTTTGTACAGAGTGCTTTCGATTCTGGAGGGAAAGAGACCTCAAATGTGAGAAGTTAAGATTGGTAGAAGGGGTTGCGTTAAGAGCCTAAATGCGATACTGGCAGTGAGAATTCATTAGTCTGGCAATAAACCTGCATATTGGTCAAGTCAAAAAGGTGACTGTTCAGATCACCTAACCATTACATCGAGAAATGGCTAAAGTGCACAATTTCAGGTCCTCAGTGAGGCTGAGGTTAACTTAAAGGCCAAAACCCATCATGATCTCAGATGCAGGAACTACCTGCTGCTGCCTAAACTTTTATTAGTCCCTCTGTACATCCAGTCTGAAAATAGACTAAACATATCCAAAGTGGCCCTGGCTGCCAGCAGTCTCTGGAGTGCTAGACCTCTTAGTGTTCAGTCAACTGCCACCTCTTGAAGTGTCTCAACGCTTTGAGCAAAAACTTGTCATTTCCAGCAGGCAACATGAAGCTGTCTCTGTACATAGAGCAGACCAGTGCTAATACTGGGGTGTATCGCACCTAAGCGTTAGGAGACATCTTCATCTGCTTCCTCAGTGAGCCCACAGTGAAGAGATCTGGAGACAGTACCCACAATGAGGCAGAGAATGTCTGTGTAGCATGCGGGCATGAGGGCTCCTAGCGGCAGGCTCTTGGCTACTGCGTATGAAATGATCTGAGTTCTTACCTGGTGTCTTCTGTGCTGTCTCTAATCCTAGGCTTGGATCCGGCTGGCCCTATGTTTGAAGGAGTGGACCCTAGCAAGCGCCTCTCCCCCGATGATGCTAGCTTTGTTGATGTCCTGCACACCTACACCAGGGAAACGCTAGGCATTAGCATTGGGATCCAGATGCCTGTAGGCCATGTTGACATCTACCCCAATGGGGGAGACTTCCAGCCTGGCTGTGGACTAAGTGATGTCTTAGGAGCAATTGCCTATGGGAGTAAGTTCTTGTTACTACTTTTGCCTCTGGTCAGTGTAGACTCCTCACGCATAGACCGAGGTTGACGCTGGGGAACGATCCCATTTACAAGAGCAGAGAAAACTTTTTCCTTCTAAACTGCCTGTTCTACTGGAGATAGTTACTAGAAACTAGACCTGCTTTTAATTCTGAAGTAGCATGTTTTCACCCTAACACCTGATCAAAACCTCTGGTCCTGTTGTGCTGGCTCTGGAATCCTCTTTAAAGCTGACTGTGATAGAGACTAAGATCGGTCCTCTTCAAGTGTCTTGCGCTAACCTTTTGAATGGCTACTCTTTGAAAAATGTCAAATTTAGCCAAACTCAACTTCTGTTGGGCTAAAAAAAGCTCAGCTCGCTATGTCTTATGGCTGCCAAGGTGACGAATGCTTAAACAAAATGTATCCCTTGCAACTCTGCTCCTCTAGCTATTGGTGACGTTGTTAAATGTGAGCACGAGCGGTCTGTGCACCTCTTTGTGGACTCCCTTGTGAACCAAGATAAACAAAGCTTCGCGTTTCAATGTACTGATTCCAGTCGCTTCAAGAAGGGAATCTGCCTGAGCTGCCGGAAGAACCGCTGCAATGGCATAGGCTACAATGCCAGGAAAACTAGGAACAAAAGAAACAGCAAGATGTACTTAAAAACAAGAGCTGACATGCCATTCAAAGGTATGCTTTCTCTTAAAGAGCATAGTCTGATCTCTCTAAGAGTGGATGAGTGAGGTGACCGTTATATTCAATACTGAGGCAAACGTAGAGGTGGAAGAGTAGCATCACCCCCAAGAAGGGGAGCGACAGGCAGTAGAGCCTGCTGCTGTTACCTGGCTACGCTACTGCTCTGGAGCATCACCGTGCTCCTTCCTCCATGTGAAATAACCAGGACTCTGGCTGTAAGGACACGCTTGCTGCCTTCTAAGCAGGTCTATGGCTTACATGCTCCCTGCTTGCAAACCCACCTCTACCTTAGTGTGGTATGAGGTTTGGAGAGCCCTCCCCAGCATGGACAGAAGGGATCCTGCAGCTCCATCTATTGTTGGGAAAATGTCAACTTTATAATTGGAGGCAAAGCAGGAAAAAAACCCTGATCTGTGATGTCTTGATATACGTATCTATATGGTGATGGACCCCTTTAAAAAGGGTCTAACCTTTGCCTGCCAGCACTATTTCACGAAGAGCCACGCTTAACAGCACTGGCTCTTCACGAACTTGGCTCCATCTATGCTATCCTTGTCTCCCTGCAGTCTACCATTATCAGATGAAAATGCACGTCTTCAGCTACAAGAGCTTGGGAGAGGCTGACCCCACCTTCTCCATCACCCTTCATGGCACCAATGGAGACTCTGAACCCTTCTCTTTAGAAATGTAAGTAAACTGACTTATTGCGCTCACTTCAAGAAGGTAACTGAGACTAGACAAAGACGAGGTGATGTAACTCCTTTTCTTCCAGTAACTGGAATTAAACTGATTGCAACTGATTCTAGCAGCCTCACTTTGCATTGCAACTGATGCATTGCAACTGCATAGATTCTAATGATAATGATTCTAATGCAACCGCATTGCAACTGATTCTAGCAGCCTCACTTCACCTTTCAAAAACTTTTCGTGGAGCAACTTCATTATAACTTGTTGCCGAGAAAGCAGTTTGTGCCCAGTCCTCTGCACATTGGTCTTCATGGCTCAGCGATGAAGTTTTGTCCTGTCCCTCCCTCCCTCCCACTTTGGATATAGTCTGAAAGCACCTCTACCTCGAGGTGGTGTTGACCTCCTTTACTTTGTTTCCTCTGGGACAGGGTATGACATTCACCTGTCTAATGCCTCCTATTAAACCAGCTATCCAAGCTCACTTTAATGATATCAGTAATTAACTGGTGGCAGTTGAACATAACGCACTTGATAAGCTGCAAAGGGCTGTCTTGAATGCCTTGCATTGAATGACAGAGCATCTGGCACTCTTCCATAAGGAAGAAATGTTGAGTCTCTGCTTATCTTTCAGGCTTGAGCGAATTGGCCTTAATGCCACCAACACCTTCCTGGTCTATACTGAAAAGGACATGGGTGACCTCTTAAAAATAAAGCTCACCTGGGAGGGAACTTCGCAGTCATGGTACCATCTATGGAAAGAGTTTAAGAGTTACTGGTATCAGCCTTCAAAGTCGCCCCAGGAACTGCACATCAGACGTATACGGGTGAAATCTGGGGAAACGCAGCAGAGGTAGGTAGTTGTGTCAAAATGCTTGTGAACTGACTCGAAGCTTCAAGAGGGGGCAATATACAGAATCCAGTAAGAACAGTGGTGGGGTTTTTGACCTTACCTGCTAGCCTGAATGCCCTTTCATTTTAGTGTTACCAGATGACGCTTCCTCATGGGGTAGGAAAGTGGGTTACTTGCCAATGTGAGATTACAGACTAGGTTTTAAGCAGAGCTAGGCTAGATTTGACATGTTCTATTGCCTTTTTAAAAAAAGCATAGCACTGTCTCTTGTCCTTGGAGATTGAATTAGTCTCTTTTAAAATGGTTTAGATCATACCTGCAGGGTTAAAACACTGTCAGTGCCAAGAACAAATACCAAAGCGCACATGAGGGAGGCTACTTTTGTTACCCGCATGATTTGCTGGCTTGGCAGAGCGAACCAGCTCCAACAAACGTGCAACCAGTAACATGGTAGCACCAACTACTTGAGCGCTAAGTTGCTCCTTCTGACATCCCTAACTGGCAAGCTACATGAGGCTGCTCACTGGCAACCAACAAGCAGAGATGCCAAGCCTGTAACAGGTCCTGAATCTTGTGCTGGTGTTGTGAAGGTAACCCAGATCTGTCAAATAACAGCAGTCGCTTTGACGTTTCCCATGTTTCTCAGCTTTAAATAAGCAGCTATCATCTGCTAGGTAGTCTGCACCCTATTTTCTGAAATCTATGAAGCATGAGGGTAGCAGAAGCAAAGATGCCCATGTAAAATATGAAACTAGGAAAGGAGTTATTGCATCAGCTATTCAACAGAGTAATGGTGTATCAAGATGCTTCCTACAGAAAGGGTGTCAAACCAGACAACTCATCCTAGAATGAACGTGTCATATGGATTACAACTATATATATATATATATATATCACTCACGCAGACCACAGGTAACTTTTCTGATTCTTCCTCCTAGGTTTGCTTTCTGTGTGGAAGATTCCCAGCTGACCAGCATATCTCCTGGTAAAGAGCTCTGGTTTGTGAAATGTGCAGACAACTGGCAAAAAGGTAGGATTTTGCCCAGCTGGTTTTCTCCCTATCTGATGCATGTGGCTGACATGAGTGCAGTCTTCCTAAAGGAAGACCACTAGAACCAACTTTTATTAAAAAAGTGGATAAATTTGAGCCTGGTTCCTGGCTATTAGACTTAGTGATAGCTAGTGAATACACAGAAATAAACTAGGCAGATAACTAGAGAGTTGATTAGATGCTATACTCATTTCTGGTCTCAGTTTGACTTCTTGCACCTTTTGGTGCTACCAGAACTCAAGATCCTTGCAACAGTGGAGAGCTAATTGGATGCCCCTCACCAAGGCATATTAGTCCTGTTTGCCTCTGGGGCACACCTCCAGACACCTGGGATCAGCTCTTAGACCTTGAGCCTGGCCCCAGCAGGGACAGCTTGTTGGCTTCAACTTACCTCTAGCAATGCTTCAGATAAAACCCTGTTAATTTGGCTGGATGACAGTCTCTTTCAGACTAGGCCCAGCCTCTTAGCCTCTCTTATCTCAGTTTGTAAACTTAAGGCTTTGATGCTCCTAATCAAGAGACAAAGCACTCCTCAGGTTAGAAAAGCCTCATGGAAGTAGTGTTTTGCACAACCTTCTTGGAAAGCAGAATTTGACTCAAATGCGAGCTGGTATGGTTCCAGGTTTGGGAAAAACCAGCAGGCTGTTACACATACAGTAGCAAACAATTTAATGAATGAGACCCCTATGCTGCTCTGCCACAAGTACTGAAAGATCAAGGAAATATTCCTGCAGGTACAATAAAAGGCTGTTTTGATATGCTTCTCAGTAACACCCATAAAACAGGAATTGCTGGCAGATGTGCCCTTCCTGCTTGCTGGCGGAGCACAGCTTTTGCAGGAGGCAGAGTAGAGCTGAGCTCCAAAGCAGCCAGGTTTCCAGGAAATGATCCTTCCTCTCTGAGCCCATGAGTGACTGCTGTTGGATTCTCCATTCCTGCCAAGTCCCTGAAAGATTATAGTTCCCTGCTTGGAGACTGTCTGTAAACATTTGTCTACCCTTGACTGGATCTGAATAGGCAGACTCTATCAAGACCTCTATTTGCAGCTATCTGCCTATTTGTTTGCATAATGTCAGCTTCACATTCCCACCGAGTTGCTGTTGGGCAAAGCGTTGCTCTTAACCTCTGTATTTAACTGGGTATTTTCTCCTCTCTGCTTTTCTTAGGTCTGTATCAAATTTACTCTGAAGACTTCCCTGAAGACTCACAACTGAACAGCCTAGATGCATGAAGACCACACAAGTGGGAAGATACTCCGGCAAAAATCTGGCTTGGTAGCACTTAAAGCAACTAGACCTTCAGGACAAAACATCTTGGAACAGATGCAAGAAACTGAGGAGCAACAGATGGACTGTGGTCCTAGACCTACAATAACTAAAACTGCATTCTCCTTTTGTAGGAGCCTGGCTTGTGCATTTAACCTTCTCTTGATCTGTTACACTCTACATTTCCTTCCTGCTCCCATTAACCAGAACTACAGATGAAACCTTCACAGATCGAGGCCTCAGCAATGATCTACTGGTCTGCCTGCTAGCGGAGCTGAGAAGATAACCATGTTAGCTGACCATCAAACTGTTGGTGACAGAACTGCCAAGAAATAAGTTAGTGGCTAGTGTAGGGGTTACTGAGTCCAACAGCACTAAGGGCTGTGGGAAGATAAGACCACCAAATGTGTAAAGTTTGCGTGGGGAGGGATTTTCAGGGGAGGGAGTGGGGAATAAGCACAATGCTACTTATCTTCCAGCTGTCCTTTGCTTACCCTAAAAATCAATTACTGTATCTGGCTGATACAGAAATCTCTATAGGTCACCTTGTAGAGGAACTCCATCCTCCCTGTATCTAGGGCAAAACAAGATCCAGATACCAACTGATGGTGCTGGCAGCTGCTCCTTGTTCCCCGAGTCAGTGTCTGAACCAAGCATGTGCATTGCTATATGCTGAGCTTTTACTAAAAGGCAAATGGCAGCTGCCCATCCACTGACTAGAGAGGAAGGTAATGAACTGTCCTGTTTTGGGGGAACTTTGCTTTGGTCCTCTTAACTACTGAGAAAGTGTTCGCCTCTGTTCAAATGCTGCTGTAGTACCAGAGCATAATTAAGACCTTATTTGAGGCAAAGTACTTAACTGAGCCAAACAGACAACAGTCTACCCTCATTGCTGCAATGTCCTAGCTGGATTCCCTGGCTCCCAATGATCTTGGCTTTGTTCGAGTTGGACAGGTGCTCTACAGCTGTCCTAGTTGCTACAGCAGACCAGCCCTTGTCAGAGGTGAACTAGCTCCTTATTTTTGGAAGGACATGTGGTGTTACAACTGGGACTGCTCTTGAACTTGGGCGTACAGAAAGGCAGTCTCAAGCCATAGTGCTGCCACATGCTGAGCTAAGCTCTGGAGACTTAAATCATTTGAGGCCTATGGTTGACTGAGTTTTTTGTAGAACTTCAATCCAAGCAAAGCAAGCACATTTGGAGTTTTTTCCCCCCATGGTTTTATGCAAAGGCTTCAATAACTGAAGCCTTTGGTAAGTATCTGTGACTTGTCATGGTGCCATACTTACAGTGGTTCCAAAGCCCTATTTGTATATTGTGGTTTTTCTATGACTTAAAGCATTATTTATTTCTCATGCTGTACATATGTAAAGTTTTAAACACTTTGGTTTTGAGTAACAGTTTTTATAAGCCTTGAGACAAAAATAAAGGGCTTTGTAAGAAGCAATAAGGAGACTTAATTAATTAAGACATATCCTGAGCTTTGCTGGAACACCAGTATATGGCCACATCATCCCTCCCCTGCAGGTCACAGGCCAGCAGAAAGGAAGGTTTTTATGGCCCTTGCTGTATGGGGCTGTCACCTCAGCTGTGAGCACGCTGGACTTCCGAAGGATGGTGTTGCTAAGCTGAAACAAGCTAAGACAGACTGCCTCAGCTTCTCCCTGGCCTGACTTCCTGACGTGTTTTGGGGTTTTTCTTTATTTATTTTTTTCTCCTTAGAATATCGCTTTTTTTCCCTGAAGTGTTTAGCCCATTGGTGACTGCTACATCAGCAGCTTAGTTTTTCCCAGCTTTGCTACCCACTGCAGCAGCCACACTACCACCTTTAAGGAAACATCTCAGGGTGATGTGCCTATCCGTGACAAGCTGGTGGCACCACTCCAGCAGCAGGACTTTGCAAACAAAGTAAATACCCCCAAGCTGGGAAAGATTTACATCAAATTACTTAGTTAACCTTTTCCCATGAAAAGCCAATTAAGGGGTGATTGCAAAGAAAACTGCAACTTTGTAGACTTGGCTGGTATTGATATTTTTATTAAGTACCTCCCCCCCCAAAATTATTCTGTACTCCAGAGATCAAGCTTTGTCTGGTGTGTTCAAGCCAGGCCCATGGGTAAATAGACCACTTACTGAGCCAAGAGCCTCACTGATACCAGCACCAGAACCTGTTTCCCCTGCACTGCAGTTTATTTTGCTGTGAGATTCCCTTCCTGTAGCAGGGATGGCCACACTGCACCTGCAGCACTTCTGCTAGGGATAAATTCCTGGCTAAATCAGACAAATAATGTGTCTAGACAGCTGGGACTAGCGTTTTGCAGGCTCAGAGCACAACCCTGGATGCAGCTGCAGTGCAAGGGCAGCTGCTCTGTGTGGCTGCCTCCCTGCACAGCGAAGGGCCACCTGGGTCCTCCCGTGCGAGGCAGCAAGTCCCACACACGTACACAAACCCAGCAGTGGGAGAATCATTTCTATTGTCAGTCAAAAGCACCGTCCCACCCCCAACAAGGTTTATCAGGAATAGCTTTTCAGCAGCGATGCCATTCACACACACGCATCGGGTTGCTCCAAAGGTCAAACCGTCTCCGGAGGAACAACGTGCCCCACGCAGGGAATGCCTGACAGCCGCTCCGTGCCCCCTCCCCGGGCTGCGCCGTCTCCCGGCATCCCTTCGGCCAAGCCCTCCCCGCTCGCAGGGACGTGGCTGCAATCAGTGCACAGCCCTCTGAAGAGCAGCACATGTTACCAGGATGCTTTCTCGGGAGCTAATCTGGGTCCGAGTGGTGGGTCGAGTCTGAGTTTGGCTCTCCACCCTTCCCTGGTGTAACAAGCCCCTTCGGCAGGTGCCATAAGCCCCAAATGCGTCTCAGTTAGCCCAAGTCCCTGCACAAGAGGTGCCGTCTGTCTCCAAGACGGCTTCCAAGCTACAAAAACAAAAAAACCCCAAAAAACTAACCAACCAAACAAAAAAAGTCTTGTAGAATAAATTCAGCACAACAGCTGTGGTGGGAAGAAAAGATCAGCCAATTCTTTCAGGAACAAGAATCGCACATTTTTGAGCAGCTTCCAAAGCCAGAATAACACAGCAGCCCTAGTCCATACCAGGTAAAGCTGGTCCCCAAAGGCAACCTCAGCAAAAGATTGTTGCGACTGTCCAAGAAACCTGAGCATCTGCCCTCAGAGAATAACAGTAATGAGTTGTAATTTTACGCCTGTTCAAATGCTGACATTCCAACATAAATTATCCAGCTCAGTGACTTCCAGGCAACGCGAGCTAGCCCAGCGGCAAACACAAAGACTCCGGCAACTTCTTAAAATCCATGAGAAAGCATCAGGAGACTTTATGCTGCACAGAAGGATGGGTAAAGCAGCTTGGCCCAGAACTGACCCAAATTTAAAACAAGACCACTTTATTGCTCAGTTATATGCATCTATATCTGTATATATATATACACACACACACACTGCTTGATCTCTATTTTTTTCTGATCTAGGTTATTTTGCAGATGTTTTTTAAAACTTCAGGACTTTAATGGCAAACCACATAAAGACGACAGAGTGCAAACACTCAGAATCCTTTTCTTCTGACATGATCCGTAACAAGAGCAGAAAAGGAGGAAAAGGAACCAGTGAAGTACGGCATTCCAGGCCACACTGCTCCACCTCCCCTGGACAGCTGTACTAATTATTGCAATCAGGCAAACCAGTTCAAACAGAGTTAGAAATGACACAAGACTTGGACCACATCTTAAGGAAGAAAATCAACTAGATTTGCTTTATTTCCATATGGCTTTCCATATCCTGTTTTTGGCTGAGAACAGACCAAATTGTTGACAGAAAGCCCGCTTTCACCTTAACTAGAACTAGACAGCTATACCGAAACAATCTTCCTCCTACGCCATAAAAGCTGCAGATGTTAATGAGAAGACCCTTGCTTTGCAACACTCTATGAAACAGTGAGATCTGTCAGTTATTTGAATAACCCAGTAAGAAAAACCCATGGAAAAGCTGGAATTGCATGCATTGCAATGGAGGGGACTTGCAACGGCAGATCTCAATGCTTGAAATTTCTCTCTGTTTCAGAAGCGTGGAGTGACCTGCTTTATGGAGGAGTAAGTTTATGCAGAGAGTTTGTTGGTCTCTATAAATAGTTTATTAGCGTTGACTGTAGTCGAGGAACACATATCCGCATTGTGAAAGGCGCCACCACCAAGTGTCACTAACCCACACCGCTGTGAGTGATTATCTCTGGGCATAAGCGAAAGACAGAGCAGGTCTGCAGATGGCTTTACAATGGGTCCAGAACAACCTTGTGATTGCACAGGCTGGGAGGACACTTGGGACTGAGCGTAGCACGACTCAGTGATCGGGAAGGGCCACAATCCTCAATGTGTTAATATGAGAATAATTAAAAATCAAAACACAAATCCAGCAAAATCAACTGATGCCACACCAGAATTAACAGTTTGGCATTAAGAGTGCTCATCAGGTCGGTGACAGAGACAAAACCCACGTGTCTTGACCCCAGATGACTGCTCAGCCCGCACCCTAGAAGAGCGCCAATACACGGTCTTCCCTTCCGAGCAGCTTTCATGCACAGACAAATAGGTAAAGAGCTTCTTTCGCTTATTGAAGCTTTCTTCTGCTCATTCAGCCCAGTCTAATGTGGCCTACAACCCTCCCAACCCCAATAACCTGCCAGAAAGTAAAAGAAACTAAAAACTAGGGACGTAACTAAGGTGCGGAAAGGGAGGGAAGGCCACTCAGCATTGCCAATGGTTATTATGGCAAAAGGGCTATTATTCAGGAAAGAAGTGTACGATATGTAAAAGCACTACATTCTCTTTTATGATTTCGGTAAGTCCAAAGCAGGGTCATGCAAGCTTTTCTGTGAGTAACGTCTGCCAAGTTTCCCACTCGCCAAGACGACAGTTGCTCCTCACCCTTTGCCATGCATCCTGTACAAGTCCAGGTTTATCCACAGGGACGCTGCTGAAACGATGAGCACAGTTCAGCACAGGCACAGGCCTTCCCAGGGCTGGGAGCGTGAGGGCCTGGCTGGAGTCCCTTTGAAATCAGTAGGAGTTTCTTCTCCGACTTCAGCAGAGGTTCAATGGGTTTTAACACACAGAGAGGTGCTGGGCCAGGAGGGGGACAGAACGTGAGCGGAAATGCCTAGGTGAGGGCACATGCTGCACTTTGCACGACTGGTTGCAAAAGGCGTAAGCTTAGAAAATTAAAACTTTATATACATTTTTTCCTCCTGTTTCTTCTTCCCATCATCCTCAGTTACTGGCCTAAATTCCTGTCTTAAGTCCAAGCCACATATTGCCTCCAAGCTAGCTCCAGCAACAACATCAAAGTGCTGACCTAGACTGATTTAGCGCTCCGGCCAACAGCTACTTAACAGGACAGGATGAACTTTATATTTAGTGTATCTTGTCAAAATTGAGCCAAAAGAAGCTCCGGTTTTTCAGTTTGATCCAAAGATCCTCAGTTAGCCTTTGCTGTTCTGGAGCAGGGTTTTAGTATTCCTTAAACTTCTTCCCCCTTGGAAGACCATGAGAAATACCTGGTGAAAACCTGCCAGCTGCATGGGAGAAGCAGTGAAACTTCTTGTATAAATGAACTGCTGTCAAATGAACAAGGAAGAAAATGAGGGGAAGAAAAACAAGAACAGATAGATATTATCTCCTTAAGATAACAATTGTTAGTACCCAGAATGTTTTTCCACTTAAACCAAACTTGTGTATTTCAAAAAAAAAAAAAAGAAAGAAAGAAAATTGAGGACGACTGCATTAATTCAGATCACATCACGTACAGAACATTGGAGCCAGAGCTGAACTGTACTACATATCATTGGTTTCTAGAAATGGTGTAGACGACTTCACTCTTCTGTTAATTCTGTGCAACTAGAACTCCCCACATCTTGCAAGAGGCTACCTCTAGCTGCATTTCTGCAGATGTTTCTCCTGCTGCCTGGCTGCAGTTTGGGGGTATTTGGGTCCTCCCAGCCCCTTTGGGGAAGATACAGATTTTCTGGCAGAGCAGTAGAGCCTTGTAGGTAGCATCCTGGTCCTCAGCTCAGTTATTGAACTATTTGACCCAGGCCTGAATAACTGGGCCCAAACTGAGCCAGACTGGAGATAATTCCTGGGCTAGAGAATTAAAACCCTCAGTGCTCTGAAGTCCAAGCTGTAGCGGCAGCAGCAGAGCCAGTGCTTGTTGGTGCCCTTGCTGTGGCTCACCCCTGAGGGCAGCACTCCACCTCCACCCCACACTATGGCCCAGCCTGTCCCACAACCCAAATGAAGATCTGGGACACTTCACTGCAAAAGGAGCAGGACAAGAAGACAACGTCCATGCTCCCCCAAGGCCAGCTCTTTCTCCTTTCATGCTTTGGTCTCTTCCTTCCACCTTTGCTATCTCCCCTGTTACCCGTGCTGTTAGCTCCTCTCCACCATTAAATTCTGTTCCATCCATGTGACTCAACCTCATTACTCCCAGCCAAACTGCTGGTATGTTACTCAAGAAGTTCCTCCTACCACTATTCCTACCACCATTGTTCCATACCACCTTCCACTGGTGAGGACCAACCTTAAGACACAGAGCTCAGCCAAGGAAAACACATATTTCAGCTCACTCAAAAGCTCAGCTAACAATCTGAGCTAGTTACCATCTTCTTCCTATGTGCTCACCCATGCCAACTTACCTCCAGGAAGATTTAGAGCCCTTGTCTCCTCCTTAGGTGAGAAACAGCCCAGTACAGAAGCAACTCCAGTCTTTGCAACAGCTCTTTACCTGCTGCTGGATCTGGAGAAGCAGACAGGAGCACAGAGGGAGGAGGAATGCTTGCAAGCACTCAGGTGACCTCCCTGAAAGGAGCACAGGATAAGGAATAAAACATCTTCCCTTTTCTTTCCTCCTCATTTTAGTGCTGGTGTGAAGTTAAGACCTACAGGTGGAAGTGTTATAGCTCCATTACCAAAGCCCTAAGCAAACCATCATATGCTACTGCAGAATAAACCACTGGGAAGGTTCGAATGAGGGCAAAGACAACTGTGGCCAGCTGAGCTGAGGGCATGGTGGCCTAAGGCTAAGACACCTGAGGAGGCAGCATTCCCACTGCACAGCAGAAACCACACTTGCCCTGCTCACGTGCCACAAACATGCGGAATGACTTGGGTGATAACTCACTCCAGCTGGGGGAGGTGTTTCCCGGTCTCTTTGCGTCCCTGTGCTTCAGGAGCCAACACAGGAAAGCAGCTGAGATCAGGAAAGTGTTTTTGCAAGATCTGTCAATAAAGAGTGATCAGAGGCAGCCTGCTTGGTGTCAGACTGGCCTCTGCTCCTGCTCCCTGGGTGAGCCTGAAACAGCACGGGGCTGTGCGGCTGCGGGTGGTATTAGTCACCTTGCAAAGCCAATGCGACATACGAATGGAAGTACCACCATGAGCAGCCAAAGGGAGCCTAGGCTGGATGTGCTGAGCCCGTGCTAGGACACCCAGAACGTCAGAGGCATTTCAATGCCTTCCTCCTCCTCCATATCTTTAAGGATCATGGCTTGAGCATCCAGAAAAACACAGCTACTATTCACTGGAAGAATAGCCTTTCCCAAGAAATCCCCTCAGATTAGCTGGTGTTATAGCGCTGGCTGTTATTGCAGCACCTTTGGAAGGACACATGTGATGAGAGGTCACCTCCGGCATGCTTTTAGACGATCATCAGGTGGCAATTGAGCCCTGCTATTACCCAAACAACACTCGAGGCCAGTTTGAGAAGGAAGGTGATGGACTGGCTCCTTCCCCAGCCAAACTCCCTGTCTTGCCCGGGGGGGTCCATAGTTATTGCAAAGCAGCAGCACGTTGCTCCCTGTTCACTCCATCGAGCTAGTTCATCAACAAGGATAAAACAACCTGTAGCTCCTGCTGGATCCCACCAGCTTCAAGCCTGCTTGAGCCCTGGCCTGGGGAACTGAAACAGCTGTTCCTTGTTGGGGGCAAGCTGGGACTGATTTACTGCCCTGAGAGATGGGCACATGAGCAAGCTTGTTTGTTGGTAAACTGAGGATGATTTATTCTTCCTATTAATTCAGTATCCTTCGGCAGGCACGATACGTCTGGGCCATTCAACAGCCCTTTTATTTATTATTTTATTCCTGGATGCTCTGTGCTTTGAACAAAGATGTGCATTGTTCTACTCTCCAGCTGACAAACAGACACTGTTTTTTAAAATTCCTGCTGGGTTGTTTTCTCCTGGTTTTGCTGAATCAGCTTTAAACTTCCATTAAAAAGCTTTTTATTAAAAAATAAAGTGAAATCTGTTTTTCTAATCCTACTGATTTACCTCCTTAAACAGCTTCAACAGCATTTTGTTTCTCCAGCAAGCCAGGATGCTATTTGTACCGGACTACCCTGACTGCTCTGCCTATAGCTTACCATCCTCAAGCTTTACAGCAAATGAGCTCAAGAAACAAAAGGAAAAACCAAGCCAGTGCTTGGGCACGTACTGACGCAGCTTCTTCAGGAAGCCAGCTCTCGGGAAAAAGACCTCGGCACGCATTGCACTTTCAGCTGACCTATTGCAAAACAGACACAAAGTGTCTCCCTCCTGGGTACTGGACTCCTGTTGCCTATCCAGAATCTCGGGACATTACGTTGAAGCAATCACAGATAATATTTTGACTGGGCTGGCTGACCACAAAAGGGTCTCGGGTTATAATAGGGAACAGCAAAGTAGTTCCAAGGTTGGTTGTCAACAGTGATACTTAAGGACAACCTTGAGGTCACAATCTAACCCAGACATACCAAGTTTATTATAATCCCCTCGGCAAACTGCTGAAACTAGACTCTGAAGTTGCTCATCCCTGTTCCTATGGTATGTTTGAAGCTTACCTAGGTATCCAGGGCTTGAGCACACGAAACCCCTCCGTAGCGGTCCAGTAATGTCCTCTTCTAGCTGCACCTAATGCCGACAATTACTGGTGAAACTGCTTCAGGGCTGGACGCGTGTGGCATGTAGATGCTCACGAGGTGGGAAAGGATGTTACCAGCAACCCAGACTGGCTGAAGGTGATTTTCAAGGGTGAAAGAAACGAACAAAAAAAAAAATCTATTTTAAAATCGCTATTTATGCTGGCCCCAGATCGAGCTTGTGGTTTCTGTCTTCGAGCTGCAAGTCCGATGGCTTACAACAATTATATTGCAGAACCACAGCAAACACAAGCTGATGTCGTGGCGCATGTGAAGGCTACCAAGGGAGAGCGCCCATGTGCCAAGTGTGACACCAGTGATCACTGCTGTGTGTAAGCACAAGTTACGATAAACAGAAAGACACAGGGTCCCTCTCTGCCCCACTGGGTGACATCAAAGACCCCTGGGTACCATAAGCACTGGCCAAGTGTGAAAAAAGGACATGCTTATTCGGCAACTACAAGCTTTTTTAACTCCGGTATCAGAGCTCCTTCCTCATCTTAGTCTGCAGAAGAAAATAGTCCCTGACACTGGGTCAGTGAACCATAGCTCTGAATTCCCCACCTCTGGGATACAATCTGGTCTCCAGCATGTTATTTATACCCTCAGGGGAATACACCAGAAAAGGAGCATTACTGATTTGTACAGCTATGATCCCTTATTAATTCTGTAAAGCTTCAGGGCAACCTCCCACCAGTTATTGGAGTAAAACCAACTGGCTCCCCTGATACATGACCAGCACTCTTGGGCAACAGCTGGGATAAGTAGTCCCCAAGCATCTCCTGAGCAGAAGTGCTGAGGGGTCATTGAAGGGGTCATTTGCTGTCCAACTACAAGCCCATACTTACCAAAGGGGCTGATAAAAGGGAAGGAGATAAAACGCTAGATAAAACCAGTGATCACCAACGCTTGTAATGACTTTTGCAAATCCTATGCGACTGCAAAAGTTCTTGATGTCAAAAAGCAAGCGGTTTCAAAAGCAAGAGCATTTTGTCTTGCTTATCAACTCTGGCAACAGAAGTTTTGTCACCTGGGGAACTCTAGGAAGGAAAGTAATACATTTTAGTGCTTATATAATACAAAATAATCTAGAAGCAAAAGAAAGAGGTGACAGACTGTGACTAGTAGTAATTTTCTATAGACAATTGGCATCCCTGGACCATCATCTGAGAGTAGCTGAGACTAAAATAAGTGAGGAAGAGTTGAGAAAATGGATTTCATCCTTTATCCTGATCACCTGGTTTCTAGCTGCACAGAAACCCCATGGAGGACAAATACACAAGAGAAAGCCTGGAAGAGTAACAGAAGAACTTGCAGAAAGACCACAGAAAAGGCATTTTTCTCTGCCTGGGACAACAAATCTTGTTCTACTCACATCGACCTTCTATGGGCCAGGCCAGGGTCCTAAAATACCTCAGGAGACATTTCTATGGGCTGTATTTTTAAGGTGTGCAGGTGCCAAAAGAAGCAGGTGGCAACAGTAGGGGGTCTCCAAAAGTCCTATCTTCAAAGGACGCTTCCAGTCATGTGGAGGATGTGGCGCCTCAGGAGTCTGCCCCTCGGTGGAGGGCATTGGCTGAACTCCCCTTTAGATTCCTCAGTCTGCTGTTATTGGGTAAGTTATTCTTCAAAACAGCTAGATACCTCGTCTAAGATGGTAATACTCACAGCCAGAAGCCCTTCCCTAAGGCAGAAATGATCGTACCACAACTAAACCTGCAGCCCCAGACCAGTTCTCCAACGTGTTTGTGAACATTCCCACCAGAACGTCACATTTTGTGGGCATTGCCGTGGATGCTTTCACTCATTAAGATACAAGAAATACAGCGTTTTAACAGGAGTTTTGAAATGCACAGGAATTCTTAGCTGAGCACCCAAGAATTCTAGATGTTTAGATTAAAAAAAAAAAAACTCTTCTCAAGTGTACACTCACTGGACTTTGTGTCAGCCCTCCCTAGATCTCTTTCTCCTACCTTCTGGCAAAGTGAAAGGACACTAGAGCAGACCTCAAACTGCAGTAAGCTGCGGTTGCCTTTGCTGCAAAATTCAGTGAGCTCTGTTTTTTAAAAAAGAGCTTCAGTTTCCAAGAGTAAAAAAAGAAGGAACTAGGTGAGCTGTCTCTGGCAAGTTTGATGGGTGGACCTGCTCCCGTGCAAACAAACCATACCTGGTGGTTCTCATGCTAGGAGTTATTGGGACTTTCCAGGCAGAAATACGCCTGCCTGTGCATGAGCTGCAGTGACAACCCCTGGGGCCGTAGGGAAGTCCCCATGTCCTAAGCGCAAGTGCACTTGTGAAGGCCACGGACGCACACGTGCCGCGCCGTTAATCTGCATGTGTGCAGCAAAGCTCACAGACCCAGAGAAAGCAGAGTTGCTGCTAGGAGCACAGTATTAGGCAGTGCCTGCACAGCCAGTCTGATACATCCCTCACGCATTAAACGTGAAGCCCATGGGCTGTGTCAGTGCATACGCGTTGGGTACATCCGAGATTCCTGGTCAGAGCAATCCAGGGCATCTGACCTGGATGTACATCCTGACCTACTGCTTTGTTGCTTTTGTAGTTATGTTGAGGTTGTCCTCACCCAAAACACTTCTTAATCTAGTGTAATGACTTTTGGCATTGACTTTTCTTGTTTTCAGTTAAAAAATATTAATCGACGTTTTCTCCCCTTCTGCTCTTCAATTCTAAAATACTCTGTCACTGAGTCCATTTAGGATTTACCCCACATGTGGAGAATATGCATACTCCCGACCTGCATACTGGGGAGGTCCTTGTAGCAGTGGGGAACCAGCCTGGTAGATTAAAAAGAAATAGCAACACAATTTGGGTCTGGTTATGGAGCCTGTGCTCAGGCTGCTCAGCCCACAGCACCTTAGAAGAGGGAAAGGAAATTCTGGTGTATTTTGCTGATGGGTTTGTGGTTCATAGGTGGCTGCTCAGGGCAATTATGGTGTTATCGCTTGACCTCTCAAAGCAGACACTCTCAATGTGCTAGGCCCATCACAGATCTTTTCTTCTAGGAGAGCTATCAAATGTCAGAAAAAATTTGGAGATATAACCTTCAAAAGGAGAGGGAAGAAGCCTCTCTGAGTACCAAATGGCACCAGACATCCAGGGCAGAAGATGGAGGAGACGAAGCCAAAGCCTGGACACTGTGCATAGCTATTTGAACAGATGTGACAGGGAAAATGCATAACTGTAAGCTGTGCATGACTAGCTGAAAATGGAAGTAAAGTCTAAAAGTGGCCGAGGAAAGGAAGGGAGCACATGGCTGAATGAAAGTAGAGGAGAAGTAGAAAAGAGAATGAAAGAAAAATTGAAAATTGACTTTTGAAGACTATATGTACAAGTCATAAAGCCTCTCTGTACCGAGTTTGTTTGTGCTCTGGGCAGGTTTTCAGGCTGATGAATCTTTTTTTTAGTGTCTTTTGGCTGGGAACAGGCATAAGACACACACGGTCTACCCGTCCTGACGGACAACGCGTAGAGTGATTTCTGCTGTATCTGGCGGCCAAATTACAATCTCCCGGTCCCTCTGCCCGGGATGGTGAATGCAGGTGACAGAGTTTGCGGTAAATATATTCATGTGACTGGAGAGGAATGGAGGCCTGAGCAGCTCTGCTCTTTGCTGATACTTTTTGCTCCAGCTTGCTCCCAGGCTGCTTCCTCTACAAAATCAGTAATTCATGCTCTATGCAAAGTCTGCAAACCCAAGAAGGTAGCACTGCTGATTTCAAGAGAAGAAAAATTGTTAATAGTAAATAGATATAATGCCCAGTGGGGTCAATGATAGAAAGGCTTCATTTAGTAACACTTCAGATGTCTTTTTCAAAAATAGCTCTTCAGACCGCTCCTTTCAGACCTGGTAAATACACAGGATGTGTATTAACATGCCCAAGTGAGAGAATTTTGCTCATGGGCTACTGCAGTAAAAAGTAAGGTATCTTTTACATGAAACCAAGTGGAAGAAGTTAGTTGAGCAGAACTAATCTATGTATTTTCAATCTAACGCCTCAAGGCCACTGTAGCTTTTTGGGGCTTGTTTATGAAAAGCTCCTGTTATTATGTGCTGAAGACACAATGTACCCACTGCTATGTCCTTAAAAACGCTTACCTAGTGAATTCAGAAATACATCTTCAGATGCCAGAGATACCATTTTCCAGTTAGATCTGGCATGTTCTTTCCATGTTAAATAATTTTCTGTGATTTGTTTGCTCTGAAGAATAAAGTAAGATAAATGTTAAGAGCAGTTCGCTGTCCAAAGTCAAGCTATTCCTTGTGTAATGATAAGCACAGCTGACCTCATTTGTACCACAAGCAACATGTTTTCATCCACTTACACCCGATGCCTTGACAAAGCCCGTTTCAGAAAGACTTTCTTACAGATTGACCTCCATAAAGAGACAGAGCACTCGTCGTTTCCTGCGACTCTCTATCCTAAGGGTTAAGCAGCTGATTACTTTCAATTTGCATTATACACCTCAGCAGCCGCCGGCAGATTTTTTGCATTCTTTCTTCCTAGATTAAAGGCGTTTACTAATTAGCACTTTCTCCTGTGAAAATATTCACCTACATAGTTACATCACACCTTAATCATCTTTCTGATTTAGTAAATAGATCAAACTCTTTAAACACAGCACAGTGATGCATTTTCCCAGCCCTTTTCTGTTGTCTCAACCCAGCCCAACTTTTGTTTACTCTCTCTTGCACCTTGCCTAATTTGCCAGCATCCTTTGGAGTATCAGGTCAATGGAGCTGAAATATTGGTCTAGCTGTTGCTGTCACAATGAGGAAACAATTATTTCTGGTAACTCCTCCACAGTTTTGACACTGAGGTCCTTATCCCTTCCTCCCCACAAGTCACAATGAACTCTTCAGCTCTGATGGCACCTGCGGTTTAGATCCAAGTTAAACACCTGAAATTGGGTTGTGTAATGTCTGACCTGTTGGCATGTAATCTGCTAGGCTCCTCCAGCTCACCCACTTAAAATCTTCTTTATGGATACAAGAAATAGCACTGAAATCTTTACCAGTTTCCCCGTGGTACAAAGAGGCTTTAACAAAGTCAAAGCGTCTTACATCTATATATTTGCCTTTATCAAACAAAACCTGTAATTTCCTCAAGGAAATAGGGTCTTTTTGACCAAAATCCGCTTCCCACAAACAAGGATGCTGGCATTAGAGCCATAAAGCGGCTCAGTCACCAAACTGCTAACCCTGGTTCATCCCTCCCACTGTGGGACGTTTTGAGGTGGGGGAACACTCTCCCATGGAAGTTTTCTGAACCAAATACCTCAATATTTACCAGCATACAAAACCGAACTCAGACCAGAGCTTCCCAAAAGTGTCCTTTTTTCTCTCCGGGCCAAAAGAGGAGCTAACTCCAGAAAAAGGTGTGGACAAAGATCTACCTCAGACCTCCTTTGTAATAAGGAGCTGGATATCTGAGATCAAATTCTTGCGTTAAATCACGGAAAAAATCAATTTGAACCTGACTCTCCAGAGCTCCAGTTGGATGTGGTAAATCTTGGGCGACCAAATATAATAGAAAGAATACAGAAGGTACCAGTTTCCTGTTAAAAATGGCTGATTTGGGTTCAGTGCCCACCTTTGGAGCAGCTGCAGAGGTGTGACCCCTGAAGATCCAGCCCCATCTCCCTGCTGCCCCAGCCCCGTTTGCTTGCGAGGGGAAAGGTGGAGGCATCGTCGCTCAGTCTCCTTGGGGGATCTGGGCTGCAAGGATGTGACATGGGACTCGAAGGCCCATAGTTGGGTGCAAGGTTAGCCCACACCAAGGCAGTATGAGGAAAAAAGGGAGCAGAGCTCATGGGGTCTACACACACACGTGCACCTCCAGGATCACTGACCCCACTGATTTTATCAAGGTCACCAGGCTAGCAAGTACAAAGTCTCTGCTCGTTGGCCAAGGCTGTCAGCCGATTTACTCTTTGCGTTGTGAACATCAGAGCAAAAGTGAATCACGGCTGTTCTAGCTATTGCTGAAATCCGGTCTCCTTCAGAGCTGATCTTCCCAAGATCCCTCCAGGCATCTTTCTCCCAGCTGATTTCCAATGGGACAATTACATTAAGGGCAATGGGCGGGGAAGGGAAAGTTTTGGACGGGCTCCTGCTGGGAGTTTCAACACAACCTGCTGTCCTCGCTCGATCCCACGGCTGGCACAGTGCCACGCGGCGCTGCTCAGCAGTGGGGAACTCGGCGTTTAATAGCATGCTGTTAACATCACACGTCAAGCCACCTGGGAACTGGCCTGCTGGTTCATTTTGTAAATCATTGCCTCACTTTAGGGCTGCATGGTCTAGCTGATTTGCCTCTTGGTGCATTTTTGCCAGGCAGGTCTGGTCAGGAGAACTGGGCTTCTAGAAATATTCCGCATTGAACCCTCGGTGACTGATGACCGGGCACCTCTTCGCAGCTCCAGCCCTGGGCTCCTGACACCCCTAGCAGGTAAAATCTCCAAATTCTTGCTGTGCATTTTAATAGAGAAAACATTCCCAACATCTCAGTCATGATCTAGCATGCATCTAGATGCGTGATTTAGCTTAAGTGTCAAGAGAAAACAAGTGTACTTAGCCAATTCACCCATTGGTGTTTGCTGAGCGCTCTCTATCTGCAGATGCAATTAGCTCTAGACCAGTGAATCGGTCTACGTTTGTGAAAGAGTCTGCACGCCAGTAGAACAAAACTGTTCTGGCTTTCCACATTTAAAACAGGGGAGGAAGAAACATGAAATCAGTAATTAAAATCATCATTGCTACACAGTACCAAAGAGAACGAGAAGACGGCTCTCCTCAGAGCCAGGCACCCTGCATGTTTCTGCACCATCTCTGTGGCTTAAAATTCCACTCTAGCTTCTCAGCAACGAGCCAAAAATCAACATTTGCACCCCAAAAGGTTGAGTGACCCCCCCTTGGGGGTGGAAAGTTGAGAGCGGGGAAGAGAGGGTGCAGAGTGGGGGCAGCCCTGACGCAACGCGAGTATCCCCAGCTGGAGGAGAAGTGGTGCTGGGAGAGCAGGTCCTTCTGCAGGCCAGACATGATAAGCCTTTGTGCAGAAATTGCATCACAAGTGACAGCATTTGAAACCCTTTCGCTGCCAAAGAAAACAAGATAACATGGATTTTTCTTTGTCCCTGGTAAATCAGTTTTTCATATAATGGGTTTCCAGAGTCTGGCTCTGCAATACGGTATTTTTCTTGAATGAGCCGAAGGGTAATCCAATTCTCTCTCATCTGGAAACACCTTACAACAACACACGCTGCATTTGTGGAGCACCTTTAATCTTGGCTGAAGGGTTTATGGACCACGGCTCTAATTTCACTTTCAGCTGCATCTATGCAAGCCTGTGCTGGTTGTGAGAGAGCTGAATTAAAGGAGGGCCAAAAGGACTGCCATGTATAACAGACAACAAGGGATTATCAAGCCCATTTGGCACCAGCAGGGCCTATTAGTTTTCTGTCTGTTTGTCTTCATTCCTGGCTATTCCCACTCCTCAGTGCAAAGAGGAGATAAGGAGAAGGCTGTAGCTCAGCTAACATAACAAAGCAGGATTTGCTCCAGGGGACCTGACCGACATGGGGAAGATAGCAGACCTGGGAGGCCTCAACCTATATCGAATCCCGTTTTGCCAGGTGCTGAACAGGTACCCAGTAAAAAAGAGTCACTTTCCCAGAAAGTTCATTGCATAAAGAAACAATATGAAGGATGGAAAGGGAACTAAAGGTGCAGATAAATGAAGTGAGTCAGCCAGGTCACAAAACCCATCGACAGCTCCCAGTTCCCTGCGGTACCTGCTAAAAACCTGCGTGCACACACACACATTACATTACTTAACATTACACCCTCCAGATGGTCTCAAGAGTCTATCTGAGGCCTGTTGATGGGCAGTGCCTTAAGATAATGAAGAGCCCATATTAATACAACACGCAGCGTTCCTGAAACACCCAGGAAGGCACCCAAGCCTTTTGCAAATATTTGGAAAACCTCCTTCCAGTTTTAAGCACCGGGGTGCGCGGAGTCTTATCGCTCTGCAGGCACACAACGCGCGCCGCGGGGCAGCGTTTGCTGCAAAGCTCTGGCGATAAACGCTGGCCTTGAGCACGTGCTTGATCATGCTCCTCTGCTGACTGCCGGCTTTCTGTTCGTTTAATGGTTTGCTCTGCACAGGGCTACAGAAGTTGGGTATCTGTTAAGGCGCTGATGCGGAGCGGTGGAGATGGTGGCATTTCTCTTCCAGATTCTCCCCGGTGCATTTGCAGATGGATACCAGGAGGAATCTCTACGGATTTTAGACAAAATACAAGAAATTGGGCGCTGTCTGGGATTCTTGTCTTTAAAAAAGCCTCTGACGCCTTCCCTAATCCAGCGCTTTTCTCTGCCCAGCTCAATCAAGGAACTCATTTCTTTTCTGAAACGTCCACTGCGGGAGTCGTTGAAGCTTCCAGCACCTTTTTCTCACCACAAAGATTGCGTCGGACGCTGAGAACTGGAATGAGATAAATCCACGCTCATGACATGCAGTGGGCGACGGTACAAGCCTCTCCCGCTCTCATTAACACCGTAATCCCGGAGTCCTCTTTGGCGGCTCCCGGCCCCTGGGAGAGGAAGAAAGGACCTGTTTTGTCTGAAGAGCTTAGCCGAAAAGCTGCCAGGTGGAACCCAGCCAAGAGGCAACAGACTGTGACAGACGGACCCACGCCGCTTAGACGGCGGCAGTTACTCAAGGGAAGAAGCTGGCCAAGGAGGGCAAAACACACACGCACACGTCCGTCCACAGGCGCGCTCATGGGCTGACCCGTTCCTGCAGGAGGTCAAAGTCCATTGAGGTGCTTTGCGACGCCTTTAAGTCGTGGCTGGCTTTCAAGGGCAGCACAATGGCCGGGTGGGCGCGTGAATCTGAGCCTCCGCGAGAGGGGAGCGACGATTTGCATTTGAAGCGGTTCGCCGAGCCCATTCCCAGGAGGTTTGCTTGATGCATGGCTTAGCAGGAGGGGCGGTTTGGTTTTATTTACCGCGGGACTTGGCACACGCTGACTGCTCCATATTCACCGGCGGCTCCAGGGACATCAGCCCCGCAAGCCACCTCTAATTTTCTGAGACCACATAGAAAGCCTGTGGCTGCAGCTTGGCATGGGAGTGCTCTTTCGCTGCCGGGGCGCAGGCCTGGCCACCTCCTTCTCTTTAATTGAGATTTTGAAGAGATGAAAACTTTTCCGTGCGGTTTTGTCAGTCTGGGTAGAAGTGATGTTCTGATCCTCCCTAATCATTTCTAAGAGAGCACGCCGTCAAAAGTAAATATACTGTTTATGCAGCAATTTGCTCATCATAAAGTTTGGGCAGTTGGGTATGAATGCTGCTGGCTTTCCGCTATTAGTAAAGGAAGGCTGTGCTACTACATGGCACGGCGAGATCTGTTTCTCCTCAGTAAGCTGTCAGGCCTGACCTTTACTTTTAGCATTAGCGCAGGGCATCGTGTCCAAAAGACAGAGATCCCCAGCTTCTCAAGAGGGGATGGTTGCCTCACACTGGATTAAGACAAAAAGTGTGTGGCGCGTGTGCAAAAGGAAAGAATTTCTTATACTAGTTTGACAAAACGTCACAATGACCAAAGAACAACCTAGGTGGGACTTGCCCCCGTTCATCTTTTCACCTGTTAAGAGGTAAGTGCTTTCACAAACTTAGAGAGTGATGTGCTTGCACCACAGGGCTCCTAATCCAGGAACAGGTATAAAATCCTTTTATATTAGCCAGATTTGAAAGTTGGAACAGGTATTGGAAAGATCACTGTCCTTAGATTTGTGAACTTAGACGTGACCTACGTGATAAAGCTACTGTGAAGGTGGCCATCACGATATCCTTGTTCTGCTAGGCTAGCACACATAAGACGTCCTATGTATTTAAAGATATTTTAAGAACACTCTCAGTACTGCATAGTTTTCATGGGCTGGTTCCTTTGTCACATCCCATGCTCCAGGTACCGGCAGAGTATCTTCAGGATGCATTTAACTTTCCATCTTGCAGAGCACAGTGAGAGGAACAACAGCCTCAGCATCTCAGCAGCTTGCAGGCACAGACTCCTAGTCACCACGTTTGTTCAAACAAAGCACCGGAAAGTTGAGAAAATAAGACAAAAAGTTTACCAGGAATTTTGGGGGAGGTGGGTGTCACAAACGCAGTTTCAGAACTGCAGGGAATTGATCAGGTCACTGGTGCATCTCACTGAGAGGTTTTACAAAATCCTACACCTTTAACAAACCAGCAGTAATAGATAAAGTAGAACAGAAGATTTTGTTTCAGAGACCCGGTCCATCAGGGCTCAGTGGAAAAGCAAGGAAAGCATATTAAAATTGAGTGAGAATTAGAGATTACTGTAACCTTCTATTTTTAGGCTTGTTATTTCTGCATTTAAGAACTGCAGGCTTCATTACCGAAAGGAAACCTTCTGTACTTAAAAAGAAGCTGGTAGTTAACCTCTTCTTCCTCCAAGTGCCTCAGCAGCTCAGTTTTTGAGCAACCCAGACCACCAGAAATGCACAACTGCTCAGCTGGCAAAGCCAGAGTGAAGATGGCGATTTTGGTTTCTCTTTTTTGAAGGCACTCATAGAAACGGTCCGAGCTCCTTTAAAGTTAAGCTCATTCCAAAATAATACTGTCTGTGGCATCCACACTGCATTGCAACATGCTAAGCATCGGTCGAAAAGAAAAAAAGCAACTTGATTTGAACCTGTGGAAAAGCCACTGGTGGCCTCCTTCACTCAGTGAAGATACGGAAAGAGAAGAGCAAGGCTTGGGGAAGTTGAAGTGGAGCAGAAGAGGCAAAGTGGCAGACTGTATAAAAACCAAGGTTAATCCTCCTGCCAAAAACAGTGAAGCAAGAAAGGGCAGGGCAGATATAAATAACCAGGAAACTCAGCCCAGCAGAAAGCAAGCATGTGGTAGGAAATAGGATGGTGTTTTGAATCTTGATTCAGAAATATCACCAGCCTCAGCTGGCGGAACGGAGCTGAGCAGAAAAAAATTATGAAATGGGGCAATCTCAAGCAGAGCCCAAGGGAGATGTGGCCCAAGGGCTGGCCAAGGACAAGGGCAGAAGCTGGATATGGGAGACACCCATGAGAAACCTCAACAATAACAGAGAGCGCAACAAGGGAGTGAGCAAGAGGATTTCACAATAAAGCTGTATCAGTCTCCTAAATGTATTTGTGCTGACTTGGATATGTCCTTGGACCGCTCTCCCACAGGATGGAAATGAGTCGAGTGCAGTCAAATGGCTGAGAAGGTCAGTCAGAGTGGATGTGACAGTCAATGTGCGGAAATGTGGAGCAATTGTTTCAGATGACAAATGATTAAAATAAGGGACAGCTACCAGGGAAGAAGCGTCACTGATTCGTGGCGTGCCCAGGTGCAAAGTCAGCACGTGGAAAAGTTAACACTGACACCACATTCAGCTACAAAGAAAATTATTTAAGCACCAAAATAAGGTGCCAGATTTCAAGAGGAATTCAAGAATGCCAAGGGGTGCATGAAACCTGGCTACAAAGATCAAAATGGAAATGGTCTTCCCTTAACAGTCTAATTGGGACTTAAACTTTTAAAAATCTTTTCCAATTTGCAGCTGAAAACTCCAGCCCTGACCTCTCCAAGGCTGTGGCAGCGTCGCAGGAGGAAGGGCTTCTCCTCCCAGGCCCAGAACTCTGCGCAAATAATCTAGGCGGAAACCTGATATATCCAATCACCGCAAAGAGATGCAAAGAGATCACTTTCCTGAGCTTTTTTTTTTTTTTTTAAAAAAAAAAAACCCTCTTCTTGCTCGTGGACTTTCTAACATTCATTTCGTATGTTATCAGTTACACATGTTTGGAGGAGTCTGGTTGTTTAACATCCATCTGTTCAGCGCTCTCATGTGCCTCCTCCCTTGGATATCCATCTCGCTGCTTCTTTCCAGTCAGCACCTCGCTGGCTAGGACAAGATCCCAGGTGCCGTTGCCCTGCAGCAGCTCCCACCCTGGTGCAGCCCACACCTTTCTCGTGCGGCAGAGCACCCCGACCTGCACCAGCTGCATCCCAAAAGGAACTGACGAGATTCAGCTAAGTACCTAAACGGCCTTTTCCCAAATCTAGCCCTCGTTGTATGTCCCGAGCATCTGAAAAATCTTGCCTGAGGGCTTGGAGATTCATCCTCGAGTGACTGCATCATCATGTTTGGCTAGACATCTGAGCATCTTAATGCTCAAAATGTCATGAATCCGCAAACTGGGCAAGAGAGCAGTCTCACTGTATTGTTGGTGTTCTCCAATTTTGCTCGGAACGAGCCCATCCTGCAAAACATAGTCTCTGAACAGTTTCAGGGATTTAGCAAACACAGGCCCGGATGTACGTATCTCCATCTATTAATGGGCTTATAATGCAGTAACTGTGCTGTGCATACTCACTGGCCAGCTTAAGGGCTCGCTACGCTTAGCCAGCTCTGCACCGGTATAAAAGCACCACCCCAAAGAGTCTGTTATCTACAGTCTGGGCTTGGGACTCAGGTTACACCAGACCCGGGGGAATAATGGTAGGAGCTGGCCTTTTCATCTGGCCATATCTTTAGTTTAGGCACCTGGAATCTGCGTAGTCAAAAAGTCCTGGAAAAAATATAGTAATAGGGGCTGGGGAGATAAGGAGCAACAATCAAAATATTCAAAAAAATCAAAAACCCCCATCAAAATGGTTGTTTGCGATCCAGGCAAAAGGCTAAGCGCTGTCAAGAACCAAGCAGGAGATGGCTTTCCTGTCTTGCAAGAGAAAAAATTGAGGAGGGAAAAAAAAGATAAAATCATAATGATTGTGTGAGGGGAAAGTGGAAAAATAACGTGGATTGATAAAAAACCTTTTGTTTTTAAATACAGCTGCCTTCAACTAAAAAATCTTTGCTAACGGAGGGAACTTGACAATAATTAGTAGATGTCGATTGCTACCTACTGCTGTGGCTAGCAGTGTGACTGCACTTTTTTGGCACTCCCGATCTATTTGGTATCTTTTTCCTTATATTCAGACTGCAAGTTTTTGGGATAGAGACTCTCTTTCTGGTATATGGAAGACTTGGCCCAATGGGACTCTGCTTCAGCACTGAGCCTCCTGCAGACTGCAGTAGCAGTAATATGGGCAACTCGACCCTGAAGAAGCGAGTGTTGGCAATCTAGAAATACAGTCAAGAGACTCATTTTTTCCTGCCAAAAATTTAACTTTTGATGAGTTATGGTTTTAAAGTATATACAGGGACACTGCCTTCTCTTTATCAGAAACCTACAGAAATTTGTAGAATCAAAACGATAGCAATTGATCCTTCTCCATGCTATTTCCATGAAGCACCATCGCAAATGTGTCTTTCTGATGGTTACTCATTACCTTTTCTTCCTGTTTCTGGGACTGCTCCAGGTAATTCTGAGTCAGGTTAACTAGGCATCTCTGCTTTACCCTGCTTCACCGCTTTTGAATTTTTTATGGATTGCATGAACGATCAGACGGACATAAATCGTCCTTATGAATATCTTATTGTTAAGGCTCATCTGTGTTTATGTCATGACAGGCCTTCCCTGCTAGGATCCTATTTATCTAGCCACATATCTCATGTATATGTTTTACTCCATCTTCTTCAACCCCCAACTGAGAATCTACATCAAATCCTCTGAAAGCTCTCAGAATGTTTAAAATTAGACCAGAGCTCCATGGGTGGCTCTTACTTCCATGGAGGATCACATCCAAATACGAGACGAAACTGCAAACAGTTTGGAGGCTGCTCTCTGTCGAGTCACCCTTGAACTGTGGCCAAAGCCTTGCATTTGCGCAAAGCACAACTCCCAGAAATGCATTCAGCCTGGAATCAAAGAATAGAAGAAATGGAGAATCACTGCTGGACTCTTAATCCTCCTCACCCCTAATGCAGCATACTAATTTATTGATGGCACACCAATAGAAACTTATCTATTATTTGTTGTTTTTTTAATCACATCAGGCTCTAGAACTTGTTCTTAAAAAGTGATTCTTCAAACTTCGCAAAGCTGGTGATGAACAGGCGCATGGAAGGGACTGGGGCTGCACCCGGCCGGCTATTTCCCGTCCTCGGCAGGGACCGAGCCTCGGCATTGAAACCAGCAAGACCCAGGCATGCAGGCGTGTGGCAAGCGACCGGTAGGAGGCCAAGACCACGTGCACTAAGCCAGAGCATTACGCTTGCATCACGGCAGCTGCTAATTTGACCAAGAGGAGCGCCATAAAGTCGATAGTTACGCGATGGATGCATATTTGTCCATTCGTCCTAAATGAATATTTCCTTAAGGATAATCAGGCCGATTTAGTCACCTCTTCTACACTATTTACGCCAAGTCTGGATCTCCGAATCGGTCAGCTCTTCAAAGAGGAAGGCTGTATCTCCCTCTGTGTTCGCATGCAATCTAACGCAGTAAATCTCTGATTCTGATCAGGGCCTCCAGACAAACAACATCAAAAATTAGTATTGTTGATTTTAAATTGTATCAGTTTTCTTGCTTAGTTTAAAAGGAAAGTTCATCAAAAAAGCCCAGAAATATTTTACAGTAGAAGTGCCCAGGCAGTCAGACAGGAGGAGAGTCAGTGCTTTTCCGTTTTCCTCTCTGCGTTTCAAAACGCAGACATAATAGGGAGATTCACTTCCCGTTTTTCAAGAATAAAAGGCTCATTGTAGGAAGGAAGTCCAGCTGAGATACTTCAGCTACAGAAGGAATTTGGTGAAATCCTTCTTAGCGTTTGTGAGGATGGACCAACTCGCTCTGGCAGGCTGTGATGGGACAGCAGCTATCCCACCAGCTCAGCCAAAACTTCTGTCTGCTCACTCCGCAAAATATGCCTGGAAAATCTTTTGTATTCCTTTTCACACCACAGAGGTTAATTGCCAGATCACACACATCGACATTTGGCAGGGCTTCACCATCCGTCAGGCCATATCTACAGACGAGAACCAATTTCCCATGTGGATCCTGAAGTAACGATACCAACGCTTGCAAGGCTCAAGGGTTAGGTAAGGAGCTGCTCCAAGCCCGTCTCTCCATTCCTAAAGCTTTAACGATCTTAATGCTTAATCCCTCTCGCCCAAAGCATGACCTCTGCAGCGAGACAGCACCTGAGTCTTGTTCTCTTGCATCAGTGAGAACATCTCCTGCAAGGACCAGGGAAGTCAGGAGAGCGCTGAGATCTTGCCCTTTCTACATCTCTATTACACCTTGGCAGCCATCACTAACGGAGGTTAAAAAGTTGTTTTCAAAAGTGATTCACAAAAAGTGAAGCTGAGTGACAGTTGCTTTTGTTATGGCAAATAAAAGCGAGGAAGCTGCTGTCAGCCCTCTGCGAGGCACGGACAGGCAGAAATTCAGCCCGAGGGCTCCTGGCGCAGGCTCCCCCGCTGTGATAAATGGGGTGGTGAGATATACTAGGCTAAAGGAAAGGCTTCGCCTGGCTGACACAGGTTTGGCAAAAATGAGAAAAGCCGGAAGGCCATGTTCACTCAGCAAAACAGGGCAGCACATTGATTTCAGTCTTATTTGAGGAGCCTGACCTGGCAGGAGTTGGGTTTTGGAGGGGCACCTCAAGGTGCTCCAGAAAACCCAGTTCATGATTTGTGGAGAATAAGCCTCCAGCACCTCCACAGGTGCCCAAGGTCTGCTGGGCAGCCACGCATTACCAAGTGGAGGGGACACAGGACACGGGACACGGGCTGCTCCCACACCCGGCTTTGCAAAGGCAGAAGACTTTGCTAGGGAGCCCTCATTAGCCTGCCCCGTCTCTGCTCCTCTGCCTGGTGCTGCTCACCTTTTCTTCTGGGTGCAAGCGCTCTGCTCGAGCCTTCAGATGACCTAGTCAACCACAGAATGGATCACAGCTTTGGCTTCTAAATCGCGAGATGGAAAAAAGAGGTAAATTGTTTTCTTTTCCCAAGTTTTGGGGTTTTTCAATTTCTGGGTTATGCTCCGGTCAAGTTTTTCAAGTTTTTTTTTTTTTCCTCTTCAGTCAAGTCGGCCAGGAGCTTTGTTTATTTATTTAATGAAAGCTGAGATTCTCGCAAATCCAAGAAATCAGGCTTTAGAAAAGTATCACAGCAAATTGCAAGACTTGTGAAAGAAACCCATGACCTGGCAACACTACAGTCATCTACAGGAATTCTTGGATTTAAGAAATCAGTGCTTCAGAAAACAAATGTACTAAGAAATACTGCGCTGGAGAGCCAGCTTCAAATCCAACATGAAGCCAACCAGTTGTGTGGCTAAACTCCTAAATCTCATTATCTTTGGCTTTCACCTTCACTCCATAAAAAATCTGGAGGAATTAAATGCGAGACCTTAGCACTGAGTCACAGTTACTGAGTTCTTCAGGCCAAGCCTTTCCGAAGTTAGATGCTTTTCCTGCATTTTACCTGGCATACAAGCTGACTTAAATTGAAAATATAAATGGTTGACTCAAAAATATGAACTGGTTGAAATGTACTTAAGCGTGTCTATTATTAGCTGTCTTCTGGAAACAATCATTTTTTCTTCTGCAAAGCCAGAAGTTCTGGGTCTAGAAGTTCTGGGAGACTGAAACTCTGGATTATCTGGGTTAGCTAGAGCAAAATTCAGGCAAACCACAAGATTTTTATTGTTCAAAGGCAAAGAATCTCCTTATCAATTTGGTGTTATAAATGAGAAAGGTTTAAGCTTAGAAAAAACTAATTTAAGGAATACTTTGGCATTCTTGACCATACTTTTGTTGTGGTGTGGTTTTGCACTATAACAGAAAACAGAATGATTATTTTTCTTTCTTAATGTATTTTTGGGAAACCCAGTATCTCTTAGTTGTCTTCGATTTGAAGGTTTGTGAAATATAAAGTCTATGGGAAAATATATATAAAAAGTGAATTGACATGCCCTGCTCAAGAGCTGAGTTTATAAAATCCGCCGTTCATATCAGGTATTTATCTCCCAGGAAAGTCATGACAAAACTCAAGGAACAAAGTCATCCAAAATCCTGACTGTGCCTTGCTTGTCCAAAGCGGTGTGAGTCAACAAGTAATAAATATGCCTTTGAGGTTCTTGATGGCAACTTTGATTCTCATCAAGCTCCACACACATCAGCTAACCTGAACTCTTAACATTTCATGGCTTTTGCCAAACCTCAACGCTGATATAAACAGCTCTGCCCCTTGCTAAAGTCAGCAATGTAGCACCTGCTCATGCTGCGTTTGAATCTTCCCCATCATGACCACTCCAGTCTCAGCCAAAGCCTCGATGCTGCACTCTCAGCTTTCTTTATCTGCTGTATGTCTCAGATGTAAGAAAACTTTGTGCCTGCCCGAGACTCTTAACTCCATTTGGACATTCAAAATAAGGATAAAACTCACAGATCTGGGTAGTTTGAGCTGGGTCAAACCTTGCCATGGAAAGATATGCCACCACTCTGGACACCAGCTTTAGAGGAAAACTGGGAAATACCAAACTGCATGTAGGACTGTGTAACTGCTGGCGGCCTACGGAAAACAAGGAAACTGCCGTCAAAGACGACGGCCATAACTATGCCCAGAAGTACAAATTTATACATATCTAATAGTTAGTGGGTGCAGATCCATGAGGAAAAGCTCAGCTGCAGCTGCCTATTTTTGTGCACTATTAAAAAGACTATGATGGACACCGTTCTGATACCCAGGCTGTCTCTTTAGCACTCCTGCAACCCAAATAAAGAAGGGCAATGCATGACATCACCAGGCTGAAGTTTCAAACCCAGCACCAGGAAGATCCTTTTTCATCCAGTGCTACTGAAACAGGGAAGACCACGGACGTGATGGTACGGGTGGCAATGCCACACGGGGGAACAGGTCAAAAGAGGGATTTAGACACTTCTAAGGCAGCAGAGTCCATCCAAGCTGTGGCTACTGTCTCTGACTCAAGAAGTCCCTATGGGGCAGCCTGATACCCTGGCTCTGCCGGCATTGGCTCTGTCCCCCCTGCTCCCCCCAAAACCATCCACGGTGGCCACTGCCGCTTCACTGCCAGCAGCAGAAACGCCCACGCAAGCTCTGCAGGTGGCCACTGCCAGCAGCTTGCCCGGGTGGCCGCGTGCAGCGGACAGGCAGCACAAATCACAGCTGTCCACTGCACGCCGCCTCTGCCGGCACCTTCCCCGCTGCTAACAGCTGCGGCGTCTCTGTTTATGTCACTGGAAAGCCTACAGGAAAACGCCAAAAAGGCCTTCTCAGTGGGAATGTGTTTTCTTGCTAATGCTCCCCCCCCGATGCCGGCGGCGAAGACTGATGCATATCAGGGCACTAGAGACGATAAAATATAGTAGTGCCTTTCTTGCTCGCAGGTGAGCAGAGCTGGGCCCCCTGGGACAAGTGACACTTCGACGGGTTTTATCTCGGTGGCACCGCTCCCTGGTAGCACCAGCTTTATGTTATAACCATCTGGGCGCTCAGTATATAGTGTGACCTGGCCTTGGGTCTGTTCCCACAGCCTCCGTGCCCTCAAGAAGCCCGATGGCCCACGAGGCACGGCTCAGCTGCCGGGCTGATATCTCCCTTCAGGTTGTTTTGTCTGTTTCTGTGCTCCCTTTAGTTTGGGAAATGAAAACAGCTCAGCCTGTTTGAAGCGACTTTCGCCAGGATTTCACGCACAAGGACAGCTCTGTTGTCAGCTGAGAATGTAATGAATTTAACTGCAAGCAAAACCTGTTTTCCCCTCAAATTGCTGCGGACTGCCTTTTTGCCTGTATAGCTGCAAGCGGAGAGGAGCAGCATTTGCAGTCTGGAAGGGATATTAATGGGAGTAAAAGGATCATTTTAAAGAAAAGTGCCAAGAGCCTTTGCAAGGGAAATGAACTAGCTGGGCTTAACCAACTCAAGGACAGACAAGGAGGGGCCCCGCGAGCTTGGCAGGGTATCAGTGTCCCCCTCCCTAGCTATATCCTATCTATATCCTGAGAAATAAAATGGGCAGGGAGTAAGCTCAAGCACTGAACCAATCATAACCTGCACCACTGAATTGTTAGTATGTTTCCTAGCATGTTTTCTTTTTTCCAGAAAATCCCAAATTAGAACATTTCTGATTGGAGTTCAGGTCCTCCAGGTTCAAACCTCCTTGTCTAGGTTTGGGCTTGGGTCCTCCACCGCCAGCCAATATCTCCTGCCGAAGTAGCTCTGGTGTACATGAATAATTACAGCATAATTATAGCATAGAGCTTGAAGAAGAAATTACAACCTCAGCATCTCGGAGATCGAGAGACTTTCCTAACCCCCCCCCCAGCACCCTGCCTTAGGTACGTCTCCCAAAATAAAGAGAAATGCTTATCTGCCTCCAAAAGCCCAGACTTCAGCTTCCCTGTACTTGGCAGCTGCTGCCTCCGCTCTTGGGCATCGCTCGTGGGTGTCTCCCCGTCCCCAGGTGGGGTGGAGCAGCACCAGACAAAAGCACCCGACAGAAGTTTGCAAACTGCATTCACACTGAGTCCTATAAAAAATTACTACCCTCACAGTTAATTAAATCCTTTATGTGTGCTGGTGTGATACATAGGAGACGAAAGATTTGTTGTTGTGTGATGTCAGGACAGAGTAAGGATGCCAGAAAGTCTGGAATACCTTTCCCCCTTTTTTGACAAAAAAAGGGGAGAGGAGATGGGAGAGCACGCCGGAGCGAGCCATGCCTACTGCTTTTTCTGGACTCACAATCCTATTTCCCTGCATCAGGACAATGTTGGAAAGAAACATTCCAATTCAAGAATATTTTGCAGGTAGAGTCATAAATCAGCTAAAAAATTTCTTGGCACCCCCTTTCCACACGCACAGCCAAGATTCCTGCTTTGACTTGAACGCTGAATTTGTGAGGAGGTGCCGACCGTTCCTCAGCTGTGCAGAGACGCCAGGGGTGTGCTCGGTTATCGGGGAAGAGCATTTATGAGCTTACTGGCCTACTCTGTTCGTGACATAATATATTTTGTTATTACTATGTGTTAGACCGAATGCAGTACGGTTTGCAACAATAATGAAATACTAAAAAAAAAAACAAACCTCTCTCCTGCATTTGTAACAAAGTGGTATTTTTCTTTCAGAATGCCCACCCTGAAATGTGCCTTAATAATCTTAATGCATAAAACTGGCTTTTTACTTCAGAGGAACCAAGCTTGAAAGCAGTTCTCGAGCCACCCATGAAATCCACTTCATCCTCGTGCTGAAATGCCGCTATTTCCAGATGATACAAGGCACCTGTTTAACCGGGCAGACCACAGCCGCAGGGCTTCAGGGCAGCCAAATAGCATATTCCAGGCAAATCTGCCGGAGGAACATTTGGAATATTGAACTGGATTACTCAATTGGTCAGGAAGGATAGACTTGCTTGTGCATTTGTGATTGAGCCCCCAAGGGCTAGCAGTGATAAGATGGGCTTGAGAAGGGCGGAGGCATGGCCTAGGATCTGGGAGATCAGCACTCGCCCCCTGGTTTTGATGGCAGCTCCCCGTGCAATTTTTGGGAAATCGTTTAGGGTCCAGCTTACAAGGAGCCTCAGTCAACGGCAGTAAAGGCCTGGGAATTTGGCCAGCACATGGGAATTTGTACGGCTTCCCAGACCTTCCTGCGTTTGCAGTCAGGAAGCAGCAGGCACTCACACCAACGCAGGTGGACGCCTTGCTATCAGAAACCTGGCCTGGAAGGATCGTTATTAGCCAGAATCGCAACTCCTACAAAAATTCTTCCATCATAAAAGTGTCTCAGTGACTTCCTGGCGAGGGTTGAGTCAGAAAGGAGAAGGGCCTTGGCTGAAGCACCTGGACATTTCTTGCAGAGTCAACCTCTACATCGTGCACCCAAGCAAGTATGCAATCAGCATGACCACCTCTCGCCGTGACTAGAGAGGACTCGTATTCAGCTGGTATGGCCACAGGCTAAGCAGTTATTAACATCATGACAATGTTCGGAAGAGAAAAGATGATTTAAAGATTGGCCACACAATGAAGCAAGTCACCATACCGGCTTGTGGAAGATGCCAGGACCCTTTGATCAGATCTCACTGCAAAGCAGGAGATGCTGCTCAGCTTCTTTTGCAATAACATGCAAGAAACATCACAGAAATGTCTTCAGGGAGGACCATAGCTTGAGATAACTCGGAGCAAATTGCTGGCAGAGATTGAGGGCTCTCTTCTCCCACACTTGCATAACTTGAATTAATAGGTTTCTATCCAGATTCAGGTCCTAGCTATGGATGACTATAGAAAGGTCACTATAGAAATTAGTTATATTCACAGAGTAAGATTAAAGTTACCTCTCCCCTTCCTGACCGTGACATGGTCTGTTACTCATGAACCCCAATTACTATTAACCCATAGAGCTGGCATCGCACATCACCCGTAGCATCATTCAGCAAGTACCTTGCGACCAGGTTTAACTTGCCAAATGCTCCCAGCTCTGTACCACAAGAGTAAAGACAACCCTGAAGACACCAAATGTGTCATACTGGCAACAGGCCACGCTGCCAAAACCTGCAAAGGATGTCTCCAATGAGCAAAAGTGCATGAATGAGACAACAAAAATATGATTGAGATCAGACAAAAGGTTTGAAATACAAGCCGTGATTGTATCCAGAGAACGTCTATAGCAAACACCGTCAGGAAGAAGGTTCAATAACCTGTTAAAGGAGAAGGACCTGCCTTCGCCCAATCCTTTTGGATGCAATCAAAGGAGACCGACAGCTGAGGCATCTGCCTCCAGCCTGGGCACGCCAGGCTTCTGTGAAGGACAGAGCTTAAGAATTGGCTGTGAATGTCCTTGACTGTCTGGATTTTGTTTCTGTGCTATTGCATATGCAGTGCCAACACTCAAAGGCGAATAAATGAAGGGAAAAAAAACAACAAACCCAAACTGTGAGCAGACGGAGAAGAGGCTTGTTAATCCCAGGCATTCGAGCAGCATGAGTCAGGCCCTATAAAATATCACAAAATTAAAAAATAAAAACTGTTCCCTTGTGACGTTTAAGCACTTAAGACACAGTTGCTTTGTGTTTTTCAGCGGTTTTCCTTCCCTGCGAGGAACAGCCACCTTTTAAAACTAAAAGCTAGAGTCTTGACACCGTGAACAAAACCCCACATGTTGGACCTTGGGAAAGAAACTCCCCTGTATATCACAAAACCAGATCAAACCGCAAGACCAGGGGATGCTGCTCTGATACAGGCACAAACCTTCGCAGCAGGCAAAGAGCTGAAACACAAGGATGTAGCTGCTGTACGTCATAGATGTGGCTTTTCAAAAGAGTTGCTTTTATCTCCATTAGGGTTTGCATTTTTTACAGCCTCATTTCATGCTCCATTCAGTGTCAGCAGAGGTGTGGAATAATTCAGTCTTTTCAGAGTATTTCATTTTCAGGTTTCTGGTGGATGGACAAAAGGCAAATGCCCATCTTGTGTTTATTGGGCTCAGATAGTTTTCCGGATAGGTTTTTACACTGGTCACGTGACTATTATGTCTTTGAGCGTGTTAAGTGGTGAATGACATCCGCTATGTATGGCTCATTCTTTTTCTGATTCTCTTCCTGGGCAGGAGTTGTACCTGCACATGTGCTATTTTGATAGGGTGAAAAAAAAAAAAAAATCAAATGCTGAAGAGGCAGGATGAAGAAATGTACCTTCCACTTGCAGCAAAATCTTTAGCTCCTGTACAAGGTGGTTCCACAATTGCATGACAACATCATCAGCTGTGCACGGGATTTCACCACGATGCCATTGCGATGCCACATGATGGCTGGAACTCACACTGCATCAGGTCTAAGGCTGCCCTAAAGTCCAGCCTTGGTGAGATGAGCCTGGGCGTAGGGGCAGTATTTTCTTCTGGCAGAGATCTGAACTTGCGGAGAAGTTGTCCAAAATTTCTTGTGGGAAGAGGCATGGTGTGTTCTCAACTGCCATTTAGCAAGATGTTATATCTTCCTAATTCACTGATATCTATAAACCCACACAGCTGGCAGGTACTGTCTCTACATGTGCCTCCCTCGCCCCCCCCCCCCTTTTTTTTAATAAAAAAGGAGCTTTTTTTAAGTGAGGTGGACATGAAGTGGGTTCCTGCTGCTTTTTGCAGAAGGGCATATCTGCAGTAACACAGCTCTGATGTTCTAGACTAGGCACACTGCCAGTTTTCACCAGCTTTAGTCCCAATATCAACAGTTTGCAGATAGTTGTCCCTCTAATCTGTATATTGCAGCTGGTATCTAAGAGAAGCCAAAATAATGTAAATTAAAGAAGGAAAGCTGGTGGGCAGAATTGGCGGTGAATATTCTCACTGCCGCTCTTGGAGACAGCTATAGTTTTTCATTTAAAGCCAAATTTTGGAGGGAGAGGGAGAATGGAAACTAAAGAAGCCTGTTACAGGGAGTTAGATAGAGTTTTGATTTACAGTCAGGTTCTTTTCGTTCTTCTGTTTCCCCGAATTTGTCTCTTCTGTGACTCAAAACCACATTTTCTTTCTCCATCCTACTTCTCAGGTGTTCCTGTTCTCATTTGCTGGCACTGACAAACAAAGAGCATTTTAGATTTCAGTTTCTTGGAAATGAAAATGCCTATAGAGCCTCTTCTTAGAGCTATACAGCCATTTGTAGCAGCCCGGGCAGAGAAGAAAAGTGCCCCTGGCCTGTTTGGTGACCAAGCATCCACGCAGGTGGACATTCAAAACCTTCTGAAGGTGGACATGGGGGAAGCACAAGCAGAGGAAGTAACCATGAAACTGGATAGCACGACTTAGTAGTATGCTTAGTAGTAGTACTATCTGCTTAGTAGTCGACGATAGGAAGAGATGAGCTGTTTCTCTTGTTTTTCTCTGGGTTTTGTTGTTCTAGATTTTTTTGGCTTGCCTCGGTGGCAAGCCAAATCCTTTGGTGGCAAAAACCTTTGTCCCATGAAGTCCATTCCCACCACTTCCGATCACTTTCCCCAGGGAAATTAGATGTTTTTAAGGAACAGCAGTCCAACCTTTGCATGGGTCCCTCAGCCCCTTTTCTCCTTGTTGCAGCAATCCAAGCCAAAGAGATTTTCTAGAAATGTCTGTGCCAGAAATGGATATGTTATGATGGGTATAAACATTGATGAGTCATTTTTAGGGAAGAGAGGACATAGTGTTTACTGTTGCTGAGCAGTGGAATAGATAAATAAAAGTTTTTGCAAATGCATTCAGCTAAGCACTGCTGAGGGAACTGCACTGGTAGAGCAAAAAACCTTCCTAGACCAAATGTCACCAGCTTTTCTCACGTGGTACCACTCGTGCACTTCTGCTTCCATAGGGAGCAACTTTCAGTGGGATTAAAAGGACAATTTAGGTCCCTAATAATTCAGTCCATCATTTTAGGGGTGAAGTTGCTCAGTTCTCAAGAAAAGTGACAGCTTCAGTGACTGATCCTCTATCCAGTAGGAACTGGGAGAGCCCATCCCGTCTCCCCAATGCCTTCATCCCATCAGCAACCTGATGCTGGACTTCGATGACTGGAAACACGCCCTAAATTTCTACTTATCACTTACAAATGTATATTTTTAAGCAAAATGGCTTCCTATAGGTTCCATGTGACAGACACTCAACCTCAGGCTTACACAGGAAATTATCTTGAATCTAGAAGAAAAAAATCTTGTTACCACTATAAGTGAGTTGTCTGTGGAATGTAAACTGCTGCTCCGATGTAACGTGACTTTATTGCACTCACAGCAACGAGTGCTTTTTGACGGTTTATACAACGTGAACAGTCTTGTCTGAAGCAGAGGAAGTTCCATCTAAACCTAAGGAAAAACCTCTTTACTCTGAGGGTGACTGAGCACTGGACCAGGTTGCCCAGAGAGGTGGTGCAGTCTCCTTCCCTGGAGATATTCAAAACCCGTCTGGACGTGATCCTGGGCAATATGCCCTAAAGGACCCTGCTTGAGCAGGGAGGTTGGACTAGATGATCTCCAGAGGTCCCTTCCAACCTCAACCGTTCTGTGATTCTGTGATTCTGTCCTTCATGAAAGAAACCTCGTGCTGTAAATTAACAAACAAGTACCTACAAGTATCTGAAGGGGGAGTGTCAAGAGGATGAGGCCAGACTCTTCTCCGTGGTGCCCAGCAACAGGACAAGAGGCAATGGGCACAAACTGAACCACAGGAAGTTCCATCTGAACCTGAGGAAAAACTTCTTCACTGTGAGGGTGACTGAGCATTGGAACAGGTTGCCCAGAGAGGTAGTGGAGTCTCCTTCCCTGGAGATATTCAAAAGCTGTCTGGATGTGATCCTGGGAAATATGCTCTAGGTGACCCTGCTTGAGCAGGGAGGTTGGACTAGATGATCTCCAGAGGTCCCTTCCAACCTAAACGATTCTGTGATTCTGTGAAACTTTCCAGGAAATGTGGCAAAAAATCCACCCAGCGGTACTGACCTGAGTCCAACCACAAAGCCCATAAAAAGGGGAAGTTTTCCTTGTTAATAAAAGGAACCAAAAGGTTGAGCTTATCTGTGGACATTTATGGAGCGAGGTCGCCTCACGGCACATCGTGGTGGCACTGGAGTGTGAGAAGGTGCTTTGGGAAGAGTTTGATGGAAGCAGGGGGTGAACGGGGACTGAAACACAACTGTCCTCCCTGGCCTTCATCGGCTCGAAGGATCTACTCCAGCCTCGGCCTGAAAAAATGGGGAAACTCCAAGCAATGCAAACAGGGCATGGCCAGATATCAGTACCTTGGTGAGCACTAATTAACTACCTGTATTATCAGCTCTGCAGAAGCAGATGCTCTTTTCCAGTGAGAATGGCAATTTTGCCTCTTTTCCTTTGACTAGGTTTCTTATAAAGCCTGGACACAGATAACCCTGCTGCTGCTAAGCAAACCCTGTGGCCAAGAACGCATTGTGAAATTGCATTTCTGCTCTCTCGTCTGCCTTAAAATGTCTAAAGACGGTTTGTTAAGTGTGATGCCCTTTCCCTCATGCACCAACAGTGGCAAATACCCTTTAATTCTAGGCAATTTCAGCGGTCTGAAACATGAGGGAAGGAAGACACAAATATCCCTCCCACCTTGCACTACTGTGCCAATCCTGGGTATAACCGGGGAGCGCGGGGAAACAGCGCTGATTTCCCCTGGCAGAGTCACCCTTGGGAAAAGCAGCCAAGGAGGTGGCACAGCGTGAGCTCCCTGTCACCTCGGGTACATAACAGGGCTCCAGGAAGCAAAGCAGCTTCTCTTAAGGTGTTTTACTCCAAAGTATGGCAGAGACTGGCAAAAAACAACTCCACATTTTGAGCGTCTCAAAGGATTTCAGTGATTAAGGCTTCCAGCAGCAAATTTATTTTTTCCCTTACACTTACGGGCAAAGCATGAAGTGATTTCTTAATATTTGTTTTATCTGCAAAGCTCTTTCACTTCCTGTTGCGTCTGCTCCGCTGCTTAGGGCTTTCTGCAAGATTATGAACTAGCGATGGTCTCCAGCTACGGAGCTGGGGGATCATCAAAGAAATTGGACTTACAGACGGATTTTACTGTGCTTTGTGGCAGCATGAGCCTCGCATGGGCTTTCTTTATCCTCTCTGCTGCCATACGGAGCCACGCTCTTTTTCCCTGGAGGCAAATCCTCCCGAGGGAAATCACGTGCACCTTCGCTACAGGTGCTGCAGGTTCAAAGCCTGGCCGGGCAGAGGCAGCACGTGGCCCCAGAGGTTTACCTCTATCTCTTAAAAAAAACCACCCTTGCCATACAACAAAAACCCACATAATGAAAACAGGAAACCACAAGTGCTGCCAGCCCTAGCGAGCCGTGCGGTTCGAGAATCATGCTCAGTTACGTTTTCTGATGGCCTCGCTCCTTCCTGGCGGCCTCCTGCAATGCCTCATGGCATCTCACTGCTTTTCAGGGCATCACTATTTCAGCGCTCAGCTAGTAATTTTGCTCACTGTAATTTTTTTTTTTGTTTTTTTTTAGCTGATAAGCCTGTCCTTCAGGCAACCCCCCCCCACCCCGATTGGCAGTGCTAATAAGACGGCAGAGGAGGCACTTCTACATAGCTGTTTTTCCGAGGGAAACTGGACTAATCCTCCCAGGAGGAGGCTTGGAAACTCTGAAGACCGCCTTTAGACCCCAGGTGCAAACAGCTCGTCCATTCGAGGGGACCAGTTGTGTTGCTCCCATGCCCTGCTCCCAACCCACCCACATCCTCAACATCCTTCCTCCCTCTACATGGCACTTGGTCTACCAGCCACCATCCATCAAAATAGCATGGGAAAATAGTCCGGTGTAAGAAAGTTTGATTTTTACACAGGGATTGAACAAATAAGCAAGCCTCCCCCCCACAACCGCATCACTAGTCACCCAAGAGGGACTTCCTGAAAGCCAGAAGAGGACCCCCCCCCGCCCAAGAAGGAATTCCTACTTCTGCACAGACACAAAGCTGGGGCAGGACTTATCTATTCAGATGCGATTTAATAGGGAAAAATCATTGGACGTTAGGTATCTGTCCTGCTTCCTTTCCCCCGTCTCACTCATGTCACATCACAGGTCACACAACCCCCAGCTCCTTCCCTGTGGAAATCCTTGCGTGATCATGCAAATGTGCCAGAGGGCATCTTTGTGCCAGGAAAACCGTGCATTGTTCCTCACTGCGCTGGTGGGGCTGCCCGACACACTGCCAGCTCCCTTGCTAGCCACTATTTATGCAAATAGTACAGCTCAGCTTCAATTCATGCTTACCTATAAAAGGCACGACTGGATTAAAGTATAAATAGTGAGAAAGCACCAGGCAAGGTACCTACGCAAAACCACAGGGTCTCCCCTCTGCCTTGTGGCATTTGGTTTCATGCCATTTCACAAGGTGACCCTGCAGCAGGCTTATTCATGCCACTCACATGCACATGTTAAAGTAGTTTACAGCTTTCTAAGCTCAGTCTCCTTAAAGCAGTTTACAGCTCTCTAAGCTCAGTCTCTGGACGGGCTGCAGGGGCAAAGAAGCAATAGCTATGCAAGCGCAGGAGAGTGCCAGGTCTCTCTTGAGTTGGGAAGTCCAGAACTGGACGCAGTAGTCCCGATGTGGCCTCCCCAGGGCTGAGGAGAGGGGGCAGGATCACCTCCCTCGACCTGCTGGCAACACTCTTCCACCCCAGGATACCATTGGCCTTCTTGGCCACAAGGGCACATTGCTGGCTCATGCTTAACTTGTCCACCAGCACTCCCAGGTCCTTCTCTGCAGAGCTGCTTTCCAGCAGGTCAGCCCCCAGCCTGCCCTGGTGCAGGGAGTTATTCCTCCCTAGGTGCAGGACCTTGCACTTGCCTTTGTTGAACTTCATGAGGTTCCTCTCCGCCCAGCTCTCCAGCCTGTCCAGGTCCCTCTGAAGGGCAGCACAGTCTTCCGGTGTGTCAGCCACTCCCCCCAGTTTAGTATCATCAGCCAACTTGCTGAGGGTGCACTCTGTCCCTTCCTCCAGGTCATTGATGAATACGTTGAACAAGACTGGACCCAGGACTGACCCCTGGGGGACACCGCTAGCTACAGGCCTCCAACTAGACTCTGCGCCATTAATCACAACCTTTAAGGCAGAGGTCTAGGTAGATAACATCCACTGCTCTCCCCTCATCTACCCAGCCAGTCATAGAAGGCTATCAGACTGGCTAATCAGAAGGCTATCAGCATTTAGAGACCTAAACAAAATTGTCCTGATTGGTGGAGGCACTAAGTACCTACAAGATCCCATGATTTTCAGCGTATTTATTTTCTGTATGGATTTAAGTCAGCACTATTTCTGGCCTGCATGATTTCCAGCACTGCAGAGGGAGCCAGGAACACGATACGAGGAGATCATCCTTGGAGGGCCCCTCCAGCCTCTTAGGTTGCTGTTCTGACTATTTTATTCCAGAGCTCCCCTTCTTCCCTAGGGTTCTGCCCTTTCCTGTGTCATCACCTCCTCTTGCACCCGAGACAATGCTCATGAAAAAAGAAAATACGAGCCATCTAACAGGATAGGGATGTCCAAATAAATCAGTCCAGCACCAGGTGTGGAGTTTCAGACGTAGATGTCCTAGTCTGGACAGGAAGCTGGTGGGAAGCCGGTGGGAAGCTCTGTTTCATCCAGTTCCAGCCATTGAAATGTTCAGCATGCAGTCTACAGCCAGCAGGAGAGAGGCGTTTCCAGAAAAGGGCTCGCCCCAACATAAAAATCAGCATGTAGGAAGATAAATGGGCCCATCAATTCCCGAAGAGAGTTCATCCCAGCATAAAAATCAGCATACAAGAAGATAAATGGGCTGATCACTTCCTAAAGTTGTCTCTCTCCAGTGAGTATGCAGAGGGTCTGGATGACTAGCTGGTATTAAACGCTTACCTTTTTCGGCAGCTAGCCAAGGGAGATGCGTCTCACCTCCACAGTAAAGGCTAGATCAAAGATTATTTTGTCATAAAATAATTTATATCTAATAACACATCACTGTGAAGCAGGGAAAAAAAAGGCAAACGATTTCATTCAAGGGTGTGCCTTAATTCCCCAAATACCTAGAGATGAATTGTTCATATGTAGGATGCTGTATGCTGAGAAATTAGTAATATACAGTGCTTCTGGGATCGTGAATTAGGAAATGATCTAATGCTCTATCTTCAGAATCCCAGCTCATCAATTCTGTAAAACTTCCGGAATTTATTGTCTTCATTCCTAGCCCAGTGGCAAGAGATTTATCCTTTCGCAAATGTATTTGGATGGAAAAATCCCCTAAATTGTGGTTTTATGAAAGCTGAGGTTCAAATGTAATTGCAAAGGTACACATACAGGATTTTATGAATTGATTTCAAAATCAAAGTTGCATATACTTTATATATTCTGAATATATTTAAACTGACAATAAGTATTGCTTTAAATAATAAAGTGAAACTCTGACAATTGAATCATGGTTGAGGATATTAGAAGTGTTCATACTATGTTAATGGGAATGAATTTCCCTTCGAAATTTATTTTAAATTGAGAACTGCCCTTATTTTTCAAGTAGCTCTTCCTTGTTTCCAAGAAAACCAGTCTTACTGTATTTTCTGAGAATAACAACGTATAGATACATAACATTAAAAAGCTATTAGAATAGAAAAGGCAAATAAAAATTAAAAGCCCAGGATATGAGTAACTCATGATAGCTTGTTTTCCAAGCATTACGCACTCTGCTTCCATTACCATTCCAGCAATTATATTGGACACCTTTAGACTGGAAACATTTCTCAAATGAGTCTGGCAACTGAGCAGAACAGTGGCTTCAAAGACAAAAATTGCCTAGTTTGTTTCTCTATAAGAAGCACACTAAGGTCTCTAAAAAGTGGAAATTGCATGGCAATATCCCTACTCCCTAGTTTACGATCACAGTCTATCAGAAGCAGACGAAGTGCAAGAGACCCCAATTAGAGGTACCCTGCCTTTAGCTACAAAAATAGTCCACAGCACCTATGAACAGGGAATGCCACCCCACACGTAAGTGAGCAAACACCCTTATGGCCACCTTCCTGGTCATCCACAAAGACACATTCTCCTCCCCTCCCCTCCTTTCTTAAACAACAACCACTGATAACAACAGCAAACATTCATGAAGACAGCTAAAGTGAATTTTTCAGTGGGAACCAAATGCAAAGGACAGCCATCCATCTTCTAAGCAGCTGTGTGGGCTGAAGACACTACTGTCCCACCTTTCCTTGTTGTCTGCCTTTCCTGGAAAATAGTGCTCCTCACGTCAGCGCCTTACTAGGGAGCTCATGGGAGGGCTGTCCTGGTTGCCCAGTTGGCAGCGGGACTGTCCCCAGTGGCTGGAGGTGGTTAGATGTTGCCTGAAGGTGGGCCCACATGGTCCCTCACAGACAGAGCTGTTGTGGTGGGAACTCCCACCTGGCAGGGTTAATTAGCTGCAGGGTGATTAGCAGCTCAGCCAGCTCTAAGAGCATGTTTCCCCCTGGCCAAGGCCTTCTGAGGGGCTGTCTGCCAAGAAACCACCACCACAAACACCTGCTCAATGATCTGCAGTTCAAGGACTTCTCAACCACTGGACTCCTGTAGTTCATAGCGCCTGGGGATGAAATGAATTGGAATGGAGAAAGAAAAACAAAGCACAAGAGGTTGGCAGCGGTTTTAGCGCAGGTTTAGCTTTGCCTTCCGTTTTGCAGCCGTACAACTGAACTCCAGAAGAAACCGCAGCTCAATGCACTATTTTGTACCTGGTGAATTCAATGTTGTTTCTGCACAACTTCAGCAAGGCCTTTTTTTGAATGCTTTGACTGCATTTGGATTTCTGAAACAAAGATACATGTCCTCTGTTGAGAGAGGGACATCTCACTTGGAAGACTTTATGGTAATTAGTTGCATATGGTTTTTTTTTAGAGACAACCCGTCGTTATTTTCCCATACAGGTAAGTTGCTTCTTCTGGTGCTAAGTCTGAAAATGTTCTCAGTGACAAAGAATACCTGCAGGTAAGCTAGGCTGAGGAGAGAAGAGAGCTACTTTATATTGAGATGAGAGTTAACTTCATTACTGTGGAGCTCTGAATGTGGGAAACAGCAGTGATTTATGGACTGCTGAGACATTCCTGATTATTGGTAGTTAAGAGAGTTCCAGAAATTGTTGATGGAGCAATTACCTCTGAATTTGCTCGTAAGGCCAAATTCTCCCAGGTACATGCAGCAGCTTCATCAGGATTGCGTAAATTTAATGATGAGGATATTTAGCTTCTAGGTGGAAGTGAAATTAACGCCTCAGAGTTAATTGATAACTGAGGTAATCCACCTGGAACAACCTATTAGTGTGGCTTCCTGTGGCTGTTAGGAAACTTTCATTTAAAAAAAAAATAGCAGCAGATCTTCATAACAAATAGAAGATAGGATAGGATGGGTTGTTGAGTCCATCCCTCCAGCCAAAGACTGGATGAGTAGTGTCTAAAGCCACCATTCAGCTCTGCTCGGGATGAATTTTTGCAATGACAGAAGAGAGTGAAAAGGTCACTTCACGTCCTGCATCCCTACCTTTTCTGTTAGGCAATGTGGTATGATGCTAGCTGCTTTTGCAACAGAAAATTTGGAGGGTTTTGCTCACCAACTCATCTCTGAAAAGCTCTTGGAAGTTCGGAACATTTCCTCACATTGAAGAATGTCCTGCCCTCCCGATTTTCAAACGCCAATCAACCCATGCTCAATTTGTTCTTAACCATATGGACAATGGAAAGCACATCTGGATTCTGGAGAGGTGGTACCAGCATGGTCTGCTTTGTGAGCCATGTGAGAGATCCCTCATCATCTTTGCTTTGCATAGCTCTTGCTGGGTAATAAAAAGCATACCAGGACTCCATATTTGAAAGCAAAATGAGCTTTCTGTTTAGAAAAAATATTTCCACAGATTCTGCAACTAACGATGTGCACAAACCCTAACTTCCAGTGTGTCCTCCAAATTCAGCCCTAGTGCTTTGCCCCCTCCAAAGGCTAATTACGTCCAAACAGCCTTAAGCAGAAAATGCTTTACTTCAGAAAACAGGGTTACATTACACTGCAGTCAACAGAACTTAAGCGCATACTTGAAACACATAAAATATAGCGGTGGGATCTGAATGATTTTTATGTTATGTATAATATGCCAACCTACCAAAGAACTGTGAGATGAGTGGAATAAAAGTTTCCAGCTTGAGAAGTGCAATTACGTCACTGTTAAATTTACTCTTTTTCCATGTTACATCTGTCACGTGCTTCTAATCAACATCTCTACAAGGCAGAGATGATTGAGGTGACATTAGAGATACTCACTGACCTTACTTTTGTTAGATTTTTATTATTGTTTGCATTAAAATTGAGGGAAAAATATGAATGATTTCTGGTTCTGGAGAAACCCAGGGAGTTATCTTCTCTTTGCTGGCACAGAGAGGGATTGGGAAGAACATGAAACAAGATGACACTAAAGTTTAAAAGTATTTCACACTCTTGCAAAGACAGGATCATTCACATTTGACAGCAATGAACTAAAACCAACTTTGTTTCAGACTTTAAATAAAAAACTGTAGCAAGTGGATTCAGTGGTAATCCCGTGGATAGAAAACGGAAGTATGATTCCAGATCCTTTAGTTTTTAAAGATATAAATCATTCTTCCAACATAAGAAAGTCTAATTTGTGAAAAGTTATTAGAAATAATTGTGCGGTTTATTTTGTAGAAGAAACTATGAAGATGTAATGTGACTATGAGATATGGTTTAGGGAAAGTAAATAATTTTTAATTCACAAATAAATTAATCTATTAAAAAAAAAAGGTGTTAGATGCAACTATTCTGCACAGCTCATTGTTGGAGACACTGTTAAAGTCAAAAGCTTGGTGGATTGCCATAAAAGGTATGATGCTTTAATGATCAGTGAGAACATCCTGTGCTCTCCTACCATGTCAAGAAATAAGATAAAATGTATGGGACTTTGGAAAGGCACAGTCAAGCTGAGAGAATAGCTTATTCCATTTAAGGTTCCTGGCACTTTCCTCGGAGGCATCCCGTAGAGGCCTGCTGGAGGTAAGCTGGAGCACAGCTTTGAATCCGACAACAGAATTCCTCTGACCTTATTAATTAATCTCAGAAGAATATGTCTGTATGAAAGTGTGTTCTTCAAAATCTCCGGTATACCTTTATTTTGAAGGAAAAAAAAAACATCATTTCACCTACCAAAACCATGCCCCTTTCTGCTAGGAGACTTTGTCAGGACAGCCACTACATTAATGTTGCGTGGCTTTAGTGTCTGCAGCCTTAGTGCCTCCCGCTGCCTTCCCCAGCAATGCCATCCCTGCTGTGAGCTCACCACTAAGGGGTCTGAACCCGGGTTTTAAGTTTTATGACTCTATGAGTGGTCCTCATAGCTCTTCCTGGGAAAAGTAGATGGAGTGTTTTGCGCATTTTTGGTAAATAATGGTCAGCAAGACATAAGGCCTGAATGTGAGTAGCATCAATTTTTTTCTTCACATTTGCCAGCTGTGATTCAGCCCAAGATTAGAGACACCTGAACTGAGGTGTCTGTCTGTATGCTAGACATCTAGGTTCCCATCAGAGTCATTTGAGGTCTGATCAATACAGGCGACGAAGGCTGGAGAGCACATTGGCTCACTCCAAGACAGGGGCAGCTGCTGGTCCTTCTCTGGACTCTTACTGACCTGATGAGATTTCCACTGACTGTGATGGGAACTCAGACACCTACCGCACATTGAGACACTACTGCACATCAAAATTTGGACACTGACATTGTAAACCTGAATCCTAGTCACTGTGTCCTCTTAGTAACTTGCCCAGAATGGGAATCCCCACCAGTGCCAGGGTACTGGATCAGGCCCACTACCTATGATCCTGCCTTCTTGGGCTCCCCCAAACTATCTTCTGCTTTCCATTGGCATCTTTCTTTTTGGGTGCAATGACTGGAGTGCTTGGAGGTGAAGAAGAGTTTTCAGGTAGGACTCAGTGAAAGTCCTTTTTTTTCTCTCTCTCTCTCTATAAGCCAAAAAAATGCTATTCTTTCCCTCTTTATCTCTGGCATTGTCTATGTGCCTTAATGCCGACCACACGGGAGCTCTGGACCAAGACACATCCTTTGAGACAAGAGCTGAGATGGTAGAAAGGTGTCTGTCTCCAAGGAACCATTCATGCTTTCCCTTCACTGGAAGGTGCCCAGGAATATGCAATGCATATCAGCACTTGCCCATTCCTGGGATATTTCTTAGTGCTACAGAAAAATATACTCAGCCATTACCCGTCACTTCAGCAGCTGCAATATCGTTCTCTAGACAGCATGTCAGAGTCCTTGGCAAGCCTCTATTTCCCAAAGGCTCATTCTGATTCATCTGCTGTCTCTCCTAGTGCCAAGAGCTGAGGTGTTATGTAGTGGATAAAACAGCACACACATTTGGGGCACATTAGCTAAGGTCACCCCAGATGCACAGTGCAGTTTCAGGTCAGTTCCCCTCTCTATTGCCTGCGCACAGATCCGGGTTTATCCTAGGATGTGTTTTGACCTGCAACTGCAATGACTGAATTTCAGACAAGAGGTGTGTGTCCACACTGCCTGCTTTTCCTCCCTGAGATTGGAAGTTTGCGACTAAATAAGGAGATTATCCACTCCAACCAAACTTTTGAAGCTCCTAAGTCTGCTCTGAGGACAGCTGCCTTCTTATTTTTACAGTGTTTGCCTTCCACAGTGAGGAGTGAGATCAGGCAGAGATGGGTCATCAGGTTCCAGTACTGCATGTGACACAAGGCCCTGCCTGCCCTACACTGCGGGAAAATGTAGGCACTCTTCTTCATCTCATAATCCTTCCTTTTCCCACTATAACCTCCCATGAACTCACTTTGAGTCAGTCAGACTTGCCTCTTAAGGTAAAATCGCTGCATGGCTTCGGAGCACATGAAGGATATTCCCAGGTTGACCAGGAGTCATTCCTGCAGTATTTGCCTTCTCTTCTCACATTGTCATCTCCCAGAGGAGGGAGAGTGCAAGTTCAGGACTTGAACTAAGATGCTCCAGATGCCGTTGCCTCAGTTACCCTCCCTGGCCGTGCCTCGGTCACGGTGCCACTGTGCTGCAGAAAATGGAGTTCAGGCCTGCGTCCCAGAACCGTATTTATGGCTGCTGGGGAAGTCCTCTTCCAAATGGGGGAAACAATGGGGCACAAACATCCTCAGCTGGTGCAAATTCAGGATCATGTGACAGGCAAAAATATTTTCCCTACGGTCCTGGCCAAACCCATCACACGTGGTCACAGCCTGCATCCGAAAGTTTCCCAGAAAAATCGGAGCGGAGTTTTCACTCCGTACCTCAAGTTGGTGCTGCATTTTGCTTCAGAGTTGGGTGTGTGTCAGCAACAACAGATGGCTCAGAGTTAATACTCTGATTTGCTAAAACAGGCAACACCCTTGATCGGGGAGGCCAAATCTACCAGGTTAAACCATTTTATTTCTTAACCATTGCCATTCTTGACAAACATATCATGGCCTTCATCTAAAAGCAACGTTGCCTGCAAAAGCCATTGTATCGGATGTGGACCGTAGCTCCTTTTATCCCCCTGGCAGAGGAGGGCTGTGGGATGCGAGCTAACATTTGAAAAGATACTTTTCTTCAGAGACGCGAACAGTTTCCTCAGCAGATTTCTCCCCCCCCGCCCCCCCGCCACTGCAACCCACTTTCACAAAAGAAAAAACATAAATGGGTCCTGTAGTGTCTGCAATGTAAAGAATTAGCTGAATGGGAAGAAATGAACCATGGGCTTTATGTCCTAGTTACAGTCAGTGCAAACATTGCCTCTAATCCCTGTTGTTGGGGGGACTGGGGGAGAGACACAGGGAGATGCCCACTGGGAACATTTTGTCTCTCTCAATCTACACTTGAGATCACATTTTTTGTGTAATAAGATTGAGCTGTATTAAGAGGCCTATGTATAACGTAGAGCTGGGGGGATATTGTTCAGAGCCTTTCCTACCAAGTGTAGCACCTACAATCTTCCTATGCAGGGAGGTCTTAGCAACCCATTCATTTCACGGAAGAAAAAGCAAGCTATTCATTCCCAGCAAATCCCATTTTGCCATGGCAACCCCCCCTTCCCACCCCTCGCACACAACAGTTGCTCACAGGGGCTGTTTAAAACAACACAACAAAAACAAACCATCTTCCATCCCGCACTAACTTTTTCTGCTTTGAGTTTTCTGGCAGCTTGGAACCTCTGCTGCCCGGAGAGCCAGAGAAAAATTAATCCCTTAATGGGGGAGGGAAGGAGTAAACATGCTATGCTTTCCCCCACTCCTTGTCCCCAGCCATCTGCATCAGGCACGGGGCCCCGCGTCCTGAACCGGACTGTTTCGGGCACGGGGTCATGCTGTCCTGCGGGAACAGCCTGTGGCGCGAGCACTTGCATGGATGGCACTCCCTTCCCACCATCCTCTGACTACCATGCTGCCCTCACCTTGAAGACACCACCTTCCTATACATCAAGACAAATTTTCCATCAATAACAGTTTTGGGATCCCTTTGAAGCTGCCTGCGTATGCCAAGGTGGGCGGCACTCTAGTCTGCTCTGCCTTCATCCCCTGCTTGTGCCGGGCCAGGTCCAAGGCAATCGTGGCCTTTCCCAGCAGCAACAACTTTAGTTGATCCAAAAGTCACATGCAAGGAGGAAACCAGCGGTTTTGCCTGCCTATCCCTTTTACTTGCAACCCTCTGTGTCTAGGTGTCTTCATCTGCTCTCAGGCTTCATTTGTCTTTGCTCTGCTGAGCCCATGCTGCTCCTCGTTGTCTCTGCAACTGCCTTTTCTAATATTTCGTAGTGGACAGCAGAGCAGCAACTCACAGTGTGCCTACTCTTTTGTCCTTTCCCAAATAGTCTTCCTCCCCATTTCTCACCCAGGTAACTGGTTTGTACCGGATTTATCTTTTCTCTCACCACCCTTTCTCCTGAACATGTTGATCCTTCCGCTTTTGGTGCCCAGTCTGATCTCCTCAACCAGCCTTCTCCTCAGCTGGGAAGCGGTACTTTGCTTCATTCTAGAGCAGGTAGACACCAGCCTGGGGATTTCCTGGAGGTGCAGGAGCTGCCCTATGGCTTTGCAAACTGGTAATCCTGCGCTCAAAACACAACTCAGTTAAGAATTTCAACCAAAACACCGCCAACAAGAGAGAAAAGATTCATCCCCTGTCTCAGTATAGGAGACTCTCTTCCAGCAAAGCGTGATTCCTTGACACAGCTATTATCTGAACAGAAGATTGACATTGTTAGAAGACATTCATTTGACAAGCAACAGAAAAGCATAGAAATGGCACATTCTGGGACGCCACAGATGGATCTGTCAAAATGCAGTCAAGCAGTGTTGAGAAGATATGATCTCCTAAAGGTCTGCTCTGTGGGCTTTAGCTCTGCTAGCACCTCTGCTGACAGCAGGACTTCCCATAGCTGGAAATCACATTGCTTTTTGGTTAAAGGCATTCTTTCCCTGGTTTTATGACTCGCTTCCTGTTGCTCTCTCTTGTACAGCCATCTCTCTCTCAGTGATATGCCCTGCAGTGCAAGTGCCACCTAGGCTCAGGGTCAACTTTCTTGCCTCCTCCTTTCTGATGGAGTTGTCCAGAAAAGGACACTTCCCAGGTGAGGAAAAATCTGGGTTGTCTGAGCTCCGTTCTGTTTTGGAAACAACACCCTGATCTCGCAGGCTTTCCAGTGGAGCAGAACAGCAAGCACCAGCTTGGTCCGTGCTGTATATGTAGCTACACTCTATCTGCAGTAGCTACATGGAGCAGCCTCTGAGGAGCGGAAGGGCTAGAGTTAGGGCTGATTTTGGCAATAGGGGAACTGCAGGCAGGAGGCTAGATGTTGCTCAGGTTATTTTGTCCATAGATACTTTCTTAGACACTACAGTCTCTCCCTGGAGATTTCTCAAATTCCTCAGTTCAGGTGAAGAACAAATCATCTTCTCTAAGAGAATCTGAATTCAAATTCAAGAATAAACAAGGATTGCTGGCCTAAATTCAGTTTCAGTAAAAAATAGAGGTAGAAACTGGTTTTCATTAGGAATTAAAGGGTCATTTTTATTTTTATAAGTATAGAGAAAATGCAAAACATTGGGAAATTAAAATAAGTCTTTGCACCAGGCATTTTTAGAATAAACCCCAATGATTCCACATATTTTATCCTACATCTTATTGTTGACTGAGGTAAATGAAGTCCTTCTGGTGACTCAGACTTTTCCCTGCTATGTTATGAGCATGAACCCCTTACTTTCCACAGACAAACATCGTTAGTCCGTTGGTCGCACCACAGTCTATTAACATGCAGATATTTTAAACACTATCCAGATCCTTTGGCAAATGACTCTACCTGGGTTTTTCAAAGTACACAACTAATTTCCTTATTTTCAGCGGCATGTCGGCTTCAAATTTTTCTGCTGTCTCTTGAGTGCTTTCTCCTTCCCAGGAGATCCAGCTCATGTCGATATCTACTGTGAGTGCTGCAGTCAATCTCAGGCAAAGTAGTCTGGGAATCAGTGGAGACTCCTGTCTGCAGCAAGCAACTTATCTTTTCCTAAAACAGAATTCTGATTCAGCTGAACTGCCCTTTGCTGCAACCTACTTCTCTCCATTCACAGTAATAAGCATTTAAGATGACTTGCTCAGGCATTTTAAGTTAGTTGAGATGGATCCCACCAGAAAGCCTCCCTAGAAATAAATCCCTTAATGACACCGTTTGGCTCATATGAGACAGACTGCAATCATCAGATTGGGGCGAGGAGGGGGAGGAAAAGAAATCTAAGGGTCTCTTCATTCTCAAGTTTTCACTCAAAGGGCTCTGACATGAGCAAAGGCAGATTAAAACCAAGTGGCTGCAGGAATTCCTGCTCACAGCTGTCTGTCCTGCCTCTTTCCCCTTCAGTGTCCCCATATACATGCCACAGACAGCCTGGCTCAAGCAACAGCTGTGAAACCGCTGGAAATTTCACACCGATTTGGGGTTTCTTTCATATGGGGAGTGCAATATGCAGCTGTTGGGCAGCTGCTCCGTGAGAGCTTAGCCACCCGAGCAGGGGCAGTGGGAATCCCAGGGAAGCGCGAGGACACGTACCAGGGAGCAATAACAGCCAGAGCACCCAGCTTTGATCTGCCTGTGCTCACACTTCGAAGCTCGACCCTATACGAAAGTCCGCCTCCGAGTTTCATTCCAGCTCCCAAGCTGCAGAGGGGCCTCTCAGAAAGGCTCCTCCTGCATTTAGGGCTGGTATCGAACACGGCAGCACAGTGCTTTAGGTTCACTCTAATTTTTACTGGCAAACAGCTGATATCCACCAAAATACTCCTTTCCTAGAGAGATTCAGCTCCTGACAACGTGCACAACGCCAAGCAGCAGTGTTGCTCCTCAGTGAGGAGGCCCCTCGTTGCACAGGACATTAAATCCATACATATTAATGGTTTTGCACAGCTGGCCTAGGAGCGGCGAGGGCCCTATTTGCTTCTTTAAGCCTCATTAAAAGCAAATGTAGCCTTAAAACCTGGGGAATGGTACTCTTTAGAGGCCAAAAAGCCACACTTAAACAAAAGATCACGTTGTTAACCTGAAGAGCCACAGCCATGCTGGGAAGAAAACAATTCATGTGCTCCTCAACAAAACCAAAAGTTTTACCATTGTCGCAGCATTTCTTGGGATTTGTAGTTCCAGAAGTACCTGAGTTGCCAACAGAGGGAAGGAACTAGCTTTTTTGCTACTATTTCAACAAGCTATGCCACAATTGTATCTCTGAGCTTGCCTTTTCCCACCCTCCTCTCTATATCTTTCTCCAGTGAACTGAGGTCAAAAGATACTCAGGTGAGATTATCTTATGATCCTACAGTCCTTTCAATAAATTAAGTGTGACTGTTGTTTTATAATTGTGGCCTCTTGATCAGGAAGTGTCGATTTGCCTCTACTCCAGGAGGAAAGATCTTTGGCTTAATTCATAATCCTAATATTCCCTTAATTTTATTAGTCCCTCTCATCCATGCTAGATGGGCTAAGAAAACCAAACAGAGCATCAACGAAATCTCTCCTTAGAAAAAGCAATTGAATAATTTATGTGTACTATCCTTGATATAAAGAGAGTTGCAACTCATCCCGTCAGTGATCCCGTAAGCTGTATTTCCCATACGAATGATCTTGTCCTCTCGCTGGTCTCTTAACAGAGCAGCGTAAAAGCTTTGCAGTGCAGCACACTGTTCTACATCCCTTTGCCGTGGGCCACCTGTTTCTCCCATACGTTCACCCAGCAAAAGGTTTTCCTAACTTGATTGCACAGAATTAAGCAGAAGTGAAATTCGGGCTGTACGTTTTAAGGAGTTAGTTACACACTCTGCAACAATTTTATTGAGGACATATATTAAAAATAAATAGGTCACTCGCTCCAGTTTGTTACTTCATATGAGCCTCAGCCAAAAGATATCACTGCCAACACAGAGCCCCAGGGGTGGGAAATGCCACCGCTGACACTACGGCGGTGCAACAGAGTACTTTCTAAAGAGAAGCAGTGGAAATTTGTAATTCACATGGACTATTTCAGTGTAGGAATGGAGCCAGGGCAGAACCTCAGATCTACCCGCCCTTGAATTTCCAAGGGCTTTGCATTCACTTTACGACATGAGTTTGTCTATTCCTGCCCTTTGACATCCTCTCAAAACTAAGGAGGTTGTTGAACTCCTGTTGAGGAGGAGTACTTACAGGGGCTGGCATGGTTTTCCCAGAAACAAACAAATGAATGAAGCACCACAATTTTAAACATCCTCATCCCCACAGATAGTCTAACATGAGAGGGCAGACCTGGAGAAATCGGGGTGGGCAGAAATGTTAAAAACTTTAAGCTCAAGAGACAGCTTCCCCTATGCAATGCCATCTGCATTTTCCTTTCCTTTTAAAGAAAGTATCTCAAAACTTTGGAAGCAACTCCGCGTTTTTTAGGTGGGAAATACTGCAATGCTAACTGAGCTTTTTAATCAACGATCCTGAAACAGGCCTACACAACGCCATTGATAAATTCTGCGGGTAATATTAATGTTGGCAGCACGGCAGCTATCGCAGAGGGCAGGGCAGTCATACAGAGTGACGAGGATCATTCTGCCAGCCAGACATGTTCAGATAAAACCCGTTTTTATTGAGCTATGCAGAAAGTTGCAGAGCAACAAGGGAGGCGGGCTTTATCTGCACAGTGAGAGCTGCGTCCAGGAAAATTTTGGCTGAGAAAGGCCCAGGCATTGCCCTGGCCATGAAACTCCTCCCGGCCTCCAGCTGGATGCTATGGCATAAAAGAAATGCAGGAACAGAGGAAGGTTGAGCAGGATTATGCTGGTGGCCTTTCTCTGGTCATCTTGCTCACAGTCCGGACAAGCCCTTAAGGACCCCACCCTCTCTGCTTGGTCAAAAGGAAGATTGAACCATGCCTTGATCATTGCAGGTAGGCACCTGAACTGGGAAAAAGCAAACGGGTACAAATGGGCCCTTTTATCTGAGCAGAAGGGGAAGGAGCTGAAGCCAGGCAACTGCAAATTAAAAATAACATGCCTTTTTGCCAAGAGGTTGATGAACCACTGGGACAACTGTCATGGGAGATGATAGATGCTGCGTTTCGTGACGTCTCCAGCTGCAGACAATGCCTTTCACAAGGGTGTGCCTTAGCCAAGTACAAGTTGTTGTGAATAGTGGGGGAAAATAAAGAGGAACCGCATGAGTTTTCCTTTGCCGAAGAGGCCTTTGGCACTATGAATCGGCCTTTAGTGGCAAGTCCTACTTGCTAAGCAATACAAGAAGGGTCCTCTGAAGCATGGTCTGTCCTTTTCAGGGAGACAAAACCTCAAAAATCGCATCTTGTTTTTCCTGCTGTGCTAGCCAGCCCTGATCTCGCTTAAGAGAAGACTTTGTCTTTCCCCAGATGTGTCAGGATATATGTTGTCACTGCAAAGGAGAGACAGTTTCGAGTCATTGCCTAACGCTTTGATCCTTCCCCTGCAGAAGCTGGTGCGTTTCCAAGCTGATTTCTCGTTCAGGAAGCTGAGCAAGCACAAGAACGGCCGTGACCTAGGCAATGCTAAAGAAACCCTGAGGCGAGCAGAAGCATCGCGCGCTAAGCAGCTAAGCAACGTTCTTAGTCCTCAATACCGGTCCACGCGCTGCAAAAACAAGACCCAACCATGGCAGAAAAAAACCACTGCCAAGTTAAGGGGACCCGCAGAGCTCAGCCAGCCGGCACCTAGCACTCTCTGCTTCTCGCCCTTTTTGCTCTGCGTACAACGTCAAATCTTCCATCTAGTTCCTGCTAATGATAAACTGAGCAGAAGTGGAGCGCCTGCTTTGTTTAGGTTTTTTTTCCCCCCCCTTTGTTCGAGCTGTACAGTGTAAAGTTTGTTTGCTTGATGGCCTTTGTCGCAGCATTTCCCTTCCTTCGGAAGGCCCTCATAGATGCTTTACAATAATTTTATGCTTATGAAATTGTTCCAACCTCTGCAGCCCCGCTCTCGGTGGAACAATGCGTTCTCTGTGCCTTAATGAATAGGAAACATCAGGCCATAGTGATAGAGCTCGAGTTAGTGCCCGGCCCTAGCCATTGCATAAAAGTGCTTTTCAGCGTGTACTTGGGAAAAAAATGTCTTTTAATGCTCACACAGTACTCCTTTTAAAATGCTAACACCACTTACAGCTATTGATAGGAAGAAGTCAGATTAATCTTAGCAAGGGGTTCCCATGACCTTTCGGTATCTGTAATAGTGCAACTTTTAAAATTATCTTTGCAGGGAAAACAATGTAAAATATACCAAAGGATTTATAGCAGACAAATGACTACTTGTTAAGAAGCTAAGGTATTATAAGATGGGGTTTTGCTGTCACCGCGAAGCTGGCGGCAGAGCTAGCAAAAGTCACAATAATAGAGCAAAAGAAGAGCAAAAGAAAAGTTAGTCAAAGGTTTCTGGAGTGACTTCTACAACATAAAACACACCTGAGGAAATCCCTGCCCTGCGATATTGCCTCAAATTAGCTGTTAAAGTGACGCAATGGGAATGAAAGACTGTGATTCCCTTCACTTTCTTCGCAACAGCAACAACAACAACAAAAAAAAACACAGGAAAAAAGATTCAAAACTTCTTTTATTGGGGACCAAGCCTGTGGAAGTTTGAAAGAATTAGTAAATTAGAGATTGAAAAATGAATCTTTAAGCAAATTCACCTAAAGTAGCAATGCCAAGATAAAGGTCTGAGGGAAGAAGATGCTAAATCAGAAAATAGGAAGACGCAGGAGATTTCTCCTCTCCACTTCCCTTGTATATAGTAAACGTGCTTGCTGAAAAGCTGTTCAACACCTCTGCCAAACAGAGCTTTTGTTCTGGCCTCTACATGTTGTAGCCGGCCAGGCTGACTGCAATCTAGAGGAAATACGACAGCTGGATTAAAACAGAAATCCTGGCGAAGTAAATGTATCGAAAAGGCACAAAACGGTACCAGAAAAAAACTCTGAGAGACCGTGAAGCTATCTGAGGGCAGAATTGAAAATGAAATGCAAATAGGTCATCTGAAGCAGTAAAATAACGCTCCTGAAATGTATCATCTCACAATACGTTTTTGAGAAGTAATACTGAAAAGCTGTAAAACAGTCAGCAGTTCCCGAGTGGGAAGCAAATAATTTCAGAACCAGACCTTTTCCATCCATAAATGATGAGAGAAGCACTTCATTTTTTATGGCACGGAACAAAAAAAAAAATCTAAACCAAGACTCAGTCCTTGAGTGCAATTAAAATCTTATAGCCAGATACACCTGCATTTGACCAAATGTCCCCCTCACTGCCCATGCATGCCCACAGCTGTGCAGGTACCTGGGTACTTGGGTCCACAGCGTCTCCCCAGAGAAAAACCAGACAAGCCCTCACGTGCACAAAAAGTGTAGCTGAGCCTCCGGGACCGGCGTCTCTTTGGTGGGACCTGAGACAAATATTATCACTGGTAGCTCTGCATGCACCAGTGTGTATCCTGAGGTGCTCTTGGCTTTTTCCTTCAGCGCTTACCTCAAAAAGTCAAAAATCAGAATAGATTCCTTGCAGGAGGTCTTCTGCACAGAAGTTTGCAGCCGTGCAGGTGTAGGGGGGAAACGCTGGCATTTCTGCAACGCTACCCTTTGGAAGACCGTGCACGTATCCTCAGTACTTGTTTTTTTAACTAAAACAAGCAGGTTGGGTTTTATGCAAATAAACCTGCAAGTTTATGCAAAAAAATGAAATAAATTCCTTTATTTGAATCAGGACTTGGAAACGGCAAGACTCACTCTTTAAAGGCTGTCCTTTCAAGAATTTTTTATGCACCTATTAGCAGACAGGACCTGCAGTTTTTACTCAAGTTGAACTCTTTTTCTGCTGTCAGGGAGCAGTTTTGTCCTAGTAAAAACAATCATTATTTTTACTAGTAACAGCTGTTGTCCTGGACTCAGCTCAGCGGCACCCGTTCTCCCTCTTAGATGTGGCTGGTAAGAGCATGCAACCTTCAACATTGAATACACCAACCTAAATTCAGATCCACCCCCCCCTTTTTTTTTAAATACATTTGGGCTAAAGGCTTCTTTGTCTAATGTGGCTCATTCGTAATTACTCAAGCTGCTAATTTTACTCTTATGTAAATGACATGGGGAGGTAAAGCATGAAGGCAGGCATGTGCTGGATAATGGGTGGCAGCAGGAAAGAATGAAGCCAGAGAGACAAGAGACCAGCTCTGGGTGCACGAGCAGATTTCAGCAATGCAGAAATGGTTTTACGAATTGCCCAGGAATTCACACGGGTTCGGTTCCTCTTCAGATCACCAACCGAAAAGTTTGAAATCCCTATTTTTCCCTCTCATTTAGGAAATCATTTTAGTGCCATGGCTCTCCCCAGATGGACCCTCATTGGCCCTTTCAGCCCGGCAGTTCGTGGTCTCCAGTTCAGACATCACGAAGGCGAAGCCCTCTGAGATGGCTGGGTCAGGATTTATGAGGACATTCCGTCTTAATTCACTTTGTTTGCAAACTTCAAATGCTGCCTTATAAACAAGCTTATATTTTCTCCCAGCGTCGCCACCTGACAGCTGAGCGGACGTCTCCTGGGAACATGCAGGGTTTAGCACGCAGGCACCAAGCGCTCACTTGCTTTTAAAGGCAAAGTAAACATGAGCAGATGCACATAGTAATTACCAGGAGGCTATCCTAGGCAGTTCTGCTTCAGTGCTAATATTTACCAGCATAACCAGCTCTTGCTTTCCATCTTAAACCTCATTATTCTCTAATAAATTGAGTTAACACTCACAGTGCATGCCTTAGCTATCTGGCTTGCTGTACTGTATATTTTGCAAGCCATGAAGATGTCAAGAGAGAACAAGATTTCCGCAGAGCTTCAGTGCTGTTACTTGTCCAATATAACGTTGATAAGTCCTGAAAAGCAGAATACAGCCTTTAAAAAAAAAAAACAACTATCAGAAGTGCAGCAAATTCAGCAAGTTAATAGACTTCAGCACTAATTTGTTCAACTGTAAAGCTTCACTTACAAACCACAGATGCGGGCTGAGGTTTTCACGCGTCTCTGTTAATTTTTAACATAATGGGTCTGAACCCTATGGCCAACTTTTCAACTTTTATTATTTCCTGGGCCTCTAAACTTTTTCCACTGAAAGTCTGGCCTTGCGTGCAGGAAAGCGTACAAGTAGTGCACTCCCCTCTCTTGCCTACCTTGCAAAGACCCCTTGTGAGCAGCCCTCCGACATCCGCGGACCCACAGACTGAAAAACAGTGCCCTAGAGGCCTTGGGAAGCTAACTGGCTCCCTCCTCTCAACTCTGAGAACACTTTCAAGAGAGGAATAAAGAAAAATAGTTCACTCACTCAACCTAAGCACATCTTTCCCAATTTCACCATGTGACATTGTGTCATTATATAGTGCTTCCGGGTGGGTGGGGGGAAAGACTAGTTGCAAACTAAGCTGGGGTAGTCAAGATATTCTCAGGATTTTAAAAGTTTTACCAACATACCTTTAGACAGCTAAATAGAGAGAAAGCAGCCAGAGGCCAGAGAAGTGCTAAGTGAGATGTAATTGCTCATAGAAGACTTCGGGAAAGCAGGACCTCACCTCTCCCGAGTCCATGTGCCACCCCACTGCCCAGGTGCAGGAAGCAAGAGGGAGTTTTCCTAAACAAACATTAACACAATGAAAAATATTGAAGCCTGGGCTTGCTCATGGGAAGAGTCACAGATTTTGCTTTGGACCTTTTCCTCCTCCAGAGGTGGGGAGAACAAGGATGCAGGATCTGTCTTAGGTAACGGAAGGAAGAGAAGGCGATTCAAGTTTACTGTAGGAGAAAGAGCTGCGTATGCTAGCCAAAGTGCTGGGCCAGCTAAGGACGCCCTCCATAATTAAGTATAATCTTAAGAAGGCGTTTTCTTGTTTTATCTTCTTTTATCTTTGTTCTTCTAACATCAAATCTATGTTTTTAGCTCCACATACTCTTTCATCTGCTTGTCCTGTGTGGTGGTAGAGCAGAGCGTGCGTGAGCTGAGACACAACAAGGCGTTTGCTCCTCTGGGTGGGGGGACCCCTAAAAATGGGATGCAGACACGTGCTTGCATAGCTTTACTTCCCCGAAACATTGCTCCAACGGGTAATAAGGTTTGCTTTGGGTCAAACTGCGCTTGGGTCATGAGCTGGTAGTGGCCAGTCACGGGAGGAAAAAAGTGCCTCCAGCAACCAAGAACCGAGAAAGGCCTCTGACCTACAGCTAGACAGACAGGCATGGGTGCGAACCCATCGTCCCTAAAAGAAGAGTAATGCTCTCCGCATAACTCCTATGTGTGCGTCAGCAGGAATGGCAGTCATTCAGAGCTGCTCTTCAACCTTTAAATGTTATTTTTATTCTAGTTACCCACTTGCTTTAGAGCCAGCCATCTAGTACACCTAAGGCCTTTCAGCTCCGCCAAGCCACAATGGGGAACTTTCTCCATAAACTGCTGATTTACCATACTGTCAAAAAAAACCCTCATGTTTTGTGTTTTAGAGTGCAACTTGGTGAAATATGCTGTCAGACAGTCACCTGCTGTGTCTATTCCTTATTTCCTGCCCACAGATATCCGTTAGTCTTCCGTAGTGCCACAGCTCAGGGCTGCGACCTACCTCTGGTAACTGCTGTTTACCATTTGGGCTCATGAGCACAAAATGGACGTGAGAATACTGAAATGTCAAAAGTCCCTTCCCAAACCGCTCCATGTTCTGCAGAGCTTCACATACAACAAACCACCTTCCGTCAGTTCTCTTCATCCTTTGACATCCGCCCAAACGTTCAAAACGTCAGCAATTTTCCCATCACCTGCTAATCTTTGTTATTCATGATAATCTTTGGCTTCTGGTCATTCAGCAATAAATCTTTTTGACGTTTACTCCAGAACAGAGGTGCCCAAATTCTGGCCAACAAGCCATATCCATTCCACCAGGGCTATTTATATAGTCAGCCAACAATTTACGGCCATCCTCATTTTTCAACAGTCCCTATGATACATTCAGGCGTTGGGTTGAGGCTGCGTGAATCAGTGAGTTGTAAGAGAATAAAATTAATTATTCCTTGAGTCTTGACCCTAAGAGTGATTTTATGTGTCAACCTATGAAATATTCTCTAGAAGTAAAATTATATCTAAATAACAGTCTGGCACACTTCAGAAACCTGCAAAATGTATTGAAAAACAGAAAGGCTCCACATTTGTTCCACAAAGAAGGTACAGAATTGCTGAATAACTACTGGGGCAGGGGGGGGCTGAAGTTTTGCCCCTCCTGAGGGGGGGGATATTGGCATGAGCTTTCAGTCCCAATGGGAACCACAAAACTCTTTTTAGTGCTTTATGCACTAAAACTCACCAGCACCGTAATATCCCTTCACGAAACTTTAGAAACATGCCCCAAGTAACTCCACAGTCATTTAGCAGGCATCAAACAGCAGAAAATATGCCCCCGTTTCGTACATCTTCTTTATACCATTTAAACTAAAAGCACTGCCCAAGGTGGAAGCTGTGCTGAGCCCTGCAAGCTGCACAAGCCGAGCCTTGCACGTCTAAAGGAAGATCGGTACCTTTAATGATGGCGTTACAACGAAATTACAGCGGGCTTGCTCTTTTTCGCTGCTATCAGCTCCTGAGGATCAGGGTGTTTAGTGGTTTCCTTAAAATCTTAGCTCCCGGGCTTTTGTGTTTACACAAAAACCTAGCTATCACCAGTATAAAACCAAATACTGTCTGCAGTTCTTGTGGTTGCTGGAAAAACAATGATGGAAAGCTATCTTCAAAGCTCAGAAATGAAGAGGCAAATAAACCCCACTGAATAGGAGCTTGAAATAAGCTCATAAGGTTTCAAGAAATCTTCTGGGTAGGCGATTTGTGGGGAAGATCAAACAGAAAGGGGATTAACTGCTGAAGCTAAACAACGAAGGTAGACACTGAATTCAAATGATCTTGTAAGACAAATGAGAGGAGGGAATTTTTCAGGTGATTGATAGCTTCACTTCTAGAGATGTGGAGATCAATGTAGAGACTGGTTGATATCCACGTCTAAGTTGTGGCTGGAAACCTGGCATGATCAGGCACCTTCGCTGGGCTGGAAGAGCCTCTGTAATGGCTGAATTTTGGAGCATTGATACGCAATGAAAATGAACAACAAGAACCAAAAAAACAATGTTGGGTTATCCAGAGCTTTCTGAGCTTCAAAAGAGGATTTAGGCCAAAACATGACCCAATATTTGAGGCGTAAGTTTTTGCCCTATTTGAATTAGCTCAGCTGTTTTGAAATGTATGAACACAGTAGCCGGCTGAAGGAGGGAATAGCACCAAGAAAAGCATATTTCAGGTGGACACTGAAGTTAGCTGGAGAGTGGAGCACCATTCTGTTTACAAAAGATGGTGCAGGCCGATGCCAGAGCTAACCTTTAAGGCCACGAGCTTTGCTACAGCTGGGAGAGAAAGAGAACACAACAAGGAGCTGCAGACCAGCTGACAATAAGCGTATTAAGGAACCAGAGACCTTGTGGCAAGGCTGAACACTACGGAGCCCTAGTCCCGCCGAAAAATTCTCTCTCTTATCCATACCCACATGAAGCTCCGGAATAAAAAAGTTCTTTCTGTTCCAGTATTAGAACCTGGATTCTCTCCTTTTTTTTGCTCCTGGTTTCTGATATAATTTGGATCCATGACCTAATCTCAAACAAACAAACTCCAAGCTCTTAAATAAGTTGAGTTAAGCTTCCAGTAAGGTATCGAGAAGGCATCTGAAGGCCTGGCTTCTGTCCCTGCTTGTGCTTCCTCAGCTCTCTTTGCACCAACTCTGCAGAAACTTCTGCTTCCAAAGCCCAAAGTGACTTCTGAAAACTCTCCCTTCAGACTGATGCCTTGGTAAAACCGTCCACATATACAAAAGCTTTCGCAATGGGCTTATGACTGAGTTCAGGATGTTCAAGCACTACTGCAATTAATTGCTTTTCTTGTCAACTGGATTTCTAGTTCTACTATATTTTCTGCATGATATAATCACATAAAAACAGAAGGAACTTTCTGGAAGTGCAGTTTCTAGTTTATATTTTGAACTGTACAGTGCAAGAGTTATTTCCCCAAGGAATAGTTGTGCAACAAAATCAGTGTCATCAGAACTTTTATTCAGCTGTTTTTTTTTCTCCTTCTGTAAATTCTGATGCCTACAAAAATGAGAAACTAATCACACTGGCACCCACGAATAGCTCTGCCTCTACAAAAGGTTGAAGTAAAGGCATGGCGCATAAATAACCAAGCAGTCCAAATCTGAGAAAAAGGAGTTACACTGTGCCTATGTCAGTAAAAATACTAGCTCCTGATACTACGTTATTTGAGGCTTAGGCTACAGAGACATTAATCAATGGAATAATCTTAAGGTGGATCATTAGGATGGACTGTTTCATCGTTGGGTCAGATTATCACATTTACCTCTTCCTACCTTTCACTCTGCTAACTTCCACCGTGCATGCAAGCTGCTTTTTGTGAGGACTGCAGGAAAAGGCCCACAAATATTTAGGCACAGATGAGAAGGAACACGCATCTCCATACAAATGCAGTTCCTACTTAGAGATTGTTTGGAGCGGAAAGAAAAAAAGAGAAGAAAAGTTGTGGCTTAGATGTAGATTGCTTGAGAATGGCAAAACTAGAGCAGGATATTAACAGGCTTCTATAAGCAAAATTAATTGATCCACATGAGAAAATTTTTCAAAATGTATTTCCTGAACACTTAAAGGTAAGATTGATACATTTGATGTTCCCCAAAGTCATACATCCCAGGTATGAGAGCAAACGATCCAGGCATGGGAAAAGGGCTCGGTGGAGATTTTTATGTTTTACCGATACAAGATTGCACTGGGGGTTTCCTTTGAACGACAGCAGCTGATGGCAGCAAACCAAATTCCCCAGCTAATATTTCAAGGAAACGAGAAGCTTCTCAGCCCATGCTGAAAGACTCTTCTGTCACTGCGTAGCGCGAGCATATCTGCTGAGTTAATTCTTTGAAAATCCCCCTCAAGAGTCAGAGTTCTGAAACGTTCTTGGAAGATGAAACCTAGGAAACTTCTCTTGAAGTCAGAAATTTATTTCTGCCAAAAAGGAGAGTAAATTTACTGACAGAAAAAATACAGCCATGCAAATTTACTTAGAGAAAGTCTTCAGAGATGGGTTTTCTTTTAAACACTAGTGCTACTGTAGGCATTTCCTCCAGCAATCAGCCACTCTGCAGAGGGAGAGGGAACCCCAGGAATTCTCCTAAGCCCGCAGGACAGGATTGTGGTTTTTTTTGTTTTTTTTTTTTTTTTAGCAGCACCTGGCACTTTTATGGCCTGTTGAATTCCAGTATCGCCACTCTTACGCAAACAACGGTAACTTGGCAGGTAAAACCCTGTGATCTGCCTTCAGCAAAACGTTGATGGGGGTGGTTTATGGCTTCTGAGCTGCGTGCAGACAACGGGTAGGTTGAGTGCAGGTCCCCAGCCACGCGACCACTGCTGAAGCAGTCCTGCCTTGGGGACTGTCAGGTAATGAGGGTGCTCAGAGCACTTTGTCTGCAGGTTACGGGAGAAGGCTTTCTCTGCAGAGATCCTTCCTGGCATTACAACTGATGGGCCTGGTTGTCGTTTACAGCTAAGGCTTTTCCCCCCTAAACCCTGGAAGTGAAACCCGGGTTCTTCAAGGCTGGAGCTGCAGCCCCAGGAATTCACCACCTAATCTGAAACACGTGCAAATGATAGAGCATGCTAAACAACAATAGGACGAGGTAGCAGCAGTGAGGTTATAGAGATTTGCTAGCTGAACAGCTTCCAGATAAATGCTCCCAGCTACCTCCAGCCATCCAGCTACGCTGTCCCCACTTTGCTCCACTTTTGGTTCTCCTCCGCACGGTTTTGTGGCATGGCTCCAAAGCTGCTGCAGGGCCGCAGCCGAGGTGGCTGCAGCCATTCCCTCAGAGCAGCATGCGAGCAGCCTGTCCCTCGCTCTTGCTATGCACAAACCATAATTAGAGGGTTTTCTGTACCCTTGCGGTATGTAGCAGAGCTGACTACATTATTCACTTTGAAGTCGACTGCAACAGTGTCGCAGAACTACATTAACCAGTTTGGCCTTTTTCATGAAGCTATTTGGCCAGAAGATGGTGAACTTTGAGGGCTTCCAGACCAGACTCCCCTCAGACATAGGATGAGTGGGACTTGACCACTCTTTGAAGCACAGTGCTGAGCAGTCATTGCCACCTTGAAGCCAGAAATCAGAAAAGAATTTTCTAGCTCCTTTCCATACAAATGAATCAGTATGGTTGAGACCAGATGCACTTTGTTTCTTCAGGAGGCAGCCAAAGGAATGAGAACGTGCTTTCCGATGTGCGTATTTTATGGGAAATGACTTAATTCAGTGCTGGTAAAGCTCAGGATAACATAGCATTAGACTAGAGGTGGAGGTGGTCTTTTCAGTTGTGAAGAATAGAAAGAAAAAAAAAGTCTCATTCCAAAATACTAGAACAATATTTACTTGAAGAAATACCGAGTTCAGTCCAGGCCTGCTGTCCCTGAAGCCAGCATGGGATTACGTACCTGGGTAGAAAATCCATGGAGTGTAATTAAGTAGGAATATAATACCTTAGCTGGGAAGTGGTCTGGTCGCAGCTTGAAATCCATCACGTCTCCTCACTGAGCATCGGAGGAGGGTCAGAAGACGCAGAAGTCTCGCTCGCGCTCCTCCGACGCAGTGCTGAGAGCCTTGTGTCCTGTGGCCATCAGCTCATCGTGAGGTCGGTGGCAGGGGGTCGTGACTGGAGCGGGGGAAAAAAGAAGCCTAATGTAGGCAGAGGGAAGAGTTATCTAAGAGCCAAAGGCTGTAGAACAGGAAAATCACAGTCCTGCTCACAGCTCCTCTGTGTCCCTAAGGTTGGTTGGTTGGTTTTTTTTTTTTTTTTTGTTAAACAGGAACACATTAGAAGCACAGGCAACTCCTTTCTTCTGGGCATCTGTGCTGGGAGGACAGCAATCCTTTTGCAGAGCTCATCAGAAGCTGGGTGTCAGGTCTCTGGCAGCTCACTGAGGGGTAGGACCTAGCCTTGCTTAACGCTGCCGCTCCCGTTGACACAGTTTTGAGGCAATTCTGTTGGAAAAGTATCTCAAGCAGGTGTTTTCCCCAGACAAAGGACTCCCAGGGAGGCAGCTCCCACCCACAGCAATTGCCTGCTGAGGCCAAAAAGCATGCGGGTCCCTCTCCTGCTTCCTTCCTAAGCAGCCGGAGGAAACAACCTTTTCTGCTGAAATGGAGCCCGCGCTTTCAGAGGTGGCTTCCACCGAGCCCAAGCGTATCGTCTTGCCCCAGAAACGGGGGCTGCAAGCACCGATGTTCTTCCGAGCGGTAAGTGACATTTCCTTTATCAAGCCATTTTCGATCGGATGTCAGGAGGTTGTTGCTCCTTCGTTTGCCCCCTTTTCTACCCCCTCATCATTACCCTTGGGCTTCTGTGGGGCAACCGCTGTCACAAGGAAAGCTGCCTCTGAATTGCACCTTAACATAAAACGAGGCTCTCCTCATCGTTGGGTCTGGTACAGCTCATGCACAGTAAAGGGGCAATAACATGAAGCAAAAGTAAGTATTTCCCAGGAGATCCAGCAACTTTGTAGCAGATAATGAGAAATATTTTCTCCTGCAGAAGGCTTCCAGAGATAGAAACATTAAGAAATTGCCTTAACCTCGAAGCAAGATGAATCACCCCAAAACAAAAAAATGAGTATGTAGATGAGACCACATTTCTGCGAACCGGTCACAGCGGGGAAGGCAGAGCCGTCACGGGGAACGCCTCAGCCAAAGGGCGGTGGGGCTGCGCGCTCCCGTAGCGTCCGCGTTTGCTCCCGGCTGGGATTTGACCCCCGGCAGTGCCGGCAGGTACGCAGATCCTACGGAGCAATTATGATGCTGCATTGCATCCAGGACTGCAGTGACTCGAGTTCCCAAGCATGATTAAGTAATTCCAGCCCCCAGCCCCCCCCCATGCTTCTTTCCCCTTCGTAACCCCTGCCCCATCTTTCGTTCGCACAGGAACCGGAGTGAACATAAAACTATAGGCACTGTATTAATACTGTTCTTTTATGTGGGTTTAATCATCGGGCAGGATCTGCCAGACCACAAAGTTGAAACTCTTTATGAATGTGACTCACTCGGGGAGCAAGTGTTCATTGGCTGACAAACTCTCCTGATTTTGCCCTGTAAAAGTGCTTTTCCTATTGGAGGAGCGGGCCTGAGGTGTTACCTAGGCAGTAATTGAAGTTCAATGACTTGAAGTAACCCCAGATATTGGTAAACTGGTACCACGTGGTCTTCAACTCTGTACTCCAAATCATTCACTCATCACCCAGAAGCCTTACAATAAATACTAAGCATTTAATGCAGAAACTCCAGCAGAAATTCCCCTTTGTATGGAAACAGTTGTTACTTTTACGGCCAACATATTTTACAGAGTAAGACTATCTGCAAGACTGAAAAAAAAAGTTATTTTTTCCTCCTCAAATGTATTAAACTTCCAGATTTGCCATGGTGCACTTAAAGAATTTGATGAAAAGCCTCAATCTGTTTTGAATTTCCTTTAAGCATCAGATCCCACTTAGGAGCTATGGCCTGACCTGGAGAGAAGAGATAAAGGCAATATGAAGAGAGATGAATGAATTTTCAAAATATTTCTAGAGTTAAGATATGGATTTTGCAAGTGATTCATAAAGACGGCCAATCAGCACCGGGAATTTAAGGAGAGCCTTAGTTCCTGAAACATTAAAATGTACTAAATTGCTGGACTGCATAAAGACCTCTCAAGTTTCTGCTCTTCCGCCTCCACTGGGGCCGCGGCCAGGCAGGGGATCCCGGGGCAGGCCAAGGCACACGTTTGCGTGTACAGGTCATGGAGCAGGTTAGAGGCCTAGGAAAGGGATGAAATTGGGATTTTGTTAAGAGGCGAGTTGGAAGGAGGAACAGGAAATCATGAGGGCTGAAGTATGGAAATTTGGGGGAGAGGTGGAGGAGCCCAAGGGGAAGGAAAGGAGAGGAGGGGTGGGAGGAGACACTGCCCACTTCACGTGCCTTACGGCCTTGATGAAATAACTCCTCACTTGGAAAAAAACAACAACAAAAAAAAACCGTTTCTGAGCAGTGCTGAAAAAATTGACAGTTCAGCAGATGGCACCTTTTTCCTCATGCACAGAAATACTTTGTCTAAGAAAAATTCCCACCATGTCATCTCCCTAATTTCCAGGAAGACAATTGCCAGGTGAAGGGAAAGAGGAGAGAAAAGAGAGAAGGAAAAAACAAAAAAAAACAAAAAACCAGGCTATGGTGTCAGACCGAAGCCATGAATACCAGTGATGGCTTCAGCTACTAAAAAGGATAATAATTACAGGGGGAGCTCTCACCAACTCATTACTTAAAATAGAAGTATATTAGGTAGACACCTTGTCCTGGGACTTGTAGCTATGAATTTAACTCAGACATTAAAAAAAGTGAGGTCTGAGGCTCCCTTTCTTGGGAAAGGAGAGTATTGTGTCTAAGTAACCCACAAGTTTATGTTAAATACTAACGAGCTTGAAATTTTCCTCCTGCCTCCTCCATACAGCGCCCTTCATGCTTTCTGCGTGCGCTGAGGTATTAAGAATCAGTGCAGGCTCTGGGGGTGAGGCTGGGTGACCCCTACACTGCCTTCTTAAAAAATTGCACCAAAATAGGTATGAAAAATGAATGCGTCCGCAAATTCCCTCCCCAACGCACAGCTTCTGGACAGATCGGGGCTCAGTGAAGAGCCAACGTCACCACGGCATGTCCTCCCCAGACCCAGCACCGGCTGCATCTCGGATGGCCCTGTGGAACGTGGCCACCTCCCGACAGCCCACCGCAACCCTACGTACATGGTTATTTCCTCTTCCAATTACACATTCCCCAGGGTGTTCCCTAAATAAGACTAGGCCAGATTGTGTTACGTATCCCTTGTTTTTTAACAGGCCTTTTTCTCCCCACCTTGCAATTTATTCCAGGCATGGCGGAAGGCTGAGTGTAAAGCACTATTCAACTCTGGAGCACACCACAGTCTTTCTTAAAATTAAATACGATGTTTTATATAGCCCTCACTATCCTTGAGTATCACTCTGATTACTCAGTTACCATTACATTTTCTCCCAGAGTAGGCATCTGTATTAAAGGGTTTTTTTTTTTTTTCCCCCTCCCTTCACTGCAGCCAATGACAGAAGAAAGCCAGTACCAAAGGTCAGAGAGAAGCAGAAAGTCCCAAGGATGGATGGAGAAGGAAGAGGATGTCTGCTGTCTAGCTGTCTGCTTTGGACACTACCTCCCCCTCACTCCAAATATGTGACAGGTTTAATATCATGCAGGAAAGGTCACCCACAGAGTGGTTTTTCCATTATGAATTTGCACAGCACACTCAGTTTCCCAGTGAGCTGTGTCGCCAAGTCACCGACTGCAACCCACAATTCCCTACTTATATCCTTTGCAAACAGCCACTTCATTCTGGAAATGACAAAAAAAAATTAAATTTTTCTAGATCTCAGAGGGGTGGGAAGAGATAGGCAGATGTTTTTGCATCTTAGTCATGAACGAGATAAAACCCTTAATTGCCACAGATACTGATTAGCAAGACCCATCTGTTAAAACCCTGGGGGAAAAGAGGAAAAAGACAGCCTTAAATAGAAATAGACATACTTATTTGGTCATCCTGACACTAAGAACGTCAGTGCTATCATCTCATCATCCAACCTTCCCGAAGTGGAATGTATCCACAAGTTATTGCGCCTCCAGTCATCCTTGTGTGGTTTCCAGGGGGCAACATTATGAGACATCGCTGTGCCCTGTCTCATGCGTGTTGTTTTGTTTTGTTTTTTGTTAAGAGACTTGAATCCCGGCCAGCGTCCTCTTCTCGCCGCGGTCCCTTGTGATTCAGGAAATGGGGAAGACTTTTGAAACCTGCAGTTTAACTGTTTCCTTAATGTCATAGAAACTGATACATGAGGAAGCAAAGTACAAAGCAAACCTAGCAATGAAATAAGGGCCAGGCCTCAAGCTACACATCCAAGCCTCAGAAGAGGCATTCACAGAATCACAGAACAGTTGAGGTTGGAAGAGACCTCCGGAGATCTAGTCCAACTCCCCTGCTCACGCAGGGTCACCCAGAGCACGTTGCCCAGGATTATGTCCAGACGGCTTTGGAATATCTCTAAGGATGGAGGTTCCACAGCCTTTCCTGGGCAACCTGTTCCAGTGCTCACTTACCCTCACAGCAAAGCATTTTCTTATGTTCAGACAGCTCTTCCGCTGCTTCACTTTGTGCCTGTTTCGTCTGGTCCTATCGCTGGGCACCACTAAGGTGCCATATTCATGTTTCTCTCTTAAAAATAGATAGCCAGTTACTGATTGCCAGCCTGAAAGTAATTCAGCCCTAATAGCTGGATTCACTGAATTCATGGCTTTGATTTCCTGCAGTTTATTTGTGAGGTAAATTATTTAATGAGCTGTATCAGCTATAACATAGAAGAGCATCCCTACCTCCTTTTCATGCTGATTTCCACCTTCCCATCCCCAAACCAAAGCAGAGCTCCAGGCCCTCACTCCTGCACTTCAGAGAGATCATTATGGAATTACACGCTACAACAGAGGCTTTGGTTTTTTCATAAAGAGCGAGTGTCTTGGGAAATCATCCAAGGCAGCTAGAAATACTGAGATGGACATGCCAGAACATGTTGGACACAGTCCCTCCCTGCAGCCTGCCAACTCGCTTCTCCAGGCCTGCTGCTTTATTGGACGACAAGTTTTTCCATTCCCTAGGATCCAATTTAGAAGTAATGATCAAGCTGAATGAGACAGATACAGATGGTTTTGCTGTTAGGACAGCAGGACATACAGATCTTCTGCTTTACAGAGCTTCCGGGGTACTGGACCTGCACAGCCTGGCCTCAGGCCTCTTTATTGACTCAGGCTGGTCACCCATTTTCCCACACTTGGGCAAATTTGAGGGGATTCTGGCTGCTCACAGAAGGACTATAGCCATTCCAGAGCTTAAGCAGAATTACAAGTAAAACCAGAGGGGTAAGACGTCCTGCTCCAGCCTCGAGGGTTGTGCCTCCTGTACCAGAAGTGTTTAAAGTTTCTCTCCTGGCCTTCAGTCAGCCACATCATTTTCAAAAAAAAAAATAGCGGCTTTGAGGGAATTCATATCTACCACAAGTAGCAGATGCCAGATGGGCCCAGTCACACATGCCATTGTTGTGTGACTCTTACATTTTTAGGCTCCACAGGTATGCCTGACTCCTAGCCTCTTTGAATAGCCACCACATGCTCCAAGAGCTTCTGATGACTGCTGTTTTCCAGTCATTACATTTGCAATAAAATTTGAGCAAGCCCATAAAAACCAAGGAAAAATTCAGTTGCAGTTCGGATTCAACCCAGAAAGCACTAATATTTCCACCAGGTTTAGCTCAGACACTTCAGACCTCAGCCCAGGCTTGCGGCCAGGCATCAAAGCTTCCTGCAAATCTGTAGGCAGAGCTTTGTCCCACCTGGATTTGAAAACCAAATGGCAAGTCTAACTGGCCTTTTAAAAGGTGTGGTCTGAAACATAGCACCCTCTGCACCACTGAGCCACGTTCTGTGAAACCAGTGGTTACTGGTGATGGTGGGCTGACAGCCTCACAAGACAACGTGCAGGTTCTCTCTCACAACAGAGGCAGAGGGTCTCCTAAGGGGATCCAGAGAGTCCTGCACACTTGAGCAGGGACTTGGATGGGTGTTCAAACTCTTCCTTTTACCCCAGCACGGCTGCCCCAAGATCCAGAGGAGGGATAGCAGCAGGAGCCCAGCCATCCAGCTCCCAGGTGTGTGCAGATGACTTTGAGAATCGCAGAGTATGAACTCCTGGTAGGTCAAGGTACTTCCTGCATCAAGGTACATGGTTCAGGCAGCAGCTGAACAGGAGCTTGAGGGGTTATTAGAGCCAGAGTCTGAACTTCACCTAAATCCTGCCTTAGGTGCCACAGCTCTGTGTTGGGTTAAACTCTGTAGAGAGCCAAAAATCCTGTCTCCCCTAATGCCAGGGCTGCCCAGCAGGAAAGCAGGTCTCCACCTCTAGCACCAAGTTGCTTCCTGACCTTGCACAAGGGCCAAAGCTCTGCGCCTCAGTTTCTCTACCTGCTGCAGGAGCCCAGCAGGACTTTTCTACAAGTGTTTTGAAATCTGTCAGTAAAACTAACACCACCTACGAGACCTAGGCATCATTGCACAGTAATTAAAATAATTTCCCTTATTAAACATGCCTCCTTCTGAGAGGGCTTTCTCTGCTCCCTGTTTGGCAGGCAGCAGAATGACTGCAGGGAGCTCTGCTCGCACTGCTGCTGTTTCAGACCACGTCATTGGACTTGCATCAGTCTCCTGTACCATATTTCCTTCAGGAATGCAACAAACAAAGAGCGTGGGAAGCATTAAGGGACCAGGCCATTGATCCTGCGGCACTCAGAAAACCCTGTTGTGCTTACTTCTTCTCACCAACCTCTGCTGGCTTTGTAGTTGTGACCTCTCACCGGTGAGGCCAATCTTTTCCTCGGCGGTATTTCAGAACTGACCAGGCCACTGAATAGAAAGTTAGCCAGAACACAGTGTTCTTTGTTAATTTACTTAAATCCAATATATGTAAATGGGGCAGGTTGCTGTTCAGACTCTTGCACCCATCAGCAGGTATCTTCCCCGAGTGGCAGAAGCCAGAGCAAAACCACGCATGTCTGCGCGCAACACAAGCTGCTTCCCTCCATCACAGCCTCCCCGCAGAGCAATCCGATTGCCTAAAGTGAAGTACTCAGAAATGTGGCATTTTCAGAGACCTAAAACTCCCTTTTATCCTTTCCAGGGGGCACTTTTGTGCTGTCTCTTCTTGCTGCTAGATTATCGTCACTCAGAGCTGGCTTAGGGATCTCGAATGTGGCAAAACGTCCCATAGCGCATTAAGTCCAGACCTAATAAATCTTGTTGCTCCTTGTTCTTGCTTTCCTGATATTCCATTGTCGCTCACTTTTTCACAGCGTGGTGACACTATTTGTTCCAGACAAACAAAGGACTGGAAGCCTTCACAGAAAGGGGCAGCAACTTGCAGATCACAGCACTACCCCTAGGACTTCATTATCACTCACAAGGGTCATGTTTTGGGGGTGCTGAGCATATATTTGGATAGCACTTGCTGCCTGAGGTGGGAGGAAAAAGGTAAAGAGGCCTCATTCACCTGATTCTTCCTCATCAGTGGTAAATACTCTTTTCAGACATGGACAGCTACTCGGGGGGCTTCCTGTACCCAAGGGCAGGGCTTTCTGAACCCAGTTCGAAAAAGCAAGTCAGCCCAGGACTTGTCCCATGTTATGGTCAACCTAGTCAAGAAACTGGAGAGAGGAGGAAGGAGGAAAAAATCCTGAGATTTGACTGAGGAACATGGAAATCTTTCAGTACAGGCAGGAGGAGCTCTGCGACGGACCACAGACTTTTGTGTTGCTGCATTTCAGAGAGAGTCTACTGCAACAGCATCCCATGGCAGAAAGCAGCTAAGTGAAGCCACCAGAAGGAAAAATCAGGAAGGGTTTTTACTCCATGCATCCCATGTCACACTGTACATAGCCTTAGTGTTTGCTACTAAAAGCAAAACTAGTTAAAAGTCTACAAAGAAAACAAAAGAAGGAAAAAGGAAGAGGAGGAGACAGAGGGGGAGGAAGATCAGAGGCTGAAGGGCACCTAGGGCCCTGTACAAAGCGCTTCTTGTTCTTTTTGATCTTGTTGATCAAGCAGATCCATCCCACAGGCCATACTAAAACTTGTTTTCTTGGCTGAAAGAAACACGACACCAGATATTTGCAGAGGACCTCAGATCTTGCATACAAACCTAAATAAGGGGCACATTTTCAAAGAAGGCAGTGTCTATTATACCCTAAACTGAGGACATAAGAAGGCCCAAAAGAGCCTAAAGGTCCTAAGAGTCCTCATCAGCGAAAAAAGCCTCAGGACTCTTGGACTGTGAACTCTGAGTGCAGATCCTGTAACGATCTGTGAAATGGGGAAATACCCATGTGAGCAAGGCCCTACACAACATTTCTGGTTGCAGATCCTAGTTTAAGAGTCCTTAAAAATAGCTTGACCACCAGAAAGCTTTCAGTCAGAGCTCATACTTCCTTAAACACCAGAGCCAATCTATCTAAACACAAAACTACAGGAAATTAGGCTTCCTACTTCCAATGCTAACAGGAATGTGTTTTTCATCTCTTCTGAACAACACACAGCTGGAAGTACAAAACTGGTTTCTGAAACACATACAAGTCAGAAATGAGCAGCTTTTCACCGGGAACAGACCCAGAACTAGTTACCAAGCTTGTCTAGCAATCTTAACACTTAGTCATAGGATGACTCAGGTTGGAATGGATCTCGGGAGGTCTCTAGTCCAACCCATGCTCCAAGCAAGTTCAGCTATGGAGTCAGGTCAGCTTGTTCAGGGCTTTAGCCAGTTAGCTCTTGAATATCTCCAAGGATGGAGGCCGCACAACCTCTCCGGGCAATCAGTTTTTCCCCTCACATTCATTGGCTGCAATATGTATGTGTCTAAGTCTATATAGGTTATTTGCAAGTAAATCGAAGGAGTCTCACAGTCAGCAAGTGCCCATTGATCACTCTTTTGGGCCTTCACATCTTATCAGCACTTGTTAACAGGAGAAGAACTAATATATTTGCTGGAGCCCAGAATAAAGTCTACTTATTTTTGAAATAACATCTCTACAAAGTTCTCTAGGGAAACTGTAGAGCTTAGCCTTCCCCCCCACCCCCCGCAACTGCATAAAAAAAAATCCACCCAATTCACACAGCAATCTCAATCCCTAAATTTAACTAGGAAATCAGTTCCCATTGACACGTAACATTGGCATTTTCAACTACCAAAGAGGAGGATTCCTGATCTAGCCTGCAGCTCCTGCACTGCAGCATCAGCGTTGCAGAGATCTGCGTTGCCTTACGTGGGAATATGCCTCTGCCTTTCTCCGAGTGGCCCTCAGGCAGGAGGGGTGCACCAGCAGGTTCAACTGGTCCAAAGCATAATAAGTGCAAGTCATAGCCCATGCCTAGGCTTACTTCACATACCGTACTAGCCTGTGATATGATCAAGCCCGACAAAGTTTTTGGCAAGACAAAAAATGCATCTTAAAACTGGCGAGGACATCCAAAAAAATACCAGCCCCTAACTGCTGCTAGGAAGCAGCTGGAGGCATCCACAAATGCAGCTAGATGAGATTATAGGCTATCACAGATGGAGGCTAGTCTTAGATAGCCAGGAGGTTCCAGGAGGTTCTGCCCATTCCAGTATTTTTACATAGGCTATTTCCTACATTCCTACACAAAATAAATCCACTTCCAAGAGCTCAATGCACACTATGCAGTAGGTTAGAAACAGCAGGAACTAAAAAGTTTAGATCCTGATCCAAAAAACAAAAAAAGCTGCTTTATTGCAGGCCTGTTCTTGGCTGCCCCAAAGCACTTTCCGAACCTAATGAAAAGGTTCGGCTTTGCCCAACATTGGCTGAGACCCACACGCTAAAATTTAGATCAGATCAGAAAAACAAAGGTGTCTCAGGACAAGCAGCAACTTCTTACTTCAAAGATATGTCTTGCAGTGTATAACTGTACTAAGAGTGATCGCTGTTAACATTCGTTCCTGTGTTATCCACGGGCTTATTTCCCTCTGCAGTTCATACTTGGCCAGAATTAGTGATTAAGGTCCATATGTGGCATTATTCCTGTTGTGAAGTGCAAACACGAAAGAACCCAGAATGACTTAGTTTCCAGAGGGAAACGTTCCAGAGTTTCAGGGATCGGCACTCAGAATAACCATCTTTTTATCCGTTATTTGATTACATCTCAGCTGGGAAATCTTGGCGATATAAAAATTCAGCTGGCCTGTTAGACACGCTGAGGGATGTTTAGGCTCACCTTGGATCTCGTCTCGCAGCTCCTTGATTGTCACTGTCAGCACACAAACACCCCTGTGAAAGCCGAGTGATGAATACAGCACTGTAGCCCTTGATATCACTTCCCTATGGCTATAACTCTCTAATCCTTTCTGTCACACACTGCAAAGCTACTGCTCTACTGACATGTATCTAGACACAAAACAGTCAGCATTTTTATGCTCTTTCTAGACTCAATTGCAAGAATTTTCTTCATATTGCTCTTACAAAAGTGTCAAGGATAGAGTTGCTGGCTTGAGCTTTTCTCTGCATCTCTGCAGTGCACAGCTGAAAGATCACCCCCTGGTTTGTGGCTTCAGATGTCTTCTGGGCCTCTCCCCCCTTGACTAACTGGGCTGGTAGAGATTTTTCCTTTAACAACTCAATACTGAAATGCAGACATTGCTTCTCTACTGTCCGTTTCTCCCTTTCTAGAAATTTAAGATGTTTTCCTTCCCCCCCCTTATAATTGCCTCTTTCATGTGAGGGCTCGTATTTAAGAGCACCACAAGCCAGGTTACTTGGCTTCTTGCTCTTATGTGTAATTCAAGTTAGACATTCTTCGGGTGCTGTTATCCAGAGGTCGACTTGTTTCATTTTCTTCTCTCCCCTCTCCTGTTGAAAAATGTAATTTCCCAATACTGTCACAGACTTGGTTGCTATTCCCCCATTAGCGCCGTTCAAAGCGGCACGAGCTTCTCCTGCTCCCGTCAGTCCCGCGCCGCCTTGGAGCGGACACACACTGGCCAGAGGGAGCTTAACCAGGAGACGGGAGGAGCACTAAGTTTGCAGACTTCCTGGACGAGCACCTACAGAAAAGGAGCGGCTTATTTTCCCTTCTTGTTTTCCCATTTAATGCTGAACGCTCTGGTGGCTTAACATCCAGAGCGGCCCACTTGCCTACCTATGCAAAGAGTGAATAAACGCTAGACTTTTTCTGCAGGAAAACGCCCATGGATATCTGGGGTAACAGAGGAGAACCACGGCCCACGGCTGCCAAACCAGTCTCACTGTTGTGATTTTACTTCCAGCCTTGATATACCTCCATTTTCCTACCCATGCACAAGCACCCACACTAACATGACTGAAAATGTCAACTTTGAAAGAGCAAATGAAAAAAAAAAAAAACACCACCAAAAGTTTGGGTGCTAAAGGGAACAGAGCAAAACTCGAATACCTGACCTGAACACTCATAAGGCTCTGAGATCAGAGGACAGTGAGGCAAGCCCAATATGTTTAACAAGAAAATAAAAGAACAATAGAAAAGGGCGGGCTTAAAATCCTTCACAGGCATCCCGAGTCATGATTTCTGATTGCTCAGGGCATGTCCTCCCACCACCAGCTTCCGCGTTTGGCACCGCACACCTCCCTCACAGCTGAGGGCACCTTTGCTGAAGGCAAAGCAGTCATGCAGAAAATACAAGATGGTCATAACAACTTTAGCCGGATATGTTGTTTTATTATAACTATAGGATAGGTATCCGCACTCCAGGAAAAGAAAGGGAAAGACTAACCGAGATTATACATGCCAAATTGATAAACCCACTAGGATCCTGGTCGGCATTTGTGGTTCCCGACTATGAGGCAGGAGTAGCACGTGAGATAACGAGAAAACAAAAACTAAAAAAAAGAAATCTTGTCTCATCATGGCAGGGGCTCCCAATTGTTTTCCTGGGATCACAGCATTAAGGCTGTATTTTTATTATTTTGTCAGGAACAACTCTTCCCATCCTCCCTGAGCAGCTAGTTAAAGAATGAAAAAAAAATTAGTTCTCTATTCAGATAATTTCAGAATTTTTTTTGAAGATTGGAGGCTTTTACTGTCAGTAGGAATAATCAGGTTTCAGAAACCATTTTGTAAGATCTTGCCTTGAGTAACTGAATCCCAGTGCACTCAGAGTTGCACACCCGTCAGTCAATAGAGGTCACCCACTTATTTGTGAGTGCTTTTATATATATTACTTCAAAAAAACCATACTGCAGTATTAAACATAGTATTTATGAGAGCTACTAAGCGCTTTAAAAGAATCAAGTTCCTTATTTAAGTACATACGCCTTTTTTCCTTAGGCAATCCATTTTGAAAAAGGTTGGTCCACATTTCTGAACGTAATAAGGTCACTAGCGTTATTCTAACAGAAGAGTTTTCACTTACATGAAGAGATTAAGAATGTATTTCTGTAACTAAGCAGTCGTCAGTGCAACTTCACACATATACTTGACCCATTTCACAGTAATGGGTATCCAGACAGAACTGGATAGTTTTTGCTGTCTCTTTCTGCTTGTCATTGCCTAATTACTTTTGCTTTAAGTAATCCTTTTCTGAAGTCTAATGGCAGAAGAGATTTTATTTCCTCTCAGTTTCCTTGAAATAAGGAAATATCATGCATTATTTGGCAGCCCTGTGCAAGCAGCTTGTACTTTCAATTCCAGAAACAGCACGGTGTTGACATTGCCAGTTGCAACACTTTTTCGTGTGAAAGCTCCCTTAGATGTTACCAATCACTGCCTTTTGAATAAACAGTCACTGAAGGCAAGAAGAGCACTGCAGGTCAGGGGTGGGGGGGGGGGGGGGGAAAAAAAAATCACAACTGTCCTTACAGCCAGAGGCTAAGCACAGATACATATCTGGTGCTGGTGCAAGTTGAAAACCTTGGAAGTTCATGATGCAGCCCCAGAATTTCAGCTTCCCAGTAACAAGCTCAATGCACAAAACAACTTTCTTCTAATAAGGTCTATAGGGCATTTTCCAGCAGAATATGTTAATTAGTCCCTGGGTTATAGAAAATGCATTAATTGACCCCTGGTTTTCTGGAAGTATTTCAGGATTCTCCGAGTAGGTGGCTGGATACACAGAGTGGCCAAGCATCAAGCCATAACAGGGGAGGCAAGTTGTAATCAAATGAAGTCAACACTCAAATACTAAAACATCAGAGCCATCTGCTCCTCCTCAGATGCGCTAACCTTAGCATCCGCCATCATTTTCGTTAGATCACGCATCACTGCTGCTCAAACGTTTAGCAGTTCCCAATTGCTTTCTAGTAGCAGGCCACCGAAGAGAAGACCACGCCGTGAAAGCCATGCTACCGTTATAGTGCAGGAGACATTATCCCTGAAAACACTCGCCGAAGCCTCCATGCATGCATGCTCATTCTTCTTTTGACAAGCCAGGTGTTATTAAACAGAAGAGGCCACATGACTGCTGGATTAGAGCTGATCCTCTGCATCAGCAAGGTTTTAGAAACAAAGTAAAAGTTCCCAGCAAGCTAACTCTATTTGAATAGCACATAGCAGGAAGAAAAAAAATACTGGAATATACAACTACACAGAAGACATAATACCAGAATGATTTCTGGAAAGCTCATTTTTAATTCTAGAGTTACACTGTCATAGGTGAAGTTTTAGAAGTGTGAATCAATGGCTTTTTAATAATTTCGGCCTTGGTGATGGAAAGTATACTCTATTTGCATGTCGAGATCGAAGCTGTGGGAAGACGGGCCATGAACTGGGCACATTTGCACAGTTTATTCATGCCTAGGTTAAGAACAGGGTGCCTGCGATCGCTGGCTGCAGCAAGCTGAGCAGGGACAGCGCAGCCCACTCGGCTCTCCCACCCGCAGGAGGAGAAAGCAGGACCTGAAGACAGGCAGCAGACCACAGCGTCTATGTTCCGCAAGCATCAGATGCAAAGGACAGGATTAATTTCCTCTAACAGTAGCTGCCTAAAAATTAGCTGACTTATAGTCATCTCTGCCTCTTCATGAGGGGACACAGGCCAAGCCAGGTGTCTTGGTTGGTCTCTCTCCACCCCCTCAAGGGGGGCAGAAAGCACTCTGGTGCCTATCTTCAGTAGGTGGCTGAACTCAAATCAGAGGTATCCCGCCCCTAATTTTCCAAATCCATGGCCTGAATCCAAAGAGCGCTGCTGCTGCTGCCCAGAGGCTCGGGGAGGCACTGACTGCTCTGAGGTGTTGCAGCAGCTGACTGGACCAACCTGCTGTGTGGCCTGACAGCCCCACCGGGGCACCAGCCAGCCCTTCATCCAGTGATGGAAATGACACAGCAGCAGCCCAGGAGCAAGAGGAAGGCACACTGGTTATTCAAGAGGGGAGGCAAACACAGAAGCAGTAAGGTAGTTACGTCCTCAGCTGCTCTGCAGAGATTAACTACTTGCATTACTCTCGCTGTTTAACACCACCGGCCCCGCAGACTACTTCTCAGCTCCTTCGCTTTGCCGGCCCCGTGCAGGCTCGGCTGCGCTGGTCCCGGCCATCAGCATTACTTTGCAAAAGTAACTCCCAAAAGCAGCCGTCTAACAGGCATCTCAAGTTCAAATGCAGGAACTACAGTTCAAATCCAGAAAGGGCCCATGGGGGAAGGGAGACACCAAAAAACCAACACCCCCCTCCCCAACTTTTACCTTGTCCATGACCTCACAACACTCTCCAGTTCGTGAGTTTTTCATGCAGAGGCCTCTGCATGAGAAGCATCCAGTGCATAAAAGCAAGTAAATGCACTTATGCACGCACACAAGGGGAGACAAGAGTCTGAACAAGCCAGACTGGGGCACCCTGCAAGCCCAGCCGCAAAAACGTGACTGGAAGACGTTTAGAGATCTGCAGGGGCTGCAAGGTTAACACCTGGGAACGAGAAGTCCTGGAAAGGAGCCCCCATTTTTATTGCTGGAGCCTTGCACCACAAAAAAATAGCACAATGCTCCCAAGGAAGTGCCTTGGCCTTTGTCAAGGTCACATACTGGGCTTCCAGCTGTCAGGAAAAGATGCACAGGGAGTACAGCAGGAGCTATGGTAAGGGGAAGAAGTTCCTCCTTGTTTTTCACACTATCACGTCAGATGCTGGTTTTCCACATGCCCTGCCAGCTCCACGTAAGCTTTTTACATGTTCCCTTGTGAGACGAGCTTGAAGACGCACTGTGCTGCTGCAGAGGAGCAGCTCAAAGAGCCAAGGCTGGCGGCTGCTGCTCTTCATCTGACTAAGCAGCGTTTGACATTTGGGCTTGGTGGGTCTCAAGTTTCCCTCTAGGAAGACATGGGCTGACTCGGCAGCAGCCAATCTTGGTCGGAGGCTGTAGATCGCGTCGGGAGGGAGGAGAGACGAGGTCTGGCCCCGGAGCAGATGACAGGACACAGCGGAGCACGCCGCCGCCTGCCTAAGCAAAGCTGCAGCGCGGGCGACCTCAGCTGCACCACGTGTGGCACCACTTCCCGGGCGGCCTTCACCTTTCGGGGATGCTGTTTGACAAGACCAGCAAAGAATTTCCCAGCCCAGGCTGAGCTTGCTGCAATATAAGCAGCAGCATAAAGGGAAATCCTTTATGTAAGGTACTATTTCAGGAAAAAAAGTTAAATATGAGTTTAAGTCATACCAGAAATGACTGGCTTGCTGAACTGGCCAAGTGTTGCAAGCAGGCCAAGTTAAATCCACAGCTCCAGACACGTCTTCCTTGGATGGAGAAAATCTGAGCCAGACACTAATCCCACAGCCAAGCCTTCCGTGGGGGGGGGGGGGGGGGGGGGGGGGGGGGGGCAACCCACAAAACATCCCACTGCTAGTGGATGTGTCACTGCCCCAGCACAACAAGCCAGCTGGCAGCTGACTGCAGCTCATCTTCCTGTGATGCCTAAAGCATAAGTATGGTTTGTTAGAGAAACCTCACGGTCTTGGGAAGATCTATAGAGTGCTATAGACACTCTCCTCCACAGAAATTCCAAATAATCCACAAGAAGCAAGGACTAACACTGGGAAACAGCAGTATATAACACTAAAATAAGTACCACAATAAGAGAGTTGTTCAAAGTATCACCTGTTCCTGACATGAATATGAAAATCCTCCTCTACATAGTTTAAAAGATTTGTGCAATAAAAAACATGAAGGAGTAAAATTCTTTTATTACTTTATTTTGCACCAAACCTCTCAAGACTGTTGCCTGCTATGTTGCCGTAACTCTCCCACCTCCTAGCACTGCTGTCCCCAAAACTCCATTCGGGTCCTTTGTTTGACAGTCACTGAAATCTGCAGAACTGGTTGCATAACTCACAAAAACCTAAATTGAGCAGCAACATAAAAACATATCTTGGATGATGACAAACCCATAGGAACCCTGAAGTCCCACCAGCAGGTATCCTTTCATCCAAAAGCTCTACAGGGATCCTGACCTATCCCATTGAAATGGGTGGAAAAACTCTCATTGACTCCAGGCTTCCAGTCAAGTCACTCAGCACAGGCACCACAAACACACTAACACAACTGATCATAAACAGCATTTGCCAGGTCACCATCCCTGTCCTACTAGTGGTGAGTGGTCTCATCCAGGACCATTTTCTATGTGGCACGTGGCTGCCCCAAACCACAACCCTGCTGCTCTCCATTGACCCACAAGGGGCATCAGCGTGGTACTCATGGGCAGCCCGGCCTCAGGCAGAGCTCAGCCTGCCATTTGTCCCATCTCTCTTTGTAGGAGATGCTGGAACCCTTCTAAGGGGGGCCGTGGGCCAGTGTATCCACCTGTGATCAGCCACATGGTATCACTACAGGGACACATAGGTTTCATGGATGCTCCATGCTGCCACAGTCCAGCCACACAAGGAATGGCACATTGCTGAGCACAAAGTACACCTGAGATCCCCATATCCTCTGCAAAACTGCAAGACTACTTGGGCCTTCTCAGAGGCAGCTTTGAGAAGGCTAATGTGAAGGCTAACAGTCTTCACAAACAGAACTTTAAGAGCAGCTACAGCAGCCTTTAGGGATATTTTAGGGGATAAAACTTGGGTCTCAACTCTTCTGGATCACCCTAGAGAATCTATTGGTTGTAAAAGTACCAGGGCACCTCATGACCTCCACTTGATGCTCTGCTTGGCTGAAGGCAACAACCTCAAAACCTTCAGTCCGTGATGAATATCCTGCAGTCATACATCCTGCAGGAGAACTTTTTCTAGCTGAGAAGAAATCGTAGGTGGCAACTGAGCACAGCCTGCGGAGCGGGTATAACCAGCTTGCACTGGCTACCCGAGAACACCAAGCTGAGCAAGTCTGAAGACTGAGCCTAAATATAGTCCAAAGTAGACAACAGGGGGATTCGTTTCTCTAAGAAACAGTTTTGTCCAGGTCATACCATTGAAGCCTCAAGCACGCTGCAGTAAAGATACCTTCTCAACAGGCATCTCATTTTGAAGGGTTCACACCCAAGGGTTTGACAGAGGAAGGACCACACAGTACAGAAAGTAATACCAAAAGCTGATTCCAAGTTCTAAATATGGTTAAATTACTTGACTTTAGACTAGACACTCCAATTATTTTTAGCATTCATGCAGAGATGAGCTGCAGATCCAGCTCTGAATACTGGCAGTAGTGTAACTGTCTCTCAAAAGAAAAAGAAAGGTAAACCTTTCCCCTCCATTTGGTCAGGAGGGGTACAGGCTTTGGTACCCACGTACCCTGGGAAGGTGAACAGGTCCAAGTCCTAGACCACAGGGACAGCAGTGGGGTGGAAGACCCTGTATCCTAAGCAACATTGCACCCAGTACAACCACCATCTCTGACATCTCCCTGGAGGCCAAGCAAGATGGAAGGTTGCCCACTTGTTGACTGTCTGTCCTTTGACACTTCAGATAAGTTTCCTTCATTCTGAAAGGAAACTGCACACACATCACGTAACCTTAGGGCTGAGCCTGGATGACTCCCACCACATTCAGCAGCTTACACTCTTCCGTACACATAACTCATGCATCTATCATTCTGGTGTCAAGAGCTGACCAGGACTAGAGGAATCTCCTTCAGTCCTTCTCAGCACAAGGAGAACATTACCGAAGAGCCTGCAAAAGCCAGCAGTGTCTCAGCTCATGTGGTGCATGGCCATCAAGCTGTCAGCACTGCATTAACGCACTGGGAGCCTTTGGCTGGACATCTAACAAGCAGCTCAATGAATTGTTGAAAACATTTTTAAGAATACAGTCAGTATCACTGTAACATCCTTCTCCCTTGGAAGGGTTCAATCCCAAACTCTCACGAATTTGAGGGGACAGGGAGAGTTCCAGTTGCAAGTTTCCTAGCAGTTTAGCAGATATCATGAGTAACTTAAGGATCTTTATGGCAGCTGTTAACTTAAAAGACTTCATTTATATCAAACCCATACTTTAAACAGCTGAGAATCACTTCAAAAGCACACCAAACCAACCCTTGCACCAGCCTCAACTGGGCTCACAAGTCATAAGTTTACACAAGGAATAAGACTCCTGCACAGGATAAACAATAAATTGCACAAACACATTTGTTCAGCAACTGCTGTAAGGACTAATTTCCTAGTCAGGCTTTACAAATGCAGTGCACACCCACACAACCTTCTCGTACCTTGTTCAGACTGTGAATTCACATTCACACAGTAGCACTGCTGCATGAAGAAGTACAGAGAGCCTAAAGTGCCAGGTCAAGGTGACTCAAACAGTTGCACAAAACAGCATGGACCTGTAATCACAACTCTACACCCAATCCTTCAGCTACCACAACTCCATTCTCAAGAGCTGAGGGTCCTGAGCTTTAAATACTTGTTTCACTCTCTGGAGCCCTTTCATTTTCAGAAGCAGATAAGCAGCTGCTCCACTTCATGACGCTGCGTGCAGCTGGTCTGAATGTTAGGTGTTGAATCACACCATGGAGTTCTCCACCTGTAACCTATTATCAGCCAATATTGAGAACAGATCTTGACTGTTTAGGTCCCAGTTGGGAAACAGGCATCTAACACACCTGATGCCAGGATAAGCTTGAGAATGGGCATGGAAGATGAGATCAGGGCCAGGAATTTGAGATCCAGACTTTGATTAATTGTTTTTTAGGAGCAGTAATTAAAGCAAGCTGGATTCTAACATCCATATGTAATATGCCAGCTACAGGGTTGTACCAGGTACCCATCCTGGCACCTGGATGTTTAGTAGTTTACAACAGTTTAATGAGCTACCTGTTGCAAAGAGTCATTTAAGAAGCCTAACGTATCTTATTTAACAGGAAAACCATTCTCTATTGTTCAGCATTTAGCCAGTAGTTGACCTAATAGCTCTGCTCCTGAATTCTAGCCATGACTCGGGCTTGACCCAAAGCCTGTAACCTAATGACTTCAGCTCAAACTCTGCACAAGGAAAAATGTTGTGGAAAATGGTGGGCAGGAGGTGGGAGGGAGGATAGGAGATTTGCAGTTCAGCCTTTGGGTGCCTCCGTTGAGTCAAAAGAGGGTCCGCAGTAGCAGTGAAGAGAGAAAGGAACAGTCTGAAGTTCCAAAGAACTTTATTTTTCTAACGCATTTTGCTTTCCAAATCACCCTTGTAGAGATTATTACTATGCAGTATGTTGCTCAGATCCGTGGTCAGGGCATATAACAGAACAACAGGGGCCCACCTGCAACTTCAAACCAAATCACAGAATCTCCTGATGTAAAAACTCTACTCCTACTGACAGTCCTTGAGAATTGGGCTGAGGTATGAGAGTGATTTCAGCAAATCCACAGTAATCTCACAGAGAGGCTCATTCCAGCTGTGGCAGTATACTGGCAGATCTTGCATAGCTAGCTCATGAAGTTGTACCACCGAATTGTCTAAGCAACGGGTTACTTGGGAACAAGTGGAGCACAGAGAAGTAAAGAAAGAAAAAAGAGAATATCCCTACAAGGGATAAGCCCCCAGCTAATTCTCCTCTATCACATGTGCACTGATGGAGTCACTGATGCACCCCATTTCTCCCCAGGACAGAGTCACAATGAAATTCTTCACAGCTCAGAAGCGTGCACGGTGCCACGTGGTGCGCAGTCGCCAGGTTACTGCACCCTCCGGAGGATATTCCCAGAGGAGCTCACGCTCCGTGTGCTTCTAAGGGAGAAGGCACGTAGGGGAGGCTGAAATACATACTGCAATGAAGGACAAGGGCCACTGTTCACTCTGCCATCACCTCTGCCTGCATTCACCCATCTTCTAAAGTCATGCCTAACTTTAAGTAGGCAAGCACTAACGTTAGATACGATAGGACTAATCACACACTGAAACCAGGCTCATGCTTGAATGCGTAGCTGAGTCAGGCTCTTCCCTGAAGCAGAGAGCCTTAATGCACATACTTCTCCGCAGAGCAACAGGACTTGGGGTTCCAGATCCCGAGGTTACAATGGAATAGGCACAGAGGCTGGAGACAGGACCTCCCTGGTCCAGAGTTGATACACTGACTCAATCTCACATTTTAAGAATTAGGAGAACAGAAGGAAAAAATACTGATGTTTGCACAGTCGTACTTTTGTTCTGTGTTCAACACCCACCCCTGAGTTTTTGGTTCATGTCTATGCTTGGCCTTCCCCTCCACTTTAATCTAGCACCTAATCCCTTCTTTACTATCTTCCCCTGAATCTGAAGATATTTAAAGACTGGTATTTGCCACTGTTGGGGTAAAAGTAGACACAGCTGCTGGGATCTGCTTTTAGTCTAGCACTACCTTACATGCTCTTGACCAAATCAGTCAAATTTTAACCATTTGCTCTGGTTTACTCACTTCAGATTTGCTAAATCTCACACTGTTATTATTACTCTCAACATATGATTTAAAAGTTTCTGGAGTCTGGTGAGTATAAACTGTCTTAAAAAGAGTATAAATCTAACTCCTGAAAATATGATTTGTTTAATGGACAATTTAATGATCAAGTGAGCAGTAAACATGACTTCTCAGTGCTCTGCCATCTCTTAAATTTTATCTTCTGTGTTTGAATTACATGGTCTCCTGCTTCACTTTCTTTCTAGACTGCAAATTCCTTTCCAAGACCTGAAAATTCTCTATTTACAAATAACCACAGCCGAGGAAAAAGCATTACAGTGTAAAATATTTTTACAAGCAAAAAAAAAAAAAGATTTTATTATGTAGTTTTTTTGGTGCAGTGTCTTATATAGAACTAAATATTTGTAGCGAGATTAAGATTTTTTTTTTTGTTTTTCTGCCTGGCTACAATAAATATATTGCTTAGAGAAAACAAGTAAAGTAAGAAGACATGTACACTTAACACTGAAGAAACATGTTTGGATACAGTACCGGGAAGAATTTGTTGAAGAATCTAACTCTATAAAAATTCCGAGCTCCAGCTTGCTGCCAGCGCCAAGATCATACATAGCAAAACTCCTAGGGTGAGTTTTGCTTGGAGATGTAGTCAGACAACGTTTCCAAGCTCCATTAACTGATTAATAAGTAACAGGAAGAATAAACTTTTTTCATAGGACATCAGGCATCAACCAGTAATAAAACCCCTAAATCATACTGACATGTTCAAAAAACTGTGGATTTGATTTTATGCCTGATCTGACTCACGTGTCCTATGGCTACAGCATTTTGATCCGGCACGACTAGCCCTACAGCTTGGATTTGTTAGCAAACAGCAGCCTTAACTATGTTAAAAAAGAGGTTACCCGTCCATCTTCTTAACTCATCTTCCATGAGAAACACTTCCTATCCATTATAAAACTATACCCATGAATCGCATATGTGTTTCAAACAGTCAGGCTCCAATCTACCTGCTGCTTTCAGTTCAGTTTTGCATGTACAAGTACTTAAGCTAATAAAGACATCACTAGCACCAGTCCCTTGGAGCTATCAGAAGCGGGGAAACTGCCTCCCTGCTGTTCAACCCTGAGCTTGTGATCTCTCAAGAGGATGAGTTTCCCCTCCAGTCCCCCTCCGCCCTGTGCAGCAGCCGGCTGACCCAGTCAGGCAGCACGGGCTCTGCTAGGAGCCCTGCCCAGCTTAACAGCATCGCGTCAGATGGAGAGCGTCGGGTACAAGGACCGAGGAAGAGCTTGTCACAGATAGAGTCACAATGAGGTAAGATTTGCCTGAAGTTATGCCTTTTAGGAGCTTCAAGACTGATTTTTTTTTAAGAAGCATTACACAGCGCCACATCTCAATTATTAGGTGTTCCACCAGCAGCAAAACAGAATTGCTTATTTGTAATCTGGGAACGAGTGCAACAGAGCAGTCTGCCTCCATCAGGTCGCCACACATTCTCCCTCTCTCTCACACACAGTTGCTTAGGGCTAAGGTTTAATAACTCATTTTTGTAGACAAAGAAAACATATAATCTATTCTCTTCATCTTCTGCCAGGTTCATCACTTCAGTCACCATCTCATTGACCAAGTCTGCTCAGATTGCAGCTGGAACCCACTCCGTAAAGCTGCAAATGCTTTCTAATTCACTTGAAATCAAGTGGCACTGAAGACACTGGGGGTTAAACCGGCAAAACTGGCATCATGGCACCTGTCTGCCTGTTCGAAACTCACAAAAGGAAAAACAGGACCTGAAATTTTTGATAGCGCAGAGGCAAAGTTAACCTGGCCTACTTCGAAGAAAAGCAGAGCTACTATATGGAGGAGAAATGTCTTAGCAGCACAGTGAGACCCGTAAGGTGTTTACAATGCACCACCCTGTGGTAGAAAGTTGTGTCTACGTTTATGAGTAAATACAGAAAATATTCCCTGTGCTTGTGCACATCTACAAGTGTTTTCTGTTCTCACTTATTTCAGAAAATATAAAACTAACATTGTCATTATAACGTATAATACAGATACTCATACAAAAATAAAGAATACACCTGATTCTGAATAAAATGTACAAACTTGGTACAATCAACCAATAAGTGTTCCCCCTAAATCTAAGGCATTTCTTCCATATCTTCTGCTCCTTCCAGGAAATTGCTGAATTTCTCCAATCCAGACTAGCGTCAGCAAGCTGTCTTCATTTCCCAAAGGCAGAAACACTATTCTGCCGTTATTATATCTGGGAAACAGAAGAACGTACTTTGGAATGACATACAAGGGTCAGGCATTACCGTTATTCTGTTATAAGTGATTGGACTTACTGGTAAAGACAGGCTCTGACCAAATGCTCAGGGCCAAGGATCCCCATACATTGTGGAAGACTGGATCAGGAATCAAATGTCAATGCTTGCGCTCACCTTCATCCATAAGATAATTTGGTAAGTGAAAGACAACACTCTGAAGCACAGCAAATAGAGTTTGTGCAAGAACGAGCACAGAACCTGGTTTTGCACTTCAGGGAATACCACGTCGTAACCTCAGAAGTGAAATTACTAACTACAGAAGAGGAATGCATTATATTCTCCCAAAACCCAGAGCATCCATATACCCTTTCAGAAAAAAGGCTTCTCACTGGAGACAAAGTTATAGCTCCCTTGATGAGTGGTAGCCTATACAGACTGATTGCCAGTGGTCTCAAATCCGTAACAGTTTCACTGACAAAGCGCTCCTTTTGGCAGCAGTCTCCACAAAGCAGCCAGCTGTTAAAGGGACAATGGAACCGGGAAGCACACGTTTGGACAACCCGCACACATCTCATCCTAACCAGAACACCTAGGTCAGCCTTAAACCTGAAGAAGGCATTGCATTCTCCCTAACCAGACTGAAGTTGTCCTTTTGAGGGAGCATTGAGATCACTACACGTTGCGACATGAGACCACAGCTTGTGGTCTTTGGAAAATGAAAGACACTAAATTTATTCATTTCCCTTGCTTTGGGCATCTCAAAACAAACACTGAACTTTAAAACCTCAAAACTGCAGCAGTGGTCACATGGATTAGAAGCGTAATATGTTAAGTCCCATTAACTTCAAGAGAAGGAGCTTCACTATTTCATTTTAGTTTGTCAAAGTCCCTCATCAGAGGCTCTTACAGAAAATGAATGGGATTTAAAATTGAATAGTCTTGGGAATAAACAGTTGGCTTACACAGCAAGAAGAGGTAACTAGCAGGATCCGCAATCATCTGTGCCAATAACACATTCATAAGCTGTCTGGAAAATGGAATGAACATCATGATGCTTTTTGCAGAAAATACACAGTTATTCAGGATGATCAAATTCAACTCTCATGGCTAGAATTACAGGTGCATCTCAAAACACCGAGTGATAAAGGGGGAAAATAAAATATCAGGTGCAAAATGAAAAGGATTATTCTTTACTACACCTACACTAGGATGAGCTCTGAAAGAATTGTTGCTACTCAGGGAAGAGATCTTGGAAAAACTGAACAAATCTCTGAAAATGTGAGTTCAACGATTATTAGCAGTCAAATAGGCAAAGGGAATGTTACGTAGTTATTATCACAGAAGCACAGAACGGTTGAGGTTGGAAGGGACCTCTGGAGATCATCTAGTCCAACCTCCCTGCTCAAGCAGGGTCACCTAGAGCACATTGCAAAGGATCACGTCCAGACGGGTTTTGAATATTTCCAGGGAAGGAGACTCCACCACCTCTCTGGGCAACCTCTTCCAGTGCTCTGTCACCCTCACAGTGAAGAAGGTTTTCCTCAGGTTCAGATGGAACTTCCTATGTTTCAGTTTCTGCCCGTTGCCTCTTGTCCTGTCACTGGGCACCACGGAGAAGAGTCTGGCCTCATCCTCTCGACACCCTCCCTTCAGATACTTGTACACATTGATGAGATCGCCTCTCAGTCTTCTCTTCTCCAGACTAAACAGGCCCAACTTATGATGGAAGTAACTGAGAATAGAAAATGTGCTGCTTTATAAAAGCCATGTGGCAACTGTAACTTGAATACCGAAGCCCTGGTAACCCTAACTTATGAAAATAAAGTAGAAAGAGAAAAAAAAATTGGTTAGATGAACATCTGGTTTGTTGCTTTATGAAAGTTGTTTTTTAACCCATAGAAAGAGTGCTAAATGCCTCTACAGTCACTAAATACACTGTGTCCACAGGAAACTCCACAAATATCAGCATACTTCAGCAAGTATCCACAATACTTGCTATACTCTGAATTTCTTGCAAAGCTAGACAATCTGGTTTTGAATGATCTCTCATCTTTCACAATCATCACTGGCTCATGCCAGTGGAGTGGCAGAAACAAGCTGCAGTGAAGCAACATTTTGACGGGGGTGGAGGGAAAAGAAAAAGATATCACGGTAAAGACTGAAGTGTTTGCCGCTATTCTAGTCTACGAAGCACAGTACGGACTGTGGAGAAGCGTGCTCTGTCTCTAACATGGGATCTGTTCCCCATATTATGGGAACAAAGAGATAAGGGTGAGACTATAAGAAGTTAAGAAATGAGTTGTACCATATAGCACTAGGGTTGCATGCAATACACTTCTTGGAAGGCTAGCAGATTTGCCAGAGTTCTCTAGAAATTACCTAGTAAAAACCAGTTATTCCTCAGCCAGGAAAAACAGCATCTCAAATAACAAACGTTGACTAACAATTCTCACAGTAATTCACATTTTTAAGAAAACCAGCAGGCTCTTTTTTCAGTTACATTTATTGTTCTTTTGAGAGGCACAATGGAAAATTTAGCTTTCTCCTGTTTTCCTCTTCCCTTGCAAAACAGCAGGGTACAAGTTATAGCCATGAATCTACAATCAGTATATACTTCAGAAGGTCTCCAATTAAATTTTCACCTTTCCTGATGACAAAAGAGGTACATATATGTCAGGCAGCACAAGTAGCTGAAAGAAGAAAAGTTAAAGCAATACTTGCTTAAAAAGCTGTACTGCTATTTTAAGGCAGGTTCGGTGAAAGATTGACAGGCATTTTCCTCAGGAAATTAGAAGAATTTTGCCTACAGAAATACATTTACTTTAACTGAAAATAGGTTTTTAGAAAATATTTCATCACCGTAAGATTATATTGGCTTTACACTTCCTTTAGTTAGAGAGACATTATTGAATTTTTTTTTCCAGAAATCAGACTTCTCAATCATTCCTTCACCTTGCAGGAATGGCACGAAATGAAGGGAGGTAGTGATGATTTATCTTCGTAACAGGCATACTTTTTTGGGGAATTATGAATCTGTGCACTTCTGGAAGCATCCGGAATCTCTCAGGCTGTGTTCTCAATGATGAGAGCAATACCTTGTCCACCTCCAATGCAAGCTGACCCAACTGCATATTTCCCACCACGACGCCTGCACAGAAAAAGTAACAGTGGAAGTTACGTATAGTTATAAAACCATAGTAGCTGTTCTCCTAATTTTATGAAAGGAGATAAAAAAGCCTATCAACTAGCTATCAACTTTCTAAATGTGAAATTAAAGATGAGGCTTTGAAATATATATATTCTTCATTTTTTGAAAAAATATTACGAAGCCTGAACTAATGTTGAAATATTTCTGTAGGAAAACTGCGTACACACCTTAATTCATGAACCAGATGAGCTGTGATCCGCGATCCCGAAGCACCCAGAGGATGACCAATTGCGATGGCACCTCCATTGACATTGGTTTTTTCAGGGTCAAGGCCCAAAGCTTTTTCAACTGCTAGATACTGGGGTGCAAATGCTTCATTCACCTAAAACACCACAGAAACAATACAAGTGTTCATGCTTGACTTTCCACACCAGCTTTCAGCAGCACGTGTGCGTTCAAGATTAAATGAGGCGCATTTCTTCTCCTGGATGCTTTGAGGAAAAAAGCAAACAGACAAACAAAAAAACACCACACTATTCTGTGTTTTTAAAAGTGTTCTCAGACAACGTATAAATTGCCACTCCAACCCACTGTAAGTTCAAATCCTTCTGGCACGTGTGATACAAAGCAAATGTGTAGCATATTTTATAAAAGAGGTGTGGTATATTCTGATGCAATGTGTTTGTGAAGAGCCTGTTGTTTTGGCCAAAAAAAGGGCATCGTTCACAAACTGAGAGTTTCAACTAACTTAAGCAAAACATTAACAATCAAGCCAACAGAGTAACCTCATGTCACCTGCGGATATTTTTTGTTTTGGTATCAAACAATTTTCAGTTTCCACGCGCTTCAGATCTTTGTATCGCCCATGCAACTGCACAGTAGAAACTGGCTGGACAGAGGTCAGGGAGGTGAGTTGGGACAAGCAGGCTCTAGGCATGCAGAAACACCTACCTCATGATTACAGGCTACACGAATACCTGGAACGTTCCTGCTAAAAAGGCCAACAGTAGAGCCTCAACGTTCATTTTACTCTCCTTACCTCCACCAAATCCATGTCCTTCAGGGTCAGTCCTGCCTTCTTCAGGACTTCAGTAATTGCAGGTACAGGGCCTATTCGGGAATTGTATGCACAGTTAATAAAAAAAGAAAAAGGCTTTTAAAAATGTTATTCATGGGACAGCCCTACAAATTCTCATCAGATGACCTAACTCATGACCCCCGACTGAGCCAACGAACTCCAGATATGCCGCTCACCTGCTTTATTAGGGGGTAAGAAAACTCTTAAATCTCAGAACTAACCAATTGGCAGCTTCCTCCACACACTGCCAGGGAGAGTTAGGAGCGTCATTACTGCTGCACAGCTATGCTAGTAAACACACGTATAACTTTCAGGTCAAGAGGACTGACAAGTCAAAACAATCTCAAGACTCTTCTGAGATACTCTCCTCTCCAGCAGTCCTTGCCTCGGCCTCTATCGCTTGCTGCCTCCAGACAAACAAAATAAAAACCAAAAGGCAGGATTTCTGGAGTTTGGTGGAGTATGTTCACCTTATGGGTATTGCTGTTCCGGTGTTCTAAACACAACTTACCTGTAAATCTTCGAGCTAAAAAAAATAAACAAATAAATTCCTTGGACCCAAGTCAAACCAATCAACTGAAGTCAGTAACATTTTTTGGAGACTTTGGTAATAAAATCATTCTCTTGAAGAAAGCTGACATCGACGAACTTATCTAATTCATTAGAGGAGATTATTCTCAAAGCAGAGCTACCTAAGGAAAGAGATACTCAAAGAGAATTTGAAATGGCTAATTAGATCTGCGCTTGCAGGATAAAGATATCATTACGTTAGATACGAGCTGATCATAAGACAAACAAAAAACAATCCTAAAATGCTATTCAAGCATCTCAGTACCAAAAAATGGTGTGGACAACTCATAGGTCAAAGAATGAAAAGAATAAAAACAAGTAAGCGACCAAAGAGACAAAAATTGAAAGATAAAGGGCCCAATTCAACGCTCAGTGGATCATTAGAAAGATACAGGCTTACTGCTAGACCTTTAATACATCTTATTATACACTGATTTTAGCATGTCTTTATGTGTGAGACTAATGGGAGGATCTCATGTAGACAATATACAGACCATTAAGAGCAGCCAAGAAGTTTTTTTTTTTTAGGATAATGCATTCTCTCACTAGACACTGCGAGGCAGGACTCCCTAACACTATCAGTATGTGACAGGGCAGTCGCTCAGTCCGAGCTCCTCTATTCTCAGATCTGTTTCTGTCATGTCTATGAATCTCATTTGGTCTTTCTGAGTAGCTGCAGACAAGCTGTGGCGTTTAAGAGTTAGGATACTAACAGTTTCTCCATATGATTTATGAAGTTTTTAAACAGGCTAAAAGAGTTGCCTGACCTAGAGAGAATGGGCTAGTTTGGAAAGCACAATGGAAGCATGAAGTCTAGCGAAAGAAACCCTCCCTCAACATTTGCTTTAAAGGTTGGGTTAGTAGGATTGCCTGAACAAGAAAGCAAATCCGACAATGCTTCATTTGCATTTCTACTGACACATGAAACCAGCCAACAATCACTATTCTGAACAGTGGCAGCAGAGAAAGAGAGAGAGCTGGTATACAATGCTGTCTACAAACTGAAAATAGGGAAAAAATCCTGGGGTGTCTGGATCAGCTTTGAGGGTTCATTTGCACTTAACAGCTGCCTGATTGGAAAGTGTAAAATATGGGACTAACAAAAAAAGCACTTGGTCTTCCAAAATGAAACCTCAACAGAAGCTGTTTACTGGAATCCATTCTTACCCTGAGCAACTGAGTAACGGCTGAAAGGGATACACATAGCCAATACTGCTTCAGCAAGAAGTCAGAAAGACAACTCACAGCTATACACATAATAATGGGATTTAAAGCTTCTGGGAAACGAAGGTGAATTGCAGGAGTAAATAGATTTTTAAAAAGGTTGGGAGAGCTCCTAGAGAGGGTAAGGAGAAAAAAAAAAAAATCAGAGGGGAGTATGGCAAGGAGTGTAGTTCAGTGTTAATGCTATACCTCAGGCACCGCACATACCCTTTAAGCCAAATTGCCAAGTAGTGCTCTGTGGTAAAAGCGACAGACCAATACAGTAAGAAGAACAATCTATCCATAGTAAGCAACACAAACTTCTCTCTCGGAGCTACTGAACTCAGCACACTGCAGCTTCCCTCTCTTGCCCTTATAATGCCCAATACAAGAATATTCTAACGTTACTTTACAAAACGTGCTTTATTGCAGCTTACCAATGCCCATTATGGTAGGGTCGCAGCCAGATGAGTGATAAGCTACTACTCTCGCCAGTGGAGTAAGACTGTGCTTTGTAAGTGCTGATTCACTGGCAATGACGACCGCTCCAGCGCCATCACACACACCCTTAGAATAAAAGAGAAAAGCATTCTTAGTGGAAAAAAAAACACTTCAAACTAAATATGCCCCTCTTAGAAAAACTCGGTCCAAGAAGTCGGTATTAACTTTTAACATACAATTGTATTAGTTTATCAAGACAATAAACCACAATCTTCCGCTATCCTGTGGACTGAAACAAAGGTAAACAAAGATGTTTAATTAAATTCCAAATGTTTTACAAAAGTAAAGCACGTTTCTTGCCACCTAAAGTCTCCCTTGCACTGGAAACATCATTCTGCAGACTTGCAGGGACACTATTAATATTGAATAAAATACATCCTTTTAATTACAAAAGCTACTTTTCAGACACCTATACTTTCTGTGGCTATGATCTATTTTATGCAGGAATTCAGAGGTCCTTCTGACTCAAAACCCATCAATCAATTGATTTGAGGTAATGTCTGTAAGAGGAACAGCCCCTAATGATGTGCTGCTAAACTCCCAGTCTACTCTGAGTAAAAGCAAAATGTATTTCGGACTACAGAGGATACCGATTGTAGTACAAAGTCAAGCAGCAATATGCCCAGTAATCACATACACGATTTGTGAAGCAAGTGTTAAGTAACCTTTACGCCTAAAGGAAACAAGAACAGCTAATTCCAGCAGAGTTATACACAGCCATGGCAGATATCAGCCACATACTTTCATGGATGCCTTGGCAAAAGGGCAGCGACACTACAAAGAATCATATTTTAGGACACAGGAGCAGACTGAAGGATCCCTTACCATCCAGGGGCCGGAACAGAACCACAGAATTAGAAATCACTGTTGGCAGAAGACAACTCTGACAGCCAAAGACGGCTCAGTAACGGAGAAATACAGTACTAACAAGCCTGGAGAACCTTAGAGGTAAGGCCTTCACAATCCAAGACACTGACGTACTCACTGAAGCATTCCCAGCAGTGACCGTTCCATCCTTCTTAAAGACAGGTGGGAGCTTTGCCAATTGTTCCAGCGTAGTCTGGGGTTTTGGGTGCTCATCCTTTTGCATACTTTCTTTCCCTTTTTTTGTTTTCACTTCAACTGGTGCCATCTCAGCATTAAAGTAACCAGCATCATAAGCTACAACCACAAAAAGGAAAATAAAAGACCTGTGATAAAAATAGTAACAGATTGCCCAGCATGACCAATAATCCCATTTTCGGGTACACACAACTTCCACTCCATTTGAACCAGGAGTTGAGGAACAGTTCTGTTTATGCTTTGTTCTGTTTCAATAGGCTGGCTGGGGTTTTACTGTTTGTTTGTTTTTTAGAAACCGGGCATAAACTATACACAACCAGTCTCAAATTTCTTCAAAGAAAGTCTCTAATATTACAGAGTTATTTCAAGTTTAAATAACTGAACTTTTTTTTAAACCACTAGATTTATTTTTGCTACAGGCCCCCTGTACTTTTGCTTTATTCTACTGCTCTGTAGTTTATCCAAGGGCCAAGAAGCTAGCAATCTCACTCAGACAGGAAGGGAAAAAAAAAAATACCAAGTCACATCTTCTCTACTGATAACTGGCATAAGCTACTGTATATCAACTAAAATCCAGGCCAAGCTGCTCCTCCAAAGGGTCTGGCACTCCAGTCAGGATCTTAGAACGGGATTCAGCTGCCTAAACAGCCCGAGACAATTCAAGACACTGTAGGTATCTAAGATGCCCATAAGAGTATCCAGCCACAGCACCCAACGTGACAGTAGATGCCAATATTCAGGCAACTAAACCCTACCTTTTGTGTCCACAGTGTTTGATGTGAACGCTTCAGTTTAAAAGCCAAAATCCCTTCTCACAAAACTGCAGCAGGACTACCAGCCCCTTCAAATCATCCCACAGATTTAGGTCTAAGGGATGTAAAACTAAGACACTGAAACTGCCTTGTCTGCTGTTATTTAGCTGCCTCTGAGCTTTTATTGCGAGTGCTACACAATTTTTTTGTTTCCCTGACAAGCCCCAAGATCCTGTCCTTAGCGTGGGATAAGACGCACCAGTCATAACAAGTAGAAAATGAAAGCAGCAAAACAAAACCCTAGCAATCAAACACAAAACAAGGAAGGAGCAAAAGCCTCTTCAGTGGCCTTGTTTCTAGCCAAGGCCCCACCAACGGCAGGAGTTAGCTATCAAGACCAGCAGCGGAAGCAACAGATTCATAGGTGATTAATAAAAGTTACTAGCAGCACTACTGTACCCACCGAAAAAACATAAAATCCACCTTGGAGAGCAGCAGCTGTTAAAAAGCACCATTATTATAGTCTAAAGATATACCTAGATCCTTGCTTCTTGTGGTCACCTTTGGGCTGCGATATATGTTGAAGTCCCAGGAAGGCACTAGATGTTCTACTGGCTTTTGACCTACCATTCTGTTTACACTATCAGTCAATGTCACAGTAACCTAATGCCTCTGAATTATGGCTTTGTCCATGGAAACCTTCCACGGAACAGTTTAAAGACAAGGTCCTGAACAAATAACCCCTCTTCATATACCACCTGCTCTAATGTTCAAGATACTCACAGATTTTTAAAATATATATTCCCATCCCCCTCTCCTCTGCCCCCCAATTAAAAAAAAAAAAAAAAAAAAGGACAAACAGGTAAATAAGTTGGCCTTTCTATGAAAGTATGGATGCAGAAATTGGGAGATTAAAAAAAAATAAAAGTCTTGCTTCTAATTTTACAGATTAGTATATGAAGAAAGCTCATTTGGCTAACCAAAGTTTACAGATCCTGTAAGACTGAAATAGCATAACATCTGCTTCTGAAAGCAAAATGCTAGACAATCTTATAAACAGAACTGACCAAAATCTTTCTAAGAGTCAGAATCTGTCTTCACCGGACTGTTGGTAAGCACTGCCATGAGTTCACAGCAGTGGAAGAAAACCTTTTGTCTCTTGGTGAACTTACATGACTATACAAATGCAGGATTACAATACAAAAATACAACATTGGTATTACAGCCATCTGAAATTGTTTTCAGAATTCAAAAGCTCTAACCCCCTTAGACTGGGTGACTTGTATCACAGGGCAAACATAAGATGCATGAATTGGAGCACCCTCATATCAAAAGGCAAATGACACTAGGAGGTTATAGCTAGCAATATTATTTTTCATGAGTAAAGTTACATTACTTCTTCGATCTTTCAGGGGCTTTTCCCAGGTAAACACACACTCGTGTTCTCAACAGAAAAGCTTCAAAGTGAATCACTTTAGTGTGCTGTGCTTATAACATTTTTGTAAACAAATTATTAATGATCAATACAGCCAGTAAAACAGAACAACATTAGCTAGACCATCCAATATGGATTTGCCTGCATATAAAGAACAACTTTGGAACTTTTTTTGGTGTGTGTTTCAGATGAATGATACTTATACATATTTTTGCATTTTTATATCTCTTTATTCGGAAAATAGAGAAAGATTCTGCAAAATACCCTATTTCTATGGCTGAAGACCAAATTTTGCTCCTCAGTAGACTGTGCAAAACCGGAAAAATCTTCACTGGCTAGATTCTGTGAAGGAAGAGAATGGCACTTAATAACCTGTAAGTTTTTAACCTGCGGAACTTCCATTCAATTTATGTAATAACTGAAAGTCATGAAAGTCTTTTGTTAGGTTGTATTTTTTTGTTTGCTTGTTTTTACACAGTAAGGAACCTGATTCTGCAAAAAACTATGCGGGCTTCAGAGTAAATCTACCCTTTACAGCAGCACAGCAGTTCTAAGTGATTCTGCTCTTGGAGTCTACCCATTTACATTCAAAACAAAATACAGTTTTGTCTGGCTGAAAAGGAGAAGTTACTATTTTTTTTTTCCTTTCCTTTTCTTTTTTTTTTTAAAGCAGCACAATGGTTTGCCCTGCCTTCCTCTACCTTTTATATGCAGGCCTTATGGCACATGAATAGTGTGTTACACCTCTATGTGGAAGGTAGCTGGGCTCTTTGACTCATTGAGTCAATCAGCGGGAACAACACTAACCTCTTCTTACATAAGAGCCTGGCACCACACCTACCAGCAACATACAACTACCACCAAACAGGTGAACGCTCCTATTTGGGCAGAACAAAGGGAATATACTCTTATAGGGTAAAGCGATTAAGATAGCATATACTGTAGTGCGGAAAACTGTAATGAATGTTAATACTTCCAAAAGCTTCATCCACTAGAGGTCTTGTTACTGACCTTGAGTTATACTTCCCAAAATTTCCAAATATAGAAAATGATTCTAATGTTACGGTCTGAAAAACTGAAATGAAGATCAAACAACAACTGACAACAGTCAGTTACAGAACAGCAGGAACACAGGTTAGAATTGTTACAGGTATACGTCCACTAAATACAAAGAAAAGGCATGCCAGAGGCTTTACAGCAATAGTTGCTGTTATCACAAAACCCAGTAAATTTATTGAATAAAATCATTTAATTACATTAAAACTAAAAAAGAAAAATCCGTTCATGTTTTATCGTCCACTGCTTTAAATAACCCCTCAAACAACCAGTTTAGAAGCACGTTACGGCTTCTTGCCTTCACACCACCGACAGAGCTCAGTTTGGTCAAGGATCTAAAGAACAGACCTCTAATGTGGCACTGCTACTACCATCTTAAAGCCCTTTGCTGTCTACAGTTGTGTGCTTTATACAGAAAAGGTAAAAGACCACTCACGCATGAAAGGATTTTGAAACTACAAAAATCATCAAGCAATGCAGGAGCTATACACAACTTAAAACCACTTTGAACTGATGCTGTTAAGCTGACTAGATTTGAAATTGATACCATATAAGCAAAGTACTTCCACTCCTAGATTTACTAACCGGCTTTGCACCTCTGTTGCGTTTTGACTGCATATCGGTCACAGTCCTCTCGTGTGATGTTGTATTTTACAGCCAGATTTTCAGCTGTAACTGCCATAGGTATTTTAACATGCGTGTCAGTTAGACTTGCCCACAACGTGTCTTCCAACTGCATGGAACATAATTAAAAGAAAATTATTATTGCAGAGCAATTTTAACATTAATAGTTTTTAATTATTCACTAGACTCTTGGAAGCTAGCGTCACTTTGCAAAATTAACTCGAGTTGCCTACAGATACTTTACTTAAATTAGAACAAATACAATGCAAAAGAGCATGCAAACTCTTGCGCTTTATTTTAGTTACTCTGTTCTAGTGCAGCTCCTTTCACTCATATGTGGCCCTGACAGGTTCGGGAAAAGCCTGTGATTTTTAGTATTCCAGTGTATTTTACTGATACATGAATTACTTACTAGAGAGCTATGAGAAAACGTATCTGTCTTTGGTACCAAGAAGGAAAAGTGAGGAACTGTGAAAAGGCACAGCATCTTATTGAGTCTTTGGCTCTCTAACTCAAGTACGGTGGAGATTTTACCTGCTATTAAAGCTTTCTGTGGGTAAAAGATCTCAGGTGAGAAAATACCTAAGCTTAACTTCAATTAACCTAATAAAGGCAAGTCCAGGTAGTCCAGCTAGGTTTTCTCATCTCTCTGTCACAAGTAAAGTTCTGCAAGATAAATCACTCTTCCATCTGTAACTGTGCAATTTAATTATCTTCATGATAAGGATCTAGTGGCACCTGTGGAGACTCAGTGTGATTAGCAACTTTGTGAAGGGGCTTTCTGCAAGAACTGAGGCTTAGTCACAGTGCCACATAGGATTCGCAGGAAGGACCATCAAGCATACTTCATAGTGTAAAAAACAGTGCAGAGAAAAAAAAAAAGCTGAAATATTGAAAATTTCTCATTTAAGATTTTGATTTGGTTAAGGCTTGCTGAGTAAACAGTAATTATCAGAGCAGAAGTGCTCCCTGCTGCAAATTTTCCACTGTATTCTCTGAAAATTCATCTTCATAAATTATTTTAATAATTTCTTCTGTCAATAGATTTAACTTCAATTTTTCATTTTTATATTGAAAGATGCTTACAACTTGGAGGCATGCGTGTTCTCTATCAGTCTACCTCTCCATTGCTAGCCTTACTAGCTTTCCCTAAACTCTTTATGCATCTCTAGTTCACAAACTCTGACAATAGAAAAGTTTTTATATATCACGTATACGGTACTTTGATGGATTATACCAAGTGAACAAAGTTTTGTTATGTAAGAGTTCACTGCTACATTTAACATGGGAGAGGAATTCAAATACAGTTTTCAGGAATTCATATACAGTTTTGGAAAAGTTAGAAAACTGGCATTCTTAACAAAAATTACCTGACTGTTTTGTTAATGTCTGAATACTCGATAAATGCTTTGAACAACTGAATTTGGATCTATTCTCCAATGATTTCACTTGCAAGACTACAGTGTCTATGCGCCTAATACTTTCTGTTGTTCTGTAAACACAACACTGTTCACAGGAAAAAAGGATAGTATTAAACCTTCAAATCTGCTCCTAATTTGGTTCCAAATCGAATGTTTCGAACAGCGTAAGGAGATTGGCTCATATTTTCAGCTCCACCACACAGAACCACTTCTGAGTCATTAAGGCAAATTTCCTGTTAACATAAAAACAAAGCAGATCTAGGATTTAATTTGCTGTTTTCCTAAGACAATAGCAACTACTTTAGAAAAGTACTGTGTCACCTACAAAGCCACATACAGAATGAATTCATGATTATTTATGTGTATATTCATGAACCGTTTAACCCTTTATTAAGAGTGGGGTCTGCCACTTTCATTATGTGCTCATTCACTGACCTGTCAATGCGGTAGGATTATACCAGTGAGGGGAGGAAGAGAATACGGGTGCATGCCTAGGACAAGACTGAGGAACAAAGCCATTAAGCATTGCCGTGCTTGTATACTTAGGTCAAAAGATGTTTGGCGTGATTTTTTAAAATATAGTACCACAAAACCAAAGCAACTCTTTTTAAAAAAAACCACCAACAACAAAAAACTATTGCCTCTCCACCTCCAATCCTCTCAGAAGGAATAGAAATCAAACCCCAAAATGTGAAACTAGGCCCTATGATTCAAAAAAAAAAAAGACATTGTTTTAGAAAATATTAGCCAGGCAAATTGCCAAAACCCAAATAATTAACCCCCCCCCACACACACAAATTCATCATTGGCATAGCCTTATCCCCTAAAAATATGCCCTGACCATCCAAAATACTGCTTCCTTAAAATAATTCATTTAGCTGGACAACAAAGAATATTTCTGTGCTGAAATGGAAGCTGACAATTATCTTGATACGCACGAGACGACTAGTTAATATTTACTAAATAGTAAATTTTAGTTAATATTTAAAAACTAGTTAATATTTACTATTTCTTAATAGCTGCTATGATTGGTCTGTAGTGATTTGTGTTGAGATGCTTTCTCTAGCTACTAAAACCCTTACGCATATTTCTGCAGTTCCAGGAGACTCTGCAGTTTTGTCATGTGCCAGAAAAATACAGAAATATTAGCTATATTGAAGAAATGCCATATTTGGAAGAGACCTTATGACCACTCTTTCAATGTAAGTGGTCAAAAATCTCCAACAGATTTTTTTTTTTTTTTAGTGTAGACTAACTCTTCTTGTGTGTGTAGATTTTCCAGAGAGCATTAGAAAGAACAGTCAGGTGAATAATATTGTACACCTGTAACCTTAACTCTGCATTGTCTTCCACATTTCTCTCTCTAGAGGATTAGATCTGAAATAATTTCCCAGCTAACAGGATTTTTTTTTTTTTTAAACTATGTGGTTGCTCAAATGTTTATAAAATTCACTTTCATTTTGTAAAGTCTCTTTCCTCCTTGACCAATCAAACAAATCAAACGAAAATCACTGTACCGTTGTAATGACTGATTGCTACTTGAATAAAAGTGTGTTGCTTCTTTTCTGAAGGATAGGAAAAAAAGCTATTTTTGATTTGGCAGATAGTAAAAATTGTGATGAAAATAAAAGACAAGAGCAGCACTTCTCTATGAGCAGCAGCAACAGCTCACATCAGCTTTTCTAAGCAGAAAAAATGTTTTTTCTGACAAAAGGAACAATGAGATTTGATTGCAAGAATACTTAACAAGTCATCTGTACTTATTGCAAGAATGGAATAAACAAAGCTAAAAAAACCCTTAGGTATTTGGTAAAGGACATGCCAAGAAACTTCTAAAGCACACATTAAAATTTTGCCACAAATTCCACGTTTGATAGAGGTGTTGACTAGTTCAGCAGAAATAAAGAGAATGTGAGTCATCAGATTTGACTTCTAGCCATTAATTGGTTCTCCATTAATCTTAACTCAGTGATTTTGGCCACCTATTTAGATTCTCTTTTCAAAGAGAAGTTGGTTTTCTTCTATTTTAAAAGCAGTGGTGCTATACATTATCTAACTCATGAGAGGCTTTGGATCTTTGAACAAAACAATACTTAATAAGCACAGGTTGCTGCTTACTAGCTACATGAGGAAATAAACAATGGGCAAAAAATAAACTCCGGTAATGGTTCTGACACCCAATAATTTCTACTCATACAAACAGGATCACAGAATGCAACTACTGCACAGCCGAGTTAACACTTAGTGCATTCCTTCAATTAAATTCAAAATAACTTCAGTGATGATTTTCAAACCATCCACAAAAACAGTGCTGTGCTGGCTGAACTGTTGCACACAACCACAGAAGACAACAGGAAGCCTCAAGCAGTGGTAACTAAAAATCCATAATAATACTCACCCAAACACACACTGTATGTTTCCAAACAAGTCTCTCCTCTCATGTTAACAATCTGATAAAGGTTAACGCTAATGCAGAAATACAGAAAGAAAGGGCTTTCTACCTGACATCCATTGACAATGGACTGGAAACCAGAGCCACAGAGTCTGCTGATAGTGAGGGCTGGAACTGGGACAGGAATTCCCACACGTAAACCAACATGTCTTGCAATATAAATAGCATCTACGGAGCTCTGCAGACAGAACAAACGGGAGTTTTTGTTACGCTCTTATTTCTTTGGAAAGTAAAAGTTTTGATCAAAAGTTTGAACGTTGTAATTGAATCACTGATAGAAGACAGCTCTCTGTTCAATAGAACTTCTACTACTCATAAGCAGCATTTTGACTCATTTCAAAAAACACTTTCGTATATGATCAAAGGCCAATGTCTGAACATGCATTTGAAAGCAACTGTCATAAGAGCAAAACATCATGCTGAAAACGGTACTGCAGATGTTAAGACTTTAAAGTCAGTGACTTAATACATTGTGTCTTACACTTTCCCTTATCCCTTCACTTCAAATCAGCTTACACACAGCGGGCTGACAAAAGACCAGACTTGTAATGGCAACTAACCGTTACCTCAACGTAAATTGAAATTCTTCAGGTTAACAGGGATAGGGCCCTCAAAAAACAGTCAATGTGGAAAGATGCCACTACTGCTTCATATCCACTTTGCAAAATTCTGTATGTGTGACATTTTAATGCATACGGATCTGTTCTAACAGTGAAATCTCAATCCTCCAAAACTTTTCATACATGGTTACATCGCACTTCTATTTGTACCATACACAGACCAGTCTGTTTTAGATCCATTTTTTTAATAAACCACGACTCATCATGAGACGAAACAAAAGTGATTAGGCAGCTGCACTCCAACTACTGAGTCAGCAGATGATTGACTAGAGTACAGGTACAAGACTGTAAAATAACTCTGCTAAAGGTTTGTTATGGATCTTTTCCATAGATCTTTGGATCTTGCCAACAGAAAGAACAGTCCTAAGCTAATATGTATTATTAAGACATAGTTCTAAGCACAAAGCCACCTGACAATGCAAGTTCAGAAGAAAAGTGCAATCAATCCAATTCCACTGAAGAAGGGGGATTTAAAATGGTCACACATTCAGAGTTATTTATACTTAATCAAATAATACTTAAAAGGAGTACAGGTCTAAGAAAAGAAAATCTACTAGGGTGGAGGAGGGAGGGATGAAGTAAGGGAAAATAAATTTAATCTCAATGTGAAAAGATGTTTTTATTAGCAGAATGCTATTCTTTATGTGAAAACATTAGATGAGATCTGAACGCAGCAGGTTGTCTGCTATTCTAGACCACAAACAAGTCTTATAAAAAAAAAAAAAAAAAGCTGAATAAACGAAGCTCAGCTGGTACCTGCAGAAAAACCCAAAAGAATCCAAAGCTACCTTTTGGGCTGAAAGTTCTTAAGAAGGAACATAGCATGTTTGTTCACGCATTGTGAAAGTTCTCAGTAATTTGTTTCTTCTGCACCCCTGAAACAGTCAAAACTGCAAGCAACGTCTTAGCGCCCAACATGGTGAAGTCGGAAAACAAAATAAAATCAAAAAACACTCTTCGCTTCCTTGCCTAAAGCAAAGGCGCTGATCTAGGTATGTGGATAACTGCAGTTTTGCAGTGCTGACACACTGCATACAATTGCATCTACATCACAAGCTCTTTGGAAAAGATACAATTTTCCAAATGCTTCTGCCAGTCAAGACATGTATCTTTACGGATTGCAGTAAAATTATATTCACTTAAAAAAAAAAACCCCAAAACCATATAGAGAAAACTCAAGGGAAACGGGCTCAAACCAGCTGTCTCCAGAAAGAAGAGGCTTTATATAACCCAGTGAAAACTCACTATTCATTATGTCATGCAGCTCAGGTCATTAAAATAGGAAAAACGTACCAAGGACTAGCCACTCAGCGCTTATTGAATCCACATTTTAGAGAAGATCAGCTTGTCCTACTTTGAACTAGCTTTGTGGTACTAAAAAAGTAAGATAAGTCTTGCTCCCAGTAATGTCACAAATCGAGTAAGGCAAGTCCCTTAAATATGAACAGGAAACACTACACTATGAATGCTTATTCATTCCATTTTCATGCCTTTGATTTATTTCTGTCTGCAAAACAGGGGTGACTATCTATAGAATCATACTGAAGTAGATGACTGAAATAATCAGCAACCAGCAAATTTTCCATGCTACCAACCTGCATGACATTGCCAACAATGACACTGTCAACGATCTCAGGAGAGACCTTGCCAGCCACCAGTGCAGCTCGGGCAGCATGCTCTGCCAGATCTATGGCCGTGAGGTCTTTGAGCAACCCTCCATAGGCCCCGAAGGGAGTTCGCTTCGCTGAAACAATGAATACACCTGCAACATAAGCAAGGTTAATCCATATGTTTCGATCAGGGAAGAGGACAGTCAAGCTCCCTTATATTTACTTAAGAGAGATAACAGCCAGACTCGTAGCAAAGAGAATGAACGTATCAAAAAGTTTTGTATAGGTAAGCAGATACAGAGTCTAAACCAAACAGAAAATCAGCAGGTCGTCCTCAAATAAATAATATCATAAATTCACAAGAGGCTTTGTAAACATAGACAACTTGAACACCGTGCAGTTCAAGATAAATAAGACACAGGTTGCAGGAATACTTTCGACAGGAAAGGTAGGCAGAATCAATGTTCAGAAGGAAAAGCTGAGAAGATTCTGGAAATAACTCTTTTCCAAGAAATAGGTTTGGGGGGGGGGGGGAAGATAATATGGATATACAGCAGAAAAAAGAGGCTGCCATACCACATCAGACATTAGTGTTACTGTGCAAAAAGCATCAGAGTAGGATTTATCAAATGCCTTAACAGACAACTGTGAAATAACCTGTTAGAAGAAGGCCTTTTAGAAAACACAGTCCATTCCCTCATCCTACAGAAAATCAGCACATAGTTGGCTTATATTCTGAAATGTTTTCACAATAAATTTATTTTTTATAACCAATTTAACTTTGATTCCTTTAACTTTAGGAGAAAAGCATTCCTTAATCAAAAGTTTAATGATACTTCTATAACGATATAGATCATCTAAACTGCCTAATCACCAGTCTTCCAATTTCTGAGGAGAAAATCCAGTTTTCAATAGACAGGAACAGCCTGTACAAGGTGCATGTGCATAAACGCATTGGCAGCCCGTAAGAATTTCAAAGTTGTTTTTAAACCAAACAAAACATCTTCTGACTAGCTGGCACAGCAGCTCCCTGCCACGTGGGAGGCAGCCTGTGAACTTTCGCCCAGTTGAGCAGCAGAACTCACCCACCCCTTTTCTGCCACTGCCATGAAAACACCTACATGTATTTTAAGCAACAGTATAAGGATACATAAAGATGTAAAAACGTAGGTAAATGAAAATGCCTGTTCATTAAGCTACTCATGAACGCTAAATGATTGCTTTCAGGCCTCCTGTTGGAAGCTGTGCTATCCATACTCTTTGGCTAGTTTGGCAGAAAGAGGGTGCTTCCCTCTGCTTCTCACGTGTTTGGAGCCCAGACTGCCCGAGTTACAGAAGAGGACTTTTCAAACTGGTGAAGGTCAAGCTTGTTCCACTGACAAGGATAGGAATACAATGTTGAGGTCTGAAATACACAATGAACACACGCAGAAGACCATGTGGGAAATCCTATAAGGTATAATAAGAAATAATTGCAACTTTGAGGGTAAGGAGGAATGCTAAAGACTATGTGCCTTTCCAAGCCATGAAGACGGCAAAATACAGTAACACCCAGAGGCTGCCCACAGGCCTCCTTCTGGGGGTGCCTGCAAGACCTTAAAAAGCCTTTGCAAAGCACGATACCACTGCTCCCTTGAGATGGTACACATCCAAAGACTGTAAGAAGCAGGGTTTTTTCGCCCTCAAAATAAAGAGCTACTATTATGCATCCAATTAACTATTATGCATCCAAAAAACCCACCACTCTTCAGTTTTAAGTGTAGAGAAAACGTCAGAGTCACTAACAACATGTACCTCAGAGGAAGCCTCTGTGTTTTCAAAGAGAAGTAACATAGCCTCTGTGTTTTCTGAAAAGTAACAAAGTTGGTATTGCAGGGAAGGTCCTGTGCCAAGGCTTGGAACGGGCTCCCTAGATACATACAGTTACAGTAAGAAGAGGCCACGTGCTATGTTCATGTTTGTTTTTTCGCTATTCATTTAATCATCATGATAATTTCGTGACAGGAAGTAATGGAAGACAACCGAATCCAAAACAATTGTTAATCTATTCACTGAATCTTAATTTTTGACCTTAGCTATACAAGCTGGGGGGTGGGGGGAGCTAGAAACTACTAACAGACACAACCTGTGAACTTCTGCGAGCTTTTTAACAAAGATGAGGATGCTTTAACAATTTTGTGCCTATGGACAACAGGTTTGTTTAATAAGGTTACTGTAAAAGTAGTCCCCGGACTTTGCAAACACTCAGGTGGCAGAGTTAAACTTAAGCCTGTAGTTTTCATTCAACAATTTGAAATTTCCTGTAATGAAAAGATTTCATTCAATTTCAAGTTTACTTCTTCATTAAATACTATTAATGCTTTTTTCCCCCTATACCTATAGGTTGGGCCAGAATTTTTTAGCTCTCATCCATTATCTCCTTAAGGGTTATCTCACGTTCCTAAGTTTGTCTTTCCAGTAGCAAAGCAGGCCTTAACACTCCTGTCTCCTTGCCTCCGCTCCTCCTTCCTACTGATTCCTGTCCCTCTATCTCCTCTACAGTTGTGCCAGCACAGCTGGTTGCAAGGCTTTGCTGTAGGCTACCTCACAGAACTGATCAAACTAAAAGAACTCTTTCTCCTCCCTTTCGGCCAGGTTTTTGGTTATCTACACTATTTGCTGAATCAGATACACAGTGTTGCTTTGTAAACAGTCTGGAGGTAGGAGGTGGAATTTACCCTAAACCTTCTTTTTACAATCACAGTATCTCCCTCTCTTTCATCTAGGCCGCTCACTGCAGCCCACTTCTTTGCAACAGCACTGTGGGGCCAAAGACTAATCTAAATCAGACCACACAACTGAAACTGAAAACTAACCCAGAATCAGGAGAAAATAAGAGGCTAATTTTCATTTAGATCAGTTCCTGTGGTCGACTTCACCTTCTGGTTGCTCAACAAAACAGCAATTCCAGATTAAAGACTGAGCTACTGGGGCAGAAGAACGAGCACAACCTCTCCCAGCCAGCAGTGCTGAGTTATGCTGAATTAACTGATCACAGAGCTATAACCTCAGGGGAATTACTGAAGAGCCTGTCTGATTTTGCTCGATGGGAGAGACATCTACAAATACCACTCCACCCACAAGAGGGCCAAAGGTAGTTGAAGTCCTTAGCGTGAAAGGACTCTAGGGCCGTGGACACCTCTACCATTAGTTACTATTGTCCTATGTTACCCCTGCAAGATTTCCAGAGTCATTGTTATTTTTCAAGGTGATAAACACTAGAAGAGAGAAAAATGCTATCAAAAGCATACGGAGCAGTGTTCTGGAAACTTTGGGGGCTACAAAGGTCACCCTGAATCCTTAGCAAATATTCAACCCAAGATATCTTTTAATCTGGTTTTATTAACCAGTTACTGCCAATTTGGGATCTATCATTATAGAACTGAAACTTTCTCTAACCCCTCAATGTTTCTCAAAAGTACTTTGTATGCAAGTATTTGTCAAATCATATTTTAAAGACCTATGAAATAATCATTAACCTCAAAAAATTAAGGTGCAAGAACAGTGGATAACAAATACTGTGCCAAGATGTGAGAGAAGATCCTGAGTCATCAAATAAGTACAGGCAAAGCTGCCCTCTGTATCATCCAGTTCAGTGGAGCAATACAACATTACCGCAACACTGCCTAGACAGCCTTTCATCACTGAAACTTCAAACCATGACTTACACTTATGTTATTATTTAGACAGTCTGTCAAGTAGCAAAGCATGATAAAATATGAAGAGTGTCCTATTTCAATAAATTTCATTTTTTTAAACAAAATTAGGTATTGAAGGACGTATTAGGTAAACTAGGCTAATTAGGTATTAGGTGTCTTATTTTTAAGAGACAAAAGTTTAAACCATCTAAGTGCCTGAAGTATTTCTTCACACAGCAACAGACACTTAGTAACCAAAAGAACTTATAAATGGAGGTTATCCTGCACTACTATCACAGCTAGCAAAGGCAACTGTTACATGTACCAGAAACTTTTAGGTTTCTGCATGTAGACATGGCCAGTGGACACAAATACAGATTTTTTGTACTACAACTGACACAAGCAGTACAGAAAGTCAAATATAATACACTTCCTTCCCCACAGGGTTTGTAAATCTGGGTTCAAAACAGAGGTTTGTGACGGATACCATGTATCAGTTCTCTACCGTTCGCATCTAATGCTGATAACTTAACTTCCTAATCCTGCTAACATAACTTCTTCCTTTTGAATCGTTGTTTTTACTTCCAGCTACTGCCCCCGTTCTGACATAGCATGGACAAAATAGGAGGAAAAAGAAAATGAAAAAAAAAAAAACCACCTCAAAACACTGAGCAGAAACGTGTTCGAAAGTTCCTTTTCCCACTTTTTCTGCTGGTTAAGAAAAACCACCAGCCCCGACCGCTGGGTCATGGCCGGGGGGGGGGGGGGGGTTCACACCGGGCTGCCCTTGAGGCAGAGTCCGCAGCCAGGACAGAGCCGCCGCGGAGCCGCCGTCTCGGACGAAACCTGGCCTGGGAGCTGGCGGCGGGCGACGCCGCGTGTCCCCCCGATCCGATCCGATCCGGCCCGGCCCGGCCGCGCTCCCGGCCCGGGACAGCGGCGGCCGCCAGCCCGCAGCAGCCCTCAACGCGGCCTACCCCTCACGGCGCAGCCCGCCCTCAAGGGGCCGCCGCCGCCGACCACCTCCCCGGCCCCACCACCGCCGCCGCCGCCACGTTGAGAAACCGGGACCCTCCCTTCCTCCTTCCCCCGCCGCCGTCCTCCGCGGCCCGCACGACGGCAACGCAGCAGCAGCGCCGCCGCCGCGCCTCACCCCGCAGGAGCGCCATGGCCGCCGCGCCGCCGCCGCCGCCGCCGCCGCCGCCTGCCTGCGCGTCGGCAGCCGCAAATTCGCCGCGGAGATGGGGGGGGAGGGGGAGAGGGCGGGGAGGCACGCCCGCGGGGGGTGGGACAGGGAGGGACAAATTTCTTCTTTTTTTTTTTTTAAATAAATATTTTAGATTTTATCTTATTTTGTCTTCCTGTCCTTCTCTTTGGGCTGGCGACTCGGGCTCGGGGAGGCGGGGCCGGGGGGAAGAGAGGAATCGGCGGCTGCGGAAACGGAGGGCGGCGCGTGCCCGTGCGGCCGTTGCCCGGCAACAGCGGCCCAGGGTGGAGGGCGGCCCCCGCCGCGCCTCTCCACAGGTAACTTCATCCTCTTTAAAACAGAGAAAAAATGCGATTTTTTTTTTTTTTTGGTTTTGGTTTTATTTTAACTGCGTTTTCTCCCTTCCCCACGGGCTGCCCACACCCTCCTTTAAGCACGCGAACAAGGGCTGGCGCTGCGCCGCCCTCTTCCAGCCGCTGGGAGCGGCCTTCAAGGCCGCAGCGCGCCGCGCACCTCAGCGGCGTCCAAGCGCCTCCGAGGCCGCTGCTTGGGCCCCTCAGCCGGCGCTTTTCCGCCTTCCGAAGTCATCGGCTGTAGCTGCCAGACCCCCTTGTCCCCGTTGGCGGAGCGCTTTGGAATTTTAACAACAGAAATGTTTGAAATACAGGTATGAATAACGCTTGAACTGGGTTATTTATTACGGTCCCGGTTTTGACCCATAGTCACGATTTCTTCAAAAGTGTTTATTTCACAAATTTTTTCTTTTTTGTTTTTATCCACAGCTGAATATTAACAGTGACTATTACAAGCATTTTCCTATAAACAAAGGTGTAGTTTACAGATTTGTTCAAAATGGAAAAATATTTTATAAGCAGTAGTATTCCATCCACAGTATTCACCCCTGTATACCATTCAGCTTCTTGTAGAGCAGCTATACCTTCCGCTCGTTAAGGTAACGAGACTTCACAAAACGCAGAAAAACTCAGACCAACCCCCCCCCCAAAAAAAAACCCCACACAACAGAATTTGCACTGTTACAGCACATTTCATTTCTTCTAATTTCAACTTAATTTGAAAGTGTTCGTTCACTGGCTTTTACATTTTAAAATAAATCGTATGCTCATCGGGGAATATTTCTATGGATTATTTTATGTAACATTCACATTGCAATAATTTTTAATCAGGAAAAGAATTGTTCATGAGTAATATGTGAATCAATAAAGTCAGAGGAAAAGGTTCATGGCAGTTCATGCACTTCATTTTAATTAGGTTACCACATTTATATGCAATCATTAAGTGTTAATTTTGCAGTTAAACACAGATGAAGGGAATGAATTTGCACAATCTAGTGAGTTTACTATTGAAAGGGGAGGAAAATAACCTGCTGTTTCAAAGTGCATCTTTGTTACTTGCATCTTTTTTGCAAATCACACAAATTGAGGGTCAGATTTTGCAAGAAAGTAACCTGCATTGTGATTTCAGCGGTGTGATCAGACAGACTGGACTTGGTGCTCCCTGCTTGCAGGTGTTTTTAAGTTACACTATCAAAAAAGGTGGCCGAGGCTGTATGCTTAAACACTGTAACATGCCCACCTCTTGTTATTATTTCACTCGTGCAAGAAGTCTCATTAGAGTCAGTGAAATAAGCTGTACGAGAAGAAACGTTAACGACAGAGGAGTGCATAAATTCACTCCTAAGGTCTGATGTTCTTTTCCACAGTCAACTACTACAACTTTACCAGCTGGAAATTGCCAAAAACAAACAAATAAACAAAGCAACAGTGAAAATGAAATGTGAGTGTTGTCCTGAACGCTTTTCAGCTACATAGGTCACACAGAATACATGCATGAAGTCACCTTTGAGGAGGGGGTTGGTTTGGTTTTGTTTGTTTTGGGGTGAGGGTGGAGGATTTACATATTCTATCCATTTTCATGGAGATTAGGATTCTCAATCCTACTTTTCTGAGATACATTATACAGGCAAAAACCAACATGGGCCAATACCATTTTCTTTCTAGCAACTTCGTAATGTTCTTGCGCACCTTCTCAGAGCCATATTTTATAAGCAGACTTCTACATCCACAGATACATTTTCAGGATAGAACAATAAAAATATTCCCAAAGTTTAACATTTGTTTCAGAAACAGTGGTTCAGAAGTCAGTTACCTTAGTAACAGCTAAAGGCACACAGTGGGAAAGCGCTCAACTTAATAATCAATATTTAGAAGTAAAGATATCTGGAAAGCAGCCAGCTTTCTCAAAGCCGCGTTTTGTGTTAAATTTGCTCCTTAAATACAGACGTGCCAAATCGAGGAGAGAAAGGCATGCTTGAGCACAGCAATTTAACAAAATTAACATTTAAAAACAAATTTAAAAAATTGCTAACAGAGAAAATTACATATATTAAAGGTATTTAATACAGAGTCCTCTTCCAGATGGAGTTTAATGGACAAGTTACGTTATTATAGGTCAAGACATTAAATCCCAGTTCCTCCAGTTCATACATACTAACCTCTTTTAAGAGAGTCTCTTTGTTGTATGTATAAATTATGATCCTGAAAACTCCAGTGAAAGACTATTATCCCCTAGAAGAGCATTAACCACATTTTATAACTGTGATCAGCAACAAAATCTTTGCAGAAGAGGATTCTGCAGCAACCTGTCACTTAGTCTGACTGATAAGCAGTGGTTTAATCAGTCTGTTGGGAATTGTACACCGAATAATTTACAACAGAGAGGTAGAGCCCTGAAGAGCCTGAGAGGAAACTGCTGGCCTAAGACAAATTCTGAGAAATAGCAGTGTGTTATAACCACATTGCAGAGAGACTAAATTTTGAAATTTATTTCTGTTTCGTACGGTGACAACTACTATTGTATGGAAAAAGTGGTAAGATTTAATTGGAAAATTAAATTCAGAGCATCACAAAAACATTCATTTGCAAAATGTGAAAAGAGGTAGGTACAATAACTAAAAACATTGAGGATGAGCAAGTGACAGAAGAGTGCGTGCTTGCTGGGTGCAGGCAGCAATATGGTGGTGTTATTCTTACTGCGCGTGAAGGGGAGATGAAGGCACTGCTGAATATATGCAGTAGATGCAGATACTCAAGGACTGCAATTTGGAGGTACTGCTGGCACTGTACAAGTAATAAATTTTCTTCTATAATTAGTTGGGTAATGGTTAGAGGAAAAAATAACTTCTCCCTAGGGAATGGTCTTAACTCTGTCCTTCATTGGTAATAGCAGTACTAAATCCTAGTCCTCCATTTGAAAAAAAGTATTTACCCTCAAGCATAGACCAATACAATTTGTAACAGCACTCAACTTTTTCTTTAAAAATGTGCTTTTGGACAGTAATATACACATATAGTACATACAGGACTATTACAGTTTGTATATACATAGATTATATACATGATGTTTAAATCCAACACATTCTATCTAGAAAGGTGACTGCAGCACAGTGGTTTTTTTTTTTAAGTGTTGTGTATCTTTAAGAGCCTTTACATTCTCTTTTAATACTCTGAGCTGACTGGATACCTAATCATAAATTTGCTGTGTGGATATAACTTACACCAAATAAAAGTAGTCCGAAAGATGAAGAGAGGTTTTCTGAAAGCTCTTAATCATCCTGGAAGTGCCGAGACGACTAGGACTGCAATCACAAAAGCAAGCAAGTTAAGATCTACTTAGACAAGACCATTATGGAAGTGGAAAGGCCAAAATAGTCCCGGTTATAAGATGCGGGAAGCCTTTGCTGCTGCACCAAGGCATAGTGAGTTACGGCAAAAGCATCACCACTGTAACCGTGCAGTCCCAATGTGCAGACCTGCCACAATTGTGTCGTGCACAGGATTGTTGTAAAGCCTCGTTCACCCTTGGAAACCATTTTTTTCCCCCGTTTCAGCAAGCAGAGTGGTTTCCTGCAGTGACTGCAGTGATCAAATGTAGTGTGCTAAGTATTTAGAAAAATCAGTTACTGCTTTTGGGAGTAGCTGGCCACTTCTAATGCCTAGCTGGTGAGGTAAGAAGATGTGTTTAATATATTGGTTATGTAAAAAATGTCCTAACAGAATTTGAATTGATTGGATTGTGGTAGATAAAAGGATTCTTGTTTGCTCTTTTAGAAAATGGCTGATGTTACTAACACGCTAACTGACGGTTTTTCGTGTTAAACCATTTCATTGCTTAGCCATTCCCTTTCACTTTCAAACTTTTTAAAGTATTCTTCATTTATCTAAGCCTGGTATTTGCACCACTGGTAAATGTTCTGATGGCCGTTGAGTTGAACAGAATCTTTGTTTCCTAGTCCTAGGCTACAGCTAGGACTAATCCACTGAACGAAGTAGGACTGGGGACCTGATTATTAAACTGGGTTGCATTTGCCTGACTGACTTATACGTAAGATTCTGATAACGGCTACGTAAGAGTAAGGAAACGACTTCTTTTCTCAAGCTCAACAACCCTTAGCTGCTGCATGAGAGTATTTGACTTCTAAAAGCACAGGGAAAGCCAGCAACAGGGGTCAGGATGACGCTTGCCTATACTAGAAGCAGGAGGCCTAAGGCAGTCCCTTGTCTCAAGATCATGTCATTAGGATGCAATCTTTGTGAGTCACTAATATAAATCTGGTAATGGAAGAAAGTCCAAATTGCCAGTTTATTTGAATTCCCTGTAGTGTGTAAGTAAGAGATGCCCCATATGAAGTAAGGAGAGCCACAACATTTCTGAAACTGAGAATTCATGACAAATTCCAGATCAGGGGAAACAAGCATTGTTCAATTCTGTTACCTTAACCTGCATGATAAACACATATTGGTACCTTCTGCAATTTAATTTCTTAATTATTATGATATAGTTACTAGCAAGAACGATAGGCAGAATTGCATATCTCCATTATTAATATATACAGACCACCTAGTTATTAGACAAATTGTATGTCCTTGAAGGCAGCATAAATGTCTAGGATTTTGTTTTTGAATTTTAACTGTCATTTCTTCATAGTCACCTATGAAGATCAAAGTAAGCTGTCTCCACTAACCATTCTTTTCTGGTAGCAGCTTTTGGAGATTATCATGGGCTCTGAACTATGTCAGCATAAAATCAAGACGTTTAAAAAAAGAAACAAAACTGTATTTCAAGTATCCTTACACTGAGCTACAAATTACCAAAAAAATCACATACAGATCAGTCTCTTTTTTTACTGTACAGTCCATTTATTACTGTGTATTGGTTCTTCCATAAACTCATTTGGTCCACATTTAAAGAGCTCCTTAATTCCTTTTTTGATTTCTCTCTCTCTCTTTTTTTTTTTTTTTTTTTTTGGCTGGAGGTCTCTGGGTATGAGAGATGGACTAATTATATTTTCTTCAGACTTTATTGAGAAATTCCAAGTTGAGAGAAGCAGGGAGATGAATAGAGTCCATGGTTATGGAGGATGGGTTGAATGGAAACAAAACTGGGAACATATACTTGAAGTCTAACAGCAGCTGCGGAGGGTCATTTCGCTCTTGCAAGTGGGCCTATGCGGTGGGGGAGAAGAAAACACAAATTTAGTATCAATTGTTGCCTTTTCTTTGCATTTGTAATGTTTAACCTAATCAAAGGTTTGAGTGTGTAGATATATAAAAGAGATACTAGAAAAATGCATTCCACTTTCATCTGAAGAGGAAGCTGGTTTTTCAAGTGCAGAGTGAATAATATAAGTGGAAACAGCGCCTACCTTAAATAGCCATTAATACCAAATGTAAATACTTTCAGAATGCACAGGTCAAGAATGCACAGATCCCACTGTTCTCCAATAAATTCTTGGTCTGACAGAGTGGAGCGTATTTACAAAGGAATTTTCTGAATTACGTATGATAGCAGGTTTAGAGATATTACAAAAGCCAGTGAGAGGTGGAGAACTCTCCTTTACAGCAGCCTTCCTCCAAGCAAATACTCTATGCAGGTGTTCCCATATGTATTTGAAGCTTTGCTTCAGCAGAACCTGGTTAGATCTTATGCATTACCAGAGAACAAGAGACAGGACTTGGAAACAACACGACCATTGCACGGCAAAAGCAGCACTGCATGATACCAACAGACCATTTTGACTCAGCCACGCAGAGATGGAGACATATTATAGGGAGAGCTGAATACTTGTTTCTATTTCCCTTTCCTGCTTCCTCCTTGAGAAAATTAAAAGATGTCCTGTGGTCTTCATGTATGTATTTTTTCCTTTAGTTGCCAATTCCTGCCTTGCATCTCAGAAGTAACTCCATTTCAGCAATGCTTCACTGATTCCTGCAACCTTACTTCCGAGCAATACAGATCAGGGCCAAAATGCACTTTCTTGCTCTGAAAGTCAAATTTGGGTATTGAAGTCCAAGTGAACAATTCTCAAAAAGAGAATCTAATCACACAGGCACATCCTTCTGCCAATAAAATTTCTGGTGGGCCTGTTGTTCTGTTGCCATGCATGCTACAACATTGGCTGAGCTAAGAACTCAGGTGCTTATCTCAGCCTTTGGCCCTTTGCAGTTAACAGCCTAGATATCCCTGCAGTCACGTTTTGCAAGCAGGCATGTTCACAGAGCACTGTGGATTGCATTAAACTCAGGACAACATGCAGCTGCACACCTATCACCAAGTGCCTAAGTCATTACTGATGACAACATGGAATATTGCTGTTAAATCAATATCATTTCCTCCAGTTTACAGCCCTTAAATTTACCTGTATGTTTCGTATGAAAGCTACTGTAACACGCTCTTCAAACTCGTTCACAGGAGTGTAGAGATTAAGTATTTTTACAATCTGTTGAAAACAAAAAAGGATTACAGACAGTCACGAGAAGTCCAACTTTTCCAGAATACAAAGCACGACTAACATTTTGTCTCGATACAGCCATGATAAAGCTCACATGAGACTACTGAGAAGTAGGAGCGGAAGAGCAAAACAGCACCATATTCAGTGCTGTGAACCAACCTGAAATCTGCACAGAACTGATGAAATACAACAGTAAAGGAAAACCTACTTGTAGAAAGTGAGATGTGATATGCTCTGCATATTGTAAGCTATGTTTATAAAAGTGCTTGTTTGCCCTAAGTGAATCTGTCCTACGAACCAGCACAAATATCATCTTGTGCTCCTTTGCCTGCTGAGAGGGTTAACCCTTTACATACCCATCAAATTTCCTTATGACAACATTTGTAAACTCAGAATAAACTTGAACAACAGATTTATCTAGGGATATCCTTTGAGTTGGCCCATGGGGACTCAGGAAGATTCAGAGTAGGTGACTGCTTCCCAGTACATCTGATGTCACCTCCACAACACTTCTCCTGATCCAACACTCACTCCTCTTGCAAGTCCTCAACCTTCCCTATCACCACTCAGCCTCTGCCAATAACAGATTCAAGGTGTGGAGGGGGAGACACAGGAGAAAGGACCCACAAGAATCACTGGAGATTAGCTCACACCTCTCACTCCTCCCTTATTATGACATTATCAAAGAAATGGCATGCAAGCCAGCAGCAAAGAACAGGGGCTTCCTCCTGTTGGAATGAAGTCTAAAAGTTTAAGTCAGATACACTGACTGCAATTAATTGGTGCATTAAGACTGCGGTTCTCAATGTCCTGGCCCAAATGTGAATTCTTGCTGGGCATCCCACAAAACAAGACAGATGAGATCCTAGGAAAAGACAACAGGTGGGTTTGTGAACTGTAATAACATCTAAAATGTCTCACTTTTATGGCATAAAGTTGTCAGGGTTGGGCTTCAACTTTGACAGATTTACTGTGAAGCTCCAGCACCATCAGTGGCACCGCAAAACAGCGGCAGCCAACAATGACCACCTCAGAATGTTCAATAGTCTGAGTCTGTGCAATGAAGAAATGACATTGGGAGACCACTTTTTTTTCCTCCAATCCTTTAATCATCAGTACCTTGTGGTGTAAATTTCTGCCCTGCTCATGAAGCAAAGAGCTTTCTAAGCGTTTCCTGATGATAGGTCCAAAAGGAGCTTTCATGTGAAAGTCAGAAAACTCAGGGAAATAACAAATAAGGCATTTGCTAATAAGGCAAATGTTGGAAGGCAACCCAGAGGCCAGCAGTGAATCAGCTGTGAAACACTCTCCCCCTACAGATGTTTACAATATACTCAGGATGGGACTTGTCCATTTGTCTGAAAAATCAGTGTGCTAAAACGACGGTTACTTCACACAGGAGAATCAGACTGCTCAGCAGAACCGATGATTACTAAGAATAATTTCCAAGCATTTTTCCATGGTGACTGTCAGAACCTCACTAATCCCCAAGCAGGTGAAACATCCCTATGTGCCAGAAGAGTCACCAGTAAACCCTGCCGCTTCCCTTGAAGAAACACACGCCCTCCGGTCCCTACCTGCTGGGTAGTGAGTGAGGTACACAAGGAGCAGATGGCCTCAGCGTCCTCTGAGGTCTTCTTTTTCAGCTGCAGGAGTTGCGCTGCCTGAATCAAGGGCTCCAACGTCTGCGCTGCTCCGCTCTGCTGCAAGTTCTTCCCGCGCAGCCACTCCTCTAGCTGGCTTATGTTAAACCTGGATAAATAACATAAATAAAAGACATGAGCTGAGAGAGAATTCATAGCTTCTCAGAAACCATTTACTAGACTCTGTGTACGTTGCAGTGCTGGTATATGTTGCTTTTTTTTTTTGATGCATATTGGTGATATGCATACAACAACCAGAGCAAAGCTTAAGACTCTTCAACTCAAAGCAAAAGTTAATGCTCTGTGTAACTTAGAATTAGGTGACCCAAGTAACAGTTGAACAGCACAAGGGATGTGACTTTCAACAGCATTCAGATACAATCAAATTTTAAAAAAAAATCAATGAAAATTAAGCTTTTAACAAGCTTCTAAGGTGCTAAAAAAATTCGCAAGGTGCCCAAGTACCTCTGAAAATATCTTTCCATGCACAAAAATGCCTTTGTCCGTGCCCACTCTCAGACTCAAGAGAAACATGCAAAGGATCCACCATGGGAAGGGGAGAGGGAAGAGAAAGGAAAGTTTCAATCTTTTACAGCAAGTAGCAAATTGATAAATTTATGCCAGGGCTGGTAAATATCCATGACTCCTTTTTGGCAGGTTTGCACTAGCTTTCCTTGCACTAGTTCCTTTGGAACTGTAATTGTTATCGTTGCATTATATTATGACAGAGATGGAGCCGCATGGGCCCCTGACCCCAGCGCAGCCCATGGACGTCCACGCCTGTGCTTGCCTGGGACTTGTATGAGTCAGAGGGGCTTCATACAGCTGCAGGGATCTTCCTTTATGATCAACCTGAAGAACCCTGGACACGAAAACATTTGTTACTTTAAAAATAGTGGACGTTGCAGTGGGAGGCAGTAAGGAGACACAAACCTCCTTTCCAGGTCCCAACAAGCAACGCATCCTACATCACTTGGTGGAGGCTTTGGGCTGTACAAGCTTCCCTCTCAGGTGGGGCAAAGCGAGGTGCGGAAAGGCCCACCCCAGAGATAATTTCCATAGCGTGCGTTTAATCCATAAAGAGCACAGCAAATTGCATTGTACGCACATTGTGCAATGGAGAATAGCTTTAATTGCTGCTGCTTCTCCTTGCACTGCTGATGGCCACATCAGTTCTTGGTTTCAACCAGGTTTGCTGAACCCAAACAGTTCCTCTCCTTACTTACACTATTGCACTTTATTTTACTATTTTCCACAGCTTATACAACTAACAAAACTTGTCCTCGAGTGGGTACATCACTGGCTCAAGCCCCGGTCCCACCTTAGCTGCATGCCAGTACTCCACGAGCAGACGTCCTTCCGCAGCAGGAGGTTGTTGAGGGTGACTGCATTGATCATGTAGAAGAGCTGCTTGAAGACCTGCTGGATGATCTCTGGGTCCAGGCCCTGATCGCACATGATGCTGTAGAACGCATTCATCTGGCGGATGACCGCGTCCAAGCTGTACGAGCTGTCACTGTCTGCCATGCTGGAGGAGCGATTCCTGTAGCCCATTGGTTTCACGCCGGAAAGCCCCTGAATGCTCTCATTTTCCAGCATTGCAGACACTGAGACAGGAGGAAAACAGTGAGAAGAGAAAGCCTATTAATCACTAGAGGTAAGAAACTGCTTCTTCTGCACCGAATTTTGTGGGCTGTCATAAACATGGAGCAGTCTCAAAGTGGTACAACACGCTGGATGCTGGGCCATCTGAAAAGGGAATGGATCCATGAATTGACTCTCTTCCTTTTGCAACACATGCCTCTTGCCCAGTGTAGGCTTCTCCTTTGGGGAGAAGCATTGCTAGCACTCTACGAAGGTCTGAGAAACATCCAGAGCATCCAATTACAGGTGAAAATCCTCCTAAAGGCCAGGGTGCAGTCCACTTACCTATCATGGGCTGCAGTATGCCCTCTGCTATCTTAATGAGCTGCTGATAGATCTGGATGGAGAGATCGCTCAGCACCTGGCGGTACTCGGTCAGGTCGAAGTTTTTGAGACAGTGCTCATTCTGCTTAGCGGTGTTTTGTGTCATGAAACCCTACACAAGAGAAGATTAAAACAGCTGGCTTCACTATTTGTAGCCTGGTAAAATCACTGTATTAAAAAAATAAGCTTAGAGTATAATGCATCCAGATATGTTACTAATGTACATTCTTAGACTCTATTATAGAAAAAAAGAAAGGCTCATAAATCATCTCAGATTTATTTGGTGACTTTTTGTTAATTATTATGAGGGGTGCTTTTTTGAAGAAAAACGTCATTAAGCAGTAAGCCTTTCATGTAAACTTTAGCAAGGAGAAATACATCTGTATTAATTGCAGTATATATCTGAAACAGCAAATGACTTGTCAGTCCCCTGAGAAACCCTTGGTTATCATTTCGTTTATCCCTGTGCATCAGAATTATCTGCCAGTAACCCCAAATATTTCAGTCAGAGATTAAGGTTTCAGAAAAGGAAAACTAAACACTCTCCCCTCCCATTAAAAAAGAGAAACATTCTGTGCTAACCACATGCTATTGTTTTTGACAACTTTTTAAAGTGATTTGATTTGAAGCCCATAAATCTTCCCCAGTAGCTGTTTTTTTCCCTGCCTTTAGCTGAAAAAGCAGCTGATCTCTGATCCTGCAAACGGCTGCTGCAGCCCTCAATTCTGGGCTCCTGCATTAAGGGCTTGAGCCATTTTTGCTTACAGAGGCAAGTGTGACATCGCTTAAATCTGTAATTAGCACAGGCACTTTAATTGCTTGTTCCCAGAGCAGCCTTCCCAATTTCGTGTCAAAATGAGAGCTGTGCTACTACTTTTTTTGTTTGCTGACTAGCAAAATGCAAAAATACGACATGTACGTTTTGAGTTGCCTTCTGAATTTCTCACTTCTCCCGACAAGTAAAAAGAGTAAAAAATTTGTGTTTTTCTTTTAAACTTATTTTCTTAAAAATCAGCTGGATTTCAAACCAAAGGAAAGCATATTTTGGAAACTACTCAGCTCAGAATGATTACCTCCCCCTCTGTTTTTGGGCAAAATTATCAAACCAGTTTGTAAATAGGTGGTTCAGCTGACACTACATGACCATGGCAAACAATGTGAGATTTAAGGGTTCTCCCCCGCCTGCTGGTGTTCTGGGAACGAGTCTCTTTAAATGCAATGCTGCTATCCAGGCAGAGGAGGGCGAACAGCAGCTTAACAATTACTAAATCTTATCTAAATTATTATTTTTTTTAATTTGGAACTTGGAAGTACAGCAGAGTTTTTACAAACCGAGCATTATCTTGTGAATGATCTGAGTAGTTATTTTGATTCCAAGACAACTTTGCTTTAAATTCTCAGTTCTTCGTTATTCTTAAAGCTCGATTGTTCAGTATATCTCACACTAATCAAGAGTAAATGAGAAACTACATAATTTGGCTCTGTTACAAATTTTAATACCAATGCCAATGATTATTCAGAATAAAATTGCAGGATTTAGAAACGCTTTTCTTCTGGGTAATGAAAGGCTGCGGAATCCACTGAAACCAAGGGAACAGCCTTCGAAAGTAGCCTACCAGAAGGTATTTCCCTGCTCAGACAAATCAAGCTGCACGACTGGCCTTAACAATCAAAATACTGCTAGTACCAGTCAGAACAAATTGTGCGTAATGCTATAAGGGTCCCGTTTTCCACTCTCAAATGTCTTGTCACCATGCTATGTCTCATGAGCCTCTCTGTTAGAGCTCCTTGTTATATCCAAACAAAAAAAAGGAGGAGAGTCACAAAACAGCCCACATCAGAGCCAGAGCCGAGCCAGGAGCCCAGGAGAACAACGCTAGCCCAGAGCAAATGTCCTGGAAGAATGCAAAAACACTGAAGTTTCTCACCGCATCTCCGCTATATTGCTTTAAGCAGTGCAGGAGGCGACATGTGTTAGCCAGCCAAAACGACGTCATCTGAAAGTCCTCGTTGTGTTTCTGCAGGAGCAAAATGAAATGCATGAGAGCCCTCTTTGGTGGGGGAAGGTGGCACATGAAGACAAAACAGTTTCAAATTTCCCCCCTTGGCACACGAAGCGCTCTCTCCGTGAACGGCAAATGTTGCTGAGAATATTCGCTTTTTGTTCTTTGTAAACAATTTTTTCATCTAACTGCTTGTAAGTCCAAATAGCACTATCTTCATTGCTCAGATAACCTTTTTCTTTTTGAATAAAGTACAGCAGTAAAAGCAGTTTAAGTGATACTTCTTGCTACGGCAGTAGTGCTCTTCTCTAGGCTTAAGTTTGTTATACATTTATACTACCCATATCTGAACATGTGTCATCTCCTTCATCTCCTGTGTCAAATCAGGCAGCTAAGCCAGCATTAACAAGGTCTGGGATTTATTCCCGGCTCTGCACTGGCCTGGTGGGCAAGTCATCCCCTTGTTCTTCTTAAGAGAAGCAAGGCAAGGGATTGGGTTTGAAAATCCCTTTGAGAGCTCAATATCAAACACTTTGACCTGGTCATACCCATCTTGCACTTTCCTCAAGTCAGAGGAAATTTGCACCCACCTTCAATACTTTCTTGATGCCGTTGATGGTGGAGGTGAGCAAGGAGTGCACTTTCTGGTCATCGTTGACGTAGTCCGCGTGCCTGATGCACATGTAGAGGATGTAGGCAGGGAGGCAAGGAACGGTGGCAGACACCGTCTGGGGCTTCAGATCTAGAAGTTTAATAAAACACAACCTAAATTTGTCAGCTGTCTGCAGGAAATGCCCCCAGGCAAGATCCCGGCTCCGGGAAAGCTGAGATTCGAGCTCCACAACATGGCCACGGACCCGGAGGCATGATGGCAGGATGGACAGACAACCTGCCAGAGCCAGCCAAAGGCAGAGGACACAGCATTGGGGTTTAAGAGGGCAGCACCGTTTTTACAGAGGTTGGTGACAACTGTGGGTAGTCAGTGGAGCTACATTTTTACCCGATGAATGCCTACCCAAGCAGCACACAGATCATCTTGGAAAAACTCCCTGAAGCTCTAGGGGATGCTTTGAGCAGGTAGTAAAAAAAAAATAACGCTAAATTCACCACTTAGTGAATCATTCTTTCTCTCAAGATACCGAATCTGGACAGTTCCTGCAGGAATTTGCAACCTCTAAGGCTAAAAGAAGAACCCATCTGATCTGGGGACCATAGTGACGGGCTAGCACTGTTCCTGGACCACTCGTTAGATCCCTGCAGGCTCTGCTAGGATTAGAAAGATGGTAAATACTAACACTTAGCCAGAGAAGTATGGCAATATCTAACAGTGTGGAAAGAGGGGGACACTGGCAGCAATTCTGATCAAACCTTCCAGTGCAAGATTGCTCAGGAGTTTATAATGTACTGCAGCTACCATCAAACATCTCATAAAGCAACTCATAAAACAAACTGCCTTTGTTCCACTGCTGTGCAAGACCCCCGAGGGTTTACCCTTTATTATCCCCTTTTATTATCTACCTGCGGCAGCGGATAAAGGAGAGATGGCAGATAACTATGTTTATTTTCCATCCTTCCTTGCGGCACCTGACTGCTGCAAGGCTTAAGCTCCTGCAGGTATAATGTACTTTGCAATCATTATATGGGCATTCGAGATTTCGGAAGTGGGCAGTCCAAATTCCTGTATCACGCAGACTCCAGTAATCACCACCAGAAAAAGGAAAATCATCGATTGCAATCCCTCAGGTTTTACAAGTCATTGATGGAACAAACCTAGCACAGGTGAACTGCACAGAGATAAGGCAATTTCAAATAAAGCAAACAGAAGCAATGAGCTTAAAAATCGTTTTAACTTTTGGTAGCACTGTGTTTTTAATCAGGAATTCCTCCTGCACAACACACCAGCTCATTTTGTAGTACACAGCTCCAGAGGAGGTGGAGGATTTCATACCCGCGCAAGTAGGTGTACTACCTTGTTTAGACATTCACCAGCTGTCAAACACTAGAGGTGGAAGACACCTCAGAACAGGCTTCAGTAAATGCTCCAGAGCAAAAAAATCCCATCTCTAGGGACAGAATTCAAGTCTTCACTAAACACCTAAACCTCTGGATTCAGAAAATAAAAATTATAAATACCCAATTAGGCTATAGCTTACAAACTCATAAGCGGTACATTTGTCCAATCAGCCATGGAAGAGCAGAGGCAAGAGCAGCAGTAGAAACAGAGGGCTGTCTATACAAAATGCTGTAGAATGAGGAATTAAGGAGCTCCCAAGCTCCCAAACCCTGGGAGCCAGCATTTGGGTTGCACTGGCGGAAGGAGGCCACAGCAACACGCCACGCTTCTGCTTTTCGTGATTGCAGCAGTTCTCCCAAAAGTGCTTATGCACAATTTTCAAGCATTTGCCAGCTCATGGCATTAGCTGAGTCCTGCTAGGACTTTAAACCAGAGCGATTACAGTTTGCCTATTTTGAGATCTAAAGCCTCATAAAACTCTCCTAGTTGAGTTTCCAGTTTATAACTTCCCTGTGGCAAGGGCACAAGGCACGAGACATGGCGGCAAAGCAAGCTGCGAACCTGTGATGAGGTTTCGCACAAGAAGTGGCTCGTCCTCTTTGTAATATTCCAGCATTCCCTGGAAATCTTTCTCCTTCCTCTGGACGGCAACCTGCCGGTTGAGCTCGTGCCGCCTCCTCTCCGTCTGTACCGTCACTTGGGACGCTGCAAAGAGACGAGATGAAATGTTACAGCTGGTGATTGAGAGCCATTTCTAATGCCTCTCATACCAGGCCTGTTGAAATCCGTGAGCCTTAGACCAGGCACCAGGTGAATTTGTTATACAGAAGTTCAATAAAGTCCTCAGCTTTGGACAGACCTTTTAAAAAATAAGTATTGAATTCCAAGCCAACTGTAGTTCTGGCTCTGAATAAAATAACGAATGTAAAAGTCAGACCTATGGAACCAAAGATGAAGCAATTTTCTTTTTCTAAGGAACCCCAGGCTACAGCTGGAAGGTGCTAATCCTAGGGGAATCTTTTTAGTGCACCATTTTCATGGTGGAGAAAAAAAAAACTAGTCTATGAAAAAATACCTATGTAACACAGCTTATGGCTAGCTGTGAAGCCAAACTAAAAAGTATCATGGCACGCTATTGAGCACTGTGCTTGCATAAAATTTTAATAAAATGGAAAACGATGAGATTCAAATGCAAGTACTGCAGTAACATCAGCCTGATGCATGCAAATTACAGTGACAAAGACCAGCTGTGCTAGCTGTGGAAATCCTCCATTCATTCAACTTAATTTCACTTAATGTCTGGTTTTCAGAAATTAGCTCATGAGAATTGAGTTCTGTGGTTAATCATTGTTTCAACAGAGAAAGAGAAGCTGTTTTTATGTAACACAGATGTCTTGTTTGAGGTGTTTTCTCATCGAGCATGAGTTGTTTTTTTTAAATGAAAAAAAGCCCACTAAGTGTCTTTAATCCCCACAAATTCCCAGAACACAGGTTCCTAGTAGCGAAGAGTCTTCTCTTAATCTCTGCTGGGGTCACAGCACTGACTGCACTGAGAGCGCAAAGGCATCTTCAACACCATCTGGACCCTGGCACATCCCAGGCAAGCGCCTGCCTTCCACCCTCACTTCCCTGGATCCTCCTGCACATTTAAGTGGTCACGCTAACAAGCTAAAAGAGGCTCCGGACTTCTGGTCTGGATTTTGAATTTGTCCCTATCTGATTAAAGACTCCAGCAGAATTCAGGGATATTTCTTCCCAATTAGGGGAATACACCCAATAATATACATCCAATAATTCCAGGTTAGGGCAATAACAGGGATATGGTTGTACTTGTTCATAGGCAGCCTAAGCACCACTTGTGGGCTTCAGCTGGACTTTCAGATCTCTTCTCTCATTTAAACTGGTATTTCTTACTGTAAGTTTCCATTTCCACCAGCAGCTACCCAATTTGCTTGTCCATATTTCACAAGTAGAGGCCAGACTGTACATACTGACTATGTGATCCTAAATGGCTAAAAAAAAATAAAATAAAATCTAAAGATCCTCCAAGAAAGATGAGAAGAACAGATGAGTTGCATAAAATTTGAGGTCCAGGTGGAGTCAAGAAAACAACATATACTTAGACCGAAAAAATCACAAGCACAGTGACTCTAGAGCAATGACCAGCAATCACTGGGAGCGGGAGTAAAAGCTTTGAGCAGAAATCTGCAGTTCTCTGAGGCTGGCCAAAGAAGCAAAACAGGAATGCTGTTGCCCCGCTCCCAATGTCCAACAAAAGCAAAGTCACCTTCAAAATCTTGGACCTTCTTCATGTAAATCTTTAGCTGCTTCTTCAGCTTCTTTTCATTCTTTTCCAACTTTTCCAGCAATTCTTTGAGATCCTAGAAAACAGAAGATTTAATAGGTTAAAAAAAAACAAAAACACACACACACACACACACACACAGACCCTCAAGGTGGGCTAGTCAAGCAGGACTAACCTACTTCCCACAGGGACAATAGGATAAACAACCCATCAAGCTCTTTCCAAGCATGGTTAGAGAGGAAGGACACCAGCAGCTTTTTAAAGTGGATTTCTCCAGGATGTTATTTTAAAGAGTAGGTCACCCTGCTTTCTCCAGCAGTGACCTTCTGCTCCAGAAATGAAGGTAGGGAGCCATGTGTTGAGCAAGTAAATGTCCTCCTTCCCTGTGATGTGAGCAGGAATGGAGCTCCCCTCAGGTGCTCAGGTCCTTCTTGACTCTTTATAAAGGTCTCCCAACTCCTCCACGTTAAGGAGTGAAGCTAGTGAAGCGCAGCAAAAACACCATATATGAACTATACATCCAATCTGGCTTCCCTTGAAGTCAGTGGCAAAACTTCCATCGACTTCTATAGGGCTACGTAAGAGCCATCTTGTTCTCCGTCAGCTCTACAGGATTTCTTGGTGCTATAAATCAAGTCCCTTTGCTAGGGTGGAAAATTAACTGCACAGAAGAGCAATACAAAGCAAAGACCGTTCAGTTCTGCTGAAAGATGCACTTCTGACACGACAGGAAGAGACACAAATCGACTCTCCTCCCTCAGCAGTTTAAAGTTCACTCTGAGTGACCATTATTACAAGGCCTCCACAGCTGCTGTACAGTAGGCAGTTATGCACAACATACCACCCCAGGCATTTCATTCCTGCCCATTATTTATACTTAAACAGCTCCAACGCTATTTAGACAAAAAAATAAAGTTGAGAAAGGCAAGCAGTCCTCACCCCAATTTAGGAGAGGTCAGTGTTCACTTTGGACAAGGCACACACATTCAGGAGGTGAGAAGAGGGAAAACAAACTTATGATCATTCAGATCAGTTTCCAGAGGGGGACAGGGCCTCCCCCCCCACCAATTAATGCAAGTAAATATGTGCAAAGCCCCAAGGCCCTCATTCTCCCCTTTGTTTCCTATCTCCTCTCTATCAACCCTTGTTTTCAATTTCTTAGGATGCAAAGGACAGTGGTTTTCACTGCAGTCTCTTACCAGATTTTCATTGGTGAGGCGCGTAATTTCTTGCTGAAGACCAAACTCCACCTGGGCCTCTGGAGACAGCTGCAGGGTCTGCAAGAAGGCCTGCTGCTGTTTCTCCATCTCTTCTTTCATTGCCTCTACTTGGTTTTTCAGAGTTTCGACCTCCTCCTCATGCTCTCTTCGCTGGTCCTGGAGCTGCGCTTCCAGCAACCTGAGGAAAAGCCCACTCAGTGATTTTGGTACCGCGGCGGTAACTACCCCTTTTGAGTCCAGATCGTTCAAAGTCACCTAACTTGCGCTATGTCCCCGTGGGAGCGAACGGATCTCCCAGTGACCAATATAAACACAGGGGCACTGTGGCTGTTATTGCAATTTTAGCCTATTATTTGCAGTACTAGAGATTAAACCATGAACGGGACCGCAAACATGCTCCAGACAGGCCCCTAAAGGCAAGCGCCTTGGAGTGGCTCCCAGGACAGCCCAGACTCCAACCCGGCCCAACATGCCCAATGCAGAATGTGGCAACGTGAGTTCAGAGGGGAGCTGAGACCACAAGCGTGCACAAAAGTCTTTACAATTGGAAAGTTAGGTGACTGGTCAATCAATAAAAACGGTCACTAATCATTCTCTTAAGTCTCATCTTCCGCCTTGCTCGATAATCCAAAAGAGAAGAATTCCTCTGATATGAGAAGCATCTTAACTTCCTTAAGTCCTAAAAGAAAAGCAAACTTATCAAGGGGAGTACACAAGATTAAAGATTCTGTCTGGCGTGATCGACATATTGCCCAGCACTCGGGCAGGCATCTGAACCTTGCCCGGCTTCTTATCTGTACACACTTTGGGAAGGGGTAGGAAGAGAAACTTGTGAGACTTCCTTTAAGGTTTGCCAAATACTTTTGAAAGAAGAGATATGTAATTTGAAGCTCCCCCCGTCCGCCTTCATCAGAGGTGGAAGGGAAAAAAACAAAATCCAGAAACTCCTGTCTTTCTGCAGCTATATCACAGATTTGGGTCACTTTACTTTTCCCTTTAGTAAGGAGCAGATGCAGGGCAGGTTCCAAGACCAAGACCTGCAGGTTTTTCAAAAGCTCAGCTCACACAGGGCCATTGTTCCTCTGCTCTGGCCCCTTTTAAATGTCAGCTCTTGCGAACTGAACTATATGTAATGCAAGCTGCTCCTCTGGGTTACACTGCCACAGGCTTCGTTTGCTGTTGCTGGGAGTTTGTAGGAGGGTGGACGCTGAAACCCTTCGCTCCTAGTTGTTTGTACATCTATTATTTCTTTATCTTTGTTTAAAAAAAAAAAAAAAGGGATATACATGTATACCTCCACTGTCTTTCATCACCTACCTGAAGGAACATGCAAGAGGGAGCTTTGCTCAGCTCAAGCCTACCAGCTCCATAGTCACTGCTGACTTCACCAGGTATCTTCAGCAGTGGGAAAAAAATACTTGTGCTGCCATATGCACACACTAACACCATGATAGTGGTGAGTACAGAAGTCACTAAACCAGCCATTCCCCCACTTTTCCACAGGTACCCCGTCTTTCTGGGACCTCCAGGGGATGATACATGGATCACGTGAAATCCCTTCTCCTCTTGGGAGCTACCAGCAAGGCATTCAGTTACTGTATTATCATTTCCTAAATCAGTTGCTCAGAAATCAGGCGATTTAACCAGCTATTTTAAATTTAGGAGCGAGAATAGCAAGGAAATTCTAATGAGAACCTGCCCCATGCTCTGCTCTGTATTAACCCTGACTGCGGCTGTTTGGGGATGCCCGGGTTACGCAGGTGGGTGGATGGGCAGCAAAACAAACACTGGAAATTGGGAACCCTTAAGAAAGCTCCAAACTTTGCACCCACAAACAGAGAGGAGTACTCCAGGCTCTCAGCCAGCTCCTTAATGGAAAGGTTGTTGCCTCCTGTACGTATCCACACTATCGGGGGTGCTGATAAACTCTGGCACTGGACGCAACCGCAATGCTCAAGGAGAGAAACTCCAACATCGATACCTTGCTATAGGGCCCAGGATGTGCCTCGACCCCTTAGTGGTAGGAGCTGGGAAAAAGCTACAGCTCTTCTAGTCCCACTGGTAAATTCATGCCTGTGAACTAGTTTCCTGCCAGCAACAATTCCTTTTTTTTTTTTTTTTTTTTTTTCCCTTTTTTGACAAAGTGCATCAAAGAATGTTTGCTTTTATGGAAGATTTCTGGATTAAAACTGTCAATCATTTTCTAGTTGGGGTCTTTTGTTTCTTTGTTTGTTTGTTTTACTTTTAAAAGATCAAAATAACCCAACCTCCTTCCCATTTTCCAGCAAAAGATACAAATGGATATTTTCTAACTATAAAAACAAGGACCATAATGCATTCAGCCTCATAATCATGTTGTCAGGAGTTATGTTCTTAGCAGGGCTGGAAAATGCAGGCCCACCATGAAACAAAGTATTAAGTACTTACTTTTCATTTTAATTCTTCATGTGGTTTCCGATTACTATGAGCAACCCTCAGAAAAACATGTTTCTTCTATAAACTTGGGTTCCTACCTTCCAATAAATGAATCATCCCTGTTATTTTGCCTGCCATTTTCTGATTTTAGTTTGATCCCTCCAGCTTTAGACTACCTTATGCAATAGATTATTTTAACTTCTCCTCTCCATAGTGTCTTTAATCAGCTGATTTCACAGCCTTTACAAAAATCATGGCTATGGAGCCTCATCATTCCCCTGCAGGCAGGGCACTGACCCATTACCAGAAGAAACAGTGGAAGCAGGAGTAGGATCAGGAGTGCCCGGTTCCTCACCCCTTGCTGTAATCTCCACTTGCATTCATTAGCTTGCAGATGTGAGACCCTCCCAGAAGCACCACCACTCCCAGGAGGCCCCAGAGAAGTGGATGCTGCCACGGCACATCCTGCTGCGTTATTTGCCCACAGGATCAGCGTGTAGGAAGGGCTGTGCAAGGAAGGCACCAGGCGGCCACTGCTCACCTCCCTTCTTGCTTTTCGGCAACGACCGTTTAGGAGCGCGTGACCCCAGGGAGCATGCAAGGTGGGCAAGGACACAGCACGAGCCCGGGGAGCCAGCTCCTGACATGTTCACAAACGGGAGAAAAGGCTTTAGGGAGATCCTCTATCCTTGTGCCATTAGAAAAAAAAGGTGTCTAAAATTAATTTCTGCGCTTCCTAGTGATTACAGCTTCCCATCAATGTAAAGTCATTCCTGCTGTATCACAGGCTGCAGTGACAACAGACATAAGCAGCAATGGTCAACTGGAATTGCAACAACCCCTCTGAAAATCAGGAGGCTTTCAATTCTTCCCCTTCGGATAACCCCCCTCCAGCTCTGCCATAGATGACAGCAGCTCGACAGCAAAGGAAGAGAAAGAATACACAAAAGGGGTAGGTGAAGAGGGGAAAGGAGAGAGGAAACGGTGGGGGAAAAAAAGTGTTTGACCTGGCAACTTGCTTTAAGCCTTGATAAGCCAAGCCGAGCTCTCCATCTTCATTGAGATAACCCCAGTCCTCAGTCTTGCTAGAAGTAAAGGACAGAAAAAGGAAAGAAGAGGACAGAGAAAGACAAAAGGTCAATTGCAACAGAAAGGGGAAAAGTACAGAACTCTTATTGCATTCATTTTTTTTAAAGCAAACTTTCATTGCATTATATTTTCTTTTCCACCATGCTAAATGAGATGAGAAGAACCACGGCCAGTTAATGAGGCCCTGGTTGTGCCTCTGGGTCCCCCTCTGGGGACTCGTGGAGGCTTCTCCTCCCTCCACAGCAATGACATTGCTGCACCAGGCACTTCGGCAGCCCTTTCCTTACTGCTGCCGACAGAGGAACACCACGTTGGAAGGGACATTCAAGTTGGAAGGAACCTTTGGAGATCACCTAGTCCAACTTCCTACTCTAAGCAGGTCTAGAAGAGATGCTGTGAATCAAGATTCTCAAGATCTTTCTGTTTTTACTGAAAAGCCCAACTTTGGGGACCAGAACTTGAGTTTTCATTTCTATACGGCCAAATTGTTTCTCATAAGAAAAAGTTTAGAAGACATACTACCTAACTCAAAACTACATTAAAGTCTTGTGCTTAAAAACCAGGGAGGAGAAGTGAGGAGCAAGAGTAATAAGTGAGAGAACAGAAGTTGGAACAAGGGGTAGGGAAGAGGTAAAATGAAAAATGTAGAGAGCGCGAGACTGAACCGCAGTATTACGACTGAGGAATAACATTAAGGCCCTAGGGAAAGACCTGGCTAAGAGGGCAAATCTTCCTAGGGGAGGGGCACCTCATGCAGTTCAGGGAGAGTGCAAAACCCTTCAGAACAACCCAGTCTGTGAGAGGAATAAGCTACACTGGCAAAAACACGTATCTGTGGGACATCTGTGTCTGCATTAAGACTCTGGCTAGCATCAATATATCAGAGGAATCTATTTTTTCTCATTCCTCCCAGTACATTTCTCATGGTTTCACCTTGTCCTGTCTTAAACAACCCACCGTAAGTGGGTACTTTACCCCTTTCTCTTCCAGACCTCCTTCAGTCTAGCAGGTCTCACTGATAGGACGTTTTTCTGATCGCGTGAAGGACAAGTTTAGCTATTTCCTTCCTTCGGCCCCAGCTTCCACTGCTCTAAAATCAATTCTCTCTGACTCTGCATCAATAGAAGGTTTCCTTGATCATCAAGTCAAACACATGAGAGCATTTCCTCCAAACAATCTTCAATCCAAAACAGCCTTTGATACTTTTTTCCTTAAATTCTTTCAGACCCATGTAAGATCCAATCTCCTTCATATCCCCCTAGGCCGAAAAGTGCCCAGAAAATTCTCCTCTCACCTCAGCAGCAGGTATTTCATTTTAACACTCTTTTTCAAATTATGAAAGGCAGGGAACTCATTTATCTTCTTTAATGAGGTGTTGAGCACTTCACAAGTGAATGAAGTGAGCTGGTCAACCTGACCAGGAACACTTGCTACAGCAACATTTTCCTTGACTTCAATTTGCTTTTGAAAGTCTTTACTTTTTCTTTTTTTTTTTCCCTTTTGGAAATAAGGAAAAAAAAAAAAAAGAACTCACTTAATATATCATTAAACTTCCAGAGAGAAAAAAGCCAAACTCAGATGCATCTCTTGTTTCAAAAGGAGGTGTAGCAGATGCCATTCCCTTGCATGGAAAGCTCTGCACATTTAAGTGGAAAAACATGCATGAGCTTTCTCCTACAAATTTTCACAAGAGGAAAGTGCTGAGCATGCTGCTCCTAAACTGCATGCTTCAGGCCTGGCTCCGTCTTTGGGGCAGCTCTGTAGGCGTTATTTACTGAAGTGATTTCCAGATTAATTTTGTTTGGTTGGCCCCGGCTCCTTCATGCCTTTCCCATCTGCCAAGCCAATGCTTCTGTCCCATGCACCCCACTTCAGCACCTCAGTTGCACGTCACCCAAGCAGGGTCCGGTTTCTTGGAAACGGCATATATCAGTATAGCCCAGTATAATGCAGAATGGCAATGAAATCAAGAAAAATAATTCCAAAGTGCATATTTAGATTTTTAGAAAAACTCAAGCGAAACATCTGGGCCTGGGGCAAACACACACTCTGAGGCTGGCAGAGGCCAACAGAAGTCATGTATTCCCTTCTAGCCTGAATGACAAGCCTTAGCCTTTGAATCCACGCTTGCTAGTATAAATGGACATAATTGGCATGAATCAATCCCAGATCGGGTTTATAAGAGGGGTTTTGAGATGACACAGCACTGCCACGAAAGGACCCCGGCACTCAAGAGGGTGGTCCCGACTGCAGAAAGCCCAGTACCTCCTGGCCATCCTAGAGTCTGAGCATGCGAGTTCCCAACACTCGCAAACATTTCAGGCGCCAACACTTCGAGAATCAATCTGTTAAAGTCCTATTGACAGATCTGGGGAAAAATCTTATCTTCACCCATATGCAGCAGGTTTCTAAAAAGATCTGCAGGCTGATATACACAGGGGCTAGGCTTACTGGACTGGTTTGGGTCAATTTGTTAATCAGGTCCTGTTTTGTTTCAGACAATCTTAACAAAACATGTATTTAGACCCTGAAAAACAAACAAAACCCCCAGGATGGGTCTTTGCCATTTATTACAAATTAGTAACCCGGGAATTCTCACCAGATGAGCAGCATTTTAAAGAGACACGTTTTCCTTTGAAAAATAGTTTTCCTTCCTTTTTGAATCATATGTTTTATGGTCAACGAGGAAATCAACTCAAGGGGGTGCCATTATACTAAGGGAAATAAGCATTTAATCTGTATTCCTCAAAATGGAAATCATCTAGATTCTCTACTCCTAGAAGTTCAAATTGACCAACTCATTAAGGCTAATAAGGCTTTCTCTCCCCCCCCCCCCCCGGCGTGCTCCCTCCCAGGACAGCAGCTGGTGACCTGCACTGCAGTCCGCTCTCTCCTGGAAAAGGGAGAGAAATTCCCGTCCCAAATGCCTCCCCTCGTCCTTTGTGCATCCATATGGAAGTAGCTTAAAGGAGAGGCATGCATACCAAAATCCCAGAAATGTTAATTTTAGCATGGTAAAATAATTACCATCTCTTAATAAAAGATAAAGGGCATTTCATCTGAAAATGCAGATATGCTTTTTTTTAATTAAATGGAAAACTAATGCACACTGCAGATTAGCTATACCACAGAGTGGGAAGCAGCGATAAGAACAGAGGTATTCGTAAGCAGAGGTATGAGCCCTTGCACGTGAAGGCCTCTTCCAGCTGCAGAAGATACCTGCATGCGAAGTTGGTGCCGGCCATTGGCTTTGCACCGGGGCCGCGGGCAAGAAGCGCCAGCAGAAACCAGCCACCAATTCTGCAGAACTCCCTTCAGGGTCATCACAAAACTTAATTTCAAACATTAAGCCTGATGTGCTTTGAGCTCTCCGCTTAGGTCACCACCCGGTCTTTTGGAAGCTCTACGTTTCATAAAAATGTCATGATCGCAACAAGTCTGAAAGAAAGATTCTGAGAACTAGAACAGAGAACAACGCTCACTTGGTTTCACAGTCAGTTATTGAAGCAGAAAATTAGCTGGAAGTTAAACTTGATGCTTTGTCCCTCCATCTCCTTGCAGTTGAAAGTCAGCAGGAAAAAAGAAAAAAAAAAAAAGCAGAGCTCACTGCATTTATATGGGGCTGCTTTTAATTCCAGCTCCCCCTTGACCTGGTGTCAAAGGACTTTCCCCAGGACCAGGGAGGAGGACAGGATGTGCTACGGGGGTAGTATTTTTCCCCTGATTTCCTCATGTCCTACTTAAAAGATCTGGATCATATGCAAGTATGAAGTGAAGAAAGGGCAGCTTCCCAACGGGATAAAGCCAGGCTCCATCCCCAGCCTAAGTGGCTGGGGCATGAGAACATCAACCTAGGAGCAACTCTTCAGACACTGGGTTCCTCCCCTTCAATCCTGCTTTTGGGCTATTAACAGGGTGGTTCTGTTAATCCCACGGGTTTATCAAATTGGGCACACTTTGAAGGCCATACACCTTTGTTTTGAAACCACCCGTAGAGAGAGAGGTACCAGGACGAAGAGATATGGGAGCGCTCCTTGTCATACCAGTAGGAGAAAAAGCCGCTCTTGCTTGTAAATCCCACTTCAGAATTTACAGTCCTACTAGAAAAGCTTTCCCTTAAAATATTTAGTAATTAAAAGATTAAAACAAGAAAGTGGTTTTATTTCTCACGCTGGCATGTCTAGGTAAAGAAGCTGCCTATGTACAGAATGCAAATTTGTGCTGGAAGGGGAGGGAACATTAATTTATACCCGCAAATATAATAACCCACCTTCCCCCAGCATTTGTTTCCACCTGTTTTATTGCCATTGGTTCCAGCCTACAGTTTATAAAGCGACCCAATATACAAACAACCGCCCAGGAAACCATATAAAGGGGAAGCCGGTGGTGATTAACAAGCCATTGGACAACTCATGGCAGAAAACTGCCATTTTTCCAGCCAAGGGCCGTTTGAGAGGCAAGCAAGAGCTGAATATTCCCGGGGCGAGTGAGGGGAGGAAATCGGATATTGCACCTGGAGACTACAAATCTCTCAAATCTCCTCAAGAGGCCAAAAAAATGCAAAGGCCTGATTGCGTGAAGCTTTTAAACTGCAGCTCGCTCCCGCATTTGCAGGGAAAGAGAGCTGTAGTCTGTTGGAAAATTAGATCACTTTAGCGTGTTTGATGATTTCTGCATTTGATTCCATCCGCACTGTAGAAGTTGCTAAATAAAAGCCTCCAAAAACAGAGCTGCTACAGAGCGACCCGAGTCTCCTTGGCAGGCTGAGTGTCAGCAGCCAATACGCGTTCCAGTGCGGCCAACGACTGATTACTGCTAGGGACCAATGCTACAATCCGTATATACAAGTGGGAAATACATCCAATGGCCACAAATTGTATTAAAAAAAAAAAGCTGGCAATACTATTGTTATTATATGTATGCTACTATATATAATACTACATATAAAATACTATATATGTATATGTGTGTGTGTGTGTGTGTGTGTGTGTATATATATATATATATATATATATATATATAAAAATTATCTTCTGCAACTAGTTTACAAACCTCTCTCAGTAGAAGCCACAACAGTTACATCTTTTTACTACCTTGCTGAAGGCCAAGTGCTTAGGAAAAAAGCCTCACACGTCTATATTTGTCAAATATGCAGGGAGAGAATTGGAGATGAACATTCAATTTCCTTGCACTAAAACAAACATTTGCTTTACATATTACCTTGCTGCTTACTCCATATAATTTTGTCCTCTCGCAAGATTATTACTTTTTTATTTCTCCTTCGCCCAGATAGCTGCAAGGATTGATTTTATGTCCAGCAATGTAAACCCACTGTTATTACAAGGACAGATGCGTGTCTGCAATATCAACTCTCAACTATGGGAAACCTGTGATCAAAAGGATGTTCTTGGCTCTCAGTTTAAATGCAAGAAAACCAGTGACATGAGTGTTACTAGAGACTACAGAGCGTTAAACAGAGCTGCTTTCCCTCGCTTCGCGGCACGATCCCTGCCTTTGCTCTCCCCCAGTACAAAAGTAAAAATCCAGTTTTGTTCACGTCAGCACTGGCGTTTCCGCCTGACCAGGACCTCCCCTGCCTTGGTGATGCACAGGCCCAAAGACGAGGGCACTGCACCCACGATGAGGTCTGGATCTCGGTCCCAGCTTTACGGCCCATCCTTGAGCCAAGGTCCTGAACAGACTCCAGCAACTGATAACAGCCCTCAATATCTTTTTAAATTTTTGACTGCATCCCGTCTCTCATGGTTTGATCACCCCCTCCCCGTGCTCCCCGGCCACACTTACCGGTTCGTCTCGCACATCCCTTGGTAAGCCTCAATCGCATCCTCTTGATCCACATGCTTGTCGCTGTTGGGCCAGCTGGCATGGGTGTTGATGTTTGTTTCCTAAATTTAACACGCAAAACACAGCAACGTGAACTCCTGCACATCTCTCCATGACTTTCCAAGCTCCTGATACTAAACACCTCCCAACCACACTCAACAGAGCCTCCCTGGGGCACCCACCAGGCTGCAGAGTTTCTAGGGATTCAGAAGCATGGAGATACGGCAGAGGTTAGCAGATGGAGGAAGGGTGCAGTGAGCCTGGGACAGAGATAAGGGTGATGTGGGGCCTGAATTATCAAACACACCAAAACTTCAGAGAAAGGTAGGACAGTGAATTAAGAAGCCCAAATGAGAGTTTCGGAAAATACGTCCTTTGGTCAGGACAGCCTTTCTAAACAAAAAAGCCCTCACACAAATGTGATGGGCCAAGCTCTCTTCTTGTCTCCATGCCAGCAGAGACACATCTGATCCGCACCAGCATCATGTGAGCAGAATATGGTCCAGAAACTCTTTTTCACTATCACATTTCCTTGCAGAATAAGGTAGCTGTCACAAAACATCACCTGGACCAACTCAGACAACCACACCTTGATGGAGACAACCATACCTGGGACGTACCTCAGAGAGCCATACCTGGGATGAAGAATTTTTTCCTTGGTCTGGGCTGGCTAGGCTTTGCCAGTGGTGTCAAACACCTAGCACTACAGACCACCAAGGGTCCTGGACTGTCTGAAATGAAGTCACGGACCACAGCTCATCCAGAGGATGGGCCTCCTACATCCCCTGGACCTATCCTGATGCCCAGGGCCTACCAAAGCAGAAACATCATCGCTAAGGCAGGCAGTGAATTCCCAGAGACAAGAGTAAGAAAGGGGGCGGGAGGAGACCCTCTCAATTACCATATTTTTGCCTGTCTCCTTTTGCTGGGCCGCGTTCATAATCTGCGTCCTCAGGATAAGAACCTCTTCTTTCCGCACTTCCAGCTCTTCGTTGGCCGATTTCAGCTGGTTCAGCAAGAGATTGTAACTGTCCTGGATGTCATTGGAGGAATTGTTCTGGGTCGCCCGCTCTGCAATAGCCTTCCTCAGTTCGTTCAGTTCGTTTTTCAGTTTCTTGTTCTCCGATTCCAGTTCTTGCCTCTGGAAAATACCAAGCCGTTACCCTGTGGAAATAAACTGTCCCATCCATTTCCGTTATGCCTCTAATGTAACTCAATTACCGATGAACAGAGCTGACTGAGCAGCTCATGCCAAGATGAGGATTTTGCTATCAGTCCGGTCCAGAAATGATTTTTGCAGCTTCCCTCACCTCGGTTCATATCAGGCTGCCATCAGAAGCCCATTGCCATTTAATAATAATGCTACAGAAGTGACATATGGGAGAATTCTTACTTGTTGATGCTATTTCTAAACACAAAGTATTTAGAGAGCCTGAACACGTTTGTTTCTTTTCCATCCTTTTTCCTTCTCAATCAAGGAAAAAATCCCATGACATTTAACCCATTCTTGCTCTTCATTAGATAAGCCGGGAGACTTGATTTTACGCAGCACTTCCTCCTGGCTCATTTCCAGTTAGGTGAGCTCTGAATTCCCACCACGGCTTATCTAGCAGGCCTTGTTGTAATTCTCCACCCGTGCAACATTTGGAGCCGGAGGATTTTCTCACCCTGACTTGTCAGCCGCTGGCAGTTGACAGACAGGGTCAACGCCGTACCAGTTTTTATGCCAGTCCGCTTCTCTCAAATTGCGATGCACGAGCATTGCCGTTTTTGCTGAGATGACCCAAGCTCTGATTTGCTTTTGCATGACCGTGGAAGACAGGATTAATGAAGTTTGACAGCTAAAATCACCCGGACGGCTGCTCTGCCTTCCCCGCAGGCCCCCAGCCCAAGGCTGGCAACACCAAATTGGGCAGGAGCAGCAACCCGCATGTCCCGCTATTACAAAGCCAAAAAAAAAAAATTTGAGATGCAAGCAAGATAAAAACCTAGTTTGTGAGCGATTCAAGGTCAGGTCTTCCCTAGGGACCAACCCTCACAGAGATTCCCAGTGTCTGCAACAGCACAAGCACAAGCTTTTGTGGGGGCAACAACCCCCCCCCAAAATTCGGGTGCTTGTCTCCCCTCTTTTTGACTCTTTCCACAGTTTTCTCATCTGATCCCACTTATCCACGGGATATCCGCCTCAGGACTGGCTTTGGCTGAAGCAAGCTACCGGATCTGAAATGACTGTACAATTTGAACAGGGTGTTGATAGCACAGCTGCGTAAGCCTCATTTCCACAGGCAACCAGTGGTATAATTACAAACCCTTACAAATTATAAATAGCACGCTATACAGCAGCAGAGGTGTGAACGGAATAGCTGATCTGGCATCTGGACAGACAGCATGCTCCGAGCTGAACAAACACCATCATTAACAGAGTATCTTCAGGTGCTTTATACCATCTGTCATTTAAAGAAAAAATTCGTTTTTTATCCCTTTATGTTTATCCTGCAATTCCTCCACATCCACATTAACCAGAGGCCAGCGCTTGCAGCAGAGGGAGTGCATGACAGACTAGCTCACTAAATCTTACTAACATCGGTTGGAAAAGTGTGTGCATGGTAGGAAATTTGTACCAAAAAGGATTTAACTCTCTACTGAGACTTTCTTAAAGATTTAACTGGTGGCAGCCTTTCAGCAAAGCCCAGAGAAACTGGCCACCGGTACATTGGCAAGTCCGACAGGGCCAAAGCATTGGCGGACTTTCCACCCCTTTTTCTAGACATGCTCAGACAGATGAAGGGGAAGAAGAAAGGGATTAATAAACATTGCAGAGCAGCCAGTTGTGCAGAGAAGCAGTTTTTACTGTAGCAGACTCTTGCCTGCCTTTCTCAAGGCCAGCTTGCATTTGTATTTGCAGGGACTGGCTAGAGGGAGCTGTGCACGGGTTGCAAACGGAGTCGAGAGGGCTTGGAGCCCTGCGATAACCAACAGCCCCGCTCGAACACCCCACGAACAGGAGCACGCCTTGGACTCTCCTCAGAGTTTACATTTGCATTAATTCCCTACTTAGCGCATCAAAATATTTTCATATTTTCCTGAATCATACACATTTGCTCACAAAATGACTGGTTTGGCTTCCACGCTTCTGTTTGTTAGTTCCTGTAAATTTGGAAGCGATGCCACCACTTCAGCCCACTGTGCTCCCTGGTGGACTTCAGGCAGACATTAAAATCTCTCTAGGCATGGGTGAAATTTCATTCTATAATATTACTGGACCTGCTCACGGCACAAGGAGGACTGAGCATTAGAAATGAGATCTGACCTTCAGACAGATCTAACCCCTAGTCTTTTGCTCACACAATCTCCTTCTCAAAATACCTGGATGCCCAAATAAAATGTTTTGAACTTGGAAGAGGAGATTTCTACTTGGAGCATGAAAAATCCTGTTCCTGCAGCGTACTCCAGTGCCACAGGTCTATTCAACAAGTTACACGGACCAAACGTCATGAACTTGCGCTCACACTTGTCCCAACACCTACAGCGATTAGAGATGTGAAATGGGTACCCAGCCCTAGCTGCGATGGAAAAATAACCTCACCCTTCAGGATGGGGCTTATCCAGCAAGGCTGGGTGAAGTGTGAAGCTGGGTGAAATGGAAATCAGAGGGCAGCACTGCCATGCCAGCAATTTGCCCTCTCTTCCATTTCTGGTACTTGATAGGGGGGGGGAAAACCCTCAGGAAGCTCATTTAGTGATGAGCTTACAAGTCTAAGGGATAAAATAAGCATCTCAGCTGTGTAGACAGCGAGAAATCAAATTATGCATTGGGTTCTTGCTAGGAACACAAAGTCATTGCAATGACTCCTTGGGGCTTGCTTCCCCACTCCCACTCTCCTAACCAGAAAAAGCAGGCCAGAAAATACATTTTTCACTGACAAACCTTTTGCTGAACAGGCATAACTCAGGGACACATCTCTCACCTGAATCTCCCCAGGAGAATAAGTGACCTATCTCGCATCCCTCCAACCCTATTTCATGGCTAACTCAACACCTGGCTGGGCACATTTTGGGACAGCATCTACTGAAAACTCTACCTACTACAAGGGACACCTAATTTACACCTGCTGTAAGCACATCCCTAATTAGTCCAACAAGTTTATCACATTCTCTAGCAGCACTACAAAAAGCCCATCATCCAGCCATGCTTCTCGAAGGACCCAAGGGCCCTGGCTCACACTCGTACTTCCCATATACAACACCTGCACAGAGGGGCCATGCATGTCGAAAAACAGCATCTCGAACCAAGACCCAAAAGCGAAGAGAAGGTCACGGAGTACTGAACAACCATGAAATATTGCTGAATAAAGGCCAGGCAACCCCACTTCACAAGCAGTTTCCCAGACACATCTCAGTCTGAATGGGAGTAAGGATGAGCACGAGGAGGGTTTGCAGGATGGATGCAAAAGGAACTGATGCCAAACCTGTGCTAAGTGAGCACGAACACCCCTCCCAGCGCTTGCCTGGCTGCTGCTACCACACAGACATCCAGAAACACCCTTAAATCCAACAAAACTGTGAACCTAAGCAACCAAACCAGAGAAATGGGCAGATACCACTTTGTGATACTACCAGTTACCAGTAGTGCTTATTATACATGCCCCAACTGACTTTTATGTTTTATGGATCCTATTTTTAAATGTATATATTTAAATTTACATTTATACTGTTTATTATATTCATATTTATATGAATTACCTGACTCCAACAGGAACCCTGAGTCAGCCAAGACCCTACCCAAGCACCCTCTCACAGGCAGACTTTGCAGACGCCGCAGTTCTGTCTGACCGCAGAGCTGATTTTCCCCAGCATACTTCTCCATCTGCCACCCAATCATCTCATGCTCTTGCTCTGCCGTTTCACATGCACTAAACGGAGAGAAGGGAGAAACCCTGCGATGGAAAAACTGTTTCCTATTTCCTCTGGTTACAGGTGACTTCAAATAATCAGGATCACCATGACCTCTGGAGGTGGCCGATGCCTACACCAACGTGTCCGTGTCTCACCTAGGTCAAAACTCAGATTAGAAGGTCAGGGAAATAGGTTGATTTCTGAAAAGATGCTGCAGCTGCCTTTCTAAAACCTTCTCAGTCGCCTTATTTAAGAGGCTGCGCAACCCTGGCATTTACAGCTCTGGCTGGCAAGCACAGAAGTTCACGCGCAAGGTATCCGTTCAGCTTAGCTGCACGGGAATCTTTGCAAAACAAGAAAACCAAACTCCAGTCTGCTGTCTTGTTCCTAGGAAGTGAGGTGAACACAGCAATTTAGAGGTAACTGGCCTAAGGAGCCCCAGTGTTTTTTTAAAAGAGCGTGTCGGTGGCGTAGCAAAGCCAACATCCCTTCCTGCTCCCTTAGCTAGCGACTCAAAACCCATTCACACACCGTTTGCTATGTGCAGACTCTAGACACCTGAGCCTAATTCTGCAGGATGAAGACTTTTTAAACCGCTTGAGGTGGTAAAAAAGAAAAATAAATTCAATCATACCGTTGTCTTGAAGGAGCCACAGGCAGTGTAAATATCTGAGATATAAATTAGCAGGGGGAAATACAAAGCTCTGCCTCTCTTCTCTATAGTGTTATTTTCCCAGAACCAGCTTCATGGGGAAAGAAGGGAGAAACAGCCATCAGAATTAGCTAAAAGTCACTCTTTCTTTGCAGATAGAGATTTTAGGTGATGTTTTACATTCAAAACTGGGAACGACGCCAGGGAGCTGTAACACGGCCTCTCTCTGCTCCCCTCTCCCATGGGGAACACCCAGTGCTTTGCTTTCAGAGTAAGTACTTCCTTTCACTATGTCATTCGAAGCAATTGCTCCTGGCTTTTCCCAGGGACCTCAGCTCTCCCTTGACTGAAATTCAAGCAACGTGCCAGGACCGCAAATTTGCCGTTCTACAGCTAGTCCGTGCAGCGCGTAACCAGAAAATTCAACTTCATAACCACTTGCGTGCATTTGCTGGGCATCTGCCAGTTGTTTCCTCTGGCACGTAGAAGGAAAAGAGGAACTGCCAGTAAGGAGGCCCAGGAGAGATCACCTTTCTCTCACTGAGCATGCTATTGAGCTAAATCATTCTCTCAGGCCTGTTGTTCACTACTGCAACCCCTAGCTCAGTTTCATGCAACCGAAGAAAAAAACGTGTTAATTCACATAAATGTCAAAACTGCAGAAGCCATTTGAGAAGCTGGCGCTTCTAATCTGCGAGCTTTTCCCACGGCCAAACTGCCTCTTTACAGCTTCAAGAGACTTGAAACGTTTATAGCTGTGTTTAACCAGTGACACTTGGGCAAGGATATATTAAAGTCCCTGCCATGCTGCTCTTCCAGCAGCTGCGCAGGGATACTGATGAAACTCAGCAGGGATCAACCAGAAACAGCATGTCTGACACGTGCACCAGAAATACTGCCTTCAGAGACTAAAAATTAGATGGACTAAGTGCCAAAAAAGCTTCTGCTAGAGATCTGCTATTACTGACGAACATAAGTCCTTGCCATCTTCCATTTCCTTAGGAGGAGATAACGCAGATGGTAAAAACGGGTATTATTACTGTTAGCTGGTTCAGTATGACGTTATTCTGGGTAACGCATGTCCCCCGGGATTTCTCAGCTGTATTTAAAGGGACAGGGATCTGACATTTAGGTCTGCACTAAAAAAAAAAGAAACCCTTACAGAAAGGCAATCCCAGAAACTGGTTCTCCAAAGATGAGCAGGGCATAACGATCCACCTAAGAGTGAAGACCAGAAGCATTTGGGTACAGAGTCAGAGAACCACCCGCCTCCTCCAGAAGAGGAGGATCCAGATGGCAGAGTCGGCGAAGAGGCAGGTCGAGTTTTCCTCCCAAGAGGCCAACACAGCCCGGCACGTTGGAAACCCAAGGAAAGTGGACAAGCAGTGGAGAGGTCAAGCCTGGAACAAAACACGCCTTGGGCTTCAGCTGCAAGAATTTGCAACTATGGCTGGGCAGGCTGCCGAGACCAGTAGAGCTGTATTAAGGAAAACCCAAAGTTTTCCACTGGGCAAAAGCAGAGTCATAGTCGGGACAGGTGAAGTGGACACACACCCTTTCACCGCACGTAGGCTCTGCGGGTGCCTCTGAAACAGGTAGAGCAGCAGAACAGACGTTGCCCGAAAGAGAAACACCAGTGGTCGCCCCCCAAGGGCAGGGGGCTGCAGGAGAGCTATGGCATGCTTTTGCACCGCCGCACGGCTACAGTCCCCAACTGACAGACCCAGGCACAGGAGGGTTCGATTAATTACCACTGTCAGGTAATCCGGTGGGTTGTTAGAACCCAGGTGAAAGGTGACAGCGCTACGTACGCGTTCCTCACCTTCAGGCTGTTGTATGCAAAATCTTCACTGTCTGAAGCCATTTCAGTCTTTGTTTCAATTACCTGTGAGGATTAAAAAGACAAACTCATGTCTGAGAGCAGCCTGAGGAACTGACACGTTGGCTGACCAGTTCCCCTGCGGGCCGAGCAAATAACCTATTATGAACTGGCATTCACTAGAGTTCCTGATCCAAGTAGCATCCTTCTCCTAAATCACGTCTCTGTCACAAAAGTAATAAATCCAGTCCCAACCCGACTTCTGCTGTGGCAGCTTGACTCAAACCACAGTAAATTCAGTGTAACATCACTTCTGATGTCCTAAAGCAGGGCCAGGATCACATGCAAAAAAAGCAGAAAGGACACAAGGGCCATGTAGCTCCTCAGGGCTCCTTTTGTGGAGGGGCGGTGGCAGCTTTTTCTCCCTGTTAAACAAAAGAGGAAGGCTCCCTCCTTCCCTAACAGAATCAAACATCTAGATTTAGATACCTAAAGGTAGACCTGTAACTTGCGCTACCCGTGGAAGTACAACAAGCAACGAATAAAGCCTTGAGTTATTCTCATACAAGCTCCACCTAGATGAAATCTGGGGAAAGACTTCAGGAGAAATGGTTTAATCTCTTGTTAATGCCTTAAGGACTGTGGCTTATTGTAGCTTTCAAAGAAGTGCAGTCATTAGGGGAACAATCTTCAACACACTGATAGGAACCTTATTTGTTTGTTTTTATTATCAGGCTCCATAGCCTGGGAGACTAGGGAAGTTTCTTATTTCATGTATTTTCTGCAAATTGCTAGCAACGATCAATATAAATATCTGGTCATGCAAGTAAGCCATCACGGATGATGATTTAGTTGAGTCTCTTATTGCATCTATCAATAGATTCCATGCTGAAGAGAAAAAGAATAATTACCTAACAACCCAAGTGAAAGCCCCAGGTATTTTAATTATGAAGCCCGGAGCGACAGCATTTCATACACAAAGGCCTTTGCTGCTCCGTGATACCACATGCGTGGTGCTGCCACTTCAGAGCGTTGCTCTATCTCCCCACAGGCCACTGTCTCCATGTAGCATGTCGGCCGGTGAACCAGCCACAAACCTCCAGTTGCAGATGGTGGGGGAAAAAATATGCACAAGAACTGCCACGAAAAGCCCCCCCCCCCCGACGCCAAACATTAGGCTGTGGCAGCCGTGGCAGCCCGCGTGCAGATTCCGGTTCCAAGGCTGGACCAACTCCTGCCTCTCAGTTACTGCTGGGCAATCGGTGATACGGGTTTTTTAAAATGACTTTTGGGCAAACCATCCAAAAAGTAGGAAAATCTTTTTTTCCCAAAGGAGAAAGAATATATCCAAGGAAGATCCCCTCCGCGACAGGAAGAATGCATGCTGGTAACAGCTATCTCGCTACTTCTCATTTGCGGTAGCCTTGTTTAGGCTACATTCCTATACAATCATCACTGGGGAAAAACGTCACATAGATTGCATAAACATACCAAGCTGAGGACACAAGCCTGACTGACGTGCCTGCAAAGTGCTCATCAGCTCATGCCATGCAGGGAAAACGAAAGACACTCTGCAGAAACTACAGGTAGGCCTGCAAAATAAGGCTTTCACAACCAAAATCCACAGAAAGGGAGGGCTGTTGGACACAACTGATAACCAGGGCCTTTGTTTACATGGCTGCCGACCACTAACACGCCCCTAGGCTTATTCTAGCCAAACGGCTGTATCTGAGTCCATCAGATTTCGGTCTCGCGTTCGTAAGGTTGCAGCAAGCACTGCTGCTCAAGGTCCCTTTCCTCTCTCTGGTCTCAGCTAGAGAAACTCAGCTCACTGTTAAGATTTCGCATGGGGCAAGTAAACAGGATCAGCGCAGGGCCAATTACACCTCCGGCAGGATAAAACACTCCAAAATTGATTTTCTGTTTCACTGATTTCAAATACATTGTTTTTGGTGAGGAAAGAGGTGGCAATCAAGTGTTATTCCCTATTCATGCCTAGCAGGATGATGTATGTATTTGGAAAGAACACAACCACTTTTCTGGGGATGTCTATGTCATAGCAAGGAGACTGAGAGATCCTACAGTGATGTTAATCCATCCTAAGAGGATTTCCACACTCTCAGACACTAGACATCCAACTTACCTGGCTGATTTCCTCTAAAAATCAATGGAAGAGAGGCTTTCCCAAAGGCCAAGTTGGAGAGCTACATAAAGCCTCCTTTTTATTTGCACCTTAAGGCAGGGAGGATGCAAGTATGAGTTGGAGGAGACCGAGCAGTTCACATGAGCCAACGCATCCAGAGCTGCACGAGGGACGGTGGAGCACTGGCATCAGGACATTCCCCCTTTGAGCCTCCAAGTAGGAGAAGGAGCACCAAAAACTCCTCACAGAGCTGCTCTGACATAGCTGCCGAGGGATAACATGGGTTCTTCCTCCCCTGTTCCACCGTCCTGCTGTCCTTAGCTGCCAGAAAGGTTTCTCCCCATCTCCCTGATGGATCTACTGCCCCTTAACTGGAACTCATCACTCAAACCTGAATTCCTACACCACGTGTCCTCAGGCTGCCAAGGGAAGCCAATTACAAGCGTGAAATATCAGCATCAACGCAAAGACATCTCTTACCTGGGCTTTCTTGCCTTCCTGCTCCTTTTTCTCCAGCTGGGTTTGCAGTTTCTTCCTCTCCTGCTCGAGCTCTCTCACTCGCTTCTGCAGCTTGAGGAAGAGCGTCATGTCCATGGCTGCTTTCTCCATCCCAGCCTCCTGGGACAGAACAGGGCAGGGGAAAACAGGGAAGACCACGGTGGAATTTAACAACCGCACACAATACTGGGGACACATTTCCCTACCACCTGCCTCCGCAGCCTTTCTGTGGCAGCCAACTCCAGAAGGTGTTCACGCTGCAGGCACTGCAGTGCTCTCTTTCGCCTGTTTTAGGCCGATCTGCTGTGAGTTCATTGCGAGGGACTTGTAGTTTTAACAGCACAGAACCAGACAGCAGATAACAGCTCTGAGCTCACCTTATCCGTAACCATTTACGGCAAGTTACCGATTTCTCCAAGCTACATATATTTGTAAGAGGCTTTGAATCTCAGCCTGTCATTTATTGGGTTTTTTTTTAATTGGCACTTTTAGTATTTCAAACAAAGTAGAGCCCTGCCAGTGGGAGGGCAGACCCCAGGAACGCTCATCCCTCGTCCGCACTTTGCATGCTCTTAAGTCACGAAAGTGGAGTTTAAAAAAGCAGCCTATTCACACATAAGCAAAATCTCTCTCCTTTTCCCCAGGACTTCTTGATAAATTATTCTTGATAGAATAATTTAGGACGTTCTTTTCTACATTGAGGGAGCGTTGATTACAGCGACTGCACCAGCCAGCAAAGTATTTGTAAAGACGAAATGGAATGAAAACGCTCAGGGCAAAGGGAAACGAACTTTGTAATCCTGGTGGAGGAGAATCACTATATCGACATTACCGTGAGTGCTAGTAATAACTAACGGTAACAATGCTTACAGCTTTGGTGCATATTCCTCAGCCTTTAAGCTGGCATGGGCACAACACAGCATTTTATTATTTTTAGGGCCCTATTTAAGTCTGACCCCACAAGCCAGCAAGCATTTGCTGCAGCGCTGCCACCTTACAATCCCTCAAGAGCAATTAGCAAGATATTTCTGCAGCGCAAAAGCAATTTCCCTGGTGTCGCTGGGCTCCAGGCTGCGTTCCTCCCACGTGCTCCCTGCGGAGCGAGACCTGTGCCACTTGGTTCCCAAAACCAGGAGAGATCTGCCCAAGTCACCCTACCTCCACTTGCTGAATTGCATCCTCAGTGTCCCCTAGCTCGGAGGTCGATATCGACGGGTAATTGGAGTCGGACTCCAAACTGCTTTGGTTGGACGGGTTTCTCCTGTGCCCCGGAGCTTGCTGTCAAAGGGATGCAGATACAAAACACATTCAGCGCTTTAGGAAGGGAATATTTTAAAATAAAATCCTTTAAAATAAAATGTCAAACGATACAGAAGCTCAGTTTAAGTATTCTGCATGAATTAAAGGTTGTTCAGGACACCAGAGGCCGGTGAAGCGTGAACGTGCAAATCTGAGCGCAAGATTTCTGCTCTCTGCGGTACCCTAAGGGGTTTCCTCCAAACGCTCAGCCTTCCAGCTAATCAGGAGCATTCTTTAATTATTGCATAATTTTCAATAATTCTTCTAAAACTGTAGCAGAGCTGAATGTAAAGACTTAAACTTTTGAAATTTGGAAGTCAAGATTTTCTTTAATTCAACACCCACTTGGCATGTCAGCATCACCGAAACCAACAAACAAAAAACCCATAAAAACCATGAGCCAGCTTTTGCCGAGATGCACGGAAATCTCTACACCGTAAACAGAGAGGCTGGCAAGATCAGTGTCCTTTTCCAAGGAGCGCGGGTGCTTTGGCTTCAGCATAGACCTTCAGTCTTAGCAACATGAAGCACAAACTGCCCAATAATGTCAGTTCTATCAAGTATTTTGAGGATTAGGGAGCCACGTTATCCCTCTGTCAACATCATGACCAGGAGAGGACAGAACAAGGAACACTTCAGGACTTCTGTTACCTTTATAATAGTAATTTCATCCCTCAGATTGTCGTATCTCTGCTCCAGCCTCGAATATTCTTTTACCAGGTTCTGGTAACGAGATCGCTCTTCTTCCAGCTCTTTCTTCATCTGGAGATTTTCCTCAACCGTATTTTGTGCAAATCCATCTTTAAAATAAGAAACAGCAACAGTAAATCGTAATCTTCAACCCTGAATGCGCATATGTGCAATAACACTAAGTCACAAAATGTTCTCTGCCAAGAATCTTGAAAATGCACATAACCTTCCTCTCGTATTTAGAGACTATTATAATCCAGCTCTTTCTGCCTGCCGTTTGGAAGAGCCCCAGCTCTTCTGCTCTGAGAGCACAACCCTCTCCCAGTTGAGTTAAAGAAAAATCTCCAGCACCTACAAAGCAGCTCTTGTACGCTCCCAGGCCGGCCACAAACCCACTCATGAGTAAGAGCAGTACAGGATGGAAATACACTCATGTTTCAGAAGTGCCTTGGGTATTCACTGTATTTTAAGACTTTTCTCACAGATGCCCCGCCGCCACCACCACCACTAGAACTAACAAAGGACCAGCTCAGCAGCAACATCTCTTTCGCGCACAAATGTCAACCCTTGACTACTGCAAGGGTGTGGTGGTTGAAATTATTTTACGTGCAAATAAATTTCTTTCATGGAGAGATTCCCCTTCTGATGCTCCGAAAGCATCCTCGCAGAGAGCAGGAACGAGTGGTAACCGGCTCACCAATGTGGCCCAGGAAAACTTTTAACCCACAACGTTTCAGTAATTCAGTTAATACTGCAACCCAGAGAGACCTGTTTAACTGCCGAACAAAACAAGCTGCAATGATGAGGACGAGCGTTTGGCAAAGCACGGCAAGACCAGATACCCTGCTATTCGACCCAGCTAAGGGGTCAGCAGGCCCCCCTCAACTTCACCTACAGGAACTGCCAAAATTGTGGTAATTGGGGAACAAACAAAACAAGAGAAGTGTCAGGCGTGTTAGGAGCGCTCCATTTTAGGCATCCGTCTGAAGCTGTGGGTGCAGCAGGTGATGAGGTTTGTCTGTGCTCATGCAGGTCACAGACACGCTGGAAAGCTTCATCGTTCGTCACTGTGCTTAACTCTGAATACGACTTTCTAAATGCACCTAAAAGCCAATATGTATTCATTTTTTTACATTTTGTTTTCTTTCCTTTACACCAGGCTGAGGGCAAGCACTGAGGGCTAGCACCACAGAGCTATGACAAGTATATCCACAGGATAACGGACAACGCTCTCTGAAATCCTGCAACGACACGAAAGCTGCCAGGATGGTTAAAAAGCTCGATGCACGCATGAGAGCTCCCTCGGCAGCCGGGGATTCGCCCAGATTGTTTTCTCTGTGGGCTTCTCGCCGTTATAAAGCCATCAGCCCTTTTTTCTTACCTTGGGATTGACACAGGATCTTGTGGTTAAGCTCCTCTTTCTCCCGCTTCAGGAGCGCGTTCTCCTCCTCCAGGTCCGATATGCGCTGCAAAACAAGGCAGGACGTTACTGCTGGCAACGCGGCCGGCCCGAGGGCAGAGCCTCTTTACACTGATGAAATTTCACCTGGCCAAAGACGGGAAGTTTTTTTTTTTTTTTTTCAGGTTTTCTTTGCTGTTTAGGTATTCTTTGCACATCAGGAGTTGAAGTTCATGCCAACTCCGCTGCAACAACGGAGTCAAACTCTTCTTTTCCTCTCCCTTATATCAACATTTCCTGCAGAAGCTTAAAAAAAAACACAAAAACGGAACGGCCAGACTCGGCAAGCACGGTCTGTAGGAGTGAAACTCCTACAGCCGCCCAGGCCGTCAAGTCAGAGCTTCGTCCCCACTCCCCAGCAGGTCTTATCGCCCTCTTCAAGTCGTAGCACCGACTTACGCCGGGAAAGGGAAAAAGTTTCTTGCCACATATTTCCTTGCGTGAATTTGCTGACTCGAACAGTCATTCGCCAAGCACCTGCAAGCCCTTGGAGGTGTTAGCACCGCAGCTGCAGGATTTGCAGAATTCGAGGAGGTGACAGCAAGGTGCTGAGGAGGTCGCACGCATGCGGCGGAGAGAGACCCCACGGGAAAGGGGCGCCGGGGGAAATAAATGCAGCTTTATGCCAAGAAGAATAAAAGCGGCAGGATTTAAGCTAAGCGGAGAGCTAGGACTCCTCGCACCTCCCGGTCGGATAAAGTAAAATTAAGAGGAACAGGGAGATGTCTGGGGTGAATGGAAAATCTGTTGACTGCTGCAAGCAACATGTCACTTAACTACTTAAGAGGGACACAGTGCATGTGAGCACCTTGGAAACCTAATGCTAAGGATTTCAAGCTTTTTGTAACTTTGTGTGTTTCGTACCCCCTTCATGCCACAAGAATACAGTCACTTTAACACAAGGCTCCTTGGTACTACTCCAAAACCCCCAGCAGGGTAAGGCACGGCTTGGCCTGGGGCCTTGGGGCTACAAGAGAAACATGTACCTCAGTTACGAACACCAGTAATTGCCCAGCAAAAATTAATAACAGCAGGAAGTGAGTTCTACTAAATAGTGCTTTTTTTTTTTTTTTTAAAACTAGCTTTTTATTTAAAATGAAGGAAAGCAAGGCTACTCGTCACGCCACACAAATACTGAAGCTGATAGCAGCCTATCCTGTAATTTTGCCCATCCTCAGGAATTTTGATGCGTCCAACGGTATTGTTTTGAACAAGCTGCAACACAACAGCCTCGCGTTATAAAGCGAAACACGTTGCTGTGGTTAAGCACAATGATTCCTGCTGCCGTCACGCACGGGAGCAAACGGCTACCCAGTCCCAGCGTCAGGTCGCTCTCCACGTCCGCCTCGCCGCGTCTTGCCGCCGGCGTAGCAAACAGCTACGCAAAAGAGAAGACTCTCAAGATGCCAGAGATAAACAACCCTGTTCACACCGGCGTTCACTCTCCAGGAATAATAATTTGCTGTCGCCACAAAATAAATGACATAGGCTGCCTAGCTGGCATGCATTCCCAGCACAGGCTTCAGTCTTGCAGCGAGCAAGCTCAAATCAAGGTATTTATCGAGAATTGCAAACGATACAGATGTTAACGGTGACCTGAATTGCAATGAGGCAGCGAGGAGCTCACCTTGCTTATCCCATCAGAGCAAAGATTAGTGCTGATGGGGTTATATTATAAGGGCTCTTTAATGGAGAAAGTGCTATGAATGAACTCTTCTGCCCACAAGGCAAAGGGAGGACCAGCTGGAAAATGAAACTGGATAAAAATCTGGAGTATTTTCAACCAGGCTGGAAGGACATTTTAGATTTGAAAGACTTGGAACAATCCGTAACAATTATTCTCAGGTTTAAAAATGTGCTTCTCACATTGGTGCCTTTCATATTCCGTGGCCTGCTTTCGGGAAAGGCATCTATGGGAGGCCAGTTTCTGAAGGTGCTCCAAATGCAACAGCAGCCACGGAGAGGCTCCCACTTTAACAAATTCCTAGGGGAGATGTTAAACGCTGAGCGCTTAAGGACTTCAGCCCTTATTAAATGCTTCCGTTGGCATCAATGGCTTGTGAAATTCAGCTCCAATCCATCCCTAATCTCGGGAGGAAACATGCTGGTAGTTAGGATTTTCCCTTAAAATTCTTGGCCAGATTTTGAATCATTCTGACTCACCAAATGAGGGGCTCAGGTACTACTGAGAGCCCTAAGAAAAACGGTTGGTATTCATCCCTATCAGATGCTTTAATTTTGATCTTAATACAGAATTGGAAGAGTTAGTCTAGAATGAGGGTGACAGAGTGAAAAGCCAGAAGATTAAAGGGCTTTTTTTTTTTGGTAGCAAAGTTAGCTCAGAGCCTGCAAAGCCTCCCCATTTCCTAGCCATTTCCAGTACATTTTTGGCTTAAAACCCAATTTTTACATCCAAAAAAAAAAAAAATTTGACAGTAAAAAAACGTTTACAGCAACCGTTCCAATGTTTCCCTAGCTGCGTCTCAAGGTGAACAACCTTCAAAGAGGCCAGACGGGGGTGACGGGGCAGCGAAGAAGTGTTCCAGTCTTCCTTGTTGTCCCTGGGCCAAGGGACCGAAGGGAATAAGTGAAAGCTAATGTCAGAAGTCAGAGTCTACACTACTCTGTATAAAAGTATAGCAGTTGTTTCTATTTCTAATTAAGCCATTTATTGTCAAAGGAAAGTAGATAATATTTGCTCTGCTGTAGGCACTTCCAAAGCAAGGGGAAGCTATTGCTTTGTTTTTGTGCTTTTAGAGAGCATTCAGCAGCCATTAAATCAACCTTTATTTTAAGTACTCGAAGGGGATTTGCAATCAAGAGCAAAAACGAGAGGCAGTTTTTCCCTGGCCGCATTACCTTGAAAATAAAGCATCCTTTCAGACTCTAATGGCCAGCACTGCAGCTAGCTAACGAAGCGTGCCCTGCACCAAAACGGGTCTGCTAGTTTGGTTTTGCAAAACGAAACAAAACAAAACAAAAACCCAAATCACTGATTTTTTTAATCTCTCTGCAAGTGCAGTGCCTAAGCACAGACACCAAAAACCAGAATAGCTGCTTCTCTGACAGCTTGGACGGATCTGGCCAAGACACAACATACCTACAGGCTAAACACCTTTTCGAGAAGAACATACAAAACCACGTTTCAGTGGTGCTGCTTGCTCAGATGAAATCATCTGGCCGCTCATTTTGCACAGCTAGTCACCCAGCCCCTCCGGCCGGGGGCCGCCCAAGAGAGGTGCTGCTGAGCCCAGCGGTCTGCAGGAGCTCCCCATCCCACGGTTCCACAGAATAATAAAGACACAGCTAACTCCAGACTCCTGCCCCAAAAGTGACTCTTCTTCAGGGTGTCACATGCACAAAGCACTACTCTGGACTAGCAATGGCAAAATAGCTTCCTCAGCTTGGTGGGGCTTTTCTGCTAGATACAAGTCCTCTCCAACAGCAGCATAAACTCACCAAGGCCAACGAGGAAGGATCGCTCGTTTAACCTGAGCACTTGCAAGCATTTGCAGCAATAAATCGAAGCTGTGCCTTAGGTTGTGAGTGTGGGTGTAAAGGTTATCCAGGACAAACTTGACCAGGGGAAGGAACGCAGGGGGAAATCTGACTTCTTTGCTAAAAGCCTGCATGCTCTGGGGCTCCTTCTCCCACTTGAACGCTTCTGCTGTACAACAGCGGTGGCATTTGGCCACTCCAACCTCAACAGTTGCAGAAAGCTTATGAATTTGCACAAAAGAGAGGAAAAAAAACCCTTCTGCTCCACATCACAGCCTCCAACCCTCTGGAGGCTTGCAATGAGCGGCCTTGTCGGCTGCTGACTACTGTCTCAGAGCTGGTCCCAGAGCAGCTCAGACCCTGCACGTACCTGCTCCCCCAGCTGCTAGCTGCCCACTTGGAGCCGCTGTGGACAAAACGGCAGAAATTGAGCCCTTCTGCACCTTCAGCACACCCGGCCGGGGCCAGGAAGCAGCATCTGCCTACAGTTTACAACATCTATGGAAGCGATCTCCAATTTTTGCATTAAGCACACCATGAGGAATCCCCGTGTCTGCACGGGGTGGATGGAGATTGCTAAGGTCTGGCAGACCTGTGGTTACTAAGCACTGTTATTTCAAACGGAGCTGGGGCTGAGGAGTTGCTTCATGGCTGGCCATGCAAAAGGCAGCAAGATGGGGCACGCTTCAGGCAGCACGACACAGCCACTGCTTCAGGTACCCTTGCTGTCCCGTGACTTGCCAAAACCAAGGCTTCCCAGTTAAAAGGCATGTTCTAAGGGCATTCAGTGAAAAAAAATTTTAAAATTTAAAAGACAGAAATCAAGTCTCTGCCCTTCAGACTTATGAAGGGAGAGCTTTCAGCAGCACGTCCGTCTGGAAAAGACCTCCTCACAATGAGAGGTGACAGGTACCTTTTTGAGCAGGTCCTTCTCCTTCACGTAGCTGTCTTCCACCACCTTCCTCTCACCATGGGCTTTCTCAAGCTCCAGGCGGAGGCTTTCCGTCTCTTCTTGCAAGCTAACGAGTTGGTTCCCATCACCCCGATGGCACTGCTGATATTGCTCCAGTTCCTTCTTCAGCTTTTCCACTTCAGACGTATGGGCAGAGGTGAGCGTGGAGAGTTGCTCGTTCAGAAGTTTGTACTCCTTGCTCTGCAGGCCGATGCGCCAAAAAAAGAAGTAAACGAGACCGTGAGCAAGACCAGGGCGTGCACTGCAAAAGTAACAGCCAAACATCGCAGAGCACTATGGGGAACAAACATCAGATAACAAAACATCCCCACGTGTATGCTACTAAAGCTGACAAGGCTAAGAAACAATTTCAAACCTCCGACAAAAGCTCAACAATATTTCTGTAGCAATTATACAGGCGTTTGTTAATTTGATGTTAAACTGGAAGCAAAAGCAAACAATGTTTGTTGGTGCTTGTAAGGAAAACAACAAGCTACGCTTTTATCACTGCTTCCAAACAGTGTTGCTGAATGCAATTGGTTTGCAATACTTCAGTGTGCTCTTTATCCTTTTATTCCCAATTCTCATGCCTGCAGGAACCCGCTGCGACAATGAGCTGTAACATAATTGCAGGCTGGTGCACAAAGAGCTCCCTCCGACCCCAGCGTTCAGTCATACCTCCAGGATGTGCCAGTTCAATATAAAGCCTTTTCATTTGCTCAGATTTTCTTTTTTAAGCACTTAGCAATGATTTTTTTTCCCAAGCACTGAGACCTGAAAATTCAGCAGTCCTAGTTGATTTCTGCAGTTCGAACCAAAGCCAATGAGAATCACGTTGTGATTAATAAAATATCATTATTATTAGTCAGCCACAGAGAAGACTGTGCCCATGTTCCCCTGAGAAGTCACAGCAGACCATGAGCTTCAGTACAAAACCCACCAAGTCTCTTTGCTAACATTAGGTAGGTACTGATGGGGGAAGAAGAATCATTTTGAAATTAAAAAAGACAGAACAATTTGGTTTTCATGCTTTGCTTTCTGAAAGGTCTCAACATAGCTTAAAGACCTGTGCTTTTGCCAACTGCTATGCAAACCACCTGAGAGGTTTTCCTTTTCAGAAATGGCTTTTTTCCAGGGTGCACTTCACTTAAGCGTCAGAAGTGCCAGTTTGGTTCTTTCCTGGTTTTGCCAGAAAACATTTAGCAAGAGACAAGCAAGACACACCAGTGCCCTGGCAAGATGACACAATACGGGCGATCTGCAATCTAGCACGTTGTTGTTTCTCTGAGCTTTAGCCACCAGAGCCAGACCACCACATGGGAAACTACTGCTGCCTTTACTAAGTTTGTAGTTCACGCGGTGAGTAAGAAAAACTTGAGGTGAAGAAATCAGAAGACAAAAGGTTAAAAAAAAAAAAAAGATACATCACAAATGCATCGTTTAAAAAATCCAATGGACCAGCAAAGCCCTGAGTTACAATTTTTGACTGGTGAGGGGCAAGCAGCCCAAGGGGCAAAGTAATAGATGTGGAGCTACCACCTCTTCCTCTGTAGAGATGTTCACTGGAGTCAAATAAGCAAGAATAAAAACTAGGACACAAGAAGAGAAAGCATGATCTGTCCCTATAGAGTCAAAGGTCCCCACTGGCTCCAGTTCAGCTCAGGTTTGAAGGAACTTTACAGCCTGGTGAAGGGAAGAAATAAGAAAAAAAACTCAAAAATATGAAAATAGAAAATTTCACCTTCTAAGTCTATACGGAGTCTTCCAGACAAGAGCAACCTTGTATAAGAGCAAGGGAAGGTGGTGGATACCGAAGCCCTCTCCGTGCAGCCAGATGATTCTCCTTTAGATCCCCAAGGCAGCTCAGAGGGTTTCTTCTGTCACAGTCTGATCGCCTCTGCCTGCTCCAGCCCCTCTTCCCCGCCACCCCCATGCTCCTTTTTGGGTAGGGACAAAGCGACATAAAGCCTTCCGGCCGCTCTCTGCGTGACCTCCAGAAGTGTCACCACCTGATTTAGAAACTAAGTTAAATAGGCCCAAATTAAACAGCATTGTGGCCACTAGAGTTTATAAGCTGCAGCTAATGCACAATAATAGGTTTGAATGTTTTAAAAAAAAAAAAAAAGTCTTCTCTTCCTCAGGGCACACAGAGTATTGCATATATCTATTCATGCATGACCTAAAGTAGCAGAAATAAAAACATGTTCTGGCACAGCTAGTCAGATAAGGATACAACTGCAGCTCTCCAGCTCACCTGCAATTTTCTTTCTTAAAAGTTAATGGGCATTTTTATAGATTAGCAAGGACTGAAATCGGGATACTTCAGGGAAAACATGATGCAACAAACTCGCTGCTGCCAGAAAATCCAGCGTACTGAAAAGAGATTGTAGTGGACCCGAGCTTGGGAGGCTCATTAGCACTTCCAAAGCATCCCGGGGAAGCTGTCATTCCTGAAACGGCGGTTAAAAATAGCTCGCTGGACAGACTATAATGAGTGTTAGAGCACAGTAATTCTTCCCTGCAAAAGTTATACAGAAAGCATCAAAGTAACCCCTGCAAAACGATCTTCAGAGAGATTCAGGGAGATCAAGGCAAAACCTCCAGCCCCTTCTTTCTCCCTGTTTAAAAGCTCACAGTGTCTTTTTCTCCGAAAGTAAACCCTTCTCCTGCTTTCAGGATCCAACACAGGAATTAACCAAGCCAAAATTAACCAGAGATTGTTTCTTCTTTATCGTTCCCCCTCCACACTTTTCCTGGCAGTAAATGGCTTATACGAGGGCTTACATCTTACACGATGTATAGGAGTTGCTCCTGACACATCCCAAGCAGAACGATCAATTGTAATTACTAGTAACTGGCACTACAGATAAGTATCCTGACTTAAAGAGAACTAGAGTTTAAACTCTACTTTTGCAGGCAAGAGAAGGTTATACCTGAATATGAATTTCCCCACTGATATTAGTGGACAGAACTGGACACTCCTGAGTATTTCCTGTACTCCTCCCTGAAATCCCTGTACAGCACTGTGAAGCTAGGCAGACAACAGAGAGGCCATTTATTAGAGTAACTTGCACACTGTTATGTCAGTAGGTGGGAAAACCTTGAACCAAAACCCTCCTGCTAAGAAGCGTGTAATCAAACTACCGTTCTGCAGCTCCGTAATGACAAGTGGCATTGGATGAAGGGCCTCTTTTTCGTGATAAGGCTGTCTCACTAAAACCACCAAGTCAGCCACACAGGCATCTATCACTTGCACCGCACCATCTCATCCTTCGTCACGGTTCTTACTGAAAAAGAGTTATCATATCTAATAACACGAACTCAAATTGCTTTGTAAAGTGAGTGTTTAGATAATTTATTCACTACTTTCCAGGTAAAATGACCCAGAAGACATATGGATCAGTACCCTGGACTGGGGCAGATGCTCTGCACCCCAGGAGTTTGTAGAGCACAAAATTTGGGTCAGCACACGAGCACAGCAAAGTAGGTATTGCCTGCTCCCATGCCATGTTAGTGGTGCAAATCAATCATCAAGTCTGAATAGTATCGATTATAATGCAAACTAGACATCTTTACAGCTTCCTGAGCAAGCTCTTCAGAGAGCAAGGTGGAGACCCAAGACCCACATGACCCAGAAGTAGGTCCACACTTGTCCCCGCGCAGCTCAGGACATACCTGCTCATCAATCTTCCTTTGAAGCTGGACAACCTTGTTCTCCATGCCAATGTTGAGTTTCTTCAGGTGCTGCGCTGAGCGGGCCTCGATCTTCAGGGCCTTCAGCTCCTGTCGGGCCTTCATGCGCCGGTAGTAGCACTGCAGGACAATGGTGGCACTCCTGATGCGGAGGAAGCGAGTACGGGCCAGCCAGGTGCGAAGGTACTTCTGGATGATGGTTGCTTTGTGCTCTACAAGCATCTATAAAACACGGGCAGAGACAGGGCGATCAGGAGAGTAAAGTCCTCCGTAAAGGTAATGGCAGCCTGGTATTGCTGTGACGTGGCAGCGTCCCGCGTAACACTCCCACGCTTCCCGAAGCCTTAGCATCAGACATAACTCACATCAGAACAGGGTTTGATGTTTTGAGTACTCTTCCATGCCTGCATTAAGATAATTACTGCTGCAGATAAACGCTGCCCTGGTGGGTTTTCTTATCATCTGGACAACCTTCAAACAGATTCCTGCAGTGTTCTCGCTATTGTCTGCATCCAGTTCTCCTGCAGGATTGGATTTCTACAAACTCATACCTCGTTCAGTTTCGTGAAGCTCCTGTCACTTTTGCATCGTATTTCTCCCCTGAATTTCCAGTAACCTTTTCAGAAGGTGGCAGTCCAATTCTCTTCTCTCAAACTAAAGACTCACATTTTAGAGAGACAAACAGCATGTTGCTAATAACTTTCCATGCGGATCTGTGCTGCAGTAAATTATGAGGAAAAAAATACTAGGGGGATTTAAAGCTTACAGGACAGCTTACTGTTACTAGCTTGGGTCAGGGCTTTAATTTACTGCCATAAAAGGCAGCACATCGGTTTCTCCTCATAAATCTTTTGTTTCACCCCATGGCTTTGTCTGCGCTTGCAAATTTTAATTTAGAATAAAGTGAGCTTACAATACTATCTTCAGCCTTGGCAGTCCTATAGATGGAGAAAGCTAGAGATGCCCACAGACCGAGAAGCAACCCTACTGTATTTCCTCGGGGGCCTCTTCCAGCCGTGCAGCAAAGCCTCCAGCAGGCTCTGGGCACACCCTGGATGCCAGCAGCAATACCTGCAGCCTGCAGCTGTTGCCAGGCACGGACTTGAACCGACATCCGTATCCAGGTGCTCCAGGATTAAGCATTTGCAGATTCTAGGGGCCTGGCTTGAAGGCAATATCTTCACCTTGTCAAGATTTTGGGTTTTTTAATCTCAGAGAGTTTATGCTAGGACACCTGCCTCCCCTGCGGAGGCTTCCTCTTTAAAAACCAGATGCTGAAAAAGTAATGGCAGAACAAGCTCCTAATCCCCAGCTCTTAGCTGCGCTGTTTGAGGACAGGGCAGCCCATTTCACCCTTCGCCTCTCTGGTGGGTCACCAGGTGTCCAAGCCACCTCCATCACCTCCAGGAGCAGGCTCTCCCCTCCCTGCTCCTCATGCCTCCGACTCCCTCACGTATCCCTCTGACCATCCACCAGGCAAAAAATTTGTTGCCCATCAAAGCAAAACTGAATCTGGACAGCAGACAGAAGACTCCCCAAAGCGATTCCCAATTTGTTATAGGGATGATCTCTCCCTGTATCACTTATCATCAGCCAACCTTTGCTTCCTTGCTTTTAGCCCCTGGGTTAGCACAGAAAGCTAACAGAGAGAATTGATTAAAAAGGGGTTGTATATCAATAAATGACCTGTTGCCTTCCAAATCAGACCCTACCAGTCTCCCTGTCGTACTGGTATCTGCCCCTGTACCACGGCTCAGATACAAATTCTGTTCGCCAGGTAAATTTTGTAGAGCATGCGTTAGATAAATGACATTTCCAGATTTCCAAATTGCCTTCTGGCATCTGTATGACTAACTTCATTTAGCTGCTCCTCGGAGGTGCTGCTGACAAAATCATCGGTGCTTGCACAGCTTTAAATGGCAATGTTTGCTGTCAACATGCGCGCTCCAGAAACACTGGAGGCAGTCGGCTTAGTAAAACATCAAATATCCATGATTAATACGTTAGCGTGCTAGGCCAGCAGAGGTAACAGGCTCTTCCTATTCACCGCTACCGCAGAGATGCTCCGCAGAGTCCTACCTTGCGATAAACTCTCCTGACAAACATGCCCCGAGCAAAAGCCTGGATGGTGACGGTGGCGTTGCGGACCCGCTGGAAAGCCCGGCGGATCCTTAGCATTCGATATTGCTTCTGGAAGACGGTGGCCGCTCGCGTTCTCCGCAGGTGCTCTGCAAGCCTGCAAAGCACAGGAAAAAGGTTAGTAATAAGCCTAAACTCCATCTCCCCTTCTTTTTGTCATAGCGTTAAACTGTACGGAGAGAAAACCCTTTCGGCCAAAAACAGCTCGACAGCGTTCAGGATAGATCGTCCCAACACTAAGGCTAGGAAAAGCTAACAGTATTCGTCATTAGAGTAACAGGAACACACACACAGTCAGGAAACATCCATGGTACCTGGGGGCACTGAAACCACAAATCAACACACGCCACGTTATTTCTAAGTAGCATTAAAACAAATTATTTTCCAGCTTTTTCCTTCATCTGAACTCTCAGCCTTACGTACGTGAGCCAAACAACATCCAGGTTGACTTCACGAGTTCCCTAGCTATAACAAGCGAGTGTCGTCCAGGGTATCCACCGACTGCAAGTCCACTCTGTAAAAATGCTGCAGCAAATGGATTTGGCATTTAAACCGGTGTGCGCTAGTTTGGCAATGTTCAAGAGCAGAACCCCAAGTGATTCATACACAGTAAATAACGCAGGATATGGTCAACTCCGTGCATGGTGCTACCATTCGCGGACCGAATTCACGTTCAACTTGTTGTTACACGGCTTAATAAGCGCCCATAAAACCTCCTGTTAATTTGATAACTAGCTTGTTTTTCTGAATTTATGATGCATTTATTGCTCTCAGCATGAAGCATTATATAAACATTTGTCCCAGCTTTTTCTTATTTTGGGAAAACCATATCAAAACTAAAAGGGCCAGATCGGATTGGCTTAGATATTCTATTCTGATGGTTTCTCCTTACGACCCACTGAACCAGAGCTTGCTAACAAGGAGGAGGGATGCTCTGTCTCCAAAAAGAGGAGAGAACAGTTTATCCAGGTGACACCTGTGAAACCAGCACAAAAGGGTGAGCTGAAAAGTCGTGGCAGGGAAACACTGCAGCAAGAAGTTGTCCCAAGGAAATGCTATGAATGGGGAAGACCAGGCAGCCAGATTTCTTCTCCAAGGGTGTTTTCCCAGCTCCTGAAGTCACAAGTGCTAAAGATATCCATCTTGGCCCTCAGTTTTCTCTGTATGCCTTGCAGGCAGGTCCGCCCATGAGACAGGTCTCATTTTTAATATCTGCTTTGGCCACCCATGCTCCAGGGAGCTTGCCCCCTCCTCACTGGGACATTCCCGCAACATCCACAGGAGCACAGCTGTGGTGACTCAGGTGCTCTTGCTTTCACCTTAGCAGTCCCAAGGACTTTGCCTCCTGGAGCCACAGTCTCACGTATTCAGAGTTTCAGGAGGTTTCTGCCCATCTAATTCCAGCCTCTTCCTTTTGGCTCGTACCCCTCCCAGGGCGAGCACTTGGACATCACCAGGAACACCAGGAAAGGCAAATACAGAGCCCAAGTCTGTAACAACTCAGCTGTCGTTACCGAAACACATACAGCAATTTCTGTTAGAATCTCTTAGGTACTTCCAAAATACAATGTGATTTACAGGAAATAAAGACGCCACCTTTGAAGGAACATGGAAGATCTTCACCTTCTGCTGCCCGATTTAACTGACAGAAATCAGCTTTCAGTGAGCAAAGAGTGAAGTACTGGCCGTGTCATGCCGTGCACACTTAACTCAACAGCAGCGTCTCATGGTGCCCAGGTATAGAGCTAACTGGGCGGCAGATTACAGAGCAGTGCTTCTAAACAGATGTTAATTGCTTTACTGCCCCACATCTGGTGTCGGCAGCCTATCAGAAACTCCAGGGAGCCGTTCAACGCTAGAAAGCTTGAGATTCCAGTACGCGGAGAGTTAATCTCTTTGCTCGATTATTCTGTACTGTAAATAACCCCACTGCCCGTGATGTGGAGTGATTCCTCTCATTACAAAGGATACAGCAAATCAATGCTGAGAACTCTCCTTGGGTACCGAGGAGGCACAGATCTAGTCTCTGCAGCACAGGAGCACAGGCCAATTAGTGCAGTGCTCAGTCCCTGATGCAAGTGCCATTTGCCAGAGGTAGCCCCAGAAAAAGAGGAGTTCGGTGACATACTTCCACCCAAACATCTCAGGGTACTTTAATCATCTGATTGCAACCTAGCTGGCTGCATTACTACCCTGGCTCAGAACACAGAAATTAAACTAATTCAAACATGAAATCAGTCTGAGGCAAAGAATTTAGACGATTTGTCCCTGGTAAAGAGGAACCAGGAGTGAGCCCCAACTTCGGCCCATAAAATTTCACCATGGTGCCTACACACACAAGACACATCTTGCCTTCCCAGGGGCTGAAACCTCTAGGTAAAAAGGGAGGACCACGCGCACAGCATTTTCATGCTTCTCACACTAAACGCCCAATTATTTCTTAAGGCCCATGAGACAGACTTGACTGAGGGTCGGAGCGCCCAGAAGAATTTTTCCACTTGAGTTCCCAGCTAGCCCTTCCTTGGAGGCCTCCCTAGGACCTACCTGCGAGCCAGGTGCCCACGGGCGTAACGCTGGATTACTATCGCAGCCCTCTTCAGCCTTTGGTACTTCACTCTCTGCAGCCAGCCCCGCACTGTCTTCTGAATCATGATTGTGGCAGCTCTGAACTTATCTGCTCGCAGTTTCTCCAGATATGCCACCTGGCCTGCACGGAAAAAGATCTTGGTACGTCCAAACTGGAACTTGTCTGGATCCTTTTCAAAAGCATAAAGGAAACTATATTTAATTTAGGCAAACATTTTTTTTTTCTTCAGTCTGTGTATGTTGCTCAGTAGATACAAATAACAACATTTTGAATCAAGTTCACCAGTTCAGTTCACAACTCTTTTCCACAGGGTAATGCAGGTATGATTAGACTCCAACCTACCTCAGCTTCTGTACACCCATTTATGAATATGACACTAGGAACCAGGCTTACTTTCCACATAAATTTCCACATAAATTTTGAATGTGTTTATTTATAGACCGATGGAAGTCCAGGGGACTTCAAGAAAAGGTTTCCTTCTAGAAAAGATTAAGGCTTATGTCCGCAGAGGCATATATGGACCGCAAGCAGCTCTGCTGCTGAGGAGACAACAGTCGGAATAGGAAAAAGGCCCTTTGTGGCAAGGAACCCAAACGAGTAAATTCCTCGAAATCTCATCAGAAAAACAGGGATCAGAAATCAAAAACCTAACTATAATGCTCTGCACATTTGGGGCTCCTCAGCAGCAAGACACCAAGAAGAAACCTCTGTATACACATTCACAATTTAAAAATAGTGCATGCGAGTCTGAGTAGCAAGAAGTGGAAGACATTTCTTATTTGCTTAAATATATAAGGGGAAAAAGTTCCAATCAAAAGGATGTGCTTTCTACATGTAAGTTGCCATTAAAAGTTACCATGCATCAAGAGAGGGCAACTGTACATTCTTCTCTTAGTTGTGCAAACAGGCACTTAAGGATTGGCTTGCGGGACAGAACCATCTTTTAGCCATTCTGTTTCTTGATCTTGACTAAAATTCATTACGTTGCACACAGCATCCAAAGCTGGACCCCTAAAATCTGCTTCAGCTTATGGCTAGTCAAATTCAGAAAGGTGGTGGTGGGGTAGCGGGGGTGAGTTTTCTGGAGATGGCCAATTTGGCCAATTTTTCAGGTCCATGACAGCAAAGTCTGGAATTCAGTAGCACATAAAATAGCATTTTCTGCTTGACTGCAATCCATAGATCTCATGCCATGTCTCACTTCCTCTTATTCCCTCTGGTAAGGCTACCTCATTTTGGAAGAGGCCCCTGGCTGCCTTGACTCAGTCAGCACCTGCACAAGCAGCAGGTGAAGTGGGAGAAAGGAGGGTGATTCAAATCATAGCAAAGCCATGAACTTCTGCACTGTAAAAACTATCACTAAAGGTTCAGTCCCAGCTCACCTTAATGAGGTCTTCCAACAGGGTCCGGCAGATCTGCTTCTTGTCATTCTTGGAGATGTCTCTCTTCTTCATAAGAACACGGTACCTATTGAAGAAGTCGTGGTAGGACCACCTGAAAGCAAAGCACACCCAGAATTAGCCTGCACACTGCATGTTATTTTTTTATGGCCACCCTCTGCGCAGATTGCAGCCCTCTGAACGGAGCTAGCTTGCCTGAACTCGAACCCCATCTCAGACCTTCTTTGCCACCAAACCTATTTATTGGTGCTCATCTAGTCTGCAACAGAAACGACACGGATTATCGGGTAAAAGAGCTCCTGAGCTCCTCTCCCTGTGCAGTGCGCCGGGAGCACCTTCCTCCCAGTTACCAAATCCTTTCTCTTCCAGCAAGGCCGCAGCAGTAAAGCTTTGCTTCTGCAAACTCTGACAAACATAGAAGTTTGAATCAATTCACTCACTAATCACTGGTCTGCTGCTGAGACCTTTAAAACAAACATGAACTTTTCAGACTCTGAAGAGACAAAGTAGCAGCTTGGATGAGGCTTTGCTGTCATCAGCAGTAAAGTCTCTAAACAGGCAACACTAATTTCAGGAATTAGAGCCCTATATTTTACTGCTAGGGACCAGCGTCTCCTGCCGTGTCCACGAGATTTAGAGCCTGCAGATAGCATTTTGGAAATGGCTCAGCATCTGCCAATTCTCAGCCTTCTCCAAATTAACACGGTGAGTTACGGACCCCGCAGAACCAGACTTGTTAATTGAAGTAGTAGGCGTTTCCAGTGCTGCCAAAGAGTTGCTGTCGTTATTTCCAAAAAACCCGAACAACAAATGCCAAGGAAAAGATGGAAGAAGACTGCAGATATCTTGATTTCTGCTCTCATGGAGTAAAGACATTCATGAGCCTCGGCCTCGCTCGCGTGACCGCCCTGGCGGCTCATGGAAATGAGGACACACCGCGTGAACCTCAGCCATGCTGAAACCTCGCCTCAGCCCAGCAACCCGTGCGTGTATTTATTTTTGTGCTACTACAACCATTTTTTCCTATTTTTTTCAGTTCACCAAAATAAAACAGTCCAGAGATTAGGAAAGTGAGGGGAAAAAAAAAAGACAAAACAAATCACAAAAGGCCAGTATCATGCCTGTGACAGGTCCTTATACTGGGCCAGTTTTCTATGCTGGGGCTGGGCGAGACATCACACCATCTCAGTAGCTTCCATCGACATCTCTGCAAAACGTCTCATCTCTAACGAAACTCTCTGCAAGCTGGGAACGTGATAAGACAGACATACCACAAATATTTCTCAAGATACATGATGAATACAGTTTCACCTCAGTCGAAAAAATGCAGCAAAGGGGGAAAGCCAGTCTGATTAAAAGCAATACGCTAATTAAAAGAACGCAGTAGAAATGAAAGGTTTACAAAGAGAACGAAGGGAGAAAAAGCAAAGCAACTGGGCTGCTAAGGACTGGGATGTGCCATAGGATGAGAGGCAACAATAAAAATGGGGCTTTGCCATGCTCACATTTCTCTGTGTAACTCTGGAATAGCCAGATTTAGTGAAGATTTCATCCCTTGCCCAATGGGTCCTGGGGTCAGATAGCCCAGGCTGCCAGTCCCTAAATGACCAAAAGTACCAAATTACCACTAGCTAAAGAACAGTAACTAAAAAAAAGATACCTGCTGCGAAGAGCTGTCTCTGGGTGAGGGAGAGCACAACTAAACCCAACAACCGTGCAAGGCTACAGGCTTGTGTCATGTAGCGTTTCAGCCAAAATTGTGTTCTCTTTTCTTCCTAATCGCTTCTCTCTTATAACCACATTTCCAACTTTGTGCCTAAACTTGATCCTTTGGCTTTGCACATGTACAAGCACGTCAGATGCTTACCAAGATGCAAATTAAAGCTGATAGGAGGAGCAGAGCATACAGTGCCCAAGGCGCAAAGCCAAACACACGATGCTGGAGACATCCTGCCTGTGTCAGATGTTACTCGAGCCAGAGTTGTGGCAGAGCTCAGAAGAAGAGAGAAAAAGGGGGAGTTTTCCCATTAAGCTGCCAGAGCCAGTTTAGGGGCCGGTATTATTAAACGCTGCTATTAAGAGGCAAAAGTCATCTGGGAGGTGCTGCCTGTACCCCTCCGGCAAAGAGCAGATGGCGAAGAGGGAACACACGCAACTGAGAGAACGTATCCAAGTTGGGCAGAGAGCAATAAAATCCATCCATCGTCCTGCACCGAAGCAGAGACGGTGCAGATTTTGCCGACGCTTTCAAACAAGAGTCAGACACCTGCAGGACAATGGAAAATTCCTGTAAAAGTGCTATTTAACTGGTTACACAGTAGCATCTTTCTTTGTAGCTATTACACTCATTTCACACGGTGGAAAAAAATGACCCGTTTCCATTTGGGCCGATCTCAAACATACTCGTTTTTTAGCATCAGGTTTTGCGTCTAGTCGCACATGGGACATTGGAAATAGGATTGCCGAGGGCTTGTGGGGCACTTTGCTTGGCTGGTGGCATCTGTAATCCTCTCCCTCACCTCCAGCCACTTCTCCCAGAAGTCCATGGCCAAACGTTGCGCTTCCACAACGCAATGCGGCTTTACCTTGCTCTAACATGACTGCTCGAAACACCCTCATTGATTTAGCATCAGTCAGCCCAACAGAGTAGCCCGATAAAAGCTCTATCATATTGGGGGTCAGGCAGTCAACCAGGAGCTTAAGGTGATGGGGAAGAAAAACCACACTGTGGGCCGACACTACAGAAACGGATCTCCTCCGAGAAGATCGGGGTCGGAAAGCAGGAGGCCATTCATGCAAGGGTCTCTCCGGGGAACAAGCTCACTGGCCCCGGGGGAGCACGGGATGCTCCTTGGCCAGGGTATTTGCCAGAGCAGGTAAAGACAGCTGCGTTTAGGCAAGCGAAGCTGCAGAGGTTCATAGACGCTGTTACAGGATCTCCCCAGAGCAAGAGGCGATTAAAGTGTTTAGGTTTAATGTAACGTGTCTGCTTAAGCCGCTTAAGGTTTAAAGCGATATCAAATTACCTTGCAACTACATGCTTGGAGAGACACAAACATGATCCCCCAGCCCTTCGCGAGAGAGCTCTCTTGCGCAGAAGTACTGAAGCTTAAGGCTTAGGACACACATATATATTTTTTTTAATACAAATTTTTACATGTCTTTTTTAGGTTAGACATCAGCATCCTCAGTAGAGTAAAGAAAAAAAGAGGAAACATCCTTCCCTCCTGCTAGGTACTCGCTCACGATGAAGGATGCTCCAGGCTGCAACAGCTCAAGCGTCAAAATGGGAAGGTTATGCCTCCCTTGGACTTGCTGGGAGTATTAAAATCTCACTCGCCAGGTTTTAAAGGTGGCCTCCCTCCTTGACCAGTGCCACCTCCATCACAACCTACAGCAAGGGCGCACCTCATTGCTAGGTGCTGGAAAACCACCACAGACCACTAACTGAATACAATTTTGAACTCCTTTGCTTCCGCTACCAAGTTACAAGATCCAGACAGGAGACACGGGAGAAGAAACATTACTGGAATGATTTTTGTACCTGCACAGCTGAGAAAGAGGGAGAAGAAGGAACAAAGAACTGAACAGAGACTGGTCAAGCCTTCCCAAGAAATTAACCTCCAGGCTGAGATCAAGCACAACCAACCTCAAACACCAAAATTTTCCTTTGCAGATGCTAGCACAGGCCACTAAAAGAAAGAGGCAATAAAAGGAATGGAGTGACACAGGAAAATAAATAACGCTAGTGAAAAAATTCATTGGGCTCGAGAAGCAAGGAGGATGGTTCCTGACTTGGCCAGGAGCAGGAGACCTGGTCAACAGGTCCAGCAATTTCTTTGCCACCTCAAGGAGCTAACGGGAGGGAATAGGGAAAAAGCCATGAAACGGGCCACAAAGTAACCCTAGCACCTGTGGTTTAATGAGTAAAGGTTGGAAGCTTTACACAGGGAAGGCAGCTGCATCACAACCACAACGGGGCGCAGAGCGAACCAGCTGCTCCTGCCCAAGTCGCGCAGATACGAACCCAGGATACGAACCCGGGCCACGGCGCGGCAGAAAGAGGCGTCCAGCTCCCCCAGCTGTATTTGTTATCACCCAGCAACTACAGGGAGGGCTCACTTAGGAAATTCTGACTCCTACTGAAGTCTTGGAAAGCATCTCTCCAAGCAGGTAGCGTTTGCCCAAAATACCTCCGACCACTTGTTTTTTTTCGTGATTACAACAGCATCATTCCAGTAGCTCCAAACAGAAGAGGAGAAAGGAGGAATATAATAAGAGCTTTGGGCTTTTACGACGCAACTATAAAGCGGTTTCTTTTGGTGGCACAAAATCAGTGACTTCACAGACCACCTCCCACGGAAACGCCAAGAAATCGCACATCAGCCCGGAGGTATCTCAGCACCCCGACCATCCCGCTACATCTGCTGAGCACGGACAGCCTTGTGCAGGTGCAGAAACCAAAATTAAAAGACATCACTCCCGGGCCATGTCACGCCACCCACTGAAAGGGTCAACATTTTAAGTTGCCTGGGAGATGGGAGGCATCGATCTTCCTGCAGGAGCTGGAGTCTGTTTGGGGGCGTGCAGGTTGAATAGTTGAGCTGAGATTTGCTATGAAATTATTTTAGAAACTGCAGCCCTGGGAGAAAAATTTCTCTTGCTTTGTTTACCGCAGAACAGATTTGCTTTTCAATTAGCTCCAAAACATTCAGACTGGCATTGCTTGAAATTATCTGGAATAGACTCAAAGAGCAGAATGAGGGGAAAAAACACTCTCAATAAATTACCTTTTTTTCTGAGTGGGGCGGGGGGAGTGGACAAACAGACCTACCAGCAGCCAAACTAATTTACAGATTGTGTGTTCCCTGAAAAGGCTGCACGATTGCTAAGTGCACATTATGAAAAGTGATTTTATGCACAAGGATGCCCATGAAAGATTTCAATTATGCATGTTTAGCGTTCATAGAGACTAGCAGCTGGGACTTCATACTGAACCGATATAAAGACGCAGTGTCTGACAGCTCCAACAAGCAGAGGCACAGGCTGGGAAACAAGAATTTCCCCTTAGGCGAAAAAAGTTTCCATGGGGAAGGGGGCCAAGCACCGGAAAAGGGACAGGTCACACGGCAGGAGACCGCGGTGATCTGAACACTGATGGGTATGTTGAGCACGAGCATGGAAAGCAAGGCACAGTTTAGATAAAATTCAGGTGAAAAACATGTTTCAGAGTGTTTTGTTATTCGTGGAGCTCTGCATCAATTTATTTTCTATAGATTATGCAACCAGTTTCTCTAAAGAAGATGAATGGTTTATTCTAGAGAGACATGTTCCAGGCTTTACCCACAAAAGCTGATGATAGATACACTATCTATATCTCTAAGACAGTCCATTCATCACATTCATTTACGTGCCCACTAACAAATACATTTCTTAACTACTCCCTGCCGTTTCAGACTAAATGATACATTTTCAATTTACTTGAGCTAGTTGCCGAATACCGTATTCCACAGAAATAATAAAATAAAGTCAGGCATACCCAAAGTGGGGAACATGAGGCTTCATCCTTCAGTGGAAGTATATTACGTCCTTTATACAGGCTGAAGAACAGTAAAAACTGTGTGTGTGTTTTGTTTTGTTTTGTTTTTTAAATGGAACCAGGTAAGAAATTACTTGGGACCTCAAAACATTCAGGTCTTCAACCCCTAAAGTAACTGCGATTGAGCAAAGGCATCAGCTGCCTTCAGCCATTACTTTGCCCTTCTCAGAGTCCTCTGACCTTAAGCCACACTGCTCTCAGAAGTTACTCTTGCAACAACAATATGCTGGGAAATATTCCGATGTACATATTACAGGATGAAAATTTCCATTTTCTCCCGTTTCTGTAATATAACTTTTTGAGATAAAACATCTTGAGAATTCTCTTGCTCTACAGTTAAATTGTTCACATCCAAGTGAAACAAACCTCACAAAGATTTCAAGATTTGTTTGATTATTTTAAGTAGTCTAAATTTATAACCTTCACCCAGGGTTTCTGTTTCAAGCAATGACCCTTCTTTTCACGTGATTTTTAATCGACTGTTACAAATTGACTTGTATTGATATAAAAGGGAATAAATGGGTATAACCAATGCTCACGGAGATTTTGTGCTGTGATGAAAACCAAGGACACGATCTCACGCATGGAAAACCCAGAAAGAACTAAAACAGCTATTGCATTTCCCAGAGTAAGATTCTGACAAAGTAGCTTTTGCTAAATTCGTTTATAAAGCCACCTCAAATACCCAGACTATTCGCCATCTTTTAACGATGTCGCACAACGCCTAGTGCTTGTTTTCGAGGCTGGAATTCCACGATCAAGGACAGGAAAGAACTATCAGCATCCAAAGCAAACATCTCATTGCGTGCCGAGTTGCTGCTGTATACCGTTATCTTCTGGAAACGATAAAACAAACAAAGAACCTGTCCCTGAAGCATCCCAAACACCGAACTGCAGAAGGTCACTCGGAAGAAGACTGAAAACTGAGCAGCTATTTGCACCTTTTTTTTCCCTGGGGAGAGCAGGAGAGCTGACAAGATGCAGTGATGGAAGAGTTTTGTATTCCTAGCGTCCTGGGAAAGAGACTCTCGCCACTGAAAGCATCCGGGCCAGATCACACTACAGGTCACTTCTGCCTCTGGGCTTTTCTGGATAGAGTGGTCCTCATACCAGTGGAGCATTTCCCATAAATAGGCCCTGACTGGCCTCCAGGGGCTGGAGCGTTTTCCACCCTTCACCCCCCCCCCCTCCCCAGTTATTAACTGGACATGGGTGGATTTTAGTGCCACAGGGTCTAAACGGAGTGGGCAGAGATGGGGAAATGATATCAGCTGACCGGACAGCGGAGGCTTTACGCAAGGTTAACCGCGGCAGAGCGGTCCCATGACAGCGCACTCGAGGGATCTGCCAGAGACAGGAGTAACTGGCAAGGCAGCGCGCTCCTCCCCAAAACCAGGGACGGGGAGTTTCCCACGGCGTTCAGCATCATGGGTAGCTGGCTTTTTACCGAGTGCATTTATAACCCCTTTGTTCCCTACAGAAAGGCTGACACGAGCACAAAACTGCTTGGCAGAAAAGCAGAGGTGATGCATTTTCAGAACTATTTGCCCTTGTCATCTTCAGGCCTTATTTATAGTTTACATGTGGGGATTTATTAGGCCTTAAAACCTCTGCTGAATTTTGTATCACAATCAGCAAGAGGCACAGCACCCGTAACCTTTCCTTTTTACAATGCAAGTTTCAAGTCAAATATGCTTCAGATGCGTTGAGTGAAAGCCTGCAATAATGATTTGCAACCCTTTCTTTCCCCGTGAGCACAACAACATTTTGGGGGGCTGAAATTACTATTGCAGCAGGTGCCTGAAGCCAGAAAAAAGGAAAGAAAGATGTACAGGCCCATAGGAGTGCGAGGAGCCCTGCGGCACGGGGAGCTTCAGGTGAGCAGGGGGAGTCCTGCAGGGCAACTCTGCCTTCCAAGCGAGCCAAACACGCAGGATTACAGAGCCAATATCACTGCTTGCTGTCCACCTCCAAATGGGATCGAAGCTGGACTCCCTGATCTGTCACGCACTGGCATTTTCAGCAATTTTATAGTGTACCACATCAAATTAGTTTTCAGCACCAAACTGAAAGCACCAACGGAAATACTGGACAAAACCCAAGGCCCTGTCTGGCAGCCTGACATTGCAGCTTCTCGCTCAGAAATGCATCTCTTAGAACTGCAGATCCCCAGGAGCTTATGGGGGTTTTGTAAAATAAAAATAAAAATTAAAAATTAAAAAAAGGTAATGTATCCTGGATATAAGCCAACCTCATTCAACCCTGCTTCTCCAAACACTGGTGTTTTCTCCTCCTCCTCCCTCCCTCCTTGCAATAAAATTTGCTGAAGGAAGCCCATCAGCAGCAGAACACCATGCCAAATTCAGGTGACAGTACCTGGACGGGAAGCCAGCTGCACTGATGCGGATGGTCTCCAACACACCACAAGCTCTGAGCTGCTGGACTGCTCTCTTTGGATCAAATCTGTAATTAGAGTTAGGATACAGATGAACACAGCGAAAAGAAATCCACATCGGCATCACTCTAAAGCATCCACAAGAAGGTTGACATTAGCACCCTTTGCAATGTATCCCGTTTTACACCTGCTGACACACACAGCGTGCTGGGAAATTCAGTCCTCTATATCCATCCGGACACTATACTGCAAGAAAGACTAAGGCCTGAAACAGCTTGATAGTGACCCCCTTAGGGACGTGAATTAGCATCTGATTTGCAGAAGAAAGCTCTGCTGTCATCATTAGCATAGAGGCTGAAGAAAACCAGGCTGAAGAAAGTGGCTAGCTTTCGTCCATACCTATTCCCTCACTATACCCGAGCACTAATCCCACACCCCATTTGGGAACAGGCTGCACAGATGTCGGACGTTTTCTTTCCATGTCATAGGCTGGATGAGCTTTTCAAGTGAAATGGTCCTTCCTATCACCCTACTATCAAGCCAAGTGGTACTCTTGGGACAAGACGGCAATCTGTTGCAGTCTGCCTCCGAGGCCATAAGATACTCTGCTGCGTAAAGCAATACAATTAAGATAAAGAAGGGAACAGGCGACTACATCACAAGCTGCCTAGAAATAACAGCAACGCTCTTCTGTGGACAGGGAAGCTTTCATCCCAGAAGATCGCAGGGCAATCCACATCATTGTGCACAAAGGGATCTTTCTGCAACACAGCCATCCTCACTGCAAAGCCACCAAGGGGGTGAAACGCAGCAAATCACTGCAGCCACCACAGCTCTCCGCACAGAAAGCCAGGACCTCTCCAGCCACTGCTCCTCCCGCAGATTTGGGCTGACGCACTGCCCTCATTCAAGCTGAAGTTTAGTGTTCAACTCTTTTCTTTCTGAAGTCTTCTCCGTGAGGGGTCAACCACAGACACAGTTCGTGGTCAGAGCCAAAACTCTGTGTGGCAAGCATTACTGCGTGGTGTCAAAGCTTCCTTCCAGGCTGAAGGTCTGATATCCCCCCACCAAAACACACAAAACTAGATTTTGCACCAAGATGTGAAGTAAGAGCCAGAGTAATGCAGGTTGCAAAGGACCTCGGGAGGTCCCCAGCCCACCCTCCTGCTCCAAGCAGGGGCAGCACCAGGTTGCTCAGGGATTGATCCAGTTGGGTCTTGAAAATCTCCAAGAAAGGAGACGGCACAACCTCCCTGGGCAACCGCTCCGCTGCTAAACCGCCCCCACAGGGAAAAATTTTTCCGTATCTCCAGTCTGAAGATCTCCTTTCAATTTAAGCCTGATGTCTCCCATCCTCCCACTATGCACCACTGGGAAGAGCTTGGCTTCATCTTCTTGGTACTCTCCTCATAGATAGCAGCAGGTTCCCCCTAAGCTTTTTCTTCTGCACGCTAAATGTCTCATTTTAGCAAAAAAATCATAATGTTCTCATGAGCTGAAAAATGTTAACTTTTAGAGGGGAAAAAATAATCCATGCTTTTGCGCTGAACGGTGAAGATATAACCAAGTGTTCTGCATGTTACGAGATACCACTTTGACACTAACACAGTGTGGTGCCACTCATGTCCCATTTCTCTACTTCCTCCTAGCACTTCCAGTGAAAATGCCTCCAAAATGTGAATTCCTTTACAGCCATACCAGTGTTTGCCAGCTTTTTAGAGAGATGAGTTTTAAATATAAGAAAATAGACTTTATTCAAGTCATGCTAAGGATACAATTTCCTCAGGCAGGTGGCAGCAAGATCAATGGATTGATCTAGGATGATCTAGGATTCCCAGATCATAATGTCAATGAAGCAGAATCCACGATGGGTGAGGAGGAAGGTGACATTTCTCCTGCAGAAGAATTCCAACAATAAGATGCCCGAGTTAGTGCTCTCTGGCTGGCAAAACGGGAATGCAACATCTCCGCTCGGAGCCAGGACACCCTCCTGCCATTTTCAGCACATAGCGAGCTCTGCAATGATGCCATACACAGACCAACACTGCACGCTGGTCCTCCAGAACAACTCTTGTGTCTATTTTGGTTTGCCCTTCGTTTCCGAAATCCTGGACTTGGACAGCTATGACATCGGCCAGATGGGGAGCATCATATCTGACTCACAAGCAGAATCCTCTTCCTGGCTTTTAAGGTCCAAGCCTGCCACCCATAATATCTTAGAAGTACAAATATTTTCATTTTGACAATTACTGCACCTTGACCCCCAGGAACTTACATGTTTATAAAAGGATATCAACTGTATCCTGAGCATCACTGAAACACTGAATTGCAAAGTTACAGGCAAAGGAGTGAAGGAGGACAAGCTGAAAGCTGAGCCCTTGGCACCCCCTGGGCAAGCTGAAACCATTTCTCCCTGCAGAGCCCTCTACTCCACTTCCACTACAGATGGTCAGAAAATACTTCTGTGCTTCATCCAAAGAAAATAACCAAACAACAAGTGGAATCCTGTAATTTTGCTTAAATGGACAACCTCAGCCATTAGTAACAAGATATCCCAGCCTCAGACACCTCCAGCGCCTACAAAACCTTATGTAAAACAGAGCACAGAAAATGTCAACCCAGGACAGACAGCTAACACACAAAGTCTTCTCCTGAGCCGTTAACTAAAAATCTAATAAAGCAGTTAAATGTAAGCCAGGTCCTCAGCTTTTTCTAACCACTCTGGGCCGTTTGCTTTGAGAGGCAGAGGCGAGGTGCCAAGCCGGGGAAGTCTCCTGGTGGCAAAGAGAGCATATCACAAAATAGGGTGAACCTATTTACGGGTGCTTCCTCCTCCTTCGCAGGACGCAGTTGGACCTGCCTCTGAACGCCGTGGCGGTATCGTGCTCAGAGGGAGGTATTCAGGCCGCACTGGATCAGGGAGATAGAAATGCCTCCCCGATTACGGAGCACGGTTATAATCAGGCCTTCTTATATGCCACCACCTGCGGTTTGTGCCGTGGCCTTCAGAACACATCATAGCGAGACAGACGAGGTCCCTCTTTACTAAAGGCCAAACTTCTCTGGAGTTAGAGGGAGCAAAGCCAGGCACAAATACTTTACTTGAGAGGTTGAACGAGGACAACAGCTATTTGCTCACCATGCTCCCAGCTCTCGATACACCTCTCAACTACAGAGGAAGACCCACATCGCCTTTTCACTCCAGCTGTTCCCTCACCCGGAAAACTGCCTCAGGTTGATAAAAGTCATGTTTTTATTTTTTCATATTTATATTGGAAGATTCAGGAGTTTTTTGTTCATTTTACAAGCAATTTTGCAAGCATGCTGCTTATCTACACCTTTTCATTTCTTTCTCTGCTACTTTTCACTGTTTAGTACTTCAACTATTTATATCACAGTGATTCTAAGACGAAATTGCATCAAAAACCCTATTATTGCAAAGCAAGGACATACTACAGCATGCTCAATATAAGCAATGTTTATCTCTCAATATTAGCAGAACATATCTACAAATTACTAGGATATGCATTAGTTTTTAATTCAGTGACACAAAGAATGCTCAGTGAAACCCAAGAGAAGCAACTCTAGCAAACTTTTGGGACCTACCAGGATGGAACGGCATTAGGAGAGGGGCAGTCTCTTTAGGAAAAGCCCAAAGGGCTCTCTGTTGCTACACAGCTAAATACATTATCTGAAAGCCGACTTACTTGAACGGGAGTTTCTCGTCATTTGGCTTGATGCAGCGTACGTAGTGCGGGGTGGTGGCATTCAGCGTCTCCATAAGCAAGTGCAAGGAGTTCCTGAACTGTGAGACAAAACCATGAATTTTTAGGAGGGATGAACGTGCTTTAGGGTGCAATCCGTACGAGCCCCTAGGTGTAACATAATATAATCCTCTCAATGAGCCCAGCACGACATACAGAAGTGATTCAGACAAGACATGCTACCCTCAAGTGAATACTAAAAACAATATCTTCTTCCAGCTTTCTTTGTTAGACAGAAATGAAAGGTACTGCCGGCCCCCAGGCACTAAGGTGGCACTCAGCCAAGAAGTGGAATCACCAAGTCGTTAAGGGTTGGAGAGACCTCGGGAGGTCCCCTGCCTACCCTCCTGCTCCAAGCAGGGGCAGCTCTGGGGTCACACAAGGTTGTGGCTCAGGGCTCGATCCAGTTGGGTCTTGAAAACCTCCATGGATGGAGACAGCACAAACTCCCTGGGCAACTGCTCCTCTGCTGGACTGTCCTCATGGAGAAAAATTTGCTCTTTTCTCAAGTCCAAACCTCTCCCATTTCAATTTCTGACCACTGTAATGTGCTGCGAGATACAGTCTAACAAACTCTACAGCAGCCTTGGCCTAGCTTACACCATATTTCAGTCCTTCCAGTCAAGGCTACTTTCTGACAGACTGCCAGAAGGTATCCAAAACACCGCCAGACTGATCTCATCCTACAACCAAGTTGCAAGAAAAATCTCTTCAGTTCACACAATAACTTTATATTCATCTCTGCTTCCAACTGAGGAGGGAAGGGAGGTGAGATATCCTCAACTGTGAAAATGGGGTATCTAGACTCAGCTTTCCCACTCCTCTGATCTCATGTGCCTCTTCCTCGTCCATGGCATTCCTGCTTTGTTTTATCACTCTTCTCAGACCTCCACATCCGTTCAGCTCTTACTCCAAGGGGGGCAAAACCCCAAAGTCACCAAGCCACCTCTCTGCTTCTAGCATGTCAACCCAAACACTCTCTACCTTTCTTGGTCCTTTTAAGTTTCTCCCCTATTGCTCATGTTGTCTGTGAGCCAAATCATGAAACGCTGGAGGATGCAGCAAGTTTAAAATTACACAGCTGTGTATTAAGCTTTTGATTTCTTTTGATTTTCATGCCAAGGCTGTTGCACAGGCCACAGTTGCCTCTCAGCTCATTGCTGAGCTGGAGCAGAGCGGTTTGCCGACTCGCTCACGTTATATGTTACCTGGTGCCCCACCGTCTTCTTGTGCTCCTTGTTGGCCGCTTTGACAACCGGCCTAGCAGAACGGATGTTGATCTTGGAGGTCCCCTTCCCCATAGGGGCAGCGGGTGCCGAATCCTTCTCATCTTGGAACAAGTCCGCTACCATCTGGTACTGAAAGGAAAGACAAAGCTTGAGCATCTGCACTGCTGCTCATTTCTGGAGGAGCCCCCCAAGCTGCAGCCCACCAGTGCTCTCTGCCTCTCTGAAACCAGGAAGGGAGCAAAGGACAATAAATTAAAAGCAAGAAGCATTGCAGCTACATAAACCACGTCAGCAGGGCCACCAGGGATCCTGTTTTGCTGGTCAACAAACCTTTAAACACGTGCACTAAATTGAGCAAGCAGAAAAGGAGGATCATTAGTGGAAAGGCTATTACAGTATCCTCCGAGGCATGTCATTGGGTCCTCAGTGCAGCGAGGATGCTGTTGGGCGCTGCAATGCCGTGCAACGCCCTCCCCAGGAACACGTGCAGCACACAGCCTGCCCACTCTGGCATACCAAAGACACCCTGGCTTTTCAGGGCAATTAGAGGAAACCAGCAATTCCTCACTAATTACCTCCACTTCACTACGGGTTAGTTAGGCCGAGAGCAGGGCTGCCATTCTACAGCCCTCCAAGCACGGCACTCGGCTCCGCAAAATTAAAATAAATGCTTGAAAAGTCTTGTATTATGGCAAGCTCGCAGCAACGTCCCCACTTAATAAACAAGAGAACTGGAATATTCAGCTATTAAGGTTTTTTGTTTTTTTTTACAGGGGCAGGATTTTCACATTTGCATTAGGCCAAAAATTAAATACTATACCTGCGACATTACCCCCGCAGCACACAGACTGCCAGCAACACCCGCTCCAGCGCACGTGAGGGATACAGCACCAGCTTTGCATTGGTGAAAACGCGCCCATTTGCATTCACACCAATGCTTTGCATTGCTCGTGGCGTGCCAAGCGTGGTGGATGCACATCTGCCAAAAAGCAAGGCAGTGGTGCACTGCAACACCCTGCGCTTCTAGCCCCAAATGGATTTAGTGACCTCCCGTTCAAAGCTTAGTCTCCTTGATGGTGTTTCTCAAGCTCAGCGCCTCCAACCCTATATCTTCTTTGCAAGTACGTATAGCAAATTTCAACTCATTTTGCTTATAGCAAATTTCAACTGAAATACTGCCTTTTCTCTTACTTTCCACTGATCCCTCAAAGAGCAGCTGGCAGACCCGAGTGGCACACAGACCTGAGTTTGCAAACTTCTGCTCTACGAACAATGGCTAACCTTTAAATGAGTCGTCTTCTTCCAGAATGCTCCAGAGCAAAATAAATGGTCTGTCTGAGACTACCTAGAAAAACTGTCGTAGCTCCTGCAGCTCAAGGTCACAAAACTGCATTAGACGAGGATAATGGAGTTCCTTCCCTGTGTCCCAGGCTCCTCCTAAAGGCTAGCTTGGGTATATTTTGAATAAGTTCTCAAAAAGACAATGGTGGCTTACCACGTTATACTCCTAGTAAAGGCTGCTGTTCTCGTTTTTACCAGTAGCGGTTGACTACAGACCACATATGCTAAAGAGCCAGATGGTCCTCCACCATTTGCCTGATCTGAGATACGAGTATTTCTAGCCCTGATGCCAGCTTGTTTGCATAGCTTTCTAGCACAGCAGTCTAAATATCGGTATGGAAAAGAAACTGTTTGCATTACATTATCAAATTGCTTGCAGGCTCCAAGACAGCACTTGCTAGGGATCTGCTATATGCTTACAGTTGTTATTTTTATCTCTGCAGCTCAGTCAACTCCTACCCATTACGCATGCCAAAATGAAGGCTTGCACCTCTTCTTTGGCTTACCATTGAGCCCATAAAAAGACATCCTGACAGCTGTTTCACTTTTATGACATGGTGATATCTTGGGGGCTTTGACTACTGCAAAAACGGGATGTTTGGGTGACAGGTGCTTGAAGCTGGAAGGTGTCCAACAGAGATTTCAATTTAGTGTCTCACTCTACAATGCAGTGAAATTCCCGGCTGTAATTTCAGGTTCCAAAATATCTTCTCAATGCTTAGTTATCTGTGTCATCAATCCCTCTCTCTGATCTCTATTCATAGCATTAAAGCGCTTGCTACCGGACCAATGATTGACACGAGTCTCAAAGGTGAGCTTTCAGCTTAGGTAAAGCAAAATCGGTGCAGCTTGGACTGTTTGCACCAGCCCAGGACCTATCCCATGAAAGCTGGAAGATGAGAGAGAAGGACAAAACCTTCCTTCGCAGTTTGCTGAGTCAAAGCCGCCAATGCATTATTCATAATTACAAAGGACTGGAACATAATCTCTTTAACTGCATGCCCCTGCGCTTGTGATCGGTATTCAAATCAGCTTCCTTCATTCAAAGAACATCATCTCTCAGCCATTTTAGCTGACCAGCACTCTCAAAACTAATTAGCTGCTTTATAAAGTCTTTTTTGCTGTCTTGTTGGCTGAAATAATTGCGTTCTAATTAGCAGAACATAATTCCACCTTGGTGGGAGCTCCTCATCAGCAACGTACTTGCTGACGGAGAGGTGTTCAAGCCTTTGCCGTGTTCAATTGGCAACGTTTTCCCCTTGCTCATGCATTGCTTTGGTGGGAATATAAGGAGGAAGGCAGCAAATACTGCATTCAGGCCTGATTCTGGTCCTTCACGAGTCAGGACAAAGTCCTTGTGGCACAGCCTTTGTCAGCACAAATGCAAGTTGTATTTAAATTAGCGCATCTCTCCGAGCTCAGAGACGGTACAAGCCTCAGTGATACCACTGCTGCAGACATTTCTGTTTGGTTCGGAGAAACTGATCTGCTTTTACAGCAAAAGTAACCAACCATAGTTTTGAAGCCAAGTAAGCCCAAATCTTTGGCCCTCAGACATATCTATTAATAGCTTAAGTTCTTCTGCTCCAAGCAAGAAACCCTATGTTTTAGGCCAAGAGAGCCAGCTCCAAGGAGCGGGGTTTGCTTCTCTGCTCTTAAACCAAAGCCCAGCCCACTCTGCGGCAGAGGAATGACACTTGTGCAAAAGGACAACCAGGGAACACAGTCCCTAACACACCTTATCATTTTTGCAGAGTGCAGTCCCGATCTCCTTTTCCACCAAGAGGTGTTGGCAAATGGAGGAGGCAGCAAGCCAAGAGAAGCAACCAGGCCTCTTGCTTTCCTCCACGTGGAGCAACCATTGCAGGAGGAGGAGGATTTCTCAAGGAAGGTTTGCAAGACCTCAGTAAAACCAAGCTGTCAGCAGACGCTGATGGAGTGCAGGCTGAGACGGCAGACCATGACTTCTCCCCTCTCCACTTAGCCGTGTGCTTCTGCCCTAGCTACGAAACCATCACACACCTCCAAGGGTTTAGTCAGTCCTCCAGCTCGGCAGGAAACTACCCATGGGAAGCCAAAAAACGGCAATTTCTCTGCTGGGTCAGGGGACTGAGTATGTGCCAGGGCGAGGGGGGGACACATCCGCCTGCGAAGGGGGAGAAAGGCACTGCTGCAGCGGTTGCAGGCAGAAGTCAGGCAGAAATCCTTACCCAAAACTGCCATTGCTGGAGCACTACCTGCAGCAGCAAGTTCAGCGCTGGCTAATTTATCATACAGCTTCAATTATTCCCCCGGACTACCTGGCGTTTCTAATAAGCTCTAATCAGGCACAATTTTTGCTCTGGGAAAGCTGGAAGCTTCCTGAACACACAGTGCTTTTGATTTGGGCATTATTAAAGCCCAGCTTCACAGTTATTAGACCTGCAACTGCCCCCGTGGACAAGAAAATTGCATATCTTGCCATCTTTGCATGAATTCATTGTTGAAATGCAGGGCGAGCCACTGACAACACTCCATTAATTTCCCACTCTAGCCTCTCTTATTTGACGGGAATAAACTTCTGCTTAAAATGCTCCTAAAAATAACATTTCCTCCCTTTCCCCTCATCGTGCTCCTTCTCAAGCAAAGGGAACGAAATCTCGGCACGTCGCACATCTGTTCACAACATTCAGAATTAAAAAGTTAGGCATGAGAACAATAAAAATAGAGGCAAGTTAACAAGCTGGTCCATGCCGGGGTGGGTAGACTTTGGCAAAGAGCACGTGGCGGACACTTATTTCCCTACGGCCCATACAGCCTCCGATGGAAAGAGGGTGCCTCAGCGTAACGCAACCCTGATTTTGAACTCCTGGCTGGCGCGCCTGACTTTGCAGGGCTGGATTTTCATATGGGCATCTTAAAAGAACTGCTAGGATGATGCCCCTGGAAGGATTAGCGCAACCGAAAGAAGTCTTAACTCATTAATTAGCAATTAAAGACTCAGGGTAATTACTTCAGTTGGGGTGGGAAGTGTCTCCAGTCTGTTTTTAAACAATACGGACATGAAATTCCATAACAGTCTGCATCATTTTCATTTTTAACCAAAGCCACTAGGTGCTTTACGCATGTCCATGTTACGTATGTACTGTGAACGTGGGTTCAAAGACAGGAACAGGACAGCACTGGAGGTCAACGTAAAATCTGACCTTTTTGCACACAAATGTGCATTGCCTACGTGGAGCACCCCTCGTGAGGGCCCGTTTGCTGCAGACCCCGCTCACGGCAAAGCCCACACAACCCCAGAACTAGTGCTTTGCTGGTTCCAAAAGCCGACCACATCTACAGCCCGCCAGACCAAAAGCTCTCTACCAAGAAACCTGCTACTCAAGGTCACTCGCTATGACTCCGTTAGCACTGTTGGGATGAGGTGCCTACAAGTCTTCATACAACATCCAGGAGAAGAGGAGCTACACGGCACACAATCTTGTAATACAGGAGCAAGAGCAAACATGATCACTAACAAGTTAATTTGCTAAAATTACATATTTGGAGCAGTGTAAAATAGCTCTGCCAACACTAGGAACAGCTGAGCGTTCCCTTTAGTTTTCAAGCACTTCGTGCTAACCATATATTTTTTGCATACTACTTATCAGAGCTGTTAGCTGGCAGGTGGCAAGGAAGCAGCGAGGTTATGCGTGGTGCTCGGCAGCTAAAGGGAACGGCCCTTTCCTTACAGTCAGGTCCAGGCGGTAGGGTCAGCAGCGCCATCGGCGACACACTAATTAAACGTCAGACCACGTCTTTGCATCCTAAGACCATCAGTGGCATCGAATCCTTTGAGGGCGCCCTCAGGCTCCCTCCTCTCCACCTTATTCCCTCCCTGCTCACCCCATTTCTTTGCTATTTTTGCTGCTGTTGGCTTAGGCAGTGCCATTTGCATGCACTCGGCACGTTGCTGGGCTTTAACACGAACACGAACAATAAGCTCTGAATTCGGAAAGCAGCGGTGCCGAGAGGGCTCGAACCCAGACCGCTTGCCGGCCTCGCTGCTGTTACCTTGCTGGCTTTCAGGATGTTGATCTGCTCTTCATACACGGTGTCCCTGTTTTTCTCGAGAAACCCCTCGCACTGGTACTCCACCTAACACAAAGCAAAGGGAAAAAGCCAGGGGTTAACTTCCTCCTCCTGAAAGTCCAGTCACACAGCCACAACGCGTTCCCCGAGGCATCCACTACTGTCGTGAGCTTACTCGGGAAACCTAAGAGGGAGTGAGGAATAACTACAATTTAAGAAAACATTTTTTATTTTAAAGAGTCAATTTGAACGAGGGCCAAATCCTTAGCGCAAACACAGATTGTTTCTTAGTCATTAAACTATTTTGTACGGCATCCAAATGCATTTCCACCGAAACCAGTGGCAAAAACTCAAGGATTATTATTCCCCTGGCATTAATTTTTGCTTAAAAGGCACTCCAAAGCTACCTGTGAGCTAATCAATAAACCTCAAAAGATGTCCTGCGTACATCTCTTGCTCCTGAGATTGAAGGGAGTCAGGGAGCCTGGGGAAGCATTTTCAAAGAACAGAAGGATACTACGTATACATACATACATGCATGCATGTGTATATATATATATATATATACACACATATATGTATATATATGTGTGTATATATATGTGTGTGTATGTATATATATATAGATATATATATATATACATATATATATATATATACACACATACATACACACAAACATTTTTTTTTACATTTGACATTTTATTTTTTTTAAACGTTTTCCATTTGATCCCAAAACATGCATGCAAAGCTTGGCATCTTCTCCCTCAAAATGGTGAGACCGGCTCTGGGGTCAGCTCTCACGCCCCTCTCCCCACCGCACCTTGCAGCCTCTGATGTGCAGAACTTCTGCTCTTCAAAATAATCCCCCGTTCCAATATTTCTTCCGTGAAGCTGCCCTGAGAGTAATTCATTTCACTGCAGCTTTGAGAAAGAGGATTTTTCTCTGCTCAGGAAAGCATACCCATTTAAAGCTTAGTGCAATAGTTCAGAGGCAAAAGTCTTCAAGCTGATCAAGATCTGAGCACCCAGCTAAGTGTCCCTGTCGCTACCAGTAGCTCACTGCTGCTGTAAATTACTTTTTTGTGTGGCCCTCTTCTTTGCTCCACGCAACTTGCCTTTCTGCATTTAAGCCACAGCACCCACCCCACACACCCAGTCACCTTGTCTGCAAAGTGCACGACGATGAAGGAGGTGTTGGACATGCGGGGCTTCTGGAAGTGCTGGCTGCTGGCGTGCCGGTCGTACAGCTTCTGTGCCCAGTTGTGGTCGGTTCCTTTGGGAACCTGAATGGGAAGGAAAGGAGCACAGCTGCAATCAGACGTGCAAATACTCTGGCTGCCCAGGGGCAGCTGAGCAGGAGGAAGGACACCAGGAACCACAGCAGCTTGGGGAAGATGCAGAAGTCTAAGATGTTCATCATGGCCAACAAGAAAAAGTCAAAACTTTGGCCCAAACTCCCACTTCTCCACTGGTATCACAGAGATTTAACGAGCAGGAGAACAAGAATCAACACACAAAAAGTTTCAGGTCAACATCCCAACTCATGCTTCCATCGGCACGCCTCATGCCTTCATCAGTGCTCCAGCTCCCATTGACCGGAGCGCCAAGGGGGTCTGCTACAGCGTTTGCTCTCTGGGCAAGGGGCACATTTGGTTTTGAGGCAGACTCGCAGACATTACCACCACTAAATAACGAATAATGCACATTGCAAGAATGTGGCCAACAGCAGCTATATGAATATTTGAGAAAAAAAGTGCCTGTCCCCTCCCCTAGTCTGGGAATGGGTACTATTTTATTTGCACATATATCCTTGCACGAATGCAGTAAAATTTCACTCCCAGTGAAAAACATCTGAATGCTGGTACTACTCCAACAGCTAGAGAGCTCTCACAGGGAAAAAATAAGGAAAAAAAATGGTATTTTTGTGCTTAAGTTGCATTAATTGCTAGGCATAGATATCACTTTTTAAAGCAGGTTTTTTGTGACCAAATGACAGCCAATACTTTCACAAACTGCCGCCTGAGATAACATTCAAGAGGTGCCATTTTGTTTTAAAATAATAGAAATAAAATGCTTAAGAAAAATCTGACTGTCATAAGCCTTGGGATCCAGCACAAGTAGCTCACCCTCCCGTCATGTATATGCAAACAGCTGCCTGGTCCAAAATATCCTCTGCAAGATGGGACTTTCTGGGCAGAGAAGTAGACAAGAGATAGCTCCCACTGTGCCAAATCCATTGCTCTGTACCCTTAAGTTTCAACATAATCTCTTCAGCCACTGGCATCCCAACCACTGGATGCGGTAATGCCAACTTCACATAGGCAGCCAGGGATGGGAGAGGTGGGACTTCAAACCTGCATATCTCCTCATCCATTCCTGCTGACAGATGACTCGCGTAGCCCTGTCCACACATCTAACCCTCCCGTGCTGCAAACCCCATGGATGCCGAAACCATCTTCATATTGTATTTACACTTAATTCAGCAGGCAACTCTTACATTGACCTACCCTTGAACAAATCTGCCGCTTATGGGACACCAAGATATCCCACCCTCTAGAGCTGGAGAAACGTCCTAACTACGGGGCCGTTGTGCAGTGGCAAGGCACACGACAGCATGTTGGCAGAGATACTGTCACTAGGACAGGAGAGACTAAATGGAGAAATCCTGAACAGTTGTAATTACTGAAAAGTCTCACGGCACTACGTGTACAGGACAGGGACTGGCTACTTCCCAGGAGCGAACACCTACAAGGAGGGTTTCAGCTCACCCTTCTAGCCAGCACCCACAGTTTTCACCCAGTAAGTGACTGCAAACTTCTTCCCCTAAGTTAGTGTGTTGCATTGCCAAGAACAAGAAAAAAACTGAGTTTAATTATTTTGGAAGAGAACATACAGTTGCATAGCAGCATATGATAATTTACATGTACTTTAGATACCTTCATGATTACAGTTCCCACAGTGACTAATTTTTAAGGATATGCTCAGCACATCAGATCTTAGAGAACAATATCCTGTTGTCATGCAGGACCCACAGGTGCGTGGTTCTAGGGCAGACAACAAGATGGGAATAATTTCTCTTTGCAGGCAGCTGTCGTTGGATTTCAGCACACAGCCAATGCCTCCACTTTTCATCTCCACATAGTGTGTGCTTGGAGCGGGAGCTGAAATTGCTGAAGTGGCCTGGGCCTTCATTTCTACCTCCCGTTCCAGCTTTGCCCAAGGTATTAGCTTGCAACATAAGGGTACCAGTCCCATCCACCTGGCCCAAAGTGGATGGGAAACCAACACGGGGTCTCTTGCCCTACCTAAGGCATGAAACTGTCTGAGCTACGCACAGGACAGAAGTGTTAGGCACCAAAAGGAACATACTGTGTTCCTGCCACTGGAGGAAACAACCCCCGCCAGAACAGTAAATCTGTGAAAACTTCACTGCTCTCAGAGAAAGATGAACAGTTTCCTTCCAACCCAGGCAAATGCTCATCTCTACTGTTCTTTTCCGGCTAAGACTCTAAACGCTAAAACAATCCTCTCCCCAAGCACCCCCCCCCAAAAAAAAACAAAAAAAAACCCCTCCAAAACAAACCTCCCAAACAAACAAAAAATCCACATTGTTTACACACCATCAGTCGTTAGAGCACTTCCCAAAAGACATTTGAGGAAAAACAGTAGGGCTGTAACTGTCTTATTTTGTATTTTCCCAAGTGCAACAAGATTGACAAAAGTAAAATTCTTGAAAACTAAAGAAAAGGAGGCACGAAGTTTCACCCCAGAAATACAGAAATATATAGATACAGATAGATAGATAAAAAAGACATGTAGAGATTATGTATGTAAGGAGGGAAGGAGGTGGAAGAGGGAGGAGGAAGAGGAAGAAGGGAGGTGGAAGAGGGAGAAAGACCATGGTGCTCTGCAAGTATTGTATGGAAATCTCTGAACAGGAATAGCCTTAGAGGAGCTGTTTACATTAAGTCACCGGTCCTGCTGCTGTCCCCACTGTCCCAACAGCCCTCGTCTGCCTGTCGCTCTGCACGAAGCAGCTGGGCACCGTAATCCTCACCTTCGCCCCACTTCGGTGCACGCGGTCCTCTGCACACCGCTGGGAGCTACAGTGCCAGAAACTGGAACTGCTCAGTACGGCCAGGATCGGTCCCCACGCTCGAGGCCACTGCTTTTGGGTGCCCGGCTCAAAAAAATGCAAAAATCCAAAACCCCCAGGCAGCCAAGGAGCCGTTCAGGAGGCGTTTAGGCTGAAGGAGGAGATTCTGTCCATGGTCACAGAAAAAAGGCAGTTAACAAAGGTCCATCCAAACCTACTGAGCTAAAAGCGAGCACCCTACAAGCATAGTAGGAGATACTGAAATTGTAATTTCTTTCTCCTTACTGTTCCAACGCATGCTAAAGCTCGAGATGAGCGGGGCATCCAGAGTGTCCTTAGCCCTCCAGAGAGGCCTTCGGCTGGAAGCGATGCACCCAACTTTGCAGTCACATAAATCGACAGCATGACGTGGGCAAGGTTATCCCGCCCGCTCGTTAGAGCGAATGATGGTCCGCCGGTAGGCAACACCAGCGGCACAGCCCCTCTCCCCTGCCTTCCTGCAGCCGCTCGCTGGGCAGCGGTGCCCCCGACAGAACCACACGGCGCTCCAGGATAACACGCTGATTGCTGATAGTCAAAAAAACTAACAAATCGAGACGAGGAAAATGTGTTTGTTTGCATACCAAAGTTCACAGTGATGCACGGAGAGACAGGTGGGATTGAAAACTAGTCTGCTACAAACAGGCTTCAGTGTTTCTGGCGCACAGGAGAAGGACATGGGAAAGATTAAAGATCGTCTTTGGAACAGTATGGGAAAATGCCTGTGCCATATCAACAGCCTAACACAATGGTTGCGTTTTACGGCATGTTACAAGAGCGCACAGGTCGGTTTGAGAACGCTGGGGGGTTCACAGGTTTGGTCCAACAAATCCTCCTTTGACAGCCACAGGGTCACATCGCACCTCGGTGAACAGAAATTCCCCGAGATGAATAATTGGACAAAGATGTCATGATAGGCACATCAGTCCTTCAGAACAGCCCTTTGCTGGTCAAACCTTTTTAGATGCACTTCTTGCTAATTGAACGCTTTTATCATACTTTTTTCCATTTCCGCTCCCATCCCCACAGCATAATCAAAAGCAAGGAAGTAGCTGGGCAGAGATATCCAACTTTCACCTTACAGAGAAAGCTGGATATCCATAGCAGCTTCAGACTTTACTCCTGAGCGACCTTTGGAAATGGTATGGAAGATGCACAGCACTCGTGCAGAGCAAGTGGTTTCAGGCAGAAAAGCAGAAAACCGCATCCAGCTTTGATACAGAGACATCACTGCATTCCTTAAAGAATTTTCAACTTCCTTTAAGAGTTATTTCAGTCTTCTGAAAACCAACCCAGTCTAGCTCCTCTGCAGAGTACTGGAGTCACTCTTCACATATTACCTCCACCCTCAGCGTCCTCCAGGGAAGCCTGCTGACTCCATCACCTAGGTCACCCTCTATAATAAGACCAATCATACTCAAAAGCCTCCTCACATCCCAGATATCCAAGCACATCTTCTACATGCCCTCCCAACTTGCCAGGACTGGATTTTCAGAAGACTGTCTCCCTCCTTACTGCCCATCTCTGCTGATGGGCTTTATATTGGTTCTCCTATCTCTCCTTGAAAGCTCTGCCTATTCCAAATTATTTACCACTATCAGTGTTGGCTGTACAACAATTCCCCCCACACTTCACAGCTCACAGGCAGGGAGGGAGGTCCTCCTACATCCCTTCTTCCCCCTTCTCTCCACTTCAAGGCTCATCAGTTTGTCCTGTAGGACTTCCTAAATCCCACGGTAACTTTCTGTACCTACTGTGCTGGCCTCAGTTCACAAGGCTACTGCAAGGCCACTTTCTGTTGACGGGACTTCTTCCTGTTCCTCTGGCCCCTTTTTAGGCCAAAGCAAAGCCAAGAGGTCCTAGAAGCCCTACATCTAGGTAGGTGATCCTCCAGTGCAGGAAATGTGGAAGATGGTGACAAGGTCCTTTACGGATTACAAGGAAACTTAGCAGAAGGTGCAGGGTGACAGTCCCACAAGGATTATAAGGCTCCTTGTGCAGATCAGGGATGTAACGGGAGGTTGGACCAAATGAGGCACTCTCCAGCCTTAATAACGCTATGACAGCTCTTAACTCTGAAGACTTGAAAGCTGCCTAGTTCAATCCAAAGAATACAAACATATCTTAATGCCCTCTTCTTTCAGAGCTGCAGGTTTTATGGTTTGCTTCCAAGAAACAGCTTTAGTCCTTCAAACTCCAGTTTCTATGCAAAAGCTCTTTCATTGCCAATTCTCATTTCTGTCCTAGATGGTTCCCTCCTTTTGTAAATCCGGTGGCAAGACTGAAGGTCTATGACCTCGGTTAGCCACACGCCTTTAGCATATCCAGAATACCCCCAACCTCCCATTAAAAATAATAATAATAATAAAAAAAAATCCACCCTGCAAAGTGACAATTTTAGCGCAATCATAGAGGATTTGTTGCCAGTGTTTCATTATGCTGCCAGAACCCCACTGCTGCCATTTCGGTCCCCGAGCACATTTCCCCACTGCACTCTGCGCTAACAGGACGGCATGCTGATTACCCTGTCGAACGCCTGCGCCCGCAGAGTCGCTCGCCCTCCACTGCTCTAGCACCAGCACGGCTGTCCACAGAGCACGCTGACGGGGCCAGGACTGCTGCCGCTAATGTGGGTGTGAGGGCTTTCATGCCAAAACTGGTGCTTTTACTTGACAGGCTTGCTGAACTTTTCATAAAGCTGAAGACTGCTTGCAGGTTATCACAAAAGAACCAATTTGAGGGCTCATAAAAGAGCTGGTGACTAATCACAGCATTCCCCGGTGACACACGAGCACTGAGACAATTGGCAACGGATGTGGGGGGACAGTTCCCGTGCTCCAGTTTCTTGGGAAAAAAAGCAGAGATTAAAAAGTACTAACAGTTAGAGAGATATTTACAGCCAACTTCCCACAGGACACGTCGTTATTATTTTCTAGGAGGAGAATTGCCTCCTAGATGAGAGTAGTGCCCTATCTAATGCAACGTCCTGTCACCAGGAGCAACCAGTGCCGGGTGCTTTCGAGAGGAGCAAAGGGAGTCATCAGATGATATGTCCTCTGGGAAACTTTCCTTCTGGTCCTCTCGATACCTAGGAGGTGGCTCAAGCCTGAAGAACTCACCAGGCTTAACAGCATCGAGACAAAAACGAAATGGTGCCGAATATCAAGCAAAAATTTCTGATATCCCTCTGAGCCAGTGCTGGATAAGATGCTATTTTAGGGAAGTTATAAATTAAGTTGAATTTGCTCTCATTTTTAAGTAAATTATATTCAGAAATAGAAACAGACAGGATAAGACAAGCTAGGAAGAAGGCTGAAGCTTTTTCTCTGTTGCACATATCCTTTTGGCTGTTCCTGCTCGCTGAGCATCTAGAAGACCTCAAACGCAATTTTTTTAGGTGTTTTCCCTGGCCACAGTCATAGCCTGTGCAGGACCTGGGACCTGCAGGTTGAAGACAGGCCGGCTGCATCTGGGGACTGTCACACTGCAGAGAGTAGTCACTTAACAGGTCACCTTCCTTTCACAGACAAGGACAGGTCACACGTCTCCTTAAATCCCAACAGGGAACAAAGTCTAAATAATGAATCCCAAACCTTTCCCTCTGATGCAACATGACACATCTGTCCTTGGGCCACTGAGTTTGTTCAAAGCCCACGGATCTCAGCAGACCAATAAGAACCAGTTGGGCCCCTCTGATGACCTTGGCCATTCAGCGGTGAGACCTCTTCCTTGCCTGTCTCCATGCACTTTAAAATATACATATATATATGCATATAAATATTATTTATTATTTATATATATTTATATATAACTATATGTATATTTATTGTTTTTATATATATATATATATATATATACACATATACATACATATATATATATATATATATATAAAAATGTCCCCAGGCTTTCTAATACAACTTGTCTGCCCTTTAATTAAAAAAAGAAACAGAAAACAAAACAAAACAAAAAACACCAAGCAAAAACAAACCCTCTGTCTCTATCGTTTTAGAACGACAGACCAACAAAAGCGACTCAAAGGCAGGACTCATTTCCAAACTCCAACGAAAGAATGCTGGATTAGTTACTAAATGGGAAGCCAACTCAAGTGAGGACACTTCTACAGAAGGTCATTGCTGGCTCCTGTTTCTCTACACCAAAGGAGCCAAAGGGACACCTGATTTCGGTCCTCTGCAAAACTACGGATTGAAGTCAGAGGGAATTTGTCATCAGCTTCAGCAAGTCCTTGGAGCATGGCTGATTCTCTCATTACTCATCACAGCCCAGGCCTGATTTTCACCACTCCACAACGCAGCCATTCCCCGAGGAGACACGTTTCTCGCTTCAGGCCTCTGGCACAGTTCAACGCAGCAAGGTTAACCAACTTGAAGGCCCTCCCAGGCAGACTTTTACCACGTGCTGAGTGCCACAGAAGGTGAAATTCCAACATCTGAAGACTTTACGCTAAGTGTAGGTGACTTCACCCCAAATAACTGTCGCAGGAAGATTCAGCTTCCCCTTGGGAAAAAACAAGGGCTGAAGTAGGGAAGACTGCCAGCTCCTGGATCATGTTGAAGGAACTGAACGTCACAAGCACAATCTATCCCTAAGTGCAGCTAGGCCAGAAACACAAGCTTTGGCTTTACATGGTACAAACAGGGTTCCCAGTTTATGAAGGGAACTGTCAAACTTATGCCAAAGAGGCTCTGAATGGTCCTGAAGCAAAGCAAAGGCCAACTGCTTGCCCTAGGCATAAGCACCCAAGCAAGGCATGTGAGAGAAGTCCTCTACCCTCTTAGGAGCTGCTACAGGCCAAGGTCTGCATGCTACAGGACAACCCAATCTTTAACTTTTAGAAAAACTAAAATGCCAGGAAAAAGCCGAGTGGCTTTCTTTACCTTGCACTCTTCATCCAGCAGGTCCAAGATACCAAGTTTCGCTTCTATAAGGTCTATGCAGGGCTGGTTATCATAAAAGTCTATAAGAGTCCACGGGATTTCTTCCTTCACGTACTCTTCTTGTTCCAGCTTAAACACGTGCTGAGATAAGGAGAAGAGCATAGTTACCAACCTGCACCTCGAACCCACACAGGGCCAGCCCCTTCCCCATTTGCTCGTTAATAAATGTACAGTTTTCCCACAGTACGTGAAGAAGCCACAGAAAATTTAGGTGCTTTGTACAGGCTTTGTCGCTTACAGAATCTAGCTTCTGGCAAGTAAAATAGAAGTGCTACACTAGGAAACCATGAGACAAAAAAAAAAGTCTTTAAATGACTTTCACTCAAAAACTACCCAAGCTGTCACTGCATCTAAGTAAAAACCATGTTCTGAAATGGCCACGAGATGCACCTGGGGCTACTACAAATCCCTCTCTCCTTCGGGGCTCCACCGATTAAACCAGAGACCCGCAGCAGGTTCACTAGCCCAAAGTCAGGTGGCGTCGAGCGTGTGCGCCCCGACGGGTGAGCACCACTTCGCAAAGAGCGCAATCTTCCTAGAAGAGGTATCGCCATCAGTACCATAACTGATTCACAAACATCTCTATTGCAGGTTCTTATTATTCTGAAAAGAGTAATAAAGAAAAAGTCCTTTCTATGGCTTACATACGTCAGGCCTATCCCCAGGCAGATAAATTGTCTTTGGCTATTTCTGAGATAATCTAAGCATATTAAAAGAAAAAGATTTTTAAAGTGCACTTTTCTTCCTCAAAAGATGGCTTTTTAAAATCTCTTCAAACATGTCATCTCTGAGTTCGAATTTATAAGCTTTAGAAGTGATAGCTGGACATATTAAGTAAGATATGAAAAGTGCAAGTACAGCCCATTATTTACTTCTCATTTTTACAAGCACTGCTATGATGTATTAGAGCGATCGCAAACGTTTGTGCCAGGCAGATGATACAGTTTCAAAGCGCCCAAGTACTTAGTTGCTCCAATTTAACAGATTCTCCCTCAAATCCTGAAATTAATAGCAAGTTTTTCCCTGTTGACGACCGGAGCAGAAGATGACCCCTTAATGATTTTGTGTTCAGTCCGGGTAAGAGCTTATAGCTAATAAAACAGAAGAATGTAGTGTGTCACGTGTCAAACCGAGAAGGACCGTGTATAGCCCTGCCATTTAATCCAGAATTTCAGCCGCATCCAGAGGTTCCAGCCCCATCTAATCAGCAGGTTTTTACTCAAGCACAAGGAAAATCAGGACTCAGCACAACCACCCCCCCGAGGATTAGCGTGGCTTAGGAACAAAACAACGCCGGCAAACTTCCGACTCGCTCAAAAACATTAGCGGGCCTTTGCCTAAACCATTTGTTAAACATGCTGCCAGGATCAATTTTGTATTTATTATTTTATAACTAAACCAAGCATCATTTACAACTTGGCAGGAATATTTAGTGCAATTACAGTGTGCAAGCCTTGCCCGGGAGAGACGGTATCGGAAGGACGACGGTCATGCCCGCCCTGAGATCCGGCCAGGCTGCAGATCAGGGCCATTAAGTGGAAGCCAGACATGCAATAACATGGCCTTGATGAGCGTGTTGTTGGGTTTTTCCGTTTTATTTCGTTTTAAGTTTTATGGCATGTTTCCAAGTTGACCTTACCGAGTTGAATTGCTGCTGGAGCTTTTCGTTGGCGTAGTTGATACAAAACTGCTCAAAGCTATTCACTTCAAAAGTTTCAAACCTGCAAAGCAATGAATAAATCAGCATCAAGGGCTGCCGCTTTTAAAAAAAAGTCTTCTTCGCTCTGCGATGGTGTCATCTACATGACAGGAAACATCAGTTATTTAGTCTCGTTAAATGCCTTCTATCCCAGATCTACGCTTTATTCCTCGAATCTCAAATTTGTGTCTCTCCTTTCCACAACTCGAGGGATTGGAAAGGTCTGTTCTGCTAAGCACAGTCGGATGCTTAGTACAATGGTAGCTGCCTGCAAATTAGGTGGTAGTGCTGTCTGAGACAAGAAACGTAACAACCCCTCTTGCGGAAAAATATTATTAAATATTAAGGGTACACATATTCACTGCAGAGGTGATGGTCTTGGTGCAAATAACACAATTTCAGCACAGCATCAGCGCTCGCCTGCCCTTCCCCACGCTCCTCAGCCAAATCCAGCTCCGTATTTAAGCCCATTAATATTTTTGCACAGCGTATTTGCTCCATTTTGTCTTTTCTCCTTGTTCTGCCCGTGTGACTGGCAGATCCCAAATCTGCTGCTGCACTAGGGTTTATACTAAAATATTCAAAGTTTGTGAATAAGTTCAGCGCACGGCTGGCTGCCTCAGCGTTCACACTCCCTTTCGCACTGCAAACAGCAGAGGAATGAAAACAAACCGTCCCTGCCAAATGCAGAAATGTCTGCAGGAATTTGCTTTTCAAAAGAATCATAAGGAGCTACCGAATTGCCTGCAGTAAGTGACCCGTAATTCCTTCGCACCGAACAAAAACACACCAAAACACACAGCAATCAGTAACATCTTAGACGAGTCCCAAGCGTCAGATAACCACCAGCACAAAGTACCGAGTGCTGTCTTGGAGTAAAGCATCTTTTAGGCAAAGGAATACTGTTCAATACCTTCAATTCTTTATTTTTGTTAACAATTTATTCAAGTTATTCCAGCATTATGTATTGCTACCCAACGCTATAAGCCTTCGAGGCGCTGCTTCTCGCCCCTCAGGTGAGGGGGCCGGTAACGTTTGTTCTGTAAAGCAGCAACGCTAATCCCAACGTAGAGGTCACCTACTCAAGCTCGCCCTGTAACACTGCAACTATAGTAAGCGATGCAGATTTCAACGCTGCATGCTCTCACTCCAATACTAACACAGGATTACAGGTGCCGAGTATTGGAAACCCGCAGCCTCCGCATCCTCAGCTTGCACCCGCTCCATGCAAACCCTCCCTACGGAGACGACCCCCTTCCACCACCCCAGGCAGCGCCCGCGCTGGCCATGCTCCTGGGGCACCAGGCTGCACGCAGCTCTTTGCCCATCTAGTTTAGCTCCTCTCCAAGAGGAAAAAGAACAACAGCAGACATTTGGAAAATATCCAGGATTTGGCAGAATTCATTCCCTTTCCCAGATAACCCACGTTCTGGGAACCAGACTACTTGCTAAGACCCCAGAGGCTCAGGGTTGCAAGCACCCAATGTCTCTCTGGTATATGGTTAGTTATTATTGTTGTTAGCAATTATTGTTGTTGTTTACTATTACCAGACCTGAGCACAGCCTGATTTCACTTCAGCTCACACCGCGGCACCCAAGGGGTAGTGCTATTTGCTGGCTGACGTGCTTGACGTGATAGGGAGAGGAGACCTGCGCCTCAGAGAGATTTTTGTTCCACACTAGCAGGTTTTCATGCCCAACTTAATCTTTCATAAGCGCTGTTCTCAAGTCTCCTTTTAGTTATTTCTGAAAGAGCGCATCCCATTTCCCAGCTCAGGCATCCGCATACCTACCCCACCCCACTGCAGCCACGTGGCTCCAGCTCCGAGCTTGATTTGCCACGTCCTAGCCTGCAGGGACACCGACTGAAACAGCTTCTCCATCTCACCCTCACTTTCCAGCCACCCAGATTGTGCTAACTCCAGCTGGTGACTGAAGATCTTTCAGGTGCTGTGCCATCCACCTCGGACAGTCTGGACACGTGCAAACCTCTGCCAACAACCTCACCATCTCAAGCTGTCCTTTTGGGATCCCAACCAAACAGAATCATATTCCTATCATACTTCATAAGAGTTTTCCAGGAAACCTTGCTGTGTGGCAGCGGTTGCTGATGGAGCTGAGTCAGCAGGACTACACCGATGCTCCAGCACTGAAAGGGGGGGCTGTTGCTGTTCAATGGGATGCTACAACCAACAGCCCAACTACCAGGGCTTGCAGAAACGCCATGGGAAGTTGTACATACAAGCATCAAGATCCACTCCCAGTAACTGTGTGGGTATTATAGCTGTAAAATCTTTCTGTAGCTGACCCAGAGCTGTTCCAGCAGGATTTCATTCTGAATTTTGCCTTCAGCTACATTTGACAGACCTTACATGGAATTTGCACCTAGGAAGCTGCTCCAGGAGCAGTTCCTGGAGCAGCTGCAACCGGTCCATCCTACCTCGCCTGCCCTGAAACAGGAACAAGTGAGTATCGTGATATATTGAGGGAGCAAGGACGGTCACTACTGTCCCACTTCTCCCTTTTCCTTGCTCCCAAAAGGGACAGAAAAGACTGTGTGAAGGGAGGGAAAAATCCCCAAACCAGGAGGCCTCTTTCTTTTTCTCCAGCAAAAGGAGTGGGAATAGTCATGTTTAGGGGATAAACAATTCTGCCAATGGAAGATGGTTCAGACTAAGAATACTCACGTTTGCATTTGAGGGTCTGGGGCAGGTCTGGCCCCTACTTGGAGGGGACAAGGAGCCTTTCTGCAGTCAATGATGTCAGAAGGTCGCCCTTTCTATTATTCCCACCCCTACCAGAAGCCACAGGGACAGCTGCATGTTAAGCTCAGCACAGACACTTTAGGAGATCGAGGGTGCTCTGTTAGAAGGGCAAAACAAGGCGTTAACCGTAACCGCCTTAAAAGCAAGAGCGTCCCTACCCATAGATATCGAGCACGCCGATGAAGGAGTGCTGCTTCACAGTGGTGTACAGGGCTTTGTTGATGTGCTGCACGATCCAGTTGAAGAGCTGGGCATAGATGTGCTTAGCCAGGGCATCCCTGGCGTTGAGCACCTGCTGAAGGGACATGCTCTTCACGTAGGTCTCGGCCGTGGTGACCAGCTTCCGGTGGCAGAGCCAGTGCTGCATCTGGCTGTGCTCCACGCCCAGCAAGCTGCAGAAGGTGTTCAGGTGCTCGTCTGTACTCTGCGAGGGGAACAACGAGAAATGAGCTCAGCAGGTGCTCTGCGACACTTGCAGGACAAAAATCAAAATTGTTCCCCTTCCCGCCGCTGTCATCCGACCCCACCTGTCTCCAGGGAAATAGGTAGAACGGCTTACATGTAGCACTGAGCAGTGATGCTGCACGACTTTGCTATACCCTGGCTATCTTTAACATCTCAATCCCCATAAAAGAGTAGATCTATACGGTAAGTGCCAACGGGGAAGAGCACCGTTGGCTTTGTTCCCCCTCCTGTGGTGACACCGTGTACTCCTGGAGGACATGCTCCCCTCCCAGGTGCATTCCCCGAAACCCTTCCTGTCTCAGGCTGTGCGACTCGGTGCGAAATGATGACCAGGATGCCACAGCTACAGCCTGCGCCACGTTAACACAAGCATCTAAACCCACCAAGGAGCAGGTGCAGCTTTCTGGTGTCTTTTCTCCAGAATCGCTATTTTCAACACCCCAAAGTAGACTAAGACTAACAGAACGTGAATGCAAAGACAGCATGCCATCGTATTTCCCCTTCCACAACCTAACCCCACCTATTCTGAAAAACAAAGTTGCACAGTGTGTGTTATCAGAAGGGGCTGTGTTTCATGTAATCAATAAAACGAAAACTGAACTTAGTTTTAGTGTATCTTTTTCCCCCTCAGACAACACTAGACAAGGCACTCCCAAGTCCACCGTGTTAAGAGAGCAGGCACCTTCTTTCAGATGATGAGAAATCAGTCTCCCTTTTGCCAGTGTAATAACATATCAAAAGGAAATAAGTTGTTTCCAACTAGATTCGTATTTATGTAGAATAGGGGATGGGCTTGGGAAAGGGGAGAGAAATGCATTTGTAAAGTGCTCCAGGGAGCTTTTTTGCTCTAATATGTTTTTAGACCATGGCTTCAAAGTCCTCACAGGATTGATTTAATACCACGCAATTAAATTTGAAGGTAATTAAACAACGTGAACTCCATTACAGAACTCAGCGTTGCTGGAGCAGACCAGCTTTACATATCCACGTTGCCAAATATCAAGCAAATTACCCCCAGCATCCAACTAATTGCATGCTGCATTATCTCTAGGGTAACACTAGGAGTGCGTGCCGAATACATTTTAATATTTTAATTAGGAATAAACGATCCAGTCTGGGAGGCAATGATAATTGATAGGGCAGTATTTGCCACATAATCACTATTTTTTTCCCCCTGAACAAACACACAGAAACAGGAAAATCACTGCTAAGACATCTTCGGTCATTTATTTCTACTAATTAAGTGCAGTACTTTGCAGTCGTGCACTGATCTGCGCAGTCCTCCTTTGAATACTCAATGGCCACATTTCCAAAAGTGGCCTCACTCACTTCAGCGTCAGTCTCCACCAACAACCAAAAAACTCATTTTGCTTATTTCTCCTTAAATATCCACCTCCCCACTGGACGACCCCACATGCTGGTGGCACTGAAAGATTTGCCAGCTTGGCCTGCAGCAAAGGTGGTCATGGAAAATTAACACCTGCTGCTGCTGGCAGTCACTGGTCCCCCAGTACTTTATGCGCTAAGGGTGGCCAATCTTTTAAGAAAGCAGAAAAATCTAAAGACGGGATGGGTTTTAAGGTGGTAAGTTACATTTGTGGCTCTTTCTAACATAAAAAAAGAACTATGTCGTTTCCAGGCAAGCTAGCGATGAGAAGCAGGGCACCATTTCCCAGGGAGGAAAAACAAATCTGTCAGGAAATAATGCCCGATGGGTTTCCTACAAAAAGCAAAGAAAAACAGGAGGAAAAGGATTCCCTAGGGCTACCTGCGGAGGTCCTGCGAAGCACGAGGTAGCCAACACGGCCCGATTTACGAATATACTAAACCCTACGTGCAGCTTCTCCCACCCTTGCCGGTGACCTACCGAGACGCTACAGGCATCGCCATCCCGTTCGGCTTGGATGTCCAAGTTGCCTAGGTGCAGAATGGCAGCGATTATCCTGAAAATGGTCATCTGGTGAGACTCCTTCACTCCTGCGGGAACAACCGGGACCCGATTGGCACAGAACGACCTCAACAAACATCATCGGGCAGAAGCGACGGCTGAAACCACAGCTGGAGCTATCCATATCCACCGTTACGTCTCTACCCCTTTCAATTATGGTCGCGAGCGCGGGGGAACGTAAAACAAAAGCGTTCACGCGCCCGAATCCCAACGGCTCCGGCCTCGTGCTCCAGCTGGAAGCGCTGAGCCACCGGGAAGGCGCCACAAAGGGCCACCACCGTCCTGCCGTGAGCTCCTTGTCCTGGGTCTGCCACTGGGGGTGGGTAAAACGTGATTGCTTCTTGTATTTTCTGGCAGATTTTTGGAAGCGTTTCCAGCAGGAACATCATTCAGCACCGGTCCATATGGAGTTTCCCTGCCAAATCCTGCATTTCGGTATCCCAGCCGGCTTTCTGTGCCCTGACCGGGTTAAGCTAAGGGGGAACGAGCAAGGCTAAAGCACAATGGTGCCAAATTTGGCGGAAAAGCCAGCAGTTAGAGCACTCGCAATGACCCTTCACGCTCGCTAGAGGCCCGGCGCAACGCCCACGACGGGCGGCTTATGACTGCCCGTCTTCAGATCTCAGCGCGATACGGCGGCGGCTTGAGAAGCGCTGCCCGCCCTTAACCCGCACGAGGGTGAAACTCTACAGCGGGAGTCCTTTTTCTGCCTATAAACAGGGTGAAAAATAGCAAGTCAAAGCTGTGCCGCAGCTCTGAACCTAAAACGGTTTGTTTAGGGAGTCCGTGTGTGTCTCCACTTCGTTGTTGTTTTGCAGGATAGGTATCAGAAACACTCCTACCGCTCATGTCAAAGAACAAGGTGAAGCCAGCTGGGTCAACGGGAAGATCAATTTATGGCTCTGAGGGCAACGGGAGAGCAAGAAAATCCAGGAAGAATACTGAAAACATTTGCAAGAGGCTGCGTGGCCGGGGAGGGCTGCTGGGCGCCCGCAGCATAACGCTTACCGAGCAGGGTGAAGGCATGCCTGGTCTTCTCAAAGTCATCAGCATCATCCACGCCCTCGATGGACACGTCGCCTCCCTGGGAAGCATAGAAGAAGTCTTCGGCACATGCTAGGGGAGAGAAGTGAGCAAAATAAGCCCGTCAGCGAGCAGGCACGAGGTCAATGAGGAGGGGAGCAAATCTGGGCTTCTTTCAAACACGAAAGTCATTGCAACCTCCACAAAACCCTCCAGGCGGCGTGGCCGGAGGTTAAGGGAGGCGTTCATGAAGCCACCAAGCACTTCAAGCACGGACACCGATTCCTTGTCTGCTGGTGGGAGGAAATGCTGCGTCACCCAAAAGGTACAGTCCTGGCCCAAACCAGATTTAAAACTCTCTATCTGTGCCACCGCATCAAAGCTTTTGTCCAATTCATTAGCTGTCTGCTAAACTCTGAGTGTATACATATCTCTCTCTCTATATATACACACACACATACACGTATGTATATATATATGGGGGGGTAGCTTATATATGTATATACGTATGTATATGGAATAAAGGTTTTTTCCCACATTCATTTCCTATTTCAAATTAGGGTTTGGGGGTACACATACCCATGACCGAAATAAAATAGAAATGTTAACGCCTTTCCCACATAACGCTTCTCCTTAGCCACAGGGAGCAAAGGGAATAGCAGAAACGCGCACAGTGTCAGAATTGGACCATCCAAGTACATATCTGTGCTTTAACGCAGTCATTTCAGGATGACACAGGGCTAAACACTCCGGAGATCGGGATTCGAACGTAGGCAGAGGAGGGCAGGAGATAGCAGGGTACACACGCACTTTAAAAAGCATTTTTTCCCAAGGATAATGAAAATAATGAGGAAAAGCAGCCCACTGTGCATTCCGCGTCCAGCTGCTGGTAACCTTTCAAATCACTGCAATCTGCGCTTTTTTGATGGATGTTGCCACCAGAAGGGCCTCGTCCCTTCGCAGCCTACCCACTGGCTTTTACATTAGCTGCACTTTCAAGCCACAAGAAAAACATTTAACTCTCTTTACGTATATAACCCCCTAGGATTGAAAGGTTTCACTCCACTCATTGCCAGAGCATCGGAAATTGGGGACAGAAAACATCGACTGGGGTCAGCGAACCGATCGTCATCCCAGCTCTGAACTGTCCCGTCTCGTTCAGCAGGACTTTACCCAACCGGACCTTAAATATCCCAAATAACCAAGGTTGCAAAGCAGTTGCTCCTTTTGGAGGAGCTCCCCAACCAAGCATATTTCAGAGAATGGGGATTTAAAAAAAAAAAAAAAAAAGAAGGAGGGGGTGCTGCTTATCTTAAGCCAAATTTCAAGCCCTGATTTGCACCCGCTGCTCAGATACAGAGCCCCGCACAGCGGATGCCGAGGCATCGCTCCGTTGGGCCGTTCCCACCCCGATTTCCCACCGCGGGGAAGATGTCAAGCTGCGAGCGCTGTGCCCCCTCCTCTCCCTGCCGCGAGCCCCGGGGCACAACTCACAGCTACTTGAATATTTATATTTCAATATGGCTGCTATGATTTTAACAGCCATGCAAAGGCTGCGATTCATTGCTTAACCCCGTTAAGCACGAATGCTTCATGCCATCGCACAGCCGTCACACCGCTGTTGGAAAGGGCACTGCGTAGCATGCGCGCTGCCATCGGTTCAATCACACATTTGCTTCCTAGTTTAAAATTAGACTTTTCGGCACACTTCCTGCATTGCAAGAATCAACAGGAATTTCATAGCCAAAGAAAGTGAAGGAAAAGACACTTAAGGCTTTTATCCTGAGAATCTGCCCCAGTCTTAGTAGTAGTTATAGCACAGAAGGAAGTCATCGGTTGTCTCCTCCAGGAGCAGCCTAGAACTGGCGTGCTGCCACATCACCACGGCTGGCATGTGCCTAAAAATCTCCACGGGACATAAATCAGCTCCCAAGCTCACCCATGCATTGGTGAGAGTACCCAGCACCACTCTTCACCCCTATCCCCACGACGAAGGTCAAAATCTTCACTTACAGGTTTGCTTTGCAGGACTCAAGGTTAGTGCTCCTGCCTGTTTTCCAATATTTTGCAATACAGAAAGAACTGCTGTCCTCTCCTACATGCAAGAGCCAAAGGAGAAGCAACAGCTCCTGTTTTGGGGATGAGAAAATATCCGTCCTGCTCTCAGCTTTAAAAAGGTGGATTTTTACATCAAGATACTCCCTGTGTTGTGTAAGACTTGTCAAGTCACAGTTGACATGTGGGTGAGGAAGAGCTCACTGATGAAGCAAGTTTGGGTTCCCACTAGCCATCTTGAGACGTTAACTGGGAAATCTGAAGCAAAGTTCATAATGAGAAGACTCTTTCTTTTAAGAGTGAACTGTGTGTGTCTGTATGTATGTACGTGCATATGCAGAAAACTGCCCAGCACTATTAACTCAACAAGTCAGTGCAGAGCTGGGTTCACCCAAGAACAAAACCACTCTGAGCTCGGGAATCGCCATTTCCTGCCCGGGTAGCTCTGCACTGCTCCGTGCCACCAGAAACCAGGCCACCAAGCTGAAGGGCACCGACACTGTCACCCGAGCTGTGCACACAACCATAAAAAAAATTCAGAGAGATATTTCCAAGGAAACGCAAAACAGCTTTAATTTGAGAGAATGGCTTCTTTTTCACATACTGGTGCACCATGGGAAAGCACAGGTGATGACCCCATGCACTGGCACCAGGAAATTTGGAGCAGGAATGAGTGAAGGCGGCTTCCCCTCCAGCAAAATGCTTGGTGGCCTCACCAGCAAGTCCCACCACCTCCTGTGCTGCCAGCTGCTGCCATTACACATTTTCCTTTTGGGCAATGAGGCTGAAAGCCATAGTCACAAGAGCGTAAAGATGTCCTGGATGACTCATCAGGGGACAAGGAACTCTCTCAGCCTTCAATATGATCTGGAACTACTAGCAGAAACTATGCTTTTTATGAGCCAGGTTTAGAAAGACCTAAGTCTCCACAGATCCACTTGCTCCGCGAGGAAAGAAAGGGGGTGGCACAACTGCAGTTCTACCAAATCAATTCCTTTTGCAGTTTGGGTTGAAATTTCTTATTCTAGGATCCCAGTAGACAAGCGCCTTACTCAGGATCGTCTCATTAAAAAGAGTCATATAACCCACTGGCAGAAATTCTTGGAGGTGCTCTTAGGGCCCAGCGGTGGCCTTTTGGGTTGTGCAAGCTTGCAACGGGGACCAAACACCTGGGCTACATCATTGGCAGATGATGTAACCTGCTAGGCAGGCCCAGCAGCACTGCCTGGCACAATGCAAACTTCTCCACGTACTTGGCACACAAGCCTCAGCTAAGAGGCTCTTGAGATGGCACAAGCAAACACAGGCATCACCTGCACCAACAAGCCCTCCAAGCCCATCTCCCTTCGCAGCCAGCTGCCACACGCAACCTACGTGACGAAACACATTTCCAACCCTACTATATTTTCCTGTTGTCACCATAACCAGGCAGCACGCCAGCGTGTCTCACGGCCCCCAGGGAAGCAGGAGTACTTACTTAGTGCAAGGTCTTTAAATTCTGGAAGACTCGCTGAGGCACAAAGCTGATAGAAGATGTGGTAGTTCCTCTCGTCCTCCGCCTGACGGGTGAGATACAAATTAATTGAGGGAACAAACTGAGTTCAAGTCAGGGAGGCCAGTTAGCAAGTCCAACAGATGCTCACCACTCTGGAATAAGCTCACTAAGCTGACCATCCAGCCTGGCACGGGGATCATCAAGAAAAACTGCAATGGCTCGAGTCCCGCCATACAAAAAAAGAAGCCTGATCCACCAGGAAAGCTACGACTTGCTTCAGAGTGTGCAGTGAGGCTTTAAACACCAGCACACTGCCATGCATGTTCCATTTCAATGCACAAAGCCATAGAGCCTCAGTCTTATATATCTGCATTTTGGCCCACACATATGGCAGGGAAAGTTTTTGTTATTCACAAGCAATTCACGTACGTTTCTTTTTAGAGGGTGACTGTTTTGCTAGGAGACAGATAGGCTTGTTTTAAGTTCTGCCTTGACCTTCAGTATGAGAAAGCGTGAGATTATCAGCAGGACTGACACATTTATGAACGTTGCATGATGCATCTGCCTGCAGTGCTACAAGCCTGGAAGCAATGCCTGCATTAATCCTGTATAACCAATTCACAGAGCGGCTGCTGGGCAGGTGTGGAGATGAAAGAGTTGGGGGAAAAAACATACCGACTTCTCAGATATACTTGACCTGATAGATGGGGTTATCTGCAAAACTAAGGCGCTCAGGTAACTTATGCATTTGAAAGAAGGATTTATATGAAATATCAAATACTGCAGGAAGAGTTCAAAAAAATAAAAGGGATCATTTTAGGACATTTTGGTGATATCTCAGAGCTTAATTTAGGCTCCAAAGGCAACATGCCATCAAAGTTTTCTTCAGCAAGGGGATTTTATTTCTAATCCAAAGAAAAGACTCAGATTATTCAATTCCAAAAGTAGAGAGCCCAAAAGAAAGAAAGAAAGAGAAAAAGGCACATCTCCTCACCTGGAACACCACTCTTGATTTTTCCAACAGATAGGTCCTCATGTTGGCACCAATGATATGGTATCTTTTATCAAAGCCGATCTGAATATATTTCCCAAAGCGGCTGCTGTTGTCATTCCTTGTTGTTTTAGCGTTTCCAATTGCCTGCATGAAACAGAATTAAACATTAAAGAGAGCACTTTTGCTGGGTTTGCACATTAACTCCGAAACAGAGTTTGGCTTTCCATAGCCAAATGAATAAATCACTGCTGCATAAATAGTCATGGCAGGATTAAAGAAAACCCCTGTCCCGGATGGGCGAAGGCACAACCCGAGCCCTGCTGATGGCAGGGCAGCAATGCAACGTTGGAGAGGATGCTGTTACTGTAAGGATACTACTTCCATCGATTTTCCTTCCATAGAAATTCTGGAAACACCATGCTTTCAGTGTGCAGGTCATCAAAATCCCAAGGGATTAAACCTGACCCGAGCAGGATTGATACCCCATCAGCTCATCTGCTGGCGCTCCCCCGTGATGCACGCGTGCTAGAAGGATGGATTTGGGCAAAGAGCATCTCCCCGGAGGCACATTGCGGCAATATCTATGCACACGTGCAGACGCACGTTGCACCCTGTTCTGCTGTCAGCAGCACGGGCGTCTCTAGGGGATGCCAACGGGGTGCAATATGCCGCAGCAAACAGTGGTTCCCACCCCTAATGCCCAGGCATAACGAAGCTGGTTGTCCATCCGCGACACAGACATGGGTGCACTGCTCCACACCGACGCTGGACTTCTTCTGGAGCGCCCTGGGAATAAACGTCAGGGCAGCAGGCTTCATTCCTGCGGAGAGGGCAGGGAAAGGAAACCTCTCCCAGCACTCCTCATTCCCTACTTTTCCCTTCTCCCCCATCCACATCTCTCCGGCCTATATATTCAGAGGATTTATCCCTTTATGTCTGGCTGATGATAAACGCTTCACTAATTCCAATCTCTTCCAATGCCAAGGTCTTCTGAATTAAAAATCTGCCATCAAGACATAATCCCCGAGAGTCCCAGCTTCAGGCAGCACCATGAAAATCTCCACTGCTGGCACCCGAGATGGGGGGATGGAGAAGTAATGGCTCAGTTGACCCCGGCAGCTCTTCCAAGGGAACATGGGAAAGGGGGAATCTTGCTCGCGCTTTGCCTCTGCTGTGCGTGGAGCAATAGCAGGAAGGAGTGTACAGGAAAGACCACTCAGCACCTCTCAAGGGTGAAGAGAGAAACCACTGAAAAAGGATAGAAGAAGGTGAATGAGAGTCCTCTTTGCAGACCCCTGCATGGACACAGAGAGGATAAGACTAACCTTGGACTAACCAGCCAGACCTTGGACTAACCTGCCAAACTGCCTTTGGCTTGCTTTGCCAACCAGGTAGTGCTCTTTTATAGTATTCGCACTGGCCACGTTCTCAGCTCTTTCCAACAAAGACAGGTTCCCTGGCCCAAAACACATACATTTCATCCAGAATCGAACACAGGAAAGAAAAGCAAGATGGCAATAAATTTATGGGCTCATATCACAGCATGAGTAGCTCCTCTGCTGCTTTTAAGTGTGCCCAGTTCCCCAGCAAGGCACTGTAACGAGATCCCAAAGAGGCATGGCAGGTGGGACAGGAAAGGCGAGTCATAAAGGCTAAAATAGCATGAGGCACGCGCTGCAGCAGCCCTCAGCATCCTCCCTGCAGGACTTTGGTGTCTGCTCATCCACCTCATAACTTACTTTTTTAATTACAGCTCTAAATCAGGTAGCAAGCTGCTGCAACAAGCGCGTTCCCACTCCAGCTGGGGCGGGTTTCGCCTAGATCATCCACCACGGTTGGGCACGTTGGCCAATTTGTCTCAGAGGTGCTGCGAAAGGAAGCCTGCCTACAAAATAAGCCCCAAAAGGATGATGCTATGCTCAATTAGAGCAACATTGGTACGCTCTGCCTGTAAAAGAGAAAGTGCAGAAGCTTGAAGGCTTTATCTCACGTTGAAGAAGCCCAGGTCTTATTTCCATACCGACTTGAATATTTGGCAAGCAAAAGTGCTTGGACTCCAAAGTCTGTTTGGATAATGAGATTTAGGCACTTGGACATTTAGTTTTACCACCTAGTCACAGCGTGATGGAGCAAAGTTGCTCTCCCTTTCCGTTACGTTTGCAAAAGGAAAAAAAAAAAGTGCAGCTGTATACAGAAAATGTGCGACAGCTCGGGCTTGAACCTGCACACACAAGTCAGGCGAGGATAGAGAGGCTAGAGATTTGGGGCAGTTTCAGGCTGGTTTTCAGCCACAGCTCAGGCTCGAGCAGTGGCATTTCGCCACAGAAAAGCGGCCACTTGCTGGCAGAACAGCCGAGGCCAAATGAGTTTCATCGTATAGGCAGCAATTAATTCTCTTAGTGGTGCAAATTGCACTTGGAGGTGGCAGAGAGTAGCGGTTCATTTTCAGCACGCAGGAAGGAGCCTTCAGAGGGGGATATGGAGAGATCGGAGCGGATGCAGAGCATCCCGTGGGCGCCAAGGTCTGGCCTCGCTTCTGAATCCGCAGCAGAGCCACCGGACCGCCCGCTTGCATGCTTTGTAATAGCCACAGAGAAGTACCAAAAAATAATGCTGCGTTGAAATATTTAGAATAGATGAACCAAACAATCCCTTTTTTCTCTTATTTTATGCATATGAAATCCACAAAAGATGAGGAAGTGCTATGAGGTGGCAAGAAGGGGAGGAAGGAGATGAAGCAGATAAGCAGCAACGAAGCACCCATGAACTACACGGAGACTATCAGCAAACGCCCATACTTTCAGACCTCTAAGAGTCACACTGAGGCTGGAAAACACGGCTGGCTCATCAGCCTGCAAGACCCACTATTCCAGCAACACGCTGGAAAGAAACAGAGGCCGTTACAAGCCGGATAAAGGGAACAACCCAGGTTTCCCAGGCGGATTTTACCTCCATAATTGGGCTTGAGGCGAGGACTTTGGCTTCAATGTTGGTCTCGCTGGCGGACCCACCGACGGTTGCAAAGAAGCGCATGGCGTATTTGGCCGAGACCGTCTTGCCAGCACCCGACTCGCCGCTTACAATGATGGACTGGTTCTTCTCGTCCCTGTTGCAGCAGAGAAGAAAAGCTGGCATGAGCTGATCTATTTTCTCGTTCAGCGTTTGCACCAGACAGTAGTCCTCTATCTTCACATGTCTCCCCTTCCCTCACTTTTTTCGCGCTGCCTTATGAATGCGGAATACACTCTAGACTCTACCAAAGGAAAGGTGAATAATATGCAATTGCAAAACATCCCACAACAGCTGAAATCCCAAAGGCCTAAAGGGAGCTCGCACATCCCCAAACATCCCCCAGCTCTTTCGGTTGCAGTGGGAGACTAAGCCTCCCACAAAGCGCTGCTGCTTTCGGGCCACCTGGAACATGCAACCTGGGGCTGAGATGCCTCTTTGTTATAACACTGAAATAACAAGCACCTGCAGCTTGACATTTATCTGGGGAAGCATTAACATGAATTTGCTGAATATCAGCTGCTAATGCTACAGGCATAGTTTCTCCTCCCAAGGCCTCCATGCAAGCCTTCAACTTCTCAACCAGCAAAAACAAACAAAAAACCCCCCAAAACAAAAAAACCCTCAAAATAAAAAAACATCGAAAATATTGAAGCAGTGCAATCTAGCACCCTGAAATTAGGCAACAGCAGAAGTCATTTGATCCTCTACGCAATTAAGTGAAGATCAGTATTTTCACATGTATTCCCACAGCTGGTTAAACTTCTACAGCAATAACATCTCCCACATCAGATTCACGCCATCGCTGCTTATTCCCCAAACCCTGCCAAAATTTCAGTCACTGCTCCAAAACACGGAGGTACGACGACTTCACTGAAATAGCCAGGGGCAGAATAAAATGAACAAAAACCCATATTTTCAAAAATGGGTAGGGTATTTTCAGAAGGATTTTGCTTCTTTTTGGAGGGGTAGAGGGGATTGGTTGAAGGGAAAGACCAGGAGGAAGAAGAAAGAGGATGAAGAGTCCAAAAGCAATTCCTGGTAGAAACCACAGAAGGGAAGTTTCTTTGGCTGCTCAAGTTTTGCAGAATAAAATAGATTTCAAGAAGGGCCCAGCAATGGGAAGACCCGGCAGCCTTATCCTCCTCGCACCGCTACCAAATTTGCTTCTAAAAGGAGAAGGGCACATCAATGTCACAACGCAACTCAAGCAAACATACGCAGGGTATTCCCACCCACCTCTACCCAAAGGCACTACAAGAGGTGGAGACGCCGTCCCGGCACGGGCAAGAGCAGCAGGGAAGGGGACACGGCAGCAGTTGATCTCCTCCACTATCGTACATGTATATCTGAATTCCTTCTGAGCTCAAGTTGACTGCATTTCCCTCTCAAAAGGATTAAGCGAGTCTCAAGCATAACATTTTGGTGCAAAACGTCGCTGCTGCACGCTTCCAGGAGGTGAGGACGGTCGAGCCGATTCCCGGCTGCGTTCACGTTTTTCTGAGTCTCTCCCCTGGCGATCTTGATCGCTGCCCCAGGCACTGGCTAACAACGTAGCAAGAGGCACCGTCAACCGCTTCATTTATTAAAAGGAGCTTCCGGCTGCTCCGGGAGAGCAGATCCGCGCTTCAGCCGCCTCAAACCATGCTGAGAGCAGCCCCTCCGCGCTCGCTAGGGAAAGCGGCCGACTATTCACAAGCACAAGTTAAATTAAAACAGTGAAACATCACCAGCAGTCTTCAAGAATCAGCACAGAAGCGCGTGCGAAAATCCAAGTTTTTATGGAAATATCAGGTAGCAAAACGCATCCAGATCCCCAGGCAAGGACATACGCCCCCAAGAAGTGCTGTGCACACTACTGCCACTTAAGATTTTACAACCTGTGCCTCTTCCATCGCTTTTTCCTCTCCTGGTGGTCCTACAAGACCGACTGAAGAATGATCCCAACTGCTCATGCTGGCATCTTGCCGCTGCATTTTCGTCTTTTGGGCCAAGACCTGCATTTCAGCAGTGACACAACTTGGCACGAGACGAGGGAGAAGCTCCAGCTCCGGGGTGGTGAAAGGAGCACGGAGATCCAAGCTCCGGACTAGGGCTACAACAGGTTTCTCTACAAACTCTTACGCTCAATACACATATATTAATTAATGTAGCTTAAAAAGAAAGTTTTACCTGGAAATATTAGGATTCACAAAGGCCTGAGCAACACTAACTGTCTGCAGATGCAAACACTGATACGTCTGCAAGGCACACACAAACAGTATTAGTCTACGGTGAGTTTTCTATCCAAGACTGAGAATTACGACCTCTCCATACCAATTTTTACCTCTGCTTTTACATACCAGCTATTAAGGTGCAGTTGCAGCGCGGTTCAGGTCTGATCACAAACTGCCTTTTCTGGGATATCCCCAGATATATTCTCTCTCCCTCTGGCTTGTCTTTTTTAAAGTATCATCGTGCCACTAGTCAGGATGCCACTAGTCAGGATGACCCCACAAAACTAGCACCAGGATCTCCACCGGTGGCTCCATCGACTGGAAACACTCACGTTGGAGACATCTGCAACACGGCGCCAGCGCAGAAGCCCGGCCAGAGCGAAACACGGCTGCAACACGTAGCAAGGCTGCTGCTAAGCGGGACTTTTTGCAGCGCACGTCGAGCTGCAATCACTGACCTGCCCAGAGGTGAAAAATTCACCTGTCCATGATGCCAGGTCCTGGAAGCATGCAGTCCCCTTTCATATGTGCGTGCTCAAATTCATCCCTGCAGCGCGCAGAAAGGTTAACGAGGTCTTTCCGCCATGCCGGGGGGCAATAGCCGCCTGCTCAGCATCTCTGCAGTACGAGGTCCCGCAGCTGCACCACGTCAGTGTTTGTAGCAGCACCCAAAGCACTCCAGCACCTTTAAGAAAGCCAAAGCGTACCCAGTATTCAAAAGCACGCACGAGGGAAGAAGGGACTCGCGGGAGTTTTCACACGCATCGATCCAGAAAGCAGCTTCTGGAAAGGCAGCTCTGGGATTTCAGCATCTAAAGGTACGGTACTGCTTGAGGCTAAAAATAAAAGCCTATAGTCTATACAGAGTTCAAACAGACGCTTGCACTGGTTTGAACTAACTGCTAATTACCAGCCTTTGCATTAAGGAAACAGTCCGTCCTTAACCTGCAATGCAAAAAGCTTGGCTGCGATACAGAGAAGGCAGCTCAACCCAGATGCGTCTCCCCGCCGCCTCCGAAAGACACGCGGAAAAGTCCGAGCTTCAGATCCGCATGGCTGGATCAAAAAAAAAAGAAAATCTCAAATGCGCTAACGCTAATGCTAATGCAAAGCCCCCTCTCGGCGTGGGGGCTGCGGCACAGGGCGGCCCCGGACCCTTACGCACAACCTCGCAACTCCAGCTAACTCCTTCCTCCACCTTCCCGGGAAAACCCCAGCACCGCAGATATTACTTCAGCTCATCTGAAGCTCAGGCTTCATAAACACATGCTTTTTTGTTATGGCAGAACAATCAGAGGGGAAATCGGGGCAGGAAATCTCCCGGGGGGGTCCCCCGCACACCAGCATGCGGAGCCGTTCCTTGCTCGCAAGAGCCACGGGATACGATCCGCCGGGAAGGCCCTTCGTTGCGGCACGGCGGTATTTTGCACTCCCAGTTCCCAGCCCTTTCCTGGCCAGGGGATAGGAGACGTCCCAGCGCACCAACACAGATGTGACCAAGAGCCTTCGCCTTTACACACTGGCTTTTATTAAAAGCAGGGTGGCGTATTTGCAGACTAATATATCCCGAGCGTTCTCCAGACCTACATCACAGCAATAAACTTGCCGTTTTCTTTATTTACTGCTTTTCTTTATATTTATATTTTTTTTCTTTTATATTTACTGCTTTTCTTCAAAGCAGTAAACAAAGGCACGAGAAGGAATGGGGAATTTCAAAGGAAGTCATTTCGATACCTTTCCCCTACGGAAATTATCATTAGAACCAGCAGCTTTAAGCAAACTATTGAACTTCATCTCGACCTCACCAGCGAGCACAAAAACTCGTGCGCTGGAAACACAGCTCCTCTGCGAGAGCAACATCTGAAGCAATCGAGGGCAGAGCCCGACCCCGGGAGTAATTATCAGGGGTCGCTCGAGCGCTAATCCCTGCTGCGACACTAATTCCCCGTGTCGCAGGATGAGTCAATGGATGCCACTGCATTTCTGCACTGGAAATAATATTTAACCTACTTCTTTTCGGCTGTTTGGAGGATTAGCGCCCATAAAGCAATCTGAAGATTAAAGGCGCTGTAAGTACCACAGGTCAAATTTAGTCCAACCGTAACTAGAGCGCCCATAAAGGCCGGATGCACTTAACAGCAGGCTCTAAGACAAGGCTGCACGGTTGCAGCCTCCAGCCAGCGCTCGAGCCTGCACGCGTAGCCTGCGTCAAAGCAATAACGCCGAAAATAAACACCTGGGAAAGCAGAAACGCAAAAAATTACACACCCCTTTTCAAAAGAGCGTGGAGCCGCGCTGCCGCTGAGAGCTGACGGCGGTCGTCGCACTTGCTCGCTGTCCATCGGGGTTTGCAACACCACGGCTGGCTCCTTTGGCCAACGCAGGTATGAAAACGTAACGTGGGGACAGTGGCGCTTTTCCTCCGGAGAAACCTGATAATTTGTTACTTAACGTTAGGCAGAACAAGAGCGTGTCAGGATGCGCTTCCCACGTTTCGTTGGGAAACGAGGAGAAAATAAGGAGCCTCCTTCGCCGCCGAAGCCGCGTCTCCTTCTTCCCGACCAGCCCGGCTTCGAGCAATGTGACTCCGTTTAGCCAAATCTCTTCTCTTGGGGAAAAACTAAGAGCGGACGATCTCCCGGCTCTCAAGATTAACCTCGGCGTCCATCCGAGACGCCCGTGCAGAGGTCTGGGCGCTTCTGGGTGATGCTCCAGTGAATCAGCGACCCCCTTGCTAACGCCGCGGGAACCCCACTAGTCCCGGCGCCTTCTTCAAGGGACCTTCCTCCCTGGCCCACTTTGTGCCCCCCCCCTTGGAAATACACCCCTAGCAGCGGGGAAAGCCTACTTCCTCCAAAGCCTCGCATAGCAGGTTCTTGCAAAACGCTGAGCCATCTCCATCTTCTTGCAAGTCCTCGAGGAGTTTAAAAAGAGGACCTTCTCCCACCCCGTGGGGTAACGACAGTCCCCGAAGCAAGGTCGTTATTCCCAGCTTCTTCACCCCAGCCACAGGCAGCCCAGCGACGCGTGTGAAACTCCCACGCTACCCTCCAATTAATTACAATCAATACGCGTTAGGGGAACCGATTCTCTGAAATCGATGGGAGCATCGATTCTGGGGCGCGCGCTCCGGCCTCTCCGCCTTCGAGTCTCCCGAAATTCAATGAGGAGTAAATGGGATGGGAGGAAGCGGCTGGAGGGTGGGGAAAAAAAAAAAAATCAAAGACTTTGGGCTCTAATGCAATTACAGGGCTTGCAAACACAATTCTGAACGTTTAATGACAGCCGGTGCTACAGCTACGGCGCCTCGGGGCTCTCGCAGCTCTCCCGCACCCTGCTCGATACACCCTATTAGCGCTTTTCTCCCCTTACGGGAAGCATTTGAAGTTGCGCACGAGGAAATAAAATCTAGGAAATAAGACGTCATCGAACTCCCCCCGCCAGCTTCACACAGCCAATACTTCAAGGCGTGCACGGTTTCAATGTAACCGGCCAAGCCCAAGGCAGCTATAATGCCAGATTATAGTAAAAAGTCACCTTGGGTTTTTTTTTTCACCTTCTTTTTGGTATGTTTTAATTTACATTCACCAGCCACCCTCACCTAGGCGAGGGTGAGAAATCAGACTGCGTGAGTAAATCAGTTTGGGTTCATCTTCAAACAAAGCCAGAAGCAGAAGGAAATCCTCCAAACACATCCAAAGCAGAGACGTGGCTTCGACCGGGCCGCTGGGGAAGTGGCGCCTCTCCGTCCCCACAGAGCGTTCACCTCCGAGCGGAGTGACGGCAGTGCTCAGCAAAGCAACCCCACGGCTCTGCCACAAGCACCTAAACCCAACACAATCAGCCCTTTGCTTCTTGCAGTCTTTTGCCTCCATCCAGCTACGCGGCCGGTCACGGCACACGCACTCTCGCGACGCTGCCCATACCAGGGCTGGTCCGTTGTGAGTATTTACGGGTTTTCCTATAATAGATATCTCATTTCTGACTAAAGCACCTGACAAACAGCATTCTAATTCCAAATTATCCCCCCCAAAAAATCATTTTGTCCTCCACTTGGCTTCAGAGCATCTCTGCCCCCTTCCCACCATGGAGGGGATGCGACTGGAGGGTCTCCACTCGAGCCCTTGGGAGACGTTGCCTGGTGTCTCTTGCGTTCTCTTTGCTATATTAGCCCTGGAGAAGCTGTGTCCAACTGCTTCTGCCAACCCTTGGGGCTAAGACCAGCACGAGTGCTGACATGGTTATGGGATCCCTTCACAAAGTCTCCACCACCTCGAATGCAATAGCATCAGCGCTGCCCGGTGAGCTCCAAGCATGAGACAGCTTGTCCAGTGCCCGCTGAGAACCGATCTTACTCGATGCACCTCGAAATCTTGGGTATGAAAACGACAGTACGAAACTCGACTTAACGTAAAACCAGCTTCCATCTTCATCTCCTCCTCCTCACTGTCCAGCAAAACACTGTCTTCCGTGCAATCCTTATCGGCAAGTGCTCCACAGTGGTGGAAAAAAGCAAACAAGGGGGCCTGGACCTCTGCAAGACGCAGACCGCGCGTGCTGCCTGCTGGTGGATGCAAGCAGCCATTTCTTCATTTCTGGCATGTACCCTTGGCAGCGCAACGCAGGATTTGGGTGCAGTTGCTTCCTACAGAAATTGAAGGCATCTACTGAAAAAAAAAGTTACCTAGAGTCCTGACCTTGGAGCCCTCGGTGCCCGAAATGGTGCCCTCCCCGTGCAGGAGGGCAGCAGCGAGGGTGAAGAGGAAGACGCACGCTATTGCTGCACCACCCGTAATTCAGCAAACATACAGGAGATGCAGTCATGGTTTTAAAGCAAACATCAGGGTTACCCAACGCTGGCCAAGCCGCAGCTGATTGCTGGAAGGAAAACCCACAGCATTTAAGAAGGATTTTTGCATTCGTAGTTCTCTTCATTTACTAAGAGTGCTCATTTTAGAGTTTGCACATTACTTAAAAAAAAAAAAAGCCAGGCGGCTTCTGGAAAGCCCCTTCCCGGTGGGCAGGGCACAGATGCAACAGCAACAGGACCTCACCATAAACTTCAGCTTAACCAAGACCTTACTGTAAGCGTTGCCAGAATATTTGTCTTCCCACAGGCGTCGTAAAGGTTAATTAAGGTGCGCCGAGGCCGTTCGCACCTGCGGCAGGCAGATGTTAAAGCATTTGGCAAGAGGCATACGCGGAGCGGTGCGAGGTGTTTTTGTTTCACCATGCGGAACAGCTCTGCGGGCATCTTGCATCTGTTGGAAACGTCAGCCTGATGCCTGTGCAGTGAAATAAAGAGCCCAGCACTTAACGCTTTCTTGTAGTCCAGATGCTTTTCCAGAAGTTTTTGCAAGTCCTTTGTTAGCCATGATCTTTTTCACTGCAAAATTTGAACATTGCCTTTTGCAGACATTCAGGCCAGCTAAGAGGGGCGGGCTTCCTCTCGCACCGGCTACGCAGGGGTTTAGAGGCTGTCACATATGACTTTTAATCACCTGCCCTTTTTTTTTTTTTTTCCCTCCTTTTTTTTAAAGCTGTTTTTACATGCAAGCGCTACAAAGCAACTCTGGTCATCCTCTTTGGGAAGAGCGTTCATTTAAAGGGGACTTTTAACACGTGCCCTGACCCACAGCAAGTCCTTTGTCCTGCACTGGGTAGACCCTGCCTTTTGCACCCAAGTGCTGCTATTTCAGCTGCCTTCACACTTCCTGATTACATCCCGGCCCTTTGGCTTATCAAAAACACGTCACGCCCTGCCTGCTGCCTTGTCAACACACTCACAAAAAGGCCTGCGGAGCTTTGCCCTCTGAAACGTTGAATCTGCCCGGGCTATTCACGGGCGGCCCCAAAACCATCCGTCATACTCCATCTCGGCGACACCTTTTCTGAAGGATTTATTACCCTACTGCAGCCTTTAATGATAACACCGTTCTCAAAGCTCCTGCCTAGTGTATATAACGAGCCAAACTCGGACTGGTGGAAATGCTGCCAAATTCTCCAGAAAACGAGTGAAACCGCTGAAAAAGACACTCGTGCAGCTCACAGTGCCCGCTGTTCTGCAGCGGTGACAGCAAAGCTGGGTTATAAAAGAGATCATTGCAACCAGCAGAAGGAACCGGCAAGAAGGTCCAGGCAAGACAACCCATAAATATCTCCAGGTATGTATACAGTACGCATCTGCTTCTCTTTTTTTCTTTTTCTTTTTCCCTAACACACAAGGCCACACGACAGAAGACACCACACTCCCAAAGATGAAAACCTCGTAGTTCCACTCCACTTTCCACGACTTCCCTTTAATCACGTATTTGCCCACCTTAGGCGCATGGGCCGACAGCTCAAGACAGATGGTGTAAAACGAGCGTCCACTCACCTGGCCATCTGCTTATAGGCCTCTTCTGCCACCGCGAAGATATGAGGATCCATGTCCCCCATGTTTTGGCCGCTGTAGGCGTAGATGACATCTTGCTCGTAGATTGGCAGCTGCTCATAGGGATTGATGGCAACAAGCACAATACCTTAGAACAGAGAAACGGGCAGATATGTTACAAACCAAACACAGAGTTACATTAGTCTGGGCTTTAGAGGGCTTCGTTTTGATTGATTTTTAATATGACGCCTGGAAAAAAAGGAGATGGGAAGGAAATGGGAAATTCTGATCTCCGTGTCTCCTTGAAACTGCGGTGCTTTGAGAGCAAGGCAGTAAGCTCAAGTACAGCTATGGAGGAGGAATGAGAAACTGTTAACGAAAGCGAGCGTATAAATCTCCATTGTGCAAAGCTTGACTTTTTAGAAGGTCTGAGAAGAAGGGCTAAGCGATGCCTGAGCCTTAACTTCAGAAAAGTAATTCCTATGCAGCCGAACCAAACAAACATCACGGATTTTCCCACAGCTTAAATTATGAGTAAAAGCTCCTAACAAAGAACGCACTCAAATCAAAATGAAATGGATAAATCACAGTAAGGGAACACCAGAGACTGAGCTTTAAAGTCTCCCTGCGCTCTCGCTGCGGGAAACCCATGCCTGGAGGAGGAGAGTCATGAATTAGAGGCACATCCATCCATGGTGCTGCCTGTGACTCCGGAGAGCCGGTGCAACCGCCTGGTCTCGAGAGCAATTCATACGCCCAGCAACACTGGAGCGCTCCCAAGTTCCAGCTCTGAAGTATCTTCAGGTTTTGTAGGTTTAAAAAAAAAAAAAACCAAACACTGTTGTTATTTTGAGGAGCTACAGAAAGTACGTGCCTGGCAGTGAGAGAAGAGGTGGCAGCTGGTGCTCTGTCCCCAGCCTGGCCAATTCTGGGCTCAGAGATGTGCCAAAATTATAACAAATCACACAAACTCGTAGCCTGCAGCAAACACAAGGCTGTGCGACTTAACACGCATCGAAAGGCCAAGATTAGCTAAAGTCATGTTCCCTTAGTCTGAGGACTCCTGGACCATCTACTCCCAGTGACAAGGGGTAACTGCTGTCTTGGATGGGTTTGGCCAGCCAATCTCCCCAGGAAGGACAAATCGAGTTCACATCTGCCCTTAATTTGCTCAGAATCTCAGCGTTAATGACCCCAAAGTCATCAAGAACAGGCAGAAAACAGCAGCGCACCATTTTTGCTTGCACTTTTTCCTACGTAAGCTGACCTCTATCACTGGCCATCAGTTTTCTTTGGATAGCACTACAATTCTGGATGGAAACCGCTCCAGAAAGGAGCTTCTCTCGCAGAGAAAAGAAATGCTTGGCAACAACATTAACGGCACATCTTTATTGTCTACACTTCTGTAGCATAATTACAGTTTTCCTCTCTCATGACTGGCTAAATTGCACAATTTTCTGGGACATAAATCCCATAGATCTGGTCACCATTAGGAACTCAGAGTAGGGAACTCTTTAGAGAGGGAAATGCACCATGGGCGTCTCTCAGTTGGATCACATCTTTCTAGAGTGCTACTGTTCTCAAGTGGTTTCACAGGTCCTTGTGTTTCCCCAGAGATGGTCAAGCACATTCACAGCTGGCCTTACACTCATCTGACAAGGTGCTTCTACAGACAAGTATGTTCACAGGTTTTTCCAGCAACACAGGTGGTGGTAGCCCAACCATCGCACAGGTCATATTTGGGGTCTCCTATCTCTGGACATGCTCCACAAGCTCAGAAAGGTGTCACCACACTTGCCCTCAAAAGCTACCTCCGATTTTGTGGCCTCCGATTTTGTGGCCGTTACCTCAGACGTGGACCTAGATGGCTCCCCTGGGGCCCAACAGCCACACTGCGACACTCACCACAGTACGTGTAGATGTGGTTGGACTCGAGGAACCTCACTTTGAGGTTGTGGAGGACCGCAGGCTCATGCAGGTAGCTCAGGGCCGTCAGGTCATTCTCTCCCACCAGGATATCAGGATTGCGCAGGAAAGGCAGCTCGTTTCCGTGGAGGTCAACGGGATACTCGCAGATCTGAAGAGACACACACAAGGAACGTGAAAACAGAAAACCCATCAGCTCCTTTAATGGCCGATAGCTGATCTAAGGATAACTCTAGCTCGACGCGCAATACACGATACGACAGTCGCCCTGTTTGCCGACAGCCCCTCTGGCTCTAGGTCAAACGAAAGCCCCCTTACGCATGGACAGAACCCCGAGAGAAGCCAACAGGACCATTATTAAACTGGTTTGGATAACCAGAATTGCTTCAAGGCTTATTCCCTTTGGATTCCTCAGTGTTCAGTAAGGGCAGGCACAGGAGAAGCTGCCTAATTTTTAATTCAAGCCACGTTTAAGTACTCAAAACCTTAACATGCTTCAAATGGGGGCAGGATGCAGGGAAGCACAGAGTCCCTTCTGCTCCCGTTTCTCAAGAGCAGGGTTAGGGGGTCCGTGGCATTAGAGCAAATGGCTTGCTCTTTTTGGCTTATCCCCAAATGAACCACAGCAAGGCCACCAACTTTTTTTAAAAAGTGTATTTTTTTCCTGTCAAGTGAAAAGAAAAAACAAAACAAAACAAACTTTTTGAAGTCACCCTTGCCTCCCTCAGAGCACTGGGCTTTCAGATCCTAGAGAAACAAGACACCCCACATGCCCTGGCTTTGGGATGCTTGCTTCCCCTCCGGTGTTTTGGGAAGTGGTCCCGAAGTTCCCCAGCACCTGCAGCACCACCACCTCCTCGCTCTCTACCCGCCTCCTCCTGCTGTAACCTGCTGAACGGGCTCCAGCTCTGCAATTACATCGCTATGTCTGAAATTTAAATTAGAGCATATCTGGCAACGAAGGCGTGTTGCAGGGTCAGTCCCGCTCAACCAGGCAGCTGGAGCACAATGCTACCCAAGACAACGTTCACCTCCCAGCAGGAAAGAATGACCAGTTCTGCGTTTGCACCCAAATCACGTTACTAGGCAAACAGCAGAAGAACGTCTGACCCCAGGACTGTCCGTGCTGAGGACCCCGAGGCACAAAGAAGGAGGAGAAAAACCAAAAGATCAAGCATTTCGCCAAAAAGATCATGCAACAGGCCCACAACATGGCCAAGAGAGCGGGTTGCCCAAGTGTCGCTCCAATATCCCATGCACAGGACCGTGCCGTCCCACACGGGGCGGGAGCAACACCGTTTCTTTGGAGAACGGGGACCGGCTCGCACGACCCATTTAGGAATCTCCAGCTCGTTTTCTACCATAATCCCATATTGCTGATGGTAATTTGCAAGAGTTTACGCTCAGTCTCACATCTTAATTGCCAACGTGCCAGGGATCCCTGGCGATATTTAAAACCCAGCTCTTCATTCAGGAGGAACACTCCAAATATAGAGCATAGCCAGAAACCACAAAAATCCATGAAAATTCACTTAAAGCACAAGGACAAAAGTGAAGCACTAAGCAGCTGGGTAATGCATGTTGCCTCTCAGGAACAAAAGGCTTTCAACAGCTTTCAAACCCCCCGAAGATATGTGTGCTCAGCATCTTCATCTGATGCACACATATGCCGTTCCCCTTCACTAAAGCTTTTCAGCCCAACGTGCAATCGCACCAGCCGGTCCTTCACAGGGAACAGTATTAAACAGGTTTTGCAAGAATCATTAGAGGGAAAAACTTCTGTATCTAATCACATAATGTTTTGTTTGAAGGAAACAGACTTTATCTGATGTATAAAACCAGCTCGGATTCAACTGAGTGGTGGTTAAAAGGTTTACAGCAAAGAAGACAAAGAATACAAATTGCAGTAAGAAGACACACAATAACCAAGACGAAAGACTCAAATTTAATCATCCAAATTCGAGCTCAGCTCCCAAAGCGTTTCCACATGGGACAGGCGGCTCCAGACCTCAGTGGACGAGGCTGAGGGGCACTGGGAGGCTCCCCTTGCGCCACCTTTCTGTTAAGGACGGCTGGCACAAATCACGAGGAAATCCAGCAGAATAGGAAAAAAACCCATAGTTGCATAAGCAAAACTTTGCTGGGCTGCTCTGAAAGACGAGTCGTGGCAGAGAATGGCCTAATCGAGCACGCCTCATTCCTCTGCTCCATCTTCCCGTTAAATATGGGAAAAATCCCGCGCGCACTACAGACATGGTCTGTTGGTGGGGGGCGAGAATTATTCGCCCTCCTTGGAGGGTCTTCAGCTTGGAGAAGGTGGCATCTGCTTGTCGTTTTAGCAACGGAGCAGATCATCCACCAGACAATTCAAAAGAAAACCCTGCCTGCTCAGTGAAAGAAGCCCGTTTGATGAACTTTGCATGAAAAAAAGATTTTTTTTCTTCCTGCCATACCAGGACTGCAGGTCTCGTAGCTCCATTAAAACACCTCATGCACACGGGGAGCAAGAGCTGGGTTAAATCAGATCTGGCGCTCCCTTTGCAGAGCTGCTCTCCAGCCTTGGCAGCAATACTGCTGCTATTAAAAGGAGAGAGGAAAAAAAAAAAACAAAAAACCAAAAAACCACACTGATATCACAGACTATTGCAACTTTGCCAGAGGATAAAAAACAGATGATAGAGGTCGAGGGCTTTTCTGGCAACCTACTTTAACATAAGCATCTTGGGAGAGAATGGGCAGAGGGAAAATCTGGAAGTGATAAGGTGTGAAAACATATTTAAAAATAACAAAATTTTCTACTTTAAATAAGGGAAGAGAATAACAGTGTTCAAAAGCTTACAGTTTCATCTTCGAGTCTCAGACGCAGGCTTTTATCTCCCTCCTTGTAATCCTTGATTATTTCTGCCGATTTCCAAACTTCATCAGGGTCAGGAATCCAAACCCTAGTGTACTGGCGAGGGGAGAAAGAAAGAACAAGTTAAAACACACAGAAACCTCAGGCAACTAAATGAGAAATAAATTCATTCACCATGGATACAAGCCTGCAGTCACTGTAGTGGCAGTGCAAGCAAAAAACACACAAACAACGTATTAAGCCCGCATCTTAAAAACGGGGCGTTATAAGTCTGTTCTGCAACATGAACGCTGTTCTGCTACTGGCCAGCTGCTGCAGTTGTTTCGGTAGACAGCACTTAATTTTTTGAACATCTGTAAGCCTTCCTCAGCAGACACCAGAGTCCCAGGCAAGACCTGGGCTGAGTCACCAGCGCAGACTGAGGGACATGTGTCCGTGCAATGGCTGCACGGGACCTGCTACAGCCTTCGCACAGCTGCCGCTGGAGCGCACGCGTTTTGGAGCACAGCGGACGGCCAATCCAGCTGTATCTCAAGCTGGAGATGGCCCTAACGCTGCTCACATCCCCACCTGCTTAGAAGTGGGAGATGGTAGGAATGGTCCAAGCCCCGGTTCTTCCCAGCTTTCCCTGGAGCAAAGCTGGAGCTGGGAGGGCGCAAGAGGAGCCCGGGCGCAGCCAACGCAATCGTTCACCCCAACGCAACAGCTTCAGGGCAGTGCAACCAGCTTGGAGGCTGGAGCCACGTGCACCTTCTGGACAGCAGTGAAGCCCATGGGTCAAGAAAGACCAGAAGAGCCTAGGGACAAAGCAGCATGAGAATGGGGGGGTTTGACACTAAAACCGAGGGAAACAGACGATAAGGAGCATCTCTCTGCTCAGCCCAACCAAACCACCAGCCTCAGCGGTGCCCCCAGGGGACCAGACAAGAGGATACACCAAAGCCACCTGCTTCTGCTGGAGATGAACCTGCAGACAGGCAGGCTTCAAAACACCTTGAAAACTTGCATGCAAGATTTGACCTTTTTTAGCACACCTCTCCAAGGTTATGGCCATCCCCATGTTTCTGAGGGGAAGTCCCAAAGCCCTGCTGAAGCCCAGCCTGAGGGCCCCCGTCAGCATGCCACGGAGGGTGTAAATCCGAAACATAGCAGCATCGCTCCCGCCTAACGAGATTGGTGTCGCTCACCTCCTCCTAATGAGATTTAATTTGCTCTCATGATAGCGTCGGGCTTCCTGCATTAACAGGCAGTGCAATAAGTACTCTGCCCCGGCTATGCAAAAGCTTTGCCCGGTGCCAAGCAGAATAAGCAACGGTTACAGCAGAGCCCTCAGATATTTGCTCTCAAGAGAAACAAGCAGAGCACAAGAATCCCGAAAGCAGCAGTTCCGTGGTGGAGACTGTTCCCCCGCCTCCATCCCCAACCTCATCCCACCAATGGAAATAAGATGTATATGAAGTTGTTCTTGCACAAAACGGGAGGGATAGTTGGGGGGGGGGGGAAATCACAGCAAACGCTAATGAGGGCAGTGCCATCACACCAAAGATGGGTTTGGTCCTTGCCTTAGAAGCAAAGCCTTCACCATGCTGTTTGAGAACAGTGCCTCAAGAGTTAACGAAACAGCCCTCAAAACAGTGTCCTCTGCAGCAGAACAGCAATAGATTTTTATATATATAATGTGCAATTATTTTTAGAGCTGCTCAATAGCTACAGCAGCAGGAACCTTTAGATGTTAATGGAGCTATACAAACATATTGCCAGAACAGCAGTTTTGTCAGGGAGGAAAAAATATATATATCGTGGAGTCCTCTCCTCATCTCGTCGGCCACATTACGAAACAAGGAATAGGTCAGGCTGGCTGGCTGGAGATGCATCATGCTGCTTTTCTCCCTCCCTTTACCTTGCCCTAGTTTTTTCTGGGCTCAAACGCTACGGAAACAGCCTTTCTGGATGGTGGCGGTGGCTCGCTGCCCCCCCCCCCCCTGCACAGCACCTTCCCTTTCTTTCCCTCTTCGCGCACAAAGTTTCCCGCGGTGCCGGGACTGCGTCCAGTGCCGGGCACCTCTCGGCAAGGAGAGAGCTGAGACGCGTGGCAGGAACGCCTGAAATAGCTCGGGATCGGAGCGTACCCGGCACGAGGCTGCCTCCGAGATGGAAAGTTTTCGGCCTTCGCTCGAGCGCCGCAAATCCTCCCGCCTCGAGCCTGGCGCAGGCATCGGCTCTGGGATGCGATGGGGGCGTGCCAGCCGGTCCCCTCGGCCGCCTCTGCGGCCCTCCCAACCACAAAACTATAGAATTTTAATTAAAAATTAAAAAAAAAGAAAAGAAAAGAAAAATCCACTAATTTTCCAGGTCACTATGCCACACAACCATTAAGCAAAATCCACTGTAAAAAGCAGTGTAGCACAATTCAATCTGTGGCTTTTTTTTTTTTTTAAATAAAAAATTCCACTTTATAGGTTAAGTCCTGGCTTCATTAGTTTTAACGACCTCTCGCTCTTCCGGAGGAGCTCGTTAGGAAGGCAAAGGTGCAGGCGGCCCTATCTCAAAGCACTGAGGTAGTCAGTCCTATCTCAAAGCCGAGCAAAGAATTAACCTGACTTTCGGCTTGGGAAATACAACCTTGGGCAAATCTCCCAACCCTTCAGCGTCACCAGGTGGGAGGACGGAAGTCAAGGTGTTTGTTTAGTCCTCGAGGATGCTTTTGAAAGTGGTAGTGATACTAATGTGGAAGAGCTCGCTCTGCACACGGTCAACTGGCCAACTCAAATCTCAGCTCCAGACTCCTCAAATCTCAGCTCCAGACTCGCCGCGCTGAAGGAAGCGGGTCAACGTGGTTCCCCGGCATCCGAGGGCAGCTACGTGTGCGTGCCGTTAGTCCGGCAGAAAAACCCCCAAGTGAAAATGCACTGTACAGAAAAAACAGACTTGGTCGTACCTTGGGAGGAGAGTTGCCCACCAACTGCCCGGCTCAGCAAGCCTCCAAAACCCAGGTGGTGCCCTCACTCCCAGACCTGCCACCAAGCCCAGCCAGTTCAGATTGCAAGTTTAAATTAGGGCGAAGGCGATGCAGCTGTGTTCCTAAGCCAGAAAAAGAGCTTTTTCTCTTTGCAACTTATGCACGCAAATAGCAATGAATTCTTACTTGTTTCCCAAAGAAAGGCAGCGGCGTTGCTGCACCGAGTGCTGTTCAAATAGAAACGAGACAAAGCCGCACGCAGCGTTACCTGGAGCTGCTCAAGAGCCCATTTTCTTTAAAAGAGTTGTGGTTTCCTGAAGAGCTTTAAAAAGTGTTTTTTCCTCCCCATTTCTGGTTTTGGTGTTTGGGGGGGGGGGGGGGTTTGGAAAGGCAGCTCCCAGGACCGTGGGACCTGCCCTGCGCCGAGGCGGCGGTTGCAGGCAGGAGAGGGCTGCAGCCCGTGCGGAGATGAGAGCGTGCCCCCAGGATGGACGCGGCACATCCCGATAGCACAGAAACCTCGTCTCCAGGCAGCGTTTCTTGCAGAGCAGAACAGACCAGTTTCCAATGCTCTTCTGGGCATTTTGTATTCATCTTTTCCTACTTCTACTTTCCATCCGCGTTAACATCAAATAAAGCCAGTGTAAGCAGCCAAACTCGCGCATCCTCGCTGCGGAGGAAGGCTCCCGCCGCACGCGCAACGCTCCCGCAGCCTGGCCCTGTCGCGGCCAACGGCACCAACACGCAAGGTCACAGGTGTCTGATGAAAAAAACCACACACATCCCTTAAGATCCTGTGACAGAGAGCAGTGATGGGCACCTTGGAAAAATCAAAGGGTAAAACACAAGCGTCAGCTTAGATCAAAACATCCTAGTCCAATGTTTCCGAATGCTCTCGAGGAGGACCAAAACACATATGCAAGAGGAAACAACATGAGCTTCTTCAATTCTAGTTTCCCCAAGAATTTCCACTTATAAAAATAGTATATGAGAGGCTCAAAGCAAGCTATTGAACCAGTCGAACAACAATGCCTCAGCTACCACGTGCATTTCACTATTAAAATTAAAGTTTTCTCCTTACTTCACTTCCCCCAAGTCAAAAGAGCTCTACAAGCTCCACGTGATATTAAAAGGGGTCATAGCAAGCTGCACCATTGGGGCCAGCCAAGGGGTTAATTCCTGCACGCAAAGTTGGGCCAAACTCCCATCAAGCTGAACCCCTCCTCTCAGCCAACACATCCAGGGGAGGGAGACGCACTTGAGCGCTCCAATCCTTATTGAATTACAGACACAAATCACAGCTGACCAGAACTCCAGCTGCTCTCCCCTCCGGAGGTCGAGTCCGGAGTCCTATCATCACAGTCAAACAGGACAACAAGTTTTACACAACAGGCAGTTATTCGGGGAAGCGTTTGCTTTAGCTGCGCGAAAACACATTGATGCAAACCACCCAAAACGTGCGGTGCCAGGAAGAGCAACCAGCAGGCACCTTACCAGCGAGGGGGTAGTGGAGAGGCAGCAGCTCCTGGGCTGCAGCCTTAAAGACCACGGCTGCTCCACTTGGCAGCGGTTTGGGAGAAAAACCTGTTTTGCGTGGTGAGGCACAAGAGGTGCTTGGGGAGCAGGACAGGAAAACAAAAAATAACAAAACAAAAAATAACAAAAAAACCCTCAAAATACAAAAAAAAACCCACCCTTCTGTTAAGAGATTTGCAGCCTGGGAGCCTCCTCCAGGAAAGCACGCGCAGTAACTCACGATCCTATTAACTACACAAGCTTCCAGATGAGCCTCGTAAGCACTAATGAAGCTCTGCCTTTCCAACTGCCCTTTAGGACAAGCTTGAGTATTTTCAATCCGGCGCTGCGTGGGACGCTGGGCAGATGTGCCACTACCGGGCTGCAAGCGCAGGAACGCGCGGGGTTGATGAAAAAATTAACCAAAAGCATAGAGAGGCCCAGACTATCCGGGGCGCCCAGCAGCACCTCTTCACAAGCCCAATCCAGGCACCCCAGAAAGGCTGTCAGGTACGTTATGTAGAGCAGCGGCATTATTTTTTCTTATTTTCTGGCCTTTTGGCTTAAATAACAGTGTTAAGCCCATATTTGACATTCCAGCTGAGAAAAGCACTCTCATCCATGTAGCGTCTCTGATTCAGGCATCTGGGAGCATCACTTATATATTTAAGGTATGCCGGTTCCAAGTATTTTTGACCGATAGTTACACTTACGGAGCATTTATTTCTTCAGCGCTTTCCAAGCAGAGGAGCGCGTAAGCTGCTCAGCCCAAAGGCCACCTTTGCATCTTTTTATTGCTAAGCAACTGCAGGAAAACAAATCCATTACTGCGGATTTAAATAAGCAACGTCTTACTGCTCATAATTAAAAAATTCCAGCAATAACGTTTGTTAGTAAGGAAACCTTGCATGCCTGGAGAATGGCACCCGTGATCAAGAGCTAGCAAAACGGGGCTAAATAACTTCAAAGTACTTGAAGCAGTGAACAAACATTCAAACACCTCCTGGTTAGGATGGAAGGGGGGAAGTGAGAGGAAAGGGTCTGGCAACAAGGATGGGTTTTATTTTTTTTGTTTCGTTGCAGCCATTTCCAGGTCTTTTTGCTTTAACACCTGCATGGGATCCGTGCAAAACGCCTTCAGGTGCAAGCACCCTCCTTCTAAGTAGCTATCTTTTTGCTTCAACTAAGTTATGTTGCTCTTGAGCACCACTTCCCCAAGCCGTCCCCAATTCGGGAGGGGAGGGAAGAGCAGAATTAGACCTTTCTCCTTTATTTTCCCTCGTCGTAGGCATGATTGCAGCGAAAACATCCCACGCCACGCAGGACTGCTGTGCGCTTTTATTGGCCCGACAGCAAGAGAATGAGCAAGACTTTGCCATCACTGAGCTGAAATCAGTTCGAAGCACCTCTGGGAGGACATGCGCCCTGCAGGTAAGCGTAGGGGAGCCGCCTGCACGAGGAAGGCTGTAGGAAAAGGCCACCTCTGTTAATCCTCGCTCTGAATCTTTTGAGTTGCTGGGCAGCGTTTAAGCTTAAGGAGTTGGGTCAAGAGGCAAAAAATTTCAGGAGAAAAGCAAAAAAAAAAAGTTATTTTTTTGGCCAACAAGCGGTGACACCGATTTCGACATGGAGGTAGTTACGCGAGTCATCTCGCAGACACACAGCACTGATGTACAACAGCGTTTTGGCCTTTGCAGTCTTTATCAACGCTAAGGAAGGAAATTTTGCACTCTCTTAAAAAAAAAAAAAACACCGCCTCAGCCAGGCCCACGTGCAAGCTGATGCCACTTTCGGTAAAGGCTACGGCAGCGCAGCTGAAGGAGCACCACGGTTTGGTGTAAACCTACTTCAAGCAAAACTGGTTAAACTCACAATAAGCCTATTGCTATCAAAGGTTTGAAAAATAAATACTAATTAAAAAAGCAGCAAGACAAATGCAAATAAAGCCCAGAGTCATTTTAGTTTAAGACTGCATGAAGGCAGCTCCCGGGAGATGTTACGGCGCTCAGGCGAGCCCAGCCGTAACCCAGATCCAGTTCTCCTCCTGCCAAGCGTTTGCTTCCCTCTCAAGGGCGTGATTTCACTCTCCACTAGGTAGACGGATGAATGAATGGAGAGGGGAGGGGGAAAAAAAAAGAAGAAAGGAAAAAAGGAAATAAAACTATTTCCCCTCCTTGGCGAAACATTATTTGTCGTCGTTATTGATCGTCACCTTTGCAGCTCTCCTATGGTTGTAATTAAGTTTCAGGCCCCGGCACGGGGCTGGTGTCCGCAGGGCTGAGCACGGCAGCCCAGCTGCAGTCAGGAGGACAGCATTGCAGCATCACGGGTTTCGAGCAGCTCTGTTAGGAGGGGCAAAAAAAAAAAAAAAAAAAGTCCCCATTGGATCCATCAAGCCTGGCCAAACTTTTACGGCCATCAAGCCCGTGACCCCACCCGAATGCAAGGGGGCTGGGAAGTGCCTCAACGCAAGGCGTTCGGGGAGGCATCCGCGCTCGGGAGCTTGGGCGGACACGGCGCGCCCCAGGCCCGCTGCTCCTCGCGCCCGCGAAACCCTCGCTCCCGCCGTCGCAGCCCTCGGCGACGACCCGCAGATACTCGTCTGCCTGCGCGCCGGCGCGCGACGAGTCTGAACGCGTCTTTTGGGATCCGTTTGCAGAGCCGCTAGCAGGGACGTTACGGCATCCCGCCTCGCAAATAGCCGCTTAATAAGGTGCGGTTCTGAGTTTCGGTGCAATTAGGCTTTGCGACGCCAGCCCCTCGGCAGGGCACGGGGCCTCGGTGCCAGCACGCTCCGCCAGCCGAGCGGCTGCCGAGTTAGCAGGCTGCAAGGGTAAAAAAAAAAAAAAGAAATCCACGCTCACCTCGCTCCTACTCAACACTGAGTTTACAGATATCACTTCTATGTTATGCATTTACCTGTTTTTCACAGGCGTTTGTTGCTAAGCCATTACTGGCCTGGGGACTGACCAGCACGTGCCATGGCCCAAGGCTGGAGAGAAAGGAAAGGCTCCGTTTGCTAGACGAACGCTCCCGGTCCCACTACAAGAAGTAGGGACTGCTTTGAAGAGTAGAGCCCATAAAAGGCCTGGGTATAAGTTTGGATGGTCAATACGACAGCTACCACAGCTCTAGAAGATGTTCATAAAAGGTATTTTCTTCAACCACCTAAAAACTTGGCTTTTGAGGCTTTATCCCCCCCATGGTGTACCTGGGGCACCGTCAGGTTTCCACCCACACCACAGCATTAAGCCAACACTGGTGCAGGAGATGGCCTCACAGGCCATTTAAAAGCAAAGTCCAGGCAGACCACGGCCCTGAAGAAGGTGGCACGGCCTTACGGCACCAGCAGCACCAGCAGGGTGCTCAGGAAAGGTCCCACCTCAAACCACGTCTCCTTCATGCCCACAAACCAACAACCGATACAGGCTCTCCGGGAAGGGACCAGGAGACAGCACTCTTCCATGTAGGCCAAAGCATAAACACCTGCTTCCTTCGAGATAATTAAAGTCAGTTAGTAGTTCGGATTAAAGAGAGATGCTGCTGTTATCCCCAAACCAAACACGACCCACAGAGCCGAGTTCGCAGAGCTTGAGAAATGCAGAGTGGAAACACCCAGAGCAACCTTAACTTTGCTTTATACTGAGACCACGAAGGTTAAAGGTACTTTAATCTTCAACCTACACATTGAAAGGTATTTTCTAACTGACTCTAAGCCCCAAAATCCCACTTGTGCATGTGGAGCCGCCTCCTCCACCATGCCGAGTGGAGCCTCCGTGCTTCTGGAGCTGCTGCTACCACTTGGCCAGCAGCTCTGAAACCACAAAGACATTTCGGCACAGGGTATGGGGAAATAACTCGGGTCTCAACCCTCCGACATCTACAGCCAACAACTGCCCACAGCAAATTAGCCTAGATCAGTCAGACAAAAGGGAAAGGTAACACAATGGGGGATTTTTTGCCATTTTAGTCCTTTGATCTACCCAGGATCAGAGCACAGAGATCGGCAAAAAAAAAAAAAAAACCCATACGTTGCTGTTATTTTCGATGTATGTCCAATCTGCCCTGAAGGATCGAAGAGGGTTTTTTTCTCCCCCCAGTATTTGCGTGTGCTCGGTGAGATGCGAGTCAGTCTTCTCCATGACTCGCACTTCGTGGAAGTCATGCTTTGCCAAGCGACACCAGAACTACTCAAAGTATTACCATGTCTTGAGTACAATTTGTTCCAATTTTAAGCCTTTACTCAGGCAGCAGGAATTTCACATGGAATTTCAGATGAGCAAACGCCAAGCAGCCCTTAAGTAGCAATTATAAGAGATATATATAATATTTTTGCAGAAAGTGAAGCTGCAAGGGAGAAGAATTTGGAGCGAATATTTGATCAGCTTACCACGTCAGAAGCGGGACATGCAAGATTTCCTTTTTCTGTAACTTTTCCTTCCTCTATTACTTTTCAAAGCAGTCTCCATCCCTGGACATATCCTGAACTTGGCAGGACAAAACCCTGAGTGCCCTGGGTTAAGTGGCCCTTCTTTGGACAGGATTGGATGCCTGGTGCCCAGAGGTCCCTTCCAGCCATATTACTCTACAAGCTATATAGCTTTGCATCACTGACCTGCACTAAAAGTATATCCATCCCCAAATCCCTTCTTTCTCCAGACAAAACAGCACTCACTACTTTCCTCATCTCCTAACGGTCCCACCCAGCGCATTTGGAGGAGCCATAATTCAACGTTTCGGCTTTTCAGACCAGCTCAGGAGGGCAGGCAGAGCTTGGGGACGCTCACAAGGGGAGACGGCCTCAGCTAGGAGCACCAGGAACCCAAAGCACGTGGGGTAACGGCAGAGTTGCCCGAATCTCAGCTAAACAGATGAAAGGGGTTTCCATCACAACCCTCTTTGCCACTTGGGCCAACTCCCCCCAAATCCCCTAAAACCACAGAGAACACTAATAGCTATTTCCCTAGAAATTCTAGCAGATCAGATGCAAGTCACAAGTTACTACAATTAATGGAATACAATTAATGAAAATAAGGCAGGACAAACGCAGGTATGGGATGCTTACGGAATAAAATAACCTCAAACATATGACTCAGTAAGTATAAAGTCACTGAGATTTCTTTTTGGTAAGGAATTCATACCGTTGTCTCTTTCCACCCCAGCATATTAGCATTGCTAGTGTGTAGGTGCTCCAGCAAGCCTTCAGAGCTTCAGACCAAACCACCCTTCTCACCTCCAACGTGCAAGGGAAAACAGCTTTTTGGTGCAGACCGTCATGGCAGTCTAACTAGTCTTTGGAACTACTGCAGTTTTCTTTCTCTAGCAAGGGAAAAAGGAGATTCACAGCATCTCTCTCTGCCATTTCTGTTGCTCCCCGATAAGCCGGTCTCTGCAAGGACGGCAGAACCCCCCTTATCGGAGCGTTTCAAAGCCACTGCCCGAGCGCAGCATCAGCTTCGGACTCGCTATTCCTAGCTACAGGGAAGATAAGCACCCGCTTTCGGTAAACAAACGGCACATTAGGAAATAGTTTAGCGAGAGCAGAGAATTAAATGAGAGAGGAGACGTTCCCACCACGGCATCGGCGAGATGGATTCAACAGTGGAAATGCAAATATTTGCCCTCCTCTCCTTTTCCCTATCGTATTTGCACTGAAGAGAGCAAAGCCGGGTGGCTCCCTAACCCAAAGCTGAAGCCCATCCTCAGCCCCCCGCCAGCCCCAGCCCGCTGCTTCTAGCCACCACGTCACTGGATTTGTAAGTTAATGGTTAAAGTTTGCCATGAAACTCGTTTTTCCTTGTAGTTTCTGAAAACCCACGTGATGTCAAAGGCCTGTTCCCTTTGCAAGTGTGCGTGATTGACTCCATGACATAACGATGCAATGCTGAAAACGCACCGACGTGGCACCCGGCCCCGGTCGCAGCCAACCACCCTGTCCAGACACTATTTTCCGGAGCTGCTGAAGGTTACTTCTGCTGAGCTTATTTCATAGCATATAATGCTTCAATATACAAGCGTTTATCAGGCTAAGTTATAGGCAGAGAAGTTCACATTGCATCATTTTGGTGTTATTTAGGAACACTAGATTGCTTGTTATTTAAAAGGTGCTGGGCATGGTACCCATTTCTACTGCCCACAGGGGGAACCCAGGTGAGATCAGCTGGCCAAGAGTCATCCATAGTGGGGGCTGCCTGGCACATTTGGTCTGTGACTGCTGCTTTTCCAGCAAGAAACCCTGAGGTACTGGTTTTCACAAAGGCTCTTTTCATAGGAAAGTAGTTTAACCCGTTTAGAGAGTATCTGAGCCTATTCCCGGAGGAGGTTTGCCTTTTGCTAACGGTCAATGGGGCACTACCAAAAGGCTGGGCTTTGTCTGAAAATAAATAAATAAATAAATAAATAAATAAATCAGGATTCCCACTGCATGTTTTCAGCCAGGAAACTGAGGCTGGAGACCTCCGGAGATGGGTTTTCCCTGCTCCTCTGACACTTCTATACTTGCACGCACGGGAGGGAAAGGCCACCTCCTCCTCCACACCTCCTTCCCCCCAGCGCCGGGGAGAACAGGCTGTAAATCTCTCCAAGCCGTAGGACGTAAAAGGACATAGCGTGCTCCAGTCGTCTGAGTGCTGCAGGTAAGTTTTATCAGTTTGCAGTGGGAGGATTTCAGCATCCCCCCGCGAGGCTCGTGCCGCGGGAAGGACCGCGGTGTGACGCGCGGACGCCGGACTGCCCGGAAGACCTTCCCGTAAAACGCTTGGCTTGCCCGAAACAAACGCAAGTGTAAACTGTTTTATGAGTAGCCGTCTGCTACTCAGAAAACAGAGACAGGTCCCTTGAGATGCTTCATACCACGGACATGAGACGATCGTTTTGCTGGTTTCGCCTTCGAGTTCTGCCTAGAAAATATAGCTTAAAAAAAAATCTCTGATTTTGGCATATCCAGCTGCAGCATGTCCAACTCCTGGGCTGGCTCCTTCTAGCCTCAGCTGCTGGATTTTGCTCTGCCCCTACCCGCTAAGTTAGGTTGTGCATGGGCAGGAAGAGTGGAGGCGAGTCCTTCCAGAATGACCTCGTCCTTCCTGGACAAATTAAGTGTATTGAAATTTAGCCTGACTGCAGAACAGGTTTTTCCAGATCCCAGATAATTTTTAGCTCTTCCTAACTTTTCAGCTCCCTTCCTGGGCACGTGAGAGTGAGTCGTCTAGCTTTTGTATTACCTGTGTGCACAGAAATAGCAAGACCATCTTCCTACCAACTTGGGTACTATCATTCCTCAGTCATCCAAAGATCACATGAGCTCCCAGCGCCATGCACGATTTCAAATACAGTCTCAAGAGATGCTGCCCAAAAAGCCACCACAGATCCCACCTAAGTTGATACCTTGATGTGAATGCCAGGGTGCTGCTCCTAGTAGACATGTCCTTCACGTCCTACATGTCCTTCAACTGGACAGCTCCTACCATTTTAGGCTGAGCACTTATCTGAGTGGAGACAAGCTCTTAAAAGTCCCAAGTGCTCCAAGAACCACAAGCAGAATCCCAGGATTAAGTGAAGCCTTCACGGTTCCACAAAGTGCTGCAGGTGCCTTCTCCAGCAAGTCAGGCAAACAGCATCTTCAGCTGTAGCCACACGTATGCTGGCCCTTTCCTCTTGCTGTGGGGCACCGACACCTCCTCACTGCACATGGTGGGATTTACTTCCCAAGAACCTCCATCGTGGTTTCCATTAACGCAGCGTGTCCACAATGGCCACGGAGAGCAAAGCAAGGCAGCCTCACCTTCATGGACAAGCATCCAGCCAGAGACTAATCAACAAGTGCCCGAAACAGCCAACGTGACTGCGTCATGTCTGGGTACAGGGAAGAGGCAAAGGTTGTCTTCCGGTGCTCTTTAAGGTTGCTTAACACCATTAAATGTTTAAGCTACACAAATGTCACAAGCATATGCACATCCCTAAAGAATAGGTCAAGGAGCTACTAATGCTTTAAAATCCTACTCAAGCGTTTTATGGGACACGACCAGAATTAGCAGTTTAGAGCCCCTTGAGGCCCCAGTGCACAATTCACATGCCCAGAGGTATGTACAGAGGAAATGAATTTATTTAGACACAAACTAGGGCTGGATATGTTCCAGCAAGCACTGTAGATAGCATGTTAGAGCACCATTTTTCTACAGAGTTGCATATCCAGGGGACTGTCAGTATACTGCCTTCAAGGCTTCATGACAAGAGAAGAAGGACTTTAGCCTGCGGAGAGTGCTAATCTGCTCATTAAAGGTGCTTGAAACTTACTACAGCTTGGTAAAAAGAGAAAAAAAAAGAAACAAAAACCAAACAAAAAGACAAAACACACACACCCACAGAATTTGGGAAGCTACTCAGGAAAAAATTCTAATTTTCAAAGTAGTTAAGAGGCACTGCTGGCCTTCCCCAGGAAGCGTTTGAATAAGGTCTCAGGCTCTCAGAAGAGGCACCCAGGACGCTTCACGGAGACTTTCTGCAAATGAATTCTCTCCCTCCAGCCAGCCTAGCACAGAAATGCCTGCAAGTCCTCCGAAGAGCTGTTGTCACAGACAAGAACAGAATAAACAGTATTTAAGATATCCACTTGTGCTCACTCGGAGCAAAACACTGTCCTCTGCAGATGGAGACATGCAGAGCTTGGTGTGATCTCTGGAGCTATTTTAAGGCAGGAAATCCAGCTGCCCTGGAACAGACACCCAAATTCCCGCTTTCCCAGCAGCAGCAGCAGCACTTTGTGCCCACCAGCAGACACAGGCAGGGACAGGAGCAGCTGCACCTCCCAACAGACAGAAGTTGGGTGCACCACACACCCTGAGCAGAGCTGGGCTATTCGCTCTGCACCTCCCCAGGTTAAATGCCACCATATACAAAAGGCACGACCTGCTGCAGCATGGCAGGAGTGTATCGAGCCTTGTCTCCCCGAGCTCTCCTTTCCTCCTGCTTTCATTCAGCTGTGCCCAGTAGGGTAGGAACCAGGGCTTGTAACCCCGCTTGAACCCCTCTGCAGATGGCCCCCGTTCTGCCTCCCTGCACATCCCTTGCCGGGTCCAGCACCGGCACCTTGCTCACGCCTGGACGATGGTGATTTACGTCCACGACGTTGCCGTTCTCCACCTTCTTTGGGACTTTTTTCCCACCCCTTCCTTCAGTGGTGGTATTACCATTCAGTTCTCCCCCCGGTTTGGAGGAAGAAGGCAGCGGGGCTGGGGCCATCCGGCCTCCCCACTTCCCAGCACCAACCACAGCAGCTGCTTTCAGTGTCAACTGGGCTGTGCCACCAGTCCGGTGCATGACTTAGGAGAAGCGGTGGGATGGAGCCAGCCTGCAAGACTCAGTGTGCCTGTCCCGTGCGCACGTGGAAGGCTTCAGAGCAATGCAATCCCACCCAACCAGCTCGAAACTAAAGCAGCTGGAAAAATCCAATCCAGCCACGAAAAGTGCAGGAGGAGAGGAGAAAGGGGAGGGCAAAAAAAAAAGAAAGGAAAAGAGGAAAAAAAAAAAAACCCTACCAACAAGGCCAGCCATTATAAAGACTATCTTATTTCATTTGCAGTGAGGAATGACTGCAACTTCCTGGGCTGGCAAGGTGCAGACACAGCAGTAGAATCCACAGCTGCAGGCAAAAATAAAGCATTAAAAAAACCACCTAGAGCTGAACAATCATTCAAAAGGCTGTTTTCAACAATAAAGGCAAGAAGTCGAAAGCCTGAACCCCCTTCCAGAAATCAGCAGTGGTTGCCGCACATCCCTCGGTGGGGGATTTTCCCTGAACACCGACCTCCCAGACCGCATGCCCATGCGGCAAGATGCTCCTTCCCCTTATCAGCTGGGCGCTGACATTGATACATCCCGTAGGACATTCACACTGCTGCCAATTTCCACATACATCCAGACGCTTAGCTCCAATATGAAATTAAGGTAGAAGTTTTGTTGCCTCACCCTGGGCAGGTTATAAAACTATTTTTATAAAAGGTTACAAGCTTAAATTCTGTTTAAAACTCCTTATAAAATTAAAACGTTCTAGCTCACGGCTGCAAATACAAACCTTGCACAAACAGCCATAAGTTGCTTGACAGAATATACTGCACCGAAAAATTATGCAGTTTCTACCCTCCAGCCCTCTCAGTTTTTAAAAGATCATAGTGCTACGCCCCTGCAATTTCTGTTGATTTTGGCTGAAAACCTAGAACAATACTGGAATAGGTATGAACTGCATATAAACATGTAAGGGTTGTATCGGGTTGCAGCACAAGGAAAGCCCCGGAACTGCGCTATACGGATTTATGGTCTCCTCTACTTAAGATCCACTTCACAGGAAGGACAACCTCTGGATCAGATGAGCATCATGAGGTCTCCTCTTACCCAGCCAGAGCGTTCGAGCAGCCTTCTAGAGTCCCAGCTCCTACAACAAGGCAACAGGTTCCCCACTTCTGAGCAAACTTTTCCCCCCTCTTTTCTAATCCCAAGAGTAGAAGTTACCCAGAAGTTTGTTATTCACATCAGTTCATTGCTCCGAGCCTTATTTTAATTCTAGGCTTCCCACCACCTCAAGAGAAGACCTTAGGGGCTCACCACCAACTGCGGAAAGGTCACAGTGCAGCACCAAAGCTGAACCACCGTCAAAACACCATTAACCACCATCTCACACCTAGGGGTATCATCACACAGGAAGCAAATGGTGACGGGCCCTTCAGCTCTGGAACAACTCTTGTCCATCTCTTGAACAACCAAGCCAGATTTCGTATTCGGGAACACCAAAGGGCAGGGACTCCAGAGCAAACCCAAGCAGACTCCCAGCACGCTCCTGGTGAATGCCAGCAGGTCACAGCGGCCGGCAGCCCCAGATCCAGCCCGGAGGCTGTACCACCGCCTAACAAACCAAGCAAAACCTCCGTCGGAGCCGGCCTCCTTTGCCAGGGCAGCTGCATCCCGGAGAGGGTCCGGCCGGCAGCTCCGGATCCAAGAAAGAGGCAGCACAATAAAAAAAGATAAATAGTAATTAAGTATTTCAACCCTGTGGCCATCTTCCCCTCCTCCACTGTGTAGTACCTCTATTGTCTGAAACGCATTTATCTGAAACTGGGTCATGTCTCCTGGCATTACTAAATCTTCCCAAATTTCCCCTGATTAGTCAAACGCAATCTCCTCTGTGACATCTGAATGACTGAGGTAGTGCGTAATGCCATTTTTCCCCTGAACGAGCCACATGAAAGAGGGTTTATAAGCTGAAAGACAGCATGCTGGATGAAATAGCTTCCAACAGATTGCTCCCCCAAAACATTACTAATGAAAATTAAATTGTTTCTAAAGGAGAAACCTTCCAATAAAATGTCCACACTTCAGCCCTGAACGCATAACGACAAGAAACTGCTTGCAGTTGCTGAAAGCATGAAGCCTCACTAACTTAAGAACTGCATAACTCGATGATTCAAAACACCTTTTACCACCTCAGTATCAGGGATTCTCCATCAAGCACCACATCCAGTCTTCTCTTCTGCACAGAGACAGCAAAAAAAGCGTCACACTGGAGATTAGCTACAGCCTAAATTTGGATAATACCAAGCAAAGTAGTATAGGGTATCTGGAATTTCAAAGCAAACAAAAAGTAATCCTGCCACTCGAAGAGAAAACAGAAAATACCCTATAAAAACCTGGCATATAACAGCAAGTAAACTAATAGGTCAGGCCCAACTCGTATCCAAAGCGTTGTCTGAGACTTTCCGAATCGGAGAGCTGGAGAGGACTCCAGTTACAACTGAGAAGCCTCATCTCTTAGTAACCAGAATCCCCCTTCAGAGCACAAGGATGCCAGTGTCACCTAAAACCAACAGAAAAGGACCAAAAATAAAAGTAAAATAAAATATCACAGCCCAGAAGGGCTGCGAGAGAGTCTGGTTGGTTGGCCATGCGTATAGGTGTAGCTAGGGTCCAGCTGGGCAGAAGACTACTGCTGCCCAACAGCCATGCGACGATTAGATGTAGCTGGAGGACCAGGAAGGTGAAACTGTTTGGTTGCCGTTTGGCAGGTGTCCTGCATTATTCATGCGGGAGAGGAGGCCAACTACTGCAGCCAGTGCAGATTTGCAAGGGAGGACCTGCTCCAGCCTTTCTGCCTGGCCTCATGGCAGGAGCAGGGCATCTGAAGCACATAACCTTAAAACACATATTGCAAGTGGGTATTTTTCATCAGCTTTGCAGATAGGGCATGCCCAGAGAGTAGCTGTATTTCGGGCAAGATGCAAGTTTTAATTACTTCAATCCTTCCCCCATAGCGGGAGATGAAGTGGTTTCCATCTGGCCGTGTTGGCCTGAACTCTATTTCCTACTGCTCAGCAGTTGACCGCATTCCTAAATACTTCATCTTCTCGCCAAGACAGAAATCCAGTGAAGCGATTAATCTTTCTGCCCAGTCATGACACTGGCATTAAGGTCGTTTTTTTTTCCCTTTTTGATTCAGGAGGAAAGGGGAGCGTCCTTTCACAACCCTGCGGAGGGTTGGCACGACGGGAGAGGCTAAAGCCGGAGGGTTTAAGGATCTTCCCATCCCTCCTCTGACCATCAGTAGCTCAGGACCTCACCTTCAGGGGTGGTTCCCATTAACAAAGAGGAGCAGGACAAGAGACAGCAGTCTGCTACAAACTCCACGTGCCTGACATTTCCCCAACATAAAGCACCTCTTCACCCTAAGCTGCTCTCAAGAGCCTCTCTGCCATCTAGAAGGCAGCAGCACCACTAATCCCACTGCAGTGGTGAGGCCCCTGAAGACACAAGGGGCAGACCTTGCCCATGACTCTCCAAGCCAAGACTGCCTGGCTTGGAGAACTTCATCACAGCTTCCCGCTTGGGCTTACTCTTGGAGATGGTGCAAAGCTGACCTGCCAGTGCCACCAGCTTCCTTCCCCGCAGCCAGCAGCTCCAGGAAGGACATCCACTAATCCAAACCCTGCCAGGGACCCAGGGAGAAGCGATGCGGCAGCATGGCTTGGAGATCTCTGCTCCCTTCCTCCCTCTCAGTACTTCTGTTTAAGCTCCTAGATACTGCTCAAGTCAGCGATCAGATGAGATCTGGACAACATTTAGCAAATAGGTGAACAGAAAATATTTCTCATGACCTTCTACTCCTGAAACTTCCTAACCGAGTTGAGACCTCTAGGATACAGCACCTTCTTCAGCAAGAAGATACTAAAGGCTTGGAGAACCCTTAGCAGCAGCCCGTCTGCCCAACACCAAAGACTCCTGTCGGTTACACTGGTGAAGCCCCCACTGTGCACCCAGTCACAGCTCAAAAGCTGGGCTTCGTGTCGAGCAGAGGTGCACGGGGACACCTGTACTGGCCTGGCTCAACTGCAAGCAATGTTGGGGCCGGGAAAGATCTGCACAGGCTGAACAGAGCCTCACTCATCCCCTCACCCATCCCATCATCTCCATAGCTACTAAAGTATCAGATACTCAGATCCTGAAAGGCCAATCCAAGCAAATCTTGTTCTTAAAGATGATTTAAAATAAAAATCCATCCCTCCAACAGAGCCAGAACGAACGTTTAGGTTTTACATCCCACTCAGGCTGGCAAAGAGTAGCGACAGATTTCCCAAAGAGCACAAAGGATGTTTTTGATCTCTTCTGTAGTCATTTGTTACGAGCAAGAGCTTATGATGAGAGCGGAGCGGGCACGGCTGCAGCTTGCTGGTGCCGAGCGGGTGCAGAGGCTCTTGGAGCACAACTTCACCCTCACACACACAACAAACAAATAAACAAACAAAGAAACAAAAAAACCCAACTACCAAGCAGAAAATAGATCTCTCATTTTTAAGGCTCAGAAATGGAGAGACGGGGTTCAAACGAGATGGCACAAATCCGCTCACGTCTGCCCGGCGTCGGGGATTTTGTCGCCCTGTTCCCGCGCCGGGGAGGGATGGCACCGCAATAACCCGCTCAGTGACGCGGGGCTGCGGGAAAGCAGGCAGAGGGGAAAAACAAGAACGGATGAACATTAGCTATGGCACCTAATCTAGGAGTTTATTCTGGTGCTGTTTAAGAGCGTGCAGGGTTCCCAAGCAGCGAGCAGCCTTGGCTCCCAGCAAACTGGTGAAGGGCTAGATGGGCATTTGATCCAGTTTACCAGCCTGTAAAAAATTATAAGAATAATAAAAAAAAAAAAGTAGTAGCACTCAAGTTTTTTTGTGTTTTGGGTTTTTTTTTTAATTTTACACAACAGCTCTGACTCCATCCCCCAGCACCTCTGCAGTAGTTCATGGGAGAGGAGACGAACGGAGATACACCAGCTCGGCAAGGCCAGGCAGAGCAGCCGAAGCGTAAGCATTCATCTGATCGCTTTGCACAGAGCGAGTTATCGCCTCACTGGGTCAGGGCCCAGGCAGAAAAGTCAACTGAAAAAGGAAAACAAAAAACAAAGCAAAAGAAACCAAGCAGGTGGAAAGTTATCTGGGCTTCCTGGAGTTAGACCAGAGACTTCTGGCATTTCTCAGAACAGACTCCAGGAACGACGACCTTCCTGGCCGAGCCGGGGCTGTAAATTCAAATATCCAGGTGCAGGCAGGACAGAAAGGCAACAAGGCAAAAGCCTGGCGAGTGGTACTTGGGCTTTTATTCCCTTTATTATTTTTTTCTTTGACCAGCAGAAGCGTTCAACGCTGGTCAACAGCGAAAACAGGCTGGTGGTGAAGGCTGGCAATGGCCACGCAGGTGATGGACCTATGCATCCTTTCAAACCGAGCGACGCATGCAGCGCCCGGTTATTAGAACTCAGAGTAATTAAGAACCATAAACCCACGAGGGAGTTGCTCAGCTTAATTAGAAGGAAAGCAGGTTTTCATCATCTCAGGATCTTTGCACCCGCTCGCTGCTCCGAGCTACGCTTGCCCTGACTTTTTGTCCTTTCGGGGTGCAGCTTTGATGTGCACAAGGAGGAAACCACGAAATGGAGCCATTTCCACATCAGATGGGCAAACCAACCTGCGGAGTCAAATTGCATCCCCAGATTGAATGGTAAATCAAATGCAGAAAGGCAACACATGACCCCAGGCTTTTGCTAGCAGCAAGTCTGCCATCTCCTGCTGCAGGAGAACAGGGACCATCCTAATCCTCACTGCTGGGGCACCGAGGACATGGAGCCGCAGAGTTGCGTCCGCCGAGCCCACCTCCCAGCACAGTGGAGCAATGTCGATGGGATTTCTTTTTTTTTTTTTCTTTTTTTTTTGCAGCCTTCAACATCAATTTGCTGCGCAGCATGTCTGCAGCCTGAGCTGCCAGGCTGCCTCCGCTCCCGCGGCCTGCTCAGGGATTTGGCAGCGGGTGACAAAAGAGCAGTCGGAGGTTTTTCCCGCGACTGGCAGGGGGATCCACTCAAAACTGCTCCTGCATGGATTTTGCAAAAAAAAATTGAACATTCCTATTACCATACTGCATGTTTTTTTTAAAAGGCATCTTTAAACGTATTCAGGGCCTTTCCGCTTTGAAGAAGCGCGTCTCACGAGGACCCGTTCCCACGATGCAACACGTCGTTCTGACGAACGGCGGCGGTAATTCATTCCCAACACATCCTGTTCCCAAGAAGCCCGTAAAGGGCGCTTGGCACATCCTACGAGCTCCCCGCATCTGCATGGGAATATCGTATGGCAGTTTGACCACTAAGTCACCGCAAGGGTAACAGCGCAGGTTGCCTGGGTTTCTCAAGGCACTGGCTCCACACCTTCGCGGAGATAACAAGGAAAACCTGTATAAATAAATTGCTAGGGAAGGGGAGGAAAAAAAAAAAAGAAAAAAAGATCCACAAGTGGAATTTGTTCCAAAGGGGTGAAGGACGGGAGCAGGGGCACGGCGGGCAGCGGGTAGCGGGCGCTCCCGCTCCGGAATGACGGGAACACATAGGGAAGGGCCTCAACAGCCTCGTTCATGAAACGAAGAAGTTTTAAGGGTTCGCTGCAAGAAACGCCGCTGCTTTTCTGCCCCTGCATCGTAGGTCAGGCTAACGCTCCCTCCGCGGCCAAGCAACTCTTCCATCTGCAGAACGGGTCAAAGAGCAGCCAACAACGCGCCAACGAGAAACGACGACTCAGGGCTTCACCCAAGCTAGCCCGCCGTTCATTACGCACGCCGACCGGCTCCCAAGGTTCAAAGTCTGCCGTCGTGCGAGAGCTAGATTATCACTGCTGCTGCCCTTCCTAGATAACCATTACAGCAGCGTCACAGCGCTCTACCCCTTTTGTGCCAGAACTACAAACTAATGAGATAGCATGTAAATTAATGAATAAGTCCAACATGCCTGAACTGCCTTGCACTAAAGTGAGTAAAAGAGGCCAACTTGGGGACTATATAGATAGAAAAATTATATATATCTGTATAGATAGGTAGAAGGCTACATGTACCCGCATGTGTGTGCATAACTTTCTTGGTCAGAGCTATTTATGGATGCACGTGATCCCTTTCACGGTCATCATTTCATGTATCTGCTTATTGGCAGCAGAGAGGAACAACAAAGCAGAAATCCTCCATCCTAAGCACTTTACTCAGCAAGAGCCAAGCTTCCTGCTGCAAATACCCTCGAGTACAACTCATCCCTCGGAGCACCACCAGGTAGGACCAACTCATCCCTACAGACCAGCCTTCCCCCCCCGGTGGCAGCTCACATTGCACACCTGCAATACAGGACCTGGGCAGGAGCTCTTAAACAAAGGAGAAGAGAAGAAGAAAAAACCCGACATGAAATTGGCTGATCCCAACCAGCAAGAGGGCACAAAGCAAGCACCAAGCTAATTAAGCTCTGCCGGGCTGATTAGCATGGACTGTGCCTTGGCACCTGCAAAGCAGAAGGCAGGAGGACAAGATGGGCCATGCCGGGACACACAGCCACAGGACAGCTGGTCGGGAGCCACCAAGGCCTTCCCTGGCGTGAGGTCTCCAGCAACGTGCAAGTTCTTCCAACATCCAACCTAGCTTGCAAGCAATCACCTCTCCCAGCTCAGCTGCAACATTTACCTTCAGGACACATCAAACCCAAACTCAGGAGTGGCTCGTCTCGCAGATCAGCCAAACACACGGCAGCCCGTCCTCATCCCACCCGCAGCTCCCCCAAGCCACACGGCTGAAGGAAGGACTCAAGAAGATGCAAGCACCAGCTGGTGGAAAACCTCCCAGCGCAACTGGTTTTTTGGGGACAGATTGCAGCCATGGAGGTAACAGAGGTGCGGTCAGACAAGCAGCTGAGGTGAACAATTGCAAAAACAGAGATCAAAACACAGTCAGCATAAACACACAACTCTCACAAGCTTGCTGAGGTCCAAGTCGCCACACCGCAGCTGAATTCCTGGGCCGCGGCCTGCGGTTATTCTCCAAATTGCCCCCGGGCAGAAGGGACACCAGCCCCGGGGCCGGCTGCTACAGCCGGTAGTTTATCGACAGCCCAACCACTACTGCCTCCATTACGCACGATGCGTGGGCAAAGGTCCTGCTCCCCCAGGGCCGCTCGCCTTGGTGGCAGAGGACCAGCTGGAGCAACGCTACAGGAGAAGCGGACGGCATCCAGCCCCTGCGCGCGTTGCACGACAGGCGCAGCGTGCCTTGCGAGGTTTCCCCATGCTTCGCCCAGGCAAACTTCAGCTCCGACCCATCCACGGCTGTCGTTTTCCCCAACCGGGAGAAATCCCAAACGCGGATTCAAGGGACGTGACAGTACATCAATTGCCGGCGAGCTGCTGGCCCGCGCTGCCCGGCGCACATGTCACAGCCTATCTCGCTCATGCGAGACAAGGCAGGAATATATTCTCCTTGAGTACCACGGAGCTTCTAATTTAGTGTTTTCTGACCCCACCGTGGCTACTTCCTATCATCCTGCATCAGGATACAAGAACTGAATTCTTAAAAAGGCCCAAACGTGTTTTCATAACCTAAAACAACCTCCCAGCACAAGCTGCTTTCCCTAGCAGGAGTTGCCAACGAAGCGGCAGGAGTCCTCGGGGAGCTGCGTCCCAGGAGCTCCGCGGTGACGGACGCGGATGTCCCTGGATCAAACCGCAACGTTCCCACGTTCGACGCTTATTCTGAAGATTTTTTATTTTTTTTGTATGCAATATATAGAAAACCAGTTATAGCCCTGCGAGCGATGCACAGGTGCCTCGCAGAAAAAGGCAGGGACCCCCGCCAGCTCCACCAACGCCACTGCGTGCCCTCATGTATTTTTGAGGCACGCACTCCGCGACGGGCAAGCTCCCTCCTAACCCCCTTGGTTTCACTGGAAGGTGCAGAGAAAATAACCCCTCCTTGGGATGGCAAAGAGGAGGAGAGCTCCTCCGGCTCCTCGAGCTGCTCCTCAGCCCTGGAGGGACCCGCAAGCGCCCACGAAGGACGGACCCCGCCGAAGCCTCGAAGGACAAGGCGTTCGGAGGTTTCCAGAAATCGCAAGGTTTCTGCCAAGTAATGCAGCCAGCCGGTCAGCGGGCAATCACACCGGGCGCGTTCGCTTTTGAAAGGCTCCCCCGCAAGGGTCAGAAACTGTTAATTCAGTACAGCTCCTTTATTTAATAAGACAACTCTAAATGAAAGCCAGAGCTTTCCGTACCCAGAGCAAGCCATTAAAAAAGGATATTTTTAATGCATTAAGTTCTATTATCTACCAAGAAGACTTGGCAAATAAGAGCCACTGAGAACAACGGAGGAAGGGGGAGGGAAATAAATAAGTGTATTGGTTTCTAACTCATTAAGAGCTTGCAGAACTTCTGAGTAGCACATCTTGAACTACACGACACCCTGGGAGCAGAAGGGAACAGCTCATTCTCCCGACTGGCAGAAGCACTGTTTTGCATTTGGTTCGGAGGCTACACTTAAATCGACAGTTAACGCCTTTTAGGAAGTACCTTTAGGAGAGCAGACTATCCAGAAGCAAAAGCAATGATATATTTGTTCTAGCCATACGAAGGCCACTAACGCAAACGGGTCTCGTCTCAAGCTTCACGATGCAAACCAAGCCATTTCTGGAGATGCACGTTTTTGCTGGCAACGCCCTCCCTCAACTTCGTACAGCACCTAGCTCGGAGGAACAGAAACTTCCGGCATTATCCTCTTATAGCTGCACAGGTTTACGCACGATTTAAAGGGATTGGACTGCAGTTACCCCTGCGCGCGCGTTAGCTGCGGCAGCAGCAGGTTTCACGGGAGGGCTCTGGCCGGGGTGGGACAGGGCGTCTTGGTGGGGGGCCCTCCTGACCACGTCGCTCCCAACCCGCCCCAGGTGTAACAGGATGACTGCAAGCGATGAACAAGGAAGAGGGAGCAGAGCTCGCAGTGCCTCTTCCCACCCAAACTTCTGGTTTGGGGCACGTTTCGCCGCTGCTGTGCGGCCGGGATGACGCGGGAACGGCCCGAGCGCGGGAACCTCAGCAAGTTGCCCACCTGCCAAGTGCAAACCATTTTCCTCCCCTCGGCCCACTTCCCGCCAGCCCTGCCCTTGGGCAATCCCACTCCGGACCTGCTCGCCCACATCAGCTTTCTGACAAACGTGTAATTAACACCCTGCGATTTTGGATAGCAGGAATTCCCTTGAAATTAAGCTCTGCAAAGCTGCCCTCAACGCTACGCTTGCAACAGAGTACAGGAATATATTTATACCGAGGTTATACACGGCTCAAGTTCATCTTGATCAGGTTTTGTTTTATTTTACTTTTTGCAAGAGGGGATCCTTGATGCCGCCCCGTCCCCTCCCAGGCGGTAGCGCTACGTGCTCCGGGACCGGGTCTGCACCCGCTACCATGCAACACCTCTTCTGCTGGGACAGAAGCTGCACTACATCCATATTTGTTTCTGCAACACAAAATCCAGGTACAGACAATCCTGAAGTCCCCAAACATCGCGCTAGGAGAGAGAGGTGCGCTGAGTCGTAAAGGACTCCCCTTAATTACTCACTCAAGCAAAGTCAGACGTGCGCTGAGCTTGGTGCACACAAGCAGTTCTGGAACTACTCACCTGCTTTTAATTAAGGCACAGCTCTTAATCATCTTGCTTAATGGGGGCTATTAAACACCAGTCATTCTCCTTGTTTGGTCTCACTAACACGTTCCTGCTCTGCACCCCTGCAGCAGCGAGTCTGCGGGATGAGCTGCACGAGGAAGAGCCGTGCAGGGCACAGGAGGCACCAGGGGCCACGGCACTTCGGCACCAGCACTGCGAACCCAGCTCGGTGACAGCATCCGTCCATCACGCTGCATCCACACTGTGCTCCTGAGCCCCCGAAATCCCCTGCCAGCTCACACAGCTCTGCCTCGTGGCATGTCCCAGGCAAGGGACACACACAGCATGGAGCATCTCCACCAGGAGGTCACAGCCTGGTGGGCAACCAGCTCCAGCTCCCCTCTGGTTTAGGGGCCACCCAGAGAAGTACTGAAGCCCAACACGGCAAACTTACCACCTCGGCCCTTTTGGCACTGGCTTAACAAGTGCTAAGAAGATGCCACATAACCCACCAGCTCCCAGGAGACCTTCTGCAGGTGTCACCTGGAAGCCAAAGGCTCTCTGGCTCTCAGAAAATCAGACAGCAGGTCTCAGCAGCCCAGCTGCAAGGAAGGAAGGCAGGCCCCAAGAAATCCCACTCGCTCTTTCCCAAGTTGCTCTCCAGCAGTTTCTTTTGTTCGAGTTTAAGCAGTGAGAGGCAGGACACCGGAGGAGACGATGTTGTGGCTATGTTAATGCAACACTGGGCTCAGATCAATAGGCTTTTAGCAAGACAACTGTATTGATTTCAGCAAGCAGTACTGCCCGGCTTCCCTTCACCTGCATCCTGACTCAAGAAACGGCGCCCCCATCACGCCGACGAGCTTATCCGTACAGCCCGACCATCCCGCGGTTTCTGCTTTAAAAGAGCAGTTGTCTCTCAAACCCTAACGGACGTTTGCGTTCCAACTACTCGTTTCTTTTGTTTGCTTTAATGCCTGGTTACTCTGTAAATCCATCTTTTCCTGGGCCGAACCCAAGGACTCAGGCCACCCTCTTCCGCAGATGGGTCCCACACAGGGGCCTCATCCTGCTCGGTTATCGCAGCACGTTTCTCTGAGCTCAGCATCACCGTTCCACCACGCAGAGCGACGGTGCCCACACCGCCCCGGCGAGCCAGGAGGGCCTGGGCCAGGCTTGGTGGGAAACCACCCGTCCCTGCCCACCACCCTTCCCAGCATGGCCTGGGGTTTTCTCCCTGCGGCGCTTTCGGAGGCCTTCGCTCGAGAACTTTCCGTCACCAGAACATGGGAGAAGAGACCAAGCATCCTCCCCAGCTCAGAGGGCTTCATTTCAGGAAAGAGAGGAGGAGGGGAAAAAAAAAACTGTTCCTCCTGGAGGTCGGCCCGCTCACAGGACAGCCCTGCTGAATCCAGCGGGACTTCTTGCGCTAACAAAGGTTCAAAGGGCGAGTTCCCCAAAGTTCACAGTTCATCCGCGATCCGTTTTATATATTAAATAGCAGGCACCAAAATAAAAGTGACAGTCCCCAATATTACATAAGAGCCATCTGTAAAATTCAGACAGAAGCAGAGATTCAGAGGAAAAAAAAAAACCCAAAGATCCAACAACAACAATAAAAAAAACCCACTTAAGTACAAGAGACAAAAAGTGATTCCTCGCAAGGACCGTTTCCAGTCTGGCAATGGTCTCCATGCTGACCACGGTCAAAAAACAAGAATTTAAAGCATTAAAATTCTCCTTATTACCTTAGACCATGCTGGCATGTTACAGTCTTCCAGCAAAAAGCACTCTGAAGCCAAGTTCTTTTCTCTAGGAGCTTCTGCCTAACATTATTGATACTTTTTAATAAGCATATTCCCTCGATCCCTCCTGCCTGAAATAGTCTTATAGAGCATCGTAACGATGCACAGCTCTCTCCGTAGGAGTTATTTATTACTCGCAACTTGGGCAAAACTCCCACCGTGAGTGACGAATTCTTGGATCAGGCCAAGTCAATCAGCAGAGATTTCTCTCTCTGGACGCAAAGCTTCTTGCTAGAGGGGGGGCAGAAACCGCCAGCACAGAAACCGCCACGGCATTTAACTCATCCCTTTGCCCATCAGGTCAGTCTTGTCCAAAAAACCAAAAACAAAAAACAATTAAAACAAAACAAAACAAAAACGGTCTAGAAAGAGCATCGCTACCCTGCTCCTTGGTGGGAACATCTCACACCAACGTGCTCTCCGGGCAACACGCACCAGCCCCAACGCCCCGCGCCACTGCCAGCGCTCCCAGTCCACAAGCAAGCCTGGAAAAGAGCATTTTCCCTGTTCCTGACTCAATAAACCCGGCTTCGCTCATATCCTGGCCCGCAAACGCCACGAGCTTATTTCGGGTCAGAACGTGCCGGGACGCCGTGTGGGACGGCGACCGACCTTGTCGGCCGTGGGAACTGGGTGTCTGTCCCGGAGCAGAGCGTGGTCCTGAAGATAAATTAAGAAATAGGGGGGGAAAGCGCTATCTAGCCCAGGTCACAAGCTCTGCTCAAAAAAAAAAAAAATATATATATACATAAATATATATATATATATATATATATAAATAAATCAGGACTAGGGGGCATTATCTCCTCCACTACAAGACTTGAGGCTTTTCAGAGCTCCTGCCCGTAACTCGCACTTTTCCGGGCGCAAACGCCTGCGCGCTCCCCGCCCCCGCGGGCGCAGCGGCCGCGGGCGCGCACCGCCCCCCCCCCCCCCCCCCCCGCGCCACCGCCCTCCCGGTGCGCACGGAAACAGGTGAAGCGCCGCCGCGCTGCCCGGGACTTGCACAACAGCGGGGAAAAGCCAGGAAATAAAGCCGGGAAAGCCGAAAGGAGAAGTTTAGGGGGGGAGGTTTGGGGGGGGGTTGTTTTTTTTTTTCCCTCCCCCCTTCTCCCCTTTTTATTTTGTTTTTTGTTTTGTTTTGTTTTTTTTTCTCCAAGGATGAGAAAGCGCTGAGGACTCCGCGCAGCCCCGGTGCCCCACTCCGCGGGCACCGAGTTAGTTAAATAAATACATACATACATAATAGGTAAATAAATAACTAACCGTGCGCAGCCCGCCCGGCCGAAGCCCCCTCCCCGCCCCCCCCCCCCGCGGGGCGCACCTGGGTGTAGAGCTGGGCCGCGGACATGGCCGGGCGCGGGCGCGGGCGCTAGGGAGCGCGGGGCGCGGCGGGGCGCATGGGGCCGGCGGCGGCGGAGGCGGCGGAGGCAGCAGCGGGGGCCGCGGTGCCGCCGGCCCGACCTTTACACCGGCCGCCGCCGGCCGGAGCGCGCGGGGCGGGGCCGCGGGGGGGCGGGAGCAGCGCCGCCACCACCGCCGCTGCCGCCGCCACCACCGCCGCCGCCGCCGCTGCCACCGCCGCTCCGCCTCCGCCGCGCCCCGCGCAGGTATGGGGCGGCGCCGTGCTGCCGGCACCGCACGGCGTGGACCGGCCCGGGACGGACCGGCTCGGGTGGACCAGCATGGGATGGACTCGCTCGGGATGGACCAGCACGGGATGGACCGGCTCGAGTGGACCGGCTCGGGTGGACCAGCACGGGATGGACTCCCTCGGGATGGACCAGCACAGGATGGACTCGCTCGGGATGGACCAGCACGGGATGGACCGGCTCGAGTGGACCGGCTCGGGTGGACCAGCACGGGATGGACTCCCTCGGGATGGACCAGCACGGGATGGACTCGCTCGGGATGGACCAGCACGGGATGGACCGGCTCGAGTGGACCGGCTCGGGTGGACCAGCACGGGATGGACTCCCTCGGGATGGACCAGCACGGGATGGACCGGCTCGGGTGGACCAGCACGGGATGGACTCCCTCGGGATGGACCAGCACAGGATGGACTCGCTCGGGATGGACCAGCACGGGATGGACCGGCTCGAGTGGACCGGCTCGGGTGGACCAGCACGGGATGGACTCCCTCGGGATGGACCAGCACGGGATGGACCGGCTCGGGTGGACCAGCACGGGATGGACTCCCTTGGGATGGACCAACACGGGACGGACCGGCTCGGGTGGACCAGCACGGGATGGACCGGCTCGAGTGGACCGGCTCGGGTGGACCAGCACAGGATGGACTCCCTCGGGATGGACCAGCACGGGATGGACCGGCTCGGGTGGACCAGCACGGGATGGACTCCCTTGGGATGGACCAACACGGGATGGACCGGCTCGGGTGGACCAGCCCAGGAAGGACTGGCTCGAGTCGACCAGCTCAAGTGGACCAGCATGGGATGGACCAACACGGGATGGACCAGCTCGAGTGGACTGGCTCGAGTGGACCAGCAGGGGATAGATCAACACGGGATGGACCGGCCTGGGATGGACCAGCTCGAGTGGACCAGCACGGGATGGACCGGCTCGAGTCGACTGGCTCAAGTGGACCAGCAGGGGATAGATCAGCACGGGATGGACCGGCTCGAGTGGACCAGCACGGGATGGACTCACTCGGGATGGACCGGCTCAAGTGGACCAGCACGGGATGGACTCCCTCGGGATGGACCAACACGGGATGGACTGGCTCGAGTGGACCAGCAGGGGATAGATCAGCACAGGATGGACCGGCCCGGGATGGACCGGCTCGAGTGGACCAGCACGGGATGGACCAGCTCAAGTGGACCAGCATGGGATGGACTCGCTCGGGATGGACCAACACGGGATGGACCGGCTCGAGTGGACCAGCATGGGATGGACTCGCTCGGGATGGACCAACACGGGATGGACCGGCTCGAGTGGACCAGCATGGGATGGACCGGCTCGGGATGGACCGACACAGGATGGACTGGCTCGGGATGGACCAGCTCAGGATGGACTGGCACGGGATGGACCGGCACAGCGTGGACTGGCTCAGGATGGACTGGCACGGCATGGACTGGCACAACATGGATCAGCATGGCATGGACTGGCACCAAATAACCCGAACTGGCATGGAACGGCTGGGCCCAGCCCAGCAGGGAGTGGAACAGCCTGGCCCAACTCTGCCTGGCCTGGCCTGGCTCGGCTCGGCACAGCATGGACTGGGCTGGCCCAGCTCAGCTAGGCTCAGCCTGGCTCGGCCCTTCTCCCCAGGGCAGAAGAGTGCAAGCCACCAGGTGCCCCTGTGGAGCACGGAGCAGCCCGGGGAGCGCTGCCGTCCCCGGCCCCGGCGAAGGGCCCCGTGCGCACCGCACCACCCGAAACTGCGGAGTGAGGCTTGCAGCGGCCGGGCAGGGCTCAGGCAGGGAGAACCTCCCTCATTTGGGCTGAAACGGCCCCAGATTGTCGCCGCCACATCGGCCGGTGGCTGCCCACCAGGCTGCGCTGCCTCCTCCCTTCGCACGGGAGCACCCTGCGGGTTAACTCAGGCCTACAGGGCGCTTATCGAGCCTGGAGAGGATGATGCCACAAAAATGCAAAATATTCCCAATTGACCACCGTTGCTGTTCGTTATCATTCATGGCATTTTGCATTTTAACCAAGCAGGCTAATGTGCTCCCTGGGGCTCAGTCGTGGCTACAGCTGTTTCCTCCACAAGTGCCTGCCGGGGCCTCCCCCGTGATTTGGGGTGCAGGTCACCCGTCCCCAGCGGTATCTTCATAAGCTTCCAGATACCTGGAGAAAACGAGACCAGCATCCTTTAGCCTGCCGCAAACCCATCTCAGAGGAATTCAATAAACAGCAGGTGTATTGTCACGTGGCGGTACCTGCTCATCTCCTTGCGTGAAACCTACTGCGGAAACAAAAGCTGCAGCACCGGCGTCCTCAGGAACGGGAGTTTCAGCGAAGGTGAAGAGATGCGAAGGTCTCATCCTCTCACACGTGCTCTGAGCTCCCCGCCGCTGTTACAGGGTGCGCTGGGTTGCTTTTGCACGTTTTTAGTTAGGCGCTGGAGACCCCTTTTGGTTTCATGCAACGCATGAAATGTTAATGCTTTAAAAATCTGGACAAGGCACGTGAGAGCCCCAGTTTGTCAGTGAGTCCAGGCTCTCCTCGCTTGGCTCACGCGGTCAACGCACCAAAGGCCTTGTCCGGTCGTCTGTTGCCTTGTGAGGTCCAGGGGATATTAAAGGACAGAACCCTTATAAATCAGGGTTGAACATCTAAGGAGACTTGCACTTCCTGCTGCTTCCCACCTTTCCCCCATGACTTGGATTTCTCTTGTATATGATGCTACTAGCGCTGATTATTACACAAGCGATGCAAAAAATTGGAGCATAGTTTCGGACAACTCAAAAAGTCATCAAGCTAGCAGTATGAACGTACTGCTTACGCATCGAAATTCAACATCATAGATGTAGTTTTGGGGTCCCAAACATGTCAATAGGGCTAAACATGCCAAGTGGCCTCCAAGTCTTCTACAGAAAGTCTTCTCAGAATAGTAGGGCTGGAGGTTGCACCGCTTGTAACTGCAAAGAGAGCTGGCTGAACAACAGGCTTCCCGCGCTACCGACCAACCGCAGGCGAGTCCTCGATTTGCTTTGTTGCATGCCGAATTGTCCCGGCGGCCTCGAGGATGGATTTTGCGATTCCTGGGCTGCTCAGCCTAACATCACCACCTCAGTTTACCTTCTGCCTTGGATTTTGGCCATTAGCCAAAGTAAACCCAGCACGTGGACAGGGGGAGCGCGGCTCACAGCAGTGCAACACAGAGCTAGGGAAACGGGATTTATCGCTGCTAGGGAAGGTCAAAAACAAAGCGAAAGCAGAGGAGGTGGTGCACCCCCTCTGCACCCTGTTAGTGCTCTCGTTTGCTTTCTTACCAAAAATCTTACTTTTCTACACAGCTGGTCCCAGTTGTCAGGGATGCTGGGGAAGGATTTGGCATGAAAGCAAAAAAAAGGGCACAAAACCAGTTTTTGTTTGCAGCCTCCAAGCAACTCGCTGTAGCCACACTGTCCTGCAGGCCACCGGCTAACCCTTCCCGTAACCACGGGAGGTTTTTTTTCCCCTTAAATAGATTTTTTTCCTGTAAACGAAGCAGATTCTGTTCAAAGCTCCCTCACCTAAGGCGAGGTCACCCAGCCACAGACTGGGCTGTAGTTTCCCTTATCGGTGCTGTTCACACGCTCCTGGTTTAATAGGTGGTTTGCTTCCAGAATTTCTCAGCTGCCCTGGGGAAATACCACGCACGTGAGTATTACTTAATGCTCATGAGGTTCTTCAGACCCGTAAGCCGCAATTCAGAATCTTTTAGTCATTTTGCTAGTTAATGTTTACTGTAACTTAAAAATCTGACATGAATATTGGTTGGAAGCAAAGGCATGACCACTGTTGGAAGCGTGCACTACTCGATGCCCTGCTACGTGCCCAGTTTACTGCAGGAACATCAAAGGCACTGGAACAGGATGGAAATCAAGAGAATTAAGGAAAGGAAACTCCTCAGTCTTGGCAAAGAAAATCAGTCTTACTGCATTGCTCAGCTGGAATTGTTACGGGGCATCGAGATGATGCTTTTAAAGGAGTCTGCCGACACGTTTGGCCGCTCAGCGGTCTGGTAGGAACCTTATCTGTTCTTCTAGATTCGCTTTGAAGTCTCCAAAGCACTCAGCAGCACAGGGGTCAGCAACAGCCCTATCTTCATTGACCACAAGCTTTCTCTCAAAGGAGTTTGTACTCAATCCTGTTACCAGGCGGCTATCAAGGTTTCTGAAGGCAAACCTACTGCAGTCTGGTCTTGCACTTCTGTGCAAACTTCATAGTCAGCACAGAGAAGAGTTTTGCCTGTAGGAGCAGGAATTGTGACCACCTCCTTTGGGTTATTATTTTATCAAAAAGGAAAAAAAAAATATTATGGTTCTGCATGGCGCAAATTCACTGAGCTCATGAATGTGCTACTTCACACGTCTCATGGATTAGGTGTACCCAATGACAGTATCACAGCCTTTAATAACACACTATTAATTAATCCTGGAATCACAAATGTGCTATTAAGTTCTTTTCAAAGATGGGTTACTGTAGTGAAGAAAACCTACATTGCTTACCCAGGGCCACGCTGGGAGTCTGTCGCAGACCAGGAAAAAAGTCTCTTAATCGTTCTCTGGCACTTTGACCTAGCGACGAGATGAGACCTGTGACTACCTGAGCTCTCCGGACTGATGAAACATCTTTTCCGTTATCTGTGATGGTTCTTCCTACCCGCAAAATGGCAGCAATGGCTCTGAAGTCCAGTATGGCTTTGGAGATTGTTGCTAAAAAGCACTATGTAAGGGATAGGCATCATCATTAACAAGCTCTTGGCCCTCTCCAGGTTTGCAATGCTCCTACATTTATGAACATTTGTCCCTCTTTCATCTGCTGTCTCAAGAAGCTGCCCACGGAGAGGTTTTACACCTGTGGGAAAGAAGCCAGGGTCTTCCATCATTTACCACCAGACTTAGATGGGCTGCTCTACTAAGATCAGTGATGTTGTTTCAGATTAATACATCTGTTATTGGTCATTTGCAAACAGCTATACAACTTCCTCCACAGACGACCGAGTCTGCCAGCTCAGTGCCTGCTATAAGCTGAGGTGATGAGGTGACTGTACGGGTAGTTTATTCCTGACTCGTTCCAGCCATTCTGACATTTATCAGCTTCTCTGTGCAGCCGTTCACGCTCCCACCCAGCGAAATCATAAGAATCCTGGTCCTTGCCAATGGGGAGCTAAACACTGAAAAGGGAAGAGAAGGAGGGGATCTGAGAGGAGGAAGAGGAAGGTGGTAGAGGAAGTGCTTAGGGAGGGATGGAAGTTGAAGAAGAAGAAGAAAGAGGGTTAAAAAGCAGAGGTTGGAGGAGAGATGGTAGAAGCTGAAAAGCTGAAGGAAGAGAGAAGTATTTGCAGACATGCAGCACCAAAGGCTCAAATGGGAAAATGTGGGAAAGATTAAACATCTCAGGATGCCACAAAACCCATTAGCAAGGAAAGAATGAGGTTATAAATGAATTCTTCACTTCCCTCTTCTTAAAAAGCAAAGAGAAAAGAAAAAAAGGAAAACACCAGGGAGCTGGTTGAGGGGAATACTGTGCGGAAAAAGTGGGTCGTTCTCATCTGTCCTCCCCATGGCCCCTTCTCCTTCTCCTGCCTAAAGGGAGATCTGGTCCTTACTGTAGGAGAGCTGAGGGTAGGGCGGGCTGCAAGGATGTGTCCCTTCTTCCCTGTTCCAAAACCCTTCCAAGACCTTCATGTTAATGTGTAGCCATTTTTTGTGTTGCTTTGTTTTTAAAACTTTGTTAGTGCCCTGGCCCCCTGTTCCACGTGTGTTCAAACTATGACAATGGTGACAATTTAAGATAGTTTTAAGATGTAGACTTGCCACCAACAGGATAAAGAATAACCTTTTTTGGGAAAAAAAAAAAAAAAAGACGACTTTGGTCCTGCACAAGTAAATTTGTCCTTACAGACTAGCTTTGGGACTCTGCTGTCCCACAGACGATTCAAAAGCTATCAAATACATACAAAGCTGTATTTGTTCTTCACTGTCTAGCCATCGTAAAATAGAGTCATCATTTTATATTTAACAAGGAAAATGAAGATGTGCTACCTAATGCCATTTGTCTAAGGACAAAAAGAAAAGGTTTGCAAATATTTGCTGTTTGAACGGCATTTTAATAAAAGTTTGCTGAAACTCTTCCGCAAAGTTTTCAGTTTGCAGATTTTAAGGAACACCTGCATATCATTCATGCCATAATAATACAGTATTGTACTATGGAGAAGGTACAATATTCTTATATTAAAAGTATCAAACGCTTTGATTTGGATCAGTGAATTTGTGAAAGAAAAATCCAATAAGGAGAAAATAACCTTTAAAATACCACATTTCTTCTATTTGCCAGTAAAATATTTTGAGCTTAACAGGGCAGAGGGGCCTCCTAATTAGAATCAGTTATAAAAGCCTTTAGAAAAATGTTTTTAAACGCAATCTAAAGTGAGCTAAAATATCATAAGTGATCTTGTGTGCTAGACAAGAGTCTCCTCCTCAAAGGATGGATTTCTGCTAGTGTCACAGAAGGCCTTGCTAGAATATCCTCTATTCTTTTCTGGTAAGCTCTCTCTGCTGCCAGGGCTGATTCATATTCTCGCTGCTTCTCTTCTTCCTCAGCATCACGGGCTTGTTGTTGATAGGCAATCTGAGCCTTGAGTTGCTCTTGGTATTCTTTTGCTTCCTTTACTTTTCTGGAAATGACATATGAATAACTTATTTATGAGGTACGTGTAAATAACTTGGGTTTTTATCTGTTAACATGCAACCTTAGACCAAAGAACGATTCAAACTCCTGTTAGGAGATAACAGTAACTGCCACTCTACTAAATAAATGTGACATTGTTAATTAACCTGAAGTTCTTTGAAGCATGAATTGCATTCTGCTGTCTTTTGTAACGCAGACTGCAAAATCGGTGCTTAACAAAAAAAAAAAAAAAAAAAAAGGCAAGAAAGCCCCCTTGGTTTCAGCACGCTTTCTCTGGCCACCCTCAGGGCAATGAGAAGACAGAGAACGAGCATGTCAGGTTTCAGCTCTTTCCTAGCTGTGGCTCACTGCTGTGGCATCCTCACACCCAGTTTCCACTCCCTCCTTGAAGATAACGACAACGCACTTCCGACTGGGAAGGCAAGGTGCAGACTCCTGCTACAGCACTGTGCGGATATGCTAGGAAATGGCTGTCAGAAGAAATCATCCTTCCACTCTACCTCAAGAGCCACGTATTTCTTTCACTACCCGCTGGAGTGGCAGTGGAAGCCTACCTACGTGCTCAGGCACTTCAAGAGCAGAAATCACGTAGACGCTTAAATGCCAGCAGTCTAGTCAAGACTTGTGTGCTAAAACAATACAGGCTGAACCACGTGGCACTTACTGACACCACTGAATGCCATCCTTGCCACAAAGTGAAGCATACCCAAAGTGAAGTCCTGCACGTTTACTTCCACAGGGTGCGATTTCCGCCGTACCCAAGAGAACGTTACCGATAACGCTATCGGAGATGCAACAGATACTAGCTCTGGAAGGAGCTACTCGGTTACCTCCTGCTCGCACGTGCCGAGAGAACGGGCAGAAGTAGCAAAAGGTAATCGCATGAGTGAAATAAGGTGCTTTGCCCTAGGTTTGGCATGACACCCAGAGGTACATTTTAGCTACTGCGAATAACAAAATTCTTGCCTTGAGGAAAAGCAAGGCAATGAGAAGCCTGTGGAACGGGGTGATGTGCACTAGTCTGGTATTTTTGTGGCTGACTGTACTATTGTTCAAGGGAGGTATGTGGGTGGAGTTCAGCAAGAAGTCTGAACGGCCAAATTCTCCTAGGTAAGTAATGAACTAACCTTTCATTAAATTCTCCTCCCCAAACCTCGGCCACTCCTAGTAACAGCTCAGAGTGTCAGAGGATGTGTTTATTAAACACAATTAGTATAAGTCACATGATGGTCCAAAGAGTCCAAAACAAGTATATGTAAGGAAACGCCATTATTTGTATGATGAGATCAGAATTGGTAATCTAATACCAATTGCAATATAACTGGGCTGCTACTGAGCAGTTTGGACCTGTTAAGTTTTGTGGCAGAGCCTCTCTGTACAGAAGAGAGCCAAGTACTCTCTTGCACAGTCAGCTGAAAAGAAGAATTAGCCAACTTGGAAGTTTAAAAGCTTGGCCTGCAATAAAAGGAACCAGCAGTATAAAAGAAAAATACCTTGCGTATTTTTCTTCTTCTATACGTTTGAGTTCTGTGATTGCTTCAGCAAATAGCTTCCTTTCTTGGGCAAGTTCTTCCTGTTCCTTTGCATTTCTCTCCACTGCAAAAAATAAAAAAAATACTTTCAGAAGATACTTACTCGCTTAGCCCTGCTAAGCTTGAAGGAACAGTGAGACTGTATTCAAGCCAAGCGGCCTAAATAGCAAGCCTGAGCTTTTTTGTTTCTGGAGAGGCACACAAGCAATAGGAAGGATATTCTTAGCCTGTTTGTTTGTCATCGCTCAGAAAAGATTTCACATTCAGAACTTCTTAACAATAATAATGTAATTAATAATAATGATTGCACACTCATGCAAGCCTTACTTTACTAGGCTTTGTTCTGGTAATAGCAATGAGAAATCGGTGTAAGCACTGCCCGTAGGAATAAAGTTTCAGGAGCAGATTCACAGACAATAGCACTGCTGTACACTCATCCATGCAACCCATGCACGCCAGGCCAGACGGTCCTCCAGGAAGCGGTGTGTGGTACTCCCTCTGCACCTGCTCCTGCCCCTGCCAAAACTTGCATTCACATAGCAAGAGCCCTGTTTGGTGCACAGACAGGGAGCTGTTACTACTTACACTTCTCCTCAATCTGCAGTTGTCTTGTATCCAGGACATCTTTCAGTAGTTGTTTTCTAGCTTCCTTTTCTAATCGCAATTGCTCAGCTTTCTTGGCCCAAGCCTTCGCCATCTCTTCATCAAGGAGCTTGTCCGCTTCTTTTTCTCGCTGTTTCTCCTCCTCCAGCTGTTGTGCCAGGTGTGCCCAGTAAGTCTGCTGCTCCTTGAAAAGCTCTTGCTGCAAACACACGGACATTTGCAGATCTGAGCAAACAAGTTAAAACCGCGCTTTTCAAAAAAGTGAGGAGAAACAGTGGTTTGTGGCCAATGTGGGAAATGGGGCTGGGAAGAGAGATCTCTGTTCAGAGCTCTGTCGTAGAAAGAACTGTGCAAAATCTGTCCCCTAGCCAGTAGCCGATGCCTGGAGAACAGTGTGAGAGCCAAACAAATACAACGACAAGAGAGTTGTGCTCTCCTCCTAGCAGTTCGGCTGCCTGCAGCACAGAAATTTGGCAAACACTTTCCACAGCTGCCTGGACGACTTCACCCCACCTACATTAGAAGACATGGGAGCGAATAGAGTTCTAAATATCAGCTCTTCTAATTTTGTCCCAAGGTCTAAGTGATTGGTGGTTATGGAAGAAGTTGATACCACTTTTCTAACCTACAAGAGCTTTTAAATACCTGAGCAGAATAAGGAATGCAGCTCCCTGCTCTGTCTTAAAGGTACCTCGAGACCTGTTTTCACCCCAAATGCTGGGCAATCTACTTGTTTTAAATTAAAGAAGTGATAGACACATCCATGTTTTCATGGCATCTCCAAGATATTTAATGCAAGGTCTCGTGCCTAAACTGAAGGAAGTAGCTGCAGACATTGGCAGTGGCATCTTTTCTGCCAGGAATAAAGGGCAGGTTACCATTGCTAATGAAAACTGATTTGCTTAAAAAGAAGGTATATATTTTTAAAGTAAAAATAGAACCTCTGCTGCAGAAGAGTGTTCTTAACTTTTTATAAAAAAAACGAACACCAAGAAGTACCACATAAAATGAAGCAATAGTTGCTTATGATCCTTCTGTAGCAATACAAAAACCGGAATTCAAGTTATGCTGTGGCATGCAAAAACTTTCACTTGTATTCTTCAACTACAATTATAGCTAGCTAATTATTAAAGATTTAAAACTGTTTCTTAGTATTTTAATGCATTAGAGTAGGTTAAATATTTACTTTCCTCTGCAGTTACAAATATTTAATAAATTAGGTCCATGAAACAGAAAACTTTTGCTCATCTCCATTATATCCACACAGGATAAAGCCCCAAAAGGTTAAGTAATTTATGCATAATGAAATCAGCACAGGGAGGGGACAAGATTCCAGGATTACCTGGGAGCCCTCTCCTTTGGTCTAACCTCGCAGCCTTGCAGACCTCAGAACAAGCTTTAAAGTACTCACTGTGATTGCAACGGACAGCAGGCTTCTTCAGAAGGGTAGCGCGCTGGCAGGAGGAGAGGCAACAGGCAACACAACAAAAGAATCACCTTGTTCGGAGAAGAGGGCTTGTGCCTGATCTCATTTATACTGCGCAACTCCACTAACAGCCATAAAGTTAGTCCAGGTGAGGTATTGCCCCAAACTTCAAAATGAACATCTCTTGCCCTTACTTTTCTTTTCTTTTTCTCCTCTGTGGCCCCTTGGGATTCCTGAAGAGTTTTTTCTAGGATCTTCATATCTAGGGCAAGTTCCTCCTGTTTTTCTTCATTCAGACGCTTCATCTTGTCCTGTGCTGCACTGACCAACATGTCCCCGCACTCCTTCTGCTTTTGTAATTTCTCCATCTGAAGTCGTTCGCTTTCTAGTTTAAGCAGTTGCTTTTCTTCTTCCTACAACAATAAGAACAGCCAACTTGCAAAACATTGTATAACTTCAAACAAAATGATGGGTAGGATCAGTTTAATTGGAACACAGAAGAGGGAAGATAAATATTAAAAGCCTTTCTGACTGACACTAGAAGATTTTGGAATTATTAGTGTCATCTCTTAGAGCTGTTAAAGCATGAACATTTTAGCATACCATTCATTAGATTTCAGGATTTTATCTTTAATTATCACATGCACTTCAGAACAAAATACTGGAATGCCTGACACTCTCTAAATACTTCAAGCGGATAGACAGAGTCATCTCTTTAGAGGAAATTAAAAGAATTTCAACACATATGATCCATATCCAAGCCCTCATACACAGCTGTAACCACTAGCCAATAGCGGAGCCATGCTCTCCTCCCTATAACTGAGTATATTATATATACTGTATATGTTAATGAATGTTACAGATATATATACGCACACAAGATTATTTAACCAAAAATTAGCGAGTAGAATCAATAAAGTAACTTAGTATAATTCCTGAACATCCTGCACTCAAACATCATAGTAACACAGGATGGGGCCATCGTTAACTTATCTACAGGTCTCAGAAACTACATCTTAGCTGTCTTGTCAACCTAGTTTTAAATAAAGTGGCTCTTTCATAACATAAACAATTCTTCTAAAATGCATCAGTAAGTTTGTTATAAACAGCCTTTCTAATCCCCTCCACATGGAAAGACAAGCTGCGCTTGGCTGCATAACACACCCATCCTGACTCTTGCAGCTGACATTGCTGCATTGCCTTCCCAGGATGGTGGAAGAGGCTCTGTCTGAATGGCCAAATGCACTTTCGGAAGCTGATAAAACAGCTTCGAAACTCTCAGTATCTTATCTGAGCCACTGAATAAGTAATCCAAAAGACTTTGAACAGTAAAGAAGGAAAGAAGGTGGGAACAGTGAGCAAACTACTGGGGAAGTTCGCAAAATGGCACACGTCTTCGGTTGAATCCTGACACCATTGGAGGTGTATGAGAATTGCTAAGGATGGGATCCACTGTGCTTTTTCTATGGCAGTTTATATGACGCATTAATACAACATTGTAAACATGCAAAGAAATTGTTGCCAATGATCCTTCTGCAAGCCAGGACTGAAATGCCTTGGCAGAAACATGTCTAGCGCTTTCTGTGGCTACAAGCAGGAAAGCACGTTTTCCTTCCTCAAAAAACCTTTTTCCTTTGCAACAGCCCGTAGAAAGCAGTTATACACAGATACACTTAGCTGTCCATTGCCTGCCCTTAACTCTGATGAAACCTCTGATCATTAGAGGCTACAGACTCTGCTCGGAGATACCTGTCATGCGGCCATCTGTCACACGGCTCTTCTGCGGAAAAAGGATTGTGCCCCATTTTCAAAACAGAAACTCTCCTTTATGGACCCTTTGAAAAGCTTTTTTTCAGAGATTATACCATTTTACCAGGAATTGCTCTCCTTCACAGAGCTCAAGGCAGCTGTCTTCAGGGGAAGCTACAAAGTCTTCTGTTCTAACACCATTTTTCTGAAAAGGCCAGGTAAGAAATGCTTTTTGTCTCAGAGGACTAGCTGTGCCTTAGAAGTTGCCAAAAGAAAAGACTTTTCTTGCACATGTTTTCAAAAAAGTGAAACAGTGCAGTCTAGCTTGCAATAAGGACTCTGCACTTTTACAGCAAGATCTTCCAAACTTGAGACTCATAATCGCCATTATTTCTAAAAAGAAATGGAGTTCACACCTTGCCAGTATCAGCTTTGAAAGCCTTGGAGTACCCTGCCTGATCATTTGATCACTAGGTGTGAATAGCAGCAACATGAATACCGCTCACACAGCCTATCTAAAAAATGAGGACTGAGTCTGAACCAAGCAGGCTCCCATAATTCATTAGGTCAAGGCAGAGTATTGTGAATTAGTGAGCTCCACCAAAGTTAACACAATTAAGCCAAGCCTACGCTGGCGGAAGACGAGAAAAGAAGAGGGCAGTGGCCAGAAGAGTTGAGCTAAATGAGTTGAATATTTCCCACGATGTGGCACCTGCCACCAGCCAGCTCTAATAGGTGAAAGAGCTTTGGCATTGCTTGCAGATTTGTATCTGTTAAAGACTGAGCTTTAAAAAGGGGTGTAGATTCTGAAATTCAGTCAGCGGGGGTACCTACACCTGCAAAACATTGCTGCCTGCATTACTGACCACAGAATGGTGAAATGCAACCACATAACTGTAAAAAATGGAAGTATGAGCAAGCAAAGCCTGACTGCATAAGCGGTTGGCATTTTTCATATACAAACACACACCCCCGCTCCTTATAGCTACGTATCTGTCAGGGGCCCCGGGTGCACCAACAGGCCCTGCACGTCTCCCTGCTCAAGGGCTTGGCTGCCTGTGCTCCCGGCCAGCTCCAGTACAAGCCTTGGATTAGAAAGAGCGGGGTGAGAACAAGCTGGGAGACATGACCCGGGGCTGCAGTTTGGCTCTGTGGCTCACCCCGAGACCTGGGGTGCATTATTGCAGGGATACAAGAATCTCTCTAGCTATCCCACTGGAAACTGGAAGTCAGAAAATTGCAAAGACGTCTGGCAAAAGCTGAAAAACATTTCAGTTTCCCACCAAGGCTCCACGAGGCTTTGAATGCTACAATCCCATTACATGCTAAATTTCAAGAGACGCATTTCCCTCTGTAAACTGGAGTGCCTTTGCCATGGCTCTGGAAAAGAGGCTTAACATAATAGGAGGGCCTCAGGTACTAATGGAATCAGTGAAAATACAAATAAGGTACAGATTAATCTCAATGTCCAGTAAGCCTGTCGTTAGGAGGGCCTTTTGGAGAATGCTGAATTGAGAACGACATGGAAATTACCAGCAAGCGAGCCTCTTCTTCTTTCAGCCGCTTTGCTTCCTCTCTGTGAGCGTTCAGCACGGCTACCTGGGCTCCGAGGACGCTCAGCACTTCTCGATGTTGTTCTGCTGCTTTCTGCATATCCGCCGCCTCTCGTTTTTCCTTGGCCAACCTATCCTCTTCCCAAAGCTCGGCAAACATTTGCTCCTCCTTCTGTTGTTGCTTTTTCAATTCCTCCTTAAGAGCTAGCTGGGCCAGTCGGTCTGCACACACTTCCCTGCGGTGCTTCTGCACCCACCACGTGCGAAACTCCTCACATTGTTCTCTGAATGGCAACAAAATAAGTGGGAAAAAATAATAATAATCAAGTCTGGTGGTGTGTGAGAGATGGAGGGCCCCAAACTCACAACCGCGCATAGGACTGCAGCTCAGGATGCCAAAGTCTTACTCCTGGTCCGACACTGACTCCTCGGGAGGCCTAAGGAATCACAGAGAGCCCGTTTTGATGGGGATTTTGACATTAATGAGTTGAAGAGCAGCTCCTGTATTTCTATTTGTGTGTATATATTTAACATTACACACGTTCCAACATTTAAATTGTCCTTTACTCAACTGAAGACTTAGACTAGCTTTACTGGTCACTCGAAAGCCCCATCACATTCAGAAACTACTCTGAAAGCGGAAATTTATGTTACGCTGTTAAACAGGGGCCACTAGAATTTTATTAATTTTGTGGGATAGTTCGTAAAAACTGCAGTAAAATCCTGGAGAAGCTAGTAATTCATCGAACAAGTAAAATAGCTTTTAGTTTTCATTTACTCCCTAAAGCTGGATTGCATATATGTGAATACTTACCTTCAACTGAAGAGCATGCAACTATTTACAGACTCTGTCCACTTTCATTTTTACAAATAAAGCACTGTGGAGATCAGCAGGTGCGATCAAACAAAATTTAATTTGAACAGCATACAAGCATTTTAATTCCATTCTATAAACAGGATATAGATTTTCATAAAGTGAAAATGTGAAAGGAACAGATAATGGTGGATATCTATAAGCATTAGGGATGTGTGATAAGCACACATGCATGCTGTGAAGTAAAAAAAAAATCTCAAATTATTTCATGCTGAATGAAACTATCTTCTATGGATTACTGCAATGCTATTTGAGAATTCATAGCGGGCATCATAAGAAATCATTGACCGAATCTGGAACCATTGTGTGACAGCAGTAGTTATTTGTATAATGTGAAATATTTTTACTTTATGCAATGTTACTCTGACAATTCTGTAAAGCAAAAATATTAAATATTCATCAAGCAGCTATTTCATAGTATTATAGTTCTCAACATCAGGATGGTTATTTAATTTTCATAAAAACAAAATCTGAATGAATTCTACTCAATATATTTTCTTACTTACAAGCAAAATTAAAATTGCCAGCACTGAAATAAGACTTTCAGTGTTTTACTTTTCCATATTCCATGGCTCTGCTGAGGATCTGTCTTTGCAGTCCACTCCTCGCAGGACAGGTACTCTTGCAGGCCCGGAGTCGAGCACAAACCCGATGGTGACCCCTCTGCAGGGTGGCAGGAGTTCCCTAAACACATACGGGGATGTAGGACCTCCCAAACTGTCTGCGCATGCTAATAAATCCCTACGTTCAGGGAAACAGACTTCCCAAAGTTCTTTGGTTTCACTCCAAATTTCTCTCTCACCTCAACATCCCATAGGTTTAACAGTAAAACTAAAAAATGGTTAGTTTTGTGAGACATAATGCCTAGATTTTAGATACTGGGACAAAAGTTACTAGGAAGTCAAAAAAAAAAAAATGTAATCCTCGTCTGTGCGTACCAAGAATATTCCTCCCCCAATGGTTCAGCACTCCTCATCAAGAACGCTTTGCCATATCCTAACGTGAGACTAAGGGGCTCAGTGTTAGAAAGTTTTCACTTTTCCAAATGTTTCCTAAATCCAGTACAGCTGCCGTCTCCATCCATGTCTTCTTCTTGCCAGCAGCCACTGTTTTCTGCCTCATGGTTCAGCCGTAAGCTGCTGGGGCCAGAGCACCTCTCTCTTCGTTCGCTGCTTGTAAAGCACCGAATGCCACGGAGGCTGGGGTGAAAGGTGCTAAGCACAGTACGCAAGCAATAAACAAGGGAAAAGAAAATTCTCATTTCGCTCAATATCCAAAAGGCATTTCTAACCTCTTAACTGTTTCTAACTGAGAAAAAAAACCAATAGTAATCTGTCACATCTGCTTTTGCTAACATCAAGTCCATATAAAAATCAAACCTCTTGAAAATAGCACTTTTCTCTCCCAATCCTAGGACACTGCATCCTCTAACCAAACGTTGGTCCAACTTCTGGGTAGAAGTTAACGGTGATTAGAGATGACAACACTAATTCGTATTCATAAAGAACGTATTTCTAAAATGTTCTGTGGAAAGCGTACCATTCTTCAGATTCAAAGTCCCATACCATTAGCAATAACTATATTATCTTAATATAATGGGTTCAAAGTTCCCTCAGTAGCTGAAGGATTAAAAAATTAAGTTATTCTTTTCCATGATTTTAAGCTAACCTCAATGCAATTGAATTCTCAGAGGGGAAGATAAGTTAAATAAATAACAGCTTGACACAGTTAGAATGTTAATATAAAATAACTCTGTAATTGCTTGATTTCATCACAATAATTCCTTCCAAGCAGCTTTTAAAGCAATCTATGAACATCTGCTCCCCCAGATGGCTGTTTCTACTCCTCACTTTGCTAACCTAAGCTTCTTAACATTCAAATTCTGGCCTCTATGTAGTCACTTCCCAAAGACAGAAACTACATTTATCCCAACCCCCCACCCCCAGTTATTTATTCATTTTATAGCTGTGGTACAAAGATGCTGCGATAACAACATTCTCTATATGGATACTTCTGACGTTATCACAATAAAGAGGATGCAATATGTGTTTTATGCAAATTTTAATTGTAATTTAATTGTAATTTTCTCTAAATATATCATTAAGGAACATTCCCTCAGACTAACACTGACCGGATATTTTTCCGCAGAAGTTGCAGCCCTGCACAAAACAGCTACGAATTCCAGCAGGACTCTGCCGGTTCAAGCACCGTGCTCTCTATCTCCTCACAACGAAGGACCTTTCCTGGCGAATACCCATACTGAAAAGCAGTTCTTTCTATACATACCCCCTGCAAACCTGGCCCGCAAGACGAGTTAAAAAGCTGCCTCCTTGAGTACCCTGGAGTAACATCCTGGAGTGCTGTGCACTATAGGTATTCCTATACCTCAGGTTTAAGAACCAGTACCTGTAAAATAATAGAGTGCCTTGCTTAAAGTTAAGAGAAATATGAAGTCTGTATCAGGTGTTAGAGAGATATTCGACATAGCTATAAAATTCAGAGACAGAGGAACAGAAGCATGTGCATATCTAGTTATTACCGAAATGATCTCCTGGGGTTCCTCTGGGTGTGCTCTAGATGACAGGCTGTGACACATTTACAGCTTTCTGGTTGCGGATCCAGTTCTTCAGTAAGCTCCCGTTCCATAAATCACAGTCACACGCGAACACCCGCAATGCGAATACTTCCTGCTTCCTCCTAACAACCCAAACCTATCAAGGACAGACGTCCAAGACTCAGATCTTCTCTTCCCGCCTCCCCCAAAATCATTCCTTAATCTTTATCTCACTCGGGAAGGAATTTTGCCCTTCTGCCCACCCCTCCGTTCTCTCCCAACCACACACCCATTCTGCTTTGGGCACAGCCAGCTCCAGGTATCGCTGGGTGGCAGATAAACGGCTGTTCTGGTGCTCAAGCCCACAAGTGAAATATGCCACCCCTTCCCACTGTGTCCAGACCCAAGCCTTTTCATCCTCTAGAGCTTCTTTCCATATAGCTCTCTAATAGCATTTTATATAACAGCAAAAGATCAGCGGTCCAGCTAGCCCTGTGCTCCGTCTCTGCCAGCAACAACAGGAGATGCCATCTAGGAAGAATCCACAAATCTGGCCACGCTGTGGTCATTACCTCACAGTTCCCCAGCATCCAAAACTTGTTGTATTAAGGATGTTTGTGGGTACATCACATCCTTGTCTATTCCCTGTACTATCTTTTTATGGCTCTGTCATCCACAACTTTGCCTCATCTCTCCTTGGACATGCTGATACCAGCTGCCCCCACAGCATCCTGCTGCAAGGGTGTTCAAGCTCCTTGAGGCCTCTCAGGTGCATGCCCTAGAGTCCAAGTGACTCACTGACTTGTATTCTGGATCTCAAGCTTCTTTATATTTACTTCATATTTAATGCGCTCCTCCAACGTATTGGCTGCAAGGAATGCACTGAGGCAGGAGTTCCCCCCAAATCCTCAGCAGTGAAAATGTATGCCAATAATTCATTTTCTGCTATGGACTGATCATCACCGAGTGCCTCTTTTGTATCCTTGTCACAAAATGGTACCATCAGTGGCTAGCTAGCTTTCCGCTTCAATATAGTAAAATAAATTACTATAAGCTTTTAACAACCTTTTAAAAAGGTGCCTTTGTAATCTTTTTTAGCTCTTTTAACTTTCTGTTCACATATGACCTGCCATGCTTTATGAGCTTTTCCTACTCTCTCTGTATGGGCAAAAGTTCCGTTTTTAAGTGCTAGCCTTTTCCCAGTGAATCCTTAATATTTCTACCGAGCCATGTAGGGAGGGATTTTATTGAAATGCTTTGTTTTCTTTTCAAATTGTAGCATACATTTCACTTTGGCTTCTAGTGTCTTTGAACAGCCTCCAAACTGTTTGTAGGCTTCTTGCTTTCCGAACTGCTCCTTTTAAGTTTCATCATTATTATTATTATTAATTGCCTCATTTTTACATACTTCCTTTCTTGAAGTTGAATATGATGCACTGGACTTATCTGGCTTGTCCTCTCCTGCTCCAATGCACTACTGGACACATTCAGAATTGTATTGTGATTGCTAATACAGAGCAGCTGTCCCACCAAAACCCCTAAACTAGAACCAAATTTTGAACAGCATCTTTGCTCATGGGGTTTAAGGCCAGCTTTCTGTGAAGTGCTTATTGCAGCCATACAACCATGCAACAGCAGATTTTGGAAGGGACCTCTGCAGGTCATCCAGCCCAACTCCCGGCACAAAGCAGGGCCATCAATTTTTCTGCATTGTATAACTGGTGATAATGGGATTCAGCCTTTTGACAGGTCTTATTTTAGACCAGACATTATAGCAAATAAAATCACTGAGTTAATAAAAGACTGGGGGAGGGGATTACTGCTTCTCTGCTTTGAAAGATACTACAAGCACACTAACTCAGAATGAACAATGTCTCAAGAAAGACAATCTGCTCATTTAATTAAAAGTACCAGTGACAAATTTAAAACTGTTTTAAACCAATACCTTTTAACAAAAATCAGGACCCAAAACAGCAGAGATTAGAATCACTGTGAATTATAAGGACCTTCTGAAGACATGAGAAGGTCATGCTGCACTGTTCACCAGCTCTTCAAATGCTTCACTCTTCCATACACGTTCCCTTCACTTTCCATCTCATCCCAAACTCATGCAGACGTTGGGATAACTAGGAGAAAGTGTTGCCAGCAACAGATATCTTAGACTATCTGAAACAAAGGAACTTGCACAGCAAGTGGCAAATCTCCCTCACCCTACCAAGCTGAGAATCTGCAGAGCGGCAGACCAGACTCGCATTGCGCTTCCTATTTATCTGGCACGTAGAGAGCGCCAGCAACCAGGGGCTGTGAAAAGAGCATGTTGAGGTCATACATGTTAAGGCAGGGCACACACAGGGCACCACTCATGGATAAAGAGCACCTACAAATGGTGACAACGTGCCAAAGGGCAGCATCTCCTGCCCCAGTGGGTGCAGACATCCCTTCTGGCCTGAAGCAGCCTCTACATCCAGGTCAGCACAAGGCCCGTGTGGAAGCACAGGGCTTCTCTATGAACTCAGGCACCTAAAGAGACATGTAAGAGGTGGAAACAGCAGGCAACAAAAGATTGCAAGAAGCGATTCACCAATATACTAGAAGCAAAAGGAAGTTCAAGAAAAACGGGGATCCACTGATGGATGGGGATACAACCTAGTGACGGATGATACAGAGAAAGTGGAAGTACTCAATACCTCCTATGCAGCAAAGCCTGCTCCTAGACCTCTGCGTGGACCAGCAGAGTTTGGGAAAGAAAGGGACAAGTAGCAGCGGGGAACAACAGGTTTGGGCCGACTTAGAGAAGACTAGTATGCGCGACTTAGAGAAGACTAGTATAGAGAAGACTATCTGGATTCAGATACCAGATTCTGATTAGATCGGTAACTTCTATCGCCACAGTAGAAACTTCCTTTCTCACTGAAAAAAAAGGGAGGAAAATGCTTTAAAAACGTTTCCGAGCAAATACATGAAGAAAGATAATCCAGCTTCATAAGGAGAGGTCAACAAACAAGTCAAACTCGTCAGCTGGCTTTATTATACTTTTTGTTTATAGAGACCTTCACATGAAATTTGATAGAACTTAGATAAAGGGAGAGAAGGAGAGAGACTCTGACTATAAAAATATATAACCATTACATCGATGCACAGAACCTTTTTCTTTAACTGTGCTGTAGGATGAGGATTCATCTGCAAAGACACCAAGTATTGCCACTTTCATAATAGCCATGAAGAAAGATGATTTTGCCGCCTCTAAATCCTCTAAAAATTGCAGCCAGCAAAACACCAAATGTAAAAGCTCCAGCGACATATGTACATGGGGAATTGTGTGGCATGAATATTGCTCCTATCCAACAGCAGACTGGAAAAGGTAGAAGGATGATGGACCGAGTGAGACCCTGAGTGAGCCATAGATCATGAGAATTGTGTTGGGAAGACCAGGGACCCGAGATATTAAGACAGGTAACTGCAGCATGCAAGTCTAAATACATATCATCAGAGGATGAGATTCATCGGTAGGATTGTTTTTGCAATTAAAACACAATTTTTAAGCATCTAAGTTAAGAATTAAGCATCTAAAACAGTAATCTACATGTAAGCCAAGCAGTTAAATTCCCATTCTAGTCAATGGAGATCTGGTCAATACAGTCAGTGGTGTTTAGGGTGCAGTTCAGCTGCCAGACTAGTGTGTCTACCGCAAGGTGAGCTTAGGCTTCTTTAACTGTCCTGATCTCAATGGAGATCTGCTGAGTAGAACGTGATTTTAGACATCCAGTGAATATGGAAATACCAACACTTACACACCTACTTTTAGGTGTCTAAACCTCAAGCTGAATCCCTTCCTTGGTATGCAAAAGTGGCTACGAGTACAAAGTAAGAGGGCATTCCAGAAACGTCTCCACTGAACCATCTTAAAAGTGAATTTTAATCGCTTTGGGTTGTGGGTAGGGAACAAGGTAGGGATTGAAAATTGTGAGGGACACATTTTCAAGCCAGCGTGGGAATTCAGAACTGCATATACTGCCTCAACATCAGTCTCAGCCAATAAAACCCACTTTTAAGAAAAGGACATTTATCTGTCAAATTAGGTAGTCAGAGTATATGCAGAAGTGAAATGTAACACCTCAGCCTCTCCACAGTAAGGAGTAGCTGTTGTGGATTTCCGTACCACTGTGGAAGGCTTGGGAAGGATTCTTGAAATTATGATTACTATTAATGCGGTTTAAAATTTTTTCATCCCTTCCTAAGAAAACCAGATTCCCAAGAACTGAACAAGTCAGATTTCATGCTAAGGCCTCAGGGCCTGATAAGCACCCGCAAACCTTAATGACTTCAAAGAAAATTGCCAGGCTCAGCATCCAGGAAGATTTGGCTCAGAACTTCAGGTTGCATTAAAGCCTTAGCTTCAACTAGAACTCTTGAAAAGTGTACAGTAAATAAAAATCTATCTTTTTAGAAGATCCTTGAAAAATTAAGATTGTCCATGTATTCAGCTTAATAAGCACATTTTAGGCCACATTAAGCATCCATGGGCTCTTTTTACTCTCAAGGTATAAAGCAAAAATAGAACTGTATGCCCCAACAAGAAACTACAAAAACAGCTGATTTAGCAGGAGAAAGTGCAGGGATATTCACACAGGGCAAAGATTTCCATACTGCACTTGGAAGAATTTTTTCATGGTGTCTCAACACTTAAACAATGGAGACAGGACAGCTCTATGTACCTGCTGCTTTCATCACTGTTAATGAAGAGTGTTGTTCACAGACTTCACCGAGCATTACAGCATTGCAAACTGGGTCTCCAAGGCTGCATCCCTTTAATAAAGATCAGAAGGACTACAATCTGGTCCAACGTATGCAAACTACCTGAGACCTTTCAACTTTTGACAAGCAGGCAAGCGGGCAAAGCTTGCACACATCTATCCAAATCACCTTAACTTTGTATTTATCATTTCAATTACATGTACCTTTCCTTCCTCAATATATTGTCACCTGCTTGTTAAATTGCCTCTTTGTATTTAGTAACCTAAATTCTATTTAATAAGATATTTTATGGAGATACCTGAATTGCTGCTCCCGTTTTTCAGTAACCAGTTTTTGTCTTTCTTGCTCTCTCTTCTCTCTCAGCAACTTTGCTCGCTCCCTCATTTTTGCTTGTTTTTCCAGGACAGTTTCTTCAAGTGACTCCATCTCAGCAAAGTACCTGCTTTCCTCTGATTCCAGAAGTTCACGAAGCCTATAACGAAGAAAACATTGTAATAAAAGCTAAAACAGCCTTCTCTGTCAATTGATACATTTTAGTTTATTTATTGTGAAGGCAAACAGACTGAAGCTGTTCTCCACACACATTGTCCAGAAGAATCTCTGTTCAACAAAGGAAGAAAAACCCCATTATATATAACCAAGAGAATCAGGTACCTCAAATGCTAGTTTTCTTGTGTGGTGGCAAATCCTATCAGCACGCTGATGAATCAATACTTCCACTCTGTAGAGATCTACCTTGATTTTACAACTAAGAATTACCATTCTTTTGTTAAGTGCATTAATATTTTCTTTGGCAAGATTTCTCTTTTCAATTTAATTGATAAGCCAAAGGAACCTTTTTCTTAATGTTATGCTGCTTTGTTTTGGATAGATCATTAATCTTTTTTTTATATCTGATATTAGTCCAGCAATAAATAGCTATTAGAGCAACATATAGATTTGTTTAAATCCATTTTTCTTGAAAATGCAAGTATCACAGCAAAGGATAAAGAAGTCATTTAGATATTAATGAAGCACGGGTCTAAAACAGTCACACTGTTGGCAAATGCAGGCTTGGGCATCCCTGACAAGAAGGCTGCTTTAAAAGCTAATACAATTAAATTATGCTGGCGCAATTTCTATTTTTTAAAGAAAGGGATCAGAAACATAATGCCAGTGTATCTGTCTAGACTTCTCGGCTGGGAACTAAATTACATTTGGGGTTTAGACATCATAGCATGGGAAAAAATGTGATCAAACTGAGCTAAAAAAGGGCTTGTTCAGCAGCCCTCAGGCATAGGGCTAACACAACACAAATGTGGTGTGAAGAAAACAATCAACAAATGGTTACTGAGATACTTTCAGCACTTCTTGCAAATGCATGCGCAGGGAACATCCAAATCCCATATTATAAAATCGAATTTTAGCTCAGGGATCATTCCTGTTATGCCTCAAGATCCCCTCCCCGGGCACAGCAGTTTCTGTCTCGGCACAATTTAAGCTCCTTATCTTAGGAACCCATTTCCAAGGCTGTTTCAGAACTTATTCTAGCAACAAGAAACTTGGGGTGAAGAACAAGGAACTCGCTAATTCCAGCCCTCATGTCCACAGTGACCTCCAGGAAGTCGCCCTCACTTTTAAGAAAGGGGGTGTCCCTGCTACTGTGTGAGCTACACAGGCGCAGCTGGTGGGAGCTGCAGCAGCAAAGCCAAAGACTGACTCATTGTGGAAACTGAATTGCACTCTCTTTCTGTATGCACACCCGCTGCACTGAGCTGAGTCTCACTGCGAAGACTGCGTGGGGATCTCGAGCAGATAAATAAGAATGAAATTAGCATACAATTCCTGTCCAGTGAGGAGCATTAGATCACAATTTCAAACGGATAACCTTTGCAGCTGCAAACATGAAAGACTGTAAACAAGAAATTGAACTGTAAGACTATTTTCTCAGATCACTATAGTGAAATTCTAATATGCCTCAGCTTTATTTTTTTTGAATGATTTCGGAATAAAATTTTTTTCCAATTGCCTGTGCTGCAATCTATTACTTGTAGGAGAACTAAACATTAATTTAATGAGGTCACAACAAAAATCACAATTACATCCAACAATTAGGTTTTCCAACTTTTTTATCATAGTATTCTTCATTCTTTTAAAATTTCTTTTTTAGCAGTGGAAATACTAAAACACTACTCATCATTGTTGCATTTGGCAGACATGGTTATAAATGCAGTACAGATGGCAGTAGCTCCTGTATTTGAATACATATCTCCAGTGATTGCTTCAGTCTCTAGAAGTAGTAACCAGAGCCCAAAAGCTCCTACTTGCTCCAATGGCTCCCACCATTCGGCTGACAAGTAAGTGTACATATACTCTCCATCATGATGGAGAAAAAAAGACAGTGTCCCAAAGCATGGTCTAACATACAGAGCTGAGATTTACTGAGTGTTTTTTCCTGTAATCATTCCTCTAAGGATACAGTGAGGTTGAAACTAGTAAGACAGGTATTAGCTAGTGGCGCATTACCTCTCTCTCCTGTCTTCAGTCTCTGCCAGGTATGCCTGCATTGTCTCATCTACCCTTCTCTGTACACTGTTGTGCAGTCTTTTGCGTTCACTGCGTTCCTGCTGCTCATTGATATTACGATACTTGCTGTACAGCATGGAGAAATCAATACATTTAAGGAGTTCCTTTTCCTTCTTTCTGCAGGTTAAGGCAAGTTTTTCACATACATCTTGTTTAGGAGGCTTGGACCTCTGCAAGAAAAAGAATATTTCAGTGATGGAAACAAGAATCAGTTACTCTGTTGGTTTGCTTTTTTAAACTGAACTCACGACCAAGTAAGTATATAACACCGAATGACCACAGTTCAGTTGTTACCTTAAGGCTAGCATCTGGACAAGCCCTGACTGGAAGCAAGGGCACGACCTCAGCACAAGAGCATGAAAAGGCTGAGGGAGCTGGAACTTGTTTGTTGCCAGCCTTCGGCTTAAATCTTACCCCATCGACACAGCAGGGAGCTGCTATCATCCCAGAGGGTTTCTTACGGTCTGACTCACACAAACACCCCCATCGCAGGCTAAAGTCCCGCGGTCTCCGTCTTCAGCACGGCTCCACCGGGCCTAGTGCCCCCCCCCCATTACTGCACCACCGCACACGCAGGCCTCACGCCCCCCCCCCGCCCCCCAAGGCGCAGCCCCACACCACACAGCGCGGGGGCAACTGGAGGGCGGCCTCCCTGCCCCACTCGGCACGGGAGCGGAGCGGACCGCCCCGCGGGACCCCCCGCCCCTCACCAGCGCCAAGGAGCGCGGCGCGGGCCCCGGCACCTCGCGGTGCCGCCGGTGCCATCGCGCCTCCACCGCCTCCATGGCCGCCCTGCTTCCGGGACGCGCCGCCCGTCGCTATGGCGACGCGGGGCGGCGGAAGTGACCTCAGAGCGCCGGCGGACGCGCGCGGAACCTGACCGCCCCGCCACCCTCTCGCGCAAGCGCAGAGAAGGGGAGCGCGCCTGGGTCTAGCGCGGCGCATGCGCGGCCTGGCCGGACTCGGTGCGCAGGCGCGGACAGCGGGGGGGGGGGGCGGCGCATGCGCGCTCCGTCCGAGGCGCCTGAGGGAAGGAGGGAGGGCGCGCAGTGGCGGTGACACCTAGCGGGAGCGCGGGCGCCGTTAGCGCGGACAGAAGCCTCCCTCCAAATTAATGGAGGTGTAAAATGAGGCTCAGGCCTCCTGGTGAGGTGGGGCTTCCCGTGGCAGGAGGCTGTGGGGCGCCATGGCCCCCCCCCCCCCCGCAGCACGGGCCCCGCGGGCGGCCTGGCCTGGCCTGGCCTGCGGTTGGGGCCTGCTGCCTGTGGAGGGGCTCCGGCGCTGCCAGCCGAAGCGGGTGAAAACGGGAAATTATTGTGATTGTTGGCTGTGGATCGGTGATGGCTGCAGGTGTGTTCCCCACAGGTTTGGCTCAAGGAGAAGCTCGCTGAAGCTTTGAAGAGCAGGAGGCCAGATACTGCCGGGAATTTTGCTTTCTTCCAGATAATCAGCGCTTGTCTGATTACAAGTTAAAAACAGAAATGAGCCGCAGAAAGAAAGGTCAAAGTCTAAAGGCGATGGTAGAGCTCGTTCCCATCCCAGTGACGTTTGCAGTGCACTTGCTTTCGGTATCAGTGATGGGATCCTTGCACTACCCAACAAAGCTGTATGATACACAGAAGTTACACGCTGTTGAATATATATGTTATATATGATCAAGCCCTGTAGGGCTTGGACAAGTGAAGTCTCTTGAGTTTATTTCAATGTAGACCTATCTTACTAGTAAGTCACTGTTGTGACTTACTCTTTGAGATGTTTGGGTGAGGGAAACTTAGCTGCAGAGAACTATGGCTTTTTGCCAGAGTGAAAATCCTAGTATTCAAGTGCTGGAAGGGCTGAATTTCTTGGTAGATTATAGTTTTGCCTAATTTTTTATGGAGTGTTTAATGGGAAATATTGCCTTAGTCTCAATGCTTACACAAAACCGCTTTTAAGTACAAAATTTGGAATGCAGATGTGCAGCACCTCATTGGTCGGAAATCAAAAAAAAAAAAGATACTGGGTTCAGAGGACTTTGCAGCCCCCATATTAATGTTTTCTGTGAAGTCCCTTCACCAACTATGAAAAGACTTACTCCTAAAGAGGATATGGCAGCAGGTTTCAAAATCTTAGATTCTTTGTCTTTTTGTGGAAGTAATTTTCAAATTGCGTAATAACGCACTGCACTTGGTAGCAGCTTTTACTTAAGTGCCTAGAAGGAATAAAACATTGGTGCTAATGTCAAGAGATATTACAAGATTTTTTTGTTGGGGAGTAAGGATCCAGGGCTTAAGAGTTGGCTGCAGAAACATACGATCAACAGTATGTTAGCAGTATGTTACTGCCGTGGTTTTTCTTAATGGATTAAGGATGCTTTGTGACTTTGAGCTTATTTTCCATTAACATTAAAGGAAAACACAGATTCTCCTTAACTTGCGTGCCAAAGGGGATCCTGGTCACAGTGCTCTTCTCCAGTGGTTCCTCAGTTGGGGAAAGATAGGGTATGTAACACATGGTCCATCTTGGGTTTGCTAGCTTGGATCCTGGAACGACAGTAGGACATCGAGTTTTCCTTCCAAAAGTTCCTCCCTTACTATCTCCTCCTAGGTTTGCCTAAACAACATAACTACATAACTTGGAGGGGTTTGCTTCAGTTCCACAAGGAACCATCCCAGTTTGTAAATCTGGCTGGCACCGCCAGAGTGCCTTGTCAAATCAGAACAGTCATTATTTTGGGGGATTTGTCCCAGTGAAATAGTAAAAATCTCTTATAACCATTTATACAAGCCCTATCAACAGCGGACACGGGGGATTTTTAAAGTAGCTACATTCCCATTAGGTAGAAATGAAGCCAAAAAAATGTAGTTAAGTCCTATAAGAGGTAGATCCTGAGACAGTCTCACCCTTTCCATATGTCATCTGGAAACTCTCAGTCCAAATCCTTTCTGAAAGTATTAACTTCTATCAAAGGCACTGAAGCCTTCCTGAACTGAACATGAATTTTGCTTCCTGAAACCTTTCTTTTAGGAAGACCCAAACAACTTCCTAGGAAAAAGCCACATTTTATACTGGGGCATAAACAGCTGAACAAAATCAAAGCTTTAGGTGTGGGTCAAGGTTTCAAACTGCTTTAAACCCGCCCAGGTGCAGACAGCCACGAAAAGGGATGGCATCACCTCTCTCCTTTCTCTTGCCGGTCAGACAAAGATGCAGCTCACGCAGGTAAACCCTAATGATGGCATTACTCGGCTCCGTGGTCTTGATCTGCCTTGGATCAGCTGCAGGAATGCTAACGTAGGCATGAGGGAACGGGTGGGAAGGCTTAGCCTGCAATGAGTGGAGGATGGGACAGCACCATGTGATGATTTAATGCAACTTGGGAAACCGGAGCCTCTTTTTAAAAGCAAAATCTGTGGTGTTGTCTTTAGCCGGCAACTTCTCATGCTAGAAGGGAAAATCCAGCCAAGGACAGTAGGCTCTTTCTGCTCTTACAGGAAGTATCTGAGGTTGATTGATATCAACTGAGGAATGATTCTCCCCCCCCCCCCCTTTTTTTTTGTACAAAGGAAACTTTTCACTTCTAATCCCTCTGGTAGAATAATTAAAGAATTTTGAAGGAACCAAAGTCATCCCCATCCCTCATAAAAGACGAAACGTACCCTACACGGCTCTTGATTCCTTTTGTGTGGTACTGCGGTTGGCTGCATGGGCCAGCACTTGAACACATCGGTTCCCTTCCTTCTACAGGATCAAAAGTCCTTCTTGTCTTGCACATGCTCCGGGCTTCCCAGACTGGGACTCTGAGCAAAGTTCAGAGTTCCTGTTCAATTCTGAATTCCCCTCGGGGTTTCCTCACCCATCACACTTCAAACAGTCCCAGGCTCCTTCCGTCATGTTCCCTTTTCATCCTGCATGCTAGTGGCTTCAGGCCATCTTTGAAATATATGTTTAAGGAAATCCTGACTCCTGTTTCTTGTATCTTTTGGCTACTTTTATTCTTTTTTTTCCGATGGATTTGCTGTCTGACCAGATCCACATGACTGGCTGAACGTTCAGAATGAGTCAGAAGCGGAGAGATGAGAGTCACGTAAACATGTCTCCATTGACATGCATTACATGACTAGTAGAGATCGGAATTTTTACTGACATACAAATTTCAGGACGAAAGAGGAAGCCTTTCTTTCACTCAGTGCTACAACCAGTACATGCCAGCCAGGACTATATATCCTGACACGGGGCCGTGCAGTCCCAGCCATGGCAGGAATGTCCGTGATTTCCCCTGACAAACCAGAGTCCCACATCTTAGGCTCCCATCTCTCACCTTTGTGATTAATCCAAACTTTAATTTGTGCTGATAGTAAGTGGGCAGCCTAAGCGTTCTGAAATATTTAATTACACAGCTGTAAGTAGTGTTGATTATTCTTCAGGATTATCTTTAATAAAGCACTGGTTTCTGTTAAAACCATGTGTCTCTTTGTGCTTCTCCCCCTGGAATCGCACAGAAACAAAGATTCAGGCTTCTAGCGTCACAACATCATTTGCGGAAAAGTAATTCTTAATGTTTAATAACCCTGAGCTTCCTGTGAGGGCTAAGGAGAAGCTGTGAGTGGCAGCCCGGGAGTAGCCGGCTGGCCTTCAAATGTTAGGAGTTGGAAAAAGATCTGTGAACTTGCTGACTGAATAAAGGAGCCAGGCAGCGGATGGGACAGATTTGCATTTGGCCAGGGATGGTGGTGTCACTGCACGCCCTGCTCATGCTCAGTTGTTGTGCTGTAAATGTAGCAACACAGAGGTTGGAGTCCTTCCCTGACTACTTCTGAGAAAGGCCCCATCAGATAAACACTCTTTTTTACTCCTGACCAGCACATCTGAAGGGAGTAGGAGAGAGCAGCTGCTCTTCTCTCTCTCCACGCTCACTGGCAAGTAGAAAAGATGTTATTTTCCTTTCTTTCTCTCAACCTTGAAAGAGCAAAGAGTAACCGCAAAAAGGGGAACATGATGCACAGGAAGGGTGTATAAGCCCAGCATCAAAAGATTAGCATGAATACATAGAGTATGTCTCAGGGCCGCTCTGGAAGCGTATTTACACAGTTTGGTGGATCCAGCCATCAAAACTGCAGCTGGTTCTGGCAGACTTCCTGCAGTCTGTCCCCCACCTCCCTGCCCAAGGGCTGAGCTGCCAACGATCTGCTCAGCAAAGGTCTCCTCCTTCTCCTCCCTGCAGGCTCCAGCTTTGACTGAGAAGACCCTGTCCTCTTGCCCCGTCTCTGTCTCCGTCCCCAAGTTCCCCATGTCTGCTGTGGAACGACTTGTTCTTCTTCTTATTTTGTCAAAGAATCTCACTGGGTTGCTGAGGTGCCCTCACACCGCCCGGCCAGGCTGTAGTATTCTCATCTCAGGCCTCTCGAGCTGTGGGGTTTCAGTCATGTGCTTTACGTGTTTTTAGGTGCTTGCCCCTCACTGATGGGAAATCAAGACCAAAACGTCTTTGAGCTGCTTTAACTATGTCTCAACTCTTACAGCTACAATGGAATATTACAGAAAAATCGTACAAACCAAACAGGCGTCTTTCAGGGATTCATCACCTAGGTCCTACCTCTCTTTCCTTGGTCACCACGTCAGCAAGTGGGTAAGCGGTCAGAATTCCCCTCATGGTCAAATGACCACAGCTGAGCGTGAGACACTCTTGAACGCGCTGCAGTAGTAGCTGCTGGATTTGTTTCCGCAGTGTTATCTACAGTATCTGCTCAGTACAGCACGGACGTATGAAAGAAATCAAATTCTATATATAGTGAGGTGGTAAAGGTTTAAAATGCAAAATCTCATACCTGAATGCACCGATGAATACAGCTGCTGCGGGGAGCTGTGTGCTAGCGCTTGACAAAAAGCCGGTATTTGTCCACATGCAGAGTCCTTGGCTTGCTGATTAAACTCAGCGTAGGAATAGCTTCCCTCTTGTAAAAATGAGAAAATGTGACTAATTGCTGCTGAGAAAACTGCTATTTTTTCACAAGTAGGCCAAGAGTTGAGTCCGTAAAGCCAGCTGGAATAGGTAAGGAGGAACTGAAAGAATTCTGAGAAACTTCTGCGTTTGACTTTTTCAGTCTTCACTTTTGCTAAATCAGTGGTCTCCATAACATTTCAGTGGTTTTAGCTGAAGAGCTATCTTTGCTGACTGTAAATTTTCCTTTCCATTATTTGTATACGAATATTTTAGAGATGTAAGGTTTCTAATGATCTTGAGGAATAAAATCATACAACACTAAAGATGCTTTTGCATCCGCCTCACCTGCTACTCGCAGGAGACTGATTTTCTGCCCATGCTGCTTCCATTACAACAGAGTGACCATGCACCATGAGTCACCAAAATGTCAGTCGCAATCAGGGAGCTGACACAATGAAAAGCAGTGGTCAAGGGTTAGATTCAAGCACAGAATGAGGAAAGGACAGGTTACAAGGAAATTATATAAATTCATGGTTCTCACATGAACTGTCTTTGGTGTGCTTTATCCTAGGATATTTCAAAACTGTTTGCAGCGGTCTCAGGGCTGTTTGCAATGAGAATTTTGGGGAGATAGAGGACGTGCTAAAAGATTGAAAAGGGGTGAATATAGGTCCCCTTTTTAAAAAATAAAAAAGGAAGGACTTGGAAATTACAAGACAATTAAATTAACTTCAGTTCCTCAAAAACAACAATAAAAACCATGGAATAAGTAATTGGGAAATCATTCATAAGCAGCTAGAAGAAAATACAGAAATGAATAGCAACTACCAAAGATTTGCCAAGGACAAATGGTTTCACTTCAATCTAATTTCCTTCCATGATGGGTAAAAGACCTTGTGGGGAAAGACTCAATAAAACCTCATATGATAAGGCTTTTAACGCTGTCTCATGTGATCGTCTTCTAAATTTGCTGGGGAACACAGCTAGCTGAAGGTACCTGTGGCAGGGTGTAAAACTGGAAGACTGCACTTTACAGCTCTACCTGTAGATGGAAACCAAGCAGGGACAGGGTTATTTATCCCTGCTGCCCGTCAGGAGCAACCCTTGGCCCGGGCTGGCCCAGGAGAGCCAAGGTGGTTCCCTGTGGTTCACGGTCATCTGGGCTTCTGCATGGGTCTCCATGGGCTGGAGTCGGCAATTCCATTCATAACCTGGATGACAGAATGAGGAGTATCTTGGGTAAATCTGGAGGACGCATGAGGATGGGGGCGGGGGGCTGGAACTATATCCAAGGGTAGGAACGGTTTCCCAATGAGCCTGAGAATTTGGAGGAAAGGTCTGAAAACCAGGATTTAGTGCAGTGAGGCCAAGGGCCCAGTGACACACCCCAGCAGGGATAATCGCCAAGCAGCGGACGAGGACCAGCGGGCTGGAAGCGGTTCTGCAGAAACGCGTCTAGAGCAAGAAATGATCACGAGCTGGAAATGAGCCAGCGAAGCTGCGGCGCTGCAGAAGCAGAGAAGCCTGCCCATGCCGTGGGCTGCAGCACCCACCTCTGGGGGAACATGCTGTCCATTTTCAGGGTTTTCAAGAAAGATGGGGCTCAACAGGAGAGAATCAGATCTGGAAAAATGGTGTAGCAGGGAAACTTGAGCTAATGAGTAGTTTTGTTGACAGGGGAGAAACCTGAGGGGAGCTTTGGTAGGTATTTTCAGATACGTGGGCTGATGTCAGAAGTTGAAGAAGATAAATGAAGATGATGAAGGGGAGAATTATTTCGTCTTTGCATCTTCGATGCCTGGTGGATAAGGCAAAAAGCAGCGGGGTTAACTCGTAGCAAGGAAAATTCAAGTTGGACACAAGGCAAAACTTCTGAACAATGAAGCAGTCTGAAGGGCTGCCAGAGGGTTGCTGGAAGGCAGCAAACCTATCATTTTGATATGTCTTTATGCCCACGTCCAGAACTTAATTGTCAGACATCGCAGTGAAGTAAAGTTTGTTTCCAGCTCAAAAAACATAATCATCTGAGGTACCTTCCAAAATCGGTGACATTTTTGGTGCCAACACTAGAAACGGATCTTACTTTTGATATACTGATAGTTGAAGACACACAGAATTTTTAGACTTTTTTCAAAGGAGTTCGGGACACGGAAGGGAGAGGGAGCCAAACTTCCACAGCGCTCTCGCGGCTTTCAGGCTGCCGACGTTGTGCCGAGCCTCAGCCTGTGAACTACATCACCATACAGTAATTTTCCTACCAGACGTTATGGCTTCTAATCCAAACCGTTGAGTTTATATATGTTGCAAATATTTCAAAAACAAAAAAAAAAAGTGGGGGAGAGGGGAAAGGGTAGGTTTCCTGATTTTTTTTTTTTTTTCCTGAATCGTTTCCAAACTTAAACTGAACCAAAAAAAAAAAAACCACCCAACTTATCTAAGGCAAAAAACCCCTAAGGCAGCGAGTGAGCAGGCTGGGTCGGTCCCCTCCTGAAGGCGGCTGGGGCGGGCGGGCAGCGGGGCGGGCTGGGGCGGTCCCGCGGGCGTCGGGGCGGGCCCCACGCGAGACCCAGCGCCTTGCCCACCCCGTCCCACAGCCGGCGCAACCCGCGACATGGACTGCGGCGTGATCACCTCCAAGACGGTGCTGGTGCTGCTGAGCCTCGCCTTCTGGGTACCGTGCGGGGAAGCGGGGCCGGGGGGGACCGGCGGCATAGATAGATATATGTATGTTAAAGAACAAAAAGACTTCTGTTCTTTTCGTAGGCTCGTGAGAGAGAGGAAAAAACCCCAAAAAGTTGGTGGAGTTCAACTTTTTTTTTTTTTTTTTTTGCGGGGAGGGGGGGAGTACTATTTTTAATGCTCCTTCATCAGCAGCGGCGTTCAAGGTAACAGCTCTCGTGGCCGCGAGCGAACGGAGGTGTCGGCACGGGTAGCGGCGACGCGCGCGCTTTCCTCCGCGCGGGCAGGAGAACGGGTGCGCGGGACAGCGCCCTTCCTAGTCGCCTCCTCACTAATAACTGAAAAGCCATCCGAAAGGGTGCCGTTCTGTACTTTTTGACCTAATCCTCTGCTAGGTTTGAAGGTATTGCTCGGACGTCAGGTTAAATCAGCCCAAGTGCAGGGCACTGCTGCTGCTGCGAAGGGGGATTTGTCCTTGGTGTTTCCCTGCCGTCAGGTCTCAGATAGCCAGGGATGCTGGAATTAATCTTATTTTCCCCCCACACACACACTACCTCCTCCAAAAAAGGCTATTTTTGGCTCGCTAGCTCGGTTCCCATGGAGGCCGGGAGGAGAAGGGGAAGTGGGGTTTGGGCAGCGCAGCCTCATGCGACCGTGACTGTAGGCGCTTGGGCGGCCGGACACAGCAGGCCACGATTATTCTGGTAAAATAGTCTTGGATTTTTCCACTGTGTGGGGAAGTTTGCATAGTCTGCTAAGAAATAGGTGGAAAGAAACAAGTGGGTGGCTGGCAGAGAGCTGGCAAGCGCGGGTGCTTTGAGGGTAGGGGTGAGCTGAGCAGCTCGGTGCGTGCCGGCATGCCGGGGCTTCCCGTGCGGAGGTGCGGGGACGGGCTGCTACGGGCTGCTCGGGAGGGCAGAAGCGAGGAAAAATTATTTCTGTGAAGTGATAACAACTTTCATTTTCACTTTGGCACTCGCTGAGGATCAGAGCCTGAATTGGGCAAGCGCCACCAGATGCATGACTGATGCTCCTTTGACTTCAAGGCTTTGGGATTTACAGGGTATTTCTTCCCCTTGGATTCAAAGGGGATTTATGGATTTGAGGTTTTATAGTATATTTCTTCTCCTGGGATTCAAAGGGGATTTGCAGATTTGATTCAGGGGATGCTCCTGTGCTACCACCATCCTCAGACGGGGAATAACCTGCAGGGCTTGGAGCGGGGATGAGGTTAAACCTCATGTGCTGGATCAGTAGGGTCCTTTGTGCTTTCACATCTGCTTTGCAACACTTTGAGTGTTTTCAAGCAGCATTTGAAATTTAACACTTTCTTGAAAGTGAGGGTCAAGAGCCCCGCAGCCAAGGTGAGGACTCTGCAGGGGCACGGAGCTGCTCTGCTGCTCATCTGGGAGTCCCGCCAAGCAGGGACTGGTAGTCCTGGTCGGTACTAGAGAAGGTGAACGTCTTTTCTGAAGCTGGAAAGAGTTAAAGGGAAGAACAACAGGTCTCACAGAGAGAGAAGTGATGTGAAAGGAGAAAAAAAAAAAAGGAAATTGAGGGAATAATCTACTGCTTGGATTAAATCCACGTTCTTAGGAGGTGTTGTGTCCTATATTGTAAATATAGGCTTGCCAGTGGGTGGTGGTTGCAGCGAGTAGCTCACCCCCCTTGAGTTCTGCACCTCCTTTAGAGGTGTTTATTGCAATTTATTGCCTTGTGTTTTCCAAATAACTTTCATATCAATAGCCTGAACGGTGCAGGAGGCTGTATTTCTTGCCGTGCGTGAAGTAATGTGAGCTGACAGAGTACGTTTGTCATGTGGTGTTATTCGAAATTCTTGGAGAGGAACAGTGGAGTACCTCACTGTGTGTACGTGGCAAGCCCATGAGCTTCAGCCAGGAATTATATGGGTCAGGTATACCTCCAGTTTACATCATTAGTAGTGCTTGGCTTTACTTTTTTTACTTGTTTTTAAATCAAACAACAGCTGTATGGCCTCCTAGAAATGTCTCTGGTACCCTTCTGTTGTAGGGCAACTCTCTATTCTTGACTGGAGCAGCTGTTGGATCATCCAGCTCTGTGGATAATCAGTAATTACTCTTCTGCCTTATGCGTGTTTGTAACCTCTGAATTTGGGCTGGCCCAGATCAGGCCTTGGTTTCCTTCTAGGCAATGCACCCTGAAGGCCCGTGGCATTTCGATGCTGCAGCGACCAATACGTGTGGTAATTGCATTCCTGCAGTAGAACTGGAGAACCTGGACTTCAGGTTTCAGCAAGGCGGGGAAGAAGGAACTGGCTCTTATACTCTTTTAGAATATATTTATGGGTAACGGGTGGGTCTCTACGCGTACGAGGCTCTAGATCATTATCAAAATACAAGATTTACCAAGCGCACTTGGATTCTTCTCGGAGCAGTAATTCACGCTTCGGCCTCGCGTGCTGCAAATCTTGCCCAGCTTGGAAAGAATTATAGAAAATAATTCATCTTCAGTCTGTTCAGCAGTTAGTGCAGTTATGGTGCTTTGACAGAGGTTATGGCTTAGAAATAAATAAAAAAAAAGCAGTAAATCCTCTTTTGTATCTCAGATCATTATCAGAGTACAGGAGCGAAGAAGTACAAATGGGCAAGAACGATAAATAAGGGCTTCCTAAACGAGGTGAACGAGCAATTCCTCTCTTACCTACTGAGCTGTACAGTGCTCAGCATCTTACCCGGAGACAGGGCTGCTGGGAAGGGTGAGAGGTGAGGGCTGAGGAGTGCAGGACCTCTGAGAGCAGGGGTCGACCAAAGTTGTTTTGACTGAACAGTTGCCAAGTGGTGTGCTTCCAGGAGTGTCAGATCTGCCTCCTTCCCCCTTGAAGTGTGTGATTATTTTGGTAGATGGGTGTTGGCCAATTCTAGACAGAGGCTGGGGACATTGGTTTAACCTGGGTAGCCTAAAAGAGTGGGAGGAAGGGTCTGATGGGACTCTAGTGTCTTTAATACCCTGGGCAATGGTGTCATGAGTGGACCTTGGCTGGGCAGGACATGGTGGTGATGACTCTGCTGGGAGGGGAGAGGTAAAATCCTGGGATTCGCTAGCCTGTGCGAGGGAGGAAATGGGGAATTTAAAAACTAGATGGTTTCTTGCTCTGATACCTGTGTATAATCTGGATTTGAGTGAGCAGAATTTGTTCTCTTGACTGTAATGGGACCGTCCACAGAAGCCACCTTGCCTAGGTGAGCAGCCCAGGGCTGTTCCTTGCAGGTTATTCCCTGCAGGGAGTGTGACCTGCAAGTGATAAAGCCAGACTGTGTTTTCCCCAGCTAATCCCTCGCTCTCTCTGTGCCTGCACACGCTCTGAGTGCGTTTGAGCAGATGATGGTGTGCTGTGGCGGTGTTAGTGGAGCTGTCCCAAGAAGGATGGAGTACAGTCACGTTGCTCTGGCTGCTTTATCCGGAACAATAGTTTTTTTGGCCAACTGCCGTGTTTGTCTGCCAGAGTAGGTAACGATGTTGGGATAATTGCAGGAATACTGTCTCACTGCCGCTGCAAGGGCTTTGAGTCACGCTGGCCCTACAAACGGTGTTTGTTTTTCCCATCCTTTCCTGTAGAGGTGGAGAGTTTGCAAATTAATCTCCAGAGGATGGGTTTTCTGAAAGCGTCTGTATTTTCATTTCCCTGCACAGCAGGGCCTGCTGGTGCTGCCCTCCTTCCTCGCCATTAGGAGCAATTCATCTTCAATTCATCTTGCTTACCTGCAGCCACCAAAAAGGTAGATATCTGGTCTCGGCAAGCTATCTCAGCTCTCTCTATAAAAGCATAGACCACATGCCTCACTCTTAGCTGAACTGGGTGAGAGATTCATGTTTGGAGCCGGCTCCCTGCTTCTGATTCAGGAAAAGGTGATGGGAAGAGAAGGTGGTGGAGTCCTTCCTCCTGCGATGTGCAAGCGGAGGACCACATTCAGGAGCATATGCCTTCCTGCCTTGGTCTGTCCTGCTCCCGCTCTTTCTCTTCTTCCTTCCCGCTTGGAGAGAGGAAGGGAGAGGATGTTAAGAGGCTCCCACAGCAGGGCAGAGGCAGAGGCAGGGCTCATTGATAGTTATTTCTCATTCTTTTTCTTGCACAACTTCCTACCGCACTCCATTTATCTTTGCCTGTAGTAGAAAAGCACCCAACATTAGTGCTCTGAGGGGGTCAGAGCAGATAGTCACGGCTCAGTGACTGCTGGCGCCTACGTTCTTTAGTGACAAACGAGGGTTTGTTTTTGGTCTGCCAGTTCTGTAGCTATACTGACTCTTCACAAAAGCAAGCTGGCTTCTGCGTGGTAGCTAACAAAAGCTGTGAACTACAATTTCGGGCCAAAATTTGACTCCAGATGGTTGCTGGAGTCATCTGTTCATTGGAGAATAGAGAGGTCGTTGGTCAGAGTAGCCCAGCGCTGCAAAGCTCGGGGTTGCCAGCTACCCCCATCTCCCTTCTCCACCCCCTGCAGTGCCTCTACATCAGCTGATGTTTTCCAATATCTTTGGATTTGTTGCCCATGACTTTCCAGGGAGCACAAGCTGAGTGCATTTTGGGGTACTAGTTTCATCTCTGCTTTGAGGAGATACTCGCATTGGTCTGGAAGTCCTGGAATATTTGTCAGCTCAGCCTGTGCTTATTCTGTCCTTTCTTGGTGCATCCAATACTAAAATCTGCTTGTTTTCAGCCTCGCAGTGATTTGCTGAATGATCCCTAGGGGCACATTGGAAGGTCAAGTCATCACAGTATTGATGTGGTGTCACTTTTCAATCATTTTTAGTAACTGGGAGGGATAAATGTGTCAGTTCCTGCATCCATCAGTGGTTTGAAATCACTCTCACCATTGATAGGTGGTTTGGGAATGCTTGCCCTGAAGACTTGGTCAGCGACAAATCAGAAGGATACTTAAATAAAAACAAAAAATCCCCAGATAAGGAGAATTTTTAATTCTACATGGGATTAAAGCCATAGCGAATAGCAAAGGCTATCCTGGAGGTTATTGCTAATAGAGACATGTTCATTTTTGAGGGAGGAGGTATTCTCCAAAGAGTCATTGCAGGTCAGGGGGTCAAGAGACCTGTGACCTGTTCCTCACCTTTCCTCCATCTGCTCTTAGGCAAATCCTTAAGCCTGCCTATATCTGTTTCTGATCTGTGCCAGTTGGTGACAGAGAGCTCTGCTGTGTTTTCAAAGCTCAGCGTGATCCTTGGCAAGAAAGCATAACATATGTGGAAGCTCCCTCTCCATGTCATGGAGAAGATGCTGATCAGCTGTGGGGGTCCATGCGACTCACGGCAGCGTCAGTGGTGGAAGGAGCTGCTTAACCAGGGACGTGATTTTGGGGGGTTAGACTGTGCACGGGTTGTGAAAACTAGCGTGGTTGCTGAACGGGGCTGATGCCTGCACTTGGTGCCGCATTTAAGATGAGGCACCACATTTAGCCTCGCAGAAGCGCTGGGGGCTGGGCCCTGCTCAGCACCTCTGCACGTGCAGCTCATGGGGCCTCGGCCTGGCCGTGGCAGCAAGGAGAACACCAGAGACTGGCTGGAAATCTTGGGCTGAGCTTCTTTGCTGAGGTTTCTCCATTAATGCACTTTACGTCATGTTACATTTGCAGGATGCCTCAAACACTTGGAATAAAATGCATGGGACAAAGTTCCTGTGTGTTTTAAATTACTTTGCCCAACACTGCAAAGCAGAACTTAACTGACTTTTGGGAAAATGTGCTTTGCTGTATGTGCAGGAGCCTTAGAGAGCAAATGAACGCTGAGACAACAGTGTGGTCAGAAAAGAAGAGTTGGGATGGTTTTGGAGGTATGGGATGACACCCCTTGCCCTTTAATGTGTGTTTCTGAGGACCAATCTCGGCTCAACTGTCTCCAAAGGGCTCTGAAGCCTGTGAAGCGATTCCTGGTGAATGATGTGTTACGGATCAGGTCCTAAAGCAGTTTGGTCCCGTCACAAGTTTTATGGTTTGCACCACTCAGAAACCCGAGGTCTGCTGGAGAAAGGCCCTTGATAAACCACCGTCGCTGAAGAGTTCCAGGTGTGTTACTCCTCTGCAAGGAGCTGAGAGCTCGAGGGCACTTTTTATGCGGGTGGAATAGAAAGTGGATCTTTATTGTACTTTATATATAAACTGGGAGTTCCTTGCATTTCCCCCAGGAGCGCGGCACCGCTAGGCTGCCACGAGTTTGTTTTACCGTATCCAGTGTGCTAAAAGGAGCTGCCAGGATCATTCTTACAGCAGTAGCATTACAAAGCGCGCTTTTCCACGCGGCAAACCTGCACATCGGCCACGCAGCGCCTCTGTCCCGGCTTTCCTTCCCGCCCGGCCCCGCAGCAGAGGCACCGCAGCCACCGCTTCTTCGGCTGCATCAGCCGTCAAGCAACGTTTCACAACAGATTAGAGAGATGTCGACTCTCTCGCCAGCTGCGAGAAGTTTCCCCCAGCGTGAGGATTAGCTTCGCTGCGTTTGAGGTGAACTTCTTTGCTATCAGGTTTGCAGCCGGTGAGGTAAAAGTCACCGGATCCCGTGGCTGAGCCAGAGCGGCTTAGCAAGGAAACAGGGCAGCTCCGAAGGCAAACATTGAACTAGAGGGTGTTTGGTGTCCAGGTCGGCTGTTCAGATCAAAACCAGCTTGGCCGTGGCTGATTGATAAACCCGCCGCGCTCAGCCGAAGTGACGCTCGCGGCCGCCTCTGGCTCTGCGGTCTGTATCTTTATTTGCAGGGGAAAAACAGCTGGGAACGGGAGTGAGACGCTTTCGTTGCTGCCGTCAGGGCATTGACGGAGAAATCAAGGGCACTGATGCCTCCTGGGGTCCCTGGCAGCTATCTTGAAATGATGGGAAAGGCAACCTAAAGGCTGTCGTGTTTTGTCACCTTTCGAGGATAAAAACAGCCTGCTGAGGTGCTGGGATATTGGATAGCAGCAGCAGGCTAACGCCGAGGCGCCGGGTTGCAGGGGCAGGCGTCCCAGCAGGAGGACGCGGGGAATTCCCGGCAGGATTTCCAGCTCTGCTCTGCAAAGCCTTTCCCGGTGGGCAGCGTCGCCAGCGCTACCCTTCGGGTGATACGGGCTGGTTTTTAGGAGGGGGCAAAACCGAGTTAAGCTTGGGGAACAAAAGTCAGCCAGACAAACTTGGGAAACGCCGGGGAGAAAGTTGTTTAACACGGCTAAGAAACAAAACCGTTCAAACCAAAATCCCCTCCTTGAGCGTGAGGGTTTGCAGCACGTAAAAAAACTGCAGGTCGATGCTGCTTTTCGTTTGGTTTTGTCTTCTTCCTGAGAGCGAGCCACGGCTTTTCATAACCTCGTGGCTGCCGCTTGATGATTTTATTTGAGGAAGAAAAGGGAAAAGCAAGGGATGCCTCTTGTACCTGCCGAGCTACGCAGTGGTGCATTTTGCAGGCAAGCTCAAACCTGCCCCTTAGTTGTGCAACGTGGCTGATTATTTAGATTTAACGTACTTTGAAGAGTCTCTCATGGCTCTGCATCAATCGGCTCAGTCCAGTTTTGTGAGTTAGGGCCCACCTGAGTACTTCACCCGAGGAGGCTGTGGCTTACAGGTTTTGGCATTATGGCTAGTGACTGGGTCACGGGCCGCCGTCGATGGAGTTGAGTTATGGAAGCGTGGCAATAATTCGCTCCTCATTCGGTTAAATAAATACCATAAGTGCGGCAAGAAACAATAACTGAAGCCACCGGGTTTCTCCCATCTGGCAGAGGTTAAACCAGTGCCGGGTAGAGGGGAGGAATCCGTTCTGTTACGCGGGTGCATGTGAGCGAGGGGGAAAGAGCTGAATGAGGATTGTCCTGATTGCAGGGGGAACACGACTTTGCCCCAGACCAAGGGCGCCTGTCAGATCTGCGGAGCCGTATAAGCTGTTGGCACTGGAGGTTGCTGGGCCTGGCAGGAGAACCGAGGGTTGGTCTCTCCAGGTGCCTCCGTTTCCCCTAATGTCGCTAGAAAAGCTGTTGTTGGCTCCAGAAAAAAAGCTTCTGTGTTTGCAAAACTAGGCTGTAATACTCAGAATCACCCTTGTTCTGGGAGTGCTTCTTCCAGTCTTAAATTTTATCTACAATTTACCTGGTTTTCACAGCTTTTAACTATATAGTTTCGTTACCTTAAATTGGACTGACCAGCTTAAAGATGAGGGCCATTTTCCATCATCAGGTCCCCTACAGTAAATACTATGCCAGTCCCTCTTATCAGACCTAATTATCAAATTACCACTCTGAAATCAGAAGATACCGGGAAAACACTTTTTTTTTTTTTTAAAAAGCCAACCCCAAAACAAGAAACACTGCCTTTTAGATTTTTAACTAGTAGTTTGACTCCCTTGCTCCATTGTATTCAGATATGGGGAAAAAAGAAACCTATGCTGATAAACGTAAAACCAACCAAACAAAAACTCTGTTTCCAGTCATCACACAAGGTCAATTTATTAAAACGGTCAAAGAAGCGAAGGTGGAAGAAAGTCTGTTCTGCCTGACTGAGAGATGCAAATCTTAGATTTATTTTTATTTTTATTTTTATTTTCCTTTCAGAGAAGTTATATGGAGGGAAGTTTAAGAGGCCCCTTCTATGTGTACGACACTGAGTGCACGGAGAAGGTGGAGGGGTGAAGTATTTGCGTGGCCATCAGCGTATCTGGAAGGGCAGAAGGTCCCGGTCATCAGCAAACTCCCCTTCTGGCAGTGGGTAGGAGGGGAGTGGGACATTGTGCAAAAGTCTTGCTGCCCCTTTTAAAAATGTATATATTATCAAATCTGCTAGCCTCCAAAGGCTCTCCATCCACGGCTGACCTGTTCTGCCCCAGTGAGATACCTTGGGCACCTTCTCTCCCTCCACCCCTAACCCCTTCTCTTTCATAGGCCAGATCTAATGCTCACACTGCTATGTGGGTATTATTTTGTAGGCTGGAGAGAGATCCCATAAAGGGCTGAATTCCTCATTGCTTTGAAGCTAGTTGCGTGTGTTACTGCAGAAGAGCATCACCTCGATACCGAGGTGGCGTAGGCTCGCTGAGCCACCGTGCTCAGTCCTTTGCCAGAAATCAGCTCGGGAAAGCTTGGTTGTTATCGCTTTGCTTTCTTTTAGCTCACCCCAGCAAGGAGTTCATTGTTCACGCTCAAATAGTTGAAGATCTCTGCTTTCTAAAAGAGGCACAGGATATGAAAAACAGGTATTTCTCGCGTCGGGGCCTCAAACAATCCAAGCCCTTGTGGGCGAGAGAGCAGAGATGATGGCAGCTTTGCTGCTGAGCTGTGAAAAGGGGCTTTCTGACAAAATTTCCGTTTGCCTCATCGCTTCAGCTTGTCTTAAGGGAGTCGTCAGTGTTGTGAAGAAATACGAGCAGGGCTTCCTGGTGGAGGCCCAGTGAGTCAGCCAGGGGATGTTCGGGGAGGAAGGAGGCAACGTGAGGCTATTCTGCTTGCGAGTCGCCAGCCAGCCGGTGAGGCTTCTGGATAGGTGCTCGCGGGCGGATTGCAACGGCCGTCGAGGCAGCAACGCCGTCACGCAGACTCGGCGAACAGGTTCTCCCGTATCAGCCTGACTTCACGCCTCGGCTTCGTCTGCCCTGGGATCTCTGCCAGCGGTGGCCGCTTGCATCGGCCCGGGCTTGTTCACACATCCCGTGCTGCGATTCTGCGCTTCGTTCTGGCTCGTCGGAAAACTTGTGAGCAGCGGACTAAAAAAAAGTCAAGAATAGTAACACCTTCTACTATGAATTACTTCGAATCATCAAGGCAAACTTAGAGGTTATTTAAGAAGTGTTGAGGAGCTGTTTGACTAATGAAGAATGAATGATTTGTTGTCTTCGCCTTCTCCCCCCCCCCAAGTCATTATTTAAACCAGCCTTTATATCTGTGAAAGATTTTTTAAGATGACACAGAAACCTGCTAAATCAGGTCTACTTTAGACTTTCTACTCTTGACACAAGGTCTGTCGTCACCAGTGCAAAGAGACATTTCTTCTCATGCTTCTACTCTAGAGAAGTTTTGCCTTAGTTTTAGGGATGGGCTGACAGGTTTTGCAAGGTTAGAGGAAATGTCCCCCCCAGATTTTGAGTTTTCCTTAAGTGTGGGAAAAGCGTCAGGCAGAAAGCTTGGAGATGGACATGCTGAAATGTTTTTCTCCTCTGCTTTTACAGTTTGGCTCTGGTGACTCATCTGCAAAAATAAAACAAGAACAGATACCTACCTGAAATGTATTCCACTTCCAAAGTGATCCTTCTCTTTATGCTTCAGAATCTTCACTTTGATTTAAAAAACCATGGGTGAAGTCCTTGCTATATCTAAGTCTGTGGAGAAAAATCTGACTTCCTTTAGGCCAGATCTTTACCTAATTTTTTATTTTCACATCATTATGCTTCCTTTTTCTGCTTGGAAGGAGGCAGAAGTTCTGAAATTATAATAGTAGACCACTTGCTGGCTGTGTTTCCTGTCTGACCAGAGCACAGGTAACCCTGAATGTTGCAATAAAACTTGTGAAATTGCCTCTCTGTATTTGCAAGAGGCATCAATAAAGTTTGGAGAAGAATCTCCTGTGAACTCAGTGCTAGACCTTCTGAGGTTGGTCTCCTATAGCTGAGCTTTGCTAGTTCTGGCTCTATCGGACTTCTGTGAATTGGCTTCACAAGGTTTTTTAAAGCTGTGGTAGCCCTTAATTGGCAACAAAGGTTTGCTTATTGTCCAGGGCTCTCAGTTTATCTGTCTTTAGCATCTCCTGTGCGTGCTCTCTGCGTTCGGCGTTGAGCACAATAGAAACAGGTAGAAAACGGAAGGTGTCAAGTACAGAAGAGAAGCGAAGAACACACTTGTTATCTAAATCACTCGCAGAAACGTAGTGGAAGTATTGGGAGATTCTTACATGTCTCCACGTGTGTGGAGCAGATTGCAATGCAGCAAAGAATGATGCAGCAGAGGGATTTGTAGTCCTGTCTCCTGCCACAGAAGTGCAGAACTACTTGCAAAGGCTCTAGAACTGGAGTGACACAAAACATTAGGGCTTTAAACAATCTGAATGTGACAAACTAACTGGATTTAACTTCACACTTTGCACATTAACTTTTATACATTAACTAAGTCATGTAGCTGTTCTGTTTTGCACATTTTGACGTGACGCTGCTTCTGAACGTAGCTGACTCATTTATCTGCCAGAAACATGTTTTATGCTTTTTATACCCTGGCTTTGCAGTCTTTCCTGCCTTTCCCACACTAGCTAAAGTCACCACGGCTCCGTTCCCCCAGGTACTGCCTTTCTGAGGGTCTCGCACCCCTTCCGTTTTTCCCTCAGCGGGAGCAACAGGCACTCGGCAGTCAGTGACATCCTAACCTGAGCGCTCAGCTGCACCAACCAAAGTCTGCTGATGTCCTCAAGAAAAATCTGCTTATTAGTAGGTGTGGCTAGATGCAAGCGTTTGACTTGAAAGTGCACATGCATGCTGTAATGCACGTATAGGAGGCTTCATGCAGCTGGCAGCCGGCTCCACCTTTGTGTGTCGGGGCAAATACCTGGGAGTACTTGCTCCAGCCTGGAGCTTTCATAGTTGCTGCAGCGATGGCAGCAGCAAAGAGACCAAAGACTGGAGGTGACACCCTTGGGTTGGGATACAAGCTCTGTGGCTGGGAGCATCACCATGTTGTATCTGTATTCTTGGAGGATTATTAGTTGGCACACACTGAGGAACCATAGCTCACCTACTTGGACTTACCCAAAAACTTGAGAGGCCAGAATACCATTACTCTCCAGCCATACCTGTGTTTATTGGGAAGGCTTCAAAACCCAGGAACACATGCAGTCAGGTATTACAGTCAAGGCAGGACTGCTACTATGACAGCTACTACAGCATTATTCATATTATGGTTTTAGCCATGCACAGTGTTAACTAGGAAGAAGTTAAGTCAACCCAGAGCAGTCCTAACTCTGCTCCTGCTGTGGCCGCTTGGATGTTTTCCACTGCTTCCATGGGAGCAGGGGCCAGATTCTGAGCCGTTCCCTGAGCTCGTGCTGGGCCCAACTGAGTGACCCTGCCTGAGCAGGGGGGTTGGATTCGATGATCTCCCGAGGTTCTTTCGAACCTCAACCGTTCTGTGATTCTGTGAGTCTGAGAGTGGAGTACTTTGGCGGGTAAGAAAGGCCACTGCACCTCTAGTTGTGAAACTTGTGGCCTGTCTGACTGTTATCTGATTCAGAATTAATAAATGCCGTGTTTGTTAGGTTCTGGATATTAATGCTGCACAAAAACTATGCAGGAGTAGCAAAAAGTTGCAAACTTTTTGCAGCCACATTTTCTGCAGGAAGCTGCTCTATTTTTCCCTGTAAAGCTCCAGAGCCTTCTGCAGGGAGCTCACCCGGAGGATGGGCACCGCTTTCCCTTTGCTGCGAGAGCATGCTCCTGGTGCTTCCAGTGAAGACACTGGAACACGCAGTTTCCCCGTGAGCTTTCTGAGTCTCCTCATTTCTCTGCTGTTCTAAAAATGAAGAAGTAAAACAAACTTGGCTAAAACTTACACTTTCAGGAATATGCTTTTTTTTTTTTCTTCTCCTTCTTTGGAGAAAAGATTTTGCTTGGACGAACTTTGTAGACTAACTTTTTTAGGCTCATTTCTTAATGCCTGTTTCAAATAAAATGTATCTTTTAGTGCAGCAAATGGAAAATAATAGCTTTTTCTTTCAGAAAAAGAATACCGAAATATACAGCAGGGTCTTACACCAGACGTGATAAATGATTTTAAGGGTTAGCTTGATCCTGGTTGCATCACTTGGTGCATCTGATCCCAGTAATTGTAAAAAGTACAGGCAGCGTCCGGGAATAGCAGGCACGTGCGGGTGAGAGCTGTCTGAGGTGAAGGATGTGCCCTGAGCCCGGAGGAAATTAAGGGCAGGCACCAGACCTGGCCGCAGGAGCCAAACATGGTAAAGGAATTAGCAAGTTCTAGCTCTAGTGCGACGACAGTTTGATTTAATTAAAATGTAGGGCACTGGGAGAAGTTAGGAACTGCTTGTAGGCTGCATGATGAAATCCAGCTGCAGCCTATTGAAAACAGGCTGGTTTCCCTCAAGTTTCCAGAAGGTGGGTATGGCCGGTGCTCCTGTTTTACCAGGCCAAGTCTTGGGCTTGGGTTATGGCAGAGGTGGATTGACTGCAACTCTCAGGAGTTTTTTTTTTTTAATGGCACTGTTGAGGCTTTGACTGAGCGCTGCTGAGCCTTTCAGTGTCATTTCAGGTGCTGTACCCAATTTTGTGCGTAGAAGCCTTCAGTCTCCAGAGCTGCCTGTTGGACATTGGTCGCCAATGTGCCGTTCTGATATGCTGACTTCAACTGGCAAAACATCTTTTTAAAGGAAAGTTTTATTTTAGAGGATGCAGGATATTTCCTTCAGGAAGAGCAAGTACTGACTTTTGCTGGGGTTAGGGACAGCAGTGCATGTCTTAGTGGTTGATGGTGGTCTTCAAACACAGCTGAACCACATGTTTCTTACCACTTTTACGTGCAGCCAATTTCTCAGAGGGAATTACTCTCAAAAAGGGTTTACTGAGGCATTTGAAAACCTGATTGCATGACAGCTTTTTTTGCCCCCCCCCCCCTTCCTTTCTGAAAAAATCCAAGAAGCTTCTTCTGGATTAAATAATAGAGCAAGGACAGGCAAAAACCAATCATCTTGGTTAGCAATGAATGATCCCCCTCTGGTGCTTAAATCCCACAGTGACTTTCAGAGTTTCCACATGTTCAAGAGTAATGCTGTTGAGAAAGTGGAAAGGATGAGATTTCCTCAAAAGAAAAACCCAAAACAAAAAAAACACAACCCTGTGGTGAACATCTCAGAAGTTAATTCCTCCAAATGCAGTCTTAGGTGGGATGTAGGTGATCCTGGGGAGAGAGTGTGAGCTTGGCCCTCTACAGAGACGCTAGCTATGTGCATTGAGAGGTGCCCCTGTGTCAGCTTGGCTGAAATGGCATTTCATTAGTAGAGGAATGATTCACTAGGAGAGGATTTTGTCCTCTCTGTATTAAAGTTTGGATGGGGAGCACGCCTTTTTTTCTAAATCTTTGCATCTGTAGTCCTTGCTTCTACAGCTGAAATTTTAATTATGCTGTTACAGAAACGCTCATATTTATTTTTCTGGGAAGACAATAAATAACTGCACATAACTTTATTTATTGCATTTCAGGCAGCAGCAGCTGGTCTTAGCTATGTTGGGGGATATGTCATTAATACCTACAAGAGCTATGACAACTTCCTGCAAGACAAGTACGCTCTGTTGCCAGCGGTGATCATTATTTGCGTTGCCATAGTAATGTTCATCATTGGGTTGATCGGCTGCTGTGCCACCCTCCGGGAGTCACGAGTTGGACTGGGGCTGGTAAGTACTGTACATTCTTGCACGTCCTCTTTCACACCCTGTTGCATGGTACGCGAGTTGTGTGCGCAGAGCTGAAAGCGAACATGTTATTTGGAAATGCTGCTGAAGCACTGCTCCTTCGTGGGAGCTACGTACTGCTGTGAGGCACCAGTTGATGGTGGGTGAGGTGCAGGCTAAGTGATTAAAGTTTTGCTGCCTTGCGCAGACTAATACCATCAGGCACTTAGAGTTTTCCTGACTCTGACTTAGCTAGTTTGCTTAAGAGAGGAGAATACAGAGCACGAAGTTTTGAGGAGCGGGATGGTGGTGAGAGAGCAGGAGATGTGAACTTCCAAAGCAAGCAAAACAGATGTATTTTTTTCTGCTGACTTTCGTTCTCCTAACCCTAAAGGATGTATTGACTTCTTGCAGAATGACCTTGAAAAAGCTAGAAAGGTAGAGGCTGAATAACTTAGGACCCCCAGCTCATGCCTTCAATGTGATGCAAGCTCAACAAGCAGTGCCCAGCATACCTGTTTCAGCCTACCTCAGGTACTGCAGACAGTGTCCTGAACACTTTGCAGTCTAATTGCACAGATCACTTAAGTTGAGGGAGAGACAGGCTGCCATTCCTTTATCAGCAGTTACGAATAGCGTGGTGCTGCCTGCAGAACAGCCCGCGTTCCCATCCCTGGGGAACGATCCAGGTAACCATGTTCTTGGGAGTCCGAGACCTGGGGAACTCCAGTCATCGCCATGCCCATACATGATAATCTCCTTTTTCTAATTATTTTCTGGAGATGGTTTTAATTCATGAGGCAACAGTGGATAATAATATTAATTTACTCAACATTATCAGTCTCTGCGGGGGGGGGGGAAATGTGTGATTGCATTCAAATGCTGTGTATCCTTACAGTCTCCTTCTTTTGATTTCAGTTTTTGGCCATTATTCTGGTTATCTTTATTGCAGAAGTATCAGCTTTTGTCTTGGGGTTTGTTTACAGGGAAAAGGTAAGAATTAGCATCTCTCTGCTAACATAGAAGTAAAGAATAGCTCCTTTGTTGTTGGAGCATTCCAGTATATCCAGCTTTCTTGCCCTTCATCTTGTATTCTGAGATCTGCAGGGCAAGTGGTTACAGTGGGGACGCAGAACGAGGATGTCGCCACCGGGTAGATGAATTGACCCTTGTCAGCAACATGATGAATACATTAAGTATCTGGCAGGCATCACAACAAACTCTAAGTTGGATTAAGCAGTTGTTGATGCTCACAAAAGAGGGCTCTTAAGTCAAGGGAGATCAGCTTATATCCAGGAAATTATTCTGATTAAGTGCTACCCGGGTTTTATCTAAAACTGTTTTTTTTTTTTTACTTTGGGGATACAGATCTTTTGCAGTTTCCTTTAGATAATATTTTGAGCTCTTGTGTTAACCGAAAATGGATATTTTTCTCTCAAAATAGGTTAAAACTGACGTGCAGGGCACAATGCGTTCGGTCTTCCAAAAGTATGATGGGAAAAATCCAGAGTCTACGGTTGTGGATTACTTGCAAAAACAGGTAAGAAAGTCTTTAAATTCAGCTGAGAATTATTTAGAAATCAATCAATTGGACATTAAGCAAGGGATTTGGCCTGGGAATGGGAGGGGAGGAGGGTCAGTGTGGCGGTATCCTAGAGCTCTGCTCTGCAGCAGTAGTTAGCATCTGATTCTCCCTGGCAATTGGGGTGCTCCTTGCTTCGCAGAGCTGGCCTTCAGGGTCCTGAGGTGAAGTTCACGTAAATTAACGACCTTGCTGACACGAATGGCCTTGGGATCAGATAAACGAGTACATATGAGCAACTGCTGCTGAGAATCCTGTACCATAAAACAGAAAGACGATAGAAGAGTCTATCCTGCAAGCTGTCGCCTAAATGCTATCTTTTACAGCGAATAAACTGACAAGGTGATAATAATGTCTGAAGGGAAGTTGATCTGTAATATCTACTGCTGTTTCCCTGAAGTACTACTACTTCTTGTAAATCCGTCTCCTTCATGGTGATAGCCGTGCAGATAGCATTACTAACTAAACGATAATGTTAACTTGCTGCTTCTTTTTTTCCACTGGCAGTTCTCATATAGCGGCTGACAACTGCTGAAGCCACTTCCCTCTCCTTTCTTTTTCTCCGGCCTGTAAAGTAGCAGAAGGCCATGCTGCTTTATGTTCATGTTCGTGTGTATTCATGCATCCGTGTAACTATTTTGTGTCTGGCAGCTTCACTGTTGTGGGGTAAAGAACTACAGTGACTGGACGACCACACAGTGGTTTAACTCCACGAGTAATAGCAGTGTCCCTCTGAGCTGCTGCAGGCAAGATCTGAACAACTGCACGGGGCGTCTGGATCAGCCACAGGAACTCAATACACAGGTGAGGGTAGAAGGCACAGTTTCTCATGTCCATGTTACGCTGGCCCATGATCATTCTCTGAACCAGCCAGAGCCAATGAGGAAAGCACTTTAGGGAGGATGTAGAGATGATTTCTTCCAATCCTTTCCAGCAGTTTGAATCCCAGACTCTCTTCTCCCCATGTGTTTTCAACTAGGTAGTTTACTTCTCGCATAATTCTATAAGAGCACTTAGATAACCAAAGGAGAGCAGCAGGTGTTTTCATAGGCACTAAATCTGTGTATTTGGCCTTTTGGCAGTCCTCCCTTTGGAGCTGCTACAGCAGCAACGTGACTAGGCCAGAGTACTATGCGTGGGCGAGTCGTTGTCCAAACAGTTCTGGAATAAAGGAAGATACTCTTTTAGGCTTGACTTAAACTGGAAAATTACGCACTGGATTCTTCAGTTTGGGGCACAAGCCCCATAGATTTCCTTCTATAGAGATCACTGCTGGTCTTCATAGGGCTGAGTTTTGGGTACTTATTTTGTGCAATAAGTGAACTGAGCCAGAGGAGAATTCTAGAAGCGGCAAATGTCAGCGAGTAAGAGTTTGGCAGTGCATCTCCCCAAGCAAGAGGAGAATGACAAGCCATCAAGTCTGGAAAGCAAGAATGGAAGCCATCAAGTCTGCAGTGGTTGGTTAGACAGGCTCTACAAGGTCCTGCTTTCTTTCAGAAACTTAAAAAAAAAAAAAAGGGGAAAAAACCCCAACCCATCCAGCTGAATTATCTTTTGGCTTGTTTTCACTTTTCTCTTTCTTGGCAGGGCTGTGCGGAGGAGCTGGAGTCTGGGCTGCAGAGTGTACTCAGCTATGCTATGCTTGTAATCCTGGGGTTTGCCATCGTAAAGGTACTGGTAAATGTTTCTGTTTCTTCCCTCATGGAAAATAATGTTGCTTCCCCTTTGATGTCCTCTGGCTTTTTCTTCTACCATGCCCTTTCTATGACTGTGAGGTAGACCCCATCCTCTATTCCTGCCTTGTTTTCTTCCAGTTTTCTCCTTTTTGTCTGCATGACGAGAAGGAGAGGGATCCAAAAAAGTGGTTGGGGATTTGAGGTGGGCAGTGAATAGAGCTGTATTGGTTGTTTGGTAGGCAGTACAACCAGCTAGGTGTGCTTAAAGGCCCAGATCTAGAATTCTTTATTAAAACAGTAATAAGCTTTCCTGTACTTAACAGGGATTTTAAAAATTGCTCTTCAAAGTTTGTTTTTGGACACAAGCCAATCAATAGTCCTATGCTTGGAGACCTGGAATGAAAATGGACAACAAATACGACCAGGAATGAAAACAGCTAGACTATTTATAGAATTGCAAGATACGAATTAAATGAAAAGAAGAGGGAAACCAAAACAAGTTGTCCCGCGAGTGAAACCAGATTTTAGAAGTCCTAACATAAAACTTCTAGTAACTGGTACACCCAAGAAATGCGTACGCAGCTTTATGATTTGACCTATACATTTCAGCCTGGTGGTTTGTCACTGTTCCTTGTACCTTTTCGCCAAGTTTTGTAACCTCTTCCTTGCTGACAGAGGTGAACATTTAATAACAGCAAAATGTTTTCCCTTTGAATATGTTTTCTGTGAAAGAATATTGGTAAGTTGAGCCAGTGTAGAACACTTGCTGTTTAATATCCCTTTCCTGAACTCAGTGCAGAAACAAAAGCCTGTCTCTTCAGATGTTATTTCAGGATGGGAGCTTGACTTAGTTAGAATGTCCTTTTCTTAATTCTGGCCCTAGGAGAGAGGTGATTGTTTTTACTGCATTATATCTCATAGTATGAGTTTTAAGTTTTTCAGAAGTTTCCATCACTTCCTTTCCCCCTGTAAAATGATCAATTTTATACTCCCATAACATGTCCCTTTTAATAAGTGTCTGTGATGAATCCTTCCAACACAATTTCTCCTGTGATCATCTTCTATGATTACCATGACATATTCTGCACTCTTATTTACACATCTTATATGCTTAAATATTTTATAAAGTTACATTTTAAGTCCTATACTTTCATTGTAATTATTCCCACGGTAAGATACCTAGGAATTAATGTGTAAATTAATGGGAGAACCCAGGGAAGAAAAAATTGAGTTGGAACTATTATTCAAATGTGACATATAAAAAAATCACTTTGTATTTATTTTCAAAGTGTTTTCTAGTATGAAAGGAACGTCCTTGCTATGATGATAAAAATCTAATTAACGCTTAGGTAATGGATCTGAGGAATGAAGCAGAAAGATGAAGCAAAACTAAATCTCTCTTGTTCTCTCTCTTTTTCAGTTCTTTGGCATGCTGAGCGTCTGTGTGCTCACTTGCAAGAGAGAAGACAGTGGATATCAGCCTCTTTACTCAGGGGTGTTTGCTTGATAAAAGGCAAAGACCTTTTTTTTTTTTTTTTTTGCTTCCTGATGATAAAATAGATTTGTAAAGATGAACGTTAAAGGACAATTTATGACCTTTTTGTTAAATATTTTATTTTATTTACATGAAACGGAAATCACGTAGTGTATTGGTTTGGAAAAGTTTCTTGTGGGTGTTGTGTGAAATGACACTCAAAATTTAGTGCTGTGTAGTAACTCACCCTGTTCTTAAGCACTGCAACTTCCTGTAAGGTTATTTTAGGTTTGCCCTTGTGACTTTCTCTACAGAGCAACAGATGCTGTAGTAAACTCCAGGAAGAAATCTACTTCTGCAGTTTCTTTCTGTACCCTAAAACACGCAGAAAGAAACGTTATTTTTAAATCACTAAACCGACTGAGAAAGCAGGAGGTATTCACTGACTGCACAAATATCAAATCTTTCTCATGACATGGTTAAACAGCAAAAGAAATTTTTTTAATAGGAGGTTTAAATATTCCTTATAAGCCCAGGGAGCTACGAGACATTTCTCCTGTATCTGGTGGTGTTTCTTTTGTTCCTCCTTGTTACGGTCATATTGTGTCATTCAGTTTATTGGGGAGGTTGTTAGTGCAAGACAACCCTTTGGAGCAGCGTTTAAAAACTAAAACAGAAATTTGCGTTGTCTTTTGGAATAGCTAGCAAATGTGAACAACCCCAGGTTATGAGCGGGCCTGTATTTTGAGCTTTTGGGCTCGGGGCATCTCTAGTTTGGGGTTTTGTTGTGTTGTCTTTTTTTTTTTTTTGGAAACTAAAAATTGCTTATGAAGCAGGGCTTTTGATTCCCCCCCCCCTTATACTGATGCTTTTATATTTTGCCTGCACATAGGCACACTTTCTTTCTATTTAATGTAGATGTTGCAAGAGTTATTCAGACGGATACAGGCTGCAAGGTGGGAGCTGCAGGAATGGCTATGTAGAAAGAGGACTCTGGGAGGGTTAGTGCTGGGTTCCCTGTCTCGGTGAAGATCTGGCTGCTTTTCACCGTTAAAAATATTAAGGTGACACATTCTTGCACTGGATAGTTGACCCAGCAACTTCAATAACCTATTGTCTGGCAGTGTCACATGATTCTTTGTTTGCTTTTCTTTTTTTCTTAAAAGATCTGCTTAACGTCATCATTTCTTGGATTGCATCATCTCTTTGAAAATGATCCTTCTTTATCACATTTGTATGTTAATCTGTTTCTCAGACCTTTAGGGATTTTTGGTTTTAGGTTTTTTTTTTTTTTAGGACTAAGATGTGGGGAGGGAGGGAGCTTTGAGCTATTCTTGATTAGAGGATTGTGGAAAAGAAGCAGCGTGTTATTTCTTTAAAAGGATAAGCAGTCCCTCCTGTAGCAAACACATATATAGCTATTTAGAAAAAAGGAATTTGGCCTAAGTGTAAGCTGTTTTTCTTTATTTCCCCCTCCCCTTAAAAAGGAATTTGGGGTAAGCGTAAGCTGTTTTTCTTTATCCCCCCCCCCACCCCAAAAAGAGATGGAAAAAGGAATGTTTGGAGGGTGATGATGATACTCTATAGGAGACATACCAGTATGAGTATGTGTACATGTTGAAAGTGTTTTAATTTTTATTGAGGGTTTTGTCTTCTGTTTAATGCCAAAATAAACCAAATTTATTTAACCAATTAATAAATGCTGTTTTTTTTTTTTTTTTTGGTTGTTGGTGGTTATATGTTACGGGGTTTTTTTTCTTTTCTTGGGGGTGGGTTTTTTGGATGATGTAAAGTCTTTCCTTGCAGGGAAGGGCAGGCACAGGAGTCGGGTGGGAGATAACCAGGAGACCGGGAAGAGGAAAGGGTGCCAAGAGCAGCCAGGCTTCAGAGAGGGAAGGGGCGCAGACGGGTGCCAAGAGCCACCTGCTGTTACGGGGGGAGGCAGTCGTGGTCACGGCCACCCTGATGCCAAAGACCAGAAAAAAAACGAGCGCAAGCAGCCGGCAAGAAACAAGCAGGGCTATTGCAGCCTTTACTTATGGCATAATTTATCCCTAAGGCATCATCAGGTGGTCGGGAAAACATTGCACGTGAAACCTGCCCCCCCCCCCCACAAAATTCTGTTTACTGCTCCTGAAAATAATAAATATGGAAGGGAGGGGGAAAAAAAAAAAAGGTTGACGGTCAGAATTTAGCTTAACTTTTCTTCCGTGGCAAATGCAAACCATCGTGGCCGTCCTGCACCAGAGCGTCGGCAGCTTGTTTAGTTCTTAAAGGTCATATGGATTTACCGCACTGCCGCGGCGGCACGGAAAGGGCCGGCTGAGGGAGGGTGAGGGGGAACCGGGTGACGCCGCCGCAGCCGTCCACCCGCCCTCGCCCAGGAGGCGTCGCCGCAGCCGCCCCCCCGCTTCGCCTCAGCGCCGCCTCACTCGCCTCAGCGCCGCCCGCTTCCCGCCCACCGCGCGCGCCGCGGCCGCGCCGCGGCCTTCTGCGCATGCGCCGCGCGAGACGGGTTTAACGGCCGGCCGAGCGCGCGGCGGGTTTGAACGGGGCGGCGGTTGAGAGCGGCGGGGCCGAGGCCGGGTGGGCGGGCGAGCGAGTTTCCTTCACCGCCTCTAGCGAGCGAGCGGGGGGGGGGCCGCGGTCGCTGCCGTGGTGAGAGCGTGGCTGGGGCGGGGGGGGAGGGGGATACTACTTGTGTCGGGTGAGAGTTTAAGCCAAAATTCAGCTGTAAAAAAAGCTTATTTGATCACATTTAGTAGGTGAAAGGCACTGGTCTGCCCTACTTTTCTGTTAAGCGGGATATCGCCAGTAAGATTGCGGGTGTGATAGAGGATTTTCAAGAGGAAACGCTTCCTCTGGAAACAAATGTCTTAAAAGTAGTTAGGAGTACCTGCGAAGACTTAACTTTTCAAGAGTAAGTGCCTGGGGCGGGTTTTGGAATAACAAATGAAGCGTTTTTTGTTTTGGAAGTATTTGGAGAAAGTATTTAATCCTTTCTGCTTTATTGTCATAGAATATACCTTCTGTCGTCTTTTAGCGGTTAGAAGTACGAGAAAAGGCAAAGAGGACGTAACCTGCCCCCGTAGGGCTCTGAGGGCAGAACTCCGAATCGTTACCGTAGCCGTTTACCGCTTAAAAGCCAGGTGAGTCTTGGGCTGATCCTTGAAGGCGGACAACTGGGGTTATTTTGCATTATAAAGAAATGCTCTGCAAGTACAGGGCCCACCATAAAAATGCCTCGGCAGCTGCTGCTTTTTTTCCCAAAACTCTGCAAGCTTGAGGTCCTGTGACAGTGCAGGCTGCGTGCCGGTCCATGGGCATGCTAGCTGTCACTTCTGACCCTGCTGCTACCCTAAATTCCCCCTGTAGTTTTGGGTCACAGGGTCTTATGTGCGATATGTATGGTGTGGCTGAATTCTTCAGGCAAGCTTTAGACAAACTGGAAAATGAAATTGATGTTTGCAGTTTCAAAGAATGAGAATGAGTTAAAGAACTCCTTTGTTTTACTTGTAATGCTAGCAGTGGTCTGGCATAGAGGCCCAGTTCCATATTTACTTTTTATTTTTCCTTGGTGGAGTAGGGAGATGCTTTGAAGTAATTGCTATGTTATAAATGTGAAGTGTTTGAAGGATAGCTAACGTTTCTTGGGTTTGGGCATGTTTTTTCTGTAACTCATAAGATGTTTTTGGCAGCATTTGCTTTCTACGTTTTTGCAATATGTAAGTTGCTTCATTTTTAACTAAGGTATGTGTTTAAAATCTGGATTTTTCTCTCTGGATTTCCCTAAACAATTGGAAGTGTGGAAACATATGCCACATGTTGGAAATGCAGAAGTGTCACGTGAAAATATGGTAATTAGCTGGTAACTAATTTAGCAAGCTTATACTGGTTCGTAGTATTTTAAAACTAAAAGCAAAATAAAAGCAAAGCAAAGCTTCATTTTTAGGCATCAGCTAACCACTAGAGGGGGCCTGTACAAGGCCTATATGTATAAGAATTGTTAATAACATTAGCTCCTTTAAGCTCAGGCTTATAGCACAGTTGGGGAAGATGCATTTCAACATTTCTTTTTCCTCAGTTATTTTCTAACAGCTAAAATATAGTCCCACAAGACTGACCGGCATACAGTAATACTTTTTGTGCTTCTATCTTTCGTAAGATGTTAGTATGGAAGTACACGTTTCCTTTTCCTTTAGTTACATGTCTTTAAAAGTTTTAAAAATATTGATCATTTGATGCAATCTCTGAAAAAGCCTTATAGCAATGATTTATATAAATCATATAGTTCTTCTTTACTACAGTAAATTTCTGACTCCTGCAGTAGTGAGCCCCTTGATGCAGTAAAGGCTTACCTAGGTTCATGGGGGGGGGGGGTGGTCATTGTACTGATATTCGACTTCATTTATCTACCAGATTTGGACATGTCGCTTTGCGTAGTCTAGCCTCAATCACTTTGTGTTTCTTGTCCTGTTTTCAATTTGGTAAAGCAAATAGTAGTTACTGCATTTACAGCTTCAGCTAAGTAAAGTTTTCTGTTTGCTTCTTTGACAGATCAGGGTCCTGTTTGTATGCTTAGTGTTTGCAATGCAGGTCTCTTTTTTTTTTTTTTTTTTTTAAATTATTGCGTTCTCTTTTATTTTTTCTCGTCAGGAAAGTAGAGGAATATGGCTTCTTTAGATCTGCAGGACTTATGCTTGCACATCAACATGAAGATTTCAACTATCAAAAAGACTCTTCAATTAAGAAACATAGGTAACAAGAAATTAAGAGTAGATTTTGTTTTGGTGTGTTCTTATACAGAGAGAAGTGTGCCTGGATAGGCAAATGTATTTTAACAATGGGTTTTCCAGGAGGGAGACATAAATGGCCAGCTCAAGGGGCTATTAGTAGTAGTGCTGAGCTATGGGATATTTTTCAGTAATAGTAGTCATTGTTCTTATCTTGGCTGTGCTTTTTTTTTTTTTTTTACCTCCCAAAAATCAGTTGTGTAATTTTGACAACACTGCTCCTTAGTTTAGTGTTGATGGAAGGTGCCAGTCTTCCCTGCACATCCTTGCAGGACATAGGAATGCTCTGATTAGACAAGGAATGAAATGTGATATGGAAATCAACTAAACTAGTGGGAATGAGCAAGGATGGCAAAATGGGAACATTATCAGGGAACTAGAGACAGGCACCAAGTAGCAAACATGGACTAAGAGAAAGGATGCTCCTCTGAGACTTGGAAACAGGTGGTTAATATACTGTACGTTTTGTACACTTAGTGGGAAAAGCTCCAGATGGCAGAAGAAAAGTATCTTAGTGAGTATGTTAAACCTAATTACAAAAATGCAAAAGAATGGATGGAGGTTTATACAGAGGTCTTTTCTCTTAACATTCCAGAACTGCCTGGTTGTGATGTCAACACACTATTTGTGTGTAACAAACTTTAATTAAATTGATGTATTGAAATTAATATAAATGTTTTAGGTTCATCTCCTAACCTTTGTTAGGCACAAGTAGCTATTACATAGAATCATAGAAATGTTGGTTGAAAGGGTCGTCTGGTCTAATCCCGCGCTTGAAGAGGATCCTCCCTGAAGAGGACAGTACCTTTCTAGCTCTGCTGAGCAGAAGGTGGTTATGATGGAGAACAGAGTGCACCAGGCCAAGCAGCTGTGGGAGCCAGGTTTCATTTAAAACCCTCCATCTGCAAGCTGCGGTAGTTGTAGAAACGGCTTAGTGCTTTTCAGGATCGTGCCAGAGAGGAACCTTTGTTCCTGCAGCAGCTCTAAACTCTGTTGGCAGTATGCAGCAGGTAGTTGATGGTTTGACCAGAGAATATTGTTGCTTCTCCTGGGAAGATATGGTGGTTGGAAAGGGTAGAGTTTGTGGGTAATCAGTGTTTGTGGGAGGGGAGGGAAATGTGGTTTTGTTCTTGCAGTGGTGGTGGTTTGGCTCTTTGGATTTTTTTTTTTTTTTTTTTTTTTTTTGCTTAACACTCTCTCCTTGACAGGTCAAGAACCATCACTGAAATCTATGCTCTGTAAAATAGGACATGAGATGGTTCTCTTAAATGAGCTCCTAAACAAAATGGAAATGGAAGTGCAACAGCAAGAAAAGTTGAAGAATTTGCTCAAAGTAATCTTTTTTTCTGTTTGTAAAATATTGAAAGATTCAAAAATCTCTGACGAGTCCCTAGTTGTTCTTTTATAGCTCTAAAGTGATATGTTTGGATTCATGAGGCTGCTTACAGGTAAAAAGGTGTCTTGGTTGCAACAGCGACGTCACGATCAGAGTACTCTGTTACTGCGAATCATGCCAGTAGGCTTTGGATCAGATTTCTTTCCTAATCCGATCAGAAATAACGTTATTTGTAAAAAGAGGAACTCTTTTCTAGAGTTATTTTATCCTTTTACAGAAGGAAACCTGCTGAGCTAACGTGATGGAAAGAGTACGGAATCGCCCACATGACTAAGACCAAACTCGGAACTCAATTGGCATGTTGTGGGCTCATTTAAATTCGGTCACCCAGAATTTTCTTCCGGTGGACAGCTATTGTCCATTCTGTTGTTAGCAATATATGAAAATAACTTGTCCACAATCTGTGCTCCGGATTCATGCTGGAGGGTTCAGTTATAAGTGGCTATGCTGGTGACCTTTAGGAACTTTTAGTGCTTTTGTAATGGTTATAATTCTGGTTATGACAACGCTGTTGCATCTGCTTGTCTTAAATTTCACTGTTTAGTCAAACTTGGTAGGAGAGAATTACATGGAAGTAGTGAACTCATGCAAATAAAAAATCTGGAGATGGTAAGGGCCAATGGCCGTCTGCCATCAAGTCAGAACTAGGTGGTGATATAAAATAGATTCATTGTATAAACACTCCTGGGTGACACTATTCCCCTTTTTCCAGTGTAGTAGCTCCAGCAACTTTTGGATGTCTTACTGTTAGCTTTGTTATTGAAAAGTAAATCTTCTTTACAAGAGTTGCTGGCAGTGATAGTAGAATATGGCTTTTATTTTTTTTCTTTAAGCAGTCATTTCCTCTGGAAGTGAGGATGTCATTTGAGACTGCTGCCAGGTGGAAGGATAAACATTAGAATGAAACAAAAGTGTTAAATGACTATCTCTACAAAACTGTAGTAGAACTCTGGGGAAAATGATACTATGACATAAGCAGCAACGTTTCTAGATGTTGAGCATTGTCAGTCTAGGAAAAATTATTTGCTGATTTAGGATTAAGGTGTGGCATGGCTAATGGAGCCTGTAAAAACATGTTTTGGTAGTATGCTGCTTTGTGGCAGTTTATATCGTTCTGCTAGTAAACTGTACTTGGCTTGCATACAACTCTTAAAGCAATTGCAAGTATGCTTTGTGAGCTTGGACGGAATCGGTGATTCATGGGAGCACATCTCTCTTGTAAGATAAAGTAAGTATGATTACATTTTACTGGACAGTAACAAATTCTTTTAAAACCTTTGAAACTACACTACTAGTGAAGAGCACTGATCAGGCGTCTGCTTTCTGTGTTTACGAAATTTGGGTATCTTTATAATACCTTGCATTTAGATGTGACGTCTGAGCAGCTTCCTATTCTCTCTTCTTAAAGAATTATTTCTTCTGCTGTTCTGCACATGGTAATTCAGAAGCCTTGAGAGAATCAGGAAACGCTTTCTCTATAGATATATTGCTTTTTCCTCCTGATCAAAGTCTGTCTTTTTCAGCACAGATGATAAGGAGATGCTTCCCAGAATAGCTCTGCAGAACCTATTGGTGACACTGTGGTTATAGGAGTAGAAGGCTAAAGAAATCACAATAGCCCATGAAACTTTCTAAATAATTCTTTTTATAAAACTAGGACTTGGGGCAGACTTACTGGAATTATTAAGCAGCTCTCCAGCACAGTGCACGTTTATAAAACAAGCAAAGAGAAAACCCTTTCTGCTCTTCGGGGAAAAGCTGATGAGTGTCACAGGTAGTAGCTATAAAAACTCTAAACTTATTGCAGGTAGTGTTACTCACCTGGAATGATAAAGTCTTGGAGAAGGCATTTGCTTGCTGTGCCTGCTGATTCTCCTACCTCGTATGCAGCTGTCCTTTCCACATAATGGTGTTGTCAGAACTTTCCTTCAGAAATGGGGAAGGTGATGAGAGAAGGGAATAAGACATGACAAAGAATCACTGCCTGAGAACTTCATTGCATTTGTGCTAAAAGACAAAAGAACTGCTTGCACCAAGATAGCCCACAAGTTCAGCAAAGTGGACAAAAATTGTCGTGGGTGTTCGTTAAGTTTAGAGTTCACGTTGTTCTTTCTTTTCCCTGGTTTGGTAGACATATAAGTCATTTAGACTTGAATGGGAAATCCAGAGCGGTGCTTTTCAATACTTACACATTGATACTGTGTCTTCATAATAATAAATACGGGGGTCTAAATGAGTGGTTCTATTTTTAGATCTATGCAAAAGCTATGGGAACGATATATTCAATTAGAATATTTATCTGTTTGTATTTTGGGAATGTAGGTGAATTTCCTGAAGGAAGAATTTCTTCCTCCTACCGTTTTCACAACCCTTCCCCTGCCTAGACCTGCTAGGGCATATTGTTAAAGATTATTTCTTGCCCTCTTAAATTTTTCTCATTTTGAGGACGTGGACAGAAAGGTTCATGTTTGCTCACCCTTAACTTTGCCAGTTGCTCTTAGGTAAATTAGTTAAAGAAGTGGGATGACGGGGAGAGAGCAACAACATTTCTTAATCAATTAAGAATTATTCTAGCGTTGTCCTAATAGTAAACTGATTTCACTTGCATTACGTTTAATAGCTTCAAATTTCTGAAGTCTTAACGTTAATTTCAGGAGCTCCAGAAGTCTGCTGAGAGAGATCAAAGTGAAGCACATCACCTCTGTGAAAATATTCCTCCCCATCTGCCTAAACCAACTCAGAGCTGGTATGTGATACTTCAGTGTGGAGGAAGCAGGCTGAGGGTGGCAGTGTACAGCTGCAGCACTGTACAGCTCTGCTCCTTTTATTGGGTATTTGCTATGAACTTTTGGGACCCAGTGTTGTCATATATATTGAACTGTAATTTGCTCCAGACTGATCGTTACCAGATACTGAGCTTGTGCTCAGTCCTGTCAAATCCCTGAGGTAAAACTTGTAAGATAGCAGTTTGTTCAGATGGGAGCTTCCAGTGGCAGCTGTGATATTATAGTAGAAAGCTAGTTCTTCTGTAAGTCTGAGCATTGCTTCTCTCTGGATGGCTTAGTGATCCAAATCTGGACTCACTAGAACCGAATTTCAACACAGCGCTTCCCAATACCGTCAAACAAAAAATCCTCAAACTGGAGCATCTTTGTGTAGGGACTTGAATTCTGGTTGTGTGCTTTTTATTTCCCACCCCTCCCCCACCCCACAGCCTGAAATTTATTTTAGCCAGCACTGACATCCACCTCCTACCCTGCTGTGAGAGGGCCATACTGAAAGAGCTGTTCAGAATAAAGCAGCTGAAGTGAGAGAACAAAACACAAGTATGTGAAACGGAATAACTCTCTAGTAATCAAAAAGCTTCTAAGACATTATAATTGTGAGGAGCTTTTCTAGAACGGTCAACTCTTTCTCTGGCCTGCTGGAATCACCTTTTATTTTTGAGTGATGTGAGTGTATACCCAAGGGTCTCATTCCAGATTTTAATTAGTCTGGAGATGCCAGCCCGTGTTTCAACCCTTGCAGCTTTTCAGGAAGCAGTGCATCAGTCTATCTGAATTCAGCATTCCCAGTACGTGCCTTGAACCTGTTGGCTTCAAACCTGGTCTTTCTCCTAGTGCCAGACAAGCCTCAGGCTGAAAACATTACAAGCTTATTCCAGCAAAGTAAAAGGTTAAAGATGTGGAAACAAGGTTTTAGAAGAGAAAAATTAACTGTAATTTTTAGATTGTATATAGCAACATTCTGATGTGTTGCAGTATTACTTTTATTAAAACTTGGATCGTAGCTGGTAAGGTCAAAAGGATGACACGTCCAGGAGTGTGTGATCTTCTGAATGCCTTTAGACATGAACCCTTAGTTTGGGAGACAAACTTCTAAAATATGTCTAGAGATGTCTTATTTCTTTTTAATTTCCTTTCCTGGATTTCAGAATTGTTCTGCATTGTGGTGTGGCACAGAACAGAGCTTCCCCTTTCGCTCTGTGTTATGTACCAGGTACCTGGGAAGTTCAGCGAGGTGGCGCTCGCTGCCTTGTGCACTGCAGTCATGTTCCATGGAAAGTGGGATGCTGGGTTTGGCGGCGTAATATTCTGTGACGTGTCAAATCCAGGCACTCAGCTGAATATATGGGGCACTGCTGTGCTGTTCACTGTCTTGTGCTGTGGGATCTTTTGAGGGGTGAGACAAAGATCTCTTTTGTGGTAAAGCTAGATCAAAGAATATAATTTTTTTTGCAATATGTCATCTTGATAATTAAACTATTTCTGTTGCACTTTATAGCCCAGTCATGTCCTTGTATTTGATAACAAGGTGACATTGACATTGGCCAAATGCATCCTTTTCTTTGCTATCCTGCTACCAATGAGTAGGAGAGCAGCTAGGTGGGTGACTGGCGAACAGTTCTTGCTCAAGGCCCTGAGCTGAGGGGTTTGGAGGAAGGGTAAATGTATAAGTAGTAGTGTTGTAATAATCACTCAAAGCAGGAAATACCGTAGTTTTTTGCATCTTGCCTAAGAGACTCATACAGCCTGCTGGATGGCGTTGAGTTTATTTGCTTCAAAAGATTAATGGACGAGTCGGGCTTCCCAAGATTTGAGCTTGTTTCAAAGAGCTGTGAAGTATTTCAAATCTGCCTGCTAGACTGTAGCTCTATGCTCTGGTTCATCTGATTAAAATGTGAGGCCTCATGTTCTGTGAAATGTAACGGTACATTGAATTCTTAACCGCTCTGTACTGCGTTTGGATTGCTTCCAGTTTACCTGCTAGCAGCCCTTCTAGCAGAGAAATGAAGAGCTGTAATGAAGTCGGCTAAAATACAGAATTTGAAAGGGAGTAGGCTTTATTTATCTATTTTTATTTCGGAAAAGATCATGAATTGCGTTCATCCAGCCGAACAGACTGGTTGGAACTTACCTCTGTGAGCGAGCAGGCCTGCTAACGTATTGGTATTCTCCTGACTGCTTATCTGCTATTTATACGCTTAATATTCATTCATCTTACAGCATCACTGGGCTAACGGTAAAATGTGGAGAACAAACAAAAGTCATAGAACCTGAACGTGCAAAGAAATCTGTAAAAGAGCCAAGATTTATTAAAGAAGCAGCCTTAATAACTGCAGAAGAATTTGAAAGTGTTCCTGCGTAAGTAAGCGTGATTTTTTTTTTTTTCTTAGACCCTGTCATGCCACTTGAGGAGGCAAACAGATTTGGGAAGGTAAACTTCTGTGGAACTAAAAGACAAGAACTAAGAAATGTTTTGAAGCTATGTTTTGAAATGTTTTGGAACTAAGAAATGTTTTGAAATTTTAAATGTTCCACAGTATGAAATATCAGGCTGATAGCACCAAATAGTTCTTCTGCGATACTAGGAAACCTGAAAATGAAGCAGATAGAGCTGACTAGGTCCTTTTTCTATGCGTGTGCTGGGGAGATTGGAGCTAATCAGTTAAAACAAAACTGCTTATCTCAAAAGTCACTTTAGTTTTATGAACAGAAACCTATTAGCGAATAGTTAGATTCACTTTTTTTTTCGAGAATGGACATTAATAAAATGGGAGATGAGCCTACGCTTAAAAGGCAAAGGACAATGATAAATGCTGTTTTAATTGACTTGGCTATTGGTGTCTGTTTGATGGAGATCAAAGTTGTTAAAAGCAAAAACCACCTCCCACTGAAATCTTCTGAATTTCTGGAATAGGAAGCTGGCTTTCTCCTTACCATCAGGAACTGGTTAATAAATACCCTTGCTCAAGGCTTTTGTGTAGGAATAACTTTCTTAAATGGGATTTCGGGGCAATGACAAATATTTCTGCAAAAATGAGAAAATTCCTTTCATGCCTAAGGCTAAGTTGTTACCTAGACTCTGAGTTCAGTCTGCCCTGACAACTCTTATTTCAATAAGACTTTGTTTTTTGTGCGTGTGTGTTTCTGCGTGTGTTTTACTTGGAGCTTTCAAATTATCTGCTCCTAGAGCTTCCAGAGTTTTCAGGTGAGCAATGTCCGTTTTCTCCCACTGATTGCTCAGTCCTAAAATGAAGAGGTCTGAATGTTGAACTAATAGTATTCTTTTGGGTGCTGCTTAAAAATGCATGCCCCTGGCATTTTTATTCTGCCCATCACCTCCAGTGTTTGTGGTGTTTTATTCCCTTAGGTGCTTCTTTCCTAATACAATTTCGGTAAGGTGAAGCTGAAGCATTGGGGTTCTTGATCTTTGTCTGTGCTAAGGCAAGAAAAGTAAACCTAGACTATTCCAGGCAAATATTTTAAGCTCCATTTAAGGCTATGATCTTCCTTGATAACCTCTTCAAGTGTTTCCTTATCCTTGAAAGTGAAAAGTGGTGGTTGTGGGTGGGGGGAATGGGGACAGGGGCTGATTGGATGCTACTCTATTCATCACTGGCTTATAGAAAGATTGCATCTTTGTGTTTATAGTGCTATAGAAATATTTTTGTTCAGAAATAAATAGGGAGAAGCACGTTTGTGCTGTGAGGGAGATCTGCATGAATTTAAGAAGATCTGTTAATCTACCAATATCTTCTGTTGTCTAGCGATGTTGTAACATGTGATTGAGGGAGTCTACTATGCTTGCAATCTAAGCAGCAAATGTTTGTAACCCAAATTTTCTCACGCCTAATATATTCTTCTAGAAGAATCAGAATTTGGTTCGTGTCCTTGTACTCAAGGTCAGTCTGCACTGGTCCTGATGTAGGATCTCTCTATACCTGCTGGCAATAGTAAGAAGGGATACTACTGCGTTTTTTGGCAGCTCTGGTCCCAAAGCTGTGTGATTGTGATGGCACGGTCCTGTGCTATCGTGCTAAGTTCATCTGAAAGACTAATAAAGCACAACTATATAATTGCATAGGGGTCTAAATCCCTTACTAGTTTGGTATCGTGGGTTCTGCATCAGCAAAAATCTCATTCCCCAGCTGCCTTTCCACCACTGCTGTGGGAAGTTTTTTAACGGAAAGATCTAGGTGGTTTTCACCTGCTTTGTGCTGAATGTGGATAGGAATTTACCCCAAATTATTAACTGGAACATACAATCTGCTGTGACTTGATATGTTAGAACTCTGCAGCAGATATTTAACAAAGGTTCATGCTGTGTTTAGGTGCAGATATGAAAGTACCTTGATCAGATAGAATACTCTCCCCCAATAAGAAATTTATAAGTTATCTTAGCCTTCAAATCTGTTTCAGGAAGATTTTTTTTTTTTTTTTTTTTTTACCAGGAAGAAAAAAGATATTGCACAGTAGATGCCTCAGTTAACTGAGGCAAATTAAAATGCTTGCTTTACAGTTTTTCTTTTACATGACAGTGTTCCTTTTATTTGAAACGTTGTTATGAATGCAGAGTAGAGTATTTATATAAAAATGGCTGCACCTCCAACTTTGAATTAATCAAAATATGAATAAAGCTGAAAGCTAAGCTTTACTTGTAATCCAGTGTTAAGTATTGATCTGTCTGCATAGTTGTTTGAATGGATCTACTCTCCAAGGTATCTCATGTTCTGAGGGTTCTGCATTTGCAGGGGGATTCACTTCTTGGTTCAAGCTCAGCACCTTCAGGTCGGGATTAGCTTCTTTTTAGGAAGCTTAGAGTGCAGCTAAAGCAGCATAGTTTTGTGCAAACACTGTGAAGCATGTGTTCACTACATAAGGCAGAAGCTTAAGTAAGGGTCACGCCACTGACTTGGAGAACGCTTGAGGATGAAAGAGTTGCCATCCACATTCACATAGACAAGATAATAGGTTTAATCCTGTAAAATATCCCTTGGCTTTTGTGTGTAGTTGCTAAAGATCCTGTGGTATTTTTACTATCGCCATGCATTTTCTGATTCCCATTAAAGTCAAGCTACAAACCACAGCGTTTCCCACAGCAGGGAAAACAATGGCCTTAACTGACTGACTGGCTACAAATAACTTGGTGGCAATTCAGTTAGAAATCAGAGCAATGGCTTTGATATCAGGAATTCTTACAGATCCAGTGCAGAACTCTTTTTTTTTTTAAGTAGTGACTGACTAGTTTAAAATCTACAACAAGCACTTCCTTTTAGTTGCTAGCTGTAAAATGCCAATCCACATTCTGTTTTGGAATATTGAATTTTTAATTGATTAGCTACTTGTGCTTTATATTCTTTGCATATTTTTAATCTGATTGCAAAAACTCAGTCTTTGAAAATTAGGGAAGAATTTCTTGTCCATTGATCTCTTCAGTCTTATTGCCCTACAGCTTTTAGTCAGCTGATGGACTGACTATAGAAAAAATTAATTTTTAAAAAGAATTGTAACACGTTTCTCAATAGAATATTTATAATTCCACGCACTTGCAAACTGGTACTGAACCCAATACAACAGCCAAGCTTGGTTTGTTATAATGACTGAATGGTGATCATAAGATAATTCTGGTTGAAAAGGCCTCAGGAGGTCTCTAGAACAACCTCCTGCTCAGAGCAGCGTCAGTTATGGGGTCAGACTAGGTTGCTTAGGGCTTTGACAGCCTGCGTCTTGTAGACTTCCAAGCATGGAGACTGCGCAGCCTCTCTGGGCAAACTGCTCCCTTGCTTGACTGTCCTCACTGTGAAACAGTTTTTCTTTATATCTGGTCTGAACTTCTCTTGTTTCACTTTATGCCCATTGCCTCTTGTTCTCCTGCCCTGCACCACTGTGAACAGCCTGGCTCCATCTTCTTAACCTTCTCGTAGGTAATGACAGGCTGCTGTTAGGTTGCCCTGAAGCCTTCTCTTCTCCAGGCTGAAGTCCCCTTCTCTCAGGGTCTTCTCACAGGGCAAGCGCTCCTGCCCTCTCACCATTTTGGTGGCCCTCCAGTGAACTCAGTCCAGTTTGTCGATGTCTGTCTTGTGTCAAGGGCTCAAAACTGGATGCAGTAGCTAGAGGTGGCCTAATGAGTGCTGGGTAGAGGGGGATAATCACTTCTCTTGATCTGCTGCCTGTGCTCTTAATGCAGCCTAGGATGCTGCTGACCTTTGCTGCCAGGTAGTTGTGTATCAGAGCTCAGTGTAGAAAGGAACAGACATTTTTTTTTGTTTTATTTTTCTTTTCTTTACAACAGAAACTCTAAAAGCTCTGGATGCCACTGTGAGAAAATTTTCCTCATAGAGGAGCTGAAGGGGGCAGATGATGCTGTTCACTGTAAATCCTTTTGGAAGAGTTGGAAATGAAGATGATGCTTTGGGATAGGGTTGCTGTATGTTGGATTGTGGAAGCTGTAAGGCAGTTGCTTTTGTATAGTGAAACTAGGTTTATATTGGAATAATACCTCAAAACAGCCTAAAGGAGTTAGGGTAAGAAGGCTTAAAGTCAGCTCAGCCTCTCCCTCCCTCTCTGTTCCCATTGTTATGTGAACTAGAACATGAGGGAAAGATATCCAAGCTACCGGGAGACCTGTATTGGTAGGTCTAGGTAACATGACAGCATGCTGTGCAGGAGTCCCCTGTTCAATGATCTAAGCATGTTAGCTTTCTGCTGCACCTGTGATATAATATCCATTTTAGCATGTGAATGCTCTATAATTGTAAACTCCGTAACAAAACACTAAGGCCCCATTTTCCCTTTTTTTGAAAACAGTGGTAGCAGCAGAATGCTTTCCACTGCCAGTGGAGTTTAAAAGGAGTAGACTAATTTTTGGAGGCTTTATTCTATACTGTAGAGATCAAAGAGAAGTCTTTCTAACAAGAGAGTGGCAGCCTTGTTTATTCTGGCTTACCAACGTAACAGGCATTTAACGTTCTGAAGAATAAAAAAGATTGTTGCCGTTTTTCTGTATTGTATTTCTTACATTTCTTTTGTGATAATAATTTAGTGCCATGCAGGGATGAGTGCATTTGCTTCATGGGAACATTGCAGCAGGGCAGAATGCAGAGCTTTTCCTGATGCTGTTTGTTTGTCCTATGTGTTCCAAACATATGTCATTGGAAAATATGCAATAACATCTGAGAAATTACCAAAACAAATTGTTCGGATGCTTTACTTCAAATGCAAAGTTAGCCTAGGCTTTTATTGCAGTGATTTTCGGGGTTTCATCTTGTACTGTACTGTCTGTTAGTTGAGTTTCAGATTTCATTTCCATATAATTGCTTCCTAGTTTGTCACTTTGCAGTCTATTTCCTTTCCTGGAATACGTGTCTTTACATTTGTCAATACAGAATAGCCTTACTTGCAAATATTCCACTGTTCTAGTATTTCCACATCACTTTGTTTTTATCTTCTTGTGCTTCCTGTACCTCTAGGCTGTTGTCAGCAAATCTTACTCTTTTGATATCAGTGTTATGAAATGCTCTGAGAGCTCAAAAAGGGATGGCGGTACTATAGAACTTCTGCGTCTGTGTAGTTAGGTGGGCTGCACTGTAAAAGTGGGGAAAAATATGCCTGCAAGAGCAAACAAAGCTTCTTTAAGATTATAATGTGAACCAAATTGCACTCTTAGGCAGAAACATTTAATTTTAAAATTGGCTTTTGCCTTAGTCTTTGCGCAGTTGCTTGATTTTTATTTTTTATTTTATTTTTATTTTTCTACTTTAGTCGTTTAAGTGGTATGCTATAACCACAACCTTTATTCCATTTTGAATTGCTTCTGGCAGTTAAAGCTCTCTAATTTTTACTATTTAATTTGACATTCCGATGTCTTATTTTCCTGGTTTAGGTTTTATCTTTTTTATTTCGACGTTATTAAGTGATCAAAGAAAATGAACGAAATGAACTACTGTATTTATTTATTAACACAAAGCAGAAGCAGCCCTCTACCTGGGAATAGCATGATCAGTTAGGACTTAAAGGGAAAAATCAACATAGTGCTTAAATTCTGAGACTTTCTGGTTAATGATTATTTATTTATTCATTAGGTACATGAGAGGTCGTTTAACATATGATCAAATTAACGCGGTGATTCAAGACATGAACAAGGCTGTGGTTAGCAAGTACAGGATCCTGCATCAGCCACTGAAATCTATGAATGCCACTGTCAGAAATCTCTACCACAGATTCCTGGAAGAAGAAACTAAGGATACAAAAGGTATCTTTTACACTTGTTAGCACCAAACTCGTAGCATTTGGATGTTGCAGTGCAAGTATAAAACTACGCGAGAAGAGCTTAAATGACTGAAGAGAGCAGGTGCTTTTCATTTTATGGTTCAACTGGAAACATCTCATTTTCGGAAAACAGACCATCAGTGCATTCTGGAAGTTGGTAGAAAAGCCTAAATTTTGGGAGTGCCTAAAAACATCAGTCTTAATTTTAGAAATCCTGCTGTGACTGAGTCTCAGGTGGGGAACAGAAAAACACAAAACAACCTGTAGACTTTACAAGGATTTTTCCCTCCCTTCCCACCACGGGATGCCACAGTCGATATTGAACTTGGCCCTGAAGAGTTGCTCTTCCCTGTGGAGAGATCAACAATGCTTTGGCAGTCTGAAGCAATGAACTTTCGTTCTGGCTCCACTGACTGAAGAGAGTGGTTCTCCCTTGAAATAAATGACAGAGAATAAAAATGAGGTCTATCTGCAGATTGAATTCTAGACCACAAAGACTATAAAGGTCTATTTACTATGGAGAACTGGATAGTCGGTATAAAATCCAGTCACCATGGTCACAGTAGGAGCCTAGTTTATTCCTGTCTTTATGTACTAGCTTAACATCCTGTCTCCTGAGCGGATAGCAGAGGAATGGATCACAGTGGTAGAGTGCTACCTGAAACATCAGCATTGTTTCCCAAATAATTTGAAATGAAAACTGATGCTGGCCAGTGCCCCTCAGGATATTTATATCTAGATAAAGACGTGGGTTCTGTGCTTGCAACAATGCCCCAGTAGCTTATCAAAGGCTCGTGCTAGCTAGCTGTTTATAATAAGACAATAGGCTTTCTGCCTGACCTCCTATGTAAGAGCCTTGGCTATATAACCATTTAATCTCACTGCAAGAGCTCATAGTTCTTGCAACTGTTTTCCTACTCCTTTGCTACTTCTTGACAAATATTTCGCTCATCTAGTACTTGTTGCAGAATTTGCATTCTTCAGAGACAAGATGATGTGATCTTGTACTGGACGCTGTTTATGAGCTTCTGGGTGAAGTGATATAATTTAGGAACAAGGATGATTATTTTGCCTGAATAGTTTCCCCATAACTGACTTTTGTCGCTTTATTTTGACTGAAAGCACATCACTTTCATAGTGTGTTGTAGAAAAAATTTAGAATACACAAAGACTGAATTTGAAATTGCAATGAATAAACTTGATAACCAAACTACATGAACTGAGTTTTCAGTTTTTAAGCTGGAATGGACATGAACTATTTACAAACTTGATCTGAAGTTGGGAAATGTAATGAGCCATGCTGCAGTGGCTTTGGGGAAGAGACAGGGCTGTCTGCGTATCTTGATGTTTTCTTGTCTCTAGAAGCATAAGGGAGCAAAATCGCACCAAATTGTCTGTCTATTGCAATTTATAAAGCTGGTTACATTTTACAGGTTGATTTTTTTTTTTCCCGAAGATATGTGGCATGGTAGACCTCTAATATTAGAATCTACTTTTTGACATTCCTTTTGAGTACATATATGTAATCTATTCCTGGAAGGGGAGTACCACACATACCTGGCTTGGAGATGTCCTTAGAACGCCCTTATGTTTCCAAGTTTGGACATAGTGTTGAGCAAACTCTCTTCAGTCCCACTGAAATAGAGCTCTTTTCTGACGTCGCTTTGTTGTCTGCTTCTCAATTTCTGTTCTTAACTGAATGTCCTTAGTTTTTCACTGAATACCAAGAGTTGCGTGATGATATATACTAGAACTTTATTTTCTTTACTTTGGATTTTCCCTGACCGAGGTTGTCTAAATATTACGGTATCGTGACAACATCAGTAACTCCTAGATTTTAAATGTAGCTCCTCCGTGGGGAGGGAGTTCTGAGAATATGGGCGTGCCTAGCACATTTTATTTGGAGAGCTATAGGACAAATTTGTCCTATGAAAGTCAGTGTTGTAAAGGACTTTAACAAAAACCATACCAGAGGTGTACAACTAGATGACTTCATGTGACTGGCTTCTGATTTGGGCTCGGGTAGAATTTGCTAGGCAAGTTTTGCTTCAGTCTATTTCTTAAAATATTTGCTTCAGTTTCAGAGGTTGTTGAACTTTGGATTCTGATAACAGTATTAAATTGAAGTCCACAGTGAAGGAAGAGATAGGTCAAAACCACAGAAGGAATTCCTGGGTAGAAACAAATGTGAACATCTCAACAGTTTGGTCTGTAGAGCCATGAAAATGGCAGGGCTGAAGGAGCACGTAGCCATGGTCCTGGCAACCTTTAGGTGTAGTACCAGTGTTCAGTGCTGTAATGACCCAGGATGATTTTTGGACTCAGAGTTCTAACATGCCAAAGGGTGACCCTTCGGTACATAGTGAACGTACCCCCCTACTAAGGGCAGTAACTGAGAGAGACACCAAGGTAATGACATAAGAGCTCTGTTTCAGTGAGACTTACTTGTCTGTAAGTTACTTGTCTACTTGCAAGTTGTTAGGTGCCATTCTCATGCAGCTTTGAATATTGTTAACCTGCAGTAATTTTTTTTGGTTTGACTGTCACTGTCCTTGGGCCAATAGTAAGGAGTTTGACCCAATGGCTATAGAAGAGGTTAAATGCTAGAACATCTTTCCTATGCTTGGGGTGCTGCTCAGCCTGCATTGTGATCCTTGGTGGCATCAGTTGCAATGAGAGCACTGTTCTAGCTGCTTGAGAAAGGTACAACTAGTTAGAGAATTTTCTGTCGGAGAGTGTTTTTGTGCATGTGAGAACTATTGAGGCTTTTAATTTCTTCAAGTACCTAAGAGCCATTCTTCACTTTCTTGTTTATGTTTCCTAGTTATGAAACTAGGACATTTGGCATCTGAGAGGTTGCTTTTTTTGTGACTAATCATCTAGAAAGTCTAGAGAGAGGTCTGGCAGCCTGTCAGACGGTTCTTACTTGACTAGCACAAAATGATTACATGTCTTTATCCATTGCATTTTTCAGGATAAGGTTATGCAATCATTGATTTGTTTGCTTAAATTTCTATTGTGAGTGTGTCTGTGCTTAGGTTTCTCGCTGTTCCTCGGACTGAGCTGGTTGCCAGCTGACCTGTTTCTCTGATTTCCAGATGAGAAAAGACACGGTCTAGGTTGTCAGGGTGGCTTCCCACTGAGTAAGGTGATTTAGTAAGTTAGTTTAGTTAGTTACTTAGTATATGGAGTTGCTATTTCCAACTAAACTATAACCCTTGAGCCAGCTTTGGTTTCTTGGTGAATGTATTGGGCTGCCCAATGCAAGAGAGACATGGAGTTCCTGGAGCGAGTCCAGTGGAGGGCTACTAAGATGATGAAGGGACTGGAGCATCTCTCCTATGAGGAAAGGCTGAGGGAGCTGGGCCTGTTCAGAGAAGACTGAGGCAGGGGGATCTGATCCATGTGTATAAGTATCTGAAGGGAGGATGTCAAGTGGATGGGGCCAGATTCTTCTCCGTGATGCCTGGCAATAGGACAAGAGGCAACGGGCAGAAACTGAAGCACAGGAAGTTCTGTCTGAACACGAGGGAAAACTTCTTTCCTGTGAGGGTGACAGAGCACTGGAAGAGGTTGCCCAGAGAGGTGGTGGAGTCTCCTTGGCTGGAGATACTCGAAACCCTCCTGGAGGTGATCCTGGGCAATGTGCTCTAGGTGACGCTGCTTGAGCCAGGGGGGTTGGACTAGATGATCTCCAGAGGTCCCTTCCAACCTCAGCTGTTCTGTGATTGTGACACCTGGTTATCCTGAATGTTGCTGCCCTGAATTCTGGGAAAACATTAGAATAAATCATATTCCGCGTTGGTTCAGGACATTTTGATGTTCCTCCAGATGGAGCAGATTAGGCAATTGATATGTGGAGTATCCCTGGGTTCCTAATACTTACAGCAACTTGCCTTTTTGGGAACAGATCTCTGTTGGAGTGCACCATTTCGGTATGTTGCCCTATTACTGAAAGTTACAAACAGTCTTCATCCAACTGTAGTTACATGAATGTGTGATGGGCATTCTAGGACCTCAGTTTTAAAGACTGTCATATTCCTGGGCACGTCTTCAGATGGAGTGTGTGTCCTGTTAGATGACTCACAAGATGAGATTTAAAGATAAAATAATGTTTTACTTAATAGGCTTACATAGGCAAATCTATTTAATAATATTGTACTCAAAAAAAAAAAAAAAAAAAGCCTCCAAAACTTGCAAAAGCCAAAGCAAACAAAGTCCCCAACTTCTTGGCAGCTTCAGCTTTGCAGCTAGCATCAGCCCCTTTCTCCTGTGTTGAACTGGAAGCTCTCTCTCTCTCTCTCTCAACTTATTAGAAACAAGGCATGCCCCATCTTATCTAGGATGCTGCTGCCTCTGCTGCACTGCTAGGGTAGAAGGAGGAGGAAGAAAGTTATCCTTCTGCTTTTTCCAAGCACCTTTAGCCTTTCTGACTTATTTCTTCCAAGACTGGGAAGCATGATCCTGTGGAAGAATTCATTATTTCCTTCTACTTACATACAATTATCTTTAAGGAGAGTTTCTTTCTTGTACCTTAATTAACACGTTCCCTAGTTTCAGATTGCTTTTCTTTGTTACAGTTTTGTGAAGACGCATGGTTAAAACCTTATGTAATATTACAGGAGGTATTAAATGTACAGTCATTTTACTAGATCTATAATTACTTCCTCTCCTGAATTGTGTAAGAAGACTGAATATAAAATCAGATAGTAAAATTAGGAATGGAGCACTTGGAATAACTCCCTCCTTCCTCTTGCATGTACTGTTAGCTTGTGGGGACTTTCTCTTGGGATTCTGTTGCAGGCATTTCACATGCCCTAACTCCAGTTGAGGCCTTGATTTCTTATAAGTACTTGATAATGAGAATTTCCTTTTTGAAGCAATTAACTGCAAAAATGGAGGGACAGCCAGCTCTGATGGAAGACCTTCCTATGCCATTTTCTTAAACAGACGTAGAGAGGGTGCTGTTCCAAGTGGCTAGTTTTTATTTTTTCTTACGTTGTCTTAATTAACAAAGCGTTATTGTTCTCCAAATCAGATAGAACTCAAGGGAAAGGTAGGCTGCATAGCTTTTGATGTACGTAGGGCTCTGTCCTTTCGTTTGCAAAGGACCAATCCTAGAACTTGAGTGTTTACTGAGAGAACATCATCAGGCCACTCACTATTTCAGAGACCCGCCAAGCAATTACCTGGGATTCAAGTTACGCTACTACTAAACTTTGTTCCGTGATGAAAACACTGAAGTGTGGTGGCTGCCTTTGAAGTTGTGCTATGACCTTTAAGCAAACCCTAAGCATCTATTCTTTTGCTCAGGTCAGTGCTTTGGGTGTTACTAAGAGTAGAATATGTATGGGCAAGCCCTGAAAGCGAAGTTCACTGACTGTTGCTTGTCAAGGCTCTTTCTGTGCTGTCTGCTTACTTTCTACTCTCCCCATCTTGCAGTACACCTGTGGAGTGCCTTGTGTCTGGATTCTGTAGTGCTGGCCCTGGGTGGTATTTGGGACTGTCACATGCTCTGTGCCCCAGCAGAGGAGCATGGATTGTTTGAGGTTTTAGTAGACGTAGCTTACAACAGACTGGCCTCACTGAATGGGGCCTGTGGACAGAGCAGGTTAGTTGCACTTAATGTAGTAAAGATTGGTAATCCTGCTTTTTGATGACAAACTTAGTGTAGGACAAAGTTCTTGAGGTAGTGGGGAGGCCATCCTGTTGCTGACTTCCCCCCCCCCCCCATTGGTGTATGGAAGTATTGGAAAGAGATTGCCTTGTTACTTTTGAAATGTTAAATGTATCTTACAACATAATTCCTATATCAAGGTCGCTATTTGTTTTCCAGGTGAATTCTTTATTGTGGAGGCTGATATCAAGGAGTTCACTCTGCTGAAAGTCGATAAGCGCTTTCATAGCATCCTCAATATCCTGCGCCACTGCCAGAGAGTGAGAGAAGTCCGTGGCTCACGACTTGTCCGCTACGTCATCTGCTAGCAAGCTTTCTGGACGCTTCTTACCCGAGATATGGAGGGCTGAAGTATTCTGAGATGCAGATATGTTATGTTGTCTGCAGAGAGACAGTATGTGGGGGCATTCCCATTCAACTTTTTTTTTAAGGCAGAAGCGCAAAGCAAAAATTGTTCAGATTATCTATTCTAAATTAGGATTAGAAATATCACATGACTCTAAGTATTTGAGTTTTTTATTCTGGAAACTTGAGAGGAACTACCATCTTTTGGTGAATTACAGATTCAAAACAGATATGCAATTGACACACCTGTGGTTACAGGCAGTTTAATCACTTTCAGGCCAGCACTCAGAAGTTAGTCTCTGCAAGTTAATGTTTCTTTTGTGTGTATGAGGTGGAGAATGTATTTAAAACAGCGTAGCTACTCAAAGGAAGCATTTGATTCCCCCTTCTCCTTCTCCTCCCCCCCCCCCCCAATGCCTTAAGGCAATTTCCAGATTTCCCTTGCTTGGTCTTTTCAAAACATACAATTAGGATAAGAAGAAAGTTTCCTGCATCACTTGAACAGGAAGATCTGAGGTAGTCTAAACATTTCCAGACTGATGTTTGGTAGTTCTGCCAGCCATGTGTTTTTCATACTTCATCATGCAGCCAGATTCTTCGCTCAGTCCTATCCCAATAGGATTGAAACAGTAGAGCAGTGGATTTTAAGTGAAAAATGTTTGATCAGTATTTTCAAAGTGAAAGTCAACTCTAGTTTTTGTTACAGAAGATTGCTTTCAGAGGACCTGTTAGTGTAGTGAATTCTAGAGTAGAATCATTGTGGTAGATTTCAACTCTGCAAGTAGTCAAAATTATTTTGACAAGAGAAGTTATGGTCTTTTTCTTCCTTAAGCGTGTACCTGTTGTTATACTCACCAGCTCATCTGAAATACTTTGTGTTGTACATTGTCAGCAATAAGATGACAATTTATTGAACAAAAGACCCTGAATGAACTTTGAACCTTCTCAGTAAAGAGATTTTGGCAAGTGTTAAATAAACCTGGATTCCTGTTTGATTTATTTAAGTTTTGCTCTGGGATACCAAGATCCAAGCTATGGTCTCTACTCTGCATAGTACTGGAATATGTTCCACGTTTAGATAAGCCCACAGCATAAGAAGTCGTAAAAAATCTGAATATTGTTTTCTGTAGCTGTCGGTTTGATCCATCTGTTGCTTTCTGCAAAGCTTATTTTCATCAAATAAGCTATGGAGATGTGCATCTGTAAGTCATCAGGTCCATTTTATTTTTTTTGCCCAGTTTCACGTGCTGTAGGCAATTCCATAGTGGCCTTGTAGAAAGAATCTCTTGCTTACACAGTACATAACTGCGTGAGAACGAGAAGGTAAGCGCCCATGGCTTTTGGCATCCTCAAGCACTGGAAGTTGAAGTTTGAGGAAGGACCTGTGCTAAAGTGAGCTGATGAACAAGCTGCTTATGAAATGGAGCTAGAGGCGAAGGAGCATGCTATTGTCCGCTCTTTGTAGTCAAAAGTTGTCTTTTTCCTCTCAGCAGTCATTCCATGCTTTGTCCACTGTTTTTCATCCAAAATCCTTAGATGTGTTTGGCAGGAAGAGAAGAATGGATAACTAAGTGCCTCATATTCTTTGTACTCTTTAGACTTTCATACTGTTAATGCAGAACTTGAGGCCTTCTCTTTATTAAAAAGAAACCTCTTCATAAAGCAATTGCACTGACTTGCCCTTTATTTTGTGTTTATATTTCTGGAGTTTCCTGTGGACATGCTCCAGACTGTCCAGCAAACTAACTTCTGCCTTTCTTCTGCTCTCCTTTGATCATCGGACTCATCTCTCCAGCCTGCACTAGGTGGAGATCCTGTTGCTTAGGTGTCACTAGAGAACGTAGCGGGAGTGACAGATGCAGGGCCATTTCAATAATTTACAGTATGTCGACCTTTTTTCCTCAAGGATTTACTGTGTGATTATATGCTTTAACTTTAAAAGTGTGAAGAAGCAGCAGGAAGAGGGAGTATGGCCAAAGAAGGACTGAGCGTAAGTGAACGTTTGGCAGTAAGGAAAGGCCTAGGTATCCAGGAGAGTTCTGGAGGGCTTAACAAGGAACTTGGTAATGGACAAGGTGATAGTCTGGGAGAACCAGCCTAACAGACAGGAGCTGTCTAATGCCTTGATTTACATCAAGGAAAGATAACAGAGAACCTTTCTCACAGATTGTTTAAAAATTGCTTTTCTCAAAATGTTTCATTCCTACTGTTCAAAATAGGAGCTCTCTGGATCATGGAAGACTGTGGTACCTGTGTAGCAATAGACACAGGACATGTACAGGTGTTGCAGCTCTACGTTATGTTGTGTTATGCAGCATCTGTGTTAGCCTATTGGCTGTCAAACCAGCAGAGCGGCGGTGTCTTCCCACTCCTGTGGTAGAAAGCTGGATTTGAAGGTTGAAGTGGAGGGTAGCAACCAGATGGTCAAACCCGCAGCTGACGCACGCTCTGACTGCTGATATAACTGCAAACTGTAGCCAGCCCAACTGCTGTTTCTAAAATGGGTGAGTCCAACTCGGACCAGCTTGCAATGTGATTGCCTTCACCACAGTGCAAAGGTGCCAGCTGCTGCCAGCAGCACTCTTCATGCTTGGGTTGGGGCTGGGGTCTTGGGGTCTTGCAGCTTGCCTTCTGCTAGCTGTTGTTTTTTTTTTTTTTTGGAAAATAAACAAAAAAACCCCACAAAACTGCCAATGCCATGCAGCATAACCTTGCTTTTGGCTATCCACAGTTAATGACTGATAGTTTAGTCAAAGTTTCTTTTGTTCACGTATTGTCACTGTGGTGCTTTACCTTTTTTTTTTTTAAGTACTTGTTTTGGTCTCAGTAAGCTTGGTTGCTACATTAATTTTTTTTTTTCCTGCCTGTAATTTCTATTAACATTTTGTTTTGGGGATTGCACAGTTTGTGATTAATTAGATGTTGGTTAACAGCTTTCAGTCTGTTACTATGGAGTTTTTAATTTTCTAAACTATTTTCCCTCGGGCAGATTCCCACAAACGTGCTCGTTATTTTAAGCCCCTATCCTGACATTGTATGTTCATTATTACTTTCTCTTGCTTCTCATGAGGCAGTCTAGCCACAGATTACAGTCGCTCACTATACCCTTGTACTTTCCTTCCTTAAATGGTTAATGCTGAATTGTGACCTGGAAAGCGCACTGGTGTCCCAATTTCAGGTTTCAGGCGTTCCTATCTCCTTCCTTGAAGGACTATTTGGTGTTCCCACCATGTTTTGGGGCAAAGTGTTCTACCACAGGAGTCACCTCAAAACATTACAATCCAGCTTCTTCTGGTGTATGTTTCCTTCTTTCTTTGGCTAGTGCTCTCTTTAGCTTTCCTCAGCGTACCATTGGCAATAGCGCTGAACATCAGTAAGTGTTTCTGCCAATCCTGCCAGATGGTTTAATGTAATACCCCTCCAAAACTTAGCTAACTTAAAGCTTTCCAGGGCTAACTTGTACTCTTCCAAATGTCAGCTTCTCTAATATTTAAGCTTCATAAAACAAGGAAGTAAAACTGAGGTAACACAAATTTAATTGTCTGATACGTGAGAAAGAAATCGTATGTTCTTCCTGCAGCCTTAATTCTGCCCTCTTTGGGGCACGACTCAGTTTGTGCTTTCACACCCATTGCCTTCTACACCCATGGACGCAGTGGGAATTGTGAAGGAGAGGAGAAACAGTTGATGAATATGTGTTTGGTGAGCAAAATTACCTCCTTGCCCTCGTCTAGACAAAATAAGGGACCTAATGTTTGAGAAAATCTCATGTGATGTGGTAAATGTCTTGGGCAGAGGCAAAAAGAAACTTGCTAAATTTGGCCTTGATGGTCAGAAATCAAGCTTCATCCTGTTGCCCTGTGTGCAGTGGGTGGCTCTGGAGGACTGGAAACCTGCCATTTAACAACATCAAAGGAGCAACTTTGCACAAGCCTCGCAGGAGCATGACTGATGGGCTGCCTGGCCCTGCTGCTTAAAAGAAGACACAGTCACATGCATGGTCCCAGTGGATTCGGGTTTTGTTCCATTAATGGAGCCATGTATGCATCTAAAAAGCTGAGACAAAGCAAAGTTGTTTTTAAAGAGGTCTTTGTTGCTCTTGCTTTGCTATTTTGTTGGTGTAAAAAAATGCAATTTTTTTTTTTTTGTTCTCAACTCCTCTTTCGAAGAGGCACTGATGGAAATAATTATCAGTGGAAATAAGTGCTCAAAGCCCTCTTGCCCAAAAGTATTTTATTCAGCGTTTAGCTACGTGTTATTTCAGGAGGCAGTAATTTCCATATGTGAGAGCACATGTTCCTCTTCATACTGCTCAGGAGGAGGAATGGCAAACCGGTATTTCATGTCATTCATACCAGCTCTTAGCCTGTAATGAGTAATAATAAACAAAACTTGTAAATAGCTGTATAAAGGAATTTTAGGTAAATAAGATAATTGATATCACGAATCTTTGACAGAAAAATCTCTGCTCTCTCTGAGTTAAGACAGGTCTCCTGCACACACAGTTATATCAAGTGATCCTTTGAAGTGTTGTCTTAATTAGAAAAAGTTTTCCCTAGCATGGTGCTTATTACAGCTCATGGGACTAAACGTCCTTGATAGACTACAGTGATTGCAGTTGCTTGAAAAATAGACAAATCTGCTTTTGCTCCCCTGCCCCCACACAAGTGTGTGTGTGTACAATCTTCCTCTGCTCAGGGCATGTTTTAGTTTGTGTTCAAAGCAAGTTAAAAAACCATTCAGCTACCGGAAGAGAAATTGTGTCTTGGGGACCAGGCCTACTTGGCAGCGCTATTCTTAATTAAAAAGAAAAAAAAAAATCCATTCATTTTCCTACACCTTTAATTTTCACACTAATAGCTCCAGCTAATGGCTGGTGGAGGTGCCAGACTGTTCATCTAGCTCTGCCCTGATAGCTATAGCATCGGGGTTCCTGACTACTGGCTTGGTAATGTCTTTGACTTGTTTGTTCATATCCATTTGGGCCTAAGGCTGACAAAAATCGGGACTGTTAACTGCATGGTGATTAAGGCCTGATGCCCAAATATCCGCGCCACAAAATAAAATTGATGTGGGCGGTCTGGAGAAAACAGTTGCTTAAGCTGTGAGTTTTGAACAAACTTGCTAGTTGTTTTAAAAAAAAAAAAAATCCTAACCCTCATCTGAATTCTTTCTCTGTCTTCTCTGTTCTTGGGATTTGCAAGCTCCTCGGTGCCAGGACTTTATTTGGTTCCATGATGTGCAACTATTACTTGTGCAAAACAGAAGGTAGCTTTTCGGTTCCAACTGGAGGATGCACTGATTTAAAAACCAAAGGGATTTAAGCAGGAAAGCAGGAAGCCTTGATCCAAATAATCTATTTTTAATCCAATTCTGTATTTATAGTTCTTTGGGTTTTTTTTTCCCTTGAGCATTGATCCTTAATGGATGAGACCCATTAAGGTATGTTGACTGCAACTAAAAATGAGAGTTATGCTGAATTTGGAAGCTTTTTTGTGCAGTAGCTTGGCAAATATGCATTTAAGCAACTACAAAGCTTAATATCCTTTTAATTAGGCTTGCCATTTTCCACAGCAAAGTACAAAAACGAAATGGTGCTTTTCTTTTTTTTTAAGCTTCTAACCTGTTTTAAAGTGCCTTTTCCTGGGAATCACGCTGCAATTAAAATATAGAAAGGCTTGTTTAAATGAAACTACTTTAAATATGCTGTGGGTTTTTTGTTTTTTTTTAGTACAAGCAGAAGCGCTTTTGTATTCTATGCAATATAGACAGAAACATGGAACAAGTTTGTTTACTACATGTGGACTTCATTTAATCCTGTTTTATTTAAACCTTGAGCTGTTTGGACTCTCCTGGTAATATCTTAAAGCCAGTCTGTGGTCAGAAAAAGACTTGTGGATTGATCCTTTCTGAAATTTCGGGTTTGTTTGTTTGTTGTTTGTTTTTTTGGACTTACAAGAGGAGTTTGTCCATTGGAGATGCTCAGCTTCCAATACTGTGTATCTGTTTCCACTGGCCAGCCTCGCCTCTGCGCCGCTGATGCAGCTTCTCTCGCCGTGAGCTGAGCAGCGGTGTTTCGATTATGAGCTAATATTTCATATTTGATATCTATGCAGCAACTGAGAAACTGAAATAATTAAATTTCCCTATGGCCCGGGAGTCAGACGAGCTTCTTCATAGACATGAGCTTTGCTGGCTTAAAAGACTTGCTGGCGGAACAGTTGCTACCTGTGTGCTCGCTCCATAATAGAAACCATAGTGCTAATCATCAATAATTCAGCCGTGGCTCAGCAAATCAGATTAACCTTTGGGAACTGCACTGAGGTTTCTTTTTTGTGAAACCTTTCATTTTCAAAGTAGAAGAATGTTTCATTCGCGGCCATGAATAGACCTGCATTTTGCTTCTAGATAGTTCATTTGGGGAAGATGGCCGTAAGTAAGCATGACTTCTAAAGTCAGTTGTGTCAGACTCATTAAAACTATTCAAATATTTGTTTAAATAGTCTCTTTTCCTCCAAGCACTGATCTAGGCAGTGGAAATGGGCTGGCTTGCTTTATTTTCTGCCTGTTGTTCATTTGTGTGATGCTGTCACATAGGGTTTCAGCATTTGCCAAGGGGGTTTCCAAAGTCAGATGTAACATTTTCAGCCCCACCAAAGCACCTTAGCGAGCTGCTAGGAGATGTCAGGAAGACTTGTCAAGTTGCTGCAGTTGTGTGATAGCTGCTGTGAGCATTCACTCTCTGCTGTCCAATTTCTTTTTATTTGGGCTGGTGAGATTCCCAAGCTTTGCAGTGAAGTTGAGTGAATCCACCCTTAATGGTGGATTCAAGTTTACCGTTACAGAGTTTGATTTCTGTAACCTGTTGTAGGTAACTGAGACAAAAAGCAGTTTTACAGTGAAGAAATTTTAGAACGGTTATTAAGAAAATCTTTGAGTGAGGATGATGAAACACTGGAAGATACTACGGAGGGATGACACACAACTCGTACTGGAGGCTTTTGAGAGCTGGCTGGAAGCCCGTTGGCCATGATCTAGGTTGTACCAATCCAATTCCAAGGCAAGATTCTGGACCAGGGTCTCAAAGAAATTGTCCTTTCAGCCCTATAATTTTACAAATGGGCCAGCTCAGTCCAAAGCTTCTTTGAATTGGTTTGTTCTCTCACCCGCTGGCTCGGTGGCAACGACTGTCAGGATGTCCTGCCCCTCCATCTGCAAGAGCTTTCCAGGAATAACTGCAAAGGCAAAAGCCCTGCTCACCTTTACCATCTGTCTCTTTTCTGTGTGATCCAGTTGGTGTTTGTCTTGATGGTGATAATGACTCAGAAGTATGTAATTGCGAGACAAATGTTTAATTAAGAGCAATTTCATCGCTAGTCTCTTATCTGCTTCTGTCTGGAAACAGCGTGGTTATGTTGGTAAGTCTCAGCAGCCTCCATCAAGGATCTGATGAGCTTCCACATGAGCTTCCAGCTTCAAGTTGATATTCCAGCTTGGAGCAGGCCCCTGGCAAGCCAGCTCCTCTCCCCGACCAGCTCCTGCTGGCCTGGCTGCCCACTTACCCCAGTGTGTCCCCAGTTGCCCAGCCGCGTGGTCCAGGGCTGAGGCCACAAGAGCAGCTTGGCACTGGAGTGGGGTCAAGTCCACTGGAGATGCACAGCCTCAGGCAACCTCCCTCTGGGGTCGTTCAGAAGAACTGGCTGTTCTGCAGTGCCCAGGTGGGCAACCTGGGTGCTCACATGTGTACCTGTCTCTCCTGTACTAGGGGAGGGGAGAAAGAGATTAAAATCACCGCTGGACTATTCAACTCTACCAAAAAATTGGGACTGCAGCTTGCACTGCAGATGTGACCTACAGCACCCATGCATTGCATGAAAGTAAAAATTGAGGGAGCGAGTTCATCCTCTGTGGACAGATGGACAGTCTCTGCTGCCGCCAGCTGGGACTAGCTCTGGGAGAAGTCGGCGATGAGTTTTGTGTGGATCAATGTTGTTCTGCGCTCCTCCAGCCAGCCGTGGGAAAAGGGGTGGGAGGGGGCCTTAAAATGCATCCGTAAGGATGGGGCCAACAGGACCGAACAAGTAGGATGCTTTCCTCTGCCGGGCCGGAGCTCGTGATGCCTGCTGAAGAGCCCAGGAAAAAAATTGTGTTAGGGACGATCCAGTTGTTTGCCTTTAATATCGGTTTGTCACAGAATCCAACTCAAAAGCAAACTTCCCACTTGTAAAACTTGTTTCTTTGCCACCCATCCTTCCTCAAGCAATGTAACAAATGAGTGCAGAGATGAAACTTAGGTGGTGGAGTCTCCTTTGCTGGAGATATTCAAAAGCCGTCTGGATGTGATCCTGGGCAATATGTTCTAGGTGACCCTGCTTGAACAGGGAGGTTGGACTAGATGATCTCCAGAGGTCCCTTCCAACCTAAACGATTCTGTGATTCTGTGATTAACCACAGATCTAAAATATTATATTTTTATAAAATTCCACTGTTGCATAATATCAGGCACAGTTTAAGTCAAAATTACATTTAGAGTTTTTTAGCTCTTCTACTATGTGCAGTGATGTACCTGCAAGATCTTAGAGGGCTTTTAAAGCCCCAAAATGTGACTGGTTGCTGAAATGTGTCTGCCTAAATAGGCTGTAAATCGTTGGCTTGTTCAGCCTCCCAAGGAAAACCAGCGCAATGTAGACTGCTTGGTGGCCCTGTAACCTGGCTTCACGTGGGGAATAGCTTAAAAAAAAAAAAGAATCCTGTCATTGCTCTCAATTGCTCTCGGTGCCCACGACGGGGCTGGCTCACTGCGTTATAAACCTAAGCCGCTGAAGTAATTTAAATGTTTTCCCTATGGGAAATCACAGTGATCTTACTAGCGCTTTTTAATTAAATAATGCACTCACTGTTACAAGCTGGACACTCACTGTTACAAGCTGGACATAGGTTTATTTTTACGTCTTTTTTTCTTTGCAGCATCGTTTTCTTCCAGTCGCTGCTCAGCTGCTGAAGGAGAGGGCAGCTCCGGGGCAAGGCCAGGGGCCCTGCGACAGGCTGCAACCCACCGGCGCCCGGGAAGCCAGAACATGGTAATATGCTAATATTAGTCTATGCTATTCTAATAGTCCTTGTTTCTAGGCAGAACATGGCTCACAGTTCTCGTATGCAATATTTCTGTTGTGGTTAGCCTCTGCGTTCACGTTGCAACAGCCCAAATCGCAGAGCACCGCTGTGGGCTGGCCTGGCGTGGGCATGATGCTGCAGCACTTGGTCCCCCAGCTGCCCTTGGGGTCTCCTGCTGGTCAGTGCCCCCGGCATTCGCTTCTCCTCCCCCAGCACTTGTGAAAGTTGGGAGTTTGCTCCGGGCTGGTTGGCTGTCCTTCTGACCAGAGGGTTGACGGCACCCGGGTGCTTTGGCTGTGTAACGGTCCTAGGCTGCACACTCGCGAGGGTAAAGCCACGCTGCCTTTGGTTTTGGGAAGGGCTGCGCCCACCGTTAGAAAATTGTAATACCTCACCAGAGTTGCCCACCCCCAAATCATCACAAATGACTTGATGTTATTAATACTTAGCGCTGCAGCGAGACCCACGAGATCCTCCTGAGTCTCCCATGACGAGGCCCTAACATCAGTGCTCCGAGTGTTTCATAAGCGTGGATTAGTGTTATTATCCCTATTGTACCAACGGAAAACGAATCGTCACGGTATTGAATTACTTCCCTCAGGCCACACAATGAGCAGAGGGTAGACGTAGCAAGGCAAACCGCTTGGCTCGCTTTCTCGTCCTGGGCTGCTGCCGTAAGGGCGCGTGCAGGGCGCATGGTGGGCCTGTGCTTTGCAGCCCCCTGCTCGGGGAGCCACGGCGGGCTCAGTAACTTCATGTTTATTAACCTTGGGACGCTCACCTGGAAATACAGAGTATGTGTGAGAGGCTCTACCAAATGAAGCTTGTTTTGCTGTAAGAGCCTGCATGACTCTTCGAGCGAGCCGAATTCAGGCTCGCCTTGCACACCCTTAGCACAACTTGCTGGGCTTGCAGGCTCTCCAGCAGCGTTGCGGACGGGAGAACTGGGCCTTTTTCAAATCCTACCTGGGGTTCCTCGCTCTAATTAGTAGAAAACCCAGGAAAGCACCTTTAGGTGTAGCAGCTGAAAACATATGATACGGAGGTGTTTGGGAACACAAATCTGCCGTGTCTAGAGAGCTGTTTTCAAGAGCGGATCAAGTTTAAATGCAGTTCTTCGAAGGTGCTTTGGGGCTGCGGTAAATAATATTGGCAAGTATTCACAGCTTTCATGAAGGGTAATTTTCACTTTGAGCAAATAAGCTGCTTAGGGCTGCTGAAATTATGCTGGGACGTTTCCTAGTAGTTGGAGCAGCCCAAATGGCTCCAGCGACAGTCCAAAGCATCTCTTCTCCGTCCAGCCACCCAGCCCTGAATGGGGACCGCAGATTCTTCCACAGCCCAATTTCACGTCTCATTCAGCCAGGTGAGATCATTTTGGGAGCAGCCACATCCTTCTTATCCGTAAGAACGTCCTGGGGTTCAATCAGGCTGTTTACATCTGCCAGAGGCCACGCGTTCATCGTGGACCCAACATCTCCTCGTAGGTGCCGGAGAAGGAGAACACTGCCAACAGAAACCCAATTGCAAAGTCTCGTTTTTCCCCTTCTAGCTATTTTTAAGCAATAATAATGGCAAGGTAACCTTTGAATTGCCCTTAAATAACAGTGTTCTGACTGAACAAAAGGCCCGATCACACGTATTGGCAAGGTGTTTATCCCCTGGAGAGGAATTAGGTTTGCTGGTTCGACACAGTGGTGCCGGCTGTAAGCGCCCTGCACAGAGGGGTTTCTTTCAAAGGAGCCAGGTAGATGGTGAATCATAACTTATTCATGGTTTCTCAATGAAGATGCAGACAAGTGAATCCCGAAAGGCCAGAATGAGGCTGCTTAAGAGTCTATCCTTCTAGTAACAAAAAAGCAATTTCATTTGCAGTCTGAATCCAAGAAGAGCTCCTGGTGGGGCAGCTCTGCAATTCTGGCGCTTTCTCAGCACCGTGCCTGGACGTCGCTTTAGCAATTCCAGGCTGGGCTTCTTCGCACCAGGCTGCGGCCAACTTTTCTTTTTAGATCCGGGGGGAAAAATGGGAAAAAAAGCTTGCAGGATGTGGCCTTTGCAGAGCTGCGTGGTGCAGATGGTGACTCTGGGCGTCGCAGCCCATCCAAACCATTGAACTGTCTTAACTGTGCTGATGAGACCTGCTGTTGCACCATCAACAACCTGGTACCCAGTCACTGAGGTCCTTTCTTGGCTGTTTTGTCCACTAAATTCTCAATATTTTGATACAAATGCATTTCATAGGCTTCTAGTCCCTTCACCTCTCTCTGTTTCTGAGCCTGTGTAAGGCCATGCTGCAGCCATCTTGTGTATTTTCAAGAGATTTCTTCTGTTTTCTAAAGCCTTGATTACCTTGTTCTGTCTGCTCTTGCTGTGCCTAATATCACTCGAACAGCTTGCTTAGGTGAATTATCGTGATTAATGACAGAGCCCAAATAGAGAATCCTCAGCCTACTCAAGCTGCTCTTTCCCATTAGAATAATACAGTCTTTTTTACTTTTTCGTTATGGCCCAGTTCTTGTTTCAGATGTGAAGTGAGAGTCCCTGCTCTTTTCCTAGAGTATGCAACCTCCAGCTAAGTCATGCCGTTCCTCAGATGATAAGATGAACAAAATTTTACTGTCTGAGGACTTCAAGTCACAGACCAGCACATCGTACCAGTGCCCTCTGGGATCCTCCAGTACCTTCCTTCTCCTCCTTCTCGTCTCTGCTGAATGGAGAAGGTGCTAGCAGGCTCCCTACCTTTACCGCTTGCCCATTTGCTAACTCGTGTTGGTTTCGCAGGTGATTCCCAGTTGCAGCAGAGCCCGTGTCGTTGTTTGAGCCTGTTGAGAACATCTTCTCAGGTTGCTTTGGGAAGGAAGCGCTCCAAATGCCTGATCCTTTATTTTAACTGATAGCAATGCTGAGGTTTGACACTCGCTGTCTTATGTGCCTTCTGCACGCCATCCTCACTTCCGAGCTGAGATCTCAAGCTTAATTCTTCCTCTAAGCTTTCTGAGCATGACCATCAGCATTGCCTTTCCTGCATTGCTCTGTAATTCTTGTGGTTCTTCCTTGGCCTCCCGCGTCAGAGCCCAGATGCGTCAGGTTTCAGAAACCATCTTCATGACGCAAACCAGGTCTTGGGCGAAGGAGGGAGCCTTGATGGAGGCTGCTCAGCCATGGAGCCTTTGCGTGCTCAGGAGCTGCCTGAATCTGCTTGCCAGCAGTGAAAATCCTTTGGATGGGAGTTCTCAGTCTGTATCATGCAAAAAAAAAAAAAAAAAAAAAAAAAAAAGCTCTTTCTCACCCAGGGGTTGGTGGAGGCTCCAGGAGGGCCCAGCTGGGACCAGCTCTGCTTTTCCAAAATGAGATCTCGGAGCAGACTATCTCACCTCTTTTGCAGGTAACCGAGGTGCCTGATCTGAGGCTTCCCTGGGCTGCAGCAAAGCAGCATCGCCTGGAGCCAGAGCAGCGGGTGGGAGGACGAGCGGAGGGTTTTGCTTACTTCCCCTCACTGCTCTCATTTGCGGAGCTTTCCTGCTTTGCTAGAGCTCAGCCGGAGGCTCGGTGTGAGGAGTGCAGCGTGCTTGGATCCGCAGCGGTGGTGGTGGGATGCGCTCACCCAGGGAGACTGTCCTGCTGGCCAGCCTGCTGCCGCGCGCAGGTCTTGCGCGTTAAAAACCAGTGCGGCCCTAAGGACCATCTCCCATCAGCAAGCAATGGGAGAAGGAGGGTTTCCCCAGCAGGACCTGCCCTGAGCTGAGCAGCTTGAACATCGCGGCTGTCTTTGTATTTACATGGATATTTCCTTTATTACTTATTCTAGCCCTTTGAATGTTTTTGAGTTGTCTGCTTTAAGGTGAGTGGTGACAGCTGCAGCTGGCCGCAAGGTCCACCTGGGCATTTTGGTTTCATTCTTCAGCTGGAAACTTCTGCCCCATCTTGCAAACTCATGGAGGGCCAGGTTGCCCAAACCAGCTTTGGGAAAGGCTGCAGGACTCTGCGGGGCTGCGTGAGCTGGGATCATTGCTTCCTGCGCTGCCATTTGGGGAAGAGTGAGCACCGTCCGATCGTTGGGCTGCGAGCGCGGAGGAGCTTAAATCAGCCACAGGAGCCTGGTATGTCGGAAATGTCCAGCCACAGCCGGACGCAGCGGTCACTGGACGTGAGCAAAGGCAGCTCCAGGCATCCATCTGTGTCAAGAAAGGCTGGTTCCCACAAAGCACTTAGTGTCTGCCTTTTCCACTGGTTTTATTAAGAGAGGCTGGAAGGGGTCTGCACTGAGGCTATGGTCCCGGTATTTGCATGCAGGAATTTCCATCTAAAACTCTTGTTTGGGCTGAAACAACATGGGGCCAACAAGAGATGCTGCTCACAGGAAGCCAGGCAGGACATACCTGAAGGATTTCAAATGCTTTTGAGGAGCCAAAGGTTTGCTGTTAGCCACAGCTGGCTCCAAAGGGAGCTTAAGTGCAGGCATCCCAAAGAAAACTGTTGTCAGAGAGAGGCTGTAGAGGCAACGGTCGCGTCCTCTTTGAAAGCTGGCTGCCAGGAGCCAAATCCAGCTGGATGGGGTGGTTAGATGAGTGCTGGACCCGCTCCCGTGCGGAGACTAGGTTGTGCTCCAACGGTGCTCCCTGTGTGAGTGTCGTGCGCTCTTCCCATCAAACTGCGCCAGCCCAGGAGCCTTTTCTGCAGAGTAAGCATTGTCCGTGTTTGCTTTTTGGCCTGTTCCCAGCTTATGAGTGTTTTGATTTGAGTTCTAAATTCAAATGACCCTATATTAAAAGCCTAACTCAGTTAATACTGCTCAGCTCTGCCTAGCTTTTTGATGGGGGCAGAGGTGGCAGTAAGCGTGGGCACAGGAATGGTGATTTTTCAGACAGACTGATAGACTGATGGCCGTTTTCTCTAGCAGCCTGACTTTGGCAACGGCCATCATCAGGCTGAGGTACAGAAATTGCAGTTTTGAAGCAGTTATCTCGGATGATCCATCCCCCATTAGTGAGCAGTCCTGTGAGCTTGTAAAATTGGACAAATTGCATCGCTTCCAAAACACCATTTTAAGCTTAAACGCCGGGGCACAACCTCAAGCACTGACGCAAGTGTGGGAGCTGCTCCCATGACGTTGCTGGGAAAACGCCTTTGCTGGAAGCCGAGTTTGGGTCTAACCGCTGCAGAAAGATCTGCACCAGCGGGTCCAAAACTGCTGATTGGAAGTCTCATTCATTAAGCCAGTCGTTGACTGGCCTCCGCAAGCGGGGGACAGCAGCGTCGCAGGAGAAATATCTATTCCCAGCAAGGACAGTTTGGGAAGAGTCGTGCTGATGTCCCATTTGATGGCTGGCTTTCTCGGCTACGGATGTGGATGCCTGGAGTAACCCGGAAGGCAGCCAGCCGGGGTGCTGGTGCCTGCGCTTTCCTTGGCAGCTCCTTGGGGGACACTCCGCAGGGTGTCTCCTGCCTGCGCCAGGGCTCCTCTTCCTCCTCGCCCACACCCGGCCAGGGTGGCAGCACCTGCATCCACAGCCTCCCCTCTCTCCTCCGCTCTGGCAGCCTGTGAGATTCATGCTCTGTAAAGGCTGGTTTTACTCGATGTAAAAAGTAATAGCAGGAGGTGAAAAATGGTAGAAGTGTAGGTGTGCAAAGAGTGATCGCTCTAGCAGTGAAACCCCCCGTACCGGGGAAATTGTGACAAGCTGATTCCCAGGCATTTACAAAAGTGGCTGCCTACAACATGAGAAAAGCTTCATTTCCCTTTTTTCTCTGTTCTGGCAGTTTTAGGTCAGTTTAATAAGACAGAGCGGAAGAAAAGGTAAACTTGAAGGAAGCTGATGCCAAATTGGTGACAGTTTGGGAAATCAAAAGCTTTGCTCCTGAGTATTTATGTTCCCGATGTGAACACAGGAGCAGGCTGCAATGCTTCACGGACGCCCCATCCGGCAAGCGGCAGCGGTCTCCGCTCTCTCCCACGTTTGCTAGCAACGAGGGGGCACTTCGACACCAGCATCGAACGCGATATGCATGTGACACAGGAAGAAAGAGAAAAATGTGGAAAAAAAAGATATTCACATTTGAGCCTGCCTGCTAGATGCCAGGAGGGCGTGAGGCCTGGGCCAAGGCTGGGCGCAGTCGTGACAGCAGGCAAAAGGGCTGTGGCGGTGCCTGGCTTCCCATGCGGGCAAAGGAGAGGTGCTAGAGCCTCCCCGCAAAGCAGGGTGCAAGCATTGCAAGCATTGCAAGCAAAGCAGCATTGCTCTATTTGCAATAAAGAGAAAGTAAACGGTTTGCACTGCTGAAACCAGTTTTGTGGCATGGACTCGTCCTCGTACGCTTGACGGTTGGGTGTCGCAACTGTTTAGGTGCTCGATTATTCTTCGAACCACTGGTCCTTGCTGTCCTCGGCCACATCATCCAGCCCTGGATTCAGTGCAGCTCCGAAGTGTCTCGGACCTTTCTTCCCTCATTTAATTCTCCATCCTTCAGAGAGAAGCTGGATGCACCCTGCCACGCTGCTGACCTCTCCCAGAGGGCTTCCTTGCAGGGCTGGAGATGACTTTGGTGGGCTGGGAGGGCATAGCAGAGAATTAATGTTGCTCTAGCTGCGCATAAAGCTTCTGGGGAAAAAAACGCTTACTCTAAAAGATGGACAAGGCAGATGGGATGGATGGGACGCAGAGCCTGTGCTGCCCCTTGTCGGAGCCAGCCAGGCTGTGGCTGCTCCCTTCTCTCGTTCCCAGCCTTGTCCAAATTGCCGCGCCTGAGAGCCCAAGGTCTGCGGAGGAGAAGCACCCAGTGCAGGGGCTCAGGCTGCTGCGTAAGATGTGACAGCAGTGAATGATCAGATAGGGATGTTCTTCTACGCTGGTGCACACTGAGATTCGATCAGCCTTGGGCTCGTCCGCCCCGGGTGACGGTCCCACCGTCCCTCCCTCCGTGGGAAATCTGTGCCCTTCTGCCGAGGGAATCTGGGTTACAGAGCCTGGAGCAGCCCACTGAGGACAACCTGCTTCTCCCCAAGCAGCTCTTCTCTCCTCTCCTTGGCGGAGGTCTGGCAGGCTGCAGGTCCTGCTCTGCCCTGGCGCCTCGAGACAGTTTTGTCTGACTTCAAGGAGCTGCATGAAGACTTCAGCATCCAGGTAACCTTCCCCTCCTCTCAAGCCTGGCATTATTTCGACTGAGCCTCGAATATTAGCTGGAGCCAACCCTATTCTTTTTGCCTGTAGGCTAACGACTTGACAAGTACTGAAACGGGAAGCCAGCCTCCACCTGGACTGTTTGGGTCTGAGCAAGAGGAGGGATGAGGCCATCTGGTGGAACGAGTACAGGAGATGCGGGGGAGAGTGGGTCTCCAGCCCAAGTCCATCCCCGCTCGCCGGAGCACAGCTCCCTGCTCGACTCGCAGGCTTCTGTAGGCACCTACACGCCGGCGTCCGATGCCTTCACAGCTAGACCATGCTCGTCTACAACAAACAAGGAAGAACCCAATGTATGCTTTTTTGCTCTGCTTCATCACGTGGGACATGGAAAATGCTCGTGCTCAGCTCCCTGTGACCAAAATCTGCCTCTTGGCCCCAGCATCACGTTAGCAAAATGACAATAAATTTTCCGCGCTTCTCTGCGAGCGGACGCGGAACCTCAGCAGGTGAATTGGAGTCGTTTGGGCTGCTGTTTCTCTTCCCTTTTTTTTCATACAAACGAGCGTGTGAGTCTATAAGAAATGACCTTCCTAAGCACTGTGCCTCTTCGTAATAGCAGAGGAAAAAAAAAGCATATGCATTATTATATGGCATGGTTTTTTTTCCTCCTCTAGCCAAACTAGTGTATGCTGCACTGAATCTAGAAATATAAACTGACCTTTACAAAGACAAACTTAGTTTGAATAGGAAACATGGACATGGGGGAATAGTTCTGGCCTAAACATTAATCAGTCACTCCTCTTTTGGTGTTTTTGTGTGTCATTTTTTTCTATGTGGAAAGTAAGGACGTCAAAGAGGATTTTTAAATATTTTATAGTTCACTGAGTCAAGTTTTGGTTTTAGGAGCCGGTTGAGGCACATTTGGGTAACTGTGGGGCTGCTCGGCTTGGCTGAAACCTGGTGGTTTGGGTTCATCAGCTCCATTTGAGCAGAGAAAGCGGCATGGGGGGTTAGCAGCAGGAGGGAGATGTAATCACAGGTGTATTTGCTATTTATGACTGCCTCTGAATTGCACAGAGCCAGTCCAGACAGCGATACCTTTAGCTTGCATCAGCCCAGTGTAATAAACTGCTCAAACATACACCTACTCTTCGGTACCGTTCCTGCAAAAACTGGGCCAAAAAATGGGCTCGGTGTGGACGGGGGGGTCTGTTCTGTGATTCCCCTACCTCCAAAAAGCCCTTCTTGGCAGGACACCTCTGCCTTGAGAGCTCCAGGCTTGTCCGTGCCTGCGGTGGATGTGTGTTCCTCTCAGAGGGCTGGGATTTATTTGCTGGGGATCAATTTATTTATTTTTTTCAGTTTAAAATCCAAAAAGCATGTGAGCAATAGCAACATAATTTGCAGCCTGCTGATTAATAATACAGCTGACAGGATGAGATTGGGCTGCAAGCTAAAGTGCTGAAGAAAGCTAAAATTTGGTGAACAGCATGTATGTTTGGGGTAGGCAGTCTGTAGCCTAGAGACAAGATGAGGTTGTCTAGGAAAGAAACACTTTTTTTTTTTTTTGGTGCCTCACATATGAAATCCAATTTAGTTAAATCCAAAGAGCCAGTTCAGTTTGCCCTACCCAGCTGTACAACATCCCATCCTTGGAGATATTCCAGACTCGACTGGAAAAGTCTCTGAGCAACCTGATCTGATTAGAGCTGCTTCAAGCAGCAGGGTTTGGACTAGATTGTCTCTGGAGGGCTCTTCCAGCACAAATTAGTCTCTGATTATACATAAGCACATGAAAGCAAGTGTAAGATGGGAACTTCTTTGTACGTAGAGCAATTCACAACAATATTTCCCGTCTATGTATAGAGAAGAAAGTTCTGCAACCCACAAAGTCTTTGGCCCCTGAAAAAAACACCTTGATTTTTCACAGGCCCCGAGATCCACAAAGGACAGCAGCTGGGCTTAGCACATCTCGAAATCTGGCCACTTTTACATAGACACTCACCTGTATGGAATTTGGTGTGAGAAAGGAGTCTTTATTCTCTGCCTGTTGTGTATGGGCCTGTGAAAGAGTTAACTGATTCACCCCAGGGTGCGTTACTGCAGGCCAGTAGCAGACAGGACAATTACTCAAGTTTTGCCTCTTGTTCCAAAGGCTGATGAAATATTGGGGAGCTGTCTGGAAAGGAAGTTATTTTAATTATAAGCACCAAATAAGGGAAATGGCTAGGTGGTGTACAGCACGCGACTGCCTCGTGTCGCTCCACGGAGGTCACTGAGCTCAGGTGTGCCAAAGGGTTCATGACACTCATTCCTGCTGTAGACACCCAGCTCTCATTTATTTCAGCAGCTAATGATTTCAGTGCCTAAATATGTTGGAGTAGCTGGGTCTTAAATCCTGTAACTGGAGACAGAATAATACTGTGCAAGGCAAACATTCTGCAGTGGGTGTAACAGCAACATTATGCAGGGAGGGACAGGCGTAGATGCAGAGGGAAAGCTTGGCCCAGCCTAAAAATAAAAAAGTAAAAAGTGGAAAAAAAGCACCTTTTTCTGAAGTCATCTGATGGCTTCAGCCTGCCGCCGGAACGGTTGCATTACTGGGTTTAAAGTACAACTAATAAGATGCCTTTCTCCATTTGCCTTACCTGTGCTTTCAGCTGTCTGACACAGTGAAGGGAGAGAGCCTGGATTAAGAAACACATTTATGGCAGAGTGAAAAAAATAGATATTTGAAGCTCCCATTATTGGCACATGCTTCAGGCAACAAGGCTGTGTGCGTTGATCAATTGCTCTGGGGCCCTCCTCACCGATCACCAGGAAATGTATGTAAACACTCAGGCAGGTTTCGAGAGCTTTGCCTCTCTCTGCTCTGGAAGAGACACAATTCCTCTTGCATTAAGATGCAGCACAGGGCCATGATTATCTGTTCAGGCTCCGCAGTATTTAATTAAGTCGCTTATCGTGTTATCGCCCCATCTCCTCATCCTGTTTCGAAACGGGCCTCACGCCGGAGCGCAGCGGCTTCCACCGAGGCCCGTCTGTGCAGCATTTGCTGTAGGTCCTTCTAGTTTTTCCCTACCGCCGAAGCGCTGCGTGCGTGCACAACGGCACCGTTACTGAGCTGTAGGTGCCAAAACCTGCAGTCTCCGGCTCACAGTTTGGTGCATCAGCATGATATACTGTAAATATGGCACACCCAGTCATTACACCTGGCAGCTGCGTGATTACAGGGAGCTAACTATAGCTGTCTTCAGCTACTGCCATTTAAGCAGCCTGTTTAAAAGAAGACCTCTCCAGTGTTAGGGACCAATCCTGCAGGCCACCTCGGCTGTAGCGCGTGCTGCTCGGTGGCATTAGAGCCGCATCGAAACCCCGTTGACGGCCCCAACGCAGAGCACGGTTCCCTAAAGCACGGGATCTGTGTGCTTCAGCCTTACTCCACGGCCGGGATGGTAATTTATTGTCCGTTCCCAGGCAGTCCTCGGCGCTCCAGCTGAGCACAGCTGATAACCGCTCTGGTGGTAGAAACCTCTCTGCTGAGTACAGGGCCAGGACGGTCGAATCGGGGCCCGAGATATCAAAGCACGATTAGCCAGTAATAAAACTTAAAGAGTCAGGACGAGTGAGAGCATCAGATCGAATGAGAAAAGATGTCTTGAGTTTCACCACCGGCTGTGGAACGGCTGTCACTCACAGGAAGAAACATTATCACAGGACCACGCTGATCCCAGGCACTACTGCGTTTACTGTCTGGCAGCAGCAAAATTATACCGGCAATTAGCTTTGGAGGAGAATTCCAAAAAATCAGGCCTGTATTCTTCCTACCGGTCGCAGACAGCCCCATGCCATGCTCGCTTCTGTGCCCTGCTGTCCCGTTTGTGGTGGAGAAAGGAACAAGAGCCAGGTTTGAAAACATTTGTGCCCCCAATCCCCGTTTTTCTCCGTTGTGCTCCTGCACGGAGGGCTCCAGGATGCCCGTCGCTAACGGTACGGCACGCTATCTAAGCATACTGTAACACAGTGCATATGAAAACAGTTTCTCTGGGGGGTTTTAATAATAACTTTAATGTTCCCATTACTTGTTTTTATCTATTTTTTTCCCTTTGCATGCAAGGGCATAAGCACCCTTTCAATAGCTTCCTGCTCATCGGGTGGCAGGTTGGGGCCGTTCGTTTTAATCTTAAGACGGTGAGACAGCGGAACAGCCCATTACAGACTACTAAACCACCAAAAAACTGTTCCTATGCCTTCATCCCCTTCCGCGCAACTCCCTTGGAGTTTAATTTACTGAACCATTTTCTCCTGTATTATTTCCCTCGCTACCTTCCCGGCGGAGGACGAGGCCGGCTGCGCGCCTCTCCGGAGGGGATCGATAACTATCGATCCCTCGCGCTTCTCCCGCGGCGACCGCTCAAGCCTCTTCCTTTAATTACGTCTCCCCACCGCAAACGCAGCGGAGCACGGAGTTTTCCCCTTAGGGCCGCTGGGAGGGTCACCCCGCCGTCACGCCAGGCGGCCAGCGGAGGAAGGCCTCGTCTGTAACGGCTCGCAGGCCCTCGGGCTCCTTCCCCAAACGGGACGCGTCCTCCCCGCCAGGCTTGACGCTGCCCCGGCCAAATTTTTCGTTGAAGCCGCCGCTTTAGCAGCGCGCAGCGGGCGGGCTCATGGCGCCGGGCGGGAGCCCCCTCGGCGTCGAGCTCAGTCCGCACCCGCCGCCGCCGCCGACCGCCACCACCACCACCACCTCAGGGGCGGGAGCCGCGCGCGCGACGCCCGCCCCTCCCCCCACCCGGCGCGCGCGCGCTGCCGCCTCAGGCGCGAGGAGGGGGTGGGGTGGAGCCTGTGCCCCCTCCCCCAGCAGGTGGCCCCCGCGCGGCGGTTGAGCGGCCGGTGCGTGACGTCAGGCGGCGGGGGCGGGGCGCGGTGCCGGTGCCGGGCGGGGCCATGGCAGAGCGGGCGGCGGCGGCGGCGGCGGCGGCGGCGGCGCGGAGCGGTCCCGGTAAGCGCGTCCGTCCCCGCCGCGCCGGCAAAGCGTTTCCCTTTTCTCTCCTTTCACCCCGCCGCTCTCGGCGGCTCCTTGCGCCGGGCTAGCGGCGGGTAGCTCGCTTCGCCTCGCCCGCCCGCCCGCCCTGGCGGCTTTGCGGCTGGCCGGGTGCCGTCCGCCGACCGGTCCCTGCTCGGGCTGGACCCTGCCGGCTTTAGCTGCCTTCGTCCCCTTTGCCCGTCTGCCGCCTTCCCCGCCCGGCCGCCACCTCCCTGCCCTGCTCGGCGATGCTCTGCCTAACCCTGCTCGCTATTCTTTATTATTTTCTTTCGTTCATTCATTCATTTCATTCATTTTTGACCATCGCTTGACCGTCGCGCTCGCGGTGCTCTCGCACCCGCTCGGCGGCTCGGTGCCGTGCCGGTGTGCCGTCGGGGTTATTTTTACCCCGCTGAAGGTCTTCGCCCGCCTGCCCTGCTTTGGAGGCTCCTTCTGGAGTTTCCCGGCCGGCGGCAGGGGCTGGGTGTCGCTCCGCGTCTGCCCCGTCGCCCTACGGGTTGGAGCCGGCCCGCTGTTGTTCTCCTGGAGTTAACTGCCAGTCGTTCTGGGGGGAAATCTCATTATTTTAGGGACTCCCATTGGAGAACGGGGTGGAAAGAGGATGGGTGTCTGCTTCCGCGGGAGATGCACGTCCCGAAGGCGACGGAGGTGGACATGCGCGCATTGCACGTGGCAAGGCCTCCCGCCTCTTCGCCGGGCGGCTCCTTGGCCTCCCGGCACGTTTTTTCCTCACCGACAGCCCAAAACGCTGTGTTGCGGTCGGACCAAATCCTTAGCAGTGTGAAAGCGTTCCCTGCCAGGAGCAAAGCATGAACAACTGACCCACCTTGAGTTTGCCAACCCTCCCTCCACCCCGTAGCCCAAGAGGCACCTTGACTGCCTGAACTACAGGTGGGAACGGCCGAGGTGGGGTTCAGGCGAGCTTGTCTGCGTTTAGGACCCTGTGGTGCTCGTTATGGGGTGCTTCATGCTCTCCCCTTCTCATTAAGGTTGCTGCTGCTTCTGAAACAGTGGCACATCTCTCAGGGGCTCCTCGGGTGCCTCACCTGTGTCCGTGCTTGATAATTTACCAACTTCTCCTTGATCATGAGGATTTTTCTAGGAGGAAGAGATGCAGTTCTGAGGACGTTGTGAAACGGTGTATTTAACAGACTCGAGAGAGTTTTACCTGGAGCTTTGGTGAGCTAGCTTTGCTATGAGGGTGCTTGCTCTGCCTTGAATGTTTTTTCCAATGCCAGTTCGAAACTGTTAGAGAAACAGTTGCGAGCCTGCTGAGGAGAACTACTGTTTCAGAAAAGGTCCCTAAAATTGCAGACAAAGAGTTAACCCAGCAGTTTCCATTTCATGTCACTCTTTTCAATGCTACTGCCGTAGAAATTGGAGATAATTCCCCTTAGGCCATCAGCATGCTCACCACAGCCCGAAACAATGCCCACGGTGGTATTGCTGATCCTGCCCCGGCATGCGTCCTCCTGGTGTTTCCCCAAACTCACCCCTGGTCCTGGCTTGTCTCGTTCCTTCGAGCCATCCCTCTTTGTGCAAGGTGTAAGTCACCTTCTCTGCCTCTGGATGCCTCTTCTCTTCGGCACGTCACTCCTGAGCCATCGGCTCTATCTCTTCTCTAGCACAAATGGCTTGGTGAGCCTTGCAGGCTGCCTTGGACGTGACTTGCCCGCTGCGGGTGAGATGCAGAGCTGTTGTGAGCTGCTCTGGAGGGTTATGGGGTAGATATGGGGTGGGGGGGAAAACAGTGAGGGGTCAGCAAGGGCGCTGCTTGGGGGTGCTCCCTTGGCTGTGCTGCCCAGGCTCCTAGGCAGCTTCGTAGCTGGGAATGCAGCTAAGCTTATATATATGTATTTTTTTAAACTTTTTTTTTTTCTAGTGGACTCTGGGGAAAGAGAGGACGTAGTTGACAGTGGGCTCACGAGGAGACAGGCATAGCTAAGAGCTTGGTATGTTAGCTCTGATTTTCTTGTAAGCAGTGTAATAACTGAAGAATAGTGTGGGTGGGCACCTGGAGGTATGAATGACTTTTCTGGAGACGTGAATGTTTGCAATCGTGTTCTTAAAATATGTGAGACACCTACAGCTTTGGTTTATTGCCAGGAAAGCCAAATAAATAAACATTGATTTCTCTCTGGTTTTACACCTACTTCTGGACAGACACATTTAAATCTTTGCAGAACCAGACTGTCTTCAGCATGACTCGCTCTGCTCTCCAGCCCTTCTTCCTCATTATCGGCGCGTCTCGTGTGTGTGTGTGTGCGCGTGTGCTCACCTCCGTTACTGCCGGATTTCTGGCTATGGAAGTTGTCCCAACAAATTCCCATTATTCTCACTTCTTGAGGGTCACTTGGACTTTGTTTTCTTTGGCAGGCTGTGCATATGTCTGGGGGTTATAAAATAGCAAGTACCTTGTTTGTGTGTGAATGCTCGTTTTGGGTCCCTGGGGAGACCCTGCGGATAGCCTGTCTCCTCAACCTGGACATCTGAGCTTGGCATAAAGCATTGCAGGGGCAGGGAGGCTCTGAAGGCATTGGTTTTTAGGGAGACTTTTGAGCTTTTAGAAAGTTCTCGATGAATAGAAACTGTGGATTCACATTTGAAAAAAAATGTACTAAGGCTTTAGAATAGTGCAGTGCAACTGTTCATGTAGCAACATGCAACTTAACATTATATTTTTATGCCACTTTTTTATACAAACCTTTGTATATATAAGTATATGTGCAGGGGTGTGTGTATACGTGTGTTTGTGTGGATGTATATGTACATGCCCTTACATACACACATACAGACACCCTTCTTTTCCTGCTAGGACTATCCACAATTATTTTCATCCAACACAGTGAATGCCCAGGTAGAGAGCATATTTGATGCTGTTTCTGTCTATCTCAGCGTTGCAAGCAAGAAATTTCTTACCAGAGGACTGTGGACCAGTCCAGTCAGTTCAGGTGTGTGCCTGGGGAGGGCAACTGGCTTCTCTCCCTCTGTTCCTCTCTCTAAGGCAATCTGTGTTTGTTCTCAGTTTTATTTATTTACTCTGAGCCTGGAGTGGATCCTCTGGACCTGAGAGTATGCATTTTGCTTTGTTTGAGGAGACAGGTGGCAGCCGTCCAGCCTTTAATGGCATCAAATGTGCTTAATGTGAGGTAAACACAGTGCATTTAAGTCAGCACTTAGCTACCATGCTGGTAGGCATGGCACCTTGGAAAGATTCATCCTGGACTGATGTAGCATGAGTAACAGAAATGGAAAGAAACTTGCTTCAGTGTTTCTGACAGGGCTCTCCCCACGATAGCACTTTGGCTTGTTGGATCCTCCAGCCCTGAGTCCCTCGGTGCCAGGGAAATGCAGGATGGGTTAGGTGAGGGGTACGAGATGGGGCAGAGGTGTGTGCAGCCTGGCCAGGGCTGTGGCTCCAGGTGGGGTCTGGTGTGAGCCGCAGCTGTGGGAAGGACTGGGAGATGAGGTGGGTGACGGGGAGAGGCAGCACTGCGTGCACCGCAAAGTCAAGCTGCAGCTCGGTAATTGTGCTGCTCTTCCAGGGACGTTACGATAGTTCCTGAGTAAATGTCCCTCCGTATCTCTGTAGAGTTTGTTACACTCTCATTGCTGCTGGAACTTGAACCCACTGCAAGCTGTGTCATTAGAGGTGATAGCAGATGGATGGGTTGGGTTCTCTGATAAACAGGTAAATAAATGCCCTTTCTCTGAGCTCCATGCTAGTCCATTTCCCGAACTGAAAGTTTACTGTGTATCTGAAATGTTTGGGCACCTCTGTTATATATCCCTCAAGTTTATCTCATATTTGTGCACTTTTGGGATATTCCAGCAGGAAAAGGTAATCTGGAAAATTAAGGGTCTCATGAAGAGCTGTTTTTAATGAAGCAGCCAGCTTGATTTTGGAGACGTGATATTTGGATACTGCTGGGAAGGTTTCAGTCCCAATGCTGAACTCTGTTGCTTGCTCCCCACTGTAACTCGGGCAGGTCTCATCCTACCTGGTGTTGGGAACCTTCCAGGAAATACAGAGCGCTTTCTGCTCCCCTGGTCTTTGGCATCCTGCAGAAGAGTGCCCAAGTATAATGACTTCCCTTCCAGAAATGTTACTCGCTCATTCACGCTCCGTTGTTTCTTTTGTTCTGACTTTCAGCTTGCTAATAGTGTGGAAATCTGTCAAAGTGAGCCCCAACCTATCCACGTTTAAAGACCTGGCCTCTTGTGGTAAGGGGAGGCCCTGCCAAACAGGGTCCCCTTGTTTATGCTGAAGGAGGAAGGCGGGGGGGGGAAAGGATGTCAGCTGGGGAAGGTAGGAAGAGAAGTAGAGATCATAAGGATGAGGATCAGTGTCTCCCGCTCTGTGCAAAAGAGGAAAGGCTAAAGCGATGTGATAACCCACGTACCATCGATTCTTCTGGGCTTGGAAGAACCACCGCTGGGAGACTCGGTTGGTCTTTGGAGCCAAAGCAGAGAAAAGCTTGGCTCTCTCTGGTGCTTCCCCTGTTCAAGTAGCTACTGCTCCAGTCTGCGAGGGTTAGGGCTGGATTCGGCCTTTAGTAAGGACTTACACGGGCTGAAATCCCCATCCTATGACCTTCCTTAATCAAGAAGGCACTGAACTGTGAGCACCTCAGCCAACCTCAAGTGCTTCACACAGATGATCTCTATTTTATCTCTCTTTATGCATGAAACATAGAAGGAGAGAATGGCATCCAGGTGCTGGAGTAAAAGCTTACGTTCCTGGTTCTACCTTGTGGGTGCTGGGTGACTCAGCAATGTGAAATTGCCAGAATTGGGTGCTTTGCATTACGATCGGAAATTACCTCTAGGTTTTCCTGATGGCGTGAGGCAGCTCGTTTGCAGCTGAAGCTGTGGTGATGGATGTGACCCATTTGCCCTGGCTTAGGCATCTCAAAGTGAGAAGTCTAGCCTGAGCTAGTCCCCATAAATTAGTCAGTCTCCACCAAATGGAGAGAACAGGCACCTCCGGAACAGGTGTCACTTCATCGTGAGATAAACCCCAGACACAGGACAGATAGCTTTAGACCTCTAAAACTCAGATATCCAAGTCTGAATCAGTTAAGTGAGCTGAATCTCATCTAACGTTTGCAAACTCTGGCTTTTAGTTCTTTTGCCTTGATCTTTCCTATTTTAACGTGACCCTGCTGTATTCCTATCTTGCAGGGCCTTTGTGAGACATAAATAATGCTTTCAAAACTTTTCAGGTCCCCAGGTGGGAGATGTTGCCGAAATGCAGCTACAGGGGAGCGTTTGCAGCCCGTTCTCCTGTACACACAGAAAGCTGGGTTAAAATCAGCCTGTTAATTTTGTTTTAATGGCTCTAAGCAATGGTGCCCCCTTGTCCCTCCCTTCCCCCTCCCCGTACTTTTGCCAACATTTAATTGCTCTCAGTCTGGGGAGATGGTATCTCGTTTCAAGGTTGAACTTACCTAGCTTCAACTTCCAGATATGGGATATGGTTACGCTGTTGTCACAGAGGGGAACAGTCGTTCTGATTTCTTGTATGCGGTGATTGAATCGCCTCTTAATCTCCTTTTCAGTAGCTTGAATCCTTTGAGTTGCCTTTAACCTCATGCTGAAAGGCTCCTGTTCCACCTTGTATGATTTTTGCGGCCGTCTGTGGAACTTCACCTGGTACGACTGCGTCATCCTTGCCGTCTGGATGCAGCTGTCTAGCAGTGACCTTAGCGATGCTGTGTGTTGAGGCAAGATTGCTTCCCTGCTTCCAGCCGACGTTCTTCCCGTCACGCATTCACGGACTGCATTTTCTGTTCTAGTTTTGCTCTGATGGCATGTGCAGAAGTGAGTTTTATAATCAAAATGTTACATGCTTTGGAGAAATCTGGGTAAATGCCGTATCAAGGCAGTTGCCTTTGTCAGGCAGCCTTGTTGCCCTGTCAAAGCAAAATAAGTATTTTAAACAGACCCAGTCTCAGGAAACTCTGCTGACTGATTTAAATTTTACTTTTAGTCTTCAGTTCTTGTATTTACCTGAAATTTTTGTCCTGCTGTTTTAGTGGATAGACCCCAAGGTTGTCTGCTGCTCCTGGATGCTGACTTTAATTTTTTGTTTTTTTTTTTTTAAAGCACTGGGACCATACTAAGTTTTCCCATTTCTCACCTGTTTAAATGCTTTAAAATGCTTTATTTTAACAGATGTTTAGCAGATAGTGAAAACTCTATTACTAGAGGTTTTTAGGACAGGTTATGCGAGAAGCTATTGGGAAAGATCCTGCCTTTGACAAAGGGGTGCACTAGGTTAATTTTTAGACTGAGTTTCTCTCATCCTCTTTGGTAACCATTTTATCCCATCCCCAGCATCATATAGGCAGTACATAATTGCTGCTTTGTCCCAAATACAGAACAATAACTATTGAACTTTTTTACATTTTGTTAATATCATCTCATTTCCAATTTTGCTGATGGTATCTAACAGTGAGGCTAACAGCTAGCTAACTCTCTATTCTTAGTATATTTTACAAATGCTTTACTTCATAATTAATCCCAGTGGCCATTCAGATCTAATGGATTCCTTTGGAGGCCCTCATTAGTCATCCCCGCTGTTAAATTTCTCTTCAGTGCCTTTTCTTTCTCCTCTTCCTTTACTTTGTCCTTCAGAAAGATTATATTTTCATGTGTTTTCCACATCTCATTTTCACCATAATGGTTTTTGCCTAACATCACTCTTACCAGTTTCCTGGGCTTGTGACTTTTGGGGTCCATGGTAGATGTTTTAAGCGAGTCCTGTACGCTCAGTTACGCTGGCAGGTTTTTTTCAGCTTTATAAAACTCGCCCTTTTAAATTAAGACGTTGCATCGTTATTTTGGGCTCACTGCTTCTATGACTAGTACAGAAATGGGAAGAAGCTATAACAGAAGAGGACTTTCATTAGAAATGGCAGTTCATTTTGCCTGCCACTGTGGCTTCATCGTTGTCATGTAGATCTGCTGCTGCTTTGTATGCAATTAACACTGAAGCATGGGGTATTCCATAGCCCTCCTAAAAGAGCCAATCTTGCAAGTGCCAGGGGCTTTTCATCTGAAAGATTTATAAGTGCGTTTATTGGTTTTGTTATTGATTATTCATTAATTGTTGCACTGTGGTATTTTTATTTGCCTCTCTGGGTTTATGCGTGTGATGCATCGTGGCAAAATGTCATCCCCCTTATAGCAGTGTAGTTGAATGTGGTAGAATAGAGTGAAACTCAATGCAAATAGTCTTCAAGTGTCTTTCCCACCAGTGATGAAGAAACCATATGTTTTTAATTACTGTTGAGTATTTAAGCGCTAAATCTCCTCTTTCTGCCCTGGCATCTCCATACTCATCTCCTAACCAATCACTGCACTTTTCAAAACTCATCAAGCGCGTTTGCCAGGCAGGTGCGATGCTAACTGATGTGATCCAAGATTTGCACGGGGAAGTCCCTCTGAGTTTTCTGTGATCTGCACTAAGGCAAGGTTAAACAGCGATTTGCTCTGAGGGCTTTCCTTGCAGAATTGTGTGTAAGGATTTACATGAGCAGATTTCAGTTCTGCTGAAACGTGCTAGAGCGACCTTGCTGGAGATCCCTGCCCGTAGGGCCAAGTCAGAAGCAGTACAAGCTTCCCCCCTCTCTTTACCAGCAACTTTCCCTGACCTGCAGGCTGTAAGTGGAATTAGTGCTGCTTGTTCCTGCAGTACTTTGCATCAGAACTAAGGCTGTCTTTAAAAAGCAGCCAGCGTGGTTGTGCTTGGAACAACCAGCTCAGTTTCTATATTATACAAAACAGTCATCTCTGTAGGAAGTGGGCCAGCCCACGTCACTTCAGCATCTGAGTGCTACATGACTCTTAACGTACTTATCCCCAGGATGTTCCTGGGAGGAAGGGACAAAGCAGGGGAACTCGAGAACAAACTTCCCAAAGCATGGAGGCAAGCATCCCCTGCCCTGCCAAATGGCAAGTGGTGTCTAGGTATGTGCTGGGCGCGTATGTGCGGTAGGACACTGGCAGGGATGCTCACGTAGCATCCTGCAATGACTGAATTTGCAGCTGCTCTGCGGTTGCAGATGCTTTTGCAAGGAGGCTTGGGGAGAACAGTCCCGCTGTGGGGCACGATGTGGACCTGCCACGTGCCTCCCTGCCTTCCGGTCTTGTGTCCTTAGTCTTGCATTTGGTCTTGTGCTCTTAGGGCTTTTGTTGCAGGCTGTGACCTGTCTCAGCTTAAAAAAAAAAAAAAATTAGCCTCTGCTGCCCTAAGCCCTTGTCTTACTCCCAGGTTACGTGGTAGGAAACTTTCCAAGTCCACACAGTTTCCCTGTGAAATGGTTTGGCCATCTCTCAGCTTCCACAGTATGTGGCAGGATCCCTCTGGATTGAGACAAGAGTGAACAGCCCTAAGGTCGGTAACCATCCGTGTCCATCTGTTCCTGCTGCTCTGATTCTGTTTGCACAACAGTTCTTGGTTACACCTGATATTACAATGGTGTTAATGACAGGGTAACTGATAAACCTGCAGCAATTAGCTATGTAAACTAAGATAAAAAGGCTAATCACATTCCATGTTTTGGAGCCCAAACTGATTCCTTATGGAGGTTGAGGATTTATTTTCCATGTCTGTAACCTGGAACCAACAAAGCGTATAGCTTTGTTATTCAGGGCTTCTCAGCTTCTTCTGCAGGCACAGGCTGGATCAAGGCTGGAGGGAAGCAGCTGTTTCATGTATACCGGCACAACCTGAGCAGAGATGGGACTGGTGGATAGAGGGCAGAGGCCTGGCAATGAAATTCAGATGTGCAGAAGCCCATGCTGGCTCCTGGAAGGGGAACAGGTTTGCACCTCTTCCTAAGGTCATAGCCTAACTATGCTGTGACAGGAGCTGCTGCAATGGAAATCGTGCAGTGGGTTGCACCAGCTCCTCTCCCAGTGGCGATGCTGTCCATGTTCCCTGGGACTCCTCCCTTTCACTTCTATTGTCATGCTGTTTTCCTCTAGAAAAGCCTTTGAATCTTTGGTACACTTAGCCCTCCCCCAAGATCCCCTCCCCAAATCCCTTCCTGAAGGAAACCCAAATCTTCTAAAGACTGAGTAAGGCTTTTGCCAGCTAAAACTTGCTCTCCTTCAGCACGTGAAAACCTGCCTGCTGCATGCTGTGGGACCTGCCAACTCTTGGCTTATGAGCGAGGAGTGAGTTTGTGTTTCTCTTTGACCTCCAGGAGATGAAACGTCGGTGGTTTGCTGGAGCAAGGCTTTTTCAGGTAGCAGTATTTTCGCTCCACCGCCGCTTTCTGTGCTAGTTTCTCAAGCGACAGCTCTCTTCTGATAACAGATAGCCGAATTCTGCCTTCACTCACTATGAGGGGTGTCACAGCTATGTTTCTGCTCGTGAATGAAGCAGGGCCAGGGCACAGCCCAAGTGTTGGCACCATTGCGTTCATAAGCGTGGGTTTTGCTTGGACCATCTAGCACTTTTCTAGGTGAAGCTTGACCATGGTTCAGGGCCGATATGGGTCAGGGACTGCTCCCAGAGAGAAGTTGGAAAGTGGTCACCCAGCTGTAGGGAGTAGGCAAGTTTAGCTGGGTGGAGGTGGTTTGTGCCAAGGCAGCTGGTGTAGGTCATTGCTAGAAGAAAGTCCCTGACTCATTTATTTACTGGTCGGATGAAGCCCATGTGGCCTGTGTCAGCCTGCTGAAAGGCCACTTTTTCCAAAGCTCTGCCAAATTTTGCAGAAGTGCCCAGCACCTGCCTGGGTCTGCTTTGCCTGTGAGAGTTGTGATTCTCCCTTGACCTGCTCCAGCCCCCAGGATCGCTGTCCTCACTTGTGGCTCCAGCAGCTGGCCTCACTTCCACAGGATTTAGAGACCGGCTTCCCCCTGACTGCACTTCAGTCGGACGATTAAATTAAATCAGAGCCCGTTAACGTTACAGTCTCCAGCCAGCAGTGATTGTGCACAGTAGCAGCAGTGGGTTGTGTGACTCACAACTGGAGAAGCTGCTGGGGAGTACAATCTTGGGTTCGTAGCAAGACCTCTGTTATGGTTAGTGAGGCCTGGTGTCCGCCCCAGACTGCCCGCGGACTGGGATCTGCAAAGAGCAGGCATGGGCTGGCTCTTTGGGAGAGAAATTCAAGACATGTATCTCTCCCCTTCCCTGCCTCTCACTGCTGTGCCTCTGACACTGCTGTTGTCTCTGGAAGGAGGTATCCCCAGCTCCCGAACTGCTGCTTTTCTAGCCGAGAATGACCACATGCTTTTCGGGTTGGGCTGTTTCTGTAGGAGAGGAGACAGAACGAAGCACGGGCTAGATCATGCTTGTGAGCAAGAGAAAAATCATCTCGCTGCTGCAGCGTAAATGCTGCTGATTTGAGGAGGAATTGCCTGACTTGATTCGCTTGGTACCGTTTGGTACAACTTAATGGCATGGCAGGGTCATTGCGAGGTGAGAAAACAGGCAGCGCGTGCCCCAGAGGAAGTCCCAGGCATCGCTCTCGGCAGTTAAGCAGCTTCAGGAGATTTTCCAGCATTGGCTGATGCAAAATGCATGCCGTAGAGCAGCCTGCGTTGTAGGGCTGCGAGTGGGGAGGGCAATGCAAGGGGTGTGTAGGGCACCCAACCAAATGAGTCACCTGGCTTTTTGCTTCTAAAAGACCAGAGAGAAATGTTCTGCTCTTCCCCCCCAAGCCTGCTGTACATGCTGGGCATGCCGCTGCTTGGTGTCTGAACCCATCGGCTTAGGGACCCCGGGGCTATTCCTGAAGGCCAGCAAACCACTCTTCCACAGCAACGGCCTCCTCTGCTTGCTCACCTGGGCTAGGGGAGAGCCAGGGCCCTCATGGGGAAAGGCTGTGTGGTCCATTAACTCACTCTGCTGATCTGTCCAGTCCTGTGAAATACGGAAAGTTTTGAACTATTACAGAGTGCCTTTGGGTAAAGCTAAATTAAACCCTGGCCTGCTGTGAGAAGGCAGGGCTGAAAATGTAAATGCAAAAATAGGTTCCAGCTAAAATGACTGCAAGGACAGAGGGTAGGTGCTGAGCTTTTCAGGATCTGATTCAGCTGGGGCTGGTTCCAATTAAAATGAGATCAAGGAGAAAGGGAAAAAAGTTGTTTCTTTGCCTGTCTTGAGGGTATAAAGCAGCTGTCAGTACTGCAGGTTTAAACACTGGGACTGTTTCAGGTGTCTTCTGTAAGCAATGAACCTGACAAGGAGAGTATTTCAGATGATTTCTTTAAGAATGATGGTACTTCCGCTTTCTGGAAATTTGCCTTTTATTGTTTGTTTATTTTTATGTTTCCAGGTTGTATCAACTTTAGAAAGCACTTCCCCAGAGCCACTCCTGAAATGAACAGGCTAGCATGAGTTTCCTCCCACATATCTCCCAGGCTGAGTGTGGTCAGAAGTGCAGAAATGTCACAAATTAGAAAAAAGTGTGTGCTTTTATTAAACCTGTAAGTATGGAGCAGACTATTGCTATTTCTGTGAAGTATCCAATGCACAGTGGTTAGAGCCTCATTTACCACCAGCCATGCTGCTTCTGAAAGAAAGAATGGATTTATTTATACGTACAGGTACATCAGCATTCCCATAGATGAGGTTAGTGCACCAGAAACAGTACATGCAAGTGTCATAAAACCAATACTAGATAAACTAAAATAAAGGCTTTATCTTAATGCTAGCTAATAGCAGGGGAGAACAAATCCTTTCCCCAGAGCTTCCCTGCTTGCAGAGAACAACGTTCATGTCAAAGCAATTTGATCCAAGGACTAGTTAGTTGATTCACTTTCCTGTGGCTCTGTTCTAAGAATGAATATCTGAATGTCACCTCGTTACAGTGCTGCAAGATTTATGGCTTATGAAATCCTCATTTCCACCCAGGAGCTGTGAATGTGCTTTCTCATTGCTCCGGCTAGGAGCAGACCAGCAGGTACTGCGGTGCAGGGCTGTTAGTAGGTCACCCTGATAGCTGGAAAAGACTCTTTTATGACAGCTCTGATTTCTGTAGCAAACCCGTCAGCTGGGAATGGCTTGCACACTTGTGTGCTATGAAATGGCCTTGGCGCGCAGGTGAGGAGCAGCCCTGGGAACAAGCAAGGGCAGATGGAAGAACACAGCAGATGGGAGCGGGAGAGGAGCTGCATAGCAAAAACAGACTCTGTGGTCAGCCAGGTCACATTAAAATGTGGCTAAAAACCAGTCACCAAGTGGCAGAACTGTAAAGGATGGAAGTTGTCCAATTAAATTCTCTCTCCTGGTAGTTGAGACTGTGACGATTAATTACACCAGGAGCTTCATTAGTTCTCTGTTGCTGTGAATCTCTTTCCTGACGCAGCTGGGGATGGATACAGCCAGGGAGCTGTGGCGAACGGAGGCAGCTTCTGATTTGTTTTAAATGAAATGATTTGTTTTAAATGAAATGTTTCTACGTTTACCATGTGGTTGCTGTTACCTGACTTCAAGGGGTTATTGCCTTTCTAAGGAAGGCTGAGAATGGGGAATGAGTATTCTGGGAAATGGTGGGGAAGTGGGTTTAGGTGTGGGAATAAGCAGGGGGGTTTGGGCTTACCGGGGGTTTGGGTTGGTGAGGTAAATACCAAATAGCTGAGGATTCGCTCCTCGAGGCAAAACGCTTTACTGAAAGTAAACCGAGAAGTTTTAGTTCTCTGATGAGCTGCTGTAATAAAAGCAATAGGAATAGGTGTGGAAAACACTGCCAGTGACGTGAATCCAGGCCGCGCAGCGGCTCCTGGCGTCCGTTCTGGACTGGAGGTGGTCTGGCTGCCTGAGTGGTCCTCCAGGATCTGCTCCTGGGGCTTGCCAGTCTGGTCTTCGTGGGCTCGTTCACAGATCAAGAACAGCAGCAACCCTCACCGTGGTGAGGGCCCTCGCCCGCGAGCAGAGATGTCCTGGCTCTGTGCTTCCCTCTGGTTATATTCCAGCCGGTGTGCCAAGGTTGACCCGTGGCTGAGCAGAGGGCTCTCACCGCCTTGCTATAATGTATTTTGGTGTTCCTTGCTGTCTCCCAGTGATGCTGTTCGTATCGGGGTGAAACTACCTGAGCTGCAGTGTCGCTCAAGCTCCGTGCCAGGGGCACTTTGGATGTAGCAGGAGCAGGTACAGGTCCGTGGGCTGTTCAAGGAGAGCGTCCAGGCTGCTGCTCCAGGCAGTTATAAGGGAAACAGGCACTTCACTTCTGAGCAGCTGGGTCCTCGGGGGTTTGGCTGCATACGTGAGAGATGAGAGCTGTGCCTGGGTGTCCCTCGTTCGCAGAGGGTTGAGGGGATGCTGCAGGACCAGTTCCCAATGTGCTTACAGCTACGTGAGCAACGGTAGACTTGGAGGCCCCATACAGAGCTTTCCGTCTGCTGGAAGGTTATTCCTCGTTCCTCTAAGACTGCACCACCATTTTCTAAGCTTCATTGAGATGAGTCTTAAAAAAAGATTGTTTCATATGCCTATTCCTCTTTTTTTTCCTGTTTGCTTTATACCCGAGGTCAGTCTTGGACTCCCTGGTAAAAGAGGCAAACAAGGAAATATGACAGTACTCTCAGAAAAAAACAGTGCTGTGTTTTAAATGGTGACTGTGAAGGGATCACGATGCGCACAATATCATTATTATGTGCGTCTCCTCTACTACTTGAATAAGAAACAGTGAAATATGAAATGGCATCTTGATGTGCTTTATTATATTTGTGGAACAATATCAATGGTTTGACTTTTAAACTTGTCTCATTTAAATGCTAGCTTCCTCTGAGTCTTACCTGGTCTTGTTTTTAGGGGTTCATTTTGCTTATTTAAAAAGGAAAGAAAACAAAACTTTTAAGCCTGCCATCGCAGTAATGACACAACCTCACTCACTTCCCAAAATACCTGCTTGACATTAAGCAGGACAGATGTCCATGCCAGCTGAGTGCCTCGTCTCTATTGGGTTTTGTTCATGGTTAGTAATTGGGGCAAAAAAGCCAGTTTTCCAGAGATGAATAATGAGGAAAGGCATCGAAGCCTGCAGTTCCTCTGGCTAAGCCTCACTGAGCAGTGCTTGCTTGAATGCAGGCTTGAATCTACTTGCATTTCCCACAGCTGTCCAACACCGTGTTTTCTGCTGAAATGGTCCTGGCGTTGCATTTCATGGGGAGGATTTATCTAACTTGGTGACCACGTCTAGGTAAAAAAAAAAAAAAAAAAAAATTCCTCCTCTTGCCGAAACTGCGGACAGGAGGAGTTCCCAACGCTGATTCGAATGGGGAGGCTGTCCAGGGTGAGGAGTCATCATGCCTCTTTCTGCTCCTTGAAGAAGCCTTGCAGCCTTGCTGCTGGACTGCCCCTTGTTCAGGCAGGCGATTCCCCAACTTGCTGCTGGCCACGTGCTCCATGGAAAGCATCCAGATGCCAGCACTTGCACACGCGCCGCTGTGAGGCCTTGCCCGTCCTCCTGACTCGGTTTTGGTTTCTTGAAGGAGGTCGTCTGGATGCTCCTGTGAATCTCTCATTTATTCTACGCATCATTACGTGCCCCAGCGCTAAGGCCGGTGCACAGGCAGAGCAATAGCTCAGGGTAAGTGACTCAGTAAATAACAGCTGTTTAGCAAAATATAAATGCTGCAAAGAGCAGTTGCTGAACTTTGATGATGGCAGAGATGCACACAAACAAGATCTGCTAGCGGTGCTGATCAGACTGCTAGGAAGGAGTTTGATCACTGTACTTGAAGGCCCTCATTAGCTTGTGTGTTTATAAAGTGCAGAGGCAATGCTACATTCAGGAAAGGCTTTCACAGTCTTTGTCTCCTTAAATTTAGAAATGCCATGATCCCTTCTGTTAAAAAGATGGTTCTAAGGACAAAAAAAAAAACCCCAAAACAAACAAAAACAAACCAACAAAACCCCAAACCCCAACCTCTATGCTTGAAAGCTAATTACTGTCTACTCTTCAAATGCAGCCAAGTGGGCAGAGTACATTTTAGAAGAAGGGAACAGGTTTCAAGGAAATGCCACTCAGCGCTTGCAACATCTTTTCAGTATCCACAAATGTGCCTTTGAGCAGATACCAGAAGCACTGCTGGGATTAGTGCAGCAGCAGAACAGCGGGGGAAAAAAAACAGCGAGTTCAAAGTCTGGAAAACTTATTTTCTCCTTTTTCCATCTATCAGAGCAAGGGCTACTATTTTTGCTTATTTCACCTGTTTTATTGTACCAGCACATTGCAGACTGAGGAGGGAAGGGTAGTCAGCAGCAGGAAGCGTGGCACTTTGTCTGTGTGCCACTGCACAGTGCATGACGGCTCCATCCTGGTAGGCAGCCCAAATTCCCAGAGCGCCTGCCTACGCTGCCGGGTGCACGGGGCTCCCCGACGGTGACTGGGAGGACGTCTGAGGTGGAGCCCGGTGGGGAAGAAATCCTCCATACGGATACCACCAGTCAAACTCCCATGTAATGACTTGTGTGGCCTCAGGGGATCGGAGGCACCCCTGTTTTGGAAGCTGTTTCTTGTGCCCTGGGGCCCTGTAAATGGGAATAGAGCTCTATTTGTACAAATCCCCTATGGTTTTGTGCTTATATCCTGGAATATAAACTCCTCTCCTGCACTGGCCTCTTTTATCTGAATATATCCTGTGTGTCTGCTACTGTTCAGACAAAAAAGTCTTTATTGCCGTCACATATATTCGGCAGCCTTCCTTGATCCCAGAAAAGTGCTGTAAGACCTACACATGAAAAGCACTCTAGAAATATAAGAATTTTTCAAACAGTAAATATTGAAAGGGGGAAAAGGTAAGTCTTTGAGACTTGGGTCTTACAAAACAATTTAGCCAGGTTTTCTTGGCATGATTCCTTCTGCAGAAATGGGTATTTCGCCACCCACTGGAGCCAAAAGTCAAGAAGTGGATTAGGTCTGCTGCAATTGCTCTATCCTAATCACTCTTTTATTGCCCTGTGTAGAGCAGAAGGGATATTACAGAGCAGTATTTGGCTGAATGCTAAACCTTGGCAGTCTAGACCCCAGGCTGGTGCAAAGGAGCGTAGTTGCGTTGCTCCCAGTGAATTGGGAGAGGTTCACATCAGCTGAAGCCAGCGCCAGCTGATGATCTGGCCCTGTGTTTAAAGCATCATCGGATTTCAAAACAAAGCAAAACACCACAAATCTGTAGCAGCCCCGTGGTTCTGCCTTAGAGCTGCTCTGGCCCTCTTTGTCCCTTCTGGGCACCCAGTTCGTGAGGGGAGCAGGATCACGCATGGGTCAGATGATCCTCTTATTAAGGGCTCATCTTAGCTGCAGTAATAGCCAGGCAGCAGGCAGACAACGCTCGCTGCTCCTGTGACTCGCTCTCTGGGTTTTGGTGCGTGTGCTCATTTGTTTGCATCTCTTTTTGCTGAAAGTGAGCCCAGGTTGTGGACCACTTGTTCTCCTGAGTTGCCGTAAACTGGCACAGATAATGCTGGATGATGTCTTTAAAGCACAAGACCTCCACGGTTGCGTGGGACAGAGCTTGGAGGGGCACTGCCATGGGGGACAGTCACAAGCAAGGGCCCTGGAGGATCATGGAATGATCCAGGGAGGATCAGTTGCTCCTTCTCGGTTTCCTCATCCTGTTTAAGATCCCTTCTTGCATGAAGATTGGAAACGTAGTAACTGTCTTCATTGCATCTAGACAGCAGCGTGGATGGTACGCCCCAAAACAGATTGCATGCATGCAGTGGGAGCCTGCGGCACAGCAGACTCAGCAGGACTGAACGTGGTTGTTGTTGCAAAGGAGCCAATGATGAAAACTGGCTTTGTCATAAAAATGCAGATAGACATCCCTGTGATAGCCCACTCGGTGGCAAAGTGGCTCCAGCTCATGCCTTTAACCCCTGGATTTCCACCCTTTCTCTAAGTGAGGCTGGTGATGTGTGGTAATTAATACATGTTGAAATGTGACGGATGATGAGGATGGTATTTCTGGGAACTTTTTTCAGCAGCATTTTAAATCTGTTTCCTCCCTCCCTGCAACGCCATTAAAATTTAAGGGGAAAGTGGGAGGAATGGAAGAGAATTTGCTATTAAAGGCTTAATTCATTTTAACCTCAAGCATTAGCTAGAGCTTGTGCAAACCACTGGCAAGGCAATTAAAGTGATTTTTTTTAATGGGTTATTTTTCTCGCCTCATCAGTGTGGGAGCTAAAGATGCCGAACTGTGAGCTGCCTGGGCTAGGGGCCCATCGTTTTACTGTGCTCCTCTGATGCTTAATCCCTGATTGGGTTTCATGCAGGAGCACGAGGCATGACTGAGTCACAAGAGGAAAGGCACAACGATGCCCTTGAACAGAACATGGAGAGCAAAATGTTTGGGCTTCAGTCCCTGGGTCTCAAGCTTGAATCTCTCTTGGAAAAAGAAAAAAATAAAGGACTACTGGCATTGCCGTGTCCAGCTTATTTTGAAGTTGCTGGGTGTTTTGCAGGGTTAAGCTCCAGAGCTACCCAGGTTGCCAGGAGCAGCAAGGCTGTGGTGCCATGTACTGTACAAATCTGCTTAGCGTGCTTGAACTCATCTGGAGGCCAAAGCATCTCCTTTTGGTACTCCCAGGACTTGAGTCAGCTACTTTAAGTCTTGATCAGGCATGTCTACCTACGCCTCTTGGAGTGACAGGTGAAATGCTACCTCTGGGTCTCTGCATAGCAAATAGCTGCTGCATCCCAGGTGACAAAGGATGGCATAGTGGTGGATGGACCTAAAACTCCAGGCTCCTTTAGGGGACATTTCTCTAGCTGTCTCTATAAAGCCTCTGCAGCAGACTCTCCAAACGAGCGGGTAAGAGCAAGGAGGAAAGAAGAAGAACCTGAGTTCCAGCTTTTGTAGGGAACAAGCTGCTTATTGTGGGCACGACAGGAGGAGGAATTGCCCATTTCACACCGCCTGGTGTCATTAGATCGTGCAGGCAATTTAAACAGTCATTTAGACCAAGATTAGAAATGTGTTTGTCCATCTTTTTCAAGTTGCCCTCCGCATGCTGCAGGATTGGTGTGCGGAGGTGCGCTGTGCACCTTAGGGCACCAGGCCCAGACCCCCACGGATTTAGCCTGTTTGCTGCGAGTGGCTACGAGAGTCACGTTTGTCTCTCGAAGTAGAACACAGCCCAGGCTTTTCGTTACCTCCAGTGCAGTAGGAGGAAGTCAAAGTGGGAGGAAGCTTGAGTCCATTTCACAACACAGCATTGAAGAAATGCAGGGGCAGGCTCTAGCTAAATTTGTTCCTTGTCTAACTCAGCCAAGAGAAACCAGAGATGAATCTGGCATGTTTTTTCTGTGCCGTGTTCTCTCACTCATTCAGCTACTGCTTGCCTGATGCACCTCTGTTGCCTTGCAGTCTCTCTCCGCATAGGTGGTTAGAGGAATGCTTCCTAAAAATAGCTGTCTGGTTTGATGTCTTTCTGGTATTACTCTGTGTAGCATGAAAAATCTGCTCAGATGGGCTGTCCAGCCCATTGATGTTCCTTTAAAATAAAGTTAAGCCGCATAATCTCATTATGGTAGTAGGCGATTATACTGAGAACAAGTATTAGCAGTGGTCGAGCAAAGCCTTTTATTCCCCATGTATGATGGCAATGGCTAAAAGTCACTAGCGGCGTTTTGTTTTTGCGCAGGCTATTTTAGGACCAGGACTTGCAACGTTTTTTTTTCTTTTAATTCTCTAGAAAAGTCTCCCGTGTTATTTTTGACAACGCCAGCACGTTTCTTCCACTGCCGCTGGCTGTCTGCTGTGCCAGCCGCAAGCATCCCATGAGTATGCACCACAGTCTCCCAAAATCTCAAAACTCAGAGGTATTAAAGTGAAGCCTTTTTCCGGGGGGAGAAGCGGGGAAGCTTTGTAGTGCTAAGTTATTAGCCTGGGAATCCTGATCTTCAGCATCTGTTTGCAGCTGTGGGACCTCGTCTCCCTGGCTCTTTGGGGAGTCAGCCCAAGGAGAGAGCTCAAGTCTGGCACGTTCCCTGCCCCGAGTCCCCATCCTTGGGAAGGCCCTGACTCCTTTCGTAAGGGAAAGGCAAACGGGATGTATGATGGCAGACAGACGAGTTATGGAGTTCAGCCATGGAGACCTGCAGTTTTGGCAGTGCTGGGAGACCACGCGGGCCAGAGCTGTGTGCCGGGAAAGCCTGACCGAGTGAGGGCTTGTATCTGTACGGAGGGAGGGTGAAGGCAGTGTGGACTGGAAACTAGGCTCAAGCCCTTGAACAGGGGTATCGATGCACTCTGGGAGGCTTAATTGCCTGAACCCCTGTATGTGAGAATCTCATAAACGTTTAATACCAAGGGCTGGCTCTATGACAGTCGCCAAATATCACTGAACTTATGGTAAAATACCACGTCTGGACAATCGCATGGATTTACGGTTCGTTCTCTTCAATGTTTGAACCTATGGCGGTGCTGTTTGTGATGGATTGCAGGTCACGATTCCTTGTGTGCGTTATCTTGTTCAACAGATCGTTTGTGCAATAAAATACAGCTCTGCCTGCCTCCCAGCACGTTCTAGCTCACAGCGTGTCTCCGAAACCTAAAGCCTATGGCAAAGAGCAGCGGTCTGAGGCTCTGCTTTGCTCAGCATAAGCACTCCTTCTTCTCAAGGCTGCAAGCAGGCAAGGAGCATAAGCAGTCAGGAGGAAGGTCAGTCCAACGAAGGCTTTCATCAGGCTCCCAGAAGGCTGTTTGTAGGTGGAAGTTGCTGTCGTTTGCTCCTTGACACCTCAAGGATGAAGGAGGCAGGAGCCTGCACTTGAAGGTACACTGCCACTGAGCTGCTGTTGATTCCTTGAGCCTTTAGTGTGTGCGTGGTGCAACACGTGGGGCGTGAAGGGGTGTCACCGTTACAGTTCTGGCTCGGTCACTGGGCAAGGCTCTGCATATCACGTTTTTACCCCCTTTCCTCTCTTACCCAATTGGAAGTCGCTGGAGCAGCTCTCTTCCTGGTGCTTTGGGACTGCAGTAGCGTGGGGACATGGCTGTGGGACTGCAGTGGGAGGAGTGAAGATGGGAGCGTTTTATGAAATGATGTCTGCAGACAAATGCAGTTCTTTTTCTCTCTCTCTAAAGCCTAGCCTCATTGTATTTCTGAGCTAAGCATGCAGACCTGCAAGTGGTCCAGCCCAGGGCCCCAGAATAAACTACAATACAGCATGAGATTTGTCAGTGAACAGGGAGATTAAGGGAGGGGTTAGGCATGCTCCCAGAGACACAAATGCATGCACTTTTGCAAGATGACAGCTTAGTGTGTTGAAATGAAATCTCTAGGGCTGTTTATATAAATATATATATTTATATATATATATATTTTTTTATCTTTCTACTTTTGCTTACCTTGCTTCAGCCCCACCAGTGATAACGCAGGCAAAATGCAAACCCAGGGCATCTTTGGGAAAGAAGGCCCAGCTCTCTCTGAAGAAGCATCTGGCCTCTAAGCTGCAAAGGTTGGATTATCTCATTTCTTTCTTAGAAGAGGAGATTGTAAATGCCAAACCAAAAGGGCAAAGTGATTAGATATCGTGTTTCTACTCTGGTATATGGTTAGTGGAGAGATTTCTGAGTCATTGATTCTAGTAATTGTTGTATTTAAGTAAAGGAAATAATTCTGCTGTTTTAAAGTCAGTATATTTTTAGCCATTAAAAGCAAGCATGATATGGAAACTGCAGCTATTAAACCTGTCGCTGAAGAATGAGCAGGATAGAGGCTACAGGTGCACCAGAGGTACCGGGTGAGACGGCTGTCTGCCTCTTGTGAAGTACTTGACACGGCCAGGAAGGAAAGCTGCTTGTGCAGCGTATGGACCTCAGGGGATGATTGTGAATAACTTGTTAGATGTAAAGCTAGGTTTTTCCAGCTTAACAATAGCGTGTCAAACAAATGTTTTATTTAGATTAATGGCAGAAGGTATGTTGGCTGTTTGGTGTATGCACTAAACCAACATTTGTTCAAGGCATTATCTAGTTGCTCCCTGGCTGCAAACCAGAAAGCCCAATGTTTTCTCACGTGTTCAGTCCCTCTGGGAAAGCGACCTTTCCGCCCTTCTTATCTGTATTCAACAATTTGAAGCTCCTAGCCACGGTTGATTTACTGAGACTGTCTGTCTGACTGGGGGTCAGCTGAGTAGCTTTTCTGCACTATTGAAAATCTGTGCAAGTGTCAGCAAGTTCTTCATTGTTTTCTGTTCTTTCCGTGAACTAATGAGTGTTGTCTGAGTCTTTTTTTTTTTTTTTTTGCTAGTATAATTTGGCCTGGCCACAAGTGTGCTAGCCATTAAAATCAAAGGTCTTATTTTCATGGAAGAGGTTTGGGTAGCATAGGTGGCTTTGTCATATTGAGTGATACTGCTGCACTTTCTTCCACTGTGGTGATGTGTATGTGAAAATTTTATATGTTTTTCTACCATGCAAGCCAAGATTCTGGGATCATTTTTATGCTACTTCCCTTTGGCTCTACCTTCTCCTTCAGGCTCTTCCCACACAGTCACACTGAGTCCCCCCCTTTTGTCCGGGGGGACGGGTTCAGTTGCAGCAGAGGTGCAGTCCTATTTGGTGCCTTCTGGCCTTTGGCTGGTCGCAGCACTGCTTGTCTCCTTGCTTCTCACTGGGACCAGGGTTGCTGCGGGTTTCCATTAGAATCTTGGTATTAAAGAAATCTGAAAAATACTATTTTGGGGGAAATAGGTAGGTGATCCGTTCCTGAGCCGAGATGAGACTCCTCAGAGCCAGCAGTGCCGGAGCAGCGGGTGCCATACGTAGCCTCCCCGTCCCTAATTTCTGACTGTTGTGCTAGAAACAGCTCTTGCGTAAGAGGGTCTGATCCTGCCCGGGAGGAGGACTTTGCCTGTCATAATACAAAGGAGCTTCACTCGGAGGAGCTCAGAACAGTAGCCCTCTAATTTGGCAGGTTGCTTTTGTACGGGTCCAAGTGCTGCCTGGTGCCAGCAGCTCAGTGCACAAGCTTGTGCCGCTTCCAGGGGCCTTGGGACAGGACGTCGCCGATGGAGACGCTGGCACGGAGGTAGCTGAGGACACAGCTGCACACCAGCATCACTTGCTCCTTAGCAGGAGGGGCTGATGGGTGGGGATGGAGCCCCCCCACCATGATAGAAACCTCATGGTGCTGCGAGGTCCAAGAGATTTCAAAGCAGAGAACAAGATCCTTCAGTTTTTGGCTTAAGCTGAAGAAAACTAGGAAGACGTTCCTGCCGAACTTAGCAGCGGGAGCCCTTGTTCATTGATGGGAGTGTTTAATTAAGTTTCAGCTTTAAAACTATCGCTGCTCGGGGAGCGTAAGAGCTACAGGAAACTTGCCCGTTTTTCCTTCTACTTCGGTAACTCCGCTGCTGTGACGAAGATTTTGAGAGACTCCTTCAAAATGTGCGAGTCCTTCACAGGAGCGCTCTGTGCTGAATTTCCCTTCTGCGCCGGCTTCGTCCGCTCCTTGGGTCTTTGCTTCTTGGCTCCATTGGGGAAGACGTGACCTTTGCTGTGCTTGTGCACCACTGCGCCCAGCAGGGATGGTACTGCAGCACCGATAATGATGAGGCGGTGATAAAGGCCGTTTGAAAGGCTTTTGTAAGGGGAGGAGGCGAGGGAACTGAAAAAATGAATCGCATAACGCTCCTGCCCCATCTGCCCGATATGGGAATCAATAAGCTAAGTCCATACAATGAACGCAGCGGTAAAACCCCTGCTGGACCAGCCTCGCTTTGCAGCACGGTGTTTAATCTTGGGCCCGAGGCTCCTGGTTTGCAGGATCTGGCCCTTTATATTACACGCTCTCAAGCGAGACATCGCTCTGTTATCCTTCTTTAATTAGCACCTGTGGTGCTTTGTTAATAACAGACAGCTTGTTACAACACTTGAGCTTTAATGGATTCCTCCAATGAGAGAGCACGCCAGCGCTTTTAGCAGGTTCAGTAAAAAGGAAAAGCTTCTTACGACAAAGCGTTCAGCTCTTATCCGGGGAGACGCTGGAAGTGCTTGGAGAATTGCACGCGTCTTCTGGAAACGATAGCTGAGAGCCGGTTCGTTTCTCGTAGACAGGGGATGGGAATAAAGTTAGCACTCAGTTCCCCTAAAACTAGTGTCCCTCCCTGCCTTCCGACACTACAGCAAAATCCTTCTATCAAGCTCATAAGCAAAAGATCCCGGTGACTCTGCCGGTATAAACAAACCAGATGTATTCTCCTGCATGTCATCTTCATGTAACCGCAAGTTTTATCACTCCCTGATCCTGACCCTCAGGATAGATCCTCTATTATGCTTTAAGACCTGTCTGCTGTGTTGTCTTGCAGTTTGCCCTGAAGCTCCCATTGAATTTGGCTTTTAAAATGGATGGCAGATCATGGCCTCATCAGTTGAAAAACCCTTGGGAATCTGGTTCCTAGTTGCATGAAAATAGACTATGTTTTCCATTATCTGCAGCTAAATGGCATCGCTGCTGTTTTTATGACTGCTGTTGGTCTTTGCAGCTATTTTCTTTAGGCCACTGAAACAATGCTTTCTCATTACAACAGCTTTGCGGATGAGAAGAGAGAAAAACTGGGATTGCTCATGATGAGGCTGGCATCCTGAAATTCCCACTTTGTTGTCTGCAGTGCTCCTCCAGAATCTAGCCCTTTTTTCAGAAAGACATATTTTAGGTAGAGTTAGATGTTTGTTTCCCCATTGCAGTATCTGGGCTTCAGCTGTTCAGATGACTCAGGAGCAGCATCCAGATTGCACACATGCTTTACTGCATTTCTTTAGTGCTTCTAATGAAATAACCAGGCAGAAGTGATGTTTAATTTGGATAATGGAGAGCACTGCTAAAGTAACTCTGGTAGCCCTTCAGAGAAAGTTATTTAACCTTTCATTGTGTGATCCTTTGGATTTCCTGTTGTCTCGATTGCCCAAGACAGAGATAAAAAGGACAAATGGAGGCAACTGTCAATTCCCCAGGAACGTGTTGCCTGTTGACAGCTCTGCTGTTGTACCCCTCTCCATATTGTGCAGGAGGTGGGCAGCCAGGGCCAGGTCTTCACTCTCAACGGTTCGGTAAGAGGTGCCATGCCACGACAGTGAGGACAGGAAGGTGGCTTGCCATCTTCCAGGGCCATCCTCTCAGAAGTGATTTCTGCCTTGGCACCTCTGTGATGGTAGAAGGTGCTGCAGGGTCATCACTCAGCAGGGCATTGAAAGAAACTGGGGGGGCCATGGAGCTTGTGGCAGTTTGCTGTCATTTGTATGCCAAAGGGGCTTCTGGGCTCCCCAAGTCCCTCGTTTGCCTGTTGTCTTCTCATCCTACTGGGTAACAGGGACACCATACTCCCACTGTTAGCACACGTCCTTGTGGTGTGGTGGCCAGGACAGGATTTTTTTCATTTTCCATGAGTCCATGTTGTCTTGCTAAAGTTTTCCTTTTAATCTGCAGATGAAATGCATTGTGTAACACACTGGAAGCAAATCGGAATCCAGGTATTGTTATTTTCCACCTTCCCCAGTTTCAGCCTGGAGGAGGAGAATTGCATCTCTACACTGCTGTCTGCTCCAAAACTTTCTGCAAAACATACTTGTCTGCTCATTGGTCAGTTCACATCCAGCCCAACAGTTACTGGGTTTCTCTTGGCGTCCGTTCCCTATTCCAGTCCAGCCACGCGTGCCCCCAGACCCGGCACCATGCCCCTATGCCTTCTGGTGCGGGAGCAGGTTTGAGCAGAGTGGTGGAATTCCCTTGCCAACAGAGGAGTGGGTGGAAGGACGCAGAAAGGGGCCTGCAGTGTCATGAGCATGTCATGAGTTAAATCCATGCCTGCTGCAGTAGTGTAGGTGTTACTGCCTGTACCCAGCAAGACACAAAATAAGACTCTTCTCTTTTAGTGATATGCATTGCGTTTTCTCTGTCAGTGCTTCTAGAACTGTACTAATTATTAGTAATTAAGCTGACAAGGCAAAACTTGGTTTCCTTCCATTGCATACAAAAGAAGCCAAAAAGGTGACAGTGGTAGCACTCTCTTCCTCCAAGATTTCTCCCTACCGCCAACCATTTGGCATTCTTCTAGCACAATGTCCCATCCAAGCCTACCTGGTCCCAGCTCTCCCTGTTGCGTTTGGTTCATATTGCTGAAAAGGTTAGAAACGTGCTCAGTTCTGGCTGGCGTAAACTTCCCAGTATGGTGGGGTTGAGAGCTGATATACAGAGACAGAGCTCAAATCCAACATGGCACGTTGCCTTGCCGTCGAAGCTTGTTGGCCCAAGTGCTGTTTCAGATAGGCACAGTTCCCTTTGCCACGAGAAGTTTTTTGCTACTTTTTTCTTGGTTTTCTCTGCTCAGACATCCAGGAAACCTGTGCCTAGACTGAGGTCTTTAGTGCGAGAAGTACGTCCTACTGTCTAGTAGCAGCTGAAATAAAGCAGTCCTGAAGACACATAACTTATGGCTCAAATCGGCAGCTTGATTTGAGGTCCACAGGAGCTGAATGCAAGCTGCTGACACAAGTAAAAGCCCGCTTTATGCCGTCTTCGGAGTTATTTTGCTCTGACGCAGCTAATTCAGGTTAGTTACCGCAAGTTAGAAACACTCCGTTTTTGAGATGGAGAAGCTTACCTTTCAGCACGCTGAAGCCACTCATCAGGTCAGCACGCTGACCACTCATCAGGTCAACGTCTGCCCTTGGATCTCACTGTCAGTCTTGAGACCCCACCACTGCCTTTGCGGTGTTTACGCAATACATACTCCTTTTTTGCAGTGGCGTAGCTGGATTTGCAATGCATGAATAACTTTCCCACCGAGATTCGCAGATGGCTTTCTTCTGGTTACCTGTCTGATTCAACTTGCTGTCCTTGCAAAGCCTAGGCATTTGTTTGCCTTCCTTTCTCCTTGTTGTTCCTCTTTTTTCCCTCCTGTGACTTTACAATCTAAAGCATCTTTCTGACTTTGCATTGCCCACTTAATGGCTGCAAGAGCTGATTTATCTGTTCAATACTTGCATTCAGAAGCCAGCATTAGATAATTGCTGGATTGAAGAGAGGCTGTAATTATTTTTGCTTCTAACTACAGGAGCGAGCAGTGTTTGCCAAACTGTTTGGTAACTGCTGGCAGATGCTTTTCAGAGGGTATCCCTGGACCGCCTGCATCTCTCCTCCGTGTCATATGTTCCATATATCTTTATTTTAACCATTAAGTGCTTCCCTCTTCAAATACCTACTCCACGTTGGCCCGATCCATTACATTTCTCCTCGTTCATGAGGCCCATGTTTAATGATTAATTGTAGCAAGCCGAAACAAAGCTTAACATTTAATGTTTTCCATATCATTACTTTCTGTAAGTTCTGTTAGAGGACAGAGAACAGAAGGGTTTCAGGAAGGATTCCCTGGTGTTTACAGAGAATGCTGTTAAACGCACAGTAAAGTAACCGGCTGTGAGCCCGCTGTCGGGTTAATGGAGCAGCCCTGATGATGAAGGGTTATAACAAAGAGGCCTTAATCTGGCGTGAAGAACACAACAGGAGCAGATTCACTTTAATTTTTTTTTCTTCCTTTCCTCTTAGTGTCATTTAGACCAGTTGCTAATCTGGAGCATCTTTGTGCAAAGCCTCCAGCTTTGTCACTGTGACCTTGTACCTGCAGGTGCTCCTGGCTGCGAGACTTCAGAGAGGCCCGAAAGCCCTAGATGCGGCTGGTGCAAGGCATTCGTTGGCATAAGGAACCTGTGGCAACACGTACATGCAGCAAAATGATCTAGGAAGAGATGGGAGCGTTTGGGAGCAGCGTGTGTGTGGTTTGGGGTGGTTTTGTAGCGTAGCCAGACAAGAGACGTTTTCTCGGCTCCTTCAAATTCATACGAGTCAGCAGGAAAATGTGGTAGGTTGAAAGCGTTGATGAGCTGAACATCTGGAAAAAAAAAAACCCCAGTGATTTCCTAATGTTTCATTCCTTGTGTTTAATTTCCTTTCTAAACGAAGTGGTTGCAGATCAAAAATTGCAATGTTTTGTCTTGAAAACTGGTAGCGCTCTGACAGCTTTGAACCCTCTTTTCCTAACTGGAAGATATGGCAGAGGCAGTCGTTTTCCCCTAGACCACTTCTGCATGGAAGATGTGACGTTTTCCCGTGGAAAATAACATCTTGTCAGGAAAAGATTCCTGATCATCCACATTTCCATCATGATTCTTTTTGGCTGTTTCAAAGCACTATGTAAACATTGTTCAAATCCTTTGAAACTTCATTATTATAATAATTATTATAATATAGGGGGAAAAAAGGCAGATAATGGCTAGCTCAGGAAAGCAATAACTGATGGATGTTTAGCTACAGCCAACTGCTACTTTACCTGATTTTGAGGAAATCTTTGCTAATTTGAAACCCCACTGATGGTCGTGCAGTTAGACTGATCTCTGGCGTCTCGTTTGGATTTTTGTTGCGCTCATTTATTGTTCCTGGGCACGACTGATTTCCTTCAGTGAATATCGGGATCTTCTGTGCCTCTGCGTAAATCTGCATCTCTGTCTCCAAGAGCAGTCAGTATTTACCCGTTGGAGCCTTTACAGCTGTGCGAGTGAGGGATCCGTAGTGGTGGAGGGACAATCAGCACGGTGGCTCAGTTGCTCGTGGCTCACCGGGGGAGCACGAGGCCCTCACTGTCCTCCCCGGCTCTGGCCACGAGATGGGCTTGCACCGCTGGAGCAGAGGGAGTCACGGCACTAAGACACACTTCTTGGGTGGGATGGTTCCACGTCAGCCCCGTCCCTGTCACCCCTGGGCTGAAGACAGGTAACAAGTCACTTATCATTTTAGCAGATGCTCCTCTGCCTTTTTAAAAGCCAGTGTATCTTGTTAAGAGGTTCCTCTGGCTCTCATGGGAGTATGTTGTTAGCACAGCTGAAATGCAGAGAGGCTTTGAAACACAGTTTTATGCTCGTGAGATGCCACAACACTCTGGCTTTGCTCACCTGATTTGCATTGGGTCGTGGCAAAGAGAAGTGAGCTCTCCAGTGAGTGAAACACAGATGCAACTTGGGTGTTTTCTCAGGATCTTAACTGAATGAGAACAGGGATATATTCCAGGTCTGTCAAGAATACAGGGAGCACTGGAGGCCTCCAGCTGACCTGTGATGTGTTACATGTGTTTGTATCTTGGGTTTCATATTCATTTGTTCCAGCTTGTTAATGCTGAGGGTATTATGAACTCTTTTCCTATTAAAAGAAAAAAAATATTTTATCATTTGGATTATATCTCTATATATGTGTGTGTATATATATATATATATATATATATATATATATATATATATATATATTGAGCTGTATTTGCAAAAGGGGCCAGAAGACCCTGTATTTGATTGGAGGAGTTCTTTGGTCTCAGTGAAACCTCCAGGAAGAGATTAGCAAAAAATCGACCAAGAAAAAGAGGCTGTAGCTCTAAGCCAGTGAACTGGAGTTGTGAATTTTGCAATTTTAGTAATGAAATCTGCCAGCAAAGGATCTGTCTGATCTGCTTTTATAGTGATTCTGAGAGTAACTCAAAGCTTGTGCTGCTTCTAAAAGCTCACTCTTCATTTCATTTGGGTGGTGAAAGGGAAGGCTAGGGGAGTCGTGGGTGCTTTTTAATGCTCAGCATGCTCTTTGAGTTTGGTGGAGGGCTGCACCTGTTCGTGTGGGGAAAGGGGGGAACCAGATGCAGTGCCAGAAATAAATGCCCTTTGCTGTGGGGAAATGGGAGTTGAGAAGCCGATTCCAGCAGTGTTTCAAAACGACACTTGTCTGCTCTCTCCTGCGTGCCTGTCTCTGAAGCTTTGCTAGCCCTGGCCTTTGCGCTGAAGGACAATGTGTTCTAGCTAAGCGTGGAGGAAAATGCTGCTAGCACCTTCCTAGTCAACCAGAACAGGTTCCCACGCAGCCTTGCCAAGAGCCTGCAGGGTCATTAGGTGGCAAAAATAACAAGCAGGGACGCAGGAGAAGCCTGTCCGTGCTCTGCTTCCTAGTTGCTGTCTTCCCAGCTGAAGCGCTTGTGAGTCTCAGGAACAGCATGGAGGATTCGACTTGGAAACAGCACCATTTGCAAGAGGTTCTTCAAGCTGCAGGTCCTGCAGAAATAATTGAATTTCCTTGATGACTTAAATGGAAGCTGGCTTATGCCTCTGGATGGAATAGCTACTAAACTTGGGCAGATGGGGGAAATTAGTTTCCTGAAATTAAGGGAAAAACCAATGACTTCATTTCGTTCTATCACTTGGTGTCAGTTGTTCAGTGTATGTGCTAGCAGACAGGACTACCTGTGAGCTGCAGCTACCAAGAGTGTATTTTACCTGCTTCAGTATCTGAAGTTAATCCTTTAATTGGTTAGTAACACGGCTGACGGCAATAGCAGATGTCAGTGTGTGGCGTAAGGGTAAAGGTCAGGGCTTTGGTTTGGTATCCCTGGAAAACTGTAACTTTTGGGATTCCATGTTTTCCCCGTGTTTGAAGTTCACAACTCATAACAGCATCATCTCAGCGTTTTTTCCTAAATGCTCTGTTTTGTTTGTGTTGTGGCTGCATCTCTCTGGGTTATATCTGTCATTCTGCGTGATGTGAAATGACGTCTATAATTACTGCGCTGTACAAACATGGATGCGTTCTGAGGCCGGGTAGTCTATATATCTAGAATTGAAATCTGCCCTTGGACATCATGTCGAAAAGGACATCTAAGAGAGTCTGATTGCTGAAAATCACCAGAAACCAGCTACTGCATGCCCGTCTGCTTCTGAAGGTCACTAGGTAATGAAGAGATCATGGACTATCAAGCAAAACCAGGGCAGCTGCCTCACAGTAGGTGTTTTCCTACCATTTTGTAAAACATTTTTACATATATAATACTCAGAGGCAGGGGTCTTTGGGTGTCCTGCAGCAGCAGGGCCAGCCCTTGCCCACCTGAGGAGCAAGCCCCATATGGCATCACCCTCAGGTGCACAGATAGGAGAAGATAGGCACAAGGCGATAGCAAGAGCACACACCTTCACGAAGGGCGAAGGAGCAGCAGAGAGGGCCTCGGGTTGGGTGGGGAAGTGGAGAGAGCAGCCAAGGGGCAAGAGGTCAAGGGACACCCTGGCTGGAGCAGTGGTCCCTGGGCAGCAACAGCATCTGGTGGGTAACGTGGAGGGGAAGCTGGAGGTGGGTATGCCTCTGTGTCCCCAGGGACCCTGGAAGGGCACTAGCAGAGGCTGAGCAGTCATTGCACTTTGCACCCATAAATATGCATTGTGTATGAGAGACGCTGATCTTGCAGTCAGGCAGCTCATGCTGGGTGTGAAGATCTAGATTCGAGTCCTTGCTCCAGCCATGCCAAAGAGATTTGAGCCTTGTGAACTGCTCTAACCATTGGGCTGCTTTTACTCTGGTGTGGAAGAAAAGCCTATCTCTTTGGAGGCAAGATTTTATCTCTTATTCCAGGTTTCAGTACCTCCCTCTACTTATTATGTTCCTGCCTCTTTCCTTGGCTGTTTATTGCCATCTAATTCAGGGAATTCCCCGGTCAGCTGTTCTGAAGAGCTGTTCCTTAAGATATCCAACTCACCCAGTAAATTGCCGTGGTCCACAGCTCACAAAAGATGAGTCTGCTAAGCAGCTTGGTTAAGCATGTAAATAGGATCTAGCCCAAGGACCTTTTATGGCCATCATGAGGGGTAACGTCTGAGCATCTTTAGAGGAACTTGTGACCGGCAAAGAGAGACAACCTTTGAATTTGAAAGCAAATGTGAAATATATGTTATATTGCAAGAAACTGCCATTTGGCTGCAAGTCTTGGGTTTAACACCTCTGCTTTATAAAGGTGGTGCTGAGAATCCACATGGTTTCCAAAAGTGTTTGTCACGTCAGAAAGTGTTCTTAAGTCATACAAAATTATTGAACATGTGAGATATTTTCTGCGATCCTGAGGACTGGAGGACTGGATTAGTCAGTAACGAACGACTGAGGAGAGAGAGACCCAGAGTACGCTGACTGGTCTGAACTTTCCTAATTAGACTGTTAGAAGAGAAGTGTTAGCTGTTCTGTAGACTCTGGCAAAAGAAATGTACTGTCACACATGACAAGGGCCTCTGTACTTGGCTTAATGGTGAAAAGTACTTTAGAGAAATCAAAGCTATTTTGTGAAAAGCTATTCATCTAATGTTATTTTATGGTGCTGATGTCTCAGAAATCAGCTAAAAAAGCCTCTGTTTAGCATTGTTAGAAAGACAAGAAGTTAGATTTCCGTTTGAGGGTCCTCATCAGAAAGCTGCTCAGACCGCAGCCTGGGCCCAAGCAGCTGCAAGGAGGATTTGCACTGGTGTCTGAGGTTAACGCAGAGAGAAATCCCAGTGTGGCTATCAGACACAGATCAGCTCCTGAGTATCGACCTCTGGGCTTTCTTACCAGGATCTCAAGGACCTGCTGAGCAGGCTTACAAGGAAGACTGTCAGAAGTCTCTTCTGGGAGGTGAAAGGAGGAGATGTTTGCTGTGCCCTGTCACGAGTCACTTGCCACCAGATTGAACTTGGGTTGCTGAAACTTCTTGGTAGCTCCTTGCCTGTTTCCTGGGCTAAAAACTGGCCACCTGGGTAAAATCTCTGAGTCTCTCTCCTGCCCCCCTAGCTGCAGGGTATGGGCGAGGTGCTCAGCGCCTACTGATGCATTTAATGGCAGGCTGTCACTGATCTTGAAAGCCGAGTCCCTAAACACCCTCTCCTGCAGGGGTGGAGCTCACTCTTTACTCCAGAGAGGTTATCCAAAAGGTGGATCTCAAACCAGGAGCGCTACTTCAAGGCTTTTCTTGGAAGCGTTGGTGTAAGGATGCTCAGCTCTGTGATGCAAAGTGCTTGTGGGGCAGATCTCCCCGTGAGAAACACGCTGCGTTTCCTTGCCAGCCATGCCGCAGGGGCTTAGGGCTTTTTTTTTTTTCTTTTAATGAATTTTTTGCTTCTTTTATTCTTGAGGCTTTTTTAAAGGGTTGACTGATCATTATGGGTCAAAAACTAACTGGAGAAAAATCTTCATTGTGAAAGAAGCCTCATAAAAATGCGTTGTTAGAGGCGTAGGAAGGAGTGCTGTAAGAATCACCAGCATGGTTAGACTCCAAGATCTTAGATCCCGTCGCTCTCTTTGAGGTTGTTGCCAAGGGTGGAAGGGATCCCAGCGTGTTTCCCATCTTTGGAAGCCTCTGGGAGAGGCCGTTAGGGTCTTTGCAGCCGCCAGGATCGGCAGGCCTGCGAAGCTGATGTAGCCACCCCATATCTGGCTTAGCAGCCAGGAAGCTCGGTGCCCATTCTCTCTCCTCTGCTTTCAGTGTTTATCCAGTGCTTCATCCCTCTTGCGTTTTCTCAGCCCTATTTTCCCAGTGATGCTGCCCTTTTCTTAAGGGGAAGTGACTTTGCAACCAGCGTGAGCACATTATGGGTTGTGCGTGTACCAGGAAGCAGGCTGTCCTCACACCTCTCCCACAGCTATTAAAAAAAAAATTATTTGGAAAACAGTTTCAGAAGTACACAGGGAGGGAGAAATTCATCTCAGCTTGAGGCCTGACGGGCAGCTTGAGCGGCTTCGGTCACACTCCACTGTCAGCGGGGTCTGTGATTGTGCTTGGGACAGGAGGATGGCATCAACTCTTTTGGTGCCAGCCACACTGAGACTGACCTAAATTGATCGTGACACTGCAGCCTTGCCTAACTTTAGCTTTCCAGAAGGTGGGATATGGCTTTAGCTGTTTGGGTAAGCTCGCCTGGTTATTAGTGGCTAGTTGGGCAGTCCAAGAAAGGAGTTCATCTCCTGGTCTTAGAAAGCTGCCTGAGGATGGAAGCATAGGAGGTGAGTAGAGCTCTCTCCATTGGTTGAACATGAGCAAATGTTTGACTTGGGAATTGTAAATGTAGCTAAAATTACCCCCACCCTGTGCGTTAGGGACATCTGCACAACTGGGAATCTATTAACTGGGACGTCATGCGTCTTTTAGGCTTATGTCCCAAAAGTGGTGCCTGCCCTGCTGGTGTCAACAGACTAATTCTCCTTTCATGCAGGCTTTAAGGTGTTATTTGTGATTGCTACAGGAGTGAACCGGGCACGATCAAACAGCGTCTCTGGGAAGTGGCAGCAGGAGCCACGTAGGAGGAGTTTTGCAGTGAAGCAGGACTTCTTGGCTTCGCGCTGCTCTGCGGAGCAGAGTCATCCAGTGAAGTGCGTCCCACGTTTTTGCAACAACAGGCCACCGTCGAACTTCCCACGTCCACCACCCTTGGGAAAGTTACCGCTTCCCCTGGGCCTAGGGGCTAGTGGCATCCCTGTGGCACAGCCTTGCTGGCGTCACCGGCCCGAGGACCCCACATGGGGAGGCCTCTTGACCTGGAAGCTGTGACCACTTCTTCCTGAAGTCTGGCCACGTTTCTGCTTTTGAGTCTGTATGCAATGGTAAACAGCCAACTGGAGACATCCAGGGGCAGGGATTTGAAGGTGTTGAGCACTTTCTCCTCCGTGGGTATCCAGTGCTCTTGAAAGCCAGGCTGCAGAGGTCTCAAGTCGGAAACTGAAATGAGAATAGCACCTGAAAATGATCAGAATAATTGAGCGGGCTGACCCTTAATCGCTCTGTGTGGTATGTAGAACAAGGAGTATGGCCTAACTGACTTAACCTCAAGGGGTATTTTTACAGTACTTTATGAAGCCTGAATAGCATTAGAAAGGAGACCTTTTAAACTTAGCTCTCAGGACGATACCCTGAACAGCATGAGTACACGTTTGCTGTCAGCACGCTCTCCGTGATGGGCAGTAGGTGCGTGGCACAAGCGGCAGAGAGGTGAGCTGACACGGTGTGGGGGGGAGTCGAACGTGCGCAGACGCCGCTGGTGTGTGGCTGCGCTGGTAAGAGGTGAGCAGCGAGGGATGGAGGGGGTGGACGCCGTGCTTTGCCTAGGATTAGCTCTGGGGGGACGGCCTCGCGGTCTCCTGCTGTGGCCGCACATTGGTGAGAGCGTTGCTGGCCCAGGAACTGGGCAGGGGCAGGGGTGAGGGCAGCTGACTGCCCCGTGCCGTCACAGGAATGAGGAGGAGGCTGAATTACTGGAAAGCTTCCTGCATGCGGCAGGGAAACAGCCGCTCTCCCTGGATTTTAGGAGCAGGTAGCAATCTGGCACAGAGCAGCAAGGGCAGGCTGGAAGGAGAGATTCGTGCAAGTTTTGTGCATCTCTGGGGGAGGGTTTGGCAGGACGTTTGCAGGTATGTGAGGGCCAGAGGGGTCCTGCAGTGTGCTGTTGCTTTGCAGAATACAGTTTAGAGCGTAGCAGATCCTCCATGCCCATAGGTGCCCCTAGCGTGGCAAGCAGGGCAGGGAGAGGACCCAAAGCATGGGTTGCGATTCTCAGAATAGCCGGTAGTAACATTTCCATGGACATCAGGGCAAGCAGAGTTAGAACGAAGAAGAGGACCTCGAAGACTCTGCTGGAACACCTCACTGCCACGGGCCGTGCAGACCATCAGGGCAAGCAGAGTTAGAACGAAGAAGAGGACCTCGAAGACTCTGCTGGAACACCTCACTGCCACGGGCCGTGCAGACCATCAGGGCAAGCAGAGTTAGAACGAAGAAGAGGACCTCGAAGACTCTACTGGAACACCTCACTGCCACGGGCCGTGCAGACCATCAGGGCAAGCAGAGTTAGAACGAAGAAGAGGACCTCGAAGACTCTACTGGAACACCTCACTGCCACGGGCCGTGCAGACCATCAGGGCAAGCAGAGTTAGAACGAAGAAGAGGACCTCGAAGACTCTGCTGGAACACCTCACTGCCACGGGCCGTGCAGACCCCTGGGTAACGCCGTGCAGTGCTCTGCTGGGGAGCTCTGTCAGAGGCAGCACCATCTTTCTGAAGGACACTGATTCTTAAGGCTGCCCGGCATATGTCTGAAGATTTACGGTCTAGCTAGAAAGACAAGCACTTGGCTAGTGAGTATATTTGATGAGTTAATTATAATGCATTTTGCACTTATATATGCAAAGTGCTTTTTGTTTGAAAGCTCTTAAAATATTTAGAGGACGTCAGTGTCTTGTCACCTACCATGCTTAGCGATTGCCAAAAACCTATTCATGAATAAAGCGCAGATAGATTTTCCAGATTTATGATTGGCATTTGGTGCTGTCATAATGATTTAAGACTTGGGTATCATGGGGAAGAAGGCCAGCGTCAGACTGCTGAAGCATGCAGCCTTCGTTTCGAGTTATCCAGCAGGTGGGTGGATGCGCTTCGCGGGTGTCAAATCCTTTACTGTTGTAAGCAACCCCATGGCTGTTCTCCATGGGAGACAGTGTCAGTCGCCTGCCAAGAGCCTAGAGGTCGCATCGAGTTTGGGTATGCATTCGTATACTGCAATTTAGAAAAAAAATGTGTCTTTTGGCTTCCTTATGGCCGAGTAGGAATTGCTGGCCATCGGAGTTCACCCCAGCTAGTTGCTGTCCTGCTAAGTTCTCCTGACCCCGGGCTGAAAGGCTCGGAGCCCGCCGAGGGGTCGCCGCAGAGCCCGGTGTCCTGGCGGAATTACACGTATGGCCAAAAAAGAGGGCTGACCTTCCCACAGCCGCACTGCGAGCCAGGGTTTGGAGGCGAAAACACGTTAGAGCGAGAGAGGGGCATCGTAGCTCATCTCTTTCCGCAACGTTTGCCTTGCCCGTCGGCTGCACCAGCCGAGGCCGCCGAGCTGAGCGGGAGGGAGCGGGCGAGGGAAAGCCGGATGCGGCGCGGAGGCCTGTTTCGCTTGGCCGAGGGCTGTGTTTTGCTCCTTCCTGCTGGCCCTGGAGCCCGCACCTAGATGACTGCAGCCGGGAGCAATGCCGTGTGCGTTCGCTTAGCAAAGCTGACCTGACTGGCGTGGAATTATTTGCCCCGTTTCTCCCTCCCCCCATCCCCATTTAATCCTACAGAACTGCACTGAATTCCCAGCTATCATCTTTGTCAGTGTTTTCCAGCTTCCGAAAGGCTGAAAAACCACAAGCAGATCTTAGCTGCCTGCAGCCCCGCGTCCAAGAAGTCACTGCGGGCTCTGTGGAGACAACGGGAAGCTGTGCTGTACACGCTGTACCACGGCAGCGAGCCCAGGTCACAGCATCTTGGTGCTGAACACGTCCTTATGAAGGACACAGTGACAAATGAAGTCAACTTATATTTTCGCACCGGGTTTTCCCACCTCTGTATTTATCACCGGCAAAGCTGATGCAGAGGCAGAGGGATTCCTGCCCTCTCGGCGCGGGCTGCGTGCAGAGCAGCGCTCCGCCGAGCCAAGCGCCTGACCTGCCGTCTCAGCCTCTGCTGATGAGCAGCAAATCCCCGCGCTCAGGATGACACGAGTCGTCCATCTTAATGAAGACGTTCTCCTCCTTTCCCTGGAACGTGCTGCGTACCGTTAGCGTTTCTGGAGGGGAAACGAGCTCTGTGTCGTTAGCCTCCTCTTGCACCCTGATCTGAAAAACTCACGAGATTCTTTCGTGACCGCCGCACTAAAAGCGAGTGGTTTGTCAGCGCGATGCAAGAGCTTGGCAGCTACCCGCCTTTGCAGGCGCGAAGCCAGTGGCATCCACAGGCTGCTGCTGAGCTTCACTGTGGGACCTCTCTGACCCAAAAACAAGCTTGGCGAGGCCTGCAGCGCTCGTAAGAGATGCCTCCTTTTCCTAAGTGATTTGCCCGGGCGCACGGAGGAGGTGGCAGTGCTGAACTTTAAATCCAGGTCTGACAAGACCACGTCAGGCTCCTTTATTCAGGTGCAGCTCCTGGCTTGCGTCCCAGAGGTGGGTTTCTTTCAGAGACAGGTGGAGGGCTTCTTTTTTGTGCTGTTCGAGTCCCCATCAGTAAAGCTTATAAATTGTGTTAGGTTCCTTTCAGATGAAAGGCGCTGCAGAAATGTAAGATCATTATTGCAGCTTGGCAACTGAGGCAATTTTTTTACCTACCTTAGCTGGTGCAGAGCACAGATACGAGTCACGTGTTGGTTGGAAACACTTTTCCGCTTGCATTTGCATACAAAAGAGCAAAAAAAAAAAAAAACCTGGGAAATTGTTGTTTTTAAGCCAAAATTATATTCATTGCAAACTGAAGAAAACTATGGCATTCTTTGCCTTCAGTTGCTTAGCAGGAAAGGCATTGCACACCTCATGTACTGCTAATGTAATTTTCTTGTAGTTCAGTTAAACATGTTTGTGCTAAGTGGGCAATTGGAGACATCAGTGTGTTATTGAACCTTAGCCTTCTGCAAATCACCTCATAAAATTTTCAAACAGATTAAAAAAAGCGCAGCAAAATGAAAAGCAAGCGTTATCAGTTCTCTGTGTATTTCAGCCCAAAAAGGAAAGATTAACCATCTGAAAAACGTTGGTAATGATGGGTACATTTGGAGGGCATAACTAAGTAACGAATTTCCAAAAGGTCACAGTTTTGCTCGTGTTTAACCTTCAAGAAGAGAGCATTTACATATTCAGTGTTATTATCAAATGAACCAATCTCTTCTTTTCTTGCAGGACACGGGTTGCAACCTGCTGAGGGGTAGCCAGACGGTACAATGCAGGAACCTCCTCCAACGATAAATGTTCCAACTGGCTCTAAAGATCGAATGACGCTTGGGTTCGCTAACAAAAGACATGCAAGGGATGACGAACGTGGAAGCCTACTGCACTGAACACAGCTGATAGAAAGTGAGTTTCAGTCCGAAAAGCATTTACTTCTGTCCAGATTGATACCTGCCAACAGGAAAATGGAGCGCGTCTGCAAAGAAGGAGGGACGATGAGAACTGCAAAGCCGTGCTGATTTCCAAGGAGCCGAAATCCAGGCCCTGGCTGCGCTTCGCTGGTCCGAGTGACGCTGTCGCACCGCGCCTCACAGGCAGAAAGGCTCTTGGGGCAGCGAAGGGGCTATGGGACAGCTCTGGGCTCTGCCTCGCTGCAGCGGGCTCGGCGCTGGCTGCACCGCAGGGCGACTGCCCTTGGACTGAGACTGCGGGGACGGGACGTTTGTCAGCACGAGCAAGCCCATCGTTTCGGCATTGTTTTGGAGACTTCAGAGACGAAAAAGAAGAAAGTGGCTGAAACATTTAGTAGCACTGATCTTTAAGTAACTAGAAAAATCACCTTTCTATGTTTTGATAGAGCTATTTCTTCACTGCATTTGGAATACCACGCTGTTTGGAAAGTCTCCTCTACCCCTTGATCCTTTATCCATTTTAAAACATTTTGTTTGTGTTTGTGTGTGTGTTTGTGTGCTCTTGTCTATTTTTAGTGTGTCTGCGTGTCAGGAACCTTCTCATCTTGTAATCATGGGCTCAGAGCGAGAAATCTCCCAAGCATCTGTGAGTAATAATGACCTGCTTTATTTCAAAACATATTTGTGATCTGGAAGTTCTTTGACTCTCCCAGTTTTTCAAGTGACGCAGAAGAAAAGCCGAAAGAGGACTGAGCCCGCGATGGCAGAGAAGTGCGACTGTATTGCCAGCATGTACGGGTACGATCTAGGCTGCCGCTTCATTAATTTCCGGCCCTTGGGCTTTGGTGCGAATGGACTGGTGCTGTCAGCCCTTGACAGCAAGAGCTGCCGCAAAGTTGCCGTGAAGAAGATCACCATCAGTGATGCGCAGAGTATGAAACACGCCTTCCGGGAGATCAAAATCATCCGCAGGCTGGACCACGACAACATTGTGAAGGTGTATGAGGTGCTGGGACCGAAGGGGACCAACCTGCACGGAGACTTTTTCAAGTTTAACATGGTGTACATCGTTCAGGAGTACATGGAGACAGACCTGGCTCGGCTACTGGAGCAGGGGAAGCTCACCGAGGAGCATGCCAAGCTCTTCATGTACCAGCTGCTCCGAGGGCTGAAGTACATCCATTCGGCTAACGTGCTCCACAGAGACCTGAAGCCGGCCAATATTTTCATCAGCACGGAGGACCTGGTGTTGAAGATTGGTGATTTTGGGCTAGCCAGAATTGTGGATCAACATTACTCGCATAAGGTACGTGACACAAACTCACCAAGATTGTTTCTCTTTTCACGAGTTGCTGTTCAGGATGGGCAGATGTTGAAATCAAATCGCCTGGATGCTCTTGCTCCCGGCCACGTGAGGAGCCAGCCCCATGGTCACCTCCGCTCTTGTGGGTAGCAACCTTGGTTGCAGTCACGCTGTACCGGTTGAGCCCTAGCTAGTTCCTCATTTAACACTGCTGTGTGAGGAGATTGAGCAGCTTGGGTGTTTGCCTGCCTGCATTTGTGCTTCTCCGGTCCTCTGACATGTGCATGTGTGTAGCAGAAGCAACAGGACCAAAGCATTTCTTCTCAGGAGAAACTATTCACTGAGCCTCTTCGGGGCACCTGCCAGTGCTATTAGGATTCTTGCTGTTAGTATTTGCGCTCCCTTTTCTAAACCATGAGGTTTTTTCTGGGTGTTAGTTCATGGGTTCAGCGCTGCCAAGCACGTTGCAGGTTCAGGGCAAAGCAGTTCTCGAGCTCTGCGAAGTGAGGCACAGGCACCATACCTCTTCAAGTGCCATTCAGATTTTTTTTGCTGCTTTATATCAGGCTGCTGCTTTTCTTCCATCGCAGTAATGGCCTATGGGGGTTATGTGTTTGCTTGTTTTGTTTAAATGACTAAACTTGGTGTTTCTTGCTTTGCCTCTTTTATAAAACGTGAGCCGTCATTCATCCCTGCAACAGAAGTACGTGAAAAGGGTATCTGACTCTTGTTAATAGACATTGTATTTGTTTTTATCCTCATTTTTGTGCCAAATGTCCTTGATTTTTCATTTGCAGAATGTTTCTTCTTCCAGCATTTCGCTCCACATCCTAGCTGGCATCAGCCATTGCACAACTGGGAACCAGATCTTGTCATGCCGATCAGATTTGCTGCTGTCTCTCTCCGTGTGTGTTCCTCTGCAGAGAGATCACAGAAGAGGATTTCTCTGCTGTCCCTCCTCCGCTCAATCGCACTGTTAAAACTGTGGCGCCTCTGGGATGAGTTTACAGTAGGATGAGGCTCATTAGTGCTGTATGTGCATTGCTGAGCAAATACTTAGAGAGCAGCTTAGCGAAACTCCCCTGGCATCCCCTCCAGCTGTAGCACAGTCGAGTGGCCTAGCAGATGGGAAGACACCCTGCCAGTTTATGCAAGTATTTACCAAACCTAGGAACTGCCACAGTGGAGGTTGCTTGGTGTGGTCCTTTGTGCGTATCTGGTCTGAGCGTCTTTCCCCATATGATGATGTACGCTTCCCCCAGCCCCGCAAGAGAGACGCTGTTCTGTTCAGCACGCAAGCTTGGTCTGCTCTAGGCTCAGCGAGGGCTCTGAAGCGGAAGAGAAGGCTATTTGTGGCAGGATCCTCTTGCGTCATTTTTTGCATAATGTAGGAGGTGTGGGTTAATGCAGGATTGATTGCATGTGGACTGCTAGAGCAGGTCAGCGTTGCTGTACAGAGCGGGTGTCCGTGTTGCCTAAACTGGTCTTTTTAGAGAGTCGCTAGCAGCATGCTTTTTGTTTTCTGAGATCAACTAGAGACAAGCCTATGTAAGAAAATGTTTTCCTTTCTTAAAATTTATTTAAAGCTCTTCTTGTGCATTGGCTTAAATTCGAGGCGTTTCATGGTTTTTAAGACAAAAGCTGGCTGCAGGGCCCATACCCCAGAACAGCCCACAGTCTGTTGCTGACGTGCTAGGTGGTGAGGACACGGGTACGGTCTTTTCTCCTCTGTCAGATTTGATTCTAGGCGCTAGGCAGCAGAAGACAGTTTCTATTTGTTTTCGCACTCCTCTGTTTGTATAAGCGCACCAAGGAACCATGTACCTATAGAGCTGGGGAGGCCAGGCATGCACCTGAGAAGTCAGAAGGTACAAGCTAATTGGGTGTGAAGCATCTGCAGCCATAGACGCCATAGGGAAGCCCACGAGGAAATGAATCACTGGGTTTTCACAGTGATCGTGAGGCATCAGTGGCGGGTGGTAAACAGGCCCTGGCCACCAACAGGGTAAGCAAGTTATTGAAGAGGTGCTCATTGATTGCCGTCAACGCTGATGATGCCACACGTGCCGTCCCAGGAAGCTGCTTGACGGGCTCTGGGCAGCGCAGATCTGGGGATGTGCAAAAGGGCGGTCGGGTGTCGTTCCAAAAAGGGTGTGACGGATATTGGTTTCAGCCAGTTCAGTCAGAGGCAGGGATGCTGGGGAGAGCCAGTTAAAACAGTGCGTAGAGACAAGCAAGCAGAAAAGCTGCACCTGAAGTCTGAGTTGTGGCATGTGGAAGTGATGAATATTTGAATTTGAAACTTTAATGGTGCGGGCCAAAGAGCAGGAGTTAGGCAGGAGCAACCTTTGGTTTGTTAGCAGCTGAGCCAACAACTCCATGTTTCTGCAAGTAGTTCAAGATTGTCTCATAGGGGATAATCCCAAGGGAGGGAGGCTGCCTCCAGCTCTAATATTTCTGAAGTCCGCTCTCTCCCCGGGGCTCCTAGCGCCTACGGACAGAGAGCAAACACTCTTGCTAAAAGTTGCCACTGCTTCTGACCTGGAAGGATGAAACCAGGAGCAGATTCCAGCGAGGGAGGAGACGTGAGATGTGTTGCGCTTACGTTATCTACGTGGTAACTAGGATGAGAGTGTGGGAGAGCCGGTGTTTGCCACCTATGGGAAACTCCCAGGGTTTGGCACCGGCTGCAGGGAGATGTTTTATTGCTGTTTTCAGCAACAAACTGACCATGTTTGTGGCTGTGAAGAAGCCTTGAACCAGAGACCTTGCTGTATAAGCGAGGTGGGTTCCAAGCGATGAGGCTGCGCTGGGAGGCTCCCAGGCGGAAACGGCTCGGGTATTCAGTTTTTGCCTGTTTGCGCTACTTACTGTGATTAGTATGGAAAGAAGGAGTTTGGGGGAATGTGCGGAGGATCTCCACAATCTGTTTGGGGCCGTCCACACTGAGTGGGGCTGTGCACGGGGAGGCCCTTACGGGAGGGCTGGCGAGCGAGTGGTTGTTGTAGGAAGATGGATGGGACAAAGTGGTAAAACACACAGGGCGTATAAATCGGGAAGGACGGAGTTATGGGAGGTCCCGGTGGTGGGGGGGGGAGCTTGCGGATGCTGTGATAGAGCGGGAGGAGCTGGATGATGCCTGTTGCGAGGAAGGATGGAGGAAGGAGGGATATGAGAGGAGCGTTCATAAGGAGGTGGCCAAGGCCTGGGTGTCGGGCTGAGGAGCTCTCATGGGAGAAAGAGTCTCGTAACGGAAATGTGGGGCCGGGAGGTGGAGAGGAGCTTTCTGGCCCTGGCGCTGACTCCGTGCATCCCGGAGCGAGTTGTGCTTTCACCGTCTTTTCTCCTTCTCGGCGCATACAGCAAAGATGCCGCTGCTTGCACGCACACAGCGCAGCCTGGGATGAGGAACGCAACAGGTTTTGGGTGCAGTTTTTTTGGCTGCAGCGAATTGGAGCATCACCTGCAATTAGTCCATGCGGACCTGCTGCTACTGCTCCTGGTGGCGTTTCCCTCGCTCGGTTCCCACCTTGGAGAGAAGAGGGAAAAGTTGCCAGCCCATAACTCCGCGCTTCCCTAGGCATCGGTGAGCAAGGCTGGCGTCGCCGCAGCCTCCACATCCGAACCTCTTCCCCGCGCTGCCGGTTGCAGCCCCCTTGGGAGCCCTCACTTTGCAAAGTAACGAGGCTGCACGTTGAGTTCGGCTCCTGTAATTACAGCACCTCATGCTCTGGCACGATTATCCCATGGCAGCGCCTAATTTTGTCTTCTGGTTGCAGGCTGAACGGCTGCCGCGGCCGTGACTCCCGCTAGCTTTGCTGCCGGCTTGGCCGTGGGGCTGGTGGCAGCGAAGCGCCGGAGGGACAGGAACAGCCCCGGGAGCAGCCAGCGAGGAAAGGCAAGGAGCTTCTGCCCTGCATAGTCCTGGGCGAAAGGCACAGCGCACACGTTTCCCAAACACATTCTCTGGCACCGTCGTTTTGATTTGCCTAAAACAGGATGTGGCCAGCTCCAAATTCTTCCCTGCCTCCTGCGGCCGTTAGCATTTTACACCCTTTTTGTGTAATATAAATAGTCAGACAAAAGGCGGAGGGGTAGTGAGCCAGACCCTGCTGAGAGCCCTTACAGCAGTTTACATTCTTTAAGACTAAATCCCGCAGGCCTGACTTTAGCGACCCTCCCATTGGCTTCCTGCGTGTTACTCTTGGCCTGCGAGAGCATTGCTATTCTGGTCCGCGTCCTTTTCCCAGAAGAGAGAGTTCGTGAGCATCCACCGGACAGCGTTTCTCCTACTCGTTGGCGCTTGGGCGCTCTTTCGGGAGCGTGCCCTCCCTCTTCCTCTCCCTTAGTGCTGAAGAAGGCAAGCAGATCTATACCTCCTTAACAGTTGCACGGTCTGAAGTGCCACACAAAGGAAAGCGCATGGTTGCCAAAATTGCTGACATCTCAAACCAGCGACTGAACTGCAGGTGTGACCTATATGCTTGCAAAGTGCAGCGTGTTGCATGCCACTCGGGTGCCCTTTGGAGAGGCGCTTCCTCTCCCCTGCCTCCACGGGAGACGCGGAGCAAGCCCGTGTCAGCCGTGCTGCCGGCACAGCTAAGCGCGGTCCTCAAAGAGGAACGGATGGGAGCAGCGCGTTGAGCGTTTGCTCCGTACTCTGCTCTCAGCTCGCTCGCGCCGCGATTTGTGTATGTAGGAAACGTCAGGTTTGCCCTGTAAATTTTTTTTTTTTTTTTTTTTTTGCATCTGGCCACTCTGCAGTGCAGTCTGTTTCTTGCTGGATCTATACCGTCTTCTGGCATGCAGCTCAGTAGTTTTTCTTATGGCAGAAACAACCCTCATATGTTATCTCCTGTAAGCTGCTCAGGATACGTACACCCCAGGAGGGGAAATCCTCGTTCGTTCTGCGATGGCCAAAGCACGCGGCGCGTGCACTGGATGGCTCGGCCGCGCGGCGCCGGCCGGACCCTGCCAACCACTAGCGGAGATTTGCCTTGAGCGTGGCCGCAGCGGGAGGCTCCGGGTTTTGCATCTCTTTCCCCTGCGTGCGGTCCGGTAATGAGCACGGAGGACAGCACCTACTGCTCGTTAGGGACCGTTTTTGTATGGGTGTTAATCAGCAACGGAGCTGGAGGTAGAGACTGAGCTCTTTTCCCCGTTACTGTCTTCTGTGCTGCACTGGACCTTTGAGGGGGGATAAAAGATGGTTTGTTTTAGCACGGAAAATTGCTGACTGATACTTGTGTAACAGGAATATCCTGTTGCCCTGAACTGTGCCAGTAACACGGAGTTAAAGTGCACTCTGTGCCTGCGCTGTAAAGTTTTACTGCACAGGAAGAGCTTAGCCTGACTTGCCCAGATGAAAGAAGAGGATGTGCACAGCGAGGAATGCGAGCTATGTCCCGGGCTCCCGCTGCCAGGAGCAGGGGAAGATGCGCGGTCCGGTTGCTGTGGGATTTCATTAAGCACGGCTTGCCTTCAGCAAAAAAGGCAGCGCCGCGTCCAGCAGGCTGGCTCGGGGTCGCAGGGAGCGGTGGGGTATCTGCAGCCCTGCTTTTGCTGCTGGGCAGGTAAGCCATAGCGTAGGGTAATGCCACCACAACGGCAACAGCAGCGCCGAAACAGCTCTGCCTGCAATCTCCCACCTCCGCCTGAATTACGCTTACTTAATCGTACAGCAGGAGGAAGGGATCTGTGAGACGCAGTCATATTCTTTCACTGAAAGTCAAGATCCAAATAATGAATAAAACTTCCTGCTCCTTTGTATTTTACACATTGTATTATAATGCAGATTGGGCACATCCCATGCAGCGAGACTGAGTGCAAAGGTGAATTGTGTCACTCTGGCACTTAAAATATTCCCGGAGAGACGCTGTACTGCAGGTGCACCGGCTAAGCGGGAGGGAGCAGCAGTTGAGCACATGCATCAGAGGCTGGTTTCTGCTGGGCTGGTGGTGCGCCGTGCGTGCAGCGGTTCCACCTTTTGCAGAAAGCTCCCAGGGACAGAGCCTAAAATAGAAGAGAGAAGGAAGGAAAAGAGGAATGAGGCTGATCGTCTCTAGAAGTGGCGCTTTCCATAAAGCAGTTAGTGAGCTACACCCTGTGGTCTCTTCTGCAAAGGGTTGTGTTCACAAGCAGCTGCTGAACCCCATAAAATAATTGAGGGTACTGAAACCAATTCCCGACTCGGACAAAAATACGGCGTGCTGTATTTTTCCTCTAAACATACTTAATTCGGCATGGCAGTATCTTGGCAATGAAACCCTCCCTGTGGGTAGTAACCCTATATATATTGCTCTCCTTTCTGGCGGTAGTGGGATTTTTTTGTCTGTATTCCTAATTTGTTGTCCATGAAGGCATAGAGGCAGAGCAGGAGGTGCTGGGAGCAGAGCAGCCACCTGCCTGAAGCCGCAGTGGGCGGCTTGGGAGACTTGGGGGTACCTGGTTATTTCCAAGTCCTTCATGTTATGCGCGTGTCTGCCCCAAAAGCCAGCTGAGGCTTTGGTTCGTGGTGGCTGTGGCCTCCAAGGGGAAGCACTGAAGGTGCTGGGTGCAGGGTAAGGGCTTGTTTGTTGGTCGGTCCACCATTCCTTCCTGTTAAAAGACATGTCTTCTCACTGCATTTGTTCAGCTCTGCTCTGCTACGGGCAGGCTAGAAGACCTCTCCTGCCCATTTGGACCCAATGTTTTGACGTGGAGGATCCACAGGGTGTTACAGCTCAGGATGGCGGACGAGAGCGAGAGGAAGAAGTGCTGGTGAAGGCACCAGACTCAAGACCAGAAGTTGCCTGCGACTCCAGAGAGGATTGCAGTAACCTTGTAGCTGTGACATATCACTGATGCCAACAGTAAATTCCTAGCGAGTGACAACAGCTGTAGAGCATGTATTGTCAGAGGGAAAGGGGTGAGTAATGGCATTCTCTGCCGTCTACGCAAAAGGAGTAGGCAAGGCAGAAAGGAGAAACGAGCTATGAGCAGCTCATGATAGATTTGCTGGGGGAGCTGGGCAAAGGAAACAGCTAAATTTGGAGTGCTGGAATATGGGAGTTGCTGCTGTGTGAAGCTGCCTGGGAGAGCGACCCCGGCACGGTACGTGATGCTCACTGGTGTGATGCGCTGATGGGCGAAGACCAGAATCGGAGGGGAGCGACCAGGAGCGCCTGACCAAGAGAGGCCACAGCTGGGTCAGGCTTCCTCTGCTGCTACTGAGGAGCTAGGTGTGCCGAGATCCAGGGACAGAGCAGGAATGCCAAATCCGCAGGGAGCGCTGAGGTCAAACTGTGGCCCTAGTGTAAGCTCAGCGGATATGAAGCTCCGGTTTTTGACCTAATTCACGATGCGTTTGTGGAGTGGCTCCACTTGGTTGGATACAAGCCACAGAAGTCTACGGGATTTGATGATACTCTTGAGCTGCTTAAAGCAAATTTGTTCCTTCCCTTTTTGTTGTCTTGGAGGAAGCTTACAGGGAGCCCTTTGGGGAGGGTTCAGTACAATCCTTCATTATAAAGGCAGTAACTCAGCTGAGCGATTGCCTCCTGAAATGGATGAGGCAGACAGGAATGACTGAGCTGAAACAGTTTTCTAACCTGTGCCCTCGTACTTGTGAGTGTTGGTAGAGGACACAAAGCCCAAAGCCCGGTTGGTGAGCATACGCCAGGCCTGGGTCTGAGAGGTGCTGTGGGGTGGCCTTGGCCAGGAACCGCATCCGAGCTGCGTAAGAGAAACTGGAAGCACTTGGGTCCCACTAAGGAGCCACATAGGTGCTGGCTCACTGCCCCACTGAGTTGTGGAGCCTGAATTAAGGGTTTCTGTTTGCAAGAACAAGTGCAGGGCAGGTCCTCAGGGAGGGCTCCGACTTGCCTTGCAGTACTTTACAGCACAGATTTGCAGGAACCAGGCTGATGCCTGGAATATAAATCCATTGCTGAGGACTTTAACGTCTCGTTGTCAGGAGGGAGGGTGCAGCTTTGGGGAGAGCTGGAAGTATTGCTTCAGGGGAAAGCGGTGGTGTCCTAGTGAAGGCTGAAGGGTGGAGGCAGTGGCGCAGCACCGTCGCTGGGTCCTTGGTGAATACAGGAGTTTTACAGCTCTGATCTGCTCAAATTTGAAAAATGCTGGCAAGAGGGTGAAACAAAGTAAAACACGAACAGATTTGGGATTCGGCTGTTCCTGATACTGTCCAGTTGCTGCATGGCTTGGAGCTTTCAGTGGCCAGGTTTTTCCTTTTCTGCAGCCTGCTTTACTCTGTGTGAAAGGGTTAAAGGCAGTGAAAATGGGTCCTCTGTAGTAGAGAGCCCTGATTCTCATTGATTTTGAAGGGAGTTACAGTTAATGTCTTCCAGGCAGGAGCTCTAGAGCGCTGGAGGAGTGCCCTGGAAGTTTAATGAACTTGCTGCTTCTCAGATAGACACTACATGCTGCAAAAAAGATATCTGTGCTAGTGGGACATTGCAGACACCACTCATTGTCGCTACGCTGCTGCTAGATCCTGCTGTTTCTGCTGCATTTATTCTTGCGTTATCTGACCTGCCAAGATACACAGTTCTTCGCTGTATCATCGCAGATTGCTGTCGTTCCAAGGGAAAGCAAAATAACACATGGTCCGCACAGGGAGACATGATACAATCCACAGCCAGTTTCCGGCTAAAGTTCCTATTTGGTATTTTAAGATGATTTAAAATCTTTTTTTTTTCTTATCTGCCTTTTTGTATGCACGATTGTCAGTCTCCCTTGATTTTCATGTTTGCGACAAGGTTTAAATGTATTGTGCATCTAAGGACTAGTGGGTTTCTGTCTAGTATGGCTCTGATTTGGTTGCTGTTGCTTTACAAGTGAAAGTAAGGAAGGAGAGTGGGAAAAGGATGGAGAAAAGGTGCTCTCATAATCCTAAAGCTGAGCCCTGATCTGTTCTGGTTGGAGTTTGGGGTTTGGAGGAAAAACAAGCCGTAGTTAAGGAGAAGGAAGATGGCAAAGCGGCACATCGTGGAAGCTCCTTCCACTGGTGGCGAGTCCGAGCACCTCTGCAGCCAGCTCGTCTCTGGGAGACGCAGGGACGGAGGCCTGGCTGCTGGTCCTGTGCTCTCTCCTTTGCCTCGTATTTATTACTCAGCTCAAGAAGAGGCTCCTGGCTTTTTAATTTTTTTTTTTTTTTTTAAGTCAGGTGCATGCAAAAAACCTTTCCCGAGGGAGGAGAGAAAAACACTCCAAATAAGGCAGTGCTATATGAATGCAGAAAGCAACCAATTCGAAGAGCATCATCCTGTCAAAGCCTGCAGGATAATGCTAGGAGTTGCCTGTCCATTTCTGTTGCAGAATTACTGTTATTTCTAAGCAATTCTCCGCTGCCTTGATAACAACCAGTGCTGTGGGAAGGAGCTGCCAGGCTGGATGGGGGAGGCTGCAGCTTCTTTGTGGGATGCACTTTGCGAAATGCCACTGCTTTGATACCTCCTAATTCCTCCCAGTGCCAAGCGACTGTAGCTTGAGGGGAGGACCAAAAAAAAAAGAAAAAGGCAAAAACCAGAACCCCACTGTGCAGCGAGAAATGTCTGTGGCTCCGCAGCAGAGCCTAATACCGCAACACAGGCCTGCGTTGAACGGTGGGAGCTTCCAGCACACATGCCCTCTGGATAACGTTAGTTATTTGTAAATTCGGTTGGCGGGGGAGGACTGTATTTGCCGACTGGAGCGGGCACCATATGCTTAAATCCAATCATAGCTGTGTGAGTGCCCCACGTACGCGTATCGAACGTTTTCCACGCGCCGGGGGGGAGTTCCCAGCTGGTGGCCTTCGCGCCGGCCCTCCTGCCGCCGCGATGCCCGCCGGCGGGAGCGCGTTGTGTTTCGCTGTTTGTCTCATCCGAGACCGGCGTCACCCGTCAGGTCCTTCCCCCGTTTCGGCTCTGCGGACCGATCGCCGTGAAACGCTGCAGACGGCAGCGGCGTTTCCTTGGTTAGCGCCGCAGCGGCAGTACGACTCGAATCCAAGTCGCACTAGAAGCGAGGAGCTACGGCAGGAGGACGTAGGCTGGGGCTTCATTCAGTCCTGCATTTGATTTCCAGCTCTTTTCAGGGGACTGAGAAAAATCCAATCCTTTCCTTGTTTCTCTTTCAACCTCTGATTTTCTTGTCTGCTCATAAAGACTGATAAGCTCGTTGCTCTGTCTGTGCTTCCTTCGCTGCCCTGCCTCGGCAGGCACAGGCAAGGGGGAAAAGACCTGCGGGCATCTCCGAATTCGAAGCTGCTGAGCCGCTGTCCTTTTGCTTCCAGATGGGTTTGATCACAGCAGAAGTCCTTATGTCCTGAATGCGGATGGTGCCAGCAGGTGCTAAGGTGGAACTGCCCCTAAATAGATTAAACCATGCTTTTATCTCTGTGGGTAATTAATTGCTAAAAAGATCCAGTAGATCCAAATCTCCGAAGGTGTCGCAGAATTGCAGCTCTAGCGTAATAGCTTACTTGCAAGACTTTGTGGCAAGAAAGCATCTTAAGCGCCTGGATTTTTTCCCCTTATGATCTATTGCATCTGGAATATGCTTAGACTGATGCCTAGGGTCTGCCAACATGAAAAATCGCAGGTTGCTTATTGTTTGTTCGTCTAAAAGGTTACAGCAAATCCCAAGCTCCTGGTGACCCACCTGCTAAGTGGTAAAGTGGCAAATAATAGCTACAGTAGACTGTGACCGATTTTAAACACAGTTTAAATGTATATGTGCTAGGCTGAATAATAGTCTTTACCTGGCAGTGTGTCTTGTTTGCACGAATTGCAGCAGGCAGCCACTGAATTAGGATAAGTATATATGGAAAGGGAGCACACTCCAGTGCTGCAAGTTGCCTTGCCAAATGCTGGAAATCCTTGATCAGCTCCAAAGAAAAGCAAACTTGCCTTCACTTCTCACACCGTTTGTCCCGTGTTCGCCACTGAAGTCCCTTTCTCCCTGATGGACATCAGTTCATTCGAAATTCCCAAGTAACAAACAAGATGAGTTTCAAGCTGCAAAGTTCACGTTCAGATCTGGTTCTACATGTTCAGAGGCTGTTTAAAACTGAAGGCTTAAAAAACGTTTCTAAATTTCCTGAGTGCTCACATACTTGTAAGCATCTCTTTAGGGCACATTATATCAAATCTAGCAGGAGAGAAGACTACTAAACTCTTGAGACGGTCATCTGGGTCCCCGACCTCTCCTTTCGCCCTGTGCCTTCACTGATGTTCTCATCATATAGCCATGCAGCCTTTTTTCTCCTCTTCCTCACTACTCTTTTCATCCCCTGGGAGTCATTAATGCTGCTGTTTATCTCTCCAGAACATCTCCAAATTAATCCTTTTTTTCCGCCCTGTCAGCACTGCTTATGGTCTGAACACGTTGTTGTGCTACTCAGGGTTCAAACGGTGAGCAGAGGAGCATCTGAAATTAAGATATGGGTAGCTCAAGCCTCCCTAAGATCCTTGTCATTATGTAAAACACAGCCAAAGTCAAGTGTTTCCCTTTCCTTCGATCGCCTCTTTATTGAATTCAAGCATCTCATTTTCATCTTCAAAGCGCTCTGCAATGGCCCCTTCTACAACTCCCTGCTGCCGGCCTCCCGCAGATCTCAGCACCCTGCTCCGCTCCCTCCGACCCTTCCTTTTATTTTCCATGTTGGGGCCTGTGTCCACCTTCCTTCAGAGGCTGCCGCTGCGTGCGGAGCTGCCCGTACATCCATCCCGTTCGCTGAGCCGTCCTCCCTCGCCGTCGCTCTCGCGCCCGAATAAACAGCGGTGGCTCAGAGTCGGAGACCAGGCTAAATCTCTTTATGAGGGTGAAGGGACAACAAAGTGACGGACTCGTTAGCCTGTATGTGTTTGAGGTAAGCACTTAGTTCCCCGTTCTGTGGAGTTTATTTAAGATGCAGAGATGAATTCAGAAGGGGAACACAGTGGCTCAACAGCAGAAAATTTGCTTCAGAAAGAGCTGCCTGTCCATCAGCTGGAAGAGGAGGCGTTGGTGCCAGAGGAGCGGGCAAAGAGCGATGGGGGATGTCTGGGGGACCCAAATCCCGAGGTCGTTGCGTTTTCTCAAAGGGAATATATGTGAGACGGGGTCTAGCGGCCTTGCAGAAGCTGATCCCGTGCCTAACGCCGGCGGGCAGAGCGCTTCGCTTTGTGGTTTATTTCTCTGCATCGGATTCGGGGCTGTCGCTGCTTGCTGGAGGTTGCGGTTGGTCTCTCAGATTTCTCCGAGTCTCCTGTCAAACGGACACGCTCATTTAAAGCCTGATCTTGTTCTCTTTGTTCAGGTCCTTGACATGGTTTAGCAAGGAGAGGGGGATTGAAGCCTCAGGTAAGCGGGAGGAAATCCTTGTAACCATCTCCGTAGGCCACGGCCACGCTCTGCCCGCACTGGTCCCAGTGATGCCGTTTCCCCAGGAAATGTTGTGCAGCTTGACTGTTGCTCTGTTATGATAAGCCAGTAAGTGCTTCACCTTGAGGGTGGGTATCTTCTGGGGAGTCAGCCATGGCAGAAGGCAGCGAGCTTGGTACTTGCTTCAGGCCAATCATGCGTTTCGGTGCCGTCCATGACCAGCACAAAGCAGCGGGGATCAGGCCAGCTGGACCATTAGGACCGTGCCGCCTAAGCACGGCCTTCACTGCCCGTGGCAGTTCCCACATGCTCCGTAAGGATGCTGGCAAAACACTCGGGGAGCAATTTTTCATCTGCCTGAGCATCCTGGGGGAAGGGAGGAGGCAGAGGATGTCGCAGCTCTCTGAGACCCTTGCAGAGCCAGCCCAGACGGTGGATGATCCCCTCCCAACGTGCTGTGAGCATGCCGCAGTGGCACCGTGCTAGTTTGAAGCCAAGTCCTGACTCTTTTTGTACCAGCACGCTGCAGGATGCATCCTGTAGAGACGGAGTCCTGTTGGTGGGACAAAGAGCCGTTGCTGACGGACTGTTCGCTTGGGAAGGCTTGGGCATTTGGGTGTTGGAAATCCCCACCAGGCAAAGGTGAGGATCAGTCAGGCCCCCTCACCTGAGGGGGGCTTTGGGAATACAGTATTTTCTCTGTCTAACGCCTTGGGGGGCTCCAGGTAGGACGCTGAGGCCCAGCTGCAAAGACCTGCTTGTGCAGTCTGGGGAGAACAACAGTGATTTTTCCTGGTCAGCAATAACTCTTACTCCACACCAGGGGAAAAATGTCTACTGCTTGATGGCACATGTTTGGTCTCCTAACTTGGCACTGCAGGTACAGCCTTTCCTCCCCATTCCCATGGGAGAGCTCACAGGACGTGCTAGGAGCTGAGGAGGAGGTGCAGGCAGACCTGGTGCAGGCAGCACCCTAAGTTGGGACTAGCAGTCCTAAGGCTCAGCCACAGCTCCAGGCGCAGCCTAGGCAATTGGGCTCTTTGCTGGGATGGGTGAGGTGGTGAATGGCGCTGGAAGGTGCCGTGGGTGGTGGCACGTGGACGGAGCTGCCCAGCTCTGGCTAGATGCAGCCCCTAGCAAAGCAGGGAAGGGCATCTGAGAGGGCTTCAGGCATGAAGAGAGCTCTGGAGGCTTGCCAAATCTCTAAATACCATCTGTGGAGACATTGCAAGGCATTTGTGAGCTATGATTGAAAACCTGTCCCCTGTGGTGGGCTGCGTGTCAGCTCTGCGCCGTCTAGCACCTGGTGCAAATGAAACGGCTCCAGCTCCCTTCTCCCTGCCTTGCTCTGTCCTCATCTCTGCTTCAACCCGTGAGTCCTTGCAGCCATGAAAGAAGCTGGTGTTGCAATTTGCTCCTAGGGCCGGGATGGGGAGATTGTGGGTTTTTGAGCAGTTTGTCACCACCTGATTGTCCCAAGCTGCTGCAGTTCCCTGGGCACCTTTCACAGCCCTCTTCAGCGGGCCTGGGGGTTGCCTCTGCGTAGCGGCCCCGGCGACCTGCCAGGCGTTTAGCAGTTGGCCAGTGCGCTCAGTGGCTCAGGCACGGTGCTGGGAAAGGTTCACAGTGCTTGCTTGTGTCCGCTTTGGAGAAGCGCCAGGATATTTGAGGTGCGCATACAATCTCCGTACATAAAATCAGCAGTTTGTAGAGCAGGTTGGGGCCGGCTAATAGAAGTTAGAGGTCTTCCAGGCCAAGCCTGCAGACCGGTTGTGGTCACTGCTTTAGCTGAACTACAAAATTGCTTTCCTGGTGTTTGTAAACGTGTGGTTCGATGTCAGCCACCCTTTTGGCAGCATGCAGCCCGTTGGCCTCAGCTTGGCTTCTATTTCTTAGGGAATTACCCTGACCAAAACATCGCTGCCGTCGTCATTTGGAAATAACAAATCGCAGGGCTCCGGGAGCATCCAGGAGGCGCAGGCTGTGGACCACAGCCCCGGACGTGCCGGGCACCAGAGAGGGGCCAAGCTTGGAGGACGTGGTGTGAGGGGCTTGGGCAGAGCGTGGCAAGGGAAAAGGCCCTTGCATGAAGCTTTGTGCTGCCTTGGCAGCTGGAGAGTAGCTTTCCAAAGGTTTGGAGCAGAGATACGGGGGCCCAACATACATCCCAAGACAAGCGTTCCCCTTCATGAGTCGACTGTGGCGTTTTCTCCCCCTGTATCTCGCTTTACGTACCTCCAAGGTTAATCACAGCTTTCATTTGCATGAATTGCACACTCAGGAGCTGCCCTTTTCAAGAGAGATCTCTTGGTAAATCGTTTCCAGAAGGCCTGTAAACCTTTGAAGCCTTTTCTTTGTTTTGCGCTTGCTGATCAGTGCAATGTAATAGTTTCCAGTTCATCCAGTAAAACAATAAAATTCCCAGGTGGATAATCAAGAGAAAATCTTCAAAAGAGACGGGGACAGGCAGCGTTTCTCAGTAACAGCCAGGGAAGTCACTGGCCCCTGTGTTTAGCCATGAGGCAGATGACCCTCTGAAGACGAGGGGGAAACAGTTGGAAGGAACATGCCTTTTTCATTCCCTCTTTTCAGTATTCCTCATCATTTCATATTGCCGCGTTGTCTCTTGCGGAAACGCTGCGTTGGAGCGGCCAGCTCTCCTGCACAGGCGCTGCAGAACAAATTTCCACTGGAGAGCCAGCGCTTGGTGTTCAGCAGACCTTGCTGGCGAGGTCCTCGAGCGATGCTTGCGCCCTGCGTTGAGACCGTGCCAGGCCTCCGCCGCACACTCGCACAAGATGAATGAAGCGGCGCTGGCAGCTCCGGCTCCCTTCGGCGCGGCCTGCCCAGAACGCAGGCTCCGTTAGCGCTTGATTTGATTATCCTCTCCCCCTCTCTTCTGATGGAAGTATATAATGGTCTGAGTTCATTAAATAAACGCATTCTGTAATCCAAAAATGATGGGAATGCATGTCACATTTTCAGAGCGATGCAGAGTGACGTTTTTATTACTCTTTGCTCTGTGCCAGGAACGATGCTCCTGTAGACCAGGCAAATATTCCTCAGCCCCTCCCGGGACTCTCCTAACTGCCTTTTAGAAATAAATTTAAAAAAAGGCTCTGAAGAGGAACCAGCCTGCTGCTGCATCAGGATTATTCCGAAAGCTTTTATTTGTTTCTGTTTTGAGTCCCGTCCCCCCTCCCTTGGCGCTGCAGCCCTTTAAGCCAGGAACCGTTCCAGCTCCTCAGTGGCAGAAAGCCCGTGCCTGACTGTAGATGGAGGATCTATACAGCGACAAGCCGTCGTTGGAGACCGCTGAATTTCCAGGTTACGGGCACCTCGTGCACGCACCTTTGCAGCTTTTGCAATGCAGAAAGCTGGATTTTGGTGTGAAGCACCCTTGGGTGCTCTGGAGAGCTGTCAGTGAAGTGCGGCTGGCTTTGGGTTCTGGCCTAGGGGCTGCCTGGGTTGCAATTGCTAAAGAGTGGAAGAGAGAGACACACCGACGGTTATTGTTATTGCTGCTATTGTTATTACTGAAGGAGTGCTAGGCACTGCACAAATAGCCTGGAGTTCCTGCTGCAAGGAGTTTACAGTCCAGATATACAACTGAAGGCTGGTGCTAGGCACGGGCACAGAGATGGAGCAGGCCAAGGAGCCAGCGCTGGTGGGTGGAAAAGGCAGCTTTCTCATCTTAACTTAATCGTAGCTTTCCTTTTCAGAAAGATGACGCGCATGGACCTTTCTGCCAGCAGGAGCAGGTCCGAGCCCTGAGAAGACAAAGCCGTGGAAGCTTGCAGAAAGTCCTCTCCTTGCTATCTGCCTCAGGGCAGGAGCCTGGAAGGGTCAGCTTGGACCACTGAGCCTGATTCTCCATGGCTGGAAGCCGTCCTGTAGTCGATATCCGTGTTGAGAGGGCCCACGTTTGCCTAGGCCACATGGCACTTTCCCCACTCGCCCCCAATAAACACATTCCCGGTAAGAAAAGTTCAAAAGCCACAACTGCAATGTGCAGCAGGAGCATGGGGAAGGGAAGTGAGATTGTTGCTTCATCCCCCTAAGAAGACGCATTTTCAGGTGACTCAAAAGTATGCAGACACTCGCCTCCCTTTGAAGTTCAGTAGTGTTTTAGTACTTCGCTTGCTTTGGTCTTGTTTAAATGGTGGGTACAGAGCTGTCCAGGTGGTTACACACCCAACAGCTAAGGTTCAGGCGCAGCCTCGTATCTGGGCTGAGAGGTGCGTTGCAGCTACGCACATGAATGTTTTCAGACCTCAGCTGGTGCATCCACGTGGAGCTACAAGGAAAGGTGCGAACCTGAATTTCTGCACCTGCCTGGAGCAGATGTGCTCTTGGTCTCTTGTGAAGTCTAGCTCAAAAGAAGAGGTCTGGCCTTCTATGACGGGAATTTTGGAGCACCTCCACATCTTCTCCCTCTCCACACAGGTGCTCTGTGTAATTCAGCTTCACTTGATACGTTCAGGACTTAGACTAGTCCAGCATGAAGTGATCAGAATAAGACCACGTCTGTGATGGGGCCATGGGGGAAATGCAGTCCACTTCACACTATCCGCTTTGTTCCTGAAATTTGTTCTCCTCCTGATGTTATAAGCAACACACAAAATCAGAGTTGTAGAACGATTAGAAAGAAAACATTCATTTTTCTTGGCTCTTCAGTTTCTTTATTATGCTCTTTGATATATCTTGATGCCTATCCTACATAGAGTGAATTTATCACTTTTGTACATTGTCTGAGCAGTTCTTACACATGAAAGTTGCCTTGGGAATAGGAGTGGAGGAGAAGCAGGAAAATGATACTTGAAAATTGCAAAAAATAGCATGGGAAGGCTTGAGAGCAAGGCTTGGATTTGAAACTGTTTTTGTTTCTAAATAAACTTGGTATCGTAGTTTTTTTAAGAGATTCTAGTGCGTATTTCAGTCCAGACAGGGCTGTACCGAAGCCATAGGATATTGTCATGAAAATATATGTTCAGTCTTAATTAGCACTGAGTAGTATGCTTCTGATCTTGGTATTTCTACCCGTTTGGTTGACTATACATAGATAGATGGTCTAGTGATGCTAGTGGTCTTCTTGTGCTAAACCTGGACTCAGATCATGTAAGTGTTTGAGCGCAGCACCTGCTGGGGAGGCAGGCAGTGAGCCTCGTCCCAGCCCGGCTCTCAGCTGTGGCTGACGTCTCCCCATCTGCAAATCCTGGATCCCCAGAAAGCCCGATATTAGCCTGGGAATCGATACGCTTTCTTCTCCTGGTGCTCACTTTGCCCATGGAGGGAGATCTCTGTCTGTGGAGGTAGGCAACAGGACCTATTTGCGATGTTCATGGTTCCCCCATGTGGGTGATACGTCACCATGAAGTTTGTGCCCCTGTTGCACCTCCTTCCTCTATGGGTGCTGAAGAAGCCTGCGTTTGGTGGGGCACTGGTGGGGAGAGATGAAAGTTAAGTTGGACGGAAGGCAGGCATGCATGCGTGCAGGGTAGAGGCAGCTCTAGCAGAGAAGTAAGGAGCCTGGGTTATTTAAGGCTCTGTTAGGAAAGCTGTAGTCACCTGGCTGTTGCCTTAACTTTTGATGGGACTGTTTGCATATGTTAGGAGAACATTAGTGAGATCTGCCCGTGAGAAGACAAGAGAGAAGGTAGCCAGACTGGAAATGATCATAGGTGTAAAAGCTGTCAGTGATGTCAGGTTTGCCACCATTGTGCAAGTCTTGAGACTCCCTGTGGAAAACCTAACGCTGTTATCTAACTTGGGTCTATTTAAATCCTTGTACCAGCTTCCTACGACTGTGCAGGTCTATTGTGTGATCGGTGCTCCCGAAGCTATGGTAATATTTCTCCATCAGCAGAGCTGAACGTAGCTCTGGAAAAAAACTGGGCAGGGGGGAAATGTTGTTCACCGCATTTTTTTCAAGCCATATCACGTTGGATTACCGTGAGAACGCTAGTGACGTGCACACCGGGCCAACTGCGGCATCATCTGTCATCACGGGGCACGCTGTGCAGAGGTTGCTGGTTGGTTGTTTTCCAGAGGATAATGAATAATTCTTTCTTCCAGATGGCAGGGCAGGAACTTATTTTTATGTTAAAAAAAGTTTGTAAGATTCTAGGCCACAGTTTTAATCACCGTGGAGGCAGAGTAGACCTAGGTTTGGAGGCTGCAATAAGCTATTAGGTTCATGCCATTGAGGACTACCGAAACGATGCACTCTCTCCGCTTGGGGCCGTGAGTGCAGTTTGTCTGGAGCTGGCTTGGGTTCCTGGCACACGGCATCTCCCATGGGAAGATGTCAGATCATTCACCTGGGTCAGGAGAGAGAGAGTCCCTGGGTTTCCCTGGAATTATATCTGCTTCCAAGCTCAAACTTGTAATAGAAGGAGAATTTATCACTCAAAAAAGAATCTGATCTTGATTTTTAAACTTCCCATGGCAAAAGAATCGGTCAGCACTTACTAGTATTTTCCCGTGTGGTTAATTACCCTCATGACTGAAAATCCGTACCTCACTTCTACTCTGACTTGGTTTAGCTTCAACTTCTAGCCATTAGATCATGCTGTAGCTGCCTCTGATTGAAAGGCGCTCAACTAGCTAATTTGCTTTCCCTGTGGGTGCTTCTAGACTGATGCAGCCAACCCATAACCTTCACTTGATATAGTTTGCTTTAGGAGGAGTCAGGGAAATGGAGCAACTCACTTGCTCTGTGTTTAACATATTTAAAAGATGGGAATGAGCTATTTTTGAAGACAGGCTTAAGTAAGCACAGTTGCTTTTTCTTCCTTCTGTGGAATCGCTCCATATTGCTGTTCATGGGATGAGGAACGAAATCCTCTGCCACCGTCAGAAAGCAAGTCTGTGCCTCCTCATGTCACTGGGGGAAACCACCAGGTGAATGGGCCAGAAATGAGAAGCTTGTTGAAGATGAGAAAGAGGACAGAAAACCCAGAGCCGAGAAGCAAAACACCATGGGAAGTGAGGGAGGCTCCAGATATACGTGACGAGAATACATGGGGCTCATCGTAGTGTTCATGTGTGTTGTGGTGGTGTCTGGAGGCCCAGTGACATTGGGTTCCTGCTTTGTGGACCCCTTTACAAACGTACTGTACATGCTCCTTTACATACATAATGCCGGCTGAAGCCATGCAAATTCAGTCTGGGGACTAAGGCTGTAGTTTGTGTCTAATAGTGAGGTGATTAATCAGACTGCCAAGGGAAGCAGTAGACTCTTCCTCTCTGGGGATCTTCAGCCAGTTGCAGATGTTACTTCCCGTGCTTGAGGTTGGTCTAACAATGTAAAATATGACCGTCTGGGTTACTTAGCAGATCAGAGCAGAGAGGTGACAATCGAGTATGTGGTGACAGAAAAGAGAAGCGCAATGAAAAGCGCTGCTAATCACAACCAGCAGTGTGTGCATTGGTACCCGCACGCAGCAGAGTTGGGTTTTGAAGACACTCCAGCATCGTTTGGTGAGTTTTTCCAGGGAATTCCACCCGTACCTACGAGATGCCTGGGGAAAAAACGGTGTGGTTTGTTGCAATATATAGGATATTTGTAATACATTGTTCATGTATTTTGCGCTGTGCATACACCCCTGAGTATTCAACTTGGTCTTGCTGCCAGAGAGGAGAAGCGTATGACTTGAACATTAAATTTGTAGGGAGAGTAGTATTTGTTCACTGGAGTAGGGAAGAAACTGCTCAGGTAACACAGTTAGGTAAAAATGCCCGAGCTCTGTATGCTGGGGAGCTCCTGCTTCTCTCAGGGTCACGGGTGCAGGAAGGTCCTCCTTCCTCTGGTACTCTGCCAGAAACCCAGTGCCTGACCCTCGTGGCCAGAGTACAAGGGTTGGGGCTGGGACGGTGCTTTCCAGCTCTTTGCCCTAAGGGTTGGGATTGTGGTAGTGGTTCCTGTTCCTTCCTGGTCCGGTCGTGTCTCACCTCAGAGAAGTCAGGAGGGATGAGGATCCAGCTCTTGGAGCAGCTGTTGCAAGTTTGGGCTGAGCTCATCTAAGTTCAGTCTAATTTTCAGCTCTTGAAGAGGTGTACTGTCCATTTCCTGCATTTGAAGGCTCCTGCCAATAATCAGCTTGGAGATTCAGTGCCAATCATCCCTTTTTTGAAAATTTACTCTAGCTCTGCCCTTTGCATCTACAAACTGATCCCTCTGCATCTTTGCTATTTGCCACCTGGAAGCATTCAGCAGGTTTCGTTAGGCCCATCTTAGCGATAGCTGACTTGGGCTTTGTTTCTCTTGCCCGTTACTTCAGCTCCCAACTACCTGTGGGTTTCTTCTCAGGCCTGGCTTTGGTCAGTGTGGCTCCATACTGCAGAGCCCAGGTTCCCACTGCGAGGACAGGACTCACCTCCCCGCACTGCGTTCCCACCGCGTCGACATCTCCGTGTGACACCGGCCTTTTGCTGCCCGGTCTCTCTTTGCGAACATCTTTTCAGTTCTCACTGTGCTCGCTTAGAGCACGACCTTCACCATTTACCGTGCTGGACTTTTTGGGTGAAGCCCATCTCCAGTCTTAGCAGGACAGAATTACGCCCCAAAGGGTGTGATTCAACCCCTGGCAAAGGCATGGTGCCGGGGTGATTTTCATGCTGTATACCTACTGATTTCTTACATATTTTCCTCTCCCCACAGTAGCTTGTATGTAACGGGCCCCTTGGCTTTCCCCGCTGAAGAGCTACATTGCTGTTTGTATTGCACGACCACACTAACCTTTTGGGCCCCACAGCACTGGGCGTTATCAAATACACAAAACATGGTCCTTGAGGAGCTAATCTAATTGTATGATGTGAAAGGCAACCCGGGAGGTCAGAGAAGCACGAGGAGTTGCGTGTGTAGCTGTTGTCTTGCTTTCCCCTTTGTATGTTTTAGTGGAGCTCTCAGCAGCGAGCTGGCGACTGTTCGTATCAGGATCAATACCCACCTGACCGATGCTGGACCCCTTCTTTGGTTCAGTTTGATATGTGTGTAATTTTATTACTTCTGAGCGTTTGGAGAAAATAAAGACTAATTGCCTCGAATCACGTATCCCCAAAGTTTATTTTCTGAAGATTCTCCAATAAATACCAAGATCTCCATTGCTATGAATAATTGCAGTAGCTAAAACCAGCAGCTTGATCTGATAACCTCAACCGATCTGCGATTCTGCGATAACGCTCTGGGGCTTTTGTGCCAGTTCTGACTCAGCAGCATTAGCAATAATATAATGGCAATAATGTAAGAGCATTCAATGAGCCAGTAGCATAGATTCTCAGCTAATCAGTCTCAATTACAACTTATCTTAGGAAGACAAAAATTAAAGTGTTCTTTGAAAAGAAAGCTTTTTGATTAAAAGCTTGACAACTTGCACATTTGGAGATTAGAACAAAAATCTGCACTGAGGGAATAGAGAAATTACAAACCTCTTATCATCTGTGATAGTTAACTCTTCTTGCATTTATGCTGAAAAATGTATCATAGTGTACCCTTGATCACAGAAGATATTATTGTTGGCTCTGAGTAATAAATGACGATGCTGTGCTGGCTTTCCAGCCTCTGGCTCACTTTATAATGTATACTTTGCAGCAGGGCTTATGGGGGGCCTGTCTGTGTCCTGGATTTAAGAGGTCCAGCTGCCTCCCTTCACCCAGAGATCTTCCCCGTCGAAGGTTTAAACAGTAGCATGTTTTACGCTCACAGTTTCTCGGGGAGGGCCCGCTGTTTCTCCTGATGCATAAGCACAGTTCCCGCAGATTAAAGGGACCTGTATTGATTTAAAGCATAAAGCAACCTTGCTATGCCGGAGAGCAGGGACAAAAGCTGACAATAATTCTGATGAAGACCCGCAGCTCCACAGCCCCGCTGCTTTCCAGGCTGCCTGCCGTCCCCGCTGGCTCCCAGCTCAGGCAAGCTGCTTCTCAGGCTCAGCCTCCGTGCAAGGGCCACCGGGATGCAGAGCCACGGGCTGCCCTCCTGCCCCTGCACCGCCTGGAGGCCGCGCGTCCGGGGCTGGCCCTGGGCTTGACCCGAGTGCTTTTGCTGCAGCACGTGGCTGCGGGCGCAGGCAGGAGTCTCCCGGCGTCGGAAGGAGCCCGTGGCGTAGCTCCGCTCCTGCAGCAGTGATCGCTGTAAGTAGAAGGGCCTGAACTTTCTCACTTCTTAATGTCTCCTGGAAAAGAGACATTTGAGTGGGTTGCGCTTGGAGAACGGTGGCCAAAAAGCAGTGCTGATGCCTAACTGGGGGCGGCGCGTGGCGCTGACTTCTTGCGCGGGTGCCACCGAGTTGTTCAGGGAAGGAGCAGGAGGGTCAGGCTGTGCCAAGCCTTGCTCAGCTGCGTACACGGTTATGCCTTAACCCGGCTTTCAGGAGACACTGTGTATTTATGCAGCTGACCCTCGCCGGTCCTCACTTGGCTGCTGAGGCAGCAGGAATTTAAAACCAGTTCTTACAAACAGCCCGTTCCCAGCTGCCCCCCCAGCACTTCGCTGCTCACCACTGTCACCCAGCAACTGGTATCTCCTCTCCCTGGGGAGAACCTTTCCTTGGAGGAGTAAACACACAAGACAATGTTTCCCATGGCTCAGGACTGTCGTACGAAGCCTCAGTAAAAACCGATTGTTTCTTGACTTGTTGCGAGAACATACCTAATCCCCATGCTTCCTGCCAAGGGCATATGGTTGGGTTTTTTTGACTCTTGTAGAGAGAAACATATCTGAAGATCTCCAAGCACTTTACAGCTAGATGGTTGCATCTCACAGAACTCCCTACCGTTAATGAAGTGATGTCTCCCTCGCGTTGCAGAAGGGTTACTGAGACGCAGCGCTGGAGTCACCTCTTTGGAGCCGTAGATGCAGCTCCGTAGGGAAGGGAAAGGGTTTTCTTTCCCCATGGAGGTCACGCAGCGCTGTGCCAGTGACCAGGGATGCCCAGAAGCCAGCCTGGAGCAGCAGCAGCCCCTCCGACCTGTCCGGGGGCAGCTGGGTGCCCTGCGCCAGAGCGTTGCGGTGGTCAGGGCATGGGGAGCAGAGACGTGAATACATACTCATTGACCTAGGTGTCTTCTGGCCACCATAAGCACCCTGGCGTGTGGAGCCGAGCATGTGAATGCCGCTGTATTTCTGTGGAGGGTTTCTCAAATGTGGCAGTAGGTGCAAATGTTCCCAGGCGTTGGGGTGCAAGCATCTGTCCAGAAAGCTGCTGGAGCGGTCCCTGGCGCTGCTTCGGCCTGTGCCAGCAGACTCTGCTCTGAACCATTCCCGGGCGTGCCTCGGGCGTTAGCCCAAGCCTGCGACTGTTCTCAATAGGCAGTTTGGATGTGGCCGACAGATTTTGGAGGATAAGAGTTTACGGTTTGGACATGGGCAGTCGATGCCAGTAGCAGAAAACAGGCTGGGCATGCTGAATTCAGTGCCATAGGTGTGGCCTGAAAATATTCAGGCTCTCCTCCTTCAGAGGCCTTAGACCGCAGACAGAAGAAAAATCCTGGCTTGGGCTTGAGGATTTATGCATGGGTGGAGAGGATGAGTCTAGTCTTAAGATTAGGTTCAGTCCATGATTAATTGGCTGCGTAGACAAACCCTTAATGAATCAGTGATGGACTGGGGAGAAAAGCCCTAGAGTGAGACTCAATTACCAATTTCCTTCCCTGGCCTCGGGGCAGCACACTCGGTGTTCGCAGGCAAATGGTTTCGTCCCTGTATTACGTTATGCCGAGTGCAGCTCAGGAGAAAATTTTCAAGAGCCGAATTGCTCTCACGAGGTGCTGGGCGTTGCAAGCTTTGCAAAGCTGCGAGGTGCCTTGCGTGGCGGCGGCGGCAAGGTTCCCTCTGCTCAGCAGCATCGCAGTCACCCCGTGGCCAGGAGGTAACAACGGGCTGTCATTATTGGCCACAAGTTTTGCAGTAGTTGCGTTTCCCAGACCTGTCTCCGACCGGCTTCATCTGGAGCCGGCTCGCGTTGCCGGCTCGCTGCCACGGGGCAGTGGTGTTTACTGTGGACCTCTTGCTTTTTGCCACGCTTGAGCCTCACAGCTCGCTGCTTGAACAAGGCAATAATTATGTTATCTTCACAACTGCCTTCAGAATAGTCTTCGCCGTTTCCTCCAGAGCAGGAGTGAGGGGCGCTCCCAACTCCCCGGCCCTTCTTGGCACCGACCGTCCTGGACCGCGATCCCCACCGTCCTTGGGGAGCAGCTTCCCCGAGCCGGGAGCTCGCTAACACAGCTCGCTTGCTCGTTTCGTCTCCGCAACTGCACCCTTACATTGGGTGCTGTGGAGTCAGCCAGGCGGCTCTGGCCGGCGACGGGCTCCCGTAGCAATAGCAGCGGCTCCAAGCAGCAAGGAAATGCATCCCATGCTTCGGGAGGAGCGAGCTTGGGGGGCGACCCGTTCCCAGCCGCCGGGGCTCGCTGCTTGTAGAGGCTGACTGGAGTGCTGGAAATTCGGAGGGTGAACGGTCACGGGAGCATCTTGGCCTTGTAACGGGATTACAAGGAGTAAGGATTAAAAGAACAGATCTAGTTGAATCATTTTGGATGGGAGAATTCTGCACGGCAAAATGCAGTTATATTGCAGCGGGAAACGGCTCGTGGAACGACATCCGTTAGGATGGAGCTTTTTGACTAAGGATTTATACGAACCATTTTCACCTTCTCATTACATTTGGATGCTCTCCAAATGTTTCATGGCAGTACAAGGTGATTCAGTTTTATCATCTCGTTTTATTTGGACTTGTCTAGCGTGTTTCAATCTGCATCAAGATATGTTAGTGCGTATTTAAGGCCACAGATGAATATCCCGACATTATGCTGATGAAATAACCTTTCGTGTTTGAACACGGTGCGGCGCCCAGTCCGGAGCTTGGCCAGGGAGCAGAGCAGCCTGGTGCCGGGGAGCTCCTGTCTGCACAACGAGGAGGAATGACGAAATTATCTTTGGGGCGGGATCCGCAGAACGCAGTTGGTAATTTATTGTAGGGTGAGCGTGCACAAGGCTGGAATAAATTAAGGAACCTGGAAGATGCTGATAGACTGCAAGAGAGACGATCTTCAACGCGGTGAGCTAGAGCCAGTCTAAGGGACTGCGCTGTCTTTCAGTGTTATTAATGGGATTGAACGCGTCTCCTTGATTTCGGTGGGTGTTACTGAGCGCTTGACCCTTTTGAAAAACTTACTTAAGTGCTTGAGCAAAACCTGGGGAACCAACTTATAGCAGGCCACAGACGTTTTTATTAAATCTCCTAAGTGACTCCAGGAGCCGGAGCACTGCGGGCCAGAGAAGGTGCTGCTCTCAGCAGCCTGGGCGTCCCGTGGAAGCAAGTCCTGAGATGTTGAGATGTTGAGATGTTTGCCCACCCGGACAAGTGCTGTCCTGGTGGGCAAACAAACCGTTATGTCCTAGTGCAGGTTGAAGGGATCGGACTAACCATTTTCTGTGTTACCACCGCCGGTAAGAGCACCTCCGTTTCAGCGAACGCTGAAACCTCAGGGTCCTTCCTTGGGTCGGTTCGAATGCGATGCAGCGCCGCTAGAGAGTTTTCAGCATTTCTTGTAGCTCAGTGAATTAGGAAGCGTCAGCTGCTTAACAGCTTCGGCGTTATGTGGGACTGCAGTCTCGCGTATGCTTTTAACGTGATGATATGCACGCAATGCATATGTGCGCAAAATGAACCCCTAATAAGTAACGCTGAATTACAGGGAGCATGGACCTCCGTGCTTCGTGTTGCTTGCAGAGCTGGCATGTCTCTGTGCCCGTACGATTACGTGCAGGCAAGGAAGAGCAGGGCAGCTTCGCTATCTTCTCTTTCTCTCATTTCGAGTCCCGTTTTTAAGCAGCGGCTTGCACGGCACAGCAACCGGCCCGGCATTTTTCCTTGAGAAACCTCAGGGGCGGATTGCCTGGTCCGGCGCTTTGCTGCAGGCGAGTGGTTGCCCAACGTGCAAGGGGATGCTCCTGAGCGTCGCCCCGAAGAGGGTGGCTTGCCGCGGCAGCCCCGCGACGTCCCCGGCAGCGTCCCTTTTCGGCAGCGCCGTCGCCTCCTGCGCGCTTGCGCTGCGCTCGGGCCGCTCAGGAGCCCTGCGCGCCCCCCGCCAGGCTTCCTGCCTCTGCTGCGGTTGAAAAAGGGCGTTTCGTTAGTTTTTGTGCGTTTGGGGCATCGGCCTCCCCCTGCTCGTTGGGTTTTTACACGGAGCCTGCCCGATTGCTCGTGGTTTTTCCCCTTTGTTTGGAAGCAACGTTAACTTTTTAAAGAAGGGCTCGTTTCTAATAGCTTCCTCTATCCTGCTCTTTAACTGTGCCAGCTTTCTGCTTTCTTCTGAAGACTTTTTTTGATAGATGGTACGGCTTTGCTCTGGGCTTTTAGTGCTGCGCCTCTGAATAGGCAGCGGGAGGCTTGCAGGCACGCTGCCCTTTTGGCTGCCCCTTCGCATTGATTTTTAACAACGTTTCTCATTGATACGTAGTTCCCTTTTGTGAGATTAAGCATTATTGTCACGGACTTTGTAGCTTTCGTCCTGCCGTCCCGACGCTGAGCCTGGCTACCTGTGTTTGCTATCACGGCGCTGCTGCTGGACGTTAATCATTTCAGCTGGGTCCTATACATTGCTCAGGGCGGCTTCTCTTCATACGGGCTCCCCAGTGAGGTTATGCTGTTTGAAAAATCAGCTTCGGCGGCAGTGCTATATTTTGTCCTTTTCAGGCTTGGAATTCAGCTCGCTCAGGATTTCACGTTGCTTGCTGTATACCTCGCTGTTGCAGGCAGCTTAGTTAACTACAGAGGGACTGCGGGTGCTGCATTAACTACCGGCAGAACGAGCACAACGTTGCGGACTGGTAAAGGCTGGAAGCGCGAGCGTTGTGCTTACGCTCGCGACACTGGAGCGTTGTCCTTCCTGCGCTGGCGCGTTATAGCTAGGGCCCAGTTCTGGCAAAGTCCTCGAGAACGTGCTCAACTGAAAACGTCTCAGCTGATTGAACTGAGATTTATATAATGCCTTTTAGTCCTCTAACAGTAAACTGAAATTGCTTTTTCGCATGTACGATACACAGATAGGCGCTATTAAAGCCACCTGCCCTTTGCGGAAGATGCCTCAGCGTCATGGGGATAAACAGCGGATAAGTTTTCTGGGCTACGGTTTGGATTAGTGTAATTTAGAGGGTATTTAGAGGGTATTTCCAGCGGGGCCGCGGCGGCGGTCAGGGGGGGAATTTCGGAGCAAGGGGTGCTGCCGAGGCGGGTGAGGAAGGAGGTGCCGGGGCCCCCGCCGCGAGCGGGCGCTGCCAGGACCCGCGCAGCGTTGCAGCGAGCGCCCTTTGCTGTCTGGCCGAGCGAGGGCAAGAGCGATCCTGCTTTGACCTGCTGGGGCGTCTGCTTTACGCGACGCTTGCCAACCGAGGAAATGTGTAAGTAAGTAGAGAAATCTGCTTCTGGCCTCTTCCTAGGTTAAAACAAGAGCTCTCCACGCTGAGGACTGTGTGTGCTAAACGCATCCCCTCCGCAAGAGATTCAGCAGCTTAGGGCAGGGATGGAAGAACTGTCTTGCAAAGTGATCGATGTCTCTGTTTCTACTCTTTCAGGGTTACCTCTCCGAAGGCTTAGTAACAAAGTGGTATCGCTCCCCTCGCCTCCTCCTCTCGCCAAACAACTACACCAAAGCCATCGACATGTGGGCGGCCGGCTGCATTCTGGCCGAGATGCTCACGGGAAGGATGCTCTTCGCCGGTACGTTTCTAATGATTTTTTTCTCCTTCCTGCCCTCCTTGCTACCCAATCCACAGGCCTGCGTAGGGTAAGGCGGATGGCACGGCAGAGTGAGTTCCCCTCTCTTGGCCCTCCAAGGCACCACCTCTGGCAGCACTACAGTCTCCTCTGTCTGGTTATTAGGCATACCAGACCAGTGGTTTCCAGAGCAAACCACTTGCATAAATTCTGGTGTTGGAGCACTCCTTGGTGCAGCTGTTTTGGTGCAGACTTCCCTCACGCAGGCAGGTCCTCGGGGCCAGAGCGTCGTTGCTGTCTTCATCCTCGGCTGAATTTGCCGACGTCGGAGCCACGCGCGGTGACGTGGATGTGACCACGCTCTCTGGAAATGACGCCGCTCGGCAGTGCCCCCAGGTCTCTGCCCTCCCCACCGAGCACGCCACGGCAGAAATGCTTTGCGAGACCCGCTGGGGTCGGTGTCATATTGTGCAAGGTGCTGCGACCGCTCGAGCAGGTCAGGAGCAGTGTTTGGCTGAAAACACAAGCCAAAACGGATAAAAGAGCAATTCTGATGACACAACAAAATCTTTTCTCTTACTGGGTTTTCAGCAAAAAAACAGAAGCTTCTTGTTAGGAGAAGAGATGCCTAAAGGAGTATGAGAGGATGGAGTATAAGGACACAGGATGATGTGGTCCTATGCTAAGAGGTCTGTACTTTATGCAGTGGATTTAAACTGACTGGTATCTTGAAGATACGTCTTTTTTTTGCGGGAGAGCATTTTGATGCCACTGCACAGTTGCAGCCAGAACAGGTTCACGTTGGGAGCGATAAGGCGCTCGCTATGAGCTGCTTGGTGCGAAGAGCTCGACTACAGCACTCATCGCCCTGCACTTTCTCAGTGATGGTTGTGAAATCCATAGTAAAAAATGAATTAGTGTCAAAGCCTCCTGTAAAATCAAATATATTCCACCGAGACCTATATACATGCTTAAGCCTATTTGCCGTGAGCCATTCCCAGGCTGTAGAGATAAGCATGTACCCTAAAACATTGTGCCTTTACTGCTATCTTGACTTGTCCATATTAGTTTCTAGGTCTAATTCTTCAATCACATTAATGTAACTTAATTAACTTTTATGGCATTATCTCCAGATCCTGAGGCCAGGTATTTTATGTATGGCGGGAATTAAGAGGAAGAACGGCATCGTTGCATAGTTGACGGCTCCTCTTCCGGGGCCGGGTTTCTGGAAGCGTCCTGAAACTGCACCCGTGTTCCTGAACAACGCGTGGGTGTGGATGTGCCACTGATCTTGCAGCCGGGATTTTCGCTGTCCTTCCCAGCTTTGACCCTAGCCATGTGCAAATTTGGCAAGTTAGAGGATTCCCATATAAGCGAGTACTAACATTGTAACGGTGCACTGCAAGGAAAAGACAAAAAGCATCAGTAAGGAGCGTATGATGTATCAGCACGGCGTTTGGAGCTAAATTCTGATGCTCTTGAAAAGCAAATCTTTATTCAGTACGTTTCCAAAAAGGCCACTGTAGGGAGCAAAGGTGTGGTTCTTAGCTTTGTATCAAGCTGGGACGTGGAGTCGTTTATTCAGGGATAAAGCAGGCGCTATCTGGCTATCAAAGAGCTAGCTTCCTCCCCAATGTATGCAGCGATGCTGCTGCTTTGTTACCGTTACCGTTGCCTATTAGTATTTTGAATGACAAGATCTAACACGTTTCATAAGCAGCTGTTCGCAGAGTTTTGTAAATAAATAATTAGTTCCATTAATAATAGAGAAGAACACTTTCTTCAGAAATATTTCAGTGCGCTGCAGCGCCCTGCAGCCGATGCGTGATTGCAGCTGCTCTGTCAGTCTCTGCGCGCTCAGCTTTCAGCTTCCGCATCCCTTTTGTGAAGGCTGAAAATTAGACAGTATCAATTAGAGGAGATCATTGGAAATGCTCTGCAGCCTGCATCCCTCTCCTTCCTTCCCCTTGGCTTCAGTCTCCCCTCTCAGAAATTTTCTAGTCCCTGCGCTGCAAATTATGCCTCAGCCCTGGGCTGCCTCTGCCGCCTCCTTGGGACATATTGCAGCCACGGTGTCGGCTCCGCTTTACTGTCGTGTCAAGGTGTAGCAGCTCCGAGTAATTGCCGTTCCAGCAGCATCACTTTTCTCCACTTTATTTATTTAGCTGCTAAAGCCTCAGGGAAGGCAAATCTCAGTGTTGTTCAGCAGCTCCCCGCTCTCAGATCTTGGGGAGAGAAAACAAGGAGGTAAAACTAATGAAACAGGGAGCCGCGCCGAGCTGCAATGAAAGCAGTCTGAGCCTGGCCCGAGGGGCTCGGGGAGGACGGGCGAAGCTCGTGGGCGCTGGTGGGAGGGAGACACGAGGCTGAACATGGGGCAAGCTCAGTCCCCAAGGAGCCTCCGTCCGCCGCTGCGCTTGTGTGGAGCCACTCTGCCTTAAAGCACACTTAAGTCTCCCTCGGGAGACTCGATCGGTCTCTGTCTCTTCTGCAGACGATGCGCAGAGCAGAGGCTGTGCCAGGGCCAGATCCTGCAGGCAGGTGCGGGGTTCTCGTTGGGGATGGCCAGCACGTCCCTGGGTACGCCCCACTCACGGGAGGGGAGCGTGGGGATGTCCCGCTTTTCCTTGCACATGCAGTTATTTCCTAGTCTCACTGGAGGAGTCTGCATTAGTGTCTCCGTTTGGGTCAGAGTGTCCTTCTAAGGAGCAGATCTCCCAACTGTCTCCACTTACTGAGCCTTGGTTTTCACCACGCAACAGTCTCCAAGCCCTTGAACAAGATTCCTGCCAGCTGCCAGCGAGCTGCATTTCCAGGGCAGACCTAACGCACGTCAGCCACTGACGGGCCTTCGTGGCACCAGCCTGGAACGAGCCCTGAGCAAAACAAGCCAGGAGGCCCAACCCCGACGTGCACGATGCGGGCGTCAGGGCTGCCGCACGACCGTGTTGCTCTGCAGATCTGCTCCCGCTGGTCCTCACCATGGGCTAATGCAGGTACAGCCTCCATCCTTTGAGATCCAGTCTGTCCTCAGACTTGCAGCTCCTGCGCTGGACCAGAGTAACATGACAGCTGGTATTAAGCTGGGTGCCGTTACTGTATGTAGCTGAAACTGCAGGGAAATCTGTCTGTCTGGACTCTAAGTTAATCTCTGTTTTCAGATACAGTTCCTCATGTCAAACAGAAAACAAGACTTATTTGTGTAGGTCCTTCTCTGGCCATCCTCATTATAGCACCCAAGTAGTCATCATTATCATGCTTTTGCCACACTCTGCTTAACCTCTGTCTTAGTGCCAGCTTATGCTTATGGACACCTGGAGTAGAAGTTACATTGCCTCATATCAGATTTCTACCTCGTAGATAGCTGACCCAGTCCCTAAAGGTCCCTTTATGGTCAAGGCAGAGACGAAGGCAATTCCAGGATGCAATTCATCTGGCCTCTTTTAGGTGTCTGCCGTCAGATGAGATTGATCGTATGTTAAAAATACTTATTTTTCACCACTGCTCATAAAGAGGACCCAGACAACTATCTCAAAAGTGGACGTCAGTATTGCACATTGCTACATTGCAATTAAATAAGATCAATCCCATCCCTGCTGCCTAGACAAGTTTCAAAATGTTCAGACAGTCTGTGCCACAAAGCAGGAATACTGAAACTGCTTTGCAGATTGCTTTATGAGAGCCCACAGCAGATAAACGCTCCAGAGAGAGGATTTGGCAAGTCACAAATTAAGTTCAGCTAGACAAGTGCTGCAAGCATCGTTGTTTCTCTGCTTTTCATTAGTTTGCAGTTGCTTAATAAGCCCCCAGATGATGGCAGGATACTTAGTTAATGAGTAGAGATCAAAACTGGAACTTCAAAACCACACATTCCTTTTGGATTTCTTTAAGAATGGTCTATAGAGTCTTTACTGGAAGCTCTTGGTCTTGTGCCCAGTTTCTCTGGCCTACTTCTATACCAGTAAATAAAGAAGAGCTGCATGTGAGCCCCAGCAGTGGCCAATATATCCATGTTGTGTGATTACCTCTTGCACTGTCTTGGCCCAGACCAGCTGCCCTTCTCTCGCACAGTGCCTCGGCCATGGGCTCTCTTCCTTACTGGAACAGACATAGTCCTGGTGTCTAAAGAGATGAAGAGTTAAAAATCAGTTGCTCAACGTGGTTAAAAATGGCAAAACATCCCAGATGATCACCTGCCACAGCAGCACTGGGAAATAACTGTCGTTCCCCTCTGTCATCCGGTTATCATACAAGTCCAGTCAGTGCCCAGCAGATGGTAGGACCTGCGTGAGTGTTTCCATGTGTACGAAAGCCAGCAAGAAAGCCAATGCCTGAGGAGAGGATGGACACGCCAAAGGCTTGGGATGATACTAGCACTGCTCAAAAGACGGGATTGGGTAATTTGTAGCGTCAGCAGAGCCAAGTAAGTCCCCGCCGTCATGGTTTTGCTGTCTTCAGCACAGAGTTCACAGCCAAACAGCTAGTACGAGTGCATGAGGCCCCAAAGCCCGCAGTGGGTTTATGCGTATGATAAAAGGAAACGACCAGGAGGCACCCTCTGAAGGCCGCTGTCCTCCCCTTACCAGGAGAGGCCACATGCTGGCCGAGGGCAGCAGCAGGTCCACGAATGTCAGCCCTACCGCTGAGTCCCAGCTCCAGCAGGCCACGCCGCCCTCCCTGCCTGGGACACACTCGCAGCTGGTGACAACTCGGCTGTTCTTGTCCTGGTCCCAGTTTGCTGGGGACTCAACGCTGGCAGAGGCTCTCACCCCTCTAGCTGCCCCTCGGGAGTCACACGCTCCCCGCTTTGCTCTCTTTCGCAGTCCTGGTGGGCAGGAGCATCTGGGCTCTGAGGAGGAAACAGGTTTACACGTTCTCAGCAAATTCAGCCAGCGCATTCGATATTTAAGAGAAAGGCAGAGCTGTCTGGGGTCCGGCCGAGGCCGTGCTGCTCCACTCAGCGAGGCAGCCGGGAAGCAGTCAGGGATGCGCCGGGTACTTTAGCACTTTGCTGATACAACCACGTTTGTGAAGGGGTTGGCTCCCTCCTGTGAGCGAGAGGAGGACCGTGTGATTTCATCACCGAGCCGAGCGGTGTGGTGCCCATAGAGGCCAGGGCCCCAGAGCCGATATAAGACACGGTGTCATTGAATGTGGCTCCGGGGAAGGCTCTGGGCTGAGTGTGGTCCCTCAGGTCTGTCTTTGACTTTAAGGTTTTTAGCAAAAATGGTGAAAACTAGATAGCACGACGACTGAGGAAAAAAAAAAAGGAAACAGAAATGCATCCCTATCCCACTCCTGTGTCTTGTCTCACTGTATCTCCTGTATATGCCAGGACTTGGACTTTTTTCCTCTATATGTGTATCTCTACTGTGGATTTGCTGGTTTGGGGAGGCAGGTTGAAGATGAAGAAAGGATTGCTCAGTCCCAAATGGGGCAGCGGTTCCTGCCTGGCTGGGTGTCCCCCTGCCCGGCTGGATGTCCCCCTGCCCGTCCCCTCCTCAGCAGCACATGCCCTGAACGTCCAGCTGCAGGTGGGGAGGGGGGACTGCGACTCCCTCGCCCCTTGATGGGCACACTGGCTGTCAGTGGGGTGTCTGAAGGAGTAAGAGATTAGGAAATCCCAGCTGAGGTTTCTAAACATTACCTTTAACGTTAGTGGTAATTCTGGTAGAAAACCTATCACTGAACTGCTGTCCTCTCCCCTTTGCCCTGTAGCATACCTGCGCTTTGCAAAGACTTATTCTTCTCTTTTCTTCGCTGAACTCTTTCCTGTGAGTCCCCTTCGCAGCGCTCAAATGCAGATCATACGTATGGGCTGCTGCTTTATTGTGTCTGGATTCAGGTCTGTGGAAAGAACTAGGTCGTACAAGAGCTGATAGGAAATTTGCCTTTGGATTCAGGGGGAGCATGGTTACCAGAGGAGAATCCCACTAAGGAGAGGAGAAGCCTGTCCTCCCCCTGGTCAGAGAGCCACGCAGTTTGCAGAGCTGGAAATTACGGAGGTTTCTGCCTGGAAAACAGAGGCCTGAGAACTTGACAGTTTTATAAAACCTGAGCTCTGCTGTCAGTCATCTCAGCGGTCGCTGCAGTGCGAGGGGCATGGGCCTGCGATGCTCGGCGGCTGAGGAAGCAAGTCAATCAGTCTGTTGAGCTCTCTCTGTTTTCAATTGCCTCCTGTACTAGAACTAAGTAGTTTACAGCTCCCGCCAGTGATTTTCCACCCCTCTGCTTGCGGAGACATATCCAAAAGCAGCGTCCATGGAAGAAAAAGAAAACAGAAGAAAGAGAAGAGCCTTCTGTCCTTGAAGATCTCTGGAGAGCAGCCAGTGGAGAGCTGCACGTGGCAGAGCACTGCAAGGTTACAGAAGGCTGTATGGTGATTTTTTCCACGGGATTGGTCAGACACGTGTGTCTCACTTGCCGGGGAAGTCTTCATCAGGGCTTGAATGTTCATCCTAGATTTGCCTGCAAGCCTAGGGGAAGAATTTCCTTTTCAACAACACATGCACGAAGCTGAGCTTCTAATCCTCTAGTCTGACAATGACACTGCATTTATCCTGTCTTTAGTTCGTGTTTTTCTTTTCATGAATTAATGCATTCAGCAGCTCCCTAGGAATTACACAAATAGAAGATAATGGGGAGAGAACTGGGTTCCTACGAGCCGTAGACTGTTCCAGGTCAATTAGCAGTGTCTCTGTGTGACGAAACATTGTGCCTTTGTGCTGCGCTCGTTGCCTTCGGGGTCAGCGGCTGGAACTGCGCTGAAAGGAGAATAGCCACCAAGCCTTCTTGACTTTTAATGCCCTGTAATTTTGATCCCAATTTGGGAATTAGCCTGAGTAAGAAAGCATTTGTTTCCTATTGGTCATCTTTGTTTCACCATTTTGCAAACTTCTAAATGACCTAAAATTAGTTCTTCTAAAGGAAAGTGAGTTCATTTGCCACTGGACTGATCCTAGAAGAGTATCACGCTGCCTAATGCTACATTTTGCAGAAGAGTAAGAGATCTCTGCTGTGTCAATAGGGCTATGCGTTTTGCTTCTCTTACTGCTCTGACCCGGAATATCTTCTTTTGTGATTGTTCTGCGTGTGTGTGGTGTGATGCTGACCAGCTGCACTAATGTAACTGTTGGTTTGGGGATGTCTAAGCCCATTCTCAGGTCCTAGCTAAGGGCATCGTCATTTGGGGTGAAAGTGGCCCTCGCTGCAGGCCCACAGGGAGCCCCAGGCTGGGGAGCGAAGCATCGTTTCAGGTGCCACCGAAGGGGAAGGGGTGCCCGAGGGCACGCAGCCCGCAATGACGTGTTGGGGCTTGGCCAACGTTGAGGCCGGCAGAACCTGACTACGGTCCTGTCTACCCATGCAGTTCCCCTGTTCCTTAGCTGCATCCGCAGGGGCAGGGTTCAGAAGGCGATGGCATTGCAGCCCTGCCAGGCGTCACCCCAGCGCCCCCAGAAAGGCTGAGCACGTGGAGATGGGATAACTAGCTGTTGTCCCCTTTGCTGCAGGCTGCCCTAGAGGGTTCAACACTGTAAGCTTGTGGATCCCGGCCTGGTGGCACGTGTCTGTGAGCCAGGCTCTCAGCTGGGTGGCGCAGGTGCCCTATAGTGTCTCCCTGAGAGTTGGTGGCCCCTGCGAGTCCATCAGACACAGCTGATCTCCAGTACTACAAGAGTGACAAGCTAGAAGTGACCTTGTCTTTGCTAGCAGCAATAATCATTTAAAACATCAGTGTTTTGATGCGATTTCTCCCGATGAGGACGCTCTGCCCTGCTTGCCGACTGGGCAGAGGTGCTGTGCCGTGCATGCTCCAGGGGCAGCGGTTCGTTCCTCTTGCCCTTTGCCGCTTGTGAGTAAAGCTGCTGGAAAACTGTCAGTCAGACAGCAAGGGACGTGGTAGCATGAAAATCCCTGTTGGTTTGTCTGCTCTGGACAGCTCACTATCTTAATGGATGGTCCCGGCTCTAGGGACAGAATATTTATAATCGGCATTTCTGGCGGACAGAAGATCGATAGTACAACTCAGTATTTGTGCCAGGCAGCTTCTTTGTACACGTAAGAAGCTGGAAATTGTCAGCAGAGCTCTTGGTCAAATTCAATACTGTGCTAAAGAATAGGATTAACCTTCATTAATTAGGGCTGTTGGCTTTGCTCCACTCTGCTGGCGCTACTGTTTCTCGCTTATCGCTGACTGCTAGCCAGTTCTGGGTGGAAGTTTAGGAATATGTGGAAAGGATTTAAAAAAAAAAAAAAAGAAGTTTCCCAATACTATTGCTAGGATTGTTGACATCGCTGCCTTGAAGTTGCTCCCAACAGCTAGGCTGGATATGGTTAGGAAATTGCAATGTTTAAGCTCCAGTGTGGAGAAATAGCAGAACCAGATTTGAATTAAATCTAGAGCTGGGCTGGTTCATTTGCGATTATGAGCCCAGCCCTAGGCTTGCTTGAAGAGCCGGTTGGGAGGCAGACTAAAGCCTGCATTCCTCTCCTTGCAGCCCGCAGCAACGCAGGCCCTCCCAGGCTTTGTAGGCTGTGGCAGGTACGTGGCGATTAGCCGTATCCCCTTTTCGCAGCAGGCTTAAGCGTGTGGCCTTTCACAGTCCCGCTAATAGATATCAGCAGTTGTGCTCCGTGATTTCAGTCGGGTATGGTTTCTGCTTCATAACCATTTAGAATAGTTGGCCAGCTTAGCCAAAACATTACGCTGATGCTCTGAAGGAGATTTTAAAGTCGTGTAATGTGTGTCCAAGCCTCTGTGAGCTCACCGAGTTTTATTACAGCAATTAAGTGCTGCGGTTCTGACAGACTAGGAGTCTATGGGTCTTGCTGCAACTAGATTGAACTTGCAGTGCAAATCAGGAGATAAAGCCGGGATCCCCAAGCACCAGTTTCGCCTGTGACGTGTGTGGCTTGAGCTGTGCAGCCGTGCCAGACTCCGCTCCGACCTTAGACTTCATAAATCAACTTTTTGTCAGGAAAAAAATAAACTCCTGTCAATTATACCAGGAAGGCTAATCATCTAGGTCAACTATGTACCCTTAAAAAGAGGAGATCAGGCTTTACTGGGGGCATAGCACATTATGTGTACCTGTCCTCATGGGTGGCCTGATCGTCATTACTTTGGAGCAGCTGGGAATCCCAGTGACATGACGAACAGCTGGAGGTCTGCCAGGGGACCACCTAGATAGAGGCCCATGTGCAGATGGAGGCGTCTCACCTGAGGACGCTGTGACACCCTGGAATGTCATTTTGCATGCTGCTGCGTAGGAGAAATAAAAGAGAGCACATTTAGCCTCATCCAGTAAAACACGGAGTCCTGCTTGCCTTGGAAAAGGCCAAGCAAGGCAAGAGATGTTGGCCGAGAGCCCCACTGGCCAGCGCGGGGTGATTCTGCAGCTGGCTTTTGGCGTGACTTTTGGCCCAGTCAGGTGGGGGGTTCAGCAGGGGAAGAAGCTCCCTGCAGTTTCCAAAGCTAGGAGCTGGCAATCCAAGTGATGCCTCCCGAAGCTGCAGGGATGGCATATCGAAACGTGCCGGCCCCATTCAAGGGAAGGCAAGAGGGACCATGCTATCCTGCCAGTTTGGGGAATACCTGGCCAAGATGAAATGGGATTTTTGGTGCTGCGTATTGTCTTCCCTGCCCCTTTCCCCTCCTCCTCCTGCGTTCCCCTTTGGCAGACTCTGGTGGCTCCTCAACATGTCCACGTCAGGGTGGAAACTGGGAACTGCATTTCCTTTGCTCTGTGACTGCATTGCCAAGTTTCTGCGAGAAGCCGGGGGTGGAGCTGCCTCTGCTGCCCTTTGTGCTCTTTAGTGCACGTTACAGGCCCAGGAGCACTCGGAGACAAGCGTTCCCGGAAGGGCAGAAGGCCAGGGCTGCCCGGGGACACGGGGGCGATCGGAGGTTGCAGGGGAGGGAGCTCTCACCTGCTGCTCTGCTTGTGCAGGGTGCGACCCGTTCTGCATCCAGAAGCCATGATGCTCAGTGTGCAGCACGCTTAGCTATGGTCACAGCTCCTCTCTCTGGACCTCCAAAAATTGACTGTTAATTCCCACAGTTACTCCAAGCTGTCCACTTCCAAATATTCACATGGAACCGGGCAGGCCCGAAAGAAGAGAGGGAGGACTGGAGCGCATGGCAGGCTCCTCAGCTGCCCTGATCCGCCACGTCCGCGGTCATGCCACCTTCTCTCGGTGCTGATAAAGGCCAGGGGCATGCTGCCAACTCTGCTGCCATCATAACGGCCTTAAGAGCAGTGTTTGGTTGGGGATGTTTATAAGACTGCAAAAAGCTCTTATGTAGATGCAGTCGTAATAGCCAGAAAGTTCTCTGCCTCTTTTCTGAAGGCTTTGGGGATCTTAATGGAGCTATTGCACTGTCAGAGTGAGCTGAGATTGGCCGGCGGGGTCAGGATTATTAAGGGAGGACAGACTGACGGAGAGGCAGAGAGCAGGAGACCAGCGATAGGAGAAACCTCAACCGATGCCGGGGGCAGAGCCAGGGAGTGTGGGACAGGGAGCCGGTACCTTTTCCAGGCTTGAGCACGGTTGTGCGCACAGAGGAACTGCCCGTTGAGCTGAGCAGAGGTAGCAAGAGAGAGAGCAACAGCAGCGTGGCGTTAAAGTGCTTGGTACCTGCTTTGCATACATGGGTGAAGGGCAGCCTTGTGCTGAAGAGCTCAGCCTTAAAGTAGAGCTTTTGAGCAAAAGATGGGATGGGAACAGAAGGGCAGGGAGCTGAAGTGATCCAGAGACATCATTGCATCTGGTTCGTAACAAGGTGGCAACTGAATTGTCCTTGGGAAAAAAGAGCAGTGCCTCATGCCACCAACGTCAGTTTGTCCGGTGTTTGCTGCTCCTGAGGTGTGGCACTGCGGTGACAGAGGATTCATTGCGGAGGGGTGGTCGTGCAGGTGTGTGGCTGATAACACCGGCCCCACTGATCTAAGTTCTGGGGCCAGCTCACTGTTTTCTTCTTGTTTAGGGGGTCATGAGCTGGAACAGATGCAGCTTATTCTGGAGACGATCCCTGTGATCCACGAGGAAGACAAAGAGGAGCTGCTCAAAGTGATGCCCAGTTTCATCAACAGTACCTGGGAAGTGAGGAAGCCCCTGCGCAAGCTGCTCCCCGAAGTGAACAGTGAAGGTACTGTAGTGTTTGGCGGTTGGACTTCCTCTGGCTGCCTTACTTTCAGACTTACTTCCTCAGTGGGTTACAGAGATTGTTCTCTAAGGAAAAGTGCATGAATGCTGGTGATTATGAGTTGAGAAATCTCAGGCTGTGCAGCACAGCTTGCCAGATGCATCCTATAGTACTTTCATTTCTGTACTGGCCTTGGCCATCTCGTAGGTAGGGATCTTAGCAGGCCCTGAGGGAACATGTTATGGTGCTACTTAGAAGATGGACTGAGGAGGTGAAGAAGGTTTGTGGGAGGAAGGAGCTGTCTGGCCCCAACTTCCACAACCCTCATCCCTTTGTACCTGAATCCCCCACTGGATTGGCCGGTCACCCTGGGGACTGGCTGGGGCTTTAGGAAGGGGAAGGAGCATTGTCCAGCACTGAACACACACGCACTCTTCCATCAGCGACCCACCCCAGATCGTGCTCTTCTTTCTCCTGCTGGGAGGCGTGGGTTGCAAGAGAGCGGGTATAACTCAGTAGCCTTGTTACTGTAGGTAGCTGACACTGAAATAAGAGTGTACCTCAAAGTCTCGAACGCTTTCCAAGGCATGTCACATTCCCCCCAAGCCAGCTTCGCTTTGCTGTGTTCACATGCCTCTCCTCGAGTGGTGAGGTGTCAGCCCAGAAGTTATTTTCAAGCCTTGTTCATTTTCTTGTTGTGCTTCTTTGATGAATAAAATTGAATACTACAAGAAAATAAATGCTTTTACTCCACAAATGTCTGAACTCTGTGAGATGGTTGCTAGAGGCAAAACCTTTGTCAAAGCACTCTGGTGTGACTGGAGCTGGGGAATCGCTTGTCTTCAGGCTGTCGTGGCCTGGAACGATTGATCACCACTTCAGTCAATTCCCTCCTTTGGCTAAAGCTAAAAAAAATGAACGATGTTGTTGCGAGAGGGCTGCAAACCATAGGCTTTTGGACCTGAACTTTACTGTTGGCTGCTTTGTAGGTAGTCACACATTGCAGGGTGGCATCGCACCTAGGAGTCAAAGTGGAGCAGTGTGTACCAGTGCACCACACGAACTCTTCAGAGCTCTTTCCAGGGCCTCAAACGGGATGGCATACCCGGACTTCTGTTTCTTTGGTTACCACCTGAGTCCTCCTGGAGGCTCGCTGGATCAGAAATGTTCTCGTGGGGCAGCCTGTGCCCCTGAATACCTACTTACACAGTCCTGTATTTGGGCTTTGCCCTCTCTCTGCTCCGAAATGTGTGTCGGGGGGTGCATGTTGTGTCCTCCCTGCGCTAGGCACGCCGCTGCCAGCGAGTCTGACATTGAACGTGCAGGATCCGCAAGGGTGAATTTGCTTTGATGCGCGTAACACGTCAAGACTGAGCCCTACTTGTGTTCACCAGCGTAACTCTTAGTTGTAAAAGAGTCCGTTATAGATGCCTAGCAATTGTGATACTCATCAGCCTTGGTTATCTAGAGACTACGTCAGCTTCCAGTAAGTACTAAATGGATTTATTCCCTGTCATTGCTGTGGGAAGAAAGGTCACCTGCAATGCTTACATAATTCATTGAAATTTTCCTGCCTATGTGACCTGAACTTGTAATATATTGTTCCGCCATGCTCCTTGCCTGAAGTCAGTGACCTTATGAAACTATTGATTCCTTCCTACTTAATTAATCCAAGCAAGGAAATAATCCAGTAGGAGACAATTGGATATTGGTTAATATTTAAGCATTGAGGCAATAGGTATGGCCCGTCTTTTCTGCTGAGTGATTTTTGTCCCTAAGATTTCTTTAGCACAAAGAAACAGTCCCATCCATACCACTGCATTTTTAATGGGGATATTTCCGAAGGTACAATGAAAAATATCTAGCTGAAGAAAGGCGCATTCCTATTTGTATTATCTGAACTTTAAGGAGCTCGTCTGTAGACCAAGAATCATCTGAAAAAGCAGTATGTCTTTGATAGCAGGATTTGATCTTTTTGCATAACCTGAGCAAAAGGAATCTTCAGAAAATCACAATCCTGTATGTTTGCATTTAATTCTGTTCACTTTAATTGCCCTTAATTTCCTCCCTCCTCATCGCAGAAAGAGTCAGAATTCTGTAAATATTAATGGACAAAGCAATTTCATAGTGTCGGTCATGCCAGAGACTTTTAAAAATTGCTCTTTAAATCTAATTCCACTTCAGTTGCACATACACATGTGAAATTAGTTATCTGAAATGGAATGTGCTTGCCGCATGGATCTGACAGCCTGGAATCAAATCCTGGCAACACCCATACTGCAAGTATCCGCATTAATTTCATCCATACTTGGAGGCACCACGTTCCAAAATGCTAACAAAGGCATAAGTCAGGCCACCCTAAAGTATACACAGAGAGGCCTTTTCTCTGTTGGAAATAGTGGGGTGTGATTGAGGCCCTGGATCACAGCACCTAGTATAATGTGTATACTCCGTCCTGTGGAGATGCGGTGCTCTTGACTGTCATTTCTTCTGTTTTGCTAAATGAACTAAAAGCTGTAGGCTGCAGGATTGTTCCAGTGCAAGCACACAGATCTCATCAGGGGTAAGACTGATGCGTATGCGGTGAGGATGAACGTGCCTGTGTTAGATGCACATAGGACTTGACCTTTAATTCCTTTCTCTCTTCAAGCAGATGTGTTATGGGGGATTCACGAGGCTGTTCTTGGAAAGAAAGCTGGTATTGCTTTTGAGGAATCAGTGAGCTTGTTTCTCTGTGATTCACAGCTATTGATTTTCTGGAGAAAATACTGACATTTAACCCTATGGATCGATTAACGGCTGAGATGGGTCTGCAGCATCCTTATATGAGTCCGTATTCTTGCCCTGAGGATGAACCAGTGTCTCAGCATCCGTTCCGGATTGAGGATGAGATTGATGATATTTTACTGATGGAAGCCAACCAGAGCCAGATGTCCAACTGGGACAGGTACAGTATCCAGGGCTGGTCTACAGACTGTATGTTCACTTGAAGTTTATAGGCAAAACGTGACTGGCAGGTCTCTGACCTGTTGTTAATTTGGTTCAGTAAGACGTGCTCTAAACCCACAAAGGACACCTAGTTTTCCTTGTTTGTGCCGTGTTGTAAATCTCACCCAAGCTGGCACCTTGCTGAAGTCGGTGGACGTTTTGTCATTGATTTCCACAGGGAATGCCTTTTGGTTGTGCATGTTCAAGTTACTGGGTAGTTCTCTGCTGTTGGTTTTATTAACAGACTATATTGTCTTCAGTCGAGTTGCATCTGTCTAAAGGACGCTATGGTTCTCCCTCTGTCACCTGTTCATATAATACCAGTTATAGAATAATGTTGCAATTCTTGTACCTTTCAGGGGTCAGGCATAAGCCCCAGAAGCCACCGTTCTGGGATCCTTGGGGAAAAAAGTATCCATGAATGTATTGAATTTTAAATGGTTTGCTGAAAGTCATGCAGGAAGTTTAGAGCAGATCAACGACCTAGACTGAAGTCTCTTATGTCCTAGATTATTATCCTAATTACTAGGCCCTTCCCAGTGACCAGAGCAGGCTAGGACAGAATAAGTAGCTAAGAACTAACTGTGTTCACTTTCCTATAGAGCTCCTTCTGTCTCAGCAGTATGACTGTCTGAGGAAGCCTGCAGCATCGTTCCTCTCCGAATAGCAGTTAAATCTCTAGACCTTGTTAATCCACTAAATTTCACCAGCATTCAAAAAATAATCTAAAGAAATCCCATGCGTTCGCTCTTATTAATCTCTCTGTCAGAGTGAACAAGTACCAGGGTAGAGGGTGGGGGAACAACCAAATAAATGAAATAAAGAGGAAACCTGGAAGCTTTTCTCAGCGTTTCTTCAGTGTATCCCCACATCTCCCCGATTCCTGCCAGTTATAGTCACCAAAGCAGCAAATCTGTTGCTCAAGCTCACCTTGCCACGCTTTCAGCTCTTTGTTTCTGTATTTCCTGGCGTGACACAATAAGCAGTGACCTGGACTGTTAGTCCTCCCACCCCGCCGGAGAGATTTGGTATAGGGCTGTAACTTTTGCAGTACAAGCCAAGTGTTTTAGAAGTGGGGAATGGTTCGGCCTGTGTGTTGTGGGACACCTCAGGAGCGTTTCATTACTGAAAAATAGAGCCCCAACACCTGGGATAACATGTCTTTAAAATGCAGCTGAATTAGGAACCAGAAAATTCCTAATCACTTTGAAAACTGTGTTTGAGAATGAGTGTTGCAGGTAATCGCAACCAAGGTAGTTATGAGCGGTTTAAGAAGTTGTTACTTAGCTAGGTGATACTTCAGGGATGCTCTCAGTCCATGACATCACAGTAAACTGGTGATGTCCAATCTCAGTGGTGATTTAAACTAATCTTTTCTTACTTTTGTCGCAGTGGATGAGGAGCACTCATACTGTCGATGGCTGTTTCTGGGCTGGGGACAACTCTTAATAATCAACTTACAATTTGATTTTCAAGATTATCCAATCATATTTTAATCCTAGGTGGAGGGAATGTGAGAACCAGTTAAATAAAGCAGACAGTTTGGTCCTTTGGCTTTTATTCCCATTACTGGTCCCCTCCGCGCAGCTTGGGCAAGTTCTCTTGATAAATTGCTCAGACCCCTGCCTTGTAACACACAAGAAAAAGTTCTCTAATATTGCACAAGGATTTGCTGTGGTTTGACTGAGTATTAGTTTTAAAGAACTTTGCGATCTGTACGTAAATGGCTTATTAGCAAAAGGCAAAAGTTGCAGTAGCAGTGTGAATATCCGTTTGAGCACTGATAATTACAATGAAGCCATCAGCTGTCTGTCTAATAGAAGCATATCTTTCCCAGGTATCAAGTAAGCCTCTCCTCTGATTTGGAATGGAGACATGATAAATATCACGACATGGATGAGGTCCAGCGAGACCCACGGGCAGGGTCTGAATCCATTGCTGAAGAAGCACAAGTTGATCCACGAAAATATTCACAGAGCAGCTCAGAGAGGTTCTTGGAGCTATCACACTCATCGATGGACCGGGTATTTGATGTTGATTGTGGGAAATCATGTGATTACAAAGTGGGGTCACCTTCCTACTTGGACAAATTGCTGTGGAGAGACAATAAGCCCCATCATTACTCAGAGCCCAAGCTGATTTTAGATTTATCGCACTGGAAAAGAGCAACCATAGCACCCACAGCTGAGCTATCTCTGGAAGAAGAACCATCCAATCTCTTTCTGGAGATTGCTCAATGGGTGAAGAGCACGCAGGTGGGTCTTGAGTGTCCCAGTCCTCTTCCAGAGATTCAAGAACGGAGCCTGCCGTCTTCTCCTCACCATCTCCACAAGGAATCCAAGGAAGTAGGCAGTGAAACAGACCCTGAGTTTGACTTGGATGTCTTCATCTCCAGGGCACTGAAACTTTGCACAAAACCTGAGGATCTTCCAGACAACAAGCTCAATGACATCAACGGAGCCTGCATAGCTGAGCACCCCAATGAGATCGTACAAACAGAAGTGTACCAGAAGGAACGATGGTGAAGCACCCGCATGTGGGAAGCACCACTTTCTCCCGCTGTTCCTCTTTGATAGTGTGGCCATTGCCCTGTGCTGAGTGGCTTCAGTCTGTCATTGAGCATCAGTTTTTTTTACTGAATGCCTTTTTCTGAAAAGGCAAGCACAAACCGCATGCCCCTTTTGATGCCTTAGAAATACATTTAAGGGAATCAAGAGGTGTGAATGAAATACTGGGTTTCTTATACTGCCTTAACAATCTTGCCTTGCAATCTCTGGGACCGCTTTGGAACTTAAATGTACAACAGAAAGATGACAGTACATGATAAGTTTACAAACAGAAGTCAAATCAACTTCTTTTTCTTTCTTTTTGTGTAGTATCTTAAAACGATGAGGACACTAATCAGCATTTTCATGCAGGTTCCAGACACACCAACCATAGGACTCCTTTGAGGCACTCACCCAAGTACGGTCTGTACGGAGAGAAGCAATGCAAAGGCATATCCATGTTCTGCCTTCAGCCCGGAGAGAGCTTGTGAGAATGTAACTAGAGGCAGAATTTGGCCATGAGTCAGAAAATAGTTCTAGGAGAATGTTAATGGGGAAGGAATTTGACCTACCGTATATGGGCCGCTTTGGATTTTTTTCTGATTGGAAGATAAAATTTTTGCACAGCACATTCTCCTTATTTGGTTCCTCGCACATAAGTTTTCCCTTCTGCTGTACAGGGGTAGTTCTGAAGTCTCTTAGTACTTGTGAGGCCCAAGACCATGTATTTAACAACCTAATACTGTGAATCCTGTCTCAGGCAACTGCCCAGCAGACCAGCAAATTCTGGCGGTATGAACTAGACAAGAGCAGGGAGCGAGGAACAGGGGGGTTCACAGCATGATGCTGCCTCTGTCACCCCCTAGCTATAGAGCCTGAGCGAGGTCACTTACCTTCTCCATGACACTTCCCCCCACTGCTAAAAAAATTATTATGGTTTGCGCATTACTCTGATCAGACAGAGCACTGCATGTACTAAATATTGCCATACCTTTCCGTAGCGGAAATCCGTGCTCTTTGGCCAATATCTGAACAAAACTGTATTGGAAACTCCAGCTGTGTTCAAATAGTCACTTAAATTGGTCGAGTGGTCTTTTGCGCAGAAGGTCCTACACATAGGGGAAGAAGGTCTCCTTGGTTCCTGTGGCATTAGATTTTTACACTTGTGCATTTCCCAACTGGCCATGATCACGCATAGACAAATGTTCACATTTCTCCCAGACACTTTGCTTTCAGCTTCCTTGAACATAGTGGTGGCAGCAAGCAAACCAGCGCAACTTTGTAAATAGATATAAACACGACTGAGCTACTGTAACTTCTCTTTTCCTCCACACTTCTGAGCACCTTAATAATTAATCAGCTAACAAGAGTTTGTATATGGAAGAAACGTTCTATACTTATATTTAATCAAACTAGTCAATTTTTTAAATTGAAAACGTGTAAATAGTTAGTGTCACAAAAGCAAATCTTCACTCTCCTAGCCAGTGCGTCACTGTGCTCTCCAGCACAGTGGCATGACTTTCGTTAGTAAAAGAGAAACTACTGTACCTAGTAACTCAAAGGTCCCTATTTAACTGCTGTTCCTATAGGAATTATTTCTACCCTTTTAACGAGCAATCTACTAAATGTTCTGAGATGTGAAGAAAACTCACGTGAGACTTGGATGAATAACTAACAGCAGCATTTCCTGCGTGAACCCTCGTGGCGGTTCTCGGTGCGGTTGGGTCCAGGTTGACGGCTACGGGGGATCGGGACAGGGCAGGGGAGGGAAGGGCGTCTGGAGCATGGAGCGAAGGGGCACCAGTTGCGCGCGAGCCTGAGGTCCCCTGTCCCCCGTGGAGGCTTAGAAAAAGGACGTGAGGGAGAGACAGAGGGTTCATTTAAGGCGCATTACGGATTACTTATATACCTCAACTAAAGCTCAGCACTTTTACTCGTGGCGGGAGAGATCCAGACTCTGCGGAAGCGGGTGCATCTGCAGCGGAGCGGCGCCTTCGCGCCAGCGGGATGCGGCCGGGCCCTGCGCGACGCCCCCCCGCAGTTCCCTGCGCTCCCGCGGCGCCGCCAGCGCTGGCAACGCTCGCACGAGCCGCCCGGGCACCCTCGGCAGCCGCGGAAGAGGGGAAGGAGCTGAAAACGCCCAGCACCTCGCGGGGTGCACAGACACCACAGCTGGAGGAGTCAAGCGGGAGGAAGACGGTGGAGAAACGATGGAGTCAGAGAAGACTGAAGGATGCGATCGGCAAGGTGAGCGCTGACTTTTCAAACTCTCTGCTGATTGACTCAGCAAATATTTGCTACTGTTGCGTTAAACATCAAGGCGTGCTGACCTGTGAAATCACTGTTGATCAAACCACGTCAGTATTTTCCTCGGCGGACACAAATCTTCACATCCTCTGAAACGAGAAGCCATTTCACGGGGGTCGTTAACGTTCATTCGAATGTCTTCGCCAGAAACGTACGGGACTCTATTTATTACGGCCATGGAAGCATCCGCTTTGCTTTTGAAATTTGTGTTTGGATGGGGAGCGGGAGTTTGTGGGCCCACCGTAAAAATGCGTTGTGAACTTCCCGGCAAGCGAAGGGAGGTGCCGCGGCTGCCGCGGGTCCGCCGCTGCCGTCCGCCAGCCGCTTGGGAAGGGGGGACCCACAGAGGTGGCTTTAAGTTGTTGCCTGGGTGCGTTCAACCGATCACAAGCCCGATTTTTTTGTTTTCTCATCTACAACAATAAAATGTAAGGCCTGAGTCTTCTCTGCTTCGTCGTGTTATTTATTTGTATAAATAACCGTCCAGGTATTGAGCGTGTCCCTCACAGCCGCGGCCTGGCCGGGGCCTTGGGGACGGTGACTGCGCGGGGGGGACCGGCCCGTGGTGGCAAGCGTGCTGCTGGCGCTCAGCTGCTGTTAAAGATGCTTTTACAGGCAGAAACGGTGCCTCTGACACCAGGAGCTCGCGGCAGGGCTTTGCTTACTGGCCCCATGACTGTTCCTTACCCAGTCACAAATATCTGACTATTTTTACTGCAGTTTATTTTTAATTGTGTTGTGACTCAGCGGTTGGTACCACACCACGGAGTGGCACTGAACAGATCTTCGGAGGTTTGCCATTAAAGTCATGGAAAAAAATCATCTTGTTGTTAAATATGATTCTACGGGCATCCTAGGAAGTATGTCCTGTGCAAGTATTTCCTATGAACCCCAGAGTAAAACCGCAAAATGGTGTCAACGCATGTTAGCAAGGGAGCTATGGGAGACTGAACTGCTAATGGTCACTTCTGTGCATGTACAAACATGTATTTGCACAGTTTCATGCCACCAACTAACATTTTCGCATGCTTGCAGTAAGAGCCGTGTAGTGTCGCCTGCTCTCCTTTCAGGTCTGAAATGGTTTTTCTTCCTTTGATTGTAAGAGGAATTGAAGAGGACCAATACACCATACGGTGTTTGATATTTTCAAAGGCAGATATTGAATCTGAAGTCGTACAATGTCCTGCAGAACGCCGTCATCTCAAAGCGTCTCTTCAAGTTCCTGAGCCCATGAGCAGCCCGTTGTTTTGAACTGCCATCTGGCAGCTGTTGGAGTTAGTTTGTAACAATCACATTGCTAAATTCAAAGAGTAGGATTTTATTTGTCAAAAAAAGGAAAATCCGTCTTAAAACAGACGGCCTTTTCTCACAAAGGCTTATTCCACCGGCACTTGTGTTGCAGCAGCATAGCCTGTAACAGAAGGATTTGAAGGGGTTCCTGTGGTTAATCGTGCACTGAAAAGCAGCAGGGGTTTTAGGAAGTCTGTACAAATTTTTGTTAAGTTTTGGAGAGAACACACCCAAGCACATTTCTGACAGGACAGGCTATACCTAAAAACACCCCTAATTCCTGCAGTATTTCACTGTTGTGTGAAGCATGCGTGTGCATACACATACAGCAGGGAAGTGCAAGCAGCATATACTATTCCTCCCAGAAGATGCCAGTAGATGTGGGTAAAGGTGCTGCGCAATATGATTTGAACTGTCTGCTTACTGTTTAAGGAGCCTGCTGAAAGCCCGCTACGGTCAGGCCATGCTGCTTTTTATTCCTTGTTTCGAGGGGTCACTCCCAGCATCAGGCGCAGCCTAAGGCTGACTCTGTCTCCTCCTTCGGGACTACGAGTTAGACTTTGCTAATTCTCTGTACAGGCAGGGTGGCGGGCGCAGTTCAGGGACCTTGCGCCCCTCCTTGCTAACCAAGCCTGGGCTTTGGCTGTGCGGCACCCTCCCAGCCCGTGGAGAGGAAACGTGGATGATTCCTTGGATATGTTTGGAGTACAATGTAAACCCTCTCTTTAGGATTTTCCTTTTGCCATGAGCTCACCTTTCTGATAAGGGCGAAAGTTATCCATGAGCAGCAACAAAAGAGAATAATGAAATATTTTGTGCTTCTGTGAATTAATATGTGGGCTCGTTGTGGGGTAACTCATCTGGGACAAAAATTACGTAATTAAACAGAGCTACTCCAGTCTCCAGAATGAAGCATATACAAACCACCTGTGCATGAGATTCGCTCTGATGCTTAGACAATCAGGGATAGCGGAGGGAAGAAACAGGACTTTTTTTTTTTTTTTGCATTAGAGCAAAGAGTTGCCCCCAGTTTGATACAGTTCTGCACTGGGAGAGCACTTTGTAAAACTGATTTCAACAGCCTGTGCCGAGTGCCATGCAAGCAGTCGGTAGCGGTGCAATGGGAACCTCACAGCTCGGCTAAAAGCAAAGCTGCAAAACAGCTGGTAAAAAATGCAAAGTCTTCAACCCCTCCAGAGCCTCCGTCCTCGTCTTGCCTCCCCTCTGCAAGGGCCACTTGGGCACCTGGCCCTGCCTCTGGCTCGTCCGCAGCACTATAAAAACCACGCAGCCCCTGCGAGCTCTTTGCCAGGAGAGGGAACTGTGGCGACTGGTTTTTTGATTGCTTTTCTGAGTCAAGTTTGCCAGGTTGTTTTCCGAGCCGAAGGCGTGCGTTCACGCTGCCTTCCCCTACCGCGTTGACGCGCGTCGAGCTGTGCGGCCCTGGGACGCGGCAGGCAGCGCCGGGCTGGCTGCTTCCTTGGAGCGCTGCTGGAACTGTTTCCAAATTGCAGGGCTTTTCCATTAGCCCCACTGGCACGACGTCTCCGCGGTCAGGAGGGAGCTGAAGACAAATGGAGCAGCAGCTTAAGCTCAGCCAGGTCCGATTAGCAAAGGAGGCTGTGATCCATAGTGACTGCTCCTCCGGCGGTGAAAGCAGCGGGGTGACAGGCCAGCGAGCGCCATCTGTGTTTCCTTCTGCCCCAAACAGCCGCCCTGCTGCCGCTTGAACCATAGTAGGATGGTTTTGATGTCAGATGGAGGAGGTGAAACAGGCTTTTGAATGACAACTTAATAAACCAAAATTGTCCTTCGAAAATACACACCTCCTCCCTCCAAATCCTGATGGCCACCGTTAAGTGCTCCAATACCAGCTCCAGTACATGAGGCCTCGCCAGCTCCAGGTACTTGTTATTTTGTCGCAGTAATACGTTGCAGCTCCCATGTAAAGGCCGTGAGAAGAACCTCAGTGAGAACAGCCTGTGGCCAGGAGATGGGATGGGGTTGGGGAAGAGAGGGCTTGAGCATGCAGAGCAGATGAAGTTCCCCTGCTGAGCAATGACTTACAACAAGGCAAAAAAGAGGGTTTCAGCCCAAAGCATCATCGCTCTGCGTCCATAAGGGCTCTGTGCTCCTCTTACATATCCAGCGCTGGTCCTACAGCCGCTGGGGTCCTAATGGTTACAGCGGTTCTGACTGTAACATGCAACCACCGGTGGACACGGAGCTCACCAACGGGGCGAGCCGGACGTGGGCAGCAGGGCCGGCGGGAGAGACAAGGCTGTCCGAGCCCTGCGGCCGCTGCGCTCCCACACCGGCGAGGCGATGTGTGTTTGGAGGTGCGGCTGGGCACGCCGCAGGGCGAGAGGAGGACGCCCTGGCCGGTGCCGCGCTGCCTTCGCAGCGGGCTGGTGCACTGCGTGCAGCGTGGCTCTAGCACAGCTTCTGCGCGTGTGTCCCCGGCACTTACTGTTCCTTCCAGCTCCGGTTCGCCCCAGTCAGGGCTCCCTGAAGCGGTGGATGTGGTGGGGCTCCGAGCTGCATCCAGGAGCTGGACCTCCCCGCGGGGCTGCGCTGGCTGCCGGGGGACCCCAGGAGCCGGCCTCCGCGTTAGGAGGGGTTTGTTTCCACACTTGCATTTCCATCTTCCCCTCTCATCACCAAGCTCAGCTGCACTCTTCAGCCCTCTTCACCTCCTGAGGCGTTCGACCTTCCCTCTGCCCTTTCACCGGGGCATCGGCTTCGCCTCAGAGTTCCTCTAGGTCCGCACAGCCCAGCTGTGACCAAATCTTGCTAATCCTTTCTGCAAAACAGCCCTCAGTCTGGCTTCTCCCATCCAGCCACGCAGCTGAAGCCCTCCTCCTTGCGAGGTCTCTGAGAGCTAGGCAGGGCCAGGGCGGCGTGCAGGCTCCTCTGCCGCCTGTGCCGGCTAGATAAAGTCTCCAGGGAGCTCTGGAAACCCAAGACAACCTTCCTGGAAACAGTTAAAACCCATCTGGAGGAGCTACAGGTTTTACTTTGTTTCACACCATGCAACTGTCAGCTGTGAAAGGGAGGTAGAAGAAAAGCCTCTCTCTGTCCAGAGAAGATGTTTTATGAAGGTTATTCATCGTAGGCCGAGAAGGCTGTCGCTGTAGCAAAATAAGGCCTTGCATCTGAGAGCGTCTGCCTTTAACTCAGCGCACGCGGCAGCTGGAACCTGCGGTGCAACGGAGATGGTCGTGTTAGTCTCTCCCTACAAAAGGGTGCGGTGGGATTAGCTTCTCCGGACAAAATTAGCAGCAAATCAGTGGCTAAATCGGGAGGGGACAGGCAGCGAGCTGGGGTGCTCCTGCCTGCGCTCACCCACGCTGTCTCCCAGCCGCGACCACCGCTTGCTGCGGCCCCGCTGTTCGCTTCCGGAGCGCGTGTCTGCACCTCGACGTGTGGCCCGGCTCCCGCTGGGTCTCCGGGGGGCCTCACCAAGCCCGGGGGAGCAGCAAGGCATCAGATGCTCGCTGGCTCGTACTGTGCGCACACGTAGTGCTTGCAGCCTTCTCCCAGCGCTCGTTTTCCTTTAGACAACCCTTATTTCCCAGTTACGTGGTGAGGAGCAACGCAGCTTCTCGTGCGGCGCTGCGCGGGGCCGTGGTGGATGCCTGCACTCCCACGTGGTTTTGGAGGTCTGGTCCAGGGAAACAGGGATGTGACAGGAGCGTGGAGCAGATGAGGAGCACAGATCCGGACCTCGCTGGGGAAGGGGAAACGGGGACCTGTGGCTTGGGTGGGCTCCCAAGACTGCTTCGTCTACGGCTGATGCTGTTGACTGGCATGTAATCATCTGGTAGCCAAGTATTTCCACTGGAAATACAGAGGGAAAGGAGTGTTAAGATAGCAAAATTCAGGTCAAATGTGAGCTGTTTAGGGGTGAGATTTGCTGAAGATTATAAGGAGAGTGGCTGTTTCTAAAACCTGGATTTGGGGTTGCCTTTTACATACCCACCAGTTTTCAACGCTCAGATCTAGAGCTGCTACTGGTAAAACAGAAACAGAGCGCTCCCCTGAGTCCACGTCAGCACTTGTCCATTTGCATTCTGGTAGCACGTTCAACATCTCTTCATTCCCAGCAAAACAAAATTACCGGCCCAAAGGCAGTCTGGCCTGAGATAAGGCATCCAACCTAAGAGAGCCACAGCGAGGAATTTCCTCTAGCTCTCCAAAATCCATCTTGCTACGCTGCTTTTCTTCTGCACAGGTCTAACCCTAAGCACTGATAGACAAGGTTACCTTTCACAGATGACAACACTGTGTGGTTTTTTTGCTGCTTCGTCTTCTAGTAAGCAGCAGCTGGGTAAGGGACAGCCCGCCCTGCTCTGTGTCAGCTGGAGTACTGGCAAGAAGGTGAGGATCGCCCGTATTATGAATTAATCAAAACTACCACCACCCTTTAGCTTTTTCGTCACGGCAGTGGTTCGAGGCAGCAGGAGCAGATAAGGCATTGGACCTCGCCGGGAGGCTCGCTGGGCCCGAGGGGTGTCCGGGCGCCGACGGGAAGGGTGCAGGACTGCAGCCTCGCAGCCGAATCCTCCTTCGAGACCAAAAGCAGGGCTGTGGCTCTGGAGGGCAGCTCTTTGCCGCCCGCTGGTCAGGTGGGAAGAGTTACGTTTCTTGGTTAAAATTGTGTCTGATGAATCGTTGAGTTCTGCTTTTTGCAGCTCTTGGAAAACGTGACTTGCGTCAGGCAAGGAAGGACTGCCCTCTGCAGGGGAGCTGATAAAAGTGAGTTTTTGTCCTTTCTAATTCACTGCCTGGATTAAACCCACAAATCAAACCCACAGGGGATTTAAACTGATGACACTGCCCAGGGAGAGGGCCCAGCACTGAACTTACCTTCTCCCTCCACCAACAGACTTCCATTTGTATTACTTGCTATTACTCGTGTGCCAAAGAACTGCAAGGTGAGGAGGTACCCACAGCTGTTGATGCCTCGAGCTTCTCCCTGGGATCACACCTAACTGGCATAAACAGGAACAGTGAGCAGAGGCTGTAGGCCCAGCCTGCGAGGGGGTGACCGCTCGCCCCACCTGCAATTGAAGCCAGCAGGTGCGTTGTCTTGCTGAATTGCATCCTGCAGGTTTTCTCCAGCAAAGCATTTAAGGACCTTATCATCAGGCAGGTCAGTAGAGTCATTTAAGTCACAGGGGATTACTCTCGCGCTTTGCTGAGTGTGTATAGCTAAGCCTGGACTGGTATGTAAGTAACAGGCTGGAACGGAAAGGGACATCGTCTCGGTTCTAGCGCCCTGATTCCATCCCGTGGGTTGTATCAGCGCGTTTAACAAAATGCAGATTCCCAACTTCAGCTTTGACAACATCTTCAACGGACGCTCTGACAAAGCAGGCAGGGAGGAACCTCATCTGAGCTGTTTGGCTATACCTACTAAATTCGGCGGCTTTTAAAACTCAGAAAAGCTCGTGCTTTGTAGCCCTATTTAAAACCTGATGTTGGAAAGTGCTTTTTCTCGCATAGCGAGAAGCATGTGATCCAGCGGGGCGAGTTCAACAGAAGTCAGAACCTCTCTGAACGGTAACCTGCTGCTGCCACCAGTTTCCTCTTGCCCCCCCCCCCCCCCGATATCTAGGCACAGGGATAAGACACAGCGAGCAGTGCAGCGACTCACATGAGCAGATCAGGGCGTGAAAAGTGCTAAATCTTGCTATTGGGGCCTTTGTCTGCAGTACTGGAAAGGAAGAAAATATCCAAAAAGCAACGTCGCCCGCTGCTATGCCTGTTTGTATTCTCTGATGATTGCACCTCACAGCGTGCAGGAACTGCAGGGAGCGACTGAGAGGGGAGCGTAATGACCTGACTCTCCTGGGTTCAATCGTGCAAAAATACACCCTGACTGGAGCCTCGTGCGCGCCTGTTCCCGAGCACGGCAACCCACCCTCTCTGGGGACTCGGCGGACGGCTGCGGCGAGCGTGCGCTTCTGCAGGCTCTCGCTTCTGGCAGTCTCCAACAGCTTCTGCTGCAGCTTCCTGACTGGGGAGCGCCAACACCTTTTGTCTTCAACTGCCCCCCAAACCGAGCGACAGAGGAGCAACTCCGGGTGTGCTGGAGCAGCTGGGGAGCCCCGGGAAGCTGCTCGGGACAGAAGAAGACTGCTTGTCTCTGCAGGCCGGGCAGCCCCAGCTCAGCCCAGTGACGATTAGGCGCAAATCCTCCTGGAAGCCACTTCCAAGCCCGTGAAGGGCACAGAGGTAACTGGAAAAAACCAACGCAGATTTACCAAGGGCAAATCGTGCCTGGCCAACGTGACAGCTTTCTACGACTGGCTCTGTGGGTGAGGGGACAACAGTGGATGTTGTGTACCTTGAATTTAGCTGAAGGGACTGTCAAAGGCTGAAGGGACTGTCAAAGGCTGAAGGGACTTTGACATCGTCTCCCAGTGTCCTTAGAGCAAAATTGGTGAAAAATGGACTGGATAAGCAGACTAGAAGATGGGTGATCCTTGCTCTCTCTTCAGCGCTTGTGAGGCTGCATCTGGAGCAGTGTGTCCAGCTTTGTGCTCTCCAGGACAAGATAGACATGGAGTGAAACCAGCGGAGGGCCACTAAACTGGCACAAGGAGAAACTAAGAAAGCAGTGTTTGTTTAGCAAAGGCCAAGAGGGAATCTAATTGCTGTCAACAACTGCCTACTGGGAGGTTTTAGTGAAGCTGGAGCTTCTTGGAGATGCAGAATGATAGGATGAGAGGCAATGGGCATGGGAATTTCTGACTGGATGTAAAGAATCTTTTTTTTTAACCATAAGGGTGGTCAAACACTGGAACAAGGGCCTGGAGGAGTAGTGGACTCTCCAACCTCATAAATGTTTAGGACTCTGCTGATCAAGGAACAGAGCAACCTGATCTATGTGGACCTGCTTTGAGACGGTGGTTGGACAAGATGAACTTGGAGGTCCCTTGCAACTACTCCCTCCTTTGAGGTTTCCTCTTCAGTAGAAGTTTTCTGTCCCTCAGACTTCACATATCTACTGAAAAAGCAGCAGTAGCAGCAGAGCATGCTCCAACAACCACTGCGGAGGGTTTCCAGCTGCACAAGGAAAAAATATGTTCACCTCCAGCTCACAGAAGGCAACTTTAATATCTCTAAAAGCTTTAGGGACTCTGCAGGCAAAGTCCACTGCAGAAATGTGCTGGGCCAGCACATATCTTGACCATAACAAGCCCTCTCTTGGTACTACAAGGGAGAGAGAGAAGATATGCAAATATCATAATATAAAATAATTGCAATAATATCCCCTCCAACACACTATAATTAACTCTTTGGGTCCTCCTCTTTCTGATGAGGGGAAAAGCAGCTGCATCCCTTCCACTAGTCTGCAAATCAGTGTTGGCTTCCCAGACTCCCAAGGGCCACAGTTAATTCTGAAAGGCTCTTTGCCACCTTCTCCAGTAACCATCTTTACTACATGTCCCACACTGCCCTCTGCTTTCCAGAAGTTCAGCAGCATACCGGGCACATCCAGAGTGCTTGACAAGAAGGAGATTTCCTTGGAGTTTCTTCCTGTCTTTTGCCCAGAATTTCTTTACCACAACAACAAATTAAAATATGAGGACAGACTGACTGTTCACCCAGGAAACAGAGAGTAGGGTTTTTTTGTAACAAATATATGCAGACCATATTTCTCCTAACTTTATAACCTGGCAGTTTTTAGCAGAAATGCCCCACAGTGGGGCTCAACTTTCGACTTAAAGTGACCTTACTGGAGTTGCTTATTCACTAATCTCTTCACTAATCTCTCATCACATCCTCATAGGTAAGCTCAGGAAGCGTGGGCTAGATGAGTGGACGGTGAGGTGGATTGAGAGCTGGCTAGATGGCAGAGCACCGAGGGTTGTGGTGAATGGCGCAGAGTCAAGCTGGAGGCCTGTAGCTAGTGGTGTCCCCCAGGGGTCAGTCCTGGGTCCAGTCTTGTTCAACATATTCATCAATGACCTGGAGGAAGGGACAGAGTGCACCCTCAGCAAGTTTGCTGATGATACTAAACTGGGGGGAGTGGCTGACACACCAGAAGACTGTGCTGCCCTTCAGAGGGACCTGGACAGGCTGGAGAGGTGGGCGGAGAGGAACCTCATGAAGTTCAACAAAGGCAAGTACAAGGTCCTGCACCTAGGCAGGAATAATCCCATGCAGCAGGACAGGCTGGGGGCTGACCTGCTGGAAAGCAGCTCTGCAGAGAAGGACCTGGGAGTGCTGGTGGACAACAAGTTAAGCATGAGCCAGCAGTGTGCCGTTGTGGCCAAGAAGGCCAATGGTATGGCTGGGGTGCATTAGGCAGAGTGTTGCCAGCAGGTGGAGGGAGGTGATCCTGCCCCTCTCCTCAGCCCTGGGGAGGCCTCCCCTGGAGTACTGTGTCCAGTTCTGGGCTCCCCAGTACAAGAGAGACGTGGCACTCCTGGAGAGAGTCCAGCGGAGGGCTACCAAGATGATTAGAGGGCTGGAGCCTCTCTCCTATGAAGAAAGACTGCAAGAGCTGGGCCTGTTCAGCCTGGAGAAGAGAAGATTGAGAGGCGATCTCATCAACGTGTACAAGTATCTGAAGGGGGAGTGTCAAGAGGATGAGGCCAGTCTCTTCTCTGTGATGCCAAGTGACAGGACAAGAGGCAACGGGCAGAAACTGAACCACAGGAAGTTCCATCTGAACCTGAGGAAAAACTTCTTCACTGTGAGGGTGACAGAGCACTGGAAGAGGTTGCCTGGAGAGGTGGTGGAGTCTCCTTCGCTGGAGAAATTCAAAACCCGTCTGGACGTGATCCTGGGAAATATGCTCTAGAGGACCCTGCTTGAGCCGGGGGTTTGGACTAGATGATCTCCAGAGGTCCCTTCCAACCTAAACCATTCTGTGATTTTGCTTAGGTCCCAGTTCCTCTACTGGATGCTAATTCAATGTTCCTGCCCCTTTGGGTTCCTATTCCTCCAGAGACTTCAGGAAATCCTACTGCTGCTAGACCTCTGGCAACCAGGCTCAGAGTAGAGGTAAGATCTGCGGCTTCTCCAGCTCAAAATGTCATGCCATCTCTGTCCTCAGGTGCCTTCCAGCAGTGGTTTCTTTCAACCTCAGTCCACCTGACCCAAGACAGAGGAAAATAACCTCAAGCCGGAAACCCTTGCTAGTTGAATACATCTGGATTTTTAAGAGTCAAATGCCCTCAGAAAACAACAGGAAAGACTTGTTTGTGAAAGCTGTTGAGAACCTGAGACTTCCATACGCACTGATACTGATGAAATCTTGATGAAGTTAGAGTCTCCAAAATTTAATTTACAGAAAAGCTTCAGCATGAATGCCGAAGCTCTTCTTATAGCAGAGATTTTGCAGTTGCCTCATAATTCTCTGTCCAGGTATCTCAGAGTTAAGATATCTTAAGCTATTCCAAATCCATTTGTCTGCACATTCTGCAAAGTGATATGAATTAATGACCAACTGCTGTAAAGGATCTATATTTTTTTTCTTCATTTGAGACGTAGAAGTTGGGTTATGTCATGGTTTCGCTTTGATTACTTTTTCAAAATCAACCTTCTCCTGCAGGACAAATGAGATTTTATGATTCAGCTAGCAATATATGACCAATAAGAATGTATGATGAATAATCTTAAAAGCAAAGAAAGAGTCCAAACACGAGACAGATGAAATACTGTGCGTGTCAGTAGCTACAATACTGCTTTATGACTATGTCATGCTAACCTGTTAATCTCTTCAATTCTCTTCTTCCCTTCTAGCTGTTGAACCAATTTGCCAACTTTAGCTAAATTTGACAGAGAACTAAAGATCTCAAATCTATTCCTACGAGTTCTGTGAAAACTGAGAGCTGGGTGAAGAAGAAAGACCTAAATTAAAATCTTTATTGCGGGAAAGGCAGATTAAAAAAAATTTTTTTTCATTCATTCTTTGGGGGAAACAGGGCTCCCTGTCAGCTCAACAGATAGCCTGAAAGGTTGCTCGGTAGTGCAAGTGCAATTAGTGCCCTAGCAGAAACCTGAGCAGGCTGTGTCAGACACACATGTTAATTTTAGCAGAGTCCCACAGACTGCTTTACCTTCAGCAATATTCAGCAGGCAAAAGGTTGTTCCAGAAAGAAAAGCCATGACTCTTCAGTGTGAGGCCTTTCCACTTTTTAATTCCTTTCCCCACTCTTGTCCTTTTGTTCGTTATTGGCAAGTCTCACCATTACTTTTCTCCGTCACTGCCATTCTGAGACAAAAGCCCACTGTTGTCATTTGAGATGGTTTCACCTTGAGACACCAGTTTAACTGCCTGGGATCCAAGGCCAAAAGGGTGGGCTCCACCAGCTTAAGGCAGCATCAAAAGTCCTCAAGTGTATATGCAGCAGGCTGAAGGGACTCACCTTTTAACCCGTTCCTTTCAAGTCCTGACGCTGGCCCTGATCAGTCCCTGTAAGGTCTATTCTCATTCTGCTGTTCACATGCACGCACGCATCTTACGCATTAAGCGCTGTATTACATATATAAAGTGCTACATGCTCATTTCTAATCCTTAAACCCGGATGCTGTTTCACCAAGCACTTACATACAGGGTCAGACTCTCCTCTGAGGTGTCTGAGTGACACCTCTTTCCAGTTTAACTGAAGTCAGTGAGGTTTTAAGAATTCTAAGTTCATTGCGAGCTTTTAGATTTTAGTGGGTTTTTTTGTTTTTTTATGCCAGCTTTGTTCAAATAAAGGAATGGCAATCCTAACTTGACATACAGTGAGTGGTCAGAAGAGGGCAGTCCTTCTCCTCTGGACTTGCGGTATTTATACTTGAAAAGCTAACAGTCTCAAAGCCGCAAGTTGATGCTGCAGACTTGTGCTGATTTGGTTACACTGGTGAGGGATATGAATAGACGCAACCCTTGACTGACACTGTGACGCTGGAGTAAGGCCCAGGGTCAACACAACCCTATCGACAAAACTGCACTTTTGTCTTACTAGTATTTTCATTGTATGGTGCTGCAAAGCGTGGCTGTACGTTTGCAGAAGCATTTCTGCAAAACTGGGTGTGCTTTGCCAAAATTATGCCAATATTACTTTATTGGGAGGGCTTTCTCAGTGAAGACTGTTTCAAGATTGCATACACTTGATTGGATGTTCTTTCCGCAAGTTTATTGTCCAATGGAGATGCAGATTTCCAAGTTATTAATAACAATTAAGGTGTTATTATTGACAGATTATTAATTATTTGTCTGTTTTAACTGCACCCCCTTTATAAGGCTGGGAATCGGCTGAAGCCACTAGTCTGAGTTTCGGAGGAGCTGGGCTCCCGCTGTGGCCAAAGGGAGCTGCAGATATGCAGTATCTGTATTAGATTTGCCTTCAAAAAGGCAAATCTAATACAGGGGGATATCCCCCAGGATATCTGTCCAGGGGGATATCCCCTCCCTGGATATCCACACAAAAGGAAGAGAGAATGATGAAACATTCAAGCCTCATGAAGAAAGCTAATTGGTTACTTCTATGGTTAAAGGGAGCACATTAAAGATGCAAGATATCTCTCCTGAGACCAGACTGCCAGCATCAGTTCAGTCCCTGTGTCCTCCTGTCCTTCTGTCAAGATAGCGAAGGAGTTTAGCCCCTTGAGAAGAAATATATGAAACGCAATGTCAAGGAAGATGATTCGGAAGGGCAGAAATAGGGTGCTATCTCAGGAGGAAAACTCCCAGCTATGAGAACAACATGGGAAAAAAATCCCTGTGCGTCTTTATCAGAGATGAGAGCTGTGACTACAGTACGTGTAAATCTACCTGCACTAATTTTAATCCAACTAATAAAACTAACAGTGGAAAAGATGAAGGTATTTCCCTGAGTTCCCAGCAGAAAAGTTGATTTATTAGTGGCTGAAGGCACCAAGAAGGCTACGGGCTCCTCCCGTGAACACCACTCAGTGTGGTGGGTTCCTGTTGTCTCTGGATCATGCTGTAAGGCAACTTTTCCTTTACAGTGGTACACTTGCTTCTGGCTCTCCGTAGCGAACAGATTAGGTCTACTACAGATAAGTTTGTGCATACTGCAATTATATCTTCTACTTGCAGTGTGGCTGTAGTTCACCTGCAGTGTGGCTGTATTTTAGAACTATGACAATGAAGGAAAAATAAGAAGGGAAACGGTCATTGGTCAGGATAATTAAAGCAGGTGGCAGACTGACAGAGTGCTGAAGGCGAACGGAAGAAACTAGAAATTGAAGGAGGTAGAGGGAGAGCCAGGAAAGCGAGAGGCAATGCCAGCTGGCAGCAGCATCTCAGGTTTTGTCACCATGGCCCAGCCCATTGGGGAGCTCAGCAGAGCACAAGCAACTGATGATCTGATGTCTAACTAGTCAGTCACCAGTCTAGTGAGGGTTTCAGATCACAGACAGACGAAGTTAAAAAAAAAAAAAAAAAAGTTAAAATGCAGCAAACGCCAGACCAGACTGAAAGAGGTCTGTTGATTTATAGTTACGGTTATGACTCATTGACAAAGGAATTGATCAAAATTAGGGAAGATGGAGGGACCTGTATCAATGCACACCAACACTCCCAAACAGGGTAGACTTACAGAAATGGATGGATATATATTTAAGCAACGTCATTCCTAATCTATGTAGAAAGCTGTCTGAGGGCAAGCTAAAATGTTTTTTGGATGGTTGGCAGAAGAAAGGTAAAAGACCTTTCTTCTCCCTTTCATAGGGGAAAAAAAGGTTTGTATAAAAGCATTAATTCTGAAATAGGAGACAAACCAAAAGCTTGCTTTCTCTGTCAAGCAGACAGCATGAGTAAACCCTCCTGAGGCAAGCAACTAAGACAATAGCCTGAAGCCTCAGTCTAAAAACCACCTCCTTCCTTACGCCACAGTTTGAGCCAGGTAACAGAGTAAGCCATCAAGCCTTGTTACTTTAACAAACAAATTTAACAGCGCCACAACATATTTCCTCGAGCTTCTCCAGTAAAGTTCTGGACCAGAACTTTACTTTGTTTTCCCAAACAGTTCCTGGAGACAGTTTGGGAAACAGCACAGGAGACGTTCTTCCCAAAACGTAGTCTGCCTGTGAGCATTGTTTTGGATCGCAAAACGCTTTGGCTGTGGGCTGCTCCCATGCACGCTGGTCTCAGAGCCAGAGAATAGTCCTGTCACATTTAATCGCAAAAAATGATGAGAAATTTTAAGCAGAATACTTTTAAGAAATTGAACAAAGTTCTTAGACAAAAGTAGAATCAAAATTAGGGAAACACGTAAAGGTAATTACCAGTATTGTTGCTGTAAAGGCGCAAGAGAGGCAAGGTTTGTGGAGAGAGGTAATATCTTTTAGTGTAATTGGTCTAATAAAAGAAATTACCTCTTCACAAACCTTGCCTTGACATAGCTATTGTCTTTACTGCATAGTTTCTGCTGTAGTAACATCATGTAAATAAGACGAGTAATTAGGGTCATCTCTATATATGAGGATTAGTCCAACAATATGATTAACCCTCAACCCATTTTACCAGGGAGAAGGAGTGGAAAATGAAGATGCCTGTTTTCATCAAACCATAGAAACTTTCTTCCTGGGAGATGGCTTGTCTGCCTAGATCTGCCCTGTAAACATTTTTCTTAGACTGCAGGTAAATGAAAGCTAATGTGATTATGCTTAAATAATTATTCATTTCGATATTTTATTGTAACTCGTTCCTGATGATAAAAAGGCATAGTTAAATAACCTTTCTTGGCCTTGCCCACAGAATTCAGGTTAAGTGTGGCCATAATCTATTTGGACTAGATGATCTCCAGAGGTCCCTTCCAACCTAAACGATTCTGTAATCCAGATTCTGCTTTCTGTTAGACCAACGTGCACCTTAGTACAAGTTTCCCGATTCTGTTCAGCAGCTGTCTACATATGACTACATCAGCAGTATATTTTTGGGGTGATAGTGTAGGTGTTGAGGCAACATTATGGAGGGAAGGAAAAGAGCCCTGTACCTAGGTGAGTAGAACAGCAAAGTGATTTTTTTTACTCACGTTCAGTATCAGCGAAATAAAAACAAGAACACTGAGTCCTGGTCTGGTATTACTGCTTTAAATAGGATACTGGAAAAACTGGAAATGTTACAGAAAGGAGAGACAAAACTATCTGAAGGATGGGAAAAAAGATTTATGTAAGTCTTCTGTTTAATTTATGAGACAGACTTAGTTACAATCAGTAAGTAACATCATAAGACAAACAAAAAAGGAAGTATCAGGCTCTGCAATTTAGCAAAGAGATACATAACAAAGGGCAATGAGCAGAACACCAGGAAAACCGAAATGAGAAACACGGCACAGTTTTAAGAGCGTGAAAGTGATTAATCACTAGAAGGAAGAAAACCATCTTGATGTATACCTTCAGATTCAGATCAGATGCCTTTTGGGATATGCCTTTTAGTTCAGCACAAACGGCTGGCTTCCTCTGAAGGGGAACCTGAGTAAAACACCATGGTCCGCACGCATAGGAAATCTGCTATGATAGTCCAATAGTCTTCTCTTGCATTAAACATTTCTGAATGAATTTTTGTCCTGGAGTGAGCGAGCTGTGAAGCTGTTTGAGGCTGGTCCGAAGCAGCGAAAGAGATAGCGGAGCCGTGACAGTGGGATTTAAGGAACGGTTTAAGGAATGGCTCCCAGTGGTTCTCTTGGCAACAGCAAAGCAGCAACATCATGTGAGCCAAAAGAAACTCTTCTGTGTTGAGCACCAAATATGGGGACAAAAGTTCTCAGGAGGAGAAAGAAATGACTGCTTTTCTTGTTTTACAGCACAGGCAGTTAGTTGCATGAATCTGACATGACTCTAACAGTCACTCAAAGGCTTGATGCAGTGAGCCTTCACGCTTCCTGGACTTACCGAACAGCTACGGAGGGACACCACCAATGCCAGACCAGGGGATGTGCAGTTAATAAATGAAAGTACTGCCTCCCATTAAAAATTGTTGCGGGGAGCTTCAGACCCTGCAGCCCTGACAAACATCACTTGCTGGGGTGGAGATTTTTCTTTTCTGGGATTAACTACAACACAGCTTTTACGATAGTCATTCTTTCAAAAGAATGTGAAATTTCTAGACATATTGGGTAAGAACTTCAACCAGTCTGAAATGACATGGGTTTATAGCAGTGCTGATTTATGCTGTTTGGGTATTAAGTGCAGTGTTCTTAAATTCTTTTCATCTGGGCTATTTTTAGTCAGACACAAAGTCATGACCTTTCATGCCATTTTTGCAATTTTCTTTGTTTTATAGGTGCAGTATCACATTATTCAGAAATGTTCCAAAGCCATCACAGTCATGCTGGGAGGAGGGGAAGGGAAGCAGCTGAATATGTAATTCATGACAGGCCTCAAAATCATGATTAGAAGAGGAGGTTTTGATTGAGCAGGTTCATATATTTATTGTTACTGCTACTATAGCAACGCTGCTTCTTTTAATGGCATAGTGCTCATTCACACAGCTAACGAGTCGACTCATCTGAAGTACCAGAAAAGAATGAGCTGCCTCATAATTTTTAACATTAGAAAATATACCAGAATACGGAGGAGAGAGGTAATACCCCCGAGGGCAAGGAGACGGACGAAGTCTCCGGTGAGCTGAGTACATATGATCTCGCCTTCCATCTCCACTCATCAGCAAAGTTTAGCTGGGGAATAATCTATTCCTCCTCTATTAAGAAGGGTAGGAAAGCGTTAGGATACCAAGAAAAATCTTGTGTTATTATGAAGTGACGCTTTGTCACCTTGTGGTTCCTCTCTGCGTCTAATTTTAGCGCTGACCTGCAGTAGGTGCCTTTTAGTATTGCCAAGTCTTATATAAGTTTCAATCAAACATGCTACATATTATGGGGGATAACCCAGCTCTTCAGGCCTTGCACGGTTAACACACTAGCGCGGTTATTTCCTCACGGGTTAAGAGTTTCTCCGCGCTTTTTGAGGCGCCCAATTGGTGTCGGGAGCCGGTGCCCCTGCCGGGACGGATCGAGATCCGTAAATTCATGGGGCCGTTTACGAGTCTGCTTTCCTGGAGGAAAGCCTCTAAGCACCGAGGTCTTCTGCCAAAACGCATTCCTGGAGGCTGAGACCCGAGGCCTTCCGGCGACAAGGCCACCACAGTTTGGTCAGGCCCGGAGCTGCGAGGCACCGCACGACGAGGCCACGCCGGGCTAACGGCCGGCCGTTGGACGGCGGCGCCCATTTTCCTTGAGGTAACTCTTAGGCGGGGAGAGACCCCCGCGACCCCCAACTGCGCTGTCCCCCTCTCTGCTGCCTCCCCCCCGCTTCGCCTTCCCCCTGCTTTGCCTTCCAACCCCCTTGGGGCCGCGCCGGGCCGCCCCTGCGGGGCCGCGGCCCCCGGCACCCCGCCGCCCGCCGCCGCCGCCGCCCACGCCCCTCACAGCCCCTCGCCGCCCGCGCTCCTTCGCCTCACGGTTCGCCCCGCCCCCTCTCCCCCCCCCAGCGCCTAGCTTTCCCGCCTCGCCCCGCCCCTCCACGCTGATTCGCCGCCTCCCTTGGCCTAATTAACATATTACCGGCGGCGCCCGCCCCGCTTTCCTCTCTGCCCGGGCTGGGAGCCGCGAGGAAGAAGGTTCATTGGCCGAGCGCCGCCGTCGGCCGGCCGGCCGGCTTCGTTCTCATTGGCTGCGCGCCGTTGTCAGTCACGGGGAACGGCCCGCCCTCCGGGGTGTCCCTCCCTGGAGCAGCCTTGTTTGCCTCATTCAGTGGTAGGTGCCGAGGCGGACGGAGCTCCGGCGGATGGGAGCTGCTGTGGCACAATAGAAACAGGTCCTCGGCCAGCATCACACAGAGGGCAGCAGCTGCAGAAGGAGGTAGAGCCCATTCTGGGAACAATCTAGCAATTGCCCCGGCGTGTGAGAGGCCTCTGTCCCTTTAAAAAAAAAAAACAAAACGTATTTTGGGGATGTTTTCTTCAGAATCGAGATTCTCCTGCCTTTCCCCGCCTCGAGTGCCTTCCTCCCTCCACCCCCGTCCCGGTGCGCGGCGGAGGCGGGCGGCGGGCCGGGCTGTGAGGGCCGCGGAGGCCGGCGGGGCGGCCCGCCGGGGCAGCGCGGAGGGTGACGGAGGCCCCGCGTCGGCGGTTGCTGCCTTCGCCGAGGAAGGAGGAAGAAGGGAGGGGGAGGGAGGGAGGGTTGAGCCGGCGGCAGGTGGGCGAGGCCGGCGGCGGGCAAGCGGCCCCGACGGCGCGGCGAGTCGCCTCGCTCCCTCAAGATGGGCGACGCCGGGCGAGGCGGCCGTTTTCGGACGTTTCCCCCGCCCACACCACCACCACCACCCCGTTTCTGGCAGTTTCTGAGGGCGAGGCTGGACACAAGCCGCCGAAACCCAGGGCACAGCGGCTCCCGCGGCTCCTCAGCCGCCGCTTGACAGCTCCTGCGCCGCCTTCCAGCCCGCGCTCAGCTTTGGTGGCGTAGCCGCGCAAACGAGGGGGAGCAGAAGTTGGGAGCTGGCAGAGCTGCTGGCGAGGCGTTGGGGCAGGAAACGGCGTGAGGGGCCGCTTGGTATTTTTAGAACTAGTTTCTGTGATCCCTTTTTTTTTTTTCTTTTTTGCATACGTACGTATACGCGTCCACTTGGCTCTCTGGAGGAAGAAGGCGACGGTGGCGGTTTGAAATGCCGCCGGCGCCGCGGTGCGTGGCACCTGCCCGTCTTCGCGAGCGGCTCCGCGCGCCTTGCGTAGCGGCCTGAGCCTGGGACGAGCTGAGGAAACCCTGAAGCGTACAGCGCGCTGCCAGGCGGGTGGCAAAGAGGACCATCTTGCAGCCGAGCAGACTGCTCTAGAGTTACTCTTTAACGTCGTGTTCTTAGTTATTCGCAAACAGTAAGGGGGAACTTTGTGTATATGTAAACACGCAGGCATAACGCAAGGTACTGTGCAAAGTCTCAGACCCTGCGGGTGATTCATTTGCGTGTCCAGCCAGGAGCATCTACCGCGTCGTTAGCTCTGCTACACGTGGTAAGGTCCATATGAAGTTAGGTGGAGCGCGTATTTTTAAGGAAAAGCCTGTGTTGCCGTCTCAGGACAGGATCTCTGATTGTGCCGTGCGTTAGTGTTGTGAGTCACCGGCGGGAGCGCAGGCAAGATGTGAAGCTTTTTCTCATGCAAACTAAGAAACAGAGAAACTGCCCTCATGTGTGGTAGTATGCTGTACGCGGGTTGAATGCTAATCAAGCGTTCGTCTCTCCTACTAACGGCCTTCCTACTAAAGGCACCTTTATCGCAGCAGAAGGAACGTTTCACTATTACTTGGGCTGATAACTAATTATATATGTACGATTTTTCAGATTCTTCTGCAATTTAAGAAGTAACTGTAGTACACAACAAGGCTTATAAGCGGTTGATAGGCTTTACTTTGCATTGCCTCTGCTAGCGGTAATTCTAAATTAGCCAGCAGCCCAGTTTCTCCATGCTTATTGCTGAGTTATCTTCCCAGAAGGAATAATTGCCTTTTGTAAGCGTGGAACTGTAGTTGAGGACATCCCTGTTTCTAGCACAACTGATATCCAAAAAATCCTTTGTTTTGGAATGAAGAAAACAGCTGTAAGATAGCTGTGCACCTTCTCTCCAGAATAAAGCAACAGTGGCTTTCTGTGTATGTAGAGAAATTTAATATTCAGTGTTCTTTATGAGAATTGTGCATAAAACAAGTGGAACCACTTGTGGGAATAAAATCAAAGATGTGTCTATCTTTTTGTCGGACTATGCCAAAAATACTGCTGCTGCACTTTCCGCAGTACAAGTTAATGGCTGTTCTGGTGCTTAAGAAAAAGATTCAAGTCGGATCAACTATAGTAGAGAAAAATAGCTTTCTGAAGTTATACGTTAAGATCTTTTATGAAACAAAACTCCAACACCAAACGATGCAGTACTATCTTCTAGTTGTGCTGTGAGAAGTTTGCTGATATCGTAAGTTGATTTAATTCAGAGAGTATGTGCTGTTTTTAAAAGGGCGTTCTGAAATTATTCTCATTTGGACTCAACTAAGTGTGCTTTGTTTGCTGAATGTTTCAAACCTCAAAATGTAAACCAACTTACTCTGCTTAAGTACTTTAGATCCAGCTTTTCTTCCTGTTGGAGTGGTTGCTTGAGGATAAGAGGGAAGAAAAGTAGTTCCAAGATGTTAAAGATCTGCTTCCGAAATGGCCTAGTTTCCACTGCTGAACATGCGATTATTAACACTTTCAATGTGATTGTAGCTTTTAACCCGCAGATTATAGCACACTGTCCCACAGATATCAAGGTACTTCAGAAACAACATTTAAAATGACAGCTCAGGAAGTTGCTGGGAGGAACCTGAAATATTGTTATCACCTTTTTCTATTAACTACACCCAACAGTGTCTTGAGCACGCAAGGAGTTGGAGGTGCTGCGTTGTCCAGCCGTGTCTCTGTGCTCCTACCTCCGTACACGTACGCGCTGATGGGCTCCTGCTGCGAAGTGGAAATGCCTCCCTTTTCTCTTTCCTCCGCAAAGCACTTACTGCAGTGCTGGAGAGTAGAAGGCGAAGAGAAACCTTTCTTTGAGAACCTCCTGTTGGGGGACGCGTTTGTAGTTGGTATTTGCCTAATGTAATAATTTTAGACTGCTTTATCGCTACTGAAGTGATGAAGCCAGCTAGTGTGTGCCTGGTTTGTGTCATGCTTGGGTAGGCAAGGCTTGTTTTAAAAAAAAAAAAAAAAAAAATGGAGCGAGAGCACAACCATACCAGGTTCAGGATGCACAGACTCCCAGGACAGTTGTGATGTGTGTGTGAGAGAAAAGCTTGATTGGCCTTAGAGTAGTGGTGCATAGGAAACCAAAATTATTATTGGCCATAAAGGTGGGAAACTCTATGATGCCTGCATTGTCTTGAATTAATAATTCTAGCTTATGCTATCGAGAATAAGCTCCTGATAACACACGGGTCTCAGTAAGTTCTGTACCTAGAAAAAAGATTGGGACTGTTGATTTGTGGAGAATTTCAAGAATACTTCCAACTGTTTTTATGTTTAGCCATCCTTCAAACTGAAGGAAGTCTGCAAAGTCATCAAGCATAAATTGCTGTCCACTGAGAAAGATTCCTTAGTATTAGGTATAATCCACAACTCAGGCTGTGTAGTAATTGAGCAGACCTTGCTCTAATTGACGCTGAGCTTCCTGACTCTCTGAGCAATGTAATTGTACCTTTTAAAAGTATGATGAGCCTTTCCCTTAGAAGTAGCTTTTGCAATTTAACAAATCCATAATTGCAGCAGCAAAACATTTGCTTCCAGATAAGGGCACTTGTACAGTATTAGGAATTAGTTTGAACTGGCCAGATGCCTCCTGATAAGGTACAGCAGAAAGCTGTCATCCAGTATGCTGAAGAATTTAATTCCCTTCAGTTGTGACACAGCATGTATGTAGTAATAAGTCGAAAATTACTGGTCATAATGGATCAAGTCTAGTGGTGTACCACAGGCTTGTTTATTGCTTACCGTTGTCAAATACTGAAAGTAAAAGAAAAAAAAATCCTCGTTTTGGTTGTGCTGACACATGTTTTAGCAGAAATTTTATTCCTCTTTCAATTCCTCTGCTTTCTTCCTAATTCCTACTGACAGGACATTGCATAACTTCAGTGCTCTGTGCATCTCCGGGCTAACATCCTCCCAGCCCCCTCCTGCCCTCAGTCGACATCCTTCCCTCTTCTCTATCAGCCTCTACTCTTAAAATCACTTCTCCTTTTGTGTATGGCTGAAGTACCACCATCTCAAGCCTGATCTCTTTTGAGATAACACTTCTATGAAACCCCTCATGACCACTTAAAAAATCTTCCCACAAAGCAGCATGACCCAACCTTTTATTTTGCTGGAAACCAGGTATCAGTTTGGGGGCCTTTCCTGCAGACCCGTTGTTGAGCTCTTCCCTGAAACAGGTAGAATGAATGAATGAATATGAGCCGCCGTGGCATTAAGCTTCACGTCCTTTCATCCTTCCTTCGAGGCCAGAGGAGAAGCAGTGGCGGCCCGGCCAGCTTATTTGCCCTCAGTTGTACCGTGCTGCATCTAGAGTACTTTTATTGTCTGGTGGTATCTTTCATCTGAGAAGCTGTTGGCTGTAATTCCAAATTCTTGGTGCGAGATTATTTTTATAGCTACCCCAGCGCTGCATCTGGCTCGAGCTCAGGGTCCGTCCTAGTGAGCCTCAGTGGGGATGAGCGGGGTTAGGCTGGGAGCTCTGCTTTAAAAAACACTAACCTGCCTAATGGCATGTATAGGTGTAGCCTTGATTTTAAATCTGAAGGGTTAAGTTCTGTCAGAGGGTTAAATTTTGCGTCAGACTTACATTAACTGGAATCATATCTCTTGGATCTAAAGAAAGGAAATGAGTGGAAAATAAAGCCCAGATTCCTCCCACTTAGCTGTAGGCATCTGAGACACCTCCCTTAAGAGGCTAGTTTTAGGTCCCTGTAGGGCACCTCTGAAGAGAGGAGCACCTCCAGAAGGTAATTTGGCCTGTGTAAGATTTGAATCACCCCCCCCAGAAAGGTCTCTCTCTCTTGTTGATTAGAGAGTTAATTGATTAAAGTTAGTTAGGGGAAATATGGGCCACAATCTTGTTTGGTGCGTGAAATGCTCACTAACTACAACAGAGTAACTCTGAGTAGAGTAAGGTAAGCTGTGATGTTTGGCCTACTTTTTAATTCCTTCTTTAAGATAGTTATTCGTGACAAATCGAAGCCCCCCTAACAGCAGATTGATGAGATGCCTGCTGAGTTATACTGCGATACTGTAATCACAGATCATTTTTGGCTTCATTTGCCTAAGGATATGGGCTTACAATTGCGTAATAATGCCAAACGAGCTATCAGAATTAAAATCAGTTAAGACTGAATTTGCCATTCCTAAAGGCTGGTTGTTTTGTAGCACAAATTTAATTTTGCTTATCTGATCCTGTTGTATATAGTTATTTTCATCTGCCCTGAACTTTGGCAGACCAGCTGCATTTAGTCCACCACTAGCCAGTTTAGGGAGGAATTATCGTGTTAAAAGCAACATTTGGTTGTAATGCTGGCAAGGCTTCCGTTTGTCCTGTCTCCACATAGTAAATTTATGTTCTTTACCACAAAAAAAAAAATAACTGCCACATACGTCTTGAATGGAACTTCCTTAAACCGCAAGGCTGAAACGAACAAAGAAAGGTTGAGAGCCTGCTGAATGTCAGCGTTGCTTTCCTCTATAATTTGCGATGGGTAAAAAAGAAACCAAGATACCCTGATGATGAAAAAGACTAGAGTTATACATATTCTTTTAATGCTTTGAAAGATTTCGAAGCAGAACCTCAGATGATAACTTCTGAGATCAGTCTGCCCTCTTAAAAGCTGATTATGTGCAACTTCGATTGTAACAAGGTCTTCTAAAGTATTCAGGCTATTTTTAAGATAACGTAGTTTTGCACCTTAATCTAATTTCTGTCTTCCATCTGGAAGAAATTAAAAATCCAAACCATGCATCTTTACAGTCCTTAAAAATATCTCGTACCTGTTGTACTATTTGTGCGTGTGCCTAGGATTTGAAGGTAAAGCTGGGGCAGGAGCACCAGCTGCAAAAGGCTGGGGGCTAACAGGGACGGGGTTGTCCGCACGAGCTAACTGCAAGCCCCTTCCCTTAGGCCCTGCAACGGAGAGAGGGGAGTTCCCTGCCATGCTGTTCCATGATCTCTGCCTTTTTTCCCTGATTGTATGCACCCGATAATGAAGTGTTTTTCTCTCTCCCATCCTCCCCTCAGCGTCAGGATTCTGCATGGTATTGCACCCGAGCGATGCACGCCTCGTACTTTCGGGGCTGCAATATTAATGCAGGTTTGTAGAGGTCCTGTGTGAAGTCCTGGGGTGTGCTTGCTATTCTGTCTCTGAGCGTTGCTGAAATAGCATTTAGAGACGAGTCCAGGACACGTCCCCTTGTGTTACTGTGTTATACAGCATGTAAGAAATAGTTACTGCTCCAAAGAGCTGTACGTTAAAAATAATTGAATAAAATGGATTTGAGAGTAGTCCTCACCTGACAGGATTAAGAACTAGGCTTTTGAATGGTGCTAAGAAATTTTTGAATTTGGTAGAGAAACATTTTCTTTATTGAAAAGGATATACCTCTTCTGAAAATAACTCTTTTTTAGGTTTGGAAGTTAAAAAATCATGGGGTGGAATCCAGAAGTTCAATAAATGTTTAACTGTTTTACATTTTTTGTCTAATCTAGTTGTAATAGGCCAAGAGACCTGCTTTCTTTCCTTTCTGTTGACCAGGCCAGTAGATTTCATTGTCGGAAAGGTATTGGAGAAATGCAACTTCAGTTTTCTTGCTGTAGTAGCCCAAGTCATTCTATCCTCCCTGGCATTCGTACAGGTGCCAGTTACATGGCTCACCACAGAAGGATAATATTTGCTCGTGACTATTTTCCGTTCTAGCTTTAGGGTACAGCCTTAAAGACAATTCCTAGTAAATGCCGACTGACTGCAGACCACAGCATGATGCTAGCTACACTAGTTTCCCTGTTACGTTCTCTCTGCTCACTAGCAGGCTCCGTTCATCATAAAGACTTCCTTCTCTTTCTTCGTCCTGGCTGCAACAAGGCAGTTTTGAGTTATTACCACAGCGCAGAGCGAGGAGCCTTATCTAACCTGTACCTATTTCTCTTACAACAGATAATGTAGAAATATGAATATTAGTTCAATGACTTCTGTATCTGAATGATTTTCGTTTCTTCTTCTCAGGTGCAGTATAAAAACAAAAAAATGTTCTCCCGATTAAGAGTAGCTGCCACTCCCTGTGCCATGGCATGTCGCAGTGCGCATACGAAAGAGAAAGGCAAGCCACTGATGTTAAACCCACGAACAAACAAGGTTGGTAGTGTGTGTTTATCAAGTATGTTATCTTCAGCTGGTAGCAGCGCAGCGAACCTTGTTCTACGATTGAAGCAGTGTTCAGTTTTAAGGTCAAGGAGCTGTACTGGGTCACAGCCAAAAAGGGGGGTACAGAAGACGGAGGCGCCAGCGATCGTTTAAAGTTTACTACCTGGAGACCTACCATACAGGGACTTGCAGTGACACTTTCTGCTTCTGTCAGCCTGCGCTTCCCTCAGTTTGCTGCAGTTTACGCGACTGATCCTGCTGCTCCCTCATTCCAAATTAAGAATCAGTGATTCTTGCTGATAACGGGCTTAATTTTTTGGCTGGTTGAATTCCAAGAATATTTTAGCCGATTAAGAGCCTTATTTCATAGTTTGCAAAAGTAGCTCTGAATTCAAACTTGCAAGTGATTGAAAGTGTTAGTTTCTGCGTCCTAGTCCTGGTTTTCCCCTGCCAGACTGAATTGCGAACCAAGCCATGTCAGTTAGAAACATCTCTGTGCAGAGAGTGATAGAGAGTGCATCTAAAAATAAGCTAACTGGGAGGTAGAGACTTTAGGTTGGTTCCATGCATTGGGAGGAATTTCTCTTCGTGGAGAAAATGAAAAGCTGCTTTCTTAAAAGATTCCCGTTTCCAACTCCCTACCCCCCGTCTCCTCTTTTTTCCAGAGCAGTAGTAGTCTTTGGGAATAATAAAATGATCAACCTTTAAACTAAAGCTAGTGAGAGATGAGATGAGGGCTTTTGGCAGTTAATCGAAGCCATCTAAAGTGATCAAGAAAGGTGACAGACCTTGCTGCCTCGAATAGGGTATTTCATGAGCAGTGGAACTAGCAAAGCTGGTCTCTCATGGTTTTGTCTACGCTTTCTAATGTCTTGCTTTTCTCTTCTTCCCCATTCTCTCTGGTTTTTTCCCCCTCCTCCTGTAGTGCTTCAGATTTCCCCTTCTCTGTAAACTTCCTTCCCTTCCGCCGCATGACCTTGGCTCTTTCTCTCCCCCAGTGTTCTCGGCCCCTTCCCGTGCCCCCTGCCCAGACACGAAGCAGCACGTGCTGCCGTGAAGTGGCCAACTGGCAGCCAAACACCTAACCCCTGCGCTCAGTGCAGCCTTTCTCTCGGTGGGGCACCAGGCTAGCTCTTTCCTCTGCACAGCAAATTTTTTTTTTTTAATTGAAACTTGTTGGAATTTCTTTCCTTTGTCCCTCTCTTACTGTCGGATTTGATAGAACTTGGCCAGTGGGTTCAAAAGTTAAGGAGGAAAGGGGGAGGGAATCAAGCTAAGAAATACAAGCCCCATCTCTCTGTATCCTACCCATAACTCTGGGGAGAATCACTCCGGCGTTTCTTTTGGGAAGAGTGACTCCTTAAGTGTCCTGAAAAGAACGAAAGAAGGCAAAAAGTTGCTTGCATTATCTTATACAGTATAGTACATACAGTATACTGTATCTTATACAGTGTAGTACAGACGCCTCACTATCGTATGAATGTGGGTTGCACAAATACAGAGATAGCTGTGGTAGTTTGAGTCTGGCTGACTGCAAAAACAAAATTGAGATGGGAGTGTTGGGGGCAGGAGAAAAAAAGGATAGACTGGAGTGATTTATCAAGATCAGGTATCTCGAGACTTTTCTGAGCTGTAAGCCCTTTGACGAGCCAGAGGAAATTATTTCAAGCCCTGAAAGCTTTTCCAAGTGCCCGTTATGCAACAGTGGTCAGAAGAAAAACAATAGGTCGTTTCTTATGTTTTTCTGGTGATAGGGTTTTTTTTGTTTTTCTTTTTTTTTTTTTTTTTAAAGCCTAGAGTAGTTCTGTGGGGGACTGAGCACAATGCAGTATTTTTTATGAGGTGTTTTGAGGAGGAGGGAAGAGCAGAGAGGTGCTTATTAATAGCGGTTGTTTTTTTTATTTTTAAATGGCTCTAAGAAATGATACTGGGCAGAGGAAAAACTTTCTCCCCATTTGTTTGGCTCTGCTTTAGTCAGGCTGTCATTAAGGCTGACACCTGTTTGAATAGATCTATAAAGTGGTCAAGTGATACTGCTTCGTGGTTGCGCATATTATCTGTGTTGAAACTTATTTTGGAAATACAGCAGAGAAATAAATGATTGACTAAATACGGAAATTACCCTTTCTGCTCTTCTTGCCCTGGCTGCCTCATGTGTGGTGTATATATTTGTGTATGTGTGTATGTGTATATACACATGCACACGGAGATGATGGACTTTGATATTTCTTGCTGGTGACTTGAGATCAGCATATAGCTTATAGCTATATGCTTGTAGCTTGTTTTTTAGTTGTTTGTGTTTTTTATAATCTATATCAACTTCTTCTACAGAACATTTGGACTCCATTTGAATACACATGGGCCCTAAGATAAGAACTGTAAGATGCCAGCATCACTCATGGAAAGAACCCCTTCCCCATCTGCAAATTAATCTGCTCCTATACTTTGCCGTTGGAGTTGGGGTTTTTTCCTAGTCTTTCCCAGCCTTACCTGGCTCCTGCAGGTGCATACTGCCTGCATTGGCTGTCTTAGGCTTTTATGTTTCAAGGCCAGGTTTCAAATATTTATTGTCAGCTCGGGAAAGGTCATGAGCTATATCAGTAATGCCCTTGCTGTTGCAGCCAAACAATTGCAGAACGTACTGTAACTGCATTGCTGGCATCAATGTATATTTATGGTCACCCGTGATGTTTGATTTCTGCTGAACTGCTCTGTGACAGGGATTCAAATTATAGTTAATTGGCTTCAGGACCTTATATTGTGCTGGTGATCCCTACTGTGTGGAAGCAGCGTTTTTAAGCTTGTTTGGCACTTAGACAATTTCATTTGTTTAATACTGGCAATTAAATTGTTATTTATGTTGTGGTAATGCTTGGGATTCTCACTCATGGGTCAGCATTTCTTCTTCCAGCACAGAACAGATGATGACCCCTGATCTTGGTAATGTCCGTGCTGCCGTGTAGAGGAGCGTCAGCGTGTCTTTATTGTCACTGGAACTACGTGACCTGCAACGTTATTATATGTTTGTTTTCTTCGTGCCTGCAGCAAATTTGAGACTCTGCATAATTTGTGACACTTTCTGTATTTTAGTTGCTGTCAGTTGACAATTTTCTACCTTGTGGTATCAATTCTTGTTAATCTCAGTGTGCATGACGGCGTTGTGTGTGGTTGGTTGTTGCATTACCCCTTTTATATTGTACCGTTTCTCAATATCACATTGTTAGTTCATTCTTCAATATTGCTTTCGTATCCTGACAATGCTTCTCAAATTTTTTTCCCTTCAGCAAATATCTTTAGCACGTTTCATATGTCCACACACATTTATATGCGTATGTGCCTGGGCACATGTATGTGTGAGTACGTGACATATTTTAAAAAATAAATTAAGAATTTGCTGATGGTGTCATAAATGATCAATTTAAGATTTATCCCCAGAACAATTTCTGAGGAACTATCCTGGTGCCTATTCTCCAGGAATGCAGTCATCTTTTCATAGGCTCTGTTACCTTGTCCTTTGCTAGACCATTAATCGCATTTTCATCTGCATTTATTTGCAGCTTTTTCAGCCCAATTTGTTTTCCTACATGCCTTACTGAATACATCACTGAAATTCTGATAGATTACATTTGTTTAGAGAATCAGTTCTCTTACCAAAGATATAAGTGATCTGACTGACTTCTGGCACATATCCAGGCAGTGTATTTCCAGTTCAGAATTAAAAAAAAAAAAGAAAACAAAGTTAAAGCTAGTTGGACAAAATAAATAGGGTAGGACAAGAGAATATGAGGAAGGGTTGTGTAAAAATGAAGATCTAAACAGAAATGCTGCCTTTCTTCTTCCTCTGCCCGTTCCTGCTGCGCTGCTCTAGACACATTTGGTTTCGTCTGATGGGAAATTTTTTAGGCCATAGCTGCTTGGTTGTTGAGCAGCCAAGGTGTAGAATAAGCAATGCCTATCTGCCTTCCTAGTTTTCTTAGGAAACCAAGATAAATAGAATGCGTGGACATACTGAAAGTGGTGATATTCATCTTGCTGGGAACTGCAGTGTTTGAAATATTACCAGCAATTCCTGGTCAGTCACAAAGAAACATCCTAGAAGGCAGGAAACATTGACAAAAACTACTAGTTTGCACGCACACGCACACACACACACACAGAGCCCGAAGGAAGAGTCCCACCACGGTCTTGTGTCCTGCCCAGCTGGTTTGGGGATGGAGGTTACATGGCCACACATCTGCAGTTTCTAAAGCTGTTCTCAGCTTCCTTGAAGATCTGCTTGTTTTTAAGAGGATTCAAATGTGGAAAGAAGATGGATCTGTTTAATCTGCAACTAGCTTTCGTTGTCTGCCTGAAAAGGTGCTACGAGTTGGTAGGTGGTATTACACCTCATTTAACTCTGATCAGCTATTCTGCTCGCAAATCCTGAGTTATTGGGGTTGCAGGTCAGGGAAGGAAGGCAGTTGTCTTGAGATTTGTAGGGTTAATGCATCTGTTCAGTTACGGGTAGCAGTTTAAGGAAACGTCTGTGGGGTGCTCGCTAATACTGTGTGGTTGAGATGAAATGGTAGGTGATCCATTGCAAACCATTATGCTCATGATTTGCAAAGTACAGCTTTACTGTAACCATTCGTGCTTGGAGGCAAGCCCCAAAGGGGCCAGGTGACTTGCTTGCTGGTGTGTTAAGGCTCCTGTTTTGGGGAGGAACAGCTCCAGCTGAACCCAGATCATTCATAAATGCTGGTTAGCCAAATCCGGTCAGCAGCCGTAGTGACTTACACCTGGTTCCTTGCGTATAGATGTGGTACAAGAACTGCCAACGTCTTTGCCTGCAGAGGCTAAGCCCTTTAAAGGCCTAATAACCTAAGCTCTGGGTCATTTTACAGCTCAGCAGGGAGTAGATCCCTATGCCATGTCAGCCGGATCCTGCAAACTGTCTTCCCAGGAGACTCTGTAGCCGTGTCCTGCTCTCGGAGAGGCGAGGATGATAAGACTCAAAACCTCTTGAAGAAACACAGGCGACTGTGGTGCTGGGGAGCGCTAAGTATATAATTTTATTGCAGTTAATATCTAGACTGCAGCTGGCCATTTTAGTAGCCATGCCCTTGTAGCTTCCACAAAGGGTTTAAGGCATACTGATGGGGAAAACGTAAAAAGCTTGCGCTTGGTGTTGTACTTTAGTCCCCCCCCCTCCCATAGAGACTGTTGTTTGTAGAAGATGAAAGATGTTAAATTCAGTTTAAAAAAATGAAAGAGGAACGAAATCAAAGGAGATGTGCATATTATGTACTGTATATATAAACCCAGATAAACTTTGAATCTGTGTTTCAGATAGCAAATACACCTTTGTTTCGTATGAGCGAACTTTATTAATTTGCACTGCGGACATGTTGTGCAATAGCGAACTTTGAGATTTAGCAAAAGGAAGCACGCTTAAGAGAAGAAAAAGCCCGCAATCCCAAGTAAAATCTACTTTATTTTGAAAATGTAGTTCATGGTACTACTTCAAAGCCTAGGATACGCTGCTGAATATGTTACGAGAATGATTAGAAGTTACATGAGAACCATTTGATTAAATCTTTCCTGTGAAGTAGGCTACCTCTCATTTTCCAAACACTAGCTGCATTTGGATACATTCTGCGTTTATATCTTTATCAGGGGCTTTGAATGGATTATTTGCTATAAACTCTACCGGTTTTTCAAAATGCTTCAGAGCGTGTACGATACCAGGTAAAAATATCCCCTCCTATACAGTTTTCCCTCAAGCCTTAGTATTAATTTTTTTCCCCACCTGATATTTTTCTGCTCGGAAGCCTCTCAGTGTTACTTGCTCAATGGTGCTATGAAAGTCATGGCAAGATTCTGGTCTCCTATTCACCTTCATGTGAAGTGGGCAACTAGAATTTTTATAAGCTGGTATTTATAGCCCTGTTAGCTTTGTGTAGTAGAGTCCAGTCGTTCAGGCCCAAGTAAGGTCCCTGTGCCAGATAGCTGGTGCGTTGAAGGCCCAGCATATAGTGATTAAATGGGAGCTTGTCCTGACTTTAAAAAAAAAACCAAAAACCTGTCAACGCTTCATTTTCTTGCCTTTTTTTTTTCTGCAGCAGAATGTTGATTTTTGTGTGATAAATTTGACCCATATGTATTAATTATTTCATTTGTGGTCTTTGAAGTGTGCTGTTTTTTTTCTTAGGCACAGTCCGTGCCTTGTCTGTACTGCCTAAAAAGGACACCCGTTATTTCTGAGCTGTAAAGAGGATTAAAGAAACTAATCTAAGTGAAAGTCAGCGCAAAACACACTGAGAAAGGATACTCAACACTGTGGGTCAAATGAAACCAACAAGCGATTCCTGTGACCTAAGCCCAAACCGTTACAGTATTTAGGTATTTAATCACAGCTGAAACCAATGGGAACTGGGCGCTGGAGTAGGTGGTGGGATCTTCAGTGCCTTTGAGAACGTCAGTCCTAGCGATGCAAATTCCTGAGGGCCCCCTGATTCACTGGGAGCTGATCGCTGGCTCTGTCAGACAGCACCGGAGATGGTAAAATGAGGGGAAAATATAAGTTTGTCATACTGTAACTCTTAGGCAGACCAAGTTTGAGGAGGATCTCCATCCTGCCAGGTGCTGTACAGCAAACAACCCAATGCAAACCAAGAAGCAGCTGATGGTCCATGACCATCCGAGATAATGGATGGGAATACAGCAAGCCTTGGAAGGGGCTCTGGGTTTTTTATAGTGCTGTTCTGGACTAAACTTGTTATGTTCTAGTTGGAATGAGGATTAAATTTCTGTATGGAGGCTGATGGTATTCATATGTCTCTGAGTTAGGCCTGGGCCGAAATAAAAATGCATCTTTTAATGTGGTAAGACTTAATTGTCATACTCCTAAACAAGCAGCTGGCAGTACTTAGTACCATTTAAAGAATTCATTGCATTTAAAGTTCTTGTAATTTGTATTTTCAGATACACGGAAAATCCAGATTGCCTGTAGATTAAAAAAAAAAAAAAAATTAGAATAAATTGAATGAGCATGGGTAGCTGTTCCACTTAATACAAACCTGAGGGCTCATTTGGTATTATTATTATTAAGGACTCAGATGGTTTACTGTTCCTGGGTTTGCTGTACAGGGAAATTAAGAGAAAGTCATGTCCCAGTGTCTGTGCCAATAGTGGAAATTATCAGATTTTATTTTAAGGGATTTTATGAACAGTTTCTGAAAGTGAGGATGTAGGTTTTGCTAGTGAGATATTGCAGGTGGTTTAGAGTAAAATGTTAGCTTGGTAAGTAAAGTGCCACTAAAGGGATTCTGGCCTTTAGCGTATCTTAGACCAGGTAGATATTAATGACTTTGTTGACTGGTGGTTAGGTAACTCCTGATAAAGAGACTAAGCTTTTTTCCTCCTCTTTTTCTTAACACCGTAAATCTTCTGGCATCATCTCTATTTTGGTAGTGCCTGAAGTAATATTCAGAATATTACAGATGTTTCCCAGCTGTGCTTAACTTCATCTCCTGAATCAGTTGCCCTGTTGATACAGTATGTGTTAAAAAGTGATTGTTTTAAAAAGGCATAAACTGATAACGGTGACAAACTTACGAGACAGTTGAGGGAAAAACGGAGAACAGCTAATAGCATGTTTTTGCGTGCTTCAGTTTCATGAAACTTTGACTGATGTATTTATATTCCTCGAGAGTCTTCTAAGGGATCTTGTGAAGGAGGCAGAAGTGAAACTAAAGTAGATCCTTTACAATAACTGAACTTACACGGGTAGTAATATTTTTTCTGGATTGGAAATAAATAGTGTAATTTGGAAATAAAGGATCGTATCACTGCTTCAGTTGGCTAGCTTTTTGGTGGGTTATTGCTTGTTTTGTTCGTTCTTAACTCTCAACATAAAGTAGTACCATAGTTAGTTAGTTGTATACTGAATTCCAAAGGTTACAAAATAAGTTTATCTGGGCAAAAAAATGCTTTGAACTCCTTCGAAAACCGTTTGATAACTGGTTAAAAAATCCTTTGAAATATGTTTTGATTCAGCTATGTTCATATCTTGTAATTTATTTGCATTTGTCTGAATACTCGCGATGTTGCTGAAGAAATGCATTTGAACTGAGGGGGAAAATGGCATTCAGTGTTTGTTCCTCTTGGTTTGTTTCTCGTGCCTCTGCTGTTTACTGCTTTTGTTCTCAACTGAAATGTTTGATTCCTCAAACCGTTTATCAGAAAAGGCGTCATATGGCTACGGTGACTGTTGCACCCAACAGATGACAAGCAGCCAGGGCAGAAAGATCAGGAATAAGCCATAATCTGAAATTTGCTTACAGAAAGTATCGGAAGAGTTACGTGAGGAAAGGGGAAAAAAAAACAAAAACCTGATCTGCAAAAGACACACAGATAATAGGAAAAGTATAAATTGAATTTAGAATTAAATGTCAAGTCTGTTACACTGAAAGTTAAATCTTAATCAGAAATGTAGAGAGTCAGTCTGTTTTGGGGTTAAATACCTGAAGTTTTTCTAAGGTTTTTTTTTCCTTGATTCTTTTTTCCCTTCCTTGAAGTAGACTACCTTGCTTTCTAAATCTTCAAGTATTTTATTATTTCAGAATATAGTGTTCAATTAGTACAAAAAAGCAGGTGGACTGATTAAAATACTGTAGTCAGAATAACTGATATTAAATATGATTTGAATAAGCAAAGAGAAAATTACATACACCAAAATCAACTATTTTTGATTATGGATTTTGCTAAGGTGTGGTTGATCTGTGTTGATCATCAGTTCAAGTGTGCTGAATTACAGCAAAGTACAGCCTATAAACCACAGAATTTTTTGGTTAAGAATATGCATACTTTATAGAAACACCTATAAAGTCTACTCAGCCATCTGCAGAGGTAAAAATACATATATTCTAATGGTTAATTTTATTTTCTGTCATTCTAGAGTGGGCAAATGTTTCATTAATCTTTTTTCTTGTGATTTGTCTGATTGCAGATGGAATTTGTAGGGTACTTACAAGACATAAAACAACATTTTTAAAACTTTTTTTTCTTTTAACTTGGCAGTGCGAATCTGTCTTAAATGTGGGTAAATTTGAGAAAGCGCGCTTTTGGTTTTTAATCTGGCTGCTTTATCAAACAAAGGAACCACTGTTTGTTAGTGCAACTGATGTTTCTTATTTCCTTCCCTTTCAAAACGTTCGAAGGAGCAGCTCTCTCCTGTCGCTCTTGGGTTGGTGCAGCGCCTCGGCATGGGGGAGGCTTTCCTGCATTTTCAGCTCCCGCTTTCTCAAATATTGATTAACTAACTATTCACCAAACTGACCCAGCTGAATAAACTCAAAGAAAGAAAAATGTATCGTTTTTCTTTTGGCAGAAGCAAAGTTAAGATGGGGTTAGTTGCAGCCAGAAATGGGATTAGCATGTCGAGCAACTTTGGCTCTGAGGTCTGGTTTCGTATCAGCTCAGTTTTGCAAAATCTTATGCCTAAGACTTAATTGCCCTGTGACAATACCTCTCTTTCTCCATTAACTAAGAGGTAGCTCGCAGCAGGCCGTTAAGTATATTACGTGACGTGCCAGTAGTTAATGCCTGCTTGAATATTATTGTTAAATAACTCCAAATGTCTTAAGGATTAGAGTTATGTTAGGACCTAATGTAAGGTGCGATTAATTTTTGAATCAAAATATTAAAAGGTTTAAAATTAATTTTAAAAGTTGAAAATGACTGTTGACAGAAAAAATAAAGTAAGACTCTTCCATTCTTCCCTCTTGCAAGGTGGGTAATGGTGGGATATGGTGATTTAACTCTTCTGAGACTTAAATTTCTTACAGATAAGACCTTCTGGTAATAGAAAATTACACTTGAAGAGATTAAGAGATTAGCGCTAGCCCCAATTAAAAAGGAAGGATTTGGGTCGAGAAGTGATCTCAGCAGAAGCATTAGGGCAATTCAATAACTTTTTGGGGTCTGACTAGATTATCGGACGTATATACAAAAACGGAGCAAATGGAGCAATTTGGAGAAAGGTCTCATGAGTAAATGTTACTGTCTGTGATTGCAGGGACAGGATTGGGTGACCTGCATGTTCCTGGTCAACCATGTTTTTATGAAACATTTCAAGAACCACCTGTTGTTTTTACTTTTAAACCTTAGCATATCTGCAATGGAATCTCTTAGTTGTTCTCCAGTTTCACAGAGGAAAGTGAGACCTAGGGGAAGGTGTGAGGACCTAGAGCTATGACGAAGTGACGATTGGAAGGGACATCCACGAAGGGTGAGGAGAGCCCCAGCTGGGCCAGATAATATCCCAGCTCTGCTAACTCTGGCACTTACAACAGGACAAAGATGCAGGGCTGCCGCAGCTGGAAGAGTACACCCGCAACCAAATTATCTCACTGTGGATTTGCGTGAGCTGTTGGGTGACTTAAGGACAGAACTGGACTTTGGTCCAGTAACATTTGGTGTACTTTGAGCAGTGTGCATGGGTATCCTGGAAGTGGATAGTCAGAAATGGCAAATACATTATGAATTGAACTGCTAGAAAACACTGCTAGATGTTTCTCACCTCTCTTTTGTTTTCAGGGCATGGCCTTTACGTTGCACGAACGACAGATGCTTGGGTTGCAAGGACTTCTGCCTCCTAAAATAGAGACACAAGACATTCAAGCCTTACGCTTCCATAAGAATTTGGCAAAAATGAACGACCCCTTGGAAAAGTAAGCTCTCCTCCAGCCTTGATGGTAGATAGGAATTGGTGTAAATGCATGTCATTGGAATAACCAAACGCACTTTCTTTGCCTCCGCTAGGTTTTCCAGTTGTGGGAAGTTATTTTCCATTTTGAGCAAACTGTTTTCATCAGTTAATTATGTAGCTAAATGAGATTGGGGAGCAATTTTGTAACGTTGCGTAGTCATGAGGTAACAAAAAAGAACATACGCAAATTTGCCAGTAGCACAGCTGCAGACTTACGGGGCAGCAGCTTGCTGGAGACCTTGCTGCTATGCTTCTATAATATGTAAGGTTTGGCCGGCAGGTTGTCAGAGCACAGAACTGTATATTTTTTTTTTTAGCTTTAGAGAACACCAGAAAAACATGTGTGAGTTTAGGTAAGTTAGGAACTTGCTAATTAGATGCAAAAAATAGTGTTTCTCCTATATTGTAATTATTGTTAGAAGGAAATTACAGCCTTAATATTTTGACATTCTTAATGAGTAATTCTTTGAGATGAATCTTTTTCTGTTGTTGTTTAATCCACTAGTTGGATGAAAAAAATATAAAGGGTTTTTGTTTTCTTAGAGTGGCATGTTTTTAGCATTTTGTTACCATTTTCATATAAACGTATGTGTATTTGCACATGAAAATATGCAGTCTCATAAGGGCAAGAGGAGCATTAGAGTGACTCAAAGCATACCGGACCACATCAAAACTCTGTTTTGTTCTCGTGACAACTGAGAGGTAACTTTTAAATCCGCATCATATCACCTGCAGATCCGAAAGGGTCAAATCATCTCCTATTGGCAAAGCGTCCAGTAGCTGTAACCTAAGATAATCCCTAATTCATCCTCTGTGTGCTGTCCAGTCAGCTAAACTGAATGTGAATTGGTACCTGATAGGCTGGCATATAAATTGGCAAAACTGAAGGTTTAACGTGCGCGATGAGTTCTGTCCTTCGAAGCAGACTTTTTTTTCTAGGAGTTGATTAGTTTTACAGCTGCGTCGATGTTAGGAGTAGGAAGACCTTACTGTCAAGACCTCCTGTTTTGGATGAAAAATTATTTCACCGATAATTTTTTTTAACAGTAATGAGACTCCCAGCTGCATCCTGCAATAAATCCATGGGTTATCTTATATCATAAGGCATGTTTGTGCCTTAATTTGTTAGCGTGCATGTATGTCATATCAATTATTTTTATTATCGCTGTTTAGTACTGCTACTCTTTCCTTTCCAACTTCTGTTTAGTTCTCAAAGCCCAGCTTGAGTGGAGGAAGGAATTTCATGAAGACAGAATATGGAGCAAGTTTGGTTTTTGCTTTGCCGTTTTTCACATTGTTTTACATAAGCATAAATGTGAAGCAGTTAATTTTTTTTCTTTTGCTTTATTACAGGTATATCTACATAATGGGAATCCAAGAGAGAAATGAAAAATTATTCTATAGGGTATTACAAGATGATATTGAGCGGTTAATGCCAATTGTATATACACCAACAGTAGGCCTTGCCTGCTCCCAATATGGACACATCTTCAGGAGACCAAAGTAAGAACAATAGATATATATTGCTACTACTTTTATTATTGTTTTCTCTATGTACTTCCCTGAGGTTTGAAAACGTTTTATTTCATTTTCCTTTGGATTTAGCTACACTAAAGTTAGGCTGATTCATTAGATGACAACTGAAGGCCCAGTTTATATTGGAAAAGACAACGGGAGAAGTAATGTGACCACATAAGTGCAGGGCTTCAGCCCTATTTCCAGCTCTCCCCAGGAGGCAGTACAGCTCTTGCATTCCCTGGAGATGGCTGTGACTTTCTCTAGCTCTTGAAATCATGTCTGTGGATCTGGATAGGAGCAGAGCATTCAGAGAAAAATATAGAAAGGGATCTCTGGAAGTCGTCTGGCCCGACCCTCTGCTCAGAAGAGCTGAATTCAGTTAGATTTGTTAGATATATTCCTCTGCACTGTTTGTAAGCACAAACCTGCACACAGTAAATGTGGAAACATGAGCACATGCCCACCTTGTACAGCGAGCACATCGGCAGATTTGCTGTAGGAAGCTCAGGCTAACAGTGGCACTGTCAGAATCGAAGCTGTGGCCAGTGTTTTCCCTCTAGAAGTGGCCAGGGCCCCCCATGCTGGAGAGGCTCTTACGATGGGCTGCAGAGCAGCAGGTCGTTCCGTCGTGGGTGCAGACGCACAGGCTGGTGAGCTGTGATTTAGGGAGAGTTCTTGGCAAAGCGGGGTTGGAGAGGTTGCAGCTTGAGGTGGCTCAGCAGATCCTGTTGGGTGCAGGAGAGCCCAACGAGAACTCGGGATGTGCTCCCTTTCTTTCCAGAACCAGCACTTTCCAAGTTATTTCATCTGTTACACCCTCCCCTGGGCCTTTCGTGCCCCCTTTGCTCCCAGCCACAAATGGCTCACTGCAAGCAGAGTAGATATCTAGTCGATTCTGTGCTTCTCCTCTGCTTCTTGCTGCCTCTTTTCCTCCCCTCTCCTTTTCTCGCAGCTTGGGAAGCTCTCTTCTGCTCTGGAGCAGACAGTTTGGTCAGTCCTTGTCTTTCCTTGCTTTTCCCTCTTCTCTCCTCCTGTAATGTTGTGAGGAGAGATGCACCAAAGTAAAACCAGGCCTAGGGTCATATCCCTTTCTTGTGTCCTTTCAGGGGAGAGTAGGTCCTGTCCTGTCCTGCTGAAGCAAACACCAAAGGTGTTTTATCCTAGTGGAGTATTTAAGCTGGCTCTCTGTGGTAGAGAAAAAAATCCAGGTAGCGTCATGCACAGTACTTTCTCTGCTTCCATTTTTTGTTTTAGAGTGTTACAGTAGCCAGATGGACTTAAGCATACGAGAAATTAATTGTCTTTTCACTCTTCTAGGTAATTGATTTCAACGCTTATTTTTATGAACGTTGTACTGTTCAAAATTTTGTTTTACAAAGCAAGGTGAAATTTCTAATTACCACCTGTAAAATATTTCTGCTTTGTTTTTTCTTTCAGAGGATTATTTATTTCTATCTCAGACAGAGGTCATATAAGATCAATTGTGAACAACTGGCCAGAGAATGACGTTAAGGTACTACTACTATATAATTCTTTTTTCTAATTGTTATTTAATCTGAGTTGAGCTTCTTAAAATTTTAATATTCAGAATATTTAATGGAAATAGTAATGCTACATAAGGCATCCTTGGCAGCTGTTTGACAACGGTGGCGAATACAGTTAATGAAAACAAGGCATTTCTTGAAGAGCTTATTCTGAATATGAGGTTTACGGTTTGAGTAAACAGTGATGATCAGAACTAGGTTTGCCAGTCTTTTTGTTTTACTTTATCATTCCATCTTGAGAGGTGCTGGGGGATGCACCTCTGGGTCTTATTTGTTATGTTACATAGCTGTGGGAGAGATTATCTTGTCCTCAGATAAGAACATAGGAGTGGTGGCTGGAAGACCCGGGTTTTGCCATTAATCTGTATGACCCAGCTAGGTCCAAAACCGCAAAGGCAGATGAGGTGGATAATACTCATCCAGGCTTCTTGCTGTCTGGATTTAAGGGTAGAAATCATAAACCTAAGGTACAAGGTTTATGGTACACTGTGTCGCTCCACACAGTGGCCTGGATTCTCCCCACTTAGCTTTCAGGGATTTGGGCAGTAGCTGTCAGCAAACAAAAAGGAGCAGAGCAGATTCTAACGTTATCTTGTCTACTTTCTGCTTGGGTGAAATGAGCAAGGAGTTAAGCATTATCACTTCAGTTAAAAACTTTTTTGTAATCTGTTCTTATTTTGTTTAATTGTATAAACATAACTGAATTTTTGCCTGGAAAAAGCACAGTTGATATTGCTGTAAATTCCAGCAGTCGTATATGACTTCACTTGTTTTCATTTGCAGGCTGTTGTTGTCACTGATGGAGAAAGAATATTGGGTCTTGGAGACCTAGGTGTCTATGGAATGGGAATTCCAGTAGGAAAACTGTGTTTGTATACGGCCTGTGCTGGCATACATCCAGATAAATGCTTGCCCGTGTGTATCGACGTTGGAACTGACAATACAGTGAGTTTGGCTGAAATTTGCTTGCCATAAACTATCCCTATAATAATTTAAAAGTATTTAGTACTGTAAGAGGAGATTTTTATTGAGCACTTTGTTTTAAGATGAAACCAAATATTTTGTTTAAAGGCAATTCGCTTTATAGTTATGTGTCAGTGACTGAAGCACTCCAGTTAATGTGACAGTGGAGTGGTGCATTTGGAAGTAATGTGAAGGCTGGCACACTGTAAAATAGACAGTCAAGTTGACCTGACTTTGAGAGGCTGGAAACGTGAATGAGATTTATTAAAGCAGTTTATTGTTCGCAGTATTGATTTGTTCCGTTGTAAAAGCAGCCATCACCAACCTCAAGTGCCAGCTGATGTTACTGAATGTTGATATAGACTGGAGGCAGTTAAAGTGGCTATATAAATGCAGTATCTTTGAGAACGGTGCGAAATGTGTTACTGTGGACACTTGAAAGTGTATATTGAGGAAGTGACTCATCCTGCTGCTCTCTTTGATTTATTTTTTTCAGACACTCTTGAAAGATCCGTTTTATATGGGCCTGTATCAAAAACGGGATCGCTCACAAGTCTATGATGACCTAATTGATGAGTTTATGGAAGCCATTACAGACAGGTATGATGCTGAATGTTCTGCGCAAGAATATGGCCAAAACGGCTGGCAGAAAGAACCCACGACACTGTCCTTGGAAGTCATTTAAGGAATAAAGATAGGACTAGAAGACAGGAGACATGGGCTGTCTTTCTAGTTCTGCAGTGATTTTTTTTCTGTGACTTGGAACATGCTGTTTGGGGTCATCTGTTAAGTACACGCAGAACGGAGATAGAATTTTGTTAGGCATTGAAAAGCCTGAGGAGATCTTCTGTCCAGAGATAACTGATTGGGTGCAGAATTTGTTTTAAAAGAATTTGTGTGTCTAGTGATAAGAATATTTGTCACGTTTTGTAGGTATGGCCAGAACACGCTTATCCAGTTTGAAGACTTTGGAAATCACAATGCTTTTCGTTTTTTGAGAAAATACAGAGAGAAATATTGTACCTTCAATGATGATATTCAAGGTATAAGCTTTGTTTATATTCATTAAAAAGATAGTCTGCCATGTAGATCTGTTCAGCTCTTCTCAGGTTTGTACTGCTTTTGTAGGAACAGCTTCAGTGGCCTTAGCAGGACTGTTGGCAGCACAGAGAGCCACTGGCAAACCAGTTGCAGAGCAGAAAGTGCTGTTCCTTGGAGCAGGAGAGGTGAGTTCTCCTAAGGTTTCTAGGACAGCAAAAGATTGCATTGTGTTATATTTTCTGGTTCTGTAAAATCTGGACGTTCACATCCTTGGAATTTTATTGCAGAACTCTGTATATAAAGGCCAGCTAAAACACATTAACAGAAGGGAGTACCTGCTTAAAGACGACTATTTGAAAGGCATTTAACATTTGCCAGGGCTCAGTTTTTCATGTTGCTACATGGACTTCTCAAAGCAGCAGGGACTGCTGGAAGGAGATTTTACCATGAAATTATGATTCAGTAAGAAAGGGGAAAGAAAGAGAAATGTTGCCAGCATCCACTTTCTGCCCTGTTGCCTTCTCTGTCCACACGGCCTCTATCACAGGCAGCAAGAGTGGAAGGAGGCGCAGAAAGCAGTTGGGCACAAAACGCTAGGCCATGGTTTCTTGGCAGGAGGGCTGCAGGAATAACTTGTTCTTAGTGTCCAGCTGGGTGTCTCTGCTGTAGCTGTTGAACTGGTACAGGCCCAGCATGGGACACAGTACCCAGAAAAGCTGCCTCTCTTCTTGCTTAAAGACGTGATGAAGTTGATCCCAGGAATCTGCCCCCATCTAGGCAAACGTTGCTTGTGTTTCAGAGCTGACTTAATAAATGATTTTTGTGGGGATCTAGAACGGGGTGGTGTTTGTGACGACAGACCCCAATTGTGGCTCATTTAAAAACAGCAGTGCTTTCATCCGTCAGGCTGCCCTGGGAATTGCAAACCTCATTGTTATGGCTATGATGGAAAGCGGTGTTTCTGCGGAGGAAGCCTACAAGAAAATATGGATGTTTGACAAATATGGTTTACTGATTCAGGTAGGGGTGTGTCAGGCCTGGAAACACCACGTTACACGTGGTCGGTGCTTTCCGTGGCCTTCTCACAAACAGCATCGACTTTAACCTGTAGGGCCGAGAACACATGGTAGATTCCAATCAAGAACCATTTACGCACCATGCTCCAGAGCTGATACCAAAGACATTTGTAGAGGCAGTGAACGTACTTCGGCCTTCAGCTATCATTGGTAAGTAAGGTTATTTTCATTTCTGTGTTTCCATCACTTGGTTATTTGCTGTGTTTGCTTTTGGCAGTATGGCCCCAAGGAGGTTGGTGACAGTGATCTGCGTTTCTGCTGAGATAAATAAGAAAAACTGAAGGCTGTTTTCTGCTTGCAAATATATTGAGCTGCAGTTTATCTCTCAGTGCATCCTTCACTGTAGCTGTGGTGCTCCTTCTGCAGCTTGTGAGGTTGTTAGCTGCTTGCTCTAGTCTGTATCCAGCTAGTCCGTGACCTTGCTTAGAACAACTCTGAGCGTGTTCTCAGAGACTGCATGGCCACAATGAACTGAAACTTCCAGTGAAGGGCAGTAAGAATCTTATTAAATATCAGAATACACTTCTTTTCCCAGACGTATTCCCTACACCAGCAACAAGGGAGAGAACAGAGGCACGAAACCACTATTTTCTGATAAACGGGAGTCCCCTAACTTAAGTAAAATATATTTATTTATTTATTTATTTTTGCCTTCCTCCCTTTCCCCAGTCCAGCTTTTCTGGCCAGAACCTGCCAGCAGCATGACTTGAAGCTGTTTCATACTGCAGTCCCTGGTCAACAGTACCTATAAGGTCACTGACATATATATGGCCTCCTTATATATGTGTTGATTTATAACTGTGGCTGCCCCCAGAGCCCAGATGGGATTACAAGTGTTTCCTGTTACAATTCTGTAATTTCCTTTGCATGTCATTTTTGGGGCGGAGGGGACATTTTCTGGACTGAGTAGCTGCCCTTGAGTCTCTATCCGGTGTGTTCGTTTTTATGTGTTTGTATCTATGTGTTCAGGTGTGGTCAGAAATGCCAACGTGAAGAGAAAGTGCATTGCACAGTTAACACCCAACTAGGATGAATCATCCTCAGAGAGCTGCAGTCACCTCTTCCTTATCCAGGACAGCGATAAGCATTCTTTACGCAGATCAATACAAAAAAAAGCATGTAAAATAGGCTTCAGGAACACGTTAATTAGATGTTCCTGTGAAGAATGAGATTTTTAAGCAGCCAGTATCAGAGCAGCGCTTGGTCTCTCTCCCGTGGAATGAAAAGGCTGTGATAGTTTGCTCAGAGTCTTTGGAGGTGACAAGGCCTTAATCTATAATCAGCATCATCCGACCTGGGGTAGTTGAATATTGATTCCGTCTTTGTGTATTCCCCTGTACTCCAGGAGTTGCAGGAGCTGGGCGGCTTTTCTCACATGAGGTGATCAAAGCAATGGGCTCTATCAATGAGCGACCCATCATATTTGCACTAAGTAACCCCACAGTGAAAGCTGAATGCACAGCAGAGGAAGCATATACGTTAACAGAGGTATGTGATGTTTTGAAACATTGACCTATTGGGCCCTTGCTGATAGAACTGTTTACTGACAGTGAGAATGGAAAAGCTCCTCAGATTATTAGGTACCGTTTCTTCATGTAGTAGCAGAGTTCTTTCTTGTCGTCTTGAAAAGTAAATTGAGGTGATTTGAAAAGCAACCTTGATTTTTAAATAATGACATGCTTCGAAGCTTAAAATAGCCTAAATCCTGTTGCTTCTTTTTTGAGAAGGGACCATTAGGTACTGAGTGTTTCGTAGCTTTGATCAATTTCCCCTTTCCCACCAAATTTTGTATCATTTTCGTTTTATAAAGCAGCAGCTTCTGTTAACATCAAAAGAGAGATTAGGTACAGCCTTTAAAATATAATGGCTGTCATGTTGTAAATAAAGTTCCTGAGGCAGCAAACGTCCTTGCATCTGATCAAGACTTCTGCTTTGCACTCAGTCATTTCCTGGTGTTTGCAGGTCAGAGCTCATATCATTAACAGTGACCCATGAAGACCTGTGCTTTGAGCACAGGCCTCTGCTGCTGACCCTCTGTCCTCGCGTTCCCCTGTCACCACGCCTGTATCTCATACCCTGGCGCCACCAGAAGTTGAAAGGAGTGAACTAAGTATAAATGCATCTCGTTTTGCACTCTCATCCCAAAGCAATTATGCTGTGGCTTTGGGGGGTTTTGTTGCGGGTTTTTGGTTTTGGGGGGTTTTTTTGTTTTTTTTTTTTTGGAATAACACTATCACCAGCGTATTTCAGGGTAAGCATATTCAGATTTAGGGTTTGTCTTTAAGAAAGTAAGTCTTTTATCCTTCTGCACAGCTTTTATATAAAACTAATCTTTGAAGAGAGCCTGAGGAGAAAGAGGTGGGGGGCAAGGGAGCAGTATCAGGCAGACAGTGCTAGCTTTAACACTTTGAACTGGCTGGTAATTCCTTTCCTTTAAATCTTAGGTTCCAGCTCGCTGTGATCTCTCCCCTGTCCACAGGGCCTGCTTGAAGACTTCAGGGGTGGGGCTTGTGAAAAGACTTTTTTTTTTTTAAATACAGCCCCAAATCAAGTGACTCATATATGTAAAAGTGAGTGGGTGGAGATCTTTTCTTGTTTCTTGATGCGGAAATGTGAACTACTTCCTTCCAGTGTTAGTGTGGTTCTCAACATTAAGATCTCATGTATGGTGTGGTATTACCTTCACAGAGAAAAAGGAAGGGTAGAGCTTTCTTCCCCAGCTGGGGCTCAGACTCTCGTCTGTGTTACTAGGCCTGTCAGTTTGGAGGGAACTATTGCTGCAGAGGTTGGCAGGTCAAGAGGGAGCTCTGGGCAGAAATAACAGCCTCTGGGCAAAATCTAGACCTTAGCTTTAAATAGTAAATGAAAATGAAGATTGTTTAGTCTCTCTCAGATGTTTTGCATCTGGGGATTAGCCAGAATAGTAAGAGTTACTTAGGCAATGTTTCAGGATAAAAAATTCACAGTTCCAATATCTTGAACTGAAAGTACACAGGAGTTAATTATGGAGCCAAGCCATTAGCATAGCACTACTGGCGTCTCTGATGGTCACAGGAGGAAACTTACTCTAAAACTGTTTGAGGGAGGGTCAACCTCAGTTTTGCTTGCACGTTTCAATGTGCTCTAGGTGACCCTGCTTGAGCAGGGGGGTTGGCCTGGATGATCTCCAGAGGTCCCTTCCAACCTCGACCGTTCTGTGATTCTGTGAAATCCGCTACTCAAGCAGGGTCACCTAGAGCACATTGCCCAGGATCGCGTCCAGACGGCTTTTGAATATCTCCAGGGAAGGAGACTCCACCACCTCTCTGGGCAACCTGGTCCAGTGCTCTGTCACCCTCACAGGAAAGAAGTTTTCCCTCGTGTTCAGACAGAACTTCCTGTGCTTCAGTTTCTGCCCGTTGCCTCTTGTCCTCTTGCTGGGCATCACTGAGAAGAGTCTGGCCCCATCCTCTTGACAACTTCCCTTCAGATACTTGTACACGGGCACTGCAGGCTGAACAGGCCTGTAGTTTCCTGCGTCGTCCTCCTTGCCCCTGTTTGAAGATTGGAGTGACACTGGCTTTCTTCCAGTCCTCAGGCACCTCTCCTGTTCTCCATGACCTTTCAAAGATGATGGAGAGTGGTGTAGCAATGATGTCTGCCAGCTCCCTCAGCGCTCGTGGGTGCATCCCATCGGGGCCCATGGACTTGTGGGTGTCAAGTTTGCCTAAATGACCTCTGACCTGATCCTTCTCCACCAAGGGAAAGTCTTCCTTTCCCCAGACTTTCCCTGACCCTGGAGACCAGGGAGATTCCTGAGGACTGGCCTTAGCAGTAAAGACTGAAGCAAAGAAGGCATTCAGTGTCTTTTTATAAAAAAAAGATCAACAAAACAATAAATGTTTTCTGGGAACAAACTCGCTTTTCCTTCGTCCCATCGCTATATGTTGAGTCTCCAGGAGGAGGACGTATACTTCAGGGTGTTTGTCACCATCAGGTGCAGAAGCAAGATAGAGCTAGTTAGATTCAGGTGTGGTAAAACGTCTTTACTGAAGTAGCTGTGTAAAAATCATGCTGTTTAAAACAGCTTGTGCCCAGTGGAGAGAGAGGCTCTTTGTTTTTTCTCCTGTATTGAGTCCGTATGTCCTTTCAGCCATGATTTTCCGTGAACTGCTGTTTGTACGTGTGGGCCATTTGGGTTGCAAATATTCCTGCTCAGTAAATGAAAAGGTGCAACTGTTCCAGTCTTACTGGTAAATTTTCCAATGACTTTGACGCTTTAGACTTTTCTCTCTATCTAATGTTTGGTTTTATAATGCTCTGTAGTTCTCTGAAATGTGCTCAATACAACACAAATGTACTCAGTTTACCCACAGTTCTCCCTTCAAAATGTGATAATATCCTTCCCTTCAAGCTACAGTAGTTGCCTAGAAAATCCTCTCCAACATTGCTTGCTTTGTCATTTAACTAACAAAGTTTGGCAGTTAATGGTGATAAATGTCATCCCTGTGCATCTCCCAACCTCAGAAGTAGCTAAGATTTCAGACGAGCCAGGTTTGGCTAAGATGGGAAGTGACTAATGAAATGAAGAAGCCATCACTGACCTTTCACCGCTTATTGTTTTTCCACTAGGTGGCACCTGTAAAGGCATGACTGTGCTTTAGTGTCCTCTGCCACCCTGCAGGAAGTGTGGGCTTTTTCTGTGTTTTAATATTCATTGTCTTTTGATCCTGTCCTCAAACGCATCCATATGTTCTACTACTACCTATTGTACTGGGTATACCCTACTCGTGTGTAGTGGTCATGGGGAGACTTAAATATTTTGAAATAATGTTATCTTCATTATCCAAGAGAAAGTCAAATTTTTTCACTTACCGGGTTTTGTTGCTTGAGGAAAGGGTTATTTCGGTGGAGGATATATTTCGCATTCAAAACTCTGGATTGGTTTTAATATTTCTTGCTGGTAACAATTATTTTCAAAAGAACAATAAGGAAATTGCATTATTCGCTCCTCTCAGAGCTCCCATTTCTCAAAGACAGTATGATACGGTAGTCTTCTCCTTGCCCCCCCCCATCAGTAAACAAGTGACCTTTCCTAGTTTACTTATATTTCAGTCTCCTTTGGAAGTGGCCATTACTCTGCTCTTCTCGTACAATCCTCAAGGTGGTGGGTCCTGACTTGTGGCTGAGGTTCCTGATTAATGCTCTTATACTTAACACATAATAATTTGTTTTGTATGCAAGTAGTTCCTCCTAAGTCTTTGCTGTCTCGAAGAGCAATGGATGTTAAAACAAATAGGTGTCTTTCATTCCCTTGGAGAGCTGCACAATTCTTCTTTTGCCTTCCAGAGGTTTGCAGGAGGAAGAGGTGCTCACTGCTTTTCTTATCTCTTCCAGGCTGTGGTGTGCTCTACTGGGAAGCACGGGTTTGGTTGTTGTCACATGGGGAATCTAGGGATTTGAGTCAGCAAGGCATTTCAGTATGCGCTTTTGTCCAGTTGCATTCAGTAGGGCCGTTTTGCCTTTTGCGGTTTGGCTGTGCGCTTTGGTACCTTGCTGAATCAGTCCCAGAGCTGACTGGGAGCAGTAGGACTCGGGCATCCCTGTGTTTCATAATGATTTTATTGCTCCGTAACGCAGGCTCTTTTGGAGCTGACTGGCAAAAGCCGTGGTTATTCTTTTCCCCTCCACAGGGACGATGCTTGTTTGCCAGTGGCAGTCCCTTCGACCTGGTGACCTTGAAAGATGGACGAATCTTCAAACCGGGCCAGGGGAACAATGCTTACATCTTTCCAGGTAATAAAATTCTCTTCTGCTAGTCTTTAAGACTAGGCTATTAGCACCTCTAATCATGCTCTCTTGCTGCACTAGGCAGTTAGTGAAGCTGCATAAAGATGTGTTCGCAGCACTGAGAAGTTTAACTACAGATGAGACTTAGTCAGTGAGAAGAGCGAATGAAAGAAAATCAGTTAAGGGTGGGTGCCAGGCACGTGGGGTTACGTGTGTGACATGCGCGCAGTGAGCTCACCCAATTGGATGCTTCTAGGAAAACAGAAGGGTGTTACTGAAGTCTCTCGCTCCTGCTGCATGAGTTCCTCTGCTTGTTTTGGGGGGGAAGGAGAAAGTAAGCATCTATACGCTCCTCTTTGAGTTACATCTGCACAAGTGAGGGTACGAAAGAGGTATTAGGGATATTTCCCTGCCTTCCCCTTTCCTTTCTCTCCCTTTCCTCCCCCAACTCCTAAGCTCTAACCCCCTGTCCAAGGCCACCTCTTATGGCAAATGACTGGCACACGTGGTAATCGTCTTGTGAACGTGCATAGAAAGCTGTGGGAAGACTTTTAAAAATAACATTCTAGATGACTTTCAGCTTCTCAGCAGCAGGCTGCGTATTTTAAAATGATGTGGCCCTAATTGGCAATAATTTTATTGTAGGCGTGGCTCTCGCTGTGATCCTCAGCAGTGTTCGACATATTAGTGATAAGGTTTTCCTAGAGGCTGCTAAGGTAAGTGTGGAAGCAGAGTAGGCTGTAGCTTCTGACACAAAGGTGGATGACATGACAGGTTTTCTGAGATGTCTCAAATCTTGCTGAAAACTATGTGATTTCCTATTCCCTTTGGAGGGGATAAAACCAACAGGAAAACACGTTTTTTGGTCAAGCAAGATTGTGGAAGGTGTCTGCTTCCTGTGAAAATGTTTTCATCCAGAAACTGAATACCCAAATATGAAATTTGTCCATGGGTAAAGGTGCCTCCCTGCCTCGTGGGACTGGAGGCCTGCCTGCCTTCTTTCTCGTTGTCCTCTCGGGGTCCCGCAGCTGGCCGGGGTGCTCAGGGACACGCGTAGCCCCAGGGCTCCCGAGCTGCACTGCCTTTCTGCTCTGGAGCAGGAGCTCCTAAAAAAACATTGGAGTAGCCACTGAATCGAGTGGTATGTGGGCACCCCTGCAGTCGTGTTGTGCTCTTGTAACCTCCACTGTTACGGGTAGCTCAGCCTCAAAAATAGGATCTCCTTTCTGCTAAATGCTCGCAAGCAGAATTTGCTGATACGGACACAGATTGCAGTGTCGACCTTTGAGAACATTGAGAAGTGAGGTGTCTTATTCTACTGCTTCGGAGAACTCTGATAGTAAAGAATGCTGCAACTTGTTTCTCTCATGCATTTTAGCGCGTTATTGATCCCATGCAGGATGCAGTAAATAGGAACTCGTTTGTTTTTCTAATTCAGGCTTTGACAGAACAGTTGACTGATGAAGAACTTGCGCAAGGAAGACTTTATCCTCCACTGTCTAATATCAGGGAAGTTTCTATTTATATTGCCGTCAAGGTGAGTATGAAGCATAAAAGTGGACTGGACTAAAAGTGTTGTATGCGTATATTTACTTAATGAGTTTCACAGCATGATACCTGGACACTAGATGCTTAGGCACAGAAAACCCAGACCTGTTTTTGTGCCATTAATAAGGAACGCTTATAAAAACGTTGGCTTTGCTGGATTCTTCAGTTTGGCAGTGATCATTGGTCAAAATTAGGCTCCTTTGGTTTTTGAAATGAAGTTTCCAGATGCCTGATACGGCATTCAGGAATTGTAAAAAGACTTTGGTATTTGCCTGTGTTCAATCTGTGAAGTCCTAAACGTTTTTCCAGAGGAAGTCCAAATGTTACATGAATGTAGTGAAAGGCACAAACTGCATGGTGATTTAACTTTACAGGTTATGGAATTTTTGTACGCGAACAACATGGCTTTCCACTATCCTGAACCTGCAGACAAGAACCATTACATTCGATCAAAAGTTTGGACCTACGAATATGAATCCTTCATGCCAGATGTGTATGACTGGCCTGAGTCTAAAGTACACTGATGCACCAGAAGATAGCACTCCTCAGGCAGCATCTTCTACTCTGCAGGGATCCCTTTTTCAGACCAATTTAAATCGTGACTTTTGAGACTTGTAATTTATTTTCTCTCATTTTGTTGTCTTTTTCCCCCTCTCCCTTGTTTTTCATTTGACGTAGATTTCTCCCCATCTTCCCAAGTATCTGATGATACCGTGTGGGTGATGGCATCTGTCACATAACTGATAGAGCTCTCCAGAATTAATGTAAATAATGATACTGCGTTTCTAGCTTAGAGCCCTCACCACACTAAAGAATTCCAATAATGATGTTTTAGCTGCATGCGTACTATAATGAATTATAGCTCTCTCCACACTGCTGATTTCCAGAATCATTTATTTCTGCTTTTAATAATCAGTCTTCTGTCTAATTCTCCTGGTGTTGTCACACTGCATTATTTGTGACATCATAAGAGAATTTGTCAAGAAAAAATAAGGACAGCTTAAGACGAATCTAGCGGTCTAGCGGGCTTTCTGTGTTGTCTGATGATTAAAGATGCACACGTCCAGGCTTCCTTGCTTCATTGGCTGCTCTGTTTTTTTGAAAGTGCTTTGAAGAGCCGTGTGGTGTGCACATGTAGAATCGGCAGCAATATTTGTATTCTGAATTTTCATCATTGTGTGAAATCTCCTATCGGGAAAAATAGGAACTAGTTACAATGTATCCTTGGAAAGTCTGAAAATAATATTAATCACTTACTGACTTTAAAAAACAAAGCTATGCTGTTGCATTAGAAATTGCGTCGTATAAAGGCAGAACCTGAAGTAACGTGCAGAAATCTTTTAGAGGGATTGTTGAGAGAGATCTGCGTTAGACTCCAAGGTGATGTGCCAAAGGACTTTTGTTTCATTTGTTTGGTTTTTTTCAGGTTCTGTTTCTTCTAAGTAAATTGGCAAGATCGTTTTCTCTCTTTAGCTGCATAACTTTGTTTTCACCAAAGGACTTGTTTTTAATGTTTTTGTGATACCACTGACTTGAAGGGCTCCTTAGTGGACTTAGTTGCCACTTTGAACGAAAGACTCCTTCCCCACAAGCTGAGGAAGCTAAACCAGAAAGTGTTCCAGGCAGCTGTTGACATGCACGTTTACAGAAGTTTGACTGACTGTTTCTTGGGATTTCAGTTCAGCGTACTTTTAGTTTGACCGCAGTGAACGTAAGACGTGAAAGATCTAATGCTCAGCAGTTTTAAGTTGATTACTTGATCCTCCTCACTCCCTTTACAGGCTTAATTTGTCAGGTATTTTGTAAGAAAACAGAAATTGCTAGTTTGATTTTTGTCGCTGTTTCCTCGCAGTGGTAGTACTGCACATTTGCTACAGATATCACAATGTGCATTCCTTTTCATTTTGTTCACATCTGCTTTGAATTGCCCTCCATTATTTTATATCAGCATGCAACAACAAATTTTTGTAGTTACTGTCTCCGACTTCTCTAAATCTAGCCTCTCTAAAAAGCAATAGAGCAGAGAGTGGAACAGAAGTGGAGATGATGTGCCCTCCCGTACTTTGTTGCAAAAAGACAAAAACTTGACAAAAATAAATACATGTAAAAAAGTTGTACTGACCAAAAAAAAAAAAGGGGGGGGGGGAGGGAGTAGATTTAAAACGGGTGTACTGGCAAACTTGAAGACAGAAACCAAAGAGATGAAGTAAATCGTGCTCAGAATTTACCCATGGCAAGCAAATGTCTCATGCCCTCATTTATATTGGAAAATGCATTCTCTTCAGAACTAAGTAAAATCGGGCCAAAATAGAACAGGAAATACAGACTCTGTAACCCCTTAAAAAGACGCGGTCTCTTGGTTATTGCCTAGTCCCTGATTTTAATAGAAAGAAGTATTAGGGGAAAAGGACAGTAAACTTTTGGAAGATTTCACCTAAGCGAGGGAAGAAGACTGATTATATAAACACAGAAAGCAGTGACATAGGGAAAAAAAGCCATATTCAAACTGTGGTGAAATGCTGTCTGGTGAGGCTCTAAATGCTACATTGCCAAGTTGTGTGATTTATGTGGTTTGCAACTTATCTGTGCAAGTATATATACAAAAAAAAGACCAACACACACACGATGTTTTTACAAAGAATGCTTTTTTCATCTATTTTTGCTATGCTTAGTTTTTAGTGTATTTAAATATGTGGTCTTACTGAAAAATTATTTATTTAGTGTACAAATTATTTTTACCTTTTGAAAATTCAACCCGTGCTGAAGCACGGACTGAAAGCCTGTTGTAGCGTGTCAGTGAGGTTCTGCATCGTTGTGCTAAAGCATATCAGCAGCGCGCGCTTCCTCGCTGCTTCTGACGAAATATTGAGTAGAAGAGCAACAGATATCCCATGCGCTGATCTTGTGCCCTGGCTGAGACCGACTGCAGAGGCAGGGCAGTCGCTCAGTAAATATAACTCGGTGTTACAAAATAAAGATCTACATCCATCTATTCGGTCTTGATTTTTTTCAGGCAGTGAGTGCAGCCATCATTTATACAGTGGGCACTGACAGCACTCAGGGTGTCAGAACATCTGGTACTTGGGAAAATAATATTCCCGGCTCACAACAGGAGCCTTGCTTTGGGCAAGCGTGGTTTCGTTTCCCAGAGGAAGCTACCAAACAGACAATTGGCAGTGGCTTGTGTCAAGGACAGGGAAGACTCCTGTTTTGCGAAAAGCAGTTCTTTCTCCTCCTGGCGTGGGCTGCCTGCTGTCTTCTCTGTGCGGAGGCCAAGAGGCGTTGTTCAGAACTGGCTGATAGTGGGATTTTCCTAGCTGTAAACGTTACTAGATACTTTTATGAAAATCCCACTGCACAGGTGAGGAAAAACTTAGTCGTGTTTTTACTTTCATCTTTAACTGACTGTGAGGCTCTAGTTACGATACAGTCATCCCCCAGCGCGGCTGTAGGTGTTCCCAAGGTCTGGAGTAGCGGGGTCCTGATTGCGTCTCCCTAATCCGTCCCAGTTATGTCAGCTAAGAGGTCCCAGCTAGGCTTCATCTGCACGCACATCTGTGTGCTTTGTTTAGTCAGGCTCTGTTGGTCATCTATAGCTCGAAATAGAGACAATGTAGGATTTTGCCGTCAACTTACAGCCATTGTTTTCCATTTGCAACAGGTAACATGTCACAAACTTCTAAGTGTTTCACTCTTCCATCTTTCTCAGAATGCTTTTAAGTAGATTGATCTTCAGATTTGATGAACTCTTCAAATCTAATTAATCTTTGAATCAATTAGCTAACTGTTAATTGTCAGTTAACTAATTAATTAACTGTTTGTCTTGCCACTTAGGAAGGAACCACAGTATCCCTTTTCATATTCTACTTAATCTGAATTTTTTTTTCTTTGCAGGCTTTATCAAAAGCATTTATTAATCTGTATCAGTACAGAAAGTTCTCTTAGGCAGCATGCAAAGACCAAAAGCTTTCACCAGGATGCGTTTTGTAACACTACATAGTGTAAGTTAAGCTTATATTATTTTTTGAAAATTTTTGCCTAAACGATGACTAGTGGTGCAGCTCTAGTGACTTTTGCCCTCTGAGTGGTATAGAAATATGTCTTTCAGGTCTCTTCTGTTAGATTCTATTCTGGAGTTAGAGAACACTTGAGAGAAAAATACTAAGCATCAAAAACTCCCATTAAAGTCAGCAGAGCTGAGGATGCTTAAGTCTTTTTCAGGACTGGCCCAAGACTTGCTCCTGTGAAATCAACAGGAGCAGGATATGTACAGAAACATCTACGTGAGGAGAAGTGGAAGGTCTTTAAAAAGAAAAGTAGCTAAGGGAGCGTAGCCTCACTTTATGAAACACCTGTGTTCTTGTTCAAAGACGTTACAAAGGTTTGTGTATTCCTGAAGCGTATGCCAGTGTGCCAACAGCTGACGTGTAGAGGAAGATTATTAAAATGTAGTGTCTGGTTATATTTGAAACCAAAAGTGTGACTTGCCACCCAAGTTCTTCTTGGATATGTTTGTTAATGGTGATGTTTCATGATGTCGTCGTTTGTTTTCCAAGCTTACAGTGAAGTGATGCTTTACATGCAGATCAGTGTTTAGCAGGTTTCCCTGCGGTAGGTGTGTGCGTTCTCTGTACTGTCTTCGTCAGCACGCTGTTTTGCAGGAGGGGGGTGACGTAACCCAATGTCATGCTCTTCTGATAGAAACTGTAAGTAAGGGACAATATACCTTGTATTTTTTTTTCATTAGCAGCCCTGTTTAGTGAATGCTCCAGTAGGAGAATTGGGATCAGTACTGTTGTACAGCTACAACTATGAATTTTAGTTCAGCTGACTCTGGATTTAATTGAAATTCAAGTTGTGTTCTTTCATTTGGGGCTTGCGCCAGCTTTCCTCGATGTTAAAGGTGCAGATGTTAGTGTCTCTGTGATTTAGATAAAGTAACCTACCAACTTTCAGACAGGGACTGTAAGAACAAAAACAGTTTGGGCTTCAGTTCTGTCTTGGCTATTAATGCTATTCTTGAATTCAAGAAGAAAACCACTGTCATTGTAGGATTTTTTTTTAAAGCTGATGCTCACTGTTACAAAGCATACTGCTTGCTACCCTCTTTTGTAACACATGTACATAATATGCAAGGACTGGTACTATCTTGAATACTGGAGCAAAGAGAAAATCTAGAACAAAGCTCTAATTACAGCCACTTGGCAGCTGAATTTGATGAACGCCGTTCAGTTGCCTCTGGTGAAGGGACGTGTAATTCTGTATGAGTCTACCTTGACCTACCTGCCTACCTACTCTTGAAATGTTATGTTACCATGGTATCAGAAAGCCTGCAGATGTTCTCAGTGAGACACGAAGACAGCTCAGCACGCTTCAGGCCTCTGCTGCCCGTCATCGCTCTCCGAAGCGCCAGCACTCGGTGACGATGCAGCTTGCTCGCGCCTGCTCCAGAGGGATGTGTGCTAACAGCTGGATCACGTGTGGGGGATTCGATATCTTGTGGTGTAGCGGACCATGGCTAGAACTCATTAAAACCTCTCTTGGGTCAGGTTTTTGACTTGCCAGCGCTGAGAGAGCTCTCTGTAGGGAGTGCACATATATATTCCACGCGCACAAAATGGGCACTGGACTGAACTGAACATTAACCCTCCGAGTACCTCGGGCTTTGACTTACCCGTCCTTTAAATAGCTCCTTTCTAATAAAAACGGAAATAAAAATACTCTTCAGACTGCGCAAACATAGCAAGTTTGTCAGTTTTTCAGGAAATAAAGATGATTTTGCCATTTTATCGTAAGCACATCTATCTTACACAAGTAAACGTAACTCTGTATTGCAATGCTTGTGACGACAATTCCAGTCTAATCTACCTAAGGGTTGACTTAATCTAGGAGGGTCATTGCTCAGCTGAAACTAAACTTGTATTTAAATGTAAACTGTTTGGGTTTTTTTTTTTTTTTCTCCTTTATATAATATTGTAACCGTTGAATGTGTGTTCCGGTCTTCTATTTTCTTAGTAAAATGCATTCTCTTTGCCTAAATGACATCTGATTTTATTTATTCTAAAACAGTAATGCTTGGTGTATACAGAATTGGTACGAAATTACCTACAATAGTCACTTTTTTCCCTCGTTTTTTTCCTTAAAAGAGATTTCTGTCCCTTGTAAGCGATCAACAAACAAAACAGGTACTTAGACCTTCAGCTAAACAATTAATATTTTACCTCAAAACAGTTTTTCTGGAAATAATACATCTGTTTTACCATACTTTACCTTAGTCCCCTTAAAGGGACTTGAGTATTGTCATCTGCGTTTGACCAGACGGAGAGAGCGAGTCTTACAGGGGAAGAAGCTTGTCCGCCCCCTGGGCACGCTGGGGTCCCGGATGCTGCGCTCTGCCCTCGAGTTTCTTGATTAATACAGTCGGCGTCTCATGAGACAGATGCTCCGATGACAAAGCACGTCTCGGGTCGTCGTGCCTGCCCAATCCTGCAACATCAAGGCTCGGGATTTAGGGGAAAGGACTTGGTTAGGGAGTAAAATTTGCTGCGAGTTATCAGGGCGCAGGTGGGGGGTGGTTTTTTTGGTTCGTTTTTCAGGATGTCAATGTTACCGCGTATGCGTGCCTTAATACTAAGACGAAGCTGGTTGCAGCCGCGAGCACCCAGGGCGGCTGCGTCCCGCCGTCGTCGCCCGGAGCTGGGAAATCTTTCCAACGCCAAGTTTTTAACAGGCCCCGACTTTCACGAGCCGAAAGGGCCCGACAGAAAACCCGGGTGTATTTGGCTTGCGGTTGACACGGAGGCCAACTGGGAGGAACGGATGCCGCAGCTGAGGGTCTGCTGGTGTTTCGGGAACGCGTCCGTTCCCAGTGAAACGCCCCGAAGCGGCGGAGAGCGGCCGCAGGCAGTTCAGGCCCTGGCAGACCGGCCCCTGCCCGGGGCTGGGGGGGGGGCTGCGGCCCCGACTCCGCGCCGTGAGGCGTGACCGAAAAACCAGAGGACCGCCCCCAAAACAACCCCAACCAACCCCCCCCCCCCCCCCCCCGCCGAGGAAGGGCAGAGCAGGAAACGCCAAACCCGCCCCCGGCTCCGCCTCCAGCCGCCGCCGGGAGAGGTAGGGCCGGGCCGGGGGGAGACGGGAGGGGGCCGGGGAGGCCGAGGGGAGAGGGAGGAGGCCAAGGGGAGAGGGAGGAGGCCGGGGGGAGCCGGGGGAGGCCAAGGGGAGAGGGAGGAGGCCGGGGGGAGTCGAGGGGAGAGGGAGGAGGCCAGGGGAGGCCAAGGACAGCTGGGAAAGGCCGAGGGGAGAGGGAGGAGGCCGGGGGGGGAGCTGGGGGAGGCTGAGGGGAGAGGGAGGACACCAGGGGAGAGCCGGGGAGGCTGAGGGGAGAGGGAGGAGGCCGGGGAGGCCAAGGACAGCTGGGAGAGGCCAAGGAGAGAGGGAGGAGGCCGGGGGGAGCTGGGGAGGCTGAGGGGAGAGGAAGGACATCGGGGGGAGGCCGAGGGGAGCTGGGGGAGGCCGGGGGGAGTCGAGGGGAGAGGGAGGAGGCCGGGGGGAGAGGGAGGACGCTGGGGGGAGCCGGGGAGGCTGAGGGGAGAGGGAGGAGTCCAGGGGAGGCCAAGGGGAGAGGGAGGAGGCTGGGGGGGAGCCAGGGGAGGCCAAGGGGAGAGGGATGACGCTGTGGGGAGCCGGGGGAGGCCGAGGGGAGAGGGAGGACATCGGGGGGAGGCCGAGAGGAGCTGGGGGAGGCCGGGGGGAGTCGAGGGGAGCCGGCACGCGTTCACCTGCGCGCCGGAGCGGAAGCGGCGCTGGCTGCGAGGCCGCCCGGGCCGCTCGGTTACCGTTGGGTGGTCGGCCGAAGGAGCCGGCCTGCTCGGGGTGGACGGAGGCAGCGCAGGGGGCTCGGCGCGCGCCCACCCGTGGCAGCCGCCCGCTGCGGCCTCCTCGAAAGCGGCCCTTTCCTCTCGGCGCGGCTCAGGGTGGCTAGAAAACAGTCGGCGAAGTCGCAGAGCTTCTGGCGTCGGCCCTGGGTTGAGCCCCGGCGGCGCGGGCGGCGCGCGGCTCTGGCTCCATCTGCAACGCCCCGCCGGCGGCGCGAGAGGAAAGCCCGGGCCGGCCTCGGCGGGTGCCTTACAAATTTCCTAATGAGAACTTGTCTTCCCCGTCGCGTCGCTTCTGGAGGACTCCCAGTCGCCTTCGCCGTGGCTGGCGTTCAACTACCTGTCGCTTCCTCCCGTTTGAAAGTCGTTCTGCAAAAGCTCGTTTCGGACGAGGAGAGCGCGGCGGCTGCAGGAAGAAGTTGAGGCGGCGGCGGCGCCAGGCGCGGGCTCCGAACCCGTATGGTGGAAACGGCTGTGAGATCTTCTTACAAGCCGTTCAGCCTCGAGCCTGCGCTGGGAGAGCTGGGCGTCGCTGCCTTTGCTGGAGCGTGAACCTGTAACTCGTGCTCTGCTGCTGGAGGGGGGAACAAATTCACGCTGGGAGGTCCAAAACCCGTTCCTTCTCTTGCTCCCCTTAGAAGGTAGTAGTCCGCTTCTAGGCAGAGAATAACGTTCTTCTTTAAAGCGAGCAAAATGTGTATTTCTGCCTTTTGGGGATGTGATGGATGTTTCTCATCTGCCTTCCCCCACCCCTCCCACAAAGTCAGGGTAACCCCAGGTTGCAGCTTAACGTGCTTCTGAGATCCCTGTGGATGTAACAGGGGAATGGACTGTTCTCCTACAGAGAGTTGTGGCAGCTCCTACAGAAATAACTGAACCTGAATAGACGGTAGCTCTTTTCCTTCGAAGGTATTTGGGGCCGTTTGCGGTAGCAGTTTAAAATGATGTGGGAATGCACCTGGAAATGAGGTAGAAGCTAAGTCTCAGAAGACTAATGCTGAAGAAAACGCGAGTATATCTCAAGACAAGTTAAAAATCAACCATGAGCTAGTCGAGCTTCTAACAGAGCGCTCAAACAGTACGGTGAATAAATAAACAGCTCACGTAGGACAGCTGTTTATGTAGATCCTTCCGTGACAATAGGTGTCACTTGATGTATTACACAGCCTTTAGGCTACATAAAGATTTTGTAGTATTTAATTTTTCACTTTACACTGATGAGTGAAACATCATTTGTTCTCAAAGATGTCTTTCCCAAGGCAAAGTAAATCAGTGAGCTGTTGCCTTTTGCGGTCTCTTAAGTTGTTTTGAGGGAAGTGAATCTTTCCCCTCTCTTCTGCTGGGCTGTCTGCTTCTGAAGTCCGCTAATGGCTTTTAAATGTCGGTATGGGCTATTTGATATTAGTCATTCTGGAAAGGCTTTTCAGAGGAAAGTGCGTGCCTTTGGGGAGGGAAAAATGGTTGGAGGAACACTCCTACAACCAGGCAACAGGAACATTTAAGGTTAAAAGAAGTGGAGAAGAAAGAAATAGCAGCAGTTTTGAAAACTAGATTAGCGTATTTTTCAGCTGGTTAGGATTTTTTTTTGTTTGTTTTTAATATCTAGGTAATGAACAAAGGCCGCAGCTAACATTTGCTGTGTATTGTTTTCAAACCTTCCATCCACGTAAAAAGGAAATCTGCTGTGTGTAAACATTGTGTTGTCCCGAAGTCAAGTCCTACTCCAGGGAAATGGGTTTTTTTAAGAGAAGGAGAATTTGATCCTCGCACTAAAGTAAGTAGGATATCAGCTCTTAAAGCAAAGATGTGTGTTTCTTTCCCAGCAGAAATGAGCACCTTCAGTGACTTGAAATGTCCATTTCAGGTGGCAAACTGACCGGTTTAAGATGTCCGTGGATATAACTTTCCTTGGGACAGGCTCCGCGTACCCCTCTCCAACGAGGGGCGCGTCAGCGTTAGTGCTTCGCAGAGAAGGGGAGTGCTGGCTCTTTGACTGCGGAGAGGGAACTCAGACACAGTTTATGAAAAGCCATCTGAAAGCAGGTTAGCGTTCTTGCAAGTTATTGTGATGAGGGGAGGGGAAAAGTTGCAGAGGGTCTAAACAAAATACTTTGTCCTCCTGCTTATATTATTTGGGTATATGCTAAACATGCGTGAGCACCGGAACGTGCTGCATTTGGGTGGCAGTTGCTGAACTTGCTGTGCAGTAGCCCTTACTTGCCCTTTGGTAGAGAATTGCGTTCGAGAGCCAAACTCTTCTGAATTCATTTTTTAGGCCTTGTGATTTCAAACATAGACCACGAACCTAAACTTTCATTGTTCTGTGTTTGACTGAAGACAGCTCCAGTCAATACCTGCTGTGAATCTTCCTGTCAATAGATATTTTGCTTTTGTTTTTGAATACAGTTGTGTGTATTCCTATTAGCTTTTACGTTTTGGCAAATAACGTGGAAACCCCACTTGCTTTCAGCCATTGTGCTTTTGCAGTCTCCAGTGGCAAGAGCAGGCTTCTGACTTTCACAGATGAGTTTTAAAGATGGAATTAACGGTTGCAAACATAGAAACCACCTCCTGCTCCCTCAAAATCTGAATCTACCATGGGATTTAATGTCAAAGTGAATGAACTGAAGTACTGACTTGAACTAAATTTTTTCTGAAGTTAGAGATTGGTACCATACACACAAAATTTGCTTGCTCCTAATTGCTGATTAAGATGACTTTGGTTCCCTGACATCTTTCTGTTCACAAACTGCAGCACTAGAGAAACTGCAAGTCGTAGTGGTTGCCCCCTTTGTAGAAAGGAGCTCCTGAAGTGGTCTGGGTAAATACAAGCTGGCTAGCTCACTGTGAGACTGCCAGCTGGAACAGTGTATCTAGTTTTGATGTCGTTTCTGTTTGAGTATGTTTTCTATGGAAAGGAAGGCAGAAAAGGCCACCAAAAGACTCAGTGGCTGGAGAAAATGCCATATAGCAAGGAAGAAGGAACTTGATTAGTTAAACGAAGAGCCTGATGCAGCTTGGTTAATACATACGTATCTTTAATAAGAGAAAATTCTGGGCTTTTTTAATATAGCAAGGATAGGGTCCAGTGCCTTGAAGCTGGAGTGAGACAAAGTCAGTCTGGAAACAAAGCTCAAATCTTGACGTGAAATTTTTCATGTATTTGGTAGGAACCGTGGGGGTCTGGCTCTTTAAAGAACTTTGAATCAAAATTGTTGTGTGTTTTTTTTTTTTTGAATTACACTCATTTCATGTATTAAATGAGTGTATTAAACTAGAAACAACACAAATTCCACCTTATGTTTCTCATTAGTCCACAGTTACCATGCAATATATCAAAGTGCAACCACTTTCGAGAACTGCTTTGCGTTTTAATATGGCAGATGTCACCAGTTGATCCAGTTCCACGCTGTTAGCACGTTTTGCTCAGAAGTAGCTAAAACTTACGTCTCAGCAGTCTTTTTTGACAAATCATTTGTAAGTCGAAATAAACCTCGTGTGAAAAGTTATCACTATGGTAGAAAAAAATACTTAGTGGTTTGGGAGTTAGTTCTTAAAGGTGGGTTTTATTTTCATTTCCCTCCTTCCTTTCGTTTCTTTCTCTTCTTTTTGCCAAAAAGTGATTAATTCCTGAGTTGCCATGGTGTTCGCTTATGTTCCTCTCTTTTTTTTCCTATTGTTCTAATCAATAGGTAGAATTACAAAGATTTTCATAACTCATCTTCATGGTGACCATTTTTTTGGACTTCCTGGCCTGCTGTGTACGCTGAGCCTCCAAAGTAGCCCTGACCCAAACAAACCACCCATTGATATTTATGGACCATTAGGACTGCAAAACTTCATATGGACGACTATGGAGCTCTCCCACTCGCAGCTTCTGTTTCCTTACGTTGTTCACGAACTTGTACCTACACGGGACCAGTGTCCTGCAGAAGAGTTTAAAGAACTTCCTTGTCTGACCAGAGATGAAATACCTTCAGAGGAGGTGCAACAGAGGATACTCCACCTGGATCCTGTAGAAAACTCGTACTTGCTAGTTGATGATGAGCAGTTCGTTGTGAAAGCATTTCGTCTCTTCCACCGCATTCCTTCATTTGGCTTTGTCGTGGAAGAGAAGCCACGGACGGGTAAACTCAATGTACAAAAACTAAAAGACCTTGGTAACTACTTTGACTTATTTTTTCCTCTTTAATTTTAGGGCTCTGGAGATCAGTATTCTGTGGAACTTATTCCTGAGTGCCTTTACAGTATTACTGCTTCTTGCTGCCTTTGCATCAGAGCTCTAATTGCCTTTCTTACACCGATGGGAACTGTTAGATGCCTTTGTTAGACCGGAAAGGCATGTTCTGAGAGCAGCTTGTTCACATTGCAGCTTCAGATGCTGAGAAGTGATCAGCAGGCAGCAGATGTCCAAATGCATGTGCTCAAGCTGAGTATTGACTCCAGTTTTCAGCAATTGTAGTAAAATTGGGTTCACAAGCAGCAGAAATCTTTTTCTGACCACCTTTCTAGGTATTCTAGTAAATTGGAGCTGTGTATATCTCTCCATAATTCATTTTAATCCCATTTTCTAGTAAAAACATTTTAATACGTTATACCAATGCAGCAGTTTGAATCGGTACACCACGCTACTGCCAATTAGTATTGCAGACTACTCTCCTATTGAGAAGAGCAAACAAGTTCAGAAGTTAAGGTTTAAAAAGCATAACATGGCTTTCAGAGAAAGGTATGGCAGTGTATTTGCATGACTTTATTGACTCTAGTAGGGAGAACGTAGCTTTTTTCAAAAGCACCTTCTGTCAAAGTTACAAGCTTTTTATTTGTATGAGGAATGGGAAATGTCAATTGCTACTTTTATTGAGGTTTTATTTTTTCAGTGAGGCAGCTCTACGTGTAGTGTATTTCTTCTTCAAAGATCTTTGAAACCCGACATTGATCCTGGCGCTTACTGACTCTTTTGCTTTTATTTACCAGGAGTTCAGCCTGGTCCTCTATATGGAAAACTGAAGAATGGTATTACAGTTGTTCTAGAAAATGGAATAACTATTTCTCCTTCGGATGTCGTAGAAGACCCTATTCCTGGAAGAAAAATTTGCATTTTAGGGGACTGCTCGGGGGTGGTTGGAGATGCAGCCATGAAGCTTTGCTATGAAGCAGATATATTGATTCATGAAGCCACGTTGGATGATAGCCAAGAGGAAAAGGCCAGAGAGCATGGTCATAGCACTCCAAAAATGGCATCTGATTTTGCAAAATTGTGTAAAGTTAAGAAACTCGTTTTGACTCACTTCAGTCAACGATATAAACCAACTGCTCAAATAGGTGAAGGAGATACTGACATAACAGAACTGAAGAGACAGGCAGAGTCAGTGTTAGATGGTCAAGAAGTAACACTAGCTGAGGATTTTATGACAATAGAAGTTCCAATGAAAAAGCAAAAATAGTAGCATTAACAGGCTCTGCGTGACAATGTGAAGTAGGCTAGTGTTCAGTGGCACTTAAAACTAGCAGTAGGGTTTCTGGTATCCAAATTAGCTCTATGGTACATGGAGAACAGTTGCAAACTGGAGAAGGATGGAGAGAGTACCAGGTACAGTTATCATCACTTTTGCACAGAAAGAAAAAAAGACGCTCAGAAATCTGGAATTCGGGATAAATTCTTCGGTGATTGCTGCAGACACCTAAGCTGGCCAGAAATCGGAACGTGCAGGCATAAACCTTCAGAGCCTAGACATTTCACTTGCGCTAAAGAAAGATCCCTAGAACAGACTACTGGATTATTCCACTCGATACGGTCTCCAGGAAGGTTTCTATTCTACAGCAGAATTTAAAATAACTTGCCCCTGTTACAAGCTTTTGAACAACATCTATTTCAAACTTGTATACAGTATTTTGTAACTATTTATCTGATTTCTATGTAAGAGGGCTATTACACTAAAACTAATAAAGTATTTATAACTCCGCCAAATATTTGCAACTGGTGGTGTTGCTATGCTCAAGTTGAGGAGTTTTTACAAATACTCCCTTTGCATATAAAATTTTCACATAAATAACTGTAGTTTAGGCCTCCTGTCGGAGGTGAGTCACTCTTAACAAATTGATTCATTTGAAACTCCAAAGTGTGAGTCCTAGGTTTGCATACCTGTTCCCTGCATCACAGAAGTTTTGAAAGTATGCTCCGGTGCTCTTTAGGCAAATGAAAAGTAATCTTTCCTAATGCGTTCCTCCAAATGTGTTTTCAAAGGCAGATTATTCTGATGAGAGCGTATTTCTGCTAGTAGAAATACACCTACAGGAGGAATTCCACCTACGTTTAGCTGGATCTATTTCTCCAATGACTTTATTTGTGCAGTGTAAGTGACCTCCAGGCCAACTTTAAATCTCTCTCCCCTTCCTCAAAACTAGTTAGAATTTGGAGTTTCCCACATTTTAGCTCAATTTTCTGTTCAAAAATTAAATGAGTGCTTTTGAAAAGTCAGTCCTAGATATGTTTCCTTTAGCATGGGTTCCTGAAAGCTGAAATACTTCATGGCTTTCTAATAAACACTGAAAACTTTGGCAGGTGTAAGTGCAGCTGCTAGAGCTTATGCTTGTGCTTTTGTTGAATTGATGCTAATGCAGATGGAAAATGAATTTGTTTTAATTTACCGTTTACCTCCCTGCTTTAAATCTGGAATAATGAAGCTATAAAAGTGAAAACAATGCCGCTCTTTAAAAATCTCTCAATTGTAAATGATGTACCACTTTGCACTATCTGTTCTTACGCATTGGCAATCTTGACCCAGACCGAGCTGGTGGAATGAGAAAGTTAAATCCTGCGTGTAATTTACTGTACTCTTCACGTTCTCTTCAGTAAAAGTGTGTGTGGCTGTAACGAAGCAGCAATTTTTGAAGAAGAATAAAAGGAGTGTGATTTCCTAATATTTGTCTGAACTGGTCAAAGTGAATTGGAAGTCTTACCCTTCTAACAGGCTCTTACTTATTTTATCTTAGTGCTACCACTTTAACTCCGAACTGAATTACACCAATGTTAATGTTTTGTAACAGTATTTCAAATACACGTATATGGTCTGCGGAGGAACACTTTGATTTCTTTAAAAATTAAAGCAGATCCTGACCGGAAAGGCTGCAGACTTGAACAACATGACATTTGGAGCAGAAAGTCACTGATCTCTATGACTTCTCTCTTAAAAAAGTGGTGTAAAAAAGCTAGAGGAGTCTGCAGACTGCAGCAGTGTGCTCTTTCCACCCAGAGATTGTTTTTCTTTTGTAAGATAATATGCTGGACATTAGCAATAATAGCGGGTGCAAAGAGCTTAATATCACCCTCTGCTTTATGTAGTCAAAAGCTGAATAGTCTTCAGCTACTGTATGCCTTCCTACAGCGAGAGGACAACATCTTTTGCTGTCTCGAGCATGAGCAGCGCTGCGTTGCTCAGCTGCCTGTCCGTCAGCATTGGAACAACTGCAAATTTGTACCTGCAAGCCGTTCACAGTTGTGATGTGAAATTCAGGAAACAACTTCAAGGCTTTGTAGAGATCCACTGGACACTGTGTGCAAATGGCAAAACCGAAGAATGGAAATGATAGCAAAGGAAAGTCCAAAAGCCTATGCAGCCTAAAATGTATGTAACCAAGGCTACAGCTCATCTTCCTTGGGTGCTGGATCCTACCTCTTAGGATAGGGTTTATGCATCCTAGAGGTAAATAAGGTTTGGCATTCCTGTGGTTGGTTAATTGCTGTGAATTCAGGAAAATCCTCAATTCCCATTCAAATCAAGGAGGGTGCGGATAGGTGGTACGGGCGAACCAATGTCCCAGTTTGCTGCCGCTGAGGGGAGGAGGCTCGTTCCTCCGTGCCCTGCCTTCCCAGTGCCCTCCGTGGCCACGTGGTGCGGCGCCCTGTGCCAGGTCTGCTGCTTGCCTGGCTGAGCAGCCAGTAATTCAACTTGCTAACTCAGAAGAAAACTCCCTACTGGGCTAATTTGCAGCGGGATTATGGAGTTGAATTGTCTTGCTGTGTGACTAGTGCAAGAGCTGAATGAAGGAGGGAGCAGAAGTGCGTGGCCAGAACTGGAGAGCTGCCTTTGGGCTTCCCTTTTTTGAGTAGGAGGCAAGCCAGCAGATTGGCTCAGTCGTACCACACCACTACATCCTAAATAAATTCTGATGAGAGCAATTTTCTTTTGGATAATAAGAGCAAGGAGAAAAATGTATCTAATTGAGGCAGTAGGCCAGATCTGCTCCAAGTATTAGGTCTGGGTCCTTTCTTCTGTTGCAGAGAGCTGACATTAGTGCATTTTTGATGGCAATTTGCTCTCTACAGGCGGTCAAAGCAGCACGCCGGGCTCTCTATCTCTTTTCATGTAAAGTGGGAAGAGATATTGCAAGTTACCTAGTCTATACTCAGGGCCAGATATGGCTGCCATTTTTTAAAGACAGTTTCTTTGTGTATGCTTGTGAACAAAGTTATGTGAAATTCCTGTTTATTTTGGATTTTTTTTTTGGTAATTGTAATCAAATTATAGTTTCCTCCCTTTTGTCAGGCCCGTGTGGCTCTACTTCCTATGGTCCCCTTTTCTCTTCTCTGTACATATGGCTGGATACTGAATGATTTTAAAAACCTGACCACTAGGGAGACTTGAATTAAATTAATAGAATTATGTGTGCCAGTAAGGACAGAAGAACCTGGACCATAAAATGCTTATTTTCCCTATTGATGGGTTCATCTTTCCATTAAGCATTTGTTAGTTGTTGGAGAGTGAGGCTCCTTTGGGTTCAAGCATATCTGCCTGAAAGTATTTTGTTTGACAGCGAGTAAGTAATGTGATAATATACTAGAAAGCTTGTTAGGGTCACAGATGGAGGTTTGGGCAATCTCTTTTTATTTGCACAGCTTCTCAAATGGAGAGAAATCTGAGATCCTTGATTTCCCTTTTTAGTTTAGTCTTTAAACGCATTCAAAGTTAAAAATACTTCACTCTGGAGAGAAAAAAAAAAAAAAGACATGACAACCTGTGTAGCTCAGAAGTCAGTATTCTTATTTTAATCTTAATAGGCATGTCAAGGTCCAAAGGATGAATTTCTCCCATACGCAAGCAAATATTGCATAGCACAGATTAAAATTTCCAGCTGTGCAAATTGCCCTTTGAATAGCACAAGCTGCCCTCAGAGGCTCAGGTAACATTTCCTGCCCTTTAAAGCGTTGTAGGCCAAGTAAAATAGTCTCTAGCATTTAGTACTCTTGTCAAGTAGCTGGCTGCTGCTGGCTGATGTGCAACGATTGCATGTGGATTTGGTGTTGCAGCAAATGAAGAGATCTAATTAAAGGTCTAATCCTGTAGAACCTGAGTTACCCTCAGCTCCTAAATCAAAATAACTTGAAGGGCTGCTCCTGCTGGATGCTGACGGCCTGGCACTTCAGAGGGGGTCTCCTGTCTCGTCCTGTGTTTCGTTCTGTGAGGGTTGCATAATACACAAATAGGGATTTTTATGGTGCCTAGCTATCTGTGGGGGAGAGAAAGGGGAAAGCAGGGAGGAATTCTGCTTTTCTGACTCTCCCCTTTCCTCTCCTCATTGTCTGAGAAAATTAGAAAATATCTGGCATGACTACCTTCACAACTCTCTCATGCCAAAATGCAAAAGGATTCTTGTTGAGCTAAAGAAATAAAACATTACGGGCTTTCATTTCTGAAAGTGATACTGTGGAGATGTATGCCTGCCATCAAGGTCAGGAGAGTTTGGGGGCAATGGGGGCTTTTAAGCAATTCTGATTGATTATTTATATGTAAGTAAAGATTTGTGAGCTTTAAAAGCTTGGGTTTTGGGTTTTTTTTAAATTTTTCTACTTGAAGATTTCCCTTAGTTTGCTTTCTTTTCAGCTGGTACCAGCAGAGGGACTGCAAAAGGAGCTTATTATATTACGGGAAAGAGGAGGAGGGAGAAAATAATATGTAAAGATTTTTTTTAACACCACAGATGTTATGCAGTTTTACATATAGTTGCTAACTCAATTGATAAACATGAGGCTAAATCTCTTGTCTGTTGGGCTCTGCATGAACTTGCAAAAAAAGCTCATGAACTGGTGACCCAAAGCTCAAAAACATGTAGCTGTTCCAAGGGTGGCACAGTCTTTGTAGGGTATGGATTCCGCTTTCAGCACATCTCCTATGCAGCCTGTCATCAAGTCTGGGCTCCAAATCCAGCTGGGGAAAGGAATTTCTGATGTTAGAGGTGGTTCAGTTTTTGATAACTACTATCCAGACCACATATGTGACTATTTGTCTGTCTGTGCTGAAGAAGCGGAATACATAATCTTCATTTAGAAGCTTTTTTTTTAATAGACTTTTAAAATAATTTTCTATTACTGAATTATGTTCATTTATGAGGAAAAATATATTAATTATTTACCTAGTACGTTTTCATTCTATAAATCTAATTTCTGGCAAGACAATAGGACTCACTGAAATCGGTGGTTTGGCATGTCACTAGAACAACTTAATGCATTTTTTATTAATAATAAAAATATATTGATTGGGATCTTGAGATAAAACAAGCTGCAGAAGTTTGATCAAAGTAACGTTTTTGGGTGGGGGAGGAATGCTAAAATATAACAGGTTAACTTGATCTCACTGCTACAGGTATTTTATATTTCAAAAATAAGTTTAAGTTCAAGGGAGTTTTGGTAGCTGGAAAAAGTACTGTTTTGCTGGACACGGTATTTCTGCAGGCTTTCAAATTTGCCATAATAGCCTACAGATGTCCTTCCTAGTACTAATTGTTCCTATAGGTGTTAGGAGCTATAGGAGATACTAGCTCAGCATCTTTCATGGTGAAGTTTCTACGTGGTAGTTAATAACAGTCCTCTAACAACTCTTCCTTGCAGATTCAACTGAATCCTTCATTCGCGTGTCGGTGCAGTCTGTTACGTGATCTTGCCGGGCGTCACCAGCGGCTGCTGTGCCCAGCGATGCTGCTGGAACATCTGGAGGCTCAGATGAAGCTTGCTGCAACCGAGATCCTCCGGTGGCTCTGGCAGGAGCGGCTTACTGAGCATGTCACTGAAATCCCACATTTCAGCTTCTCCACCTGTTAGGTAGGGATATTATTACAATTGCTTTGTGCACTTAAATATTCCTATGTATAAACACAAATAGTTACCCCATCAGCTTGAAGTGCTTGAAGTCAAGTCTGACTGCCTCAGATCTTTCTGTCTGCTCTGGTTAATCTTGAGTTTAGGTAGACGCTACGTTAGCACATCTGTTATTATACATTTAGCACTTGTACGATACTTAATTCAGATCTTTTCAGATTTTAATACAGCATTGATCCTATAAAATCGTATTTATCTTAATCATAATATTAAATAATGGAACTGCGAGGTCTTGTTTACAAAGAATGAGGCCAGGGAAACGAGGGTGATGATCAACAGCAGCAAAACTTCATGGCACATCAAAGGATTAACATTCCGCTGAGTAACTGAATTCAAGCGACTTGTGTGTGTGTGAAACGATATGATGGAAATGCCAGATTAGTTTGAAAAATAAGAATCTTGAACACTACACACACTGAAAAATTTGCAATTTCATACCGCACTTCTGAATTTGCAGAACCTGGAGGGTTTACGTGTTAGCTTGTTCATACCTGCTTGCTAGAATATCGTGACAGATTGGACTGAATTTCCTAACACCCACTTCCCTTTCGTTTACACTGTTGAAAACACATTTTTGCATAGGAAGATCACTGTCCATTGAAAAGATATCTAAACCATAGTGTCCCGTAACAGTAATTCACTGCATCATCTCCTCCAACCTCTTAGATGGGGCTTTGGCTCGCAGAGTATGCCTTGAAAACAAACTAGTGGTATTATAAATGGAAAGAGATGTAACAAGTTATATTTAGACTTATTATTTGCCATTATACAATCAATGTGAAATCTCTAAATTATACCGCTTATTTCACAGTGCTCGGTGTTCAGCATTAACATTTTGAAGCTTTCATCCATGTATTTGAACAAATTATCTCTCTGGATGAATGGGCTTGCAGCTGCTTCCCCCAGAGAAGAAGTAGAAGGGAGAATAGATTGTGTTTACAAACTGCAATGTGTTTAATGATTTTTAAAAATGATTATAGTGACATACCTTGGAGAGGGAGGGGAAGCACTCGTGCATAACTAGCATCGAAACAGTCTTTGTCAGCAAATTTAGATCATTTGCCTCTTTTAGGAATCTACAATAGAGGAGCACAGGCTGGCGTAACTAGTGAGAGCTCCCGGGAAGCGCGTATGGGGATGTTTTGCATTGCGTGCCATGAGTATTGCACACCTCCATCAGGAGACGTTTTCTCCTTTGAACTTTTGCTCTCATCTACCATTCATAATGTTAGTTTCTAAGAAAACATACTTCAGAAACAGATAATTTGCAATTCAGTCAGCAAATCCTGGTCTTCTGCATGCTGTGAAGAGGCCAAAATTACATCTCTCCTGGAAAACATAACAAATATAGTAATGTTATACAATACTTTTCATCAGTATTTAATCAGTAGCCTTCTTCAGGATGTGGAAGTGACTATAAATGGCTTAGTCTTGGGAGCTGGAAATTTCACTATAGGGTGGCAATATAGCAAATCACTTCCCTTAAATCACATCATTAATTTCTAAAAATTTCCATGATGTACCGCTTCCTACTAGGGTAGCTGTGATAATGCATACCAGCAGCTTGCGAAACACCCCCCTTATTTACCCGCCCCCCAAAAAGTGTTTTGCAGTGGATATCATATTTCATACACCTTTCCCCTTCTATTGTGTGTTCTACCGGTGGTTCAGCAACACGAGGGTAGAGAGAGGTAGGCTTCTAGTTGAAAAAATGAAAAAAAAAAGAATCTTTTGAGCTGAACTCTTTGAAGAGCTTATTTTTCCTGAGACAGGTGATGAAAAACAGGAAAAGCAGTTCCTGCGCTGGCCTTGGACGCAGGAATCTAGGTTTGTTTTTCACTTGTCCCTTCCTGGAGGACCATCACAAGTGCTCTCAGTGCTCAGTGTACACCCACCAAGCAAGGCGCGTGTTCCCCCATCTCCGCTCCTGCAGCCAAGCTGGCACCTCGTGCTTTTGAAACTAGATGTTTTGGCCTGTCTCCAGCCCCCACATCCCTGACACAGCTGGCTGATGGTTTGAGAGCCACCGCACTGGGTTAAACAGAAGACTTGTGGCAGGTATGGTTTAAGCAGTACTTTTGACAAATATAACTGTAGTGTAACCCCCCCCCCCAGATGCATTGTGCATTGTGCATCTAGGTCGAGGGTGTTTCCATTTGAATGTTGCATGATTAACAGTCCCACCTGCCACAATTTAATCTGGGCCTCACTCCATAGAGAAAAACATAATTCTGGCTTGCTTTTAGCAGAGCTGCTCAGCTTCAGAGTTAAATTGCGTCTGCTTTGAAGTAAGGATTTTCAGTGTATTAACGTGTAATTCCTCGCGCGCTTGAAACTGCCACCAGATTAAATAATCGTGCCATCTTCTGATGTTTGCTCCTGGGCTTGCTCTGTCCTCTTGCTCGCGCTGGCACAGGCCTCTGTGAGGCTCTGCAATGAGCTTTATCAGGGAACGGTTCCAGCCAAAAACTAACTTGGCAAGCAGAAACAGTTGCTCTCAGCTGGATCGATTTCCTGATGCCGTTCATCATGCAGCTGCAGGAGGGGGACAGCGCGAGAGCATGCAGCCACGGCTGGCAAAAAGTCAGCCTTAGTCCCTTAAGAAGCTATGCTGGCTAATACCAGTTTAAAGCTTGTGGCCAATGATAGTCTTAAGGAACCTCCTCTGACTACCAAAAACGTCCGTCTTCCACCCAGTCTAGGCATAGCATGGTGTATAGATAAGTTGCTTATGAATTAATATATTATGCCTGCGCACAAAACTCTTAAAACACAGTCTTCCTACCTAATAGGAGTCATCTAACTGGTTCCTAGGGGTGAGTAGTTTTTGTGAGTACAACTTAAATGAAGCGGAATAAACTAGACAACTAGCGGGGGACGACGCTGTTCAGCATTTGCTGCCTTTGTGGACTGTATACCAGAACCAAACCCCATTTTAATCTGCAGAAACTAGTTACTTGGCTTGGGTGCACTAATTCCAGCTAATTTCCTGGTGTCAGCAAGCCTTAGCGGCTCCCAGATCAAGTATTCAAAATAAGACGGTCTTTGTCAGATAACAAAAAGAGCTGTCAGCATGAGGAACTTGCTAGGATACCAGAAAGGAAGGGGATTGTCGTGATTAATGGTGTTTGATGCTGTTTCCTGTAGGTGTGGGTGAAACACAGCGAGATGATTAACCTGCCGGGATGCCCATTTCTCGCACTCTGTGCCGTGCCCGGTCCTTCTGCGCTAGGTCCATCACTGAGTCATCCGGGCATCGCGTGTCTCAGAAACGAGCCGCGGTGGAACGACGTCCAGGCTCGGCTGAACGTGGGAAGGCAGCGCCGAAACACTATTTGGCGTTTTCTTCTGCCAAAGCGCCTTTCCTGATGGATCCAAGGCTCGGCGGGAAGGACGGAGGAGGTGTGTTGGGGCTTCGCCGCCGCTGAGCTGTACCGCCGCACGTTGCTCTGACATAGCTGGCCTGAGAAAAGGCACAGCCCTCGAGGAACGGCAAAATCACCACGTTGTCCCAGAGATAAACCGAAAGCTCCCGACGAGGAACGGTTTGAGGCTGTTTTTGATCTCTGTAGCATGGCTGCGTTTCTGCTAGGCACTGTTCAGAAGTGCCTCCATGCTGTTTCTTGCCCAGGTGATCGAGGTGAAGCTGATTTGAGTTTGGGGAAGAAAGGGTAGATCCACTTGCCATCTTCTGTGGCTCTCTCTTGCCCTTTTTGCCTGAGGTATGACCCGCTCCCAAGAATCAACTGGAAATTGTCATTCAGCGAGTTTCTCGCTTTCACAGCAACCTCAGGCATCAGTGAGCTGGTAACTTCTGTCCCCTTTCTGGGGTGGGTCTACTGCGTTGGCAGCTGATGTACTAACGCTCTCCAATATGTGATTGGGTGGCCGTTGGGGGGGGGACAGCTGGTGTGCGCGTGTTTGGTGGGAACGGTTGGTGTGTGTTTGGAGGGGTCGGTTGGTGCGTGTGGGGGGACGGTCGGTGCGCGTGTAGGGGACGGTTGGTGCGTGTGGGGGGACGGCTGGTTCGTGTGGGGGGACGGTCGGTGCGTGTGGAGGGGACGGTTGGTGCGTGTGGAGGGGATGGTCGGTGCGTGTGGAGGGACGGCTGGTGCGTGTGGGGGGACGGCTGGTGCGTGTGGGGGGACGGCTGGTGCGTGTGGGGGGACGGTCGGTGTGTGGGGGGGGACGGTTGGTGCGCGTGGAGGGGACGGTTGGTGCGTGTGGAGGGGACGGTCGGTGCGTGTGGAGGGGACGGTCGGTGCGTGTGGGGGGACGGCCGGTGCGTGTGGGGGGACGGCTGGTGCGTGTGGGGGGACGGTTGGTGCGTGTGGAGGGACGGCCGGTGCGTGTGGGGGGACGGCTGGTGCGTGTGGGGGGACGGTCGGTGCATGTTTGGAGGGGTCGGTTGGTGCGTGTGGGGGGACGGTCGGTGCGTGTGGAGGGACGGCTGGTGCGTGTGGGGGGACGGTTGGTGCGTGTGGAGGGACGGCTGGTGCGTGTGGGGGGACGGTTGGTGCGTGTGGAGGGGACGGTGTATGTGGGGGGTCAGTTGGTGCGTGTGGGGGGACGGTTGATGCGCGTGGAGGGGACAGTTGGTTCGTGTGGAGGGACGGTTGGTTCGTGTGGAGGGACGGTTGGTGTGTGGGGGGACGGTCGGTGCGTGTGGGGAGACGGCCGGTGTGTGTGGAGGGACGGCTGGTGCGTGTGGGGGGACGGTCGGTGCGTGTGGGGGGACGGTTGGTGCGTGTGGAGGGACGGCTGGTGCGTGTGGGGGGACGGTCGGTGCGTGTGGGGGGACGGTTGATGCGCGTGGAGGGGACAGTTGGTTCGTGTGGGGGGACGGTTGGTGCGTGTGGGGGGACGGCTGGTGCGTGTGGAGGGACGGTTGGTGCGTGTGGAGGGGACGGTGTATGTGGGGGGTCAGTTGGTGCGCGTGGAGGGGACAGTTGGTTCGTGTGGAGGGACGGTTGGTGCGTGTGGGGGGACGGTCGGTGCGTGTGGGGAGACGGCCGGTGTGTGTGGAGGGACGGCTGGTGCGTGTGGGGGGACGGTCGGTGCGTGTGGGGAGACGGCCGGTGCGTGTGGGGGGACGGCTGGTGCGTGTGGGGGGACGGTCGGTGCGTGTGGGGGGACGGCTGGTGCGTGTGGAGGGACGGTCGGTGCGTGTGGGGGGACGGCTGGTGCGTGTGGGGGGACGGCTGGTGCGGGGACAGTCACGCTCAGCCAGCCGCCCGGGGCTCGCTGGCCTCTGAAGAGCTCAACCCCGCCAGATCCGCGCAGAAGCCGCCGGACCCTCCCCCGCGGCCGACGCGCCGTTAGCGCAGCGCGGCGCTGCACCGGGGACTTCCCCCGCCCGCCCCGCGCCGCCGGCGAACGCCAACCACAAAAATAAACCTCGGAGCGCGCCCGCCCGCCCGCCTCGTTCGGAGCCTCTTGGCGGCGCGGCAACCGCGGGGCTGGCCCCGCGCGCAGGCGCACTGCCGCCGGGGTGGCGGCGCGCGGAGCGGAGCGGAGCGGAGCGGGGCGGGGGGGGCGCCGGCGGCGAGGAAGCGCTCCGCTGTGGTGGCGGCGGCCGCGGCGGCGGGTGGGGGGTGGCGGCAGCGGCGGCGGTAGTGGTGTTACCCGGATGTCGCGCATGCGCGGGGGCGGCTGGACGTGTCGGCGGCGGCCCCGGAGCGCGAGCGACAGGAGCGGCGGCGGCAACAACAACAAGGCGGCGGCGGTGGTGGCGGTGGTGACGGGGGCGGCCGCAGCGGGGCGGCCGGATCCTCCCCTCCCCCGCGCCGCCGGCCTGTGAGCGCCGCCCCGGCCGCAGCCCGGGGAGGGGAGGGCAGGGCGGGGGGCGGAGGCCTGGCCCCGCTCCGCCGCGCCGGGGCCGGCAGGAGGCGAGCGAAGGCCTCCCCCCCCCTCCTCTCTCCCCACCGCCGCCGCCGCCCCTCACCACAGCCGCAGGCCGCGCCCGGAGAGCGGCTGCTCCGCCGCCGCCCGCGGCCCAGGTAACATCCGCTCTCGGCTGCCGCCCGCCCGCCCGCCGAGGCCGCCCGCTCCGCTCCCCCCCCCCCCCACTTTCCTCCCTCCCTCCTGCTCTCCCTCCTCGCCCGCAGCGGCCCTTTCCCCGCCGCCGCGGGGCCTGCGCGGGTGGGTGGAGGGGGCCGGGGGGCCTCCGCGCACACGCCCCCCGCCGGGGGCCCCCGCGGGCCGCCGACCGGCCGCCCTCCGCGCCGTCCCCTTCCCGGGCCTTCCCCGCCTCCTCCGCTTTTCCTAAAAGAACATATAATCCTTCCCCCCCCCCCCCCCCCGCCGCCTCCCCCATCCCCCTCCTTCTCCTCTCCTTTTTTTTTTTTTGGGTGGCCTGTCTTTAAGATTTTCCTGCCAGTCTGTCCCCAGTTAAACTTTTCTCCGCCGTGCCTTTCCTGCGGACCGCTCGCTCTCTTCATGCTCTCTCCCGTGCGTCGGTTACGCCGTGTGTTTTTGTTTGAGGTGCAGCGTGTTTAGTTCTTCGAAATCTGCCATTTTATTTACAGTAATAGCGAGCTGCGTGTTTAGCCTGTTCCGAGCTGGCCCTGGGCTGCTAAGTACAGGAGATTGGTTAAAGATGCCTTTTTTTTTTTTTTTTTTTTTAATCTGTTCTTCCTTCCCCCTTTCTGGGGGTGTGGGTTTTTTTTGGGGGGGGGGCGGGGAGGTTTGCGACTTGCTGCATAGTTGAGTCTTACGGGATTAACCGCTGAAGGTTGGTTGATTTATGGGGTAATCTGGTTGTGGGTTAGATGTATTATTACTTAGAGCCCAAATTGTACTGCTACTAACCGATTGTTGTCAAACGCACACGGTCAGACTAGGATCGTGGTGTCTTTTACCACCACCTCTCAAATCATCTTGGTCAAGAATGGTGTGCCACTGTCAACAGGCTGTCGTATTTTAATTTGTAAAAGTCTTGTAGTGGTGCTATTTGATTCAGGCATACAGCTAATTTCGTGTAAGTTGGTTGAAATAGCTTTATTGAGCTGTAAAATTAAACATGTTTTTCTGCTCCGGTGTCACGATAAGTAGGCAGCTTGTCCTTCTGGCCCTCTTCTTATCTTGGCCAGATTACTACTGGAAGGAGTTCTGCTCACTTTGCATTCGTGAACCTCTTTTGATTTATTTGTTGCATAAGCATGCATATTTAATATCGATATAGAAACTATTTCAAAGAGCTGAAGTCTAAAGAAAAGCAATAAGTGTCTCAAACTGATTAGAATTTTTTTTTTTTTAAGTAGATGACTCTCTGCATAACGCATTCAATTACAGCTGGCACAATAGGCGTGTGGGTTTGGAGAGGTATCAGCTTATCTAGGGGAGAACAAAGGTTCTCCGAGCAGTTTGTTCGATACTGTGGAGGAGCAGCCTTCACCGTGCTGCTGTTAAGGTCCCGTTGGAATTCTAGGACACTGTTTTCCTATGTTGTTAACCTTGTGAAAAACTCTACTTTTGGTTGGGGCTGGAATTTTCCATGCTTGCTTTGCCCAGAGGTGACTTTTTTTTTTTTTAAAGCTTGAACAAATGCAGAGAACATTATCCCTGTGCAGATTACAATAAAGAACAGATGTTATCTAATACACCTATTGCTAGGGTATCGAACTGCTATGTGCAAGTGAAAAATCACACCACTTCTGCCTGAGCAAGGTTTGACTCTTCCTTTTATTGCTTGGTTTAGCCACGGTTGTGTCCTCTGTTTGTGAGGTTTTGACAAATTACTGTTTGTCCTTATTGAAGGAAGGCTTTTGCAGAAAGATGAATCTTGCAGAATGTCCTGGAAAAAGGTTCAGTTTAGGCTCGTTCTGTCCTTCTATGGCAAGCGCTTCCACGGCCGGTGGCTTTCTGAGCGCGTTCTCTCCTCCTTTTCCAAAGTTTTTATCCCCTCCTTATCCACTAGTGTCTGTTCTGAAAACAGACCTCTTGATAGGTCAGGCACGAAGAGTGGCTTCTCAGATGTGATGTAGCGCGAGTCTCGGCGACTAGATCTGTGTTGCTGAAATAGATCCAACTGTATGTTATGCTAGAAGAATTTACTGCCCTTTCCAGTCTTGTAGTGTAATGTGTGGTCTTCCTTCTCTGGCCGTGCAGAAGCCTGTATTGAAAAGAGGAGTTTTTGACCTGTACGCTTTCTCAAAAATAAAAACTAGGGAGGGAAGGGAAACTGAAATGAAAAATGTAGCTTTCTAGGATTGTGAATGTGTGTTTATGTAGTCACATCAGCATGGTAGTATTAGCTATTTCATAGTGTCCTGCCCCCCACGTGCAGTCAAACTCAAAGACAGAAAAAGGATTGGGGGGCTTTTTTGCTGTTGTATTTGTTTCTTGAAGGATGGTGAAAAAAGTGGAACCTTGTGCAGCGGAAACGCTTACTGCGTTCCATGGACTGATCCGTGTACAGGGTCAGTCTGCTGCGTTAATAAAATGCTTTTGAAAGCAGTTGAAGCGAAGAGGTGGAAGCTGAGGGGAGTAAACAGGCTGAGAGCTACAGTTGGGCAGCTAAAACCTCAGATTAGTTTTCTTCCACACACAGTTGCTCACACTACTTCACGTGGAATAATTTTAGGACAGCTCTAAGCAGCAACTCTTTCATCTTAAAACTCTTCCCCGGTTCCTTCTATGCTGTAATATATCTTAAGTTTTTTTATCTACTGACAGTGAGATGAGCAGAATTGATACTGATGATTCAAACAGTATTCTGGCTAATGTACGTTGTTCCCGTAAAGAACGGGAAGGTAGCGTAGTACCTGCTTAGTGCTATTTTTGCTTTTGCTCTTTAATACTAATTAGTCTTATGTCTACAAACATTTTGGTCCTGTTCACCCTTTGGGCAAGGAGATAATAGTCTAATGTGCTGTAAAGTATCCGCAGTCAATTCACTTATTCATATCTTCATCAAATCATGAACTATCTTTTTTTATTGGTTGATGGATTTTTCTTTGTCATGTTTATCATGAAACTTCTACCACTGCGTTATTAAACAGCAAAACTCTGTAGTAATGTTTTGGTGTTCAAAAACTGTCGAATATATATGCTGCTTCTGACTTCTTTGTGTGTGTCTAATTTTGGAGGCAAGTGCTTATGCAAGACTTTTTCATGTCCCTTACCCATGTGAAATGTTCTGGCAAGATGCCAATTTGTATGCTATTCTAATGAGCCAGTTTGTTAGCATTGTGCTACTGCATGGTATCAAAATGTTGGAAATCTGTGACTGAGATTGCTGTCGCTGGTACATCTAACTCCCAGAGCATCACTGGCAGCTTCAAACCGCTCATTCTTATTTTTTTTCCTTAAATACTTTCCTCAAACAATTGCCTTCACATTTGCAACTTAGAAATTTGTTTTTGATCATCAGGATATTTTTCTCATTAATTGATTCTTTCAGCGTATCACTGCCCAGAATTACAGGCGGTACATCTCCACCTTTGACAGTGCACAGCACCATAGGTCCTTATCTGACTGTGGTGTGTCTTTGCTACCACAATATAAATGATAAATGTCTGTGTTTTTATTTTTTACTTTAAAGCTCAGACAGTATGAACTCTGATAGTAGTAGTACTACTCTGACCATTGTAGTAATGGCTACTTAAGTTATGGTGCATCATCAAGAATATTCTGCCCGCAGTCTTGCTGACTTGCTTAGACTGTTCTGCAATACGTTACAATGGAGAATGGCCAAATTATCTTAAGGTTCATAGCATAAATAGAAATGGTGTATTACACGTGGTGAATGCCATCAGATGCACTTGGTTGCCTGACATTGTCATCTTTATCATCCCTTTACTTGCTTGTAACACCTGCACTTGCAATGATACATCAGTATTAAAAATTCTCAGGGTTGTATATTTCGGTGCACCATAGCAGTTTTGGAAAAATACTGTGCTTAAAAATCTGTATTCATATTATTTGGAATGTTCTAAGTCAAAATACAGAAGCTAAGGTGACCCATGACTTTTGTCTGATCAGTGTGTACTACAAAATCCCTAACCTCTCTCAGCCTTGCTGTGTAAAGACTTCCTGGAGAAACAAGAGTTAGAGCCCTGAATGCGTTGTTTGGTATTAGGCACATGTGAAAATCTTTCTCTCTTTGGTTTTAACACTGCAGACCGGTTGGATTTCTATCACAACTGTTTATTTCAGACTTCTCGTGCGTGCCATTGCAAATCCATCTTGCGTTCTTTATTCACTTTTGACTTCTCGGTGCGTTCTGCCCCGTCCCCTACCTCCACCATTTGGCATGTTTATCTGCCTTCTCCTTAAGTGTTTTTGGGCCTTCAATACACTGTCTGTGTATGGAACATCTTTCCTGAACTAACCTGCAAGACTATTTGCCTTTCTGCATCAAAGTCTTTCCAAAGGCCCCCTGCTGTCCCGACACGTACAGAAACTGTTTGTCTTACTGTGCTAAGATTGTACTATATTTCTTGGCACTTTCTAATTAAATACAGCAATTACCATTTTGTTTTAAAAACTGAGATGCTAAAAAATTTGACTTCATCACTCTTAATCACGCTGGTTCTTGTATAATTTGTCCTTAAAGAATTGGAGTCTTTAAGGGAGTGTCTCAGGTTGTCTCTTTCAGAAAATGCCTGGTTTATTGTGGAAACTTACAAATAAAACATATGTTAAGAACGTGGCATGGAGGGGCTTTTGGCCCTTTGCCCGCGTCTTAAAGTAATTATCCAGTGGCATTTGGACTGTCACATTTTTAGACTGAGTTTCTTGGTGAATTTGATCCCTCAGCAGCTGTGATTGGCTTAAACCCTACTGTAAGTGAATAGGGTAGTGTATCGTATCAGCAGTGGGCCTGGATTAACCGTCTTGCCCAAGCTGTTGGATTGCTGGTTGCCTGTATCGTGTTGCTCTGGGTTATGTCCCTGACTTCCAGTTTCATCCATAGCAGCCTAGTTTTTCTTGTGTAAGCATGCTATTTCCTTTTCTCGTTTTGAGTAAACGTTTGGTGGTTCTGCCCAAATTGTAAAGTGTGGCTTCTGACAGCTGTATGAAGTTTTGAAAAGACAAAGAGGATTACATTTTGTGGGAGGAGAGCGGGAAGATAGCGACTTGCAAATGTTAAAAAGCGTTCATGTAAGGTTCTTAATAGTATATGGAGAAGAACTTGAAAGTTCTTTTCAAAAATCTGTTTTTGTAACTTCTCAGCAAATTTCAAACATGCTAGGGAATTTGAAATGAGTTGTTTGAAGGAAGGGGACTTTCAGATAAGTTATAAAATTTGCTCGGCCATATAGCCTGGGCGCATTGACAGATATTTAGATGAAACTCGTGGTGTTTTTAACAGCCCTTGCACTTAGATCTCTGAGCTCTGACTTCAGTTGTCTACTACTGTAACAAGACCTCTGTAAAAGCAAGGAAATCAAGTCCATGTGTTTTTTCTAATCACAAAAAACAGAAAAAATTAACTTTCTCCTACTAAAATTCTACTCTGTTCAGAACGTGTGCATGTGTGTCTGTATGTATGTCTTTGCACACTTTTTTGATTAAAAGTGTCAAAAGATCCCCTTTGTTGAAACGTATCTCAGCAATTCTAAGGCCTTGTGTGAGGCCTTCCAAATGATGGTATCTCTTATATACCTCGTATGCTGCATGAAGGGTTGCTACAACTATTTGGAAGTCATGCCTCACACTGTTTTTGTTACCCTTGGCTTTTGGTACGTATAAGCACTTGCTCTTAAGTTATGCTGGCTTATAATATTACCTTGCTGGTGCAGCTGAAGAAATGCTGGCAAACAAGGTGGAATATTAATTTTCTGTTCCATGATCCATTGCTTCACCCTTTGGGTGAGATCTCTAGTCTGCTTTTTATACTTTGCTTGTTTTTTTTTTTTTAGTATCAGCTTGGCCAGGAGCACCTTGCTTGCATAAATGGGAATGATCTCCTGGAGCTGTTAGCTAGCAGTAGGTTTTCATAGTTGTTGCGGAAGATTCTGGGCATTAAACTGGGTCTCCATTTTCTAGTGGTGTAACTGAAATGATTGCTATTTTGAGAGACAGAATTTAGTAGTTGATCTGAGAATAGTGGAATAGATTGGGTCAGTATTGTGCGTACTCTGCTTTACTACCGTAGGATAAACGTAAATGAAATAAAGGCACTGGCATGGAAGTAACATTACTTTCACCTACAAAAGTCAATAATGTATTTGATTTTAATTATATAAGATAGCATACTGTTACAGATGCGTATGTTTCTAGAATCTGTTTATATTGTTCAGGTAACCATTTTTGGCAGAATTGTCCACAGAAATGAAAGTGAGGCATGTGGCACCAGTGTTGCATCTTTAATTTTGAACAGCTGCTTCATGTTTTGAATTTCATTGCCTAGGCTGAAAAGATGCATCACCCTTCACCACGGCAGTGTTATGGAAGTAGGATGGACAGAAGAATTATAGTATTTGTCCTATTCTGCATCAGTCTTTAAGGAAGAGTTTCAGTTACTTATCCGTTCCCTGAGACGGGAGCGTGTTTGCAGTAGATCATCAAAGGTGTTCTTAATTACTTGTCATTTTAACAACTTTTCTCTTCCAGATTTATCTCCTCTCCCGAGGATCTTATTCTTGTTACAATTCTTAGACTATCACAGAGCGGTAATTGTTACACGCTTCTTTTATAACAAACCTACGTATTTATATTTTGAAATAAATTACTTTCCATAACATAAAATGAGGTACTTCTCTGTAACTTTATAGCTTCTTATGTTAGTTTGTCCCATTTTTCTTCTCTGTTCCCATCTTGTTACAGCAATAGGGAGAGAAATACATCTTGCATTCCCGGGTAGTCCTCATCAGGTGAAAGTGAAAACTTGGCTACAGACCCTGCGTCCTGCTGTCATTTTTCTCACGTTCTCCATCTCTTCTTGCTACCCTCTTTTCCCCCGAAGGACTTGCACCCATTGCTGTTTCCATGACCGTTGTGGGTGGAGGGAAGTAAGAAGGGCTTTGCTCCGTATGTTCAGCTCTACCTATTCCACCGCAATGCTAACCTTTAGCTGTAGTGTGGGATCACCTACTGAGGGGGAGTGCTAAATTACAGGAACGATATTGAAGTCTCACGCTTGCATCAAATGAATTGAAAGTTAAATCACACAAATAAGTATAATGTTGTTTTACAGAACATAACAGCGCTCCATATCTGGGGGCATGTTAGGACCTTATCTTCTAAACATATAATGCATTGAAATTGCATCTTGATTTTATTTGTACACATAAAAGTAAGAGAGTAAGAAGGTGTTAAGGCACTTCTTGAATGTGTGACTCAATCAAAGATAGGCTTGTAGAACTGCTTTGAGAGATACTAAATTTCTGGAATGTAAAAGAACTTGGCTTATCTGCAAAATCTACTAGTGCTTGTAGTGCTTCAGAAAAAATATGTCACAGCATTTATCAGTATATGCTAATTTGATAGCCGCTAGCTGACCGCCTTGTCCTGTGAATCAGGTTTGCAACATGAAAGATAGAATCTCTCTAAAGGAGGCTTCTAAAGGAAGGCTTCTGAATTACCACGCAATTACACACCAGCAATGTGTAACGGTATTCAAAATCCTAAACAAGTGGCCTGTCTTCCAAAAGTGCTGAACAGTCAGAAGCTCCTATTGAATGCCGTGGCAGCTGACGGGTGACTCAATGTTTCTGAAGATCATTCCACTTAAATACGGATGTATTTGCTTGATCTTAGTCTTCTGAAAGTCAGCATGCAAAATTCTCATTCATAGTTTTAGGGAACTACAGGCCTAATAAGCATTTCTTTATTTAAAACTCTTTTGGCTAATATCTTTATCTAGTCACTTATTTATGATTACTCTCTTATGCATATCTGGGGTGCTGTTTTATATTTAAGGAAAACGATGTTCTATTCTGTTTTAGCTGGCAAGCTTTTATAGATTTATGCGAGTACTGGTTGCCATGGAGAATGACTGGCAGGTTAAGCTTGACTTTTAAGAGACGTACTGAGTTGAAGTACAAAACAGCTAGCATTGAGGGAGAAACTTTAATAGCTAGGTAAAACGACCTTACTCAAACTTTTAGGGAATTGTTTGTCTTTGGGAGAAATTAAGTCCAAAAGCTTCTTTACAAAAGGAGAAAACTATTGACAATGGAGAGGGGGGAGATTTGTGATGTTTTTCCCGAGTATACCACAGTACATTGTATTCAGGTTGAAACTGGAGAAAATATTAAATAGGGAAGACTTTGTTTCCTTATGTAATTGTGCTGAAATTGTCTTACGTTATTGTTTTTACCAGACAATAAACGATGCATTCACGCAGTAATTTGCCTGATGCATTAACTTTCTAAATTAACAACCCCCTGTTATTGTTGTGCAATGCATTCATTTCCAATAAATAGTTGCTACTACTGTTGTATCTACTAACAAATGGAAAATTCCAATGCAGTAACAGGTCTTTGACTGGATGTGTTCCTCAGATACGTGAACAAACTTTTTTCCCTTAGGTATTGAAGTCAGATATATTTCATTGAAATTGCTTAGAACAACATGTTAGTTGTAAAAGACTTATATTTTAAGCTTACTCAGAAAATGTAAATGTAATAAAATCGATAATGTATATCTGCTGCCGGTGTTTTAAGAAAGTTAGGCCACATAGTTGTTAGGATTATATTGCCTGGCTGACTACCTGAACCCAGAGTTGCTTGAAGAAGCAAAGCAACTTTCTGACAGCATTAGACTCCTTTTTTGGTGATTGCACAAAACCTACTCTCCTAAGTCTCTGGATAAAACAAGATAAAGTGCAACAATTAGTTCCTTCAGAGTTGGCAAAGCAGTAAAGCTCTTCTCCTGAATTATGGATTAGAGGGACCTGGAAAAGGATGAGGTCTGCTAGTTCTGAAGAGAATGACATAACGAGCAGAAACCGCTCCAGGTGTATTTTCTTCACAAATGAGTTTGAAGGCCAAATATGTTACGATGAGCTTATTCCTTACCCTTATGTTTAGTGTAATTAAGGCACTTCTGTTTGACTGAGATCATTGGGAAATGCTTTTTGAATGGTTTTATTGATTTGTCTTGATCCGCTAGCTGGAATTTTCGTACAGCGCTGATTTATATAAAAGTGTGTTAAGCTAACGGCCAGATAACGTTTTTTGGCTCTTTGATTAGCAAAGAGAAATACTAGAGTTAGTCTGAAGGCAGAACATAGCTGAAATATTTTAACAGGACCATTAAATACAGCTGACACATGAGTCTCATTTACATTTATGCTTCTTCACTATTTAAATTTTGTTTAAATCAGTGCCCCTTGATTCCCAGTCAGTCTTTTTGCTTGATTTTGTCCAACCAGTGGAAAACATAGGAAATCAATGTCACTGTTCTCCTTTTCTTAATTCAAAGCCTGTTCATCCAATAATCTGTACCTTTCAATATGTACATATTCTATGTACATGTATATAAAAATAATCTTTTTAAAATATTATTGCTAGGGAAAAAGGAGCCTTTATATCTAAAACTGTACAGGCAGTGTCTTAAGCATGTTTTAGCTATCATGGGACAAGCAATACAGTTTTTTATGTGCTTTTAATATCCTGCACTTAGCTTGAAAATGAAAGAAACAAAAAGCCACAGACTTCCTTAGAAACATGATCTGCAATTTGTTAAAACCAATTCTAATGTAGATATTTTTTCCTCCTAGGTTTTACCAAGAGACAGTACATCTAACACTTAACTTGGATCATCTCTTGTTCATCAGCTTGAAAATCATAACAGCCCCCAAAACTGACATTTGATCTGAAAGAAAAAGCTGTGACAAATGGACAATATGTCTATTACTAACACGCCAACAAGTAATGATGCTTGTCTGAGCATTGTTCACAGCTTGATGTGCCATCGACAAGGTGGAGAGAGTGAAACTTTTGCCAAACGCGCAATTGAAAGTTTAGTTAAAAAGCTAAAGGAGAAAAAAGATGAATTGGATTCTTTGATTACAGCTATAACTACAAATGGAGCTCATCCTAGCAAGTGTGTTACAATACAGAGAACGCTGGATGGGAGGCTTCAGGTTAGTACAAGTGAAAATCAGACGTTTTCCTCCTAGTGGAATTGGAGCAAAAGTGAGTGAAACAGGATCCTAGAGTATTGAGGAAGAGGTAGCTGTTCTGCTGCGTTCCCCTCACCCCCATCTGTAGGCATGTTTTCGTGGCTGGAGCTTTGGACTGCTGCGTTAGTTTTTTTTTTTTTTTTTCTTTTTCTTTTTCATTTTTTTTTTCCAAAAAGAACAGAAGGCCTTGGATCAGCCATTCTAAATGAGTGTGTGTGTGGCAGTAAAAAGCAGGTTCACGTAACAAATTCAGTTGTCTCTCCTGGTATTTTCACTACAAGCTTCTGTTAGCTCTGTGTTGGTCAGCAGTGTGAAAACCTGTGAAAACCTTGCTGAGATACTGCAAGGGATCTACACTGAGGATTTATGTTAGCCTATGTCATCAGGACTTCAGTACCTGTATAGCTTGGGTTGTGATGTCTTTGTTCCAGGACAGATGTCATGTTTGCTGGCTAGCTTTCTGTCTACCCTAGAAGCATTTTTTTTCATTTTAGAATGGATTGGCATTCTTCTACTTGCAAATTTCTTATAGTATAGCTTAGTACCTCGTTCCTCTTCTTCTGGAGCAAAGATCCTTCATCATCCATGGTGGGAGAGGTGAACATACATACTACATTAAGCATAAATTCTGCTTCTGCCATTTTGTATCCAGTAATTTTTCTTGAAGAATCACAGTGTTGACTTAACTATAGCAAATCCCTAATTGAAATTTATTTCTGTTGAGTACAAATCTTTGGTAAACTGTACCGCATTTTTTTTTTCGTATTTTGATGATGGAGAAAAGTTGTGTTGTTTTTTTTCTTCTTCTAGCTTTGCTCCTCACTAAATAAAGGGAAATTTCTTGCTACTTTCCCAATCAACTTTTGTGTCTAACTTTTTAGGTGGCTGGTCGCAAGGGATTCCCTCATGTGATTTACGCTCGTCTTTGGAGGTGGCCTGATCTTCATAAAAATGAACTCAAGCATGTTAAATATTGTCAGTATGCTTTTGACTTAAAATGTGACAGTGTCTGTGTAAATCCTTACCATTATGAGCGTGTAGTATCGCCTGGCATCGGTAAGTAGATTCTTGATGTAAAGTGGAACAGGGGGAATAAGATGTAGAAATGTTTTCCTTTGATCTTGGAGAATACAGGCCTAAATTAGAAACTTTAACTTTTAATGATCTAATTATAGATTATTCTCATATGCTCTTGTCCGTCTTGTTAATGGAGTTATTCTTATACCTTTGTTCCAGATTTGAAAGAACAGTTTGTGGCTTTTGTTTGAGCCTTTACGTTGACTTCACACACAATTCTAATAGTTAATGTGTTTCCTAAGAATAATTTAGCATGTAGAGTTGTGTGGTGCAGGGGTACAGTATATGGAGTTGTTAGTACTGATTTGTGTAGGCTTATAAATTTGATGTTCAAACACTGTTAAAGATTTGTGTTTATATAATGCTTCCTTTTTTTCTTCTCTCTCTCTCTCTCTCTCTCTTTTTTTTCTAATAAAGATCTTTCAGGACTGACACTACAGAGTTCTAGTAAGTAGTCCTGTTTACCGTTACATTTCTACGGGTACAAACTGTATTAAACTCTTAAATATATACCCAATTTACTTATACCTATGTATCTCCTTGGGAGGAAGGATAAAGAGCAGGTGGAAACGCATTCATCTTGCCAGTTTTGGAAAACTTTAAGTAGTGTAGGAGAGGCAAATATATTGATAAATCCTTTCAGTAAAGACTGCAGTTTAGCTCATAGGTATGTCCTGCTTTCATCACCTACAGCACTCCACCAAATAAAAACCAAAAAATCCTGACTGGGGAATGCTGCTGATAATAAAAAATGTGAGCACCTCTCAAAGTAGGATATGCTAATTAACTGAATTGGGAATAATATTGTTTATTAAGCAGTATAGCAAGTAAACAGTAGGACTTGCAAGTACAAATTCTGCCATTGATAGGCACTTGAAGGAAGCAGTCTAATCTTATTACTCTGAAAATTATGGGGGAAGTGTTTAAAACTTGAGAGAAATTGGACATTAAGTTTGACATATTCAGAAATCACTCTGAAATTGTACAGCTGGTAACTGCTTTATTTCAAAACTAGAGTGCTCTCTTTTGGAGGAAATGCATGGAGAAGGGGATTTGTGTAACCCTGTGCTTGTACGTTATTAGAAAAAGTTCAAGCAAAAGTGACTTAAATCAAACTGCTAATGTCATGAGCTTTAAAAGGGTGTTCATCTCTGCTGACTTGCATAAGTTGCCAGTGTTTTATGAAAAATGATCTTTTATACAGCGTCAAACCGTAGAGACCAGTAATTAAGTACCTGTGAGTTTCGTTGTCATGCTACTGTTTTTTGCAGTGGGAGGCAGAAAATTACAGTCATATTTTAATATATTTAAGGCTGCTTTAAAATGAACATGAGATTTAATGTAGTTTGAGTTTAACGTGCTCAACAGGATATGTAGAAATAAATTCTTGTGGTCACGATGGTAGTAATTTCCTTATGCTGTATGTGGAATATTATGAATTAATGGCTATGCTGTGGAAGACTGAGTAGATGCTGCATAATCTTTGCATCTGAATTTGTTGTTTCTGGTCAATTACAATGGGAGTTGCTTAAAATTTTTTAAGGAGGACTTAAAGGTTTTTATACGCGGCGTTCATGAATTGTATTGTTCATAGGAGGCTTAGGCCTTGTATGTTCCGACTTTTATAATAGGAATTGTTCTTTTACAAGCACTTACCAAAAAGCATGTTCCCCGCTGACCCTCCCCCCCCTTTTTTTTTTAAACCATGTTCAATCACACACTGATGGAATAGCAGACAAAATGAGATGGGAATGTACTACTTTGGGGCTAAACTGCTTGTTTGAAAGCGGTAAGCAAGATAAATGCTTTGGTTTGCCGTCCAGTTATGCTTTAAAATTTTTTGCTGCTGGTTTTAAATGTTTACTTGTAATTTAAAGGATGTTTCTCTCAATGCTTTAGCAATGCTTATAGAGGTTAAATGCCTCACCCAGTAGTTTTAATAGCATCATTATTGCTTGAAAGTAGTAGTGCAATTTATAGTTAAATTTTGCAAATAAGTTGGCTTCGCATATTTAAGCATTTGCTTCTTCACAGCTCCATCAAGCATGTTGGTGAAAGATGAATATGTTCATGACTACGAGGGGCAGCCGTCGTTGTCGTCTGCTGAAGGCCATTCAGTCCAAACCATCCAGCATCCACCAAGTAACAGAGCATCTACAGAGCCTTACAGCACCCCAGCCATGCTAGCTCCTGCTGAGGCTAGCACTACCAGCACCACTAATTTTCCCAACATTCCTGTGGCTTCAACAAGTAAGATTATTGAGATTATATGGAATACCACACTATAAAAATGTGAAAGGTCAAAGATAACGGCTAGTCTTGCCGAAAGTAGTTCTTGCATGGGAAGAAATGCATTGTTGCCAGATTACACTGATACAGTGTAGTGGTAACGTGATGTAGGCGGTTTTGTAAGCGCTAGAATGAGGATTTGCTTGCAGCTTAATTTGAAAAATCTTCTCTAGTAAACCCCTTTTTTTTCAACAATGAGACTGGCACTACATTAATGTTGCAAGACTGTTTTGAATAGCCCAGAGGTTCAATGATACAATGTTAAGCTGTTGCATTGCCAAAAAGTAATGTGGCTGATATTGGAATAATTGCTGTAGGAATGGGAGAACCTTAATATTTTATTACAACAAGTGGGGCAACAAACTGATCTGTTTGAAGGTGGCAGTATCAAGAGGTTCCCAGACAGTTCTCTTCAGTATTTTGAAGCTAAGAGAATGAGTCTTCCAGGTTTAACCTACTTTTTTTTTTTTTTTTTTAAAACAACTGTGCTATGGTAGCAAAGTAACAGCATAATTTAATATCTTCGTAAATCCAGTGGGGTGCTGTATCTAAGTTTTCTTCTGACTGCTCTGTGTGTATTTGGTACACGTGGAAGAGTCTGAGTAACCAGCATCAAACCTCACACTTGAGTTTAGCAGGACAGTAGAGTATTCCCATGTTACTTAAGCACTGTCCTGCAGCCCTAACTTAGAGAAACCACAAAGTTTGGAGGGGTTTCATATGCTCTGCGTCACTTAAATATCAAAGGTATGTGAATATAATGGATTTTGTGCTATCAAGTTTATATTATGGTGGTATGATATTTAGATAACGTTCTTTAATTTTACCTGCTGACTTTTCTGTTAAAACTAATGATAATTTTGCCAAGCTGAGAGATGTCGTTTGTATTCGTCTCCAGAGGGAAAAAAGGATAGGTGGATTAATTGTTTTGATTAAAAAAACCTGTTGTGCAAAGGCAATAACTTTTTCTCTTCAGTGCTATAATTGTTGGAGCCAAGCGGACAGGAAGAACCTCAGTTTTAGGTTTTAGTACAAGTTTTGAGTGTCTTTGAGAGCCAGACCAGTTTGAGAGTGCAAATCTACTTGTGAAACTGCTTATCAGTTTAGTGTTGATGGCTGAGCTGAAGCCTTTTAAAATCAAATTCTGTTAACCTGTTCTGAAATTTCTGTAGCTTTACTTTAAACCATAGACAAGTCTTGAACCACTTATTTGGGAGAAAAAAAGAAAACCAACACCTTTCCCAGGGAGCGGTCCAGTGCTGTATGGAGCTGTATTCCAGCACTATTTGTAAAAATAAAATGCTGCTCAGTTTGTTTTGGAGGAACACATATTTAAGCGAGCCTCCTCGTTAGGAGCAATAATTATAACATGTTGAAAATAAGCACTTATTGGGCAAACTGTTGGCCTGTTTATTCAATAAAACCTTTAGCATCTCTGCTTCCCTTTCAAATTGGAAAATGAGAAGTGAACAAAACAAAGATGCTGTTGATAAATAGAGTTCTCTGCCTACCTCTACTCCTAAAATAATAAGGATGTCTCAGAGTCAAAATTAGCTGAAACAAAGCATCTTGCTTCAAATTCCCTAAGACGCTCTGGGGGGTGGAAGAAAGTACTGAAAACAAACTGTGTATTGCAGTGCCCTCAGCTGGGTGTATTTTCCTACCCAGTAGTGCTGAGCTCTTCTTAATTAAAATTTTGGAACCTTCATGAATAGGTAGTGTGTTCTTTTACCAGGTCAACCTCCCAGTATATTGACAGGTAGCCATAGTGATGGACTCTTACAGATTGCTTCAGGGCCTCAGCCAGGAACTCAGCAGAATGGGTTTACAGCTCAGCCAGCTACTTACCATCACAGTGAGTATATACATATGTGCACTCTTCTTAGTTTTTCCAAAACCAGTTTCCCAATGCTCAGGAGAAGTAGAGGATTAGAAATAAGATGCGGGGAAAAACTCCCTTAAAAACCAACAACTCCTTTCTTTTTCTAGATAGTACTACAACTTGGACTGGAAGTCGAACGGCAGCCTACACACCTACCATACCTCACCACCAGAATGGCCATCTTCAGCATCATCCACCTATGCACCCTGGACATTACTGTAAGTAATGTAGATTATAAAATCCTTTATTTTATTTTCAGATTTTTTAATGGTGGGAACTCATTTGTGACTATTCCACCCGGCCTGCAAAACCTAATCTTTCTTCTTATGTAACCCCCATTACTGGGCCTAGTGTATCCTGACAGTTAAATATACAAGCTTAATGGACTTCTTTCAGTTAAAGCAGCAGAGAGGAGGCTGAAAATTCAGATAGTATAGATGGTGTCACTATAGCTATTTTACTATAACTAACAAAAACAGCGTGTGTTTTTTTTAAACCTCTAGTTTATAAGCCTTTGTAATTTTGCAATAAACACTTCCTTTGATCTGAAAAAAATTTGTCCAAAAGTCAATACAGAGTGTGTTGCTTGGATCTTTTTCCTTCAAAACTGTGAAGTTTCTGTTTTTATTCTCTTAGAAGTTTTGAAGACTCATCTTGCCTTAATGCTCTAAACTTTAGAGGACATGTTTGTCCATGTGCACTAGCCAATTTAAAAGAACTTTTTGAGAACTTACGCAGTAAATACTTGTCAGCAGAGCGGTCATACCACAGCCTGATTCATGAGTACACACACACTTGAAAATCTCTCAGGGCTATGAAGTAAGACTGTAACCTCTCCTGTTATGGTACAGGAGTTGGGGAAGGAAAAAAATTATCAAATTTCTAGTGTAAGTGCCTAGAGTATGTGCATTGTTTAAGAGTACAGGGCAAAAAAAACCCTGGAGATAAAAAATTTTTTCTTAATTTTGGTATTCAGGAATGGCAAAAAGCTGGAATAATTCTGGATTTCCTACTACAGTACTTAACCAGTTAACCTATGTGCAGCGGTCCTTGTTCTTGGGCTAGTAGAGGGGAGAATATACTGTGAGGTAACGTTAGAATGACTTTCTAACTTGTCTTTATGAAGAAAAATTGTATTTTAGATCTGGTTATTAAATTTAATTATTCTGTTCTATTAGGATCCCACTTCATTTCTCATCTTACTTGTCAGAAATACCAGGATTGGAAAAACTGTACTGGTGCTGTAGATTCTCTATAAATGTCTTTCAGTGCATGTGTCTTCCCATAATTAATGTTTGTAACTGGATGGTGATAACCACATAGTGCTTTTCTTGGCTACTGCCTCTTCTCCCTTCAGAAAGTCTCATCTTTTGACACCTACCAACGTTGTGCGTGTTTTGACATCTTGTTGGGAGAAGCTGCTCTTACTTACAAAATTATGTTTAAGTCTCTCCTTGTTCTGTGCTGCCTGTAAGGGACCTGTTTAACTTATAAAAGTGGAAAGAACGAACTGACTTTTACCAAGACCATCTTCAATATTTTATTTCTTTAGAAAATTAGTTTTCTAGGGTATTTTTTTTTCTCCCCTCCAGTCTTCAGAAAGTGTTTGTTTATAGTCAAATCAGGGAGGGTGTAAAGAGGATGGAGCCAGACTCCTTTTAGTGGTGCCCAGCGATAGGACTAGAGGCAACGGGCAAAACCTGAAGCACAGGAAGTTCCATCTGAACATAAGGAAAAACATTTTTACTGTGAGCGTGACTGAGCACTGGAACAGGTTGCTCAGAGAGGTTGTGGAGTCTCCATCCTTGGAGATACTCAAAAGTGGTCTGGACGCGCTCCTGAGCGACCTGCAGTAGGTGACCCTGCTTGAGCAGGGGGATTGGAGATGCCTCCAGAGGGCCCTTCCAACCTCAACCATTCTGTGACTCTGAAGTCCACAGCATCCTGGGCAACTTGTTCTGTGAATGGTGAAACCAATAAAGGTTGGTTTCTGGCAGTAATGTGTCACGTGCCCCTAGGCAGTGATTCTCTCCTTGACCAACTTGAGGCTGGGGGTGAAGCCTAGGTCCTCTTTCTGCTACAACTCCACCATACAATCTAGTTTCTGCTGTCTCCTGGAACTTGCTCTGGCTTGAGCAGCGTGGATAACTGTTGTGCTTCTACTGCAGCCTTTCCGCATGGGCTGTTCAGGAAGCCTGTAAGAGTAGTTCTTCTCTGGGCATTCATCTCGTCTGCCAGGTTTGACTAGTAGTTTCAGAAATTTTGGGCATTTGTGATATCTGGCATCCTCTCACAAGCCTCCTTTCTGTAGGAAAGGAGGATAAAAAAAAGAAAACCAATATTTTTCCTCATGTAAAATAAATTGCATGCTTTCTTTTAAAGGGCCAGTTCACAATGAACTTGCATTCCAGCCTCCTATATCAAATCATCCTGGTAAGTGACATCTTCTAAAATGGTGTGCTACGTGTTCTAGAAACTAACAGCTTTCTTTTGAGTCTAATTTCTTGTAGTGCGCGCTCTGAAATTTGTGGGGTATGTTTTCAAAAGGGGAGGAGAGAAGGAAGGAACCCTCTAGTGATGAGTCTCCTTTTGAATTTGGACCTCCGTGTTTTAAAGCAGAGTCGTACACTGTGAACTTAATTTAGGTTCCTAAATCAAATCACAGTCTTCAAACCCACACTGAGCTGCTGTCTAGTCCTGGAGGTTTCTGAACTCTAGCTCGTGATTGGATGCTGAAATTTGCTAGGTGCCTAACTTGCGCTTTTGTGCCCGCTTAGAAGCATCATGGAACTAGGAGTCCATCATGATAGCCAGGTATCTTAAAGGTATTGCCCTACTTAGCATTGTGGTGCTAACATCTCTCCTTCTTTGGATTAGAGCGCGGAGGCGTCACTAATCATCACTAATTGGAGCAGTTCAGGGAGCTGGGCAGGCCTTGCCTCACAGTGCACGCTACTGTCCTTGCAGATGCAAGGGGGTATTCCATTGTTAGCAGCAACAAAGCAGTTTTGCCTGCATGTCTTTTCGCCCTATTAATATTATTTCCTCAGACACCATGAGTATTTGAAGATGAAAAATTTTAAGGAATTCACACACTCTGGCTTATTCTTTTCTAATAAAAATAGAATAATGCTTTCTTTTAACAAGTTGCTGTGCTGTTGGCTTATGTGCTTTTGTTTGAGATGGATGAGTACCATTTATGTTAATGGTAGTGGAAGAGCTCTCTTTCCTGGTTGCTTGCCAGGCTGTTTTGTTTAGGTCCTCTCACTTTAACTTCCCTTAAATTGAGCGCGCTGTACTGATAATTTTCTTTGCCCTCTCCCACAAGCCGCTTAAGTATGGGCTGCGTGTTACCCTTTTGTGGAAATGGACTGTTGCAGTCCACACAGGTGCTGAGTCTCCGAAATCCCCAGTAACTTAGGCTTATGGAAACTTTTTGGATTTATGTGTCTGAAAAGAGAAACTCTAACACGTAAAGTACTCACAGCAGGCTTTGCAGAAGGTTTGAAAAGCCAGTTGCTCTCAGCTCGCACAAAAGCGGCAGATGCACATAGGCAACATCACTTTGTGTTCTTTGTCAGATTTCCTTACTTGAGTGTTTGGGCTTCAGTAGCGTCCACTAAGGAATCAGGGTTTCCCTTCTTCACGTGCAGCTTCTTCCAAGTGCTGTCATTTGTTGGTAGCTAGTTTTTCTTTTTAAACTAGTACGAGTTAAAAAGCACCTCTTTGTTATTAAAGCATGTCATTTTGTTCTCCTCCCTTGCTTAATACTTGTTTTGTCCGATGCCTTTCTTGTTTGCTGATAAGATCAGTATCTGATCTTTGAGATGTTTTTCCCCTCTGCCCTTCTTTCCAAAGCCTGTTTGCCTTACAGGGAGGATAGAGAAAACTGACTTCCCTTAGGAGATGGTTACTTTTATATCTCAAGCAAGATCTGTTTGAGAGTTAGTTTCTATCAGCCTAGCTATGGCTAGGCATATATATACTACTCCTTTATGCTAGAGGATTACAAAATCAAACCACAGTCATAAGGCGCAGGGGTGAACTAGAATTATAAACTGTACGAAGATTTGTGAGATCATCTTGACTATATAGAGAAGACACAGTTGATATGCAAAGATACTAGCATTGGTATGTGATCAAATAAAACCTGCAAGCCCATGGTCTTTGTAGCATATAGTATTTTCTCTACTAGTAAACGTGTCTTTGTCCATCTGAGCTTGCTTATGGGCATGTGCACTCCTACTCTGAAAGACAAATGCAGCTACAGAAGGCCTAATGGATCGTCTTTAATGGGCTTGTATTTTTTTTATATACGTTTCAGTCTGTTAATTGTTTATCATCTTTAGCTCCAGAATATTGGTGTTCAATCGCGTACTTTGAAATGGATGTGCAAGTTGGGGAAACATTTAAGGTTCCTTCAAGCTGTCCAATTGTTACTGTTGATGGATATGTGGATCCTTCTGGAGGAGACCGTTTTTGCCTGGGCCAGCTTTCCAATGTGCACAGAACAGAAGCCATTGAGAGAGCAAGGTATTTTACAGAAAAGTTTCAGCTGTCTGTTGTGTTTCATATTTTATACTATGTTTTTCGTCTGTGTCTCCCTTTTGAAATTACAAGTATGGTATATACTTTCGAGCTGAATTAGCTATAGCAGAATACGTCTTTCTAGGCCACTACCTTAACGCATTCAAAATGTGAACTGTGTGACAAAGACCTTTAGTGCTTTGCAACAGCACGTTGCTTTTCATTGCTTTCAAAGACTGCCTTCAAGGATAAAATTAGCAACTCGTGCCATTATGTATGCGAGCTGAACGCTAGCTCTCCGCACCACAAATGGAGTAATGTGAGAGTAAGTGCAATATATAAATTTGTCAAAGTGGCGAAGGAAGGCTGAAGAGAGCTAGCTGGATTTTTGTTTGTTCTTACTGTGCACGCTCTGGACTTGGATGTGGAAGCACAGAGAACCTAAGTGATCTTGTAACTTCTTTCCTTTCCTTTGAAATGAAAAGGAATAAAATGATTCTCTGTCTTCAAAACCGTCGCATTGGGACCATCACAGTTGCATTGTGGCCATCAAAACGTTAGGCTGCTGTACTATGAGCTAAAAGAACATACAGTTCTTCCTTAAAACTTGAACCTGTACTTGAACGACTTCCTATATTAGAACCCTTGTGGGATTTTACACTTCTGAATAGCACCCTGAATGTGTTTGGTATCCCAGCTCTGTGGTGTTCGTGAACATGATTACAGCTATTTTAGTTACTACTTCAGTATCATTGCTTCTGCGTTGTTTCCCATGTCTCTTGCATGGTATTACGGATGGGTTTTTGACTTTACAGAGTCTGTATTAACTATATGCTCTATTTTAGTTAAGATACTCTTAATTTCCACTGCTCGTGTGAGTGGAGTGTTTTTGTTTTCCTTCAGAAGGTAAACTGTGGTATCACGGGCTAGTGAGCTGGAGAATTGTTCTGTGGTTTATTTAGTAACGATCTAACTTACAGTATGTAAACGCAAGTGCATTGGAGCTGTTTTCATTTTTAAGGTTGCACATAGGTAAAGGGGTACAGTTGGAGTGCAAAGGAGAAGGTGACGTGTGGGTTAGATGCCTCAGTGACCATGCAGTCTTCGTCCAGAGTTACTACCTGGATAGAGAAGCAGGGCGTGCGCCAGGTGATGCTGTTCACAAGATTTACCCAAGTGCATATATAAAGGTTGGTGTGATGCTCTCAGGTGACAGTTTGGGGGAAAATGGCATACGCTTGTTTCTTGTAAATGGTAGAGAAGATTTGAGAGACTAAAATAAACCCAAGTAATTTCACATTTGATCATTGTGGGGGAAAAAAAAATTGTTTGGTCAAAACCCCCTTTCTGTTTGACAGGTCACTTAAATGACTTTCTTTTGAGGGGAGAGGGGGGTAAAGAATTCGAAACTGAAAGTATCATCTAGGTATTAGGGAAGCAACTTATTTTATATTTTGTTCCAAACAATTTCCATAGTAGTTCTTGTATTTTTAGCTTTATGATTTTAAACTAATTACTACAAAATTTGAGTATGGATTAGCTGTTTTATTCACTTTCTCTCCAAAGCCAGAAAAATAAAAAAAGTGTATATAATTGCAAGTTAGGAGTGGTTTTAGTGCGTGTTTAAAGCATTACTAACATGAAAATGCCTAACTAACGAACCACGAGCCACAGAAAGCTACCTAGAAACAAATACTTCTGGGAAGATTCTTAACCAGACTTCAGACTTTATTTAGGGCTTTAAACTTACACACTTGCAAAATCATTCTTGAGTTAGAGGTAAACGGTTTGAAATGAAATTTTTCAGATTCTCTTTCCTTTAACTTCAGTTTTTGCAGACATGAAGGTGGAAAAAGGCCACCAGCCTCTTTCTAATGAGAGCAGAGTTCTTGATATATGTTAGGGCCCGGCCTGATCAAAGAAACGTAAAATACCAACAACCTGAAACCTAGCTACTGCAACTGCAGGCCTATCAGTTGTTGGTGTTTCTTTTAAATGGACTATCAATAAAGCAGTGGAAAAGTATAAAGTCTAACAAAGTTGAGCTGGACTTGCTGGCTTCCATTTTTACTTATATGCCTAACTGCTGGAAATCCCAGGATTTAGCTAAAAAACCTGCATTTCATCGGCCTGTTGCATCTTTTAGACTTTGATCCCGCAGTTGGTTCCACATAGGATACTGCTTTAGCCTGCTCATCTCGGGCAGTTTTAAATGATTGGGTTTTGGTATAGCCAGTTGTGCTTACATCAGATAAAGTCGGTAAGAATCGACTTGAATGAATGAATTCTGCTAGAAATTAAACTAGTTAGGGAAATGTTGTTCTTACCCAAGTGAAGGGTGAATCTGGAAATCGCTCTGGGAGGGTAGAGCGGCTCAGATTATGGGGGAAGGAGGTTGAGGAATTCTTTCCTTCATTGGTACCTCTACATAGTGCAATATTTATTTTTTTTAAAGGTTTTTGATTTACGCCAGTGTCACCGTCAGATGCAACAGCAGGCTGCCACTGCCCAAGCCGCTGCTGCTGCCCAAGCCGCAGCAGTAGCAGGAAATATCCCTGGACCAGGATCAGTAGGTGGAATAGCCCCAGCCATTAGTAAGTACATACATTAACTCCTTGGTCTTCCTTTTGTTTTCTTTGAAAACAAATAATTCTCTTCTCCCTCTTAAAAGCGCTGGCACACTCTCCCTGGCTTCCTGCAACAGCACAAACAAACTTGAGGGGGGGGGGGGGGCTGGATTTGGGCAAGGTGGGGCTGAGGTGGTATTGAAGTCTGTATTCGTTCCCTTTGTACCTGCTTTGCACATCAATTTCTCACTCTAGTCTTCTGGGGATACTGGGTATTGGAAGTGGCTGCTTGTACTGTGAAAAGTGTTGCAGGATATGTTATACACAAGGTCAAATAGCATGATTGTATTACTTTAAATGGAGAGAGATTTTTCTGCTGCTTAAGCAGATCCAAGTTTGAAAAATGATACTTGAGAGCTAAGCTTATAAAAATGTTACTAAAAACAATGGGGAGTACTGGCCACCAAGTCCCTGACTAGACTTAAGGAAACTTAATATTAAGGTTAAGATGAGGAGGCAGCTCTGAGGGTGTTTTTCTTTTTTTGAATTATTCTGCAGCAGAGTTTTATTGGTTCATAAATTCTAGATCCTTAAAATTATCTCTAAATAATTGTAAAATTGTGAGCATTTATGTGTGTCAGGCTTCTTTAGGCTCCATAGTGTTTTCTGGATTCCTTGTATTGCTGAGTGTATCTTTCCAGCTGCCTTAAAAAATGCTGAAGGCATTTTGATGAAAGTATTTAACTTTTGTCTTAGCCATAGTCATGATTAGAAGTTTGCTTACTGTGTTCATCTCTCTTGTTTTATCAGAGTATGTAACTAGTGTCATTTTTTTAAAACTGAGCTTCCTGTGGCTGATGAATCTGAATTCTTATGCTGAAAGTGTAGTGTTTGACAAACTTCAAGAAAAAGTGTTTTTGACTGGATTTGTTAAATGGGGTTTAAGTGTATTGCGTCACATAGGACATTTGGTTTCATCATACGGCTGCTTTCATTGTAAGGAGGTGTTGCATTTTAACACACCTTAAAAGACTGCAGAATGATGAAAAAGAAAGTTTAAGTGGAAGAAATGTGAAATCGTTGCTGCGTTCATTATATATAGCACAGATCTAGAAATATTGATTGGCCTTGGCTATGATGAGAGGGAACTGCCCATGGAGAAAGAGCTAAGCCAACAGGAATGGCTAAACAAAGAGGTGATAAAAGAGCGTGTCTGCGAACACTTACTTGAAACCTCTCCTATTCAGGTTTGTCAGCTGCCGCTGGAATTGGTGTAGATGACCTTCGCCGCTTATGCATACTCAGGATGAGTTTTGTAAAAGGTTGGGGACCTGATTACCCAAGACAGAGCATCAAAGAGACACCCTGCTGGATTGAAATTCACTTACACCGTGCCCTCCAGCTTCTAGATGAAGTACTTCATACCATGCCTATTGCAGACCCACAACCTTTAGACTGAGATCCCTCTGCTGCACTGCTGTGGGCCATTATATTGTGAGGATGGTGGATTGTAAAATACAATTCTGTTTATAACCTGAAGATATATTTTACTTTTGTTCTGCTTACTCTTCTAAAACCAGGTTTTAAAAATGTGTTTGCCGCCTTGCTCTTAGCAGAAAGAAACTGAACATGCAGAAGTTGGATTTCGGTTATTTTCAGAAATTAATTGTCATAACACATGGCTCAGGGCTTAAAGAAAAAGGTAAATGCCTTATAGGGACTTCGCAGTATTGGGTTTGTTCCCTTTGAAGCTTTCCCTCTCTATTATGGCAAATTGATGATAAGCCTCACAGGAGCCTTTTGTATGCAGAATATATATTATATATATATTTATATCTGAAAATTCCTTCTAATAGTTATAAACATTTACCTTATAGTGACTTTTAAATTCCAACTGATTTGTGATGTTCTTTTTAGAGAACAAGAGTTAACAGAAGACTTCTTCATTTTGTTGACTATCTTGTTATGGTTTTTCCAGAATAAAAGGTAGAAGCTGCCAAAAAATGAGGGATGAGACATACGTTGTTGGCATTGATTAGAAATAACAAGGAAAAGAAATGTTGCTTTTCCTTCACTAGTTTTTAAAAAGATATCTTAGATTTTTATTTATATAGACACGTGAGTTTTGGAACACTAAAAGAAATGGATACTTTCAGTGCTGGCACTCAATTTAAATATAACATGAAATACCCAGTCTGCAAAGTTGCCACTTAAATTGCGTAATGAATACCTTAAGGCAAGGACATATTTTCATAACTACTACTGACTTCTATGATCTTACTCAAGTAAAACTTGGCAGGTATTTTAAAAAGTTGCATGACTCTTTTTACTTGCATATACCATTAAATCATATATCAATATTTAGGATCCAGTTTTTGTATCTGTTCACCATTTCCACTCAGGGCAAGATGGCAAACTTGTTTTTATACCTCTTGGTTATTTTAAGCCCTATGCCATCAATGACCGTATCAATTGGCAATGACTTTGTATAGAGATTTATAGTAGAAAAAACTGCAGATGTATTGACTGTATGACAGATACAATATGTATGCTTTCTCTCTAGTTAATAGTATAAATAAAATTATGAAAACTCTGATTTTTATAAATTTAGTTTGCTTTTATTACATAAATCTTCTCCTTGAAACCATTGATCTAGAGTGATGGATTACTTTCCTTTGAAAGACCAGCAGCAGCAGCAGCCAATAGCGGTAGGATTTTTCGTTGATTTAAGTTTGCCAGGCAGCGATTCCAATTTTTTTTGTTTTGTTTTCACTGCTTCTCAATAAATATATGTCCTAAGGATATCTTTTTCAGCTATTTGATGGGGCATGAGGAAGGAGCAGGAGGAATTCTTTATTTTTCAGCCTGTGTGTGGAGAATGGGAACTTAGTTATAACAGGCTCCAACTTAAGTGCTGTGTTCAAGCACTGCCAGCTCGGTCTGCCTGCAGTGCTTCACTGAGCCGATCTGGCAGCACAGTCCTGGTGGTTAACATAACTGGAAGTCTTGGAACAGATGATTCAGGATCTTTTTGCCAAGTTTCTTGCATAGATTCAGGAATCTGTAGAGGGCTATGACACGTAGCGTTTAGGTATTACTTCCCCCATACTTTCAAATTCTTATGAAAGAAGTCAGCAGTCATTGTTTCTGCTTTCCAGATGGAAGCACAGAAGACGTGATTTCAAAGTGATGGTCAGAAATGAAACAGTTTTCTCAATATTTTCATTAATAGTGCTGCCTTCTTCAGATTAACTTCTAAGGAGATGACGGGGTTTTTTTTTTTTTTTCCTGCCTCTTATGTGGCAACTCTTGACACTTGAAAAATTAGTGTTCACTTTTCTCAAAGCCTTAGTTAAAACCTTTTTTCTTTATTTTTTTTTTCTTTTTCCTTTCCTAATTCTCTAATTTGTTTGAGTAGAAGAAGAGCCAAGATTCTTCACATTCTTCAGGAACATGTTCAATAGAGGGTCCTGCTAGCTCCATCCTCAGAGAAGCTTCTTATCCGGGGAAAATACATACCTGGATTCCACTTCATCTGCAGCAGAAGACTCTCTGGGGGAAGAAATGAAAAGCCTGGCTACGTGTTCACCTTGCCAACCTTCCTGTTGAATTGTCTACCCTGCTCTCACTGCTGGATATGTGGTGCCTTGGCTTTTGGGAAGTGTCCAGCCTTTTGACTGATGAACCAGTTACAGTGGACTGTTGACTTGATTAGGAATCCATGAGTTTATTCCTTAGACAACTTTGCCATTTCAAAAGGTGCTTATCTTGGTGGATGCCGGATCTGTATATGGGCTACTTCACAGAAATTCTGTGTACCGTTTGCTTATGTTTTTATGCTGCAGACTTTGATAGAATAATGAGAGATTCCTTCCACCTGATGATGTTCTTGCCTGTGTTACAATCTGAAAAGAATTCAGGTGATAAGATTGTTTTTATGGAGATTTTGCAAGGGTTAGCCTCAACCTACAGTGAATGGTACCTACAACACACTAACGTAGTCCAAAAAAAAAAAAATTCAGATTAGAACCGAAAAATAAATGAATGTCAAAGGAATTTTTCAGAACCAAGGACTCTCAGGTTTCCAGACAGGAATAAATCTGAACCTTGCGGCAGTGAAAATAATGAAATGCCATTTGTCTTACCTGCCAGGCTGTCATCAGTAGGATGCAGTCATAACTGCTGAAGGGACAAAATAGGTGAATCTTAGTTTTTAATATGCCTTTTAGTTTTTGCACTTTTTTATGATAAGGCAGTGCATAATGAATTGGAAACCCTTCTGCAGCAACACACTGAATTTTTGACAGTCTTGCATTTGCATCTTGTTTCTGAAATTCAAGAGAGCGCTACTCGTGTTTGACAGCTGTGAAGATCCCATACATGCTGCAGGCAGGGAGGTCAAGAATGCTGGAATCATGTCTTCTGTTCATTTTCGAATGTCTCAAATTCAGTGAACTGAACAAGTAAGTACTTGTTCGGCGAGCAACCTCTTGCTTGTGATCCTGTTCTCGTGTGTAGTGCACTTAGTTCTTTCTATGAGGCAATTGCTACTTGTTGGGTGCATGTGTTTCTCACCCGAACTTCTTCACTTCTCGGAAAACGTTGTGTTAGAGTGCTTTGTGTTTCATTCTGTGTACTCGATAGCTGGGATTAGCACCTGAAGGTCAGATGGCTTTAGCCATGACATTGTTAGTTTTGAAAGAAGGGCACCTAAAATAGCATATTAGAGATGTAGGAGACGAAACCTTTTCAGCAGAATGGTTTGAAAAACTCTTCTAAAAACACTTCTGCGCAACAGCCATCTGTTGAGAGGTGACCTAACTGCTAAGCAGTGCTGTTTAGAAACAGTTGCTGGGGCTTGTTCCTTACGTTATTTTTCTGGGCTTGGTAAGAATGATCTGTCTGTTTAGGGAGCTGGACCCCCTGACTGTAACATGCATCACTGATGAACGGCTCTCTGAAATCTGCTGAAAACTTGGGAAGTACTCTGGCTGCTTTAATAGAGAGGGACCTGACCTACAAAGAGCGCAAAGGTCTCGCCCCGTCACGGAACAGGGCTGTCGCAGCAGTAGTCATTGAACATGTGTCCAAATCTTGTGCCTTACCTTTAAGACCATCTTACTTCTTGTGACACTTCTAAAGCTGACAGCTTCCTCTCTGCATTAGCTCAGGAATGACTGCCTCAACTGTTTTACTAGGGACTAGAAAAAATTCCTATGCCAGTGTAAGTGGGGAGGGGGGCTTCTGCCTCTGAACCCTTCAAACGTTGTTTACGGTCTTGATGGTGGTCTTTATTGGGACATCTTTAATCTCTTCTTTGAAGAGTAAGCGCTTTAGAAAGGACTGTCTCCTTAATTTGCATTTTTACTCTGCTATGCGGGGTGACTGGGATCTCTGGTCACTTTAATACAACCAATTAAAGACAGCCAGATGGGTCTTCCTCTAAGTGGGATTCAGACTTCATTTAAGAAATCCTCTTTCCTCCCCCTCCCCCTCCCCCTGCTCTTCTCCTTTCAGGCCCCATATGACTTCACATCTGCTCTATAAAATTATAAGATGCTTCTTTGTAGTCAGGTGTAGGACTGATTTTACATACAATTATGGGGAGGTTACTTTTTTTTTAAAGTGAGACTTAAAAAATAAGCATGAAGAACAATGGTCTTGTCTGGTCCTGCTGGTAACTACAGTGTGTTTCCATGCCTGGTAATGTTTTTTTGAAGACCTTGGTGCTCTTCCTGGGACTGATAGTTGCAGGTTGCCTATCGTACGGCATTTGCGTTGTTCTAGAGCACTAAGCTGGTTTCTGCTACCTCTTGAGGCAGGTAGTCAGCGCTTTGTTACTGGCCAAGGAACCTATCGAGGACGGGACCAATGAAGAGCGCTTTTCCACCAGCTGGTTGGGTCGGACTTGGATGCTGAACGTGCCCTTTCGTTGTGTCATCCATCTCCAAAAAGCTGTTCTCGATAGTAGGTTTCTGAAAACGATCTGGAAGTTGGGACCAGTACTGGGTCAGTGCCGTGGCCATGTGTAGTGCTGCTGCATTCCCTAAGAGCTGACTTGACTTTTCAGTTCTGTTAAAGTGTCACTTGGTGAGACCTGATAGAAAGTAGAACTGTTGCCTACAAAATCTCAAGGGATTTTGGCACTGTTGGCTGCTGTTGTGCCTTGCGTGCGAGTGATGCATCACTCCTAAATTTACAGGACTAATTCTTTAAAGGTTACCAAAATCATCTAGTGCTTTCTTGCTCCGGTACTTTTTTCCTCTGTCTTTTTGGTGAAGTTTGGTAGCGCTACTAAGTTGTGATTCGGATGGATTGATAGCTGCGAAGTACACACAACCCAGAACTCACTATGAGAGGGTTTTTTTTGAGCAGGAAAGCCTAGTTATAAACGACTTTTTTCTTTTAGCCATTGCCTTTTGATAAGCGGTCAACAGAATTCCCAGTAGTTCCTTTGTAGCTTTACTGTATGTTTTTCATTAGACCTAGTTTGTGGATAATATACTGTAGTTAACTTTCCTGAAATTCTGTAACAGAGTATGTTTTTGATTAAAAAAGGTAAAGATTCAAGTCTTTGGCTTCTTTATTTTATTCAGCTTTTGAATAAAAAAAAAAAAAAAGAGAGAGAGAGCTTTGAGAGAGCTTTTACACTGTTTCTGTCTGGCTGCCGAAACTGGTATCGGATGTCCTGAGTGGGTGCAGCGTTGTGGCCGGCAGAGCTCTCTGAGGCAGGATTGCGTCTTAAGAGGATCCTGTTCTTGGCGTCTCGTTTATTAGACGCTTTTCTCCAACCAGTGTCAAATACAAATCCAAGTGCGGTTTCCTGAGTGGTAGATTCTCTACGTACCTGAAGACATCCAGGGCTTGTCTTTAAGACAGCCTGGTGTCCTTTTTTTTTTAATTGTTAGTAAACCGTTGTGACACAACACTCTTGCCAGTGAATTATTAATGGAAATTATTTCTTTAAAGCTGCCAGCCAAGCTGTGTGCATGTGTTGTGTATTGCGAGAGAGAGAGAATTAAAGCAGTCTTGGAGCGAGGACTGGAACCAAGACCTGTATCGACTCCAGGCCTCTGCAATCATAAGTGCCTGCAATGCACACCCAGATTTAAAAGGCGCAGAAGACCTCTACTCCATCCCCTCCTCCAGTCACCAGGCTACATGACTCGTCCCTGTAACTGAATAACACGCCACGCACCAGCAGTCCTGGAGTATAGGACTAAAGCAGGAGGCCGGCGATAGATAGATAGATACACCTTGGCTCGCTGCTCATTTTAGCGAGCAATCGTGTCCCAAGGTTCGAGAAAGGGAAAAGCAGCAAAACAATCTTCTGACGGCCGATGGTGCATGGGCAGCTGTGGCGAGGAGGAAAGTCCTTCTTGCCCACTGGTCTGGTGGCCTGTTTACTTCTGAGCAGGCAGCGGGGAAGTAGGAGCCGGCGCGGCGTGCTCGTGCCCTGGCTCTGGCTGCGGCTTCCATGGCGGTCGCAGACATAGGGAGGGACTGCAACCAGAAACACGTGAGGTAGCCTGCCAAAAAAAAAAATGCAGCTAATTAGTAGCCTCCAGCTGGCCGCCATAAACTTCTTTTTTCCTTCCCTGGTGTCCGAGGCTGGCGTTTCTAGCAGAGGTTGTAACCGGTGCCTCCACGTGTGCCACGTCCCTTGGTGCCACCAGCTTTCGGGCCGTCTGCTGGGGGTGAGCGATGAGTTCGCCTGTTCGTGGACGGTGCCCGTGTTCCTCGGGGCAGCAAAGCCGCCCTGCTGTCATCATGTCGTTAACCGGGGGATGCTAAACGCAGTTTGAAAGTAAAGTGGGTTTTAATGCAAAATCATGGCTCTCCGGTGAAATAGCAGAATGCCTGCCTTCAATTTTCGGGTTGCAATGGCCCTGGCCAGCTCTGCCGCAGTCCCCGCTGCTCGTGCTCATGCCGCTGGCTGTGCGCAGGGTGCAACCAGCCCTCCTGTGCCCCTTGGCCAGGGCGCTACCGAAGGGACTTTGGGGCGACGGTGCCGCTAGATGTCCTTGTTGCTCCATGTGCAGCTGCAGAAACAGCTGCTTTGGGTTTGAGGTGGAGCAGGGGGTGGTAGTGGTGGTGGTGGTCCTGGTGGTGATGGGGAACCCGTCAAAGCCCTCACCAGAGCCAGACAGCCCTGAGCCTGGGGCCGAGGAGGAAGAGGAGGAGGAAGGATGTGTGATGACGGGACTGGCTGCCGCAGGAACCCACCAAAGCGCTACTGTCCGGGAACTGAGCTCAGACTTCTCCTTTTTGGTTTCTTTTTGCATACGATTTCCCCACTACCACCTAGGCACTAACATTCCCATGCTATTTTGGGGCTGGGCCTAAGGCAGAACTCTCCCCCCTTCCCCCCCCCCCCCAAAAAAAAAAAAAATAACTTTTTGCTGCAATTTGTGTTACCAAGCAGTTGCTTGGCCTTCATTTGGTGGGATTTCATAGTCCCCCTGGGCACGGCTCAGCCCCCAACCCAACCGCTTGTCTGCTTTGCAGGAACCAGCCCCCTGGAGCTCCTGCAGCCACCCCCCCCCCCTTCTTTTTTTTTTTAAGCATGGCCCCAGCACCTTCTGGCCATGCCCTACCACTTTTGTGAAGAAGATTTGGGCTAAGGTTCTTTTGAAAAAAGACCCAAAACCCCCATCTTGTGTTTACACCATCTCACCTAGCTCTTTGGTGCAGGAGCCCTCCTTCAGCTCACTGGCACCTGGCACCACCTTTTCACCCCACACCCTGTTTTGGGGAAAATGGCCACCCAGCAGCTCAGGCCTTTTGCTTCCCCCCCTCCTCCACCGTGCACACCTGCAACGTCTGTAAAGGCCCAGGAGTAAACGCGCTGTCCCTTACCCGGCTAACACTCCTGTCAACACCCAAGGGAGCCCCAAGTCACCCACCAGGGCGAGCAACGCCCTGGCTCCATCATGCATCTCCAGCTTGGTCCCACCGCTGGGATCTTCTCCAGCAGGTTTTAGGCCTGAGCGCAGTAAATGCTGCTGGCGGTGAAGCTCCCCCGGGCCGAACGCCGTTTAGCTGCCGTCAGCCCAGCACCCTCCGTGAGCTGGGCGCTGCGGAGGGGTCCGGATGCTCCTGCCTATCGTGGTGCTGGCTGCTCTGGCTCCTGCCCTCTGCCCTAAGCGCTGAGGGCATCAGCTACCCATTCCAAAAAAAAAAAAAAAAAAAAAAAAAAAAAAAAAAGCAAGAAGCAGATTTCGGTTTCAAAAGATCAAATGGCCAAGATACCTTAACAAATAGCTTTGCCATCAAAGGCTCACCTGGACTGTTTCCAGGAATGAAAAGGGAGCATTAAGCACACCAGAGATTTTTATTTATTTATTTATTTTTTAAACTTAAACACATTTTGGTCTTCTATTGCCAACTCCTGAGCTATGCCTAACATCATGAGAAAGTCTGAGTTCTGTTTATAGCCGAGCAAAACATTTTAACCCTGGCTTATTTTCAGGAATCGTCACGAGAGGGCCACATCCTTCGGACTTGCAGCTCCAAAGCCTGAAGGCGGCTGCACCGCTTCTAAAGCTTCAGCTGCAGAGATTATTAGCGAACAATATCTGCAAAACTTAAAGACGACTGAATTCCCTAATCGATAGTTTGGACATGTCACGCACTCCCTCCTCCTCCATCCGCTCCTTCCCTCCCCGAGCCCTGAAGGCGAAAGGCAGAGAAGCTGTTTGAGTGCATTTCCTCAGGTTACGGACTGCACCAGACGTTGCTGCTGTGCACGTCTAGCGAGGCAAAACGGCCAAGAAACAGGGCAAACCCCAAACTTGGGGCTGGGGCTATAACCTGCTGGAAGAGCAGGCCTGTGACCAAAACCGAACTCATCTAGCCCAAACACAAACGCTCAACCCTCAAAAGGCTGCTGCAGGAGTTACTCCTAGGGCCAGCGTACAAAACCCAGATGCAAAAGCAACTCGATTCTTCGGTGTCCGAGCTGCACCGCGAGAAAGGGAAAAATGCAAGCTTAAGCTTTGACCTTAAAAAAAAAAAATTAAGTATTAAAATGTTGAAAAACAAAGGCTTTCCGAATCTGACCACCTGGTAGATGGACAAACTGATTAAATCTGACTGCACGGCAGCAAGTGCTTAACCTTCAGCTAACAAGAGTTAACATTCCTAGCTGTTTAGTCACCCATCAGAAGAGCTCCTGAGCATGGAAAAATAAACTCACTACAGCAAATTCAGGAGAACTGGAGTCTCAAGCCTGTGTCTGTCTCGTGCAGCTCAGAAGCAACTGCGATGCTTCTCACTTCACTAAATAAAACTGCTTGGGAAGGTTGGGATTTCGGATTGTTCAGGTGCATCTAGAAAGAACGAGGTTACACCTAACTACGGCCTGAGGGTTTAAGTCTGAGGCCTCCTGCTGCAACGCTAAAAATGCTCCAACACCTGAGTGCAGTGGATTTAAATACTCTTTGATGCATCTTTGAGATTCACTATAAGCTGACTGCAAAGTCGGGGTTTGAGGACACAAGCTCCAAGCTGCCGTGTTCGGCAGCGGCGGGCCAGACGCACGGGCTGGACCATCTCAGCGTACACCAAGGAACCCAACGATCCAACATCCCTACTTAGGGAGGGGGAAAGCAAACCTAGGCAACATTTGCAGGGCTGGTGAGACCGCAGGTGGCCCCACCGCACGCCCTGGGGACACTGCTGTCCCCCACCACCCCTCAGCAGGGCCGCAGGCCCAAGGCCAAGCCACTGCCGCGCTGCAGCAAGCGGCCCCCATCAGCAGGGCCTGCAGGATTCATAAACAGGCATTTTTTTTAAAAGGCCAGATGGCCTTAAAATGCCTTTTTATATTAACTTCTGCCACTCTTACCCACACTAGGACTGAGTGGATCTACAGGTCAGGTGCTCCACTTTGCTGCGAACCTCCTCCCTTCCTAAAGGGGGGCTGCTCACGTCCCTCTTTGCAAGGAGCAGGGAAGATCGCTCCAGCGGGGTACAAGAACGCACACGGGTGAAAGACCCAAGCAGTCAGGCATAGCCCAAAAGCACCGGCGAAGCAGCCAAGCCAGGGAGATGGCACCAGGGCTCCTCCCAAAGGCATAAACCCGAGTCGAAAGAGGAAAAGCGAGAAGATGCGGCTCACGGCAAAGAGCCGGGGACAGGCGTCAAGCAAAGGCCTTTCAGCATCCTGCACCACGCACACGTTACAAACTTCCATTAGCTTGGGAGAAAACAGGACAAAAGCTACCTGCAACCTGAAATCAGAGGCAGGTAATTTTGTGATTATCTGCTCGAGACACTGGCAGATACGAGCGAACGGAGTTTATCCTACCAGCATCAAAGCAACTCTGACGTTACGTTCCCTGGATGTTTGTTCTTGACCGTTACCGCATAACCATAGCGGTGAACTCGGCAAGCCCACGGCTGCTTTTTAAAGACTACACGTAACAGGTAACAGAAGAGGCGATTCCTCACTCGCGAAGTCGTTTAGCCACGGCAAGGTCGCGTCCACACTGTAGTAAATAACGGGAAGCCGGTTCGTCGGGAAGTAAGAAGGAGCTACGTCAAACGACCCGAGTTTTTCCACAAAGGCTGCTTGAATTGACAACCATGAAGACAGCAAAACATTCAAGTTAATGGAAACAAGTCTTTATTAAGTAACTTTTAATATCAGAAAAATAAAACTCTTATAATTCTCTTTACAGCAAATATATAATATCAGTGCTTTGGCCATCATAAGTTAAAGGCCCTTTATCATAAAATATATGGTTTTTAAACTTTACTCAAATTGAATTTATAATCCCTATGACCTCCCTACATATACATAACAAAAAGTGTAGTAAAATTAGCAAATACTAAACTATATTGATAGTTTATCATTCTTAGTTTGTGGTTTATAGAAATGGTACACGCACCTAATGTCTGTCGATTCCTTGGCTTATTAGTTGCAGTGTACAATGCAATAAAATACAAAATACATGCTTGGTGAACGTCTGTTCATATCTACAAGACTGCAGCTAAAGATTAGGTTCCAATACTGACATGTAACTAGTCTACAAGCAATTAGCATTAAAGTTATGCATTACATAATATGCCATCAAGGCAACTCTTATACTGAAAATCATAAAATAAAAACCGTTATTTGTAAACTTTTATACGAAATGTAACTCTTCAAGTGGAAATAAAAAATAAAATTTCTGTATATTTACTAGTTCAATACACATATAATTTCATTTTGTTATACTGAGAAAAAAGCTTTGTCTCGTCTTGGGAAAATAATGCTTCGGAAAAAAAAGAAATAGAAAAATCCACTAGAACTTCACTTTGTGTCTTTTGTTTTCTGTTGTTTTAATATATGCCAGCACAGATTCGGGAACGTACTGAGGATGAAAAAGCTAGAAACATCCACAGGTTGAAATGCAAGAAGCGCATTCAAAAGACATGTTTCCTTATGATTGGAAAGACAGTTTTGAAATGAAGTAAGCTGATTGCAGGGCCACTGTCACAGCTGCTGTCATGAATTATACAAGGGCACGCACCCATCTCCCCTTTTTCCTTGCCATTACTAAAAATAAAATATATATTTATATATGTGCAAGACAAATATGGATTGAACATAAAAATGCTTCACATTTTGAACTATATATTCTCTAAAAGGTAATTTAAGAACAGCTTGATCGGACTAATGAACGGAATGTCAGCATCCTCACTATTAGTCGAAGTATGTGCATCCCAAAGCCCTTACTGAAATGGGATTAAGCCAGCCAGACTTTTCCACATTACATTAAGAAAAGCAGTGGGTAGGAATTCACAATTGAGACCAATACGTTCCTGATCCTCTGAACATACTACTGTTAACACGTTGGGTGAAACGGAGGTCCACTGGGCATCTTCTCTCCCCCCCCCCCCACCTTAACAGTAATTTATCTGAACCCGCCAATAACTTTATCCATTTCAATAAATCAAATTATGCTTTAAAAAAAAAAAAAGTATCTGCAATGCTGAAGAATTAGGCATAAGTTGTTGCATAAAGAAAAAAAAAATTCCCCAAACCTGTTTTTCAAAACTGGCAGTGTAAAGAAGGCAGCATTGGAAGTGTTGTTTGATATACTGATAATGCCACAAACCCTCCACAGCAGACACATACTTCTGTGTTCTGGCTACGAGGTTCACCGCTGCCAGCGCACAGAAGCAAAGCACTCAACACAGATCATTTAGAAAGCCTGTAAAGTTTGTTTTTCGGTTTTGTAATTGATCAAGATTTCCCCTTACTGTGCCATAACATTCTACCAGATGCATCTCTGCTAAACATGCCATCTGTTTAAACTGAACTGGACAGAGACCACCTAGGTTTAGTGTTACCATAGCAGCCTTTTAGAAAGTATAAATTTATTAACAACTTTAGCCTAATCCCAAGAAAGCCCAACAGTCAGAATTCATTAGGAAGTTTACTAGAGGGTACCATTACACCCATGCCTTTAAGAGTTTTAAAAGTCCATATATAATAATATCTATATATATTTAAGAGTGAATTTGGATTGCCTGAGTAACAGCTGTCTGGCAAACGGGACATGATGGCGTTTCTTTTTCACAGATTTTGTTGGCACATTCCATGCAGAAGAGATTGTGACCACACGGGACTAGGGCCGCAATGACTTCGTTCTCGAAGCAGATCACGCAGTCGTGCTTTCGTCGCGACTCGGGAGGCGAACTGGAGGTGGAGCCACCATTGGAAGAGGAATAGCTGTTGGTACCATTAGAAAAAGCAGGGATGTATATTGGAAGGCCAGCTTGGTTGCCTGCACTAGGTGGGTCACTTCTTACTCTCCTAGCAAGCGGATGTTCCAGACTTTCCGGAAACGTTGGTGACAGACGAGGAGTAGATGGTTGACTCCCTCTTCGCTGAGGCTTGATATTACTAGTAGGGTCGCCGCCAAAGCCAGAGAGCGGGTTTACAGGTTCAAAAGGGGTCCAAATGGTTTGGGAAGGTGTTGGTAAGGAGTCATAAGCAGGAGAGTCGACTGCGAGATCTTCTGTGCCCACTGAAGGGAGCGTTTCTCCAAACCAAAAGTTGCCTGTGCTGAAGGGACTTGTTGGGCTGAAGTCAGCCAATCTATTGCTTCCAAAATAGGAATCTGTGGAGCCACTTCCCAAGGAGCTGGAGCTATCATTTCTGTAATTAGAAATCATTCTGGTGCGGCTAGGAGGGACAGGATTAGAAGTAAGCCAAGCAGATCCCAGAGTGCCTCCTTCAAAGCTCACATCTGTACCGTTGTAATGGAAATCATTCTCTTCGTTCAGCTCAATGTAGTTTCCAGTACGCATGGCTATGTGCATCTCAATTTCCTCCCGGGCGCGATCAACGTTTTCAGGCATTCCTGTAACTTCAAAGACGGGCTCCTTGTCCCTGCTGGGAGTGACTATGTAGGTGTGTGTCTGCTGCTGAATTCTTTTGATTGTAGCTCCTTTAGGTCCAACCACTAGCCCAACTACACGGTAAGGCACCCTGACTTGGACTGTCGTCTGACCTGGTAGGTTGGGAGTACATGGCAACCCTCCCAGGGCAGGACCGTTTTTGTTGCGTGATGCTCTGATCATGGAGAAGTGTTCAGCAGCTGAGAGAATTTCCCTTTTGGCCATGGCTACATCCTCTTTTCGTCCAGTGACAACAAAGATGGGTTCTTCTCCACGAACGGGGGTCTTAATGTACGTATTTGTCTTGGCCCTTAGTGCTTTTATTTTGCAACCTGTTTAAAGGAAACACATGCAAGTTTAGCAACAAGGCTAAGTTTAGAAAGCCACAAGAAAGACATCTATTTTAAGCTGAGAGTTTCAAGAAACTGTAGGGTGAAACCAGAGGCAGCTGTTTCTATCTCTGCAAGCCACACTACTGAAAGCGGTAACAACTTTTACTTATTATTTCCAAACAGATCTCTGGCACTTAAAGCCACAAACTATTTTGGCAACATTTACTGAGCCGTTTTTGTCCATCATCGCCGCTGTTCCTATTAGATGGTGAACCAGCGTGCATCGCTCTTCCTCCTTGACATCAGATATATTCATGATTACCCGTGGTGGTTTTATATATATAATATATATATATATATATATATTTCCATTTCTTGGGTATCCTTCGGCTACTTCTATCATTCTGAACGCTTCCAAAAGGAGTAAAGGCTTACAAATACACATGCATGTAGTTAAATCTGCTGAAACCCCAACCTTCTACTGAGGAACGTTCAGTAAAAACAAACCAAACATTTACAAGTGAGAGAAGGGCTCTTCACAGAGATGAAGCCACTTTGCTGAGAATTCTGCACTTGCTGCTTCTTACCAGCACTGCAACTTATTGCAACCTTACTCCTCCCTGTGGGATGAAATAGCCACTTCCTGAACTGTCAAGTAAGAGCTCGAGTAGTTTTTGTTACATGCAATAAGACCTCCATGTAATACTATGTGCCTACTAGGAATTTTTCTCATTAGTTACGTCAATACAGCCCGAAAGAGGAGCAAAATGTTAATGACACTTTTGTGGTTAGTTTTGGAAGCTGAATTATAAAGTCTGCTAGGACACAGCGACAGCAGGCTCTTTCCTAAAATGCTTACAGCGTTGTGTATGTGCCCGGCCAAAAGCACCTTTTACCCATTACAGGACTGAAAAAGCAGGTAGCGCAAAATTAAAAAGCCCGCCTGTGACAGGCAGGACTGGATTCAATTTGAAATCAATTTAGTCTCTATTCAAATGAACTGAAAAGCAAGTCTCACCAACTATCATTTTAAAGGGAACCTCACCTCGAAACGACCATAAGCAACATTCACAGGCCCAGCGTTTTAAGTACCACTTCACATGCAGACTGAAACGCGCTCCCGTTTTCCTCGTTCACTTGGCCTATCTCACAGCACTCTGCGGGTATGCCAAACGATCTCTCTAATTAGTATTTCGTTGATCCCCTACACCCAGCGACATTATTTTCACTATTCAAAGGCCGCTCAAGTGCGCTCTACTCAGGACAGTCTACTAATAAAAACAGCAAATATGCAGCCACCGCTTGGAATACAGGGAAGGGAAAAGCCTCTTCTTCCCGGGCCCCTGCAGGCGGCCAGGACAAAGGCTGAATCTAACAGCCTGCTGCTTCCAGGACGCAGCTGGGGAGGAAGCACGTTATCTTCAGCAGGGGCGGCAGCCGGAGGGCTCTGGGGTACCAGGAGGCCCTACCTCCCCCAGGAGGCCCTACCTCCCCCAGGAGGCCGGCGGTGCAGTTCGGCGGGGTCCAGGGAAGGCAACAGGTTAGGCCCGATCAGATTCCAGCCAAAGAGAGCTAACGTGAGCCCAGGAGAGCACAGACGCACTCCTAGGTAAGGGGGAAAGGGAGAACTCTGACATTAGGTGTCTTATGAAAGTAGCAAAGAATCAATCTTTTGAAGGCACTACGTTTCTCTGCGTTCAATGAAGAGGACAGCCCCTCGTTTAGGCAACTGGCCTTTAATCCCGGTCTCTGTGCTTGCATTGCGACTTCCCGCTGTAAGGAAACGCGCTAGCCCGCTTCGTTTCTGAAGCCTTTGCAGCTACTCGGCAAAGACGCAGCCGCGCAGAGCCTGCCTGGGGGCATGAACAAGACTCCCAAAAGTGACCCCTGACATGGGGCTGCTAAAGCTTTCGCAATAAAGCCCTCTTCACTGGAACACCTAAAACCAAAGTCCGTCAGCTGATGTGCATCAATTATTCTTCAATTTCCACGAATTACTTTTGTTTCCTCCCTGCCACTGAAGTCTATATTCCTGATTTCATACACTGCAGAATGAGCATTTAAAAGAAGTATACTAGGAGTACCTGCCACGTGCACTTTTTAAAGTTCTTTACTATAAATCACGCTTCAGAGCCTGTCTGATTCTAGTTTCCAAAGTGCCTTACCAAACTTCACAGTTTACATTTTAGGCTAGGTTTCCCTGATGATTTAGAAACTAAAATGCAGTTAAAAGCCCGCACCTTCAGCTTCATTTTTCATTTGAGCTGAAAACTCCCAAAGATTGCTTTCTAACAGCTACATTTCCAAACAATTCAGATTTAATGAAAAGCCTTCTCGCCCTTCTCAGACTGCAGAACATTGACCAAGATGGGCAGAGCTTTTCTTTTAAGGTATGAGTCACATACCTAGAAAGCGCAGGCCAAAAGCTGCCGCAATTCCCAGTAGCGCCAGAACAATACTTTCAAACATTTAAAAATTGGCTTCAAAAGAAGGCTGACTCCCCGGACTGTCAAGGTCAACTCTCAAAACTTTATCTGAAAAGCTGGAAAGAACTGAAGGAAATTGCCACATATGAAACCCGAGATTTCTGAATGAGTTGGTTAACACCAGCTCAGTTTTGTTTGCAAGGGGCAAAAAGTCCACAGTAGACTCCTGGAAAGACAGTCATGTCAAAACACATAGAGCTCCGTTAGGATGATCTTTCTATTTGCTTTCACTCAGCTGCTGTTTCCTCTCCTCTCTTATTAGTCATTCCCGAGGCGCCGACATAAGGCATGGCTGATGATTCGTCCCCTCTTACAGTTTGCTGCATCCAGGCATGCTGCTTCCAAGCCGATGTGAAATCAGCCAGATATTAAGTCATGTGTCCGCTGTATGAATCAAGAAGTTTCTCAATCTCCTCAACTTAGACGCAGAAACTCAAAGAGGAGGGTAAAAAAAACAAACAAAAAACAAAACCCCAAAACCACCACCCCACACTTCTGCAATAAATCATCAGATTATTGCATCCAACATTTTGAAATGCAAAAAGATAGAAAAACCTGACTGAGGCACTTCAGCTGAATCTTTTGCTCTAATCAGATCTTTTAGAGCTATTTTAATTTTGTTAAGGCAACCAAAGTCTTCCTAATTAAGCATTTGGGTGTTTTTACTGAATTCAGACAGAACGTCCCATGGTATTAAAGTTATGTCAGTAGCAAAACTGCTTTTTTTTGTTTGTTTGTTTTGAAGTCAGACAGCTGTAACAGCGAGATCGCCAAAGACCCCAAATGAGACCACATTACACTGCTTCTACTCGATAGAGATTATTTCAGCAGCACAAGCATTCATAACAAGCACGCTCAGTTGTAAGCGTACACTGGCATAACTAAAGCAGAAAAATCTTACAAGTTTAGACCAAGCTTTAGCGCTCGTCTGCTTACGCAGCGTCAAGGCTCAAGCCCCGAAGAAGGTACTCGTTCGGTTTCTGTTGACGGCCATCGTTCCTGTCATGCCTCCTCCCAGCATCTCCCTGAAGAGGATTATCTGACCAAACATTTCAAACGCACTATGAACATTATACTCCCCAAGAAACTTAGGAGTAGGTCCAAAGGAGGCTATCGTTTACCTCGTATGTTATCATTAAGAGCATCTAAAAGCAAAGGCTAACTTTATAGTAAGTGTCCTTCAGAGGTGTCATTTTAGAGGCAACAGGTCTAGATTCAAGAGACAAGTACATGTAGTTAGTGATTTTGCTAAGCTCTTATGTCACACAGAGTGGAGTAGTTTCAGCCACGAAGCCCCAATTATCAAGTTCTTTCCTATTAAAAAAACTGGTAGGAACCGATAGGGATTTCTCCAAGTGAAAGAGTAGTAGCAGCCACCGAGTACACACAGTGCTCGCTGGTTATGCAACAACAGCCAGCTCAGACTTCAACTTTTACCTTTCAACATCATAAACAGGATGAGAGACGTTAAACCAAGTGTCAGGCGATTCACTCTGCTGGGGAAACTCCCCAAATAAGCCGATACAGAGCTAAGCGACCACAACACTCAGCAGCAGCTATGGGAAGGCTGTGCGCGCCTGCCTCATCTGATCCAAGCCAACCTGCTCCCCTGAGCCAAGGACCATCAGACACAGCAGCAAGTCCTGCATCCCACAAACTCCTCCTTCGTGCAGCCACAGCACTATTACCAAACCTTCGCCAAGCGTGATGGGGAGGATTGATTTGTAGATGCAAATCCCTCCGTTATATGTCTCTTCCAAATGGCTCCTACATTGCCCCGCTCAGTAATTTGCAAGTGGCACCACGGTGGAACGGAGCAACTAGCGGCTGCAGAACTGCCTCTGGAAAGCGAGCACCGAGAATAGGACTCAAGGCCCAGAGACTATCATTGTGCAAAAGCACCGAGCCATCTAAGGAGGCACGCTACCAATTTCAGTCAACATAGGCCAGCGTGCCACAGAACTTCCCCGACACCAAGGAAACCAAGGTCCTGATGCTTCCGAGTAAGAACATTAGCAAAATATACAGTCTGTAGCAGGCACAGATTTTATACCCACGTTCCTCCTGGAGTTCTTACTAAGAGCAGCGGAGCTGGAGTTCAGGCCTGCGTACACAAGAACTGAAACCTTCTTAATACCTTGCCTGTTTCATCTCGTCTCCCCAAATTCAGTGAACAGTCTTTGCCAACCACGAAGAAGTCCAAGGAAGACACCACTTTGTTCTCATTCCCTGCTACTGATGGGGTACCCAGCTAAGCGGGTCAAAACTACAAACTTCTTGGATTTCTTTAGGTGCATGAATCTTGTGGGAAGATGCCAGGCTCCCGAGGTTGTAAAAAGATCAAGTGGGCAGAAGTTGCAATAGCACTAATTTGCCTCTCACGCAGGCGGGCAGGGCTGATCGGCGTCCCGGGTGGACTTTGGCATCCTTCACCTCGGCCCCAGAGCAGGCAAGGGCAAAGCGAGCATCTCGCAGAGATCGCCCTTGGCGGTCTGGTTCCACTGAAGAGAAAGCTGTAGTTCACAGGAATATATTTTTCAGCAGCTTCCCGTGTTATCTGACGAAAGGCAATACTGTATTACTGCCTCTGCTCTGAGCGCAGTCTTCAGCACGCTGACCACTGATCTGGTAATAAGTTGACACCAAGCAACGAGGTTGTGACAGAATAATTAGGGACATCACTTTGGAATGATTAACTCCCAGCAGAGCCACCGATAATCCTTTGCCTAGAAGGCGAGGGCAGAGCACCTGGGAAGAGCCTGGCAGGACCACCGCAGAAGGTGCAGAACTACAGCGAGTGCCAAGGAGACAGGGCACTAGGCAGGACCGCGTTTTCTATGAACCTGCAAATTTTCTAGGGGGAAAAACAGCTTTAAAGGTAGAGTCTGCTCAGCTGACACGGCCCTTACTGCATTGTCAAGACGCGACAAGCTTTTAACTGGAAACTCAGGACTCTTACGGCCAAGGTGGCAAAGCACTCGGGGCGGCTGAAGCACCTGGATGCACTGTGAGGCCCCGCAGCTGTCCCAGGGGTCTGCAGAGCACCACATTGCCCACCTGATTAATAAACAAACACAGAAAATAGCCTAGCTGAATAAGAATGAATGCTCTAAAATTTTTTTTTAGACGAGCTCTTCATGCCCACTGGTGGATTTTTTTTCTTTTTTTGCTTTAACACATACAGGGCTGCTTCTTAGCTATTACAAGGCTAAAAAGACTTATCAGTTTTCTAGTGTATAAACTGCATGTGCCCCATTTATTAAACGTGTGGATATGAAACTGCATTTGGATAGAAAATGAATTTCTATTCTAAATCATTTAATAGTTAAGCCTCCCGAAGTGGCCTGGATCTCCAAAACATTAAGACCAGAGTATCCTTGGCACTTAGAACTCTGTTATTAGAGTCCTATGAAATACTATCTGTACTCCGTTTAGTTCACAGACTGCATCTGGTTACTACGGCCCCTAACCTAAGATCAGCTAATTCATCTCACACCTTGGTTTTATCCATGGACTGGAAGATTTCAAGTCCTGATAAATTTCTTCAACTGATTGTGGAATGTAGTTAGTTGATCCAAGCAAGATGAAGAAAGTAATTTCTTTACACTTTAAAAAAAAAAAAAAAAAATGCTGATCTGTCCAACAACCTGGATTTGTGAACTCAAGACAATAACTGCCCATCCATTCAAGCATTTTCATTTTAGGAACAAGGACTGTAAAAAACCCCATAGATTTTACATTTTATTTTTAAACAATTTTAAGAGACTAGAAAGCCTACACTTGGATACAGATTATCCATTTCAAGTAGAATTTTGTAGAAGTAAATTCTCATTTATTTTCATCCAGCCTTCTCTACAGCCAGAGGATAAGCTCGCAGAGAGACCTCACCCCAAGCAGAATACCCATCCTGAAACCAGGACTAGACCAACCGGCAACAGTTTTAGCAACTTCCCATTAGCGTTCTATAGTATAGATAACGGTCTGATCACTATTTGGGTTAATTAACCAGTAAGAAGGGAGCTCCCATGTGAAAACTAGACATGATTATGCCAACAAATTGCTAATAAATATGAACGCATCAAGAGACGGACACAGCTTGCTGCTGCGATTTGCTCAAGCTCACAGAGCAGGCCACTGACAGATCCGGAAACAGAAGATGACACTCCCCAAAAAAGAAAAGGACAGGCTACTCATGAGGGCATGGGTATAGGTAGATTTTGAGCAACAGCTGTTCTGCTCACCTATTAAGCCAAAGCAATCCAACTCCTTGGTAGTACCCAAGCTAAGATTCCCTGCAGGTGGCCATGAGAAACAGGCAAGTAAAGCTGACAAGGTCGCAAGATGAATGTCTCTAGGCAGACGCTTTCCCCACAGAGTACTCAAGACCACTGGTATGTGCTCCTACGCGTCAACTGGTAGTATTTAAATGAAATTTCCAATTTATCACGGTACGGATGTTTCATAATGAGAATCCGCAAAGTAGAGCTTGTTTTCAAAGTTACAGTCCAAGATGAGATACTGATACCATTACAATACAAACCTTGGGAGTAAAGTCCTGGCTCTCTGCTTTTGAGTATAGCTATATTAATGTTTTAGACGATTGCTGTATGTCATAAGCGCTGTACATTGGTAATATCCGTCTTTCACTTCTAATTGTAACAACAATACAATACAATAAGCAACGCTACAAGTAAATCACAGAGAGAGTATACAGGAGAAAGGACAATTCAAGTTACAGCCACTCTGACAGTTTACTCCTAAAGAAGAGATGACTATGTACAGGTCTTTCAAGAAAAATAAAAATAAGTGCATTTTATACCAAAGGCATTTTTCCCCACCTCCTGACCCCCTTATTAACTTACCGCTGCAATCAAAGGCTTTCAGTTACACTGCAGCTGCCAAATCCCTGCGCCTAACTGTGAAACGTTTCTCTAGGACTCATTCTATACATAGCAACCTACGCTACCTCCATTTTAATTTTGCCGTGCTTACCCATTTCTAAGGGCTGACCACTTTTTTGTGACAGCATCGCATTTTTGCATGTACGAATACAAAGGTGATAGGACTTTACTACTTGTAGTCATTCAGCTGGGAACCGAAATGCAGAAAGCAAAAGGGTTTTTAGGCGAGATGCTTTCCAGACAGTAAGCTCTTTAACATCAGCTTTTGGTTTCTGCACAGCCCGATCACAAAGCACGCCAGGTGCTGACTGAAGTCAGAAGCACCATAAATAAGGTCAGGGATCCCTCCCCAGGCTGCACATGCCAGACGCTGGCAGCCACGCAGGCCTGGGCTTGCCTAGGTACCAGGAAGGCAGACAACCTGGAAATCTCAAGTACCTTAAGCACGACTCAAGGCATCACAGTTAACCACTCAGTAATGCCAGACCACAGAGAGCAAGCGATCTGGACTTTGTCTGGCCCTAATGCTGCTGAGTGGACAGATGGGAAAAGGAGGAAGCATTAAGATATGGTTAGAGAAAGGTCCCCGGGGGAAAGCCTGCTCATTGAAACTCCTGGAGCCGTTTTCTTTTCCAGAAAGATAAAAATCCCTGATTCAAGAAAAGCATAGGCAAGCTCTTAATCAAGAGTATGCTTAGATATATACCCCAATCTGGCTAAGAACAAAGTAGTCTGCCTGCAGACTGTTTCCTTCTCTATGTCAGGTTGGGACAGTTTATCAAATTAGCAATTGCACAGAGAGAGAATACTCCAATTCCCAAGACAGATGGCAACTCAGTAAACAAGTTACATGTTGCAAAAGAGCCAGAGGGCAGCAACTTGTCTTATTAATTACTTGTACTATTCTAGCATCAGATCTCTAATGTAGCAGCTGCTGAGCAGAAGTAAAGGGATACAGTAGTAGAAGAACAATAGCATAAAAGAGGGAGTATTTCCCACAAATCAAACGGCTATAGGAAAAAATAAGTTGGCTTCGGGTAAGAACCTTGATCTAGAGCGATCTAGCGCATGATACAGATCGCTGTGAGCAGCGGCGATGGGAGACCTGGACCACACAAGGCAGCAGGATAGCGAAGGGGACCACCATTCAGCCTGCCTTTTGGATAGCCAAAAAAAGGAAGAGTACAATAAATTGTGCAAGTCTTCATGTACATCAAATAGCTCAGCTTCAGGACTGCTGAGAGAAATGTGTTTTTAAACATAAAACTCTACAGTATATTGTCCAAGTGTAAAATGAACTACAACACACACACACATAAAGATACTGTATCTTTGTTCAAGCAAAGAGAGAAGTTTGCACAGACTGCAGCTGCTCACACCGGTGAGGAAAACAGAGTTCTTGGACACAGGCAAGATCTTATGAGCTTAAAGAATAAGAGAGGAGGAAGACAACATTCTTTAAGAGTATTTGAAATTGGAAACAAAGGTTGGATTTAGAGCTTTTTGGCCTTTTGCTTTAAATAAAAATCCTTTACCACTTGGCAGTCTATTTTTTGGGAGTTATGGCAAGTTTGCAACCCTATCCCAGCTAAAGAATTATTATTTTTTGCCTGCAACATGGAATTGGCCCTAATGGGGGGGACAGGGGAGGAGTATGGAGAATATTGCATTAAGAACAAATTTAAGACCTTTGAGACATCTAATAGCTTTTTGCTGAGAAGTATTTTTCTCTTAGTGCACTGTGGTCTGAATTTCTGGAAAAGAGAGGGTAATGGAGTAAGACAGAGAAGCTTACAGGATCTGCTGACTTTACTGACAACTTAAAAAAAAAAAAAATCCATCACTGTTTTTTCATGCCACTAAAACAGGCTAATCTAGTGCAGATCGGAAGCACATTAATATAGACTTCTTTTGTAAGTTTACGTTAACTTAAAACATACTCAGAACACTGCAGTTCTGCAAGAAAAGCAAAAGGATCAGAAGATTAGAAATTTCAGATTCCAAGTTTTTAATTATTTTAATTTCAGCTTTACCCAAAGATCCTACTTATGCAGGTATTCACTTCTGGTATTCATACACAAAAATCTACAGAGTTTTTGGCAGGCTACACAAAGAGAAAAATCTACGTCTCAAGCGTGCACTGTGTTTGGTGTGCTTCCCACCCAACAAGCCAAACAAGAGCAGCATTTATGATTTAGGATTTATGATCCCAGCTGGAGAACCTGTAACTTTCTGACGAACTTTGCAACTCGGGTTGGATCTTTACGCGGCTCAAAAGACAGATAGTGGCACTGAAGCGTTGTTGGTTATACAGCGCCAGAACTATAGGCCACTGAAGCTTCAGCAGCGGTTTCAGACTTTGGCAGACTGTGGTAGTATGTTCATGCGCTTCAGTTCCTCAAACTCCAGACCCTAGCCTGAGTGCATCAACTTTAATGTTGATTAACGATGAAAAACACCCTTTATATTGGATTTCAAAAAATTGGATTTCAAAAAATAGCTTAAGTTCTCTTTCAGGCTTCAGAATTTAAGAACCTACTAGTGGAAGAAGATTTAAAAAAAAAAAAAAAAGAGCAACTGCCTTGTTAACTTTCATTTAAAATAATTTAGCCGAGCAGCTTTCTTTCAAATGTGAACTTAATTTGTGATCTTCATTGTATGTGGTGAGCAACTGACATTGAGCCTGAGATATGTAATCACTTCAGGGATGCAAATTAAACATATTCTTTAAAGTGGAAATTTTAAGCACCCAGTTTTAAAAAAACAATATCCAATTCAGACTACTCAGCTATAGTTATGCTGACTACTTACAATTCAGTCTTCAATAATCAACAGTAAATAAGCACAGTCAGTTATTCAGTAAGATTACTGCAGCAGATCTAGATATGGAACCAGACATTTAGTTCTTCTGAAAGAACTGTAATTATCCTACGACACCTATGTACTGTACTCAGCTAATACAAGTACCAGTGAATTTGTTCTAGGATTGTTTTAGCATTGTTTCCACTCCCCAAGAGTGAGAGCAATTGTTTTTACTTGACTGTCAGCTATGTCAGATAGTTATCAGCCAGATACTTACCAGATTATTTTTTTGTTTTGTTTCAAATTACAGGAGTATTTTAAGTAAGGTAATACTTTGCTCAAGAGCCTACATTCAAATAGCAAAATGAGAGTCTAAGATCATTAAATAAACAAAAAAGTGGTAATTCAGTTGCAAGACTGTCTTATACAAAGAGGATTTGTCATTACTGATTTAATCAGTAAAACGAGATGATATCATTCCTACTCCTCTTACTCATGGTGGGTTTGGAGACTCCTACCTGGTTTCAACTTCAAGTTCTGCAGTCATCACTCACTGTGAACTAGTCTTATACAAGGAAGAGAAGCATTAGGCTTCAGAGTTACCTTAACTCCAACCTGATTGCTATCTTAGGGGGGGAAAAAAACCAAACAACCCCAAAACACCCTATTGACAGCTTTATCTGTGATGTAAGCACTTGGAAAATCATGTTATTCGGACAGTCATAATGCTAGTATGGGTTAGCAAATATATTCTAACAACTGTCATCTGGCTACACACTTAAGAAGCTTAAAGACTGGAGACAGCTAATACACTCAAAGATGCAAGAGACCTCTACAGGACAAACCTTTGCCCCTTCTGGCATCTTTCAGGTTTTCCATTCAAGTTTTTAAACGTCACCCTTCTTACTGCATTATTGGAAAAAAAAATGCTTTTAGTGTTTTAACATGACATTTTTCTTAGCATAAAGGGAGCAACAGGGGGCACTGAAGATTCCAGTTATACTTGTCAAATACTTCTCAGGTTGGCAAGGCTTGCCAGGCCGTGGCAGAATTGCCACCCAACAATGACCACCAGCACCTTTATCTCTAGGAACAAGTTCTCAGGTGGCCCACAGCAGACTTTTGCAATTCTTTCATGTGATTCGGAGATTAAGACAAAAACTCTTAAGTTAAATCTCCAAAAATCTTTTTAGTTTGGCTACATGCTTATATAACTTGGGGTATGCTCCCTATTTCAGCTCTTCTCAGGCTAACAATAAGGTCATCTCATCAGAGAGGCAGCTTTCTTATCACCAGTTTTCAAGAGCACTTTCTCCAACTTTTTTTTTTTTTTTTTAAACCAATACGACTTTCTGTACCTGCTGCTATTGACAGCCAAGAAAGTCACTCCTCCGATGAGTATGATGACCGACCAACTTACTGACGGCTGGATTCAGATTCATACAGGAAGTCTGTACGATGCCATGAACGGAATCTAGTTTTCCTGGCTCCCAGTCACATGCCTTAACAAGAATAAAAGGATACAAATATCTTTTCCCTTGTTGTTCACCTTTGAGATTCTTCCACTTCAAAGACGATAACAAATTACATTATACTACTCCAGCTAATGCCTGTCAGCTTCTTTTTTGGGGGGAGGGGGGGGGAGAAAGGGGGTCAACAGGCAAGGGGAGTAAGTCCAGGCTGAAAACATCTTGAGATGTTTAAAAAAAAAAACTATAGCTTTTAGAAATACTATAGTGCTTTATTTTAAGAGACATGTAAATCTTATTTAAGCCTTTTTCAGTATTTTTTAAGGTGATGTAAAGGCTTCTAGTGGCAACACATTAAAATATCGTCACAGTAAAAAGAGCAGCTTCCATTGCTGCTTCGTGTATACAAGAAAGCCATAAATCGCAACTTACTTTTCAGGCACTCTACACCCTCCGCAGCTGTGACAGCCCACGTTTGACCACAGCTCCCAGCACACATTTGGTCAGTGCAGCTACACAGTACTTCTTTCAACTATTCCTGCACTTGTGTACAAGGGCTACCCACGTGGGAATTTGCGGTACGGGTACCTAGAGTAGGGGTTGTGGGAGCACCACGCCGCTACCTGAAGGGCTACGTTTATTTTTAAAACTTGCAAAACGCCAAATGTAAAAACCGTAAGGTTTTGCTTGGCTACAGATCTCTTAAGAACCAGGGGCTCCTTTGGTCTGATAAACAGTTAGTGTCTGGAAATTCTCCTCCCCTATGCTAAAAATTAATTTTGGATAAAGAATACAGTGGAATTCCAATTATCATTATTCTTTCAGTTAGGAGGTTAGCACTTACAATAAACATGTTTTCAGCCATAGCACTGAGGCCTCCAAGAAAGGCCAGATCAAACTCAGCATTCCTGCTATTTCAGGGTTAATGTTTTTTGGGTTGCAGACGCTGCAAGTTCTTTTTACACATTGCAAAGCCAGCAACAGAAAGAACATATATTTAATCCTCATGAAAAATCCATCAGAAGCAACCTTTCAATTATATCCTCCTTACATAATTACATATGAAATTAAAAAAAAAAAAAGTACTACAGCACAGAGAAGCCAGGCATAAAGTTTAAGCAGAATTCCTTCAAGATAAAGCAACTGGTTATGAAGTACGTTAGGAAGAGAACATGCAACATCTTCATTTTTAGAGAAAGCAGAGCAATCGGTGTAGGACACGGCTCCGGCGAGCCTTGCTGTAGGCAGAGTGGCACTACAGCAGATGATGCTTTGCTCTGCGAGGGCACGGACACAGGCAAGACAGGCGTGAGACAGCGAGACCTCCCCGTGCCTGGGTGATGAGCACGCGTGCAGGCACAGCTCTGGGCAGTAAACGGAGATACCTAACTAATACGTCTAAGAAACTCGGCAAAGATACACCTGCACTAAAACGAGTTACATATTTAGCTCTCTAAGCATAAGCTTTTCAAGTGAGAACTTCAAAGGACCTCCTAAAGCAATACTTTCACGCAAAGATACTCGGTAACAATAAAACAAACAAAGAAACCCCAAAACCAAAAAAACCCCACCAAAAATACAACCAAGTTCTCCCTCTGCGCCTTCTGCTCATTCCTCTTTTGTAACTGTAATTCTTTTTATGACCTGATCCTCCCCACAGAGGCTAAATATTTTATCACAAGCTAAACAGTGTGACATCAGATAAGAATAAAAGCAGAAGAAACAAATGAACTGCTCAGGAACAATGATCCTATTTTTATGCAAGTCCCATTGTCTTGTTTTTAAGTGACTCAAAGTACCCAAGAATACACTACAGAGAACAATCCTGAGCCGGTGAAGAATAAACGATGTAGTCTAATAGCTCCTCAAAGTCTAATATTCTTCATTTCTCTTTTTGAGAGTTGTAGCAATAACAGTTTCTCAGTTCTCTTTTCCACCTCCCCCCCCAACTCCAACGAGACACAGGCAAGGTCTTTAGTCATTCAAGCCTTATTTCTTGGAAAAGATATTTTTGCTTCTGAACACGAACGAGTTGCCTGTTTTCAGGGGCACCCTTATGAGAAAAGCTGCCTGACCAACATGCAAGGGTTGATACACTGGAGGGTCATGCTACTACTTTAACAAGTATAAATATCTCAGAACTTGGTGTTAGTGAATGGACGTCCGAACCAGCGCATGCCAATTCCTACAGTCCCAACTCTGGTTTTCCCTTGACACACACAACACTCCCCTTGATCCAAACTGCTTCAAGCCTAAGTATAAGATGAGAAAACACAAGTCTACTAAAGCACCGGTGCTCAGTGTGCATCTCTTCAGTAATATATTGCTTTAAACTGATTTTACTCTGCGTTTCATACTTGGGGGAAAAAAAAAAAACACAAAAAACCCCAGCGCACACAGTCGTGTGCAGAGCCTAGACACAGCTCAGCAGCTCACTGTCCGATCCGATTAGCAAACGAGAAACAAAAGCCCTGAACCAATAAGGAGTAACACAAAAAGGGAAGAGAGAAGTGACTTACTTGTCTCAATTTATACACCCACGCGCAACCCTCCCTGTCCAGCGCTTCGCTTTATGAACGAGAAGTGCTTTCAGAATTAAGTGTACAAACTGGTGTACGAAAGGCATCGTGCCGGCTCCCTGCGGCCGCTGCCCCGGGACCACCCCTAAGGTCAACAATGAACGTGACACCCCAGTTATGACCTGAGCCTGAAAGCATAATAAGGCAGATATGAAATTTTTTTTTTTAAGACAGACATGGACAGGAAGCAAGAGTATAAAGGCACAAAGTTTCAGTCCGAGGAGGGCTGTCGGCTCGTTTCCCCTGCCCTGGGCCTGCTGGCTCCGGTGGTCCCCCCACCCACACCCCAGCAGCATCCCACGAGAGGATGCCCACCCGGAGAGGGCAGGTGGGCACGGAGAGCAGCCGGGCAGGGGGGAGGCCGCTCGCGCCCGTCACTCCAAAGGCTCTTTGGCAACGGGGCCTGAAGTTGTTAAGGGAAAAACAGCAGGTTAAAAAAATAAAAATAATAATAATAAAAAACAAACAAGCAGATTTTTGGGGTTTAAAAAAAAAAAAAAAAAAGACCTGAAGCTGAACATCACCGACGCGCAAAGCTCGGCGGGGATCCCAGCGTGATGTCGGACGGCGCACAAACGCCCTGGCCGCAGTCCTTCCCCAAAGTGCCTAATCCTGGCCTAACCTCACACCGCCCCCCCCAAACCCGGCCAGCCCCAGACCCCCCCCTCCCTGTTTTGATTTCGCAGGCCTAGCGCTTCCCCTCACCCCGGCCTCACAGGGCCCAAAGGGTATGGATTCACCCCCTAAACCACCCCGCCGGCAGGAGGAGGAGGACGGGGACACGCAGCCCGCCGGTGGGCGCCACCCTCCATTTTGTGTGTCGCGCCCCCCCCCTCCCCCAAACCCCTATGGTGATGGTGGGGGGGGGGGGTAAGAAAGGCCGCACTCACCCTGGCGGCCCACGATCTCGGCCACATGCTCGGAGCTGGGCACGGGCACGCACTCGGTGGTGTTGACGCTCTTGCGGCGGAGCAGCGCCGCCTGCTCGCCGGCCAGGCTGCCGGCCGCCCCCCCGCCGCCGCCGTAGGCGTGGGACAGCATCGCCGCCATCATGCCCTGAGGATCGTCCGCCCCGTAGAGCGCCCCCGCTGCCGCCGCCGCCGCCGCCGCCTCCTGCGCATCGAAGGGAGCCGAGAGCAACGCGGAGCCCAGCGCCGGCAGCAGCGGCCGCGACGACGGCGAGGAGGAGGAGGACGAGGAGAGCAGCAGCAGCGCCGCCGCCGCCGCCTCCTCCTCCTCCTCTTCCTCCCCCGCCAGCTCCTCCTCCAGCTCCAAGTCCCCTTCGTCGCCGGCCTCCTCTTCCTCCTCCTCCTCCTCCGCCCCGCCAGGCGCCGGCTCCGCGGCGGCGGGGGAGGGGGCGGCGGCCTGCCGCCGCGGGGCCGCCTGGCTGCCGGGCGGGCCGCGGCGGCGGCGGCGGAGGCTCAGGCCGGCCAGGCGCTGCCGCAGCAGCCGCGTGTCGGGCTGCTGGAGCAGCAGCGGCGGCGGCAGGCGCGGCGGCTCGGCCGGTTCCTCGGCGGGGGAGGCCGTGGCGGCGCTGCCGCTCGGCATGGCCGGGTGTAGGGGGGAGGGAGGGAGGCGCTGAGTCCTGCCGGAGCCGCGGCCGGGCCGGGCTGAGCCTAACGGCGCGGCGCCGCCGCCGCCATGCTACGAGCGAGGGCGGGCGCGGCCTGGGCGCTGGCTGCGGCCGCGCTCAGCGCTGCCTTTGTCCCATGGCGCTGGCGGCGGCCGCGGGCGGCGGCGGCGGCGGCGGCGGCGGCGGCGGCGGCGGCGGCGGCGGCGGCGGAGGCAGCGTGGCCCCGCCCCTCCCGCCGAGCCGCCGCGCGATTGGTCGGCCGAGCCGGTTCCTGGGCGGGGCCGCGGCGGAGTGGGCGGGGCGAGGCGGTGCCGGGCCTCGCCCCGCTGTGACGGCGCCGCGCTGGGTCGGGCCGCGCTGCCCCGGGGGGAGGCGGAGGCGGCGGCGGCGGGGCCTCGCCTGGCCTCGCCTCGGCTCCCCCGGGGCCCCGCTCGCAGGGCTCGGCGGCCTCCCCGCGGGGGCGCCTCGGCCACCCCGAGGGCACACAGTCGCCTCCCTCGGGACACGCCGCCCTCCCCGAGGGGGCTTCGGCCTCCCTGAGGGGACGGTCGCTCCCCTCAGGAGCTGGTGGGCTCCCGCATGTCATTTCAGCCTCCTCAGGGGCACATGGGCCTTCCCAAGGCGTTGGTGGCATCCCCGAGGGGACAGAGTCCTCCTCAGCAGCATGGTCACATCCCTCAGGGCTCAGTGTCCCTCCCCGAGGGCATGTCAACCTTCTTGAGGGGACAGCTGCATCCCTCAGGGCCTGGTGGACTCCCTGAGGGCCCACTGGCCTCCCTGAGGGGACAGTCACATCCTTCAGGGCCCGGTGGTCTCCCTGAGGGCATGTCGGCCTCGCTGAAGGGGCAGTCACATCCCTCAGGGCCTGGTGGCCTCCCTGAGGGGACAGTCACATCCTTCAGGGCCCAGTTGCCTCCCTGAGGGCATGTCGGCCTCCCTGAGGGGACAGTCGCATCCTTCAGGGCCTGGTGGCCTCCCTGAGGGCCCACTGGCCTCCCTGAGGGGACAGTCACATCCTTCAGGGCCCGGTGGCCTCCCTGAGGGCATATCGGCCTCCCTGAGGGGACAGTCGCATCCTTCAGGGCCTGGTGGCCTCCCTGAGGGCCCACTGGCCTCCCTGAGGGGACAGTCACATCCTTCAGGGCCTGGTGGCCTCCCTGAGGGCCCACTGGCCTCCCTGAAGGCCCAGTCGCATCCCTCAGGGCCTGGTGGTCTCCCTGAGGGCATGTTAGCCTCCCTGAGGGGACAGGTACATCCTTCAGGGCCCATTGTCCTCCCCGGGGGCATGTCAGCCCCTTCAAGGGCAGAGTTGCATCCCTCAGGGCCCGGTGGCCTTCCTGAGGTCATATCAGCCTCCCCAAGAGGACAGCCACCTCCCTGAGGGCACGTCAGCCTCCCCAAGGGGATGGTGGCATCCCTCAGGACCTGGTGACCTCCCAAAGGGACAGAGGCCTCCCCAGGCCACCACGGCCCGTTGGAAGTGCTGCTGGCCTCCCGGGGCCGGGATCTGAGGGGGCCGCTGTGCCTTCCTCCCTCAGCAGCTCTCCTGCTGGGGACAATGTGATGAGGGGCGAGCATGAGCCCCACCTAGGTGGTGGCTACTGTCCCTTCCTGGTTGTCCCTCAGAAGTTGTGGGGGAGCCTGTGGGCTTAGCGCTGTGTCCGTGAGGTTTGGGGGAGCAGGCTCAGTCGTCGTGTGGGGCTTATTGCCACATCGGGTCAGCTTGTTTCTTGAGATAATGCTTGTTCTGAGCCAGCGGAGAGCAAGTAGTTTTCTCCGCAGGCATCGGAAGAATGAATGAGCTTTTATCCTGCCCTCTTACCACACTACAATAGCAGTTTTCAGCCTCTGGTCCGTGGATGCTGCGGGACTTTCAGAGGATCTGTGGAAGAAAGTGAAGAAAAGCAACTCTGTTGTCACTGGGTTTAAATTCACTTTCACTGGTGAAATGTGGGTGAATCTGAAAAAGATAAAAAACTCGCTGGTCTTTGATAGACGCCCTCCTTTCCCCGCTTTAGGAAGGAAGTTTGTTCTTTCCTGCTGAGGTGGTCTTTACTGAACTATGTTGTTTGGGTTGTACTACTTAGTAGAGCAAAACGGAAAAAGAAGTGGTTATTACATTTGCTTTGGACTTAGTTTCAATCAGTGCAGTGTCAGACAATGAGAAGGCAAGTGTAGTGAACATGCCCATAAAGTCACATGACTTAGGTTTGGTTTATTTGTCTCTGTCATGCTTGTCCAAACAACTAAAAGCGGCTGTTGACTGTAATGGGGAACTCATGTAATATAATGCAGGGTGGAGCAGGAGGACACAGTAAATGGTTAATTTACACAATGATTTTACCATGCTGGATGCTCCCAATTCAAGCTTCCTTTATGATGACTGTAGTGTTACACTAATTGCCCAATTTTAGCTATCATAAGGACGCTCCTCAGAGACTTAGCCCCTCTTTTGGAAATGGTGCTGGTAATCATATCCCAAACATAGCTTGAGAACCAGAATGAAAGAAGAGCGCTAGGTGGTAGAGGATTTTAAAAGGATTTTTACTTTTGTGCAATGTTATTCAGTTTTTTGGGTGTTTTTTTTTTTTGAAAGTCGCTATTTTGCTCACTGTGGCCTGGTATAGTGAAGGCTCTTTGATGCAGGAACTACAGGTTAAAACTGTTAAATCTTTCACTCTTAGATCAGCCCTTTGGCGCATGTAGATGCACGTTACAAACAGTTGAAAACTTCAGACAAAACATGAAGAAACTTGTTTAAAAAAGTGATTACATTTTCGTGAAGAATCAGAAATGAGAACTGACTTCTTGATGCTTAAAGAGAAACGATGGGTAGCGAGAGGGTGGGTTGTGTAGAGAGTTGAAGGTGAAGTCTCTTAGCTTGGGTTTCATGCGAGGGGAGAAAGAGCCCAGGGAGAAATGGAGAGGGAAGGCAGACATGGTCATTCACAACAACAGACTAGAAAATGATTTTCTGCAGCAGCATTCAGCTCAGGAAGCGTGGGCTAGATGAGTGGACGGTGAGGTGGATTGAGAGCTGGCTGGATGGCCGAGCACCGAGGGTTGTGGTGAATGGCGCAGAGTCAAGCTGGAGGCCTGTAGCTAGTGGTGTCCCCCAGGGGTCAGTCCTGGGTCCAGTCTTGTTCAACGTATTCATCAATGACCTGGAGGAAGGGACAGAGTGCACCCTCAGCAAGTTTGCTGATGATATTAAACTGGGGGGAGTGGCTGACACACCAGAGGGCTGTGCTGCCCTTCAGAGGGACCTGGACAGGCTGGAGAGGTGGGCAGAGAGGAACCTCCTGAAGTTCAACAAGGGCAAGTGCAGGGTCCTGCACCTAGGCAGGAATAATCCCATGCAGCAGGACAGGCTGGGGACTGACCTGCTGGAAAGTAGCTCTGCAGAGAAGGACCTGGGAGTGCTGGTGGACAACAAGTTAAACATGAGCCAGCAGTGTGCCCTTGTGGCCAAGAAGGCCAATGGTATGGCTGGGGTGCATTAGGCAGAGTGTTGCCAGCAGGTGGAGGGAGGTGATCCTGCCCCTCTCCTCAGCCCTGCTGAGGCCTCCCCTGGAGTACTGTGTCCAGTTCTGGACTCCCCAGTACAAGAGAGACATGGCACTCCTGGAGAGAGTCCAGCAGAGGGCTACCAAGATGATTAGAGGGCTGGAGCCTCTCTCCTATGAAGAAAGGCTGAGGGAGCTGGGCCTGTTCAGCCTGGAGAAGAGAAGATTGAGAGGGGATCTCATAAATGTGAACAAGTATCTGAAGGGGGAGTGTCAAGAGGATGAGGCCAGTCTCTTCTCTGTGATGCCAAGTGACAGGACAAGAGGCAGTGGGCAGAAACTGAACCACAGGAAGTTCCATCTAAACCTGAGGAAAAACTTCTTCACTGTGAGGGTGACAGAGCACTGGAAGAGGTTGCCCGGAGAGGTGGTGGAGTCTCCTTCCCTGGAGAAATTCAAAACCCGTCTGGATGTGATCCTGGGCAATATGCTCTAGAGGTCCCTGCTTGAGCAGGGAGGTTGGACTAGATGATCTCCAGAGGTCCCTTCCAACCTAAAGGATTCTGTGTGATTCTGTGATTCTGGATAGATACGAGTGGAGCAGAGTTCTTGATATGGTCAAAGAAAATCACATGCAAATAATTGAAAAATGAACTGATGGGAGCCAGAGTGAGAATCTGAGCTGTGTAGCTGTTCCTTAAAGACGTTATGCGGATAAAACGTCCTCAAGAAAAAATCTAAGAAGCTTGAATAACATGCAGCCGTGAGCTGACAGACAATCATAAGATGTGAGAGAGAAAACTGAGATTTTTAGGTGAGAGAGAAAGGCAGAAGTCGGCAGTAGAATGATAGGTCTGTGCACTGTCAGCAAAGGAAGGGAAGATTTCCAGAAGAGGAGCAAGGTTTTTACGGCGTTACAGGTGGCCGACGGGTCAAGGAGAAGAAGGAGGGAGCAGAGGTTCTGAAATCTGGTGAATGTGGCAAGAGTAAGGCCGGTAGAGCGCCGGGCTGGAAGACGCTTGGAAAGAGACTAGGACTGAACTGGAGGAAAAAATGCTGCAGACACTGACAGTTGCACACGGCACATGCTGTTCTCAGCGGCCACATGTCCACATTGTAAAAATCACCAGGGGTGTTAATTGGCACCCTGGTGGTTACTGTTCACAGTGAGACCAAAGTCCAAATTACTTTGTCCTCAGAGGTCATCTTTGCAGGTCAGAGCTGAAGTAAAGTTTTTCCCTGCTTTACTTACTCTTTGTATGGAGTAAGTATGCATGTTCCCTGATTTCCAGGGAACGGTACTGGCAGCAGAGCACCCTTACTGAGCTCTAAACATTGGTGGCCTTCAATTATCCATTTTAGCTAGTAAATAGATAAATGAACAATCTAGTTGTAGAAAACATTTTCAAAGACTAAGATTAGATAAGTGCCAATCACCATCCATTAAGTCATTGGAGGCTGCTGTCAAGTCAAAAAACCTTGGAAACGTTTTTTGGGCAATGCAGGCTAATAACATCAATAATACCTCTGATCAGAGTAACAATCATAACAGCCTACATGTGGTAAGAGAGGTTTTTACTCTCCCTGTCTGAATTTACTCCATTGGCCTATAGAAAACCTGAATAATGACTTTCTCAACACTGTTCTTAGACTTCAGGTACCTTTCAAAATGGTCACTGATTACCGAAGGTTTTGAATATTTTTAAAACCTCCAGTAACCTTTTTCCTATGAGCATCTTCGTTTCCAAGCGTAAATTACTGGAATGATAAATGCAGCATTGTGAAACTGCCTATAACAGGCTGATACAGTTGGCTTGAAACAATCCATACATTAAGCATTGTTAATTATGATGAGAATAAGAAGGGGCTTGCAGGCTATAACAGAGCTGAAAGGAGAGACTGAGGAAGAGAAAATACAGGCAGAATAGCTACAGGGAAGAAAGAGTATTCCCTAGGCTATGGATAGGGCTGACGCTGGCTTTTACCTTATTACTGCTTTTGTTCGTTGTTAGTAAAATCAGATGTAGCGAAAGGCTCAGTTGGATCTTTATAAGGTGGGGAACACGTTTGCAGAGATGGTTGAGGAATGTCACTCCTCACTCTTCTCTTAATAAATCCTACTCCAGTTCAAATGTCTCCCTTTTATACTTCATTATGTGTTACATTTGGTGTTTTGGAGCATTCGCTTACATCTAGAGTTGTGCTCCGTGGGAAGTCCTGTCTTGCTGTTGATGGGGGTTATTTCTGCTTTTGTAGCAAAAAGAAATACACATAAATATACTATTTAGATAGCATTTCTGTTCTTGGGCCATGCCCCCATGACCTTTGCTGAGCCTGAAGCTACTCCCTTACTCATGACGACGCGTGGAGAGCAGGCCCTCTGAAAAATACCAGGCTCTTAAAATTAAGGATGTATTCAGGCAGTTTCAGAAAACCATTTGGTTTAGAGGCGAACGCTCAATATTCCATTGTACATCTGCCTGAGTCAGGCCGTAAGTATTTACAAGCGTAGGATTATGGGATTTGTGAATGTACCTAGCCTTGGATGACCTGGAGTCCCTTGTTCTGATGGTGGTGGCTGGAACCTGGAATCCCTGTTCTGTGTTACATAAAATCCTCAGTTACGGGTGCTGACAACTCGAGGTGACCTCAAATTCAATCAGTATGGCTTCATAAACAGTTACCTGTGAAGCAGAAAAGTAATTTGAAATAGTTTGAAGAAGCGCTTTTGATCTTTGAGATCTACCCTCTACAGAAAAAAAAAAATCTTTGTGAAAAAGGAAGGTATGGATGGTGGAATGTGTTTTTTTTTTCCTTATGTTTTTCTGGGAGAGGGGGTAGGAAGGTCAGGTGTTTTCAAGTACACACGAACAGAACAAGTTGGCTTTTCAGCTTTATCTGAGCTCCAGATCTTGGAGCATCAAAGGAATGTCTCTTCCTACAACACAGCGCATTAACTTGCTGAAAGTAAGGACACCTGGAGGGACCTTTTTCCAGGGGTTTTCTAGATTCCACATTTTTTCACGCAGGTGGTTGGCAGGTGTCCAACAGTGTGGGGGGACAAGCAGGGCAAGACAGGACAATGATTTTGCCTTGTGCGGCTTGAAGGGAGAGAGAGCGGAGGCTACTTGTGCGTGGTGTTTTTTTCCATGATGTGCCTCACAGTGCTGATTTCTGAGTTGTCCAGACATGTTAGAGTGCCTGGTAGTTTCCTTCTGGCCTATTCACCCAGGTCTCCTTCGCATGGGGAGCGGAGTGCTGCAGGGAGCGGGCAGGGCAAAAAGGGGTAGTTGGTGCATTCGTAGATCTTGCTCTGAAATAAAATCACAAGGCGGCCAGGGCACTCGTCCAAGTCTAGGAGTTGGCCAGTGTTTCTGGGTGCCCCAGTTTAGCGGTAGCCAGAGAAACCTCTTCAGCCGCTCACGGCCATTCCCTTCTCTCCCCATCCTCCTTGTGATCCCTCAGCTTGTCCAGTTCATGGCAGGAAACTGTTGTTTTGCTTTGGAGACAGTGAAATCAGACCATAATTGTACATTAGATGTATATATCTATATTTTGTGACTTGAAATACTTGTTGTTAAGTAGAGTACAGGGTAATCATATTGCCACTTTATACAGACAGGCTCTGCTATTTGGTCATAGTTTGTGAAGCCCTCTAAGGTTGGTAACAAAAGCAGAATATTTTTGGCAACATTTTCAAAAATATTATGAGGAGGATTAAGTATGAAACTAAACTACAAAGGGTAATGATAGATTCTTCATTTCTGGATGACTTGAAAATGAGGACTGGATGTTTTTCTGGAAGATATATTTATACACAAATTACTAGGTTACAGCCATGGTAACTGGATGAAATTCTGTGTTTAGATGAGATGGCCTGGAAGTTCCCTCTGCCTCTGAACTCTGTTAAAGAGTCCATGATTTCAGCCAGGTCTGCCCATCGCTATTAGTTGGTAAACAAGTGAGAAGCGTGTGAAGAAAAAATTAAGACTATTGTGGTGGTGTTAGTCTGAGAGGTGGGTGCACGTAGTACTGGTGTCATTTCCTTTCTCTCTTCTCCTCCTCTGTTTTCTACCCCTCATGTATTTTTTCCAGTAGTTTTAAGTCCCAAATACTTGCCCTAGAGTTGCCTAAAGCTTTTCTGCTAAGGTTTTTGCACTAAATTAAGGCTTTCATGTGTCTTTTCTTTCCAGTTCTCTTGGATGTTTTGGTGACTTTTATACAGTCTTTTTCTCATTTTGTTTCCAGGTTGCATAGCAGATGTTAGAGCTGGGGTGTCAGAGTGTTTCATGAAGTTTTGCTTTCCATTTACCAGTTAGTAATTTTCTTTATGTCATTACCAAGTCACCAGGTAGAATTGGAATCAAATTACCCTTTGATCTCTCGCTGCAGTGTTTCCTTTACCTCCAGTATTAAGGCTCATTATTTTTTCAAGCAACAAACTAATCCCCATCCAGAAGCTTGTATTTTAAAGAATCTCTTGGATCCAGATCTATTGGTACCAGCCCATAAGTCAGGATATTGCTTTCCCAAGGATGAATGGTTAATATCAGTGTCATCTGCACAGATGTTCTGTTTATTTCCATACTGAGGTATTTTATTTGCCTGTTTAACAATTTTGCTGTATTCAGCATTAACCTCTATATCTGCCTCCCGGAAACCAGTGTTCAGGGCAGCTAAGGGCTCCTAGCCATTAGAAATTACTCCTGGAGGAAAAGAAGTTTCTTATTCAAATTCATTGGGGCATCAAAATCCATCCTGCGTTTTGTGTAGCCGTAGACCTGAACTTTGCTTTTCAGCCAGGTTTATCAGGCTGCTTCTTTCCCGGCACTTGCCTTCCTCCCTGATGTGCTGCCTCTGACTGCTCTTTGCAAGCTGTTGCCTTGTTCTTTCACCCAAATTCTTGACGCTTCTGTCAGATTTCTCCACTTTTTCCTTTTTCAGCCTTCATTCCTGCTGTCTAGGTTGTGGAAACTTCCACAGTCACCTGATTCTGCCTCTGTTCTTAAAGTCACCGTGGTTGAGAGACGAAGGGCCAGCACAGTTTTCTGTGTAGCATTCAGGTAGGGCAGGGAGGAGGCCAGGTTAGGAAGCCTTGGTCCGTCCGTCTGCAAAGGGCAAGATTTCACTAGCAGAATGAGGAAACAGCTGGAGGCCACTAGCTTTTCTATAGCATATGAGGAGAAGTGCAAGCCAACAGCTTGGGGCTGCCAGGTGTGCTTGGAGTAGCCCAGCCGTGATCTCATGCTGATCAAAGGCTTGGAAGTACTACAAAGCCGAGCGTCATCCTGTTCTGTTACTGCCATCATTATATGGGAGTCCATAAGGAAAATGCAATTACTTCTTTACTTGTAGCCATGTAGGAGGCTGCTGTTGTGCTACTGGGCTGTGTGAGAAAAAGCTCCTCTCTGCACACACACGAGCCCGGAGGAGCAATTGCAGGTGGGGAACCTGAGTAGTACCCAGGGGGCCCCAATACCCAGCCAGAGAAATGAGCCTCTGCCCCAGCCCCCATCCCAGCATCAGCCCCTGGTCTGGGGATGAGAACCATCAGCACGAGCCACGGGAGCAGCTCTCCGGGCACCTCACAAACTGAGGGGGTGACTGCCCAGGGGCGTGGGACACACGTGGGATGCAGGAAACGAGCATTTTGGGGTTGCACAAGGCTCATGAGATGTTTGGGGGAGGAAGTAAAGGTGGGCAAAGGGAAGGAGCAAGGCGGCTTGGGGAGGAACAAGCATGGGAAAATAGAGGGAAAAGGAGAGGAAAGGGGCTGGTCAGTACGCTTGCTTGGCAACGTCCTGCATCTCGTCAGAGCTATCTGTCCTGTCTTCTCAATAACCTGCATTTCTGACTTTTCTCCTGGGTCAGGGGCTCGCTGTTTTGTGTGCATGTGTGTGTGTGGAGGTCTGAGTGCCAGCAGCTGGAGGGGACTACGGTCCAGGGGACCGTGACCGGCGGTGCCAGCTGCTGGCGTGAGTGAGGGTACATGAGTGAGTGTGTGTTCCTTAGCGAATCTCAAGTCCAACTAGCCGACAAGCGTATACCTACATTGTGTATGTGTATATGTTTCCCTCTAAGAGGCCTTCATCCTGACCAGCCAGAGAGGGGAACGGGCTGTAGGTGCTGTTTGCGTGAGTGCTGAATGTTTCTGGCTGTGGTGATGTGTGGCCGGCCGTGTATATATGTATGTATGGGTTGCATATGTGTGTTTGCAGCTGTTTTGGAGAAGCCTCTTCATGCGAGAGCTGGTGTGGGAGGAAGCACAGGGGAGCACATGTGTGGGTTGAGTGATGCTACCAGGTACCTGGGGGCAAAGCGGAGGAGGGACACAGGTTCAATGCTTTTCCAACATCCTCTCAGCAGTGAAGGCTCAGGAATTGCGTAACCTTTATTTTCCTGCTCCTTTAAAGAGGGAAGGAGCTCTGAAGCTCTTGTTTCATAGGGTGAGGGACAATTTCAGGGGGTATTGCCTTCTGAGAGCGGAGATCTCATGGTTAAGAGGAAGGATGAGCTCTTTGGAGGTCTTGGGAAAGACTTTTTAAACTCACTTTGACTTCTACACCTTTGAGACCAAGACTGCACGTAGCAGGTAGCTGAGGAACTGCTAATGAGTAGCTTGACTGAAAATGCGCCAGCTCCACTGAAACCAAAAGCATCATTCTGGCTGGCTGTTGGTGTAAGTGTGAGCAGAATTTGACCCAACCTTTCTCCTTGCATACCCAGTTACATGCCCAGCAACCAAGCTAGTTTCTTGCCAACTGTGAACTGGGAATATGGCCGAGAGGCAGATGCTTCCTTCTAGCAGAGAAATAGCTGAAATAGTGTCATGTCATCATAGTCTTCAGCTTGCTGATTATCCTCCTGCGAGAAGAAAGCAAATAAAAGGAGAGAGATTATATAACATCAGAGCCTGCAATTGATTTCATAGGAAAAACACAGGTATTCATAACCTGTAAGTGGATGATGATACAAAGAAAGGTTTGTGCTTCACTGGAAATGCTGGAAGGTGGCTCTCGGAGCTCTTGCACAAACCTCATGGGATGTTCTTGCGGTGTGGAGCGTCAGAGGAAGATGTGGATCTGTTGAAATGTTGTGCCTGTTTTTTATGAGCACAACCTTTCTTTTGCGTGTGTTGCTGCTGTGGGCTGATTTTGATTTTTTTTTAAGCAATGGATCCCTATTTTTTTATCTAAAGAGCTATTTATATGCAAACTAATATCAGCTGATGAAGTGTCTGAATTATTGAGGCTAATTATTCATCGCGTGTGTGATTTCTGTCACATGGCGTTACTTCCTTTCCTATATTGGACAGCTAGAGATTTTACACGATTTAGTAAGACTCAACAAACAATAAGCATTTTTGAATGCTTGCAAATGCAGATGTTTCTGTGAAAAAATGCTGTTTTCCAGACGTGCAAACACACCCATGTTCCTGCAAGCATCCGTAAGAAGGTGACTAAAACAGGAGGTGGACATATTTAAGTGAACTGCCGTTCTGAATTGAGATAAGTGTCGCAGCCCTGCTGCGACTATGGAGGCTCGTCCAGCTTGGTAAGACAAGTGTCCTCCTCCCACCGGCTCGAGAGCACGATGTGTCTCTGACAAATGCCTGGCAGAGTGGAGGGGCAGTAGCAGCTCTCTGCGGGGAAGCCAGGCTCTGTTGCTTCTCTTTCTTTTTCTCACCCGCTGCGTGATAGGAGAAGCAGCAGATTTTTTGTAGCTGTGCCACTGATGTCCCGGAGATACCCAGTCTGGTCATTTGTCTGCTTGATTTTTAGGCAAAAGAACCACAGTCACTTCACTTAACAGAGCCTGGATACTATGGGGAGGAGTACCAGGGCAAAAAAGAGATTTCTAGCATTAGTCCAAGCCTTAGAAGTGTATCATGTGTCTTTACAGAGCTTCGGGACCTTACCATAGAAATTAGAGGAAGGAAAAGATACACTGGACCATGCTGTCCCTTGACTACCAATGTGTTATCATTTCCTACTGAGGAACAGTCTCTTTTCCAGAGAAATTTTGAGGAGACACAAATATATTTCTTCAGTGACATTTCAGCCAACCCCCAGAACAATTTTGGCTTAAAAAAAAGAAAAAGAGAAAAAGCCTTTGATTGCCAGCCAAAATCTGCTAGGTTTTGTTCAAATCACTTCTATGAAAATACGAGCATAGCTGCAGGAAGCAGACCCTTTTTGTGAAGGCTGTGTTTAACTAAACCCCCTTTTAGCAAAAACTGCTCAGACGGAGTTTTAGATCAGCCCTATATGTTTGTGCAGCGCTTGCTCCTATTTTAAGCATTTGATTAACAATGCTGCCACCACCTTCAGTGTGGACTGCACCAGACTAATACATCCCACCAGTAAGAACGCTTTTCAGGTGGTCTAATTTATCCTGAGCTTCGTTTTAGTCTGTCATATATGCAATTCAGAAGATACCCTAATACAAAATATAGGGATAATCATACATTTAACCACATATCGGTGATAAGAACACCTTTTTTTGGAGGCTTCTTGTAGCCTGAAAGAACATTGCTGGCGTCTGAGGAAGAGAAAACATTTTCCTACCTGCAGACTACTGAGGGTCCCAGAAGTTCAGCTTTCTGCAGAGACAGTGACCTTAGTCAACTTTCTTAGCCATCCAGATGACCCGGGGCAGTGATGTTATCTTGACATCACCCAGCATGGAAACAGCTGGTATCTAATATATTTAATAGATTTCTCAGGTCAGAAGAGACCGTTACGATCATCTGGCTTGACAGTTACTATAAGCAATTGTGATATTTTGGGCTTCAGACAGTAGCCGGCGAGGGTCAGGAAGGACTTTTTCCCCCCAGTGCACTATCAGTGTATATTTTCTGGTTTTTGTTTATTAGTTTGTTGGCAGGTTTTGTTGCTTCCTGAAGGCATCAGAGACTGGTTACAGCTGGAGGTGGGACGTGGCAGGGCCCCATGGCGCCGTGCAGAACCGGGAGGAGTAATATCTTCTCGTGGAGGTGCTGGGAGTGTTGGCAAAGCAGGAAGGCTTGGGTATCATTTTTAAATACCCAGCTGGTATATTTTGCTCACATGACCTGGGTCAATCTAATGCCAGATACAGGGTCAGGAAAAAGTTTTCCCTGAATCAGATGGAAAGGGACTTTTGGCCGCGAGGCATTGCTCTCGCAGTAAATTCCTCGCCGGTGCAGAGCTTCAGGCACTGCGGGCTCTTCAGCCCGGTTTGCTCTTTGGCCATCGCACCCAAAAGTTCAGTTGCCTGAGAAGTAAAACAACTCAGCCTGACTAAAAACAGTCACTGTAACATAAAGGAGGAGCTGGATGGGCGACGGAGAATGGGAGAGGAGGTTAGCTGATCTAATTGACTTCATCAGCCTCGGGCTGCGAAGGCTGAGAAATGAACAGCACTGGCTAGAGTAGCCGATCTATTCCTAGGCATTGGGGAAACTTCATTCTCGTAATTAGAGTAAAAGTGAGAGTGGAGCAAACTTAAACGGGCACCATCACGTGGCCCGTCAACGGCAGCCCGTGGAGGTGAGGAGCGAATGGTGCTGGCTGGTTCGCTGGGGAGCAGGACTTGGTTGCCGTTGCTGCAAATATAAATAGCTGGATCGGCGCAGAAGCAACAGTTCAGTCCCATCGGTATTAGAGCTTTGCCAGCTACAGGCTGTGCATGGGTAGTTCTTCTTTTAATCCCGTCTCGTACACCAGCCCTTCCAGTCTCATAACGATCCCGTTGCATAAGGCGTGGGTTTGAACGGGGTTATGAAAGGGAAATATTTCTCCAATGCGTTGCTGCGGGAAGCCTGCGGGGAGAACGGACCACGCTGACCGCGGAAAGCCCAGAGTTTCTCCCTGCGCGCCTGGAAGAAAGACGTCGAGCGCCTTCGCCTCAGGTGGGTGCAAAAGCGTTGCTGCGGCCCCCGGCAAGAGCCGCGGACCGTGCCTGTTCTGTGACAGCGAAATAAAGTCTTGTGCTTGACACCACAGCTGCTGTTTCACACCTCACCGGCTTTAATCTTATGAATAAACAGTATACTAATTGTTTCAGCTCTCCGGGCGGCGGGGTTTGCGAGGCAGCCTAGTCATGCCAGGAATTTAAGTTTTATGTAATTCGCTCTCTGCTGCGGATTACAGGCGTGTTGCCGTCTGGCTGGCCGAAGCACAACACGCCGCAGGTCCGGTTTGCTTTCCCAGAGCAAAGCAAGAGCTACCGGCAAGTCCAGCCTTAGCTGCAAACAGAAAGTGGAGCGAGGGGTTATTCCAGCCACCTTTACGACGCAGCCCCCGCGCTCCTGACCTCGGCAGCTCCGCGCGGCCGACGTTAACGTCCTCCTGTTAAAGGCTGGTGTCTTCTTGGCCGGGTTGTTTTTGGGCCGTGCTGTTGTTCTCCCTCGACCTCCCGGGCCTCCCGGGGAAGAGGGGAGCCCGGGCCGGCTGGCGCATCCGCCTGCCGCCGCAGAGCATCCCGGCGGCAGCCGCGCTAACCGCCCGCCGGCGGAGGACGTCGGCGCCGTCTTTCAAACCGCCTCCCCCTTGGCCACCACATCTCCCTTTCCGAAGGATAAACTTCAAAACGCGCCGTCTCCTCCGGTTTTCGTTTCGTCTCCCCCTGCCCCATCTGTTCGTTTCCTCTCCCCCTCCGCTTCCCCGCGCACGCTTCTGCGCCATATGGTCCCGCTCTCCTCCTCATCCTCTCGACAGTGCCGTCTACTTCTCTTCCCCTCCGGGCCTACTCAACCTTGCCAACGCTCATGATTTTTCTTGCAAAGCTCAGGAAACTTGATATTTTTATTTATGTCCCAGCTCCTGGAACGCTGGGATGACGGCTGAATTGCAGCTGTCTTGGGGTTTTTTGTTGTTGTTTTTTTAATGGTTAAAAACAAGTTTCTGGACCCAGCGCTTGCATTCAGAATATGCAGCGCCCCAGGATTTTTAAGGTAAGGAAGCGATTTGGCTGGGCTTTCTCCTTGATGTTTGAAACCCGCTCAGCTTCCCGGCTGCCTGCTCCCCCTGCGCTTGCAGGGCTGTTCTCCGCTCGCCTCAGCCCTTTCCCCTCACCTTGCTCACACTTTCTGCTGACTGGTCTGTTCCGTGCTCCGGCTTCCCTGTTTCATCTCCTCTCGTTATTTAGCAGCCACCCTTCACAAGCTCATCTTCCTCTGTCAGCCGAGTCCAGCCTCTTCTGCAATGAAAAAGGACGTTTTCATAAGCAGCCTCCTATCCCAGCCTGCCCCGGATGGGTCAGCGGTAGTGGGAGCCTCTGCCCTGCCGCGGTCCTTCGGCAGCGTCAGAGGTTTCGTAGGCGTTTTGGATTAAGAGGGTCGCCGTGATGTAGCAGTCACGTAGCCTTTCCCATGGTGAATTCATCTGTTCTGGGCTATCGGTCGTTCTAGGGTCGTATCGGTCGTTTCCTAGTGCTGTTTAGGAAAACCCAGGCGGTATCCGTGAAATCTGAGGTGGCGGCAGAAGGAGCAGAAGGCCAGGAGCTGGACAGAGAAGAGAAGGGTTGTCCTGTCAGCTAGGGAAGGCAAGCATAGGGACACATCCAGGGTGAGAGAGGTATCCAGACAAGCCCTCCATGCCAAGGCAGCTTGTTAGGTTAATGTAAGTGGTGAGATGAGTTTATGTGCACAGGTGCCAAGGAGTTTTGTTTTTTGAAGGCATCTGATCCGCTCTTGGAAGGCTGATGCAAAGGGAAGCCATCGCACCCTGTGTCCCTGCGGGATAGTTGCCATCCCATATCCACCATCTGCCTGATTCATTTATGGCTGTGGCATCTTGTTTTTACAGTTACAGATGGCTCGAAAAGTTAAATCAACTTGACACAACCATGGCACAAAATTCTCCCGTCCCTCCCACTCGTGCGTGTCAGTGCAGCCGATTACTATCAATCAGACTTTGCAGTGTTGATGGATGATTATCGTCAGCCAGCATAAGATGCTAGAGTTAAACAGGCTGCGGCGTTACAAAAATTCGCAGGATTATAGCAAGCTTCTGCATCCTCATTTTCCAAGCTACACCTTAAAAAAAAAAAAAAAAAAAAGCTTGGAAATCTTCATCCGTAAAAGTCATAGATGTGGAGATTTGTTTTTTTCCTTCAGAATCTATTTGGCCAGGAGCAACGCTTATGAGCAGAGACGATCCTTCGCTTTTCTCTTACAGGGAGAAAGTGGGAAATCAAACTCGGTATCTTTTGTTGTGCGCAAGGAGACCCGGCTAGGGATGAGAGACAAGCTCGCATGGGGCTGCAAAGCTCCCACCGCAGGAGAAAGTGGGTGACTTACCTTTTTCTGCCAGAAAGCAACTTCTGTGCCAAACATTTAGCGGCAGGGCAGCGCTGTGTTTCTCTGCAGAACAGCTGGAGAAGTTAGACAGCGTTCAGCGTTTGAGGGAGCTTTCCCTGCCACAAGCGTGGTCGGGGCGAGGAAAGGGTCTCGCTACCACCAGCACATTCCCCGTTTGGACGCGCTTGGCCAAAAACGTGGGCGATCCAGATCTCATCCTGCTCTCGCTGTGGTTAATGTAAGCCCCCCGCTGACTTCGACGGCAGACTGAAGGACGTCCAAATGAATAAAAAGTTCCTTCTTTTTAAGACCAAAAGCAGAAAATTACTCCAACACCTTCCTGCATTTGTTTTTGCAGAGAGTGAAGGATGCCTGAGGTAGACATGCCCGTTTCAACATGGCTCTTCAGCTGTTGGGGTGGAAGCGTTTAGTCTCCCGATCAGCCAGCCCAATCGGTTGCACAGCTACGCTGAAGCGCCAGCCCTCCATCGCTCTCTCTGCTGGGTGGCAGTAATATTGTTTCTGCTTCAGGTATCGCCGTTTCAGCCATGCTCTTCACGCGCCGATCTCCTAAGTGGAAGGCGCAGGGGGAAGGGGATGTCTTGCTGATCCATGTTAATTAAGATGCCCTCACTGCTAGGCATAGAGTAGTCCTGGTCCCTCTGAAAGCGTGCTTCAGTCTTAGCTTTTGCTTTCCGAGTGGTGGCTAGGAGAGATTTGAATCATTGGTATGTGGTCCCGTGAAAGCCACATGCGTGTAGATAGTGTATGCTGGCCTCGAAGCAGGAGATAAGGAGTAGAAGCCTAAAAATGAGAAATTTCGAGGCGGACAGTATGCGTATTTGTGCCTACTTATGAGTGTAAGTACATTTACCTGCTAGCGTGTGGGGAGGTGAAGAGGTTAGTTTGAGAACAGCTCATCAATGGCTACAGTGAAGCTGGCTGATAGAAGCGGGTTGCGCTGACACTTAATTGGCACTTTTTAAAGTAGGGGTGCCAATTTGCCCTCGGAAATAAGATAACGCGCCCTCCGTGCTGCAGCATCCGCGCCGGGACGGTCCTCCCTCCCTCCCTCTGCCTGGCACGGATACCATCTTCAGGTGCCGTCTTTCTCAGCGCTGGTAGGACCTGCTTAACCCTGGCAGCGATAGGAAGTGGAAACACGGGTTATCGGGAAAAACGGGAACGAATCCCACTGTGCATCGAGGGCGTTGCATGCGTGGGACAGCCCAATCAACCCCTTTTTCAAAAGACAAGTAAAGCTGGCCCTTTCCCCCTCAAAATGCCACAAAAGAAAACGTTGTCTTGACTGGGAGCGCGCTCGTTTGTTGGTGAGAAGTGCGCTGCGCAGGAGGAAACAGAGCACGGGGCTGTGAAGACACACGTCCACCAGAACCAGAAACCTCTGAGTTAGGATTAGCAGAGCCGACAGAGACATGAGGCGCAGAGACATCGTGCAGGAACGTCGGCGGTGAGCTCAAAAAGCAGCGTAACCGCGTTCCCGCCGTGTCCCGCCAGCAGTTAGCGTCCGGACGAGGGCAGGGGTTTACGCACCGCACTGCCCCTGGCCCGGAGCTGCCCTCCCTGGGCAGTCCCGGCCTGCGTTCACGGGTCGGCTTTGCGACTCAGTTTACCTGCGGGTACAAGTTGAGGTCCTAATAGTCATCTTGCTTGTTAGATCGATTTGAAATCTTTGATTAGAAGTGTGGCCTGGAGCCAAGGATTATTCGCTAGGGTATTTAGGACACGCGCATTGCGTGGCTCGTTCCTGCTAAGGAGGACTCGCAGCGTTGTGCAAGGGCTGAGCAAGAATACGCAGGATTTTCTGCTAAATACCGAGACTCGTGCACTGAGGCAATTACCTGCTTTTGAGACATCGCTGGCATTTGTATAATTGCTCGGCTCTTCCTGCGTTGCACATAAAGGTGGTTTTTCCTTGAGCACCCAAACTCCAGGAGCTGGCTAAACCTCCACCCTCTCGGCTCTCGCCCTGCGCCGGCGCGGGGCCGTCGCAGCCGGGCGCTCGCAGCCTCGCTGGGCGCCGTGGCGAGGGCTCGCGGTCCAGCCCAGTGGGATGCTGTGCGAGGAATCGAGCGCATCTCCAGCCGAAGCGTTTCGAGCGGACGAGGTCTGACCAAACCTGAGCCAAACCCATCAAAATCCCTTTTGGGAGGCCAACCGGGAACTGGAAGGTGGAGCACTTCTTAGCAATCTTATTTATGAAGACTTCTACCCAAATCCTTATTTGTGGTTTTTTTTTTTTTCCTGGTTCTAAAACGGGATAATCTGTGCTTGCCTTGTGTTTGCGAAAGTGCAGAAGCTTGTGCTGCCACATGAATATGCAAACTAATAATAACGCTACCATTCATGTAAAAGCGGTGAGTTGTGATGCTGACTACACAAAATGTTTTGTTTTTAATAAATGCCTGGCTTCCGCGCTGCTCTCTCCCTGCTTCGTGTTACTCAGCGGGGATGGCAGAAGCCGCAGAATGGAAAACGTTACTTGAAATCTTGTTTGTTTTTTTTTTTTTGAAGACGCAGATGCACTCGGAGAAGGAGCTGAGGATCCGGCCCTTTGCCTTATACATGGGAGAGCTCCCGGAGGGAGGTAACCACTCCGATTTATATGATTAGAGACTGCTGCTCCTTTTCTGTACGGGCTCTTCATTGCTCATTTCCCCTCCTGAAACTTGTTTCTCGCAGTTGGCCGCGCTCAGTGTGCGCAGAGCTGGGAAAACACAGCAGCAATGTTGTGAAATTATTTTGAGAAATCGAGTGGCAACTGGTGCGAACAGATGTCCCGGGGAAAGAGATAACGGGGAGATGGGGCTGGACTCCCTGCATGCTTCCCTTGCATGCTTCTCTAGCAAGCACGTAGCCCTAAGTAATTAACTAACGTTACTGAAACTATTGTTATAGCATCGATAGCTTTTTTAACTGCTTTTGTCTTTTTTGGGCTTTTCTTACAGGGGAGCTGTAAGGAATACAGTGGAAATCAACAGAAATATATAGTGAAGTAGCACTATAATGTTCTGTAGTCTATAAGCAAGTTCCCCTGTCAAATGTCTAACTCAGGTAATACCCGATTTTTTAATGGGAGTAGAGTTCTCTAGAAAACAATAAGTTCTGCAAGTACCACTGCCAAAAAAGCCTGGTGCTTCCTCAGCTTGGGGTTTGCGGAAGGTTTGCTTCGAGCTCCTGGTTCCCGCTGAGCCGCCACGTCCGCCCCTCTCTCAGCTGGGCACGTCCCTCCTCCGGCATGGCTCTTTTCCCAGCGTCTGAAGGACTGCAGTGGTGTTGCAGAATTTCATCCCTCTCTAACGTTTGGTTGCAGCAGCGGCGTTTTGAAGCTCTCCCAGGAGCCGGCTGCTGGGAGCACCTCTTTTCTGCTGTCCGCGGGGAGCATCAGCAGGGCTCGGGGTGCGAGTTTACCTTCGAGGGATCCCTAGCGCCTGTTCCTGTCAAAGTGCAAGCATTAGAGCGGTGATGAATACGACAAAGCAGGCCTTTGACCCTCGTTGAGAGATGCAGAGGGGAACAGGCAAGGAAAAATGACTCAAGGCTATTCATTACTGCGTTTCGATTAATTCTGCTGTTAGATTTCCTTGCAGACGAGGCTCCCACTTTGGAGGGCTCAGCTTGGGAGCAAAGTTGCCGCTTTACGTACCTGTTGCTTTAGAAAACGATTTAGCTCCCTGCCGGGCCTGATTCCCGGTCTATCGAGGCAGAGGTAAAGGTCCCCATTGACTTCGGAGGGGTCTGCACCTCCGCGGGAGGCCGGCGGCATCCCCCACCCCTGCTCTCCTGGCTGCAGGTGCTCTCTTTGTTGCAAAGCGCGAAGCAATTTTTAATGGCCTTTTTCTTTGATTTCTTTGATTTCTTCCAGCGCTGAAAACCGCCTCGCCGCACCCCAGCGGCAGTGGAGCGGTCGTGGGACGAGCGGGAGCCCCGGGAGCTGATTTTATGCCAGCCCGAAACATTGCGTGGAGAGATTTGCCTGGGGGCGAGCTTTGTCTCCCGGTGGGAAGGGCGACAGCCTCAACCTCTGAGCCCGAATTCAAAACCCTTCCTTCCCCCGCTGCCTTCGCAAGGGCACGCGGAGGGTTATTATCCGTTAGCGTGCCAGGGAGGCATGCACGACCCTAGCAGACATAGAGGCAAGATAAGGTCCTTGCCACACTGACGGACGTGGGCAAAAAGTTCTCCGTCTTTGAGTGGAAGGTAGTGATTCGGGTCAACAGCGTGACAGTAAACTGGAAAATTTGGCAAGGCGAATTTGGCTCTGGCTTCTCTGCTCTGCACTATGCGGCGGCAAAAAAATAAGTGCAAACTGTGAGACGTCGGTACTTTTCTTCCCGAGCTGTAGCGCAGCATGGTGAGGCTGAGCTGCGTGACTGCAGATACACAGATATACTCTTCAAAGCCCTGTGGCCCGGATCGGACGGGGAGAGCAGGACGCAGCTCTGCAGGGTTGGGAAGGGATGCAAGCCCGTGCGAAAGGATTAGGCCTCTGCACTTCTCCCTCTTTTAGAAAAGCTGGACTTCAAGATAACGAGGAAATTTCAACTTTGGCAGTAAAACTGTAGAGAGTCGCATTCGCCTCCCCCCTGTCCCCACACTCAGCCAAAACACTGCCAGCTTGGTGTGCTCCCAGGAGATGAGAAGGGGGAAATGCAGAGATTTATTGAAATCTGCTTTTTACTTATTAGGCTTTTTACTTATTTTGAATCCTTTGACAGCAGCCAATAAAGATGGTCCCAAACAGAGACATCTGCTATGCGAGTGTGGTTGACAAGCACAAATAATAAAAAAAATGATAATGGCAATGGAAAGAGCTTCTGCTTCTAACATGTTAGCAGCCAAAGTATTTCACTAAAAATGGATCCGCTGCAAAGAACAAGAGAAGAATGAAGGGGGGTCATTTTCTGTGGAAAAATTTTGATGGAAAACTGGGTTTTCAGTTAGATTTTCCACGAAAACAAAACATTTTCCAAAACACTGATTCTCCAAAGAAGCTTTTTTTTTCCCCCTCTGGAAAAAAAAAAGAGCACCTCAAATCCTAGAAATTGCGGTTTGGGCTATAACCCAGAATAAGAGAAGCTGTTATTTGGAGGCCTCAGACCACAGGTCTTTTCTGGGTCAAGCTCCAGCTCTCCCTCCTGTGCTGTGCCCATCCTCTCCCAGCCCAAACAGGAAAGAGAAAATACCTTGCAAATCTGGCATTTCCACATTTTATGTTTATTCTTCGTTTTTTTGGAACTTGCCCCCCCCCCCCCCCCCCAAATGAACTTTTTTGTACGGAGGGAAGGAAAATGCTGCCTAAGAGCAGATACACAAGACGTCGCCAGAAAGAGGGTTCGACGGAGATACCTGACGGAGCCCTGAATGAAGGCACTTCTGTGCTGGGAGCTCGCCCCCACGTCACCTGGGGACAATGACGTGCTACAGGGACTCGACTTGTGCTCTGCTATGTTCCTTTAACTTATCTGTAAGTCACCCTCTCTTTCACTAGTAAGAGAAAATAACTGTGCCTTCTGCCACTTTAAGATATAAAAAGTCCGAGCAACAAAACAGGCTTTCTCTCCTCATACAATTGTCTCTGCTTATCACCAGTCCTTGCTCGGTGTACAAGAAAAAAATGATATGCCGTAATAGCTAAAGATAACCGGGCGAATAAAGGACGGATTTAAAATAAAACATAAATACACTAAAAAAGTTGCACATACTCTGTTCTTGACATCTCTGCTGGACTTTGCTGAGCGTAGCCTCAACCTGATTTTATTTGCTTTGGTTGGGTTTAAGTTAAAACCTCCTTATTTGAGCACAGTATTTTTAGATCCAAAATACAGAATGCCCGTTGTGGGTAGTGGCCTTGCCCTCAATTTATTTCATTTTCTCTCTCTGTTGTTTGGCCACACTATAATCATCTTGCGGCTTGTGTTCATGACATGCTTCTGTTTACCCCGCAGTGTGCAAACTGGTATGATATCTTGTGTAATACCAGCATGTTTCCACTGCACGTTGCAGGAAGAAGCTGGTTGACTCTGGAAAGCAGTGAGAAAAGAAAAGTGCTTATTTAGTAATTAAACTGAAGCACCTGCCATATGAGCTTTGCACCACTCTAAGAAGTGGGTGAGGACGCTCTTGTAAGCGAAAAGTCATGCTGGGTGAAAAGCAGGAGGGGGAGGCAAAATTCCCATTGCCTCAGTTGGAAGCAGAATTTCATGGGAAATTCCACAGTGTGTGCAATTCCAAAAATGAGGGGACTGGTAAAATAGCAGAGAGATTTCTTTGCTGTGGGCTCCGTTGGCCATGAATAAATGGCGTTTGAAGGAAACGTGTAAGCTGGTCCGTCAAAAGTGGAACAGCTAAAGCGTTAACGGAGTAATTTGCAGTAGCTCGTCTGCATGGGAAGCCAGAGCGCTGCAAGGGGGAGTGTGCGGGGCAGTGCCAGCACCTCTTTATCACGCTGCCTCTAAAATACGAGCAGCAGAATAGCAGTGACCCAAACTGCTGGGAATATAGGGATATTCTCTCAAATGCAGATGCTTCAGGGGCTGTCATTGCTTGTGGGCGCTCCTTGGCTGAGGGGTAGGGTTCGTCGCCACGGGCGGCACGCTCGCCTGTTTGCATGGTGCCAGCAGGGCTAAATCCTCCAGTTACGTTTGCTGTTTGGCTTTGTCAAAGATGACACTCCAGAGGTTCGGCCCGGAGGACGGGAGAGTTGCCTCCTCACCTCAAAACTGGGACCACTGTATTTAGTCTTGTCAGAGGCTCCAGGCGGCAGGGAAATTGCAACCCTTGTGCATGGAGACGGATCAAAGCGGGGTCTGGGCAGCTCCTTCCAGCGCAGTCCCAGCAGGACACGTTCGCAGCAGCAAACTCTGGAGATAGAGGACGGAGGTCCACGATTTAAGGAGGAGAAGAAACAGAGGTTGAGCCCGATCCAGGCTCAGTGTTGTGGGAAAGGATGTGTTCAGAGGGAGCGCTAAGAAAAAATCCCCAATTCCCTGGTTATCCTTTCCACGCTCCGGGAGGAGGGAGCCAAATTCCACTTTGCCGTATACATGAAAGCAGGGCCTGGCTCCCGTGCTTCTCTCTGCTGGACATTACTGAGCACAGGGCTTTGTGGGCAAAAAGTCTTATTCTGCTCTTGTGCTAAACCTCAGCAAGATGTTGGGTAAGATGCAATTTCACCGTCTCATCGGAGGGTTCAGGAAGGAGCTAACAGTGATAAATACCATTTATAAAAGGCTGAAAACAGTCAATAGATGTAAATTTTCCCATATATCATACACCTGTGATTTAGGAAAAGATCATGATTCAAAAGCAATCTGACATTATTTGATCAAGTTTTCTTTGAGTAATGAGTGGCTTGCACGCATTGCAAAGAAAGGAATACGCTCAGTGCGTTGTTTATCGCCTCCCTTGCCTCCTTGGTAGGCATGTGTAATCAATAAGAATACACTCAGTTAATCTCGACAGCCTTCCTCCCACCCCGCATGAGGGGCAATAGCCATTCCCACCGAAATGCATACATATGAGCACATAAATGCTAACTGAAAGTTTCTAAGTGATTCTGCTTCTGAACCGCTGTAGGAAACAGGGAGGCAAGAGCCAAATCCCTGTTTCGGCAAACAGCCTCATGCCCGACCCCAGCTCACGCGCCGGGATGGGACGAGGGGCGAAACCTCACGCTGCACGGTCTGCGTGTGCATTTTCGGCAAGGGAGGGGAGGAGGCAAGTCCCTGGGGCGCAGGAACGCTAATGCTCCGCGTTTGGGATTGCACGGCCCCAAGCTGCTCCTTAGAAGCACATGAATGTGCAGTTGGGTGTATGTAACCCATCCTAGAAAAATGTCTTTGAGGATGCCAATGCATTTGTTGCCCACCAGCTTTGCCTCCTCTTTGGGCAGTCCATGATGTGCAGCTCCAGCATGGGGGAGGTCTGCTGCGAGTGGTACTAGCGCCAGGAGATGCTAAAACCTGCAAGATGACGTCTGATGGACGCCAGTTCTGCTCCTGTTGCTGTTCCTGAAAGGTGGAGGACTTTGGGAGTCATGTTCTCTTGCTGGATTTATGGGTCTGGGCAGTGGTGGGCTCTTGTGGCTGGTCCTCAGTGTCCTCAGAATCTTCCTCTGAAAGGCTCTGAGGGTCCCCAAACTGCTATCGCTGTGCCTTGGTCTTCTCTAAGTGTCTCCAACTGGCAGAGGTGCTTGGTGCCACCGGGTGTACCTGGTACATAGTTGGGTGGAAGGTGGCACCTTCTGGGTGAAACATGACCAGAAGGAGAAGAACCAAATCTGAATTTTTATAGATTATGATTTCTGCTTTCTCCCTAACTCTGCTGGGAACCTGGGCTCTAAAGCTAGTTCTTCTGGAGCTGGGACCTTTCGAGAGACGTAGCGGAGAGGCTGTGAGCCCAAGAGATGAGAATTCAGGCTTTGCACAATGCTCTCCAACCCCCGAAGTAAGTCTTTTATTTTTATTTTTTTGGTGACATCTGTCTGCTTGTTAGATAAAATTTTGCGAGAAACCTGCCAGGCTCCTGGCAGAATTTCAATAAACTCAGTATGGTCCCATGTTGTGCTTTAACTGCGGATACATTAGCAAGCGCAAAATAAATGTTTTCAAACCTTCCTGCTCGGCTCGAAGCTGGTGAGTCATGGCGGCAGCCTCGAGACGTGGGGGGAGCTCGGCGCGTGGCGCCCGCCGTCCCCCTCTCTGGGGGCAGAGTTTCAACTGGAAAAACTCCCTGTGCTCCCCTTCGGCCCCTGCTTTGACTAACGATATGCCACTTTCCCAATAAATTGGAAAAAGGTGAAGAAGAAAAATAAGTCTTTGACCTTTACCATTTACAATCAAGCATGTGTATTTTTTTGCAGGATGAAGTGTTTGACATTTAAGAGGAATTTTTGTTGCCATCTCCGGGCATCAGAAGGGACTGAAGATGGTGACAGTCCTCCATTACAGGGATCATAAATCAAATTGCAGCAGAACACTCACAAGGGGGGTCCTGGAGATTATGTGACCTAAAAGCAGGATTTTATGTCAGCTGATTCCCTTGTGAGAAAGGTCTATTATAGTGGGGGAGCAGGTATCTGCTAGCCTGCTAAGAATAATAATTTCTGCCCATAAGCTGCAGATGGGGAAAGTCAGTCATACGATGTTGATGAACCTCTTTTAAAGCAGATAAGTGTACTTCTACTTAGTTAGCATAATTAACACAGCTTTGCATAGTGCGGAGCTAGTAATTCCTTTCTGAACAGATTATAAGTCTTAAATAATTCTCCTGTAAGATTAATTCTTTCTTCCTCCTAGTATTTGGACACCTCTCCGAAACATGTTTGCTGAACTCAGCTGGGTGTCATTAGCTTCCCTGCGTGATTACTACGGTTGCGTTGTGATCTATAAACGTCTCTTTGGAAAGGCTTCGGCATTTCTGAGTACGAAACATCCATCTTCCCCGTGCAATTACGTTTGCAAGATAGGAGGGAGGCTTCATCCTCAAAAAACCAACCTACTGCCAATTATCGATGAGGAAAGGCTTTAAGCTTTAGGCTTTGAGTTTAGTTTTACCATGCCATTTGTTCTCTTAGAAATGAAAACAGTCTCTTCACCCTTCCCAAATTACAGTCGTAAAAAGAGGTGCAGAAGAAGAGAACGTAGAAGACTGTAGATGCGATGTCGGCGTCGGGGGTCTTCCGCTTCTTTGAAACTGCTTTTAATTCTGTTGCAGACCGAGCTGTATATAGGGACAGTTGAACCTATAAAGCTCAGTATTTTGGATCAAGAAACACCTCCCTGAACGTTTCAGGCCTGTTTTTTTTTTTTTTTTTTTGGCTCTCGCTCTGCCTACCAAAGTTAATACCGCAGTGTTACCTGCTTTGGCTTCTTCTAGGTATGAGAGACAAGAGAACAAAGCCCTGTTTCCATGATGAACCGAATCAAAACTCTGGGTCTGGGCTTTTCCAAAAGGGAGGCTTCGAAATCTGAGTCTGAACGCCAGCCGGGCAGGGCTTTGATCTGCCCCATTCTGCGGGAAGCTTTGTGCCGTGACGGCACTTTAAAACCTGTCTCTGAGTGTTTATTTAGGCCATTACTACGAGCACGGCTGTCAGAAGAAGGTGCGCAAATTCTTACTAGCTGCATTTTTTTTTTTTTAATTTTGTATTTAGGAAGCTTAGCCTGCAAAGCAGTCAGCTCAAGAGAAAAATTCACTGATGCACGCGTGGTGCAGGAGTGGGATGTGCTTCCGGTGGGGCTGCCTCGGCGACGGGGCCGTGTCCGAGCAGAGGGCTGCGCTCTCTTGTTAATGCTTCGTCCGCCGGCAGGCTCCTGCCTCCCGTTCGCGTGAGATGACTCCCTGCGCAAGTTGCCTGTGGCACCTGCTTTACTCTCTCTGCCCTCTGGCTCCTCCTGGACCCATGATGACCCGTCTGCGTGAAAAGATAACATCAAGCCCCTTGCGCGGGTGTGCTGTTACTGGATGGCTGCTCTCCCCGGGAGCAAGCTTTTTTGTTTGCACTGCTGTTGCTCTGCTGTGCTGGTCAACCCCAGACGCATCGTTTGGGTGGCTCCATGCTTCCTCTGATCCTGGCTTGTGGTCAACAAGTGGCCGCCCTGGTGCGAAATCCCCTTGCTTAGCTAAGGCCAAGGGTGCATACATAACTATTGAAGAGCTGTAAGTCCATTTGGTGCAGCAAAATGCTGCTCCGGTGGAGGGCGCGGGGCTGCAAGGGGGCTTCAGCTGCGTCGGATGAAAGGGAAGAAGAATTACAGACTCTGGATACCTCCTTCAGCCCAGCGGTCTTTGGCAATGGAGGACCGAATCAATTCCTGGGGGCCGCGACCTGTGCTTGTACGGAGGCAGCCTCCGTGCCGGGAGCGCTTCCCATCTTCAGGCGCTGGGAGCACAAGAGCCTTCTGCAGACGCAGCTGCAGCTTTGCGAATGTGTCTCTCCGTACTGTTGGAAGAAGAGTAGTTCAGAGTTTGGCTCAAATTTGGAGCATTTTCAAGGACGGTTTTTTGTTGGTTTTTTGGTGTGCTTTCTGCTCTTGTTGTCATTAGTGGATTTAGGAGCCCAGAAGAAGTCCTTCATCTGGCAGAAGTGCAGCAGCTGGCGCTTCCAAGTGCTATGCCCTGCTCTGTGAACGTGTCCCCTGGAGAGTGCCAGCATTAACTAGTCGGGACACCAAACGCGGAGAGGTAGGGGAGTGTTTTCATGTTCAGGCTACCGAACTGCTACCGACCGGAGCTGGTGATGTGGAGCTAAAGGTGCAAAATCTGACTGCGAGCCCTCTGGCTCACCCGGAAATCTGTAATTTTATTGCTGCCCTACCGGACCATCATCCCAACTCATTGAAACCAAAAAAAGGCAGTTTGGGAGGGGGATGGACGCTAAAGGACATCAAGGGGGTGCTGTGAGATCTTCAGCAAACGGGGCCGGGAGGGTCTCCCTGGGGACAAACTCCTTCCCGCGCCCCTGCCTATCCAGCTGCTTTGTATTTGGGGAAATCGGAGGCAGGGCTGTGCGATGCCTCCGCGATGCCTCCGCGGACGAGGCCTTGGTCTAGGGGGCCGATCGCTACGGGCTGTAGCTGCCGTGTCAGCGTGAAAGGCGGTGGGGGGGACGGTATTTTTAAGGCGAGCTCGGGCGGCGCGGCTGTGAAACCCGGCAGCTTCTTCGCCCCGTTAGGAGCGGTGGTTTGTGGCTTCGCTCTTCTCCTTGTGGCTCAGAGCCTCCCCTGCCGCGATGGGGGCACCTCGGGAGGTGAAGAAACCCGGCGTCCCCGCGCGGACCCCACGCAGCCACCCGGGAGCTACACGTGCTCCCGCAGATCTTCTCGTAAATCCAGTGCCGTCTACACACTTTTTACTGTTTCCCACTGTAGCAGAGTTTTCCACGCTGCGGAAACCGTCTGGTCACCTTCATCCTCACCTGCCGGCTGCGGTGACGGCCGTGCCACCCGTCCCAGGGTCCTCAAGGTGTCCCCGGCCTCCTCCACGTCCGCTGCCCTGTTGTGATCTGCCGGACGCGTTGCCGTAATCGCTCCGTTAAAACGGACGATGGCAGAAAGCTGACTTGGGACAGCCGATCTCCGGGACAACACAACGTCTCCCGAGAAGTTTAAGTAAAAGTTATGTGCAAGAGCAGTTATATGAGCTGTGTTTCCTTAGGTTCCTAGGGTTTGTGTTGACAGGCTGGCGCTGGGAAAATTGCACGTGTGTCATGGAGAGGAGACCTTCCAGGAGCCTTTGGCGTCGTGGCCCCACCACGAGCGCCTGCTTCGTGGCGCCCCCGTTATTTCCGTGTGCCGGCCAGGCCAGCGCCTCAGCTGGGAAAGGCTGGGGCGAGCGAGCGCCCGGCTTTGGCGAAACCCTCGCAATGGCAGCCCGCGCACCCCGGGGACGCACGTCCGCGGGGCACCTGCTCTCGCTGCAGGGGCAGAGACTTGCGTTCGCCCCGTGGACTGGTCCCCGGCTCCCTTAAAGCTCTGCGTGCCTCCGTTTTGCTTTCCCGCCTGTAAAAGCGCGACGCCGGTTTCGCGCCGGTGTCACCCGCTGCCCCTGTTTGCAGGCTGCTGACGGGAGCGGCGGTGCAGGGCTGCTCGCCCGTGCCCGGACGGCGGCAGCGGCAGCAGGTCGTCACGCAGGCGGTACCTCGGGACAGAGCGGTAGCGACGCGAAACCCCCTGACGTCGCGCCTCCCTCCTCGGCCTGACCCCGTCGCGCCTCCTTTCCTCGGCGTGATGACATCGCACCTCCTGCCTCGGTGGAATGACATCACACCTCCTGCCTCGGCGTGATGACATCGCACCTCCTGCCTCGGCGTGATGACATTGCACCTCCTGCCTCAGTGCAATGACATCGCACCTCCTTGATGTAATGACATTGCACCTCCTTCTCGGTGGAATGACATCGCACCTCCTGCCTCGGCGTGATGACATCGCACCTCCTGCCTCAGTGCAATGACATCGCACCTCCTTGATGTAATGACATCGCACCTCCTTCTCGGTGGAATGACATCACACCTCCTGCCTCAGTGCAATGTCATCACACCTCCTTGATGTAATGACATCACACCTCCTTCTCGGTGGAATGACATCACACCTCCTGCCTCAGTGTAATGACGTCACACCTCCTTGATGTAATGACATCATACCTCCTTCCTCGGTGGAATGACATCGCACCTCCTGCCTCAGTGTAATGACGTCACACCTCCTTGGTGTTATGACATCACACCTCCTTCTCGGTGGAATGACATCACACCTCCTTCCTTAGTGTAACGACATCGCACCTCCTTCCTTGGTGTAATGACATCATACCTCCTCAGTGTGATGACATCACACCTCCTTCCTCAGTGTGATGACGTCACACCTCCTTCCTCGGGCTGCCCCTAAGCCGCGGCGCGGACTTTTCACGCCAGCCCCAAAGCCGGAGCCCCGCAGGCAGCAGCCCGTGCCTCGGTTTCCCCCCGTGGGCCCTGCCGCCCCACGGGAGGCAGCGCAGCGGAGCCCTAAAAGCCGCCCGCACGCACCGAGAGCCCGTCCCGCACCGCCCGGCGATGGCCGAGGCGCCGGACAACGTTTTCCCGGGTGGGCGCTCCGGCGCTCCGGCAGGCGCTTATTATTAAAAATATTAATTTTACGGTCGTGGGCAAAGAGAAGGGGACGGGGACGACAGCAGGGCAAGGCGCCTGGCCCGGGACCGCGGCGCGGGGCTGGGAAGCGGGGAAGAGCGCCCGCGGGCAGCGCGCCCGCCTCTCATTTGCAGCCCGCTGCGGGTCCCTTCTTCCTTGCGACCCGCCGGCGTGTTTCTGCAGCCGGCGCTGCGAGGGCAAGCACTCCCGGGGCTCGGCCAGGAGCAACGGGAGCGTTAGAGGACGTTTCTGTACGCAGATTGACGCACCCCCGTCGCCCCACGCTTCCTAGTCGTTCATTACATCCATTGCCTTGTGAAACCGTAATCACGTCTGAAAACACTTCCGACATCGATGTTCGGGCTTCGGTTGTGCGATTTGCCCAAAGCAGCTGTTCCCCAAAGCAGTGGTTGTTATAGCAGCGCTCTGTGTTGAGGTAGCGCAGCGCCTTAGAGACGTTGGGAAGCGTTTTGCCAGGCGGCGAGCATGCACGACTCCCTCTCGCGGCCCGAGCAGCCGAGGGATGAGCGGTTTGAGGGCCCGGATCGTTTCGGCTGCCTTCGCTTTTGGAGCCGAGGTTTGGACGCTGCAGCGTTTCTGCAGCGAAGTGGCTCAAAAGCCCCTCGAAGCGACGATGACTATTGACTAGTTCCAGTACTCCTGAGTATTTTGACGAGAGTCACGTCGTGCAGCTGAAAAAGCATTCGGAGTCGATCCAGATTTCCAGCTGGGTCCTGACCCGCGGCCGGCTGCAGGTACGGCACGGGCTGGGAGTTATCCTTGCGAAAACCGTAGTTAAGGTTTGGAAAGAGTATTGCACATGACAACCGTAGCGATTAGCCTTCTTTGAAGAAGAAAGACCAACGGTGTCACAGGTAAGGCGCTCTCCAGCAGTGCGGCAACGCCGTCTCCAGGGAAGGGTCTCCAAGCCCTTCTGCAATCCCGCAGAATAACCTCGCCGCGCCGTAGAAATTTAATCGCTTCCTCTGCTAAAGCTACACCTACACGCTGAAGCGCTTCTCATCAAGTGTGCCAAGGATACGCGTGATAATGAAGTAGTCTTCCATAAAATTTCTTTTTTGCAGGGGATATACTTTCAGTGAGCTCGTCTTTACGATGCTGCTAAAACTTGCATGCCAAGAAAGCAAGAGGGTGTTGTCTGAGGGTTATTTCCTTAGGGCCCAACAGCTTGGTCCTGTTACAGCGCAAGGGCACCCAACAGTTCCCAGCATGAGGATGCACTGGGAAGTAGATGATAAGGTATAAAAAAGAGGATAAGGGTTTTCCAACGTTTGAAAAATCAGGCAGCAGCCAGTCAACCCCTTTGTGGCCATCACCCATCTGACAAAACCCCTGTGCGAGAAACGCTTCCTTAAATTCCCTGAAGTGCCTCTTTGTGTCTGTTTGATGGCTACGAGCAGGTTTAGCTACTGCCAGGGTCTCAGCCTGCATCCGCTCGTGGCACTGCCCGGGCTGCCACCTTCACAAATCACCTGCCAGCCTTCGGTGAGCACGAGATGTCCTGAAAGACCACGGTGTTAAAACAAAACGTTCAGAGCAACCCTCGAGAGGTGGAAACGTTCGGCTTCCTTCAGGCGGACGTGAGGTTTTTGCATGAAGTTGCGTGCCAGCAGCCGGAGTTTTAAGAAAAATTTCCTGCAATTACGAAACCTCCAGTTGGGAGCTGGAGGTGCTGATCTGCTCTGCCTGGTGGGGCTTCCTGCCTGTCCCACGGCTGGGCGCGCTGGAGAAGTCAACCAGCAGCACTTCCGCATCGAGTCCCCCCTGCCGACGTCCTCCTCCTCCTCCGCCTCCTGCGCCTCTCGCTGCTGGGCGGACGCTGAACGCCGTGGTTGCTTTCTCCGCCGCGCGTTTCCCTTCCCCTTTCGGTTCTGCTCTCTGAGGCCCCGTCCGGCTTTGGGACACCTCCGTCTTCTCCCTTGGGAACCGGACGCAGCTCTGGTTTCCAAACGGTCTCCGCCGTGCCTCGCGATGGACCCCCCTCTAGGTGTCCCGCGAAGCAAGTCGTTTGCCGGCGAACTCTTCGTTAACCGAGTGTTATTAGGCAGCTGGCTACACCTCCGCTTTATCAGGTCATTTAGGCTTTTGTTCAGGGCAGCAGGGTTGACGGGACGCTCGGCAGAATCGCAGAACTTTGCATTTTGCCCTCAGACAGAAAATGAAAGCAAAATCAAAAATAGGTGTGACTGTCAAAATTAAAAAAAAAAAGCCATCTCTCATGTTATTTTTAAACTACCTCTTACCAGTTTCTTCTTCTCTCTACATTCGTTTCTCTCGTTCCTGGAAAGGAACTTGCAGAACATCAAACTTCAGGCAGAGAGAAAGTACTGCTGGTGGGGGGAAGGTGTGAGGGCAAAGCGAGAAGAGCCAGGGGCTGCTGAACTGCCCTCGCAGCGGCTGAACCGGCCCCGGAAGAGGGATCTTGCCCTGGCGTCGCTGCCACGGGTTGCAGCAGCGCCGCGGTGTGCACCAAAGCAGCAGCCTCCGAGGTGGGTGGGCAGGGAGCTGGCGGGGAGCAGGTATTTTAGGATCGGTCAGGAGAAGCTAATGGCTGTCTCTTCAAACCCCGCTTTGCCTACAGCAAAATGGTCAGGGTACTTCAGGAACGAAGTACGAACAGCCTTGGTGCCCTTGCTCCCTGGGCTTCCCTGCTTCTCCTCTGGTCTCGGTGGTGGTCCGCAGCCGGTGGGCTGCTTTGGAGCTCCTCATCCCCCTGCCAGCACGAGGCTGGAGGAGAAGACATTCAAGCAGGAAGGCTGTGTTAAATGCTGGCTGCTCACCTTGTTGGAAAGGTACCGGTATTAATACCAGTATTAAAAAAGTCTTTCTCTAGTGGCTCACCCCATGAGGCCGAGCTGGAGCAGAGGAAGCGATTCGGGTTGAGCGCTGCCACGGACGTGGCGTTGGAGGCGTGCTCGCGTCCGCGGTCAGCAGCGGAGGTGCTCAGGCACCGCGTGTCCTATTCCCATCCTGCTCGGACTGGCTCCGAGACGTGCATGTCGACCCATCTCATCTATTTCTCCCCTGAAAAGGAAAATGTGACGTGTCCAGCTGAAAGGCCAGGCCTACCTTGATAACCCCCTCTGCATTTCTGCAGGGCATTTACTCCACGTGCAAAGCAGACCGCGCGGTCGCGGGCTGGGACGAACGCTCCTTCCTCGGCGTTTCGCCGGATCGCCTGTGGCGGGCAGACTCTGCGGGAGTTGCATCTCGGGCTCCCCCACGTGGGACGGGATTTTCCCTTTAGGACGAACGCCGCCGACGTTTTCCGCAGAAGGGCAGCAGAATAATCCCTGAGACGCGGCGCAGGCTGTAGATACAACGCATGTCAGAAAAGCTCGCCTGGTAATCTGAGAATTACTTGTAATATCTGTCTGTTGATGGAGAAAATCTGTGACGCATTCGGCCCCTTGGAGCCTGAGTCAGATAACACTAACATTTATCTGCAAATTTGATGAGCGGCAGGGAGACATCTCTTTAATTTATTTAATTCATAAAGCACTTCCTGCTTAATACGAATGGAAATTCAATCTCCAGCTCCAGAGCAGGCATCTTCTGCAGTGGATTTGCCCTCAAACCACCTTTTGGAATTTTTTTTTTTTCCAATTTCAGTTTCGTAACTCCGGTGGCTCTTAGTGCTCTGGAGATTTATGGTGAAGTGTGCCTGATTAGCTCATTTGTGTTCCTCCTCTGCAGGGGAAATAAAATATTCTCTTTCAGTCTGCAAAGATTTACACTTTAAAAGTAAAAAGTATAGGCACTGAAAGAAATTTCAGGGTGCCATTATTTTATTAGATGCATTTTCTAGTGCAATAACATAGCAGGATAGAGCAAATAATTTACAGCGAACAGCTGAGTCAATTAGTTTTACATCTTTTTTTCCTCTCAGTGTTTTATCAGCTCATTATAATTATTTTCATTTCCTGAAATTTTAAGTATCAAATAATTCCAGCGAATAAACTTCACTGCACAGCTATTTTATATATAGCTATTTGATATTATAGGCACTAAAGATACCTTAATTAACTATAGTAGACCTCTGTCTTGTACAATATCATATTGTGTTTCCGAATGGACTCACTTTGGGTTTAGAATCAGGTCTCCACAGGAAGCAATTGGGGATCATAATCCAAAAAAGTAATTCCCAGTGACTTCTCTCTAATAATTGTTGCCCGAAATTTCCCGTCAAAACAGTAAATATTAACAACAAATTCACTTCCTAAAAAATACACATAGGAAGCAACCCAAAAAAAGGGGATGCAAATGTGGCTGAAGCAAATTCTGCAAGAAACGCCAGAATATTTGCCAGTGCTTTTCCGCCGTGTAGAAGAGCCAGGACGGGCCCCTTGTCCTGCAGCACAGCCTCTCTCCGTGGCCCGTGCCTCTTCCGCACAGCCCTACTTTGGGATTGGGGCGACAGGCCCGGAGAAACATGAGCAGGGGCTGATCTCCCTTGTCTGCATCGGAAATCGTGTTAAAATTCACATTTGCGTCAATGCATGCCAGCGTGGATGCGTCTGGCCCTCCGTGCCCAGCCCAACCCAATCCGCGGCCACCGCTTCTTTCCTTTTTGTGAAGGAAAAATGTATGAGTTCCCAAGCTCTGCAAACCTCTCGGGCCTCTCCGAAATATCCGCCCTCCTTTCTTCTCCCACGGCTGTGGGTTCAACACGGGTCCGTCCACGAAGGCCCAGGAAAACCCTGGTAGACTGCCTTGAAAAAGTACATCTTTTCAAGGTCAAATAGTCAGCGAAAGGCAATAATGGAAACATCATCAGCAAAGAAAGACATGAGTCATGTGCCAAAAGAGCCTGACATTTCTAAATAACCGTGTGTTGTTTCTCATTTTGGAGCTTTTGGATCATGTTTTCTGGCTTTCTTTTTGAATCGCAAAAGCATAAAGACTTGCATGGGCTGTAGCGTCCCCAGTTCTTATGATTTTTGTAACAAGTCTGGTGTTGTACGGCACTTTTCCACAGCTTCAGCTCCCAGAGTCTTCGTCTCGGTTCTTTTAACTGAACGGTCCTCGTTTCTTTTCGTTGCTGTTCCCTATCACCCTGCTGTAACGTAGCTCCCCCTGTTCACAATAAAAACGCGAATGGCCACGTAGCCAGCGGTCGTGGCAGTCCTGCAAAGAGATGGAAGGCTGGAGCCAACCAGTTCCCACCACCAGCTGGAGGCATAAATAAGCACAGATGATTTTTCCAGCTCGTCTCTTCTCGAGAATTTAATGAAATAGTCCGTTAATTGGGAAGCGCACATATTACTTAAATTCTGAAACAAAACAAGAGACGTGAGAAGCCTGAATCCTCCCTCCTAGGTTAATGAAAATGCAGTTTCCAGTCTAAGCTTCTAATGATGTTCTGTAATAAAGTGAATTAATTCAGCTGTGATTGGGTTAAGAGAGAAGTGCTAGCATGGTGTTCTGCAAAGCGCAGCGGGTTAGAATTGCATGGTTAATGTGAAGTGAGCGGTGAGGAACAAGTCCCAACAGGCCTTCACGTAAGTAATTCTTTCTTCCTACTTAATCTTCCATCTGAGTTTACAATTAAGTATGTAATCCTTCTTTCTTTAATATTCCTACCTCATGCTATGGCTTCTCTTTGTTCTCCCAAAGGAGAAATGCTTTGGATGTGAACTCCGCTGCTGAAACTAAAAGGCGAAATGCAGGACCTCGCACGTCTCATTTCTCCTTTGGATGGAGACCACCTTCTCCTGGGGTCACCAAGAGCTTTGCCTTTGGGTTACAAGTACAGATTCAGGCCTAACCTCACTGCCCTGTGTGCCAGGCTAAGTCACTAAATAAATCCCAACAACCTGCAGCAAGACATAGTTTTGGAAAACACTAAGGAGACTGGGACTTTATTTGGTCTGCAGGTGTTAGAAATAATTGTTCTCCTAAGGATTTTTAAATGCCTTTGAAATGACTGCAGCTTAGTGGGCGAGCGTTGGAAACATCGGACACCATTAGTCCATGATCTGAAAACAAGCCAATCATTTATGGGTGACCAGCAGGACACCTAATCCACCTGAGTCTCCCAAAAGTCGTCATGTAGGATTTACAGGGAGTATCAGTTGTGTGTAAAGTCGCGTTACGGCAATGGTGGGAATAGTCCTGACTTTGCAAGCTCCTTTGAAGTTGGAAAGAGCAAAGTCAAGGGAACCACCAGGTAGAACTTCAGTTACATTAACTTAACGTCACCTGAATAAATGTTTGATATACCATATTCTTTCCATACTGCCTATATTTTAGACGATCGATTTATGTAACCATTTTACAACCAATACAGACAGCAGTCTAAAGAATTACACTTTTTTTCATGGGCTATAAAATCATTATACAAATCTATCACCTCAGATATGAGCGCTGTGGAAAGAACTTGATACTCCTAAAGCAGCCTTTATAGAAGTTTTATTGGATTTTAATTTGTAGCATGGGCTGTAAATTGTGCGAGCGACAGTGCTCATACAGTGTACCTGACACAGCATACGTTGGGTTGCCCTTGAAGCAACGACAGTGACGAAGACACTCTTTTTAATAGAGTAACTAACTGCATGAGACGTCTCCTTCAAACGCTTTATTATGGTTGTATTATACTGTCTAGGAACACCTGTCACATCCAATTTCCTTTGCTTTTAGCATGGAGAAGGTGTATGAACTGTATTAGGGACAGCCAGATTGCAGATCTTGCAAAATAGGGTTGACACTGTTTCTGCCTGTAGTTGATAACGTCCTGTCTCTAGGACTAACACAGGGCTCTGCACTGACGACTTAGTTTGGTCTTTAGATCCTCTCCCCTTAACCTCCACAAATATATGGCCACAAAAAATTCCCGTATGTGTTGGCTACTTGCTAGGTGCTAAATTCATCCTAGTGAAGTATTTAAGCTGGGGCTTAATTCTATCCCTGTTTATCAGAGTGCTTGTGGCCAGATTTTTTTTTTTTTTTGGTATTAATGACAAGAGGCACAAAGAGGGGATTTTCAATAGGTTCATTTAGAAATCCAACCAGATACATTTCAGGTGTCTAACTATCTTTTAAAGAGCTATCTCAGATCTGTACTTAAATCCTATGGGTGTCCAGTAAGATTTAAGCAAACTCTAGAGGGCTCTGCTAAATAGTGATACACTGATAGGTGGTGTGTGTGGGTGCTTCTTGGAGGCTCTGTCCTTGAGGCACTTGCATGGGCAAGTAGCTCCTCTTTCTTCAGTAGTCTCACTAGCTTCCCTGGGGACGACTTGGTGGAGTAAAATTACTCGGCACCTAAGTATTTGCAGCACTAGGTCCCTTGAAGAAAAGCAGGTGAAAACACTAAATTTCCACATGGAGACTTTGGAACAATCATTCCCCATAACATCTTGCCATGCTTCGTGAACTGTTCATTCAAGCTGCCAGCAAAGTAGTGAGTGAATAGCGCACATTAAAAGCAATTTTTCTTTTAATGTGTACAGCCCATCTTTTCCCGTCATTACCAGTGCTCTGGTACTTTTGCGGGCTGCATGCCCATAGGTGGTGTCATCTAGGGATGCAAAAACTGTTGTCCTGCATCAAACACAGTGCACCAAATCCATTTGCTCAATGTTTTTTCTCAGGACAAAAACGCTTCTGAACTGCAAGTGTAAATGTATCCTGTTGAAAAATATGCAGTAATATGCCCATGGGAAGTTTCTTCCTAACCTCAGTTGTCTAGCAGTTGAAGCCTTAAAAACTTCAATACGTATGAAAACTATGTACACATCAATCTTTATACACAGAGCAACAAATAGCTGTAGATCTTATTTAGATAGTTTCACAGCGTTCTCTTAAATCCTCCCTCCCACTTTGCCACAATAAGCTTAGGTAGCCAAAAACAAGCGGTTCATGATGAACTATTGAAAAAATATTTATTTACCTTTTTCCCCTTGTATGTTGCCTTTTAATTCAGTTACATGCTTTCATTAGTCTCCTCCCATAAAGAGAAAATAAAGCACCTCTGGCCTTATCTAAACTATTATTTCGTCTTTCTGGTGCTGTCTGTTAGCTCTCAACCTTGCTGAGCTTTCCCAGCTTTTCAGTCTCCCTTTGCGCGTGTGCTTCTCGGATTATGATCATTGCCTCCTGAGCCCCTCTGTCCCCAGGCTGCGATGGCCAGTGTCACCGCTTGGAGCAGCGTTAGCCCTTTATGACCCACTGCCTGCCCCATTCGTTAGCCCTCCACGACTCACCCTGCTCTCGTCCCCTGATGCCTGGCAGACAGCAAGAGGACGTCCCCATGGACCTGGCTACCACAACGTCCTCCCTTTGCACCTTCTCGCAGCGGTCTTCCTCAGCAAAAGAGGAGACCATTTCATGGAGACTTGCTCGACAGCAAGTACTCTGTTAAAGCTGCTGATTTTAGTGACAAATTGTATATTTTTGTTAGCTCAGATACTTAATTCCTCTGTTCCTTCAGACCTGCTGAATGAAATCCACCTGCTCTGAGGACTGCAGCCTTCACAGTCAGTTTGTTCCTACCTGTTAGCCCCCATAACTCCTCCAAATTATTACAGGTCATTCCTGGCATCATATCTCTGCATCTTTTTCTGACCGAACATGCAATCTGTCACACTGTATAACACGTGTGAAAAACTGAAAGATGGGGAAAACCCTCCCAAACAAATCAAAAGCAGGTGAGGACAGCTCCAGTTTTCCCAGTCGGAGGATTCTCCTGGCCAACGGGCGGATAGATAACAAGCTGACAGTCATTATCCTCGCTGGGTGAAGTCCCCAGGGATGTTCCCCTCTCCTGAGCACATGCAGAAGTACAGTTACTCCTCAAGCATTTGTTAGTAGTAAATGGATAAAAAGAGCCGAAGCAGGGGCAGTAGGCTTCAGTTCTGGAGGTTAATTTCAGAGGTCTCCAGAAGCCAGTAATAAAACACGCCTGGACAATTTCCAGTCATGCTAGAGGACCATTTCTGCTAGAAGGCGGCTGCCTGCTCCCCAGCTGTCCCTGGTTTGGGCACTGCGATGGAGGTGATTCATATCCGGTCGCTTGCCTTTTGATGCCTCAGCACCAGCCACAGGCTCGGCAAGCATGAAAATGCGATAAAATGTACAGGAGGGTTGGCACCATGTTTGAAATTTAGATCTTTCTCAGGCTTTTCTTTAATAAGGCACATATTTATGGTTATGAGAATAGATTTTTGTAACCACTCAAAACCAGGCTTAAAGAACTGAGAGATGTAAAACAAGCTGCAAAAATTACCTTGACAACATGATCTGTAAATCTGGCGACATAACCGAAATGTTAACACAACTGAAGAGCTGGCATTCTCATCTGAAAAGCCTCACGAGTATTTTGCATTCAGAACAAAGTATTTATACACATGAACTTGATCACAGACGATATAATGTTAGTATTAGTTTTTCCATTGTTCTTCCAGAAACCTTAAGGAGAAAGTTGAAAAGAAGCCAGCAACATATTCACCAGGCTCAAAGTTGCAGGACTTTCAGTGTATCCTGTGACTAATGATTGCAGAGTGTTTACTTTGCAATAGGTGATTTGATTTTGGAGCTGCTACGACCGCTCTTGGTCGTGTGTCTACCATGACACGTAGCACTGTGAGTGAAGCACCTCATTTTGTCAGAAAAGTGTATGGTTTCATGCTAAGCAAGAGGAATCAGTCCTCCACAGCAATACATAAACCTGATGCTTCAAAAGTCCTAATTTCCCAAAGCAGAGGGAGATGATAAATGACTTCCTCTTGGAAGAAAACGCAAATGAAAAAGTAGACTGGATGTTCTTTAAGAGGAATCTGTCAGCTTGCCAAAAGCTCACGGCTCTAAAATCAAGGAAGAACATGATTTTGTCTGGTTGTGAAGTAAAGGCCACCACTAGAAATCAAAAAGTGCCGTACGAGAAGAGATGGCAAATTGCAGCCTGTTTTAATGAGAAGGTATTAGGTGTGAAGCCTGAAAAGAAGAGTTAACATCAGGGGAAATGAACAACTATTGGGGTGGCAAAAGATAATAAGGGTTTTTTGTCAACTGTATTAGGAAATCCTCCTGGAGACAGCAAAGGCCCGTTACTATTGGCAAGTGGTGGAATTATTAATAAGGTAATGAAAATAAGGCCCTTTTGCTAATCGTTGTCGTCAGGCATTTTGCAAGAACCGGGCTGATTAGCTGTATCGCGTGAGGAGGGCAGGGAAATTTCCAGCCCGTTGCTGATCACGGAGGATATGAAACAGAAAAGAACAGGGACGAGCGATTCCAAAGCTGAGCGCTTTGCCCTGAACAGCGCCGAAGGGTGCTGCCTTGGGGAATATCTGCTGGCGCCCAGGACAGCAGGGAAACACAGGGAGATGGGGGGAACGGTGAGGTGCCAGAGAGGCACAGAAAGGGCAGACAGGATGCTCTGGGTAAGTATCGGCTGGGTTGCCTGCCAATTTCTGGGCCAAAGAATGGAAAAGGTGACAGAAGATGAGATAGATAAAGAATTAAAGCACGGGAGTGTAATTAATGCCAGTCAAAATGGTTTTATGGAAAATAGATCTTGTCAAAGAAATGTGATTTCATTCTTTGATGAGATAACACATTGGGCTGATAAAAGTGACTGTGTTGAGGTAATAGACTCCTCTAAAGCAGTTAGCGCGGCACGGGCTGACATTCTGATTAACATTTATCACGGTAAGCTATCAATAATGAACACATTAAACGGGTGAAGGCCTGGCTAACTGACAGATCTCAAAGAGGGGCTGTCAGGAGGAAAATCAGTAGCAAATGGTGCGATTTCCAGTGGGAGCTGGCGGAATACATTCAGCCTTTTCCTCCGTGATACCAAAGCAAACATAAAATCAGCGTTGCTAAAATACAGGCATGCTATAAGGCTTGGCAGAACGGTGCAGGATAAGGAGGGAAGGGCAGTCGACTGTCCTGAGCGCTCTGGGCCATTTGGGGAGATCAAAGAGTATATGGTTTATGATGGCTACATGCAAAGTTAAATGCTTGGGATAAAAGGCAAAGTGGAGCCAGTGCCTGGAAGCCGAGGCTGGAAAAAGCCACATGAGGCTCATTTTCAACCGGGTGAGCAGGGTGTCATCAACATCGGATGCCTCTGCTGTCCACATTTGAGTCAAACCTAAGTTTTCTGTCTTAGGAGAGAGGTGATGGGATGAAAAATAAATGGACTTTGATATGTTTTCATGAGCCCTGTAGCCTTCAGCCGCAGAGATGACCCCAGAGTTGTGAGCTGCCTTGGCCACATCTGGTGTTGTTCTGGGTTTGATGCCCCTGTAGGTCCCAGTCGGGGAAAACGGGTGCCCTGGACAGAAACTATGGGGACATCGTCAGAGCCAAAGCGACATTTTTCAACAGGGACGTTTGCTTCAGTGTATGCATGTGTTTTTGTGTATAAAAACTTGTTCTCTTTCCTTTCTCCGTAAGTCCATAAAACGCCCAGCTGGAGCTTAGTTTGGCTTCACAAATGACTTCTGCAAACGTAGCTGATGGAGTGAGGTGATCTGTGTGGAAAATTGCCTTTTCACTCCATCTTGCCTGACTTGTTTTCAGGCCTTTGAGTTGACCCCAAGATATCTGCATTACCTATCTAATACGGCAACTTGTCCCAGGGCTTGGTTTATCAGAGCACCCCGGAAAGAAGGGAGAAGCCCAGGGCAGGATCCTCCTGCAAAATGCCAACCGCTATATTACTGTATTATATTATAAAATGTCAGGATAAATGGCCATATTGATGCATTTCACTCCAAATGCACTAGGACGTGCAGTTTTCCTGGCCTTGCAGGCTGAAAGTGCCGCTCTTTCTCTCTTGTACCTGCCTGAAGGAAGAAAAAGGCCTCGAGGCCTCTTCAATGGCTCATTTCTTTTTCTCTCTGCTATTACTGCCCCACAAACACCAATTTACGTAGTTTTGCCTTAGCCATGCAATGTAATTACCAGGTTGCTGAAAGCAGGAAGATTATCCAAATATTACTAGTTTGTTCACCAACAGCTGAAGAAGACTGACTGAAGACTGATGTCTGTTTTCAGGTTTTACACTTAACATATAAAAATGAGAGCAGAGCTCGGAAGGGATATTTAATTGGTAACTTTTTTTAAGCACCTCGTTCTTGGCATCCTTTATGGGCAATGATGTTCTGTACCTCTCCAAGACTGAACTGATGAAAGAAACTGGAGCAAGACCATATCAAGGACAAAGCCAGAATCCAGATTTTAATGAAGCAAACATAACCTTTTACTGGGGCAAACTCACCCAGAGCTCGTCACAAACCTGATTAAAGCCTATGCAGCTATTCAGTACACTGTTTAATTATAGCAGAACCTGTGAGCCCCCTTGGAGTTAAGGATATTCAGACTTTCTAATAAACTTTCCTTCCTCGATTTTTGGAAGCTTATAATGTATTTATAATAAAATATGCTTCAGGCAGAAGCTTGCTGATATGAAACGCTAACACAGCCGGTGCCCTCCTGAGAGCAAACTAATCCTAGGGGGTGTCTGAACAAAATCCCTCTGAAATAGCCAAGAAAATGGGGATTTGCCAGCTCTCCTTGCTGGCCGTGCCTGCGCTCCCACCTAGACCTCCACTTTGGAGACGGGCAAGAGGGGAAGCGTGCTGGTTTTGGGAGGAGGTGGAAGAAACCATAAGGAAATTATAAAAAACTTGCCAAGCCCATATTTCTGTGGCTCTTCCCGTTTCTCCAGCGTAGGCATTGCAGGATCGGCTCCTTAATGCTACCCATTCACCTACTTCCAGTTTTTTGGATTGGTGTCAGGCCATTAAAAAGGGCTTGTGCATTTTCGTTTTAGCATTATTTATTTGTGAATCGAGAATCTGCTGTAATTAACATGCACAGGGGGAGAGGGGTGCAGCTTTCTCTTTATTAGAGGATGCAATAAATCTTATGCAAAATACGTTGATTGCCTCTGCCACCAAATCGTGGACTCTGGTTATTGCAGCAAAAATGGGTGAAATGGTGCACGGTAAGCACTGCCTCCTTGCTCACTCAGCAAATTTGTCCCTAATATAGCTGCGCCAATTCTTTCCTCCTTTAATACACTGAATTCATTATAGATGTGAGAAGGTATAAGCATTTTCCCTCTGGATCCCTGCAAGAGTATCAAAGCAAATGCTTTCTATTTGGACACTGAAAAACAGAGCGCTGATTTTCTCTTGATGCCACATTTGCTTCATAACAGCGTGTAATAATAATACAACCTCTGAGGGAAGAAGGCAAATGTCTCCTACCTAGTGGAGAGTGCCCAGTTCCAGGGAAAACCCATCTCCTCCTGGTGCACCGCCGGGCTGGCTGGCGGCTGCCGTACGGGTTCGTTAGGAAACTCCCGTCCGCGGAGTTAAAGCGTATCCTACAGGAGACGTTGCCACGTTTTTCTTTCAGGATCAAGATTGCACCAGCCCAAGGATTTGGGGTGCTCGAAAGCTAGGACATTGCAGCAAAGAAAGACTAGAAAGAAAAAAAAAAGAAAGAATTAAGATTTAATCCTCTCCTCTTCCCCCTTCCCCCCAAAAAAAATTAATAAGGGAAGGAATTTCTCCCATATAAGTATGAAAAGTCGTGAAAGAGTTGGTGGCAATCTGAAGAGGTGTTAAGGGTAACTTTTTTAATGCGAGGAAGCACTGAAATAAATCCTACCAGTTCTGCTAAGGGCTGAGCAGTGTTCCAACACCTCCTTTTATCCAAAACACGTTGCTTTGTGCTGTAGGATTTTCACTCAGCAATAGATTCAGAGGGGAAAAAAAAGCAGCCTTTAGCATATTTTTTACAGCTGTAAGCACAGAAGTGGAAAGGATCAAAAGAAATAATTTATCATCTTCTTGCATGCTTACAAAAATAAATGTACTTTCAAATTTCATAGAGTTTTCCCAAGTTTCACTGCATCACAGCCTATTTATAAAGGCTCAACACTACTAACTTTCTGTGGAGGCTTGAATTTTCCACTTCAGCAGCCTCTTCTATCTGTGGATCTCCAAAACCTGATGCAAATATCAGTGGGTGATGGTTCCCAGTGCTGCTGTGGAATATTATCTCCCTTTTAGATAGCGTGAGACAGGTACAGAAAAATTATGTAGCTGACTGCAAGTAATATTTAGATACTACTATAAATAACCTCCTGGTCTTATGAGAGCCTGTCTGGTAGCCACGGTGTGACAGAGGCCTACAAACACCTTCCCTGGACAGCTTCTCTTCTTGCATCCTGGCAATTTGTTGGTGAGTACCTAGGTCCGGGGAATTGGTCACTTAGGGAATCCCAGGTCCTGATACACTGCGTCTACATTCGTTTGCCTATGTGTTGGCTTAAAAAGTCATACCAGCATGTTTCTGCATTTGCAAGGAGGCTGGAAGTGACAAAGGGCGCCACATATATTGCTTGCAAGGAGCTCCTTGCACTCAGCCTGGCTGCGGTCCGTGCTCCAGCAGATCGACGACATGGCCATGTGAGAACGCGTCTCTTAATTATCGGCCAATGGTATCGGCAACTGAATGATGCTAAATGCACCCATGAAGTTAGTTTCCAGGTGGCAGTCGTGTTTCACTGCACGGGGGACTGAATTCTGCTTCATTAGAGACAACTAAAAAGAAAAAAAGAATCCTTGTCACTCCCTATTTTTGGTGGATTGAAACCAAGAAGATCTATAGACCGTACGGGCTGATATGTATGAGCCCAGTAGAAATTGGGAGCATGAGCATGTCCAGCGGCTACCAGAGAAGGCCTGAGGAGACGGGTACAGAGCTATTTCTCCATCACATCCAGTTTGCTGGGAGGAGAGCTCATCTGAGGAGTTCAAGCGCTTAATTTTCCTCATGCATTTGGCCACTAACATAGTGCAAACTAAACTCAAGTGGGTAAATAAGATTGTGTGGTGACTGTACTTGGCTCATACCAATCACTTCTCTACCGCATGGGAGCAAATCTTAAAGGAAGCAGGCTGCAGAAAATTTTGCCTTAGGATTTAACAATTATATGGCAACTCCTTGATCACACAGAACCAAAACTGGTAAAAATGTCATCTCCTCTATATGGAAGAGAAAAACTGCTTTGTAAAAGTTCCCATTTCAGTTCTGTCTTTGGACACTCTCATCTGCGCGAAATCTCTTTTGGGAAGACCAAGCTCAAAGCTTTTTCCAGTTTTCAACAGAAAACATTGGCACCAAAGAGTCACATTTTAGTGGAAAGAACATTCTCTGTAGCTGAAACATTTTACATTTTTGATTTTTTCTAGTTTGAAGCCTTGGAAATTTCTAAGGTGATGCTATGAACATTTCCATTTTCTTCCAAAAATCACGTTTTACCTAAAAGATTGTCCAAAATATTGGTTTCATCAACTGTAACTGTAAGCATGGAAGTTTTCATTCCCTTCTATACCATCAAGGGTCTCATTACATATGATATTAGGAAAACCGAACGAAAACTGGTGAATCCCATTGAGAAGTGAGTAGACCAGGTTGAAAGGCTGTCCTCCGGCAGATTCTCTGGCCGCCTCTGAGGACGTTCAAGCCCAGGAGAAATGCAGCGCGCCCTCGGTTTCCCTCTCCAGTGCCCAGCACTGCAGGTTCCCACAAGCACCCGAGCTGGGACTGTTCTCCTGAGGCCCTGACCCTTGGGGCCCTCCCTCAAGAAAGAGTGCATAAAATAGCACTGAGCCAACCCTGCTGCTGACCACAGGCTGGGTTTGGTTTCCTGGGGCCAATGTATGGCATCAGTTTGTTTTCTAGAACTAATTTGCACGCAACTAAAAGACGGTAAATCGTGAGTGTTGGCCTTTGTCAATGACTGACTCTGCTAGCCCCGAGGAGGAGACATGTCCCAGCTGCTCAGCTTTGATGTGGAACAGGAACTTGGAGATGTCATCATGAGTGGAGGGGGCAATTTGAGCCAGCTGATCTGTGCATCCACCCACTTGACTGGAAGAGTCAGCGCAAGTCAAAGGGGGACGAAGATCAACTCTGAAACCCATAAAAAACCAAAGAAAACTCTCCTAGCAGGCTCCTGCTAGGGTAGTTATATAATGGGGGCTGTGCTGGTATAAATGGCATGCCGTCCTTTTTAATCTAGAATAAAAACCTTTTTCTCTTTTCAAAGCAAAGTAAGTGCTATTCATCGAAAATTGGCTGGAAGAACAATTCTGGAGCAGCTCCCTGAATACAGATTTTACTCTGGAGGAAAATCACACATATTCCAGAGTGACTAATGTGCTCACAGAATGGGACAATTGTTCCAAAATAAAACAAGCAGCAGCGATGATATGCAGCGAGAGCTATTTGCATTCAGTGGAGCCTAGGTGGGTATTTATATGTAACTGTATGCTTGCTTCTTGTATTCTTCCCCAGGCAGCCACCACCAGCCACGTCAGAGATGGAGATATTCTGGACTACAGGTCTTTACTGCGGCCCTTCCTAGGTTCCCACACAGTACCCTGGTGTAGATACGTACATGATCTGGACTTGAGACCACCTTGGGGCCTGCATTTACCTGCCAAAGTAGAGATTCGCCTGCTCCTTGCTGGTTCTCTGATGTGGCCGGTGTCATTGCGAGAGCGAAGAGTTAATAGGGACCCATCACCAAATGTGCTGTCTAATCAGAGCCTTTGGCGAGCACTACCAAATAGCAATTACCTTGATTTGCATAAATATAGGTGAGATCAACTGTCGCAGCTGTTCCCTCTGAGCACGAGAGCCAGGGCGCAGAACAGGAGCGTGCCTTGGTGTGAAACGGTGATTTGGGGAGAAGAGATGGGGCCCAGCGGGCTGGGAAGGGAGTGCAGAGTGGTGTAGGGGCTGGTGGGGGTGAGCCTGCCCCTCCTCCACGGTGCATGAATCCTTCTTGTGCGTGCTCAGCTCTCCTCACCTGGCTACTCAAAGTAGCACGAAATTTGGGTTGGTTTTAGTGATGAAATCCGAGATGTTTCTGAGCACGCCAACGTTACTTGAAATCAGTGGTCATGAAACCGAGACGTTTCCAAGCATGCCGTTGGCTCTCTAAACCCATGGGGATGAAACCCGAGATGTTTCCAAGCACGCTATTGGCTCCACAGAGCCAAAATCCACAGAGATGAAACCCAAGACGTTTCCAGGCATGCCATTGGTTCTCAAAATCCACAGGGATGAAACCCCCCAGATGTTTCCTAGCATGCCATTGGTTCTCGAAATCCACGGATTCCCCCAGATCCCTCTGCCCCTGACACAGGGGTTACATTAGGGTTAATGGTCCTTCTTAGCCTATCAGTGAGGGCAACAGAGCTCGGACCAAGTGTTCTTGTGAGGTCTGGAGCTCATCTGGGGCCTCTAGGGAGTGATGTAATATAACCAATGAGAATAATCATAGTTTTATTTTTTTTTGCCCAAATCCAGGACAACCCTAAATCTGAGAAGACCATGTTTGGTGCAGAAAAATGTTTTTGACAGCTTTTATTTAATGCCTGGATGCAGTAACATTATCTAGATGGTTTCCCTGATAGAAAGTATTTATTTTCTTGCAACGGGTGCCAGACACTGAGAAGCACCTGCCTGGCTGTTAATGACATGGGGCTAATGACAGGCCATCACATGCGGGCTGGAGAGGTATCTAAACACTTCAGGCTCTGCTTAAAGCCAAACATTTTTCAGCAAGTTGGATTTGCTTCTTTTTAATTCCCCAAGGTCCTTTTCTGCAGCCATCTAGTCTAAAACTGCAGTGCACGTTTGCTTACGAGCACAGCAAACAACTTGTGTTCAGTGGGGTTTTTTTCTTTCTTTTTTTTTTTTTTTGGAGAAGGAGCCTCAGTGCAGAGGGCGACAAATCAGTCCCAATTAGGTCAGCACGATCTGCCTGGCATCACCCATCATTTACACACAGAAATAGCTGTCCACGGGCAGGATACTGCAGGTACTGGACTCTGCTCAATCCTGTGCAGACTCTGCACAGCTTGAGAAATTTATACAGTGTCAGGACAGCAATAATAAAACCATGAGCATTTACTGCCTGCTGAACTCCTAACATGATCTTAAATACATGTCTGGTTTTGTTTATTCATTTTTAGACCCATTTGAATATACTCTTGTTTTAAGCCCTTGGCTGGAGCAACACTGAGCAACACTGAGGCTCTTTATCAGAGACAGCAAAGATTTTTCTGTCTTCTTGCTAACTGGGAATTTTTTCATTTGCTGCATGGAAATCTTATTGGCTGTCCGGGACGGCAGAAGCAAAGGTTATAGATGCGCACAATTCTTCGATTTATTTGATTCGGAAGAAAAAAAACATAGGGAGGTTAAAAAAAAGTTAGTTTGAGTTTTCAAACACAAAGAAAGGGAACCAGCCGTTCGTGCAATTTTGACAGAGCTCTCCATCGTTTCTTCCTCTTTCAGGAACAAAAGAGAATTTGCAACAAAAAAAAAATCAAAACAATGAGCAGCGCAAACTTTTCCGATGGGAAATATTTCTCCATTGTTTTAGCGAATCGGAAGAACGAACGCCAACACACACAGTAACGCAGCAGATACTCGCTGTTAGCCGGGGCTCTTCCTTCCCAGCACAGCCAGGTGAACGTGGGGCTGCAGACACGGGCACGCGCCCTCCTCTCCCACCCTTCCCACTGCCAGCTGTTCATACCTAATGCCCCTTTCCCTTTCAAAATAATTATTATCTGTAGGGGTATTTCCTTCCCTAAAAAAAAAAAGAAAATGAAGGAAATGGCTCCCTGAGAGTCTCGGCCCAACTGCTCCTTGCTCTTTCTTCTGTACCAAGCAGCAGCTGCAGGATAGAGGTTGTACATCACACGGAGCGCCTACGTCTTAGTCCCTGACTGAGAAGCTTGTGGGAAACATGAGATGTTATAAAGGTGGCACTAGAAGGTTTTTTTCGTGTTTAACAAAGTTACGCTGACAGAGAGCGAATTTTGGGGCTTGCCCGCGGAGCGAGGCGGCAGCCGGCCGCAGCGCGGCTGTAACGCGGCATGCAACAGGCTTGTCAGCCTGACGGATTAAAACTGATGGGCAACCGGATCCGCAGGACTGGAAACCACATCTTAGTGATGGTCATGACAATTTGGCTGCACGCTAATGAGTTCGGTCTGATTGTGCGCCGGACCGGGGATGCACTTGCTGCAATAACCCCCGCCTTGTGCACCCGCCGCACGGCAGCGAGCTCCAGGCTGCGCTCGTCTCCCTGACCTCGGGGAAGCGCTCCTCCTGAAACCCAAAACTTGACGCTAAGCCCGGCTATTTTTTGCTCCTCTAAGAGACACTCAAGTTAGACTAAGTTTGCCACTAACCTAGATCTTATTTTCAATCAAAAGCTTTGTATTTCCCCCCAACTAGGTGAAGTTCATGATTCTGTCGTTTCAGCACGACAGAAAGCGAACGCTCTCCGGATTTTACTGTGTTTTCCTTTGAACTGTTGAGTTGTCGCCAGACCCAGGTCTTGAAGCGGCGGTCAGGGTGTGAGGAAAGCACAGCCAAGTCACCCCGGGAGAATTGGTGCTGGAGGCCTCGTCAGGTGAAAGTGCAGAATATTGCACAGCTCAGCTCGCTGCGCTAGTTACAGCCTAAAAAAAAAAAAAACTCCCCAAGTTGTGTACTGGGGCACAGTATGTGGCACCAGAAACAAAAATCCTGATGAAAAAGGCGTAGCAAGGATTGGTGCTCCATCTCCAAACGTCAGAGCCGTGAAATCAGGGGCTTTGCGAAAGCCGACACTTTAAGCCTGATGTCTACTCTCCTGAAAGAAAACGATTCACTTGTTTCACATTAAGCTTGACTCAAGTTTTCCAGGTTGGCAAGTTTGTCACTTTTTATTCCCTAAAGATCCCAATTTCTGCATTACCCTCCAGGACTGACCTTTAGCACATGTGAAAGACAAGACTGCAGGGCCTTTGGGCTGCGGTTTTCAGGCTTTGGTCACCAAATTTTCAGCAGTTGGGGAAAGTGGTCTTCAGGCAGCTCCTCCTAACGTTGAGGTCACCCAAGACTTCTTCAATCCATGAGGACAAGTGTGAAATAGGAGGTAATGGATGGGCAGAATAATCAGAGCGAGAACTCAGCTGTAAAAGCCTCAAACGACGTCTCTTCCCTGGTTCATGGATAACAACGCATTTCTCCAGTGCTGCATGGAGAAAGCACAACTGGAGATGTCACCCACGACTCCTCCGCATGGGGCTACCCATCCTGCACTTTGGGAGCATCAAACCCCAAATTACAAGGCAATGTAAAATATATTAATACTCTCACATACATGTATCATTACCTGTAGCTGAATTGCAACGTCCTCCGCTCGCCTGGGGCACAGGTTGGAGAAGGCAAACCCCTCTTTGCCAAGAGGCATGTGAACCTGAACGTGAACGTACTTCAGTCCCGCTCCACTGCTGAAACGTGCGTTTCCTGCAGGACTTTTCTCTCGGCGTATTTCCATGGGCGAGACGCAACGTCAATGGGATTTTTCACCGTGGTGGTGCACTCCTGTAGAAGACAGAGAGCCCACCCCAAATCTGAAGGAGCTGCGTGCCCACGCTGTGCAAGAGCTGCTACACACGTTACATGCCTCCAGCTATCCAAAACACAACATTTTGCGCCTGCTGCTCCTTTGCATACTCGGCTGCATCGTTAGCACCAGGGCACTGACGGGCCTTAATTGCCCCGAGCAGCCCCATGGGGGACTTGCAGCTGCTTGTGGGCTGGGACCTCCAGTTCAGGTTAGCCCTGAGCACCCCATCCTGAAGGACCATATTTAGGGCACCACCTGGGTCAATAAAAAAATTGTAATTCACATAAACAAGGGAGATCCTACTGCAGCTAGCACTAAAAACCAAATAAAACAGAGCTAATGGCAGTTTGAGACCCCACTGTGCATTTCTCAGCATGTATTTTCATACATAATATTAATTAGTTGTCGTATTTTCATTTTTTCCAGTTGCACAAGGTCCCAGTCAACTTCAGGCCCTGCCAGCAATAAAGTTACCCTTGCATGGAGAGCACTGAGGGGCAGGAGCCTGATCCACATGCTTTTCAATACAAAAAAAGCCCTGTAGACTAGATACCACCATGAAATCCAGTGCCATAGGCAGGGGGCCTCATCAGGACCTCAGGGAGAGGAGAGGAGATGTGTCCCAGTTTGGGATCCGTCACAGAGATCAGCAGGTTTTTACAGCAGGGAATTATTTGGTCCAGTTTTCCCCCCAGATGATAAAACCCTCACAAAGTAAAGTTCAGGATTACCGTAAATGCCGCAAATTTTTGCTTTCACCAGCCACAATGTATTAAAAATGCTTATGGAGCTTTGTTGAGGAGAAAAATCACTGCAATCATCATAAAAATCTCCACCGTACAGATGTGCTTGCTGGAAACGCGTTATGAGCACCAAGAATGTTTACTTACTCTTTTGCCTAAAACTGCATGCGTGAGGCAGAAACATTTAATGGAAATGTATATTACACATGGAATTTATTTACCGTTTCACTTAAATAACTTTCTATAAAGCAGTAATCGTTAATGGAAGTGTACCGCAAAGTCGTTTGCTCGTTTATACCAAAGGTAATATTTTTCTGTTTTTTTTCCCCCTCCACGTGCTTGTGACAAGCACCATTTCATATTTCATAGAGCTTTTTCCTGCGGAGATCTTTATAGGGTGGTGAAGGATCGCTGCCCTTGCACAGGATCGGAGTCAGGCAAGAAACCCCCCCCCCCCAAAATCTAAGTCCGTTCAGCGGGTACCTGAAGAGCAAATTTTTCTGAGGGCAGAGGCATCGCGTTTGGCCGTGGCTCTAATTATCCGTCACAAACGCAAGCCTCTGGATAAGGCAAACCCCTGCTCTGAGCTGCTCCTAAGGCAATTCGCATTTCCCCGGCAAAGGGAAGGAAAATGAAACCCTTTGGAGTTACTTCAGCGCGTGTGACAAATCCCGGCACCAGGGGTGTAATCGATTGATCTCAGATCTGGCGATTGAATTACCTGAAAGTCACTGGAAAAGCTGTTTTTTTTTCCCCCCATCCATAACCGCTAGCTTAAATAAATAGCACATGTAACCAAACCGCCGGAGCAAGCACAGGGTAGAATAATTTAGATCACACTCCGTAAAATAAAGGAGCTTAATTAAAAATAGTCTTACTTCGCAGCAAAAACATGCGTTATCCTGTTAATACTCTTTGGATGGGGTATAATTTTCTTTAGAGGCAAAGAAGGCATTAATAAGTTTAATACAAATAAGTGATCATTGTTTCTAGGCGGATAATTGGGTGCAACAGCGTTTTCCCGTCTAATGAGCCTGTGGGGCAACGCTTGTCTTTCCTCCCGCTCCCCAGCGCTTTGCCCGCTCTGGGTCCTGTTATTTCCATCAGGGGCAGCTGAACCTAAACCTGTTTTTTCCCCGTAGGGACATCACATTTTTAGGCATGCAAGCGCATCCCCCTCCTCTCCCTCCTGCGTTCATGCCTTTTCTACCTAAGTGATGCTTTGCAGCTCTCGCTCCCGACCTCCCGGCTCTTCCCAAGGCGCCGGTGCTCGTGCAGCCGCCACCGGTCGGGGGCCAGCACAACTCCTACGGTTTTTTTCTTTTTTGACACCGGTGCAACCTCATTGCTTTCTCATGAGCTAATCCTAAGGCAAGATGGAGAGCAGACCCAAGCTCAGCACACCTGGGCCTATTTAAGGCAGTTATTTAAGGCGAGCAGTGATTTGGCCTTTATTAGACTGCAGGGAGCTGCTGTGTTTCAGGGATTTGCTGTCTCTGTTAAAATGCTTCCCTGGGCTGGTAAGAGGCTGCTCCTCGCTCTGAGGTGTGAGTGAAGCGATGTGAGCCCGTGGGCAGATGTCCCGCCTTGCTGAGGCTGCTGTGCCTTTGCACCTGGCTCTCTCCTGCTTTCTGCCTTTTTTTTTGTGTTCTTGCTTACAGCTGTGTAGGAGAAGGATTAACAGCCTGAGTGCAGGTTGCACAAATCTAAATGAATATCTGTGTTTTTAGGCAGAGGGGGAAAAAACCCCAGGCTCATTGGCTTTAGCAGAGTTGCTCCTGATTTATGCAGCCACAAATGTGAGTGTAACAAATGTGTATTGACTTTTTTTCCCCCCCTGTAACACAGTATCTTCAGGCTTATATTTCTTTCAGGCACTGGTTGTGCACCCTGGTGTTTTTCCCTGAGCTCTGGGATTTTGCCTCAGTCCAGAGGAGGGTGGGAGTGGGAACGAGGCCATGGTCCTGGGCAGTGCCAGCTCTTCCTGGAAATTTTCTGGCCCAAGTAAATAATCCATTTACTCACCCTTCCATAAAGATGACTGATGAGAGCAATGATATAAAACCTGATGGTATTTTACATGATTCATTTAAAAAAAAAAAAAATCCTTGCCCAGGGAGTGGCTAGACCAGAGGCAGGTCCTCCCGGTTGCTCCTGGGTGTGATGCCAGCAAGAGCTGAGGATCTGGCCTACGTGGGTTAGTGCCGAGAACTTTCCACTGTATTTCAAAAATATACTTTCTGCCTCGCACATGGAAACTTATCTTTTTCTCCTGATAAGTGCTAAACAGCAGCATATCTCTGAAAACTTTACATTCCTGAGTGGAAGTATGGAAAAAATGATTGCTGCTGAGTAATTGCTCGGCAGGAGGTAAGTGCAGGAAGCCCTGGCGGGAGAAGACCTGCAGAGAGGAGCAGAGCTGGCAGGCCTGAGGCACTGATGGGTGCTAACAGCCCTGCCCAGCACCCTGACCCCCAGCACCAGTTGGAGCAGTCTGCAGACCAGCATCTCACTTTTCTCCCTGCTCACAAGCTGGTTAAGGGAGGATTAATCCAACCAGAAGGGAGGGCAGCAAGAAGATGACGTAGCGCGCTGCCCTGATGGAGCAGCCAGCCACCACGTCTACAGCTCGAGGTGAGTCAAAGCCCAAAACGGCAAGGAAGAAATGGGTTTAAAAGTTGCCTTTTTACAAACGCTATTTCCAAGGTAGTAAGCACGAGGGATAGGACGTGTCTGGTAGGACAGAAAGCTAATGAGGTGGGTTACATGATGGAAACTCAAAGCAGCGATGAAAGTTTGCTTCTTAAGGCCAGGGTGGGGAAGGAAGCTGTTTTGAGACATGGTTATCTGTCATGGTGTCACAGGCTGTTCAGAACTGTGGCGTGCCAAAGGACAATATTCTGAATAGAAAACCAGAATGGGGTTTTAGTAACCTCAAGATGGGGTAGTTGGTACAGATCCATGGATCTATTTGGAGGAAGCTAGCTGGGTGGAGGAAGCTAGCTCCTCTTTGTCCACCCTCAATGTAGAGGAATTTAATCTGTGTTTTCATGCACCACTTAAACCTGAGAACACTGGCTAGACCTCTTGGTTACAAAGCTCCCACGGAAATCTTGAAATATGATGCCTTCTTAATGCAGAAAACTGTGTACTGAACTCTGGATAATTGAATATTGACTTCATTTCAGTAGACAAAGAGCCAATGACTGATCTGAAATTCATCAGTTTAACTGCTCAGGTTATAGCTACACTTCCTTTGTGCAAGAAGGAAAATGGCATTGACCACTGATGCCTAATTTGGGAACTTTTAAAGGGTGAGTTGTCCAAAGCTTTAAATCACTGCAGACATAAGTGAATGGAACTTAAATGAGAAATACTTTGAAAAACAGAATTGTGGAAGAACATCTTATTGAATGCCTCCAAAAGCTTTGAGTCAGTGCCACCAGGCAGGTACAGCAGATTACAGGCAGCCTGTTAAAAGAGGTGGAAAGCCTGATGTTATACATGTGTCCAAAAGAGGAAGAAGTGTACTGATAGGAAGAGTACAAGAGGAAGAGTAACTGGTAGTGAATGTGGAATAGGTTCAGAGACGTCTCTGACCAGTAAGAGATGCTAAAGGGAGCTGATGAAGTGCCAGTGGCCTAGAAAACAAGGCATGAATAGTTTCTGATATAAGAAAGGAAAAGGATGTTTGATCTTGAACCACTTTTTTCTATGAAAAGACCTCTGCTTGGCCCTTGACAGCTCCTTGCGGTTCCCATCTCCTGTCATTCCTCATTGGGATCCTGCTGGCTCTCCTGCGTGCCATGGAGACAGCTTAGCAGTTTCAGGTAAGTTGGGCAGGCTTCATTGTACATATGTACTCAAATGTACTTTGTTTCCCATCCTAAGGGGCTGCGTGCCTGGCTTTGGCATTACAGTGGAGATTGGGGCCTCCTCTGGGAGACCGTGATGTTGCTTGCTCCAGGTGCAGTTAGGGTTTGTAACCTAACTGATCTCAACCTGAGTTCAGTTTGGCCATACAGAAAATATTAATGGCTGGAGCTGGTTCTCAGGTGCTCTTCAGGCTGTTTCTTGGACCAGGAAGCTGAAGTATGCATATTGTAGCGATCGTGGATTTGCTCCTTATGAAGGAGAGAAATAGAAGACCCCAAGGTCATTGTTTAATTCTTCTGTAGGTCCTGATATATTGAAGTGCAATATGGAAAGGCAATGCATGCTTAGAGTGATGAAGCCTTATTCCATGAATTTTGTACAGGAGAAGGGCATCTGCAGGAAAAAGAGCTTGAGACCACAGGGCAGGTCAAGGATGAGTACACAGGGCAACAGGTCAGCAAATGAAACATTGCTTCTGGGTGATCTCTGCGAAACTTCTCATATTTAGTCTTTTAAGTCTGTTGGTGTTCCTAGGCACCAGCAGCTCCTATCTGCCATACGCTGTTTGTGGCAAATTGGTGGAAATCTGTGTGCTAACACTGATTTTTGTCTTATTTCTAAACCTGATGTCTAGAGCACAAGACATGTCTCCATCTAACCTAATGTCTCTGTCACAGCAGATGTAATCTGGTTATATATAAAAATGGTATCTCTTCTGGAAGTCATGTAGAGAGGCTTGAAAAAGCTATGCTATTGGTGCAATGAAAGAATAAATTTATTCTTGAAGAGCATGAAGAACTCCTTACAGAGATGTGAACGTGCTGTGTCAGGAAGAAATATCAAGGAACCAGTTCTGGCTAGGGAAGGTGACTGTGGAGAAGCAAGACATGCAGGTCAGAGGTGGGGGTCTCCAAAATGGAGACATGGCGTGACAATTACACGTTCTCCAACCCTGCAGCAAGCTGCTTTTTGTCTGCCTCTCCTTGTCGTCTTTGCTTACTCTGCCCTGCGTAGCACAAAAAGGGCAGCAGACTTCACCAGCTTGGTGCAGCACATATTCATTTGTTTTCTCAGTTTATTTCTAGCCTTAAGTGTGGAGCAGGGCTCCCATCTGCCGGGGAGGAGGTGACCGAGTGATGCTCAGGAGAGAAGGTGGACAGAGAGGAGCAGTGAGCCAGCCCAAGGCTGCAGACCCACTCGCTTCGCCTCATGGGCCAGAGAGAGGGGATGCTCTTCCCAGGACTTTAGCCTTGCAGCAGAAGGATGGCCCCGGAAAGCTGGGGCACAACAGGTTTAAGGGTGCAAACTGAAGCAGGGAATGGCATCTTCTCAGCCTGTTTCCCCATGGGTATGCATGTGTTCAGAGCAGCTGGGAAGCAGACAGAAGTACCTTGCAATTAGCCTCCCACTTTGCAGGTGTAGTGGCAGAGGCTGGGGTTTTTGAAGCAGCCCTTGGTAGCTCGCCATGCGTCCCAAGTCACGGGAGACACGTGGCTCAGTCCCCTGCAATGCTTTGAGGATTTCGACAGTGAGATTTACTGTGCTGGAGCACGAGCCTATCTGTCCTTCGACAATGGGCAGTTCCTGATGATTTAGGGAAAGATAGTCTTCTGTAACAGCTACTGCACTGTCACATAGGCAGTGATGGTGTAGAGATAGGAGTGTTTCCCTTCTCTCACCTTAAACTATGAGCTCTTTTCATCTTTACTAACCAGTGCTGAAGAGTGGGTATTTTCGTAGTGATCAGAGAATTATGCCACCTCATTTAAAAAAACCCAGCTTTAATATTTGACCCCAGAATGGCAGCATTTCTTAGTGGTACGGTTGCAGACAGCAGGCAGAGGGAAGGCTCCTTAGCCAGGCTGGTGGGGGGAAGGTTTAGTTTACATTGGGTAGCTAGTGAAAGCCACTGTTCATCTTGGCATCTTGCAACGTGCTTTGCTTCCGGCTCCAAGGAACAACAGGAGCCCCAGCACCTGACCTTTAAAGTCATCATTGCTCAACTACATTCTTGCTGAAGTCATTTTATCCTGATTTTGCCCCAAACTGATTATGGGAAGTGGTCTCATTTGCCCTAGAGAGGGACTTGTGTCATGAGGATGGCTCTTTAGGAGATAGGGAGGCTTTGATATTCCACCAAATCAGCCTCAAAGGAAATATTTCACTCCGAAGAAAAGACATGAGGAAAATGCAGAGAAGACAGACAAATAAGTATCTCCCCAACTGATGGACCTGTGTGTTGTCTTGTATGGTGGTTCAATGTCATCATTAAGATACAGAAAAGGTGGTGGTGCGGAGAAGGAAGAGGGATGCTCACGTTGCCTTTATAAGTGATTTTATTTCTGGCACGTGGTTATTCTTCCCAGACCTATGAAGAGGCAGAGTTCAGGACCCACAGACAGGGATGGCTGTCGGAGGGGCGGTGGGGTCCCTTGTGGGGGCAGCTCGGCTGGGCTGGGCCGTGGCTGGGTTCCGGAAGCATTGTGGGAAATGGCCGTGGTGGAGGTATGGGGGATCCTCACGGAGGGTGTAGAGGGATCATGGACATTGCTGTAATGTAGCCAGCAAGACCATTTTTGCTTGGGTTATTCCGACTTGCTGCAGGTTATCCTGCCTAGCCAGGACGATGCAGGCGCTGCTCTTGGCAGCAAGTCATTCTGGAGTAATTGGCAGCAATAATTCTCCCTCCATGCCTTTTAGGGGGAAGGAGCTTCCACAGAAAAACTAATACAGCTTCTAAAGTCATATGTGTGTTTGGGACTTTTCCCCAAGCTCATATTTATGAGGGACTTCCCGTGTGGGAGTGTGTGGGAGTACCTTCCTGCAGGGTCTGGAACTGCCACCGTTGGGGTGGTCTATGTCCTTGCTGCATGGCAGATATTGGGCCTGGCCCTCCACCTTTGACTGTTGGGATTTTCACTGCAGTTCCTGCAAGTCTGAAATTTCTATAAGATATTAGCTTTTTTAACCCTGCAAATCTCAATTTTCTATTGATGAAAATTTAAATGTTTAATTTTCCATATGCTCTGATGCACTTAGTTCTCTTATTAGTTTGAACTTGATTTCTTTCACAGAGTCACAGAATGGTTGAGGTTGGAAGGGACCTCTGGAGATCTAGTTCACCATTAGGGTGATTTCTTTAGCTCATGGGAGCTGCAAAATGGAAATTATAATTCTAGCTGCCATTCTTTCCTGGAGGACTGTTTTTGTGGTAGGGTTGTATTTCCCATAATGTAATAAAACCATGTAACGCATGTGAAGGGAGGCAGACTGACTTGTCTTTCCATTAAGCAGGGGATATATTCAGCCTGGGATGCATAATTCAGAAGGGAGAATGAGGCTAGAATGACAGCCTCCGAAAAGCATCGAAAGATGAGGTTTTTGTGGTTCACTGAGAGTCACGTGCCTGTGGTGCATAACGGGAGAGTTTGGCTATGGAGCCTGGTCAGATCAATTCCTACAGATTGGCTCCTGTAGGAAAGACATTTAAGGCTAGAGAAATGCAATTTGAGAGACTTGGAATTTGAGAGAGTTGAGATAACTTGGAACAAATTGTGTTTTTCTCACTTCAGGAAACCAGGACAAAATACCTCAGTTTGAGGGGATTCTGAAGTGTTTATGTAGGATGAAAAGGTTAAAAATGAAAGACCTGAACATCCTTTCTCGGAAATATTTGGAAGTGTGTTGCAATTGCCTCTTCAGAACACGAATTTCCTTCCTCTGAAGTATTCTGAGACTCCTGACTTGGAAATAAGTCACTTTCCCCTGGGGTGTGCTGTTATTCTGTGTGGGCACCCTGTTTGGCAGCAGTGGTGCCACCACCAGAACCAACCTCATGGGGCCAGAACAGATCAGTCACAGCTATTGCTGTAATGCTGCATCCTGCTCTTGGGCTGCTGTTCCTGAAAGGTGCTAACAAACTGGAGAGGGACCGAAGAAGACTGGGAAAAGTCATTTGCACTCTGCAAGACCTCCATTAGAAGAAAATTTGTTCATTTTTTCCTGAAAGAAAACTATGGATGAATTGGTTAAATCTTTCCAGGAAGGCATGATTTCTAAAAGCATGAGTGCTCCTTAAACACTTAAAAGTCTTACTAAAAGCTGGAAGCCAGCAATGTCAGATTAGACAGAAGAAGCACATCTCTAACTGTGAGGGTAATTAACACCAGGAATGTCTTATCTGGGGTTGTGACGGGATTTGATCAAAACTGGAGCTTGCTATTTTCCTAAAATAAATTCTGTAACTCCTCCACAATCAAGGAGGTGATAGAGGAATTGCTCAGCCTTGTGAAAATTAGAGGTCAGTTTAAGTGGTTTCCACAGTTTCTTTCAGCGTAGAAACAGCAAAGCTTTCACCTTATGCCTGCAAGTATGAGCAAAATCAAAAAAGGAATTACCAATAACGCACAGATCTGGAGTTCTGCCTGGTGTGAGAATGTCCCTATTTTCCCTGCGTAGGGAGTAAAAACCAAACGCATGAAATAAATTGGCAAGTAGAAATTTCCCTTCAATGCAATGCTAAGACTGAAATTTCTCTCTGGCTTGTGCAGAGCTATAGACGCTGGAGAAAATTTTCCACTTAGGGAGATACTTCAAGGAAGAAGAAAAATCAAGTGGGTAGTTGCCCATGAGCAGTGGGCAGAAACTGGGCAACAGCCTCTGCCTCCCACTTTCCCCTTGAGAGGGGAAAGTATTGTTAAATGGAGGTTAACCTTTTGGGCTGAAATAGCCCGTTTCGTGTTGGCCTCCTCTGGGAGGTGCTGAAGCTTTTCTTTTGAGGGGAAGAATAGCAGCGGATGGGGAAGGGAAAAGTGGTTTGTGAGCCTTTTGGCAGGGCCCAAGAAGCCACCTAGTTCCTGGCAGCAGGAGATATGATGAGTTCTTGGTGGCCAGAAATCCCGGGAAGAGGCAGCTACCAGCCGGTGTGCCAGGGCCTGTTTTACATAAGGGAGCGCAGGAAAAAAGGCTTTCTAGTCCCTGATCTGAACACCTCGACCAGATCAAGCAGTGCTGGCTCTGCTGTCATGACAAACAGAAAACTCTTTTTTATTGTAAAATTGACCTTCCCGCACACGAAGTACCCCCAAAGCCCAGGGAACGCTGAGCTGAATTAAGTCTTGGAACAAATGCAGAAACTTGCTGCCTGAAGCACCTTGCTCTTAATGATTTCTGATGCCTTTCAATAACTGTCCCCTTCTCATGTCCCCCCTTATCTCTTTGGGATGAGTTATTCCTTCCTGGAGAGAGGCAAAAACTACTTTTGGGTGTGTGATCAACTGGCCTTTCTTGTGAGTTATCTGTTGGCAAAGTGGATCTCCAGATTTTTAGTGCTGAGGAAGACAGCAAAACTTTATAGAGTGAAGAAGCTAGATTCAAGTTACTTTACCGAAGTCTAAACCATCTAAAGACTAACTTTTGGAGTGAATGTCCTGATTGACAAATATTACAAATGTTACGGAAGAAATGTCACATCTGGGTGTTCTATGAGGTCAATGGGATGGAAGGAACCCTTTCCTTCTAAGATTAAAAAAAAGAGAAGTGTACAAGATGTTTGCATGCAAGGCCACTGCTGGCTGGACCCCAAAGTCATTGCCTTGCCTTCACCCGATCTTAATGCCCTGTTTCTTGTGGCTAGTGAGTCGCTGCAGCACTTTTTTGGCTGCTCTGCTAGATGGTGCTGTTGCCCTGGTTTCCGAGAGACGTTTTGGAGCTGGTCTTCAGCAGATGGTCCTCGGAGGAGAATTAACGCTTATTCAATTAATGCCCACTGTATTGGTCAGAGCCAGCAGAAAACATGCTCCGCTCCAGAAACCGAGGGGAGCTGGAAGCAGCATGCCTGCTGCCAAATCTCCCTTCCCACCAGCCAAAAACATCATCTGAGATGGGCCAAACGTGAGCTTGAATTTGCCTCTGGACAGGGAAGCCTCACTAATAAATGGAAATAAAGTATACGGTCTTGTATGGCTCAAACAAGTCACGCTGCTGTATGAGCAATGTTTTTAATCTCATGGTATTAGAGGGACAAGGAAAACAAACTCTGCGGGAATGTCAGGAGATTAAGACAGGCAGCAAATGCTCTCGTGCAGCCGTTAAACTTTTGTTTGATTGTTTTTGAAATCTTTTAATAATTTTTTTGTTTAAAAAGCTTTAATTTAAAAAAGATTTAAATAACAAGTGGGACATCTGAAGGAAAACTTCTTCTCTTTTTGTTACTATCAGGCAGAAGCCTATTCTGAGTTTCTCCGCTGCAGCTCTGGAGTGACTTCACTGCACTTGGTCGCTAGCGTTTAATGTTCATGCCAAGCATTTCTTTGAGGAATATTCCCAATTTCTCAAACTATGTGCAGAGCTGGGGAAATGCACTCGCCAGCCGGAGCAGAAAAGACAAGTTGCTATTATACTTCCTGGTAATTAAAGCAGGGGCAAAACTACTTGGGGACCGAAATAAGCGTGTGAAAAATTGGGAGCTCTTTAGGAGTGGCAAAGAGCAGAGACGGTATTAGGGCTACAGCTTCAAAACATGCAGAGAACTGACTTTAGGTCCCTGGTGCCTTCACGGGAGCATGAGCTGAACTCAATTTTGCTGGTTTTGGCCTCGGGGAAGGGGACGTTTCTGACCATGCGGCTGTGGCGCGAGGACAGCTCTCAATCTCTCCTGCTGGAGCCAATCTGCATTTTCCAGCTAATTCAATATTAATTGCAGCAGTGACTTGAACCTGAGTCTCCCCCGTCCCAGCTGCACGCCCTGCCGGCAGAGCTGCAAGGTCACGCTGGCCCGATAAATGTTTAATTACAGTAGTGAGCGGAGCAGCTTTGCTGGAGGTGGCCGAGACAGCCGGCGTTCGGGATGTTACCCGGGAAGATGCAGAGCCAGGCGATGCTGGAGAGGGGGCTGCCAGCTCCCGCCTGAGCAGCAGCGCTGGCATCAGGCAACCATTTTGTTGGGTTTTCCTCCCCAGATTGGGTTAACGTGAGCAGAGTGCTAATGGCTTTATTATTACCATTTTTAACACGGCGCCCGTGGAAAACGCAGGTGGGATGGGGTGCAGCCTGTGGTGGGGAGCACCTGGCGAGAGCTGTGTGTGCTTCCCCTAATAGCTCAGTGAACATAAATCACTGCTGACCCACTTGCCTTGCTGCCTACTCTTCTGGTCCTGATTACTGCGATGATGGGCAGTGACAGAGAGACCCAGCACTTTTCTAGTATGCGGTGGTGGGTCTGGGTCTGAGGGATGGAGATGGAGGTGGGGGTAGGGAAGGGTGCTAAATTTGCCGGCAGTGCTAAAAAAGAGTAAGTGGAAATGTCCCTTCTGTTTTACCACCTGGATGGGGGCTCTCCCAACAAGCCCAGCCCACAGCTGGAGAAATGGCTCTAGGTGACTTATCTGCAGTCAGAGGAGGTGTTAACGGTGGAAACTTAACCCGGATCTCCCACCTCAAATGCCACTCTTCACCATGATCAACCTCCACCTCTCCAGCTGGCTAGAAAAAAGAAATACCTTGTGCCTCCTGCAATAGCAAGGAGAAATTTAAGACTGCAGAAGTAGGACATTTAAGTGTTGTTGCGTGCCTGCTGGTAATTTAGGCATTTAGGAGAGACGCATGGGGAGCCTGATTGTTTCCAGGAGAGTTGCTGTTGTTTCCTCGAGAGCCGACTTTCCCGGGCGCGCAGGAACGACTCTACCACCAGCAGGCCAACCTCAGCCATGAGGCCACGGAGACGTTTGGCTGGAGCAGGTAGAGGAGCGAGTGCCGAGGAGGGCAGCCGCTTGACAGCACCCTCTGCATCTCAAGTGAATAGTGTAACAGCGCTCGAGTCCTAGCTCTGTGGATGAGGTGGCTTAGTAACCATTGAAACTCGAACGCAAGTGCCTGATGGAGAGAATCTTGAAAAATACTTGGTTTCTGGTGCCTTAACTAGTCTATGAAAGCAGCCGCAGATTGAAAACGGATTGCGCTAGCTCAATTTTTTGGAGGGACTATTTAACGCATGTATTTCCGGCGTGCCCCTTTGAAAGCAGCTAGTTTCTTGTAACATCGAATTATCTGTGAAATCCCTGTCGAGGTGGGGCGAGCTCTAAGCAAGCACCGAGCGGGGCTGGCGATGGGCTTGCAGGACTTCTCCCAACAGATCACGCAAAGTGCGGGGAAGGCGGGAAACTTCCTCAATAAATAGATTTTCTGAGGATGGGTGGGAAAACACGGACGAGCTGGGTCTCTAAAAGGCAGAGCAGAGGAAGGAGCCGACCCGGCGAGGCAGCCGATGGGCCACGTTATTCGCTGAGGCTCTTGTGGTCTCCTGCCCTCCTCTCTGTGCCGCTAACAGCCCACCCACCACTCTTTCTGATAGCACGCCCTTACGGTTCCAACAATTTCAACCGCTTAAAACGCCCGTTAACGTTGAAACTTCTCACTTATTGAATAGCAGGCTGGCGTAATGAAGTCCACCTGTTAATCCACTCGCAGGTAATTGTGATGATAATAAACTTGCTCAGGATTACTGTTTCTGAAAATGCATCCCCCTGCACTGCCTTGGCACTGAGCGGTTTTGCTAATTGGCCCCAGTCGTGGTCACCCCCGGATTATACCTAGAATCTGTTTGAAAACCTTCCTCCCTCCACAGTCTACTATCCATATCCCTTTGCGAGCCTAGGACAGCTAAATAAATGAAATAAATAAGGAATTAATCTGACGCAAGCTTCGTGAAAACAAGTACTTTCTCAACAGGAGCCAACTGAATAATTTGCGATGAATAATTTATCCGACATCTTTCTCCGCTCATAGAGTTTCAGCAAACAGACTTCTGCTTCCTCCAGCTAACAGTGGAAAGCTTGTGACGAAGGTGGGGTCCATGTTCGTAACAGGACGGCTTGTTCACGAAGAGCCGCCTCTCCCCGGCATCCCTACCTGCAGTTTTACAGCTTTTCCTTTTTGCAGGGAGCTGCATGCCGAGAGATATGCGTGTCTCCTGGAGGCTTGCAGTACGGGGCTGTGCCGGAGGCTCGGGGCCGTAAATCGCTCTGCTCCCGGGGGGGGTCGATGTCCCAGCTTTCCTCCCACGCGGCGCCCGTCTGTGAGCGCTGAGACGGCAGGACGCCCGGGCGAGACGCATGACGTGCTCTGTCACAGGTAAAATCATGCTGGTGTTTGCTCGCTTTCTTTCTTTCTCTCTGTACGGCACACGTTTCGGCTTAATTGCAGTGATATGCGTATCCTCGGAGCTCGGGGGAGCCGGAGCCGAGCTCTCATCGCTGCAAGCTGGCTCGAGCTACGCGCTCGGAGACGTTGTAATCAGTGTTACGTGATTCCCTCGCATGCACAGCGAATCTGGGCTAAAGACTTCCTACTTCGCGCTCCCTTGACTTCCTCCTTGGGCTTGTCCACAAGAACGTTGGACAGCGAAGGAAACTTTAATTATTAAGGCTGCTACTCATAACATATTTTCTCCCGGCTAGAACAAGCTGCTTGTTTTCAGGAAAGAAAGCCTTGCAGAAAGCAATGGATTTGTCAAGCCGCAGCAGTACACGGCTGCATACAGCCCTCAGTCTGAACTTGCAGATGAAAGTGTTGACATCGCTGAGGTGGCCTTCTTAAGGCACAGCCCTCCCAAATATCCCGAGTGTCGTGAAATTTGCTCTTTTTCAGTTTCTACCCTCCCGTTTGATCTTTAACATTCAAATACTTCAATGTCTTTAACTTTAGACTTTGTGCCTAAATCTAGTTGAGTTGCAATAGACACAGAAGACGTGTTATGTACTGTTGATAAATAAAAACATACCAAAGAAATAAATCATAAGTTACACAAAAATACACAGCCAAGAAGTCAGATGACTCTTTGGATAGTTTTCACTGCTGGACCTCTGGATCAGATGGGTATTATTTGCCCTGTAAATTTGATTTTTCTCAAGCTGAATTCTGGCAAATATGTATTTAGATAGTTCATATTGCCACAAACCTTGACTGGTAACTTATCAGGGATATGAATCTCTTCTTCTAGCACCCAAACAATCAGGTGCACGTTTAATCCTGTGCTAATTGCTCTAAAGGGCTAAATTTTGAAGAGTCGCAGGGGAATCCTGAGGAAGTGTGCCTCAGTGGGAATACTCTGAGGTTCCTGAAAACGGGGCTCCTTTGAAATGCACCAAAAATGACAGCACTCAAATTGCTGCATGCTTTTACATCTAAATCAAGAGTGAACGTCTTGTTTTCTGACATGTTTTACTGAGATTTAAATAGGCAGTAACTGTCTTTTAATTATTAGATCAGTAATAGGTTATGTATCTTAATCTATTATGCTCTGATTCCTAAAACATTACTATTCATCCCCCAGAATTTATGATATTTAACATGCATTAACTGTCTTTCTAAATCTCTGTAATATGTCTATTTAGGAATCTTAGCTTATGCATTTAAATTAGATTTAATAGGAGAGGATTTTGTGCAGCTGAAACTTTGTCCATTAAGACTATCTCTGAGGCTACGGAAATGAAAGGTGGGCCATGGGCATCCTTAATTGCAAGGATGATCCTGCGGAGCTGGACTGGAGGCTGAAGATATCATGATTTAATGGCATGGTAGAACTGGTGATTTACACCAAGGATGAGTTTTGCCCCAAATCCCTCTTATTTAAGATCTCTTTGCAAAAGTCAGTGCTGATTGAAACCTAACTGGGAAGAACGAAGCTTGCGAACTCGCCTCTGACATCATGGCCGTCCCTCCTCACCATGTTGCCCCATGGAGAAGTCCCCAGACAGAGGGAGCCACTCTTGACAACAAACAAGTGGCTACGTTAGTGACTTATTTTCAGATGTCTTGCTAAGTAATTGTGCATCAATCACAAACCATAAACGTGGGTTTCCAGGAGGTCAATGGGCGAAAGTTTCTGATTTGTTTCCAAAAGTGCTTCGGGGCTTGGCAGGGATGAGTCATTAAATTATTCAGTAGAGGAGTTATTTATTTTTAGCCGGGTGAGAGGAACGGGTCACGTCACTTATACTTTTAAGTTCTTTGCTTTTTTGCCAAAGTTGGGTTATAAATCAAATCCCAATGGATTGCTGCAGTGGCTAGCTCACAGCACGTATACAAACGCCTGGTGTCCGCATCCCTCGAGATGGCCCTGCAGATTTTTGGGGCTGCTCTGCTCTGCTTTTCATATGGGTAGGTTTTCTCCATATGCTGCTAAAAGTTTCATTACTCAGCACGGAGCCCTTCTCGATGGGGGAGAAAAGCCTCTGTTTGTAGGACTGTGCATGCAAAACGGACTGTTTCTTCCCTTTTTCTTACTGAGCCTTGAACTTTCATCTGAAACTATTTTCCTCCAATTCCATCCGTATTTTCCATCTGTAACCAGGAGCAGGCTACCATGGGCTCTCCAGGCTTCACACCGCTGTGTTTTCACCCAGGGCGAGTTGGCGGCTGGCAAAACCAGACAGGCCCCCCCTCTTGACGGGGGGCAAAAAGCACTGCTTCAGGCAAACTGTTTGCAAAGAAGCGTCTGCGTTGCACAGAAAGTGTCAGTAGTGCTTCAGGAAATGGATTATCTTTCCCACTCCTAACTTAAATGTTTTTACATAGGATTGTAGAGGCGTAAGACACAGGACTGGAAAAAGCCATTTGCGTCCACGCCTGTATCAGTCAACAGTGCTGTACAAATGCCTCTGTGAATTGATTGAGCTACACCTTAAAGCTAATTAGGTTTCTCCTCAGCACTTATCTTACTAGAAGGCTGAACTACAACCCTTGCTCTGTGATGCTTAAATTTGTTTCAGAACTGGAAGCCTCTGTGAACTTACGGCAAGCCTATATTGAGTTGTTCTTTTGGCAGCTTCGTTTCTGAGCCCTAACCGCTCGTTTTTCCCATGTGATTACCTGCTTTCGCTGTGTAATTCCAGAGATCAGTCAGATAGGCCCTGATGTTTCACTGTGTGTTGACAACTCAGCTGAGTTTTCCAGCATCCGTGGGTACAATACGTTGTCTCTGCCGTTACTGTGCTGATAGATGTTTTGTGGGCTTGCTCCAGCCTGCAGCTGTCGTACCAGCACGTGGATGCCCAGCTTCTCGTGGGATGGTCCTCCAGGGTCTTAAGAGTGTCTCTCACAATGGCACGAATACTTCCCACAAACCAGAAATGTTGTTCGGAATATGTTGTCTGACATATTTTTATTAACATTTTTCCACGTTCTTTTCGCAGCTGGGCCATGCAGGTGGCCTCCAGCCTTCTTGGAGAAATGTGCACATTAGGCAGTCTCCAACCGTAGGCCACCGGTGCGGCCCAGCTGTGAAAACGGTAAATTCCTGAGGTACATCAGACAAAGTAATCGTTTCAGGACTTCTGTTACAGCAGAAATTCCTGTTAATCTCCAGTTGCCTGATTTAGCACTGTATGCTATGAATTTCCACCTTATGTTTCCAGTTCTCCATATCTAATAATCTGAACCTTCTCCATATTGTTGATTCTTCCCAGCTAACCAGTAAAATTAATTAATATAATTCTATTTCTTACTTTAAGGTCATTAATATGAATATCAAACAGAGCAGTCATGGAGGCTGGCTTTCCTCCAGATTTACCCTGAAGCTCCATCCTCTCTTCCAGCATGGCCGTTCATCATAAACTTCCTTTAGTGCCTTTCAAAGTCTGTATTAATCACTATTTTTCCTGTCTTACTAATAGCTTTCCATGTGACTACATATAAGATGCCCTTTTTTGCCTTGAGTGGTAATATCTGCCATGTTGATTTTGTCTTGGGAATAATTTATTCTATCAAAGAACAGCATCAAGCTAGAGTAGGGTGATCTTTTGGAAAAATGCACATTGTATTTTCTCCTGTTTTCCAGTTACTTTCACGTTTTTAATTGTTCTTTCCTTTGAAATTTGTTCTAAAGCTTGCGTTCTGGCGAGAGATTAGGTTTATGGGTTCAGATGTATTCTGAAGTCCTTTCCCTCGTTTCTTAAATGTACGATATTTGCTTTTTTGCCGTCAGGTGGTGCGACGTCTAAGCCGAGAGCAGTGCTACTACAGCACCAAATATCATCTGGCAAATGTTTCGGTACTCTGTGGTGGAGGTTATTTATTTCTTCCAGAACCTGCCCCTGGTGTGTTGAGTTTTCCTTCCTCTGGGGATGCCGTGATTTCCACTTCCAGACTCCCGGCCCCATCAGCTTGCCTTTGCATCCATGTTCAAAATCAGTGTCAGTTAGGAAACCAAGGCAAGGAGATGCTCCAGTTTCAGGGCTCTGCATCTTTAATCCTGTATCCCCCTTTACTGCATGGTGACCCCCATGGCATAGCACTCAGGGAGGAGCGCACCAGCTCGGGAACACCGTGAAGGTGGCTGGCACCCGGCTTCCTGGCTCGAAGCTAGTGCCGTTCAGTCCTGGGGCAGAACATGAGCACGGTGACAGTTTTGGGAACCCTTCCCCGCTGCTCTGCAGAGAGTCATGACTCCCTCCCCATGCTGGCAGCCCCAGGGCCATCAGTCCCAGCCTCTGTCTGGGGCCAAGTTGAATTATTATAGGCGACTGCAGCCCTAAATATCTACTGCGGGGTTAGTTAAAACAGAGATAGTCATGTCAGAGCTGCCCAAGAGCGCCTCTGGATCCCATGTGTAGGATGGAGACTTGTCACAACCACATTTTTTTGTCTGTTTGTGCCCTGAGCGTCCTCTGCCAGGTCTCCTGGAAAAGTGAGACAGGAGGCCCCTGAGGGCTCTGAGGGCTCAGATCGATGCTTTAAGCTTTTTTGCTGCCTTGGTCAGTGTGTGTTTCCTCACACTGCCATAACCAGCTCACAGTCTTTGGCTGAAAAGAAGAAACCCTGAAATGAGAGAATTTAGTCCCCGTGGCCCAGATGACAGGTGCCACCTTCAAGTGGCCAGTGGTTTTGGTGGCTTTTAGGAGGGAGCATGGTGAAACCCAAATGACCACGCATGGGAGGAAAGACAGCCTTGAACTTGGCCCCTGATAGCCTGTTTTCTATTTTGACATTTTAAGTGACTAAATTTCAATCAGGATAGATAAATCAGCTGAGAAATGAAAATCATTCTGCCACGGGTCCCTCAGATACACGTGCTGGCTCCGGATGAGAAGTTTGGAGGGTTACTGAGCGCTCCCTTCTCCTCGTGCATTGGGAGGCCCTAGCGCAGGAGAAGGTAATTTGAGGAGCGAGGATGTTCCCAGCAGAACCAGCTCATTTCCAGCTGGGTGGCATTTTGATCCTGCACTGACTCACTGCTCTCGCTTGACTCTCACAGGCGTAGCTCCTCTAGAGTGTATCTTCTTTCATCTTCTGGCTGTGTTTATTCCGTGTTGGGAAAAATAAGCCTGAAAAGGAAATGCTTTCCTCCTCCTTTCTTTTTTATTTTGGAGAACACTAATGATGTGACTGTAGAAGCCCAAAGATGCCATGCAAGCTCTAGGGAGCTTATTGAAAAGTGAAATAAAAGGCTACATCTGAATCTTGGGACTCCCTGTCTGGGAAGAGAGGAGAAGCATTTACAAAACTGGCAGAGAACGAGGATTAAAGAACAACCCCATTGCATAGTTTGAAAACTAGCAACGGGCATTCCCACCAAGTTGTATCTGTCCTCCAGCACGCTCTCTGCCTTGTCTGTGGCAGGGAGAAGGTTATTATGGAGCTGGCCAGGGCCCCAGGCTTTTTTTTGACTCGAGCTTTAGCAGGTCGTGCCTCCCTCTCAGAGACAGATCTCGTCAGCACAGCTGCTGGGGGCCAATGAGCTTTTTGGTGGTGCTGCTGGGTGCTCGGAGCGTGCTGCTGGCGGCATAGGTGAGATGTCCACTGCCTGTGCTGGTCGTGGTGACGCTCAGTTCACAGGCGAACACCTGCATTTAGGTGTCTTAATCTTGAATGTTAAACGAAAGGAGGTGTTGTAAACAAAGCAACATGCCCACAAGAGAAACCTATTGGACAAGTTTTGCATTTGAATGGTAAATCATGTTTGTTGAAAAGTAACGCACTGAACTTGTGAGTAAAGGTGTAAAACCAGTGCGCACACGTGCTTGCCAAATTGCTTCCCTTTGAAGCTCAGTTTCGAACAGAGCTGAGCCTATGCAAAACCTTAGGATCGGATGTTGTATTAGTGACTTAGCTAACGAGGGAGATTTGGGGTTTGCATTTCATGGAGTGGTGCCTTGACTGCCCGGTGCCTTGAAGCCTTTTTCCTTCTTTACTTCTCAGTGAGCACGTGCCACCCACAGCCCGTGACACCCTGACGGTTATCCAAGGACCGAGCCTGGAGATTTGTGTCTACACAGGCTGTACATGATGCATGCAAGACAGGTCTACAAAAAATGAAGCTGCTGCCTCCTGGAGCTGAGTTAGCGTGGCAGAGTTAGCGTGGGCTGTGCAACGCGTGCGTTGAATCACACAATGCATGCATGGAGCTGTGCAACATGTGCATGGACTGTGCCACACATACATAGATTATGCAAGACATGCACTGAGCTACTCATGCTCCAGCAGTTTTGGCTGCAGCCCTGAAGAGCAGGAGGCACGGTAGGACATCCTCGGGCACCTCACCTGGCCTTCGTCGGTGAGGGAGGGAGAAGAAGAGAGCCTGAGGAGGGAGCCAGCCCTGTTCTGCTGCCTTGATGAGGGAAAGAAGGGAAGGAAACCACTTTCCTCTCACCTCAGGTCAGTTCTTCAGGCGAGAGCATGGTGAAAATAGACCTTTCCAGATGTCCACTGTTGTTAGGTGGAGGAGAGGTGGGAAGAGGCATCTCCTCATGGCAGAAGCTGAGCGAGCACAACTGCAAATGGGGCAGAAACAGTCTGTAGTAGAAGAAGCTAAATACCAACCCTCCAGAAGCTCAAGGCCATCATGCTCTGGTGCTGTGACAGCATACATGCTCACTTGGGCTTCTCTCAGCACATATCCCCCCTCCTTGCACTTCCCCTCTGATTTTAATTCTGCACATTCTTTAGGCTGATCCTGCTTGTGCCTTAGGGAGTCTCCTCAGCAAGTCCTGCCTCTTACCTGTTTTAGGATGTGATTGCTGAGCTGTGAAAGCTCCGCAGCAGTATCTCTGCTTCATATCCCAGCAAGTCTCAGAAGCCGACTGCATGTTTCATAGGCCGAACAGTGATTTATGTCTGCGTGGGCATTAGTACAAATGGGCAGGACTGAAAAAGCTTCGTGTTTGGCTTTTTCGGGGAGAAACACTTCAAGGCTACAATGTGTAGCTGAATTACAGGGCCCTCTGAAGGTGCCTGAACCATATGGTGCCGGGTATTGCCAGACACTGCTTTTGTGCGACGTGCCTCTTGGGTCTGTGCCAGCGTGGCAGCTTTCCTGCAGCGCAGAAGAAAAGCCTATCTGGGAGGTGCGGAAAAAGGGCTGTTTGGTTCAGCTCCCATCCTCAGAGGGTAGAAGTAGTGTCCTGCAGCGCCGTTGGGTGGTGGGAGCCCCCTTCCCTGCTCCCGTGCTTGTGGTGGCCTATGGGTGCAGAGGAACACAGAAGGGACTTCCTCTTAGGGGACGGCGATAAACCAAGGTTTTGTAGGGAGGAGGAAGAGGAGGAGGAAGGGCGAGATGCTAGTTGCCTCATGCCCCTACTATAACAGTGTTGAAGAGAAGAGGTACCTGCCATAAATGCAACTCTGATGTTTCTTAGGAGTCCAGCTCTTGATGCGTTTCCAGCATGAGCAGCTGTTGTTTCGAAAGCTGCACCAGCTCTCCAGCACTCCTTGCCTCTTGGGCACAGGTTTTCTAGGAACGAAAGCTGCAGGCGGTGGAAAGCATTGCGTTAGAAGCATTTTGTGCTGGATGATTTAATTCTGTGGCAATTAAAGCAGTCTGAGAAATGAGGTTCTAGCTGCTAGGATTGCGTTTAGAAATGTTTTCAGATCTTTTTTATTTGGATTTTTTTTGGTGTTTAAAATGTTTGAATGCACCACAATGAGAAAAAAAAAAGTCTAAGGTTTCCATTTTATTAAAAATGAGTGCTTTAAGACACTTAAACTACTTACAGATTTTTCCTTTGAGAAGGAATATGGGTGCTGTAGAGCCAACATTTGCTTCACTGATGCTAGCACTGATGCTATCACTGGTGCTCATTTGCTACCTGAGCAAGTGGTGTACTACAAGGGCCATATTTGCAGTTTTTCATTTTTTTCATGACCTTAAAATATTCCCGAAACTTGGAACTGTGACCCGAGCAGGGTTACATAGCCATGTTTGCTTCTGTCTGTTGCGCTGCTTCTGAATTTTCTAACAAAACCATCTCAGCAACAACAGAAAAACATGGCAGGGCTCATGGATTTGTGTTATGCTGATATCCAGGGCTCCCCCCTGCTTTTCAATTTTAGGACTGTGAATTCGTGAGAGCAGGGACTGTGTTTGGTTCACCTCTATCCCTCACTGTGGCTCTCAGGGACACTATGAAATTTTAATGCTGGTAATTAAGCCTAAGATTGAAGCTTTGTCTAAAATATAAGTGCAGAGGAAGACTGGTGTCCTGATGGAAAAAGATCTAGTTTTGTGGAAGATTTAATTTAAAAACAGCCAAAAAGAATGCCTCCAAGCAAAACGTTTCTGTTTGCATGTGCATTGCCCGTTCCCTTCACTTAAGGACGCCCGTTGGCCCGCGTCCCTGTCTTCTTCCATGCTCCGTGCTCCTCAATGAGACAAGATCTCCCAATGGCCACCACAAGTGGAGGATTCCCCCCGCGGTACTGCCCCTCGCTCCATGTGGGATATCGTCCTGGGAGCTCAGAGACACAACTCTGAAGAAACGGGAGGCAGGCAAACCCGGGACTATAACCCTAGCGATTCACCTTATAGCAGCATTTGTGAACAGAAATATTACTAGTTTTGGCTGAAATCTTTTGGATTTAGTTTGCATTCGGTGGTATTTCACTTTTCCAAAAAGACAGCATTTTTCCACAAGATGTGCTCAGTTATTAGCCATCTGTACATGATGACTATTCTTGGCTAATATTTTTCATGAATTTCAAAATTCAATAATTTTCATTCTTCTTCACTAATTCATCAACAATATTTTCCATTTTTCACAAGTCTGTTATTTTTCATGAGTGAGGATGTTTTCATTAATCAAGACTCTTCCTTTCTCTGCCTTGCATTTCTTTACATTGTGGCCCCTCCAACATGCATTTTCCTTGCCTTCCTTGGCGAGGAGGGATGACCAGTGTGGGGCTGGAGCTGTAGATCAGTGACTGTCACCCAACAACCAGTGAAAGGATGGGAGAAATTCTCAGGTCCTAGCCCCAAGCTGAAGCCCATAAAACCCTCCCTGAGGGGGCATGGGATGGAGCAAAGTGGGGACCTCACATTCCAAGTGCCCATTTACTGCCAGGGTAGGACTTTGTGGGAACATCACACATTTCCTTGCTTAGCATTTGAGTGTGACTGCCTAATGCTCACTACAAAGCTGCCCATATGTCCCACCCTGGCAGTAAATCTCATGCTCATTGACATTCATGATAGCAGTTGTGTAGGTGCCTGCTGGAGAAAGCTCCCCTTTTTTCCAAAAGTCAGTAGTTAATTTTAGTACTGGTTGGGTGCAGCCAGCATGTAGCTGCCTTGAAGTGATCAGTAGTTTGAGTGGTCTGGTGGGCCGTTTCCAGCACCATATACTTGGAAGTGTAACACCTGGACCGTGCCACTGTTCCCTCACCACCATGGATGCTCTCTCCTGACCTCATCTAGGAGAAACTAAAGACTTCCCTTTTTATTCAGTCTCACCAATTGCAGGTATTATAGTGTCATGAGACATAACTGGGACCCTATTCTTTTTCAAAGTAAAAATTACTTCTGAAACAAAATCTACAAGATTATGAGTCGTTTGGAGAAGTCAACGGGGAGTAGCTGGCCACTGGCTCTTATGATACAAGAATCAGGGGACAGCAAACGAAATGGGTAGGCAACACACTTCGTATGAACAAAACATTAATTCTTCAGTCTGCACATAGCTGAACTGGGTGACTCCTTGTCACGGCCCGCTTTGGCCAACAAAAACTGGCAAAAATGCAAAAGGTAAGATGTGAGATGTTGGGTGAGGTAGATATAGGGTTTGACTGGCTTGGCTGTTGTCTACAGTGAAAGGAATAGCTCATACTTGATCATTCTGCAGGTGACGGGGGCACAGCGTAACAGCGCATTTCTTTGACCCCGTTAAAATGTGCTGCCTTTTAAATTGCACTTGCATACCTCCAGCCCGCTTAGTAACCCAGGAACCAACCTGGAGAGCCCAGGGGGCTTTCTCTCCATGACTTATTTTAAGAGCAAGTAGACTGCAGAGGCAAATGCATCAGTCACAAAATGACTAGGAAAAAGCCCTGTTCTCCTTGTTGATTAACAATGCAGGGCTGCTAACTAGATACCGTACTTATGCCAGACAATTGCTGCTGATTTTAGGGGGTACTAATTTAATTGTAAACTGTTTCTAGGCGGAGAGGTCAGATTTGAAATTGCTTCTTTACAGGTGCTAATGCTTCAGGAGAGCAGGAAAGTGGAAGATAATACGGCAGCGTTGACGTGGCTGATTAGAAAGAGTGCAGCAGATCAGAAGCAGTAGACGGCAAGGCAAGACTACTGGTAAGTCAGTGCTAACAAGGAGAATTTGCAATGAGGAAATAAGGAGTGAAGTCAGTGTGAAATAGGGGATAGCAAATAAAAAAGGATGCGTAATGAAATCTCATCCTAGGGTATTGCCAGCGTATTTCTCTTTTTACTTAAGTTAATGTGGCGCTTGTGAGATGGGACAGTCTGGCAGCTGATGAGACTGAAGCCGCCTGGGTCTAGGAGTAACGCAAAGATGGATAGTGCCGAATTTCTCCGGCACTCTCCTAACAATGTACTTTGCTTTAATGCCAAATTTACTACCAGTAATGGCAAGTTCACCTTTCCCTTCCTGCAAGGTAAAACACATTGACCCTCATTTTTAACAGGACTCCACCCCCTATTTCTGTCTCCTTTGAACATTACCATTGTCAGTGGCCTAAGTGGTCTTTGTGTAAGTAAGAAATGTGGCCAAAGAGGCCCTCGCAGCCATTTCCCCGATGTATGCATTTTTGGGTGAGCACATGGCCACTTGCGAGCAGGGTTAAGACCTTCTCACAGAGTGGTGTGAGCTCTTGGGATGCTGCTTGAAATCGGGCAACTCCAGCCGATTGTTAATGAAATAAAGAGCTTACTTCCACATGTGCAGTGCTTAGGAGCGCGAGGAGGAAACCCTCTCTGCGTTCGACAGCAGCGGGAGGCTCCTGCGCGATCCCTCCCAGAACGAACAGCAGAACCGGCAAGGTGCAGGGAGTTCATTCCCCACAACTGTCTCACTTGACCTCTTTGTTTAATATTTTTAACGACTTTTTTGGTCTGTGGATATTTGTAACATTAACATAATTATCTGTCTTAACACATTGTATTTGCTGCCTGCTGGGGATGGAACACTGCAACTAACACTAGTAGCTCATTAAAAATAATACTACTAGCTCATTAACAATGTTGACCCAATTACATGTTGTGTATCCCAGAGACAAATAACTGTAATTGCGACTCAAAAGTGATTTCATAAACATTGAGATCCCTTTTGAAATGCAAAGTAGGGAACATTATTTGAATTTTTGGTATAAATACAGGTTTAACTTAAATAGAGCCAATCATCCTAGTAAAACAAAATATCAGTCCGTATAGATATCCTTAAGAAAGGCCATTTGGAATGAACCGATCTGCAAGCGCATCTTGTTCTGCGGGATCAAAACCGTTCTCATTTTTGTGCAAAAATTATACCAGTTATAGACAACAAAAGCCAGACATCTGGTAACTGGCAGCTACTCTGGCTATCAGCAGGTAGCAGTTTTCTTTTGAAACCATTTGGATTATCTAGCACACCCAGGACAATAGGAATCTGATGAAGCCTTTGATATAATCTGCGGAGATTTTTTTTTTAAAGCCACATGGATGAAACAGACCTAAAGCGATTTGTATGAGCGATACCCGTGCAAGCCCTTCTTCCCGGCGCTGCAAACAGCCACTTAGGCTCAGCGGCCTCGTGAGCAGCATGCAGAACGGCACACGTATGCCACAACACAATATGATATATTGTTAATGGAATAAAGAGATTTCAGTGAGGAAAATTACTGTAATATAACATTAGCGGGGCATATAGATCAGAGCTGGGGAGAAATAGACTCGTCACCCGCCGGGACGTTCGGGTGAAAGCAGCGTGGGACGCCCCGCGCTCGGCCACCCCAATGTGGCTCCTCCAGCGCGGGGATGGCACCAGGGCAGCACCCCTCTTCCAGGACACCGTCTGCGTGGCCGTGCACTGATTTTCAGTGGCTCGAGGAGCAGATGGGGACGACGTCTTTCTAATAGCTCCCCATTACCATTTTCCTCGCCTGATTTTGTCCTGTGACTTTGTTTTGCCTCCTACCACCCGAAGCCAATTGTGCTTCCTCCCTCGTGCTTGTACTCTGCAAACACAGGTGGGATGGAAATTTGATCATCCCACTTCGCAGTCTCCGTTTCGCCGAGCCAGACAGCTGCAGCTCCGTTAATCTTTACAGCACCGTCTCCTCACTTTTAGCTGTTTGTATATCCCTTCCACTTTTCCGACCCCTTTCCAGCTCTGGCCACGTGGCTGCCAGGGCTGTATAGATATACAGAAAGAGGTGATCAAATTCTTGGTGTGTGAAGGGGCTACTTCATTAAATGTTGGCCAAAACCACATTGGCTCTTTTGGTGCCGTGTTGCGCACCAAAGTCGTAGTTCATTTGCTGGCCGCAGTCACAGCAAAGGCTCTCCATCAGTGCCTTCCTTGTGATTGATTGTCCGCATTTCAGGTGACTCCCTTCGGTATTGGGAGGGAGCTGGAGTTTTTCCAGGCTGCGTTTTTACGATTCCCCTTCCTCCTCACATCCCACAGCCCTCCTGGGTTTGTGCATTTGGCCATCTCTGCTCTAGTTAGGCCGTCGCCAACCTCTTTCCGCCGCAGAAGGCGTCTCTCGTATCTAAAAGTCGGATCGAGCTAAAGTTGTTGTGCAGACAAATTTCCGTAAGGAAAAAAAGCTCCAAGAAAAATAGAGGCATCTTATTTGCTGGATGGAAACATAGGATCATTTTTTCTTTCTGAGTATTATAAAAGGACTATTGCAAAACAGAGACATTACGTGCCAGAAGAGCAATTGATGCTCCGACTGGTGAGCATCTAGTTGCAGAGCTGTAAGGACTGACACGGCATCCACAGCCCAGACCTGCTCGCGGCGTGGGACAAGTCTCCTTTCTGCAAGGGAAGCCCTCGCGAGTTGGTGCAGCCCTTGCTGAAGTTAGCCTCTCCCAGCTTGGAGATGCTCTTTCGTCGCTCTTCATCTCAGTGGTGCCCTGTCCTCCGGTGGGTGTGCTTCTCGCTCAGCACTGTTATTTACTAATGGAATGAGATTTACTTTTAAAAAAGAACTTCAGTGTCTCTGACACAATATTTAATGACGTTATAAAGATGGCTAGAAATGGATTTTTAAGCCTGAAAGAAGATGACAACCTCGTCACGCGATATGCCAGATGATGGGTAAATTGAAACTTCTCATCATTATTTATTGAAAACAGCTGCTATAACCTACCCAGAATTTTCAGCCTGACAGGGCTCATTTATTTCATATTTTAAACATTAAAAAAACAACAACGGGGGAGGCTGTCATTAAGATATCAGTGAATTAAACCACTGAATGAGATAATTGTTCACCAAAGAGGAGGTAGCTGAATTTTTAACGCCGTGTCACTGTGGCTTAAAGGTGAAGGTTGTTGAATGCACAGCCTCTCTCGCAGCATCCGGGCTTTAGGACCTGGTGCTGTATCGAAAAGGCTGGTGGAGGACGGTCCAGCCCGTTGGCCCCCCACGAGAGCCTTGTCGCCTCTCCTGCGCGGCGGTGCCAGGTACAGCTGTGGGAATCGGCTCCTGTTTGTGTTTCTGCTCCAATCAAGCTGAAGAGCTATTTGGGCTGGATTCAATTTAAGAGGCTGCCTGTGAGATGAAACTACTGTTTAAGTGAAATAATTGGGCTTGAGTGGAACCAGTGGCAAGGCTGTATATGCTAATAAATAAAACGCAGATGTAAAAAGTGAGAATAGAAAGAGCAGCTGGAAGCTTGTGAGAAGCATGGCTGCTCAAACGTGTTCCCCATGTCCCCATTTCCATGGTGCCTGCTCCACCCGCTGCAAAGGATGCAGGGCTGAAAACGCACCGGGGATTGCCAAAGCTGCCTGGGGAGTCTGCACACACAGGGGAGAGTTTTCCGAAGTGATTCCTGATTCCTCGAGGCACAGCTTGAAGCCTAGGGGTCTGATTGCCAGGATGCGCAGTGCAAATTTACCTTTTGAAAATCAGTCTATGTCAGGCTCCGACAACACTTCTGCAAATATTGGTGAAGTTTTCTATGGGTATCATTAAGTGGCATGTGCCGAAATCCCTTCTGAAATTGCAGCTGTGGTCTTTGGTGGGAATTTCATCTGCAGGAAGCCTGTGGGCACAGAGCTTAGGCTGACCCTCTGCTTTGCTCCATTTATTAAGTACAGTCCTGCGTTTCCTTCTGAGAGTGGCGCCATGACCAGGCAGCGCGAGGAGTTTCTCAGGGCTGGTGTGAACTGTGCCACTAGAGACGTTTTCTTCCCTATACACGCCAGACCCGTGTCCTCCCACCCCAGCAGAGGAAGCCCAGCGTGGAGCCAGGCGTGCAGAGTCAGCGTGAGCTGAAGAGGTGTCTGGCTGAATGGAGTTGCAATAGGAATGCAATTGGATGTACTTGGCTTAATATACAGTTCAATATTTAATATTCCTCCTTGAGCATTTGTTTATATGCATGACACTTGAATGCCCTTGAACTAGAGATGTTCTCAACGTCTGGTTTCCAATAATTGAGTAAAATTAGAAGTGAGAACAGGGAAGCTGTGTATTTGTATGAAGACGTTTAGCAGCGTGAAGCCATGCTTGCTGTGCCAGCACTGCAGCCAGCGATGCCACTGGACATCTCTTGCAAAGTTTTGGAGTGGACCGTCCTGCTCTCCTGGCCATCTCCTGCCACCGAGACCACCAGAGCAGCTGCTCTGGGTGACCTGCTTCTTCAAGATGCTTCTTCACTCTCTTCTCTCCCTTTAACTTTCCCTGTGATGAGGATACGTTTATTCCACCATGGCTACAATTTCAACAACCTGCTTGTGTCTCAGATTGGCCGGCAGCGTAGGCTGTGCTCCTGCTTGCACTGGTGCCCGTATCCTCCTGACCGAGGGACGAGGTAGCCTGAGCCCAAGCGCACCATTTTAGTGACTATAGACCATTTCACAAACCTTTACAGAGCATGCTGAGATTTCATTTCAAAGAGTTCAGGACCGAACTGATATACCTTGACCTTGAAATCTGGCACACAGCTGTGTAAGAGAGACTCCCTTTACTTGTAAAGGAGGGCATATTAGGACAGTGTTTTATGGCAAAGTCCAGCTCCAAGTTCGCTGGTATTAACTATGAAAAGCCTTGAAAGGATGCACTAAGTCCCATAGGTAGAGTTCAAATATTTCTTTTCTCAGCCAAGTCCGAGAACTGTAGTTGTAGCAGAGACTAAGAAGAAGACAAAATAGCAGTCTTTAAAAACACTCAAAGACAAGGAGTGAAGAGGTTGGCTCTCTCAGGATAGAAAAAGTGCTCTTTGGAAAGCTTGTAGCTTTGCATGGCAAATTAGGAAGCTTTTCCATTTTGCTGCAGTTCTTCAGCTACAATCAGGTGGCTGATTTCTTAGATGAAAACTCTCCTGAGCAGAGAGACAAATTTAAATCTTTGATTGTAGAAGGTCTGCTAATGCCTAGACAGGCCTATGAGCTCCTATTGACATGGCAAAGACTTCAACAAGATTTACAGAGACAGCAGTCTCCAGGCACTGCACGTCCTGGGTATGGCCCTCCTGATGGCCAAAAGGGCTGCAGAATCTCTCCTTTGAAGGGGTGATTTGTTTTAGGTCAAGAGCATAGACTTTTTTGCATATATTTAAACATTTGCATGTTCTTTGCGTTTTTCCACCCCCGGTCTTGAAGTGTCCTTATAGTCAGCTGAAAAAAGTGCTCTGTCTTATTGTGTTTAGTGAGGATCTTTGGGATGTCTGAGGAAGAAAAGGAAGATATTCAGTTACTTCAACCCCCAAAACAAACCGCCTCCTGCCTCTTTTGAAATGATGGCTTCGGTGTCTTCATGAGAGGCTGCCGGCTATCCAGAGGCTCTTTCCCCCGTTCCCTCTCCCTTTTGGCCAGAGTTTACATAACTGCCAGCTGTAACTGTGGTTCCCTCTCTGCTCAAAGAGGCCTCTCAGGAGAGCTTATTAGAGCAAGAGTTTCGATCCTGCACAGATCTTGGACTTGAAGATGAAGCACCTGCACAATTTGGGGAGCTGTCTGTTTGTTTTTCCAGCTCCTTCTGATCTCTGAAGGGGCAGGAGACTCTAACGCAATATTCAGCTCAGAAGCCCATCATTTGTCAAAATCTTAGGATACTCCTTTTCTCCTTAGGCAGGCTGAATTACTTCACAACCGTGCTCCTAAGCCTGTGCGATCTAGCAGGCGGCCCTATGGGATGGCACGGCACGAGATATGAGGGGCTCTTGGCTCCGCGAGCGCCGTCCTCACATCCCTGCGCTGAAGGCCAGCCCGTGATATTCAGAAACCATGTCCCCAAGACTAAAATGTTCTTCTCTTAATGACAAGACTCTGCTTTTTTGAGAAGTATTGGGACCCCAACCACATGGTGGGACGCAGCCCGTTCCCGGGCCGGGGAGCTCCCCCTGGCTCCCAAGCCCTTGGGGAATGGCCCTGGCTGCTGCTAGCTCCTATGTGCAGGAAACTGCTCACTGAGCTGGGCCAAAACCATACCAGGGACTGGGTTAATAATTTAGCAGTGGTGACAGCTGGGAACATTGCCTGTCACTGCTTTTAATTTACAGGTACAACAAGTGCATTCGTGGGCATCATTTCCCCGCATGAGAGGAAAGGCGCCAGATCTAGCTGCTCCAGTCGCCTTGGCAAGACCTGTCCTGCCCGCAGGGTCTGAAGGTGGTTTGAGATCGACCTCCAGTGCCTCATGGACGTGCTGAGCAGGAGACCGCAGAGTCTGTGCAGCATCTCTTCTACTGACTGTCATGCAGGCTTGACGGTCACTCGCCGGTCTGCCTTTCCCCCCAGGAGAGCTTGATTATTTTTTCTGACCTAGAGAGGTGGTTTGGTGCTCCTAAATTGCTGTAGCAATTGGGCAGCTCCAGCAAAGCGAGCTGAGTTTCTCCAAGTGGCTGGCACCACCGAGCTAACCGAATACAGAGCAATTTGCACAGGCGCTCACGGCACTGCTCTGCTCTTGCAAGTGGTAATTTGAGAGTGGTTAAACTCCAGCTCGGAGCTGGGTGTATTCAGCTTGCTGGATAGTTTGCAACCGGGTTGGCTGCAATGATTTCTGAAAGAGGAATTTCACTGGAGAGCCTGAAAACTGGGCATCAGGGATGCATTATCAGAGAGAGGGTGCTGCGGTGCTGAGGAAAAATAAAGGGGGAGAGGGCTTTTATCTCAGGATTATAGGAATTTGGGATACAGGACTCTGGGCATAGAACAGGGCATATGATGAAATTGATAGCAAAATTCCCCAGGTTTTCTATGGAGCCTGGGTGTCATGTGCCATCATGCGTATTCTTGGCTTTGAGACAAAATTTTAGGCTCTAAGTGGCAACTGATACATGTACTCAGCTGAATTACCCATAGCATAGAAAAAATAGGCTAATGTGGCAAAAGCAAAGATGTGAATCAGTGGATTTTCCAGAAAGTCACACTGTCTGGCTTTAAATTTCTCCTCCCGTAAAAGATGTAGGAGAGCAGGAGAGCTACAGGTAGATCGGACCAGGCACCGTAGTCTGGAGGAGCGGGCAAGGTTTGCCGGCTGCTTTTGGGGATGGAGAAGAGCAGAAGGAATATTTTCAGGTGTTGTGCTCCCCTCTTTAACCTGCTGCTGCCTGATACAAAGAGGCACCTGTGCTGCAGAGCGAACGTGCTCCTTTGGTGCAGAAACACCCTATGCACCGCAGAAGAGCCTCTAAAAACGCTGCTAGCAAAGAGGAAAGCAGGTCCAGGTATAAAGCCTGTGAGTTCGTGGAGGTGATTTTTTCCTCATTGACTTGGCTGCAGTAGCTTGGATAAGAAATGCAACCTGATGTCCATAGGGATAAATCTAGCCTAAAAAAATCGTGTTGACTATATATCGCATGAACTCTCTGTATAGTAAACATCTCGTTACGATATGATCTAATAAAATTTCTTTAAATATTTAAATTAAAAAAAAAAAAGCCAAAAGCTGTGGCGGAGAGGATGCGTGCAGGAAGGAAGGGATGCAGCGGGCTGTGTGTGGCCCTTCCCGGGCTGGCCGCCCCGGGAGCTGGGTGCCCTCGGGACCACGCAGCCGGAGCTGTCCCGACGCGGGAGGCCACCGTCTGCCACCGCCCTGCGCCACCAGCGGGGCCTCAGCTGGCTGCAGTTTCCTTCTGGCTTTTGGAAAGCGGGACGTTTCGGCTAGCGGTGCTTCGTCTTCGGGATGTCTGTGGCAGCCCAAAGCAGATGCTGCGCTTCCCACCTTAACCTTTGGCAGCGGAAAGGAGGAAAGACTCCTCAGGATCTCTGTGTGACTACTGCAGCTTAGATGATATTTCATTTACCTGCATGCCTGGGAGTTTCGTGGTAGATGTGCTGGGAGAATTCAGCCTTTAGATATATTCAGATCAGATATCCACTTCAGCTGGCCTGGAAAACTGCAGACATTAGCAGAACAATTACCTCTTGCAAAGGACAAGTGTTTTAAAACATTGCCGTTCAGCTAGTTTGCTCCAGCAAGTCTTTCAGTATTTGTGCTCATTCCTAGCCATTATCAGAACAAACTCTGGGATGCTTTTATGCTGTCCTTCTGTTAATGTTGCTATGTAACCTGACCCACCCAAGTGAGTTAGAAGCCAAACAGAAACCGGAATGCTTTTACCGATGGTGAAAAGAGAAAATAGTGGGAGAAAGATGCTTTTTGGTTGAAGTAAACATATCTAGGTATATGAAAAAGTGCTTAATTGTTTCCACTATGCTGGCAGTAATATTTTCTGGCTCTTGTATGCAGGGTTTGCTGTGGTAAACCTCCTTTTTGGAGAGCAGTGGGAACAGAAGCAGTGGTGACTAAAAACTAAAGATCAGATTGCCCTAAAAAAAAAAAAGGGAAAATGCTCTTTCCCCACTCGGCTGAGTCCTGTCACTGGCTAAAAAGCCTGCGATCGGTTCAGGAACGAGTGCTCTCCTGCCAAGGGTGAATGATTAATCTGTGGAGGAATGTTGACACAATTAAAAAGTCAGCTATCGATTTACTGATTATTCCAATTGACATAACATCGTAGTCAATAATTCTAATCTGTGGCACATTGAATTGCCTCTAACCTCAGGGACCTGTAGTTTGCTGGACTTTTCCCGTTTCTCCTATGCCTTACCACCATGGACGGTTCCTTTGGATAGCATTTGACAGGAAATGAAAATTGTTGATATCCCAATAGATTTTTTTATAGTCAACTTACTACTGAGAGAGTCCAGCTGAACAGCTCTGGGCACCACAAAGCCATGTTAGGACAGCGTAGGACGGCAGCTGCCCTGTTGGGCTGGAGGAAACCTACCACAGCCTGGATTCAGCAACTTCCAGGACCTACCTGTGGGTTTTGCAGTTAAACTTCCCTTTTTTGGAACGCATGAGATGATTGTTATCAGAATTGTTATCAGAGGAACATAGCACTTCAAAACATATTTTCCCCTTGGTGACATAAGAGGACAACCTGCATTGATGCCACTTCTCTCATGTAGCAAAGCTCCCTCAGAACAAAAGAGGAATTTGCAGAGTTTGCAGTTATTTTATTAATTTATTGCAGCAAGACAGGTCTAAGAAACCACCTGTATTTGGCAGGAGACCTTCCGGAGGTGGATCGGAGAGGGTCCGATGTTTCACCTTATTTCTGTCAGCCCAGTGCTGAAGATCAGCCACTCTTGTGCTGTGATACTGCGATCCTCCCTGCTGCCATGAAGCACACGAAAACAGGGTTTCTCACACGTACAAGCCTGGGAGGCTGTGGACGATGCTGCCCCTTGGGGCAGGACCACCCTTACAAGTCTGGCCGTGGGTCTGGAAGAGGAATGTGTGGCCAAGGCAGCGTGGAAAGCCGTATGAACTGCTGCCAGGTTTATATGGGCTGGTTAAGGCTCTTCCTTAGCGTGTGTGTTGGTTGAGACTCATCGCTGCAGACAGATATCTGGAAGAAAGGAGATCTAAATTCCAGGCACGTTAAGGAGACTTAATTCCCCATAATGCAAAATTTTCTCTTTTTAAATAATGGATGTCGCCTCTCCTCGCTGTTGGCAGAAGATGCCAGAAGCAGTGCTCATGCTCTTCCTGTGGCTGCCAAGGCTTATCCCATGTCCCCCGTTGACGTACTGATGGGTGCCTCCGCAGCACCCTGCGGGACGGAGGGTCAGGGCTGTCCTCTGCATGCATTCCCTCTGCAATGCCTGGGCCCGGCCTGCGCCTCCCCCAGCATTTCCTACAGCACCGAGTAGAAAGAGATCATGCACCTGAGCTTAATAATACACATATACGCATATTATTTGTATATATGTATGCTATAGCCATACATATTGTCTACATGTAGAGGAGGAGGGAAGACAGGTGTATTATCAAACACCTCTGTTGCTTCGTGTTAGTTCCCATGTGTCCTGTGGATCCGGAGAATCAAGACTGCCATTCCCTCAACTAGTTAATTCTTTTTTTCAGCCTCGTTCTGTCAGAGACCTTCTTGCTACTACAGCTTTTGGGCAAGATTTAGCTAATAAATACCTTCTGTTAGGAAAGATGATCTGGCACAAGAAATCTTCCTTGGCTTCTACTGGCTAGGTTATCAGAAATGTTGCTTTTTCTAAAACTGTCACTTACCATACTGCAGGAGTCTGCTCTGGAAAACAGGAAAGGGATTGTGATTGTAACACCACAGGAGACTAGATTTAGAGTTTATTTTCTCTGAGATAAGAGCAGATAGCTCCAGTTAACTGTCCGAGCTGGATCATATGTACCCAGTCACTGTGTGACACTCATTTTCTGGAGATCTGGAGGTAATTCCCTGATCCGGATAAGTAGGTATCCCACAGGCTTCCCCAACAAAGATGCTCATATCTGGGTCTCCCTACTGACAGCTCTGTGCTTTATAGACCTGGTTAAAACATGCTTTGAGAGCCTGACAGTCACAATAATAATTAGAGTAAACAAATGGTCGTTCCAGCTCAGCCTGCTGCAAGTCCCTTTGAAAGAGTTCATCTTCACACCAGTGAAGGCCACTATTTAATTCAGAAAGCTTGAAAGAGCGCATCAGGGAAGGTCTGCTCAAACTCCTCTGCTCCTCTCCGACGCTGCGCGCTCTGCTGACCTCCTCCCACAGCTCCCTAACTTGGTGGCTCAGCTCCTCACCCAGCACCATGGGTCCCCAGGAATCCCCCTGTGATCCCCAACAATTGCCCGGAATATCTAAGCAAAGCTTCGACCTGCTGCACAAACCGCAGAGCCTGTTGGCTGCCTCTGTCAGCTGCACTCTGGGAGCTGAGCCCCCGCTGGCACCAGCTGGCACTCTGTAATGGTCTTACTGGGAGCTGCAAGCTTCCCCAGAGCCATGGGCAAAGGGATGTCCTCCCTTTGAAAACCAGGTGAAAACCACCTCAAAATAGAGTTCCCATTTCGTGGGCCCAGCGGCCACTTCTTCTGGTTCACGTGGGCTCTTGGGGAAATCCCTTAGGGCTTTTCCTGCTTATCCCCACACGTTATTCTGAAGCTGGCACTTTGGTTGGGTTTTCCGTCTCCAGGGAAAGTGTTGCCTGTGCCTTGCTGCACCATGCAAAGCCCACTGTCCCCCAATGACCCTGCATGGTCACCTGCTGGGCTGGGACCGGGCTCGGGCAGTACTGTACTCTGCTGTGCACGTGGCAGGTTGCACAGGGGCTCTTGGTGGCCTCCTAGACAGGGCCACAGTGCTGGGGGAGGCTTCAGGTTGTTCATGCTCCCTCTCCACCAGCATCGTGACACCAGCACATACAGGATCTCTCACTCTTGTTACTAGGTATGAAACCTCCCCTAACTTCTGTACAGAAGATGTCCCTTGTGCCTGCTTTTGCAGCTGCAGGAGCAGTTTCCATTGACTCCTTGCAGGCTACGTAGAGGTGGTTAATTCTGCAGCAGGAACCATCCAAAGGAGTTTCTGGGATGGCCACATCCTCCACCCAGGATGGGTGCCCCGAAACACACAGACTGTGCCCGTGGAGGGACCTAGGCAAAGCAAGAGATGTTGTGGGAAACCATGAGGACCATAAGAAATCCCTTCCCTTGGAGAGCTCTGATGACAATTAATCAAATGCTTTGCTGTGCCGATGGCCAGGAGCTCAGTCAGTGACCTGGTCTCCAGCTGGTCCACACTCTGGGACCAGCCCTCATCGCAGGGCTGCAGAGACCCGCTGGGGAGCTCCGGGGCCACCTGGGCAAGCTGTGACTTCAGTGCCCTGGGTGCTCCATGGGGACCCTGCTGTGCCACAGCTGCAGTGAGGGCACCAAGTGGACCTTCCCCCTTGAAACCTCCCTTGGTGAGGCGAATCCCACCACGTGGCCACAGCACAAGGCTCCAGCTGTCATTACGGGGGGCCAGGCACAGCCGTAGGGATATTGGGAGCGGCGCTGCATGTGTGAGCAGCCCAGTGCGGCTGCCGGGCTGCTGCTCTCCAGAGCCAGGAGCTGTGGGACGATCCTCTTGCAGCTCTCCCGAGCCAGCCCATTGGCAAAATGCCGCCAAAGAGAGAGGAGGCCACACTGCCACAGGCAGCGAGGCCGCGGCCAGTGCCGGGGCAGCCCTGGGCCCACGCACCAGGCAGTGCTCGTGGGACGGCACCGGGATCGTGTTTTTTTGCTACCTAAAAGGAAAAAAAAATTATTTACTTTTGCTATTAACATTATTTTCACTCACTCTGCAGCGTGCTGGTGGGTTTTATTAATATGTGATTTGACAGTGTGTTTCATGTGTGTTTGTAAAATGGCCTGGAGATAATTTGCTATTTCTGTTTAATTTTTAATAAGGCGGCTCTCTTCATTATGCTGTCTGCTAGAGAGGTTTTATTTAAAAACATGGAAACTGTGACCATTGTATTTTAATTCTGCAAGCCATTCGGCCGTCCTGACAGCATGGCCGCTTTGCTGCAGATATCTTCCACGCTCGGCAAGTAGCGCTCATATGGAGGCTGCGGCAGGTGAGGAGCCTGATCACCAGCCTCTTCTGGGATAAATGATTCTCCTGCAGGCTGAGCGGAGATGTCCCACTTTGTATAAATAGTTAGACTTTGGAACTGGGGCTTTAACATTAGCCTCTGATAGCCCGTGTCACAAGTGACCCTCAGAAATGTCATCCTGACTATAAACATTTCTATGAAGAGTTTTGGTTTGGCACACTTTTGCTACCCGGTGCAATAGCATCATCAGAAGATGCTAGGGCACCTCTATTTCTGACCAAAAGTCACAATTCCCAGCCCTCAGTGAAGCAAGAAGCAGGTGCATCCTGCAGCGTAGAAATGCCCTGATACATGATCGATTTACCTGGAGGTAGACCCGATGCATCTTGCCCATCCGGCCAGCCTGCCTTTAAGGATGGAAAAAAGGCCAAATGACTGCAATACACTTTGAAGGAGGGGGTGTTTTGGGGAGGGAAGGAAAAAGGCTGTGCTCCCACCGCGCTCACCAACAATGTAAAAATTTATAGACTTTAGACTTTATCTAAAAAGCCACTGAGGATTACCGTGCTACGCGTGGCCAGGATGTCACCCAAAGTCCAGATGTTGGTGGGGACATTTTCTACCTCCTCCTGAAGAACTGCAGCATCAGGACTTGCTGTGGCTTTACTACTTGATGTAGTAGAAGGAGATGTTCCTGATAAAAAAAACTTGCTTTGCTAAAACAAAGATGTGCAGCTCACGGGCACCTCGTGAGGGCAGATGCACTGGCCAGGGACTCCGCCGTGGGTAAAGCTCCGCTGTCTTCAGCTCCAGGTGCCAACCTAGATAAGGAGCAGGGCAGTTTTCAGAGGGTTTCAGTGCTGCTTCTTAGCAGTTGAACGTGGGACTGATGAGAAACTTTTCCAGGGGCTGAGACAAAACCACTCTCTTGTTGTATCCTGTTGCAAGGATGGAGGCAGAGATGGGAATTTACAGGGAATTAGTCCCAATTTGATCAAATCGACAAAAATAATTATTTAGATAGAAAAAAATTAACAATTGAAATATTAATGTTATTTTAATTATTTAATAATATCCAATACAATATTAAATATTTAACCATTATAATTGTTATTAATAATTAAGAGGAAATATTTATACAGCTATTATTTAACAATGCCTAGCTGCTAGTAATCAAATTCCAGCTCTGTAGGGCTATAAAGTCCATCAGTTCCCATGGGCTTCCTCCGGTGTCATTCATGGCAGAATTGGTGCTCCATTGCTCAGACCTATTTCCTTAGCCAAGAAAAATGACAGCCCATTCGCAGGTGCCTTCTGCAGGAATTATTATTTTCTACAGTGATTTCCACTAAGCACCGTGAAGATTCCTCTTTACAGAAGGGCTCTTCTCTACCACTTTTGTACTAGGAAAAGCCTTCATGTGTGCAGCAATTAAGGCCAGAGCGCAGACCCACATTTTTAATTGTTTCTGTGAAAACTTTATTTGGAGTGGCGGAGGCGGAGTTTTGAACGGTCGGTGTTTACAAAGGCCTTTAACGTGTCGGTGCTTTGCCACAGAGGTCCAAGCTTGTTTTACAAAGCAATTTATTGGAAGTGGTCTCCCAGGTCCTAATGAAAGTCAGTGGGTGCTGGGAATCTCCCCCCTCCACCTTGCATCGCAGCCCATGCCTGAACTTCAGACTGCCTCCGTCGCAGTGGCGGTTCTGCCCTTATAACTAAATCTTATATGCTTTAATGAGTACGCCTTTTTTTTTTTTTAATTTATATGCACGATTGATTCTCACAATCAATACCCCTGCGGGCTAAGAACCCTGGGCCGCAAGGGGAGCTTGACTCCGGCTGCCTGAATTTTAATGGTTGCTGCTGATGACTATTTGAGCTTAAGAAGCAACACCGCTGTTCTTCTCTAAAGCCTGAATTTGACCGTGTATCAAAATCTATAGTAAATAGCAAAGTAATTTTCCTCCAGACCCCCCCCCAGATAAAGTGAGATTAATCACATTTGACCTCTTCTTGGTTTTGCTCAGAATGGCAGTTTACTTTAAAGCTCTTTCTAAACCTTTAACAAGTTTGAGGGCAGCTTCTTATATCAAGCATGGTGCTCTCATGGTAACGTTCCAGTTTAGAGGGTGACAGCCAGTTGAGGTGCCTTTGCATTATTACTTTTCAATTGCTGTTAGAGACTGCCCTTCAGGTGTTTTTTTTTGTTTTTGTTTTTTTGATGTTGCATTTAAGTAACAGAGCAAAATGGAAGCAGAAACAGTCTAATGCAACACATGCGTACGTACCACTGTCTAATGGCAGGAAGACACCTGGTGATCAGAATCAAAGACTAGAGCTTTGAGGTCTCTACTAATTTTAAGTACTGAACTTGGGTAAATCATGTAATAGCCTTGATCTGGATTCATTCCGTAAATACGAACGAATCAGGGCACCATCAATGTTTAACTTAGCAATAGCTCCCTCCTGAGTTGTCGTGGCTGATAGAAACTGCACCTCCTCTGTCGCTAAAGACCTTGGTACAGCAGCAGGATTCATCGCAAGCGGATCAATACATTTTTGACTAACAATTTCGCAAGAAAATGCTGAATCTCATGCTGTTGTAAATAAGCTTTGATGAATTTTCCCATTACCAAAGCATTTTGGAGAGAGATTTAAGCCTTGTCTAAAAGCCTAATTTCAAAGGACATTGCAAAAAAAGCACCGCTCGTTGGTTCAAAGCGACTACCCCCTGCCAAAAAAATGTGAGCTTATTTATTATTTTAAAGAGGTGAAAAAAAAACAGTGCAAAAAGTCTGAAGGTAAATGAAAGGATTCTTCTCTTTAATGTTGCATTTTGCTTGTGCACTTATTTTATTACTGCTTTTAATTTTTGATCCATGAGGATCAGAGCGAGCCGGTGCTGCTGAGCTGGCCTGTTGTTTACGGCACACGCGGGTTTTTTTTGCTGAAGTGGGCGACATCGGTGCTAACACACCCCGCATTCGCCGGGAAGAGTCAGCAAGCACAGCGGGATAACATCATATGGCATTTACCATGACCAGTTGTCTTTAATCTTGATTTGACCTCCTAAAGCCCTTCGGGAGGCTTTACATCTGAGTTCATAAACTAAGGGAGATCAAAAATCAGCACCCGTACCTAATCCAGCATAAAAGTAGCCTGCTGGTTCAAACTCGGCTGATTTCGTACCAGAAGGCGTTATACTGGGTCAGGTATTGTTTCTCTGCACCACTCCAGCTTTTATGCTAGATCAAGTTTCATTTTTTTTTCCCCCCAAACTAGCACAAAATGCTTATAGCTAGCATCAGCTTTCCACTGTTTGCTCTGAGCAGCTTGCCAGGGCAGCCGAGAGCGGGCAGAGCCAATATTAATGATTGTGGAGCAACAGCCGCTGTTCTTGGCTTTGGCTTCCCAAGCAGAGCTCTGCTTGGAAGGTGTAGAAAGAAAAAAAACGCCCTTTTATACAGTGCTTTTCCCTCTCTGGAACTGTATTTCAAGGAAAGTTTTAAATTCTTTAGTTTTCAAAACAAATTGGAAGAAAAACACGTCAGAATCTCCATATCCTCAGCGAAGTGATATATGCTGCTATCTGCTTGGCTCCCATTTAAGATGCTTGGGGTGAGCCGACGGGTTTTCTGTTTTTCCTGAAGATGATTAAGTGCCTAGCAGATTGTGAGTACTACATAAATAATAGCTAGGTAAGGATAAATAGGATATTCCTTCCTTTACTTGCGCAGTTTCTATCTTTCAATCTGAATAAAGAAACTAGACTTTTTAGCTACCATCACTGCAAAGCAAGGAAGTGGTTTCCCTCCAGGGCTCTGGAAATCTGCCTTTCTTGGCTTATTCTCTCTATGGACATCCTTGTTTTTTGCTAAACCCTTTGGCTCATTGATCCCAGACCAGCTTCACTGCGGGGACACTTCCGTTCCTGTGTGGTGGGGATAAGCAGCTCTCTGGAGTGGGGCGAGCATGGGTGGGACCGGGCTGGAGAAGACGAGAGGTGTCCTACCAGCAGCAGTCGTGGCCCGTCAGCAATTAAGCAAATAGCATTGCTCAGGAGCCCGAATAACCACGTGGAAGTCAGGAGCCGGAGCTCTCCCTGCCGCGTCCCTGCTCCGAAACCCTCGCGCTCCCCAGCCTGGCATTGGGGATCAGAAGGAAGCCGCATACAAAGACTTCGCTGTGTTGTTTTTTCTCCTCTAGCTATTACCCCCGATCTATTTATTGATCGTAGCGAGATAATAGCTTTCGCCGGCGCTGCTTTCAGGAACGGGGCCGGGCAGTGCTGCTCCACCGCAGCGGTGCAGCGTTAACGGCAGTGCTCTGCTCTCCAGGCGGAGGTGGGGTGCGGGGACCACCGAGCGGCCAGCGGCGCCTGGGAGCACCTGGGAGCTTGGGGATGCCCTGCCCTCTCCCACCCAGAGGAGCCCATGGTTCGCCCTGCGTTCGGGGCATTTTCGGGAGAGGTGTTTAGGAACGAACGCAGCTTTCTCGTTCTGCTGATGTAAATATTGCATCCTTGCGGTCCCAGCATCACTCTTCATCTCTAAGCTGCTGCCAGTCTTGATGTTATTAATTTAGTCTGCTGTTCAGTGAGACGGAGCTCAGCAACATAATGCGAAGGCTTCAGGGTACAAATAAAAAGCTGGTAACTCTAATGTACTATATGATTTTATAGAGTTTGCAGGAAGGATCTCAGCAACTCTTCAGGTGCTCAGTAGACAACTGGTACCATAAAATTCCTGGGTTCTTTTTAGCATTCATTACTTTAGTTTTCATTACTCCTAGTTTAAAGATAAGGCTTCACCAGTAAGTATGCGACAGGATGCAGCCTTGAATGCGAACGTTCTCCCATCCGCGTCTACACAGCTGAGCAGGGGTTGGCCATGCTATGGCTGAGCATGGAGGATGAGCTGTCCTAGTCCCCTTCCCGAGGGTGGGCTGGCGCGTGGTGCCGTGTCTTGCTCCCACCCGTGCTTGGGATGCAGGCAGCCCGGCTGCCTTGCAACGAGGACAGGAGAACGTGGCCGCCCCCATTGCAGGCTCAGGTTCAAGAGATTGAAGGCTGCAATATAAATGGCGTATACGAAAAAAAGTGGTTCTCGTGAAACTCTCCTCCGGGGAACGCTCAGGCTGCTGCTTTGCTGGGCAGCGCAGAAGAGCACGGTGGGGTGGGCGAGGGACACAACGAGCGCTGAGCGCTGCTGCCTTCCGGTGCTGCCCCGGAGCAGGCGATCGGTGGGCATGGGGATGCTGTGGGAACTGGACAAAGCACTGGGAGCTGAGGGGTGCTGGGAGTGACCTGGGCTTCAAAGTGACCTTCTTGAGTCCTGGGCTACCACCCAGCCAGCACAGACTCCTCCCATGCCTGGGGCATGGTAGCCAGAGACCTGCTCGTGCAAGTCCGGCATGGCTGGAGCACGCTCTTTGTGTTGGAGATTGTGTCAGGGAGCTTCTCCTAGGAGTCAGGTTAAATTCTTCTTTTCTTAAGTCAATATTCAAACCCTGTACTCCTGCTTGCTGTGGTGTATAGGCTGCTTTGGTCATCATATCAAGTCTCATGGTGCTCCAGGTAAGGTATCAGGTAATCCTGTTCCTAAATCAGTCACGCTCCATCTTAAAAATAACTGCTTTTCCCAGAAGACTACTCCAGAACTTCAGCGGTTAGAAGCCTTCTTCTGATTTCCAGGTGAAAGTTGCACATAGACACTTTATTTGCTCTTGTATCAATGTTGATTCGACCTTGAGTTTTTAAGCAGTCCTTTCCCTTCTCTGCTGTTTAACTTCCTGCTGGTTTGAGAGAGCGGCTTGTCCCTCTCCGCCTTTATCCTGCTTGCTAGGCTGAACTTAAGGAAGTCTTTGAGATGTCTCTTGTAGGACAGACTCCACCACCTGGGTGCAGCGCGGGGGCAGAGGGCGATGCCTGGAGCCCTCCCGCACACGGCTCCCTGTGGCACTTGGGGACAGACGGGGCCCCTTATGGTCCACTATTTGGTTTGCACCTTTCTCCCCACCCCAGAGTCACGGTTTCTCTCCAGTCTTTTATGATGACCTAGTGCCCACAGGCTATAATTTCTGTAATTTTCCCATTTGTACTTTAAACACATAATGAGGAAGCTGGTGGAACGAAGGAAGGTAAATTTGTCAGTTAAATTATTAGGTACAGATAGAGCTGTAAGATAATGTGGAGGCCCTCCTTTTCGTTATGGCAGGTGTTCCCCATGGGCCGGAGGCAGGACTTCCCCGTCGCCGCTGGGTTTAGAAAATCATCTTTGTTCCGAACTAGAAAAAAAAAACTGAAAATGCAGAAAATTCACACCAATATTTTGGGTCACCTATAAGAAGTTGTCTTGGACCAAAACGAATTGCTCCATTTCAATTTTGACCTTTCAAAAACGTTATTCTGTAATCTATGCCAGAAAATGTTTATATTAAAAATCACCTTAACACGAAAGGTCAAAAGATTTCCTTCTGAAAGTGGCGGCGGAGGGTGCCCACTGCACCAGCCACGTCCGGTGGAGCCCCGTGGCGCGGGCCGGACCTCCCGCAGCCGCTTCGCTCTGGTACAAGCCCAAATCTGTTGAGAAAAGGGTCTTGCCGCTGCTTCTGCACCCACAGAGGGACCGAGGGATGTCTAGTTTGCAGTCAGGCCCCCCGTAGGTCTGTCTGAGTGCTGCTTAAATATTCACAGTGGCAGCCTGCAGATAAACTTGCCTGACTGTAAATCTGGGGGAAAAGCAACGAGGTTAAAGTGAATTGTACCTCAAAACCAGACCTTTAAGGCTAGACAGGTACAGTAATAAGTGTCACTGCTTCAAATACTCACCAATTAGCTGACCTGAGAGCTTGGTTGGATTTTCTTTTATAGGCTGTCGTAACATTTAAGAACCCACTTTCTGCAAGTTTCGGATCCCACGTGCCGGGGCGATGCACGGAGGAAGCACCCCAGCTGCTCTGGTCCCGTTCCGTATCCCTGGCTTTAACTCGCACCAGTGAAGCCAGTCCAGCCGGAGAAGCACTGTAAAGATTTTATATTTGGCATAAAAAAATTCACTAGGCAAATAGTATTTGGGAAGAAGGTTGAAGGCCTTAGTCCTGCTTATTTAGCGAGTGCCTGCAGTTTAGACGACGTCAGGAGCATTTCCTTCTCCTTCTGGTCAGTTAACTGGCTGCCCGGTTAAAATGCAGAAACCTGCATTGGAAGTAAAGATCTGTCAAAATTGCTACAATTTGGGATTACCTACCTGGTTCAGAGCCAGCATCTCGTAAAGAACTGAAGAGATAAAATCTGTCCTTTCTCGGAAAAAAAAAACCCCATTGGACACAAAAGCCCCGCGAGCCACCTGCTGTGCGAAGGGTCCGCACAGATTGGTTGGATTGCGAGGAATACAAAATTCATGATTCATTTCACTGAGTCTGGCGATATTAAAGATTAAATGCTCCAACCTGAAAGCATGCTGGCTGAGCAAAAGAAAGTTTACGTGATACCCAATTACAGGGAGATTGCAACTGAAATGAAAGGGAAGAACAGTACTAATTTGTACTTACTAAGGTCCTTTCGGCTGTCTCACGATCTTTGCAAGCCTCACTAAAAGCAGGGAAACGCTCTGCGGAAATAGGTAAATGTGATGTCTTTTTTTTGTGTGCAGCGGGCTAGATCTGAGCATAAAAAAGAGAAGAGATTGGGGCCGGCACGGAGCCAGGTACCAAAAGCCTCTTTTATCACTACGATTAGACTTCGTGGTTTAGAGAAAATGTCATCTGCGGAAGCACGGAGCTGCCTGGTTTTGTTGCAGGGACTCCTCTGTGCCCCGATACTCAGGGCTTGCTGTGGCTGGTTGGGTGCCACGTGCTGGGACCCAGCATCTCAGAGGGCTGCTCTCACCACTGGCCCGTGCTTCACCTCCAGCCAGCTGTGCACGCAGCACAGGAGAGTAAATACAGTCTTTTGCCATTATTTTCCCATGAAGATGTGTATCTTCCAGTGCAGACACATTTTAGCCTGCTCTTGTGCAACCACCCACACACTTGGGGTGACCTCGTTTAGTGAGGTGGAAGTAACACCCTAAAAAGAAAGACCTGGGTGGGGAAAGCTCGATGGCAATTAAAAAAAAAAAGCTCAGGCAATTAAATCTGAAACCAGCCCAATAGCTCTTGGCCTTTGAAAAGCAAAGCCCTGCTTGTTTGCCCAGTAATATCCAACCACACAGTTTGCTGTGGCTCTAGGCCACTTCGAAGGAGGTTCATATGTGCATTGTGATGCTGATAGTGTAACGCTCACCTCTGAACAAGCTCTACATAAAATTTTGTGCCCTGTCAGGGTAGCTGCTCAACAGCCAGTTACCCAGGAATATAATGGCTTAAAGGAAGGAACTTCAGACCTAAGTAACTCACACCGGTATTTCAAGTCGCTACGTTACACTAACTTTTAGGACTCCTTTTATGTTTTCAGTTTTTTCTGAAGCTTTTCATAGCTTCATGTATCTGTTGAGGCTGCACCGAAAGGCAGAGCGCTCCGAAATTACGCGCCAATATGTCTTTACTTAATTTAGCGTAGCTGTGTGAGGCATACATTGGTATGGGGATTTTCCAAGCTGTAGCATGAACCATCTTTGTGGAAGTTTTATTTTAGCCTCTGTTTGTTACCAAAACCCATGGAGAACACCTCGCAAGGCAAACAGCTTGACGGTCACCATCTTCCCAGGTCTGCCCTGTTCTTGCTAACACTCTGGGGTGATTTATGGTGACGTGTGAAGTCTTTCTGAAGCTCAGAGGCAACGTCTGATGGTAGCACTGAGCAAGCTCAGCGGGCTGAGCGGGATCCAAGTCCTGAGAAGAAAGGCATCAAAGATAGGAGGGGTCTCACCCTCAAGAAGATGAAGGAAGTGGTTTGAATGCAAAAGATGGATTAGGGAAAACAACATCTAAAATTCAATTGAAATGGATTTTGTGCTTGAACAGCAGCAAACCCAGCAGCAACCTGCTCTAGGGCTGGGGCTTCCTGCTGCCACCACAGCAGATGTACGTGATGGTGAGAGAAGGGACCTGCCAGCCTGCCTGGTGCCTTGTGACAGCTTCACAGACATCTAGGCCTCCTGCCTAGAGCAGGGTGGGAAACATTTTTTCTGTCCTGAAACATTTCCTGGAGATATTGAAATAATTTTGCCTTTGGAGGGAATGGAGCATTGTGAACATCTCAATTTTGGGGTGGTGTCCCCCGTAGCTCTTCTTAAAGAATGGGAATTTAGGTTCATCTCAGTCCTTCAAGGTGTTTTGTCAGTCCTCAACCTGAACAGGTCATGGCTCTGGAAATCGCAGGCTGTATTCCCAAGGAAATGGTCTAGAATCACACTTGGGCTTCCAGGAAAGGCTGTAGATTGAATTAATGGTCCTTAGCTAATAAGGCCAAGCCGCTGCATAACTAGCAGCCTGCGTACTGAACACGCCGGCAAGCCAGGCTTTCCAAAATTTCTGTGCTACATTTGGGGTGTTATTGCTGGGATGGTAATGGTGGCACTCAGCGCTGATGGGACCAACGCCTTGCTCGCGTATGGACCCGCAGAGAGGCGCAGAGCTGCAGGACGCAGACAGCACCCGGGGTTTTCTCACTGCTTTTCATGTAACCAGAGATAGCCCAAAGCGCTGCACAGCGCATTAAACCCCATCGGATGCACAGGGGACTCTGCGTGCTGGTGCAGGCGGTCCCGGCCACTGGGCTGCCCTTCTGCCTCTTTTCTTTCCGGCTGCCCTGGGATGACGCTGGTTCCCTGGGAAAAGCACATTTTAGCGGCTTCCTCTGCAGTGCCTCGATGCTGATGCATGAACGCTTGTTGATAGCGGGCCCTTGGCACGCTGCTTGGCGTGCAACGCCAGCGGTAATGAGCAAGCCATAGGTAGGGAAGATGGACTCGCGGCACATTTGCATTCAGCTTCGCAGCTGATGGGTTTCGCTAATGATCGCTGTGAGAAAGTAAACATTCCCCAACGCTAGCTCACCGCCGTGTCTGACATAGCCCGGCTATTTCCCCCTCTTTGCTGCATTGCAGGGAAAAAGCAATGATATCCCCGGTGCAATGGTACAGCCCAAAAATGGTAATTTTTCCGTCGCTGCCTCTATGGATAAAGCATCACAACTGGGGCAGCGTTATGAAGGGAAACGCAAAGAGGAACTGGGAAAATGCAGTCCTTCGCATAAAGAATAACGTTCTGGATTGCTTTTTCTGTGGACTTGAAAATCCTCTGTAACAGGTAGCCTGCTTTCCTTGGGGAAAGCTCCTGTCTGTAGGTGCCTGTGGGGTTTGAACTCACCTTCAACTGATCCTAAATGTAGGCCCCATGGGGAACAGCCATGCAAAAGCTATAAGCTCTCCGTAAGAGGAAGGTGGACATTAGAAGACAAGTTTTGATACTATGGGGCAGATACAGTGGGTGATTTGTAAATGCGTAATGTTTTGCTCTGATTCAAGGCAAAAAGTTCACTTTCAAGCCTTTAATTGCTGCCTGCCTCAGTTTCCCCAGCAGTAAGCCAGGCAGAGCATGCCTCCTTCTCTTTATATTGTAAAGGTGAGCTGCTGCAATTAACTCCAAAGTCTCCAGATAGGCAAATATTAATTCCTTAATTTTTTTTCTAATCTGGCAAGATACTCCTTGACATATTCTCTACCGCTTAAAAATGTCTTGTGTCACCTTTACCTCTTGGCAGCTCTTTCACCCTGCGCAGCCTCCTAAGACAGTTTGCAAGCACTTTGGATTGCTAAAAACCAGTCTGTTCTGCACTCAGATACCTGGGCAGACACAACAGGCTGGTGAGGTTTTACTCCTGCTGAAACACATCACGACAGCGATGACTTCTTCCTTTCAAAAATCAGCTTTACGGGGATAATAATTAAAATATTTCAAATTCCGGATAAGGCTGAGCTATACTGATGGTATTTCTATCCTAAAGGGCTTCATCCTTACGGAAAACAAGCTGCGTGGTTACAGATGTAAATAATGAACACGGCCAGGGAGAAACGGATAGATTTTGGCAAGGAGAAAAATGATGCTTTCAGTTGAGGGTTGAGATCAGTTGGAGAGTTAATGAGGTGGGGAAGCGCCGGAAATCTGGAGTGGGCAGAGGGAAAAAGTGCTGGCGCGGAGGCTGCACGGGGAGGGCGCGGGAGCCCCAGGCACGTCTGCCGGGGACGTCCCCAGCAGAAAGGCGAAAATATAGCGTTGCGAGCAGGTGGGCAGCGTCCACAAAAAGGAGGAAACTCTCTTTTTCGTATTGATTTTGTGGCTAGGCATGCCGCACCATGTCTGGCTCCTTTCCAAGGGCGCCCCTTGGCTCTAGCGATGCTCTGAGCCCTGCGGCTTTGGGTGCCGACTCCGCCAGCACACCCGAGGTCACTCTCTCCTCGCTCCAGGATTTCTACGAAAGGGAATATCCCCCTGAGCCTCTCCGACTGTGCAAACTGCCTTGTAACCACCGGGAGACTTACTGACTGGGAGAGAGATGGGAAATACATTATCATGGGTTGCCAGCTCTTCCTTGAAGACCAAAAGGAAAAGGAGAGCTGAATAAATCAAGAAAAGACCCAGAAAACACGAAGCAAAAATAACTCCCCCAAAGCATTAAATGCTCCCACATTTTAGATAAGAAATCAAAACAAGATGACTTAAATGTCCCCATGCCGGCTGTGCCATGCTGCTCTTCCATCTGACAACACGTTTTAAAGCATGATCTGCCGCTTCAAGGCCCTAAACTCTGATTGGCTTTTTTTCCCCCACAAGCCTTTTGCTGCCTCTGCCTCTTAGTGGAGAAACATAGGTAATCCGATCCCTGCTAGGGTTTAGATCTCATTGTTTATGGATTTTGAATGTTAATTTGTAATGTGAAACTTTTGCTTGGTCTTGCAGAACGGGCAAATTTGGTTTGATCAACACGCTGGCGATGCCTTGTAAAAACGTAGGGCTAGAGTACATAATCCTGACAGTTTGTTGGAAAATTGCTTTTTTTTCCCCAGCAGATATGAATTCAGACCAATCAGGGGTTTGGATTAGTGAAGCTTGACCTGCTAAATTGAATCAGACAGTTATACAGCATCAGATGTTCACTGCATTGACCTTTTTAATGAGAAATAGGTCTATTAGATCTGTTTTACTCCCTGCAAAATATTTTATGAATCTGGGCAGTGCTTTCCATCATTTAGGTACATACCAAGATATAGAGGGTAGGTTACAAAGTGACCAAGTAAAATTAGCTTTCTGATGGCTTGCTGAGGTGGAACATGTCGAATTTGTTAACTTGCTGACCTCTTTTCTCCCAGTGCCAAAAGCCTCAACGGACCAGACACCAGCAAATACCTTTTATAAGGGTGAGAATAAAGCCGATGGCGTCCCAAAGAAGTCTCTTTGGCAAATTGAGTTTGTGCCTCCTCCGGGTTACTGTTTTAATGCTGGCGGCTTTGTGCTCTGGTTTCTGCCACCATCTCTGGGGACGTTGTCCGGCCGTTTCAGTCTGCGTGAAATAGCATCTCAGTGGAGCTGCAGGGTGTTTGGAGAGCGGCGGACCGGCTCTTTTGTGCTTTGCCAGATTTTGTGGCAAAAGGAAGCAGGGTAAATCTTTATAGACAGGGAGGCAGGCTGGAAGGATAGGCCACCATCCTGCCTTCTGCGTTCCCCTCCTCTCTGCCCGATCCGGCACCACGGATTCTTTTCCTGCAATGTTGGATCTGAATATTTTAAGCAGCTCAGATTAAGCGATGGATTTGGATTATTTTTAACCCAGGTGAAAATTAATCCCTGTAGTTCTCACCGGGGGTTGCACGCGCAGAATGCTGACTGCCGCGGACGGGAGCCAAGAGCTTTGCAAACTCTCTTTGCGAGCTGTCGAGTACCTTGCGCTGTGTTAGAGGCACGCACGGGGATTCACTGATTTCCCCCACTGCCTTTATTGCCAAGGAAAAGTGGAAACAGCCCCCCAGAGAGCGGCAGGCTGGATCGAAGGACCCAGCTTGGGCATCCCCCTCTACCCGAGTTTGGCCTTTCCAAGAAAGATCTCACAAGGGTGTTGCAAACCCTTCTGGAGCCGACAGTTGAAAGGTTATGTTAATTAACAGTCGGTGACCTGCACTCAGGGGTCCAGAGGCTCATGCCTTAGCACTGGGGAAAAAGGAACCATCAACAAAACCCCCAAAGCTGGCAAAAAGCAGGGCAATATCTGTTTATGTAAAGCTTCATGTACATAGGCTTGCTCTTCACCATGATCATTTAGGGTCATTCAGAAAGACAGCTGCTCCTAAAAAGTTAATTTTTAACTTTGTTTTCTTCTTTTCTTTTCTTTTTTTTTTTTTACACTGCACTCAATTCAAATCCTTTACATGTGTTCAAAGTGTGCTTAAGAAAGACCTTGTTTTTGTCAAGATGCAGTCTTCTCTTTGTTCCCTCAATCCATTTAATAGCTGTTTATTTTTTAATAAAGGGCAGGTATAGACTTTCCCTATAATGTGACAGATGTTCCTGAATAGGGAACATGGTCCCTAGATCTTTTGTGACAAATAGAAGAAATTACCATTTTATAGACACTGAATAGTCAATATTTCATTTCATAGTTGCCATGTACAATTTTCCCCATTATTTGGAGAAGATTAAAGGAGAAAACTCAATTCATTATTGCATTTTAAAATATGCATAGGATTTCTCTGGATTGTTATTTTAGGCAGGCTCTTCCAGTGCAGCTCTTTGGCAAGAATAGGTTCACTTTTTTCGCTAAAGATTAAACTCTCATTTAAGCCGTTATCATTGAAAACATGTGTTCTTGCTGCTAACAGGGCTTCCACTTAGAGCTTCATCCTCCAAAATGCTGTAGAGTCTCAGTTTTCAACATGTCAGACATCAAATACTTCTCATGCCTCATAAGTGCTTGCCGTGTCTCCAAGATTTCCAGAAAGAGAAGGATGGTCTTGCCATCCTTTTCCTCCTCTCGCAGGAGGAAAACTCCAGCTTTTGACCAATTCTGTTCAAACCACCCCCATCTGCAGCACCTGCTCCTCTTGTGAGGCCCTATTATCTTTTTGGCAGCTTTGTCATCCCAAGAGGGTTTGGACCACCCAGCTGAGAAGAAGCAGTTATCCTGTGGGTGAGGGCAGCCTGGCCTCTCTGGCCACAGGTGCCCGGTCCCTTGGAGAATCCAGCTCCTCCAGATGTGTATTGACCAGCTCAGGCTCCCCGTTTCCAAGAGCTTCTGGCCTTAAGAAAAAATGATTTAAAAATGACTTTTGCAGGACAGAGCTTAAAAAGCTGCAATTAAGACAATCTTTCTACACTTTTGTGATAATATGATGATCACATGTAAAAATCCCAGGTGCTCCTCGCAGTTACGGCTGTGGGAAGACCAGCTTGGTGGCCGATGTGCATGCCACGTATACCAAACGTGCTCTCATGTTAAAGGCTCAACCCGTGCCTCTGGGCACGTATGGGCAACAGGAGCCAACATATTCCCAACCCTCCCCATCAGCTGTGACTGGCATGCATAAAAATATGAATGGAGTAAGCTAACCCAATATACAGCAGTATGAACCACGCTCCTGCAAGTTATGCTACAAACAACTTCTCCCCGTCTGATCTGCTAATACATATTTATTCTGCTAACAAGTAATTCATTCTTGAACCGAAAGCTCAAGAGTTGATTTATATCACAGTCAAACCAAGTCTGAAAAAGCTGCTAAATTCACCTGTATAAATCACAACAGTTTCATTTCTGCTCTGTGCTGGGGAGAAAACAGGAGCTGAGGAAACACGGCACTTTGTGACTCTTAAAAATAAATAACAATGAATGAACATGAGCAATGCTCTGCTATTATTACTCTTATTAATAATATTAATAATTACATTATTATTACAGTGATCATTCATAATAATAATAATAACAGTGAATGGCAGGCACCGTGCAATCCTCGCTGCGGAGCAAGACCCCAGCATTCCCGGCGCAGCAGGAGCAGGAGATGGGTTGGGAAAGAGACGGAAGAAGGGGGGCGATGCCAGGAGTTTTCCCACAAGTCAGCCCTGAACTCTGGTCTAGGGCTTGTTTTTTTGTGTGGCTTCTCTCTGCAGGCTTCACGCAGCGGCAGGAGCCCCGCGAGAGGTGCCCGGGTGGTTCTGCATTGCCTTTTTGCAGGTTTATTCCAGGCAACCGGGTGGGCAAACCCAGGGTGAGATGGTGCCCGGAGGGACAAAACAGTGTTCAAAATGCCTGGAATGTCTGTTAAATACCAGGATGAATATGACTGAATTTTTCTTCTATGAAAAAGTAATGCTTGCACGTCTTGGAGAACATTTTCTTCTCATTCTCTATATAACAGCTCATGAAAAACTAAAACTAAATTATTATTATAAGCAGGCGGCTAGCCCATTGCCCTGACGAAGCAGGTGGGACACTTGGTTGAACGAGTAACATAACAAAGCGTTCCGGTTCCTCTTTGCAAGATGTGTTTTTTCCTCATTCGGCGTAGATCTCAGCACACACGGGTAGAATCTGCCCACCCATACTGCCACCCACGCCAGCTTACGGCGTTCGAAGCCGTGTTGGTATTGACCTGAAACGAGCACGTTGTTTGCACGGGATAGATACACGCTGCGGGGAGCGTGGTCAGCTAGGACTACTATGCGGACCGAAAAACCGACAGTACGCTCTATATTTATAAATGCTTTTTCTTCCCCCTCCTCATTAAATTAATTCCTCTATAGAAAGTTATGTTTCTCCTGTCAGTTTGTATATCTTCTACCTCTGTACACGGCAAAATTAGTTTAGCTCTAATTTCCATCATTTTAACAACCAGCAAATAAAATGGGTGTGAATTTCCTGGGAGGGGGAGGAAGAGGGCTGCGAGAAGGAACTGTGTTAAAGATTTAAACTCCGTTGATTAAGTTTCCCTGAGAGGTTTAAGTGAGTGTGTCTGCATTCAGATTCAAGTTAATCTACGATTTTTCATAGACATCATGTCTTAAAGCTCTAAATCCACAGAAGGCTTTTTTGAGCCTTCTGCCTTGCAGTGGCTGGCCAGCGACTGTGCTGAATTTAATGCGGCAATGATATATTCAATTCAGCGTGCCGTAAATAGTTGCTCAGTATTCGGCAGCGCCTTGGATATCTCCTTTCAGCCAGGCCCAAGACAAGCTCAGCTGATGACATTTTCCTCCCTAATCTTTCCACTCCGGCTCCCATGCAAGCGCTTTGCCAAGCGCTGAATGTTGTCACGGTCACCTCAAGCCTGCAAAACTGTTTAGAAGTTTTTCCAGCTGTAGGTAGCCCTTCTGATACCACCACCTTGCCGAGGAAAGCTCGGTTTCGGTGGTAACTCTTCCAGCATTTGGGTGCATGGAGTGGCTTACGCAAGTGTCCTGCTTGAGATGGACCTGACGTGGAAGCTGTTTTGCATGCAGTTCTGCACCTCCTGTTGGTGGCGCAAACCTACGTATCTTCAGTCAAAATGATGCTGGTGAGATTTCGTTCACAGTGGGTTATTGCATTAGGAGGATAAACAGGCAATACGCACAGCAGCTCCAGAGCAAACAGCTGTGCAAAACTCCATCTACATGAGTATGTTCTGTGATTTTCAGCGTCAGGGCCTGCTACCTATTGTTTTTGAGAAGATTTCTAATATAATCTGACTTTGGATACTCTGCGTGTTATTCGCCTTGCATGCAGAATGGCACAGTACTTGTCACGTAACACCGATATGCTTCCCATATGTCCCAATCAGTTTAATAAGTGAGTCACTTATCTGCACCAGTCAAAAGATTGTGTATTCTTTTATGAATCAATGTTTGAAATCACCACCACCACCACGGAGACCAGAAAGGAGGCTTTTTGCTTTATCCATGCTTTTGCAATCTCTAAATTCTTAACTTTCATAAACATTACATTTTACTTGAATTTTGCCTCCAAGTATGCATCCGAAATGCTTGTCTCACCGCGTTCTCCACAAAGCTATGCAAGATTATGACATGATTAACAAAAAAAAAAAAAAACACTTCAGGACAACATGTAAACAAAGCTGAGTCTAAAAAAGCTAATTGCTTCTGCATCTTGCAGTGTGGTTAGCATCAGCCTGACTATGAACTACTTTGTTGGGGGCACTTAATGGCAGGGAGGAATAAAGCAGGAGGATCTGGCAATGTTTTACGTGGGGTTTATTTCAGGTTCTTGGGTTCTTGCACTGAAGGGAGGTGGTCAGTGCTGTTAACTAGATATCCCGCTCTGGCTGCTGTCACCTGGCTGAGGAGGAATTTGCAGGGCAGAGCTGGGTGTGCCAGCCCCTGAAGTGTGTGCCAAGGTGAAGGTGGTTTACAATGAGGTCTTCAAAAGTCAGCCTGAAGGCTGGGACCCACCTCGGACAGGCAAGAGGAGGCAATGGGGAGCTGCTGTCACCTTCACTGTTCCTCCCTCCCATCATGGGACTTCAGGGTTGCCTCTCCACGTGCAAGTCCACTCTTCAGAAGATGTTAAATGGGCTCTGCCAGCGAGTAAGGAATCGCTCTAAATGCACGGTCTCTGCAGAAGGCACCATCCTGTTGGGCCACTAGCGATATCTATCCATGAGCATCAGGCTCAGGCAGATGCATGTCCAGCTGCCCCGTCCTGCCATGCTGCACGCAGCTTTAAGCAGTCCCAAGGAAAAAAAAAAAAAGACTTATAGGCATCTAGAGAATGTCATGGCTGGAAACACAAGCATCAGGGGACTCCCGGCGGCACTGAGGTTAGGCCAGGACGTGCAGGACCTGCAGCACAGCATGCACCAAAACCTGCCCCACACCTATCTACTGATGCCACGATCGAGTCCAAAGCCAGGAGACGACCCCTGCCAATGCTTCACTTTCTGGTGTAGATGTGGCCTCTGTGTCACACTTCCCACATGCAAAATGGGAAAACAGCACTTGTTTACCCGGCAAAAGCGGTATGAGAATAACAAAAACAAAAATACAGTTCTCAGGGAGGTCGGCTCCCAGGAACTATCTTCAGGGGATTAAAAGCCAGTGTACTCCATGAATATAACAGTTATGGCCAGCATATGTCCCTACCCCAATTAAAAGTTATATTTTAATTCATGAAGCTTGAGGGTTTTTTTAATATATAAATATATATATATATGTATATATTAGGCTATAGACTATATATATACTATCTATCTTGGGTAGGTTTTAAGCTGGGGAATAGGCTTGCAGAGAAAAAGGGTTGCAAATGTGACAGTAGGAGTAAAGAACAATTTTTCCATCCCTGAAAATGCTCAAGTTTTGAACTTTTTCCTGTGGTAGATAAGCAAATAAATCGTTTTTTGTGTGAACTGACGATTGAAAACAGAGAAGACCTTGGCTTGTGCTGTTCAGAATGCTCCTTTTCAGGTTTGAAAAACAGTTATAAAGCAACATAATCAGCTTAAATTGAAAAACAAAATTATATTTTAAGAATATTGGAAAAAGAAGTTTTCATCATTGCAAAGCTATTTTACCCAGAATTTGCTAAAACCAGTTCTTTGCAGCAGCTAATTTTGGTTTTGATGAACAAGAGTCCTTTGTCCAGAGAAATTGCACTTGAAAGAGATCCCACCCAGCTCTATCCTGTACGTGCAGGCAGAAGAATAGCTGTTCTTACTGTCTCCTGACGGCCCGTGAATGTCTGAGCCGGGATGGCTTCGCCTGATGCCCAGCCTCTTGCTTGGGGATTGGGTTGCAGTTCTCCGATACAAAACAAAGTCAAATACAGTGCAAAATCTTTCATTCTGTCCTGCATGAGAGTCAGTTTATTATGCACAGAAAGAGATCACAGCCTGTATAAGAGAAGATTTTTGCATTTTCTTAGCTTCATCCCAATCAGGTCTCATTTTTTAAAATTGTTTATACACAGAGATGGTTTATTGGCCATATTTCTCTGTGTTTCTTCACTGTGAGCTAGGTATGAAGGTATGAACATAACATTTCAACTGTCTTACATGGGTTCATATCATCTGGCAATAACCCTTGCGATATTTCTCTAGATGAACACGCGAAGGACGTCTGTTGGTGCAGGAAACAATGAGGTAGGGTTCGGCTTCCGTTTTTTTAATTGCTCTTTTGTCAGCGGAATAGGCACACTCCTGTCGCTGGGCATGCCGACGCGACAAAGTCCGCTCCCCGCTGCCCCGCGCTCCCTTCCCATGCTCGTTGGCTGAGTTGTGGGAATGACTGAGGGTAGAGGATGCTAGCACCTATTTTGGAAACGGAGATCAATACCTTACTGAGCCGTATGCTCCAGGGGTTTGTCGGGTTGGTGCTCGCGTTGATAACAGCGCTGTGACTTCTCTTTGGTGTGCGGTGGGTTTTAAAAGGCGTGTGAATAAGCCGCGGCGTGAACGCTGAGGTTGTGCTCGCGTGAGAAAAGCGCCCTGTACGGTACAAATCTAGCTGTTGTCCATGAGCGTGGACCATGATACCATGTGAAGGACACCTAAAAGCAGGGTTTGATCAGGAGATCAATGTGCGGATCTCATTTTTGTCCCCAAGAAAGGAATCATTCTGCTGATATCTGACAGGTTTGGTGACAAGTTGGGTCTCTAAGTATGGGTCTGCTGGTCCTTCCCAGCGACCGCGCCATCCCGGCATCCGCTGCCCCGCATGGAAAACCCCTTGCTGGCACCCTTTAGGATCCAGCTGCTTTTGGGCTGCTTTCTTTGTTTTCTCCTGTAAAACACGAATGTTTTCCTCGGCATATAACTACTCACTCTTTTTCTCAACGCCCGCTCTCCTTCTCTCCCTCCTCTCTTCCTCTCTCTTGCTTTACAGTAATATCGTTGGGAAAAATAGTCCCACACCTTCAACAATGCGTGGCTTTTGTGACCTTTTCCCTCCATCTCCGAAGCGCAAGAGTACACTTGCAGCCAGTGTTTTGTGCGTGGTGGGGACAAAACCCCTGAGGCAAAAACAAGCGAGTGGGCGATGTCCCGGTGACAGCGGGAGCAGCCGATGCTCGCTGCCTCCCAAGCGGCAGCAAGGGGCGGCCTGAGCCCCGGGCTCATTTTCTCATTGGTAAAATGAAGATTTTCGCACTTTCTCGCCTCCTTCGGGTGTGATAGACTAACGACTCTGAGCTAATTAGCTGTTGTGGTATCGGCTCGTCCAGTACTTCAAAGGAATCTTAGAGGAGAGCTGAAATATCACGATACTTGTTTCCTCTTCCTCAAGCCAAATCACAAAATACTTCTTTTTGCAGTGAGAACTTCTGTTCGTGGTGGTCTTGGCGCCTTTTTTTTTTTTCCTGGCTAAATTGTAAATGGCTTGGGAAAAATAGGAAGGAAACGGCAACCTGTTTCTCCAGGTTGTTGGGTGGATACGATGGTCTGCGACAATGCAGGTGCTCTGGAGGGGCATTTTGGCTCCCTTTCGGCTGTTGAATCCTAGCAAGGTCCAGGAGCTTGTCTTCCCCTCAAAGCAAAGCTGTCTGTGGCTCCATACTGCTGGCTGAAAACAAAATTTTTAGCGTAATTTTTGATGGGTGATGATGTTGCTACTGCAGCAGTCGTTTTTTTTTCCCCTTTTGAGACTGCAGGTCTGCTTGCCAGGCGCTATTCAGAGCATTACTTTGAAAGCACCTCGTGACTTTTCCCTAGCAGGCCATTTAGGAATTAAAAAAACCCCGAGTCATCTTTTTATGAAGTTTACATATTGACCCAGCATGCATTCAGGCTGACTGCTGAAAACTTTGCCAGCCAACAAAATCAAATCGATTAAGCCCACAAGATTTATGCTGCAGGTCTTTGGGAGCTGCTGGGGTTGGACTCACTGGCCTTTTGCCAAGGACACAGAAGAAAAACGTGTCGGGGTACGGGTGGAAATGAGCATCACTAGGGCGCGTGGTGGGAAGGGTACGGACAAATTCTGTTCAGAGAGTTTTGTGCCTGCGTGCCAGCAAAATTGGGGCAGTGCCATCTGCTTTGGGATAGGCCAGGGGTTATGAGCAGCACCATTCGTGGGCACAATTTGGGCACAGTTTTGGGCAAAACGCGAACACGGCGGAGACTCCTTGGTGCTGCAGAAACGGGTAAGGGAGGGACCGGGCCATGTGCCAGCCAGGAATTTGTTGGGATGTTACCTGTTCCCACACGTGTATGAAAAGTAAGCTGAAAACAGTAAAATTAGGTGTGCTAATTAACCAGTGAATTACAATAAACTACCGGTAAGCCAGTTCAATTTCTCTTTTGATTAGTCACCAAAATGGTCAAAGTTGAATACTATAAGGAGCATACTGAGCTACTTCATAAATGCAAAGGAGGTTTGTACACATATTAAATTATTACTTTTAATGGAATATGGCCAGCTTAAACATTATATAAAAGCATTAAGCAGAGCAAGATACACATCTTATTACCTTTGGGTATATTTACATCTTTTCAGTGTTGACTTCAATTAACCCAAGCTGGCTGGTCAGCAGATTGTTGCCTATTTAAGGAGGAAAGGATTTAATTTTTTTCCGGAATGCTCACTTTCCAGTAGGATTTCATATTTCAGCATTCCCTTTCTACCTCTCTAACATTTATATTTATATTGTCATGATTTTCTTCTCCTACCCACAAATCACTTCTGGTGGGAAACCAGGTTTCCTTATTCTCATTGATCTGTTACATGAACCTAAAATTAGAGAAAGCTGTTCCTGTCATTTGTTTTTATCATTATGTGGTTTGACTGCTCTCCCAAGTGATGTTTTTAGATCTGTAGTTTTCGTGTTTTCATTCCTTTAAAAAGAGGCATCTTAAAGTAATTCTTGTTTCCCTTGCAGTTTATCGATTGCAATCTGGCAATTTCCATCCCAAATCTTGACAAAAATGTTGTGATATACGGCCGATTATTAAGCAAAATCGCTTCCTTTCAGTCTGCCCCATCTATTTGTGCGGCGAAGCGGGGCGCGAGGCCTGCGGTGTGCTTGCTTTTCTGGCTAGCGCTGAGAAATAATCCTGGAGAGCTATAGAGTCGGGATAAAGAGAAGCTTTCTGCCAGTAAATATGGGCTTGCGGGGATGAAAAAAATACAGATAATACAGGTGCTACGTCTCGCAGGATGTTGCTAAAGCTCCTGGCTGGTTCAATACCCACGGCATGCTTCCCTGTGTGTTACCGCCGGCTCCATCGCGCCCTCAGCCTTTGCAATGATCGCTCCATCGAAGTGCCCCTAAGAGGAGGGTTTTACTGTTGTGCAGGGCTGCAAATGGAGCGCGGGACAAATTCAGTCCGCGCCGAGAAGGGAGGGACTCGTCGGAAAAAAGAAACGCACGCAACGCTCGCGGGGAGAAGCGGTGCCCGGGCGCCTCTGCAAAGCCCGGGCTTCGCGGAAAGCAAAACGCCCCGGCGGCAACGTCCCGGGGAAGCCCCAGGGGCTCCCCGGTATTAAACAATCCCAGACCGAAAGCTGGAAGGAGGTGCAGGAGCAGTGGGAGACTGTAGTGCCTGGGCTACCTGAAGACTAGCGTTCACCAGGTACCAGGTGGGGCCAGCGCCGCACAGGGCAGGTTTAACGCAGAGTGACTTCCCAACGCCCATCGAATTGCGATGGAGAAAGTACTAGCAAGTATGCTACGGGGGCCGGATAGACGTCGGATAGGCCCCAGCTCAGAGGCGAAGAAACCCGGAGAAACCGCCAAGCGGACGTTTGAGACAACCGCAGCGGTGAGAGATGGCGCGGCTAGTGCTCGACGCTGGACGGATCGCTTCCTTGCGGCTCGCGGCCGGCGAGGGAGGCCGCTTCCCCGGGCTGCGGCGCTCCACCTGCCTGCGGAGAGGAAGGTGCCAGGCGGGAAGAGCGAAAAGCCTGTTTGTAACAGCGGGCCAAGTAGCCAGCAAAAGCATTACAAACTGCTCTTTGGGCTGACGTCCCGCCGGTGGCAGGGAAGAGGTTGTGAGGAACAGGAAAGCCTTCAGCACGGGGTTTGATAGCACAGTTCGGTGTAACGAGGAGCCGTATCGCCACCGAGGGCTGGGACTCGCTGTCGCGGCTTCAGCTTTCGTGAAATTCAGGGCTTTTGGAGGTGCCGCTCACCCCTCGCCGTGGAGGACCCTGGGAGGGAGGCAGGTCTCCCCGGGAGCAGGTAGCTCATTTAATCAGCCACCATCCACCTGCTAAAGAGCCATACGGAATCAGGTAATTAAATATCTCATTAAAAGCGTGCATAAAAGGTAGCTGAGCCATTACTGTGCGGGCTGCCGCAGGTTTTGCAATGCCTAGTGTTTAAAGGCCAGCTCCCCTGCGAGCCTCGGTGCACCGGCACGCAGGGCAGCTGCTTGCTCTGCTTTAAGCTCCTGCTCCAAAGCAAGCAGGTGCTACCTTTCCTCAAAGAAAAAGACTCAAGGTGTATGTATAGCATAGATATATAATTTCTTGTTTAACATGAAAAAAACCCCATAGCTTTCTCTGACTTCATCCTCAGAGATGCCTGACCTACTTCAAAGGTTTTCCTATCCCCAAATGATTCAGCCTTAGGAGGCCTTCAGCCCAGGAAGACACAAAACAAGGCAGTGTTTGGCCCAGACGACTAAAACCCAATGACGTTGCAAGGAGCTGGTGGGGAAGCCAGAGACGCATCGCAGCAAACGTCCGCTCTCCCCAGAGGCGGGAGATACGCTTGGGAGTCAGCCGGCGACACAAGCCCGGCGGTGCAGGTTTGCAGGCAGAGCCCCAGGAGCAGTCCTGGGCTCTCCGGTTAATTAGGTACCAGATCAGCAGGGGTTCGAGCCTCGGAGAGGTTCCCCCGCTTCCCCTAAATTTATTGGCAGGAAGAGGAAAACGGGAAGGTTAGCAAAGCTGGTGCAGCAGTGAGAGCGACCACAGGGCACAAAGGTGCACGACGCCGGCCGGGAGCAGGAGAGCTGGCAGGCGTCCCCACCGGCGGCTCCATCAGTCGACCACCCCAGCAGAAACGTGCCTGTTGCTCCACTCCAACCACGACTGCTCGCTTTGTCCTGGAGTGGTTGCTGCTCATACAGGGAAGAATTCACTTTATGCACAAGGGGGACGTATTTTCCAGCTCTGGTGGTTTCATTTGTTTGTTGGCTTGTTTGTTTTTTCTGGGTCTTTTTTTGTTGTTTTGACAGGACTGGGCTTTCCTCTTCCCTCCCTTCTCCAATAAATGCTTCACCCAGAAAAACCATCTCCAGGGTTACTCTCTATTATTGATAAGCTTCTGGTCACTTATTCCACTTCCCTTGCAGTGACGTCCAAGGCCAAGGAGCAGAGGCTTCGATACGTTAAAAATGCTGCGGGTGACTCAGTGCTCGGGTCTTAAGGCACCGGTTCCCCGCTCCTCGCGGCGTTTGCACCCTGCGCCAAAGGAAACAGCTTTCACGTCACACTTAGACTTGCCAGCTGTAGATTGGAGTCGTATTGTATAAGAGGCGACTTATGAGACAACTGAATGATTTACCAGTCTAGGCTCCGATGCAATAACCAGCGCTTATTTCTGATTTAGACAATGGTTTTGGGATGGGACCATTTCTGGTTTGTGCTTTAGGAGGGATAGGAAGGACAGAGAGGGGGGAGAAAGCTCGGAGAAAACTCTATGTGTGGGAGAAAGCAAACGAGAGGGAATGACTAATTCCAATATCCTCTCTCCTCTGACAGTCTCAAATGAATCTTTGTTTTGGGAGCAAGTGAGAGATAACTCAGTTTGGGAAATTAATAGCACTTGCTCCAAAGGACCCTTTGTCAGACAGATGCCAGAAGGATTTATGGTGCTGAGCCAGGCCATCCGATATTGAATGAACGCTGTCGATACATGCCGCTCTCTTTACGGCTTTAGTGAAAGAGCTTGTTCAGCCAGAGTAGGATTCGTACCAACTCCTAGCCACAATTGATCTCCAAAGGACCAATTTAATGCAGGATCTGTTTATTCTCGGAGAGTACTAACAAGTTTTTAAAAGGGTCAGCGGCGAAGTCAAACAGATTTTCAATATCTATATTGCCAAAGAAAGGGCTTTCTCTCAGTGGCCCCGCTTCCTCCAAGCACAGAGGAATGCAAATATGAGACATCTAAACCCCAATTTTACGCAGTTACAGAAACATATTGTAGCTACAGGGCTTTTGCACAATTGCAATTAATCTCTCTCAATCTGATTTCAAGGCCTTGGACATCCAGGCTTATGTATATAGTAGTAAATAACTTCGTATACTTTGCTGTAATAGGACAATTGTAATCTTTGGCTTCTGGCAGTCAAATACAAGATTTATTGTTGCTAAACAATGGCAAATTTAATAAAAAAGCTGCTCAGGAGACCAATAAATAAATATTCCTTCTGTGTTCACAGTGAAGGAAAAATTAATGTCCAAGCAGAGGAAGTGATTTCTCAGTGGAGGAGCTGAGTTTCCTGATAAATGTACCCAGAACTTGCACAAAAACTTCTAAAATATCAAGCCTAGTGGCTGTGCAGCACTTCAAGAGCACCAGCCACCACAGCACCCTTGCAGAAGAGGACGAGCGACAGCCACGTGTCCGTCCCCGAGCCACCGGCGACTGTCCTCTCTTGTGTGACCCTTTGCAAAAACCGTAAAAACCGACTTGTCGCATCTGCAGGGGCCCAAGGAACAGGGTCCCCCACCATCTGTCTTTGGAAAAGCATTTAAATGCATTTCCTAGCTGTATCCACTAAAGGCAAGGCATCCAAACTGACCCATGTGGGCTGTATTTATGGCATGAAAGGAAGGATTTGCACCACCAGATTTGGCTGTGCAGTAAAGGCAACCTCTGTACCATCCCCATCCTGCTTCCGCAGGGTTGCATCCTGCACTCCACATCCGTACACAGACTGCTGCATAAAAGACACAGCTTTCCCCTCGTCTCTGCGTGTCCCACTGTCACATCCAGTCTGGGTCCAAGCGCATCTGTAAGAGGCAGTGCTGGACTCGTCCTCCTACCGCAGAGCCTCTCGTCGTCATCGCACGCTGCTCCCCCCTTTCCCTCCTGCTATCCTGCCCGCTGCCTGCTAGAGAAACCATCCGGCCAGCCCTTTGCAAACACAGTTGAGAAAGGCGTGCAGTGCTTGGACCGGACCGCTTCCGGCGCCGATCAGTACTGTTGGTTAACGGCTCTCCGTTTTCCCTTCGCTGCTGCCTGATGGACGGGGCCGATATCTCTCCACCAGACTGGTGGCACACATATACGTGCTGTATATTCACTGCAGCGCTCGGCACGTATCCGCTTCCGGCCTGTCGGTCCGCGGGCGCATACCCACACACTTCGTGATTAGCACAGAATAAATATTTAAATAGAGGGATAAAAGTCCTGCTCAGTGTAAAGACTCTCTAATTAGTGTTTTCTTATATGTCTGCTAGATGAAACATTAAAAACCTCATTATCCTTCTTATTTACTTATAAAAAATTGTTGCGAGCGACTAATGATCTTCCTTTATCTGTACAGTTAACCTGTAAGTGGTTATTTTAGGAGATGTATAAGAAATATTTCTTTTAAAATAGCATGAAGTGGCTGATTCAGAAGCATGTTAGAGAGCATATGTTGTGCTCTTCTTGTTACTATGGATATGTTTTGTGCTGGAGAAGAATGTGACACTTACATATTATGGTCCAATAATTTCTGGCCTTAGCCTAATTTCCAATAAATCTCAGCAGGAATTGTGATTATCCCACGAATGCGAGATCTGGTTAGTTTGTGCACGAGCACAGGTAGGAGTCCAAATGTCTGTGTAGAACGCTGGGTTTCCGTCTAGTCTGCAGCTCTTCTGCCTCGAGGTCCTGCTAGAAGTCACCATGGTACGTTAGGGACTTAGATCTTGCACCTGTCTTCCACCTACCTCCAGCTCCCCATGCCAGTGTTTCTGCATCTCTAATAGGGCTGTGACAGCACCAGAGCCATGCTCAGCTGTGTGTGTTCTTCCCACTGCACAGCCGTAGGATCGGTGAGGCAAGCAGGGAACCTCTGGATGGAGAGAGGAGGTCCCCTGTGAGGGTGATGGGTCATCTCTGATGTCTCTCTATACGAGCCAAGCGACAAATAGGGACAGATGCAAGCCCTGGTGGAGCACACTAGCAATGGGGCTGGAGGCTGGAGCTGTTCAGCACAGCAGCATCGCCCTGGTGGGGCCAGCAAGCAGAGTCCTGAAACTGCCCCATGTGAGAAGGCACTCATTCCCCAAGGACGAGACAGTGCTGCTTTGTTTCTGGGTCTCTAGATGGAGGCCTGAGTTAGCTCCTTACGAACCCAGAGAAGGTGGGATTTGGGCTATTCTTCTGCCAACAGCATTTCGCCTGGAAGGTTACACTCAGTTGTCCTAAGGCTTTCTGAAGGGAGCTTCAGCGGGGTGGTACAGGGAACCTGTGGTCAGTGCAAAATGAGAGACATGCATAGATCCCCTGGGGTAGAAACACAGTCAAAGCACCCAAAAATTCATGGTTTTATGGAAATCAATATCCTTTTGCATATGGTGGCTTCTGGGTGTTCCTGCCATAGTGGCTCCAAGAAAGACATCAGATGAAGCCCTTGTAATAGTCTAATCCACTTTGCCATTGCTTATTTGCCATAATGTTGACTCATGAAATTCTCATCACTGTGACGATTAGGAAAATAACTTCGGTCACCAATGACCTTTCAACAACATTGATTTCCAAACGTGTTTAGTACAGTACTATTACTGTCTCATCATGCCGTAAAACCTCTGTAAGAGTTACTCTCTGAATAGGTCAACTTATTCCTCTTAAATGACTCAAACACAGTAGTATATTCAGGTGTTAATACAATATAGCAATTTCCCAAGGATATTTGAGCAGTCAGTAATGAACTTTCCTTGAATAATGTGAAAAACGTAAGTGGTTTAGTAGTTTAAGATGTTTACATGCTGTTACATGCCTATGGTTGTGCAGATAAACGCTACCTGGGATAAATACTTAGATTATTCAAGTTTTAGTTTCTACATTCATCTGTTCTTCACTAACAATATGACAAAGATGAACAACCAAAGCTATTGGGTTTTCATATGTCATTCCGGAATTTTTATTTTTCTTTTAATGGTCAGCTTTTGGAACAGAATTGCAAATACTTCTGTAAGTCTCGTGTCTACTGATTACGGAGAGGAAAACATTCTTCTGGTAATTAACATAATCTTTTATGCTAATGGAGAAATAAGCCAGTCTGAAGTTGGTCAGATGAATGTTTAAGAAAAAAAATATTGGGAGGACAGTTCAAAGAGTCTCAAAATCCGCTCATCTGAGGCATTATGTTCTGCCATCAAAGTGAGATGGACATGATCCATTAGAAAGATCTCCTAGTTGCCTTTTTCCTACTGGCTTCACGTTCGCGTTCTTCCCACTGCTGCTGATGTCTATGGTAGTAATGCCTAAATAATAAAGCGTAGCACATGGTGTGTTGGATTGATAGTGAAGCAAAGGAAAGCACTTGGTCCTTTCCTTAGCAAATCAAGGAGTGAGGAGTACCCAGGAGATTACAGGTCTACTGCATATGGGAGCCACAGCTGGGGAGAAACCCGAAAATATTTGCTGAAGCATGCAGTTTTTGCATATCTGAAACTATCTGAAAATTCAGGCTTAATCTGGCAATGAGTAACAACCAGAAACTACAAACACAGCAAAACAGAGAGGATTTTTAATTATAACATTGCCAAATCGAAGCATTTCAGTTTTTCACTATCAAAAAATGCTTTCAAGTATAATCCATTTGTACTAAATAAGGTAAAAAAGGATAATCTCCCTAAAAATAGAGACAGACCTTTTGTTTTCTTTTGAAAGAACATTTTGTTCAACCAGAAAAAGAAAAAAAGAAGGTTTTAAAGGATTTTCTATTGTTATTTTGGAGAGAGCAGAAATATTTTCATTTCATGTTAACCCTAAACTATAAATATATCTATTTTGAACTATATTGTGCGTTGGCAGTTATGACAATGATTATTCAGGCAGCTTTGCTTGCAGTATGAGTTTCAAACTTCATCTTATTTCATTTATATTTTAATTGTTTCTCAAAAAAACATGTTATTTCGCCTAGGGGAATCAGAAGTGAGGACAGGTGTGAGTGTGTGTGCACCAGGAAATTTTGGCAAGTCTGGAAAGAAGCTGTGGGATAGAAGGAAGTTTCAAATGTTGTGGGCAACAGCATATGAAGTGAGCTGCAATTCCATTGCCTGTGATAGGAATGAAAGAGATAAGAAGGAAAGCACCAGCATATCAAAGCCATCTATATTGGCAGAAGCAGAGAAAACAGCAAGATGCCTGAGCTGGATGCAGATGTTTGGAAGGAACCAGCAAAGGGATCTAAGATGGGAGTTGCACAGCTGAAGCAGCAGCGCAGGGAAGCCTGTGGGGCACCTGCGGACCTTGCCAATGAGAGGCACAAGGAAGAGCAGGGCCGGGGAGAGACAATGCATTTCCATGGTTTTGAGGGAGAGCTAAGCAGAAATTTGCAGTATGAAAAATAAAGAGAACCTGAAGGATGCCCCAGATAATTTTAATTCTTATATCCTTGTGGCTGTTGCTATTTCTTCTCTGCATTCAATGCCATGTGTTCAGGGAAAAGACGGTGTGTTAGGGTTCAGATTTGTAGCTGCAATTTGTAAGTGCAGTGTATGGGGAATTATTTTTAGCAGGATGCCCAGCACTATTGCAGATACCTTGATTCTTTAGCATAACTTTCCTCATGTGAGCCCATGAATTAAATTTCTCCTCCGGGGAAATTCAGTACTGAGATAAGGTACAGAGACTGCTTTCCTCATCTCTCTGATGCAGGTGCAGGACAGTCCCAGCCATTTATCCCTGGTTCTCTGCCCAGGTCTCCGCTGGCCAGGTTAGGGGGTGCTGCTGGAGCAGGAGCTATGAACCGAGAGCGTTGCACTCTCTCCAGCTCCACCACCCTGAGACGGGATCAATCAAGGGGCAAGTGATGAAGATGGCTCTATAAACACGTTCCTGCGGAAGTGATGCTGTTACCATAGATTTGCCAAAAGCAGTTATGTTACTGAACAAATTCGTTGTGTTGCCAGGGATCTGACTACATTTTATGTGGCTTAAATGAGGGTCCTTGCTTTAAGAGTGCTTCAGTTTTATCCAGCCTCTGGCTCATTAATGGCAGTATATTTACTTGCAGTTGCCTATCCCAGGCACACAACGTAAATAAGGATGGCCAGCTCCTACAGCTGACACAAAGCATCTCTGACAATCGTGGAAAAATCTTTATTAGGTAGCATTTTTGATCTGAAACAGACCCCAGGAGTCATCCGGACGTGGTTCGCCTCAAGAAACACGGTCAAGGCAAGTGATTCACCATTGCACTGGGTAGCAGATGTTGGCTGAGTTTGACAAGCTGAGTAAAACATCCATGCATTGCGGTCTCCAACAGCACCCACCTTTGGTGCGGTCACCTTGCAGGCAACACCTTTGTTTCTCCATTTTTTTATTGTCACTTCTCTTACTCACGAGTGGTGGGTTAGCTCAGGAGATGGATGTGAAGTGGGTTTTCTTTCTCTATTCTTTATAAGCCTTCTCAAGGCTGGTGTTTTGATGCTTATGCTGGACACTTATGAAATGTGGCTTTCTTAATCCCTTACTCCTCATTGGTCATGTTGGAAACGTCTCTGCTGCGCTGCAGAAGGGCGAGGGCTGCTCTTCTCCTCTAGACTGCCTAATCCTTGTTTAAAACAGTTGGTCAAGGGCATAATGGAGTGAGGAAGGACCATGCTCCCCATCTGCACCTTCCTGACGTCCAGGACCCCAAGGTTAACCTCCAGACAGATCTTCCGGTGTGCCATTCATCTGTGCACACCTATGCATTCATTGGTTCCGGTTCGTTAGCATTTAACTGTTGCTCGACGGCACCCTTGCTGAAGCCTACCTGGCTCAAGGTGACTGACTTGAAGCTATGTCTCTTCTTCAGTTGGACAGTGGATGTGGCTCGCATGTTTCATCAAGTCTCACGATGTTGAGAAGAAGAGTCTTGCCAGTGCTGTTTGCCGAGCATCGAAATCTTTTATCTGATAGCGAGATATTGCAGAATATTAGGGAATAATTTTATCTTCAACTAGCCAAGTTCAAAGGCTGAGGAAAATGGGCAGAGATGGAATTTTTATCTTTCTTTTAGTGCAAAACCCCAAGTAAACTAGAGGAATTGTAGGGTGTGTGAAATGCACGCCATCCGGTTCTGAGGGATTAGGGCCATAGTCAGCCGGTGGGCCAGTGTCCTTCGGGTCTTTTTGTAATGGGCTGATGGTAGCTGTTTAAATTAACCGCTGAGACAAATGATGTCAAAGTGATTTGTAGGTAGCTTGCTATTAATTCATTAATTTGAGCAGATTTGGATACCGTAGTACATTAAATCCAAATACTCAGCCAAAAAAATGCAGATTGCTCTAAAGGGCATGCCTTGCTTTTTTTATACTGCATGGTGACACTTCAGATAAGCACTGGGTAATGCTTGTTTCTTCTAACTAAAGGAATAGCATTTGGTCTAGTTTTCCCCGGTCTAGCAGGTTTTTTTGTTTTATTTTGTTTAGCTCTTTATATAACATGTCCTTGTTGAAAACTAAATATGCTGAGTTCTTTCTCTAAAAGAGTTTGCCTGCCTTCTGCTACTGTGTGCCACAAAAAAGAGCGAGGCTTCCCTTTGCAGTTGCAGAAGTTGATCTGACTTCTCTGATGGTGCCTTAACTTTGCTTTATATATATTAAGGTTAAAAAAAAATCACTGTTACAGAGAAGCCAGCTCGCAGTGCTCAGCAGTGGGATCTTTCTTTAACCTGATACCTACTTATTACAGGTGATCCTGGGATGCTGGAACCCAGATTTTCTGTGTGGATAATAAATTCATAGCTTTGTACGAATAGCCTGGTAGTGGCTTTGTGCAGCTTGACCGAGGCCGGGTAATATATATTCTCTCTTCTGGAGTGCTTATCATCGTCTGCTCCTGCAGGTTTTCATGATTAGAAAGTCTTGCTCTGTATTTAAGACTTGCAAAAGTGGCGGGTCATATTGTCAATGTAAGCAGAGAGACCTGGGGGGGTCTTCAGGGGGTCTTGCTTAACACCCGCAAATGCAGGCTTTGGACGTCACACCTGAACATCCAGGTTTCACAGTGCCCACGTGCATGGCCCGGCTGCAGAGCTGTGGCCGGCCGCTGCGGCACCCCAGCTGCACTGCTGAGCTTTGTTTGCGATTTGTAGCTTCTCATTAAGCTTTTAATACCCATCACAACCTGTCAGTTTTTGGACGTGGGACTTCTTTGGTTTGGCTTTGCTAGAAGAGGGATATGCGTCTTCCTTCAACTTCACTTTGAAGTTAATAAAACCAATGGAATTGCAACATGCAAAACTGAAGTCACACAGAAGTGAATTGCATCCAAGATCTGGATTTAGAGCCAGATTCAGTTTCTGGCACATATCCGTCATCCTGGTTAATTAAGTGGTTACGTGGAGAGCAATGCAGAGACCCCATGGGCTCCCAGGATGATTAATGGAACTAAGTGGTTTGAAGCATCTTGTGGGACCTCATTGACCTCACTGATAGGGCATCTAGGTGCCTATTTCATGCTCATAAATTAGATATCTAAAATAGATGATGGGAATACCCTCATCATAGCTTTATGCAATAAAAGAGGGTGACTTCTGCCTCCTAAAGTTCAACACTCCAGATAAAATTTGCATTTTCACCTGCTGCAGCAGAGAATACTGGAATGTGAGAATCAGGACTGGGTAGCTCATTGCGCCCAGCTAAACAAGTCCGGCAACTGATGCTGCAAATTCTGTCCTGAGGTCACTTACTTTCTTGGCTGTAGTTAGGAGTCTGTTCCCAAACCTTCTCAGCTCCGATGTCAAGAAAACACTTCCTTATTTTGACACAAAATGAATCCCTTTCCAATTCACACCGCAGTCTCCTGTGCCAACAATTTCTTGTACCTTACCAAGCTCTTCCTCACCCCTGGTACTTATCCTGCAGAAGCACTTAGGAAGCTAAACAAGTTATGCTTTTTTAGTTTCCTTTTGCATGATAAAATAGGCTTTCCCCTCCTCTCATAAGCCTAGAAACCCTTCTCTGCACCTATACAGGCCTGAATTAATCTTTCACGATCACAGGAGACCTGGGTTATACACACTATTCCACACCACAATGAATGGTGTTAATACTTTCCTGTCTCTAGGGGAAAAAGCTGGTGAATCCTGGAATTGGATTTACCTTCTTCAAGACCACAGTGAATTAATTTGGACTCTAATATTGCAAACAAGAAAAACAAAGCAACAGTAAAATGAATCGACCTAGCACAGCAAATGGGACCTTGTTTACAAACCACAGTAGTTCTCCGGCATTCCCGGTTTCATGTTCTATCCTCTGCTTCCAGCACAGTGGTTGACAACGGACACTTGAAAAGCTGGTTGAGACCTTCAGGTGCTGCCCCCACATACTGTCCTGTGGCTGGGCACAGCAAACCAGCCAGTCCAGGGCTCCGGGGGTCTTGCTGGGACGGGAAACGTGGCGCATGGGCAGAGTACCGCTGAAGGCTTCCTCCACCCAGTGCTGAATTACAATCGCAGCAAAGTGACCCGTCCTCCATCCCCCTGGTTTGGGCAAACGCACACACTATTTCTGAAGGCAGAGCCTGACGTTTCCGAGTAAGGCGGCTGTGCTTGTTGACAGATTATAATCAATTATATCAAACCTTTTAAGTAATGTAATTCCCCAAGGCAGTGCAACTTCAGTCCATAATCAATTCCTCTAACCCAGTAACTGGAGGTCAAATTATTAGAAAGTGACAGCAAGGGACAGGGCTGGGTTTAAAAAACAAAAAGATGCTGTCTTTTATGCCATCTTCGCCAGAGTGGGTAAGGTACAGCGACTCCCTTGCTCGCAACATGCGATGCTGCCCAGCGAGCGGGAAAGCCTCGTCAAAAATGACTCCTCTAGCCAGAATGTCTCGTTCATGAAGCCTGGAGCTTCTGGGTAGCTCAAAAATTCATCTTTGCTTACTTCTCATTAATTCGTTCTTACTTCCACTGCAGCTCTTCTCTAGCTCACTTTCCTGAGAACTGTACCACTAGCAAGCACTTCTATAAATTTGGTGATATTTTTTTCCTCCAGTTTTGGACAAATATGGAGCTACTTGACATCTTTCACATTTCAACACAGGAAATCACTGAAATCTAAAATACAAAGAAATAAGCACAAAGAAAATCTTCTCCATATCTATTTTTTTTCCCTCAGTTTTAATTTCAGAGACAACCCGCAGTGTCTGAGCTGCAGTTTTAACATCAGAAAGAAACAGTCTGTCTGAAATAGCTGAGACTGTGCAGAACGAGGGAGCTTTTGTGTGGCTGGCATTAATGCCTTGCCCTGGCTGTTGTTCATTCAGGCCTGGGGTCAGCTTGGCTTGATATTTGGAGAGGCCCCAGGTCCCCAGCTGTTTCTGCATTTTTTCTGTGCATGCAGCTGCATCCCTGGTGTGGGGGTCAGATGTCCCTGTGCTGAAGTTGCCTCGTGCTCATCTATTGACCTGCCACTCACGTAACCTACCGTCATGTCCCGAATGGGACTGCATCTGTTAGACGCAGCTGGTTATCAGGCAAATCATTCCCTGCTCTGCTTTCCAAGGAGCGTTAACGGGACTTGTGCATCCAGCGAAACTCCCTCGCTCTGGTGGGTCCCAGCAGGGAAGCAGCTCTGCGGCCTCAAGTTCCTCTGTGGATATCAGCTGCTGCTGTGATGCAAAAGGCAACTTTGAAGGTGATGGGGCACTCAGCCGCTTAGCACCTTAGAAGTCATAAAAAATCTTGCAAGTAGCCCGAGACACAACTTGCGTCAGCCCCTGAGTCTGGGATGCTGCTGCTGGCCAACCTTGGGCTGAGCACAAGTGGCTCCTTTGCTCACATCCAGCCTTGGCTGCCCATCCCAGGAAAAGCATGCTATGGAGATGTCTGTGAAACCCTCCTGAGCACGGTCTCCAGGGGAAGTCCTTGGTGGTGCACAGGAACCGTTAAACACAACTGTGTGTTATTACTAGACCCTGTGTGCTGTCTGGCAGCCCCAAATGATACCGCTTGGCTTCACCTCTTGCTTGACCCAGAAAGAGCCAGTGTACAGAATCCGTATCAAACCATTCATTACTGCAAGAACACATTAATTAGCATCAGCCATGCTGCATTCATTATTGCTTCTAAAATTAGTATAAATGATCAATCAAGGTTATGCGTAATGAGCGACAGCAATACCAGAATTATGAAGAGTCTGGAAATAATAAAGGTGACATGCAGAAAAAGCTTTCCTCTGGGAGAAAATATTAGGCTCACAGTTGTAATTTACTTCCTTCTTTTGTTTGGATACAGATTTGAATTTTACACCAGAATGCTATTAAGAGCCATAAGGAAATGGAGTTTCTATTTTTGCTCATCTCTAAAGCAAAGGCACCAGCTTTCATTATAAGGTCCTCTTCTGGTCATAGTAATATACACTGAGCTCAAAAAAACTAGCGTGGAAGTGCTGGGTATTACTTATTAATGAAAATGTGTCTGCATATCTCAAATAAATAGATAAATGTTACAACAGTACTAGGAAAAAAAAAAAAAAGGAAGGTCTTTTCCAAAGAATGTACTGTTCAAAAATTTAAAGGTTTAGTCTGAGCACTTGATTTTTCTTTGCTTTTTTCCATTTGTAACAGAGGAGAGGGGCATTTACTATTCCGACAAAAAGAAACTTATTTTAGCTTAGCTTCTGCTCTGCAGGGTGATAGTCAGTGAGAAGAAGTCATTGATGAGTTTTGATTGCTTTTGTTTGCCAGGAGATGGAGACAGCGCAGAAGGCCCGGAGGAGGGCGAGGAGAATGGGGAGGAGATGGGAAGCAACCACTAGGAGGGGCTGAGGGCTTCTTCGGGGGTCATCTAACAGCAGCACACCTCTGCTTGAAGGGCAGTTGCTGACATGATGGAGATAAAATCTTCTCACTTCTGTCAGATATTAAAACTAAGGGAAGCAGCCACAAACTGTGGCTTGGGAGCTTCTTGGACATCAGAAAAAGCTTCTTCATGAGGAGGACTTGGCTAGGAAAAGCCACAGGTGACTTGCTTTAGTGCTGCTGATAGTCCTGCTTTGAGCAGGAGGTGGAACTGGAGACCTCCAGGGCTCCTTTCTGACCCACGTTTCTGTAATTCTTTGATTTTGGCAATTTTGTGATGTGCTGGGGTTCTCCTGTGATAACTAGTGCCATGATAGCTTGGCTCATAGAGGGGAAAGGCAATGATTTAGAGATGTCCAAGCATTACATTAGTAATAACAATAATAATAAAAGACATACCAAACAAGACACAAAAGTAAAGCATCCCTGGCATAACCAGATGAATCAGTCGGTGTGTGACTGGTGTCTTTGCAAAGAGGCTGCAACATGGGTTTTTCGAGGCATGTCGACACTTTCTGCATAGGGCAACACATTCGCTTTTTCCCACGCGCCTACTTCAAGATGCTGGGGGGCATCCGGATGTGGCCTCAGGGTTTTGCAGCAGCTTGGCCCCGCTGCCAGCCCTCCTGCCGCCCTGGCGATACCACTGCTATTGCACCTTCCTAAGCATCTCTTTCCTACAAACTCAAAGGCTCACTCAGAGTAAAATTACTCTCCTCCATGAACATCGCTGCAGCCCGTTCTCAGGATTCAGTTTAAATACAAGACCTTCAATGAACCCCCTGCAATCGTTGAGTTATAACTGCTGTATTTCAGTCAGAGCGATGATTTCCAATCTAATTGCATCACTTCAAAAGAAATATTTGGGGACCAGAATCAAATACCAGTAAAAATATTTTAAATCCCCGGAACAGAATTTAAGTTGTTTCATTTCATTTGATGAGAATAATGGGTTTGTTTGCTTGTAATAAAATTTATGATATGCCTAACTCCTCTGATTATGTCCTTACCTCTAAATGCAGCACAGGTTTTGTAAATGTCATTGTTACTTAGCAACCTTGACTAGTTTTTGCAATACTTTTTGATTTTGGAAGTAGAAAGAAGGTATAAACATGAATGGTATGTTTTTCATAAACAAAGAGCAAAGTATATATTTTTCGATTCAGGCAACTAATTTTAGATTAAAGGGAAACAACAATCGAAACCATGGAAGAAATTCTGCAGGAAAGACATCACAGAAACTCACGCTCTCATCTCACGAATCTGCAATGAACTGTAGCTGCAAAATTAACTGGGCAGGGACAGTTGGCTATATTTAAAATTGCAATATCCCTCTGACAAAATGACATCTCCTTTTAGTTACATGGCTACATGGATGGCAGTGGGCATGTTTACCAGGTCAGGAGGAACAGGACACGTGCAGCGCAGCAGTGTGTGATCCACATTGTGAATCCGAGCTGTACAAAATTGAGTATTCAATCAAATAACGTTACTGAGAGTAGGCACGTTCCACAGCTGCTCGACTTTGTGAAGGTGGCAAAAAGGAAAGATGGAGTTAATATTATTGCTGGGGTAGGTTATTTAAAGGAGTTTTCCTGTGTTAAGTTAATTCATATTAAAAAAAACATATTCAGAGCTCTCTGCAGAGAATTTTCTTCAAGTCAGTATAGAAACTCCGCCTCCGTACAGTCAGTAACCAGGTGGTTAGGGCAATTGCCTCAAAGGTATGAGACCTCAAATTCAGATTTTGACCTGGAAAAAGGTGTAATAGAAATTTCTCTTTGCAGGTCTGTGGCCCAGCACTCCATTAGGCTGAGGTGGATCTGTTTGCTTGAAAAAAAAGAAAAATTCAAACAGCTTTAGCTTTCTTCCTGAGTAGGATATATTTTCTGAACCTTGATTTCCTGTGGAAATAATTATTACTTAGAAAATCCCACTGCGTGTCTCTCTGCTCATCCATCCACCTTTAACAGCTTCTGCTGCTGTTAGCAGTTTGGTGGGAGCTCTCAGATAAAGAAGAGAGGCCAAGCGTGTCCGTACGGGGGGAGGATGACTGCCCGGGGAGCGCAACCCTCATGTGAAGCCGGAGAGCCTGTGAAGAAGAAAGCTGCTCTGAATGAAAAGCCCCAGGAAAACAGGCTTTATATATTTTATAACTCATAGACTTACTTGTTTTCAAACTTCTTTTTCTTCTGCATGAGCAGAATTCTTGGTTTTTCAGCCAACTTTAATGAACACATGATGAAAAGCAGAGAAGTGATGGCAAAGTAAGGCTCTTTGTTAAGCGTACAAGTATGCTCTTATTGACTCCAGCATAGAGCTTGGTAGCACTTTTTACCCATCTTTCTTTTCCTTTAGAAAAAGGGCCTATTTAAAAAAAAAAAAAAACACCTCCCTTGACCATAATCAATATGGTGAAAAAAGTTTTGTCTTCTGTGAAGTGCTCCTTAACTTTCTCAAAATGTTTTAAAAGCTTTTTCAACTCCAAAGAGTGAAAAAAACCCTCTTAAAAGACCCTCCTTTTTCTATTCATCAGTTATTGAAATTTTATTAGTAGTGCTTTCAATGTTATTTGTGGCAAGAAGGCCAATGGGATCCTAGGGTGCATTAGGCAGAGTGTTGCCAGCAGGTCGAGGGAGGTGATCCTGCCCCTCTATTCAGCCCTGGTGAGGCCTCACCTGGAGTACTGTGTCCAGTTCTGGGCTCCCCAGTACAAGAGAGACATGGCACTCCTGGAGAGAGTCCAGCGGAGGGCTACCAAGATGATTAGAGGGCTGGAGCATCTCTCCTATGAAGAAAGACTGCAAGAGCTGGGCCTGTTCAGCCTGGAGAAGAGAAGATTGAGAGGGGATCTCATCAACGTGTACAAGTATCTGAAGGGGGAGTGTCAAGAGGATGAGGCCAGCCTCTTCTCCGTGGTGCCCAGCAACAGGACAAGAGGCAATGGGCAGAAACTGAACCACAGGAAGTTCCATCTGAACCTGAGAAAAAACTTCTTCACTGTGAGGGTGACAGAGCATTGGAACAGGTTGCCCAGAGGGGTGGTGGAGTCTCCTTCGCTGGAGATATTCAAAACCCGTCTGGATGTGATCCTGGGCAATATGCTCTAGGTGACCCTGCTTGAGCAGGGAGGTTGGACGAGATGATCTCCAGAGGTCCCTTCCAACCTAAACGATTCTGTGATTCTGTGAAGATGCTTCTGATGAGAGTGTAATTGGGGGAATAAAATATGGTGTTTGCAGAAACTGGGAAAGTTGGTCCCTTTTGGATGAAAATAACTTTGAGGCTAACTGTTTCTTTTTCTCTGGTTCTGGCCCGACGATAATTCTCCACTTGTAACCGCAGGCCTTGTTATAGGTTAAATTCATTCCTTCTGAAACTTCGATTTCAACAGTGTTATATTATAGAGACATATTTTGGCCCGTATAGTAAAAGAAAAAGTTTATAGAGATCCACATTCAGTTGCTAAACAGTGTCTAAATGGGAAAGGCATAATATTAACGTGAACAGGCAGGTCAGGCCTTTCCAGATTAAACCAGAGCCAACCTCATGGCAGCAATGTGCGGTTCTCAGCGTCACCCGGCCTGGAGGTGCCTCTCCTTCCAGTGACCGCAGAGAGAGCTTGAATGTCAAGTGTGAACTGCCTGCAGGTTGCATGTCTAAGGCGTTCGCAGGAAAACCCTCCAGGGTCTGACCCACCAGCTAATGCGGGCCCTTGGGCTTCAAAGTCCTAGGCCTAGGTTTGGGGCTGCAATGTCCCATGAACAGTGAATCTCAGTGAGAAGTGTTTTATTCTAGCACCTTGATATTTGCTGCCTGTTCCCTTGTGCCTACTGTTAATTATATCCTATTTCTAGTATATATCTTCTGTGCCTCTGCTTCTAATTGTTTCACTTTCTGCACCTCAAAAAGCCTTTCCTGAATCTGCTCAAATTTTTTTGTTGTTTTAAATAATATGATGGTTTTGTATCATGGCAAACCATGGTTTTCCTGACGGTGCTTTAGCAGTTTCAGTGTTATTTTCCATCCCATTTTTTGTTGTAACGCTTTACCTTACCGTTCATTATGCAGACTTTCACTGAACTATTTGGGATTTCTATTTGTTTGCTTTTTTTGTGGAATGATGGCTATAGTAAACTTAGCGTTCAGGTCATGTCTTCCAGCGCACGCCTCTTTATATTTGCCAAAAAAGCCCAAATACTGTTCTTTCACTCATCACTTCCTTTTGCTTCCTTTTTGGTAATTAAATATTTGTGGGTTAACTGTAGTTAATTCTTGATGAAGCACTGTTAAATAGTCTACACGGATGCTCTGCAGGAAAAGACACACATCGCTGCACATCAAGCTGGCAAGTTCTGCCTGTTGTGGTGCAATGGGAAAAAGTAGGGTTGGGACACATGAGCCCATGGGTGACAGCAGAAGCTGGGACGCAGGCAGCTTTCAGCAGTGCTGGATCGGGGTGCCAGGGGCCTCTGCTGTGGGCAGTGCTCCAGGACAAACACCTTTATCTGCCATCTCCCAGGAACGCCAGAGACAGATCCGGCACTGCCTTGACACAGCATGATGGCCTGGATGATTCCCTGATGTTTCTTGAAGTTTTTTAATATATTTTCTAGAATTCACTGATTGCCTCATTATGATGACTTAACATACCTTATTCCTTTTGGAAACTAATGACCATCATTCCCTGATTTTATTGGTGGACCTGTTTATCCAGCTCATATTCAGCTTGCTATACTTGACAGAAAGTAAATAATCATTCTGATCTTCATCATGCTAATGTAAATGCATACTCACACACACACACATATATATGTATACATATACACACACATGCACAAACACAGACATGCACAAAAACACACAAGAACACTTCCTGCAAAAACAACATTTCCCAATGGAAAAAATCAATTTTTTGGAATCTATCTTTTCCACTCGAAAATTTTTTTGTTAGAACATTTCAGGTGAGTTCAATGGTAGCTTTTGGTAACATTAAAAAACTGAACATTTGTTCATACTCTTTGGTTTCTGTCTTTTAGCTAGTTTCTATGACAATACCTTTTGCCCTATGACTACTTAGTTTCCTTAATAGCATCTCATGAGGGAGTTGTCAAAGGTTTTCTGAAAGTCCCTGTAAGCCATATGTCCTGTTTTCTGAAAGATAGCTGAGAAAAGAATAAGGCAGAAAGGAGAAATTCCTTGTTCAAAGTGGAACAGCAGGTTACAGAGAGACGGGGAAGGAAGCCTGGAGCCTGACTCCTTCTTAGTAGCTCATAGCGTGAGATGCCGCTTTCCCTACAGAAACATGAGGGCACTAAACCAAGCAGACGCAGGGAAAAATAAGAATGGAACGGATAATAAATGAGTAAATTCATTAGTTCCTGGATCAGCAGCCACTAAGCTGCTTTGGCCCCACATCCAGGTAACAAATCTGCAGTTAACAAAGGAGGCGTATCATTAGAGTCAGATTAGCTGGAGCTGAAGGGCCCGGGAGTGCTCTGCATACTGCTGATTTAGTATAGCGACAAAAATCGAAATCGGACACAGAAGAGGCGGAGGGGACCACGGCATGGGTGAGGTGCGCTCATGACTCACTGGTGGAACAGGCAGTGCAGCTGCAAACAGGCTCAGGCGCATGAGGAACGGCGAATGCGGCACCTGGTTCCCAGGAGTGCGTATTGATCCCTGTGATTAGCTACTTACACGACCTATAGACAACTGGCAGCAAACGGACCTTATCTTTCCATATGTACATTGTATTTTGTGTACCGGTTAACCATGCAGGCATTGGGCTGGAGGAACTTCCTAAGCTAGGCGTCAGAGGAAGCAGTGCAAGCCTGACTGCTAATATATCAGACTTGTGTACTTTGTGGCTGAACTCAGACCTGCCTGCCTGATGAGGTCTTCTATGCTGTGGAGAACGCAGGAGCTTTCTGTCAAATACGTCAACAACCACAACATTTATTAGCTATCAAGCATGTGATTTTTTTTTTAAACGCCTGAGCTTTGGAAATCAAGTGATTATATGAGACATCTTTGACCAGTAAAAAATGTTTCTAGTCATGAAGAAAAGTGGAAATGGCTTGAAAGCATGAACTCCAGGAGGTCACACACCAGAAAGTAGTAGGGGTAATTACTTCAGTCCTAGTTTTCTCAAGGTTTCACTCCTGGGCGTGTGTGGGTGGCTGGTCTGAAACGCAAGATGACTACGGCACAGTGCAGAGGTGGTGTGAGAATCAATTAACGTTCATTAAATGTTTTGAAAATATAATTTAAAAAGGAACTTAACACGAAAATGTATTTTTAGACGATCATAATTACACAAACTTCTCCCTACCAGGCAGGAGCGCATCAGTCTGGATAGGCAGAGCCGCTTCCTCTGATCTGACTGCTCAGAGCCCTGTTTCTCCCTAGAACGGAGCAAGAGAAAGGCAGGGAGAGACGCTGGGGCTTGCACTGCCCACCTGAGTTTCTGCTGTCCCAAGAGGCCTCTTGGAGAATAGCACCCATGCCAAAAACACAGACCTATGGAGGCTTCCACACCGTGCCTTGTACTGTGCCAACCTCCTCCCTGTACTGCCTCTGTGCTTGCCTCAGGACAGAAGAGGGACCATTTTTAACCTACCTTCTTGTGTGCTTTGCTCTGGCACATCGGAATTAACGTGCGACTGGAGCCAGCCTAGGGCCCGGTGTCTGCATGCCTGGATCTGAGTGAGAGGCACAAGCAAAGGGGAACGAGGACGAGAAGTGGAACCCAACAATTAGCTGGGGTGGAAACAACAGCCAGTGCCATGGATTGCTGCTCATTGCAGACCGACTTTCTATTTATAGTCCGAGGGCTACCTCCCAAGGGCTCTCAGGAACTCTGTTACTATTTTACATATCTAAATAAAAATGTATATATTTCTTGATGTCTGAACTTCTGCCACCAGTTATGCACCTGAAGGCACAGCATTGCTTGGTGCCTGCATCCCAAGGGCACAAAAAATAGAATGTTTTTCCATATATATGCCCTGTGAGGACTGGTATCAGCTCTTTTGGAAAGGCAAGGGCTGGCAGCTAGTGTTTTTGATAATCCACTGACTGGAGCACTTCCTGGCAGGGAGGTAAATGCCTGCTCCTGTCTGATCTGGAATAAGAGCTTTAACCTCCCCTCATTTCCCAGGAGAGTGCCTTAAATATCAGGCCATTTTTAAGTTCCCCTCATTCTTGCCTAGTGATGCTGTTTCACGTTTTAAGAACAATCAAGCACTTCCTGGCCCAGACATTAGGCTATGTCTGCATTGTCTTTTAAGAGCAAACTCAAGACCAAATTTCCCAGCTGTCGACCCTGTTAACTCTCAGGAGCATAGGGATGCTGGGTTTAGGACAAACCACTGGTGCACCAGGAAATAGCACGGATGGGAGGGAGGAAACTTCAGGTCTGCCCTGTACTTTCAGGAGCACAAGAGTATGCACCTTCCTTGGGGATAGGCAGGTCCTAGCATGCTCCATCTGCCACTGCAGTACCATCACATGAGCAATATCGGGTACACAAAATGGTCTTTACCCATTCCTGATGGGGTTTGCTATAAGGCGACATGGGATTTATAGAGAACCTGAAGTCAGCCTACAGCCACAGTATCACCACATGGACCCACGGCTTGGGCACACAAAGCCTTCAGACCACTTCTAAAATCTCCCTCTTCAGATATGATACAGGCCAGGGAGGTTTCTCCCTGAAGGGGGGAGGAGCACATTCAGGAGGGACTGTGCAAGACCCTGCAAGGAGACCCTTCAGCTCTAAGGTCCTAAGAGACCTGTAAGAAGTCTTGGTTTGGAAACCTATAACAAACTGGCCAGGGACTCATAACTGGAGCTGAGTTTTCTGCCAGCCATGAGAACGTTAACTACTTTACTTTTGCCCGGTGAATATTTAAGGTAGTCTGCAGCAAAAGGAAGAGGAGAGACTAGTACTGCGTACAACACTATAGAGAGGCTGTTATAGATCTATCAGAAAGCACAATGTGTAGTCGCAGACTCTCGCAGACGGAGGAATCGAGCCAGGGACTCCTACACTGCGGGTGAGTCCTTAGTGACTGGGAGCAATTGGGAAGCTAAGCTATGGGATGCTGGTAGGAGAACTCTTACAGTCACAGTTTTAAAAATGTTTTCTTCTCCTTCCTATTTTTCAAGCTCAAGGTGTTTGGCAAAGGCAACTAGAATCTCCATAATTTCAAGATGATTGGGGCCCTATTATTCGGGCAAATATGCATTCTAAAAACCTTGTTTCATTCTAGTGAGAAGACGTGAGGAGGAATTTTGTATACACTTCCCTTCGTGTTAAGCATGTTAAAGGAGATGCCAAATCCTGCGGGCTCCAGGACATGGAGGTTTCTCCTTCCTGGCTGCCAGACATGTACACATTAAATTCATTGGGGATCACAGCACTCACACAGCATAGGACAGAGAACGAGATTACATGGAAAAAACAGTTGTTAAGAATAGGATTTAATAAGAAGACAGGATAGACTGCAGTGACCAGACAGCTGAGCATACAGACCAGCAGACAGCTTATACGCAGACAACCCCTTTATTCCCCCTCCTCTCTATTTCCTTGTGCTTGCTCGTCCCCCATCCACCCTGATGCTTGCCTTCCCCTGTCTTTGGCTCTTCTCCTAGACAGCCCATAATACTCATGAGAACCATGGTTCCCCCTCCTTGGCAGTCACAAAATTAAGCCAACCCTCTTCGAGGTTATGCCTGAGTCGTTCCTTCAATGGCCCATGAATGAGTGATCAAAGAGCTCTGGTCCTCATCATTCCCACCCCACCTCACGTTATCACTTGGTTCCTTAATGTGTGTGTGCCTATGTGTTTAATTTATCACTTTTCTTGTTGGTTGTTATTTCTTCTATGCTGAATAGTCCTCAGCCAGATAACTCAATGAAGGAAATGTTCTTTCACTCCACATACCCCAAAATCTTGTTCGGTGTTGGGATGACAATGCAGAAGAAGGTGCTCGTGGGGAAGTAGCTGTGCTGTGGCACACCTTTGCTGGCCTCATCAGAAAACCACACAGCAGCTATGTACCCACAGTCAAGAATCTACACGAGATATATGTCCTGCAACAAAGTTCAGAAAGTCTCTTTTGTTTTGCTGAGTTTTGTGCTGCTGTTGAACTTGCCGGATTAGAGTCCCTGGAGAGAAAGATCCCACTCAAATTCTGTGACAAACTCTCCAGCAGAACCTGCTCAGGGTTTCTCCTGTGTTAAGAGATCAGCTAAGCAACCAGCCCATGGCTTGGTCCAGAATTTAGTAAAGGATGGTCTCGTGTTTCTTGCTACCTATGGACTTTTGTGTGTACGTACCAGCGACGCCAGAACACACAGCTCAGATGTCTGTAAGGTGGGTGACTTCACCAGATTTAAGAAGCAGTGTGTGGGGGGGCAATCTATTCACTATATTTTTTTGTCATTGTTACATATTTTTCTCCTGCTCAGGTTTTTATTTCTCTCCATCGGCCTTCCCTCACCCCGTGTGACAGGACTGCTCAGACGGGGCGTGGGAGGGAGCCACAACTTCAGTTCATCACCTCTTCCACCTCTCTTGACATGTGTAAATTTTTGTTCATTTTTGTGTGCTGCCAAGGCCCGGGAATTGAGCCTTGTAGAAAGCCAGTGATGGGGCGCTAGCTACATATCCTTTTGCTCTGGCTTTCCTCAGACACTAAAGTCCTTGAATTTGACAACTGAGCATTCATAGCCCACCAATGTGAAGCTCCTGCTGTTTGTGTTCGTGGGTCTTGTTCGCTTATCCACTCAAAGAGCCCAGGAGAGCAGCAGGGCTTCACCCTCGGGGCATGCATTCATTTTCAGATACTTTTCAGCTTAAAGTTGCACATAAATTTAAACAGGGTCTATATGCCTTCACTATTTAAAATAGCATGTCCTCCTAAGACTCAGTTCATTCGCTGAGGAGCTTGGATGCAAACTGTCACTGGCAAACAGAAAGGCACCTGGAACAGGGGTGTCCAGAGCTGGCTCTTAGACATCTGCAGAACCAGCACTGTCAGCGTGAACTCCTCTGCGAGCGAGTGAAGGGCTGTGAACATCTCGCTCCTTACCTGGAAAATAAGTGCATGACTGTCCCAAGGTCAGAATGAAGGTAGTTGTGGAAATAGGAAAACAAATTAAAGCCTTTCACTGCTGGACAATTCTTTTTTCACCTTAACTCTTCCCACTATCACATTGCAATCTTGCAGGAACATTTTCCCCATGTGCATTTTTGGGGAAGATTAAAGAGAGTTGATTCTTTAATTATAGCAAAGCTGGAGAAGTAACTCACTAGATTTTGCTTTGCTCTTTTCTCTCTTAGCTGTCAAGTCACATTAACCTCTGTTAAATTTTCCTTTATTGCTGCAAAGCTGGTATATTGTCTCAATGCATTTTATTTTCAAAGTTGCAAACTATCTTTACTTCACTGTCTTTCTCCCATGGGTGGCACCGAAGTATTGGCATTATGCTTCCCACAGCAGGGACGAAGCTTTGGCACAAAGGTTGGCTTGTTGAAGGTCTATTTTCTTTCAAATTGCTTTTGATATGAAAGTAGCAACAATATGGTATATTTTAAAGCCATTTGGTTTTCCCAGATGCTCAAGCCTGTTAATTGTATATTTTTTCGGAGTAGTCTGCTAACAGCTAAATGGAGTTCAGGCACTGCACAGTTTTTCTGAATCATATTTTCCACGCTGCCTGAAGGAATGCGTGCCTGTTTCTGGTTTTGCTTTTTAAGCTAAAAGCTCATCTAGAATTGGACATTGACTTTTACAGAAATGGCTTCTCACATTTTTGTAGCTGAGAGTCACTTAAGAGAATTAGCAAAGTCCCAGACCTCACTGAGTCTGAGAGGTCCTTCTCCTCTCTTCTCCCTCCTCCCCTCCTTTTTCACCTCAGCTAATTTTGGACGGATTCTTTTCTTCCACCTTTGTTCCTCCACCTTCTGCTGCTGACGCCATCTCCTCTGGCTTTTGCAGTATTTCTTGTTGGCTTTAACAGTACCAGTAAATCTATCAGGCTCCTGTGGACTCTTGGGAACAGCGGCTGCTCAGGAAATGCCATGTGGAAGCACAGGGAGCCTTGGAAAGGCTGTCCTATGAGCTGTCCTTCGGCTGGTGGCAGCGGGGCGGTACAGCACTGGAGACCCCCCAAGCAGGTTTCACTCTCTTTTTTTTTTTTTTTTAAAAGGTACAAACATCTGCTGGAAATTGGTATTACAGGCTTTGAGTCCTGATAGGTCAGATTTTGCACTCATTTTTATATAAAACTGCTGACTGCATTGGGTCTGAAGTAGATATTAAGGAGAACAGTTGTACTTTGGACAGGAAGCCCTTCAGGGCCATTGCGTTCCCTATCTGCTTGAAAACATGGAAGATGCCCTGGATGACGCTGAAAAACCGATGACCTGCAGCCATCTCCCTGGAGCTCCTGGAGGCAGGATGTTAACTCAGGTGCTTCTACAAAGTGCCTACTTCAGACTCTTCAGATCCTAGCTCTGAGTGAACGCCTCTGCCCCTCCAGCTCCTGCTCTGAAATAAGAATTAAGATTATACTGCACTTCTGCAGGAAAGGCCTTTACGTACAGGCAGCACGTTGAAGGAGCAGCTGGAGAGAAGAGGAGGCCGCAGCCGGCAGAGCTGCAAGCCTGGTTTCCCCAGGGGCATGAAAGAGCTGAAAGATGACACAGGATGTCCTGCTCGGAGGTCATTTGGCTTCCAGAAGGGGAAAGTTCAAAACGCTCCTATGCCAATCAGATAAGAAGGAAAAATCAAATGAAACATTTCAAGGATGTTTTAGCAAGTTTTGTAAAAGCAGATTAAAAAAAAAAAATCTAATTCTGAAGACGAGTGCCAAGTGCTGCCTGTGATTCTCCACGCCAGTAACCCCGGATGTAAACCAGATGAGTCGGAGTCCTGCAGCCCTGCATATCAGTTGATTTTAGGTGCTTTCTATAAATCTGCTTTTAAATAGGTTGTGCCTGGGCCATATTTTTTCAATTGTTGATGGTTATGTGCCTTACTGTTGAAAAGAATACAATCCACTTCAAAAACATATTTAAGCTGGTCAGTTTATGGCTTTGCCCTCTACCGAATAGACCGACAGCTACTTAGCTGCGATTCCTGTGGTCGTTCTGGGATGCGGCATGGCCTAGTAATAACCTGAAGGGAACAGGGCCAGGCTGCCACAGCAACACAGGGGGATAATCCAGGTCCTGGCTGTGTCTGCTGTTACTGAGCCTTGCGAGGAGGAAGAAGGTGAAGCATCTGCAGGATACCAGGTTCAGGAGATGCTGTGGTGGCCTCGTTGCAAAGCATAACTAACAGTGCCCAAAATATTGCTCACCTCACCTAAGGTCGTCTTGGCACTAGGTTATAGGGGCCTGTGATAAACTTTCTAGGGGAGTCCTCTCCCGTGCTGCTTCCAAGGCGGCTCAGCAAAAAGGCTGCTTTTCCCTGAGGCAAGAAAGGTCCTACAGGATAGAGAACAATCCTTAGATTTGATAAAGCTTGTGCTTGAAACTAGTTTTCGCTGGTCACAATAAACACATTTGTGAAGGAAGGAAAGAAACAAGAAGTCCTACCTGTCAGACATTTGCCAGTTCCCCCGAACGCACTAAGGGAATTATACAGGGACGTTTCATCCTTGAGAAAACATTATCCTTGTAGCACAGCCAAGGTCGCTGGCTTGCATGAACTGAGTGTCATGTCAACTCTGGTCAGGGGGGTGGCGTGACCTGAAGCACCTGACCTCTCCGGTAGTCTCTAAATTTTGCTTTCATGTCTGAGCTATCTGCCCTCTGCCCAGGACTTCCCTGTTCAGCAGCAGCGACTTAGGGCCGAGGAGATGTTGCAGGAAGGACAGCACGGACTACCCTTCGTTTCCTAAAATGCACAAACCTGATGCCATTCAGAGCAATCTGCGGTTGCACTAGCCTTGCCCCAACGTCCTGCCTGGCTCGTTCACTCAAAGGAAGGTAAAAACCACCTTTCTCTCCCTTATACTGTCTTGGCTTTATCAGCGTGCTTCAAGCACAGATGAAGTTTGGTGCAGGAAATATTTCACTACATATTTTTGTTGATTTCCCAGGTTTTTGTTATTGCTCCGTGCCTTTTTACAAACGAGGAAGGAGGGCATCATCAGGTGCTGCCCGTCGCACTAATAAATCAAGCAAAGTAGACGTGTAGGAGCACGTTCCCCTCAACTGCAAGAGTCCTCTGCCCCAGCAGGGCTAGCTGCTGGGTGTAGAGCTGATGTTAAGAGGATACAGTGCTTTTTGGTGAACCGACCAGCTGAAGGTGGGTGAAAAATACAGGGTTTCCTCCTCGCCTGGGGGTCACAGTGGGATTTCAGCTGGAGCTGCACTGGGAAACTGCCCCATCCGGGGCTGGAGGACTCTGCTCCATCGTCAAAAGCAGGCAGCACACAGGTATGATTTAAACTGGCCAAAAAAAAAAAAAAAAAAAAAAAAAACTGTACATACATTTAAAAAAAAACCAAACCCAAACAACCCCCCTGAGCCCGCACGCACCGCGAAGCCCTTCCATCTGTGCCTGCTGTTCGTTCCCAGACAAGGTAATGATGTTTCCCGGCCTCCGTTCAATTCTCACGCTTTACCTTCTGTAATGGACGTAACGGGGCTACAACAAGATAGACTTTCCCCGTTATTATTAGAGGTGATAATGTGCAGCCCAAGCGCGTTGCCATGGCTACTCGAGGAGCCCCCAAAGAGCCCGGCCTGCCAGCGGCCGCCTAATCCTGAGGTGATTTTTCAATAGCACCAGCTGTCCCGGGGCTGAAAGGCATGGCAAATTACGCCGTTGTTGGAGGGGAAGGGGACGGCGAGGCTAATTGTTCGGGGGCTCTCGACACAGGTGCTCGCGAGAGGGGGAGCGCGCGCTCCTCGGCGGGGCCGGCCGCGGGGGGTGCCGGGCCGCGGCCGCCATTTCAATCACAAAAGGCCGCCGGGGCCCTTCCGCCGGCTGGCGCCGCTGCCCGGTCCGCGCAGGTAATCGTGGCCCCGGGGCAGCCTCCTTCTCCTGCCAGCTAGCGTCTTATTTTTGTTTTTTATTTTAATTTTTTGTTTCCCTCCCCCTACCCCCGTAACGTTTTGGTGATAATTGCGTGATCGCTTGGGCGCTTCGGGACCTTTCCAGAGGCTGCGCCCGAGTTTCCGGGCTGGGACAGCGGCACCGTGTCCTGGTGTTACCGCCCGAAAAAAAAGGTGTGATTCGCCCTTTTGGCCTGTATCACCCCGTGGGTCCGCTCTATTTCGTTCGTTTCTCCTTATTTTTGAACTTGGGGGCTGACGTGCACGTGAAACTGTACTAACGCTTCGTGCGTCCTCGCGGACGAACTGGCGTTAACTTTGCAGGCTGAAAGCTGTGATTTCTGTTTACTTCTGGGTTTTTAGTTAATTTTTTTGCGCCTCTGGCCGAGGAACTTTTGACAGCGCTGAAAACATGCAGGAAGCAGAAAATAATCAACGCTGTTACTGTCAAAATAAGAAATCTGGCACAGAGAAATGGCTTGGTTCCTTGGGAAGGAAAATGTATGGTTTTCTATACATTTTATATATGTTTGCATGTGCCCATAATATAAAAATAGATAATATCAGCTATTTTGAAAGTATTTAAAATTAATATGAAATTAGTAATTATGAAGTTAACTATATTGGTTATATTTATTACTATATCTTAGCAGTTGTGTACTTTAGGCCTTAAAGGTTGCTTCAGCACCCAGAAGGAGGGTTTAAAATCTCTTCTGGGTACCGTTAATTTTATTTCACTATTCTGGAGTGTTCTTATGTTGCAATGTCAAAACATGTGGTTTCAGGAAGCTCATTACTCCCCTTGGTAAGTCAGGGACTCGATAATGGAGGCTAAATGTGTGGGGGTTTTTTAAGAATACGCCTATGACCAAAAAAAAAACTGTTCGGTGAACTTGCATCTACTTCATTAAAGTAGAAAAACTGTAAATTCTGTCAAAAGGGAGTATCTTGCTTTAAAACAAAAAAACAACAAAAACGCTTTTAAGCAATTTTTCAAAAAGTATGTTCGAAGCTTGGTTTGCGTTTGTTTTTACAATTAAGTTAAAAGCTTAAAGATTAATAATTGATGTAGGGTTTTTTTTTTAAAGTGTTTTTTCGCAAGTAGAAACCCAATTCATTTCGGTTAATGGGCAGAGAAGCTTTCCATTTGTTACAGCTCTAACAAGCGCTTGCCCCCAAGAAATGGAGCCTCTCAAATGTGCGTCTGAGAGAAATACGTCATCCCTTGGGGCAACCTTGGCCAACAGACCTCTGCCTTACTCGACGTTGGACTGACAACTTCCTCTCGTATGGGGATCTGAATCTGAATTTCCTTAAACCTGGCTGTCCTTGGACCTCTGTTGCCTGAGGGCCCTACTTCTTAGGTGTGTTTTCAGTGTCTCTGCGCTAGGCAGGGTTTGTGTTGGGGCTAACTACAACAGGTCGGTCACTGGCCAAGAGTTCCCCGAGTGCTGCAAAGCCTGGGAGAACGCAGGCAAGGGGAGTTTGTCCTGTGTCAGAATATGCTATCTCCGTGTATCGCTTCTCAGTTACAGCCTTCAGCTGCATGGAAAAGTAAAGTATAGCCAGTCCCTGGTCCATGCTTCAAGGTCTGAAAATGGTTATGCAGTGTATAAATATATATTATTCATTATATATAATTAACTTTATCAGAATAATGGATCTGTTACTGTCTGGCAGAACATTACGTGGCTATGCGAGCATACACTCAGATGGATTTAACCGAAAATACCATGGGGTGTTCCATGTTTCATCTTTTACTGTCTCTCAGAATAACACTACTGTAGAATTGATGCAAGGTCAAGTTTTTTTCCCCCCACAAGGTTAACAGCTGAATTTACTAGTACAACCTATGATCTTCTCCAATATATCTTTTCAGGGAGGAATTCAATGTGAAGTTTATGATAGATTATTCAGATTAACAGTTGAGGCCACAATTTCTTACACATTGTACTTTTACAGCCTTCTAAAGAATAAATGAAAATGTTGCATATTGTTAAATGTCAAAGTAACATAAAAAAGTTCACACTTGATAGCTTTGAATAGCAGAGCATAGGCTTACATGGCCAATTACTTGTCTTCCAAATAACAATACCATAATGGATTCATTACCTTGCTGCTGTGATATAACGAAGAAATAAGACCCATTGTCATTTTTATGCTCTGCGTAACACAAATATATTCACAGAGCAATAAGATGAGTACTGGTAAATGTAAGCACATAGTGTATATACTCACATGCCTCCAGCACTTTGTGAACAGCCTTTTAGCATTTGCAGTAGATCTCTTTTGTAATTTCCCAAAGTCAGCACAAAATTGCCAGTTTTCAGAAAGCGTGGCCCCTATTTATAAAATGAGGGAGATATCCGGATCTCTGATCAGAGGCTGTGTCAGTACAGTGCTGAACATATTTCTAAATGTGGGTTTCTGCAGCTTTCAGATGTAACTGGGACTTCCAGGCGCCTCAGTAATAAAAGTAATGCTGAAGAGACTGGCAGTTTCCAAAAGGCCCTCAGCCCAAGCCTCTTTGGTCTAAGCTTTTGCATATAATCCTCGCTGGATTTTAGGAAGATTACGGAGGAGAGAAGGTGGCATTTCTGGTTCACTGAAGGGCAGGTGTCCCCCATGCATCAAGGACTGCAAACAGGAGAAGTGGCAATAGTGTAACTGTGTAACTCACGGATTGAGACCCGTCCAGAGAAATCTTAGCTGCTGCTTTTTTCTCCCTTTCTGTCCTTTTCCTCTGTACATTAATTGGCTAAGTATGCTTTATTAAAATGAGAACATCTGAAACGGTTAAGCAGGAGCAGTGCACGACTTGAGCTTAGGGAAGCCAGTGGGAAACAGTCTCAGATGGGCTCTTGTGGACTTGCTTGGCACAGAGGCTGGGGTTAGCTCGCTGCATTGTCTGTGCTGAAGTCGCTCTTCACTGGGATGTTGCTTCAGTGCTGTGTCCCACGCATGTGTATGCAGCCCATGCTACTGGTCCGTGCGTTGTCTGGGGGGTATTTGCACAGTTAATTGTGAGCTATGTGTGTGAAAGCGTGAAAATTGCTACTACTGTGACACTTTGGAAATTCAGCGAGCTGATATGAAGGCCCAGAGATATTGTCAGACAGGGAGTTAAGCCTCACTGATGGCCCTTGCCCCCGTTTGAGGCTCTGGAGTGAGGTGTGTGTTATTTGCACGAGGGGCTTTGAGCTCATGCTTTGGTGCTTCAAGCTCTGGCTAGTGATGTCCAGCCATGCCCCCTCCTCGGGTGCCTGTCATCAGCTGAATTCAGCAGTAGTAGGTTGGCATGGGACTAATTCCATGGGAAGAAAGAAAACACAAGGAAAAAAAGCCTTGTATGAATGAAAAGCTGTATCGGCTGCGAGTGACTCCCCAGGGGCTCATCCCCACAGGCCCCAGGCCAAGCTGGGTACGTCTCGTCTGTGCTAACGTTGCACCACCCGCTTCTGCTCTGTGCTCAGCTGGTCTTCAGCTGCAATCCTCCACCAGAAAACCCTGGGAAGTTAGGGCGGCCGCCACGAATTAGAAAGGCCCCGTGACAAATGTCTTTGCAAAGTGCAAAACTGATGATAGGAACGATTTTGTGGGCTCATCAGTGCAGCATGAGCTATGGTCTGGCTCAGTGCTTAAGTGTCTGGAGAGAGATGAGGGGGGTTGCTTTGAAATTAAAGGCCCTATTTAAACCTAATTCATTGTACTATTATTGTTGCTCCTTATTATTGGGCCCTCTGCTGATTGTGCTCAGCCTGATATGCAATTATTGTTAAAATGAGCCGTGAGACAGTGTGCAAGTGATGAATGGTGTTTGCAGGTAGATGGCAAAGCTACAGTACTGGGCAGTGGTTACTGTTTTATTTGTCTTTACTTACTTAAATGTGAATAGTTAATACCAATCAGGAGAACATTGTGCCTATAGTCGTGCTTCCAGTTCATTACTTCTCTGGGCACAGCACAGTGCCATTATTGTTTAAAGAATGAATCAATTGACAGTGTTGCTGGCATTTTTTATTATTATTTTTCCCTATGGGGACATATCTGAAGGGCGCCGCTTTCTCAGTTTTCCTATTTCAGCCTGATCTGAGAGGAGGAATGTTTTAAGACCAGACTCTGCTGCTGTGCTTACTCCTCTGCAAAGTCGTCGTGGAAAGTGTCTGCTTTCATCTGTTTCTAGCTGGGTAAAGACAATGCAGAACAGCAGCTAGAATCATGGGATTTGTGTGTGAAATGCCACTTGGCTTCGATGCTGATGAAAAAATCACAAAAACATTGCTGGATACATTTAGATAGAGTTATGATGAGTCTTACTAGTAGGAGAAGGCAAATAAAATCTAAAACCTAGGCAAGATACAACGTGGTGACAGCAAAAGAGCAGGTGTTTGGAGGATTTGGGCTTTTGATTGTGGCTTTATCACCTTCTGTGATTTTCTGCAAAGTACTTGACCTCCTCCTGCCTAGTTAACCCAGCTGGAAAATTAAGGAAAGAAAGCAGAAACCTCGGTGAAACTCAGATACCGCATCTGATCTGAAGTCTCCTGGGAAAAGGGATTTACAAAAACTGTGGTGATATTGCCTGGCCATTCTTCGATGCTCCCTCACATAGTATTGCATGCTCGTGAGTGGATAGAGGTTCAGCTCTCCATAAAGAAACATGGAGAAGCAATTTCTAAACAAGCCTATCTGATCGGCCATGGGTACTACATCAAAGTCACCACTTTGTTTTAGCTTGTAAGGATTTCCTTCACTACTAATGCTAAGCCTCTGTAGGTTTTGTTTTAATCTGGAGTAAGTATATGCAATTGATCGACCCTGCAGCACATGTTTCTTGCTGTCATATTTGACATGAGATTGATTTTTTTTTTTGAATTTACAAGTTGAAAATAGCCTTTTTCTATAATTCACCCTAAGCAAACGTATATACCTCAGGACCAGCTGCTGCTGCCGTTAATCTAGGCCGACATGTCTACGCAGCGGGTGCATGCGTACGCATATCCCCAGGGAACTGAAAATAATGACAGCTAAACTGCAATCTCTGTCCCAGCATTGCAGTTTGGCTCCCCCAAACCACTCCCTAATAACAGTCTTACTTTTTCTTAGACCATTTAATCTCATTTATAATTTTAAATAGAAATAGCTAGTTGCAGCCACAGTGTTCTCATTCAGTGGATGCAAAGCAGTGGTGAGCTCCTTTTCTAGAAATACAGGATGGGGCTTATGAAAAGCTACCACTGCTCCTAGCGAAACCCCCATGGCATATCCGTATGGCTTGGGGCCATGGTGCTTTTGTTTCGTCCCATGCTAATAATGAAACAGTGCCTAATTTGTCCCCAGTTGGCTTTCACCTGCAGCCTCATTGACATGAGACCTCGGAATGAAGTCGTGGCTTCCATTAAAAATAGAAAGGGCTCTCATGATAAATGAGGTGGAGACAACTTGAGCGGTAAAATTGTTTGAAATAAGCTCTTAGGCGGGTTGAAATAATTGCAGCGAGTAGAATGGTCACTGCAGGGCACCTCCTTTGTAATTTGCAAGGGACAATGACATTTGGATGCCAGGAAATTAGAGTATCCAAAAACTAAGCAATGCCACAATTTAGGCTGTAGCTGCTGCACAAATACAGTATAAGTATATTTTACATGGCTGAGAAGAATACAGATGGCTCAACTGTCCCTAGCTACTTCTACAACTTAAATAATTTTATTATTATTGAACTTGGTTGTAAAATTTTCAACATCTATACCAGGAAGTAGTCTGAAGTCATATAATTGAAACTTGTGGGACTGCATCTGTTTCAAAATCTAAAGCTTGCTAAGAGTGGTAGAGGGAGGAGGGAAGGTGTAATTAAGGGGCAAGAGGGTGAGAGCTAAGAAAGCTGAGAAATATATGCTGTAAAAATGGGGTTCTCCAAAAATTATGAGTAAGGTTGGTCCACATAAGCTTTTACTAGAAGTATGATCATTCTGGAGTGGGAGTTCCACTTATGGGACACTTAATCCAGAATACAAGTGCATCACCCTGCTCATTTCAACTCTTCCTGTCAAAGGAAACCCCAAACTCGCTCTGGCCCTAGAAATACGTAAGTCTGTGAGTGAAACTAATAGCATTCCCCGCTTTATGTGGTTGTTGAAGTGTTGGATCCTACTACAATAGAGATGAACACAAGACAGAATATTCAGAAGTTATTATTCACCAATTTTGCTTTTTTCTCCCCCCCCTCCCCCACAGTGGAAACAGCATGCCCCTTTGCCCTGCAGACAGATTCAGCTCCCTCTATCCACGCTCCCTTTGCAGTAATCTTGCAGACCAAGCAAAACCCAGATGCATCAACAATAGGATGGTCTGGAGCTGTGCCATGCTGCAGCCTGTTCACGCGGCACTGGGGTGTAGCTCTCGCTCTCTGGGTATATGTATATTTATAGATAGCGTGGAGCAAAAAGGGAGCAGGTTTTATTGGGACACTCCTGTGCATCAGTGACTCTTTGAGCAATTGGCAGTTGGTATCTATTGTGCAAATTCTCATGATTATTAATAACCGATCATGTCAAGCCTGAGAAAAGTGCAAAAATGCTTTAAAAGTGCTTTTGTATTTATCTTTCTAATGTTTGCTGGAGCTGAAAAGCTGAACCTGCTCCTTGGCCATTGGTGTCTGAGCTGTCTCTCTTGCTCTTTTCTCATACTCACCAAAGCAAAATGTGGCAGATCTGCTTCTGCTTTGGAACTGCCAATTCAGGAGGGATCTCAGACACTTCTGCTGGGTGCTGGCAGGTTGGTTTTTATAGATATATATGTGTATGTGTATATATAAATATATACATACATATATATGTATTTGTTTTTCCCTGAAACTCCCTTTTGTTTCTCACGTTTAATGTGAGTAAAGGGTAACTGATGTTTAGTAGCTTCCAAGTAGTCTCATCCTGTCGATAACAAGGTGTTGCACACAAAGATGGTCTTGGGGTAAGATGCTGGCCTGTCAAGCATCTTGTACGTTCCTGCAGAGCTACTGAGTTCAGTACTGCCAACAGTTACAGTCAGTGATTTCTTTTTCACAATGCGATCTGCATATTTACAGACTCGTCCTTTCTGCTTTCCTCATGGGAGCTAGAAGAGGAGGCAAGGCAGGTTGCACTTGTACCACACAAGAAATGGTAGGCGTAATGGGGAGCTATCGCTTAGAGTGAAGTGTCAAGCTGGACTATTTGGGAATAAAAATCAAAATTTTTAGGGGGAAGGAGAAATAAAAAAAAAAAAAAAAGGAAAATGATGTATTTAAAAAAAACCCTTTGCTTTTTTTAAAAAAAAGCATGGAAAGTATCCCTAGAAATATTCACAAAGAGAAGCATAAGCATAACAGAGGTGAGTTTGTTTAGAAAACTAAACAAGCACTTGTGGAATTTCATTGCGGTATTCCCCCAGCGCCCGTCGTGGTTGACCTGGAGGTTCACGCTAGTCGTTCTGCAGTCAAAACATGTTTATCTAATGCTGAACTCCTTGATCTCACTCGCTGAGTATACCGGAACTCCCTATAGCAAATTATTAATCATTTCACAGGACAGCTTTGCTTTGAGAGGTTCTCTGTTAGGGGAATTGCATTTTATATATTCCAGTGCACTGAAATGACTTACGTTTTTTTTGGTTTGTTTTCTGCTGTCACAAAGATGTTGGTGTTACATCCCACGTTTGTTAGCAGTGCCTTTAGACCATCGGTGAAAGCCCCTCCTGCCCTGATCATTGCACTGATCTAGAGTACCAATCTCTGCCACTCAGGCTTGGAAGACCTAACAGAAAGACAAAGGACAAGGAACAAATATCACAGCATTCAGTCTGTATGTGGTACTAATAATGGCAAATCCTGTGTAAGGTCCACAATTTGTTAGCACATCTCTTGTGTTTTAGTTAAACTGACTATAGTAAATGTGCAGTCAGAAGCAAATCTCCGCTAGTCTAGCTGGCCAGAGCAGCTTTGTGTTGCAGAGTGGGGGAAACTCAGAATGAGAGGAAATGAACCCTTGAAGCAAAAGGAATTATTTCCATCTGCCAGATGATATCTTGCTTGCAGAAGTTAAGAGAAAAGAGAATGTTTATCTGTCACTGGCACAGCAAAGTTTTGCTGGTTTGTATTGCCTTATTTTCAAAAAAATTTTAATGATAGGACAGCAAATTCAGGCAAAAAACTATACCACAGATGTTTGTGTAGCATATGGTTAAGATTATTCACAAGATGAACTCAGTTTCATTTTTTTAATCTTATTGTAATTGCAAATAATTTCATCAGTCTTGAACTGATTGCCAAAACTCTTTAGCCTAATGTGTGTCGCAGACTGGATTTTTGATGAGTGTTTCAACAGGAATGATTTAGGCAGTTCTGAGAATGATTTTTAGGGGGAAAATAACTTCTTCCATTTAATAATAACGCTGCAGCTGCCAACTGATAGGATCTTGTTTCTGTACACCTTGGAACAGGTACTTTCCTGCTGTTTCTCCTGCAATATCTGTTTTGGGAAGAGGAAAGAGGCTTTCCTGGTGAATCAGTCTGCCTACTGCCATATTAATTTGTTGGGAATTAGCAGCTAGAGTCTCTGAAGGTTTCAGACATGGGAACCAGGGGACCAGGTTTCTGTTGGGCTGCTACCCAGACAGCATGGGTCTGGGAATGCTGCTACCCAGACAGCATGGAAAGGGATTAGCCAGACTGAACTGCGCACCTCAAGAGCTGAACAGCAACATGGGGAGCAGCATAGATGCTGACGAGGAAAGCAGGGTGAGAACAGTGCTTTGAAGGATGGGTGGGAGCAGGATGGAGGAGGCAGAGGAGATGGGAGTCAGCTGAGGTGGAGATGTACAGATGGGGAAAGTGGAGGCCTCCACAGCAGGGAGCTGCAGACTGCCAAAACCTGAGGTGGACCTGAGCTGGGGCCCTCAGCTTGCCAAATGTATGTATTACAACGGTGAAGCTGCAAAGATAGCTGCTCAAAAAGTAAGAACTGCCAGAACATATGTTTTCTGGAAGACTTGAAGTTGGCACCTTGCAGGCATGCACTGGGATGCAGGGTAGGATTCACCTCCTCTGCCTCTACCCTGCTGCTAACACTTAGCTGTTCTCCCTCTATAATGGAGAAAAGTTGGCATTTCTAGAACATGATTAATCTTTTTCTGTGGATTACAAATAGTCTAGGCCGCTAGTTAGACTGGATATCCATAGTGTGGACTAGCTGTAGAAATCTGTAGGGTTCCCAAGGGTACCCTTTTAGTCAGCAGAGAGCTTGTTAATATAGTAGCAGATCATCTAGAAGGGGTTGAGTAAGTAGCTACTTAAAAGTGCCTGTTTGTCTCCTGATGGAAAGTAGCTCTAGAAACATGCCAGATGTAGAAATCTGTTATGCAGCTGGCTGAATCTCTGATGCATCTTGGTGGGGCTGAACCCCCCTGGCGGGTGCCTGTCTCCTCTGCGCGTGGGATGAAGGGCACTAAGAAACGCGTAGCGGACTGCTATCAGCAGGGCTCTGGCATCCTTTGCCCTGTGAAAAATGTGTTGAGAGCAAGGTGATTGCTGGGAGCAAGTGGGTAACTTTGCATGCAAAATTGGGGGCTGCCTCAGAGCAATCGATTTGGTCCCTGCTCCTGCTGCAGCGTTCAGTGGGATGATGGGGAAATTGTTTAAACTTTGCCTGTTATAGACGTTTTCCTCCCTTTTGGGGAGATGGGATGTTACTGAAGAGCTGCCGCGTTCCAGGAACTTTAATTAAAATTGGCAGGGTTCAAATACGCAAGTTTTTGTGTGATACTGAGGTATTTTGAAAAATCATGTCCTGTACGGTTCAAGCTACACCCCAAAATAAAGGCAATTTTTCAGCTTCATCTCTTTGCCTCAGTGAAGCTGAAATACTAAGAGTCTTGAGCCTCCTTGCTTGTTGTAAAACTGAATAATAATTGTGAAGAACTTGGATAGTATAGTCATGAGCATAGCATAAAAGCTGTGAGGAAACTAATAATCCTGTCTTCAGGGTCTTTAATAAAAAATGGAGAAAATGCTCTAAATGGGAGCACTGGAACTCAAACACACATAACGGCGATAAACAGTGCTTTATCCTGGGAACATCTCTCTCTTTATATTGCTTAATAACTGTGTGTGACATGGACAACTTGAGTTTGGTTTATCACTACATATTTTACTCAGTCTGATCTTCTTTGAAAAAAAGAAAAATTATGCATGGATCAGTAAGTAGAAGTATTGTGTAACTTGCTTTTACAGTAATCGGCTTGAGAATTATAGCTTTGGAAAGGTCAGATGTAACACATTCCCTGGATTTTGCTCACAGCCCACACTGATTTCAAGAGATGCCAGACATCTTTGGGAGAAGGACAAAAAGGAAGGCAGGATAAATGAGGTTATGATCAGGTAAAGCCTGCAGGCTGTGCCTTTGGAGCAGCAAGAGGGAGAGGACCGGCCGGGACCGGACCGCATGGAGAGCACAGCACAGACTGTGGTTTGTTCAGGGATGACCCTCCACCAAATTGTGTTCCTGTTACTGAGAAAATACTGCCCATCTTTCCCTGCCTTGTTTAAAATATGCCTGTGGGTCTCATAGTGCTTAAACAGGAAACCTGCCATGCCGATTCCTTTGTTATCTAGAGGAGGATTGGGTGCCCTCTCTGAAAATGCTATGCCAAACTTGTCACGGAAGCGGAGACGGCTTTCAGTTGCTCCCATAGGTTCAGAAGAATGGATCTGCAGTTTGTAGGTATTAACTTAGTGCTGTGTTCCCCTAGAGGGGTCTTGGTCACCAAGCTCAGGTGCTTTCCCAGTGAATCGGGAAGTGTTTACTGCTGAGCAGAAGGGCTGCAGCAGGTCAGATGGAGAAGGCTTCTGACGGTTTGGACGTTGTGGTGGGAGGTAAGAGATATTTACTGAGGTCTCCTTGGGCAGACAGTGGGTCTTGCTCCATGTTAACCCCGCCTAACTCAGGAGCATGATGCTGTTTCCTCCTTCAGTTTGTTCATGTTGGCTGGCAATACACTTTTTGCAGTTAAAAATATTTTGGTATTCTCTCAGACGGCTTATGTCCTTGTTTACCAGTACAGTCTGCTGAAAAGCTTTCATGCTGTTGGGTGCCTGACGCCACTCCTTAGTGGCCACTCCTGAGTGGACAGCAATGGTCTCTCTTGTTCTCCACTTCCCCTCCAAAACTGCTGTGTGCCAACAACAGTTGATGCAATTCCCTCAGAGAGATCTGTATTTCACAGCAGTTGTGAAGAAGCCTGGCATATAGTCTGTACCTGTTTGTGTTTGTGCATCCTTTGAGCTAAATGGCATCTCTATAAATTTAAGAGCAGGTATTTATAGCTGGAATTCCATAAAGTAACTGACTAAAGGCAAAATGACCAGGATAAGTATTAAATCGCAGCTTGAACCACTGTGCCTGGTGTTCACGTTGATGCTTCAGCTGTTGACATATATAAGCAAAGGAAAAGCAGAGTGGCAGAGTTAGAGGTTTATTTGTAGTTGCTCCATATCATCTTTACAGGTAGATGCAAGCAGTCACGAGTCGGACACGGCGCCTCACAGGAACAGTTGTGTTGCCTGTCAGTGGTTCTCATTACCTTTTCTGCTAGGAAACGACACTTCTGATTTACACTGTGAGCCTTTCTGATGCAAGTATTTCAGTGCTAGAATCTCCATTTCCAGTGCATGTTGGAAGGAGGTGCCTGCTGGTGAATAAGGTTTTTGAGTGTGTGTAAAAGGAGGGGAAAAAAAGGTTGAAGGCAGCAGAAGGAGCTTCTCTGCCCCCATATCATTTTTCCTGACAAGGTTTTTCTCTCTTTATTTGCCCCTGGAGCACAATGAGAGCTGCTTGGCAGAGTTTGAGCACAGGCAGTGATGGAGCACCCTGTGGCACCGAGGTCTGGCCTCTCCCTTCCAGCTCCAGGTCGCCAGCGGTGGCCTGGGCAAGGCAAAGCAAAAGGGAATGAAGGACCTTCCTGAGGTCGTCCTTCAGATCTGTATGTTCTGGGAAGAGAAACTAGGTTGCCCAAGCTCACATTAATGCTCTGTGTGCCGCATCCCGAGCAGGCAGTTGCATTTAAGGGAACATTTATGCAATATTCATCTGTTTTAGGCATATCGCTCATGTAAACTAGGAGCCTCAGCTCCTGGTGGGGCTGACAAGAAAGACGGTCCTTTTGAATCACCTTCTGGAGGAGTCTGCCTTTCTCTGTTGTCTCTGTTTTGACAAAGACAGCTCTCAGCTCCTCCCCGCTTTGTCTCAGGAGGGCTAAACTCGAAGGCACGTGTGGTCAGCTAGATATGTCATTCCAGTAACATTTTGGGAAGACCACAGAGGTACCATACATACATTACTATCTGCCTGTTTTCTGTTTAGACTAAAGCCACTTGCATTTATAAACCCCAGGCTTCTGCTTTTCTGTTCTTCCCCCTGCAGCTGGAGAGCGCTCTCAGCACAGTCACCTTGGGGAATCCCTGCCTTTCCTTCCCGACCCACCCATTTCTATGTCAACATGGGGAGGGTTTAACCTTTATGACCATGCACTTTGTTGTTGGAACTGATTCCTCAAATCTTTTCCATTCTCTTCCTTTATAAAATGACCTTACAAATCTCTCAAAGTAAAGCGAAGAGAAGGAAGACTTTGTGGCACTTGGCCAGCCTATTACGGAGGCTGACTGTAATAATTTCTTATTTCTAGACAATAAACTGTAGAACAGATCTTTTGGTCTCTCTTGACAGAGACATTTCTCAGCTACCTTTCTTATGCATCACAGCCTTTTTTCACTTGTCCAGTAAGAATCATTACTTTAGTCTTTTGAAGATATGGAGGTATAGGAAGACGGGAACCATAAAGCAACAGAATAGGGAGGGGGAAGGAAGGGGAGGGCAATGAAAAAGTCAATGTTAGATGTGTTTAGAGCATGTTTTTTCATAGGTGCTATAAAATTCTAATTAAATGCAGTATCTTGGAAGTACTTTTATGGGTCACAACAAAAGTTTGGCAGTTAAAGAAAATGCTGTTACTATATCATGTTTTACTTTATCCCCATTGGGCCAGTTTTCAGCTTTGCTTTCAGACTTAATTACGGCGCCATGAATCTAGGGGGGAGCTCTGTCAAAGCCACTGTTACCCTGGTGCAAAGCTGCAGTAACTAGGCTGCATCCTATTCTTAACTGATCTAGAGCTATAGCTTCATATTTTAGCTACCGCCAGTTACAACTTGAATGGTTTTTTATGAGAAGGCTCTGTTTAATTTGTCATGTTCTGGAGTAGAAAGCAAGTGGATGGTGCATTTCTCTTCACCCATTTTAAATCTACGAATAATGGAGCAATCGTTCTTGTGTGTGTGAATGTGAATTCAAAAGGTTCTTTAACAAAATAGGGAAAAAAAGGAAAAAAATACTTTTTGAGAAGAAAACCCAAAACCAAAGAAGGAAGCCTCGAGAAAAGTGGTAATAAGAGCTGTCTCACTTACAAGAACGAGAAAGTAAAGGTTAGATTGAAATAGTGAAGGCTGGCTGTCCTTCCTGACCCTGTGCATGGTTCAGAAAAATCCTCATGTGGCTGAGCTCTGCGATGCACAGAGCCGAGCCCAGCTGAGCAAGCCGTGCTGGGAGCAGCCCTGGGTAGGGATAATATTGCTCCTCAGGGGTTTCTCTGCCCTGGGGAAAGACACGGCTGAGTGAGACATGCTGGATCCCCAGGAGAGCCCTTGGTGTGGGCTCACCACCCTTTCTTCTCTGACTTTCTCCCAGTGCTGGCATTTGGGTTATTCGGTATCTCCCGGGTCGGCACGATCCTGCTTTCAGTCATGTGTCTGCTGTCCCCCGTGTGCACAGTGTGTCCGAGCATGATAGCGAAGTCAGCATCTAGCACCACAAACGGGACGCAGAGTACGGAGCTGGTGCTTTTGCAGGTAACGGGAGGAGAACTCGCCTGGCAATTTCTTGTCATAACTGGAACTGCTGAAAAACAGCAAGCTTTCCAAAGGTCTGCAAAGGGGACAGATCTTGAACTACTGCTACTTAAGTGCTGTTGCAGATTTTAGGGTATGTGTGTCTTGCACGGAGGCTAAAGAGCTGTCCTTGTGGCACTGGGAGCTGTTAGGCGTGTGCTACCCTTATCCTTAGGTCTCAAGGTCTAATCTGTCCCTCGGAGGTAGAATCAGTTCAGTGCATTTTACCCATTAGGACTATTCTCAAGATGCTTGCTCGTTAGCAGGAAGTGCAATTACTGCATCGTTTGTACTGATTGAACAGTCTAACGATCGTTGCTAACAGTAGTAGCTATCCTAGTTAAAAGAGCAATTGGTGCATCAAAGTCTTAGGTTTAGGAGGTGTAATTCTGCTCCCAGGAAAAATATTCCTATTTCTTCCCTAGCATGACTGTTTAGAAACTACATAAAAAGGATTAATTTTTCTTGTCAACACCAGCTATTGGCCCCTGCGCAGTGAAGGGCGTTCAGTGGGCTGGGGGCAGTGATTTGGTCCTGTGTGGCAGGTCCGTGTTCCTGCATTGTGGGTTAGAGCTGTTAACGATGCTGACATAAGCAGGCTTGATGGATTGGGGGCCTGCGTGGCAGCAAGGATGTGTCAGCATGCAGAGTTTGAAGAGAAAGCACTCTGGAAAAAAATCCATGTTGTTTTCTTCAGTTTGCTGTAAATAACGTTAAATTTTTTTTTTTTAGTAATGCATTTTTCTGGATACTGTAGTTTCCAATATGCCTGTCTAAAATGTTAAATCTATCCATAATCCACAAGGCATAGATTTAAACAAGAGCTATCCTAGAACAACTAACATATGCACAGGACTTATTTTCAGTGGAGGTGTCTGCATATGCATGTCTGTTAGGGAACAGGGACTCTGTGCCTCGGACTCGAGTCTTGAAAGAATATTTACTTCTAATATTCCATACATGGGCTCATTTTAAACTTATAAATTCCATCACAAGGTGAATATACCTGTAATGGTATTTTTAGACATTTATGTCTAGTGACACGAGCTACACTTGTATATGATTCAGAAAGTGAATATGTCTTCCCTTTTAAAATCTCCTGGAGAAGAGACACTTGCTGCAAGGTCATGTGCCCTAAATTTAGCTTTTCTTTCTGTCCCTTTGCATGTGTAGAGTTTGGCCTAGGAAGTAAAGACAGGACTTCTCATTGTTAGTACACTCATGTTTTGGTGAATTACTTTGTATTGTAATTCTATCTCATTCTATATTGCTGTAATAAAGCCATCTGAGATGAAGAATATCGAATTGAAAAAATAGTAAAGCACTACATTATGATACAAATGTAAAACAGATACCTTAAATTGCTGAAGGAACAGGAGTTTCTAATATCTACAATAATCAAAACAGTGAAAAAGGGAACAATTTTCAGGAATAATGTGGCAGTTAAAATACTTATATTTGGATATGATGATACTTAGCGTTAAAGTGGTGTTTTTACATCTTTAAAATGCTGTGCAAATATTTACCGCTTCTCAATGTTACTGTAAGGGAGATAGGGGACTATGTAGTCAGCTAGTTTTCTGGTGGTGGGGACTGAGGTCAAGGTAACCTTCAAGCTAGGCCTCTAGATGTTCCAGAGATTTCTTCATCATCGTTCTTCCATCGTCATTCCCTCTGCTGCAGGGTGGCTGTGTCCCTGGCTGGGATGGGACACTGGGATGGGGCAGGCAACGTGAGCCGCAGGATGGGAAGCAACAGGGCAAGGGAATCAAAATGGAAGTGGGAGAGCAACTGGCACCACCAAGGAGACCAGAAGGATTGGAGCACAGGGGAAATCTACTGGGCAGGGATGGGCTCCTACTGCGTTAGCTTATCCTGAAAGGCAGAGCCCGTGACAAGAGAAGAGACACGTTTCAAGGAGGCAGGATTTTTCCTAACACAAAATTCAGACAGAAAGTGCTATTTTATTTTTGAATTTAGACTTTTTGCTGTGGGGTTACCTGGAAAGCTCTGTTACCTCCATGGCCTCAGAGAACTGCATGGAGGGCAAGAAATGGAGGTGGCTGGTACTCCCTGGGGGCTGCACACAGAAATGCACTGTTGCCCTTTTGTATGTAAGGGGAAGGTTATTTTTCAAAGGCACCAAAGAGCTGAGGATGTGAAGGGAGCCGCAGATAAGCCCCTCTTTTGAGGCAGTGATCGGATGTAGGAGGTCGAGGGTCTGACCGCAGAGCTGCACCCATGGGAAGCTCTCTTAGCTTGGTGCCGTAAGTTTTGTGCATACGCTGCGCTATAAATAGCATTCAGCATGATTGCGCCTATCGTTTGAAGAAATGTGACATATTGCAGAGTGCCACATGGCAGTATGCTGTAATACTCCATTATAATGATGGAAAAATAAGCAACTGTGAAGAATCTATAATTTTAGCTGATGTACTTAATCAATAACACGTTTGCTTTACCTTGAGTAAACCAAAGTATGCTCTAGAAAGAAGAAGGGCTAGAGAAGTAGTTACAATAGATGACCAGGTCCTGATGACAGCAACATGCAGCAAAAAGCTTATTTAGTGGAGATAAAAAGTGCATCTCCCTGGAGTAACTTAGCTTCATATTTATTTTTATGGATGTGTATGACAACTTTACTTTGCAGGAATCTCTATATAATAGTAAAAACAGAAATTATGTTGCTTACTGTGAGCTAAATTGTCCCATACATTGTCAGATGGGCTAAACGCTTTCAGGATGCTATAAATTTCAATGTATCTTATTTATTGCTGCTATTATTGTTTCATTGTTAACAATAATTTGGCTCAGGGTCTTGTTGCCAGGTACTTCGTTTGTTTAAACACCAGAAAACGTATTCCATAAAAAAAGCCAGTGTATTTCAAAGCATTTGCTTGCAAATTTGACGACACTTAAGATACAGAAATGCCTTTTTTCTTCTCTTGATCCGTTTGAGGAGAAGATGCTCTGCCTTGATAGCTCTTTGAATTAATCTAATGACCTTTTCCTGCAGCTTGGGAGATGCTGGTAGGTTTGCTCCTCTCTTCTGTACTTGTGCAGCTCCTATAAAAAGATAATTTAGATCCACAGTGGGACTTGTAGTCCTCACTGTGATGGGCCCTGGAGGCCAGGGGAGGCCAGCTGCTCTCTGGGGACCAGCCTGTAGTTTGGGGGGAAACAGTGGCAATCTCGGGTGTGTTGCTTGGTTCTCTGGACCAGAAGTCCTACTGCAGCAGTCACAGACCCCACAGAGGTTTAGGATGTGGTAGCGACAATCCTAGCTGCAATTCAAAGACCATTTTAGTCTTCCCTGCTGCTTTGGCAGTGACGAGCACACAGGGTTTTCCTGATTTTGAGAATGCTGTGGTCTTGGGCAGGGTTGGAGGGGGGGAGATTGTAACCTCAGGAGCTCTGGAAGCCTCTAATCAACAGCTATTGTCAGTGCAGACAAACTCAGTTTACATCATTTTTCTGACCCTGCTTTGTGCTTTCCTTCTGTGGTAATTTTGCAAACACTGTCTGTAGGTTAGTGTGACCTTGCTGCCAGCCTCGCTTATCCTGGCTGCTGTACAGCTCCGGTCCCAGGCTGGATTTGGGGAGTTTCTGTGAACCATAGGGGCTTCTGGTGCACCGACTTCACCGGGGAAGTGAAAAGATCCTACAACCACTAAGTGCTTGTAGATTCTGCATCTCTGCACTGCAGCTGCTTGCAGGACCAGCTTATTCGGCCTGCTGGATGGAGGTGAGCTCTGATGCTGTCAGCTCTTTATCCTGTGGGCAGAGCAATGTAAATCCATATGCCACGTCACAGCATAGATTTCTGCCAGATTAGACATAGCCCACTTGGATACCTGCGGACTGCAGGCTCGCCTGTTGCCCTCAGTTTCACCTCCCTGTCCCCTCCCCTGCCTGGGGTGCCCTCACACTTCTAATTTCAGTATATGGCCTTCACTCAGACAGGCATCTGTGGGCACGAGGCTGCTGCCTCTGTGGTCCAGGTCTTGTTTCTCCTCATGTGAGCAGCCTCTTGCTAGAGGCGTGGTAGGGAGAGAGACCATTCCCATTCATGGCGGATGCAGACATGTTAGATATCATCATTTTGTACTCGGTATGAATTTACATCCTGAAGCTAAGGAGTTAAAAGAGCAACCCTGGAGTCCCTGTTCCGAGGACTGTCTACATCCAGGCATGCCCCCAAATGGAAACCTGGGCGCTCTGGCAGCCAACTGACCCAGCCATGAGGGACTTAAGAGGATGGCTGCATTGAAAAGCAGACAGAAGGTGGGGACGAAGCTCTTCCCATTAAAAGGTCTTTGCTACCAAAGTCGCCTGTTAGTAGAGATCTAGGTTTTTGGCCAAAACTTTCCCATTCTTGCTCATCCTTCTCTCGGGTTGCGCAGAAGGTGTCTGCTCCACTGCTGCTTGTATTAAAAGAAGGACCGCTTGTGGGTGGGAGAAAACAGGGCAAGCTGATCTGTTACTACCCAGGACCCCTGGGTAGTAACAGCCCCCTCATGTCCTGGGGCCTCTCAGTATGGTGGCAGAGGCAGTGCTGAGCACCTCTGTGCTGTGCCCTCAGCAAAGGGCAGTGCAGCCTGCTAGATACAGAGTGGTCTTGAAACCATGCTGCTGAATGAGTGCCACAAGGTCAAATGTCTCTGCAGGCCTGTAAGACATTGCTTGCTTGCTTTCCGAAGGTTTTTCTTTTTGGTCGTCTATGAATATAACTACCTAAGATGAAGGTGATACTTTTACATTGGAAGATGTTTTACTTCTACAGTGTGCCTTTAATAATAGAGTAGACAGAACTTCCTGCTCCAATGATGAGCACAAATGTTTGAGATGGGGAGCTACTGTTAGCATAAAAATGCTATATACAGTTTGCATCTAGTGTGGTACTCCCACTGGTTTCAGAGATTTGTACTTTAGTGCGCAGATTCCTAGAAAGTCTGTGCACATGTGAAAATATTTAAATAGAACGTTTTCCATAAGTGCTGAGAGGCACCAAGCAGATAAACTGTGACAAAGGTTAATGTTTTAAATATTCCTCACCGAATAAATAGAAGTAGGTCACCCAAGAAGGATGAATGTTTATTCTACTCATGAGAAGACCTTGATCATGTATTAAGGGGATAATATTTAACCTTTAAGGGTGAGAATACCCTATGCGCATGCAAAAATCCCATATTGCCCCACCTTGAACTTTGTATAACTGCCAAATACCTTTGCTGCACTCCCAAGTATGTCCTGTATCTGCCCAATGTATGTCTGGACTTGCATTATATAGTAATACATAATGATGTCTGGGGGTTAAAGAATCTTTGTTAAGTGCTGCTGCTGAATCAATTAATCAGTAACTATTGATTACCAGCATGTTCTATTAATTTCATTATGATGTCTAAAGGGCAATCTATAGCAATTAAATAAAAAGTCATCTGATAGCTTGTGGTAATTGAATTTGTAAATTTATTAGCTTATGTTCATTTACTCCAAATACGAGTAATTAATATTTTATGCAACTGTTTTGAAATTGAGAATTCTTTTGGGATTACTGTAATTGGGGTAGGCCAACCTATTTCTGTGGGAACCCGCAACGCTGAGGAATGCTGATAATCATCAAATAAAGGCAGGAACTCGTAATTAAGCTTCCTATCCGTGGGATCCTCTATGTACATGCAGAGAAACAAATAGACTAATTATTGATTTCCAAAGATTTTTCTATTACTGTAAACATTTTTTATCTTTCTTTGTATTTCTCATAGGCTGGGTTTGATGTTAATACAGTGCCTCGGCTGTTAATAATTTAAAAAGGTATTTATTTTGTGGGAGAGGGCCCTGATATGTTGTTATACATTCTGATTTCCAATGCAAAAACAGCTCCAGCTTTGAAACGAGGTAGAAAGGGGAAAACAGTTTCTCAACATTAGATGGACTCTGCTTTGACAAGTGCACTGTGACATATATTTTCAGCATTGACTATAACTTCACACAGTCATGCTGATCCTACGGAAAGATGGTCTACCGTTTGGAGTAATTATTCCTTAGGATTATGTCATAAATATTATGCCTGCTAGGTGAGGAGAGAACAACAGCATCTCTTGCAGAGCTTTCGAAACTCTTTCCTATTTTGCTTTCCATGGGGAAGCTAATAACTAGTATAGAGACAAATGTAGACATTATCAGGCAAAATTAAGGTATAAATCACCAAAGAGAGAATCTTTGTGTCTCTCTCTGCAGCTGTCTAGGGAAATCTGATTTTGCGCTCTATGCTCTGTGTCGTGTCTGTAATTCTGTCACGGACCATTTGTTTGCTGTCCCTGGCATGCCATTCCTCTTCACTTGAGCATGCCGCTGATAATGACATAATAGGTTAAGGGGTATCAGAAAGTCTGTCCGCACCAGTGAAGGGAGCCATCGGTAACTGGGCTGGAGGACGCGAGCTGCTGGTGGTGCTGGCTGCGATGGCTCTACGCTTGCTCTTCCAGTTCAGCTGCCGTTCTTGCCTGCATCGAAGCTTGTTCTTTGACTTGCTCTTGTGATGAAATCACTTTTTTCATGTTTGAACACGTTCAACGTTTCCCCTTCGGAATAATTAAGGGCGATGCTGATCATCTAATCATGAAGGCTGCGCTTCACTCCTGCAATGCCATATGCTGCCTGGACTCTTGTTATTGAAAGGAAGGATACGACTGTGGTGCTATCATAATAACAGCAATCAGGACTTTCTTAGGAAACTGGAACAAGTGGAGTGTTTTAGCTGACATCACCACACTTTCCAGGGGAACATATGCATCATCTTTGACAGTAAAGATTTTCCATTCTCAAGATGGAATGAACAAGAACAAGAAACGATGCTGCTTCTTGCCACAGGACTCAAGTTGGGACACTCATTTCAGCATGGAAGATCCAGAATAATTTCCTGCTCTGAGCAAAATGGAGAAATGATGTGAATGAGCATCTCTGTCATGCCATGCGAATGCCCAATCCACCGCTCTGTTGGCTGTGATACCTGTTCTGTGGGAACTGCTTCTGTGACTTTAGAAACGGGTGCATTACTGCTAAATCTGTCAGTCAGCTGTTTCTACTGTTGGACAACGTATTTCGTGAGAATAAAGAGTCCCCAACTATCAAACTTCTATTATCCGTTTGGTAACTTCAATTTGTTACCTGAAACACCTTCTCTGAAATACAAGGAGAGACGCCTTCACTGTCTCACCGTCAAGCATAGTTTCTAATCGCCTAATAATTGTTTTGTTCCTTTCCATCATCTTCCCAAATTTTAATATGTTTTGAATTATGGCTACTGGAGCTGCCTACAATGTGTGAGTAGTGCTCCAGACATGGCAAAGTCCCTTACATACCTCTTCCCTACTCCTCTTCAATGTCTTTCTCACTCGTGCACCCAAGGATCCCTTTGGTGCTGTGGCACGTTGGGTTCCACAGTCTGTTGTTGCTCGGTGGGATTTCCCTGTGCTGAGGGGTGTTATCATGTGGTGTTAGCATATGGTGTTATTTTGCTGACTTCTCTTTAATGCTCTTCCCTCCTCGGTGATACCTGAAAACTAGTGTTCCTGATGTTTTGTGTTTTGCTTTTGCCCCAGATCCTAAAACCGGTGAACAGCGCGCACGTGTGGTTGGCGACTGTGGAGCTGCAGAGGGAATGCACCTGCCCAACTGTAAGTGGCGATTTCCTCTCTTGGAAAAGCCTTTAATCCCTTTACTGTTAGGCTAAGCTGAATTTTGGCGTTTTCTCCCTTCCTTAATCGGATACCGTGCACTACAAAATAGTTAAGAAGGATGTTTTTACCAACAAACAGATCTTAATACTGGTAATATTCTGTGGTAAACTCTAGTTTCTCCAAACTCCTGCTGATAGGCATTAATAAAGGATGAAATTAGGATAATACAGTGTAATCTTTCATAGTATATATTTTTACATTACAAAAGTAATTATGATGCTGCATATTTCATCCTCTGATACCTGAACGTCTGCTGGCTTTTTCCCAGGTGTGGGATGTGAATATCTGTTGAACGCCACTGCCTTTTTCTATTATCAGTTCTACCACTTGTGTTTAGTAATGGGCTATCCTAATATGGATAAATCCACTAAACGAATTCATTTGCTAGTGAGATGTAGGTGGTGTCTTCAGAAAGAATAACGTTCTAGATTGTTTCAACTGCATCGGTCACAGACATCGCATTATTATCCTTTTACTTCCCTTATCTGTACTCTACAGTTCCTAGATTCTGTCACATATTAATTACCATTAGCTTCCTCTTGAGTTTTCAAATGATAATTAAAAATACATCTTTTTTCTAGTTGCTTTCCCTTTAAGGAAGACTGGAAACTCTTTATTTTTGCTTTATAATAGTGTTGCTTTTTCCTTTTGTGAAACTGGTTTGTTGGGCATCTAGTGAAAAATCTTAAATGCATGTGATAATAGAACAGTTTATATATTTTTTTTTCCTAGCTAATTTGACTTATAATTGTTGTGAGCTTTGTGGAATTGGCCCTTTCAAAGCAGTGTGTGTGAGTAATTATGGTTTAGACTATCCTTTTCTTTCACATAATTAATACAATCAAGTCATGATGACTTGCACTCTTGAAGCAACTAATTGCTCCTTCTGTGGTCAATTCCTTTCTGTTTACTGAGAGGAAGAGTAATATGTGACTCTATCCTTCCCCTTCCTGTACCTCCACCTTGGCTGCAATAGTGAGTTAAGAAATGCTAATCTATCACTTTTTTTTTTTTTTTTACACGTGTCTTTGAAGGCTCTTTTAATACTGTTAGCAAAAAACTTCAAGTGTATTTGATTGAAGACCCAGAGACTACTACTTTAAGAACCCTATTTTTTTCCCTAGTATGAACTCTTGGCAAGTAGCAGTTACATGGTGTGTGCTTTATCTGTTAGGGCACTGCTTCATAATTCAGAATCACTTTGGCTGTCTTGCCAATGTCTTGAACCAGTAATACTATTTAGGAGTGTCACTCATCTTTCCTGATGGACACTTTCTTAAATAGCTGTAAGCGCTGACTTGAACTCTGCACCCTTGGAAATCCCTCTGCACGATTTCCTTAATGTGAATGAGGCGAAGATATTGCTCCCGTGCGGATTACCTCTCTCCGGCTAGTCCTTTTACTGCTATTAAAGGGTATGGCCTTCCTGTAAAAGGAGGGGAGCAAAACTCATGGATCAAGTCTGACCTGGGAGGGGGAAGGAAGGTCCTGGCGAGGCAGGCGCTCCTTCTCTGTGGGAGCAGTGGGGCATGGATGGTCCCTGCGCACAGGGGGACTTTGTCCTCCTGCCCCGAGGGAAAGACGAGCAGACTGGGATCCCAAGTTGGGGGCTAGCAGATAGGAGGGCAGCAAGGAGTTTGCTCTGCCCTTACGAGCTGTAGGTGACTTGAAAATTCTCCTTGGAAGCGTATATTCAGTGAATGCTTTTATGCTAACCAAGAAAGGCAGGAGACAGATTTCTGCTCATCTTTATGGCTTTCTATCTCCTCACACCCAACACTGCAGATTTGTTTTCTTCCACAAAGACTGAAAATGCATAAAAACAAAATAGTATCCATTTGGGGTATACAGGGAAGACCTTTCACAGGCTGAATTTCCAGGTCCTCTTAACTTACACTGCATGTGGAACTGAAATTAGCGTGTGTGTGTATATGTATATGCATTAGAGGCTTCATTTTTCTCTCAGGAAGTCAAACAGCAAAAGTTCCCTTTGAATTATGAGAGCAGCACTAGATCGATGCTGGCACAAGACTTAACAAGTGTTATCCTATAGCCAGAAAATGTTTACACTAAAGATTTGGCTAGGAATTTATTTTTCCCTAGCATAAGGGTGCCTGCCTAAGCTGCCACCTGCGGTCCATGCTGTCCAGGTCAAGAGGCTTCAAAGCAGCATTGGGGCACAATGTCTCCTTTTTGCATGTATGCATACAGAAGCTGAGATTAGTCTATTTGCAAAATCCTTTTATAGTCACTTCCCTTGGTTTTCCCCCTCCCCCTTTCTTTTAAAGACATCTGTTTAAAACTCAGCTTTTAGGCCAGAGAGGGGTCTCTTGATTGCACAAGCGTGCTCCTGGCTCTCTGATTCAGCCAATTAAGGGCCCAGCTAGCTAACATTACCATTTTAATGCTACTTATTGGGTGGCACAATTTGCTGCATGTGAAGAATAGAGTTCATGCCCCACTATGTGCGAAGTGCCTTATTTGGCACGTTTGTTGTTAAAGAAATCTTTAATTAACAGCAGTTGCAGTATTTGTTTTCTGAGACTGAGGTGGGGACAGAAAAATGGAAACAAGCAGCAAACACAACGAGTAATTGTCAAGTTAAATTGTTTATGCTGTTCTGCTTAGTTTTTTTTTTTTTTAATTTTATGGTGCTCATCACTGGAAGGTTAAACTGGGTTGCTTTTATTTTGTTGCTTGCATAGGTTCTAGGAAAATATGGGGTGTGATTCTGCTCTTATTGATGTAAATCAGAGTTAACTCCAGGTTACCAGTGGAATTGCATTTGGGTAAAAATAGGCATAAGCTTTGGAAATAAAAAGGAATGAGAAAATAAGTGAGATCACTTTTTGGTTACTGAATTTGTTGAGACAAAATGATGAGAAATTGTGCTACGCGTGTTACAATCAAAAGGAAACGTGCTGAATACGGAGCTGTAAACTTGTTGTTAGTCTTAAGACTAAAACCTTTTGATAAGATTATCAAAGATCATCAAGCAGGTGGTATTAGTCCAGTTACAATGATATGCATGTATAGTTCAAATTATCTAGTTACTATGGAAAAGGCTCACTAATAAATGCGAGCTGACACAAAGAGCCCCTAGCACAAGTCATATGCGTGGGCTACGTATGGGGAAAGAGTACTGTACATAGAAACTCAGAGGAGTGTAAAACTCATAGCCCCAAAGAGATGGGGGTTGGGCGATATTGGCTAAATATGAACCAGAACAAAAATATGGCTAGTGGGCCTTGAGACCACGATAGCGGGCACACGCACTGAGGATGTGAATTCAACTGGTGTGTGGCTTGGGTTAGGGTTCACAAAAGTATTACAGGTTTAAGTGGAAAGAAACTGGGTGTGTTTTGTTGTTGGGCTTTTTTTTTTTTTTTTCATTAAAAGATAAAATTATCCTGGATGTTGGGAACATTAATGAATTGGGAGCGTCTCATAAAGGTCAGACTGCTGGCAGGTGCACATCGGCAGCTCTCTGGAGGCGCAACGATAATGACTTGTAACTACCAAAAAACTGAACGCTGCCCGAATACCGTACGCTGGAGCAACGAACGGGCAGAAAAGGTGGCAGCGCTCACGTGCTCGGGTAACAACTCGGTTGTGAAGGGCCAAAATAGAATTAATAGAATTAATAATTAATAAACAGCAGCAGCAACAACAAAACCCCAACCAACGTCCTTCCCCACGCTGCCTGCGTGGGTTGTCAGCGTGCAGAGAGGCGGTGCGTGGCCTGCGCTGCCTGCCCGGGTGGATGGTAGCTTATTCGGAGCTGCTCTGCCCGGCTCACTCGGCTTCAGAAGTGAAGCCAGTTTACCGCTGCAGAGAGCAGAGCCTCTTTGTTAGGAGAAAGCGCAAAGGCAGGCTGCGGGGAGCACAGCGGGTCTCACCCTCGTGTGCAGCCCGGAGCCCCTCAGCGGGGTCTGGGCTCCGTCCCCCCGGGCTGAGCCCTTGCGCGGCGCTGGCCTCTCGCCATTGTCTGCGCTCCACAAAAGCCCTGCTTACGCCTTCCCGGGACCCCCCGAAACAGCACGCAGCGCACCCGTCGGCTCTAACAAGGTCGGGCATGCAAGACCCGTTGCGCCTCTCGCCGTAGCGTTAGCAAACGTTTATTCCGTCCTACACGCCGTGCAGACTTCATAAAGACTTGATAATATAAAAATATAATAGCGATGCCAGACAACAGGGAGGATGCGGTGAGGAGAGGCTTAGTGTTACAGAGCCTCTCGGCAGTGTAAACGTGCTTCAGACCGAGGAAGATGGGTTCATGGTTCAGTAGTTTAAAAACAATGCAGGCTGATTATTTGTGAAGGGTTAACAAACCCTTGCGGGGGTGGTGGGGGGGGGAAGGTTAACAGCCCCCACAAAAAGAGATGGAGGTAAAAGAACAGGCAAGACAAAGACCCCTGTAAATGCAGGGTGAGTGAGAGGACCCGCTTAGGGTAAAGGCTTTGAAAGAGAAAACAGTCTCCAGAGCATATACCGAAAACCGTTTTTTGTGCATATGAGCCTAGGCTGCAAATAACCGTCGCAGGTGGGTGCAAAGCTGGGGAAAGGCAGGAAAGCCAGCTGGGCAGCGAGAGGCATGGAGGGAGGGCTGCGACCTCCGCCCTGCCTCTCTGCGGCGCTGCCGGACGCGTCTCGTCTCTGCGCTGCCTTCCGCCTGGCCTTGGCGGGACGGCCTTCCTACCTGTCCTACCCTGCGTGCTGGTGGCAAGGGCATTGCACTTCTTGGGGCAGAAAAGCGAGTTTAAACGCAGATAGGCAGGCATGAGCCGGCCCTCGGGGCTCCCGCTGCCGCCGGCTCGCGTACAAAAGGGCACGCGTCCACCCCGGGTCCTGCCTGAATTTTATGGAGGGCAGGGAGGGAGAAGGACCCGCTCACCCGCATCAGGGATGTCGGGTCACGCAGGGCTGCCGGCTGCTGAAGCCGCTTGGCAGAGGTTTGTAACGCAGCTGGGCAAAAGCCAGGATTTCCAGCACGCTGCTTTCTGTTTGTTTGCTTTAGCTGGTGTGGCACCCCAATTTAAACACCGCCCCAGGTACCTTGCTCTCCTCGATAAGCCAAATTTTGGTACAAATTCTTGTAGAAATGCTGGAGCGTTCAGATGGTGTTTTTCGGAATTTCTTCCCCAAATTCCCCTCTGAGTGGGGGCAAACCTGTGATACTGAATTGTGACTGGTCATACAAATCAGTACAAGGTAACGGAAAGCGTGGGGGATATGCTGGAGAGCTTGCGTGTCTCTACACCTGGACTTGGCTGAGGAAAGAACATCTGTCAAGCCAAATTATGAAGCAAGAAACTTTTCTTTTGTTGAGGTCATAATAAGAAATAGTGCGGGGGGCAGGGGGAAGCCCTGTAGCCAGAGCTGAAGTGAAGTACCCAGGTCATCCTTATATGCTGTTCTGAGCCACTCAGAAAAACAGGCTGGGATGTGAGCCTTTCAGAGGAGTGATTTTATTTATTTAAAAGAAAAAAAAAGCTTGCTTTATTCCAGCAATCCATTTACTTTTATAGAACTATTTAAAAATGGTAGCAGTGATTTACCAGAACAGAGCTTTATGGCAACAAGCTAATGACTTCGACTCTCAATTCATTTAAAGAAAAAAAAAAATTACTATTCCCTTGGGTTTGTTTTGCATTTTATTTGAAATGTTTCTAGTAAATTATGACTAATTTGAATCCATTCATCTCCTTTTCTCTACACATTAGCAAATAACTGCCTATTTAAACAAGAGAGGCTGCAGGAAGTCAGGCAAGAAGGAGTTGTCCTTCTCTCCCCTGAGTCCCTGTCCCGAGAACTGGTGACAGCAGCTCTCCAGGAGTGTTTGGATTTTAAAGATAAATCGAGGCAAGGTATGATCTGAATTGTGAGCCAACTGACCTCCTCCTTGAGAGATGCTACCCAGGAAGCTGCTGTACCCTAGGGAGATGACTTCCTTCCCAGGCAGCGTCAAGCTTTTTGCAGTATGGCACCCATGGAGAAGCTGAGGCTTCCCCACCGCTAGCAAGGGCACTGGAGGGATTATTGCTTGCAGTTTACAGCAGTTTTTACAAGATCTTACTTTGCTAACACAGATGGCTGTGCAAGGATGAACACAGAAACGGGAGGAAGTCTCGGAGGAAATGGGCCAGTGCAGCTTGGTTTCCAAACCATTTCAGTCGCACCAGGATTTCAGGACTGCAGTAGGTAGGAGGGGAAACCCTGCCTGTACCAGCTTCCCAGGCAGCTGCTCTCTATGGCATAAACTGGGCTCTTGGTGACCCGCAAAGCATGGCTCTCCCTGCATAGTTACTGCTACTGCGTTATTTCCCCCCAGCTCACCTTGAGACATCCTAAAACGTGACCTCAGTGGCAAGTTTGGTTTTTCTGTCAATCCGGTGGCTCCTCAGTGTTCCTACCCCAAAAAGCATCCAAAAGCCTACAGCCAAGGGAGGACAGCAGTGAGGTGGACGGGGGCAAACATAGTGTGATGATCCATTTCCATGCCTTGACTTCTGTTAACGCTCAAGGATGCGGCGAAGATGAACGCTGCCACATCGCTTGAAGAGCACAGTAAATTCAGACTGTAAACGTAGACTGAATGTGAGATTTATCTTTGCACTGCAAGACAAAGTACAGAATATTTCTGTAGAACTGCCTGTCTAACTGGACCTGTCTGAAAGTTATCTTGCTTTCTGACACAAAAACATCTCCAGAAATACACAAGTGCTGAGTGCCATGGCTGCTACCAGATCTGCCTTCTGTTGTGCCTCCTTGTGTATCGATCTGTAGCAGAAGAAGGACTTTCCCATGGAAAAACAGCTGTGCAGGGGGCGATCCTGCCAACTGTATTGTGGGACCAGCATGCGTACAGCTATACATGGGGAAAATATACGCATCTATTTGTAGAAATGGCATCCGTACAAGTGAAGGCAGTGCTGGCAGTCTGCTGAAAAGGGTTTCTGATAAGCTTGTACCACAGCTTGGTGCTTGTCTTCCAAAAATACTTAGACCCTTAAGGATGCAAATAGGTACTTTTAAGTGTTTCCCTCTCTTCTGCGCCCCTCCTCGCCCCCCCCCCCCCCCCCCCCCAGCAAATCTTTCAGATTCTTTTCTGCAGAATGCCATCTACTCGGTTGTTGCCTGCTCTGCTATTGTAGAGCTAGTTATTCCTATTTCTATATATGCACGCTCACACATGTAATATATACCTATATGTATAGCACTTTGCATGTTCCTCTCGAGTTATATCCGCTTTCCCAAACAATTTGTCTGAAAGTCTTGACTATGGTGGATTTCAATCCTGTGGAGCCCCTATTGCTCTTCGGGCATCCAAGGGACTGTCCCTGCATTTTGAGTGCTTCATTAAAGAATTTCAAAACTAGCTTTTAACAAACAGAGGAGGAGACTGGGCCAACATGGGTTACATGCAGCACTGTTGCTCATGCGTGCCATTGTATTTCTCTTTTTCGTAACAGTAGCGCTTGTCTTTTATTCAGAAGTGTACATTTGCGTTTGATGTGATACATGGCTTGTTTGGCTTTTTTTTTACTTTCTGCTATGAACTTTATTTTCTTTTGAGTATTGTGAACTGAGCGCTCGAGTAGTTTCTTCTGGAATCTCTCAATAGTTAAGAATAGAAGCGTGGCTGCAATTATACATTGCTCTTCTAAATAAAAACAGCCCAGGATTTACCTCATAAAGTTGTGGAATCTATCAGTGGACCTTTTTAAGGATAAGTTAGATAAGCACATACTGGATGTGGTTTTGTTGTAACTCAGGAAATGGAAATGCATTTAAGGGCCAGCCCTGTTTAGTAGGATTCTCTGATAAGCAGTCATCCTCAAAAATCATAACTGAAAGGGAAGTCTCAGAGGACTAGGTAAAAGCAATGTATGCCTATCCTTAACTGTCCTTTATAGTTAGAAAGTTTTTCCTTACATGTAATCTAAAGTTTCCATCTCCAAGTCTGTAACTTAAGCCTGTTACTTCACCTACTATCTGCAGAGGACAGGCGAAACAGATTTATCCCCTTTTTCTTTGCATCAGCATTTTCCATACTTGGAAGGTTATGATGTCTCTCCGTAGATTTTCCTTTTCTGGACTAAACTGACTCTCTTCTCCTGTGCTCTGACTATGGGATGTGGTTTCTAGACCTCTGTTCCATCATTACTGTTTTCTTCAGTTTTCTTAGCACGCTCTGATTTCATTTATTCTGTTGTCTTATTTGACCTTTTCATAACAGCAGAAACCAACTCTTGTTTGGCCAGAAACCCACTCCAACCCTTAGATCCTTTTCTGCAGAGCTGGCATTTAGTCTCTCATTCCTCATCGCGTATTTGTACAACGGATCAGTTTTACCTCTGTGCTGTACTTGCACTGCTGAATTGCATCCTGTTTCTTTTTCCACATTGTTAATACAATTTGAAAAAATCATTCTGAGTTCAAATCTTGCTCTACAAAAGACTGCAGTTTTGTATAGCTTGGCATTTTCTTCACATTTTAATAAGAATACTCTTGATTTAATCATTGCAGGCATTAATGAAAATATTAGATAGCTTGACAGAGGGGAGCTCCCTGTTTGATACACAGTTCTGATTTTACAGTGAACCACTGATGACTACATTGTCATTAGGAATCAGTTTTGTGCTCATTCACAGAAATTGCAGGTAGGTAGTTTTCTAGGTCGCTTACAAGAAAGCGTGAAAGGCAAAAACCTTTACATGGTGCTTTTGCCTGCTTGTAAGGTTCCTTGTCACAGGAATAAATCACTGATGTTCGGCTACTTAAGGTCCAAATTGAATTTCTTCATTTCATCAGAGAGAATAGTTATCTCTAATCTCTTCCATTGACTTGTTAGCAAGATCCATCTCCTTGTTCCAAAAGTTGCTGTTAAATACTTGGATGTAACCTAACCTTCCCTTTCTTTTTATCTAATGAGTTTATAGGTTCTCTTCTTTTTGTCTTTTATGTCCCTTAGTCATTGAAACGGTAATTATCCTTTCTCATTTTGTCTTCTGTACTTGGTGTATCCTGTGGTAGTTTGGGTCCTTGATTCCTCTCGTTGTGTGACTTCTTTCCCCCCCCCCCCCCCCCCCCCCAGATTTTTCTTTGTTTCTGTTTCGGCTGTGAAGGTCATCTGAAGAGCTTTGTGAACAGCCATAGTTACCCTTCCCATGCCCCTGTGCATGGGGTGAGCTTGCCGTCGTGCATCTCCCAGGTCTCTTTCTGCCTGCTCCACTATGGTCTTTCACAGTATCTTCCCAAGAGGTCTCCCTGCTAGATTGCTGACAGACCCGAAACTGTTTTTTTGAAGTCCATTTTCTGTCCTGCTCCGGCACTGTTCTTCCTTCAGAGCAAATTCATCATCATCATCTCACAGCCATTTTGGCTCAAATTACCTTTCTGCCTTTTAGATTCGCAGGCAGCCCTCTCTGCTGAGGCTGGGGAGGTGTCTCATTGCCCACTGGGCCAGCAGGGAAGAGAAAACAGTCTGTTGATCCTCTTTTTTTTTTTTTTTCCCCCCCACACCTGCACAGGGTAGTGTTGCCTTTTCTGTTCTCTGTGGACCGCCTACATGCACATATGTATACCCACTTACAGAAAAGCGGAAGAGCAGCCTCCGCAATTCTGCTTGCTAAAGCAGGACAGCAGAAATACCCCGGTCTTGGCCAAGAACAAGCTACTTAGATTGCTTTCAAATCATTTATTTAGATACAAGTGAAAAAACTCCCTAACAGCAGCAGGCTGGCGGGTTTGTGAACCTGGCAAGGTCTGCAGAAGGAGGTAATATCTTTTGTTAGGCCAGTTGATACAGTTCAGAAAAACAGAAGAGCCTCAGGCTCACAAGCAGCGATGTTCAAAGCTAAATACGATTTGAAGACAGTTGTTCCCAGTTTAACCAGATATGATAATTGTTTGGACTGTGGGAGAGAAAAGAGAGTTGCTGCTTGGAGCCGAGGGAAGTGGGGGTTAGCAGCTGGTGAGAGATGATGTGGCTCTCCCTGAGAAACACAGGGAATTTATTGCTGTTAGAACTTGCAAGCCTGCCCTTTGCTGCATGCCATTTACCACTTTAGCTGGTTCTTACATACAAGACCTTTCTGCCTCCCAATAGAAAAGAGGAAAGCAAAAGTAATTGTTCCCCCCCACCCCCCCGAAAGCAAAGGTCTCCGGTTTGCTGTGTTTTAGCACAAGCAGTCACTCTCCCTCGATAGCATCTTGCTAGAACAGCACGGATGCTGCTGCCTGGAAAATGGCTCTGTGCAGTATGAATTTGCATGGAGCTTGTATATATGGAGCAATGCAGCTGTTTGGTAGAAACAAAATTCCCCCTTCTGCCTCCGATTTACTATCTATATAATAGCTAGATTAGCCTCAACAGCCAGGCAAAAATAATAAGCATTTTGATTAAGACAAGCTGGAAAGGGGCCAAACACCAATAAAATTAGAAAGAACCTGGCCTCTTCAGATTAAATGAATTGCCTGCGTAATGAGGAAAAAAAAAAAGTTTAAATTAGCTAACCACTGTCCCAAAATGAAGCATCAGTAGTCTTTATTACTGGAAATCTGTAGAATCTGAAAACAAATTGTTCTATTTTTCATTAATGCTTAATTTAGCTGATAAGCAGAGAGTTGCAAAATCATTTAGCAGAAGAAGTTATTACATGAGATACGTTGAGGTCTCCCCGTTGGGCGCTGGTGTTTTCTTGCGTGGCGCAGACGGTTTCTAGCACTTCCCTGACACACAGCCCCTCAGCCTTCTTCCTCCTCTGAAGAGGAGCAACTCCGTTGCCTGGCAGGGCTGGTGGTGCTCTGAGCTCTGAGAGTCCTGGACAGGGTGCTCTTACAGCGGCCACCACTGAATAAAAGCCCACACGTTTTTGTTGCAACTTGTAGAGAGCACAAAATATCTTAAATGGAGGTGCTAATAGCGCAGCTGTAGCAGTGCACCTTACTAGCCAAAATAGATGGGCTTTATTAGCCTTCCCAGATCATTCTGGCCCACCGGCTGTGATCCAGCACCCTCCCTCCTGGAGAGGAGGAGCCCACGGCTGGAGAAGGATGCCCATTTGGGCACCCTGAGTGAGCTGCTCTGCCGTAGCTGGGAAGTCACAAAGATGGTGTTAAAGTTCATTCAAGCGCAGGAAGCATTTGAATTCAGAGGCAGGTTCTATCCGACCTGTGTTTGAATCTCCATGAGGTAAAAGCTGTAATCCATGTACACCTTCTGTTCTTCTTAGATTTTTAAGCTTTCCTTTCCTGGGGTGGCCCAGTTCTCCCAGGTTGCCTGCCCACAGCTATCCCAAACACTGCACACTGGCAGCATTGTAAATAAGTGCAGGATTTTTCTCTCCTGACATACCTATAAAAGTTTAACAATGAACATCTGCATATGCCTATATTGTAGTGGTACCTGCTCCTTCAAGAGGCACATGAGGATCTACAGCAGGCTCAGTGCCTCCTGGTAGATTAATTCTCTCTAACGAGAGTGCGAGCAGCCTGACGGAGTGACGGGCGTCTTTCACTTGGGGGCTGTCCACCATTACTTAACCCACCCTTTTGTAACAGTAGTGGGTCTTTGACAGCAATACTTCATGTTCCTCATTAGCAACCACCAAAAACTTGACATGTGACTCCTGTCCAGTGTCCATCTGTACCATGTTGTCCCCAGCACCTCTGAAAGTGGGGATGAGGTCCTCATGTGGAGGGTGGAAAATCCCCCCCAAATACCTCTGAATGCAGATAACTGTCCTCTGCCTGCACTGAGGAGGTGAGGATTGCGCAGCTGCATGCAGCTGGGTGCCAAACATCGGTCATCCCAGCCGTCGGCTATAAAATGTGTAGTAAGCTGGAAAAATGCAGATGCAATGGAGGGTTATCGAATACTTTGTTGTCCTGAATTTGAACAGTGGCAGAGGGGATGGCTGTGTATGTCAGTGACTGCTGGAGGGTGTCTTAAAATTGCTCTGATTTCTTTGAGAGGTCTTCCCAATATTTCTTTACTCACTTTGCAGACTTAAGGTTAAAAATGGGTGTTTCAGGGCATCTCCAAGCGTGAGCTGAGCTGCTTTGGCAGAGGCCTTTGCTCTTATCGAGGGAGAGCTTCCTTTCACAGAGGAGTTGCCTCCTGGACCTCTGCTTAGGGAAACAAATGCTTCTAGCCTGGGTTCATGGCCTGCTGGCCCCAACACCCCCCGCCCCCCTTACTGGGTGGCTGCATATGCCAGCAAAAACTTTCTTCTATGCAGAGAATCTCTTCATAGGCAGTAACTGTAGGGAGACTTGCACATCGTGAAGGAAGCCTTATAAATGTTCTTGGAGTTAGTGCTAACACCTGCATTTGTGAGTAAGAAAACTGAGTCGCTCACAAAGTGACTTGGCCATGGTTAGAATTAATTTTGTGTAAGATCTGATAAAAGAATCTAGACTGCTAAGATTTTTCCTATCGGGGAGTTTTGTGTAAAGTTTGTGTTTGTTTTTTTTTTTTTTAGTTCTAAACTTCATCTAAGATGTATTTCAGTCAGCAGAGTTTTTCCTTTACTCCTGCTTGTTTCTTGGAGCGTGTATGTGTATATATAAAAGCAGAAAGTTTTGCTCCACATAGCAATATATTGCTTTTCCTCTGTTTTTTGTCTTTTTTTTTTTTAAAGGCATTCCTGGAGCTTCACACTTCTGTTTTTTTTTAGCTTGTGTTTGTGACTCTGCAGACTTTCAGATCTCATTTGTTTGCTTTTTAATTGCCAAAGGGAAGCAAGACAGAAATTCACTGAAAGCAATTTAACACCTCTGTCCCGAGAGATGGGTAGGTTTTTAGGTTTTTTTTTTTTTGCTTACAGAGGAAAATACGCTTAAAAAAAGTAATTTAAAGATAACCGTGTTGCTTGTAGTAACTGTCAGTCTACAAAAAAACCCTACTTAATTCTAATAGAAAGTTGGTCTAGATGAAAACACATTTCTTTAACATCTGAGTTTAATAAAGAGCAGTTTTTAGCTTCTAAGTCACCACGGGGTAATTCCCCTGGAAGTGGAGCAGAGCTGCGCTGGCTTGTGCAGCATTAGGTGCAAACCCTGCCTCTGGGCTGGTGGCCAACCCGTGAGGCTGGGTGGCTGGTCCTGGGCAGGAAGGACGGGGAATGGCAAGCCCCACGGGGATGGCCACTGAGGAGCATCGCTATGGATGGGGTGGTGGGCAAGGATGGCCCCAGAGCATCCAGGGGGCTCTGAGGCTTGGGGAAACGTGGAGCCACCCTGGGGAGCGATGCTTGGAGCAGGCCAGGTGCTGGAGAGGAGGCAGAGGTGCTTGCCATGTGCTGAGGTATGGGATTCAGTCAAAGAGAAGTAAAGTATTTTAAGTAATAAGTATACTTTGCTAGAGCCTTGGGGTGCAAGGAATTTTTTTCTAGGGAAGGACAAGGGGTTAAATTGAAGGGTGGGCGGTCAGGGGCTTGGGAGAGCTCAGAGCGAGGGGTGTAAGCGTAGGAGGAATGAGTGGAGAAGCAGTTGTGGCAAGGGGCTATTAACTGTTAGAGGAGAGAGGAAAGGAGGGGCTGATCTAAAAGCTCAGGACTGACTGCTCCAGTGAGAGCATCCTCAGTCCCATCTCAGTAAGGGGATTACCATTATTAGAGCTCTGTCTGGCACTTAGCTATTGTTACAGTCTGATTCATACCTGTAAAGCGACTAGATGGAAAAGGCCTTTTTACTCAACAGGTCCCCTGCCTTTCTGCGCTCAGAGCCGCCTCTGCTGTTGTGAATAGCAAACACAGCCATTTACTGCTTTTTACCCCCATTTCGCTGCGTTAGGGCTGCAGGACAGAGGGAGAGCAAGCCATGTCATTGCTCCTCTGGCGCTGCTGGTGCTCAGTCCTTGCCAGGTTCAATCTTGCCAGGTCTTCTCTTCTCCAGCCTCTTTCAGTGCCATAGAGACAAAGCAGGGTTCCTGCCCACCTACTGGGGAACTGCTGCTCCCCCGTGTTTTGCCTAGGACTGCTTACATCAGTTGCAAAGTGACTCTCACTCCAGGGTAATCAGATCTTACTCTTTCTCTGCAGTGGTGCAAGTAATCACACGAGGCAATGGGAACATGAAGCAAGGCTCTGCTTTGGGCTGCCGGAGCATTATGACTACCAGCAGCCCAGGCTAACCAGAATCGTCTTGTTGTTTCTTTGTGTTCCCCGTGTTTGTCTGTCACCTGCTGCTTAAACTACTAATTCTTTGGGTAAAGCGTCTTTATCCTACAGGAGCGTGGCTTTTAGTGACAGCAGTGCCCTGTTGCCTTGCTGTTAGCTGCTCCACGTCTGTAACGGCGCTCCCTGGTCCAGAGCAGGAGGTGTCCATCTGCCTTTGGAAGCGGTGTCTGCCAAAACGGCTCCCATGGAGGCTTTACCTACAGAGCTGCAGGTTTCCCTGGTTATGAAACAAGCCTTTTATCACCGTCCAAGTTAACAAAAATCATTATCAGAACGTAGCAGTGAGTGCTTGAATTTGGACAACAATAGTAGTGACTGTGAAGTGGAATGACGTTTGAGTTAGCTACCAGGCAGCAATGTAGCCTTCTAACAAATTAAAATAAGATGATGTGATGGTTTAAGCTTTAAATTACGTTTCTCGGGGAGGGTGGTAGACCCAGCTATCAGCTTTTAATTTTGATGAATATTGCTTGGTTGATACTTGTTTAATACCTTCTAGCTGGTGTTGGGGTTGCCTTTGCGAGCAGCGTTGTTGTTCACGGTGTTGGTTTCAGCATTCTGCGTCGTTATATTGTTACACCTGCCACAAAACAGCACCTGCACCTGAAGGGATGGCTCTGGAGTGGGAGAAATTTCTGTTCAGCTCAAAAGAGGCAAGAATGGCTGCGAATTAGAAAACTATATTTATTACCAGCTGTCCTCAGCACCATCATCTGCTTCCTTAGACGCTTTGGGAGAATTTGACTTCTAAGAGAGAGTTTTGCGCAGCGCGCTTCCAGAACAAGGCTTCGTGGAGGTGCAGCTGTTTCAAGTCAACTTCTGATTAGAGCTTTAAAGATTATCACAGTAGTCTGTCAGCTTCTGTTTAGTTCATCTGTGACTTGACTTCCAGACGAGGCTATTATTTGCTTGTTACTTTGTTTTTAAAAATTACTTTTGTTTCGGTCGAGTTGCATCGAAAACGAATGTGCATTTTTAATTACTTGACTGTTTTATCTTTTAAATGAGGCAGGTGCTGAATGTTGAAAGCGGCATATGTGAATTTGGTACCTGGGATATAGAAATAACAGACTTGGAGCCATATAGCTGTGGCTATCTGGGAACTGTGTTAATTATTATTTTTACTCCTGCATAATGACAAAAAGGTTAATCTCCCCTTTAGTTTAGCTCATGAAACAATTGGCAAAAATGGAACTTTTCCTGTGTTCCTGATTCTTGCCTTTTACCTCCCTAGTCTGTGCTTCAAATTGTATGGAAGGTTTGAAGATGTTTAAGGCAAACTGCCTCGATCATGCCGTGAGTTAATTACAGTGTCTTTAGCTGCGACATGGGAGTCCTGGCTCAATTAGCAGCCACAGTACTAACAGGGGTAGCAGAGGGAAGTGGGAGCAACGCCTCAAGCTGTGGAAGAACCTTTACAAAACACTGAGTTTACAGAAGACTCTTCTTGTCGGACAGACGTCAGAGCTTCTTATATCAAATGATTGGTGCATTTAATCCAGTCCGCACGAGGCAGGAATGAAAAGTCCTGCATATACTGTCCAATTGTAGCATCCTTAGGCAACACTGAAAGCCAGTCCCCTCATGCTTAAATCTAGCTGAAGTCAATGACTAGTGTGATTTAAGCAGATGTTTAAGGGTTATTGTGGATGGGGATAGTGAGCTCCAGAACCTGTCATGGCATCTCTCACAGACGGTTAGGTGTCAGTCAGTCCCCTGCCCATAATTGCTCCCAAAGTGACCGATTACTGGCTGAGAGAAGAGGCGATGGTAATGAGCCACATACACGAATCCATGTCATATGATTGTATACATTGCGGTTGCTGATGGTTGGTATGAAATACAGAACGCATTGTGCAAAAAGGCACAGCACAAAATTTGTACTTGCACCCACTGGGCAGAAGGGGGTTTGACCCTGGGAAAAGTAAATGCCCTGTGAGTAGCTCACTGCCGTATTGTGGCAGTCAGTAGTACAGTAGGAGGAGGATTGAAAGTGCTTTCTAATTAAGTCAAGGAACAAAATAGCCCGAGGAGAAAGATTTTGAATTTAAATAGAGCCCCAAGGAAATCTGAAAGAAGGGATTAGATACAAGAGCAAATGCGTTCCCAGTCTGGGGTAGACTGCTGTAGCGCAGCCTGCGAAAGAGGTAAAGCTTGCAAAAAACCCCCGTGATTTTAACCACGCAGCTAGGTAGACATCTAAAGCTTGTGATCTTGATCAGAGTGAGAAAAGCCGTTCATGTTGGGATCAATGACAAGGCACAGCGTTTAAGATCATGTTATTTGGATTTTGTAAATAATTGCAGATTTGTTCTGACTTATGTCAAGGCTATTTTTCATTTGCCTTTGTATTTACTGGGCTTTCTGTCCTCCCCCTCCAAATAGCGGAAATACTGGACCACGTTGTCAGTGCTTGCATCTTGCCCTGCTCCTGTAGGGTACCCACGAGGCAGAAGGAAGCAGCTCAGAAGAGGTGCGTGGTGTTGGAGCTGGTAACATATTACAGTCTTCTGGCAGAGGTCACCCTTCATTTCCTCCTTCCCCTTCCCTTATCCTCTCTCATGTATGCATGGGGGATTGTTTTTCCACCTGCTGAAGGTCGGCTATGTTTTTGTGGTGAGGCTGTGGGCTGTATTTGTGCCATGGTGAGGAGGCTTGCTGCGGCATGTGGACCTTGACTGTGAGTACTGTGGTTCCCACCTTGTCCCCAAATGTGATTTAACTAAGGCTGAATCCTCTTGCTGCTACAGTACAGGGAGTTTCTCAACATATGATGGTTTTACCATAGCCTGTGAGTAACCAAATGCTCCATTCTCTTCATCTTTGATTACGAAAAGGGACTCTGGAGACTTTTGCGAAGTCTTTCACCTAGACCCTCAAAATTATCCTAGGGGAATAACGGAAATACTATGTTCCCCTGCATATCAGGCACTGTAAGGTGATATTTGCTGTGGTTGTGCATGGAGGAAAAGTAGGAATGCCTTTCCTTCTCACCTTTTATTTTCTAGTTCTTCTCTGGCAGATTCATTTCCTTGTATGTACTTAGAAACTCTAGAGATTTATTTTTCCTTTTAACAGGAGTACAAGCACACAACTTTCTTCCCCTCTCATTGCTGTGGGAGTTGCATACAGATCCAATTTGCCCAGATAAGAATGCACTCTGAAGTGATGGGTTCAGTAATAAAGTGAATTAACTTAATTATAAGAATGACTTTGTAAAATGAAGTTAACGAAGGGAAGAGGCTAAACCTGTCTCGGCATTTGTATGCACTTGTAGGAGTAAGTAACATTCAGAACATGTTAAATATTGTCTTCCCTTTGTGCTTCTGTCGGGGAGCGAAGACTGTTTCTCTTATCCAATGTTGTTATTTATGTAGCAATGTTAATTCACAACGAAAGGAGCTGCTATTTCTTCGTAAGTGTAGGAATATATAATGGTTGCCAGCACGTGTAGGAGGAGCTCTTGTGCTTCCTTCACTTTGAAGGCAAGGCACAAAGCTAAGTGTCATGATGGTGGGTGCAACGTAATGTGGCAGAAGCTGGTGGGCGATGGACTCGACCAACCCTTTCTTCTAGTCCTATCTGATTCCTTGAATTTATATACAACAGTATACATGCTGTGCTATGGTCTTATTTACTGCATTTTTAGTCCATGACTGCAATTGAAAAAAAATAATTGCGCTGGACCAGGCAGGGGGATAACACATCGGTGCCTTCTCTTGAGCGGCCGCTCCCAAACAGATGCTTTGAGATTCATTAAAAGAAGCAATCATTTGAATAAAATATTTAAGTTTTTTTCCAAATTTCCAGGAGATATTTTTCTGGTAGACCAACAGTCCGTCACAGATTCTAACTCTTCAGATAAAAGAGCATCTTTAGCAGACATGCTAAACTTAACGCCTCTGACACCCAATCCTTTTCCTGTAACAAAGCTGAATCTTGCCAGTTCATTGGCAAAACAAGGGGGAAGCCACAGAATGGTGATATTAGTAAGAAAAGGATATAAAAGAGGATTAAAGCAGAATAGATTTTGCTGGAGGGTTTCCTACCTGTTATAAAAGTTATTTTCAACTTAATAGCACTTCTCACAGCTGATAATGCAGACACACGAACAAAAGAGCTAAGTGCACTTGGAACAGCTTGAAAGGAATGTCAAAATGACTTAAAATAGGCAGAGAATATTAACTACAAAGATTTAAATCTACAGGACTATGCTGTGTTAATTGCTCAAAGTCTGCCTTACCACAGAGTCGACACCAGCTGGCATTTAAAATGTCACAGAGGGAACCACCAGTGCTTCCGAATATCCAGCTTTTATTCAGGTGTCTGACTGGGAGCAGAAATCTTCACAACATCTGGCCCCAGCTGCATCCACAGAGCGTTTGAAAACCCTAGCGCTGAGCGAAAGGGAGCCACGCATCCCCGTGGGGCTTCCCGGCACCAAGGGAGCCTGCACAACGCTTACTGCTCTCCCCTGCGACACAAGGCACGTGCCGCTGCGTGGAGAGATATAGTGTGCAGACTCTGCGCCGAAGGAGTGGGGATTGGGAGCTTTCCTGCACGGGCAGGTCTGTGCTCCCCGAGGCGTGGGGCTGGGCTTCTCCCCAGCGCTTATGCAAGTTTTATGAGGGGTCTGTTCTCTCCCCATGTGTTTGGTATATGGGTAACCAGCAGGCAGGCCGGCTCTGGCCAGTGGGATTTACTGTGTTTGCCAAAACCTGTGTACAGTTCTCCTTTACACCATTTACACAATTATAAGCCTAGTTACTCAATGGAAACCAGTGTCTGTGGCCTGGCTTTGTGCTAGAGGTCCAGATTTGGACCCCGCTTGACTTATTAATGGCTTCAAAATATATTCACTCTTCTCATTGGTAACTGGGATGAAACAGATCACCGTGAAGATTTATTGTTTGCTGCTAATCACTGCAGAGACTAGAAATTTGAACTAGGGCCAAGCTGAGCATATGGCAAGCCAGTCCCAATCTACCGCAGCCCTAAGCCACCACAATTTGGGCAAAGGTGTTTAAATAGTGTTCAGTTACAAAATATTTGATATCAACTAGTCCACCTTCAATAAAGCACGTCCATCTAAATTTATCATAGTTGTATCCTGGGCCATTAGCCGTGACAGACCATCAGTCCAGAGCCTCAGCTGGCTGGCATCCGTGCATCGCAGGCCGTAGAGCGGGCAATAGCTGCTGCGCAGGTCCCACGCACCAGCCGGCGGGGCTGTGCTGTGGCCGCAGGGCCTGCTTCTGGTTGCGGCTTTCCCCAGGCCCTGCACCTCCTCCTGGGTTGCCGCTGCGGGAAATCCCCTGGCACGGCACAGGGAAGGGTCCCAGGGCCCCTGGCACGGTGTGTCAAGGGCCGTCCCTTTCGATGGTGGACCTCCTGGTCTCCTCCCAGCAACCAGGTGATGAACAGCTCAGACTGGGCACCTGAGCTGACTTCATCCCTTGAAGGGGGGTGAGAGAAGAGGAATGGCTGCTGCATTATGTCTTTTCCCTTTGGCAACAGACAATATGCTGAGCACCAATGTGCTAAGCAGGGCGCTAAAGTCTGCCAGGGCTTTGGGTTCAGATCCCCACCTTCAAGCTTGCTTATTGCTAACCAGTGGTTCAAGAGAAAATTTACCACGTTAACCAACTAATAACGTGAACATAGATTTATTTTAAAACAACATGAACAAACTCATTGTTATGTTTTGCTGAAGAACTCTCCGGACCATTTTGTGCATCTCCTAATTATAATTTCTTTTTGCCACTGTTAAGCACAGCAGACTATGGCAGAGCTATAACCATCCTTCATTAGTTATAAATAATGAGCCTATTCTGTGGCAACTGTGCCACCCAAGGCCACATACACTGGCTAATGTTCTTCAAACATTATGTGCTCCTGCACCTAATTTAGCATTTATCATTAGGGGAACATTGGAAATGGTGATTATAAAGAGACCTGGCCCACTAACAGTTAACTTAGATTCCTCTCTGTAGAGTCTTATTGAGTGTTACTTTTATTCCTCTTCAGCATTCAACCTCAGAAAGACAGACTTTTATTTTTGACAACGTATGGAAATACTACGATACTCTATATTTTTCGTTTGTGGTTTAACGTCATAGCTAATTGTGTGTCCCTCCCTCCACACAGAGAATGAATTGATTTTCCAACTGTAACAATTAAGCTTTATATTTTTCTGTAATGCTTGCAGATGGTACAGATACAGAAAACGCCAGTGTCCCCTGTTGATGCATTGACACTATCTTTTTTCCCCCCTATGTTATGTTAATCAGTGCTTGGTCGAGACTGTTTTGAGAAATCTCATTAGGAAGTTTCCCTTTTTCTCTTTTTTTTTTTTCCTGGAATAGCGTACACCCACCCTAAAGGTCTGATTCTGAGTGCAGATCCTTTAGAAATCATCTCATGTCTGAGGCAGTTTAGAGAAATGTGAGTGATAGCTTGTATGAGACCAGAGGATGTTTATCTGAAAGGTGCAAGACTGAGAGAGGAATAAGAGTAATGTAAGAAATTTGTACTGTGTTGGAAAAAAAAAGAAGTTTTTGATATAGAAAGAGGTCTGGCCATGGTTAGCTGCAAACGCAGAGAATGTGGCCTCAGTCAAATGTTGCTCACTGGCTGTAGCTTCTCCTGTTGTGTTGTCTAAATTTAGTGCGTGAAAGGCAACTTACTGATACTTAAGAAAAAAGAAGGGGAGACACAAAAGAGTAAGATCTGCCTCTGGTCGCTTTAGGGGCCGGCAGCCCCACTGAGCATGACGAACAATGATGTTACCAGTAAGCCAGAGTGTGCAAAATCCATTTGCATGTATGATGTTACCTTTTGTCAGATCAACCGCATGTGGTAGCGGAGCCATAACAAAGAATAAACAGAGATGGTCCGCGAAGGCCCAACACACGGGCCTTTCAGTGTAACAGCTCTCACTCCCGACTCAGGATGAAAGCTTGACAGAGGACGAGCGTCCCTCTCCCAGTAGGAAACTACTGAGTTGTAAAAGAAGTGAAAAAACGTGGGTGAGGAGAGAGGGAAGGAAGAAGGAGGCCCATTGGCAAAGGCAGTCGAGATAATAAGAGCTGGAGTGAAAAGTGTGAGGACAAGCAGTGAGGAAAAAAAAAAGGGAGGAAAAGTTTGAGAGGGAAGACAAGCTACCACTTTAAATATGGTTATATGCAACAACTGATCTGCACAGACAAAAATAGGCGGAATGCAAATAACAGTCCAGATTTTAAGAGCTCAGCTCTCCAGCGTGTACATAGAGAGTGCGTGTGTGGGGACGATTCAGCTATATCGGATCTTCCTCCTGGTCTGCTCTCGCTGCTGTGATTTCCTCTAGGTTGCAAACTCTTTGTTTTGATAAAGTTAATTACTTTGTCAGTGTTGGGGTTTCTTTTCTTTTCCTGAGTTTTCCAGACTGCAAAATGTGTTTTAGATACTGAAGCTCAAATGTATTTCTTCCGCGTCCTCCGCCAGAACACATCTCTGTTAACTTGATGCACGGGTAGAAAGTAAACTTTGATGTCGGTGCTATTCTGGGCTGTTTAAATTGACTTTCCAGAGCAAAAAGTCTTTTCACTGATGTCAATGGAGCCAAATTAGCTAGAGTAATTGAGATCAGAATCCATCTATTTACCTTTCTTTAGTGTTAGGAGCTCCAAATACAGTCATTTCATTATGAAAATGAAGCACCAGCCCAGCAGACTGTATCCAGTGTAAAAAAACTTCTGTTTGTGTGGCAGTTTTGTCTCTCCCTCTGAGAAATACGCTGTAGAAATGGTGCCGCCTCCAAGACAGCAGAATGGGATTATGGGCTGTTGCTATTAGTCATATTTTTCTCACAACTGACTTTTTTTTCTCCTGTCAGTTATGGACTTATAATATTCTCTGCCTCAGAAATACCCGAGACTTTGTTAGAACAATGTTCGCAACTCGCTGTAACCCCAAGCAGTTAAAGGCCATGCTATCGATCTCTCCCCCAAAGCTAACTAATTCTAATACGTTTTAATACGAGATAGAGTAATGTGCACAGATCAAGGCTGGGGGCACACATTGTCAGCAGCCTGAAATGATGAACCCTATGGCCCACTGCTCATAGACGTTTCCATGGCTCTTGGGCAATGCTGCTGGAAGCCAGGAAGGTGCAAAATGGGATATGGGTGGCAGTAAACGTGGGGATACAGCTGTAGTGAGACATGTTACTACTGCTCTTATAGATCATCTATAAAAAGAGGGCACATTAGTGCCTACAGACTAGTAAATCTTTAGAAGGAATTAAATAATCATTCAGAGGTGACTCAGGCTCAGAGCAGTTTGCTTAGAAGAAGAAAACCACAATGTAATGGATTTCTTCATGTGTCAAGAGATGACCTCCAGCCTTACTGACCTTTCCACTTGCTAGACTAAAGTCTATATGGGAGAAACATCAGTGAATTCTGTTCATGTCGATCAAAAGCTGCCAGCTATTTTCATTTCCCAAATCATTTCTATGGTGAATCTTGTTATGTGCTTTCTAAATATTACTTAGTTCCTTAGAATAAGTACTTCAGAAGTTATTTTGCTTTTAATGTTTGTTAACTTTGTGATTGTTCATCTATTCCGTACTTTTTGGAATGCTCCACTGGCTATATCAGGATTCCTCAGAAATAACCTTTCTTTTTGTCTCTTTGGTTCTGCAACTTGATTTACTATGGAGAAACCTAAGCCACAAAATTAGATGCAGATCCTAATTTCCAAGTCTTGTGCCTATTCAGAACTCAGCTTTGATTAATCTCTGTTGCTGCCTAAAGAAGAAGGCAGAGATTTAAGCAAATAGTTATTTTAAAATAAATCTAAAGAATCTCAGTTTTACAAATTCTTAGCTGAGTTTCATCTCTCTGAGATTGGACTTGTTTGTAGTCTTTCAGACTATCAGCTGTCCTTGGATACCTGGAATAGCAAGTTTTGGTTTAAGCATGGAGCTGTACCCAGAGGAGGAGATGTTGACAGGAGCAGAGGCAGGAGAATTTGGCTTCCTGTCTGTGCACGGCAGAACTGAGGGCATAAACCTTGGCAATGGGACTCGTCTGTCTCATGTATGAAAGTATTCTTCTACAAAGACCATTCATATTCTGCTGAAATCCAGACCAGTGTATAGGCAAATGCCAAAGTGCTAGACCACGTTCTTCCTGTTTTTTACGTGTTAATTTCATGCTCCTCTAGCGTGGAATAAAGATGATAAAACACATCCAAGGCATTTTGGGAGACATTCCTGCCCTGGCAGGGGTTTCCTGTTTCCAAAAGCCTCTAAAGCTCTAACAGCTCCTTCTTCACTTGGACAAGAGAGAGAAAGTACCAGGTCATCCTCCAAACACAAAAGCTCTTTGCAATTGTATTAAAGAACAATATCTGTATGGCAGCACTGCAGGGATGGTGGCAAATACCCATGCTATTCCCCTCTGAAAGAGCCCAGGATGGCACGTGTGCGTTAGGCTGTTTGCTGCAGCCACTTTCCCTCTACAGAGCAGCGCGCAAGGTGCTGAGTGGATTTTGTGAGGACCCCTGCTCTCCTCTGCTGTGGCTGAGGCAATTTGTTTCCTGCAGACGGGGCAGCACGCTGAACGCCAGCAGCAGATCTTCAGCACTGAGTTGAGATCCAGCATATAGTCAACAGAGCTCTTTCCACCTTCTTCCATGCAGCTGTTGCCTTCACAGCTGAGGAGGAAAAGGAGCAATGAGTGTGTTGCGTGCTGGGCTCTGACAGACCCATCTGGCAACGATGCAAGTGGTGGTGCCACGGCATGTGAGGTAAGCTCCCAGTCTGGCTGTGGGCCCTTCGGATTCCTAGTCTGGGACTGAAGACCCAGAGCACCTACTGAAAACAGACTCAAAAGCATAGCATGGAAGAGTTTAATAGCTACATCTTGATTCCCCCCAAAAGAATTTATATTTTGCACTTCCTCTGACATACACTTGCAGATGTTCTGCGTCAAAATCACTTCTTGTAAGAAGCAGAGAAGTTACACGGAGAAATACAGAGTATAATGATGCTCCCCCCCCCACACTTCTACTGAAACCAGCTCTTTTCCTGTATCACTGAACGCGGGCCTTGAATAAATGTGTATTTGTGACACAGAATTATTAGAAAAGCTACACGTCGAAAACAAGACGTCAAAAGGGTATGACCGTTTTTCAGGTCAGCTGCACAAATGAGGAGGAAGAATGCAATGAAGTCTAGAAAGGAGCCCACATTTACAGTCTGACACCACAAGCTAACCACTGCAGCAAGGTTGACTTCCAGCATCCTACAATGCCAGTTTTTTTCTCTGTCTCTCTTTCGCCATCAAAAGACAATGCTTTATAGTAAAGCAAAACCTTGGCATCATTTGTTTTTTATCTCTGCTATTGCTTAACTGTGTTTATGTATTTCATCTCATAAATATTGAAGAGCTCCTAATATGAAAGTATCTCCCACATGAATTCCCAGAGTATACAGAAAACATTATTGAAAACTCCTTTATCTTGTTGTACTGATCAAGGAGGAAAATGGCAAAAGCTTCACAATGACACCGAATCACTCAGGCTATGCTGTTTTGGTCTATAAGGTCATGATGCCTTCTTGGAACATGTGGTTCAAAGAGGAATTATGGAGCTTATTACAGTGGTAGCCTGAAATCCTATGGCACGTGTTATGCAGAGGTCATGCTAGATGATTTAACAGTCCTCTCTACTTAGGAAAATCTGTGAGTCTAACAGAAGCGTATAGATTCCCTTTGAAGACTGCTTGGGAAAGCACTAATCCCTTTTCTAATGGATGGAACAGTCACTGTTATTTTGTGTAAGGGATCTGCAGTATAGCAAAGGTGGTCCGGCTTCAGAGAAACGATTACTTTATAAACAGCTTCCTATGTACCCACCCACTCTAGGACAAAATGTATTCTCAGTAATTGGGGTATAGTATGGTCAGGAAAGGAAATTCCAAAGTGAATGGTTTTGCCTGCATAGAAATCTGGTTCGGTTTTGCTCCATCTTCCTGAAAATTCGTTGACATGAAATACCTGTTGAAATTTTGCTTTTGACAGTGGCTGAGAGAAGCCATATGATTTTTGGTGAGCATTAAGAGAGCAAGGAATTCTTCAACTTTAGTCTTCTGTTTTGAGAAAACATCTAAAAATTTTTGTGGAATATGTAATACTGTTTTCATCCTCTCATGCTCGCTTCCCCTGGTCACCTGGTCTCTGATTATACCGAAGCTGGTAACAGGCTTCATTCCAGGCTTTAAGAACTACCTGTAAAGACCCTTTAATCCCGGAGTTAGTAATTTCGGCTTTGTTAGTGATGCCTAAACCATAAGGAGTTACTTCGCATTTCCAAAAACAATAGAAAGAACCAGCACTGTGCAGTCTTGAGAAGTCTAAAATTGAAGCAGCTACGCGAGCACTGCACCAATAGATGATTTCTTTAAGCTCTTGTCTCATTCTGGAGTTTACCAGGAATTGCAACAGCAGCAGTCGGTACCATTCCAGGTTACCATTGCCCTAAATGTCTTCCTTCTTTCTTCAGAGATAACCCTCTTTCTTCAGTCATGTTAAGCAACTGTAGCACATGCAGGCTTTAAAGGATTACAGTAACACTCACCCAATAATACAAAACAGTTGCTCTACAGAATCTACAGTTACCATCTCCCCATGCACCTCCACTTTATCGCTTTATTTTACATGACAAAATGTTCTTAACTGATCTAATTTAGATTGACAGCACATGGGCTGCAATTCTTCACAGACGGAAAAATAAACGAGCACACATTTATTTATGTATAAAAAGCAATGTGAACACCTTGTCAGTACTGCGACAGATCAGAATACTGAAAATACATGACAGTTCAGTAGAGATGAGCCAACGAGTTTCAAGCATCCCAAACTGTCACACGCTGGAAGCAAAAAGATGACCTCGAAAGCAATGGGTGCTGCACCCTGAATCTTCCAAGTTCTGCAGAGAGAGACTTCAGCAAGGGCTGACTTTCCCCAGAAGAAATATGCTGTACAAGTTGTGGAAGAGTGGAGGGGAAAAACTACCTTCTAGTGGCTGCTGGAAGCAATGATTTCCCATTAGCTTTCCAAACCAGCTGAAACCAATGCAGAGCCTGGGTAACTGGCTTTGTGACTGACTGCATCTGGAACTCGGACTAGAGCTATCTATAAAACACAAAACCAACTCAGAATGAAGTGGAAGGCTGGTAGGATTCTAGAAAAGAGCTTCTTTTGGAGTATGAGAAACATGGAGCCCAGAAGAAAGTTGAAATCTGGATGAGCTTGGATGAGTCATTGGTGCGGGCAAAACTGAAGCAAAGGATTTTTGTTTTCTCTGAAAGAGAACGTCAGTGAATGAAGACATAACTGTTCTCCAGGCTGCAGAGAAGACATCAAAGTGGAACTGGATTAGTTGGAAAATCAAGCAGGCATACTACCCAACTTGTAACGGTGACAAACTGCAGTTTAATGAATAAGGACTTTCGACTGATGGGATTTACACTATAAAGCCAGCAGTAGAATCCAAACCTTATCTCCAAAGGAACTGTAATGACCGTGGCTGGTGGAAAGATTCTTCGTTCCTCAGCCAGCTTTGTCTCCCTGGGATAAATAATTTCCAAGTAATACTAAAATTGCTTTTTTATTAGCATTTACCTTAGCCCAACATACTCTTGTCCGGTGTAAATTAGGGTAACTCCTTTGAAAACATTTGACCTATACCGCTCTATACCTGCCAAAGAGTTAGCTCTGCCATCTGTTTTAGATTCAATGCTACTTCTGACCATTTTTCCCTCCTCTGTTTTTTCCCTCATGAAAAATTTTTCCCTGACTTTGTTCCCATCAGATTTTGCTTTATCCCTACAGATGGGCTGAGAAATGTTATGCTGTCACCTAGATTATGCTGGGGTGAAATCATATAGTTCTCTTCATTTTTCCCCAGTTGTTCTTTAGTATGTTGGTACATTTGCATGAGAAGAGGATCTTTGTGATCTTTGTTCCTTAAGGGTCCATCTGCTCTTGCTGCTTATTTCCCCCACCTGAAGTCATAATCCTGCTTTTGATATGACAGTAGAAGGAAAGAAATTACAGTGATGTCACAGAAAGAGGATTATGGTGCTTTCAGGTACAGGAGCAGATGGACTTTACATAAACAAGGATGCAAGCTTCTTAGTCATAGAAAGCAAAAGGATGGGGGAAAATGGAAGAAATAGGTACGAGTGCTCTACCGAAATGGGTCTATAAGCTGCTAAATGGAATGCTTTTTCCAGAACAATTATGGTATATTCTTAGCTCTTGAGATGCAATGCTGATTAAGGCAGAATAATATTCACAAGGCAGCTGTTCTATTAATTTTTATTTGGAGAAATTAGGCAATCTCAAAAGACAGTCAAAGCGTCAGTGTGCTACAGAGGGAATACAGCCATAGTAAGAGATTGTACCTATCATTAAAAATTTGCAAGAAAAAGCCTAGACTGGTGAAAAAGAGGATGTTTTTTTCTCCCTGTGTGGTTATGAAGGCACAGAGGAACTTCCAGAAGCCATTGAATCTCTCAGGGTATCACTCGGTCAGGCACAATCTTTTGCTTGTCCAGGCTGGTTCCCTACCAGTCTCATGCACGGAGAACTGGGAGTAAAATCCAGTTCTCTATGCCAACATCTTGATCACACCGGTACCTTTCCTCTCTACAGTATTCCTCCTCCTCCTCTCTCATCACTGTCTTTGTGGAAGTGAATTCTCTACTGACACTGATCAGAAGTTAGAAGAGCAATAAATTACCTCCTAAACTTCATTCCTGATACTTCAGGCTCTTGCTGTCCTTTAGTTGTCATTGGAGCTACCCTCTGTTGAGGGTATATGTTCTTTTCATTCCCATGGTCTTGATCTTCTGGAAATGTTCTTTTTTATATTTATACATATATTTCATTTGTTATTGTGGTGCATTGCTTATGAACTAGCCCCAGAGCAATACTTTTGACAATATTTTAGGCTTTGATGGTATTATCTGTTCCCTGTGTAGAGAGAGAGAGAGAAAAGCCAGTGACTTTGATTTTGAAGGATAGCGACTGTATTATCCTGAAAGCACACAAAGGTCCCTGCTCCCTTTCTTAGACACTCCCTATGGTCATGGTAACATCTGAAATCAATGCTACTAATTCAGCTCTGACATAACTCAAATGATGGCAGCTGGCCTCATGCCCTGTTACGCATGGATATCTCCCGTACAGTCTTTGCTTATACAGCATGGAGAATTCACTATTTTGGAGTCTCCCAGTCCCCCAGTTCCCCGTCAGTGACTCCCAGTAAATCCTGCCTTCAGCGTGTTTTGCTCACTCTCTGTTTAAAGTGATCAGATAACAAACAACATCTGAATTGAAAATAGACTGGATGGTGACAGAGAAATTTTTCACATGAGTACTACTGGCAGCTGAAAGAGGATCAAATGTGTGAGATTCAGTCCTTATGCTTTGAGGCTTAAGACTCATTGCCAGACTCAGAGATGCAAAAGTTCTCCCTTAGGGGGACTCTATGCCAAATTTTTGGCAAACTTTAGGGGATTTGCTTCTATTTGCAAAGACTCCAGGGTATGAGAATATTGGATGCCAGATATGCAAAGGATTACTATGGCAAGTGCTGTGATCAAACTAATGTGACTACATATCCCTCTAATAAAAGCAGTGGAACTTTACCTCTTGTTGGCTTCTGAAAAAACCTTTCCCCCTTTCTAAATTGACCATATTTTGCAGTTAATATGAGTGCTGAGAGATCTGACGGATGCTTGTGATTCAGCTTGCAGTGTCGTTATTGACTTCACTCTCACAAGCAGGGATGTTCTCACATCTCTTCTAGGAGATGGGATTTCTTCCCATCCCTTGGAGCAATCCCACAGAGGGATTTCTTTCTTGTCTTTGTGCAACTGTAGCCTCATGGTGAACTAAAAGGCAGTGGAGTTGTTTGGAAGGGACTGTATATAGGGAGGTATGAAGAACTGAATTTGAACATCTGCATCCTCTCTAGGAGGAATGGCAGGATGTCAAAGGGAAAATGTAGCTGAAGATGAAGGCAAGGTGACAGTGTATTAAATTGAAAGGTAAATAAAGCTAATATAAAGCTAAATATATTTAACTTATAAATTTATTGCACATTGCTATTTCAAGTGGTGCAAACATAGAGTAACTAATGAAGCCTGGCCCTGAACAGCAAAATGTTTTGGTCACAAATAGCAGCATGACAAAGTTGGGGCTAGGCCCTCCTTTAGAGAATGAGATGAAGTCTCTGTCGAGCTGCTGCCAGTGCTCCTCACCACTAATCACCATCGTATTGCTACTGTGACACTATTGTGTATGGTGGTCTGAAGACCTAAGTAAGGTAATGCTGATACAGAGAGGTAATATCTTTTGTCGGACCGACTACATTATCAGAAAAGAAATAAAGCAATCTTTTTCACATAGGCACTTCTTTAGAAATGCATAAACCTTCAGGCTAAACACAGGTTTATCAGTATTGCTGGTAATACTCCTTCATCAGTGGGGAATGTTTCTCACAAAACAACCATTCCAAGTAGTACTAACAATCGTGGACTTAATAACGGTTTTATGGTACATCTTAACCCTCTTTTTTCATCTCTGCCCCCTCCCAGGCTTGAAATGCAGAGATGAGAAGAGGCAGCTGGATTTCAGGAATCCACTTCCACTGCTCACTTGTGCCACAGCCTTGAATAAGTCATTTACACCTCCCAGTACTTCAGTTTGCATTTGGTTAAAACAGGAGAAGCGCCTACCTCCAGCCTTGCAATGAGTAGCAGTGTTTTGTTAAGTGATGCTTGCGCAGTGTGCTGTGTGCAATTTTCAGTGTGTAGTGGCTGTTTGTCTTGCTTTTTCTGGAAGGGTAGGGGACACCTGGTTCCCTTTATCTGGGCAGTGCCTGCAGTTATGAGGTTTCTCACATGTGAGCGGTGGACCTCTTCGAGGCAGCTGTGATTTATCTGAATCGCCCACGTATGTTACATCTCTTTTGAAAGCAAAACCTCCTTTAGGCATGAGCTGGTCTCTACAACTGGAGGGAAGATACATTGCAGACTTTTCTCCTTCAGTTAATTGAGCAGCCATCCAAATTGCCTCACAGGCAATCTGTGCCCCACTGGATTGATATTTTCCAGCTGGAAAGATACAGCCTGTGAACAAAAGTGGAAAAGAGAAGCAGAAAAGAGAAGGTGGCTCAGCAGTTACTGGGATAGTCTGGGGCCTAGACTTCAGTTTCTGTTTGATCATGGGCAAGTCACTTAAGGAGGCGTCCTCCTACTGTGTCTATGTATTCAATTCCTCCGGCTCATGTTCCCTAGGCACTGTCGTCTTTGGTTTCTCCTTTCAAACCTCCCAGGTGTGTACATCCTTCACCAGCTACATAGCTCTGTCTTTTTAGTCGTGCCTGGCCTGCAGGCTGTTCATCTGCCAGGGTGGCAAACAAGGCACCTGCTGCGGTGGCACATCTCCAAACTAGTATGAAAACACCAGCACGTGCCCTCGGCTCAGCAAAGAGCACAAGCGTGAAGGGATGATATACCCCACTCTTGTTCTTTAACGTAATCAGTAGATGAGATTCCTGTAAAGTAACTCTCGGGAGATTTGTACTATGCCCGATGGGCCCTGCAGCATCAGGATTGCTTGGGGTAGGCTAGGGACTGTCCTGATAGCGAGGCAGTGATCCGGGACAGAGCAGGACAGAGCCCTAGCTGAGGCATTGGGAAATATGGCGCTGGACAGGGTGAGGAGAGGACAGCCAGGGGTGCCAATGGCTAACCCATGCTCTTGTCCCCATGCAAGATATCTTCACACACTGGAGGAACAAGGTTGGGATGGACCTTGGACTAAATATCTTGTGCAGGTGCTTCAGCAGCTGCCTTCTCTGAGACGGGCTTTTTCCAGAAGTTCTGCTGACAGCACAGAGCAGCCAAAAAGCATGTTTAAATAGTTTCTGAAAATTACCTTTGTGCAAAGAGGATCTTGATAGCACAGTATTGCCAGAGCAGCTTTCCACTGGCTCCCTAAAGGGAGGAAACAGGTCTTGGCAGCAATCCTGTGGCCAAAACACTTCCTGAGGGCTACAGCTTCAATCCATAAATCTGATTAGCTTGCAGATTGCTCTAATTCATACAGAGATACAGATGTGCCCCAGTCAAGCTTGGGCCCAGGAAAGCCTAATGGGGACTGTTACTTCTTACTCTCTGATTCTGTCCTGGGCATTGTTTGGCCAAAGCAGATACTTCTGCCTCCCTGTTATCCCTTGGGGCATCAGTTCTCCTCCTGCTCTCACACCTGCCATAACCATCGACTCTGGGAGTCTGGAGCTGCCGGCTCTGCCCTGACTCTGACTCAGCTCGGGAGGAGATACTGGGGATGCAGCTGCATGCCTGCCTCAGTCTCTCTTACCTACTTTAGACGAGCAGCTTTTGAGACAGAAACTCTCTAAGTTCAGTGTGTAACACAGAGAGACCCTAAATTCTCAGAGTGCTGTCATCTAAAAAAGCCAACCAGATGTGCATTAAGAATGCAGGAAATAAATCAAGTGATTTACCTCAGTGGGGGAAAAAAAAGAAAACAATGCAAAATATCAAATTTCCTTAGGAAAAATAAAATTCATCCTTAAATCACACCTGTCAGTGGAACGCTGCAATCTCTCAGTCTTTCATCAGCAGCTGAATTTCCAGTTCAGGGTAAGTGATCTTTGCAGCATATAAATAAAACTGTCCACTAAAGCTAACCTGATATTTTAGAATTTATTTCTTCCCTCTCCTGTTGTGCTACTCAACTCTGTTTCCACCTCAAATCACTACCACGTTTGTTCTCTTTTATGAACAAATATGCACAGAGACAGATATCACGCAGAACTAAAGCTACAGCTCACCAAGCTGTCCTCTTCAAAGGTTAGTCCAGAACAGTCTGTGCTGCGCACAGGGCAAAGAGAAAAAGAAGTCAGCTTTTGGTTAAAGTCCAGGGAGCATTTGGGCAAGTGGGGGCCAAAGTCTCTTGCTGTGGGACAGGATGGTGTGGGGCACATGGATGGTCTGGCCATTGGTGAGGGATGCAAGCAGACGATACTCCCAGGAGGTTGGAGCAGGATGTTGCACCAGCCACGGAGAAGAAGGGGCTTGGGATGCTCGATCACATACTTTGCTTCTCCTTCCACTTGCAAAGGGAGCGCAAGGAGTCCCACGGAGCCTATTGTGCCCACGGTAAAGCTGACACAAGGGCTGTGCATGGAGGAGGAACAGTGCCGCTCCCCTGGAAGTGCCACAGGCTACTGCTGGAGCAGAAACCTGGGCTGTCAAGGCTCCCCTCAATCTTTGGGTCTAGCATCCTATCCAAAATTAATGGCAGCAATCTTGTAAATGTAAGGGAGCTACGAGGGGCAAGGAGAAGATGGATGGGAGTTGAGTTGAAGGGACTTGGCACAGACACAGCAAAGTACTTAAAGCATATGTGTAGCTTCACTGACTTTAAAGGGACTGCTCTCATGTTAAAGTTCAGCACATGCTGAAGTGTGTTACCAAATCATCGCCTTAAAGAAGGTGATGAATGGTGGGATGCCCTTTTCAGAGCAGCAGTAGAACCTTCTTTCTCAGCGTATCTAAGACAAAATTGGATATTTGGTGGCAGGCACTTAAGTTACCGATGGCTCCCCTCAAACTTCCTTTGGGCCTCATACTATTTTTATTTCGCTTACCGCAGAAAAAATTGGCCGTGCTCCGCTTGGCAGGTGTTAGCCTGCTGTAGCAGACACTGCTTATAACAGAAAGCAAACCTTCTACAGCACCAGAGCATCCAGCATGATAGACTCTCTGAAATAATGGTTTTTGGAAACTTCCACTAAATCAGAGCAGGGGAAATGACTCTGAGAGGGAGACAGGGCAAATCCTTCTCCAGCAAAAATCATGAACAGTCTGAGGCTAACAGTGATCTTTGTTTGCTCATGGTGCAGGATTACATGACTTGATTTTTTAGAGACATGCTTTTTTTTAATGTGGTCTTAGGAAACAAAAGTGTCTTAATGACTGTCAGGATTTGGGAGTTTGATGTAAAGGGTGAAAGAAGCAAAAAATCCTACTGTATGTGAAATAAACATTTTTAAAAATGCTGGGATTATTATCTAGCAAACTGAAGCTTGTGAATGAAAATTCAGCAGGACTTTCTGTAACTAAAGGTCTTATTTGGATGCACTGTGGACAAGAAGGAGACAGATTAAAGGAAGTCCATTTGATTAACTGACCTAATGCAAAAAAACAGTGTGCAGCATGCTTCAGTAAATGGGGAGGTTGGCAGGGGAGTGAGAATGAGAGGGAGATTTCTCAGAAGTGGTTTAGAAGACCCTTTCTTTCCCCCCCCCCCCTTTCTTTTCCAGCATTGCTGGGGCTGCATGGTGTTCTGCACGTGCGGAGATGGTCCGGTACAAAGTGGCACTGCGGTGCACCCGAGTGCCCTTGCCACCCAGAGCCTGCACATCTTTTGGGCAGCCGCAGGTAGCGCCGCTGCCTGCAGCCCCAGGAAGATGTGCCCCGTTGGCTTTGCTCAGCTGTGCATTGCAGAGCTGTAAGACAAAGCGTCCACGCTGCAGAGGTACTTTAGGGGCTTAGAGAACAGAGATCCTATTTCTCATAAAGAACTTGGTTTTTGCAAAACTGAAGGGGATCCTAGGTCACTTATGAGTATTAGACATTTTTTTGTTACAAACCCCATTGCTCCTGTCTGAAGAAAGCAAAACTGTTGGTTCTTGCTGGCAGTTCCTAAATGCTATTAATTCTGGAGGTGCATCTCCACCGAAGGTCAGCAAGGTGCAGAAGCAGGTATCAGCACAGGGTTGCTGAACGTGAAGTTGGTGGGGCTGCAGGGATGTTTGGTTCAGTGCAGAGGTGTCCCTGTGGGAGGAGAGCCTGCTTGGCATGGCTACCCCACTGAATGCTGTAACCTGTGTACCCCTGGCATGTGGCCTGTGCCCCGTGCGGGGATGGGGAGAAGTTGGGACACCCACCCCCAAAGTGGAGAAACCCCGCACATCAAGCATGTGCCTCTGTGGCCCTCGCCGCTGTTGTTAGAGTGAATTAAATATTGCATGTATTGCAGTTTTAAAAGTGCAGCCGTGATCTGCATTTCCCAGCCCACCTAAGTGCAGGGTGTAGTTAGGCATTTGCAGTTGCCAAAGAAACTGGTTTGATTTCAAAACTGCTGCTCTTTTTTTTAACCTGTAGGTTTTCTCTTTCTGCCCTGGTGTCTGAGCACCCTGACTGCGATTCTGCCAGGCCGGCACATTCACAGGACGGGACTTAGCGCCCACTCGGCGCAGCCACTTCCTATCTTTTATTGTAACAGTATGTCCTTATAGGATCAAATAGTTTCTTCAACGGCATTTATTCTACTTGTATCGAAATTAAAGGCATAAATCCTTTAATAAAATCAATTCTGGATGGCAGACTGCTTCTTAATGGGTAAAGATGGTACGCTGATATGATGTATCCTTAGGAAACAAGGAGGGAGAGAAATTAAACCTCACTCCGATGTATTTTCTCTGAAGACTTTTCTAAATAAATCAAATAGTTCTTCCACACGGTCTGACGTGCTGCTGTCTCTCTAGTGGTACCAGGCAGAGGAAGATTTCCCCTGGCCTCTTAACGGGAGCAGCTTTGGTGTGCAGCGCATTGCTGAGGGGGGTGGCAGAATTGCTTCCTAATTCAGAGGCGTTTTGTCTGCCCGAAACGCAAAACCTGAATAACATTTTCCTTGTTTTGTTCAGCATGGGCAAAAAAGCAAAAAAACCCACCAATTAAAATGCAGAAAGGCAATGGAAAGTACTTCTCTTAACACAAGCGGCCCCTGCAGGATTGCTTTTTGAATCCTACACCCATAGGGACCCCGTGGGTAGAAGTTTCTGTCTGGTATTGGAAGGGAGGAGACTTGATTTCTATTTCTAGCTCCTCCACTAGATGCGTAAGTGGCAGTGCGCCTGCCACCTCACCTGGCGAGCCCCCGCGGACCATCTGTGACCTGGAGACGGCGGTCCTTCCTGCAGGTACAGATATAGACATATCACTTTGAGGACAGAAAGAGGAAAAATTGCAAGTATTATATAAGGACTTAAGAGAAAAAGAAGAAGGAAGAAAATGAGCAGGTTTAAGTGAATCGTAAGACAACAGCCAAATTTGCAACAGCAAGGAATTTTTTATACTCCTTTGAAAAGTGATAGAGCTGTACACTCTGCTTTTCATAAGTAAGCTTCTAACGGTGTGGGTTATGGTGAGAATTTTCCTGGGGGTGACTTCACAGATGCTGACCTTGCTGGATCACTGTGATTATTTGGCAGAGCATGAAATGGCCAGGTATTAGTTTTCGCTTCCAATCCCATACATAGGCTGGAGCCAAAGATCTTAAAAAAAATTACCCATGTCAGCAAAATGAATATCGTCACTAGAGCATCCACCTCAACCCTTGCTAGCCTTAAGAACTTGAACGGTCTTTTAGGCTGAATTTCTTTTTGTGGCTAAAACTTCCAGCTGCTGTTCTTGTCACAACTTATTGCATGCTAAAGTGAAAAGTCCTCTGTTAGTTTTCAGTCCTCTGTAGTTATCCTCCTGTACCCCTTAATCTTCTTTCTGACACGCTGTAATATTACAGCTCTTCTCTTTATTCTCTAATTAATCTTGAGACTTTTTGTTGAGCCCTCAACAGTTTCCCAGTATCCTTGCTGAGTCGTGGGCGCCAAGGTAGGAGACAGCCTCCCTGTCTTACCATTCATGATGGTAATGTCACTTCTCCTGCGATAGTCCAAGTCTCTTCTGTTTTCACAGCCTGGTGGTTGCTATTGTCTGCTGCTTTCCAGTGCCATGTTGCACTGAGAGCTTTCCATTACCAGGTTACCCATCATGAGCCCTCCCCAGGCCTCTTTGCATCGGCGACTTGCTTTTGCTGCTGTTTATGGATCCCTTAAACCTTTGGTCACAGGCAAACTTTGTCAGAGACTAATGGGGAATGTCTGCTCAGAGATAAAAAACATCAGGTGAAGTAGCGCTGAGAATGGGTTGTTACAAAACTCTCTTAGAAACGTGGGCCCGTGGGGAGAGCAATGCCCCCTCTACAGCTACATGGGGATGCTTCTTGATGGGTCTGTCTTGGTCATTCCTGATAGCTGGTGAAATCCTAACCCTTAATTGCCTGGATTCCTTTGCCTCCAGCCAGCGATGCGTGTTTTCTATTTTGCACTTAGTCCGTGCAATTTCATAGGAGAGTGATGGGAGGAGGAAGCGGTCAGCTCAAGGCTGGCTGTGACCTGCAGCAAGCCAGCCGTATGCAGCCATGTGCCATGTATTTTGATCCTCCCAGGTAAACTGGGTGACCCCAACAGTGGCCATCACCGCTGGCTTCTGTGCATCTCGGCTAATGCTGAGCTTTGAACCGGCAAAGGAAAGCCGGCTGTCTGTTATTTAAGGAACATACATAAAAAGCTACCAGCATCTGGCTTGACACCACGCAAGTACGGCAATGAATGGGTTACCAGGGAAAGGACTGCACTGCGGGAGAGTGGCAATCGCGTCCTGTCAGGGAGTCCCTAAAAATAAGTTTGACTAGTCTGATGCAGCAATATGAGGGAATAAATGAGTTAAAAGATGAAGAATGACCAGCTAAGGTAACAGGGTATCAACGACATTGCTGGAATTGATATAAACCCTCCCAAGCATCTAGTGGCGGGGCTGCAAGGGCGCAGGGAGATGCTAGGCTGGGGTATGGGCAACAGGCAAAGCACAGGGGGCAAGAGCAGCGCGTTACTGGCTTACTGGCTGCCCTTGCCGTGGCAGAAATGTGTTTGGAGCACTCTGCAAGCTCCTCGTGGATCCATGGAAAACAAACTTTTAACAAAATGAAAATGCTTGCTTCTTTAGACTTTTTGAAAATTTCGTGACAACTACCTCCGAACTGTATTTTCTTTTCCAGGCGCTTTCCCTTCTGTCCAGAAAGGAAGCAGTAAGAAAATTAAAATGGGAGGATTAGAAGGAAAAATTAGATTTTTCTTTCAATTTTTGACACCTTTTAGGAGTGTGGGACTGGGAGGGGTCTCCTGCTTTGCTGAGTATTCTCTCTTGCTGTCACATAATCGACATTTTACCTATGCTTATGTACAGGATAAACTGAGGCTGAGTTCAATCATGCCGCACTTGAACGGCTCCACCCTGAGTGGGTCGGTGTGTCCACCCGCCGGTTTTGGAGATGACTTTTGCAACAGGACTCACCAGGGTCCTGCCTGCAGAGCTCCCTCAGCTGGGACAATTTTCAGTGGAGATGGGCCATTTCCAGAGTCTGAGACTTGTCAGCTACACAGTTTTTTGAATTCCCAGTGTCCATTTCTGGTTTGGGGCCTGTCTTGTCTTTTCTCTTCAAGTTAATGGTTGGACCTGCATATACGTGTATTTATGTATATATTTAACCTAAAAGATTTCCATTTTATACAGGGGATACAAAGGTGGACTGTAAATGACAGCAGATGGAGAGCAGGAGGATTAGGCTGTAGAGAGAGGCAAGTAACAGAGAAGGAAGGCAACGCGAAGAAGGAGGTACTAATGGAGAGAAAGCTAGGAAGGAAAAAGGAAAGTGTGAAAAACATGATTAAGAATAACTGAATTCAAAGCAACTGAAACTGGAAACAAGGCACATGTTTCTAACCGCCAGAGTAATTAACCATCAGAATAACTTACCCAAGGCTGTTTCAGAGTGTCTGTTTCTCCAAGTTGTTACTTGAATATCAGATGCTTTTTTTAAAACATGGCCTATAATTCAGTTAGCAGTTATTGGGCTTACTGCCAGGATCACTGAATGAAACTCTGTGGCCTGTTGTGTGGAAGAGGTCAGCCCTGGTGATGGTAATGGTCCCTTCAGGCAATGATAATTTAAACTCGAGAACCATTTTGTTCAGTGGTAATTTGAGCCGAAATTCTGCAGCTTTCTGGTGCAGCACATGGAAATTGCAGAGTAGTTTTATTTAGCTATAAACATGATATTTTTAAATGAACTAAGCGGACAACTGGATAACATAATCAGTGCTGCAGACCCTTCAATCATATTCATTTTACTGTACCCAACACTTTAGGTTTCTCAATATGCTAGAAATGTTTGTATTGACAGTTTATCACTGTGAAAGCACAGCTGGAGGTTTTGGGAGGTTAGAGACAGATGGGGCTTTTGACCTCTGGGGAGGCAATTTGAGATGGAAAAGAAGTACGTTAACAGAAAAAAATCCGCTAAAATTATTGTTAAGTGACTAGCTAAGAGAGTTGACCTTTAAATAGCCATCTGTAAGTTCTGAAGTCAACAAACAATTGGGATAAGTGAGGTGGTGCTGAAGGGAATGAATTAGTGTTGTAGGCTGCCTGCAGACTCAGGCTGTGTTGATGAGTTCATATTTAAGACGCTTTTTTCCTGTCCAACTGAAAACGTTTTAAAAAGACCCTTAGATCTGGGACACAGTCCTAGAAAATGCAATGCATGTGTAGGTAAGGTGAGGCAGCTTGAATGAAAGGAAAATATGCTTTGAATAACAGATGTGCAAAACCAGCAAAGGAAGGAGACTTAGGGATAAAAGGGTATGATAATTAGAAGGTAAAGATCCAAGTGTGTGGCAGATGCAAGAGAGGCTAATCAGGTCTTATGGTGAATAAGCAAGAGGATTAGTTAAAATCAGGAGAGATAATGGTTTCATTATACAAAGCCATTGTAAAACCTCATTTGAAATATCATGTCCAGTACTGGGCAGTGGGTTTAAAAAAGGATATTCACAATATCTATAGAGTGTAAAGGCAGAGTTACAAGGCTTACCAAGGAATTAGGAGGGTGAGCTCAGGAAGAGAGGTCCAGGAGCTGCGTCGACAAAAGAAACGGCGAAGCGAGGACCTGATTACATTATGTCAGCATTCAAATGGGCCCGAGAGCCTGGGAAAGGATTTGCAGCACGCAGGGCTGTGGCGGAGCGAGAGGTCAGCTGGGAATGCCTGCCCGGGGCCAGCAGCAGGAGGAATTTCTTCTGACTGTAAAGCAGCCAGTGGTGGTATAAAAAGCAGATGGGCTGAAGAGCCTGGGCGCAGTGCTATGGTCACAATACCGGCCTTTCCGGAGGTGTTTCCAGAGACGAATAGGTAATGGGTGAGAGGCTAAGCCTTGTCCCTGGCAATAGACTTCTCAGTGCTGCTGTATGAGGCCAGTTGCTTTACAAAAAAAACCAGAGCCTTCCCTGTGACAATCTTAAAAGCTGAATGACAAAGTATAGAGCTGAACAAGAATGTCTGTAAAAGCACCAAAGTGCCTGCGGAAACACTGCTTCCAAAGGCAGGTGCTTCAGGAAGGCTTGAAAGGAGCAAGGCCAGGACCCAGCTCTCCAGCGTTGCCTCTTCCAGCGCTTTGAGAGGGGCTTGGGGCCTTCAGGCCCCAGAGTCCTTAAAAGGTGGGAATGAAAGCAGAGAAGGAGAGATACAGCTATAAACTGTGGTGGGGAGTGAATTTTCTTTTTGTCATTAGGAATATGATTTCACAGCAGAAATGCTGCTTGTTTTATGCTGGAGACATAAACTATAGTGGAAGGGAAAAGTATATTACAAACTGCTCCTGTAGAACTTATTCATTGGCCCCATAAGCCTTGAAGATCCTGAGGAGAGGCAAATTGGTGATTAATTCAGCTTGTGATTAGAACAGGACATAAAGCAGAAACTACAACTGAAATCTACTTTGCAAAATAATATGGTGGTTTCTCCACGGCAATTCATTAGCTAAGTTGTTGTTTATAGATCATGGTGACTTGGCAACAGCAACACATGGGAGATATCCAGCTCTAATCTGTTTGTTGGCCTGGGCACCAGGTCCGGTTCACTATTAGAAGAAGCTACAAATAAATAAATGCCCTTACTCTATCTTTTAAATTTTTGAGGAAAAAATACATCTTTACTGCAGAGCAGAAGGCATAGAGGTCAAATAGTGCGGGTACGTCACTGCTCATTTCAGTCTTAATGCAAACATATTGGCATTTTGATTATGTTTGTTCATTGTTCTCTGAGCCCTTCCTGCAACCTGATAGAAATGAGCATGTTTATGAAGATGGAAAAGGAGGGGGAAGAATCATTACCATCTTTATGAGGTATTATGGTCCCTCTGATCAGCAGCCTGTTCAATTCTGAGTGGTAATCAACCTGCACCTTTCATCTTCTTTGCTTCATGCTTTTACCGTGACCTGCAGTCGGCAAGACGTGGGCATGTAAAACAGCAAATGGGCAATTAATAATTTGCATTAGCTTGCATGCACACAGTATCACAGAAGCGTGCATGTGCATGCATACAAAAACCCATGTTCCAGTAGTCTGCAGGGCATCCACCCATGCATTTTCTCATCCTTCTTAACATAGAAAAAACACAGCTTCCTTTGAGACTCCTATATGGGATGAAAGCAAAGGAAAGCCCAGCATACTAGAAAAGTCAGGAGGTGATAGTGAACAGTGTCCTATATTTTTTAAGTTATCTAGTTTTTAATGTTAGGTAGACAAAGTACACAAAAATATAAATACTCAGATTAATCAAAGCTTTGTGGAATGGTCTGTAAGACTATCTTCTTTTTAAACTGCAGGCTTTAGAGCACACTCAATTGAGTTGTTTTTTTTTAATTATTGCTGCACAGTGCAGTAACATTTTGGGGAAGAAACTGGGAACCCAGACTCTGGTTCAGACTAAACTGTGGCTCTAAAACATCAGAGTGAAGGCACCTGCTAAAGCCCAGGAAGGAGCATGCGACCTCCTTTCCTCTTCTCCCAAGGTCTTGCTGATGTTTTCTCAGGGGAAAGATGCCTATGGGGCTCTAACTGGCTTGTGAGGTGTCTTGTGACAGGGCCTGGGACTGACGTCAGCTCTGAGGAGGTGATGGTTCCTGTGCTGAACACTGTCGCCGTTACCAGCAGCAGAAATGGTGGTCTGTGGCTTCTTGTTAAACTGGAATGTCAGGAAATCTGCAGTAAAGCCTCGTCTAGGCGATGCTAAAGGTGGAAATGTCCCAAGCAAGGATGGGACCATAGACATCCTGCTAAAATGGGATTCTCAGAAGAACCCCCAGGAATCCAGCATGTTGTAGAGAGGTGCCTCACCATCTTGGCCTCAGTTTTTATTCGAACTGCTCAACAGGAGCTGCAGGACTTGCATCTGGAAAACATATCCCATGTTCAGCACCTCGCGGCACAAACCCAAGAGTGGGAAACCATGAAGGACCTTGGCCCATGCTCGAGCTGCCACCTGCCACCACTGAACCAGCACCTCTCTGAATGCGTCTTCATAAGCGTTGAGGTCATAGGCCTGCACACATGTGGGAGCTTTCGGCAAAAGCACTGTCGTTCAGCTATTGCAGAATTATCTACATCTCCCATTGGCTTCTGGTGTGATTCCCACCCCAGCCTCTCTGAGTCGCTTGCAAAATGTTCTCCAGTACAAGAAACAGGCAAAAAGTTTTTTCTTTACTAGGAATCCTTGTGTCTCTGCTGCCTTGTGGAGGTGTATATAGAAAAACAACCTCTCCTCTCCATGCATACAGAAAACGGCAACAGAAATAAAAGGAACCCCAGGAAAAAAAAATTCGGAAAAGAAGGCATTTTAAAGGGCTTTTTTTGTTGTTTTGTGTCTATGAATGCATCACAGAAGATCAACCTGGGATGATATTCGTCCTGAAATGAAAGGATTTTTTTGCACATTTGTGTCTAAGGCATGCAGTAGAACTCTTAATCCATATGCTTTTAGGCAGGTGATGTACCAAGCCACAAAGCGTAGGCTGACCTGGCAGATCCTTTCGAAGGGCCTGTCCCCCGCTGAACTCATATTGGAGCAATGTCTCTGGCTTTCACTCTTGAATTGCTCGAGACAGAGCACCGTACTGACTGCTCCTTTATAGCAGCATGGAAGTTTGAAACTTTAAAGACACTACTTCTTCCTGGCTCGTGAATCATGAACGCTGGCGCTGTTGGCTTAGCTCTGTCAATGGCAATCCTGCCTCTGACAGTTGTGTCTGCTGGCCCTCGGCCAGAATATATCCTTTGCAGCGGGCAGGCTGCATTGCAAGGTGTGTTTATTTGGGCTGGCATTGGGTGGACTGTGTCTTCCTGACACCTTGGCTGCTGGTTTTGATGGCAGTACAGAAACACAGAGAGAGGGGCGGTGACCAGCTGGGGCTGCTCCCCGTCCCTGCTGCTGTTTCAGACCTTTGAGAGTAGATTCAGGTGTCTGACTTTAGGGACCAAGGCCACAAACTGTTGCATGATTTTCATAGTATCATGTTCTGTGTAATGTCAAACTAACCCCTAGTCTATCCTCCAAAGCTGCTTACACAGTCCCCGTTACTCTCCTGTCTGAGCGCTTCTTTGCCTCCAAGGGAATTACCTGCATGAAACTGTGCGAAGCAGGGAGTGAAACTGTTTCTCCTGTGGCAGAGCTAGGATGCTCTTCAGATACCAGCTAATGCTGTCCTTTCGCCTTTCCTCTCCTCACTACTGTAGATGATCATCTTTCATCCATTGGAGTCCCAACTTCTGAGTCCCAGCAAGGGTCCCAGTCAGGAGGAGGAACACAGTAGTTTATGTATCCTGCTGATGCTGGTAGAGAGGAAAGTAAATTTATGACTTGTCTATCCACATCTCTTTACTTCTTTGACAAGACTGGTAGGGCAAATAGAGCAAAACCCTGTCTGCAAGTCCAAGGACAGAGGCTGACTGGTCTGCAGCACCAGGAACGGGAATAAAGCTGCAGCACAGAGAAATCATAGTCTAGTGTGGTGTATGAGGATGTTATCCTAAGAGTAGTTAATGCATTCAAGTTATTGCACCGTCTACTATTGGATTCAACATATTAAAGTGTTACTCAATCTATTTTCTATTTAGTTTGCAGTAGCCTCTGGTATTAACCTTTCCTTCTTTAGCATGTGTTGGAAGAACAGAACAGACAGCAAATGGAGATCTGTCTGAAATTATGTGGTGTTTGCTGAGAATATAAGTCTATTTCCAAATGTCTTGGAACAAACTTTGGGTGGGTGAAGTTAGCTAATAAGCTACAATATTCATCCTTCATGCCATTCCCATAGTTGAATTTTACTTCTTGCTAAAAGCATTGCTCTTTGTGTTGCATTCACCTTGGAAACCCTCATTACTATCAGGGTACTGAAGCACTGTTTATCATTTACTGAATTAAAAGAAAAATGTGCTCAAGCGTAAAAGCCACAGCCAATGCTACACATGAACATGTGGAGTCCGCACTGTCACTGGGAATGTGTCTCTGCGCTAAGAAGGCACTGTTACAAAGCGGCTGGGATTTGGAGCCACATTAAGTTGGAGGTACCAAAATACCAGTTGAATTTCACTGGTTTAAAATAATTTTCTTAGACATACGAAGAAAGTCACATCTACTCTCACCAGTTCAAATGAAAATGAGCAACTGGCTGAGGGCACATTATTATGTCAAGAATTTTCTCATAGCATTATTGAAATATTCTTCAGCTGGCAATAGCCTTGAACAGGCCCGATCACATCTTTCTTACCTGCTTTCCTGACGGTCTCCCATTATTCAAGAGCAATCCCAGAATCGTTCATCTTGCTTGGAGTATCAGCAACATTTTTAGCTGTAATTGTTGAGGGCAGCTTTGTTATTGGGGATTCTTCTTTACTTTCTCCTTCTGTTTTTGAAAGTAAATTATATAACCATTCTTCCCATCTGGAGGGCTGAAAGTTGAACTGTATAAAAGTGAAACTGAACTTCTTGCTTGCATCAAAACTGGATAATTGTAGCTTTAAAATACATATTTTCCTGCATTGTTTAGAAAGAAACTGTCATGGAAACTTTTGCAAAAGAAAATTTTCATTATCCTGGAACAATATAGTTAGAAAAAGAAAGAAAGAAAAAAAAGAGGCATGGTAATTAGTACGAAAACCTCACCAGGAAACATAATGCAGTCATTTATTCCCTCCCACACACCATAGACTATCACATGGTTCTTCATATTTGCTTTAAAGACTGTATAATAGAGCATCCTAAAAAGAAACAGAAAGCTTAAAGGGCCAAACAGTAAATTTGGAAGTGTTCCAAAACCAAACCTACACCTATTTTCTCTAAGGCAGCTGAGAAAAATCCTTGCAGTTCTGATACATAATTTTTTTCAAAGCAAATCCTTCCTTTCTCTTTATTTCTAAAATATCTCATTACCAGGAGATAAAGCAGATACAGCCCAAAGGCGGTATTGGCAATATTTTTAACCAGGAGCTTCAAAACAAACTATTAACCGACCACCCACGACAGGCCTCCTTGTACTGACAGGGGGGAATTTGTTTCTTTTCCTGTTTTAGACAAAAGCCCGTTCTCGTAACCAACATCCAAGTGGGCAGGGTAATACTACTGGGCAAACAAACATATGTTTTACAGACTTGTTGGACACAATCCCACTTTGTTCCTGAAATATATTGCATGGTGAGGATATAAGACAAGGTTGAATGTACCTCTAAGGGAGCAACTAAATTTCCGTCCTGGGAAATCTTTGGGAAGCGCTTGCCATTTGGAGCAATCTGTTGTATACCAAAGGCAAAAGAAAAAATATGCTCTTTAGAAGTAGATCTGTGACCCTCAGGGCTAAGTCTTCCCTGGCACTGATGAATTAGCAATATATCCAGACAGGGATTAGCATTATCAGAGGCAGGGAAATCAACCCAATCTTCTTTCCACTTTGGCAGTGGGATTTTAAAGAGGGTTTGTTAGTGAAAAGCTGGAGGAGATTCCTGCTCAAATAAAGAAATGACATTAATCATGCAGAAAAATGAAATGATTCTTAAATACCATATAAAAAGAAAAAAACCCAAGTGATGCTATTTATTCATACATTTTGCAAAACTCATTGAAGATGATTTTGGCCAAAAGCTTTTCTTGTGTTCTAACAATTTTGTCTTTCTGTTTGAATTTGGTGCTCATCTCTGCTGGCAGGCAGACCTCAGTCTGTTATCTCAGACACCTTCTTAGGGTTAAAGGGTCAAGAGTCACAGATTGGAAGTAAAAGCAAGATGAATAGAGAAAAATAATGTGCACAATTTTGGCAGTGAATGCAATTAACTGTCTGCATATTCACGTCAGGATATGAAGTCTGTCACTCAAAGTCTTTAAATCATGACTTGAACGGTTGTCTAGATGATGTTCTGTAGCTCAGAATTAAATTATGTTGATGGAACACTTGACTTTTGATATACTGTGTGGTAATTATTTGTTCTTGAATGTCTTCTACAAATACATTCATACATACATACACACGTGCATGCACACGTGCGTGCGCGCGCGCACACACACACACACACACACACACACACACATATATATACACGTAAAAATAGCTCTAAAAAGTGAAATGCATGGAGCATGTCTCCATGTTGGCAAAAACTTAGGCTTCTGCCTATGGCTATTTTCCTAGAGTTATTTAATATTAGCATAAAATTCACTTCCTATCCACTTCTTGGGCTATGTGCTCTCATTGCAGGACAGTGGTTTCCTCAAAGAAAGCTGTTACAGAATACCTTAATCTGTGATATATGTCCTAGCAGATTTGCCTGCAGTACAGAATCTTTGGTGTCACTAAGTGGTTTTAAACTTCATAGTTCTTTCCAGTGTAAAGTAAGTCTTCTCCTCCATTATAAACATTTAATTCATATTGCTAAAATGGACAGTTTTAGTTGGAAGAACGAACTAATCTGAGCTACCAAGTCATGAAACAGGACAAAGAATTTCTTCTTGGAAGAGAAATGTTCAGGATTTTCTGAAAACTTTGCCCATATTTTAATAACAAGTATAGGTAACGTTCAGTTAAATTCATGTAGTGTCTAGCTCTCCAGGTATTTAATGCCACTGTGGAGTCTGTGTGGAGTCTGTGTTTCCGCACAGAGCCGCACTGCACACAATGAGCCATTCTGCAATAGCTTTCACCGCAGTTCATCCTTTGCAATACCTTTCATCACATGATCCTATTGATTCATCGATCGATTGACTTTACAGGGCCTGCTCACATTTGATATTTGCTTTCTCTGTCTGTGCTTCATCCAGATTTACTTCTCGAGGTGCCAGAGGGAAAGTACAGACTGTGGGGAGGGTGAGGAGAACTCATGTGCTTCGGAATGAAGTGAGCGAAGAGGCATTTGGTCCTCTTCACGGGGACCAGAACAACAGCTTTATTCTAATGAATTACGCTTTTGTTTAGATATTATTGATGCTACAATTTCAGCATCTTCCTAAGGCTTTATTTTTTGATCCCTGTTTGACAGCTTAAGGCCTTGGGAGCAGTAAAAATATTGCATTGCTTACCAAGATTAATGATCTTCGTACACAAACGTAGGCAAGATATCCATGCTGATTATTTCAACCTAAGCTTCTACTGACCATTAGGGTTTGTTTGATGTGGCTGTAGATAGTGGGAAAGGAAGGCAGGATTTCAGCTGAGGTATTTCATCCTGGATGGTAACTCTGGTTGATGGCTCCTTCATGGGAAGAAAGGTAGCATAAGAGAAGGGGGCCAGTGTCTTTCTCTTCTTCACCTGTCCTCCTTTAATAAGGTCTCCATGTAAATACATGTTACTACCACTGCGACACAACGCTCAAGGTTTTGACAGCCCAGTCCTGCACAGTCTGAGTTGCCTTATTTTCCAGCGAAGGCATTCAGAAATGGGGACATTCGGTGAGATCATCACAGCTGTGTAGGACTAATGCCTGCTGAAGCAGAGGGAGGAAGTTCTCTAGGTCTTGGATTTACTTGAGTGAAATGAGGTGTCTGTCAATCAGTTTAAGTGAGGCATATGTTAAAGGAGAGGCTGTCCATGTTGTCAGTAGAAGTCAGATCAATTACGTTTGAGACAAGTCCTTCATTTTAAACTTAAATGATCTATTTAGGTCAGCACCTTAGAAACTAATTCTCTGCCCCTGGCTGTGCAGCTGGTCCTTAGCGGATATACCTTTTACCCTTAATAATAGTTTTTATATTTGTAGATCAAATGTTCTCAGTTTGTTTATACAAAGTACCTAACTTTCAGACAGTCCGTTGCATGGCAAAAATGTACGGCTTCAGCACTTTGTAACTGTACTTAGTAGGTAGTCACTGGGGGAAAAAAGTAGTTATCATCAAAAGAGGATGAAAAATATTGAAATTCCCTTTGTTGCCATTTCCTCCTGTGGCCTGCAGACATCCCACTTTCCGCCACGGCTGCTCTCGGAAGCAGCGTAAGCTGGGGTGGCCCCAGTGCTGGTACGGGGACCTCAGCAGAGGGCACAGGACTGTTCAGGCTGCAGCAGCCCGACCTGCGCTGCTTCCCTGCTAGGCAAGGAGAAAAATATACTGGGCTGGATCGTGTCTAGGATTCTCCTTCCAGAGTATTCAGTGCCAAACATTACAGGGCTGCAAAGACAAAGTTGGAGAGTTATTTTCCTAGCTGCCTTTATCTGACAGATTACACCCTGCAAATCCAAACAGCTGGGATACTCTCAGCTTTTTAGGTGTCCTGTCTTCATAGTACATAGTTTTAAATTTCTCTCTACTACCAGAACATCTCCAATTCTCTGCTTGTATACAACATTAACCACCGAGGCAATTTTGTTTCACATTTGTCTTTATTGATCTAACAAAATGTTGATAGTAGTTTTAACCAAAATCTAGTCCATTAATACTATAGTATTTTAAATGAAATAGAAAAATTGAGGTATCGATTACTTCAGATGGAATCACGTATGGGTCTGGATAACTATGTTACTCTGATGTCCAACTTTAGCTAATTGCATTCCCCGTGCCTGCTTTTTCTCGTTCCGTCACGTTAAATAGGGAAATCTTCTCTGCCTGTGCTAACTTGTGGATTAATGTATCTGAAACGTTTGTAACTGAATGGTCTATGAATAAACATTGTTGGTTTACTTTGCTATGGCTGATGGTATTCTGAGGTCATTTGAATGGAAGCATAAGTTATTTTTATAGCTGATTTGCTCCTGTGCATATGACAAGTGCGTATCAAGAGTCCACTAGTCTGCGGGATACGGATATCAGCTGGCCTCAGTGCTTTGTTTATTAGACATCGGTGCTGTTTTAGGGGTTGGATAGTGCAAAGACACTTTTCTTACTTAATTGATTTATAACCAAAGAGAACCATTTTCTTTGACGTAGGAAGAATTTGATATATGGGCAGTAATAGGCTGCAGAAGTAACCATTTGTCCTTCCACTCAGGCGAGGCGTTGGGGAACGTGGGGTGCACAGGGGTGTTTGTGCGCGGGGCTGGGCTGGGCTGGGCTCTCCGGCTCAGCTGGCCTCAGCGTGGCTCATACAGCACAAGTGGCACCATCGCCCGTTTGACTGCATTTTGTGGTGCTCCAGTAGGCGTGATGACAGAATGTTTTCTACCTGTTTGTTTTTTACACCATTTCTCTGAATAAAATGTTTTCATATAACAGAGCACTTGGCTGAACAAATTACTGCTTTTTACATGACTTCCTTCTATTTCCCTTCTGAGTTTCAGCATGTTATTTCTGACTGAATTAACAGGATTATTATGTCAGCTGGAGAGTGGGCATCCCTGGAAGAGCCCAGATGTTTCCTCTTCTCCAACCTTCAGCGCCAGAGGCTTTAGTGAAGGGCATTTGGGGAGAAGCAGCTCTGCATGGCGAAGTACCTTTTGGATCTTCTCTATGTCCAGCTTTGAACAGAAACTGGGCTCCCATCTAGCCCTTGCGCCATGGGAGCATCCACGGCCGCACTGGCAAGCTTCACGGGCAATGGGACAGCTCTGTGGACTGAAACAGCGGGTGCTGTGGACCCAATCTCAGCCCTGCACTTTTCAGGGACAGCTTATTTCAGACTCTCTCTGGTCTGATCCTATGGTCCTATTAGTAGCTGGAGCTCATTGTCCACCTAATTTTACTGAAAAGGAATCTAGTGGGTATGGCCAGGAGGCCGCAGTCCTGGTCCAAATGAAAATGCCAGCGTAACCCCCTCCAGGTATTGCCGTGGCAGGCTGGCCCTGGTTTGTTTTTTCTGCTCCTTCCGTGCGGGTTCATCAGAGCGCATAACTTGCTCAGGCAGGGATTTCAGAGATGCAAAGAAAGGGCTTTTTCAGTTACAGCATCTAAAGGCAATAGGAGAAAAAAAGGATCCCAAGCAAAACCCTTGTCTGTTGACTAGTGAGACAAGCCTTGGAGCGACGGCTGTAGTCTGTACCTGGACGTCAGGTAATCCTTTCAAACATAAAATAACTGCAGGGCTAGGCAGCTTGTGCAGCAATGCCTGGCGCGAACAGATCCTTCTCCGGTGCCTGTGCAGAACCTTGAGCAAACAGTGGAGGATGTGAATATCAATAGCAAGCGGTGGAGGATTATTACCTGTTACCATTACTTTTCCTTCCTTTGTTGACCAAGGAGATAAACCTGGTCGAATGCTTGCATGACTAGAATGAAAAACTGCATTATGATTAATGGGAGCTCATGATTATGCCTCATCTCTGCCACGTTCAATATCGGATCCCAACCTCTTCCATTGTGTATTTAGACTAATGGAAATTCCACTCTGCTCGTGAAGAGGGGAAAGCACAGCCCTGCGTCGTGCCGCGATTCGTTTCCATCGGTGATTAGCACATGCTGCTCATTGCTGGCGCTGCGCTGCCGGGGCAGCTTCGGAAAGGGCTGCAGAATCTGCAGCTGTTTCTGGGGTGGCTGGGCTCACAAATCTGTACTTTACCTCCCTCCTGAATCCCCCTTAACTACCCAGGATTTGCTGTTAAAAATTGTCTGGTGTGCAGTAATGATATGGCTGCAAACGTTTATTTAGGTGGGACTGTTTCTTTCTAAAAACAAAACCAAAACCCATTTGTTACTGGCCTAACTCCAGTCCTGTGTGCTGCTGCCCTGCGAGCAGGCGCGAACAGGCTCTGCCGCCGTCTCCGGGATCTGGGTAGGAGCCAGCTCTGGCCCGGACCGCCAGCCGTGGCTCCCACGCCAGGCGGCTGCGGATGACGGCCAGGGCTCAGGCTGCGGGCGCTCGGCCCCGGGGCGACGCTCGCCAGCTGCCTCGCCGCAGAGCCGCCCCGAGGTTGCCAAAGGCCGTGCAGACACGCCTGAGGAGCTTCACTCCACGCTGCGACGGGAGAGGCTTAGGCCGGCGATGAGCGCCTTGGAAGAGCCAGATTTAAAGCGACTGATATGTTTCAGTGGGGTGTGGAAGTTACTTTCCAGTGCCTTCCCTTTAAATGTCGTAGAGCAATTTCAGGATAATAACTACTGACGTTTTGTAAGGAGGCCAGTGAGGCAGCCGTTCGGGTAGATGTTTCGCTGGGAGGTGAACTGCAAAACTGCTGCTCCAGCCACGTCTTGAAAAATTGAAGTGGGAGGTGTTGCTGAGCCCTGGGAAACCTGGGGGAAAGCAGCCCCTCTCTGCATCTCTGGGGAAGAGAGGGTGGAAGGGCCAGCCGCTTACAGCACCACTAATCTTAAAGGCAGCAGAATTTCTATGGTTAAAGTAACGTTCCAATGAGCCTCAAATGGTTTCATTTTGGGGGCTGTGACCTGAAGTCCCAGAAGTTTTGACTGGGTTGTTATATAGAGCTCTGTTGGCAATGCGAGAGGCAGACAGAGCCAAAGCGCCGCCGCAGCCATGGAAGTGCAGCGCAGGGGTGAGAATTAATAGATGAGAAGGGGGTAGAAGCTGCGGATGCAGGAGGAAGCCTGGGGTAACGCACACCAGCGGGACTCTGCCGCCCGCCTTCCTGGCAGCACGTCCTGTGCTTTCCCCCCGAAGCTGCCGGCTGGGTCTCTCCAAGGTCCTCCCTCGCAAGCAGGCGCATTATGACAGTTCAGGTTGGAACGGCACTGCTCCTTCCTCATTAGTAATTTAAAAAGTTGTAGCTTCCAAAGCAGCTTTTCTTCTCCTTCCCCATCTCCTCCTCTGTACAGCTCATTACGGAGCTGACAAATGAACCGGAGGTGACGGAGCCACGGACCTTCAATTGTTCATTGACCTCTCCTGTCTTTTCTCTGAACACGGCCTCAAATTACAAATTACAGATTTGCTATGATGCTATTTAGTTTAATTGGTATGTTCATTTTATGGAAAGAAGGTTACTGAACCCTCGACACTCTAGTGTCGAAACCTACCAGCTCCTGACACCCAAATGACTTTGCATGGGGAAAAGAATAATCCACCGTTACTGCGCTGCGAACATTTATTGTTGCGGTGACTTGCACAGCTCCCGAAACTCTGGAGTTAAAAATGATGAAGTGGCGACGGTTACAGTTTTAATGCTTGTTTCTTTGTAAATTGCTATCTGAAGCGTCACTGAGACGAATGATTTGTAAGCATGATGGTGCACTTTGCCAGCTGAGCATCTCATTAGCACAGTGGACTGTAAACTGCTTTATCACTTACTATGGTTTGTAAGTGCGTTCTAATAGTTGCATCCTCTCAGGGAGGTGATGTTTTGCTTTGTAAATGTGAGCCTATTATATATTCATGTTAATCAGCAAAATAAGTATTCCCTCTTGAGAAATATGAAGATACCTGATTGGGAAAATCCTTGCAGGTTCTCTTGCGCTACGACTCTTTTCGCATTGCCACAGGAAAGCAGCGTCAGATGTGCTTTGCATGCATCAGTCTCCTCTAACAGAGCAGCTTTGCAAGGGAGGAACTTCCCAAGTCCAGCTCTCTGTTATCGCAAACAACCATGTCGCATAATCCCTTCCATACAGTGTTCATATTCCATGCAAAAAATAGTCCTTGACTTGCTTGCCCTCCCCTTGACTCGCTCACCCTCCTCTCCATTACGTTTGGCTCTTCCAAGATGCTCATGTGCTTTGCTGGGTCATATTCAACCGTTCTTGTGCCAGCCTTGCTCTCTGGCTTCAGAGGTTATTTTTTCCCTCTGCGACACCTACATCCTGGGCTGTTCATTTCCCCCTCAGACTTTATACTGCTCGACTAAATACAGCGGGTTATTTTGGGCTCTTGCCTGGCAAGCTGGCCTCCTCCTTTGTGCTTGTTCCAGCAGAAGGCTTGTGCTCCTGTCCCCTCGCCCCCGGTGCGCTTTATTCACCTCTCGCAGCATCATCTAGCGATGGGGCTCGAGAGCGGCTCTCCGCTCCGCTCTGATTGTTGTGCTGTACTACCACTGGGGCCAAACATCACCACAAGCTTTGGGGTTTGGTGCACACCTTGGTTTTGGGTTACTTTACTCTAGGAGTGATAAAACCTTTGGTGTTGTACCAAGGATCTCATTCTGCTCTTTTGCTCTTTTTTTTTTTTTTTTTTTTTTTTGCATGCAGGACCACCTCTCAGGGCAGTTTGCCTGTAAAGGTCTTGAGAAGCCTGAGACTATGTGGCCGCTGTGGCTCGGTGGCTCTCTCATGCTGAGAATAACGGGAAATGGCAGTCATTTTGATGTAACTTGGTGACCAAAATTCATCGACAATGCTTTTTTATATGCATTATTTATAATGAGCTTCTATAAATTCTCCTATGAGCTTTCCATAGAAAAGCTCTATTTGTGTGCATGTGTATAAACACTTCTCATTCTGCTTTTCTTCTTAGGGCAGAAAATTACAGTTACGCCCTGGCATTTTTTTTCCATTCTGTTTTCTATTGCCTAATTATAGAACAAAGAGGCGAAATACAGTGATGAGAATCTTATGTATTTTTTAAAAGTGGTACAAATTTGAATGAAGAAACGTATGATTGTAAAGCATACCTTTAAAATGGGTTTACCCTGGCTAAATTCCAGGTTGTAAAGGAATAATCAGTGTTTGTAAGTGAGTTACTATCACCTCAATCTTAACAGTTAATTCTATTACTCTGTTGGTGCACAGAAGGCTGCTGCTAATGGCTCTGTAAATTCTTCTTATTTTTATATTTGTGATGATTAGTTTTACATCATGAAGGGCTATGGACAACATTACTACACTAAGAACCCTAACTTTAGGCCTGTCAATCTATATTTTAACGTTATCCTTAAGAGGGGAGACAGGTATCTTTCTTAGATATAATACTTGCAATACAGTGTCACTTAAACTCTTAGGGACCTTACATAAATGACATTTTTTCAGGCTTCTGTGTAAATGCGTTATTGGAAAGAGGCAGATTGGCACCACGAAGCACAATGCAATGAAGCACAATATGTTCGAACATTTGGATGAGCTACATGGCTGCCTTGTCATTGAATGAAATGAAGTTTGGGGTACTCTAAGCCTCTAAATATCAGGCTACTCTAAAAAGTGCCTGTATGCAGATTTGGAAGTACAGCGTGAAGCTTGTAAGCCTTGAAAACTTCGGCCCCCCCCATTTCTACTGGGGAGTAACAGTCCATGTGCATGGGTAGGGAGCGTTTGTTTGTATGCATGCCCTTTCTTCCTAATTTAAATGCAATAGGCAATAAAACAATGACTGAAAATAAAATGACTAAAATAGTTTAAATTTGTTACCATCTCACAGAGTCCCAAAGTGCTTCTATTTGGGGCCAGACTTTGCTCTTGGACTGAGGTATAAGACTCCAAACAAAGTCAGCGGGAGCTGGACACGTGCATCCGAGGACAGAAATTGGCCCTACAGACACTGCATATGGCACCATTGCAAAGCTGCCAGGCACCTTTGGGATATAGGACAGAAGGCAGATGAGTTAATAGTGCACAGCAGGCTGCCTAACAGCATGAGAAAGCAAAACGTTGGCTGCAGACCTCGGGGCAAAACCAATGCTCCCCCTGCAAAAAAGAGCAGGAATCTCTGCATTCACAAATAGCAGGAGAGAGGCTCTCCCCATGAGGTTTCCTTAGCGCGCTGAGTAATCCCCCAGTCTCTGTCTTAAGCGTGACAAGGGCTTATCCTCCCCTGCTTGCTTCACAGCTATTTCAACCAGCTCCTCCTAGGGGTCGCGGGTACCCCGAGGCTGTGCCGGTACGTCAGCCAGCTCTGCCGTCTCCGCTGGATGGCAAACCTGGTTTCAGCCTGGATGTGCCGCGCTTCCAGGGATGCTCCCGCCGGGAGAGCCGGGCGCTGCACAGCCACGCGCTGCCCTGCTGGGAGAGCTCCCCCGCTCCCGGACCGAGGTAGTACTTCTTCCCCACCGAATGGATGCATTTATGATTTTCAGGCAATAGTCAAGCAGAGAGCACACATGACACAAAGAGTGGAGCCAGGAGTAACTTCTGCGTTTGGCATGTCTTTAGTGCTGTTAGCGAGAAACAATAGCGCACATGGGCTTTTCAAATAAAACTCTGCGAACGCCGGAGTTATTTGAAACAAGGCTCTTTAGGAAATTGTAGCAGCAAGCTGCGAGTGGTGTCCTACATTGGCGGTTGGCAAAGTGCTTTGGGTGTCAATTTTTGGATGTTTCCTTTGTCCCTCACTAAACTGGGTGTCAGGAAATTCAGAGAGGCAGAAGTGGATGCATGTTTCCTGCTTCTGCAGTTCTGAGGACGTGACTGCAAATCCCGGATGCGCTGGTTATATACTTTAATGCTGAGCAGTCATTTGTTTCTCTCCATTCATACTACTCTGAATAGACTCCCAAGAAAAGCCTGAGCTTGTAGACCTTACACGCTGAAAGGGAGAAGGGGAATCTCTTACCAACACAGATAAAAGCAGCTATAAAGTGCTCAGGCCAAAGGGAAGGATTTGGGTTTTCCTGGAAGTCTTTATTTCAGCTGTGGAAGAAGAAAAATGTTTTAGGTCAAAGCATAAACTTCCATTCTTCTGTTTTAAAAGTACTATATTGCAGCAAGTATCTTGGATTTGACATACACATTCAAGGTGTTAAATGTGACATGATACTTTTGTATGTGGATTTTTTGGGCAGATCTTCTAGTTCAGCTGAGTTGTGTTAAATGGAAGGTATAGCATATTTGGAAGAGTAAAGCAGGGAAAAATACTGCTTTAGGAAGGGGCTGATTTAGAACAATCTAGGATCATCCTAGGATCCAGCCTAGGCAAAAGGCAGGTTGCCAAATAGCACCTGGTCTAGATTAGATTTGAATCACACATTTCCCTTCTTTCCAAAAGGGCCAGAAAAGGGAAAGCAGGTGACTGCAGGCTTTGTGCTCCCCCACAGATCTCCCGGATTTCAGGAAGGTTTGAAGTCTGTATTAAGTGACAATGGCTGTTCCTGCTGAATTTTTTGACACAGACCCTTGGTCATGGCTATATAGCTTGTAACCGTTACGGGTGAGAGATCATCCGTGCAACAGGGGCTGCCTTTTCTGCTGAGTGGACCAGTAGTGTAATGTTATTTTCTGAGCAGGAAACTAATGAAATGTGTGCCTAGGAGGCTGTCTGTTTGTTTTTTGCAATGGCTCTGTGTCTCTTGGATGCGATTCTTTACTAAATATTACTCTCTGACTGAGGCTTTTCCTTCTTTAATGTGGGCTATTCATAATATTTTACTATCTTGTCAAATTCAGTTGCAGTAGACCAACATATTCAAAAAAAAAGAGGGGGAGAGGACAATAGATGGATCAAACTCAGATAGTCCTTACTTCCTTAAGCAACCAGATTAGAAACACTCAGTAACAGGAAATAGTCTTGGAAAATCCAAGAATTAAGTGTTTGCCACAAATTTACTATTATACTGACAACACTTGAAAGTGACCGAGGCCAGCTTATCCAGGTTTTTTGCACACCACTTTGGTATATTTGGTATATTTGGTGCAGTGATTGCTACACTTTCCTGAAATGTGCTGTAACTTCCTTTTAATATATGAAAACTGATTGACCAGCAATATTTTCAATATCTCACAAGAATTTGTCAAAATCTTGCAATTTCTTGGTTCTGTGTGGAATGAGTAAGGCCTAGAGGAAATTCATTAGGACGGTGCAAAGTCTTTTCTTTGGTAGGCACTGAAAGCATCCCATGATAGGCATGCCATCTCTTAAGAGTCCGTGACTTGAGAGACCTCCTCACTTCCATAGCTCCGTAGCTGTCCCTGTCTCAGCATGTCTCTTCTCCAGCAGCTCCAGGTAAGCTGCCGACAGCAACTTGCTCTGCCCAGTGTTGCAGAATGTCCTTCAAAAGGGATAAAGATGGCAGCACTCATGCACATATTCCCTGCCTTGTCCTCTTCTGACCAGTCGTTGCTCAGCTGATTCATCCCGCCTGGCTTTTTTGCTGAGTTTCCCCATGAGCACAACAGACGTGCTGGTCGCTGTGGTGCTGATGCTTGTTTGCCAGGTGCTGGGCTCTATGCACCAGATACAGTTTGGAAATGTGTCACTAACCGTTTCCTCTACTGGCCTTTGGACAGCTCTGGTTTTAAATTGTCCTGAATCCTTGTATGCTATTGTGAGACTCAGCGGGGAGAACTGCAAAGCCTAGCGTGCTCGAGTAGTCACCTGAGGCTGAATAGGTGAAAGAAGCCAAGGAGCTAAAGCAGAACTGAATAAAGGAGATGAGACTGGGACTGAAATAGTACCAGGGAATGAAGCTGGGAACAGCGCTTCAATACAGGCAAAGAAGAAGCAGAGCAGGGAGGAAGGCTGGGGGAGGCCCTGACATAGCCATCTTACCGCTGGTCTTAAGATTCAGCTCGCAGAAGGTCCTTCCTCTGGATTAATCATATCAGCATTTTCTGTGGGGCTGTTAGGAATGGGTGTCTCATTAGTAATTGGGTAGTAAATGGGTAGTAATTATGGGAGTCATGGTATCTCCTTGCTGAAAGAGATCTCCTCCTGCGAGGGAAGGACCAGGTTTCCCTAGGTACTTTGAAGTAGACTGTCCCAGGGCACAGGTGAAGGGCACAGGTCCCAGAGAAAAGGAGGGTTTGCTCTTTTAATGCCCATAAAACTGCATTCTCCACATTTTTTGGAACTGGTTATTTCACCAATTTCAGATAGCCATAATTATAGGTGGGAGTGGACTTTAGATAATTCACAAGGAATTGCCTAGCAAGAGTTTCTCAAAGATTGTACGAAGTTTAGAATTGACCCTGAAAGTAGAGGACAGAGCAAAGTAGAGGGTAACTGGATATAGCTCAGCAGAAACTGTTAAAGTCCTGGGAACGGGTGGTCTGATTTTCAGAAGCACAAGAAGTCTGTAGCTGTCCAGAGGAGACCCAGAGACATTATCTTGCTCTGTCAGGTTGGAGTTCCTTGACGGTGTTACTCTGCTTTAGGCCCCTTTGTATGCAAAGATTTACCTCTGTATACCAGTCATATCAGGCCTTCTACGAATGCACTGAGCAACCTCAGAGGCACATGGTGAAGTGCTGATCTGCTGCATGATAAATATACCTCGCTTTTCATAAATTTTCTTTGCACTTGCACAAAATGGGCAAGTACAGATTGTACCTCATGGATCCACAGCAACCCTTCTCTAACACCTGCCCTGAAAACCACCTTTTGGTCTTTCAAATATAAATCTTGGTGGATTTGACAGAAAACTTGAATTAGGTCAGAAGTGGCTTGACTGTAAATCTACAGGGAGAGAGATCAGAAGCCGGTTGGTAGAAGAGTGAATAAAGTTGTTACATGCAAATTTGTCAGAAATGATAAAGAGTCCCACATGGAAAACATTAGCTCCATCTTCAGTATAAGACTGCATAAGCAGTTGTTTCCTATATATGGAAGTAAACGGACCCTCTTGAGACAGAATTATAGGAACTGATGGATCACGTGATGAAATTGTGAAGGCTGTGAGAAGGTGAGCAGCTTCCTTAGCAGTAGATACAGAGAGACAAGAAGGGGGCTGCGCTATCTAGGTTAAGCTGTTTGGTATGCTAGAAACAAATGTCTGATATTTGGAAGGAAGAAATTCTGAATAAAATCAGATGAGATGGTTTACCACTGGAAAAGTACATCAGCACAGTAACAAATCTACAGTCATAACCCTGGGAATCCTGCTGAATACAGAACTTCACATAATGCGGTAAATTGTCGTTCAACTGAGAGGGTCAGGATGACCTGATGAGAAAATAATAATTTCCTCCACCCGGACAGCCCACTGAAGCAGAAAAAAGGTTCATCTGGAGTATCTTAGCATGAACATCTCTTTCTGGGATATATAACTTATCCCTCAGCTCTAAAAACTGTGTATTGTGAGAGGCAGGGGCTTGTTCTCGTATGGGGGTCCCATTATCGACTAGATAATGGTCCAGAGAGAGTTTCAAATGATGCTTATTCGTATACAGCTTGTGCCAGAGAATAAAATGCAAATAGGAAAAGGTAGCAGCATACAGCGCTAAATGTTGACTGGATGCCACTAGTCAAGGCTTTTCTCCAGATCTACTTAGACCAGCCACTGTGCCCATCCACCGTATGTCCTTTAAAGTCTGCGTTGCTAATAATTCTTTCCAAAAAAATACTGCAATCACATTTCCTCAGGTGTTAATCGGAGTACTGTGCACAAAGAGGAAGTGACGGCTGAGGACTAATGGGATGATATCATGATACATCCAAGGAATAATGAGAGATTTCTGCACCTACGGCAAGTAATTGGTTATGTTTAATTAAGAGTTTAAAATATTTCTGGTCCTGGTATAGCAAAGGTTTACAAGAAGCAAAGGGCTACGGGTAGGGAGGCAGGAGGAGCCTTGAGCAGTTACGGAGTTGAGGCCGTGCAAGACCTGGACCTGTCCGGAGCCCTGTGAGCCACCACGAGCCTGGCCCTGGGCCCGGCCTCGGCCCATGCGCAGAGCAGTGTCTCGCTTTGACCACAGCACCGCGATTTGAAGCAACATTTGCCCATTGTCTCCATGTTTTCTTTTGTTTTCCTCCTCCTCCAAATCCTGCATCCTCCTAGTTTCCCTGATTCACTTATCCCTCTCTGATGCCTGCTCTGCCGCTGCTCGAGCACGTCCGGCGCGTCTGGGCGCTGCCTTAGCGAGGCTCGGAAAAAGGCTGTTTGGGTCTCTGATGTTGGGCCTGTGCCTGAGGTTGCAGGTTTTCTCCTGAATTGCAATGCTGCCTGAATGTGTCACTGGTGAGTGCTTAAATTACCCGTTAAACACAAAACTGCTTGTCAGGCAGGATTACTAGCTGAGGTTTGGATTAGCCCAGCTTTATTTTCTAATGCACCATGGTGTGTCGAGTCACTTGCAGTTTTGCTGCATTCAGGATTTAGTCCCACGGACAGAACATAATTAGCATTTGAAAGCCTAGAGGTCTCTCGCTAGTTTTACTGGTGAAAGTAAAAGCCGTTCCCATATATAAATAAGGGGCAATTTGTTAGCTCAAGACATTTTAGACCTAAAGGAAAATCTTTGACAGCATCTTTCTGCTCATTACAACAGGTATTATAGCAGATTCCCATGGAGAAAAAAGCTTGGGTGATAACATTCAAAGGAAACTGATTGGAAAATCTACATGATTTATAAAATACCTCTTGCTAAAGCACATGAGAAGTCTAATGAAAGCATAATAGCAATTATATGAAATCCATACAAGGGATTCATGCTGATATGGCAGTTTGCAAGGAAAATGAATTAATGTAATGAAAGGAAAAATGAGACAAAGAAATATGGTTTTAAAAGACAGAATCGGTGGGAGCTGCATGTTCTGGAGGGGCCAGCGTTGGCTGAGATGAAAGGCTGGTTCCTGTTCTGTCTGGAGCTGGCAAACCACTGAGCCAAGCTGCCAGAAACGCTCTGGCTTCCTTTGGAGAGTCTGCTGTGTGGCCAGGGAGGTCGAGTCCACTTTGCTAATAACAGACCTGCTTCACCGCACAGGAGAATCACAACTGTGTTTCGGTGGAAGGATGGGTTTGAAATGCTTATTTGTCCCGATGGTTTTTGTTCAGTCTTTAACACTTGAGTTTTGTGGTAGCCTCAACTGCTCTTCTTCATTTCCCAATCTTTAGGTAGAAATATTAATTAGAAAAAAGGACAGAGAGCCCACAGAATTCCTGCTATGGCTGGGAAAGCTTTAGTCCTCATTGACTGTCCATCAGGATGGACACATGTGGCCATGGATGAATAACCTACGATCTGTGTACTGGTTTTCCCCTAACTAAGGAGGAGTAGAGCTTGTCAAAACTCCAAATTTCCAGTTTGTGGGAAATGCTGAGATTCTGAATTTTTGCTTTTGATCTGTTTTGGAATCAAAATAAATCACCTTGCAATTGTTCATGAAGCAAGAGGGTATTATGTGGGCTGTGCTCATATTGCTCATATTTTGCAGCATTTAGGTGCGTGCACTGAGTGGCAGGCTAATAGATCGGTATTTCTGCCTTGGTATTGCCTCAAGCATCTCTCTACTACCTCAAATGCTTTTTATTTTTGCTCTAATGACAGTAGTATGAAAGTGTTATTTCATTTTAGTGGAGATGTGTTACGCTAGAAAATAATGCAGCACGCTTCAGTTAGCAGAAAATTGCAGCTTCCCTTAATTGTTCAGAATACAGAGTGTTAACTATTTAATTTTTAGTACTATACTATGACTTCAAAAGACATAAAATAATTTAAAAATTCATTATTTACACTTACGTAACTTCAGAACATCAATGGATATTTTTTCCAAAACACAATTTTCTGTTTTTATCTCATGAGGTGTTCTTCTTCTGAAAATGTTTCTTTTTTTCAAAATCCTTGCACTGCAAAAAGAGCATTTTTAATTGAATAAGTTTCAGTGGAGAATTCTGCCTAGGACAATACCTTAGACCCAGTTGTTCTATGGGAACGCTGTGAAAATAGGAATGACTCTTTGTATAGCACTGTGAAGGGCAACTCATCGATAAAAGTTTTATGATCGGTCGGGCAAATTGCCTTTGGAAGGACCTATATCTCTGCACTGGTAATACAGAGAGCCAAGGTGCTGAACTCAGGCTTAGAGAACTAATTTTAATATGCCAGATTCAGGGCAGATAAATGCCTTCTTTAAATTTCTGGAGCATGCCTTGCTCTAATATGTGGTTTCCCCACGGAGCCTGAGAATGGGTGGAAATAAGTCTGGATCTGGTGATGGACCCCAGCCTTCTTGTACCTTTGAGGCTATTTGAGCCAAAGGGCTCGATGTGGAACCACGTGCAGCGAAAACCCTGCTGTGGGCAGTTTCACTGCACTTTCTTGGTGAATTCCACGGAGAAAACCTATTTCCATCTCTTTCCACTATGTGGGAAATCCAGCCTTCCCTTTCAGGCAGTTAAAGAGAAGGCAATACAGAAGTAGGATGAAATGAGGGAATTTATTTGTTATATATTAGATGTGTTGCTATTATGATGAGGTGTATGGGTTTTGTCTGCTTGTTTCTGAACTGCAGCACGTGTAAGTTATTGTCACATTGCTGTTTCCTACGTTGGGAATCTCTGCAAATAACTAACGGCCGGTAAGTGAATGCTGCTGCCTGGCAGATAGAGATTCCTGGCACTAAAGGATTAATGGCTTGAATAACTTCTTCAAATACCATTCTGCTGATGCAGCATGAACACGGCTCATGGTCACTTTTTGTCACCTAATGTGAGCCCTAAAACGACGGTGCCGAAATAGAAAACCAGATTAGTTGTCCTGTCTCGTCACTGAGCCTGCTGTTGGTTGGGGGCGACTCAGCCTGGACTCACTTATCTTCCCTGTGCCACAACCAAAGCAGACTTCATGATCAAAATGCTGCTTCTAATTTCATTTTCTAGTGTTAGTATATATTTATTTGTGTGTAGCTGACTGTTTCCTTCGTTCTCATTTCATTATCGTGAGGTAATTGATAGCGAGTCGAATACATTGAGCATGACATGATTGCTGGTGCAGCGTGTGATAACATGTATCTGGGAAGAGATGGTTCATAAGGCTGTAATAGCAGGCAGAGCTTTTCATCTCTGTGTCGGATTCATATCCCTGACATGAAATGAATTAGGAGGATCAGCCTAGTCTGTCTCCTGGTAGACTGATGCCCTTCACAAAGTACATTATTAGTCTTGGTTTCAATTTTCACCTTTGTCGCAAACTCAGTTCACAGTCCAAGAACCTGAACAGACATGTAAACAGAAAATGAGCTTCTAGTTTACCCCACAAGCTATGGTCTAGGCCACACAAGATCCAATATCATCATTGGGAGAGTACAGGAAAGCTTCAGTTGCTGTTATCCAGGATGAAATATAAGGAGACTAAAATGAAAACTTAATTCTCCAGGAACTTCTGATTCAATAATAATTACAATTAATAACAAATTGCACTCCTATATCATACTGTTGGTTTTAAATTTGAAAGGCCTCTTCTAAGAAGCCAGCATCATGACCTCCTTTTGCAAGTGGGGAACACTGAAGCAGAGATGAAATGACATATTGCTGCAAGGACCCAGTGGCAGAGGTGACAATATAACCCCTTTCGCTGAGTCCTGGTCCTGCGTTCTGTGCACTTGCCCAGAGTTGCTCATAATAATGACTGTTCGGTACCCACGAGAAGACATCCATGGTGAGATACTGCTAGATTCCAGTCTCATGCTTCCCAGATCCTTCATTCTTGTGCCAGAATCTTTTATTTCCAGCTTTTTGGAAGCAGACCTGTTGCATGACATGTATTTATATAAGCCTGTTGTAACCACATCTGTTGGCTGTAACTTTTAAGCAACTCTGTTCAGATGATACAGCTAATTGAAGAGCTGTGGGTTACATTTCTTCTCCTGCTGAAATTGGAGCTGGCCTTTAACTGCTATTTCTGTATTAGTCCTTACTTCAGATAACTCAAACCTGCTGTTTCTTCAGAGCCATCTGCAGATTCATCATTTCCAAGCTATGAGTTTGCACTCCTCCATTTGCATAGTTCAGTAATCTGTTACAGTCCACAAAACTTTTCTTTCTGGCTGTCCTTGTCCTGTGGACCTATGCAGGTCCACAAGTTTTCTGTGCACATCTCTAAACGGATGTGGTTTGATTTGGAGGGTCTACTGGAGCCTTAACTGGAGCTCTAGGTTGCAGCACGACCATGAAGGAAGTGGGATTTAGGAGACTGCATTGGGAAGACTCAGGACATTTCATGCTGCTCCGTTATAGAGCCTCTAAGAAACTACCTTGCCTCCTTCTGAAAACGCAAACTAACCATACCTGAAGTTCAGTTCATTATAAAGGATTCAGGTCTCCAGTAACCCGAATATGGAAGTGGGGCTCAGGAGACTTAATTTGCTGTGTGTGACTTAGGCAGGTCATTTAATCTCACTGTGCCTCACTTTGCCCTTTTATAAAATTGAGAAAATTTGAGAGGTGTTTTTGGGGAAGTGCTTTGAGATGTACAGATGAAAAGCAGAAACATTCGATCTACCTACAAATACACAGTGTATTTGCAACATTACTATATACATGAAATAAGTGAACTAAATAGCTGTATACAAATACCAAACACTTAAATATTACTGCTCCTAAATAACTCTACTTTGAGTTTTTATGTAAACAAAAATGAAGGAAAGTTGCTCTCTTAACTTCGTCCCTAGAAAACCTATTTTATCCAGAACAGGCCATAAAGGGAGATAGTCAGTCTGTCAGTCTGGAGATAGCAGGCTTCCCTCAGTGGAAGCAAATAACCAAAACTGAGAGGCAATTGCATGATGGAAGGAAGGTACTAAAATCAATGATGTCATGAACTCAGCAAAAAGAGGGGAAGGAAAGCAGAAAATAGGAAAAAAATGTACAATAAAATAGATGGAGAGAAAAGAATCATAATTAAACAAATAGAATAGAAAAATGCCTACAAAGAAGAAACAACATAGGTAACATGCTAATTTCCAGAAATGCTAGAAGACACAAATAAGACTGCATTTTCCTCAAGCAGTTGGTGCAATGAAAAATGTGTATTATTACGTGTATCAGGCAAAGGGAGACCTTATGGGAAAAGAAGTCATCTAAGAATTATAATATGCTATTATTATGCCCTTGGAAGCATAATGGGGAGCGTACTCCGAGGAGCAGTTTGGTAAGCAGGGAGGAGGATGAGAATTATTTGCAGATGTGAATCCAGGCTCTCCTGAGGGCAGCTCGATGCAGGGACATTGGTTCCCCATAAATTATGGGCCATACAGGGACCTACTGTAAACTGGCACATATGTGGCTGATCCCCTGCCCTCTGCCTGGGTTGTCTCCATAAATCCCTAAAGTAGGCAAATAAACATGCTATGATTACTAGTGCAGTAGTTAGATATAACTGACTAGCAGCATGGTAAATAACAGTTCTGATAATAAAATAAAATAAAATAAGATAAAACAAAACAAAACAGGACAAAACCTGCTTGTTGCCATAAGACTTGTAGGCTCCTGGGAATTAAAATCTGTAGCTTGTAGTGTATAGAACCTATGCCTTTTTATCACTGGGCTATAGGATAAAACATCTCTCTCACTCTTTTTTGTTTTCCGCTTTGCTCTTGAACTGCACGAAATTATCCCAATTTACATGTTGCCTAACATTGTAGCTATAGGGAATTGTAGCTATAGATTTTCTGCACGTAGTACAGCAAGGAGCTACGATAAGGGAATCCCAGAGGACTCCTAGGAAGAACATGCTGACCCCAAGACCTGTAATTGCTGTAATTTTCAAACAGACTCATTTTTGGCCTAACTCACCTCCAGTTGGCAAGAATTCCAGTTGAGGCCAGTACGGAAAGCTTCTGAAAACCCCATTTCTAATTCCCCCATCGCCCATTGAATCCCTCTGTGCTCCTTGGGTTTCTGAGAGGGTCAGTGATACTGTTCCCTAACTCTTTTCATTGAATGTTGAAGCAATCTTAATTATCCCTTGAGGTCTAGGAGGCAAAGGTTAAGAGCTGGAAAGAGGGAATGGCTTTTTGCTCTACCTGTTTCCGCATTCCTGAACATGAACATAGTGGTCCCTCCACAACCCTGAACAACTCCCAGCGGTGTTAAGAGGAGCTGGGCTGCACATATTGCGTATTGTCCAGCCTGAGCTCCAGCTGAACCCTGAGAGCTTTTACTGTTACACACATGCTAGCAGTATTTTATTGATTTATCAATCAGCCGCAGTTCCTGGATAATCTTTGACAAACTTCACTTCAAAAGCCTAACAATTTGCAATTTGGTTGTTGGCATAGCAGAGGGTTTGGCTTCCAGTGTGCACCTATGGGCTCTGCTGTCTTGCCTTGGAAAAGGACTCGCTCATTGAAATCAATGAGAGTCCTGTTCAGTGCTCTGGGCTCACCCCAGGATGGCGCTGCTATGACCATAACCCGCCGTTCACAGTACAGGCAGTCATAGGTAAATCATATCTTGGGGTTAAATGTTTAGTGAGATTGCAAGTTTATTATCATGCCTACTACTACTGTCGCCTGGCACGTAACACAGATGCATAAAATTTTGTTCAAGTATGAGAAACGTTAATGAAGCAAATTGCCTATGCTTGTGTGTGTATTTCAGAAGCTCTTATTCCACAGCTGTGCTACAGCTTACACTAGATATACATATATATATATATATATATATGTATATGTATATGTACATCATCACTGTGGTTTGTAAACTCTCTTGATGTCTGTATTCAAATAACAACCTCTGGTCTAACTAAAGGGGAGCATTTTTAATATGCTTGCCAAGGTCCATGCATTGGCAATGACATCAAATGATCTTCTACAGCAGGAGAGAGGGAAATAAAGAGCAGCCTTGATAACACACTGCCTCAAAAAGCTGCACAATGAATACAAAAACTATTGTACACCATTGTATATAGGTGCAAACCTTTTCAAAGAAGGAAGTGTGCCAAGTGAGCTTTAAGCCTGACATTTTAATAAGGGAAATATCTCATTCTAAGTGTGTATAGATTATTTCCCCCTGAGGCTGATACTTATTTTTTATTTTTTTCAAATAAAGGGAACAGGAGACCTATCAGCAGCTGCAACCAGTGTATATGACATTTTAAGGCAAAACTCCTACAGTATATAGCAGAAGTACAGGATTTGATTAACACTGTATTAGTAAATACCTACTTATTCATACATTCTGTGATAACGTCTTCAAAGATATAATGAAATACCGTGATAGAGTTCATATAAGCTAGAGGTTGGCATAAACTCATGCATATAGCTGAGGAAAGGTGAGGCACTTTATAAGAAATGGCCAGACGTTATACCCTCCTCTTCCCTAGTGTGAGCAGTGACCTGTTTCTGCCTACCCTGGCTAGATAAGCTTTACTCCTTCTTTAGTGTAAAGCAGCAGAGGTAGTGTCTCCCTATAGATCTCCTGCTGCTAGGTTAGGGAACCATCCTGTGATGCACCACAGGGCCCCACCATCGGCCTTCTCTTCCTGCTTTCAGACTTCACCTTAACCCACACAGTCCGTCCTCACCTTCTTCCTCTCCACCTGCTTTTTTTTGTTTCCGTGATTTTGCCCTCATGTATCAAGCCTGCAGCTCTACCATGCCTTTCCTATAGTATCACCTTCTTCACTTTAATGAGACTTTGAAAGTTATACCCGGATCTTTGGAGCCAGCTAATCTCCAGCTGGGTCACATGTTGTACCCCTCTCACTGGGACACGATCACAGGGCTTTATGGTCTTTCTGCTCCTTTTCACCTCATCAGTCCTGCAGGACTTTGTTTAGCTCTTTATTCATTGCTGAAGAGCAGGAGACCCTAGGAGCTGCAAGTTAGATTGGACCTAATGCCATCTCTGGTAGCGGCCAGTACCAGTTACTTCAAAGAACTGACTATTAGACATACTGCTGCAGGTGCTATGGGATAATTTGGTTTTCCCAGAGCCCTTCTTCATTTCTCTAACATCTTGTTTTAAGACTCGAGGCAAGAAGTTTGATGCTTACCTGAAAGTTCTTTTTTGGTTCACTCTGTATCTGTTCATAATCCCAGACTGAAAAGGGCTATTCCTGGACATTATCTTTAACACTTCTACCGTACTTCTGCCCCATCTCAAGCTTATCTTATCTGAAAGCGTCTCCTTTCTTCTTGCTTATTCTTTAAATTTTCCTGTTACTTATTTTTCTGAGAACTTTGTTACTAGACATGGTCAAAAATAGGATGCGTTAACAAAAAAAAAACCAACCAACAAACACTTAAAAGCTTTTCTGACGAATCAATTTGCAGTGCAAACTCTATATCAAGTCATGTATTGGGTGTTTTGATATAGGACATTCATGAAGGAAACAATGTATGTTATATTATATTCTATATTTCTACTTTTGGAAGTTGTCTTTCAGTACGCAGATGTAACACAAATGGAAATTCTGCACGGACACAGCCAACAGTATTTCTCCAGATTTCTCTAGGCTCAAAATCTCTCTTAATCCATCATTTTACTCTGCACCAGAAAGCCAGCATTTATTGCATACATCTTTTCTGAGATAAGTAAAAAAACAAAGCTCATTTTTAATACCAGTGAGAGAGGGATACTATGTTCTATAGGTTTTAGTTACTTATGCAGTTGTTATGCTTAAATATGCAGTGGGTAATCTGTTATTGTTCACTCTAACTTCCCTGAAAGTGTTACTGTTCTGTGATCTGGAGGATTTACAAAACACTTACATTTGATGGATATCTCTCGGTGATATTTCTTTTGGTCCCTGGTCTGCAGGATTGATTACTGGGCCTTTGATAAACCTAATAAAGTATTTTCCAGCATCTGTGGAGCATTAGGAGAAGTAAGTTAATCCTGAAATCATGAGATGATAAGTCTTTTTTTGTAGGGGTTTTCCCTGAAATTAGTCTTCATGCTGAAAAGAAGTGAAAGCTAATTAAAAACTACCGTTCTCAAGCAGGGATTACAGAAACCACGACCATTTAGCATGAATGACAATACAGTGAAACATTTCCCTAGCCAGTTTTCATATCCACAGCTGTAATTATAAGGCAAGGAGAATAATTTTGTCTTCTACAACCGAACATTCACCTGTGTTATACCCCTCTTGTCCTTTTGCTAGTTGCATTTCTCAAACTCTTATGGTACTTCCATGATATTCTTATGATACTTTGAATTAACATTAAAAGAAATAGGGAGGGCTGAAAACCTTGGACTAGAATTTGATATGAATTGACTCCCAGGAGCTATACTGATTTATACTCATTGAGAAATAAATTCCAAATACAAAGAGAAAGGAGCTAGCAACATGTATAACTTATAATAGGCTATCACATTATCTTTGCTTTTGCTTCCCATATCATTCCTGAAACTTTTTTTGCTAGCTTAGATAGCAGAGCCCTAGCTGCTTCTGATTTTGGATGAAATGGCATGTTTTATATAAACAGAATAAATAAACGAGTTAGACTATGGCGCTTTTTGACCAAAGATGTGCAAGTGCATTCTGGACATTAGTTAATAAGTCTCACATGCATATCTAACGGGAGTATTTTAGCATCCATTTCATAGCACTGAAGTGCAGGGTTTGTAAGAAACTTCACTAAGTTCTGATGGTAAAACAATGGCAACATTGAGAAGAGAATCCCCATGATTTGATTTCAGGGGTTTGGACATACTGAGCATGGGAGTGTCTGTTCTAGTAAAGGCCACATCAAATACCTCAATCAGCAGCAATGTAATATCTGGAACGCTGATTCTGAGGGATGCTGAGCATCTACTGTCATTAAATTATGGTTAGAGCACTCAGTGTTTCCCAGGAATGGCCCCTAGGGATGGAGAGTGGAGTGAAGATTCACACCTCTATTTTAGGCTGCATTAGGCAACTAATTGAGATGTGTTCGAACAGCCAGGAGCCTAATTTCCTTACAGAGCCAGTGGAGAAAAAGGTAGGTACCTCTGGGGATGTGGAAGCAGAGGTGATTCAGAATGTCAAAATTCACCTAGAAGAAACGGATCCTACAGAAAAGGGCCGTTACTGTAAAATCCAGGCGTCTTCTTAGGGTTCCTAGGTTTCCAGTATCTCTTTTGGGTCGCGTACAACTTCTTCTAAGCAGCTTTCCAAAAGCCAAGGAAAACCAAGTTTTAGAAGCAGTATTCAACATCCATGCTCCACCTCCTAGTGCAAAAGTGTCCTAATAATAAAAGTTCAATCTAAAGTATGAAAAAAGTTCAGTTTTAGGAAGAGAAATGTTATTTCTCAGGAGCATGCTCTCAGGAGCATGTGACATAAGTGAGTTATCACAGCTGCCTTGTGGACCGTCAGTTATTGTATCCAGGGGTAAAAGTGTGACAGCTCCTGCCAGTATGGAGTGGCCAACACTGGACTGTCACACTGAGAAACATTAAAACCCATGGCAGCCTCTGCTAACTGAGAGAGCTGCAGGTGTTGAGTTTATTTCAGCAACGGGAAAGCCTAACTTTCAGTAAGTGGATTATAATGACCAATTCTTTGGCAGCACAATGAGATTAAACAGATGCAATGCTAATTTGTCCGCAAGTATCAGTTTACTTTCCATTTAAAAATACAGTAGCTTTTAAAGCTGAAACATGGATTTTAAAACAACAAGGGGTCTATATGAATAGGAGATTTTCAAGCGGCGAATAACTACTGGCTAACATTTGGACTAGCATTAACAGTGTGCTATTTCCAATTGGGAGCCGTGGCTCAGCTGGAGAGGCGGGCCATTGTGTACTAGTCCTCCTTTCATTGTAATTCTGTCTAATCTTGGACATAGTCCTTCTGGTAAAAAGACTTCACATTTGAACAAATTGCTTTTCAGCCTGAACAATCCAACACAGAAAAGAAAAATGACCAGATGTTTGTCTCTTCCCTGGAAGGAAGAGCACATTGGTCTAAACATCAACTTTGACATAGCTAATCGGCAGCTGAAGCCCTGGCAGTCATTGAGAGGCAGATAATGCAGACTTGATATTTTGGCTGGGGACTGGATGGTGTAAAGAATTAGGCATAGGTAAAACAGTTACCAAAGGGAGGTGACAGGAGGTGGAAAGGGAATTTGTAATTCATTGCCAATATGATTGCTCTGAGTTCATCGAGTGCTGGGACAGATGTCTTCTAAACCATGACAAGTGAAAATCCAGAGAAAGGTAGAAAAGAGGCTCACCTCAGGAAGTTGGCTGAGGGCAATCTGCTCTACCATATAGCCCTGAACTTTGTGTCTGTCCCAACCCAGTCAGGCAACATTTGCATCAGGCTACATGAGAGGATCTCAGTAGCTATGACAGAGCTTGCAATCAGTGCCAAAGGCTTTTTTTCCAAAGTGAACCATTAATACACCTTGTGGGCCACTGCAAGAGATAGAGCTATGGCTCCGTAGGCACTCGTGGTGACCGGCTCTACCTATAGATACCTAATTTCCTTTCCAATCCTGTAACTGCTTACTCTGAGTGCTGTCACTTCCTACTGATTTCACAGGGAAAGTTCAAGGCTCAAGAAACACAGTAAAGAGTAAAACTGGGCATGTGGCTTCCCTTCCTTTACTAAAACCATACCTCGACCACTGATTACACTAATACCCCTGAAGTGCACCAAGTCATACCTGCAGCAAAAGTTTTCTCTCTTCTACAATTTGGACCCAAGAGGATATCATGATTGTACTATCTTGCTCACAAAGATTAGATGTTGTTATTATGGACAAGTACGCCTTGAGGTGTCAAAATGAGTTGCTACTGCAAGCAAAGGGCGTGCAGGGGTATATACATGGGAATACCGGGTCTATCAGAATTTAGCAATAAGGTGTTGCCAGTTGAACTATAAAGTGAATTCAGCCGGATCTAATGGAAATCTCTTCCATGCTTAATTTATAGGAGTTGCAGGCACTTCCCTACAAAATTTCTAGCATTTAAATCTAGAGGTCATAAATGATTTTCTTCTCATTTAATATTAGCTATAAAATATTAGTATTTTAATATATTAGTATAGTATTAGCTGTAATTCTCAGATCTGCTATTGACTGAGAGTATGATTTAGCAAAGCATTTAAGCTCTTGCTTCATTTTACTCTTGTGACTAATCTGTTGACATCAATGGGACTTGTCTGATTGTTCATGGACTTAAAAACAGGTATGTGCCTAAGAGTCATTTGGCAGTTTGTCTACGAGTAACTTCTACACCCTACTAGTTATACAAAAATGGCTTTGTTTCCAAACAGAAGAGTCATGTGACGGAGAGTGAAGGTCAGCAGAGAGGATTAGGCTCTTCCAGAGCTAGGGTCACTTGGTCCTAAAGCAGGTGTCTAAAGAGCGATGTATTGAAACTGCAGATTTCACCCTACTGACTATAATGAAGAACCTCAAATGATTAGCTCAGGTGGAGACACTTGCATTTTACATGCCAAAATTTTAAGAAAACAGAACATTACCAGGACTGTGCCGGGATGTGGGCAATCCAGCTTTCGCTGTCGGGACTGTGTCGCTTATCTCCCAGGTCAGCTTAGCGCAATGGGTTAGGGATGCTAGAGAATGCAGTTCCTCCAGCTCCTTCTGTGGGGAGTGGCAGAATTTGTTGAGGATGAGAATACAGAGAGCAGGGCTTGTTCTGAATGTCAAAAAAGTCAGAACCTGAAACCTGTGGAGGGGATGCATAGGTTCCTGAAGGGAAATCATACTTGTAGAGAAAGGTGGATATGATGAGTAGGAGTAGTTAAGGCTATAGGGATCTGTCTGGAGGAGATTGCTGGTAAGAGGAGACACCTTGGCTCAGAAAGCTTTGCGCCCTGGAGGAGAAGAGTACAGAAAGGGGACCCAGAACCCAGAAAACAGTCTGAACCAATTCCCAAAAGCTGCCATAAAATGAGTCTGGTTTCCAAAATCACTAAAAATGAATCAAATTCAGACTTCAACCGAACTCTTACTTAAAGGCAGCTTTCCTATGTAAGCATAAGGATTTGTCAAAGGCTGTGCTCCAGTTTGGATAAACGCTGGGAGCACAACACGACGTGTTGAGCACAGGTAGACACCAAGATAACCTTCAGGAAATTGCAGCAAAAGAAGCTCTGCTTTATGCAGAGGGCAGCATGAATTTTTGTGGCATGTGCTGGCACAAGGTATTCCGGACCTTGCCCTCATTCCCTTTAGGGGGAAAAAACCTTTCCGGGAGACTTCAAAACAGCTTTATGAGAAGAAAAAATCTTGGCAATCCATCGGAGAACTTAATGCACTGGGGGCTACCTTAACATCTGATGATAAGTCACAGAGAATTTCACAGCTACATTTTATTCTGAAAGAAGGTCACTTTCATAAATTTATACGGCTAAGCTGACTCCTGCATGGCTTAATGTCCAGAAAAGTCCACAGTTCATCCAGCTGGGACAGAATCAGTAACCACTTGCATAAGAACAGAAAAGCTGGCAGTTTGTGTTTGTGATCCTCTAGATAAATGCCAGTTCTGTTTTTGTGTAATTTCCAGGAAGGAATTTCTTCCTAAGAAAATGCCCATCTGGAATTAAAATGAGGATCAGTGAAAACGGAGGAGTGCTGACCTTGAGAAGAGCAGTATGTGAAAATGACTTCAGTGAGGTCTGCTGAAACATCTCCCTCTGCTTGTGCTTGATAACTTTGAGAGGATCTCAGCTGCTAAAGTCCAGGTTCATCAAGGGAGCAACAACTGGCTTCTTCTAAGCCTTGGTTATTGCTGCAAACAAACCATTTAATCCCATTTGTTACAGCAGATTTATTGTCCTTTGATCAAGTTATAAAGTAGTTGTGGGGAGGAGAGGGGAGGATCTTCTCATTTGGTTCGATGAAATCAGGGAGATTACAGGTCGGTCCAAACAACTGCTGCATCCCTGTACTCTGAAAAGCAAAATCCAAGTGAAGTATGGCTGCTGTCCACATATTTGTGGTATCTTCTCTGCTGTTGTGCCTACATGTGCCGCTGTTGCAAAGCCTTTATGTTGCAAGCCATAAAGCTTGGGCTGAGGGCGCCCATAAACTACCAAAGGGTCTCAGGAGCCGGCATGGGTGTAGGATGTAGGCAAGTGGACCACATTGTCTCAGTGGTGAGAACCAGGGACGGCACCTGATGCAGGGAACTTAAAGCACAGAGGATACGTGTTTGGGGGGGCCCAAACACAGCAGCCTGGTGGATGCCCCATGCCACTTTTACCTGCGATTACATGACAGTTTTATCTGTAAGGGTGGAGTTATTTCATCTTAAGTGCTGTGTGGACACTAGTTTTAGAAGTTGTTCAGTGCACAGGAGAATGTTAACTGATGCGATGACTCGGCAGAAGAGCAACAATATTTAGATCTACCAGCTTGACTCACAGGTAGCAAAATAGGAACAGTGATTAAAACTGCAATCACAGGAAAACGAGAACTTATCATACAGTGTTAGACCAGTGTTAGAAAATCCAATATTCCACCTTAGAGGAAGGTGACACCACAGGTACATTGCTTTCTTAAAAAACGTGCCCAGCCAATTGAAGTAGTCGCCTGTCTTGCCAAAGCAAAAAGTATTCTCCCTTTTGCATGAGACCTAGAGACTCTTATTTTATCTCATCTGTCTAGTAAGCTAAGTAATTGTAAGCCGTTTAGTCAATTTAAAGTTCTTTGGAAGAGGGACTAAATTCTGCTCTCACGTATGTTGCTGTAATTCTGGAGTAGCAGCCATGTCACTATTATTGTGGCTACTCAGTGCTTATTTCAAGAAAACCGTGAGCTGGACTTGGATATAGAACAAATAATTGTAGTTAATTACAGCAAAAAATATAGACTCTTGGTAAGATGCATTGGGTGACACCTCATCGTGAGAAGAAGCCACAGACCTGGCAGCATGTACACAGGACATTTTGCTCTGTAAAATATTTTCTCTGTACCTGGTCAGAGAAGTCACAAAGTCACGAAGTCCTGCGTTCATGAGGAGGGAGACCCTGGGGTTTGATGAGAGCTCACATGAGGGAGAGCAGGGTGCTGAGTGTTGCTGGGAAGAAAAAGAGACAGGTAGGAAAAGAGAGAACTACTCTGTAGCTTGGTTTGACTTACCCCAATTTTCTAATTATGTTTAAAAGGCACTTAAGTAAGTGTGATGAAATTATGTGTTCTGATCTACTGCATAGTTGGATGAATTCATAAAGGTGTATAAAATATTCCTTGTAACAAATGAAAGGGGAGTGGTAATTCTGGAGAACAAAATTACATGAGAAGGAGGTAATTGCACATAATCTTAGAGTGTATAATAGTACATTAAACATGGTTATTGGGATGTAAAAGTCAGTAAAAGAAATGTTCAAGTTTTTGAACAGGTCTCTTGAGGTAGAAGAAACCAGATCCTGGAAAAAGTAGTAATGGGTTACAGGCTAAACTCTGCAGGCTCCTCCCTTGAATAGTTCGTTTAACATCGCACAACATCGTGGAGGTTTGAGGAAGAAAAGCCTACGTGTTTCTACAGGGTGAGACATACAAAGGAATTAACACAGGATGGAAAAAACCACTGCTGAACTGCCCTGGAGCAGGCTCCATAGGGCTGAACTGAGTGCCTGAAATCAGAGTATCGGCTTTATCCAGCTAAAGCTTTTCATCGTGTGGATGGGAATGGAAATCTCCATTCCAGTGAGTGCTTTCAACCTCTCTCACCTTTAGGGTTAAGCTTCCTCTTTTGCCTCCTCAGGCCATGAATCCCCCCTTTTTTCCAACACAGGGGAAGGGATGAGGAAGGTAGCTGACTTTATTGCGGAAAATGGATGTACAAAAAGGCTGTCAGTAATGAGCCTAAAAGTAAACACAGGGCTGTTTAATCTTCACTGCAGCATCTACTGTGGTCTTTAGGAGCTGGATCTGATGTGAAGGCCCTCCCCAAGGCTTATCTCTTAGACCCTAGGCAAAACAGCAAGACTTTTCCATAGCCTAAGGGAAGAGGGAAATTGCTCTAGCCTTCTGCAGTGCTGGGCATTGCTGGGCCCCTCCATCTATCCCTGATTTCATTCCCCAGTGCAGTGTTGCTGCCCGTCACAGTGCAGAGCCTGGGGTAGGCACCAGAGCATCCTCCTCCCAAGCCTGTCCTTCCTACCAGCATCCCTCTCACTTTACTGCAAATTACCTGCTTTTCTCTCTCTTTCCCCTGCACATGTTGTCCCTTTCTTCCCAAAAGTGTGATTTGCAAATCAAAGGGATTAACAACTAATAGATAATACTGGATGCTCCTTTTTGAAAGAAACAGGAAGGCAGATAACTCTTAAGAGGAGCTGCCAGGGCAGCTGGGCAACTCGGGAGTTGTATCCCATCTCTTAATGTCAGGATCCAGAGACTGGCTGGGCAGGTCTTTGTCCCAAGACCTAGATTTGGCTTTATGGGTCTCTATATCCCCTTACTTCCTGAAAGATAAGAGATGCTTATTTCTACTGATGTGGAATCTCTTCTTGTTCTAAGGCACACACCGGCCTTTTATCCCTCCGGATCTGCATTCAGATTGAAAGCAAAAATGAGTTTAGTGGTGAAAACCTGCTCACCCATTTGTGAAGCTCATAAACCCCCAGCACACAGTGCTGCACAATTGGCAGTCTGTTCTGAAAGAAGCTCAAGGCAAAAATAAGAGAGATCACATGTCAGAAGAAAGCACAGCGCCTGCCTATTTTCTGCTTACTTCACCTCAGTTCTATTAGTTCTCCACTAACTTTTACTCAGAAGTTGAAAAAAATACACAATTGCCATATAAGTCTGCTGGACAGCTTTAGAGAGAAAGGCTGGTTCTAATATTCGGTCTGTGCCTAATGTTTACTTTCATTTGCAATTCAGCCTGACATATTATGTTTCTACTACTAGAACACATGCAAAATTAAAATAGTAAACCAAGACATTGAACTTGCACACTCCTAGTAATACCTTGAAATAACTGAGCTGTAATGCAGTGGTTGTATCAACAGTCATATGTGCTCTTTAGCCTTAGGATGACCAGCCCAACTTTCCCATTCCTTTGTTATAAATTAGAAAATTTGCCTGCTTAGCCCTGACTGCATTCTGTACTTCAGGCTTCACATAGTCCACGAAAGCCGTGTGCTTGCTTATAGGTTCAGGCCAGCGTGTGGTATCCTTGTTCATACAGAATTGTACCCTCAGATTTTGCCTAAGCTTTGAAGTCAATAGTGCTGTTTCTTAGGGAAAGTGCTGCTTCCCAGAAGAAAGGCGCCTGAGATCAACTCCTGTCTCATGTTTCCACATGTTGTAAGAAAGATCATCACCATGTATTGCTGTGTGTGTTTAAACAGAAAGGGTCTTGGCCATATAGTGGCAGAAGACTTGGTTCTGTTTAAAATGGAGTACTGCGCTTGCTATTTCCTCAGAGCCAAACCTGTATTTAGAGTTGGGCTTTTTTTGTATTTGCAAAACTAGGTTTGCAGTACAAAAGATATATCTATCACATAAGCACACACTCAAGGAAAGGCTGATTTTAGAAGGGCAGTTTTTAGATACTGGTTGTGAAGAGGCACTTGGAGCTCATCAGAGAACAATGTTGTTTTGTGGCATTTCAGAATTACAGAATAGCATGTTGGAGCATGTTGGGAAAATGGAAGTAAGACAAACCATCTACAACTCCAAGTGCCCACGGAGGGCAGTCCTTCCCTTTCCATCGTGGCTGCTCTGTTTTAGCTTTCATGCCATTGGACCGAATGCAGCTTTTCATGCAGTTATCTCACAGTGCCAAATATTTATAAAAAATAGAAGGTGGAGCAAACAGAAAATAGACAGGCTGTTCAGGGAAAATCCTTCTGTGTATCTGTGGGAGTCCAGCGCTCGGAGCTGTCTGGCCACCTGTTAGAAACAAATCATTGGGAAAGCTGTGTTGAATACTTAGGCTATACTTTTTGTGTACATACAGAAATAGGGAAGGCGTTACTGAGAATGGAGAGAATGTGGGTCACAGAAGAAGTACCTGAGGGAAAAGAAGAAACCAAAATATGAGCAAAACCAGGGAAAAGCAAGACCAGAGGATTCAGTGCATGAAGGCTCCTGGGGATGGCAATGGGAGCAGCTGTGAGGAGGGAATGAAGAGGGCGGTGGAGCAAGGCCACCACCTGAGCTCACGAGGACCCTGGCAGCAGGGTGCTTTTCCTAAGGCTCGCATGGCCCCGGTGGCTCTTGTTCTGCTGTGGCTGCCTTGATCCAGCTCTGCCCTAGTGGAGCTTCACCGGGGCAACTGGTGTGGTACTGAGGAAACCAAGGCATGAAGGGAGAGATGAGTATCACCTAATTTCAGATGCCTACGATGCAGACATCTGCTCCTGAACTAGTCACTCTAGGCTCTCCATATAAACAACGAAGAGAAGGTGGGACCAACACTGAAATCATCTGACTGATTCTGGATGTGACCTTCAGAAGCAGATGAATTGCACCCTAAAATGTCTCCAGTGCTACACCTGGGGTGACTAGATTAGGTTTTGACACGTAAGTATCTGAACACACTGTCACAGAATCACAGAATCACAGAATCACAGAATCGTTTAGGTTGGAAGGGACCTCTGGAGATCATCTAGTCCAACCTCCCTGCTCCAGCAGGGGCCTCTAGAGCATATTTCCCAGGATCACGTCCAGACGGGTTTTGAATATCTCCAGGGAAGGAGACTCCACTACCTCTCTGGGCAACCTGTTCCAGTGCTCTGTCACCCTCACAGGAAAGAAGTTTTTCCTCAGGTTCAGAAAGACCTGCCTGTGTTTCAGTTTGTGCCCATTGCCTCTTGTCCTGTCACTGAGCACCACGGAGAAGAGACGGGCCTCATCCTCTCAACACCCCTCCCCCTTCAGATACTTGTAGACATTGATGAGATCGCCTCTCAGTCTTCTCTGGTCCAGGCTAAACAGGCCCAGCTCTCTCAGCCTAGTAGATGTTCAATTAGATGAATCCCACCCAAAATGACTCCAAAATCACTGTGGTTTTCCATAATATCAGCAAGGACTGAATGTTCTTGATTATGCTAGTTTAAATCAAAGTAATTCCAGCTACTAGTTATCTTGCTATTAATGGAAAATCTATGAAGGGACTCCATCTCCTTCTGCTCTTGAAATAATTTTCCAAAGTCTTCCTTAAATTCTGTATTATTTAGGTTTTAACAGCCTAATCCAGAGTGGTTTAAAAGAAACTGTTGTGGATCACTAAAACCACACATCTTCAAGCCACGCACAGCAACATATTCAAACATAACACATGTCCCAGAACCTGAAGGTTCGCCTTTATTTTTGTTGATAAGAAACCTGAAGACTGACCTTGGCAATTTCTAGAGTGAAGAACCCCACAGACTGAAGCCTCTAGGCAGGTAATGAAGGCATTTCCAGGGAAGGCTTCTGCTTCCAGAATCAGGGAATGAACTTTCTAGTTTCCTCCTGGCAGAAGGGAGATGCAGAGCAGGAGGAAGTGCTGGGGGAAAAGGTGGCAGTTATATGGGGAGTACGGGGGAGTCCAGTGACTTCTCTTAGTCTCAAGCACTCATCTCATCTAGAGAAGAGTCTTACCCAAACTATGCCTGACCAGTGGAAATTCACCGAATTAGTTGTCTGAGCATTTTGGCCTTCACTTCCTATCCAACACACGCTTTTCCAGCAGCCAGAAAGTTGCTGAAATGCATGTGGCAGCTCTATATGTTCCACTTGCAGGAAAGCCGGGTGGATGGCGGCCAAATAAGCTATATGAGGTTGCGGTTCCTCTGCTGCTGTGGAGACCACAGTTTGACCTGAGGCATGACACGCTCTAATTAAGACAAAGCAACAAATGCAGGCAGACCATACTGGTTTGCTGGCTATTTTGAATTATCCTTGCATAAAGTTATGCTGAATTGGAAAGTCAGAATCCCAGAAGAAAAACATCCGATGCCTTTCACATAGAGATAGGCTGCAGCTGCAGAATTCAGCCTGGGATTTGAATCTAGTTTTCCCTGAGGTGCCAAGACACTTTATGTAACGTTGGAGATGTTGATTCTCACTCATCAAAAATTCATGCTCAGTTGAAGAAACAACCAGCACCACTACAGTGGCTCCCTGTGCCCTTTCTCTGTAGGAGAGGACTCCCCTGTCCACTGCCTCTGGGTGATGAATAACCTTCATTGTGCCTTCATGTGCAAGTATGTCCAGTGAGTGACACAACAGCACACGACTGTGAGCTGTGACAGCTTGGCGAACATGTCCGGATGGTGCCTGCACAAGGTCAGGACCAGACTTCCAGTTATGTAGCGCTTGTGAATGGACCAGATTATCAGGAAACAGCCTGAGAACTCCTAAACATCTGCTTACCCCATTAGATCCAGAGCGGAGCTTGCTTACTGCCTGATGCCAATTGGAAATGCTCAGTCCTTTTAATATTTCAGCTTGATTTTGGATTTTCTGAGTTACATTGTGTGTATATAGCGTGCTATTTGGGCTGCCATTCCACTACCCCCTACCTTTTAACGTAGCTGCTTTGAATCCAGATTCCAGAGCCCCTGATGCTTCTTACTTCCAAGGTGCTAGTGCGGATCGTCAGCTGCAGTAAGTCTTTACAGCTCTGTTGACTTCAGGGTGGACAGACTAACTTGTATGATCTGAGCATGTGGTCTGTTGTTCTTGCTTTTTGATTCTTTACTCTTTAGGTAATTCTGTTTTCTGGGTGCTCATCATAAAATTGTATGTTTGGGATAGTCCCGTCTGCCTCATTCATCATAACTTTCTGTCCTGGGAGAATTGTATGTGTGGTTTTCTGTAATCTGAGAATTTGCACAGGGCTGTTGACTAGCTGTGAAAACAAAACCACAATGGCTTGAGAAGATGTTTGGAGGAGGCTGAGAATGTCCCCCTGGAAAGAGAAGGAGATGGGTTATGGTTAGGCTGTGGACACTGAAAAGGTTCTGCCAAAGCGTGTAGCGGCAAAGTAGAAGAAGAACAAAGGGCAGAAGTAAAATTACTAGACACAGAGATTATCACTATATAAATAAGCTGGGCAGAGGTGGGATGAATTTCAGACTGGCTGGCACAGAGCACTCCAGGCCCATGATGGGTTTCTTCTCTTCTAGACGAGGGTGACTGCAGCTGACTGCCCACTGGGAATGGTCTCTGACCCATGCTAAACTCCGAAACATGCCTGGGAATTGCTTGGGAGAGGGCCTGTGGCCCAGGACAACCCCATGCCAAGGACTTCTCTAGTAATTTAAGAAAACAGTTGATCAGGGCTGAGTGTGTTCTCTTGAACTGTTTGATTTACTTCCCGGTGTCCAGCTCTCTGCCTACCACACCTTCCAACGGCCACTTCCAACCTGATTTATCTGAGGATTAGGACTCTTAAAGACTCACAGCTCCCACAGGCTTTGTGGCAATCAGTGGCTGGGTAGAGGGGAAACAGCCCTGCAAACCAGTGCATCACCTGTGGGAAAGGGAGCCGCTGCATCCCTGAGGCTCCCACCAGCAAGTCAGGAAAACACTGACCAGCGGCCTTGCAGCGGCGGGGTGGGCTCTTGCCGGGAGGGCCTGCGGGCCAGGCGTCACAGGACTCGGCAGTGTGTGACTTGTGAAATCCCCAGCTTCTGGCATCCTGGTTTTCTGTGCAAAGCTCAGCTTTCAGTTCAGAGCCTAAGCTTTTAGCTCCCAGTTTAACAAAGCCGTGAAAAAAGTCAGCTTGAAATTTCCAAAACTGAGAAAATGGGTAGGACATTTTAAAACAGAGAGACGTGGAGTGTGGGCAGGCAGCGCGAGCAGGCAGGAGTGCAGGTAGCGCAGGCAGGTGGGTAGGCGGCAACGGCGGCATGAGCAGGCAGGAGTGCAGGCAGCGCAGACGAGTGTGGGCAGTGCAGGCAGGAGTGCAGGCAGCGCAGGCAGCTGGGCGGGCAGCAGAAGCAGCGAGAGCAGGCAGGCGCGCAGGCAGGCAGGAGCGCAGGTGGCACCGGCAGGAGTGCAGACAAGTGTGGGCAGTGCAGGCAGGAGTGCAGGCAGCGCAGGCAGGTGGGCAGGCAGCAAAGACAGGATGAGCAGGCAGGAGCGTGGGCACTACAGACAGGAGTACAGGCAGGAGTGCTGTTAGCACAAGCAGGTAGGTGGGCAGCAGAGGCAGCGCGGGCAGGCAGGAGCACAGGCAGTGCAGACAGGAGTGCAGGCAGCACAGGCAGGAGCACAGGCGGTGCAGGAAGGAGCGCGGGCAGTGCAGACAGGAGTGCACAGGCAGTGCAGGCGGGAGCACAAGCAGTGCAAACAGCAGTGCAGGCAGCGTAGGCAGGAGCACAGGCAGTGCAGACAGGAGTGTGGGCAGTGCAGGCAAGAGTGTGGGCAATGTGGGCAGCTGCACGGTCAGTGCAGGTAGTGCAGGCAGCGCAGGCAGGAGTGCAGGCGCGCAGGCAGTGCAGGCAGTGCAGGCAGGAGCGCGGGCAGTGCAGGCAGTGCAGGCAGGAGTGCAGGCAGGAGTGCAGGCAGAGCAGGCAGTGCAGGCAGCGCAGGCAGTGCAGGCAGTGTGGTCAGGTGCAGAGGCAGCAGGGCAGGCAGCACAGGCAGGATTGCAGGCAGTGCAGGCAGTGCAGGCAGTGCAGGCAGCGCAGGCAGCGCGGTCAGGTGCAGAGGCAGCAGGGCAGTGCAGGCAGCGCAGGCAGCGCGGTCAGGTGCAGAGGCAGCAGGGCAGGCCGGCAGTGCAGGCAGCGTAGGCAGCGCGGTCAGGTGCAGAGGCAGCAGGGCAGCCCGGCAGTGCAGGCAGTGCAGGCAGCGCGGTCAGGTGCAGAGGCAGCAGGGCAGTGCAGGCAGCGCAGGCAGCGCGGTCAGGTGCAGAGGCAGCAGGGCAGCGCAGGCAGCGCAGGCAGCGCGGTCAGGTGCAGAGGCAGCAGGGCAGCCCGGCAGTGCAGGCAGCGCAGGCAGCGCGGTCAGGTGCAGAGGCAGCAGGGCAGTGCAGGCAGCGCAGGCAGCGCGGTCAGGTGCAGAGGCAGCAGGGCAGCGCAGGCAGCGCAGCAGCGCGGTCAGGTGCAGAGGCAGCAGGGCAGCGCAGGCAGCGCAGGCAGCGTGGTCAGGTGCAGAGGCAGCAGGGCAGCGCAGGCAGCGCAGGCAGCGCGGTCAGGTGCAGAGGCAGCAGGGCAGTGCAGGCAGCGCAGGCAGCGCGGTCAGGTGCAGAGGCAGCAGGGCAGCGCAGGCAGCGCAGGCAGCGCAGGCAGCGCGGTCAGGTGCAGAGGCAGCAGGGCAGTGCAGGCAGCGCAGGCAGCGCGGTCAGGTGCAGAGGCAGCCCGGCCGTGCAGGCAGCGCAGGCAGCGCGGTCAGGTGCAGAGGCAGCAGGGCAGCGCAGGCAGCGCAGGCAGCGCGGTCAGGTGCAGAGGCAGCAGGGCAGTGCAGGCAGCGCAGGCAGCGCAGTCAGGTGCAGAGGCAGCAGGGCAGCCTGGCAGTGCAGGCAGTGCAGGCAGTGCAGGCAGCGCAGGCAGCGCGGTCAGGTGCAGAGGCAGCAGGGCAGTGCAGGCAGCGCAGGCAGCGCAGGCAGCGCGGTCAGGTGCAGAGGCAGCAGGGCAGTGCAGGCAGCGCAGGCAGCGCGGTCAGGTGCAGAGGCAGCAGGGCAGTACAGGCAGCGCAGGCAGCGCAGGCAGCGCGGTCAGGTGCAGAGGCAGCAGGGCAGCGCAGGCAGCGCAGGCAGCGCGGTCAGGTGCAGAGGCAGCAGGGCAGCGCAGGCAGCGCAGGCAGCGCGGTCAGGTGCAGAGGCAGCAGGGCAGCCCGGCAGTGCAGGCAGCGCAGGCAGCGCGGTCAGGTGCAGAGGCAGCAGGGCAGCCCGGCAGTGCAGGCAGCGCAGGCAGCGCGGTCAGGTGCAGAGGCAGCAGGGCAGTGCAGGCAGTGCAGGCAGCGCGGTCAGGTGCAGAGGCAGCAGGGCAGTGCAGGCAGCGCAGGCAGCGCGGTCAGGTGCAGAGGCAGCAGGGCAGCCCGGCAGTGCAGGCAGCGCGGTCAGGTGCAGAGGCAGCAGGGCAGCCTGGCAGTGCAGGCAGCGCGGTCAGGTGCAGAGGCAGCAGGGCAGTGCAGGCAGCGCAGGCAGCGCAGGCAGCGCGGTCAGGTGCAGAGGCAGCAGGGCAGTGCAGGCAGCGCAGGCAGCGCGGTCAGGTGCAGAGGCAGCAGGGCAGCCTGGCAGTGCAGGCAGTGCAGGCAGTGCAGGCAGCGCAGGCAGCGCGGTCAGGTGCAGAGGCAGCAGGGCAGCGCAGGCAGCGCAGGCAGCGCGGTCAGGTGCAGAGGCAGCAGGGCAGCCTGGCAGTGCAGGCAGCGCGGTCAGGTGCAGAGGCAGCAGGGCAGTGCAGGCAGCGCAGGCAGCGCAGGCAGCGCGGTCAGGTGCAGAGGCAGCAGGGCAGTGCAGGCAGCGCAGGCAGCGCGGTCAGGTGCAGAGGCAGCAGGGCAGCCTGGCAGTGCAGGCAGTGCAGGCAGTGCAGGCAGCGCAGGCAGCGCGGTCAGGTGCAGAGGCAGCAGGGCAGCGCAGGCAGCGCAGGCAGCGCGGTCAGGTGCAGAGGCAGCAGGGCAGCGCAGGCAGCACAGGCAGCGCGGTCAGGTGCAGAGGCAGCAGGGCAGCGCAGGCAGCGCAGGCAGCGCGGTCAGGTGCAGAGGCAGCAGGGCAGCGCAGGCAGCGCAGGCAGCGCGGTCAGGTGCAGAGGCAGCAGGGCAGCGCAGGCAGCGCAGGCAGCGCGGTCAGGTGCAGAGGCAGCAGGGCAGCGCAGGCAGCGCAGCAGCGCGGTCAGGTGCAGAGGCAGCAGGGCAGCGCAGGCAGCGCAGGCAGCGCAGCAGCGCGGTCAGGTGCAGAGGCAGCAGGGCAGCGCAGGCAGCGCAGGCAGCGCGGTCAGGTGCAGAGGCAGCAGGGCAGCGCAGGCAGCGCAGCAGCGCAGCAGCGCGGTCAGGTGCAGAGGCAGCAGGGCAGCGCAGGCAGCGCAGGCAGCGCGGTCAGGTGCAGAGGCAGCAGGGCAGCGCAGGCAGCGCAGGCAGCGCGGTCAGGTGCAGAGGCAGCAGGGCAGCGCAGGCAGCGCAGCAGCGCGGTCAGGTGCAGAGGCAGCAGGGCAGCGCAGGCAGCACAGGCAGCGCGGTCAGGTGCAGAGGCAGCAGGGCAGCGCAGGCAGCGCAGGCAGCGCGGTCAGGTGCAGAGGCAGCAGGGCAGCGCAGGCAGCGCAGCAGCGCGGTCAGGTGCAGAGGCAGCAGGGCAGCGCAGGCAGCGCAGCAGCGCGGTCAGGTGCAGAGGCAGCAGGGCAGCGCAGGCAGCGCAGCAGCGCGGTCAGGTGCAGAGGCAGCAGGGCAGCGCAGGCAGCGCAGCAGCGCGGTCAGGTGCAGAGGCAGCAGGGCAGTGCAGGCAGCGCAGGCAGCGCAGGCAGCGCGGTCAGGTGCAGAGGCAGCAGGGCAGCGCAGGCAGCGCAGCAGCGCGGTCAGGTGCAGAGGCAGCAGGGCAGCGCAGGCAGCGCAGGCAGCGCGGTCAGGTGCAGAGGCAGCAGGGCAGCGCAGGCAGCGCAGCAGCGCGGTCAGGTGCAGAGGCAGCAGGGCAGCGCAGGCAGCGCAGCAGCGCGGTCAGGTGCAGAGGCAGCAGGGCAGCGCAGGCAGCGCAGGCAGCGCGGTCAGGTGCAGAGGCAGCAGGGCAGCGCAGGCAGCGCAGGCAGCGCGGTCAGGTGCAGAGGCAGCAGGGCAGCGCAGGCAGCGCAGCAGCGCGGTCAGGTGCAGAGGCAGCAGGGCAGCGCAGGCAGCGCAGCAGCGCGGTCAGGTGCAGAGGCAGCAGGGCAGTGCAGGCAGCGCAGCAGCGCGGTCAGGTGCAGAGGCAGCAGGGCAGCGCAGGCAGCGCAGGCAGCGCGGTCAGGTGCAGAGGCAGCAGGGCAGCGCAGGCAGCGCAGGCAGCGCGGTCAGGTGCAGAGGCAGCAGGGCAGCGCAGGCAGCGCAGCAGCGCGGTCAGGTGCAGAGGCAGCAGGGCAGCGCAGGCAGCGCAGCAGCGCGGTCAGGTGCAGAGGCAGCAGGGCAGCGCAGGCAGCGCAGGCAGCGCGGTCAGGTGCAGAGGCAGCAGGGCAGTGCAGGCAGCGCAGGCAGCGCGGTCAGGTGCAGAGGCAGCAGGGCAGCGCAGGCAGCGCAGCAGCGCGGTCAGGTGCAGAGGCAGCAGGGCAGCGCAGGCAGCGCAGCAGCGCGGTCAGGTGCAGAGGCAGCAGGGCAGCGCAGGCAGCGCAGCAGCGCGGTCAGGTGCAGAGGCAGCAGGGCAGCCTGGCAGTGCAGGCAGTGCAGGCAGTGCAGGCAGCGCAGGCAGCGCGGTCAGGTGCAGAGGCAGCAGGGCAGCGCAGGCAGCGCAGGCAGCGCGGTCAGGTGCAGAGGCAGCAGGGCAGCGCAGGCAGCGCAGCAGCGCGGTCAGGTGCAGAGGCAGCAGGGCAGCGCAGGCAGCGCAGCAGCGCGGTCAGGTGCAGAGGCAGCAGGGCAGCCCGGCAATGCAGGCAGTGCAGGCAGTGCAGGCAGCGCAGGCAGCGCGGTCAGGTGCAGAGGCAGCAGGGCAGTGCAGGCAGTGTAGGCAGCGCAGGCAGCGCGGTCAGGTGCAGAGGCAGCAGGGCAGTGCAGGCAGTGCAGGCAGCGCAGGCAGCGCGGTCAGGTGCAGAGGCAGCAGGGCAGCCTGGCAGTGCAGGCAGTGCAGGCAGTGCAGGCAGCGCAGGCAGCGCGGTCAGGTGCAGAGGCAGCAGGGCAGCGCAGGCAGCGCAGCAGCGCGGTCAGGTGCAGAGGCAGCAGGGCAGCGCAGGCAGCGCAGGCAGCGCGGTCAGGTGCGGAGGCAGCAGGGCAGCGCAGGCAGCGCAGGCAGCGCGGTCAGGTGCAGAGGCAGCAGGGCAGTGCAGGCAGCGCAGCAGCGCGGTCAGGTGCAGAGGCAGCAGGGCAGCCTGGCAGTGCAGGCAGTGCAGGCAGTGCAGGCAGCGCAGGCAGCGCGGTCAGGTGCAGAGGCAGCAGGGCAGCGCAGGCAGCGCAGGCAGCGCGGTCAGGTGCAGAGGCAGCAGGGCAGCGCAGGCAGCGCAGCAGCGCGGTCAGGTGCAGAGGCAGCAGGGCAGCGCAGGCAGCGCAGCAGCGCGGTCAGGTGCAGAGGCAGCAGGGCAGTGCAGGCAGCGCAGCAGCGCGGTCAGGTGCGGAGGCAGCAGGGCAGCGCAGGCAGCGCAGGCAGCGCGGTCAGGTGCAGAGGCAGCAGGGCAGCGCAGGCAGCGCAGCAGCGCGGTCAGGTGCAGAGGCAGCAGGGCAGCGCAGGCAGCGCAGCAGCGCGGTCAGGTGCAGAGGCAGCAGGGCAGCGCAGGCAGCGCAGCAGCGCGGTCAGGTGCAGAGGCAGCAGGCAGCCCGGCGGAGCGGCAGCGCGGGCAGCGGCGGCGGCGGCGGTTCCCGGCGCGGCCCCCAGAGGGCGCCGCCGCTCCCCCGCGGGCGCGCTGCTGCGGCGGCGGCTGCCGAGCGCGGCGGGCTCCGTCCTGCGGCGGCCTCGCTGCCGCCGCCCCCCCCCCCCCCCCCCCGCCGCCGCGCTCAGCGCCGGCCCCGGCCCCGCGGCGCCCCCGGCCCCGCCGCCCGCCCCCTCCCTGGCCGCCGCCGCCGCCGCTAACAAGTGAGAGCGGCGCAGCCCCCCCCCCCCCCCCCCGCTGCGCCTTTTAAACGCATCTGTCGGCAAGGAGGAAAAGCCACAAGGTTTCCCTTTTGTATTCGTCTTTTCTCCGTGCATCTGCACGTATATATCTATATATATATATTTTTTTAATTATTGCCGTTTTTATTTTTTCACTTCGCGCAGCGTTGGAAATGGAGCGACCTCGACTCTTTTGATGCGTGCTGGACAGCTTTTTTTTTGGCAGGGTTTTTCTCTATGTCTGGTTTTCCAGCAGTGGGAGGACCCTTCCCCATCCTTCCCCGTCTCCTTGAGTTAGTTTCCTGACACATTGGCGAGCTCGGAGGCTCCTGGACTGAATGTAACTTTTTTTTTCCCCCCCTCCCTCCGCACCCCAGCCGCCTCCGCTGAGCCCTGTCAGCAGGGACCGACCCCCCCCCCCCCCCCCCAAGAAGAGGAGGCAGAAGGGGCTCGGCGTGCATGTGTGGTGGTTGCTCCTACTCAGGACCCACATCCGTAGGTGTGTGTTGAAATATGGAGAATAGTCTCGGATGTGTTTGGGTACCAAAGCTGGCTTTTCTGTTCTTCGGGTTTACGCTGCTCAGCCCGCATCTTCGAGTCGCCGGTAAGTCGTCGTCTCTGCCGTGTTTGCCTTTGCACGCTGGGGACAGGGGGTGATTTTTTTCCCTGCGGGACCCAAGGCGACGGGTCTGCCGCTCGTGTGCGGATGGACTTTTTTTCGCCCTCCCCGATCTCGGTGTGTTTTGAGGGTCTGGTGTTTTTGTTGCTCGCCGGTGGGAGCTGTTGCAGCCACTTCTCGCAGATTTGAAGAGGGAAGCGGGGTTAGAAGCACCTTGGGCAGCCTTGGCAAGGAAGGGGAGCGCTGAAAAGAGGGAAATCTGTAAAAAAAATAAAGGAGAAATTGTGGAAGGAGGTGACATAATACGTGTGTGTGTGTGTACAGTGGTGGTGATGGGGGTTAGTTCACGTTCTCTTTTGCACCTGATCGTGCTTGCAATCGGATGTATTCGCCTGTAGCTGTTCGGGTCTATGTACTGAAATCAAGGGGGGGGGGAGGTATCATTCGCTGAGTAAATGAATAAAAGCAGAAGATGAGTTAGCAAGCCAGAAAATGCGGTTATCGGCAAGGCATCTTCCAACTCTATTAGATTGCAGTTCTTCGGGATTGCACCTCTGCACTTGGCAGGCACATTTTCTAATTAAAAATGGCAAAGCCAGTTGTGTGTGGAATTGGGGTAGAGAGGAGAAAAGAGGGAATTGACACTGGGATGCTCTGGGGCTGCCTGTGCAGAAGGTGGAGAAGAGCTCAGATTTAAGGAGAAATCTTCTATTAAGACGGAAAGAAAAGGGAAAAGGGAGCGTTAGCCAAGAAGTGCTAGGAACTAAGAAAGTGCAGCTTTGATTTGCAGGAGACCAGGGGTGTGAGCGCATGGTGGAGGGAGATGCACGCAAGGAAATATTATTCTCCAGGGGTCATTTTATTTTCTCCCAAGGAAAATGAGGAACACTTGACTAGGAGAAACCTTGGGAAAAGAGAGCCTGAAAAACGCAAAAAAAAAAAAGGAAATAAACACCCATTTGGGCACGCTGCTTTCACAGCAGCTACTGATGAACAATAGAAACCAACTCCCCACCACCGCACACACGCACTCGACCGCTGGAGCAGATTTTTGTAATGGGGAAAGTGCTGCATGCGAAGCCTTTGCAAAAAAGATCTTCTTGCTGTCTTGTAGCAACGGGCAGGTTATCAGCTGTATGCAAATGGAAGTGCCTCAGATAGCTCCTGGAGGTGGTGCTCCCTTTACACAAACGGATATGTTTGTTGATTGTTCTTATTTGGGGGAGTTGGCAAGTAAACTGGCCGATGCTTCTTTGGGAAACAAGGAGGTTTATTTTGTGTGTGAGCGTGTGTGCGTGCGCCTGTGCGTCCCCCAGCCTTGTCCTCTGCAGTTAACTCGCGTGGAAGGTGGCACGGGGGCAGTCAGGGCAGCGTGATGAATAGGTGTCTCTCTTGCGTTGCCAGCTTAAAGGCGAGTAGACGGGAGACATGTCAGCGATCCTCCTCCTTGAAGGATGATTGACTTGCAGGCTTCTTTGCTGGCGGATGCTGAGATGGAGCGAGTGCCTCCTAGGAGGAGGAGGGCGCAGGGAGCCCTGTGCTAGGTCAGGGGCCAGACGTGCTGCAAACCCCTTGCTTTCATGGCACGGCAGGGGGAATGGTATTGTTTGGTAGTATGTGGATGAATCAGGCTGTTGTCTAGCTGAACGTATCCGTTGTGCTTGTACTCTCTGCCTGTGATCCGCTGCTTGTCGAAGGCTGGCATTTTTGCCTTGCGCCAAATCCCTTGCTCTGCGCAAACGTGCAAAGTTTTCCCTGTGATCCAGCCCCCGGGGGCTGCCGCGCGTTTCTGCTTTTCCAAGCCTGCTTTTCGCCATCCCGAGTCAACCCACGACAGAAAATAAAGCGGACGGACGCTGCCCCTCTCCGGCGACGCTGCTCACGGGGCCGTGGCCCCTGCTCGTTAATCGCGGAGCTCCCGTTCCTCCCCGGGGCGGCGATTTCCCGTGCCGGGGGCCGGCGGGGAAGGGAGCGTCTCCGGGGGCGGCCGGGCGGTCTCGGCTTGGCATGGTCCCCGCGCGCCGGGCCCCGGGCAGGCTGCGAACGCCGCTAACAAAGGGCTCCTGGAGCCACGGCACAATGGGGCCGCGTCCTGCCCTGCTGAGCTCCCGAGCTCAGCCCCACGCTGGCGCGGAGGCGGCCGGCTTCCTCCAAAACTTTGGTAGCAAAGGCCAGCGTCGCGCCGGGTCGGCGCGGGAGAAGGAACGTGCCCGGATCGAGTCCTTCACCTTTACTTTGCTATTTATTGTCTGTAAGGTAGCGAATGTCTACGGGGAAGAGACGAAAAGTGAAATGCAACCTAGGACTTTTCCTGGCTAAAAATATATACGTGGAGGGAACAACAGATGATGGGCGATGTTTGCTGTTTTGGAAAGAGGTCATGGAAAACCGTCTTGCTGATAAAAGCACATGTAAAGTATGTAGTACGGAATGGTTACAGCGCTGCAGGAATTGTTCTGTGTGCATATTAAAGGAGCCACACAAAACTTTCCCCTTTTTTTTGTCTACGGGGGGAAACTTAACCCAATCGCAAAGGTATTTTTGGAATGGCTTCTATGCTTGTTTTTTTGAATCCCACCACATCTTGGTGAGAAATTTCGTATTAGTGCAGCGTGTCAGAGCCTTGCGATGTCTGGGTACTATGGCAATCACTTCTTCTGTGAGTGGTGCAGTATAAATCAACAGTGACCTGTCACAGCATCCATTTCACAGGCAGTCTGGTTGCCCTCTGTGTCAGGAGGCATGTGAACCACCACATGCATTATATGAGTGTGGTAGCCTCAACACATTCCACAGCCTATTTTTAAGAATGGAAATGAGCTTAACTGAGGATGAGCAATTTATGTTCGAGTGGTTTTTTTTTTTTCTTTCTATAGTTTCTTGACTATTTTTGTATACAGTTCTTCTTGTGCTGCATCTTTTTGTCCTCACTCCCCCTTTTCCGAGGTCATATAGATTCAGGACCAATGCTGACTTCAAATACACAATCAGGAATATTTGTGTTCAGTGGGATTATGCCAGTTTTAATAAGGTCCGGATTTCACATGTAGTTCATTTTTCCTTGAATATCACTCGCTTTTCCTTCCCAATACAAAACCTAGCGTGAACTGCCTGTTGCAGGGCCCAAGACGTGACAGCGCCATCAAGATACTCTCCTTGCATTTCTGTTTGTCTGAACCCGTCTTTGATTCCCTGATTTACGCTAACACTTTATGATCTCTGGGGCAGAAAGTTTCTTTTTCTTTGCTATGCAAATTCTCAGCGGGATCATGGCCTGCAGTGAGGGCTCCCAGGACCAAATGATTAATGAATAGGTCTGTGCTTCTCAAACTTAGAGAAGAAAATCTCTGGGAACTGCTCATTCCAGATACTAACTTGAAATCCAAGTGAGCTCTTCATGTGATCTGCCTGCATTTAAGTTGAGAACCAGTACGCTGCCATGATTTGAATGTCCTTGAAACAGCCCATATGGAGATGGAGAAGCAATTGCCGCCTTCTCCCAATCTACCCGATCTCACTCTGCTTCGAAGGGACAGAAAAGCCTAGTTTTGCATCGTGGTCCTGCCTTATTATTTGACTGGCAAAAGACTTGTGCTGTGCAAGGTTTGGTGTTTCCCGCCAGCTTGTTGTTTAACGCCGTGCTGCAGGAACCTGGGCTCTGCCCGAGCGCAGCCCCTGGCATGTACGTTGGCTATGATGCCTGGCTTGGCTTCTTCCAACAGGAGAGCACTGTCAGTTCTTTCTGTGACATGACAGCTAAAATAACTCTTTCAGAGCCGTTCATCAGTTGCTCGGTACACGTATTTTCTACCAGATGTCCTTTAGAGGGCCAGCAATGATTTCTTAAATGTAATTTTTATGGGAGAAAATAATGCTACACAATTGAGTCTGTTTCCGGGATGGCTGCTTGCATGGCGCGACAGCTCCAAGAGTAAAACGCTGTAATGGATTCGCACCTACGTTCTTCATAGAAGAGACTATTGGAGAGACTTCAGCAAATGTGCCAATACGAGTAAACTGCGAAAGAAGTTGCCCCTGCTGTTTTAGAGCCTTGCCAAACTAAAGATCACTGGCTCCCCTTCATGCAAGTTGAAGACAAGCGCTAAGTGTGTTGCAGTGCTGCTGTAGGGACAAGCAGGCCCAAAGGCTACAAATGAGCCAGCAGGTACCTTCTAGTTTCATGTTTGCTATGGAAAATCCATCGGTTGGTGCCATATCCATACGTTAGTCCCTTCATATATAGAACAAAACGGTGGTGGAAGAAACTGGTACTCAAAGAGAGGAACACATTTTCACATTTCTAATTTTCCCTTCCGCTGAAACGTGGAATTGTTGGTAGAGGGAGTCAGTGCAGCCAGTCTCTTTGTCGTAATGCAAACGGATGTAAATTCTTACAATGTTGGCCTTGCCTGAATAAAAAGTATACTGACAAATTCCACCGAGGCTTTCATGATTAATTAACTAAAGGCAAAAAATTCACTTGCTCTGTTAAAATTATCCCCTGGGGGAAACTTTGACCTAAATTTTATATTTCCATTGCAATCCAAAGTAAATACGCTGGGCCCTGTTCTAATTTCACTTATATCACTTTTACACCGGCCCTGCCTCGCTGCACTGAACGGGGTTACTCCTGCCTCTTAGCAAGAGCAGGAGCTGGGGCTTGGCTGCGGTCAACAGCAGGGAGCTGCAAGGTCTCCGCTCCCACCAAAGAGTTGTCTCTCCAGGAGCTATTGCTATTATAGCTGTTTGCTATTGTAGGAATTTCAGAGCAACCTCATTTGCGATTTGCCCAAAGGAATCCTTTGATTTGTTTATGTCGGTCAGAGATTTGGGCTGCCGAAAAAATAGGTGCCACAGTCTTCCTCAGCAGAGCTGAGAGGCAGAGTCGCAGGCTGGGCTGCGCGTGGGGAACAAGCTTTAGTACTGGTATTTATGCCATCTTGTATCAGGAATATCTCTCTTCAATATTTCTCATGTTCACTTGAAGGAATTTCTTCTGAAATGTTCTTGTGGGGATGGCTTAAATTGTTATTGTTTCTGATCCTCATGGAAAAATCTACTTACTGTGTCCATTACGTAGCTCCTCTTCCCTGTTCCTTTCTGTAAACGTCATGGTCTGTTTTACCTTTTTTGCTGATGAAAAGCAACTGTAGTCTTCTCTTTACAATGTTCAGGATGCTTGGGAGTCCCCTTTTAATATGGGTGGAGAGCCTCAGGCATTTGAGAGTTGCTCCTTTTGGGTCTGCTCTACAGCTTCCTGTAAAAAAAACCTGCCAAATTAGCTTTATTTTGTGAAAAGCAATGACTGAAAGTGAAGTGTAGCTTCTGATTTCCAATGGTAAATTCACTATTGATAGAGTATGCTCATCCTGAAAGATAACGTATCCAATAATTGTAAACCCACTGGAATTGTTTCTTTCTGCAAATGTTTCTCGATTTCAGCTTTTATGTGAAGGGCTACAGTTAAATTGGGCTAATCGCAGAATGTCTCGCTCAATAGTTTGTAGATGTCTGTGCTCTAAAGGAAGCTAAATCTCAGAGAGGCATGATAAACACAGAGTTAAATGTCTCCAATTCTATCTCTGTTGATGGCAGTCATATGTCGATGGTAATGCCAATATGTGCTGTAATTTTATAAACGCTCTGAAGTATTCAAAATACATTGAAAACTATTCTAAATTGCTGCCCAGAGTTTCAGCAAAATATCGGTTGTCAAACAGAGAAGCTGAAGGAATAATATCTCCTTGGAAATTGCATTACCATCTGAAAACTGAGTATCTTCCTGTCCTTTAAAGCATAGTTTAGAACACAGAGACTAAAGATGTTTTGATGATTTTGTTTACTTTTTTGGTGCTTCATGAGTTTTCCTGGTTGATCATGTGTACCTAGCACATGGCCCTACTTTCCTGTGCTGGAAGGTTCACAAGGTGCTTCCTCTCCCAGCTTGGAAGCTGAAGGTGAACAGACAACAACCATCACACGTTAAATAAGCATGTATGCGTGGAGAATCGATGAGACCATTCCCGGTATCAGCTGGTACAAAATCCTTTGCTATACATCTTTAAAAGGATTTTAAGACATAATAGCAGGGACATACAGTATACAATTTGTACTCGTGGCTCTTCCAGGGCCTGGTCCCCAAAGCCAGCTGAGGTTGTTCTTTGTGGAGCCAGGATCTGAAGGTGAGCCTGGAACCACTCTTTTTCTGCAGCACTTTGCCTTTTCCAGAGCTTTGATACCAGTTTTATGTTGTCTTGGGAAATGGAGTCCTGAACTTCTGAGAAATTGGACTCATTGAAATGGATATTCAGTGGCATTCCTTCTGGGGTCTTACAGCAAGAACAAGGCATCACAAAAATAGGTGAAGGATACAACAAAGCTGCTGCACAGAGAATTTCCTTGATCTATGCACACATCTTCCTGGACAGTGATATAACCCCCCCCCCCCCATCCAACCCATCCAAGTATTTATGAAAATGTGTGTTTCTCTGCTTTAGTAGAAGAGGGTAGGGTAGTTTGGCATTTGACATGGCACTGTGTTGTGAAACATTGGATTTAGCGAGATCTCAGACATGGCACTTGCAGAAGGTGGTCCGAACCGTGGGAGGTGAGGCCGTGCACTGGGGAGCGAAGAGAGATCTCTGCGAATTGCAGGGTTTTGCTGCTCTTGAGAGGTTCTGGAGATTAGCTGAACTCAGGTCAGCTCTTTTATCGCTAGAAGAGCTCTACAGTGAATGACAGGCTCCTCGTTCATGCTTTTATCATTTTTTTATAATAGCAGTTGCGTAGCCGGGTGTCCATGTTCTATATACCCTATGGGTCAGTAGAGACTTCAGATGTTTCACAGATGGCGACTGCCTGTGCTCCTCCACAGGTGAGGAGCTACAAGTCTGCCTTTCCAAGTTCTCTTTGCTTATTGCTTTTCTTCCCCCCCGCCCCAAACTATAGTAGCTCCATTCTTGCCTTCTGTTTCCCAAGTTTTTGTTTACTCCTACCACGTACCTTCCTTCAGTGTTTCCTCTCACAGATGTGAGTCTCAAGGGAAAGCAACTGAGAAGAAATCTTGACTTGAGTCCTGTGTATGATATACTTGTGCTTGTGCTTGAGCTTGAGATCCTGCGGCCAGGATGGGAGCTTTGCTACACAGATGATGCTTCCATTAAAAGAGGAATCATTTGATTGTGTCATATGATGAGGCAGTTGCTCTCAGGATATCTAGCAACAGACCTCAGAAATATTGTCGCAGATGCTTAGTCCAGGTTCTTTGTCCCTTTTTCTTGGAGTTTGTCTTGAGGAGGAACATAAAAGGAGAGCATCTAGCAGCCAAATCTAGTTTAGCAAATCTCAGAAGTCTCTGTTCTGAAAGTGTCTGAAGGCTTGTGACAACTGCGTGACCTGCAGCTAGACTGGTGGGCATTTCCGTCTGGCTGTAAAGCTCTGAGAGCAGTAATTAGAGGCAAGATGATGGCTCTGGACAAGGTCAATTGATATAATTGCATAAAGTGTTTCTTTCTAAAGGCGGGCCTCCCAAAAGCATTGTAATTAAAAGCTGAATGGTGCTTCCTTGTAAGTCGAATCAACTTATAAGCAAGGAGTGGGTTGTCGTGGGGATCCTGGTAGGTGCCAAGCTGAACTGAGCGTTTCATCCTCGGCCTGTAGCTACCGAAAAGGGCTCATTTGGTACACAGTTCACATGCTGACCTCCTTCCTCTTTGATTCTCTCTCTGACGCTCTTCCCTTCACTAGCCAAAGACTTAACAGCATTTTAAAAGCACTTTGGGGGGGGGGGGGGGTCTCTATCCACAATATCCACTCTTCTTTTGCTTTTAGAAGCAAGAGCGGAAAAAAAGAGAAAAACTTAAAAGGGCTCTGTGGCTCTCTGCGTAGCCCATATTCCCTGTTTTCTCCTCTGCCTTCTGAGGCTCACAGGGAGGAGGGGAAAGGAAAAGCTCTTAAAAGTTTCCCTGCACTGTTCCCCAGTGCTGAGGACTCGTAACAAGCCCTGGCCGTGGTGTGACCCAGACGCATGAGCCTGTTTCTGAACGTTTTTGACTGCTGGAGAAGTGCTGTGCCTTCTCGCTAGGCTGCGGTTTAGTTTGTCACTGTCTTGGTGCTTGTGTAAGAGCCCAGTGAAGGACTGGAAAGTCCTTCTCTGGAGGACGTTAGTTTGTTCATTTTTTAGTTGGGAGTTTGTGCTGAGCCTCGCAGAGAGTGGCCCGAGTGAGTGCCCCGGGGAAGGGACCTCTCGCGCAAGGGGGAGGTTGTTTCTCTAGGTGGCTGGAAGTGACCTTTCACAGCAATTTGGTTGTGGTGATACAGGTTTTTTTTACCCTTCATTCGTCAAGTTTCATACCCACCTTCCAAATTTCATGCTTCTTTTCACACAGTGTTTCTCTCGTCCAAAGTGCGGATCGTTTTTCAGCGTTCAGCCCTCCTTTGCTGTTTTATAGATGCTGCTGAACTTGCTACTGGCAAGACTGGTTATCCTAATTTCCTGCATATTATTTATAAATTTGTCAAAAAGGCTCACACTCACCCATTTTGCTTTGGCTTCCTACGAAGTTTTCTGTTCAGGAGATTGAAAAGGTTTAGATGCATTATTGAAGCGCGGTTTGCCATACATACGAAAGTAGTTAACACTCTTAGATTTAGACTTTGCTTTTAAAAAGGATACAGGGATTTTAATGTATCTATTTACAGGGGGCTCTAGACCTTTCTGTTTTCCCCAGATACAAAGAATATCGTGTCCTCCCGTACGAGAAGCAGCATGAAGCGAGTTATAAAGTTAACTGAAACTGGCAGCTCTCATTTTACAGTTCATGATTAAGAGGATGCGAAACGGAAACTGTTTCGTATTGCTAAATAGTGTCAGCATGGTTTTTTTCTCTGTCCACAGTGATTTATAAATGTAGAAATGTTCTGTGCCTGTGACAGAGATGTGCATAAAGTGGCTGATATCTCCCATAGGCCAAGCGTGTGAGAGGATATTTGGCAAACCACCAACATAAGGATACCTAGAAAAAAGTGTTCATGCACAAAATTTTAAAGTGCTGCGGGACTGAGGTTGTTGGTATGTGCAATTCTTTTTACAAAAAACGTGGGGTTTTAGGTTTTAAAGTTTCAGATGCTAATAGGTTTTGACATGAAAAGTAAAGGGCTACTCACTTCATGGGAATTAAAATAACGATATGCTTGGGAATAGCATGTGTATGCGGTGAGACATATATTCAGTTCTGATGGAGACTGTTACACGTGGTGGTTTGGTATGATCTTCCTCTCATGCAAATATTATTCATTCTTTGTTTTTATTAGTCTGAAGTAAAGGTCATCTGGCTGCAAGGTCCAGGAGAGCCCGGGGTAAACAGCTGTATTTCCATACGGCCCACCCAATTCTCGAGGCCCACGGTAATGGAAAATAAATTAGATTTTTTTTTAATCCATCAACTTGTAATGCTTTACACAATTATAAAAAGAGAGAAAAAGGTTCCTCTAATACGTTAGGTGAGATTCTCAACCTGAATAAGTCTTCCCTGACTTCAGTGGAGACACCTTCACATCAGCAAAATCCTTTTAAAGCAACTTGTTGTTGATCGTTTGTGTTCTTTATATGCTCACGTAGAGACTGATTCTCTGTAACCAAACAGCTTTGCTATAGCAGGTGTATATTGATATTAAAAGGGTTGTTAACATCTCTCCAGAGGGGGATATTCTGTTACCAGTAACTCTATCAAGCTTTTCCATCTGTGTAGGGAATTTGTCAGAAGCTGGTGCTATGTTATTAAAAGTATTAGTTATATCTTGATTTGTAATTGAATTACATCATTAATAGAACTCAATTACAATCAGTGGAAACCGATCTCACCGCAAGGACAGCGGACGCTTGAGGTTGTGAGTAATGCTTTGTGCTCAACCAACCGTTCACAAATGAGGCAACACCATGACTGTTTTAATACTGAAAATGAGCAAGTTTTCCAGTCCTGACGTAGGGGAGGGTTCCTACTTAAATGGGTATGCTGGCTTAAAGCCACCCAAATCCCTTGGCATGGTCACTTCATTTCAAATTTTTTTTTTTTTTGTGAATCAAGTATGAATGGTTTTAATCTCAAACATGCAATAAAATAATACTCTGGCTTTTTTTTCTCATGCTCCTTACATAAGCTTAATCTCTCTTTGTCACAAATTCTTGTTATAAAGTGAGGCCATCAGTGCAGAATCGCAAGGAGCATCCCTGTGTGTTGAGTCCTGCTTATTGATGCTTTAATCCCCTCATTCCTCCTTTTCGTGTCGCAGTTCACAGGACACCCCTAGATGAGAGGTGCAGCTGGTAATAACTACAAAACCAGCTATTGTTCAAAGTACACTGAAACCATGAGACTCAGGATAACAAGTTAAGAAAAGAGAAAAACTGGTGTGGAGCCGAGGGTGGTGGTACCATCGGGGTGCATTTCCAGGATTTTTGCTGAGTTGCAGATACTGTCCGTGCCAATCAAACATTGCCCCTCATGGAAGTTAAAAAAAAAAGATGTAGGTTCCTTCCTGGCTATTTTATTCAGCGTTCATCACAGATGGACATCATCTAGTATTGGTGGCAGTGAGGCCTGCAGCTGCAGCAAAGGTGCAGCAGGAAGATACTACAGTGACAATATCGAATAAGCAAGATTATCTATCACTGTGAGACTTAGAGAGCTATAACATCAGTAGTCTGTTATAGCAGAACCCTGGACTGTATTATATCATTAATTTTTTTTAAGTAATACTCTTGACAGGTTTTAATGGAAAATTCTCCTTACAAATCAATGGTGTGATTCAGTTCTGTATTTATTAACACATTCCTCAGATTGTGGATGAGCGAAACTACCTGAGTACAATTCAAATGGCCCTTAAATATGGAGTGTGATAGGATTTGCGTGTCCCATAATTTATATTGCCAGACTGTGCCTCAGTAAATGAGATCTGTCTCTGTGCATTAATATGCCAAATAACTGATAGCAATAACTAATTCATTTGTCCTGATTGTTCTTGACGTCTTCTACATCATGAGGAATTTCAGTGCATCACCTTTTGCTGGGCTCCAGGCTTTGCCACTCATACCCATATGGTAGGTAAATGGGTTGTGTCAGGGATAAGCAAACCTTTATGCAAGGTCAGTCTGGGTCATTGCATGACTAAAAAACATCAAAAAATGCAGCCAGTCGCTACTGGTGCTGAGGTTAACTTTCCCTTTTTTCACAGTCAGCTGAATGAATGCTGGTTCAGAAGTCTTTTTTCCCAAATGCTCCTTCATGGATGAGCTGTGGGACTAAAGGGCCCATGGCACTTCGCACAGATAAGGCTGTTAAACCTGATGCTGAGGCCAGTCCCTTCTTCGATATATTTTTTTTTCTAATTTTCTTTCAGGTTTTCAATCATCCCACTTCTAAAATCTCATTTTCCTAAACTGCTTTGTGATACTGCCATGGCCTTTGAAGTGTCCCGCTGCCGCTTATTCAAGAAGTTTAATGAGGAGGAGGAACGCTCGTCACAATTATCACTGAACAATTGCAAACATCTATGAAGGATGGCAAAATGCTTTGAGACTCCTGTAGGTAAAAAGACACCACACAAGTGTAATGTGCTTCTGCCATAAAATGCTGATGATCCTACCACTAGTAAGCTCCAAATGAGGACAGAGTTAGCTTGACAGTAAATTAGATTTTAAAAGGTAATTCTGTGACTGTATGAATGAGAATTTGGCTTCCTAGTATACTGTCTGTCAGCAACTTATCCGAATGTTTCTCATTTTTCGTAGAGCATTTGTTGATGGCATATACATTACTCAGTAATATAAAAATGTGAGCAGCTAACCGTTTCCAAAATCCATCCCTAGAAATGGCCTGTCTGGCTCTTGGGAGGAAGCTGGTCTTTTACAATTATAATCCGTAAACATTTTCCAAAAATCTTGGGCTGATGTCTGCCAAAATGATGACCGGAAAAAAACATTCCTTCTTTGTGGTCATTAGTCTTAAAAGGGTAAGTGCTAAAGGCCTTCCTCAGTCCTCTCTTACTGCATGAGGCAATTTTCTCAGTATTCTCAGCCCTAATAAGCTGAAGAGCAGGAGAAAAATACCCTTCTGTGTGCCTTCGAGCTGCAACAGGTAACTATACCACTTGTAATGCCATTTTTCTGCTCATTAATGCACCTTCTGAACAGATGCGTGGTGACCTCACACAGAATAAAAATGGCAAGACAAAAGGCAGATGGCAAAACCGGGGGCACGGATACAGCATCGCTTCGGAGACTGTGCTGCAGGGATAACCATGGTGTTCCCACGCCGGGGCTTAATTGTCGGCTTTCGGGACTGGAAGGGTTGCAGCTAATGAACCCGTCCTGTCCTGCGCTTCTGCCTTATTGCAGTATCCTGCTTTGTACTTTTATTTGTCCTGCCGTAGTTTTGCTTAGGTTGACAGGCGATTTAAGCAGAGGAGTAGGGAGCGGGACAGTACATCCCACAAGAGCGCTGCACTTACAGCATGCTGATATGGGGTCAGAGAGGAGTTTTACCCAGGGGCCGGATTGCCAGGGACCTCCTGTAGATTCGGGTGTGCTAGGCTCCCTGGTGTTGTCTGTGACGTTGAGGGACATCAGTATCCCCACTTTTCCTCTGGTGGTGTGCTGCAGTTGCGGCTCCTGGTCACGTCGTTGTGGTTTACGGAGGTGTCGGGAAGGGTGCTGGGAAGTGCCGTGTGGTTCGCAGCACGCCGGGAAGTTCTCCAGACCTTCTTGGATGGAGTGTCTGTCGTGTGTTGGGCACAGTGACCATGGTTGACCCCCCCCAGCCCGACGCCCCTGGAAGGATCAACCCTTCTGGTTCCTGGCCAGAACGGAGCCCTGCCTGCTGGGACCTACCCAGGTGAAACCCTGTGAAAACGGGTGTCTTTTTAACTTCACGTTCCTAGCCGCTAGTTGTCTGAGGCAGAGCCACCGCACGCTCCCTTAGTAATCAACAGAGAGAAATAGTCACCTCCAGGTGACGAATCACCTTACCTGCCTTGATGTCTGTCTATCGTGGGGAACACTAGCCTTCGCAAGGTACCTTCTGCACTCCTTTTCAATTGAAATGTACTCCTATGACTGTACAGTATTAGGAAAGCCTGAACAGGAGTATTAAAAAACACACTGACTTTTGCAGCCTTGTGCAAATGATTTCTAACGTGGACCTGGGATTGAATTAACAAAGTGACCTTAGTGGCATTTACCTAGCGCGCAGAGCAGAGGCAAACGAGAAACCTGAGCTGCTGTAATTAGGGGCACTGCAGACAGCGGGACTCTCGTATCAAAGCCTGCCTTGGAGCAGCAGATGCCTCAAGCGAGAATCTGTTAGCGGAAGCAGAGGCAAGGAAATGCTTATTATCAGAGGGTTAGGGAAGATCCTCTCGAAACTTTGTTGTCTCCCAGATCACGGCAAAGAGAAGGAGCTGCGAGTCTAGAAGCTCTCCTGTGCATTAGAAAAGAGCACAAGGCAATTTCCTCGGCCAGGGTTTTCCAGCCGTTCCTGCAGCTCTGCGGGGGCCGACCTGTTTGCTTTGAGAGAGTGACGGCAGTGCCTTTTTTTTTTTTTTTTTTCAAAGTGTTATTCTTTTAGTGAGAAATTAAATATAAAATAAACACAGATGTCCTTGTGACAGAAGTGGACCAGGACCTATCCCTGCCGCCAGTGTCTAAAATGGGGCGGTTTCCCGCTAGTCTTTCTGCAGTGAGCGCGGATTGAAATGAAGACCGTATACAACGACCAAAACACAAACACACGGATTTTCTCTCTTGCCTTCCTCACCGAAAGGCAAAGCAGTGTCTGAGCGTGTCATAGCTGTCAGTGCGTGTAGCCTCGCAATAACCGTGCCACCGCTGTTTGCACCCGTGCCGGCGTGCGCGCTGGTGAGCGGCAGCGGACGAGCGCATGATAGATCAAAACTAGCAGAAACATTCAGCTTATTGAGGTGCCGCTTCCTCCCCTGCAAGGTGCCGTCGCTCCGCCGTGAACGCAGCATCGCAGGTCGCTGTTCGTATTCGTAGTATGCAAAGATACAGGGAGAGGGAACATTTCCTCCCCTTCCCTGCTGGTATTTTAGAGTGTCAGGAAACCGGTCGTTTCCATGACCTGATGATATAAGCGGGCATTTGGGTGATCTTACACTTGAGCAGGTTTAAAAATATATATAAAAAACCCCCCTTAGCATGCTGTATAGATAAGCGCATAATTGTTGGCACAGTTACACAGTGTGTAATGATTCAGAAAATGCTTGTTTTCTGCTAAGCCCAAATGATGTACCAAAACCCCCATTCCTCTGCTCAGGATGAACCCGGGAGAGAAAACCAGCTTCGATGGCCTTATCCAGGAATTACGGCTGATGCGTCTGAGGTTCGGGCAGCCGTGTCCCACGGGCTCGGTTAGACAAAATCGTGCTTTCATTCCAGGTGTTTGTCAGGGGCCTGGCGGTCTGTGGGCAAAGTTTTGCCATCTGTTAACTTCTGTGGGCGTCGGGCATGTGTAGGCAGGGGATAAAATGCAGTCCTGCGAGCAGCGGAGGTTTAAATGCTATATGGTGAGTTGAGTATATATATATGTTTATATAAATGTTCATGCTCCCCTGTGCGTGCATTGCTATATTGTGTGTGTGTGTGTTCTTGTGGTATCTCAGATACACCTGGGCTAGCTACACTTTGCCTGCTTGTGCGTGTACGTGTGTGCACATACGTGTATATAATGTAGATGTACACACACGTGCATCTACAATGAGAGAGACAAAATGCAAAATCTCAGTAGACTGTAGTTAAAAAAGCCCAAAATAACAACCTACTGGAAGAGCAGAAAGAAAAAACGCAAGTGAACGCTACTGTGGTAATTACTTTTATCCTGTAAATTGCGATCTAATGTTTGGACGCACAAGGTAGAAAGATTTGACTTTAACTGAAGATTTGAGTTGTTACTGGTGGGGATAAAATAGTCCTGATATTATTTGGGCTTCTGCGAATTGGAAATTTGCTGCCAGATTAAACATGTCCCAGCAATCTTTTGTCACTAGAGATGCTGATTTCATAAACTGAAATAATACTGTGCATTGAAAGCCGTAGAAATAGCAATCATCTCCTTCCCCCTGTACAGTATTAGAAAATTTCACATAGTTTTGATATATAGTGTAAATTAGGCCTACAAAGTGGTGTGCTATGTCTTCATTAAAAGAGGAGACAGGAATAATGAAACCGCGTAGCGCGGTGTAGCGGGGTTTTCTGCTGTTTTTGTTGGTGGGTGGGATTTTTTGAATTATGAACACTGACTATTGTTTCGGCTTTCATGCAAAAATGTGCCTTTGTGAGCTAAGTATAATGAGTTGAATCATGCACGTTTTCACTGAAAGGTGTAATGCTTTATTAAAATATTGTATATTCATGATCAGCACATAGATTCATTAAAAATAAGTTTTCAGGCAGAAATTCGATATCTCTTCCTGTAACTTACAATAATTAACAGTATTCAGGACAGATTTTGTAGAGATAAATCAGAAGTATGATTTCATGCCAACTTTTGGCCCCCCTGGGGTTTTCTATTTTCACTTCGAAACAAAGATAAATTATGCATTTTACATACAATTAATATGTTTTAATGAATGATTAGAAAATTGCTGTGGGATGAAATTGCTGTGAGGTAAACTTTGACTTTGAAAGAAAAAAACGCACGCTGCATTTATATACACACCAAACTGCTTCCCAACAAGTTTTATTACCTTAGCAGCCTCTTACCTTTCTTTCAATGTTTTCCCTAGGACCTCTAATTCTGGGCCTTAGTAAAAGCTGCTTCTCATGAAATATGAATAAAGCTGTGGATGTTATGAGTGGACTTTGAGTACGTGCTGGAAAAAGTAGCTTAGAAAAGTAGCTTCTGTTGCCCTAACTTCTCTGCTGGTAGGGGGAAACAGCAGCAACCTTAGCTTGAAGCGGTTGCGCCCATGTAGAAATGCTGGGACAGAAAATCAGGTGCAGGAGGCATAAACGCTGCTCTGGGTTGCACCGCGATAAGTCCCGGGTCACTCCGAAGGTTTCAGTCCAGGTTGAACGCTTGGGTTTAGTGTCGGGCCTTTGGCTCTATGGACACCTGCAGAGGTGTCAGCTTCTGTCTTACAAGAACGTACTCCATTTGGTAAAATTTGATTCCAGATGAGTTTCTGTAGAAATCCGAATACTTTTCATACACTGTGTTTCATGAAGTGATTGGCTTTATATAAGCAAAGACGGTAAATGTGGAGGGGGAGAAGTACTGATGTGCAACGCATTAAGCCTGAGCTTTATATAAATAACATCTCTCGTATTTTGTGATGGAAATGTCTGTCTCACAAGACTATTTTGCTGTAGGCATTCAGTATTTTCTAGATTGAAATCTGTGATCTTTAATTTAAATGGGTGGTTTAGTGTGTTATATGAACATGCTAGTTAATATTCAATCTGACGTTGAAATCACTGTGAGATGAAAATCTCTTCCCATTATATTATTCTGCAACTGCAACAGTTATAACACTACCGCAGCGGAGCAACGTTCTCATTTCTTATTGTTTGCACAAAAACAGGGCCAAGTTTTCGAGCCCTTAAAATTCGGTTTGGTCTTCAGTTTCTTAGGTGTTTCGACAGCCTCAAGTTCTCGTGCGTACAAGGTGAAACAAAGACACAGATTCTCTCGTGTTCATGAACAAATTAAACACTTGCTTAAATCCTATTCTGCACAATCCAAATCCTGCATCTGTATAAAAAGCTTAAGCAAATGTCCCTTCAGAGCTCATGAGCTATCGGAGCGGCTTTATGTGGTTAGAGGACGTGTGTCGCAGCCAGGGACGCAGGCTGTGGCTGAGCCTTACGCTGCAGAATCTTAACATAATCCTTAACTTTGCCATATAATTAAGAGCCCTAAAATCCAGCGTGTATGCGGCTGCTTTGCTGAATGTGGATGGAATTTAGTACCCTTGGGAATCTTTTGGGGCAGATCCTCAGGAATATTTAGACAAGCTGATGCTCAGAAACAGTGTGCAGCCACTGCCCTAACCTTGCATTTCTGCTGGCTGACCTCACAAAACTGTGTTGTCCCGTAGTTGGGCAGAGTTTAGGTCCATATTGGAGGAACTGAGGAAGGAATCAGAGCAGGAAACAGAGGGACCTGCTCTGAATTTGGCAGCTTAGGAGTCTGAGCCTCAGCCTCTCGCATCCTAAAGTATAAACGGCAGGCAGATAGATATTCAAGAGAAAAGAGGGTGCTTCTGTCTGACTTTTCATAGGTGGAGAAAATGGGCTTAAATACCTCAATTTAGGAGATGGTTCTCCACAGGTGACCCAAACGAGTAAAATGCCTGCCTGGTCAGAGATTGCACTTGACCATTTCTCTTCTTCTGCTGTGTGCTTCACTCTTGACTGCTCTGCTGGTTTCTGAGGATGACCTGCTCAGACGTTCAGCTCACTGTATTTGTTGGTACCCAGCTCCTGATGAGTATTGCAGCAAGCTGCAGGCTGCTTAGTGGCTGTGCATCACAATTTCTCTGCTCAGAAGTTACGTCCTGCTGCTCTCTTGGCTCATAGCCAACTTCTGGAGGAGCTTCTCTGAAGATACTCACTTGGTGCACAGCTTTGTAGCATTCAGCAGCATTCAGGAGCCCGTACTGCTCCACTGCATGTTTCTCTGTAGTCTGGTGCCAGCTCTTCAGTGGAAAGCCGACAGCTGCTCTGCCCTTGGGACCCTCTACAGAGGGAACAGAGAGGAAGGACTTAACTTTTTCACAATGCCGTGCCTTCCCGCTTATTTGTAAGGGTCTAAAGGTGTTTTCATATACTGCAGGAGCTGGTGTGGAATTCTACATTTCCTCCAGATTTGGCTTTGAGTAATTAGAGGGAACGAATAATTGATTGGTTATGTTTCTATTTCTAGGTTGCTCATTATTTTAGTGTAAAGTACTGCAAATGAGCAATCAATATCAGAGTAAAGGTACATGACATCACCTTTTGTAACGGCTGATTTCTCTTCCTCTATTTTGTAATTTTGTAAAGATGAAGGACTGGAAAACTATGGTCAAATGTCTGCTGGGACCAAAGCTCTAGAAAATATCCTCTCTTGACAGGAAGCCACCTAGATCTTCTGGGATCTTTCTAAGAGCAGTCAAATCACCTTTGACAACCTTTCTTGAAAGGACTCTCGGGACCTATAGGTGGCCAGGAGGAAGGCCCCCTCAGGGACAGGCGGCAATGTCTGTACACCTCTTACATGACAGAAGGACATCCAAAGTTGAGATACCAAGCCAGCTCCATGAAGCCTGCTGCTTCCAGATGTGGCTGTTTCTAGAGATAGGTCACAGCAACATGGCTCGGTGTGGTGCTTTTTAATGACAGCAGTGACTGGGAGAAGAGGCTGTCGAGCCCCTTTTAGTATGATATCAGCCTCTATGAACAGAGCTGGGCTTTGAGCTGGTGCTTTACCTCGGCTTTGTAGACAACCTGAGTTTGGTCCCTGCTGTTGCTGGCCCACCGGGAGTGCTACATAAAATGTTTATTTGGGCAGTGAGACCAGTCAGAAATTCCTGGTGCAACTTTACAAAGTTATTCATGATATCAACAGTATCTAAAATCCTTAAAGCAAGCCATTTTAAAATCTTCTAAAAAACAGGACATGTCCCTGTTCAGGACTTGCTCTCTTGAGCCAAAACACAGCAAGAAAAATCTGCCAGCTCTTGTTCTCTCTAATCAAGGGAAACAGTGTCTTCATTCCCCCTCACATAGAGGATTTGCTGCCGCTCCTACTGTGCTGTTTCTGTCATAAATTAAATGCAGTCAGACCTGGTTAATCCACGTCTCGTTCAGCCATATGCCTGGGTGGCCAGAAGCTCCATGCAGTAAACACTGTTAGGTTGTGCCTTGTGCATGGACTGTACTCATGAGGTTGAAGAAGCATGAAGTTTCCGCTGATTTAGATTAGTGATATTGGATGGAAATGCATCAGTGTCTTCCCTGCTCTGTCACTGAATAAGCGGGAAGGTTACAGGTGTTTTGATGGCAAGACCTCTTTTCCGTTTGGTGGGCACTTTCTGTAGTATGATGGGCATGATCCTCTTTTGGCTGATGGAGAATGAAGACTGGTCAGTCCCAGCTGCTCTTTGTCACAGAGTTTCACCTTGCTGCCTGCTGAAGCAGGGCTGGCTCCTGCCCTCAGAGCTGCGGTGCTCGACATGCAGAGGAGTACTCAGCGGCTCCCCACACTGCTCTTCTGCTGGCCAGGATCAGGGACCTCCCATAACGAGAGCTGGAGGTGGATGGCTTGTCCCCTGTGATAAGCTACCGTTAGATTAAATCCCTCTCCTGGAAACTAATGTTCTGCAGTCATTGCTTTTCTCACACATCTTAATGAGTTTGGGGAAAAATACCTACCTCTACATGCATACTCCCTACGTGCATGACGCTTCATGTTATTTATGAATGGTGTTCCTTTTCTGCAGGAAAAAATAACAATAAGAACAGCAAAGACTGAATAATAAACATAATCACTATCTACGGTAAAACGCTTCTTGCGTATACCCTTCTTTTTTTTTTTTTCAGACAGAAGTGAACACTGTCTTCATCTGGTGTGTGCTGTTCTGTAATATTGGTCCATAAACTTCCCTGTAGTGGCTATGTCACTAAACCCGCAGTATGGGTTTGAACTGTACCATATATTTTAGGTAGCTGGAGTCCTGGTAGCAAGACTATGCTAATCCAGCAGCCCTTCTGCTCATCTTGCTGCTTTGTTTATGTCTCAAATTAACATACAGGGAAAGTAGACATCTTCCTGAGTCCTCTCCATGCTTTCATCGAATAAATAATTGTGTGTGGTCCCATCAACAGCAGAAGCAAAGTATCAGGGACAGAAAAGTCCACTGAAGAAGGAAAGAGGGATTCAGTTTGGCCTTTTTTATGACCTGGCAGGATAGACCTGCCAGCAGGGGAGTTTTCTGGTCTGTAGGGTGCTGGACAGTCAGCAACGGTTCTGCCCTGGCTCTGCCACTCACCTTGCTGTGGCAAACTCACTTCTCCTTGATTCATCTTTCTTCAGCTCTGAAATTGGGTTGATCCTATAGAATTTAATTAAGACGCATTTAATGCTGAAAGCTCTTACAGAAAAACTTCCTGGGGCGGTTATTTCTAAATGAGTGTTGTTGCATAAGATACCCAAAAATAAGAAAAAGAGAGAATTGCACAAAGAAGGAAGTTAGAGAGAAACCGGGGAAGAGAATTGGATGTCCAGATGAAATGCAACAGTGAGTTTACCGTAAAGGAACCAATGTATAGGAAGTTATTGAAGTGAGAAGTGAGGCGAAATGGTGAGAAACAAAGTGAACTGCAAAGTGCCAAGACACTGGGTAAGGAATGGAAATGCCTGGAGTGGCCAAACACTTTAGAGGAGCAGTGTCTACATGAGGAAGGATACTGTTGTGTTAATATGGCAGGGTGAATATGCATACATACTACGTTGCACAGTGCAAGCACTATACAGGACAAAACAACCAGTGAACATGCTACTCATTACACTGAAAATGTAGCTGACATGCTCTTGAATATCTTCTATTGTGACCCTTCACTATTGTGATCAGTGGTGCAGAGTCTAGTTGGAAGATTGTAGCTAGTGGTGTCTCCCAGGGGTCAATACTAGATCCAATCCTGTCCAACTTATTCATCACTGACCTTGATGAAGGGAAAGAGTGCACGCACCCTCAGCAAGTTTTCTGATACAGAAGTGGGAGGGTTGTGCTGCCATTCAGAGGGACCTGGACAGGCTGGAGAGGTGGGCAGAGAAGAACCTGCTGAAGTTCAACAAAGGCAAGTGCAGGGTCCTGCACCTAGGGAGGAATAACCCCATGCACCGGTGCAGGCTGGGGGCTGACCTGCTGGAAAGCAGCTCTGCAGAGAAGGACTTGGGAGTGCTGGTGGACAAGCTGACCATGAGGCAGCAGTGTGCCCTTGTGGCCCAGAAGGCCAATGGTCTCCTGGGGTGCATTAGGCAGAGTGTTGCCAGCAGGTGGAGGGAGGTGATCCTGCCCCTCTCCTCAGCCCTGGGGAGGCCTCCCCTGCAGTACTGTGTCCAGTTCTGGGCTCCCCAGGACAAGAGAGACATGGCACTCCTGGAGAGAGTCCAGCAGAGGGCTACAAAGATGATGAGGGGGCTGGAGCCTCTCTCCTATGAAGAAAGGCTGAGGGAGCTGGGCCTGTTGAGCCTGGAGAAGAGAAGACTGAGAGGCGATCTGATCAGTGTATCCAAGTGATCTCATCAACGTGTTTAAGTATCTGAAGGAGGGTTGTTGAGAGGACGGGACCAAACTCTTCTTGGTGGTGCCCAGCAACAGGACAAGAGGCAGTGGGCACAAACCGAAACGCAGGAAGTTCCATCTGAACATGAGGGAAAACTTCTTTGCTGTGAGGGTGACAGAGCACGGGAACAGGTTGCCCAGAGAGGTAGTGGAGTCTCCTTCCCTGGAGATATTCAAAACCCGTCTGGACGTGATCCTGGGCAATATGCTCTAGAGGCCCCTGCTGGAGCAGGGAGGTTGGACTAGATGATCTCCAGAGGTCCCTTCCAACTTAAGCCATTCTGTGATTCTGTGATTCTATGCCCACTCATTACAAGCATATGTAATTTTATTTAACTTTATTAACCTTATACACTACAGCTATTTCAGGCCTAAGGAATGATAAAAATAGTGCTATGCATTTGGGAGCATAAGAGAATACCTAAGACATGAGTGCTGTTTTGATACTTACTTGTGATCACCTATTGACTTTGGATAGCTCATGTATGGCTGCACCTTTCTCCTATAAAGGTAAGTATCACGTCAGAGAGCTGCTATCTGTGTACCCAGAGACCTTTCGAACTCTGGCCCTGTGTACCTATATCCCCATGCACCTATATCCCTGCATACCTATATTCCTCTGGCCCTTTTCCCCCACGCCATGTCTGGGAATGCCCCCGTTGAGAACAGGAGTGGGAGGACTCCTTTTTCCCAAGTGACATGTTCAAGGGTGTTGCTTCTCATGCGATGGATTGGAAAAAAGCTGGGAAGTGTATATTTACATGCATATTCATGTTTGCATGAAATGAAACACTTCTAGGGACGAGGCAATGTGTTTTTGTCTTGTTTTCTCAGTGAAAACTGTAGTTTCAGGTCAAATTCAAGGAAAACTTGTGAACAGCTTCAGTTGGGAAAAAAGACAGTATGTGCATATTACCTTTCATTGATTTTTTTTTCGTTTTGGTGAAGAAAAACATCTTTGTCAACCTAATGTTTATCTTTGGGTTCACTGAACCAAAAAGCAATTATTTGCCCAGCTCTACTAATAGATCTCAATGGCAGAACCTTTCTCTTCCCCACCCCGCCAACACATATGCACATATGCACACGAGGGCATATATCCACCCCAAGCAGGGCTGGATTTCCTAGTATATGTAACTCCCTGTAGATTTCTTTTCTGTAGAAAAAGTTGGATTCTTAAGACTGGTGGGCTTTCAAGCGTTTGAAAGTTGTATTTCAAATGTGCACTCCCATTTCACATGAGTGTCTTCCCTTGCTTTCTGTGGAGGCTGGCGATTATTACAGTGGAACGAGAGAGCGTCCTGCAAATCTTGACTCTTTCCTGAGAGCTGCTTCCTTGGAACTTCCGGTTGCAACTAGTTGGGTGTTTTCCTAGTTATCACCCAGCTGAATACAAGTGCTCACAGCTGTTTTTAAGGTGTCACTTGTTTCAGTTTCTGCTAATTACAAATGAATGGAACAGATTTTATGCAAATTTTGTTCTAAAAACTAATCACCTCAAGAAGAAGCCAAAACATGAAGTTTTTTAGGAAGTCTGTTTTGAATCTTCAGCTATAAGCACCCTTCAACTATAGGCTGTGATAGATGCGCTCAGAATTGTGCTGTGACTGAGAGACCAAACGTTTGATGAATGCTCATACAAATGTCTGGTGCCTAAGTAAATTACTAGAACAAACTGAATAATGAAAAGTTTGAGGTATGACTTCCAGGAATGACCAGTCCCATAGGAGAGTGGAGAGACTGCAATATGAATTAATGATCAATTCCTTGTTCAATTTGAATCAGTGAAAATGCCAGGAATGATTGAATTCTATGTCATATATTCGATATGGGGAAAGGAATTTTAGAGGAGCAGTGGATTTTGCAAATGAAAATTTGGGTATCCCTTCTAGGGTTGTTGTGACTGGTGGTTAGAGGTAGGGAGGGATGCGCAGTAGGGAGCAGGGTGCCACTTGCTAGTGTGGTGGTTTCTTGGAGCAGACCCTGGGCAATGGACATTGCCTGCAGCACTGGACGCAATGCCAGAAGCAGGACATGCTTCTTGGGTTGATGTTGGTTACACACCCGAGCTTGAGGGAGACCTACGTCAACAGCTGCAGTTTTGGTTTGGGGTTGTCTTGTTGGTATCCGAGTCCAGAACTGTAAATAAGAAGGGCCTAGACTGGCTTTAGAAAAGTAATTAAAAAGGGCCTCTTCTGCCCTCAAAGGCACCCTTTGGAAGTGGTTGAAGCCAGTGGGCTAGTATGGTTTATCTAAGAAGTGAATCTAGTCCAAAATCTTTAGAATAAATACAATGTCAAATGTACGGGTGTTTATCAAGCGTGGGTGGGTGCCCCTTTTAGTGAGGACCATGAACATCATATTGCTAATGGAAAAGCTGGGCCAGCCCGGAGGCTGAATTATGTGCGCCCTTCAGAGGAGCTGCAAAGCTTTTCTGCTCTTTACTGCAGCATTAACTCTGTTATTACCCTGCTTTACCAGTGCTCTTCTGAAATGTAAAAATATTTCCCACTGATGGCAATATTTTCCCAAAAGCTCCCTGTTTATTGGCAGTTAGAAGCCCAAGTTCCTTAACGTATGATAGAGAGATCTGGGGAAATGCAAACTACACCTCAGAGGGCCTTGCAAGTCTAACGACTTTTTGAGGAGAAATTGCTTTGCATTTGCTTCCCAGGATGGGAAAGGATCAGGTTTTGGAAGGGAAATCAGTGCTGAGCTTCCCTACCTGAACTAGGCAGATAAAAAAACTTCTGTTTGTTCGTGTGGATGTCTTGATCCAGCTGTTAGTTTTCTGTCATTCTGAAGGCTGTGTTAAGAACAGAATAATGAATCCATGGGATTTATCTGTGGGAGATTGTTATGTTCTTGGAAAGATTAAGGAGGCTTTTGGATATTGTCCTTTGGTTTACTGCAATGTGTTGGCTTTTTTGTTATTGTTGTTGTTTTAAAAAAGGTTTGTCCTTGAAGCCAGAACACAAAGCTAATATATTTCAGTAAATACATTATAAATAAATATATGCATAAATAAACATATTCTGAATAGATGCATAACAAATAAGTGCATATAGTTATTCCACCTTTCTTTGCACATGGGTATTTGCTGCTCTCTCTTGCAAAGTTATACCTTAGCTAGATGACATGAATGAGACACTAAACTGGTTAAGGACACAGGAATTAGGTGTTCCTCCACCTCAGTACTCAGCTCCAGTTCCTAAGTAATGTTGCCTACTGCATTCATCCGTGGGGATGTGGAGGAGAAGGGCTACTGCCTGCACTTTTGGGAATGGTCTCAGCTTTCTTTTAAGGATAATTTCCCTCAGTTATCACTGTCCTTTCACAGTGGTTGAAATGGCCCAGAGTGATCTCCCCTAACTTGCAGTGTCTCTCTGGTCTAGGAGCAGAGATCTGGAGCCTGTCTGCTTTGCTTAGATACTTGGCGTGCCCCTAAATCTTAGGTGCCCAAAGAATCACAGAATCATGGAATGGTTGAGGTTGGAAGGGACCTCTGGAGATCCATTTTAAATGACTTTAAATTAAAGCCTAAATTCCCTATTTAGTCAATGGAGAAAATTAGGCAACTTGGAAGACCTCCAGAGGAAAATCCTATCTGTCGAGCTAGTAACATAAATTAGGCAGACAGGCTTTGCCCTGCAGATCTGGAAAGCCTTCAGTCTACTGACACCTTAAATAGGCACCAAAATTCAGATGCATGCTAGATTCCTCAATTAGATGGACTGGGTCTCCTTGCAAACGCCCTTCTGCTTCCTCCATGGTCAGTGAAGGAAGGTGAACACCACGAGAACTTGCCAGCGGTTCGAATCACCCTTTGAATGTTCCTTTTGCTCTCCGTTAGCAACAGAGGGAGCAGAAGGTGCAAGGTCTGTAAATGTGGCACCTCAGCGGTGCCCAGTCTTAGGTGATCCATAAGGTCGTGGTTAAAATTCTCATAAGCTGTTTAACTGAACATGATGGAGAATAATTACCACGGCAGAAGAAATGCAGTTCTCTGTAAGAATTACAGAAATACAGATAAGGATTAGGCAATGTCTATATACCAGTATTCCTGTGAACGTCGTGCATATTTGCAGGCCTTTATAAATGATTGAATCTCACTATTGAATGTCTGGATTTATAAACCAGCCTTTCCTAGGAGTGAAAAATCAGAGGGACAAGCAACATGTATAACGCAGGTGACAGTTTTAGCTTTAGCAACGAGCACTGCATATGTCTTGACTTGGAGCTTTATGTCATGGGGCAATGTTTAAATCTTTGAAGACAAAATGACAATAAGCTAAGAACGATAAAAGAAAACCTATCCAAATCAATGTAATATTATTCACTGAGTGATTGGGAAAGTATATGAGGATCCTAAATTTGTGTCACTTGTCTTGTGAGAGTTTAGCAGTGAATTTCTCTCTCCTGCGCAAGACCTTGGTTGCAGTGATGGACAGACGGGCATGGAGACTGGAAATCAATAGCTGGGATGGAGGCAGACAGGAATCATTAGTTTGCAGGCAGTGAGACCAAAATCTGCACGACTCAGTCACTCAGAGCTCACATGGCTGCGGGTGGAGATATTTTCTGACAGGAACATCAGGATTTGGCCTTATCATTTGCATAAGTAGCTTCCAGAGAATTTATGAATAAGGTTTGGGTCTGATTTTAGTAGCAGTAATTGTATAATACACCAGCTTATTATGTTTGAACGTTTCTCCACCTAAGCGTAGTCTCGGGCAGGGGGAAGGCCTATGTGCCGTGCAGCCGAGGTACAGTAATGCTTGTTGTTAACTGGAGTGGTGAGAACTTTTCTGCTTTTGATGCTCTTGGGTAACTGTGTCTTCCTCCGTGTATCCAAGCCCTCCCACTGAGGAGACACTTTAGATAAAGCAAGTTTCATGTGAAGACAGGACAAAAAGATTTGAATTTTGTTTCATAAAAATCACACAACTCCATTGTCCACCCTAAAACCCGAAGGGGAGACGCTGTTGGCCGGTCTGAATGGGGAGCTACGTGCCAGGCATTTTGTTTGGTGAGATGAACTTAGGAGCTATTTCTACACTATTTCTATAGCCCGGTTCCCTTGTTTCCGGTTGGATCCCCCTTGGTTGTGGTGAAGTGGAAAAGTGATTCCAGTGTTATGTCCAAGGCAGAAGGGCAGCTGCAAAGAGCCAGATTTGGAAATTTATTCCTACTGGATGACGTCTGCTTACGGAAATAGTTGTTTCATGCCAGGGAATTATTAGGCGACGTGGTGGTAGCAGCAGAACGGAGGTAGTCCAGTTCACTGGCGCGAGCTGTGCAACAAGCCTCTTTGCGCAGAGAAATATTCTCCTCGCACCTGACAGCCTGTTCCACAGAGAAAATAATAGAGGACCATTCAAAACCGAAGAGCCCAGGTGCAGTGGCTGAGGGTAGGTTATACAGTAACATGAACATGGCTTATATCTTCCCAGGAGCATCTTCCATCAGTTTTAATGAATTGTTCCTATTGACAGCAGTGGCTTCTTTGAACCCTGGAGAGTTTTTGAAGTTGCATCCGATTCTTTGATGCGGTTGGAGGGATTAGTTCACAAAATAGCCTGTTACTTAAAAATGCGAATTTCACAAAGCATGCTGGTTTGAAGGGGCTGGAAGGCAGAAAGGCCTGTTTTTCTGTTTGTATTTTGATTTACTACTGAGCTAAGGTACCTGGCCTCTGTTTGCCAGTGGAGGCACCCAGAATTAACACTTTGGGGTTTGTCAGTGCCCGGTACATCCTGTATAGCGCTCAGGTTATTGCATTTATGAGCATTTGCATTAAAAATATATTTTTGATAACCGTATATTTGATTTTTATAAATATGTTGATACAAATAAATGGATGCATATAAAAACACACACACACACACACACACACACACACACACACACACACACTTATATGTGCATATATATAGTTATAGACTGACAAAGAGCCCTATGGAGATTTTTAGATACTGAGTTACTATCAGAGGGATATATGAATACCCTGATTCGTACCTGATTTATATGAATGAATATATATCCGAGTCATTTACTGCAGAAAGGTCAGAATAAAACCAGAGGCTATAAGAATGTTAAAAGTATTTCCAGAAACCTATAGTATTTTTCAGACACTGTAATGAGCAAGGAAAATGATGGAGGACTTGAATTTGGCTCATACTACAACATTTTAGAGTTTAATTACTAATAGTACTTCTGTCATTTCATCTTCAAGTATTGTATTAAGTGAACAAGTGTTCAGTGATGATCTCCATATCTCTGGCTCAAAAAAATTAAAGTTTTAATGCAATTTTTGCTAAATAGAGTCTGAGATTTAACTATAGACAGATATTCCTGCCAAAGCTCTAACATTATATCCAATCCTGTAATAAAGATTTTTTTATTATTAACAGAATAATTTCGTATGTCCTATATTACTCATCCTGCTTACAAGGCTCTTGTGTCCTACACAGTGTTATTCTCCAACAGGAATTCATTTCCTGACTTGCATTTTTGGGAGGACGTGGCTTTAAATTCAGCAGAAGAATATAACTCAGCTTTAAAATTGTTTTCTCGTACGCAAAATTCCCTCCATCTTCCTCTACCAGAATCTCAGAACAGTCAGGGCCGGCAGGGACCCTGGAGATCCCCTGGTCCAACCTCTGCTCAGGCAGGGTCACCTAGAGCACCCAGCACCCAATGTGCTGGCGGGCTGCACTGGGCCTCTGCTCCCTCGCTGGGCCGGCGCCGCTCAGCAACACTTTTACCTACAGGTACTCGATACTGGGATTTTTAATTGGTGTAAATGCAGAGCTTAATTAGCTGTTGAATGTTTTCTGTGCTGTTAAGATTATCGTTGTTCCCGGACACCGAGAAGCAGTACCCACGTGTATTTTGCAAAGTAGCAGGCAATGAATTAAAAAAACAAAGCCAAACCTTAGCGAGTAATATTGAAATAAGGTCTCTTTTGTTAATAATTGCAGATGGAATCCTGACAATTGTCGAGAAATCATATATACATTTGCCAAGCACTTCGGTGTTGTCTTGAGTCTAGGGATCACAGAGCACTTCATAATGAAATTAATTTCACAGCGCTGTCGTAAAAGAAAAAGCGCTATTACTGCTGCCGTTTTCAAGGCTGTGGCTTGGAGTTTTCCGGGTATGATTTTTGAGAAGACTCTGGAGAGTTTCAGCCGGGAACTAGACAAGTACGGCGGCCTGATTTCTGGGAATGCGTGAAGCCCTCTGAGCTGTGTTAGGCCCGTGCAAGGAATTGCTAGGCAAAGTCTGCAGGGAAAAGCGACTTTTCCAAGGAACTTCTCTTTCCCTCTGTCTACTGTTGTGCCTGGGGTTGAAACATTTGGGGAGCCACATGATCAGGGCTCCCTGGCTTCGGTCTCCTAATGTGCAACTCCTGTAGGGTAAAGTGGAAAACTACAAGGTTGAAAGTGTCTTTTGGTAGCAAATTAGGCCATGGAATAAAATGGAAGGTGACTAACGTAGTCTGGCCGCAGTATAAATAGTAAGATTAAAGCAGCGCATAGTTGTGATTCGTGGGAAGTTCCTTGTGTCCCAGTTCTCCCCTGTGTGGCAGGTCCCCAACCCAACGAGTTGTGAGAGATTGCGTTGCCTTACCTTCAGCTGAAATTTCAAGTCTTTCTGGCAGAAGGGTGGCAATTTCTGGAAGGGATGGAGGACTTCTGGCCATCAGCAATGACAGTCTTGGAACTGAATTCTCCGGGATGGCTCAGGAAACCGAGGGACCTGTTCCCTTTCCTCTTGCCCCACTTCCACGGGGTCCCACCAGGGTCCCCTGTGTGACCTCCTTGCTAGAGTCCGTCATTTCTCCCTCAAAGAGCTGTGACATGGTGGGGCCTATTTTGAGGACTCCAAGGCCGATGCAGACCGTGACGCAGAATTCATCTAGCTTTTAATAAACTGAGACCAGGAGTGGGGTGCAGTGTTAGTCTGGGTTGGATTTTATGTTAGCATTTTGGATTTCTTCATTCGACATTATGGGAGAAAACTCATATAACATGTTATCTGTGTTTGCACAAGGCACCTGCCTCCTGCACATGCATTTTAATCAAAGTGACAAATTTGGAGCCAGTAAATATGAACCAATTAATTTTACTCAGTGGATTTTCTTCTTTTTCTTAGGTGAATTCGGACCATTAGGTAATTTTCTGTTCTAACTCTCTGGCAACGTTAAGTATCGCATTAAGCTGTACAGTGATGCTGTTCCCTGTAAAGAAAAGAATGAAATGCAGTGAAGCCTTAGGGACGAGGGCAGCAGTATTTCCACAGCTAGAGTGTACTTTTTAGTGTAAGAGCTAGTTACATATTCAAAATTCTTGCATTTCTATTCTAAGCTGCAGGGACTTTTCTTGGACCTTCACCTTTCCTTAAGTTATATTAAATAAATAATGTATCTGATATAATATTTATGCCTTTCACTTCACAGCTGAGATTTAAATATTGAAATTTTATGTCCTCCCCCCACCCCCCAGAAAGTGCAAATAGAATATTTACAGATTACTGCAAACCACAGTGTATTTCCTTCTGGATTATTTTGGAGTAATCACCAAAGGGAAATTTTATAACTTCTAAAATTAATTCCTTCGCCTTTCTTCGTATACAACGTGATCTCTTTGTCAGCTTGTTACTAAATGATTTTGGAGCTGAATTTTCATGCGTGCATGTCGGGTGCTACCTGCCTTGGAGGTAGGTACGGTTTTTATGCTGTAACTTGGGGGGAACTGGGGACAGAAGTGTTGGTAAAACTGAAGACAGAACTGGGTGCACCTTGCGCCCTGAGGGGAGGAGGTAAAATAGGGAAGAGCGGTGACAGCATCCACTTCTCCAAGGGAGTAGATCGCTCCTTTCAAAGATGAACTGACAGCAAATCCAGACAACAGACATTTCCAGGGGATTTCCTGCAGCTCAATTTGTGCCATGAAGTAATTATATGGAAAGAAATGGCAAATCCTTTAATTCCCGCAGTTTGGAAACAATGGAGTCATTCTGACTTCCTGGGATACTGACCTCTTCTTTAAGCCGGGATCAGACGCAGAGGAAGCCGAGAGAAATCACTGCCGGCGTGCCCGGGGAGTGAGCCCGCCTGTACCTGTCCCGGCAGAGGGTCTCTGCTCCCAGCGACTGACTTCAGCAGGGCTGGGATTATCGGCCTAAAAGCTGTGCGGCCGGTGGGCTGTGCAGAGGCCGCCAGGGTGACCGAGAGTTAGACCGAGAGTTAGTTTCTAGAGAGTTAAACGCAAACTGCTCCCTGCGATTCGCGCGGTTCAGTGGCGCCGAAGGAGTTGTGCAGGTCTGGCTGGAGACAGGATTTAGCCAGCAGTGCGCACATCTAGGGCCTTTCGGAAAATCAGAGCCCTTTGAAGGGGCTGCTTTGAGGTTTTGCCGCAGCGCAGGCCGAGTCCGCAGAGGCTGCCGCGCTCCCAGCCCCCATCTCAAATGATTAGCGCTTGTCGGAAAGCCAGGAGCGAACAGGTAGGCACGAATCTCCGGCAACCCGGGATGCACCTTGATTGACAGCAGGCTACCGACGTCTGCGAGATTGCAGGCTCTGACTTCTAAAGAAGAGCTTAATTAGCTCCGCTCCAAGAGGTCCATTCTCCCCTTCATACGCGTGCATAGCTCCAATTGACATTAATGTGAGTTATCTACCGGGAGGAGAATAGACCCGTAAGAGCGTGGAGGAGGTGGGGGACAGACACAGGGAAAGAAAAGGCCATAGTGGGGGAGGAGGAGTGAGAGGGAATGAGGTGAAGAGGAGATGCTGGAGGAGCGGGATGCACGGGGAGGAGATGCTCCGCGGCCGGAAACGGGCCCGGCTGCCCGTCGGGACGCCAGGAGCCGCAGGGGCGACGTGGTCTCGGCGTCTCCCTTTCACTTGCCCGGGGTCGGGATGTTAAAGATGCCACCCTGCTGCGGACGCTTCCACGAGGGCAGATCCTTGGGAAACCTCCTTCGCCGGCTCGTCTCCTTCGCAGCCCGAAACGCCCGTCCTCTTGCTCTATGAAGCACGTGGCAAAATTGCCGCTGGTCTGGACAGCAGCCGGATGGGGCATGGAAGCGTGGTTATTATGGGGTAGGGAAGGGGATAGACCCACGCTGCAGGCGGGGGAGAGACTTTGTGAAGAACCAAGAAGCGAGAGGATTGGGCGCGTGAACAAAAGCTCCTCTTTAAACTCTAGTAAAGACAAGAGCGAGCTGGAACGGAGTAAGACGTAACCTGTGGAAATGATGAATGGCTGTGTTTGGTGTGGCTGTATATGGAAAGGGAGCTGCTGTGCATAATTAAACAGCGGATAAATGGAAACGTACGTGGTCGCTACTAACGAAAGAGCGTGATGAATGAGTTATACTCTGTCATGTTCATATATCGCCCGCTGCAGGTTACCGGTGATGCATTTGTGCTATTTATTCTGCTCTCGAATGCTTTAGCTAGCCTGTTTGTGGAGGGAAAGCAGGCAGGGCGCGATGCCCAGCACCCTCCCGCTCCAAGCTGCTCCACAAGGACGCGCTGGCCCGCTGAACGGGCCGGCTGAGACGGTTACGGGCAGCCCTGTCTCGGCCTGGTGCATCGCCCGCCACAACCCCCATTTCTGGGAGGGGGGAAGAAGCTCTTGAAAACCGCCTGAAGTTGCCTGTTAGGTCCACGGCCCCGCAATCTCTGGAGAGACGTTGCTAAAAATACTTTCCAACAGCCGATTTAATTGAAATACTCCTCTGCCCCGCAGGGCTGCGCGTCGGCCTTCCTGGGAAGTTTCTCCCTTGTGCTGGGCGCTGCTGAAACTCGCTGGAACGCGCGAGAAGTTAAAGGTTTTTCTGGAACCTTTTCCTCCCTCTAGAAGTGAAATAGGCTTTGTGCGCTCAGACTTAAATGAAGAAAGTTGATGATAAACCTACCATTAGGGGACATATTGGGATCAATAAAAAAATCACAAAGTGCAGCTTGCCGTTGTAACCTTTGCCAGATGCCTGGAAACAGGGTGCTAATTACAAAAGACAGAAAGGGTTCCTAATTATTTTTAAATACCCTTTTAGTATGTGGAGTCCATAGTCAGAATCGCTTTTAGCGCTGTTATTGTTCTTTCTTTAAAAGTCAGACAATGCTGAAACTGCTGAAATGTGTGATGGGGATCTGCTCTGGAGACCTGTGGCCATCACAAAGCTGGGGTCTATTGTGTGCTGTAATTGCTTCACCAAATGATGATTAACGGGTCCTCTGACACCCATGTTCGGTAGGTGAGAGACCGTGAGCTTGAAGGCTCAGTTGTTTTAGAGGGACGTAGCTGGGGCCCCGGGCTATGCCGTCCTCCTCCCAAACTGCATCCTGTGGGAAGTCCCCTGTCCGTGCCCGCTCCTTCGCCCGGCTGTTGTGAGGGACATCCATCCCTTGGTGTTGCTGCTGGTCCCCAGCTGCATCCCGTTGTCCCTTGCTGGGGACATGGGGCAGCCAACCACTCTCTCTCCTCAAGGGCTGCGAGCCTGTGTTAGGAAAGAAAGGAAACAAGCGGAGAGCTGTAGACTTGCTCGTTAAACAAGTACTGCCAAAATTGCAAGCGATGTCATTGCATTCCCTTTTTTTTTTTTTCTTTTTGCCAGTGAAAATAATATCATGCATCAGGGCAGTTTATATTGTAATCAGCGTACGTCCTGATGTATTTCAAATACCTCGAGAGATGGCTGAGATAGCAGCCTGTTTCATTTGAGATGGCTCCCTCCCATAGGCTCCATTCATTAACAACGCTGCGGAGTACCAAGAGATCAAATCACTGCAGTAAAAAAAAAAATATGAGCATTAATGAAGGTCAGGAAGATATTTGCCAACCTAAGGGAAATACAATTGTGTTATAATAAGACCCAAATTCTAAATTTTTCGGCTGTTTTGACTTAGCTGCTTTATGGCATCAACACAAAGTGCCTTAAGAGCCAGAGGAAAATTAATTTAAAATCACAGTAAACATATACATAAATGCAGATTATGCTGAGCTTTTCCATCTTCTATTCTTCCACTTTTATTTTTTATTGGAATTTGACCTAATAACACAATAAATAGATAAAGTGGTCTCCTCAGAACCTAATAAAAAGTAGGATTAATTTACATAGATGGCGTTAATGACTATATCTAAATAACAGCTGTTTAGTCGTAACATATAGCCACGGTATAAACTCAAATTGAACTAGAAATACCTTTGTCTATGGAAAAATACATAACAGTGACTCCAAAAGCTAAAGTTTTCACTATCTGATGCCCATAATAGGCTTGAGAAATGTGCATATTGGGTGATTTCAAAATTGGTTTGGTCAGTTAGGATCAGGTCCAAGGCAGACACAGGATGGGACATTTTCCTAGCAAGGCTGGGTCTCCATCCCAGGAGCAATGTGGAACACGTGCAGGTCCCCTTTTGGAGATCCCAACCGCCTGCTGCTTCAGTCCACTTTGGATCTAGGATGCCTGGCATGTGGCCCCATGGGCCTCTGGGCTGCTCTGTATGTTCATTTTCGATATAGAAGAATAAGGAGCCGTTGTCCCGTCTAAACCTCAAACGAGGCGTGCTGACCCAAGAGCACTGCCACTACGGCTGGGCTGTTTCGAGGGAACGAAGGAGTTAAGTGCCTGAAATTCACCATGTAGCTTCTGGAGGCACCTTGAAAGACTGGCTGGAGGCCAACGTTCTTGAATTTCAACTGGAAGCTCACGAAGAAACCCTGAGCGATGGCAGGGTTAGGTCCTGGGCATGTTTCGATTCCTGGTCGGCTGTGTCTACTTTATGTTCAGATTCTGTAAACCTGATCTTAATTTTTCATTCTTTTTAAAACAAATTCCATCTGACACAGGCTGATGCTGCTGATAGCTACAAAACATCTTGCTTTTTGGCTAAGGCTGTGTCTTAGTCTCTGAGCTTCATTGCTACCTGACAATCAAGATACAGTTCATTTTCTTCTGAGGAGAAAATGTTATGAAGAGAATATGTTTCTCTTTTTTTTCTGGGTATAATGAATGCACTTTTTTTTTTTAAGCTGAATTCTGCGGGCAATAAACACTAAACAAGGGAAAGAAAGGGAAAAGACACATTCAGAACCTGCTCACATACTCTGTGTTTTCTGCTGTTATTGCTTTGGATCAGCTTATAAAGAGCACTGTGGATGAGGACAGATTTTGAGAGGTGATCCACGTCCCCCAGGTCCTTTCCCTCCCCTGATTTTCACAAGAGGCCGGGCCAGGATTACACGTGCTCCTCTGGAAAGCTGGCCGTTGCGTGACGGTGCACGGGAGCCGACGGGGAATCTGCATGCCCTGGCCGGCACTCCCCAAACGCGCAACACGAGCTCGTCGGCGAGAAGGGACCTCTCCGACTGTGAGTCTGGCTGTGTCCTGTACCAAAAGCAGCTCACTTAACTTCACCGCCTTCCTTCGTCCTGCTAATAATTCTCACCTCGCTCTTCAGCGAGACTTGCTGTGCAGTGGTGGTGCTGAAGACCATTAACAGAGCGCACCTTTCCCAAGACACTTGCCGAGGTGTGACGGGAATAGCAAGCAGCGGCAGCCGTCCTGCGCTCTGCCTGCTGAGCCCAGTGATGAAGCCTCTTCGCTAAAACCGTGAAGGCTAAATAAATAAATTAAAAATTAAGGAAGTGATTCCCCCAGTGGGTGAACCAATCTCTTAACAAGTGCCCTGGCAAGCTGCATTAGTGCAGCAGATAGCTATCAGCCCTCGAGCCGTAATGGAAAGAGGTTACCTTTGGGCTTGTGCAGAACCAGAGCCGTGTTAGGGAGAAAGCGTTGCATTTGCGGTTCGTGAAGCTTATCACAGCAGTTCATTCCAGTGCACCATCCAGGAGAGCTGCGCGTAACCCATTTTGCTCGATGCGAGTTTGCTGTTGGCTTCCATGGCAGCCGAACCTTCCCCTGGGTCCCCTGGATACTCCCCGCACTACTGTAATAAATTGCTTTTCATGTTTGCAAATCTGTCTTGCTTTTACCACTGGAGATGGTGCTTTGAATCTGTACCCTTCCAGCTTTGATTAATGGACTCTTGGAGTAAAAGGCTTTCATCCATGAAAGATAAGACCTCACATACAGCCACCCTAAACAAAGTCTTACAAAAGTGGCTTGACTGCCTTCCTGTTGAGAAAAAAAAAAAGAGGACATCAGCCATGTCCAGAAATATGTTTGTAAGGAGAGAAATGGGATAATCTACCTTAGCTGCATGGCATGTCCACGCGAGGATAGTACCTCAAAGTTTGATCTAATGCTAACGCCGGTTCTGTGCATTTGCTTCCTATGCTCTGCTACTACCAGTTAAATATGATAAGCGCTGTTCTTGCATGTTCTCCTGTAACGTATAGCCTTTGAGTCCACTATGGGGCTGTGACTAGGCACTTCTAGAGTGAGTACAGCATTCCTACCTGTTGCCTCCTGACTTACTGCATCCAAAGAGGACAAGATATCTGAAGTGTTTAAAAATGAATGAAGAGAGAAAAGAAAAGCTGGGAATGGTACAGGCATGATCTTGGATGCCAGGTGATTTCAGGCTGATGTCAAGAGAGTTTCCCTTGTAATGAGATAAATGGGACTGTAGAATCATTTCCTAATGTAAAATTAGGAAGATCTATTGCCTAGATTATTTAAACCTGAACTGGATAATGGCAGTCTTTAAAGGAATGTTCAACATTGTCTCTTATCGCTAGATAAAGCTCCCCTGCTATAGCTTTTTTATTTGCTGTGGGATGTGGGACTTCCTGCGTGGTGGAGGCCTAGGACCAGGGCCACGTGACCACCATCAAAGATGGTGTCTGCAATTGGAAATTATTGGGATTGCTGGGAAGATTAAAGTAGATAAGATAAAATTGCCAGGATTTTAAGAAGGTGTTGTGTTCCTGCAGTGTGCGCCCGATAGCTCTGTTAGCGAAAGGGAGCCGAATCTCAGAGCCTTTATTCAGTCATTGGCCATGCTGCCTGAGTGAGGATTGAGTGAGGTCCTGGGTGCTCAGAGAGGAAGGGCCAAATCTGGGACTTTATTCTCAGGTTTTGCTCATCCAAAGCAGGGCTGAACTTGTATTGATGTGGGTTGTTATACAATTGCCAACTATTTCTTGCTTGTGCTGTTGTGATACCTAGAGGCAAACATGGCACTGTTTCGTAGGCTGATGAGCGCATATATTGGAAATAGTGATCTTTCCTGTAAAAATTGTATGTGGACATTAGGACAAAATTGGGACAAAATGTAGGGCTGTACCATGAGGGTCTGGAGGAGAGCAGGGGGAGAAGAAAATGATCCGTGAGACAGGCACTAGTTGCACAGCAAGCAACATCCAATAACCTCACTGGTAGGAAGCATTTTATTGTCATCATGACAAAAATGACTCTTCAGGAGGGATTCAGTAAAGTCGGCAGAATCAGAGGTCCCAGGTAAATGTGTCTGTCATGGCGGATAGCAGTTTTGGTAGATACGGTTAATTTTGCTGAACTTTGGGCATGTAATTCAGGGCACTGAAATACTGATGTTGCTGCACCTAACAACAGGAGCTCTACACTGGCAAACGTTTTAAGGTTTGTAGTTAAACAAGGAGCAATCATGTTAACAAAGGTAACACGAACCATTAGGAAATCTCTATGCCACATCTCTGCATGTGGATGCTATTACAGTGTCAGCTCTACATGAATACCAATATTAACAGTGTAGTCAAACTTTAATGATTTATAACGATAGGTGCTGTATCAGTAGAGAGTGCCAAGGAAAAAACAAACCTACAGGGAAACAAATGACGGGAGGAGAAGATAATACAAGTGAGTGAACTTGAAATTACAGAACAACAAAATACAAACTGCTGCAGTAGGGAAGAGGTGCTTCCCTCTGATGTGATGGATGATTTTCGGGCTGAAAACTTTCCCGTTGTACTAAGATGCTGGAAATTTTCTAGTCTTTTGCCCACTTTGATTTCAAAGTGCTACGAGAATATCATATCACAGAGCAAAGCATATCAAAATGGCAAATTTAAACATGGCTTAATTATCATTTTGCTCCTGGGATGGTCTATACATCCAGGATTCTTGTCCCTGAGAGCACACAGGCTCAAGCCAGATCCTGCACTAATATCTGTGGCCGCGTTCCTGCTCTGTCTGGGTTACACTGAATTGTGCCAGAGTTTATTTCTGGTATAAATCCAGCTTACTTGGCAAGGTACAAGGTGGAGAAATGGGAGGTAGTGAAGAGCAGTACGAGGAACATGTTGTTCGGTGCCTGGCCTATTTAGTTCCATAACTCATTTTAAATGTTAATTCACCAGCTCATATTTAAGAAACAGTTCTCTCTCCCAGCATCGAAACTGCACTATCCCTCCACCAGTCCTCAAAAGCAGAAGAAATATTGTAGTCTTGGTAGAGGATGCTTGTTTAAAAATGCCAGTAACATACCTAATAATGACTCTACAGTCTTCCCAGAATTATGCCTCAATCCTTTGTTAATCCTGTCTTGGAAAGTTTTACCTGATGTTCTCTCAGGTTTTTTCTCTTCACAGCTGGACAGATTCCTCCTGTGTAAATCTTGTGCCTGCTTCTTATCCCTTGCTTCCTCTGGCAAAGCCACATCAGCCCTTCAGCAATGTTGAAGGAACCAATGGTTCCTGCTCCACCTTCGCATCTGCTACAGGCCTTGCCACTGCGCTAGTTGAAGTCTTGCGCTGCTTTCGTGGTTGGGTTTGGTTGTCCACAGAGGACACAAACTCCTGCGATGGCAAGATTGCAGTAAAATCAAATTAGACAACTAACAAGGAATGGGGAACTATAAAATACATGGGTGACAAGCACTGATGGTCATGCCATCATACCATTGCTTGAGTGTTGCCTCATCGCAGTCTGTCATGGATATTTCTGAGAAGCTTACTGTCTTGATATCAAAAAACATCTAACACAAATGTGACAGTCTCTTCCTTCAGATACAGCCATTCTTTTACAGCAATTTAGGATTATGTTAAAGAGCCCTTTCAGAAAAGGAGGCATGGCATGAAGAATTAGCGTCTGGAAGGAGGATAAGGTGGTAGTTTTGTGGATCTCTCACTGAAATTTTTAACCAGGATCAAATGCTCTGCTAAAGGAAGTTCAACTGATGTGAAGAACTTTGGGCATGATGCAGGGATTGCCCTGGGAAGCTACTTGCGTAGCATTGCTGATTATGCCAGAAGTCAGGTTTGATGAAGTCGGGTTTGATGACAATAACAGTCTTTCTGGTCTTGATGTCCGCAACTAAGATTCAAAACTCTGTGGGTTGGACCCACCTAATTTTAGACACCTGGTAAAGATGCCTAAATCAAGGGTCTTTTTGACTGTGCCCGCAGCCCAGGGACAGGGGTGGTCTGCAGTGATAGCCCAGCTGTGCCGAGGGGTGTCCTCTCCTATGTGCAGGAGGGAGAGCAGTGGGTGACTCAGCTCCTTGACATGGTAGCGGGAAGTGAGATGAGTTACCAACTTTCATGTAAGTGACCTTTACCACTTCTGATACCTTCCTGCTTTTCTCTCTGCATTCATTAGCACTGCCGTATTTTAGCAACCCTGTGCTGGCTGCTTTTGCAGACTGCCCTATTGCCAGGGATGTCCCATTCTGCCACGTCCCTTGCTCCAGACTCGGCTGTGCCATCCCTTAACTGCTGACAAGAGTCCTCCCCTCGCACTTTCTGCCAGCAGAAATAGCCTGACTTAGCTGTGCCTCGCAGCTTCTGCTTACTGAAAACTCCTGTGTTTCGCTCTCACTCTGCAGTTACTTGACTCTGTAATTGCATTATTTAACAGCAGCGCTGCAAGGCGTTTTGTGAAGGCAGTCTAAGGGCAAGGCAGCATGAGAAGTAAACCTGCATTGCCTTGCCACGTCTGGGTTTGTTTTCTGTGTGGCGCTTTTAATAAGGGCTAATGCTGCAACCAGAGTCAGGGAGAGTCAGAAATTCTGCGTGGGCCGGAGGCGCTGGGAATACGTTTTATTCCCACTAAATATTTTCTGCCATTTCAGAAACGGAGATTTATAACATCTGATTGTAGTAACACCATTACCCGTGCAGCTGCTATCTTGGCAGAGTAGCGGAGCCGGGTGTGCATGTGCCCGCGTGTGTGCGTGCGCCAGCATCAACAGCAGCCGCTTGTAGTCTCGGTTGCTGTACATGATCCCTGAAGCTACAGCTCGCCCCGGTTGGGAACGCAGCTAGACTTTCTTCTTTTGGGTTTTTATGCTCTTTGGTTAAACAGCAGGGAAGGAAGCCCCTGTCGTCAAGCCCCTCAGCTCCGACCGTCCCACACGGTGACGGGATTAAAATACGGGAAGGAAGAGGACTGGACCTTATTTTTGGCAGCAGCTGACTGCAAAGCTGCAGCGCTTAATGGCTTGCAGTTAACTCGGGCCAAGAGGTGAGCTGTGCCACGGCGCGGCAGGCCTTGGAGAAGCCGATGGTAACTGGATTTCGTTCCCGCGGAAGAAGGGACTTTGGTGGAGGCTTTGTCTTGGCGCTCGGAGTCGGAGCCCGTAGCTGCGGTGAGCCTTGCCTGTGACAGAGGTTAAGGAATAAACGGCTGAGGAGAGGCGAGAGGGGTTTGCAGCTCTCTGCCGCTCAGCTGCCAACACCAACAGGCGCTGGGAGGAGCGGACCGACCCGTCCAGCTTGGCCTCTGCTGCGGGAACGCCGTTCCCGACGGAGGCACCGTGGGAAATCACCGTAAACTATCAATTTAAGCCACTCTTCTTTTGCTTTCACTTACAAGTATCCTCGCGAAACAGGCAACAGAGTTGCTAAGAGATGGACAGTCACAAAAAAGGTGTTGCCAGCATTTAGTAAAGAGGCAGGGAGGCAGAGTCCATGGCTAGAGAGATGTATATGACAGGCTGATTAAAAAACAAGTCTCTTCTGAGCACAGAGCCAGTGCTGTGTCACCTAATATGTAACAGAGAGAGGTCTTAAAAAAGGGTACTTACCCTCCATGCAGGGACTCAGGAACAGCCTTCCGGGGCGTTTGTACTGGCTTCCCAAGGGCAGCGACCTTGAAGGTACTGCATCAAAATACACTGTAATTCAAGCAAAAGGCACATCCTAGTGATACGGGAAAAACTCTTTTTTCCTCCTGCCACTTGCAAGAGTCAAGGGCAGCTTGTGTATCCTAAATCCGCTTTTACTGAGGAGAGCTGAATGCTAGGTTGGGTTTAAATATGAAAAAGGCAGAGGTGGAAAAGAACTGTGTCGGAAAGTTCAAAATTTTGTTTTGAATATGCTGCTTTGAAATGGTGACCCGTTTAAAAATTTTTCATCTTCGAACTTCTCATTTTGCTCCAACTGGAATTTTCTAGTGGAAAATTGTGTCTTCTGTGAACAGAGTATTTTAGCAATACAGATGTTGAACGTGTTTCAGAAAAGTGGATCCTGGCAGTGTCCATTTTGGGACGGGGACGGGCTTGATTTTGTTAATTTTTAAGGCTACGGCGGAGGGTTGGGGGGGGGGAACCCCTTACAAAACATGCCTAGCGCAAATATTTTAATCAGTTCGGAGGATATAACGAGTAACATTCATTTGAATGTAGCGTTCATTTGACAGCTCGCTGTGTTGGCAGGAGCGAAAGGGCGGTTGTGTCTGTGCCGTGGCAGCAAACGGAGGAGCAGTCCTCCTCTGCAACGCTTTCTGAGCAGTGCTTCACACACCGAAGGCGGAACAAGCACCATCGATCCGAGCTATGCTCCAGAGACTCGAAAGGGAAAAGTAAAGCAGCATTGATTTGGAAATACTAGTAATGGAATTGGGGGGTGTTGTTTGCTAGGAAGGGATAAAAATGAGTGACCTTTCGAGCACGCTCTATCTGCTTAAATCAAACCATAATAAATGAGGCAGCATTTTCGGACAAACGAATCAATAGGCCAGCGTATTCAGGGAACCTCGTATCACATAAGCGAACTGGGTTGGACTTCATCATGTGAGTTATAGCCCTGTGCAGCTTCACGGAGCCCTGGCAAGCCTCACGAAGGCTTAAAGCTCCTAGAAAACGGCGAAAGGTTTTCTTTTGAAAAGCAGCACACTTTCTTGTGTGCCGTGGGGGCTGTGCGAGGCCGTGGGGAACGTCGCGCCTTTCAAAGAGGCGAGGAAAAATGATGGAGCGGACGAGGTGCGTGCAAAAGGGACGGGAGTGAACTCTCTTGGAGGGGCTGCTGGGCATCCAGCTTTCCCTGGAAATGCTCCCCGGGAGGAAGCGTGCCAGTTGGCTGTTAGTCTGCGTTTTCCCGGTACCAAAAAGGCCCATTTGGAGCAGCGGAGCGAGCTGGACCAGGCACAAGCTCAACGCGCGGGCGCTTGCTGTCCGTGCGGCGCCCGTGGCTGGGTTCCCGTCGACGTTTCGGGGAGGAGGGCGGCGAGCCCGCGGCCGCGCGACGGAGGGCAGGCGCGGAGAGGAGGCTTCCTCGGCAAGGTCAGGGCCACGCGCCTGCCCTGCGAAGATGGCCCGAGCGTGCCGCGGCCGCCCCGCTCTCCGGTTCGGCGCTCTCCGAACGGGCCAGCAGTCCAGCCAAGTCTGTGTGACCTTGGCCACCATCTGCAGCTGCCCCAGCTCCGGTGGGATGGCAAGGGAGCGCAGGTCCCTGCAGGAGATCCCGGGGCTTGGAAAGAGCCTGCTTGTCCCACATCTGTAGGGAACCTCTGAAAAAAAAGCCCTTAACTCGTAATTACCTGTCGCAACGTCGGTGGGATTGACGTGACGATGGGCAGAGAAAGGGTGAATTTTGGCAAGGTGCTAGAGACTGTTCCCAAAGCGCTGATGATGGTGCGAACCTCCCAGGCGCCGGGAGACGGCCGCGCACAGGAGTCTCCAGCCCGGCCGGCGAGGCTCCGCTCCTGCGCTCAGCATCGTAGCGCCTTCACCCTGCAGCTGCCTGTCCTGGTGCTCTGGTGCAAATTAGGCATTGGGAAAAGCGTCGTAACGAAGGTACCTAAGTGACAGCGATGGGTGCCTCAAAAGGACCTTGGAGAGACTTGCCCCATATAAATTTAGCTATCAAGCTGTTTTACCTATATAAAAAGATTATATGAAGGTCTCTTTGCATTGCAAAGTTCTCTGTATAGTTAATATTAATTAATTAATATTAATTAATTCTCTTCACTAACTACGTAGAGAACTTTGGCATCTACATTGTTTGCTTTGGAGAGCTCGGACTCCATCCGCCTGACTCTGCAGGTCCCCCCTCTTGGTACGAAGTCATCTCTCAGTGCAGTTATTTCTTTTTTGGGGGGGGGCTTCGTCGGTTGATGCAGTTTCACTGTGAAGGTTTTCTTCTCTGGGAAGTGCTTTGCCGAGCCATAAATCTTGTTTCACCGCGCGCAAAATGTTCTGCACAATAGTGGTAACGCTTTGCACCTCGGCAGCAGTTCTCGCGCACAAAGAACTGAAAGTGCTTCAGGGAGGTTTTCGGAGGGTGCGGGACAGTGAATCGAAGCTGGGCGCCGTATTGCTACTTGGGCCTTTCAGAAATTCATACACACTATTAGCCCTGGTTTTGCAGATAAAGCCACCAAGCAAAGGGTTTCACTGGCCCAGTCCGGATGACGTGCTGAATTAGTGGCTGAGATCAACTCGGCTTTGCTGCTTTGGCGACAGTCCCAAACAATCGCTGAGCGGTTTTGCCTGCCAGTCAAGTTGAATTTCTTTTTTTTTTTCCTTTCCTCTTTCATTTACCATCCATTGCCGCTGCGTTTTTCTGTCTAATTATTAAGAGTAGTGTCACACCCCTTTCCCCTGAAGCTTTCTGCGTGCTGCTCTTCACCGTAATTACACGTTGCCCTTAAATAATAGTTTTCACTCAGATTTTGAGGTGTTCTACCCAGGTGGTAAAATGCTCTGCGCGGCGCTTCGGGAAGGTGCGCGTGACGGAGCCGGAGCGAAGGGGCAAGAAGGATGAGCTGCCAGAGGCGCCGGCGCCCCGCGTCGGCCAGCGGGCTCTTTCTCTGCCTCCGTCGTGGAAATGGGCTCGCAGGGCCCCCCCACTCGGCGCCCGGAGGTGGAGGCCGACGTCGCCCGGCAGGTCCCCGGGAAATAATTCGATGCGGCAGAGTTAAGCTGCCATAAAACGTTTATTCTTTCACACGTGACAAAGAGAAAAAAATCCATGTGTTTATGTGGCGGCATCAGATTTATGGTATCGTTAACTATTCATGTCCTTGCCTTTAACTGCTCGGGGGTTTTGGGTGATGGGATGGACGATTGCATTGCTTTCGTTTAGCAGCCTTAAAAGTTTGGCTTTCTTTTGTGAATGGCACTGTGCAGGTGTTGGGTTTTACGAAAGGATAGTTTCCTGCACTGAGGAGAGAATAAACTTGCCCGGGCTCACGTGTTGGATCGGGATCAGGAACGAAGTCGCTTATCCCTCTGACTTGCTGCGCCAGGACGTCAGACACTAGAAATAACCGATAATTACGGATAATTTTACCTTCTTCATACACGCCTCGTTCCCTCTGTTTCTCCTCGGAGTCCGTTTCCATCAAACCTCCCCGAATCCCGTGGTCCTAATCCTTCTTCGCGCTGCTTTCTCCGTGCCCCTTGCCGTACCGTGACGGGCCCCAAGTTGTATTCAGCCGGTGACAAATGAATTTTTCACCCCGAAGATGGGCTGAAAGGGTGCGGAAGGAGTTGGCAGGGCTGGGTATGTCCTCAGTGTTCGAAGCATAACTCAGAGCTCACTAATGCATTCATTGCTAATTCAATAACGTATTTCACACCCCAGAAGTGCCTTTTTGTCAGTACTTAGTCTCAGCACCTGCTCTCCTAAAAGAAGGCCTCTTTAATGTATATTTTATGACTGTGCAGTGCGGCGAGGGAGAAGGCATTATTATTTGGAAATCTCTATGTCAGTCCACATTAAATTGGGACTTAGTCATGGATAATTAGCAAGCATTGACCCACACGGGGATTTCTACCATATTTCACGAGCTAAAAATAGTCATTTTCCTGAAGAACAAAAGTATCGTGTGCTGCAGGAAGGACAGGGCCGGCAGGACGCTCGGGCGGCGCGAGCGGTGACAGGCGACGGGAACGCGGTTGTTCCCTGCGCCCGTCCGGCCTGGAAGGCAGCGCCTCTTCAGCACGGACCTGCCATGCCGCCCGCAAATCGGGTAGCAAAACTCAGCTTTGTCCCCTGGAAAGGTTGTCAAAATCTTTCCTCATGTTTAGAGCAGAAGGCTAATAATTTACCTAGTGCTGAGATGCAATGGATTGCAATTAAACAAGCATCACTAAGCAGCTGACCCTCCAGCAGGAAAGGAAGCCCGTTGCTGATTTCAGGAGACTTCTGAGGGTAAAAAAAAGGGTGCAAGTATGTGTAGGTGTGTGTGCGTGTGTGTAAGCAAGCTGCAATAGTAATTACTGTGCCATCGTGCCAGTAATTTTTTTTTCCTGTTTGTCCCACTGAAACGGGGGGGAGGTGGATTTGCTCTAATCCCTGATCCTTTGGAAAAAACCAGGAGGGGAGAAAATGTAGGCGGGATGTCACTTCTGTTAAAAGATTGTTTCTCCTGCCGTCACTCAGCAAGAGAAACTGTTGGCAAAAACAGTCGTGAGTGGCAACACACCTTAGAAAAATGTTAAGGTTATATTCTCCCCTAACTGTGAAAATAGATGTAGGCACAGTATTTACGCTCAACGCGTTATGCCGTCTACCAGTGCGCGCACGGACAACCAAAAGGGAAAAAACAGAGACAAAATTGTGGCTCTCTTTTGTATTTGGCACAAGAAGAGAGGCAAGATCAATCTGGAGATGCTGCGTTATCGGTGCCCGCGGCCGCCCGATCAGGAGCACGGACAAGGCTCGTGTGCTGGGGAATTAGGTGAAGGTCCAGGCTATGGTTTGATGGTAGTTTGTGCCCTGCCTACCGTAACTTGCTAGTCTAATCCCAGAAGACGAGGGCGCAAATAGCATACGTGAGGAATCGGCAGCCCGCCTTGAGTCCCTTTGTCGGTGCGGCTGCCTTGGAGAGGGCAGCAGCAAACGAAGAGCAGCGACAATCCGCGGTTGGCCAATTGACCTGATGTTGCTGGAGGCAAATCTCCGCCTAATTCCTAACAGAAATTGCTGCGAGCTCTCAACCGGAGGGTTTATCCCAGCTCTAAAGCTTCGCTTCTTTTAACGTGCATGATGGCAATTCTAAAATTGCTCTTCAGTCATGAAAATGCCCCATCCCTCTTTAAATCTTACTCATTTCATATCTTAAAGAGCATAAACTCTGTGGCCTCAGAAGCAAAGGTAAGAAAATGTCGTTGCTTTCTCTCCTGTCCCCACGGTATGCTATTCTGGACATAAACATAGCCCTGTGAACGGCGACTGGACTAAACATTGTTTTCAGCTTACATGTTTAGGATAAATGTTCCGTCGGGGTTGAATGTAATCTTCAAAAACAAAAAAAAGGTGAGGTCTCTCCTTTGTACTCTGGATTCTCCCAGGTCCAGAGTGGGTTGGGCCAGCTGGGTTTCCTTGAGCGTGTGATTTTCCTTATCGCGTGTAACTCCCTTCCTGCCAGTTCCTCCGCTGGATTATGTGTTTTCAGCGCAAGCTGATTTCTCAAATTTGCCTGGGTGTCTTCTTTGTATCAGCGTGTTTCCTTTGGCGCTGCTCAAAGGCAGTAGTTTGTAATGCTGCAGCTGGGGGGTGATTGCTGACAAGCAATTACTTTTACCACATTGTTTCCATCATTGGGATTAGTTTGGTATTTGATCTAACCAACCCTAACTCTTTTCAGCTGTAAATGATGCTTTATTGCCGGGTTGGAAAAGAAGCTCAATGCCTTGAGTTATGGATGCAAAGAGTTTTCATTAATGAATTTTTCAACTTTAGTATCCCAGGAAATTGAAAACCGGGGGAAAGAGAGGAGCAGAGAATATATTCTTGTTACGAAGCAAATGCATCTAAGATCCAGAAATAAAAGATTGTAAATTAGCTACTGGGTATTTTATGTTCTCTGTTTTGATTTGTCTCTTTCCCAGCTCTTCATTAACGAGACCGTCTTAAAAATTCTCGGTCCGTTCTTACGAGTAACTGCTATGGATACGCCAAAGATACGCAGTCTGTATCTGAGGCTGGGAACGACTGAGGTGGCAGTGGGGATGGTGCTGTATTCTGGTTTTTCCACAGTGGTAGGGCAGTATCGATGGTGTTGTCCTGCTCCATAGGAACGGCGGCAGCCCACGGGTCAGCGATGCCCCATAGTCTTGGTGGGAGCTTGGGACTCCCTTTGGGTCCGTTGTGCAGTTAAGAAGCAGCGCAAGGAAGCGGTCAGGACTGTTATTCGGTCTAACCCAGACCACCACGACTGCTGGCGTAGTTTTTTGTCCAAATCACACAGTCCTGAAATCACAGCCTTGTGAGGGGCAGTTTGGTTCCTATTTCCACTGGGTAAAAAGTGACTTTCTTTTTAAAGAGGAGCCGTGGGACCTCAGCACTCCAGAGTTTATCCAAGTTTTTGACACTAGAGATTGACGATTTTAGCCTTGATGACTTACTTTGCTGCACCGTGTGAATAATAATCATTCACTCAACGGCAAGGACTTCCTAGAATTAATCACAAGTCAGTGCCTGCAAAGGCTGCAAAGCTTGAAAACAGCTGAAGTATATCAGGTCTGTTTTTATAACAAAATGAACCAACTTGTGCTTTTTGGAACTTTAAATCTTACCTGACGAGGCAACAGAAATACTATTCTTTTTCTGTGATTTCACTGCAAACTGCAAATCTATATTTTTTCAGGTTATGTCTAGGGCATAGAATTAAACATGGCATACAGGGCACTTTTCTTCACTCCTCGCCTGTTCAGTATTCCTGCTGCAGAGAGCGGTGGGTTTTGAGTGAGTGAAGGATGAAAGATGAAGTCACCTGATATAGCACAACTGCCAAACGTCCCCAGCGCGAGCCTCAGCGAGACGTGGCGGGGCTGGGTCAGCGCGGTGGACTTGGCTAAATCGGTGCTTTGTGGTGTGACTGTAACTAACGTAATTTGTGTCTTTGCCTTTTTTTGCCTTACTTTGTGTCTGTACCTTTCACTGCTCACCTTTGGGCTACTAGTTTTCCAGTACTTGGGGCACTGCTGGTTTGCATGACTAGAAGAAATTAAAGGTATCAGTTAAAAACAGAGAAAAGGAAGCACTTCTTTGCTTATATCTTACATAATTTTGTGTGTGTGTGTGTGTGTGTGTGTGTGTGTGTGTGTGTGTGTGTGTAACTATATATACATATATACACACTCTATAGATAGAGATCCAAAGATAGTATATATATACTATCTGTAGATGTACACACACACACTATCTATAGTGTACTCTCTATGTATTTGCAGATATATTCTCTCTCTCTCTCTAGTATATCGTATGTTTACAGTAGCAAGGGATTAAAATGCTTATCTGAGAAGAAAGGAAAATAGATCAAAACTGTTTAAGTAGCTTTTGTCAAAACCAGAAACTCATTTGTTATTGATTTAAAAATAATTAAATTGTTTAATTTAATTGTTTAATCTGCTGAAGTGTGTCACAGGCAATGACAATCCATTTCCCTTTTGATGTCTGGGAGTCTACCCAAACTCAGCTCTGCATGGGCATGGGTGTGCCCATCCATCAGGAGGTCACCCCGGTGCGGGTGCACGTGTGTCCCATGGGCGTTCCTGTCCCCCGGCAATGAGAAAATCCCCTCGGCTGTCTATTGCAGGCTACTAATGAATCTAGCAAATGCAGTATTAAAATAGCCGTGAAATGTGTTTGCAGGAGGCTCCTCCTTTAATGAAAATATTGCAGATGGTTGTTACTAGCACTGAAATGCAAGCTAATGTACAGCAAGGTCAGTCTCCTTGGAAAGAAACAACTGAAAAGGCGCTTACCAGTACTCCTGAGATGAAGACCTGAATTTTCCTGGACAGTCAACTGCTTCCAAAACTATCCCTAATGCCCAGTCCACTTATAACCCCTATCTTTAGCATGGTGGCCTGATAGTTCAGTTCCTGGTCTGATCTTTGTAAAGGTTGCCTCATCTGTTCCTGATTAAACACGTGACTGCAAGGCACTGATTGTGTGTGTGCTGGTTTATGGAAAATCTAGCTTTAGTGGCAAGGTGCCCAGAAATTGGTACAAAACAGGTTTTACAAAGAAAACCTGCCTGACAGAAGAGGATTTCGATTGTAGCTGAGGAGTAAATCAAGAAGTGCTGGTACATACTCAAATGTCTGAGCACTCTTACCTGACGAGCGCTCTCCTAAGTGGCCCATTTAGACTGTCTTTCCTGGCAAAGCATGAGAAATGGCAGTGCTCTGTCCTTCTGAGGAGCTGCTAGGTTTAAGCCCTAAAATCTGAGTGAGCTTTGCGACTATGGAGATGCTGGTGCTGTTCAGACCCCCAGCGAGGAGGAGTCACTCCTTAGGAGCCAGCCCTGCGCCGAAGGCGAGGGCAGACCCGTTCCCCTATTTTACCATCTCGTGAATAAGGTTACGGCAATGCAATTTTGTATTCCACAGGGGTGGCCTGGGCTATGCAGGGCTCGCAGGAGCAAAAATTCACTTTGGGTCATTCCACCACTGTTATCTAGCAAACGTCTCATATCAATGAGCTTATTCAAAACATGAGTAATTTGAGGCCCTGTTTTGCCAAGAGTGGATTTAAACTCTATTGACAGAGCTGACTTTTATCTCTGAATTAGCCTCACATAAAATAATTGCATCTAAAAGAGAATCAGCAGGCTGCTGTTATCAAAACCTTTTGAAAGGTCTTTTCTGTTTGATATTACCGTTCAGGTTTTTTTAAAAAACATAAAACAGAAAAAAGAAGACAAAAAAAGAAAAAGGGAATTGATATGAGTCATTGCAGTGTGCACTAGCTTACCCATGTCTCCTGCTGTTAAAATATGCCCGAGCAGACCCGGGACACCATGTGGCACGCTGTGTATTGCTTCAGCGCCGTTCCTGGACAGATGTCATTTGATGGCACGCTGCATATGGAGCTGCTTCTATGCGGGCCACATCACAAGATCGGATAATCAAGGTTCACCAAGAAAGCGATTTGTTTGTGTCTCTCTCTGTCTTTTTTAATGAAGTTCCTGCCCAGAGAATTGCCGGCTGATCAGCTTTCTCCCACCAGCTGACCCAAGGAGGCCATGTCCTAAACCATGTGTGAAAGCTCGTCTGCAGGCAGCCAGGATGGCGTTGGGTTTCAGATTGGCCAGCTGTTGACTGTCTGCTGTGACAGTGAGGTTGTGTCAGGATTGTACTAGCGTGGAAGTGGGGCTGATGCATTAGTAGGAATAAGATGAGGGGAAGTGCAGCAGGACTGAGCTTCCCCCAGGGCCTTCCTTGGCCCAGCCTGCCTGGAGAGGAGCTTCTTGGAGCCAAGCCACGAGTGACACCGCAAGTTTCTTCTGTGGCTTACATTTCCTGCTGATTCCCCAGTGGTCTGGCCTTTCGATGGTCACAGAAAGGATCTGATTTTTCTTCAAGGGCTTGTGCTGAGGTTAAGAAATCATAAACCGAGGTTGAGGTGGGGGAAGTGTACCAAAACGTGGACATTAACATACTCTGTGCAGCTGCTAAAAGGTGGAACAGTGACTTTAGGTATTTAAGTAATGACAGGACGCCTTACTGTCCGACTGTGCCTCCTGTCCGCATGGCAAGCTCTTCCATGGGGTGCACAGCTGGAAAGCCAGTGTGGAAATTGCATCTTTCCATAGGTTTGGTCGCTGCTAACTCAGACTTTCCCTCTTGAGCACAAGCACGCCCAGAGAGCAGATGTAGTTGGAGGAGGTATTTCATCTATAAGTCACACATATTTGAGTGCTTGCTAAAAATGCCAGCAGAATAAGAATTGAAAATTGGAAAGCTATCCAAGGTTAATAGGTGCCTTCCTCTATTGTGCCATATTGAGATCTTTTGTACAATATAATCCATAGGGCTTTCTCTGCATTATAACTTTCCTAGTTCAGTAGCTGAAAAGGAACCAAAAAGGGTTTAAATCAAAGCAGATTTAAAGTGCATCTGTTTTTTTCCCTGTAAAAATTAATATCTGAAAAATTTAATTAATGTCAAAAGAAATTTTCTGTTCAACCCTTAACAGCATATTACATTCTCAGCCTTTCTGAGAAGTAGAGGATGGAACAAATGACTCACTGAGGAGACAAGGAGCGAGCGGGTCCCTCTCGCTCCGAGGGCCGGGCCCAGGCTTCTCCGCGGTGCGAGCCCCCAGGCTCCGTTCCCCCCGGAGGACATGGGGCTCCAGGTCCTCCACCTCCCGGAAAGTGCCCTGGAGCCTCTGGGCATGGAGGAACTTTGCAGCTCTTCCTGCCGAGCTTTGCCACTTTCAGTAGTTTGAATATTTACCACGGCATAAAAACGTGGAGGTGGTAACCTCCATCCTTGTGGGTTCGCTACTCACCCATGTGATGGGAAATGCCAGGTGCAGATTTGGGATTAATTAATGCATGGTGTGCAGCACTGCCAACAGCATGCAGCATGTCCTAGAGTTTAAAAATGAGGACGTTTCCCTAAGCAGGGGGAGGAGGAGGTTCCTGTTCCCGTAGGCAGAGGAAGGAAGCAGGCACCTTAGCCAGGAGCAGAGGGACCTTCTTTCTTGCCCCTGAGAATCTAGCGCGTTTTCTAGGTCTGATGGAACATGAAACCACAAACTGTTTCCTGGTTGTCCACACTGGCTTTTTCTTTGATAAATTCACTACTTGCCCAACAGTTCCTTACACCGCTCTACCTTACCTTCCTATGGATGTTTTAAAGCCATTAAATCCAAGCATGCAGTAATCCGTGACCTGCCTGAGGTCACGTAGTGGGTCTCTGTCACACGAGCACCGAGCGGAGGGCGGCTGTCAGTCCTCTGCGGCAAGCAAAGCAACTTCTGCCTTCAAACAGGCTGTCTCCAGGCACCTAGCCCGAAACCCCGGCTTGCACCTTATCCCGGCGTTCGGCATTTTATCCTTTCCTGCTCTGTGCCATCTCTTTGCTTGCTTAGCTTGTTAGCGCAAGCAACAGTAATATGTTTCTTTGTGAGCTGTCACGATTGCAGAGTTCATAAAGGATAATTCAGTGCTGAAGAGCAAGCTGTTGTAAGCTGGATTTCACAAAGAAAAATCTACTCTACTGAGAGTTTCCGAAGTGATTCAAAAACTCGGCTCAAGAATTGCGTGAAATGTGGAGAAAGCACATTTTCCAGTGTTCTGCTGGAGCACAGTGTAAGCAGGGGGAGCATTGGTGTTTTGAGGCTAGAGAAACTTGTATCACCTACAGCCCTTCAGGTAATTGTGTATTCATTTTTATTAACTTTAATTATAGGAGCCCTGTAAAATTTTCTCATTTTGTGCTGCATGAAAAACGCAGCAGTTAATTGCTCTTGACATTTCATTGGTTTATGTTTCTCTCTAACACAATCTTGTACCCAAATAGAGACCAGGATACCAGTTGGCTTGTTTTCGAAAGTGTAGGCTAGGATCACACCATGAAATTAGTATTTTTGCTACTTCTGTCATCAGCTTACAAATATGAGCATGAATGTGTGTGTTTTAAGAGGGTGGTCTTGGATTTACGATGCTTGACTTTCTAAATACACCAGGCTTCCTTCCCTCTATATTGTACCTCTCCAGCTAGGTCTGCTCTGTTTTTTTCCTTTCCTTCTTTCTCTCTTGCCTCTCTCTACAGATCTGTCAGTTTTTTCGTCCTCGTTGTAAGTTTTAAGCCATCTGGACTCATAGCTGTCTTTATTTTTTTTTTCCAAATGTCATCTCATCTGCTGTAAAAAAGGCATACGGCATCTGAATATTACCAATTATAATGTCTGATGGCTAGATAATCTTTGAGTTCAGCGTGGCAGCAGCTCCCCCGTTTTCCGTGGCAGTGAGACGCTTTGGAAAGCATCCATTACCTACGATGATGTCTCGGGAACTCCAAGCGGGAAAATGATATGCAAAGCACACCAACCTGATGGTGATTTGGAGAGACAGCACAATGCACGGTGCAGGAAACCAAGAGCTTGCACATCACGCTTTGAAATGCAAAGTCGATTTGGAAAAAAAGAGCTTCAAGCCTCCCCGACGCTGCGTGCCAGTAATTGCGCTGCGGCCGCGGCTGGGCTGCAGGTGCGGGGTGCTCACGGGAGCCGTCGTGGTGAGCAGAGCAGCGCTTGCAGGAGGGCCGAGCACTTCCGAGCACTCCTGTCAAGGTGGTTTATGCCAAGTAATAACAAAATACAACCCGTTTTGGTGAAATATATCAGAAAGTGTGTTAAATGTAACACATATCTTTAAAGTGTCTGAAAAAGATTATCACTTACGCATTTCTCTTTGATGAACAAAGATATTTTTCAGCATTATTGGATTAATGAGGAGCTCACTCAGATCAGTAAATTTAGAGGATAAAATAAAAAGTGCATCTTGAAGGTCCTGAATATCCATAGAAAGAGATCCAGAAATATTTTTTTATTTGTTTTTGAAGTATGAAGACTAAGACTGGAAAGACAGCAATGAAGCAAATAACAAAGCTCCTACTAAATCCATCTGTTATGCGTGAATCAAAATTATCATGAAAACATGGAGGTAAAGCCATGGAGATCTTTGCTGAGTAGAAAAATATACCCAGATAAACACCAAAATCTGGAAATAATCTAATTAATTAGCTGCTAATCCCACATAAATTCATATTAATCCCTTTGCATTGTTTAATCAATGCAGCTGACGTGTACTAAACATGACTCATAGCTTTTTTAGCTTTTTTAGTCAGGTTATATATTCGTCTTAGACTTCAGAGGAGAAAAAAGATTGTTGCTCTACAGTAATATTGGGACTGGGGAAAAAAATATATATTTTATTGTGTATGTAAATAAATAAATAAATAAATAAATATATTTACAGTATTAGCACTATGATGTGAAATGAGGGGAAAAATTAGAATAGGTATTGAAACTCCCCTGTTTTCTGTATCATAAATTCTCTGTTCCCGTGGGTTACCGTAGCGTTTCAGTCTGAGCTGCGTGCTGGTGCAGATAGCCAGGGAAAAAAGAAAAAAAGAAGGAGGGGAGGGAAAAAAGGGGGTTAAAAAAAAGGCTGACACTCCTCTTACGAGCACCGTGGTGGAGAATACCAAACGCGCAACGCCGCGCACACAACCGTGAGCCGAAACGGGGCCCGTTATGGCTGGTCTGTGCAAGCGAGCTGTCAGGGACCTGGCGAGAAAGTGTTTCGGAAGGCCTTTGTGGTTGTAATCCAGATAAATTGTTTTTTCCTCTCGATGTTTTATTTACTGTAACATGCAATAACTTGCCAGCGTGACTGATGCGAGCTTGCATGGGAGCTGGCTGGAGGGAAAAGCTTGCGGCTGGACTCGATTCGCAGCATCCCGCCCGGCCACGGCATCCCCCCGATTCACTGTCCTTCACTTCACAGCTTTGCTGTCCTACCCAGATTTTGCATTGCTTTCAAATTGAATTATTACAGTTTAGGTTGCAAGTTAATTTTCTATGCTTAGTTCAGGATCAAATATTGAAATTTCTCAAGAGTCAAGCAAAAATCCTTTGGACTCGTGGCTTTGATATATAAATACGTACTGCTGGTGATGTTCAAAATTAGGGCTATTAAAAGAAGGGATTTAGATAAGAACATCTTTCCAGTTTTCTGAACTCTCTCTGAAGAACAGCAATCAATTAAACCTGTCTGAATGAGGGGATTTGGTGTTTTTTTTAAGAATTCGTCATTGACTTTTTATGCAATAAAATTTAAGTAGCTGGCAGCGTTGCACACTGCGGTGTTTTTATCTGTAGGCCAGTCGTATTGCAGAGAGCTACGATACAAGCTTCCCTTTGTTGCCCTGCCGATGAACTTAGCTATGTATCCACTAAGAAAGTTTATTCACTCGCTGCATTAGCCTGGTCTGGGCCCTCCGCTGAGCTGGTACCTCCCGCTCCAGAAGGCTCTGCCTGCTGCCCGTTGCCCCGACGTGTAGGTTAGGGGGCTGTTCACAGACCTTTGGATGTGTGCTGTTTCAGAATCCATCTTAGGGCCTTTTCTTCTGAATTTGTGCTGCAATTCCCTTAAGAAATGTCAGTGTATTATATTTGTATACGTATGTAGTTTATAGATTGATTTTTTTTTTTATGATCAATAAAACAGAAAGAGTACATGAAGGACCCCGGGTATTATAAATATCCTCCAAGCAGTTTATGGAGTGTCTGTTTTCTCCGTTCCACTTCGGCTTACGTGAATGAGTTTATGAGGGCTCCAATCCCAGACGTTAAGGGTCCGCTTCATTTGGGGTATGAGGTTATTCTAAGGAGAAGCTATCTCGGAGCTAAAGAGCAGCGACTTAGGTGCAGTCACTTAGGCAGCACAGCTGCTTCACCTTTGGTCTTCACCAAAGTTTGGAGTTTCTCTGGGTTTTGCATAGGCTGAGGCGACCTTCAGCATCAGACATTGTCGCAGTAACTCTCGAGTGAGAAGAAAATCAAATGGTTATGTAGAGATCCGTCTTACTTTTTAATCATTTTGGGAGTAGTTTCTGTATCCCGGAATGCAGTCCATAAGGAGGAGTATTATAGTCACAACATTTACAAGGCAAGCGTGAAAAGCTCACAACTTTTTAATTTTATAAATACTATGCACACTGAAATGGTATAGTCTCCTGTCACTCTGTCTCACGTCATTCTGCACTTTCTGATATTGTTTATTGGTAGCTTCATCAAAATGAGTGCTTCTTATTGAACTCTTTTCAAGGTTTTTATTTTCTTTGGTGAAAGCACATTGATTTTCTTACATTAAAAATTAAGGAATGAATCTCATTTTTATTTCAATTCTGTCTGGTTGTGAGCTCTTAAATTGGCCATGGACTGCGACAGCAAGCTTGAAGTGTGGCTGGGACATTTCCTGTAGGTTACATCAGTAACGTGAGTAAATAAAACATTGTGGCTAATTCATGTTACCAGCAAGATTTGGCCTTGTTTTAATCAGAACAGTCTTTGCTCTCAGGGACAACAGTTACCTGTAGCTGATCTTGGCCACAGGAGTGTTGGGGCATGGCAGCGAGGGGGAGAATTTGCTCCTCTAGTAGAAACACAGGAATTTATTTTAAACGTGTGCTCTGCTCCTCCCAGTCTTTGCATGATGCAAACTTCATTAAACATATCCGTTTCCCTCCAAAGAAAAATTTTACATTCAGAGGATGCTGATTCCCTGCAGGCAAGATCCATTGCACTCGACGTTAGAGATGTTCGACGTAGATCAGTGTTGGAGCTTGTCCTCCTCAGCTCCTTTACAGTCCGTGGAGAGCAGGAGGAACTCTGAAGCTATGTCTGTACTGGTAAATTAACCAGGTCACAATGTGGGCCCGTGCGCTGGCATATGATCATCTATAATCATAAACCATTAGCATAGTCCCAGCATGGTTTTGGCTTCCAAGCAGTGTCGAGGCATTGGATCCAGGTGTCGGCACTGGCCAGATGCTGGTTCAGCAGCCATGTTTTGAGGGGAGGGAAGGGAGTTTGGCTGTCGCACCCGAAGCCGTTCTGTGTTAGCCAGCGTTAGGGCCGGAGGATGATCCATTTTCTGCTGGCCACACAGATGTGGCCTTAGAATGGTTCATCCCAGATCTGCTTCAGGATGAAATGAACCTTCCTCTAGATGTGCCTGCTCTTCTCAGTAGACTGAGAGGGGAGGCAAGGGCGACTGGCTGGGCTTTGCAGACATGCACAGTGGATCTATCTAGATTGAGTTAGATGAATATCTACTAAGAGCAGAAATGTGCTGAAAAGCTGTGGCTAATTCTCTCAAAGACATCAGTGTTGGCAGAGGGAACTCTGCGGTACTCATCTGTGACGTTTTTTCTTGCTCGCTTCTCTGCCTATCTGGAGAGAGGATGAAGCTTTTTGTCATCATCTCTGCAGAGGGAGTGAGGTCAAGATAAACTGCCTCTTCTCATTAGACTTGCCTCCAATAGGAAGGCAAAAAGTATACAAGAAAGAAACTCTGACACCAGGAAAGGTTACTTTGCTCCCACGCTGTTCCTCATGGCTCATGAAACTGCACCTTGTTCTGATGTCAGTTATGGGTTTCTGGGCGGTAGTGAAGCAATAGGAGAGAGAGACAGTGCAGATGATTTTGGTTTTCATATTGATGCCCTGTCATTTCCCACTACCAACAGTTGGCAGCTCTTGAGTCCTGCGTACTGTCTCATTTAGCAGCGAGGAGGGTGCCTCTGCTAGGTCTGACCCAAAATGCTGTAGGTATTTGGTCTGAGTATGAGCTCTCCTCTTGCTGGACCGGTGGTAAGTTGGTTCAGAAGACACGACACTGCATTTCTGACAACTTGGGCTGCAGAGAGCCGTTCAGAGCTGCTGAACATGTAGCCCTGTTATAACATGGCCTCTCATGGCCGTGATCCGTTAATACCTCATGGCCCATAAATACTCTACAGCTTCTTCTGTATGCACAGGTGTCTAAGTCAGGCGGGCATTTCTTCTGGTACTCTGTTAATTGATCTCAGTAACAATGTGCTAGTTATTTTAGTGGCCTTTAAAAGTTTCTTCCTAATGTCCACTTGTTCTTTGCTTTTGTATGGGCCGTTTGCAGTTCTGCTAATTACTGCAGTACTAACAGTGTCACTGCTAAAAACCCATAGCTGTTAAACCTTGCTATTTGCAGCACTGGGCCTGCATGTGTATTACCAGAATTTCCTGTGCTTGTATAAGTAATACTAACAAGAATTTCAAAAGTGCTATAAAATCTCTTTGTTTTCTCACAGTTGTGTGGGGATGAAGCATTAAGGACAGCGCAAGGCTTCTTTCGTCTTCTGCAAATGCATCTGCCTCCCTGCGGGACTAGTTGGTCTCCAAATCTGATTTGATGTAGTAATTCCTGCGTGCCCTATAATAGGGAACATTACCAAGTACTGTAAATACTCAGTTACCATTACCTGGATCATAATGACAGCATTTGTAAGGAAGTCATTACGCGGGCTGCACAAGGAAACTGTTGACAACGCTTACAGCTGTGTGGCACATGCCCTGCAAAACTCCTTATGAGAAAAGGGATAAAACTTGCTTCACGTGTCCGCTCTTGTAACGGGTTTACTGTAGAAAAAGCAGAGGCTGGTATTGATATGTAGTTCTTACAAGCATGAGTGTGTTACTCATTCCTGCTACTCACCCCTGGAAGGGGACTCTCTTCTGGTTGATCACTGCTTATGTTTGTCCGGCTTGCACGACTTGCTGAGGGGAGAAACCATGATTTGCACGGTTCTGCAAGGGCAGAGTCAGGGTCTATCTTTTCGCTCCATGCTCTTTCACCCTTCCCCTCTGTTTTTCACAACAAGATAGAATTTGGCCTCAAGGTTTTTATTTTGCGTGCATATAATACAAAAATGCCCAAGCTCATCTAGACTTGAATTTTTCTTCTTTTTTTCTTTTTTAAAGAATGTGATTGTGTCAGCAAGGGGTACACCTACAGCATCAGATGCTCTCACTCCCTAAGTATTTTGTGTCAGATGTCCACGGGCACTTGAAAGAAAGTGCTAGCACCATCGCTGCGGTAGATGGAAACAGGTTGCAAGACGTGTGTGTGCGTGCATGTGTGCCAAGAGCCACCTCTGCAGAAGTCTGTCGATCCCAGGAGCTGGGAGCTGGGCAGGGCTGGGGAGGGCTGTCGGTGCCCTCAGGACCTCAACGTCTCGGTCGGTGGCTTTCCACAAGGCGACCTCCTCAGGGGAAGATCCAAAAGCTACCCTTGCCCAAGGGAACAGGCAGCAATCTGTAATGGGTACGGACCCCTCATCTCGTCCCATTATCACTGTTGTCGTTGGTACACACTATGAGGCATGCAGCAAAGCCACGGATTGCGTTCAAGGCAGTTAAGTTCTGCGTGCTGCTAATTTATCTGGAAAAAAAGGAATCATTCCTCCTGTGTGCTGACGCGAGGAAGCCCTTGGCCGGGTGACCGACTCTCTCGCGCCTCTCCCCTGGGGCTAGCTGTCCTTGCTGTCTTTTAATCCCTGACCTACATCCAGCCTCCCGGCTGCCCCAGCTCTGCAGCCCTCTCTCTGTGAATATTCTTTTCAGGAGAAGTTGGCTGGAGGATTTCCTTAACGTGTTATAAGACAAACAGAGTCATCTTTCACACTGCTGATCTGGAACCAGGAGAAAAACCCTCTACAAATCTCCCTGCTGATCATTCCTGGCACGTCCCTGTGGCTTGATTGTCTCTCCCTGTGCCTGGGCACACATCTCTACTTCTTCTTTGGCCTTGCGTTTTGAATGCTGCCTTCCTTATCTCTTTTTTTTATCCACATTCACTTATCTTTTGTCCTCTACCCACAACCCATCATCCTTCCATGGGCTTTACGACTACCAAGTGTGCCTCCCTGCATAGTTATTAGCCATCTAATTTTTCTGCTCAGTAACACCCAGAACCTTATTTAGTGGAGTCACTGTGTGAGTCTCATCCAGGCAGAAATTACTTAATTAAAATCACTTTCTACTATTTGCTGTTTTGGCTTCAGGTTACTTTTGTTTTTAGTAAAATTTGCGAGGAAAATAAACCCCAACTAGTCTAAAGATATACTTTGCCGCCTTCTTTTTTTTTTTTTTTTTGAGCAAAAGCACTTTTAAAATACTCCAGATAATAAAGCAAAAAGAAGTGCCAATTAGAAATCATATTTGACTGAAACACTCGTAGGACACTGTGCTTTAGACTGGGATTCTGTGCTTACTGATAAGGAGATGGAGAAGCAAACCATCTTCAAGCAGGTATTAGGAAGTTCACCTTTTTTCCTGTAATCGGCACACTGGCTATGTGACAGTAGGTGGTACTGTAGGCAAATAGATTTCCCAGATTGCTGGAGTATGCAGGATCGTATCCCTGGCCATGATCCACACGTGAAGGGTGTCAGAGGCTGTGTCCTGTGTCCCCACCACTCTCACTCGCGCTTACCCACACGTGGGTTGACCCACACAGAGCTCGAGTCTATGTGCATAGGGGATAGAGCGGTAGCTGACGGAGGTTGGGTAGATGGGGAAAGCACGTTCCCTTCCTACGAGTATACATGGTTCTGAGAAATGACTGCTTTATCAGCCCAGTTGCTCATGCGAAAAGATTAAGGACTGAACAATTGCTGGAACTGGAATTGTTCAGATTTTTGTTTCACTCCATATGCAATATTCTGTTGGGCTGCCAATGAAATATTTAAGGAGAACCCCCCTCAAAAAGTGATTAAAATGAAATTGCTGGATGAAGACCAGTGCCTTTCTACCAGACGTTTTAGTGATTTAGAGTACTGCACCATGTTTCAGACCAAGGTTCAAATTCCTTCTGCCAGAGAGGATGTGAACACACGTCTCTCTCCTGCTGAGAGAATGCCCTAATTGCTAACCTGAAAAGTAGGCTGGGGTTGAGGATCTCACTATCTCCTTTGATAATGTTCCAGCTGTATAAACTATTAAATAGCAATAAAAAGAAGTCTCTAACCTGATAGATTATTTATATATTTAAAAATACTTCTAGTTTCCTTTCTGACCTCTCAGTCACTCAATTTTTAACAGTTTTAATTTTAGCCCTCCACTTTTTGACCTCTAAAAGGGTATTTTCTTTGCCGGTCCATCTCAGCATTGTAGACTCATGTTCCATCTTACTAATTCTTTTTCTGAGGTGATGATTTAACCAGACAGTTCTGGACCCCCTTCCCATCAGTATTTTCTCCTTTGTTTGCCTAAGATATACATTCCAGGTAGTGTTTGCACTTTGGTTTTAGATTCCAGGCCCTGCTTACATCTCAGTTCCTAAGCTCTTTAAGGGCATTTGGAACTTGCAGACAGAAGGAAGCCTGTCTTTATCATGTTTTCTGAGATGTGATCATCTCAGAATCATCTCAGAAACTGTAAAGATTGTTCTGAAATATTTCCACAACAGGTGCAACTGGAGGAGATAAAATTATCAAGGTGTTGGTGGAAGGAAGAGAGGCCACTTGGAGATGAATTTGGCAGGATGTTGGGAGTCTGTGTTGTCTCAGATATTGAAAAAGGTTCATTCTTCTCCTACGCTATTCATGGTCAAGGTTATGCATTTGTGTCAGGAAAATACTCTCTTTGGGTCCTCAGGGGTTTTTTTGTTTAGTGTTTTTTATTTAGCTTCTATGTTCCTACATTTACTCAGCCATCCCTATACCCTCATAGGGCCATCAGAAAGAACTGAGTTTGTCAGGCAGGTTTTGAGGAGGGAGAGGTTTCTCTTCCTGCTCGGTTTCTCTATAGTTTCACTTTCTCGCACGTGGTATCTTCTATCCTGGCTGGACAGTTGAGGTATGTAACATCATGCTCACTTTGAAGGGGATTTGGAGGCAACACTCCCATCTGTCCGGACTCCAGTAACAGCGGTGGCCATGGAGTAACACAGATGCTCCCTAGCTGCCTTTGGCCTGGCTAGCAAAGACCAGCCACAGGGACTCAGAGCTTGGCAGAAGCAGAATTGGTCTTCCTTGGGCACAATGCTAATGGGCTTGGAGGATTAGCCAGGCCTGAGCTAGTGGGTTAATGTCGGTAATGAGGAGACAGTGAAAGAGGCAAAGAGGCTATACCACTGACTGAAGTTCTCCTGGCCAGATAAATGCTATATCTAAGCAGTGATGGGGTCACAGGAATGACCCTTAGTGGTGGCGTTCATAGTCACATCTTCCTTCTGTGTGTTTGTTCAGCTCTTCTCAATCCATGATGTTGCAATCTGGGCAGTGATTTCTTTTTCCTTGTGCTCCACAGTGAATTAGAGCAGCTGCATAATTAATTCCGAAGACTTTCATTAACAGTAGTATGGTTGGCCTCCAAGCACCTCCAGTGAATATGGGAAATGCCCCTACCTCTATTTTGTAGACAGGGATACAACTGCTTATCTTCAGTTGTGGGTACTGCGTATCTGCCCTCATCTTCCTACCGAAGGGGTGAAAGCAAGTGGGAGGCTGGGCTGGGAGACTGTTCAAAATAATACCTGTGCAAGCTATGTCACTGGGCTTTTACAGAGCTCTAGTTACGAGGTACCATTCGTCTCAGGAACACTTACGCCACAGTCCTTTGCCATGTTATTTCTTAAGTTTTTTATTTTCTTTTTTTACCCAGTAAAAAGATGGCTATATCCCTCAAGCTGGTTCAAATATTCCTATCCTTTCTGCAGGAGACTTATGTTATATCCCCCTTTTCTTGCTCTCGCTGTCTAGGGGAACGTTGTGGTGGATGGGCTGAACTGCAGATCTTCATGAGGACCTGCAAGTTCTGCTTTTTGCTTTTCCTCTGGGATTAGAGAAAGCTCTTTGTTTGTCTCCCTTACCTGTTCCCTCTTACTCAACAGTGACTTTCGTACAGATTATTCCAGGATCCCACTGAAAATGTATTTAAGTATCTTGTCTCCCTGTTAGAAGAGACTATATTCTCCAGGAGTAAAGGAAAGCATTTTATCTGAATCGTATGTGTTATGGGAAGTATAAAAATAATGTAGATAGGTGGAAAGATTTTGGTTGCTAATGCCTCTGATAGCACTTAAAAAGGAATGCCTTAGCATCTGATAGGGGGTGAAAACCCCGAAGGCGGAAACCATTCTTACAAAATGATAAATAGTACCTTTGTCAGCCTATCTGCATGCTGTAGCAATAATGCTGTTTGTCTCTCAGAACACAGGCGTGTGGATCTTCTCAGCCAGAGCATCAGTACTAGGGATGCTGCACTGACTCTAGTGGGGAGTCTCTTTCTGTGCTTGTCTTGCCCGCTCTTAAACCTATTGCTGTACCTAAGTCAGGTTTAGCAGTGTCCTGCCAGATGGGTAGGTAGCCCTTTCTTTGCTGAAGGTTGTTTTCCTCACTGCATCCCCAGTGTTGCTTTAAAGCAGAGGAATGGTACAGTTTTTCAGTACTGTACAAAGGAGTTCTTCCAAGGAGAGCAGCCAGATTTAGCCTGATGTGATGAATGCGCTAAAACACATCCAGCAGAGAAAATACAGAAAAAGTGAGATAGGCTGGATGAAATCTTTCCGTACCATAATTAGTTCCTCCTAAGGGTCACTGAGTACATTAAGAAGAGCAAAGGTTTGGCACATGGTGAAAATAATTTAAATAATCTGTCTGAATCCTATCTGCCATTAGTGTTGTACAGGCAAAGAAAAGCCCTGTAAAGCCCTGTTCTAGCTAAGGGTGGGTAGCATAATAGCATCCCAAGCATCCTTCTGTGGATCGTGAAGCATCCAAGGTCTAGGGTGCAGAAGTCACCAGCGGGACCCACAGGGCAGCCAGAGGAAGTTGCAGTGACTTCTTAGACCCCATGCTGACAAGCTCCACAGACCACTTAACTTATGCAATGTGAAAATGCTGCCATAAGATGATAGAGTAAAAGCAATTCTCATAAGCATCTAAATCTTGAAAAACAGGAAAAAGGCAAATGTAGATGTAATGACTCCGTCCTAGCCCCCTTTTCGTCTACTTTGCTTGCCCCGCTGGAGGAGAAGCTTCTTTGTTCTTCCCCACTCAGCAAGACGATGACTGGGATCAACCCGCGGAGGAGCAGGGCTGCAAAAGCAGGAGGCAGAGCTTCAACAGCCACTAGAGTCAATCTTACATTTCGTATTCGAAATCTTCATTTCTCAATTGCATGTTTCTCTAAGAGAGAAATGACATCTTTAGATACTCCACTTCCTCCATAATATATTTAACTTCCTGATGGATATTTGACTGAAGAGCCACTGCCTCTTTTCCGTCCTCAGGATTCAATCTGAGTCTACAGTCACTCAGTAGTACTTGAATTGCTACATGAGACTGTTGGTGCTAATTTATCCTGTGAGCGTAGTTTTGCCGACTTGAGGAAAATTACTAATTGTTTTCCTTCCACGTAGACTCTTTCTAGGACGTCTTCACTTTAATCAGTTATATTACATCTTTGATGATAATAGCAATCACTAAAAGATTCATCTAGAAGGTGATATGAGTACCCTTCTGTGCAGTAAACTTATTCTGACTCACTTGGCTGCACAGCGCAACATAAAATGCTTTTCAACTGCAACCTCACTGTATCGTATAGCTCCAAGTCTATAGAGCAGCACAAAGTCTCTATGATTGCTTCTAATTTTGCGGGTAGGAACATATCAGCTAATTAGAGTGAGGCTAATATACGGACAGTGGTTCCTTCTGAGTTTTGACTACCAATCTCAGTTCAGTGCTGATTCCAAAGCTTCTTCCTCCCTCCTGCTATTTGCTGCTGGGGATTCTCCGACCCTCAGCTGCTCCACAGCCTTTCAGATCCTTCCCAAAAGCATTCAGTTTCTTGAATGAATTTTTTGTCTCTCTTTTTCTCAACCTTTCGGGTTTGAACCAGTCGTCTACAAACATAACCTGCTGTGCTAGCAAGCTGCAGTCATTGTTGTCTCAATGGGTTACTGCAGCGCAAGTGGTTAGGTGGTTGCACAATGGATTTTAGGCTCAGAAAGACTCAAATACGTTTGAAGCGTAATGAGTAATAGCTTAAACTGGTTGGGATGGCCTAAAATGCTGTATTCACAGCTAGCATTGCTTGAGGGGAGTTACTGGGTACATGCATTTGCTTCCTTGTACACGCTGTTTGCCAAATCCTCTTGTTCATAGTTACTTGCTTATAGGGAGGGCAGTGATAGTATTACCGTGGTGGTGGCTCTTGTCCAAAGGAAAACTAGCACGTAAGGGTGAAAGAAGAGTGCATTTACACCACGAGGATCATACTCGGCTGTAGTGGAGCGTGCTGATACAGAGATCAGTGTGTGAGGCCACCAGCGTAGCCAGAGCCAAGGTGGTTTTGAACCAGGGAGTTCTGGTGCTGTTAAATCCTGGAAAAGGAGCCTGCTGAGATTGCCGTGCTCCTGCCTACCACTGCTATTGGGGCTGCAGTGAGCTTGTGTACAGCTGAACTGCCTGTATGTGCTTTTGTAGGTGCGCACCAGAGAGAGGAGCTCAGACTAAGACCGGGGTAGCCAGTGCCCTAGGCTTTGCTCGGAAATGACAGAAAGCCAAAAGCTGTGGCTGCTCCTGCTTTTCCCTGCGCAGCTGGAGCGGCATTATTAAAGCTGGTGGGATTCCACTCGTCTGAGCAAGATGAGCAAGGTTTAAGTCCTGCATTAAGCAGGCTTGATGCAAACCAGTGTAAATAAAGCAGATGGGAAAGGTTCAGTCCTGCCGGAGTGCTGCCGAACAAAGGGAGGCTTCTCGGCGCCGCAGATCGGATTTGATTGTTGTGGCATTTAGCAGTTGTTGTAGCGCTTCGTGTTATTCTTGTCTAGCATTTTTTGTAATATTTATGATCCTTTTACTTCCTGACACTGAGAGGATTTTCTTGAGTGCGATGACATCATTACCCTATTTAAATGCATGGAAAGCATTTTCATATGAAATGTGAGCGTACAAAAGGGAAAGAAAAGCCTTAGGCATTGTTAACTGGGCAGATTTGCTCTCCATCTGATGTTTTTTTTGCCAGAGAGAACCCTATATCTGAATATCTCAAACCATTTGATGAATCTTTTACTTGGTAGAATATCTGAAGGTGAGAGAGCGGCTTCAGTTCCTAAACTCTGGTGGTGTGGTCCTTTGAAGCTTTGCAGCAGAGAATATGCTTCAGCCCTTGACATGCTAGAAAGCTGACTGCATTTCAGCAGAGCACCGCAAATGTCAGATCTGCCTTTGCTGATTTCCCCTCTTCCCTGTTTTATCTGTGGTTCACTTTTGTTGTCCTGTTTACCGCTTTTATCTTTCTCTCCCTGACAGGTTGCTTTTTCCACTGCTGTCCAGGCTTTGAAAACAGTGCATCTTCCCTTAGTGGAGCCTTGTACCTTGCTCTGAATTTCCATTGACCACTGCTTATCTTCAGTGCCTTGCATGTTTGCTCTTATTCTTTCTTTAATAATACATTTGCTCCCCGATCCAGGATGGAGAGGTCCATGGGGTGCTCAAGTCGGATGGCAGTTTACCCTATTGACTTGGACTCCTGCATGTATTGACACATTTTCTCTTCTTCAGGTACTTGATGAACCTTAGGCTTTAGGTACTTGATGTACCTTATTAGCCTAATGCATACGTGCTGCTGTCCTTCAAAGCTGAAATCTTACTAAAATAAAAGCAAAAACTTTTTTCTTTAACTTGCATCTATTTGCTGTTATTGAAGTGTCCTATAGTGGCATTTATAAAATTGGTCCTTTTTATTCTTGGGCGCGTGACAGGATTTAGCCAGGGCAAAACCAGAGGGCTGCAGAGACAGAGTAGTGCTTTTGGTGGGCCCTGCAGACTGCTCTGCCTCTCTCTCCTCTCGTGATGCCAGAATAAGCTGCACCTTCAGTGGAAAGTATCAAGAACAATAGAAATGATATCCTGAGAATTTCTTTGTTTCTCAAAAAAGTCTCCTCTTGGCCTTTTAGTTCTAACCTGTTTTTATTTTCTGCTTATTAAAAAAATAAAACAACATAAAATACCTCATCTCTTCCGGATCCAGAGTGCAGGACGTACAAAATAGGTTTATCTATCTGACAGCCCACAAGGCTCCAAATCCTTCTGTTCTTCCCCTACCTTCATCAAATGTCTAATGACTTTAATATTAACATTTAACTATTGAAAGTGAGCTGAATGGTAATGAAAGCAGAACCCGATTCTGTCCATCTCTGTAAGTGCAAATCTGCAACAACAGATTAACAGTGACTGGCCAGCATTGAAATTTGTCCTCCGGACTTGTCCAGGTTTTGCAGAGATTCTGTATTACATCTTCCCTCCTGCCCCGATCAGCTTTGCCTCTGCAGCTCGTATTATTTTTCCTGCTATTTGGTAGACAGATCCAGCTCATCCCACCCTCTTCTCTCAGAGCCAAGTTGAGAAGACAGGCGCTTTGAGTTTTTCCACCCCTTGCTGGTGTTGTCTTAGTGTCAAGTAGCAATGCCAATGTTTTCTGAATCTTCTCTGTAGTCTGCTACCTTGCTTAGCCTTCCCACTTATTAAATTGCTGCTCCAACGAGTGTCTCTGCCAGCCTGCTGATTGCTTTTCCATACCTGTTCCTTCGGAAGCTCCCTCTCTGAGTTGCCACTGTCCATGCCCACGTGTGTCTACCTAAGGAAAACCGCCTCTGCTTCACAGGGCTGTACTCTCCAAAGACTAGCCATTGCACACCCAGCGGTGGGAACAGTGGTTTTGTGTCTGCGTTGTTTTTAACAGGTGGCAAAGAAGATACAAGCGCTACAACAGCAAAGCTGCGTCCTCTTCCTTCTCCTTGCTCCTGCAGGCGCTGCTAGACAGGGTCATGAGCCGGGCTGGAGCGGCTTCGCCGGCGTGGCGGCGCTCCGATGCCTGCGAAGCTTTTACTTGCGCTTCTGCAGCCGAGGCAGTTGGTCGCCCTTCGGCACCTGTAGAGCTGTGCAGCGTTTCCCGTTCATCGCCGTAATGAGAGCGAGCTGCCCTGCGAGCCTCTGCCTCTTGGGTGATGCGTCCGTGCTCTCCGTCGCTGAGATTGATGCTGGCCATTCCCTATGATCCGGATTGTTTGGGCTCCTGTAGGCACATCATTGTCTAAAATGAGTGTTACTGTCTCTTGCGCGGGATATAAGAGCTCCTTAGAGTTTCCCCACCTCTGATTACCGTCCCGGCCCCAGCCCCCCCTTTCCCTTGTAGCTCGCAATAAGCTCTTCGCGCCGCCACCTGAGGAGCTCTGTCAAAAGGAGATACAGGGATAATAAAAATCAGAAGCATGCCTTTTCCTTTGCCAAGCTAAACCCGTCCTTTGTTGGGGCAGGAATTTGAACTGCTCCTGAGAATCAAACAGGTTCGTAGAATAATAAAGACTAGAGATACAGAGGGTATTTTGGTCATCTAATCTACTCCTCCCCACCTGTCAGAGCTGATTTTTTTCCCCATTGTGTGTTTTCTCCTGTGCCTTTGTGATGTGATATCCAATTCGGCTTTCGCTGTCCCAGGCAATAACGTTCTTCCTTCTTGCCTCGCTGCATACCCCGGCGAGACTCGCTGCGGTGCGACTCAACTTCCTTCCCTGAAACATTACCTCTGGCGTCTGACAAGGAATCATATCTTTTAGGTAGACAATGTAGCACACAGAATAGATGATTAAAGTGCGCTGCTTTTTCCGCCAGTATTACCTCGTTAGAGGAAACTAATCTGAGGCTCTTCTCTTCCTTACGCTTGCTGCTTTTCTTCTCTGCCTCCTGCTCCGTTGTGCTCACCGCGCGGTCAAATGAGATACAATCACACCTTCCTCGGCTTCATGCAAAATGAATGCGGCCATCCTGCGACACCCATTCTCCGTTTCATCTCCTGCCGTTAATCAGCAGCATCCTGCAGAATTCCTGCCACAGATGGTGCTCAAGCAGGTGCTAGTTTGGGGGAGGCACAGAGCACTGTAAAGAGATCCTTGAAACAAAATTTTATTAACTTTATACAGTACTGCCCCCTGCTCTGCTCCCGGGACCTCTTTGCATGGGGCCGACCTGCAGTATTTAGTAACGCAGCGCAATCAACTGCAGAGCATAATGCATAAAACCCTCCAAACAAAAGTTTTTAAATTAAAACACAGTAATGGATAATTTCAGAAATCATAACCCTTGCTCAAATGGGTTGGCGTGAAATGAAAGCTAAGAGATCATTTCATATCAATAATTAATATGGCGTGTGGCCGCAGGTGGAGTGTATGAAACCAAAGGTTATGCTTCTTGAGAGTGCCCAGGAAACATAGGAGTTGCTCATTAATAGGACTTGTGCTCCTAAAGTGATTTAGGGCTAGAGCTTTGGTGTCCCCCTCTCAGACTATATTTTTATGCTTTGCTGCCTGATGTCCTTAAATCCTGAGGAAACAGAACCCTAAAATACCAGACGTGATGAATCAGTCACTGGAGTTAGACATTACGAACCCTTGGGATGCATTTAGAAGCTCTTTGAAGTGGGTGAGTCCAAAGCAGTGGCAAGATTCATAGTCATTTAATATGCCCGCGTTAAGCGAACCTGTAAGTGGGGCTGTTTGCTTGCATTCTAAATTTGAATTACAGTGCTGACATTTAACAGTGTAGTCCATCTGTAGCTGCCTCTCCCTGCGCTCTGGAAAGACAAGACTGAAGAAAGAGAAAGGAAATTTTTTTTTCTCTTAAAAAATTGGGAGGTTTCTGACCCACAGCGTTTAGCAGTGTGCTTTTTTATTTTGTTTTTATGTCACGGAGATTTTTGAGCTTTAAGCACCGCTGCTTTATGGACAGTTCAGGCCCTTCTACAGTTGACAAGTCCTGATAGATTTGTGATAGTCATAATACAGATTGAATTTGCCGATACCTGTATTTATAGTAGCACGGCTACTCTAAGAGTATATTTGGGTGGCATGAAACAGCAGTAATACCTGAAGCAGATCAGCGTTTGATACTGTCATAAGGAGACCATGGAACCGTGGCAAGATTTATTATGGGACTTGCGTTGAAAATCCCAAAGCTGAATTCACCAAGAATATAACAGGGCATCTGACATTTGTATACGGCATTTTTAGTGGCTTTGGATTAGCGTTGCAACGGTCTGTGAGCCAGGGTTACCGCTCTGAGGGGCGCGTGGGCGAACCTTGTGTTTGGCTTCCTGTGGTGGTGGTGGTGGTGGTGGGAAGATGCTCTGGTTTCAGTTAACTGATCAATTTATTTTTTCTGACAACTCAGAAAAGAGTTCATATGAATTACTCTGAAAGAAGCAGACCTATCATTGAATCTACACTTGCAGCCCAGAGGATGCCTTCAAAGTGTTTTAAAATGTGTTTGTTAGTAGTAACAACTACAAGGTAACTGCAGGAAGAAATTACTTCGTAATCTGCTGCTCATATACATATATACAGTTCAGGGAGTTCATTAGCTTTGCTTTGATTGTTGGCTTCGGAAACAGTGTAACTTCTTTGATCTATTTCTTAGGAATTTCTCAGCGAATTGTGGGGTTGCAGAATTTTGAAGTGAGGTTAGTAAACAGAGCGTACCCGCTTGCCCACACATTGGGGGGATTATAAGCAATTAAATCTTGATAATGTCATAACTGTTGATGCCCTACTGTTAATCTGAGATAGATAGCCCTCCTAAGCCAGTTCCTCACGCTTACATCATCTTTTTCCTCAACAAACCCAACTGGTATCTTCTGCTAGCAGCAACTTTTACATCTGCTCTTCACTGACTTAACCAGTGCAGATAAGTTTGTGTTTCTGAGTGGGTATTTTTGTCTTGTTTGGGTTCTCCTTGTCCTTCCTTAACCTTAAAAACATAAAAAGAAGCGTTTTTGAAAACCTGTCTGGGTTTTAAACCTTTGGGGAGAATTCTTGGTTAACGGGGAACAAAAGCTCCAGCTGTGTCAGGCCCACAAAGACGAACAGAATTTATTTCTGACAACAGCAAGATTAGGAGGTGCTCCATGACTCCCAGCTCGCTCGCTCTTTCCTCTGCCTCTAATGAGTTTAGCGTGCAGGAACGATGCTGAGGCCTTCATCAGGATGCTGCTTGTGAAGGAGGGCTTCCAAATTCTGCCTGCAAATGATGTCAGCACCATAAACTGTAGCCATCCATCATAACGGAGGCTTTTGTGCCTGGTAAAGGCTGGTTGGGCAGAGTCAATCAAATACGCGCTATTAGCGCTCAGTGTCACCATGGCCTTTGGTGGGGTGGTGGGGGAGAGGGAGCCCGGCAACACTACGAGACATTTATTCATGCCGTTGCCCTTTCTGAAAGCGAAACTGTAATGCAAAAATGGACCCATCAGATGCAGTGGTAATAGCCTTTGCTCTAAAAAAGCCCTTACTCTGATTTTAGCCTATTATTACTTTCAGCATTCATTAAATGGCAGATGCTACAAGTAAGCAGGGTTATATTAAAATCAAAGTTCACGATCTGTTTGCTATTAATGATACATAAGCCCATGTTTAGCAGAACCCTCTGGGCACAGAGTGCACTTCCACTCATCCCTGAAATGTGGCTTAAGCCACCCCTGGGAGATGTGTCTTTTACACCTGAGGATCTCTACATGCCGAGTTAAATGGCCTCAGTCCTGCCTTCAGCAGGGCAAACTCCGATCTGACGTAGCAGAAAATCCTGAGTTTCTGTAATACAATTCAGTGACGTCAGTCCAGATTTATGCCACCGCCTGAACCTGCTCTACTCACTGAGGTAAACGTTTTGCCTGCGGTAAGGGACTGTGGGATTAGTGCTGGTTTCCAGCGTAAAATGGTTCTTTCTGAAATATCTGAAACACGACCCAGCTCCTGAAGGTGCTTTCATGACGGCATGTATTAATTCGTAGAGGACGGGCAATAGGAATTGATGTTTGCTGCCTCAAAGGCGGTTGCTCGGTGGCTGAGCTACTGGCTCCTCTGTATCACAAACCGCCCAACAGCTCTGCCAGCAAAAGTCCACGAGGAGCGGAAGAGAAAAGTCAAAGCAAGAACGGAGGCTCTCCAAAATTTAGCGTTGTCATAAGGAGCACTTGACTTTCCCTGAGAAGAGATTGATGAATTGTTCCTAAACAGTGCCAACAGCATTTCTTCGCTTCAAATTACTCCGTGATGAGATAAAAGAACTAAAATGAAAGATCCAGCATCTCAAAGCCTTCTAAACTTATGTTTTATGCATCTTTCTTTATGCTTGATATCTTATTGAATTGTTTGTTAACCCCCGAGAGAAAGGTTAAAACATTTATTTTTTTCCTCTAAAATAAGAGGTAACATTAAATTAATTTTTCCCTATGATTTATTTGTTCCTGAAACGGGGATAATATTTTTATGTGGCATATTGTATAGCCACCAAAGAATTCTTCACGCTCTTCAATTTGAACTCCTGACCAGTCTTTGCGATGGTACTAGGAAATATTTGAATGCTCTATTTGAGCTGTGGCCCAAATGGACAGACAAACTATAATCAATTGAAAGCAACAGGCATTTTTTCCTCCCGCTTCCTTCCTCATCTCCCCCCCTACTCCCCCAAACTGCTCAGAAGTCTGTGCAGGGCAATGAGCTCCTATGCAAAGTCCTTCATACGCTGGGAAACACATTGTTGTTCATCCCAGTCAGCACATTGCAAGAGTGCTTGGTCCTTGCTTTGAACTAACGCAGGTAATTATTTACATTAACTTCTGCTGAGTCCTGTAGAAATGCTGGGAGCTGGACGGGATGGGGCTAATGGGATGCGGTGATTGAGCTCTCCTGGAGCAGGCACCTCCGTGCCCCACTGGAGGGTCACGGGAAGACGTGGGAGTGCCTGGGCCCATCATAAAAGTAATTTGGTCAAATCAGGCCAGGTTAACCAACCTGACAGGAGGAGGAGGCTAGCAGTGTGTTGCTGCGATTTCCTGTTGTACCTTCAGCCAGGGCTTACTCCTCAGCAAGGATTTTCCAGAACACGTTAGAGCCAGGCTGGTATTTGTCTCCCTCATGGTTCAATCAGGAGACAGTCGAGCAAGATCGTATCTCCTGGGGGCGGTGGTGGGGTTATATTACACATGAGGCCCAAAGAGGCGTTTGAATTTAGTGGACTGATTTTCAGTTTTATTCCCGTGGAAATTCTTCACCCAGCTGCGGTGCTCTGCCCGGCACAATGGAGGCTTGTGCTTGTCCGGTTACCCTCTGCCAGGCTGGGATTTCTCACCACCACCTTTGGGCTTCACAGCATAGGTCACGCATATTTCAACATTTGTGCTATGTGAGAGCGAGCTCATTTACAAACCATTTAATATCCCTTTAACAGCTGCTCCCTAAGAAAAACTGGACTGATGCTTTTTTAACTTCAGAAAGTATTTTTCCTCATATCAGCTCTGAGACCTAGCAGTCAGATTGGCACCGTGGTAGTTAGCTCACGTTGGCAAGGTGAAATGATCCGTTTGAATATGTGTAGACAGTGCCAAAGTTTTGACTGAAAACCATTCAAAGACTGGAAGCTAAGTAACTCCTCTTCTATCTGCAAAAGAACCTGGATGAAAATATAAATTATGAGTTTCTTCTTCACCCATACTAAGTAATGGCTGAACTTTTTACTCTTTGATGCAAGCATACTACTTAAATGCAATAATTTAGCCCAAGCTAAGTAACATAGTCTGCTCAGCAGTAAAATTATGATTTAGCTCAAGCTTTGGTAGAACTGGATGCAAACGTTTTGGCATGATATTTACCATTTTCAGAATAAATACTGGGATTTTTGAGCAAATTTGCAATCTGTGCTAGATTGTGGCTCATTAGGTGAAGCTGGCTGCAGTGAAGTAACGTAAGGAGGACATACAGCAATGCATTGAAAAAAATGACCTAAATTAGCATTATTATAGAAATCTCAGAGGAACTCCTTTAAACAGCTTTAAAGGAACTACCAGCTACAGTAACTAAGATGTTTATTGCTCAGGTCAGTCTGGAAAACCACATTCCCCCAACGGTAATTTTGCATGCTCAGTGTTTAAGTTCTTACAAGAGAGAGACAGAGCAACAGCTTGGTGTCCTCCCTGAATCCTAATGCATCAGTGTTAACGAACTGCAATTAGAGTCAGCATGAATTTTGCAGGAGTAAGTCTTCAGCAGGGGCTGCAGAATCCCATACCAGGGAGCGACTGGTAAAAGCTGGGATTACTGTAACTTTACTTTGGTGGACTGTCCATGTTTTGTTTAGAAATTTGGAAGAAATTGGCAAGCCACACTCATGCACTGAGGCTGTGATGATGGAAATTGTAAAAATTACCCTTTTGGTTTTATGGAGACATAAAACTCTTATCCATTGGCTTGAAAAAGCCATATTTCAGAAGAGCTGGAGTCCTTTCGCATAAGATTTTCCCCCTGAAAATTACCCTTTCAAGGAATAAAGAAATAATGAAGTATTGACAAGGACAGAGGGCAGCAAAATTATATAGCCTGCCTTGATTATTACAATATTCTTTATAGCTTTCTCTTCCTATAATGACATGGTTTAAACATACTGCTTTTTGCAGCCCAACCATAAATATCTTTCTTGTGCTTCTGATTGCATTTTTGATGGAATAACACACGTGCCACATGCCTACTCTTAAGATGAAGCTATTTGAGATGCGTCTACCAGCTTTCTCTGCTGCAATCGGTATTTTATTTTAATATGTTTATAATTCATCTTGGTTAAAAAGACACCATTGTGGCTGACAGAAATAAAAACTAACAGGCCTTAAAAACCTCAATAAATATGATTCCATTCTTTGAATTGTTCCCTTGAGGGCTGACACTGCAAAGTGCTGAGAAACTTGTATTCCTACTGAAATCAATGAGACTCTCTCAGCTATCTATGTGATCCATTGTAATCTATGAAAATACCCCCCTTTTTTCAGTTACATGACAAAGAAATTTGGTAGAGCCATAGGAGTGAAAAGGGGGAGGACACTAGTTAGAAATACAAAGATATCCTCAGACTGAGGAATTTCACAAATTGCGGTTTAAGGGAAGTTGGGTGACTCCTCAAGGGAGGCAGTTAGGCAGGTTGCCCTGTATTTCCCAGAATCCAACGTTGTTGGGGTTGGAGATAGGGTGCGGGGCTGCATAGACCTTGATCTGCAGCAGCGTCGGCCTCCTTACGCTCTCCTGTGCACTGCAAGCGTTCTTGCTGTGGCGCCTCTTAGCCGAGATGCTCCAGAAAGGTGACAGCTCAAAAGAGCAAGACCAGTTAATGGACTTAGGGAAAAAACAGAAATAAGGCATAAATCAAAGTTTTAACTTCATAATTATGCGTGCATTTTACCAGTGCATAATCCTTTTTGTTTAAGGATATATGGCTAGATATTGTCAGTTGCTTACCTATGTTTGCTGTTATCCACCAGCTAGCTTCACGAGATTGTGCCGTTAAAGTGAATCAGGATCAACTGGAACCACAGGCAAAGAGCTGTTCGGCCAGTGCACCCAAGAGGTGCTCCAGGCTCGTGACTGCAGGGAAACTCTGGAGAGGGGCCGAAGCTGGCATCCTGGAAGAGTGAAAATATGAGACTTCACATAGCAGCTAAGAAGGAAGAGAGTTTAAAAGTCCTGCACTTTAGGAGTTGAAAGGAAGGTCAGAGGAGGTGACCGTCTCCTTGCGTGTGCAGGTGCTTGATGATCTCGCTGTATCATTTCGACTAAATGGCAGTAGCTGTTTTTTGCCACAAAGTATCAGAAAAACATGTGGTGGATCATAAACAGCTCATGAACCTTGTGGGAGCCCCTGTGGTAGAGTGAACCTGAGCCCAGGTGCTGGCCACAGCCTGTGTCCCTACGCAGAGTCCCAAAGCCAGGTATGTTGAGGGCATACCGCCATGCAAATGCCAAAAGGGAAGCTGGATCCTGGCTCCAAAGCTTTACAGTCAACAATATTTTGTAAGGATAGAGTAGTGAGTGATAAGCATGGTTTAGCCGTGTAGTTAGTCATCTTGTTGTGAATAGCAAGTGAAGATTAGGAGTTACACTCTAAATACATCCATCTGCTCTTTTACTAGTATAAGAAGAAATCTTTCAGTATTCTGAAATTGGTTTTAGTGCACGTAAAGTTGTTATGGTACTAAGTACCATTATGTGACATAAGAGATAAGAGTAATATGGCAAGGATAAGCACTCATCCCTTTGCTTCAGTAATGCAGGAAATAGTAAATTCTTGTCCCCACATTTTCTCATATGAAATATTAAGAGAAAATGAAATAGTGTGCTCTTTTCCAAATTTGCATTTAATTTTTCAATTATATGAAACACAATCCCTGCCCCTGAACTTCTCATTGAAATTCAAATTAGGCTATAATACGTGGTGTAATTGTAGTGATGGGACAAAGAAGCAGAGTTCCTGTTTAAAAGTCCTTCTGTAGGTTAGAGGAGTGTTAAATTCAGGACTGGACCCAACTATGTAGATAGTGGTTTTTGATCTCTAAACCTGCTTATACTTACAACTTCAAGTAGATATGGAACTCCATCTGAGTTGGGATCCCATCCATTGTCTCCTTCCTTGTGGTCTCCTTTGTTCTAAAAAAACTTCTGGAAGAATGTAGGTAACTTTTTCAGAGATAGTTGTTCCAGTTTTTGTTGCCACAGATAAAATATTTTATGATGGATTGGTTAGTTATTATGCATTGTGCCCAGATGCCAATATTTTTGGCAAGCCTTGCAGCATATCACATCTCAGGCAATGAAGCTGGAAAGGAGTGTTTTAAAAATTCGAAAAGAAATAAAGGTAAAAATTCAGATGAGGCAAATATATACTCAAAATGCGCAGAGAAGCTCTAGAACGGTAAAAGGATGCCAGATCCTTAATTAAAGATATTTTAACGATAACCGTATTTTAATGTTAATGATATTTTATGATAATTGTTGTAAGTTGAAATCACCAAGTGCGGTTAATATTTCTCGTGATCAGATATTGATAATTCATCTATCCTGTACTGGGTGAAGGAAGGGAGGGATTGATTCGTTGCTCTGTCTTCCCCCAGGGAAGGCCTTGATCATTCTAGGAGTTTATGAAATTAATCCCTTAATCCCACAGAAGCGCAGGGAGAGCTTTCCAGAGATATGCCTAACTTTGGAGCCAGATATATCAAGTTTCAGAACACCCACATCTATTTGGACACAAGTTTGTCTTCAGCAGAGCTAGGGGACTAAAGGATTTTTGTTTGTTTGCCTAACCGAAAAGAGATAACACTGCGGTGGAACCGATAAGAAATTTAGGGCATATAGGGAGGGGGGAAGGCAGTATAGCAAAGTAATTAAATCGAAATAGTTTGGATTTGATGTGAAATCTCTCACTGGCCCTAAAACCGTATTTGCTTCATTTCTTTAGCGTGTTGGCCTAAGCCAAAGTATATTTTTTTACGCCGTGCAGTAGGAACGCGTGACATTTCGGCAGCAGCTGGCGCTAACCGCGGCGTGCATTGGCCGTAGTGCTTTCGAGGCAGGACGAGCACGGCAGGGTTGGAAAGCCCCTGGCTCGCCAGGTCCAGCCCTGCCCGCGGGCTCCGGGGCAGCTGCTCAAAGTTGCTCCATCAGCCCAAGGAGCCCAGTTCCCAGAGCCGCCTACGTCCCCCCGTTGCACAGCGCCAGCTGGGGAGCGTAACGTTGCCCCTCTGACATTTAGGGCTGCGTTTGCGCTCAAAAGCCATCCCGTCCTCCCCGCCTGCAAGCAGCACCAGCCCCCAAAAGCTCACCGGTTATTATCGAATAGGCACGACGGTGACAACCTCCCCGCTGCCAGCCCCGAGACGTCCGCTCCGTTTTCCACCGACACCGCTTCTCATAAATGGAAATGGACCCATTAAGCGGACATTTCGCCATAACCCTTCTCCACCTGATGAAGGGAGGAGAGGCTGGCGGAGGCGCGGGCGGCCGTGAGATCGTTTAGGGAACTGCTCAATGAGAAGGCAGGGCATGATGCGCTGTGCCCTCGCTTTTAGCCAGCGCTTCCTCCTCAGGTGCCGCACTTCGGCTCGTTTCCATGACCATCGCTGCTCGCGGCCACCTGGCCCTTGGCGTTCGGATTATGATTCCCTGTCGAGCTGGGGAGCCGAATCCAAGGGCTGTCCTCTGCATAATGCCACTGCTGGGAGCAAAAGAGTTGCTTTTCTGGGGGAGCTGCAGAAATCTTTAGGTGAAATGCTATTTTTTAGCGTAATTAGCAGTTGATTTCCGATGTAATTAGTCGCTGTTTCAGTTTCGTGGCTGGGGCATGCGGATGGGAAAGGGACAGGTGGGACTTTTTTTCCTGCAGTATTTGCAGAATGGCAAAAAAAGCCTCTTCCCTTTTCGTGAAATTTATTCCAGGCTGCAAAAATGCCTGCCTAAGTAATGAGCAAGTCCTTGAAAATCTATCTGGCAGTGGAAAGGTCTTACATGTAACCATTAGTGAAGTTAAGACTTCGTCTTTTCAAGTAAACCCGACATCACAGCCCGTGAAAGCTGCGTGGTGAGTGGCAGAGTTGTGTTCTGTTGTATCGCTTGGAGTTGTCATTAAATTTCCACAGATCAGTTGTGCTTCTCCGAGGCTGATGAACGATCTCTTTATCTCATCTTAATTCTGTGACACTAGCGTCTACAAAATATGTTCCACTGTATGGCGAGGCGCTTTGTGGTGTCTGGGTAGTGGCTGTGAATGACTTCCAAGGAACCGTCGGAAATTCTGCCCTTGTGATGGATACGTAAGACCAGTATTGCATGAGGCCAGCTGTTCTTTGCAAGCCACATTTGAATTCAAATATATGCAGAAAACTTAGCCTCTACAAACAGCTGAGTATACAATTTATAGTTCAAGTCAACAGCATGTTCAGTTGATAGATTCTCAGATATGCCTGGCTAGATTTTGTATGCGTAATGATTATAAATTGCACTTTTTTACTCCGTTCTGAGCTGAAGTTACTGTTATGATTTAGGTATACAACTAAAACTGCAGCAGAGCCCAGAGACCCTCTTGAGGGCCTTCATGCGCTGTCATTGTTCAGGTATAATGTATATTCATCCTCGCATCAGGGAGGCTAGAGATAGGATGTATGTTATAGCTCTAACTCAAAAGACTTAAGTCTTCAGCTCAGACTGTAGCGGGTCACCGCTTTTAGCTCTGAAAATCCTCAGTTCACTACCTGATACTTTGTGCCTGATGTCTTTTGCACAAGTGGTAATGAAGATTTAATCCTGGTACTTTAAAGGCTAATAAGTGGCAACTACGGATGAGATTGCAAACCAAAACATAGAATATGCATGTGTTTATATTTGCATTTATTACATTAAGTTAACAAGATTAAATAAATGTATTTCCATTTTGAACCACTTGAATCCATTGCTCATAAGCTGAGATTCCTGCTTTAGTTCTGTCTTTAGGAAGACCTAATTTTGCAAAGCACAGCCTGGGTGTAACTTTAGGCATGCAGGCATTCCTCTCACTTCAGTGAGATAAAAAGTACTCCAAGTCAGAAAGACAGCTAAACAAATTAAATCCCTGGCCATTTCACTGGCCTTGTCACATCTCTTCACCTTCTGTGTCCTCCTCTCCAGCGACACTGCTGTCTCTTTGGGCTGGGGCAGGTCCGAGCCTGATTTCAGTGGGGGCATCTACAGCAACGACACTTAAGAAATTCCCACTCATGTTTTGCTGGGCTACCAACTGGCGTATTTAAATATAGGTGTATTCTCCGCTGCCTGTCGAGGTACAGCTCTTGCAGAATCACAGAACGGTTGGGGCTGGCAGAGACCTCTGGAGATCATCTAGGCCAACCCCCGTGCTCAAGCAGGGTCGCCTAGAGCACGTTGCCCAGGACGGTGCCCAGACAGCTTTTGAATATCTCCAAGGATGGAGTGGAGACTCCACAACCTCTCTGGGCATGCTATTCCCATGCTGTGTTACCGACTTCTGCTCACCTGATCCAGGCCTCTCTCTAGATCCAGGTTTTCAATTTTAAATGACCCTCAGTGTAATGACGGCTGTATTCAAAGCCGCAGATGAGCCTCCGTGCGTTCAGTCTTTTACCCGCACACCTGTGGAAGCGAATCAAACTTTTCTTAATAGCCCTTGGGAGCCTTTCTCCATAGCTAGCATCAAGCAGAGCATGAACGAGAAGGGCTAGACAGCCTGGAAACCTCCAGCTCCCCGACTCTGGGCACCCACCTCAGTCGTAATCCAAGGGCCATTTCTTCCTTGTTGCTGCCAACGCAGCCGGCTGCTGGGGAGAGCTGCAAACACGGGGTTTGGCCCCCACTGTTGTGCTGCCGTGCAGCGTGCAGGTGAGGCAGCCTGGCTCTTCCCTCCAGCGCGTGGTCCCTCTCCACCACCATAGCAGAGGCCAAGAGGGCTGCGCCTTTGGACATGTCTCACGCAGAGGCCCTGTGGCGCCAGAGAAAGGTGACAGGATGAAAATCCTGAGAGCCAGGTGAGGCTCGAAAGGGTAAATATGCTATGAAAAAAGTTAAAAGAAGGGAGATTTAAGAAATGACAGGTTGGGAGCAGTTAAATCCGAAGGAGAGCGTGGCAACCAGATCCACGCAGAACAAATGAGCAGTAAGGGCATCGAGATATGAGGAGAATGAAATGGAGCGTGCGAGAAGGAAGGCTAAATAAGAGGCATAATGTATTTCTTGGTTTTTATGCAATGTTAGTAGTAGGTTTGCTTATCTTATCCAAGTCTTATTCAAGAAGTACGGGCAGCTGCAGGAGAGGCTGTAGCATAGCACCGTTTCCGGGCTCGCTTTGGATGCGCTGGAGCGATGCCTTCTCAGCATCCAGTGGGAGCGCTTTGGGCTCCGGCACCCCTTTGCTTGCGTGGAGTTCACCGGTTTCGGCTGCTGTGGTGTGGCGGCACGAAAGCCTGCAAGGGAACCCATTCGTGACTCCAGATCTACTGCGAAACAGCAGATCTGCTACCCCAGTGTTCATAGGAAAAGCTTTACGGCTCTGCACATGTGTTCTTTGGAAATAAATCTTGGGATGCTATGTGTAATTGTACCTTTTAGCACTTGATTTTCATAATGGGCAAAAATCAAAAGTGACTCTTAGCATTAAATGAACAGACAAAGGAACAGAAGCAGCTTCTCATCAGTGTACGTCTTTAGAAGTTAACTCAGTTAGACTTGTTTTAACTTCTGTCAGTTCAATAACTAGCATAGCGTCACGTTGCACCACAGTGTTTGGAAATCAAATGGATCCAATAATGTACTTTATTAACAGCAAAGCTAATTGGCAGCACCAAAAGTCACAGAACCATTTTTTGGCGTGTGTCTACAACAGAAGTCTGAGCCAAGCTGTCCAAAACATGCGCCCCCCCTCCAAACGAAATCCTGAACGTCTCAGTCACTCCCAGGGCTATGTGTTTGCCCTCTAATGCTGGCACGTACAGCAGGCCCTGTCGCCTCGAGGTAGCTAAAATACAAGCAGAAAAGTGGAGGTTTGACTTTTTAGGACTTAATGTGATGCATGCCGCCTTTGCTTTTGGTATTTAGAATGGCAAAGGGACGTAATAGTGTAGAAAACCCAGCTATACAGTGCTTAAACTGCTGGAGGGGCTGGGGCCCTGGTGAGGACTAGAGGATTCGTAATTTCTGGAGAGATGCTTGCGGGGTCTCAGGTGATGGTGGATTCGCCTGTTCTCTGCCTATGACACCGAGCTTGGTCCCGTGCGGTTTGAAATGCTTTAACGTAGCTGAAATCTTTAGGCTTAATGTAGGAGTAAGTCAGTGAAACTTAATGGCTTGTGACTACAGGCTAGACGGTGTAAGGCTCCCTTAGAGTCTCACACTGAAACTGGGGGAAACTTTACTCGTTCATTCCATATAATTTAATTTGCGACTGTAAGTTTTCTTCATAGAAGTAATATTCGCTCCATATTTAATATTTTGGGCTGAGCTGCCTGCGTCATGGCATGACGTTCATGCACGCCGGCTCATCCGCTGAATAAAGCCTGCAAGTACATTTTGTGTGGCTCATGGCCACGTTTTTTTAAAAACTTTGTTAGCACTGTTTTGAACAGCAGTAAGGTGTATGTCAAGCTGTGCTGTGCCGAAGTTGTCCAGAACTCCTGTTCGCCATCAGCAAGGGGCAGGGTCCGGGAAGGAAAGCTCGCAGGTCAGCATGGCTCCTCTTTCCATCCAGCTACAGCCCAGAGCAGTCACTGGGAGTCAGGAATGGCAAATCGTAATAAGCATCAACGAAATCTTTAATTAAAAAAAAAAAAAAAAAGCAGAGAGAATGGAAGAATTGGACTCCCAGCAGTGCTACGGGTTTTACACGGGGATAACACAGGGCATCCGTCTGAGCCTTGAAGCTGTGTACACATGCCACCAAGTAGGATCCGAGCTCCGTGTGACCAGTACACCATCTTCCAAGGGAGGAGGGTAAATATTAAAAGTGCTACAAGCTAGGGAAGGAGTCAGCTTTTAATAGCTCTTTAGTGCTATTAAATTGAATTCTGGTTAATTAAGCAGGCAGTTTTAACTGAGTAATGCTATTTTGCAAATACTTATGAATAGTATCTATTTTTAGTACATCTGTCTGGTATAATGATTGCATAACGAACCTAAAAAGGAAAGGGTCTAAAATGAGGTATCTTTGTTTGCTTCATTTTTTTTTTCCTGAATGCACCACCTTGTCTCCATCTGTGTGCACAAGATCATTCTCTGAATCTGCTTTTTTAATTAGAAACACATACACGCAGGCTATAGCGGCATTATTTTTAGAGGAAGGAAAAAGTATTATACAAAAATAAACTTTACTGATTTTTTCTATTAAAAATATAAGATCGCCCTCCCTTTAAACAGGTTTATTCCCAATTTTTGAGCCTAACGGAATAGGAAGGGATAAGAGAAGTACTACAGTCAGCCTCTTCCTTACCATGGAAGAAAAGCTTGCATTTGAGTAAGCAACACCAGCAATGTATCCTTGATAACGCAGACTTTTTTTTTAAGCACTATGACTTGGATACAGCTACAGTTTATCTTGTGGCAGGATTGTATAGTTGTCAGGATACCTTCAAAAAGCTACAGAAAAATGTTATTAATGATGAAGCTGACGAACCCTGAAGGTAAGAAGAGAATGTCTGGCCTATTAGCTGCTAAAAGTAATAATAGGCTTTATGTACGGATTGATGCTGCATAGTAGGGGACAAGGGAGGCGCACTCGCCATTGTGCTCTGCGAGAACGTGATATGTCTTGGAAACGTTTAGTTTGCAGCTAGGTCCTGCGTTTGGCCCCGCAGTCACGCAGGTATAGCTAACCAGACGATTTCAATTCTCTTTATGCATATTTGATTTAGAGGGCTATAACAAGGTAGGGGATCTGATTTTTTAAAATTATTATTATTTGTTGAATTGCAGAGCTAAATTTTATTCGTGTGGAGCAAAACCAGGGATTAGTGTCCGCTGGGGTGGTTGTGCCTCGTCCAGCCTATGCTGCCTGGCCTCAGCGTTGTCTGGCGACTGAAGCAAGAGATTTGGTTTGTAAAGGTCTGAGATCTTGGGAAAACTCCAGCAGAGCATTTAAACACATACACAGTCTCATTAAAACAATCTGTTCAGATGTGGGAATGAATCTATGGTGTTATCCTTGTCCCTGCGCTAAACGCTCCTCTCCTGCACAATAGTAGGAAAAGTAGATTCAGGAGCAGAGTCAATTATAGACGGACACGCCGTCCCCCGGGGAGCGCGAGGTTGTGCAGCTCCAGAGAAAGCAGGAGGGCAGATGTCCTTTGATTAATGGGAAACCCCACGTATTTGGGGCATCTGGCAGACAGGCAGAGCTTCACTGCTGCTGCTGAGCGCCTTTGGCCCCTGCTTGAGTCCGTAATTGCTCGGCCGCGGGGTTGCCACCTACGCCCCGTCCTTTGTGCTGGAGGGCAGCGCGGACGCCCCGTTTCCGCCGCCTCTTCACACCGGGCAGCCCCGGCGTTTATTTGCCTGAGTTTGCCCAAGAGCAGCATTTCCGAGGTGACGTAGAAACGGCCCTTTCCCGCGGCAGCGCCTGCAGCCGGCGCTTGACCCCCACGGCAGCGTTTGCGGGGTCCCTTCGTCACAGCTGGCCGCGGGGAGCTGGGTCCTTGCAGAAGGACAGGCTTTATAAAACATTACTGTACAATATTCACATCTGAAGGGCTGGTTCCCATTTTTTCCCCGTTGCTTTCTTAACAGACATGTGTCTCCTTCCCCTTAAAGACTCAGTTGTAGTTAACTAAAATGCCACTTTGAAGAGCAGAAGTAAATGACGCTGTTTTCTGTGGCTCCTTTGTTGCTGGAGTGAAAAGCTTGGGAAGATAGATGGGTCGTTCGGTTTACAAAAGTAGATGCACAATTACCCTATTCGCAATTTCTCACTTAAAACATAACCGAGAAAGGGAAAAAATGCAGATGCAGCTTGCTAGCTCGTATATTAGTATTTTACCAGAAAACTCTAAACATCAGTGGGTATCTTTAAGCATGAGCAGTGGTGTATTAACTTCTCAGCCTTGTGTGCATGGCATCACATATGCCATTATCTTTCGTTAGCTGACTCATGACTACCCACATTTTAGTACTCACATAATTATTTATAAGTAAATAACAGGGTAATGTTTAACTTTTTGTGGTGTAAAAGGAATGGTTTTAGGTCTTTGCTCATTCAAGTGGAGCCTATATATATATGTATATATATGTGCAACTAACTAGGGGTGCAACTAGGGGCGGATCATTTTACATAAATATATTTTCATGCAAATACTAGGGCACGGTCTTCTGTTCTTAAATGCAGAAAAGTTATGATTTAAATCTCGGCAGATCACCCACCGCTCCTTTGTAATTCGTGCCTTGCAGGCAGGAGAGCCCCCAAGCCGCAGTGGAGGGCAAAACAAATTGCGCGGAGTTTGCCCATCCGCGGGGAAGGCTGAGTGCTTGGCCAGCGGGGCGGTCGAGGGCCTCCTGGCCAGGGCTGAACATCTGCCGGTGCCTGCTTTTGGTGGCCGGCGGCCGTTCCTCGGGCCAGCTCCGGCCCCGGCTGAGCAGTTGTCAGCGCACAATAGCCACATCTTGTCGATGGGAGTGCGGACTTTTTAAAGCAGTCCCTGGGGAAACTCGGCAAGACAATGGCTACCTAAAGAAGCCATAGGGCCCCTTTATAGTGGGAAAAGAAGCATCTGTTTAAGGTCTAGTGCTTGAAGTGGCTCTATTCCACCCGTGGGAGCTGGGCTTGTCCTTTTTAATTGCCACTTCCATTGTTGGGCGGGAATGTAACACTTTGAAAGGGAAAAGCAAATAAAGTTGATTTTTCTTTTTAGCACATATGTGGCCTTTGCTGAGCTTGTTTCTCAGGGTTTGCTGCTCTTGAACTATCTGTTTCTGCTTCTGCTGCCTATCTGCTACTCAGATAACAGGAGGAACGCTGTATGAACGTCCAGAGCAATTACAGTTCTTCCGCGGCCGTCTCTGAACTGTGTAGCTGGTCCTGCTCCTCATTGCACCAGCGCTTCAGAGGGAGTGGGAGGAGGGCTGCGAGAGTTCACTTGCCGAGGGGTCACTTGGGTGCTAAGTCAGCATTCAGCCCAAGCAGGTTTGTGGGTTTCGAGACTGTCGAAGCAACTGGCAGGAGAGCTGCTTTTTTATGTCTCTCTCAGGCAGGTAGTAGTAAAATGCTTGTAGAATACCTCAACTGGTTGCTCTTAATCGGTGTCCACCATAGCAGAGTTGGGGCCTGGGGGACACAGGTCTGCCCTGCTGCTGCCCATCCCAGGAGAAGGAGCAGGAGTCTAGGTGGTGCTCCAAAGTTGGGACCTGGTTTTCTTTACATCTGTCTTCTCCTCCGCCACCACACTCAGGTACACCTTGTTTTCCTTGAGGTGCTCCTTTGCCAGCCCCAATAAGCATCGTATTCGCTGCCTGGATGCTCAGCAGAGAACTGAGCCCAGACTAGTTACAGCCAGAGCTCTGTTGATACCAGAGGAGGTTTAGCTTGAGCAAGGAGGGCACTGTGGGACCACCCTGCTCCGGATGGCTCTTCTCCCTTGCATCTTGAAAGATCCTTTATGAGGTCCCAGAATGGCCTGTGAAGCTAAATGAAGCCCTCTCCTCCCTCCTCATAGAAGGAGCTTAAATGCTGGGAAACCTCCTCCACCTGATAGATATGGGCTAGGGGGGGTTGGTTCTTCAACCTCAAACAACCCTTTGCTTCCTGGCTCCCTGAATTTCCCTGTGAAAGGCGGCACGTTCCTGTGTATCAGCATTGAATGAGTATTAATTACCATATGCATTGTATCAATAGATCTGCACAGTTCACAGTGATCAACAGCCCTGAAGACAACTTCTGCTAGTGCAGAGGGAAGGGTGAACCAACAGGCCGTTCTGCAGCCGTGCGTGCTGGTGCCTGAGCTGCAGCCACATGCCCCTGGCTTTCCCAAAAAGCATCTCCTCTAACCAGCATTGTCCAACTAAATAGGCAAAATATAACACTGGAAGAGAAACAAAAGAACAGAGTTGGAGAAATTTGCTTGGGTCATATAACAGGCAGAAATGGGGACAAAACTCCAGAATTTTTTAGACCTTTCTAGTGTCTCCTTCAGCAGATTACATTTCTCCTATGTGTGCAGGCTTATCACCATGATTAGCATATTCCTACACTGCTTCATTTCTGTTCTGTAATGCATGTGAAATGCTTCACATGTGCAGACCTCTCTGTGAGAAAGCTGTGTTGCTTTATTGAGTATGATTCCCACATCACTCCAGTTAAACATGATTTATAAAAAGCATGTTTCACTGTGCTAGAAGATAAGAATATTCTTCTCTAGTAGATACTGCAGAATGCTGTTTTAAATATTTAATTTGCATTTTTGTTTCAAGCTTAATAATAATATAAAAAATCTCTAAGAACAAAGGAGATGCTTGGCAATGGGAATTCTTAGTGCTTTAAAGCATGCAAAAAGCATGGGGAACATATTTGTCACTGACAAAGCAAAACAGGAACTAAGCAGGTACTTTGTGTCCAGGTTTGTTTGCCAGCAACAGGAGCTATGTCTGTTTGGCCATTTGGATGCTTTTTAAGTTAGCTGGTACATGATCTTTCCTCATTCACCATAAAACACGAAAACAAGCTCTGGGGATCTGTAAGATATTTTTTGTTAGCCTTAAGTACTGACCAAATGGCTTAGCAGTTATTATCAAATGAGGAAGGATTAGGAAGTCATGCATACACTGCCAGAACGGGCTTTCTATTCTTTTGACTCATTGCCTGGACTAAGTGCTGTTTCCTTGATGGGACTATTTAACTCTTTAAACTGAGAGAGGAAATTCTTCAGCTAATTGGAGATGGACAGAGGCATAAATGGCCTCAGTCCTCTTTGTGCTGCCATTAACATGCAGATCGAGGTTTCCTCTATCACGCATGCTTGCTCCCACAAAGGAAAAAGAGCTTAACTGGGCAGGCCTCATCTTACTGCCCAAATTAGTGACCTCAGAGCTCAGCTGTTTGGAGGTGGACCAGAGATCAGATGCAAGTCTTAACGAAGAGTATAAAAAATGTATTGCCCTAACTTCAGAGTCGTCGGTTGAGAGTGAAAACAGAAGTACGTTGTCCATGTGTGCTTCAAAGGACGCTTTTGTCCCAGCTCTCTTATAGTAACAGAGCCAAAACCTGCTCAGTGTTGGCATGTCCATGCTGGGCACTAACTAACCCAGGCTCATTATGTTCAAGTACAGCAGATTTGGACGTCAAAGCGTGTGTGTAAAAAAAAAAAATCCCATGTTTTTATTTACAGGAAGCAGCTTAGTTAGTGCCATTACTCAAAAGAGCCCGGCTGATTGCCCCTGAAAATACAGGGCATATTTTTAGCCTTCGGAAAGGAGCCCGAGGAGTCGAACCTCTGGTGGCGTCCTGTCTGCGAGTGCCCTTCGTGTTGGGGTATGTGTCCATCTGTCATGGGCCCGCAGACACCATTTTTTGGCCAGTTGCATTAAGTTTGATAAACTTGATCATTTAAAGGGAAGAAGCCCTCATGGGTCTTGTGAGGTAGGACCCATTTTTCACCTCTTTCTGTAACGCTCTTATCCAGAAGGATGCTGTGGAGTGGTATAACACTTTGCCTTATTTTAGCATGAAATCAGAATTGGACGTTGTTTTCACTTGTGCCTGATGGATATGAACTTCTTTTCACTTATATCATTGCAAATCAAGAGTAACTAATGCGTCCTTGACACAGCTTCCCCTAATGTGGCTGGAAGAGGCTCGGGCAGACGACGTGAAAGCAGTCTTGGCAACATCTGATATTCTCACTGCACTGGGAGCAGCGTAAACAGGGAGCCAGGAAAAAGCTTTGGCTTAGTGGAAACTTCAGTTGTCTCAGAAGAGCTTATATTCATCTCTGACCTCTTACTCGACTTAGGGAAGCAATAAAACAATTTTATCTGAAGAAGTAATGCGGTTACAACCTTTGGAATGATGCTAAGATCATTTAGGACTAATCTTATTGAATCTTTGGGAGGCCTGACAGCTGGAGCCCAGCCTTTCGCTATGGAAAGAACTTAAGCAGAAAAAAATTGCTTCAACTTTCCGTAGTTAAATCCTAATAGGCTTAGTAGTGGGAAATAAAAGCAATTCATTTCATGTTACACTAGTTTAAATGAAAAAGAAACAAGTGGGAAGAGAGAGAAAGAGGCCCAGCCTTTAAAATTAGCCAACTTTTCATGCCTTTTTTCCCTCACCGTCCTCATTTGCTGATTTCAGGCTTGTCAAAAGCATCAGTTTAGGCCTTCAATCTGGTGACGGTAATGAATTTTAATGGCAGCCCACGTGGCCCCTTGACCCGCGGGATTAGCGGAGCCTCCTTGCTGGCAGGGTGCTGAGCGGCGGGAGCTCACGCTCGGGGCGGCCGGGGGGCTGCGGCCGCCCCTGCCCTTCCCCGGTGCGTGAGAGGCCAAATTAAAGCTCAGGCTACGAAAACGAGCGGAAAATTCAACCTGTGTGGGGCGACAGGGGGAGGAGGATGCCTTGCTGCCTGGCTTGTCAAGTGGAGGTCTCCGATAGCTCCTCTTGACTGGATTCAGCTTCTAGCATTATAACCCAGCCTGGCTTCCTTAATTTGTCCTTGTGACAAAAAATTTTGCGATGCAAAATAATAATGCCGCTCCTCTTAATTAATCTGCAGCAGATAGAGCCTCACAGAGTGGGGAAATCCGAGTTCACCGTCAAGGTTGTAGTTGTTGCCACAAGATGATGGGAGTTTGCCATTCTACTTTTTTTGTTATTTAAAATAAATACAGACTGTGGAATGTCATTTTTTGTTTATGGTAAATGTAAGTAAAATAAAAACACGTTATTAGCGGTTAGGCTGCTATATTGATAGAAAACCGTTGGAGTTTTTAATTAGAGCAGAAAACAAAAGGCGTAACAGTAAATAGTGATTGTCATTGATCAACAGTTAATATTACTGCGCCCATTAGTAAATGCTTCCTGTTTCCTTCTAAGAATCATTAATTCAAATTTAGCTTTTAAAGCATATTCTAATTGCCACATAGTTTTCTTTCAGAAATACTGACAGTACTGAGGAAGTGCTTTAAATTCCAGCGGTGGTCTCATGTTCTTTAGGTGCAGTGCTACTATTTTCTCCCTGCTCAGCTGGAATAGGAAATAACCGATACCAACTTTGGGGGTCACAGTCTGTTTGTGAGTTTAATTTTTTCCATGGAGGCCACTGCACATAAGTAATAGCAGAGTTAGGTAGTTATGAAATGCTGCTTTTCTGATAATAGAGAAATGTAAAGTGAAATATTTGTCCTTAGAAGGTAATGGGATTTTTGCCATTAACCTCAGTGACAGTAAGTTTTTTTCCATGATACTTATCTTAAAATCCATTCGTTCCTTCTTTTCTTTCACACTGTAATGAAGAAAGATAACATTTACGTACTAAAACTCTATCTTGCTTGCTTTGGAAGAAAATACTAGGTATTTTTAACACTGCTTGAGTAAGTCTCCTGCAGGGGAGTAGGATATTAAAAGTGAGAAGAACTGTCCGAAATACCTGCTTGTTTTCCTCTGCTTGGACCCTTCCCAGTGCTGCTGTCACATCACTGAAGCATGATGTGAATTTCAAACGAAAATTATGAGAAAAAATATTTGCGGTCAGCAAGCAATTAACATGTGCATATTTTTTCAGAGGGGGACTAATTCATTGCTTTCTAGTCCATAACCATTTAGCGTGCTGTGTTATAATCAAGCAATGGCGCTGCTTCCACCTGCTATAATAGGTGGTCATTATCATGAATTCCTCAGTGCTTCAAATAGAAACCGAGTAATCCAAAGAAGATGAAAAACTGCTGGGTCCACAGCCAAGTTGCGAGACAGTAATTAATGACCCTCATATGCATCTCCTGAAGCAAGAGCACTTGGGGCTCCAAAGAGATCTCGTCTCTCAAACTGATAGACTTGGATCACCACTTGCATAGAAACTTTCCTTGAATACCTAGCAATGAGTTATTAGCGTTGCAGAACGCACTGTCTTCCCTAATTTATTACTGAATTGATTTAGAAAGGTTCTGTGAATGTTAGGAAAGTTTTAAATTCACTATTTTAATGGCCTCCAAGCACAAAGGCTCCTTGATCGTTCGCCCAAAATCAGCAGGAGATGGTACTTCTACAGCCCCCTCCCCTCCTGCTGCATTTCAGCTAGATACCATCCAGTCTTCTCCTTCTCCTGAGATGGTGGGTTGTTGTGTTTCTACTGTGTTCAGTCCCAGAGGTTGTTAGGGGAACATTGGCCACTGATGAGCCAAACCGGTGCCCAGGCTGCCTGCTCCCTGCCATCGCGCTTGGCATGGGTGACGGGTACACTGCAGGCTGGATAAACTCTTCCAGTTGCCTGCTCCCAGCTGTGTGCCACCCTTTATTCAAAGGTCCCAAAATACCGTCAGAAGCAACAGTGGGCACCACCATCTGCCGTATAGCATTATGATCTCTTCTTTGCACAGCACGCAGAACATGGGGGATCAAAAACGCAGAGTATTTGCCTTCTCGCTCTAGAAAGCTGCCGGCAGAAGTTGTTTGCAGAACGATATAGTCTTGTTTATGCAGAGAAGTTTCAGAAATCACAGGCTGATAGGAGTTACCTTCTTTTAGTGCTGAAGGAGAGTCTGTCTCGTCCCACTTGTACTCTTTATTACTTTGATAGAGATCTAAATTTTACTAATCTATAGCTTTCCTTTGTGAAATGTGTGCATGCATTTGCTGGCATTTCATCAAAATTGTCAAAGACCTGTGCATCCTTTGAACAGTCCTCAAAATTACTTTAGACTCTGCAGCCTGGAGGAATGGAAGAACAAACTGCAGTACCTAAAATTGATTTCTTCAGCTCCAAAAGTGCTAGATGAGTTTTCAAATGCCATTGACTATAGTGCTAAAAGGATAGTATTGTAACTTTGGCACTTAAAATTTATAAATTGGTTCCATCTTTCCCTTGCGTTCTTATTTAGTTCTAGGTTATCTCAACTTAGGTTATCTTAATTCTAAAAAGCAGCTTTGAAATGGCATTTTGGGATGTACTGTTTGCCGATTGTCACAGAGCCCATATCACATTAGCTGTTTACATGCTCAGACTCAATTATCCTGCCTGTTTTGAGAGCTTAGAGCAGGCTCTCTGCTGCTTAAACACCGTCATTGGCAGTGAAGATGCTGCATGGCAGACTTCATCAGTTTTGGTGCCCATATCTTCATTACTGCTGGATCATTCTGCTCTTTATGCTGCACTAACTCTTCCGGAGACAAAGCACCAGTCTTCATTTTTCCCTTGGGGAAATCTTTTTGTAATAATTGTAATTACTATAAAGGACAGCTGGTGTGAGTATCTACCCAGAGCCCATTAAAGTCACTAAAAGTTCCTTCTGGTTCATGAGGTCAAACTAGGACACTAGGACACTGTCCGGTTAGTAACTGCATGGCAGTGCAGCATACAGTGAAGGACAGGAGCACGGGCTGCAGCATGTGAGTACTGGGAACAAGGCGTCCTTAGCCACGGAGATCTAATTGCAGAATTATTTTCTGGGAGAGCTTGGCTGGATCCAATTTGTCTGTCTTCAGGCAATGCTGAAAAATAACCTTCAAAAATGCTTTACCACAACGGGAAGTATGACGCTTACCGTACAGCCTGGCCCTCCATCTTCCATGAAAGGCCATAAGCCAACCAGCGTACAAATCAACACAGCAAACCCAAAGCCAACCCAGCCTAGTTTTCGTCTTTTACCTTCCAGACTAACAACTGTTCAAGAATTCAGGTCAGCTGAGAGTTTAGATGCAGGACATAGGATTTAGAAAATACCCAAACACACACAAAAATTCATGTGTTTTAAATGTTTAATTTTCACAAAATTAAGCTTTTCAATATTTCATTTTGAGAGGAACTTTCTGTTTAGTAGGAAGAAAATGTCAAGCTTTCCCCAGCAAAGCTGAAACATCTGTTGCCTGACCATATCTGGGGCTGGTGGAGGATACATGCCATGGTGCAGCATCCTGAGTGCTAACATGTTTGGCCCAGGTATCCTCATGACCCATGCTTGCACTTCACTCTCTTATTCCTTCTCCTGCTAATTCCAAAATTATGTTTGCAAAGATTTTTTCTCCCATAACTAATCCATTAAGCTAGAGTTCAAGGATAAATACTGACAACATGCTCTGTTAACTTAAATTTGATCTTTGCTGTCTTAACATGCCTGCAGTAGAAAATCAATAGAGGAAATAGAGAGAGAGGGAAGACAGAGAGATGCCCCAATGGGGTGGAGAATGCCGGTGTCTTTACAGTCATTTTAGTTTCCAACTATCCATAAACTCTATGTCGTGTTTCTAGAATATTATAATTGCCTTTAATCAGCATTAATGTTCTTGGGTACATATTTTGAATAGAAGAAACAATAGAATGATAGTCTTTTCATAGCATTTCATAGTGCTCTGTTAATTAATTATAGAGTAGGAATAGTTCAACATCTCAACATGTGAACTTCCCCTTTGCTATTGTCTCGACTTGTGTGGAAAAATCCTTTCGAGTGCAATGGAAAATAACTTCTTAATTTTTATAGAGTTTACTGTTAAATTATACCCTTGCATAGAACTCTAAGCAATAGTTAAAAATTTACTAGTGTATATTACATTTTCAGTGTTTTCAGAAACTCAGATTTCTGCAAAAACTTAATAATTTTCTGTAGACACCTTTTGGCTTCAGTCCCATCAGCTTTGTTTAGCAGATTCCCACTGAGATAATGTTATCAGTAGGTTTTACCCTAGAGTCTAAAATGTGATGACTGTTCCCTTGATATTTTCCAGTGCACATTGTGGCCATCAGGATCCCCGTCAGGACCCCCGTCCCATTATTAGTGTGACATCAGAGCACCCCAGGTGCACGTTTGTTGTCTTGTTGGGTGATTTGGCCTTGCAGTCAGCTATCTGGTAGGTGAATCTCTGAGGACACTGACTCAAGACTGGGGGGCAGTTTATTACAATTAGGGCACTGCCCGTAAATCTCCCTCACTGGAAAGAACAGAATGAGGAGGAAGAGGGTTGTTAGGAGGCTTTTTGAGCAAAGAAGCCCTTGCAAGAGAGTAAGAGCTATTAGAAGAGAAAAACATCTGAATATCTTCTGCTATGAGTGGAATATATTTCTCAGTAGCCCCTATTGTGATTTTTCCCTCTCTCTCCATCTGTGTGTTATATGTCTCTCCTGACCTCTTCGGCACCGATATATGGTACAGCCTTGGGTGCTGTCTGTGGCCAGATTTACCTTTGGATTGTTAGGGGGCTTTTTCCAGTGGTAAAAGTGCGCATCACTACATAGAAAAAGTGATGAGAGAGACTCACAATAGCTAGAGGCCTCAGATAGCTTCTTACGGGGCATATACAAAGACTGGAGGAAAGGAATGATTTACATTGGATTTACACCAAATTTACACTCCCTAGACTTACGCTAGATACACACTCACATGAGAATTTTTTTGTACGTTATCTAACCTATCCAATCAGCCAAACACATTGAAGTTTCCTCATTGCTACTCTAGCAAGCATTGTAGTAGAAGGTGCCCAAAATCAGAAGTAAATCCAGAATGTGTAGTTAGTGTGAGGAACAGCATTTAATTTTTCAGGCTGGAATTCAATTTCCAGGATGCTTTAGACAAGCACGGAGTATCATCTCAGCAGATAAGTCCCCAGAGTCTGTCTCAAGAAGTCTTCTTCATGTAAATTGGATAGAAAGTGAGCCGGGCCAGCGCTGTTTGCTTCGCCAGCCCTTTTGCAGCGTGCCCACTCCAGGACGAGCTGCATTTTGCATGAGCATCTGCAGGAGGGCTGGAGTTAGGAGCTTCTCCATGAACTCACCTGGCCACCAGCTTGCTCTTCTTGTGCCGTTCTGCAATGGGGATCAACTGCCTTTCGAGACACATCTCTGCATCCTGAGAGACAGCAGCTTATCCTCTCATTAAAGAAAAGCAGAGCAAACAAAATCCTTTTGAGTTTCTGCATGCCAAAAAATCAAGGAGTCACCTCTCCCAGGCCTTTTTTTCTCGGTGCTGCAGAGAAAATGGGAGAGACTTCAAATTATGCTCAGCAGGCTTAAACACTAGCTTTTAACATCTCCAAATTTCTAGCAATGTTTAGGAAGAAAATTAACCTTCACACTGAAATAAGCAGATTAATATTGATCATACTTTGAGATTTTTCTGTTTACCTTTTATAGTCTTTTTTACTTTATGTTCTCTTCCACTATATTTCTCTTTTCACTTTGTGCTTCTGGCCAGACTAGCACTGTGAAAGTACAAAAATTTTATTTTTCATATTATTTCTGGCCTTGTCAGTCATGAGGAGATCTTTTGGTAATCCTGTTGGTAAGGATTTTGGCCAAGTTTTATAGGAATGTGGTGTGTAATCGGATCTAAAACATTTCCGTGTTTAGACTTGGGACCTCAGGCTGTTGATGGTGAATATAAAAAATAATGATGTCCCAAAGCTTGTGATGTCTCAGCAGTGATGACAGGCGGGAATGATTCTGGAGCCTAATTTTCACTCTGTGTACTGCCTGTCTCCCCAAGAGGGATGGCAAATGAAGGACCTTTCCCACTTCATGGACACGTGTATGGGCATAGCACACACCACAGACAGAGGTGCAACACATACATGTTTATTGGCCAGGGCAAAGTACATGTTGTCTATAAAAATCAAAAAGATGTTGAATGATATCAGAAATGCAGTGTAAACTGAAGACAGGGCTGGCACCTGGCAATTCCTGGCCCTGTGGCCAGCAGGGCAGAGTGGTGTCCCCCTGTGGTTGGGGACACTAGACTTGTGCGTCTATTGAATGTACATTTTGGTTTAGTGCTTCTGTGCTCCTTGTGGGATCCTGAGAGCTTAAGAGGTGGTAATGGTTTTTTCAGTCCAAAGCCATGGAAAAGGCTGTGTGACAGGGCACCAGTATGGCATGAAGCTGAGGACATGTGTTGCTTAACTGGAGACATGGGATGAAGGCATGCACGGGAATGAGCGTCCAGGGCCTGCTGGGATCGTGTTGGAGGGTTGTGGAGGTAGACAGAAAAAAAAAAAAAAGGCCTGTTTTTTTCATAGTGGTTATGAGGAATGGTCCTTAGAGTGGATTTTCTGTGGATCCACAACCAGATTTTTTCTTGGAGGGAGCTGGTGGGTTCACTCCAGAAGAGCATCCAGAAATGAAGTAACAGGGCCAGGAGCTACCCTACTTAATGGTGTTCGATTCCCCATCATGCGCAGAAGAACTGCTAGAATTGGACTCCCACATGACAGAACAGACTCACTGTAGCCAACTTACTCCAACTGTAAAGTAACAATTGGTAGAAAATATGGGGAAAATACCATTTTACTGTCTACTAGGTGGACCAGTTAGGCCAATGATAAGGAGTCTTCAGCAGTTATGGGCAGATAACAGATATACAGGTATTACAGATATACAGATACGGGCAGTATTAAATACAGATTATAGAGTGTAATAGAGGAAAGAAAAAATCATTTTCATTTTAGAAAAATTTTGTGCGGTATGATTTTGCAAGACTCTTTGACCCCAATGTACTGGATATTAAATCACTCCCTGATTATTCGTATTTTGAGATTACACAGAAATTTCAAAAGGGATTGTGCTAAAATCTTCTTTGCATTTAGCAGTGCAAGACTCATCCACCTCCAGGCAGGAAAGCGGCTTTCCCTGGGTGTCTTAACAGAGAAATGTAAAGGCGCACATCAGTGGGGTCGACTTCCCGGGCTCTCTGGATTCCAGGACAGTTTATTATATTATTCTTGCTTATTCACGGAGCAAACAACAGCCTTTCCCTCTTCATGCCCCCATTTACAGTGCACCTTCTGAGAGCTGGGATGGTTTCACAGCCTCACCCACCGTCCCGTGCCTGCTGGCCTGGCCGACACGTGTTGAACGCATGTGGAAAGCGAGGCTCCTCCTGGGGGTGGCTGGTCTTGGTAGCCCCTCACGTGCCCCTCTGAGGCTGGGCGTTCACACTGCAATTAAATATTTACTGCAGAGATATGGACGGCACAGGTAGCCCATCAAAGCCAAAAACGAAGTTCTCATCAACCTCGAAGCAGAAAAATTAGTGCAAACTTGCTAAAAACAGCTTGCCAACACATGCCTTCTAGAGGCTGAGAAGGTGTTTTCTGTTTATGGAGATGACTGGGTGATTTACATGTGCAGTTAAATAAAACATGTAAGGCCTGCATATTCAGGTAGTAGTAATTATTTGCAGCAATGAGGATAACACTCTTCCGGTTCTCTCAGAACACTCAAGATTTTTTTGTTGTTGGAAGAAAAGATTTTTCATTTAAAAGAAATTAACAGTCTAGCTATATTGAGTTAATAATTACCCAGACGTATACTATTATAAATGAGTCCAGAATCCTCTCCAAAGCAGAGCTCAGAGACAAAGAATACTTCCAGCCTACAGAACCTAAGATCTATCAAGTGCCTTTATTCTACTTCAAAGATATGTATACATATTTATCCAAAAGTAAAAAATATGACTTTGAGTAATCTGACATTTTCCCATGTCCCAGATGAGTATTTAAGCTACTAGATATTATGAATTAAACACGTTTTTCTTCTTTTTTCTTTCCCACACAGACCATATATCTCATAGACTCGAAAATCTTTTACAACTGGGGTTTCATTAAAAACTGATGCTTTCTTGTGAGCAGTTCAGATACTGGTATATTGACATTTTCATATAAAAAAGCATTTTGTAACAGAAAAAAGACCAAAGGGTCATTGTTCAGAACACTCATGTCGCAAGCAACCATCCTTCAGTACCGGTGACTGCAGTTGTAGCACACCCAACTTGTACAGCATAGATGAAATAGGACCATTCTGTAATTGCAATCGGACCAAAGTTTAGATGGGAGATGTGGGCCGGTTCAGTGCTCTAAGTTTTAACTAACGCACAGCTGTGCCAGGTGAGAAGTGTCTTGTTGTCGAGGACGTCAACTGGAAATGTGGCCTTAAAGTCATCCAGTTGTTAATTATTTTTATTGCCTGGCAAAGGATTTAAGAGAGAGGCTTAGTGGAAAATTTGGTTCAGCTCTGGATATTCAGTCTGTTTAAATAAAATCACTGGAGAAGTCTATATCCATTGTCTTTTCGTGGTTGCACAAAGCATTTGTTCTGTTTATGAGAAGAAAGAGTTGGGTTTTCATTTTTGGCAGCCTGCCTTGCAGACTCCCTCTAGGGACTGAAAGGCGTGTAGTGCTCCTTTCCATTCCTGTATTTCTGGCCATGAGAAGATATAGATGCAGCAAAAATACATTCATTTCTGAAGTTTCGGGGGTCTATGGCTGATTTTCAGAAGACTGTGTAATTAGGGTCCTCTTCAAAATGTACACTAGATGCCTACTTATTCTGTACATGCATTTGTTGTGACTGCAAATGCTACTCATATATATATATATATATTCATATATATAGAAGCAGCCAACAGTTAGGTGTCCCATTTAGCTAGGAAATGAGATGCATGGATACCCAAAATATATATATGTATAATTTATGTATTGCAGCACTTTGAGTACCATTTTAAAATTGCTTGAATGTATTCATTTTTGCCTAGTATTTCCAATATTTCAAAGGGATCTCAATTTGAATGGATATATGAACTGTAAAAATAATAATTGCATTCCCTGTTCATCTTTTTACATTCACAAGTTTTCAGATTCATGGTTTTGTACTTTGAAAGCTCTGTGTTTCATAGGAAAACATTATTCATTCATGCAGCTCAGTCATTTGATTGTCTAGGCATCCAGAAACATGCACCCAGAAAAATTAAAGGGAGATTTTTAAAACAAATTTAGATTGGTTGCAAACATTTTTTTTTGAAAAGCTACTTCAATAGCATTCTTTGAAGTTTATGTATCTGCTGGAAAATTAAGCAAGCCAGGAATTAAGACACCTGAACATGGTGGAAATATATCATTTGAGGGATGCAAGGCTCAAAAAAGCATTGGTTAGAGATAGTTTAGGCTATTCTGCCAGAGAAGCAGGATGCAGATTTTCTGTTCTGCCAGAAATCCCTTCCAGCCCCGCGGTAGTCTGACCCGATTATTCATTGGTGCCCTGTTTCCTATTTCTGCAGCAGAGGAATTAAGTTTTACATCTTTCATTCTTTTTTTCTTTTTATTAATGAGACTCTTGATACGGTTGCTATAACATCACCTGTTTCAGTCCATTATATTTTTCATAGACATTGGTAGTTAGATATAACATTGTTATGCCTCCTCAGATATGTAAGATTGATGAGGAAAGTGGGTATTGCTTTTTTCCGTGATTTGCATACTGAATTATGAGGGTCATTGCTTCTTCCATGAAAGCGTTTCCTTTTAGCAGCAATATTTACTGCAATTCATTTAGGAAACCAATAGCTCTAATTTTTTAGAGTGAAGTGTGGGGTTCCGGCTCTATAACTCTAATTAAATTCAGTGGGAAACTTTCAATAATTAAAACCTATTTTTCATTGGAGTTGCACCTCCATCGCAAAGGGAGCAGGAAAACTAATTAAGAAGAATTCTGATTCACTGAACTCTTGCATACCATTAGACCACTGATTAGCAGAGTTGGAGCAATGTGAGAAAGTGCAGCCCTCTTACGCGGTTTTGTATGGCTAGAGATAGGGGTGAAAGGATAAAGTGAAGGCTAAAAAGGAAAGGACAGCTATTCCGAGTACATTGACATTTATATATGGGCTAACCTGAATAAACTAATCATTTTGAGGACCACGTGGCAGCGAATATTTAGCTTGATTGGTTACCAGGAGCAGAGAACTGGGAGCTTGCTTTAGATTTTATATAAAGTCTATATATTTTATATAAAGTTTTATATAAGTCTAACTGGCCTTCCAAGTTTACTTTGACCTGCCATAAGAACATGAAAATTAAGATTGTGATGCTTAATTAGAAAGACTAAGCTGTGATCCAGCTCTTTAGTCTTGCACACTATTTCTGCTTAAAGATAAGGAGGAGGAGCACTGTGGAGGAGATCAGACGAATGTAGTTTATCTGGAAAGGTGTGCAATGGAAAACCGGTTTTGTTCTTGCTGTGGAGGTGTGTGTCTCATAACTCATGCAAGAGGTGACATTTTCACCAGCAGTAGAAATGGCTTGTTTTACATTTGTACTAGAAGAAGATGAGCAGAGTGTTTTTAAAACCTTGTTAACCTCTCATGTAAGAGCACACTTCTGTTTCAAACTAATAATAAAATTGCATCTTCTTTCCTTCATAAGGCTGCCGAATCCCAGGCAAAGAAGCTGCTTGGTTTTTCAAGTGGTTTGTAGACATGGAGAGCAATGGGATGGTGCATGGAGCTGAGAGGCTGGTCTGGGAGCCCGGGTTGACGGGGAGGTCCCTGCAACACAGCCAGCGGCAAAGCCCACATTTTGCGCTAGCAGAGCTCCTTGCCCCCAGGGAGTTTCCTGTGTTTTTTCTAAAGATTCGGTGAAATTTGGTCTCTTGGGGCCAAAAGTTTCTAAGATATCTCTGCCCCTGAAATGACGATAAATACATGTCTTTTCTGCATATATAGCTACTGAGTTGCCAATTATTTCCACCTGCACCTGGCGGGTAGAGGAAGGCACCCCTGTTTGTGATGTGCGGGGATGTCCCATGGTGGGAATGGACCTCCTGGTTCCTCCTTCCCCTTTCACTGCCCAACGTGAGGCTTGGCGCAGCCTGTGTTCTGTGACGCTCACTGAGCCCTCGCTGGCCTCTGCTTCCGAGTCCCCTCTCATCGATTCTGGGCTAGGTGGGAAAGTCTGACCATGAGGAAAAACTTCTTTACTGTGAGGGTGACTGAACACTGGAGCAGGTTGCCAGAGAGGTTGTGGAGTCTCCTTCCTTGGAGGTACTCAAAAGCTGTCTGGACAGGGTCCTGGGCAACGTGCTGTAGGTGATTTTGCTTAAGCAGGGGAGTTGGACTAGATGATCTCCAGAGGTCCCTTCCAACCTCAACGGTTCTGTGATTCTATGAAAGTCAGGACTAAAAACAAAAGGCAGTGTGAGGAAGAGGAGCAGTGTGAGGTCCAGGTGTCCTTTAACTTATCGCTTTTGGACGGATCGCTACAACAGTGAGCAGCTAATCAAAGGTTTCCCTGAGGCAGTAGAGCACCTGGCCCCATAGGGGATCCCAGCGCAGTGAGATGGGTAGCCGGTAACGCATGCAAAATTTACTTTTCCGTGATGACCCTCAATTGTTCCCAGGTGCCTTGGTTTGTATACTTTCTTTGGGTAACACATTGCCACTTATTTCTACCACATCTACTGGGAGTCAGATTATAGAAGCACAGGCCCAAGTGTCCGGGCTGTTCGATTCGCATGCCCTTAGACTCCTTATGAAACAAAAGAAGCCCACTGCTGGCATTTCTGCTGATCACCTTTACCCCAGAGGGACCTGAAGGGCAGGAGAAGACCTTCTGTTACCAGCCAAGGATTCCTTCATTTCTGTGCCTGAGTCTGGACTCATTTTTCCTGTTGATACTCAGTGAAACATCTGGTAATCAATCTATCTCATATCTGTTTTGTGAACTTTTTAGTTTCAGTGCTGAGAGAGAGAGATAACAACGGAGCAGGATGAAGCAGGGGCTGCGTTGTGCCTCTTGCATCCTGGGAGGCGATCGCCAGCTTTGACTCCAGCCTGAGCCGACAAACGTACGCTGCTATCGGTGTAGTGCTGCTTCTAATGCAGTACAGCTGGTGTTGCTGTAATGTTACACATTAAAAATATATGCTATAATGATGACATCTGTCATCTCTGTGTCTCTAGCAAAGACCTGCTTGAAAATGACTCATATTTTCCAAAAGTCCAGTCTGACAAATCTAAAAACCTGTGATCATCTTCTCTGTGTGACCTTATCAGAGGCCATTTTTTTTTCCTTTACGATTTCCTTTCATCATAAATTCAAGCCATTTATGCTGCTTTTTATACACACATTTATTCTGAACACTGCAAATATTTTGACAAGGTATTACTCTTTCATAAGGTTTCTGTAAATACAATTAGACTAGATGTAACTCAAAATGATGGTGGTCCTTCTAAGACTTTCTAGACTTCCCATGGGTGCTGTTTAGTCCTTTAATTGCTTACTAATGTAAAAATATCATTGTTAGGATAGTATAAATCATGACAATTCTGCCCCACAAGAGGCTAAGAGCAGCTCAAGATGCTGTAATTAAGATATACTAATAGAGCTAGCAATTTATTTAACGGCAGCTTTTAACAAGGTTGAAAAACGGCATCTCTCATATTCTACTGGAAGCAAAAAAAGACAAAGAGTAGTAGGTCCTGCTTCCTGCAATAGGCTGGTTATCTGTGTTTCAGTACTCGTGGGGACCGTATAATAAGGGAACTGCTAAACCTGCTGATGTGGATTTTACTGGAAATATCTGTCTTCAGATGGCTTTGTAAATCTCAGATATTCTTCAATAGGTACATTGAAAACTTTGAACTAGGACCTCCTGAACTATGTTGAAATTATTCCGGATATCTCCGTACAGGATTAGAAAATGTAAGCCTGGTGAGCTGCCTGAGGATTTAGGATCATTTGTCCCCCTATCAGGCAAGTTTTGACCGTTGGATACGGTTGCAAGGAGCGGTTCTCTTGCCTCAGGAATAGAGACGGTGACCAGTAATGAGCTGGGTCAGTCCTGTTGCCGCTGTGAGCCCTGCAAGGATCTGCTCCCACATTTACCCTCGCACAGCTGACAGCGGGGTCTGACCGAATTTCCCAGGTGGGGGGTAAGCACAGATCACTTCTGGGCTGCAGAACGGAGTGACGGAGCAGGGCTTTCGCCAAATCCCCCAGGCCATGCCTACGCAAGCACGAGGTAGGCCGTGGCCCTGCCTTTACAGGCAGGCCTGGCGGCGTGCCGAGGTGCCCCACGGTGCCCAGAGCACCGGGGTATCCGTGTGCCATGCAGGGAACCCCCGAAAAATCCCCGCAGCCAGGCTCAGGTTTGCAGAGCGGCTGAGCACCCACGCGGGTCTCGGGCTGCCTTGCACGGCTAGGGTGAGGTGCGCACGTCTCAAGTGGGACTTAGGTGCCAGTATCCAAAATGGCTGTTAAAACTGAGCTATAGCTGACAGTTACAACTCGGTTCATCCACAGCCTCAATTTTGCAGCACCTGTTCGCCATTATAACCTTAATTTTGTTGTCCTTGGGTTCCCCGAGGTCCCAGGCTACGCCGACTCTACTTCCAAAATTGCTGCAGATTTCGCAGGGCTGGACAGACTGTCACTGGCATCACAGCTACAAACTGCTTTTGCAGATACCTTAAATACGCGTTTGACCGTATCTGTCAGCAGTTCCTGGAGCAGGCTGGGGACTCCCTCTCCTGCCCTCTGAGAAGAGGACTGTGGTTACGCTGCAGCTCTCGGTCCCTCCGGACAGTCGGGTCTCTGGGCACCAGTCGGCAGCATTTCGGGCGGCACGCGCTAACCACGGACGGGAGGAATTGTCGGCTCGGTGGGGCAGTAGTTAGGGTGTTTTTGCCGTTTTTTCCATTTTCCCCCTAGCGGGTTTTGGAAGGTGCCTTGCTGCTTCTGCCGCTCGCTGCGGCGCTGCCCTCTGCGGCCGGGGCAGAGAGGAGCCGGCAGCCGCGGCCGAGGGAAGGGGCCGCTGCAAAGCCTCAGCCGTTTGCCCGCGTCAGGCCTGCGGTCAGCCTAAATTAGCCTAACGAGCCCTGTCGTAAAAGCCTGTGAATATTTGTGGGATGTCAAAGCTAGTTTTCAAACAGCAGGGGAATATACCGTGCTCTGCAGCATCATTTCCCTGCCTGCCTAAGTCGCCCACCGGGCACGTGTTATGGGTGACCTCCTCCCGACCGCACAGTGCACCTTAAGCCCTTCGGTTTTTTATGGCTTTCTCTAGCCTCAGTGATGTTTTCTGTGGTGCATTGCCTGATTCCTTAATCACGGTGAAAATATTTTACCCCAGCGAAGGTGGTGAAATAACTAGCGCTGCACGAGGTAGCAGTAGATTTGGGGCTGCGAGAGCGACGGCGGAGAGCTGTGTACTTTCCGGGGTGCCTCCCCGTCGTCTGTGTACCAACCAGAGCAGTGTTATAACTTCAACGCAGTGGGAGCTGAGTGAGTGAAGTGACGGGTGGATCTCTGACTCCTGACACTGCCATCCCTCAGTAGTGTAAAAAAGCTCATGAAGAAACGCTGTATGATTTTGAGGCGAGGTTTCAAGCCAAACACACTCTTGTTATTTTTGTCAAGACATGGATGGATTTGTTTTTTGGTTGTGGGAGTGAATGAAACCAGCCCAGCCACCGAGACGGTAGTCGGAGAGCTCCTTCCCGTGCTTGGGACCGTTGCGTGGCCACACCGCTGACCTTGATGCCGTGAGGACCATCGGAGAGAAGGTTACTGCGTGATGGTTGGAGGAACCATGAAACCGTGTAGGCAGAAAACTTGTTCAAACGCAGAAAAGCAAACAGTGAGGGGACGTGTGTTCCCCTCTATTTGCTTTCAGTTATGGCAATACGAGGGGCTGTTTGTTCTGTTAAGTTAAACAGTTTCAGACCAACATATAAGTGATATTTAAGTTGAGGGTATTCCTTTTAAGAGCTGAATAAAGTAAAGGCGTTTTATAGCAGCTTCAAAAAAAGAGCAACTTCCTGATATTCTGATACATTATATACTGGAAACTCAAGATACTGCCAAGTTCTCCGCTGGTGAGAATTAGTGCATATCCACTGGCTTCAATGAAGCCAGAAGAACCAGAAGAAACCCAGCGTGTAAAGCACAAATGGATGTAAGTGGGGGATAGATCCCAGGAAGCCATTAAAAGCAGAGCGAGGGAGTGACAAGGCAGGCAGGAAATCTGCAGTTACATCCCTGGTTCAGCCGGAGCCAGGTGCTGCGAATCCTCTCGCATGCTCTGCAGACCCTGGCTGGTGGCACACGCTCTTGCCTGGAGCCCTGCGCTGATTTTTAGACACAACACTGAATAATTCAAATCCCTCACTGAAGAAGTGCATCCTGATATTCTAAGATTTCATGGCAGAAATGATCCTGGGGGCTTTCAGTTGCAGGGACACGTAGGTATAAAATGCTCTCCCTTTTCCAGTGCGTGGCGGTCTGATTTTGCAATGCTCTTTGATGAGTTTATGTAGAACATAAAACCAAACTTGCCTTTGGGTGCATCTGCATGGATTGCGCGTACCTACAGCCCTGATCAGTGGCTCTGTCAGCGGAGAGTAAAGACAAAACCCTGCCCGCTGCGCTGCAGGACCGAGCTGCTCCGGCACACAGACAACTCGCCCCAGTTTTCCGAAGCAGCTGAGCTAGACGTCGAAGTCCTACTGAACATGCAGGCTCCTCTCGTTCAGACATCTTTTAAAGGTTGCTCTAAACAGACAAATATATGCAGCCTAGGCAAAAAGGGGGGATTTCTGATGCGTTCCTGTTGCACACCCTGTTAGGAGTGCGCTTGCGCCCGGTTCGGGAAGCGCGGGGCCGGGGGCCAGGACGGTGGGAGCCGGGACTCCTGCCTGATGGGACGTGCCGGACTCAGCCTCCCTTCCAGACTCTCCTTGCTTTTCAGTCGTATTTGCACTTCATTTCACTGAACATGTATATCTGATTCATTGACATCTGTTAAGGAGGCAGCGGGGAGTAAGCCGTGCATATGAAATTTCAGTGAATAGCGTCTGCATTTCAATGAGCCAGAGCTGTTGTTACCTAGCCATTTATTATGTGGCCTTTGGGGCTCTGACAGGCAACACCCAATCTGTTTCTCATCAGTTTAAATTCCAATATTTACTTACAATTGGTTCACTATAAAGACTTTCTTTAAGGTCGTGCACGTCAGGTTCATGATGAAAGTGTCTCCTCTCCGAACCCAGCCTGCAATTGTTTGGGCATTTTGATATATAAAAAGAGAGCGTAGCAGAGAGGAGCTGGGGAGGGGAAGCTGATGCTGAGAGCCACTGTGGACCTCGGTTTGGGCTGTGCTGCTGCGGATGACAATAATAAAGGGCCCACAACAGCAAGAATAAAGCCTGGCCTCATTGGTGGTAATAGGAGTCACCAGGCGCTCAGCATATTTTTGAAATCCTGACCAAAGCCAACAGTTTTAAACAGCTTTTTTTAAACCCATTTCCATGTCATTCAAGGGGCAAGAATTTACGCCTGATCCCTGGGGAGCGGATGGGAGGCTGGTGGGGGGAGGGTGGGTGCCTAGGGGTGGGGAGGATGCTCGGGGGCAACTCGTGCATCCAGGATTCGGGGGCGTTGCTGGAGCCAGAATAAGCCGCAGTTGCAAGAGCGAGCAGGTCAGTCCCTGAGATCAGTTGTGTTTGGTCTGCCTCATTCCCGGCCTATTTTCTGGGATTGCGCTTACAGAATCACAGAACGGTTGAGGTTGGAAGGGACCTCTGGAGATCATCTAGTCCAACCCCCCTGCTCAAGCAGGGTCCTCTAGAGCATATTGCCCAGGATCGCGTCCAGACGGCTTTTGAATATCTCCAGGGAAGGAGACTCCACAGCCTCTCTGGGCAACCTGGTCCAGTGCTCTGTCACCCTCACAGGAAAGGCACATCCCTGTAAAGGACATCCCTGTCCTAATTCACATTTAGTGGCAACTGCCCAGGAGCACAAAATCTGTTCCCAGTTGCACCAGTGCGACCTGGCTCGTGACTGCAGGGTCATTCCCAAGCGCATTGCTGCTTTCCATAGCAGAGAGCAGTGAGACTATTTGGGGGGGGGGGTGCCAAAAGGCGCGCAGAGCAACCAAGAGGCACCCAGCATTTACCGTGCTCGCGATGCGCTATGGGGCAGGGCAGCCCCCGGGCCAGCCTGCGTGTGTACAGCTCGCATCAGCCCTTGGAGACCCTGCCGCGGAAGAGGCGTTTTGCCCTGCAGGGACAGCGGTGTTGGTGGCAGCTCTGCTGGTCTCCCGGGGACTCTCATCGGCGGGTTATGCTGTCATGTGCTTGCCAGGCACTTTCTTTCCCCGTGTCTCCTCTGACCTCTCAAGCACCGTCAGCTGTCTGAGGCTGCGCGCCGCGCTGGCTGCATTTCACCTGCTCTGCATAGCCATTACTAACTTCCCAGCCTGTATTTTTCACTAGCAGTGAAAGGCACTGCAATAACGCCGCCGGGCGGTAGCTAGACTCTCGCCTCTGCAAACGCAAGTGCGATTGGGATGACAAGGAAACTCGATTTGTGCCTGTTCGCTTCCAGTCTTTCACCCCGATGCCTTTGTGTCAACTTCCCAGGAAAGGTGGGAGGTGGCCTCACTGCTTGCCATGTTCAGAAGTGGGCTAAGCAAAGAACTGGCAAACGTATTGCAGGGAGCGCTAGTTCTTTGACAAGGGAATGGCTTCGGTGACGGGAGATCCTTTCAAACACCTGCTCACTTTACCAATGATTTCCGCTACGCTTCAGTAGGAGGTTTTCCACCTGTAATGTGTGCCCCATATATAGTGACAGTATAATACTAACATAATTGTCATTAGTTTTCCTGTCTCTTCATGCTGAGGAGTATCATTGCCGGTGACAGGGAGCAAGCGTTCTGATTTCCTTTCACCGACTCAGCAGAATGACAACACACCTTTTATTTTCTCCATCCTACATGCACAGTAAATGCCTGGAAAATGCCTGCAAACAATGCTGCGCCGCGTTCCTTTGGTAATGCATGGGTGCCTGTGAAATACTCATGAATTACAAATGAAGACCCGGAACAGAGAATCTCTGACTAGGTAGCAATGGATTAGCAAATTAGGATGTGATTTGTTACATAGAAATTTGCTGCTTCCTATTTAATTTGTAGGATTTACCATTTTGTGAAGGAGGCGCTGGTCTTTAAGGTTTAATGTAAAGTAGAATAAAAAAAAATGGTTTTACAGATGTCATGCAAGATGCAATAATGGATCTTGCTGGGAAAAAATTATTTAAATATTCGTGATACTTTGAAACTAAAGCACCTTCAGACTCTCAAAGTTGCATATAAATATAGGGACAGAATGCAGTTGCGCTCACAGAAAGAACTGCTACATTTTTATGCCTAGGTAAAAGACAACTGAATGACAGGAAAGTTAAGGGCAGCTTTTGTGAGGGCTCTTTTTTTTGAATGTCATGTTAAAAAAACATAAAATATAGAAGACTGTCAGAAGAAACGATCAACCATAACTCCATTGGAAACCAATTTGTGAGTATCCCTTTGAGCAGCATTGGGCATTTGAGCCCATATTTTCTGTGCAAAGCATGGGAGAGACAGAGCCCCACATCTGGCAGTGCAGTGTTTATGATGGTCTTCATTTGCAGTGAAGTTTCTAGCTCATCTCCCTAGTTTGCAAGGGTGTCTTCCTACCTCCAGCTCCAAATATTGAGCGCTGCAGCATGCGGTCTGTGTCTCTGGCTCCCCTGAGACCTTGAGACAGTCATTTCTGGACTACCAGCAATCCTGTGGGGCTTTTATATGGACATCCCACAAGAAGATATTATTCTGTTTATCCTGGATTGTGAGGCCAGCACTTCTGACCTAAACTGGAGTGATTGAATCTCATCTTTAGAACAGGGTGGAGGGAAAGTGAATGGCATGCATCAGAAAATGTTTAATTTGTGTTTGATATCTTTAGATTGCTGCCAGCAGTTCAAATGAAGCTCAAGACTCCTCCAGAGAATTAGCAGGCACTTTCAATTGCATTTGTTTCAGTGATTCTCTTGTGTGTAGTGAGAGCCTATAAGCTAGAGAAGGAGGACAGGGTTGGGGCCAGAAGAGAAGGAGGATAGGGCTGGGGCTAGGAGAGCAGGAGGAGAGGGTCGGGGCCAGGAGAGAAGGAGGATAGCGTTGGGGTGAGGAGAGCAGGAGGACAAGGCTTCAGCCAGGAGAGCAGGAGGATAGGGCTGGGGCTAGGAGAGCAGGAGGAGAGGGTTGAGGTGAGGAGAGAAGCAGGGTAGAGTCAAGGTGAGGAGGGAAGGAGGATGGGGTTGTGGTGAGGAGAGCAGGAGGACAGAGTTGGGGCCACGAGAGCAGGAGGATAGAGTTGGGGTGAGGAGAGCACGAGGATGGGGTTGGGGTGAGGAGAACAGGAGGACTCAGTTGGGGCCAGGAGTTGTCCCACCCTGCTCTCTCTGAGAGCAGCTTGCTGCATGCCTTGGCCAAGCGATTTATCCTCTTCTTGCCAGCTGTGTGGAAGACTCCCAGCTCAGACGTGCTGTGAGCGCTTCGAGGTTGTCAGTGCTCGGTGCTCTCGGGGCAGGGCATGATTGCCTTTCAAAGCCAAAGGGAAAGCATTCAGGGCTCCATTTTTAAGGCCGTATTTTCACCTTGTTCCCCTAGCGCAGGGTCCAGCGGTGGCTGCTAAACTGCAACACGGGAAAATGTCGTCCCAGCATCTCCCGAGTCCCTAATACCTGCAAAGGGATTAAGTGTAGGGGTGGATCCCCTTTTTGCCCAAAAGCCCAAGGCAGCTGCAGTACTCTCTTCAGCAGGAGATAAATGATTTTATGGCTCTTCCTGACACAATTTTTACTCCTTTTCCCAGGAGATTGCCTGCATCTCCGCACTGAGGCATATTCCTACGGTGGGACTTTCTCTGCCTGTGTGAAGACAGTGGTCCTCTTTGTGCAAATTGTTTGAGCTTTCAGTGGGCCAGGGCTTGGTAACAAGCCTTCCTGCCTCTCTGACTCGTGACCACATGCTCTTCCTCCTCTTACTCACAAAATACCTAGTATTTTATGAGTTAGTAGAGTTCATAGGAAAGGCTAAAGATAACCCTGTCCTCAGTCCCCATGGTATCTCAGGTGCTTTTGTGGGTGATGGGGCTACTAGCACCGTCTGGCCCTGGGAAAATAAACCGTCGGTCTCCGCCGTCCCGCGCGACTGCCAGAGCCTTTGGGCTCCTGGGGAAAGTGTTATTAGAGAGGAGTGATACTTCTCCTTCCTCCAGTTAATCTAGTTCAAGCTTTTGTGCCAAATGAAAAATCTTTGGAAAGCTCAGCTCAGTGATAGGTTATTCATAGATAAAGACAGTTATTTAATCCATACTCACTATGCAATGGGGGGGAGCAGTCAGAAAACATGGCCTGCTATACGTAATGGTGAAATATTTTTTCAGCACACTTCCAGGGACCTTACAAGTGCCTGGTTGCACTGATGTGATATTGCCTGAAGTTTTATATGTACAGCCCCGCTTGGTACACCAGCTGCTTCTGGGGAGAGAAGCTGGGGCCCCGAGGCATAAATTCCTACGTATGCTGATTCCTGCGTTCTTAGTAACCAGACCTTGGGGAGACTTCTCCACACCTGGAAGTATCTTTCTTTCTCCATCTTCCTCATCGGTACATACCACATGGCTATTTCATCCTCTCCATTTTAACAGCAGACTTCTGAGTTGTCTTTTGCAGCCAAGACCTTTGGCCTTCACAGTTTTTACACGGAAGATTCATTTTGTCAGTAGGTGTCAGATAATTAAGTGAAAAAATATGTTATTTGCATTTTCCTTGAAATGGGCAAAAGAGAATTCATTTTTGTCGTATTCTCTTTGTTCTTTATCAGGTTTTGGTGAGCTTCGTGTTTAATTCAAATTTCTTTCTGCTACAGACAGGTGAAATGTGTGCTGTGCAGTGTATCGCTGTGGGAGTGCAGGTCCTTATTATCGACAAGCTGTCATTTATGTAAATCCTTTTCCACATTATCATTCCCAAGTGGGGAGAGAGGATTCCTGACTCCAGGAATCATTATCCAGCAGATGAGGAGAGATGATCCATGCATGAAGGAGCCTGGTCTAGGTGGGAATTCTTCCACCTTTATCTCTTCTTTGCAGCTGAATTTCTCCAGAGTTGATTCATGCAGGTCCGGGAGACTACATACCACTTCAGTGTCTAGGTAACACTGTCAGATACTTGCTTGGCTGACGAGCGAGCAGCTTCTAGCTTTTGAAGGATACTAAATTAAATTAGAGTTGCAAGATCCCAGTCTGTTCTCTATGCAACAGCGACTGCATCAGTCTATCTGGATTGTAGTGCTGTTTCCACTTCCACGTACTCACGATATCCTTCTCTGACACTTTGCCAGCAGCTCACCAGTTTGCCTCTGATGCCTGCCGTTACAGACAGACGAGCGAATTGCTCTTCATGCCAATGGTAGATCTGTCAACCGTTTATTCTTCTGCTTCTTTCGGCCTGTGGAGAGAAAAAAAAATAGTAAGAAACAGTTGGGTGGCATCGGATTTATGTAGTGACAGTGATTGGGAAAAGGTAGCCCAGGGAGATCATTATTTTGTTCGAAACAGTGCAGAGGGAGGTTGTCTGATGATGTAGAGGCTGGACAGGGGTTTCTGAGTAAAGGATTAATTCAGCGGCATAAGCTTAGGGTTGATCTGTGATCGTCCACTGCTGCGGGGATCTGGGAGATGTAAAAAAGCGTTGGGGCGCTCGTGCACCTGAGGCAGATTGGCAGCGCGGTTTCCGCTGAGCCCGTCGCATTCCCGCTCGGCGTGGGAGCCCCGCTGCAGCCCTCGAAAGCAAATGTGTCCAAAAAGAGGCATCAGATGCTCCTGAGCAAATACCTGTTTGACGCAGTAAGAAAACCACGTAAGCGTTTCTCTCCCGTCCTAGTCCATTAGTGAAGCTACGTGATACCCTCAAGAGTCGACGCTAGCTTTGCACAACCCTGTGTTAGTCCTTAGGGTTTTGCTCGCTGACCCGGAGGAAAGCGACTCACTGACGTGGATGGGCAGCAGCTCTGCTTCGGAGCGGGATGCATCAGGCCTTAAATATGCCGTACGTGCACGCGGAGGTGCGTGGAGACGGGCCTGGGCTATTGAGGATTGTTCTAGGTGGGAGTTTTGCCTTGCTCCCACTTTGTCCGTGTGCTCGCTGATGGTTTCCACCGCGATGGCTGATTGACACAAGCTGAACCCGGCGCGTTGCACGTGCCCGGGGCCACCGGGGCTGCACCGAGGGTGCAGGAGCATCGCCGCTGACCTGTCTTAGTTGTCTGTGCTATAAAAAGGGATAAAGTATATAACCTTCTTTATAACATAGTTTGAGAGCTAGGGAAAAAAAAAAATAAGTGACCTGAAAGCCAGGTATTACTATTTTAAAGATCTAAAAAGCCTAAATCTAAATCTAAAGCCTAAAGATCTAAAGTTATGTTCTGCAAATTTGCCTAAGCATCAGATACGATGCCAGACTGTTACTCGTGCTGGAAAAAAAGAAGGAAAGAAAGAAAGAAAGAAGCTATGAAACAGCTGTGATGCTTTTGGATGACTTGCTAATGTGTGCCTTAGTCTGTTGAAGAGGCCATTAACAAAAACCTGCAGTTTTCCCTGGAAGGGAGGGTGGGGTGAGACACAGGTACCCTGTCACCATGTTCGCACTGGCGGCTTGCCAATTGCTGCAAAGTGTATGTGCGTGTGTGTATATAAATATATATATATATTTACATATATACATACTCATGCGATCAGAGCACCTTCTCGGTTTTCTCTGGTTTCGCCATTTCTAAAACACCCATGCGATGAGTATTAAGCCAACAGTCCTAATCTTGCCATGTTAATAACTGTCTGGTTTAATTTTATGGAATTAAAATGGGATAAATACCACTGATTTTGAAAACAAAATGAGCTTCAACGTATTCCTCAATTTTCTGCTGCTTTCTGTGTAACACCCGTGCCAATCCGTTCCCTCCACGTGGTTCTAACTTGCTGAAGGCTTTTTTATCTATTGCACTGCAAAATCCCCGCTGCATAAGTATGGGCTGAATAAAAGCGTCAAGAACAGATCTTGCGAGAAGATCTTAATGTCTGTGCGATAATTATTAAATGATTAGTGTAAATAATGTGCTCCGTAAGTGAAAGATTTGGAGGTGTATTATTATAGAGCAGTGTTTATAGCAAAACAGGTAATAGCGTCCCAATTAATGTCACAGTGTGTGCTCATTAGGTTTTCAGCTGATCTTAGGAAACTTCATTCTTATGACAAAGAGAACTTTCTGGTAGAATAATAATAATAATAATAATAATAATAGTAGTAGTAGTAGTAGTAGTAGTAGTAGTAGTAGTAGTAGTAGTAGTAGTAGTAGTAGTAGTAGAATTGCCATAAATACAACCTTGACAGCAATACTGGGTATAGTAAGAAGTATACATAGCTAGTCTGACTATGCTGTCTCTTGCTTTCAAGGTTTAAACCAAGGTATAAAATGTGTTGAGCCTCGTCATTTATATCAGAATAAATGAGTTGCTCCAGCACGGCTGGTAGAGCGTGAAGCCCGTGTGGACAAGAAGGAGCAGCCCTGAGACGCGGCAGCAGAGCAGCGTGCAGGGCGGAAGGTGCAAAGAGGGCTCAAAGTTCACCGCTGAGCGTCTCCAAGGTCAGGAGCATCTGGTGGTGGCCGGTGCTGTTCAGGCACCGCTACCGTTCCCATCGCTCGCTGCACTAGCTCGGTGTTTACCCATTTCTGAGCCTTTTTTTCCCCCACTGTGGAGGGAAACAGCATAAGGAATTTGCCCAAAGGCTTTGCCAAAAGCAAAGCTGGCAGTAAAACCTGACTGTCATTTCCTAAATGACTTGGGAAATAAAACAGCGAGTATAGATACCAAACCTGCGGTAGCTACCTGCCTGAGAAGGACCTGGGAAGAAAGGGTTCAAACTCAATGCTGTAATGATAGCTTGGAGAAATGATGCCAAATCGACTGGATGAAATGAAGAAAGCGAAGGATACTTAGGAGAGAGACAGGGACAAACCGGGAGGATTTGCCCCGACAGCGCTGGTGCCAGCAGGGAGCGGGGAACGGCGGTGGGTCCCTTGTTCCAGACCCCACTGCTGCTGCCTAAATATAAGAATAGTTAAACCTTCCTGAACCTAAGGGTAGTCAAATACTCCCAAATGTAAGAACAGATATAAAAAATGTTTTCATCGGAGGTTCTTAAGCTCGGGAGATACCAGCACGCGTCGGGGATGCCCCGGCGCGGCGCTGCTCCTGGCTCCGCGCGGTGGGGACCCGCCGAGGCGCTTTCGGCTCCCGCGCGGCCCTGCCTCTCCTGCTGCCACTGCCGGGCTCTCCCGTGGGAAACGGCCGTCGCGACCTGTCTGGGCATCTGCATGATTAAGGGTCAAGCGACCTTCTGGGCTGGGGTGGCCCCGGCAGCCGCGCAGCAGCTGCAGCCCGGCGCGCAGCGCGGGGTACCGGCCGTTCCCGCTGCCTCCGCGGGGCGCCGGCGCGGCCCCAAGTCTTCGCGGTGGAGTAACCTTCTCCGTGGGCGCTGGGGAGACTTGAGCGCTCATAATCTAACCAGCCGCGTGGCCTGAATTCAACCTCCTGCCCAAGAGGGCCTGGCCCCCGGAGGAGGTTTGCCCCTTCCTTCCTAGGGGCGCTCTCTGTTAAGCAACAGTTTTGTCGGTCACTTGAGCGGCTGCCCAGGCCAGGATTAATTGCGTTTACGTCTCCGTGATGAATGCTTCTCAGCAAGCATCTTCATGAGGGAATCAGCAAATTAAACCACGCCGGTCTTTACGCTTTAAAAATGTGTCATCGGAAAGCAACCTTGGTGTTGCTTGTTGAGGCTGCCACGCTTAATGGATGTGCTAATTTGTCATCTCTTCTTGCTCTCCCTAGCCACCTCTGCACCTCCTCGTCCCTACCGCCCCCCTCCCCACCGCGTTTCAATGAAATATTCAAGAACAATCACTGACGATAAAATGCATAGGTAATGTGAAGTGACAGTTGTTGCATGTGAATCATTGATATTTTAGATAATTGCATTTAAAGTCCAGTCTCATAATGGCTGGTATTGATCGCGCGTAGGTAGCCAGATGTATTGTGGAGCTCCACCGGTGGCTGTGCGTTTCGGGTGTCACGAGAGCTTGTCCATCTGGGAGCGCTGACGTGGTGACCCCTCGAGGGCTGGCGGGTGGCAGGGCGCTCTCGGCTACGGCTTCCCCCATTTGTTTCCTCTGCAGAGCCGAGCGAAACCTGTCCAGCGAGCAGGAGTTTGGTGATCTTCAGGGCATTTTGCGAAGCGGTGCGTTGTTGCCAGCTTTCCTCTGGCAGCTGGCTGTGCAGCTGCAGCGTACGAAATGAATGTGCTGGTGGGCGAGAGCGGTCACACCAGGCTTATTTTAGATTGCCACATGCTGCCAGTGTCACTCGAGTTTCTAAGCGCTGTAATGAAGTGAAACACCTACACAATATGTATTTGATACTGTTTTGTTTAATTGAAAGAACCAGGCACGCTCTATAAATCTAATGGTTGAACGCCGTGAAGTAGAGGACTTGTTTGCATTTGTGCAGTGTTCTGTGATTCCAGCGTCTCCGGCTTCTCTGAAAGCGTGAAGGCAATGTAAAAAAAGGTAAAGCAAGCAAGAGGTGGAGAAATTTTGTCACGATTTTAGCATTTGCCCATGAAAGAGGTTGTAACAAGCTCAGGACTGTTTCACTCATAGCCCTTGTGTCTCTCCCCTTCTAAGCGCTGCAGCAGACTGCCAACCTGTCGTAGGAAATAACGCAACAGCAGAATTAAAGATGTCCGTATCTCAGGTACCTTGAGAAACAACTGACTTGTTTAATAATGTCTTTGATTGCAATTCAGCTGTCTTTCTTTTTAATGCAAACCAATCAGCTTTAGCTAATTACTTGCATCAAATGTGTCAAAATCTGGTAAGCAGGAAGACAGGAAATGGGATGCTATTCCCCCATCCCTTTCAAATTTTCAAAACACAGTGAAGCATGCTAACACAGTGTTTGCAAATACCGTGCCGTCAGGAGAGCGGGCAGCAGGCTGGAATGCAAAATACGCGGCTGGTCTGTACGTTCCTGAAACAATTAACGTAGGGGATGGCAGCTACGCTTAGGTACATAACTGAGGAAGCCAACACGCGTAGGATTTATTTCCCCAATGTTCCATTTCTTTGCTTTGGACCCCTTTTTAGCAGCGTCTCAGGCTAGGGACGTGGGCCAGATACATGCACCTTGCTTTGGACACTTCCCACTGCTCCAGGACTGATCCCCCCCTTCAGTTCGAGGAAGAGCCTGTTTTTTGTTTTTTTTTTTTGTTCTCCTTCATTTCCACCCTCTCTACCATGAAACTACTCCACAGCCCCAGCCGCTAAAGAGCTCCCGTCGTCTGAGGGCGTTCATTTCACCCCGGCGTGCCCTGCCAGGCTCGCGCTTGTGAACTCGCACACGGTAACTACGCTCTGGGTTTAAACCTCTGTAGAGTGCCAGCGTTTCATGGGAATCTTACACCTGCCCAGTCGAGGTGAGGGCAGGGGGCCGCTGGGCTCGCCCCTCCGCTGCAGCAGCAGCACGCGCCTGGGGACGCCAGCGCCTCGCTTCACTTCTCCCTTCCTCGATTTCCCTGTCTGCCCAGCAAGATTAATAATAACAGAACCTATTTTTCTCGCAGGAACGTCTTGGGGTTTTAGTTCATTAATGTTGATAAAGCACTTCTGGTTCTCCAGCGGGCAGTGCAAGATGGAATAAGGCAAGAGGGGAAATGAGGCATCTTTATTTTAAGGCCACTGGTGGCTTGTAAGGTGTCAGCGGCTGGAAGGAAGATTCTTTGTCTCCCTAGGAGACTCCATAAAAGAACGAAACGGAAAAGAAAGGTACTTTTATAGAGTCTCTTTCTGGATATTAATCATAGTCTTAAGTATTTACAGAGTGTCATGGTCATATTTACTTTCTATCCACAGTCTATCTTTTGCTCAAGCCACTGATTAATCGCCTGTCTGGACATCTGAAGTACTGATTAATTGATGACCCAAATGATGACCCAGAAATACTAACTAGCGTGCCCCCATGTTTAAATGCTCCTTTATATGCAAGAGGGCAAAACCTGAAAGTTTGTTTTGGTCTTTAATGTGTCCTTTAGCTCCTTCCCCAGATGGATAAGGCAGGATTTTTACAACACAAACTATCCAAAACGGAAATTAATCGCTCTTTGGGTTTTAAATTAAAAAACTACACATGATGTTTTGTTTTACTCAACAAAATATTTATTAGTGCATTTCCCATTTCATGTGCGACGTCTCTCCGCTGTGCAGACTGTAGCCATCCTATTAGCAGATGTTAATCTTACACGGCAGCATTGCAGGAGAAAATGGAGAGCTACATGCAGAACTGTGGAGACGTGTGACAAGGAAAAATAACCCTTTGCTATGTTTTCATAGCAAGAAGTTAAAGGGAAGAAAAAAAGCACTCGGATGCCAACAGGAAAGGAGACGGTGTTCAGCTACTTCTGCGTCCTTTAGGTCTCTCTTCTGGCCCTCCTTCTGGCTCCATGCGGGCTTCTAAAGCGGAGCCCTGGTGGGATCCTCTGCTGTAATTCTCTCTTATCGTGCAGTGCCTAAATAATGCAGAAGTGAGGAATGGAGATAATAGGCCTGCTGACGTCTGGCTAATTGCCATGCCGGCTGGGGGCTGCCTGGCAGCTGAGCAAGGCACGATTTGGGGACCGGGAACTTCTAGTGAACCGTGATGGACAGAAGCCATCAGAGAGAGACAGAGAAAGAAAATACATGTTTTTTCCCCCTCTAAATGGGTCTCAGTGGTAATGCCATCACCTCCGGTATCATGTGGCTTCAACCTATCAAAGATAACAGCTTCAAGGACAGGAAGGTGTGGGTACTGGTTAATGGTTGTAACGTACTGTCTTGCAATTGCTGCAGCTGAATTGCAGTATAAGGTCGAGACATCTCCTATGCTTTCTGCTGCTTTTCCCATTGAAGATTGCAATTAATAGTGGAAAAATTCAAGAAAGCCCCACCTCTTTTCTTTTTTTCTGGACCATTCCATAAGTATTGGATTTTTCCCTCTTCTGAAATTGTTTTAGATTTAAAAAAAAAAGACACTAGTGCTCACGCTTACCCAGTGATGACTCATGTTTGAATGACTGTCCTTCTCTCCCATCATTTCTTAGATTTGAAGTTCTTCCAGGTAGACCTGATGTCTTTTGCACATATCTGTCCTCTGAAGCACTTCTATACCATTAGTATGAATAATCATTCATTTTCAACTGTATGCATTGGCCGAAATACATATCTCTAAAATTATCAATTCCTTTTGCACCTTTCTGCAAAGAGAAAGTAAAGGTACTTCAGAAAGTACCTCAGTTTTGCAAGGAATTGGCTAAATGTGGCTAACTACATGTTCTATCATTAAATTTGCAAGAGAAACTAGTTTTGCAAATGCACATAATTCTGGTGTCAGTGGAAATACAGGCTCTTCAATGCGAACAAGGCATTTGGAGTAGAAAAGTATATAACGTTTTTGGATAAGATAAAAATTCTCTTGTATTAATTTCTGGAATGAGGTCATTTGAAATCCACTCAAAACTTTCAGTGCCAAGCACTGAATTTATTTCAAGGGGAATAAAGATTCCTAGGCACTCTTTCTGTTATTGCACTAAATAGTTCTGATATTGCCTGGAAATTAGATAATATTGTGTGTGGAATAATTTGAACTCAGTTTGTTTCTGGACGGGCTAGGATGTCAGACTGCTTCTCTCTCCTATGAATATAATATAGTCATTGATATAAATATTCTGCGATTACAGTCTTTCTTTATAAGATGATAACTCTGGAATAAAAAGGAAGCAAAAAACCTACAAGCTGCTGTGTAAGGACAGCTTTTCTGCTCACAAAGTACCCTTTTTTACCTTTCCTTAATCTCCAAGAAGTGTTATTAATCAGGATGGATATGATGTGCTTATTTTCACATACCTTTTATTTGTGAAGAATGGGAATGGTGAAGCATACTGCATGTTGTGTGTGCATTTACAGCAATATCTTGTTGGGAATGGTTTCTCTGGAAAGTATTAGAAAAAACAGGTAGAGGTGCATTGCTTTTGCTGGCTAACCGAAAGCTGAATAACGTAATCACAGCAAATAAGACAGAGTCTGTGATGAAATAAGCTCCTGTACTGGTCATACAAGGCATCCATGCGTGTATTTACTCTTGTGACTGGACGTTAAATAGATATGATCAAGAATGATATCTTTTTTCTAGAAAAATGGCTCCTTCAGAAACTTTGAAAACAAAGCTCGACCCTAAGGTGTGTAGTCAAAATCAGCTTGCTGTTGAAAAAAGGCTAGATACAAGATGTTTTTACTATTTCTAATGTCTGTATATCACACAAAGTGGAATTACTGCAATTTTTCTACTTTTCTGCAGAAATTGTATATTTTTGAAGAAGATCATTATGCAGCAAAGATAGCAAACAACCGTAAAATAACTGTAGTATTTTCCAAAGCAGTGGAAATCTATACCTATAGCACACACACAAACACCCACTTACTTATATACATACACTACAGTGCTGTAATTCAACGTTTGGTTTTGCTTATGGTTAAAATTGTAAGGTACGTTCTCCAAATATACAAAACATGCACAGGGTAACTCTAAACTATTACCTTTACATTTTGAATGCCGCTGGCTACATGTTTATTGTGCAACTTAATCTGGAAAGGTTCTTTCATGAATTTTCATCAATTTTTCAACAAAGCCCTGTTGCAAATGGTGAATTATGCATTAACATATGTTCATGCTAATTTATACAGCGCTGACAGCTTTTTGGCATTGGATCAGTGACTAACATTTATATTTCTAAAGTTTATTTATTGATAATATCAAGGAGATGTGGACTACCGTTCAATACATCTTTTATTTGTTTGCGTCGCTTTTATATGCCAAAGTAATGAGCCCTGTGTATAGGGTCATGAAAACTTTTAGAGGTTTACTGTGCGAACTAACCTCCCACCCTGGCTTTAACAGATATCAGATGATTTGATGGCTTTAGAAATCAACTAACAGCTGGCAGTTTAGCCAAGTTAACTTCATAATGCTGGGAGTTTTGCTTGTTTCAGGAAAGTAGTATGTCTGTCAATAACAGTAGAGTTTTGGTGCTGCCTAAGCTTAGGGGCAGGGCTGGACGTCACCCCCAGGAACACAGCATTATTTTTGCCCGACCTAGACTGAATTTTTCCCTCTGGTCCTTCGCTACAGGGCTAATTGCGTTTTTGTGCGATTTCAGTACGCAGAATCGTTTGCTTTCAAAAGTGCAAATTCAGTACGTTGTTAGTGGCGTATCATGGAGTTAGCTGATGGGTCAGGAGGAGTGGAGATGTCGACCTTTTTGAAAAATATACTCTCCTTCACTGTCATGAAAAATAAAAGGATGCATTTGGAAATAACAGGCTGGTAGCAAATGGAAATTAAAAGCAAGCATTTGGCCTTCTAAGGGGAAAAAAGCTAGAAGGCTTTAAAAATTTGTGAATTTTTTAAAAAGAGCCTGTTTTTGCAATCTTTTCTCAGGATGAAGTTCCACTGGCCGGAGACATGCTAGGTCCACTGCTAAAGGCGGAACATAGTTACTTCAAACTGTGTACGGTACAGCATATATGGTACGGAAAAAAATTCCTAGTTAATCGAATGCAAGTAGCTACTACCATAATGAAACATGCTTAGATGATAAGGTGGCATGCACGTCATAAATACGGTAAGAAATGTTGAGACAGGAGAACAGAGGTACACCGAAATACATAAATACTAATAACAGATGTACAGTTACAGACCATTGCCTAGCTCTTTTTGGAGACCAGGAGCCTCGTGAGCCAGTAGATCAAGGGATGGATTGTTTTTTTCCGAAGAGCTAGTTCCCAAGCAGTTTAATTTTTTTAAACTCAAAAGTCTATTAAAAAAGTCAATTGCATTAGCATTCATACGCGTCTTCAGTTTCCGAATCTGTCTCCGCTTGGACTTTCGTGTCCTCTTAGGACATTCAAATAACGGCCCATGTGTAGGAGCAAGCTTAGGGGCTGCCGGAGGAGGAAATCTTGACCTTACCAAAGGATGGCAAAACGTAAGTAGGTATTTAAGATGGAAAAATCCTTGCTAGGATTTCCAGAGGAACCACAGGGCTGCCCTGGCACCTCTTCAGCTCTCCCTCCTTTCAGCGATATTTTAGAGCTTGTCTTCCATAGTTTGTTCGGAAACGTCAATTATTGGCGTTAAACCGTGACCCCCATGACCCCCCCCGTGGCGGGGACGGGGACGCAGTGTCCGTTTGCTCCGTGCTGTTGCGGTCTTCAGGGCGGTGGATTGCAGGAGCGTTTCCCTCGGGTTCATAGACGCTTGCCCCAGCACCGACGAAGGCAGAATACGCCTCCGATTTCAGTTCAGAGATGCTGTCTGTTCGTTTCAAAGCCTTTAGTAGGTGCGTTTGTCCCTCAGCCCCTTGACTGGACACTCGCACCGGTGCTGGTCGCGACGCCTGTGCCTTACGTTAGCTGCCTAACGGTTGCAAGAGCAGTTTTATGGGTATTCGTCTGCCGTGATCTCGCTCATCGGCTTCCCTGCTCTCGCACAGCCCCTCTCCCCCAGGCCTCCCTTTTCCGGCTTGTACTTATTAATCTTTTCTACCATGTGATTGGGTTTTCTATAAATACTCTATAAATAAACATACTTAATGATGCCACTAATGATTAATTGGTTCATAATGGTTTACTGGTCATGATTTATGGATGACAAGTTTAAGCAATTATTAAGCTTAATTATACTTAATCGATGGGGTATTATCCCATTGTTTATTGCAGCGTTTGTTAGCAATATGAATGAAAATAAATGTGGTAGGAAAATCCGGAGTTCAGTAGTTACTAAATGAGTGCATTAATTCTTACATGTGTAACTCATTAAATGCATACAGCTACGCACACAACACATGGCTGAAGGGGCGCCGAGATTGCACCTTTGACAGCACATTTGGACAGTAACAGGGAAAAGAGTTAAGAAAACTCATTTTTATTTGGAGAAGGAAATGAGACCATATGTTGTATATATAGTGTATATATACACCCCCCCCCCCCACCCCTCTGTCTATATATATATTCACACACACATGGATTTTTTTTTTCTTAAGATTCATTTTTCATCGCTAGCCTTTGCTGGTACCACTTTTCCATACTGAAATCTGGAATTACATGGCCATGTGGAATGAATACTGTTTAGCCGTGCATGGCAGCAGCATCCCCTTGGTGGTCGGAAGGCCGTACCTTAAATAAATGGAGCACATTGTAGTTGTCTTCATCCTTCAGGGCACCGAAGCCCACCGATGACAAAACCTGCATTCGGCGCAGTGATACATTCAACGGAGCCTAAACCGACGCGAGAACGTACGTGACACATGATGAATAGCCAGCAAGAAGTGATATGAAGTTTTCCTTTGCTTCACTAGCGTAAAGGTTTGCATTGAAACCTGCATGACCTTGGTTCTGTATTACTTATAATGCTCAGGGTGTTACGCACACAGTTTGAAGTTACTGTAAAATATGGTGCTTTGTGCTTCCTTTGTAGTCTCTTCAGCAGCTGTCAACTAATACAGGTTCTTAGAACTGTGCTTGTCATCATCTGATAAGGGTGACAGACAAATAAAGATGTTTGTTTATACCCAATATACTTTGAAAAGTTGGAATTAAGTCAAAGAACTATGTTAATTTAGGCTGCAGGCAGAACGTAAGAAAACAATTTTTTGCCACATAATAAAAGGAAAAAATATTTCTAGAGAACAAAACCAAAGCGCTGCTGAAAAATTCCCTTTAGAGTAAGCATTAGAAAAAAATAGTCATGACTTAAGAAATCTCCTGCGATAAACATGCTTGAAGGCTAAGCGTTGGTGTCTTAGTGGGAAAGCATCATATGTGTTTGCCCTGTTCTTGCTGTTTCCTAGTGGGCTGCTTATGAGGTTTTCGCATTAGGTGCTCGTGCGGAGATTTTGGTTGCTCTGCTGGTTTGCAGGAACAGTGGTTATGGGAATAAATTTTCTCTGTAAATTATTAGCTCAGAATAAAAAAAGGAAAGAACGCTGAACAGTGCATTTTACATGCCAGTGAAAAAGGGTTTTATCTTTTCTTTGTTCTGGCATATTCATTTGTGGTTGACTCCATGCATTAGCATGGCGTGGTACAACACTGGCTCCATATTACTTGGTATTTGAGAGAGTGAACACTTGACTTAGTACTAAGGCAGCTGTCCCAGGGATGAAGTTAAAAAGACCAGAATTACTCCACTTACATCCCCGAATAAGTGGTCCCGTGTTCAGGGCATGAAATTTGCTCTAAATTTCCATGACGTTTGAGCAACTCCAGAATTCTGACTTTTCCCACTGGGTTCTCTGTGCATCTTTATCTGGAAAAATCACTGTCTCTGTGCTTTTCAGATAAGGTGCTGGGATTCTGGCATTCTGCTATTCCACAAAAAGCCAAAACGTGCCTTGTGCCAGTGCCTGGCACTTCATAGCGAGACGGGGGCCACGAGGCCCAGCGAGGAAGAGCTGTGGGACGCGGCTGGGGCGTGATGAGGATGGAGACGTTGCAGATCCATGTAGGATTGTTGAGGTGGGGAGCGACAGCAGCCCAAGGGTCCAAGAGGTGAAACATCGACATGGGGATGTGTCTTCCGTGCATTGCATCACCAAGGCCACACTTGGCTGCTAGAGGTCTCTGAGATCCCACCAGGGCTTGGGCAGGAAGAAGTCATATGGACATGACCCCGCTTGTGCCTGGTGCTGGCCAGGTACCCCAGGACACCCACGGGTGCCCTTCCGCGGGGTGCAGGGGCGATGTGGCTGGTACGGCACGTGTCCCTGCTTCCGAGCCGGTGGCGGCACGCGGCGTCATCAGGAGCGGCGCCAAGGAGTCGGAGCCAGCCGCATCGTGGAGGGGAGCAGCTGATTGCAATCAATAATCAATCAAACCCCCAGTGACAGTAATCATACATCACCACTCCACGTGGCTGCACCGTGCCGCTGCTGGAAATTATCGGTGCTGCTTCTGAAGCAGAGTTACATCCCCATGATTTCCTTTGTGTTGTGCAAAAAACGAAAGCAGCCCTAAACTTTTAGGGTGTTGCTTAGGTGTTGTCAGCACCTTGGAGCGGCAATTAAGGAAGCGGCCACAAAGAAACTCGGCTGAACGCGGAGCGTCGGGCCGGGCGTGCTCTTCCTTTGAGAGGGGATTTACCGCGCGCCGAAGGCGACCGGAGCGTCTCGGGCAGGGCTCAGTAACGGTGATTTGCTGCCCTCGTGCAAGCGATTGCCGCCGGCCTCTCCGCACCGTTACTCCAGAGCGTTGGCCTCGGGGGGCTGCAGAGGGGCAGGGAACAGACTGAAATGGCTCCACGTTTACACGTGCGTGGGAAGGCCCTGAGGTCTTGTCAGCTCCTCGTGGTTTGAAAAACAATGCCACGTGTTATAGTGACCCTACAAATTATGGTATCTTACGTCCTCTGCGCGGTTTCTTCAGTTGCAGAAAGAAAGCGCCTCCGAATTTCCGTAGCTCTCCTTTGGTCTGCTCAGACTGAGGTGGATAGCGAGCGTGTTTGTGTCTTACGTTTTCCAAAAAGGGAAGTAAACTGGAAAACTACTATTTTCCGTGGTACATGTCGAGGTGGCAGGAGTATTTGGCTACGATTTGCCCAGTGCTGTCTCTGTCTCTTGGAGGCGTACGAGCCTCTGAAGTGTGTTTGTCTCCAAGCACAAGGCAGCAGCGGGGACGTGCTTCGGCCGTGGGGTCAAGCAGATGCGCGGGCTGCAGCCCCACTGGAGGGAGCAGGGTGCAAAGTCCATCGTGCAATTTTAACGCTTGCCTCGTCAGAGCTGTGCGCGTAGAGGCAGCTGTTTCCTTTTTATAGCTGGCATTTGGTGGCGCGCGTTTACCATTGGGGTTTGTACTCTGGACCATCGCTGGAAAAAAACGAGTGCCTATAGCTAGTGTTAGCGAGCCCTGTTCTGATCTAGTCTCTTGGGTTCGCGTGCGCAGAGTTTCCTGAGACGATCCTCCCTGGAATTGAAATGCTGATGTTTGATGTTTATTCAGACTTGATTAGGCTGGAAGATTTCAAGGCAAATCCACGCGGCCCTATGACATGGTCACAGCAAAAAGGTGAGGGGAGAGCATTTTTCTCCTTTGGAATAAATAAAATCCAGCCTAAGCACACATTCTTGTGCAATAGGTTGCAGATGAAGGTGGCTGCTGCTGAAAATATAAACTTGGCATTTATTATTAATTGCTCCTATTTTTTATTTATTCATATAACCCTACACATTACAGACAAATGAAAGCCTTTCCCTTAGGAGCTCTACGGTGCCGAAGAGATATATGTGCACCATCACATACAAAGTGGGGACATGAAAAAAGCCTGGGAAGATGAATTTATATTAAAAAGGTCAGAAGGTAACTCAGTGTCACTTCACCTCTCCGCTGTGGCTTCCTATCTGTAAAATGTGCTCAGCTGACCCTTTTCCCACCAGAATAATGGAAAAATGAATTTAGAAGGTTTTTTCAAAGATGCTTGAGGAATTAATGGAAATGAATGAGAATTCTGCAAACTTGAAAACTTCCATCCTCAAGGTTTGTGGGATGCTTTGAACATGAGAGCTCATAAAAAAAGGACTAAATATTGTTCTGCTTCAACTGCTTTTTCTTCAGGAACCATTTACAAACATGTGGAGATTTGCTTATTTCTGTTTTGCTCTTGGCTAGTCAAGATACCAGAAGCTCAAATGCTGCTATCCAGTCCATCTTTCTGGCATTTTCTCTTTATACGGCGAATCTGGTCTTTGTTTCCATTGACTGGAGAGGTTTTATGGTGAGCTAGATATACTCAGAAAGTAAGAAAAACCAGTGTGGTAGTAGTAACCAAAGCCACCTTCCAATTAGCTCCCATTTATTTGAAGAAGCTGGTTTTATTCTTGCAAATCTTTCTCTTCTAAGAGGTATAACTCCCTATATATTACTCCATTTGTTTTGCACGAAAGCTAGGACAATGCGGTAAAGTCATGAGTTTTCCAGTCCTCAGTGCTCTAATAGATACGTGTGTATTGCACTGAATCCCTCCGGCATGAAGTTTCCCTAGTGCTGCTGCAGAGTGAACTGGCCCTTCCCATGTGTCAGCATCTGCCAGGGTTTGTGCCTCCAAGGTGTCCTGGGGTGGTGTCAAGGCGGATGTGACCTAAAGCACCTCCAGTGTTTAGAGCATCTTTCTCTTGAGAAGCAGCAGGGAGAAGAGAGGGGAAGTTGCAGAAGCTGAAGCAGTGAGGAACTTGGTACGATCAAGTTTCTGTGCTGAAACTGTTGAGAAGAGCAGCTGCTCAGATCCCTTTTGCACAATGTAGAAAGGCATCGATTTCAAATCCATGATGATTTTAACGCAATACCTGTTTTTGTGCTCTGCATCTATATTTCAAATTTCTTGCAGGTGTGTGCCTTGCGTGTGTGAGGTGCATTTTTGTGCTGTACAGCTGATGCCAGGTTGACACTGATTTTGGCCAGTGACTAAAAATGAGGACTGTTGCTCTTAGTAGCTGATACAGATTATGACTGAGTTGTGACATTGGCTCTCAGTCTTTTATCCAGGGCAGGGTCTAGTGTTTAGAGGTCTGTTGGTTGCTTTGCCAGCACCTTGCCCTGTGGGTTGATCTGATCATCTGTGTTTATTTAGAAGACTGATATTTGAAAATGAGGTACTGAATTACACTTCTGAAGTCAGAAAAGTGAGTTATATGAGAGAACAGAACCAGGGAAAGATTGGGTTATAATTTTAAGACTCTAATTTAAGGGGGAAAAAAATCTGTTCAGGTTTCTGGGTCCCCTTGTCTTTGAGGTCTAGGTCCTCGACTGAGACTTTTAGAAAGTCATTTCCCATTGCTCTTTGGACTTATCTTAAAAAAAAAAAAGTGGTTCTTTGTCATTATGCTTTTCATATCTTTACTTTCTCATTTCTAATTTGGCCTACCAACACTTGTGTGCCACAGGAGCAGTGTGTGATTTTAATTAATTAACTGTTGAGATCCTTGGATAAAAGGCATTGCTGTAATAATGCCTTATTTGCCATTGTCTGCCCTTGCCTTTTGGTTTGCATGAAGAAAGATTATTGGGATCAGATCGTGAAAGGAGTCTTCATTTTCAATATTGGATATAGCAGCAGTGATGACTCCCCAAATGCATGACTTTCCATACGCCACTGACATTAACTAGTCATGGATTAATAATCATTGGAAATAACCTCTGACAGGAATTAGACATTCATCACCAGTTTCCTAATCATGGTAGGAAAATGCAAGTCATCTGAAACTGGCTGCATGCAGAATATATCCAGAAGAAAAAGAGTCGCCAAGGTGGAGACAGATGAGGCAAAGAGGGAATTGGTGGCGGTGCGATGCTGAGAGGGCTTTGTGCAGCCAGTGGGGTATCTTCAACCCAGCGAGTGCCTCAGCTGCTTCCTCCTGGCAGCACTTCTGCTCTGCTCCCACAAACTCCTGGGCAACTGCTGAATTGCCCCAAAGACACATCTCTGGCCTCCTGCTTGAGATCCAGTGCAGAAGAGGAGGGGCTGGGAAGACAGAAAGTTGAGAACCTGTGTATCAAGTATAGAAACCTAGGTGTTTTGGGACTGCTAGCAGCAGGTCTGACCTGGCCTGAAGCATCCATTGGATATAGGCACTCAGCTAGCAGACATTCAAATACTGCATGATGATCTATTCACTGTGACTGCTAAAACGCTGCAGAAAAATTAAGAGAGCATTCTAACTTTTAAGCCTTTTTAGTGTCTTAAACATTTATTCCCCTCCCACTCCCAGGTCACTTATTTATTCAGATGTGAACTCTGCTCTGTGATTTATTATTTGTCATTTGATTCGATCTTGATTAAAGCTGTAATATCACTATTTAAAGGAAATCAAATCAGTATTGCAATTCTGCAATCAGTCATAAGTCTCCATGGAATATTTTGCTGGCCTCTCTTCCCCACTTCCCATTTTGTTGGAAAAAAAGAGCCTTTCAGTGGAGCTTTTTTTTTTTTTTTTTTTTTAAGCATTGAGCTTCTGTCTTGGACTTGGCAATAAGGTATTTTTTTAACTCATCACCTAAATGTGGGTAGGACATTTTTTTAAAAAAAGGGAGAATATTTTGTGCTTCTGTATCAACTTCCAGCCCAGGATTTTCAAGTGCTTTCAAAGCATAAATGTATTCAGCCTTGCAGAAATCCCAGAAGGGAGGAGAGGTAGATGGGAGGACTGGTATCCTGTAGTTTTTATGGGATACAGAGAAGCCTGGGGTTTGACTTCCCCAAAGGGCTAACATGTGTATTCCACTCCAGGTGTGGACTTTGTTATTCCATCAGGCTTTGAGAATATCCACGAGACATCATGCCGCTATGAATACGTGGTACTTGAAATTTGCACTCTAACGTATTCAAGCCAGAAGCCAAAAGGATCTAGGGACCCAGTATGGAACTTCATTTCCCTTAATATAGAAAAAGTCCTGAGGAGAGCATCCCTTAAGATATAAGGACAAGGGTTGAATTTTTTCCATTTCTGTCTAAAAGGTTTCCAAACCCCAGTCTCACCATCCTGGGGCATACCTTAAAAAGCAGGCTGCAGCAGGCTGTTTTGGCACAGGATAGGTCCGCATGGAATCCGCCCCGGGAAGCTCCCGCGCTCTGGAGGGTGGATCTGTTCCACGCTCGCTGTCAGCATCACCTCGCTGGCTGGTTCAAGGCCGCGTCCCTCTCAGCGTGCATCTCAGCTGTAGCTAGCTCCCCACGCATTGCTTTTCCAGGATTGCATTTTGAGGCACTTCAGTCTCCCTTTGTTGTAAGAAGAGAGCCTTGGTGCCTCACTCTTGGTTTCATTGTCTTGGTTGTATTGTGAAAGCCAGGCATCCGAAAGAGATGTCATACAATACATTGCCTTGTGGCCGCAGTACGAACTGATGCCCAGGAGTCCTAATTACTAGTCTCAACCAGACTACCATTTTTTCCTCAGAAATCACTTATAATCTCTCATTGAGTTTATTACCTGCGAAAAAGTTTCTGACAGCATTGATATAACTCAGTGCAGTTCTCATATTTACACTCTGATGCTGTGCAGCTCTGAGGGGAGAAAATTAAAGCCTCAAATGGTGACTTCTGCAATGGTTTGTTTAATAAGAGTGACATGGGGTGAATGAAGTCTCTAATGACAAAGCAACGGATGGGACACTGGAGAGGAGAGCTTCGTTTTGCACATATGAACATACTTGCAAAAATGACAGTCCTTATGGCAGTTTCATTGCCGCAGCCCTGCTGAGCAGCATGTGAAAGTTCATGGAGATGGACGCTCAAGCTGAGTCCAAAGCGAAAGCTTGTGAGGACAATTGCTGGCTGCTGTGCTGCAGGGGAGAGGATTTAAGCTGAGGGAGAACAGCAGCATGGTCACCGAGGGAATTTGGGGATTGAGGATTCACAGAATCACAGAATCACAGAATCGTTTAGGTTGGAAGGGACCTCTGGAGATCATCTAGTCCAACCTCCCTGCTCAAGCAGGGTCTCCTAGAGCATATTCCTTAATTCATCTTTAGATTATTATCCCTTTCTTCCCCCCTCCTAAGCAAGACAAATATACGAGGGGGTATCCCGTAATTGCTAGCTTAGATACATTAAAGAGTGTCTCTTGCAACCCTTTCCTCCCTGTCTCCTGTGGGAGACACTGCCATCTCTTCCATTTCCTAGCGTGCTTCTGAGGTGCTAATAACACTTCTGCACTGCCCACCAGCACATCTCCTGAGTGTTTTCCTCAGCTCAGCTTTTCCAAAGGAGCACCCAGAGTAGCACAGGCAGATTGGTGGACAATAAGTTGCTGGAAATAGGCTCAATAGTGGCAATATTAGGGCAGAGTTACTTGTGAAGTCCTGAGACTGGAAGAGTGGTCAAGAGATCAGTCCTCCAGTGTGCGGTAGCTGGAAGAGAAGATCAGACCTGTAAACATGCAGGACAATATTCTGCATGTTTTCTCTTCTCCTCCAATGTTCATTTTAGGAGAGTGGAGAGGTCACCTGTCCCGCATGGCTCTGTTAAGCACAGGCCCGGTTCAGTAGTCACAGTATCTCTGTACCTCCCGTACACCGGGATGCCTCAAATCCAGCTCAGAGTACATTTTGCCCACCCTAACCAAGATCTTTGAGCCATTGTAGTAACTGGTGTTAGGCAATAAGAGAGTCACAGTGAGAGCAATGCCTCTTTTCCTCAGTTTACGTAGGAGAACAGAGGTGCAGGGGAAGCCAGGTCATTGCCAGAGTTGGAGTCAGGGGTAAAACCTGGGCTGTGGAGCCCACATCCGCTGCCTGAACTGCAAGCTGAGCCAGCCAGCAAGTGCAAGCTGAGCCAGCCAGCAAGTGCCTTGGGTTTCATGAAGGTCCTTTCCATAACCCTCGTGTCCTACAGCTGATCTCATTCATAGCAGAATTTGTCTATTACAAATGAAATTTTAACTGTGGTTTCCAGCACCAAAGTGTGAGAATTTCAGTTCTCCTCAACTCCTCAATTTTCTCATGAGAAATGCTACGTTTATAAAGCAGCATGGAGTGCAAGAGGGGGTAAGTCATGTGACTCCTTACTGCCTCACTTAATACTAGCGTAAAAACACTGACTTGCTTTGGAAAGCATTTAGAAAGCTACTCGTAAAACACAATGTTTTGTTATTATGAAGGTTCAAATATACTGTCTTTTCTTCAGTGTCGCACAGGGTTAATACAAGTGTTTGATCTTGATAAACATTTTAACAAATATAGTGACAAAGCGTCCTTTAGGTAATGGCTAGAAATAGGACAAGCGCCCTGACCTGTATTCACAACATTGTTTTGGACTTTCTGTGCGCGTATAATCAAGAGGGTTAACTGCTCTGTCTTTCAGTGTCCTCACCTGCAAAAGGATAATGGCTCTTGCCTAGCAGAGAAGAGGTGGCCTTCATTCGTTTGTAAAGAGCTTTGCAATGAGTGGATGGTCTGTTGTAAAGAGAAGTCCTTCTGCATTGTCGGTAACAGCACGCCCATATTTTTGCTGAGGAGGCTCGAAACACAGGAAGGCTGCAGTGCTCCTAGTCTGCAAGGAGAGTGCCGTGGGCTGACCGTAGCAGCAACCACGCGAGAGGCATTTTTAGGGTGTGGAAACCTCAAAGAAGGGGCGCGCATCCCTTCCCCTGGCACGAGCGGATTTCCGTGGGATCTGAAGCACGGCTGGGACTGCCCAGGAAAAGAGAACCTGAAATATCTCAGACTTTTGGCAGACATTTACTGGAGGCTGAAAAGGGCATATGGCAGGAAATATTTTTTCTATGTGGCCACGTACTGCAGCTCCTAGGTATGCAGTGTTTTTTTTTTTTCTGCTGCTTTTACTTGGTGCTGTGGGGTTGGGTTTTTTTTTTTTTCCATTTTTCCCTGGAGATGTATGTCTGCTTGCTGCCTGACGCCCTTAACCAGTTCAGACCTTTCTCTTCTGTGCTTCTTTCCTCCTTCGCATTTTATAGTATCCTTCGCTTTCTTCTGTCACTTGCTGTCCCAGGAGACTCTCAGGACCCCCTGTTAGCTTCCTTCAGCAAAGAAAGCTTTTTGACAGCTAGTCTGAGTCCTACTCAATGGTATGATACAAAAAAGAAGCGATAATAGGTCATTTTCACCCATTTTCAGATCATTTTCTTTGGCATTTCCTTCCTTTTTTCTTTTCATCCCTTCATTTCAAGATATTCCTCTCTTGCTGAAGTCGCCCCGCTGTGATAAGCTCCGGTTGTCGTGTGGGTAACGCTTATCTCCAGGCCAATTGGTACAGCAAGCTTTGATACTGCTTCCCCTTCTGCTTTCTCACCTTCACTGGAGGTGGCAGAGAAAAAAAAAAAGTTGCTTTCTTTATTACAGAAGTATTTCCCTTAAAGAAATAAGTGAATAAAGGCATTTGCCCTTTAGAAGGGTAAATAAGTAGTTTTATAGTAGGTAACATTTTTTTTCGCAGCAATACTTATCACGAAGCACACTAAGCAGAGCGAAATTTAAGATGATGAGGATCTCACAGTACCTGTGCTTACTGGCAGTACGGAGACTGAATTTCCAGCTGTACAAACCATGCCTCTGCTTTGGGGGCTTCATCACAAATCTGCAACTTAGGCTGAGCTTGTGGAGCGCAAGCGTTTCTAAAGGTGTTAGGTGGAAGATCATGGACATTAGTCAGAGCTCTGAGTATCGTATGGCTGCCGTCCCTCTTTGGGAAACCAGATAAAACTTGAACTTTCACTCAGAAGTGATCCCTGATGACACCTCTGAAGATGTGTGTCTCCTCGCTTCCAAGTGCTCAAATGCTGCTCATCTCAGATGGCCTGCGCACAGCTCAAACTCTGTTTTACCCCATGTTTTAAGCTGATGGCTTCATTTCTGCAGTAATCTGAAAGAAAAGTGGGGACTGAAAAGATCTGTAGGTAGTAACAAATCGAAATGTACACATCTCACTGTGTAGGACTGTAGGTTTATTTTTGTACAGTTTCGTGTACAGTTTTGTCTAGCAACTTTGAAAGTTGATTATCCAAAAACTTGGAGTTCAAGTTTGATATAGATAAACATGCAAAACATGCAAATCCCATATGTGTACTTGTCTGAAATTCTTGAAAGTGTGCAGACTGGACAGAAAATGTTGCAAAATCAGATTTTGGGCTGCTTTCCTTGTCACTCTGCTTCCAGTCCTGTGCAGATATCATGAAAAGAGTCTTGCTCACAGTATTTTACTATTTGCAGATCTGGCTTCAGAAAGATATGAAAAGGAGCAGTAAGTCTTCACACATTGCAGAATGGGAAGATAGGTTCCATTTTGAAATCAGTACTAAAAATAGATAATGGTAGGAGAGGCTAATGTTTTTCAAACTGATTAAACCAACCTTATTTGAGACTGAAATTAAACGAATCGTTCCTGGGGGTTTTAGTCATAGGAGATGCTAGAGGCAAACACATACTTAGGATTCCAACAGATGATCTGTAGGGAAGATAAAGTGCTCTATTAAATTTAGTAAGCAAGATTATTCTTTCACTGAGAATGATTTTACCCCTTCAGGAAATATTTGTTCTCTGGGTTTAGCTTATCATATTATGTAAGACAATTAGCTGAAATCGGAGTTTGTCTCCTAGTAGAGTGAAGAGTCGGAGTCCCGAGTAACAATACCTAGGAATGCAAAGATAGCATTAGAATGGGTTCTTAAGAAGAATATAGAAAGGATGCCTGTACAGACAGAAGAACTAGACTAAAACGTAATTTCACTACTGCTGAACTAGACTGCTGCACTAGCATGAACTGGAATATCTGTGTTACGTCCACTGCTCTCCCTATACAGACAGCTTGAAACAGGCAGATGCTCAGCAACAGAGGGCACAAGAAGATCTGATATATGTGCCAGCCTGTGCGATTTTTCTTCTGTTTAATCTAATTTCTCATTTATACTGAACGTTAAATATTGACGACTGCTATAGCTGTGTGGGTCAGGCTTTTCTCTCCATTCAAATACCGAAATCAGAAGGCAGTGAAGCGTCCTACTGCTTTGAAGTTGTCAGCGCTCTGACAACTACGATCTATAAAAGTCAAATGACATTGGAGATGAAGCGGTGGTAGTCTCTGCTAATGTCTCATTTTGTATGCTGGAATTTCAAGGTTCTCATTAAAAAATCCTGAATAAATACAAGTTTTCTACCTTTTCTGCTCTTCTATTAATGGAGAAGAAAAACTTTACTCATTTGGATGCCCGAAAGGAAAAAAGAACTGCCTCTTATGTCTCTTCCATGAAGTTATTTGGAGCTTTACCATATATACCACAGTTAGTTGCAACTAAAAGGGATCACTTGTTCAACAGGTGAAAGCAATGTGTTTATGTTAGTCAGGCAGAAATCTTGGTGAGGGTTATTATAAGCTACAAATTCATCTGATTTTACTTCTTCTTTTAAGCTGACTTTCCATGCTACGGCTGTTTGTTATTGGCCAAAGTAATCTACATTGTCAAGAGACCAAATGAGATTTTGGGGCTAGTGATCCAAAGCTGGGAAAGCCCACTGGTAATTCATGCACTTACAAAACACCTCTGAACCTTGGGAGTTAAAGCTGTGCTTTCTCTGACACTCGTACCCTTTTCTTGGTCTGTTTTGGCGTACAAGACTTGTAAAAGATAGGAGGTATTCCTTCATTTTATTATTCTATTAGTAGAAATGGTGAATTGTAAATAATTATGCAGGCGATGTGAAACAGTGATTGAAAGCTCTTGTCTGTTAATCATCTGGTCATAGAAGATGATTTCCAAAGGGTGGACAGAAGAATGAGGTCTCACAGAGGTCCTTACCGATAGGCAGGACGTACACTGAGCAGCTCATTTTGGAGCTCGGTATAGGCTGTACTATAAATCAAATATTTTCTAGCATTGGGTAGAAGGACAACCTTATACTTCTGTTCTTATCAAATGACATTGGCTGGAGTTCAGTTTCGATTAACAGAAGTCCAGAGTGGCTTTGATCTAATTTTAGTGTATTTTGAGTTTTGAAATACAGTGTTTTGGTGGCTGAATGGAAATTTGAAATTAGAAAAAATAGTTCTGAATTCAGTCCCTCTCTCTAATTCTGTGCATATGGTATTTTTCATCTTTTTGTTGCGATGCATCTCTTTCCAGAACACCAGTGTTTTAATAGGGTCTATGCATTTTGTCTAACAGAAATAGTAAAGTAGAGAAAGAATAACTGAATGTTATATGTTTGTCATAGACCTCTACCAGGTAAACCATTTTTTCAGTGATTTTACAGAGGCTTATCCTGGCACACCAGCTTGGACTCTCCTAATTTAATTGATATTCATCAAACACGTTTACTTAAACAATCTAGTTCATAAAATATTACTGGCTAATGATGAGCCTCCAATTGTGTATTGACTAATTCAAGAGAACAGTAATTGCATATCCTTTCTATTAGATTGTTAGCTGTGCTTTTTGGATAGTCTATCCTGATGACATGTTAAATGGTACTTACGTTGAAATCCCTGATAGTTTTGCTTGGTGACATTGAGCACTGGTTACATATACAATAGGGGTGTTACTGTACCACAAACGAAGAGACGTGCAAGAGCAAGCATCAAATTGATTTCAAATGCTACCATAGTTTGTTGCTTCTGCATGAAATTTTAGTGGTAAACAAGCCGTAAACAATTCTATCCCTGGATATTTCTGAGGAAAATGTCTTTCTGAGTATATTGATTCTTTGTAGCAGAATGGAGCAGAAATGTAATTAATAACAGCGCTATGTTAATTCTTCCATAGTGCACAGAGTGATCGTTCAGTTTATTATGACCATCTCATTCTGGGAAGAAATTAACAATTAATACACAATCTTATATGTTAAAACACCTTTGATTTTGATTACAGCTTTTGGGGCAAAGGGCTGGTTTTAATTAGCTCATTAAACAATTATGAAGATTTTTACCAAAGAAGTAGCACAAGTGGCCTAGCTGTGCTGAGTTTAATGGAGCTACAGTACAGGTGAATGTAGCCCTCTTTCTCGTTTTCCCTTTACTTTGTATTTCACATTGTAAAGTACTTAGCAGAAGTTCTTCTGCAGGTATCTTTCTGCTTTCTAGCTGAAAGTAGACATCTCTTCTAAGAAATGTCAGCAATACTTGGATGCTAAAGGAAAGGTAAAGTTGCCCACAGCATTGCTTGACTGCAACTGGCATTTTAGGGACCTGAAAATTTAATTGTATTTCCAAAATTGGAACTGATCAAAGCTGTGTTTATCGTGTTACATGTAAGAGACAAAGAGAGTAAAACCATAATTGTCTGATTCCTATACAGTGGGATTTTGTGGTTGTTATGAGCGATTGGATAAACTTGAGGTGAATGTTGGAATGAAAGTCATGGAAGTCACTGCCCTGTTCTTTGTTGTGCTGTTGATTTAACTCTTGATGCTGCAGCTGCCCAAATGCAACGCAATACTATTATAATATTTTCCTAACTCAGCACTGGTTTCAAACAAAATGAAACCCGCCAAAATGCAACATAGTGTTTCGTTGCGTTAGTATTCTGCAGAAATTACTGAGTCTTGTACAGGTGATCACTTTATATACGTGTGGTCTAAAAGTGGGTTAAAATGGCATTCATAGTTTGGGATTTTTCAACAGGGACGACTGCATTTGTATGTTACAGGTTATGACAAAAAGGCTACTTCTATACAGTGTGCATTACCAATTAGTGAATTGTTAGGAAAGATCAGTTGAAGGAACATGATCTTTTCTAGGGACGCATGTGAAGGGTTGTGATCACGTAGGGAGAACCCTGCATACTGTAATCTGCTATTAATCCCTTTGCCCTAGAGCATAAATAAATAACGTATGTCACTGATCCACTTAGCAGCAGTATGTTTTTAATTCATGCGTTTTCTTCTTCTTCCGTACATAATAAACTGACAGGTGAACATGTTGCTAATTAAAATTCTTGGAACTTTTCTGTTGCTACCATATCGCTGTCAGCTGCAATCCAGTGAGAGCATATTCACGTAATATTTTCAAGAAAACAATATATATTGAAATTTAGGAATGCATTGCCTTATTCAGGGGGTTACTGTTGTCATTTTTGTTTTATACCTGTTCACGGCCATGCCATTCGTATGTGTTCATGGGCAGGTTTCTGCTTTTTTTAGTTTTTGTGAGTAAAGCTTTTGAAGTGTTTTGGGTTTTTTGATGGATCTTTTGCTGAGAAAGGTTTCTTTTTTCTTGTTTTGAATTTCCGCTCAGAATGTGAGAAAGAGAGAGAGAGTGCCTGTCACTGAGTCTGTCAGTGGCTTGGTCTAGGATGTGAAATTTTTTAGGTACAAACTCCTGTTCCTGCTGAGTCAAGATAAGTTCTTGGACCTGGGTTTCCTCAGTCCTTGCAGAGCACCTTGACTACAAAGGCATTTTGAGATTTTATAGAGGCTTTCTTTCCTTCATAGCATATCTTTAAAGGATTATGTTTCATTTTGATTTTTTTTTTCCAGACGCAAAACGTTTTTCCTTTTTTTTTTTTCTTTTGAAAATTGGAAATGTTTCTGAGATAATAAAACCCTTTCTTACCCAGTTTCCCCAAGGCTTCTGGGAAGCATCAATAATGGTTACACCAGCTTGCACCTGCAAAGTAACCATTACAGCCTGCATATGAAATTAATTATGGGCACGGAAACTTAGCACAGATATTTTATAGGGAAAACATGTGCCTTTAAAACCAACAGAAGCTGTATGGAGGGCTAGGTGAAAATCGAGTTCTTCAAGTAAAATCATTTTGGCTGCAGTAGAATTCATAACATCTGTAAGGTTTCCAAGTCAATTTAGTTTTTTAGCAGTAATTCTTTCCAACATCTTTTTTTTTTCCCCTTAGCGCCATTTCAACTTATACTACAACCTCCTTCATAAATTGTTAGGCACTGCTATAGTTTCTAAAATCGGAAATGTGGAAGAGTTCAAGAATCTCAGGGAGTGAATTATAAAACTAGACAGATTTAGGTTTAACAAGAAATCTCATGGAAATAAATCTAGTCCACCAAGTCAGTGCTTTCCCAGATTTAGAATATTTCAACACTATAAAACTTTCAGAACTCCAAAGCCCTGGGAATAAGGTATGAATTCACCTAAACAACTCTGTTGCCTTTTTTTTTTTGTTTTGTTTTGTTTTGGTCATGGTTCGCTGTGTTTAAAGATACCAAACTGATAGTCAGTCATCTTGTCCTTTGCTGTCAAGAAGTAGACTAAAGTTTTTTCTTCTATGATGCAGCTTGTAATAGAGTAGAAAATGCATCACTGAAAAGCAACTGTTTACTGACAATGTATCCTCTCTTATATGAACAGTTTTACTAGCAAATATGCCACCTTTTCAAAGAGTAAATCAAGGTGAATCTCTCCTCTCTAGTAATGGGCTTCCTTTGGAAATAACAGTAAATATTTGAGCTGACGCAATACACTGTCTCTGCCTCTCTGTCTTGCATTATTTGAGCTGACCACCCTCAGAATTTCTTATCAACACGATCGTGTTTGACACTGATGTTATCTGTATTGATTCTGTGTAATGATGTGCTTTTCTCTTTCTTCTTCATATTTTCTTGAGATGTCTTTAATCGGTACTAAGACATAGCTTTTGGAGGAGAAGAAAGACACTGATATTAAAAATTAGGAAACTGCAGTTCTCCATATGGTGCTGCTTTCCGAGATAATACAGACTGAGGTTACTGTATTGAGTTTTTTTGAATGGTGAGACATGTAGGTCTGTAGGCTTGGAAGAGTCCTATTAACTTCCTCACTATAACTGGATCTCACCATGTTTAGGAAAAAGTCCTGGATTTTTTTTTTTTCCTCTTTTTAGGCACTGAGTAACGGAAATAAAATCCATGACTAGTTCAGGGAGCAGAGCTCAGGTCTTGCCCTCCTTACAGCTACATGCTTACAGCTATGTAAGGAAAAAAGCTCTTGCTTGCTTGCTTTCCATCTGTTCAGAGGATGTTGCCCTGATGGCTGTACAGTTGTCCAGTTCAACATCGAGCTATCTGGATGTTGAATACTCTACATCAAGCTGTGCTCTCTTGGGAAGTGGGAGATACAAGCTAGCATTTCTGCAGGCTGAGAGAATTAAGTCTGGTATTCCTAGAACATGAATATAATTTCTAATCAATGGGTCAGTCCCCAAACAATGGGAGTTTCTTTGAAAGAAAAAACCAACCAACCAATAATCATGGTTGCTCTATTTGGTAATGAGCTAACGTGCTAGGAAATCTCTACTTTCCAGTATAAATGATCCAAATCTGAGCTTAATAAAGCAATGACAGAATTCCATATAGTGCTGGTTATGTAAGAGAGAGATTAAAAATTATGGGAAAATATATGAAAAATAATGTATTTACATGAAATTACATAGGAAATGATTAGTTAGAAAAGTAAGCGGATACAAGAAAGGAAAAAGGTTTTGTTTTTTTTTTTTTTAACCTGGAAGACACTATCTTGAATGCCCATGCCAACTACCATTCTGGCTACAACTTGTGAACTCCCTCCAGCATCATTTCAATAGAAACACACGTCATAAATTCTGTATTGAGAGTTGACTACTAGCAAGGCATTTTGGCTGTACAATGTCTGCAAAACTGCCATGTCTGGGAGCTACAGCCACTTCAGAGGTTGCTAGGAGCACGTGGGAAGGCATGGGCAAGCAACCCTCGCTCAAGGCCACTCTGGGGAGAACTGCAACTCTGGTAGAAATACGGGGAAGCTATTGCTGCAGCTGCTCATCCCGTACTCAAACGCACAGTTATGCAAAACTGAATGTGGGGGCTGAGGACCAGCGGAGTCAACACGGTCCTTTTCAGTTATCGTAATTGCCAACAACGTACCTCATGTAACCTAGATACTTTTCTCTGCCTAATGAGTGCTCATAACAGAACTGGGATAGAGGGGAAGTCATTACTAGTCTTGTAGCTAGCTATAAATTGAAGATGGCTGTAAGAAGACCAGAAATATGATCAGATAAAAAGCATGCTTAGCTCAGTTACCTGTATCCAAGAATGGGAAGCAGTGGACATTTGAAGAAGAGACAAGTTTGGAGTGGTCCTGCCTTGGCACACCCTCCCATCTTCTGACAGTTGGTATGTAGAGAGATAAATACTGCTTACAGAGAAAAATAACTGCTTTCAGTCTATCATGTTCAATAGTACTACATCTTCCCTCTGAATTTGTCTCATCTCTTTTTGAACCATTTGGCTCTGTAACATCCTGCGGTTCAGAGTTCCAGAATTTAATTATATGCTGCACATCCATATTATTCAATTTGTTTATTGGAATAATTCAGCAGTGATTTCATAGGGACTTATCAGTTCCTGTGTTTGTGACATGGTGGATAAGCGTTGCCTATTTAACTTCTCTAAACCACTGATAGTTTTATGTGTCTTTAGTATATCCTTCCTCACCGTTGTCTGTCTTTCAAGCCGAGGAGTCCTAATCTGTTAATCTCACCCAGGAATGGAAATCATCCCACATCTCATATCTCTCCTGTCATTCTTCTCTAATTCTCTAAAGGCCTCGGTACTTTGGAGGCAATGTAAGTGATGGAAAGTGTGCTGAGCTCCCTCCCTCCCTCCCTCCGTCTTTCTAATTACTTTGTGTAATCTCTGTGTTTTGAATTCAGATTTCTAAGTGAGTTATCTTGACCTTGCTGCTCTGTTGGCTTTGTTGACCTAAAGATAAGATCCTTTGTGCAGGTGTCATCTGCAGGAAAAAATGTGGTATTGACTGTTGGTCAGCTTTGTCTCAGCGATCAACTTTTTCCAGCAGCTTTATTTGTAACATACGGTGCAATAAAAAAAGCATTTTCCAACACAGTTATTAAGTTAACATTCAGCGAAGAATTTTAAAGGAGAACTTTACATTTTACATGAGTGGACAGTTTGGAGACAACAGTACTGAAGAAATCTTGTTTACAAAGGCCTCTTTAGTTTCTGTGTTCACAAAGTGAAATTTGCCTGTGCCAAATAAAGCTAGAGTATTTATTTTACTCTAGAAGGATAAAGTCTACATGAGGTAGATGAGGTACATCCACTTATGGGCTACAACAGAGTTAGGGAGTATCACGCAGCGCTAATAACCTTTGGCTACACCTCCACATCCGTTCCCAAGTCCAAACTGGTGCCAACCCCCTTCTCCCCCCACCGAGAGCAGGTGTACACATGATTGAATGAATCTGTGACGGTCACTTAAAAACACTGAGATGTGAAACACTGTGATGTCTCTTTCTTTATTGGTGAAGATGATCCATGACAGACTTAAATGACGCGGCCAAGATTTTGCAGGAAACTTGTAGCAGAATCTAAAACAGTATGCACGTGTGGAGTCCCAGAGCCAACTCCGAGTTAAAAGATGATCCCTTTCACTCTGTTCTTCTTGTATGATACTTGGTTTTTTTTAACTGCTAGAAAACAAAAGAAGAGAAAAATGATAGCTTGAGAAGTAGCGTAGATAGTTCTTTGACAAGGTAACATTAAAGATTGGGTTCTACAGCTTCTTTTTTCCATGGATAGCTGTGTTTCTGATTTGCCATCTAACATGGATTGTCCTTACAAAGGCTTTGCTGTTGCAAATAAACCCTTATGAAACCCCTTAAAGCTGCACATAGTCTGCAGTTCAAAGAGGACAACAGAAAAGCCTCAGATACTCCTCGTTCGGAGCACAGGCTCTGTGCTCTCCTAGGTTGGAGGAGACAATCAATTACAACTTACCCAAGTAATTATTGATATACAAATACGGCAGTAATTATAGTTCAGAATTAATTTGCAGATGGAACAATGAAAGAAGACTGCTGAACCAGGAACAACTCTGGCTCAGCACGTAAGGGAACGAAATTTTTCCAGTGGGCGGGGGAATAATCAGAATGTTTCCTGCTGCTCCAGCAAATGCTAGCTGTAAGAAAATTAACAGTGAGCATTACTTTAGGAACTTCTATCACAAAGAGAAATATGGATGTGAACATCTTCAGAGACATAATTGTGCTGTTAAAGAAGGCAGTCAACCTTAAAATAATCAGCCAGGTGGCTGAAAAACAACCACTACGCAAATGCTGGGCTAAGTTTGTGTTTTATCCCTGCAGCTCTAGAGAATTCCCAATTTCACCCCCTTCTTGGGTATAAATTTACTTCCCCCAAAAGGAGACTATCATGTAAAAATCTAGGCTTCTCTCATTTTTAAGCCAGGAGATAGTCTGTGACTTGAAATAAACCCTCCCACTTTTATAAATGGACTAAACAACATTGGAAAAACAGATAGATAGGTGTGGGATCAGCTTAGCTGTATTAATTCTCCACATTCTTCCAGCGCCAGGGAGTCAGTAGTATGATGTGAGATATATAAACCCCCAGAGCCAGGGGCATAAAACATTTTAAAGAAAAAACGTAGCTTAATGGCCTGAGTGACTGGTCATTCAGGTATTTTGTTCCTGATTCTGCCAGGTATTTTTTGTGAGTCTTTGGATTAATCGGTTATGGTGGGATTCTTCTCGTCTAGCTTTGGCTTTGACTAGATGGCTAAGAGTCTAAGCTCGCTCCCGAGCAGAGATAGGGGTACCATGAAAGGGGGATTAATCCTATCTGGAAATAGATGGGAAACTTGCCCTATGGAGGTGTTTATCTCCCTCTATTACAGATGAAGGGAAGGTACATAGCTAGCTTGACTAAACGTACAACTTTTTGGACAGTCCTTTTTCCTTTTTGTCCTTGGTACATTATTTACGTATATCCCATACATGCATTTGTAGTTATGAAACTGTGATTTTGCCCTCCGCATCTTTTTGCGTTTAAGAGGTGTCTTGTGCTCAAAGCACAGCAGCCGTTTCGTTCTCAGTGCTGCTCTGACTTGCGCTGAAGAAGACAAATACTCTGCTATTTCATACGCTTTACGTTTATTGTCCTCTTCTACATCCAAGTTCACACTATAGGAAAAAAAAAAGATATAGTGTGATTTCTGGGCAGTAATACATAATAAAACAACAAAGAGCTCAAGACTCCTCTTCCTTCCTCACCAGGCGTGGGGGCTCTCAGCTTGAAGGGAAGTTAAACAAGTGTTTATGGGAATGAGGAAGGTTGGAAGGTTAATGGAAATGAGGAAAAAAAAAAGCCCACGTTTGATTGGGAATTATGCAAATACTCTCACTATAAGGAGACAGTTGAGAGTTATTGTTTTAGTTTAGGAGAAGGTTCAATTCTGAGTTCTGTCACATTTTTTTTTTCCTGTAACTTCAGCTTTTAAAATGTACTTAGGTACAATTGATATTAATTCCTGTGAGGGTCTGGAATTCAGATTTGTGCTGCTGTTCCTTTCTGCAAAATAGGTATAATAACATTTCGCTTATCGTTAGGTTATTCTGACATGCCCTATGTAAGGACAAATATGTAAGTAAGAGTATAAATTGAAATAGAAAAGAAGGTATCTATTCCTTAAGAACATCTTTTGAGGTGTCCTGAAGTAACAGTGAACCCTTTTGAGATGCTGACTTGCAAGACAGAAATTGAAATTATTCCTACGCAAAAGCTGTTTTCCCCACGATAGGAGGGATGAGAGGGCTTTAGTCCTTTGAATCCTCCAAAATCTAGGAACAGCTGCAGTCCCTGAAGTTACTGACATAATGGTTGCTTATGCTGCACCCCTTTGGTCAGGATGGTTTGGTCTTCAGAAACGGCAGGCAGAGGCAGAACAATAACAGTTATTTTCAGTATAAAAATTTATGTATCTAGTGGCACCCAGTCTCCGTGCAGCTTTGCAGCCCTGCTGCGTGCCAAACCGCTGGGGAATTCAGACTCTTATTAAAATTCTGTGCAGTGGCTCTGATTAAACAACAGAATCCTACTGCGACATGAATATTGAAAATTATTTTCATTTGAGGGACGTGGAAAAGTTGAAGCACAGAAGGTCACTCGAGGTGACCCGAGGCCACTCAGAAGCTCTGAGAAGAGACTCTAGACTCCACAGCCCAAAGCTGTGCTGTAACCCCGAGGAATATTTCATTATAAAGCTTGTTAGCACACGGTAGCGTGAACTGCTCCGGCTATAGATGAAGGTACAACATTTTCTATTTATCAGATTGACTTCACCTTTTTTTTGGTTTTGGTTATTGTTGTAGCTGCCTAGGAGATGGCTTTGTTACGGAGGGGACTAGCTGTAAGCTGTTATGCCACAGCGTCTGTCAAATGGTAGAAATCCTGGGATACAGGAGGGGGGAGAAATTTAAGAAAAAGTGTTGAGGAAGTCAAAGTTACCTCTTAGGATTAGAATAAAATGCTATTACAGCCATAGCAGGGAAATTCCATTTGAAATAATCTGACCAAGAACAGGACAGCCATTTAAAAAACTTTAGCTTGTTCTATTAATTTATCACACAGTAATCCGCTGTTTCTTTCCCCATTTTGAAATATTTCGAACTTAATTGAAATGCGGCTGCCTAATTTCCCTAATGCCTTGCTGTAGCTTGATGGAGGAAACCCTCCAAAGATGGATGGTTAATGAATAATGTTTTTTAATGCTACCAACTAATACTGTTTGTGTTTTCATATAATTTAAAAAGAAAAAAAAAAGCTTCCAATTAAGAGAAATATCCTGGAAAATGGCTCCCTCGGGCTTGTGTATAATACAGACTTAGCTTCCCGCTGGTGGCTGGATGCGGTTGTGCGGGGACGCCGCAGTGACCGGCAGCCAGTTGCAGTCAACAATCCATGCAGTCCATGGTTTCATCTCCGGACACAATTTCTCCTGATGTTTCCCAAGCTGGCATGCTCGCAGCTATCCGTCTGAATTTTACTGCCTAATGACTGATCGCTCTTAAAAGAATATATATATATATATATATAGTAATGCGAGCGCATTTATTGTTTATTACTAGCATGTCATCACAGCCTTCCCGAGCATGGCATACCTCTTCTTAGTACCAGAGATTTTACTCACTTTGTGTGCAAACACATACACGTGTCTCACATGCCATTTATGTGAACTGGGTAGACGATGAGCCAAAGCGGGCTGTTATTTTTAACGATGTTGTTCACGGAGCCCAACAACACGTGCTAACACATGAGCTCTCCAGAAAGAGGAATTTGCCTGTGGATAACTAGAGTTTTGAATTAAAAAAAAAAAAGAAACAGGGAACAGGAACAGGATCAGCTGGAGGTGGTGGGAAGATGGCAGCAGCCCCTCGGCTGCAGCTGGGCTGGTGGTGGGGGCCAGGACCCAGGTGAGGCTGCTCAGGGCAATTAAGGGCCATTAGTGCCTGCCGGCCAGGTGGGCTGCCAGGTGAAGCTCATTCCTGCCCCATTGGCTTAATAAGGGAGAGGTGGTAGGAGGGCTGCTCCTGTGTAGTGGTGCCTGTGATGGTGGTGGCTGCTCTGCTGTGAGGCTGCTTGGGCATCTGTTGGTTGAGCCTTGATGCTGCTGATGACAGCACGTGGTAAGGTGTTGCAGCTGCTTTTCTCTTAAAACTTGTATTTTTGTTATATCTTGCAGTGATACCTGGGAAGAGGTGAGTCATCACTGTAGTAGGTGGGTTTTTTTTAAATTTGTTGGAGGAAGTGATGTCTAGTACTTTTTCTCTTTCTTGCTTTCTGTCTCTCTCCCTCTCTTTTCTTTCTTCCCCCCCTCCTTAGAAAGGACCCCCAGTTGGCTGGTCTGTAATGCTCATTCAGCTTTTGGTGCTGCTTCTAGCAGCTTCTGGGCTGGTGGTGGCTGTGTGGCAGCAATGCTGGGGTGACACCTGGTCCCAGTTGGTTCCAGGTTGGCTGCTGTGCCTGTGTGGATTTAGGTCACAGTCTTTTATTAGTATGTTGACTTGCTTTGGAGCTGAATGGCTTGGGGGTGAAAGATGCCTAAAAGTGATTTCTGTTACCTTGAAACATCTGTTGTTTGCTTTGTCCCTTTCTCCTACCCCTGGGCACCAACTTCTGTTGATAACTGGATCTAGTAGGTGGCAGAGGGTAAGGTCAGTGCTGTCCCTCCTTGTGCAGGTCTTCTGCTCTGGGTTTGACCTGCAGGTGTGTGCAGAGCACTGTGCATGGGCTGTGCAGGGAAGTGAATGCCTGGCCCTGAAGCCTGGGGGTGTCTCAATGAGCTTCAGACTAAGCTGTTCCTGAGTAAAGGTGTATTTTCCAGAATCTTGATGTTTGTTGCTTTATTGGTGCAGGTCTGAACTCAAAGGGAGTACAAAATATTTTATTTAGAAGAAGGAGAAACAGTTGTGTAAGTCTTTCCTTTTGCCTAGTTAGCTGCCTGCCTCATGAAAGTATTATGTGAACGATGGGCTGCTATCAGCATGATCTTGGTGTTTAACAGTCTTGGGTGGTATGTGTGTTGTCAGTGATTAGTGCAGGGATTCTTCAGTTGCTGTGCTTTCTCAGGAGGCCAAAAAAAAAAGCAGAGGAAGGAAAGGAAGAGAAGGAAAGCCTAGGTTTGGAGAAATGAATGTGGCTTGACACCTCCAGAAATACCAGCTGAAAATGTTTTTCATTAGGCCCTGACAAGAGATAAATGAATTCACAGCAACAGAACCACAGGTGAAACCCATTCCTGCTTTTATAAAATGAACACATAGCATTCTGGAGCTGAAGAGAACATAAATCTCTCTAGGAATGACACCAAAAACCTGCTGAGCGTTTGCTGCTGCTTGTCGAGCTCTGCTGAATTGTGAGGGTGTTGATGAGCAAGACAAGGCAGGGTACAGTATTTGGGTGTTTCCTAGACCTGCACATGCATAATCCTAGTCTACTTTTTGTCACTATCCTAATCTGAAAAGTGAAGCAGGATAGTGTGGAGTTTAGTCACGCTGTTTAAATGTGCTTGGTAGGCTACTGTGCTCTGTTCTCCTTAATGATATGCTGCTAACGTTCTGCTAAACCTTAAATACTGCTCTGAAATAAAAGGACCATTTTCATTTTCATGTGTTTATAGTGCCAATCAATTGGTGCCTTCAAGCAATTATTGACTAATTAAAGACTCTCTTGGAGAAGATAGAAAAAGCATTAGGTGTTCACGTGTGGCATTAAACCGTTTCATAATATTTGCATAGTGCCATAATGGAAGAACAAATAGAAATTTGTTGAACCTTCTAGCAAAGAAATTGGAGTGCTGGTGACCAGACAGAACAAATCTGTTACCAAAGTGGGAGCGCTGCTTAATCACTTCAAATGTCATATACAAACTGGCTTTTGGCAGCAGGGCTTGCCTGTGGAGCTGTGCAAGCGTGTATGCATTGCCGGATAACATATTCTCCTATTTGTTCATTTAATTTACATATGGACTCAAAACTCAGACCTGGAGTTTTACCAATGTATGGCGAAGGGATATTCGGATCCAGGGCATGTACTAGAACCTATTTAGAAAGGGGGGGGGGGGGGGGAAGTGCAAAAAATCACCTGATGACATTGTGGCTTGTTTGTGTGGACTCGAGTATTGGATATAGCAAAAGTTTGGAGAGATTTGACTTCTGTTTTTGTTTGGTTTATGCTTAAGCTCTGTTTGCTAAAACCTAGTGAGAAGTGCCGTGTTCATCAAAAGAGTCTCTAAAGCTCCCTGACCTTTGAAACAAACACAGGTCATGCCTCAGGTTGCCAGCCCGAGTTGATTTATTGTGATGTGTTGTTTGGTTTTGTTTTTCCAAAATCATGTGAACTTTATAGCCTTTCAGAATATAATACCAGACCCAGTGGTTATCTGTTGAGATTATGGAGTCAGCTGAACAGCAAAGCTGAAAGCAAAAATTAAAAACACAAACCTTTAGATTGTCAAGAAATCAGCAGTTTCCATAATGACTTCCACCTCTGCTCTATCTTAACTTCCAAACACTTTGCAAATGTTTAGTAGTTGAATCCTCACAAGCGTTGTCTTATGCAGGGCAATATATTACTGTAGTCCATTGTCTGTCCATTGCTAGATCCCAAACTGAAGCCAGGAAACTGTAGTCTGTCAGAGTATTAATTATCATTGGCAACACGTAAGTCCCTGTCTGTTTGCCATCTAAATAGACAGGAAAGATAGGAAGAGTAAAAGATTCTTCCTCTATTTTTAATGTTGGTAAATAGAAACTAGAAGAACAGTCAGCTACAGGGCAGGGTTTCCTTGTGTAACCACCCCTTTAAGCAGGGATATTTATTGACTAATTCAGAGTTATTTAGGAATCTCACTGGGAAGTGAGGTCTATGTGAGAAGACCTGACTACCTGTGTAGGTATTAAGCCACTAGGCCTTCACTTCTTTAAATTATGCATTTGTTTTTCTTAATCCTTGTTCCAATTAATTCCAGTATCCTGATTAAAACACAGCTCAGCTCACTTATCCCAGTCTACTTTGAGTGTCCCCTGTGTTTTCATCCAGGCAGGTGAAATCTGAATCCTTGCGTGGCTGCAGTCAGTGTGAAGCTTGTGGGTTTTTTCCTGTCCTAACAACTCTTGTTCAGTGTTACAGTCACTGGTAACCTGTGAGCTGCTTCCTTTCTAAAGCTGCATTTATTGGTGCTTCACCTGGCTTCAGCAAACCTGCTGTGGTCTGATGAACAGGTCACAACCTGGGGAATCTGCGACTTCAGTGCAATTCTCCTGACTGACTTATCCACATCCGTTGCAACTCAGAAACAGGGTTTGCACAGTACGGCTCTTCTGGATGAAGACTTAAAACTGGGAAGTACATTTTGTATTTAAAAAGCTTACACAAAGGCTTTTGATCTAACCTTTCTTTCTACCACTGTTACAAGAAGATGAATATGTTGCTACGCTTAAACACTCTGCCAGGCTTGTAAAAGCAAACAAGCCTAGGTTTTTAGTGTTTTTCAATAATAGGATGCAAATACCAGCCTAGAAATCTAAGATGTTGTACCCCGAGAGAACGTCTGTCTGTACAGAGCTACAGGCTTAAAAGGGTTTGTGTGCAGTTGCATGACTTGCTTATTTTCCTTTCTCTAGGAGTCCTAGGTAAGTAGAAATAACTAGAATAAATCTCTCCTAGGAGGCTACCGTAACAGTTGTGCCAATAAGCAAACGTAGTAGCAGTATACGTGTTGGTGCTACTTAATTGTTAATTTAATGCACAACTGATTCAAGTCCTTAAAGTCATTATTTTGTTAATAAATGAAACAAAAATACAAGTTTTTCTTCATAATCAGCAGTCAGTCATTCCCAGGCTCAGTTCATCAATTACTCCTTTTATTGAAGGAATGAGTGAATATGCATTATACTGCAAGCAGGTAAAGCTAATTTCCTTGTATTTGTTTTATATTTATAGGCCATCTGACCTTGGAAGGAAAAATTGCTTTCCATGTCTTTGCAGAGTGAGGGAAAGAGGGTTTAAAAAAAAAAGCTTAGCAAATATAAATGGTTATACAAGATGATTGGAAAACTGGAATGGAAACTTAACTCTCTAAAGGAAAATCTTGCATGCTTTCTCAGGCCTTTCTAAGCCAGGGAGTAAATTTGCCTTGACAGAGGGAAGGAGGAAGCGCTTCTACAATGCTTCTGTTGCAGACCTGGGTTCCTGGCGTCCTCTGGCTTAAGCCCATACTTGGTCTTGTTCTAGCCTGTTGAAGTGAAGAGGCAATGAAATGTGAAAAGGGGGTCTTCACACTTTAGGTTATTCCATAACATCTGAGAAACATTGCTCTTGTTGCACAATCTGACTGTTGCAGATGGTGACAGAGCTGCTTGCCTGGGGCTTCTGCTGGAAGCTGACCTGGGCAGCTTGTCCAGATGTTCACTGCAGGGCTGTGGCCAGAAAGTGTGCAGCTGATGGCAAAGTCAGGTCCTGTTTGATTTCTGTAGGGGTTTTAATGTGCTTCAGAGTAGTAATGGTAGTGTCTCAGTTATTTTTGACTGTAGATCTCTTCAGTGCTTTATAGATGACAGCAGTGTCCTTGGTCCACTTTGCAGAATTTGGTTAGTGCATGTTAGCTAGGAGTGGGTGGGAGGGCCAGGCAGGGGTCCCCAGAGCCCAGCTGTCCCTGGCAGGGATCACTCATCCGGTTCCATGAAGTGTCTCTGCTGTTGTCCAGCTGTCTTTGAGCTTCATCCACAGCTGAAGCAGTGAGTGTCTTTTTATTCCTTGCCTTACTGTTTTATCACACAGTAATTCTTGAAGGTAACGATTATATCGGTAAAGGCAGTATTTTATATGCCATTAAGATCATCACTATAATTCTTTAGGGGCAAGATTCTATTTTTTGCTTGCTGTGCTCCAGGTTTACCTCATCCTCTATGATCTAGTAGGTATATACCAATATTCTGGGTGATGGGAAGGCTTAATTATAGTCTCATCTGAAAGAGTGAAACCCAATCGTTTCTGCTGCAGAACTGATGTATGCATTACTGTGAAGAATGCTAGTTGTGTAGCTCAGAATAAGTCTAGGTTACAGACCAACACACTTGAAAATGCCTGAGGTAGTTTGAGATCAAGTGCAAAGGGCCAGATTAATCAGAGGCTAGACTTCTGAAATTTCAACAGGTGAAAAAACTTGCTGGGAAAAATCCTCTGATATAATTGATGTACAGTCTGCCTATGCCTGTTTATGTCAGTTGATGATCAAGACCACTGAATTTGGTTCAAGTTCCAGATTGTATGAGCTTATGTCTTTGAAGGACTTGGGCCAATGCACCAGTCTCAAGTACTACTGAAGTTAGTTGTGGTGGAAACGGTTTGACCCTAGGTTTCTGAGGAGCAGTCTCATGCATGTAAAATGGCAAAATTTATTTAAATGGTAGTATGGCAAAGTAACAGCTTGAGCTGGGTGCCTCTGGGGAGGGACCCAGAACAAAAGAATTCTTGAGTAATTATACTTTTTACAGTCTTATTTCCCTGCCTGCCAGTGAAAGTCTCTTCCAGTTGTCTTTACTGAGTCGGTGGTCTCTTCCCCTCTGAATGGTTCATGTCTACATCCTGTGATGGTTGCTATGTTCCTGCTCCACATACCTGATCTTATTTGAAGGTCAGCTGTTACCTCTGTTCATTTTGGTCACTCTGCTCTGTATCCTTGAGGGCTGATTTTTTTTGCGGTCGTGTTGTCAGCAGTGTTCAGGTTACAGTTCAGTCCTGTGGCCTGCAGACTTCACCTGCTTTAGGCGCTTACGCTAAGCAAGGGTGAGACTTATGCTAAGCTGAAGCTAAGTCAGCTGCAATTTCCTTTAACACTAGTGACTCATGATAGGAGACAATTGGCCCTGGACAGAACTTGTAGGATTGCATCTAGAACCTTTTAATGTGAAAATATGTAATTTGAACTATTCCATATTAAGAAATAAATAACTTAATGGATGAAGTCTGTTTCATTGTAGTTGATGACTATTTCCATTGAGATGGCAGAGTTCTATTTTACTTAATTTGGTATTATAGCAATATGAAGAAATAGTAAAAAGATTGTGAACTAACATCCACCTATAAAACATTCCCTTAATGTAGGTACTTGTTAAAATTCTAGGCAACTTCTGGCTCTGAAGTACTAAAACAAAGTTACTGAGCTGGGATGTTGGAGAGACCTTTAGAAACCAAAAATTAAGCATTTGTTGTCAAAATGAAATCTTGACAAAGTGCTTTCTATGGGAGGATAATGTTCAGGTATTATAATATTAGGTTAATTTTTTAAATTGTCTATAATTAAGAGCTACTTGTTACAGAAGACTGAAAATATTATGTCAGCTGACAGTACTGCTTTTGAATGGAGCTGTAAAGTAATAATCAAATGCTGCCAAACTTTTTTCATGCTGAAGAGTAATTTTCCTTGGCTGGAAGGGCATGCTGGTGCTAGTCCAACAGCAGGACTTCCTCAGGAGGCTATTTGCAGTCCTTTGTACGGAGTTTATTCATATTACTCCAGACGGCTTTGAGCACTTGCCTCTCGTGTGTTTTGCTGGCCAGTTGTGATTTTGATGAATGTGGTTATGGCTTGTTTGTTTTTTTGGGGATGGGTGCCAGAAAGTCGGTGCTAAATGTAATTTCATATACTAACATCAATTTGCTGTGGATGCCTGAGAAACAGCCTATGAAATTTGTGAGCAAATGAGGTTTTGTCTCACTGCTAACAAGGTTGAATTGCCAAGCTTGTCACTGGTGGAGCTGACCCTTTTGCTCCATCAGGCCTGTGATATTGTCTCTTCCAGCTGGTGCTATTGGCTGTTAATCAGAAGTGTTTATACTTTTTCCATTCTCATTTGATTTCTGCTTTCCGTGCTTGACTTTGTATTCAGAGTTGGTTCATTATGAAGTATATTGTTCCAACCCTGTCTTGACATTTCACTGTCAGCTGGCAGTGATCGGTCAATATTACTGCTGTCACTTTTCACAAAGGCAGAAAATATGCTATCACACCAATTAGGATGTTTACTCAATCTTTTCTCTGCAGTCCTCCTTGCTGGCAAACATAGCTCAGGATTTTGAAATGGAATAGCATGTTAAAAATAACCTATTGGCTGGAGTTTGAGAAATAACTGGCATGACTGTAGTGTTACAAGCTTTTGTAGAGTGAGAAACAAGATGGTGAACAAATTCCGTGCTCTCTTACAGCTTCGCGAAGCTGTAATAAGCCCTTTGGGTTACATTTTGCACTCACTTAATGCTAAGCATTGTCCCCTTTCATGGGGTAAGGGTAGATGTTTGCCTCATTGACTTGAAATTAGAACAAATCACAATAGTGTGATTGGGAATAGAATTTAATTTGTTGACCATAGCAAGCAAGAATCTTGGTCCCTCTTCCCACGTCAATATCTCATGCCTTATTTAATTAAACATAAAAATTCATATCCTTGGTGAGGAGAGAACAGTGTGTCCTCATGGCACAATGCAGGGCAATTTAGATACAGCTGAATTACCTCCACATGAAGTGTACTGAGATGCTTGAGCTGGGATCCTAGAAACACATCCTTGTTCATTTGCGATTTGTTCAGTTTGACCCAGAATTTTTGTTCCTCCCCTTCAAGTTTAGGACACAGTGACACAAATGTATAAGGTGTGAGATTCTTCCCACTACTGGGAAGAGCATGTGTAACAGGCAGCAGAATGTGTGCTGTGAATCGCCAGTGAGCCACTGGTGTTGTCCACTATCTTGTGATTTCATCCTCTCCTTTCACCAGTAATGGCTCAAGGGTAGATTGACTATACCTGAGGATCAGAGCACTGAGTATTGCAATAAGTTTTAGATAGTTGCAGTGGGTTTCTAAATAGCACACTTGTACTTAAGGTTTTGTGTCATGGCATGGGATAAAAACATAACCACTTCAAGTATCTTAGAAGTTATCAACATGCAATTTTTTTCCTCAGAAAAATGTAAATTCCTCCAGTGCCAGCCTCGGAGTTCGATCATCTACCAAACCTGAGAATCGAGAAGCTGCTCTCTTATTAGAGCTCACTTGTGTCCCCAACTCAGTTTTGAGGGTACCAGTCGGTTGCATGTGCTCATACCTAATGTGTGCTGACAGTACTGGATTTATCAGTTGTCCAGTCCTCCTTTAAAAATACTGGGCCTGTTGATGCCATCTCTCTGTCGTGGCATATGATGAGCCCCTTCTTAAGGAAGAGATCAGGGTTCTCTGCCCTCGGCATGGGCTGGCCCTGCTGCCTTCTTTCCACACCAGTACTGAGCTGTTAACCAGAGAAGTCTGTAGATGGACAATTTCCCACCCACCTCACTCAAGTTGGGTTTATGTGAAGGAAATACTGCCCAAGAACATGTCTCTGTAGTCAAGTTATTAAGGCCAGACCTAGGGTCTGATTTCTACTTTTTTAGATTTTTTTTAATTAACTTTGTAGTAAGAGGGTGTATCCTTGAGGAGAAGGGGGAGAATTCCTGGGAAATGCCTTGGTAATTTTCCAGCTGTTTGTTTTCTCTCTAAAGCTTGTCTGGGCTGCCACAATCCAGTACCCACTGACTGCTGAGACAAGATTTGGGATCTGTAGATTGGGATCACCTGCCCCCCTGCACTCCTGTGAATTATAGTTGTTTGAATTAAATGTATGTGTAGGTCCTGTAGATGAGGAATCTGCTTTTTATCTGCCTTTACAAGCAATGCATACTGTACACTTAATTGCCTATTAAAAAATAAAAAAGGAACAAGTGAAAGATTGCTTGGAAAAGGAAAAAAAAAACCTTTATCTTGAAATGGGAAAGTAGACGGGAGTGAAGAAATGCTGTTCTTGAAATGGTAAGTAAATTTAATGCAGGATAAATTAGCCAAAAGTTTCTTCAGAGGACGTGCGTGAAGCAATATAATCTTATTTGTGAGTTAACCACTCTGGTTGTCTCATGCTTTGTTTACCCGTCAGGTTATGAATATCTCCATAGGAAGGAGAAGCTTGTTGTCTTTTGAGTTTTTAATTTGGTCCTTATTTGTGGCTAAGCTAAACTGAAGCTTAAATTGTCACTGTTCAGGAGGCAGGTAGTGGTGTTTAGGTTTCTCTGTTTGTATGATCAAACATAGCTTGTAAGACTAAGGGAAGTGTCATGCCTTTCAAAATGAGTTTGCTCAGGAAAAAAAAAAATCTGCTTTTTGGAATGTAAGCTTTGTAGTGCAACTTCTCAAGTTGTCATTGGCAGAGATTGCTCTAAATGAGCTTGTCATTAGATTATGCAATGTTGTTTTCCTTCTAATAGCTTATGACTGTGCACAAGGTAGGTATTCTCAACTAGAAAGAAACTGCAATTGTAATTATAAAGTTATGATGCTCATTGGTTAAACTTTTTACAGCTATTACTGTAAGTTAAGATTGAACAGCTCCTTGTCCAGGTATTACTGAAATGGTGAGCAGCGTAAAAGCAGTAAGTGTAGGATGCAAGTAAATAGCAGGTAACTGTAAAGCCAACTTGTTAGAAAATGGATAAAAAGCTGTGAAGCGGGTTCCAATCTGGCCGGAGCCACCAGCCTGAAATGATATGTATTGGCATTTCTGTAATATATGCTTTATTCATAATTCTCTGTATTTCTAACTGACTGCTGTCTGGCTGTTCCTTTGTCAGATTCTAGTTGGCTTCCTCGCTTAACTCTTCCATTACTGTGTCTTGACTTGATTTTGGATGTCATACAGTGAATGTTGTATGGTTAAAGACATAATTGATTAGGGATAATGGGAGTAGTTAAATTTTAATCCTGCACTCCCTCCTGCTGTGATATTCTTCAGAAATCCAATCAATACAGTTGCTTAGGTCTTCTCTGGTAATGATACAGGTTGCCATCTGAGGTCGGGGCTCCTGTCTTCTAGCAATTAAAGGCTGGCTGGGAGTTTTGTAGCAGTTTATCATAGTAATTGTGATGACTGTGCTTTATACAAAACATAAATGTTTGTGTAAAAAGGTGCTTATTACTGATATGAAAAACAGAATTGTAATATTTCAGGCATATTAATTAAATACCCTCTAAACTGCTTTTAATATTGATTATTAGGGGGCTCCTGAGCAATTTTATCAGCACCATATGGTCTTCAGGCACAGTGTTTAAAGCCCCAAGTGATTTAAATCTGCCTAATATATCTTGCATAGCTGCCTGATCAGAAGTCCAGAGCAAAAATGTGGGTGTCTGAGAGCAGAGGCGGAGAGCTGGTGTCAACAGTTTATCTCTGTTAAAATCTGAATGTGTTTTTCCACTGTCTCGTCAACTGTGTTTTCCTCACTCCTGGCTGAAAGAATACAGGATATATGACAGTCCCTTGACAGGCTCCTAATTCAACTGCTGCTGCTTCTTTTCACTTCGTGTTTTCTTTGCTGGGGAATTCAGTGCCTTGTTTATTTGTTACTTCAGCTATGTTCAGATAGTTGTCATAAGTTCACTTTACTGTCGTTCTTCAGTAGCTCTTATTGCCTGTGTTACTGTGCTCTCTGTTCTGGAAACATGTTACTGAAGTGATATGGCCCATGAAGATCATACTAATTTTGTTTTTTAATGTCATACTGGAGTACGAAATGCGTTTCAAGACTGCTTCTAAATTTACAATACTGGCCACTTGCTATAAAAACAGCACAGTGGGGAATCTTCTTTTTCTGTTCTTGTAATACTTTAGGAAAGTACTACATGAACCGGCTATGCTAATAAAAAGATATCAGTGCCCTAAATACTTGTAGGTGGAATTTGGACGCCTAAATCTGGAATGTGGATTCTCAGAGCCTCCCTTTGGGTCCTGCTATATAGAAAAGCACATATAGCAATAAGATAGCTTAACTAAGCTGTTTGTCAGTTCTGTTTAGTGAGTTCCAGGACCTGTTAAGTGTGTGTAGCTCTTTTTTGAAGGAATACTTGTGAATCCTTGAGGGGGCTCCAGGTAGTAGAATTTTTTTTGTCCTTTTTTTGTCAAAGTGTTCATTGGAAGTCTTGTACGGGCATATTTAGCTTAGTAAGTTCCAGCCAGGTGTTTGAAACTGTAGGAATAAAAGTGTGTTTGCTAGTAAGCTCTGAAGCACTATGCCTGGGGTTTTGGTACCATCCATCCTTATCTGAAAGACAGAGGAGGACTCCTATAGAGGTTTTATGTTACTTGCTCATGCTCACCCAGTAGTCCAGTACAGAGACAAAAATAAAGGGGTTGGAGGTTGAGAGGCGTTGAGAGATCAGTAATCACTGCGGATTGCTGAGGAGTTTGTAAAGTTTCATACATGGTTATTGAACTACAGTGTAGAGTAGGCAAGTACCTGAAGAATGCAAGTGCAGTCATACAGCTGCACTTGTCTTATCCTCCTGAGGTCTCTTCTAAACCAACCTGTCCTAGGACATCTAGTCCAACCTTCTGCTTGAAGTTCAGGGCTTTACCCGGTTGGGTCTTTAAAGCCTCCAAAGATGCATGCGTGCAGCCTAACTGGGCACCCTGTTCTGTTGCTCGATGAGTGATTTCAGTTCTGAAAACTGTGCTGCAAGTAGTGTGAGGTGAGTAAAGTGCAGAAACACGTAGAGTGTGTGTTGTTTTTTAACAGTGCCCAGGGTTGAGCCTTTGCTAGTCCATGATGAAGTGTTATTGTAAATAATTACACTGTGAGTTATAATGGAATATGTCTGAACAAGGGACTTGCTTATAGCATCCATAACTTCCATTAAGGTCAGTCAGGGCTCTGGGATCTATCTCATATTCCATGAGTTATTCATTAACCCTAGCTCCACAGGGAGCTGGTCCTGCGAATTACTTTGCAAAGTTTGTTTTGCAACAAAGATTAAATACTTGGTCCTGAGAACTGAGCTCTTGGGGCATTTTGATAATTGGAGTTAATTTTGTGAATGATCCTTTTTGGTACATGTTTGCCTCCTGTTTGGCAAAATAGCTATTTGCATTAAAAGTTCAATATTTAGTAACAGCATATAAATTGTGTGTGTGTATATATCTGTGTTAAACTTGTGGCTATATGTTTTACTTAATATTTTGCTATTGAAGGCAGCTGTGTAAAATGCATATAAAGACACTATCCTCTCAGTTTAAAAGCAACATTAAGGGGCCATTATTAAATATTGGTGGGTATAAGGAAAATGACTGGGGATTGAGTGCTGAACTCCCTTAAGTGCTATTAAAAACAAATTCAGAAGGGAAGAAACTGTAGTAATTACATGAGGAATTTCTAGAAGATCTCAATTTTTTGAAAATGCTTCTTGGAACTTGTAGAAGACATAAAAGGCTTAAAAAATGGGCAGCAAGAACTGATAATGCTGCGCTTCAGCCTCCATAAAACTTACTGTAAGGTTTGGATTCAGACTCTGTTTTTCTTTACTCTAATGTAAACTGTAGCAACCTTGTTTCTTCCCCCTGTAAAGAAAAACAATTTTTTTTGAAGTAATGATGGGAGAATTATGCATACTTTTTAATTTTTAATTAAAAAGTAATAGCAGTGTAAACTCTCCTTTGGGAGAGCTTAGAGTTAGTTAAGTGGCTCTCTCAAGCTCCCCTGGAAGCAAAGGCAACTGGGGTGCCTCATCCTGTGTGGTCCTGCTGGCTTGTGCCAAACTCCAGGCAGTTCCTCTGCTGCTGATTTCATTAAGAGCTGATGAGGCTGAGTATCTTTCAGCAATAGCTCAGTATCTTGAAGAACAGTCCCTTAAGAGCTAAATCCTCCTATCCAAACAGCAGGGTGGATCTCAGATAAGCAGCTCAAATGAAGGATTATCTTGGCTGCAGTGCAGACAAGTTGATCTGCTGGATGCTTCCATGCCTCAAATGAGGATTAAAGCTGCCTGTGTGCTGTTTCCATGTTGGAATTGCTGTGGATTTTCACCTGTTACTTTCATCAGAATTTGGCCTGTAGGCGTAACTAGACTGGTAGGGTTTTGTGTGGTCTTGACTTTAATGAAAGTTCACATTAGCTTTAACGCCATTGATTTAGAGCTGCTATAGGTTTGCTAAGATATAATTAAGGATCTTATATGAAATGGTAGTATTCTTAATGAATATCTACCCAAGACTTGGGTCAGGATTAAACAATGAATATTGCTTTAGTTTTCTGAGGTCATGTTTGGCTGCTGATGGTCATTCTCTGTGGAAGATAGAGGAGTGTGACAGATGAGTAGAAGACAACTAGGAAACAGAAATAAATACATGGGCAGAAGCAACCAAAGTGGTTATGGGCAACAGAGGGTTTATGTGGTCAGCTGGGCTCGAGCAGTACGGGGGAGATGCTTTGACCATCCTGTAATGAAGTACAGACTGGCTCAAGATGCCTGCCTTCATACCCTCTCAATAATAACACAGCCGAGGACACGCTTGTTGAGAATATATGTTTTGGCGCTTCCCTTCAGAGAAGGGTGGGGGCAAGAGTCTTTACATGCGAAGTGCTAGGTTTTAGGTCACTTTACGTGCAACTTCTGTATAAGCAGTGAGGACCCTTGAAGGGCAGTGCTCAGCAGGTGCACAGATCTTCACTGAATATCCAATGACAGTCTGGTGCAACACAGCACTGTAGCTTCACAGCTACTGTTTGCCAAACGATACTGCTCCCATAAATAATAGGGCAGGGCAGACAAAATGAGCCTGTGGAGCCTGACCTTTTGAAGTTACTGCTCTTTGCAGAGCTTTGTTCCTAAGTGCTAGGAAAGTTCATTATGTGCTGTCAGTTATCTTCACTGCCTTGATTAGATACCCATTTGTTTAGAGAAGATGGATTTACCATCAGCAGCTACATAGTTAGAGCCAAAAGTCTGTACCCAAAGCTATGATCTTAGAAAGGCTTTTGGACTGTTCTTCATTGTGTGTTAATCTTATTTCAAGTGCAGTATACTTTCTACAGCTCACTTGTGAGAGGCTATTGGTTTGCTTTTATCCATGAATTCTATTTGATGTATTTTCCCAATTCCTATCATTTATTTTTCTACTTGCAGCTCAACTTTAGTACTTAAAGGACAGAAGCATTTATGCAGTAAATGGTCAAATCTGGTGCAAGTCAAGTTGACTCACGGGTGAAATCCAGAGTGTTCACTTCTGTTTTGCTTTCTTGTGTTACTTTACTACTTAGTGACTGAAGTTTGTATTTAAATGTAGTTTAATATTCAGTTTGGTATCCCCTGACACATAATTGAAGAACTGTTTTACAGAATTGCAAGCAAGCATTACAGTCCTTACCAGACAATACTGAGGAAGTTCCATGAGTCAGTTTATATAGAGAATAAATTCTGATCTCAAATGTATATTCAGTAAAAGTGTGGACTAATTATGATAAATGATAAAGAAGCGATTGTTGGGAAACTTACACTGGAGATCTTTAATGGGCTTGTCCAATGTGAACTGAAGTTGATCGGAGTCTGAACATTCCTAGTTAATTGTGTTTATATTCTTCATAAACCCTTGGAAGAAAATTAAAAAAAAGATTGGAGCGCTTTTGTGATAATTGAAGAAATTGAATTGATTCAATTTGAGATGCTCATCAGAAAAATGAGCAGCAAGAGAAGGAGCAGCTTAAACTAGACTGTATTTTTCAGTGAATGCTTAAGTGCTTGTGAATGAGCGTACCAGATCTGTAGCATCTGAGTGGTGTTTCCCCCAAGGTGGAAAAGCTGATTTTGTTGAAGAGGGTTAAAGTTTGCACGAAGGATCAATTTTCACAGGTAGGCACCCAATTTGGGAGATCTCAAAATCCAGGTCTGCTCTGGATACTATCACTTTATGGTATAAGCACTTAAGGAAAATACAGATGTGTATATCTGCCTTTGACTTCCACTAACTGCTGTTTTCCTACTATTTAAAACAAAAACATTCTTTATTTTAAGGCTATTTGTTCAGAGCATTCAGCCCTGATAAGAAACAGGGAAGAGTCAAAGGATGTTGCAACTTGGGTGGAGTGATCAGAGTAGAATTGTTCTTGCAAGGAGTACGGTAGTTCAGAAATCAGTGCGGGAAATGTTGAAGATAAAGGCAATTTGTACTTGGAGCAATCAGGTGGATGGATGGGAGATGGGTCTTGTATGTGTAACGGTGAAGCTGTTAACGCTTGTACTGCAGTGTCCATTTGAAAATTACTTGTTGCTCAGCTAAATGACTAGGAGGAAGCTGGGTTATGCCAGAATTGCAGTAACCTGTGCAATTACAATCCAGATGTTGGATAAGGCGAGAGTTCTGTGGAAGGATTGGGGTATGGTGCTGTAACTGAAGACTTAATCCTAGTGTATGGTTCTCTGATGTTCCCAGTGCTGCTGTGAACTTATACTGGGAGTATGAATGGCTGTTTTTATTTGGCAGGCTACCAGATTTTCCGAAGGGGAAAACATGAGGCAAGGGAAATGCCAGCAAGGCAAGAAAGGACACCTCTCTGCCAGGTACTCTCCTTGTGGACTTGAGCCTACTGCAAGCAGTCTAATAGAGCTTCTCAAAAACAGCCTTTGTGGCATTTTTCTAAGCAAAAGTAGTATGTGGTCTAATTTTTGGGCTCCCCTAATACAACTTACTACATTACTGGATGGCTGGGTGTGTAGATACCTTTCAGATAAGGTGTTTTGACCTTCTACTGTTTTGCCACTTCCTGTGGTTTTTAAACTATTTCAGTAGTTACGTTCAAGGTAGACTAGACCACTGCTTGTGCTAGAGAGTCTGCAGTTCTGCTGCCTTAGTTTCATTCCTCCTATGCTCTTGACTCCATCCTTCTCCCTTAAGCTTGGCTAACGAAGTTATTTGCTGTAATAGCAGAACAGTAACTGTTTTAAGAAAGGTTAATATTTCTGCAAATCACTTTAAAAAAATCTAATTGGTTTATATTTGAAACTTGAGTATTATCAGCTATTTAAAAATGTCTCAGTGACGGGGGGGGAACTCGCCAACCCTGGTCCTACCACCTAATGCTTACTCCCACTGCCTAACAGAACTGCAGTATAATGACTGTAAAAGGAGATGGATAAACTGAAATTAAATCTCTGGCAAGTAAATACAAATGTAATAACTTTACTCCCTGTTCTTAAGTTACCCCTTATGCAGACAGAACAGGTAGCTTTCTACTGTACTCTCCCTCTAAAGGGGATCACTTATATAATCACTTTTATTACTATTGTCTTCCAAAAATTAAGGAGACAATACAGCTGAGGAATGGACATGGTGGTAAGACATGCTGAACAAGCTAAGAAGTCTAGTAGCAAGATGACCCTATATGCAGGTGGGTCCTCTGAGTGAGGAGGTGCAGTCTGTGCCCTGACAGTGAGCACAGCCATATTAAAAAGCAAAAGCTGATGCGAATACTTTGTACTTTTAAGTACTAGATTTCAGGAGCAAATCATTAAGGTCAGACTGGTGGAGTACTTTGTGGGGTAGGTATAAATTCCATTTTTTGGTAGGAGGCCAAATCTGAAATAAATAGAAAAATATATGCTTGGAAACATACTTTGGGCTTAGTTGTGAATACATGGGAGGAAAATCCAGCTTGCTTCCATATAGTCCTTCAAGAAAGACATGGGATGAGAGAAGAATGAAGAGGAATATTCAGGTTTATAGTTGAGTGGTAACTACCTCTTATTCCTTTCACTGGGGGGGGAAGTTTACTGAAATTATATCTTTTTACCCGTTTGAGAGATTTGACTATTAATGCTTTCTTGTATATGCAGCAATGCCAAGTGTTTGCTTTTTGATTTTGAAACTTGTAAATTAGCTTTTTTTTCTGGAGCTGAAATGCTTTTCTGGTTAAGTTGTGTGTATGGTGTGGGGCTTGTGTGGCTGTTTGTGTATTTGGTGGTGTTTATCTAACAGTTTTAGTTAGCACAGGTATTGGAACCCTTTTTCCATGTAATCCTTTCAAAGGACAATTGGCAACGAGGGTGGAAGCCTGATTAGGAATATGGTGAAATAATAGTCTGTATAACATCCTGGAAAAGGTTATTTGTGCCTGTAGCTGCAAAGATGGGGATGGGGTGAAGGAAGGGAGTAGGAAAGATCAGTGCATTTGGGAGAAACGAGCTTGTTCAATAAGGAGTGTATACACACATAACAATGTAGACTTTCTAACGGAAAACATGAGAAAAAGGTGCTCATGTATTGGAGGTAATATAAAGCAAAATTTAATATCTGATAGTTAACCATTTTTGTTGGAACAGCAGAAAATATATGTAACTGATTGTGGAAATTATGGAAAATCATCTCTTGCTGATGACTGCAGGGTTAATGTAGCTATATGGGTACCATTGTTCCTATATTGTTCCTTACATTAAAGGTAGGTAATGAACCTAAGCACATTCATTTTCCTTGTCTTTTCTGGATACTGTCTAAAGACAAGTAATGGATTCTTCATTCAAAGAGTCCCAAATTTGTCACTTATGTGTGCTCTGTGCAAGTTGCATCTCAGATTGCATCAAGTAAGTATAATAAGAATTGAATCACCTTAAAACATACATGTGCAAAACCATAATGGAACACAATAGCTGCACCATAATGGAACACAATAGCTGCACCAACATCCAAGAGGAAGATGTTACTGAAATATTTTTGCTCGAACTCGGCCTCAAGTTAAAACAGCTAAATAAAGGAAAGCACTCCTGTTTGGTAGAAAATGTCAATTAAATGTCAGATTTGCACCTGCCTGACAGCAGCTTTCATGAAAATATAATGTAGGCCAAACACCGCAAACATCAATTCTGTTTGAAAATATCAAGGTTTTAGGAATAGAACATGTGTGTTGGTGTGAAAGTTTGGCTGAAACCCTTTAGCAGGGAAGAGAACTTCTTGTCTCCTGGAGCAGTTAAGATCTTTTGAAAGTTTTGCTTTGAGATTTACCTCATTTTTTTATACATTTATAGAGGAAGTATTTATTTCATGAAAGGAATAATTTATTCTTCTGAAAGCAGATTTTCCAAATTGATTCTCCTATCTCTGTTTTGTTATAGTCAATTATATGCGATTTTGTTTTTCCCTAGCGTGACTGTGGGCCTGGGTAGGAGGAAGCTGGCAATACTCTGTGTTGCCATAGCTTTCCAGAAAGTAGACCTGTTCAAAGGACTCTGGTCCAACAGGACAAGACGCTTCACTAAATTTCAGATGACTTTAATGGGCATTAGATGAGATGTGATATTTCACCCGAGCCAGCCTGAGTAGTATTTGAAGCTGTAGAATATGCTGTTCCCTCTTGTAAACTTGCCTGTGGTATGAGTAAACTGTGAGGTCTTGATATAAACATGGCAGACCTGAGACACTGGGCTGTAAGTTGAAGTTCTGGTGGCTGGTGGCCATTTCAGTGCAGAAAACACGACAGAACTAATCCTTTAGATGTTCAGGCCACAGTAAGCATCCTGAATAGAGAATGGCTCTTCAGGGGACTTTCCCAGCGTGGTTAGATTTAGGATGCCGTAAGGCCTCTCAGAGGGTATAAAGTGGGCAGTCAACATGTATTTCTAGAAGTTGGTCAATCATATTAGTGTCTAGATATTGTTGGTGGGTAGGTGTATGTGGGCATGTTCTGTTTTTTCACTATAATGGAAGCTTAGTTACTTCACTCACATGTATGTGCTGGAGTTCAGCTGTTGTAATGTGGAAATTTGGAGGGCAACCCCATTCATGCGACAGCTCACCTTTGCTTACTCTAGGTCAGGTTCAAAGTATCGAAGTCCTCATTCTGCCAGTGTCATGAGAAGCCATTCTTCCTGCTAGTGTGTGCTTCATTCATATTCATTTCATATTTCATTTTATTTGGATGCTGAATTTGAACTCTTCAGCCATCACAGTGCGTTGCTGTATCTGAGTCCCAAATGGAGGATGCTATGTGGTAAAGACTCACAATGAGAGGCAAAAGAAATTTCTGCGGGAGTACTAAAATACGGTAAAAATGCCTTATTTTGGAACAAAGCTAACTGTCAGGTTTTACTTTTTTACTTCAGGAACTAAAAACTGAGAATTTTTTGCTGATAAAGATGGGTGGAAAGATGAGCAAAGGTTGTCCTCTGCCTTGGTGGATGAGGGAACTTGACCAAGGAGCTGGATCTGAGGCTGACAGCCTGCTGTTAGGGCCAGATTCTGCTTCTGTCTTATGCAATATTTGCAGTAATGGTTTGACAATTACACGGCAGCCTTAAATTTAAAAGAACAATACGTTTGTGTGGAATGTTGATTAAAAGTAAGGAAGCAGGGGACTGACAGTTGGGGGCCTACTTTGGCAGCGTTGTCACCTCGGAAAAGAGAAAATCCCATGAAAAAGTGTTTCAGTGATAGCTAGGAGCTTGGTGCTATTTAAGGAGCGAACAAAGAAAACTCTTTTTGTCTCGATCCGTTTTCTGAGAGTAGAAGAAATAGATTCGTTCAGAGAAATTGGCCACTTTCTTTAGCTCTCAACGAGGTACACAATGTCTTCCACCTAATAACAAAAATAACCTTAAAAAAGGAAGCTAGGAGAACTATTCCTTACAGGAATGTGCAGAAAAGTGAGGATGTGTTCTTATTACCAGAGTCTTCCTGCTTGATTGTTTTTTGGTTTTAAAAGTAGGTAACATGATATTTGTCCATTTAGAGCTTGATTTTTAGGTTTTTTAACCTTCCAATTCAGCAGCTACAGCCAGACATGTTGTGGTTTAATCTTATTACATGTTTTCTCTATGCGTAAAGCCTGTAAGCTAACAGTTTGTAATGGGATTACATAGATTGACTTATTTTATGCAGTTTTCTAACAAGGTTATTCAAGGATACTCTGTTTGGACAGAAGTCTTTCTGGCAACATTTCCTGATTTTCTTTTTAGTCAACCCTTTATCTTCCCTTTTAAGTTTCTCTTGTTTCCCTCACCTTTCTTTTCTTTTGTCCAGAAAAATAATTTTGAGTCTGGCAATAGCATATCATTTCTTCACTGCAAAACTGCTGTGAGGCTTACAAAGTCAGGGAGGACAGTGGCATTAATCAGTGATGCGCAAGCAGGCATTAGGTACATCAGGAACAGCTTCCTCCCACCCAACTATTAAACAAAACCCGCTTTTCTCCAGTAACTGTGTTCTTGTTGGACTTGAATTTGCCTATTTTGCATGAATTGACAGCAAATGTTTTGCGTCCTTCTATAGCCCTCAACCAGAAACTTCATTTTGATGACAATGATTAGCTTTTAGCCTAATTGGGGGAGGGAGAATAATGTACCACCCTGAGGAGTCGAAGTCCATGCAGCAAATTATGCAGATGAAATCCTGTCAGTAAAGCATTTTTAAGTGTTCCAGTGCAAACTGTGTCAAATGAATGCTTCCTCATAAATTTCAGCAAGGATAGAATGAGACTTGTGTCCTGCAATTGAAATTATGAAGATTCCTCTAGACCTAAATAGAAATTAGCATTTCTGTTTCCTTTATGCGCTCATATTTTCAGAGATGAAAAATGCAAGGGTGGGGGGAGTGGGGAAATAGGAAGTAGCTCCCTTCACTACCGAGCTTTTTCTTTTTGAAAGAGGACAAAAGGTCTTTATTGCTATCCCAATAGTAATGACTTCATATAAGAGTATTTTTGCAGCAAGGAAAGTGCAAAAGTGAAAACTCAAAGGATGGAGGAGCTGCAGGCTGCCCTTAAAAAAACAAAAAAACCCTACAATATTGGTGAGGCACTGATTGAAAGCCCAGAGATATTAGAGGTCTTTGGACTGGGATCTTAAAGGACTATGACTTGCTGTGAAGGGGTTGGTGGGCAAAAACTGCAGAGCCCCTGGAAGCAGCAGAATGTCTTTGATCCAAAGAGAGGTGAGCTGAGAAACTCCATTGGTATATAACAAGCTTGAACCCTGCATTTTGTGGTGGGATTAATAACCATGGAGACCTGAAATCTCTTTCCTTATCAGCCATTCCCATGCTGACTGCTGTCTGATTCTTGACCCAGACGCCACATGTGGGGTCAGAGGATCTCTTGGGAATTGCCGAGGAGATTACTGTATCCTCGGCTTTCTCTGCTCCTCTTCCAAGACTGCCCACGAGAGTGCCAGTTTCCGCTGGTGGTGTTTTAATGATGCCAACGGGCAACTTCTGCAGCGACTTCTGCCCACTTCGTGTGGCACAGACAGATGGTTCACTGTTGCCAGCTTCCTAACTCAAGTTTCCCCCTTTAAATGATTTCAGCTTTCAGCTCATTGCCTTGTCAGTAGACCTATCAAACTTGTACCTGCAGCTGGAAAACTCTCAAATTTGCAAAAGCTTGAATGCATTCATTTACTGGGCATGTATATTTACCATGAACCTGCCTTGATCCTCTCTAGTTTATTGGTTGGTTAAAATTTCTTCACTTGTAGCCAAAACCCAGTCTCTTCTCTGTAGCTCTGCATGTCTTGTTTTCTACTTCGCCTAATTGTTCAGAAGTGTAAGTTCCAGGTGACATTCTGATTTTTTTTCAGCTGGAACTAAATCTTCCTCTGAAAAATATGGATCAAAGTGTATATATTTAATGGTTTTTATTTGTTTAAACTCCTCTCAAAACCAACCTCAACAAAATGTTCCCCTTCAGTAGGACACTTAAATGGCTATTTTCAACACTTTTGCATTTCAATTGCATTTTCAATTTTCTATTTCTTGCCTTGTATTCCTTGGTTTACTTGATCCTTTTTCCCCCTGTATACTTAAGGAACTTCCCTGCTGCAAAAAGGCTTCTGCTTTCTAATTTTTAGCTGTTTCTTTGAGATGAACTTGTTGGAGTGGGGTGGATTGCTGCTTGGGGGAGAAAGTGTGCAACTTTTGTTTTCTGTTTGTAATAGCTGAGACAAATGAAACAAAATCCTGAAACGGTCTTCAAAACTTTGTCTTTCATTGCACCTTCCTGAAGGCGGTAAGTGTCCTTCCCAGGAAAGGTAAAAATAACCAAGTTATTCTGGAGATTACTTTAGAGAAAACCAAATTAGACTGCAATAATTATATCCCATCATTATTTGGCTTGTATTTTGCTACAGTTCATCTACTATGATAAATGATATCAAGTAGTTTTATTGACAGTAATCTGGAAATGTTGTAAAAGCTTGTTCCATGTGCTGTTTTATATTTAGATATATTTTCTCCCCCAGGTATATTCTGATTTACATATTTAAAGAATGATCTGAATTAAAAGGGAAACAATATTGAACTAATTGTATTACCCACTACTTTTATTTATACCTGTATCTTCCTATCTCTGTCTCCAGTATTTTTTATATTTCTTTATTCAGGCAGAAGTATAATGTCCCTTATCCCTTTGTTTTAAGGCAAAGAGCTCTAGAAGGTGTGTGAGTTGTATAATATCTATTTTTAATCACATTGAAGGAGCCCTGAAAGTTCCTTTTGAGTGATTTGGTATCCAAAAACCCCCTGTAATTTTAAGTCTGAAAGAATCTAATGAAATAAATCAAACAAGCTCTGCTAAAACCACAGAATTTTACATGCTTTGGATAAAATCTCTTGCCTTGTTTGAGAATTCTTCTTTTACTGCTTTTTTTTTTTTTGGAGTGTAAACTCCACTGTCACTTTATCTTAACCCTGCAAAACAAACCTGAACTTTCACTTTAACTGCAACCTTATTGTGATAAAGGAACAGGACTCTGAAAACTGATTGAAAAGGATGAAAGTTCATACTTCTATGTAAACAAGAACATTTGAAAATACTTAATTGTTAAGGTGAATTCTCATTCTCTTTTCCTCTCTTCCCCCCTCCTTTTTCTCCCCTCTTTCCCCTTCTGTGAGGGAGGTTGCAATAGAACTGCTTACTCGGTGCTCTGGGTGCACTATTTTAATATTAGTTTTTTAGTGTCGCCCTTATTTGTGCTATATGGTCTCGGAAGCTTGCTCTGTGATAGTAAAGATGCAAATACGTAGTGAACGACAGCTTAAAACTTGTGATCCACCAAGTCAAATAAGCTGAGAACAAAATGTAAATGTTGTTTAAAAACAAGGGCATCTTTCCATTAAGTTTTCAACAGGCTTCTCCATTGCTACTAGAGGAGCTATTTGGCAGGCGCTTCATCTTGAGCAGGGGTAATGTTTTCTCTAGACAACTTTTGAAGTCATTTAAAAACAGGAGCTGAAGGACTATTGAACAAACTAACTTCTGAGTGCACCCTACCCTCCTTAGTGTGTGTTTCCTCCCCTACTCTTGATCCCTGAAATGGGCCCTCTTTCATTTTAGCAGTCTGAGAACAGTTTTCACATCTTTATTTCATGTTGGACAGTAATTCTACCTTCAGTGTGTCCTTTGTTCTGGTAAAGATCCTTAAAACAAATCAACTTCCTCTGTAGGTTCCCCAGTCCCAGTTGAGAAGTTGTTCATATTTTCTGTAAAGCTTTTGGATTTGATTACGCTCATCTCTGCATCCCTGCTTAACCACACTGGTCTTTGTTGCCCTTTTCATTCCCAAAGCATAACGGCAATGAATTTCAGTTGAACTTTTGTCAAATGCCATCTTAAATACAGAATTTTCCATCTTCCAGTCATATTTTTTTTCTTATTATACAGCACAACAAATGTGTGAATCATTATAGTTCTGGAGTCTGAGCTCAGTCTTACAAACATCCATAATAAAGATCCTTATTCGAACTTATCTGACCTTAAAATCTGTGGTGCAACTCTGGATTGACAGTCACATTTTAGAATGCAATTTACTTTGGTAAGTGTGGATAATGGGGCTAGGCGCTCTTCTGAGATACTGGAAAATGTTATTATCTGTGTTGTCTGTACACTAGTATATATTAAAAAAAAGCTGGAGAAGAGTTTTGATCAGAGGGCATATGTTGCTTGCAAAGGAGATTTTCTGTTGTGCCATTAACGTACTTTTTTGGTTTTAAAAATCAATGTACCTGGAATAAAACGCAAATTCAGCAAATACCTAATTTGAAAATATGACTTAATGCTGCCATTAAGTATTTCTTCCTTACCCCGCACCAAGAATATTTCTTTTCTATAGCAGAGGAATTAAAAGCTGAAGCCAGTTTATTTCAGTTTGACTTTGTGACAGTTATTTCAACAAGCTGTGTTTTACCACTATTTCTGTGTCTTGGGGCCTGCCTTTGAACTCGGGACGATTTTCTTTTTTTCTGACATTGTTCTCTTGTTTTCAGCCTGAAATCTGTTCAAGGCAAATATTTTCTTATTACAGGTGCATCCAGCACCTAGCCCAGAGCTTTGCTCGCCCCGCAATGCGGTAAGGCTTCTCACTGACAATAGCAGCATAACCGCAGTAGATTGACCAAACCACCAGTTGAAAGATTGTGCAAGAAATGGTGCTGTTGCCATATGAATCTGTTGCTTTGAGATGCTGCACTCTTTCAGTTAATCCATACTTGATTTTTTTTTCTATTGAAATTGTTATTTTTGGCAGATCTTTCTGCCAGGAAAGAAAAAACACTTTTGGGTTCTTCCTAGACTGACTTTTCTCATGGAAAACATCTAAAATGCAAGTAACTTCTAAATGTCTTAAGGTTGTACCACACCCTTCAAGGACATCAGAATAATCTGAGAATTGGTATATTAATAGCTTATGTTGGTTAGTGATTGCAGTGGGGACTATTGTTGGTTATAAATTTAATATGGTGACTACTTTTCAAATGTGTTACTTGCTCCTGTTGGCAGGATATTGTCACGAGCCTAACGAATCATGCATATAGCTTCCACAGTGTTTTTGTTGTATCGGCCTATGAAATAGTTGTGTGGAATTTGGCAAATGCCAAATATGATGTTGATAGATTTGGTATGAAAACTATCAGTTTATATATGGAGAAACAAGAATATGAATGCTAAACATGGTTCATACTTATAGTAGGGAAAATGATACTAGACCATCCCAGAATTTGAATTTTGAACACTACTTAGCAGGCGTGATAGAAATCTAGTTCAGTGACTGAGGAGGAAGAGGAGCCCCTACTAGTGTTTAGCACCCTGGAACGGCTTGGTGCTGTAGGCTGGTGAAGCTCTCCAAGATGCTCTGCTTGATCTCTGATCTTCAGATGGTCCTAGAGTGGAGTGCACATGAGTGTGTTAGATTTAAATATATAAAGGTAGCTGCTCACATTCTTCCAGTTATACCACTGTAATTTTGCATTCATAGTTGCTTATCATAGTACTTGAGTCAATGAATGTCATTCTCCTCCCTCACTAAAAGGATATTTTTTGCATTGACTTTTTGGTCACTTCTCATGTAATTTAATGCAGAATTGGAGTGGTTCTAACCTACAATTTTACAGGTAAAAGGACAGATGACTTGAGAAATATGTGGGAGGCAGCAGCGTTTGAGCTTGCATGTGTGTTCATTGATGCAGTGCTCCTTTGAAAGCACTATCAGCTTTGCGCTGTGGCTGCTTGTCCATCCTCCTGAATATAAATGGCTTCCCTAGATCCACTTTGCCCTTAGTGGAACATGCTTAAACTACTGGAAACCATGGCAAGTGTTTAAGGTCTCCTTTCTGACCTCAAAGAATACATAACTAATAAAGCCACAGCCAGAGAGCTTTTCTTGGCTTTGTAGCTTGGGCTGTACCAGACTTGCAGCCCTTGTGAACTGGATCGAAGTGGGGCATGAGAACTTGCACCCGTGTGCGTGCCCCCATGCATGCTCACAGGTTGTGTGTGCCCTCCACAGAAGGAGCGCGGCTACAGAAAACTCTGTTCCTTATTCAGCAAATGCAAATGGCATGTTGCTAAATAGCTCCTTTAATAAACAGCTTTATGGGTTTTTTGCAAGCTTGCATTTCTCAAAGTCTGTGTAATAATGAGAAGACAACTAATTCTGTCTGTTGGAGTGAAGTGGTACTTCTTGGCTGAATGATCACGGCACAGTCCTTCTGTCCAAGTCAGTGTGGGATTGTACTTGGCAGTCTCATCTCTAATGATACTCAGTGCTTTCTGGAGAGACTAAAGATACAGAATCCCGTTAAGCTGGAGGAAACATTTGTTGCTTTTCCATGGCAGAAGCTGATTGAGCTTTTTGAACTTACAGCTTTGTTAGACTTTGGAGCCAGGATGTTTGATATCATAGGCTTTCTTAATATGATAGAAGTGGTTGTGACCACTGCACCATTAGTGGTGTTGTGTGGCAAACTGAGTGTTAACATGCCTTCCCAAATCGGGAGAATGAGATGAAGAAAGGTTAAATGACCCAATGCAATGAACTTGAGATGCACAAGGTACTGCTGCTTAGTTGAGTGGAGGACAGTGCTGGGAGTCAAAAAGATCCTGTTTACAGTATTGGTTTTTTTTCTGTGGCTTGTAGGAAAGGCCTCTAAGGCCACTAAGCCTCAGTTTTCCCATTATTCCCCCCCTGCTTCATGGAGATGTTGCAAGGCTTAACTAAACCCTTGTAAATTCACATGTATGTGAGGAAAATTAAGGTCAGTTGGTGGCAAAGGTGCAAGGTTATTACAGCCCAATGATCAATCTGTGTCTCAGACTCAGCAATCTTTCTTCAACTTGTTTAACTCTTGAAGTTTGTGGTGTTGTTTGCTGCAAGTTTTCTCTTCCATGGAAGAATTTGAGTAGACAAAGCGTTGTGTTCAGCTTTGCTATTAAAAATTGCATACAAGATCTCATAATTTGTTTTTGTACAAACTTTGCTTAGCTCTGATTGCCTAGGTTCTGGATTCTAATACACAGAATCTCTCCTGGCAATGGTAATTTTCTCTTGTTTCTTTGATACTTTCCTTTGGATAGCTTGCTTCTAGTTTTCCTGTGTGGTTTCTGTGCCTGGAAACTCATTCAAGCTGTGGAGTGTAGGAGGGGAATCCAAATGCTCTTTAATGGAAGCCTTCATTATAAGAGATGATGAAGGTAACCTTTCCCATTTGTTCAGCCTCTAATTTTGCAAATGTGAATATTACTTGTTTTAAGCAACACAATTATCCATTAAATACTAATGTTTAGGTACATACTGCAGAACTCAGTTTGGTGCTGTACATTAAGGGCAGTTTCAGTTTGAGGTCACAAAGAGGAGAATCTAAGAGTTCTTAATTTTGCCTTTGCTTTTTGAAGTAAAGCTGGAAAGGGACTTTAGAGGGCTTAAAAGTTCTCCATGCTGTTAATTTCCTTCATTTCTTTCTCTTTTTTTGGATTGGGACAATCAATGACAGAGGAATTCAATAGCATGGCTGCCTTTCCCTCCCCCCATCACTGAATTAATGTGCAAATAGGAGTAAGTAAAACTTGAAATCCACGGTTTTCTTTTGTACGCTGCTAAATAGGAACAAAGCTGCTACTGGAGTTCCTGCATGGATTTGTGTAATGTGCAGCAACCTGGAACAAAATACAGCTGTGAGATTGCTGTGCTCTGAGGTACCCTGAGACAGCGGTTTGGCATGTTCGTTTATCACACAAAGCACGCGTGCTTCTGCACACTTACCAGACTGAGTCTTTGATTACCTTCAGGACTCAAAAGTGACATTTCTGCTGCCTGTCCAACGAGCAGACTTGAGGATGTTATTTGCCTTCCCTTCTCACGCAGATCACTATCTGCTGCCGTATGTGACATAGCTTGACATTTTTTGTTTAAGCAAAGTAGACCCTAGTGGGCTCTATTAAACCGAGTCTATACTGCTTGGTTTGTTCCAGTTCAGCAGTCCACTGATAGAAAACTCTGGCTGTATCTTTGACTCCAGGTCAAGTAGAGATATTATTTGATAGTATTTAGTTGCTATAAGATATCTCCCAGTAAATGTAGTTGTTGGACTTTAAATTTCTCAACCATGCATAGCTGATGATATTCAAAGTAGCATCCTAAGGCTGACATGGCATACAGGTATTCCTGCTTGCATGGGTTTTGCTTCAGGGAAATACATATTTTGGTGGCCTACTGTAGGGTGAAACTTAGAACAAAATATCTAGTGTTCCTTTTATACTTTCCAGAAAACATGCGGCATGAATGTTTGATAGAGAGGCACCTACATAATTGTGTTGTATGCTCATGGGAACTTTCTTGTTAGTGCTATTAAAAGGTATTTTGATCATCTAGAAATTCTGTTCCTTTGAAGTTCAAAGGATTATAAAATAGTAACAGTACTTCAGTCACTAACCCATATTCACATGTTTTTCTAGAGCCCTTCAAAAAGGGCTCTAGAAGGGGAGAAGGGGATGCTTTAGCATATAGTTAATAGCAATAATCAGCAGATCCCTTCAAACCTCTCAAATCAGGGTTTTCTATTAGTCTAAAAATGCACAAAAAATCTGTCAAGCTCTGAGCAAAAAGGTATTTCTTTTATTTGATTTCTCCATGTCTTTGATTTTTCTCCTCCTTTTGTTCAATGCGTCTGTTCAGGATTGGTGTGTTGGTGCAGGTAGCCTGTTTTGGTCTTAATTTGTGGGGTGAAGCTAAAGATGGAAATAGCTAAAAGGGTGCCTACAGACTACTACTCTGCACTTGTACAGAATGTTTTTCTGTTCCGGTTTAGTTCCCATGTTTTGTTTTTGTTGTTCTTGATCTGCTGCTTGACACACATGGGTTAACAATCCCTTATATTTTGATGTGAAAACTGGGATCAGTGTGGTATTATGTGAACTACTGGGCAACTAAGTTGTCTATCTCAATGCCAAATTCCTTGCTAAGTATAGTTCAGCAAATGCTGGTGGCAACCTGTTTTAAAGGGATCCCTGCTGTGAAACATGAAGAGTAGGAAAAACCAAAATTGTGCATTCTTAGGCTGAATAAATGTCAATTCTCAGGGTTTCTGTTATACAACCAAAGGCGCTCAAGTGGTTAAATGACCGTAGCTGTTGAAAACCGTGGAACTTTAATATTAGCCAAGGGAAATATTTTTAAATGCCCTTTGAAATACAGAGCCCTGTCTTTTTAATATGTTTACACTTTAATATTTTTAATTAAAGGTGTTCTCTTTAGATTTAGATAAGCTTTTTAACATTAAATCTGAACAGGGTATCAGCCTTTGTAGGCTTGGGGATAGCACAAAATGTGCATCTCATAAAAATGAAATGTAGGAAATAAGGAGCTTCAGTAGTGAAATCGTCAAACGGGGATTATCGAGAGTAATTTAGCTTTAAACTTTTTAGTTTTTCTTAATCCTTTATATCAATAGAATAGCTTAAAACAAAATTTGCAAGGTAAATATTTTGCATTTGTATTTTGCTTTTACACTTTTTATTCTTAAAAATCTGCATCATGCAACCCTAGGTTAAAAATAGAGTTAACTTCTTAGGATATGCTGAGAAGAATGCTGTATGTTATTGAGTAACAATAACTTCAGTATTGCAACTTGGGTCATACCTAACTAAACTTTTATTAGGTGACAATTGCTGGCTAGAGTTTGAAAATACTCAACTAATCGGGTCCATTTAGTATCAAAATGTTGTTCTGTGCATAAGGGTTTCTAGAGTGTCACACAATATACATTATGCCTACAGTTCTGTTCCAGTGTTTTCTTCCAGAAATGGCACCATCTTGTATCCTCACTGTGTTTTGGGGCTGTTGCTGTTGAATGAAACTGAATTGGGAGTGTTAAAGGAAAGAACTGGGAAGATAGTAAAAGAAAGTGGGTGTCTTGAGCCATGCACTGATTCTCTCCCCACACCCCTCACTCGGTTAAATGCATGCTTAGCTCTGTCAAGCAAATCCTATGTGACCTATACAGAAAACAATCAAGCTGCAGCATATAGTTTTCCATATCTAATTCCTGGTGGTCCATCCTGTATTTAACTGACAAGTTTTTCAATTGCCAAAGAATCTGAAAACTTTTGGAGGAAGAGTGTGTGTTTTTGGGCAACTCACTTCCATGTGGTTCATGCTGCACTAAGATGATGGGCATATATCCCTGGATATGTTAAACGCTCCTGTCCTCAAGCTAGTTGCCTGCTGCTGACTGGCTCGAGCTGTTTCCTATGTCCGTTAAAAGCAATCAGCCTGATAGTAATTAAGGAAAAATAATGGTGGGGATTTCTGGTAAAGGTAATAGCTGAAATGTTTCACCTCCAAGGAAGTAGATTGAGTTTGTCTTGCACAAAAGAAAAATCGCAAGAAGCCAATTTTTTTCTCCTATAACATTAGGGCAAAGCTGGGGTCTAATAGGATTTTCAGTCATTGTTCTGTGTGTGATCGTGCTTTTTGGCTGGTAAATCTTACCTTTCCATAAGGATTTATCACAGAAGCTCAAAGAATTGTTTCATGCGCAAACTGCCTCTAGAAAGTAAGCCAGAGCATCTGTAATCTGGTGCAGTGCAAAATAGAAGGATAGGAGGCTTCCTGGTTTTTGTTCTTTGGAGGTTTTTTCCCCATGACCACCAGGAAGCATTACACCAGAGAGCATAACATTTGTGTCCTTTTGTCTGAATGCTAGTTCAGTTCTGAGGATGTTGGGAAAGTGTTTCTTATTTTTAATTATGTGTTATTTCTCTTCTGTGGTGCCTACTGGAAAATAATGAATACCAAATTGGAAAGCGTTCATAGTGTCAACAAAAGTAATGGAAGGGAAAGAATTTGTATATTGGCTGCATGAGAATCCCCATGGTGAACTACCAAGTGCATTGAAGTGTTTTAAGTTCCATGACTTCATGGAACTTGTACTGTTTTAGCTCTGGAAGAAGGTGGGCAAAAAAAACATGGCAAAAAAGTGTGTGCCATAGGCAGTGCTAGTGGCTTAGCAGTTTACTGATTTACAGATTTGGGAGGGCAGAAGCTAATAACTTTGAGAAACTTGGTTAATGAGCTTTTAGATGGTTCTCTTCCTGCGGGTTTTTTGTTTTAGAGGCCACTGAAAAAGAGTCATTATGTATAAAGCTTTCCTTGAAGATCAAAAGCAAATGTAAGTGTGTGTGTGTCCCAGCAAGGTTGCAGGGGATACAAAACTGGGAGGAGTGCTTGATAGAGCAGATCAGAGGTCTCCTGACATGCTGGAGAAATGGGCAGAGAAGAACCTCTTGAAGTTAAAAGGGAAGTGCAGTCCTGCCTCTGGGGAGGAGTAAACCCAGGTACCTAGCTGGGGGCAGACTGACTGGAAAGTAGCTTTGTAGAGAAGGACTTGAGGGTCATGGTGGACAACAAGCACTCTCTGAAAGGTAGTGAAGAGCTAATACTAAACAGAAAAACCCATCAAACAAAAGAACAAAATCTGAGAAGGAGCATTATATCTTTCAGGGCTTTTTCTTGTATTTGCTGTCATGTTCCATGATATCTAGAATTGCAACAGTTACTGAAATAAGTTAGGATTAGTAGTTTAAGAACTGGATCCTGATAGAAGATGAGGGTAGAGGTGGACTTCCAGGTTTCTTCTGCTCCCCTAGAATTTGGGACTGGCTGTATCTGGACCAGCCTATGAGACCAGCAGCACCACCTCTCTGGCCTACCATGGAGCCTGTGCTTGTCAGAGCTCAGCGTACTCTGTGTATATTGCCCATCTGTTAAGGACGGTGTGCATGTTGGGATGGAAATGGGTGGCATAAAAAGTTCCACAGGTTCTTATGGTCAGTGGTTATCTTGCTCTCTATTACTTTGCTGCTCTCAGAAGAGCATAAGAAATAGATGGAACCAGGGTAATTGACTTGGCAGGAACCTCAGGAGCCCTCTAGTCCAAGCACCTACTCAAAGCAGAGTCAGCTGCAAGATCAAACTTGTTATCTTCTTTAGCTAACTGGATAAAAGGAAAAACTTTTTGCCATAAGGACGTTCAGATACTGAAACAGGTCACCCAGCAGGGATGTCCCTATGGTGAAAGTATGTTCTTATATCAAGCTGAATATTTGGAAAATGGAAAAGCGATGGGAGTAAAAGTCATCATGTAATGATGCATTACACTTTGTACCTTCAAAGCACTGACTGTGCAGTAGTGCTCCTTTGGATCTGTCTCAAGAGAGTGTAAGTTAACTTTCTTAGGTTGAAACTGGGGCTAAGGAGCTGAGCTATGGTCAGCTGACCATGACCATGTCAGAACTGGCTTCTGAATTTAGAAACTTATCAGGTAAGATATCATCAAGTGAAAACTGATGAGAGGTGTTTACAGCATGTCTCCCTGGTCAGGTTTTGTAGGTAGAAATTGTTCTGAAATGACCTGGGAAAACGTCACCAAACTACTGTTTTTATGTCAGGGATTATGGGTTTGTTTTCTTCCAGTTTTTGAGGAAACTGTCCCTTCCCCTCTTTCAGGAGGGAAGCTTTGAGGGAAAGAGGGAAGGATGCACACTCTTTTGCTCTCAGACTCAGAACAGTATCCTCTTCTGCTCACAATCTTCAGATAACTATTTGAACAGAGACCAGCTTGATGCTGCAGATGTAGTTCTATGTCTGAGATTCATCCTTTCAATATGAGAGCGTTCAGGCTGTTTCCAAGTTGGAGACAAAGTTGTTGTAGAGGGGTTGAACGGTGCTGGAAGCATTTCATGAGATGCAAGAAATACGTTGCCAAACTCGCCTGTGTGCTGCTTCTGGGCAATGGAATTTAAGTGGTATATCAATTTGGGGAGCCTTTTTGAATTGTCTGGTTTAGGTGTATTTTGGATTTGGCATCCTTTCAAAAACAAAAAATCCTGTCCAATATTAGCAGTGTTGCCTTCACTAGTATTCTGTACTTAATAGTGGGTTATCATTATCTTTTTAGTATGGAAAACAGAATGGAAGAGTTATGTGCCTGATTCTTGGCCACAAAAAGTCTATGATAGATCTTCCAGTTTTCAGGAAGGCACAATAATGACAAAATGATAACTAGAGTTCTTAAATCTATTGCTGAAAAGAATGATGGAAACCAGTAGCTGGCAGCTGAAAGTAGACAAAATCAAATTATAAGCAAGATGGACATTTTAGGTGAGGTTGGCTAACCACACAAACACTGCTATGCTTTCTTAATATCTTTGATTTAAGACTGCCTCCTCCTTATGATATTTTTTGTTGGAATTAATAAATCACTAATTGAATGATATTAGATAGTAGCTGAACAGATCAGAAGATCTGGTGGTCTCATCCAGCCCTCAGGTCTGAGTGGTGTCACTGCTATTAAAAAGCAGTTGTTAAGGAAGACAGGGCAATCTCATGTACTTCAGCATTTTGAAATGCTTGTATTAGCATTTACAGATGCACTGGGAGTGCACTTAGGTAAATGAGAAGAAAGGAGGTGACACATAGTGAAACAATTTATTGATTTCAGTGGCAAAAAAGTCATTGTATCTTGGATTTCATGCAGCTGAATAAAGTACAAGTCAGTTCCAGCTGAGTTTTTTTAAACAGCTGAATGATTGGAACATCATACATGCTTATTTTAGGCTAGTCATTAACGGGATTTTCATCCCTGGCTTATCAGCTTATAAAGCATTCCACAGAGCTGTTTCTTCAGTGTACAAAGGCACTGTCTCAAAGGAGCACAAAAATTTCAGCTAAAGACTAATCTTCTAAAGGATGACTTTTCCTTCAAGAATTTGTATACTAAAACTTATTAACTTTATATTCAGTGTCAAATCCATCTGTCAGACAAATCTGAAATTAATGGAAGCAACACTATTAATGCACTTGAAATATTTCAGTTGTCATTTTTTAAAATTTTCAGATTTCTTGTTTCATAGAAAGTTGCAATTAAAAAATTGGAGGTTTTATCTCCCTCTCAAAGCCTTTTCTCAGGCAAAGCACCCTTACAACCTGTGCAGCTCAACTGCTTATGTTGTTTATTTGCAACATGCCATAAATACAACTCTGCCGGTCTTAAATCCTCCATGCATGACTGCAGGAATAAATTTTCTGTCTTGTGTAGTGGAATTGAAGCCCTCATAAAGGGTGAATGCACCATGCTGAGTAGTTGAACCTTTGCCTTTTTCCATTAACCCATGTACCTCCTTTGCCTTTCAAACAATTACCTTGATTCCCCCCAATACATTCAGCACCGTAAATTAGGGCTTAAATACCTTAACACTTTCTGAATACATTTTTACTGGATTATATCAAAGTGTAAAGTCTTCAATTTCAGGGAAACATCTCAACCCTTTCCTATTCCCCAGCATCTCTCATTTAAATAGTTTATGCAAGTACAATACATGAATGTTCAGTGCGGCAGTGTTTCTGCCATGTATTCTGTAGTTACAAAAGAAATAAATCTAAAGTGCGAGCATCATAATCTGAACAGCTAACTATTACTGCAGAAGATGACTGTAGCTTGAAGTAACCAGTCATAGCGCCTGCTCTGATGGTTGAACCTTAGGCCTAAGGCTCAACCGAAGAACTGGGCATCAACAGATTGCGCTCAAAGACTAAACCCTTATTTGGATGTTGAATGGACAGAGATGCTTAAATAGAATATCTGGCAATTGATTAGTATACCTCTAAATGTTTAGCTCTGCTGTAAACTTAAACCTGATAAGGTGCTAATGACTTATCTCTTTGTTAGGTTAAGTACATTCCTTGTTGTATGCTTCTGATGGTTATTTTTTTATGAAAATAAACAACAACCTTTATGTTTATTCTTGAGCATTATGGTCTCCTAGCAACAGAGCTTCCTCTTAAATGACCCTTGTCATTTTGGAAAGTTTGTATCCAAGATGCTTTAAATAACCTTAATTCTTCATGCAGTTTCTGAAACTTGTCTAGAGAAAGGTTTGATTTACTGCTGATTTCCAAAGAAAGGATATGCTATTTGCTTAGACTCTTGTCAGGGGAAAAACAAATTACTAGTATTAAGCTGCTATTTTAAAATCAGACATACCAGAGAAAGTTGCTTGCTTCATAAATATCTCAGGAATTTGAAGCTGGTAGTTATCAAACTCATTTTCTGTTGAGAACTGAAACAAGTTCTGCTTGCAACATCTGAGACCCAGTCCAGTGTGGTGCTAGCATAGGTGTGCTCCCTCTGATTAAGATTGTTCAATGTTTTCTGTTGCAAGATGCTGTTTAACTAATCTGTGTGTGACACATGCTTCTTGGCTTTTGTTCTTTAATTTTTGCTTGTTTGAACTTATTTTCACGTGGTCTCTGTAAGAAACTTGTGTGGGAAGTATCACAAGGTCTGCTTCTGAGGTTTAAAGTGGTATAAAACCAAGAGTAATTCTTATTAAATAAATGCATGAGACCAGTCAAATTATTTGTATAATATGTAAAGCTAGATTTCTAGAGCTCTGATTTTGGTGCTTCAGCTGGTGCATCATGAACTGTGTATGTGAGGTTTTTAACTTATTCAAAGTAGGCTGAAATTTGGAGGAGGGTAGCCTTGAGTCTACTTGCAGCTGTGAATTACTTCTAGGATCTTGTCTGAAGCTCTTAAATCTGTTTATTTGGAGGGTTAGTATTTAATCACACTAAGATAAGAAAGATACTAGTTTGGTCATCTTGTTTCAAGATGATGTACATGCAAATTTTATTTAAATGTGGAACAAATGTGTTCACTTTCATTGACTTCCTAGTACTAAAGGTCAGAATTGACTAGGATTTGCAAGTAAGGAAGGTAGTTTGGGTTTTATTTAATCTCTTTGTTCCCATTGCTAGCTTTTAGATTCTCTTTGTAATGGAATGAAAAGTTTGTGTTACTAACACTGTGCCATCTTTGAAAGGTTAGGGCAGTGTATTCGATCAGTGTTATTGGGTTATGTTTACTGGATGAAGTGTGAAATTTCTTAGTGCCTAGGTAGATTTAGCAAACCCAATGCTCCAGTCTTATGCTGCAGTTTCTCCATTGAAATTGGAGTATTTCTTTTGGTTTAAAGCTCTGAATAAACTATGTGTTAAGCTTGTATATGGTGATGTAGCTACTTCTAAGGTAATGCAATCACTTAAAATGGGGAGTACAGAATAGAGGGAAGGAGTTGTTTTTGCAGGGAGTGTGTATGAAAACATTAAATATCTCTTGGTAGAACTGTGGAACTAGCAAGGCTTATTTTTTGTGAAAAAACACTTTATCATGAATGCTCATCTGTATTTTTGAGTCCTTTGTGAAGGCTGAGTATGGTATTTTGCAGGTGGGGAGCTGGAGGCGCAGATGTTGCAGTTTCCTGTGGGCACCTCAGTTCATAGGTTTCAGGGAGGGAGTGACTAGAGCAGAGCAGGGAGCAAGAGCTCCTCACCTCCAGTGCTCAACATCCTGTCCTGGAGCATGACAGGAGAAGGCGATGGTGGCTCATAGGATGTGGGATGTCATGCAGTGGGAAAGGCTGACAGCAGCTGCTGGACTAGCCAGTGGTCCCACCAGGCAGGGCTTCTTTAAGGGCAGTGTCCCTCTTCCTGGGCCATGTGCTTATTGTGTTCCTGTTCCCTCACATGACAGAGTGAGACAAGTGCAAGTCTGGACTACACTAAAATCTAGAGTTAGGAAGATCAGCTGAGACAAGGGTGTCATTAAAGTGACCAGGTGCCTAGCAGTGCAGCCTGAATGCTTGCTTCCTTTCAGAGGGTCCATCAGGTCTGACTGGAAGACACCTAGTGGTCATTGCTGTGGTCAAGGCTACAAAGATTTCATTGCAAGTCCTGAAATAGAAGAGGAGGAGACTAGCTCTAGCAGTAACTTAGCAAATGCTCAATGAATTGCATTCCCTTTTCTGCTCTCTTGACCAGTCTTTTGGGGGCCAGTGGAATTGCTTGAGTGAAGTGGGACTAGGGTTTGGAGAAGCTTCTATTATCGAAGCTAACATTTATAATGCTATTTAATTTCTTTAAGGGGTGATAATTTTGAATGGAAAACACATTTGCAGAATCCTAGGATGCAACTTGACAGAAAATAAGCACAGCCTATGCTTCATAATTGATCATTATTGCTGAAATTAGGCAGTTATCTTGATCTCTATCAAGAGTGGAGGTTCACTGTTTCTTGGTGCTGTATGTCCCCAATGCATGGAACAGTCCTGCTCTGAAGATCCTTATCATGATAGACAGAACAATAAAATGGGAAGGGAGGGAAGGTCATATTCAAATGCTTACAGGTTCCTCCAAGTCACTATACCTTGTTTTTCCCTAGTGCCTGGGGATGGCTGGTGCCATGGTGAACATCATCTCTTCTCAATTCCTGAGGCTTTTAAAGGGATCACTTTGTCCCCACTGACAAGGAAAAAGGATTTAGCTGGAATCCAGGCCCAGGTTTCCTGGGTTCCAGCTCAGTGTTCTCCTAGATCGAATAGTTGAAGACATTATAATGGTATGTTACAGAAAGTCTTTAAAGAGATTTGATATCTGACTCAAGTACCAGTCTTAGGATTGAGCTTTTGAAAGAGATAAAACAATATGTTTTAATTTTAAAACTTGCAGTTAATGCCTGGAATAGGTCTCCATTTGACAGCAGAGATAAAGCAAGAATAACTTAGGCAAGAAGTCTAAACAACAGTTGTATGGCTAGTAATAAGTAGTGAGCCAGTTGAGCCAGATATGAAACAGGTTTAACACTACTTAAAACCTTATCTGTTATAAACTGATAATACATATGCAGTTACCCTGTGTCAGCTGGCATACAGAAACCTATAACGCTTAAGGATTTGACTCTTGGTCAAGTTACCATAAATAGAACAAAATTAAATTTTGAGGTACTGAATTTCTCTGCAAAATAGAAACACTTTTTCTTTGCTCAACTCTAGAAAAAGTATACTGGTTTATCTATACTGTTAAGGTAATGTAAACCAGGAGAATCGGTCATGAGGGCATTATGGCTGCTGGATCCAAGTTATCCATTAAAGAAAGGAGGTCAGGTCATACTACACAACACTTCTGCAGTCATACTAAAGCTGGTAAGAGCTTTTTATTAGACAACTGTCTCATAAATCAGTCCAACAGAACAAAGGCCTCAAACTGAAATCTTACTGACACCTCTTCATTGCTATTCTGGTTGATATATGACATGGGCCATTAGTTTAAGTACAGAAAGTCTTCTGAGATGGAGCTGGTGAAGTTGCACTGCACACATCATCATCATGCAAATGTAGCTTAAAAAAAAACCATCATACACACCTAAGACCCAAAAGCACAACTATAAACAACCCAAAAGTGCAGCTATAAACTGGAGAACAACAGCTAAATGATGCTTTTTTTTTCCCCCCCCATGCCACTCTTTAAATTCCTGACCCATGGAGCATGGCATTACTGGCTGTACTGTGCTGTTGTGGAGTGGTGGGGGTGAGCCTGCTGCTTCTGCAGGTCTCCTGGCAAGCAGGCTGGAGAGCAGAGGCGACTGGTGTTCGGCTCGTGAATGCTGAGCAGCCTGCGTGGAAAGTCACGGTCGCGCTTGTAGTGGCGTGCTCCTTGGCTAGCGAGGAGCGCATATGATTAAGGAGCATCTAGCTATTGAGAGAGCAGTTGATGTATCAGGATGTTTCTTTTCTGTTTTATAATATGGTTATTAAAAATGTCTTAAGCATGTGTGGTGACACCAGTCACTAAGCTGTTTTTTGATCTAGGGGGAAAAGTAATTTGTTGACGTTATAGTAATTATAAAATACTTACCTCTGAGAACACAAATGTAATTATATTGAATTAATTACATTAATTCTACACAACATTTAAATTGTGATGTTGAATTGTGCAGTGTTGGTTGCTGTGCATTTTGTTAGTATGTGGAGCAGATGTGCGTGAAAGTCTGGAAGTCATCCAGAAGTTGGCAGTTACTAGCTGGATAATCTGATCTTAATTCATTTTAACAGTGGCTAATGTACTTAGGTAAATGTACACATGTATGTGGATCAGATGTAGACTGCACAGGTAGATCTGACAATTCCCTTTAATTATGATTAGTATTTAAAGATCATCATTAATGTTGGTGTAAGCATTCCCTGGTGCAGGTTCTCCCCTCTTCTGTCTGTTGGTGCTTGGCATGGTAGACAAGATTTGTGTTATGTTATTTTAGATCCCTGTCTAATGAGGTATTTTGTATCACAGGCTTATGTGGCTATCTGCAAAATAATACCCAGAGGTTGAAATATTAACCTTATCCTAAGGTGCAGAGGACTGAGGTGACCACTGTTGTTTAGCAGGCCATTTGTAGCAGTAGGGAGGAACTGAACCTGAGTGCTGTCTGTTAACTTAACCTTGGTCTGTGTAAATCCAATGGACTGTCATTTAAATACCTGGTGGGTCTAGGTTGTTAAATACAGCCAGACAGTAAAATATTTAAAGGTAGTGACCACTGCAGAGGATCGGAGAGGGGAAGGACTGGATTCTGTGCAGGGCTAAGCGGCCTTTCAGTTAGTGTGGGTTGTGTAACGAAGGACTGGGCCTGGCTCTCTTCTCAGGGCCCTCTTGGTTTCTGGTACAACTAGATGATGAATCCTGCTTCTCTGTCCCTGAGAAGGGAGCAGAGTCAGCTGTGACTTGTAGCCCCTCTTGCTGTGTAGCCTGAGAACGCAGTGGCTCCGTCTTGCTTCTGCTCTGGCATTTATCCCCTTGCAGCTGGCCCCTGAAGGGCTCTGAACTGCCCTGGAGAGCAGTCATGTTTGGTCTCTATTTTCACTGCCCTCTCTTCTGGTTAGTATTTAATGTACTCTTACTGTTGTCCTACTTTGGTCGTCCTCTAAGCCCTCAGTGCTGTGAGGAGCATGAAAGACGTGGCTCTGTCCTCCCTATTGAAAAGAGGAAGGAAAAACCATGCTTACTGTTGAGCCTGTGGTATAAATCCAGTGGGATACTCCTCCTATCCCTGTCTGCTGCTGCCTTCATGCTTGTAGACTGGCCCTCGAAGCCCCGAGGAGTTTCCTGGGGGGTTTGGCAGGACTGACTTCACCGAGAGCCTCTGTCCTCAGCATAGCAGTGGCTGTCTGCTGGGGCCTCACCAGCCTCTCTGAGATCACTTCCAGCCTGGCACCACCTTTAAGCTCGTTTCCCTTTTGCTTTGTTATTGAAATGCAAGGCTAAGGAGACGGGATGACATCTTCAAAGGAGCATATGGAGAAATGAAACTAGAACATACCGTGCAGGGATGTGTTTGTCCCTGCTGACAGGAGAGTCTCCGGTCCGGCGAGCTCGTGGGATGGTTCAAGCAGTAACAGAGCTTCAGTGTCCTCTAGGCTCTTTGGGAAAATGGGGCAGAATCGTATCATGCGCATGCATGCTTGCGTTAATGACTAATTTGCACAAAAAACTAAGAAAACTAGTTTTAATTAGTGGAAATACTAAAGAATTATTTCAAAATCAAAAACATGTCTTGAATGTGCTTTGGAGGAGGTAGGTTCAAGTAATTAAAGGGTATATTTTTCCTGAAATGTGCTGTGACTATGATTCCTAATTAATATTCTTACAAAGTCTAAGAAGGGTGATATAACAGTCTTCATCACATGTATTGAACTTTGATCTTATAAGATTGTTCATCTTCTATTTTAAAGAACAAATTAATTTTCTGAAGAGTTTTAGTATGTCAAATGCTTTGATAACATTTAGATTTATAGGCCTTATAGCACCACTAAATAATTAATAGGTCAACAATATATTATCACTAGAGCAGTGTATTGCTGGATCTATTATTACTGTAAAGATAATAGCTGTTTAGTGACATTATTCACTAATCTCTAAGAGTAGGCTCTGAGCTTAGCTCTTCCAGTGTTGAGTGAGTTATTCATTATGTTTAAAAGAAACAATGGGAACTCGCTGACTAATCCTAGACTTGAAAGATAAACATACTAGTGCACAAGAATAAGCCTGGAGTTTCCATTGAGGTGTGTGCAAGGGTACATTGTGAAAACTATATAGGTGGAACATCTGATGATAAAACAAGTATTTTTCCCCCTAGAATTCTGTTGAAAGATATTATTTTCAAATTCATAGATTTATTTTTTTAGAAGCCTATTTGAGCACTTGCTCCCACTTGAATGAATGACTATGACCCTTTATTTCACTAAGGGTGGATTTAGGCTAATGTGTGACACTTGTCATCCTACTAATGTGTAGAACTGAAGTTGGTATAGCTTCTTTTGAGCAGGATGCAATTTTCCCATCAATGTAGCAGAAGTGTGGTTAGGCTTCTGGGTAAAACTGTGTGTGGCAGGTAGAGTTTTCCTCTTGGGAAGGACTTCAAAATTTAGCCAGATTTTGAAATCTCAAATATTCCAAAGTTAACATGCCAAAATGCCTCACAAAGGAAAATATTAAAAACCTTCAGGATAATTTTTCTGGAAATGTTTTGAATATCTTGTTAGAAACTGTTCTGATTCTTATTTTTTGCCTGTTTCCTACAGTGAGAAACATTCTCGCTGTCTTCCGTCCATCTTCAAAGTTCTTCTCCCTGCCAGTAATTTTTCTATATGTTGTCTGATTTCAGCTGAACTTGACAGCAGAGCAGGTGTTTAAGAAATACTAAGTTCCTACATAATTGATGCAACTGAATAGCTGAGTAGGGGAGAGAGCCAAACAAGTGCTAGGACTGAAGGAAAGACAGGTAGAAGCAGGTAGGTTAAGCTGGTGCTGGAGACAGCAGCATGGATTTAACTTCCAGCTACCCTCAGTTCCTGCACAGAGGGTGCAAAGGATGTAGTAGGAAGCCAGCAGTACTGGCTAGGGGGAGAGGGTAGCAAATCTGGAAGAGCTGGGTGGTTGTAGCAGGTGACTCAATGGGGAGCGGAGGAATTAATGAGGTGGTAGCATAAGAAAATGGGATGCAGTTTAGCAGGGAATAGAGTTTAAGTTCTGCCATTTGCAAAGCAGTACATTCATACTGTAATAATATATAGCATAGCTCCTTATAAATGATAAATTTGAAAATGCAAAATGAAAATGTTTCATTTGAAAATGTCAGAATGCCTTTTGACACTGGCAGATCTTTTGTTTTTTTCTTCCAAAATTAGACTTTGGTAGGAGTCTGCAAGACGTTCAGGTTTTGACGGGAGTATAATTTCTATGAATTACATATTTAAAATATATTTCTGCATGGCTTTGCTTTTGAACGGAATGTCTTTATGCATAGATAATGCATGCTGTACCTGGCAGGCATGCAGTGCTCTGTGCCCAAGTGGTAGGGATCAGGTTAACCTTAGCAGTACACGGCAGGGGCTCCTCTGTGCCGGTCAGCGCCTGAGGTCTTAGCATGGTCATCACAAAGATCAAGGGTGTGATCCATCCTATTCAAAATATTGTGTGTGGATAAGCAACCAGATGCAAACTGCAGAGGACTTTGCATTATGTTCATCGGTCAAAGCAGCTGCATGTGCAGTGTCACTGTCGCACTGTTTCAGGCTTTGCTGCTTGGTGCGCTGCAGACGGCAAGTAGAGAACTGACAACTTCTCTGCATGAATAACCAGTTCTTCCTTATATATTTACTTGTGGTGTTTGGGAAATATAGCAACGAACTGAGAAGCTAATATCTTAGGATTACTCTTTGTATTAATCATGTTTAATTCATAATTGAGTTTTAAAAAGTTTCAAAGACTTGTTTTTTTGTTTAATTTCCCTTCCCCACTAAAATGCAGAGGAAGAAAATTCAAGACTGTGGGGTTTTTCCTATTTTGGGTGGTATTTCTGGCAGAGGATGGGAAAGATGATTTTTAAACTAGAAAACTGTTTGAAGGACGTGTCATACTTTGCTTTGTTCCCAGATTTCTTAGGGGAACCAAACTACTCTTTTAACCTTTTCACTTCTGGTTCTTCTGTATACTAACGCCTGTGGCTCTAGGTTGCCAGCCACTTCCTAAGTGGAACAACAGGAACTCTGTTTTAGAAACAGGCTTTTCAACTGTTAAGTAAATAGTAGCAAGACAAGACATTGCTGGGTCTGACTTTCTCTTTGCAAATAGATGTGTGACTCGGCAGTAACTGTATATAACACTATTCCTGAACTGGGAATGCAATACTTGGGTCTCTTGAAAAATTTCTCTAGGTCATAGTGTTAAAGCAGATGACTTCTAATTCCATAGCATTCTTATATTTTGTGGCTAAGCAGAGCTAATCCCGGTTTACATGAGCTGGAGTGGGGTAGCAAGTTCAGGGATGCCTGTCTGGGTCTTGCGGGATGATGCAATCAGGATTTTTTTTCCCCAGTTCCTCTGAAAACTCTCTCCCACACAAGTGAAGGATGTATTTTGGCTACTGTTTTCCATCTATTGTACATCCTTTGCTAAGGCATTATGTTCATGTTAACAAACCTTGGGGGGGGCAAAACAAATGTAAAAGATATCGAAGTAAATATTGTCAGCTTAGAGCGATATTGGACTTTGTTTCTTTATTTGTTTTTAGGTTTCTCTGTAGATTAGCATTGGGACCGAGCCTTACTCCTGCCTATGGAAAAGATAAAATTTGCCTCAAATATCATGGGGTATGGTTTGGGTACAATAGCTCAAAACTCTGCCTAGATAGAGCTGCAAGATTTGAGAATAAGAATGGTAATTTAAAGCTCTGCCCTGATGTCAGTGCACTGAGATTTTTTTAAAAATTATTTTTAAATTCTTCTAGAAGAAGATTCTATCAGATATCTGCTGTCTCAAAGACTGTGGTGGGTGGGTGTGGGTTATTTGTTCTGTTGTATCTACCAAGCGTGGCTAGGAGTCGTCAGGACAACACCCTGGCAGGAGGTAGCATTTGCATCTCTGCCTTTGAGCAGCAGTGGCGTGTCAAAGCTCATCGCGGAGCCCCCTCCCTCCGCCTGACAGTTGTGGCAAATAAGAACAATTTATTCCTGACAGCTTTAGTAACAATGTCAACTAATTTATGCAGAACTTCTCCTGGGATAATTGGGATGCAGACATGCTCTGCATAAAAGCCAATGGGTTTGCGAAGAGCCCCGGCTTACCAACTGCTGCTCCTGGAGGAAGAGGCAGTAGGCCAAGCAGATTGCCCCTTTTCAGTAAAAATTAAGGGCGATAAGGAGGTTGGAAGACAAAGAAGCAAGCGCCGGATGGGTCATCTGTCAGCAGCCCTTGATGAGGCTAGTGAGGAAACAATGGGAAAGCACTCCAGCTCAGACAAGGCCCTTCAGAGAAATGTTGCCTTTGGAGAAAGGAGAACAGCAGGGTCCCCTCTTGGGCATTCCCCCGCCCCCCCTTTTTTTTAAAGTACAAATTAACCCTGGTGAGGAGAAACTTTCCTACTTTCTGGCTTTCATCCTTTGGAAGGATGAACTAGCAAGTATTCCAGTTCTGGGCTGCTGAGATGCGGTTGTGGAGGGAGGACGCGTTGTGCTGATGGAGGAAGTGGCAGAGGTGATGGTGTTAAAAGTATCTTCTAAGAATACATCGGTTCACTATAAATTTTCTGTGATCTTTGGAAGCATAAGCTTCGTGCTTTAGGTTGCATACCTAAATAAAGGCAGACTTGCCTTTATTTTTCTGAGATTGGGTCACATCCACAGATGGTGAATATTTGCATAATTGTGTTGAAGTCTTAGGCCAGTGTCTACAGCTATGCTAATTTACACCAGCTGAGACTGATCTGTCCTTTTTTGATCCTCAAAAGGAGGAGATACTACATAATAAGGAAAAAACAAGAGGAGGCATTGTTCTGGAGGTTAAATTGAATTTCATATGCAGTATCAGACACCTGCTGATTTGAAGTCTATGTTCTTATTAATAAATGTGTTTATTACTTTCCTCATGAAGCAGAATCTGTCAGGTCTGACTCAGTTTTCTTAACCACTTTTTATCCAGAAAATTCTGCCCTTTTAAGGGAATCTGTGCAAACAGAATGAAAAGGCAGGGAGAACTTACTGAAAGAATGATTGTTTTAGTTTTTATTTTATATTTGTTATTAATTCAGTGACCCCTGCTGGGGAGGATCTAGATAATCAGGTTCAGGTATCTCTTGCTGTTTCATTTTGATAAATAGTGTTTCAGACTGCATAATGTGATTCTGTAAAGCAAGGGAAATAGGACAAAAACAGTCTACCCCTTCCATGACATCTTCATGATCATAGGCTGTTGAATACTAATCTTCAGGGAAATGATTCTTCCTGAGTTCTTCTAATTCAGTCAATTAACTGAGCATCTGTATCTGTGACCAAAAATAGGACATATATGGTAAATTACCTTCTTGTTCCTCTTGATGCCTTCTGGTGAATTTCTTGTCTTTGTTCCATGCAGTATGCTGAGTACTATTTTTTCTCTTCTATTGTATTTTCTCTAAACACCAAAAGGTCCATGTGATGCTATTTCTTCTCCGGACTACTCATTACAGGGGCATTATTTAGTTATGTGCCAGCACTTAGTTCTGTAAACAGGATATTTGAAGAGAAAATTCTTAAGTGTGGAGAAAACTAAATGAGTTGGAAACTGAAAAGTTCATTTTCACTTCTAATGATATAAATCCAGTAAAGCAGTCTAACACTTATTAGTGTGTAATAGTAAATGTTTTTCTTAATGCTTAACACGGTGTTATGGGAAGACCCATCTTCCCTCCTCTACTCTGCAGGCATATGTACAGAAATGTACCAGAAAAGGGGTTCTGAAGACTGAACTGGCTTCTTAACACTGGGTCTACAACCTTTTCCCGGCAAGCAGAGATTTAAACGGTGTAGTTGATGGATTTCTTGAGTGACAGATCACATATGAGTGATCTGTACACTACTTGCTGTATATTTGTGCGCACATGAGATTTGGGCAGTGTTTTCTCTGGCCTGTTCTTGTCTGTGTTCAGCTAGTAATTATCAATAACTAATGTGAGCAACCCAACTTTTTTTGGACCCCAGTTCAGTAAGGCTTAATAGATTAATATTCTGCTTTTCCTTTATCTCACCTGAAGCTGAGGTCTTTACACCCTGGAGATCTGATCCAGATATATCAAGAGGAGACACTGGCCAGTTATACATGTAGGGCTTTTATATGTGGAAACAGTATTTTTGTGTCTAGAGCCTTTAGGGGAAGCCTTACTCTTCTTTACCTTCTGAAAGAATTAATGGGAAGGTGACAGATGCTGGACAGGGATGTTGTGTAGTTGCATATTTCATGATGGTCTCTGCTCTCTCTGGAGAGTATGCCTTTCTGGTGTTACCCAGACAGTTGAGATGAAGTGGGATGCATGCGCCTGGTTTCTGCCTGCACTTGTTGAAAGAGTGGGAGAGGCTGGTATTGTGGGAGAGGTTTGTAGCATCTGGCACTTTTGTTGTGGTTTTTTCTGTCCTTGTTTGCCCAGTGAAGCCAGAATTTCATAATCATTAGAATGCTTTGTAGAGGTGACTTTCTGGAGCCACCTCCTGAGCAGCAGAGGCTAAACTGTGGAGAAGTCTAGCTTATTGGCAAGTTACAATTATGGTGCTTCAACTGACTTTTCCTTCCACGTGTCTTCAAGGACTGAGCTTTGAAAGGGGGAGTTTCAAAGCAGCATGAGCATGGCCACAGTTGATGGTATAGAGGAGCCAGGAGTAGTGATGGAGATGGGGAGTCCTGCTGTGACTCTGTGTCAGTGTGTGTGGAAAGCCACATGGCCCTGTCATGAGGTGCACGTGATTATTCTGAGACTTCATGTAAAGCTTCTGACAGTATGAGCTGCCTTGAAAGTGTTGCCCTCTCTCCCTGTATCTTTCTTCCATGTGTACTTTGTCCTCTGGCATGTTTCCACCCTTCTGGGAGGCCCATCAACACTTAGGGGCCAGAAGCTCCATCTCAGCCATTTCTTCTGTTGATTTTGTGTGTTTATCTCAGTGATGACTAAATGCTTTCTCCTCTATAGCTGGAAGGGGGAGATGACTGCCTCCCTAGAAGATGAAACTATTATCCATTTTGAGACTGAACAAAGTATCTTGTGATACTGTGTTTGGATAGCCTTATGTTTGCGTATATCTGGCGAGAGGAGAGGAGAAGATCAGCTCTGTAAAGAAACTGCATCCTTCAGTTTTTGATTTTACACATGAGAGGTTTCTATTCAAGCATGTGAGAATCTATGAATGTTGGCATGTAGTTAAAGTACAGTAATTTTCCTTTTTCTTCCCTTCCTCCCACCCCACACCTCTTGTAGCTCCATCATGTACAATTATTTTAGTAGCATGAAGACTCTATAATTTTCAAAAATACGTAAATTAAGAATAGCATTAAAAGTTGATCTGTTACTGAAGATACAGCCAAAACAAATTGGAGACTGGATTCAGGGTGTCTTGTTTTTAAATTCTCCTGCATTTACTGAAGTGGAATGACCCTTTTTTGCCTATGTATCTTATAGGCTTCTGTGGGTGCTGATGTTTGTATTGTGTGGGGGTCCCCCACCCCCTTGGCTTCCATGCCCTGGTATTTTCATTAAACCAGTCTGGGACATCTTGGATCTTTTGTTTTTCGTTGCTTACCATAGTAAGTGTGGGAAGGTTTGGTAGAAAGGGGGCAGAGAAAATACTGATCTCATGGTATTGCTAGTGACCGTTGAAGATACTGTGCAAGTTCATTGTTAATTTTTTCAGTTTATGAAATTCTGTGGGGGGTGTTTGCTTTTTGACTGGTCTGCTCAAGTCCTTTCTGATAGGCTTAATCATATGTTGTAAAGTTTCTGCTGTCCTTTAAAGGACAGAAATGCCTCCAGTAGTTGCAGTGCCAGACAGAAATGGACATGTTAGCTGGTAAGATTCAGTTGCAGGTCAGCTGCTATGCAGTTGTATCACTTTACCTTTCAGAAAGTGAAGTGGTGATTTATCATGGGGTTTCTCTTACCTGTGTGCACTGGGTATTTGTGTGAATGGAACCTCAGAAAAGGACGCTTTATGTATTTATATTGGAACGAGTGACTTCCAAAGTACATGTCGGCAAAAGATTTAATTAACCTTTTGACTGGAAACCTAACTATGTTGTCTTTCTCCCTTCTTATTCCTTTCTGTTCTTTGTGATAGACCAGTTTTGTTTCTTGCACTTAGATATTGCATGCATCTACTGGTTTTGCTAATTTTAGCCCTTCTCAGTCTCTAAGAGCAACCTTTTTTTCCTTTCTGGGTCTCCCATAGTGATTTTGGCTGCTTTATTACTTTCTCTAGTCCTGATAAATTTTTAATTGAAAAATCAATATAGAACCAAGAATATAGGGTCAGCAGAGAAGTTTTGTAACCTACCAGGGATAAAACTTTAAAATATTAGTTTTACCTCAGGGCCTCACAGTTTCCCTTGGAAGAATATTATTTATGGAAGAGAAAGAAGAGAAACTGCATTCTAGCAATTGGAATTCTGCTTTTGAACAAGAAACAATTATTTTATCTATAATACTTTGATTTCCTCATTCATAATAAATATATTTTAAGTTCAAAATAAGTAGCTTAACAATGTATCAAGTCCACTTCTGCAGTTTCTTCAGTGCCAGTTTCTACAAGCTGCTTGATGAGCTGTGCCATCACTCTTCAGCCAAATGCTTCTCCAGGAAATCAAGCAGGATTGAAAGTATGCACTTATTGAGGTCGAAACAATGTTTTGATTATAACCCTGCCCTCCTCCTTAGATGACACTAGAAATAGAAGTGTGTAAAAACTGGGTGATAGTTGAAGAGCACAACGGCTGTGTTAGCAGGTTAAGCAGTGCTGTAAGGGTGGATCGGCAAAGTGGGACAGCTGCTGTGAGAGGGGCGGGTGCCCACATCTGGGGAGAGATGCATTTGAGGAGCTTGCTTTGAACTCGCTGTAGTCAGATCTCGTGGGCCAGATGGCTATAGCATGCCTTCGTGTTTAGCTTCAGCAGGAAGGAATCCAGTTTGTGCTCGAAGACTGCTCCAATGTGTATCAAAGCACGAGGAGTGGGGGGAATGAGGAGATTAGGAAGGTGCTCCTGTGATCTGAACTGGTGCTTTCCATCTGTCCTTGAAGTACCATAATTCTTAGACAAATCCTAGTGTTAAAATTGCCAGGCTGATGTCTATCTCTAGTAACTTCTGCTAGAGGAGATCAATGTTTTCATACAGTATCATAAATCTTAGCATTTGGTTATTAAACCTACTTTTTTTCAAATGATAACTAAGCCAAGAAAAACCTACATCATTTTCAAGCCAGATGCATCTTGCTTTGGTGCTCTTTAAAAGCTCTCTATGAAACACATTCTTGGTCCATAACTTATTGTAGCAGGTCAAAAGAATGACTTTTTTGTGTAAATATATGAATCTAGTTTTGTTTAACAGTATACCAAATGCCTCAGTCATTTATGCTGTAAACTCAGATTCGTTTGCCTGGTTCTTGTTCAGGTTTCAGATAGGAGTGGAGTTACAGATGCGAATCAGAACCAGGTGACAGATGCGTGGACTTTTTTCTGCCACCAAAATATTCAATATTCAATACTCTGACAAAGAAAGAAGGAAAAACTTTATATTACAAAGTGTTGTACAAGTTTGTTGAAATAGGGGAACCAAATACTTTAGTGATTTGCAATAACAGGCTAGGAAATTGTTGAACAACAGTGTCACAGTATGTAGGATGCTTAGAAACTTACTGTTTGTGTAGCAGATTGTCCTCAGGAGTAAAGCAGTGATTGCATGTAGCTTATGCTGTTAATGCTAGAAATTATAGGGTGAATTTTGAAGTCTATGCACAGCTCTTAAGGAAGACTCCAGCTGGCTCAGTATGAAGTGCCTTGGAAGGCTTTCTGATGAGTTCCTGTTGGCTCACTGCATGCAAGTCCAAGGGCACTGGTCCTGGTGGTAGTGCTGATCCAGCTTTGCTGCTGCAGAGAGGCCAAGGGCATGCAGCCCACATGGCTGAACTGGAGGAGAGTGGTGGCTGTGTGTGCCAGTGTGTTCAGTAGCATGACTAACCATTGTACAAGGGAGACCCAGCTCCCCATTCACAGCTGACGCAGGGTGGAGAGCTATGTTTCTCTAACCGATGCTGCTCTCATTCCAGAGCTTATACTCCTATTTGTAGAAAACAACAAAACTATAGTTAAACTAGATGTAGTCCATTTTTCTCCAGTAAGTGACTGGAGTTTGTGTTTTCAACTTGTTTTGTGTTAAAGGCTTTGCAAGCTGTAGCTAACTTCCAGATAGGTGTTCTTGGCTTTGTAAATGCTACTAACTTGCAGTTACTAAATACGCAAGAAGTGGAGCTGTCCTCCTGGTTGGCCACGTCAGCGCAGGCTTTTGCATTGTAATGTCTCAAACCTGAACTTAACTCCAAGAAACAGTGCAATTTTAATTTGGTTAAAATTATTTGGATGCATTTCCAAGAGCCATGTAAATAAGTCTTCCCCACAAAGTCTGTCTGGACCTAGTCTGATATCAGTGTCAAGTTGTAAATCAGATCTTGCTTATTCTTAATGGCAGCAGTGTTTTCTTTAACATGCATTACAAAGTGCTCTTGACCAATTACCGGATGTTTTTGATCGGTGGAAGAGATGCATGCGGTTATCCTCAGAGTGGTGCAATTCCTTTTGATATTTGATGCTTGACTAGCATTTGAATCGAACTTGACCTGTAAGAAATTATGTAAATATTGTCTTTTCTCATGGATCTAGCAACCCAGTTTTTTCATTCACCTGAAAATTTATATGTATGTGTCTGTAGCTTTGGAAGCAGAAGTGAAGACTATTCTTATTCATGCTTGAGTCTTGTAAAATAACACTCTGGCTTAAAGGAAGGAAAGTGTTTGTGTTTAAGTGATAAACAGTTTGAATGTTTGGCACTGTAACTATTAATTTAAAAAATGTTACTGATTTCTTCCTCAACTTAAATCTTTCATTATACTACTTCAAAGCTAACTTCTTATTTTTCTGAATAGTAACTTCTGTTAATTTTACTCTAGGTAATGATGCAATTGCATGTAATCATTGACACGATTCAATATGCAACACATCAGTTCCTTTGTGTAGTGATTGCACAGCCCTTTCAGCTGCATGCATTTGGATGGTTTCCATCCTGTGCATTGCCAAGAACAGTTCTGGAGTCTCTGACATTTTGTTTGACATTAGTCAAGATGAGTAAAGCAAGGTTTTTTGGCAGTGGTTTTGCGGACTTGTCCATTTTGTAGATGTTGATCTGAAGCTCAGGAGAAAGGGATGAGCCAGCTGAGAGATATGTTTCCTCTTTAAAGCAATGGCTAGCTTGCTTATCTCAGAAAAGTATGAACTCATTAAAAGAAGCCTCCTAGAGATGCAGGCAGTTTGTTTCAAGTGCTGATGGGGGGAAAATCATATTCCCTTGAGCTATGATTTTGAAAATAAAAAGTGAATATTGATTAGATTTTTTTCTTTAATGCAGCTTGTGTCTGCTGGCTGTACTACATGAATGAAGACTATAAGACTGCCTTTCTTTGTTTCTCTAAGCCAAATTTTGCCTGTCACTTGAAATGAATCATTTTTTATTTGATACAGATCTTTACTAATGTCCTCAATCAGAAGGCATCCTGCTGTGCTCCAGAAGCTTGACCTTCTTTGCAAGCACAGGCACCTGAAGTCATTGCGGGTGCATAGGTGTAAGTGGGAACAGCTCAGCCTGGGGGGAGGAAAGCTCAGCCCTGGACTCGAGCAGTGCTTGGGGGTAATGTTCAGTAATGCTCGGGGACTAACAGTGAGATCAAGGTGTTGCTGAATGGGAATCAATAAACATACAATTGTCTTGAGCTCCTTAAGGAATGAGAGTCGGGAATCTCCTGGCATTTTAAGAACTCTATAAAGCGACGGTATTAGCGACACACAGGCGCTCGGAAACACTGGGGAGTCTTAGAGCTGGCTGGCAGATAAGGTGATAATGATTCCTAGCACTACAGGAGTGAAGGAAACCGTAAAATCCATCTCCTTTTCTTTTCATACTTTCTCTGATGTCTTTGATCATTCAATTTCAGTGTGTTTCCCCCATAAGGTTTACCACTTTAAAGCTACCTTTGATAGGTGGCTGTTATATCCTTCAATGAAGTCTCTTATAAACTGCAGATGTGCAGGAGCTGAATTATCTACTACCTGCCTCAACCCACAGGTTGGATACCTCTAGCCACAGTCTTTTCAGAAGTGGCTGGACCTTTGTTTTGTAAAGAATTTATTTGAAAACACTGTGATTGTTTTTCTTTTCCTGTCCCCTTCACTGGTTGATCAATGCGGCTTCATCCTGCCATTCAGCAAATGGTAGGTGGGTGAGTGTGTACGCGTGTGCACACAGCAAGGAGGGACATGGTGGGGGAAAGCGTGGGTTATAACTCCAAATTGTCATTCCTTGAGAAGCTAAGGCAGGCTTTGCCATTGGTAGATAATCCATTAGTTTGGAAGATGTCTGCTTGCCTAAAAGTGTTAGGCCACCTGATGAAAGTCAGATCATACTCTTACTGCTGGCTGTTGTGATATTAAAGCGCTGTAATGGTTCCCTGAGAATAAGAGTCTGTAGATACAGGACTATTTTACAGAATGTAAAACCTCCTTCAGGATAGCCCAAAAACAATAACAGCACTCCTCCTCAGCCTATAGAGGTCATAGTTTCTATTAAATTATGTATATTTTAGAGTAACTTGCATGAAATCCTGTTAGTTTTGCTGTTGTGAAGTTCTGTAGGATAATTCCACATGGGCACAATGGCCAATATTGTTTTTACTGCTGGTAAACTTGTACATTAAGCAAGGTTGGTGCCTCAAGGCAAATGCTCAGGTTGGTCATCTGCTAACTGCAGCATGTTCACACCTGCCCCTCATGGTCTCTTCACATGAGTCCTGTCTACTTTGCCTTCCTCTGAATGGTGACAGCCTGTATCCTTGTGGCATGAGCAGGTGAGGTGTGAGCAGGGTTTTTCTTATCATGGAAGAAACCAGATCCCTCCTTTAAACTTGCAGTACTTACTGGGGCTTTTGCCTGCCTGAGGTAACCTGCACCCTCCTCTTCTAGCATGCATCCCTGAGCTGTGACACAAATGGGACCTCCTGTTGCTTTTAGCTCCAGGCTAAAAAGCTAACTAAAGAGATTGGAAGCTATTGCCTTCTATATATTGTTTTGATGCTATTTTTAAAGCTAACTCTGATCAACTTTTTAAAAAAAGGGCTTTGTTTTAGGCTTTTTTTCATGCATATTCAGTGGATCAAATGTGATGGTTCTGGAAATATTTATCATCTACCAATTGGGAAAGCCTTGGTTTAAGTTCAGACAAAATCCAGTTGTATTAAAAACATAATAGGACTCCATATAAATTACTGCAGGCATTGCACTTCAAATACTAACCTTTGTAGGGCCAGCCTTGAAGTTGTTTTGGGGGGCTCTTTGGAAAGTACCATATGCTACCCTTTCTTCAGGGGTAGATGCATCTGACTCCCACTGAATGACAAAACAAAACCAAGAGGAAGAAACTCCTTAAATTGGTTTTTCATGGTTGTTTTCACAGGGTACATTTATTAACATGATGTTACACATCTGTTTATGTGAGTATCTTTTCTCCAAAAAAGTAACAAATATATAGTGTATTTCTTATTACAGATGCTGCTGCAGCCTTAGTCCCTTTCCCTTTTTAAGAGCTGGTTGGTGGTATTGGCTACACTTGTACCTCCTGCTATTTATTTGTTCCCCTGTTCTTTATCTTTTCTATAAATTTTTCAGTAGGTTTACTGTTTACAGTAATATAAGGAAGGATGGCTCCTCTCCCTGAGGCTATGAAACCTGATTACAGTAATCAGGTGGGTAAACGACAGCAAAGCACAAAGGCTTTTGGGCTGAGATGTCAACAAGAATGTCCTCTGTCAGTGCAGCTTGACTGTAATGTATATCCCTAGGCCCCAGAGATATCTACTGGGAGATGGGGCTGCATTTTGAGATATAGCTTTCATCCAGACTGCCCTAGGAGGTTTAATTCCGTATAGAGGAAAGAGGAACTTGACTTTTTTAACCAGTTGACAAGGTGGTAGCACCTGAGGCTGGTATTTCAGGTACTGAATTTGCGCTCAGCTGCTAAAGGCTTTATGCGTACTGGTGAGACGTGCTAGTCCAAGCTAGAATGCCTTGTGCTCCTTTGGAGAGCAGCTTTCAGTATGGAGAGCCAGATGGTGAGGACTTGCTCCTGTGTCGTATTTTTTTTTCTTGCTGTGTTGCTCCTTTTGATGGTTAGCTTTGTTGCTTTAAATGGTTTTGTTTGCAGTGTCCCCAACAGCAACCCTTCAACCATGGCTTGAAATTCATTCTTAGTTAGCACTTGGCACCTGCCAAAATACTCACTTTTCACATATGGTGTTTGGTGCATGTCAAACTTGATATTCTGGGAAAAATGGCAGTGCAGAGGTAAATTAGTCTGAAGACAGATGAACCTTGTTGACTCACATTTTACTATAGAGTTGACTGAATAATAGCCTGGTTAGTAGGAAAAGGGCTTGTCGTTCAGCAGGTTGCAATAGTTTTCAGCATCTCTATGGAGAGAGAGAGAGAGAATTCCACTCTAGCAAAACTAGCTTTCTATAATACTTGTCTGCTAAGATGAGTAGCACTTCACTGTTGTCTACGTAACTGTAACATAGCGTTCTTTGGACCTGTTCTGGTACTGTTGTTGCCTTAGCAATCTGTATGTTTTGATTATACTTAAGTAGACTAGTGGCCACTTCAGAACTATATTCAATCACACTCCTTTGTAATAAAGCAACAAACATGAGATCAATCAACAAACCCTATTCTTTAGATTACCACGATGTTCTGTCTGAGGATGATATCCAGAGGAGAAAGGTAGGTCCTGAAATTCAGCTAGCAGGAGATGGTGCCTCTAGTCTGTGACAAAATTGCTGTCAGATGCTTTTCAGGCAGTCAGTCATAGTGCCCCTGCCCTTGGAAAGTGTCTCAATTGTCTCTACCCAGAAGTACAGGGGAGAAAGATGTTTGTGATCAGGGACAGCTGACATGTCATCCTCTATCTGCTTATCTGGGGTGGCTTTCACAGAAGCCCAGAATAAGGATAGACTTTACACTTCGTTTATCTACCTATCTGCTTAAATGGACCTGTTAATTAGGCCTGTTTAAACTGGGTATTGTAGCTGAACACAATAGGCTTACTCTTCAGAAGTCCACTAAACACTTGCCCTTTTGAGCCCATTATATGTTCAAGCTGTAATTTAGAAACATTTTGCTTGAAAGATCTGAAGAACACTTTCACTTGACACCTTCTCATTTGTTAAGTGACCATTTCTGGCACTTCATTTTCTATTCCTGCCCTAGAGATTTCTTTCATCTGTCATTTTCTGCCTGTTCTAGGGCTTCTGGGTTCAAATTTCTCTCATCTCCTCCCTTAAGCAACATGATAGAGATCCAGAGGTTCAATGGTCAACACATTTGGCAGAGAGCTTAGTTATCTGCGTGCTCCCAAATGTGGTTCAGATTCATGCACAGTATTATCTGTGTGCTGCACTGAGTCGTTTTGCGCCTGTGAAAAGGCTTTGTCTCCTGCCTTGCTGTGCAGAAGTACTCGCAGTCTATTTCTGTCGCTACTGGCAAACTTCAATCTCCGTATTTGAAAAGTGCAGGATTTTGAGTATAATACTTGCAATGAATAATACCTGAGTTACCTGAAATGTTGTAAATTGTAGCCTGTCTTTTGAGAGCTGCAGACCATCAGTATTTCTGGCTGGGCTTTTTGTTGGATGGTTGTGAGATCCTGCTGTAAATTCTCCCTTCCTGTTGTCCCGCAGGTTGCCTCACTAAATCATGCCAGATGTGTTGAGCTTGATTCTCTGGTCTTGCCCCTGTGTAGTCAATCCCACCTGTGCAAAGTGGGCGTCAAGATTTGCCAGATGGTGTCCTTTTGTTTTCAGCAGACTCGGATCACTACTGCCCCTATATCTTTTGCAGTCATCTACCCAGGTGTGAAGTAGATATAAAAGGGTACTGGCCATATATTATGTTAAAGCTGCTCCTCTGAACAATGAGAAATGTATCGATGGGAAGCAAAGCAGCCAATTAATCATAATGATTAAAAGCAAACAAATGACTTGTAATTGCATTTTATGATTAAAAGTTCACAGTATATTATTTTTATTATTCAATTTATTAACACTTCATAAAACTGTATAACATGTATTACAAATAGCTGCTCTATAACTGCAATATATTTTAAGTTTTCAGTTCTAAATGCTTTCAAAATGAGATTTAATATAGAGATAGTGATTTTGAAATGGGGTTTAATATAAAGGGAGGTAATGGTTTTGATTGGTTAGTGTTTTATAATCATGCGGCATTCACTTTGAATTCAATCTTTGAGTGTTCAAAGGACCCAGCAGTAGAAAATCTGATCAGGCTTTTCTGACTCTGGTCATTCTTTCCAACCTATATACTATCCCTTTAAAGAATGTGTAAGCCCCGAGTCATTAAAGTTCCTGGCAGTGACAAGATTGCTATATTACTTGCATCGCTCTTCAGTGTTTGTATATTGAAATATTTAGTAGATGGGCTTCAGGAGAGCTATGAATGAATGATGATGGTGACTTATGTGTTCTGCAGTACTTACACTGCTGCAGGGGTGGGGTGGAATAGCAATAGCAGTTCAGAAAATAAAGAAGAAATGAAGTCTGATCAGAAGTTTTGGGAAGAAATGTCCTGGGGTTTAAGATTGGAGACACTTGCCAAGCAGAATTGTGTAGGTTCATGAAAATCTTGCTTAAAGAAGCCTAAACCAGGTGCTCAGCATGACGGGGACTTGGCTGAGCTAAGGAACCGCAGCAGTTTCTCTGGAAAACGTGTTGCACAGTGAGCTCAGGCTCCTCCTGTGTCCGCATGTGCATCTTGGTCGCGGCAAGCAGCACCTCAAAACCTTGGGGCTCCTGGAGAGCGCAGGGTAACAGCTCAGCTCTGAGCATGCTGCTGGAAAAGGAAATGAAACTTCAACATTCAGCAAGCAAAAGGGTGGTGTTTATGTTAACGAAAATTTTATGGAGGGATATGAACAAACTTTATTTTGGAAAACAATATTGGTAAAATATGGGCTGTCTTTGTCCCAAAGTCTACAAGACTGCAGACTCGGAGTGTTTTCTCTCCTGGTGTGATCTAGTTCAATTCCTGGGGTGGCGCTAGGCAAGTTTTAAATATGCACATTCCAGTGGAGAGAGGAACATGCCTTGGATTGAACTGTGGTGAATATCGGCATCTGCATGTTTATATCCAATAGAAGTTAAATCTTAAAACAAATGCATCAGTGAAAGTATTTGTGGTATAAATGTTATAGGATATAATCAACAGCTACTTTTCTCAGAGTTTTTCCTTGAATTTCTTGAATTTTTCTTGATAAGTAATTATCAGCGTTTCTAATTGCATTTTTTGAACATGACAGATTACTGTATTGCTTTGACATTTAACTTCAAAGCCCTTTACTGAAGCATTCAAGCAATATAATTGCAGATTTCATTGGCATTGGGTATATTTTACTACTTAAAGTATCTTTCCTTTGCTATGAATGCAATTGCATTATGATAGTAGCAGTTGATGCTGTTTGTTTTTTAATATTTGGAAAATATTTTTATCATTTGTAGCTGCTGAGGAGAAAAAGGAAAGAAAAAGCAGGATTTAAATACACTTTCTTCTCCTGAGGCTGTATCAAAAAATCAGTGTTCCTTGGCTTACTGTAGTGTCCCAAAATCTGAGTTAAACAGTAGTTTCAACTAGTCACTTTGTCACCTGTATGCTACAAATGGCCTTCCTGCTCAGCAGATGGAAGATGCAAAGAGTGGACGCTATTGTGTTAAGTGCATTTCTGTTGTCACGTCAATCCAACATTGCCTTGTTGTATCTGAGTTTCTCTTCAGGTTAATGTCCAGATTGGCCCTGACTTCACTGGGCTGCTGTAATCACCTGCTTGGAAAAACCCACTGCTGAAATGTCTGGTTAATAGTCCCTGAAGGGGTCAGAGCTTGCTGGATAGGGACATTACTATTTTGATTCATCCACTTCTATATTGATAGTGTTTTGTTACCGTTTAGAATTCTACTTCTGCTGGTTGTCTCTACTTGATATTTTAAAAAGAGGGGGTGAGGGGGCAGAGGACTTTATAAATAAATCAGTCCTTGGAATACCTTTAGTTTCTAAGGTTTTAATTATAACATCTTGTATGAGAGCTGAAGTAACCTTAAAAAAAAGGTTTAGGATAGCAGGAAGACCTTTAGAAAAAGTTCATCCAAACTGAAGATATGGGTAACTTATGTGACTGACTTTACAAGAGAAAATCCACTGACCCAATTTAGGGTCTCAGTCAAGGTTTTGCAGAAAGTAAGTGGGATTTTGAACAAATGGACTAAAAGCAGTAGGTCTGAGGAAGAAATGCAAAGGCTGAATGGATTAAGTTCTCATCTGATTCACTGGGATATGTACTTGCCATCTGCAAAGTTGGGTTCATTTTATAAAAAGTCAAGTTGAGGCATGGCCAAGAATCAGTCCTATGTGATCTTTGCCAAAAACTTTGATGGAAACTCTGCCATAAAATGTTTTGGAAAATTATGTATTGAATGGAAAAATGAGAAATGAAGTGCTATTAGCAAATGTAAAATTGTATAGTGGACTCCTGGAAATCTTTCTGGCCTTTCTTTGTCTCTATAAGTTGAAATGCGATGGTTTTTGCTTGTTTTTATGTGGGAGCTTGGAAAGGGACCTGAGAACCAATGTTACTGAATGAAAACTGAGGTCTGATTTTAAGACAAAGCATGAGCAATTACGCTGGAGAACATAGTTGCATGCAAAGCAAGCATCTATCAGTTTTGCACACAAATTGCTGCAGCTTTTAAGCATAGATAAGCTATATAAGGTTATTATCTACAGCTTTCATGGCCCTTCTCTTAAGAGTGGGAAATGGCTGCTTTTTCCTTGCCAGAGCCCTCCTTTAGGGAGCAAGTAGCAACTCTAGCTTCTGAAGCTGTTTCAAAGGGGCTGTGTCCACCTGTGTGCAGTACAGTGGTTCTGGGAATACTAGAAATAAAAGCATCCGGCATCCAGACTATCTCTTGCAGGCAGCTACCTCTTTTGAAAGATGTTAGGCTGTGCAAAACTTCATTGGCGCCCTGTGGCAGGTGATGAGGGACTCTGGTTTCCTGGGTCCCCTGCAGTGGAGGGCACAAGTCTTCTCTTGCAGAGGTGATGACTGGCAGCTGGTACCTCTGTCCCCTGGCTGAGAGCTTTATATTGTGGGGTGATCCAAGTGGGCGAATGTGAGGCTGCTTGTGCATCACTACCAGCAGCATGGTCTGAGAGCCACCCTGAAGGTGCTGGGTTGAGCACCCTGTGCATAACCTGCTGTAGTGGTCTTGCCCTGGGTGGGCTGGGTCCAGCTCCTGTAACTCACCCTGGCATGTCTTGATACTGGTCTGTCGCTGTGCCCTTCACGGGTGAAAGGTGTGTGTGTGTGATGGATGAGACACCTGGCGCTTAGCTCAAGGTTGGCTAAGTGCTATCTGCTGTGTTTTGTTTGAAGGTGTGTGCCCAGGCTGCAAAGAGGCAGCTGCCCGTTTGCCTGCCTGCCTTGCTCTGGCTTCAGTGGAAGTTCGAGAAGGTCCAAGTTATCTTGAGGTGCTGGCTTTCCTCAGGAGTCCGGTGCAGATAGATGTGGTGGAGCTGGTCTCCTTTGTGGGCTCTGAGATCTGCACTGGGAGACAGGGTGTTCCCCCTCCCTCTCCCCCCCCCCCCCCCGAAAGGAGGAAGAAAAAAGTGAGTGCAAATGTACCATGAAGGCATTGCCTTGTCTCAGCTGGGTATTTAACACTCGGGTGTAGTCAGTGCATGGCAGAATTCAGCTTGAAAATTGAGTTGAGGGACTTTTGCCCCAGTGACACTTGCTGCCCTTTAATGATTGCGTATCATTTAAAATACAGTGTTTGGGAGATGCACTGTATAACAGGAAGAAAAATTTGATTATTGTTATAGTGAGAGTGTTTGTATTTCTAAAGAAGTCTTATCTGAAATTCGCTTACAGAACTGGAATTTTTAGGGAATACTTCTACTGAATTGTAGAGAAACATCTGTTCCTAAGAGATGTTTCTTCCTGACCCAATTATTGAACAAGCTAAAATACGAGGCACAATATTTGCTGGCTTTGAAGTGAGTACCCTCTTGACAGTGGAGGCGAAATAGTAATTGGAAATCCTAATAGATGGTTGAATTGGAGAGGAAGAAAAAACGTTGTTTCTTTGTACTTTTTAAATGTGGCTACATCCATCTTTAACACAGAGATGGCAATTATTTCATGATGCGTAGGAGCTCTTTATAGACAGGTTTCTGTAGAGTGTGCAGAAGAGATGCAGCGAAGAGCCAGTTACAAACCATATGTGCTGTAACTGCTCCATTACACTGACTGTCAGGCGGACTGTTTTGATGAACACTTATTAATGGAAATGACTCTCCATTCTCTCTATTTTTGTTCATAGAGAAACCAAAGCACCTCTATTCCATCTTTTTTTCCTAATTGATTGGTGTAATTGGTAGAAATGGGCCATTTGGGAGTGAAAACCTCTTTAGTACCTAACTGAAATTACCAAATACTGTTTATCTGCACAAGTGCCAGTAATTTAAATAAAAATGTTTGGTCTTAACCTTTTATTCTTTTCACAGCGAGTGATTTTATTTGTGTTTTCTTTCTATTATACTATGCTCAAATTCTTATATTTTATATCTCCCCCTTTCCCTTTTATATAGGAAGCCAGGGACCAGCAGTATATTTACATGATCTTATTTACATAAAACAGACAAGGAGCATGGGGAACCAAGTCTTGAAGGCCTGTGACTAGCAACGTACTGGGCTTTCGGAAAGCTGTTGCAGAGCTTAGAGAATAAAGGAAAGTGTGTGACCTTTAAATATGTTAGTTACAGATATAGCTTTTAAATATCTAGTATTACTGCAATTTCCAGGAGCAATCTTTTGCTAGATCTTGTTTAGGAGGACGTGGTTCCTGTTCTCCATGGCTTACTGGCTGGAAGGTGCCCTCGAGTCTCCTGCCCCTTGTGCTGTCTGTGTGCTGCACCTGTAGGTTTGCTTGGTGAATACAATGGTTGAGCTTAATTAGCTGAGTGGATTTCTGCAGACGGCTTATCCAGGCTCATGTTAGAAGAGAGGCATGCGTAAAGAAGAATCCTGAGGCTCACCTTAGTGTTAATGTGCTGCAGGAGGTTTTCTGGGGCCTCCATAGACTGCAGGAGTTTGACAGCGGTCTTCTCGCGATGGTCCTGTAAGCAGGAACTGATTTGTTTTCTGTGCTTTTCTGATCGTATGCACATCTGTGCTCTCCAAACAGTCTAAAGCATTAGCCACAGTATGAGCAAAATCACTTTTTCCTTGCCCTACTCTGGAGAAAATGCTCTGCACCTCACAGTTGACCATTGAGGCTTATGATGATTCGGCTTGGCAATGTAAATGCTGCTAGATTTGAGCTTTGCTGGTTCAGTTATGTTCCAGGTGTCTTTCCAGTGAGCAGTAAACCTGTGCAGTGCTGCAGGCTGCACTTGCCTGTTAAGTGATTTTGACACCCCCAGGTGATCTTAATGGGCTGTCTTTGTGGCTATGCAGTAGGCTGTCTGTTGTGCCAAGCATCCGAAGCTGCTGCTCTGAACTCTGCTTTCTTTTCCTCCTGCTGCTCAGTGATTCGGCTTTTGACATATGTTTCTGTGTGAGGAAGGAAAAGGAGGAATGATGGCCTTGTAGTTCAGTTAAGATGATAGCATCTAAAACCATGTTAGTGCTCACTGCCAAAAAGTACCAACCTTAACTTTCATTGGCTGAAAGCGCAAGGGAATAAATAAAGTTCAAAACAACTTTATATGAATAATTATGCTGTCCTGCTGAATGGAGTGCCCTGGAGCCAAAGACATGCTGATTTACTGATCACAGGGAGCTAAATGCTCTTGGAGTCACCTGGCTGCTTTTTGATTCTGACATTTTTCCTCCTGCTTTTGATAGGAAATGTTTTCCTACTCCATAAGGACTGTGAAAGCTGGTTAGATTTTTAAGAAATCATTCGCTAATCAGTGTATTCTAATGCTTAGAGTTTCCATAAATCTGTGGTGTATTACCCAAACATGCATGGATCACCTTACTGCTCCTTTCCCTTTGGAGAAGAATTGGGTGCTGGGTGGATGAGATGTCCTGTTTCTGAAGTTAGGCGTTTGATATGACTGAGTTGTACTGCACCATTTGGCGCATAAAAGCAGTGTGCAGAACCTTGTTTTGTAAGGCGTGCTGATGCATCAAGCAGTCTAGTGGCTCTTAATTTCATTAATTACCGCGAGCAGTGTAAACTTGAAGCAGGCATTTCACATTTGCAGACCTGCGTCCTGCTCTTGGCAGCTGGTCCTCAGTTCAATTTATTTATTTTTTGGTGTGATCGCAGCCTAAAAAGATGCCGTCCCCAGTTGTGTCAGTGCAGTGGTTGCTGGAGGCTGCCTTAAAAGATGGAGCTGCCTTAATTTAAGGCCATTTTTTCAAGCAGGGATTGCTACAGGAAACTTTGCAGCCCGAGAAGATGCAATGTGCGGTGATGTTTGGCGGGTTATTTGTATTCGCAGCAGTCGGGGAAATGCTTGCTGCGGCTTTCTGTCGGCTGCAGGATGCCGCAGCCCGGTTCCTCCCGGGAGCTCGGGGCACAAGGCCGGCATTGTGCGCTGGCCACAATGGGGCCCTGTCTGCCGGGGTGCCCGCCTGCTTCCTAGCTACCCGCGCACACCGACTTCATCGTTTGCATTTAAAAAGACGCTGCTGCTGATGGCAAAGGTTGTGAAACAGCCTCTGGGGCTTTTTTCCTCCTCTATAACTGTCTCTCTACATTTGTTATAGTTTTCAGTGAAGTTGAAGAAAGCTATGACAGCTGTTTCTCTGTTACCTGCCTCTCATGTAGCTCGACTTGGATTTTTTTTCTTTGTTCTTCTGAAATCATGTGCATTGACTCTTTGCCCAGCTTGAATCAGGTGGAGCGCTGGAAGGCACCAAAGAGAAACATTAAATAAAACCTGTCTCGCCCCGGCTGGTTGGGGGAGTTTGCTGTAGGATGCGCCAAAGCGGGCTTTTGTAGCTCGGCCAGGATTTGTCTGAGCAGGAAAACAGGGCGCAGAAACAAATTACACGTCTGTCTTGCCCTTGAGGCTGTGTAGAAAATGTAGTACAAAATCAGAGAAGTGGTTGTGGGCCTGGTTGTGTGAGGGGAGGCAGAGACCAGCTGTGGTCTATAAAGCCATTGGCACACTTGGTGGTTATAAACTGAGGTGTTTAGGCATGTTAAGCCATAATTCCAGTGCATAATGTAGTGAGTGAAGAGCCTTTCCTCTGTGTTAAAGCTAGGGGGAATCCTCTTGCATAGGGTCTGAGCGATGCTTTTTGTTCAAGTTATCTATAGCAACGGAAACTCTACGGGAGACGAGGCACAACCTTATAAAAGGTTTTAGACTTGTGATCTGAAATACCTGCACTTCTGATCTTCCCTTATCTGCTCCTTCCTGGTTTATCCGAATAGCATTCTGTGCCTGGAAAAAGGTGCAGGTTTCTGGTACTGAGGGGAGGAGGGAAAAAGAAAGGGGGGAGGAAACACTTGGCCCTCCTTAAAAGAAGGCTGCAGAGCTGTGCTTTTTTTTTCCCACCAGTTTAGAAGCTGGCTGTTTTCCTTGTAGTCTATACATGACCTACCCTGATGCTGACTTCACCTTTGCAGCCTGGACCTTCAGGCTAGTGCCTTGGCCAAAACAGATTTGCAACAACTAGGGCTTTGTCTGGAAGGCCGTCTGTTTGTGCTGTGTTTATTTTACTTGGTTTTGATTTACAAGCCTCATTTTGGTTTTGATTTGTTTGGATCCTGTTTAAAAAAAGTGGTGATTTTGATTTGTTTTGATTTTCAAAATTTCCAGAAGTTTCCTTTTTCAAAGAACCTTGAATAGAGAAGCAGGTTGGACATAAGGCTACAACATAAGTCTGAGCCTCCAGCTAAGGGATAATAAATATGTTGGTATATATTCTTTCTTTAGAAATACATGTCATCACAAGGCGCATAGCTACAGAAGTGGCTGAGAGCAGACGAGGCCTTGGCAAAAGGCCCCAATGCCACTGCCCCATCTGTGTAGTATTATCCACATGAGTAGGTCGTCTTCATTTGGAATTCACCAGGACTGTATGTCAATATTCAGATTTGAGATTATTTCAAATGGATTCCCATGTAGTTGCAACTTGGTACTTGCAATCTTAGTGCTTTCAATTTGGAGACTTGTTCAAGTGAATAATATAATGTAGGACCGTTCCTTCTGTTTTCCCTTGGAGCTTCTAAACTTTAGAAATAACTATTACGAGCAAACTTCTAGGGTGTTTCGGACGTTGGCTTGTTTTGGATTCGTTTGCTTCAAATTAAAGACAGTTATTGCAGCAGTACCATATTTTAGTACAAGTTTTGAGATCTGATCTCTAAGCTTCTTCCTAGTCTCAAAAGACATGCCTAATAGAGCTTTTCCACATAGTAATTCTGCTGTGTTTTTAAGGATGACAGGCTATTCTTTCTTACATGTTCTGTGCTGTTGCCCTTACCTGGTTGCTCTTGTAGTAACTTTCTACAGACAAAGTAGTAAAAATGTGCGGTAAACTCAAGAGCTTTATATCCAGGGGTCTCGAAGTGATATTTATATAGCTCTGAAGCATGTGTAGTCATTATAGAAAGAGGATGAGACAACAAAACAGTGTTTGTGTTTGGTTAAACCTGTCAGTTTAAGCCAACTTGCACAGCAAACTAGCCTTGCGCCTTCGTGGAGTTCTGAGCTCGAAACGTGTGCCCGTTGTTGGGCCAGCTTGTCTAAAGGCAGAAGGATAGTCTTGGGGGCATAGCAACCCTGAGGGTGATTTGATGGCAATTTGTCACTTCCTTCTGCAGACCTGCAGTAGGAATTGGGCATGAGTCAATGTAATCCCAGCCCAACTGTTGGGGGTCAGTTCTGGCATCCTCATGGGAGCAGGGTGTACTGAGCTCCTGCGGCTCGCGTGGCCAAGCGAATAGCTGTGTGTGATCCCAGCCTGTGAGTGCGGCAGAGGGCAGAAGACCAACTGATGTGCTTGGTCAGCATGCCAGGAAGCAAGAGCACCTGCGGATGCTGGGGTGGATGCTCGGCAGTGCCTTGACTGTTTAACTACATCTAGGCTTATTCAGTGCTTAAGCAGTAGGGGAACCTGAGGGAGTATGATCAGACTGCTTTGTCAGCTGTAGTTAGATAAGGGGCAGAAAAATGCTCTGGTTCTTGAGGGATCCGAGGAGTGTTTCAGCATTACGAAAGCTTGGGGAGAAGCATCCTCACCCTTTACAAGGAGAGATGGGAAGATGAGAAGAGATAAGTAAAGCGCAGCAAAAATCATCTGGTAGAGTGCCTGAGACTGTCCTTTGGAGGACAAAACTCAGATAGAAAAATGGAATAAGAAGCAACAAATGTCCTTTGACTTGAGTTACAACCATTCCTCAAGGGGAAACATAGGCTGAGGAAGGGAGAGGGAGGTGGTAAACTTTACCTGGGGCTTTGCTTTCTGCTCTTTGTTACCATTGAAATGCAGCATATGTTTAAGGAATGAACAGGGACAAAATACTTAAAGCTATATCCTTTCTTATGCTTTGATAAGAAACTTTGCAAGTGGATTGAAATAAGTAGCTAGTTGTGGTTTTGCTTTTATTAAGTAGCTACTGTTTTAGCATGTCTGATGTGATAATGCTGGATGACTAGTTAAAGCTGTTCCAGTTCCTGCATAGAAGAGACTTCAACAAAAAACCCTTCTATCAGAGAGGGTGTGGAGAAGTGTAGCTGCTAGTGAAGAGAGGTGGTGCTGGGGATTCCTTTATCCCCTTCCCAGTCTCAGGCAAGAATAACTTCTTGCTCTTTAGAAGATGGCCTTGCACAGCTACTGAAATTGAGGCAAATGAGTTCCGTTTTCTGTGCTCAGTGAACAAAACTTGCTGAGCTAATTCTCCCCCAGTGTTAGGAAATGTTCAGTTAATTGGAGTTTGACAGCAGAGAATGAGGCTTGGGCTTTGAAGAGGCAAACATTTTTGTATTCCACTGGCAGCTCTGCCTGAAGGACAGGTGTGATGAGAAATACTGCTTACTGTGTGTAGCTATAGAAAGCCAATCTCAGCATAAAAAAACATACATGCTGGAAGTAAACTCATATTGACAGCTTTAAGCGTTATTTGCTGCCTCTTAGGCTTTATGATATCTTTGAAATACAATTGTAAACTAATACTTTTTTCATTGGATCTTTATGAATGGCTTCTGAACATTGATCTGTCACAAGATCTGTTCCTTTTCTAGTTGGTGATATACAAGAAAAGCTTTCGATCATGCCAGGGATGCAGACTTTAAAATATAGGCCCAGATTCTTAGCAACTGTAAATCAATTTAACATCATTGTGCAAGTCAAAATCTGACCTGTTATATATGGGGCTGGATCTTCTCTAAAACATGTGCGACTCCTTTTAAGTTTTGCAGCTATTATGCCTATCCTGTGGAAGAAATCAGGCCCCTAGTGCTAATGCAAAGCAGTAAGAGATGTACTTAAATGATAAGGTGCTCAATCAGTGACAAATTCATTGTCTTGAGGGCTGTGGTATGTGACAGACTCCAGAGGAGAGGTTTGTTTGTAGCCCATGATTTTTGTTCCTTGGAAGCTAATATGCTTCTGAAGGTGTGGAGACCTTCCCACGGTAGTGGTAGAAGCACAGAATAGTTCAGGCTGGAAGGGATCTCCGGGGGTCAAGCTTACTCCCCAACCCCAATTTTTTGCTTACTGCAGTTGTGGGAACCATGGGGTTAAAGACAGACGAGGAAGCTGTGATTTGTTATGGAACAAAACAGAACTTTTTCTGCTGGAAAGGCAGATACATTAAGGGAGCATGATAGGAGCAGCTTGATATTCATTGGTTATTCCTTACAACAGCAGCCTTGATTGCTGTTGGATGTTTTATGACTCAGATTATGCTCAGATTAGACTTGAAAAAAATCTTTTTGGGTTTTTCAAAAGCCAAAGTGATGCATTCGGGGCACACAGACCATCAGCTTCACTGTGTGCTTTCATTGTGTAAAGAAGGAAGGACTTTATATCTGCAGTGAAGTCAGCATTTGTTTCCTTAACGTTCACATGCGTTATTGTAGCAGGGCAGTTTGTTTTCTTAATGAACACCATTCTGATGTTCTCTCAGAAGCCTTTCACTGAATAAAAGTGGGTGAATTTTAATTTCAAGGATGAACTAGAAATTTTCTTTTATAAAGGGGAGTGGAGAACATAATGGAGATGTGTGCACAGTAACAGAAGGAAGGCACAACTGACATATATTACTTTTTCAGAGGTTAGTCTGCTTCCCATTTTGGCATATTTAGATATGGCAGTTTTGAATACACATAAGAGATTACAGAGGAGACTGACATTCAGTTCCTGTGTACTTTCAGCACCAGTGGGTGAGAACTTCAGTTCCTCTGCACCTATGTCTTTATCTCATGCTCCCCAACTCCTTATCTGCTCTGAAATTCCTCTCTGGGAAGCCTAATATGATATCTGCTGACTTTTTCTGTCCAGTGAAAAGAGAAAATGACAGCATATTTTGAGGCGCAACACAGCAGCCTACTCTAGCTATTAAGTTTCTGTCAAGGCACAGGCACAATGCTGTATCTGGACCTGTGAGGTCTTCTGGTTGTGGGACCTGACCTGAGAGGTGCATCATTACAACACAAGGTGCTGTGACGTTGCCTGATGCGTTGAAGATGTGTGAAGACTGCAGGCTAGATGATATGTAAGACCAGAAGTGGTCCACATAAAGTCACTAGAGTTACTGCAGGAGGGTTAATCAACCTGATAGCCTTCTCTAATGGAGTGACTTGCTGGATAGACAAGGGGAGAGCAGTAAATGTTGTCTACCTTGACTTCAGCAAGGCTTTTGACATCATCTCCCATAACAGCCTCATAGGCAACCTCAGGAAAGGTGGGCTACATGAGCAGACAGTGAAGTGGATTGAGAACTAACTGAATTACAGGGCTCAGAAGGGTTGTGATCAGTGGCACAAAGTCTAGTTGGAGGCCTGTAGCTGTTACTATTTGAACACCTTCATTAATGGCCTGGATGATGGGACCAAATGCACCCTCAGCAAGCTTGCAGGAATGGCTGATCTGGTGATGGTTGTGCTGCCATTCAGAGGGAGCTGGACAGGCTGGAGAAGTGGGCAGAGGGGAGCCTCCTTAGCCTCAACCAAGGGAGGTGCCAAGTCCTGCCCCTGGGGAGGAGTAAGCTCTTGCCCTGAGAGGGGCTGGGGGCCAAGCAGTCCAAGAGCAGCTTTGTGGAGAAGGACCCGGAGGGTGTTGGTGGGCACCGCGTTGGGCGGGAGGCAGCGATGTGCCCTTGTGGCCAAGCCTGCCAGCAGTGTGCTGGGCAGGGTTAGGAAGAGCATTGTCAGCAGGTTGAGGGAGGTCATGTTTCTCCTTGGTTTGGCACTGGTGAGGCTGTATTGGGAAGCGCTGTGTGTAGTGCTGGGCGGCCCAGTCCACTGAGCGGGATGGAGCTACTGGAGCGAGTCCGGGGAGGGCTGCTGAGGTGATGAAGGGACTGGGGCATGTGTCATATGAGGAAGGGCTGAGAGAGCTGGGCCTGTTCATCCTGGAGAAGAGAAGGCTTCAGGGGGGCTCTTGTCAGTGTGCATGCATGTTTGATGAGGGGGTTGTCAAGAGGCTGTGGCCAGACTCTCTTCAGTGGTGGCCAGTGGCAGGAGGGGAGGGCCACAGGCACAACCTGAAGCGCAGGAAGCCCCACTTGAACAGGGGGGAACCCCTCTTCACTGTGGGGGTGGTTGGACAGTGTGGAGCAGGTAGCTGAGAGAGGTGGTGGAGTCTCCATCCTTGGAGTTGTTCCAGAGCCATCTGGGCAGGGTCCTGGGCAATGTGTTGTAGGTGACCTGCTTGGGCAGGGGGGTTGGGGCCGGGGGATCCCTGCCAGCCCCAGCTGTTCTGTGATTCTGTGTATACATGCGTTATTTTTGGCAACTGTAGCATGTGATATGCTGGGAAGTGGGTAACCCACTCCACTGGGTGGGATGTGCCAGATCAGCCTCTTGCCCTTTGGTGCAAACACAGCTCTTTTTCCTAACTGTAGCAGGAGAATGCAATTTGTTCTTGTATCACTAACATAACTGATTATATATATTAGTTTCTTTTTCGTTTTTTTGTTTGTTTTGGATGCTGGGTTTAAATTACATCAGCAACAGGTACTGTTGATGTGTTTGTCTGTTATGTTGTCCTGATAAGGTTGGCCAGTATTTTTGACCTTCCTGATGCAAGTTATTGAGATTCATTGAAGCTCTGTGCTTGTCCTATCTAAAACACTATGTAATTAATGTTTCATTATGCTAATGCATGCAAATTCAGTAGTATGCATTTGATTGGGAGGGGAGAGAACAAAAAGGATTAAAGAGTTCACTCTAAAATACAAATTAATTTATTGCATTACTAAATGGCCTCCAAGGAAGGAGGAATGCATTTAAGAAATGAACAAATATGAAAACAAAAAACCCCCTGTCTAAATGTTTTGTCTTTCTGAGAAGTGGCATTGCTCTGAGCGCCGCAGTGTGCGCTTGAGCAGTATTTATGCTGTAGGCTGTTTTGAGCTATCATATTCTTATATTCAGTGCAGAGTTATTCCGAGAATCTTCTCGGCCCTCCCCTTGCTGTTTCCTCCATTCTCTTATCCCTAAATACATTGGAACCTCCAAAAAATCAAATGTTGAAAATATTGGCTTTGTTTTTGCTGCTTCTCTCTCTCGCACCAAGTTCTTCCAAGGGATTTTCTTTTTCAGCTATTGATGTGCTGCTCTTTTGTTTTAGCTTAGTATCGCTCACTCTTTGTTTTCATCCTTTCTTTATTTCTCTCCCCTGACTACTTTTCCTTCACATGTATATCCATGTCCTTTCCCTCTCCTGCTTTTGCCCTCCCTTGACCTTTCATCTGAGCTTGTATGTCTCTTCCTGTTGGCTCATCTCTACCTTTTGCAGTCTGACTTTTCCTTTTTGCTGAGACCTCTAACAAAGACTGGTAGAAACCTGTATTTGGACAGATGTGTGGGACTCTTTCCCCTTCTAGCTCCTTTCTGCTTGACTTGGGTTTTGTGCTGATTGACCAGACTTCAACTGCTTGCTTTGTTTCATTTTCTGCCTCTAAAGCAAGGCACCCAAAAATTGCTTCTCAACTTAATTTTGCTTTATTTAGCCCCATGTCTGTAGCTTCACCTCAGATGTCTCTTCTATATTTTCTGCTGGTTGAGAACTACTCCTGTGTGTCCTGGTCATGTTTCTTGGGCTTGGTTGGAATAAAGAAGTGAGAACTAAGAGGTGGTAGTGGGTGACAAATCTCCAGCAAGGAAGAACAACTTGATATAGTTCGTGCTGTTGAAAAGCACAGGGTTTGCTCTGTTAGAATCGGCTCCCTTATTCCTACTGCGATCACAGATAGGATAAATTTGCTTGAGCTGTGAAATCAGTTTACAGGAAATGGCAGACTGAGATATTCCCGGAGGAAGAAGCCTGGAGTTTGGAGGGTTGCACAGTAGGTCTCTTTGGGACTTGAGAGAGGATGCTCGTAGGCAGCTTTTGATGTACTTAAGTCTTACTGTAAAAGAGAAAGGAAGGCCTCTTTTGGAAGGAATACGGACCTCATGGTGTAGGTGCAAGTCCCAAGTGGAGGCATAGGGAGAATGAGAAGAGAAGCACGAGCGCTGGGACTGACCTAAGTGTCTGATGTCAAGGGGCATCTCCAGTAACTCAGCTGAGCTTTGAGTAATTTTTTTGAGTAAAAAAGATGAAGGTACAGTTATTACAAGGATTGCTATTCATCATATTTATTGGGCCTTGGAAGTAACCCAGGCAGTTGAGGCAGGAGAAAGGCAAGAGAACAGAAAAATAGGTACAGACTCTCCTACAGCAGTTGTCAAATCCATGTGGTGCCTGTCTTCTGCGGACTGAGGAGAGGATTTGGCCCATACAGGTGTGTCAACTGAGTGCTTAAATCTGGACAAAGTAGCACGGGGAGACTGGATAATGAACACATCTCTGCAATCATGACTTTGGGGTTGTGCGCAGTGTGTTCAAAGATAAAACAATGAAATACCAAAACCAGCTGGTTTTCAGGTCTGTACTAGAACTCCATCCAAGGCTTTTCAGCAAACTGCCTGTGGCTTGCCAGACTGCTTGATGAAATTAGTCATATTTTTTTCTCTTTAAGGAAATACAATTGCTACTCTAGAAAGCAAAATGGTAAGGAAATGCCTTTGCACCTTATTAAGCCTTAGAGTTTTTTGGTTTTTTTGGGGTGGATTAGAGGGGATAATGGTTAGGTATTAGAATTTATTAAAGGTTGTCTACTAAGTAACCTTTTGAGATAGAGTATGACTGAAACATAGGAAATTATAACAATCTAAAAAGGCTGAAGAGTGAGTTAATGACCGAAGACTTCTGTTGTGCACTGAAATCCTCATAAAGCACATGTCAGCTTGATGTGGGGGTCTTGCACCCCAGAGCAACAAGCTGCACAGGAGGAGCTTGCACACTTCCAAAAGTGAAAGCGCAAACCCACGCAGCTATAAAGCTGTATTTTTCACCTGGGTTTCTTTGACATGTTCAAATTACTCTACTGTTGATCTCTTAATTTGTTTTACTTAAAAAATAGTCTTACAATGTCTAATTTCACAATGTATTTTTCAGCAATTTTTTAAGTGGGCAGTAACTTGTTTAAACTTTAAGCTTTGCTACCTTCCTACACTGTATGCAGTAGGAAGAAATACAGGAGCTGGCAGTGTAGCACACGGTAGGGAGAAGCGTATTAATCACTGGTGTATTTTTAAACCTTACAGCTCTAGCAGTGTATATATATTCAACAGTACACCTAAGGAGACCGTTACTGAAGGCAAGGACCTGAGGCTTTATGTCACCGCCTGTGATAGCGACTGCCGCAATGCGAGTCCTCCTGTACTTCTGGAAGGGCAGCGCTGGTGTGTGTTGAGTAGGAGCTATTTGCACTCGGAGCTTTTTAGGGCTAGTCTTGAAGGTAGAAAGCAAGATGACCGGGGCCAGACCGATCCTGCCAATTCTGGGGTTGCCTGTAGCACAGACATCACTGGTCTGCACTGTTTTCTGAGCTCCTAAGAGATGTAAAAGTGGGTGAGACTCCCAAATTCTGTCAGGCTATTCAAGTAACCTTCTATTTTGTTGGATGCCACTGTCTTTTAAGTACTGTCTCTGACCTCAATTGTTCAGTATTCGGAGGTTTTATTAACTGGTGAGCATGTTCAGAGCAACCTGTGATGAGATCATATTTTCAGAGGCTGGGAAGATGGATAATAGACAGTCAATGGAAGGGTGTATGCCCCTCTTTTCTATCAAAAGTGCTTATTTCTATTCTCATAAGCTGCTTCCCCTTTGGGATGTTAGTGTTGTCATAGAGGCTGTTTTCCTTGTTTCATGCCTTCACCACAAATCTCTATAGACTCAGCACAGCCTTGTCTTGTCAAGGTTAATGGCCAAACCACAGCTAGGAGACTTTCTGAAGGAGAATGGAGTTGACTTTTCAGGCTTGTGCTACAGGGCCATGCTCAGCTGGGTCTTCCAAAGGACTGGTTCAGAAGAGTCAGTTTGATGGACAGGTCTGATCTGGTGTGCCTTAGATGTGTATTTAACACTTCTAAGGGTAATGTCCTCTAGAGTCAGAAAAATAGAAAATATCTGCTTGGGTAGATCAGTGAAACCAGCTATGTTCTAGTGCTTCAAAATACCCTGAGGAAACAAACCTAACGCAGCCTTTTCCTTCCTGGAGTCTTCTAGTACTTAGGTTTTCAGGTAGCACAGAGTTTTGAAAAGTAAACAGGATTGTTCAAAGTTGTAACTTCTTAACTGGAAATATTGCTGTCAGATGCCTCAAATGCTACTATTCGCCAGGACTTGGCAAGTTGTCAGTGCTTTTATATCTCCTTAATCTTGAAAATAGCATTAAATCTAATATATGGGAGTCTTGAAATGGGAAAATAACAATTTTTGTGGTTCTGTCTGCAGATATAGTGCAATATTTTTTTATTTTATTTTTTGTTCCTTTTCCCCATAGAACTTTTATGTGCAAGTTGGCAAGTATAAGTAGTGGTTATCTTGAGGCTTGGATGTGCTGGGAGTGAAGTATGAGGAAGTGATGGGACTCCTAGCAAGTAACATGCTTTAAATATGTGATCAGAAAATCATCTTAATGCATAGAAGAAACACACACCAGCAAATTAGTGCAATTAACCCTGCAGTAGCCTCCTCTAGGTGCTCAGAGTGAAATTCTAACTTGCCACCTTCTCCCCTGTAAAACAAAAACCTGCGTTTAGGTTTGTTAGCTCATTGTTACGCTACAGTTGTTGAGTCCAGATGATGTGAGTTCTCCATGCTTCTGGAGAGCAGTCTCCATATGACCGTAACCTGCTCTCAGAACTCCTGTTTCCAGCAGGAGCAGCCCCAGCCTTCGATGCCAGCTACAGATGCCACCTTAGCTGGGCCACACATCTGCATATGAAGCCTCATATTCTTTTTCTCCCATGCTGCTGCTGTTCTGCTCCCTGCTGCCCCCTTTACTTCCTTATGCTACTCCCTCTCCAACCACTGGAATCTCAATTTTGTATTTTTTTGCTTACTCATTCTTCCACTAACCTGTTTCTGAATGCTTGTATCCCTAACCTTTCACTTGCCTTTCTAAAGTGTCCCCCTCACCAGTTCCTTCTCTTGGCCCTGCCTTGTGATGTCAGGAGGGTATGCAGGTCTGACACTGGGAGAACCAGCAGGAGAAAGCTTCTTTTTTTTTTGCTTAAAATCTCTCTTTCCTTCTAGAAGAGGAGGAAGCATTAAACTGTAGACACTGTATGTCCCAGCAGAGCTGAATGCTACTGCTGCATCTTGCCACTGTAGGAAGCAAGTCTCTGGGGCAATGCTGGATGGCAGAGTCCCTTCGTTAGCGGAAAAGGGCTCTGTGACTGTTAGAGTTCCTTAATGAGCACGTGAGTGTTGGTACTTGCTCAGATAGTTTTATACAGTCTAGCCAATGTCATCACTCCCTCAACCAGATTAACTACAGGTTGCTGCCAAAAGACTTTTTTTCCTTTCCTCATGCCTCCATCCCCCAGCTAGTTGTGTGCACTTGCTCTCTGCGATGTGTTTTATGGCTCAGCTGCAAGGGCTCTGATCTGACTGAACAGAGGCATTTTCTTATGTAGATCAGTAGGCCAGACTGACTCCTTTCTCCTTGCTGGAGCCAAAGGGAGGGAAGCCACAAGAGCATACAGCTGGGGCACCTGGAAGGGAAGGATGGTCCTTTTTGCTGCAGCATGCTCTTAGATGAGCTTAAGTCAGCTGCAGAGCTGTTCTCTGAATTGATTAGCTGTTCCAGTTATTCTTGCTGGGAAAGGAGACAAAAAACCCCAATAAAATAGTGCTTCTGAGGGTATCAGTCCTCAAGAGGTAGTGGAAAGGAACATGTATGTGCTTTTATTTCATCAGTAGTGTTCTAATATCCTCAGCCTGACTAAATCTGAGTGCTCAGAGTACATAAGGTGATGTGACAAATGCATCTGTTGCATAAGGTTCATCATTCTTTGTTTGCTGAGGAGAACTGCATGTGAGGCTGAGCTTGTTTGGTTTGGTGGGTGTTGTCTTTTTTGGTGTGACCATGATTTTCCACTAGAGGAGTGGTTGGACCACTGAACCCAGATGATGAGGATGGTCATTACTGTCTGGGGGGATCTGTTCAGTGGTCTCAAACTGGACCTTAATAAAGCCCTCTTTATGTGTGTTACTCCTTAATTGCACTCAAGTTTTCTAACTGATGTTTTAGGTGCTTTGGGTATAGGCAGTGGAGCGCTTTGATTGGAGGCACAATCCTGAGTGATAGCTAAGAACCTAACCTAATTTTTAAATCAAACTGAGACTTTCATGTAAAGTCAGACAGCCAGTCATTATATATTCTTAATGATTCAATGAATATGGAGGAGTTGCTAATGGAATTGTCATTATAAACATTTTTACTGCAGTATAGTTCAAAATACTGTGATAAGGCTATTTGAAAATGTATTGATTTGGAACATCAGGACAAAGTCCTATGCATGTTCACTTTTATATAACAATTGAACCATGTTTCCGTGTACCAAATGCACTCATAATGTAAATTTCTTGGAGCAGGAGTTTTATTTCCACATCCTAACATAAAATGCAGGCATGAGGCTGGGTTTTCAAAGTTTCATAGAGCTGAAGTGAAATATTCAGCACCCCTGTAGGCACACTAAGTTATAAAAGCGTTAAAACCATTGTACTTCTAATGTATATGAACGTGTTTATGCAAACAGATAAAATTGTACCAAGTGTTGTTGTATTGTCCACATCACATAGTAATGTGGATAAATGTTTGTTAGACTGACCACTTGGCTAACTTCACGTAGAATCTGTAGAAGAAATAAATATCCTCTGAGAAAATGCATACTCTGTGTCTATAAATACACTTCATTGTAGTAGACTTAGTTCAGCTACAATGCTCTGCTACCAGATTTCAGCTAGACTGGGGGGTATTTCTGTATTCACAGATTTCAAATGGTCTATGTGCAAAATTCTTACTACTTCATGTTGATTTTTAAAAAAGAATAAAGCTCCAAGGGTGGTCTAATCAAATGCTTTTGCAACTGTGACATCTCTTCCCTCTCTATAATGGAAGCAAGGGACGCAGAACATGAAAGGCCAACCCACTGGACAGATTACAGTACAGGAAGTAGAGGATTCAAAGCAAGAGACTGATTAAGCAGCACATCAGAGATCTTTTAAATGTTAATTTTGTCTGTGGCCTGGGGAACAATAACCTTGAAGTTACTCTGTTACCTGTCAGGGTAGGAAACCTATTAGTTTAATTCCTGTACCACATAGCAGGTCATCACATGGGATAATATCTTGGCTGCCAAAGCAGCAGGTGCCCAAGGATGGGGTTTTTTCACCTCAAGTTTTTCCTTCTCCTTTATTTGGCTCAAGTGTGCACGGGCAATTGCCAAGAGTGCTCTCCTTGACCTCAGAGCTTCAGATCTTCCAGGCAGTGCTACAGGCTTGTTTGATGACATGGATGTGCTCAGAATAGTTGACATGGTTGCTTTGTGCAAGAGGTGTTTAATCTTTACAATGCTTCTATTCGAGTTCAAGTTTGTAGTTAAGCCATGGATTTCATAAATCTGTATTCACGGTCTTTGTGAACACTGTAATAAGAGGTAAAAGGAAGCAATAAGGTGGCCTGGACCTATCACTTTCAGCAGTCTCAGGTTTGCAGGACTCTTAAAAGAAATTAAGTCTGTTTTCTCCTAACATGAGTGTTGGACCTGAAATAATATCTGTGTATGGGTGTGACAGGTGAAAGTATTTGCTGCAACAAATAATGCAGTAATAACAGCACTCATTGTTTGGACTCTTAATGCCTTTGAGAGGCAAAGAGTCTGGAAGCAAGTCCCAGGGAGGGCAAGCTGTCCTGAGGCAGCTTGGCGACTTTCTTACCATGGTGCAGATATTGTCCGTAGTGCTTAACCTTTTTTCATGTAGGTCACTTTTTTTCAAGCCATAGTGATGAACATCAAAATTGGGGCTCAGTGTAAATTTAAGTGTATTCTCTACATCTTGGAGGCTGTTAACAATCGTCATTTTATCTAAGCTTTAGTAAGGCTTTTGTCACATTTTCCTCTAACATCATCATAGATAAGCTGATGAAGTGAGCTAGATAAGTGGACAGGGAGTTGGACTGAAAGCTGGCTGAGCTGTCAGGTTTGAAGGGCTGTGAGTAGCAGCACAAGGTGCAGCTGGAGGCCAGTCACTAGTGGTGTCTCCTAGGAGTAGGCACTGTAGCTGTTACTATTTGAACACCTTCATTAATGGCCTGGATGATGGGACCAAATGCACCCTCAGCAAGCTTGCAGGAATGGCTGATCTGGTGATGGTTGTGCTGCCATTCAGAGGGAGCTGGACAGGCTGGAGAAGTGGGCAGAGGGGAGCCTCCTTAGCCTCAACCAAGGGAGGTGCCAAGTCCTGCCCCTGGGGAGGAGTAAGCTCTTGCCCTGAGAGGGGCTGGGGGCCAAGCAGTCCAAGAGCAGCTTTGTGGAGAAGGACCCGGAGGGTGTTGGTGGGCACCGTGTTGGGCGGGAGGCAGCGATGTGCCCTTGTGGCCAAGCCTGCCAGCAGTGTGCTGGGCAGGGTTAGGAAGAGCATTGTCAGCAGGTTGAGGGAGGTCATGTTTCTCCTTGGTTTGGCACTGGTGAGGCTGTATTGGGAAGCGCTGTGTGTAGTGCTGGGCGGCCCAGTCCACTGAGCGGGATGGAGCTACTGGAGCGAGTCCGGGGAGGGCTGCTGAGGTGATGAAGGGACTGGGGCATGTGTCATATGAGGAAGGGCTGAGAGAGCTGGGCCTGCTCATCCTGGAGAAGAGAAGGCTTCAGGGGGGCTCTTGTCAGTGTGCATGCATGTTTGATGAGGGGGTTGTCAAGAGGCTGTGGCCAGACTCTCTTCAGTGGTGGCCAGTGGCAGGAGGGGAGGCCACAGGCACAACCTGAAGCGCAGGAAGCCCCACTTGAACAGGGGGGAACCCCTCTTCACTGTGGGGGTGGTTGGACAGTGTGGAGCAGGTAGCTGAGAGAGGTGGTGGAGTCTCCATCCTTGGAGTTGTTCCAGAGCCATCTGGGCAGGGTCCTGGGCAATGTGTTGTAGGTGACCTGCTTGGGCAGGGGGGTTGGGGCCGGGGGATCTCCAGAGGATCCCTGCCAGCCCCAGCTGTTCTGTGATCATGACCTTTTAGCTGTCTAACTTGGAGCTCTGAGGGATTGCAAGTCAGTACATGTGAAAAATTAAGGATATTATTGAAGATCTTGAGTGAAGCCATGGACTCGTTCCCAGTGTGAGTGAAACAGAAGACAAGCATGTTTTTACAGTGAACTAAGAGTCCTGTAGCCCATATTTTAGGAAAATGGTAAAGTAGCTTGTAGTTGCAGCTTGTTTCAGATACTTCTGATGTTCATTATACCACACACAATGGTAAAGAAGCTGCCCAAGGACTAGGAGAGATGGTAAAGTTTGTGGTTTTTTTAGCATCTTTGAAATTTCCAGTTATGAAAGGTAGATTAAAAAGCTGCAGTTGGTAGCTGGAGAGGTAGCTGTCTGGGCTCTGCCATGCGGTTCTGACTTCAGGCTGGAGTCTGTGAGGCTGCTCCTGCCTCCTTTGATGCCACTAGGCTTTTCACCTCTAGTTTCCACCCTGTAGGAATGGAGGCATTGAGCATTTTGGAGAGGGAACTCCTGTTTTTGGAGAACATAGCGGAAGCATGTTGCAGTAAGTGTCTTGGGAACAGAGACCTCTATAAGCTGAAGCTTTTCTGTAGCTCTGTTTTGGTCTCGAGTTCTCAGAGCTAGGTGATTTTAGGCATAGAGACCCAGCAAGATCTACAGGATGAGCTGACATAGGAGCCAGCTGATCTTCCACACTTACTGAGTTGGCTTACCCTGGTGTGAAAACAGAATAGGTGGTGTTTGGTTTGGGCTTGAGCACAGACTGAAGTTCTGAGTTTGAGTGGTGTATTTTTTTTATTCTCTTCTCTCTCTCTCCTCCTTAAAGAGTATAGATATTACATAAGAGATGATTCAGGGAAATGTTTTTGAGCTGTGATTTTTAGTACTTATGCCTCAACAGAAACATACCATTAAGGAAAGTTACTGGAGAATTTGCAATTAGTTGCGTTTTTCAAGATGTTTCAGGAATTCTTTCATAGGCCTTTTGTGTTTATGTAGCCTTTTCCCCTCCCCAGATACATGCACTTGTGTATGTGTGTCTGTGTGCAGACACCCCTCTCCCCCTTTCTTAGTGAGTGTGTAATGAATGACGAAATCTTCCCTGAGAAGTTGCATTCCTCTGGAGAGGACTCAGTAATAAGATACTGGAAGTAAGCATTTTTGGAGGGAAGCTTGTTGTAGCAGTTCCCTAGAAATAGGTCTATGTCTTATGGCTTGTTTTCTACAACAGCTAAAACTTATCTGCCAGGTTAGAGCGTGTGCTATGCGCGCTTCCTAACCTGCAGTATCTGAGTTTGGTTGCTTAGTGTAAGTAAAGTAGTAATGCTTCAGTCTAAAACTTTTCTTAATTTTATGAGGGAGTTTCTGATTTCTTCAGGTGATAATCCTTGTCTTGATGCTTACAGAAGGAGGATGCAGAAGTGTGCTGTGGTCTGGCCTGGTTGAATCTGGCATTTCTGTCCCTTAATTTGACCAAGGATGAAATTTGTTGATCCCAGGTTATATCATAAAATGGCCTGAATGGTGTTTTGGGTGTTTAGGTAGGTGTATATATATTAAGTGTGATGTATACCTCCTTATAAACCTGTCTAGAGGAGTCAGGTTTAGTGTTTCTATCTTGAGGTAGAAGTTAAGGAGGAAAATCTTGAAGTCAGGAGTGGGAGATAATGGCACAGTCCAGAGTGCTCTCTAGACTGCCTTGATTTCAGGTGTAACATTGTAGTTGGGTTTTTCAACCAGTACTTCAAATACTAGTAGGTACCAGTAAGACTTTTTCAAATGTTTTTCTACCTTTCTCTTTCAGTGTCTAAACACTGCAAAAACTTGGTGGTTAGATTCTGATCCTTCCTAGACTTCCAGGAAATAATTTTTGAAAATACATGGTCATTTTCTCACATTTCTAAGATGCCACTATTACTTCTATCTGTAGGAATGATATTTCAAAGATTTGAATTCCTTCATACACAGAAAGCTTTCCAGGTTATTCATGCCGTTAGGTTCCTTGTAGTAAAGCAATTTAGGCTAAATATGGCTTTTGCAAAGGATGTGAATAGCTGAAATTGCAACTGAACTGCAAGGGTAATTGCATGCAAAGAAAGTTAATCTCTGTGTAACTTCTGTACTTGCTGCACTGGAAACTGTTGTAACCTCATTCTTCTGGAGAAGTGGATTATTTACTTGTGATAATAGCCACATAAAATCATTAACATGCTGTCATAAACAGCTGTGTTAAGCTGTATTATATGTATTGGTGGCATAAACTGTCCAACAAGAAGCTGTGATTTACAAAACACAACGCAGTTGCCTTTGGGAGAATTGCAAGGAACACATGTTTTTTTAAAATAATTACTCTTTTGTGCATTGTAAATATCTCTCTACTATTACAGAGGTTTTATGGTGAGAAAGTCCTGTGCCAGTGTGCAGCTTTTGGGCCCAATTCTGACATTGCTTGTTCCGTTAACTGAAATCAGAACATTAAGTGGATTAGAGAGAACGGATATGACTATTCTAGCTTTTATTAGACGCTACCTTTGATTGTCACTTGGGATCATATCATGCTATTAATTTCGTTCTTGAAACAAGTTATACTGCGAACTGATGCTTCCAACTCTTCCTTTCTCTTTTGCTAGACACTTGCTAATTCTTGAAGCCCTAACTTTTTTTGTTTACGTACTTTAGAGCAAAATGTGGTAGCTGGCTACTTGAATAATTACTTTTATAGATGAAACTAAATACTTGACAATAAAACTCGTACCTATAAAGAAAATGCCAGAAAGCTATTTGTGCATTGTTATATATATTCATTAGGAAGTTTGGGTGTGGGATGTAAAAGAAAAGTAATTATTCTTTTTATTGGAGACTATGAGTATCTTAAGTCTCTTAATCTGATAAATTTGCATGTTTTCATTTGCTCTGGAGAAATGAAGGAAGGGTTCATACGATGAAAAAAATCAGCCATTTTTACTTTTGTGTGTAGCTGTTTTAAAGGCTGTCTCTACACCATGCCCTGAGTGATGCTGTGACTAGTCCTGAGTTTGATCCAGGTCTGTCTGGGAAGCAGAGCTAGGCCTGCTTGTGAGTAGCTCTGTGTGAGCCTGGAAAGCCCTCGGGGACTGTGGCACTGGGCAGCGTAGGCAAGCCTGTGATGTGGCAGAGATGCTGATTTAACTGTGAGTTACAGGGAACTGGAATCTGATATTTTCTTGCCCCAAGTACAGTCTCTGACACTTGAAAAGAGGGTGTGTGGATAGCTGTCTAATCAAAATACAAGCGGCATGTCCTTTGCTGGGCTATAAATTATTAGAAAATGTTTGATGCAGCAGAGGAAAAAAAGACCATTTTCTGTCATCTGAGCTTGTGCCCTTTGATGCTATAGCAGCTGCCTGTTCTTAGGCGCTTTAATGATTTCCTACTCTGTAGCAGGAAAGGATAACCTCATATAGGGTAAAGAAAGGATAACCTCAGTTCTGCTTTGACAGTCTCTCTCTGCCTTTACATTCAGGTGCATCTCCTAACTATGCAGAGCTGGCGGGTGTCCCGTTACCAGCGCAGCATTTCAGAGGGTTTCCTCCGGATTCTTGCAGCAGGCGGAAATCCAGGGTCGCTGGTGTTGCGGTGCCGCTGAAACGGTTGCGGTGCTGCTCGTGGTGTTGGCGCTCAGATCTCTGCCTCCCTGATTTTCCTCTGCATAGGTTTCTCTCGCTACCTCGTAGAAGGCAATGGCCAGATGGCTGGGTAGCAATGAGGAGGATGATGTAGCGAGGTGGGAGAAGCGCCGCCAGCTTTGAGGTTTTGACGTTGTTTCTGAAAGATAGTATGACTGTATGCTTGTGTGCTCTCTTCTGTTTGGCAATAGCAAAGAAACAGGCCCAATGCTCTTTTCATGGTTTCCATGCTAAAACATATCTCGGTGTATATGCCCAGAGCAGGTGCTGTAAGCAATTACTCTCTAAATAAAATTCAGGTGGCACGTTTTTAGTTGTACAGGTTTGTTTTATCTCCATATTTTCATATATACACACATAATCTATTTATAAATATTTCTGTGTAGCTGGCACAAAAATATCCTCTCTGCTTCCCCCACTTACCCCTTAATCAGTTTGCAGGGAAACATAAATACCAATTAAATTAATTCCCAAAATGCTTGCCAGGCATATTTATGGTGCCTCTGGGATTTTGTGGTAGTGTCCTATAGTGAGTTTACATCAGATACAGTGCATATCTCTCTGCATGGAAATAACTAACCACCATTTGCTCCTTCTTTGTTGTTTGTTTCAGGTTCCCAGGTCAAGGGGTTTACATCACTGAGGTTCTTGACGGAGCCTTCAGATGCTGTCACTATGCGTGGAAGCAACGTGCTCTTGAACTGCGCAGCCGAGTCGGATCAAGGAGCTCCAGTTATTAAATGGAAGAAAGATGCAGTCTTCTTAAACCTGGCAGTAGATGAAAGGAGACAGCAGTTGGCCAATGGCTCACTCTTGATACAAAACATAGTCCATTCAAGGCACCACAAGCCAGATGAAGGTCTCTACCAGTGTGAAGCATCTTTAGAAGGCATTGGAGCTATCATCAGTCGGACAGCTAAGGTCATGGTAGCAGGTAGGCAGAAACTTTCCTGCATTTTGGACTGCTGGAAATGCTGTTTGTAAGAAGTTGTGTGTTTAAAACTAAAAGCCCAAAATGTGGGGAAATGCACTAGCAGAAGTGCTGTGATTCTTTCCTGCCCCTTCAAAAGAAGTAAAGTTACATATGACACTTCTACTACAGTAATTTATTTCTGACAAGGTATTATTCTTGTTTAAACATGTCTAATCAACTCTTTGTTGCTGTGAGTTATTTGCTGCATATTTATTGTCATCAAAACAGAGGAAACCTCTGAAGTTGGTAATTAACTGCTTTTTCTGGTGAATTCAAGATCAGAAAAATAAAATGCTGAACTCCTGTAAGGTGTTGCATGTACAAATTTTATGGTTTAGGAACTCTTTCATAGACAAGAACTCATTATGTAGCTTAATAGAATTGGCAGCCTCTTTTGTATCTCCTTTAAAGTGCTTGTGTAGGTATATGACAGAATGAATAGGAATAGACATTATTGGGTGTCTGAGAATGTTTGTGCTTCACGTTGACTTACCAAATACCTTTGTGAAAGATGTTGGGGTGTGAAGTTTTAAAGGGGTCTCTTGCTTCTCCATTACTCTCTGGAATGGGTGTAGTGAGATCTTAATCATGTAATCACTGGAAAAAAAAAAAGAGCCTGGAAATCCTTGAATAAAAGGTATGAAGAAACCCAAGGTTAGTTAATAACTAATGTTAATGAGAGTGAACTAGACTTCAGAATAATTTTCTTTAGGATCATTAAGAATTTCACCAGATCTAAGGGTGTACTTTTCTGTTCTCTACCTCCACTTCTGTATGGAGGGAGCTGTTGAGTGTTGCTAGAGGCCTCTAGCAGACCTTGCAAAGAATGCTGTGGTTGCCTGGTATTGATACAGATGGAGGTGGACTTCCTGTAAGTACCCATCCAGAGGTGCTCACTTAGTATCCCTGAGGGGGAAAAAAAGAGGCCAAAGTAAAGCCATTCCTTCTTTTATGCTGTGGAAAGGAGTGGTAATTATGGCATTTGGTGCATAGATGAGCTTATGGACTTGTTAAAAAGGTTTTGGTTATGCAAAGGAGAAGAGTGGATTTATGTAAAAGGAAAAAAGAAAAGACAGGTGCTGGTGAAGCGCTCAGTCTTACCTGGCTGCACCCCGCACAGCCCATCGGGGAGAGGTATGCCTTTCTTGAGGTCTCCAGGCACCTAGTCTGTGTGCACTCCGTTCAAAAACACGGCAGGACAGAAAGACTAATGTGGAGATGGAGAGAAAATGAAACTCAATTTAGGAGCTCTGCAACTTTTTGCTGTCTAGTGCTTTGCTCAACCCTTACATGGGGCTGGTGCCCAGGTAGCTGTTCTCTTGGCTGGTCTCTGGTATTGTTCATGAACTCGGTGCCCTTTCTTGTCTTAAGGTCCTTTAAAGTGAAGGTTATTCCCCTCCCCCCCCCACCCTAAACTGGCTCTACTAGCCAGGAAACATGTTTTCTCATGGTACTTGACTACAGTAGGCAGTAGGAGTCCTTACCCTTTGTCAGCTTTAGCTCTTCCCCAGTCTACCTACCATTTCTTTTTCTCTCTAAATCTCTGTGGGCAACTGAGTCTTCCGTGGTAATCTGGAAGCTCTGTTAACTGAATCCCCTTGGCAGTGTGCCCCTGCCCTGGGCTGAGTCTTGTGCAAAGTGATGGAGAGCCCTGCAGATGCAACCTTCTGGCAAATGCTGGCTCTGCAGGCTCCCACCAACAGGGATTTGTTACTACAAGATAGTTTGGCCTTGATTTGGTTATTGGCAACCGGTAACTAATAAAATCTCTCCAATTACTCTCTAAGTGAATGCACATATGTGACTGTTCCCTGTAGGTTTTTTATATCTGTTGTGCTGTGCCCAAATCTGTAATTCTGAGCTTTTCACATGAGGAATTGTCCTGTGCACAGCAGATCCTGATCTTGTACCCCTGCAGCAGTGGTGGAAAGCTTGGAGGAAGAGATAGACTTAGTCTATTCAATTTTATTAGTCCTTCCTGTTTCAGCCAAGATTCCTTCATTGAAAGGAGTGAAAAGGTCAGCAGGCAATCAGCACAAACTGGAACAGAGGAAATTCATTGCAATGGTAAAAGAATCCTCTGTTTTTCCTGTGGAGTTGGTTGAACACTGAACCAGGTTGCCCAAACAAGTTATGAAGTCTGTCCTTGGGGATACTCAAAACCCAATTGGACGCAACCCTGGTCAACCTGCTGTAGCTGACCCTGCTTTCTGCTGGGGGGTTGGACTAGGTCTCCAAGGGTGCCTTCCCCAGCGTCAATGATTGTGTAAATTTTTGGTAAATGGCTCATATTATGAGGTGGAGTGCAAGATGTATAGCATTTAAAGCTGGCAACAAGTTCTCTAAGCAGAAATGATGTTTTGCTCTCTGAGGGACATGTATATTCCTGAGTGAGCAGAATTATTTTTGAGGGAGTTGCTGTGCGATGTTGGCAGAACATCATTGACTTAAGGCACTGGCAGATGGAAACATGGCAGAGGAAGGGAAAGAGGGTAAGAGGAGAAATGAAGGTCTTGCACTCCAGTATGTTATGTTAATCGTTGCTTGGCAAAGCAAACAAGCTTTCTATGTTCAGAAGAGTCTGCTTTCACAGGGATGGAGGAAGGGGATTGGACAGAATTTTGTTTAGTGTTGTAACAGTCAAAAGCTGAATCTTTCTGATCTATTGTATGATGAACAAGGTATCACTACTAGACAGAATGCATGTGGACAGCCTAATGCCTTCATCAAAAGGCAATCATGATGATATGTTAGACTGTGCTATCCTGATGAGGGAGAGAATGCGTTCATGTCAACAGCACGTATCCTCACCTCACTTGAGCTCCTACTCCTATGCAAGATTTCATTCTTGCAAGATTTTAAAGCAAGGATCATGAGCTTTAACATTTCAGGCAGGTTTGGATAGAGATTCATTCACTGAACTGCAGTCTAATCTTAGGTTGTGTCATTTTATAAAACCATGTCTGCTGATAGCATTTTAAGCACTTACAGTGCTTTTTGTCAACACGGAATACATCAGCATTGATGTCATTTGAGGTCAAGATCACCAAACCACTGATACGCATGGGGGCATACATCTATCTTGCAGTTAAGACTATGAACCTGATTTCATCTCCCTTTTTAAAGCATTAAGAGTCGATAAACCAATCACTGCTGGAACGGTCAACTTGGCTTAGAACAAACTGCTCGGGAGTACTGAAAGTGTGTCTCCCTTTTAAAACCCTTCTCCTTATATTTTCATGGCTTAAAGTCCCTTTGATAAAGAAAATGTAGTAAATGAAAACTATTTTTAAATCAGTCAATCTTCTGTATGAAGCCTGCCATGTACAAGAAAATACACTTTTTCTAAGAACTTCTCAAGGGTTCTTAAGGCCTTAACAGTCACCAGCTGTGAAAGTGTTCTTGGCTGAAATGGAAATGAGGGTGCTGAAGAGAAACTAAGAGCTGCTTCCTATGCTAGCACTGTATTAAAAGTACTAATTTAACAGGCTACTGATTATTGGTATTTCTAATAACTGGTAGGTTTTCAGATAGCAACCACACTATGCCATGTTATGTCTCTATTCCTACACTGTTGTAGGATCACTGCTTCAACAATTCTAGCTTTATATTTACCTGAAACATTGGTCTTTTGAGTGATGACAAAAAGAAGCCCAAGGTTAGTTTATACAGGAATCCTTGCACTTCAGTATCAAGCTCCTTGATGAAGACTAATTCTCTGATGTGTTCTCTTTTTTGGGGGGTCATATTGATTTATAACTAGAGAGAAACTTGCTGAAAATAACTTGCAGGTGTCTTTCTCCTTGTCCTGAAATGGATAAGGTGGATTACAGTGTCCTGGCTTTGCTGGTTGATAGCGTGTGCCTGGAGAAACAGAGGAACAGTGCAGCGTATCAGAATGATCTGCCAGAGTTCTCTGCCTGTCTCCAGAGTGGTCTCCATGTCAGTAAATCCTTGAGGCACAAGTAGTGTTTGTATGTTTAAGGGCCTTTTTAATGAGTTTCTTCCATAACGTGGTCTGTCCTAGCCTATATAGGCTTTTAGCATTTATTTCCTTGTTGGAGTATGTTGCCATCAATTCAGTCCCAGCTGAAATCAGAGGCTACTTTAGGAATAAAAAGTACCTAGGAAAAGCCCACTTGGTAAGGTAGCAGCAGGAACTCCATTCTGTTGTTTAAAGCTGATAGATGTTGTGTGGAGTGTCCCTGGAAGGGCAACTGGACAAGGTGATCTCTGCTGGAACCGAAGCAGAACATGCACTTTTAGTGTTGGAAGCTTAGTGTGTTAGTTTGAAGTAGGCTGAGGAGACCTTTTGAAACAAAAATGAAGAGATGGGATTTGTCAAGTAAGTTGAAAATGCATCCTGCCTGATAAAGTCAGTAGAGAAATGCAGCTTGCAAGTGTTGCCCTTTGGCCTCCTGAAAGACTATTTTTGAGAAAAGGTTTTGAACTATTGTTACGGCAGGTGTCACAAGATGGCTCTGTCATGTGTAGTCTTAACAGACTTCATTTTGGAAGCAACTTTTTAGTAAATTTTTGTACTGAAGGTGGGAATAGCAAGGAAAGAAAAAGGGGACATCTCAAGTTCCCACTGTGACTGTGTTTGTTCTAGGACTAAATTATGTGTCAAACAAGTTCCGTTTGGAATAAATGAACTTTAATCAGAGATTTCTCCTTCAACTGAAAGTCAACCCGTATGTTCACAATAGAAGTTGTTACTTGGTGGGCAATCAACTGAAATACAAAGATTTTCCTATCGTGATCTCTTAATGTTCTTAGCAATATTTTTAAATGGTGTTTGACACTGTTCATGTCTCTCTATTTGGGATAAGCCTGCTGCTCATGCTGTGGTTGATTCATTAGGATCGTGCTGCTGTCAGTGAGAGCCCTGCTGCTCCTCATCCCTGGAGCATACTCAGTCACCTTAATTGGGTGCTCAGACCAAATTAAGACTACTGCTGATCCAGGGTAAGTCTGCTTAAATCCAGGGAGTATTTTATAACTGTGCAGTAAGAATCAAAACTGGGTCTTAGCTGTGTACCTGTCTAGACAAAACATCTTTAGTTACCGAAGAGGAAAGGTGTCTGAACTTAAAAATGCGTCCTTATATATAGCCATGGTATGTTGTGTCATACTGCTATTTCTGTAACAGCACTGTCAGATTTCAAATAATAAAGAGCGGTTACTACGACCTTGTTGAACCCAGGGTTAAAATCTTCCAGAGGAGGAGAAATAAATTTTTATCCCTATTCAATGTTGGAACATTGTTTTCCTAAATTATTTTAAAGGTATTTTAAATCCACTGAAAATTAAAATCTATTTATGTGCATACAATGTCTAGGAAATTAGAATACTAAGGATTACTACTTTGTAATGTTTTAGGATTTGAATAAACTAAGGATGAAGATAAACCGTTCAGTGACTTGAAACGATATCACTACTAAAACTGAGACAAACAAAGGAAGCCTATTATACCAGAATTGTAGAAAATGCTGTGTTGGACAGAGTAAAAGTGTGGATTCAAGTGTTGCCTCTCCTCCTGTGTCTCGTTCCCTAAACCTCTGATAGTCCCTTTTTTGTAAAGGAGGAAAATAGCTTTCAAGTTATACCTCCCAAACCATTAACTTCTGTTTTTATTCATACAACAACTGAAATCAAACAGAATTGACTTAATCTTTTTCATTCTTATGACTCCGTAAACCATAATAAAATCTCACTAGTAAGCAAAACTGAAACACTCTACTTCCTTCTCAGATGCATTTGGGAGCTCCAACAATTGATTTTCTTGATAAATAGTAAAATAAGAGATGCAGCTCTTAACCTTGTGGAATAGATAATACAGCTGGGAAACTTAGATCAACGTATAGCCACTAGACAGTAAATTCAGTGACAGGGCTATACTTCTATGAACTTTTGGCCAATGGATTTCTCTCTAGTATGCCTTTTTATATAGAGAATTTTTAATCTGCTATAAAGGTCTGAGTTGACATAGTTCTGTTGGGTATTGTGTTTGTGGCTGCAGTAAGTATAGACGTGTGCTTAGTGCCCGCAGTGCGTACTAGTGCATGGGCTACCACTAGGGACTTGATCAGGAAGTGGTTAAGTTTGGGGTCTTAAGGACAAGCTGATTTTTTGAATTCTTTTTTCCCTGCATGGCCTGATAACGTATGCCTATGGGACCACTTTTTACATCACTTGATGACCTATAGTGCTTAATAGTGTTTTTGCTTAATGGAACGGCCAATTCTTGAATGTTCACTTTATGCTATTACTGTTTAATGTTCCATTGTTATATTTGTAAGATCTACATGCACCACTCGCATGCACAAATGTATACTCTAGCTCACTGTTAAAGCTCATTAGCAATTTTGTAATAAAACTAAAAACAGATCTGAAACCTGAAAGGAAATACTAGGAAATCAGATAAAAATATGACTTCCTGCATGCTGCTCTCCCTTTTTGTCCAGATTTTTTTCTGTTGCCTTGTGCACTAGACACTTGGGGAACTAAGTGTATTTCCCTTCCTTCCCCCTGCCCAAACAAAGGGAGATAACCACAAAACCCCAACTGAACATATTATCTAGTAAGGTAGTTGTTGGCCTTTGTGGCCACTGATTTGTTTTATGGTTATTTTCAAGGGGATTCATGGTTACCGATTTGACCATATAAGGTTAAAAGGTATGGGAAATGTTAGTTTTGTATGACCGCTCTTGATCTTGAAAATGTGTGGTCGGCTCTGAATTACTTCCCTAATTCTTCTATGTCTTTGGCACAACTTTAAACTTGTAGAACTTGACAGACTTCTTCAGATGTCCCATGTACAGAACTGATAGAGGTGGCTTTCTTCTCTGGTAAGCTGACCAGATCTCACAGGAGAGCTGTAGGTGGTGATTTTATGTAAGCAGCAACTTTAACATGAAAGAAGGCAAGACACTCCTCTCTGTATTGCTTCACTCTTTACTTGACAGGTGGCCAGCAGAAGACTTTGATCTTGAACAGCCACTTCAGTGAAACTTCCAGAATAAGTGATTGACTCCTGAGGACTGGCTGTACTTCATCATTGCAGTTGCCATCAGGCACCAGCTGGTTTTTGAAGACAATTAGCAAGTTTTGGGGCGACTCCCAGTGCCAGGAGACACAAATGTGACAGCAGACTTCTGCTCCATCACTTAAAATGCCAGATCTGTTATGCTGAACAGGCCAAAAAAAAAAGTGAAGAAGTCTTAGTGTTCAGAGCCAGCCATCTAAGTCTTTGTGGCAAAGAATAAGATGGAAAGTGGACTTGGATGACTACAATTAAAGAGAATGTTGAACATTTTTATCTAAGTATAGTTATTTAGATCTATTATCTAGATACAGTGTAATTACTCAAATATTTTGCTCAACCTTTGCTTTAAATGTAAGTGCTACTTAAATATTTAGCAATAACAAAAATATGCCAGTTAAGCACTTTGTTATAATTATAACATGTAATTAAGTCCCCTTAAATGTACTAAGAGTCCTGTGTTTTGGAGGTGCCTTGGTAATGAGGGCAAGGAGAGGCATGTCTGTGACAGCCCCCACCTGCATCCAATTAATGCAGCATTCTGGCTTTTGCTCACTTCTCTATTCTAACTCTTTATACTATCTCCCTATTCTTCTTTTTCCTTTTTTGTTTTTTCCACAGAAACTAAACCTTTCTAGCATTGTACCTTTCCACTAAATGTAGCCTGGCCTGTTGCCTTCTCCACCTTTGCACTTTCACCAGTGCAAATTGGGAATAGCTCCACTGAAGTCAGTATGTTCTACTGGTCATAGAATTACAAGTGAAGAATTAGGCCATGGCTAAAGATATGTGTCTTGGTTAGTATTGCACCTTGTGCTTAAGTGCCTAAAGATCAACGCAATAATTTGTAGAAATGCTTTCATCAGCTTCTCAATTTTATTTTTGTTGTTGGTACTTCAGAATTAATTTAGGACTTGACTTGGAGCAGCAGCCTCCCAAGGACTGGAAGATTGCTTCAGTGTGACGGATCTCTTGATGTGTGTCCATGCACATTGCTCTTGGGTAAACTTTCTTTCAGGAACAGGAATAATTAACTGTATATGTAACACAGAAATATGAAGCTATCTGTTCATTTGTATTAATGTTGCAGTACTCTGGGACACCCAAGTGAGCCTAGGCATGCTCAGGTGTTGGTGCCTATCCAGCAAAGCTGCTCAGCAAACTTGCTTTGGGGTTGATAGCCATCAAGGCATTGCTCTGTTCCTCTCCCCTCTGAATGTTGAGTAAAAACCTGGTACTGCTTAACATGTTTTGAGCTAATCATATCATTTCATGTGCTTAGCTTCCACTTTTAGCAGAGCAAAGGTATTCAGGAAGCTTTTGGCTACAGTATCACAGAATGGTTGAGGTTGGTTGGGACCTTTGGATATCCCCTGGTCCAGCTCCCCTCCTCAAGCAGGGTCACCTAGAGCATGTTGCCCAGGACTGTGTCCAGATGGCTTTTGAATATCTCAAAGGATGGAGGCTCCACCACCTTGTTGTTTCTTGTGCTCTTATCAGTCCATTCAGCTCTGTCCTTTCTTTGTCTCTTACCTCCTCCCTCAGTTGTAATTGTCTTTGGACAGGGGCTATGAGCTTGTTTTGTATGAAACTTGAAACACTTGTGGCCTCTCTTGTGACCGAGGCTCTTATCCACTACTTGAGTTTGTCATGTAGTTCTTCATGGATTATTGAGTCTGTAACCTCTGAGCCAGGGATCATGATGCAATGCAGTGAGACCACCTGCCAGCTGACTGAGGTGTCCATGCAGCATAGCTCTTCCTAACACAGGTGGGAGGGTACTGCAGTGGAGCTAATTAGTCCTGTGTCTTGCTCTGTATGGCTAATTAGCTCAGGCTTTGTGTTGATGCTAGTTGTGCTAGCTCGGAGTCTCTTTGTGGTGCTGCCATGTGCCTTCGTGGCATGTGACATATCGTGTGGATATGCTTTCGTGTCTGTTTGTCCTGTTGCTCTGCTTCTTGACTGCTCTTCTGAGAGCTCCTGTGTTGGAGGTAGTGAATTGGAATAAAGACGCTGGTGTGGCACTCAACAAGAAACAAATTGGATACCTCCCTTTTTGCACCTCTGTGTGTTCAGACTCGGGCAATTATGGAATCTCTGGTACTCATGACACCTAAATACCTATGATGAAATAAAACCTTTGTAATTACTTTAAATGGATGTCACTGAGTTGGCAATCACTTTGCTCGTGAAAAAGGAGGTTTAAAATTCGTTAGCAAAGGAATCTGTCTCAGCACACTTGTACTGTGGTCGCTTTCAGCCCTGGGCTTACTGACCTCAGGCGTGGCGTTGTTCCCCGGTAATAAACCGCTGGAGTAGCATTTTTCTGTCTCATTGACCCATGGGGGGAAGCTGCCTGTTGTCCTTGCAGCTCTGTGCAGGGCTGCTTCGAGGTCTGCAAGAGATATGCCATCTCTCCAGGCACTGGGAGAGCGCAGGGCCTGGCTGCTGAGAAATGCTCTGTGGGACTTCCCACCACTACCCTTCCCCTTTTTTCTACCCTTGTACCACATATAAATGGAGTTTTAACTGACAGACTTTGCTTATGAGAAAGGTTTTGCTTTTGTTCTTAATATCTGGTGGAGATTTACTTGGATTGAACTTGAGATTGGATTGAAGGAGCAGCCCTGGTTAGTGAGGGTGTGCAGTTTAAGTGAATTAAAAGAACGGGGCGTAGGAGATCCTAGGCAGCAGTGAGGGAGATCAGCTGGTAGATCATCTGGCTAGTGTACCTTCCAGGAGAGAGCGCTCCCTGCAACTCCTTCGCTGATGGTCTGTCTGTTCTGGTTTCACAAGTCCGAAGTGACACGGTCTCTCCAGCCTCTCTTGGGACTGTTTGCTGCAGTCTAATGGATCTGTCGGGGTGTTTTTCTGGAAATTAAATCTGTTTTCTTCACGTCAGCCTTTATCGTACTGGATGAGGGTGCTGAGGGGTATAAGGCTTTACATGTTAATTTGTATTCCCAAAGAAGTTAAGCATTCATTTTCACATTTGTGATGCTTTTTCCTAGAATTGGTGTAAAAGTACCTTTTTAATTTACTCATGTTCCTCAACCCACTGTGGCAGAACAGGTGATAATTAATGCAATAAATTTGGTGAGGGGAAAAAACCTTCATGGTTCTCACCTTCGCAGCACCTGTTGCTTGTCTGAGACTTAAAGTTTTTTGCTGTTTTTTTCCCTCTGGCTCCTCTCCCCCCTCAGCTCCATCTTGGAGGGCAGATGGTGGCCAGGCTGGGCTGCCGAGCCAGGCACTGTGTCCGTCGTGCCTCCAGCCCTCCTCACCTCTGGCTCTATAATCTACGTTTTCAAGGGCTCTAGATTTACCAGGTTTTATAGTCAGGAAAGGCAGACAAGGAGAAAGCAGGACTGTCACACCTTGTTTTGCAGGGGGTTAAGTCTTCCTTTTGTGTTTCTGGTGAGACCTGCTCGGGGTGGTGTGTAGGTGCCTCAAGCGCATTTATCAGTCCGCTACAGTATGGTTTGGAGGAACAGAAGCAATGCAGTCAGAAGTGATACTGTCTCAGCTGTACAAGTGGGAAAATAAAAGACTAAAGAAATGCAGTCAAAGGGGAGCTTACTTCTATCTAGATGCTGACATATAAATTTACTAGCATGAAATTCATGCTCAGCTGCTGTCTGACCATGGGGGCAATGAAAGTCCAAAGCTACAGCGGCTTTGACCTCTGTGTTTCCTTGGGGTCTGCCCACTCGGCTCCTGTGCGTGCTGCCTCGGCCCCGGGGGGCTGCGTGTCTCCCTCCATCCTTGCTCAGTGGGAAACAAGGCAGTTGGCTGCCTTTCTCCCCTCAATGCCCGTGGCACTGTGTGTTCCCCAATGTGCTTGGTCCGTGCAGCAGGATCAGGCCCTACCTGGGGTGCTGCTGGGGCCCTGGTCCAAGAGGAGTTGCCCCTACTTGTCTGCACGGTGCTCTGGATGTTAAAATATTCAGCTGGTTTAAACAGACACAGATATCATAAGTCCCTTTTTTCTTAATGTGATCGTGGTTTTCCACCAACAGTCTCATCAATGCCTTATGGCACAAAGTATCAAGAAACTTTCTAGAGCGCCGGATGCTTACCTGTTGGCATGTATCCGCTTTAATAACAGTTTTGAGGAGGTTCTTGAAGCTGTTCTTCCGGGTAGTAAAATAATTATCAAAAAGGTTAAAATGTTGACATTTTGCATGCATTTCTAATACAGAAAAAATAGGACTTTTTCCTGAGGAAAGCTAGGATAAGGCTAAAAACACTACTCTATCTTCTCAAATTATAAAAGAGCAAAGAGCTGTTTCTTTAGAAATGCCTGACTACCTTTGCTGAAGTGTATATAGACTCCCCCCCCCCCCCCCACTGAACTGCCTTAACTGTGAGCAGTTCAGTATAATAATTCAGTACTTGCATTTCAAACCCAGCGTCTGTAGTGTTTTGGGTAGCTGGATATGGCACTTAGAGCCGTGTTTGCAGTGAGCCTACGCTGGAATTGCTCACCCACCATACCCTGAACATTAGAGACTTGGCTCTTGGAATAGTGTTTATAATGATGACTTGGATCCTAAGCTTTGTTTACAGTGAATGGGGAGAATTAAATGCCAGAGAGATCTGTAGGAGCTAGCATGTTGAGTATGCCTAGAGTAGCTGAGGAGCATGTCTGAACTCCCTTCTCCTTCCCTGGGCTCTAGAGCTGGGGACTGCCTTGAGTAGTTAACATAACATATCTGGGCATAGATAGATGGATCATTTGTATTAGTGTTGTGAGAGGAAGAAGTAGCTCTGTGTGGCTTTTTTTGAGGTTCTTGCTAAGGAAACGGGAGATATGTAAGTTTTAGAGTTGCTTTGCCAGAGGGGGGGTTTGAGCCCATTGCACCCATTCCCCATCAGAATCTCTCAACTGTTAGGTCAGTCAGCAAAAGATCCTTCATTATCCTTCTTACTGAAATCAGCACGCAGCCCAGCCAAAAATGCCAGTTCATGGGAGTTTAGGATGGGGTCCTTTCCATATATTTTTTAATGGAAGTGGCTGGAATCGAAGAATATGGTGCTGTCTGCAGGTGTGCTCCTCATGTGCTGGTCATCTCAAGGAGCCTCTGCTCAAAGTGTTGGAAGAGTTGGGTCAGCCAGAGCAGGAAAGCTTTGGGATATACTCAGTAGCACAGTCTTAGGCACTGAGGTATGTTTTCTGGTGACAGCTTAGGCATCTATATCCATTTCATTTGCTTAAGTGGATCCCACAGAGTGGTTTTGGCTCACTGGCTGCTTAATTTAGCTGACTAAGGTCTGAGAAAACTTATTCTTTAGATGCCCAAATGCTGTTTTGCCTGTGGTATTTTTCTGATCCCTGTTTGGATGAGTGTGCAATGCATTTCAGAATGAATACAAATGTGGCAGACTTTAAAGCATCTCCACGTGATTTAAGTTTGCTTTCTGCCTGACATCCCTGCTAGTAAATCTCCAGGAATTGCTTGGGAAAAGTAAACATGAAACACTGAACAAGCATCATCAGTTAAATAAAAAATGTAAAGGCATTCTCAGTAGCCTGTGCTTTCTATACTTTCCAATAGGTCTTCACTATTTCTTGGGGGTTCTTTTTGGTTTGCTTTGTGTGTGTGTGGGGGGGGTGTGTTGTTTTTTGTGTGCTTGTGTGTTTTTTAAACTTTTGTCCCTAACGAAGATGTAGCCACCTCCAGGGATTTCCTTAGGTTAATTTAATTTTGTGACTTGGAACAATCTTGTGACCACCTTGAATGCTCTCTTGTTTCCAGTTTAACCTTTTTAATGGTTTCTTGACCTTGCTTACTTGAAATCTATACACGTTTCTGCGGTGATGTTTAATAAGATGAGAGAAGCTGTTCACAACTCTCTCATTTGTCCTTGGTGACCTCTGTTGGGCAAATGAGAAATAGGTCAGTTGTGATGCCGCGGTGTCACTGCAGGGGAGAGATTTAAATTAGCTGAGTCAATCTTCAAGTTTCAAAAAACCACATCATTCAAGCAATTTAATTAGAACAGGTCAGATTTCTGCACCCTAGTTTGTCCCTGTGTCTAAGAGGAGTAGATGGTGTATGGGCTAGTTTGGGATTTGATTGACATGAAGCAGTAAGGAAATGTAGGTCTCCAAACTTCTCCGTGTGCTGTGATTGATGTTGGATGATTACTGGTTTACGAGCTAAAATATATAATTCTTAAACCTTCTTATTCCATATTTACCAGCAGATGACATAGTTCATCCCTGACAGGGGACTGAATGGATGACACGTAGGTCTCTTCCACCTCTAATCTCCGATTCTATGCAAACCTTTTGCATGTAAATTAGAGGCATGTTTTATATTCGTAAGTGGAAAAATACTCTTGAAGAGCTTTCACTTTGAAAAGATTATAATGATTAGCATTTATTATGCTGTTGTTTTCATGCAAAAACAGAAAATCCTGCCCAGATTTTACTCAAATTGAACTTTTGTGCCTTGCATAATAGCCCTGCTTTAATTTGAATAAGATTCAGAATAAAGTGGCCTGATAAGAAGTTAAACACTATAGAGAGAAAAATCCTAATGTAAGCTGCTAAATGCATGTGTTTTAATACACAGGCACAAATGAGGATGTTTACAAGTAAGTGGCATCACAAAGGGCACACCAAAAAGTCTAGGGAAGAAAAGCAATTTAATGGAGAGCAAGATGTTAAGTTTCTTAATTTTCTCTACAGCAATAAAGTCTAGTGAAACAAGGTGAGTGATTGCATTCATTTTATTACAGCGGTTCCCACTAGTGTGGCTAGAGCTAAGTCTGTCAGCATTTCCATTATAAACTCTGTTTTCATGGGTTTATAACTCAGCCCTAAAAGCTCACCTGGGCTGGTGTCTGGCATCCAAGATCTTAACTCGGAAATAATTTGCACGTTTGGAAAATAATGTCTTTGGCTAGATCTAAATTAAGTAGGGATTCTGAAATGGACGTTGCCTCTCTCTCTCGACACTAACACTGGTGAACTTGCATAAAACTTTTAAGACGTCGTTTTTGAGTTGCTTTCTATGTTATCAGTGACTACAGTTATTAGCCAGATCTTTATCGCAGGAAAATCCAGGGAGAGAATCATGCCTCCAGCTGGGTTAGCAGTGAAAGTAAAAGTACAGCAGGGATGTTTTAGTTTCACCTAATTTGGTTTTCTCACTTTATTTCCCTCTTTGTGTTATTTAAAGCTAATTTGGACCTTGATACTTTGTGGTGTGCATTTACCCAGTTTATGGTATGGGGAGGGAATGACTCTGCTGGGCTGGCCCAGCCCGACCTGGCAGATGATGAGTTCCTGGGCACTGGACTCTGCTCTGGTGCTATACTAAAGCCAGGAAAGCCAAGTAAGCAGCGATGTCCAAAAACGTGCTGTGGCCTCATTGAGGAGCAGTGTCCCGCCAGGCCAGGGGGCACGGAGTCCCCTCAGAGCGATGTGGAGACATGTATTATGTCCTGAAAGGTGTTAAGGGCAGGGAGTTATTGAGTAAAGAAAAATCACAGCTATTGATTTGCTTTCTAGCAATAGCTATTTGACAAACTTGAATTTCTGAACTGAATTTGCAGAAGATAGAAATGATATTTTGATCACTTATGTGAGGCAGAATAGGGACATAAATTACTTGCTGGATCGTTTTTTTTTCCCTAGCTTTATTCTGACTATGTGAATACGCAGAGTCCTTAAATTAAGGAATGTCCTTAAATGGGATGTGTGCCAAATCACTGTTCTAGATATTTAGAATTTAATACTTAACATGTAAAGGAAACTTCCAAGAACTTTCAGTCTAGTATATAAGAAAGCTTGCAGTGTTTAGGAACCTTAACACAGAATGTGGGCTTACCTGGCTTGAGGCAACAGCACACGCTTTTTTCTGCTGCTTGAATATTAAGGAATTGTGTGTTGGACCCCGGATAGCTGTGAAATGGACTATAAAATTATGAAATTTAATTGATTGCTTTTTGTGTTGTCTGGGTGTAGAATCTGAGATGCAACTGTTTCAGCTGCTTCCACAGTTGGTAGAACTAGAAATAATTGATTTTTAAGGGAGGGGGGACAAATTCTCCTTCAAATTGTTTCCAGAACCTGTTCCTTTAAAATTAAACCAAAACTAATGAGTTTTTTGTCTTGCTTGGTGTGTGTTAGATTTGTTCATTGATGTACTACACTGCGATTAAACATTTAATTCTTTGTTTATTGGCAGCAGGAGTGGCAGCATCCGGAGCTGATTGAAATCAATGTAAATATGTTGTAATCTGTCTCTTCTCCTGATGATTTGAGATTCAGAAGGAAATGATTCTGTGCTCATTTGAGGCCACCAATAATTTGGCCAACTTCTATCAGAGAGAATTTTTATTCCTCTTTGCCTGTCTCTTTTTGAAATGCTTCCTCTTGGTCTCTGAATCTGTAGCCTGAGCTTTATTAACCCTTTTTAAAATGTCTTTATCCTTCATTATTGATGGATGGAGTGAGGAGCAGCTGCTGGAACCAGGTTCACCCTGGGAGTTTTTCTTTATTCCTTAAGTCCTTTCCAATTACTGAATTTCTCCCCTAAGCTATTAGCCTCTCTTGTCTGAGGGACACATTACAACAAAGAACTTTTAGGAAAGTAAAAATGTTGTCTATCAGGACCAAACCCTTCAGAGTTTGGCAGTTCCACGTTCACAGCTATTCTTTCAACAGCGTTTCATTTTACTATGATTAAAAACAACCAGTAAACCATGAATATCAGGAGGACGATAACAAGAGGCCTGAAAGCGTACATGGTGAGAAACAATTTATTTCTGCGAGGACCTAGTTAAAGCTGTCTCTGGGGACTGCTAAACTTTATTGTCAGATGACGCAGTGATTGGTGTTGCAGTTTAATGGTCTTATAGCCTAAAACTTGTGTTCTGGAGTCTGGATCAACAGGGCATGCCTCCAGGCTGTGACTAGGTGATGTGTGGGCTGAAAATCGGAGATAATCCGTCAGGTGGGATGCTTAATCAACACGGGCAAGCAAAAATGTGCCTGCTGTGGTGTTAGAGGAGCAGGATTCACAACAGAGAGCTTGCTTTAGACACCACCGCAGCAACGCGACTGGTATCCAACCTGCCCCAGTCTTGTCCAGGTTGTCCTGTGGGATTGGGAACCCCCCTGCTCCTGCTGCTTCAGGATGGTGGTTACAAGAGGCACCAGGAAGCTGACCTCCCTGGCTCTGCCAGGGAGCAGGTCATGCTGGAATTCCCCGAGTTACTTTTTCTAGCTTTTTCTCAAACTGTGGTGCAAAGGACATGTTTTCTTGTGTTTCACTTTCCTGAGGTCAGTTCTCATCTGTGCCAATTGAAGAGAAAATGCTTCACAGCCTGTACTACTAGTGCAAGAAAAATCCTCTGGGTTTGGCTTTGCTTTGCCCCAGCCAGACTCTGCTGGGTCATTGTTTAGATACCTGAAAAAAATCATTGGAATAGGACAAGAGGCTTTAAAGGAATGGAAGGGGTTACTAGGAAGGGATGCTTCCTTCCTTTTGGGCTAACCCAGAAGAAATTCCTGGTTAAAATAAACCAACCTGCTAAGTAAAAGGGTTTTAACATTCCTATTCTAAGATAAACAGGAACTATATTACAATGATATCCTTTCATATGAATTTCTGATGAAGGTAGAAGTCTGACAAAACAATCTCATTTCCAGTATGAGAAAAGAAAACAAAGTGGTGGAACAGACCTGCCAAAGGTAGAAACTTGTTCACTGAGGCCTCTTCAGGGACCTACTTAAGGGAATCTCCTGGGGTAGGGCCCTAGAAGGAAGAGGGGTCCAAGAGAGCTGGTTAATATTCAAGCGTCACCTCCTCCAGGCTCAGGATCAGTGCATCCCTCTGAGGAAGAAGTCGAGCAAAGCGGGCAGGAGACCTGCATGGATGAGCAAGGAACTCCTGGCAAAACTCCAGCAGAAGAAGGAAGTGTACAGAATGTGGAAAAGGGGACGGGCCACTTGGGAGGAATACAGGGACGTTGTCAAAGTGTGCAGGGATGTGACAAGGAAGGCTAAGGCCCAGTTGGAATTAAATCTGGCAAGGGATGTCAAGGACAACTAGAAGGGGTTCTTCAAAAACGTCAATAGCAAAAGGAAGACTAGGGAAAACGTGGGCCTGCTGCTGAATGGGGCGGGTGCCCTGGTGACAAAGGATACAGAGAAGGCAGAGTTATTGAATGCTGCCTTTGTTTCAGTCTTCACTGCTAAGGCCAGTCCTGAGGAATTCCAGACCTTGGGGACAGGAGAGGAAGGCTGGAGAAAGGAAGACTCTCCCTTGGTGGAGGAGGATCAGGTTAGAGATCTTTTGTCCAAACTTGACATCCATAAATCCATGGGCCCTGATGGGATGCACCCACGAGTGCTGAGGGAGCTGGCGGATGTTATCGCTAGGCCACTCTCCATCATCTTTGAAAGGTCCTGGAGATCAGGAGAGGTGCCTGAGGACTGGAAGAAAGCCAATGTCATGCCAGTCTTCCAAAAGGGCAAGAAGGAGGAGGCAGGAAACTACAGGCCTGTCAGCCTCACCTCCATCCCTGGAAAGGTGATGGAACAGCTCCTCCTGGAGGTCATCACTAAGCATGTGGAGGACACGAAGGTGATCAGGAGTAGTCAGCATGGGTTCACGAGGGGGAAATCATGCTTGACCAATCTGATAGCCTTCTATGACGGAATGACTGGCTGGGTAGATGAGGGCAGAGCAGTGGATGTTGTCTTTCTGGACTTCAGCAAGGCTTTGGACACTGTCTCCCATCACATCCTCCTGGGTAAGCTCAGGAAGTGTGGGCTAGATGAGTGGACAGTGAGGTGGCTTGAGAGCTGGCTGGCTGGCCGAGCTCAGAGGGTTGTGGTGAATGGCGCAGAGTCTAGTTGGAGGCCTGTGGCTAGTGGTGTCCCCCAGGGGTCAGTCCTGGGCCCAGTCTTGTTCAACATATTCATCAATGACCTGGAGGAAGGGACAGAGTGCACCCTCAGCAAGTTTGCTGATGATATTAAACTGGGGGGAGTGGCTGACACACCAGAAGACTGTGCTGCCATTCAGAGGGACCTGGACAGGCTGGAGAGGTGGGCGGAGAGGAACCTCATGAAGTTCAACAGAGGCAAGTGCAGGGTCCTGCACTTAGGCAGGAATAATCCCATGCACCAGTACAGGCTGGGGACTGACCTGTTGGAAAGTAGCTCTGCAGAGAAGGACCTGGGAGTGCTGGTGGACAACAAGTTAAACATGAGGCAGCAGTGTGCCCTTGTGGCCAAGAAGGCCAATGGTCTCCTGGGGTGCATTAGGCAGAGTGTTGCCAGCAGGTGGAGGGAAGTGATCCTGCCCCTCTCCTCAGCCCTGGGGAGGCCTCACCTGGAGTCCTGTGTCCAGTTCTGGGCTCCCCAGGACAAGAGAGACATGGCACTCCTGGAGAGAGTCCAGCGGAGGGCTACCAAGATGATTAGAGGGCTGGAGCCTCTCTCCTATGAAGAAAGACTGCAAGAGCTGGGCCTGTTGAGCCTGGAGAAGAGAAGATTGAGAGGGGATCTCATCAATGTGTCCAAGTATCTGAAGGGGGAGTGTCAAGAGGATGAGGCCAGTCTCTTCTCCGTGGTGCCCAGCAACAGGACAAGAGGCAATGGGCAGAAACTGAACCACAGGCAGTTCCATCTGAACCTGAGGAAAAACTTCTTCACTGTGAGGGTGACAGAGCACTGGAAGAGGTTGCCCAGAGAGGTGGTGGAGTCTCCTTCCCTGGAGAAATTCAAAACCCGTCTGGACGTGATCCTGGGCAATATGCTCTAGAGGCCCCTGCTTGAGCAGGGGGGTTGGACTAGATGATCTCCAGAGGTCCCTTCCAACCTAAAGGATTCTGTGATTCTGTGAGTGTTTTTTTTTTGTGCTCCAAACCTCAAGGTACTTTGACAAAGAGCTTTCATATGGATGCTTTTTGAGCCGCATGTTTAAACTGTAGTTTTCCTCTGATTAAGTGGTTATGTGAAAGTACTACTTTCTGACTAAACCATGTTTTTAATAGGTGTTGGGAGTTGTTTCTTTTTGTCACTGAAGTTGAAAAAACATGTTCAGTCATTTCTATGCATGTTAAAAGTGCAAGGCTAAGGAAGAGGGAGCTCTTCCAGTTATGCCCATGCGAACTTATGATAGTGGTGGCATGGTAATGGGTGTCCCTTAGTAGGGTCCACGTGGAGGTGGTGGAATGATCAAGTCCTACTAAGAGTAAGACTTAATTTGCTATTTGTGGTTGTATTGTCATGAATGGACTGGAGCCTTACAGTTGCTGGGAGGTCAGGAAGGAGCTAGACCTGCACAGCTGTGGAGATGTCTGATGTTACGCTGGCGTGTCTGTACAACTCCTACTCAAAGCATCACAGACTATTAATGAAATGAGTGACATGGAAGGAGGACTGAGAACAGGGTGATCTTCCTTCTGGTGAATTTTCAGGATGAGAGCAAAGAGCAAACAAAAAACCAGCAAAAACTTAACCTTTCAACTTCAGAGCCTGGCCAAGTATAGCCTGACAAGTACCAGTTACTTTTCAGAGAAGTAGGTTTAAAATGTTTTGTGAGAGCGTCTTTTATGCCATTTGTGTGATGGTGGAAGAAGGCATGAGGTGCCACTAGAGGGGCGTCTGGGGTTCTTTTGGATCCAGGGGTTAGCTGCACTGAGCTCAAGAGAGCATCACTTGTCCAATGTGAGAATGTACTAGAGCTAGGTGGTTAAAGCTAAAAGTATGGTATAGGTAGAAATAGAACTGAAAATATATATGCATATCAGAGCGCTACTGTTCAGTCACAGGTGCATGACATGACAACCACTCTCGCCCCTTGTGGGCCACCCTTCTGGTCTAGTTTTTCCTGGTTTGTCTAACAATGGGTGTACAGTACAGCGACTGCTCTTGTGCTTTATGGACCACCCCTTGGGTCTAGTTTCCCCAGTTTCTCCTCACCATGCCATTGGCATCGCATTGCAGGCCAGCTGATGGTGGGGCTGAGCGCTTACAAACATATGTGGCTTACTCCCTTTTACAGCCAGTCAGGACTGTGCCAGCCCCCAGCTATACTGAAGCTGTACAGCTCTCGGTGACAGCAGTGCACGTGTCCTCAGGTGACCTCGTGCTCAGCTCACAGCACTGTTTTGTTGCGGAAACGCACCCATTAACAGGCCCTTCTGCAGGGAAAGGCTCGCCAGCACTGAGATGTTTCTGGTGTGGGTCTGCAGATGTTTCTGGTGTGGGTCTGCAGATGTTTCTGGTGTGGGTCTGCAGATGTTTCTGGTGTGGGTCTGCAGATGTTTCTGGTGTGGGTCTGCAGATGTTTCTGGTGTGGGTCTGCAGATGTTTCTGGTGTGGGTCTGCAGATGTTTCTGGTGTGGGTCTGCAGAGTCACTCCGCCTGTGTCTGGACTTGTCAATCGTGGGATCATTGGAGGGTGTACACCCAGGCTGCGGTGACCCCACAGTGTGGTGGTGCTGGGTTTGGTCCTGGGGAGACCCCTGGAGCAAGCCCCTTGTCACTGGGATGCACCATCCGAGGTCCCACCCTAGCCTGCATGGCACCTGTCAGAAGGGACTGGCAGAATCTGAACTCTGAGCCCATGCTGCTTGTTGGGGCAGGACCCGCCTGGCTGCAAAACCAGCCCCCTCTTTCGTAGATATTATGGTAAGAACAGAGAAAAAAATATTTTTTGATTATATTTGGAAAAAAAAAATAAAATCACTTTTGGACAAAAGGCTTTTTCCAAAGATGCGTTGATTTGGAAACCAAGTGTTGATACCTGTTTGGTTAGCTTCTGCTGGGCGTTTGTGTCAAAATGTGGTAGGATGAAGTTAAACTGCTGGGCAACCTGCAGAGGTCTGAGCTAAAAGCAAGTGAGGAGTATGTATTATTAATAAACATAGGAAACAAAGTGATGAGAACAGATACAAACAGATGATATAGAAAAGCAGCAAGATATAACTGAGTTTTTCTCTTGTGCTGTATTTCTAGTCTTCCTTTTGCCTTTGTTCTTAGGGTCTGCCTGGCTTCCCGCAGGTGGCAGCTGCTTCGAGGCACCCATCTGTCTGCTCACCTTGGCAGCCTCTCCTGCCTTTTCACCACTTCTGGTGCAGCCTCCTTCATTGGCTGCTTCGTTGAGCCCTCAAGGAGGAAAAGAAAACCCTGTCAATGGTTTCCTTGCCTCTTGAATCCTCTAAATCTGCTCAGTGAGGGGGACCGAGTTTGAGCCTAGTGCGGTGGGGGAGTGCTGGGTTAGCTCCTCCGAGCTGCTGAGCTGGCTGGTGGGATGCAAAAGCTCAGGAATTGCCAGGACAGGTAGCTTAGAGGAAACTATAGGCATGTTCTGAAGGCAGATAACGTTCAGATGGTAAATCTGGAATAAGTCTGGAGCCTCCTCTTAGGTCCCTTTAATAGCTTCAGTGCAACAGAAAGGAGCAGCGTTCCCCTCCGCGCCTGCCAGCGCTGCTCAACGTTGGGCGCTTTCAAAGGAGAATATTTCAAAGTGGAAAATCCAGTACAGACCTTCATAGTTTGGTGTGTTACTTCAGTGATCGCTTTAGCATGTAAAGTTACCTCTCAGTATATTGTGTTTTGCTTCCCAGAGTGGTTAAAGCTTGTATTAAATGCTGAGTAATATGGGCCTACTGAGATAACTGAATCCAGAGCGTAGTGGTGCAGGAGGCAATGAGACGAGCAGGTACGCAATGTTAGATTTAATTGGTGCTGTGTCTTGTATGACAGTGTAATGCCAACCAGGGCCATGCAGGACCCATCAGGACAGGAGAGCTCATTTCCTTTCTGCAGCGCCCTATGGCCAAACCGGTAATAGTAAATGTGCTGCGTCATAAAAATCCTGAGTGGATTTTGAGTTTATAGCTGATTTTTCAGGCAGGCAGAGGCAAGGAGGCAATGTTTTTTTGTGTAACATGTTTCTCCAATAAAAAACTAGGGAGATGAAGCAATAGGAGTTTGGGCTTTCTTTTTTTGTGTGTGTTTTTGTTTAGCCTGGCAGGGTTGGGGTTCTGCCCCTCACAGCTCCTGGGTTTTGTGCATATGTGCTTCTTCATAAAATAGTTTTGATATGTAGAACTTTTGATTTTTTTTAATAGTGTCTTTTTAATTGGAAAATATTGTTGAAATAGGCTTTTAGTTGCAATGATGCTGATTTTGGTTAAACTATCCTTCGATCAAAATAACCGACCTCTGGTCAAAATGTCGAAAAGCTCTGGGGATAAGGGTGAACTTCATGAAATTCCCATCTTTGAGCGAGCTGCCCCATGGCAGTGTGCTGGTTTTGGACAGTCCCCTTGTGCGCAGGGCAGTAGGAACCTCATACTCTGCTTGTGGAGAGCATGGGATATGCTTGTGTGTGTCTAGAGGGACCCAGCTCTCTGTGTGAGGAGGTGCTGATTCCTTGCAGGAGGCTGGGAGGTTTCTAGTGGAAAGAGATGGATTGGGTAGGGTGGACAGAGAAAAGGCGAGGGGTTAGGAAATTCAGAGGAATGGTCTAGAGTGGCAGGAGGGCTCCAAGAGTGGCAAAGCGTGTGGAGATCTGTGACACCAGCTCGGTGGTACGGGGTTCATGGCAGCAACAAATTAAAGCTCAGGAAGCCGTTCATCATGACTCTGTACTGCACAGTCTGGGTCCAAAAAAGTCAGCAATGCACTTGTTTTTGGGGGGGAGGGGGAACAAAAGAGTGTAGCTATCAGCAAGGTGCTGCAGCTTTTTGTTTGGTTCTGCAACATGACTGGGTGTGCGAATCGGCCCAAAAGCTCTCCTGCGAGGCGGTCGTGAGGGTCTGTCAGCGGCCCAACGCTGTTTCCTCAAACTGGTGATCTTGCAAGGAAATAGTGTGTTCTGGTGTTTTGCTATGATCTTGTAATTCAATTTTGGAGGATAGGTGGCAAATCCATATATAAACATAAATATGATGGGGGAAAATAGCAATTTTCTTAAAGGAAAGGGGTTAGGGAAAATGGGAATATACTTATATTGAGGGGTTTTTCCCTATAAATGAGTTAAATGACAGCATAACCTTAGTACAAATATCTTTTATGAGAACGAGTGGAGTCCCCGGGTAAAACAATACTGTGTTTGAGTTGTTGGCCGATTACGTTAGTGAGACCATGATGCTGTATGCATTGGCAGAAGTAATAGGAAGACGTTCCTTATCTGAACTTTAAACATGTGGATAGTAATGGGCTGTCTGTAGCAAACGTGCCTCGTTATTAGTGTTTGAGATGAGTAACTTTATAGTTAACTATTTGTATGTCTGACATACGTTGCGGATGGAGTACAAACTGTGGCTTGCTCAGATAGATGGGACGGTCTACCCTGGCGCAGCCGTGTTGGGAATCGAATGTGTCCTGCAAACGGGCATCTGCAAGAAAAGGCACATCAAAGTGCAGATATCGGCTTAGGAGCAGGCAAGCCAGAGGACGGAGATGCTCCAGGCTGCATTATGATAACGTTGTCTCAGGAATCTGACTTTTCATTAAAATCACTTGATCAGTTCTGCTATAATCCTCCCCTCTGCTTCTGGAGTAGTTCTAATGAAATCCGTAATAATCCTGGAACGCTGTAATTTTACAAGCTCTGACACAAACAAGTGCTTAGCTGAACCTTTGGTAGACGCTGCCAAGTTTTAACATAGATGCAAGTTTGAATTTAATGTATTTTTTAAAAAAATATTTATTTGTATTTTTTCATGAGTGGTTAACAGCTCATCCTGTTATGTAACAACTATTTCTAATCTTACTTAGTATGAAAAAATTGTTCTACTCCTAGATGTTCCTTCTAGGCCCATATGGGAGTGCCCCAGATTTTCCTTTGAAGCAGCAATATTGATTGTCTTTTCTTTAAGACACCAAAAAAAGGCAAGTGGTTGTATTGCGGTTGCCATGGTCACTAATGCTCTGTACTGCTAAAACTCTCCTCTATCTTTTATGGTTAGAAAGTGACTTTTGGCCCTTTGTTATTTGGTAAAGATTAAGTTTATAAGCAGGAATTGGGACATAGGGTGCCACTTGACCAAAAAGGAGAAGTGTAGCTCTTCTGGCCAGCAATTTGGTAACAGAATAGCAGCAAGGAAGTACATGAGACTAAAAAGTTGAAGGTTTGTGAATATTTATATATTGCATTGGAATACAGACTTCTGGGGATATTAATTACAGAACAAAAAAGTCACACTATAAACTAACTTAAATCAAGAGAATCTTCTGTTTAGCAGACCATAGTGGGCAAACTTGTCACTTTGGGTAAGAACAGACCTTTTATAAAGGAAATTTCTAAGAGCAGCATAAAACATTGACTTGATTAGTGATGATGGGAGGAAAAATCAGATGGCATTTGACTCCTATAAATTCATTCTTTTTATTGCCAAGCAGGATTGTGCAGGAAGTTACAAAGCTATGTGACTGCTGCAGGTGAACAGAGGAGCAGTGCGCAGGGGTGGAGAGGTGCCTGTACATGGCACCCCAGAAGTGGGACTGCTGCTGGGAATCCCACGTTCAATATTCAAGTTTTTTAAAGTTATAAATTTGTGGAGAGTTTAGAGAAGAAACCCAAAATTTAGGACTGGAAGAAATGGCATGTAGCTTAAAAGTTCATTAAGGACTGTGGTGAAGATGAGCTCTCTGGCTCCATAGGAAGGAGTTGGCAAGGACCTGGCCCGTTGCTACCTCTCCTTCTCCCGTACTCCCCGTTCCTTCTGCTTCTCGCCAGGGTCTCATGGCAGAAATAGCAGAGAGAAGTGGGTTAGGTGGGTGGACGGTAGAAAGAGGAGGACACATGGAGTCACCTCCTTGTGAGGAGGAAGGCAGAGCTCGAGGCTTAGTGTGCAAAGAAGGGTTGACTTGAGCTAGTGGGAGCACATATCCTTATCTCCCAGGCTGTAATATCTGATGAGCATAAGCTTCACTTAACCCCTGGGCATTGGCCAAGTGCAGTCATGCAGAGCGGAGTGGGCACTAATGCTGTATTAATTAAGCTTCAGTGCTATTCCCTTTCCTTTGGATAAAGGGGATTTGGATGAATTGATGTTCTGATGAGTTCTTGAACCAGTCTTCTGGGAACAAATGTAAGATACTGTATAAAATATCATTACTGACTTTTATAGTCAACTTCTTTTAATAAGCAGCTGATTAAAGATAAACTTAAACTTCTGCGTATGGAGGGAGAAGCCCTCAGTTTTCTGTTTAGCTTTCTTAGAGTTGTGGGGTGTTTTTTTCTTTAATGGCTGAATTTCAAAATTCATGAATGCTCTGGGTGGCCTTAAACAGATTAGTACTGTGCATCTCTGTCTTAGTTTGGTTAGAAAAAAATACAAGATTGCAGAAATCCATGAAGTGGAAGGTGTATTATACCATTCAAAAACTGACTGGAAAGAACCTGATGGATTTTAATTTTGAACCAGAGATTTTTCTTAGTAGTCCAGCTTGTTACTTCCCACATCAGGAATGGATGTTTCTTCAAGTGGCAGGTTATGCTGGTGGAAGAAGTTGTTTCTGTGCAGTGGACTGAACAGTGGCTTAGGACCGCATATATCAGAGTATGTCTCCTAATGCTGCTAAAGCTTGTTACAGGACTGCAGGTGAATTGTTTTAGTGGCATAACCCATCTCAGACAGCACTGGCAAAACTTCTTAATTTTATGTTAAATTCTCTGAATTCTCTGTGGAAAGGTACCATGATTCCACAGTTCAACTAATGTTGCTAGAATTTGAATTTGCACCAATTTCTCCTGATGGATGGTACTTTTATGGGTTGGTTGTTATCCTTCTTGGTTGGGATAGAAAGAAAATAGTCCTAATTTAAATTGACTGTTAACAGCATCGTGCTGTATGCAAGGCAAAATGGAGGTGAAGGAAAAAGCTTGAAAAAGTAGTGGGGGGTTATAGTAGTGTGGTAACCAGGAAAATCAAGTTCTTGGCACAGGCACTCAGATGTTCAATGTATCTCTCTAAGTAGTCTTTATGGATTTTACTCTAATTAATATAACTTGTGGGGATGAAGATAAGCACATTCAAAAAAAAAATCCTTACGGGCATCTCGATGTGATGCCATGTGTGTATCTTCAGTAGTGAAGTTGCTGGATAGTCTGAACAGAATCTTGATTGTGAAATATAAAAGAAAGGAAGGATTTAATTTTTGAAGTCTTTCATAGTTCTTATGGTGGAGTTGTCTTTGTTCATTGTTATAAAGCATATTAATCTTAAGAGATATAGTGGAGCAAATATTATTCAGAGCTAATATTTTAGTGTTTGCTAAACAAAGATGCACTGGACTGCGTTGGACTGTATCAGTGTCACTGAGGCTGTGTGTGACTGTAGGACATCTCTCTGAAATGCGAAGGAGAGCAACAAAAAAGGAGGACAAATCATCTGTGGCTAAAGATTTGATAACACGTCCCTCAAGCAGAGGCCTTTGGCCATGTCAGAGCAGGACACGTTGCCTGTTTGTGGGCGCAGGCAGTGAGCGCTTGGGCTCTGCTGACGGAGCATGCCTGTCTAAAATGGTTCATAAGAAACTTTTGGGTCTTGCCCTGGCTAGGTGATCTGCTGATTAGACCAGCACAGAGAAAATCAGAATTGGATTCCCTGTGGTCTAATTCTTTGAGCAGTGTTGGTTTGTGTATGGCCAGCACAGATGCTGGATTTTAGCAGCTCGGCTCTCCAGTGATTCTGCCCCACCATGGAAGTTCAAACTTCCAAAATATTTGACATATAGTGTGGCCAGACAGCTAAGGCCTGCAGTGTGGCCTGCAGCTAAGGTGATCTTTAGTCTCAGACTCTTCTGTAATTGTGATTATGGTTATTCCTCAAACACTGCTCTACCTGGAAGCTGTCCCGCTAGGTACAACTGATTCTCGATCTTCCCATCTATCTTGTGATGAAACAGCTTCATCCTGACTAGTATCCCACTAATTGAAGGCAGGCATTGTGACCGAAAACAACAGACCTGGATCTCAATGCAAAGACTTCAATTATTCTAAATTTGTTTAAACTCAGTCCAGGTTCTTCCTGTTGGTTTTGGTGCACTGCATGTGCTGCATGCCCAGACCTTCGAGTTGGAGGACAATAGCTTCCCTGTTCCCCATCTTTCCAAACAGTCCTCCTTGAGAGAAGCGGAGCTCATTGGCCTCAGAAGGGAGGTTTTCATCAGCACTTTCTGGGCTTAGGTCATAAAACAAAAGGGTAAATTACAAACAAAGGATCTGGCTTCATTTTGAGGGGCAGTATTCTTCGGAAAGTGAACTCCAGGGCTTTTGGGTGATGGCATGTTATGGGAGATGCAGCGCAGACGTTAGAGGGGGTTGTGTTCAGGAGGGAATTGAAGTGTAGCCTGCACGAGGCACCGTGGCAGGGTGGTGAAAATACTTTTAGTTATTGGCCAAATGCTGCATGAAACAGTTCATAGGTGTCTAGTTTCTGAGCGATGCTTTGAAACGTTTTACTGTTTCAGAGCAAATTGGTACGTATTCTCAGAATATATTTAGTCAAAAACTCAATATCTAAAGAAAATACTTTACTTTGGAAAATTTTTGTCCGGCACTGGTTATCCTCATGATTCCCGTAGAGCTGCCTGGAACATAGGTGCTTTTGACAATGCCCATGATGTTCTGAAAGATAAAATACTAAAAACTCCAGCAAACATTAATTTTATTGAAAGTTCTTTGGAAGGTTCATTGCTTTAATCGTGTCGTTTGAGAACTGAGGATCTAATTCTTTTCTGTTGTATTTTTGGTATCTCTGAAAATTTGGTCTCCTATTGCCTTGTGGAGGTTCCCCCCCTGCTGAATACTTTGAGAAGGGGGGAGATGTTGCAATCAGCTGTGTATTCACTGTGTAAGAAAATTATGCAGCCAAAGCTTATAATGATTTGCCTGAGTGAAAGACTAAAAGGTGCATTTAAATTAACTATTTAAGAGAAATGTTAAAGGAACATTGCCACCTGATTTCTGAGCAGGTGAAACACATTGCGGCTTGAGTGTGCAAGCTTTTGGTGTTGCAAATGGGAATAAATGATATTTAAGCATATTTTTTCTGTCTTAAAACCCCTCCACAATTACCTAATGTTGAAACACTTAAGAGTTTTTCCCATAGTGTAGTCACTTTTTAGGCATAAACAGTTTGAGATTGTCTGAGCTGGCCTGTGTAGTAGATTAGTACATTTAATTCTAAAGCACCTGAATAACAAATTTCCTATCTTTGATAGGAGATAAAACTAAATTTTGAGTGCCAAAATTCAACTAAACCAATTTCAGGTGTTTTGTCTCTGACACATCACTTTCAACAAGCAATGGCATGTGGAAACACCTTTGTCATCAGAGTTATTGTCAGTATATTTCCGTTCTGCCTGTTTTCTATTACGTGGATCAGCAGAATTGTGCCTTTTCAGGAAATATTTGACCATTGTGTTCAATTAACACTTTTGATATTTGCCTTATTGAGAAATGATTTTTAGTTGCACTTCAAATTTACTTTTTATTTTTGGAGGAGATAGGCCTTAAAAATAAATATATAATCCTGAAATGTATACTTAGTCATATGTTTGGCAGCTTTGACAGTTTTCAGTGATTCTAATGATGATTTCTTGTATAAATCCAAGTGGTTCAAAATGAAAAGCAAAACCTTGAAATATTCTAGTGATATTTAAAAGACAAAATCTAGCACAGTCTAATGAACTGCCATTGTATGCTCAGTAGGTTTGGCCTTCTGAGGAGGGAATTGATTACTAATATTTCAGACCTTAATTTTCAATTCAGGTATGTAAATCCACAGATTGGAGGAAAGTGGAAAGAAGCCTGAATTTGGAGTCACAAACCTGGCTTCTTTATTTTTCAGCTGTGGTGCCCTCTTCTCATTTTGTCTCCTGGTTTTGGTCTAAGTCTTACTTGAAATGAAGAAACTGTTCTAATCGGTTTCTAAAAACTCTCCGACGCTTCACTTTATGTAGTGAAGTGCTGTCCCGTTAATTCAGTATAAATGTGATGAGACAAAATGCATCACTTGCTCTCCTGCTGTTCTGGCACTACAGAGCGCAAGTCCTGAAGCGCCAGCAGCCCATGAGCTCTCCAGGTCCCCTCTTTGTTGTGACCAAACGAGCAGCATTGGTCATTGCTGACTCACGTGGCACTTTCCATCCAAATAAATAATTAAAGTAAATTCCAAATAAATTCTTCTTAGATATGAATAATAGCTTTTCAACTTATTTCTCCTCCTAAGTATATAGATTAATCAGCAACAGATGAGTAAAGCAGGTCATTACATCTTTAAGACACTGGAGAAACGGAGAGACTCTAGGATTTTTGTCTGATGACCCCAAAATACTTGTAGCTATTCACATAGTGACTTTGTATTTCAGTAGATGTCATGTTATTGCTTTCCCAGGTTAAGGAAAAAAAACAAACACAATGCCCCTGATCAGTTCTTATCCTTTGTGTCAATAAATCTTTTTTTCAATATGTTGTTGTATGTATTTTAATTAAAATACACCGTGGCTGTTAGGCAGTTTCCAATGCCACCTCTGACAACGGACCTTTCACCCGTACGTATCTGAGGTGTGTGTGAAAGCTATGCTGATATTCAGAGGAAGATGCCTGGAGCATAACAGTTGTTACGCTCCAGCTGCACGAATCTACTTGACTTCTCTATATGTTTGTTTAGAGGGAAGCTCCTCCTCTCATTTACTGAGAAGGAAATAGTGCGTATGGGTGGCTGTAACGCACAAATCCAAGAAGAAAGTTTTGCGTTATTCTAGTGACTTTCTGTACCCTCATATTAATGTCACAGACTGGAAGCCCTGGAAATTGCGCTGCGAAAGTAGTATTGATATGAATATTACTTGGCATGTTGTCATCGAACTGCAGATGATGACAATATTGGATAAAATTGGCAGCATGATGAAATCTATATAATACAGTATTGCAGAATAGTCAAAAGCATTTACCAGCACAGGTTCAAAATCTCCTTGTCTGATTTTTCTTTTTTCTTATTTTTTCCCCCTTCCTTACAGTGACTGACAGGAATGCAAAGAAGTTAATTATTGACTATTGGTCTATTCAAAAGATTTCATTGTCTTGTATAAACAGGCAAATAAAATGTTGCAAAGGTACTGTGGTATTGCAAACGTTGTTTTAGAGTGTTTTTCTGCATTCAAGTTCTGTTTTAGTATTTAAAAATGAGGATCCTGTTCCAGCATTAATGTGGGTATTGTGTAAAATATGAAATAAAATGAATAATGGTATAGTTTAACAGATGTACACGCGGCTACTTGGACGTGTGTTGCTGTAGGCAATTGGGTAACTTGTGTTTTAAGACCCTGATTCTACAATAGCCACTTGCTTAGCTCTGTGCGGGGGTGAGTGGTGATAGTGGGATTATTCACATGTGGGGGACATGTCTGTTTCCTCTTCCTCTGCCCTCTCCTATCTTTGTTTCATTGGCATGATTGTCATCTCTGTTCCTGTTCTTGCAGCGTTTAGGGCTGTTCCGACTTCTGTGAAGTTGCTCTCCTGTCTCGGTGCTTCTCAACTAAATGATGGACCATGTCCCTCTGTCTTTAGAATGAAGATCTGAATCCTTGCCTTTTCTTCATCACGTTCTTCTCCAAACTCTCTTCCTCCCTGCAGCATCCTCCAGGTCCCCATCATTGCTGCCTTCTTTTTTTTTTTTGTGACTTTTACAAACCCAGCCTTGCTTCACTTGCCACTTCAGAGTCGCACAAATTGTTCATAGCCTGTTGTTGTGATCATGACGAAGCTCTTCTGTGTTTTTCAACCCATGGTTCCCACTTCCCAAAGCAAGCTGTTCGCTTTGCTTTTAAAGCCTTCTCTTACCTTTTTTCATTGCCTGGAAACATGGGCACGCCAGCGTGCCTGATCAGCGTATCGTGTTTGACACCGTTTTCTGATGTACGAGGTGGTCCTGGAAGATGGCCCTGGATGGTCCTTGTAACCTGATGTACAATGTAGTCATGAAGCACTGCAAATCCCCTGTCCTGCCTTGCCCGCCTGCTCTCTGGCCTTGTTCGGCTGTCCTGCTGACTCTTCGGGCTCGGTGTGCCCAGCACCGGGACAGTCATCTTTTTCTTTAGGACCCACGCTGCTCCAGTTTGAAAGCGGCCTTGAAGGTTCAACGGTTTTGAGGGAAGAGGAATGAATTGACTCTGGGCTAAAAAGAGGATGTTTGGGATTTGTGCCTGTGCTAAATGTTGTAAGATGTGTTTCCAGCTGTTTTGCTTCATGCAAGTAGTAATGGTTGATTCATAGCATAAATAGGAAGGATAAAAGCTATTTGGCGTATACCTGAAAGCATGAACTGTTTTACCACCAGTTGTGTCAGAACAGAGGATTAGCCTACTTCTTGTGATTTTTTCTTTCTGAGAAAATAGCTTTGTGTTCTTCCAATCTCGTTTTACAGGTTTCCACACCAAAACATTGCAGAACACGCACCTAGAAAAATCGCAGGGCTTGATACGTGAAAATGCCCGCGTGCAATCTCTGCGTGTTTGAGATGATGAAGCGGACTTTGTAGTGAGGCCGAGGCAGAAGTAATCCTGCAACGAAGAGGGGCTGGCCTGGCGCGCCTGGGCGATGCCCTACCGCCAACGCACAGGGAAGGCATCAGCCTTGTGTCAACTAAACCATGCAAAAAGGCGAAGGCTTTTCTTGGCTGCCGGGGCAGCGTGAGCACGGGGTTGCAGAAGACTGTTCTCAGCAGTGATGTGTAAAGTCATTGCTGGTGACAATTAGAGCCTCCTCATTAGGGGATGTGGTATGTGGGAGTGAGCTGATTTGCAGCTTGCTAGGGGCCTGGGCTCCCCCTGACCCTGCTGCTGCTGTAAAGCATCGTGGCGTGGTGTCAAATGTGTATTTTTGGTGAGCTCAGGCAGAGCCATTTCACTGAGATTTTGTTGCTGGAGGATTAATTCCATTAGTGTGATGGGCTTAGAAACAGCTATTACCTGATGCTAAGGAAATACCCTTTAAAACTGTTTTGCCCCTCTTGCTTCAGTGTTTTCTTTTTTCAAAAAAAAAAAACCAAAACAACAAAACCATGGGGAAAAAAAAAAACAATCTGAAAATCCCTTTCTGAAATGCTGCTCTGGTGTGCAAGCCCTAGTGCGCTGCAATCGCAGGGCTGTCTAGCTGCGCTAGGCTCGGGATGACCTTCTCCCATGGGGTGGGGGGGGGATGTGGGCGCTGCAGAGCGGATGTTAAGAGAGGCCGTGGCTATTCAGATGCTCACCAGGCCGCTGGGATAGTGGGAGCCTGTCTGAGCTCCGGCACGGCTGGGTCACAGGCGAGGGAGGCCTTAGCTAGAAGCAGAAACAAGCCAAACGAAGCAGTCCCTCCTGGGCTAGAAGAACGTTGCAGCGCTGGAGCAGGTGGAGTTCTGCCTCCCCTTCTTGCTCCTCTTGGCTTTCAGCTTTTCAGGATGTGAGGAGCAGATTTTTCTGAAGTTTTCCCTGGTTTTTGCAATTGGGACATCGGCCATGGATGCCATCAGTGCTTCTGTTCACCTGTGGACTGGCTCTGTGGGAGATTTAAACCCTGTTTGCAAGCACCCAGGTGACTTTTCACTGTCACAAACAACACTGAATAATTTATTTTGGGGGAAAGTCAGTGCTACCTCTGTTTTTTTCCAAAGATGCTGCTGTTCATCAGCTGTCAGTCCCCATTTCTCTGAAATGCTTCCCAGTTTCCCCTGGGCTGATCCTTGTTTGTGGCAGGAACCAAAACTTTTCGTGTTCCCTCCCTGACGCCCTGGGCGTCCCCAGTGCATGGGTGATGTTGGGGTGCGCGTGCCGGCTGCCGCGGCATTCAGCAGCCTTCCTCTGCCACAGTCCCCTCAACACTGGGAGGACCGCAGAGCTTTGTCTCTTTTGCGAAGACTGCCAAAACACATTTAAATCTTGTTGTAAGAGCAGGAGTTGCAGCAGGATAACAACTTCTGGATGAGAGCCGGGCTGTCCTACATCCCAGGTCAGTGCTCCCAGCAGGAGGGTCTCTTCTAACAAAATCTTTGCCAGAATAGAAATGTCTTTCCAAAACACTTTGATTAAAATAGACCGCCTTAACAAAATGCTGCCTAGGTTTCTGGTGTGCAATAGCCCTATGGGGTTGTGTATCTCTGGTTGGAATACTGCTGTATCTCTCAACCACATTATTTGGTCCTTTTGCTATTTTTTTGTTGAAACTTGAATTTAAATATTACTATATGAAGCATAGAATTTTTTTAATAGGCCAAATAATTTGCTGGCAGATAACTTTCAATAACTTGTGACTCCAGAATATTCAGACTTGTCTGCATCGTGGCAGCTCCATAGCGGACTAGGTGGCGGAGGCTAACGGCAGTGTTGCTGTGAGCTGAATCCAGCCCTGTGCGTGAGGCTGCTGGGGTGAGGTTAATGCATGCTGCCCCACCGTTTCATCCGAGCAAGTCAAATCGCTGCCGCCAGTGTGGCGGGTGCCGATGCGTACGAGTCCATTTGATCGTGGGTCTCTTCTCCCCAATGTGAGATGAAAAAGAGGAACACAGTGGTGCTTCAGCATGAATGTAGAGTGAAGAGGTTGGCGATAACCATGTCTTTGAAGAAAAGCTTTGATGCAAAGGAAAGCAGGCAGGGCACTGGAAAGAAGTCTTTTTGGTGTTTAATACATTGGAAGAAACTATTCATCCATATAACCTTTGTAATGCTGCCAAGGTCTGAGAGACCTATTTATGAGGCAGCTTAAGTGCTGGAGAGAGCAGCTTTAAACTCCTCGGGGGCAAGTATACGGAGCTAAAGAATGGGATCTTAATGGAAGATGCCAAGTAAATTCCCAGTATATTGGTGAGAGAACCTCAAAATCATGACCAATTAATGTAAATTGTCCAGTGGGGCACTCTAATTCTCTCTCTTTCTGTTTGTCTTTGGGTGTCTCTTCATGACTTGCTTCTCGGGATACAAACAGAAATACAGGGGACATGAGATTTGTCAGTAGCTGGAAACTAGTCCTTTATTGCCACTATTCTTATTTGAGACCTGAGAAAATCCAAAATATTGGCAGATGACAGAGAGGGTGAAATAGATGTCTAAGTAATTATCTTTGTACATCAAGTCAGATAAAACAAATACTTTAAAAATACTGTGGCAGAGCAGCCAAAGAGTCCATTTAACTTGGTTACTTGAAAAACATCCCTGAAAAACACAAGCAGCTCAGGATTCTGGTAATAGTTTCATATTATGAACCCCTTGGGAAGAGGGGAGCTGCTGACATGTTATATTAAGGTTCTGTGCATGAAAAGTTCATAAAGGGTTAATGACTGGTTAACACCTCTTTAATGAACAGTTAATCAGCTGTTAGACTATTTGTGTCTTACAGATTAACTGGATGCTAATAACCATCTGTAATACCTCTAAGTGATGAATTTTGCAATCATCTGCTACATGTTCTTCACATTTCAGTAGGCGATTGGAAGATGTTATCAATGCTTTGTGTTTTACAATGTGATTGTGAGTATTGCTTCAATAGGTTTGACCAAAAGATATACCACAGGGAAGCTTGCTTCTGTGTTAAACAAGTAAATAAAATAAAATCTGCCTTAACACAAATATAGGCTTTAAAATAGCCTTAAGTGTTGAATATGTACCATTTGGATGAAAAAAACAGCCATGCAATTCAAATTTTCAAAATATAGCATATTAAGCTGCCTGATAAGTCAATTTTTGTTGTTCAGCATTGAAAGAGGCCTTTCTCACGTGGTTTGCTTTGAATTTGGGACTCCATCGTAGATGGACCTCATAGCTGAGCGTGTCCACTGTGCCTCCGCTCGTGGCAAGACTCAGGCTTGCCCCACTGCCTGTGCTGGTGAAAAGAGCTAGAAATTAGCTGCTAATCAAGTCATAGGCTGTGGGTCGGAGACTAGGTGATAGGGTCAGGTGGCCCAATAAAATAGCTAACAGGTAGTTTTGTATGTGGTGATGTCATTATTGTATAGATACAAACCTGTGAGACCCATGATGAGTAGCAAAGACCTGTTTTTCCTGCTGAATTAGCGATGAATTACTTTGAAGAGACCAAAGTCCTGTTGTTGCTGTTTGACGTATTGGCCCGTTATCCGACCCTCCAGCTACTGTCATCTGCTCTGTCACTGCAAGTGGCATTTAAGAATCATCTTTTACCTTCTTTCTGCTCTGTATATCCAGATTTTACTGCTTATTCCTCTAATATTTTTCAAAATGCCATTTACTACTAATATTCCATAGAGCTTCTAGCTCCATCCAAACCTCTCTCCTGTCTCTTAATGTCTCCATGGCCATTCTTGCTTTTTAGTCCCCCACACTGCAAATGCTCTTACCCTGTTCTGCACAGACCAGATCAGCAGAGAAACTTTCCCTCCCCTTTTTAGATTCCCTACTTGTTGGCTCTTTCTGGTTTTGTTAGCTTGCATAATTCTCAGCTTTCAGATACTTTTAATCTCTTCTGTATTTTTACACAACACTTTATAAAAAGTATAGTTTTATGAACCAGTACTCTCTCATCCTTCAGATTTCCTCTTCGTGATTCATTGAAGCTATAAGAAATCTATTTATTTATGAAGCTCTGATGGGCAGCAGACCTAGATAGCTGACAAAATATAAATCATACTCATTAAACTGAAGGATATGTATAAGTGCATACGAGCACTTTTTATACCCAGTCACATTTGGATGCTGCGTGGTACTTTGAGGCTTGATTCTGCATTAATTTTCAAGCAAGCTTTTTGTTGTACTGCTGTGGTTCTCACAACCAGCTTGCGTAGAAGCAGGCTCGCTCCTTTCCTTTCTCCTTGGATGGTTTCTAGCACAATAGAGCCTTATGGCCAGTAAAGACACTTGTGTATGAATCAATATTAATACTAGAATTTTGTATCTTAGGCTAAGATTTGCCTTTTAATTTACTAGATTTGTCATTTTGTATTCAGTTTGAGTTCTGGAACATGTGGTTAAATACTCTGGTTTCGGGTTTTTTTGCAGAGAAAGCTGAAGTTTTGTCGTCTTGGGACCCGTGTGGTCACTGAGAAAGTCAGTAGCTGGAGCACACGCTGGTCTTCTGCTAAACTCTCCTGCTTCTGAAAAGATTGAAAATTTTAAGCATTCCCATAAATGTGTCTGTGTTTCTATACTGATGCCTGTCAAAAAAGATTTGTGAAGGCAGAGTGTATGTCAACACGAGTACAAACACAACTGAAATGACGAGCTGGCTCATGTCAAGAGTGGCTGAGTCTTTCAAAAATGCCAGTCTCCAAAGCGAGGACTCTTTCCTGACATGTGATACTATTCATACCCACCTAAATGCTGGCTGTACATCTCACCTGTGTGCTTATTGGTCATATTGTTCTCTAAATATGATTGGGCATAAGGTATACATATATCTCCTTACATCCTTCCAGTCATGCAAATACTTGTACCTATTACCATTCAGTGTATTTTGATCTTGAAAAGCAAATCAGAAATCTCATTAGATGGAGCTGTTTCTTGTCACTGCTTTTAATAGTGAGTAATGTTTACTGGTGCCAGAGTATACTGGGAAGAACCATGGGATTCTCATGGGAGATTTTCATTCAAACTATATCTAAAAATGAAAACATAAATAGGATGTGGAGAAAAAGCAAATTCCTCTCTTATCTGAATTTCAAAAGTTAGAATCTGATTTTTTCCAAGTTTAATTTTGATCTATCTGGAAATAGATCTATTTCCACTCTAACCAAATAACTATGTATTCTGCCAGCGTTTTTGGCCAAGATTACAAGTGACACTTCAAAGTTATTTTCCTAGTGCAAAGGAAAAATAATTGTCTTGCTAGCTTGAGGGACTAAAGTATCTTATCTCGCCTTCCAAATCAAAATGAGAGTTTTATTTAGTGTCTTATTCAAAACTTTACTCTGAGCTAGTACCCATGCATTAAAAGCCCCATTTTCATCAATCCTGTTGTATAACATCTGTTTTGTAGTTCAGGAGACAACCTTGCACTGTGCGTTGTTAGTCTCTGCTACCCATGCTATGGCACTTTAGACTAACTACACATATATATCTCCTGGTTAGTCTTAACAAATATGACTGTAGGTTTTGCCTGTCTTGTTTCTTCCATGTGCTTCCCTGAGTAGTCTGCTGCCTTTCTTCTTACCCCTGAGAGAAATTCTGTAGCTGTTCCCTGATGCTGTCTGAGCTATTGTTATTAAATCTAGTAACCACAAGCATAAAGCAGCCTGTGCAAACATTTTCCTAATGATTGAATAAAATAATACATTTAAATATAAATGAGTTGAATACTGTGACTGACATTTACATCACCTAAAGCGTTACAGGCAATATACTATATTGCCTTTTTGTGCATTGGCTCATAAATGGTGCTGTTATACCTTGAATAGGCACTGAAAAGTCCATTCCTGTTACTTTTCATTTCTTTCTATTCCTTTTTGTTAATGTGCAATGTTTTCTTATAAAATTGCATATAGGCATGAGGATCACACAGATGTATGTGGGTAGCCTGCTGTGAGCTGTGTTGCGTGGTTTCTGCTCTGTGGCAACCTATAACGTTATGCGAACGGGCAGTTCAGTTCTGTATAGCTCATGCACATGTACAGCTGCATGCTGAGGTACACTTAATTTCTCTGTGCTTTCTAATTCTCAGTCCTCTTCTGGTCTTTTTGTTCCCTGCCACTTGTCCGTCTTGTCTTTGTGGAGTATCAACTTTACTTGTCAGGGGCTCTTGTGGTGCTTGGTAGAGGAGCACTCAACTGCTGGCTGTTCTGAGATGCTCTTCTCATCATGACTGTATTTTATTTAGCTGCATCAATGTTAATTTTGAGCTACTGAATAATGATGTGAGACAGCTGTGACTGGGATTTATTTCTATGTTTGAATGTACCTTCTGAGAAGGTATCTCTGATATATCATTTATCAAGGCAGGATTTCAGGTTGTATTTTCTGTGGAAGTATAGTCATCTTTCTTCTGAAATCTGGAGGTACTTCCAGTTCTTAAGGAAGAAGTTAATCTAGGCACTCACTGTTTATATAATTCCTAAATACTAGTCTTTAAATTAGTCTTTAAGCTCTTTTTTGGAATTATATTCCGAGTAGTATTTTAACAAGTCATTCGGTAGACTTTTCTAAATCTTTTGTAGTAAACATCTTTTAAAGAGAAGTCATTTCATTAGGGTGAGTTCACAAATGCACTATTTTATTTTGCCTAATGCATAGGCAATAAATTATCACTTACTGAGAAGAAGCAGATGATGATGCTGAGGGGGAAGGGTACGGATGTATATGTACTGCTGTATGCCAGCACAAACAAGGATCCTCGTGTTGAAATAGCTGTTAGCCCTTGGGTGCTGTAAACCTCCGAAATCTGATAATTCAAGTTCAGGCAAGTTGGCATCTTCATAAATTTAGGACTTGATAAATCTATTAAAATTATGAGGCAGAGTAAGCACTGGGCCCTCAGCCAAACACATATCGAATGTTAGACTCTTATCAGTGTATTTCCTTGGAAGAACTAATTTAACTTCCAGTTCGTAGTCATATTGTTCCAATTTAAATTCTTCCTCTCATCTATCAGCTTGTGAAAAGGCTGCTGGTGACTTTTTTCCTGTTCCTACAGTGTCTAGGATCTCCAAAATGATCCTCTATTAGAGACAAGCTTGGTATTCTTAGTATCCGAAGCGCAGATATTTTCCACAATGGGTATATAGCCCTGACTATATCCCTCAATAAATACAGGAGAAAGGTTGTTTATAGAAACTATTAGCACTCTTCAAATGCTCCATAAAATTGTTTGGCACTAGAATGGAGCCATTATGTTATCTGTGGTTGGCAGGATGGCATATTAGTCTGAAACATGGGTTTGATTTTCCTCAAAACTGGTAATCCCAGTGTAGAACTGGGAAAAAACAAACAAAGAAACCAAAGAAAACCAACTTGGAAGTTGCCAGAAAGCATGACTATTGTTCTTTTGCTAGTCCTAGGTAAAATAACCCTGATGTCAATGATCCTGAACCACGTGCTTCTCGCACACTGTGTAGCCTAGGACTCTTTATTTTCATAGTGATAGTGTGGCAAAACCCTCTAGATTGCCTTTGACGTGAGCTGCACAGATGAAATCTCGGAAGTGCTTTGCCGGTATGTTGAGTGCTTCTCTCTCAGAAGTAGTCATAGAAGGGCTCTTGCTAGCAGTGGAGGGTACTCAGCGAGACCTCCTGGACTGCTCACAGGAGGTCAGCTTACCGAGGTGCCTTGGGAGCCTCTTTTTAGGTGAACCATGTATTTTCCAACTATCTGTGGTTATTAGTTGCTTTGCTTCCAGGGTGATTTCATTCATACTCTTTCTTACAGAACATCTATGTTTAGTTTGAGAAGTAAATACTCTTGTTAGCACTGTTGGAGAGAGCAGGCGAGGTGGGCATGGTAACCCATGTCCTCAAAGGCACATTTGTGCCAAGGGGGGGGTCTGCATGCAAAGGCACTTTCTGAGATTTCTGCTTGACTGTGTGCAAGGCTTAGCTGCTGAGAGGGCAAGCTTGGAGACCTACTGTGTACCATCATGATGAAGCTGCAGTGGTTTTGTGGCTCTGCCCCCGTGTCCCTGCCCACCGGGGTGGCCGTGCCAACGTGGAGGGGTGCATGTCCTGCTGAGATGGTCTCCACCTTGGGCTGGTAAGCGATTGCGGTGTAGCTGTCCTGCTGCTGAAAAGCCTTCTGCTCCAAGCACAGTAGGGTTTGATAAAAGACGTTTCACTGATCACGGGCAGGCATAGCAAAACCCTGTGCAGGTTTCCAGCCAGGAGCGCAGCCACGCTGGCTGTGTGGCCTTCAGGTCCGGACTCCTGCCTGCGGAGTGGATGTTGCTGTAATGACGCTTACTATGACTTCACGTTTTTCTTGAACGCTGCTAAGTACTATACAGACTCCTAAGATGGTGAATTCATTGACTTGCCTTTTCCCTTGTTTTTTAAGCCCCTGTCCGGGTTGTTTGTTCATCGTTATCTGTATATTAAGTATTAAGAACTATTTTAGACACTTGAAATTTGCTGCCTTGCACTCTTTTTAATTTAACTTGAGTTGGCCTTTATTTTTCCCCTCAGTGCAGATTTGTTTGAAAAGAAACTGACAGTTTGATCGCTTGGGGGATGGCAAGGAGGAGTTTCAGCTTAATTATCTTGGAAGAGTCATTAATGTTAATAATTAAGCTGTTTGGGTTGTTGTTTTGCTTTTAAGGAAAAAGTGGGTTAAAGAGGATGCTGAGGATAAAAGAGTGAATGTGTAAAACTAGTCTCTGCAGTAGTGTTCAGTAATTTTGGTTACGCTAAATGTATTAAGCTGTTGAACCAAAAAGTGGGTGCATCTCCTTTTTGTAAAGGAATCGGAGCAAGATTTGTTCAGGAAAATGGGCTAAATCTTAATCAAGCAGATGATGATCCCTGTTAATGGATTTTGAAGTCCAAGGAACGTGTCCCCAGGCTATCAGAGAATGATGCTGGAGGAGACAAGCTAGTGAAAATACCGATTTCATGCCTTGGTGCTCAGTCCTTGGTTCTTCCTTGATCAATGGTTGCAAAAAATGCCCACAGAGCATTTGATGTATAAGTTCTCATTCAACAAGTAGTCTCTGAGGAATAAAATAACCAGAACTACTTTAAAGCAAATACATAGATCTTTTTTATTCTAACATCTAATGCTGAACAGCTTCCGCTACTGAGGGATGGCTTTTATTGGCTTACGGAAAATAAATCAATTACTTCTCTCTAGAACAGCAAACCTAGCATTTACTGAGTTTCTCCAGATGTGCTATCACCTTCATTTCTGTGAAGCAGTAATCGCTGCTGCAGTGACTTCAGTGGCACTACAGAAGGAATTAAATTATGTTCAGTGTGTGTAAGGATGGCAGAAACTCTATTACCTGTGAGTAGTTGCACAGATTTCTGCAGCGTTGCTCTCTTATGGAAAGCTTGGAGCATGAATCGCTTCAGGATTTGAATAATATAGTCTGTGTTCTTCCCAAGAAATGTTGATTTAAATATAAAGTTTTGTGAGAAAGGTGAAAAAACAATGCTTTGTTGTAAATAGCTCTAGGAACATAAACAGGTCTTGAGTAAAACAAACAAACCAGCCTTTGCTGGTAAGCTCTGGTGATGATTTGAAGCCATATGATATACAGAAGTGTTACTGGTACGGATGGAGTTGTAAAACTGGTTTTAGTGACTTTCCTCACAAAGTACTGGAATGATAACTACAGTAACAAAACTACTCTAGTGTTCTGTATTTATTTTTGAAATAATAGATGTCATAATCTTAACGTACTCTTGCAAAGACTTCAGGGTGTGATTTGCTGCCTCTTAAAATATTTAAACCCACACAGCAGAGTTCTGCGACTGTCCTGTTGGTTATATGGTTTGAGGCATTAAGAGGATATAAGCTGGATGTAGTTATATCACAGAAGCATCTAGCAAGAAGAGTCTACCACATAACGTAAATCAAGCCCTGTAGTCTTAAGGAGCTGCAAACTCGAAGCATGGTTGGTGTCCTGAAGTCACCAGGTGTTATCGTGGACATAACGAGATGCAGTTTGTTTACAAGCTCCTGTTGTATTTGTCTGCTAATGTGCTAGTCACTCCACTTTGAGACACGCTGGTGCCCTCTGGCAGTGTCTGCAGGAGGAGATGCTCCTTGCCTGGGACCATTCGTGGGTGGTGAAGGTGCGGGACAGCATTTAGGAGCGAGGTAAGTCAGATCTTGGAAGCTGTGTAGTAAATTCTCCTAGCAAAGCCTCAAAAAGGTTATCGGCTCTCTGCGGGATGAAGGAAGGTGATCAGAGCTCTAATGAGCCAAAGTGCTACCAGTAAGAAAATAGTAACCTTCTAGTAATTAGAGAATGAAACTTTGACCTTAAATAACTAAATCCTTGGTTAATCCTTGGTGCTTACAATTTTCTAGCTTTTTCTTTCGGGGAAGAATTCAGTTCAGAATATTCTGAAGTTTGACACTAAAATGGTCTGATCTGCTCAATTATACTCCAGTGAAATACCGAAAGGTATTGAAAAGTAATTTCTGAGATGAAGAATGCATTGTCTTGGTAGTTGCTGAATGGCGTGTATTCATTTTTCTTTCCTAAGGAAATGACTTGCACTCCAGATATGTGCTTTTACTTCATCATGATGATTTTTGAACTTTTTGTCTGATTTAGACCCAATCTGATAGAAGGGCAGAGGTTTCCAATATCATGAAACTCCTATTATTTTTATTCAATTATGGAGATAGACAGTGATGTACAAGTAGAGCCTTCTCCTTTGTGAAGATTACAATTTTAGAATTAGACCAAAGGGGAACTAAAAGGACCACTGTTGCTTGGAGAATCTTAGAAAGCTAGTGACATGTGAAGGAAAAGGTATTCTGTTGTAACACTAGGAGATTTTGATTATGGGACTCAGCCTTGCACTTGTATTTGTTACTTCACTTTTGGAAATTATGATATTGTAAGAAAACACTGATGTGAACCATTCTATAACTCTGGAAATTGTAGGCTCTCCTTCACTGCAGTCCTTTTCCTGCAGGAAAGGCAACTCTTCCTTAGTCTTAGCTCTAAGAGCTATTCTTAGAGCCCCATCTTAAAGATGTTTTTCATCATGTTCTAGGGGATTCTGGCCCTTTATATCAAGGAGACGAAATGATTCTGTTTTCCTGGTTTTGTACCAGGCTTTCAATTCACTTCCTCCTAGTGTTTCCCAATTAGTTGAGATAGCTTAGCTAGGGGACTCATGGTAGATGTGGCTTGGACTGTGGACTACCAAAGGGTTATTTTTGTGCACTACAATACTTGTATAAGTATTTTAATTTCTCAATGGCATCAGTGGTTTTAGGACCCCCACCCCCAGTAAGGATTCAGAAATTAAAAGCTAGAGATGTAACTCAAGATGAAACAGAATTTTTCCAGGTGCAAGCATAGGTTCCAAAGCACAAATGCGGGGTTGCTCAAAGGAAGCAATCAGGAGGTGGTTTTGACAAATAAGGCAACTGCAAGGACCTTTGCTAAGGTGAAGGCAAGAGGGAGTACATGCATGATGTTGGGGTTAGAGACGGGTGAGGGGGAAGTGCGGAAGGCAAGATAGCAAGAAAGAGAAGCCAGGAGGTAAGAGCTCTTTAATCTGGGTTATGGATAACTGAAATCATGGAGCAAGATCTTAAAGCTCAATTTTCAGTAGTCATAACCACAAGTTTTCTGAGATTAGAAACTTGTAGTTGTCAGACCAAAGCAGCCCTAGCAATAACATGTATGCTTGAACTGGCATTGGAAGAACATAATCAGACTGCCCCCACCCCAACCTGTGGCTGTGTTGTATATTCATGCTAAAGAGCATTTCTAATTCTAAGAAGAGAATTTTGGAAGTTGGGGTATACAGGTAGGTTTATTCATCATGTGGCTCAAAGCCACAGTGCTACTTTTGGGAGTTTTGCACACAACGTTGCTTTTGAGTATCCTTCCTCTATTGTTAAAATGAGAATCAAGGCAGCGTACTGCAAAACTACTTGTCAGTAAAAATGAAGAGATTTTGTATACTAAATTTCCAAGTTGCTTTTCGATGGTGAAAGTCACCCCTCTGGAGTGGGCCAGCGTACCATCTTTATGCTTATGCTCTTGGGTTTGCAACGATGCTAGGTGAATGTAGGAAATCTGAAAACCTTCTTTCAGAAGAGATGGAGCTCAAGCCATGCTTGTTTCCAATAGGGAGCTGTTTTCCAGAACTGGAGATTCTTTTAGAACCAGGTTCCTAGGGCTTAGTTCTAGCTTGCAGCCAGTTCAGCCGAACAGGTGGCGTGGTGAGAGCAGATTTGGGTCAGAGACAGCTTGCTCACTAGAGGCAGGGCGTATGAAGCAGTAATGCATTTGCTTTGGAGGCAATGTGCTTCTCTGGCAAAACTTCATTTGGCATGTCTTTTGAGAGTTCACTTCTGTGCGTGGGTTTGATATGGAGGCTTTGGTGAACAGCATGACTTGCTATTGGTTTAAGCGTTGCTGGTTGGGTGAGTCAGCTCTTGTTGCTGGCCGGTGCGGGGCTCTTGCCCACAGCAAACTGGAAACCAGCCTGTTCCTCTTCCCTGTGCCCATAGCTATTGCTTTCTGGAGCATGGAGATGTTGACGTTCTCATGGATGCCAGTAAACAGCATGGTGACATCAATTTCTTTGCTTTTTAATTGCAAGAAAGCTGTTGCTCATAGGCACGGTTGTTCAGCAGTGACTTAGGTAGCTCTGCAGTGAATTAAGATCTTCGCACCAGAAGACTGTGCTGCCATTCAGAGGGACCTGGACAGGCTGGAGAGGTGGGCAGCGAGGAACCTCATGAAGTTCAACAAAGGCAAGTGCAGGGTCCTGCACCTAGGCAGGAATAACCCCATGCACCAGTACAGGCTGGGGGCTGACCTGCTGGAAAGCAGCTCTGCAGAGAAGGACCCGAGAGTCCTGGTGGACAAGTTAAGCATGAGCCAGCAGTGTGCCCTTGTGGCCCAGAAGGCCAATGGTCTCCTGGGGTGCATTAGGCAGAGTGTTGCCAGCAGGTGGAGGGAGGTGATCCTGCCCCTCTCCTCAGCCCTGGTGAGGCCTCCCCTGGAGTACTGTGTCCAGTTCTGGGCTCCCCAGTACAAGAGAGACATGGCACTCCTGGAGAGAGTCCAGCAGAGGGCTACAAAGATGATGAGGGGACTGAAGCATCTCTCCTACGAGGAAAGGCTGAGGGAGTTGGGCCTGTTGAGCCTGGAGAAGAGAAGACTGAGAGGGGATCTCATCAACGTGTACAAGTATCTGAAGGGGGAGTGTCAAGAGGATGGGGCCAGTCTCTTCTCTGTGGTGCCCAGCAACGTGACAAGAGGCAATGGGCACAAGCTGAAACACAGGAAGGTTCATCTGAACCTGAGGAAAAACTTCTTCACTGTGAGGGTGACAGAGCACTGGAACAGGTTGCCCAGAGAGGCTGTGGAGTCTCCTTCGCTGGAGAAATTCAAAACTCGCCTGGACGTGATCCTGGGCAATATGCTCTAGAGGACCCTGCTTGAGCGGGGGTGGGGGGGGTTGCACTAGATGATCTCCAGAGGTCCCTTCCAACCTAAACCATTCTGTGATTCAATGAAAAAGCTTCGTCTTCCTGGTGTGTCCAGTAGGCAACACTGCCTGTCCTGTCTGCAAAAAAGCATGGTGCATGGTGGAGACAACAGAATGGGAGCCCCTTCCTGCTCAATAATGTACACAAAGAGGTTGTGAGAGTTGGCTTGTAGAGCTCTATCTTTGTCCTGGGGATCCCAGGGGTCTGAGGAGCTCTGCCCTGCAGTACCTTGCAGGCAGAGCTTTCCCTTGAGCCTGGGCTGCACACAGCCTCACTGCTCCAGAGCAGCCAGGGAGCTGGGTGGGAGCAGAGCAGGCAGGGCCTCAGCATGATCCCCAATGGTGTTCTGCAAGGCATCTACGTACTGAGCAGTTGAAATCTCGTGATGAAAAGCCATCATACTGAAAAATTTCCAAACAGCTTGACTGCACTATAAATGATGTTTTTTGACTTTCTCACAGGGGAAAATTGTGAAGCTTCATGAATCAATTAACACTTTATAAATTACTTTGAGATCAATGGATAAATAGCTTTGTGTGAAAGCACTGTATATTACCTGAAAAAGCTGAAGAGATGCCACCACACCTTTTAACTCCACTCATCCTACTTTCTATCTGATTTGATTTACTTCGATCTAATATCCTTTTTCATGTTAGAAGGCTGAGTTAGAACGACTTCTTCCGAAATGCTGATATTCCCACTTTGGGAAGGAAGGAAGATCGCTTTCCACACAACATGTTGTTTTCTCCTCTGAGCTGACAAGCTGAGGGCAGCTTGCTTTATTTTGCTCTGAGTATCACTGCACCATATCCTTACCTAACTCTGATACGTAGAGCAGAGCAATGCCATTGTTGAGCATAACATCCTCTGTGCAAGCGTAAACCAGGAGGGGAAATGAGAGTAACCACACAGAAAACATAATACTCAGAAATTCACTGAGGCACTTCAGTTTGATGTAAACTCTCCTGCTGTACTGTTTTATAAAAAAAAAAAAAGGAAAGAAAAAGCCAAACTTGAAGTCAGACATGCTACAGTATAAAATATTCATGTTACTGATTGGTGCTAAAGGCGACTGCTGATTTATCTTGGGTTTGCGGTAAGGCATGACAATGTTAAAGTATTCAACCAGAACAATGCTAGCAGGATGCTGCATTTTAATAGACTTTGGTTGTCAGTGATGTTGTTATTGTTAATATCTTTTTCTTTTAGAGAAGAACTAAACCCTGCTAGAACAGACCATTTTATCAACAAAGGTTTGGAGCTATGGGCAAGAAAATGGGCTGAGGTAGGAGTGTCCCATTAAAGTCAGCAGCACTTAAGTTACTGGGAGTTTTTGCATGAAGAAAGCAGGATTTGGCTTCATGCAAGATTTTCAAGAGAAGCCAGTGGCTTTTCTTGCGTGCAGGGGTAATGTTTGAACCCTTGAGACAGATTTCTGTTCACCAAACTGTGTGGTGGAGTGTTAGCCTTGGTAGCCCCCACGCAGCCCCCTGGAAAGGGCAGGAGAGAGCGGGTTGTGGGGCTCCAGGACCCATGTTGGTGGCAGGTAACATGTGCCTGAAAGCCAAGGAAAGCACAGCAGACCAGATCGTGCTGCGTTCTCTGAACTGGTGTAAAGTGGCTGTTTCTGTTTGTAATTTTGATACTTCCCTCCTGAGTCGCAGGGTTATAAGGTTTTTTCCAGCCTTACAGAAACCTGTTGCTTGCCTTCAAGGCAGTGACTCGGTAGGGCTTTGACTTGCTGCTTCTGCCCTGTCTAAAGTACCAGGCAGACTTGCTTCAGCTAGCGATGGCACCTTGGAGCTGAAAACCATTAGGGAGGGACTTGTACGCGGTGGTGCAGCTGCACCTGGCCACGTGAGCAGTTTTCCTCTCTCCCAGTGCATGGTCAAACATGTGAAGTTAAATCCCTGTACTTTAAGCAGGTGAGTTTGGGTGCTGGTGGGGATGAGGAGAGATCTTGCAGCCCAAATAAAGTGAGAGGGAATTTAAGGAGCTGTTCCTTATCACCCTCTTAAGGCATTTGACTACTTCAGTAGGGTGCTTTCTTGTCCCTTTTGTCTCTGCCTCCTCTTCTGCTGCCGTGTGGGCTGGCAGCGCCGGAGCCCTGGCACCAGCCCTAGCGATTGCTGCAATGTGAATACCGCTGCATGGTTGCTTGCACGCTGCTGTTGCCGGTGATTTAGGATTGTCTGCTAATGTTCAATAAAATGCCAGTTGAGGCTGTGTTTCTCAAGTTGGTATTTGACTCTGCCTGCATTTCTTCCTCTTTAATAGCCACGTAGAGAACGCTGTGCTCGGTTAATTCATTTATTGTGCTGTATTTCAGGGTTGGACTTTGACATGCTTTTACCCGTTTAGTCTCATAAAAAGATATGTCACGTGATTCAAATGCTTGTGGCCGACAGATATATTAGTAAATCTGTCGGATCGAAATTACTGGCTGATTTTAGCCACTTTCCTGAGGAAGCCACTAATTTCTTGGGGGTAGAGGTAGTAATAATTTTGGTAGTTAGTGACTTGGGGGGGGGGGGGAAGGGTGAGGGCAGAATCCTAATGTGTGGAAAGTACTTTTAAATAGATCTCCCATAAACAAAATATGATGGACAAATGAGGAATTGATTATTTTATAAAGATAATGCTACCTGCAATGATAAAATAATTATGATTGGATTCATATGCGCTCAACTGGAGTATCTGGTGCTACTTCTAACATGGACTGTGTGCTGTTGCAATAATTATGACTGGATTCATATGCGCTCAACTGGAGTATCTGGTGCTACTTCTAACATGGACTGTGTGCTGTTGCAACTTGTCTTCAAGGAAACCGATAAATAATACAGGGCTTGCTTTTCCATGATCATCTTTAGTGTTGTATGTCCTTGGGATGTCAGAAAACACCGAACTTGAATTGTAGGGGAAAGATTATAGCCCTAACAGAAGAACCTAATGATATGACCTGTAAGTTGAAAAGTGAAACAGAACTTAAATTAATAAATGTTTCATTTAACACTGAACGCATGAATGCGTAAAATGCCATGTATGCTCAGCCATGGCGCGAGAGGAAGAGCGGAGTTTGGTGCTTGAGGCGAACACTGTTGCTTGAGGAGGACACCTGCAGTGGCACTAGCCTGCTTCTGTCTCTAGATTTATTGCAAATCCCCCTGCAATCTGGATCCATCATCTCTAACAGGGCGATGATAGGAATTCCCAGCTTTCAGGGATTTTCAAGGATAATGCAGTCCCATTTGTGCTGAATTCCGTCAGGAAGGCTGCACAGATAGTTGGTGGATATGCTTTGAACCTTCCCGATGTCTGGAATGAGATGAGGTAAAATGAAAGCACATTTCCATGCAGTATGTCAGATAATTACCTAGAGAAATGAAACTTCTAGGCTTTCTCTCTTCCTTCTCTTTTGAACTATATTACAGCATTTGAGAGAATGAATCCTGATTTGCCATAGTTAAATCTATTGAGCGGTGAGCTGCTTCATATCCTGTAGGTTTGAATATACCATCTAAGTGCCCTAGTGATCTAATCTTTAATGATGTAAGACATTTGTAGCCCAAGTTTGTAGAGTCACAGGCTTGATGTTCATACTCCTGGTAGTTTGTCCAAACGAAATTTCGTGGCTTGTGGTGTCCCTTTAATCACTAGTGGCATTGCATCTCCCTGAGGAACTGCAGTTAGCTTTAACAGAGTAAGTGACGTCCAGAGACATTTCCCTAGGCAACAGTCCTGAGAATGGATACCCACTGCAGTCAACCCTAAAAGCACAAAATACCTGGAAGTAAGTAAAATGGACAGTGGCCTTCCCTTCTCAGGTGTTGCATTTGCATCCTCTACTGCAGCACTCGTCATCTTACTTGTTTGTGTGTCACTGCCTTGCGTAATCCTCTCTGCATCTTCTCCCAGGCAACCCCAGTGTTCAGACTGGTCTACGTGGGCACATCATCTGTGTTCAGCCTTTATGAAAAAACCCTTTATACGTTGCACGCTCACGCTTTGCCCACTACCTATGTGACATCTACATTTGTACTGGGCTGGGTAAAACAGTAACTTTCACCTTTGACTTGGGCTTGAAGCTTCAGAAATCTCTGAATCTTTATTCTTGCAGGAGTTCAGTCCGTAGTCAGTCCCAGGCCCTTAGGGAGTATAGTCTTCAGCACAAATGAGGTGAATGTCTGTTGAAGATGGGTGGTGTTTTGACCCTTGTGAGTTTTGAATATTTTTTAAGTAGGTATCATGAACCTGTGCCATTGAGTGCCTTAAACTAAAAGGGTGAGGCCTTTAACTTGATTTCTTCTTTTATGGATAGTCAGTGGAGGAGGGAGCAGAGAAGCTTTTTGCTGTGAGCTCCATTAGTAGTAATTGATGCATGTTCTGGCTTTTCAAGACTCTAGAAGGATAATCCCTGAGCTGAGTTAGGAGGGGGAAGGGGATATACATAAACATTTTTCTCTGCACTCTAGGCAGGATCTGTTATTTGTGGTAGCCTCTCCTGCCTTTCTCTGAGCAGTTTGACCTTCAGTATGTCAGAACTGGTCTGTTGTATGAGCAACATCTACTGCTGTCATTGGAGAATAAACCACAGTCCATGTCACATTAGGCATTTCAGATTTCTAAGAGCTGCGGTTCGAAGATGACAGCTGGACTTGAAGCCACAAGGAATAAGATTTGAGTGGTAGAGATGGTTATACAGTAGTTTTACAACCTGCAGTGACCCTTGCTGCATTCACTGGGGTGACCATTGCTGCCTTGCAGCCCCTGCCTGGCTTGCGTGGTGGGTTGTCCGTGCGCCGGGCACTGAGGCAGCAGCGTTTCAGCTTCACTTGGCATAGCTCAGCTTGTGCTGTGGGGGCTATGGGTGGTAGCCCAGGAGCGATTCCTCCTCTTCTTCAGAGGAAGAGCAGGGCATGGCTCTACCTGAAGACTCTTATTGGAGGGCACAGCTGGTGATTTCCTTAAGCATTGCTCAAAAAATCTTCCAGGCAGCCTAATGGGGAGAAAATTGAGCGCTTCAGCTCCAAGTGTGGTATGGCAGGGGTCTGAGAAACAACTTCATAGATTAGCCAAAGGAATTTAATTACTCCGAAGGTCTTCTCAAGGTGATTCTGAAGCAAGTATTTTAAACGAGGCAAATAGCAGAAATACTGTATTACGTTTGTCAGCCTTTACATGAAAAGATGGTCTGCGCAGGGCATCTTTCCACCACTCCTGCAGTGGCTTGTGAGAGCAAAGTCCCTGCTCCGAGAACCTGGGCTTTAAGTATAACAGCCTAAACGATGCTAACAGCAGCTAGTGCCCTGTGCATGGTACATGAATGACAAAGCTTCCATTTTTTTTAATTGTGTTAATTAGAGATTTTTGAAATATATCTCTTTTTCAACTCTTCAGCAATAAGAAGGTCTATTTTCTTGTTTATTTCCTGTTTGAGGAGCAGATTTAATGTTTTTTTTTGGTGGCTGGCTGCAAGCCTGTTCTTACTGGCTGCAGGCCATGAGTACTGGCAAGAAGCACTGACAGAAAGATGAAGAGATTTACATCCTCCAATTTCTGTATTAACAGGGGCAAAGCAGTATGTGGGCTTGTCAGTGGATGCAAAAAATTAAGACTAGTATCTCTTCCCCACACAGGTGTATTGTCACTGGTGAGAGTGACAAGGAGTTGTGCTCCCAGAGACACGGTGTGATGGAAACCTGTTAAGTGTTTCATTGCTCTAAATATCTACTGTTCTTTTCCCGTTCTTTGAGAAATCTGCAAATGCTCCTAAGCTGAAAGTTATGGCTCTATTTTAATGAAATTTTGTAGTAAAACCTCCAAAGAGTGAGCGAGGAGCTAGAACAAACCCAAATGATCAAAGAGCTCTAGGTGTGGCAATCCAGAGATCCGTGGTTTGCCTTTGGCTTCAAGGTCTTAGTTTCCAACAGTGATCTTGAAGAATGACCAATTTCGTGCTCTCAAACTCTGAAATGCTGACAGATCTGTAGAAAGAAGAGAAATGCAGTTCTGAGGCTTGCGTTGGAATGATTCAGTTGAAATTGAAATTTTGTTGATCGGAGTGTATCCTGTGCATGTGGGACATTCGGGCACAACAGCTTTGTGCCAGCGCTTTGAATTAGAAAGGCCTGCAACGACTTAAGTGGAACTGACCATAACGGCATTGAATTTGTGATGAAAATTCCCCTACAGCGTAAATATGTGGATGGAAGAAATCGATTCTGTTTCCGTGCGTTGCGCTGAGAGGAATGCAGCAGGCAAGCAATCCACATAAAAGGTGACAAGTAAATTAGATTTTAAAATTCTTGCAGTTCTGATAATCTGAGCTGACATCAGTAACACAGGTTAGGGAAAAGTCGTCTTCAGAATAAGAAGTTCATTTATTTCCTGTGATAGGTAGGAGGCATCAAAGGGCAGATTCTGGCTCGATCTTTCTGGAGTTTGCTATTCTTGATGGAATTAGACTGCTGGCAAGGATTGCTGTAATATTTATAATGAACTGTACTCCATGAGAAAATTAGTGTTGGAGGAGACTGCTGATGCACCTCTGTATTGGGAAAGGTGGAGTTTCTCTTCCTTCCCCCATAGGATATTCTGAATGCTTGTATGTGAGTTGTTTGCTCTCTTATCTAAGGTGAGTTCAGCAGCCTCTATGTAGATGTGCTCCTGCTTCTCACATGGACACTGCAGGAGAAGGTGGCTTCTGACCGTTCCCTTGATGTGTTTTAAAAGGAAACATGGTGGCTGTCCTGACATTATATCAGGAATCTGATCTAACAGTATGCTTTAGCAGGATTAAAAACTCAAAAAGCGAGTATGCTGGTGGAACTGAGGGACTGCCAAGGCTAGATAGCACCAGGGTGCTCTGGGTTGCAGCATAGGTAGAGTTTACCTGCTTGAGGCTAAACTCCCCCTTAGACGTTTTAATACAAGCCTTAGACCCAGATCCTGAAAGCCATTTAAACTCTTGGCTCCTCCTGCAGTTCTTTCAGGTTTATTACTTTAGATCCTCTGCTGTGAAGGACAGTGGGATAAAGGCTCCTAAGTTCTCTGGCCATTTTCAAAAAATTAGACTTGTATTTGAAAGTACTTTTAGAAGTGTCACTACTGCTTTTACAGTTATCTCTAAAACCTGTGGCTTGTTATTTGGACTGTTGTACATTGACACAGTGCAGAGATTCCCTGCAGGACAGAGAGCTATGCAGCTATTTGAGGTTAACTAAATGCGCCTCCAAAGAAGGTTACAAATAGAGAAGTTCAGGAGCTGCCCCTTTAATCTTCCCAGTGGCATGCTGAGCGCCACTTGATGGGTAATGGCCTTCACAGCGAGGATGTCAAGATGTGTTTTCCAGTGTGATAATTGAATGCTAAATACGAGTTGGAGAAATAACTGTTTCACCCTCAAATGTGTGGGCTAAAAAGCTGTCATAGTTTGATTCCCCTGAAATGAGGCCGAACACTTTGGCTTGGAGTTTGGGATGAATCTGGCTTAAAACACCCAAGCTTCTTTCACTCCCCTGGCACCAAATAGGATGAGTCACTCTAATCGAAAGGCAATGAGACGCATGCGGAGAGGACATCAGAAAAGCATACTAAGTAGATATTTTTTGACATTTGTTCAATGAATATTAAATGTACTTAATCTGTTTAAGCTCATCCTTTTATTTTCCTTTTTAAGAAAATGGTGATTATGGCCAGGTGGTTCCTAGCTTTGTTTTGCAAAAAGTGCACTTTCAAGCCCTCTTCAGTAGAGCTCATAGACTTGAATTCTGGAGGAAACAGATCCCCTTCCTAGGAGTTTCCTCCCCTTTTAATGAAAAGCTGAGAACTTGGCATAACCCTCCATCTTCTCTTCCTCTTTGGTGGTCTCCAAATGATACTTCGGGATCTCTGGGGTTCCTCAAAAGAAACTCCCACCTTGTCATGTGGAAAAGAAAGAAATATTTTCAGAACAGCTTGGGAAACTGTGGTTCAGATCCCTGATTTCCTTAACTTCCTCTGTGGCCTTGAGCAAGTAAGGTGCTGTAGTGTTTTCAAAAGTGCCTGAAATTATAAGGAAGGCTCTTTGCTTACAGTCTTCCATGTGTTGTGAGCCAGCGGGATGCCTATTTCTTTGGATATGCCAGCATTCAGGATTTTAATCTGGATCTTTGGCTCGGCTCCTTGTCTATAAAAATTGAAATACTATCTCTCTTACATAAGAATAAACATCAAAGATGTTAAAGCACTTGGATGCACGGGGGGTGTGTGTGCATATGCATATACGTATATATGCATATACATAAGATGGGTGTATATACATAACCAGCTATACTTCAGTTACTCTGGAACTATCTGGACCTGCCTGTTGCTGTGCTTTAAGTAATTACTTGGATTCCCATACGCAACTTTAATGCCAGGTCTGTGTTGATCCTTATTTGCTGGAGACAGGGCCGTAAACCAGAATCATCCTGTTAAAGCCTGACTGCTTAACTTGAGGTTGGTCCCAAAACAGTTTTCACTCTCCCTGTGGTCCAGCTGTCAGGAGCGGGCAGTGCGAGTAGCCAGGCGCTGTCAGAGGAGAGCTGTGGCCATGTATCTGCCAAGGCTGCCTCTTGCTGGAGGGTGATACAGAAATAACAACAGCAAGCCCGGGGGAAAACAACACTACAACTGAAAGGCTGGTACCAGCTGACCAAAAAGCTGTGTGGTGTGAAGCAGGGCTAGGGTGGCCCTCCAGCAGCTGATGTGGTCACAAGCGAGAGCTGAAGGACATGCGCCATCTCCCTTGCTGAGGCCCTGTTGCAGGGGTCGAGGGTGCTTTTTTTTTTTTCCTGCAAAAAGCAAGGGTTTTTATCTCTCCTTGGTCATAGTTATGAATATCGTATTGCAGTCAGTTATAGCACTTTCTGATCGCCTTCCCGGAGTGGTTTTGTGCCTATCGTGTAGGTATTGCAGCGCTTCGGTAGCTTTAATGAAGGTGTGTGCGTTCTTAATCTCCTGTTGTGATAGGGAAGGCAGCACTGAAGGTGCTTTATGCATGAAGGAAAGGGGTCTCAGGAGTTTGTTTCTTGGTGTAGCCTACCCACACTGGTCTCTCCTCAATGCAGAAGGGTAAAACTCTTTGTGAGCAGCTTTCTGGTGTTTTAGAAGAGGTTTTGGTCGGGCCCTTGGTGCCAGGGCTCTACTACCTCTCTCGGCTCTGTTGGGCTGTGTCCCCAAGCAATAACAACTAACAATAGGATTTTCTGGTCTCCTGTATTTGAAAAAGCCAGAACAGAGTAAAAAAGAGCAAATTATAGTTCTGTAAGTTTATTTCAAGGATGTGGTGCTGTGCTGATTCTCTGAAATTCTCAGTTACCTTTTATCACTTTTTGGGTATATATTTTTAAATATCTTCTGTTTCTTGCAGGAGCAGTTTAGGGCACAAGTGATGCATGCGGCTTTGATCCTTTTGACTTTATTTTCGTTGTCTGTAATTTCTATTTCTTACAAGCAGAGGTGTCAACTGTGTTAAGCTTGCTCGTGTGCATCTGCACAGGCGCGAGAAGGGGAATCATGTTCAAGTTGTAACTCTCAGCCAACGTGGGTTTCCAGGCGCTGACATTATGTTCGCTCAAACATCTTCACTTTCGTTTGGCAGTTCTGTTGCACTGCAAATACCTGAAACATGTCAAGCTTTCAAATGATGTTAGAGTAAAGTAATTGCACCTGTTATTGTACCATATTATCTTGTATTATTTTGTGATATATATGAATTTTGACAGTGCTCTGGGAGTTGCACGCGTGAGGGAATATAGGGCCTAAGAACGAAGCGGTGCTAGATACTGGACAAACAAATGGGGAAGTCTCCTTCAGCCTCAGTTTGCTGTTGGAGTTTGATAGGGGAAATATGGGGGGTAGATACAGACAGGAGAGTACAAAAGGACATAGCTCTGTAGCGTACCTCAGAGGGGAAAAACGTAATGCTGATTTTGTGTTGGAAAGGAAGTCTTTGTGCCTCTATTTTTACAGATGTGAATTTTGCGTCCCAGAGGTTGGCTGTGCTGGGCGTCCCTCTGCTCTGCTAGTTTTACTTCATGCTCTCAAGATACCGGGCCAGTGGTACGTTCGAGGCAGGGGTTGGCAGGGTTTGAATCTGCTCCGGGCAGTTGGCGTACTAACTGCAGCTAGTGCAGAAAATGATCCTGCCTCAGTTTCAGGGGTCTCGAGTTCTTCACTGGTTGTGTGAATGCCCAGATGGGATTGATCGGTGGGTAGTCACCTAACTTAGCTAATCCCCATGGGTTCCCGGCCAGGTGACCGCTGCCCCTCTGGAGGACGGGACGCTGCTCCCTCTGCACGGGCTCTGTAGGACACCCTTGGGAGATGGGCAGCTGGAGTTGGGCGGTAACGGCAAATGCACGCAGATTAACCAGGTTTATGTGTTTTTGGTTTAGGTATGTGAACTTGGTGAAAACTCAGTGCTAATATGAAAATACTACGTGTGCTATGCTGTCTGCTGTGCCAATGGCTGAGGAAAAAAGTGGATGTAAGGGAGGAGGGAGCAGCTGGGGCCTGGGACTGGAGACCAGGTTATTGTCTCCACATGAAGGTTTTACATCGTTCCTCCAGCAGACTTTGAGTGCTGCCCCAGCTGGCAGTTGATAAGTAGTGTATGAGATACTAGGATCTTGGCAGGATGAAGTATTTCCAGTATTACAGAGCAAGTTTGACGAGTGGTTAAAATTTCTCTCTGTCGGGAGCATGTCGTAGCAAATAGGCCTATAATTATTTCACGTGTAGCCTTCCTTCTGGCCGCCTCTGCTCTTGAAACACCGGGGCAGGTTTCGGTCTTCTGCAGGCACTTTCCTCTCCTTCGCTTAGCAGTGAATTGCCCTTCATAGTGAATTGGTCTGACTTTCATCTATATAAACTATAACTGCCTAAATTTTATATGTAAAAATTGCAAAGACTTATAAAATCTTTTTAGTATTCCAATAAAATCAATATTAATAAGCTTCCCTTTGAATTTTTCTCATTAGGCTGACAGACTGCCCTAAGAGTGGCTGCATGGTCCTCTACTGCAGGAATTCCCTGACTGGCTGCCTTTTATAAAGTATTGCTAAATGTATACTGGTAACTTCACTTTTTTTTTTCCCCCCGTGAGTAGTTTCTGTAGAAATCTGTGGCCAGCAGCTTTTCACTGGTGTCATCTCCACTGGTATGTACTGCTCCCAGTTTAACAAGATGGGGTTTGCAGCAAGAAAGGGAACTGTTTAGCTTATATTTTTACAAATGAATGCATAGCACCATATTTTGATTATTTGGTGAAGTGTATAGGCCCTGTTCTGCTGCTCGCTGCCGCAGCGCAAATCTTCCAGAATTGTGGACTGGAGCAAATGAAAAGAATATATAGAGTCACTAAAGTATAGCAACTTTTTGGAAGGCAGCCCATGGAAGAGAGAGAATTAAGCAGCAGTTTCTAAAATATTTGTGTTTCCAGATTTGTTCACCCGTGCCTTTTCTCTCCTATTTTCTGAACCGAGCAGAAGGAGATCACGCTTTTGCATTACTTTGGTTTCCTGCCCTTCAGCTATTATGTGAATTGAAAGTGAAAAAGGTCTTGTCTTGATGTTAAGTAACCTTGCAGACTTTAATTTGAAACAAACAAAGCATTTAAAGCGGTTCTTCTCCAGGGGATTGTACTGAGCGCTACTAAATTGCTGAATATTTAATAGCTAAATGTGTTCCAGACCCTGAAGTCTGTCCCCCAAATGATAAGCCTTTTTATTAAGTGAACTTTAATTGCTTAATAATTGGGCCTTCTGTAAGGAAAGATGGGGATCCTGATAGGCTGCCAACCAGCTTGCATGGTAAATCAGACCTGGGTACTGCTTTCGATTCCTTTTTTTTAAGGAGGGGTGGGTGTAACGCAGTGAGGTACGTCTGCAACCCTTCGACTGTGGAGCCAAGCGCAGCTGTGAATGTGCGATGTTTAATTCTAGGGTCTGTCTCCAAAAGTGACTTTCTCAGAGTTCATTCACTGGCCCCCATTCCCTTGAGCTGGCTCCCAGTGATCCAACCATCTGTGTGGCTTCAAAAACTGTCTTTAAAATAAATGAGTGTAAGCTAGGAGAGCTGTAAAGACACAGTGATGACTTTAAGATCTCATATATTGTGATCCTGCAGAGAGATAAATGAGTTTTGAACATAACCATGGGAAAAGCTAGTTACTGTCTTCTCTGGGACAAAGCAAAAGTTTTTTTGGCAAGATCCTAAAATGCTAAGCTGTAAATTTCGTTATACGCGTTTTTTTGAGTTTTAAAGAGAAAAAAGGTTTTATGGTCTCTGTGCTCTGTATAGCTCGGTGAACGAAGGCAGCTGAATTTTCAGATTGAGTTATTAACATGAAAAATCTCAAGAACTCTGTGTTCTCTTGAAAGATTTTTAAGGCCACAGTTTGGTAGCACGGGGATACAGCATTGACAAATTCATTGTACCAAGAGGGGGAAGAGCATGTGCTGGGTCAAGTTAGCAGTGGCATGAGAGGTTGCCTGATCGATAAATAATGGTATGTCATGTGTCCTGTACTGGGAATAGGTCTGTGTGAGAACTAATACTGTCATTATTTTATTTCCCTAAGAAAGTAGCTGTTGGGATTATTGCATGGATTTCTGAGGGGAAAAAAAATGTGTGTGCTAACTTTTTTAGTCCTAGTTCTTGCAGTGTTGTTAGACTCGGCTGTCTTTCCTCCCAGAAGGATTTTCATCAATGTATGGAGCTGCAGTTCTTAACAGCTTTCCCTCATTGCTTTTATCTTCAATTTTTTTTACTTACGAAGCTGAAAGAGTTGGATGCTTTTATTTTATAGCTTAGGGAGCTCCCTATATGGGAGCAGCATCCTGGCTCGAAGGGGGAGCGTGCTGGGCAGGTGCCTTGGTGCAGGCTTGCAGGGAGCAGGAGCTGCCCAGTCGCCAAGCCAAGCTCCTGCTGCCTTTTCTTCCCTTGAACCGAGCACTTTGCTAATATGCATAGCTGTTACGTGGCAGTGACAAAATGCCAGGGCCTGGCAGCGATGGGTGTGTTTTTGCACATGAAAATGCCATGAGGAAGCTTTCATGGAGCCGGTTCCTGTCTTGCTACAGAACTTCGGATAGCGCTCGCCGCAGCTCCTGCGAGCGTGTCGCCCCCGTTGATGCCTCCCATCCTCGCAGGCTCTCCGAGGGAAGAGCATTGGGCTCGAGGAGAACGGAGGCAACGGAGGAGTGGCTGAAGTCACAAAAGAGAATGGGTGCTTTAAGCAGGAAATGAACCTGAGGCTCCCACTCAAATCTGTTTTTGTTATGTGACTGTTTCCCTGTAAATTGCTTTTGCTGGATGTCTGGGTGGCATTGTAATGTCTAGACATTAGGATTTTTATTCTTTGTTTCCTCAATTTCTTAATAGCATCTCTACTGACAAATGCTTTTGAAAGCCTTTACTCGCTATACTATACTGTCACTTGTTTTCTGTATGCTCTTTAGCTGTTTCTATTGTCTTAAGTTTTCTGCTCTTTCAAAGTTTCGAGATATATTTGTGCCTGCTTTCCTCTGGCTTCAACCACCAGCCTGAGAACGTGGTGTGCCACCAGACAGGCAAGAAGTGCCCAGCCAGGCTAGCAGCTACTGAGGTTTCTAGCTGTAGAAACAGAACTGGAGCCAGAGCAGTTCACCAAAACATGTTCCCATTATCTGTACCACATCCCTGATCCAAGCAGTTGCTTCAACATATCTTTTTTGATTCCGCCTTCTCATGCTTGGCTGGAAGGAGGGCTCATTTGTTGCGCTTTCTTTCATTGCAAGTCTTCCTCTCTCCCTAGTTTTCTTGCCTTATTTGGAAAGAAAAAAAAAAAGCCTTTCCGTTCATCAAGTCCATGATTTGGACATCATCTCTGATTTGCACTTTGAATTTTGCAGGCTATATCCTATTCTTGTAAGTTTCTTACTTCTGTAGCATGTGAAAGACTTGGCCTTCAGGTTTTGCTGTCCTGGGGCATTTTGGGGTTATGCAATTAAACACTTAACTCAGGTGTTCTGCACTTATGAGTCATAAGCGTGTTTCATGGGAAAACAGACATCTGCCACTTCCTGTTTGAAGTGTTTGGTTATGTGACCCCAAGTAACTTTTTTATTTTTATTATTTATTTGTTAAACAGAGACTTTTTAATACTATTTGCCCTCTTATTTGGAGGGAAGGAGAAATAGTCTTGTACATATGCACTTGTAATAATATCCTACCGCTTGTCAGCATTTAAGTCCTCCAGCGCTGTGTGCCGGAGCACTTCTGCTGCGGTACAGGAGGTAACAGCGAAGGAAAGCTGGTAACCTAGCAAGGAGCGTGGATGATGCAGGGATTGAGCTGTGGTCCACTGAAGACAAATTTCTACGCTTTTCCACAGCATCTTACGTCTGCAGAGTTTCAAGTAGCAATTTGCTCATTTTAGTTTTAAGCTTGCCAAATTTGAATGAAATTTCAAAGGAAAGTGAAATACTTGTGTCTCGCCCAGGACTTTAGCTTTCCTCATTAGGGAAAAACAGGCACAACCAACGCAGCTGTGTATCTGGAAAAGATAAATTGCAAGAATCATCTTTAACAGCAAGTGTCTTGTAGCCTTCCTAGGCTCTGCTACCAGCTACGCTCAAATTTTCCTATCTCTCATGCTGTACCAGTGAGGTTACTTATTTCTTCTGTACAGAGGACGATATCTTTCTGGAGCATGTGTCACTTGAACAGTTTGATGTGCAGTTTAGCAAAAAGATTCCATTAAACAGAAAGATGTGACTAACACTTTCTTAATCTTACATAAGGTTAGTTATGCTGTCCTTTGAATGTCATCCTGCTCTGCATAGTTTATATTGCATTCCAGCATATTTGTACTTTGTGAAAGTTGTTGAATAGATCTGTAAGTATCAGGTTGCAATTTGTTGCTTTTTATGTTGATAACACATCTTTTGTTATCTTTTCTTTCCTGTTAATGAGCGTAATTTGCAGAGGAACGTGTTAGTCACCTAGCCATTATTGCAATCTCAAAGTAGTTTTCAGAATATCACGTTTAAGTTTGGATTGTTAACCAAATCCAAATCAGCATGGAAACAGCATGTGACTTCTATTTTCAGCAGCTGTGTAATTGCTCCTTTTCCTTGTGCTTTCAGGACCGCTGAGGTTTCTTTCCCAGACGGAATCTGTCACGGCTTTTGCAGGAGACATGGTTTTATTGAAGTGTGAAGTTGTTGGAGAGCCCATGCCCATGGTACACTGGCAGAGAAACGAGGAGGACTTGTTCCTGAGCCCAGCTGACGCGCGGGTTGCTGTCCTGCCCTCTGGAGCTTTACAGATTAGCAGAATTCAGCCGGGGGACAGTGGAATCTATAGATGCCTGGCAAAAAATCCAGCGAGTTCAAGAATCGGAAATGACGCAGAAGTCAGGGTTTTGGCAGGTAAGAAGCACGCCCTCTTACACTGCCACTTTCTGTTGTCTGGTCACGTTCTTTTGCTCTTTGATACAGCAGTCACTCCTCCTGGGGCAGCTAGGCTGATGTATCCCACTTTCTTTCCAGTTATTTCTACAAGCTTCTAAGTTTTTCTTAATGTTGAAGAGCCTGGAGACCTTTAGAAGCAGTTGGATGCAAAGGTGAGGAGCTGACGCCATAGGAAAGTATTCACGCTGCCTAACTTCAAGTATTTAATTTAGAAATACGTGAAGCTGTTCATTTTATATAGTCAATGGTGAGAGATGGGTACTTCCTATCTCACAGTGGGAATAGGCCCCAAATTACTGTCCCAAAGTACTCTCTGGAAGTGTTCCTCTCGCTCCATTGACTAGTTAATCTGAGACTAGCTGCTGAATTTACATGCTCAGAGTTAGGCTGCTTGGATACTTCAGTGTCTGGCGTGATCTGCCAAGCTTCTAAGACCACAGTTGGGGACCTGACACAGTTTAACCATAGCAGTCCATGGCCAAATGAGCATCTTGCTTCCCCCTCTTAATAAACTTGCCAGCTAAGTAAACAATTACCACTGCAGTGTGTTTCTAGAAATATTATCAAGAACTGAGCATCGAAAGAGTGGTCTGAAGGAGGTATTCCTGCCAAATCCCCTTCCTTTGTAATTCTGCATGCTAATATGCAGCCACTAATTAAATGGGCCAGGGATGCTGTCAGCTACTATGCTTCTAGGGTTTGTTTGGATATGCTTTTCTAATCAAAAGCTGTTGGTGTGCATGACTTTTTCACTAAGGGAGAGATAACTGAGCAGGATTCCCAGACTTTGCAGATGAAGTCTAGATGCTATGGAAATCGGTATGGCTAGGATCGCTCTTGAGGAAGTGTCCATGCACTTGCCCATGTGGAACTAGATGAGACTACTTGATCTTCCCTTCTAGGGGTGGTCTATAGCTCTGGGATTTCTGGCAGTGGATTTGGGAGATTAAACCTTCTGTATTTGGGACTTGATACCTGAAAAGCAAAAATAAACTTGCATAAAACCCCCAAACCTGTAAACACAGAGTTAAAAATCCAAGTCCTCAGTTTCTGCTGCAGTAGATATCCTTTTTTGGAGCTGTAAAGCAAAACAACAGCTATCACTGGCAGCAGCAGAAGACTGTCACCCAGAGTTCCTGCACCCTGCTAAGTGTTGTTTTTTTCCTGTTGTCTTGGCAACCAGGTTTGAGCCAGACCTCCATGGTACGGAGCTGTTCTTCATTTCTTTTTGGGGTGGCCTGCTAGAGAGCTGGTGTTCCAGGGGCTTCTAGGAGCCTTAGAGCCATGAGTTGTTTCTTCTGCTTGTAGAAGCACCTGAACTTTCCTGCCACTGGACAGTTAATGGCAATTTAAGGTCCACTGAGAGGGTGTGGGGGAGAGGAATTCAGTTGTTTTAATGAAAATTAAGAATATCACAAAACTTTAAATTTTGAGATCTAGAGGACTTCTCTCAGCCTCCTCAGCTTCTCAGAGAATTACTGCTTGGCCATTCATCCACATTTCTGATGTGTCATAGACAGATAGGTGCCTCCCTTTTTCCAGTTTTGGTCATTAACATTCTTGCTAAATAGCCTCTGTTAGGTTGTCCATAGGAGGGAAGGGAATTCATTTCCCTGCTCAGCACATTAAAATTTTATACCAGGGAAACATTGGTGCGAGTAACATGGAAAATATATCACAAGGAACTAGTGGAGTCAGTCACGCTTTGGCTTAGGGCAAGTAGTAAAGGCCTCATTTCAGGCAAATGTGAGCAGACATAGCTATTACAAGAAATGAATGGCGCTCCTGAAACACGTCGAGATCTTATTGAGCCTCTTGGGAATTTTGATCTCATGTGCACCCTTCGGTTCAGCACTATCTGATACCTTGCTATTAAGTTTGCCTCTCCTCTTTTCATGTGTTGGCAGAAATCCGTTTTGGGTTGCAATTATCCTCTTCCACAACTAGTGAAGGCAGAATATTGTTGTTGGTCGTCTTCCCCTTGTTAGTAAGAAAATGAAAATATCCCTTAAATCCTACTCAAAGGAAGAGGCACCAAAAGAAAAGCCTTAGGTAATATATCGTGCTTTTCTGTGTTTTTAAAATGTTGCTGTTGCAGCGGTTGTGACCTATTTGAACATTTAGCAGAACTGTCAAGATTTGCACAATAGGAATAGCCAAAGTTAAATTCTCATATCCCAAAGTAGGGTTTCCTGCTTCTATGTGTGCAGCCCATGCAACAAATACCAAGAAGTCCATCCAGGAGCTCCTGTTTCACCTGCTGGAGAATATTGAAGTATTGGAATATCTAGTAATAAATGGTATCTTGCAAAATTGGCCATGGTCCTGGCTAATTTTCTAATCTTCTCTACACCTTCCAAACAGAATGTAGGAAAATAATGAGGGAGAAACATAAATGCTAGTTTTGCTTCTTTGGTTGAAGGGTTAGTGGTTTGATTTGACGTGATGGTGGGTCTGGAGATGTCTCTGCTCTTGATAGAAGAAGTCTTCATACAGCATTATGCAAGTTAGAGGCGGGGGAAGAAAAAGAATAGTTGAAGTGATTAGTGCCTTCCTGAATTAAAAAAAAAAACCATGAAAAATCGCTTTACCAGCACAAAATCTGTAGTTTAACTCAGCATATAAACTAATGAATGATAAGCCTTCAAAACTGCCTTTAGCAAAGTGAAATACTTTGTAGATGCAATAACATGCCTAGCAGATAGGGCAGGACACTGGGCAGGAAATTTTTAGCTTAAGCACTAAAAGAAGTTTTATATAGTTGTTTTTAGCAATTTCAACATTCACTGGCAGGTAGCTGCTTCCATATAAGGCTACCAAGATTACAATATCTTTTCTAGCTTTCTATATTTTCTAGCCATTTTGTGTCTACTGGCTACAGTCTTCAATTATCTTAATTAAAAGCGGATGGTTTGTTTTAGAGTCACAGTGCTCCTTTTGATCACCACATTGTATAAATTCTTTCATGTACGCATCTAGATTATCAAAAAAGAGTATGAGCACAAAAAATTGAAAATTGATTGAATTGGCTGTCCAGTATAGTGTTTCTAAACAAACAAACAAAAACTGTTAGCAAATGTACTTTGAATCTGAGAATCTGTTCTTTGTTCTTTCCGTATGCTTTCCTTTCTGTTACTATAAGCTGACTCCTTGCTTTCAGAGACACCTTACTGGTAGTGTTCCTGAGACACGCTGACTGACAAGAGACTGTATTCATCTATTTTTTTTATTTAAAAATATACTCATTTGACCAGGAATAGAAACATTGCAATTATTGTTTTTCATATCTGAAGTCTGTTTTTTGCATTATCAAATGCATGAGGATGCTGCCAAGAAATTTCTTTCTGCAGAAATGTATTAAATACTTCCAAGTCAAAGCCTTTTTTTTTTTTTTAAACTATTACTATTTCAAAGCCAAAGTATTTTCTTAGTGTTATTTTGAGCATTTGAGCTATGGGTGAGCAATTGGTTTCTTTAGTCACCAGTTATACTGAAAAACACAAGTCTATCAGGAAACAAACACTTTTCCCCAGGAAAAAAACTCCATGTTTGTGTGTGATATGTTGGTTTTTTGTTTTTAATTTCTGACTTACAATTAAAGATGCACAAATTTACTATGAAAAGAGTGTTAATATAAATGCTTTTACTACTCTGGAAGTTTTTAAAACTTGTTTTAAATCCTAGAACAATGAATTTAATATAAACTTGTAAATAGTTTTAATTGATCCAAAAACAGCCCTTCCATTTGTTCGACCAGTGCTAATGAGTACCTGGAGTAGGTCATCAGTGTAGGAATTGGCTGTTCATGCCAAAGCAGAAATGTCAGAAGTGGACGACTTCCAGTTCTGCCTTCAGTTTGAAGGCAGAGTATTAGTGGGCTAAGGTGCAAATGTGCATCACCACGTGCCCCCCTGCCTCCTTTCTTCAGCAATGCTCTACCTTCAGTATTCAGCGCTTGGACATAGTTACAGGCCCAAAGATAGCCCGCTGTCTTGGGTAAGTATTGCTAAGTAATCACACTGTCAAACCCTTGTACCTAGACGATATAGAAGACGTGTTTATCTTAGGAGCAGATCATCTGGTTTCCTTCATGTACCTCTATGACAAGTTCAGTAACTGTTATCCCTGTGTTGCATCTTATCTGGAATACTTCTGTGGCAACGCAAGCTTCCCTGATGTTGTGATCAGTGGGAGAAGTGACAACTGATGAATGACTGCTCAAATGAGGCCACAAGCCAATATGCTTATGTTCGCAAGCCAGCAGTTATCTTTTCAAAAAAAAAAAAAAAAAATTTGGCAAGGCAGCTGCAGCTGTACTCTGCTGTTGACTTTCAGAAGAAAGCGACAGGTCCCTCCCACCTTTTTGATCTAGAGAGTCTTGACCCGGGGAAGGATGTTCTTCTGCAGAAATGAATCTCATTTTTGATGAGACAGGCGGTTACCATGGGGTATATACAAACTGTGGATCCATATACTGTGGTTATCCCTTACCACTCTACACGAGAACCTTTATGGAAAATCATTCAGTAGTGGTAGCCTAAACTGTGGTGCACAGACTTGCAAGGGACAGTGTTTTATTTATTTTTTTAAACTAATTGGGATGTTGGTATTGGGTAATGCTTGCTGGAGAATTGGGTGTCTTGAACAGGATGCTTGGTCCTTCTGTATTGCGGCAGGCATCTCTGTTGCCTGAGGCCCTTGCAGTGGCATCTTCAGCAGGGTTGGGTGAGGACCAGCAACAACTTCTGCTGACCGCTTGCAAGCATCTCCTCTGCGTACAGCTTGATCGATTTGGAAGCGGGAACTGCCCGGGGTGGCTCGGGAAGGGCCAGGTTCTGCCCCCGGGATGTTAATCGGCATTTGGCGTGCTAGGTAGGCGCTGTGCCCTGGGGGAGCGATGCCGTGGCACACGGAGGGAACAAACCCAAGTTTATCTGTGCGTCTCGTGTATATCTCAGTTCCATAGCTCTTGCCGCAGCAGAGTTGCAAGAGGAGTCCCATCCAAGAGCCGTTTTTCTAACACTTCTTTCTCGGTGCTACAAACAGCTCAGCCTCCTAAACCCTCTGTCAGAAACCATCTGCCCGTAGGACTGTGCGCGCCATACGAGAACAGATTTTGAAGAGGAACTAGTATAAAAATTCCTGACAAACCTGATCAAAAAACTCTCCATGAGGTTTCATCTGTTTCTCAGTTTTCTGAGCAGCCATCACAGCTTTTCAGAGAAAGTTTGTTTTGAGTGCCCATTTTCTCACCTTTCTCATTGAAATGCCTTTGTTATCTTTGGGGTCCAGAAACTTAATCTCAACTGAAAAATTGCAGTAGATACTGAAAACATGGAAAAAAAAGCACATTCAAGTAATATGCACACCCTCTCCTAGTTATCTGAGGAATAACATTACTGTATAAAAACACCTCAGACTTTACATTGCTCAGTACTGCAGAATTGTTAACCAAATTCATTGCTTCTGTAAACTAATTAGTAAGTTTTTGGGACATCTGTGTACTTCAGAAACACAAATGGGATTTTAAAAGGTTGAGTTCAGTGTCTAAATGCTATATGTTCTCTGTTTAGAAATATAAATCTTGCGTTATCGTTAGCCATCAAAATAATCGGCCACTGTGCTATTGCCTGTTGTGGTGATTCTTTTTGTCTCTCTGAGCTTGCCGGCTGAGTCGCAATGCGAGATAACAATGTCATGCAGTTTCTTCATATTTAATGCAAATAGTTAAGTAGCTGTTGTGTGATGCAGTTCTTCCCTCACACTTGTACCTCTGAGGAGACAACAGTCCCAACAAGACGGGATGAATAGAGGCGGACCCCATGAGGTGGTGAGAAAGAGTTAGGAAGGGAAAGTTGATGCTCGTGTTTAATAGCTCACGAAATTTGCTTCATGAGCTGAGGCTTTGATGCTTAAGCGACTCGATCCCTTAAAAGATGAGGAACTACAGTTTTAGCCTTTTTAAATGCACTATCATAGTATGGACAGAATTTCTGAGTTACTACTTTGCTTCAATGAAAACAACAGTTGTTCATTTTTGAAGAGTGATCTAAACACAGTAGGTTGCTTTTCTGAGGGCATCGTGTTTGCTAAGGGTCTGTATGGGAAGAGCGAGGAGGGCCGTTTGATACAAATTTTGTGATGAAATATATTTGGGAGGAAGATCAGCCCAGGCCTAAGCCTCTGTGGAAGCTCTGCCATCACTTTCTCGTGCAGCACGTTGAGGTTGTATCAGGTGCAAAGACAGCTTAAAGTCGTCTTCTACTTCTCTACTGAGTGAAGGTCTCTCTGCGCTGGTGTACGTTCTCTCACAGCTGGTAGTTGTCCAAGTCACTGCTTTACCTTAACTACAAGATCTTTTTAAACAAAAATAGATTTCCAAGAGATGTAGTCTACTTAAATACTGAACTTGTTAGATTTCTGAGAATTCACTGCTTCCCTAGATGTGTTCTCCAGTGTTAATTTCCTGCAGGGATCTCTTGGCCTAATTCTGATCATTCTTTAAAAGTTGTGGTGTTTGTAGATGCACAAAGTGGTGGAGTGCTACTTACTAACAGAGATGGGTTGCCTCTGTGGATGGATGTGGATCGTGGGATAAGCTGAGCTTATTTGCACCAGGTGTGCCGTAGCACTGGTTACGAGTGAAGGGATGCACCCAGGTGTGCAAAGTCGCTGCCAGAGCCAAGGCTGTTTTGGCGAGGATTTCTGCTGCGCAGGTAACAGCTGAGCGCAAGCTTCCAGCCAGCGGCAGGAGCTGAGGGAGTGAAGACTGATAAATTAGTAATAGTTCAGGAAAGAATTATAATATTTATTTGTACAAAGCCTGCCTTTTGGTAAACGCGGGGGAGTTTGTGTGCTTTATCCAGGAGATTTTAACAGAACTCACGTTACTGTGGTCTGCAAGAGCTTACCTGGGGGAAAAGGCTCTTTAATCTGCAAGACAAGGGTGTAAAAGAAACTAATGACTGGAAACCTGAAGTTGTATTCTTGCAAGCAAAGGGGGAAAAAAAAAAAAACACAACATAAGTAACGGCCATTGGAACTGTATTTTTAAGGATGTGATGTTTTTTCCATCAAATGCATTTAAATGAGGATTGTATTTCTTTCTGGAGGGGAGGGAGAAAAAGCATACTGTAGTTCATTCATGTGATATGGTTTCCAAGCAGGAATTGCTTGGTAAAATCCTATGGCCTGTGTTCAGCAGCTAGTTGGTCTTGGTGGTGATAGTAGTCCTTGTTACAGAGCTGCAAAATGAAAATATTGCATTTGGGATTGCTTGTATTTAAGAGAAATCCATTTGTCTTTGTGATAATCGCTTGCCCATAGGAGGTAACGGCATAAATGCCCCTTCACCAAGCCTTACCAGTCTGATATCTTCTCCTGTACGTCTGTGCCAGCTTCAGAGCCATCCTATACCAGTGCTGCAGATTACAAGTCAGCTTGGCTAGTAGTTGTGCAGTAACGTGCAAGATTGTCCAGGAGTAGGGAAGATTGCTAGATACTTTCAAGAAGGACAGGTAAGGAAGGTTCCTGGATGGCTAGAGCAATCCCTGTGTGTGGTTTTTTTTTTTTTTTTGCAGTGTAAATGGATCTAAAAAGTTCTGGATTAAGCTGCTTAAAGAAAAGCAGGGCACCAAGCACTCCATTCTCCCTTGTGTCCCAGATTTCTGCTTTTTGAGGCAGAATGGAATTAATCTTATCCCCCTTCATCCTTGGGTTTCTGGAATCGGTGAATGCTGAGAATTTTGTGTTGTCCCTACACCTTTTATAATTCATGCCTTCTTTTGGACTCGCAGCTTTTTAGTGCATGAAACTTTGTTTTCTTCTTTGACCATTGACCCAGTTTACTAGCAAAACATACACATCTCTCTAATCTCCACGTTTTCAGAAGTTTTCTCTTTAAAACAGAAGAGAATTCCCCTGTGCAAGAGTCAAGTTAGCAGGCAGTGAGAATTAAAGTGGAATGATTTGAATGACTATTAAGGAAATGAAGTATATATATTTAACATACCCACAATGTTGCTATCGCACACTGAGGGAAAAGGCGGTCTTGGTTGAAACCCTAGTCTTACCCCTAGTAGTTTGGTTGCAAAGGAATTAAGGAAAGATCTAAATATTGGGGAAAAAAATCTGGTAATAGTAATTATGAATTAAAGTCCAGAATTTGTGGAGAGCTGAAGGAATCAGACATGGAAGATGTCGATAATAAAGTACCAACGTGTTTTTAAAATATAACTGAAATAATTATGTTGTGAATTTATTCTGAAAGGATTGAAGTGGTGGAACAGCTTTCAATAGTTATGGCTGTAAGGCAGAAATGTACAAAAAATTCTACACTAATTTTAGAAAAAAAAGTGCTTGTACTTATGGCATTGGATTTTAAACAGTATTATCTATTTTTTATCCCAGTGCTACCTTGACATTGACTCAAAACATCTAATTTTAGACAAGATTTTTAAGGTCGTCATATCTAAGTAAAATATATCTTAGAGTTTTGAAGGATCAGAGATATTCTCTGGACCATTAATTATTGACCATAAATTTTGAATACTGGAAAGTTTCCAGAGGACTGGAGGAAACTTATTGGAGCTCCTGATATTAAAAACATCCTTCCCCCTGCCCCCTCCCCCCCCCCCCCCCCAAAAAAAAAAAAAAACAACCCTACAACCCTCCTTGAGTAGTTGCTGGTTTATCAGGCTATTATCTTTGAAGGACATCGTAACAGACTCTCCAATGCAATTAAAATCGATCAGTATCATTGTATGAAAACAGAAGATGTCAACGTAATTTTTTGATGATACTTGTATTACAGTAGACTTCTGTAAGGATTTCTGCTATACCTCTTGCCTAAGAAATTAGAAAATTGCAAAATCAATGTGGCATCTACATAATAGATCAAATTTATAGCCGTTAAGTCTCTAAATATAAATGATTACTGAGCAGATATATCTTTAGTGGGAGTCCTCACTAGGAGCCAGGCATGTATTCTTGATCCTACGTAATCTAGTATACTGTTTAGCAACTCTGTGCGTGAGCGGAAAGAAAACAAAACTGCTGCTGAAAAAAATCTGCAAGTATCAAGAGGTAGGGGAGGTAGTAAGTATTGACGAATGTGGCCCACCATAGAGAATGAGTGCTTTGGAAACTGGACTGATTTATTTAAAAAAAAAAAAAAAAAAAAAGTTTTGATATGGCTGGTTGTAGAGAGCGTAGGCCATAAAACAGCCCTTCTCCCAAGGGCTGGAGAAAGCAGTTTCCTATGACAAAAGCTGTTGAGGTTCATCTTGAGTGGTGAGCAGCCTGAGTGTGAAGTGCTGCTATGGCAAAGGCTACTGAAATGCTTGTGAGGACAAGCAAGTGGCGCCTGGGTAGTAGCAGAGGAGCTCCATCACTCCTGGACCGGGGTTGTGTGGGATCTGCTGGCACGAGGGGTCTAACTGGGAGACCACGTTTTCAGGGATATTGCAGGAGGTTTGGAGAAGGGTTAGAGAATAGCCATGAGAGTGATTTAAAAGACAGTCCCATTTACCCATTAAAAGCTGTGAATCAGTCTAGGGCTGCTACAGCTCATTTCTAAAGGTTGATTTAAGTTTGTTGTATTTGTGGGGTCACATCAGAAATCTCTTTTCAGCTCTTTAGATTTGGTTACTAATGGGATGAAACCACAGCTCCCTTATTTGCCTGCGTCTTGGTTTGCATCTCAAGGACAATGCAGGTCTAGAATAATGTTTGCCGAAGCTCTGCTATATAGCTGAAAGAAAGAATTGAAATGTATATCACTGCTTTCTCATCTTGGCTCTGTTCTCCGTTTTAAGGATGTAGGATAATGTAGCTGTGGAGCAGTTCCTCAGTCTGTTACATTTTTGTGTCTAAAACTTTAATGGTCAGAGAAAAGGCTGCTTCTTGTCTTGAGGAAAAAAGTGTGTCCCTTCTCTACTTCTGCAGTTGCATCCAGAGTGATTTTATGTTATCCTTTTTATCTAAGGATCCCAAAGAACAAGTGAGAGGCCTGTAAATATTCTGTCTTCATTACAGCTGGGGAACCTGAATGCCACATAACAAGTCATCATTAAAGCTGGAAGTAGGACCCCTGATGTATAGCTCTGCGTTCCAGCAGCGACTTGGCACAGTTTTCCTCCCACTTTAGTTAATGTGATTTGAAGTTGCTCCGGTAGGAAGAATGCCTTAATGCCCTGGTGCATGTCGGTGCTAATGCTGCCGTCTTTGCCTCCTTGTTGCTTATGTGCTCCTGGACATGTCGCATCCTATAGCTCTGCTGAGCCAGGTTTGCATTTATTGGGGGCGGGAGGGGAGTGCAGAAGGGACGGAGCAGGAAACTGCTAGCAAGGGGGCTGGGTGGTGGAGGGAGAGAAGCAAATCCCATAGGAGTTGACCACATTCTGTTATACATTTTAATGCATTCTGTATATTGAGAGATCAGTATCACTTTAATGACAGATTTCTCTAACACTGTTCACGCATAACCCTTGCTTTCTCATTGGGATTAAGTGTTCAGCTCCAAGGCATGATGGTGAGATCAGGTCGGCGAACTCTGCTGGCCTTTCTTCACTGGCAGTAGAGAGCAAAATTGGGTTCTAGTTGGTATAAATCTTTATCTCTTTTAATCGAATTTGGAAATGTGACTACAAACACTTAAAAGATGTTCCATCACATCAGTGTCGCGTTAAAGGCATCTGAGTTCTGCAATTTGCAATATAAAAACTGCTGCAATAAAAAACAAAATTGTCCTGGCCAAGTACAATATTATCCAAATACTTTCAGAAAAAATTCACGGGCATGATATAGGAGTCTTTTTGTCAACTGAGCAACATTTACAAATCCACTGTAGCGCAAAGTAGCTTAGTACAGTACAAGGCAATACAATAGGATGCAGCACATTTTTTTATGTGAGCGTTTCCTTTTTTTCTAATATACAGTGTTGCTAAAATACCGCAGTAACGTTTTTCTCTTTAGTGCTGAAGTGCTGCATCTCCTGTGCTGAATCCAAGGGAACTTGCAATGACGTTTTCTTTAAGCAGAAAAACTTGCACCTTCTTGACTTCCACTTGTTTAAGGCCAATTTGATATGAGAGTAAATATGTTCTCAACTCTTATCAGTGTATATTGATGCAAATCTGAGGATTTGCTGAGAGAACAATGATTGACTGTTTATTTTACTAATAATATGTAGTGGAAGCTATGCCTTTCTCATAAAAATGGGAATAAATTAATTCAAGACCTTTCCCTGCCATCACCTACGTAACGGCCTTAGCTGTGTCACGCAATGTCTCAATTAGTCCATAGCTACCTATAAAAAGGGGATAAAATGACTTATCCTAAAAAGGTCGTGTGAAAATATGTAATTTTTTTTACAAATAGCATGGTATTCACAGAAATCACTGTTATTGGGGAATATCCAAATCACATAGGCAAATTTGATTTGTAGTTTTGAATTTTAACCGTGTCATCAATTTAAGGAGCCTGGAAAGTAGATGTATCATGGTAACTTCATTACTGGATATTGTGTTCAAGAAAAATCTTAGATAAGAAATGAGATGTTTTGCTTTGTTCAGGGAAAATAAGTTCATGCAGCTCATTGTATTGTAATTGGTTTTAGGTATGTGTTCCTCCTTAAACTGTAATTTAATTAATGCTTTGCAAGGGGAAAGAGCAACTTTGTATTTCATGTGGGAAATCTGCCTCTGAAGGCCGTGTCTGTGCTTTACTGGAGATCCTAAAAAGCAGAGGTGTTTCAGGGGCCGCTTGTCCGTAGAGGTGGATCCTTATGCATCGTTTTGCAGTTTGGTTGATTATGGACCAACACTGAAGACCAAAAGATGTCCTAGATGTCCTGTCTTGTGCCCATTGATAGGGGGCATGCAGCTGTGAGTTTAGTTGATACCTAAGAGATTAGGTCATGGCTGAACTGAATCAATGCCTCTGGAGCCAGGATTGCACTTAATACCTTCTCATTTGCTCAAGCTCATCCGTTGTTGGTTGATTATGTGGGCTTGATTATGGCGTACAAGTGCCTTGTCAGGGAGAATATACCGAGTGCTCTTTAATCAAGTGGAGAAGGGCGTAACAAGAACTTTGATATCTTTATAATCAAGACTGCGTGCCTTCCTGAAGAGTGTGCTTCATCCAAACCGATGGTATTGGGCTTGGGGTGAGTGTAATTCTGTGGCCTGTGTTAGACAAGAAATAAGATTTAATGCTCCTTTGGTCTGAGAATCTACTTGCTCATCTTTCCCACCTCTCCAAATAATGTGAAAATGTCATTTGATAGTGGGGGGTGTGGTTTTTTTGAAGAAGAAATTGAAGAAATACAGTAAAGTTCATATGGCCCCACGCAGGCTGCTTAGCTCCTGAATCCCTCTTTGCTATGCCAGAAAAGAATCTGAATAAACTATTCAGGCTAATTCCAAAAACATGATTTAAAGAAATAATTCTGCTGGATGTCTGCTTCATTGCAGAAGCAGGGCTGGCCTGGGCTGGTATTGCCAAAGAGCACTTCTGTTTTGGACCTGGAAATTACCTTTGTGTCTGTTTTGCATCCTGTGTGTGCACAGGGATGTCTCAAGTTGAGCAGGGTCTCTGGCGCAGGGCCGGTGGGGACATGAGCCCCAAACAGGACTGCGAAAGACCTAATCTAGCTGTTCTGCCTAGCGCATGCTTAACCCGACTCCCTGCGGAGCCGCGATGTTCGGTAGCGCTCTAAGCCTTTTATTATGCCCAAAATCTTATTTATGGGCAAAGAGGAAACGCCTGGCTTTTTTTTTTATCTATAAAAAGCAAGCCAAGAGAATTGTTAGTATAATGAAAATCTTAACAGTCTAATTCAGGAATTACCATTACTCTAGACCTAATTATCACAGAAAATAGAATATAGCAGTGCAGTTAGAGTACTTATTTACAGAAAAAGTTGTAATGCTAGTAATGCAGTTACAATTACGTCTTTATTTTATTGCATGCCTGCACTTGCTTCTTAGTTTCCGGCCCTCCCTGGGGCAGCGCTCGCCCTTCCTCTGCTCCCCGGGGCGCCAGAGCCGGGCGCGCGGCAGGGAGCGCGATGGTGGGGGTGTCCCGTCGCGCAGCCCCGCTCGTCCGCTGGGGGTCCCCGCTGCTCGAGGCCTCTGCGTCGGGCCAGGACCCTACGCCTCTACGTCACCGTGTTCGTCACAAATATCTTGTTCTGCCCCCAGCACAGCTGCATGTTATCACTGTGCATAAAAAGCTATGGCTGTGGCGTGCAAAGATGAATGCAAGTTTTAAAATACATCTGCACCCCCTTTGGTATGACACCCTAGTTCGGTGGCTTTCCACCTGCCCTTTGCAGACCTGTGGTCAAAGACCTGCTTTAACGTTTGAGACCGTCCTGTTGAAGTCGGGTTTCAGTTCTTTGAAAGAAAACGGTGCATGTGTGCCCTGAGAAAAGGGTGTCACTGGTCCCTGCTCCCCCATCCTGACCCCGACGCTTCCCTGGCCTCGAGTCCTGGCTCTGGCAGTGCCCTCAGGCCACTTGGTGGGACGGGGAGCGCTCGAGGGGGTCCAACTTTTCTTGAGCGTTGCAGAGAGAAACAGCATGGCCAGCCCAGCGCGGTGGCCTTGGGGTAGGCCAGACCTTGTGGTTTTCACTAGTGGAGCATGAGTCTTCCATCATCTTTTTTCTTCTACCTGTTTTCAGAGCAGGTTTGAATATAGCAAGCATTTTTTGTAAGTTTTAAAAAAAATATATATTTTGCGTTGGTTGCTCATCTATTATTGCTAAACAAAACAGCAGAACAGTGAGGCTGTGCAATCAATAGGGTGTCTCGCAGAATTGCGTTGGCCCTGAATACAACCAACTCAGCTCCGATGCGCTGCGTGCGTAAGTTAACGCTGCTCTTCCTAGGAGCCGCCGAGCCAGCCCCTGGAGCTGGGTGGGTGGTGGTAGTGGTGGGGTTGCTGGGTTTTTTGTTTGTTTGGTCTTTTTTCCTGTAAGATGGCACGAAAGTTAGAGGCTATCGACTTTAATAGTCTGATTGCAGATTGATTCTAAGTGCTCGCGACCGGATCAGTGCTACATACCAGGAAAGCTCTGATCTTGCTTCTTGATGCTTAAAATGTGTTTAGTTACACTGTCCGACCTCCTCTAGTAGTAAAAGTGATTATAGCCATTACTGTCTGGACGGAAGGACAGACTAAGGTTGTGATTTCTGTGGCCTGCTGACTTCTCCTGGGAACAGCGACTACCCTCAACTCTGCCTGACGGCGGTGGAAACCCTCCATGCCGCTGGCCACCTTCTTGCCAGCGTCGGCCCTTCCTGGGGACTTGCCTGAACAACGAGGCTGTTCTGATATTTGTGGGGTTTGAACCCGCAGCTCTTCTTCACTTTCTTCTCAGAAAGTAACAGGAGGTATTCTTTTAGGCTGGTGTTTGAGTTTTGAACGGTGCGAGGCGCTGGCAGTGGCCGTGGGAGCCCACGTGACCCTGGACCCAGGCAGGGGCACGTTTCTGTGCAGCCACTTTCAGTTTTCCCTTTTGCAGTTTATTTCTAGAAGTTTAATGTATGCTACGAAGTTACCAATTTAATTAAAGATTAATTTCAATTAAATTCCAGGTTAAAATTTTAGGATAATAAAGGTATCCTCAAATAATTAAAAAGAATATATATATATATATATATATTTGCCCAGCTTTTAGTCCATCCTTAGTCATCTGTTCTTATGGCCAAATTAATTTAGTCCCAGGCAGATGCTGGGCAGTGACTTTCTCCTTCCATTCTTTGCAATGTGCAGGATGTTTCTCCTGTTGGTGCCCTGTTAGTTTACCTTGGGGCTTGGACTCTCTTAACACCTGCGGCGTTGTTTTTATTGGGCTCTTCATTCAGCTATGCCTCTCAAGAGCATCCCAAATCTTACCAGGCAAATTTCAGGTGAGAAGAAAAAGCTAAAATAAAAATATTTTTCTTTTTGCATGGAATAGCATGCCATTGCTCTCCTTTGCTCTTGTTAATAATTTGATCTTCAGATATTTGGTCGTTGTAACGAAAACTGTTTCATGGGAGGAGTTGAGAGACTAGCGATCTCATTAGCACTGCTTCTAGCTGCCAATACAATGAAAAAGTATTTCACATCACTCTGAAAGCAAGGAGGTGTTATCCTGCTTTTTTCAAGGTATACAATAGAAATGCATATTAAACTATTTTTGCATGTTTGGGGGTTTTGGGGCTTTGTCTGATGCCCAGCCTGTACCACCTCTGGAATCCCATTTATTCCCCATGTGTCGGAATAACTCGTTCAGCCGTGGATTCTGTTAAAGCCTTCAGTGATCAATTGTGTCCTTTTCTAACTCTAAATTTAATCCTCGTTGCTATCATCTTGCCTGTTTTTTATTGCTATGCTTGGTATTGCTGCTCACATCTTCCACGCTGACTAGGGTCATTATTTTAATCAAAGGAGACTTTTGCAATTTCAGAACTGAGTGCTTTTGAAGGGAAGGAGTCACTCCTCCATTAAGATTTTGCTGCTGTTTACGGTTTTTGTTGATATACGTTCTGCTTTTTCATATTTGTTTTCATTTTTGGGCAGCTGACTTTAGGAAAAGGAAAAATACTTTGGTTTTTTGCTTTGATAGCTACCTTATACTTAATTGTATATACTAAAGTAATAATAGATGTACTAGTTTGTATTAAGAGAAATTATATAGCTCACCATGAACGGCTAAGATGACTTCCTAGGTAATACTAGCCATTGAATTTTGTGTGACAGCTTCTGCGTAAGTTGCAGTACCGGATGGCTGGAAATTGCGTGTATGTCTAGTTGCAGTAAGAAGCTGTAATATGCTGCTGTTGCAAAGCTACAACAAATGCACCTAGGTAGGCGCAGTTTGTCTCTGCGTGTGGGAGACGAGCTGATTAGTGTGGAAATGATCTTGGAAGGTCTTAAGCAGTTGTGAATTTTGGTAGGAATATTCACTTATAGTGTGCCATGTATATGTTTGTGTCGGGAGACAAGGATTAATGCTTAATGCCTGTAGCCCAGTACATTAGTGTCGATGTATGCAGTAAGGAAAATAATTTTAACTAGAGAACGAACAGGCTCATTAAAAAGCAAACAAAACCAACTGATTTCCTTGCTGTATCACACGTTCCCTTATTTCTGTTCGCTGGGGTTTCTACTGCAGCGGGTGGCGCTGAAGTCTAGATCGTCCCTGAACGTTTGGGGGCCACACGCCCGTCCTTGGTGGGGATGGTGGCCGTGGAGCTCAGAGCGCTTTAGCCCTTTCCTGCGTAGGCGCCCTGCACTCAGCTGGACTGTCCACGTATAGGTGCGTAGAGCCACCCATACCTCTACGAGGTACCTGTGTGGGCTGGAAGATGTGACGGAGCTGATGGGGAGGCGAGTCGGAGGCACGAGAGTGTCTTGGATGGCACCTGCCATCTGTGGGGGAAAGCAGCTTGCGAGCGTGCCGTAACTAGATCCTGCTCCCTGCAACCGAAATGGTCCTTAATTAGACTACTTAATGTTATTTTATAATATGTGCAATGCCAAAAGAGGATGACCCTCTTTGAAGGCAACGGAGAATTTGGGGCATTCATCTCTCTCCCTATTCCTTTTCAATTTAATTTCTCTGAGCTATTTCATTCTTCATATTCTTTGTTTTCCTTGACCTTACTTGGAGGTTTTTTTCCCTCTCACCTTTCATGTTTATGAACTTCCCTCTTCCAGCTACAAAACAGTATCATTAATCCAGTGCCTCTCTTAACCTTACATATATATCTCTTTGTCTTTTCCTGCTATGACTGTACCTTTTCCTGTGGCTTTCCAAGACCTAATTTTTCTACCAGCATATAAACACTCCTTTCTCACCTTCCAGAAAGATGGTGGGTGTTCTGCCTTGCAATTGCTCCCTCGGGTTCAGCCCATAAGCAGCTCTGCAAGATTGTCACTTGATACACTTTTTATGTCTCTCTACTATGATTTTATATTTTTCCCATCAGCAGGAATCTGGGAAAGCTGCAGTCTCTTGGGTGCGTTATTGGTCAGCAGTTTTGTATCCCCTAAATCCAACAAAAAGAGCGCGAGGGTCTTGCTTGTTTGATTGATTTTTAGATAACAACTGTCTCTCTTTGCCTCTCGTAGATCCGGGTTTGCACAGGCAACAGGTTTTCCTTCAGCGACCGTCGAACGTGGTGGCCGTGGAGGGGAAGGACGCCGTCCTGGAGTGCTGCGTTTCCGGATACCCCCATCCCACCTTCACGTGGCTGCGCGGAGACGAAGTGCTCCCCGTCAGGTACCTCCTCGGCCGATCCTTCGGGTGACGCTCGGTCTCTCGAGTGAAGGTGCTGCCTGCTGTGAGTGCTGTCCGGGGTGCGGGCATGGAGGCCGTTGGATTTCCTCGGGCATAGTAACGAGCCTGGGCGTATCTCTTACCTTGTGATTCGGTTCATCTCGGCCTCAAATCTGAGGGTGGAATGTGATCATGAGCATCATCTCTTATGAAGGACTTTTAGGCTGGCATTTAAAATGGAAGTGTGAAGTTGTTAGTAGTAAAATCACAGCTGATAACTAGTTATGGATAATTTATGATGTGTATTTTCTCTAGAAGGAGAGGGGGATACCATCTTAACATACTCTGGACATATGTTATCAATGTTTCAGGTCCAGAAAGTATTCTTTACTGGCTGGCAGTAACTTACTCATTTCTAATGTGACTGATGACGATTCTGGGACATACACTTGTGTCGTCTCCTACAAAAATGAGAACAGCAGTGGTTCTGCAGAGTTGTCGGTGATGGGTGAGTAGAGATTTCCATCAGCTGTATCTCCTTTGCATCTCCAGTAAAGTTTTTAATGATTCCCTTTTCTACAATGGCTTTATTTTCAGAACTCCAAATAAGTGCAAATTGTGCAGCTCCCTCCCTGCTTTGATCTGGTATTCCCACGCACATAAAACCAAGTCCTGTAAATCTTTTAATGTCTCCTGCAGTGCCAGATAGCCTCGCTGTTGCCAAACGTGCTATGGTATCAGATGCTAATTGTTACTGCAGTCTGAAAAGGGTCCTTTCCTTTGTTGCTTGTTCCTGAGGCCTCGCTCCTGACATTACAACGGGTATCCCTTTTGCGCGTGACGACGACTATACTTGCTTACAGCTGCTTGCCGAAGGGGCTGTGTTTTCCCCAATGATTCTATGATGGCGTTAGGATCAGAGAAATTGGGCTGTTGCTGGGGTTTTGATTTTTTTTTCAATGTCGTGAGCAGTCGATATGGTGAGGTCAGAAAATCCACATATTTAATGTCTTCTCACCGAAATAATAAAAGTCAAAGTAAATTAATGGAAGTGCTCACTCAGCGGTGATGCTCAGAGGGTTTCCATTGTTCACAGCCTTATGAAAAAGGGTGCTCCTGACAGAGGGTGCTCGCTTAGATATCTTAAATTACACACTCCTTCCTCGTGTCAAATATTAATGGAATCAGAAACATGTTAAAATCTGAGAGCTGCCTTTTTTTCTTTAGTTAAATCACTGAACAATAGCAAATTACATTAGCTCTTCAGATCTTACTGAATAACAGTATATAGTTAATACTTAGTCAAACAATAGCTTATTTCAGTATACTGTTCATTTTGCATCCTGGCTTTAAAGCTTACGCGTAAAAAATACTTTCATTAGTGAATAGAGCCTTAATTAGGATTATAGGATATTCAGTGCTTGTATAACAATATTCTTTTATTAAGCCATAATAAAAATCTAATAATTACTCATGATGGAAGCTTCAGTCTTATTTCTTTAGGTACATTAATGTAACATGTTGTTTTACTGCGTAAAAAGTGTGGCTTTATAATTGCAAAAGTTCACTTCATTTATCATGAAATTATTTTCATTGCAATGAATCAAATATATTACTCAAGAAGTTAACTTCCATTTCAATATTTCATTTGCCTTACCGAAAGATGTTGATTTCAAATCTAGCGTGCAGTGAGTAACAAACTGCTGATTGAGAAGTAGCTACAAATTGCATTAATATTCCTCCCCTAACAATAGACTGTAATATCTCTTGGTATGAGCAACCGTGCCTAGAGGATTATCGTGACCGTTATCATGCAGAACGCTTTTGACCAGACAATTCCCATGAAAATTAATAGGAGTTTGCATCTAAGTCTTTCACATACCTTTTGAAAATTTTATTCCGTGCCTTCGTTCAGTCTGTAATGTGCCTAGCTATAGCTCTATTATGCTGTTTTCTATAAGTGCCTCATGTAGAAATTAAAGATGTGTACATTTTCATATATTCTGAGAGGTATGTGATGGCAGGATGACACAACTGCAAGGATGAATGTAAAGCAATGAAAGTCTCTATCTTGCTATTCCTTCTTCTCCTCTTAGTGTTTAAGAATGAGCCTAGAACTATGCAAAGGTGGAAGATGCCACAACTGCTGGCTCTTTGCACTCCGGCGTGGAAACCAGCACCGTGCGTTTCCCTGGCACAATGCAATCGTAATCTGGGTTGGTACTGTGGAAAACGGGCGGTTGCCGACGTAGATTGAGGGTTTCTGTGGCTGAGTTTCTGCTCAAATATGCTAATGAGGATTTTACAAATACAGCACAGATGGAAGAAAATTTTGGATATGCAACTTGGGCACAACATTTATGTACTTTTTTTTCTTACTTTTGCGAGTAGATAGTTCATTGGCAACACTTATGTGAACATATTTCATTGTTTTTCAGTTATGTTTGTGTTAGGTACAGAAACTGTTCAAACAATTCAGAAGAAATTACATGACTAAAGCTCAACAGATGATGACAAAAATTGTCTGAGATCTGTCTTTCCTCAGGAATATCCCGAGGCTTCTAACTTTCTCAGAATCTGTTTATTTGCTGACTCCATCCTCACCAGTAGGAAATGCTCAAATGTGCTGAAATTTCACGTTTAATCATTCTATCTTATAAATGGAATAGTTGTTTAACTTATTTCCCTTTTGTAAGATACAAAATAAAATGTCTGTATGTTTCCTTAGAGTTAATATGATTAATAGAGTAAATTGTTGATCAGTGTTTTGTTGCAAGACTTGCATTGTTTAACTTTGATTGTTAATGTGTTCAAATACGGTTTGAGCCCAAAAAAACCCTAAGCAGGTCAGTAATTTTTTTCTGAAGGCTATATGAGTGGACAAATCAAAGCTAGTCATATCACATGGTGGCAGGATGCTTTTGGTCTTTTAAGTAATGAAGCTATTTGCAAGCAACTGGATTTGTTTCACTATGGAGTTGCTATTAGTTCTTTTAGAGAGCTAAAGATAATCATTTGTGTGGTGGATATAGGCCTAAAATTGCATATGATGAATGAATTTGCAAGAAGAAATGTATTTTACTAATTTTTTATTTTTTTGATGCATATAGTCTTTTAGCAATATTTTAGCTATATCTCCTTGTGTAATGAAGGTTAAAATACACAATACAGATTAAGCCCTTTTATAGTGACTAGATAATCTTTAAACAAATGTTTGCAGATGATTAGATGTGTTAACAAGTATCAACTACAATTCCATTCTATATATTTTCTAGCTTTCAGAAGCATATTTTTCATTTGGGCCTTTTGCCTGCTGGAGGGCTTTTTGATACCACTTTTGTTTTATGTTTTGTTAAGCGTCACTGAAAGTCTGCTTAGTTGACTTTAGGCGAGAAACCCCCCTAGCCCAACTCTCTAAATGTTCCATAAATGGCATAAATCCGTTCAGAAGTTTTCCATGCCCTATCCTGACATGTGGGATCTCACTGATTGCAGCACGGCTTAGTGGATTAAGTGTCTGGTTTTCAGGTCCTAGTAAAGAACTAGGACCTAATCCTGCAAAAACTGATTTTTCTGTAGGTGTTCACAACTGAGTTAATAGCCTTTCCGAACTGCTGCTGTACGTTGTTTCTTTTCTTCCCCTTTTGTGTGCAGATTGCCCCTTAGCTATATCAAAGACCCAACCACAGTTCTTGTTGTGCTAATGCAGCAGAGGAAGAATATCAGGTCTCCTGAGGGTTGGGAGTTTGGTCAACTCTTCTTTGCAGGGTAGATTTTCAGCATTACAGTATCAGTGTCTTTGAATCAGTAACTATTTTTAGATCTATTAAGATAAATTGAGGTAACAAACTTTTTATTCTCTTCCTAAAATGTCCCCTAGGAAGTAATAGAGAAGGGAACAGTTTTACAGTAGCGCTAGGTTAGGAACACGGATTTGGAGACTGTTAGGTCGCTGCCTAGACTAAGAGAAAGTAGTAGCAAAAGCAAAAAATCTGGATCTGAAAGACAGCATTTGCAGAAAAATGCTCTTCCTAACTTTTACAGAGTGTTCGTATGTGTGAGCTACAAACAACTTAAAAGTGCTTCCGAATTGCAGCTGTGTACACAAATGCCTTTTACTGGGGATTTTTTAATATGAAGTGTGTTTAGTACTAGTAGTGTTTGCCATTGCAGAAGAAAAGCTATGTCAAAGATAAGGCTGGTGCCATGTGAGAGAAGTGGCTTATAAAATTGCCCAAGTCGTTTTGACAAGAATGAAGAATAGTAAGCACCGTGCATCTTGGTCGAGCCTGTTTTTCTTGTTCTAGTTCTAGCTGTGCTGCATAAATCCCAGTAGTGAAGTGGTTGTTTGGAGATCAGACTGGTGGAAAGTACTGAATAAACTTTCAGGTATGGATTGCCTTCCTGGGTGTAAATCGTTTCAGCAGGGAGCAGCATTAGGAAGGAAGCCTGCATCAACATAACACTGTTTGGTGAAAGCATGAAAGAGGATAAGCCTTCTAAAATTTCTTTTGTGCGTACAGCTTAAACTAATCTTGTGCAAGTGCACAAATCCTGAAGTATTTATAAAAGAGGTTATAGTCTATTGCTATTAAAAATCAAGTGCAGTGATGTATTCTGTTGGTAAATACCAATGGAAAAATAATTTCTAAAACGTAGATTATCCCCTCACGTAAACCTTCAGAGGAGCAGAGAGCTTCAATGGGTAGGCGTTTCAGTAATGCTACACAAGGGGAAGCCAAGAAAATCTAAGTCATGTGAGGATCTTTCTCTGTGATGCCACACAATGAGTAAATTGAACTTGCTCAAATCTATTTTGTCCAAGCAACCAAACACAGCAGACACTTTTCAGTTTTCCTCTGAGCTTTTATAGTTCTTTCTGGCACATCACACGTGTATGCATGTGGGGTGGCAGGGTACAACGACACAGTAATCTGAGGTCATTCCATGATGCTCCTTCCAGGCAGAAGTAAGACAGACGAACGTAAAGAACAAGCTCTCCTCAAAACAGGCTACCTCTCTCCCATTCATGTTGATTAGAAATTTCAGTACCAAAACGTTCAACATAAAATATGGATACCATTCATTTTATTTCTTCCGGATATTACTTTGAACTTTAAATCTGTGACATGGCAGCATGGTTTTCCATCCTACACCTCCTGTATGTAATCACGTCAAGCAGACAAATGTCTGATGCGCTGCCCTGCCGCCCTTTCCTAGCAGTTGAGTGAAACAGAGACACTTGGTTCTCGCATGATGGCTTTGGTGGAAGTTGCATTGCGGAGGCACTAGAAGCTGCCAGGAGGTTGCGCTAATGTTAGCGTCATGCTGTGTCCAGGAGTTTGCATGGTTGTCTGTGCTGAAAGTAAAAAGAATCAAATATTTAAACTGGGCATTGGGAAGAGGCTTTTTTTAAATTGTGTTTATGGGATGTGGAGTAGGCAACCCAAATTCAGCGGAGCCTCAGAGCTGGGAAGAGCAGAGGAAGTGGAGTGGCTGGAGGCTGTGGGCAATACTGGGCTTACCTGCTGAAATGCCACTCATCTTTTTAAGGTGAAGGTGCTGGACCGGATGGATGGATCAATAATTCTTTCCATGTTCACTCCCTCTTATTTAGAGAATTTTTAAAAATGTATTACATAATCAATAGAGCTTAATGGCGTCACAGGAGCAGTTATTTTCTATCCAGGAAAAATTCTTTTGGACAGTGTTTGAAATGAATTTTATGTGTCTGAAGCTGAAATGCTTCCTTTGGAAATCATTTACCTACTGTTGCATTGTGCTAAGAGGGAGCAAGGTATGTTCATGCAGTGTTAATATGGATCCCAGTACTAACCCTGTTACTGGTAAAATAACGTTACTAGCGGTACCCCGTAGCTGTTCTCAAAGTGTTAATTCCTCCATCCGAGGGTTTTGTATAATTGGGAAATTAAAAATCGCAGTTACTGCATGACACAGAGCAGCAGATCTATATAACCATCTGGCAGAGATGACGATTTCTTGGCAATGAGGGGGTCTGCTGGCATAAACAGCAAACTGCACAAGACCGAGTAACACCGTGGGTTTTCCTTGGTAAAGCAGTCCCCAACGGGTTCTTGCTACAAGTTTGTCCAGGTTTCTCTCCATTTTGGGTTTGTTCTGCCTTTTGTAGTGGTGCGGATGAACAGAGGAAAACCACAAGCGTGGCAGCGGTTTCAGCTGATGGTATGGAAAAGGAAACGTACCTGCTGAGATTGATGTGATGAGTATTTTATTAATAAAAGAGTTGAGGATGGGAGTACCAGATAGCATATGCGTAACGAGATGTCTGGAATCCCTGCAGCTGCACCAAGTCAATACAAGCACTGAACTCAGCAGAGTTTTTGCAGGAAACTTTAGTTTTCCTTTTATGTGTGGACACGCTAGGCATTCTGATGGATTTTTTTTGGACCTTAAACTACATAAAATAGTTCAACCGAGCAGTCCGAGCAGAAGGACCAGCTTATCCAGCACCCTCAGTGAATCAAGAAACTCATGTCATAACTGAATACCTTTAAGACGGACAAAATGTTGAGTAGGCAAGAGTACTAGCATCCCTACAGCAAATTTAAAGCTGATGAAACTGTTTTTGGATTTGTGGGGTTTTGTCCCTCTTTGTGTTGCATTAATCTGTATAATTAACTTTCAGAGTCTGACACTGAGATCAGCAGCGTTGTAGCGTACTCCAAGATTTGGTGTATTTTTATGGATAATGAGAATATTCAACAATATAGGAGCTAGGTTTTCAGCAGCCCCTGTGTGTGTTTACACACATGTACACATGTATAATATACATGCACACATGTATGCATACTTCAGGGTTGCTTTAATCCTGTGTCTGTGGAGTAAGACAACACAAAGCCAATTGGTGTTGGGAATAAATACCTACTTTGTGCATGTTGTTCTGTAGTTATCATCACAGAGCTTCTCCCAGCTTTCTCTGGTGCTGTTGGTACTGGCTAGCCCTGGAGGGGAGCCTGGGTTAGACCGAGCAGCAGTCTGGCCGCGGGAAATTCCCACGTGACCTTTTTCAGTTCTGTATGTTAAAGTACTTTGGTTTTAGAGCAGCTTGAAGAATTTATTTTTAGCGATTTTAAAAAAAAAATTAACTGAAGAGCAGTCAGCTAATTTGTATTGCCTTGGGGTGGGAGCTGAGTGCCTAATTCAGACCTGTCTGAAAAACATAGTTCTTGTCAAAGCATCTTGAGTATCAAATCCTTATTGAGCACATGACACTTGTAAGAAGCACTTGAGTAAAACTCAGATGTTGCCAATTTCTGCTAATATTGGTGTTTATATCAGCCTTATTAAAAATAAATATACCTAACAAGCTCAGTGATACTAATGCTCACTTGGCTGATCATAGGAAAATGGCTGTGACTGGATATGATCTACAGGTTTATGCTGAAGGGAGAAATATTCATGCAAAAATCCCTTTGAATCCACAGGAGAATGGGTGTTGGAAAGCTAACTATCTGGGTCTACGTGTGGTCTGAGTCTAAAGTGTTCATGTGGGGGATCTACCTGCAATGGTTATCGTGACAGCCCTTTGCAGGGGTCCTTTACTGTCTCCCACCAGACCTGGGAAGAGTTGTGCTGTGCGAGAGCCTACCCACGTAGACCTTTAGTGTCGTGTTGCACCAGCATAGGTGTCACCCATGCCAACGTGTGGTGGCATTGCTTGCTGTCCCAGGCACCCGCTTCCCGCACCTCCAACGTACCTTCAGGCTTTGCCCCGGCTCTGCTCGGCTTTGCGTGCAGTTTCTGAAGACTTCCGTTTGCTTACGGACGTAGGCGCTAAATGGGTTTTAGAGAAGTGCCTGAACGACTCTGGGAGCCATTTCTGGCCATGAGCAGCACTGAGAAACTACTTGCTCTTTAGAGGCTGAAAGATTATTATTATTAGTTTTATTGCTTGTTTGTTGGTTTGGTTTTCTTAAATATGACCTTGAGCAGAGCAACAATCGGGGGAGCCCCAAGTCCCGTGTGTCGGAGCTGCTGTGAGTGTGGACTCTGAAAGGGTTTAGAGGGAAGAGCGTGGGTTAGCTGTCGCCTTTCGGCGAGATTCGGGAGGCAAAGTGCCCATTTGAGAATCCCCTTTGTAGGTCCAGTGCACTCTTAAATGCATTACTGCCACGTGTTTCTTTTAAAATCAAGTTGTACAGAAGGTTGTTGAATGGTGTTGATATGTAAAGCTGGAAATGGAGGATCTGGGCCCTTTGTATTAGAAGTAGTGGGAAAAGCTTAGCTTCAGTGATAGGGCTGAGCCATATGCAGTATGAGAAGACCTATAGCTTTCATCTTGCCAGCTTTTAAAGAGTATTGGTATGCAAAAAAATTTTTTCTTTAGAAATTCCCTATTTTTCAAAAGCGCTAACATTATTATTTTAAAACTTTAATTAAAGTATAATGCCAGTTATTACATTCTAGTCTTTATGTTTAAATATGAATTAACTTTTTTGGTCTCTGGAGAAACAAATGGGAGAAGCCAGAACACAATGAAACCCAGAATGCGGTTGTATATTCTCTTACTGTAGAGCTACGAAGGAGTGACGTTATATGCTGACTTACAATGGGACTTTTAAAAAAAAATGTGCAGTTGTAGATACAGCATACAGCGCCTTTGAGCTCTGTGAAGCTCCTTTCCAATAAGGAGGGCATGCTGTATGTGTTCCAAAAAAATAAAAGATGGCAAGCAAAGAAGGCACAAAATGAAATTAGTCTCCCCATATTGCTGGCTGAATTTGAGAAATAAAAACAACAGATGTCTGCATACACTTTAAAGAGCTTGTTTTAAAAAAAAAAAAGAAAACCAAAAAAAAAAACCAAAAAAACCTCGAAGCTTCAGCTCTTCCCCCCTGCTTCGTTTTAAACACTAATTTAACGTGAGTGTTTTGAGCAGAAAGCTTCTCAGATAGCGATTCCCAGGACTGAACATGCCCCTCGTTTGTTCGACTCTCCCTGTCTAGGCTGTTTTTTTGGCTCAGTGGAAAGAAGAGCTTACAGCTGGGTTATTTCTGAGAAAGGTCTCCCGTACGTCCAGGCCTGCAGGTGTCTGTGCCCCAAGCGGAGAGGTGGCTCCTCTTTGCACTCGCCTTCCAGAGCTCGCCAGGGTACTTTCTGCAGCCAAAGGCTCGAGATGGTCACCACGCTACACTCGTAAGCTGGTCCACAGCACGTGACTGTAATTAAGAAGAAGAAAAGTTTTGGGTCTCTGCAAGTTATAGCCTTTTTCTGAGCTTGCAAGCATATGTGCCTAGCTTTTAAGAGGAGGTTGCGCAGCCAGTTACCAGGCGTGGGTAAATGAACGCAGATCCTGTTGTGGGGCAGCGGAGTCGACTGATTCCTTAGGGGCCCTTCCAGCCTGACTTGCGTCATCTCTTTTATCGTGAGCAGAGTAGTTTTGATGATGGAGGAGGAATCCATTTGTGACATGCAGCTTTAAAATCGGAGCCGAGGGCGCAGAGGTTCCCCGGCCGCGGGAAAGCTGGCGTTGCTGCGGTTCTGCGTGCTCTCCGTCCGTAACGCGGAGCGAACAACGGCGGCGTTGAGGAGCCCGTTTTTGCCCCGCTCGCCTTCCAGCGCACGACAAGAGTGACGGGCCGTCACCTTGATCAACGCTTGTGAAACTTCCCAAATGACGTGACTGCTGCCCTACGCTCAGGGAATAGTTCCCGCTAAACTACGTAGTGAACGCAAATTCATGTAGCTGCCAAACTTCAGTTATTAAAAAAGAAGGCGGGAGAATATCCAAGACTGAGAAACGTCTCTTACGAGTAACAATATACCAGGATCTATTCCCATGGCTCTTTCCAGCCTTTGCTGCTCTTCAGGTTCCTTAAAGCATTTCATGCTGGCTTCTCCGGTACGCTTGCAGCTCGCTCGGAAAGCATTTATAGCTCGCAGTAGCAGCGATCTGTTAAAATCCACTTGGGACTTTGAGACTACTTGAATTCAGCGTGTGAAGTCTGTATGTTCCTGTTGCGAGAGTGCTGGAGCAAATGGTCCCGATTAGTTTAAGTAGAAAATATCGAACACAGCATAGAATCGGCTTCCTATAAGCTGGCTGGGTTAATATGTACATTTATTAGCTTAGACAAACAGTTCCCTGTGCTGGGAGAAACGGTGAACTCGATTTAGACACTGGCTGCATCATTGTTCATGGGAAATGCGTAAACAAGCCTGTGCTGAATGCAATGTGATTGCTAAATAATTGTGCCTTTTGGAATAACGGGATTTCTTTTTCCCTGCTGCCCCCAGGGAGGTGTTCAAAATAAGTGCGAGTTCTTTATCATAAATATATTTAGATATATAGTTATACAGTTAACAGGAATCCAGCTCTGTTCTTCCTGTAGTTTCCTGTCTTAGTGTCAAGGCTGAATATAACATGTTCCTGTACTTAGAAAAGCTGCTGAAGTGGTGAAATTCCCATCCAGAGAATGACTGCAGCCAGAGAGTAGCAGCGTCACCGCGTTGCCAAACTAGTATTAATTACGACGCTTATTACGTAGATGCACAACTACTTAAAGCTTCTGGGAAATGCCAGCTTCATGGAACATGAGCCCCAGCAGCAGAGAGATCTTGGGGCTACGCTCGACCCAGGGCGCTGCGTGCGAGCGAAGCCGGCTTTGCTTTCGGCTGTGCAGCAGCTGCAGGTATTCGAAGCCGTTGCTCTCCATCGGGTGCGGAGTTTGACTACGTTCAGGGGAGTGCTGGAAATAGTAAAAAAAGTATTCAATCAAAGCCAGGTTTTTAAATATGCAGCTTTTCTAACGTACTTCCAATAACTTTAGTTGTGAAGGACTTATGTGGTTGGCACCTTTTTTTTGTTTTATTCCTTTTTAAGCCTTGTAGGTATATTAGATATGCACAGTATGGGGTTTGTTAGCAACATCTTACTACGCTTTATCTAGTTAAACCATAGCTGTAGGCCAGTTAGATATGACCGTGAGTGGTTTAACGACCTTTTATACATAAGAGGAGAAATCATGAAATTGAATAACTTTTCATATGAACGACAAAATTTCTGCTTATGCATGAGTTATTCCATCTCAGTGAAAAGCAGCTGGACAGTGTTAATTCTCTTTACACTACGGGAATCAGAACACTTGCAAACTTGGGCGTATCTGACGTGGTTCACCTCCGCTTGTGTCCGGAGCTGGATGTCACTCAACCTGTGCCGTTCCCCTCTTAACAAAGTTGTCATCTTTGTGCTGGTTGCTGTGTTCAAAAGGCGAAAAAGAATTTGTGAATCTAGAACAGATCTTTACTGAGCTATTTTTTTTATGATGAAAGGGAAAGTAGATCAGCAGGAATTAGAATTTATTCTAGGGCTACAAGCTAGAAGTGCATTTTGAGAAGAGTTGGCTGGTTGGGGCAGGGGTGGGGATTAGGTGTTAGAGGCCTGATACCAAATATCCAAGAAATAGATATGTTCATGTGTATATTGTGACAGTGCAAAACACTACCTCTCTAGATTTGCAGGATATATCTATGTTCTTATTTCCTAGGCTGTTTTGCACTGTATAATAGGATGTTTTTTTAGTAGTTTACATAAGAATAACTGCAAGTCTGTGGAAAGAGATAAGGAAAATAACTGCTTTTTAAAGGAAGTTTGCTCAGAAGTGAATGTCTGAAGTGAGGCAAGGCAAATGCTGTTTGAGAAGATCCTCAAATCCCACCAGTGGAGTGATAGTCCTGGGCAGATCCTCAAAAAGTCTTTATCCCTGTCCAGAGTCCCCCCTGCTCTCTTCCACGGGTGATTTTCTTTTTTTTGCAGCTATTCTAGCGGACCTTCCTCTCTCTCCTAAATCAGCAATTTCTGCCATATGCCAAACCGCATCTTTACTTTCTTGTTGACTGTCACTATGGACACAGTAGGTCTCTTGTGGGGTTTGCTTTCCCTCTGAGCTGAACCTCCATCCTTTGTGCAGTTGGTCCATTTGTGTGGCCCAAACAGTAAAACTTATGGTCGCCTGAAGCAGGGTAAATGAGCTTGGCCAAAAGGAAACGAGCGCAGCGAGCTTCGTACTGAGCTCTCCAAGGTTACTGTGAGTTTAGTGGAGACCACTGGAGTCCGTGAAAACCCTTGGACTTAGAAGTTAGGTGGAGTTCCTTCTCTATCTTACTGAAAACAAAATGAAATAAAATGCAGACAACCTCTTCACTATCACAGTTGCTAAATTTCTTCCAAATTAACTCTGGCTTTTGTAAATTGGAATTGAGCAAGTGTTAAAAAATGCTGAAGTTCATTATGTTTTGGAAGCAGTTGAGTTCAGTATCTTATCACAGGTGATACCCAAGATTTGCACATAACAGTCTTAAGGAGAAGCTCCTCTTTTAGTCACTAAGGACTGGCCAGAACAAACCTAAAGAAAAATTTGCTTAAGGTTGTAAACCTGGGCTGAGTGCTAAGCCTTGAAAATAAATGGGCAAAAAAGCTTGCATATTTTGGTCCTCTAAGTGTGTTTCAAAATGGTGAATGGAAGTAAACAAACTGAAATTTTGGCAGTGATGGGAAAGAGGATGCATTTTTTCTCTTTCCTGAAAATTGACTTAGATATTTTGGTGGTGAGGTTCTGACTTGATTTTATTACGGGCTTTTATTTGGGCCTGTTGTAACATAGTTTTATTTTGATCTTTCTGGAACTAATTTCAGTGCATCATTGTACCAAAACCTCAAATATATTATTGTGACTCTGTAGTGTTGAGATTCATACAGATTTCTCCTTTAGGACAAAAGGACTCAGACCTTGTTGCTGTGATGACAGTCTGTCTGCATAATTTTTTCTAGGTTCTTTGGAAAGTTCCCAGAATAAGAGAAGAGGAAAAAAATAGTTGTTGATTCAAACCATTGTCCTTTTTTCCTTGCAATTTTGGAAAGAAATAAGAGAAAATTGAGATGAGGAAGTCTTTTTGCATAACTAGCTCTTGGGCCTCGGTCTCAATAGATAAACAAAAAAAAAAGTAGTAAAATACAGCAAAAATAGAAAACGTGACTTCTAGTCCTGACCTGTACTTGTCCCCTCTCTGGAGAAGACTGTAGTACTCTATCAGTCATTCAGAGACCCTTGTGCAAATGTCAAGCTATTTTTAAAACGTTTTCAGCTGCCTTTTCCACAACAGCCTGAGAAAAGATGTGTTGCTTGGCAAAGTCAGGCTCCTGGAGAAGGTGGGACGAGGTGGGGGAAATAACCCCAAATGGCGAACAGCAGAGGCGTGCAAGGACGAGCCCTTTTGGGAGCCCCGGATGGGGTGGCTGGGGTTCGGCGGGGTGGCTTCGGGCAAGCAGGAGTTGGCATCGATCTGGGCAGAAGGCCGTGGGGAAGCTTGGCACCATGGCTGTGCTCGTAGTGTTCATTGTACCCGCGATTCCCACCTCACTCCCCAGTGATGTCTCCAAAATAAGTCCAATAATTCATATTTTCATTTTTTCCACCAAATTTCACTTGGGGAACTGTACATATGCAGTCCTGTTTACCAGAACAGTTATCGCAGTCTCATAGCACTGTGAGTTGTGCTCTCTCACTTGGGTAATTTTCATTTCTTTATGCTTAACTTTTTGAAATGGCCTTTTACAAATTGCTTGTTGGATAAAAAGAGTTGGACTCTTATTGCACTGAGCTGATGGGAACGTAGGTCTGACAAAACAGGGTTTGTTTGAAGTCTGGAAATGAATCGTTTAATAGTTGTGTAGTAAAGGTTTGCTTGTTTTTCTGTTCGGGTGTGGGGTTTTTTATCTTCTCCAAAACCAAGATACCAGCATGTTGGCATCTGGTAAATATGCTCTTTAATGTGAGGTTATTTCTTTTGTGACATTTTCAAAATCTTTATTTGATTTCCACAGCCACCTTCCCCACTGATTTGTGTGGATTAACTGAACAAGAATTGGTTGGCTCTTATGTGTGAAAAATTTATCTTTGGAGATAACATAAAATTATGCTTTTTAAAGAAAAATGGTGGTCATCTCTTTCCTGAGTTCAGCTTATTAAGAAAAAGCAGGTGGTACTCTGAGGCAGGAGAGTTATGGAGTCAACCACTAGGCTGAGCAAGTCCCTGCCAGACATGTTGCATGAGCTGAACCCAAAAGATTTTCTGACCTCCCAGGGCTATGGGAGAGGCAAAGCCCATTCAGAAGAAAGCTTGATTTTTTTTTTTCTTTTTTTGCGTATAAATGCACACAATTGTAAGATACAGGCAGTTGTATGGCCAGTTGTACCCTGGCCATCAGTGAATAGGCATGGACATACCAGCTCTTTCCCCGGGACATACTGTGTCACCATAACTAGGCAGACTGGAACTTGGAGAATCTCTTTTCAGTGCCCATCTACCTGAGTTATCTGCTGAGAGACCTTGAACAAGTCACTGCTCCCTGCAGGTTCCTCATGTAAAGCCTGCTGTGCTTTGAGAGGTGTAAGACACAACTAAACTTACTTTGTGAGTGTGGATGCTGCAGTAACTTTTTTCCACCAATAACATTATGGCAGAAGTCCATCATTTGCCACTGCAGGCAACAGATGTGCAAGGTGTGATGAGAGCTGATCTTTCAGCCCTGGTCTGGAGCTAGAAGCTGCACAGCTGTCCCTAGGCGGAGCAGGATGCAGGTATCATCAAAAGGATGTGTTTAGGAAATAATTACAGAGATGGTGGGGGAAGCCGGTGAGAACAGAGTCACGGCAGCCAGTGCAGGATGAAATTTCAGGAGGAGGAGCATGGCCAGCCATGCTGGGAATGGTTGATTGGCAAGATCTGTAGGCTAGAAATAGTCTTCACATTCAATTTTTGGCAAACACTGATGATTGTAATGATTCCCTGCTATCTCTCCTCCACCTTTTGCTTGCTTATCACAAGCTGCTTTTCTTTATTGTCTTCTGATTTCCCATAAATAATGTTTGTAGAAAAGGAATAGGGAAAAAATGACCCCTTCGAATAAGGGGTTAGAGCTAACACGTTCCATGCAAATGTTCTGTCTTTTTGAGTAGCAAGTCCTTCTCGTGATGCTGAGCTCCTGCAGTCCCCTGTGGCATTGCCCCTGTCCCTTCTCCTGTAAAAGCCACGCGCTCGGGTGTTTCACAGCTTTAAGCTGGCCCTGTCTTGGAGGCCATCCATTAGTGTTCATGAGGAGCACTTGTCCTTGCTTGTCCTCTTCCAATGCTTCCATGGACAAATAGAAGCGTTTTCCATGGGAGCATTAGATGCCTGAATTGCCTGTTGAGTCCTGCTTTGCTAAACGAGCTGGGAGTTTCTCTTTGCTTCAGTAGACCCAACTTGAAAAGTGCAGGGATTTCTCTGGGTATATCTAGCACTAGTTTGCCTCATAAAGTCAATGCCAAAAAGTAGCTGTTGCAGTATGGGGTGTGTGTGTATGTCCTCTGTACTGGGGAAGGAGCATCTTTATGTCCTCGTCTTGAAGGTAGCACAAACTGTGCTAAAGGCACTATTGTGCCTAGTTATTGATATTTAAAGGCAAATACACCTTTATTCTATTTAGGATCTAAATTGTTGAGGTCATGTAAAACGGCCATGACCTCTGAATTAATATGACAAATTTTTGTTTGATCTTCCAATATGTATTTCTAAAATAAATTTGGCAGGTGGAGCTGGAACAGTGACTTTCTTACCTCTCTTCCTTGTGTAAATTCTTTGTAGGATATTGCAGCTCAGCAAGGCTATGTGGCATTAAATTTTCTGCAGTATGCTTCTATGCAGTCAAAGCCAACTGAAATTATTTCATATCTTGAATAAAAGGGATTATAATTGAAATCAGAGCTTTCATTAAAAAAACAAATTGATTTAGATAAAATTATTTTTCCTGGGAAAAGTGCAAAATAAAATTAAGTGACTTGGCTTAAAATTTGTATTTTTAAACCTGAAAAATGAAATGAGATTAATGTATCAAATTATTTGAGAAATTAAACATGATTTACATCAAAATGCGGGTATAATATTTTGCATGCATGAAGTGCTTTTCTAGAAATATGAATTGGCTTGCCTGCACCTTGCTCTAGTGCTTACCATAAGAACTCTTCAACGGATAAATATGAAGAGTTTTAGCATTTTCCCAGTGAGAGTTTGGATTTTATTTCTTGAACCCGCAGTTGCAACCACACGACCTATTCTCTGAAGGGAAAAAAAATCCAATCGGTTTTGACAGTAGTGAAGAAGAGAATGGATGGGAGTAAGGTTAGCAGTAGTCGTTCCGCTCGCCCTGCGGGGCTGGGGCTGGCCCTGCCGCGTCTGCACCGGGCTGCCGCGGGAGGCCTGCGAGGCTGCCCTGCTGTCTGCAAAGGCTTTATTTAGCCCGTGGACCAGCCCAAGTCATGTGTGAAAACTAAAATCATCCTATGAGTGTTTTTAGGCAAACCACCTGGGATGGGTAAAGTAGATGTTGTTAGTGCCTAAATGTAGTCGGGGACTATTTTTTCGTTGTTCTAGTCTTTTGGGAGATTTTTTTGTTTGGTGTCTTTGTCCCAGGGACAGTCTTGTAACTTGCTAATTCAGGTTCTGTTCAGAAAACTTTTTCTGTATTAGACTTAATTTTTAGTGAAGCCCAGTTCAGCCGTTTTTTTTCCCCTGTTACATTTACTCCGAGCTCTCCATTTGAAAGCTTTCACACTGTGATTGGTCAGTCGTTTTGTGAGCTCTCCCTGTTCTGCTGCTCCCATGCTATCGGCTGAGGACATCAGCTGTGTCTGGCTGGCTCGCCACCGTTACAGCTGTGGCCTGATCTGTTGCTCTGTTTTCTCATGACTTTCCAGCTGCTCCTAGGGGGTCCTACCGAGGGATGGCTTGGCTTCTGAGAATGAAGAAAATATTCCAAGGAAGTCATCTGAGAGAGACCAGACATGCCCTTCTGGTTTTACACAACCAGAATCTCCACTGCGATCAGCAGGAGTCTTGTTTTTATTAGACCTGCAAAGTTTGAGTCTTTGCCTTCAAAAGAGAAGGATTAAAAACGCTGATAGCTCGTGAGTGTGATAAGAAAATGTTTGTGAGCAGCTCTTGGATAAAAGTTCAAACTCTTGTTCTGAGGAACCTGAAATCTACTCTAGTCTCTTTTTTCCATTCTGCTGCTTTTCTGTGTTCCCTTTCTCCTTCACGCAGCATCCTCTTTGCGTTTGCCTTCGGCCCTGGTAGTTCTTTTTAAAAGCAGAAGTGATATTTATTCAGTGTTTGTAGTTAAGTCTGCTTTGTGTCTTTGTTGTGCCGTATTATCTTCAAATGCATCATTGAATGCAATGCGGAATGTCTCTTTGGCTATATATCTTTTTTATGTGGGGCAGCAGACTGTTAACTTTGCTCATCTGCATTCGAAACAAAATGAAAACGAGGAGGAAGAAGGAGGAGTTCAGCCAAGGACAGAAGGATTAGCAAGCAGGGTAGTGCTACGTGTTTAGGTTCGTACTCTGCTCATCCCTGCCCATCAGTCCTGCAACTCTAGTGGCGTTTCATAGGACTGCTGCTCTCGCGTTTGTGGGGCCAGTCAACGAGTAAATCGGAAAGACTAAATCCTAAATGTCCTGGTTAGGAGGAGCGGAAGAGAGATCACCAACCTTATCCTCTGGCGTTTAAGGACAAAGGCGTGTTTCTCTTGTCTTCAGTGTGCTGATGGAGAAAGGGAGGGTTCCTTTTTCTTTTCTTTTGGGGAGCAAATAGAGGAATTGATCCAAAGTCCACGTGGTAGGACTACTGCTTGCTTTGGCTAGTGGGATGATATTAAACATCTGAATTGTGGCTGGAGAAGCAAGAGGAACGATCACTGTACCTGGTGCTGAGGTGAAGGATATTTTGGCGAGGCCTGGGCTGGGCATTCTCCAGCCTCTGTGAACTGGCTGCTGAGCAGTGAGGAAATGCTGATTCTGGGGCCGCGTTGAAAATCAGAACGTGGGAACCTGATGTTGCAGGCCAGAGAGATTGGACTACTTTCCTTCAGGTAGATCTTCTATGTGAAGTTATCGGTTAACTGGAGCGGAACCTGGATCTTCCATGTTGATGTCCCAGCTACCAGGCTGCAGTGTTTCTCGACCAGTGAATTTGTATGCATTTCTTGCAAAGTAGTACTCTTCTGGGTGGTGGTGGAGACTTCAGAATGGCCAAGTTACTGCTTCAGGCAGATACATGCAATGAGAATTTTAAGTTCATATCCTGGTCCTAATGCAGTAAAACTTTGAATACTTGCACGGTGCTAATGCTACCTATGCAATTTATTCAATGGCTCTTTGAATTGGTGTGGTGCTGTGCTCCAGAAAAACGTGAGCCTGGGAGCCCCTCCGCTCGCAATCGTCCCTGTGCGTACTGCCTGACCCGAAGGGTGCTTTCCCAAAATGCGCAAGCTGAGCGTTTGCCTGCGGCCTGGTGCGCCTACTCTGTCTGAATGTTTTCTTGTTGTTAACAGAAATAATTACCCACAAAAGGGGATAATTTGAAGAAGTCAGTTCTTAGTTATTAGAGCAGTTTGTTCTCTGAACTGAATGCATGCCTACATGTTTCGTGAGCAGGCTCCTGGGTGGTTCTGCATTCGTCTGGACACTGAAAACATGGTGCCTAAGCCTTCCATAGTGTCAAAACCTCAGTTAATTCTTGAGGAAAACCAAATTCTGTGAAACAACTGTTTTTTTTAATTTTACATAAATAAGCACAGAAAATCGAGGAGGAGTATTATAGGTTTTTCCTTATGGCAAATTATTACCACTAAATTGGGATATAACAGGAAAAAAAAATGCTACAGTATCTGGATATCAAAAGCTGTGCTTGAAAAGTTCATAAACCCTGTATATTTTTTTTTATGCTCCATCTTTGGTTCTGGGGCCTCAGGCTGTTATAAGAAGATTAAACCTAATTAGCAAGTCCTTAACCTTTAAAAAAGATAATTACTTTTTTCTAAAATCATACAAATAATTAATATGACATTAAAACATAAGTATATTTACTAGACCTGAAAAAATACTTCTACAATAACAGAGATACAGAAACATGATTTTCTTAAGAGTGTTTTCTCACTTTTTTTTCTTAAAGTTGAGCCTAACAAATATATGTGCTTTGGCGATCTCTTCTCTCTGATGTATTTTACACCTTATCTTTAGTTTTGGTGGGTAACTCCATCACTGTTTTATCAGCAGCAGGCAGCACACGGGGCAGGACTGTGTGGTTGCAGCCCTAACGCCACTGTCCTCCTTTGGCCAGGCGAATGCTCTTGCTCCATTGGGGTCATCTGTGTTGTGTTTGGGGCTGCTCATGCATATAGTAAAGTAAAGAGAAGAAAGCGCTCTAGCCCCTAGATTTCTCCAGAATAAGAAAAAGGAAGCTTTATGGAGTCTTAAATTTTTCATCAGCAATGAGCTACTGTGAGAATACCATTTCAATCAGGAAGCTGACCAAAATAAATTTTGTAGGTACCATGTTCATCTTCCCGTGTTTAGAAAGAGTTTTCTTTATAAATCATGAGTAACAAGTGACCTTTTGCAGCAGTGCGCTTGGCTTCTGCAGCACGTGGTGCTATTGAAATTACCATGTGCAAACATCAATCCTGTTTTTGATCAACAAAAATAATAGTAGCGGAAGCTGGATTACAATGTGAAGGACAGGCAAGAAACAAGAGCAGGGGCCTGGGGTGCTGTGAGTCGGGCAAGCGAGTGGAGGGCTCTGTGCCAAGACTCATTGGCACTCGGGTGTGTAGCCTGGGGCTCGGCCGTGTTGGTGGTTGGGTCGGTGTGGAGCATCTGAACTGGCGTGTGGCCAAGGTGTGCCGGTGACCGTCGCAGATGAGGGAAACGCGTGCAGCATCTCAAATCAGCACTTAGGGCAGGGCTTGCTCGCCTGAGGCTCTTTAGTGCTCGGGGCATGTTTCCAGCAGGTCCTGTGTGACGTTTGCCCGTGTCTCAGATACTTTGCACGTTTCAAAGGATGCACGTGTTTGGGCATGTGACTCTCATTCCAAGTAGTTTCTTGGCCGAACTACTCGTTTTTAAAAAAAAAAAAAAAAAAAAAAAAACACTTGTTGTATTGACCCCGAGTTGCATGCTTGAATCTCTACGTCCTGCCTGCGTGAGTCCCTCCTGCCCCAGGATGCCTGGACGAGCGCAAAGTAAAAATAGTTTCAAGGAAAGCAGTGAGCGGAGTAGTTTGGGAATAGTGAGAATGAATGAGCTGAGCAAAGCAGAAAGACTCAAATCTGCTGTTCCTTTGCCCGAAGAAGAGGGGCTGGAGGGGAGGAATGTTCCTGCTCTTAAAATATGTAGAAGGCTGCTGCAAGGAGGGGGCAGGGAGATGGGAGAAGAAATAATGGGCTTAAGATATACTAACTCAGCATCAGTTAAATACTAGGAAGTTGTTGCTGATTAAATTAAGTGAGGCCTGGAAGAGGCTGCCTGGGGCGGCTGCAGAATCCCCACCATCGCAGATATTGCAAGATAGATTGGATCTGCTAGGGTGACACTGCACCCCTGTGTCTGTGCAGATTTGGGATCCCTCCTAGGGTGTTTTGTGTAATTCTGCAATAATATCAGGAAGCTAGAAAGGCTCAAAAAGCTGCCCAGCAATGCTTTCCCAGTGCGCAGAGCACCAAATAAATAAAATCCCTCTCCTGGGCAAAGGCCCCACTGCAGTCAGTACGGTGAGTTACTTAACATACCTTTTCACAGGTTTCACATATGCAATCAATGTGCTAAATAACATCAGAATTTGCTTTCTTTAATAACATCAAGGAAGCATAAGTAAATGTTGTTGTAGTACCCAAGCGCCTTAGCTTTCCTTGAAAGAAGCAGTTGTTGGATTCGGCTTGCATCAAAGGCACCCAGGGGCAGGAATTACCTTTTTGTGATGATATATGAACTTTCCCCACCCAGGGACCAGATGGAGGATTTCTCTGCCCAGATTCACCTGCGGGAAAAGCAGCTGCTGAAGGACTCCCTCTCGATCTGGAAATACTAGAAAGCGAGGTTGTGCCGTGGGATGCTCCAGCACCAGCAATATAGACGTGAAGGGATGTTTTTCTTAAAGGACTAGCCAGACTTTGCCAAAAGGATGGGATTTGAGGTTTTGCTCCCTCCACCCCACCCTCCACTCTTTTTCTTTTTTTTTTTCATTTGCATAATACTGAGGAAATGAAAACTGCTGAAGGCTGGGGTACGGGTGCTGCCCTGGAGAAAGGAGCCCCGTTCCTGCCTGGCACACCAGGCTTCTGGTCCTTCTCCTGGCCCTAAATAGGGCACGGCATTTTACCATCGCCTCACTTTGCGTAAAGTACATCAGGGACACCTAATATGCACAGACTGAGTGCAGCTTAAGTCCACCTACAGGTTTTAGCTAGTGTATATGATTAGTAGATAACTTTAGATTTATTTTAATCTATTTATCTTTTTTTACTTTAGATATTTTTTATTTATAAAGTAGTAATTTTTGTATACATTTGAGTTGCATGATTCCTTTTTACACTTGCTGAACTTGTTTGAACGTGTAACTGGCTAAAAATGTTTAAAATCAATGAAGTGGTGACATGAGCAGTTATTGTTTTTAACAGAAATGTTGAACAGTGACCTAAGGACAAAAAAGGTTCGGGAGAAATTTAATAATAGTTCTTAACATAAACACTGAAGTCCACTTCTGAATTGAAGGCCTGGACTGTCAAGGTTTTGTTTTAATGAAGAAATGAATATCAACACAATGTAAAGTCGCACTTCTCAGATTCCCTTTGATCTGGGACTGACAGAGGAGGGATTTCAGACTGTTTGGCTGAATCATTGCTTTTTCCTCTTAATTTTTAAGCCCATAATACTGGCAGTGACTATTTTTCCATTCTCTTTGCTAAGAAAACAGATGAGCGTTACCTCTGCCTTGGATACTACACACACTTTTCAGGCTGGGTGGGAGGAGATGCCAGTAGACCTCTGGGGAGCTGGAGGTTGAAGGCACCACCTTGACTATGAGCTCTCTGTTGGCTGGAGGGCTGTTTCAGAGCATCCTAGCTGCAGACTGTGTTTCCGCATTGGCAACGCTGTTAGCTGCTGGCATGGCAGAACTGATGATAGTTCTTTGGGGTTGTGGGTTGGTTGGGCTTTTTTCTCCCTTTTTGATATTTGCTAGGGGAAAATCTAGTGAATGGTAGTAAAAGCTGTAGAAGCGACCTGAATTTTAGTGTGAGATCTGCAAAGTACCGATTTTGGTATCCAGCAAGCTATGCACATCTGGCTGCAAACCACATCTTACACTCTGTGCAAACCTGGGTTAGGAAGGGGTTTATAACAAAACATAGCTTTTCCAAGTGCTCAGCATGGGTAAAAGATAGACACAACTGTGATTATTTCCACAGGCTGTATCCCGTGCTTTAAAATGTAATGTTGTCAGCATGTAATATACTGTTATATTGTTGTCTTTTGGTTTATATGTTGGTTAATTTTAGTATTTTGGTGCTTGCTTTGTAGGACTTGGCCCAGGACACAGGCAAGCAGTTGCTCTGGGTGATTTGATGCTAATCCCTCTGTTTGACGTTTCTCCTAGGAAATACTCTAGTCTTTTGATGTCTAGGACTTGTGGAGCTTTTCTTCTGCGTAACCAGTCCAATAAACGTGACATCATCTTTGTGTCTCCAAGAACAGAGAGAAAGGCAGGAGTTTTCCCTTGGCAGCATGATGGATAGAGGTTTATTCTGAGTCAGGATTGTCAGGTTCAGTTTCTTAGGGGTAGCGGGATAGATCTCAGTGAAGACTGCTGTCGGAAGTAAACCCATGGAGAGTACTTCACCTGTCATTATTATAAATGTGAGTGTGACTTTTACCTTTGAGTCATTAACTCGGCAGGACACGTTTGAACTTCACGGCATCGCAGAACATAAAGAAGAGGGAAAAAGAGAATTAGTGAGTATCTAGGGCATCTTCTTGTCAATGCAGATTTGCGAGTTCTTAATTGAAAACTTAATTTCCTAAAAATGAGTTTTAGATCTTGGCTGGTGAAAGGTTTTGAGAATTTTAAAGATGTTCAGCCCAAACCAAAGGAATTATATTGTTGCTTCTTTTGCTTTCAGAAGATGCAATCAGTATAAGTAATCGTTAAGAAGGGAAGTCCATATGTGCATTTGGACATGCGGGTGTGTGTGCATGTTAGTGGCTGGGGTGCTGCCTGCTTTTATCAGGCTATGCATAGCTTTCCTATACATTGTTTTTGTGAGAACACTCATAGCAATGACATAACCGTAATACACAGAATACTATTAAAAATATAGACTTCAAACAGGCTGAAATGAATCTCATTGCAGCATCTGTAGTTGGTTTTATTAAAAGCAGTTTAAATTCCCCTGCCTGGAGCAGGGTGGAATTACAGAGATGGGCTGCAGAAATTTACATTTTAATTGAGGCAGAAGACAAAATAGGGTATGGTGCAGCATTCACATATTATGAGAAAGAATAAATAAGATATGTATCAGCTGGGAGAAAAGAAATGACTGGTCGTTTTTCACTGCCTCCTATGCTATATTTTCAAACGCTGCAATGAGCAGTACTGGGCTTGTTTTGTTTGCTCCATATCATATTGCAACAACCAAAGCTACCCCTGTTGGGCAAGTTATTTATTTCAAATTCTTTTAGAAAAACAACACCAAGCACCCAGCATAAGGTGGAGCATGTATCTGTGACCTGTCCATGGATGCATTTGAAAGAAAAAAGTTGAGGAGTTTTTACAGTTCTGCATGCTCTGAATAATTGACTGTAAATTTTGAGGGCTAGTTTCTAAAATGTATTGAAGATTTTAGAAGGATGACCAAAAGCCGCTTTGATGTGACTGGGAGCTTTTGTCTAAGTGTAGTTGGTTTTATGTTGGATTTGCTTTGAATCCTGAAGACTGTTCTCCATGGTGGCTGGAGAACAGATCCATATTGTTTCTCTTCTTTCTTTTTTTTTTTAATTGCAGTACACTGAAGATTCATTACATCTAATGTTACTGCTAGCATGATAGTAAGGTCCAGGATTAGCACTTGAAAGCCATGGCATGCTATACATATAGTCCATACTATACATATGTGCAAAATGACGAGATGCAGCCTTTCTAACCTGCTTAGCATTTAAATTGGGTAGGCAAAGGCTGGGGGAAAAAAACCAGGCTGTGGTTATGGGTCCCATTGTCACCCATTAGGTCAGGAGCTGAACCAGCAGCCAGAATCCAGCTCTCCTGCTGCCAGTGCAGTCACTTTCTTTGAATAGTGAAGTTTTCCCTCATCTTGCATGATTATTTTGGTTCAATTGATGCTTTTAAAAAATTTATTGAAGCATTTTTTTCCTTGATATCAGGATAGTAAGTTCACATCAGGTTCTGGGGTTTTAATACTGAAGCATAAACTTAGGCCTACTATGTGTCATTGTGCAATCCATGCAAAGTGTCTCCAGTTTGATGGAGGCCATTGGATACTATTGTAATGCAGATAGCGTCTGGAGGCACCCAAAATACCATACCAGTCTAACAGGCAATATCTAGAAGTTTTTCATGGTATTGGGAAAAAGAGACAGTCAAAGATTTTGAAAACAAACAAAGAAGCCCACCAAACAAAACCCCAAGTTTTTCCTTCCTTTTTTTTCAAATCAGAAGGACTTTCTACCTTGGATCTTCCTAAGGATGGTGGCCCAGTGGAAGCCTCTCTGCTGGGCTCGCTGGTAGGACAGCGCAAGTCGTGGGTCAAATTGGGATAAACCAGGGTGGGCAATCCAGTATGAGGTTCCTGGGGTTGGTCGCTGAACTTGAAGCCTGGATTGATGCTGCTGAGGCTGCAGCAGGTCCAGGCAGTTATACTGGCACTGTATCGTCAAAGAAAGAAAATGAGGGTTTTCACCTCCGTGACTGCGGTCTTTGCAGCTCCTCCAGGATTTGGGCAGATGACTACTTTCCCTCTCCCGTATTGTGACCGCTAATGTGGGAAAAAAGCCCAACTTGTAAAACTGGAGAGCCTTCCAACTGTGGTACGTGTTATGTATCAGCCTAAGCAGGGCCTTGCTGTCATAAGCTTTCCCAAGCTGTTACCTTCTGAAAGGCCTTCAGGGTGAAACAGATTTGCATGAAGACCCTGGAGGAAGCGACACAAGCGTCAGCAGCGCGTGGTGGGGACTGGCTCCTCTCTTCCCAGAAGAGGAGGGAATCGTGCAAACAGGACTATGTTGTCACTACTGATCAAACTGGAAACCTGTTAAATAACAGTACAGTCCCCTGCCACATATATACATGGCACAGTATGTGTGTTTTCTAGGCTGCTCTTGAGAAGGAAATGAACAGATGAAGGCTCAAGAAGCTGGCAAATGACTTCCTCCATGTGTGCGTTCCTTATGGCTGCCCTAGAAATGACTAGTTCGTACTCATTTGGATCAGTGCAAGTGCTTTTAAAAAAAAAAAAAAAAAAAAACACAACACCCTTTGTACTGGCAATCCCAGAGATAACTTCTCTCTTTTAATCCTCCATGTAGCTTATTTTCCCTTCTTAAAGGGGGAAAAAATCATTTCCCACATTTTTGTCTTGAAAGGATCTTTCTTGATGTGATTATAAAAAATAATAATTTTCCTGCTTTTAATCCCCTGAGTTCTGACCTTCGTTGTCTTTGATCCAAACAGCTATTCCAGTGGGAATTTAATTTTGATGTGGTTTCAGAATTTGGCTTCCTGCTGACTTTTAAGTTGTTAGTGTTAAACATGACCAAATTGCCAGCACTGTGGTGCTAATTAACATCATCGGGAGAACATGCTTTTCCCTCCAGTTAACCCCAAAGGTGGCAGCTGAATCCAAAGGCAGTTGTCCAAACCACCTACCTAGGTCGTCAGTTGGGCTGTATTATTCTTGTCTTTGTGTAATTACAATGGGTCCTCTTCACCGTTCAAATTAAATGGAGAGTTTTTATTCCCCTCGAACACTCTGCACAAGGATGTCTCCATCTACGTTGTTGTTCCTCAAAATATCCTGCTTTGTCCTTTTGCTGCAATGAAGATGTCAGGCCATTCAGTTAATTTCTGTAATTCTTCTCTTTCTGCCTTCTGACATGCGCGTTAAAACTTCCAGCCTCAGTGGTTTCAATTCCTTCTTGGAAATGCGTTTCCTTTGGGGATGCTCAGAATGTCACTGCAAGTTTGATTCCTTGAGCAACTTATATCTTTTACTGATACATTATTCTTTTGCATTTCATTGCATTGTCACCTCATTTTTCTCTGCATTACAAATCAGTCATTCTTTGGGTTAAAACAAGAAACTGGGTATGAAACAGCACAGATTTTTTGGTAATTTGGTTTTGGGGTGTTTTTTTGTCCGTTTGAAAGGGATCTAATGGTTCCCCATTCAATCTCGGATTTTTTTCAAGGCATCCATTCTTCTTTTGGTGGCACTGCACTCATGCAATTTGGCTAGCTTGAGCCAAAGACTAGTTGCAAACCTAAAAACTGGCTGGATAGTGTGGTGTATGATGGAGATCCTGCTGTAAGTGATCCAATGATTCCCTTGTTCTGGAGTGGAAATGCTCCTCTAAAAGATAACAGCTCTGAAATTTCTGTATGTTTTAAATATCCTATTGGCTATTTTCATTTACCATGATAGATTTGTCATCAGGTCATAGTATGATGGAAAGATTTCTAAATACATTGAATGACATTATTTTATGTCCCCAAGGACAGTTGTATTTTCTCATCTGGTTTGATAAGGAGAGATTTAAAAAAGTTTCTAGAGCCAAATGTAATTGTTTTGTAATATGTACTAGGGAGCATAGAAGTTTAAAAACTAATAATAATGCAAAGGAATAACATGGTATTGAAAGGAGCAGATAACCATAAAGATATGATGTCTGTAGTCCAGTCTTTATCTGATGATAAAATGATTCTATTCCTTCCTTTGACTCCTCGCATGCTGGTTCTGCAGAACGGACAATTTCTTGATCAAGGTCTTGATCAAAAGTATGAAATAGCTTCAGTCTCAGGACTAACGTGAGACAACACCTGTGATGATGTTTGGTCAACAGCCTACAGCCCACAACCTGATGGACAGTGATGCTGGAGCAGGTGGAGCTGGGAGGTGTGTTGCTTTTGGTGGGTGCAGGCTATGCAGTTTGACTGTGTCTCCTTGCAGTTGTCTGCTGCTGGGGGCTGCTGGTTGCCTTAGCCCTTGGGGCATAACACAGTTTTCCACTGGCCACAAATCCAACAAGTCCTGCTGAGGCTTGCAGGATGGGACAAATCTGTAAGCTGGTGTGTGGGTTGTTTTTGTTTGTTTTGTTTTTTAGTACTCTTGTAGGTAGGGACATAGGACTTGTGCCTGACCTATTCATGGAACAGCCAACAAAATGCAAGTTTACAGTCTGGTAAGATCTATTGCTGCCTAATTCTATGAGGTCAGAGGAAAATCAATGGGAACTTTTTTGATTTTAAGAGAACAGGAGCTGTCCTCTCTATTTGTTTCCTAAACATGCCCCTAGGTTCTTGCAAATACCACAAAAGAATGAAGTATAGCACACATGTGCAGTGTCTATAGGTGAATTTCAGGCTCGCGTAACAGTCATGTTGAAAGAAACAGTTGTTACGCTGTGTGAATTTATGTAAGGGCCTCTTGACCTTCCAGCTGAGGGGATGTTATGTCCCTTCACATGGAGACCTAGTATAGAAAATAGTAGTTTTATGTCTTTTATGTGATGTTGTTTTGTTATGACAAAGACTGATAACTTTCAAGGGTATTTGTCTTTGCAAGCTATTCAGTATTGCAAGATGAGGTTTTGGGTCTGGCTTGTGTATGCTGGATTTGAGACTGTGTATGCCATAGTGTGTAGACTAATGTGTTTCTCCAAGGTTTCCAGTATTTGCTTATTTTTCTGTGCTTCTAAGAAGACTCATGCTGCCTGCAAATATGTTCCAAGTTTAGAGAAAGCTTAAACCAAAGGCATATGTTTTGTCCTAAAAACTTATCCTAGATGGTGCATTTGAGCTTTTAGCAGTGTTTTGAATTTGATTTGATTGTGTATGTTTTTTCTTCCTTCTAGGAAATAACGCTAGTACACCAGTAGAGGAAAAGACATATATGTATCTATATATCTGTGTGTATCTATCTATCTATATATATATATGTTTTCACATTCAGTGTGTCTTTTCTGCAAGCCCTTGTTTTCTTGAATTACTGAAGACTAAAACATTTGATCTGTGGTACATTGTTCACCTGAAGCTTTCTCCAGCATCATATTTTACTATTCCTTTTCACAGAATAATTTTATCAGGTTATTGCAAGATACCCTGCAGCTCACGTCAATTCCAGTTATCACTCACTTATTCTGATCACATTACAATTTATTCTTCTTTATATGCTGTTTTGTAGTTAAAGCTGCAGACGTTGTCTCCGAAAGCGTTAGAAGCTACATCGTTCAGAAATTCGTGTTAGTGTCTTTCATATTTGTAGAGTGCTCTGGAGTAGCATGTTAAATGACAGTGAGGCCTTTTTTTTTTTTTTTTTTTTTTTTTACACTTTCCAAGAAAAAGGCATATTTCTTGCCTAGACACTGACTGTTGATGAGACTGAGGATGTTCTGGAGGATGGGAGAGTTACTCCTCTGTTTGGCTTTGATCTAGTAGGTGTGTGTTTTTGGTGTGTGTGTGGGTGGGTTAGATTTTTTGTTTGTTTTTGTTTTTTGTCTTCTCTCCCGGAATCTGGCCTGAATAATTCTTACTGCAAGCTTTGTATTTCTGATATCTCCCTGAAGACTGCTGACGGTCTGCTGAGGTCTCCAGCAGATGATGCTTCCTCGTTGTTGAGAATGAAGATCAAGGGATGTATCTTAACTATATCCGTTTACGATCCTAGGGCCGGAGTCAGATGCTTGCATTGGATGCTCACCTTGGACTTTGGAGTGCCTGGCCATGTCCTGGGCAGGGATGCGTTTGACTGGGCAGGTGTTTAGGTGTCTTCTGATTCTGCCGTACAGGCAAGGAAGACTGATACGTGATAGGGGATTAAACAATAACTGTAAATATATTCATCTCCTCCTTGCTAGTGATGGTTGGTGTACAACTCCAAAGGAAGGAAGTCAGTCTGATAAAGCCGTAAAATGTTTTGGGTTTTAGAATGTGTCTGTTAGTTAAAGCTTTGCAGCAGTGAGAAGGTGCGACCTATTAAGCTTTTATTTTGGTAGTTTTGATGTAGAGTTTAGTAGCACAGTATAACGTCCAAGGAAGATATTGCCAAAGGTTCCCAGTACAACTTAGGGCTCATCCCAGGGAGAATGTGATTCTGAGCAGCAGTCAAAAGTCACGAGTTAGGAGACCCCACAGAGTAGGTAAGTGTTCCCTTTTGAGAATAGCTTTCTCCTTGTGTATGAGTCTCCTAGGAAAATAGAAATATTTCCTTAACCTTTTCATGGACAGTATTTCTCCCTCTCAGTGTAAACATCCAGTCCTTTTCTTCAAGGCAACCCATAGCTATTATCACAAATCACAATGGTTTAGGTTGGAAGGGACCTCTGGAGATCATCTAGTCCAACCCCCCTGCTCAAGCAGGGGCCTCTAGAGCATATTACACAGGATCACGTCCAGGTGGGTTTTGAATATCTCCAAGGAAGGAGACTCCACAACCTCTCTGCAACCTGGTCCAGTGCTCTGTCACCCTCACAGGAAAGAAGTTTTTCCTCATGTTCAGATGAACCTTCCTGTGTTTCAGTTTCTGTCCATTGCCTCTTGTCATGTTGCTGGGCGCCACAGACAAGAGACTGGCCTCATCCTCTTGACACTCCCCCTTCAGATACTTGTACACGTTGATGAGATCCCCTCTCAGTCTTCTCTTCTCCAGGCTCAACAGGCCCAGCTCCCTCAGCCTTTCTTCATAGGAGAGAGGCTCCAGCCCTCTAATCATCTTGGTAGCCCTCCGCTGGACTCTCTCCAGGAGTGCCATGTCTCTCTTGTACTAGGGGGGAGCCCAGAACTGGACACAGTACTCCAGGGGAGGCCTCACCAGGGCTGAGGAGAGGGGCAGGATCACTTCCCTCCACCTGCTGGCAACACTCTGCCTCATGCACCCCAGGAGACCATTGGCCTTCTTGGCCACAAGGGCACACTGCTGGCTCATGGTCCACTTGTTGTCCACCAGCACTCCCAGGTCCTTCTCTGCAGAGCTACTTTCCAACAGGTCAGCCCCCAGCCTGTGTACATGGGGTTATTCCTGCCTAGGTGCAGGACCCTGCACTTGCCTTTGTTGAACTTCAGGAGGTTCCTCTCCACCCAGCTCTCCAGTCTAATTGAAGCCTATTAATGCCAAGAATGAAACTTCTGTCCCAGAAGAATTAGCAAGACAGGATTCCATAAAATAGTAGAATGGTTTAAATATATATTTTTAAAATCCTTAATTAGCTTTGTTTCTGTAAAGATGATACATATTCATCTATGTTGTATGCATAAATGTATGCATCTTTTATGTATGTTGTGATAGCTGTGGCTATAATAACTATAGCACTGTTGTGATTATAATTCTCAATGACTGAGCATTTTAATGTTAGTATTTGTAAAATTAGTAACAGAATTGCTCTTTGAAAGAAGAAAAACACCACTTTGCAGGCTGGATGATTTGTCTTAAGGACTATCATTGGTCTAAAGCCACCAGTATACTTTTATCTCCGTTTTCCCCCGTATCTACTTGTTTCTGATAGTCATTTCTTTTTTATTTATGCTTATCATTGATGGATTTAATTCCTAATATATGCACATACAGGAAAGCTGCATACATTCACCCTGCACCTGAGCAATGCAATTTTTCTCGTCTGTCATGACATTTTACCTCTAGTTTGAAAGACAGGCATATGGCTCCTTTCAGGAGTGAACCTGATAATGCTGTATGGATGCTTTAGGTCTGCAGTGCTGATGAAGGGAGACAGCCGGCAGACTTCTCCAATCAGTGTACATGTGCTGCTCTACCCAGGCAACTTATTCTGATGTAGGTCATGCAAGCCCTGCTTCATCTGCTGTGCTGCATAACAACAGAGCGATGCCAGCTCGTTGCTGTGAGGAGATCAAGTGCGAAAATTAAGCTAGCGTCTGTATTGACAATGCACCCCTGTGTTGTTCCCCCCTTGGACAAGGCACACGTTTTCATGTGTCAAAGCTACCATTATCTATTCCTTCCAGCTGAGAGCCCAAGAAAAGACTCTTTAAACTCACCGAAGAAAGACTTTTATTGTTAAATAATAGTAATTGTATTGTCATGGGTGTTTTATGATTTGGATAGCAGGTGAATATGTGTGGGCCTGTGTGTGTGGGAGTGTGACTCTGTAATCTAGGATTTGTTTAGGAGAGTTGCAGATTTGAAGCCACTGCTGGTGGGCCTGGAGCTGGTGGGAAGGAGGAGATCAGCCTTGGAAGCCTGCAGGCAGTATTTGACACTTGGTTGTGGAAAGCAGTGCGACACAAGAGGAGTATGTGATAGTGTGGTGCTGAACTCAAGATAACTTACCTAAAAAAGTTAAATTAGTGTTTTCAGAAGATGTTCTCAGCAGCTCCAGTCCAAAAATGCGTTACAGTACATCAGGTTTTCCTTGGTGTCCTGACGACCCACAGCCAGTCATTTGTTTCTACTAGAAATGCTTCAAGCAATGTCAGTGTTATGTCACTGTTTGGAAGGGATTCTTGAAAGAATACTGTCAATACCTGATTGAAAAGGCTATTAGCAAGGAGCGTGTTGGCAGAGGGTTATGTTCTGGTGGCGCGCAGGACCCGTCCCGGGACGGTGCGCTGGATGTGCAGCCACCAAAATCCCAACTCGATTGCTTATGCAGACCAGCGAGTGGGTAAGCAGAGTAACTGTAACGGTTTTGGCCATTTTACTCATACTGTATATCTCCTGGACTGTTTCCCAGGACAGATGAGGAAGGCCAATGTTAAAGTGCATTTTCCTGCATTGTTTATTTTAAATATATATTTTTCCTCTATTGATGAGTACTGGGAATAGTTGCAGAATAGGTTGTCAGTGGCAGACTCCGAATCTTTATCAAGGACATATCTCTTAAACCCGTGGAAATTTAAGGTCAGAGACGCATTTAATCATCTGATCTCCTGTGCAGCACAGATCATGCTATTTTCATTAAGTGATTGTGTGTCAAATGCACAACCTCCGCCAGTGAGCGTAAACGTGTTGGAAACGTATCTCAGCTTCAAGAAGCCGAGTTGTCAGAATTCCCCCCTGCTCTCACGTAAGCAGGAGTGAAAGTTGATAGCCCACACTTAAAAATAAAACCTACACTTTATGGTCCACATAAGCTGTTAACACTTGAATATTTATTCTTTATTGATCATTGCTTCCTTTTCTCTGAACAAAAAGAATAATCTCATACCACTTTGATGTTTTTTGCTTGAGAGAGGAAAAGGACTGAGAGACAGCTGTCTTACTATTTAGAAAAAAATCTTTTTACAAATGCCCAGAATCTCATTTGTTTCAATTTTCATTCTAGTCAAACCATTTTGCCTCCTTCTCTTAATTGAGTTTTTTAGAATTAAACATTAAGTGTGTCTGTTTCAACCTTTAAATGCCTTTTACAAATACCTGGTCTAGTGAGTAGCTTGGCAATTCATTTCAGTCGTCTTCAAAAGATAAAGGTAGTAAAAGAAATGTGGTATCCATTTCAGCCCATCTTTCTATTGGCTATCCCAGACCTCTAGAATGAAAGACCTGATTTTATGTGGACATATAAATAAAAATGGCTTTGATGAGGAAGGACAGTAAGTTCTTATTGCTTTTGTGCTGTAGGATTTTTGTTTGTTGGTTCTGTTCTTTTGCGGGTGGTTTCCTTAAATAATAATAAAAAAAAATCATAGGAATTCCTTAGAAGAAGATTTTCGAGCTGTCTGTGCTGCTGGTTGGGGTAGTCTGAAGAGGGAAGTCAGAATGCAGCTTGCCGGAGGAGGATAGGCTGCAAGACACCTTCAGTGACTGTCTCTTTCTAGGAGTGGTCTGTGGCCATCAAAATGTAGGAGAACTGAGGCATCGGCAAAGAGGCTGAAAGGAATCTGTTTTGTCGGAGAGAAGGCGTGATCCTTTTTCACTTCCTTCTGGCTTTGTCTGTAACAGAAACTGAGGGTAGACCCCCATCACCGCCTGCTCCCCAGCCCTATCTCGGGCAGACAGGCTGAATGCACGCGACTACGTTTCATGGGAAGTACAAACGCTCCAAAATTATAATTATGGTCATCACGACCAAGCTAATAAAACATGCACTGTTCTTTTGCTAGGGTTAATTAACTTTTCTACAAATGTAGGGAAAAGAAATGATGCTTGTGAATAATAATTTTGTTTGGAGGAAGATGCTAAAATAGAGGTCTTGATATCATGCTGACAAAAAAAACAAAGGGAAACTCTATCATAGAAAACATCCTTAGAAAGAGAAATTTACTTGCTGGGAAATGTCTGTTCCTCCATGGCTCAATCACAAATAAAGTGAACGCTGGTCAGGAGGGGCCGAGGACAGACACGGTTTGAGTGGAGCAAAGCTTTAGCGCATGGCATGGAGGTAAAAAGAGCAGAGCCCTAGCATGGCAGAATAATCTCATTGCTGTGAAAATTCAGCAAATATCCAGAAATGGGAAGAAAAGAAGGAGCCTTTATGCTATTATACACCCATATGTATTTACACCTGGGACTTAGAAAGGCTGTTGCTTTGGATGAGAAATGCCAGGAAGGTGCTAGCAGCAGAATGACGAAACCATGTTGCCCCAAGGCTCCCTGGCACTTGAGCGTATGTCTCAATCCTGCTCAAAGTAGGAAACAGCTGAAAAGCACCCTATAGCTGGTCCTTATTCCTCTGTAAAGTGAATCTGGGTGACTCGATGGGGCAGGAGATCTGTGTTTCCCTACGGTCTGCTCCACAATTGGATGTTAAGGCTCCCTGGGCAACTGAAGATGGCACAGGGAAGTGCACCTGGTGCTATACTGTTGTTGGGTGGCTGGAACGGAGCTGTCTGGCTGGGACGGAGGGGGACAGCAGCTGAGGTGGGCCATCTCCTTGCTGTCTCTTCTCTACCAGATTCGCTCTGTTGCTAAAACTACAGCTTGGATGTGGTGGTTGCAGCCTGGTGAATGGGCAAGCCATCCCTCACCCTGGGCGATTGCTGCTGTTGGTGACAGCTTTCCTTTGTGTTTCTTTAGGGGGGAGAAAGAGGTATTTCAATCTGTCTGGGTTTTTTTCCATGAGGATTACTGTGGTAGCCACTGTGGTGCGGCCTTCAGGCTCTCTGCTAAATCCCCTCGGAAGAGTGCCTGCAGACATACCCTTGGTACAGCGACGGCTGCTGATGTTCACGTTGCTTTTGTTATTTCTCCTTGGAGAGCTGCACGCTTCCTGTTGAAGCATGCTTGATCTTTGTTTTCCTTGATCTTTTTGATAAGCACTAAGAGTGCTTCTTGAGGCATAAACTTGGATTGGCTTCTGCAGGTTGTGGTGTGAGGTAGCGCCAGGGGCATGAGGGCAGGCTGGAGGTGCTGGCTTTCCGCAGGTTACTGCGAGGCAGGGTCAGGGTTTCTGCTTTTAGTGCTCCTTTGCTGCCTCATTTCTTTGCACGTTGTTTCTTGAGCGTCGCAAAGCGAAGAACCTAGTGTTTGCTAGTAGTGGATCTGAATATATTTTATTACTCAAGATTGTGGAGGTGGAGGATGCGTACGTATTTGAAAGGACAACGTAATTTGAAATAATTATTGGTTGAAATAATTCGTGTCTAAAAATTCATGCTGGAATTGTTATTTATATCTACTTGGTTTTAACAGGCCCTCTTTGCAGCAAACAAGGGAGCGGGGTCCAGTACCCGCAATCCCCACATCGATGCAGGGACACCACTACTCTCTAGTGTAGGTTCTTAATTAACAACCTACACCATCTATAGTGTTTCCTATAACATCAATTGTCCAGGAGAAGAAAATCCTCTATAGTCCTACTTTAGGAGGGTCTGGATTTGGGTTGCTTCGTGTCACTTTCCTGCCGAAATGGAGCATTTTTGTCTGTTGAGATAACTGATCGTGCGTGGCTTGTAGGGCTTTTTGTTCTGCTTTGTCTGCTGTCGTTCACAAAGCGCAGCGTACCTTAAATGTCAGCAAGGAGGGGCGAAATCCATGCGATCCCCTGGTGTCTCCCGTTAAGGCTGCTGTTCAGGGACTGAAAGCCAAGCTCTGCAGGGGAGACAATGGTGACGGCCATGGAAGCATGCTGAGGCGAGCTTATCTCCATAGTTCTTGCTCAGGTTTTAGCATATCCTGCCACGTTTCCCTTCTGCTAAGGCAGAGAAATGACTGTTTCTGCCTTTCTAGCCTATGTTATCTCTTAGCTATTATTTGAACACCTGAGAGCTTTGGATGGCATAATACAGGGGCGTACACCACATAGGGTGCTAAACCTGAACGTCAGCCTTTGAAGGCCTTGAAATTAAGATTTGAAAAAAGACGCATGTGTTTTTTGAATAAAGTTTACCAATAGGGTTCTACTGAGTAATTGTAAATTTATAAGCTCTCCTAGAGTATGCTCCAGCCCTTCCAGATTACCTGGATCAGAACAAAGCAGAGATGTCTCGAAAGCTTCCTTAATTATATCGTTTCCATCTCAATATCAGAATGCTTGGCCTAAAAGCAGCAATATTAATCTCTTCTCACACTTTTTGAGTGCTGAGTTTAGAGAAAAGAGAGGCCTAGGTGAGGTTAAGAGAGCGGCTTTGAAGTAAGTCTTTCAGAGGCCCAGGGAAGGAAGAGCGGTGAGCAGAGGACAGCGAAGTGGTGTTATACCATATCACCAGAAGACAAGAAATGGAGAAACAAGCCTTAAACTACATGCAGCTCCCTTAACTGGATGTCAGACTTCTCTGAAGCTTGCGGCCAGTGCCTGTTCACTGGAAGTGGCCTAAAATTAGAGTAATTCACGTGCAAAAGATGTGAGAGAAGTCTGTGGAGAAGCGGTGGCCGCAGGCAAAGTGTTCTCCTGCGGTGGCAGCTCTGACCTTGTTGGCTCCTCTGAGAAAGCGGTTAAGTCGGGGACCTTGTCAATAAATATCTGGCAGCTGGTTCAGCTCAGTCAGGGCATGACAAGGTCTCTGCAGTTTTGTGCTGTGCCCTAACAAATGGTGATGACCCTGGTGAACCTAAAGAGTTGCTTTGCAACCTCCGGTTCACGCTGTTGGGCTAGATGCATGCAGAAGCAGCTTCTTATTTGAGGGGTGCTTGAGCGAAAAACGCAGGATTATTACCTAAGGACTGCAGAAAAGAGCATGGATAGTGATGAGGTTCATTTATTGGTGTATAACAGACTCAGGAAGTGCAAGTCTGAAAAAACACGTTATTCACAAAAAGAACATATTGTACCATAGCTGCTTGTTTGCAAAGAGGCAGTGAGATTGCGGTGCGTTTTAATCTTTGGGTACTGGAGGGGATCTAGATGTGGATGCAGTAATTTAAAGCAGTAAGGTTTCTGAGGTAATAGGAAAAATCAACACTGAAAAGTATGAGAGCAAACTTTCAGTAAGGTTAGATGTGGATGCCATCTATCTGAATATGCCAAAGCCAGGGATGGCATCCCAGCTCGGGGTTGCCGCTTTGTGGCTGTTCAGTGTATCAGGAGACTGTCCCATTGCTTCATCAGGACTGGAAACGCGGAGGAAGACTCTGTCAAGGCACGAGGAGCTTGTTAGAAAAGGGTGGCAGGTGGCATTTGTGAAATAAGGTCCAACAAGAGAAAACAAATTTGGGAGTCTAGGCCAGCTGGTAGCCTTCAGAGTGGAACCCACTGAACAAAGAGAAAAGCCCAAAGGTCCCCAAGCGTGACACCAGTTTTGACTTTTTACTGTGTATTTGTAAAGGATTGCGTGACAGCGTAGCGTGGGAGCAATGTCAGCAAATCAGCAGCTGTAGAACCGCCTCTGTGCTGATGCGAAGCAAGCGATTAGATTTACAAGAAATTTGAATTTGTTTTATAACGTGCCATGCTGCCAAATGGAAATTTTGCATCTGGGAAATACTTGTGGCGATGTTTGCCTTCGCTGGGGTGGGAAGCAGCAGCTCGTCCCTGCCGCAGACAAAGCACGAGGGGAGGGATGGAGTGTGGGGAACGGCAGTGGTCCTTCGCTGCTTCCCATGCTCTGCAGCGCTTGCCCTTTCTAGCAACCTACCAGTTTTTGGGTGCAGTTTTTTTTATTTTTTGCTGTTTTTTATTGGTGATTTTTTTTTCTTAATTCCAGCATTCTGAAGATTTTTATTTGGGAATTAAAATGTTACTTTTCTGAAAACTTCAGCGGTACCATTGGGTTAAAACATGTTGGTCCTTGGCACTGCATCCCTTGGGGAGGAAACGTGTTCCTGAGTGTCACTGCTTTGGTATTCCCTTCATCCCTGCCAGCGCGCCAACCTCCTGCATGACCAAAGAGCTTTGATTTGGGGAGAGAGCTGAAGATAAGGAGTAATCATGAACTTACTGCTCTTTCACTGTTAGTATACTATCTCAGAATTCGGTGCTCTTGTGGTAAAACGCTTTCTTCTGCGTTATGCATGAAATTCCCCAAATTATCTAGGATATAATGAAAACACAGATGATATTGGCATGATAACGTGCTTATCTACTGTATGGGTGGAAAGGGGTATTTTGGAGACGTTGTTTTAACGGTTTCCTTTGTTCTTTTATCACCTTTCAATATCATAGGCTATAGAGCTAGAAGGAAAAAATAGAGGTTTTTTCCTTGCCCACCCCTGAAAAACAAAGAAGCCAAAAAAAACCCCTCTAAACTGTCAAGCATAGATGCTAAAGAAAATCAGAATCATCATGAAGGTAATCCTTTACAATGGTGTAAGTATTGCGATTTGATGACAGCAGTCTAGTCTTAAACCACTGTGATTTATACATGTACTCTAAGGGTGAGAAAAACTTTTTTCCCTTGTTTTTTTTTCTTTTTTCCCCTCTCATTAGGCTTGGTTTAATGAGGAAAGTAAGATATTCAAACAATCCTCCAGAAATTCTGCTTACTTGTGCTATATGTTGAAAAGATAAGAACTTGAAATGCTGATGCTGGTGGGGATATGGTTGGGATGATTTGAGCTTCCCTGCAGTGATATTTTCCCTTGTGGGAAGATGCAGCGAGGTCAGAGGAGCATCTCTTTGAAGTATATGTGGCAGGTGTTTTCTTAATCAAATAGATCAAGCATTACCATTTTAAAATTTGCTTAAAAAGTGATTAGGCCCAGTTGTGTGATACTGCCTCATACTGGTTTGGTTTTGTTTTGTTAATGCTGCAATTAATCTCAGGAAAAATCAAATCTGTCCCTGGGCTGCTTTCATGCCATGATGAGTTTGTCTAAATCTAATGCAACAACCCCCCTGTCTAATCAGCTGCGCTATCTTGACGTAGAATAACAGCAGGTTTTGGGAGTTTTGTGACAGTAATAAAATTATGTCTTCTAGAGTTTGGTATAATTAATCTAATTATCATTATGAAGAACGTGGTCCGAGTAAGACAGATATAGTTCTTTGTTACATTTTTTTGACTTATAATATTTTGGTGAGTATGTAGTAGTAATACTTTTGGCAAGTATGTAGTAGTAATATGCACTGCACAGTACTTATTGCTTTGTTATAAGCGCTTAGGCAATGGTATGGGCTTTAATGAGCAATAATCCTTAACTTTGACAAAATGAGCAAATATCTCTCTCCCATGAACTAGTAGAATAAATGTAGCCATGACAGCTAATTATTACTGGCACAGAAATGAAACCCGACTCTTTTTGCAGCAGGAATGTGCTCCTCGAGTTAAACAGTAAACCTGACTGAGGAACTCCCAATTCTGCAATTAAACTTGTCCTTTCCGAAGTGTTAGGAGATCCTCGTGGTGGCTGGGCATTGAGGTGTTACCGACCCATCACAAGGTCAAATCCCAGCCCATTTTGGTGCTCCTAGCCCAAATGGCTAGCTCTCTGCTTCTTGTCATGGTTATGTCCTCAGTTGATGCTAGCTTTACTCTTGGACAAGCTCTTGGACTGCTCCTTGCAGTCAGTAGGGCCTCTGAAGACCTAGCAGAGTTTAGTGTTTGATATGCTTAATTCAGGAAGGATCTTCTTGGCAGAAAGCAAACTGGGACAACTGGGGCTGCGCATGAATGGGAGGACAACGGCAGTGCCCCGCTGCGCAGCACAGGGGCTATAGAAAGCATCTCTTGCTGCCGCTGCGAGGAGGCAAAGTGGGCTGCGTGCCATCTCCTGCAGTGCCCAAAAAGGCAGCTCGTAGGAATTCGGGAGGAGATCGAGGAGGGGATGTAACTCCATGCTGGACGGAGCTGCGTGAGAGGTCCTGAATGGGCCATAGTGGCACAGTGACTCTGAAAACCTGACTTGCTTAAGTGTCATGTCTCTGCAAGTCTTCAAGCATGAAGAGTTTTCAAAATGATACTAAAAGCAGCTGGTTACTCAAAGCGAAAGATGGTATCAGCCTAGCTCCACAGCTGTCTCGAAGCGAGTACTAACCAGGCACAGATGTTGTTGTAGTGGCCTTAGACTATGCAGTGAGGTGAGATCAGTCCCATACTTCTCCTTGGTATTCTTCTTTTTCAACATCCAAGGCTTCCTGAGGTCTTTTCAGCCTGGAGAAGAGAAGATTGAGAGGGGATCTCATCAACGTGTACAAGTATCTGAAGGGGGAGTGTCAAGAGGATGAGGCCAGCCTCTTCTCCGTGGTGCCCAGCAACAGGACAAGAGGCAATGGGCAGAAACTGAACCACAGGAAGTTCCATCTGAACCTGAGAAAAAACTTCTTCACTGTGAGGGTGACAGAGCATTGGAACAGGTTGCCCAGAGGGGTGGTGGAGTCTCCTTCGCTGGAGATATTCAAAACCCGTCTGGATGTGATCCTGGGCAATATGCTCTAGGTGACCCTGCTTGAGCAGGGAGGTTGGACGAGATGATCTCCAGAGGTCCCTTCCAACCTAAACGATTCTGTGATTCTGTGATTCTGTGATTTTCGCCCCTACAGCGTGCTAAGAGCTCACGTCGAGGCTGAGGGGAGACCTCTGGACTGAAGTGCGTTCCTGAGGTCACAGCCTGCGCTAGCTATTGCAGCAGGGTGGTGGAGCAAGGCTCCTGCCAGGCCTTTGGTCACGGTGTTAGACCACCCTGCTGTCTTTCCAGATACCCTTACATGCGTGCCAGTACAGCACCTTTTATTTTTTCTTGTGTTGCGCTTTTATTTCACTTAGAACAACAACAAAAAAAAAACACCTATGTGACTTTAAAGATTTGATAACTGTGGTGAAACAGTATAAATGCATTAATATTTTGATTCCATATATTAAATGCCTGTAAAAATGTCACTATTATGAACAAAAGGCACTAAAAGCATTTTGGAACGACTTCCTGTGAAGGCCAGGATCACAGTATGAAAAATAACACAATATATTTGATGTAAATGGATGGATGGAAGGCATTTCAATAATTCAATTTGATTGTATAACATATAATCTGCAGGAAACCAGTAACTTGCCACTTAAAGAACTACTCATTCCTCCAAAAAAATCTTCAATAAGCATTCTATTTAGAAACAATTCTCATTTTATGTTCTACATTTGCTGTATTTTTCTCCTCGCTGTTCATTTTTTATACTTAACATCAGGTTTCATCCAGATACGTTATTTTCCGCGTGTATTTGTCTGTGCTGCTTATCCTGTACCTGAAGTTACAATCCCGGGCCAATGAAAATTTGATTGCTTTAGCGGCAGCGGGTTCTGATAGCTTAATGATTTCTTCTTCCAGCAGGGAAACAAACTGCTACAGGTAGGGAATGCCTTTGAGAAACAAAAGAAGGTACTTTCAGATTGATGTTGTTAATTAGCAGGGACAATGAAGAGAGGGGTAGGGCAGGCTGTGGACCGTGGCATGTGTTCCCTGTGTGGTAGCTCTTCAGCAGGTGTCACGGACAGGCAGGGTTTCCTTGAGGTTACAGTGCTCCAGTGAGTCCTCGGGAACAGATGGAGAGGGTGCGTGGGCTTGCACCCCCCCCCCCCAGAGCGAGCGGCCGCATCTTGCCTTGATAGGTTTGTAGGTTTTAACTTGGAGGAAATGATGTTTTGAACCATTCATTGCAACTGTGGGGATGATTCAGATGTGGATCGTGGTTGGTGGGATGTGTGTGGGCACTGATGAGACTGAGAAACTGATGATCAGCTTATCCGAGCCAGATGAGAGCCCCTGCTGGTCGCTTCCTTGTGCCCTTGCCCCAGCCTAGATCCTGTGACTGAGCTGAGCCTTTCCTCTGCCCCCTTCCTCCTTCAGCAGCATCTTCCCACCTTCTTGTGCCCCTGGTTGTGCCCTGCCAGGCTTAGCCATGTGTAGTTGCCTGGCCACCACGTAGATGTGGTCTCCTCGTCGGTGCTTTGCACCCTTCTCGTGGGACGTGTGTTTGCGCCATAGATTGGCGAGTGTGTTGAGCGTAGTAGGAGTATGTTCGACACCTCTGCGCGCAGCGAGGCATGGAGCTAGTTCTGCCTTGGTTAACGTGGTTGTCTACTGGCTTGCAAACAGCAGGGTTAAAGCTGGGCTCAGGATGTGGAAAACATCTGCTTTACCCCAAACTCTGGGACATAACTTCTGTGTGTCTAATTTTTCAGAGGAGAATTTGTTGAACAAGTAGCACTGGAATATTCTCAAAATATTTGCATGCAACCACTACTGAATAGGAAAAACCTCCTTCCTATTCATCAGATGGGAAGTAGCTGCAACTCGGGTTATAGTTTGTTGCTGTTCTGATGCTGTCCTGCCGGAGGTAAGTGCAGGGCAGCCGGGTGACTTGAAGAGCCAGCCCTGCACCCGATGCACGTATGCTGCAGGGGGGCTCGGCCGGCAGAGCACCCCTTCCCTGCCTGCAGTGGGTACCGGCATGGGACCAACGGTGCTGGTACGAAATTTTGGCAGCGTAAGTGAGAAGCACCTTTGGCTGATTTCTTTCCAGTCAGTGGAATTATCTGAATTCTAGAAAGCTTGGATGAAAGTCTCTTTTTATTAAACATTTTGATCGACTGAGGGGAGCGTTTTGGGTTACAGAGCAGATGTTGATGACTGCTGTGGCAAACAGTTGGTTTACTGCTTGCAGCATACTTATGGAGTAATTTCAGGCTTCCTGAAGTGCTTTTTGTGGGTCACGTAGTGAATTATAGCATTTTTAGTTTAATGAAAAACCATGTGAAACAAATATGTCCCAAAAAATTCCAAATTTCAGGTAACAACCTCCTAATTTTCTTTTTTGTGTCCCAAATGACAGGCTGCATCTTACTGTTACAGGTATTATTTGCCTAATGCGTTGTCTTTGTTTCTTTGAAGTACAGTTGGCCATCAAAATATTTGCTTTATGAAATCTTATCATCTTTTCCTCTCTCTATCTGAAGTATGGTAGACCAAATTATGTTCTTCTCGTTATTTTAATTGAATTGTTTGACATTTAAATCAGAGGAGAATAACACGTCGTATTTAACTTGCTATTTTTATCAGTGACCCTCCTCAATCTCTTGATGGCTTTTAATTATTTTCTGTTAATGATGTATGTATTTCCAAAGTGTAGGAGAGTATTTCCTCTTTAAAATTTTTGAGTGCCACTCTAGCCCTCTCACATCTGTAAAACGGACTAGGAAGCCTCAGAAAAGATAACTATTCTCTGGGGGGGGGGGGGGGGGGAACAAATTATGTGTTAATTCCAGAAAGCTGTTTTTTGTTTAGTTGTGCTTATTTTTAATAGGAAAGATCAAGCAGCCTGTCTGGATTTACTCCAAACATTACTAAACTCCAGTGAAGCATATTATTGCAATGATTCTTAGTCCTTGTTCTGTAGGTTTATTTTGGAGATATACATATGTGTGTGTGTTTGTGTATGTGTGCGTGGATGTCATATTCAGAAGACTCTGATCAAAGATCTGAAGTTGCTGTGAGGAAGTCTAGATTTTCACATCCTTGTTATGCGCCTATGTGCCATATCCCAACGTACTTAACTGCAAAACCCTTCCATTAAGGCAGAATTTTGGCTCCTAGGTGGCAGTGACATTTGGAGGGGGGTTGCTGCCGTCCCAGGGGGTTGCTCCAGAGCTGCTGCTCTCCGCTGTGCAGTGCAGCTCCCGGGAACGTGGACCCCTTCTCGTGACTCTAACCCCCGAAGCACCTCTCTGGTGCTTAACGTAAGCATTTTTTTCCTTGACTGTGCGCCGCCCTCGAGGAGGTTCCCGTCCTGGTCTCAGCTGAGCTGTAGCTGCTCTAGTCGGTTCAGTTATAATTGGGAAATTGCAGTTGAGTTGGGGAGAGCTGCCGGGCTCATCCCATACGTTTTGACTTCTCTGGGAAATATCTGTCACTTCTGAGCGGAAGTGTTGTCCGCTGCTTAAAAAGCATGAGCTAAAGATTCAGGAAATTTAGTTTTTCATTTCAAGCTCTGTTACTGTCTTTTTATCTGATCCTGGATAATTCATTTACCATTTCTGTGATTCTTTTTCCCCTGTGTGTAATGTAGATAATAATAGCTATCTCAGAGGAGCGTAGTGCGATTTAATTTATTAGTTTTTCTGTAAAGTACTTTGTGATTCTTAAATGGAAAAATGCCATAGAGTGAAAAGTATTATAATACTAAATTAATGGCAGGCTCCTTTCGAATTAATAGCCAGACTGTGAGCCATTTAGTTGCGTTGCGAAGTGTCCTATCACTGTGTGGGGAGCTTCACTGAACAAGGCAACCTAGGAAGGCAGGATACGTGGGCAAAATCTAGAGGTCAGAAGTTAACAGGAGGCTGAACTGGGCTTGGGAGGGCTTGGACCTGAAAAGCACTCTTGTTGGTTCCAGGTCTAGAACCCACTAGATTTATATTTAACTGTACGCTGTGTTATATGGAGATGAGAAAGGGTTAATTCTGCAATACTTGCAAGGTTTTGATGCGTAGTGTATTTAAGACTGTTGAGGACTCGAAATAGAAAATTTTAGCGTTGTGCCTGCTTTCTCGAATTGCAGACATTAACGAGAATAATATTGTGCTCCAATTTTATAGCGCTTTCATGACCCTTATTTTGAAATCACTTTATAAATAATCAATATGTACAAGCTAAAGCAACAAACGCCTGATAAAAACGGAGTTCAGAAGAGCTTAGCTACGGATTCAAGAGTAATTGTCACAAGCGTATTGAAACGTTGACTGGGACAGGCAAGATTTAAGCTGTAATTTGGAGTCCAAACGTTCAATTAAATCTATCGATGAATTCGGTCCGGGGTACTGTTGCGGCTGCGAGCTCGGACAGCCCGAGGGCCCGGCTCCACCGATGGCAGACAGAGCGGCGTCCCGGGTAGTGGAGGGCGAATACGGGAGTGAGCGTTAGCCACCACCGACTCAACGGTACGAGGGCGGCCAGCGTGCCCCTGGCTCAGGAGGAGCCATGCCGGCTCGAGTTCAGTTCTCCAGTTTTACCTCCGGCATAAAGCATTCAAGTGTCTCTTTTTGGGTGCAAATCTTTTAGCAATAGCAAATTGCATAATATCTTTCCTAAAATAGGCAGGGAAAACACGGAGGAGTGAGTTAACCTTGAAGCTACCCGGTCGCTTCTGACATTGTGGACTGTGTGTGCTGCCAAATACACGCCTCAACGCCGGGTTTGCGTGGGCGGCCACCACGGCTGCTGGCCGCTCGCGCCCCAGCTCTGGGAGCTCTTCCAGCCCCTCTAGAGACAGCTACAGCTCCTGTGTGATGAAAACAGGAACTTCCCAAAGGTCCCTGAATGCCAAACCCTAACCTTTTGCTTGCTAGCACAAAGGTAGAAATGGCTGGCTGGCTTCTTATGTCTTCAAAATCTGAGATGCATCTGATCTGGGGGATTTGCAGGGTTCCCCGTTGGATGTTGGAGACTGAGTGGTTATATAATAGTTATGTGAGGAGGCAAAGACTTATACAGCTGAATACAGTCCCTTAAAAGCCCCCTCCGTAATCATTGCTATAAAAGGTGCTGGAGAAGCAAGGGCACAGGAGTACTGCGTTACAGGCTCCTGATGGGCGTCTCTTGCTGCACATAATGAACGCATGCACCTCCATGTAAGAGATGGATCTGAAACTTAAGCCAAACGCTTTGCAGCCTAGCGGTGAGCGTGTGCACCAGCGGAGGCTAGCCAGAAGAGAAAAAAAAAAAAACCCACCTAGAAGCTCCTGGCTGATCTCGTGCTCTGCAGCTGCCGCAAACACCGAAGGCATTTTGAACGTGAATTTCTCACGTTCCTCTTCAGTCGCTTGCAGTTTGCTCCAGGTTTCTCGCCCATGGTATAATAACTGTTGCTTACAAAAGGGGTTGGAAGAGGAGTCACTGGTTCAATACTGAGCCGTTTCCCACAATGGTTAAAAGTTTAGGGATCTTTGTTCCCCTCCTGCTCTCTGAGGTCCAGTGCCCACCACGAAGCCCTCTTGCGCTTGTTGTCTCTGCTGCTCCTTCCTGAAGCCGAAGCAGCAACATGGCTGTGCTGCCTTTGCCTGCTGAGGTTGAAAAGGAAACTGAAGGGGAAAGTTTGTTTTTTGGCTTTCAGATTTTGTGCCATTTGAGAAATTGCCGTGAGCTAGGCAAGTGAAATCATTTGGTAAAACTAGCAGCCAGGAAAGCAAACCTTCTTATATATGACTTCACCTATTGTTAGTGCAGACTCCACCTTTCTTTTCCTGAAAAATTAACGCGTTGGAATGTTTGCACTCTCACAACGAGCGTGCTGATCGGGCAAGATCTTCAAAGACAAATTACGTAGGTGTTAGCGACAGCGAGTTCTCGCTGCTCAAGGGATGGTGGCCAGCCTGGTGGTCCCACCTGCGGTAGCCTGCATGCTCGGGCTTTCTCTTGCGACTGTGTTTCAAGGCAGGGGGAGGTAAATTTAATGAGGGGTATTAGGCAAAATGTACATCTGATAATTTATTAAAATAAGAGCTTTCCAGAAACACAAACGCATAAGTAGGATTCTCGTTCGTGCTATGTCTGTTATACGTTTCAGCCTGCTGATGGCAATGGCTTTTGAACAGCATTGGATGGCAGGTCTTCTCCTACACGCTGCCTGACCCATGTGGTTCTGGGCAAATATTTAATCAGTCAGAGTTGCTTTTTTCCTCTACCTTCAGCTCCTGAACCTATGCAAATGCAGTTGAAATCAGATATATATTCATAGCTGATATAAAATTCCTTGATTAAAACAAAAAAAAAAGATGAAATAAGGACTATTCCCCATGTATTCTCCTCTTTTATTTGAAGGAATAACCAATGTGAAATATTTCCAGTGTTTTTCCTGTTGAACAGGGAAGAATTCTGTGTAGTTGGATTAGGATGGGCGCTCTTATCTACTGGCTTATGGTGCCTACTTGGGATGGGGAGATATAGGTTAAACTGAATATTGGGGGCCCTGATGTAACTACCTAGAGAGGAGGGGAAATGGTCAAGTGAGCGAGGAGAGAAGGAAAGTTTGTGACATTTCCAGTAGCATTTTATCTATTTATTTATTTTTAAGAAAGTATTCTGGAATTAGTGGTATATTTGAAAATATAAAAAAACAGAGGGAGATAACTTCTATTAATTTAAGTAAGCTCAATTTTTTTCCCCTGATTAGAATAACTAGAATGCTGTCTCCTAGCGTGTGTGCCACCAAAAGTGACTTTCTCAAGCCTCGAGGAAAGCTTGGTTCAGCTCGTAGTCGTGCTTGTGTTCAAGCAGAGTATCAGGAGGTGTTAAGTTGGGTCGTCGTACAATGATTGGAAATTGATTATCAAAGTCCTGCTTGGCTGTAAGATTTGCCATGTAATCTTAGCCAAATTATTTTAGCATCAGCTATGATTCTGAGTAAAAACATGCATATCTATATTTATATGTATATGAAAGTTCTTTTATATAGGAAATACTTATGTATGAAAACAAATTAACTATGTAGGTTATAGTGACAGAACATAACTTGACCAGAAATAGTAAGAATTTGAGAAATTACATCTGGTAACCTCTTGCAATGTGTTGGTTTCTGATAATCTCACTTTAGTGGTAGACTAGAGCAAGATAGTAGATGTTACAGGCAGGTCTTTCACAACCATTTATTAAGTTCCACATGTAGCTGATGGTCTAAAATGAAGATGATTGTCCAAACGAGGCTCAGAGTTGTGATACTAAGTAAAATTGCATTTGATATGGCAAGTAGATTTAGCATGCTGGAAACTGTAAATATTAGTAATTCTGCATGTAAAGATCATGAAGGTAAGTAATTTACTTGAGGATTTGTATATTATATATAGGTAATTGCTTATTCCTTTTTCCAACCATTTCATTGAGTATATAACATTTGATTATATCAAATTTGGAGTAATAAGACAAAATGAGAGCCTTACAACATATACAGAAGATTTTTGTGGCTTATTAATTTCTCCATTCCAGTTTAGATCCTGCTTTGTCATCAATTTCAATTTTGTATCTAACGAGAAATAATGCAACCACAATTAGAAGGTTTTAGGCTCCGTGGTTATTGAGAAAATTACATGAAAACATACAATATAATACAGACAAATGTGAAGTAAGTCTGGAGGCAAAAGAACCAAGCTACAGAATACATGCGACTATAATAGGAAAATCCTTAAGGCCATCATTTCAGTTTTTTGATAGAGTAAAACAGCAAAGTTGTTCTTGAGATCCGTCAGCAGAGGGGAATATCAATCATTCACTCCCCGAGGAGCGGAGCTGCTGCTCAATGTGCTGGCTGGAGAGGAGCTAGCTTGGTGGTACAGCACTGCACTTGTCACCTGCTGGAAATGGTTCAGGAGATCTTCTAAGAGTTAAGGATTATGTATGCAAAGATAATATACTTTGGATGGGATCACTGCTGTCATGTTGGTGGGTTTTCATGCCTCCCTAGCACCAATGAAATGTTTCCCAGACTTCAGTAGACGCTCCAGAGAAGTACAGCCTGCGGTTTGGATACAAGTTCATATCCCATCACATTTTAACCCAGTCTGTCCTTTCCTCCCACTGAATGTTAGAATTCCCAGAGAAACAGCAAATCCCCTCCAAAAGTGGTGCCAGCTTTGGATGTAGTGGGAAACGGGCTCCTCTCACCTTCATCTCCACTTCTAAAGTTCAATGAAAAAGCCTCTCAAGACTTTTCTTCCAAAGTTTTTGGCCTTCAACGTATTTTCTGTTTTCTATACCTTCTTTCAAAAAGGGTTCTGTTTCTTAAGCAAAAGCAAGAAAATGAAGATTTAAAAAATGATAAGTAAAAGGCAGAGCTAAGGGAGAGAGTTCCTTTAGTATCTCATTGTGATATTGGGGTGGGATCATCATGGTATTTTGGAGAGTGACTGGACCTCACTGAAGTAGTTCACATATGGTAGTACGGTTACATGCCTGTTCTGAATTACTTCTAGGAGTAAGTTTTTCTACCTCAATAGAAGAAACACTTCAGGAGGAATTGGAATAGATTTAGGAAATTGTTTCTTACATCCACCAAAAGCAGTGGGTTTTGACTGATACAACTAATTCCTTAAAACTCGAGGTGCTTTTACCTAATATTTATATTAGCCTTTTCATATTAACTCTTATTTGGGGAGTATTTTATTTGTATGCTAGCCTGTTTTTCCTTTCAACAGCGAGGTATTTTAAGTGGTGATGTAAGGAGTGACAGCTGTCAGAGCAATCAGTATTACAGTTCAGCAGCTGAGTACTTAAAGTAGATGACAATTTTGCCTTATGCGTAAATTATGGTATGAGCAATCGCATGCAGATGAAAAACACAACTGAGTACCTCCTTCTGGTCTTATCTTAAAGGCAACCTCTTCCTGTGAAAATAATTAACAATTTCTTCAAAGGGATGCTTGTTGGATGAAATTTATTGTTTGACAGAGAGCCTATTTGTGTCTCAGTCAGATTCTGTGCAAACCCTCCAGGAAATAAGTCGTGCTTCGTTCACGAAGGTGAATTTTGCTCAGAGTCCGTGAATTAGTGGCCTCTGTTTGAAATGAGGAGATGAAATATATGTTATTAAACAGGGGTCAAGAGCATTACTTAAAGTAGTAAACACTAATCCTAGTAATGCAATCAGCCTGCAGGTTTGGGATCTTGCTAGTAAGACCCTTAGGGTTACGGATTATAGCTTTTATTTCTTCTGTAAACTGCTGAGAATACAGGAGCTGTAAAAGCAGTATTGCAATGTGTGCGAATGCTTGCAAACCTTGTATCTGAAGGCATAAGATATATACGTCGACCAGTTTAATTCCCCCTGCTGACATTCAGGGTGTTAAAGTTAATGCTGCCCTGTGAGAAGGGTGCTGTGGGTAGTTTAATCACTGCAGGTGACGCTGAGGGCTTCTGTTTTAATTTCTAATTAAAAAGAGACGGCGCTCCCAACGTGTTGTTGAGGGTTGCTGCTAGTGTGATAGAGCATTGATTTAGTGATTGGGGGAAGAGCTGCTGATAGAGCTGGAAATTCAGCAGCGCCACCCTGATTCAGCCAAGCCCTTGCTCGACCTCCCTCGGCTGAGCTAGCTCAGTGGCCTCGGGGGGGACCAAAGCAGGGCGGCGAGCTACTGCGCGCCTGGAGAGGGGCAGGTGCTGCTCGGGGGCTTCCCATTGGCGTGTGCTCGCACAAGCTCCCTGGAGAAACCGGCATCTCTTTGAGTGGCAATGGGCCATCTTTCTGCTGATGCTACCAGCAGGTTGCTTGCGTTGCAGTGGATGCCTCTTCCGTCATGTTAATCATTCGGGGCAAGCTGATTTTACATGTTGAAACAAGGCTTAATTTGCCAGGTGAATACATGGACTTTGTGCAGCTGCTTGGTGGACTCCAAGCTTTTAGAGTTGTTGTGAAAGGCCAAGTTGCAAATGGAATAAGCTATAATTAATATTATTTCCTGATGCAATTGCGTGCTGAAAATTACAGAGATTATATTAGAAGAAAATAAAGGCTTAAGGTAGCCAAGGACAGCGAGATGAAATTTGCAGACGTTTTATAGATGCTGGATTTTGTTACAACAACACAAAAGCTGTATAACCCAGCACGCTATCATGTGTATTGATATCTCTGTCCTACGCTTTCTTGAGGTAGGTCACACAGGAAAACGCTGTTAATGCGGATAACCGTCAGGAAAATATTGGATAGCAGTGATAACACAACGAGCAGCTGTATTTTAAGGAGTCACTTTTGGTTTCATGTACATAATGTCTAAGATGTAAATAAGATTGTGAACCATGAGAAATATATACATATGCGAGTATATGTATATGCATTATATATTCTAAGGGAGTAGTTTCATATATAAATACACATATATCTAGATATGTTTATAAACTGAGTTAGGCAAGAAATAACCTGTTGCTGTTACAGTAAAAGCAAGGGGTTTTACCACCAGATTCTAGACAGAAGATTCTGCCATCATCTTCCAATTTTGTGCTTGTTTTGATGCTTTGTGCACATAGACGTGTATTCTCTTGAACTTTCTTTTGTGTTTTCTTTTGTTTCCTGCACGTAATGCATTTTGACCCCAGTTTCCCTTTGGGGAAAGGAAATGTGGTTGCAACATATATCAGTGAGGGCATGTCACTCCATGTGCCAATCATTAACTTGCTATCCTGCCACTGTGGCACGGGCTGTAACTCAGTGAACCGTACCAAGTGAAGGACAAGAAGGAAATTACACTTCGTAGGAACAACGTTTTGGTCCCTCCTCTGCCTTGTTCCTTCTCTCGCACCTGCCCGTTCCCAGGGCGTTACAACTGCAGAGGTTAATTAGGAACTGCTATTAAAGCTATACTACTTTCCAAAAAGTCACATTTTCACAGTGGGAAAGAGAAGTTGTTGTGCTGCAAGTTGGAGGGCACCTAGAACTCAAGAGCTGGGCAGTACTGAAGCATCATTTTAGATGTACGAGATCTGAGGTGCACGAGGTGCTGTGTCTGGCGAGGGCAGCAGAGGCAGCGCGGTGTTGCCCATGGACTCAGTCCGCTTCCTGGACTGAGGCTCCTAGCAGGACTAATGAGCCAATGAGCTGTGCCTGTGTTCAGGAGTCAGATTATGAACAGTCACTCTAGTGTCTTTGCACAGTGGAGGGACCAAAAGCCATATTTGACCGTGCTGTACTCTTGTATATGGCAGGAATTTCAGTAATCACGTGGATATGCAGATACACCATCTGATGAGAAGAGAAGCTGGATGATGGTTTTATAGCAGAGCATGTTGATAAAGGAGTTTCAACTAGAGTTAAACAGTAGATCAGGAAATTGTAGAAGTGCTAAAAAATATATATTTTCAAATGTCTAATTTCAGATTAGCTTGTCTTAATCATATTCAGGAACTGTAAAAGAACTGGTTGGAGAAGTGTCTAAACCGAAAATGTTCTTTTTCGGTAATTCTCGAAATAGCGGGAAGTCATGGAACATCAGAGAGGAGCTAGCTGCTCGTATGCCGAGGTGCGAGGGCTGTCACCCTGGCAGCCATATCCGACAAAATATTTCTCGAACAGTTTGACCAGTGACCTGAAAGAAAGCAGTCATCACTGACAAAGTTCACAGATAACACAAATGCAGATGCATTTTTTCCTGGAAAGGCAGGAAATAATGAAGAGAATGTGTCATTGATCTCGAGTCAGCTGGGTGATTAGGGAAGCCCAGCATCGGCAGATGATGAGCGTGTGAATATGTAGCTCCAGATTAAAGAGGCTGGCTGTACAGACTGGAGACTTGAGGGGAAAGCTGGAATTGGGAAAGGCTTGAGGGTGAGGGCTGCTGACCAGCCTTGTGCCTGGCATTGGGGAAAACACTGTAGAAGGAGTTGCACCCACAGTTCAAGAAGAAAATTAAAGAAATGATGTGGCATTGAGGCTGAACCATTACATGATTAAAGAATTGGAAAAGATACTTATGATGAAAGAGGCCCTTCTATTTAATTTGTCAAAGAGACGGTTAGAGTGGTTTGATCACAGTCTATAAGTATCTATTCAAGGAACAGAAATATAATAGTAGCTTTTCAATCTACCTGACAAAGATATGAGGAACATCAGTGGTGAAGATGGACAAGGTTAGACCAGAAGACAGACAGTATTCTTTTTTTTCTTAAATGGGAATAATTAATCAGCAGAACAATGTACTAGTGGCTGTCGTGTATTTCGCATCACTAGGGAAAAATGAATTTGTTTCCTAAAAGACATACTGTGGTTTAAAAAGTGATGAATTCTCTGATGTGTGCATTGGGTCAGACTAGATCATCATGATGCACCTTTCTGATCTGATTAACCTCTGATCTGTGCACCCTGTTTTTCCATTGGTAAAATGGCAGCCAGGTGTCAATCTCATCAGCTTGGGTATTGCAACCCCATTAATATCCACAGATGAAACGTGTCGTAGCAACTGGAAGCATTACCCCTTTTGCATCCCGAGGTAAGGCCCTGGGAAGAGCGGTTCCTAGCGCTGCGGTACGGGAGAGCTCGCCGGGGCAGGCGGCCGCGGAGCCCGGAGCCGCCTCGTGTCCGTTTGGGCGGACGGCGCGTGCGTAACCGAATCGCCTTTTATTCCCAGTGACCTTGGGTTAGCTAAAAATCGTTTGAGGTTCTGGCTCGCTAATTGACTCGCCGATGCCCCTCGGTGTGATGGAGGTGCCGCTGCCTTACCCGAAGCAGATGGGTGCTCTGCCAGCAGCGGCCAGGCCGCTTCTGCCTCCCTCCCATCTCGCGGCATTTAACCTTTAGTGCTGCGAGCGAAGGTCCGTCTGTCCCAGGAGACCAGGGCTGGCGCCCCGAGGGCGCCCTTCGCCTTATCCCTCGCTCCTGCTCTGCCTTCGCTCGCTTTTTTATATTGAGTTGGTGGATAAGGCTGTTAACCCCAAAACCAGAATGAAGTTGCCTAGAGGATACTTTTGGTCTGAAACTAAACGGTGCTTTTGGATGCTTTTATTAAGGCCTGGAGCTTGTTAGCTGTTTGTTTTGTCTCTACAAGGAAGATGAAATGACTTTTTATGTATTTGTTCAGAGGACAATGTGGACAGACAGCTACATATCCACTATGTGGCGTGACCTTTAATAGGGGAGCTGGTACGAGTCTCATGGGGAGTAGCAAAGCTTTGGAGAATGTTTTTATTTGACTTTTGAGCAAGATGAAGTGGCAGCGGCTCCCGTGTCTCTTGCCCATCTGTCACCCTGGAGCCCCTTGCTGATGGGGCACGGGGAGACGGTGCTGATGGTGCATGGGAGCTCCAGCGCCGTGCCCTGCAGCGGCTGGCACCCTGCGCTTTACCGGGGCTGCGCTCGCTCAGAAGCCCGCGATTCCTCACCAATCTGCCGAGGCTTTTCACGTGGGAAGCTTTTTATTTAATGACTATAATGACTTCTATTATGACTTATTCATTTTATAACCTTCCAGTGCTCTGTGTCCTGCTCGGCTTGGTTTGTAAAGACTCTAATGCAAGGTCCGAACCATTGTTTTCCCAGGTGTATATTCTGAGCATCTGAACTCAATTTTCTTGTTGATCATTTTCTCCTGACTGATTCTTTGCTTGAATGAGACAGTCAGAAAATTGATATACATGTATAAATGACATGCAATTTTGACCCATTAACTCGCCAGGCACAACACGGCCCTGCGAGCTGAGCGAGCATCGCAACGGGCTGCGGGAAGATGCAGAATATATATTATGGGCAGTATATATAATATTATGTCTTATCTGTTTGTTCCTTACCTTCTCATTTCCCTTGTCTTTAAGACAGTGTGATAAAGTGGAGATTGAAGCCATATAAATTCATAGCTAGAAATAGATACCTTTTTAGCATACTTTCTCAATATTTTGTTCTTGCACAGTGACAAACTGCTGCTGTTCTTTAATATTGGACTTCTATCAGGCAAACTGAGCCCTGCAAAATTTCAGAGTTTGACCTAGGCTGTGGGTGATTCAAGCAGGTTCACAGCTTAACATCCTTTTTGGATTGTTCCATATACCTGCTTGTATGCCTTTTTTTTGAAGGTTATTGATAGCCACAGTGGATTGCTGATTTTGAATCCTTATAAAAGGAAGTGGTTTGGGGTTTAATAAAATGAAATTAAAGAAAGGAAAACAGAAGAGAGGCTGCCAGATTATTTATATATATCTTTTATATACACACACACACACACACACATACATATATATATATGTATATAAACATTTTTTTCCTAAGTGTGGAGAAGGCTCTCAAGGTAAGAGAGCGGTTTCCTTGCTCTTTTGGGGCCTGGCAATGAGCTGGAACAAGGCAGCTGTATCCTACCTGTGCGTGGCCTTGGCTGAGCCCCTTCCTAGCAGCTCCAGCGCACTGCTTGCTGGACTCCTTCAATTCTTGTTAATCTTGCTATAAAGTTATGGTACTGAATTAAAATACTGCATCAGCCAGGATAAGCTCTAGAGCTTCTCCAGAGGCACCATCCGTGAGCAGCTGAAACAGCGAGCAGCTTCCAGCCTTGAAGCTGGGACCTTGCGGGTCTCCGCGCCGAAGGGACGTACCCCACGCATCATGAACAGCGTAACGTAGCACCGTTCTGTGTCATCTTCTCAGGACTGGATCCCATTTCACCGCGTCACAGGCTGCCCATCCAGCATTGGCAGTAATTTGTCACCCTTTTTTTTCCCCAACCTCAGGTGAGAGGGGAAAGGGAAACACCCGCAAGGAGGGTGACGGCGGGCACTGGATGTTGCCATGCTGGCGCGGTGCAAGAGGAGTGAAACCCTGACTTGCAACAACCAAAAAAGCTTCCCAAGATCTGGGCTGCTACCAGTAACCTAATAAACCCTTCTCCTCCTGTTTGCTGTCCCTTTTGGGCCTGCTGAGTTCTCTCTTGGTGGTCACGGCCATGGCTTTAAGGTCAGCAGGAGCTGCTGGGGTGGTGCAGAGGTTGCTGCTCCACACCCAGAGCAGCTCGAGCAGGAGGAGCTCCTTGGTCTCACAATCGGCTGCCTGTCTGGAGGACACCAGGTGCCAGCTGGGGTAGCTGAAATAAGGGTGATCTGCTGTGCTCCTCGCAGCTGGGGTCCACAGATCTGGCCAAACGAGCCTGAGAGTGGTTTTTGTACAGCAAGTCCAAAAGTAAACCTGAGCGATGGGTGCTGCTGCCACTTGCTCTGTGCTTGGAGGGACAGGGAGCTGAGATGCACAGGCATCTCGCGGGGAAGCCTATTAATTACCCTGGCTTTTAATTATCTGTTGCTGATACATTACATGACCTTGAGCAACTCATTTACTTGATGCGTGTGTATCTATCTGTAAAAACGCTTGTGAATTATTTAACGTCTACAAATTGCTTTGAGATCTCCCAGTGAAACGTGTTACGGTTGCAGGAGCAAAGTGCGATGGGCTGGTGCACGCTGGTGTCGGCCAGGATCGACCACGAGCCCTGGACCCGTCCGGGCCGACCTGTGCCAGTGCCAGGAAGCACGCGGCAGCCAGCCTCTCTCTCTGCAACCGCAAATACTTCCCTGTAACTGAGACATGGAAGTGTGGGATTGTCCCTCTTCTGCAGATGTTTAAGAGGAAAGTCTGGAGGATGTTCTTGCACTTTTATTTTTCGTGCTGTTTACTTTATACTCAGGCACACAGGCACAAAAAAAAAGAAAAAAAAAATCCAGGGGATAGTTCGGCCCTTCCTGCAGTTTTCTGAGGAGGTAACCTTTTCTTTCGTGTTATTTCCTCAAGACCTAGCTAATTGGCGGTGTCGTATTAGCCTTCGGAAGGTCTGTCCCGTGATGCCTGTGTTCCTGTTACGCGGAGGTTGACAGAAATAGCGTTAATGCATCTAAAGCGAGTTTGACCCAATAGACAATTATGAAATGCTCATCTGTTAACAGTGCAGAGGCGATGTGGTCAATAACTTTTATCTGTGCTATAAGTCCTAAAGGCAGCAATAAAATAAAATCTTTAGGTAGTTATAAATTGACAGATATCTGTGACCTTAGTTTTCGCTTCTTAGCCTGTCCATTACTGGTGCATTACATAAAGGGAACATTTATTAGCATCCTGCTTCTGTGATCTCCCTTCACTTTTATTTGGTTTTTCACCTGGCAATCATACATGGAACAATGTTTTAATGAGTAAAAGTCCTCCCTCTGTGCCTAACTTCTCTACCAATGGAGCAAAAACCCGGATATTCTGCCACAGTCCTCCCGAATATTCTGGCTAAGCTAGCATTTCAGCGTGGTGATCCGTTTGAAAAGAACGTGCTCCTGATTTATTTATAAGCTCTGCAACGTGCAGTGAAAATTCAGGTCCTGCTGAGGTATTCCCTCCTGCGCTCTCGCTGCTCTGTGGTGGGCTATGAGGGGATTATATATATATTTTTAAGATTGTTTATAGAAATTATGCAGAGAATATTCTATAGAAGCTGATAGATCGATACGTGCATGTATTATTTACTGTCGCGCAAACTTTGGAAGGTGCAGCTCTGTTAACCTGGCTCTGGTGCTTTTTCATGGCGCGGGCTTTTGCTGCGCGGACGAGGCCGTGCTGCTGCAGTGCCTGCCCGGCGTGCATCTATCTGGGACTAATATCTTGTGGCAGGAGTTTTTTACACCTGATCCTTGAAGTACGAGCAAACTGATTCTTGACACGAATCCCTAAGAAAGGCCCATTTGCTGAACAGCCTCTCTGTCTGCTCGTTGTTGAGGTGCGGTCGTACAGCAACCCTGTCCTTTGCTCTTGGCCTGCCTCCGTTTGGAGGTTTTACCTGTTATTTTATCCCTTTGAGTTTTGGTAGGATAGCTGTGTTTTGAACCAACATGGAGAGCATAGTTTTCCTTCCGTAAACACCTTCTCCTCTGCACCGAGATGGGTGCCCAGCTCCTATTAATCAAAAAGAAAGTATTTATTTAAACAGGACCAAGATTTTCAGCTCTTTCAGCGTAGCGCAGGTCATCGCTACTGCTTCTATTTCCAAAGGTGGAAACCACCTCTGAAACATGGTGATGTCAGGCTCCGCTTTTCACGGTAGCAGCCGCCCATACGACAGATGCGATGGAGTCACGTGTACGATGCAAATTTTCTGGATGCAGTGATGAAGAATCTTCTTAATTATTTATGAACTGAAATTGTTTTTTTCCTAAGTGTCATCAGTGCACTCATTAATGGAGGTATGTTTGCTAACATAGCCAATAAAAATAAAAACTCTTCATTAAATTATTTTTTCATTTATGTAGTACGAGAGTAGAAGCGACGAGCAGCTTTTCAGTTGGCTTTAGCTGATGGCTCTCTACTTCCCCAAGGCCACTTTTTATTTTGTGGTTAAGGGATAACGTTTTCTGCCCTGTTACCTCTGGCATTTCTTCTATTTTCTTTTCTTTTTTTCTCCCCAGCCTGGCAGAGTGGACCCTGCTCAGCTCCCGGGGTTGTAGCGCTCCTGGTTACCGCACTGATGCGTTTGAAACCATGGGCAGCTCTGGAAGCCTGGAGGCTGCTCTGAGAGAGGCTGAGCACCAAGGACAGAGTTTGGTTAGGCAGGGCAGAACTGGTGCTTCGGTCTGATTAAAATACATATCTAATACTCATGTCACTTTGTACCGGACCCTGGTGTAACGGAAGGCTGCAGTGAGGATGCTTTGACTACAAAAGCCCTGCTCCAGCTGCAGGAATTGTCTCGGCATCTTCCTCACCTCTTTTTCGTGCATGACTGCAGCACTGGGTCATCTGAATTTTTGGTAGCTCAGTTGCTTTTCTCTCGGGAATAATGAACTGCTGCTGTTGTGACTTCTTTGCAGTCGTGGGATAAGCTGACCTTTCTGTTGAGAACTAAAGCAGCATGAAAATAATCTAAATTGTTTAATAAGACAAGTAATACCTTTATTTAGGTGAAGAATGAAGTTTTACATAGAATAACAGCATCATTTCTCTTTTACTTCTTCAAGGCTGGTCTGAAGGGAGATATATCGAGAGCATGTTGCCTGTCTGATGGTCAGGTGTAGAGTTGAGAGCAAGACAAGGGTACAGAGCTGTAGTGAGAGAGAAATTTTAATCTACTGTTTCTGAAGAAAAATTGATTTGGGGTCTTACTACTTTTTACCTTGAACTCTTTCCAGAGTCACTGATACCTGCCTTGTAACATCCTAGGAAGGGTTTGCTTGTGTGTTACACCAAAAAAAAAAAAAAAAAAAGGGAATTTGCCTATCACTTGTAGATCTGGAGCAGCTTGACTGGTTTTGAGTTAGACTGTGTTGACTGCCCTTGAGACAGGCAGAACCTGGCACGTTCACTTTATGTAGTATGTTCACTTTATTTTGCAGTCCTGATTTGTGCAAGTTAGCAATGAACAATATAAGGTGTTTTTTTTTTTTTTTTTTTTTGAGGGGTTTGACTGTATGAGCTGCTAAAGCCACCCTTTAGCTCCGTGCCGCTGGAAGGCTGCCCCTCCTGCGAGCCGGCAGCAGTTACCTTGCTTGGGTCGGCAGCACTGTGTTCCTCGCTCAAACCTGCAAAGAGGAGATGCTTTGCATTAGGAACGGCTGACATTTCTCTCAGTTAAAGTTGTTTCCTGTTGTTGTGGGAGCAGCTGTCGCCTTGCAAAGGGGTTTCTAGAAGTAGGGAGGTCATCCTGGTGCACAGCTCTCAGCTGGCAGCTTCGGCTGGCAGGTGTTTCGTTAACCCGGAGCCTCTTCCACAGGCTTGTTATGCTGTTTCTCAGGCGCTTTTTGTAATAAATGCAACCTGCTGTGGCTTTGGAAGGGAAAAGCCCATTTGTTCCAAACCCACGCTCAAGACCCAGAGCCAAAGCTGCTTTGCCAGGATCGGCAGCTTCCTGGGTGACCTTTCCAGAAACGATTCAGAAGGTGCCACTGGTGGGTGATTGCCGTATGTCTAGGACGTCGCAGTATCGACTTGCCAGCGTAACGGGCTTCAGAGCACGTTGTTTGTCGGAGCGACCGTCACGCAAGGGCAGGTCGAGTCTGTTGTGTGACCTTCACAGAAGTATGCATGCGCGATTTGTAAAATTTACCTTTTTGCACCCTGGAAACTGAAGTACTCCCCTGACCCGCTCAGCAGGTCGCTTGTCTGCGTTTCCATCCCCCTGGTCGTGCTGCAGCTTCCTGATGGGCTTGTCGGCAGCGACGCAACTTAGGAGCTGAGCAACCTAGTGCGTTTACTGTAGTATGGGGAACTGAAGTGCGGCACAAACTTACTCACCTGTGAAGTGGGTCTGCTCTTGTGCTTCATTTAAGGCACACCGTTCACACTGGTGAAGATCCTCCCCAGCGAAGAGAGTGAACAGGGTTGCACGCTGATCTGTCCTCATCCTTTATCCAAAGATATTTAGTGGGGCACTTGATACCATTGGTTGACAGGAGTCTAATTCATGCATACTTTTCCTTCTAATTACAATAAAGCAATTAAAAAAGACAGTTTGAACAAACTGTAGACATTTGTGTGTTTACACAATCTGTTGGAAGTTTTCTTTTATATATCTCTGTTAACCATTTGGGTGGTGTTTTTCTTTTTTCTTTAAAATTTTTTTTTTTTGGATACAGTATCCAGGATAAAATGTCTTCAGTCTCTGACTGGGGCATTTAGATAGGACAGAACAGTCAGCGTTTTGAGAAGTGTTTCCATTCTGATATAGAACGAAAATGTGACCTTCTGCGTTGTTCTTTTAAATTATTTTTGTGTGAAGATAGAATTTGCTGGCTTTTGCCTCGAGCGGGACGCAGTACAATGTAAGTATGGAGGAGGTCTCCTTGTACTCCCTCTCTCCGCCAAGTCACAGAAACCTTCTGGAAGCAAATATTTCTGTGAAACATTGTAGGGCTTTTGGGGAACAAATGTCTACAGTTTGTTCAAACTGTCTTTTTTAATTGCTTTATTGTAATTAGAAGGAAAAGTATGCGTGAAAAGTATGCATGAAAACAGCCTGTGTTTTTGTTTTCTTTACAACCCTTCTCGCCAACCTTCTTCGCATATGCATATCTTTAAAATGTTCAACGTGGAAAAACCACACAGAGAGAAAATATGGCAGTGCTTGACATTTATTGATACATAAAATATTTATAGAATGTGTATTTATAGTGCTTGACATTTTATATAAATACACATATACACATTTCCAGCCTCAAAGTATTACATCTGTCTGCTTCAGGGTGTTATGTTGCCCCAATTTGTAGTGTCTACTTGTGTTGAATATTGTACAGTTTGCGCAGAAGCAGTGGTGCAAACCACTCGTGCTAATGGTGTCCATAGTAAAATTAGAGGGCATACCTGTGATGAGGGAGAAAAGGTGTTTGCCTGTGAGCGCAACAGTGGTGAAATATGTTCGTTTTGAGTGAAGTCCAACACAGATTTGTATACTGAAGAAAACATAAAGGAAGCCAGCATCGATTCGTGCTGTGCCGTTCCCGAAGGGCACCGCTGAATGAGACGAAAGGGATATACGGTGCTATGGGGCGTACAAGAAATACTGCAAACGCAGCATTGATCCTCTCCAAGCCCCATGCTCGAAGCTGCTACGAGCTCCTCAAGTGAAACCGCGACAGCGGCACTGCAGTTCCTTCTTGGCACGAACAAGTGCACGTGTAGTAGTTTAACTCTGCTGGTTAGAGGATATCATGTCTCAGGGAATACGTTGCGCTCACAGGAGTGATTAAACGCCTCTCTTGAACTGTCTTTACTGCTGGTGAAGCTGGTGTTCTCCTTGCCTTGCTTTCAGCCAAGAAGGTTGTCCCCAGGATAGCCCTGGTGCCCTAACAGCTTCCCTGCCAAGCACCTGTCTTGCAATGCATGTCTTGATGGCAATGACTTCATGTAAATAAAATTCTTGTAGTCTAGAGAAACTCTAGCAATAAAAAAAAAAAGAGAGAGAGACAGGGGTGAGGAGCAACAGGAGCCCTGTTCCCTGAGAGGAAATGAGCAGCGTCAGGCCAGTTGGGGTCAGAGTCCCTGAACATGGGTGTCATGAAGCATAACTGGTGGGAATCTGTGAATTACAAGTCTATAAATTAATTACGGGCTTCTGGTGACATCGTAATTGGTATACTGATGAAGATTGAGTAGTTCGTGATTTTGTTGGAATTCTGCAATATTTTTCTGGTCTATAAACTACATAGATCCTGTTTTTTATGCAAGTTTATTAAATATATTGTACTAAGGCTTAAGTATTAAAAAATTAAAAATTAACATATGAATGCAGTTCCTTCTACTTATTTTTTTCTTCAGCTCTTCTTACCCAGTCAAACAGCTTCGTTCTCTTTTGTTGAACCATACCTAATGCTGATTATTCATAACTCTACCCACTAAATTGTCTCTCTTTGTGTATCCCTAATGTAGCTGGTGGTGCTTTTCTTTAAAAAGGTCTTGAGCGGAGTCTTGGTTACCAGTTTTTGCTTATGAGTGGAATTTTATTTGAAAAATCATCTGCAGAATTTCCTGTGTTGTCTTTCAAGTAGTTTAGTAGAAGTTGAAGCTCTCGTGCTCTTGCATTTCTGCAGCTGTCGCAGGCTGGTGCCCAACTGTGTCGATGTCTGTGTAGCGGCAGAGCAGAAAGCTCCTGGCCTGCAGAGTTCCTCATCTGAGTACACAGGGCTATGTCAGCTCTTTCAGTAGGGAATTGGGCAGCTAAATTAGTCAGGACGCCTCGTCGCTTTTAATTTGTGTGCATTTGATCTGAACTTGGTCTGGAGCTTTTAGGTATCCCAAATTATTAAGCATACAGAAAATAAGAAACCAAACTGGAAGACAAAAGGAAAAGACTGGGAACAAGAACAGTGCAGGGGCGCAGGGCAGAAGTTTGTTCAGTTAGGGATAGTTTAGCTCAAAAGTGGAAACATAACTTGGGAGTCAGAAGCCATCATAGTTTTGTTTGCAAAATAAAGTTGAAGGCAAACCCCAAAATATTGGATTTCTGCTTCCTGGGTGCCTCTTCTCCAAACTCCTCCAATGGTGATGACGGATGTGGCTGCGGATGAAGACCGATATGGATGCCAACCCCAACAGTGGAATTGGGGAGGGGGGGAAGTGGGAAGTTGTCTTTTAAAAAAAATTACTAAACGCTGCAGTGTTTAGAGAATGTTAGTATTGTAAAAGCAATTACTGAAATCAAGCAAATGCTGACAAAAATTTTGCAGTCTTATGTCGATCCCCTTGTTTGTATGCGTTATGTACAGCTTCTAAATAAAACTGTCGCATCTTCTCAAGAGAACTCCCACCTTGTTCTGCATGCCAGCTTGGAGAGCACTCAGCAGATTAATCAGGACTGTGTAATTAAGGAGACAATCATCACTAGGGCTCGGCCTTTCTTTGTTGCAAAGTTGGATACTGTATTGTCAATAAGGCAAGCAGTTGCAGGCAGAAAAGAGTTTTGTGGTTAAGATGGTTAAATGCAGCCCCAAAGAATGAGCCCTGTTATATCCGTGTTAGCTATAGCATTGCTATGGGATGCTGGTTTGGAAGGTAGTTAACAACGTGCTCGTTTTCTGCATGCCCAGCGCAACTCTGTGGTCTGATGTGCCAAAGTGCGGAGCACTCACACAGCAATGGAAAACGTCATTATATTGAGTAGTCCTTAGTGGAGACTGGTCTAACTCATACCCAACTGGACAGGAAATATGAGGCGGGAGTACTTCTGCCCTTTCAGTACTAGTTTGGGTTTCGTCTCCTGATCTACAGTTGGGCTGGTAGCACCTCTTACTGTCCGGGAGAACGTGGGGAGGGGGAAAAGCTTGTGGAACGTGCGGGTATTATAGAGATGTGAGCCGGAGGAAACCCTGCTGGGGAGTTAATCATTCTTCTTGCAGAGAAAAGTTTGAATAGCATGAAGGATAGAAGGCCTGAAACCACCCACTAAATGGCAAGCATGAAATCCAATCTTGAGCGGTGCTCTTTCAGCGCGCGTGGGCTGCGGCGGGTGTTGAACGAGGCTGTGGAGGAAATGGAATTTGGTCATGTAATTGGAGACTGAGCCGTAATCTGTGCAAACCTGGGGTCCGAATTAGAGATGCGAGGGCAGCCTTGATTCTAACATTTCTTAGCTTCTGAGCAATTGATTTTTATAATCTTCACTTTCTTTTAATTTAGAGGGTTTTTTTTTAATATTATGGCTTTATAAACGTTATAATCAGACATCAGGAACGATGGCTCAAGAAATACAATTGGATTTTCCATCTGAAATGATAAGTCGTAGATGATACTTAGGAATTAATCTATTCTGGCTTCCTGGCAACTATGAATATTCAAAATAGGAAACATTGTTCCTCTCTGAAAGCTGATGGGCTGTATATGGATTGTTGGTTTTTGCATGTGTTTTTTCCTGTGAAGGGGGGGCTCATTAGAAATGTGATGTTATTAGCAGTTTTTCCTCAAAGTGCTAATTTCCATCATACTAGTATTATGGTAATGATGAAATTAAATTAAATTAGCATATCGTATAGCGTACTGCAAAACTGTGAATATATTATAGTAATACAAGGCAACAGATAATTGCTAGCTTAGTAAGAATTCATCCTCAGCAAAGATAATTCAACCTTTTTCTTCTTCCAATCACTAGGGACAGATTTTCTGGTTATTGATTATCTCTTCATCTTCTATCAATCCACTCAAAACTACTCCTTGATGATAGGAAAATGTCTCTACTCTAAATACTTTGAATTCCATGTCATTTGTCAGTGCACTTGTCTTGTACCTGTCCCTACCTTTCCGTATGTTGACTTACAATTCCTCCTTCTGCATGCAGTTAGCATCTGATCCTTTGAAATGAATGAGATTTGATTACCCAACGCACTTTGTGAGACTATTGTATTTCTTTTGTTCTACGTAAATCTTACCTGTTTTCTGAATTGGGGATGTTATTCTTTTCTCCTGGCAAAAAATGGAAACATTAACAGCAACTGTTTAAGTGTGTCCTCTAGAATAAATATTTTCCCTACTATTTACTTTCAGTGAGCTCAAGGTTGAAGAGAGCAATTTGAATTACAGATATGTTTTCTATTTATGTCTAATATTTTTCAGACTTACTGAAATTATTTACTCGCTAAGCCTTTATTTACCTCCAATCATTGCCTCTTTCCTTTTTTCCCCATCTTCTGCAGTTCCACCATGGTTTTTAATTCGCCCTTCAAATCTTTATGCCTATGAGAGTATGGATATTGAGTTTGAATGTGCTGTATCCGGTAAGCCAGTTCCGACGGTGGAGTGGATCAAGAACGGCGAAGTGGTCATTCCTAGTGACTATTTTCAGATAGTGGTAATTATCCAGCCTTTTATAATTATAAATGTATCTTTTCCTAGATTTTGAAATGTATTTTCATGTTTGACCCACTCATAGCCTTCAAAAGCTTACCGGTTTTCCTGAAGAAAGCAAATCGAGCATATTTTGCCTCCTAATACAAATAAGGAATATTTTGTTGAGATTACGTCAAGTCCACTGACGTTATCTCCTAGATTTAGTGAGATATGGTTTCTTTTCATGGAGAGACAACAGTTTCAGGATATACTTTAAATTATTAATAATATTCGTTACCACGTGTTAATGACTCCCTCCCTCCACTACTCTACTTTGTGAACGAGAATAATAGATCTTCTCTCCAAAGAAACTGTACTCTGGGACCGCAGATTGTTGAGAGGGGCAAACAAAGCAAATACACCAGGGGAGGAAGAGGATAATGCCTTGGCTTATTGATAAAGACAAATCTTCTTAGCCGCTCTCATTTTAAATATAAACGTGTGAAACTTCAAGGCAGCCGAACAAGGGTTAGAGAACATGTTACTGGTGCTCCACAGAGCTGTGTGAGCAGGAGGAGGATGCTGCTCTTGATGCGAAAAAGTATATGGAGAGACAGCAGAACAGCAAGGGGAGAGTAGGACCAAGGAAAAACGGGGCATGCCACCGAGCCTTCAGTGTATTCAGGATTGCGCAGTTGTGCACGTTTTCAGCTCCTATTAGTGAAAGGAGTGATGGCCTTAAATGGGAGCTGAGAAACGCGTGATTCACCTAATGGGGCAATTCTTTCATTTTCTCAGCTTCTTCCTTTCCTGTCAACGTTTGTTTAGAGTCACAGGAATTAAAAATAAAACGTAGGCTTTTTGCCATGAGTGTAATTCTCATCTGACAGCCCTCCCTATGTACTGTGTTGTGTTTGTATTGTGTTTCAGATTTGTTTGAGGAAACGTTTTGTATAGCTTATACTTTCAGGGACAAGAGGAATTATTTCTTAGATTGTTTTGGGTGAGTCACAGAGGGTTAACAACGATAACGGTTGTTTGACATAATTACTGCTTTTCCGAGAGAATTATTGGGCACGAGACACACAATAACATCCCCCTCTCCCCCCCCTCCCCCCCCCCGCAGGACTCCATCGTCTTTTAGTTCAAATACCCTTACTATGTAGGCAGTGAAGCTAAGAATTTATGGTGAGTTTTCCCAAAGCACTGATCTGGCTGTCCTCTCCTGAAGGCAGTGGCTCTTGCAAGTGACCTGAGGTGTTGGTGAACTCCCCTGAAAATCTCAGCAAGCGCACAGTGTAGATGTCCACAGGCCACGAGATGTGGCTTTTTCAGAGATGTGACTGTTCAGTGCTTTCTAATTTCCCGCCTTCTAACAGATTTGAATTATCTTTTAATAATACGGTTCGTTCTTATGTCTTTTTCACACATAACGGAATTACTCTGCCATATGGAATAGCAAGTTCAACCTTTTTTTATACATCATTGCTTATTAGAAATGAGCCAGAAGCATTAAGTGTCCAAGGAGTGGAGAGTTCTGTTGCTGTCTTGGTTGTGTTGTGGCAGTGGTGGAAAATTATTATTTCAGTGTTAATTTTTTGTTTACTGAAGATAGGGTTCATCCAGAGTATGCCCCTCACTCAAAGTTTTTATCCCAACATAATTGGTTTCTGCTTGTTGTAACAGAAGCCAAAAGTTAAACGCATCTCAAATAGAGTAAGCGCTGAGTGACCTTTTATTGCGGATCTCCAGGCTTTAAGCCATAAGGAGGATTTGACCTTCAGAATAGTATTTGTTCAAACCACATTGGAGTTGGAAGCTATTTTAAATCTTCCCTGCAGCAAAGAGCCAAAACAACATGCAGAGCACCACGCAAGTGATGGTTGTCAGTTGGAGCTTACCTCTTGAGAAGGGTGTTGGGTTGACCCTGTGTGACAACAGGAATTCACAGCAGGCACCTTCCTTAGAAGAGAACGTGCAGAGACAACACGAGTGTCAATAGATTTCTAATGAAGGTGGTTTTTATTTCAGGTCTCCAAGGACCAGGGTTGTACGAGTAGAGTTGAGACTACATATCTAGTACCTTGCTTTACAGAATAGCTATTGTGTAAAAGTCTTATAGCCCACATTCAGTTCGGATGGTATTGTCTAATTAATTCTTTCCACTTCCTTTCTTTCTCTTTTGCTGTCTCTAGGGTGGCAGCAACTTGCGGATTCTGGGCTTGGTAAAGTCAGATGAAGGTTTTTATCAGTGTGTAGCTGAAAACGATGCTGGAAACGCACAGACCAGCGCACAGCTAATCATCCCGGAGCCTGGTAAGAGGCAAAGAACACACAGAATTGTAGATGTAATTAATACTATTAACATAAAAATCACTAGCGGGCAGCTACTATTCTTTACTCCCTATCATTTATCCGGCTGGCTAGCTGTAGTTAAAAGTGTGCTAACTGCCCAAGCTATCAGATACTCTGTTTGAGGCATTCTGTTCACTGGGGCTATCACAGATGATGGCCTTGTCCTAGAAATGACTCTAGAGGCCAACTAAAACCTGCATGAAAAGCCAGCGGTGGTATCTTACCTTCTGTCGGTGGGCTTTATTTTGCTGAAATATGAGATGGTCATAAACGAGTAAAGCGATGGAAGGAAGTAGTCCAGAAGCAAGAGGGAATTAGATCATAGATAGTTCCTTGTTAGGTTGATTTAGAACATTTGGGGAAAAGGGAAGGAAGGGAACGAGCACTTTGGCAGTGAGATCTGAAGTGCAGCCTTCCACTGAGATCATAAGGATTGTGTCTACTCTGCATGCTGGAAGGATGAATATTCTTCTCTTTCTCTAAAGCTAGTAGGTATTTGATTTTTGTGGGCTGCACTCTGCAGCATTATAGGTGTTTTCATTTGTGCTTTATGGGATTTTAAACCAACAGAAAGAAGTATTCATCTTAATCAAGATGTTACATAGAAAGCAGATAAAATCTTTCATAAAGTTTCTGGGTTTTGGATGATTAATGTTGACCTGCATTGGGCTGTAGGTTGCGCTTACTACTTCTCATGGATTATGTCAGTAAACTGAGAACAAGTGAATGTGCAGAAGCAATGTTCGTTCTCTGAGCTGGACTGGGAAGAACAGAATCTCAGTAACCCTTAAACGCTTAATCCAGATGGCCCCACTGTGATCAGTTAACCAGCTTGGTGGCTCAAACCGCAGTCTCTCTTTGGGAAATCCTTTGAAAAGTTTACACACAGCATCACTGTGAAATTTTAAAGCTTTGCTAAAACTCTGTCCTTCTGGAAAAAAGGGAAAAGTGTGGGCTGTAGCCCACATTCCTGACAGCTGTGGTAGTCTGACTCTTTTTTTTACTCCTATATGAGTACTGAGCAGAAAAGTTGGCTGATATCCCTTAATGTTCAGTCCTGCTAGCTTTTGTCTTATAAGCACTGTTGTACAGACTGGTTGCGTGCAGTACAGAGGGAAGCGACAGCACCACGTGGGTATAGCCAAGATCATCTGATAGACAAAAGTGCTTGAGAGATCATCACTGAAAGCCTCAAACACCCAGTGTGCGAAGTCCCCCCATGCATTTACCATGCATAAGGTAAATCAAGATGGGAACGCGGCTCATATTCCTCCCTCTGTTCTATACCTTGGTCCCAGATGAATGGTGGAACTTGGATTTTGCACACCTTGCTCTTACTCCTTCTGCTTTGTGGTCCATGTAGTCCAGCATCCCCTTTATAAGCCTTTCTTTTCTTTCCACTGCCTGAAGGCAGCTCCCGCGGCAGAGACCTTGCAGCTCTTCTTCCCCCGCTCTGAATGCTTGGACTGCAGACACTGTGCAGCTGTGAAACTGTGTGCAGCTTACTGGGAGGCTTGGGACAGTGGCAAATAGAGAATAACATAGTGTCCAGAGAGTCATTATTATTATCCTCCTGCTGCTGATGTGCCACCCTAGTCTGCGCTCCCTCCTGGCCCTGCTCTGTATGGCTCCTAGGCTAACTGAGCTTTGTGGTTGCACGTTGGGATCAAGAGGCACCTATTTGGATTCCCCCTTTCATACTTGCCCTGCACCTGGTGCAGCGCTGGGTCCTGCCAGCTGAGTGTTTCTTCTTTGCTTCATGCGGTCAGCAGCAGTGCTGATGAGGTTATCTTTCCCTGGGGACGAATGTGAAAATGAGAAGGCCCTTAGAAACTAGATTTCACTGATGGGAAAAGATATTCATGTGATACTGAGGAAGGTCAGTTGGGATCAGAGAGACATCATCTTGCTCAGAAACAATCTACTGCACTTCAGATCTCACCCTTGGGAGATGTACATTTGTTTGTTCTCTTTCTAGCTGGACTACACTTAGGTTATATTTACACGTACCAACGTCTCCAGGAAGCAGACCATTTTCTACTGGAGTGGAGTTTAATCCAGTGCTAGGGTCAGCCTAGAGGAAAGTGCACAACTCATCACTGCTCCCACCTAGTCATTGCTAGTGAAGTGTTGTCAGTAAATTCTGCTCTCTGGGTTTTTATGATGTTTGGCATTGGATGAAAATCAAAATAGAAGAAAATGAAGAGAAAATCCTAAAGAGCTGCAAGACACCGTTGTAAACTGTCTCCATTTCCCTTTTTAAGTGGTGAATTACTTTTTTCTGGCTATTTAATCAGATCTTCAAACAAGGCTACTCCAATTCCACTGAGATGGTAAGGGCACCGTGCGCAGATGGCAGAGGAGCTGCCTATAGATAGAAATTAAGTGCTGGGGCTGACCGTGGTGGGAGGACCGCGGCCTCGGTGTTTAGGTTTTGTTGGGATGCGCTTGGCAGCGGCCGGCGCCTAGCGGGAACCCCGCACTGCCCGGCTCGACCCGCCGCGGACAGGCTGCTCCCGGCTGCGGCAGCCCCTCGTAAAGCCCCGTGTTTCGGTGGATGTTCACAAGAGCGTTTGAGCATGCTCCTTCCCTTTCTGGAAACGTTAATTAAGAGGAAGCATAAACCAAAACATGAGACAGAGGTAACTGAATTTTCTTTGAATGCTGGAGTCAAATCAACCCTTTACGTAAACTAATAATGATTTTACGCTAACAGTGATTTATACCCTAAAGCAACATGAGGGTAGACTAGCCAATTTTTTTTTTCTTGATTAATAAAATCATGGGTCATTTTTGCTTTTATCACATTTGCAAAGTTATTTAACTTTGATCATGCCGTGGGCTAAATGCATTGTGTATGTTGCATTAGGGGACGTCAAAAATTTTGCTCAGGTAGAAGGGTGTAATCAATCTGCTCATACTACCGTCATTACTGCGCAACGTGTAGGTTCATACCCGCTTCTGACCGCCATTAACTGTCGAACCTGAGTAGCAACGCACCAGTTGGCCGTAAAAGCAAGTGTAAATAAGATCAGCTTGAGACCAATCAAACGCACCCTTGCAATCGCGCACCGTTGATGTGATGTTAAATTGGGATTAGCCAATACTGAAATGAGAAGTAAAAGGCAAATGGGCTCTGAGTTCACGCAGATAATAGCCTCTACTTTTAGTATTCCAGATGTGATTAGAGGATGCTAGCACCTATTTCAATGTGTTGCTTAGACTATAAAAAGCCAGTGAGCTCCCTGAGAAATATAAAATTTCTGTCCTTTTTTAATGGAGATTGGAACTAGAGGGGCATTGTATTTAACGATATATTATGACCTAGGGTAAGATAAGTGATGGTAGGTGGTCTACAGTATATGCACTAGTCAACAAATTAATGTGTATCTGTGGATTCTAGAACGCTTGGGGAAAAGGCATTTTTGGGTTATTTCTTTTCCATTTTTTTCCTACTAACAATTTTAATGCTATCCTCTTGGAAGAGGTTGCTCAAAAGTAGGTAACAAGAAAAGGAATCTGACTTTAAATGCTTTGCATTTCTTTTAAAACCAAGAAAAAACCAGTAAACCAGACCTAAGGATATTTGGTTATGTTCTTCAGCACAAATGTCCTGGGTTGTTCAGGCCACTTCACCACTTGGCTTCCTCTATTTCTATATCCCAATTCTGCTAAAGGCAGCTCACCCCTATGGACTACATACAGTCTATGGGAATTTGCCAGGATATTAAGCAGGTACTTGGAATAAAGCCCACAATATGTGTTTCTAGTGCACGTACTGGAAAGCAAATTCTAAGCAAGAAAAAGCAAGTAAAAGAGACCTCAGATGACTCTCTTATTTTTATAACTGTATAAAACCTGTTATTTGCCCACCTAGGAAATGAATAGAGAACACCATGTTAGTGGATGATGGACGTGCATACTTCAGATATGAAAAATATCCCAGAGGAAAACCTCTCTGTAAAGAATTTGAACAGTTATTTACCTTATGCCTGTACTTTCTCTCTGATCCATCCTTCAGATATTCACAGAACTTTGGAGAGATTATTTATTCTGTCATGTAAAATATTAGCTGGGGAAACCAGTAAAGGCAGCCCTGAAGTAATCAACGTGTGTATACAGTGGATAATTATTAGCTATATTTCTACAACAAATTCCTTGCTAGACAAATCTTCAGCTTAGGAAAACAGCCTTTTACCAGAGACTGACAAAAATGCTGTAAATCACTACAAACGCTTTGTACGTTGTATAAATCATTGATGATATAAGCAGTAGCCAACTTGGCGAACAGAGCAACAAAGAAAATAATCCGTTGTACGGCATAACTAACTAATCAACTGCACGTAGCACAGGGCCGTTTGCTCCGCTGCACAGGGAGGACCTGTAGTGTCACAAGCATTTGAATAACAGTTTGCATGTCTGTTCACCGCTGGGGTTAGCGGGCGGCGCAGAGGCTGGCCGGCCCAGCCGGCTCGCTTCGGGCTGGGGATGGAGGCGCTTTGCTTCGTTTCCTGCATTAATGTCGCACAGATGCTCTCCTGAGGTTTGAGGGTGCCCTAGGATGGACATTGCCGGGAGACAGGGAGGGATGCAGAGAAATGAAACCCTCGAGTGGCTGGGTCCTCGACTGATCTCTGTCAAGTGAGCGCTTAATTTTGAACGTCAGCTGCTCAGGTTCAGCTTTCTGTTCAGTTCAGTTTATCATTTTCTTCACCTCCGTTTTCTTTCTCTTTTGTATCAAGTTGTGTAACTCCTTCTCATGTCGGATTTTCAGCTTAGCAGCTAGCAGATTTAATGTTTTTGCATGTGCGAGATCTTTGCAAAGACTTTGCATTTGTCTGCATAATAAGACTTAGACTGGGAAACTTGTGAATTATTTTTCCAAGCCGCGGTTGACTCAAACTGTTCTCAAAAAATCTTTCTCTGTCCCTGAATTCCTATTAAAAACGTTCTGCAAGGCGCTGCTGCGCTGCGTTCCTCTCCCTTTATTAAGTCTTACTTCCCTGCTAAAAAAACGCCCAAAAAACAAAACCACAGCTTTTCTGTGGAGGACTCTGAGCGGCTCTTTCAAAGCGAACTGGTGTGTGGTTCTGGTGACGGTTCCCTCCGAAGCTGCTCCCAAAGGTGATGCTGGCAGAGGGTGCCGCTGGTCTCCCTCCTTGCACGCAGTCCTCCAGCACGAGCTCAGCAGGCTCAGCACCCTCCAAGTCTGTTTCTAGTTGGAGGCAATTTCTGTGTTTTCATGGTGTGTCCTATGGCACGCTACACATCTCGGATTTTACGCTGTAAAAAGTAGCGCTCGACTGAGCTGCAGCACAGCTCTCAGAGTATTTTGGATGCTTTGAGTTGAAAGAATTTGCACAAAACCCCAGTGATGCCTTAAGCCATGGGGTGTAGCCTTCCACGGGATGGAGGGATGAAGCGAGACGTAGCCTGGACCTGGTGCCTCTGTGCAAGGAGAGGTAGCCCCGGCAGTGTGGACCTGCAGTGGTCCATGCCAGCTGGCTCCAGGCCAGGCGGTGATTTCGCAGGATAGACACAGCCGCTGTTAAATGCACTCTGGGGCACTCCTCCTCAGTGCCAGAGATGACTGAGGCACGTATGCCAAAAATGTGCTGTACCATCATTGAGCCTGGCCCGCTGCCACCAGGGATGGCTGCCCAGAGGTGCTCCAGGGCACAGTGAGGCAACAGCTAACAGCAGTAAAATACATGACACCCATGGGCGGGGAGAAGAACGACCTCCAGAACTGTGTTGTCGTGTGTTTTTGTGTTGAAACAAGAGACTTAATTTCCCTATTTTGGTATGCATAACTAGTATGCTGCTCACATTTATTGCGCAGTATAAACAGTAATAATCATGATAATGCTAAGAATAAATTTTGTTTATATGCTTTTATGGTGGTCTTTGCCATAATATTGTGGTGCTTTACTAGGGATTTATAACAGACTTATGCAAAAATGCAAAATTAGCAGAATATTTTCCTAATTTAAAAAGTTGGTATATAAAGCCTATTCTCAAAACAACAGAGGTGATAGGCTGACAGAAGCACGGCAGTTGATTAGTGTGGAAGATTTTTGGATCTTCCGTCTTTGCAGGTCTTTATGAACAATTCAGGGAGACATCTACTAGGAATAAGTTAGGCAAATATCTGCTCGGAATAATCGGGGTATTTTTAAACCTGGTATGGAGCATAGGAAAGGATTAGTTGAGTTCCTGAGGTCATTTCTGGTTGTACCTTCCTTTGATTCAGTGAGCCTTGCTGGAAACTTTGGACTGTGGCAAATTACTGGAAAGACCATTTTTGAAATCCCCCCTGTGGACGTCAGGCAGTTAGCATGGTATTCAGAGTGGTTTTTTGATGCCTGGGAAGGTTTTAGAATCAATCTAACTGTTGAAGAGGACTATTCAGATCGGTTGCAATCAGATTCTGGGATTGAGACACCTCTGTTTTGGACCAAAAGGGTCCCCAACTCGCTCAGAAACATGAAGGTGGGAGCAGCTAGGCATCACAGACATTTGTCCTCATGGCAGGCCTTGAATATGGCTGATGCAATTAGAAATGCTTGATCTTGTTTTAAAATACTGATAGAAAAAATGGCAGCTGCATTCTTGTCTCCTGGGAGGTTCAGGATGTGAGCCCTGGTCACTGCTCAGCCCGAGAGGCCTGAAGCCACTGGTTCCCCCTGTGAGGTCCCTGGCTGGCTGGAGAGGAGCCTCTCTTCTGTCCCCACCTGGGTGAAACTGCGGGGCAGGCTGCCCTGCAGAAGCTGGACAGTCAGGGAGAAATACAGCAAGAGGGAGGCCCTGGCACCATGAGAGAGGGCTTATGAGAGTGCGGGGAGACCAGGAGGCTTCTTGTCTGGAAGTAGGATCTCTCTCATCATGTTGAAGGTTGTACTGATAACTAAATGTTGGGGATCCTGAGGTGAGACTTTTCCCATCTGTGCTGCAGCTGTATTGCTCTGTTTGAAACAGCTGGGTAAGGTAAGACAGATTAGAAAGGCTCCGCAGTCTGGTCCTTAACGTCTCACTTGAGAAACCTGCGATCCAGGTTTTACCTAAATTAATGTGTAATTTTATTGACAGCTTCAACAGGAGAGAGGAGGAGAGGGAGTGCAGTCCAAAATACATTCGGTGTTCGTGGTCCTGTCATTACAAATAGGAGGCATGTGTTCGTACCTCTAAAAATCTGAGAGAAAGCATCTGAACCGAGGTCTGCCACGTGCTCCCAAGTGCTCCAACCAGATGGCTGCTGTCTACAAGGGAGTGGAAGAGGTGTCACGGTTTGTGCCGTGTGGTTGGGGTTGTACCATAACCCACCACTGCTAACACGGTTGGGTGTCGTGGCTGGGGCCAGCAAACAAACGCAGGGTGTAGGCATGGAGCTGGTGGGAGCTCTTGGGGCTTGGGTGCAGATTAGGGTGTCTGGGGATGGTCCCTTTGGTCCCCTGGACCTCCTGGGAGAAATTTAGGTACTCAAGGAAGTCTAGTGCCTTCAGTGGTACAGCAGATGAGTGCTGGACTGGAAGGTCCAAATTTTAGAGGTGTAGTCATCTAAGGGTGCAGCTGGACACTGGCAACCGTTTGTGGTTCCTGAATCATTTAGAATTTTTAAAATTGAGCATAGAATTGAAGAGATCCAAACACAAAGGTTCTCTAAAGACAAGATAGAATTTTAGAGAAAATACTGTGAAACCTATCGCACGTAAGACAGGGAGAGTTATTGTCTGTATTCTAATAGGGACACAAATATATATGAAAATAGACAGATTAGGATAATTTGACAGAAAAAAATCCAAGAAGGGTAATAATCTCCTCTAATACAAGTTAACCATTTAAAATCCAGCCTGCTGTGATTATGTATTTATTAATACAGAATACGTTTTGATAAATAATAGTCATGGGAAGCTAGAATACAATTAGGCTTTAAGTGATGTTAATTAAAATATCACTTACTGTATATTGACTTTACGTGGTAACGTCAGAATAATCACAAGATAGAATGAATAATTGCACAATTAGTTCCAACACTTCAAGATCTGTTAGAATTTAATTTGTCAGAATAGCAGCACTGAAGTGTCTGTGTTATGAATATGGAAAGTGAGGTACTTTCTAGTCCTATATGCGTTAGTTGCAGACAATTAAATGTAATTAGTGTCACTAACTCTCACTATAGGTTCTGAGCTGTATTTTCTTTGGTTTTTTTTTTAAACATTGAAAAGTACATCTTGATTTTAACAGCTATTGTGTGAACGACTAGAGTTACACACCTGAAAGCTTCATTTCTCATATAGGAGTTTCTCGAGTGCCAAGCAAATGTATTTCCTTGAACACCTCATTCAAGAATTACCTGGTCAGGTTTGGCATTACCTCTGCATTTTATGTTTTCACTTAGAGTAACGCAACATATTACACAGTGATGAAAAGCTGTAGAAAGATCCCTAAAAGGTGCTGAGTCAAGTTCTGGAGAAACCTGAGTAGGATATAAAGTCAGGTAAGTTTTGAAGTTGAGGTTATTGGAGTTTACTGCTGCCTGGATCCACCAGCTGTTGTACAGCTGTTGCCACTCAGCTCTGCCTGTCGCCACCCCTGATAGTCCTGTGCTCTCAGCAGATTGATGGGGTTTGTTTTATTTCCCGTTTTGTGAACTTGAAGGAAGCTATATGTGTGTATACATAGCCATATATCTACGTAACTGAAATGCACACTTATAAAGAGGAGGAGTCACATGGTCTACGTAGGAAAGTGGTTTTTTTATATACCAGTAAATTGAGTAGACTGTGAGGAGGTGCTAGCCTTTTCTTCATTTAATTTTCAAGGTATCAGAATTTGAGAGCTTAAAGGAGACGTGTTAGATGTGTTAATATACTCAGTGTAAGTAATGCAGAGAACATCAGTGGTAGCTGATGCCCTTACAGCTGTGGGAAAAGGAGAAACAAAAGGACAGTGGCAGGAGGCTGCAAATAGCCCTGCTGTAATTCCTGCAGCATTTGGTGGAGGCGGATGTGCTGCGAGTGGAGAGGATGGAGCAAGTTTTGAAGCAAGTTTATGGGGAAACAGCAAATTAATCTTCAGGCATGTTTGTCAGTAACATTAACTTTCCTGTCTTTGCTCCCTGACGAAAAGATTTAGGGAAAACAAAGCTTGCTGTGTCACTGCTCTGATCTAGAAACGTTGCAAGTTATTGTCTTTCTAAAGTTATTCTGGAAGGGTTTTTTTTTTTTATTTGGTTTATATGGTAGTAAATTTTTTCTGGCGTTGCTGCCCACTTGATTGCTGCTCTTGACCTGCTGCTTAAGTTATTTTCCACTTCTTGAAGAGCATTGCCCGAGACCATGCTTGCTACAAAGCAAAACCTCGGCCTGACCTTCTTCCCAAGCATGGTTGCTAATCAGATCATGTCAGGAGGTCTTTTATTTCCCATAGAAAATACTAATTTTCACTTCTCAATTTTTGTGTGTACAATTTCCATTTTTGCCTGCAAAGTTCACCATATGACATGAACATGCTGCATCTTCTGTAATAGCTCTGGTAGAGTAGAAAAGAAGTTTTCACACCCAGTGTGCTCAGGTGTTTTAGACAGGCAGTGCAGGACCGAAGACCGTTTCCTCCTGAGTAATCGAGCCCCTGCTGCACCAGTGTTGCATTTCATTGCAACAGGAAGGCGCCTGAAGCATTAGCATGAGATAGCCAAACGTGCTGCCAATATCACACGGCAGACTAGAATATATTGATTTCGCTAGCACCTACAGCTCCAGGGATAAAGGACTGTCAGCTTTTTCATTCCTGTGTGTGCCGCGTGTGTTTGTGCGTGTGAGTGCGTGTCTGCTTGCCTATGTGCAACAAGTAATTTTTCAGTGTAACAAAAAATTAAAATCTGGGAAAGAATTAAAAGAAAGAGGGTGAAGTTTGGCTCTCTGCCACCTGGAAATAAAATCCATTTAATTTACCCAGACTATCCTTGTTATAGTGTTAAATATAGACTAAATAGTTTAATATGGATTTATGTAATGAGCTCACAAATTGATTTTGCAGTGCAAGCTCAGTTTAGAGTTTAGGAGCAGACGGTCTCTTATTAGGAGCAAACCAGCGAGCGCTCTTGTGTCCTGACACTGCCTTGGTGGTGGTGATGGTTTTCGTTTTGGTTCTGATGTTAAATCAGACCTATTTGCGCTCTTTCTGTTTGTATGTTTATTTACATCTGTAGGATCAGAGAGCAGTAATAATAATAAAAAAAAAAAGCCTCATGCAAGCTCCTAAGGGATGGGGCAGGCACATTTCTTCTAGGAATGCAAATGTCTTATCTGTCTGAGTGACAGAAAAAGCAGGCGTCTCATATCTCCCCCCCCCCCTTTTCCTCCTCTGTCCCTTCCTGCCTTTCTCCCATTCTTCCCACCACCATTACCACCGTTTAGGAATAATTTCATGCACCTTGTTTAAGCATTAATTATTTAGCTCGAGCGATTTGCTAATAATTTGCAGGATGAAATTTCTTGGAAGTTTTGGAGCTGAATCCCCGCGAAGGTGCATCTTTCATCCAGCCCGTCCCCTGTCTGGCTCCGTGGCCTCGGTTAGATGTAATTGTAATTGGTGTCTGGCTCGGGATGACAGTGTCAGCCTATCATTTCAGGGTTTAGAGCTGTGCACTGGATAGCCAGATTTGTAATTATAATGTGCTTTACTCCTATTTATATTCAGCAGCGTTCTCACCTTCCTGTTCCTTTCCCTGGAAGTGGAAGATTGGAATGGGGAGGGCTGGCTTTACGGCAGTGATGCCCATTAGATGCTCAGAAAACACCCCGATCCTCCAGGGAATAGAGGGCCAAGGTGAGCAGCTATCAAAAGTTACCGTTCGCTGTCCTCGAGCGCGTGCTCTAAAACTGGTCCTGTCCAAATTAAATGTGCCGGCCCCTCTAGATGTAGAAACCAGCATCTGCCTTGCGTGGGCAGCTCAGCCGGGGGTTATCGGTGGTGTGAGCTTAAGCTGTGCCCTCGTCACACTGCTACATGGAGTATTTCTGTGATGGTGGCCTGCTAGAGGTGGTTATTTAATGCTCTTATTTGCTGCAAATATATCTGCTTTCAACTTCAGCTGTGCTACTGCAAACCCAGATTTGCAGAAGTCACCGACTTCATACCACGGGCGCTGAGATCAGAATCACTTCCCTACCTCCTGCAGCTTTCCTAGATGTTGATTTTGGAAAGATGTTGGGATTTGACTAGGTGGGAAGACTCCTGCCGATTCCCTTCCCGTGTGTGAGCCGGGGCGGTGAACGTGGCTTCGTGGCCGAGACGGCGCTGTTCGCCGTCGCCGTTCCCCGCAGCCCCACCGCCTGCTCTACGCGGCGGTTCAGGCGACCGTTTCACGCTTAATTCTCGGAATTAGGATGTTATCCCTTCAGCCTGGTTAATGTTTTTCTTCTCTTAATTTCACTGCATTGTTTTTATTCACTTTAAAGGATTTCTCTTGTGCCTTGGATTTACTTTCTGCAAATTCTTCAGTGTAGTTACCATATTTTTTCTTAGGATTGCAGCTGCACCCCTCTGACATAGCGTTTGGCGATGCTGTCTTTTATCAAAAGAGGTTTGAACCCGTAATCCCATGAGAGTGTCCTAATCGCACTGTGGATTTGGGGGTGAAGGGTATTTCCAGCTTCTGTTTTATTTCACGCTCACACTGCTTCCATCTGCAAAAACAAACAGCAGCTAGCGGAAAGATGAGGTTCAGGCGGTTCACCCATTTCTCTACTGAATTTCCTCACGCCCTGCCGAAGGGGTCACCTGTTGGCTCCTGTGATCTGAGTGCCAAGGTGACAGTTCCCCACTGGAGCGGGGCAGCGAGCATGGGTGAAAGCTGCTCTGCCAGGGTGCTGCAGGACCTGGGCTGCCCAGCTGCCAGGGTTTTGTCAGTCTAGCTCTGTAACTCATTTCACAAATGTCTTTAAAAGAAAAAAAAGAGGGGAGTGTGGATATAAAAAAAAAATTATTGGGGATACTTAGTTGGGGGGGGGGGGGGGAGGAATCCCTACCTCTTCTTTCTTTGGTCCCAAACTAAAAGATATAAGTATTCCTCTCCTATCTCTACGACTGTAGTGTCAGCTGTTGAGAAGCTCACGAGGGAGGGCAGTGGGGTGGGGAGGAGTAAGGGTGTCGTTCCTAGCAGTGTCCATACTCCTCCTCCTTGTGGACTCGTGATAGCTCTGCGGGCAGAACGGCTTAGAAATCTTAGAAATGCTGGATTTAGGGTACAGCTTCTTTGCAGCTACCTTTGGGTCAAGGCGCAAATCTCTGCTAGTCCAATGACCGCTGGGAGATGGGAGATGCGTTTACTGTTAGTATGCGTGCTGGGGAGAGAAAAGGGGAATGTGGCCCGGTGTCGTTTGCTGCGTACGGGTTCGCAGCTGCGCTTGGCGTGTTGGGCACACATCTGGACGTGTCTTTACGTCCTTAATGGGGCCACTACAGAAGCTCGTATCCCAGTGTCTCATCTTTTGGGAGCTTTTTGTGTCTCTCTAGTCTTTTGGAGCAATGAGGGGCCCTTTGTTTCCTCCCAGACTTGAGTAGCTCCTGGCTGAAGAGTACTGGATACGCTATTGTGCTGCCCAGCAATTCTGGGAATTAAATTACTCTCCTGCAAAGAGAGATTTTTGGCTTGCTGACGTTGACCTTTGAGTGCGTTCCTGATTCATGACAGCTGGCTGAGGATGAATCCATCTCATCGCAGGCCCAGAGCTGTGGCTCGTGGTTACGCCTTGGTCTCAGTCTAAGGAATTTAGAGTTTTGCTCTCTAGTCAGTGAATAAGTTTGCTCAAATTGGTAAATAAGGACAGGTAACTGTCAGTGCAACCTACTAAATCTGCAAAATCATATTTTTAGTTCTCAAAAGTTTTGGAAAATCCTTTTGGTCAGCTTGTTTTCAAAGCTAGGCTCCTGAGAGGAGCAATGCAACACTCGTGATTGTAGGCATTTCTGCTAACTGACTTGGGAGCAGGCTGTGCTTCGAAGTGTATCGTATTTGAAGAGCACCGCTAGCTTACTGTAGAAAAGGAATATAGCAAGGATTGTACAGACTTTTTTTTAGCTCATAATAACTCATTCCTTCTTAAACCAGGATTAAGAGAAGCTTAGATATTCTTTGTTTACCTTTTGTTTCTGCTTTTGAGTTGTTGAAGTTTTTCCCTTGTTATTTGTAACTTAATGTGGGGTGGATTTCTGAGCTGCTTAGAGATATTAACAATTTCATTGCAGAAACTACTGGCAGGATTTTCCCTGCCAAAGCCTAGTGTCTGTCTACCAGGTAGCAGCAACTGTTCCCAGTTGCTGTCAGTTAAAACATCTACGCCAATAAAATTTTGGATAAAACATAATTTTGCTGATCTAACAGCGTAGAAGAAATCATAGAAATATTTGTCACAACGGCTAACCCTGCAGAAGAAGCAGGAGTTAGGTGAAGAGAAGCTGGTGAGGATGCTTGCCTGCCGTATTTGCCTTTCTGTAATCGTTGCAAGAAACGGGACAATTAACGGGGTGACGTGGTGGTAAGCATGGGGAGGGTTAACGGAGCCCGACCCTACCTGGCCTCTGACGGTAATCTGCGATTGCATTTTCTCCTTTATGGGAAGTAATAAATATGGGCCAAGCATTATCTGTTACCCTGAGGTAAAGACACATAAAGAAACTTTATTAGGGCAATGTTTAATTCTACGGACTCCATCCAGGCGCAGTCGTTTGCCCTTGGTAGTGCTGCGCTTGGGTCATCCCCGGCACAGCCGCTGGTAGGGAAACTCCCTTTCAGTTCTGCACAGAGCTGGAGCCCAAATGCACAAAATGAAGAAAAGCCTTTGCTATAGCGTAACGGTCAAATCTAATCGCTGTTTTTCAAGCCAGATTATGATACGATAAAAACTGAGTTAATTTCCGTTATCTATGACCAGATAAAAATACACAGCTAAACTCATAAATTATAATGGATCCTCCTTAAAATAACTTTCGCTCTGCAAAAAAGGAACACCAGACTACAGTCTGAAAAGCAGCGTAGTCCACAAGATGAAGGAAATGCTCTGTTTGCCCTAGTTGGCACTGGCAAGGCCTCGCTGTGAAGGACCGTCTCCAGTTTTGAGCCCTTTGCTGAAGCAACCAGAAACGAAAGGGGTGCTCTAATTTAGATACAAAAACAGAAGACTGAGAAGAGGCGTGATGCCAGTTTTCAAACACACAAGTAGCAGTGCAAAAATCAAGAATATCGTTAGTTCTCCAAAGCCCCGTTACGAACAGGACAAATTGAAGAAAGTAAGATTCGGGGTAAATATCAAAAAGTCTCAACCTTTCTGATGCTGAGGATAATGAAACACTAACGTGGGTAATGAAGCTCCGGCCCACTGAGTCTGAGAGGTTATGGCATCTCCATCACTAAATATCTTTAAGAGCAGATTTTGACAAGCATCTGTTAGGAATCTGTTAGGTATAATTACCTGCATGAGGGCAGATGGATGGGCATAAATAACATCCCCCAAAGGAGGGAGAGAAGAAACTAAAAACGATAGATGCAAAAAAAAAAAAAAAGATACTATTAGCCAGCCAGCTCTCTTTTGTTTTTTTTTTTTTGTGTTTGTTTTTTTATCTAGCTATAAGGACCCTTTGGTATATGTGTTTCCTAAAAGTCAATGAGAAATTAAAGCCAGTCTGCTAGTAGGAATTAATCTGATTTCTCACTTGAATTACTCTGATGTGAAGTCTCTCAAAATTAAAGCAACTCTGCTGGATTTCCACTATGTGTGAGACGAAAATCTGGCTTATTATGTTCTACTGCTGCTTGTGTTTTGCAAGTCTATATTATTGATCTAGCTTTGTGAAGTTCATCTTCGTGTGTAAATGACTGACTGTAGCAGAAAGCAAAAATAACCTCCTAAATACCAAAATATTCAAAGATTTTTTCCAGTGTTGAAGGCATGCTTTACATTGCCAACTTTAAACCAAGATGTTTCATAGAAAAACAAAGCCATATATAAATTAATATTGCATATGCGACTTTGTATACGTCTTTATGAGACTCTGATTTGCACTCTTTTATGGTTGCTCTGTGGTTTTCAGTGTTTGAAATCCCATTAAGTCTTGCTTTTGGGGTGCAAGGAGCAGCTTTTTACTGAAATCTGTAGACAAACAAGAAAAATGCAAAGTTTTATCCTCTAAGGATAAGGAGGGTTCAGTTCAGCCACTGTTTTCTATTCACTTCTTCTGTGTTTGTTCATAATTAGTGCAGGATGGAGAAAATTCAATCAGTTTGCACGGCGAGAGAGATTTTTCCAAAGCAAGCAACTGCTCTTTTCCATTGATTCCTGTGGAAAAGTAGAGAGGACTGAGCTGTGCTCTGTCGTCCCGGCTGGTTTTGGGTGCCGAGTTGTACGGCCCCCACGCTAACGCGATGCTCTTTTTGCAGAAATAGTCCATGCTGTCATCGGCCAAATCTGCGTGTGCCTGTAGAGAGCAGGTAGGATTTGTTCTGCCGTCCCTGGAGCAACCCACGTGGCCCAAGCACGAGCAGGGAGCGATCTCTGCCCTGCCTCGAACGCACGCCCTCGGACTGTAGAAACGCAGAGCAGGGTGACGCCTGCCCGCTGCCTCTTTCCAACCCTTGTGCTGTTTCAGAGCCGGTTTCCCCTTAGGAGCCTAAAAGAGTTTCTGCTGTGTTTAATTTTGTGGCTTATTCTAAACCAATCTGCCCCATCTCAGAGCAGTTCAGGAGTTGCTGAGTAGCGCAGGGCAGGATGCTGGGCCCTACCAGATGCCTATCTTGGAGATCAACCCTTTTCCCTCTGCAAGTTGCGTCACTGGAGGTCCGTGCTCATCTCTGCAACTGCGGCTGCAGGGAGACGATGGTAAGTTATGGCTTCTCTTGCACGCAGCGCCCCGCCGTTCCTTGCAGAGGAGGTCTCCTGAAACAGCAGCACATGTGGGATGACCACCAGTGGGAGGAGACAGCACTGATTGGGTGAGGTCCTGGCTGCGGCCCCAGGGGGGGGCATAGATAGCCCACTAGCCCCTGCAAGTCGTGGGAACCAGAAGCAACCCACAGCCGTGGTTATGGCCAACCAACAGCATTCATAGAGGATTAGTGAGCTACCGTGATTTTCATTTTTATGCAGTGATGAATCTTGAACGTGGTTTTCTAGTCACCATCATTGGAGGAGCGTGTTACCTGGCACGATGTAGCTGCGCCCCTCCGCGCTCCAGCATCTGTAGCCCTATGTCAAGCACCAAACTCACCATGAACGCCGTGTGACGTTGTTTCTCGCCCTCCGGCTCTCCCTTCCACGCGGCGTGCCCTGGGGCCTTCCAGCTGCAGCCCTCTCTGCGCTGCTGGTTTGCCCAGCCAGCAGAGCTGCAGTCGTTGGGCCAGGCCAGCCGAAAGCGTGGTGCTTGCTGCAACGTGCTCAGTGCCCCATCACCCTCTGGGCCCTGCTGTGGGCCACTGGTTGGCCCTTGGGCTGCTCTTCTGGCGCCGTGTCCCCGCCGTCTCACTGTGCACCCATCCAGGCCTCTTGAGCCTCCTGGCTTAAGTTCTCTGCTTTGCCATCCAATATTATTAAAATACATTTAGTATTCAGGGATTTAGATCCTGACCTTCTATAATTATTGACACCTATTTAATTTCTCCTTTCATCCATGGCCAAGCCTGGTACAGCTGCTGTGGCACATGTATATACATCATTGTTGCCAGCACAAGCTGATTGGCATTCATGCTTGAGTGTCTTTTTATTTTCTCCTTGGATGCCGGGAGCAGCCTGAGTAGCTCGGAAACTAAAGAGCTTCATCTATTAGGCGTGACAGATTTGTATTCAGCGGTAAATGCCTGACCTTGCTCGAGCTCCCTCATCCATTCCCATCATCCCCTCCCAGATGAAAGATTCTGCTTAACTCCTGCTTCCTGTCTGTCGCCTTGGAAACGTGGGCTAAGCAATTCAACCTAAGAGAATAACTAATAAGAAAATATCTCTAGTATAAGAATATAAATGCATTGTTTAAAAAAAAAAAAAAAAGGCGCTCGCTGCATGCCTACATATGTGAGGAGCTTTCGAAAGGCGGATTTTAAAGGCAATCGAACAAACATGAAGATATTACCCTGCAGTGAAGCAACCTAATAAATGAACTGAAGCGCTGGAGCCGTCCGGCTGGAGAACAATGCGTCCCAGCGTTGCGTTTCCATGCGGCTCGCGTAACGCGGGCAGAGCGCCTGAGCTACGGACGGTTGCGGGCTCGGGTGCAAGCGAGCGGGCCAGGGGCCGGGGCTGCCCGTGGCCTGCCGTCGCTCTTGCCTCCCTCGCCGTGCAGCGCTCTGGTTAACCTACGTCTCTAACCGCTCGCTGTTTCTGTTTCTCAGCTGTTGCCCATCTCAGAAAACAGGCTCCAGGCTGAGTCTGAATGTAACGTGGACGATTTTTAACGTTCTGGTTTTCCAGCAAAGCTCCCTCAGTGTGATTTGTTGCAACGGGAAGAGTCGGCAACGAAAGCCTCAGTACGGCCTTTTCCGTGCGCGCCGGTACGGTCAATTAGGTGTGCGAACACGATGCACTACACCTCGATGCAGAATTAGAGCCGTCTGTTGGGTATCTGCCAAGGTTGGGTTGAATTTACTGGCTTCCTGTGCTGCCTCTCTGCAGTTTTGAGCCCAGTCTTTCCAGCTAAACTGTTGCATGGGATTTCTCGTTCGGCAGCCGGGGGGAGGGAACGGTTGTTTGGGTTTTTTCTCTCAGATTTGTTTTATTGCGTGTTCTGTATTGGTTGAATGTGATTACCTTCTGGACTCAGGTCAGGAGCCTCTGCCAGTTACTTGTGTTTCCATATGGAAAATGTGTATATACTTTTACAAACATATGTACATGCACGCATCTACAGTTCCATGACAAGTTGAATAGTTCAGTCCGTTGCCTGAATCAATATGTTTTGTCTTGACTAAGGTCTTAGGAAGAATTAAAGTCGTTCGGTTCTCCTAAGTGACCCTGTTGCAGGTTCAGCCAAGCAGTTCACACGCCATAGTTGAGCACGAAGGTCTTATCTGGGTCCTTAGGGCTTTCCAGGCGGGCAGAGGACGGCTGGCCCGTGGTTATCTCCCTCCGGGCAGCCTGCGGCAGCCGCTCACAAAGCCGGCAGCTGGCGAGGCTGATAGAGCTGCCCGTGGAGGCCCTCCACAATGGCCTTTGGAAATGGTTTCTAAAGCAACCCAGCCCGGCAGCCGCTCTGCTTGCAGAGCCAACACGGCGGTGAGGGCTCCTGCGTCTCGCAGGCGTGCTTGAAGCGACACCGATACGTCCGCGGGGTAGCGGCGGCTTTCTGGGCCGCGCGTTTTGTCCCAGCACAGCAGTTATCGCTATCTGCCGTCTACCGCTGGAGAGCCACAGAGGAAGTCGATTACACTGCTTACATCAGTTATGATTTATATTATTTTATTCCTTGGGTCTGTGCTGCTGTTCTTAATGGTTGCATATGCGAGAGGAGGAGATTTGGGAATCTCATCTGTAAAACATACTCAGTTTAAGAAAGACCTGAGCGACAAAGTGGGGGAAATAGCAAATGGTGTCCTCTAGCAACAGCTTTGACACATGGGAAGACTGTTAAACTGCTTTTGGTAATATTAAAAAAAAAAAAAAAAAAGGCAGTACTTTCTCTGCATTGCAATGTTTGCCCAGGATTCTCATACTGAAACAAGGAAACAAAAAAATATCCCAGTCACTTTATCGTGCAGTCTATTATTTCCTATGATTTCTTTCTCAAAGACCTTATTTTAGAAACATTGTAAAGTGGAAAAAGTAATGAAATTGTGGCTGAGAATATTACAAAGGGCTTGGGGTAAGAAAGGGTTAAAATGCCTGGGAAAAGAGGAAACTGATTGTAGACTTACTGCAAGATGATGTTCGTAATTAAATAGATGCCACATTGGTAATCAGCTCAGAAATATTTATGATGAGTAGCTGCGCTGATGAAATTAAGAGGGAAAGACAACTTTGAAAGGAGGATAAGAGCAAAAGTATGTCTAGGTTGGAAGGAAGCAGGTTCTTCTGCTCACATTGACATGAAAGAATATATGCTAGAAAAGGGAGAGAAAGTAGAAATTTCTGTAAACAAAGGCTATCTCCTCAATTATCATTAGCATGAAAATGTTAAAAGGAGAAAAGAAATGAAGACGTCTATATTTGACTGGCTGTAAGAAAGACAACATAGTACTGTGCAAGGCTTTAAGATCCTTTCATCTTCCCTCTAGGATTTCTGGAGGGAAGTTACAGATGAACTGGGCAAATTCCAGCAATCTTGTAATGGGCAATTCAGATATTTCAACACTTACTTTTAGTCTGAATCTGAGTGAGAATATGGCAGCTTTCCAGAAGTGAAAACTGTAAACATATACATTGCTGTGCTGATGTTCAAAAATGGCCAGTGAACAACATCTGAAAGTATTAGTCAATTTGGTATACACTTACTAGTGTGGGTGAGGCAGGGGAAGGAGATGTGACACGGGTTTCAATTCATAACGCATAGGAAAAAAAAAAGATTCAGTAGCTATGCACAAAGCTCTATGGAAGATGATGTCTTGAGAAAGCCACCGTGTTCCCGTGTTTGATGTGGTTACATGTTGGTGTGCTGGAGGGCACCGTTTAGACATTGATACTTGGAGGATGCTTGGCTTGGAGCTCCCGATGTCCTCATTCAGAACATGAACACCATTCACTGTCAATACAGCATGCATTTAATAGGTTGAAAATCGACTAGCTCTTGATAAGTTAATGACTTGGGAATCATCGCTGAATGGGTGTGTAGCTGGTGGCGATGAACAGAGATTGTCATTTGACTGGACACTATGAAGTGCCTAAGAGTGATTACTTGGAAATAGCTATGAACTTCATATACTGGTGTTAAATGGATTGAAGATGGACACGAAGAATGATTTGGGCAGCTGAGTGAACTGAGCCTGTTCAAACAGCAAACAAACGTTACCAAATAAGATAGGTGAGAATAAGAAAGTGGCCTGTACCTAGAGAAACGCTACAGAAAGCAATAGCTCTGGAAAGGATAGAGGAGAAACAATGCGAGAGAAGCAGTTCAAACTAAAATCCCAGTGCAGGGCTATGGAGAAAAGGGATAATGCATTAATTTGGGTATGTAAGCGGAGGGTTAGTGAGAAGATACAGGGGGTTGCTGCCGTGTCTCCCCGTAGCACTCGTGAGACCACCTCCGTGATCAGGCCTGGACGTCTCTCTCCAAGACCTGTTTCTAACTCACTTTCTCAAAGATGCGTTTTAGCTAAACACAAAGTACTTGTTTAAACACAAGATATTAGGCAAAGGAAAGGCATAACTGAATCTATTTTGTAACTTGTTTTACAGAAACCAGACTAATGAGACGCTTTATGAGTCTGTGGTGAATTCAGCGTTACGTTATTTAACATAACTAGAGAGCTTTCCGTGGGGGGACCTAAACCGTATTCGGAAAGAGATTCCTCCATTGAGTCTGCATTAAAGAGCAGAGGTCTGTCTAGTGAGAGTGTACCAAGATAATGTTTTGCTGAATTGACTCAAGCGAAAGTATTTTCATTTAATTGGAGAAAATGAAATTAAGTTGAAATGAAATGAACCCAAAATGAATTACTTCACAGTCCTATTTCTAAAGGAAAAATGCAAATTTTCAGCAAAATATGAAGACGATTTGTAGAAATTGCTATTTTTCCTGGAACAGCTTTTTGGACTTTAAAATTCATGTAGCTAATGCAGCAATTTGGGATTTTTTAGCGGAAGGGTAGTACTGGTAGAGGAAGGGTATTTTCTTTTTGCAGGAGACAATTGAATGGCTAAAAGGCACGTTTGACTCTTTCTGCGTTACGACAAAGTTTGCTGTTTATATTGATGGATTAAATAGCGCATGGAGAGCTGGGTTAGACAGAGTGCGTTCTGCCTGACCAGAGCCTGGGCTGGAATGTGACTGTCACATCTAATGAAGTGCAGTGTACTCTCGTGTACATGATTATTATTTTTTTTAAACATGTTGGTACTGGAAAATGCTATTATAGAGGACTCTTCTATTATGGAAATCCATGAAGAGACGGAAGGGAAGAAGATATAGTTGATGCCAACAGAAGGGGACTATTGAAAGAAATAGAAGGAAAATAAATGGAAGAAAAGAGAGATGAGAGGCAGGCACAGGTACATTTGCAAGCCTGCTTCCAGACAGCTGTTCTTTTACAGAAGCTATAACACAAGGTCTTTGTAACCTTGACAGAATTTGCTGGGGCAGTCTTTGTATGAAGAGGAAAACACTCTTCAATAAAAATTTTTCCAATATGTTAGTCACACCCTGGCTTTCATTCAGATTCAGATATGCACAATATTTTTCCAGCGTTTCCTTTCTCGTTAGAGCTATTGGGCTATAGTCTGCTCTTCTTCTGGGAGCTTTGTGGAGCTTTTCACTGTAGCAAGGAGCGGGAAGAGAGCTCTGTCCTCTGCTGAGCCCTTTTGCACCGCGCCGGGGGGGTGATATATTGTCGATGCTGGTTCCAAAAGCAGGTTTGTTTGTTTTGGCTCTGCCTTCCAGCCCCTCGTGCCACCGAATCAATATTATTTAATGTCAGTCTTGCCAGCACTTCCTTTCTTTCGGGAATGAAATTAATTTTCTTCAACTTGGCACGTATAGGACAACAGTGTCCCTCTCGACCTATTGCTTGAGCGTACGCAATTATCCTAAGCGTGGAGGTTGTGAAGGAAACAGCTTTTAAAGCATTAGACGTGGCAGCTTGAGGACATTAGCAAGCACCAGGCTGAGGCAGTTCTCCCCTGATACTAACCCCGTCTATCCTCTCCTGCATTGACCAGAGGTAGGTATTTTCCTTTGACCGAATACTTAGTTGGCATCAAACCTGCGCTCAGCTGTTCCTTCTCAGGTAATCAAAATCCCGTTCTGTGTTGACGATCCGCGGTCTTGCAACACGTGCTGTAACCGAAACATTCGCATACACCGTTTTTATCCATGTTTTGTTGGCTTTATCATGCAGAGCAGAGTTCGCAAAGTCTAGAAAAGCAGTATTTAGGATTTCCGTCTTGTAATGGTGTAAATTATTCGATGTCTACTTGATTAGGTGGGATTTTTAGCACGCCGTTTAACGCCAGTGGATTGCAAGCTGACTCTTAATAAGCTGTTGATAACCCCTTCGCACACTGACACCCCTCTTTAGCTGATGCACTTCTCAAGCACCAAAAGTATTGTCTTGCACTTCAGAGTAAGCAATGTGTTTCCATTACCAGCCCCATGGAGGGGTTTTTCTGTTTCTTTTTATTTTTCTTTCTCTCTTATTTTAATTTTATTTTTTCCAGTTTAGCATGCATTTCTTGAGCCTGGACAACGTAATGCATTTTTGCTGCAGATAGATTATCTTCTTATCAGTCTCCGATGGTTTCTAGTCTCACACTTTGTTTTTTGCCATGATACCAGACTGGGAAGAATTATTCTAGTGTGACCATGGTTTGAATGTACTCTTTGGTGTACTCCCAGGTTTCGCCGGAGGCAGTTTGTCTGCCTGCCATTTCTTACATTACCCTGATGACCTGAGAAAGAAAGCATTTCTGTAAAGCAGAAAAGGTATAGTGTTTAAAGGAGTGTTTTGCATTAGGCAGGTCTTACCTTTTTTTAAATTTTATTTGAATATATGAATTTGAAACTATGTCAAACCACTCACTCTTCCTTTAAGGACATAGCATAAATCCAGGCAGCTGAAGCTATGCTGAAGAGTTTGTTATTTCCTCCTACTATGCTGATATCCGTTCACAAGGAAAGAGGAGCAAATGTTTTACATTATGTCTTTTCCTCAAGAGAACTGAGTGAAGTACCCCTAGAAATTATCGGAGGGTAACACATTGTACCCTGAATAAATCTGGGCTGGTATTCTTGCCCCTGTTGATCACATAAACTTTATGTAGTATGACTGTTGATGAGTCCAAGCTCTTCCCAGCTAAAGACTCTCGAGATAACTCCATGCTGAGAAGGGAGAGGTGAAGCTAGGTTTTATGCTGTGATCTTTTGCACCGTTAGAGAATTTGTCACTGTTGGAAGAGAGACAGGGATAAAGGCTCTGTGGATCTTGGGTCCATTTATTACAATCGATATGGCAATTCCTGTTTTTTTTCCCCTATATCTGTAGGATTTCCTGGCTTAATATGGCAGTTTTTGTATTTGTAGGTCATGGAGAGATACATTTTACCCCAGGCAGGCAGGAAATACAGGAATAGAGCCCCATTTTCTCTGACCTGCACTGGGGCTCCCGTAGAGCTTGTCTCGGGATGAGACGGCCTCAGTGACTCTCTGCTTTTCTTTTGCCTGCCTAAATAGCCAGGCATGGGCATGACACAGGGTTTGTCTTAGAGCAGTGAGTATCAAACATGAGTCAAATGTGTTTTTTCCCTTATAATGTTTTCTACTGCCTGTAGAGGTTTATTTTTGTCACTACATGTACTTTGTACCATGTCCACACATTGTTTAACCTTGCTGTCAAAAGTATATGTAGTAATAGAAGTACGTTAAGTACGGCTCTGTGTCCAATCGGTTGTTCAGGTCATTGATGGTTCAGTCTTTCAATTTCTGTGTGTTAATTTGCCAAAAGTTGCAGCGAAAGCTCTGACTCCCTTTTACCTGCACTGGATTCTGCGTTCTCTACTGAGAAAATGGGGTCCAAGGAGTTAACTGGCAGTGGACAATCAAATGAAGGCGTATTAATCCAATATAAAGCAATTGTGAAGAGCCTTATCTCTTTAGTTTCTTTCTAAAAAATTATTAAAGGTACATTGCTTAATATTGTATTGCTCAAGTCTCCACTGGTGGCTACTTACTTAAACCCAGGGTGGGCTAAATCTTTCTCTGCCATCAGTGGGGCTTTGTTTCACGTCCTAGCTATTCTTAACTTTCCTTTCACTGTTGCAAAAAAACTCGCTGGCAATATTTGTAGTAGGTGCATACAACCGAAGTTAACTACAATTTTAAATCTTACTCTGATATCACTTACGGATGCCGCTGGCTGAAAGCCGTGGACATACCGCGATATCTGCACAAGATTTCCACTACGAGGGAGCTAGCACAGACACCAGAACGGCTATGGGATCTCAGGTCTTTGCCTGGGTTAATACAACCTCCTCAGCAAGTCCAATAAGCTGAAGTGGGACACTGTAGTAATGCGGTTGATGTTGCTGACAGTAGTTTGAGTGTTTCCACGCAGTACAACGCTGTAAAGGGTAAATATGCTTAAGTGGTTATGGGATTGGGCCCTTCACAAAGTGTTATTAAGCATCCTTTGAACCAGGCTGTATTCAGAACTGTAATTAAAAAAAAAAAAAAAAAAAAGAGTATGTAGCTAGTTTTGTCCTGTATCCCTTTGTGATAAGTAACAAATACTTTAGTAGGCACTGAGCTCATGGCTCTGCCCAGTCGCACCGAGCGCCGCAGGCTGTCGTCGTTCCCGGCCCTAGCGGCAGATTATTTACATGCAGGTCAGCCGTGCTGTGCTGTGCTGAATTGCTCCTTATATAGAGTAACTCGGGCCTTCACATCACTGTGAATAGCTTGGGCTGGAGCTATAGATTTCTGCAGGCCTCTCTGCTTGATTACGTTTATGGTTGGATACACAAATTTATAAAAAATAAGTCAGTTCATTTATTTTGGCCCAAATGGAATACACATGAAGTCATACATGTCTGATGAAAGAACGTGTTCAAACGTAACTATTACCTTGAACGCTGAGAGCTTAGGCCTGCTGCAGTCAGTACTAGTGCGTGAACCATTGCTGGCTCTGGCCGGCGTGCCAAGCTCTACTTTTCATTAACCTGATAGTCCTCGTTTACCTTGTGCTTGTATGTGTTTTTGCTGGCTGCCAGCAAGCAATGAGCAATAGCGTCAGGCTGCTGGACGCTTGCAGACTCCTTTGAGCTGTTAAGCTTCTCCCTCAGTGTGAGCTGTATCTCCACATCTCCTCTCCCTGTGCTAAACTGAACTTTGATCTAGCACCTCCTCTGATGACATGGGAACATCTCTTAAAATGCAATACGTGGCAACTGTCTTTCCTACTCTTCTTAGTAGCCATTATGCCAACTTGTACGTAGCCTTCATAGGTGGCCCCAAGATTTTTCTGAATGTAGTAATGTCTTTTGTCATCCTTATTTCTTCCTAAAAGGAGATTTGCAGGCTTGAACTGCTGAATGGTAATGATACTCAGGGAAGGGCTGATCTGCTCGTGACAGCCACCTCACTTTTCCCATCCATGCTAGGAGAGAAAGCTCAAGCAGTAGGAACCTCCTCAGGCTCCCACAGGGTGTTTTTCAATGCCTGTTATAGCCTCCAGGATGGTGTTTACTCTCATTTTTAGATATTTTTTTTCTCTCCTCCTTCCCTTTCTTAAAGAAGCTACAGGGCAAGCGTCCTCCTCCTTATGCTAAGATGGCTTGAAAGAGCAGGCTTTATCTTCTTATCTTATTTTCACAGAGCACCACTCCAGTTATCTAGGGCTACTGTCTGAAGACGATGGATGTAGCTCCTTTGCAGGAGGTGGCTTCCAGTGGAGCAGTTAATCGCCAGTGCGTGCTCCTTGCCTTTACTCTCACAAGCGTCCGGTTGAATGAGACAAATTATCTATTCCTTAAGGTTAATAGTTGCTTGCCTGACATTTCCAAGCACGTGATGACATGGTGTGGCGTATTTATGATATGACACATCGTAAAAGTATATTTATGGATCTTGAATACCTGTAAGATGTTTCTTTCACTCTCAGCTCTTTGGGTCTTGGCATGGCATTCAGTTATTGTGTCTTTATACCCAGAGCCAAGAGAAGTAGATGTTTTAAAAAAATACTTCCTCACCAATTCCCTCAACTCCAGTGCTTGTGCAGAGAGTACTCTAAGTCTAACTTTCCTTTCATGCTTATGAATTCTTACATGAGGCTGCATTCTTTGTGGAGCAAATATCACCTGTGTTATAGTGATCTTTATCATCACAATCTGAAAGGACTGAGTTTTTAAGAAGGTTTGTTTTTCTTTTAAGTGATGCTTCCTTTTCCTGCCTAAAATATTTTCCATTTCATATTTTTCTTCTATATAAAACATTCATTATGTTTCCGTTTATTTACTGGCTGCCTTGCATTTTCATTAGCTTAGCTTGCTATGCTAATTGCATTTTTCTTTGCAAAATTTGTTATCAATCATGATTTTTCTTTTAATATAAATTCCCAATTTATGTTATATCCCTCTTACTCTTTGGAGTTGTAGAATTATGTTTGTTCAGTTAGGTCTGTTGAAAGATTTTTCTCAAGTTCCCAGAGTTTTTGAATCCTTTCAGAATTTGTGTTTATTGCATTCCCCTTCAAAAAAATTACTCATCCAACTTTTAAGTAAAGTCTCAGAGTTATTTGTCTCTCTTTGTAAATAAAACATGAAAAATTCAACATCATTTCAGAAGCAAAAAATATGTTCTCAGAACTATGACAACTTTATGTAAAAAAGACTCTGCTATTCGTGCAATTATTCAACCAGAAAATTTTCATTCTAAATCATGAAGCTTGCAGAAAGACACTGGAAAGAAGAAAACTGCACATTTCTTATGTATTTTGCGGGGCGCTTTTTTCCACATTCCAGAAGAAAGTTTCAGGCTGACGTAAAAGTTCAAGCCAAAAGTAAGCCTCCATAGATGCCTGCAAGTCTTAAACAACTCCGGTCTGCGTCAGCGGGGACTGTAGCAGTGAGTTACTTTCTGCGAGGTCACAGATTTTGGGATCGCAAACCTGCTGCTTGGTATTTGGGCCATTACAGCATACGCTGGAGAGTGCTGGCAGGGAAATTTTAGTTCTATTTTCCTATCAGTGAATAGCTGGAAAATAACTCCCCTGACAGCACTGGGGATTGTTTACATCTGACTGCAATTTTTGGTGAATCATCTTTCATAAGTACTGTGGGGAAAAAAATTATTTATTTTTCTGTCATCTTAACTGCAGCTTGAAATACTTGAATTGAAAAGCGCTCTTGTTCTCAAACCAACTTGATCATGTTTTGTTCTGTTGCTTTATTTCAACTTTCCCATTAATGCGTGGTATTAAGAAGAGGGATGTATTTAGCCATTTTCTGTTTGCCCTGATTTTTCTCCCGTTACAGCCTCATAGTTAACCTTTTATCTAGGAATGGAATATATGTTTTTTATTGGCAAAGATGGATCTGGTTGATGTTGTCTCTTTTTTTCTGAGAGAATCCAAGTGAGCAAGACCCCGGTTTCGGTGGCGAAGCCGAGGTTGAAGCCTCCTCCCAATGAGGGATGGTTCTCCTGCAGCTCTGGGCAGCAGCTGCCTCTCCCTTTTTCCTTGAAAATCTTCTAAAGGTCTTGGGCTCATCCAAATGCAGAAACGTCGCTCTCTTCCTTTTATCTCAAATTTCTTCTCAAGACAAAACTACTTCCTTCTGGCTCTGAATGCTAACGGAGCGCATGGGCGGCCCAGCTGATATCAAAGCGTTCTCAGTGCAAGCGACCACCCAGTATGGGTGAGGACATCATAATATGCAGCCCTCAGCATCAGAGGATTTCACGTAACTTTTAATTCTGTATCGGTTTATGTGAGCCTGCTTTGTACCTTTGAAAACAGTGAGGAGTTTGCCCTTGACTTCAGATCAAGGAGTTGCCGAGTCATGATTAAACAGCCAATTTTTAAGCAAAACTGCAGAAGTCTTGATTTTAAAACAATGAGTTTTCCTGTTTTTGCATGCTAGAAGACTATTCCCTCTAGTAAGAAACTCAAGGCAGGGGACTGTAATAAACTAAAAGCGAATTAACTCTGCCTTGTTCTGAGCTCTCTATGCTCACAGAGTCAGTCTGGGAATTGTCAAAGGCTGCAGTATAAAACTTGCAAGCCTAATAATCATAATTGTTATGCATAATGAATCCTGAGATGTTATTACACAATAAAAACACACCCTCCCATGCTGTGTCTTACTGTTCAATTATTTAAGACTCCTTGACAATTATAGACTTGTTTTAAGTCTGTCGCCTTAGATGATTAAGAAGTGTAACCCCAGCCACAGTAGCTTTATTTTTTTAATCATTGCAGTAAAAATAAAATTGCATTTAATATTTCAAAAGGAAGGATTCTTTTCTTAGTTCTCCAATTTTGCTGCTAAGAAATGCCACTTTATTTCAAAGCGTTGTCTAGGGAAAAAAAAAAGAAAGCAACATTTCAAGGCAAAGAAAAAGCACTGTGATTATATTCCCCAAGGAACAGAGCTGGGGGAAGAGGATCATGTTGTCACCTTCTTTAGAAAAAAAAAAAAAAAATCAACTGTACTAAAAATCTGAGTTCTATAGCAATTAATATTTGTTGAGGTTGGTATGAGTAGCACTGTTGATCCAGCTTGTAGCAGCAAGTCCTCTGTGGCGAGCTGCTGCTTTACTCAACGTACAGCAGGACAGAGCTGCTCGGCTTTCCAGCACCAGGAAAGCAGCTGAAATTTGTGGGATCTGTCCCAATATTAGCAGCCCAACAGAGAAGGTGTCTCGCCAGTGGTCGAGGAGACCCGGCACCGCTGGCGCTCAAGGCACGTCACCCGGGTTATTTTTTCCAATAATTTCTCACTTTAGCCAAAATTGTTTTCTCTGGATCTCTTGGATGTTACAAAATGTTTTTTTCCCCATACTGAGTGAAATGTTTCTCCTGTTAGATCCTACCTATCTCCTTCCTCACAAAATACTAGTGGGTGGTTCTCAACTGAAAAATTGAAACCTAATAGGTGAGAAAAAGGTTGAAAATTACGGAGTATTTGAAGAGAGAATTAGAATGGCAAAAAGCCAGCAATTTTTAAGATGCTACCATAACTGCCACTATTATGTATAATTCTTTTTAAGCCTATGGCAAAGTAGATAATGTTAACAAAACTATTAGTATCACTGCACACTGCTATAAATATCGCTCCTGTTGTCTCAAGGTAACTGCTTTTCTAATGGGGCATGCTGCGTTTCATTAATGTATAGATTACTTCTGCCGGTTTCTTGATTTACCTGTAAATTCAATATTCTGGGAAAACTTACTTTAGGAAATATGTAGCATATACACTAACGTTTTTTCAGTGCTTTCTACCGTGATAACTATCTCAGAAGACATATCGAGCCAGTCTGATTGCCACCCTATTAGCTGGGTTAGGTGGGGAGATCTTTTTTAAAAGGGACAGGACTAAAATCTCTGCTGTGTCTTTTTTTGTGGCAATGTAAACTACCACTGAGCTTTCTAATAGGTTTATTATTGATTGCAGGCACTAATTCTCTCAGGTTGGTAATCCTCCTAATTACTAACTTTGTTATTCATATTGTGGAGCAATTGTTCTGGGAGCAATGCAACTAATGAAGCCCATTTTCCTATAGATCTGGGCCCTACGATCCTGTGCCTTGCAACTACAGCCATTGTAGCTGATCGCAGGTCTTTTCTGCCATCTGGGTGGCGAGGTGTCTGGGTGACTTCTGCAGACGTCCTGCCTCCCAAGCACGATGGGTGTTCGACACACTCGGGGCACCAGGACCCATCGTGTGACTTCTCCTGAGCTGTATGTAAGCAGAGCCCCCGACCTATCTCATCAGCGCTGGATACATCTCCACGCAGGCCTGGAGGTGCACGTGCGGTTGGAGGCTGAGACTACCCTGTTGCGTAGGAGGCAGCGTCTGGGTCGTCTCCTGATCGCGAGACCCTTTCGCTGTTAACGAATTCCATCTCCTCAAAGTATGTGTGTGCCGTGCGCTACCGTATGGTTTATTTTTAAAAGCCTCGAAGGTCAAAGTAGCTGCAAAATGCCTCTTTCTTAAGAGTGCTGCTCTCAGGCTACCTTGGTGCGCGCCGTACATCTCACACGGGGTGCTGGGAGGTCTTCCAGCCCCTTGAAGGCTTTGCCTCCCTGCCAAAGATTCATAAGCTTTATTAAACCACTCACTTTTATGACACAGGGAGAAAAAAACACCCGCGTACAACTCTTATTCTGGGTAGGCATCACCTTTCCTTTACATTGAACCCGTCTTAGCCTATTGAAGCTGCTCCTCAGTTGCCATGGCCCTCTTGCCTCGCTCTTGGCCAGCGCTGTTGAAGGCTCCCGAGCTGCTCCACGCGGGGCGTGACGAGCTGCCGTCCTCCCGCACGGCGATGCTGCCCACTGCCTGTCTGTGCCGCTGCTTTTTGGACTGTTTCCCTCCCGTTTACGTGACTGCACCAGCTGCCTGTTGGTCAATGTGTCCGTCTGCCTGTCTCTCACCTTCCTCCCTTTACTTTTTTTTCTTAATCGGTCAGGCAGTTTAAAGTACTTTTACGGAAGGGTGAAGAGCAGGGGTTTTGTATTGCTTGAAGGCTGGCTGGGCACGGGGGAGCGATGCGAGCCGGTGCGCTCTCCGGGGCTCGGGAGAGCGGAGCTGTCCCTGCGTCTTGCCTCACAAAAAATGAGGTCATTCAAGAGCTGTCTGGATTATTTAAAATCTCACTTCCCAAGACGTTTGGACTCGGATGTTTCTCTTGTCTTTGCTTATTTTTAAGCTGGATGGTAGTATCTATTTCATCCAATTTTACACAGACCGTACAATAAAATGATGGGTTGAAAAGGAAATTCAGTGTGACTGAGCTGATGTAATTTCTATGTCAGGAAAAAAGTAGTGGGAAGAGCAAACTAGTCCTGGCACCTGGACAACAGCAGATGGAAAAAGACCTCTTGGATCCTCATCAGTCTCTCTTGATACTTTTTTCTCTGTAAGATCTGATCGTTCAGGTTACTAAATGTACTTGCGTGTCGACTCCTGTGTCAAGGTAAGTGATTTGGGAGCATCTTTTATTGTGTGCCTGAGGAACAGTGCATGTTGTGATCCGCACCATAAAAAAAGCAATAAAAAATAAGCATCCGCCGTTCCTTTGTGCAGGTGGGAGAGGAGAGGAGCAGAGAGGGGAGAGGCTCAGTGGTATGCTGAAAACCTTGCAGAGTTTGCAATTGAACCCAGGATACCTATATTCCAGGAAAAATGCCTTTATTGCCCAGCCATCTTTCCTCCTCTTCTGTCTCCAGCTTGGACTGTCTGATCAGAAGTCAGAACTGGCTCCTTAACAAATACATGTTAAGCTGCTCTCGAGTTGCTCTTTGCTCTTCCCTTCGTTTTCACTTGGCCAAACATGGCAGATGTTTGGTAAGCAAAACCAGCCGGTGTTTTTTTGCAGTTTACCAAGAGATGTAAAAAGTATTGTGGATCGTAAGCATTTATTGCAGCTGGGAACAGTGGGGCTAGGCCAGTTTTTTGCTGCACGATGGAACGAAGTAGTCACAGCCCCAGGAAGGGTTTGGCAGGTAAAAATCCCTCCTCAGGCAAATTGCTGTGAAAGGTTTGTCTTATTTACTTATACGTTATTGCCGTCTATTGCCACAGTAGCTAGGTGTTGTATGTGGTTTTTAAAGTCAGATTCATTGTGGAGATCCACTCTCTCCGAGGGCTTAAGTAACCTGAAGCTTGGGAACAGGTGTGTTGCGTCCCAGGCAAGTAGCAGGGATAGCGTCGTCTCCAGCAGACGAGGACGGAGGGAGCAAGCGCGGGCTGAGCAGCAGGCACTAAACGGCCGTTGCAGGCGCTGAACATGCCGATAGGAGGAGAAAAGCTTTTTAAGGCAATGACGATAAACCGCTCGTGAGAACAGAGGTGGTAAGACACAGCCGATGGGAACTATGCAGTGGACGTAGGAGTAGGACGTAGGAGAAGGTATTCCGAGTGCCCGTGTAGAGGAGCTGCTGTCCCGTTGGCTGCGAGGAGGCAGCGTTTAGCGGGTCCATGAATTTTCTACCAGGGATGAGTAGTTTCCAAGGCTGGGAAATCCACTCTCTTTCCATTTTTCCTTCAAAGCTATTTGCGTTGTGTACCAGCTTTCAAAGCTACTGCAAGGAAGTCCAGTTAGATTTTTGAGAGTTTAAAAAAAAAAAAACAAACAAAATTGTAAGCTCAGGTCACTGCCGTGCAACGGCACCCTTTTTGCTCATGGTAGAGATATGTCATTTTGCCAGGCTGTCCACTGGGATTTAAAGTATGACACATTTCTGCTGTTGTAGAGCGCCTTTTGGTTTAGACTGGAGTTGGCCTCCCTAATACTTCATGGCTGCCCTTGCAATTACAAGGTGCTACAGCTTCTTACTGTGTATGAAATAACAGTGCTTCAGTAGTGAAAAACACTCAGTGTTTTGTTGTCCTCCATGTTGACCTCCTGTTCTTTATTCCCTTCATGTTGTTTCAACCCTGCTCTGAAGATGGTGGTGTTCAGTTTCTCCTGGTCTTTTCTCTGAAGCATTTAGGTGTTTTACTTGGGATTCTCAGCTATGAAACTTTCCTTGAAATTATTTTTATATATATATATATATATATTTTAATTAGCTATAAAATACATCATCACTGTTGACATTAGAAAGTGTTTTGTTCCATGCCCTCTGAAAGCATAGGATTTGGCCCAGATCCTGAGAACAGGGGCACATCTTTAAATCCCATTTTCAGCGAAGGGTCATCTACAAGCTAAAGCTTCAGGCAACGTGACCTGGCCACGACTTGGAGGCTTGTGTGTTTGTCCATCAGCAGAAACTTAAGGGAGTTTAGTAGCAGAAATGAGTTCAGTATAATTCAGAGATCTTACTTTCTTGTGTCCAAGTAGCATTTGGCTGAAAACCTGGAAGGTCTCACTAGTGCGAGGTGCTGGACCTGCATGTGCCTTTGTGGCTCTTACTCCAGGTAAAAGAGAGAGATCTGGAGATATGTCGTGAAGATTGACAGCTCAAAGCATGAGCAAGCTTTAAGTGCATAGTCTAGCTCTCAGAAAGGTCTGTCCAAAATCATAGGGTACAAATGCAAAATCTTCCAGTGTATCACGGTTACTAGTGTAGGTGCTTAGAGCTTGCATAGTTTTGGGGTGCTTTAAAGAATAAAGGTGAAATTTTGATTTAAATATATTTCAAGTTTTAAATTCACACCATTTTCCATTTTAAAAAATGAGAAGGTGATATTTCAAAATCAGAGGTTGGAAAGTTTCCTGTAAAACAAGCTGAGACACATGTTTCTTAAAAGAAATAATTACTTTTCAAAATGACAAATTGAAATGTTCTTGGGTTTCCAAACTTTTCCTTCCTTCCTTTTTTTTTTTTTTCCTTCAGCAAAAACTACCATTCAACTTTTGGTCAACTTCAGGAATAGTTTGAAACCCTTCAGAGCTCAGTATTAAAGCAAGTTTAACTTTCATTGAACAACTGTGCAGCCCGCGGTATTCAGGCAGCGGTAGCACTGAGGACCCGTAGGCAGCGTGCTGTTGCAGAGAGCTGCTGACCACAAGACAGAAGGGGCTGATAAGCTCATCAAGAACAGTGGCAAATAGTTGACCTTCCCACCGCTGTCCCAATCATGAACAGAAGTATCCGCTGCACTGCTGACTTTCCCTTGCCGAAAGAACAAACATGATCACGCTCCCCTTGCTGCGTTTTGAACATCATAGATGATTCCAGCATTTATGGTTTCTGTTTCCCACTGTCGGTATGTGACCATGAAATTCTTTCGGAGTCCCTCGGCTTTAAAAATCTTGAGTGCGTTTCTGCTTTCCAGGGAGCAGCAGCAGCTATTGCGCAGCGAATTGGCGACGGTGGACTAGATGAACTGACCAGCGTTTCCTCGGGGAATGTTTGCGGGTGATTGAATTTCGTGCAATCAGCAAACCGTTGCCCCTCACCTCCCCCCCATTTTTCTTAGTGACTAATTGGTGATGACAGATGTCACTTGCGCGGCGACGTCAACGCTGCCCTCGCAGCACTGCAGGGGAAAGCAAGGGCGCTGCTTCAAAACAGTACAGCGGAGCGGTGATGGGTTTGCCCATTGATTTTTTTTAATTTAATTTTATTTCATTTTAGCGTATGGTGTCAGCTGATTAGTAAGCTCCGCTCGCTGCCTAGATATGAGCAGCTATTATGGCCATGTTTGCCATTGTTCTTTTTCTTGCAAATTTTCTCAACTGTAAAAGGGAAGAAATGACATATAATATTTACAGAAATGTATATATGCTAACACTCCTCTTTCACATATATGGTAAGAGAGACGTGCGTGTGCATGTTTGTGTGTGGCTCGGCCTGTCTGACTGCCACTGGAGAACTGCTGTGTCCAAAACTCGTTCAGGTATGCCGTCAGAAACATCTCAAGGTTTACGGCAGTTAAAGAAGTGATAGGGAAGCAGCTGTCGTTATTTATAGGAGAATTGCTAAGGTGAACCAGCAGACGGGCTCTGCAGGTGCTGCAGGGTGCTGGCCACGGGTGCGTGAGGCCACCTGTGTCGTGGCAGCCAGCTTGGCCAGCTCAGTGAACACCCACTCTCTTTTCTCTGCTTTCCTTATTTAACTCCTGCTTCTCTTCCTCAGCCCCTTCCTCTTTGATGTGTTTTTTCCTAGGTCCATACTTTTCTTTTGCATGAAAGCCTTCAAAAACTACTATAAATGCGCGGTGCCTCCATTGCTGCCTGCCTCCTCCGCTCTTTTTCCCCCTGTTGGCCCTCCGTGCAGCAAGCAGAGCTGGAGGCCTTCCTTGGGCATGACACCTCCATCCCACAATGCTGGTGGCTCTGTGACAAAGCCGAGAGCTGTCGGTGCCAGGCTTTGACGTGGCCTAGCAGAAAGACTCCAGGTCAGATGTCGACCAGGGTATCCTGGGCCTAAACCATTTCCATCACGTCTTTAACCTTCATTGCGACGTAGGGATAAGTGATGCTTGTGTGGGCTGTGGTATGGGATGACTCCCTTGAGAACGAGGGACCCTCCCCACCACCTCCTGCTCCGTGCCTGAGGCAGTTGTGTTTTGGGATCTTCCTTTCCCTAGCGTGAAGTGCTAAGTGCGGTCAGATGTTTGACTGACCTTCTCGCACCGGTAGCTGTCGCTGGAGGAACTCATGGCACAGAGGGAGGAGCTAGCAGAGGCCCTCATCGGTACCGTCACTGTACGGGGACGCATAGCGCGTGCAGCAGTACCGGCGGCTTGCCTGAATTGCTTCAGCTCTGCCTGGGTGGACAAGGGTGCGTTGACACGGCAGGGCCCTCCTAGCGCTTCTCCGTGTCTCGTTCCAGCCGCAGCTCCTTGGCAGAGTTGGTGCCGAGCCGCAGGTGGGTCTCGTCACCTGTCCTTGGGCAAGAGCTTGTCTACTCCTCCACTCGCGGGAGCCCCGTTTCTCTGTCGAGATGGGATTTGAGGCGAGCGTAGGAGGAAGTACACAGGCGTTCTTTTTGTGGAGGTGTCCCTGTTTACTAGTTTCAGATCACAGCTATTTAGCAGACAACTAGCCTCCTCCCTCCCTCTATCACAACTCTGCAATTAAACTATTATTCTTACGTGCATCTCTGTTGTCTGTATTTAAGAAAATGAGACTAGAGAGAAAAGAGAAGCAACAGCGTGTATTTAGCTTGTAATCTGATTATTATTACACCAGGTACAACTATCAGACCCTCCCAAGTCTCTGGGAGATTTTCTATTTCAGATGTGTATATGTTGTTTTGAAAGAACTCTTGACTTAATCCCGAAAGATGCTGGGTAGGGAGCAAATTCCTCTCATGGTAACATCAGGCATTATTGACACACGTGAACTTAATGATTTATAGCACAGTTTTGATTGTCATAAAAGAAGCATAATAAAAATGAGTACTGCATGACTTGTGGCTAGGAACATCTTTATGGGCATGAGGTAGTAATGAATAGCTGTGCAAGAACCGAGGAAGGAGGGAGTACGTATGACGAGGAAGTCTGATCTTTTATTTGGTAGATTAGTATCACTGCATATGGACTGAAAGATTTTAAACACATGCCAGTGTACCCTGACATTTTGGCATGTGCTCGGTGTCTTTGGATAAACATAATGCATGGGGACAAATCAAATGCAAATGCATGCACTCATGTATGAGCTGTAAAAATAAGATCTCTGCTTGCACTTGGAGGATAGATTTAAACACATAGTGGCCGGAGAAAATACTTTTAGGTATAGCACTTGGAGAACACGTTGTCTGGTTCATTGACTGGATGAAAATGGGAGGGGTCAAAATCTGTGCCTGGTCCTCAAAAAAGGTAATTGGAGATGCTTGCGCAGAAAAGAGCGTTTTATTTGGCTGTAAGTAGTGAGCTGCCAATAACTTGTCAGATCCAATACGTATTTGAGACAATTATACCTATTTTGTATCTACCTAAAGGTCATCTGATACAATGTCTGCTTTTCTTCTAGGTCAAAAACAAGATTAAAATTTATTATCCACCTCTTCAAAGTAAGGAGTTACTTAACGGCCAGACTGAACCACTGAGATTCATTTGGTTTTCTCTGTTTCACGATTTTCCCTGACTTTGTCACTTAACCTGGGAGGGTTAGAGACCCTCGACTAGCTGGGACAGTCCTGCTGGATCCATGTCCCATGGCTCCATGTCCAAGCCACAGATCACTGCTGGGTTTTAGGAGTGGCCAGCAGGGCTAGTAATGGTCCTGTGAGTGTGCCGTGTCAAATGCAGAAATTCTCCTTGCTTTCCCCTCTCGAGGTGTCTGCTCGGTGGCATGCCCGTGATCCCTGCGTCAAATAACATGCCCTCATGCAGCTCCTTCACCAGCACATACCTTCTATCCTAGAGTGCTTTCTTCCATCTGGTTCCTGTCTTAACCTGTGTCTGGAACGTGGAAGCAGAGGGCTGCTTTTATTTTCTGATTTCTCTAAATGAAATCTCCTCATGTTACAGTAATGCTGAGTAAAGATCAGCTCCTCTCATCCGCAGACCTCGGTGTGGTCTGCTGAATTAGAAACAATTAGTGATGTGCCACAGATTTAATACAATTGCATAATTCATATTTGTACTGTTGCAATTGCAAAGTAGATTTGGAGTATTTGTGCTCTACGCACCTGCTCGGTGGTGGTGGTGTTTAGAGTTGTTCTTTTCCTCCCCTAACATAAATGAGTATTGATGGATTTTTTTTTTTTTTTTTGGTTAAAAATGGACGCGGGATTGCAGCAGACTGTGGCTGTTGTGTGGCCTGCGTTGGCTAGGGCCAGCCAATGACCTCCTCAGAGGACCGGCCCCAGAAATTGCTGCCGTCCTCTAAACTTTATGAGCTGCTGCAGTTAGGAGATTTAATGACATTGCCCCATTAAAATAAATGGGCATTCTGTAAAACGAAATGAGAGCAATTCTTTTAAAAATGTCTGTGCCCTAAAAAATGAAGAATCAGCCAAAATTGATATCTATTACAGATCTTCTTATATAAGCTTATTTTAATGGAAGAATGCCTCGCTTTTGCAGTTCCTAAGTGTTGCATATGCAGTAACTCTTGAGTTGCAGATAATCCTGCAGCTTGCTTTTCTCTCAGTTATATCTTCTACAATTCATTCGATGGAAGATGAGTCAAAGAGGTGCTGAAAAAATGACTAAATTACCTGAATACAGGAATATAAAAAAAGATGGAACTGACCAGAATATGAGTGTACAGAGCAACACTAGACAGTAATTATGTATTTGATGTTGCTTCTGGAATTAAAATTCTATGCAAATAGCTTTTCCTTTTAACACAGGATTGAGCGATGAAGACAAATTCATATTTTTGTGTCATTCTTGAAATTCATGCTGTATGAATAATCGATTTCAAGTGCTAAACCCAAGAAAAATATGGCGGGGGGTGGGGGGAAGAGACTTGAGTTAATCCGAAAGATTTCTATTTTAAGTTGAATGAAACATCTTGCTTTCCTGAAGTGAAATGCTTATCTGAAGGCCTGTGTGTTCCTTCTGTGCTTAAATACATTTAGTGAAATTTTCGAAAGTCTTTTAAAACAGAAAACTATATAAAAATTTTCTCTATGGTTGAATAGTTTCAAATTGAGGAATTGAAAAATAGTTGTTAGAAAACATCAAAAATATTTTCATGCAGCATCTTTGCTGAAATTTTTCATGTGATGTCTTGAAATGTGTTTCAGCATCAGGATATTTAGGGAAAGCATGATTTGCAGCCGGAGAGCTGGCTGAAGATTCAAAGTGTGGCAGGTTTCTCATTTTTACTGAAAAAGCATGGAGTTTCAAATCTTACCAACTAGTTTTAATTGACAGTGTTTTAAAGGTATAGATAGCCTGCAGTAGATGTTCTTATTTTCACAAATTCTAAGTGTAAAACATTGGCAACTGACAGCTTGTATAGTTATCACTTCACTAAGATTGTAATTTTGGGGGAAAAAAAAGTGTTAAATGAATGATGCCGTGAAAATTAACCACTTTCACTGAGATACAGACAGATTTTATGCATGTGTACAGGTTGCTAATTCTTCTCTGTATTAACTTATCCCCCTGAAAAAATGAGTTTGATTTTTAGAGGTAGGGAAGTGGCAACACAGTATACGCTTAAGAAGTTTAAGTTTCTGTGGGAGGTAACTGTGCGTGATTAAACACATGCCCATCTTTATTGCTTTAGAAACAGTAGAGTCAACTCATCAATTCAGGACTTAGTCCTAACGTGGATTATTAGAAGAGCTTTTAGACCAATTTTATAATTGCCAATTGAAATCCAAGAGCAATATTTTCTGTAAGCACAGTAACTTCTCAATCATAATAAATGGAGTTTTGGAAACATGAATATAGAGTGCCAGGCATTGGACAGCTTGTAATGCCTGCAAATTGCTAGTCACTGGAACGCTGAAAAGAAGAGGACGTAGATGGTGAGATATTTTCAGTTTAAGATAGATAGTGCTGGCCTGGAAACCAAAGGATGTGAATGACGCACGGAAGCAAGTAGAGATGGGACGTGACCAGAGCTCAGGTTATAGAGGTTTTGGCAGGACCTTCACGTCGGCTGGTCGATTAGGTGCTGTCTGTATGTTGGGAGGAATGTGAGAGTCGAGGTGGGAGATGTCTATGCGCTCCACAGCACGCAGCAAGATGGAGAGAAATGCAAGCGAAGACGTGAATGCCCAGGAGGAGGAAGTAGCCCGGCTGGTGGCAGCGACCGTGATGGGCTCCTTGCTGTGGAGCTGGGAGGAGTGTCGCAGTGTCCCGTGCTTCTTGCCCACGCCCTGTCTCTGCCCCGTGCTGTCTTCTGGGAAAATGACCGATGTCATATATTGCCACCTCCACTTAGCAGTTATGGTGGTACATCTTCCTGACATCACATCCCTTGTGGGATATAGTTATGAGGGTTTTTTTCGATTCGTTCATCATCTCTTCTTGTATACCCCGCGTAAGCTTTTACCAGTCTCTCACTGTTGTCATTTAAAGGGTAGAGGTGCTGCTGCTAGGATCTGCTTCCCTCTGTGTGTAGACCATTACGTGAGCATGTCTGTATTTAAGAGCTATTGAGGCTGCCACATGTATGTTCACATGATAGGAAAGAAATAATACGTGAACTGTAGTAGCATTTTCCATTCTTCCTTTCTTGAGTTTGCAAGAAAGCAGCACTCTCCTGCATGCAGACATGCTAAAGCTACATTTACAAAAAAAAAAAGTCTGTCTCTGAGTTAGATCTCATTCCAGTATTTTAAATTACAAATAGCCTGTGACTGCTATATATGGGAAATGTTGGCGAATGGGCATGGCGCACAGCGTGAGAGACGAAGCAGCAACAGGTTCCAGTGCTAAGTGCAGCTGCACAGGTTAAATCAGGGCAAATTTTGCCCTTAGCTGTTTAAAAAGTCCGTAAGTGGCCTTGTACATGTTTTACAACCGATCTTTATTTCACAAATAAAGTCTGTAAACAAGCAGGTGCGGAGCATCTACATCAAACATATTCTACTTTTCTGGAAAACTTTTGCTTCAGGACTACAAGAATGGAGATGCTCCATTTGCCTTTCTAAATGGAAACATATGAAAATCAGGACGTATTGGCCTAGACTCAGATTTCCCTCTGTTGAGTATGTGGTGATTTATGCCTGTGGAAAGTGAATCAGAGCAGTAATGTTTCATGCTCCCATGTAGAGGTAGATGGTTATTCCCCCTGCCACGAGAGCAGAGAAAACTAAACTTCATAAGGAGTTAAATAAATCACGTCAGGCTAAAATCAGACCCTGTCAAACTCTGATGTAGACAATTTAACAAGCAGTGGATTGATCTTGTATAGTCCTATGAAAGAGTGAAGGATTTCAGATATTACTTGCGGAGATAATTTCAGGTTGCATGTCTTTTCTATATTGTACTATTGTACTATATATGTTTGCTATTCACTGCTAGCAACAATAAAAGTGAAATTGCTTTTGTCAGTGATAGCTCTACAGAGTTTACCGAAAGCCAGAGTAAAATATATACTTAGTGGACTAGAACTCCCATCCCTGGCTTGCAGCTTTTCACCTCAGTTTTGTCGCTATCATTTTAGTAAGTTTGGGTTGTTTGCAAAAATAATTTGTCAAGGTCAGTTTGCACAGTCTGGCAGAACAAAGGCCATAGTGAGGACAAATGGCCCAGAGCAGCAGAGGATGGTAAGAGATGCGGCGGCTCATCGCTGCTGTGGCCAAGCCGAGCTCTGGGAGTGGAACCGGCAGCTCCGGGGTAGTTGGCAAAGGGTCGTATGCGCCGGATAGACCCAGACTAGGAAGCGCTGGGCCAAGGGCTGCAGACACCAGCAGGTGGGAAAGCATCGGCTGTAGCACCATTCTCCCGTTCCCTTAGTTAATGTTGTAACCATTAGGAATTGCACACAAGGTGAACAATGCCAAGTGATAAATGGATGTAATTTCTCTACCATGAACATCTTGCTCGCTTCCATGTATTTAAGTATGCCCTGAGCGACCAGATCAGACTCCACGGGGTCTGCCTGCGCGGGGACGCTGATGCTATGGATTCAGCTCCATTTTTTAGGTACTTATTCAGCATGTTTGAAGGTAGCTCCTGCCATTTGGTAGTTTGAGGAGCTCTTTAGGCTCCAGCATCCGTGTTATCTGATGATTCCATCATCTGTGATCTCGAATTTTCCGTGGTGGGAGCTTAAACACTGAGCTTGTACATAGACCCACACATATAGTCACCTAAGTGTAAATGTCGGGACTTAGAACTTGTCTTCCTGCAAATTTTTGAATACAAAATCACCGTCGGTGGAAGAGAGGTGCCCAGACTGCCCTGCTCAACTAAGATGATGGCTCTTTGGCAGAGGAACCAGAGACCTGAGTATTTTTTGGAGGAACTGAGAGTTTGTGCAGACCCTCAGATGCCAAAGTAGCTAGTAATGGGGCAGTTTTCTGAATTACTGTCTTTGATTTAGGTACCCAAACTCCACTGGCAAAGACTTGTAGGTGTGTGTCTGTGTTTTTTCAGATCTTGCCCTTGGTATTTCTCTAATGATGTTTACCTAATCCAGTCCTCATTAGAAGAAGATAGTGCACTTATGCTTATAATACATAAGTCAACATGTAGAATAGATCAGAAGCCCAAATCTGCTCAGTCTGACTGCGAAGCAAAATAGTCGCGTCGTTCTAATATAAATGTACACAGAATTATACTTAGTCTTGTGTTTGCACATTATTTAGATCAGTGGCCCATGACTAAGGATGCTAAATGCAATCTCAGTGCAAATAACGTATCACAACTGTGCAGCTGAAAGAGCTGAGACTATGGCTTAGTATTATTTTTTCCACACATCATTACACTGGAAATGCCACCGGGAAATTCCTTAATTCCTTCTTTTTTCGATTGATGACAACATGGAAGGGGTAGTAGTATTTATTATTTATAATAATGATATTAATGAGTGTTAATAATAATATAGGGAAGATAAAAACGCTAAGCCAGTATTTAGTGAATGTCACCTTTTTTACATAAAACTATCCTACATAAGCTGTTTAGATAATTCAATGCTTTTAATGATCTCACAGTAAATTAATGCTATTAATATGGTAACTAATCAATATATATACAAAGACTGACCAAAAATGACCTGCAATTATGAAGAAAGTTTGCTTTTTAATTTGAAACCAGTGGCCAAACCTGCATTTGAAGGCAGCTGTGGCCTATGAAATCAGGCCTGGCGTTGCATGTTTGGCCTCAGAGAAGGTTCAGTGACTGCGGATGATCCCTGAGATGCGTGTGCTAGATCAGGATATAGCTGACCGCTGACACTGTTGTTGAATAATAAATTACATATTGAATTTGTTGTTCGTTTGTGTTGCTAGTCCAGCTTTCATATACGCTTGGTGAGCAACACACAGACCCTTAAACTCTGCAAAGAGATACTGTTATAAGATGAATTTTACTGCTCGAATCAGCAGTTTAGCCATTTCTGGATTTTGCACATAGACCGAGCACTTTTCCGTATATATCAGGGTTGATATTAACTTTCATGGTCTTTTTCCTTTTCTGTTTATCCTACTTTGGTGTAATTATCTAATAAGTCATATGCTGGACTCTACTTTTTTCTACTTTTCCCAGACCCGTGGGTTTATAGGCATCAGATTTTGAGTGGTGAGTTACTACTCTGGCAGCTTTGGGCATAGAAGACGAGGAGGGGGGAATGTGGGTGAACAAAGCAGTGCATCAGGCTCCATGGTCACGTGTACAAGAAGTAATTTCCAAGTATCAGGGGAAGCACCCTGTTCACATTTTGCTTGTTGCTGTTTAATTTTGAGGGTTATTAATGGTACAGGGTGATATATTTTAAGGTGTGATTTTACTGCTAGTTTTTTTTTCTCTCTCTCTCTTTTATCCTTTTTTCATTTTGTTCACACTCTTCCCACGCCACCTTGGCCCTGTGTTTGGTGACACCTTAGCTGTGTCCACTACTGCGCTCATCCCGACCCCCGACCCCCCGGTGCCACCAGCCTCTCTGACTGATGCCTCTCCTTCCCCTCCAGCCGTCCCGAGCTCCAGTGTCCTCCCCTCTGCCCCCCGAGATGTCGTCCCTGTCTTGGTCTCCAGTCGGTTTGTCCGTCTCAGCTGGCGCCCACCCGCCGATGCGAGAGGGAGCGTCCAGGCGTACACGGTCTACTTCTCCAGGGAAGGTGTCAACAGGTAGGTGCCGCCGTTGGGACCACGTGAGCGTCCCGCTGCCTTCCTCTGCGTGGGCGCATTCCTGAAAGGGCCTGAAGGCTTTAGAGAAGCACCTTGCAAGTGATTCTCACAAGTTTGTCTTCTCCTCCCTGTGGTGGGAAGCAGTGTGAAGCCAGAAATGTTATCTTTGCAGACTTTGTATATCAAAAGTTTATCTAACAGTACTCATCATCTTGGCGTTAGGGACAGTTTGTGGTGACAGTGATGCCTGAGGATCTTGCCTCCTCCAGCTCACTTGTCTATCATAAAACAAAATATTAGTAGCTCCATGTTTTACTTTTCATCTTCTTCTGAAGACATGCGCTCAAGTGCTGTTTGCATCCCTAGTGAAGGTGGAACTTGATGAGCTTTAATCAACCTGAGAGGAGGACTGCCTTTGGTGCAAAAGGTGTAAGATCTTGAAAATAACCTAGGACTGCGCAATGAAGATATTGCATTATTGCAAATCAAATGGGAGCAGCCTGAGCCGTTCTGGCCCCATGTGTTAGAGCTGGGCAGTAGAGAGCCATTCTGCAATAACGGCGCTACAGACCCATCGTTATACGTTCGTTTTACACCCAGGGAACCCAGATGCAACTGCTGAAGTGCTTTTTTCCCCAGCCCCACGGCTGCTGCGCGCTGAATTTTTTCTGTTTAACCTCTTTGTTCGAGAAGGTGCGCAGGAGCTAGGCTGTGGTACCAGCATGCGCCCCTGCCCAGCGCAGGGGGCCAAGCCCCCTCGCTGCCGTGGGCATCGGGGCTGCCGATGCCTCCCTGGCTGTAGGCATCTAGTTACCACCGCAGTACGTCCTGCGGGAGGCAGATGCTGAGTGGAAAGCTGTATCCATCCTGTCCAAGAGAGCGGACCAAAAGTACCCCCGCACCCCAGCGCTTGTGATTGACGCTCTTGTGTTAGGAGGAGGCTCTCAGTTTGGTGTGTCTGAGGCCGGTGCTGGAGGCTGGAGTATTAGGAAGAAGATGAATTAAAGATAGGCACTTGGATAAGATATTCATTGGCCCTAGCAAAGTAACTGAGGCGCAAAGAAGGACGGCCAAGTTCAGCGGGAGCGGAGGATGCTCAGCCTCCGCCGCGTTGCTCCTCAGCTGTCTCTGTGTGGGTACCGAGAAGGTATCAAGGATCCTTGCACGCAAGGATATATGGGTCCCGGCCTCGGTCTGCTGTCGGAGGCATCGGCAATAGTCGGGGGAAACGTGCCCGGAGATTTTTGTTTCCCTAAAGCTCTCCGAGAGCTGCCGACGGGCACGAGAGATGGGCTAACGCGGCAGAGCGCTGCTGTAGTCGCGTCTCATGTATTTTAACGCTATCTTAAAAACGTCCGAGATGTCACGCAGACCTGGAACAAGGCCTGTTCTAGCTCGGTAGGGCACCTTAGCAGTTGAACAGCGAGGAGAAAATATTAATATTCTGATGCAAGACTTTTTTTGTAGTACTGGTGGTATCTCTGAGTTATATAAAAAGAGCTAACTCCGGATGCCTTACACCTAAAAGTAATTTTCTTCCGGAGTTTCAGCAGTGCTGCTCAAGGTAAAGCACTAAGTACCGGAAAGATGCCTTAAGTTTGGTTCCCGACTAGATGCACACCTTGTTAAAGGGTCTCTTGCAGAAATCTGGGAGCTCTGTGCTAAAAAATAAAAAACCCTGTGCTTGCTCAGCGAGAGGCTTAAATTACCACCTGCAGTTCCAGCGCGACTGAATACGCGTCTCCCAATTCAGTCACAGCGAGCAGCGCCTGTAGTCTTGCAAACTTTCAGGCAAGCAACTGAACAAAATGAACGTAATTTTCCTTTAAACGCTCCCATGGCGTTGTTGAGTCGCTCAGTGTTTGCACGTTATTTTTATTTTTATTTTTTTTTACAAAAGAGCTGTTTTTCTCTTTGCCCTCCCCCCCTCCAAAAAATAAAAAATGAAATTGGCGTTGTGACGTTAACCTCAGGGATGCAAGGGGGCTCTCAGAGAAACCGCCGTAGCTGCAGGGGGAGCGGCTGCCCGCGGGCATCTCGCCGCCATCAAACGGGCTCTTGGAAAGAGCGCCTAAGAGGCGAAAGGCGGGTTTCTCAGGAGCAAAGCGTAAATCTATCCGGGAAATAAATAAGCGGCCGCAAAATACACCTGCGCCCCGAAAAGCTTCTGCTGGAGGTGGGAGCTCAGGTTGAAAAGCGAGATTTTGAAAAGGGGAGCGGGAGCAGCAGGTGTCGAGGGTGGGGGCCGCCAGCAGGTGTGGGTTTGTTAGCGTGTGGTGTGGATTTGCTCTTCGAACGGAAACGTGCAGCTCCGCGCATGGAAGCCGCGGGTGCCTGAAGCCCGTGTTACGGACTTGGGAGAGGACAAGGTCGCTGCGGGGGGAATATTGTGTGTGGTTCTTGAGGAGACCTCTCCTGCCCGGGCAGAGGATCTCCAGCGGTGGCCTCCGGGGCCGGCCGGCCACCCCGGCTCCACGTCGCCCCGCGCCACGATCGCCGAAAGAAGGAGCAGATGCATCTCACTGAAACGCGTCGGCCTTCTACCGCAGCTTATGAAGCCGGTCTTAGACCTCTGGCGCGGCCGCCTGCTTCTGAAGCTTCGTTTTTTGTTAAATTCGAGGTGGCCTGCGGGTGGGAACGTTGGATCCGTTTCCGTCTTTGCTCAGAATCGGCAGCGTTTGGATCTGGATTGGGCCCACGCTCGGCTGCCAGGTAACTTAGAGCAGAGCCTTTTCCTTCTGAGCGTTTGCCGAGTGGGCCCGATGCGGTAGCCGAGCAACCCCTGCCCGGTTCAGATTTCACATGTTCTACAAAATCTGGTAGTGGTGGAATAATTTGGGCTGATCTCCGTTTAAAACGTGGCCTTATTGTAGGTCTTACTTTGTGCCGCTCCGTTTCCTGATCTGATTTGGAGACCAAAGTTCCCGCTCTGCTGGACCACTTGTTTGTTCCTCTTTTCGTCTTCCTCCCTCCCTCGGCCTTCACTTCTTGGTTTCCTCCTGAACCAGGGAAGAGAGATTCCTACAGGCCTTTGGTGTTTATGTGATAGTAGAGCATCTTAGTTACCGCAAAGAAAGAGACATCATTTGTATCTGCTCATTTGCTCTTGTTCTTGCATATGTCTCCAAACCCCCCCACAAACGACCCCTCAGAAACAATCCCAAGATATATTTAATCACCTAGGCATAATTTTAAAGTAGTTCTGCCCTCTTGATGAGAATTTACTTTACTATATTTAAACTTAAAGTTCAAAATCTAATTGAAAATGAAAAATCCACTAAATTTATTTATAAAAAGAAAGAAGCGTTTATGCAGTAATGTATTCCTGTTCAGTGTTTTAGGCAAGACACAAGGACTAAAAATGCAGTTTGGTTGTTGATTGCAACCTTTGAAATGTCAAGCTGGTTTGAATAATGGGTTCTGATTAGTAGCCATCCTTCTTTTTTAAGTGACTACTAGCAAATATTTTTCCTAATAAATGAAATGAAATGCCCTAATCTTAAAAAAAAAAAAAAAAAAAAAAAGAAAGAAAAATGCCCCTTGAAATCAGCACAGTATTCTTTTGCAAAATTGGGACCTTTACTATTTACAGATGAGCATTCACTAGAACTTTTTCTAATAACAAATTAGTGAGTGCCTAGACGGTCACCAGAAGCCAATAGATCTTGCAGATTAACTTCCTGCATAATGCAGACTGAAGAAATTAATCAAGGGACCACTTAATTGAATACAAAAACTTATATTTGATTAAAGCATATCTTCAGGATTAGCTTAGGTTCTGAAAAATCATTCCCAGATGAACTATTTACATTTGTTTTGAGGTTTGCTTATTACAATCAAGGACTTTATACAATTTCATGGGAGAATGATAATGGAAGATAAAAAAAAAAAAGAGAGAAAGAAGTTGCGGTACTAAAAGTCCGTCCATTTTAAAATTAATAGTGTTCATTTCACAGCAAGGAACATTAACATGACTTGTCTTACTTGAAGTAACTAATTAGGTGTTTGAAACATTATAAAAGCATTTGTTACAAACCTAAGAGATATATGGGAACTGTAATTATCTTTTCTACATGCTGATACCGTGATATAACATGATCTTCACTCACTGGAAATTACGTGTCGGAGCTTCCATTTTACAAATAACTGAATGACTTTAGTCAAGGTCTTTTATTTTTAGACTATTCTTTGTGGCCAGGATTGGTTTAAGAGAGAAGACCCAAAGGGTAAAGATGCCTGGGTCAGGGATGCCAGGCCCTTTGTTTGCTTGTCCCACATTATGGAAGCATCCAAAAACTTCAGCAGAAGGTTTGGCCGTGGCTGTTTCAGACCACAAATTCACCTGCTGCCGTCACCGGCGCGCGGTGGTGAGCGATGGCAGTACCGGGGAGGCTCCCAGCGCCGCTTCTGCAGGAAACCTGCCCAGTGTTAAATCCGTGCCTTGATAATCCCTGTGCTGTAAGTCGAAGCTGGTGGTGGCCTTTGTGTACAGGCACGGTTCCTGTCACTGAACTTCAGGTATCTGCTCTGAAGCTCAAGGGAGAAAAATAGCCACATATTTTATAACACCCATCTGCAATATTTTAGGCATCTATTTTACAAAGAAAAGTGTAGGGTTATAAAGAAGGTTTAATAAAGAAGGTTTTTATATTTATAAAGAAGGTTTTTTTTTTTCCTTGCTAGCTGGAGGGTTTAAGGCATCATAGAAGATGTCACTGTCGGGTGTGACGTTGGCAGGCAGCCTGCGTAAAACAAAGAAAAAAGGGTTGTTTTTTCTCCCAACTCACAATAGCATAGTGGCATTTATTGCCACGGGATATCACAGAAGCCCAAAGTGTTAATGCGTTCAGGGTGAGGGTGTGACAGTTTGGTGGGAGGTAGATCCACCAAGGTGTCTGTGATGATCTGAGTGCAACCTGTATCCGAGAAATTCCAGAAACGTGTAACCAGGAATACCGTGCCAGAAGAATAACCACAGAAATTCCATCCTGTTTCTCTTATTCCTCGGTGAGCCCCTGATATCTGGCCGCTGCTGGGACACAAGATGGGGCTGGGTGGGCTCTGGTGTGACCTTTCCCGTCACCCTTTCCTTTTGTTTTATTTCTGTTGGTCTCAGTCTTGAGGCGTTTGCTTGATTATTGCTCAGTCCTTACTCAGGCAAATTTGGAACATTTATTTTTTGATACAGTCAATTTCTTTTTCTTTGTTTCCTTTTCTTTTCTTTTCTTTTCTTTTCTTTTCTTTTTTTTTTAAAGTTACAAGATCTTGCACTGCTATTTGAAAATGAAACAGGGCAAACGACTGCATTTGGAGGCAATGCACCGGGCAGCCACAGGCCATTAGCCTGAGGTGCAAGACGAGGAATGTGAGCTGGTCTCCCGTTTTGAAGAACGCTTCTGGGCTCAGATGCTGGCTTTTGTAGCACTTTATTTGGGAGATACTCTAGCTATGACAGCTTGAAACCCCAAAATACAGGAAGTAAAGCATATAAAGCCCAATTTGTTTAGTACTTTTCTGAGACAGAGAGAGGGAAGAGCCCCAAGCTTCCGCTCTTCAAAGCTGCTCCAGAGCTGGAAACAATCAGATTGTGTGAGCCTGGCCTTAGGCCTCCCTAAGCTAATTTGAAAAGGACCTTGGAAAGGATGTGCCCAACTTTGTCTAGGCTGAGCTGGCTGGCCTGAGAGTGACGCAGCCCCCGCACTGCCGATGACGGCTCGTGGGGTTCATCAGCTCAACCGCGGTGATGTCCTCGGGTCCTTGCACAGCTGCTGGTTCCTGTGGAGCCGGATTGCCCAGATGCGTGTCCTGGAGGCCGGGGCTGCGGCGTAGCACTCGTGTTGTTCTGCTGATGGGGACTGAGGTGGACCATGTGCTTAGGTGTGAATTTATCAGCAGGAGTCTGCTACTGCTGGGCCCCAGGGCATCCGGCACGAGGGTCCCATCACGCAGCATGGACGTGCCCTGAAGCAGCTGGACACCCAACCCCTCTGACACCCAGCACATGATGAGCATTAGAGCTGCTGAGGTTGCTTTGAACGATGCATAATTATAGTCTAATTATAGGGCACTGGCTTTGATGTTTCTAATTCCAAGTGAGGAATGAGGCTGTGGGTGCATCCCATGTAGGTTTGAGAAGGAGAGTGGCAGCCCTGGATGGGCTCATGCCTATGTGACATGGGCCTGATTTTTTCCGTTGGTCTGCAGCTTCTGGGTTAGATGCAGAATGGGCTGTATCAGAATTTCATACCTCGTTGTAGCACTTTGCACCTACATCCCAGGCTAGATAAGAGAGTTATACTGATCTAGCCCCTTTAGCCTGAAACATAGATTTGACTTAGCTCAGGAAATTACAACACTCCACAGGCGATTCAAGTGCATAGTGTGCAGTGCATATGTGCACTTTTTTTTTCTTTGCTAGGTATTTGGAGCAGATTTACTGAAAGAATGCTAGAAACCGTACAACTTTTCCAGAATTGCATATACATACCAGCACAGGTAGCACTGTCATAGAGAATTACTAAAACAGAGATCTGACTGGAGTTGTTTTTGTCACTTCATCTCCTTCTTTCTTTTCTCACTTCTTTCTCACTATTTGGAGGTTGAGAGGTCGTCTTATTGCTTTTCTGTTACTGACAAAAAAGATGTATACAGTAAGATACAGTTGCTGACAGTCCCATAATCCTGCAGCAAGGAGGTCAGGATGTATATTTGGTTACTGCCACGGGTTCCTTCATTTCAGAGGATTTATGAAAAGCTTGTCGTTGTTTAGTTCAGACCTAACTGGACGTCTGAGCTCGTCTGCGGCTTTCGGAGCCAGTAAGCTTGTTATCCATCCACTGGGGCCGTTTGCCATGCAACTGGGTTCCTACGTCTACAGTTTGAAAATAGAAATCAGAGAGAAGTGGCAAGAGAATAAAATTAGACAAGCTGAGCTAGTCAAGCCCAGCTCAGCTGCTATTAAGAAGAGCAGAGGCTCTGCCTGCCAGTCGCCTCATTTGGGGAGCAGCAGTCTTCCCAGCTCCGCTTTTGCTTTGGCAAGTGTCACTGAAAGTCTTTCTGCTGGAAGAGATGTATTAAACTACCCTTGCCTCTGATAAGGCACAGTATGATAGTTTTCCCTGGAGCATGTTCACCAGAGTTTGGTTCAATAAATTATCCGAAGGCTGGAGCAATGGTAGGCACCATCGTTCATTGGATGAGACCGTGCTGTGGCCTGAGAAATTTCATTTTGAGGAAACGCTCCCCAAAGGAACGATAAGCTCTGTGCTCTGCATTGTTGCTGTACCTGGTGCAGCGAACAGATCCGCAGCAGCACTAAAATGGTTTGACAATTAGTTGATTCAGTTTTAAATGATTTTTCCACAGCATGAAATCCACCTTTTCTATTATTGTTGTTAGCTTTTCTGAGAGCTTCTGGTAAAGGAGAAGAGCTACACATGCCATCCATAATAAATCAGTTACAAAAGCAATTTTACCTACTTGTGTTTGCAGATTGTCCATGAAATGACTGTGATTTCATCCAATTTAAACCCTGCTTTACTGTTTAGGGATTGTGTTTTTCCTGGGTAATCCTGTGTTAATGATTCTGGGTCTGTATCTCTTTTATTAGTTATTTGCTCTCAGCTCTGTAGAGCTTCACCGAATATGGAGAGGCTAGTGCCAAAGCGCGAGCAGCCCTTTAGCTCTGTGAGCTTCTGGTGTCAGGACGGCGAGGAGGTCACCCTCTGAGAGGGAGGATGCTACGATCCTGCTGCCCGTGATGGAGCCGCCGCTGCTGGCACGACGGCGGGAGGTGCCCGAAGTGGGGCTGCCGGGCTTATGCGGGCGCATCTGCTGGGGACGTGGACCTAGCTTCATCTGCAGAAACATCAGGACCTGCTTTTTCATCGTTAGCCAAGTGTTCATGAGCCACGTGTCTCACTTTGTACATCACAGATGTTTTCCTTTATTGAATAGCTGTTTCTTTCCATCACTTTTCTTTTCCTGCTGTATTAAGAAAGGCAGAGAACCAATGTACGATGTTGCTTATGAAGTGTTACAATACACGTCTTTCTTGTAGCATTTGCAGTATTTCCTGTGGACCTCGTTACCTGAATTAATTTTTTAAAGTAAAAATCAACTTAACAGAAACCCTATAATCATACAAGCCAAGGTGAAGTTTGAGAAGTAACCATATCTTGCAAACTGTGAAATGAGTAACTAAGTAATACTTTAAGATCTACATGCATGTTTAAGTTAATTTTCCTATGTGACTTTTCTTTATATAGGGAGCGGGCGCTCAACACGTCTCAGTCTGGGATGCTTCAGCTGACGGTGGGAAACCTGAAGCCGGAGGAGACCTACACCTTCCGCGTGGTGGCCTACAACGAGTGGGGGCCCGGAGAGAGCTCACAGCCCGTCAAGGTTGCCACACAGCCCGAGCGTAAGTCTGTGGAGTAATGGGGTCTTGGCTAGGGTGGCTTTAACAGCTTTAGCGATGAACTGCACCTTCAGCAACTCCCCTTTTATCATAACGCATTAATTTAAGGTTTTCACATAGCGTATGCTAGTAAATATTATAGCACAGTCCTTTTGCTTGGTAAATATAATCTTTCCTAAATTTGCAGTAATTTTTCCTCGTTGTTCCTGGAGGTACTTACAGAGCGTTTGACCTCATCAATAACAACAGTTATTGTTATTTTGCATCCTGACTTTGATGATCACACCTCCCACCTTCTATTATGTGGCAGCATATGTGTCATCAAAACCTGTTTTCAATAAATAAAGAGTTGTTTTTCAATCAGGCACATTATAAACTCACTGGAAGACTCACAAACTTTCCACTAGAGTGAACACTTTGGTTTATTCATGTTTTTATGTCATCTTAAATATTTCATATTAGTTGATGTTTGACTGTAAATGCATTTTGTTAATCTTTAGAGCATTGTGACGCTTCTGTAGATCGTTTTCTCCTTTCCGTATGTCTTGTTTGATTGATTTGAAACGTTTCCACACATTCCTGGTCTCCAGAAAGGAGTTTTCTTGCAGTCTGTTTTGTGGCAGTTTTTTCCCTTGGGACATCATCGTCCTAGAGCAGGGATGTTGCAAAGAAAGGACCAAAATTATTATTTGAGCCCTTCTACAGTAAAACTAGTTATTCAGAAGAAGTGTTGATCAGAATGGGAACGATATCTGGCTTTTAGCATCTGGGGTGGATGCAGCTCCTACTTACCTAGAGCTGGGTGCTCTACCTCTAATTCCTCGGTCTGGGGAGAACATGCTGACAGCCGCTGGTTTGTAAGGAGTGGAGAACCAAAGGGGTGAAGGGTGGGAGGCTAGACTACTCCTTTTACACTTCTTCAGTAAGTCCTTGCCAGAATATGTTCTTCTGGGGTAATGAGGTGGAAAACGTAACGCTTAACAGATGCACAAAAACTGGTTGACGTTGTCACACGTTGCCATGTGCTGAATTTTAGCTGAAAGGAAGTATTTGTCTGAAAGCCCCTCATTGTGCAAAGGTAACATCTGTGCTGACCGAGCGCGAAGTGTGTCTCCTTGATGCATGGCTGCAGGTGACTTGCTGCAACCAGGTGACAGAGGTGGTGATGACTCTCCATGAGTAGAGTAGGGGCTTGGAAACAGGTCCTGCATAAGGCAAGTCACAAGGGATGGCTTAAGGTGGCTTTTGCACCGTTCGGCCTGAGCTTGTGCTTGCGATAAACAGAGCCACAGGAAAGATGTCTCTTGGGGCGGTCGGAGCCGGTGTGGCAGATTCCCTTATGAGCATGGGAAACCAGGAGCTGGGGCTTGGCTACCCAGGTTGGAGCGAGGGCTGAATCCAGAGCACGGGAAGCTGGAAGTCGGGGCTTGGCCGCCCCGGTCGGAGTGAGGGCTGGACCTGGTACCCTTGGAGGAGGCTCCTTGGAGCTCGTGCCATTCGGTGAGCTCATGTCTGTGGCTTTGTTTGTCAGGAGACGTGAATTAGTGACACGTGCTTCCTGTCAGCATTCCCAAAACAAACCCAAACCCACAGGAGTAGTGATATTTGCAAAACATTAGCTGAGATATTTAGATTTTGGCTTTTTTTGAAATCCCTTGCATTTTAGATGTCTTCAGTTCCTCCTGCTCTGAGATTACTGTGCTGCTTACTGCACTTACTTGCAGCTATGCAACTGTCATGCTTGAACATAAACAAGGTGGTATTTCAGACCTTTTTGAGGGAATTAGTTCTGGGAAATAAGTTTATGAACCTGAGCCTTTTGAAAGTACGGTAGAGTATTGACGCATAGGTAGCGTCAATAACGTATGACCGTTTAGAAACACAAATGCACATGTATGTTTTTCTATATATTTCTATATATAGCATATATGTGTCTGTCTGTATGTGTATGGTTTACAGAAGTAAAATAGTACTTCATTCTGGAAAATTCGTTCCCCTTCCCAAAATGCGAGCGAAAGCCATGCGTCGCTACCCCCTGCTGTTACTCTGTGAAGCTGGCACGGCGCAGAGTTGCCTCCCCTGCTTAACGCAAAGTGTAGGCATGTGGAATATCTTTCTGATTTAATAACTTCGAAATTTCTCTGAAGTGTCAAGTTTGAGCATAGAGAAAATATTGTTTTCCATTTTTCTTTTCATTTCTTCCTGTTGACCAAATTATCTTATCATTTTGAGACAACTCTCTTTGGTCCTGGAAAGCCGTCAGCCTCCGTGCGCTGTCTTTTAGAACATGCTGTAACTATTGTACAATAAATTACATGGCTTCACATAAATTGAATTTCCACATTATTTGAAAATATCAGAAGTATTATGCAATCTGGCATTGTTAAAGAAGAAAGAGCTGATGAAAAAGGACATCTGAAATTCATGTCTGTCAGTGCCTGTTTCTAAAAGTGCATACATTTTCTCAGTAATCAGTTTAAAAGATCAACAGCAGAGGTTCCAGCTTTTGAAATAATCATCCAGAATATACGGGCTACACTTATATGAAGGTTTTTGTCCCCGGATTAAACCTCCCCTCCATTTTTTTTTTTCCTTTTCAGTAAACTACAACCCCTTTTTCTCTGCCTTTATGGTATATAATTTCACTACAGTATTATCAGTGCGGATTTAAATCCCTGCTTGCTTAAGCCTTGTCTAATCTTTTCATACCACATGTGGAGACTTTGTGAGTTATTACTTTGGCTGCTCGAGGTGATGCTCAAGCAGCTCGGCAGTAGAGGACAAAAGCAGCCCAGCTCTCGCGGCCCGGCAGGCTGACGTGGCCTGCGCGAGTGTTGAAGGTAGTCCCTCGCCCTGCCGTGGGACCGGCTCCGTTCCCCTCGCAGCCCTTGCGAATGCAAACCGGTTCCCTGAGCAACCTGGGCCCGCCGCCACGCGTGCGTTGGAAGTAGTCGGTGCAAGGAGAGAGGGACGGGGAGGCACGCGGGTACGTCCCAGAGAGCCCCCGCGGTGCCGCGGCTGTGCAGCGGCGCCCAAGCCTTGCAAACTCGCCCGGTAGCATCCGTGCGCCAGCGCGTCAGCTTAGCGCGCGCTTACGCTTCAGCTCCTACCTGAGGATCTTTAAGGGCTTCGTGAAGAAGAATGAATTACTGCCTCCTTTGGAGGCAGGCAAGTATTATTATACCTACTTCAGAGACTCCCAGAAGCCCACCTGTGTTCCCATGTGTCTGCCGCCTCCTGGGCCCCCGCCACGATTCCCCGCACAGCTGGCCAGGAGGATTTCCACTCCCGCCCGCCTGTCCTGTGCATAGAGCTGCTGCATGGCTCTCTTGCGTTTGACCGACGCCGCTCAAAGAATCCCCCCGTTTCCCACTGCGATGCGGGAACGCCTCTGAGATTGGAGCCTGTTAGGGTCCTGTGCCCTCCCTCTCCCTTCGGTCCCTTGCACTGACCCATCCTAACATGTGCCCAACCCATCCTGTCCCACCAGTACTGGTTGTGGCTGTTAAGTGCAGGAACATATAGTTGGGCTGGGCTTAGGTAATAAATGGGGCACCATACAGCAGCTAGAGGGTGATCCTACTTACATAGGAGACTGCTCAACTTTGGTTAAAATCACTGAGCTCCACACTTGTTCAGATACTTTTGTAGTTGCTTTCAATTCCCATTAGTGGCTGGTGTGTATCTGTGCTTAGAAATCAGTCCCTTTGTGACTTGAGAACATCATTTTTGTGATTTTGGTGGGGAAACATTTTGTTTATCGCTTGCTGGTTGCCCCTGAGACAGGTAGCAGCAAGAACTGCCGTCAATTCTACGTTAAAGCAATTGCACCAGAAGCTGTTCAAGTTTTCCTTCTCCACAAGTTTTGCTGCAGAGGCAGCATTCTTTGAAGTTACTAGTTGCACAGGGAACGTTAAAAGGACGTAGACAAAATTTCAGCGGCGGTCTGTTTTAGCATACGTTTCTTGTACAGATGTCAAAACTGCATAGAAAATTAAACAGCCATTTAAGTGAACGCTATGAAATTCCACATAAAAAGGCAAGGGAAGGCAGGGGTGTCTTTTAACCCCACGTAGATTACCATTTCATCAAGCAGTAATCACTTCCACTTATACTGACATATGCAAACTCAGTTTGCAGAATAAACATGTGCCGGAGTAATTGAATTTTTTAAAGACCTGTATCAGACTCATCCACTTTAGGCGCCAATGAAGAGACGATGCCAGTCGTCACCCTTCAGGAGGCAGGCGAGGTCCCAGGGCAGAGCAGCTCCCGGCCTGCCGGTGTTTCACGGGACACCAGTACTGCCATCGCATCCTCGCCAGCCGCTTGGGCTGTCCCTTTCAGCACAACGATGATAATGGTGTCACTAAAAGTAGTGCTCAATTGCATTCCTGGTTTAAAAGAAAATACACAAACCGCCGGGGAGTGCCTCGCGCCGTGCTGGGGGAAGGATTGTTACCCCACCGCGAGGAATGCTTACTAGAAAGCCAGGATCGATGAGATGTCCGGTGTGGGGAGGTGACGGGTCAGCGGGCTTGTGCTTTTTACGTCTCCGTCTGTCATTTTTATGACGTGAAGCATCTGCCTGTTTCCCAGGACATATGCTGCGCAGTCTTTTAATGCTTTTGGTCAAGGGCAGAGCTGTCCTGACTTGAGGGCGTTTGCTGCCCGGTGTCCCGAGGTGCAGTGGAGCCCGTTAGCGGCAGATGTCCGCTGCTCCTGGGGCAGCCACGATTGCAGGAAAGCACGATCCCAAATGCAGCGTTTGCTTCTGCTGTGGCTGCCCTGCACCAGGGAGATCTTTAAGCAGCAGGATCTTTCTTGATACGTGGAAGCCTAGCCTTTACCAGGGAGACCGTTAAGAGATTTTATCATCTCATGATAGTCAAGGTCTGGTTGGAACGACAGCCCTCAAAGGTGTTCAGAAACCTGCCAGGCGCTGCAGTTAATTCATAAAGCCCCTCACCAAGCTTGGGTAGATCAGAGTTTTGGCAATACCAAGGTGAAGATTGCCTTTCTCCAGCTCCAGTACAGACTGGAGTGGAAGTAAAAGAAACTCTTTCTGCCATTACTTTGCGAAGTGCGCCGAGCGCTGGGAGCTTTGAAAAACTTCCCTGTTCCCAGAAAACGTCATGGCATTTGCCTAGACCTGGTGGGCACCTGCAAGCACCTGGTGGTGTCCTGCAAGCCCAGGCCACCTGGTTGCCCTTGGCCTGTCCATACTGTGTGTTGAATACGTGCCAAGTTCCCGCGCGGCGCAGCAGCCCTCCCTGGCCTGTCCATCCTCCCTGGCTCTCATGCAGAAGAAATCAGTAACTTTTAAAAAGTCCGTAGCCAGCCCCATCTAATGAGGACGTCATTGACGGCATAGTGTGTCTTCCGCAGCTGCAGTCCGTCCTCCGTCAGCTGTCATGGTGATGAACTGAGGACACGACTCTCCTCTCCGTCCGTCAGTCTATAACAACATTACATTTATTACTTGAAAGGAAAAAGCCATCTCTGCCCAAGTCTGCTGCCTCATCCTGCCAGATTTTATGTGTACAAAAAGATCTCCGGGATAGGGAGTGACTGCTTCCGCTTTGGACAGCCTGTGTTTGGAAAGACACGGGAGGTGTTTATCAATATATTAGAGAGCCGGGCCAGGCAAAAATTTAAGCATCTCTAGTGTATTTTTCTCGTCATTTGATGAAAGTGTGAAGCAGTACTGAAAAATGTGTTCTGTTGAGTCATTAATATCCTCCTCATTTGTGTGTGTTCTTCCGTAATGGTTCAGGAAAATACACCCTGGGGTAACTTTATGCCATTCTTACATGGTTCTTTAATTTTATGAGTAATTTACATGGAGGGTTGGGGCGGGGGGAGATTTTCAATTGCTTTAATGAAACGTGTCTTTCCTTTGTAAAAGTTGGGGTAGGCGTGAAGGCAAAAACAACATTGTCTGTTTTTCCGTCTTAGACTCCTGCTGCTGCTGCTTAATTTTTCTGAGCATTTAATTTTTTTTTTCCTTCTTCTTCCTTGCGAACGGAAAGTTTGCTTCTGGCTGGAGTGACTTTACCACTTTGCAATTAGAGCTTGTTGGTGTTGTTTCTATTTGTTGTTTTTTTTTTTCTTCGAGTAAACAACAGAGATAGGGAAGTATATTTGATCTAGGGCTTTTCTATACCTCTGGTCCTGTCCTGAATGTGGTTGAGCAGTTACGGGCGGCAGTCACTCTGGCTGGGTGATGGGACTCCTCCAGCTGCCCTCGCCCTGCTGGCTTCATTGCTCTCTGTGGGACAGAAATACAGGTTCACACCCATGGACACCTTTGTGTTACAGCTTTTGTCCTTTGTTTTCTGTGCCTTTTTTTTTTATATAGCAAGTTGCATTTCAAATGAAATAGAAATTATGAATTCTCATATTGTTTTATTCTTCAGAATCTGATTAGCTTTAATGCCATCATTTTATTTATTTTCTTTCTGTTTTCGATTAAATTCTTAGTTTCTCTTGCGGAATAACATTCAGTATATTAAGCCAGATTCAGTGACTCCATGAGCACTTACCAGCTGAATATGTAGCTCTGCATGCATCACAGGGAGCTGATTAAAACTGGCAGTTTATAAGAAGGAAATACAAGGAAGGATCTAAAAAGAGAAAAATGAAAAATTATTTTGTGCTGCTTCCTGAAGGCTTTGGGAAGATGTCCCAAAGAAGAGGAGACAGAAATACTCTGGCCATCTCTTTCTTGAAGTCAGATTCTCACCTCCCTTTGAAGCATCCAAAAAAGTGACCAGGTGAGAGCGTGGTCAGTTCTTGCAGTAGTCAGTGCAGTATTTTGTTGAGCATGCTCCAAATCAGTGCCAGCCTGAAGTATTATTTCCTTCCCATCAGTGAGGCTGCTGCTAGACCAGAAAGATTTTCTGTTCAGAGCTCCCCCCCCACCTTCTTAAAAAAGCAAACTAAAAAAAATCCTTTTGATCTGGTAAGGTTTGAAAATATCTCTGAAGCATACCAGCGTGCCTCTGGAGATAGGGTTTCAAGGATTTCTGAAAGTAGCCAACATCAGCTGCTGCGTTAGCGTTCATAGGCAGAACAGAAGCCGTGAGAGCAATTACATTTTATCTCCTTGTGCTACGGAGGCGTTAGCCTAAGCAAGATGCCGAAAGCTGTTGTGTCCTGCTTCCTCCTATAAATCACCTGCTTGGCCTTCGCCCCAAGTGCCACACGCTCTCGCTGCCCTGGTCTCGGCAGCCGCGCCGCAGCGGTGATGGGAATGCTCTTCCTCCCGTCTGCTGCTTTGACTTGCCTTGTCCAGGATGACTAATGGTACTGCTGCTTCCCAATGCCGCCGTGCAGGCCCACCTCTTGGCTGCTGAGGGGTTCCTCTAGGCCACGCCAAAGTATTTCCCAGGGATTTTTAATAATTTTAAACTAAATAATGTTTCCTGTTAATTTCGATAGATCTTGTCCTCTCCTCTCAACCTCTGCACGTTTTTTTGTGAGCTTGCAAATTATTGTTTTTTTAAAAAAGTATTTTTTATTAAAAATATTTTTCTTTCTCTCTGGTTACTTCATCTTTAAAACTATGTTGTGTTTTTCATCTGATTGTTGAGGCTGTGGCAGTAACGAGGAGCTGAGTATTTGCACGCAGACCCCTTCTCCTGCCGCGGCCCACGGGCAGCGAATGGCACGGCTCCCACCAGGGCCCTGAGCGTGGGGTGCTCCCTGCAGCCTAGCATGCATCCCCACCAAACCCGCCCAAAAGCCCACCAGCGGGGGCTCCGGGATGAGACAATGCCAACTGGGCTCCGTTGTTTCCATCTCCTCCCACCCTCGCCAACCCGCAGGCGATGCGGATGTGCTGCGGGGCCGGCTGGCTTTCTGCATGGACCGTGAAAGCATCCGACGGGGATGAAGGAGTTCAGGGGCAAGGTGAGACACTGTCCAGAGCCAGCCATACCTGATGTGCAGGGACATAACCTGTGCCTGACTTACCAGAAGTGCAAGATGTCGCTCTTGGATGCTGTCACCTCTACTGAGGTGGTTTCTTCCATAGCTTCATCCTGGCAGGGCTCGTGGCGGAGCGCGCCTCTCTGCAGCGCTGCGGCATTAAGGTGTCAGGATGGTGGCGGTAAAGGGAGGACCAAGGACCTCATGAGCCAGGCCCTGGTGCGCTGTGCCAGGGAAAAACACCTGTACTGCAACTTGGGAAGACCTTGGAGACTCACTGGACCTAAATGAGCTGCCTCGGCGAGACAGAGGAAAAGAGTCTCTCCTACTCAACGCCAAAAGCTTTGGGTGTTCCCCTGAGCAGGATATTTGTGATAGCAGTATTGAATGTGGTTTAAGATGCCAATTTAAATACATGTTGAGTATAACAAGTAGGGCAAGAGCCAGAAGTTTGTGGTTCACAAGAAATGATGAAGCTGGGTTCTCTGGTGGTCTTCTGACATACGGCAAAACCAGAAATTCTTGGTTGTTTTGTTTTTTCATTTGCTTTAATGAAACAATATATTTCATTCTGATTTAGTTATGTAAAACTTTGGTGAAAAGCTTACGTTAAAAGCAGGGCATGTCATTTTAGAAATTATTTGGAAAAGAAACATCAAAATATTTCATTTCAGTAATGACAGTACTGGATGTTTCAGCATTCTGGGCATATTTTGCTTCATTTCTCATTCTAAGCAGAAATTGTCACCAAAGATTTCTCCAAACCTTTTGGTGTATGTGAAAACTATGTTTACCAGAAATAATCTATTTCAGTGAAAAAATTCCAAAAGCTTTAAATGAAAAGAGGGAATCTCGGTTTCTGAGATTTGGCTGTCTTGCATGCTCCCTTCCTTTTAGTGGTTCATGGAGGCCGTTGATAAGAAGAATTCAGTGGCTGTTGTCTAATCATTTATTTCTTAAAAAATAAGCTGCACTGACTAGCTGTATGTTGTAATTCTCCTTCAGATTTGCTGAGATGCAGCAGCACCGTTATGCCAAATAAAATGTTTTGCTTTGACTGATTTGCAGAGAAGGGGTAGAAAATTAAAACTACTTTCTTATGGAAAAATAATTTTAAAAAGGCATATTTATAGATCACTGATGCAAATGATAATACAGTGGCAAGGTGGCTCTTGCTGGATCGGCCATAAACCGTCCATGGTACAGGCAAGGCAGCGCACCCTTGCTGCCCCTTGCCGCTGGTATGAGAGGAGAGGGCACCCATCACTTCTGAACGAGCACTGCGAGGTAGCTCATAAACACGATGACATTTTGCGAGCATAAAATATTTTGCAGTTGAAAGCTATTTCAGGCCATGCTCAATTTCTTTCCTTTGTCGTTAACGTCCATCAAGGGATCTTTCTGATTCAATAGTCCTTGAGCAGCACGACCGTGTACTTAACTTGCTGGTGGTGATACATAATCTGGCAAGATTTGGCCATTGCTATACTTCTGGTCTTCTGTATTGTCTCATCCTTCTCTGTATAGAGCACTGGATTTCCGCTTTACTGAGAATCATCCACAAACCTCTGCTGAGCAGCAGACCCCTAGAATATATTTGTCTCCCTACAGCTTTCCTAAAATAATAGCAATCTGGGGACAGTGATAATGAACTTTTAAACTTGTAACACTGGAAATGAATTAAACTTAATTGAGGCTGATTTAGGCACTGGAAAAAGGCCAGTTCAGTGCCTCCAACTGACACAATGCAACCACATTTTCCTGAACGTTGGTGCAAAGTTCTTCTCAAACTTTTTGATCATAATCTAAGCTAACTTTTTCAAGAGTGTTAGGTTTTGCTTGTATTAGAGCTGTGTCTAGAGACATAAAGGAAGATCAAGACTGTTCGTGCTATGCTTTGTGCAAATTCAAAGGAGGAGCTGGACCCAAGACTGAAGATAGACTCTTGAGTTTCTGCAGCTGAACAAGGGAATTGCTTCTCCAGCCTGCTAATCCTGGGAAGTGCTCTGGCCACTGAACCGTTTAAACTGTTCAGGTAGGACAGTTGGCCTTCTGGAAATGATGTAGCTGTCTGTGGGATGTCTGAGCCCATCACTTTGTCGCGGAGGTGCTTGTTTCACCTAGTAGTCAGCTCCCGTCAGGGACATAGGTGCTGCTGTTGCCAATCGGGACTTCCTGTGGGGTTTTGCTAGGACCGAAGAGCTTTGGCAGAACGGCTCTGGACATCTGCAGAAGCAGTAATGCAAGTGCCATGGCAAATATAAGGTCAAAGAAGAGACGTCTTGCAAATAGGCTGCAGCCGAGCATTTTTAAAATAGTGGCTTTGGACTTAAGGATATAAATTCTATCTCAGTCCTGTCTGATAAGCTTTCATCTTTGTTTTATCTGGACCTTTCTCCCTACCCCAGAATTTTTGCAATATAAATAGGTAAGATAAAGAATGGGTAGGAGATATATTATTATGCCATTTTATAGGAAGGAAATTGAAGCACAAAAGCATTAAATTATTTATCCAAGCTCCCTCTGGAAGTCTGCACAAGAGCCGGGATTGCTGTAACCCATCTTTCTTTGAACTGTTTCTCAAAATAAAAGGTTGGGATTCTGGCTCTATTGAAGTCAATAGGAGTTGCTTTTTATTTCTCTGGATGCTATCATTTCACATAAGTGCTTAGCAGGACCTCCAGCCGGTGTAAGTGTTCTTCCATTCAGAAAGGTTTTCCTTCTGTTTTTCAGACCTCAGACAAATGGAGGGCATGTTTGGCCACACAGAACCAGATATATTTTGCAGCAAAAGCTTGTTTTCTGAATGACTTTACTTCACCGGCTGCAGCCTATTTCTTCATTGATGGCATCTTATTATTTTAGTGTTTGTGTTTGTACCCCCTGTTGGCTTTCAAATAAATTATTGATGCTAGAGAATTCATCTTAAGTTTTGATTGACCTTAGATTTTCTCCCCAGTACAAACGGTCACAACAGACCTACTCCTCCCTCCATATATGATCTTGTGGCTTTCCTGCCCCAAGTGCAGCCATTGGTGAGGTGCAAGAAGCCATTTAACATAATTTCTCTCCGAATTTAGCAGTAGGACTAATGGCCAATAAATTCCTTAAAACAATTCAGTTCCTGCAGTCAGGACAAAATTCCTAGAACTGCACACTGTGATGTATGCTGATTTTTTTTTTGAAAATCTGTCGAAAAGCATGAGAATGGAAAAGTTGGGTACTGAAGATACCTTTTAACGTCTCCTCTTTAATTGAGAACCTGTACAGGAAGCTGGGCTTCATCTGCAGCTGCCACTGTTTTACACTTTTCTGGTCAAGCATTTTTTTGCAGAAAAGATAACACCGTGCTCCCACCTGCATCTTGTTCCAGACTTTCTGCGACTTCCTTTGCAAAGAGGTAGTTTCCCTCCCAAAAACGGCTTGCTTTCTATTTCGGTTTAATTTTGTCTTCTGTCATAGATCTAGTGAATGGCTCTGAGCAAACCAGGGATGCTTGGACATCCTATGCACAATGTTCAGAAAGAAGATATGAGCGATTCCCCTCTTACAGTGGTTCTAAGGATCCATAGTAATGTCCATAAACCACTGAGATCTGTGCAGGGTTACAGGGGGAAGAGAGGAAATAGTAATGAGTTCTGTATCTAAGTCTGTCACTTAAGCTTCTTCACTAAAAATATCCTAAATACAAAATATGCTTTATAGATCACCTTACTTTACCTCTAATATGAAGTTATCTCATCCATGGAAATCCAAGAAAGCTACTGTACAAACAGTAAAAAAATTTTGGCTTCCGGGGAAAGTCAGGGAAGGCAAAGAAAGACATTTTCGCAAGGAGGATCCTTTGCTGCAGCATGAGTTTTACCCCAGTGAGGAATGTTGTATGTGAAGCCCTAATGAAGAGAAATAACTTATTGGAGATTATCCTCCTTTAAATAGGTCAAAAATATAGCCAGCCAAGGTCTATGTATTCCCATCTAGGTCTGTAATTGCCCTGAAACAAATATAGCCTTCCTTGCAGTGACTTTCAGGGCACTGTCACTAGGAAAACCAAAAAATAATGAACTGTCAGGGCTGCCATGGAACTGAGTTGGAAGTAGTGTGAGGAAGACTTGGTGTAATCCCTGTTGCTGCCGTCTGTGTTGTGTTTGTGTTATTGCACTCCATGCATGCACTCGGGATCTCTCGCCATGCGCAAATTGAGTTGTCTGTTACACCCGTTCCTCTCCCTGAGCTTTGGAGGCCTCTGCCCATCTCTGCCTCGAGTCCAGTAGCTCCTTTCCCAGGCTCCTGAAAACGGTCGTAGTGGATAGAAAGAGGAAGATGTATTTCCAGGCCTCCTGTTGGGAGACAGTGAAGAAGGCCCTAAGGAAGCAATTTCCCTTCACTGCAGAATTCAGAACTGAACCACCGACATGATTTGTTGATACAAAACCTGGTCCCCATGTTCCTTAGCAAACTGAAGGATATTAGATTAATGCATCTGTCTGTGGCATACAGCTGGGCACCATGTGAATAGATGCAGAATACACTAATGAAAACCAGAAGATTTCTTTGAAAATATAAATGACAGCTCCTTCCAAAACCTGAATCCAAGACCAGCTCTCGTGGATAGCACTGGAGGCATCCAGAGTAGTCTTGCCAAACATCTGTCATGTCTTCTAACCATGCACAGTGTGGGGAAGCAGCGTTTCATTATGTTAATAATTACCCTGCCTGCAGGCTTTCTGAAGCTGCATCCTTCCGTACAGCATGGCACCAGATTTTAATGAAATACCGTTAAAGCTGTTAACTACAGAGAAAGAGGGGGAAAAAAAATCAAAGACGTAATCAAAGCATGTACTCTATTATCAATAACTGCAAGTGGCTTCATAAATGTTTTACATTCGAAATGTTTTCGGTGCAGATCAGCACAGAACCAGCTGTTTAAAAGAAAAGTGTAATGTAATAACACGAACATTTTAATCATTGCATCTCATTATGGAGAAGAATGAATCACTAGGGAAAAAATGTTTTAAAAAAGCAGCTTTGATGAAGGAAATGGCTAGCCTGGCAACAGAGCTTGAGACCAAGGAAATAAGTCAGAAATAAGAGGCATGAGATAGGATGATTGTTTGTTTTTAGCACCGTGCTGCAGAGAAGAGACAGAAGTACAGAGTGAGGTGAGTTTGGCTTAGGTTGACTGGAAGAAGACAGTTCTGAATTTGGTAGATAAGGGAAGACCAAATCCCATAAGGGCTTTAAAAGCAGCAAGGAAGGACTCCACCTGAGGCGCTGCAGTGCTGCAGTTCTGGCACTTCAACCCAAGCTCTGAATTCAGACTCCTGAAACGGCGCATGGGAAGAGTTGGGTGCCTCAGAAAGACAGTCCAAAAAGCACGCATGCTTGGCTGGGAGTGCTTGGGGCTGTCGAGGAAACATGAGCAATAATCCTGACCAGGGCTGTGGCAGTCTGTGCTGCAAAACGGGTATATCTCTATCATGATGAAGCTTGTCTTGTGCCTGTCTCACCCATGCTCACCCATTCCACGGAGGATGACGCCCTGGCTCTCTGGAAGCGGAATGCAGGCAGGGCAGGGACAGACCCAGGATCTTCCTAGGTCATTTGTAAAATGTAAAATGAGCTTGTGCTAAGTAGGATGGTAAACTCAACCCTACAGGGGGGCTAAAATAGTTTAAAAAGACAGGACGGATAACTTTTCTTTTAGGTTACAGAGTCAAAATGCTAATCGCAAGCTTATGTGTCTGCAATATTTCTTTTAAAAAGAATTGGGTAGGAATAACTGGTTTTATTTTCTTTATAAAAGCTTGGTGGGGAGCACTCTCTACTAGGCAGGTTTAATGAGGAGGTTTAATGCCCTCTTCTATCTGAAGGGATTCAGCATGTGAATGCTCTAAATGGTGCTCTCTGTACTGGAGTATCCTGACCGTTGAACTAGAGGTTCATCTGGCTGGGCGAATCTCCTCTTTCGCCCTTGAACGTGGAGCACTAGGCAGCAGAAGTCAAGACCTCTGGGACCAGAGCAAGAGAAAGCAAACAGGACGGTTGATCCTTTCACCGCGTGTTTGGGCATTCAACTCCAAGGTGGAGTTTTGGCCTCTGCTTTCTTGTCCAAGGGCTGCAAAACCTACTCACGCGTCAGTGAACCTTAGAGCCTGAGACTGCAGCCCATCAATAACTTTGAATGAAAGGTCGGTGTCTTGTGCTAGAGCTAAATGCAATGTTCTTGATGTGTGCTTAACCCTGCACATGCTGGAGAGGTCCCTTGAGGAGTTCAGGTGCTTCTCCCCTGACCCCTAGCAGGGCTGAGGTCCGAGATAGGTTCCTTCTGCTCAGGCATGGCAGTCCTGGATATGAGCAGAAGGCAGAAAACTTCAGAAACTTAAATGCTTGAGAGGGATATTTAGGATGTTGAGGCAGTTGCCAAGCAATTTTTGATGTAGTTGCCCACAGTCCTATTTTAGGCACTTGCATCTTTCTTGTGTCTTATTATCTGTTATGATCAAAACGTTATGTGAACAACAGCAAAGAGGAAATCATTGGAAGACGAGCGAAGGCTTGCGAGAGTAGAGTCTGTGTTCCTGCACGTTGCAAGGACCAGCTGACTAGGGCACATCAGATTTTATGCAGCTGGAATCAGTGGTCCCAATACCAGCATCTCTGAAGGAGGGAACGCGTTCCCTGCAGTACTGCAATGCTGGCCATTTGGGCGCCTACAGCAAATCAAACGTAAGGACCCTGCAAAGAGCGCACTTGCGGCACCACGTGCATGCAGCTCCTTACCGCAGTGAGACAGGATCGGTCACCCTGAGTGACAATTAACTTTAGTAATAACAGAAAGGCGGTTAATGTGCATTTCTAAAATCAACACTGAAAAAAAGTGAAGCGTTTGACCGTTTCTGGCTTGGGGCCTGATTGCTTTTCCTGCTACTGAATAGGAGTAATTCCACCAAGTCGCACAATGGTATAAAACTGGTGTTTATGAGAGTAGCATCAAACCCTCTGTGAGCAGTTGTCATAGCTTGTATTTCTGGAAAAGTCCAAGGTGCTGGACCAGTCTTTGGGGGGAGCAGGAGGGCGTTCTCAGAGGAACAGAGGTTTCTGGAATATATTTAAGCATTATCAAAACGAGAGAACTTGCCTTTCTTCTGTCCGTCCTCTGTTATCTTTTTTCTTCCTTCTTAGAGAAGGATGCTGTTAGTTGTAGCAGACTGAATTTTATAGGAAACGTGGTTTAATAGCCTGTTTTAATGGAGTGTAAAGCAGGCCTGCAGCCTCTCTGCTATTTCAGAAAAGTATTTAGGAAAAAGATTTAAAACTTAATGCCAATTTTTACTAGATTATTATTTGATAGAAGGGATCAGGAGAGATTATTAAATGCTTTGCACCAAAAATACTGAGAATTAAAGCATGTTAGAACGCCTGCCGGAAATATTGAAATACAATGGAAAGGAAAGCTGGAGGAAGAAAATAAAGATATTTTAAGTGTGTCTGTCTATGCTACAGCTAAACCCGAGATGATAGGTGATGAAAGACTGTCTCTATGTTGTTGATGCCCCTTTGGGGAGCCTCTTTCCGTGATTCGCAGCTTTGCAGCTGGCGTTCTGCGGGACGGGGCAGAGCAGCAGAGCACGGGGTCGGGCGCTCTTTGGCTATCGCGTCGCACCAAACAGTTACCGATCTACAGAAGAAAGCTGTTATTGCAAAACCTCCTGGTAACCAGGATGTAACTTTGTGGAAAGTCTATTACGGAAGTTGTAATTCTGTTATCTGCCGGCTGCACCATAGCTCGTGAGTTTATTTTATGCCGCAACGCGCTCGCTGTTGAAAATAGAAAGGTCCTATTTAGTGTTAAAGATTCTCAGAAATCACCTTCTGCTTGACCTGTACGTTTTTGCTGCGGTTATCACCCTTTCTTTCATCCAGTTTTGCCTGAGTTCAAGGTGAAGGTGCAGAGAGTCTCCTCTCCGGAGCTCGCCCCATGGGAGCTGCTTCCCGAGCAGCGGCTGCTGGGAGCCCTGCGCTCTCTTACGGCTTTTAGCTCTTTGTTTTCATCGCTAATTTAAGCCGACAGCAAAAGCATGATATGGCTGCTGTGTGATAATTCACATTCACAGCGAAGCTGGAGCCCAGGAAGATACAGTGTGCGTAGCAAACGGTGCTTTAGCGGTTGGTTTTGCGCTGCCATTTGAGGAGGAGTTATGGGTTTCCTCCCTTGCCATCGTCGTCTTGTGTCTGAGCAGCCTGAATTTTGCATTTCTTAATGATCTCTACTTAAGAGTAAACCTATCACACTAGTGTATTTCAGAACTAATCAAACCAGTTAACAATTTCAAGGACTGGCTATTTTAGCACATTTGTTGTAGTTATTTGGTTTATAAGATGATTTCGTTAGGGTGCTGTCATTTCTGTAAGTGCTGAACATCGTACAAACACAAGGATATTATTTAAGAACGAGAGTGGGATTAGGTTTTAATATCAGAGCTTATACTCCGGAGGCCTAACTTTTAAGGCTAGATTAGGGTTTTTGAATCACAGACTGGTTCAGGTTGGACAACATCTAGCCCGTCCTCCCACTCGGAGTAGGACAGCGCTGATTCAGAGCCAGCTGCTCTGCTGCTATGGGCTGAGGGCTATGACTTCATGGGATCAAACCCATGGCTTTGCTTGGTGCTGCCCTGTTTCTGTGACCCTCGCGGCTCCCTGGGAGCAGCGGAGGAGGCCACGCTCACTGCGGCGCTCGCTGGTGGAGCTTCCACCCTTGTGCATCCCCGAATCTTTTTTTAAGGTTGTCAGTTTGTGCTGGTAAACGTGCAAAAGAGCACGGAGGTTGCTCTTTTGGGGTCAGTGAGAAAGTGATTTCCCTGCCTTTTCCATTGGGCATCTTCACCTGGATCTGCAGCCTGTTAACTGTTTGTCTCGAGGGCACGAACCTATTGCTTGCATTAGAAGTTTGTGCTAATTATTTCCAAGAAATTAATTTTTGAGATGAAATGCAGCCCCTGAGCCTTGATGTAACAATCTCTTAAAATATTTCATGTGTTTGTGGCACTAAATCTGCAGCAGAATCCTCTGCAGCACGTTTTCCATGGCTTTGGCATCCCTTCCACGTCTCACTATTCTGGCTTTATTTGGCGTTCCTCCTTCTGAAGTGCACTTCTCAGGAGCGTTGAGATGGATGAGGGCTGAGCGGCCCGGGGAGGTGGGCATGTTCTGGGGAAGGCGGCGTGGGCCAGGTGGTACGGTGGGCCTGGAGAGCAAATGGATGTTGCAGGAGCAGAACTTTTACTCAGTCGATTTCTTTTTGCACAGTGCAAGTTCCAGGGCCAGTAGAAAACCTGCGGGCTGTATCTACCTCACCTACCTCGATCCTCATTTCCTGGGATCCCCCTGCCTATGCAAATGGTCCGATTCAAGGTTACCGGCTCTTCTGCACCGAGACCGCAACTGGAAAAGAGCAGGTGAGCGGGGACGAGAGCGGCTCTGCTCTTCTTTTGGGGATGTACCAGCATATGCTTCCAAAAAACACATCAACTAATTGGAGGGAAAGGAGAGGAAGTGTCCAAACAACAACAATGGCTTAGCAACGTAAAACACCTTAACAGTGAAAATTTGTGTGCTTTGAGGAATTTGACGTATTCTTCAGGTCTCCAGAGCACTGTAAAGGTTCGAAACACGAAGATTTTTCATTTCCACTTTAGGTAAATGTTACATAGACCTGGTAATAAGGGAAACCCCGGTTCTTGCCTTTATGATGGCAACAGTCCACGAGACCCTCCTGTGGGAGGAGATTGGCCCGCCCAACTGCAGCACTTAGCAGCAGGCTCAAGCCAAATAAATTTACACCAGTATAAAACCGGGTTTGGGAGGTAGAAGAGGCAGCCTACTGTATATTAACCATTTCTCAGCTTTACACTGAAATTTCCAAATAATGCTAAATGCCATTTCAAGACCCTTTAGGTTTTCTCCTTTATGTCGTGCAAAACTATCAAGATGTTGATGGAAGTTTGTGCGTGTGATCCCTGGAGTTTTTAGTTGCTTCTTGTACCTTCTCTCAAGGCTACGGTACGAGTATAATATCCAGACTAGGAATGATGCATTTTGTTTCCAGATTGAAAGGTGCTAATAGTAAAAACCTCCTTCCGATGCTGTCCCTTTCATTTTGGTCCTAATTCTACCGTAAGAATATGCTTTTCTGTGGCAAATGAGTAAGAAAGCAGAAAGCCTTGCTTTCTGTAACTTGTGAGCCGTTCAGACTGTTTATGTTGACCACTTAAAAACTAATATTTTGTAGGAATGCTGCGATAGTTGTATGGACTAGCTCTGTGGGTGGGATATGGTTTGAATAAGTTTTTAATGGAGGACAGGGCAAGGAGCAGAGCAGAGACTTGTGTTTTTTTCTAAACTGATCCAACTTACTATTAGTAACTGTGATAATCACAGGCATCTGAGATCCTGTGGCAGGTGTTCCAATGGTCTTGCGGGAACTTTTGTACTGCTGCCATTTTTCTCTGTGCTTGCTTCATTATACTTTCTTCTTTTCTCCAAAATTCCCCTTTGACCTTTTGCCTGTATTTTTTTCTTTCTTTTATCTTCTTTTATTTCCCTGTCATGTACCTGTGGAGTGGGAGCAATTGGTTTAACCAAAACAAGTTTTCTCCTGTGCCTTCAGTAGTGCCTAAGTAACTAAATAAAACTTTGAAGCATGAAATTTACTGTGTCCTGAACCCCATGTGAAGCTCTAGCGATGTGTACTGAGAAGTGAGCTGTAACAAGCAATTCTGTTACAAATTACCTTTTATACCAACTTAAATAAGGATTTAGCTCTACTTCTGAAAGAGTGAAAAGCTCATCTCTAATCCGCTCATCCCTCGGCATCACTGTCACACTCGCTTTAATGTTCCCACTTAGTAACAGTGGATCATTTCTGTATGCTCAGAATATCGAGGTCGACGGACTCTCCTACAGGCTGGAAGGGCTGAAGAAATTCACGGAATACACTGTGCGCTTCCTGGCGTACAACCGCTACGGCCCCGGTGTGTCCACCGAAGAGATCGCGGTCACGACGCTTTCTGACGGTAAGTTCAGGCCAGGAGGTCCCAGGACGGACCGGGGGCGAAGGGAGGCAGGTGCCTCCTGGGGGGCTGCGTTTGTCCGTTCTCGTCTCGAGCCGCTTTCTTCCAGGAGCTGTGCCATAGCCCTGTCTCTTCAGAAGTGATGGCAATGAAATGAGCAGCTCATTGAATCTGCAGGGTTCTTGCAGAGAAATAAAAGATTCAATATCTACCTGCAGTGGTACCCAGTAAGCTAGTGATCATCTCCAATGATAATCACTTCAGTTCATTTTTCTTATATCTAACTGTTGGGGTAGCATACTGCAGTCTTTATTTTCTCCTCAACTTAGGCACAGGTATCAAGCTTTCTACAGCAAATTTTGTCTGTTTTATTATAGTTGCATTTGAATAAAAACTGCCTAGATTTTCCTTGTGTCTTAAACGCTGCACTAGAAAATGTGCCTGTGTTTCAATTTCTGTTCAGTCACGATGGTTGCACTGTCATTCCTCGTGACATCCTTGCATGCTGCAAGTGATAAATTGAATTTTATTTTGAATTTGGAAGTGCTTAGTTGGGTCTGATATCAAAAACTTCTACACGCCTGACTCCTGTTGAAATCAGTGGGCCTGATCGCCATAGCTGGCTAAAGCATTATTGAAGTCGTTTGGTCTACAAAAGTGTAAAAACCATCTAAATGAAAGGCAAATTCTCTCCATAGGAATTGTGCATACAAAGCCCAGGATTTCTGTCAGTCAGACCGTGCTGATGTCTCTGAATAGTTTTTGCTGCCAGACAGTTCTTGACATTTTTAGAAGGAAATAGAGTCCTACCAGATAAAAGAGAATAGCTGATACTTATTGGGGGGATAAAGATTAAATGGAGTGATGAGTTTATAAACTAGCAACCAGATCCAAAGGCGGTTCGATGTAATTACTTCCAAAATCGTCAGTGACATGCCAGTTGCAAGCTAACTGAGACCTATAATTGGAGGAAATAGAAAGCTCTAAAAGAAAGGTTAAAAGATTTTTATCCATGCCAGCATTTTGTTTAAAGACGCTGTAAAAAGTGTCAACTTAAGCTTTTAAAGTGAGATTTACAGACAGTTAGTTTTCATTCTGATGAAAATTGTAAAGTTTCTATTCATTCACGTTAATACATGAAGATATGGGAGTTCCAGTTGCCCTATCCTCTGTTTGGATCACTGACGTAAAAAAATGGCAAAAAATGTTTATTTTTACTCTTGGTTATAAATTCTGAGAACAGACAAGAAACGTGCTGCTGTGGGCTTCAACTAGCTATGTCAAATTAGCTAGGCGTTTCTCCCCCCCGAGAAGCGTGACCTGTGCTAAGCAGCATGTTCTTCACCACTGCCTGGCATGCCCAGTAACCCAAGACGGCGCTACTTCAGCTGCAGCATGTAATACAGATACTGCTGGTGCTCTCCATACTGTAGATAGGTGCTACAACAAAACACGGGAACGGAGAACCAGAGTGTCGGAGTTTTGTCCCTTTATATTTACAAATTTGTATCTAATTTTATTGTAAAGATAACAACCGTCCCTTATTGTTCTACCCAAAACAACGGAGATCGTTGCATGAGTTTAAGAATGACAGTTGTCTGTCTGATCGTTTGTCTGCCTGGTGACCCAGTATTTCCGAATGCTACATCTAATCAACTGAAAAAAAAAATCCATATGTGCTTCTGTGTAACACTAGTGGAGGCCATGTAGATCTTGGAGCAAATCAGAAGACAAGGGAGGCATCATGGCATTGGCAAAGCTCTGACATTTGTTTAATGTAGCTACAGCGGAGAGCACTTTGGCAGTTGTCTCTGGGTCGCACAAGGGGCTGATGTCACCCATGGAAATTGTGTCCTACCTCCTGGCTGCTCACTCCCTGTCGAGGTGCTGGTGTCCCACGTTCAGCCATGCTCTGCATCTTGCTGGCAGCCCACGTGACCTTGAGAGGAGCAGAACAGGGGAAAGCACATTCAGAAAGGGATGCTTTAAGCTGAGCATTTATATACAAGCCACTGGCTGTGGGGCTGCCTTGGGGTCAAAAGAAGCGCTCTTGAGCCAGGCAGGCAGGCGGGTCCCGGCAGCTGCTTCTCCTTCTCTCTTCTTCTCCCTGGCAGGACACTGCCAAACCCTGTGGGGACACCAGTCCAAGGACAGTTTGGTAGAAGACAGGAGAATTGACAGGCAATGTAAAGTGTTTCCGAAAGTGTTTCAGAAATGTCTGCTTTGGGGGATATTTTAGAAAGGTTGAACCTGGCTCCCCAAAATTTAATTCAGAAATAAACAACATGGGCAGGGAAGGAAGGAGAAGGTAGATGTGGAGGCATGTGCACAGGAGGAAAGCCAGAGGAGCTGGTGAGTGCCGTGGGCAGCTGGAGTCTGTGAAATGGGGAGCCCAGTACGGCACGGGGAAGCAAAGGGAGAAGCCACGCCGACCCGAAAAGACACATCTGACCACTCTGGGATAGGGCACTGGAGCCCCTGGCTCAGGCAGGAGTGGAGGAGTTTGAAGCTTCTAAAACAGATACCTTCAAAGAGGGACATCGGGGCCAACGTGGAGGGGCTGAAAGAGCAAGCAGGAACCCAGGTGCCCGGGGCAGGGGGTGAGAATGCAGGGAGTTCTTGGATCTGTCGTGCTGTTTTAGTCTATGGTATTCCAGACTGTCGTTACAGTGTCTTTAGCAGAGTCATTTGCGATCCCCACAGCTCATTTGGTGCTATTATTTTACATTTGACACCTCTGCAATATTTTTTCAAGTGCTGCTTATGTCTACCCATCTAATTCAGTTTTCCGTTGTAATACAGACTGGATCTTGGCAGAATAAATTACTTCACACTTATAATTATAAAAACAAAAGGAAAACAAGTGAAAATGAATATTTTGCATAATGTATGTAGATTTAATTCACACTGTGAAGTGTAGAACTGTGGCCCTGTACTCCACTTTGGTTTTAAATGTCATCATAAGTGAGAAAGGGAGAGACTGTTATTCATGAGCCTGAAAATTATCCTCTGCAAGTGTTTCAGAATGCTTCACCTGTCTGGGAACAAAAATCATCACTAAAGAGAAGGGTTTTGTGAGACTATTCCGGAAAACAGGAGTGGAATATGGTGCATAGTTGCCCTCGTTTTGGGAATCTGGAAGAAGAAAGCATTTGTTTTCCTATTTATTTAAGCTGAAGTCTGTTCTGCAATGAAGTCGGTTGGTTCCAGCCTTCCTATGGTTTGAAGGTGCCCCTCAGGGGCAAGTGTTTGGGTGTCCTGGTGCTATCTCTGTGTTATTAGCCAGTTCCAGTTTTGATGGCCAGCAGGTGAGTGAAGTTTGGACTTACTTCTTCCAAAAACCTTCTTGGAGAGCCTGAATGGGCAGACAAGCATGACAGAGGACATCCTGTGGATGACCACGAATGAAGGCACATTTGTACTCAAATTCGTTGTGCCTTTCTCTCTCTAGCAAGCTGCCTAAGCCGGCATTCTGCATTGTAGCCAGGCTGCTCTGCTCCTTCTCTGATGCTGTCATGTTCTTTAATATCTAGGAGATGGTCGGAAACTGGAATGTCCAAGGGCAGGAACAGTTAAGCAAGAGTTAATTTTAATTTTGTTCTTTCAAATCCTTCCCCCTGCTCTGAAACCAAGCCACCCAACGAAACACAGGGCTTAAAGCCCACATGGGAGTGAAAGTACAGAAGGGTAAAATGAAGGATTTGGAGCAGTATGGAAGAAGAGAAGAGAACTGTAGGGTATCTTTTCATCCTTATTCTGGGTCTACCTGGAACCGGTTCAGTCTCTGACACAGAAAGCCGCTTTGGCTGTCCGGAGCGGCTGGGACAGGAGCTGGTGTTTCACCAGCTGCAAGCGAATGGCGCAGCGGTCTGAGCTGGTGCACATGTGCTCATCACAGAGGAGGAAAGGAGGCAGCCAGCACAGGGAGGCTGTAACTGATAAAGTTCAAGTCTGCAACACCAAAACGTACTGCAGTTGCTTTTTTACGGTCCCACAGTGACCGTTTCCAAGCTTAAGGCCCATTCTGCCTGAGGGTGCTTGATGAAAAAGCAAGAGAGCTTTTTCCCACGCAAGAGAGCTAACAGCCTACACAGGTGAGAGAGAAGACGACATTTAATCTGTCCTATTTCCTAGATGGAGAGATAAAGGAAGGAGAAAGCTAGTAGGTCAGCGTATTCACATCTCCTTTCCAGGCAGGTTTCGTTTCTGTGGTGCTGCCGCTCTCCGCTCCCCTTGGCTGGCAGCCCCAGCCCATGTGCCCCGCAAGGCTTCTGGCTTGCGATCCATCCTCCACCTTCACTTAAAAGTTGGCAGGCCTTATCAGTTAGGATCCAGTGCTGGTGAAAAGACAGAAACTGGGTTTCCCAGTTCTTGAGTAGTGCTTTCGCCTCTGGATGAAAATATAACGATTAGCACTTTGATTTTCACTACCAACTCCATTTAGTTTGTGCTTCATGTTGTCTTCATGTCTAAGTCCAGGGAGATGGGCAGCGCTCAAAGAGGAGCCGTTCCCTTTTCGTTTTTCTAAGAACTAGTTTGAAACAGAACTAAAAGTCAAAAATGGCAGAAAAAGCTTGAAGGTTGGTCTGTCTGAATTTCCTGCCTTGTAAAAATGACAGGATCGTTTTAAAGTCTCTCTCGTAAGAGTGTGTGCGCTTGAGTGGGCTATTTTTCTGGTGTGATTCCTTTGCTTAGAGCGTATGACACGGTACATAGTTTCACAAAAAAAGCCTATGCTGTTATTTCCCCACAGGTCTGTAGACAGAAATTGTCTGTGAAGGTCTGGGATCTAATCTATAGTCTAAGAAGCATGCTCCGATCAAAGGGATTTAGTATAGCTTGTTCAAGTCCAGGAACTGCAGAATCCTGGACTTAAACAATTTACCAGATCAAGGAAAATATTGTATCTTTAATGTTTAGTTTCTGGTTTAAAGTACAGCTCAGTTAATATTTGGCCAAGTTGCATGCTGTTTCATAAATGCTTTGAGTTATGATGCTTATGAATTTATCAAAATGCATTTAATCCCGGCAATTGGCAGACAGGCTTATTTCATGCTTCCTGACTACTTGATTTAAACATCATTTATATCCATAATTATAATATAAATGCATTTTTTAAAAGTAAAAATTAAAGATTGAAGTTTGATTTGACACAGGAGACAGCCTGTGAAGTTTTTCAGCTATCAGTAGCTATTCGTGTGCGTGCATGTGAGCTGGGAGAGCAACCGAGGCCGAGGAGGCTGTTAGAGCGTTCACAGCGGGGCGTGAGCAGAACCTGCGCGGGTTCGAGCCGCAAGCATGGACGAGCCTGATACAAGAGTCATCCTTGCTGGCAGTCTCTCAGGGATAAATTCTCTTACTATATCACCCTGGTAGTCAAACCTCTCAAGTATAGTAAATGCCCTGCAAAATATATTATCTGTCTTTATGTTTTTGGAACACCTACAGGTTCATGTCCACCTGCCCCTGCATCCCCTGCAAGAATTAGGTAGGAATTTTTGGACAAAAGTATTATTTGGTGCGAACAATCGTCAACACTGAAAACTTTTGGGGAAACGTGTGGATCAAATGAGACAATCACGGAGGGGATTTGTGAGCTGCGTCCCCGTTGAAGCCAGCGAGTCTCGTTCCCTTTGCGTGAACGTTTCTGTCGTTGTTGGATCAGGGCTGGAGTCTGGTCCTCTTCCATCCCAGCTCACTCCTGAGCCTGTTGGTGCGGGTGCCCGATCCAGTGCCTGCCCCAGAGCAGTTCAGAGGAGCCACCCCCAAAATAGCATCCTGGGGACCAGGATGCTGGAAAAGGCAAGATAGATGCGGGGGGGAGACTTTGTCTCAGCTCGGCCAATGGGGTGGAAGCACCAACACCATGGATTCATCTGATGGGCAACTGGATGTTTCTTTTCTAATTTCACTTAATAATACGATTGCAATAATATTGTTTTATCGCAATGCCTTGCCAGCCTACATGTAACCTCACAACGCTTCTCTAAAGAAGTTGCTGTGCGCCCTGTTTATGAGCGAGACGTGCAGCAGCTGTTGTGATGAGCACGTGCAGGAAGTCTGCAGTCCTGCTGGCCTTGGTATTGTAGAGAGGGGGCTGATGCACTGCATCAGTGTGCTGCTTCTCACCCCGATAGACTATCGTCTGAACAATAACCTACTCCAAGTAGAATCTGAACACTCATTTATAGAAACTTTATAAACGTAGTTCTAGAAACTTTATAAGTTCAGGGTGGTTCTCTGGGCCCCACCTGGTGCAATCACAACACAACCTTCACGTCCCAACCTCCTCCTTTCTCCCTGCCAGCTGCTAACCTCTCCCCACGTGTCTTGGCAGCATGTGCTCTACAGACCCTTGTGTCTGCTTTGCAGCAGCAGCGTGTGCTGCTCTGCAGTTCTTGGTGGGGCGGGGGGGGGGGGGCTTTCCATTTGCCTAGGGAGGATTATGTCTTGCCTTGGCTTAGGAGGGGTTGGCCCTAGCTCTGGATGGTGCTGTCTTTGTTCATTGACAATCTTGGGGCTAATGGTAGATAAAGTGAATCCTGCTCCATTTTCCAATAGTATAATTAAGCTGTGAATACTAAACAAAAAACAAATTTTTCCAGGTGCATCCAATTTCTTCATTTGATCAAGGCGTAAAACTGGAGAAGGTAATTGTAACCTTGTAAAGGCTTAGTTTGGTAGGAGAATCCTCTGATTGTTGTGTAACTTGAAATATTAAATCAGAATCTCTTGGCAATACAAAATATCCCCTCGACTGAAGAAGGAACAAGGAATGAAGATGGACAATATTGCTGAGAAAGTGATTCTGAATTTGATGCTGGGTCTGGTCTGGGTTTATTTCTTGTATGATTGGAGGTCTGGAAGAAGGGATGAAAAGTGTGTTCGCTGGGTTGTATATGAAACTAAATTGGGAAATGTGACAAGCAGCGACGAAAGAGAAATAATCAAAATAATTAGAAAGACAAACAAAAAGAAAAATGAAGAAAAATTTGTCTGATAAGGGAATTATATGAAATACTGGCAATTAGTATTGGTCATATGTAAAAGTCAGCGATGACAAGAGAAGACTTAAGGTGGTAGTGACTAAGTATTATGATAGAGGCTTTGGAGTTTAATTTGCTGGTCCAAACCACACCAGTTTGATTTGCTTGTGACATGGAAACGTATCATGACTCGGAAGTCACGTTCTTCGCATGATGCTGGTCAGATTCGGGTCTCTGAGCCACAGGGGACTGCTGTGAGAGCCAAACCGGAGAAGTCCTGTGGGTCAGCTCAGCACCCAAGGGAATCTCACCCCACCGGCAGAAAATGACTTTATGCCCGTTCGCGCTTTTCCCAGCTGTGTCCCTCGGTGGCCGCAGGCACCACCGAGACGAGCTTGGGGAGAGGGGAGACGAGGGAGCAATTCCAGATGAGGCGGATTGGCGCTTTAAGCAGTTCTGACTCCCTCATAAACAAGAACGAATATTCTCCAATGCAAACAGACTTTTCTGGGAGATATCAGCTACTCGCCATACCCAGTTAGTTCAGAAATGTCAAAAAAAAAAAAAAAATCTTACTTGCTGTTCTTTTGCCTTGGAATATTGAGTACATTGCAGAGAGACACTGTTTTTGCCTGATATTTCTCAAAATGAGGCAGCTGTGAGCAGCGACGTCTCCTTTGTGTTAGGGGGCATCAGGGAGATGGAGTGTCTCCTGCACTATTTGCTGGTGCCGTGGTTGTACTAGCAACACGTTAGATCAACTTTCCACTGTATTGGGCAGCATAGAAACAAATAGTGAATAATCCCTGCACTTAAGAAGCCAAATAACTTCTAAAGCTTCTAATCTGAAGAGACAGAAAGGAAGCTAAAGGGTGAAACAGTTTGCCCGTGGGTGCCTGGCAGGTCATGGCAGAGCTGAGCCGGACGCTCAAGTCCCTCCTTCCGCGCGTGCTGTCTGCTCTGATGGAAAAACACTCTTGGGTGTTTAAAAGCCAGAATATCGAGTTAGTGATGAATATTCCCGGAAAACGTATCTTCAAATCAAGCTGTGGCAGCATAAGCAAGAAGGACCAGAGCCTGAGCTGTCATTTTAAGGGATTCACAATGGATTCAGATAATTGCTTGCATGGTATCTTTCCCAAAGGCAAATCTCTGCAATTTGGAGTCTCCAGACTGAGGAAGAGTTTCAGTATTCCTTACCAAACCTTTCACTGTACCATTGCCTCCAAGCAACGAGTTTTTAGATTACTGTGATTCAAATGCATCCTTTTTTCTTTTTATCCTTCACAGAGCTTTTGTGAAGGACAGCCGTGTTAATGTGGGACATTGCTGACAGTGGGACATGCCTGTTTAGCTGGCTGTTGTTACTTTTGCTATGTTGTCACCTGTATTTAAAACATGATTTTCTTATTTGCTCTGACAGATGACTTAAATCGGACTGACTTAAATCCTTAAATACTAGCATGCATCAAGGACGCTACAAAATGCTGCACTTTGGGGATTTGTTTACTGGAAGTGAATGTGCCTAGGAATTGTATGACCAGAGCTGTTTAAAGTGATCTAGGGAAGTATCCTTTACCTTCACTGCTGTGGTCCTTTTGTTTAACAACTGTATGGGTGTGTTTCGCGTATTAGCACCAATTCCATTATTTATAGATGCACAGGGCTGAGGTCAGCGGGGGCTTCCCGCGGTAGACGCAGCCCGTGTGTTGCAGAGGGTGCTGGACACCAGTGGAGAGCCAGTCGGCACCGCTTGCACCATGGGCCAGAGCTGGCTTCGAAATGCAGCTTATAAAGATGGCACAGACATACTGCGAGCTGGACCCGTTGTGTCCTCCCATGCGGTACAGTGCGTAGAGCTTCAGCAATTCGTTCTAGCCTTGATCCTTCAAGGTTTGGCCAGCATAAAAGTTTTTCAAAGATACTTAACATATAGATTCTACTCAATGATAAATGCACCACACTCCTCAACAGCAATTTTCAGTGATTGTGGAAGAAGATGAAAACAAAGATATGCCCTATTTCTAGTGTGGATGGATTCCAACTCCTAGGGCTTTACCTATTGAAGCACCGGGTATTTACCATGATCCCTTTTTAGCTTTCTCCCTCCCCCAAATTCGGGGCCTCCCTCCTGTAAGTGTAAGCAATATCCCTGCCTTTCAAGTGTTGAGTAGCTTGGGTTTGCCAGCAGGCATTAGTTCTCCAAAAGGAAAATAAAACTTTAGGTCAGGGAGCTGATGCATCAGGAACTAAAAACTTATTTTTAAAGCTCTTAGCTCCTCAGCTGTTGAATTAATGTTTGCCATCTGCTGGAGAACTACACGTCTGACCAGTTCTTGCACAAGCATTTTGGAAACAGAAATATATAGCGATGCAGTGGAAAACAGGAAGAAATGTTGTCTGTAAATAATTAGTTACTAATGACCCAATCAACCATATATATGGCACGCATTTGCTGGTGTCCAGTGTCTCACTGGTACGAATGCATCCTTCACAGTGCCTTGGCAGGGCTGAGTCTCAGGGGAATGAATGTGCGCTGCACAGGCTTTTCCTGTGACCATAGCTGGAGAGAACTGTGAAGTTAAAGGAGTGTTTTAAATGGAAAAAAAAAAACTTGACTCAGAACCATTTGTTTTAATTAAGGCTGTGGATGTCAGACCATCTCATTAATGCCTCATGAAGAACCTTTGTAAGACCATGTATTGAGTAGGTATTAGACACATTTAAGAGTTGAAGTGTATTAGGGTGGATGTAACAAAGTTTAATTGTATAAAGCCAGGGTGAATTATCATATGTATGACAAGTAAAGCGTTTTAATGTAAAATGCCTGTTTTTAACAGTATCTGAAGACAAAGTCTCCTTTCTATTCCTCCTTAGGCATCACAGCAAAAAGGGGTGAGCTGGTGCCAATGAGAGGGGAACGCCCTGGTCTGTTTGTACAAAATGTGTTCTTGAAATACACCGATTTTAGTACATAAAAACCAGAGGAACTGCCACGTGTACTTGTTATTTCTGACCAAGTTTATAACAAATAACTGAATTCAAGTATTTGGTCTCACAGCAGGGAAGCTGCTGCCTGGCTCTCTAAAGAGCTCACTAATAGGTCTATCAGAAATGAGAAGAAATGAGCAGATGCGTTTGGTTTTTATCTCTCTGGGGGACCTCTGAAGTGCCACCTGGATTATCTGCACGGCTGTGATCAGATTATAAACTAGGTGGAAAAGCGACGCTCGTTTCCTTCCAAAAAGAGAAGTATTTGATGTAACCTATTCTGACTTAGGACACTAATGGCAGTATTTCCCTTCTTTTTTGTGTTTTCTTCCCTTTTAGTACCGAGCGCGATGCCTCAGAACGTCTCCTTGGAAGTGGTTAATTCGAGGGTAAGTCTGCCACCATTCAGCAGCTCGCGTGCGCATGCCGTCCTGCCTGGATGTATAGGCACCCCTATTTTGCGTAGATTTTGCGTTCACAAAGCGAAACGTTCAGAAGCTCGCCCAGCGCTTCGCCGCGTTTATCCCTGCGTCCTTCCTCATTAGCTGAGCTGACCGTTTCGCTTCCCTGCTGCTTTCTTTTGTGCCAGTCATTTCGGTAGGCATTTTATTTCTGTTCCTTTCCACAGGCCACAATACCACAAACGCCCGAGAGCTGCTTCATTAGGAAAGCAGCCCTCCTCCCAGGACGGGTCTAGCAGATGAGAACGGTTATGAATTGCTGGTGAATGGGGTTTGGCCGGCTTCTTGTTGAGTCCAAGAAGCAGAGAAGGGCTTGCTCCTTCCACTGCTTTTGCTCGGGTGTTGTTCTTGTGTTTTTCAATCTGGGATTCACGATTCAGGGCAGCCTTTGGAGCTGCCCGTCACCGGGAAGGCAGCTCAGCCCGTGCGGCAGCTGGCGAAGGGGCAGCCGTCCTGCAGAAGGCAACTCGGCCTCTCTTCTGAGGGTGTAGAGGGAAGGTGCTGATTGTATCCTGTAATCGCTGGGTAACGAAGAAAAACCCCACATAACGACAGCGAGGCTCGGTGGCTTGTTTCAAGTCCAGTTTGTGACGAAGAAGGCAAGCCAGCCAAGGTCTCCTTTGCTTTTCTGGTAGACGGGGCCTTCGTTGCCAGTAATACTGCTTTGCACATCCTACGTGGTGATGCGTTAAGGCTTTCGAAGTCCTTAAATCAAGCTCTGCAGATTCTGACGTTGTACGTTTACGTATCAGGAAGCTTAGTCCCAGGTAAACTATGTGCTGTGGGCACTTGACTGAATTTCTGCTTTTCTGCTGCATTGTCTGGTCATGACTTCTCTTCTGCTCTCTCTCGTCTAAACAAAACACATCGGGGACTGAAAATACAGTTAGCTATCCATGTTCTCCTTCATTTTTCAACATCTAGAAGTAATTTTTTATGGGTACAATTGCTTTTATTTTGCCTGCAGAACGTGTGACACCGGAGAGGTATCTAGGCATAAATATTAAACACCTGAGCACTAAATAGCCCTTAAAACTGGCACTGTTATCCTTACTGAATGCCTTTATTGGAGCTATGTTAATTAGTACCATCAGAGAATAGAGTCCACCAGGTGTAATTGTGCTTATCAAAAGGTTACTTGTTTCCACAAATTCCTGTTGTTCACATAAGACGCTGTCTGCTTTGGGCTCACTCAGGCTCTCCTTCGAGTTTCAAAACTTGCATGTGCGTTAGTGTCGTAGAAGCAAAGCTGTTGTGTGAATCGCCCTCTTCCGTGTGGGTTTTCTGGGCACCAGTAGCTTCGTACACAGGGTAAATACTCGGGGCTTTTGTGAATGTGCTCCAATTTAATCCTGGACATTCGGTTGTAGCCACCCCCGGTGTGTCTGCGCCTGGGACAGGAAGATGTTTCTGAGAAACATCTAAAGGTCTTTGGGAAGCAAAGACACAACTTGCTTTTTGGAGAAAAAAGAAGCTTAAAGAAAGTATTGAGCCACACTTTTCCTAACTTCTAGTTGTAAAGGTAAAGAAGCGTTTTATGCGTTGCAAGTTCTCAGGCCATTCTTGTTGCACTGTATTCTGTTACTTCCGTTATTACTCCATAGGATCCTTTAGAATTAGCATTTCAGTTTTTACTTTACTACTATCGAGGTCAAATGAATGAGGCAAAACATACTTATTTTGTTTTATTTAAATAAAAATTTGAAGGGATCAAAAGAATATTTTTGAAATCTTGTAAGGAGTTCTTCTCCTTTTTCTTGCATGCTCAACAATTGAATAGAATTACATCTGAGTATCTCAGAAATTCTCCCAGACAAACATTTTCATTTTCAGTTAGCTTTTTTTTGTACCTTATTTCAACATAGACATGAGAAGATACAAACAGACGTAATGCAAAACGGTATATTCCAAATCAGCCAATCCTAGCGAAACCATGCATTCTAATCTCTTGGAGGCTTACATAGTTAGTATAAGTAAAATATGTGTGTATATCAATATATGCATCAGTCTCAATAGGATTCTGTGATATTTTACTGTACAAAGTAGAACTGTGTGTGAATAAAATCCTGATTATTTTTATCAAGCCGTTTTTGCTCAGTTATTAAGATCACTGAATAGCATTCAAGACGGAAATTGCTATCTGGGAAATTATAATTGAGCAATAGAGTTAATCACATGCAGAAATCTGTAATGCCGTGAGCATCTGAAGTAATGAAGCTAGGTTCCTCTGGATGTTGTGGCTGGTGTATGTTTGAAGTGCGTTAGCAGCACTGGGGTCCCCGGCAGGTCAGCCGGAGGGAGGTGCAGCCGAGCTTCCCGGCGCTGCCGCTGGCGTGCCACCTCAAGGACAGGCTGGCCTCCTCCTGCTCCGGATCCATGCTGAATGTAACCCCCAAGACCTTTATGCCTCGTGTTTAAGTGAACTGGGCAGAAGGATGAAAATCATTACCCAGCTACTCGAGTGGACAGGCAAAGATATAGGTGTTCACGCACAACATAATCTAATAAACCTCATTGCCTTTCAAGATAATGTTGGAATAAGAACTGAGGTGAAAAGAAAAGCGTTTTAAAGAAAAGTCGTGATTTTCCAGTGAGGCTTCAGCAGCAGTAGTATCACTTAAACTTAGGTGAACAAGCAGAAATTGTTCCCTGATTGCAGATTAACATCTTCAATAAACAGAAGTGCAGTTTGGTTAACTAGGAATGATCTCCTAGAGTAAAGAGAAGCAGAGCTCTTCTCGGTGACAGGCAATGCGGGAAAGAAATATGTTACTGGCAGGTTATATACACCACCCATAGGTAGATCGATTGTCATTCCAACAAAGACATTTGTTTTGTTTGAAAAGGTGTATTCATTTTACTTAAATCCAGTATGTTTACATTCTTGAAAAATATTTTTAACGATTCCATGCCGTTGATGAAGTCAGTTGATATTATTTCCTAATATAATATCAGAATACCATATAATAGGTTTTAATTATGCTTCCTATTCATTGAATGCTAGTTCCTAATATATTATGAAATGTATTTGAGCTTATTCCTTTTCTTTCTATTCATACCTTGTATTTATTGAAGCTATATAAGCTTTTATATTCTGTAGCTCATTTCAATACTGGGCCCATGTACATGGGAAAGGCCCATTTAGTGGAGGAAAGGCACAAGAAACCCCACAAGTTTTGTCTTATCAGGATCTCTCAGAACAAAACTGGCCCCATGGACATGCTCCTCAGAGATTTCCATTTGCACAGTTAGCAGTGAATAGGAGCCCAGAGCTCGCTGACAGGGGTGAGCGTTTATGCGATTGCTGATTTGCTAGGAGCACTGAGTACCTGTCACGTTGATCTCTCTCTTCCACTTCTTGTTTTCGTGAAATCAAATGTCTGTTCTGAATGTTTTTTTTTTTAAATACACCCAGTCCAAGTTACTTTTAAATTGCTCTTACATGTACGACCCAAAGGGCATTGGTGTCTTGGAACATCTTGTTCCAAATCTTTATGTTTACTTTTTCTTACTTATTCTGAAGGGAGAATGTCACAGAGCAGTTGATCATGTTTTGTGACCTTCTGTAATGGTCATTCAAATTTAAAGCATTTAAAACAAAAACAGGAAAATAATCTGTAGGGTATAATGCTGCATGGGATGGGCTATGGATACTCCTACCCTAAGGTATGTTATTGTATTAATTTTTTCATATCGGTCCTTACAGATAGAGGTGTGTTGTACAGATGCTGTTTCTGTTGCTGTGGGATAGGAGAGGATTAAGTGGGAATAAATCTAACCCCTTTTTGCCCTAATCAGAGGTTGTCTTCATGTTCCCAATCACAGAGGACTAAATGTTGGGAGTCTCAGTGGGATATTAACTTGCAGGTGTAAGTGCTATGGTAGACAAAGATGGATTTAAGTATTTATCTAAGTGCATTTGGCAGGGCTGCTGCTTTGTGATGGGCAAAACAAATGTATCTCAGTCCTCTTTGTGAGCCAGTGTCAGTACTGGAGCCCCAAGTTAGTGGTAATGCGAACGTTTCTTGATCGTCTGGAGCTTGGGGCAAGGGTGGAGTGTGGGGAGCGGGAGTCTGCAGGACCTGTTTGCCTCTCAGCTGAGCTCCAAAAGGGGTCTTCTGCGCAGGTGAGAGCCAGCGCTTCCCAAAGGGTCCCTCGGTTAATGGGGAAAGCCTGTTGCTCTGAGCTCTCAAGCTGGCACCGTTTGTGAAATAATACCAGTATGAAAAGGTATTTTAGGAGTGTGCGTATGAAATGTGGCCCCTTATTAGAGACAAAAAGAGGTGAGGAGCCATTTGGACACTTTTGGGCTTAATCCTATGGGCAGTACAGGCGCAGAGAAGTGCGTATACCTTTCCATAACAGCACATCTTCATACAGTTGGAATAGAGCTTAAACATCTACTTTTAGGTAATTTTGAAGGAACAAACACAGCAGAAATGAACTGGGCTCACTAAATCAAAGAAAAAAAGAGTTTTCAAGCAGAGCAACCAACTTCAAAGACCATGCCCCCAAAAACGCGTTTGCCCATTCTTTTGAAGTATGAGTCCTGTGGCATTTGTGGTTGAGGCACAACTAAGCCGCTGTTGTTGCAGTGAGCTGTGTGCCGTTTCCCACTCTTGTCAAAGGCTGTAGTAATCAAAAATATTGTGCTTCTGCAGTCTGTTTTTGTCTTGATCATATTCTTCTTAGTTCTCTTCTAACTTGGCAGCAGTCACTGAGAACTAATTCAATTAAACACTTAGAATTCACAAGCTGATTAAATCAGAACAAGTAGCTAAATAACCATCATAGTTCACTAACTGGATTGCAGTAGCACGCAAAAGAGACCAAAGGCTTGCTGTGGTGGTTTCCAGAATTGTTTAAAATTTTATCTCTAGCTTAATAAGATTTCTGTCTTTATGCTATTTTTCTTCGGTGCTGACAGATCTATTAATTTAATAACATAACGGAGATGGCCACGAAATGGAAGATGTTTGATATGAATTGCTATTATCATGATTATTGCTTAATATTGATGGCACGCTGTGACTGGAGCCCTCGGTCAGATCAGGATTAATAATGATGATGACTGTGACATAAATACAATTCCCTGGCCAAAAACTTTCTACATGCTTGGGGTTATTCTGGATTTTTTTCTCATGAGTTAATCATTTTCAGTATGTATTTTAGAGAAGGAGAGCAACGGCAGGGAAAGTGTATATCCATGTGCCACATACATATGTATGCATTTTGGTTCACTTGAAATTCTATGCATGAATCAAATTCAACACAAAAACTAACCCTTTCTCTCCTTGCTTTTTAGAAAAAGTTAGTGAAACGTGAATTGTTTCTAATGGGAAATAAGGGATTGCTTTCTGATTTCTTCTATTTAAAAATTCTCCTTTGCTCAAGAAACAGGGCATATACAATGTTTGATAGATGAACAGAGTTTCCTCAAAGAACTGTCGGCATCAGCTTCTCCTGCTCGCAGAACCAATGCTATTTATGTATTTGTTTACTTCCTAAATTCCTTGCTTTAAATATTGGTGGGTTTCTACTTTCTGTATTTTTAAATGTTTGATACATGTTAATAATTAGCAAATCTGAACTTTATAAATAGCTGTCCGATTTATCCATTCAAAAATCTGTTACTTTATTTCTTCTTCCCATTTTAAAAAACACAGAAAACTGAAGAAGTAATTGTAAGTGTAGGAGCAGATTTCCTTTGGTCATACTGAGTAGTGATTTAATCCACGGATAGATATACTTCCACTCAAAAGAACAGGGATTGATTATGGATTAAGATTTTTCATAACTGTAGTTATGTTGGGGTCTGAGAACATAACCTGTAGGATTCTCCTGGTGAAAGTCAAGAGCAAGGTAAGGAATCTTTTTTTTTTTTTCTGTCATTTCTTGTGTGTGTGTGTGTGTGTGAAAATGTGTATCTATAAATACAAAGAAACTTCATGGTCATTATGCATGCATTATCCCTAATGTTGCAGAATCATTCTGCAAAGCAAAATTTGTGTTTCTGATATTTTTAAAAGGGCTATAGATAAACTGCAGGAAGAAGTTTCTTCATTATCTTTAGCATCGGTTTACACTGGGAAAATACCAGATTTTGTTTCAAGCTTAACGTAGGAGAAATTGGATAAAGCTAGTAATAGCTGTGGATGGTACCCTTGAATTCTACGTTTGCAGCGCTTTGCGGAGTATTACCTTTAGTTCTTTACAGTATGAATAATTTAATTGTTTAACATTCACTGAGCAAAACTCTCCCCTTCTTTTTGCCTCATGTGGTCAATTATTCCTGGCAAAGTCTTTGTAATATGCAACATTTTGAACTCTCTGCAGATAAGGCGAGCATATTTTACTGTCAAAAGGGGCAAGCTAGTGGGTATCAGGACCTCCACCCTTAACATACCGCTTCATTTCACACTGCTTAAACACACATATATATGTGTGGCTTCTGGAGACACTCCATATTTATGGGAACTTGGACCTGAGCAGCTCCGCAAAGTGTTACTGCGTTCGGACAAAAATGTGAAGATTTGAGTTAAGCAGGAGGCTCGCTGGGACTTGGCGGGGCAGGGGAGGTAGGTGAAGGCAAACCACTTCCAGCAGCAGGCCAGCTAATCACACCTGGGCCCTGCGGGCTGGAAGTGTAATCACGGTTCGCTGGCGTAAGCTTGAGCTTGACTTTGTGATCAGCCTCGACAAGGGCAAACTGTGGTCACCATCGCGTCAGCTAACTCCATTTTTAATTATGTTCAAACATGTTAACGTTTTGTAATGAAGAACAGCGCCTAAGGTGATGAGCGCTGCAGAATCTCCTAAGATAGCTGGGTGCTCCTAGGCGAGGTGGAGGGGACCATCTTTCCGAGTCTCGGTCTGTCCCATGCCACTTGTACCTTTTACATGGACCTAAGAGGGACGTAAAGAAAGTTAAGATGCTTGCTTTAGGCCAGCAGTTTTGCATTAGAGGTCTACCACTGCTGGAGAATGTATAGAGGTCTCCAAATTAAAGTCATCACTACCTAACTAGCAGCAGCCTGGTGATCTGCCTAAGAAAGGCTCTACCGTTTTTAAGCTCTCACAGTCAAATGTCGTGAAGTTTCTCTTTCTCTCTGATTTGGTCCCCATATTGATTTCTGCTACTTAGAAGGATGCAGACGTCAGGAGTCTCGCCTTTGGGTGCCCTGTGACAGACGAGAGACAGAGGAGCCAGATGCTGCTACTGGAAAAAATATTTTTTTCACTGCTTGGCAGCTGGGCCTGGCGACTGCTTTGCGCTGAAGACAAGCGATACGCTCCAGCACCGTTAAAGGGATCAACCGTTCTGTCACACTGCGTTTAACTCAGCAGCTTAAATTTCCTTTGCAACTAAACGTACGTTAAAACGTGCTACAAATGCATCCCAAACCTCCGTGGGAATTGCTGGTGGGCTATGCATCATCCTGCGGTAATGCCACCGCCTTGCTGAAGTTAAGAGATGAGGCTGGATTGGGCCCTTTATGATAAAGCAATAGCAAGAACAATTTTTGTCAGGCTGGAGAGGCTGCTTTAAGTAGGTGCAACATGTCCTGTTCAGTGATTTCCATCATATGAGAGTCACTGGGCGTGGGGAATACTCTTACCCTGAACGAGCGTTGCTTATAATTGTTCCTCTCTCTTCTTGGGGAAGTTTAAAGCTGCCTAAGGAGGAAGGTGGGTTTGCAACGTGCTGGAGGGTGGTTGTCTCTTGCACCGTATAGTCTGGCTGGAGAAGCTGGATCCGGCCGGTGGGGGATGGCGCGGGGCTGGAAGCAAGAGGAAAAAGCACCCTAATACTTGCAAGCAGTTAGGCAAGAGCAGCACCGCGTTTGGCGTCACGTCGTGCTAACCCGCCCCAGCGACCCGGCGCTGCCGGGTCTCGAATGCCACCCGCGTACGCTGACGTTACGGAGAGCAGAGCGCGTTCGGGACCGCAGCGGGGCCGCTGCGCGCTGCCGGGCCTCGCGGTCCTCGCACTAATCCCACTTTACAGACGGAAAGACTGAGACCTGGAAAGCGTGAAAGAGTAGCAAAATTACTGATGGATGACACACATCTGTAACGAAACAGTCCCGATGGTGCAGCTCGTTTGGGGGGGAAGAGAGGTAATATAACCGTTAGGCTACACGGTCAGATGAAGCGTGTCTTCGTTGCGGTCCACCAAAAACCTGCTGGCAGAGATGACATCTGAGGCAGTAAGTACCAAAGATGCCTGAGAGCTCAGCAGCCAAGAAAGCCCAGTAATAAGTTTAAGTGCTTACTTCGGCTAACCCAGCGCGTAAAATTGCCCTATGATATTTCTGTGTGGCCTTTCATAGCAAGGATGAAGGAGTAGCAGGGTAGTTAAGCTGGATTTCAACATGGTATTTGTGAAGTGTGAAAAGCTCCTGGTAAGGTATTTAATTAGCTAAAGTTTGTAAAGCGCCATGGAGGCTGAAAGATCCCGATGCGTGAGACTGCTGGGGCTGCAGGGAGAGATGAGCTGCGCACTGGAAACCGAGAGTGCAGGGAAAGTAAAACTATTTTCTCTCACCTTGCAAAAAGAAGAAGCAGTGCCGGGTAAAGTAGTGTTGCGTTTTGTAAACGTGCTGAGTGTTCAGAAAATTTAACCGAGATGTGAAAATAAACATTAATGAGATCTAGAAGCATCTCATAGAGGAATCAAACGTAGTTTAAAAGAACCGAAAAGCAAAATCAGCATGACTGTCACCACTATTTAGAAAAGTGTCCTCTAGAAACAATGTATATAACCTTTAAATATATTACTTATGGAGAAGGCCACAGAGAGAGATCTTTAACCTTTAAATCTATTACTTACGGGGAAAGATAGAAACAAGCACTGAGCTTAACCTTTAAAAGGAGAAAATTTGCTGATAGCTTGTAAGTCAATACCTTCTCTTTCTCACTTTTAATTACATACGTTGCCAAGACCAAAGCCATTTGGGGGTCATTCTCCTAGTAAATATCCCTTGCGCTAATCTCCCTGGAAGATGTGTCATTATCAAGAAAGCACTATAACTGCGCGCTTCAAAATCCTTGCATTGCGCAAGGGCCACGAGCTTTCTGGCTGGGCTCGGGAATAGTAGGATAATTTCATCACACGTCCGGAGTATTGTCCAGATGTAATACCTCACCGCTGAGTACATACAAACTCTCAGAGGTTGTGGTGTCAAAGCTGGGTAGATTCATTATGTTATGGGATTTGATTAAACCTTGTTTAAGCTGATGAATGTTCCAGCCACCTTTTCATTTTAGATAAATTTAGAGATACTATTAAACCACTTAATGCACCCAGGCAACGTGCAGAATAGAAGCTCTGGGCAGTTATTTCTTAATGATAGAGATGCGGTAGCTTCTGAATGGTGTAGCACAAGAGGTTTACCCAGAGACCAATAAAGCAAATTAATGAGCTATGACACTGATTAGTAGAGCTATATGGTCCTGGCTATCTCTGAGAGAAACCATAAAAAGACCAGAGAAGGAGAAAAACAAGGTCATAAGGAATCAGCAGTCGCAGAAGAGCAGGTAGCAGGTCCTGCCTTGCCCTGCTCTGCCCCTCTGCCGGCAAAGAACTACCAAGAGGAAGGAGCTGCTAGGCTGAAACGCTGGTAGGTTATTTTCCAAGGTCGGGGAAACATGATTGTTTTGTGTCACTGGAAATAAACAAAGACGCTAGGTTAAAATACCGATATCCTTTCTAATGGGAGCAAACCGCAGAGCCTGAGCTTCTGGCACCTGCTCGAGTCCAGCTTTACTGACCACAAAGAGGTATTGATGTTAGCACGTTAGCTCACTGACCTGGGAAAATGTGAGCTGTTATACATATTGTAACTGTTTTATGCAGTAACTTGATACCAGGACAAAAGTTATTAAAGTTGTCATCTAGCGTGGCTGCAGGCAAGGCCACTGGCTCCCGGGCTGCGGTGGCGTGCTGTGTCGCGGGTGCAGGACGCACCGCCGTGATGCTGCACCAACGTTTTGATGACTACTGGTATCCCCTGGGCTTCCAACCCCTGGACTTCTGGCTTGGTGTCCGGGATTGTTTGGGTAATTCTTTACAGTTCTTCATGTGCAACTTTTGAATCTTCTCCTATGTTCAGGGAAGAGGCTATTTTGAGGCAGTCCTTTTTTACAGCAAGTGCACAGTATCTTTATACTGCAGTGAAATTTTTATAGTTTAAGTTTTCATGAATGGGTTAGTTAACAGTGATGGTATCAAGAAAATATTAAATATTAAAAAAAAAACTCTCAAAGAACAGACCTGATAATCACTTCTTGATCATGGGTAAAATAAGTTCCAGGATATTAAAAAAATAAATAAAATCAGAGATTGTCTTCAATCACAAAAATTTCATCTGAACATTTTTTTTTTTTTTTAACTTCTGCACAATTTGGTAAAGGACTGAGGAGAGATCTTGCCAGTGCCCTGTGCATTTGTACCTAGCATTAGTGAAGCTTGTCCAATCGGAAAATCTCCCTTCAGCATAACATACCCAGAGCAATGGTTTCAGTCAGAGTAGATTTGGGTTTTTTGCTTGAGATGTACCTTATAGTATTTTTTTTTGATTATGAGGCTTCTAATAAAGTGAGAGATTGAGTTTACCAGTGGTTTAGGATGATGCCAAACAACAATTTTTGCCCAAGGGCACTAAAGTACTTACAAATACACGTGAGCTCAGGAAGTGGTTTTAGCTACGTGTGGTGGTGGGGAAAGGAGGCGTGAAGAGGAGAGGTGGCTCTGAACGGTGGCCACCGGCTGGGAGCGGGCAGCGGCTCTACACCCCCAGCAGTCCCTTGCCTACATGGCCTCTAGATGTAGGAAGGGTTGAAGACCGTTTGGCTTCAGGTCTATGCCCTGTGCTAAGGACCGGGAGCTTGGCCGTCACACGTCGCATTCAAAGTTAAAAGAGGAGGGCTGTTTAATGCACGTTGAGCTGGGAATGCTGTCGTTTTCTTTGTTTGTTTGGGGTTTTTTCCCTAGCAGGAAAAAAATTTTTGACCTGCAGTATTTCTTGCAGGCAACTGAGTAATGGTTTTCCCAAAACCTAAAATTTAAGCGGTCAGTAAAACACTCCAGCCTTGAACAGGACTATCCCGCTTCTTCCTGTTGTAAAAAGCTGCCAAATTCTTTCAGCCAGTTACTGCTTGGTCTGGAGAGAAGAAACAGAAAAAAAGGTATTTTAGAGAAAAACTAAGCAGATAAAGAGGGTAAGTCATAGAGCGCCGGTGGATGCGAGACAGCAGTGTTGCAGCTAAGAAGCCAGAGAAGGTATATGCTTTTTAAGGATTTACTTGCTATAGTGAGGTAGTTGCTTGCATGCTGCATATTCACTATATTATGTTTTCCTGGTTACTAAACCAGCTTTTCCTGGTTGTGCTTCTTTACATAACTCATTTAGTAGCCCTGAAGATTTTACTGTGTAAAATCGGTGCTATGGTTGTCATTCACTGTAACGCCTTCCAGTCCATTTCAGAGCAAGGGACTTTGTCACTCCTTGCATTTCTGGTGATATTGTAGATTATATGTGAGCGGTGAGCAATCCCGTTGGTATTTGAGGGCATGAAGCCAGCAAACCCTAGGGATTTTCCATGTGAGTGGAAGTTATTCCATCATTAAGCACAGTAGTCTTTGGATCAGGCGTGCTGATGTGTGTCCCATTGCCTTTATCCACCGAACCACAGGGCAGCTGGGAACGGAGGGAATCTAGTGCGGCCACAGTGCCCTCAGTTGCGGTTCAGCAAACGAGCAGGCGTTTTTCACCTTATAGACTCTTAAAATCAATGGAAACGCTCCTGTTAACTATAATGGAAGTTCAATGCGATCCTTTGGGAACAGACCCTGTTTCCTAAACAGGGCAATTTTGTGACAAAAGATAAATGAGTTACACAAACGCCAGGGCTGCTTCAGCTGCTTCCGAAAGCGCTTCTTGAAGCAAACAGGAGATGAACTAAAAATAAAGATGTTCACCCTGGGTCTAATCTTCAAATGCTCCAAGTTCCTTCAGGGTAAGTGATATAACACAGGTCATGTCTCCCTCCTGTGACCCACACGTGTCTGAGGGCACTGTGGGCAGGGAGAGCGTCTGGTGACTGTTGCCCCATTGGGTTGCAATGGAGGAAAACCAGTGAAAGTCTCCGATCACGGAAAGGGTGACGGAACAGGACAGTTTAGCTTAAGGAAAGAGAAGTGCTCAGAGGCCAAGTGTTAAGACTTTCTCCCTATAATGTGTTTTGCATATTAACTGATGTCATCAACACATGATGGACTGGAGAACTTCCAAGACAAATTAAATGTAAAATATCATATATTCCTGAATTGCTCAAAGGCCATTAGTATATGTGAATAGATATCAGTCTTGATCAGAACTTGTCTAGTTTTGGTAATTTTGTCTTTCAGAACTGTGGTTCCCTCCTTTCCTGGCCGTGCTTTTATTTATGATTTGCTGTGTCCAAGTCCCGGATGCTCTGATTGGATCAGGGCCTTTCCATGATAGATGCTGCATAAACTTGCAAACCAAAATGACTTGGTATACTAAATATATCTACAAGTTTTCTAAATTGTCTGAAAAGAAAAAAAAATATGATGTTTTCCTCTTTTTTTCTTTAAACTAAGGATTGAACAAAATATCCTCAGAATTAGAAGAAAGGAGGGAGAAAGGCAAAACTAACTTTTGCAAATGCTAGTACATTTTTCTTCCATTTACTTTCTGCTGAACTATATAAGAAACCACAAAGAATTTAGTCTGCAGATAAGATAAAAATTAAAAAAAAATCCCCCAAACTTCAGTAGATGTTGGCATGTAACACTACCTGCAATATTTAGCAAGCCACTTGAATATCTGGCAAAGATATATTTTTTAAGAAGCCTGAAGAAATCTTCAAATTTACAAAATGTAAAAAACTTTACTGTGAAGCAACTTGGTGAGAAAATGTTGAGAAAGAAAATAAAAACCTCTTTCTGCACAAAAATGAGAAAAATACAGAATATCATCCGTTCATTTCCATATGGTATGGCATAAAGATATCTAGAGTTCTTCAAACTTCTTGTATCTGAAAAAAAAGGGTTTATTGTGTCTTCTGCTTCTTTGCCCCAAGCCATTGCTGTAGTTTTTTATTATATAATCTTCCAAAAATTAAGTAATTTCGTGCTGTTGAAAACAGGTAAGCTGAAGGTCTAACCATTTTTTCTGCATTTTCCTGCCATGTTACTCCGTTCCCAAAGTATAGCAATTCCCGATTCCTTATCCTTCTCACAACCTTGAGTCAAATAAGCCCTGAGACCCTTTAATTTTCCTCCCTGAGGAAGGTGACAGTGAAGGTCCTCTTTGGGTTGGCTCCTTTTGCTGACAGTGGCTCTGCCTTGGGTGGCTGCTGGGCCAACTTCTCCCCACAGGTAGGGCCGCAGCCTTGAATGGGACTGCCCCACTTCTTCCTGCTGTGTAAAACTGCCAAGTTCGTTCAGCCAGTTACTGCTCGGTCTGAAAAGAAGACCGTCTGGACCTGCTCTTCTAACCTAAGCTGGATTGCAGCTGTTGGTCACAGAGAAGGAACTCTATAAATTCTAGGTGTGCCACCACATTGACATCTCCCAGGCACTGCAGCTTGCTCTTCTGTACTTCACCAGCTCTACAGAAGCTCATGTTGCTTTTCAGTTAAATGAGATAGTGTTGCCAAGCCTGGAGGCAGAGTTATTTTGGTCTTTGCTGGTTTGTTGTGGTGCTGGGAGGGAGCTCGCCAGCGCCGCTTGACGCTCAGAGCCGCTGGAGCCGCTTCCTGGGAAGCCGGGTTGATGCTTTTCCAAGGGGTTGTGGTGTTTGCTGCCGCTCTGCTTTCATTGCTTTACAGGCATATAAATGGCTTCAGACTGTCCCAAAGAGATGCTTTACCTCAGAATGGTCTTTGTATTTTCAGATGTTCTTTAAATGTGTAGCAAATTTGTGAAAAGGCCTCTGTTACTGCTAGTGGAAGTGCTTGGATTGTGCAGATCATTCAGTTGTTCTAATATTTGCTTTGACTCCCTTAAGAGATCCTTATCCTTTTGCAATTAGGCAGTTAGACTGACAAAATAATTTATAATCATAACAGCCAAGGCAAATGCAGATCTGTTCCTAAATATATTTCTCCTTAATTTGATGTGTTACGGTAAACAGTTTATTTATTTATAAATAAATTCATTGACAATTACCAGCATAACATTAGTCCCAATAAGCACAGCATTGTTTTTAATATCAGACAAAGCAGCTGACTTTCGCAGAGCTGCCTCCCTTCCAGTAAAAATTTTTAAACTAGGAAAAAAGAGCAAAGACTGGAATTGTGCACTGGGTTTAGGGGGAGTGTATGTTTTAATCCTAGCTGTCCTAGTAGGAGAAGGTTTAATTCCGTGGGTTTGTTCCAGCTGTCTGTGGCACTAACCTGTCTGCTCTCCAAAACGTGGCAGTTTGGTAAGTTCTTATAAAAATTATAAGAATCTTCAAAATCTTTTTTCAGTGTTTGGTTCTTGATCCCCATTGCAATTTGGCTTTGAATAAGGGATTTCACAGCTTTCCAAAAGTGCATGTTTGAGTCAGCAGGTGCAAGACATGATTTCAAAGTTGCTCCTTTATTCCTCTTTTTCTCATGAAATGGAGATCTTTCAAAGCATTAATTCTGTCTATGAGTGCAATGTTATTTATATTATTTGCCATTTAAGTGGCTTGCTCTTCCTAATATAGCAGTAGAGTATGCAATCTAATGTCTAATCTCTAAATATATGTACTTTTAAAATCTGTCCTTTACTTGTCTTTTCTTCTGGTAGCTCATCTTGTGATTATTACAATATGTACTTGAGTGGTTTGAAGCTTTTATTTCTGTGTTCCCTGCTCACGAGCTTTGTTTTTAACTTGTGCTTTGTACGCGCCCTATTTTGTTCCCAGTTCTTTGGATACTGCCTAGTGTTGTGGCATGGGAAGGCTCTTTGGGCTGCCACTTGATCTGCCACGATCCGATAGTATAAGAAGAGGGAACGTAAAGGACACTGCTGCTGGTGCACATCTCCAAAAAGGAGAGGACCTGGTGACTGCTAGGTTACCTGAAGTCACCCTTAACATCTGGTAGCCAAAGGCTAGAGGTTGAGCACCCATATTTACAAAAGGCCAGATTTGTTTTGGAAACAGCATTTTGAAAAGTGGAGAATGACCCAGAACACAGGCTAGAGCATGGCGAACATGACGCTCCTCTCAGGCAGTTGCTGCAGGTGCTTGTGGTGGTGGATCTCGAGCAATCCAGGCTTTTGATGCCGGCAGCCATCTCTCATCCAGCATCCAGGCTAGCTTTCCTGCTTTCACTCTACTGCATAGTCTCTTATATCAGGGGAAATACTCCCTCTATGTGCACCGTAATGAATGTACAGACTCCAGTTCACTTTTAACTCGTTACTGAGGTAACATCTGATGGGAATTGATAACGGAGATGACAGAAGACTGTCATCTCCCATAGCCCTCTGGGGGCCTCTGCATCAAGCGGCTTTGCGGGAAGAGTTTGTGCTCACCCCCCTTTCCAATGCAGCCGGCTGGGAGAGCCACCAGCCTCATGGCAGAGCAAGGAGCTCGAGGCCAGCATTTCCCAAGAGCTGGGGCTGGGCCACCAGCTTGGAGCTTGGGTCGCCAGGTTGCTTTCATCTCAGAAATTTTCAAATGAACTACGCTGATTATTTCAAAACCAATTTCTTTGTGAATGTCTCCTCTGAATTAAATTTAAAAGATACATTCATAAGGTTAATCCATTTTGATGACTTTTTGATTCAGTCTTGTGTCCTTTATGACTACATGCGTTATCTGGTAGAAACCAGATTATAAATGTAGGCATCTGAATTTTCACCAGAGAGGTGCTTCTGTGCTTACCTAGTAAGAAACAGAAATAATCCTAGGTAATGTTTTGGGTGAATTTCAGTCAGCCTATATATTGTGTAGAATTAAATCACAAAGTAACATGTTTTTTTTTTCAGATTTCTTGAATGAGTTTGAGGAAGCAACAAACTTCCAGTTTGTGAGCAGATAGGAAGATAAATTACTCACTGTGAATAATTCACTCATTGCTCGTTCTAGTTCACTCTGTTTTAATTTTGCAATCCTGCCAGATTTTATTCCACATTACTTACTTTGATTTTTCTTTGTTATTTAGTCCTCCATACCCTAATTCCTTTGCTGTAATTGTTTTAACTGAGGAACATCTTGCAATTAAAAAAAAAAAAAAGAAAAAAAGACTGCCCACAGGGTTGTAGAGGAGAGTAACACTGCCGTTAGAGCTAAGGAGAAAGATAACACAGAACACGCTAACCCAGGCAAGGCCAAAAAAAAAAAAAAAGTGCCCCAGGACAACCAGTTGTGATCAGACTTCATCACTCTGCAGAAAGCAAATAAGGATGCTTTTGAGTTGTACATCATCTCCTGTAGACCAAAGGAAAGCAACCTGTGATTGCAAAACAGTCCCCCTTTTCATAAAGGTTTTTGTCTTCCAGAAGCTGGTTTGAAGTGGAATAAGGGAGTTACAATTTTCATGAGATGTTCCTTTTAAAACACTGCGAGGTTGCTGAATACATAGCCTGTCCTTGGGACTCTTTGTGGATGGTTCCCAATTCCGAGCTGTGCACATTCGATCTTTGGGTTATGCACACAGAAAATTGCTTCTTCTTTCGAGGCACCAGGCCTTCAAAACTAGACAGTTGAGGTACCAGGGATGGAGCTTGTGGTTACCAGCTCAGCACTGAGCAGGGGTGCAAGAAGACCAGGCTTCCCTCACCCCTTCTTCTTCCTTCTGTAAGGAGTCCTCCTCTTCCTCCCCTCATCTGGGTGGACACCCAGCCCATGTCAGCTACCGGAAGCAGCCCAGCTGGGACCCTAGCCCCGAGGCCCTCACCTTGCTCAGGCCCACGAGGGTCTGAGACCTAGAGACCATCAGGAGGTGCCCACACGCAGCTTTTCGAAACGATTATCAGCAGAGCTTGAGATCCACTGCTTTCCCAGTAACGCTGCGATGTGATTCTGTGCTCCCTCATGGACTAGTTCAAAAATCATTGCCATGAACAAATAAATATAGCATGAAGTTATTGATAATGTTTCAGGTGTAATATAGATCTTCTTAAGCTGGCTTAGAGTGAAAGGCTTCCCCTACATTCCTATGGCTGTAAAAGCCTCTTCTGCACATTTCCTTTTAGCAGACAGCCAGTGCTAACTTGCCCTAGCTTTTTACACCACTTTTATATTTGGCCCTATGGTTTTTAGAGAGGAAACACATAACATGCAAATTAATGTAATTTTTTTTTATAATCACATATATTTATGTAGATTTCTTTGGCTAAAGTCCAGTAAATAAAATTGGTAGACTTGAATGATCTTATTAAAAAAAAAAAAAAAAAGCAGAGTCTCTTATTCAATGTGACTGGTTTGTGGGAGAAATTACTATAATCTTCCAGAATTGTTTTCCATAGGACACATGTAGGGACTCCTGAATTACTGCAATTTGATTATGGAATCTAACAGTTGACCTTTGATGAGCTCCTATAAAAAGCCAGGTTTTCTGGCTGAAAGTTGGCACCTCCCATTGAATAGATATGCAAAACTTCACAATCACAGCTGAATGGCAGCTTGTAGAGAAATCATTTCATGCAGCAACCCCCTGTTCTACATTGTCACGTACGGAGGGCTTGCATTCCTACAAACTCACGTAAAGGGTAAATGCTATTTGGGCTACTGTGTTTGATGGCTTTAGCAACGAAACAGAATCGATGTGGGAGAAAAAAGGGAATCTTCCTTTTTGTTGTCCTCAAGATTTCTACCCTGACAACAAAGTTTCAATTTTTAATGGTAAAAAAAAGCTTCTGAAGGAGTGCTGCATTATTGGGGTAAAAGGGTTTAGCGTTCAGGAAGATGAGGCTGGCATTTGGCTGCATATGGGACTTCCGGAGATATGTTTGATATTCTTTGGGAATGGTATTGCAGTTCCCTTTCACAATGTGGTTGAGAAAAACAAGAGGCCAGATTGAAGCACATTGATCCAAACAGTGTGATTACGAGTATGTGACATTTGGCTAGTAATTGTGGTAAATCTGGAATGCAGGCTTTTTTTCCGTACCATGCTGTGGATATCATGTCGGTCGTCTGCTGTGGTCACGCGGGCTCTCTCTGTTTCTCTAGGCAGATAACAAATGTGGTGAAACAAATTGGCACTATTTGCCACTTTATTTCTGAGGTGATCACTGGAATATAAACTAGAGGAGTTCAAATGGTGAGCCATACAGTCATATATGGAAAGGGAGATGGGAGATACTGTGAGACCAAATTCTTGAGTCTGGAGGCTACAGTAGACCTTCTGAAGCACGATTATCTGAGAAATGTGTGCAACAGGAAAGATTTTCTGCAGTACGAAATGAGATTCCTCTTCAGACTTATAAAAGCATATAGCTGAGCAGCACACTGGTTGAAGTGAAAAGAAAGCAAAGCTCTTTTGAAAGAACACACTAGCTCCGTGGTGAAAAATACGTGAGTAATAACAATTAACTTTCATAAAGTGCTTTTCATCTTCAGAGTGCTTAACAAATACAAACTAATTAATCCCTGCAGTTCCCCCATGAGGTATTAGTATGGTTTCATACGTGGGAAGCAATTAGCTTTGGAAAAGTGCTGCCTCAGCATGGAACTCCTTTAGAAAGATAATGCTATCTGCTTCTTCAGATACCAATATAGGACTAATGAAGTGATGGGGAAGGACCCAGTCAGCTGATTGCTGGCTTCCAGGGGCCGTTCTGACTGTGCTGATTTTAAAGGAGAGCATGAGAAACTTCTGATTTGTCCCCATAGCACAAAGGTGTCTATGCTGTTGAGCATCCTCCTCAAGGCACTATATGTAGTGCCTCTATCACAGAATCATGCAGTGGTTGAGGTTGGAAGGGACTTCTGGAGATCATCTAGTCCAACCTTCCCGCTCAAGTAGGATCACCTAGAGCACGTTGCACAGGCTTGTGTGCAGATGGCTTTTGAATATCTCCAGGAAGGGAGACTCCACAGCCTCTCTGGGCAACCTGTGCCAGTGCTCTGTCACCCTCACAGCAAAGAATTTTTTCCTTATGTTCAGACAGAACTTCCTGTGTTTCAGTTTCTGCCTGTTGCTTCTTGTCCTGTTGCTGGGCACCACGGAGAAGAGTCTGGCCTCACCCTCTTGACACCCTCCCTTCAGATACTTATACACATGGATCAGATCCCCCCTCAGTCTTCTCTTCTCCAGGCTGGACAGGCCCAGCTCCCTCAGCCTTTCCTCACAGGAGAGATGCTCCAGTCCCCTAATCATCTTAGTAGCCCTTTTCTGGACTCTCTCCAGGAGTGCCATGTCTCTCTTGTGCTGGGGAGCCCAGAATTGGACATAGTACTCCAGATGTGGCCTCACCAGGGCTATAGCAATGTATTTAACATTGCATGTGCCTGTAGCTCTACTGCAGGGAAAGTAAGTACAGGTTTGAATAATCAAAGACAGAAAGTGCAGGACATAGCTCACTGTGAAACCTGAATTGATTCCCTCTGCATTTATGTTAAGCTGTACTGACTCAGCCAGTGCCCATTTCCCTGTTTTTCTGTGGAACATCTGTCCAACGGACGGCCCAGAGCAGGCTAGCTCTGGAGAGGAACCGATGGAGGAGGCTGTTGGTGGACCTGAGCTTTGGCCGCAGAGAAAGCAGGAAACGTTCCTAGGGGAAGGAGTACGGACCCGTGTGGACTGAGCACAGAGGGGCGCTTTGGCAGGCTAGCTGGGGCAAGGGATTCACGTGGGAGCAGCAGTGCCCCATTTATATAGCCATCTGGCTCCACAGCCTTCCTGGAAATGGTTACATGCCATCAGAGCCTGGAAGCTGCTGTACCAGTGTTTGCCAGTGACAGTCCAGCATATATATATATTTTTTTCTGCTCAGTCATGCACAAATATGCAGAAATAAATGGAGCCAGAATGATGCGATTGTATTTAAAAAGAAGACTCCTTCCACCCTTGTTGCAATGGCTCAGACTTCCCTCCTGCTGCTGTACCTTTTTGCCTTATATTAGCTGTGAGGGTGGTGAACTAGTTACCTACATGTCTTGCAAGGCTGTAGTCAGCTCGTCTGGAGGTAGATGAGGTTTGTATGCACCCTTCTGAGTTTGCCTACATGTGAACAACAGAGGAGTTGCAGAGTTTGATCGTGTGGTTAGGATATTTGAATGCTTCCCTGGGGAGCTGGTTTTATTCCTGCCACTGGGTTCTTACGTGATACTGGGCTGGTCACTCTTTCACATGTGCCCACAGTAGTTGCCTTCCTCATTTCCTGGTGAGCAGCTTAGACAGTGAGTTCTGGTTTTCAAAAGTGTTGAGCAGACACAATTACAAAGTCAATAGAAGCTGTGTTTTGAATGAATAAAGGACTCCACTGCAGCTAAAACTGGAGCAAGATTGTTCAGGAGTTGCACAGTAAGCATCATAAAGCACCCCGAATTAGTGGAGCTTAATCTTTCCAAGTCCAATGTGAGATAATGTCATCCTTCTCACAGGAGTGTTGTGAAAATAAACTCATAAATGAACATATAAATTAAACTCATTAGTGTTTGCAAAGTGCTTATGCTACAAAAATTCCAGGAGGAACTTAGTAATTTTATCTTCTGACCGGAATTGAAAACTAAGTTGTGTTGAACAATAGAGGGAAAGCATACGAATGAATATCTTTTAGTTAAATAAATGACATAGATTCTGTGCAGTGAGTAAGGCATGGATCTGAAGTAGCTGAAATCTGTGTAATGGGGACTCAGTGAAGGCCACCCAGCATTTCCAAACTTTTACACCTTGGCTTTACAAGATGATGACATTTCAATATATTTTTGCAATCATTTCCTAGATTATTGAGAAAGTAAATGGAAGAAAAATCCATATGGATATTACACAGCATGTGTTCTGTTAGCAGGACTAAAACTTTTAGCTATGTTCTACAGTTTTCTGCTGTTTCAGCTAATAATAGCCAAGTTATTTAGAGCCAAAGTTGACTATCATCTGCTCTGCTCTGTGGTGAGTGCCTGGAGTCCTTTCTCCCAGCAGTCTAGAGCAGATATCTGTCCAGAACCGTGGGCTGCAATTAGGGTGAGCATGCAGGTCAAGGAGCCTGAAAATGCTGCAGTCTTGCAAGCATGGGTGTCTTCTCCATTTTCCATTTGCTTTTCTTTCCCTTGGCAAACTTTCTCCTTCCAATCCCTGCTCCTTATATGCTCTCCATCTTCTCTGAATTCACTGATTTCCAGGTCTAACATGTATCTGCATTTGGTCTTGTGGGTACTCATCTCCTCAGCTTCCTTATCAGTGCTTTTTGCCAAGGTAAAATATTTTCCCCTCTTTCCCTGTAGGCATCCCAATATCTTACAAGCTCTGTGTCCTCCTCCTCTGTATCCTTCTCTTAGTCCCACTGGTTTGCAGCATAGCCTACAGAAGCCTAAGCATAGAAGAAATCTGCTCAGAGACAAGCACGTTCAGTGTGGCTGGGATTTCTCACAAAACAAATAGGCATATATGTGGATGTAATTGCCACCTGACTCGTAAATAGGTTCAGGTTTTTTGATGATTTCTGAGTTGGCAGAAAATTGAATGGCTTTCCGTCTAAGCTGGATGGGAACAGCAAAAGCATGTCCCTGATACAAACACCACCTCCTGCCATGTCCCATGGCCCTGCTCGCACATTCATGAGTACCGTAGCTCTTCCACGCGGGCGGCACCCATTCCAGAAAATACGTATATTTTTAACTTGACCGAAGTAGCGTTTTCTGTACTTTGGTCTTGGAAATAGTTGAAAAATTTTAATTGAAATTTTCTGTAACAGTTCAGCTGGACGCAGTTATGTCACCATTAATGAAGATAATTCAATTCCACAGATGTCACCTACTTTGAAATTCTCTGTTGCACAGGTTTCATTGTCTTGTCTGAGGGTGTCATTGCTCCTCCAATTATTCCATCATCAAACAGATTCCTTTTATTTTAAAAAGTCACATTTTTCTGCTTGTTGTCTGTTTCTTCACCTTCCATTCATACATTACTTCTCCCCTTTCAATATACTGGGACAAACTGGGGTAAGTCTACTGCATATTCATAAGTTTATTTTCAGCAGTGATGTTCTGCAGCTCTCCTTACACCTTAATTGTATTCAGCTTCTCTATCGAAGTTTTCAGAAGTTTTCAGTTCAAAAAGCTTGTCAGAATTACTGTGTGCCACAGTTGAGTGCAGAGCCTAAATACTTTTTGTGTTGTAAAAAAAAAGTCAAAGCATCATTGCACCAACATGCCATCTCCTGTTTGGTATTTGTCATAAAGAGGAACAGAAGCCAAACCAGACCGAGAACACAGCAAGAAATGGTGCTGCTGGAACAGCTATCATACTGCACAAAGGATGCAAAAATGTACTTGGGAAGATTATTTGCTAAGTTTTTGGCCCGGACTATCTGTACTTCTCAGGTAAAGATTTACCCTGCCTGAAAATGAATAGTCATGCCATGCCTTTTTTCCTATTTACTTTTTGTGATTGGATTGCTGTAATAAAGCATTCGGGAGGCAGCAGAGCGCTACTTCGCTGTGCAGCCGGCGCGGCTCCCGAGGCGAGGGCTCTGAGCTGAGCTGCGGCAGCAGCGCCCACGTCCCCTCGCTGCGCCGGTGGCGCCAGGCAGCCTTCACGCTCGTCGTCTGCTGAGCTTAATAAGTTTTTAGAATTGATTGAGAATCAGGATTAATTGAAGGAAGCAAATCCCTTGGATGCTCAGACAACGTTTCCTTTCAGACGCAAGAGAATTAAATTGAGTTGGCTCAGCCAAATACGTGGGCCTCTAAGACGGGTCAGAAGCTTATTCATAAGTTAGGTGTTTTCTTCCCTTAGGTCTACTCCAAAATCCTTTCAGGGCAGTAGGAATGTTTCCACCAACTTCAGAAAGCACCAACCCTTCCCCTATGGAAGAGTGGGACAATTGCTACTGTTTTCATCGTTTCATTAGATGCTCTTTATTGCCTGCCTAGGTAGCTTGTTCCTCATTTAGACCTCACAAGTTGGAAATATTTAGAAATTGTAGTATTTTCACTGTTGAAAGATGTTAGTCATGCTGACAAAAAGAGCATTATATCTAGAAAGGAGTCTTCCAGAAATGTCACTTCTATGATGGATACTTTAATGGAAATCCCTTACTTTTATGGGATCCACAGGCATTGGATCGTAGGTTGCCTCTGAGCAAAGGGGCAGTTTCCATTCTGCAGGTTTGTGAGAAGTCAGAAGTGGAAGGCTGTCGCCAGCGGTTTGTGGTGACTGGGGACCAGTCTGACTGGATTTATAGGACAAGAAAACAACCAGGCTCGTACACAGGCAGGCTGAGAGGGTTAAAAGAAAATGCCTATCGTAGAAAGCTTATATGGGTCCTTCTTAGAATTACAAAGATCTGAATAAATTAAAAAAAATCATAATGCAGATTATTAGATCATTATGATTTTCTTCTTCTCTTGACATCCTATAAGGTTAGGCACAAGGATATGTAAATCTCCTACATCTGGTAACTGGCTGTGAAGATACTGCGTTAAACGCTTATCAGCACAAAGTCCTCCTGGGCGCCCACCACCAGCATGGTACGCAGGGAGCTGCTACCAGCACAAGAGCAAGCAGGCTCTGTAAAGATGGCTATGGATTATGCTTCCCAGCGTTTTCTCATTCCTTATTTGTTTCGAAAGATGCTATCTAAGCTATTATTGAATTTATTGTTAATTACATTTTTTTAAAAGTATTAATACAACAAAATCCAGTGAAGATTGACAAGCACGTTGCTTCCGAGAAACCATGATCTAATCTTGCCAGGAAGCAATTTGTCCAGTGCAAACTTTATTTCTTAGCTGTTCTTATTCAGTAGAGCATACCTTTGAAAAATGCTCATTAATTTTGTTTGATTGCACTCAATGTTTTATAGTTTTGCATCTAAACAGTAGAGGTTGGGATTGCTTGGCTGGCTTACAGTTAACGTGTGTTTGAGATAAGAAAAAACTGGTACAGAAGTAGAAGCTGGAAATCATGTTTCGTTTGGTGGAAGTTTCACTCAAAACGCACAACTTTGCCCATCCGCGTGCTGCTTTTCTGAGCCGCTGCAGCTCTGTTTTTCTGTGCGTTGGCTGTATCAGGTTAGTGGGAGAGCAAGCGTATGAGGTGGTTGTGGATGAAAGAGCACAGCCTTAAGGAGCTGGCCCAGATGATCCTTTTCCCGATGCAGAGGTGGGTCCACATTTCATCCTCAGCTGAGCTGCCTCTTCCTGTTAAAAGATTGATTTTGGGGAATCAGCATAACGGGGAAAATATTCAGGGAGAAACTTTCCGATCATGAAGCTCGGTCGTGTCGCCTGCCCTGGGTGACGCGAAGCGCAGGGGGCAGGACGGCTCGGCGGATGTGCAGCTCCGTCCGTGTTTCCCTCTGTCTCGGAGGACAGCAAAGGGAGCCGCCTTTCATGCCGGGCCCCGACGTTGCTTTTGGGCGTTTCAGGGTAAGCGTCGCTGGAGCTGCCCATTCGCAGCGGCCAGGGGCCGGTCCCCGCGCGGGCAGGATGGCTTGGGCGTGCACGGAGGGCAAGGCAGAAGGCAAATACACGTTCTAGGCACTCGCTTACGTGCTGTCGCGCTTGCAACTTCTTCCCATTTTCCGTTCATAGCAGGAGCTGGTGCATATGGAGCAAGCTCAGCCGGGGCGATGTGTCCATTCAAATAACCGGCTGTGTCCTGCCGCGTGAGGGCTTGCTGTGAGCAGCCGTTTCGTCGCTCTTCATGACAAGGAACTTTTGCTCCGCTGAAACGCAATGAAACGAGCCATCGGCAGTTTTGGAATGACTTCTTGTAAAAGTTTGCTGAATCCTGCTGTATTGCAGAATAAGCACAAAAGTGCTTTATTCTGGGTCTCGGTCTGAGTGCACTTGGTTCACGATGTGGGATAATTTGGGTGTCTCTGTGCCTCTGATTTCCTATGGCTTGTAATGAGTCGTAAGATTTTTGCAGCATTGGCAGAGTTTTTTAATTGGATTTTATTTTCTTTGTATTATTTGGTAAAAAAAAAAAAAGACAGCAAGTGCTTGTGCTTTGCTCATTTTCTTTAGCATTTCTTAACATCATATTTTAATTGCCTTTTCTGCAGAGTGATATATTGGCAATATGTTCTTTTATCATCCTCAGATGTATTGGCCTGGTGCCATTTGTAAAAGGAAATCTCTCTCCTGCATCTTGACAGTAGCATATACAGATTTATTTGATTTTTGCCTTTTACAATAGTTATTTTTTTATTACTGTAAAGAAGAATGCACGCAAAATTGAAAAAAAAAAACCCTACTCCATCCCTGTGAAATTCCTCCTGCCCTTCAGGGTAGGAGTATCACTGTCAGGGCCTTTTAGCAGCATTTGATAACATTTACCCTTCATATGCTCTTTTGTCCCCCATTCCTTACATTTAATTTATTTGCTTAAAAGTGCATAAAGTACAATTTATGAGTTTACACCGAACTGTTTTATTTTCTTGCCCATATCATCAGCAATTAATAGCACATGTTATATGAAATATAGGAGAAAATTATCTTAGAAATGTCTTGAACACTGGCAGTTCTTGACTCTTGAAAACTGAAGAATCTGGAGATGCAATATACAGCCAAACTTTTAATTAAATGAAGTGAGACGGACTGTGATAAAGGTACCAATAGAAGTAACAAGAATACAGCAAGCATGCGTCTTAAAAATTAGACCTCTTGTGGGTTCTAAGCGTTGGGTAGAGCAGTTGGTCGTGACAAAGCGATGCTCGAGCGTGCCGGTGGCCGCAGGGTGGCTGCGCGTCCGACGGCCCCGGGAGGAGCGGCGGTCCCGGGAAGGCAGCAGCGCTGGTGCTCACCACGTGTCGGACCTGGGCTCTCGGGATGCGGCTAGTTCAGCCCATGGCTGATCCCTGCAGTCTCCTTGCGGAAAAGGTATCGCGGACTCCCCTAAACACGAATCCCCCCTGAAAAAGAGACAAATGCAGACAGCAACAGCCAGCTGAACAGAACTTGGCGTGTGCTGCACGCGTTCTTCCAGAGGTGCAGAATGGTCTTTGTTGATCTCAGGTTTCATTTCTCAAAGTTTAGGTTGCTCCCGGAAGGAGACAAAATTATTTTAATCATAGAAGCTGCCAGAGAAGGAAGGGCGGTTGCAGAGATGCAGTGTCATTGATGTCAAAAACCCGGACCGGGAAAGACACTGGAAACTGCTCTGTTACTGCTTACTCTCCCTGCAGGTAGTGAACGTAGAGTTCAGTTCTCCGCTGTAGAAACCTGAGTGTCGTCAGCAGTATCCACTTTTGCAGGCAGACCTTTTGCTGCTCCTGCGTGAGCATGTGGGCCCACCAGCGCGCCCAGCTGGAGCCTCCTGGAAATAATCGTGGGAATGAATTTCTGGCCTCAGGTGAATTTGTCAGAGTTACTAAATGGTTACAGAGGGAGACTGCGTACTTCATAAAATGTAACTGAAATTGTTGTGTAATTGTTGTGTCTTACTCAAATATATTTGGTATATCTTGGAAAGCAGAATGATTCAGGAAGCTGCATATTTTGGCAGGTGTCTTATACCTAATTACATGACTGTGCGATGCAGAGTAGCGGCTGTATCCATTTGAGTCGCAACAAGAGCAAGAAGGCGACGAAATTCAGAAAGCTACAGATTCATAGATTCAAATAATTTGCAGAAGAGGAAGCTGTAAGTGGCAAGGGCAGGAAATGCAATTGTTGGGACTACCAAGAGCAAATGTCGTTCGACTCTGCAGCATACAGGCTAGTGGTGAATGCATGAGCACTTTTGTTTCTTAAGATAAATGAACCAAAACTGAAGGGCAGTGAAGGGATCTAGTTCATTTATTTGTTTTATTTTTTCATGCGTGTTCCTTCCACCTAAAAGGAAAGGGTCCTGGGTGCATGTTTGTAAAAGCTTAGTTAAAACTGCCGTTTTAACTAGAAACTTGTTTTAGGAAGAAAAACGCCCAGACTTAGGAGACAAGGTTGCTGCTCCAAGATGCAAGGTGGCCTTGGATTCTTTCCCACCCCCAGCACTTGCTCAGGGCCTGGCCATAAAACTGACTGATAGAAAATGAATTTTCAAAATGCAAAATCACAGTGGAAACGCTAACTGAAAGAAACTTCTGTTTTCTGGTTCATTTCTTTCGTACTTGCAGTTCTCTTACTGAGCTACTCAAGGGAACCTTTCCTGAAGAGACTGTACAGATAATTGAAATATTCAGGCAATACCAAGTGGTTATATTAAATAACTGTCTCTTGGGTTATAGCAACGTACAAGCTGATAGACTGATCCTAAAACTCTGGTCAAATAGAAATTAGAACTCTTAAGCTTACAAATATCCTGTTTAAACTATGCTCCTCCTTTATAATTAAATTTGAATCCTCTGTCTCACTGGAGGAGATTTGATTTGTTTTTGCTGTCAGATTATAGTGGGATGCGAGTTCATACCTGGGATTTTCCTGCTCAGAAGTGAAGACCAGCAGTTGTGCCTGTGAAGAGCAATGGAAGCAGAACGGGAATTCGGCCTTCGGCAATGAAAAGCGCAACTCTTATCTCCCAGGCGGGAGTAAACAGCTTTTCTTTCCTGGAAGGGTGACTGCTTGAAATAGGTGAAATGATGGAAACCTACATTGCAGTGGTGTGGTTCTCTTCCGAGCCGCAGCAGCAGCGCTGGGCAGCGTTATGTCTATCCTGCTGAAGATTTAAATTCCTTCCTTCCTGCCTTCCTTCCTTCCTACCATCCTTCCTGCCTCGGTAGGCATTGCAGCTTCCCCAGCTCAAAGTGTTTTTCAGAGGTTCAATTCTCTTGCCGTGTTCTTCTCACCAAATCTTTTCCTACAGAGACAACAGCAATACTGGAATTACTCAGGTAGCAGGACCCTTCTCCAGCTCCAGCCGCACCAAAGCATAGTCCATCCCTGATTTCTCTCTCTGTACAAAATCCCCCAAGGAAATACTTAAGTGAACATGCAGAGAGCTCCCAGTCAGGCCTCTGAAATCCAAGGGAAAAGAAATTTTGGGTAAATGGCCATGATGTCATGTGCTGAGTTTTGGTCTTTTGGGGAAGATCATGAGCATGGAGGCTCGCCTGCTTCCACAGTGCGTGTGTGAAACCGCCAAAACATAACCTTGGTGCTTGTAGAGCTTTGATGTTGCAAGTCTTGTACCTACAAACCAGCGAACTTTAAAAGAGTAGAGAAGCTTTTGTAATTGGCAAAATTTTAGGCTATCACATAGAATAAAGAGCTACACAAACGCAGCTGAAAATGTTTGTTACTAGGTAATCCGAATTATTTGATAGCTTTTATATTTGCTGGTGTTGCCGTTCAGACAAAGGTTGGGGCCTTCCTATTGCATTTTTGGATACTCTTTGGCTCAGACAATTAAATACTGTTCATTTTGTCTCCTGTGTGTATGTACCTTAAGCCAAGCAATCTGTTGGCCAGTGATAATTAAATGTCGTATCTGTGATGAGAGAGGTTTATAAAGTCCGTGAGAAGAGTTTTGGTTATCCACTAACAAGTGAAAAAGCAAGACGTGAATCAAAAATTGGTACAAAAAGACAGAGATTGTAGATTAGTGCGAGAAAACCTTCGGTTTTAATGAGCAATGGCCGGTCGCACGCTGTGACGAGATGGGGCGGCTCGAGCCCTACCTCCATCCTGCGCCTCGCGTCTCGCCTGCACAGCGTGCGGGAGCACGCGGGTTTGCGTGGTTCCTCGTTGGCTCAGAGAGGTAATTCAGCCCTTCCCATTGCATTGCAGAGTAACAGAAGTGTAATTACGGATAGTTCCTGGGCAGGGTTATGGGTCTTTTGTCCGCTCGCGTAGGCTGTGTTTTGCATGTTTTATGTTTCTGTTCCAGCCGGTGTCCTCTGCCAGATTCTGTGCCCATGAGTAAAAGTTATAGCTTTGTTCCCCCAGGACAGCGGGATACATGGAGCAAAAATACTCACTTATTCACCCTTGGTTTAACTGTAACGAATGGCGCATGTTGCCAGGCTTATAGTTGGGGTCAACAGTGACCTGACTCAGCTGCTTCTATTAATTTAAGAAAGATGATGATAGCCACTGTCATGGCAAGGGGTGAGGGCAGCACACTACTCCCCTGCCCCCTTGGTGATAAGCTAATGCTCGTGTGGCTTTACTTATAAGCTCCCTAATTCTATTAATTTTTCAGCGTAGACCAGAAGGCCAGAAATCAAATGACAGCATCTTGCAACGCAATATGTGCCCGAGACAGTTAATGAAATAGGAACATCCCTCATACTCACAGAGTTGCAAAAGATCGGGCAGTGTCTGTAAGAACGTGACCATATTGGTTTGTTGTATTTATGTATACTCGCTGTAGCATTTTAAGTGGGAGTAGTCCAGATAATTTTTCTGTTTATATTGGCCGTTGAAACAAAACAAAATGTGGTCTGTGGTAATACAGAAAATGAAGGAATAGACTTGGTCGGGGATCTTTATTTGTCCTTTTGGCGATGAAGTATACGCCCGTCTAAGCTTAGCTGTAATAGAGGATAAGGGAACTTCGTGTCTGAGATTAATTGAATGAATGTGAGAGGGATTTTTCATGGTCATGGTGATTCAGCAAATAATTTCTGGGTCAAGGTTTCCTCTACAAAATGACTGAAGTTAGAGTTGGAAAGAGTTGTTATATTTTCTGGTGCCACTTGGCTAATGCACTACTATTCCCAGCAGTGAGTTTTATGGGTTTGGACCTTTTTTTCCTCCTTTACTCTTTCCCTGACGCCCCAATGTACTCGTAAAGCATTTAAATGATGGTGTTTCTTCCACCACGTTTGCTGGGAGGTTGTTTGAGTGTCAGCATCATATATCTCACTGGATGTCATTATCTGTCTTTCCTGAAAGACCCTAAATTCTCCCTTTTTTAACATTATTCTATTTTTTCTCGTTATGCCCCTGGGTACATAAACGAGCAATGCCTTGCCGTTGACATTTCTAGTTTGTACATACTTTAGGCTGTTGTCTTATCCCCAGTACTCATGTGGTGGATTCCCTGAGGGACAAATTTTCATTGAATGGGACATGCAAAAAAAAAGGAGCCTCTGATGGATTAGGTGGATGGATGGATAGATAGGTAGACGGAGAGGTAGATATGCACGCAGACAGAGAGGTATAGCGAGTCTCTGAGTGACTTGTCTAGCTCAGGCAGAGAGGGACGTCACCTTGGGAGCATCAAGTTCGCCAAATTGCTCTGCTTCCCTCTCACGCATTATACTGCGTTTCTGCTTGCGGCAGCCTCCAAGCCCTGCTCCGTCCGTCTCCAAGCACAGCTCCTTCCTGCTGTGTAGACGGAAAGCCCTTTGGGGTAGTGGCTGTGTTTTAGGCTCTGCGTGCACCACTTTGAGGCCAAAATTTCGCTTACGGGCGACAGAACATTAACGCAAAGAATAGTGAATACCACAGTGCCACCAGCTGAAGTTTATGAACTTACTTATTGACAGCAGAATTTATTATTGCTTTATTATTAGGAATCAGGTTTTATTATAGATCCCACGTCTGATAGTCTCTTAACTTTCTGGAATCCTCCCTTTGGACTTTAATTTTCTGCATGGAGTGACATTTCTAAAACCAACTATTTTCTCATTCGGCCTTATATTTAAGAGTCTAAGTGCAGGGTGTGAAGGCTCTTAAGGGACAGAGATCATTCATCTGCAAAAAGTAATAAAATTGAATTTATTGAAAGAGTTAACCAGTGAAAACTCCTCATTCTTAGGGGCCAATTCCAGCTGGCCCTTGGCATCTTTTGAAGAAAACCCAGTGTCAGGAAGAGACAGAAACTGCAGGTGTGGAAAAAATCAGTTATCCTGTAATGTTAATGGCTATCGTTTTTGCCACCCTGTAAAATACTTCATGTATTCTAGGCGCCGTTTCACTTTGAGTATTTTATTTAGTGTCTGAAAAAAAAGGATTTTAAATTCCAAATAGTTTATGCTTATGTGAAGTCTCAAGTAACCTTACATCGTTATCACAGGCTGAGGTGAGAGTTCGTTGCAGCAAAACCAAACCAATTCCGGTGTTTGGGTTTTGTTTTTTTTTTTTTTATCAAATCCCTGCACTCCTCTGCGTGGATGGGGCTCTTCACTGATTTCTTTCAGTTTTATCTTTCTGTTCAAGGATGATTTTGAAAGAGAGTAGACCATATCCAGTAATATGACATATTCTGGTATAATTGCTCAAAATCTGTAAACGCTCAGGTTTTTTCTCTTCCTTCCCTGCAGATGTTCTAGTATCCAGTCAGATCATAAGGATGAGATATCTGCTTTACCGTATGTTATGGAACATCAAATTTGTAAGAGAGCCAGAGAAAAATACCAATAATTGTTTAAATTTTCACTGCATTTGTCACAGTCGCATTATACACGCATGCTAAAAACAGTCCTTTAAAAAAAATACTTTCTTATTGAATGTCAAAACATTAAATGCCAAAAACTGTATGGTTACGTTATTAAAACTATGAAGTCGGAATCACTGAGGGGGAAGAGAAATGTGTTTAAGATTCCACTCAAATTGTTAGCTTGGCTAAACTGCATATAAGGTGTGCTTTAACAGATGCCTTTTAAGACATCAATACATTAAACACTTAACCAGGAAGGAAGACTTTGCACTGCAGAGTTATAAGGCTTTATGAATTCTTTCTCTTGGAAACTTAATTTTTGCATTTCCTTATTCTGTGAGATTTTATCTGCGCAGATTTAATGTTGCATTAATGGCACTTATTTGACTTTTTTAATAAAAAAGATCAGCTTAAATCTTTTCTCCACAGATGCAAAGAAATATAGTTGTTGGCATAATAATACCCTACATGCCTCCAGTCAGACAGATCAGCTGTTTTTTTTTTTCCCCACTTTTTATCAAATGGATCACATTTATCCTCTTTGTCTGTCCTTCAGGATTTTCCCTTACAAAAGTTCCTCCTCGCTTTCTGTAAAAATGCGACAACGTTCACATCTGGGCACCGCTTCTGTCAGCTCAATAGCAAAATGGGGTGTTATTGCTGAGGAAACCGAGGCAGCCGCTTTAATTTAGGATGCACCATTCTTGCTCTGTTATCTCGGAGACTTTTAAATGACATTCTGAGTAATCCTAACAGCAGCATTAGCTGACGCAGTATAGCGGCAAAAATAAAGTTGAACGTCTCTCTAGTCTTAAGATCCCTGGGAAATGAGGATGAATGGGTAGTCTGTGTGGATCACCTTTGGAAGAAAGGGCAATTACCCCTTATGGACTGTTCTTCAAGTAATTTCCACTAGAAATGCATTTTCTGAGACAAAACATAAAAGAATAGACTCCATTAGTGAAAGGTTGATCTCAGCAGAAGTGTCATCTGCAGGACAGGCTTCAGCCTGCATGGGAGGTTGGAAGGGAAAATTATGGCTGCTTCCTGTGTTGGTGCTTTGGGCCAGCCCCAGCAAAGGACAGTGAACACGTTTGGTGCCTCAGGTGGTGGCTTTCTGCTTTTGATGAGGACCAGTCAGAGCTGGATGGACCCCTGTGGTCTTCCTTCTCCATGGCTCCTTCCTCGTGCAAACCCTCTTTTCTGCAGGTGTGTGTGCCTGTGCGGGGCCAGACCCGAGCCCTTTAAACCACTGCAGAGCCATAAGCAAACCCCATGGAGATGGAAAGCTCTGGCCAAGGAAGCCTCCATGGCTCATCCCTCCTTTCCCCCATCTGGCCTCTTCCCATGAAGGAAATGGGATTTCAGTTGGGCTACTGTAATGCTGTTTTTTGGCACGCGGGTGCAAGAGGACTGCCCCAGCGTGGCCCTGGGCAGGAGAGCGCGTCCTTCCCTGCAGGCAACGCCTCCTTCCTTACGGAGCTTCCCATCTTTGCGCTGATGCAGCCCAACTCGCTGGAGGATACTGTAAGCCTGCCAAAAAACTGGAAAATAAAATAAACGTAGTTTGAATGGATTTGTTATCTGGTTCCTATTTATACAGCTGTTGCTTCTACCATTCGGGGAGTATGAAGATACCTGAAAACAGTTATAAATTTACTGTTCCCTCCTTGAGGGTCTTTCTGCAGTGCCAGGATGGTTGGAAGATTTCTCTGTCTAAATGAAAATCAGCACCTGAGGTTTCTTTCTTTTTCCTTTTAATACCTTTTACAACTTTTTGTCTTAATTATGTATAACCTAAGACTTTTTTTGCTTTTCTTTTTTTTTTTTCCTTTTTCTAATTCCTTGTTGATGATACAAAGGTAGTCATGGGAGTAATGTTTCTTCTTCATTTCTGTTGCAGAACCAGTGAAGAGGGAAGCTGTAAAAGATGTTGTATGTTATAACGTTGTCTAGCCAAATGAGATAGGTGGGGTGGGGGCAAGGATGGTTGGAAATGAAAATCTGAGGGCAAAATTGGCTAAGGCAGAGTTTTGGATCCTGTAGCTCTACCGAAGCCAAAAGGATGTGTGCTCCCATCTTTAAAATCCACAGAACAGTCTCTGCAGAATAAAACAATTACAAAACAGCCTATTTCTGAGCTTATATTACATGATATTTATGGAATCATTCATGCCAGAATTAGATTTGCTTCAGAATTTTGAAAGTAGCCTTAACTCCCAGCGTGCCCCTTTAATGCATAATTAACTCTTTTCACAGGCTTAATGTTATCTTTCACAGAGAATTCAGAAAATGTGCAAGGAAAATCTGTATTTCTGCTCTAATAATATTCTCCAGTGCTCTTCGGATTGTTTTGATTTTGTTTTTTTTTTTTTTTGACTAGGTGGCAATAGGAGAGAATTAATTTATTTTTTTCCCCCGTTCACTGGGGCTAAAGTTATCATGCTGTTGTCTGAGTTACTGGAGAAGCATTCCAGAAGTGTCTGTGAGTTTGCTGCAGAAATTCGCCCACTCTTTCTCTTCATCATGGGAAAGTGCTTGATATAGCTCCATTATGCTTCCCAAACAGTTGTCATAATTTCTTTGAAGGAATTTATCAAGAGTAAAATAAAGGTAAAACCATCTTGTGCCAACTCAATATCTGCCTACTATAAATAGGCATTTCAACTATCTCCAGAGAGCAGAATATCTAATAAAAGTGTTAAGGAACAAATTTGTCACCTGGCTTCTAAACGAGCTCTGAGAGGTTGATGATTGCATCAATATACAAGTGTAGCATTTGTTGGAAGTACAGATGTTCCTGCTTTTATACATAATTATGTATTTTATGGGCCCAATACAGCACCCGTTGAAATCAAAAGAGAAAAAAATCTTCCTGACTTTAGGGAGCTTTGCATCAAAAGATGGAAACTGCAATAGTGTTTGGTGCTTGTAACGCAGGTTTTTTCCTTAGATTCTGAGGAAAAACATGGTATGCAAAACTTGATACTTATATATAAAATCACTTTTTCAAAGCAGCGGTAGTTTGCAGGAGTAATAAAACCTAGCAAATATATAGATCAATACTATCTGATTATTTGAATAATGAGGCCAAGTGATGCTGGTTATGTCCCACTTCATCTGGAGGAAGTAAGAGGCTCCATCACCGTCTACAGCAGTCCTTGAAGTGCTTTGGCTCATTAAATCCTTTCAGAGCTGCCTATTAAGTGTTGTTCGGGTAACTAAATATCTCCAAATCTGTTCACATCCTTTGTATTGATTTATTAAACTGTTTCCTATATTTTTATGTACTCTCTAATCTATTTACTTCTGCTCTTTTCTGTGAAAACTTAGGCAGTCTCCTGTGTTCCCTCTCTGCTGTATTTTTATTTTGTCCTCAATAAGGTTTCCATTTACACCCAGCAGTATTCAGCACCTTGCTTCTTTCGTCCGAGTGAGTTATTGAAGTAGAGTTCATAGAGCATTCACCAAGAGAAACAGCGTTTCTCTGGACCGGGGCATATGCTGCGCATCCGTATGTGAACGTTGAATCTGACGGCATTGCCATAGTAGATGCTGGCACCTGGGGCATGCTGGAGGCAAGAAGATAATGAACGTGGGCTTTGGTGGACAGTGCTGAGGGGGTCACAGGAGTAATTTAAAAGAAAAACTCATGAAGTTTCATAAAAAGCATTTGTGCTACAGAAGGTCAACTCCTCAGTAGGTGTTACGAGGGGGTTTGATATTTATTTCTTTTCCCCCTTCTTACGGGTCTTCAGCAACATTTTTGTGAGTGCACAAGTATTTAATTAAAAAGTCTGCTGTTTTTACAACCTTTCCTGCAACAGGAAATAAATACATGCTTATAAATATATAGTTGGATTTAGTATTATTAATTCTCAGCTCTGCCCTGTAGCAATGGGTTGGAGATAAAGCCATATAACCAGACCTGCTGAGCTTTGACAACACTTTGTCATTATGATATATACTTCACATTACACTGTGCTTTCAAATAAGGTAAGGTGAAGTTTGAGCCTGGTCCAATCGTTTATGAATGCTGAGGGGATGAAATGCAGCTACAGATTTTGTGATCTGGACATCTTTCCACTCAATACAGTTTTGCCAGTTGATGAGGCTATTAAGTCTATTGAAATCTGTGTTGTAAAGTCCTATATTAAGCCTGACTGCTGCTGTTCCATCTCTCTTGGTTCAGCTGTTGTACATGAATGATTTCACCTGCCTGGCAAGACTGAAGCTAATCTCTTTAAATTAAATTCACAGATTTTTTGGACAATGTTTTATCTTGCTGTTTATCTTGCTGTGTAGCTTGCTTTCTCACTAGATAAAAACAGGACCAAAATACTTATTTATGTCATATTAGCGACAGGCTGGAATTTGTAAAGAGTTGACATCTGGTGTAATTTATCCAAACTGGAAAATCTCTGAAATTGTTTTTCTGCAAGCAGTATGTGACAAAGATTTCTAATTTTTTAATGGTTGCTTTCTTCTTCCTATAAAGTTACAACAGAGAAAATTGAAGCAAATTAGAAATGTGATATGATATTATGCAGGGAAAACTTCCCTCTTATCTCCTGGATGATACACAAGTAGTCATGCGCCACTTACAAATAAAATGTTAAATTAAAAAAAAGCCAGTATTTTCACTCCACAGAGCGCACCATCATCATATGCGATGCTTATTTATAGTGACTGCAATGTCTGTGTCTTTGCTCTGTCTTTCTGAGCATATATACTCACGGGTCCCGTAGCTTTCTCACCAGGCGCTAAGAGGAAAATTGCGTCGGCTGAGGTACGGTAGCAATATTTGGGGAGTACCGCGTTGCTGAGTAGAGATGACAGCAGCTGAATATGACTCACTGTGCCTCGTTTCTCTGTGTGTATAAATATTGGGCTAGGAGATACGCAAATGCTTGATCCTTCGCTCCGTTCAAATTTAAGTGAGCTTAGCTCCAGGGAGCTCTGCTGGAGCTACGCTCGAGTCAAACTGCGGTAATGGTTTTGCAGTCGAGCCCTAAGTTCTTAAATGGCATGAATAAAGGTATGGCACGGTTTCTTCCAGGAGCTCCTCCTGTGAAAGGCTGATGATATGGCAGTCTTGTGTAATAAAATGTGCTTACTTTGAAACCAGCCACTTAATTCACTTTAGTGAACAAATATGTTGTGCATAGTACTGCAGAGTTACTTGGTAAATTCTGAAAACTTTGAATTTTCTGGGATATTAACAGTTCTCATTCCTCAAGGACCTAAGCAGCGTGCCCATGATAGCGAGAGCAGATGGGACTCAAACGCATCACTGTCTGTATAATTCTTAACACCTTTTGTTTTTTTTTTTTTTTTAAAAAGGATATAGCCATAAGGGTCAAAACTGCCAGAAGTGCTAACTCTGCCATTCTGAGATACTATGTTAGTGACCTGCCAGCCTGTGGTGGTGAATTGTGATGATGAGCTGGGAATCCTCCTCATTGCTAATGTAGCAGGGTACTTTCTAAAAGTGCATTTTTAAAGATTGCTATTTTTATTACTTAGTCAGGGAAAAACAGCAAGGTGCTAGGCTATTTAGGTCATTGCATGCATTTTTTGCTTGACTTCAGAGGGCTTGGTTCAGGACTGTAGCTGAGACTATTTCTGATATTTCTTGACAATTCTATTGTACCTTCCTTGGCTGGTAATAGTATGATACTAAATCTTCTGAAAGCAAAATAACTTTTTTTAAATTTAGTGGCATTGGGAGGCAGGACTGTAATCAGACTTTAGCCAGGCACTCATTCTGGGGGGTCTACCTAGAAGTCTATCCTCTTCTTTAAAATGAGATAAAACTTACGGTATCAAGCGAAGCCGTTTTTTGTCTGTTTAATTGAACAGAGCTGTGGCCGTCACCCAAGGTTAGGCAGAAACAGATTTTTCCTTTATCCTACCCCATACGCTGGCATTGCCCTAAGCACTGCAGCTGAGCCGACGGGGCCCACGAGAGGCAAGCAGCGCGTGGTGCCTGTGCAGGAAGACAAGAGCGAGCACAGGGGCCGTGCGATGGGGACCCTTCGGTGGTCGTTTTAGGAGATATGCTCTCATTCAGACACAAGTTAATTCAGAGCAGTCTTACAGCCTCTGTTATGCAGCAGAGAGGTCAGAGAAGGAAACAGTGGCCAAAGAGGGCAGGCGACCCTTCATGGTGGAGGGACTCTCCAAGTATTAATTATGTTTGGTGGTTTACAGTTAGGCACTTTTACTTTCATCACATGTGTTTAGTCTCACAGTGTATTTTCTTGCTGTCTTGATCTCTTGCTCTTGGAGCTATAACCAAAAAAAGGCCTTTTTTAATTAGACTGAACTTAAGGAACTGAGTAATGTCCATATGTCAGTGTGTATCCATACACAGAAGACTGAACTCGGTCATCGTGGTCGTGCTCTTAAGATAAGTGGGAAGCGTGGATGGCTCAGTTTGAACACATACCATCATCAGCTGTGTTACGTGGAGGGCTCTGGATACATGCTGAGCAAGTACTTGGGGTAGGGCTAGGTGACCTCCAGAGGCCCCTTGCACCCTAAACTAGTCTATGACTCGGTGAAACTTCCATTGCCTACTGCTGTCCTCTCATTATTTACTTCTCCTTCAACACAGCTCAACAAAGCGATGCAATCCAGATTCATGCAGTGCCTGGCTGTGTTTGGATTCATTCCACCTAAATTTGCGCACTTCACTGAGTCATCTGAAATGTAGCGCCCTGAACTCTCGTGTTAGTTTTATGGCGTAGGCACCTTCTGAAGGGTGGTTCAGATAAATAATATCTCCTGCTCTCAATAAGTGTTGAAATGCTTCTGTTAAGTACATAAATTAATTGGGATGAATCTGGGCCTGAACGTCTAGATTTAAAAGGAAATTAAACTTTTCTGCTCTAGTAAGCGAACAACAATTGAGGCTTGGACTAGCTACAGTATTGTTCATTGGAGAAGAATTTCCTTCTGTAGTTCTATATATCGACTATGGCACCAATTATAAATAAATCGAGTCCAGGTTAACAGGAGATGTCCAGACCAAGCCTTTCAAGCCTAGGAGATTTCCTTTAAGCTTATAACTAACTGGCATCATTTCTAAGTGTGCAGAGAGTTAGGCAAATCCACTGAATTTTGTGAATGCAGGCTAATTTTAGGGAGAAAAAATTATGCGTTCCTCTGTCTGTCTGCTTTAACATCATGTTTTTTAAGAGTCTGCCTCCAGTTTCAAACTGTAGTTTCTGTTTCTGCTATGACCTGAAACATCCCAACGGCTGCTGATTCTGATGCTGATGTAAGATGGCCACCCCTTACGCAAAATGCAAAATTAGAGGACTTTGAGTGGCAGTAGGACATTAAAACCCAATATTCAGCGAATGGTGGCATATTAATGTGTGCTTATATCAGCAGAGAGGATTGTGTTTTCATGGTAGAAACAGAAACCAGTTGAATGAATGTGACATGTAGGTACCACGGAGGTTTAGACTGTCTTCAGAAATACTGCAGAAAGCTCGTTGTAGTCCACTATGAATTCCGGTTCAATTTATCTAATTGTTGCTCTTCAATGAAATATATGGCTTTTTGCCATATATATATATATGTATATATACATGAAAAAATAAAAAGCATGCTTGCTTTTTATTTTCAGGTATCAGAGTTTGTTTTTTGTCTATATATGTAGCTATAACTGTAATTGCTTTATAATTGGTGGTTGTTTCTCCTAAACGGGAAAAAATGGCATTTGAAAAGGGATATTTTTTCATTGTTTTTCTAGAGCTAAAAAAAGAGAAAATCTGTTTTTCTGTGTAAGTTGATATTTTCTGGAACTCTGCATAATGCTATTGAATATGTGGAAGGAATGAAAAGTCTTTAATTAAACAGATGCCAATGGATGCAAAATTTAAAAGCCCATGCTGAATGACCCTCATCATTAATCCTAAAATCAATATAATGCGTTAGATTGTCTAATGACTTCTAGTCATTTACCTTTCCCAGATGAATTTGGTGCCCATGATAATTAAGGGACCTCCAGCACTTCAATTTTTGGAGAAAAACGTAATTAAACTGAAAATGTAGAGATCAAAACTGCAGTAATTACTGAAGATTGTGTTTTTTCACAGCTGGCTGGAGCCAGAGATATTTAAGGCAGTATGTGATACCTACACTTCCCTTGTATTTCAGCCAATGTTTTAGAGCTTCCAAAAAGCTAAAAGCAGAAGTTCAGATAATGTATTCAGATACAGATAATGTAGTTCAGATAATGAACTCATGTATAAGATCAGCCCTGGCGTGCAAAATACGGAGGAATTAAACAGTGAGTAGGCTTTATAATTGTCAGCCAGGGTAGGGACGGTCCGGCAGCAGATCGTGGTCCGCGAGGGTCTGGGCGCCTTCGCCGACATTGCCTGGTCGTGCGGAGATCCGGTGTCCGTGGGCCGAGGGTTTCGCAGGGGACAGGGAATGGGGAGCGTGACCGAAACGGGAAGGCCTGGAAGGGCCTAAGTGCGGTATGCGAGAGGGCACCTGGGAGCCATGAACCGACAATTAGTTTAGACAGGTATTTCCTTGAATATGAAAGTCTCCCTCAGGGTGTTCACGCTGTATTTTTGTTTTCAATTAAGTTCTACTCTTGCCAGTACTCAGCCATGTATTGGACAGCTGCCTTAAAAACAGGGCCAGAACATCTCCAGTTCAAATGAACTTTCCCCAGTGGCTTAGTTGGATACGGGGTCAGGAGACATTCAGATTTCAGATCTCCTCATGGAAAGTCAGTGATGAATTCATGGTTACTTGCTCATTAAAACGCAGCGTTGTTAAACCGTATTTTAGTGGCTTTCCGACCTGAACCTAGCGATAGGTGATACATTTGTGTAATCAAAAAGAAGAGTAACGCTCTTCCGTGAAGAATGGGATGTGACAAAACTCAACAGTACTTCAAAGTGCAGTTTGTCAGTAGGACGCAAAGAATGCGTGCAACTTGGGGAGGTTCTCAAAGAAAGTTAAGAAACAAAGGTTTGTCAGCAAAACTTAAGAACCTATTTTAACAGGACATAACTTTTGTTACAAAAAGAAAGAAAGGGGAAATGTTTAATGCCACACTAGCATGTGATGATGATCCTTCACATACCTGCTATCTAAATTTCATAACAGGGGGCTTTTCTTCCCCGGGATATTACGTTGCGATGCTCTGAGATGCTCAGACCGGGTTAGCTCATGTTCTAGCCTAGCCTGGGCCTGTCCTGAAATTTGCAGGGACGGAAGTGCTCTCTTTAGCCTGATTGTTGCTGCATGTGATGCTAACGTGTGTCAAGAGTCATGCCTGGATGCTCTGGCTGTCTTACCTCTGTCTCCCAAGCGGAGAAGCCATTCGAGGTACCCCTGAAGATCTCCACCAGGATGTTTAAATCCCCTGCGGTCTCCGTTTCTCACATTCAGATCCTGAGCTTTTTTTTTTAAAAAGTGGTTATTAGTATTGAGTAAATTGTTCTTGTGAGCCAGCCATAACTCTCAGGGTACAGAAATTAGGAGTATAGCATGAGGGGTTGAAGCTGAAGCTCCTTCCCTGGGATTTCCATTTATGCCACAATCTGTCTCTGCCTTATTCCTTAAAATGAAAGGAAGAGCCTGTGGTCAGCAGCACGAAGTGCTGCAAGGGCTGCACAAGCCCGTCGGTAGCAGTGGGAAGGGGACCGCTGCGGTTCATGCAAAGCTGCTGCAAGCTCCTTTCCAGCTGACGCTGCACCTCTACTAAGCTGTCCCCACCATCCGTGGAGTCAGCAGGGAGGGTAAGAAACAGCCTCACTTCTAGAAGACAAGGACAAGAAACAAATAATGTTTATGTCATGGTGCCATCTCTCTAATACTGATTTTCTACCTGTGGTATTTCTGAAGTTACCTGAAAGTCATGCTTTAGTTTTCCCCTTAAGAATGATACTGCTTACAGACAGAATGTAGCATCTACTGCATTAATTCGTCTTTGTAAATAACTATTACTAAGCTCTACAGTTCAGCTCTCTACAAATTTAAGAAAAAAAAGTCCCTTGGAAGTTCTTTTCTTATTTTAGATCCTGCATGTAGATCTCGGCATAAACAACAGTTCTTGCAAAGCAGTGAGACTCCTCCCTGGCATCCTCTCTCCCAGTCGTGCATGAGAGAGAGGAAATTATGTAGAAGTGAAATGGCTCTTGTGCTCAGCCAAAAATTCCTGCGAGGTTTAATTACAGCCCATCTACTTGTGTCCTGGCAGAGGTGTCTAGCCTGAAGGATGCCGAGGACTTTTCCTTGTTGCTGCTGCAGAGGGGGCAGTTAGACCATTAGATTGTGAGCTCCCAGGAAATCCACAGACCTCACAACCCTCTTGCAGAGGGCTGGGGATCCTTCCTTCCCTGGTAGTCGAAATGAGCATGGAGAGTGTGTGCCACCCTCCCAGGGAAAGCGTGTGCACAGAAACAGCAAGGGCCCTGTCCTGACACCAGGCAGGCCGCAGCGCAGGGTGATCACTTGTTCCTTAGAAAACTGGACCAGGGAACCCAAAAAGTTATGTAGTCCCAGTAATGGGGAAGGGAATACCGGTTCTGGGTTTGGTGGACAATTGTCTGGACAGATGTTTGCCCCAAAAGAGCATAGTGTTTCTGATGTGCAAGAGGAGTAGTACAGGCAGGTAGGCAGATGACGGGGGATTTTTGCCCCTAAATTCTAGCCAATATCATGTGGACAGGAAATGAAAGCTGGGTTATGCAGCCATGAAGTTGCTGAGGGCTTTGAGGTGTGACTGGGGCTTGGTAGCTGACTGCTCAGAGAGTTGGGACTCTTGTAGAGTTCCCTGAGGGAGGAGAAGCTGGAGGAAGTCTTCCCTGTCCCCATCTGGAGACATGGTTCTAACGTGACCAATTGGACTTGCTGTTTTCGGGGAAGATCTATTACGTTTTTCTGGAAGACCTGTTGCACCGGAAGGGAGCAGACGATTGACCTAAACATGAGCAAGGTCATGAGGCGTTGGTTGATTTGCTGATTTTGCTCTCTGTAGGGAGGAGTTCCTCAGGCCTCACATTTTCTCTTTCCCGGTGCAGACACTGTATATTTCCTTGGGACCTCCCGACATGCAGCATCGCTCCAAATTGATTGTCAGATGGCTGAAGCTTTCGGACGTTTCCATATGCGTTCATGAGGCTGCTGCACAGATGAACTGCATATGTTCACAGTGCTCCGGCCACTTGGGGAATCCTGTGGGAACCCCCGTTAGGAATAAATCAGATGTCAGTCTTCATCTTCCATCTTTGAGCAATCCAACAAAAGTTTTATACCCATTTGCAGAACTGATCTCTTTTTAGCCGTTTGCTGGGCGAACCCTTCTGCATCCCGCCCCCCATCCTCCAGCTCGTAGGCAGAGGACCGTCCCAGTGACGCTGCATGCTGAACAGCACCGGAAGGGTTCCTTTCCCTGCAGAAACCCACTTCTGTTCTGTACCCAAAATAGCATAATCCTGATGGATTAGCCCTTTGTATCTTACCATTTCTGCTGGAGAGCTACCGTTACGCTTTTTACATAAGAGACCCAAAGCAACCCTGTCGAGGTTAATAATATATCATGGGAAGCAGCGGCGCTTTGCACTCCTCTGCTGCCTTACCTCAGCAAGCTGCATACACATTAGGACTCGCAAACCTGTGTTGCAGCAAATATTCCAGTATTATGGTTTTGAAAATGCCTAAATTGGACGAGGAGCGGGTAAGTGGGCTTTGTAGAAAGTCATACAGAGAATCAGTGTCAAAGCTGAGACCGAATCTGGTGCTCAGACCACGGAAACGAGAACTTTGTCGCTGGTTTTTTAATCATTTTAATTTTCTCCTTTTGTTGTTCTCTTTGTGTGTGCGGATGATGGCATTCAGGCTTTTGCTGTGACGGGTGGCCAACATACTCTATGCGATTTCCTCTTCCTGCGGAGCAGCAGGGAATTAGCTGCATCTGAGTGACCTCTGGGCAGCGCCTGACGTCAGCACACACATCAGCGTTAATTAAAATGGAGGGTTTTTTTGAAATATTCTGGAGATTTTGATTTTAATTTGAATTTTAATAGCCTAATTACTTTGAAATTGTTGTGCCCTTTGCTTTATGAACTCTTAATCATAAGGCTCTCAGGCAGATATCGTTTAAGTAATCAGCATCAGTATCACCAGTAATTAAAGTGATAGCCAACTACAGGTGCTGCTAATCAATTAAATGCATTTGTAATTGAAAACTTGATTCAAGTATTGATAGTTGCTTTGATCCTTGGACCTGTAAAATGATGACTGGTTTTCTTAAAGTTGACTGAAATGCGTTACAAATTTGAAACATGTAGAAGAGGTTGGGAAAGGGGGAGATGAAATATACTGTGAAATTCAACCTTTTCCTGCCCAGCTGATGGGAATAAAAATGGTACCGTAGACCAGACGTGGTCTGACGGGCTGTTGAGTGAGTGCCTAGGCTTTAAGAAGTGAATTAACGCACGTGTCTGTGGCCGTTTGGAAACTGGAAGGCTTGCGTTAAAAGGAGAAAGATCTGAGACGAAATATATGAAAGTTTGTCCTAAGTAATTACATTATTGTCACAAGAGTGAGTTGAAGTGAAAAGAAATACATTGCTGTGGTTATGGGAGCTTATTGTAGATAGGTTTTCCCGTTACAGTTTTTTTTTTTTTTTCCAGTGAAAACTTAACTAGCTTAGCTCTGAAAGAGAAGTCAAAGTTTTGAAAGTTTTCATGACGGTAAAATTAAAAAGAAAAAAAAGTATTTCAAGTGAGTGACGCTTTTCAGTTACTTCAAAAAGTTTTGTTTTCCGTCATTTTACTTACAAAATTGCTATAAATGGATTTGAATTTTCTGAGACGGGCACTCGAGGTGAGTTTTTTTCAGATGTTCCTTGTTTCTCCTCGTTAGCTATAAATAGAGCCTGACCTGCTAATTTTAAATGTTTAAAGTTAAGATGAGAGCGATCTCACCTTCATGGTTGTGTAACATCAAAATTTTTTGAGGTGGGAAAAGTGTTGGGCTAAGCAGTTGGCATTTATCAACAGGAAAATGTGTAAATTAAGCAAAATGTCCTGTGTAACATTTTGAATGCCATGTGTCATTCGGCTAAAAAAGCACTCGCTTTTACTGTACGTGAGCGTTTCCTAAATCTTTTTTAATTACCTGCAGCCAAACTTTGGAAGCAATTGTGCCACAGAAGATTCTGTGATGGCAGAAAGAGAGAAGTCTTTGGGAAAACATGAGAATCTCTTTCGTGTGCTTATTTTGAAAGCTCACTGGGTTTTTTTTTGTTTTTGTTCCTTTGACACTGTAAACACATACTTGCCTGGGGTTCCTGGCACTGCTAAGCCTTATGTTTGGTTATGTTTCATCCTCTCTTCAAGTTAGTGAAGGCACCCAGAGGCATTTTTTCCCTTAGGTTTCTTCCCTGCTAAACCGTTGCTATATTTTGTATATATATATATATATATGTATTTGTTTATATATGTGTGTGTGTGTATATATGTATATGTGTGTGTATATATATCTTTTTAAGACTGGTAATCAAATAGTTTAAGTATTTTTTCATGCAATTTTAATATAAGAGCTGTTTGGAGACTTAGTTCAGGAGAAAAGCATCCCAAGGAGAAAGATACTGGCTGGAAAGGTCTTTATGTCTTAACAATCCTCGTGGTATTTTTCTTAGGATTATCTTCACTTGGGAATAAAAGTGGTTTTATGAAACACCATGGACGGGGACGTTAAAATTGCTCGTCTCCAAGGCAACTGGCAACAGCCTCAACACATCCTTATAAATTAATTTTCAGCTTTGGCGGTGCGGCGGGAGCTCCTCTCCCGCGGAGCAGGTGGGACGTGGCGGGAACGGGGCCAGGACTCTCGGGGCTGGAGAAACACAGGTTTTACCTTAAACGCAAACCGTGAGCCTTCCTCGTCGCTCGAGGAAGCAGGAAAGGGGTACGGGAGGATTTTGACGAGGGCGACTCGTTGCACTGCTGCACTCGACCGCTTGCGCTCGGTTCTCGTGTGCCCAAATGTTTTGGCCTGACTGACGTGTGAAATGGGAAAGCTGAGCTGAACTGCCAAAATACCACTTGTATTTTAAAAATCGGGCTCGTAATCTGGAGGAAACGGGCTCTCTTGTGGGTACAGCTGTATCCTTGTTGCAAGCCCTGAACTTTGAGCGGGGTGGTTAGAGCCGCGGTGCTGCGGAGCCCAGGGCTGCGGCTGATGGCCCGGGCTTGCTGGTTTGTCCCAGGTCAAACACCAGGAATCGCGTTGCTGGGAAGCTTCTAAAAGACTAGAACTGGTTGGGAAAATGGATGCAAACCACATCCTTGCTGCTCTCCCACTTGCAAAATGTTGTGTCTGACATGAAAAAATAACTCCCAAAGAAGCGAATTCTGTCTTCTTCAACCACTGGCACTTTTAGATACATATATATGTATGCATAACATGCATATAACACGCATGCATAATGCTTTTTTCTAACAAGAACAATAATAAAAACTAAAGCAGCTAAATAATATCCTTTAAAAAAAAAATGGAGTTGCAAGAGCAAGTGACTGTAGTCACAGTCAGGGTGAAAAGGTTCAATGTGGCATTCAGTGGTGGTGGTTCAGATACTCTTTTCCAATAACTGATCTTAGTTTGTTCTCCCAGAGTATTGCAAATAGGTGACTTTCAAATTGCAAATAGGTGCCTTTCAAAAATCAGACATCCTCATGTTATAGAAAGCATCATAAAGAATCTCCACAGGCTCCATAGGTATGATTTCAAAATAGATTTGATTTTGCTTATGATGTTGGTATAGTCAGCTTCTGTGCCACGTGCAAAGTATGTAGTACTTATTTCTTGGGAATGCATCCCCTCTTTCAAGGGGGAACTCGTACATAGCAAAGCATCAGAACACTAAGCACCCTTTACTTCACCTCATGATGCTTAATTTCCTGGTGAAATCTATTATTTTGGCAGTTATGCCAGACTTAGCACATCTTACTGCACAAATGACACATTGATTTTTCATGTTTTCAGGCCAAATGAAAACATTTACTCAAGAGCTTAAGCACTAGCTTGCTTTAAAATACACCTGAGGTTTTTACTTTTTTTTTTTTTTAACACACTCTTTTCAAGTGTCTTTGAGTCCTGCCTGTTTTTCAAAACGTACCTGACTTGGGAAATAATACATTTTTTTCTGTGAGGGAGCCATTCAGGCAGTTTTGATTTAATTGTTAGCAAAACCTGCACCTGAATGCCTCTGAACGTGGAGTTCGCTCGCAGCAGATTATTGAGGCCAAGATTAATTAGCAGCAGTAAAGAGACACCACAGTTAGACACTCACATGAATTTTGGCAAGCAGTGAAAGGCTTGTTCTCAGTGGCACGGGATGACTCCTGCGTACCGGCGGATCATTAGGAGCGTTTCTGGGGGAGGTAATACTGCCTCAGATGTTCCCGGGCTCATGTACGTAGCCGGTTCCTGCGTTCCTTATTAAGCATGAAAGATGAGTTAAATTAGTCCTGAAACTTTCTGTTGAGTGTACTGGGGACCTATAATTATTTGTAACTGTGTCTCACGCTGTGTATTGTTTTTCTGGCTACAAGCCTTACTTCTGACAGGCGCAGTTTGTTTATGCTAGTATTTAAATTTAATTTCTTCAAGCCTACAGTCCTGTTCCAGCTTGCAACCTTAAGAGGAGAGCGAGTGCCTTCTGGGTATATTGAAACCACTGATACTTGGGAGGGGCTGTGGTGTTTGTTACTGTTATTGTTAATAATATTTAATATATGTCACCACAGCATTTTACAGACCTTAGGTATCTTGAAAGCTAATTGCAAATACTAGTAATCTTTGCAAATATCTCCATGGACATGCATATCCAGAGGACTAATGATTAAAGTAAACTGACAAATAGTCTTTGATGGGCATCCAGAAACTTTGCTTTGATGAGATATATGAGTTTTCTGACACTCCCCATTTCTGATCAATGCATTTCTGATCAACTCTTCCTTAGTCCATCTGGGTTTCTAACTAAGTAATCATGAAAATGTGAGAATAAAAATATCTCGTGCTTTTGGAAACTATGGAAAAGATTGTGAAGGTTCAGCTGAGGCTTGGTTGGAACGGTTGGGTCAATACCTATTCTCTCTGAAGAAGAGAGAATACAGCAAATATCAAATACAGCTGAATTGGCAGGGATCGTGCCGTGTAGTTTGCAGTCTGTAAAGAAGAAGCCTTTAGAGAGCTGGTGTCACATAGATATTTTCCTCCTCAATAGGGCTGGGACTCCTTCTCAAATTTTGGGACGTCCATCGCATTCGTGACTGAGGGAAGTGCAAGTGCTGGCTGTACCAGCTCCGGTTGAGCTACGCAGGATGACTTTCTTATGGTGCAAGGCAGGGCCATACTCCTGTGCAAACAAGAATCATTTCAGCGAAACGGTGGTGGCAAGCAACCTTCTACAATACTTTTCCACGCTAGGTTTCAAGCAGGACTAAAAGTTTCATAAAATCAGCTTGAAAATTGACTTCCTTTTATGGTTTCCTTAGGAATCCTGGTATAATAGGAATGAAATATTTTCTTTCTGCTAGTTGCCCCCTGGATAAAATGTGAAGGATTAGAGCAGTAGTCATTATGTTCTCTCTTAAGCAGAAGAAAGGACAAGAAGCCCGCCAGAACCTCAGTCATTGATTTTCCTGGAGCAAAGGGTCGCATGTTAAGTACTATTGATAAAAAGCATCATTGTGGTGTCCATGGAGACCAGGTTGAGGTGAAAGTGAACTGTTACTATTATAGTGACAGCTTTAGGGAGAGGTATAAAGAACCTGCTTTTTCCTCTAATCATACGGAAGATCTTATCTGTTCTGCCTTGAGCATGGGCTCAAATCCGTTGCTCCTGTGAGGTGTGCCGTGCAGGGAAATGAAGCACTATTGACTTCAAGGAAGGGGCAAGGATAGCTGGCATCTCGTAAAATGTGCTCAGCACTTGCAGTGGCACAGCTCCAAGCGCTTGGATACTTGTGCTGGAAGTCTTTTTTTCTGTTTGTTTTTTTCCTCCCTTAAATTTAAGTGTCAAATTCAGACTAGAAATAAGTGAAATTAATTATTTGTGAAGACAACCTGACAGGAACTGCTCTGAGCTGTCTGTCACTGCCGTCTGAAAATCAAAGTAGGGGTCGTTCTTAAGAGCTCTCCTCCAGTTTAAATAGGGTGCTGTGTGAGGTTTTTGCCAGTGAAGAGTGCAGCTCCAAATGGTGGATTCTTATTTAAAAAATGGCTAGTGTGACCTGTGCTCGCTGATCGCATAGCTGCAATAGTTCCTTAATCCTTAAAAACGATGAGAGTGTAAATCTCAAAGGTAGCTGTGCACGTGCTCTGCTATGTCCATGTGCAGCAGGCCTTGCTCTCTGCTGTATTTGGATACCAGCTTTTTGACTGGTGCTTTAGCTGTAAAATTCCTCGGAGCCTCAGACCTTGGTCTGGGAGCTTCCTCTCAGGCTCCTTGGGACTCCTACGCACTTCTTGCACGTGCATAGACTCAGTCTGCTCCCCTTCCCCGGCATCGGGAGCCAGGAGCGCCGCCGTGGCCTAGCCCTCCCTTCCTAGGCGCACCGCTCACCTCCACACCCCTCTTCGTTTGGTACAGTGGGCTGGGGTCGTGCAGCAGGAGCAGCAAACCGGCATGGCCATTGCAAAGGCAATTCAAGATCAAATGCCTGTTTTGCTCCCGGGCAGTGTGAAAAAGCACCAGGTTGTTTTGAAAAAGAGAACGTGTATGGATGCTGTGACGCTGGCGCAAGCATGTGCGACCATTGGGAGGCTTTGGAGATGTCTGGGCCCAGAAAGGCAGGATGGTCTCTGCTGATCGGGCTCCAGCAGGGGCACCCCCAGCTCGGCCAACCTGATGGAGAAACAGCTTCACAGATGCTAGAGCCAGTCCTGCTTTTTTATACAGGTCCAATATAATTGCACAATATAGAGATCTCTTCCATGATTGCTGATTGGCCCCACCAAGGAATTGAAGCCCTCCAGTGGTGAAGCTCGTCCTTGGTTATGTCTGCCTTTGGCCAGAAGGCCAAGGCCAGGACCAGATCCTGGTCCAAAGAGCACTTCCTCTGAACGCAATGTGATCAACGCTGTCGTTAGCCCTCCTAGAGTGCAAGTGGTTCACTTGATGCCTCCTAGCTCTTCTAACTTGTGTTAAACTCGTGGAGCTCAGAAATCCTGTTTGTTTTAAATACATTGACAAAATGGAGGCTGTGCTTTGGAAATCCCAGTGAGCCACGTGATGATCACAGAATCACAGAATGGCCAAAGTTGGAAGGGACCTCTGGAGATCCTCTAGTGCAACCCCCCTGCTCAAGCAGGGTCACCTAGAGCCCAGGATCACATCCAGGTGGGCCTCGAATATCTCCATGGAGGGAGACTCTATAACCTCTCTGGGCAACCTGTTCCAGTGCTCAGTCACACAGGAAATAAGTTTTTCTTCATGTTCAGACGGAACTTCCTGTGTTTCAGTTTGTGCCCGTTGCCTCTCATCCTGTCACTGGGCACCACGGAGAAGAGTCTGGTCCCATCCTCTCGACACCCTCCCTTCAGATACTTGGACACATCGATGAGATCCCCTCTCAGTCTTCTCCAGGCTGAACAGGCCCAGCTCCCTCAGCCTTTCCTCGTAGGAGAGATGCTTCAGTCCCCTCATCATCTTTGTAGCCCTCTGCTGGACTCTCTCCAGGAGTGCCATGTCTCTCTTGTCCTGGGGAGCCCAGAACTGGACACAGTACTCCAGGGGAGGCCTCACCAGGGCTGAGAGGAGGAGCAGGATCACCTCCCTCGACCTGCTGGCAACACTCTGCCTCATGCACTCCAGGAGACCATTGGCCTTCTTGGCCACAAGGGCACACTGCTGGATCATGCTTAACTTGTCCACCAGGACTCTCGGGTCCTTCTCTGCAGAGCTGCTTTCCAGCAGGTCAGCCCCCAGCCTGTCCTGGTGCATGGGGTTATTCCTCCCTAGGTGCAGGACCCTGCACTTGCCTCTGTTGAACTTCATGAGGTTCCTCTCTGCCCATCTCTCCAGCCTGTCCAGGTCCCTCTGAGTGGCAGCACAGCGCTGTGATGTGTCAGCCACTCCTCCTAGTTTTGGATCATCAGCAAACTTGCTGAGGAGGCACTCTGTCCCTTCATCCAGGTCATTGATGAATAAGTTAAACAATACTGGACCTGGTATTGACCCCTGGGGGAGAGTGATCCAGAAATCATGGCTCGAACTGCAGGTCATCAGAATGTCTTCCCAATTATGGGATCTCTTTTGAGATTTGCTCATTGTTTTTCTCAGCTGTTTAATTTCTACATTTCCTATAGGCAGTGCTTTGGGTGAATGCAGGCGGCAGTTGGTCTTTTCCAACTTGAGACCAATGTGATTTTATCCCTTCCAGCAGGATTTTTCAATTTACAAATCATTACTGCAACCAGATACCTGTACGAGCTGTGCAGCTGTTTCCTGAAGGCCTTCCCATCCCTCTGCTTCTCTGTCATTTCTTCCCCATATATAATTTTATCTCCAGCTTCTTGGGATGCTCCTGAGTTTAGGAAGTAAATAACTTTACGGGGTTCTGTTATCACTTTTCTGCAGAGAAGTACAGTGCCAGCATTTCTTATTCTTCCACCCTGTTTATAGGTGACTGTTGCAGGATAGGGGTCAGTGGAGTTTCAGATGAGCTTTTCTTGTCCCTCATAGAAGGGGCAGCAGGATGGAGCTGCTCTTCGCTCCTCTGGGGAAGCGTCCAGATGCTCTGCTCTTGGCTATACCCGAGAAACAGGGCAGTGGCTGGTCAAAGTGGCTTTTTGTTGTAGCAGGGCTGGATTACACACAAAAGCTGAAGGTCCCCATGGGCGTGATGAGAGCTCAGAGCAATGTTGTTGTGCAGAAATTGGAAGCGCTGGGTGTACTCCAGTATGAGTTACATATAGACGTGTCCTTGGAGCTGTCAACAGGAATATGTTTTAAAGCCACTCTCTGGGCGCTTGCGTTCTCCCATAAACATTTTATGTGTAGGCAATTTCAATATGCAAAGTGACCAAATCTGTTTTTAATACAATCACTGCTTGAATTGAAAAATGGAGTTTGTTCTGCCCTAATGCAGAAAACTCGACATTATTTTACTCAGCATTGAAAACCTGAAGAATTGATTTTGAAATGCATAATTGATTGTAACAATAAATCACTAGGCAACATATGCATGAAAATTGATTTTGCTATTACAATAATTAATTTGAAATGTGCTATAACATATTCATGCAGGGACTAAGCAACTCAATAATGGTAATAAATTGTGTTTAGTCAAAAACTATCCACTGTGATGCAGTTAACTTTTCTTTGTCCAAAAATTGGTAATATAGTGCTGTAAGAGACTATATAGATACATTTGTGAGGCATTGCTCCATGAAATACCCTTAATATCCTGAATACCTTATATTCTGCTGAGTAAAGACTCTCGAAGGATTGGAGACTCGCAAAGAACAGCTGGTGCCCAGATTGTTTTAGGAAAGAAATGTTAATGTTGTACAATATCAGCTTTCTTATCAGTCCGGCCCAGTAAATCTGGTGTTTTTCCTGGATAAATTGGTAGAAACTGTAATAAAGAGTAGAATGAATAGACGTATGGATGAACATGATATGATGGGGAAGAATCAATACAGCTTTTGTGGAGGAAAGTCATGCTTCATGTACCTATTAAAGGCCTTTGAAGCAATCACTGAGCACGTGGGTAAGGAGATCCAGTTGATGTTGTCGACTTGGATTTCCAAAAGGCTTTTGATAAGGTCCTTCACAAAAGGCTCCTAAAGAAATGAAGCTGCTACAGAACAAGGGAAAAGATCCCTTTAAGAACAGCAACTGATAAGGTAGCGAACAAGGGTAGGAATAGGTGTGGGTTTTTCTCGAGCGAGGGATGCCAGCAGCAGAGTTGCACGGCGCTGGGGTCCGTGCTGCTTAGTGGCAAGGAGGAACAGCGAGGAAACAGCACTGATCTGTTTAGCCTAGCAAAAGTGAAAGCTGCCTGCTAAAAGCTGCGGTAAGACCTTGCTGTACCGACTGGGAGATGAAAGAGGAAATAAAATTCAGCATGGTTAAATGGCAAGCGGTACAGAGAAAACGTAGGCACCCGCTGTCTGTACCTGCTGATGTGCACCAGCTGCCGCTGTTCAGGCAGGAGATCTTACTGTTAAAAGTCTGCGGCGGGAAAAATGCAGTTGAGTGTTGAGATTTTCAGAAAATGAACTGAGTGCAAAAGAAAACCCTCGCTGTATTGCTGCATAAACCTGTGGCACAGGCTCATGCCAAACACTGCACTGGCCCTGCCTGCCTGCTTCTTCAAGGGCACAGCAGAAGAGGAAATGGTACGAGGATTGGTGGCTGGAGGGGTCAAATACATAGAGTGGCTTCTGCAGCGGTAGGGACAAAATACCTGTGGACCTTGGAGCCAAGAAGAGGTGGGAATACGGCAGTGGAGCAGTGTACCAAGAGACATCCCGAAGCAGTGAGTTCGGTTCGGACTGTTAAACTGAGATAAGATCCTTCATACAACTTAGGTGAGACCCATAATATTTAGAAAAAAGCAGTTACTCGTCTTGGCTGTGTTCCTACTCACTGGTGAACGGTTCGGCTGAAATGTATGTATGCGTTGGGATCAGCAATAAGTCTTCTCCCAAGAGGTTCGACTTTCTTTGTTTTACATTGATATAATGAAGGTGTAGGAATGTCTCTGCCAAGGTCTGTGGAATTAAAATGGCACAAAATTGTTAGAACTATTCAGAGGGCTATTTTTGTCCTGCAAGCGGAAAGAGGAGACTGTGGCACTTTGCGCTGAAAAGTGAAATGAGTTGTGGTGTCTGCTCAACTGCTGAGCTGACGTTTATAGTACGGTATTCTAGTGGCCTGTTGAAATGAGAAATTCCTGAAAACGGCGAACATTTGCCATAGACGGTGCCTTGTCTATAGAGCTATCCACTGGTAAACTCTGCCACCGAATGCATGGCTTTCTTCATACCATTGTTTGAGTCTTTGGATTTGAGTTGGACCTGTTCTGATAAAAGTGACCAAGCTGAGTCCATGTTCTTATTAAAAACAAAAAAAAAAAGTTCTTCTCTTTTTTTTTTTCCCCTGTATAATTCCATTCATTTTATGTGCTTAAGTTCTGTCATTTCTTTGCAAAAATTTCAACATTAATATCTCCTCTGTTACAGAGCATTAAAGTGAGCTGGTTGCCTCCACCACCAGGTACACAAAATGGATTTATTACGGGCTATAAAATCCGACATAGAAAGACTACCCGCAGGGGTGAGATTGAAACACTGGAGCCAAACAACCTCTGGTACTTGTTCACAGGTCAGTGTTCACGTGGTACAGCCTTGCAAGGTTTTGATGAATTAAATGCTTTGGGAATAAAATATACTTCACTTCAAGGGAACATTGATTTCTTTGCTGGCAGGTAGCATTTATTGTGTTGTGCAAAGACAATCTTTATATTTTTTAACTTTTTTTTTTTCCTCAATGCTTTTATTGTGTGTTTGTCTCCTAGATTTTACCATTTTCATTAGTGCATTTGAAGCCAAATTTCTTGTGTTCAGTAACTTAAGCCTCAGATAGTTTCTTAGAACACTCAGTTAGTATCTCACATTTCCTTATGGGTGCAAAAATATCCATTTCCCCAGTTTCTTTTCCAAGATTTTGGATGGAAAAATATCTCCTCACGAAATAAAAAGTGCAGTAGTCGATCACAGCCAAACTGTAATTGGAGTGAATGAGTAGTCAGATCAGTATCCTTAGGGTAACAGTGAATTCTAATAAGTGAAAATTAATTTCATTTGGGTTCTTGAAGAAGATGTTACCCAAGACATAACTGAGAAAGCAGCAAAGCATCAAGGGTGAAAACTGGAAGTCAGTGGCACCTTTGCCATTGAATTCAGTATAACCATGATTTCACCTTCAATGACCTGCACTGACCTGCTTTATATGTACTTGTATATGTACTAGTAGTATAATTTGCAGTAATTGGAAGAAATTCCGAATTGGATGTTTCAGCATAAATAACTTCATTTACTGTTTTGGAAGGAAAAGTAATAATTTGTTTCTTAATTAAAGGAAAGCAAAACTTTTGGTATGAGAAAGACGTTAAATATAGAAATCTCAACTTCATAGCCTTACCTAGGCTAATGACCCCAGTCTCTCTTGGGACTACATGCACAGGGAGATAACTAATAGCTGCAGAACAGAAACATGGTTTGTGATGGAACATAGTGCATTAAGCATTTTAGACAAGTAGGAAGGGCTCTATTTCCTGGCAAATATTTTTAACATAGAAATAACAATGAAAGTTGCTAGGAAGCTTGAACTGCTGCAGGAAGTTACAGCCTTTTTCTGCTGTGTGGGAACAGAACAGGTTAGTTTAGATGGCAATATATTTTATGTTTGCTCATGTCCTGAGCAAACTCTTCAATGAATTCCTCGGGGGGCCACAGGAGTCTCCGCGGGGCGCTCAGGGTCCCAGCCCACGCGCCGGCCCAGCCGCATGCGTGCCGGAGCTCGCCTTGCTGCATGCACTGCTTAAGGGCTTTGTTTAAAGAAGACTGGGAATACATATTTTAGAAAGCAATTAAGAAAAATTTCCAGACCTCATTATTACTTTCTGCATGCATATATTGTGATTGCTGGAGACCGAGCTACATGGTTGTTCCAAATGGCTCTTTTAAATATTAACGTGTAGGCGCTTTAGGTCTTTGTTGCAATCTTCTCTTTGGTAGGCAAGTGCTTTACAGGATAATAAGAACATCTGCAGCAGCAGAGGAATTCAGAGATACAGGGAAGGTTTTTAAATAGCTGCTATCAATTTTATGGTAGGCTTCCGTGTCAGCTACATGTTAAACTGCTGTTTTTAATTTTGAACATTCTTCTCCAGAGAAAGTTTGCAACTAAATGGAACAGTTTCTTCTGTGCTTCATGGTCAGTACAGACTAAGCAAAAAGATAAGCGTATATCCGTGCCTTAGAGACTTGAAAGTTGTGTGGCAAGTTCAGGAAGGCTGCAGAGATTATTTTGTGATGGCTTTAGCCACCGAGGAAAATGTCCCTTTCCGAATTCATGCTCGTCCCATAATATTGGCAAGACTTCATGCTTTCTTCTCTGAGCCCTGGAAAGCAAACCGTTCTGCAGCTGCTATCCTGGTTCCTGTCCTGTAAATTTTATGCATGAGAACAGAGTATTTGTAGATCTCTGCATTTTAAGAGCAGTGAGCTGTTTTCATTAAATGTGTGATTAATGGCTTAGTCATGTAAAAAAAATTCTTCATTTTTCTACTGATTTGACTGCTATTAATTTTGTAGGCATGAGCACAACCAATGGGAATTATGACCCAAAATAGTCATTGGCCAGTGCAGCCCTTGATCGGTTTTTGAAGCTTTTTCTTTTGGTCAAAGTCTCTTTTCTCTAAATGAATAATAGAGACCCCTCTAGAGCCATTCGGCTGCGCCTCTGCCCACGCGTTTATTGGGGCGGCGTTGCCCAGGCTGCATCGGCACGTGTGTGCGCCACGTAGCATAATCCTCAAAGAGGGCGCTAAGACACCAGGGTAGAGGCTGGGCGATGTGCTGAGCTGAGAAGTGCTGCAGGAGCTGGCGTTGGGACCTTTCCAGATGCATCCCTACCTATTGCAACACGTATGGCAAATCCAAGGGGAATGTTTCTAGAAATTTCATTTTATTGGAAAGTTTGCAAAGTTTGGTCATGTTGTTAATTGGGGTTTTCTTTCTTCTTTCTGTATGATTTTACTTTTTTCTTAATAGGACTTGAGAAAGGAAGCCAGTACAGTTTCCAGGTTGCTGCCATGACAGTGAACGGGACTGGACCCCCCTCGGACTGGTACACAGCAGAGACGCCAGAGAATGATCTTGACGGTAAATACATCTCTTTTAAAAGCTGTTATCACCAAAAGCCTTCTTGTGTATAGTTGACAGGAGTCACTGCAATCGTCCCCTAGCACTTTCACCAGCACGCTGTCAAGGTTAGGGGTGAGATTCCCCGGATAAGAGTAATAGAGGCTGTTGTCTGGTTCTTTGAGAGAAAGTGTTTCATGGTGCCCAGATTGTATGGCTTTCTGAGCAGGTGAAGAAGCATGGAGAAGAGGAAAAAGCTTCATTTTTTTTCTCTTTTTTTTTTTACACAGAAGCTTTCAAGATTCCTTATTTTATTCTTGCTTTTCTTTGCAGCGCGTGTTGCAATTGCAAAAGTAAGCAGCTATCTGACCTTGCAAATAGTCACCCAATAGGTGTTTGCTTACACTTTTGGATCCCATATGCCTTCTGTTGTGCTTCTCTGTTATCACCAGGACCGAGGAGTCGGAAGCCTTTGTTGTGATAATTCTTTACCAGAATTCAGTTCCTGAGGTCATGGCCATTTGAAATAATACTATGAAATGAACCTGTAACTTCATAAATCATAAACATAATCAATCAAAGAAACAATGAAAATAATACTAACAATCCTAGCAATTCACTAAATAAATATTCAGATATCTCAGCTACTGTTTCCTAGCCTTTTTGTTGGCAGACGTTAGAAATTCAGGTTGGGAAGGAAGCTGAATAACTAGCAAAAGATGATGGGATGCAGGTACCTGCAAACTGTGGGCTTTGTAAATCTCTACAGATGCTGACACAAAAGGGGGAAAAAAATCACTGGAATGGAAGGGTTAGATAAAATGATTGAGATATTTGAGGAAGTAAAAGAATAGAAGGAGAGTAATGAAAAAGCGAACATCTGATGAAAATAGCTATGATTTTTAAAACAAAATGAAGCACCTAGAAAGGATCAAAGACAAGCTGGATGAAAGAATAAATAAATAATTAGTTTAAATGCAACACCGTGCTTGACGTTGACTGGAACACTTTGGCTGAATGGGTTTCCTAATGATCTCGGAAGCAGCCCTCATAACTTTTCAGAATTTCTGCCTGTTTCATGTCCTTTTCGTTAGGCCCAAATGCATTTTACAGTAGACCAGGAGTGACTGCTTGCGTTACACGGCACACAAAATAAGACAAGCTATACAGGTAGTTTCTCATCAGCATTTTAAATAAAAGACAGCACCTTTGGAAGCATTGTAACTCTGCTGACAGATGACAACATGCCGTGGTGCATGATGCTGTCTTTCTAATTACGAAACGGCTAGACAGCAGTTTCAGGAATGATGTTGTGAAGGCGGAAGCGGATGACTTTTCACCCTCAGGAGCAAAATGCAAGTTCTGAACACACCTCGGAATGCAAAAAGGAAGTAATGCATTTGTACACGTTTCTTTTGGTTTGCATTCTGTACACCCTAAATCCCTTTGAATTTTTTGTTCCTAAATATATGTATGCATGCAGAGATGTTAATAGAGTAATCACAGGAGACACGCGATAGAACTAGGCGCGCCTGAATAAATTAAAGCAAAGACATTTTGTTCACGTATTGTATTTACATGCATTTGCATTTGCAATAGCGATGAATTATCGTAGAGAAGCTGCAGCCATCTGATGCTGGGAATGCACGGTGTTGCATAATACATACGTATTTACCAACAAGATGCTTTGATAAACCCTAGGGAGAAATCTACTTCTTACTGTAGTAATGCGGAGTCCTGCAAGTGTCAGCTGAACGGGAGAAGTGCTGTTGCACAGATTGCTAACTGCAGTTCCCGCTCGGCTGTTAGGGCTAACGCAGCTTCCCTTGCTTTCACTGGAAGCCAGCTTGGCGTAAGCAACATGAAGACAAACAGTATCCTGGAGAACTACGCTAGCTCCCAATGGATATTCATTTTAATTAGTGTGTTTTGTTAAAGTGATTAGAAATCCAAACATAGCTGCTTCCTCAAGGTTCCCTAGAAAGCTCGCGTGCCTTTACTGACAGCTGGGAAGTTTTTAAATATTTATTTTAAGCCTCAAATTTTGTGTTTAAAAAAAAAAAAAAAAAAAAAGCGGTACTTTCCCCAAAGGGTCTGATTTAAACGGCTTGAGCAAGGATGCAAGAGAATCTCTGATGAAGTTTGTGAAGGTATCCTCCAGGAAAATGGGTTTAGGATGCTTGGTTTCTGATTACTGCATTGAACAGATGGGAGCTGTTAGACATATTAGATAGTGATATAGTTTAACTTCAGCTCTAAATTAGCGCTTTAAGAGCATGACAGGCTAGACTGCTATCGCATTGTAATTTAAGCTGAAAAGTGATTGGAGAAATATGGGAACAAAATTGGATTAGTAAAAACTACCCTTACTTTGTGCAATGCGCATCTGTGACTGTCTAAGGAAATTGCTAAAGTGACCCAAATGTGCAGCATTTTCCAGCTTGTCAGTGGAATTAGGGACCTGTAAGTAGTCCTGAAAGCGGCGACATCCTTGGATGAACGACACGGGCGTTTAAGCCCTCACCAGGAAACGCGGTTACGGATTCGGAGTCGGCGTGAGACGGCGGAGCCCCCCGGGAAGGGTTTAAAGTTGTGCCTGAGGGGAGGGAAGTACAAAAGGCAGCACCAAAAATCTGGTTTGTGGGCCGATCTAGGGACGACGTCTCACCCTGTGCGCCGAAATCCGGTCCGTGAGGCCAGCGCAGAGCTGGTGGGCACCCAAGGGTGCATCAGAGCCCACCGCTGCCTTGCTCACGGGTGTGCGAGCGCTGGAGAGATGCGACCCGGCAGAGCCACGCAGAGGCAGGACGGGCCGATTCACCGATGTAGACATTTGGCTGTGCGTTACGTCTGGCAGAGGTCCTTACTCTGGAAAACATGATTCTCGGGAAAGAGAACAATAACACCACCAAATATTTGAAAATAGCGGTAGTTGATTTTGACTTTTGGATGTGCATTTTTGGATGTTAAATGTACGGCACAAAAGTTTAGAGCTGTTTCAGAGAAAGAAAAGCGTTTGTTTCCAGAAAGTGTTGGAAAGTAAAGTTAATTAAAATGTAATAGAAAGCACTTTATATGGAGCAAACAGAAAGCTGAAGTGAGCGAGAAAGATCTCGGATGTTGTGGGTTTTCTCAGCTGCCTCCTGTCTCAGCAAATGCATTTGCTTCCCAAAATGGGCAATAACCCAGTGTTTATGCAGCTCTCATATTTGAAAAATGCTTTAAAAATGTTATTCATCTCAGCTTCACTTTAGAGGCCTGTTTCACAAGAAGGAAGCGGGAAGTTAAACTACTGTTTGCTTTTTGGAATAAGAAGTGATGATTTTTGCTCTGAAATGCATGAATCGCGTGTTTGGATTGTCTGAAATAAATAATGTGAAATGTTTGAATACAATAGTTGCAATCCAGCAGCTGCCTAGAGGTATTTGTACTGCAATTGAAATCCGTGTTGTGCGAGATGTAAAAGTTATCATTTGAAGCCAAAAGGGTCTTTGAATATTCTGATACCGTTTGCTGCCCGACAACTGCTACTTTTAGGACGTTCAAGGAATTTCAGTGTTGCTCCAACTTCTTATTTCAAGGTTTTAAGTTGTTACTTCGTCTTTCGGTCTTGTAAGAAACACTTCTGTCACTTTGTTTTAAAAATATCACAGTTCAGAAATAGCTATTCAAGTAACTTTTGTTTCTGCATTAAGGCAAAGTTTGAGAACGGAATGGGGGTAAATGACACTTTTATCTGACTCACAGTGGCACCACTGGTGCAGCCTGTCTCTTCTGTTTGTGAGTAGCTACTTTTCAGTGCATTTTCCTCGACCTTTAAACAAGACTCAGGTTTTGCAATTTTAAGAAGTTGAACGCAAAGGACTTCTAAAGGCGCTGGGTGTTTCGCGCTGGTGCTGTACTGACTAGCCTCCCCGAAGATACAACAGGTTTTCGCAGTACTCCACTGTGTTCATAAGAATTCATTTGAAAGCACATAAAATACCAAGGACATATATGTGGCGCTGGTTATTGAAAAGTGTTAATTCTTCTTTTTATTACCTTTTCCAAGGTTTACAGTGGGAATGCTTCACAACTGTAAAGAGTCTTTTGTTGGAGTTTGCATCATTTTGTACAGTTACTAGCTTGTCTACCCTGTCCTTGTTGCCTTCCATGTAAGCTTTCATCTATTATATTGCAAGCCTTTTTGTTGGGGAAAAATAGTAACTTGTCTCTTTCTGCTCTCAAAAAGACAAGCTACTGTGCAGCTCCACTGAAGAGACTTGTGATATGATAGTTACTGGTAAACTCGAACAAAAGGCATTTACTCATCTAATCGTTAAAGCATAAGTAGGTTTATAGAAGTCAAAGTCTACCGAATAGATATCCTGTGATTAATTGATACTTAATGAATTTTACTTGTACATAAAAAAAATCTCATTCTGTTACTACATTTCTAAACGTTGGTGTATTATTGAAAGCAGATTGTAAGCCAAGAGAGGCATGTCCAAGAGTTAAAATTTGCTGCTTGCTGTTTTCATGGGAGAGAGGTTATCGCCAGAATATACTAGTATATCTCTAACAAAGTCAACCTTTTTGTTAAATATTATAGTTAATCTGCGCATCCAGGATAACGCATGTAGTCAGTTGTCAGGATCCTACTGAACTTTCAGATAGACCAGGGAAGATGAAAGGTGTCTTTAGCAGTCCTCTAGCAGGTCATCTTTCATTCTCCTGCATAATTGCAGCTCTCTCTTGTGTTCTTACGCTGAAGGTGGAAAGCACTGGGAGATACTCTGTTTAAAACAGGAAGAGGCATATCAGTGCTCTAGGAGGGGGAGAATGTAGCTCAGAAATGAAGCTGCATGTAAGCTCTGCATGTAACTCTGGGGCACCTCGCTGTTTCTTTGTACACTTGTTTAAATCTAAACCCAAACCTTATAAGTAGTAAAACTGAGTGAGTAGAATATTCATTGATACTTTTTTCTTTTTGCATCCCAGAATCTCAGGTTCCTGACCAGCCAAGCTCTCTTCATGTCAGGCCATTGACAACAAGTATCGTCATGAGTTGGACCCCGCCGCTGAACCCAAACATTGTTGTCCGTGGGTACATCATCGGCTACGGCGTAGGCAGTCCATATGCTGAGACTGTGCGGGTGGACAGTAAACAGCGTTATTATTCCATTGAAAATTTGGGTGAGTAATTATTTTTATTCGTAATAACATACAGAGGTTCCTCTGAGACTATACCAGTTTGTTGGTGTATTTTTAGGCTGTCACTAATGCCTCCTCTCTAAGCTGTTTGCTTAGGATATTTGCATGTCGCAGGCTCAAGATGAGAGAGCAAAGAGGTGTTTTGTGGTAGGTATCAGTCCCAAGCAGTAGCTTGTGACCGATGACTTGGCAGCGTTATTAGACCATGTTGAATCTGAGGCTGCTAACAACCGAGCTGTTACTGATATCGAGGTTAAGTTCAGCCTGAATCCAGCTCAAGTATGTGTACACAACGGACAAATGCAATGAAAGCCTATTTTAATGTCTGGTGCACCAAACATAATACTGCTTCATGTGGTGTTGTTTATTCCTGCAGCAAGTTATAATAGCTCCTGCAGCAACTGTGGAGATACCTAGGCCTGCTGTCGTCTTCAGACTGTACCTGTTGACTCAAGAGACTCTGCCTTCCAGTCGTTTCTCAATGGCCTCTAACACCCCTAGTGCTTCCTCAGGACTGCCAGATCAGCTGGTGTTTGATTTCCTAGGTCTTCTGAAGTTAAAATTAGCCAGCTTGCTATTGAAACTGTTTAAACCCTTTAACTGAAGGGGACTGTGGGGACTAGATAGCTACTGTGAATTGCAGCCCCTCAGCTCTGAGAAAATGATAATCTTTGGCAAAAGAAGGACAACCAGCAGTGGACGCTGTCCAACGACAGTAGGCTTTTTACCCGACATGCCTGCACCCAGAGGAGGATTCATGTCCAGGGGTCTAAGCTTTCATTTCTGTGAGTAGCCCAAGCTGCATTTCTAAGCTATGAGACTCCAGTTTTCGTTCATGGGTCTTAACGGACATGTTAAAGCCCAGAGGACAGAAAAGAGTTGTACTGATAGCATAAGTGGAGCTTTAGTTTGCTAACCGTGGAAAGAATAAGCAATGACAATAGATGCTATGCCATTGTTTAGTCTCATGAGCAGCTATGAGCCCTCCGTATTTGAAGTTATCACCAATTATCCTATCCCCAGTTTTAGCGTAACAACAGGACGACTAGGCAATAACAGTGGCCAGGGAGGAAGTGGGACTGACCACTCATCGCAGGAAAAAGTAACTCATCTAACTAGAGTGAAGTCCGTGCCTAATTTGTTCAAGTCACTGTTTGGAAAAATCTTTTCTAAACCTGTGGTCTTAGCCTCAAAACGCGGGGCGCTCTCAGACATGTCAAACTTCCTTGCTCAGGTGCTGATTGTATTCAGTAGCTCTTAGCAAGTCTTGTGTTCCTGACACTGGCTCCTGATTCTGCAGAGAGCTGGACCTAAAAATGTTATTCCCTGACCTGTCTTCCCCCATGTTTGAATTTAATGGCAGTCGCAAAACTCCTATTTTGTGTCTGTCAAAATGATGTCAGGAGAGAGGTAACTCTTCATTCTTCACCACGCAGTCCCTGTGACCGCTCCTCTACGTTGGGAGCAGGGACCTGGGTCCTATTAGTGGTGATGGACCGCAGTCCTAGCACTGAGAAAGCGGTTCAGATTTCAAGGAAGTCAGAAAGTTTAATGGTTTCCTTTTCATTTCTTCTTTAGCTCTTTTATTTTGAGAACTGTTTTTCTTTTCTGTTAAGTTTTCTGCTTAGTAGTCTGAGAATGATCAGGTATTACAGGAAGATTCATTAACTTGGTGTGTTAGGGATGCACAGCTGTACTGGCAATCTCGATTCCTTACTATGAAAAGTCTTTGACACTCTCTATGTAGTGCCGAAACTCCTTGATACCTGGGGTTGCTTATTTTCGCAGAGTTTATAGTGCTGTGAAACTGCGTCATCCAACAATTTTTGCTGTTTTCTTGGGGAAAACTGGAGAGTAGACTAGAATAAATTGTTTTTACTGTTACTTGGTCAAACAGCTTCTCGGTGGCCACTTACATCTTTCATGATTTAGGTACTTGCAGAGAGCCATGCATAAGCTCTCCCAAATATTCTAAGGGCTCAAGGGAGCTGATTTGATAATGTTTTCTGCAACTTTGAAGTTATTTGGCAAAAACCTTCTGATAGGATAACTATACTTGGCATTTATGGAAAGATGGTGGTCTGCTTTGGCTAATAGAGCTGTTTCTAGGGATTAAAAGGGTTTTACTATGCTCTTGGCTGTGCTAGCAGGAAGAGGTACATAGGGATTCCAGCAAGTCAGAGAAGATGTTTCAGTAATCACAGAAGTAACACTTGGACATCCAGCAAATGTCAAGATGTACAATATTTTGAGCTGACCAAATACTTAGTTGTAAATAATTTAGGCACTGAAATGATTTTTTTTCCTTACTGAGCATCCTCAAACAAACTGAGAATTTTATGAAAGTTATTAATTATTCAAATGTATTAAAATAGCAAGTATATTTTCACTGCATATTTCGTAGTTTGATTGCAAATATTCAAAATATGAGCAGTGTAACTTAATTGTAATTGTCCAGATTATTCACATGCATCTGATCCCTAATTGGCTAAGGATACAAGCACTTTGGTTACAAATCCTGACATGTGCACATTTTAAGTTCAATTTCTGTGAACATTCACATGTACATCTTTGAAAATCAATTTCCATGAATAATTGCACTAATGAAATTCCATCATTTAAATATCCATCGAAAATGAACCCCAGAGGGATGTGGCCAAGGGCCCAGAGAGTGCTTTTAAAAAATTAGAACGGTTGTGAGCACTTCTTACATTATTCACCCGCTTTATTAGAAGCCATTTTAAGAAAATTATACAAATTGATGAAACAGAGTTCTTTTCCTAATAAAAATACTGATTTCCAGAAGATTTTGAATCAAAATGTGCTCTTTGGCACATTGTGGGGAAATGGGGGAACATTATTTTCCAGATGTTATCTGGACTTTTCCCACCTGCTGTAAAATTTCCGATAACTCCTATGTCTGAGGAGGATACACCTTATCTTAAATTTCATGCACAAAAAAAAAGAAGTCTGATTCCTAAATAAATAATGAACTTCAGAGACTTTTTCTCTTCCCTCTGAAGACTTTGTCCCTTTTGATCCTCTTGGGTCTTACAGATTGCTGCCTCTTGGCTCCACAGCTCTCCTTTATCTTTTTAGACCTAGACTGTGGAGAGGTCGCTCTGTTTCTGCTGAGTTCAGTCTATGATGTATGTAGCTGAAAAACTGGGCGTTTCCAGCTTCCCGAGAATGAAATTCACTGCAGTGCTTCTTTTTATTTTTCCTTTGTATGCTCTTTTGAAGTACACTGCAAACCTATTTATCATTTGGACTTTAGAGCAGTTGGTACTTTCATTAAAGAGCAATCACATTTGTCTGGCATCAGCTTCGTTTCCAAAATCCTGACTGACTCTCATTTGCAGTGACCGTCCCGTACAGATGCCAAAACCTAATAATCTAGGTCCAGATCAGGCGTTGCTTTAGTTTTATAAGCATGTTCTGTGGTCCTAAGAGAAATGGTGGTTCAGAGCTCCCCCGAATAAAGAAAGTGCTGTGCCTTGTTGAGCAGGATGTGACCCCCCCCCCGACACTGTACATGTGCATATACGTGCATGTACCCTGATCATCTTCCTGGGAACTTATTTTTTCTCTGCTTTCAGAGCTGCGCAAGACACAAAACAACTTCCTGGCCATCTTTCCAAAGATCTTATGGTCAAGAGAAAGAGATTGGAAAGCGGGATGTGCATGGAAGTAGGAAACTGATCTCCCCCTCTAGCATCATTATTCCCCCAAATAAACGACTTGCCCCCGATTACCCTCTCCTCATCGGCGTAGGTTCACTGGCCTTGCTCCCTGTTGGGTGTTTGCAATGTGGTTGCCCTGGAAATGCGTGCCCTGGTGCTCCCCGTGGTGGGACAGCTCCTGCCTCGGGTGTGCCGTTGGGTTGTAGTAGCCGTTCCTCCTCATTAGCAAGGCAGTGCTGTCCTTCCTTACGTTGGCATTTGGACAGGATTTGTTCCTCCTTCCCGAACTTGTTTGTGCGGCCGCAGGTCATCGTTGGCCACCCGTACGCGCATCCATACAAGTGTTAATGGTTGGATACGCCAATGCTGTAAATGTCTGGGAAAACTGTAATTTGCTATTCTTTCTATTGCTATGCTGATTTCTATGCAGACAGTAAAAGAAATCAATCCCACTATTTTAAGGAATAGGAAACTGGGGTTCAGTGAGAACAAGAATTAAACTCTGCTCCATTCGTGTCAGTGGGACATTTTTGTCACCGCTCCAATATGGCTAAGATCTAACCCAAAATGACTTCCTAGCATCATAAAGCAAAGTTGTGGCACAATCGGAAACCAATCCCAGTCTGTGCTTTTAGCTCAAGAACATTTATCGTTACTGCAGTCAGGTTCCAGAGAAGGTAGTAAATTCCCTTAAACGTTTTGAGCAGCAGGCAGATGCCATACCTGATAAATGTATTTCAAGAGTAATCACGGTATGTTGGTATTTACTAGTATAACCTTTGTAATAAGGCAGAACTAATGATGAACCGTCTGACCTGCCCTCAAGAGTGTGGGTTTATTTTACCTAAGTTCATATGTTTTTAACTGAGTCACCTGAGTTTCAGCCTTATCAGCCAACATTACTTCTCTCGTTAACCAAGCAGGAAAAGATAACACCAAGGGATAGTTCAGCCCATCTAACGTTTACATCTTTCAGTGGTTTTTTTCTTCCTGTTGACCACAGTGGATGTCCATAATCCTAATCTAGACATGTTACGCATTGTTGTGCCTCAAAATTCACCATTCTAGTGCTATTTATGAAATTCCAAACATCTTCTCACCTTCAGTCTGCTACTACTGGTCTACTGCAACTCTTCGGAAATCTCATTAGCTACTTCATGCCACCTTTATATTTCTAACTGCTTTGAAAACTCTGCTTGGATGGCTTGGAAGCAATGGGAGACTTAATGGCTTAATTCCTCCCCTCTCGACAGTGGAAATATCACACCTGTGTGGCATACTTCATGCAGCAACTTTGCATCACATTTAAGGTAGTTTCTTGATTGCTCTTTACAACCAAGACTTTCTTAGTAACTGAATCAGCCTGTACCTGCTGCTGGTACAGCAGTTCTCTGAGCAGTACTTTGAAGCTACTGAATAAATCACTCCAAAAACATGAAGGAAAAACTCACTCTTGCGTAACAATGATTGAGAACTTTATTCTGTGTGATGATCGTCTTGAATACAACTATATAGTGGTAACGCTTGTATACCACAATGAATTAAATAGGGCGATTTTCTCATGATTGAGTGGTCATATTGCCTGGGAGATAGTCTCTTCCGGCACAGAATAGTATAAGAATGTACAGAGACTTCAGCTTTGTCAGTGAAGAATTTGTTGTATTTTCTTTCTGCAGTGTATGAAAGATATTTGATGTCAGTCTCATAAATTTCAGGAGCAAGCATCCACTGCTCTCATTCAACCTTTTCTATGACAGAGAAATCAGTGCTTGACTGATTCACAAATGAATAATTTTATCAAGGAGACCTGTTTCCAGTGTGCCACTTCTGTCTGTCTCTCTGTCTGTCTGTCTGTCTGTCTGTCTGTCTCTCTCTCTTTTTTTTTTTTTTTTTAACTTTTTTCATTCTTTGCCTGTGATTATAAATGGCAAGGTTATTGGCTGATTAATGGTTGTTTTAAAAATATTGGAAATTTCGTGGGTGCCGAGTCTGATCTTTTGCACATAAGAAGTAACAATTTCTGTACTGATCCAACTCAAAAGGCCTTAAGCGTAGTAGTGAACTGACTGGGCTCATGTCCGTTGAGCTTTGTATTAAAGCTTACTCATGAAACAGAAGTTGAAAAGAAAAGAAAAGAAGCATGCCTGGGAGATTTCCATTTACCGGTTCTGCAGATGTGAAACCCAAAATACCTGAAACAACATGCCAGCTGTAATAATTTGCGTAAAACTCTCCATAAGTCATAAAGCTGTATTCTTAAGTCATATATTGGAAAAATGAAACACAATGACTTTATTATAATATACTCCAGTATGTTAACAACATTTTGGAATGTTTTAACGTCTTACAGGAGTGATGGAAAGAGGTAGGAGACTGAAAGGGACTACTGAGGTCTGGGGGGACGATTGCTAGCCCTGGCCCTGCATGGCCTTCCCCTCTCAGAGGGAAGAGGCCGTTTTCTTCTGGTTTCAGGAATTTCATCAGCTTGAGGAAGGGGCCGCTGCGCGCTAGGGCTGGCGCGAGGGTCTTCCCTGCCGGCAGCAGTGAGCGGTTTGGCTGCCTCACCCCGCGGCGGAGGCAGGAACCGGGGTTAGATAAGACGATATCAAGGTAAAAAACCAGCGAGGGAAGGAGGAACCATGAGAAAGGCCCAAATAAATGATAGGAAGCCGTTTCAGTGCATCGGCAGCCAAACTGCTGACAAGAGTTTTGCAGACGTCCCGACAGAAAAGGGTTTAAAAAGCATTCAAATAGCAGCGGTGGGATAATTGTGCAGCTGATGACAGGGTGTCCACCACGTGCAAGGATGCAAGAGATGCGCGGATTTGCACCTGCGTCGGTCTGCATCACCAGAACCGAAGTCTGGCCAGTTTAACTGATCGGAGCTGGTGATTCTTCTGGCGTAATACTTTTGTCTGTAAAACGCCCTGAAGTCTGTCCATGCGAATAAGTACATAAAAAATGGTTTTTTTATAGGTATTAAAAGTATTTAAAGTCTAGACATGATAGGAGAATTGCACTAAATTTCAGAATTTCACAGAAATGTGAACTTCATTCTTTGGAGTACATCCTTCCCTTCACCCTTCTGCATGTGAGGAAAGAACAAGGCATAGTTTATAAAGATTTTTTTTAAGCACAGTTGTCTTTATGTGACCTAAGAACAAGCTACATTGCTCTCATGGGTGTGTAGGAATTCATATGCACCCACTTGAGAGATTTTGATGGGGAGCGCACGCCTTGAAATATTGTTCTCATGTCTCTTTTTAACTCGGAGCCTTTGATCCTGCTGGTCCAGCAATGAAAGTGAAGTGCCTAATATGCAGCAAAATCTGGCAAAGACTTTTAAAAGTTCCTCAGTATCCCCCCATGAAGCCTGAAGTTATGCCCATCTGGAAATTTGGAGCTCCAAAGTGAAAATCTAATGGATGTGAGCAATTTCTGCTTAATTAGTAGGTTGCAGAACTAGAGCTAACATATAAATAGTAAGAACTTACTGAAAAGCGCAGATGGTTTTTTTGTAATGTAGTTTCATATTTCTCTTGACTTACATCTCACTGCACTTCTCACTCTGTTAAGACTGTGATTACATACACCCGGACTTCGGTTGTTTAAGCAGCTGCCTGATGAGATGACTGTCCCTGGGGGCTTGCAGCCCGCACGAGAAGGAAAGAGAAGGGACAAAGATGGATCGGACCAAAGCCCACCCCGTCCGGGCGGTTTTCCCTCCCTCAGTTAAATCAGGTGCTGAAAGTAAAACCGTCACATTTCTTTGGTCTGTTGCGTTAATCTTTTCTGATATGTGAGGAGAAAAATGAAAGACGATTTGGGGATTTCTGAGATTTGATTAGCACCTTCCCGGTGTGTCGTCCCGTTTTCCCTGTTGTTACGCTAGTTGGAAACCACCTTCCCTTGATGGAGACAGCAAATGCAGGGGAGATGGCTGAAATCTGCCTCCCAGCTCTGTCCTAGGGCTCGGGGGTAGGAAACAGGCTTTCCTGCTTGCCCACTTCCCGCACAGGGTGCTGGAGTCGGTCACACGACCCTCCAGGACCTTCTCCTGGGCTTTGCTAGTCCGTTTGGCCCGAGTGCTGGAGGCCCTGTAAGGCAGAGCTCGATAGTTTCGTCCTCACCGACCTTGTGCCAATGTTGCTGGTGAGATGATGTGCTGCATTCTGGGTAGCGCAAATGCTCACGAGTCCCTGCGCTCTTCAGAGAGTAAAACTTAAAAAAAAAAAAAAAAATCAATTACAGGTGACAAGAAATGAAGGTAAAGCTCTTAGATCTGAATTTATATTTTAACAAGCGTCCCAGTACGAACGCAAAGGATCCCATCAAATACACCTTCCTCTTAAGTGCAGATCAGATTAAATTTGACCCTTGCGCATGGATGAGGCAAAAAAAGTATTTTGGTTTATTGCAAAGGGAGAGGGAGGGAAAGAAGGTTCTTCGTTTTCTGTAATCTTTGCAGATGACAGTTGTGGATTATAACAAAGACATGAAAGGGAACAAAAAAGCTTTTTAATGTAGCTTGGGTTTTTTTCTCCCTTTTGCATTTTTATTGCAAACTGGAGCAGTGAAAATCAAACAAAAGTATGTTAAATTTTATGCATCTCGCTGTTTCCCTCATAGATCAAATTAAGGCACAACACTATCGGGTAAAGGCACTTCAAGACTCCGAGGACTGTTCATTTTCTTACTTTCCTTTGAAAACTAACTGTCATTTGAAGAATGCTGCCATTTCTCCAAATATTTCATGCACTGATTTTCTTTCATTTGTCTCTAATGTTCTTTTGCTTACGGAATACAGAGAAGTCACTCCTGAGCGAAGGGTCAGTTTGACATCCGGCCGCTCTTTGCGTTATGACTAGATCTTGCATAACTCCCCCAGATCGGATGCTCTGTGCATTTTAACAGCGTCCTCATGTTAATCCTCCACGTACAAATGAATTTTAGCCAGCCTATGTATGCATGCGTTGCAGTCCACTCTTACATTTTGCTGTCTGTGCCTGACTTTACGCCATTTTATTTCGTCATTTTAGCTCCCCATTTGTAAAAGTAGTTAAAGAGCCTTCCTTGACAAAATTTTTAGGCTCTACTGTCAACAAATGTGACAGAAGAGCTGAATTTTGTTCTTTGCTGGTAACGAATAGCATGCCTGAGCGTGATGCTTAATCCCAGGTTATAGTAGTACAAATAGCCAAGAATAACTAATCTTTTTTGAGTCATTCATCAATAGAAAAAAAAGAAGCTTGTTACAAAGCTTTATTTCCGGGGAAAAGAAGAGATCTAGCACTATGTCCTGCCTTCTCAGGTGTTAGTGAGGCCAAGGAGATCAAAGCGGTTAAATGAGCTCACAAATCAGTTCACATTTGCATAGATGGGAGACTTATTTTTGCAAAGCAAAACACAACTTTCGCTCATGGTGTGACTTTCATTGTTATTTTTTGCGTGCGTGCGCCGGAGGGAATCTTGCTCAAACTCTAGTTAACCCTGCTAGCACATTAATGGCATTTACTCTCATGTCAGCATGCGTCTGGGGTGATGGCGCTTCATTTTTTATTGATTTGTCCATGCGTCTTACACTTCATTGTCTCCTGCGCTACTTTACTTTCCCTGATTTTGGCTGCATTTGTAACATCAATAGCGAATGTACGTGGTACGCCGAGGGATTTGTCGTCGTCGTTTAGCTTGCTCAGCGGCACCGAGTGCACTGAGCTTGCGATGCACCGTGGGAGCGGTAAAGGTTCACGTCTCCGCAGGGGACAAGGCCGATTTCTAAGCATGCTCAAATTAGGGTCGTTGCTTAAAACGTCCCCCCTCCCCGTGCCCTTTGCGGTAACGCACCCAGGGCATAGCTCGCAGAGGCGGCAAGCGGGCGTCGTGGATGATGAGACGGCATCTTAAAAACAACTGTAAACGTAGACTCGCTGTTCATCTCCTGAACGGCCTTAAAATAAAAGCACTTAACAGGCTCTCGTTATAAATTGTCTTGGCTCCGTTGAACGCTTTCCCTGGCGTTTGAGAAGTAAAATGTTTCCAGCGTCAGCCTGAGGATCTGCAAATATATAGGCACCCCCCAAAACAGGAGGCGTTGGCAGCCTTTGCCCGCTGGCAAGGCGCTGCGGCTCCGCGGGCGAGCGCGCGGCTCGTGCTGGGGATGGCTCGTGGCTTCTTCCAACACAGCTTCTGCTAGCAGTCAGACCAGACTCGACGCCGAGATTGCACTAAAAATTACAGGTTAGATTTCATTCTTTTGAAATGTAGATGTGGAGGACCCCCCCCTCCACCCCTCGTCCTTTGCATCTCTGTGAAGCAGGTTGCCAAAACCGCTGTCCACAGGGGCCATATAGATTAACTTCAGGGGATGTTTTAAGCGTGTGTGAGTTTTAACATATTTTTATTATTTGTGTTACAGTAGTGCCCAGAGGTCCGGATGAGATCAGGGCTGAATTGTCTAGTTAACACAGGAACATATTGTAAGTCACTACTTCAAAGAACCCACAGGTAAAAGGCTAAAGGAAAAGAAAGAAAATATTAATGCCGTAGGGACTGAAGAACACAGAAAGATGGTGGCTTGTCCATCATTTCCCAAGAAGTGCCTGACATATCGCAAATGTGAATACAAATTTCCACTGCTCTGCTCGGTATCTCACTCACAAAGCAATTTTTTTTTTCCCGAAGGGCATGCAGAAATAATGCAGACGTAACGTTCAGACCATAACTACCCCAGACCAAAAGGCTCCAATTTTGATATAGTCAACAATCAGCTAAACAGAAGCAACTGATTTTCAGGAGATACTGGTACTCCTGATACTTAAAATACATGTCATTCAGCTGAATTTATTTGAACATCGGATGGAACCTTTTGGCATGGAAAAAAAAGTGCCAAATTCCCGAAACTGAGAATGCAAATAGTTAGCTCAATTGTTTACAAGCATTCCCAGTCAGTTACATCTCATGCTTTCCGTTCACAGAAGAGATACTTAAGCCCATCCTTTGTAAGCATGGAGAATGCACACTTGAACTTTGCAGCACTTGGCAAGTTTAACTTAATTGAACAACGTTCTTCTTTCTTATTATGCATTGCTCAGTTTACCTAAAGACGAAAATATATGCAATTTCTGTTGTATTAGGGAAAGGATAATTCCTGGCAGTTGTCTTGTTTTGCTGAAAGCACTACATGAGCTCTTTATTACCAATTTCTGTCATTCTGATAGTAAATCCTTTCAAGCAAATTCCCAAATTATCTGATACACTCTATGAAATGAAATTACGAAGATGATCTACTTACCGCCACTGAAATGCAGCCATTGCTGAGGTAGAAAGTGCCTAGAAGAAATAAAATACAACTGCTTTTGTCTAGCTGACAGTGGAATGTTTTATAGTTCAATTTACTAATATCATTAAAGTCTGCTAATATGATTGAAACATTGTTTAAAAAAAAAAAGGTCGATATCATTTCCTTACGTTATCTAATGGCCATTAGGTGTGCTAGAGCCTGGTGGCTATTTTTAAAATCAGAGTCACGGCACCTTTTTGGGGTGATGGTGTACAGCCCGTTGCCTAAGGTTGTTTCTGCACAGAGGAGGCCAAATCATTCCCTGGGCGTCCCGACCCTGGCCAAGACACAGCTATAGCTCTGATGTTATACGTGACCCAGCATGTGCCTGGCTATCTGACTAGCTCTGACACTAGAGCTCGCAAAGCACCAATTTATTCAGTAGCCTGTTAAATCCATGCTGGTTTCTCCAAGGTCTGATCCAGGTGTCCTCCCTTGTGAAGAGGTTCCTCCTGAATTTGCAGAGAAGTCCTGTGGATTCCCTTAGAGCTGCCTGAGCCAGCAAGACCTTTAGCGGCAGTTCTGCCTTGTGGTACTCCTAGCTGAAAACTTTGTTGGACACTGTTTTGGGCTCCTTAGTGCGTATAGGCAGGCCTTCATTTTCCTGGAAACGTTCATGTAGTCCCAGTAGTCTGGGCAGCCCTAGCCCTAGCTATAAAGCTCCATTTCAGGTCTAAACTACAGGAAAACTACCCTACTTGTGACCATGACGTTCAAGTCCCTTAATCTCTTCATTTCCCCGGATTCGATAACCCTTGGCTGTGGGGGTTTATACTTCAGTTTAACATTCGTGCTATTGATAGATTACCTCTTCCTGTCAATAAGCTGGTGTTACCAGGTCTAGCAACTGATACTGGTGTTATTGATTACTGGGTATGATGTTTTCCCAGACCCAGACAGGAGTAAATTAGGCTGTTCTTTGGTAGCTGGCTTTGACTTGGATTTAGACTCCTTTTCTGCCCTTTAGAGGGCTGTGTAGAGGCTTTAGAAAGGAGCCATATTTCTCCTGAAGAAGCTCCTCTGCTTGCAGCTAAATCCTCCATTTGTGTTTTCCACTCCTTGCATCACTAATAAAGGGGTGTCGATGTGATTTTGGTGAAGCGTGATAGCAATAGAGAGGAGCAGAAGGATCCCGTGCGAGTGCGATGGCTTACAATTTCCCCGTCAGCTTCTCACCAAAGACGGTCTCCTGCCTCATCCTATGTGTGTTAGGAGGCATCAACATCGACTAATTCAGGTGGAATGGATCCCACGAAGCCATCTGGTCCAAGCTCTCCTTTGGAGCAAGGCCTACGTCGATGTTAGCTCTGGTTGCTCAGGGTCATACGCACTTGACTGCTGAACATCTTTGAAAATGGGTATTTCGCAACCTCACTGGGCCCCTGCTCCAACGTTTGACAACCTTCCTGATGAATTTTCTTCTTTTCTTAAACTAATAACTAATGTGAATTTCCCTCGCTACAGCCTGTGGCTTGTCATTTGTCTGCGGGATTTTGTCAGACCCCATCTGTTTTGACAAGATATCTTTGTTTCCACTTCGTCTGTGGAGAGGCCACAGCTGTTTCTTATAATGGAGATCTCACTGCTCTCTCTACCCTCCCAAGGGTAGATTGCTGTAGCAAGTTCTCCATAAGCCTTCAGTTAAACCAGATTTTTAATGGAAAAGGAGCAGAAGATGGCAGCTTTCTTCTGAAGCGAGCTCTGGCAGCGTGAGTGTGCTATTGTACTGTAGTCAGAAATTCTTGCTGATGCTCAGTCAGGGTAAAAGCAATCAGGTCTAAACCACTTGCTGCTTCCCTTCACGCCTCACTGTCCACTGGGATCAGTAAAGGCTCCTAAAAGTGCTAGGCGAAGATGCTTGAACTTATAGCTGACCTTCATTGTTATTTTATTGTTTAGATTACATTAAAAGGGCTTCCAATGGTTTTTAATTACAGGATACCAGTGACGTTATTTATGACAGGGAGCAGCCTTAAGGTAGTTCTGTGCGGTCATGGTAGGTGAGCAAGGTTTTCACAAAGATCAAGAAACTCCATCTCAGCTTCAGAGGTCGCCAGGTGTTGCTCGGGGGCGCTCTGCAGGTCCCTCCTGTTTGGCAATCATTAACATGGGACGTGAGAGGAGGGCTTGAGGACAAACTTTGACTTCTGACACAAAGGAGCCAAACTGGAAGGTCAGCTGAGAGCACTGACATCTTTATGCCACTGCTGTTTAAGGCCAGGGGTTTTCCTTGGGTTGGAGTTCACGTCTAGTTGTCAAGCATTTATTTTATATTTACAGTTTAAAAAGAAAACTAAATTATATATGAAAACTCAGTACTTGTCAAAAGGCCACACATAATGGCCATAGAGAGGTCCCAGTTTTACCCTTCTCTTAAAGGAGAAAATAACTGTGATATCTTGAATGAGTTGCTATTTGTTGATTATTTTTCTTCCAGTGGCAACATCTGTCACTACAAGAAGTTAATTTTGTTCATGCTTAGTTTGGGCTTCTTTCACTTCTTTTTTTTTAAATTGAACTGCACAGCACATCTTTATTTCCAGAAGATGCTCCATACCAATATCGACATGGTGGATTCTGGGCTGGTGCTCTGATTCTGAGAACTGAGTTCTTTGGTTTCCTCAAAGCCCTAAAGAGATTTCTTTTACTAGAAAACAAAAAAAGTGTATAATGCTCTTCTGCTCCTGCTCCAGAATAGCAAACGCAAGTTATAATACCGTGGTTATACTGTTGCTTTCCTCACTGTGATGAAAAGTAGTTTATGGAGAAAAATTCAGAGTTAACCTCTGAATTCTTCTAACTGTACTGTGACTAACTTTTTTAAAAGTCTCTGTCTCTTCCTTGCTTCTTCTCCGTGTTTCTGCCAGGAAGGTTAACATCCCTTGTTCCATTAGCCACTGCCGTTATTCGGAGGTTTACACTTAAAAGCTTTCCTCATTTGAACTCCCACTCCAGGGAGTGGCATTTTTCCAAAGAGAGCGCTGCAATGGCCCCAGAAGTATTATTAATAAATAATACAGTTCAAAAAGCAACTATTTGCCATATGATATTATTATTGCTTTTTCACTTTTTCATTGCATTAGGCTAAATCCAACTCTAATACTATGTTCAAATGCTGTACTACAGCAAATTGCCTTTTTTCCTCTTATCTAAAAGGAGACTAATGCAATTATTTATTGCTCCAGTTAGCAGCAACTCAAATTAATCACCTGATTTTTTCATGTTTTTAGCAGAAAGCTACAGATTGCATCCTCATCCAAATCTTAGCATTTTGCAAACGTAATCTTACCCAACCTAGTTATAAACATTAATCAAATGTTCGTCTGTTTGATTTATAATATCTGGTGGACTATGTATTGTGCTGTATGGGCAGTTGTAATGAAGGATGTGTTGACAATATCATCTCCATTTTTGAATTTTCTGTGCAGCTATCACATTTTTTCCAACTAATTTATCAATTTCTGTGAGTACATTTTTCATGAGCAAATTAGTAGTAAGTCACTCGTTTTGCTTATTAATTATTGGGAATTCCCGATGTATTTTGACTAGACATAAAAGTCCAGATGTCTCTATTCTTGCTATAATCAGTGGAGAGATATACCTCAGTTAGAGGCTGATTCATCTTACCTTTCTTAAAAGCCTATCTTAGCCTGTGATGAACTGTCCTTCAGAGGTGCCTGTCTCCCCGGTCGCTGTAGGGACAGCGACTAAGCCGTGTGCCTGACACAGACAGCTAAAAAGAGAGAAGAATTCCACTGTCCGTCTCCATATGTGCTCTCTAAATGTCGTCACTTAAAGTTCACTGCTTCCATCCATTAGTGTAAGAATAACAAATGCATAGCAACATGCTGAGGCACAGTTATTTTAAAATGTTACTGAAAATTTAGGGAAAAATAAGATGCAAAATTTGCCCCTCTGTAATACCAGTCAACCAACAAATACTTGATAAGTCTCAGAGTCCTAAAGCTTCATCTTTCGGTACCCTTCCCTAATTTTACCAGGCCCTACACTGGAGAATGGTCTGTGTTAACCCCTTGCATAACTCCATCACAGGCATCTTTCAACATGAATAACTAGGCACAACAGCTGGGAGGTCAATCGAAGAAAGAAGCTATAGTAGGGATGGAGGCAAGCCAGGCTTGTGCATATGAATTTCTTTTTCTTATGCAGAAACTACAGGATCTGACATTATTAAATGCTCAGCTAAATAATGACTTCATAGCTCAATAAATAAATCTTAATGTGGAATCTGGAGTCACAACACTTAAATTAGAAATTAAAAGTAGTATGCTAATAGATAGTGGAAATCATATGAAAATATATACTACATCTCTATGAATACAAAATAATTTCCCCATGACTAATGATATTACAATGAATACCAGCTGAATTAATAGCTATACAATATTTAGTGTAGGGAGTTATTAATGCAGCAGTCATTCATTTGGCAATTTCTAAAGTTTAGCTCTTTTGGGATATAAGCACAGAAGTTACCTGAATATTAAACAAATATATCTCCATTTCTACTGGACATAAAATTAAGTACAAAATATGTGGGTGGGAAGGATATTAGTAACAACATACAGCAAGTACTTAAAGATTATTTGTTCATTTCAGACTCACTGTAATAATATTAATCATGCTGAGCTCTTTTGGCATTAATGTAGATGCAGTACGTAAATCTGCTGCAGGTCTTTTGCAGTGTCGCGTTGTTAAGCGCCTCCCCACCTACAAACATTTCTTTTCTTCACCAAAGCACTGCGAGAAGGCAGTTCTCGCGTTTGCCACGTGTATGAGCGGCCAACATATGCAGCTGCAAGTTTCTTCTATGCAAACAAAATTAACCTCTCCACTGGAAAAAATAAAATGCTCAGGAAAATGGTTTGTCTTGTTTTCCTTGGAAAACAGTGGCAAAAAGCAATACGCAAGTGATCTGCTCATTTTAGTCCGGTTCCATCGGAGGATCTATTTCGAACAGGCTTGCGGTAAGCTAGGAGGTGCAAATTACCAAAGCGTGTCTGGGTGCCCCAAAGCATGTCTAGGTGCCCCAAAGCTAGCTCTTGTAGCTTGGTTTACTGTCATCTGCATCCTTCACATTGACAGCGTAGCCTGAGTCGGTCTTCGTCAGTACCCCGGCGAGCCCGTTAGAGAAGTGCTCAGTATTAGTAAGGCAGAAGGGGGTAAAACGGCCCTTACCAACGCTGGGCGCGGGGGCACGAGCTAGGACTGGTCGCGCAGAGAATCAGTCCCGGCTCTCTTACGCAGAGAAGACTGAGATAGCACCAAAAGATGGAGGTAAGTCAAGATCCTGGAAAGGAGACAAAAAATGAGGGAGAGCTGTTGTGCTAGTCATTTGTTTTGCACAGGTGTTTGCTTAACTTTATTTATTTTTTCCTTTTTTTTTTCTCCCCAGGAAAACGCTTACCCGTTGCTGCATCCCACATCCGACTTTAACAACGTGTGCTTTGTTTTGCCTTGTTTGTTTTCTCCCGCAGAGCCGAGTTCCCATTACGTAATTTCCTTAAAGGCCTTTAACAACGCAGGCGAGGGAGTGCCCCTGTATGAAAGCGCGACCACCAGGTCCATGACAGGTGAGCTGGAGATGCCCGTCCGTATTCCGTCCCACGTCTCTTAACGTTAACCTTACAGACGGACACATCAGGCAAAACGTTTTGGCCAAGGCAATGGAAAAAAAGAGCTGTGCAACCCCCAAGTCCCTGCTAGAATAAATCTGGGTCATTTTCCACTATATTATAACTGAACAGATAGAATGAATTAATTACCCTTTCCAGAAGTTTGCTCGATGTTTGGGTTTTTTTTTTTTTTTTCCCAGCAGCTGTGAAATCATGGGATGCTCACAAATGCTTGCTCGTTGGGGCGGTTTGGCTTGGGAGAAGCATGACTCCCAGACAATTTAAATATCCAGAGATCAGGTTAGAATAGCGGCTATTAAAGTGAGTTACACCCGGATGTAATTATTTTCTGTGTCTTTTATTTTTAAAATATTTTAAATTACAACGAAGTAGTTAAACTACCACCATACACATTAAAGAAGCACTCAGGTAAGATTAAGGAACAGATTGATAAGAATTACCTGGCAGGAGAAGGCTTACAGGAGAGTTTAGCCAATGCTAACTGAGAAGGGTGCTTTTAGGCAGCAGGTTTCCACAAATGCCTTGTTGGGACAGCAGCAAAGTTATAAATTTAGAATTAGTGTTGTACAGCAGTGTCTTCTGGACTGCCTCGTTGTTCTGCTGTAATCACTGGTTGAGTCGATGGGACTGATGAGGGACTAAAAGTGCAGAACTGAGAAAAAAATGTGTTTTTTCCTCTGGAGTGATACCATCATTTGGTGAAGTTTTTTTCTTGTGTTTCACCCAGTGTGTTCAGAGCTTCCTGAAAAGGGGAGCTGTGTCACTGAGAGCAAAAGGAATCGCTGACCGTCTGACTTGGGTGGATCATGAGGAATAAATACACCAAATGGCAGTTCAGTGGCTCTGAAAGGGAAAAAACCCATCTTTTCTCCATATATTTTTGTGAAGTATTCCCATAAGAAATCTTGGAAAGTCAGAAGAAGGAAAAAAGAGATTAATTACACAATCAAGGGCAACTGTGACAAATGTATCATAGGTGTCCGGGAGCTACTGCCTTCAAAATTGCTAATTTTACTTCTTGTCTAGAGACTACAGAGGTCGTTCTTGCTGAGCATGCCAACAACATCTATGTGTTAACAAATCTTTTTCCAGTGAGTTTTCCTCCGGATCCATAGGGGTTTTTACAAGCCTTTTGTCCCTTGTTTGATTATGTTTAAATACTACCTGGCCTGCCTGTGGGATTTGATTTTATGTGCCTATATAAAGGAAATGATATCCAGGTGTGGAAAAGGTAATCGGGGCTCGGGCTTGGCTTTGGGGAAGCGTGCGCAGGAGCTGCACCTGGGCGCTTCTCTTGCTTTGCCAAGAGCAGGTCTCACGAGGAGAAGCACCACCTCATCGCTGCCCCTCGGCAGTCCGCCGCCGGGGGCAGGCGTGCAAGAGCGTTCAGCAAGCGCTTCCCGCGACGTGGGGAAACCGCTGTGACCGCGTGCTCCAAGCAGCTGCCGAGCTGCCCTGCCCCAGGCACGGAGCAACGGCGTATTCCTGTGTCCCTTTAGCATTTTGCATAGACGTATTTTGGTACTTGGTTGAGTGTAAATATTGTGTGAGCTGAAGTTGTGTAACATGCAATACCAGCAAAACAAATTTTCTAAAGAGAGCCAAAAAATATTTTTCGTCGAGAGATTGCAGCTTCCAAACAACAGCTGTCCCTGCATAAACACTGGCAAATGAAACTTCTTTGGAAAATGGAGGAAGTATTTAGGGACCTATTTTCAGACACCAGTGGATTATAGACATTTCACTCTTTCCCAGTTCAGTGATGACATGCTTCAGAAACTGAATTATCTTGATTGATTCAGTCTAACCATTTATTTTGCTAAACCTAGCCTCTTTTCATAATCTCCCGTGCCAGCCTTCAGTTTTCAATATGGGAACAACTGGAGAACAGAGCTGCAGTATTTGCTAAAACGCGAGCTTTAGCTCCGTTCACGTTAACTTCCATCATTAGTTACGTGAGCAAACGCAGAAACAAGAATTACTCACGTTCCCAACTTTACAGGCAGTTCTGGAAAATTTCAGTTCAGAACAAGAAACTGGGAACTTTCAATCTTGTAGAAGACTGATTCACCGGCAGTAGGCAACAAATGATCCAGCTGCCCATCCCTCGCCATGCGGAGCGGTGGTTTGGTTTCCTGAGCACCAGGACAAGCACCAGATTGCTTCGTTTTCTTCAGCATTCATATTCACGTAAAGAAGCTTCTGGTGAAAGAAGCAACAAAAGAAATTGGTTGAACTAATGGCTTATTGTACATTGTAAACATCCTTGTCTCCTCTGTTTTCCACTCTGGAGGCTGTGGCCTCCTGAAGTTCTAAATAATGAATTACAAAATCAAAACAGAAGTGATCAAAGAGTGTCAGAAGTTTGAAGTGCACATGGAGCAAACAAACTGTAGCAACTGTCAGTGAGGAAATTAGCAGAATCATTTTTGCTTTGATTATTTGCTTAGCACATTATTTTAGGGGAAACAAAAACTTTTGGTGTACTTTTGCTGTATTTTACGCATTGCTGTTGGAAATTGTATTTAGAAAAATCACAGCAGGTAAATAATGAGTCAGTAAGTGTAATTTTAAAAGATAGGACTGAGATTGTCCATAGATGCTTAAACCTTGGCTAAGGACAGAAGTATCTAGACTGAACAGAAAAAATCTGTGGTTGCTATGTGAATTCCAGCACAATTCAGACACAATGTGAAGACATTGTAATTTATACAATAGCCACTGTCATTTTCATTTAGAAGGAATAACTGCAATACAAGGAGTGATGGTGCTGTAGCTGCCACTGCCCATCCTAGCCCGGTGATTAGAGTAGACACGTAGAGGCTGGGGCGTATGAACACCCCCTTTCTGAGAAGACTCATATTGCTGTCTCTTATGTCGGAAGTAAATGCCTTAAGCACTGGTCTACAGACTCTTTGGGGGTAAGAAAAGAAGGGGGTTCTTCATTCTTCTGAAGCAGAGCCACAGAAAAGCCACGAGCGTGAAAGTCATTAGGGCCAAACAGCGTGTAGATCGGAAGATTAACTCTATAAACGAGCGGTTTGGCTACTTGGCAAAGAGAGGTGAGAGATGAGATTTTGTTTTAATTATTTTGATTTTTCTATCCCGTGACTCTGGATTAGAGCTAAACAGTCTAGGTCATTCTCTGCTCCCAGAAGGTCCCTCCTGTTCGTCATCCTGTGTGACCCATAACTTTGTTACTCTTAGTTGGAGAGTCACTCTTTTGCAGCAGGAGAGTTGGAGGGTTCCCTTGCCCAGGCTGCTCTGTCAGCAGAGCACCTGTTGCAGGACTGGTGCGTTTAGGTCTTCTCAAAAGGTCTCAAACCTTCTGAGAAAGGTCTCAACTCTAGAGAAAGTCTCAAGCCAAGGTCTCCATTCCTGAATATGTCCTCGAGTCACTAGCCTACTGAAAGACAGACACCTTCACATACTTGTAAAGAGAGTGAGCCCTGCTTATGGAGGGGGGCGTGTTGTCAAGGAGGTGAAGTCCAGATAATCTGGTCTTCAAGTGAACTGAACCAGCTGGTTGTGGTTACGCCTAGCCTAACCTTCAAGTACTTAGCTAAACTGGCTGGTGTTGGAACAGTCTGCCAAAGCCATGTGCTGAGTCTGGTTCTTCTCTCGTGCCACCCTAACTCAGAGTAACTGCAGGTACAAAGAAATGGAAGGAGAAGAGTTATCATGGAGTTATCATGCCAGCCTTAGTTAACTGCATGCGTCAGCACACAACTCAGAACTGAACGCATGGAAATGAAATGAAACGTTTGCAACTGCTTCTGTAATAAAACCCACCAGAATTTGCCCCATCTGTTATACTAACATCGCATAGTACGGCATTGTGCCATGTGCGTGGACCGTGTAGTATTGCGTTCAATCTCTTGCTCTCCGAAGGCTATCTGATCACGGATACATGACAGAAGGACAGTGCTTATTCCTCAAGGAGAAAACCTACTTGAAGATGAGAAAGATACTCCACACATCTATACCTGGATACATACATTTATCATGATGACGCTATTAAATCAAGAATTGCAAGATGTTCATTTTAATATTGAAATTTTTATGTTCTGTTTTGCCTAACAAATGTTTAGGCAGATGCAGGGAATGTTCCTCTGAAGAGCCTAAAACAACAAAGGAGGCTGCAGAGAAAGAAAAAAGTATAGGTAACTCCTACACACACGAGTGTGTGTCATGTCTATAAAATCAGACTTGAGGATGACGCACTCTCTACTTTGTAGGCGTTTCTAATAATGTGTCGTTCATGTGCTCTAATTATTTAAGAAATTGTACATCATTTTAAGGAGAAACTCTGCATTCTGATTTCATCTTGTGCGAAGAAAACAAAGCATACATGAAAGTATTTGGTCAAGTTTTGAAAAAGAGCACTTAGTGCTGGTTAGTTTTATTATAGTAATGTAACTGAAATGTTGTTGATATGTTTTCATTTTGCATTAATGCCTTTCTTTCTGTTCTTCTCATGTTCTTCCTCCTCATTAATGCCATGCATTTAACCCATTGTGATGTGTGCCCCTTGGTGGCTGTTTTGTGTTTTGTTTTCTTTTTTTTCTGTTTAACTACCTATTCATTTATTTTGGAATGCTCATTTGGTGATGTATGAACCCAGACCCCATTGATCCATTAGAAGTTGATTTTTATCCTTTGCTTGATGATTTCCCTACCTCAGTCCCAGATATCTCCACCCCCATGCTCCCACCAGTAGGTGTCCAGGCTGTTGCACTTACCCATGATGCAGTGAGGGTCATCTGGGCAGACAACTCTGTCCCGAAGAACCAAAAGACTACTGAGGTTCGCTTTTACACTGTCCGATGGAGAACCAGCTATTCTACAAGTGCTAAATACAAGGTGAAATTTTAACATGTTATGAGTTGATGAGCTATTTGATGTGTTCCTCTTTTATTTGCAAAGACTCTAAACCGACTTTTAGGAACTTCCCTCAGCCAAAATTCCTGTTTCAGTCAGGAGGAGACTAGCCTGCCTATCTACTACCTGGTACAGCCCTGTGTATTTGTTTGTTTGGTTTGATGAAAATGCCATATTTTAATTCCACATGCCAGTTGTTGAAAGTTTTGAGCTTTAATCTTTACCAATTAGATTTAAATTAGATAGTCACAGGTGTGATAGCACAGCAGTGTAGCATGTATAGGAAGGCATAGCAATTTCAATACTACTACACCATATGGAAATTTGACCCATATTAAATAATCCCCTACAGCAAAAATTAAGGTTAGTTTATCAGAAAACTTCTGAATCTGAAAGTCTGTGACAGCAGCAGGGGTATACTACTTTCTATATGTGCATTTTTTTCAATTCCTAATGTTAATAAAAGCAGTGTTAAACCAGGTTTGGTACAGCAAAGAGCTATGGTGAGACAGGGAGTGGAAAGGAACAAGCATGGAGTTTAGACTTTTTTTGTTCACTTGTTTTTGAAAAATAAGCTATCTTTCTGCACGCTATTGTCAGCTTTTATATTGCGTCTCATATAATATCCTCCTGGCCCACAGTGAGCATGTCCTTCCTGCCATGCCCTGTCATAAGAGTTGTCTTCTCTTGCCTGCTGGATTATATTGATCCATACTCAGTTGTTTGCTATGGATATATTTTTATACTGCAAGTGGATTCCCCATTTTTGACTGATTTCTATTCTAACATCAAGCTCATACAACTGCTTTTTATTAGGGCTGTAGAACAGGCCGTGCTCTCTACAGCGCTGTGGCTCCTTAGATTCAAGCCTGCTTTACATGTCTAAATATAAGCTGGCCTTTCTAAAACCCAGAAGATGGCTATTTGCCTCTTCCAGGTTCAAAATACTTTTACATACCTGCCTTGCAAACTCTAATTCCTAGTTCTCAGCTAATTTTTGGAAGATGCGAGGATGAAAAGGTGGTGTTGCCTTCAATCCCTTTTCCCAATGCAATTTTCCAGCTTGTCACCCATGCACGTCTCCTGCCAGCACGGGGGCTCGCTGGCACTCAGCGCGGTGCTTGCATTGGCCGTATGCCGCCGTAACTATTGATTTCCGTTGCATTACTCCTGATTTGCATTTATGTTAACTGAAAGGAGACTCAGGTCAGCTGTCTTTTTGCTGCAGGTGCTGACCTACCGTATAGATTTTAAATAATTGTTCGTCCTTCCAAGGAAAAAGTGTTCTTGCCTCAGTCTTACACCTGTTACCATACTTCTCGTAGCCTCAGATCCTGAAGTGATGAACAGCAATATTAGACTTCTTAATAACCATAATTTTGTGTACTCGTGCAGCATGTACCTGGGATTTGTTAACAGTTGTAATAAATTCTCCTGTAATTGAGGATTACAGAACAACGCAGTGTGATGTTTGGAATACCAGAGCTTGATCTGACTCTTATTCAGAGACGGATCTCCAGAGGGCTTTGGATCAGGCTTCTATAGCCCTTGTATATACGTTTGTGTTGAATCTCCAATTCTTTTCAGATTTTTCCCATTAAAGTTTACCATGACTTCAAAAATGTATATCAAATCTAATATAATGAAGGTTTTAGCCTTTCCCATTGAAGTAAAAAAAAATTATAAATTTAACTTTGCCCTGTCAACTTTACTTTGTAAAAACTGGCCCAAACAGGCATAGCGCGGCTTTATTAAAGGTACTTGTTACAGTATATATCCCCTTCATCGCCACGTGATATTAACTTCAAGGATGTTTGAGACTATTGAAATGCTAATATTTAGTATAGAGCAAAGAATTCAAAGAAAAACACTCAGCTGGAGATAAATAACTTTCTTTTTACAAAAGAGGAACTAGTGTCTTTATGTTCCGCTAAAGACTATTTTGTCCAGGAGTAGACTCAACCTCCACTGTTTTTTTCTGTGAATTTTTCCTGATCGTGTGTAATACCTGAGCACTTTCATAGTGATGATTATCAAATTTAGTTACCCTTAATCGTGCTGAACAGTATTTTATGCCACAGATCATTTCATTTCTTCCAAAATCTACTCTAAGGAGAAAATTGTTATTCATTATTTTGAAATCTGGCTTTTAGTTGAAGAATAATTCCTGTAAATGCTAACAGGTAGATTTTTCCGTCATTGTCCTGGCTGAGTAGTTTATGAATACTTAGGTTATAAGTACTGTCTTTGCTTCAGTAAGACTTTTTATGAAGAAAGGCACTGTGTTGGAGTCGTAGCACAAATAAGTTGCAAAACTGCTCATTTCCAAGGACTAGGAGCTTTAGCTGAGTGTGAAGATGATAAAATCTAGTAGTGCATTAAGCCTTCCTGTTAAGTAGTATGCAAAATATCTGTCAGAACACTCGTGATAAAGCAGCATACCATGCAGACATACGTTGTATATTCATTAAAGTGTCTCAAAAGCAAATTTCTCGCACTTCTCTATGACAATTATTACTTTATTCTGTAGTGCCTTAGAAGGTGGATGTACCATTTTTAATAAGGGTTCATTAGTTTATTTTGACTCATTTGATTTGATGATTACTATCAGAACGGCAGTGCTGATGAATACCAGCAAGGTGCCTGGTTCCAAACTTCTTTCAAAGTGGGAACATCGACTCGGTCTTCTGATGGAAAGTCATTTATATGTTGTATGAGAATATCCAATATGCTCTTCCCTTCTATAGTGTGAGTCCTTATTCAGTAAACTTTAGGTCAGTAAGTCCAGCAATATTTAAAACTGTGGAGCACCTTTAACTGACTTTACTGCAGGTGACACTGGGGGATTGGACACGAGGCTCTGAAGCTTGGAAAGCGCGGCATTGCTTTCATTCAGTTGTCAACAGTTTGTCCCATAATTTTCTTCTCGCTTGTCTCCTTTGATACTAGTGCAGTTTTTCTCAAACTGTTCCTTACTACGGGCTGAGGTGAAAAGCTAAATCAGCTAAATACAAATGAACAACTTAATATTCATATCAAACTCGAGATGTTTCACTGTTCATAACAAATTGTGGTGAGGCAAATCAATAATATGTTTCAAGTATAATATACAAAAAATTATATTTAACCGAGCAAAAGTGTTTTCTGAATGCAAAAATACATCTTTATCCATGTGTCCTGGGACATATTTTAATCTTTCATAAATATGTGTTAACCCCAGGAGCTGGAAAGCCTTGGTCAAGACTGTTAATAGAGGCTCCGCTGAGCCTCTGCTAAGAATCAGTAGATGTTAAAAACATTTTGTATTTGAGAAAGAACCCATCAAAGAGGCTGAAAATGAATGTTTAAGTTATGGAATTTTTTCTTTTTTTTTCCTCAAGTGGGCACAGATGAAGGCCATGGTGTTAGCTTTCAATTTGCATTTGAAAAAAAAAAAAAAACGCGTCGCAAATTACTTTGTCTGGGGAAAGAGAAAGAGAAAGCATCACAGTAATTTATTTAACTGCCTGAATTATAGGCACCAAGTTTAGTATCATATTTATGGTACTAAAAATAGTTCCATTAAGGTACGCGGTGGCGATAGACCTGTTCTGCTTGAAAAAGGCATTCTTTGGGACTGCATTTTGCTTAATTACAAGCAAAAAGAGTGACTCTAAAGATGTTTTTCCCTGCTTCTCTTTGCAGTCGGCGGATACGACAGCTTTGAGTCACACCGTGATAGGCCTTAAGCCAAACACCATGTACGAGTTCTCCGTCATGGTGACCAAAGGTCGGCGGTCGAGCACGTGGAGCATGACCGCACACGCCACAACCTATGAAGCAGGTGCGTGGAGACTTGCTGATTTTATTGTTGTTATTATTAATTGCATACATTAGTGTGTAAATCAGTAAAAAGGAACTGTCAGGTTTTGAAACTCGGGGAATACTTTGCCCCATAAATACCGTATACGACTTTTGATGTTAAAGATTTAAAACAGTTTGCAGTTTTCAAAGAAACCGAAGATCAGGTGAGAACAAGAAGAAGAAAGTCAAGTGAGCAGTCTTTTCAGCCTGTACATTATTTAATGCAAAGACACAATTATCTACTCTGTAGAACATGTTAACTTGTATAAAAGCCCTTCTGACTGATCGGGTAAGGCATCTTTCCTGTGCTTAGTGCCTTCATACATCTATATTTAATTTCCAGCAAACAGCCGTTATTAATATTAACAATATACTTACAATAAATAAATACGCTTTAAAGATTTTATATAGCTGCGATTCTCAAGTGTTCCTGTGGTATTTTTCAAGTTGAAAGCTATTACCTGAAAGCTGCTTCGCATTCTGAAGAAGCCTAAATGCAATTTTGATAACAGACACCAGATGCACATTACATGTAACACTGATTCAGTGGGATAAAAATATTTGAAAAGGGCTGGAGACGATGAGACGATGCTTTCCAAAACTTTTTTTTTTCTTTCTCTCTTATACACCTACAAAATAACGGCAGTAGGGAAATAACATGCCTGGGCTTTACTTTTAGTTACTCTGTAGGCATGAATGGTACCCCGAGCACAGAATTCCCTGGGCTGTCTTTGAGAAAGGCTAGTGTTCTCCATTAAATTTACTGTACATTTAGGATACGCTATTGAGGCCCTTTTGTGAAAGCGCAGAGTAGATTGAAGTAACTCCGCTGAACTGCCAGACCTCAGCAGCAGAGAGCAGCAGCCCTTAACAGGGAGAAGATCAGGAAGTCTTTGCTTGCTCTGTCTAATTCTAGCTGTGCTCCACAACCCTGGCTGCCTGCCTTTTTATTCCTTTCGGTAGCCGCATCCCATGCTTCCAGCCTCTCCTCTTACAATTGAGGCTGTATACTGCAAAACCAGTAGATTTTCCACAATCTTTGTGATTTCCTATGTATCATGATATATTCCCTTGTAGCTACCAAATAAAGTCTGCTGGTAAATATATATTCTTTTTTTCATGAGAACCACAGTACACGCCAGTTAATTAACTCAGGGAGTATATGTGTCCTTAGCTTTTTTCATGCAATTGCAATGCAATTATCTGAGCTTGATGGAGCAGCTCTGTTAATTAAGGGCATCCTGCATTGCTGATCTTTATTGCCTATTTTGTACCCATTCTGCATGCTGAATTTCCAGTAACGTTATTTAAAAATGTTCATATCAACATCAATGTAGAACTCACTAGAGGTTGCTACCATGGGCCAGGGAGAATTGTTACGGCCATAATTCAAAAGCAGCTCTCAGAGCTAAGTCCCTTTCTCTGATCTGCCTGCACAAGTCTTACTGATATGAGAGGTGTTAATGAGTGCTAAGGGAAACAGCTAAAGCTTGGATTTTTCTCATGGTATCTTATGTTCACAATCTGCTGCAAGCAGAGCTCAACTTCAGCCATTCAACAGGACTCATGAGGCAATCAGCAGAATGGAAAGCCTATGTTACAGGAGGAGACTTAACCAACTTTAGTAGTTTAGCCTCACAAAAGTCAAAAAACTAGTAAGGGAAAGGATTAGCGCGTGAAAACATGTCAAGAGATCAAGTATCAGAGAAAGAAAAGCAGTGTGTAAGGTAAAGATGCTGTTTGTGTATGAATAGATGGATGCACTTAGGTAGAAATACAATCATATACGTGATACTGGAGAATACTGGAGAATAGACTTAGTAAAAGTAAAGAGAAGGAAAATTTTACTTTTAAAATCAAGCTTGATTAGTTTATGAAAGGGAAATCACTGGCAGTTCCCTGAAATAGCAAGCAGTCCAAGATGTTTCTTCCAGCTGGGGTGGAAGCTGAGGAGCCTTTAAAGGCAGCACAACCCTCTGGAGGCCTCTGGCGTAACACAAACTTCCCTAGCGCTGGGGATCATGTCCTGCTGTGCATTACCCAGGCTCAAGAGGCTTCTCGAAGGGCTACGGATTTTGTTTTGGGGCCTGCCTGCTTCCAGCTACTAAAGATCCATTCAGCTAAGAAACTCAAGATGACAGGGCTGAAGCTAGACATTGAGAGTCCCAGTGGTGCTGGCTCTGGACGTACAAGACCAAACATGCTGTCCCAGCACATACTGTCAACAATCTACCATGGCCAAAAAGCCATGAAGAGCTGCCCCAAAGAGCATCAGCTGGTGAGCCATCACGTCCTTAGTAATATACCATTGGTAGGAAGAACATTCGTTTTCCTTGTATGTATGTCTTGGTTGCTTGGGGATTCCCCTTCTGAAAAGTTCAAGTCTCCACCTCTGGAGGGTGTGTGTTTGCTTTAGATTGGGCTGGTTTAGCTCAGCATAACCCAACTGATTTTAAAAGCAATACTTCATAGAATGGCTTTGGAGCAGTTCTTCAGAGGTTCAGAAAAGTTATCGGGTAGGACACGGATGACGTGATGCTCGTACGCTGTGTTCTCCGTGCTGTTATGTTATGTATACACTCTAAGTTATCAGCGGCCTGTGTCAAACCAAATAAATGAACAGTGAGCCCAGCGCCAATATAATACTCCTCACTTACATTTTTTTTAAATAATTGCCAGTTTTTCTTTTCTCCTTCACAATCTTAGGAAATTGTCTTAAAATATCTGAGACACTGTGTAAGACCTCGTGGCCAGCATATCATATAGCAGGGTGCAAAGTAGACACTCAGTCTAAGTCACACATTGACTCAGAAATCCAGCCTTCTGTCTTTATAGAGTGAATAATACAAAAGCTAAGAAGTTGTTATCAAGTCCAAAATGTCCAAAGTTGAGCATGTATTTAATAAACGTACACAATTGCATGTGGTTTTGTATGGGTAGGTACCTAAAGATGTTCTTAATAGAGAGTCCACAATATTATTACTGTTTTTAAATGTATTGGGCTCTTAAAGTGTATTAGATATACTTGGAGACCTCAGGGATAGTTTAGATATAAGGACCAACATTAGCTATAGGAGGAGAAGTGCTATTCACCAAATCCTTATGTATCTACACTTAGTATGATTTTGTAGAAATCATGCATTACATATTTGAAACGCCTCTAAGGATCCCTGCATTTGAAAGGATCTAAGAAAGCGGTAAATGCGTACTGCATAGTCCATTTTTGTTACAGTATATAAGGAATTCAAGGGAAAGTGAATAACTTCTTTTTCCAATTATTTTCATTCTTTTCAGCTCCAACCTCTGCACCCAAGGATTTGACAGTCATTACACGGGAGGGGAAGCCCCGAGCTGTCATTGTCAGCTGGCAGCCACCGTTAGAAGCCAATGGAAAAATTACTGGTAAACATTTACATTATTCTCTATCCACCTTTTTATTTTACTGTTCTCATCATTCATTCCTTATTTTCCTGGAAACATCTCTGTTTGTTTTCAGAATGCTATTTGATCTGACGTTATTTTATTTTTTCTAACTTTTATCAGCCGATTTGATCTAGGAGTTAGGTGAGTTAGAGATACTGCAAGATTTAAAACTCAGTGGATATAAAGTTTTTATTTTTAAATACTAAGAATACTAATATAAGTTAAAAATGCAGCATTTTAAGCAAAGGTTTTGTGGTATGTGCTGCTCAATGGTAATTAGAAATGACTAATAAGTAGTTTGTTTGGCAATAATGCACTGTGTAATATACATAATGATAGGTTGCTTGGTACTGCACATAATGGTAGGATTTATTGGTAGATACTTAGCTATACAATAACAATTTAAAGCAATGATGATCAGAAAAGAAACTAATATTGACTGACAAGAACTGAACTTAATGGATGCTTCACAATGACAGATTTTATTTTCCAAAATATTGCATATAACCTTAGCATCTAATTAAGACATCCATTACAAGCCCATAATGTTAATTTAGTATGAAAAATATAGTCGAGTTCTATCTGAGATTTTGCATTTAAATGATCACTTTAGGCTTTAATAGGCATCTCCAAAGCATATAATTATTAGGAGAAATATTGTTCAACTTCAGAAATGTGCACATTATGGCCTCATTACTGCAAACAATTGGCTTAGACCTAAGTTCTACAACATATTTTTTTCATGTGGGAGAAAGCGTATATACGTCACCATTACTATTAATAATCCCAGCTACACGCTGCCGACGCATTGAGAAATATAAACGTAAGAGCAGAAGTGCCTCAAAACAATGTCCTGTGCGAGCAATTAGAAGTAAAAAACACTAGATCAGATTTTTGGCTGTTTTCTGATTTCCAAGATGTAAATGACTCGGTGGTGGCACCTTTACAGAGCTTTTCCATAGAAACAGCAGTCAGCCCGAGAGCCAGCTGGGTCCCCAGATGTCAGTGCACAAACTTCGTGGTTTTAGTACTTGCTTGAAGAACAACTCTCATAAGAATTTTTTACTGCATATGAGGTCAAATGTTTCTTAGACATATCAAGCAAGGAAAATAACCCCCTGTGGAGAGTAGAAATGTCTCAAACAAATCTTCATGCCTGCAAATGCTTGAGCAAGTGTGTTTGTTTTAATATATGACAATGACTGTCATATCTTTATTTATATTAATTCAGATGTTGTATATCACGGTCAGAGAAACTGCTTACCAACCCCAAACTACAGTTCTCTAGATAAAGCCCTATAATGCAAAACATGCAAAAAGAAAAAGAAAAATCTTACCATTCTCATCCTAACACTACTTTTCCGTGATTAGCGTTAACTATTCATGTGGAATGAGAGTTTTGGAAAGTATGTTTGTTTCCAAAAAAGAATAGGGGAAAAGTGATAATAAGGCTTACAATTTCGTAGTGACTTAGGTCTAGGCCCAGAAGTACAGTGCAGAATGCCTGCTTGGGCTCGTCAGCGCCTGTGCTAGGGCCCGCAGCACCAGCTGCTCAACGTTGTCTTTGCATGCTACAACTATTTAGGATTGCCACTCCTGAGTAAGTGTCTCAGCCAAGTGGGACAATTTGGGTAGCCAAAGTCCTTACGCGGTCAATGGGGAGAGATCCGTGCTCGCACGTACCTGCTGCATCACTCTGGGAGGAAATATCTATCTCAACCCAATTTGTTCTCTTTAACACGCGTTGCTGTTCCTCTTTCATTTAATAGTGCTATTGTCGAGTAGGTGCCCAAGGGGACAGAAACCCTTCGTTCAGTTTCCTCTTGTGCTTGAAGGGATTCAAACCTAGTTATAGAATAAAAGGGAAATTACGGTGTTGAATAGCCTCTGGCTGGCAGAGGATGGAATTGAATCCACATGTTTTCCTGCCGGCCCCAAGTCTCCCTTTTCATTGAAGAAAAACAATAGCAAGTCTGACGGTTCCTGCGAAACTCAGCATTGTTCCTACGCGTGACGTGTTTTCAAAGCATACCTACCGGGCTGGACTTGGAGCTGATTACATGGCCTTGAGACACCCTTCAGCTCCATCTTTTGGTAGCAGCAGAGCTTAGGCAAGAGCTGGAAATCTGCTCGTGTAGGCTGGGGGGTTTTGCCAGGCAACCTTTTGGAACAGCAAGAATAGATATCTTCAAAGTCAGGCAGCTGCAGGTGCTGTGGGTCCCCAGGTGAGGTTTGGTTGCCGCAGAGGCATTTGAGACGTCGCCTACAGACGTTTCGCTTGAGAACAGGATTTTCCTTCTCTCCAAAACGTAATTTGCCAGGTGGATTACTCCTATAAACTACTCTTGTTTCCTAATCCTTGCACTTAACGTAGCCTTCAACTTTAGCTTTAAAATGAAACCGTTGGCCTGAAAACTCAAATCTACCCACGCACGCAGGCCTGGCCCACAAAGGTAGGAAGGCGTTGGAACTGGTTGTGAGCTACCGTTGAGGGTTTTAAGGTCTAGGTTCTGTTGCCTGTTTTATTTGCTAGGGAAGGACTTAGCTACTGCAGTACTTGGGGTTACCAAAACTCTGAGTTTTGGGTTCTTCGTTCTTTTCCCCCAAATATTTTCCCATCAAGTTGCCAAGAAATGTTGCCTGGCTTCTCATGAGCACCCAGTAAATGATGCGCATCATCAATGCCATTTGGTTTTATTTCAGCACTGAAACACTAAAGGCTTGTATCGTAGGGTTTATGATGGCTATCAGGCTGAATTGTGCACCTGAATTTGACAAATGTACATGTGATGGAGCATTTTAAGATGTGCTATGTGTTTTTATATTTGCTAAATCTGTTTTTTCCAGGGAATGCTCTAATCGTTGTTTTGCTCTAAAAATATGCAAATACATAATTATTGTCCAAACAGGCATTTAAACGATTTTGATCACAAGACCTGCCATTACTGCTTTTTTAAAAAGAAAGCACTAATTGTTCAGAAATCTGAATTTTATCTGCATTTCATAAAGCAAACAGATTACATGTGATTTAAGTACTAACTGAGAGACTGTGTTTATTCAGCGTACATCCTCTTCTATACTTTGGACAAGAACACCCCCATTGATGACTGGATCATGGAGTCCATCAGCGGTGACCGACTTACCCACCAAATCATGGACCTCAACCTAGACACCATTTACTACTTCCGAATCCAGGCTCGCAACGCCAAAGGAGTGGGGCCTCTCTCTGATCCGATTTTCTTCCGGACGCTGAAAGGTTTGAAACTTTGTCGTCTGGTTATTAATGATACGTAGGATTTTCTTATGCCTCAGTAGGAGCTTTGCAATTAATTCCATGTCAGCTAGAAGACATCCTACTACTTGAAACTATTACTGAGAGATAAAAGCAAAATGCTGTATACAGTAGTTGACAAAAGTAAACCACATAATGAGGCAGCAGCTATATTTTTAAATTCAATCAACTAGGGGAAAGCATTCTGACACTACCTAACTTTTGCCATCAATAATAAAGCTAATTGGATCTGACGGGATTTCTCTAGGGAGATACCTTTTCATTTTGGATCCGCTGGTGACTGCGGGAACTGGTAATGACTCACTCTCGGAGCAGCAGAGTCGGCATGCAAAATGCTGCTTAAAAACCTCAGCAAACTGCCTGAGATGCAGCCTGACTTTGCATGCGGGACATCGCGCCAGGTATTTTTTTGGTACCTGCCGTTAGCAGCTGGCAAACCAAAGCCTGGTATCTCCCCCTTAGTGACCAGTGAGAAGGAGCAGGCAAAATAGGGGCACCCATTTGGCTGGCTAGTGCTTTGGTAGATGTTGTAACAGGGCCGTTGCGTTTATAAGAGCGAGGGACCGCACATGTAGCAGGCTCCATTTCAAATTAACATGGAGAGATATTCCTCTGATATCTTCCCTGCTGCCTGTCTGCATGAAGGCCTAACATGATCTACCCATAAATTATTAGTTAGTAAGATGTAAGCAGTATTACCGTGAGTGGGAAGCAGGATGTTTGCAGCAGCTCTGCTCCTTATATTTTAACTGTCATTCACGTATTCGCACAAAAGATAAAATTACTTTAAGAAAGACATATAATTAATGAAAAAATCAAATGACATAAACAGTGAACCTGTTCTAGGAAAGTAGTGTGGCATGCAGGAAAACATTTTATTGCTCTGTCTTTTCTAGAGAAATTCCAGAGATTTGTATATAAAAATAACATCCTGGCAGAGAGTAATTGAAACTGGAGATAGGCCCAGACCTGAAAAGTTGCAACTGGAGGGAAATTCCGATTCAGATCTGTACGTGAGAGGTTCGGAATTAATGTTCTGATTCAAGCCTCTTTTTTAATCAATTATATGTGACATTATTTAAGGCAAGCAAAACGACTGAGTAATGATGACACTTGATTCCCAGATCATTTCTTTTGGGGGGGGGGGGGTTCACATGTTTATTTCTTTAGCAAGAGCAAATGTTTGCATGAATAACCGTTTGGGCTGTTCCTGGTGCCTTTGAAGGAAGGAGGAGAAACTCCCTTTTCAGTCAGTCCCTCGCACCTACCCTTAAGGAAGGGTTTCCATGATGGAGCGAGTGCTCGCCACGGCGCTGGCAGAGAGCTTGCCCTTTTTGCTTCGCGGACGTCGGTGTCTATAAAACACACTATCGACCGTGGAGGCTGGGAGTGAAAGCCTCGCACAACGGTTTCCATGAATTAGCAAGAGTCGGAAAAAAGCAAAACTATATCAATTTGTTCTGAGCTTATCACAGCCTATCCAGGTTCGCGGGACTTGCTTGTCCAAGTCGTGTTTCACTTCGAATGAATTATTGGTAAGATCCTGATTATTCATTCTCTGCTACCATGAAATGTGAAGAGAGAGCACTCGGCAAGTGCTTCATCTCTATCAGTTGGATGGTGCCAACTTAATTTCATGCTCACAGTTTGTGCCAAGAGAGGGAAGGCTGTTAGACTGAGTTTAAAATGAGTCAAAGCATCAAGATATAACCACCACAGACTAATGAGATATCAAAAGATATAGAGAGCCAGAGAGCTAACTAAACCAGATTAATGGAGTAGATATCACCTACTTTGTAATGTTTACACAGAGTACCATAAAACTCATTTGGGAAATGAATTCTAGATCAGACAACATCAACAGATACCAAAAAGATAAATCTATAATTTGTTACATCTTGTAATAGCCTACAAGGACTATGTCTAATACCCTGCCATGAATATTTAATGATATCCACCCTAAATATGTCATGTTCAATAATATTCAACGGTTTTTTGACAAATCTGTCTCTACATTTGAGGTGAAGAGACTTTCTGAAGCCTTGAGTGCATTCTGAATTATGCAGAAATGTTGGTTTCCTGCACTTAATGATTATTAACAGAAGATGTGTATGTGCCATATGGAAATGAATGCTCTGATAGCAAATATATGTCCTGATCAGAGGAAGTTTTAAACCACAGGGAACTAAATGAGCATCAAAGATCCACTAAGTCACCACTGTCTGCTTTTATATATTATAGCACATAAAGCTCCTGCTAGGAAGCCAAGCCATTACTTGTGTTAGAATTGCAATGTACGTATTTGTAGTGACTTGCCTTTGCTAATGAAAATGTAGTGATCTGTGAGAAAATAGATATGTTTAATAGTAAATAACAGTACCGCAGGAGCAATGAGTTTATGTTCTTCCAGCTCAGTTGCACGGATAATAATATACAGTCAAACGGGCAAATCCTTAGCTTATGTAAGTTGTCGTTGCGCTGTGGACTCCGGTGAATATATGACAATTTGCATCAGTTGAGGATCTGCTTTTTTAAGCTCAGGCTGGCTGTGGCTAAATCTATCACTTAAAGCATGAAGACTCTGGTACCCATTCTTACGAGCTTGGAACAAAAGCTGGGTGAAACGTGATTAACTAGCCCATGTTTTTGGCCCAAGTTATATAATAACAAAACTTAAGGTCCTTCCTGGGATTTTTCTTAGTCTTTACCAAAAAAATCTCTGGATGAATTCAGTAAATATCATATATATATATATACGCACACATATACATATATAACTACATATAAATATATATACACACACAGACACACACACACACACACACAGAACGTGCCCAAATAACATTTGTATATTTTGCAGCCTTCCATAGCATATTGCCATGGGTTTCCACTGAAATTAAAGCCCAGATCATAATGTCCCATTACGTTTTCAGTGTATAAATGGATCAAATTAAGAAATACATTAAGTTGCAGAAGTGAATACATACAATCTGGAATGTATTTGCAACTACCCAGTGAAACATGACAACTAAAGAGTGACTGGACTGGTGGCAGGCAGGATTGAGGTTTCCCTCAGTCTTTCAAACAATTTTTCAGTGATTTTTTTTCATCTTCAGGAGAAAAGCAAATCTCAGAATTGCACTTACTGAATTTACCTATGCTTTCTTCTGCCGAACCGTAGCTATTCTGAATTTCAGACGACGTTTACAAACAGACCTTAGTTTTGTGCTGAACTCCATTAAATAAAGAAAATTAACGAAGAGTATTCAGCTTGTCAGAATCACACAAAGCATTACATCAATACAGATAAAATGAAAAAAAAAAAATTGCCTATTGCATATCCTGGAAACCTATGTGCATATTACGCAGCTGTGGACATAATTTCAGGCATGACTAAAATGCTAGATCGGATGTGTTTCTAAAGGGGTGAGTGGAAAGGGAGAGAGGAAGAGAGAGAGAAAGAGGTTGTGGCCTTAGCTTTATAGCGCTCTCGGATATTGCGACCACGCTAAGATCCACAAGGAAAACTTCATCCCGGGACTTTCTACAGGACATCAGGATTAGATGTACCATTTCCGTCCCATCTCTAAAAGAGCCCTGAAATTGCAGACGATGGCGATTGCTCCCCACCCTTGGCAAGGATGATGTGGGGCAGCATTTTTAGCGCTGCAGTGCCCTCTAATGCTGTGTTGGAGCTGCGTTAGATAGCACATCCTTGCTCTTAAACGGCATAAAACGTGAACCTGTACGACCTGCCTGCTGCAAACGTTACCTACCGCTACGGCGGTACGTCGTGGCGCTGGAGGTGCCACAGGTGCCGTCTCCCTAAGAGCTCGGAGGAGGCAGCAAAGGCGGAGTGTCGTCAGGGCAGCTTGCAAGCCTCACCTTGGGTGAAAATAACTGCTGTTGCAGTCAAGGGGTTAATGCTTTTATAAATACATTTGTCCCGGGGGAAAAGACATAATCCCCGGGATGGCTCGGTGGGGAAAGGCGTGCTCCCTTAGGTGTTTCTCGAAAGTTTGAGGGAATGGGGGCACATGTGCTCCGTATCCCCCGTTATTCTTTACAGCCCTCTGAAACAGTTGACGGGGGGAAAAAAAAGTGTATAGGGATCATTTAAGGTGCTTTTCTTCCTCTGCCACTGGCACGGGAGTCATAAATGTGCCTGTCAGGGTGATGCGGTTGGATGTAAACGACTGCTAACTCAGTACCTTAATTTTTTCCTAGCATGATCTCATGATCTACCAGGGGGCTAAGTAGTAATTTTAGCAGAAATGGGGGCAGCATGCTCTGCATCTGTAAGCAGCGGTGATTGAACTTCTAGAACTCGCTCACTTTTTCCCCAGTTTCCTGTGCTTAAGTTTCTTGTATATTTTATTAAGCAGAGGATTGGTTAATGCTCTGTAATGGTAGCGATTTATGAATCTAAGGAAAATTTAATTCCCTCGCTCATGTCATAAATAGTCAGAAGTTGTAGCTGTGCAGGAGAGCTTTTAATGTATCTATTGAATTTTGAAGTCTTGTCTGGTACACTTCAAATCACACTATCTTTTATGGTTATTATGCAAAAACATGTAAATAGTTTTAAACTCCTTTTGTGCAAAGCTGAAACAAGGATGATATAAGTCAGAATTAGCTTTCAACTCGTAGGTGATGTGACTGTAATTATTCAAAGAAACAGTATCTCTCTTCTCTGTCTCTCTCTCGCTCCGTCTCTCTCTCTCTCTTTCCCTTCTGTGCTTAATTACACTTCCCAGATCGTACTGGGGTTTGAAAGAACAAGAGAGTGAGAAGACTATTCCTGTAAAGTTTTCACGTTTTTAAGAGCTCTGCTGCAAAACACAGTACAGCTTGTATTTGTCCTCTCGGTTCTGCCGGGTGGCTTTGAAAAAGGGAATGGTAAAATAACGGCCTTTCATCCTGAGCCGTCCGGCGGGAGCGCAGGAAGGCGGCCTCTCGATACGACAGCCGGCTGACAAAATTGGTGATGTGATATGTGGGCTGGCCTGCCAGCAGCTGTCAGCCTCTAATGATATTGTCTTTTTCTTGCAGTCGAGCACCCTGACAAAATGGCTAATGACCAAGGTACGGTGTCCCCGAGCTGTCCCGTTTGCTGTCGGCGTCGGTGGTGGGCGCTGGGACCGGCGTCGCTTGTCGCGCTGCGTCCTGCTCTTCACCTGGGCCGCGCACCTGATGAGGCAGCCGCTGGCGGGCTAATTAATCTTGTTAATGAAGTTCTGCTCGGCTGCGGCTGCTGCTTTGATGGGGGAGATGTAAATTTTCTGGAGAGGAAATTGTTTTGTCTCTTTTCTGAAGGACCAATTAAAATGTCAAGCTTCTTTGTATGAAATAAATTTTTAGTCTCTCTGCTGCACTTCTGCATAATTCACGTTAGGTATAATTAAGCTCAGCATAATTTTCAAGCTACTCTTGCACCCTTTCGTGGGTTAGAGATTAAAGTTCAAAAGCCTCACAGTGAGAAACTGTAAATCAACTTTTCTCTCAAATCAGCAGCTCATGTTTAGTCATAGCAAAGTTTAGTCAACTTTTCAAGGCATTATCATCACGTTTTCCAAAGAGGGAGGCATGTCTGATTAGTCACGTTTTCTCTGCTCTTAACTTACTGCCTTTTGAATATCTGTGAAGTTTGTTGCTAGAATACGTTTTCTTTTTTCACTCTAGACCTACTATTCTTAAGTCTTCTTCCAATTACAGCTAGAGCATTTTACCTTTATGAGATAGTTGCCCGAGGAGGTGGTCACTGTGACGTCTGAAAAGCTCAGAGGTAACGTTGGGAGGTTTATCGGGATTTGAACTCTCGCTTTGCGCTAGCTTCAAAGGAGAAGGGCTGTGTAAACCTCAAAGCCCTGGCTTCACTTCTGCAGGCACTGGCTTACCTCAATTTAGTGACTTGAGTTTCCTCGCAATAGATAAATTCCTAGTGAAGACAAGAAAGCATTATTTAGAAGATCAAAGTAAACTCTAGGCTCTTTCACAGGTTTTATTTCAGCCTGGAATACCCACAAAAGCTACTCAGACCGTATTTCTGCACTGGGATTTTGCTTTGTATTAGGTACCACGTATTGTCTGCTAACAAGACAGCACATCTTTTCCCCACCAGAGAGACACGTTCTTAGCCAGTTTTGGAAATGCACCCTATGATTTCAGCGTATAATTTGCTCCAATTTGGAACAGAGGAAAGAAGTAGAATTATGCAAATTATAAAATAAAAAATTGATTTTGCTCAGTATGAGCACCCAGAAATTGAAAATGGCAGGTTTGCAGAGTTAAAAAGTAACTTTTTCAAGGAGTTAAAGTGCTAGGTTATGAAGAAGCGTGAAACTGTATTGCCAATACAGTTTTCATCAATTGGCACTTTTACAATTTTTTCAAGCGGGTTGAGAAAACTTAGGAAAACACAAAGTACGATCGCCTGGTAAGCAGGACTGAAGAAGTGTTTTAGTTTTTCCAAAAAACAGGGAAAAACCGGGAGCCTGGGCGAAAGCAGACTTTGTGGGGAGCAGTTTAGCTCTTCCGTGAGCGTGTTGCTGTAGTAGCGGGACCGTGGCGCGCCGCGGTCCGGTGGCGGTGGGGTCCGGTGCCCCGAGCCTCCACCGCGCCGCGGGGGCCCTGCACCTCTCCGGGACCACGCCGGGCTGCGAGACGCTTTCTGCAGCGACCGTAGCACAACCGCCCTGGTACGTGTGCTCCGTTATCTAAGTCTGCTGCTGATGGATTGATATTGCTCTGTATTTGTTCTAGATCTTCTGCTTGCCCCTTTCCATGTGACGCTCAGAGGATTCGGGATTTTTTTGGGGATGCTCTGCATGCTACTTTTGCAATGCTAGGTGGGAGGAAAAAAAATAGGAAATGGGGAAAAGTGTTTTTGCGTTCCATAGATTGGTTTACTTACCTCTCGTAGAGGGGGAAAAAAATCAGATCCTCTGCAGATAGGCCTGCCGGTGCCTCCTTGTTCTGTGTTTTAATTAATGGGTAGAAGTAAATAAGCCTGACAGGTTAAGTGCAACCACTCTGTATGTGGTATGTGAATGCACTTTTCTTAAACAACCACTGGAGGAAAGACTTTGAGGGCGTTCTCGTTTTTTTGTGTCCATGAAAGCTTGCCCACCTTCCCGTGGTGTCCGAGCAGCCGGGGCAGCGTGCAAGCTGAGTGCCGGGCCGCGGGGCAGCGCCGGCAAGGATTGGCTCCTGCTGCCATTTGGGGGAAGCGCTTGCTCTGCCCACACCAGCTGCCCTGAGTCTCAGCACATGCTATGCTTAAAATATATATGGTTTCTCATTCATTAGCAAAATAATAAATTACATAGTGTCACAGGGGGGGATTTTAAAGTAATGTTAAGATCCGCATTTGCGCGTTTTAAAAATTATTTTGAGCCGAAACGTAGCATTGAGTGTCTAGGATAGTTGCTAAACGTCCGCTGGATAACTCGTGGTCACTCATGGTAGCAAACTAAACTACGTATTATCATGTTGCCTATAGATACTGTTCCTGTCGATAAAAATAGATATAGATACACAGAAAAGCTGCTATCGCTTTCTATAATCGGGAAAGCAGTAGGACTGTTGGCTAGCAAAATTAATAGGACAGTGACAGCTGTAGCACGAGCTGGGAATAGGGTGTGATGGTGGGCTAATGGTGGCTTCACCGGGGGTTAGAGCTCCTCCAGCGGAGACCTGTGCCGTGCTTAGTGTCAGCTTCAGCATCAAAATTTTAAAGCACCTAAATCGACATCAGCCCAGCGCTGGAATGAGGGACTGTGTTTGCTGACTTCCACCTCCAGTTATGTGTCATCGTCCCTAGGGAGAAGCCACGCGCGTGGCGCTGCTGGCCACATCCTCCACGTGGAGGATTGGCCTCGTGGCAGGTTCCCAGTTGGCCAAAGTGGCTGGAGCGCCGGGGCGCAGAGCGTTCCTTCTGTGCTCCTGAGGTCAGAACACCTGTGCCATGTAATTTGGATTATTTTAGACACAAAAAATGAAAGCTCTCCAGACTACTGGCGTTTAAAGAAACAAACGAAAACCCAGCAAACCCGAACACGGAGTTTCTCATGGGATGCGGAGCCCTTCCCCTGTAGTGGGGGCTGGAAGTTAGTGTCTGCATGTGCGAAAGGTGTTGCCTTACTGTGATTGCTCGGATAAATGAGTGAGTGACCTCAGGCGGGTTATGGGAGCAAAGACTGGAAACAGAGGCCACCTGACTGACCGCTGAGGAGCCCTCCGAGGCTTTGACCTCAGCCCCGCACGTCATGGCACTGGCAGCATTTAAGCTGCTGTGTGTCTGGGCGCGAGACAGGGAGATCTTCCAGTGCTACCAGTCTCCGTGAGAGCGTTGTTGTTACGTAAAAGTAATTAAAGGTTGGAAAACTGTCACCAGAATAATCCATTGTTCTTGTACAGCCTGAACAATGTTTGCAACCCATTTAACTGTATAAACTTGAATTAGAACTGGGAAAGATTTCAGCCTTATCTCCTATCTGCTTACAGTCTGATACGTAGGCTAACCTATGTACTCAGTGTGGTGGATGTGTATGGGAATTGCAGTCATAGTCTGTGACTTCCCAATTTCTCCAGGTGCGGTTGGCTTTGTTGGCTTGAGCCACAGTGCATATAAAAACTAAATGTGGTTCACTTCGTCTTTAGCAAGCAGGGTATGCAGAGTATGTTTTAAGCAGTATAAATCACTTCACATAATACCTAAACCTATACATAAGTACTGTATCTTTTCTGGGTAGTCATAATATGCTATATTGGAGTCTTTGTTAATGTGGTATATAAGCAGGAGAAATTCCCAGCCCTTTGGGGTGTCTTTTGTAGATATCTAAATTCAGTTTCCACTTCTATGTTACCTTGATGACCAATTCTAATACGTCGAAGTCTGAAGTCTTCACTTTTCTTTGATCTTTAGGTAACTCTATTAAAGATGAGTCAATGGGACCAGGTGTCACCATAGCTGTACTGCAAGCAGAAGCATTAACATAAACAGAATCAAAGTTTCTAAAAGCTCATTTGCCTCAGAAATCATCAAAGCTAATTCTTCAATCACCTAGGGCCTGATCCAATGCCTACTGAAGTCAGTGGGAGCCTTTTCAATTACTCAGTGCATTGGACAAGGCCCTTAGGGCCATCTCTATCACAAAGGTAATTCTTATTGAGTGACACAAATTAACTCTTTCAGGTCATCTGTCTCGAACTCTAGCTCAGGGCCTCTGAGCCATGTAAGCAAAAATCCATTTACGTGGCAGCAAAGCACGTAAGGGTGTAGGACATGGGAGGGGGTTTGGGGAGAGACACTGAGGCTTCAGGGTACGAGGCAGTGTAATCTCAGAGGGCCCTAGATGGATGCGGAGATAAAAAGGACAGTGCAACCATGGTAGTCCTGAGGTGCAAAAAGGAGATGAGAAGAAGAGAGTAGAGTTTGGGGGCAGCTTCGGAGGGTTTCTGGGTGCAGAAACCCTCTGAAATGTGCTCGCCGTTCCTGCAGCTCCCTGGGACAGTAAGACTACCAAGAAGGGACTGCCTCTAAAAAAGGAAAGGAGGCCATAGAGATTCCCACCTGGATTGCTTAATCTTGCGCTGGAGGTCCAGGCAGAGCAGAGCTGGTGGCTCTTGGGTGCCAGCTTTTCTAGGCAGCTGCCTGCCCAGCACAGTGCCTTGCACGCTCTGCCTGCCTCGTCTGCCAACGAAGGCAGAATCGCTCCCTTTAGCAGATTATCTAGTGTTTTGTCATTGACCTTTCAGTCTTGGAAAGGTTGTTGTGAGGTCAGCCTGTTTCTCAGATCCCAGATCTGCTTCTAAGAACTGTAAACTCGTGCACGTGGCTTTTTCCCCCCCCCCGTATTTGCACCTTCCAGTCCCTCCTGTTACAGCTCTTGCATTAATGCCTGGCTTCTGAAAGAGTCTGTACGCAGCTGGAGCAGCCCATCTTTGTTTGCTACTTCTTCCCCGTGATTTTCAATAGAGGCTAAGGACACATGGGAAACTGGGGACCGATGGAGGGTGAGATACTTCTGTGGCCAAGCCCGCTCTTCAGTGACACCTATGTCACTGCAGAAGGAGCAGATACTTGGGGAGCCGCTGGTGAGAGTGGCGATGGCAAAGTCATTCTGCTGGCTCCTCTCAGCTCCTTGGTGTCTGCAAAGACAGGAGAGCTCATCAGGAGTTCAGCCAAGAGCGTAAGGCAGACACTTGTCAGTAAAGGAGGAGAAAAAGAAAGCCTGTTGATGAAAAGTAAATAATGCTCATGAAGTACAAATACTCTGTGATATAAAGGAGGAGAAGAGGCGCATTGGCGTCTTTCAGAGAGTCTAACCACACGTTTCCCAGAAGTGGGTTTGAGGCCTTTGAATATGTCAGCTTCTTTTCAGATTTTTATTTTGCATGTATGCAACTGATAGAACAAAGCATATTTGAAGGTAGTAAAAATGGTCGTATAAAAGTAAGAATAAAATTACAGTTCCCGAGGCTCAAGAGAGCGTTTGTCACAAACATCTTCTATATCTCCTGTGTACGTAGGAGAAGGCCAGCTGTGTTCATGTGAGCTGTTGCTGAGGCTTCCTGAAGTCTAAAAAGTTCCATTTATGATTTTGATCTGGAATAAATGGAGGCAAACTGGGCAAAGAAGAGATTCGTTTGTTTTGTTTTATCTCACCTCAGTTTTCATGTGATAAATGAATATTAAATTCTTTAGTCCTTATTTTGTCAATATAGGACTTGTCAGCAGTCATGTTTTGCCAGCAGAGTTAGGTTTGTGCAAGAGCCAGACAGCTGATTTCTGCATTTGGTCTACAAATATTTTGTAGCATCCATTGTAAATCACAGAATCATAGAATCACAGAACAGTTGAGGTTGGCAGGGACCTCTGGAGATCATCTAGTCCAAACCCCCTGCTCCAGCAGGGTCCTCTAGAGCACATTGCCCCGGATCGTGTCCAGGCGGGTTTTGAATATCTCCAGCGAAGGAGACTCCACTACCTCTCTGAGCAACCTGTTCCCGTGCTCAGTCACCCTCACAGTAAAGAAGTTTTAAGCTATTGATGGTAAATTAATAGCTTAAATAGCTTAATTTCAAGCTATCGATGGTAAATTTTGATAAAAGGCAACATACACGATTTTGAGCAAATATTTCTCCTACTTTTAGGAAATTTCAATACATTCTGATTGTTCAGTTGTTTTCTGAAAATGTGTCTCCTGTGAGGTGGGCCATATATAGACTAAGCTAGATAAATTCATGTATCGCTAGAGAAGCTGCGAGGTCAAGGCCGGATCGGCGAGGTACAAGGGCAGGTGCTGTGTGCCTGCATCACGGCTCAGGCAGGGATCGAGGGCAGAAACTGAATTTAAATGTGGCCCTGGCAATTAATGCTTATGAGACCGACTAAGGTGAGGCACCACCTGCGCTTTGGCAGTGCGACTCTACGAAAAGTCGTGCTCGGATAAGCCCTGGGGACGTGATGTGAAGAGTGCCTCCTTATGTGAGCATTGTGTCAGAAGCCCACGTGGAAGAAACCGGCGGCTTTTGTTCCCAAATCCTGGGAAAATGGTGGCCCGTGTTATTTTTGCAGGTGGCAGGGATGCCAGGCACATCACTGGGAGCGCCAGGGACTTTGCCTCTTCTGAGTAGGGAATTAATGCTGTGTACTTGACAGCACACCTGCTATTTTATACCTCACTGCTTTTAATCTCATGAATAAACAGTGCACTAATTGTTTCAGCTTTCAGAGAAACGGGGTTTGCAGCACAGTCTAGTCATGCCTGGAATTTGGCTGTCTGTAATTAAACCTTTGCCGTGTTTGGATTATAGCAGGCATGTAGCTGTCAGAGACATAAACCTGCTTGTGCTCAGTGGTGTTTAGCCGAAAACTCTGAACCGCATTGTTCGGCACGCCGCTTCCTCATAGTTTGCGTGCAAACAGCCGCCTGGTATCAGCCCCGGAGCAGTCACAGCATCTCGCACTGTGATAGCAGGAGGCATCGGGTTTGCTGCTTTGCCTCCTGTTCAAGCTTTTGATGGCTCCAGGCTTTTGCTTCTGAAGCTATTTTGCAAGGTCTGAGCACAGCAGCAGTAAAAGGATGAGCAATTCAGATCTTTTTCAAAGAGCCGCTTCACAAACAAACAATGCAGGGGACTGTAACACTCTTTTTATTAAGAGAGGAAAGAAATATTCAATTTATCAGAGTAACCTCCTTTCTACAACAAAAAGGACCAGACAGCTTTTTTGGGGGTTCTGTTATCTGGTTAATTTTATCCAGCAAATATAGGAACTCATTCTTAAGGTCCAAAATATGGAAAATTTCTGTAAGGAGAGATCTCAGAAGGCATTGCTGAAAAATCTAAGAATAGTTATTCTTGCATGTTGGTTGTGTTTCCTGCCACACTGAGACATCTTTGAGAAAATTACCTTAGGGTGTCCTTTGAAAAACAAAGACTAGAAAGTCAAGAGGCAATGGAGTTATCTGCTCATCTAATCTTGCATTTCTACTCAGTTCCCTTCCAAGAAGTCTGTCAGCCTATACTTGCTGAAAAGCAAACTTGCCATCAACACCACCTTCGCTGAGCACTCTGCTGTGCTGTAACCAGCACAAAGTGTGGGTCTACTTTGTTATTGGTTGTTGACCATACGTGGGAAGAAGACACAAATCCAAATTCTCTGGTTTGTTTAAAGCCTGACTGATGCAAAGCCTCGGTGGGGATTTGGATAAATTTTGACCTCTTTTTTTTTTTTTTTTTTTTTTTGCCATTTTCTCCTAGATTCTTGAGTCTATAGAAGACAACTGAAGGTAGGGCTCGGGTGCTAACACTTCTAAGACACTATTAGGACAGTCAGGTGGGATTCATTGTCCTCTACCTAGTGCTGGGGAGAGACAGGGTCCATTTAAGCTGATAGTATACATGTCAAAGTCTGACATATAGTTCTCTGTGGTCAATGGGGAGAGATGAGTGCCTTCAAAAAGGAATTCTTCCAGTCTAAGATGATCAGATTCAGTTGTGATCACAAGGTTTGTGTCTCTCCTAATTGACTGTAGAGGGAACTCGGATGACGGGCTGTGCAATGCGAGATGAATCCCCATCTCAGGCAGCTCACGCAGGAATTTCCCAGCTGTGATGAAATCCTCTGCTAGCTGCTCATAGCTGTCAGGGAAGGTGCTCTCCAAGTGCACACTCTTCCTCCTGGCCGGTTGTGTGACTATGCAATATGCCCAAGTAGCATTGATGCTCCAAGTCTGAACCAGAGCATCCATCTTCGAGGGGGAAGAGCAGCCTCTGGAGCAGAACTGAACTGTATAGCATGTATAATTCAACTCCTCTAACTCTCCTCTCTCCTTGCAACTGCTTTTCTGAGTAGGGACCAGGATCCCAAGTGCTCAGCACTGTAACTGAATATTATGCAGAGCTTAGCTTTTCCTTAGGAATGGAAGAAGAGCTTTTCTGGTGGCACTACACCTGACAGCTTGTGATATCTGAGAGGGCCAATGATTTGTTTTTATGTACCACCCCAGGGGCACCCTCTCCAGACTTCCACTTCCCAGAATTTTGGATTTTTCTTCAAGTCGTTAATCTGGTTGCCTATATTTTTATCTAGTGCAAATGAAGCCTTGCTAACTCTCACCTCCACATCTTTCAAATTAGGCTCTGGAGCTAATGCACAGATGTGCTTGATGGATCTATCAGGAGCTGAGCATCTTGGGGACCTAAATGTGATTTCTTATCCATGTCTTCTATTTAAGCTCCCAGAAGGCAGATGATCTGTGTAAATCCTACCAGTGGTTTCCCTCGAGCTTCACACCATGGTACTAAGGGCTGCTGCTGTCCCTTTACCCCTCCCCAGCCTCCTAGCAAAGCACCCCTGCCCAATTTGGACTGTCCAACTTATACCCTGTTACCATGTTAAATATATCAGTCACATACATTCACTTGAATTGCTAGTCCCTAGTGAGTTACCAGATTTGTATAAAAACTATGCATGGCACATTCTAACAGAAATAAAAGGCCTTCATAAGTTACTCGGATTGGTCACACCTGACAGAGCAGGTTTCCCTCCCATCCCACCTTTAGTTAGAAATCCCCCTGTGTTAGAAATCCTTCTTGATGACCTGGACAAAAGATATATTCCAGCATCATGAGCAAATGAGTACACATATACATATGGGCAAGTAAACCCAAATAAAATCAGTCAGGGATAGGAAGTCTTGTTTGTACACAAAAATAGCCATGTTTGTTAAGAAGCTTAATGCTGGTTGTTATTTGTAGAAATTACTTTGGCTTTGCTGGTGCAATATAAAATCTACTAAGCTGTCCTTCACTAAGTACTATTTTATTTTGTTTGTTTGAAGAATGTCTGTGTCTAAAGAAACACAATGGTGGACAATATGATGGCAGCCACTTTGTTGCCAATAAGATCTCTAGGAAAGTCTCAACCAACAAAATGAAGAAAATGATGGTACTGGGGCATCCTATATTTTTTTCACTTCTGCAGAGCGTTTCTGAACCACATCAGTTACAGCATTATAGCTTGGTCTTGTAGCTCTGCAACGTGCAGAGAGTAGCAGTGCACCTGATGAAGGACGTATTTTGTTAGAAGCGAAGCAAGATGTTCATGTTAAAACCTCCTCTCGGCTAGCATTCATGCTGTGTACCAAAAGGCCAGTGACTGGCACCATGCTTCATAAGCTCTGGCACCTGGGTGGCAGGAAAAGTCAGTTATTGTCTGTTTTCTGATACAAGAATGTTGCTCAGCTTGTTTTCCTAGTATTTTGAACTGTTTCAGGCAAAAAGCAGCAAAAGCGGTAGAGCAGGGCTATGTCTGGGTCAGACGAGTCAGATGATTACAATAGAAACAAAGTCACTCCTCATTAATTTTTCCATCTCAGGTTTTCATGAATCAGGGAGTGCTTTGTAAGGAGACAGTATTACAGTTCCATTTCCTCAGAGTGAGGCAATCTGTGCAAATGGTTCAGGGGTACCTTGAGGTTTAGAAATAAGGATGTTGTTAAAGCATAAATAAGGAATTTACAGCGAAATCACAACAGAATTTTTGAGCAATTTACAAGTGCTGGAGACCTGAGAGGATAAAGAACTGTTGTTGTCATAGATGATTTAAGATTTTTTTTTTTTACCTCGACCAGATCTAGTTGAAACGGTTATTGCATATAATGGCAACTGAAATAGAGTTATAGAAGAAGGATATGCTTTTTCAGAGAAAGGCTTGAATCACTGAAACCTTCAAAAGACAGACCTAGGTGAAAAAAGAAATTAAATGGAGACTGGAGAGGTGAGAAAAGGTATCCAGGATCTGTGGATGCAGGTTTTGGTCCCTCCAAAAGTACATCACAGCCTTAAGCACCACAACTCAGTAAAAAGGCAGGAAAATCAAGTGTAAAGACTACTCAGCCTCCATAAAAAAAGGCAGTTCTCAAAGAAATAGATGATTAGGCAAGACGTCAAACGACGTTTTTGGTTTATTCCAAAAGATGGAATAACATAAAGAATAAAAACTTCGTTGGAACTTAGTGGAAGTTGAAAAAATAGTCCATAGGCTGACCGAAAAAAAACAAATGAGGTCTGGCCATACCCACTGAGTTATGCCCACCTTGAATATTTCTTTCTGGCTCACATAAAGGGCTTAAATCTAAATTCAGTGGGACAGAAGTGTTGCACTTGTCATTAAGAAAAGAAACTCACCAGTACCACGGGAAGGAGAGGGAGAACTGCAGTAATTCCGGACACTCGGCAGGTATCCCCATGGCTGACGCGTTTGCTAGAGGGATAGCTTTGTTTATGATCTAGATGGTTATAAAGCCACTGGAAACCTGAGGTCTTGAAACCAAATAAGCACTACTCTCCAACTAGCAATGGTCTTTCACATTATTTGCCTTTTTTAAAGGGGGTTATATCTTAAATCCTTGAAGAGATGAACTAGAGATGGAAATTGTTCATGGAGGTATGTTGGCTTGGAGTAAAGCTTCGATAATCTTGTTTTAAGTCCTACTTGCCCTTTAACATATAAAGCCCTGTAACACATGAGAAATTTTCCTTTCAGCTCCTAAGTGCTTAGATTTCCATGTTTACCCAAATATTGAATAATATCTGTTTGTCTTAATAGCAGAACAGACCTGGATTACCATAAATTCAGTCTTAGCTATCCATGACACACAGTATTGTTGAAATGATCTATTTGTTAAGAGTTCTTTACTTTCCGGTTTCTTATCAATGAAATTATTGTGTTTCTGGATGGTGAGGTGCCGTTGCACTCAGGCAGAGGCTGTTTTCTGGTTGCAGGGACAGGCAAGGGACACCCAAAATGATCAGAAACCCCCACGAGATGCACAGTGTAGCCATCCTCCTTTGCAGGAACCTGTTGGCTGGCTGGCTTCCTCCTCCAGCTTGGTCCCCAGGCATAGGCCCAAGCTTGCTGAGTTACCCTACCATGGGGCTACGTGCTTTTTGAAATCCTGGTCTTCGTCCTCCATAGACCTGTTCACTCTGGGTTTGCCCACAGCACAGTTCAGCAGAGACAGTGCCATTGATGCGGCGCGCAGGAGCCGGAGAGCCATGGCATAACGTTATGCTTCCCAGGAAGGTAGTCCATAATTTCAGCAGAATCATGCAAACTGAAACTGGCGGCTGGTTACACAAAGGTTTTTACCATTGAAATGTCGTGTATAATGCCTTGAAAAGTGATATTCTCTTCATTTAAAAGTACTGAACTTTTGCATCAGGCATGCAGGGTTAGCTTTTTAATTTCCTAGCATCCCAACTAAATTTTCTCATGTATTAAGCTCCCACTAAGACATTTTAGGATGGGCTAGATATCAAAAATAATAACATTTAGCACTCTCCCATTGAGACACCCGGTTTACTAGGCACAATATGACCCTAAGGTCACAACATATTCACAGGCTGCAGCGTAACACTGTGAATATGACTGCTTTAAAGTGTCATTTTGATAAACTTTATGGCCTCTATTTATCTCTATTTTGTCTGTTTTTACAGCTAAACATTTTGCAGCGCTGCTTTCTCAGGACCAGGTTGTTGTAGCTGTGCAATTACTCTGATTGAAAAGATGATTGCACTGAAGCCTCTTCTGATGATAATGATCTTACATTTATTTAGGGCCTTTCATCGCAAAATACTTCCCAAATGGGTAGGCAAAGTTATGCACATGAATTTCCCCACAATCTGCAGAAACAGAAAAACCTCTGAAGAGAAATAGGCAGTTATTTAATAGTGCACAGCAGCAGCAAACAACCGTATGTGGCAGGAAAGTGAGAAGATTTATTTTTATTTTTTGGCTTTGAGTGCCTTGGTGCAGCCCACAGCCACTGGAATTAGAAGCTCGCTGGAATAATCCATGGCAGTTCCTGGCCCCGCGCATTTTTACCTAGTCCCTTTGTTAACTAAAAACCTGCTCTTTACGTTCTGCCATTAAGTCTGATGACTCCTTTGGTCCTGTACTAGAGTAGCGGAGGAGCTTGGCGGGACTGGACTTTGCACGTCTCCTTGCCTCCGGCGCGAGGAGCAGAGCTGTGGCTCTTGGCAGAAACGTAGCCATACCGTCACAGCTGTTCAGCCCGACGCAGCTGAATGGTGCAAAGTCAAGTCAGGGAAAAGACAAACACCTCGAATTTCACTGTATTAGTGTGCAAGGCAAATAGTGCCTCAACAGCAAAATCTGTGGCGTAATAATTATATCCCTATATATTTTACGTCTAGTATAGATACATTTTATGTTTACATTCTATTATATTATAAGATTTTTTTCACTTCAGGGTTAGAAAAGAGGCAATTGCATGAAAAACAAGCAGTTGTAGAGTTGCGTTTCCCTGGCTGCGTATGCCCAGTATGAAAAGTCACTGCATGGTGGAGCCTGCTGGGGCGCGTTTCTCCAGGAAGCTCCCCGCTGCTCTGCCACCGGGGCGTGGAGGTAGCTCCTCCGCAGCCAGCCTTCAGAAAGCCTGCTTTTCGGGCAGCTTTTCTCAAGTCCCTGTGGAGTGACTTCGGCTGCACGGTTTAACAGCTCGAATGTCGCCAGCCTGGCACTGTTTGAAGCCACAAGTCCAAGTCTGCCCCGATGCTGATGTGGTTTTCTCTGAACAGGTCGCCATGGAGATGGGTCCTATTGGCCAGTGGATACGAACCTGATCGACAGAAGCAGTCTGAATGGTAAATATAGACTCCAGCTAGCTAAGTTTCATCGTTAAACTCTGTTTCAGTGGGAACCTCCTCCTCTTCTCTTCTCTTCTCTTCTCTTCTCTTCTCTTCTCTTCTCTTCTCTTCTCTTCTCTTCTCTTCTCTTCTCTTCTCTTCTCTTCTCTCTTCTCTTCTCTTCTCTTCTCTTCTCTTCTCTTCTCTTCTCTTCTCTTCTCTCTTCTCTCTTGTCTTCTCTCCTCTTCTCTCTCTTCTCTCTTCTCTTCTCTCCTCTCTTCTCTCCTCTCCTCTCCTCTCCTCTCCTCTCCTCCTCTCCTCTCCTCTCCTCTCCTCTCCTCTCCTCTCTTCTCTTCTCTTCTCTTCTCTTCTCTTCTCTTCTCTTCTCTTCTCTTCTCTCCTCTCCTCTCCTCTCCTCTCCTCTCCTCTCCTCTTCTCTCTTCTCTCCTCTCCTCTTCTCTCTTCTCTCCTCTCCTCTCCTCTCCTCTCCTCTCCTCTCCTCTCCTCTCCTCTCCTCTCCTCTCCTCTCCTCTCCTCTCCTCTCCTCTCCTCTCCTCTCCTCTCTTCTCTTCTCTTCTCTTCTCTTCTCTTCTCTCTTCTCTTCTCTTGTCTTCTCTTCTCTCTTGTCTTCTCTTCTGTCCTCTCTTCTCTTCTCTCTTCTCTTCTCTTCTCTCTTCTCTTCTCTTCTCTTCTCTTCTCTTCTCTTCTCTTCTCTTCTCTTCTCTTCTCTTCTCTTCTCTTCTCTTCTCTTCTCTTCTCTTCTCTTCTCTTCTCTTCTCTTCTCTTCTCTTCTCTTCTCTTCTCTTCTCTTCTCTTCTCTTCTCTTCTCTCTCATTTCCATCTTCCGTGGTTTGGAGGCACCCACAGTCTACTCACAGAAGTTAGAGTAACTGCTGCCTTTTGTGCGTTTTCACAAGAAGCTTTAATAAAAACCAGGGTCAGGGGCTCACCCTGCAAGTCAGTTGTTGAGGGTGAGTGGGGAGCAAAGTGAGGAGCAAAGTGGCATTGTTGGGAGCGGAGGAACCCTGCTTTGGACAGCCTGCAATTCTGCTTAAACTCTGCGAGCGGCGCAGTGAGTGCGGGGAGGTCTCCACGGGCGAGCGGGAAGCCAGGTGGGTGCAGGGAGCATCGGCGCCACGCGTCCCTAGAGAAAAACCGATTTCCAGCTGAAGCACTATTGTGCATGGAGTCTCCCCCAATATCATAATCTCGCCACGACCAGGAATTTGAGATCTGCCTCAGGCCATAGACGTGCCTACAGAAAAATAACAGCTGACAAAGAATTGTAAAATGCGTTTCACATTGCGCTTCAGTTTAAGTTTCCTGCGTAAAATACCATTTTTATTAATTAATCCTGCCCCAAAATAGGAAGAAATGATAGGAAATCCCACAGGTTAAAAAAAAATTAACTGAACCTAATCGCTATTAGCTGAGGGGTAGAAGTGCCATCAGTAACTTCTTATTCCTGACCCCACATCCATTACCTAATGAAGCATTGTCGTTTCACGTTATTGAATGAAAAAACAGACAAGAGTCCCAAATATGTGGCATCACGTCAGGTTTGAAAGTACAAAATAATTACAAGGCACCTAGCTGATTAAGTCAGACTGATTATTTTCCTCAGACAAGACAAGGAGTGAATGCAAAATTTAATTCTCTTTTCCTGTCATGTTTTTCTGCGGACAATACACCATTGGTCTGTATTTTAGGCTTGCTTCTTGCTCTTAATAGTAGTTCATAAATAATGAAAATTAGTTACATCTAATTAACACTTTTTTTTTTTAGCTAAACTTAGTTATTAGTTCAAAGAGCACAAGGTTTGGCTCATTACTTCAGCTGGTAAAATTCAGGCATCTCTTGATTGAGCTATTATCATGGATTGTGAAACAATCTCAAGCAATCTCAGACTTTTTCCTCTGTCTTCAGTTACACCTGCCTCTAACGGTTTTGGGGAGGATACATTTGTTTGAATAAATAATATTGAGGTCTCAACTTGAGTCTTAGTGAAATACGTGGAGGAACTGACCATACCTTGCTAAGCTTACGGTGCAGCTTGGGACCTGTAAAATCAAACACGCAAAGAAAAACCTCAAGATAGTTGCTACCCTGCGGCCTTGGTGGTTTTGCTTGTGACATCAGATCATTTTGTTCATTGCAGTCAGTAGTCAATAATGCTTTTTTAGCTACAAATTTGCAATTTTTGGATTTTTAGGTACGTGAATTTTGAGAAGTCAAGGGAGCTCCCAGTGCCTAGAATGAAGGGTGGAGAGAGAAGGCTTTTTGTTTTTCTAAACGGTCACTGTATTGTATGTGAACTATTCATTCATTGCCATTTACTCAGCATGGAAATGAAGAAGAAATCAAAACAAATAATCTTTTGGATTTCTGTACTGGGTCATTGTAATGATAAAAGCATGATGCACACAACTGCTTGCCTTGTCTGATTGCCTCAGGAAGAGCTGTGAGAAAAGGGCAAATTATTCCGATAACTCAATTTGTTAAGTAAAGAAAGGATAATAGGTCAGAAAATCAAGGCAGAAAATTACAGTGGAATTACATCTATCACTAAACTGCTATTTGGAAAGCCTTTACCTTTTTTCATTTCTCATTCAGTTGTATTAATGGCAAAATGAAATCACAGCCATGTATTGTTTAATTTATACTGGGGAGGTTGTGGGGGTGATGTCATATGAAAACTCTTGAGAAACTCTTCTTCGGAAACGCTTGACATACTGTAGCACAGCTCCTCCTTCCATATCCCGTTCTGCTCAGTTCTCATGCATATTTAGTCTCTTTCTCCAAGCTTACGTGGAAATATGTTTTCTTTCTTCCATGAGTTTCTAATCTTACAGGATACCTTAGCAGACCAGAACGAAAGGATTATTCACGGTTCCAGATTGGTGTCGGTAACTCGTGGCCATAAGCCTTCAGCCTCTGCTGACACAAAAATCCCTTTGACCTCAGTGGGAGCTTGGCTGCAAATGGATGAAGAATTGAGCTTCATATATGAGGATATTATCAACAAGAGTCATTGTATACATGGGTATATGTGTTAGCCGAAAAGATGATAAAAATATAAAATATGCTTAAAATATGCTATTCACAATATATAATGGGGGGGAAAGAATAGAAAGCAAGGGAACAGTACTTGAAGCCAGTTTGATTGGGGCTTGACACCAGAAGTGGTGGTGTTTTCAGTCCTAGTCTTCCAGCTGCATTAAAACTAAAAGAAAACAAGGAAGCTTGTCAGTTCAGAAGATTAAGCCCTTTACCTGCTGAAGTGGTCCATGGAGATCTGGTCAGCATATCGATAAATGAAATTTAATGTAATGTGAGCCTGACTGTGAGGTGAACGCAATACTGAGAAATGAATCAAGCATCCAGGTTGGTTAACATATGAGATACATATTCTCCTGTAAATACCAAGAGAGACTATACAGGCCATAAAGAAAAAAATCCATTTTCCCCATTTTTCCATTTTCAGCTGATAGTAGCAAAAATAAGCCAAGAGTTATTGACTCCCAACACCTGGTTATTAATGCCTGGAAAGTGTAAAGTCATTATGGCTTAAATATTTTCCTATTCGCTATACCCCTGAAATGCAGTGAGGCATAAATTTCAGCTCTTTATGACACCGTTCTGAGCCCACGGTCCGCTTTGTGAGAGGAATCCGTGCAACCAGACATTAAATTTTGTCTCTTTTTATGGGTGACTTCTAAAGAAGGAGGGGAGTAAATGGCAGTTGTGTCCTGTTAAGCAGTTTGTCCATTTGGGCATCAAATAAGTGGGAGGTTTCTCAAAAATGATGACTTTTCAGCGTTCACATCACAGAGGAAGTTGTGCGGCGTAGAATATCTCTATCCTCTTCCCTCTTCTGTCTGTTAATTAAAGGCAAATAACGTGTCCAGGTAATCTGATGGAAAAATCCCACAGGGATTCCCTCGTTAGCGTACTTCAGACCAGAGCTTCAAACCCACTGCTAACGATTTTGACATTGTCTGTGTTCTTCCAGAACCTCCCATAGGGCAGATGCACCCTCCGCATGGCAGCGTCACACCTCAGAAGAACAGCAACCTGCTTGTCATCATCGTCGTCACCGTCGGGGTCATTACGGTGGTGGTCGTGGTGATCGTCGCTGTCATCTGCACCAGGCGTTCCTCGGCGCAGCAGAGGAAGTAAGTTTGCTAATTGCAGAACGGAAGGAAAATGCGATGCAAGGGTCACCTTGCTGACCCTTAGGTTCAAAGCAGATATGGGCAATAATGTTCATACCACCGAGATGTGGAGTCTAGGGACTGAACTGCGTTTTTGAGCCTGGCTCTTTTGTGGTTTTCAGGTGGCATGGCCTTGGGGAAGCTGGACGTAGTCAGTGAGTGGAGAATGTCCTGTGTTCCCTGGGTGCAGCATAAGCCATGGCAAATAAGTACCCCTGACATGGCTAGCCTTGAAAAATAAGTCTGCCAGGCATAGCTCTCCGTTCTTTATGTTGTTGAGCGTAATTCAGACACAGGAAATAATCAATCCCATTGATTTAAAGGAAAAAAAAAAGTACTTATCTATGCCTGGTGATGCTGTCAGACTTTCTGACTCCCCAGCACTGTATCTGCACAGCTGAGAAAGACAGACGTTCTTGCTTACTTGCTAGCTTTTTGTGAGGATGTTATCCTCTCTAGACAGTCTGTCCCCAAAAGTCTTCCAGTAAAAGGAGCCAACATCTGCTTCTCCAGATAATTCTCATGTACTTGGAAAAAAATTCTATAGAACATTACTGGGAAAAAATCTGTAGGATGTAATAAAAGGGCAGCAGCATAAGGTGCAAAGCTTTTTGCAGTTTTTATGAGAAATTAGAGGTGACATCAAGGCCTGGTGAAAGATTAAATGACTCCACTGGAGTCAATGAATTGGCAACAGAGCTCGGTTTGATGCATTTAATTTATTGAAAATTATTCAGTAAAGGGATTCATTATTATACTATCGTGAAAGATTGGACTCGTGAAAGTAAAATTTAATCATAGTTTGCCCACAAGGATGATAAATGTTTGGACTAAGAGCAAGACAAAATCTATTACATTGATTTGCATTGATGCTTAAGAAAAGGGTGGAACAGTGAATGAGTGGTCAGGGGACTAAGCAGTTCCCATGTATGCGGAAATCATCTTCGAGCTGGTCAAGCAGAGACAGATGGCATCTTGTAGTATTTTATGGTCACAAGGAGAAATGCTTTCTCTAAAGATCAACGTTTGGAGGTAGATTTTTTAAAAATAAAATAAAAAGCTCCCCTTTTGGCACAAAAATAAGGGCCTGTGCTTTTAGGAGAGCTCGGGTAGTTGAATGCCAAACTGATTTGAAAATCTGCTTCAATTATTAGTCTTAAGAGCTGAAAATCAGGCCATCATGTGAAGACAACGGAAATCCTACTGTTGCGTACAGTGTTTGGTGAATCAAGACTGAAGCTCTCTTGAGTTTCTGATGGGGAAAGAGGACTCATGGGGGAGAGAAACAGATAGAGAGATTCATGTGCCCAGCATTATGTATCTAAAAATTAAAAACTAAAATTGGAATTAGTCAACCTGGACCTCCTTTGTAGGCCATGGGAAGGATCAGGGATGTTCAGAGAATGATTCGTCTTCTCCTAAGATAGACGTTAGAGGACTTGCCATCTGAAGCTGCTTATTTCTCTCCGTTGATTGCAAAATGTGAGTCTGGTGAATTTGGATTTGTTGTTTAACTTTTAAACGTCTACACTTTGGGCAGATGAATCCCACCCAAGTTACCCCAAGCCAACTCTTTCTGTATTGAAAGTGAGGAAAAATAATGCAATAAAAATTAAACAATGGGCCTTAAATGTAGCACAAAACCTGAACGTCTTCAAAGCAGAATAATGGTATGAATTATTTTGTTTCTGACCTGGCTGAAGAGATGCATACTGTGAAACAAATCATATGGATGCAGGCTTTATCGGTGGTCTAGTCTGGTTCTTATTTTAAAATCGCCAGTGGACTTCTGAACAACAGAACTACAATAAGGGTAAAGGCCTTTGGGTAATGCATGTGTCTTTCCTCAGAGCAAAAACTCTTAGGTGACGGAATAATCTCCTGTAAGCCTTCAGTGGAGGAAACTCATATTTCTTAAGTTAATTAAAACTTGACTGAACGAAGCACAATAAAGTCTGTTATGCAGAACAACCTGGTACTGACCTGGATGGCTTAGTACATATTTTCTGTCTTTGTCGTCTAGGAAAGAATGAAATATCAGCCACGCAAACTGTGTGACAAATTTGACGTCAGTAAGAAACGGGGGAGAAAAAAGTGATTAACATTTCAGGCTTAATAACTTATTTGGTTGTGCATAAGGGAGAACATATGACTCCTGTAGCAATTGAGATTCATCCCCTCACAATAATTATGCTTCTGCCATCCCGCGGGCTCGCTGCCCTGCGTGGTGGACACGTCCGCTGGGTGCAGGGCCGGGGTGGGGACGGCCAGGGGCTGTGCATCAACTCCGGTCCTGGCTCCTCTGTGTACTGTGACAAGCCTCCCAGTCCAGGCACTTCAGCTCAGAGCTGAAAATTAGACAGAATTAATCCCAATCTAATCATAAAGCAAAGGACTATATCGCTTTGTGCAGCTTACACCTGAGCTGTGGGACCTGCTTCCTGCAGGAGTTCTTTAAGGCTTCATGGTAAGCAATAACTTGTAATAGCAAACATATATTGTATAAGAAAAAGTGGTTCATGGCACTTGTAACGTGCCGGAACAATTAGCCTATGGACTAATAGCAGGAGGTTATGGCTACTGCGAGAGGAGAGATAAGGGCGAACATGTCATCCCCTCCCGGTAGGTAGATAGTGTATATTTAAACCATTAAATGTATGGATGTAGTCCTGAGCAAGCGTCTAACCAGTTAGCAAGCTAGGCTGTGGAGTGGGGTAAAGAGAGACCACAAGAAATGAGCTAAGACTCGTTTCAAGTCCTTTGCAACGGATAGGGATCTGCGAGCACGGGTTCGGGAAGGCTCAGGGCGCAGGAGCGTGAGCTGGCAGCCGCGCAGGAGCTTCAGCATGTCGCTGCTGCTTTCCCTGGAGAGGCGATCCCTGCTGCCCGTGTCGCTGTGCCTCCACCCCGGTGTTGCTCCTTAGCCGTGGCCGCTGCTTTTGTCTCCTGCCCGGTCGGCATGAGCTGAGTTTCGGCGGCGGGAGAGGACGAGTGAAACCGGGTGATAGCTAGCTAGCAGGAGATAAGGTGAGATAATTTTAGGGAACTGGGAAAGGTCTCATCGGGCTTCCTTTGGCTTTATTTGTCTCTAGCTGCGGGGGGACAGGATCTCTGCCTTCCAGAAGACTTCCCACGTGGCACTGTAATGGGTTTGAACCGGAGACTCAAAGCTCTTCTCCTGCAGGGGTCCAAACAGCTTGTCCAAAGGTCTGATGCCAATATGTTGGCAGCTCGGGGCCCCGGGCATGATTTTGCCAGGTTAAGAGTAAAGGGCAGAAAATATAATAATATTTTAGATATAATATGCATTATATGCATATATAGATTATAGATATAGATTATAGCTATATAGATTGTATACATATACAGATAATAATATATTTTTGGCAATTCGTGCATCAGCAGGGACGACGAAGGTGTAATAAGGTTGGCATTTAGTGCTGAATATCTCCGAAGTACTCTACGGGCGCTCGGGAGGCAGCGGCGGTAATTGAACCTTCCTCGCCTGGCGGCGGGTGCAGGATTGGTGCAGAGACCTGCCCACCGTCTGGGCCGGACGGGTCTGTGTTTCCCTCCCTGCAGCAGCCTTCTCATCGGCAGGGAGAAGACAGAAAAGCCAGCGAGGGCTGGATGGTTACCCGGGTCTTACGCTAGCCAAAGCCTGTTTTGCAGTTCTTCCCGGAGAACAGTTTATTTCTAGGATCGTCACGTATGGAAATCTTAAACTGTTGTTTGAAAAAAAATAAACCCAGCAGAGCTGTTGCAACATTACCTGTTTTCCCTGGGGTGTTGTAACTGTAAAGTGCAGGCAATGAAGAATAATGTCACCCCAGATTATTTCAGCATTGTATCCTGTGTAGCGTGCGTGCGTTGTTGCTATTCTTAGCTATATGGGTGTGCTGTCTAATAGATCCAGCCAGCGACCAGGCTGTGTTCTGCTTGTAGCTGCAGAAATAGACAATGAAAAAGAGTTTCCTCTCCAAAAAATGTATTTGTGTGCAAAGTACAATATGTAGCTTCGGTTCTGCTGTCATTATATGAGATTGCGTGACCATGATATATATATTTTAAGGATAGAGCTGAACTCTGTTTTCACATGTATCCTGAGGGGAAAAAAAAAACAAAAACCAAAAAACCCCATCGTTCTGGTATGCAAGTTTGATGCATTTCATGTTGTAAAATAATTGAACAGCAACTGAAACACTGCCATCTGGGATCAGTTTTTCAGTTCTAAACTCCTCGTCTTCCCACTCCCTTTTCTAGTTATGAAACAGGTATTGGGCTGACTTTGAATCCCAGTGTAAGTCAGGAGTCGCTACAGGCACTTCCGAAGCATCCGTTCCCGTTGCTGGAACTGAGGTTCGAAGCTGACCGTTGATGCTCTTATGATGGTCCTCTATATATCTCATGTGCCCATCTGGTGTAGCAAAGTTACTGCCCCTCACTGAAGTTCAGGGTAGATGCATATTCAGGAGAACTTCAAGTTCTGCATTGCGCAAACAAAATATGCTATGGGATGATTTATTTTCATTTGTTATTGATGACCTTTTCGGATGCACTCCTGGCTCTAATTCAATTTGCTACTCACGGGCTATGAGAACATCAATAATTTGTGAGAAAAAACAATGTAAACCAGGCTAGATCATTGCATGTATTTTTAAATGATATCATTGCTGTAGCAATTTTGTAGTTATGGTTGGAATGACACATTCATTATAACCTCCTATTTACAGTTGTGTATAAAATTACTTTGGGGCTGAAATTCCCCTTGCCTAGCTCAAGCCTGGAGAAATGAATTATTTTCAATTGAACCTGACAAAAAAGCTGTTGTATCCCAAAGTGAAGAAAATAATTCCTTGTTTAGAACAAAAATTGTGAGTTTTTTTTGAAGGAGATAGATAGAAAAAAAAGGGGGGTTTTTTCTATATACATTAAGGTTTGAGTGAAGGCACTTATTGTTACTCTCCTAAGTGTTAAACCAGGAGACTGTGCTAGAGTCTGTTACAAGAAGGTATTAAAGAACTGTCCCTGTTCCATATCAATGCCTTTGCCTTGGTCTTAGAAGTACTGTCATTTTAAATAATCAAGTTTTGGCAATTAGAAAATAACAAACTAAACATCGGAAGTAATTATGCCCAGAGATGAGTCTTACTTCTTGGGCGCTGTATAAGGATGGACTGACAGATGTCTCTGAATAGCCCCGGGCTTATCTTCCCTACTAACTTTCCAAATCCCATTTTAAAATAAAACTTTGAACCTTGAGGAGCATTCAGGTTGTTGAACTAGTCAAAGGAAACAAAACAATTTCTACTTTTAAGGCCAGTTGCTTGAGGAGTGGGGTATTTCTGCTGACTACAGGAAATGTCATTGCCATTGACTTCTGGGTATGCAAGAGGACCGTGCCCTGAACGTCTCTGAAATTATGAGATGTGTTTGTTCCTTGTCTTGCATGCAAAATGTTTGGTGATGCACATGGTTGTTGTACATACCATTTGATTTCTAGATCCGACTCAGAAAATTAGGCAAAGAACAGAAATTTATTCAAGCTCTTGGACTATCTTAAAGTCTAAAACTTTCTCAAAATCTTTTCAGGTAGAATAAACCCCATGCCATGTTTCACAATGCTGCCTGTGTGGCATGTTATAGAAAGACTGTTACCAACATGTACATATCTGAACGATATAAACGTGATGCAAATCCTATGGAAGTCGGTGAGAAATTTTATATTGATCTAAGTGAATTCAGAAAAAAGCCTTCACTTCAGCGGGTGCACAACTGCGTTTTGAGGTGAACAAGTAATGGGAGTGAGAAGCAGTTGTGAGCACCCACTACCCTTGGAAATCAAGGATTTCTTTTTTTGTTGTTTTTTAGCTAAAGGAGTATATGAATTTTGAAAGTATTGGCCTGCAGCTTTTTGTATCTCACATATATTTCTGCTTTCACACGCGGAAGAGTAATGCAAAAGAGTAATGTAAAAGTAAGTTACTTTCACACAGTACTTTTTGAGATGTGCAAAGGAAAAGCGCTGTGTAAGAGTTTGTTCTGATACTGAGCAAAAACACTCATAATAAGCTAGAGAAGCCGTTCTTGAGGAGTGAGTAAAATCGATAAACTTCCAGTAAGATTTTAGATAAGATTTTCGGTATTACGTAGCTACGACCAAAGCTCTAGCATTGCCATCCGTCATGTTGACCATCTCTCAGCTCCAGCCTAGGGGGCCTGGGGAGTGCCTTTTTGCCTGGTCATTTCTCTTTGACATGTCCGTCCCGAGCGGTCCTGCAAGGAGCCAATTCTCCTGCTGGCGTGGCCTTCAAAGGGTGGTGGCTGTTCACTGCGACAAGGTGTACTCCCCAGAGAAGGTGGCCCACTGAAGGAAGGACATATTGCAATGCATATGCATGAGGAGAACAAAGTTAATGTTGCTCTAGGTTATGCCACTCTGAATTTCTTAGCTTTTCTGTAATAAAAATCATGTTTTAATGTATATTTAAAGAAATATAACATATGCTTCACTCATCTGTGGAAAGCGTAAGATGTGCCTAGCTCAGCAGAAATGAGCTCAGCAGTTTTCAATTGCTGTTTCTCGATGCAGATACTTCACAAATTATATTCTTCCCGAGAGGAAATTCACCACTTCCCTTCTGTTTCAGGAAGAACGTTTTGCTCCAATTTGTATATCGGCTGGTGCAAAAATGACCTACCTGCTGAGCCCCAGGCCCATTTTCTGGAGCAAATACCGTTTTTGACTCCCCCTTGCCCTCTTTCATTCATCTGCTGAACATATGCTCTCAGAGAGGCACCTTATGCCTGGCTGCAAGGACTTGGCAAGTGGCTTCATCTGGAACAAGCACCAGAGCCACTCCATGGTTCACCGAGCAGCTGGTGCTGGAGCCGTGAGACACCTGGCAGCCGCCTTGCCCTCGGAATTTATGTGGCACCTAAACAATATATTTTTCTACAGGCCCTTAAAAGCATAAGGAAACAGTGAACATAACTAGTGCCTGTCCTCTGAGGGACATAATCAAAGGGATTCTCTACAGAGATACCAAGGAGTAGACATCGCTCAATTCTGGTTTCTCACTATTCTTCTGGTTTCACCAAGGGGGGAATATTCTTAAGTGACAGTCTTGGTTTTTATTTGCTGCAGGAAACGTGCCACCCACAGTGCTGGTAAAAGAAAGGGCAGTCAGAAGGATTTGAGGCCTCCAGATCTCTGGATACACCATGAAGAGATGGAGATGAAGAACATCGAGAAGCCGGCGGGCTCCGACACTGCAGGAAGAGAGTCCCCCATACAGAGCTGCCAGGACATCACCCCCGTCAGTCACAGCCAGTCCGAGACGCAGCTGGGCAGCAAGAGCGCCCCGCAGTCCGGTAACGCTCCCGCACGCATGGCTGTAGCCCAGCCTGGCCAAGCTCCTTCTGCTGCCCAGGCTGCGTACTGCTGTGTAATGCACGCCTGAAATTCGTATTTCGCAGCAGTGCGGGAGGCGGAGGAGACGCCGTGGGCGTGCGGGCTGCTCCCCGGGGAGCCCTTGCCTCCTCGCAGCGGGGCGCCCGGCTCGACCGGCTGTCAGCTCGAGCAACGTCCAGCTGGGAAGCTCCGGCCATGGGAGGCTTTGGGTGACTTCCTAAATCTAAACAGAAAGAAAATCAGCTTATTTTATACTTTGTCTGTAGATATGGGCGAGTTAGAGTCCTTGTGTTCCAAATTTTTTCTCCACCACTAGAGCTACAAATTTACTTTAAAATAATTTGCTATTGCTGGATAATAACCCTTCTCCAGCTTTTGGAGTCACTAGCAGAGGGCTAAACATTGTAGGATTCAGGAGGAAATTGCCAGAATTGACAGCATAGCTATGGGCACTGGGAGAGATGGTCCTTCTCCAGCTCTTCTGCATAGAAACCATGCCTATTTTGTATGGACACCTTCCAATATGATAAAAGCAGAGCATTTCATAGAATTAAAAGCCATTGATACAAGGAAAAAGATCACCAGATCCATAAGATTTTAAACAATACCTGAAATTTTTACCTTATCATTGTTAAATATTCACTATTGCTTTAGTAGCTAAGAATACTTTTATAACAAAATCAAATATTAAGAAACCTGATAGACTTTGTGGAAAAAAAAAACCACTACATAATGTTCACATCAATTTCTGGCTAGGGGAAAACCTATCATTTTTTTATTTCTGCACTGCTCTAACTTTATAAGTTCAGAAATTCAACTAGAAGTCAAATGTAAGTTACTTTGGCATGTTTGCATGCCATATTAGAAATAGAGGCATGCCGGGAGCAAGAGAGGGCAGGGAGAAGAAAGTGAGGAAAAAAAGAAATGAAAAACGGAGCCGAGGAAGAACATGAATTTCAGCAACATAACTGAGATCAGAATTTGGCCCAGGAAGACTGAGAAAAGCTATGAGAAAAGTAATCCTATAACCAAAAAATAGTGTCAGTGAAGTGGTGGTAGGCAGCATAGATCTTTTTTTCTTCTTCTCTTTTTAACCTTAATGCACACAACACATCACAGGTTTCACTTTAGCTAAAGATATTTTTTCCAGCACGATAACAGAGCGTCTTGGGAGAGGCAGGTGGTGCATTCAGACAGGGACAGAGGGCGAGGAACACAGTACACAAGTTGAAAACATAAACATATTTGTCTTGAGTTCATAATGAATGAATTGCTTGTGCACCATCCAGAGTGTCAGTTGGGCAGGTGAGTAATGAAGATGACTTTTCCAGATGGCTCTGGTGGTTATGTCTCTATTCCATAGCTCCCATTATTGCAAGGAAAGAAAAGTTATGAAAAGAACCGTTTTCAAATTTCTGAATGCGTCTGATTTTGTTTTTCTGATGTTGTATTTGGGGCTGATGACTTGCTATTTATGAAGATGGTTGTGACAATGATTTGTATTGTTTTTAATGTAAAGGTTCTCATTATAGTAGACACTATGAACCATAAACAAAAGATTCCTGCTGCCCAAACAGATACTGCTGATGGTCAGGAGACCAAGACCCCAAGACCTCAAAAGATCAGTGTGAGAGCTCCATTGATTTCAATGGGCTTTCAGTCGAGTGCATGGTAGGAAGTCATCACAACATATGAGCAACTTAATGGTAAAGGCTGGGCTAGATAGTTTTTGTGTAAACACCTTGGACTGTAAACAAATGCTTTTATATTGCTTGCATTCTGTAATACCTAGATGAGTAATACTGTCCCTGGCTTTTTAGTGGCAATTAGACCTTAGAGAAGGCATTGATAGAAGACCTGATATTTCAATCCTGAAATTCGGAGCAGCATAATATGAAAAAAAAAAATCTTTTTATGCAAATTTTTTAAGGCATATGTGTTTGTTGGGGAGCATCAGAGATGAATAGTCTGAGTGAATATTAAGTTTATAGCAGGACAGTAATAAATTGATTTCATCAACAGTTTATTAAAATAGCAAAAGTAACATTAATATAATGTTTGTGTGAGACAAGGTATGAAGCAAGAAATACAGCTTCTATTTCATTGCAAATTACTGCACTGAACATCCAGTTCCAAGCAAATTTACTTTCTGACAAATACGTTCTCTAGAATCTTTGAATACTTCAAATATCCTATGTTAATGCAGCTAAATTAGCACATCCATATTTCAGTACCTAAATAGAATGACTAATTTATGGAGCGGCTGAGCCCGTTTTGAATTGGGTTGGGCATAGGCATAGCTGCCTGTGTCGAGACTGCAGCATTAGGCGATGCTTCTCAACCCTTTAATCTGGATATGTGTGCTAGCTGTGAACCAGGCCCAAAAGGAGGCAAGATCCAGGCACATCTTTAACTTGCCACAGTTGCTGTGGTAGGAAAAAACAAGATGCCCAGGCTGGAAGAGCCACAGTGCGCTCCAAGAGGGTCTACAGCCTGGGCAGTCAGGACGCTGGGACTTCAGGGCATGCCACAGGGCAAGCTGATTTCACAGTTTCCATGTGCCAATTTTTGGCTGCTATAATTTGTAGGTACTGAAATTTATGCACCCTACTTTGCCATTTCTGGTTTTGATATTTGGATTTTAAAATATATTTTTAACAAGGAGGTTACAAGAAAGATGAATCATTTTTATGAATTGAATGGGCTGTTTGGGGTAATTTCAGGGAGAAAGAAAAATTAAATCATGGAAAAGAAGAACATATCTTAGTTCTCTTCCAGAAAAATGAAAGCAATCACTTTATTTGGAAAATGCAGCCAGAAAAGCCTGTGCAGCCCTTTGTAGGTGATGATGTTTAACGATCAGTTTAAATAAAGAAACTCCAAAAAAAAAAAAAAAATCCATTGATCTTACTGCTAGTTGTAAAGTAAGAGAGACATTCATTTATAGCATTTTCAACTAAGCTGTTGTGTTATTTTTTCGGTAGGTCCTGAGACAGAGGACGCTGGAAGTAGCATGTCCACGTTGGAGCGCTCACTTGCCGCCCGCAGAGCCACCCGTGCCAAGCTCATGATTCCCATGGATTCACAGCCAAACAACCCTCGTGAGTACAAGAGCATCCCCTGGCCCACGTCCGCACACCGCAGGCAGTGCCTCACCCATCCGGAGGTTTCCTGCTACCTAACAAATATGGTCTAGTTACACTTCCCAGAGTTAAATAGCATCAGTCACGTTTTCTTCTTCTTCGGAAAAAAAAAAAGGTTTGGAAGCTTTCCGAAGCGTCACAATAGATCGATGGAAGTACTATGGAGAGAATTCAGAAATAATGCTTTTACTAGATTCAGCATGGGCTAAGTATAGGAGTGAAGGGTTATGTTTTTGCCAGGCAGATAGTGATGGATAAATCCCTCCGTTTCCCTCCTATAAAACTAAAAAACCTAGCAAAATGGTTCGAGCCAGCAGAGGAGAATGTTTTAGGATACACAGACATAAAAGGTGATATTACTATTTTCAGTGTTGATAATCAGCTGGACGGTATTGTGAATAACTTCTCCAGTTTCTGCTATATCTTCTTTTGTGTATAGTAGTTGGCTTTCTTGCCACCATATGCTTTTTGGTAAGGAGCTGCTCTCCTTATACAGCCAAGTAAATTAAGAGAAAGAGATATTTTTAATAGTGTTAAATTTTAGCAATGACAGCTTATCGTTGAATTAATTTCATAGATGAAATCAACCTTTTGCAAAGCAACAAGGTGCATGAGAACGACAGGAAGGCTGGAGAGCGTTCATAGGTTCTCCCATCCTGATGAACTTCGTAAAATTTATGAAGTGACCTTGTTTTGCCTCTGAACAAAGAAAAGGAATGAGTGAGAGCCCTGAAGAGTGGCTCAGGCACTGTTCGAGTTCCTGGTGCGGAGGGATGCTAAAGAGGGAAGTGAAGGCACGTCTCCACTTTGTTGTCTGAGCAGCCCTGTGATGAGCTTTTGACACTTCTCATGTCAGTTGTTTCTCAGCTTCAGGCAGGAAGTTCTGCCTTTGACCTCAGAAAATATATACAGTTAAAAATGTGTAGGAGCTGGCACAGCTATGTAAATAGTTTGAGTTAGAAATCACAGATAGCCATTTCTTTACAAAATTATATGTAAGTACCTATTTGTGGGTTTATGGAAGGGCACATCACAATGATGCATTTTAAAAAGTACATGGAACTGAATGAAGGAGAAGAGGGGGAATAACCTGCCATGCCTTTATGCAGTAAATTGCTTACTGGGAACTAGTAACTGTCCCTTTAATCTGTGTTCATTAGGGGTGCAGTTTGGGTCAGGCCGCTAACTCCTAAGTAACCAGCCCTTATGAGGATAAATGACAGGAGGCTGGGGAGAGATTAACTTCCAGTTCCTCAAGCCATGGACTGAACATATTGCCTCATTTCAGCTGCTGTTCACTTTATGGGCTGGGAGAAAGGCTGCTGGAAGAAAGCTCTTAGTAATACCAGGCGTTCCCTAGGAAATGTTCCCGTCTTGTAACCACGCTAATCTCATAATTAGGCAATCTGCCCTTTTTCAATGGGATTCCTCTTGATTTGGTGTGGTTTGAAGGAGGGCAGCAATCCAAGAAAATGGATGCACTTCAGAGTGTTGTAAGCAAAATCAGAACCAAATTAATTGTAATTACAATGGTTCGATAGCACAGTTAATTAAATGGAAGTCAGGTCAGCATTGTTCTACAGCATATAGATAAAAGCACTCTGAAAGATTTCTAATTTTTTAAATCACAATTATTCTTTTTGAGGAATTCTTTTCTATTTGTTTCTATTTCCTACAGTGTAAATCTAATCTATAGAGGCACAATATTATGATTGTTTGGAAATAATTAAAGTCAGGCTTATAAAAGTCCTATTTACACATTTCAGGCTGAGTTAGGCTAAAAATGTTTCTTTTCCCAGAAAATAAAATCGAGGCTGTGTCATGTTTTAATTAATCTCTCTCAGCTTGCATGATACTGAAAGGAATTGTCAGCAAAAAGCTATTAAATAGCTTGAAGAAGCACCATCATAATTCCGATGTAAAAACATTTATCTTTAAATATTAAATACCAAATCCAGGCAAATCTGGAAGTATTCATGAACATCCCAATATTCACTATTTGCAGTCTTTCAGGAAAAAAAATATACTCCGTAATGGGCCTTTGCCTACTGAAGTGAAAGGAGCATAAAACAGGCTTTGGCGATATTTTTGATGGTTCTAATCCAAGCATGATTGTAATTCTGGAAGCTACTTCAAATTCTGCCGCTAAGCCTGATGAAGGCAATTAAAGGACATTCCAAAGGGACTTGAGATAGCATTAAGATTGCAGAATCAATGCCTTTCTCTCCTGCCACGGCACAATGAGAAGAAGGGAACCCACACAAGGCAGAAATTGTAAAATAGCTTGAGAATCTTTTAATTTTGTAGCCAATACAGAGGTCAAGTCTCATGGTCATGCTATGCTGAAGCAAGTGAGGAGAAGGTACCAAGGCTGCTGGGTGGAGAGGAGAAGACTTCAAGGATGAAGAGTGCTTTAGGCTTCTCTCCATCGCCAGTCCCTTCCTTCCATACCATGTAATGAAGCCCTGCCCGACACTGTGTCGTTCTGAGCGTCAGCTGCCTTCTGTGGCATTCTGAAATGAAGACGTATATCTCTAACCCCAAATCCATGTTTGCTTAGAGGTGACTGAAAAATGGAGACACCAAATCAATGAGAACTTATGGGACAAGCAAATAATGGGAAATTTTCAATGCTGAAAACTCCATTTTCAATGTTGTTGGTAGAGCGTGCGATACTACAACTTTCTCAGCCACAGCAGAGCGTGTTTGTTGGAATATTCTGAATCAGTCAGAACTTCATAATAAACTAGTTAATGTGAAAAGTAACTGAGAAAGTCTTTGCAGGGTATCACATTCAAATATTTTACCTATAGTTTTCCTGGTTTTCTGTTGGTAATGTTTACTTCTTATGGAAGAAGAAAAAAAAATGTTCACAGAATAAATCAGCTTGGAAAGAGAGAGAGTTTTCCTATGTTTCTGGGAGGTTTTTTTTCTGTAGTTCCCCCTCCCTCAAATTGCAGAAAATCACGGTTCTTTTTTAGGAGAAATATGATCATGTTGACTCAGTTGCTTTGGCTGCTTCTGGGGTGCTTGAATACAATTTAAAATTTTCTACTTTGTCATTTCTGTAAGCTGTTCTTGGGTGCTGCATTTTTACAGGCTGTAGTACATTTTAGATGTAGAACAGTGTTTAGGGAGCTCCATGATTTGGTTAGGGAATTTCTGTTTTAGTGTCGTAGTATATCAATAGTAAGTATAAATTCAATTGCTGACAGACTGTGACAGAACAGATCTGCTGTCATATTTGCTCAAAATTGCAAAGACTTATTGAAAATGTTTGATGTTAACCTTTCCCCAGCTTCTCTGCAATAGAGTGCTGCAGTGAATAATAATCCTGACTTATTTTAAAGAAGAAAGTGCTGGATGTCTACACCCTAAAAAGAAATGAAGGAGTGGACTTGAAAAAACAAGTTTTTTAATAGGATTCAATAAAGAATGATCGTTTTTACTCTAGTAATAATAATGTTATAGATTTTGTCAATAAAAATATCTTGTGCAGTCAAAATGAAATGTCTGAAGAGTAAGAAGTCTCTTCTCAGGATGTGTGCATTTAAACCTAGACAACTTTGAAGTTCGTATCACTCCGGTTATCATTTCTTTGTGAGTTTTGTACATATTACACTTGTCTGCGACATCTGGAAATACAGCATTGTCTCCCTGAAAGCTGTGTTCTTAAAAAAACGTCGTAAAGCCTTGGCACCGTTGCAGCTTCTTGAGTGACCTTGGGCAGAATGCCCAGTTTGCCAGTCTGTGTAATGGATGTAGTAAGAGCTAGAAGTAATTGTAATGACTATTTTAAAGTTTAAAGCATTGTTTGTAATTCATGTGTGAAAGGTGCTATATAAGCCAAAACTTATCATCAGTGAGCCAAAAGAAAATCTCTTCGTGTTGTTTATCTAGGCAAAACTTTACTGAGAGTTTTTCCTGAAAGCTACACAGAAATTCATGGTTTGTATAGTACTATTATCATCAATTCTTCATGCCTTGACTATTGAAAATAAAGGATAATTCACAGGAAAGCCTGAATTTGGCAAGTTGTGATCTGGTTTCCAAATCAAAGGCTTTTGTGTTAATTCAGCTCAACTTCAACTTCAAACTTTCAGCTGCTGGTTTGCTGGCACATCTCATTCCTGTTGCTGTCAGGCCTGGATGGGCGAGAACGATGCCCGGCCAGTCTCAGCTGATGCCTAAGTGTCTAAGAGCCTGGTGCTGCTGGAGATACCCAAGGCATCAGAGACATTTGTGTGAGGCCGACAGACAGGACAGGAGAGTCACAGCAGCCCCACGCTCTTCCAGAGCAGCGAATGAAGGCTGCAGGGTGTCCTGAGGCATCTGAAATGGCACCAGAGGCCTGGGCTTAGGCAATGCAATCAAGCCCTTAAATTCTTGCCTAATCCATTCCTTGCCATATATTTGTCAAGAAGGGAGGTAAAGAACCCCTCAAAAATATGGATGTCTAACTTGAATGTAAACAAAGGAGCTATTTAATTTTACAGGTAATTATATTTGCACCTGCAATTAGCCTGTATATACATCAGGGGTGCGTAGAGAGGTGGTTTCTGCAGGTTTGGGTAGAGTGAGTAGAGAAATGCATTTTTTACTGCGTATATGGATACTTCATTTTGTTTGGTTATGTCTGGTTCACTGTTGCTTGACTCTCCCAGCACTTTTTAAAATTTTCCAAAGGCGCTCGCTTAATCTTATCTCTCTGCCTTTTCTTTTAGCTGTGGTCAGTGCCATTCCAGTGCCAACACTAGAAAGTGCCCAGTACCCCGGGATCCTGCCATCTCCCACCTGTGGATACCCACACCCTCAGTTCACTCTTCGGCCTGTGCCATTCCCAACGCTCTCTGTCGACAGGACCTTTGGAACAGGAAGAAGTCAGTGCAGTGCTGTTCTGTTTTGTTGTTGTTGTTGTTGTTGTCGTTGTTGTTATGAAAACGCTTGGAAATAGCAAACCTGGTGGGTGCTATCCAGCTTGCTTTCTGTCAGCAGGATGTATAATCTCTAACCAATGCAATTCATGCTACCCTGTTTTTTGAGTGCATAATAGGAACCAGGCTAAGAAGTAGTTGAGCAATTCAGTATGGGCTGCCTCTTTTCCAGTGGTGGCTCCAGGAGCAACTTCCATTATATACTGAACAGCACCTTGTCTTAAAAGTTAAAAGTTATTGCATCTTATCAACGTGCCTGCTGTGTAATTCCCAAGCAATTTAAAAGAGGAACATAGAAATGACCGCGTGGTTGAGGAGACTGGTGCCTCCCAATGGCAGGCTACATATAGTTCAGAAGCATCCACAACAGTTTGGTAGCACATAACCGGAGTTTACTGAGACCCAGAAGAGTCTGACTGAAATAGTCAAGTCAACCTGCGTAATCTATTTAGCTCCATTGTAACCCCAGTCTGTGCCATGACACTCAGGTAAGGAGAGCCTGTGCCCTGGGGAATGCTTCCTCTTCCCATTGCCTCCCCTTCTCCTCACAGCTGAGCACATCCTAGAACCTGCATCAAATAGTGATCTAATTTGATCCTTTTCTGCAGGTCTTTGAGTCATATCACTGTACTTTAATTTCCTTTGCTTTATCCACAAGGACATTCCCAGAAAAACAGAGACACCAAGAGATCTTTATCTCAAGGCAGAATCATCACTCATTAAAATCATCCATGATAGCACTTAACACACAGTGTCTTCCTAGCTGCCCTCACTGCTAGAAGCATTTTCCTAATATTTAACTTGTTAGAGTTTAAGCCAGTTGTTCCTTGTTTGGATTATAGTCGACATGGAACATTTTATTTTCTTCTTTCTTATGGCTTCTTTTTGTACATTTGAATCCTGTTATCTGGTCTCGTATCAGTTGTCTCATCTCTAGAGTGAGTTCTGTATTCATATTTGCTCCTGTACAATAATAGATTTGGGTTTTGTGTGTTCCCATATCTATTCTTCATCTTGCCACGATCCAGGGAAATGGTGTGCACACAGCACACGCTCTCCAGCCTCACCTTCATAAGTTACTTCTAAGCGTCTTCTGCACCGACAGCCATCTGTTCTTTGTTCTAGCCTAATGAGCATGCCCTGGCATATTAATTATAGTTGGAGGGCTCATATTTTCTTATAATTCTCCCTTAACTCTACTGCATATCAAGTCTGAATTATTGACAGATTAATGTCAATCTGTTACACATATATTTTCACATCACAGAGAGTCTGTGCTGCTGGTCCACAGGGAATTACTTTCGAAATGTCTGATTTTTCCTCCTATTTGATTGTTGCTTTCAGTCAGTTCAGACAGGTCCTTGGGGGGCCGATGATTGAAATTCTAGCAGAGGGATCATAGGTAAAAGGTGGGTTCAGGTGTTCTGTTCATCAGCCCAGTGTCATTTCCCCTCGTGTCGATGTACTGACAGAGTTCCTTTTACAACTAGATGGCAATTTCCTCTGGAGGGCCAGGCTGGTATAGTCAGTTTTTGATTTGCTGCTTAAATTAATATCAAATTCACCACAAATGCAATGCACAAAAACAAAGCAGATTCAGTTTCTTGGTTGACATACACTAGGTGTTGAATAAAAAATTCACTATCCTGCGCCTAATCATGGAGATGGGAAAAAAATTGAAGACTGAGTTGTTTAGTCTTTTTCTGAAACAACTTTGAAAAAAATACTATAAGTTTGATGCGCGTCTAATACACGCTTCACCAGTACTCACTGCAGAAGTATAGATAGTGAAGAGTCTCACATGTCACAGGGTGATGAGGTATAAACACACAGTAGCATACAAATGGAGCCTCTTCAGGTAGGGCACGGTTCGAAAGGGCAAAACATATCCCCTCATCCCCCCCCAGTAGAGGATCTTCAGATATTTACCTCACCTTGATGTATATCCACGCAGCTGTCATCATCTTTGCCTGCTTGGAAAGGAACCTCAGCTCCTTCAGTCTTCATGTCTTCCTATCTCTTCTCTGCCTCTCAACTTTTACCCCATCAAGTACCTCCACACACAGATCTGCCTTCAATGCCAGATTTTTCCCCAGAATGGAAGATATAGCACCTCTTGGTCAGCTGGTCAGCATCTGAACCTTCTTTTAGGACACATCTCCTCTCAGAAATGATTTGGTCAAACTGGCCATGCCAGAGACATGGACTGGAAGTGAGTAGTGCTATGCTGAGATCCTGGCTCTTCCTGATGTAAGTTCTATATAGAAATGTATGCGTTTGCCTAATTCTTTCAAGTGCAGAATGCCTGAGAGTTGAACAGAAGATTATTAAAACACAAAAGTTTTCTGGCAGGAGGTTAAATACCAAACAATTCTAATTATTCAGCAGTCCTGAAGGACCTTGAATAAGCTCAGGTAGTGAAGGTTTCGGATAATTTAGGCAATTCCTCATTAAATAATTCAATAGCAGTGGACATAGTCTTGTTTCAGGTAATTTCTGGACAATCAAGGTATTTCAAAAATTATCTAACCCCATTACAACATGAAATGAGAATCTGTTATAGTTGCAGTTACACTCTCTGGTTTAGGCTAATGATTTCCAAAGCTCCTAGGTCATACTGAATATGCTGTTCAAGTGAAATATTATCTTCCTTCACTGTGCCTTCCATTTTCAATACCACCGCAATCAAGCTAAAGTACAAGTGAGTGGAGATGGTGTTTGTTTTCTAGTGACAATTGACAGTGTCAGAACCAGCCAACAGCTCACTAGCTTCATATAATGGCAGAATTCATTAGTTGTCAGTCTGCAGAGAGATGAAGGCATGTAAAAATACATTTCTAACGTGATGCCTAAAGCTTTTCTCAGCACCAGTGCTGCTGCTGCTTGGTGCCAGCACTGGCAACGTCAGGCTATCTGAAAGAACAGTCATTCACAAATGCTTCCTATCAGCTCCCTAGATTAAGAAGCAGCTGCTTCATGTCTAGATCACCTCTCAGTGTCTCATGGATGACTTCATTGCAGCAGCAAACGGTGATAGATCAACAAAATGACTCCAACATTTTGAATTCTCTCACACATTTCTCTTTTTTTGCAGGGGATGGGCTGTTTTCTTAATACGATCGTGTGGGTTTTCTTGAGAGCAACTAGCAGTTAAAGAGGCTATAGAGAAGATGTGTGAAGCTTTTTTGTATGCACTTGATGCTTGACCAATTGCAACTGTGTCAGAAAAAAAAAGAATACCATGCAATAATTCCTCCGAGACAGAGTCTACCTGCAGTACTACATGACTGAGCACTCTATTGATCAAGATGGAGCAGTCTGTGAATAAATCATACGCGATGCCATTAGGAAGGGTGATGCTTTGCATTCTGCCATGTAGACCATGCTTGAACACCTTTTTCTAATCTGCAAGCCATTTCTCATTGACCTCAGAGAGTCAAGTGCTGCAACATATCTTTAGGCCAAATTTTCTACTGAAGAGGAAACTAAAGGAAATGAAAGGGAAAGTCAGGCCCTTGAACCACCCTTGAATAATAAGCCGACTTGTCAGTTGACTAATGCTGCTGGCACTGCCAGCCGTGAAATACAATTGCTAAATATCAATGTTTCCATCTTTCTAGACAGAAAAAATGTCTGAGCCATAATAGAGTGAGTGCTCTCTGTTCAGCATTCCTTAGCCTCCTCCTCCAGAGTCCTCCCCAGCTCCGTGGCACCCGCTGCGTACAGTTTTAGCAAGACAAGTAGAAGATGGTGATGTGCCAGGGGCTACAGTTCTTTACAAAGGGAAGAGAATACCTTTTTTCTCCTCTGCCAGAACTGTGGAGATGCTGAAGGCCTTGTGGTCTCGGGTGGAAGAGGAAGAGAGCCGGAGGAAAAAGAGCTCCCACCTGGGAGATACTGAGGGGGCACTACTGGTCATGGAGAGGCCTCAAAACAACTAGCAAGAGCTCTGGTGGTGCCCTTAGCAGTAGGCCTCTCCTTCTCCATCCCCATACAGACACACTAGTCAGTATTAACAGAATATATTCTGGTCACGTCGTGATAACATTTTTACAGCAGGCAGACTACTTTTCCTTAGGCTAACCCTGAAGACCGTATGGAAACTACAGCTGGTCTAACAGTGCAATTTTCAGAGCATTTCCCTAATATGCCACAATTTATACTGGAAGCGTGGAGGTGTCCAGAAAATTTATTTTAAGAAATGATGATGTATTTTTTTCCAGTATTGGAAAGAAAGCTTGCAAAATGTATAAACTACAACAATAAAACAACAATTATATTAATAGCGTGAGGGCACAATGGAAAAATATTAAGGAGTGGAGATAGCTTTACCTTCCTTAATTCATTAAAGTGAGATGTCTTAACTGTTCGTTACAAGAAAATATTTCCTGAGCACATTTCTTCTTGGAGCTAGCTTTCTCACAGTGAACAGGCAGTTCGGCAGCGAGATAATCTGTCCAACTTGCAAACTTAAATTACCTCTGGCGTATTCTGGACGTAGTGGGAATTGTAATTTTTATTCAATAGTGCAATTCGGTTCATTAGCGAGGAAGGAGGACGCTGTAAGAATACTGGCCATTACCACATTTTACATTTCAGGTACCTTGTCTGTGTGGTTTCAGCAAATGTTTCCATACCTAATACGAGTGGAATGAGTGCTATGCTTGGGTTGTGACTCCAGTCCTGTTTTCTTTGTGTTTTCCTCTAACAACTGAATGATCAGCAAAGCACTTTATTTTTTTTCTGTGCATAATGCTTGGGATTTAACTATGCTTGATTTAAAAACGGTTCCATTATGTTCTCAGGAGCTGGATTCAGTTTTATATTAATATATTTTAAAAGTTATTCCTCAAAAGTGTTCTTTGGGATGTACCTGAACTTGTAAGAGAGCAGTACCCTGAATCAATGTATTTTCTAAAAAATTATTGCTATTTGTGTTACAGTAACATCTAGAGATCCCAACAGGAATGAGGGCCCTAGTTTGTCAGCATTATACAGGCATATAATCTTGGTCACATGATATTTACAATCTGTGTAATTCAAGGGTACACAGAAAGTCATTAGCAGGTATGGAATAAAGTTCAGTTAGAATAGAAGATAGATGTGTTCATAAACCTGAAGTCATTAAACTGGTTAAACGCATTGTACCAACCAACATGTATGCAAAAGCAAAGGGAAGACCAAAAAATTTTATATCGGATGTCTGCTTTTCTGCTTGGTGACCAGAGAGTTCATTGCTGCTTGAGTTGAGAGCAAGCTTATTCTCAGCATTCCTAAATTAGACATAAAAATGAATGCAAATAGAGCTTTATCCAGAGTTTCTCCACTGCAGTGAAAGACTCTTACTGGTTTTACTGGGCTTTAGAACAGGTCTTCATGTATAGCATATTCTTTTCCTTACTTTGGCAATATATTTTACTAAATTCAAGAGCAAAAGATCACAAGAGGACTGTATCACAGCATTATCTGCTTCATCTTAAAGGCCAGCTGGAAGTCTAGTTTCCATTAAAAGAATAATTAATAAGTGGATCAGTACAAATAATCAGAATTCTCTGACACTTCTGTTGAGGTGTATGAAGGCAACTGCTGAGCTGTTAAGGAGGAAATTGATGTAGGTGATGTAGGTAGCATTAGCAATGTGCTCATCTTCATCCATCCTTCAAACAAACAATCCATCCTCTCTTCCTGCCGGGACCCAAGGGAACTGCAAATTGATGGCTCTCATTATGCTCGCAAGCACGCACATCTTTTTTTTTTCAAAAAAAAGTCTTCTCAAGAGTGAAGCACCTTCATTAGACCACTTGCCTTCAATTTTTAAAACCCAACTCTAACTTCTGTTTTTAATAGAATCACCTCACCTTTGTCTTCAATAATAGCTGGAGGATAGCATGAAATTTTTTATGCAATAACAGTTATGTAGGTCTCCAGATTTTACAACTAAATCTATAAGATAAAACATCCATACAATAAACCAGTAATTTTACTGTAAGGCCTACTTAATGTGGAGACCATTATGGTGATGCTGGCTTCTAAAGCTTTGTTATGTGAGCGCACAGCTGCAGAAAATACCAAGAAGGGTGTTTTGTAGAGAGTAGCAAAAAGTGGTCTCACCTATTTAAGGGGAACGTTAGACCTAAGAGTACAGTCAGAAAAGAAAACAGAGAGGGCTGTGCTGGGCAAGGAGGGAAATGGAAAAGCAGAGACAGAGTAACGGCATGACTATGCAAAAAGTCTTGAAGGTGAAAACAAGGAAAATGAACCACAGTCTAGCAAACTTTTACAAACCATAAATGATTTTGACCTTGGTCAGATCTTGTAGTTAGCTTCCTGTGTGTGGAGTTCAATATTGCCGGGGATGTCTGCTATATTGCCATAGAAACAAGTAATGGGGTTGTGGAAATGAGGAAATATCCTCATTTCCATTTTTCAAAATTGTTTTGCCACTTAGTAGGTTGTAATTATTTATATACTTTGACATTAATTATTATAAAATGCCTTGAGATTTGACTCGGCAGTATAATTGCATGTTATTTGTACAATGAGTTCTGGTTGTTGCAGCAAGCTTTGAAAGAAACCAGCTCCTCCAGAGCATTTTGGGTCTCAATGTAATAACTAATGCTGATATCTATGTGTCAAGAAGGTTGTTTCCTTCAGTAAAAGGATGAGCTTTTCTTAGATTTCTGGTTTCCTGACACAAGTTGCATGATTAACTCTTGTGTTGTGAGCCATCGTGGCTGGCAGAGATACTGTAGAGACATTGGACAAATCCAACAAGCTCAAAATAAAGGAGTTCCTGTTGTTATCAGGCTCTTCATTGACTAGCTTACTTCTTGCCACTGCTACGCTTTCAATAAGGTCAGGAGTCCTGGGCACTCTTCCCACGAGGAAAACTTTCTCCAGTGCTGCTCTTCAAGGCAGGGGCCAGGAGCTAGGAAATGAGCTGAGAAAGGCTACAAACCTGCGTTCTTGGGAAGCCTCAAATGGGTTCCTGATGCAGGATTTGGAAGAGGAAATAGGAGATGATGTTTTTGATCCAGTGCCCATATTCTCATCCTGGAGTAGGAACAAAGTAGTACTACAAGCAGCAGCAACCTCTTTGCTATGGCATGGGGAAGTGAGTTTCTTGCTGTCATCCGTGGGGCACCACAGCAGACTTCCGCTCACCAGTCCTCCCCATAATTACCTCCAACTAGTCAGGCTTATCAGGATAGGCATGGTGGTTAGGAAGGAATTTTTTGAGACTTTTGCTTATTCCAATTACAGTTTTCCTTTCAAGATCAAAATAATCTGTTGTCTTTGGAATTCATTTTTCTGTCTTGTTTTGGTTCTTAAAGTTTGAACAGTGTGGCACAGTATTATTTCCTAGTATGAACAGCAGGAGGGACTTTCTCTCCATGAACAAGAGTCAGTGTTAACTAAAGAGCAGTGCTGTGGAAGAGAAATGGCAATGTTACCCCAAACGTGCTGGGTCCTGACATGCTGTGCCAGCTCTGTGGAGAGTGCCGGGGCTCCGTAAGCTGGTTCATGCTGCAGAGAGCTTTCTGTTTCTACAACAGAGCCATGCCTCTTTCGGGAAACTACTTCAGTGAAGCTAAAGTTACAGCTCACACTCCACATCTGAGCGTGGGTACTGCTGCTTGCAGTTGCTTGTGTCCCTCCTCCTCTGCAACGTGTTCTTCATTCTGCGCTCCCCGTGGTGGAAGTCACTCTAGCTAATACTACAGGATTAGAAGATTTGTCATCTGATAGGTGTTGGGACACTGCAGTTCAATTCCAAAGTACCAGTCCTTATGCTCCTTATGTAGGTGCATTTGCAATACTGGTGATGTTGATGTTAGACATTGTACTGTACCCATGCTGAAAATTCCCATACCATCGTAACCATTTTGCAGTTTATAATTAGGACAAATTAATAATTAGGATACAACATGGGTTTCTGGAGGGTTGTAGGAATAGAGGACTTTACTCTTTGCCTCACACTTTGTTTTCCTTAATACCTGAGCTGTGTTTGCTTCTCTCTTCTGCCATGACAGAGCTGTTAAGCACTGCAGAACACAGCGTAGCTGCGTTTTGTGTTAGAGGATTGACACAGCACGTTTAGATCTCAGAAGAATGGACTTTGAGTATAGGCTAATAAAACAGCAACCTACTGCTTTGGCACACTAAATGTTACAGCTGTCTCAAGGAAGAACAATATTGGTGATTGGTTGTGTAGAAATTAATTACGTCCTTTCTTTGTCTCTAGCTCTTCTCCACGATGACTAGAATAGTACCATCAGGCTGAACATAATGAGTTTTCCTAGTTACGGTTGTTGCAATCTGCACATGATGTATTTATGGTTTTATTGATTTTTAATATTTTAAAGCACCCAGATCCTACGACACTGGGAGCTTAAGAAGTATGAATAAAAATAAAATAGAGAGAGGAAGATGAAAATGTCATGATTACATTTTTTTTTAAAGGAAGATTTATTGTACTTCGACTCACACATGGCTGCTCTGAGGAACATCTGTTTTTTTTAAATTCATCTGCCAATAACTTTTGATAGAAATGTTTAGATGCTTCCTGCAGCTTCTTGGAGATCGGAGGCTAAATGCTTTACCTTCTGTTGAAAATGATCATAAAAGTAGGAAATAAGTCTTAAAAAACACCTCAGCAATAATTCTTGGGTTTTTGGCTTACTGGTTTTTAATATTCTCTTCCAGCTGTAAACGAAGGCCCGGCATCCCAGCAGCCGTCCTTGCTACCACCGGCGCAGCCTGAACACTCAAGCAACGAGGATGCCCCAAGCAGAACGATCCCCACGGCCTGCGTCCGCCCCACGCACCCCCTCCGCAGCTTTGCCAACCCCTTGCTACCTCCACCCATGAGTGCAATAGAACCGAAAGTCCCTTACACACCGCTTCTGTCTCAAACGGGTAAGGAAGAAGGGGGAAAAGTCAGTTCAGGGAAAAGATGCAAAGCGCAAGACTGTCCCATACGCTGAAGAATATCTTTAAGTGCTCACACCATGAGGAGTGCATGTACGCGGTTTGATGGTAATAAGCTAGTATTTCATTCTGACATTCTGGCATAAAAATTCAGGACAAGACAATAGCTTAAAATCAGAGTTAACCAGTATGTCATGAAAAATGAAATAAATGAGATGCCAAATTAATCATTTGGTCTTGTTTCCAGTCTCCTGTTGTGCTACAATAACTTGAAGCAATGCCAAACGCTTGACTCTTGTTTCAAGGCTTGTCTTTTTGATAATGAAAGGACTATTTATGTATGCTGGAAAAGAACTGACTGCAATTCACTCCAGTGTGCAAAGTACTTAAAAATTAAATAGCAAGCATGCAAGGAACAGGAAAAAAACTATTTGAAAAATAATGGTCATAGAATAATGCCACTTTTGATTGAAGCTGCGGGCTGTTCCCAGGGTTAGATTAAATGGTTGTATATGGCTGTAATGAAATGTTCATTCATTGTCTCGTAAACATGCCGGTGACACAAGTGCGCGACTCAAACACCGTCTGCGCCAGCGTGGGCAGGTTTGGGTGGTGTGGGGCATGGCGGGGTAGGAGATGTTGTGCCTTGCCAACTCCAGGCTTCATTTCTGGGTTTGTCCCCTGAGCAGCGCCACTTCTAGAGAGCTGCTTTAAAACTTTTCACTGTTGGAGCACATGAGACCGTGTGTATAGTATATATGGTATATGCTTGGATCATAACATAGGCCCAATGCTAGAATTGTTCTTCACAGGAACTGGTGTTATTTGCGTGCCGCTATTTGGTGTAGTAGCAATAACTCCTAGAGCTACCTACTAAGGCAAAAAGAGAGTTTGCAGGTTGGTATTTCATTTTAACTGTTTACTCAGTTAGGTTGAATAATACCCAGTCTGGCTCAGAAAACCTTTGAGATTTCAGCTTTGCTCTTTCCTGTTGTGATATGTCCTTCTGAATGTAGTTTTCTTTCCACACAACGTATATCAGTTCCATGTTTGCAAAAAGAAAGCTACCCAAAAAATCTCTGCATTTTTTCCTGGAAGTACCTGCTATCCATCAGCAAGTAATCCAATTTCTGACAGCAGTCGGAAGTAGATAAATCCTTATTTGTTGGAGAAATGCTTTTGCCGGGTAGTACATTTGAATTATTTTTATACATAATAGAGTCAATTCATTGTTATGTAGTACAGCATTTTACTTTGTGAGGGTCTAACTCTACTTATCTTACTCCAGGGAGTAAGCATAGTCACCTCAAAAGGGCTATTTGCCCCGTAAATCAGTTGGGGTTTACCATGTAACTATTATTATGTGGGGGAGGTACAGAAAAAGGGAGTCGGAGCATGTTACGAATCTCCATAAATAATCTTGCCATCCTGATAAAGTTGCCTTTTTTGGATAAATAATCTTACTTTAGAAGATGCAATGTTTCCTACAGGCAAGGGGTAGGACTTTGTTACTAGGCAAAATTTAGACCTGAAAGTGGCAACGCTCTGTATTATGGCTGATAAAGCAATGGAAAATTCTGCTGTGCTGGATGCTGTCACATAAATGAAAGCATGTTGCTGGGTGATACAGAAGATTTAAATTATTGTGTTTACTATTATTTTAAAATTGCAATTTCTACCTCTTAGAATTTTGTGTAACTTCATTTCTGATCTTCCACCTGCTGTTCTGTAGTGTCAGGGGCTATTTATTTTTCTCTCTGTATGGTTTCTCTTGTTTTTCTCAGTGTACTTGTCCTCGTAGTCATTAGCCAGACTGATACTATTTCCCTTACCAGTTCTTTCTAGAAAAGTCTGTTTTAGAAGCATTAACTTACACTTGTGCCTCCAGGCAGATGTAGAACTGCTTCTGGTCCTGTACAAGCTCACTTGCTTGCATTAAGGCCAATTTTTGGTTTATGTAATATTTAAGAGCTGCTTAGAAACTTTTAGGTCATTAGTGTGACTATTTTGGTTTACCAAATATGAATACTTATACAAAAGCCAGAATAAAAACTCTTTAATTTTGTAATTTTTCCCAGTATTTTTTACTTACATTTGAATATCAACAGCTTTTCATCAGAAATTCCAAATATTTCCCCTAGCACTTACGAATTTATTGGTTTCAAGCTTGGGGATCTGTTGGAAACAGGCACTGAATGTGTATTTTTTAAGCTTAATAATTGTCTAGTTTCTCAGCAGTAAGTAAATCTGTGCTTTGTGGTTTTATGCTAGTTAAAAGATGCTCAAAACAAGATTGATCTTTCAGTATCCACTCCTGAATCCCTTCCCTCTGGAACCTCAGTCTCTACTCTTTTTGCTTCAAATGGGAGATTTAATCCGCCTTTTAAATTTTGCTGGAAGGCTAAAGGGAAAGGAGAGAAAGCATTAAAAAGGAGGCCAAGAAACAGCACCAGTAATTCTGCAAACTTGCTACTACCCATGAGTATGATATCTTAGCCATAGTTATATGGCTAAGATGTAGGCCGTGGAAGGGGAATTTTGGAAACATTTTTGACTTTACAGAGCTCTTGATGGATTTCTTGATTTGTACCAACCTGCCAGAAAAGGTGGGCAAGCTTTTGGCAGACCAGCTGAACAAATTGCCATGTGGACCGTGTCTCCTAATTCTACTCCACTTAGAGACACCGCAGGCTTATAAAGCTCTTGGCAAATTCCCATGTTAGAATAATTGTTACTTTCCTCAACCTGCTAGATAGAGTTATTTGGTACGTTTTTTTAATCTCAAGAAATTTTTACATGTACTATGTAATAAAGTAGTAGGGGAATAAATAATAGTTTCATCATTAGTTAAAGTAATTAAACTACTCTTTGCTTTTCTCCCTTCTTTTTAAATGCATGTCAGTCAGGTAGCTTATTCCTTTACACCGTGCCTAAGTCTAAAGCAACAGTCCTGTACAATTGAAAGGGGCGAAAACAACAGAGAACTGTAGAAATCGATCCGGAGATCTCCAGCAAAGATTTTAAAAAGCAGGAACCTGAAGTTGAGTAGATCCATCCCTACGAGCGCCTCCATTGCTGACTTGCAGACTCTAGCCCTGTGATTTTTATATCTCTTTTTATACAGCAGCTTTGACGGAAAAGCCTGTGGTGTCCACCTGGCGCTTGGCCTGCCCTGTTGCCTGCCCCATGGCCAAGTGCATGCTGAAGCTCCATATCAGTGCAGATTTGGAAGTGTCAGGAAGGGATTTTAGACAGTCGCTGACCAAGAAGGTTGAAGGAGGAAAGTTTAGATTATAGTTCTAGAGTTGGCATCTAACGCTGGCCCTCATGCAGTTTTAGCATTTAAATTATTGTTTGGCTCTCACCCAGAGGATGGATGAACGGAGGGGGCTTTCTTGACTTTGACTGGATGCTAAAAGGCGGTCTCTCCTCTAGTATTTTACCCATTCAATTTATCTCTGTAGTGGCATTATAATTAGCTGTTAAACTCTATCTTATGTTTCATAAAAAAGACAGATCACTTTTCAGACGTGTGGGATTTTGCCATGAGGGTATGAATAAATATTGAAAAGGCTGTGCTCCTGTTTGTTGGGTCATGGCTTCAGCTTAATCCACAGCTAAAATCTGCCATTTTTCTTCTTCTTTCCCTCCCCACCTTTTTTTTTTTTTTTTTGCTTGAGCCCAGTAAATCTGAGCTCTTCACATTAAACCCTCCTTGTAGATATTTTATAGGAGTTCTCAGCTTTTCATCACCGCTTTGTGATAGAGCGCTTCAGGTTCCCAATACTTTTTCTGAAAGCGTGGGAATATGTCCATGAGCTTTCCAGTCCCCACTGTGGCTGCAGCCACGTCTCTTTGCAAATCAGGCACATAGGCATATAAGTGATTTGACTTAGTCCCCTTTCAGGTTAAATAGAAAATATTTGATGGAGTGTTGAGCTTATTGCATTATAGATCTGCCATAAATTACACAAATGGACAGGAAACAATTTTTTTTTTTCCCCTCGCAAATGAAAATTCCTTTTAGGTCTCGATGATCAGCTGCACTTTAAATGAACCTGAATTAGGAGGTCATTTTTCTTCTGCAGAAACAAGCGTGAGGTGATGGAAAACGCAGCCTCTGAAGTAGCGGTCTTTATAGCGTGTCGTGGTTCTAAAACTTTAGCTTTTTCAGGCTCTGATATCTTTTGTCAGAATGTAAAAATGCTACTTTTTTTCTCTTGCTACTTCACCAAAAAAGTAGAGTTAAAATCCAAATTCTTGCCTCCCTGGACTGCCTCTGTCAGTTGGATGCCCCAGAGCTAAAAGTCACTTTGTTGCACAGCAAAATTGAGCTTTCTTTTCCTTCCTCCTGTTGCGCTGTGAGGCATGCCCCAAACTGGGAATGGTCTGGGAGTTCAGGGGAAGGGTTGCACTGCAGATGAACTGTGTAAGTTTTCAATTTAATTCTCTGCTTCTTTGGAAGAAAATGATGTATTCTCAATATAATTTAATGGGGGTTGTTTGGGGAGGAAGTCTGGCAGGAAAATACCTATGTGAAAAGCTGTAGTTGGCTATTGCCTGGACATCAGTGCAACTCCTGAATACCCAGGGTGAACTACACACCTAGTCTTTTCATTACCAAATGGGATAACAGAGACTGCTAAGAAAATGAGCTCTCTCAGGTTTTTTTTTTGTGTGTGTGTGTGTGTGTGTGTGCGTGCTGCTGCTTCTCTGCTAAAGCTGTCATAAAAAAGAACCAGAAAAACAAAAGAGAATACTCAAGCCAGTGGTAGCCAGTGGTAGCACCGTGAGTTAAAAGTCAAATAAATAAGTGATGAGATCAAAAGGAAGAAATATTAAGCAGGGAATCCTGAGCCATAGTGACCTCACATAGCAAGGATTTGCCTCAGAAGGCAATGAAATTGCAGGTATAAAAGTGAATATAGGCATGATGCTGTTCTGTTTGGTAAACTTGCTCTTGTACGTATGGAGAAAGAATGGCAAATCCTTCCCAGAACTGCTGTAAGAAGCTCTAGTAGAGGAAGCAAGATTTTCCTGGGCCAGAAACCAGGTCTGGCTGCGGTTTTGCGAGTGGGTGTTTGGCCCTGGCTCGGATTTCTAGTAACGGTTCCACAAGCTCCCTCCTCCCACCTGTCTTCCTTCCTCGTTCGGAGTTGTGTGGTTGCGCTGAAAATAGACTGCTCCTTTCAGGAACATGACTGAAATCGCTGGTACGCAGGTGTCTTGAGTTGTCAGTTCTCAGGCAGCGTGTTTAGAGAGGGAAACTCCAAGAATAAACCTTTTGGTTTTAAGGTAGGCAAATCTGGGAGACAAAAATTTAGAAAACTCTGGGGCTAGATTTGTGCTTTATAATCACTATGTTTTTTAGAGTGTTTAATCCCCTCAGAGCGGTGCAAGGGCATTTATTTTGAACAATCACTTAGCTCTAATTAATTAACTACATAACCAAATTCTGGGTCCTTTTTTTTTTTTTTTGGAAGTTTACCACTCAGTAAAAAATTCCTAGGGCCAATGTAAAGCACACATGAAAACTAATTGTTTCTAACTTGATTTCAGTCATTATGTGTAAAGGCAATCCTGAATTCTTCTGGTAATAGGGTATGAAAGTCTTTCTGGCTCAGTTTTTTTTCTTAGTTTAATAATGGGTAGAAACGACTGAGATTTGTGGACTTCTCTTTATCATAGTTTACAAGTAGGCGAGGTCTACAGATACACCGAAAATATGGTTCATTTATGAACCTTTTATTCTGAAATCTTAACTTTTTTGCATTAGTAATTCCCAAACTCAAAACATCCAAGGAAAATTACTGTTTTGTTTCATAAGCCTTTATCTGCCCCTCCACCTTCAGCTTTCAAATGTTTTATCTTCCTTGTTTCTTTTTATGAAAAAGCTTTCTCCGTTCCACTGAGATACGTGGATAAAGAAGGGTCACAAATGGGTCACTCCTGTGTATCAGCAAAATCTGACTGCAGTCCAGTCCCATACTTAGGCATAGCTTTAGACTCCTCAGTTGTCTCATTAAAATCAAAGGGACTGCTGGAAGGTGTAAAGTTAAGTGAGGACCTAGGTGCTTGTCTGGATAAATGAACCGATTCTACTTTGATATAAATGAGCTATTTCAACACAAGGCGGCAGTCAAATAATTAAAAAAAAGTTTTTTTCTGGATAATTAGACTGTAAACGCATGGAAAGATTTAATGATGGGCAATGTCTGTGTTCCTGTATTTCTGCACCTTTGCAGCGCAAAGGAGTAAAACTTTTTTCCACTGCACGTACGATCTTCATATTTAGTTGGGCTTGAAGTTGTTATCGCTAAAGAGTTGCAGCCAAAGGTAGTCACTTCTGTCATGACACACACCCCACATAGTGTTTGCAGCAGAGAGATTAAAAATATTTTATTCTTTGCGGTTCAAGAGGTAGTGAGGGCATGAAGGACACGCATGAAGACATGTCTCTAATGTGACACAGGCTTGGAGTTCTTGCACCGACCTAGGTTTCTACGCCCAGCCTGTATCCTGCAGAGTAAAAAGAAAAAAGCCCAATGGAAGTTTTTAGATATCTGCAAGTTCTTAAAATGTAGAGCTCCTTTTTGATGAAGAGCAGCTGAGAAGACAGAGAAATGATATGTCAAATATCTCTCATATTTCAGTGTATCTGAGAGGCTTGTGTTGTTGCTTTTGTCTTGAAGTGTCCTTTCCAAACTCACTGTTTCTATACCTATTTTGAAGCCTGAACACATAAAAATGTATGAGGTTCATCAGTGGTAGTTGAAAGGCCTCTCGAATGGGCAGTCCCATTACTTGCTCAGTACTGTATTTTTAAGTGACTAAATGACCTCTTTCTGTGTACTATTTCTCTTTTTACTTTCTTCCTCTTAATATCAAAGATTCCTAAATTTAACTTTACCTCTTTTTAGAAGTATCTCCCATGTGGAATGAGCCAAGCCTCCACTGATTATCACCTCAAAAGTCATTTTTTAAAACTCTGTTTCATGACGAAATTTTTTTTTTGTTTTTTTCTTCTCACCTGCAATGTAAAACTGCTGAGTCATCAAATAATATTTTTCATATACTTGCATATTCTATTCCTCTGAGAGGCACCATGTTATACGGGATCACTCTGTCACGGAAATACAAGCAAGCTCACTTCTAAATGTTACTCTCATCTTTCTGTTTCAACTTTCAAGCCATTTAAACTAATAGAACATTGCTTTTACTGGAAGAAATACCAAATGACCTGTTAGGGGCGTTTGATCTGCTTGTGATTTTCTGTTGTACGTTTATGGGAAACTTAACCTCTCCATACTGCAAGATAAGCAGTACATCCCACCATGATTGCTTACTTAATAAGAAAAATCTAGATGTGTACTGGTATATCGCACTCCTTCCCCTCCCTCTGACATTTAGGCTGCCAACCTTGTTACTGATGCTACTGCATCTGGGACATCTGAAATTTTTAGATCATTTTGATTTTCCAGATTGATGTCATTCATTTTTGAGACCTTAATTACATTTTCTTTTGTTTCATAACAGACCTAGTTAATGACACAGACAGTGTTTGCCTTTGTCCTGTTGACTAGAAAAAGACTGCAGAAAAGGTGTAAGATACAGGGGCAGGAAAAGATCATCTGTTTTGAGTTACAAGTCTCACGTCACCTTCTGACTTCTGTAGCTTATCTTGACTTTTATGGCCCCATTACGCAGGGTACATCCTGGCTCCATTTATCCTCAAGGAATACTTTAATTCTTACAAAAGCAAAAGCTTGTTTGCATCCCACTATATAGTTCAGAAGTCAAAAGAGATGGAGATGAGTTACTTCATTGATTATGGCTTCGGGAAGGCTTTTTTTTTTTCTATGAAAGAAAATAGCAGCGAGGAGTCAAACTCAGTGTGAAAAAGCACAATCTTTTAGTTTTGGAGCAGCCGCAAGCCAAACGAGGCTCAGTGTTGCCAGCAGAATACCCACACGATCCAGCCAGAATGACTCTGTGCATCTTCTTTCTTCACCAAAGAAGTGCTCAAATCCGCGGTCAGTATCTCCTTATGGAAGCAACTCACAACACCTTTTGGCTAACTCCTTCGATACGGTAACACAGATGTTAGCTGGGTAAAACTGGATCAAACTTCCAAAGGGAGTAATTGAGAGTAAGATTTTCTGTTGAGTTAAGACTGGCCAAATGCAGACAGCATCAAAAGGCAAAGCCTGCAGGAAACGAGGATGGGCAACAACGAAATAGAATAGAATTTGGAGACTTTGCAAAAGATGTAGTGCAAAAGATGTAAGTAGTGTCCTGAATATTCCCAGGAATGTCTGAAAAGTGACTTCTACTTATGAATAAAAACCTAGGCAGGGCAGAGCGTTCAGGCAGTTTGGGAACCCACTGACAAAACTTCTAGTCTAGGCTGATGATGGAAGCTGATAAAGTACAAATGTTATCAGTGAAGATCAGAAGGCTCTCTGGGACATAAGGTAATGCTGAAAATTTTGGACCCCTTGAGAACACCTAACAGTGAAGAGTTCCAGCAAGGATAGAGTGATTTCCAGCTGAAATTTCCCAAATGAATTTTTAAAATGCATTTTGGCCCTTGGCAGATGGAAATGGATCCAAACAACAGATGAAAACCTGCTATCACAACACAACTTCCAGTGCTTTGTAAAATGGCGTTGCTATTTCCCTTGTTTCTGCTAAAAAAATAGCTTCCTTCATACCTCCTAAGATCATAGTTAACTTCTCTGAGCCACATACCGACTTGTAAGCTTGAAAACATGTAAGCATGAAAAGCAGGCAAGCTTTTCTCTCCACTCATTTCCTACTGTTGGGCCCAGCAGAATCTGTGGCAAAGCTTCCTTTTCTTCGTTCTCAAAGATATGGTTCATTCTTGACTAATTTTACTAATCTCATGAATAGGTGTCTGCTCCATGCCAGTCACATAAGGTCGTTGTGAAGCTAAAGGAGAAGGAGAGGGCCTTCAGAAAGACAGTTCACCCTACCTCTCCACAGACTTTGGAAGTTGCTTCTTTCCATAGATTACAGAGGGAGGCTGAACGACCAGCTGAGGCTCATGCCTCCCTTTTAAACAGCTGAAGGTACATGATACCCGTTGCACTGACCTGCCGCAATGAGTGGCGTGAGCAGCAGAGGGACAGGAAGGGCCGTGCTGTGCCTTTTCTGGTGTTCTGGCTCCCTTCTGGTTCTCCTGACGTGTCGAGTAGCGAAGCCTTGCACGCTTTGGCTGGGATTAGAGTTCATAATCACAGAGTCACAGAATGGTTGAAGTTGGAGGGGACCTCTAGAGAACTTGAGGAACCCCATTGGTAGTCGTCTTCTACCCCAATACTTCCCCATCAAGCATGATTTCTTGCCATCACTCCTTAAACCAGTTCCTTTAAATGTTTGCATAGATCTTCATTTTCTCCAGTTTAACTATTTTTCCCATGTCACTGTTTGAATCATCACTCAAAATGTCTGTAACACACGACTCAAACAGGAATTAACAGTCTTTGTGTACGACGCGGACCCCCCAGTCCACTGAGTGTGAACGTAGCTGCCTTTGATGCTTCCTGAGTTTCCAGCTCACTGTGCTCGCCACTGCCAGGGACTGCCCTCTGGAAACACCCACATGAACAGCAGAATTCCCAGATGCTCCCACTGAAATCAATTGTTACCTCCTGGCTGGCTACGTCTCATGTCCCATTTGACATAAAGCAAAGTAAAATAATGAAAATTAGCTCTCCCAATGTATTGTTATCAAGAGAATGAGTGCTGTATTGTTTTTACTTGGTGTTCATCATCATAACATCTGGTCTGATATGCACAAATGCATACAGATTTAGAAAACTGCTTCTTTTTGACTTGATAACAGGCTCGCACTAATGTGCGATGCTCCTGAAATATAAAGGATGATAATGTAATGCGTTCAGTATGGGCCTCTGAAAAGCAGTGGTAGCTGGAGTTTGCACCTGGTAGTCATATATTATATAACTAATGAGCCAGCGAAATGTTTAATAACCCAACTGAGAAAACGAAGCTTTAAAGCGGTGAATTTGTGCTGAGGCTGCTGAGAAGTACACCTGATCAGCGTTGTCATCTCCTGCCTCGGTGGCCTCAGTTCCAACGTTTGCTTTTTTTTGTTTTTGAGGCTCCTGCTAAATTGGAAAACATTAGAAACCAAAGTGATTTTAATTTAATTAGCTACTCATTTGCATAAATTAGTTTACTTAGCATGTCAGCCTTCTGTGTGCAGAACCCTCATGGAGAGGCCCGCTCGGTCTTTCTAATATCCTTTGGGGGAAGGGGGTTCAACTGTTGCACTAGTCACATATTGCAGCCATTCTCTTTGAAAATGCTGCAGGACATTTACCAAAGAACTGGGAATGTACAGCCAAACCTAAGCAACATTTTCTCAGCTTCACTTTAGTTTCGAGCTTCATGATTTGCCTGTTGCTTTTGTGAGCTAAAGGGCAAAACGTTGCACAAACTGAACTTAAGCATAATCATCATTACGGCTTCTCATTAACAATATCCGGGAGGGAACATCTGTCTTTGTGCAGAAAAGCAGGTCTTTAAGGCCAATTACTACAATTAATGAGTTACATATGAGAGACATGATTTTTACCACGGGATTTACAGGTTTGTAAGAGGAACATATTCTGCATTTCACATGCGCCCCTCACCATTTCCTTCTCCACCAGTCCATGAGGATCAAGCAAGTCACAATGCGAAGTCGCTTGCATAAAGAAAGCTTATATGGTGCATTAGCTAACCAGTAAGCAGCACTGATGCGGTGCCTCTGCAATGGTGCTGTTTATTCTTCGTTTGACAGTGCTATCCCAGGACCCAGTCAAGATTTCCTGTAATAGGCCTCTGATAAGTCTGCCTTTAGGAGGGCATTGGAGTGCTACCAGAACAGAGATAATGACACAGCTAGCAGCTGCAGGAGGCACAGCTGCTGTTTCTTTCTTCACTGAGTGCTGCAGATGTTTTCAAAGTGTTTGGAAAATAATGTTGAGACACTACAGTCTCTGCCCCAATGAGCTTAGACTTTAATTTGTCTGTGATACAACCTCCTTATCTCTGTTGTTTTTTTTTCTGTAATTAATCTCTTGCATTTCTCATTGGCTCTGCAGCATATAACCGCTGGGTGCACGTTGCAGTCAGTGCTTATTTCAGGACGGCTGGATGTGTAACACTTCAGGGCTGTTACATAGCAGGGAGCAGACAGGTTTTTTCCTATAATAGCGCTGAGGATTAATTCTAAATGTTAGCGCATGTGTGGCTATGAGGCCAGATCCCATGCTTTACCGAGCCAGTACGGGATGCGCAGTGCACAAGATAGCCGCAAGCGACCCAAGCGCAGGGCCCGAAACCCAGCTCAGGCATCTTGTGCCCCTTCCGCTCCATGCCAAAATGCCCCACGTGCTGATACAGCGACCTGTGCCCGGGTTTAACAAAACTTGGAAGCTTAGAAGCGCCTTTCCGAGCAGGTCTTCCAGCCGTTGAGCCATGCGGCGGCTGGGTTTCTTCTCTGCGTGCTTTCTTGCGCTGCCAAATAACATATGATGCCACTGCTCTGTAGCAGCAATCGTTCAGTCACTCAAGACGTTGTGGGTGCTCGTACTGATGCCAGTCAGGAAGCCTGTGTTTGGTTTGGAGATAGCAGAAAGAACATTAAAAAGCTGAATGGGAAGGGAGGGGGGATTACATTTCTTCTCGGGAAATCATCTTTTTGTTAAGAAATGGAAGTGAAAAACATTTCCTTTCTTATAAAATGATTAGAATGTGCAGCACTTCGAAGATTGAATCTTTGGGGATAACTGTATCTTCTGTTCTTACTCTGAGACACAGGGAAGTTTGAAGGCCCGGTGATTAAAAAAGTCTTTTAGCTGTTAAAGGGGAGCTGGAGGAGTGAGTGTATCTTTGTGGCGATCTGTTTGGGTTTGGGTTGAGCCTTGGCACTTCCATAGCTTCCGTTAAACCTGAATTATCCAGGATTCTCAGCCTCAAAGCAATTGTGTTTGTGACTCTCTTTCCCATTTTTGCCCGTGTCGTGCAGTTCTTTGCTGCAACTTGCCTTTAATGAACAGGCTGTTGGCAGCTCCATTTAGGGAGGGATTTTGTTCCCTCTCCTGCTCCATTGTGTTTTCTCTGCCTTCAACTAATTAAGACTGTAAACACAGTTCTTTGAAATACCGGGAAATTAATCCGCAACTTTTGTCTGCTGGCTACTCGCTAGAGCCGCAGGAACGCAGAAGCTGTCAGGCCGGCGGTCGTTTGCTGGGACCTGGCGGGTAGTTCTCCGCTCCGGCTGCAGCAGCTGCCTTCCTCGCTGCGCCGCAGTTATCCTCGTGGTAGCATCACACCAGGCTCGGGAGCCTTACGCTTAATGAGCCCATAATCATCTTTAAGAAAAAGGCAGGAATCTGATGATGAAGGGAAAACAAATGGGTGTTTAAGCTTAAGATTGATGAGCAGACAGCTTGGTTTTGCATGGAAGCTGGGTGTTTCCAGAGACGGGGTATGGAGCTAGCTGAACTATTGCTCCAGTGAGAGACAGCATAACCTTTAGACACCAGTCCAGAAAGGGACTTGGGAGTCGTGATGCTCCCTTACTGTGCCCAGCTCTCAGCATGCCCAGGATCCATGGAGAAGGAGAAGGGATGGGTGGAAATAAGATCCCTCACAGCTGGTATAGTAAACAGAAAGCTGCCAAAACCTACAATAGTCCAAAAGAAATGCTGAACAAGGGAGCAAATGGGACACCTTAGTAGTCTACCAGATTTAAGCGCTTTTGGAAAACTGCAATTTCCAGCCTGAAACAGCTTCCAGGCTATAGCGCCTTTGATGGGTGTCACAGTAAGGGTCATTGGGCTCGCCCGTGGGGGCGCCTGCTTCCATATGCACGTTTTATGGCTCATGTGTGCCAAGACCTGTTTTTCTCTGCGTCTAATTCTGATGTAATGGCCAAGAGCCTAAAGGACTCAGTATTTCCGGAGCTGACTTCCTGATGCTGCTGTCTTTTAATACCTCTAACAAGCACGATCAGCTAGCAAAGAGATAGCTGTTGTTATTATCATTATTATTATACACTTTTTTTAATAGAAAAAAAGAGAGGGAACTTGCTGAAGATCGTAGTGGAGGGAATATAAAGAAAAAAGCTATTGGGCCAGTGGTTTTTATTTACGATTTTTTTGTCTTGATTTCCAAGGATGTCAAACGAACAGAATAAAAATCTTGTTCAAGTCCTGTGGAAATGAGACCTCTGCCCTATAAGTCGAAAGTCATTGCCTGTGCCAGCGAAGATCTCCTGTGAGCTGCTGGGGATGGTTTGAGGGATTTTACAGGCCCCAGTATGTGATGCACTCTGCCGAGCAAGTGTCAGTCTGGAGATTGCCTGTTAAACGTATGAACATCATACTTGGCCTTAGGGCACCAGGAGGCATCAAAGTGCTTGAATGGCCATAGAGGAAATGGGGGAAGAATGAAGTTGGGGACTGTAGGAGGTGGAAGAAGTGACGAAGGACCCTCACTGAAGGGAGTTTGGCCTTACACAGCTCGGAGGGGGCATGTTTAAGCAGTAGTTTCAGGGGGAGCAGGATTATGCAGGCAGCAAGCTATCCTGAAAATGCTGTCCCTAGTTCAGCCTTGAATCTGTGACGTATTTCTTTAATACATGATCTCAGTTGGATTTTGTATGATAGCTTTAATTTTCAAAATATCCCAAAGCACTTAAAATCAATGTCTTAGATGCTTCTGTTTCCATTGGCCGCTCCTATGTCTCCAGCAGTGTCTGCCACAGAGTCAGGCCCATCGTACTGAGCGGAGGCAGATTGGCTAGGACAGTGGTTTTGCTCTTTGATGTTTTAAATCATTAACAGAAAAATTTTGATTTCCACTAGGAGAAAGCTAAGGCATCTCAGTTAGTGCATCTTTAAAGAATCACACTTCAAGCAGTACCTGAGCTGGCACCTCTTTGGCAAAACAGCAGTGCTCTTACTCGGGGCTAGACAGGGGAAAAGCAGAGTTGTTTAAAAAAGGGAAGTCCTCTTCTATAAAAAAAGAAACCATATTTTAATACCCGTTCCATATGTTGAGCTCCTTCCGGATGGGGAAGAAAAGTCAGAAAGCGTCTTTTTTTGTTGTTGTTTCAGAAGGGAAATACAATTTTTCTGAGCTCATTCAATGAGCCACGTAGGGGGCTGCTGTCAGTTTGAGGAAGTTAGAAAGAAAAGTTGACAAGAAGCGTGGAAATGAGCAGCCAGAGCGGGAGAACTGTTTCCCCAGCCTGCCCCCTGCTCCCGCCTCTCCAGTCTCACTTTCTCCCTTGAAGCACGACGTCAGACTGACAGTACCCTGCCAGGCAGGGGCCGTGGGGCCGGGGTTTGCATTATCTTCATGGCATACCAGTTTCATAGGTATTTTCCCCCGGGAAAATTAAATTTCCGCCTGGAAGACTTTGTTTTGCAAAAGAGCATTTTTTTCCCCATCAAAACGTAGCCTCAACAGAAAGTCCCTAACCTGCTCTAGCGGCGCGTCGCTTTTGGCAGCCGAGCCCACGACAGTCCCACCCCGCAGTAGAAGTAGCTGTCAGTCGTTCCGCAGCGTTGAGACGTCTGGGATGTCGATCCTGCTGAGGACCGCAACAGGATTTAAATCTAATTGAAGAGTTTTTAGAAAGTGTTTCCGTCGGTTCCGGTGCTCCTCTAGGAAGAAGTGTATTTAGAAAGGGGACTGCACAGTCATGACCAAAAACACAAGCGGCAATGGTAACCAGTTAAATCAACTGTATTTTGCCTGTGATATCTTCCCTGCGCTGCCCTTCGCAGAGCTGTCTGTTCTTATTGTGACTTTGGTTTCTTCTTTTAGGGCCTAACCTTCCCAAGGCTCAGGTTAAAACAGCGTCGCTTGGATTGGCAGGAAAGGCAAGATCACCGTTGCTACCGGTGTCGGTGCCCACAGCCCCGGAGGTCTCCGAGGAGGGCCACAAGCAGACGGAGGACCCCGCTAATGTAAGACTTGCCTTCAAACAGAGCCTCCTTGCCCAGCTCATTGCCCCGGAGATATATTATGCCATCTTCAATCTATACAGTAATTTTTAGATAATGTTTGGTCCCTGCTTACCTAAGGTATTGCGCGACAACCGATAGCTCTTAGGACCCTAGTAAAAGATTTTGGCAGTCAGTAAAACTTACCCTTTGACATTAATGGACTTTGGCACGTGTGATACAGGGAAGAAGAGAGTGCTTAAATTCTGTATTAATATCGTCCCTGGGACAACTCACACAACCTCTCTTGAGCTCCTCGAGATATCGGGAGGAGAGAAGAAGGGAGTGAGAAATGCAAGAAAGGAAGAAAATAATTTTGGCAGGAAGAATGAGTATAGAGGGAAAAATAGTAGTCAAGAAGCAGATAAGTGAAACTGGAAGGATGATGAAATTAGGATGATCTTCTCACTCCTGTTAAGACTCTCTTAGAGAAAGGTCTCACATCCAGAAGATGAAACAGTGCAAAAGAGAAGGAATAAGGAAAAAATATATATTAAATACATACTGCATATTATCTCTTTTCATCTACTTGCACAGGATAATTTTTCGCTAGGCACGATAGCAGTGATTTGTCCACCGTCTTGTTAATGAATCCTTTCACATTTTCAGCCTGGCTGAAAAGCTTTGCTTTAGACATGCATATGGGAATTTTTGGTCTGCTGGCTTATAAGGGTAGGATCATAGCATTTTATTCCTGTTTATCATCATCAATAGCATGAAAATATATTTCTGTATGTAGTTACAGAAGGATTCTCACATTTTGCTGGGAAAAGGGAGTCAAAGGGCATAATTATATTTGAATATAAAGTTTTAACATTCTGAACTTCTCTTGCCCTCTGGAGCCTCTGTGATGCCCCTGCTTCACTGATTCTCTGCAAAAATGAGGTGATGCTAATGGTTAGTCCTGGTTCCTGCAACAAGGTCTGCAGGCCTCAGAGTGATCTAGTCCCAGGATCAAAGCCAGGAGGGTTTTTTTTTTTTTTATCCCTAAATCTCAAAGCAGGTAAGATCATATGCTAGAGGCCAAGCAGCTAGAGGGGATGCTTTTCAGACTTCCCCTGAAGACTGAATTTTACCTCCGCGAGGGTAGCTCACAACGTAGACCCCAGCTCCTCCAACAGCCGCGGGACGGACCAGACGGGGCTTGGACTGAAGCACCAGTGGGTGAAAGCTGTTACTGAGCCAGGCAGGCTGGAGCAGCTCGGGGCTTGCTGCAGCCCGGCTGCGGTGCTGAGCTTCTTATCAAATCCTGCTGCCTCTCCTGCACAGAGCAAGTAGGAGACATAACGTCTTCTGCTGGAGGGGGAAACAACATTAAAAGGCTCTCTTTGGTAAAATCACTGGTGTAAAGAGTAATTTAACACAGAACATTTGATAACACGAAGTGCAGTTTCAGCTCTCAATACCTTATTTTGTAACAGCAGCACGATTTATTTCTCAGGAGAGACGCTGCTCGAGCTCCACAAGTGTGAGAACGGTTGCGGGAAGTAATGATGCAGGCAGCAAGTTCATCAGAGGGTCAGAATTTGGGGATAAAGGCTAACATTTAGGCAACTTTTTTTAAGCGGGTGCTCTTTTAAGTTGCCTGCTCTTAACTCCATCCCACCTTGGGGACTGCAGGCTTCCTATAGCACTTACAGATCTTTTACCTTATAAAACCCACATAAATAACTAATGTTGGAGCTTCTTCTCGCTGTTTTGAAAGCGGAGACTCATCCCTCCTGCTCTTGTCTCAGCAATTTTTGAGGACAGTTGTTCCTAGCAGTAGGTACATGATACTCATCATTTCAGGGTTTGCTGCAAGTTCAAAGCACTGCTTTTTTTCCAGTCCAGTTAAGTGCTGAGCATCTTCTGAAAAGTGTTCTCCACCCTCTTCTCCCGCTAAAGGCCATGATAGGAATTAGTAACCACTAACAACAGGAGCTGAGGAAGGTCAGCTACTTGCAAACCCAGACCTTGGCAATTAACAGTTGCAGCCTGCCCTAAAAAAGGCACGTTTTGATGAGTATTTGATGCATCTGCCGGGTAGTAGAAAACATTATCCGCCATGTGGGGCTCACGTTTCTTCAGCTCGTGGGTTAAGCCCAAAAACACCAGCCTATTCAATCTTTACATTTCAGCCCAGTCCTGAATAACGTGGCAAGGCCCCGCGGGGTGCTCCCCCCGGCAGGCGCCGGGGCTCGGCGGGTGCCGCTCGGGGCCTCGGCTTCTCCCGCGGCCTCCTGCGCTCTTTCGAGGTGCTTTGGGTTGCAGCGCTCACTGACTGCTGGTTTGTGTGTGTTTGCTCGCTTGCAGGTTTATGAACAGGATGATCTGAGTGAACAGATGGCCAGTTTGGAGGGGCTAATGAAGCAACTCAATGCTATCACAGGCTCAGCCTTCTAACAGCTTTTGAGGAATAGGTAATTATCCAAGAGCATTGCAGCATACCAGTATTTCATGCATCCCCCTCCCCACCTCCGCGACCCCATGAAATCATCTTCTTCTCGGCACCATTCCTTCAGTGCAAGGAAGATTCCTGAAAAGTCCTGAAAAGAATAATAAAGAGCAAGAAAAAGAAAAGAAGAAGAATGTTACGTAGCTGTAGATCTGGCATCTGAAGTGATGAAAATGTGTCCTTTGCCAACGCAAATGACATCATCACAGTGGAATTGTAGTTGATGCCGCTGGATTGCTCATTTTGATCTACTAGTCTTCGTAGAGCTCAAGTTGTCATGACTAACGCACTTGTTTTACTTCGTAGAGGTTTGTAGCTCTTTGTATAGATCTTAGTCTTACCTCATGCAAGTACGTTTTTCAGCATAGACCATGCCATAATGAGACAGTGTTGTAGTTCACTCTTTTTGTTTTCTATGTATTACTGCTGAATACAGAAACACCCGTAGCAAGTAGCCGTACCACCACACCAAAAATCTCGAAATTTTCCCGACAGCACAAAACGAACAGACCAGTTACTCATTTCTCTTGTAGTTTCAGCCACTCATCTTGCACACGTGGTGGGTATTAGCAAGTTGCTGTAAAATTCAGCCATTTTAGCAAGCGTTTGTAAATCCTCCCATAGTTAATGTTTTAGGTATGGCAAACAGAGAACCAGGAACGTAAAAAAAATCTGCATTGGTGGCATGCTGCCAGCCAGCCACTGTATACTTACGAAAAGCGGACATAACATGCAATCTTCTCTGACACACGGTAATTATGTGCTTAAGCTTGTAATAAAACATTTCCGCATATGGGTGGCCTTTGTGCCAGACCGCCCTGTGATGACATTTGAAAGCTCTGCTAGGGCCACCTTTAGCACTAGCGAAGACAAAAAAAAATGCAGCAGAAGTTTCCCCGACCTTTTCTTTGCCTTTCTGCCTCCTGCAAGATGGCTCAGCTCCAGGAACTCTGCGACTCAGCCGCCGACTGCCCCTTCGCTCGGCGGAGACAGCTGAAATGGGAAGGTGACCCGAAATTCAGGTGGAGAGGGTAGTGGTGGCTAATGCAGCGTGCTTCCCACAGGTGAAACAGGTGAAACAGAAAGTTCTTCTTTTTCTCCAGAAAGAAGAACTGCGGAGGCCCGGTAAATAGTGGACAGACAAGTTAGGGGGGCTCTTTCCCAACGTAATATTTTTGGTTTGCTATTGACAGTAGTCCGGGAGGAAAAGCAAGCAAACAGTGGTTGACGGCAGGACGCTGTGAGCCTGCGTGAAGCTTTTCAGTGCTTCCTTCTCCCTCTTGTCCTAGTCCTTTCGCTGCATATTACAGTGTTTATTGACAACTATAACTGGTTGAATTGACTAAATTTTGTGTGCATACATTTTATTGCTAAATTTTCAGCTGCATTCAGAGTTAATCCCTGTTTATGCAGCTGAATCACCAAAAGGGAGCTAATTTGCGTATTTATCAGTTAGGAGGCTGCAAAACCCAATAAGAGAGTTTCAGATGAATTATTCCATTCAGCTCTGCCTTTGATTTCAAGCTTGAGTGGGTCATAATTTTAAAAGAGCATGGAAAGGATAGGATCTTTACAACCTAATAGCTCCTTTTATTAGGTGGGTAATTATATGTGAATCTCCGAATAAAATATTTTGAGTAAAATGGCACTGCAACAGAAGTAATAATTCAGATTATTTTCCACGGCCCTGTACTGGAAAGAAAATCAGATGTCAAGGAGGAATTCAAATGCTTCATTAGGAACTCCAATGTGTTTGTGAAAATGCTCCTTAAAAATGCCTTGTTATTCAATTTACTAAGATTTTAATGAAATATTTCTTGAGAGTGAGGAAATCTTGTTTGTATGGGAGGCTGAGCTTTCTAGCGCTGAGAGATTAGTAACTAAAAACCACCACGGTAGATAAAATGGATACATCTTTCAAGATGAAATCCCAACTCGGATGTTAGACCCTAAAAAAAATCACTACCTACATTTTTACTGGAAGAAAGCTGGCTTAATGCAGCTTTTGAATAGCTCCTCTTCCATATTTGCGGGGATTGACATTGTTTGAAATAGGAACATAAGGTCAAATCTGGCTCTCGCTTATCTTTTAGAGAATATTGGTTACCCTGGAGTTTCAGCAGGATAACTAGGAGCAGGAGCTGCCCAGAAAATTTAGAAGTAGAGCACTGTACCTATTAAATCATGGAATATTAATCCAGAACTAAGTGTTTAACAGTACAAAGTTAGCTAAAATAAGAGGATGGTGAGCCTCAGAAGGTTTGCAGATTGGATTTTATTTGTTTTGGACATGCATTAGAGTGTTCAGGTGCTTTTTTGCCTGCTTCGTTATTGATCGGCCTCTTCATTTTGTTCATGCACCTCTCTCTCCGACTTAAACGTTAAGCCCCTGAAAGTCTGCCAATTGAGCTGGAGCTCCTGTGAGCACAGCCTTTCTTCTGGAGTTTAAAGTATATCTATTTTCAGACTCAGCCCATTTAAATCAATAAAACTCGCAGACTAAGGCCAGAGTCCAAGCTGAAACAAGTCCTTGTATGCTCTGTGCAGCACATCAGATAGAAAGGAGCAACTCTGGCAGCTCGTCCCAAGTAAGGCAGAACCTTTCCCCTACCCCCTTTTTCAGGAAAGTAGTAGACAATTTCTTCTTTGATTGAAGTTTGACATATGTCAGTAAATTAATGCATATTCCACATTAAAAAAAATCAATACTCTGATTTTTGTAGCTTTTTTTTTTCCAAACCCTAAATGGCCAAGGTGTAGTCTAGAAAAATGAACATAGCTTACTGACTTCCCTGCTGTTTTTGCCAGTCTGTTTCAGATGTCGGATTCCTTTAGGCCTTCACTTGACAGCTAAGAAAGGAGCTGTGCCGCTTGACTTCCCCTAAGCTAAATTTGGGTGTATTTTTGACACTAAATTTGGGTGTAATTTTCCTAAAGAGCAGTGGAGAAGTTTCCAACCTCCATTTGAGGATGATTTTAATAAGATCCTTAATGACTGAAAAACTAATTAGTAAGCAGATACTTCTTTTAAAATTTGAACTACTTGCAAAACTCAAATGAGTGCTTTAGCACAAAGCCTCCAAATTATATTTTGCTGATGCTCTATTTATTTGCAATGAGCCTGGCTGAGAATTTCTTTTGATTCTGATGAATTCCTAAACTGTGAGAATATTTATAGCCCATGACTAGCTCAACCATAGACTCTCCCAGAAAATGGTAACGAGAAATTCATCAATGCATGACAGATTTGTGAAGCTTGATGTTGCTGTGGGAGATCATTAGCTAATCAATGCAATGGGGCTGCCATGAACAGGTGAAAGATAAATGAGTTAGCAGCCAAAAAAAGATATATTCTTTCTTTTTCCCTTTTTTTTTTCTCCAGGAAAAGCCTAAAAATGGAGCAATATCAGTGGCTCCACAGTTTGAGGGTTCCCTAACTCAGCACACTGGTCTGATGAGCTGCCTAGATGTTCAGTTCTGGGGGGAAAGTTGAATTACTTTCAGAAGCTATTTATCCTTTAATAGAGGGGAATAATCTGGCTTATGTTCTTACGTGTAATCTTGATTGCTTCCTCCTTTGAGGCTGGACATTGATATGGCCAAAATATTGACCTCGGAGTTGTGCTGCCACTTCTCACAGAGCGAGGACGCGCTCTAGTTTTACGCAAGGGGAATCTGGCAGGAGTTTGACCCAGACGTTTCTGAAGAGGAACGTCATATCTCCATGTCGGTCCATCTCTTTATGCATCCCCACATTTGGGAATTTGTAAACTCCTGACTGAGATGCAGCCAGAAATGGGAGAAGCAACCAGAAATGGTTGCGTAGGTCACGGCGTGATTACGCTTCAGGGTTCCCTGAGAGGTTTGCAGATACTTCCAGGGCTGTTCCTTCATCTCCCCGCACTACCCACCCCTCCTCCCATGGTATTACCACCTCCAGCCTGCTCCTATAACTTTGTGCTGTTTAACAAATGCAATCTTAAACAAATGTGACTGAGAAAGGTAGATGTCAGAAGCTGCAATAAGATGATGCCACAAGGTGACTGTTGTTTCCGTCACAACCCCTTGAGCCTGCTCTTTGAGTAACCTTGCCTGTAGTATTTTTACAGGAGCATCTTTTGACCTATTCCTTCCCCAGAACCTACTCTTTAAAAAAGGACTTAGGTAGGACTACTGTGTGTCAGCCCTGCTTCCCTCCTGGACATCTTTAATGACTAGATATTTCTTTAAAACATTTTTCCAGACCTTCTGGACATGTGTGCAGCGCACGCTCACTACCACGGGCATTTTGTGCCAAAAGACACCGTGCAATCCAGAAAACACCAGGCCAAAACAGGGCAGCCCAAGGCTGTAGGGCTTGTTTAGGCAAGGAAGAAAGACAGAGGGTGAATTTACAGCATCTCCATCTCTGGATCCTTTGAGCCTGTAGAAAGCAGGGGGTGATTTTTTTTTCCTGCGAGCAGAGCTGGTGCAGTAATTCACCCTGTAGCTCACTGAGGGTCATTTCCTGGGATAGCCGGTGTGTGCCGGTGCCTGCCGCGCGTCCTGCACGTCTGCATGCAGGTGCGCGTGCACACTGCCCTGAGCAGACGTGAAACATCTCTAACGCCGCCGCCGATAAAAACAGGCACCGAGGTTTGCAGGGTCGGGGCTGGCAGTGTTGCTGAGATGCTAATTAAGTCCCTAAAACAGGCTTAGGTAAGAAAAGTACTCCGTGGGCAACGTAAGTGAGGAACAGAAGGGTAGATGATAAGCTGCAAAAACCCTTTGGTCTCGTTTCTGGGACGGATACCCAGAAACTGGATGAATGAGGCCTTTTTTTTTTTTTTTTTTGGTCAATCAAGGCCACAGACTTCATAAGTGATCAGAGATGGGTTTTCTTGTTGGATTTGTTTTACCTCCGTCCCTGTTAGCTCCTGAGTGTCCTGTCTGATTCCAAACTGAATTCGCGGGGGGCTCCATGACCTTTTCTTCAAGCTCTCGGCAAAAAAAGCATTTAAAACATGTTCATTCTGCTCGCTCTCCACCGGAGACCACGACACCGCACATACGTCATGAAGCGGCACAAGCCCATGTATTTCACTGTATGCTGTACATGTATTTCGACGTGCGAGAAAGCAGTGTCGGTAGGAGAAGGGACAATGCTGTTTTTATTATTGTAAAATAGACCTGGCAATTCCCACGTTTGCGAATTGTCGCCGTGTTTGGGATGGGGTGGTTGGGGGTGGGGGGAGGGTGTACTTTTTATAAGTAATATTTAATTTATTCTTTAGAGTGTTTTCTTTTGGATAATTTATGATTACAAGGGATACCTGGCTGGAAAGCTAGAGCAGGCGGTTAAAGCTGCAGTGTGCCCATGGCCCTGCGTGCTGCGCTTGGGGGCCGCGTTACTCGCTCCCACGCCGGAGGAAGCCGGAGAAGGTCCGGCAAGAGGGTCTTGCTCGGTCTTCACTGGTCTCCACCACGGTCACGCACAGCAGAAAGGTAACTGTGAAACACCGGCCCCGGCCTGCGAATTAAATGCTGCGGCACTGGCAAAACCAGTGCTGTTTCTCCATTTAAAGGGCTTTGCAAGGTAATTCAAAAATTCTTAGCATACTAGTGATATGTTTTATCTGATAGAAATGGGTTATACTACAGCTTTAACTAGCCTTAGTTTAAAAAAAAAAAAAGTTGTTACAAAAGGCCTAAAGATGGCATTTTGAGCCTATAAACAGTTTCTTTAAATTGTCAGACTCTAGCATTGTTAACCAAATTAGAATAGTGACTGCAATATTTAAGTGTAAATCTTGTTCTATGAGAAAGGAAACTTGCTTACAGTTTAAAAATAAATGACTGTTTCTACACACAATCTTGTATACTACTACATGAAGAAAAAGGGGGTTTTGTAATGCACTGTAGAACAGTCTCATATTCATTTTTTATAGAAATGTTATTCCAATGGTGCATTTTTTTGTTTAATAAATAAAGTTTTGATACAAATTGCCTCTGTCTGTGCAGCACGTGGTAGAGCAGCCGCCGGGGCGCGGGGGCTGATTTAGGGGGCAAGGTGGCTTGCAGCCTGCCCCGCCATGCGAATGTGATTTGTAAGTCGGGGCAATTTAAGGTGAATATTAGAGCACATGGTGGCTGCTAAGGGAGTTGTAGCCATCTGGGGAAGGCACAACCAAAGGAGGAGAATCAGCCTCATATTGGTAGAGGAAAACCGTGCTGGGCTTGGGTTTGCAAAGCTGCTCAGCACCAGAAAGCAGAAGGCTAAAAGCAGTGGTTGGAAGCTGTGGGTGCTCAGGAGTAGGTCTTCCACCTGTGACGCCCAGCCTGTGTGCTACATGCACAGCTATTTCCGTAGTAACGTTTCAAAACCTGTTTTCAGTCTCCCTTCCATGAGCGATAGGGATTTTTTTTTCCTGCTTCCCGCCTTTACCTCCTCCCGCTACACCTCGATCTTTCTGCCCCAGGCTTGGTTTCTCAGGAAACTGCATCGTATCTGTGGGCTTCCTGCAGATACTCCAGTGCCACAAGGAGCCCCAAACAGCAGCGAGGGAGTTGTGCTGGGTCCCGAGGGTGCACAGGAGGTCAGACATCACTCACGTGCAGACACGTCTATGGAGGTGCCTCCACCAAAGCACCTGAACCACTACTCCTACTCCAAGGGCTTAATATGCAGCCAACGACCACCAGCAAGGCCCAGTGTCCCATGGCACCTTGGCAAGTGTCAGCAAACCTCAGTCTTGAGTAGTTGTGGCCATTCAGGCTGAGTCTCAACACAGCTCACGGCCACAGCTTCCCCCACCGATGGGGCCGAATCTCGTAGCCGCTCCCTGAGCGCAGCGACTGGCCAAGCCCTTGTACCCCGCATGCTCAGAGACAGACAGGATATTTCACCCTTTGGCCCAACAGCTCAGTCATTCCTATTAACCATGCTTCAACTCCCTCTTACGCCAAAAAGATTTCAGCCAACCTTTCTGTAGTTCAATGACCATATAAACTTCACGGCCTGGGAAGGGGGGTAAGAGGTGGGGAGAGCCTTGTCAGAGCACTTCGTTCTGTGTTTTGTCAAGGTGTCATAAGATGGGTTTCCTCTAAAAAAGCCAACAGAAATTGATGTGCAATGACTATCCAAGAGAGCTTTATTAAGTAAGGTTTGCTATCTGAGGAGAGCCAATTATAACTGCAATTTACTTCCCAACCAAGGAGCTGAACATGAGAGGAAACTCAGTGATGCAAACCACCTTTTCTGCATTAGAGGAAATCACTCTCAGCTGTATTTAAGGCTGCTACGTTAATGTGCTTACTGTCTCCAAAAGCTGATTAAAGCTGCAATGTAAGAAGCTCCTATAAAAGAGAGGGGAAACTGGGGATTCTCCAGGCAAATTAGATCAGCCTTGCTCGTTGTGCTTTGAAAGCCCCAGCCACTGGGTGCCTTTGTACAGGTAACCATGAGGAGCAGTCCCCTCTGGTTGCCTGGCTCCAGGTTTGCGTTTCATAACAATTACTGTGTCTTTTTCTTCTCTTTTACCTGTTCAGCATGGAATAAAAAAATACAAAGCTATCTACTTTTAAACCCTTATTTCTGCTGATGGGAAAATCACTGCTGATGAAGAGCAGGTAGGTCTTTTATTCTCACTGCGTTGGCATGTAAGTCCATGACAGGGGAAGAGCCTGATGTCCCTGTAGACATTGCAGAGCAGTTCAGAGTTGATTACGTTACTGATGAGTTTGTTGCATTACTGACGGTGCCAGAGGATGCACTGCAAAGAGGATACCTTTTATATACTTAATATCAAAAAACAAGGTATCTTGTCTCTCACTTTCCCATCCAGGTGCTGAGAAGAGACAACTTCTCATTTGATCGAGGGAGAGAGGGACTAGTCTGTACTCTCCATAAAACACAACCAGAGCAAATCTTTGTGATGGACAAGTTCTGAGACTAATTAGCGTGTTTCTCTGAAAACTGTGATTTCCCTGAAACCTGAATTTCAGGGCTGTTCAGACTGATCACAGCCTGTGGTCACCTTCTGCCCCACACTTCAGCCCCATGTAGGGTGGCTCATTGTCCCTAGCTGTGATCCAGGAGAAAAACCTAGGGGTATGCTCTAAACCACTGCTTTTGTTTTTTTCTAGAGTCCTGAAAACTTCTGTTTGGGGCTGTCAGTGGGGATTAATGGAAGCCCTTTCTATCACATCCCATTTAAGCACAGGGAAATATGACTGTAGGGTAAACCAGCCCATGATGAATAGTATGCATTGAGGTTTTAACTCGAATTTAAAATGCTGGCATACTAATAAATGTATCATGGTTCAGTATTTTATTGGTCGACTGGGAATATTTTCCTTCATGCACAAAAAGATGCCCGCCCCTCTTGGGAGTCAATAAATTAAATCTATTTGAGATTTTTCATGTAACAAAATAGTGTTAGCATGGGAAATAAATCAGCAGAAGGTTTAAAAAGAAAATGGTGGTGTTTGTTTTTTCTTTCAGTCAAAATGACTGCTATATAAATGTGTTTCAGTCTGAGGCCCTTTGTCCTTCGTGTTTATCGGGCATAATTTATAGGCAGGATGTTTGCTGGCTGAATTTGTGTTACTTGGTGCATGGGAGTATGCTGGAGAGACTCCAGTGAAAAAGCGAACGGTGGTGATCCAATACAGCATCATTCCTGGAATTACTTCAGTGCACGATTTCCTTTGTATGTGTTTTTATTTCCAGTTCGTTTCAAGTAGAACGAGGTTCTGGGAGCTGCGGTATTTGCAGAAGCAGACAGACTCGCTGCTGTGATATGTAAGAAACTCCCAGCCTCGGCGCACAGGGGTCTTATCCAGGGGTGGGTGGGCTGCATTTCAGAGTGAGGCTGCGCGGAGCTGTGTCCTTATCAACGTCTCCTGGCTTTACCAGCTCATATACATGAAAGCAGCAAAATCTCTTTAATGAATGTAATTCCATGCTTTAGGAGCTGTTTGGAGGGCTGGTCTCCATACATATAAGTAGGTTTGTAAGCACCAGGATTGTGTCTAGGAAGGTTTTTTTTGAAAGTGGGCTTTACAGAGTCTTATCCTGCAAAAATAGAAAAGAGATGAACTTGGTAATTATCTAGCAACAGGTGCTCGCTTAAGAAAGTCCTCTTTTGGGACTTTAGTGGGCAGGACTTTAGTGTATGACTACGTCTCTCTAGATAATTATTTATAAAAGAGAGTAAGTTAAAATAGTTGGGTGTCCAGATTCAACCCTACGATATTAGCTCAATGAGGCAACAAATAGAAGCGTCTTTTTTTCCTCCTTCTAAGTTAAACCTCAGATGACACTGGCGCTTAGAACAAAATCTTGGCAGAAAGACCCAGATTGGCAAGACCGACTTGTGGCTGTGTGCTTGAGGAGGCCGAGAGGTGCGATATGTTTCCGAGCAGTGCCCTGGCAGGGGATGTGCTGCAGCTGGAAGGGTTGCCCAAGGTGATGACAGAGCCAGCAGCGCCCGGTGCTATGATGAGGGCGGGTGCATGCTGTTCGCTGGGGAAAACGCCGCGATAGGATGGTCAATGGAAGCGAATGGTGCTTAGAAACGGTCATCCGCAGGCACGGCTGGTAGCACTGAAGGATAGATGTGGAAATGTCTCCAGTCATAGAGATGCTTGGCAGTCGCGAATTGGAGCCCAAGTTATTTGCAGGCATTTGGTGAAACAATAAAATGTGCAAACATTACTGGGGGGTACTGCAACGCACGGGGACAGTTGGGTGCTCGCCCGCTTCGTTGCTCAATGTGCAATACCTTGCCTGGGCACCAGCTGCAGCAGCCCTGACAGACCGTATTGATTTAAATCACTAGGAAACTGAATTTTTGTTCCATAATGGTGCCAAAATCTGGTTTCATCCCAGCCCAGGGTGAAAAATGAAAAATTCATAGTGTTCTCCAAAAGGAAATATTGTGAAGGTATTTGATTTACTCTCATAATGTTTCAGAGAAGCCAGAACATTTTCTTCTGACTTTTATATCTGGACTTTTGCATTATGATATCAGGCACAGCATATGTAGCTTGAGAGCAGGATACAAGAAAAAAGTCAAAATATTTATACCACAGGCAAATACTTCACCACATTGAAACAAGATTGAAATAAAACATTATGATAATTTCCTCAGCATAGTCCCTAAAATACAATATGTTTCAGCGAAATACTTGGATGTCCTCAAATCAACAGTTTTTGATGCTCAGCAGGAAAAAAAAATTGGAGCGTTTTTAATGCTGCTCTTTTTAGCTAACACTGTAATGGAGGGCTTTAGCAGAAAGGCAGGCAGGGCTCCCGCACCACAGCTGGTGTGATGCCTCCTCCAGCAGTCCTGAGCCTCCTGCATTCCAGCCTCACAAGGGGTCACCACCAACGTGCGATATCTGTGTGCTCCAAGAGATATCTTGCGAAGTCCTGGGGACACTTTCTCGTCAGGGTGAGGAGTGAGGTCCTGGCATGCCGCTGGGCCATGTCTCCTCACCCACGGCCAGCTCTGCTCTCCGCTCCCGTGGGGACCCAGCCGACAGGTCAAATTTGTTGGGGGTCCCATGAAGCACATCAAGATCGACTGGAGTCTTTAATCTCATGAGCGCTAACCACCCACTCAGGGCAATGGGGAGCACACCGCATGCTGGGTGCACTGATTTTATCAATTTCTGGAGGTCCATATGCTGCTGCCATTCAGTAGGCAGAAATGTCAACTCGGGAAGCTACCACTATCCATGTGCCTCAGCCCGCTGGTCTGACAAGGGGAGACAGTGCCTCTCTAATGAGCACCTATTTGCATATTTCTTGCTCTGTGGGAATTAATGAGGGTGCCTTGCTTACTGACAGCCTGAGGAGCCTTTGCAGGGAGACAGAGTAGGGAGCAGGTTGCAGAGGGGAGGTCCGCTGCCAGTGCAGAGGGATCAAGAAGGTCAACATTTTCAGGGCAGTGCCTGGAAAAGCCAAAGCAAATTGTATATACCCTATTCAATCCTATTGTATACATCCCATTCGACTGGCTTTGATAGGTAAGGGAAGTCAGACACTCCTTCTTGTGTTTTTTTTACCATACTTACCCTTTCTTCTGCTGCGGTGATCACGGACGTCTGCTGCTGCCACGGGTCTGCTCATCCCGGCTGGGCGGCAACCCACCACGGCTGCCTGCGTCGCACCTTTATACAACACCCAGCTCTTCAGCTTCTCAAAGATGTGCTCTAATCTTCCAAGGTGTCTAGGGGAAAAATGAAACTGAAAGGACTATTTTCCACATCTTTTCATTCAAAATAGGTCTTTATGCAGCAGAATAAAACAAAAGAGAGTCTATACCTTCATTTGTTTTCCCTTGCAGGCTGTTTTTAAGAGGAGAGCATGGCAGAGCATGGTGAAACCATCAGCTTCTTCCCCTAATGATGCATTCCTAAACAGCTTAAAATATTCCTGTGCCAACGACATCAGCAATCAGCAGTGCAGAGGGAATCGATCCCCCTTGGGCCGTTCGGCAAAGCAGGGCGAGGAGATTGCAAAGAGCTCAGAGAGGCAAATAAAAGAAATGTGGAAGAGAAGCTAAAATATTTTTTTTTTTTAAATAGAAAAAAGGAGCCAGTGTTCAAGAATGCCCCTATACGTGCTCCCATTTCCAACACCACATAGGCCGTGGAGGGGGTGGCGTTTGGTCTCGCTGTGCCGCGAGGTGGGCAGGAGGGTCACCCATGCAGGATAGGCTGTGTTGGGCATCAGTTCAAGCACTCGCTTTTCTCCAGCCCTGCTGCCTTTCTCTGACGGGCAGCATCAGTCAAAACAAAAGGCTTGATCAATCGGCCAAAACAGCAATGGCAGCTTTATTCTTTCTTAACCTTTGAAGAAGTTTGTCGCTGGAATAGTTTGAACACCCTGTCCCAAGTAACCAGCGAATCTAGCAAGACTACAATCAAACTGTGGCGTTCAGGCCACGTTTTATCCAAAGTGTTTCAAGTAAAATGCATAAACACTTCTTGGACTGGAAACTTGACTTTCTCCCCCTCTGGCTTTGAATCTTGCTCTTCGACATCTTGGGTGAGTGATTTCACCAATGAGTTGGTTGGCTGTGTGAAAAAGAAAGATTGACTCCTGTGTCATTTTCAAAGACAGACTGCCCTCGGAAATGGGGTCAGAGGAGCTGAAAGTTTTTTCCCAACTGCAATGAATAAAGTGCCTCAGCCCTGGAGAAGGCTGCATTAAAATAGTCCCGCCTGCCTATTCCCAGACTGACCACGTAAGGTTCAGCTGATATTTGTGGTTCCCGTTTTGGGACACCGGTTCTCCTTGGCTATTGGCCAGGGCAGAGCCGCAGAGATGCCCATATCCGTGTCTCATCATCCTGTTGTCCCCACGGGGGACATGAGCTAGCGTTAGGGACCGCGATGATCTGCCTTGTCATTCCTGATTATTATCCCAGCGCTATGTTAAAGCCCTGGTTTGTTTTTTCGTGCTGTGACTTTGGAGCTGGGAGGAACTGCTCAGCAGAACTGCTTCTTGGTGAGAAATGTGGCTCCACAGGAGAGCCCAGGCTGAACAGGAGGTGTCTCTGCATGGGTCTCCAAGCAAAACAAGCCAGAGAAATATGAGAAAGGCACTTCACCTGTTTTGCTATTGAAGACATTTACTCTTGCTCTGGACATCAACTTACTGCCCTGTTTTGGCTACCTGTTTTGTGCCCTGTTTTGAAAACCTGGGCCACCCAGGCTATCGAATGATCTCTGGCTTCTGCTGCCGTGCCGAGCTTGAGCATTGCTGCTTGGTCGATAACCCCCCTGCGCACCCCTTTCTGCTCTCATTCCTCTCTTCCGCAAAAAACTTCTGAGGCAGAATGAGACAGATCATAAAAATCTCGGAAAAGTTTGTGAGGCAGGAAAGTCATTTCCCTGTCTTCTCCAGCTGCGGGCAATGTAATGACGGTGCAGATTAACACATATGCTGGTTTCAGCTATCTGGGGGTAATATGAAAGACAGGAAGGTTTAACCCCCTCTCTAATGTGGTACAAAGGTACAAAGCACTGGGGGGGGGGGAGGGTTGGTGGGTTTTTTTTTTCTTTTCCTTAGGAAATAGCAGATTTAATTTATAATATTTGGAACGTGCAAGCAGCCGGCTCATAAAATTCAGCACCATTTTATTATGACAACGTGTGACCCAGCCTCTCAGCGCCCTGCTGTACGCGTGAATGTTTCAGAAACCAGGGAGGAGCAGCAGCGCGAACTGGAAGCAAAATAAGCCGTGCAGCCAGATCACAGCTGTGCCGGTGGCCGGTGCAGTGCACAGCGGCAGGAGCCGGCCCAGGTGTACCCATCATTACACATCTCCTCTCCCTTTGTTTTCACAATGTGATTATTCAAAACTCTGCATATTTGCTATATTTGTTAAGAAAGAGGGTGAGAGGAACAACCTTTGCACTGAAATGAAAATAAAGCTTGTTGTAAGGAGGGATATTTTTACACAGTAAGAATTGTTTTCCTTTGCACTTAGTAGTCACTAGCTGCAATTGGAAAGTATGGATTTATTTGGTCTAGAAATGACTCTGATTCACCTCTTACCACCCACAGCACATACCAGCGGAGCCCTGCAAAGTCAAGCAAGACTGGTCAAATCAACCATCCGGTGATGGAAGTGGTTTCCTGGAGATCCAGAACATGTTTTAAACAGGAAAAGTATTCTACAAAAAGGTTATAGCCTAAACTATTTAAATCACACACACAGGAAAATCAAGGATTGTAACGTTACTCCTAGGGTTGATATCGTAGATCCTGTCAGCCGCTCTCATTTCCTCAGATACTAAAACATTTTTCAATCAGAGCAAATATTACTGTAGACTAGATGAAATTGTCTTCATCTAATTGAAAACTTAATTAGTTAAATTTAATTAGACTAAAAACTTAGTTTGAAAAATTAAAAAAAATAAATACTTTAAAAAGTTTAATTTAATTAGTTCAGTCTAATTGAAAACTTCCTGAAAGCTGAGGAAGAAAATCGATCCTCCAAGACTTGAACCTCTGGGCCTGGGAGGCCCTTAGCCATGCTGCTGGGCTGCGTTTCAGCCTGTTTCCTCTAAACGTTGCAGCTAGGAAAGAAAACGTGTTTGGGAATCAGCTGGCATGTCCTTCCTATAGGGAAGAGGTGCCCAGCTCAGAGTGTCACATGCCTGAAGATAATTTCTTATCTTCATTTGTGGATGAAGGACCCAGCAGAAGACCTTTGAGGAGACATCAGCAAGCTCTTTGGAGGATCAGGGCTCTGGGACTGCCCCGGCTGGCGGTGAACACATGGATTTACCTTGGGATGGACATTGCCATGAGGGTGATGGAGATGGGGAGAGGACTGTGATGCTTCACTGTCCCTAAAAGTGACCAGAAATGTGGTGAGGAATTACCAGCCCCCTCCTACAGCAGTCCAGCCACGGTGAATATTCGTCCACATAATCAGTGTAAAGATTCCACTGCTGCCTCTCCCCATCCTAGTAGAGGAAAAAGGCTAGAAAACAGAGATGTAGCAGTGGCTGAAGAGCTGGAAAAAAGACCTTTCTGCCCCTCAAAAACCCTCTTTTTGTTTAACTTCTCCAAAAACAAGAGTGCAAAGCTATTTGATTACAGTACATGAGTACTGTGAAAAAGTAAAACATTGCAAACTCAAAGGCTGTTGAATCTAGCAGAGAAAGGATAGCAAGAGCCCGTGGCTGGAAGCGGAAGCCAAAAAATACAATTAAAAAGAATTCCTTTATTTTTAGCACAAGTGTGATTAACCGCTGAACAAACTGCTCGTGGAAGGGGTGGATTCACCCAACTTAGTCGAAACAAAATCGCCTCATACTAAGACTGGACGGCTCTGAAGAGCAGGTGTTAACAAAACAGGAGGTCATGAACTGTATGCAAGAGGAACTGGAGGAAATGTAATCTTTTCACAAAACAGAGAGGTCTTACGGCCCTGTTCTGGCCTTGAAATCATGCCTTGAAGGGCATGAAGAGCATGGTGGTGCGAGAGGTCAGGTGGGTATTGCACCTTCACCTCCATGTCAACTGAGAGGAAAAAAATTACTTCAAATATTTAAATTCCAAAGGGGAGTTTAATCCAAAATACCAGTCCCTTCACTCAAATTTCCCCAGGGACAGAGAGAATTTAACCCTCGCCTTGATGTATACCTCTTTTTATTTTTGTCTTCCAGCCTTGGCAATACGCCCCCTTGCGTGGTGGGGGATAGGTGTTGGTCGATACTTCTCTAACTCACCGGCAGGCAAGACTAAGGCTGCTAGCCAAAACCATTATAAATGACTTTCCAGAGCCAGGGATCAGGTGCAGGCACAAAGTGGCTTAGTGAAAATCAGGTACAATTTTAAGCTATTATCCCTACAGTCCTGAGGAATAGTTTAGAGAGATTTAAGTGAATATATTCTCAATTAGAGGTAACAGGATGACTCCCTGAAGACTGAATTACTCTTTTTAGTCACAGGAGGAGTACCGAAAGCAGCAGCAGTGTAAGATAAGCTGTCTAAATTCAACCCTTATACTGGAAACACAGCTGAGTTTCTATGGGCTATTCAAGCACTGAATTTCTTGATTGTATTGGCATCACGGTACAACTGGACACTCTTGGGCAAGGAGGTTTTTTGTGGTCCTGGAGATGTAGGGCAATACTGTGGCTAAATACCTGTCGGTATCTGCCGGTCAGTTAACGGCTGCAGGAGAACGGGGGGGATCAGACATGTCACAGTGTTCGATCAAGCCATGCCCTTTTACACACTGGTTTTGAAAATACAGTCCTGGCGTGGGTGTCAAGAGACTCCTCTCCAGCCAACTGTTAGTGCTGCTGTGGCACGATTAAAATCTGAGTTTGAGTCAGTTGCCTAAGTGTAGGTATCTGCTGCTATTGACAGCGTCTTTTAGTCTAAGATAATGTAATATCGCAAGAGATTGTGACCTGTAAGAAGGAAAATCCCTCCAGTTGTGCAGGTAAGAGAACAAGTTAACATTTACTTGCATTGCCTGAATTGAGGAAATGAGTGGTCAAGGCCATCAGTTTGCTTTTAAATGCACGTTCAAAATGATTAGATGTGTCATTGCTTTAAAATTAAAGCAATATGTCGGTAATGATTCTGATTTCCTTAAAAGCATGCCACTAGTCACCTTGCATTTTCAATTTCCTTTCAGTCAGCTTCCTCAGGTAAAGATTGAACCTCGGGCTCCTCTCGAAACAGTTTCCTTTGGATTTTTATTTAATGTTTCTTCTTGCTATAGCTGTTCAGTTTCTGAAGCATTAGGCAGCGGCTGTTCATTTCACATCCAACTGCAAAAAACATGTGGATGAAAAAGTGCTGGCTAAAATGTGTGGTATTTCTAGAGATTATAAATACCATGCAGATCATGAGACTATGTTAAGGTTTTATTCTATTTTATTATATTGTTTGGAGCTTTTATTCTTCTATTTCTATTCTATACTACTTTATTTATTGTTCTGTTTCATTCATTCTGGTATCTGAGAGTGAACTTTATCACACCTCGTCTGGGACAGGACATGTAGGTGTCCTCTCTAGCAAATGTAGCGAGGTAGGTATCTTCAGGGGGATATGAATCCCATTTTAATTGCCGTTTGAAGGAAATTGTGTCTCTCCATTGACCAGAGGGAATTCTAGGTAAATAGTTTAGGCTAGACACCTAATTTCTTGTGCAACAGAGACGCTGCAAGGAAATAACAATAAATGTGGCACCGTGTAATACTACTGCTTTCTGAATTTGTAGAGACTCCTGTTTTGCCAGTGAGGACTGGACACATTTGTGAAAGAAACCAGTTCTGGAGAGCAGACAGGAATGAAGGAAATGCTCTTTTTTTGGGCAAAACCTGTTTGGACACAACCATTCGGGGAACTACAGGTATTTGTCAGAGCACGTCTACCTCTGTCGATAGAAGGGATGAAGTTGGACATGTTCAAGGGCTAGTAGCTGGGGATTAACCCCAGAGCCTTTCAGCAGACACATGTTTTAGAGCTGCAAACTGTTCCAGCAGAAGCAAAAGTGGAACCTTAGCTGGAGAGTTCCTCAAAACTGAGCCAGCACAGTCAGAAGGGAGCTTGACTGTTGTACACTGAAATTTCGCCTTCTAGCCTTGCTATGACATTGAATCCTTCTCATATGTTTCTGCTCTCAAAGTAGAAGAACTCTTGGCAGAGGCCGAGACCCGGGGCTCAGCTGGCCTCGCAGGTCACCTTTCAACTGGACTGCTTCAGGTATTCCGGCCAGCAAGCGGTTTGCAGCTACTGGTGACTTAGGGTAGTCATGACTTACTTCATCCTTGTGCGAGATTTCTGCTTAATTTCAGGAGAGCAGCTTTCCCAGTGAAAATTATCAAATTCTGATCATGGAGGGAACAAAAGCACAGTGGGACATTAACCAAAGCCCTGGTTTTTCCCTTCATGAGCGGTGGGCCAGAGATGCCAAGCAGTCAGCTTGGGGCTTTGCTATTGCTTTTGCTTTGGAGCCAGCTGGAGCTGGACTCATCTCACCTAGCTTTGCCTAGCTGCTTGCGTGGGGTGTTTCCCACCCAAGGACAGAGTCACCCTGCCCTGAGATGCCCACATGCATTGGCAGGATGGAGCACCTTCTGGAGGCACTCGCTGCTCGCGGCTGGCTGTCAAGGGAGTCCAGCGCAGACCAGAAAGGTTCACTCAGTCCACCATTGACATCTACACCTTTGGCTCCTTTCACAGTCCGTAGGGGACAGAGGTGCTTTCTGAGAAAAATTCACCCAACCTACTAGTGCTGTAGCACAAGATGTAATTGCCAGGGCACCTTTTTTCCCATTGACTACAAGGAGAAGCTAGAATAACTCCCCCAGAAGTTGATATCTATGTTGTAGGCATTTGCATTTGTGAATCTGGCTTTAGGTGACAGATTTAGGCACCATGAGGCAAGGAGAGTTCTACCCACCATTTAAAGAAGTTTTCCATCTACATTTTAATTCCTCTGCTCCAATGAAGGTGACTTTAGGACTTCTCACCATGTATAGCAATCCTTGTTTTCTACATATTTCAGTGAGTAACATATGGTTTGCACTTATTCACAGTGTTTTACGAACAGTAGCCTTTCCAACAAGCCTGAGAGGGTGAGCTTCTGGCCATGCTGTAGGTGGGTAAACAGAAGTGCAGGAATTAGAGAGGTCAGAGGTAGAGCCTCCAGCAGAGCACAGGGTCTCCCAAACTGATTGCTCCATTTTGCTTCAGGAATGAACAGAGCCAGCAGGGTAAAGTAGCAAACCTCGTCCTTGCATCTACCCAGGCGCTGAGGCTGATCCCAGCAAATTAGCCTGGATTCCTGCAGAAAGCTGCCGGATTCATCCACGACATTTTCCTTAGCCACACTTATTCCTCAGCATCAGGTAAATACAGTGTTGGAGCCTTTATAGGCCAGGTGCACTGAAAATGACGCCTACATTTAAGCATTTCTTCTTATGATGAACGTGCTTGCATTTAAGGGTTTCTTCTTATGATGAATGTTCTGGAAGTGTGTCTGCAGGCCACAGGAGCTGCACTGCAGCACAGGATGGACATCAAATGAAGAGGTATGGGGAGTGTACTCTTGAAAAGGAACAAAGAAATATGGGGTTTAGTTTTTAGCAGCCTCCAGGCTTGGCAGCTGAAGCTGTACAAGGCATAAAATCATGTCGCTAATGAAAAGATTGTCCTGGCTAACACCCTTGAAGGACCTGCTGCTCCTCCCACCACTGGGGCTTACCTAGGGTGATATTCTTCTGGTGATGATAGCACCACTGCCAGCCTACCCTTGAGAGTGGGCTGCAAAGGATTTGCAAGCAGCTCAGGGGATGCTTCTCCTCCAGCAATAAAATATTCAGTGCTCATAAAGCATTTAACAGGAATCAGTAGCAGGATATATTGAAGGCTAAGTATATGGAACTATTTACCTAGCACACATACAAGGGCTAAAACTTGATGATAACTTGCTTTAATTACTTACTGGTGACTAGAGAATGAAATGGGCCCTATGTCTGAGGGTGGATAGTGGTGGTGGGTTCAGAGATGGAGTAAAGACCATCCGATCCAGTTGCTTGCTGGAGTAAAGACACCGTGCACTGAATCACAGAATGGCTGGCATTGGAAGGGACCTCTGGAGATCATCTAGTCCAACCCACTGGCTCAAGCAGGGTCACCTAGAGCACTTTGCCCAAGACCCTGTCCAGAGAGCTTTTGAATATCTCCAAGGATGAGGACTGCACTACCTCCCTGGGCAACCTGTTCCAATGCTCAGTTACTCTCACAGTAAAGATCTTCCTTATGTTCAAAAGCCTATTCAGAAATACGCCACTGCTGTGTGCTCAGGTACTGCTCCTGCACACTATGGCATTGGTGGGGACAGCTACGGGTATGCAAAGAGAAGGCCACCACCAGCCATGCCCAGCAGAGGAGGTACCAAGGCTTCATGGCTTATCTCCAAGCCTTGCAGGTGACAGAGAGCTATCGCTGAGTGTACGTGGAGGCACGTATGAATCTCCTTTGGTGCAAGGGAGAGCGCTGTGCTTTGCTTCTTTAAAACTGCAGTGAACTTTTTATTACCAATAACTAGAGTTATTGTTTTTGTTTTAAATTGGCTGTAGTATCCGCAGTACGTTAATGTCCAGCTAAAGGAATGCCTAATGCAAACGTAAATCTTCTAAAATATTTATAGTGTGCATGTCTCAACTTGTCCTGTATTTATAGGCAAACCATTTAAATGAATATCTGATAAGGAAAAAGACTATTAAGTTGAGAAAAACCTTCCCTTCCCAACAATGAGTATTTGAACAGCTAAAGGAATAAATCTGCTAGGCACTAATATATCAGTGCTGCATGTTCCGTAAACTTTCCATGCAGGAGAATATAAATATCTGACTAAGAAATAATCCTATTAAAGAAGAAAATTGACTGCAACTCAGAGTCATATGGATAATAGGTCTTTACAGTATTATCTGCTGGATCTTTGATTCTCTGTCTTTGCTAACTTACCCCCTGCCCCCGCCCCAACCTTAGGGATTCGCTTCTAAAAACATCTCCATTTAAAGTAAAGCAGCCAGAAAATCTTTCATAGTTCCAGAAAGGACTCTCTAGCCAACGAGGGATTTGACACAGAGTTAAGGGCTGAGGGGATTATTTTATATATGTTGTTTGGCTTTCTATATTGTACCAATCAATGACTTTTGCACAGTGGTTCCCCAAGTTTACAAACTCGACGGGGGTGCAGGAAGGTGAAACAGCTGCAGCCAAAGAGTTGGCACTCTGCTGAGAGCCAATGGCCTTTCAAGCATGGTTATGCCTTTGTATCAAAGCATGGCTTGCTGGATGGACCACTGAGGCAGGAGTGCAAACTCTCTGAATTGCAAAGAGCCCAGATTTTCAAGGAACGTGTTTCAGACTAATCCACTTAGGAGACAGGTTAGTTTTAATCACCAGCAACGGATGGGACTGTTGGTAGTTTCAGTTTTGAATTTTGGTTCCATAACTTACAACAAAATTCAGGTGTGAAAAAAATGTGTGTCTTTTTCACAAACCCCTTGTTTGTTGGCAAAAGCTAATGGCTTTTGAATAGATAGTCGCCCTCTGTGCCAAGGACTTGTTTCCTTGCCTGTATGAATGCTTGAGCAAGGACATACTGAGAAAATTAGAAAACTCACAATATTGTTAAATAAAACTGGAATTTTCAAAGATACCTGAGTATAGTAACTAACTTTTACAGGATTTAGGCCAGCTAATTCTTTTCTGAAAATATGAGAGGAAAATAATGTGGTATATAGGCTGAGGAACCTTTGTATTAATAACCAATTCCTGTTCGGTAGCAATCAACAGTGACAGGAGTTAGAGAAGAGACAGGTCCTTTGAGGGCTAGCAGGCCCAGGACTGCACAGCCACGAGTAATGTCTCTGTTTTACCCTGGCACAGAGCTCAGGCACAAATTGCCCATGTAAAAGTTTGGTTTATTTTTGTGCCCCTCCTGCCCCTTGCAAACTGAATTGCATAAGATCATTACTCACATAGAGTAGGAGGTGCCTCTGAACTGGAGGGATGCTCTTCCATAACATGCTCAAGAATAAGCTCATTAGAGACAATTTTGTTTGCAGACATGTCTCTTGCAGAATGGCAAGTTAATTTATGGAGAAGAACAAGAGCTGCAATCTGGCAAAGAAATCTTCCTGATGCATTTGGCAATCCAGCAGAAGCCATACATCCAGGTGGCTTCACCTACTAGTGGTTGACTGACCTCCGTAAGTAGTGGAGCCAAAGAGGTATTTGGGGAAGGCCTGTGGCAGGAAAGGGAAGTGGGGGGGGGTGATCTTTCCTCACTACTCTCGCATGAGGTGGTACTTGAAGCTGAAAAGACAACAAAAGCTCTTCTCAGTCTGTCACATGATACTGTATATTACAGAAGAAGAAGGAGTTACAGGCAGAAAGAACGATTAGCTGAAGCAAAACAGCTACCTTTTTCCAGAGACCCCACTGAGGTCTTCTGTGATAAACAGGTGCGGTGCAGGACCCTGCACCGGTGACCTCAAATCAGTACCAGAAACTCAACATCATAGTGGCAGGAGACATTAGTTTGTCCTGTAACCAAGAGGCAGAAGAGATCTTTATTATTGTGGCTGACACGTCTCTTATTGCTGGGCTCAGGTAGGCTGAAGGTTGGATGCTGAAGGTAGGTTGGATGCTGAAGCAGCTCAGAAAGCTGACCTGACCAGAAACAATCCCATTTTTGTAAAGGTTGTTTTTCAGCTAGATCAGTTCTTGTCATCGATGTGTGGTAACAAGTGATTGCATAGGTGAGGAAACCAAGCAGTGGTGTGTAGCAGGGGACAAGACAAGGAAGTGCAACTTGTGGAGTCAGCACTGGCTTAAAAAAAAAGTCAGATCACATCCTGAGACAGCAACTTCTTGGAGCCTTTGCATCTGGATCTGCCGAATTTTTTGATGACACTAAACCGGAGCTGGGGACTGACCCCTCTTCTTTCTCTGGCTTTGCCTAAATCCCATACAACTGCTATAACATGAAACATCACTGCTGCTGTGAACTTCTCCTTCTGACTTTATTCCTTTCTTTCCTATCTCTTTCTTTTTGCTTTCCTTGAAATGAGGGTCTCGTTTGGCCAACCAAGGCCAAACATGTAACCAAACAAGGCCATGAGCTGCCAAAGACCCTGAAGGTGCTACAGGTTTGCAAGGGCATAGGTTGGTCAATGGGCATGGTGCATGGTGATGCTGCCTGAAAATCTGCTCCAGAAATAGAAATAAATGCTTTCTGGTTTTGCTGCTCTTTTCTCTCCCCTTTTGTGCATTCATTTGTCTTGGTTGGCATGCAGGGAAGTAGCCTAGGACTTTGACAACAACTGCTCTGACAAACACTCCAGCTTATTTCAGTAAACTTTTTTATTCCCCATCTGTAGTGCCATCCAGAAGACTGTCAGACAGGAGGGCTTTTTTCCTTGGTAAAAACTCTCAGCATTTAAAAACAAAAAGAATACAGGCTGTTGTTAACATAAACACCTTTGTTAGTTCTTTTTTTTTCCAAATGCTATAACTGGTTTTCTTCTTTTCTCTGGGTCTTTAATAAAAGATTTAAAAGATGTAGCCAGAGGCCAAGATCCTTGAATAAGAGACTCTTGTACTCAAAGACCCAAATCATGTTCAACAGCCAAATGCTGCACAGTGGTGCAGTTCCAGTAAGGCTTTCAAGCCTAGGGATCTGTTATTCCTATGTCATGGAGTACAAGACCAATGTTACCCTCTGGCGGATGGTCAGGGCTTTCACCTGAGCCGTTGCCTTGTGAATGCTGTCAATAATATATTCTTATAGAAATATTTTTATATATATATAAAAAAAATACATTATATGTTACAAATGGATAATATTAAGGGCAGTGGAAGAGTGGCGAATGAAAAGAGAGGAAGAGTTGCAAACTTTACACTCTAGAGATGCCCCTGCAGCTGGTGCATGGGCATGAGCACTTCATGTCCTCTTCAGGACACAGGCACCATGGACACATGAGGGACTTTAGGAGGCTTTTGAACTGAATCCTTCATTTGTTTTGGTATTTCTGGAGTGCCTCAGACATAAAACAGACATTTCTCACTTGATGCCGCTGGAATTATTTATTTTCTCTTCTTCATTCTGGTGAGAATCACATTAATTTTGATCCAAAAAAGTATTTTTCAATACTTTCAGTGACTGAACTGGAAAACCAGGATGAGCTCTAAGCTTTGCTGCTGCAACCATGCAACTATCTCTTAGCCTGGGTTGCAAAGTTATAGCCCAGTCCTCCATGATCTTGTGTTTCTTCTTATTTCAAATCCTGCTCGTCTTCCTTCTCCTCTATTCTACAACTGTGCTAGCAGCTCTTCCTGTTACTCCCATTGCCTCTTTCCTTTGGCATGAACTTTTTCAAAGAGAATTTGTTTTTCTGGCTTAACAGATTTGCAGGCATGGGGCACACACGTGGTTTGGGTTCCTGAGAACACAATAACTCACTTTTTCAGCTATTTCCTTGCCAGGGCTTTCCCCAGAGAGGCTGGAGTGCCGAACGCGCTGTGCCCAGCCACAGGTGTGTCCTTGTATTGCTGATAAGTACAGATGCAGCAGGCCTTGCTGAGGAATGAGAATGAATCAAATTAACTGGTGATGTGCAAGGAATGTAGCCTGCGTAAAAGGAACCATCTGTGCATCTTCCATGCCAAACAGAAGTACCTTTAAAGAAAGCCACTAGGATATTTGCAAAAAAAATATTTCATTTTGGAGCAGCAAGTGTCAAACAAATGCATGCTTGGGGAAATTTTCCTATAAGTGAGTAGAGAAATAGCGTTGCTGGGTTGTTGCAGTCTCACAGGTGATACCTCCTCTAAGTGAGCTATTTGGTGATTTCTTGGGGGCGATGGGATGGGAGGTAATGATTCCTTAGGTCAGGCCAGTGACAAGCTTCAACAAGCTTGCATAGCTATGGCAGTCTTGCTTTTGTTCCTTGTCCGATAACATAGCACTTTCCCGTCTTGGATTCTTTTCTCCCATAAAAGCTTCAAATCTGAGGCTAGCTTTTTGCCTGTGCCAGGTGTGAGATGGTCAGCCTGTAGTTGTTCCCTATGGGCTCTGTATAGCCAGGTGTTCTTGCTTTTGTGTCTGTCTGACAGGTAGCATCACCATTGAGAAGCACCACAGAGCCAGGCTCTCATACCAGTCCTACAGAGGAGCTCCTGCTCATTCAGAGCCCCTCTAAGCGTAGCAAGGAGACATGTGCCCGACAGCGCAAGGTCATCGGGCTGCAGCTTTTGAAGAGCTTGCAGACAGAAAGACCTGCCACCTGTATTTTTTTGTTTTTTTTTATTACGGAGCCTCAGCAATTCGTTGGCAGGGGATATGCAACACAGGCAGATGAGAAATACTAGTTTATAGGATTTTATTTACATTTTAGAAAAGATTATTTAAAAGGTCTATATCCCAGCATCTCCCTCCCTCTGGGCATTTGATGCTAAGGATATTCTCTTTGCTGGAGCAGACTATGGGAACATCATCAATAGAAAAAGCAGCAAAAGGTGCCTGCTGACAGTGAGAGACTTGGGAGCTGGGCCTGGAGCCCAGGGCACCTCTTAGGTTGTTCTTAGGAAGTGAAAGGGACGAAAACAGCAGAAAGCCAAGTGAGACAAGGGCAGGCTGAGCAGCAAATGGCTGCAGTTCATTGCTGAGGTCCTCTATGAGGCCCATAACTAAGATAACTCTGATAACTTTGCTTTAAATTTTAATGACCAGCATCATGCTCCTCACAGTGACTCATCATTTTCAAATGTTGCATAAGATGAGGAGCTACATGCTTGTTTGTACCTTAGATAAGTATAGGGGGAAAAAAAAAGAAAGGAAAAAGCACTCAGTTTGAGGAGCTAAAAACAATGATGTGGGTGCAGGTGTTTTGTCAGAGCAAAGAAGGGAGGAACTTTAGACTAGAAGGTCCATCTGAGAACTCCACAATCAGGCAGTAATTTTTACTCTTAAATGGGCTAAGCATCTCTCTTCAGAGGGAAATCACTTGATGAATTCCTACTCCAAATGGCTAATGGCTTAAGTATGCAATTCAATAAGGAAGTAACATTGGTCCAAAACAGACATTCCTGTTTCAGTCTCGGAACAAAAGTCTCAATTCTGCTTCTGTGTTAGGAGCAGCTTTCCCATTAACTTTGGTGAGGAGAGAGTCCGGTTCAAAATCTTTTACAATTATGTCAAAAAGCAAACGAGGAACAGCAGCAGTTGCAGAAACGTCCAACAGCAAATGGTGTAAGACAAAGTAAACGTAGACCTTGATCCAGCAAACAGCCTGTTGATGTGTTTAACTTTGAAGTGAATAGGCTTCTAACGCATGCAATATTAAGTATACACGTAAATCATCTCCTAACATCAAAGCTTAGCCGAGTGACAACCTGGCCCTCAAGCATCAGAAAAGGAATTTTTAAAATTAGCCAAGAGAATGAGGTTGAAAAAACAAGGAGAGGAACGTGATCAGCGTGATCTCAATTTCTTCAGGACTGTTGCAGCTCAAAGACACATGGTGTCCAAAAAGAGTTCAGCTTTTATGAAGGTTATATCAAGGCTGTTCACTCTCTAGATTGCTGTGACTGTAGGAAAAGCAAAGTCTCGTCTTCCTGCTGCGGTGCCTTTGAACTGACGCTGGCTGCTGATACAGGGGCAGAGCCTGCTCACCCGGTAGCTGAAGTCCCTCTTCGAGGTGTGCGGATGCTAAAGGAGATCTGAATAAAAAAATAAGGAAAATACAAATGAGTGTATGAGTAGGTAAAAGCTTCAAATCAGTCACTTCTATAAGAACAACGTCAAATAAATTTACAAAATTTGCTTCTTAAGCCCTTTGCCATAGATAAAAGTGCCATTGCCTGTCACTGAGAGTTAAACAATATCCAAACACACGCCTTCACACCTCTTATGGTTGTTGCTTCATACATCCTGGAAGCACAACAGGCATTTCCATCTGCAGTAAACCTTAATGCAAAGACACTACATTTCTTTTAGGTGATCAAAGTGATCTAAGGACCCTTATTTTAGTTATTTAAAGTTTTTTTTTTCCATCGCTCCAATTTAAGAAGAGATTATTTGGTTTACTTAGGAAATTCATTTATGTTTTAGCATGATAGAACTTTAAGTGGCCTCCCCACAGTGATTGCTTAGGGGAAACAGGTCCACCTCTGTATTTGATGAATCATTCAGTGTAATTTTTATATTAAAAAGTAGCATGAAGCAGAATAGAGTGTAATCTCAGTTTAGCACTTATTTAAGCATTTTTGCTAGTGTCTTATTTCTATTCAGCTGAAATACACTAAGCTTCACAAAATGCTGGGCCTAGAAAACTCAATCAAGCCTCCTCTCTGGCTGTAATTTTTGATGAAAAATCCAACCTTCCTTCTCTAACAGTTAATATTTAGGTGACCACTAAATCTAATGTATGATGGAATTGGCTTTGGGAAAAAAGTGACATTGAATGCTTAAATATGAATCCTCTCCATATATTTATCAAGCTGCATGGCAAAGCCAGTTAGGGTGTCTGCTACCACTGTTCTCCCTGGACAGCCAAGCTCTTCACAGAATGAACATGTTTAAGCAACTGAACAGAGGGGAAACTTCAATTTTTGCTAGTGTCTACAGAAACTGTGGTTGCATAGCTCTCCTGAAAAGTAGATGATTTCTTTAGACCGCTCTCATTTACAGAATCATATTTGTTACTTGAGTTGCCAATGCGGGGCTAAGAAAAAAAAAAGTGTTTTATGCTGGGTTTTGCATAAACACAGAGAAACAGGGGTGTCTTCTCCCTGAAGCGCCTACCCAGGCATTCCACTGAAGAGCTTAATAAAATCTAACTGGAGAAGATAAACGCTAAACTGGGGCGAGGGGACGATAAAGAAGCACAGCGAAGACTGTGACGATAGCAAATGGCATGTGTTTACTTTCAGTACATCTTTTCTCTGGCGAGGAGAAGGAAGCAATTGTTAACTAGATATTTTAATATGGATTGCTTTTAGGTCCCAAATATGAAACTCTTGTTCTGAGTACCGTGTTGCCATGGTAACCTGTACTGTATAAATGAAATCAATCATTTTTTATTTCTATGCAATTACCTGGCCTTTGTCACAGTAGTATTTGAGCATTTTTAAATATACTTCTACTCCAAATGCACCTGAGCTGGCTGATGACGACACCACTGCCACTGCTACGACTAATGTTATGCTCAAAATCTCATCTATAGGCAAAGAGAAGCTCATGTTATATAAGTAAAGCCAAGAATTTATTGTTAGCATAACTGCAATCTTAGCAATCTAATTAAAGAATCATTATTAGTCTAGGCCTAATTATTACAGAAGAAGAAAGAATAATAATGCATTAGAGTACTGCTATATGGATAAAGGTTCAATAATAGTAATAATATAATTATAATTATAACACATACATACTTCTTAATTCCCATCTCTTTTTCTTGGTGCTGTGCTTGCCTTTATTCTGCTCCCCAGGGGGGTGGAGCAGGCCAGCCCGGGGGCACCGCAAGTTGGCAGCAGCAGAGGCCGTTGCCTTGGGGAGTTGCGATGGTGGTGCATCCCTCTGAGTAAGAAGTCCAGCAAAGTGGGCAGGAGACCTGCATGGACGAGCAAGGAACTCCTGACAAAACTCAAACAGAAGGGAGGAAGTCTACAGGATGTGGAAAAGGGGACAGACCGCTTGGGAGGAATACAGGGACATTGTCCGAGTATGCAGGGATGCGACAAGAAAGGCTAAGGCCCGTTTGGAATTAAATCTGGCAAGAGATGTCAAGGACAGGAAGAACTTCTTCAAATACATCAATAGCAAAAGGAAGGCTAGGGAAAATGTGGGCCGGCTGCTGAATGGGGCGGGTGCCCTGGTGATGAAGGATACAGAGACGGTAGCGCTCCTGAATGCCTTCTTTGCTTCAGTCTTTACTGCTAAGGCCAGCCCTCGGGAATTCCAGACCCTGGGGACCAGGGAGAAGGTCTGGAGAAAGGAAGAGGAGGAGGATCGGGTTAGAGATCGATTGGGCAAACTTGACATCCACAAGTCCATGGGCCCTGATGGGATGCACCCACGAGTGCTGAGGGAGCTGGCGGATGTTATCGCTAGGCCACTCTCCGTCATCTTGGAAAGGTCATGGAGAACAGGAGAGGTGCCCGAGGCTTGGAAGAAAGGCAGTGTCACTCCAGTCTCCCAAAAGGCCCAGAAGGAGGAGGCAGGAAACTACAGGCCTGTCAGCCTCACCTCCATCCCTGGAAAGGTGATGGAACAGCTCCTCCGGGAGGGCCTCACTAAGCATCTGGAGGACAAGAAGGTGATCAGGAGTGGTCAGCATGGATTCACCAAAGGGAAATCATGCTTGACTAATCTGAGAGCCTTCTCTGATGGAATGACTGGCTGGGTAGATGAGGGCAGAGCAGTGCATGTTGTCTACTTTGACTTCAATTCTCATAGGTAAGCTCAGGAAATGTGGGTTAGACAGTGAGGTGGATTGAGAACTGGCTGGATGGCCGAGCTCAGAGGGCTGTGAGTGGTCAGTGGCGCTTCCTAGTTGGAGGCCTGAAGCTAGCAGTGTCCCTCGGGGGTGGGGTCAACACTAGGTCCAGTCTTGCTCAACGTATTCATCGATGAGCTGGAGGAAGGGACAGAGTGCACCCTCAGCAAGTTTGCTGATGATACTAAACTGGGAGGAGAGGCTGACACACCAGAGGGCTGTGCTGCCACTCAGAGGGATCTGGACAGGCTGGAGAGATGGTCAGAGAGGAACCTCATGAAGTTCAACAGAGGCAAGTGCAAGGTCCTGCACCTAGGCAGGAATAACCCCATGCAGCAGTACAGGCTGGGGGCTGACCTGTTGGAAAGCAGCTCTGCAGAGAAGGACCCGAGAGTCCTGGTGGACAACAAGTTAAACATGATCCAGCAGTGTGCCCTTGTGGCCAAGAAGGCCAATGGTCTCCTGGGGTGCATTAGGCAGAGTGTTGCCAGCAGGTCGAGGGAGGTGATCCTGCTCCTCTTCTCAGCCCTGGCGAGGCCTCCTCTGGAGTACTGTGTCCAGTTCTGGGCTCCCCAGGACAAGAGAGACATGGCACTCCTGGAGAGAGTCCAGCAGAGGGCTACAAAGACGATGAGGGGACTGAAGCATCTCTCCTATGAGGAAAGGGTGAAGGAGTTGGGCCTGTTGAGCCTGGAGAAGAGAAGACTGAGAGGCGATCTGATCCTGTGTCCTTTATGTACCTTAGATAATATTTGTCTTTCCCCCCTAAAACCAGTTTTGTGCAACTCCTGGTCTGCAGTTTTTAACTGACCGGGCTGAGTCTACTGCAGCGCTTAGGTGAGCAGCAGTCGCCACCCAGGAGCAGATGGACATATAGGCAAAAGTGACAGCCAAAGGGCAAGTTTCTCTTTCTCCAGAGCTGTTTGCACAGCGATTACGTAAAACTGTGAGGGGCTTGGGCCAGTGAGTGGGTTGGTCAGCGCTAGACATTGAAGCAGAAAATGATCCATTTCATTTTTAGGATTTACTAAAAAGTAACTATTCCATTGCATTCACATGGTGAGAATGAGATATTCTGGCAATAGCTACCGGTTTCCAATGTTCTGGAAAATATTAGACTGTATTGCCTTACAGGAAGCATGCGGTAGCTAACTTAAGTGCCTGATGATTTCCAGCTCTCTGGGTAACGGAGTTTATCACAAATATGACTGGTTCGGTGAAAAGCATCTGATTTTGATGAAAACAAAACAGTTTGCGCAGAAACCAAAGATGTGCTTTAAAAGCACAAAAGTTAGCTGGCCACCCGATTGAAATGGTTAATAATATTTGTTTAAATCGTGTTTCTTTTTTTTTATAACCCTGAAAATCATCATTTCTATTGCTCCAGTCTGCAGCTGCAGCTCGCTGTGAATGCGAGAACGAGACGAAGGTGGAAGGAGCTGTCGCTGGCTGGTGCTTTCTGCTCACACGTCTTTCCCTGTCTCCCATCAGAAGGGGTATTGCAGTGGTCAGTGCTGTAAAAGCCTGACCTGCATCCTGTGTTTGGGAGGTCCTACAGTCAGAAATTATTATTATTTTTTTTTCCTGGAGTGTGTAGGCAGCCAGATGCCTAGTGACTGTGAGGCAGAAAGGGCTGCTGCTCTGGTTTTTATGACTCAAAATTTCTCTCCTTTTGTCACCTAAGCATGGATTTGCAGGGTACCTTCCCTGATGCTCCAATAGCACCTGCGTGAGAAGCAAGAGCTCTTTTAGGACCTCAGAAGCGGAATTATTATGCACTATTCATTAGAAACAAAACCAGATTTGCATAAAGCTTTTCCAAGAGTTAAATTCAAAACTACTCTGTGGTGTCTTTAAGTTTCACTTTCTGGCAGCTTTTCCTTCCACTTTCTTGCTTGGTGCTGGAAGAATTCCCAGGACCTCTGTGTGCTTCGGCTTCCCCATGGAAGTACTCTGAGGGCTGGTGGGGATTCAGCAGGACCACTCCCCAGCAGCGTTTGAGACTGAGAAAACTAGCAATTAACTGTTGTTTCAGTTATTTGAGGGAACCCTGAAATGCTGGTGGGAAACTTCAGATGCTGCAAAACTGAAAAGTTGAGGGAAGTCTCCATGTCTTAGGAAGCTCTTTGGAAAATGACAACCCAAAAAGCGCTGAGTGTTATTTGCTCTGCAAATCTGAAGAGCACTCCAGAAGACTACTAAGGTTTTTGTGTAAACCAGTGCCTGCGATGGTGCATGCTGGTTTCCACTGAGAGCAGGAAGATGTTTAGCGAGGTCCAGGCAAGGTCCAGGTGCCGCTGTGGCCCCAGCTGCAGCCAGCATGGCTGCTGCCTCCTGGCTGAGGGACTCACAAAAACGTTGTCAAAGTATGCTGGTAAAAAATTAAATCAAATTAAATTAAAATTAAAAATTAATTGAGTGCCCTATTGTACAGTAATACTTAAATTCATGGGAGCTAAAGTGAATTCCTCATCAAATGCTCCAAGTGACTGTACATCTAAAGGTTATAATGAAGAGGTGAAGTTACACTGAGGACAATTAACTGATTAACTAGTTAACATCAGAGTCACAAGCCTGTAACATCTCTATAGCAATGTCTGGTGAGACACAACATACAGGTTAATATTAATATCCTGTTTTACTGAGGACAGACAGATGCAATTTCACCTTTGGAAAACGGTCTCCAGAGCATTGCTGGCACACACAGATAATCCGAATTCAGTAAGATTATTCTCACAGGTACGAACTCCTCAATGAGTTAAACTCAAGTGAGTCTCCGGACTGTATACTAGGGTTTGAAACCTCTGCCAGATATGTGGATGCCTAAGTGCTGTTACAATTCAGTGGGAACACCTTCAGACCTGGGTTACTCCTCTAAAGCCCCAGAAAGCTGGCATCGGTCAGGGCTTTGCTGCGTGACCTGACTCAGACCACACTGCTTTCCAAAAATTCTTGTGCTCCAGGTTTGCAGAGTCGCTAACCCCTGGGAGCTGGGGAACTGCTTGGATTTAGCAAACTGCTCTTCTCTGGAGATTGGTAAAAGGCCAAGGGATCTTTCACTGCCTGCAGACTGTTTGAAATCCAGCCCAGCAAGGTAACCCACATTAGCAGTGATGCAAAACCATTAATATCTAAAGGCTTTTCAGTTATGTGTGTAAAATGAATTAGTCTCAGTTCAACTCAGAGCGGAATATAGTTACGTATTTGGCACTAATAACTACTGTCACTGGCAACCCCTGCAAGAACAAGTGCATTGGCAAGAAGCAGGTAGTGAGTGCTTCAGCTGCTCTTCCTCAGCGTTATCTCTTGTTTCTGGCTTGAGAGCTGTTGAATGTACTTAAGGTCTCCTATGCCAAGGCTAGAAATCAGCCTCTTCACAAGCACTCCACAATTCGTCATAAAAACCCACAGCAGCTGTGTATGGGAATGAAACAGGGACTGGGGATGAAAAACTGAATTTTGTGGAAGACTCCTCATATTTGTAGAGGTATATATTTTTTTGAGCACAAGATGCACAAGAGCGAGGTAGGTGTGTGCTAATACCTCACTGGAAAACAGGCCTGACTTCTGGACGTTTGTAGCGCATGGACCTTCAGAGACGTCCAGTCCGCTTCTTCAGTTAGTAGCTTCTTCCATCGGCAACAGCTTCAGCTGAGGAACCCTGAAAGCCAGTAGAAGTCTTTATAGTATTTGTGCCTTCTTCATTGTTGCTGCAAAAGAAGAAGAAGAGAAGAATCAATCAGCAGGAAAGAGAGGGGTTGTGTTTCCACTGTTAAGAGCCCGTAAGAACACAGTCCTTTAGTTCCTCAAGGAATTTATTCTTTATTACTGTTGCTTTACAGCTGTTATTTACTCTGATGTGAGGAGACAGTGTAGAACTGCAAGTCAGGTCACTGAAGGGAGGTTGCAGATAGATTTAACTACATTTGCTCCTAGCCCAAAGAGATGATTGAGAAAATTGTAGCCATGTTTTCTGGCTGACTTTGTAAATATAAATAAACCAATTTTGAAAGCATTTCAAGAATCATCCATCATAATTAATCTTTGGCATAATAGCTCAGTGTACATTAACGTGACAGAGATGATACCTGAAAACTGAAAATAACAATTAAATCAATAACTCACAGCAGTTTTGCATGCTTCTTTTCTGAGGCTATAGTAAATTGAATAAGTTGTGCAAATTTTGCAGGACTTGCAGTTCCTGAGTGGAATAAATAACATAACTTGGAGCTTTTAAGAAGCTTTTCATGCAATAATGCCGCTTGTGTACATTTGCACATGAAGTTGTTTAAAATAGTCCAAATGAAAATACAAGGAAGAGAAGAGGCAAACTGTTATTCGTTTTGCTCTATCTGCTCCAGGCATACTTGGGCAGAATTTCAGCATTTCCCTTCACCTGAGATCAAATAACCTTTATAAATGACAGTAAAGGCTCACAATATCCTTCTGAGCTGCACTTGTGGGTGAGGATATTGAATATTCAACTCCAAAACTGGCACCAAGCCACTCAAGTTAAACACAAATCTTCACTAAGGCTTAACAGTTGTGGTGTGTGTTTTAGTTCTCAGGGAGGGAAATTCCTACCTCTACAGTAAAACCTTTAAAATTCTGGACACATTCCAGACTTGGCAGTGATAGGCGCCACACAGGCAAGCGTGGGACTCAGGATGGTGCAGCCCGTAGAAGAGGGGTTTGCGCTGGGGTGCTCCTCAAGAGTTTAGGAACCCCGGGTGCACCACGGCCAGAGCCACGACACTGTGGGATTGCCGTAGCCTCATGAGTGCACAGCATGAGTGCAGAGCAAACCTAGTCAGCAAAGGAGAAGGGACACCGCAGACTCACACTGCAAGCATCTAGATACCTTGGAATTTCGTACTGATAGCTGTTGAATGTGCGCACTGATAGCTGTTAAACGTGCAACTGTTAAACATGCGCACTGATAGCTGCTGAATGTACTGATAAGCATCCTGTTGACATCCCTACTGTTATCACCTAAGACCATCTGTTCCATTGTCCAGCTATGGTCTGGCACTAATTAATGAACTAAGCCCGGGAAGGATAAAAGACAGTAAGCTACATACCTCTGTGTGGACTCGGACTCACCGTCAGCTGGCCCGCGGACCCGACAACCCACCCATCAGCGGGGACGCCCCTGATGCCAACTGCCAGGGAGAACCTGAATCCTCTTGGCGCAGCTCGAGCGTGGTGAGAACAAGCCGGGGAAAACTATACCGGAGGGGTGGCCCATAAGGACAAGGAAAGGGCGAGAGCGGTCATTATACCGTGCATCTGAGAGCAGTCATTGTACTGTGCTTCCGTGGCTTAACCATAGAGCTCTGATACGTGTGGGTTTTGGATTCTTTACTATGCTTCTTAGCTGTGTTAGACTTGTAGATTGTCTGCTGTTGATGGTTTAGTGTTGTCCAGTGTCCGTCATATGTGCAGAACCGCTTAGATCTAATAAATTCTTACATCTGACAAAGAATGATCTCTCGAGTTCAGTGCAACTAATCCCAGAATACGAAAGAATCCCGGACGCCCCACTAGTGGCGCGTCACAGGCAGTATCACTTTTAAGCAAATGACTATTAATAATCAACTTGAAATGTATGAATCATATAGTGCTTCCTGAAATCCTGCAAAAGGAATAAAACAACTGCTGTTACTGCAGAGCTAGGTAACAGAGCTAAATCTAGCTCTGTAGATGCCATTCTTCCTCCTACACTTTCCTTCTCCCAAAATGCTAAAGTGGTCATGATCATTATTTTACAGTATCACAGAACAGCTGGGGTTTGCAGGGAGCCCTGGAGATCCCCCTGGTCCAACCCCTGCTCCAGTAAGGTCACCTTGAGCAGGCTGCCCAGGACTGTGTCCAGGCGACTTTGAGGATCTCCAAGGATAGAGACACCACAACCTCTTTCTGAGTAACGTGCTCCAGTGCTCAGTCACCCTCAAAGTAAAGAAGTGTTTTCTTATGTTCAGCTGGAATCTCCTGTGTTTCGGTTTGTCCCCATTTCCACTCAGTCTTGGCTTTTGCAAAATGTTTAGGCTGTTTAAAAGGTAGATATGCTAATGTAAGGGCAATACATACATCTAGGCTCTGCTGGATAACAGCTGATCATGTTTCCCTTCATGACTTGCCCTTTCTTTTTGGTGGGATTCACTCTGTGTGGTAACAAACATAAAGTATCTTTTGCTGTATGAAGAAAAAAAAAATAGAAGACTCAAATTAAGTTGTCCAAGTTTTCAGTTCTGTGGGTATCTAAAATTCTGAAGGAGCCACAGCTGAAGAGCCAAAAAATGTGTTGAAAGATACTCAAGTATTTATTAAACCAATACCAAGGCAAAATTCCAACTACTAGTAACTAGCATGTCTGAGTAGTTGGAACCACTCTGCTCCTGGAGTCTGCCTTGCCTGGTTCGTCCCAGCCTGCTTTGGAATTTGATGTATGTTGAAGGAGGTGTGACTCATTTTCAAATATTCTCACAAAAGGCCCAAACAGCTCAACTCTGTTTCATTATTTAATATTAGATTTCCCATGCTGGAAATTTGCAGATATTTGTGGCTGCACTTTGTTCACCTCCAACACAGTAATACATATACATATGGCAAAAGTATGTGCTGTGCTGCAAATAGGTTGTAAGCAGGCAGTGGAGAGCAGATGTGGATGGCTCCACTTTTTTCTTAATTCATACTTCAAAAATATAAAAAAAAAGGGTGCTAACAAGTAAGAAAAACATAAGCAAGGAAGAGAACTTCATCTTTTGACACAGTGCTATTCATGCCTGGCATTTTATATGTATTATTTTTTATTTTATATCTGGTCTGTTGTCCAATGCTGTTCGGCAGCTTTGTTTCACAGTTAAAAATTAATGAACATATTTTAAAATAGAAAGCTCCACAACAGAAAAATGTAATGATAGGTCCAATTTCAGTTGCCAAGCTCACAAAGATAACTCGGAGGCTAAGAGTTCTTGAAGAAAACACTTACTGTAGCCAAATCTAATATTTGAAGAAGTTGTTGTTGTCCCAGTTCAGTCCTGTTATCATCCTAAAACACCCGACATGCAAGTTGGTAGGAGAGAAATCAATGATGAAGCAAACAGCTCTATTCTCTCAAATTTTTGAAAGACAAGTTGTTGCTACAACAGCTGTTAAGGATTTGATGTCAAAACTATTAGTTTTACGTCTTTGTCTAGACATTAGAATGGTCCTACTAGTAAGCATCACGGACTCACCTGGCCTTAAAGTCTCTAACTATACAAATCTGTCACAAACCTGGAAAGAAGCCTATCCAATGGAAGTATCTCCAAAGCCTCCGATACGTGCAAGACTTCCAGGCTGAAGATTTGGAAACCCAGTGTTTTGTTCCTGCATCTGTCCGTCAGCACTGACAGGAACACTACCTCGACGTGATTTCACTGATGCAATGTGACAGCTTTATCTACTGTTTGATCACATAACCGAGCACAATTTCAGCATTGTGAGAATGCCTTTATACTTTTGCTAACTTCAAGGTGTCATGAAGGGTGACAAAGATTCCTCTTTATAGTCAAGAGCATCAAGAGACAATGTAAAAACGTCTTCAGTATAAAAACAGGTCTAGAAAGGCTGCCGAGACTGCGCTCATGGATGAGCATAGCCAGCAAAGATCGGCACAGAAACGGGCACTTTCATGATAAGCAGTTTTCTTTATCCTGAAATACACAGTGGGGCCAAGGTCTTAAATGGCAGCACAATGGGGAAAAACCTCAGCTGTGCGAGCCCACTGGAGCCTAGGAGATACTGAAGGCATGAGCTGCACGTTAGTCTCTCTGAATGCAAAGTATGCTCGGGCATTACTGAGTTCTCCTAAGGCTATTGGAATAAAATTCTCTTACAAGTCTTAATCCCACATCCGCTGAAGTCAACGTGACTCTCTCCAACGACCTGAGCGATTTCAGACCTCATCTTCAAAGCACTATGATCGTGGCTGCTACCGCCTCATGCTTTTCTTCTCTCTTTTTAGATTTATTCCTTTGTATTTTCTTTACTTGTTCATTTGGCAGATTGGCAATAATGTTCCTAGACTGGAATCCGGAACCAGATGAAAGTTGCTTGCAAAGTACAGTGATCCGTTTCCCTGCCTCCTCTCTGTGTTTATTTTCCATAAATGACTTGATGCTTATCTTGCAGCAGGAGATCATTACCAGGGACAACATTCATTTCCAATGACATTATCACTTTGTTATTTCATTTTCATAAAAAGGAATCTATTTATTGCTGCATTGTGGAAAAACAAAAGTCAGTGATTTAATTAACTAGTAACTTGGCCTGAATATTTCATAGGACTCTGGCTGTGAATTCCGACAAAGTGCCTATTTTCAGATGACTTCCTTAAGAACTGCCTTCAGCTCATTCTCAGCAGACACATGTAAGCGTGCCAGAATTCATTCCACTTTTGCACTATATAGCTGCTTACCTTTCCATTATCTCTCACCACTAGTGTTTACACCAGCACATAGAAATCTTAGATGCCGTAGTGATTTTTTTGGGATAGGTACTTAAACAAGCGCTTAATAAGATATCGTCTTTATTCTAAATAAGCAGTGCAAACCAATGACAGGAAGAAAAAGCTATGTCAATAAGGTCGATTTTGGGGTCATATCTGGCATGTATTCTGGTGCACTTCTTCCTAGTCTTTGCCATGTCTGCCTAACAGCCTCCCATCTGACAGCCAGTATTCACTTTATATGGAACCCTTCCAAGTCCACTTACCTTTTTCTGTACCATGACAAGCAGTTCTGCTTGGAAAGAAGAGCACACAATTAAAGAACAATGAATTACCTTAACTATGTGAAAAGTATATCTTTCCAATAACATCCGTTTGAATCCTATTTCTTTCACTCATTACTTACAAGGAAAAAAATGATACAGCTAAAAGGGGCAAAATTCACCTACACATGAGGAATCTTCTACCTCATCCAGGACTTCCAGGATGGGCAGAGTGTCCTGGCTGGACAGGTCAGGACGTCACTGGTGGCTCCATCTGAAGAGGAGGTGTAGAGGACAGGCTGCATAACTTTGGGGGTGGCAGCTTTTGTCTCTACATTGTACCTCTGCTGCATCCAGAAAAGTCTTGCAGGCAGGTGCAGGTTTGTCTGAGCCAGAAGAGACCTGAGCTGGTAAATCTACGCTCTGCAACACACTTACCACCCCGACTGAGGTGTAATCTGACCACATTAAACCAGAATAAAAAAACAGAAATAAGAAGTTCTTTTTCTTGACGCAGCAAATACTTCAAGAGGATGAGCACATTATCACGTCTAGTCTGTATCTGGACTGCAAGTAGTATGAATCATGAGGCAGATGCAAGTAAGTCAAGTAGGGACTGGACAGTTCTCCTTCTCCGGAGCCAAATCGTATGGCCTGTGGTTACCCAGCTATCTGCTCTCACCTCAGCAAAGAGACTGGATTGACCCTAGCTGGGTGCCCAGGCAGGATCCGCTGTTGGTAGCCTTGAAGCATGCCCAGCAGGAGTGTGCATCTGCTCTGGCTGGCTTTGGACCATGCTGACAATTTATCAACACGGGCTTGCCATTGCTTTGGTCTCCGTCTTGACCCTGTTTCATTTAATAACCTAAACACAGCCAAACACGTCCTGCAAAGCTCAGCCTCCCTGTGCTGGGATCCCTGCACTTCTCATCATAAGGCTAGAGCAGACATGCCTTTATTCTACCCGGGTTTCTTATCACTTATCTATCTGTCAAAACAGTGTTTTGCTACCCGCACAATAATATCTCAAGAGAAAAGTTTTAACTTTTAGGTGTTTACAATGCCCTCCCTGAAGCAGCAAGGAAGGGCGGTCTTACAGCATCCGGGTGCTACGGCAGCCAGAAACCAAATCCCACCGTGGAAAATGGCAGAATGTTGGCTTAATGGCAGAATTTTGCTTCAAATTGTAGGAATCTGCTTCTATGAGAAACAAATGCAGAAAAATGTGACACTGGTCTTTTTTCTTTTTTTTTTCCTAGGAATGTAAAATTTTGTTACAAATAATATTGTTATGGCCAAGCTTGCCTTCTGAATAAACCCTAAATTTTAATAGTAAACTCATGGAGAATATAGAAATACTGGTTTCAACGAGATCAGATACTGCCCACAAGACACTGCTGCTCTCTCTTTGCAGCTACTCCAGGTTAGTATATAATGTTGAAAAAAAGGAGTTTATTTTGTTACCAAAAGATTTGAAGGAAAAAGAGTATGATATTTTTTTTTTATCTGACTTTTTTGGAGTTCTTTATTTTCAGGCCAGGAGCTGGGAGGAGAAGGGGTCAACTCATCCTGAAACCGACATTGCACCAAACGAAGATCCACAGCCTGTCATTGCCATGCAAGTTTTTCCCACTCCCAGATCACCTGTTTCTGTTGTGATAGATCATCTTCTTTCCACCTTCCTTCTTTTTTCCTTTCCTCCCTCCTTTTATCTTGGAATATCAATTCAGACCTAGGAAGCCAGGGCAGCCTACAGCCAATGTTGCTAATATAAAACAGCCTATGAAGAAATGGGGGTTATGGTTATAAATGGGGAATAATAAATAGGGGACTAGAAAACACGATAAAAACCTTGGAGGCTATGATTTCTTTCAGCCTCTTTCATTTTCTATTGTTCCCAAAAGTAAGTTTAATACAGTCTTATTTTCAGTGCTGAAATGCAGAAGGAAAGTCAATCAGGGAAGCAGATAAAGATGTAACCATTAATATTAACAGTCCAGAACTATTAGCTTTCAGTGCTTCAGAAGAGAAAGCAATCCCAAGCGCCCAGGCTGGCCTGCCTCCCACCGAATTTAAAGATTTGTCCTTCAGTGTCCTTTGTACTTTTTGCGCTTTGATGGCACTACGTCTAGCAACGAGCACGGTTTGACCCAGGAAGTGAGATGAAGGTATAGAAAACAAAAGTTCCCGAGCTGGAGGTCAGCAAGATCAGCAAGACGCCTAAACCATTTCTTAAGTATCGAGAGAACAACGACACTGAGGACTTCAAAATCAATAGGGGCACACCATGGCAGCAAAATCCTGGTGATTAATTGCAGCAAACATCACCGAAGGAAATACAATTAAAAACCAAACCAAACCAAACCAAAATTAAGAACCCATCGGGACACTGCAGAGCTTTGGAAGACAGTGAGCGGCACCATAAGCTATCGGTCCAGCAATCAGTCGACACACCAGCTGCCAGTTAGGCTGATTAGGAAAAAGAAAGGGAGGAGAGGAAAATCAGCTCTCTCAAATGCTGCTAATGAAATGGAAAACTCCTAGACATAAAGCAGCCAGCTAAACAACATCCAGAGGCAGATCCCACCAGCGGCTGGCTCAGGCAGTGCACTGGCTGCGAACAGTGCCGTCTGCCCTCCCCTTAGACCCTTCTGCTCGCCTTCTGCATGATAACAGCGATATAAGGTGTTTTAGTGATGGTATTAGTAACATTTATTATTATTAGTGGTGATGAAGCCTATTCTACTTTCTTTAACAAGTGGCAATGACAAGTATGATTGCTATATGAGTACATATCCACAAACAATTCAAAACTCTACCCTCTTTTCATATACTAATCAAGTTCAACTGTTAAGCTATGAAGTCATGTGGCTAGGCGAGAGCAGGAAAATACAAAGTTATAACAGTAAAGACTTATCTTTCCAAGAATAGGAAAGTGGGCTTTCCTAATTCATTGCCCAGTTTCCTCAAATTGCAGGCAACTGAATCAGATCATCTCTTTCATGTGTTATTCAAGCTCCATCTTAAAAGTAGCTGAGCTTTTTCCTTTCAATTACTGTTATGGGAAAGCTGCTTGAGAATTTCATTGCTCACCAAAAAAAAAAAAAGTTTAATTCGAGTCTTTATTAATTTATGGCCATTTGGCTTTTCAGAAGCTGTATGCGCTCTCACTGTTCAGGACGAAACCTCTCACTCACATAGATACTGCCTTTAGATGGGTTACCCCTCCGTGCCTCCCATTTTTCACCAATTTCTCTCGCCTTGATCACAGAAGTAAGCAAATGCTGGTTGTCCACTGATCTGGTTCAATAAAGAAGAAACTGGCTGGATACACCTTTGCCATCCACAGCTTTGGGTTAGAAACTGAACCGCATTCGTTGCGGCTGAGAGTAGAGACATTGTCACAGCCCACGTGGTGGTCTAAGGAGGTAAATGGTGCAAGGGACTGAGGAGGGATGATATGTTTTATTAGATCAACTGATTATCTATAAGCAAGAGACAAGTATGCTGGTCTGAGACTGGAGCAGTAACCTTCAAAGAGCAATTGTTGGGAACTGAACTCCATATCTTAAGCAGATAAACCACCTGAGAGATGGTTAGTACCTCTGAATAATAGGGAAAGACTGCTAGCAGAGAGAAGGCTAAAATCAAAAATGTACTTAGAACAAGAATTAGAAGAACAGTGTTAGATATACCTATGCTCATTTACTAAGTTAAATTAGACTAAAAAAATACCTATTTAAATTTTTCTCCAAGCTTGCTCAAGGATGATAGTGTACATTACTGGGTAATTACAAAGCCAAGCACGAGAAATTATATAAATTAGAAAAAAATATGTGAGGAGCATAGAACAAAGGACTCAGAGGACAACGGTCTCCTGAAACCTAGAGGGAAAAAAATAAACTCCAGGAAAATGAGCTCAGTGAATTAATTAGAGTTGATAAAGAAAGCCACAAAAAAGGGTAAAGATAACAGAGAAAGAACAAGAAACACTGGAAGCAGAGCAGAAGGGTGTCAGGCTCCAATCCTGCAATTTTCTATTTGCAGCTAAAATGTTCTTCCCCATAGGATCTGGGATGTGATTAAAAAATAAAAAAGAGCAAAAACTGTGTCTATCAAAAGCAGGTTTTAAGGAAGTACAGGTGTTTGCCCTCATACAGCTAACTGCAGGATCAGGCCATTGGTAGTGCACAAAATGCACCACCTCTGGCACGTTCGCTGTGGTCCGGGTGGCCCTGGTAGGTGCCAGGCCAGAGAGCATCCTGGCAGGACGGCAGGAAAAGGCAGCACACTTTTGCTAGCACCGCTCCGAATTGCGTGGAGCCCTAGTGGGTTTACGCGGGTGGGTTGGAGGGTTCTGCACATCCCTGCCTAAAATCCTATTTATATTTACCTGCAAATGGAGTGGATTAAGAAAGAGGGAGGTCAGAATCCAGACGATGGCTCTGATATTTACTGTGAAATGAAGCACAGGTTTCATAGACTAGACAAGGCATTGTACTGCAGATAAGAAGCCTTTGGGCTTGTCTCTGAAGTATTTATTCGGGAAAAATGCACTGATTTAGATAGCAATTCAGCTAAACATTAACTTGTGGAAGACAGATCCCTTTTGGGGGGCTGCACGCTATTTAAAGCCTGAAAAAATACAATGCATTAATATTTTACCTCTCTGCCTCCTTAACACACGACTGTATTTTCTAACTATGCCCATATGGCCATTGTAAAGAATGTGAGTTCATTAGCTGACATTCACAGCTCCAGCTATCAAATCCAGGTTGTGATTTTATGGACCTACTAGATATAACATGATAACTCTGATGCGCTCTGCCAGCTTCAAGCTGATGCTATTCTTAAATAAAATTAAAAGCTGCACGCCAGAAGCAAGGCACAACAGATTTGCCAGCTGTTACTATGTTTACAGTGTGAATCTGAGGCCAAAAGCATCACACGACATTATTTATAAATGTAACTGAAAATTAAGTGTTTAGTTTTTTATTTTTTTCCTGCTGAGATATCATCCCTCCTTTTTCATCCCTGTGTGTCCGTCATTGCCTTGCTGGTATTGCTCTTAATACTTATGTGATATTCCCACCGTTACCAGCCATAGAAACATTAAGGACTCTTCTGCTGATAGCAAATAATGGATTTCTTCTTTCATCCAAAGAGGAAGGACTGGATTTTGGAAATGAAAGATCAGATCCTTATCTGCAAAGGCTGTGTTTGAACGTACATCACTGAATTCACGGTGGGGCTGGCTGGGCCTTGCTGTGGGGAGTAAACTGAGATCTCAGCTCCAACCATCTGAAGGCTCATGGTCGCCTTTTGCTGTGTTTGCTGCCTGCCCGCACCGTTCTGCTCCATGGACACTTGTCCCTACACCTTCAACAGCTACAACAGTGTTTGCAGAACTTATCTGGGGATGAACAAATATCCGTTGTGTGACGTGGATAGTGGCAAAACATGAATTTCCCTTTAAGCAGGATGGCAAACCAGAATCAAACAGTACTCCATCTGCGGCGTGACCGAGGCTGACTTCGGTCTGCATAAGTTAAGTGCTATAGGCTCTTTCTAAACCATGAGATATAAAAGATAATAGTAAAAGTTCCAGTGCATTGTCTCTGTCACGTATGCAACACCCATATCCTTTCAAACCAGCTTCTTTAATCACTAAGAGTGAATTAAACCAGTTTTTTTTTTTTTTTTTAATTTCAGGAAACTTGACTTGTCTGGGTAAAGGCTCCGATGCGAAAATTTCCAATATTTCTATCAAAAAGTGCATGCCCTATGCAGAAGCGACCTGCTCTTCTAACCAAGGAACTGTTTTTTAAGGCTAGAATTCTACTGACTCTTCCTAAACCAAGGATTAATTTCATCTTTACATTACTACGGCACGATGTACCTGCTCTGGTTTTCAACAGACCTCATATTTCTGAAAGTCAGGCTAAACTATAGTGGCTATGAATGAATGCTATTGAACTGCCAACACCTTCTTTCCAAAGAAAAATAAAAACAGGCACATCACCCAGTCCCTGACCTAGCTATTGTTTCTCTGACAGAGACCTTGGCTGCACGTCCACACATGAGACCTACTTTATAGGAAAGGATCCTCAGAAAATGTAGATGTCCATACAACAAAAGGAAGATCAATGTTCACCCAAATGTGCACAAAGGATGAAGAAAACTTTCCTGATGGCTGCTTGAGCGAGCGGACATTGTTTACGGCATTATCCACTGAATTAATTTTATTTACAGCATTAGCCTTATTTCTTCACTGAAGAGACTTCCGCATGACTTGCAATGTGTTCTCATTTGTCTGTAAGTCTTGTCAGGATCAGACTTAATTACCTTTCCTTTCAGTGTTTTAAAAACTAACCTGCCCTCCAGTCTTGCATGAAAGTTGTGTTGGCATGGTTACCCAACCCATTACTCCACGAGTATTGATTGCATTACTTGTATGGCTTGAAAGCTGTAAATTCACTAACTAATACTATCAGTTAAATTGAAAGTTGGAATTAGAGCATAGGGAATGACTTCTAACTCTAGAAATCCTGCCCAAAATGAGAGTTGGGAACCAGCTAATAAAATCTTCGTAATGGCCGTTGTAAGCTCTCCGTGCAAGAAATATTGAAATGGAGGGGAGGCGGTGCTGACAAGCCGGCGCACAGACCTCACATTGAAGAGCAGATGTTAGAGCAACGTGGAGAGAAACATCACTCAGCTGTTTGTATTTAGGAAAATGAGAACAAAGGAATCATACAGAATCAGAGCAGAGGCAAATACGATGCGGTATCCTGATTTCGACACTTGCGTCAAAGAGTCTCACCGAAATGGAATAACCTGCCAGCAAGGCATTTTGCTAATGTAAGGTTTGAAACAGGGGCTTCCAGAGCTGAAAGTTTAGTAAAATATCTCTCAAGCTAGAAAGGACCTTATGCTCCCCACATCAGACATGAGAACAGGGTCTGCAATAGCCGGAGAGTTACACTTCTGCAGGCAAGAAAAGGATAACGCTGGACAAAGCACTGCCGTGGAGCACACAAGCCCTGAACCTCTTCCCACAGCCCTGGCTGGCTACTGTCACCTCTGACAGTCCCAGGACTCTTGACTCTTTCCTCCTGAGGTGCCAATTACAGCTGCTGGATGCCTTTTCTGCTTTCTGCTGTTGTTTTTCAGATGAGCACCTCATCAAACAACATCCTTAAGGGTGAAAGGCTAATGTTCTCGTTGCACCACCATGTGTCAGCTCACAGGAAGATGCTACAGTGAAATTAACCCTCTGGTAAGACAGTTCCCATGTGCAAGAGCCTTTGCTGCATAATCACTCTTGATTGCTATTTAGTGGTTGGAACAGAGAGCTGGTAATTAGGACTCCTGGGTCCTATTTTCAGCTCTGTCAGTCACTTCATCTGTGACCTTGGGTAAGCCACTTATCCCTACTCTCCCTGACTATGCCTCATCTTACCTCTCTGCAAGATGGCAATAGCACTTAAAAGAAGTGTCGGTGAAGCTGTGAGACTGACCTCTGAAGGGCTTTGAGATCCTTGCATGTTGGAGTCTGCTCTGTGCAAACTAGTGCTGTATCATTAATTTACTTAATTCTCACTCTGCTCACTCCTTGCCCCTTGTAAAACCAAGAGAGGACTGACTGCTGCATTGCAGAGTCACCAAAGTATGATTGAAGGCAGATGTATTTCCAGGAGCAGGGCCCGGAGAGGCACTACCGAACGGCTTTGGGAAGCTGGTTCCTTCCAGCAGAAATTCCCTAGGCAGATTGGAGCTCCGGCACACTTGCAAGTGCACAAGGGACTGTGCCGGCCGAAATACTCACAGAGATATCTGCCCCTTTTCACTGCTCAGCACCCCAGGCAACTCACAGATGCTTAGCTCCCTTTTCCGTGCATGCACTTTGTAATCACGTTGAACAAATCCTGCCATGGACCCTATGTCTTCTCAGACCTCCCCACAGCTAGACCTCACAGAATAGCTGGAAATTCACAGCAGTCTTGGGCTGAACACAGAGCCCTACCAGTTGCTATTAGGCAGCTAATGATCCAGCCTCCCCCTACTCAACACCAATCTACTGCTTCACCTTGGAGGATGTCTACTGAGAGCAGCCTGGCCCTCAGGGGCTGCCCAGGAAAGGCTCTGGCTGCTTTGTGTTATCTTTTGTGCTCTCCACTGAGCTCCACACTGTGCGCTGGAGGCGAAATCTGTCATTGGATGCGGGTCCCTGAAGCCTCCCCCCCTCTTCTCCATGCCCATGTGAGATCAGAGGCAACCTGAAGCAACTGTAACAGCTACATCTCCCTTCTCAGCTTGGCTGCTTTTGGGGTCTATAATATTTGCTCAAAACTTTTAAATCTTTGATGCTGCAAACCTGATGATGTGGTGTAAGCCTTCAAATTGCAATGTTTTATATGCATGATAGTTTTAAATGCTTATCCCTTTGGCAAATCAGAAATGATTAGCTGAAACAGATGTGTTGACCAACAGGCCAGGGCTCTTATCCCATATCAGAAGCAGCCAAAACACCTGATTCACTGAAACATTTTGATAAGGCAATAGTTACTGCAGTAAAATTATAATGACTAGATAACAGGCTGGTAAGATACCATGATGACTAAACTGCAGCAATTTATTATATTGTCAAACATTTTATTTTTTCTGAAAACTTTGTAAAACATATTTTACAATATATTTCACTTTCATTGTGGGATCCTATTAACATGCAGTCTTTAAATTAGGGTCATTATGAGTAAGAAACTCTTGAAGTCTCATGACTTGGCAAGTCTGGAATCTACTCATCTCCGGGGGGTTCTTTGAAGGCCCATTTGTGGAAATAAGCAATAAAAGGCTTCACAGGCAATTCCATAGTCTAACTTTAGGTCTCGCCATCTGCTGCAGTAGCTGACCTTTGGGAGATGAGAGGATTATTTTGCAAAGGGGCAGCTGAGAGGTGTAGAAGCCAGATGCAACCAAAAGCTGAGGTCAATTTTCAATACACTTTTTAGATGAATTTTCTTTCAAGGGAATACCAGTTACACATCTTCCTCCTCATAGCAGCATCTGAGTATCTCCTGCAGCTGCCGTTGCTCACATCACTGTCTCTTTCATCCTCTTCTCAAGAGGGAAGCGAAGGGAAAGAAAAGTTACCTAGTGGAGTATAGAGCTTTTAGACTTTTTTTAGACTTTTTAGATTCTGGGCATTGGTTGGCGCTGATGTTATGGTGGGTGGGATAAAAAAGTATGCTTTCTGCTTGGCACAGAAAGCAGTGAGGTTTGCAATGTCCTTCGGTCCTGTGGAAAATCATCCTTCAGTTTGCATCAGACCTCAAAAGGAAGGTCTTCTGCCTAGAGAGGACCTCCAGCCTTACTGCAGCAAGTCGTAGTGATCTGAGAAATTAACTAGTCAATCTCAGCCCTCATCCAGGAACTTTAGCTGATATTTTAGCATCTTGGACCCAGACCATTACAATTTGAACATAAAGACTGAGCTCTTGCCCTTAATTCAGTACTCTCCAGATGTGTACTGAAGCACCCAGCGGAGGGCAGGCTGAGGTTTGTTATTTATTGATGTCTTGCACGACAGCACTTCTTTATTAATGAGCTCCCTGGTGATTGATAGCTTGAATGCTACATTGCTGAAGTTCAGAAAAGAGGTGGAAAAGGTATGTATGAGATGAAGTTGCATTTCCTTGTCGAGTGGAGAGGACAGAAACTGTTTCAGTTTTTTATGATCAGGAGGAAAACAAAGGCCACTTCTTGGACTAACCGGACCAGTTTGTACCTTCATCCAAACTATACAAAATCATGGCCTCGTACTTCCTGCCTGTTTGCCTCCTTTACTGAGGTTCACTTTTAATCAGTTCTTTTGATCCAAGCTATCTCCATGCAGCTAGATGTTGGACACGATAGCAGAGAAGTGACCTTCATGGGTCTTGTAGATGAGGGACATAACACTGGAGATAGATAGATAGATATATTTTTCTCTTCCTGTTCTCTGAGGGTGTCCCTTGTGGAGGAACAAAAGCTATTTCTACAGCTTTTCTGGCACTCTCACAAGTGGGCTAGTAATACCTCATAGCTGACAACGTGAAGGGCTGCAGGGAGGTCTAAAATAATGAAAATGTTTACTAACAAGAGGAAATCATCCATCATTGCCACTATGGCTCTTTCAAGTCTGCACTCCAGCAGGAACCGAGAAAGTGCCAAGTGCTAAATATTAGGTTCAGTTAGTTGAGTTTGTATTTAATTTTTTGACAGATTCTGCATGGACTTTGCACAGGAATGGCAGGTGTGATTCGGGAGCAATTACAGGGACGAGCTGACGTACCAAGGGTAATTCTTTCAGTACTCGCCATGGTGTCATGTGAATGAAGGGGAAAGAAAAGCTTCTTTTGTTAAATAACAAACAAACATTTTCTCATCAGGAATGGCACCAGCTGCTCATGACTCTCTGCATCAGCTGGGAAAAGCAGGGTATTAATCATATGTGTTGGGTCAAGAATCCTCTGGGCTGTCCAGGGCTTTTCGACGCTCTCTGACCTCAGAAAGCCTGCCTGTTTGATAAGAGGCTGTGGGCACGACCAGGGTTAGAGCATTTTGTCAAACACTTAGGAGAAAAGCGAAGAGACAGCCAGCATGTTTTTCTTCTATGAACCAACCATGTCAAACAAATCTAATTTCCTTCTGTGACAGGGGTCTTGGCCTTGGAGATAAGGAAGAAGCAGGAGATGACTCCAAAAACATTTGGTAAGGCTTTTAGTGCTGTATCGCCTCACATCCTTAAAAGAAAGAATGGGAAGGGTGATTTAGCCAAGAATGGTCTTGCCTGCAGTCTGCCCAGGATCTGCTCTAGCCTGGGATGAAGTCTGGAAAAGGCTATTAGAGTGATAATAATGTAATTCTGTGCACTTTTAGCTGCAATACATATGCTTGGGAGAAGTCATTAAGCAAGTGCTACCTTTTTTTGTGCTTAGTACAGCTAGGTGGTGGCTGACACCTATATCTCAGCCTTCTGCTGTTTTCACTGCGGAAAGCGTTTTTACAATATTGGTGCCAAACACAGTTTTGCCATTATTGCTGTCTCAGCACTTCATATGCTTTACCAATACAGTAAAGAGCAGTGTTCTCGCGACAGGGAAAATGTGCTAGCGTAAACCCGGCCTCAGAGGCTATACATGGTCTAGTGTGTTGCAGTAGCAGACACATCCTCCTCTAATGTGCTCTTGAGGCAATGTAATGGTAGGCTTAACCTTGAGCGGAGCGCTCCTCTCTTTAATTGCACTCTCCTGCATAGTTAACATTCTAGTAAAATACTCCGGATTATTATCGTCCTTCCTTTTTACAGGTGGCACAGAGGCACGGCAAAGTTAAACGACTTGTTCAAGGTAATACAAATCAGGCTGGAGCTACTGTTCTGGGCTGCCTGGTTCCAGCTCCTTCCCTCACCATGAAATGACCTTATGTGATGAATTTCAGTTGTAATGTTGATTTTATACATATATATATATAGGCAGAGGCCTATATAAGAGCCAGGCCTAGAGTGCAGCTCCCAGAGGCAGCCACAGACACAGTGAACAGAGGCAGCAAACAGAGGCAGCAAACAGAGGCAGCAGTTTGCGCAGCAGTTCGCGCAGAAGGGCGCCAAAAGGCAAAGAAGGCACCTCTCCATTTTGCACATTTTGCACATTTTGCACAGTGGTGTGTCCTTCCCCGGGGCATGGTCATGACACGCCGCAGAGCACGTTCCCCAGTGGCTGCTGGAGGTGCTGCATCGGCTGTGTCTGAGGCCTCAACCCAGACAGACCCTCCGACAGCAGATGCAGCCCTGCAGGTGTCGGGCTGCAGGGAGTGCCTGGGGCCTCTGCGTGGGGCCTGGGCTGACAGTCAGCTCTCCTGCATGAGGTGTGCTGTGGTTGACCAGTTGCGTCACCAGATAAAGGAGTTACGGGAGGAGGTTAGTAGGCTGCGTAGCATCCGAGAGGATGAGCGGGAGATTGACAGGGTGTTCTCGGAGACTGTTCAGCTCCGGGAGTCCCCTGCCCCCACTGCAGCGGAGGTGTCAGAGGGCTCAGCACCGTGTGTAAAGTGCATCATAACGTTGTGGAAGAGGGCTGGAAGCTGGTGACCTCTCGTAGAAGGAGAAAGGCTCTTGCTCCTCCTCAAGACTTACCCTTGAAGAACAAGTTTAGCGCCCTCCAAGCCGAGGAGGAGCTGGGCATGGCTCCAAGGGAGGCAACTGGCCTGGCAGACCCTGTGCCGTGCAGGAACCCCCGGAAGAAGCGGCGAGTGATTGTTGTGGGTGACTGCCTGCTGCAGGGGACAGAGGCACCTATCTGCCGACCTGATCTCTTGTCCAGAGAGGTTTGCTGCCTGCCAGGGGCTCGAATAAGAGATGTCGTGGAAAGACTGCCAAGGCTTGTCCATGCATCAGACTACTACCCTCTGCTGATCTTCCATGTGGGTGCTAATGACACGAAAGGCAAACTGGAAACCATCAAACGGGACTTCAGAGCTCTGGGAATGGTGGTCAAGGGTCTGGGAGCCCAGGTGGTTTTCTCCTCAATCTTGCCTGTGAGGAGAAAGGACAGGAGGAGGAGTAGACGAGTTTTCCAAGTTAACAGCTGGCTGCGCCACTGGTGTTGGCAACAGGGCTTTGGTTTCTACGACCATGGGACTCTGTTTGAAGATCAACAGCTGATGGGGAGCGATGGGATCCACCTTACTAAGCGGGGCATGCACGTCTTTGCCAACAGATTGGCCAGCCTGGTACGGAGGGCTTTAAACTAGGCAAGATGGGGGAAGGGGAGTGGTATAGTGGCAGGAGAGTCAGTAAAACACCGCTCAAGTCAGGATGCCTCCGGAGGGTGCATGCAGCCAGGGGAGACAGCATGGGACATGGCTATGGAGGATCTTCTTGCACCTCTTCTGGGAAGCTTACATGCTTGGCTGGCTCTCTCAAATGCCTGTATACCAATGCACGCAGCATGGGGAATAAACAGGAAGAGTTAGAGATCTGTGTGCGGTCGCAGGGCCATGATCTCATTGCAGTGACAGAGACATGGTGGGATAGTTCACATGACTGGGATGCTGTCATGGATGGCTATGTGCTTTTTAGGAAAGACAGGCCAGGAAGGCGAGGTGGTGGAGTTGCTCTTTATGTGAGGGAGCAGCTAGAATGTATGGAGCTCTGCCTCGGGGTGGATGAAGAGCAAGTTGAGAGCCTATGGGTAAGGATTAAATGGCAGGGTAACATGGGTGACACTGTTGTGGGGGTTTACTACAGGCCACCTGACCAGGAGGAAGTCATCGATGAGGCCTTCTACCGACAGCTGGAAGTAGCCTCACGTTCACAGGCCCTGGTTCTCATGGGAGACTTCAACCACCCTGACATCTGTTGGCAAGACAGCACAGCTAGGCACAAACAGTCAAAGAGGTTCCTGCAAAGCATTGATGATAATTTCTTGACTCAGGTGGTGGAGACGCCAACGAGGAGAGGTGCAATGCTAGACCTTGTACTAACAAACAAAGAAGGTCTAGTTGGAGGTGTGAAGGTTGGGGGCAGCCTTGGCTGCAGTGACCATGAGATGGTGGAGTTCAGGATCCTACGAGGAGGGAGCAGGGCAATAAGTAGGATTGCAACTCTGGACTTCAGGAGAGCTAACTTTGGCCTCTTCAGGGACCTACTTAGGGGAATCTCATGGGGTAGGGCCCTGGAGGGAAGAGGGGTCCAAGAAAGCTGGTTAATATTCAAGCATCGCCTCCTCCAGGCTCAAGATCAGTGCATCCCTCTGAGGAAGAAGTCGAGCAAAGCGGGCAGGAGACCTGCATGGATGAGCAAGGAACTCCTGGCAAAAGTCCAGCAGAAGAAGGAAGTGTACAGAATGTGGAAAAGGGGACAGGCCACTTGGGAGGAATACAGGGACGTTGTCAGAGTGTGCAGGGATGCGACAAGGAAGGCTAAGGCCCAGTTGGAATTAAATGTGACAAGGGATGTCAAGGACAACAAGAAGGGGTTCTTCAAATACATCAATAGCAAGAGGAAGACTAGGGAAAATGTGGGCCCACTGCTGAATGGGGCGGGTGCCCTGGTGACAAAGGATACAGAGAAGGCAGAGTTATTGAATGCTGCCTTTGTTTCAGTCTTCACTGCTAAGGCCAGTCCTGAGGAATTCCAGACCTTGGGGACAGGAGAGGAAGGCTGGAGAAAGGAAGACTCTCTCTTGGTGGAGGAGGATCAGGTTAGAGATCTTTTGTCCAAACTTGACATCCATAAATCCATGGGCCCCGATGGGATGCACCCACGAGTGCTGAGGGAGCTGGCGGATGTTATCGCTAGGCCACTCTCCATCATCTTTGAAAGGTCCTGGAGATCAGGAGAGGTGCCTGAGGACTGGAAGAAAGCCAATGTCACGCCAGTCTTCAAAAAGGGCAAGAAGGAGGAGCCAGGAAACTACAGGCCTGTCAGCCTCACCTCCATCCCTGGAAAGGTGATGGAACAGCTCCTCCTGAAGGTCATCACTAAGCAACTGGAGGACACGAAGGTGATCAGGAGTGGTCAGCATGGATTCACCAAAGGGAAATCATGCTGGACCAATCTGATAGCCTTCTATGACGGAATGACTGGCTGGGTAGATGAGGGGAGAGCAGTGGATGTTGTCTTTCTGGACTTCAGCAAGGCTTTGGACACTGTCTCCCATCACATCCTCCTGGGTAAGCTCAGGAAGTGTGGGCTAGATGAGTGGACAGTGAGGTGGCTTGAGAATTGGCTGGATGGCCGAGCTCAGAGGGTTGTGGTGAATGGCGCAGAGTCAAGTTGGAGGCCTGTGGCTAGTGGTGTCCCCCAGGGGTCAGTCCTGGGTCCAGTCTTGTTCAACGTAGTCATCAATGACCTGGAGGAAGGGACAGAGTGAACTCTCAGCAAGTTTGCTGATGATACTAAACTGGGAGGAGAGGCTGACACACCAGAGGGCTGTGCTGCCATTCAGAGGGACCTGGACAGGCTGGAGAGCTGGGCGGAGAGGAACCTCCTGAAGTTCAACAAAGGCAAGTGCAAGGTCCTGCACCTAGGCAGGAATAATCCCATGCACCAGGACAGGCTGGGGGTTGACCTGCTGGAAAGTAGCTCTGCCGAGAAGGACCTGGGAGTGCTGGTGGACAACAAGTTGAGCATGAGCCAGCAGTGTGCCCTTGTGGCCAAGAAGGCCAATGGGATCCTGGGGTGCATTAGGCAGAGTGTTGCCAGCAGGTGGAGGGAGGTGATCCTGCCCCTCTCCTCAGCCCTGGTGAGGCCTCCCCTGGAGTACTGTGTCCAGTTCTGGGCTCCCCAGGACAAGAGAGACATGGCACTCCTGGAGAGAGTCCAGCGGAGGGCTACCACGATGATTAGAGGGCTGGAGCACCTCTTCTCTGAAGAAAGACTGCAAGAGCTGGGCCTGTTCAGCCTGGAGAAGAGAAGATTGAGAGGCGATCTCATCAACCTGTACAAGTATCTGAAGGGGGAGTGTCAAGAGGATGAGGCCAGCCTCTTCTCCATGGTGCCCAGCAACAGTACAAGAGGCAATGGGCAGAAACTGAACCACAGGAAGCTCCATCTGAACCTGAGAAAAAACTTCTTCACTGTGAGGGTGACAGAGCATTGGAACAGGTTGCCTGGAGAGGTGGTGGAGTCTCCTTCCCTGGAGATATTCAAAAGCCGTCTGGATGTGATCCTGGGCAATATGCTCTAGGTGACCCTGCTTGAGCAGGGAGGTTGGACGAGATGATCTCAAGAGGTCCCTTCCAACCTAAACTATTCTGTGATTCTGTGATATCATTTACACCCTCCAGCATTTGGTCATGGCATGACATCCCATATTCCAAGTAGTGACTCCTCTATTAAATGGTGAAATTTGCTTTACTACCGTGAATGATTCCTCAACCTTTTTTTCAAGTGGTTGCCTGCCTGGAAAGGGCATTATTTTTTTCTGTAGCTATAAAGTTTGTTTTATTTCCTGGAATAGCAGCATATACAGTTCATGGGTTTTTATGCATTCTTTTACAGAATGTTTTGTGCTGTGAACCTGTTAACGCATTACATTTTTGTCCCTCTTTTAGGAAAAAAGGACAGAAAAAATTAATGGTATGGAAAGACTTCCCTTCCTATAAAATGATGACTTTTTTTTTTAACCAAATTTTCAAATATTTCACAGGATTGGTTACTAACCAAATCTAGGCCTTTAGCAAGGTGAATGTTATTTTCTTGACCCATTTTTAAAAGTGCTTGAATTTTCTGATGTTTGGGTGCAAGATTAGATGCATTTAGATAAATCTGAGTATATCCTCAGTATATCCTGAGTATCCTGAGTATATTTCCAGTACTGAAGAATTGCAGTGAGCATGCTTCAATTTCTTAAAATACTTCATTTAGTTTTAAATTCAATTACCTTAGAGAGCCTCATAGGAATCTATTTATTTATATAGCCTTGGCTACCTCAGCATTTGACCACCTCACAAATTTTTAAGGAGAGAGCAAAATAGAAAAGGGGTAAGAAAAGGGAGAAAGAGCGAGACTTTGTAGCCTACTTCAGGGTACTTCTCTTCTTCCAGAACTTTTTGGAGAGCACTTGCTGGGCTCCTGGAGTGGATCGTTTCATTTGGGAAGGGACAAGCACCAAGTTTTACAAGTGCCTGCTACCTTGACTCTAGGGCAATGAAAGAATAGCCCAGATTTTGACACAGACTGAGTTCAAACAGCTACCATAGCCTCTTACTTAGCTGTGAAGTTTATATTAAGTCTAGCCTCAGATATACAAATTAACTCATCTGTAATAAGTATAAACTACTACCCTTCCTGAAAATGCAGTTTGTGCAGCATATAGAACCATGTTTCTTCATACTAAAATGTGAGAAAACTTAGCATGAATGAAAATAATTCTTCAGCTGTGTATCACAGTTAAGCCCTTCTGGCGTAAGTCAGAAGTAGTGGAGACCATGCTGGCCCAGGAAGGTCTCTTCACTGACTGCAGTAGAAGTCAGATGGGCCATTCCCAGGCTTTAGCTCAATACAGACTGGTAGTATAAAGCATTAACTAATACCCTAGAATCATTTTATTTGCTTATAATTCCCTTTTTCTCCACTTGTCTGTCTTGGCCTGGTTAAGCACCTGCTCAATGCATGGTCTCCCTGCAGGAGGTTTTTGGAGCTGCTGGAGCTCACCGACCCTTCATAACCCACTGGGGCTCACGCACAGACAGCGAGGGGCTGCCGGGGAGTAAGAGGGCTTTTGTGGGCTTGCTAGAGTAAAATGGATTGTTTTAAGGGAAAAAGAAAATTCGTACTGATAGTCCCAGGCAAATGCATATTTATCTCATATCCTACATTAGAGAAAATGTTCAAGAGACGCTCATATTTCTTTCTGGATTGACTCTGGGAATAACATACCCAAGAGAAAGCCGCCTGCAGGCAAGCTTAAATGAGATCCTGATTTTTAACTTATTTATTTTTTAGTTTTCCACTTATTCATTCAGAAGGCTAATTTGAGACCGTTTTTCCTTCTTTCCCAGACTCTCTGCTCCTCTTAAAAAATCTGTGCACATAGCCATTATGTAAGGGGCTTATATTTCAATGCTTGTTTGAAAAAAAAAATCTGGGGTAATTCTGGTTTGAAATAAGTTCACAGGAGAACTGTTTTCTATCAGTCGTCCAAAATGAAAATTAAATGTGCGTGAGAATTAAGCGTCGGTTCTCTTAAACTGTCATTTTACAACTGTATACTTTAATTGGACACTGCAGATAAATCCTTTTAAAAAGCTTAAAAATAACATTGTCACCAGCCTAAAGCAGTTCATATTTTTGTTCCAAGCAGTTGAACAAACACATTGAGTTTCTTCTTCCTCGGAGTTTTTTTAAACCCCATTCTACTCCTGAACAGAGCCAGCATGTTACATGCATGAATAAGGCAGAGCAGATTCATATGAATTATGGACTGACTGAAAGGGGGTACACACGATTTCTTGCAGAAGGGAATAGAGAGGACATGCATCCGTTGATGAGGAAAAACTCCAGTCCCTTTTCTGTTGCTGAAGTCACATGACGTTCAAAAACTGTCATTGTATATAACAGCAATCTTCTGTCTCTTCAAGTGAATCGAGGTGTACTGTCTATTTCTACATGACCCACAAATTCGTGGAGTAGCCACTACAAGGAAGCATTAGGTGGCCAAGGGAAACAAATCAAAGACATGGGGACACATAGCAGATGCCGTGAGTTTGCAGGGACAGCCGCAGATACCGTAACAAAACAGAGAAATATGGAAACGAAAGAGGCTTTCTGCATTACGGCGGCCAGGTCCGGTTGTCAGAGGCAACTAAAAGAGTCCTAAACATATTGATCTCCGTGTTATCAGGGAAGTGGGGTGGAGGGTTTCATCTGCCCAGCGCTCCTCCCGAAACACTACTCTGGAGCCTCCCTGCGGTGGTGTGCTCTTGGCAGTGATCCAACGCACAAGGACTTTCCCTACGTCATTTTTTAACTCTGATAGTTGCAACCACTGGGGAATTCTTTTAAAAGGGCTGATGGCTGACTTGCTGTCAGCAAAACAGCAAACAAAAGGGGACGTGTCTAACAGGGAGAGCGTGCGCAAAGATCTCTTTGGAGTAACGCCATAAATCAAGAGTCAGGTTCTCTCCAGGCGGGGAAACAACAAAGCACGAGAAAACCATCTCAAGTGCAAGGGACAAAGCTGCTGCATGGAAACACAGAGAATCTCAGTGCTGGGACAAGGACTGCTACGTGGCCTGTAGGATGAGCCTGAGCAGACGATCATGTCTTGAGACATGCGAGATGATCTGCATGTATCAAAGCCAGGGCGCATCCCTCCACTACTCCTGCTCTACCCATCATGCTCTCAGTTAGACTTCACGGAGAGCAATGCAACACATCTTATACCAAGATGCAGGTACTTTGGTTTCTTTTCCTTCCTGCCCCTTCCTTTACTATTTACCCAATTCTAACACAATACTGAGGATTCATTTGCATATTTTTTCCCCACTGTGCACTTCAGCCAAAGCACAAAAGTATTAAAAAAATTATGCTGTTTGCATTCAGCTCTCTTGAACATAACTTAATTTTGATTGGCTACAGTGTAAATGTCAATATCCGAGTGGGTGTAAGAGCTCTGCAACAGCAAGATAAATCATTTACTGGAAGTGCCTATTTCTCTTCCGTGACCAGAAGAGGAGGCATCTGGACATCCAGTTCATCTCTGGACAGAGCACTCCTAGTCCTGTGGCTCCCCACCCTCCTCTTCAGCGCACCGCTTCCTCACGGCCATTCCAGAAAGTTTGGGCTGTTGAAGGACACCAGATGGAGCCAGCCTATCCCACTGCCTGCTATTTCCACTGGTTAATTTAAAAAATATGACCCCTATCCCAATGCTTAGTACCTTACTAGCTCTTTGTAGGACACAGAGCCTTAAGGTTAACTCTACAAAAAGGCTCTAGCTTTCCAATACTGCATTTTTCATCTGATCTTTAGGCAGCTAGCCACTCAGAAAGAATCAAAAACCTAGGTTAGGTGCTCAGGCATGCTATATGAATTATAGATTAGTTTAGAGCTACATATGAACCAGAAAAATGAATAGAAAATCACATAAGCTATTCAGTAGGAAACATCTAAATTGGTAAGTTTTTACAGACATGAGTTTTTTGCTCAAGGCTGGAGAGAAATTTTCATATTGTTAAAAACCTAGTCTTGCACACTTTAAGGGTCTTCAAAAACAGATTAGTCAAAGTCTTTGTAAATGGAACTGACTAGAAAATGATAATGCTGCTTCTGCAGAGATGTCCTGAATTTCTGCACTTGTTTTTTTCCAGAACTGAAATAAGATTATCAGAATGCAAATCAGAATTCTGAACGTTGCAATAAGAGAATGAAAATTCGATGTTTCCATGAAATCAATGCATTCATTTTGGCAAGGTCAATTTAACAACAGAACAGGAAAGTCAGAATGAGAAATAGAATGAAAAAGTTTAATAAAAGTATTTCATTTACGTTTTGGATAATTTCAAAACTTTCTTTAATTTTTTTTTCAAATAGATGTATTCATATGGAACTTTTCAACTTGGATGGAATAGCATTTTTTTACTAGTTTTTTTTTCTTTTTTTTTTTTTTCAACCATCCCTAGTTGTAGGGAATATTGGCAGGCAGATTAGGTGACCTACTAGCACTTTTTAATATCTGACTTTGAAAAATCCATGATTGATAACTATGTGAATTTGGCAGTTAGATGGTTATCCTTCCATGATATCCAGTCTATGCAACCCCTCACTTTCAATCAAATGATCAATAACTCATTAGCTGACACCTACTTAACTTCAGAGCAGAAAGGAATTGATGTCACCAGTAAGGAAGCATATAAGCATATAAGCAGTAATGTTTGCAAAAACTGTAAAGACATGGAATTTAATTTCCATGCAACGCTTTACCTGTTATTTTGATGCTATACCATCTTCCTAGCAAAGACCAGAATTTTCTTTGGTGAATTGCAAAGCTTCAACCACCTTATTGTGACATCTGAAAATAGCGGGAGGCTGATACCGACTAATTACTCATATTTGTGAAACTTATTTGTTTACTCCATCCCAACCCAACCTAATCTGTTTACTGCCTCTTAAAACATTTTCCTCAAGCACTTTTCACTGATCAGAAGCACTTAGATTCCTTTTCCATTTTTTTAATTGCAGCAATGAACTGACTTACTTAGCTGATCTAAATTCTGATTTTTTTCTTAATTACGCTGTAAGCTTTCTCCGGATCATCATTTCCATAGGGAAGACCCATGTAAATATATCCACCTCTTCAGTTCAGAAGAGCTTGTTATATTTGCAAAAGGTTATTTGAGAAACATATACTTTATAAAGCACTTATTTTTCAGTCCTACTAGTCATCTGATCAAAGCCAGCAGCATTAGTATATGTAGATACATATACTAGATAGGTACGTAGGTACATATACACTAGATATTTCATTTCAGTACTACTGACAGTCTACCTGCCTTCTTTCCAAGCAAGTATCACCTTCTAGTGATATTTTCTTGCCAGGAGCTGGAACCAATGGCAGCCCAAGTGAAAGATTTTCTGTTTGCTTGTTGAGAGTACCTCATATTAGTCCATCTTCAATATGTCACATTTTTGGGCTACCTTGTCACTGTAGTGCTTCAGTGCACTGAGCGTCACCACTTTATCTGAAGAAATTACTCTGTTTTACAATACTTGTGGTGCTGCCCAGAAAGCACTCTTTCGCACCGGTGCCTCAAGAGGACTGTGGCCTGGCTCTGAAGAGCTGAATGCATGAGCAAACCTAATCTCTGAAATTCCCCCAAGGCTCTCATGCACTGGTCTAGATTGTGCTGGATATCTGTGACCTAAATGGGCCATTTCAGAATGACTCCTGGAAGGTTTGCTTAAATTGTTGATAGCAGTCGTAGCAAACCGTTCCAGGCCCAGTGGGTATCTTCAGAATAAAGCTTTAATTCCCAGTAACACCTTCTATTCAAAAGATTTGCAGATTGTTTTACAGAGAAGTAATTAGTGAATCTCACAATGGCCCCAGGGTGCTGGTACATCCACCTCAGCATTGTCCTCAACTTCTGTTCTTACTGAAAAATGCAATAATGGAAAAGTCAATAACATCAAAGTATAGAACTATATGAATTACATGCACAAATTAAAAGTTGCTACATCCTCATCTTTTTATGCTTCTGAATATCCAGGAGAGAGTGAGTAGGGAGTGACTAGATAGGAATCAGAGATAATCTTGTGTAGACAATACTGTGTGAATGAGAATTTTCTTCTCTTTAGTCAAAACAGCTTCCTTGCTCATTTTATGTGAAAGTCAAAGAGGTCAGCATGATGCAAGAAGAGAATTTAATTATTGTGCCATGTTAAAATTAACCAGCATTTTTAACAAGAAATAAAGTGTTACGTAGCTAGTTTTTCAAGAGTGTCTTCTGTGCCCTGTTAAGCTAAAGTAGAACTTCTCTGCCGACCAGCATGAGAACTACATATAGCAAAGACAAATAGCATGAAATAATGCTTTGCTGCTTAACACCTAGACCAGGTCTTTTTGAGTGAGAATGAAAATGAGGGAGTAGATCAGCCACGTGTTTCAGTCAATCTTTGCTAGTTATTTATTATTTGATTATGGTTACTGTCCTAGATAAGGTATTCTGAACTCTTAGAAACTACAGGAATCAAGATTTATCCAAGATCTGTTCCAAACCAGGGTCTTTAGCAGAAGCTTTATTAGCAGAATCCCATGCTAAAGAAATTGGAGTCGGGGATGAACCCAAACTGCATAACAGAATCCCTATTTCCCAATCTGTCAATCTCTCCTCCGAGTCTTCCTGCCGACTTCTGTCTCCTCTGAAGCAGCGTCCCCCATTCTCCAGTCAGAGGAAGCCTGATATGAGCAAGAACTGGAATTTTCTGCTGTTTCCCAAGGCTGATAGGAATCTGGTGTGTGCAGAGGCTTAGGCTTCCCTTTGGATAGTGTCACGTGACGACAATGTGTATCGTTTCCCAGGGAAAGCAATGAAGCTGTGCTATCTGAAACATAGAACCTTCTTTTCCTTTATCCACAAAGTTGTTTTTTTTTTCTCTCAAGCTATCTCAAAGCCTGAGTTGCTGCTGCAGTGTCTCGGAAAAATACAATCTAAAAGGCTAAACCACCATATTCTTACAAGAGCATCCAGGAAGAAAAAGTCTACCCTGATCGCTTTGATCAAAGTTATGGTAATTACGTTCTTCAGAATTTGAAATTTCCTTGCTAGGGGCTTTCTGCAAGCTCACCCTTCTTATCCTTATCCAGACTTTCTGGCATACTTACTTCCTTAACAAAATAGCAGCCTAATGCACGTTCTTGGGAGAAACACTTGGCACTTATTACCTTTTGGATTTATTCTTCTTGTCATAAGTGTTCCCATTGACACTCAGCAGCAATAGTGCCCTTGAATCAACATGAAGCTGCACGGGTACTTGAGAGATGAGGTTTTCAGTTAATTAGATTTTTGCTGCCTAAACTGTGAACTTTTTTTCATCATTTTCCCCCACCATCTTGGCTTCCAGCTTAGCAAAATTTGCAAAGATTCTAATTTTCTTTTCCTTAGGGAGGTGGCAATGCAGAGTACCTTGCTCAGCATTTATCTATGACAGTTTTTTCTTTGGACAAAAATTCCTCCGACCAAGGGTGCAGCCAAGTGTGTGCTATTGAAGAAATCCTAGATTAAAGTTTTAAAGATCCATTTAATTCTTATTGTAACAGGCTATGCTGGCGTCTCCAGATTTTACCACCTTGGAAGTTTTCATTTTGCAGGAAGAAAAAGGGCTACAGATACCTGGGCCACCCCCAGTTTCTGTCTGTGGGTGGGAAAAAATAGAAAAAGGGAGAGCCAGAGCCCAAATAAAAAGATGAAGCTCAAACTTATACTTACTCCTCTCACCTTCATCATTTTCACCTACTTCTCTGCAGATGCGAAAAAGCCACAGAAGTACACTTAGAATGAAAAATAAGAACATAATCCTCTGCAACAAAAATTGATGATGTTTTCAATCTAAATGTTGCACTAAAAAAAGAAAAGAGTATGCATGGCCGGCCTATATGAGGCTTGAAAAGGATGAACGTAAGCATGCCATACCGGTTGTTATCTGTTTTAGAGAGAAATTTACAGACACCAGCAAATTAAAAACCTGCCTAGAGTTGCCTCAGAATAGACTACCATTTCTCATAGTTTGATAGTCTGGCTACTTGCTCCATTAGAAACACTTCAGTATTTTAAAACCTACTAGTAGCTTTAAGCATCTCCTGTGATCACTGTTGTACGTAGAAACTAGTAAGAACTACTAGTAAGAAATACTAAAATTTTGTAAAGAAAAGGAAGAAACTAGTAAGAAACACTAAAAATGCTTTTCTTGGTCTCAGTGGAGTAAGAATCTCACAAAGGACGGCTCTCATTTACTCGGAGACTTTCCAATTAACGTTGATAAAGTGCGCATCAAATCTGCCATAACATGGCTTGCTGAACCATCCCCATATCTTTTCTGCCCATCAGCTGACCTACCTGATTGCGACAAGAAACATTTTGTTTCCCATTAATCAACAGAACAGCTTGCTTAATAATTTTCTGCCTCTTTGTCCTGTAATTTAGGTCATTTCTTTCTATCATAAGCCTAATGGGCACATTCAGGACCATGATGAAGAGCACAGCTCCTGACAAATGGCAGCTAGCTCATGAACACAAGTGAGTTTGCAAAAGTGATGAAGGATTAGGTGTAGCTCTATTTAAATCAAGGAGGGAGATCGTTTCCAAATGACAAATAAGGAGCTTTCAGCAAGTGCTGGAAAATTTGCCAAGGGCAGAACACCAAGTGAAACGGGAAGACTGTGCAAACTATTTATTTCAAAAGCTTATAGTGTACATAAGAGTGTTCAAGTCTGTTTATTTTTAGCGTTTCCTGAGTTCACATCTGCTCATTTCTTCCACGAAACTCATAACCCAAAACCTTCAGCACACAATTTGCTGAAAAGAAGCATCCTTCAGTGAAAGCACCACTCCATATAAAACAGCAACTCTTCTTCTAAAATAAGAATTCTCCAAATCAACAACCCCAATCATAGGAACTAGGGATGCTTCTATGTCCCTGTGTGTCAACGTGAATGCATGTCAGCCAAGAAAGTTTTCCGTTAGCCAATGAAGGTAGCACACATGATTTACGGATTACTGATAGATCTCGTGAAAGAATTTGATGTGAAGTTGAGTTACCAGTTTGATCATGTTACCGGAGTCCAAGGCATGTGACTGGTTAGATGAGAGGACCTACAAGCAGGTGCTAGAAGATGAAGCCAGCTAGAAATGGAGTCTTAAGTAGAGGAAGGCAGAGGAACCCCTTATGTACCAGAACGGCTGGAATTTCTGCCTCCTAATGGTGGTTTTGCGATATTGGAAGACTGCAGCCATTACAGAGAATACTTGTTCCAAGAAGGCCAAACAACTGTCAGGAAAACTTGCTTGCATATGAGTGGGAATTTTGAATTCCACAGAAACCAGAGGCCCCTTTTTTTCCCTCTTCTGCTCTGTCATCAATCAACCTTTTTTTTCCTATTTTACTTATTGATTTTCTCTAAAAAAATTTTGAGGTTCAAGTATTTCTATAGCTGAATGAGCGCAAGGAAATTTGTAAGAACAAGGCGCACTCGATATTCTCCTCTTTCAAATTCTTAAGTGAATTTTACCACAAATCACATCGGGCCCTCCGTTTATAGTGTTTTTTCCTCACTAGAATCCAAACACTTAATAACAGACATCGGTATTGTTACTATTGTTATTCCAATTTTCACATGAGAAAAAAAAAGAGGGTCAGAGAGGTGGAATTACTTAGCCAATATCACTTGGCAAACCAGTGATAGGATCAGAAATCAAATCCAGATCTCCTGAGAGCAGTGCCTTATCTGGGAAGGGAGCCAACCGTATACCTGCTAACTACAGGAAGCTAGAGGAGTCTATATATTGATTACGAGGTTGCTAAGTAAAAGTAATCATTTCTGTACTTTACCACAGTCAGCATTTGTAGGAGCTGACCATGAGAGTCCTGTAGTAACCTCACAATGTGATTTGTGCCTTTAACAGTGTGATTATTAATCACACTGTTAACAGTATGATTATTAAGTGGTGATTCAATTTTATTGTTAATTCCTTAAATTATCGATGCAGTTGTGACCTCAGTCTGGTATGATACTAGATAACTCCTAGTTAGTTTAGTAAAAGTTTTTGCTCATAATATTTACACCCTCTGCAAGAAATGTCATTGATTCTTCATTTACTTGCTTACTAACTTATCCTTAAACTCACTATAAACTACACAGAGCTAGTTCTCTTTTAAATTTCTGACAAGACTAATAAGCGAAGGTATTTAACTGCACACATGGACTGGTTCTGGACAATATAAGTCCCAGTTCCTGCACCCTTGAGCTTACGCAGATGGGCTTGTAGCAGACCAAAGAGGGGAGAGAGTTTCCCGACCAACACAGTTTTTCCACTAAGGAGGAGCAATAACTCTCTTCTCCTGACACATTAGTTTTCATAAAACTTCTTATCTTTGAGATTTCCACCCCCCTCGCACGTTTGGTTGAAATTGGCCCATGCATTAAAGGGATCGGGCAGGCAGAGGGATTGGCAAACAAACTGTGCTATTGCATACTCTCCATTTCTTTGGGAAACCAGAAAAAATATAGCTCTGCATAGGAACTGCATTCATTGGGATGTAATTCAAAATTTAACAACATTGCTTTGCATTTATCTGGCTTTTGATCAAGTGTTATATAGTCGGGATGAAACCCAGCTCCCGTAAAAACCCTGTACCCTGCATTGCGTCTATGTTTGGGCAGATTCCACTTCTGTCTCTTCCTCCAGGACTCTCAGGAAGACGTGGCTGTGTGGGAGAGGACATGACATTAGACATGGATTAAAGACTTCTGCCGATTTCATTTTTACAGGGCAACGCCCAGCTGTCATCAGCATTCTTGTACTTTGGGAGCGATTCTGAACTCTATTGAATCAAAAATGTCATTGCTTTTACTCATTACTGCTTTTACTCGTTAGTAACTCAAGCGTTAGAATAGTTTTCCTAACTTCCAATATATATTTGGTGTCTATCTTTAGATGGTATAAAAGAGCATCGACTCCTTAACTTGAAGAGCATGTAGATGTATAACCGCTGGTATTGTAGTTAGTATTGAGGCTAGTTGTTTAAGATTTAGTACTGTGTATACTTTTTAAGGACGTCGCCAAAGAAATAGCACTTTTACTTGAAAAACCTTTTTGTCCTAAAGCCGGACATGAGAAAACTGGATGAATTTTTTTAGCTGCCTCTGCTGTAATACACATGAATTTAGTTCTAGGCTTTATTCTTTTTTATGGATTTTTGGGAAAAAAAGGATGAAACTGAGTAATCTACCTAAATAACATTAAGGCTTCTCAGCTAAATCTCTTAAAATTAAATAGTCGAGAATAATAATCAGAGAAATAGATAGGGCAAAATACTACAGAGAACTAAGAGAAGTTTTCATGCAATATTAAATGCGCTCCAAGAATAGCTTCCGTTGCTCAACTCCCTTCATTGTCATAGTTGTTTACTGCACACGTGTGCAATGGGATATGAAAGAAGCTGTACTTTTACTGCATAGACCAGTTCACTCACCTATCATCTCCATGGACTTTCAATTGCAAAATCCTGAGGGCTAGAAACAATAAAAGATTTATTTAATAACTTTGAAATGCTTGGCCCCTTGAGTAGAAAATGAATCCTGTGGTAGACAGCTAAGCTTCCTATACAATATACAGGGAAAGTTGGGAGCTTCAGAGCAGAAACATAAAACAGCTCGAGACTGCTCTGAAAGGTAATCATCTCTACCTAGCTAAAGCTAGCCCTTCATACAGGAACAAATTAAAGATTCCTGAGCTAGACAGAAACATGAAGGACAATGCGACCGGTTTTGAGCTCTAGTTTGGTTGCAGCGTCTCTACTCCGTTCTCCAGGGACTGACTCCTGGCAACCATAAATCTGAAGGAGGAGGTGAGAACCCTGGGCTGCCCTTGCAAGGTGTTTTAACCATTAGGCAATGAGCTCTCCCACCATATGATGCTGTGGTTCAGTGGGAGGGAAGCATTCAAGGCATGCTCCCACCCATTTTATGCCTATTTCAAGACTTTTTTTCTGCGATGCTCTGAATCCTTCCTATAGCTACCTATAAAAAAGGTGAATTGGGATTTGCATATCTTCCTTCCCCCATCTCCTGTAATGCTTATCTGATCTTCTCCTTTTATGTGTGGGATACCACCTTTTGGCTTTTCCTGTGCAATCTGAGAAGCCTGACCTACTGCACCTATTTGGAGAGTTGGGAAAAAGGTCAATTTATTTTTCAGTACCTTCCTGGTGCATAGACATATATCGACTTTGTCCACTGCTCTGAGAATGCACAGAAACAGGAGCGAAACTTCAGAAGAAAATGAAAGGCACCAGTGGAGTTTAATCACCTACGGGGAGTGGCAGCAAATTATTTAGCAGTTTTGGATACAGAATGTGTAAAATTCTGCCTGAGCACTTTATCGGATTTAGCCTGGTTTTTGTTTTTTACAGGGATTCACCGTTAGGTCAGTCTTGTTTGGCAAGGCCAATGTCTTTTGCTTTTTAAAGCTGAGGTATTGCCATACAGTCCACAAAAATACAGAAGTTTTGTTCTGCATTGAACTCCACAATGCTTATATAGCAACTGTTATTTAAAGCAGGTTTTCTTTGCTCAGCAACTTGTCTGTAATAAAAGATGTATTGCTTGTGGGCTTCCTTGCAGATGGAAGCCTGAACATCAGTCAAAGCAGCATCAGGTCTGGTATAAACTGGCAAAGGCAAGGATGAATTAGATGCCAATATGTGTTTTGTTTTATTTAATCTCAATGAAATTAGCAATGGTAGAAAGCAGTGGCATCACAGTCATTGTTCTTCGATATCAGACTAGTCAGAGTAGAAGAAAGGGTAAACAGGTTCACCAATTCTGAATTAAACAGAGAACTGTTGGCATGAACAGTTAATCAGATGGTATGTGTAGTTATTCATTTTCGGACTGCTGCCGCACTGCCAACAAGCAGGCCCAGTTCACGTCAAGTGCAATGGTCTGGGGACAGCGACTCTGTCTTCTCCCACCACAGTCATGCAAGATGCTGAACCAGTTGTCAGATCCTGGCCTTAGTAACTGAGAGCCTGAATTCTCTATTCACAAGAAACATCTTTTTTATTTTTTTAATAAGGTTCCAATTCAAATTTCAGACCACATCTAAATATATCTGTCTATTAAATCAAATTTATCTACAATTCTTCCAGAGAAGAAATTCAGGATAAAAGGTGTTGGGAAAGGTAACAGCATAGCATTTCCCAAACAAAAGGTCCCTTCTATACACCACTGTGGTGATACCTGAACTTCAGCGTCACTCCTCGGCTGATGCTACCCCAAAGGCTTCCTGCTGTAGGGCCATAGCTGTGTGGACTCTCCTGGAAGGGACATGGGACAGCCACTGCTCCGGGCTAGAGGCCTCACCCAATTATAAACACCCTCAACTGGCCCATGAAGCAGAAAAACCTTAAAGCGCAGGGTCTTGGCCTTTCTGAACAGTGCTTCACTAACACATCTGTGATCACATCTGTGATTCTGTGATTCTGTGATTCTGTGATTCTGTGATCAGCTCTGATTGGATGGTAGCAACTACCCGGGTGAAATCCTGGTCTCTCTAAAGCCAAGCAGAATTTTGCTATTCACGTCAGCCAGTTCTAAATCACCTACTTTTTAAATCCAAGTGCGTGGATAAATTCCCGCCTTGAGGTCAATCTTTCTATTTTTCACCTTCCAGTAGAGAGATGAATTTGGACTCCGAGGGTTTCTAAAACACAACATCACAGATTCATAGAATAATGTAGGCTGGAGGGACCATCTGGAGGTCAACCAGTCCAACCCCCTGCTCGAAGTAGCTCTAATTAGACCAGGTTTCTCAGGGCTGTGTCCAGTCAAGTCTTGCACACCTCCAAAGGTAGAGATTCCACCTCTCCAGTATTCCAGTATTTGACCACCATTAAAACATTTATAATTTCTAGAGAAAACTCAGTTATCTCAGCCTCATTCTCCAGCTCCTCAACCACCTTGGTGGCCTCCACTGGACTTAATCCAGCCTTTCTTGAAATGGGACTTCTGTTCAATTTTTTGCCCATTTCCAGATCCGTTTTTGCAAAGCTGCTTCCTAGAGAGTCGGTCCCCAGCCCGAGCAGTCTCATGGGGTTATTGTGTCCCAGAGATTCCCCATATGGGAATTTTGGGCATGAGTTAAAGGCAATCATTCCCAAAACTTAAGAAAGCTCTTCTCACTCTTTGGTGAAATGTGGGGCAGGTCACACTTTGTCAATGGAGGTAGATATGATTTTTCACTCTCTGGCCTCATCCAAAAGCATTGATCTCCCACTAACCTCCAGAGACAGAAAGTTTTAAGAATTAACACTAAGAAATGATTAAAACCTCTCAGCACTGGTTATGTTGTTATCAAAGCAGCAGTAGGTAAGCCTAAACCAATTGGACTGTGATTTTTTTCTCTTCTCTTCTATTTACAAAGTCAAAGCTTATTTTTCTTAAGCTGGTTTAAAATCAAATGTATTGCAGGTGAAGCAAAATTTAACGTGCATCTGTGAGGGAAACAGAATATCAATCACCCAAAACTCCACATTGTGTCAATGCCTATCTACTTGCTGAAAGTTCATGTTGGCGGTAGGAAATATGACATTTACCACACATAAATTTTATTACTTTCTCCCCATTCATCTCTTTGAATAAAATTGTTTTTCTTCTTTTCTATAAATCATCTCTAATTTGAGCTTTAAAAGAACTCAGCTCTAACAAGCTGAGATTTCAAAAGAGCACTCCACCGTTTTTCTTGCAAAAATAACATGCGGTTCCTGAAGAGCCTTTTACGCAACATCCCTTCTCTATCACTATGTTGTTCCCAGCAGGCACGGCTCGAGACAGCACTTTCCTTCTGAGCACCTCTTGTCTGGCAGTTACAACTTTCTGAAGATTATTCTTGGGGCTGAAATCACGCCTCTTCCCTTACATTCAATATTTTAGGACACTTGTGTGGGAGAACGGTCCAAACCATTTTTATACTTATCAGTACATGGTGCTATTTCATGATTATCCCTGATGCCCCGTCAAACCTCCTGATCAGGTACACTGTTTTTCATCCTCTTTTCTAAGCCACGGATATGCTGTGAATCTAGGGGGATGTTGTGCTCCCTCCCTTGACAGCGCGGCTGCATTAGCGAGGAGCGGGCAGAGCTGTGTGTAAGACGCCTGCCTCACAGTGGTGTTCTGAGTCTGATTTATTACGCCTTCCACAATGCTGCCTGGGGTGAGCAAGCAAATTTAAAGCTCTGTAAGGCTTGGCTCTGGGCAAATGTGAATAAAGACTCATTTCATAGCTCAAAAAAACGAAACAAAACAAAACAAAAAAAATACACACAACCCTAACCCTGAAACCCAACTACAGAAAGCTATTTCTGCTCTTTTACCTCTCTTTACCTCGTATTTTCTCTTCTTTCTCTTCACATTCTCTCTTCACGTTTTCTCTTTTCTCTTCTGTTTTTTTCTCTTCTCTCTTTCCCTTTTCCCTTTCCTCCCTTTCCCCCTTTTCCTTCCATTTCTCCCCTTTCCCTCTTTTCCTCTTTCCCTTCTCTTCTTTGTTCCCTTCCTTCTCCTCTTCTTTGTTCCCTTCCTTCTCTCCTCCTTTCTTCCTCCCCTTTTCCTCTCCTCTTCCTCCTCACATTTTCTCTTCTCCTTTCTTTTTTCTATTTTTTTCTATTTTCTTTCTGCTTTTTGCCTCTTTTTTTTTCTTTTCTATTTCTTCCCTCTCTTCTTCTTCCCTTCCTTCTTTTTTTTCCTTCCTCACAGAATCACAGAATGGCCAAGGTTGGAAGGGACCTCTGGAGATCATCTAGTCCAACCTCCCTGCTCAAGCAGGGTTATCTAGACACAGGATTGTATCCAGGCGGCTTTTGAATATCTCCAGCGAAGGAGACTCCACAACCTCTCTGGGCAGCCTGCTCCAGTGCTCTGTCACCCTCACAGGAAGGAAGTTTCTCCTCATGTTCAGATGGAACTTCCTGTATTTCAGTTTGTGCCTGTTGCCTCTTGTCCTGTTGCTGGGCACCACGGAGAAGAGTCTGGCCCCATCCTCTTGACACCCTCCTTTCAGATACTTATACACGTTGATCAGATCGCCTCTCAGTCTTCTCTTCTCCAGGCTCAACAGGCCCAACTCCTTCACCCTTTCCTCGGATAGGAGAGATGCTTCAGTCCCCTCATCGTCTTTGTAGCCCTTTTCTGGACTCTCTCCAGGAGTGTCATGTCTCTCTTGTCCTGGGGAGCCCAGAACTGGACACAGTACTCCAGGGGAGGCCTCACCAGGGCTGAGGAGAGGGGCAGGATCACCTCCCTCGACCTGCTGGCAACACTCTGCCTAATGCACCCCAGGAGACCATTGGCCTTCTTGGCCACAAGGGCACACTGCTGGATCATGTTTAACTTGTTGTCCACCAGGACTCTCGGGTCCTTCTCTGCAGAGCTGCTTTCCAACAGATCAGCCCCCAGCCTGTACTGGTGCCTGGGATTATTCCTGCCTAGGTGCAGGACCTTGCACTTGCCTCTGTTGAACTTCATGAGGTTCCTCTCTGACCATCTCTCCAGCCTGTCCAGATCCCTCTGAGTGGCAGCACAGCCCTCTGGTGTGTTAGCCTCTCCTCCCAGTTTAGTATCATCAGCAAACTTGCTGAGGGTGCACTCTGTCCCTTCCTCCAGCTCATCGATGAATACGTTGAGCAAGACTGGACCTAGTGTTGACCCCACCCCCGAGGGACACTGCTAGCTTCAGGCCTCCAACTAGGAAGCGCCACTGACCACTCACAGCCCTCTGAGCTCGGCCATCCAGCCAGTTCTCAATCCACCTCACTGTCTAACCCACATTTCCTGAGCTTACCTATGAGAATTGAAGTCAAAGTAGACAACATGCACTGCTCTGCCCTCATCTACCCAGCCAGTCATTCCATCAGAGAAGGCTCTCAGATTAGTCAAGCATGATTTCCCTTTGGTGAATCCATGCTGACCACTCCTGATCACCTTCTTGTCCTCCAGATGCTTAGTGAGGCCCTCCCGGAGGAGCTGTTCCATCACCTTTCCAGGGATGGAGGTGAAGCTGACAGGCCTGTAGTTTCCTGCCTCCTCCTTCTGGGCCTTTTGGGAGACTGGAGTGACACTGCCTTTCTTCCAAGCCTCGGGCACCTCTCCTGTTCTCCATGACCTTTCCAAGATGACGGAGAGTGGCCTAGCAATAACATCCGCCAGCTCCCTCAGCACTCGTGGGTGCATCCCATCGGGGCCCATGGACTTGTGGATGTCAAGTTTGCCCAATCGATCTCTAACCCGATCCTCCTCCTCTTCCTTTCTCCAGACCTTCTCCCTGGTCCCCAGGGTCTGGAATTCCTCAGGACTGGCCTTAGCAGTAAAGATTGACGCAAAGAAGGCATTCAGGAGCGCTACCGTCTCTGTATCCTTCATCACCAGGGCACCCGCCCCATTCAGCAGCCGGCCCACATTTTCCCTAGCCTTCCTTTTGCTATTGATGTATTTGAAGAAGTTCTTCCTGTCCTTGACATCTCTTGCCAGATTTAATTCCAAACGGGCCTTAGCCTTTCTTGTCGCATCCCTGCATACTCGGACAATGTCCCTGTATTCCTCCCAAGCGGTCTGTCCCCTTTTCCACATCCTGTAGACTTCCTCCCTTCTGTTTGAGTTTTGTCAGGAGTTCCTTGCTCGTCCATGCAGGTCTCCTGCCCACTTTGCTGGACTTCTTACTTACAGAGAACCTTCTCCCTGTCCTCCTCCTTTCCCTCTTCTCATCCTTCAGCTTCCCTTCCTTCTTCCCACCTTACTTCTTCCCTTCCTTCTTTTTTCCTTCATCTTCCCCCTTCCTTCTTCTCCCTTTCCCTCTTCCTCCCTTCCTTCTTCCCCTCTTCCTTCTTCTTCTCCTCTTCCTTCCTCTCCTGTCCTCTCTTCCTTCTCCTCTTCTCCTCTTCCTCCCTTCTCCTCCTCTTCCTTCCTTCCTTCCTCTTCCTTCCTCTTCCTTCTTCCTTCCTCCCCTCTCCCTTCCTTCCTTCCTCTCCCCCTTCTTTCTTCCCCTCTTCTTCCTTCCTCTTCCCTTCCTTCTCCCTCCCTTTCCTCTCCCCTTCTCCCCTTCCTTATTCTCCCTTCTTCTCTCCTTCCTTCTCCCTTCCTCTCCTCTCCCTTCTTCTCCCTTCCTCTCCCTTCTTCTTCCCTCTCATCTTGCTTCCCTTCTTCTTCCCTTCCCTCCTCTTCCGTTCCTTCTTCTCTTCTCTTCTCTTCTTTCTTCTTCCTTTCCTTCTTCCTTCTTCCTCTCTTCCTCCTTTTTCCTTTCCTTCTCCCCTTCCTCCTACTTCTTTTTCCTTCTCTCCTTTCTCCTTTTTCCCTCTTATTCTTCTTTCCTTTCCCTCTTCTTTCCCTTTTCTTCTTTCCTTTCCTTCTTTCCACCATCCTTTTCTTCTTTTCGTCTTCCTTCTTTCCTTCCTCCTTTACTTCTTTCCTTCTTCCTTGACTTTTCTTCTTCCTTTTCTTCTTTCTTCCTTCCTTCTTTCCTTCATTCTTGTCTTCTTTTCTTCTTTCTTCTTTCCTTCCTTTTCTTCTTTCCATCTTCCTCCTTCTTTTTTCTATTCTTCCTTTTCTTTTCTATTCTTTCATCGTTCTTTCTTTTTTCTTTTCTTCATTTTTTCTCTTCTTCTTTCTTCATTTCTTCTCCTCATTTCTTCTCTTCATTTCTTCATTTCTTTCTTTCCTTCATTTCCTCATTTCTTCATTTACTTTCCTTCATTTCTTTTCTTCTTTTCTTCATTTCCTTTCTTCATTTTTCTTCATTTCTTCTCTTCATTTCTTTTTTCATTTCTTTCCTTCTTTTCTTCATTTCCTCATTTCTTCATTTTTCTTCATTTCTTCATTTCTTTTCATTTCTTCATTTCTTCTCTTTATTTCTTTTCTCCTCATTTCTTCTCTTCATTTCTTCACTTCTCTTCATTTTTTTTCATTTCCTCATTTCTGTTCTTCATTTCTTTTCATTTCTTTTCCTCATTTCTTCATTTTTCATTTCTTCATTTCTTTTCATTTCTTCATTTTTCTTCATTTCTTTTCTTCTTTTCTTCTTTCCTCTTTCTTCATTTCTTTCTTCATTTCTTCTTTCTTCTTTCTTCTTTTCTTCTTTCTTCTTTTCTTTCATTTCCTCCTCATTTCTTCTTCCTTCATTTCTTCTTGTCTTCTCTTTCTTCCTTTTTTCATTTTTCTTCCTTCTTTCCTTCCTTCTTCTTCCTTCTTTCTTCCTTTTCTTCTTCTTTCTTTTCTTTCTTCTTTCTTCATTTTCTTCCTTTTCTTTCTTTCATTTTCTTCTTTCTCTTTTTGCTTTCTTTTTCTTTTCTTTCTTTTTCTTCTTTCTTCTTTTCTTTCTTTTTTCTTTTCTTTCTTCCTTTTCTTTCTTCCTTTTCTTCTTCTTTCTTTTTTCCTTTCTTACTTTTCTTCTTTCTTCTTTTCTTTCTTTTCTTTTCTTTTCTTTTCTTTTTTCTTCTTTTCTTCTTTCTTTTCTTCTTTCTTCTTTCTTCTTTTTCTATTTTTTCTTTCTCCTCTTTTCTACTTCTTTTCTTTCTTCTTTCTTCTTTCTTATTTCTTCTTTCTGCCTTCTTTCTCTCTGTCTTCCTCTTTCTTCTCTCTTTCTTCATTTTCTTCTTTCTTCTCTCCTTTCTTCTTTTTTTCTTCATTTCTTCATTTCTTTCATTTCTTCTTCATTTCTTCTTTCTTCATTTCTTTTCTATCTCTATTCTTTCTTACCTTTCTTCTTTCTTCTTTCTTTTCTTTCTCCTCTATTTCTTTGCTTCTCTCCTCTCTCCTTCTTCCTCCTCTCTCCTTCTTTTTCTCCTTGTTCTTGCTTCACTCTTTATTCTTTCTTCTCTTTTCTTCTATCTTCTCTTCCCTTCTACCTTCTTTTCCTCCTCCTTCCTTCCTTCCTTCCTTCCCTCTTCCTTCCTCCCCTTTGTCTTTACCTTCCTTTTCTTCTCTTTGTGTTCACTTTCTCTTCTTTTCTTTCTTTTCTTTTTGGTTTTTTTGCCTTTCTTCTTTTTGCTCTCTTTTTACTTTTTGCCTTCTTTTCGCCTTCTCTCCTTCCTTTTGCCTTCTTTTTGCCTTCTCTCCTTCGTTTCGTCTTCTTTCTTCATTCTTTCAGCCTCTCTTCTTCCTTTCACTTTCTCTTCTTCTTTTTACCTCTTCTTCTTTTTGCCTTCTCTTCTTCTTTTTGCCTTTCTTTTTTACCTTCTTTTCTTCTTTTTTTGCCTTCTCTTCTTCTTCCTTTTGCCTTTTCTTCTTCTCTTTGCCCTTTCTTCTTCTCTTTGCCTTCTCTTCTTCTCTTTGCCTTTTCTCCTTCTTTTTGCCTTTTTTTCACTTTGAACTTTCTTCTTCTTTTCGACTTTTCTTTTTGCCTTCTTTGCCTTTTTCTTTTCTTCTTTTTTCCTTTGTTCTTCATTCCTTTTCTTCTGCTTATCTGGCTTTTCTTCTTCTGTTTGCCTTTTCTTCTTCTGCTCTTCTTTCCTTTTCTTTTTTTTTCTCTTTTTCTTCTTCTGTTCTTCTTCCTTTTTTCTTTTACCTTCATTCTCTTCTTCTTTTTACCACCTTTGCTTGTTTGCCTTCTTTCTCTTCTTCTGTTTACCTGCCTTCTCTTCTTGTTTGCCTTCTCTTCACCTTTTCTTGTTCTTCTTTTCTCATTTACCTTCTTTCTTTTCTTCTCTTTGCCCTTCTCTTCTTGTTTGCCTTCTCTCCTCTTCTTCTCTTTGCCTTCTTTTTCTTCTTGTTTGTCTTCTTTTCACCTTTATTTTCTTCTGTTATTTTCTTTTTTCTTTTACCTTTCTTCTTCTTCTTCTTTCTTCCTTTTCTGCTTTTTTCTTCCTTTTCTTTTTCTTCTTTCTTCCCTTTTTCCTTTTGTTCCTTTTTTCTGCTTTTTCTTTCTTCCTTTTTCTTCCCTTTTTCCTTCCTTTCTCTTTCTTTCTTTTCTTTTTTCTTCCTTTTTTCTTCCTTTCTCTTCCTGTTCTTTTTCTTCTTTCCTGTTCTCCTTTTCTTTCCTATCTTCCTCTTCTTTCTTGTCTTCCTTTTCTTTCCCTTTTTTCCTCTTTTTCACAAAATTAGCTTGTGAAAATTGCCTAATAGATAAAACAGTTGATCAGGAATGGATCAAAGTACCCAAAGTCATATGTACTCGGTGTCCTGTTTTACTGTGTTATTCCTCCCCTGGGGTTTGCTGAGATTATAATTAGTGGATTTTATAGTGTTTAATCCAATTGACTGCACACTAATTTAAAAGATGGTAACGTGAAAGCCCACCAGAAAATAATTCCTTTCACAAGTAGAAGGGCCCAGTATTTCTCTCAAGCTCTATAAAGATTCAGGTCTGAGTCAATAATAGTAGCACACATACCCTTTTTCCTCTTGGGAAAAAGGTTTCTGGATGGATTTTGATACGAGGAGTAACATATAGCATGTGTACATACACATGCATGCAAGGGTTGGTTGTTTTGGAACAGAAAATGGCATATGTTCTTAATTGTCGTGTTCATTTCGAAATACTCAAGAAAAAAAACTTACATTAAAGTATCTTTTTTTTTTCCTCCACATTTTGGTTTTAAAAGTTGCCTGGATGGTCTATGCTTTCGTCCAAAGTGAGCGATGAATTCTTTGTGTGTGTGTGTGTGCGCGCGTCAAGGATGTTTTACACCTGGTTTGTTTACAGCTTTGGTTGCAACGAAGTTCAGAATCTTCTGAGCAGAACAGAAGCACCCGTCTGAGCGCAGCGTAGCTGTGCGCTTAAACATGGTGCTGAAACGATCGTGTAGAAAAGGACACTTTCAGCAAAAATTCATACGCAGAAATGCTTGCTGAGCGCTGGAAAAACGTAAAAATGAGCCCTGTAGAAGCACAGATCTGGAATGCTGATCTTTCTCCCCCTCCGCTCACAGTAATTACTCTGTATTTCACTGAATATAGACCTGAGGATTCTTCGCTAACTAACGCAGGAAGTTTAAACTTTTTTCTCCACTGCAGCCCATAAGAAGAACAGGAGCAGGGCGCACAAAAAGTTGAAACTACGTTTAGCTTATTTGTGTTATATTTTAATAAGTTAACTTACAGTCAATGCTGTTTAGGTTGAATCACAAGTAATGCCAAAACCAGGTGGTTTTGTTAAGAATGTAGTGTTTGATGTAATTTTTAAAGTTGCTTTTTTCTTCCTTTTCTTTTTTTCCCTTTTCTTTTTTCCTTTTTCCTCTTCTCTCTTTTCTTCTTCTCCCCCTTACCCCTCTCCTCTCCCTCTTCTTTCCCTTCGTTCTCTTCCGTCCCTTCCTTTCCATGCCTTCCTGCTCTTCCTTGCTGTGTCTCTGTCCTATCCCTCTCTCCCATCCCTTCCTTCCTTCCTTCCTTGTCACCACATGGTGTTACTACCCTCATCTACCTGCATATGAATCTCTCTCCCCCTCTATCTATAATCCAAGTGATTGCACTGTACTTTGATCAGTCTTAGGCTTCTCGGCAAAAAAACCTTATCCCAGATAGTAACTTTCCCCACAGTCTATCTTTTACAAATTATTCCATTCAGTGATGATATCTCATAATGAACAGGATCAAAGTTCAATTTCAGCTCACCCAACTGAACGGTTGTATGAGATTTCTCTGATCAGCCTCAGAGAGGTTTTCAGTGGAACTTCACGTCCTTTTTTTTGGTAGACTTTAGAACTGCTTTGCTTTTAAAAAAATTAATATGTGCTTCTCTCCAGCTGTAAAATATGCCCATATAAATGTGTTATTTGTCTATTAGTTTCTTAAGTGAAAAATGTGTTGGAATCTCTGATTAAAAGGGACAAAGATATCCCTCATTGTTTTTGACAGGTTGAATATTGCTGAACAGTATCTTTCCTTCCTCTGCTAGCAGAACAGCTAATATGAAACCAGGGCACATTCTCATCCATGGATGTGCTGCTCTATATTTTAGCATCAATGAGATGTTTCAACTGCGAACAGTAAGCCTGCTACGCGTTTCTAACATCAAATAGCTTCTGCAATGGGGTGGCTCATGAGCTGGGAGCTGTGTCCTTCTCCCGTCCCATTTCTTTCCTCAAGACGTCATTATCAGTTCATGGTTGCAGGTATTGCACGGTATTTACAGGTACTCTTTGGGATGCACACATCATTTTAACAGGAGGCAGTATTTGTAGTCACATAGATACTTCGAGCTAGGTCACCTCACTGCAAAATCTTGTTAGAATATATGAACTGGCATATTTATATAAACATATATGCCAAACAGGTATAAAGCAGCATGCAATCAGCGTGCGGCTGGATTTCATACCCATCTGGACCCGCGTCCCCCACTACATAAAGGATAAAGCAGGGTAATGGAGAAGCAGTTTAATCCTTCCCCTACAGCTGCCAAGTCCTTGTTCAGCAACACCGTTTGTTGTTGTACAAGTGTAAGGTTTGTTTAGGAAGACAGAAAAGAAGCCAAAGCTCCAGTTTTCTATTTCACCTCCCAGCACCTTGACAGATGGCTTAAAAGAGCCATTAGCCGATCGTGTAGGAAATAGGCTGTGACAACTCTAACAATTCCAAGTCACAAGACTTCAAAGTTTGCTTTCAAAACTTTCACAGTCATCTAAAATTCCTAGACCCGTGAGCTAGTTCACTGCCATCCAAGACTGTATTGGTCACTCAAAGAGGTTTCAAGCCGCTGCAGGTTTTTCATTAGCGATCTCATGATAGGGACTGTCCTACTCGTTGTTAAAGTTAGTGCAGCTTCTTTTTCAAAAGCCCCTGTTTAATTAGGTTCCTCATGGCGATAAACACAGCCCTGTCATTTGGTTCCAAGTTTGCTTGACGGTTTGTTTGTTTGCTTTTTTTTATAGTGGGTAGTAATGAGGAAAATCTGTGACAGAATGTTTTTATTTAAACCAAAACAGAGGCTAACATCCTGTAAAAGCTAGACACAGCTGTAACTCTAAACCATTTAACTGACAGCAGTCCCACATGCGTAACAAAAGATAGACCTGGAATGACATGTATTTTAAAACTGCACAAAAATTTTCAACTATTATTTAATTGTAATTTATTATTTGTATTCCAAGATGTCCAGATATCCCCCAGCCAGATCCGACCCTTTGACTGTCACTAGCATTGCATAGGAAAAGAAGTCTCTAGAGACAAGAGCAAAAGTTCTCATTAGCACAGAGAAAGGAGAAAACAGATGTTTAGTTAGGAGAGTGCAACAACCAAATGATATAAAGCCGAAGGAACTATTCTTGTCTTCTCATCTGAAGAGCACATTTGGAGACATTCACTGCCTCTTTTAAGGACCTCCTCAAACCAACTGGAGTCTGTCGTTATTTCAGGCAACGGCTCATGCTACTTAATGCTGATTGCAACACTGTTCCTGAACAAAAATATATATATACACCTGCCCAGCTCCCTGCCTCTAAGTAATTGCCAGGCAACAGGAGTCCAGTTCCTTGCTGTCACAGGCAACCACGTCATGTAACAGCATTTATCAGAAGCCAACTCATGTTTCCTGCCTTCGTTCTGCTTCCAGAAAGATGTTCCGGGAGTTTACCCCCTCGACGTTTGGCAACCTTCTCCTAATCTCCATACCAGATTTGCTCACAGCTAATGTATGGCTACATGTTTCTCTGAATTGCCCTCTAGCTTAAAGAGCTGGAAGGCTGAACAGCTCTTTGCTGTTTATAATTTCTCCTCCCAATGAGGTTAATATTCTCAGATAATCAACATGCTGTTAGGGCATCTGAACTCAAAGAGGATAAAGCACAGCTACCTGAATAGCGTGTTGAGGAAATACATGTAGCTATTTAAATTATGATTTAAAGTTGATTTAAAACAATCCTCCTTAGAACGCAATGACAAAACTGCCATCATCTTCAGTGGGACCAGACTTTCATATCACAGTGGAGTGATATGGGAGTACTTGGGAGTACTTAAACAAACAAGAGCACACTGCCTAACAATTTGCTCAAAATATTTTTTCCGCTCCTCTGCTTACATGCAAAAATCTATCAAAAGGCTCTTCTGCGGTGTGGTCAGCAGTTATAACTGTCAGGCCATTTTGGATTACAGCTGGGAAGATGATCCCAGAGTCCTAACACCAAGAACCTGCCTTAAACATCCCTGGTCTAACAGTGTGGCACAAACTGAGCAGTAATCTGGCATTTTCTTTATTTTAGAATGCCATCGAAATGCTGAGAGCAACTGAGAAAAAGTGAAGGTGGATGGTTTCCGGTACCTCCTTCCCTGTTTTTCCAGCCCAGTTTGGTAGTGTCATGTCTACCTTTCTAGAGAAGTGTGCTTCAGGAGCTCCATCCTGAGCAGAGCTGGGGAACTGGGGCTGGGACAGTCCTGGTGGCTGATCTGATTTATTAAGTATGCTGCAGCACTGAGTGCAGCTGGGACTGAGGGAGAGTTTATTAGTACAATGATTTTAAGTGAAATTTTGCACATCATTTTTACGGCATTATAGAAATTCTAAAGGCTTAGGGAAAGTGTTTTAAACGTTTCTTTTTTCTTTGTCAAACCCAGCAGTGTTCATAAAAGACAATGAGAAAGATTCGGTAAATCATTTCCTTATTCTGCAATCTCTGACTTACAAGAAATAAATTATAGTATTAGAGTTTTGATGGGGTCATAGTGGTGGCTGACACTGGATGGAACAGAGGGCTTTTCTCTTCAATAAGATAAGAAAATAGTGAAGGACACAAAAGATGGAGGTTTGTGACCTTTCAGATTGCAGCTTGAGATGAAATGATTCTTTAATGCATAACCTCCTCACTGCTGCTACACTGATCACAAGCTTCCTGCTCACAGCTTCTCTTAATGGTGAGCATTCAGGACACGTCAGATTCTGGTTGCCCTCCCAAAGGGGAGATGCAGAAGGACTCCTCTGGTGGATCTTAGCAAATCCAGAATGCCATCCTGAAAACACTCTCTCAACAGCTAATTGATGTGCCTCAGCTCTATATAGGTTTCAGTCTTTCACATTAAATTATAAATTCCTTCTGGCTTGCCCATAGGTGCCTTTATACCTACCTCAAGACTAAACTCCTCAATCCAGAAGGTGACCACCGTTTCACTTCCCCTGGCAGAGGGGCTCCATCCGGAAAATGCTCCAAGACACTAAGAGCTGCACAAAAGGCAGTGGCAGCAGCTGCCCTTTCTTTAATCTTCTTTTCTTTTTAAAGACAGTTGGAAAGGGAGTCATCCTTTTTGTGCAGCAGGGCTATGTTTAGGAGCTACGGATTCAGCGTTCTTCTCCTGAGAGGAGTCAGGCTTGTCTGGAGAATCATGGATCCTGACAGCAGGCTTTTCACCTGAGGGCCCCAGAGGCATAAAACCAGCAAGTTACATGAGTAGAGGGAGAGGATTACATTTTAGAGGTAGAGCAATTCCAGCTGGTTGTATAATTTATCACCACCCTGCTCAGCAGGTAGAATATGTATGTCAGAAGAACTCCGAGTAGAGCATTTTAACCTAGGCCCTATAAAGGCAATGTTTTCTTCCCCTAGACTAGTGGGCCAACTGTGTTAGACAAAAGCTGCAGCAGACTCAGAAGCCCAGTCCACACATCAATGACCAGATGCTACAAAAATGCATATTATATTGGGAGAAGATAAAACAAAACAAAAACCCTCTAGCCCACTATTCTGCCCTTGACAGTGGCAATAGTAAAGGGTATTTGGGAAGGGCATGCAAAACTGGCTGGAGGAATTGGATTGGGAATTTTAGAGGCTGTATCCCTGCCTGTTCCTTTCAAATTCCATCTTTGGGCCCGTTGACCCTAAATCCATCTTTGACCTGCTCCTTGAGGCTCTCTCCACAGCGTCCTCTCACAGCAAGATCCGCAAGTTCATTACTCACTGTGTAAAGCATTTCTTTTATGTGTCTATGCACTAATCTCCTTTTAATTTCATCCTTAGTCCTATTAGGACAGCAGTTTTTAATTCAGCTTATCTATCCCCTTCATGATTTTGTAAATCTCAGTTATAACCCTTTTAGCCCTCTCCTCTCCAAACAGGAGTCCTTTCTTTAGCCTTTTTCTTCTCTCCTCATAAGGCAGCTCCTCCATCCTCTTCAGCACACGAGCTACTCTTTATCTTCTTTAACTCCACAACATCATAAGATTTGCACACTGTGAGGTTTTATATAACAGCGGAATGACACTCTCTGACTTGTTATTCAAAATATAGGTTTTATACAATATAAATCACAGTGCCTTGGCTAATCCTTTTTTCACTATTTTGAAAGACAAGCCATCCGTGACTTGTTCTGCAGGGACAATGCTATAGTTTTTGTATTCAGTCAAAGCTTTAGCTTATTCTTAGCCTTGTAAAGTTTTCTTCACACTTTCCTCTGTACGGACTGTAAAGTGACTGACCTCCTGATAAAGATGCAGACCACTTGTTCCGTCACAGGATGGAGTAACGTGCTCTTTGGAAGAGCCTTCTGTCCTCACTGAGTGCAAAAACAGCCCGGATACCTAACATTGCACCCTATTATTCCAGCCCCTTTTGGACCATAACAAGCAGTGGTGCCATTCACAGAGCAACTATTTCACAGCACAACTCAGATCAGGTCGTCCAGATTCTCTGTATCACCTGGCTCCAGAGTTTCATCTAGCTCATCCTCCACCCGGTCCAATGCTAAGATAAAACATCAAGAAAAGAAGCTAGGATGTCTTGGAAGTTTGAGTCAATGGTTGCTCAATATCACAGCTAAAACTAGCACCTCATTTCTCATTGGAGTTTTTCAAGCTGTGCATTTTAGCCGTTTTACACTTCTTTGCTGAATAAAGAGTGCCCATTGCCTATGACCAGTCACCATTCTACCTTCTTTTTGGTATGTGGAGTATTTTCCAAATAGGGCATAGTTTCTGGCCTCAAATCATTTTAGTGGTTTGTCTATGCACTCTTTTCACTTCTTCATTATTCCCCTTAAAATGCAGAGCTGTATCCCGGAGCTGTATCCATTTATTGCCTTTACTCATGCTAGATAGAAGACAATATCCCCTCTTTATTTTCACGCAACTCCACCTTTTAGAAATATATCATCCTCCACTTGCAATGTTTAGACACCACTTAATCAAGGTACTATGCAGAAATTTATCTTCTCGCACACTTGACTCATAAATAACTCTCTCTTATCCATTCATTATTTTTGTTGCTACCATATGAATTCACTGTAATGCATCTCCCCAACAAACAGTGAGGCTCTACAATTGCACTCAGTAGCCAAGTGGTCTTACCTAGCTGCATCTTTAGGTATCTGCACTTCTGAAAGATAAGGAACTACTGTAGGTCACATATATTTTGGAAGATCGTGCCATTTTTGATGATATGCCTCAGTGAAGATTTACTTTTGCATCATAACTATAGAAACCAAAAATGTGGTTATGAGAACATTCATTCCTCTGATTAACTTCAATTTTGGATATAGAATGTTACTGCTCTTAAATGCTGCTTACTGAGCAGCAGTGGAGAACACAAATTAAAAATTAGTTTATGGCAAAATGCATACTTAGATTACCAAAACCATAAACTCTTTAGGACAGCGCCATCTTTTTCTTATGCATTTATATAATGTGATAAAGAACTAACCCCTTATTCACCTAATCACCTTGCTCTGTCAACATACATATAATAACAATAAGCAAGTAATTCATTTTCCAAAGTATGATATTGTTACTCTTTTGTCACTTTTGGCTAGGTACTTGAAATAGAACAAGGAGGAGATGGGTAAAGCAAAGAATATTCAATGGTGCAGAACATTAGATCATTTCCAAATAAAGAACAATTTATACAGTGCTGCAGAAAATGGAGTCTTATGCCAGGACTCAGACATGATGTCTTGGGAAACTCTTCTAATTGTTCAGAGAAGATTAGTAAGCTTGAGAGCTCTGGTACCCATGTGGGAATATCACCATGATGGTCCAGATGTGGCCACTCAGAGCAGTGCATTTTTTCAAGGGACCAACACCTGTACAATACCCCTTTTTTGAAATACATTAATTTCATTTTCATAGTACACAAAACACACTAAAGCACTAAAAGCATGCACATCTTCTGCCTCTAGGTGATAAGCACTCATACACAAAAGGCGATTAAGGTCTTATTAAACTCAGGTCAAAATTTAAGGCTACAGGGGTGATTTCTGAATCCTACCACCTTTCTCCTCTCAGGAGGAGCTGTCCTTTTTGTTACAACCTTCTTGTGCTTAGCCCAGAGTCATAAACATTTCCATTTACCTCTAGGTACTAAGCTGCCCGTGTCCTTGCACAGAGGCAAACGGTGCTCATTTGTTCTTCCAGAAACATAACCTTCTCAACAATGAACCCGTTCTTTGGCTGCTTGCACTAGTCAGAGATGACTGGAAGCACATTAAGATGAAACAGCAGTGTCTGAGATGTAAGACAGCCAAAGTACAGTGTTGGTCATTAATTCAGTACTTAAATTTGAGCTAATGTCACTTATATAAATAGGCTGCTGCTAAATAAAAGATAGGAGGTAATGAAGAACAGTAACATTTTCTTCAAAGAAAACTGGCTTCCTTTTCCCTGGCTAACCACTCGTTACTTGTGAGTCTAAATGTTAGATGTTGCACGTAAATGTCCTACTAACAGAACTGCCTAAATTATCTGGCAAACCAGCAGAGAAGCTGGCCCTTGGAGTGCCTTTGAAGGCTTCCAAGGATATTTTATCCCCTTAATGTAAAGCTGGTCATAGGAAGGTTGGATCCTCACCTTAGACATTGGATGTCCATTTAGTTAACAGGCCCCCATGGACTTGGAGCTAAGGAACTTGCCAAAAACACAGAAGAGGTCAGTGATCTAAGACTGAGTGAAATCTTTATCTCCTAACCTCCTGTTTGGAGCCTTAAAATCATGCTCCCTGTGCTACTGCCAACAAAAGTCCAATGCTCTGGGCCTGACAAGATCTGTGAAGAAAGTAATGGACAACCAACACATCTATTCTTTTCACCTTTGTATTGCTAACTAACAGTGAGGAGTTTCAATTAGTTCTCCCTGATCTCTGATACAGGAGTAGGAACCTTAAATATAAGATATTCTTTTGCTCTTCCCTAAAGTGGCTTCTCTTGTCTTTCAAAGTGAGTCCCATCCCCTCCTCCACAGCTGCTAGGAGCCCATTACACTCCTTCGAGTCTTCATGATTTGGGAAGGTGCTCAGTCACCATGACAAACACGTTATACCCTAGGAGCCCTTGACAACCTCACTCTGCAGGTTTTCCATGAGATTCATTCCTTTAGATTTTCAGTTCTATTTACTACAGTCTAATATTTTTCAAAACTGTAGAAAAAGCAACTTATTCATGGGTATTGCTCATGAGTGAGAAATCTAGCTGCTTTTGATGCTACAAACACGTCATCCTTCAGCTTATCTCCAGCAGTGGGCTGTTATCTGATAGGCAATTTATCTGTGTGCCATCTTGCTTGGAGCAGTTGCGCTGTATCTCACATAGCTTCCCTTCATTACCAAATGCAACAGCAAGATATGACAAAAATGCGACATTAAAGGTTACAGCACAGTGGGGTACCTCTCCGCAAAGTAATTCAATCCTGCCTTCCGTGCACAACTCCTGCTTCCAGTCTAGAACCAGTTCTTCAGTGTTTAGATAGTTCCCTTGAGATACTCTGGCAGCAGGTCCTTGGAGTGACTAGTCCTATGCTCATAGTCTGTTTTCCCCGGACATGCTTTACCCCCATCACCACCCTCTCCAGCATATTGGAATTCTTGGCAGAGTTTTAAGCTAGGAGAAACAATTTTAGAGCTACAGCTCTGGGGTTTTTTTTCAAACTCTTGATCAATATAGCTCTTGTTTGTGTTGCTTCTGTGAACGCATCTAAGGGGAAATTCATTCCAAAGGAGAGGACTTGCACAGAACTTAAACAACATGGTTATTGCCCATTTGTTTTATAGTAGCAGCTCAGGGCCCCATTATACCTAACTGTACAATGCCCTTGTCTTTTCATGCAAACGGCTTCCAGCGTAATAGGCAAAGGATTTCGGTGGTGCCTGTGAGAGGTGTTTTATTGTTATCCATGTGGGCATGAATTTCATCTCTATGTTTTTTGCAAACTTTCACTGTTACCTTTTGTTCAAGATATTTATTACACTTACCAGAACAAATGTGTGGACATTAAAAATTCAAATCGAGTGACCAGAAGGATTTATGATCTCATCTACAATGATATTGCAACAGAAAAAAAAAAAAAAAAAGAGGGGAAAGGATCATCATGCTTCTATTATACAGAAACAGGTATTAAAGGCAATGTTCAGTTGCTGGCGTAAAAGGGCTGAGTAATTCCAAATCTCTGCACTGTAACACCCAATAACCCTCAAATGTGCGAGGTCAGAAGGCAGAATAGAGCCAGTACGTTTTGTGAGTTGCCAATCATCTTTTTATATTTCAACCGTCTCTCTCTGAACTCTCCTATTGTCATCTCTAAATTAAATAGTTTCATTTTCAAGGCTTTGAACAACTTCACCGCAGCTCACATCTGCAGTAGAAAATTAACTCCTTTTTTCTCTAACTGCCGGTCTTGTTTTTTTTTTTCTCCCTCTTTTCTTAAAGTGGAAGCACCATCTACTTTTTCCTGAAAAGCCACCCGCAACTCTGACGTTTGCAGTTTTTGCAGAACAGGCTATCTCTGAAAACCTAAACAAGATGTAGTTAGATGTAAAAGGATTTAGTCCCCCCCATCCTACTATATTGCTGAAGGCTACCATATTATGCCCATCCCCACGTTTTGTGAGAAACAGGGCTACCATCCACCGTTGTAGGGCAGAGATGTTGCACCCTGGGGAGGATTCCAGCATCCATTTCCAAGGACAAGAAGGTGATCAGGAGCAGTCAGCATGGATTCACCAAAGGGGAAATCATGCTTGACCAATCTTGATAGCCTTCTCTGATGGAACGACTGGCTGGGTAGATGAGGGCAGAGCAGTGGATGTTGTCCCTTGACTTCAGCAAGGCTTTTGACACTGTCTCCCATCACATCCTCCTGGGTAAGCTCAGGAAGTGTGGGCTAGATGAGTGGACAGTGAGGTGGCTTGAGAACTTGCTGGATGGCCGAGCTCAGAGGGTTGTGGTGAATGGCGCAGAATCAAGTTGGAGGCCTGTGGCTAGTGGTGTCCCCCAGGGGTCAGTCCTGGGTCCAGTCTTGTTCAATGTAGTCATCAATGACCTGGAGGAAGGCACAGAGTGCACCCTCATCAAGTTTGCTGATGATACCAAACTGGGGGGAGAGGCTAACACACCAGAAGACTGTGCTGCCATTCAGAGGGACCTGGACAGGCTGGAGAGGTGGGCGGAGAGGAACCTCATGAAGTTCAACAGAGGCAAGTGCAAGGTCCTGCAAAGGCAGCAACGCAACGTTGCTGCAGCTCCTGGCTGACAAGATCATCTCTTTGCAGAACCCAGCGGGGCGGGAGCTGCAAAATATTGATCTGTACTTTAAAACTAAGACTAAGCTTCGTTATTGTACACATGTGCTAAGGTCTGTAATGGCATTAAGTCTATTTTCAGATTATCATTTCAGCTGTTTATACTGTTTTGTGGAATGATACAGTTCTTAAGGCTACTTGCTGTGTTTGTTATTTTAGCATATAATTACACTAATGCACAACCACTGCAAAATAGACTTGGGGTTTTTATCTCTTCTCAGTATAGCTGGCACTGTACATGGTGTCTGTAAATACTGCCTGCAGCAGCAGTCCCGGCCTTCCGAGGCTCGACTTTAAGGTTGAAAAGATATCTTTAGTCCCTAATCTCTTTCCACTTTGTAGCTGCTTTCTCTCACTAAAAGGATTTGCTCAGCAGATGAGATTTTGAGCCATATGCACAGAAACATCCATTATGGATTGGCGAGGCTTTCCTAACGTCATTTGAATTGCTTGCCCAGTCAAATTTAGATTAAAGCTACAAATGGACACTGGGAAAAAAGGTTAAAGGAAAGGAAAAATTAGCCAGAGCATTCCTGCCATGTAAATGGAGAGGAATTCTCAGAAGTTCACAAGATCCTGAAATTACAGGAGGGAGTCTTGCAAAGCATCAGATACTATAGCACTTATTTAAAAAAAAAAAACCACATACACACAGACAATAACAAGGACATTTAGAATATGAAACTGATTTCCAATTCATCAGTATAAGAGATGGAAATAAATTAAAAGGGGGTAGTAGGTCATCTTTTGGGGGAAAGATGAGATGGTGATAGAGTTACATAATGAGATAGAGATTGAGTAATACGATTATAGGTATAAATCGAGTAGGAACAGAACTCATTTTTTTTTCTGCTCTGACACTGTGGGGCATCATTTTTCTTTGCAGCCTTTAACATTTTCGGAAGAGAAATGAACATTCAGAAATAAATTTCTAGCATTAAAATCCAACCATCATGCAAATTCTGCAGATCGAAATCTGAGCTGGTAGCATGGAGAGCCTGAAGTTACATACCCCTTTTGACTCAAACTCTGAGTTCTCACACTGCTATTAGAACTTTATATATAATTGCCTACTCGTACACATAATTTTTGCCTCCTACCACTCTGTGTACGTTGTACTTTGAGAACCAACAGACTGCATACTCAAACCCCTTCTGGATATTCAGTGAATGGAATACCTGTAAATTAAGGCATTTTACCTCTATGCGAGACCTCGCAAGTGCTTTGGGTGGTAAGCTCCACTATTTCTAGCTGCTTTGCTACAAAATGTGACTTCATTATTTCTTTTAACAAGTTCAAAATTATACTGAAAAAGCACAAGCCTTACGAGGTATGGGATTGTCTTTGGATACAGACAGCAGCATTGGCACCTTCCTGCAAATCAAAACCTTGAGCGTAGCAGAACGCTGGGACGTGTGGTCCAGGAAAACTTCATTTCCAAATGCTAAATAGTGCCGAGAGTCCTTTGAAGGTCTCTTTCAAACTGCTGTCAGAGAAAAAAAGATGAAATCTTACTTTCAGAATTTATTACGCTTCCAGAATCGGGTTGAAAGGTGATTCAGGCACTGATTGCATTAGCAATTCTGTGTGATGGCAGCACAGTCTTTCCAGGTCCAGCCTCTCCCTAAAAGCAAACGAGCCACACTCTTCACACGTTGTTACTCCTTATCCCCGTGCTGACGAGAACACTGTGAAATATTTGTGCTGATAAATTTTAGGTGGATTTTTTATTTCATTTTTACCTCCCTTTACAACCTCTGAATGTGAACATTTCCATAGACATCTTTACTAAGTCACACATAATTTCTAAGGGAAAGACCACCTTTTTTGAAAAGAGGCAAACCTCTTTCGATGTGGAAATACCCACGTAGAGTGACATTTTTGCTTAAAACGTAATTTCAGCAGCATGAAGTCACACAAAGCTGGGAAAGCATCTATTTAGAGTCTGGGAAAACTGAAGAGTGACAAATATTACACTGATCTACAATAAGCTATGTGCATCAGGCCCTAGAAAAAGGTGGCTACCACACTAGAAGATCATTAAAATTAAGAGAGTTTTGATTAAAACAAACAAACAGACCCTTAGAGATCTTTTTTGCTAGCTGAGGATCACAATCACAGTTGAATTAGCAAAACAACATTAAGCAGTATTTTCTAAGCTGTAATTTGTCCGTGTAGAAGGAAAGAATACTTTAAAAAAAAAAAAAAAAAAAAAAGCCCTCAGAAGACTGTCCCTATCATTTTGGATAGTCTTTCTCAAGACATCAAATCCTTCAAATCCTCTTTGTGGAGAGTGGCAGAGCTCATCCTCCCGCAGCACACCCAGAGAAGGGAAGGATCACAGCGGGAACGCGTATGCTCCCGACGAACCGACAAGCTACAGTTCCTGTAGCATGAAATATCTACATGCTCGCATCAACATTTCCTTCTGAGCAGTAACATAAACACCACACAATGCTTTTTTGGGCGAGGAGCTTGCCCTTCCAGATGTCCCTCTGCTCCAAGCTTCCTGCCAGAGGCTCCTTCGGGAATTTTCCTAGAGCCTCCAGCAAAGCAGGCTGCCCCAGCACCCACCAAACAAAGGTACAAGCCTGTGTCGTTTTCTTCAGCTAGCGTTTCTCCTCATCCCGTGTAGCCGTTTCACCAGCACTGCATGCTCACGGTATCCCTAACGTCATCCAGAGAGGCTCAGCTCAGGAAGCCACCGTAAAACTTTATTGCAGGAGTGGAAGCGAGAGCAAGCTCAAATCACCCATTAGCATCACCCTCTCCAGCAAACGCACACTTCGAAATCCCCAAGCTGGTTCACAGCCAGTCCTCTAGTTTATTAGATGACAGGGAACTCATTTTCTGATAAAACAGAACTTGCCAGTTGTTTTTAAAAAGGCCAAGTGCAACAGCTTCATTAGAGCATCTGGCATCTGATGCTACTTCTCATAGCTCACCTAGGCTGTCGCGTCCTCCCTCTGATAGGAGAAGGAACGGCAGCCATTTTATTTATTTATTTTGATAGGCAGCATTTTTCTGTAATCAAGTATTACATTTTAAGAAGCTGATTTTCTGAAGCATGAAATGGGTATATAAATACAATTCCATGGCCTGTAACATCCAATTTCAAAATCTTTTATTGAGCAACAGCTATCTAACAGGAAACTAAAGATTCTCATCTCTTGGAAAGTTAGCTGTAAATATTCAAAAGCATTAATCATGCAAAGTGAATCTGGGAACCTTACATTTATTTCAGATGTTTTGGTTTACTTGAATAAATCCAAAATGCAATGTTTTTCTCAAAGCCTGGGCATGCATATCAAATTGCCTTCTCACCCCCTTTCTTCATGTATCGTACACAAACACAACAGCAGATCAAAGACACAGCTTATAGCCTGCGCCCGCAGAGAGCGCAGCCTGGATTCCTGGCATCAAGCGAGAACAAGGAGGACTCCTTGACATTACAGGTCCCAAATCCTTACTGAATTGCATCAGCCCGCCAGGAAATCTATGGTCTATTTGGGGTGGATTCCTGCCTCTGCTGACATCGTTGACACAACTTCTGTTGGGTTTGGAGAGGCCAGGATCATGCCGAGGGTGGGAGGCCCAGAGGCTTGAGAGATGGATTTCAGTCCGTGCAGAGCCTGCATGAGAACTTGAATGAAGGACCAGACCCTGGGCTGGCCCTAACTCCAGGGCTCTCTTTCCTGCAGCTAGCTTAATGCTTCTGTCCTAGCTGGAAAATATCCTTGTTTTATAGTTTTTCCAAAAACTGCACATTGTTTTTTTCTCCAGCTAAATGGTGCATTGCTTTTTCTCCAGCCTGACTCCCCAAAGAGCCTGCTTTTCCACAAACAAACTGACTGACTACCTGGGCCTTTACTGCTGGTGATTATTACCTGGATTACAGCAGCATGTAACAGTCCCAGACTGCAATAAGGATCTCAATGAACCAGGTTACTTGCATCCTTAAATACAGAGGATAAAGCACTCATTTCTGCACGTTGTTCCTCATAAGCACAGGTGCTCATTTGCTAACTCAAATCTTGGCAACGTTTTCAGATGTTAATGTTTCTCTTCACTGAATAGCACCACTGAAATTACTTTAAGACTGAGTGGCATTTTCCAGTCCAGCTCTACAGGGAAATCATTACTTTCCCATCCTGCCATGAAGGCAACAAAACCCAGCCCTGAGGCAACAGTTGTGACCGAGAGATGGTCAGCCATTTGATTATTAATGAAACTTCCTGTGACAACAGGGAGTGGAGCATATTCCCCAGAAACACCTTTTTTTAAACTTGCTGACCTCCAGCTCCCTGCCCCTGGGAAGAAGAGGGGTTCAGCCTTCCCACGGCCATCCCGGCCCCGGAGGAGGGAAAAGCAGGGAGGGGAGGACAGGTTGGCTCCAGCTTCACTTTCCAGAGCATTTCTGCTGGTAGCGCAGCTTTTCTCTCTCTACTCTCAACCATTTGCGCAGTCGCAGGATAGACTGGACTGCCAGACAGATCTGGATTATAGTAATCACTTTTCCTGGGTTAAAATTGATCTTGGGTTGATAGTTCCCCAATCTTGTTTATCTGCTGATACTACTACTATCGGGCACTGCAAGAAAGGGAAAAACAGGGAGGGAAGGAGGTCTTCGTCTCCTTAAATCAGTTTTGTTGTCTAAAGTGCATGTGAAACTACATCCTATAGCCTCTTACGTAGGTTAATGGGCAAGGGAGAATTAAGAATACCAACCTAAGCATAGAAAGATAAAAACATAGATCGGCAGGGTATTCAGATGAGCTTTGCTTTCTCTGTCTCCCCATCAGCACGGTGCTTTGCATCAGGTCACATTTAAAAGGGAAAGAGTCATATTTTCTTCCTTTGGTTCTCTGCCATCTGTCTATTTTTATAATTTTATACGAACACAACAGACCAAAATTAACAAGGAAAATTTCTAGAAAGGTTAAGTTGGAGTTTAGTGTATTGTGGTCCCATTAAGAACTGAATGGGACCACAATAATCCCACCAATTTCAACAGGCTCCAAATTTCACCCAGTTGACTACTTCATGCAAAGCAGAAAAAGGTTGGGCTACTGCTACCTGCGTGATTGCGTTGGGCACTGGTGTGGTAGACACCCATCCAGGTGAGAGAGTGACTTTAGCCAGATGGGAAAAATATGTATGCTATTTGCCCCCATGACAAAACATCTGATCCGAGTTCAACCAAATGCTCAGTAGAAACGCATTCTTTAAAAACACAGGTGAGAATTCATATATGACAGCCACCTTTCCAGCATACGTGAAAAAATCGTCAAGTACCAGATGTCGTGCAACTCAGTTTATTTTATTGGGTGAGTAAATTCAGAAGACCTGTTATATACATTCTTCGTGAGGCCTGCAGTAGTGGGAGAAAATGCTAATTTGGCAGTAGGAAAAGACAAGTTGTTTCAGAAATGTGAGCTGCCACTTCAGTGCTGTAATTTTAGCAGTCCCCAGGAGGACAGGACTGTGCTTAGGAAAGCCTGAATCGTAACAGGAGAAGCTTCCTTTGCATGACAATTTGAAGAACTTTCTTCCTTTCATAAACTCTCTGTGAAGAAAAAAACCTCCCCAGAAGGAGGAATATTTTCATTGAGATACTGGGAGAAGAGACTCCTACTCTGTAGGAGATACTGGGAGAAGAGACACACCAAATTTCTTTTGGTTTGAAAAAAGCAGGGAAAGAAATATATTTTGTGCTCAATCAAAATAAGTTAACATAGCAATCCCACTTTCACATGGCAAGCTTTTCTCCACTCCTCTCTTCTGCTACCATGGAATAGGAATTGCTGAAATGTGGTGCCTGGGGTATATACAGTTGTTTTCTAACATTTTGGGTATTTAAGCCTATGTTACCAGCAGCCTAGCGCACAGTGGGGAACTAGAACGTTAACTTACACATTTACATAGTTGACATTCAAGTGAATTGTTCATGAAGGCAGGTATTGTCCTCAGCCCCACCTTGCAAGAGAAGAAACCGTGGTGAGGAGTCACGTCCCTGCTCGGAGCTCAGACAGGAAGGTGGTGGCAGAAGTGGGAACATCGCTCTGTTCTCCAGCCCCTGATGCAAACCCTTCCTCTCCCAGGTTACAGCCACTTTTCTGGCTTCTCTCCCCAGTGCAAATCCTGTTCCCGAGAAGGAAATTACAATCTTTCGTATGCAAAGATTTCAAACATAACTATAAAAAGTTGATTCAGGCATTTTTCACTTTTTCCTATCGCTAAGTCATAAAATGCCTTGTACTGGAAGGATCACACAGAAAGGGAGCTTCACATCTGCCCGCACTGCTGTTACAACAGGAAAAGGAAGGTTTTGTGGGGACCAGGCAGAGCACTCAAGCCTTTCCCTGAGAAAAAATGTGATCTATACTAGCTAGCTTTCTTTCCAACACTGCCAGTCACCTTATCATACCAATGAAAGGAGGAGAGAAGAATAACAGGGACTGATTTCCAGACTGAAGTGGTGGTCCAGAAGAAGCCCCAAGTGAGCCTGCGGAGGCTGACTAATGTCATCGGTCCTCCAAGGGCTCTTCAGGGAGAAAGCTGAAGTCTGCTTGGAATCACTGCAGCACAAAATGAGCAGGCAAAATATTTTTGACAGTTAGCCAGACTAATTAGTAGTTGTAAGAAATTCAAAACCATGTTGGTGCAATGTGCTTTTTAGGAGTCAGGAGGGTTTTTTTTTTTTTTTTTTTTTTTTAAATATAGCACCTGATGCCAAAACACAGAGGTCCAAGACTCTTTGGCAAGTGAATGTCATTATAGCGAAATGTTGTCCATTTTGATGTATGCTGCCTTTTATAGGGGACAGAAACTAAAAGCTTTGGTAATTTGTGTTTGCTGCCTGTGCGTGAGGCACCCTAACCTTAAGGATCTGAATAGCAAGGGGGGATTTCAGAAGTGCTTTTCCCTCAACCAACTCTACTCATATCGAGTCAATGATAAAAATTCCTGCACAGATCCTACCCCTTATTCTGCAGCACTAATAAAAACCACCTTAGCCAAGCAAATAACACAGTCACTGGACTGTTTTAAATTCAAGCCACAACTTCCTCAAAAAAAGCTGTTGATGGAGAAAAATTCTAGTGAAAGCTAATAAGGCATGAGGAGACACTCTCTTCCTCAAACCTATTCGCACATTATCTATTAAAAACTTACACTTTGAAAAAGTGGAAGACATAGTAGCCTGGGACAGACCTTCTGTGATCACACCAGCTTGTAGGAAAGGCACCCGGGTTTTATTTAAAACCAGGTTTTCAAAAAGGCTGAAAAATAATAAACAACCCAAAACGCTCCCACCAGTTAAGCATGTGCAAATCAAGAGTAAGTCCTGTTGTTTTTTCATGCTTGCATTAATGTCGTACAGAACAGAATTTGATACACAACTCAATAAACAGGGAGCTTTAGAGCGGCCCTTTCATCACACCCGGTGCAATACACATTGCAGCAGCACAGAGGGTCACCAGGACAGGAGACATCCTGCTCCAGAAGCCCTCAGCCTTTCGGCAGACTCCTTTCTCTGCAGAAAGATGCCAATTTGACAAAGTCCAGGTCTTTGTAGAGAAGGCACAGATACCTTTTGATAAAAACCAAGCGTAGGATCTTTCCTGCTTGCTGCTGGCTCTTCCTGGGAGCGCACCCCAGGGCTACTGCAAAGACAGGAGCCTGTGCCAGGGCAGTTGCACAAGGACACCACTAACTCTGTGATTCCCACAGGTTTTACAGAAGGAGATTGCAAGCTTACAGACCTCAGGCTGCAAGAAGCCCCCTAACTAATTTCAGAGTCCTTTTCCATTGATTTTCACAGACAAAAAAGTACCACTTGCCCACCTACCATAGCTGGAAGAACAGGTATCTGAAGGAAAACAACACTAGCTGGACGAATGCAAGAGGACCACTGATTAAATAGATTCATAGACCATCAGGTCAAAAGAACTACTAAATTAACTGCTTGACCTACCACAGAGTTATAACGTTTCACTCCCTTTATGTCTGAAAAACAGATTGAGAACATAGGAGTCTTAATGAACTAGTTTAGGCATGGGAGAAACATACCTTGGTGACTTCTCAGCCTGGGTAAACAGCTGCAGCACCTGCAGCCCCAAAATAATTTGCTTTAAGTTAACTCAGGTATCCACATCACCTGCTACCAGCTTACCCTAAATAAAACACCTACAGTTGCAAGCGTTAGTTTACTGGGGATGAGGAAGGTGTGGGAAGTCTGTTATCTCTTCTTCCATGTTTGGGTTGAAGGCAGGGGTGCTCTGAGCCATCTGACCATGAAGTGGCTTGGAGGCCTTGAGAGCCCCTTCCACTCAGACTGAGGATGCATCCACCAAATCAAATTCATAATTCTGGGTTGGACAACATTTGAAGCTAATGTCATCTGTGTGAGGGACTCCTTTATGCACTTGACTAGGGTTGTTTATCTGATAAAATTCAACCAGACAAAAAAAAGTGTTTATCTTTTTCAGAGTTTGCCTGAATCTCTTTAAGAAAAGAAGGAAAAGGGGAAAAAAGGAAAAGGAGTTATTTTCTCCCAGGGTAAACAAAGTCAAGCTCAGGACAAATAATGAATGGGAAATTAAAGCATTTTACAGTCAGATTACAGGATTTTATTGTCTGGCCAGAGATAATAATGATCTTAGGTAACATAGGGAGGGATTCTGCCAAAAATATAATGAATCCAAGCCAAGACCCAGAATTTACAGGGCTGTCAGGATTATTGTTCTGCCGTAATTTGCTAGGTATCTTAAAATAATATATTAGCTTTCTTCTGCCTCGCTACAAAGGCCAGATGCAGTTTTTTCTTTCACTGATGTCAATAGCGTTACTACTGCTCTACAGCAATGTAAATTAAACTAGACTGAGGACCAGAGAATCTCATGGTATGAAACGTCTTTTCACAGTGAGTTTCTCTGTTTTTGAAGGAAAGTATTATACTTGACTGGTCTGTATTTTTCAGTTTGGAGATACATTTATCAATAAAGATAGTGAGGTTTTTGAAATTGCTTTATTTTTGAAGAATTTTTCTTCCCTAGTGTTTAAATACTTCTTAATGTCAGTCCTGAATACTATATTAGAGCGTTTATTAATAGGTATTTATCATGAAGAGAAACACAGATTGAAAACGACTCAAATCAAAAACTCTCATAGATCTGAAAGAGAAAGTGGTGAATTAGGTAAGAATGGAAGAACGAACTGCCTCTGAGCAGTTATGAAAGTACATAATTGTACCCAGACCTACCATAATAAATGATCTCCAAGCTACCTGGAGACCATTAATAATAAGGAAGAAAAGAGGGGCTGTTTGGTACATAACAATGTAGCTCAAAAGGAATGAGTTGAAATTAGGGAGGGAGAATCGAGGCTAAATACACTAAAAGCGCCAATCCTACCTTGGCGGGTAGAAGGACTGAATGAGCTGACAGGTCTGGGCCACATCTGTCCAAAACGATGCTGTAACTTTAGATAAAGAGGGGGCCAACTATTTTGACTACTTGAGATAAAGTTTTCCCTTGCTTTGAAACAATACTTGCAGTATTATGAACAGCTGAGGAAACCCAAAGCTGTTTAGAGTAAACGATTTTGCTTTAGTTTAAGTACAGACTAAGGTGTTTAGCTAAACTATATTAGGTGCAATTACCACGGTAGGGTAGACCCTGGGCGCTGGACGTACAGCAGGAGGGGCATATGGGCTCTTCGCTTTCGAAAGATGGAATAAAGAGCTATAAACACGTGACAAGCGCGGCTCTAGTTTGCTGTTCCCGCTCAGCACCCAGGCTAGAGAAGTCACCACATTCGTGTCCCTTTCAAATTTGGCCCGCATCCTCTGCGCAGGGGTCGAGCGCTGCAGTTCTCTTTGGTGACAGCCTGTGAAAGTCAAGGTCCTCCCGCGATGGCTCTGACCTTTTCAGTGCTCATTGTTTGATCCGCTGACTATTCGTGTTCTGCTCTTTTACTGCCTCGATATCCTCTTCAAAACAAAAAGGAGAAAGGCAGGACAACGCAGCAGGGACAGCTAATTAAAACGCGGACAGAAAAGGCCAGCAGAGTTCGGCCACTGCATTTCAGGTGCCTCCCTGTAACACGCATGTTGCATGCTCAGCGGCTCTGTGCACCCTTCGGAGGCCACCAGAGAGAGATGCAGGGTTAGGTATGCGGTGTCGGCAATGAACATCAGCCTGGGTTTCGAGGTGTTCATGCTGCTGCAGAAGCATGCCAGTCAAGGGACACCTTTAAATCTCATCCCTGTTTCCCATAACAAAGTGGTAGGGGCAAGCCCAAGACGAGACAATTCTGCAAGTAATCACAGTGTTAGTTTTCATGCTTAGCATTTAAAGGGGGTTGATTTTGGACTCAGATCTTGGCCACTACTTAGCAACTAATCTATTTAGCTATTAAACAGCTCTTACAGCCAAGACTTTTTTCTCTTCCAAGGAGTGGCATGCACAGTAATTGCTGGTTTATTGCAGTTTAATAGTTGTAGGGTTCAGCTTCCTTGAGATCAGTGCATGTATCCAAATGAATTCAAGATTTCTCATATATTATTTTCATATGCGAACAGAATTTGGGTCCAGTCTTGCCGTTTACTTGGACCAAGCATATTGTATTTAATTCTACAGACAGCCTCATATGGCAAATGTCTCCTTGCCTATAAAGTGTCATCAATATATTCTCTGGTAATGTATTGGTATGACAGGTCACACAAGTTACAAGTCATTTATTATAAGAATTCAGGATGAGACTCTAAATAGAAAGTGTTAAAATAATCACGTAGTAGCCATACGGAGAAGGCTGTTGGGAAAATTGCCATTAAAGGAATCTCCCAGGGGGCAGCTTTATCTCATTGAAGTTCATCTGGTCTCAGTTAACCCCACCTAATTTCAGGTATCTAGTGCTTATTTCAGAGCGCGGTCACCGTGTACAGCAAGTGGAGACAGCTGATGATTCCAGAATGACTCAGGTCTTCAGTGGCCTGAAATGATCCTTAAAAGTGTTTGCTGCTAACAACTTTCAGTGTATAGAGTCAAATATGGCTACAGTCCTATACCCTGATCCTTAGCAAGGTGCTGGAAGATAGGTGTGGTTGAGCTGGACCTTGACATTGCAGAAAGGTTTCATAGAAAGATAATTTTTTTAGCCGGAACTAGAGTTCTTGTCTCCATGGCAAAGACCTGGAAAAGCAGACAGGAATCTGGGAGCCCTGGTGCATTTAGTGCCATTGCAGCTAGGAGGAAGAAGTTGCTTCCAAGCCAGTGAGCATTGAAGTAATAGACAGTAAATGACCTCCCAGCAGTCGGGTGAGCTGGTCAAAAAGCAGACATTTCCCATAGATTCCTGCCTGTGAATTAGTGGAAGCTTCATCAAAACTGATATATTTTCTACAAAAAGGAGTGGAGTCTCCTTCCTTGGAGATATTCAGAAGCCATCTGGACACAATCCTGGGCAACGTGCTTTAGGTGGCCCTGCTGGAGGAGGGGAGGTTGAGCTAGATGATCTCCAGAGGTCCCTTCCAACCTCAACCATTCTTCGATTTTGTGAAAATAGTTTCATTTCAATGAATCAGTACCTGTCAATTAAATCAGGCCAAGCAACTGTAGTCTGTATTCCATCTCCACAAGCCTCTGTAAAAGGATTATTTTCAAAGGTCAGATCCACCTAGTTCACAAATTAATGAATAATTGAGGATCAGACCAGCATCTACCTGGAGCCAAACCAAAAGCTGACAGCTGAACACGTCTCTCAGCTCTGGAATCTCACTTCATGGAGGGGTTGCTTGAAGGGATCAGATGGAAAAAAATCCCCTGCAGCTAATGTTTATCTGCTATATGACCATCAAATACTATATTAATTCTAAAATTTTTGTCAATACTAATAAGAATTTTAGCTGCTTATGTGCAAGGAATATAGAGCTTGCTGTAGTCATGCACTGTAGGCAGGAACATAAGGGGATTTAGGCTCCCAAATTTAGCATAAATTACTGGCAGCTGAGTTCCTAAATGTCACAAGAATTGGAGGCTATAACTTTCATCAGATGGACTTAGCTCTTATTATCTCACTCTAATCAGCTGGATAAAAGCTCAGCTTTCACCAAGATCTTACTTGTTCTTTCACCAAACTTTCAGCATTTGTCATCCAACAAGTGCATATCCTGCCTCTCTTCTTTTCAATAGGAGCAAAGTCCGGTAACTGCTTAAGAAAATTTCGTTCTGTAGGTGGATTAGTGACTGTGAATGCCAACTTCAAGTTCAATAAAGTTGGTGACATTCTTAAAGGAGTGGCATTTTGTTAGTTATTAAGAATCCTTGCCCATTTTTCTTAGAGTATACTTCTTGATAAAAGTAATTGTATTATTATAATAAAAAGTACAAAGCAGAATAGGTACCTCATAGCTCTCTGGCAAATGGTGTGAGTGTGTGCGTGTAGAGGACCAGTTCCTGTGCCAGATTTTCCTCTCGGTACTATACGGTGAAATGAAAACTCCATGGATTTCCCTTCCACTCACAGTTAGTAGATTCTGTCCCCACCTTTTCTGATTGGGTGATGGGGGATTGAGAAAATGATATGGTTGCTTCTTTGAGAACTCACTTTCGTCCAAGTGTTCAGGGGTCCGCAAAAAGGACAGAGCAGGATAGGATGTGTATGTAGCTGTTAATCAGGCTAAGAGATTGGCTAGGGAGAGGGTAGATTATCCTTCATTAGAGGCTTTAAGAAGACATCAAATACTAGCCAGGAAAGACAAAGGTTAGTGCGTCCAAGGTTAGTAGAACTAATTAAATGACTTCCCAATAGCCCCTTCCAATCCTGTTTTTCTATGTGTCTGTATGTGCATACATGTATGTGAAGATCAGAGCAAATCTGCCTTGAGTTCTGCTTCCCATTGAAATCCCACACTGCAGACGGGGTCTGCAATAACTTGCACATGTCCTTCACAAGAACTTCATACAAATCCTCTCCTGAAGGCTCCTGGGCTAGCCATGGGTGGATGTATTGCTTAATGAAGAGTTATGTTATGGGCTTAGACTACTACGTGCAAACAGAAAAGTGAATCCAGACTGTGGTGCTGCTGCACAGCTTCTGAGAAGCTGTTGTTCTAGCGTACAAGCTAAAACAGCAGCCAGCTATCCAGGGGATGGTCCGTTTCTGAAGGACTCACGTTCTTTACAGAAGACCTGTCCAGAGGCAAGCAGAAGTCTCAGAGACACTCAGAAGTCTCCTCTAATGCACTTCCCTACAGAGCTATTGCTTCCATTAACATAAAAAAAAGACGGCACGCTAGAGTGAGCAGAAAGAAGAAAAATGGTGAAGAGAGATTTCCTTTTCTAAAATATTCATAGCACTCTAAAATATGCTATAAATGCAATAAAAAAGCACCTTTGCATCCTCATCTCAGAGATTACCGCTAAATGTTACATGTGAGACAACAACTGATGGTGACAAATGACAAGGAGAATATGGTAATGTGAGGGTTACAACAACTGTGATGCGATCGTTTAGCTATCTGAGTGTGGAAAATCGATTTTCAAAACCCTAATTTCTGTTGCTGTCACAAAACTTTACAGCATGTTTGTGGCAGTGAGACTTGCACTTACGCCGGGAGCCAATTCCAGCAGCATCTAACGGCTCTGCTCTGGAGTACCACGGAGGAGACGAGGGGAAGACAACTCTTCTCTGCCCGCAAGGAGACAGATGACTGTAGCTTCACTCTGCCTGACATCTCAGATGCCTGGAGGAAGGCCAGTTCTTGTCTAGAAGTTTTGTGGCTGTCATGCAGGCTGTATCCAACCTTCCAGAGCCTGGCTGGCTGTGGCGTGGATGCTCCCGTCCAGTTAAACATATCATATGTTTTTTTTAGGTCAGGCTGAAAACCTAAACAAGTATTACTGGTCATCCTGAAGAGGACTTTTCACACTCTGAGTTTGTCCTTATTCTTCACATTTAAAATTTAGATGTATTCCTCTAAAGGGACTGTTTACCCGTCAAAAGCCAAATTAAAAATCACTGACGTTTTGGGCTTTTTTCCCTTTTATTTGGGGGGGAAGGGGGGTGGAATAAGACTCTACATTTCTTACAGTGCTTTCCTCTTCTCCTGCTTACCTAAAAATGTCTTTATGTGGCATTGTGTCAAATACTTCAATAAATTCTTATAGTCTAATCCTAAGGTTCTTCTCTTCTTTTAAAAAAATCACTTTTTTTTCTGACAGAACAACTACCTGTTTCTTTTCCAGACAGTCTATGTCATAAAAACCATGCTTAATTTTAAAAAGCCATCTTCTCCATTTATGTCCTCCTCTTCATTTATTCTTTACTTCAATATTTACTCTACAGCATCACATACTATTAAGGTCTAATGAGCCTGTCATTGACCACATCATTTTTTCTCCTTTTCCTAAATACAGATGTACTACTTGATACTCCTCACTCACACGGCCTCTCCTTTGGTTTGATTAAATATATTAAACGTTCCTTCTCCCCTGTTTGTCATATTACGTGCTGGTTTCCTTCACTTTCCAATTCTAATCTCACACTCTAGCTCTTTGAGATAACCACCCCAATTTTTGCATCCACGTTTCTCATGTCTATTTGTATTTAAGAATCTAAAGACGGTGGCAATGTTCCCACTTGGCTTTAGAAGCCTGTTGGCAATATAACCATCCTATAATCCATTTATGGTCAATGCAGACAAGTAATGCAGAATGATTCTGACGTTGTGTAGGTTGGATTAACCTCTGGAAGTGCTAATTCCTCTTCACTCAGTAACCTAAAGTGATCAGAGTCCTAACACTGATGTTTCAATTCGGATCATACAGTTACATGGAATAAAGGCAAATCATAAGGTATTAGAAAATACAGGCAGTGACTAATAAAAATCTGTTTATATTAGATGTTATCTCACACTTTCTGTTCTGCACAATATACATTACTTGTATAGGAGGTCCACCAAAATCTATTACCCTTTTTCTGAGACGACATGGGGGCTTTCTGCCTTCATTCTTCCTGCAAAACAATCTCCAGTGGTGAGTGTATGTTTTCCAAAAAAAAGTTACTCTCTTTTTCCATTAGGAATCATACCTTTGTAACAAAAAATTATTTTGTCCCATTGAGCCCCCAAACGTCGTATGTTAGCACAGAGCAAAACCAAAACATTGTCCATTTCAGTTGTCTGCCTCTTGCCTAAACCGCAAGAAGTTTGAGCTGTTTGGCTTTGGTTCAGTCTAGTTCATTTAGATATTCAGCAGGCTATGATCTTTTTATTTCCTCATCAAACTTAGATTTTATTTTCTTCTTAGTCCAGAGAATTTGGAATAAGGCTAGGTCAACAAAGTAATCACAAATCTTTCTGGAATTCATTTATCACCATCAAAATAAATGAATATTCCAGTCATTTTGAAATGACACATATTATAGATAGTGGTTCATAAAATCTGACATATAACTAAACCATTATCACTGAATGTACAAGGACTTGACTTTGCTTTCCAACACAAACAAGAATTGCTCCTCAAGGGACTTGCTAATAAATTACTGTGTTGAAAGGAGGTGATTAAGCACAAAGATAGAGCACAACTATGAATTTCTCTGTATAGTTAAAGAGAGTTTCTAATGAGATGCTCTTGCTTGAGTTACTTCTTTAACAACCATATAAATACATTTGAGATTAATACTTCGGATGGAAGGGTTGTTTTGGATAAAATAATAACAATAAAAATGTCAGAACTTTTTCAAAAACTCTTAATGAGCAAGTTTTAGATGGCATTTGTTTGTTTGCTTGTATGAAATTTTTGGACTTGAGTGAATAAGCTTTTAGATTTGGAGGAGTACCGGGTCTGATCTGGAGTAAATCAATTAAGTTTTAACATTTTAATCTCTGGGTAAACAGGAGTGGGTCATTAAAGCCAGGCCTGATCCAGCAAGTGCTTGAAGGAACGCTCGTTTCCAAAGGGCTGCGGGCAAGAGAGGTGAAGAAATGTGAGTTTAAAATCGAAGAGTGAGTCAGTAGCTGAGCAGTTTGGTGGTGCTGTGTGCATGCTCTCTATCAAAAAATACAGGTTTCCAGGGAACTGATGCACAGATATGTAAAAAACTAGAGAACTTCTAAGATGAGGTGACTGAGAAGTCAGGGGTCCGGAGAATGTACATTTTACACCTATGCAGCTACGCACTGGATGCCCGCGTCCCTATAGGGATCCAGCCGTAAGACTCCCTGCCTACTAGAAGGAAAACACTGCATACACCCGTATAAAAGCAGCCAGGGTTACAGCTATGAGGAAGAACATTCCCTTTGTGTTTTCTTCCTCACACTTAACTGTTCATCTTGAATTTGAAACAACCAACCTGCTGATTTGCATGAAGAACTAATCCCAGGAATATGTCTCCTGAGAAGAGAGGTGCTTTTTGGGTGGGATGCTAACCTGGACACTGTACTGCAGGTGTAGCCAGAATACCTCAAACTCATGTTTCTGTAGTCCTTCTGATGCTATCATGAGCAGAGACTATCCATCACATCCTCTCACCCCTCCAGTCTTCAGCAGGCTTTTGAGGGCCATGCTGGTAGACATTCCTCATAACATCTATCTTCGTAACGTCTATGTTCTCTTTTCAGCCCTCCACGGTACCACTTGACATTAAAGTCTTATTTGTAGTATCTTGAAGCACACCCTGAATAGTCCCTTTTCCTTCTACAACTCCAGTTATCTTTTGCTAACACCACAGCCTTCACTTTGAAACTCACCACTACAGATAACAACTTAAACTTCAACAATTACTCCAGGTTTTCCTTTCACATGGCCCTGCTGGCTAGCTTCATGACATATAGCACTGTGTATTGCAACAGATATTTTGGCCTCTTTTTTTTTCTGAAATTTAACTGTTGTTAAAAAAAAAGCAGCTCTGGAAATGCCTTTTTTCATATTTCTGCAAAATTAACAGTACAGTTTTTCAAAACAGTCTATGGAATTTTGACACATCTTAATATCTCAGATTAATTTAGACATATTTCTAAATCCTCAAGCCTGATCTGAAAAATCTCAGCTTAAGAAAATAGCATATGAGTAAATAAAAACATAATGCCTCTTGCCTTTATTCTATATGACAAAAATATCAACTTTAGTCATTACACAGGTATTAAACAGAAGGATAACGATTTCTCAAGTATCCCATAATTTCCACAGATTGCAATTTCCTTTGTTCCACTGTAATGTTCTCATTAAACAGTAGAATAAAAGTGTTCTGTTTTTAAACAAAAGAGTGACCATTTCTATAATGGTGGTCAAACTCCATTAATTCTTTAGAAATTTTTTTAGCTTAAACTTTTCCGAACAAATACGATATTTCCCCCGAGGTCATCGTGCTCTGAGGCAGATAGAAACATTGCAAAAAGCAGTTCTGCCCAGGGAGCTTTCTTATCACTGTACCTATGATGCATTTGCGTTGATGTCTATCATAAGGTGATAAATACATTAAAGATGATACACCTTTCTGCTGTGTTTCCTTCTTTTATCAGACACCCAAACATCATGCACATGTACCCCACCCCCCCCCGGCACACAAATATACACATCCATGGAGGATAAGAAATGCTCTTGGCAACGAGAAAACCAAGCTAGCAGCACCTAGCTGCTGTGAACCAGGTCAGCGCAGGGCAGTGCACATCTTGGAAAGGTGAAGGGAAAGTCAGTGAAGTGCCCGCGTCAGAATAGCCTTGCTCGAGGTCTAGCATAAAGGCGATGTCTAAAGCTCCCGACACTACCCTTCATACCATGGAGTACCCTTCATCCGTTGGAGTATCCACCCTCTGTGCTCAAAGTCGCTAAGATCAGAATCTCTGGCAAAAACAGCGTTAGCAGCAGCATGGCTGCTGTAAATCCAGTGCACGGCAGGAGCTGAAGGTATTGCTGAGTACCGTATATCACCCTAGAGAGATATTAGGAATGCTAGACGAGTACAAGTGATACAAGTGAGGTTGTCTCATCTGACTCAGGAACTACAGGCTTTCTGACCTGCCTAGAAAGATTATGTTGATGTGGCTTTGGTGCTCTTGAACCTGTTTTCCTTCATATAGAAGATACTAGAGCATTTCCCTACCTGAAAGGATTTTCGAGGAGAAAAATGCGGCAGTGCTTGGACACAGTGATTTGGAGCTCTCCTTGGACTGCAGATCTGCCTGCCTGCAGCTCCTGCTGGCCAGGCTGTAACATGGCGAGGGCTGAAAGCAGGTGAGTGCGTTGCCACTTAGCCTCCCCGAGACAGCTTGTGCAAGGTGGGCATCCAAAGCAGATTTGGTGTCCGAATGGCTGACTTGGAGCCTGGTTAGAGCATACACAGGACAATAAGCCCTTCAATGATTTGTGTACCTCAAAGGAGAGAAGGTCAGTGTCAGGAAGCCACGACGAATTATTTAATTTCCCTGCTGTGTTAACGTCTTCCCTCTCCTCCCTCTTGTCTGAAGTTAGTTGTGACTGTACAGCTACTATATGCAAGTGTATCAGAGCTCTGTTAACGTTGGAAAGAAAAGCTACTGTAGGAAAAAATAACAAATTGTGCTATGTCTTGAGAATACCTTTCATATTCTCTTTTTCCTTCTAAATGCAACTAATCTATCATGACTTACCTGCAAAAGCCTGAAATATCTTGGAATATATTTATTAGTTTTTATTGTATTGTCCATGCAAAATACACAGGAGAAAAGTATTTGAGGATATGAACACTAAAATGTGGACTAAAATCAAACAAAGAAAAAAATGAAGATTGTTGATAGTATCTCTTGTAGCTTGAGAAGACAAGAACACTTACAACAACTGAATTGGTTGCAAAACCCAAGAGCTGCAAAAAATGAAAAAGCACTAGTGCATTGGGGCAGAATTCAAGTGAAAAGAGTCTTAAGAATATCCAGAGATCAAAGTTCACACGTGTGCTGCAGAGAATAACCTACATTCAAATACAAGAATGGGTATTTTTTCCAGGGCAGATGTAACAGCGTTTCCATTCAAACTATCCACAGGGACGTGTCCTCCCCGGTTACCTCTGTGGTGATTTGCTCAATCACTGTCGTACAAATGGTGCCTGAGTGCAGTCATATGCTTCCAGCCTAGATGTGCAACTACTGGGTAAGTCAGGTTTATATCTAAAATCTGCTATATTCACAAGTGAAAAATGAAGACTGAATAATCACTACAGCTGACTGGAGCAGAGGAAGGCATTAATTGCACTAGCCTGAATCTAGTATCTCCCTTTAGCTAACATCTAGTTTTAAATTAGTATGAATCTAGAATAAGTCCTCCTGACTTATTCTGAAATCACAGTGATATAAACTAGACAGAATTTGGGTAAGGGAAAAAAATGTAACAAAATAGAACTGAAAAAAGATTTTCCACTGAAAACACTGTTAAGAACTGAAACTAGCAAGCACCGGGAGAAAAGGGGTGGGAAAAAAAAGAAATAAATATTGAAAAAGCACTTTAAAGTAGGCTAAACGTTTTTTTTTCTTGTTGAAAGTCAAATATCTGATTTGGTTCCATTCCAGCAGTAATATTTTAAAATAGCGGCACTGCATTCTGCAACAGTCCCATGACTGCAGAGGTACTGACCTTATGTGACTGCACTGCTTAATCTTTATTCAGGAGATATAAAAGAATATGTAATCTCTGGTGCTTTTCTGTGATCCCAGCCTTTTCTTGAATACATATAGTATGTCCTATGACAATACAAGCCGTGACCTTCTACGATGACATACTGAGGAGGACTGAAAGAATACAGGTCAAGAAAACTGTGGTAACCTCATATTGGGGATTGTTTGACATGCCGGTCAGGTCCAGAGAGTCTGAATTGACTTGGACAAAACAAGAATGAAATAGGAATCTCCACTTACTTTCTGATCCAAAACCATTGCTGAGACGGAAACAGAATAGTCAATGTCTGGTCAGTGATTTTAAAAAACAAATTTCCTTTTAGCACCCAGAATTTACATCCTAGCATAGCCAGATGACAGAAACTATTTGCTAATGTAAACGAAGACCCAAAGGCACACAGGGACACATGGTAAAGTTAGGGCAAATCAGCTAAGGATCGATTACTTAATCAAGTTAAATCACTGTCCATAAATGAAGATGCTTTTATGTAAGAATCAAAAGACCTTCATTCAGTGAAACTTAATTTTCCTTTAATGTACTTTAAATTATGTCATAATATCATTGAACTCTGATCATCCACAGACATAGGCCCCTTAAATATTCTTTATCAGACCAACCAGCACAACTAGAATACTATCAGAATTTCCCCTTGTTCAAACTATTGCCTCTCACCTTATTGCTCTGTGCCTCCAAGAAGAATCTGGCTCCACTGTCTCCAGCCTGTAATGGGGCATGGAGTTATTCCAGCCCATCTACAGGACTTTTTCTTTGCCTTTGTTGACCTTCATGAGGTTCCTGTCCAATTTCTCCGGTTTGTTGTGGACCTTCTGAATAACAGCACTGCCCTCCAGTTTACCAACTGCTCTGTCAGTCTGGTAACATCCATAAACACAGTGATGGTGCACGTTGTCCCATTATCCAGGCTGTTAATAAAGACATGAAACAGAACTTATTCCAGCATCAGCCCCTCAGTGCCATCACTAGTAACCAACCACTCAATGGACTTTATATCACTGATCACTACACTTTGGGCCCACTGTCCAAGGAATCTCCACCAACCTTACTGTATGACTATTCATTCCATATTTCACCACTTTGCATATAAGAATACCATGGGAAACTGTGTTGAAGGCTTTGCTAAAGTCAAGGTATATATAGTCAGCTGCTGTTTCCTTATCCACAGAGCCATCGTCTCATCGTAGAAGACAATCAGTCTGGTAAGACAAAATTTGCTTCCGGTACATCCATGCTGACTGTTCCCAATCCCCTTCCTGTCCTTCACATGCTTTGAAAAGGTTCTAGGAGGATTTGCTCCACAACCTTTCCAGGGACTGAGGACAAGCTGATAAGACCTATAGTTCCCCAGAACTTTCCTCTGGCCCTTCTTGAAGATGGATTTGATTTTCGCCTTTTTCTGATAGTCAAGAACTTCCTCCAACCACCATGAAGATGACAGAGAGTGGCCTCACAATGGTATTGGCGGGCACCAGTGGCACCTTTGAGTGTATCCTGTCTGGTCCAACGGACCTGCATGTACTCAGTTTGCTTAAGTGGTGCCTAACTCAGTCTTCCTCTTTGGTGCAAAATGCTTCACTTTCCTGGACTCTGCCACTAGTCGCAGGGAGATGGGAGGCCTAAAGGCGGAACTAGTCAGTAAAACCTGAGACTTATAGCTATATCTGAGCTTAGTATATGTAGTATGGACGTATTACATACATGTAATATGTATATACTGTGTATGTGGGTACAGTTTGTGCGTATGTTTAAACTGTACACTCTACTTGTGGGTCTAATGAGAGATACTCCCTTTTCCTACAAGCCTCTATGGGCTTACATTTCAGAAATCTAACTGATTTACTTCAGTTGCCTTTGTGTTTACATGGCAGAAGCTTCCAGTAGTCTGATTGCCCTGACAATGCCATTCCTAAATATTGATAGTTTATATCCACAAGTGTGCGTGCAATCAGCTGCACATGAACAATTTCTGTAGATTTCCTTCTTAATTACACAAGGTCCTTGATTTTCAGTGTTAATGTTATTTCCACCTACCCATTATTTTCTAGGGAACAAAACAATAATAACAGTAGTTACAATAAGCCTAATCTAGATCCAGATACTCAGGAACTGCTTATCACAACAAATTCTATCCCCATAGGATTTCCAGAAATGATGATTTGCCTAAGATTCTAGACAGAACATTTGCTGAACAGACGCGTCAAAATTTCAGTCTCCCTAAATATATCTCTCTGTTATCCAAGGCATATTTAAGACAGGTTTTCCATGTGTGTATATTATTTATGTCCATTACCTGACTGCAAAAGGATAGTCTGTCATCTGTGTTTTTCCTTTGTTGTTCCTCAGCATAGTCATAACATTGGAAAATGTATGGATGGAACTCATATAGGCAATTTCTGTTGTATCTTGCATACCCAGTTCAAGGGCAAGGAAAATATGCCTCTATTTGCCCGATAGGAATGCTGCAAAATTTTTCAATCTTTCTCCCAAGCACACATTTTTAGACATATATTAAGAAAAATGTCATTGCAGATTGGAGTTTCTGTTACCTCTTTTACTGATATTTGAGCTTGTACCATGCTGCTGTGTCCTGCAATGTCCTTGAATGGATTTGGTATTCTTCTAACATGTTCCACAATGGCATGGGCATGATATCTGTATTATGAATTGGATGCAATTTAATAGCGGTGATGTATTAAGAATCAGATGCAATTTCCTAACGGTGATATTGCAGATCAGCGGTGATATTTTGCTACCAGACATGTCCAGCAATGAACAGTGCTAATATGCTTTGCCCCTTAACAGACTCTGTGTCCCTTGCACTTCTCCCACTTCCTGCAAGAACATATTTCCGGTTGATGTCCTCAAGTGCCCTTGAACTGCTTTAATTTAGCACAAATGTGACATCTAAAGTGAAGAAGTATAAAGAGATCTGTGAATTGGTGAGACGCTGCCATCACCAATAAGGGATTTCAGTATTATTTACAATGTCCTGGTCTAACTGACCTCGTTCATGTTTATGGATGCTGACAGCGTGGAAATAATTTTTATACAAAATGCTGTGAACGTAATTCAAGAATTCTGAGCTAGCTGGAGGAAGCCTTTCCACCTTATTAGGTACCTGTTCATCACACTCTCTGAATATAGGCCTAAATTCAGTATCAAGAGTAAAGGAATTGAGAGGTGTCACTTGCTTCCATGAAAACTTATTGTGAAGGTACAATCCACCGTTCATGATGGGAGCAGAGAAGGTTCTGGTTGGTATTCATTGTGCAAGAACCGAAGGGGAACAAATGCACTTTGTCAACAAGTTAAGACAGAAAAGCAAATTTAAAGCAGTCATTCTCAATATTCTCTTGGTGGCACCCTTACCTTTGGACCCTAATTGACCTTTCAAGAGCAACTTCCACTGAAAAGCTATGTTTGAGCATCTCTGTGTTTCTATCAAAGCCTGGGAACCAATGTAGACAACAGGGTGTGAGCATGGATGTCCTCCAGTTTCACTAGTCCACTCTAATTTATAATGGCTATTAGAGAAAGACCTTACGACCTTTTAAAAAGGAGTTCAAGGTTTTCCTCTCATCAGAATGATGACACAAAGGAGAAGCTTGCGGAGATGTTCTCTCCTTGAATCTCCCCTACGGTTGCTTTTTCAAGGAAGGGGCAACTAGGGCCCTAATTATTCCAGCTAAGATCTTATCAAGAAGTGAGAGCTATTTTAATGATATTCAGGATGACCTTCAGGCAAATTGGCTGAAAAGATTCCACAATAAGACCACTTTTCTGCTGAATAGGTTGAAAATATGAGCATTAGCCTGAAATTAAAGTCCAGGACAGAAAAACAGATAAAATACATCATTAGGAAGCACAATACTCCTGTAAATGGCATGCACTGAAGACAATCACAGATAGAAAGCTGAAAAAGTAATTTCACTAAGCCTTCACGTCCTCGAACCCAAATTACAACCATGGTTCTGAAATTATGAACAGTTTTGCTTTTTAATTATTAAGGAACTGTGTAGGATCTGTTTAAAGGCAGGATTAGAAAAAATGGTGTAAGCTGAGATTTTTCAAAATATTGCAAATAAAAATTCTGATGAAGTTCTGTATTTTTGAGGTCCCTAACTTCTGGATCTCTTTGAAAATCTTTTCTAAAAATGGAATAGGGACTATGAAATTAAAATCAAAGCTACATTACTTGGTAAGTATCAGAGAAGGCTGAAATTCTAATAATGTCAATCTTGTTCAGTTTTAAGAATGTGTCTTAATTCTCATACTTCAGTCACAGTAATCAAGGAACGCATTCAGTAGCCTAAGGGGAAAATATGAATAAGCAAAAATACGTTATTCTGTTTTTGTTCCCATGCACCACTTATCATCAGGCAGAAATCCACTCATGAGCCCCAGTGCCTGGTAAAGACCTATAAACTATCATCTATTAAGAGGTAGAATTGATCAAAAATTTCAAAAAATGTACTTTGAAGTAGTACAGTTTAAATTCGATGTCCAAATATTATCAAACAGAAGTGTGAAACTCCACTTGCTTTGATATATATATATAACCTTATTTGCTATTCATGTGCAGTTTTCTGCTTGTTGATAATCTTAGGTCAAATTATTATTATAAACATGGTATTTGCTGTCTGCTACTTAATTGCTACCATTTCAAAATTCTCTTAAAATTGTGCTCCGTCATTCAGTGAATAGAAAGGATGCTATATGATACGTGGCATCACAACGTACCTTGAAGAGAAAGTGAGATTTCATCAGTGAAAGAGAGGCATGTAGGAATATGGGACAGGGGGACCACTGGATTTGCAACCTCTGGTCTTCACAGCTAGAAATAAATGTCAGGTAGTTCATAGGTGTCCACCTGATGTCCATGTCACACAAGCCCATCCACCATAGATCATACACTCTGCAGAATCATGGAATAACTCAGGCTGGAAGGACCTGTGGGGATCATCTGGCCTAACCCCTCCAACTCACAGCAGGGCTAACTTCCAAGTTAGATCAGGTTGCTCCGGGAGATAACAGTTTTCAGTATGTCCGGGAGTGGAACTTTCATAGCCTCTCTGGACCCTTCTTGCAGTGTTTGACAGCCCTTGTTGCAAAATCTTTTTCCCTAATATTTAATATCAATAACATCTAACAAATGATCAACTATAGCAAAAAATAAAAAGGCACCGCTACAACTCGCTGCAGGAAGAATATGAGGAAGAGGAATGCAAGGACTAGTAAGTCCTTGCATAGCAGGAAATTTATTAAACAAAACACCCAGATGAGTCTTGGGAATGGGCCATGTCCCATGCTTCAAAAGAAGGCAGAAAAACCCCTATGCCTTCTAAATTGTTCCTTGCTGACCTCAGATTGAGCAGTTGGTTACAGAATTAAATCTCCCAAACCAGGCACACAAGAGACACTAAAACCACTGGGAGGTCTGGGGCATCCTGACTCACTTCCTATCTCTAGGTACGACTACTCCCCACTAAGTCACAGGACAGCCACCTTCTCTCTTCCTCCCACCCCGTTCTCCCCATTTCACAGGTCAGGGAAGGTGTCAGTATGGAAGAATATTCTGTCCAGCCTCTGCAGAAGACCAGCAGAAACCCTGAAGCATGTGATTGATTGAAATGAGATGATATGCACACAGACAACAACGGGGTCTTTAAATAAAGATGCCAGTGAATCTACTGCCAAATGATGCAGATCACAAGCTTAATTTTCTGTGTCTAGGAAGGCTGTCATAGAATTGCCCTCATAAACATCATAACCTCCAGCATAAAATATTTTTCCCCACTAATGTGTTTGAAAGCCTGCTCCAGAACCTTACACCTCGTGTAGTTAGAAAGCATATAATTTCCAGTCTTTCATAACTAATTCACATCCATTTGATCTTATGCCAGAATTAGCTTCCAGTTTAACTCATTTTCTCCTGCTTTGATATTTATCTCTTCAGTGATTGATACATTTGGGCTGGCCACAAATGGACATGAAAATACATACGTGTTTCCCCTCCCCTACTCTCTAGAGGAATAAAACAGGAGTTGTGACATGGTTAAAATGATGGAGAGGGAAAACGTTGAGATGTTTTTCTGAATGGATCTGAATAAAGGAAGGGTGCTTCAGTAATCAAGAGGCAAGATGAGGATAGCTTGAACAAGGATCTGGGAGCTGTTACGCAGAAGGAATTGGCAGGATTTAGATGCATCCTGGGTGTGAGGAGCTGCAGATCACAAGGATGATGCCAGGGTACAGGCCTGAGTGACAGGCAATGTATGTACTGGACTACACACAGCAAATGAAAAAGGATAATGGTATTAGTAACGATAATAGTAGCCAGTTCTAAGCACGGCTCATAATGAGCTGATTATTATAATAATCTTTGGAGACCACTATTATTATGCTAAAAGTCCACATCTGCTGTCACCATTTAAGACTGCCTATTTATACAGTCTGATAAACATCACACTAGCTGATACAGTCTTCAGTCAGGGATACAAAGAACAAGCTGTATCATGAAAACAACGGTTTTAAAATTGGGTTGCTAAAGCAAACCTAAAGATAAAATCCTCTTGAGCCAAAAGGTGTTCACCGGGACAAACAGAGTGAAATAAAAAAGAGAAGAATGTTCTCCTTTAACTGTACTAACAGCCAATGTACATACCCTTCTAGGGCCCTGCGCCTGCAGGTGGAAAATCTCAAGCACCTTCCTGCACCTGGAGCCTTGCTGGCGTGAACGCAGCCCTGCACGACGCCAGCATCCGACCACGCGCTCCCTGCAAGGCAATGGCCAAGGCTTCAGGGGCTATTTTTAAGTGGCGCTTTTGGGGGAACTCCCAGCCTTTTGCTGACTTTCTCCCTTCTGTGTAGCCCGACCTTCTTTCCGCACTCCAGTCACCTTACACCACCTCCTAGGCCCATATTGGCTAAACAGATCTCCCAATAGATGGTTTCCTTGTATTTTGCTCACTGAGAGCAGTTGGACAACCAGAATGATGACTTTGTTTGACGTATCTCCATTAATATTGCAATTCTGCTAATAATATTTAGATAATATTTCAGGTGATACTTAGGACATTTTTGCAGTTGTCATTCTCTTCATCATTTGACTTCACTTGTAAGCATCCACCAAGTTGAGTGGCCTTCAGTTGACTTCAGATGATTTATTATAAAATACATTTATGTTTGCAAATATGCACACACACACACACACGCACACACACACACACACACACTGTACTGAAGGCAGTTAAGCAGTTAATCATTTTATTACACTCTGACCCCATTTAAGGGGAAAACCATACAGGTCACCTAGTAAGGCTTAATTAGTCAGTTCCAATATGATGAATATATTTATCTTTGATGGACAATGTGAGTATGCACAGTGCAAGAGGAATAATTCTGCAGTTTATCTACTTTCTAACTTGGCAGCGTTCATGTTCTTAGATAGAAAAAAGAAGATGGAAGTACAGAGCCAAAATACATTTACTGATGTATAGAGCTACCTTAATGGAAAAAGTAAATGACAAATATCTTGGCCATACAAAGAGGATATCTATCGCTAGATGAGGGAAGAAAGCATGATCCTTCTTATAGAAGTGAACTATGTGCTTTTGTATTTAAAACAACTGCTTAAGCTCTTTGGCTACCTGGCAGAAAATTTTTGTTGAAATGGATTTTTTTTTTAATACAGCACTTGTTTATTAACTAATGGACTTTTCTGGGAAAGGGTTTTCTTTCGACAGGAAACGTATATTTTTTGCAAGAATCTTAAAACACCTGATTTTGTTTGTTTGTTTGTTTGTTTTGAGCTGAAACCCTAAACTTTAAATTTGGAAATGTCTAGACATTTTCTTTAAACGTTCTCAGTTAACATGAATGCTATTACATTCCCGAATAAACGTATTTCTTTTCAGTTTGCCTGGGCATTATGTCACATCCTCTTGCCTGGCTCTAGCCCCTCAGGAGAGCCGTAGGGCAGAGGCGCGACGTTCCCCCTCTCTGCTGCTGTCTGCCACCCTTCGCCGCTCTCTGAGCGAACACAGTCGCACGTTTCTCTTGATGTGCTACTGTGGGTCATGTACAGAAGAGACTCTGCTGCCCAGAGCCTGGAGAAGGAAACGCAGCTGGAGAATATAGCCGAAGAGGAGATCGAGACAATGCCCTTGAGGGAACGAAGAGGGAAAATATTGCATAAAACTGAGACAAAACCGAAAAGGTTAAATTTAGAGTGACAATGGAAAATATTTCCGTTCATGTCAACAGAAGACTAATTATTTTCACTTCCATTTTTCCTAAGAGAAATATTTAATTTCTGGTGAAAGATTTTGGAGAAATTTTTACAAAGGCGGCCAAACTTATCCTGGGAACTGTCTCTCCTCTTGGCACCTCTGAGACAGAAGCCAACAAGAAGTTGCAAATGCTGTGAATGGCCTCCTGAACCTCAGCTGCGTTCCCTCTGTGGATGACCACGCTGTCCAACCCTTTTCCCCATGCATGATCTTGGGAAAGCACAAACAGGCTCTTCAGAACCTCTTCCCCTTTCCCTCAACTCCCGACCTCCTGAACATCACTTTACAAATCCAGTGAGAGCACGTACAGACCTGCAGGTGCTTCTCTGCGTACGAAGAGCCACAAATGGATGCACCTGCTTGTTGCACATACCCAGCTGCACATCTGCCCACCAGCAGCCACCCATCCATCCCGGGAGCCCTCCAGAGCCCTTTGCTTTACTTGGAGCAAATCGTAGGATCCATGAGAAAATACTGAGAGTTTATCCAAGACCACATTTTTCTCCCCATTTACCTTAATTTCTTTTCTCCTCATGTTTTTGAAACTTTATTTTCCCTCCCTAAAATCTATCTGCTAAGATAGGAAAGGAAAGTAAATGTGGTTTGTTACATACTTTAGATTTATCTATATAAAAATTTTGAAAGGATTTGGTACACACACACACACTCTCTCAGATAAAGTCAAAACAGAGGAAAAGTTATGATTTGGAAAAGAATTTATCAATATAAAAATTCCAGTAAAATTGTAACAAAAAATCACTTACAGCAAAAATGAATTATGTAAAAATTTTGTGTAAGTGAATTTTGAGGGACTATAAGATGATATGGGATCAAGCCAGTAAAAGTTATTTTCCCACTTGAGTAACATTCATATAAATAAAGTTGTGAGGGGCAAGTTCGGGCATTACAGCCTTACTGACCTCTCCTTTCCTTTTCCATGAAGGTCAAGTCTCTCTCCAGTAGCCTCACGTTTTCTCCAGCATCCCCGTATCTCTGCAATACTTACATCCTAGCTCCGGTCATTCATGTATCTTATGAAAACCCGTTTCCCCTTCAGATTCAGGAGTGCTAATCTGCCACAGCCTAATGCCACCACTGCTGAGCAGTTCTCGAGAAGTGGTGAGTACCTTCTGACGGGAGGCGAGACTGTACCCGAAAGCCTCAAGTTATTAGTGCTCAAGATCCAAATGGGATGGCTGAGAGTATTGACCAAATATCGTTTCCTTCCTCTTGAAGACAAACTGTTTTGATTACAAAGGATTAATTGAAATGAATGCCCCCTCAGAAATTTTGCTGAAGAACAGTCATCTTTGAGAGTAAATAATTCAGCAGATTAACCCACTGCTGCGGTATAAAAAGCCCTGAAATTTCTTGCTGTTACTACCTTTAACTGTTCTGGAGACCTGTTTGGATCTTCACTGATTACTCGTGAATTTAATTGTAATTTTACAGGTCAAAATCAGACTGCAAGCTAACTTGTATGCTGCTAAATACAGCTACATTTGCTGCTGTCCCCACCTCATGTGTTCAGCTTTCCATGATGTCTCAGTGATGGCGGAGCAGAAGACCGGAGCCAAAGGGAATCCTTGCCGGCAAAGGGAACCAAACTGAGCTGGAAAAAAAGGTATTAGGGCTGCAAAATGCCCGTGGAGGAGCAAGAAGGTGTCTGAGGCAGGTGGAGATCCTCCTAGGTAGGTGAGCCGAGGGGCGAGTCACAGGGGACCTTGTGCAAGTTAAAGGGGATGAGGGCGAGTCAGAGGGCTGGACCCCAAGCGGCACGAAATTGTTTTTGGATGACTTGCACCGTTTCAGCTCTTCTCTGCCATAGGCAGAAACTTTGGGGGTAGAACATAAACGTGGTGGATTGGTACCTTTTCTTTGAACTCAGCTTCTTTTCCCGCGTCACAAATTAAATCTTAATCTTTTACTATAGACAAAAATTTAAAACATGTTTGCTCTGTTTACTTTTAAACTCAGCATTAATGCAGGTTCCTTATCCTTCAGTATTTCCCTCAGCTTGGAAAATCAAAATATGTTTCCTCTTTCCTCATCATTCATTTCCCGCCAGCTGCACTTTGTGCACTCACAACTTGCTGCGATGTTTGGATCGTTCTGTCGTCTCACAGGCTTGATGATGAAATTGTTAAGTGAAGGTTTTTTTCTTTAAGCTTGTGTTTTCTAAACAGTTAGTCTAGGAACTGATCCTTGTGGTCCTTTCAATCCTTAAAGCCTGTAAATAAAATAATGAATAAAGATATTTATTCAAAGCTCTCTCTCTCTCTCTCTCTCACACACACACACACGCTCCAGGGTAAATGGATAGACAGATCCATTTCCCTGGTAATTAAAATACGCACACAGGAACCTTTCTAGTGATCTCAGTATAAAAGCTTATATTTTCTGAATATCAAGCTAGGCACAAAATTAACCTGACATTTGTGTTTGACAAGTAAGTTAATGCTGTGCTAATCCCCTTTGGGATGCAGCAATTTTCACCTGTCAGAAATGTTGCCGCCCACAGGGAATGCCACCTCTCCGAACCCTTTCTGCTCTACTTGAACAAAAGGGGAAGGGAGGAGGGAGAATAGTTTTCCTTGTCCTGTAAATGCAAAGGGAAGCAGGACACTTGCCACTAAGGACTGCAGCAGTTGAGAGAAAGAAATAAGTGTCTCCGGGGCCAACGGGGAGTTTCTAGGCTTCCTGGGCAGCCCACAGGTCAGGGGCAGCCCTCAGGAGGCAGAAAGACCCTCTCTTGGTAAGTGGGCCCCTCCATCTGTCATTATCTCCCAAACGTCCCTCTCCTCTCCGCAGAAGAGGGGATGGATCTGAACTACCCTCACCTCCACTTCGAGGGCCCAAAGCTGCTCTTGGGCACTACCTCACCCGTGGGCGGTCTCTCATGTGGGCCACCGCTCTCCAACCCAAGGGGGAGTCACAGGATCAGGCCCAGAGCATTCATTTTCTGCTTCTCCAGAGAGCACAGCTCACCAGGTCTCAGTGGTTTCACAAAGTTGCTTCACAGAAGTAATTCAGTATTCATCACATGTGGGAGCAGAGCTCCTAGTTCCCTCAAACTACCCTGCAGCTCGGGTTGGCAGTCATTGTCTTTGCAGTCCAGCAAATGTTTCATATGAAGCCTCGGATGTCAACCTGGTTCTGCCGTGCTGGTGGTGAGTACTGGTCCAGCACCAATGGTAGAAACTGTGTACAGGAAGAGTCAAACCAGCCCCCAGTGCAAGTGAGCACAGGTGTCTGCACAGCTACGTGGCAGCTGACCAGTGGTATCAAGGATCCAAATTTTGGGATTGAATCTTCAGCTGGTATGTAGGTGATTTTTCTGGATGTAGCCAGAAGCCACATATAGACTGTCTAAATGCTCTTCCTGTCTACCACCCGTAGCTTAGTAGAGCTACTGGGAAAAGGGCTGTGGAGGGATCTTGACACCCCAGTGGATCCCTGCGAAGGAGAAAATATCTGACTGTAGAGAACGTGGAAGACTGAAGAATTTACTTCCTGTCAAGTCCCAAGCTATGAACTTGGCCTCTCCAAAACTGGGGAGGTGGGGCTTGGGGTATATATATTTTTAAAATACAGATATAAATATGTTTCACTTGAGACTTTTCTAATTGTTAATTAGTCCACTTTAAAACCAGACATGTTAAATTCATTATGGCACTAACCCAGTTTGGAATGCATTAGTATTCATCTTCAATGCTTAATCACTACAATATTCATTTAAAATTCTTTCAGTAATCTAGTCTGCAAGATTTCGAGTTGATGTAAATGTCAAAAGCAAAAGACAGAAATGTCTAATTAGCTAAGTACCTTGGTTGTTGCTATTTCTTGACAAATAAAAAGTGAACTTATGTAATGCTTGTCATAAGAGGATACAGTATTTGATAGGAGTCTTTGAAAGTAACAGAATACCTGGTGATGACAGATTGTCTCAGTGATGGGGAATGTGCCCATACGTATTATTTCTGTCTACCAGATAGAAACAGGCTTGCCTCATACGGCCAGTTCATAAAGAGTTTATATTAATCACATATTGATTTACAAGAATGGACTCTCTATCCTTGGAAATTTTGAAAACTCCGGTGGACAAGATCCAGAGCAATGCGATTAATTTTGAAGTTGACTCTGTTCCGAGCAGGGGGTGGGATCAGATGACATCCAGGGGTCCCTTCCGACCTAACTTATTCTAAGGTTAGAATCAGAGTTGTACTAAAAGCAGGGCCAATTAGTTCAGGTTGCTCAGGGCTTCATACAGCAGAAGGGTCTCCAAGGATGAACATCCTACAGCCTCTCTCGTCCCAGTTCCAGTATCTGATTCTTTGATTCTGGTGTCCTCTGCTACACTTATACCATCCATGAAAAAATCTGACTTTTTCCATTTCAGACTTCCTCCCCCTCAAAAAAAAAAAGAATTTATCTTGTAAGGACAGTATAAACTAATTAAATTGGAAGGGTTTTTTTGAAATGAAAGGGCTTCTTATTTGTTTTGAGTTATGGCCCAAGGAACACATACAAACTACCTGAGTCACCATAGTGGGCTAGTTGGTGTAACTGTTTCTTTCCACATCTTGTCTATTGTTTCCTTCATTGTGCCAGGTTTAAACTGCAATCATAAATGAGATTAGCCTTTGAGCGTATAAAATCTTCAGGAAGGAAACTGTGGGTATTTGCTTGTGCAGGCCTAAATTATTAATAACAACTAATTAATACTAACCGCTAATGAAGTCTGTTTTTTTTCTCTTTGTTAGACGACTGGTTATGGAGCACAAAAAAGTTTCTTTATTTTTTAAATTAAATTACTAACCAAACGTTCTGGAGAAAGAAAATTCATAATCTCATTAAGATTCCTCTTCTATTTTCATTTTTGTTTTGTCCAAATTTAAGATATGCCTGACATTAAAATGCCAACATTCACCACAGTTTACAACACTACAGAATGCAAGATGGTGCAGTTATTTCCTATTTCTGATCTAAGAAGTGCTGAGGCATTTTAGGTGCCAAAGTAATTTCCTTTTTTTTTTTTGGTAACTACTGTACATTACGGTGACATCAAATATCTACTAGAAGTGATATAATGCAAGCAAGGGTTGGAAAAAAATGTTTGTGGCCTGATTTCACATCCCTACAAACACCAGGGTTTTGAAGAAATGGCTCCAATTTGCAATCAGCTAGGTTCCCATTCTGCTGTGCAAAGGCTGAACATCAAGCAAAGATGCTGGAGTGGAAAATGGTGAATAAAAAGGAAGTGGACAAAGAGAAGAAAATGAGAAAAAGGATAAAGGATAATGAAAAACTAAATAGACTATATGAATCTAGGTCAAAAGTTTTAAGAGTTGTTAGTGATTTTGGCTATTCAACTTGAGATAGCTTCTCTGGGACCTGTTTTTTGAAGACTACATGGAAACTTTCTCTTGATTTTCAGAGTCACTTAGGATACGGGAAGGGAATGCAACCCAAAATCATTAATCACTTTTATGAAGAGCTTGTTCGCTAGCCCTCAAAGCGCATCTGTGGGTGGAGAAGATTCTTCTATGCCCTGTTTTACCTTAACGGATCCCCTGAGATGCCTCCTGCTTTCACAGTCCTTTCGTATCTTGCATTTCTCCTTGTATTATGATCTCATTGCAGCATATGAACTTGCAGTCAAATCCGAGGGATTTTCCCTAACGGGCTTGTGAACTTCCACCGTAGTCTCAGGGCCTTAGACTGAAAACTGCCAAGGATACTGAACTTGCCACAGAAATGTAATAAATAACAACAAACTTACAGAGCATGGGCTTGACCTTTGCTTGGGAAAAAAAATCACACAGTTTTACAACTGAATGTCTTTTGGAAAGTAAAAAAGGGTCAGATCTCATTGGGCACAGACTGACTCAGCCCCATGAACTTCAGCAGTGTTTTAGTGAATTAAGTGAAGAGAATATTTTTGTCAGTTTAAAATACAAGAGATTTTTGAATTCAAACAAATTTTGTGAAGATAAGACAAGGGCTGATGACTTCACAAAACCTGACTTCTGAAACCCTGTGAGATTCATCCAACCAGCTGAATCTAATTCTGTTTCACTTTCATGGCAACTCTCCGTGTACGTGATGGTGGATTTATTATATCATTCCATTAAAATTCAATGGCAGCTTTTAAAATCTTTTACACTGCTCTCTACATCAAATATCTCACTGAAAGTCACACTTAAATAATACCTTGCTAGTTAAAAAAAAGTAAAAAGTTTTGTGTTACAGCTAAATTCCTTCGGGGGAGTTCCCTGAAAGCAAAAGAAGAACCAAGAAAGCAATGGTAATGTGCATGATATGAATAATAGCTCGTGGTAAAATGAGAGAGAAAAAAGTAATCAACAATTCAGTGTTACGAGGAGTAGGTTTTTCAATTCATGCAAGGCCACAAACACAGAAAGCTAAATCATTCATGATATTTAAATAAACACTTCTGGTATAAGTTTAAAAACCAAAAGCCCATCTCCGTGATCCCAACTGTGGCAAAATTCGTGTTTATTCCTGTGGAAATAGTTCCTCAACGGAAGATTTGAATCATTGCTAATGTCGCTTCCAGACTAAACACACGAAAAACAGACTGTTCAGTCTAAACTGCTGATTAATGAGTGATAGCTAAGCATAATAAAAAAATCCATATGCATTTAAATGTCAGCTGGCAGATAGGTAGTGAGAAAGGGAGCTCTAGGAATCAAATAGGAAAAACAAATAAGATCCAATAAAGATACAGGATATATATCTGTAAAAAAAGCATTGTCGAAAGTAAGATATGGCTAGAGCTAGACTTCCAAAAAAGTGGATCATTCTGAGCAGAAATACGTTTTTTCAGGTTTTTTTTTCTTTTTCTTGAAAGACTAGAAAGTTGCAGCTGTAGCCAGTTTGTTTGATTTTTACCTTAAACTTTCTATTTATATCCTTCTCCTTTGTCCCCTGACAGTCTACCTCTCAGATGCAGTCTCATGACAGAGGATAAGCCGGCTTGCCAGACAGCCGGATTTGCTCTCCTGGAGGACGTGATCAGCCACAGCCAACGGGCTCCAGCCACCGCTCTCCCTTGGCAGCTCGTGGGAGCTGCGACGGAAGAAGCTGGTGGGGAGTGGAAACGTAAAACGCTGCCTGTTGAGGTTGCACCCGTTTCGGAAGATGCTGACAAATAGCTAGTTTAACAGGGAATAACAGGATGGGATGCTTGAGAGTAACTGCTTCGGTGTGCTTCCACCACGAATCTAGTCTGCAGGGTTTAACAGGACCTGATGCATGCTGCGTAGCAATTTTTTTGAGTAGAGCTGTAGACTTTGACTGCTGGGAATACTGTTTCTGCCATGTTCTAATAGGGGCATAAAAAGCCTATAGGAAATGTCTGGGTGGGTTTTGGGAGGCTGGTTTTTGTACAGGTCTTTTCTACAAGGAAAAGAATAACGTACAAAAATTGTGCTACAAAGTCATCATTGCAATTGCAAAAAGAGGATGATGGTTATTTCGGTGCCAAAAGAGAGACAACTGAAGTTCAAGAGAAATCAGGAACACCATGACAAAATAATAGACTAGTTTAGTTCAAGTAAATAATAGCATTTGTCAAAAATGGGGGAATGAAGGGACTTTGATTCAGACAAACTTAATATGCAACATAAAGTCATAAGGCTTTTCCCGGAAAAATCTCAGGAGGACATATAAATCCATTTAATAGTGAAAAACAGGACAACATGAGAAGCAATAAAGATTTTTTAAGCTAGAGGTTAACTAAATAAATCAAAGAAATGACCCTCGTGGCTACTTTACGTACAGAAAATGAAGTCAGCCAAAGGGGAGGAAGCTAAATCTAACTCTGCATCTGCATTGGACACAGACAGTTTCACTTTTAAAAAACGAAGAAGCTTGTTAAACCCAAAGGGCAAGTCCCACCGCAGGAGGAATTACGTTGTATACGAAACAGGTCAATATTCAGAATGGAAATCTCAAATCAGAAATGGAAATGCTTTCTAAAAAACATTGTCCTTTATGATTTAAGAAGCGCTTGATCAGTTTGATGCACCGGTTTTCCACGGACAGGAGGAGGCAGACAAGGTCAGCAGAAACACCCAAGAAAAAGTTTGATTTAGAGAGTGCAGTTTCTCAGCATTGGTGCAAAGTGGGATCCTTTCAGAGTTCAGCATTCAAAGATAAGTTTGGAAAAACCTGACTACTACTTTCTTTAAGGTAGGAGTAGCAAGAAGTTTTAAATCAGCCAACTTAGTTTAACCGTCAATATTGTAATGTCCTTGCTCAGCTGTTACTTCAGTGGAGTTTGCCAGAAAACTGGATTTAAAAAAATATAAAGGAAAGATCTCAAGCCACATTAAAAATGGAAGAGTCCGTTTGGATAAAATCCTCTTAGGTACTGCATTCCCACCCGAGGACACTAGAAGAGGCGAGAGAAAGCAAGAACATGTGGCACAGTGCTCAGAACGTGTCTCAGCCTACTTTGCTGAGATTTATGAGTGCATAACAACAGAATTTATCAATTTTTTGGCACAGTGAACTTTACAGAATAAGCCTATGTAATACTCAGTATGCTTTGTTTTATGGAGCCTTTTATGGAATTAACACGTAGCATGCAAGCACGCTGTGTATCTGCACAGATGCTCGCATTTATTTAATCCTTTTGCTGCAGCATCAGCAAGATGAATCAAGTTCAGAATGCAAAAGATTTACAGTAAGGATGAATAAAAAATTTCAAATAAAGGAAATTTTGAAAGCACGCACCTGGAAAAGGGCTATTAGGCCACTGGCATATTGAGATCATTAGCATTCGTGACATTTCATGCTTTTCCTATGATTTTCTAACTGACTCTACCCATCTGCTGACTCCTTAGATTGCAAACGTTTGTTTGGATGTTTAGAGCACTTGGCACCTTTTGACCTCATGAAGTTCAACAAAGGCAAGTGCAAGGTCCTGCACCTAGGCAGGAATAATCCCATGCACCAGTACAGGCTGGGGACTGACCTGTTGGAAAGTAGCTCTGCCGAGAAGGACCTGGGAGTGCTGGTGGACAACAAGTTAAACATGAGCCAGCAGTGTGCCCTTGTGGCCAAGAAGGCCAATGGGATCCTAGGGTGCATTAGGCAGAGTGTTGCCAGCAGGTCGAGGGAGGTGATCCTGCCCCTCTATTCAGCCCTGGGGAGGCCTCACCTGGAGTACTGTGTCCAGTTCTGGGCTCCCCAGTACAAGAGAGACATGGCACTCCTGGAGAGAGTCCAGCGGAGGGCTACCAAGATGATTAGAGGGCTGGAGCATCTCTCCTATGAAGAAAGACTGCAAGAGCTGGGCCTGTTCAGCCTGGAGAAGAGAAGATTGAGAGGGGATCTCATCAACGTGTACAAGTATCTGAAGGGGGAGTGTCAAGAGGATGGGGCCAGCCTCTTCTCCGTGGTGCCCAGCAACAGGACAAGAGGCAATGGGCAGAAACTGAACCACAGGAAGTTCCATCTGAACCTGAGAAAAAACTTCTTCACTGTGAGGGTGACAGAGCATTGGAACAGGTTGCCCAGAGAGGTAGTGGAGTCTCCTTCGCTGGAGATATTCAAAAGCCGTCTGGATGTGATCCTGGGCAATATGCTCTAGGTGACCCTGCTTGAGCAGGGAGGTTGGACGAGATGATCTCCAGAGGTCCCTTCCAACCTAAACGATTCTGTGATTCTGTGATTCTGTGATCCTGACACACTCCTAACACTAAGACTCTGAGATACTGTTATGTTATTAAGAGTAGGTATGTTACAACAAATCAAAGTAAAAAATGTTTAATGTGTCTGAATTGCCCCTCGTGAATTAAAATAGCCATCTGTTGTAACAGCAGAAAGCTAAAGACTTTTCAAACAGAAGAGATACGTAACTATGTATTTATTCGCCAGTGTTTTTAATGTAGTTCATATTAAAAGAAGGTAATCCTTGCTGAGCACAGAACACTACTGTCATTTAGCAGAAAGGCTGTTCTCTGATTTATCCTGTCCCATAGCTTGAACTAACGATCAAATATTTTTGTAAGCCACTGAATAATGCCAAAAAATTCCCCCTGTGATCCTCCAGAGACCAGTATGGCACTGTTTGCAAACAATGTTATGCTTCGCTGATTCAATAACCTTGCAATTTGTTCGTGGGCAGAATGGCGCTGCTTGTCATTTATATGAATGAAAGACATACTGGCATTCTGGTTAGTTTGTTTAGCCCATGATTGTTTAGTCTTATTTTTCCAACGTAGAAGCCACTTGAACCAAATAAATCATAGAAATTGCTTTGTTTATCTATTATTGATATCTACAGGAAAAGCAACTATTTTAGTATTCAGGCATTTACCTCTTTTCATCTGTGACGTGCAGTAGTTGACTATTATTTGTTTACTGATACACAGGCGACTGAGTTTGGTCTACAGGAAAATCTATGCCTGGGCAGTGCTTCCGGTGTCACACGCACTGCAGAGGAGCGTGCACTTTTCACCAGGAACTGCTCTTGGTAGATAAGGGTAGACTAAACTCCAAAATGAAGGAAAAATTGCTTGTGAAATTTTTCTCCCCTCCATTCTTTCTTTTTTTAATATAAAAAGTATTGTGTATAGTGCCCCATTGTAACAGTCAAATTGTACATCTATAGAAGAAAAAAATCTAAGCTGCTATCCAAGTTCATAGGTAGGAAAACACCAGGTTCATAGGTGTTTTCTTAGTTTGCCTTGGTTCTTTAGGCACTAGGAATCTATTAAAACATTTACAGCAAAAGCACTGTAAATCCATCACACATGAAATTCCACCTTCCTCCCGTGGTAGGTTCTCAGTCACCCTTCCCTGACATTGCCTCGGGGAAATTTATTCCACTTCCTCTCCATCACTGATCTTACACTGAAAGATCTTACCGGACTGGCTCTTTTCTGTCATGATATTCGGGTTGTGAAGAACACGCCAAATACGTTTCATGCGTAATGAAAACACTGAACATTCATTTCACTCAGGGTAGAAAATGAAAAGGTACTAGAGACATTTCAGAAGCACACTGATGTAAAATCTGCCTCCCTTTGGTTCACAAAATAGCCCCTAAATTGAGCAGATTGGCAGAAATACACTGTGCAGAGCTTGCAAATGTGCATGCAGTCAAAAAGAAGGTCCTCAATGCCCTTTGCCTCCAGGTCTGCTAGGATAACCCAAGTGAGCCAACGTAGCACCAGACGCCCCTCTTCTCCTGCTGGGGAATGTGCAGAAGGAGATGCTTCCAGACAAGGAAATCAGTAGTCCAACTAAGTCTTCACTCATCCCATAAGAGAAGTCCACACGGCACAGATAGAGCTTGCTCCTGATCGCCTGAAGTCCACGGTAGTTCAAACACTAAAAAGGACCCTGCCCTGGAGCAGGCTGAGTCCTGGGACTCTGCACTCGCTTTCTGGGTCACTAGGAAGCTGGGCGGGGCAGGGATGAAGCTTTAAGTTTTACAGGAGTGAACATTCTTTGGTGAAATCACTTTAAAAAAGTCAAATTCTTTATAAATGTATATTATTATAATAATTTACAGAGAAAAGAAAGATTTGCAGAGACGAAGGCTTGGCTGCTTCAGGGATGCGAAAGAGGTGGGTTCATACCTTCTGTTCACAGCTATATATGTGGTTTAATCATGACAGACATTTCATAGATGCTTCCTAGTCATTCACTTTTATACAATACAAATCTCTGTTTGTTTTAGCAGGAAAGGATATTTGCTATCCAGTTACACCCACTCTTTCCTTTACTCTCTGTTTAAACTGCCTTTAATGTCATTGTTGTTTTTCAGAGAGTTTCCAAGCATTGTGTTGACAGGTTTTGATGGGCTGGTTCACAGATGGAAAAATCATACAGTTTCTGAAAAATATGACGCTTGTATTTTTGAAAAGTACAGCAAAAAGTATGGAAGGAAGAATACCTTATGCTTCTCTATCAAAAAGTCTTCCAGCTCTTTCTTGCCTGTGACAACTTGCAAAGACACTACTATGAATCAGTCAGTGCACCCAAGTACCTTCCCAAGGCCGGATCCGTCAATCTCGTTCTCTTTATGTCACCCAACTACAAAGACATTGGAAAGCTGATAAAAAAAATTCTGATCTGCTTCCTCTTTTAAACTCAAGAAATTCAAAAGAGGGAGCAATTTAAGAAAACAGTTGTTACAAGCAGTTGTTTAGACGTATAGATGGTGATTTACATAAATTCATATTCAGATTCCTCAGCTTTTCTGAAATATAAACAATAAAGTTTTGTTAAGTGCCCAGGGATAGCTTTGTTGTGATGGGTGCTAAATAAATACAATTTGTTGTGGTGGTGATTGTTTGTTCCTTTTTCACAGGCTGCCGGAGGCTATTATATGGAGCACTTTTCTTCAGAAACTCATTTTGACGGAAAGCTCTTTTTGAGCTAAGCCTCCCATAGCCTCTGATAGCTGTAAGAAAGATTTCTAAAACGTGCACTCAGGCTGCGCGTGCGGAAATGAAAGGTGTTCAGAAATCTCAGATTTGCACGTGGCGGTGGCAAGGCTGGATTTTAGTCTTTGGCGTAGTACCGGGTCTTCAACAGATGACTGTCTCTCACAGGTGATTCTTCAGCAACACTAGAGATGAATGTCCTCCATTGCCTGAAGGGAGATGTGTCCTGAAGAAGTCTTTGCAGAGGGCGACATCCTCCCCCATCAAGTGAACCATACCCCAGTTTACTCAGTTTTAAGAGATCACGTTCTTCATGTCCCTTCTGGAAAAGGTGAAACCTGAACAGAGCACGAAATTGAAACCTTCTTGTGATGCAAAAAGATTTCTGAAAATGTGGAGGAAAAAGAACTGCACTGTTAAGACAGCTATGTATCACACTGACCAGCACTCCTGGGTTTCAAAGAGTGAAATAAGGTAACACCTATTTCTCTTATACTTCCCATTTGCAAATTCCACTTTTATCACCCTGTGCAGCAGAGCCAACCAAATTGTCCCTCTTTACAAGAGGAAGACCTTGTCCAAATTTTACTTTTTACCTCCTACTATGCAAAAGACTGAAGCACAACCTGAACCCCTTCAGGTGGGCATCTGCCCAACTGATCTACGTTACAACCTTGATTGCTTTGTACCTTTCCAGATAAGCCTTGCTCCCTTTTCATTCCCATGGTCTCACCTGAGTGCCAGGCTTCTCCATACAAAGCAAGCTCTAGTGCAAAAAGACTTCCAAGTGTTCCAAAATTTTCTATTGCCAGGAATGGAAAGAAGAAATTAGGACTCAAGACATAATGTCTCTGGACAGCTGTTATTCACAGCTACTTGGAGCGGACTGCCTTCTGCACTAGTTACCTAGTCGCTAAACTAGGTAACTAGTCAGGAAGTCACCAAACTTTGTGCCGCAGCAGACGTCCTGCCATTTTATTCCACTAGTGTGGAAATTTTCCCCTCTTGACCTGCTGCAAAACGTACGGCACAGGGTGCATTGGTCTGACTTGTAGAGCTTTCCTATTGAAGGTCCCCCAATGCTTAGGTTCTCTTTGACCTAACATTAGCATTGTTAAACTTTCATTTTGCAACTGCATTTCAAGTTATTCCGCAAAAGTTGCCTTTTGAGACAATTTATCTAAATACCTGCCTTAAAAAGCAGTATTTTCCTCTCAGGACTCTGTTTAGACACCTTTTCAGTCATTAAAACACAATAACATGTTGCCAGAGCAGCAAATTTGACAGCACACTATTTAGTTCTGTCTCTGAAAATCACAGCATGGATGGGAAAAGCAAAATTAATAGTACTGTGAAGCATTAATCAATATATTTTAAATTAAATGTTAACTGTACAAGGCCTTGCGCTAGAACGCGCTAAGCTCCTGGAGAATGTAACTATACAATGACATATTAAATCACGGCAACAGCCACACTTGGACATTTAAGATTTGGGACACGTGCCTGAACCTCACCAAGTTACTCCTGATTGCGCTTGTCTATCTTGGTATATGTGTGTGTGTGCGCACAAATGATTGAACTGTATCCCTGTTTTTTGAGAAGTGTATGTTTTCTGTAAACCCTTAAAATACATCTAAACAATGTCAAGATGGACAAAACACTCCAAGTCACAGATGAACGCTGGAGGGACGGTCCTGTGCCAGGCAGGGGAGCTTCCCCCCAGCTAGCAAATGAGCAGGTGAAACGCAGGAAACTCCACCAGTGGGTCAGAGGAAATAAAAGCTAATAGATAGGAGATGGACCGACCTATAACTTGTACCTGTTTCCCATAACTGATTCAACTGTGGGACAGTCAAAGAAAACCAGTCACTAGGGACTCAGGATCCCGTTGCTCAAGAACTCCAGCACAGCACACTTCTTCATTGCAAAATGTCAAATGGTTAAAAAACACCTCTACTTAAAGCACAGGTCTCATCCAGAAGCGTACCGCTGCCAGGGAAAGCCGATGAGGTCCAGGCTGAGCTCTCTGGATCTCACCCCAAGACGAGTCAGGCTACCTGCAGGGCCTATGAAGTATGCAGGTCGCGTCTCCTTCGATGTGATTCGGAAAAGCATCTTGAACGGTTTATTTATAGCCTCAAAGACAAGTGCCTTAATCACTAACCTATAGAGCCGGTCTCTCCCTGGCTTATTATAGTTAATTATTTTTGCAAAGCTAGACGTCTCCAAAAGGAGATCCAACACAGACGGGTGTTTAGGATACCCAGCAAGAAAGTCAGGGACACAGATTCAAATTGTCTCTAACTTGGACAGTGTCTTTTTCTTTTTTTTTTTTCCAAGAAAAACTCTTGCTAGTGAAAATAAATCGTTAGAAACCCATATTTCCAAGTTGCACAACATTTAGAAGTGGTATAATGGTTCCCAAGGATCAACACCTTTTCACGTGGGCAAAGACCAAAATGATACAAAATGTAAGGACACATCTCAAAATCTCCAGGAAGGTTAGAAGAGGGATGAACTCATTCTAATATTCCCTCTGAAACTGAGGCTTAGAGGAGGAATACTTATTTTCTAATGAAACGCCCCCACTCTGCGTTTCTGGAGATACCACACGACCGACATGTCACCACGTATTCCATAAAACCACTGAACATATCTAGGAAATATCTAGCAAATCTGTGAGTTTTGATTTCTTCCAAAAGCTGGCATTGTGTTTAAAATGAAAAAAGTATATAATTCTTCAGAGATGGAAGTGAATTAATTCTAGGGTTTAGGCTGTGAGCGAGGCTCAGTTGTGAACCTCGCAAGTGAGGTTCACTGTCTCAGTTTCTCGGGTTTTCTGTTCTTCCATGTTTTTAGTCTCATGAGCAGAAATGTTGAGAAAATGCTGTCACGACTTTTTCCATCAGGCTAGATAATGAAGGACTAGTGAGAGACTCTGACTTCATCCAAATTAAAACTAGAACATAAGTGCTTTCTGGTTTAAGCTTTATTCCTAATAAGTCATGAAAACTCGGAATGGGATTTTTATGAGATCTTTTACAATTCATATTCATTCAGGAGAAAAAACTCTAGATTTTTCTACATTTCCACAGAATCTATGCTAGGAAAAAAATCTCTGGATTTTCAGAATGGTAAAGATATTATGCATATTTTTCTGTTCTTTTCACACCTCCATGGAAGTCATTAAACAGACGAGGCTCATAATGGTATTCATTAAATTTCAGCCTTAGAATGCATAACCTATTCTCCCACACATTTTTCCCTATCGTGATATTATCTAAGAATTACAAAAGATTATTAATATTCTGAAATGTTTTGATGTCGAAAACAAATCATCCCACAGAAAATAATGCCTTGCTTATTAGGCACACCATTGTTTCTGATCAGGCACCGGTTTGCATTCCGGCAAAGAAAGTGAGAAACAGAATACTGAACCACAAAAGACTGAAAGGAGGCTGACGAGTTGTAAGACTCTAGCAGAAATCTACAACCTCACGAATCCTTTCTGTACTGGAACTTTGAAATAATTGCCTTTTTACTTCAAAAATACCTGGGAGGACAAAATAAATGCAAGCTGATATATGGATTGTTTCTTACTTGGGCTGCTGCTATTCTTAAATTAATTTTCCCAGGTTCTGCTTTCTTTTTCCCTCTAGCAGTCTGCAAACAACGGCATCATGAAACAGCCCAGTTCACAACACTATTTAAAAAGGCTCATTAAAATGCAGCCTCATTAATTACTTTTGAAATTAAGTTATACTGGCTATCACTATCTCAGCGCTTCAGATTCTTCAAGCATACATAAAAGAAAAGTTATTATCTCACTTCCAGAAAGTGTTTAAAGATTAATAACAGCAAGAGGCTAATACCAAATTCTATATGAGCTATACTAGGAAACACAATCAATGCCTATATTTTTTTAATAAGTATCACCCCATTTGCCAGCCCTTGTTTTTATCCCATTTGCCACTCCTCTATCAGCTCACTGTGTAGATTGACATGTGCATAAATCAACATATATATAAATATACACACGTGCACATGCTGAAACTTTTCCTGATCGTGCTATAAAACCTCTTGTATTAATTGGACTAGCAGATCAGAAATATTTACATTCTTCTGATATGTTTGACATATGCTAAGGTCAACATTTACTGGATTCTAAGAAAGTACATTCATTCGTTACATTTTTCAAGATTATCTTCTAAACTTAAAAATATCCAGGCTTAAAATACTCTGCTCTAGCAGTGCCCAGGCCTGCAGCTGGGATGAAGTAGCCGCTTGCAGTAGGGAGGGCTGGGGACCGCCTGGCTGAGGAGCAGCTCTGCTGAAAAGGCACCAGCTGCACTGGAGGACAACAGTCCACGGACAGGACTCAGTAGTGCTTTCTAGCAGCGACTAGAAACAATGAATGAATATAGGCTGAACAGCACCCTAGGTCGTGTTAACAGGAGCGTAGCCAGGAGGCTGAGAGACAGAGCCCTGAGCAATCAACCCAGCCTGATTTGGAGCCGACCCTGCTTGGAGCAGGATGTTGGACTGGAGACCTCGCAAGCCTTTCCAACCATGGTGGTTTTGCAATTCAGGACTTTCAGTTCTGCTGTGGAGCGAAACAAGAGCTCCTCAGGTTGATAAGCACAGCGTGATATATATCGTGGCTTGTTGCTGTACTAAACTCTGCTTTCTTTAGCGGTGGAACTCAGCCTGATAAGTAAGTTTACATAACTTTACCTTAGATACAAATACTAGCGTCACAGTGTTTAGTTATCACAGACCTCAACTGACAAAAAGGGTGTCTCCCAACCAGTAAAAGATGGCAAAAGATCATCGTTAAAATGCTGAGAATCGACTTCAGGAGCAATAAAAGTTCTAACGTGCTCCAAAGACTACGTACCATCCTGGTAACGCAGCGTCCCACACCTTCATTCAGGCTTCAGGTGTCGGTGAGTTAATTATGACTGAGGAAAAGGAGTGCTGAGCTTCAGATAGCTCCCAGACTAATGAACTGCATGTACTGCGCCAGCAGTTACCAGCAGTGCTTAATAGTACTGTTCATTGACTCCTTGGTATTTTGGATGGTGATGTTCCCCTCCCTGGAAACACCTGAACTTTCCAAAATCAGCTTGCTGAAGGAAGGATGGTTTTCGCTATTCTCAGCGTCAAGACTTTGAATCCAGGACCCTCTCTCTAACAACATGATCTAGTTAGTCTTCCTGCACTGTATACTCCTGCTGTGATAGGATTGCCTTAGCTTTTAAACACTGGCAGATAGCGTCTCAGAAAGACTCCAAGAACATTTTTGGATTTGTATCCACAATAGTGGGTGCAAATCAATAAATTGGGGATACTTTCAGCCTATATTCATTTCCAGGTTCAATAGATAAGATTGACAGAGATACCTTATTTCTGACATGCCGGGGATAGTCTAAGAACGTACCATAGCTGTGTATCCAGTGATAAAAATCAGCAAAAAACAATCTAATGAGTCTAGGAGGCATTCTGAAAGCCATTTTTTGGTGTATTTACAGTGGGAGGTTGATGTTGTTATTATTTAGTAGTCACATGGACTTATGTGACATGTTGGCAGTTAAGATGCCCTAAAGATTATAAAGACTTGCCTAGAACTGCTAGCAAACGCAAGGCATTGTGAGGCTTAAAGAAATGAGCATGCCAGCAAAAACAAAATCCTTTTTAAGTTCTTCAGCTTAACAAAAACAGCTGCGTGAGTAGCCCATGGGAGGGTCTCACATGTATGCTGAACGTGGCAGAAGCTGAGCTAAATTAATGCTTCTGTCTCTGATTTCATCAGGATCCTTCACAGACACATAACCTATACCGTCCATTTTCAACTTCATTCTTATGCTCCTACGCTACAGTACATCAGTGGAGTGCTCATACCTAGAAATACACATCACCAGAGCATATGTTTTCTCTGATATATTGCACCAAACACCGTATCTTGAACGTGCACAATCTTCTTCTGCAGCAGGGAAAATCATAACTAAATCATAATTAAAAATAAGAGATTATTTAGCAATATCACGTGTATTTAGATGTGGCTATAAGAGATAACAGCGTTAGAAAGGCTCACTGACCTTTTAAAAAATAGTACACTTCTATTTTTATTGGATGAAGCCTTTTCTGGCACAAGGATACAGAAATTCAGCCAAACCTTTTAAAATGCATCAGTGTGAGGCTACTTCTGAGGAATGGGAGAATAGCTTGGAGTCTTATCTCCGTCTCCCTCATGTAAGCTTACATCAGTGAATGAGCTACACTAATTATTTAGTTTTTCTTGTTAAGCTCCCAGTATATTTAGTATTTTGTCTGCTGAAACTTTAGAAGCTATATTTCCCAAACCACGTTTATACAATTGTGCGTGTCTAACTTGCGTGAGTGAGCATTGCCGCCGTACTTACAGTGCAGGCAGCTGCACCCGTTGACTGAGCTCCCGCACGGCGTGTGGTTGCAGTACCTTGCATGTCATGATTTTCGCTTTGTACCAGGCTAGGGGATTTGTATCTGGGAAGCGACGAGAACTCAGAAGAAGTTTTTACTTTTGCTTTGATATTTTCAGCATCTCTTTTTGTAAGTGCTTTATTTTATGCATGTTCTCCTCTATTCGTACCTCAGAGAAGTTACGACTGAATCCCTCCGAGCCACCTTTATCTTAGAACATTTGTTGCTGATACGCCACCGCTGCTGTGAACGGCTGGTCTTACAATTAAGAGAAAGACTCTTATAAGACAAGGGTTAAACCTCATCTCAGCCTTTTGATGCGACCCCGGGGTTATTTCCACAGTGTCTACAGTAGGCCAGTCTGTAGGAGGAGACAGAAATTCCCTGTTTCTTCTGGTCTTGGTCCCTTTTTAGAGTGTGAGCTATCTGGGGGCAGAAACTTTTATTATATTGCATACTGTATTTAGCACCATAAACTCTTGATCCAGAGCCCAAAGTCCAAGCGCATAAGCTGAAAGAATCAGAAAGAATTTAGTTTACAGAATCTGGAAAAGATTTCCTTCTTTCACTTGCAATAAACAGGAGAGCTGTCTGTATTTAGAGCCCATGCAGTATTCAACAGGAGAGAGCTACAAGAAGAAATAAACATGGATCCCACAACAAGATAGTCCACTCTTTAATGCAGCTGTACTTTTGATGAACTACCGGTGGGGTTTTTTGAGATCGTCTTAGAGATATGTGGGATACGTTCTTCCTTCGAAATTTAAGTCGTAGCAGTTGTTTCACAGATTCACAAAACAGTTGAGGTTGGAAGGCACCTCTGGAGATCGTCTAGTCCAGCCCCCTGCTCAAAGCAGGGTCAACTGCAGCAGGTTGCTCAGGGCTGTGTCCAGTCAGGTTTCGACTGTCTCTCTGTCTCTAAAGATGGAGAGTCAATGTATTCCACTAAATGTATTCGGGCATATCATGATAAATTTCTTACAGAAAAATCGTCTACATGTGAAGTGTTATACAATTACAAAAATTGTATTATTTGATTTTCTATCAATAATTTAACTGCCTGTAGTTTTAATTTCACACACTATCAAACCCTTTACAACACACACAGAACCTGCGTCTTACTATTGCACATATAAGAAAAAATGCTTTAAAAGTATGTTTATACAACAATATAAGTTGTTTAAGGTCATTCTTTTAAGAAAATAAAAATTATAGATGTCTTTACACATTTAACTCTTGCCTTAATTAAATGCTCAGTGCTGCGCGATGAGCTAATGCCTTCCTCGTGGACACAAAGACCCACCACACCAACGCGAGCTGCTGCGACTCTCAGAGGAGAGGATTGCTTTCCTGGTGACAGCTAGTGAATCCTATTTATGTTTGGAGAAGGAGACTAGGACAACATCCCAGTCCACCTCCCAGTCACAAGGGGGATGGGAAGGACCTGTCAGTGTTAACTAACAGCCTGGCAAAACGAGGGAGAACCTGAGCATTTTTGTGCTGTTTCGGGATATCTGAGACTCCCCTCGATTTCAACAGGCACCAGAACAGGATTGAATGCCGCATGCTGGAGGACTTTAGGTTTTGCTGAGTCAGCACTAGAGAAGATGGTTTTTCACTGCCTTCTGCACGTGTTTGAGGGTCAGAATATATTTCCCCTATTATTGATGGAAGACTCATTTGTTTACTTCTCACATCCCATCCTCTCTGAGAGCAACTGAGGATTTTCAGCATTGCTGCTGTTCCACTAGGAGAAAGTTTCATTTCAAAATTCCTTTTTTCACTGATCAAAGTTATGCTATATTGACTCTTTCACTCACACCCCTGAATACAAATTCTACAGGCATACTGTTTTGTGAAACTAAAACTAGTGAAAATCTCTTGGCTAACCCACATCTGCATCAGCATGCTCTTGAAGGCTGTACATATTCAGATAGAAATCTCTCCTGACCCAAGTGCCTTTCTCATGATTGCAATAGAAGTATGATGAAAGACATATGCATGAATAATTATGTTCTTATCTGAACAAGAAAGCAGGATAACCAATCGCTGCCATAATTGTAGAGTGGCAGGTCTTTGTCATGTTAAAACAAACAGCAACAACAAAGAAAAATCCCCCATGCACCGCACACATTGATCCTTCGGATCATTTGCCTTGAAAAATTTATTAATATCAAGTATGACCACAACAGTTTCCTATAAATATACATCATATAAATGCCTAGTTTTATAGAGTTCATGAATTGGGCAATGGGTTTTCATTACTCAAAATCACAGCTGTCAAAGAACAGCAAATGGATAAAGACATTGCTGAGCACGGGGTTTTGCTACTGATGATGATCTGTGCTGCAACTGAAGGTGAAACATGGTTAGACAAGTCTACGGCAGCTTGAAACTATTTAAGATCACTGAAAAAGCACTGGAGATTTTTCAGCATGGATTTCAGCCTTTCGCTCATCAAGGTTACACAGAGATAAAAAGCTAGCGTATGCTGCAGTCACTTCATGGTCTGAGAACAGTTACTGTTGCCCTGTAGTGGCCAGATTACAGCCAGCACCCATACAGCCTGGGACAGTAAAACGAATAAATGCTAGAGCCAAGATGTTATCATCTTAAAGTAGGGGAATTAAAACATTTCCCTAAGCACCATCTCTGTAGAACATCTGTATTACCATGAGTTATCAACACAGAATATGACCTTGGAAGGTAACCACAGTCCAAGTTTATGAAACTTATGTTACAGCTACACATAGGGCTGCAGCAGAGATGTCAGACATAATATTTAAGTCTCATATAAAGCATAGCTGTTTTTAGAGATGTGATAAATGTCTCAGTGTTGTGAATATCTTTCTTCCCCACTGAATCCATAAGAACAGGGATTAAAATACTTCTCCTACTAAAAGCTTTAAGTACAGTGTTAGGCACGCACTACTTGAAAAATGCACTTCCACTACATTTAGCCCAACATAAAGAATTCAAAAAACAAGTGTAAGTAGGCTGTTGATTGTCCAGATGAGTAGAAATAGCAAAGACGCTTTGGCACTAGACACTACTGAAATAACAGCGAGTGCTCTCAGAGTAGCGATACGCTGTGCCAAAGCCCGCTCAGCCGATGGGGAATGCATCAAGACAAGGGGGCGCATAGGCTGCTAGTGTGATAGTTACATCTGAAGAACAGGTGAACCTTTACACATTTCTAACTGCACAAAATAACCTGGCCAGTGATTATGGTTCTGAAATGCCTGCACAAAGCTAAAATACTTTCAGCAGATACTGTTTTATGTGAACAATTGAAGAGCCACACAAGGAATTGTGGAAAGAAATTAAAATTTTCTTGGCCAGCACCTTTGCCACAGAAGTTGAGGTTGTGCAGTGGTTAACTGTCTTGTGATGTTCTCAGCAAAGCGGATCTTTCTGCACTTCTAAAATAGACTCATAGAAGCTTGGTATCTCCATTTAACTTTTTTTTTTTTTTGAAAAGATATTTTTCAGGTCAAACAGAACAACATTACTCAAGGTGGCAGTGGCAACAACCCTTTCCAGTGATAAATTCAGGTCCTTTGTGTTTAGCCTGATTAAACCAACAGTGAAGAGCTATAAATGCCAAAAGGGAACCCCTCTGCCTGTGTGTGTTGGGGGGGGGGGGGGCGGGGAGGTGGTATAATTTAACCATAACTTTATGCTAACAGGAGTTTCAAGATCAAAAGGCAAGGATCAGTTTGTTGATACTCAGCTGGACTGGATTTGTAGGTCAGGATTACCAGAGGTACTCTAAGGGGATAGGAAATGGAAGAGCACACAAAAATAGGGAAGTCTAAAACACAACATGAATAATATTTTCTTCCTGAATGAAAAAAATGGAGATGACTTCTGTAGTGAGGTTAAGGAGCTTTAAGTGGATCTTTGCGTTTTAGAACTTGACACTTTGTTGTTGTTGTAATTCTATTTACAGAAGTGTACTAATGCCATCATTTTATCTTCCAAATTAAAATATTTATCAGAACAGCATTCATACCTCACTGGTTTGAGTCAAAAAAAGAATTCATTTTCTTATGCAGTTTGCTCATTGATCTGGTCCACAGTAGGGTTTAGAAAATGGTTAAAGAATCTTATGCAAGTGAGACATGTTGCAATCTATATGCAAAGAGTTAAGGAAAAGGTGCAAGTGGCACTTAAATATGTATCACAGCTTCTGAATTTCATAGAGTCGATAGTATTATGATGTACTGCCAAGGGCTTTCCTTTAGCTCTTTCCATCAGATCTAGCAGGTGGGTCTGTTAGGGTATGGTCTAATACCAAAAGAAATTGATGTTTCCTCAGGCATTTTCTGCACTGCCTATGAGAAGCAGTGGAAGCCATGCTGTTGGCAGGTCTCGAAAGGTTTGGAGTACAGGCTGCTTCTGCAGAATTGTGATCATGTGTTTAAGATGCTTAAACATTAGAGCAGACTGGAATGAACATTGAGAAACTCTATTCAAACACACCGATTCACGTCTCCCTTGGCAATTCTTTTTCACTGTGTCCTGCTTTTATTTGCCGTTTGTGAACCCGCATGTGAACAGAAGTCACCTTGCATAGCTATTTGGGAATGGCTGCTTCCAAATGGAACACGTGAACACAGATTCCTATGAAAGTCTAGGTTTTAAAGAATTTTCATTTTTATTAATCACTATTCATCATTTTGTCTAAAAATGTCTTTCTTATTCATTCAGAGGAAGAAAAACTCATGTTAAGTGGTGATACCTCAGAGCATGAACAGTGACCAGCTCTGCAAACCACCTCAGGCAGAAGGTAAAGCTTTTGTATATCTGCAGGACATACGTGCAGCTGACTGCCTTAAATACTGAAATAGCTTTTTTCATAGTTTTTCCACCAGCGCATAAGTTATCAACCAAGGGAAAAGAGATTTAGATTGAACAAAAGAACAGTGAAAAGTGGATCTGAAGTCTTTATCCAGTCCCTATATGTGCAAGGCTCAATGTGGAAGGAGTTAACTTCACTGAAAAGACTAATAAGGCACAAAGTCACCTGTCCAAGTATCAGAGTTGAGGATGGTAAGTCACCAGTGACAGGTTCATCTAAGATGGAGCTTTGGATAGGCAGGAACACACTAGCATGAACTGTTTCGCCAAAATAAACTGAAGGTTTTAATACTGTTTATACCTCTCGACCACTTCCCCCCCACCAAAACAAACCACCCCACAAAAATCCCAAAGAGGCTTCACTGAAAGAAATTCAGCAAAATAAGTAAAATGAAATTGAACAAAAGAGTTTAAGAAACTATTTTTCCCCCCGAATCTGGGATTGCAGCCCAGTATCACACTGAGAATTAGATAATTGGTCAAAAACGTGCTTCCTGCAGCTTTTAAGTTACAGGAATTTCCTCAAATCTTTTCCATTTTCAATTGCCGTGGTAAGTTATAAAAACTTAGCTGGTAGAGGAACATGATGTGACATGATATTAAAACTACTTGTGTAACACAAAAAGCCAGAACAAAGGTATGCCATCCCTGAGAGTCTCTAAGATAGTGATGGGTTAATGAAAATATTTTCTTTTAAGTAGTTCAACACTGCCTGTACCTAGTGAGTATTTCACCCATAGATACTTCAAATCAAATTGCTGCGTATGAGTCATACAACCTCAAATGGCAAAGGCTTAAAAAGCTCTTAGGTCACCTAACCTCCTGCTTAAAAACTAATTTATTTTCTTAAATGGGAATATTTTTCCTTTCTCCTGTTGAAGGAATTCAACCATTTCCTTTATAAATGTTTCCTGGACTAACTTTCTGTCTAGGCAGAAGCCAAAGGCTGACTTTCTTCCCACATCATTATGGGTCTAGTAATGCCTTCACTCATTGCTCAAAGTCACTTATCAGCAGTGTCATGGAGGACAGCAGAAGGGAGTCCTATGGGTATGAGGATTTGCAATTGTTAGGAATATAACGAGTTCCCACCTGCCTGGCAGCACACTCCTGTATCACTTTTGTGATCATAACATTTTATGGGATACTCTGAAATATCCTGATCCAGAAAAGTGTTGCTGCTTTTTAAAGCCAGTTTAAAAAAAATAGTAAAAGTTAAAAAGAAGTCTCTTCTGCTAGGACCTCTGATTTTCTCTTCAGAGATTTCTAGATACTTGGGTTATGAGCACAGTTTGCTCTGCTGCCAGCTAATGGCTGAAAATGCCTACTTAGTGCATAAGGAAGAGAAGTCTGTTGAAAGTATATCCAAACCCAGCTAAGAACCTATGAATGATCTTTGCAAGCAGGTCAGGGTAGATTGCCTTTAGTTACAAAGGAGGCCCATGCAGATTTTTTGCAGACCATTTGCAATCATTTAAGGACTGTAGCACACATCCTTCTCCCTGTTTCTTGGGAAGTATCCTACAGAACTACAGCTGGGGTTGGCAGGAACTGCTGGAGGCCACCTGGACCACCCCACTCTGTTCAAGCAGAGTCAGCCAGAGCAGCTTGCCCAGAACCATATCCAGTTACGGTTTGAATATCTCTGAATTTGGACAGTCTGCTCCAGTGCTCGGTCACCCTCACAGTAAAGAAATGTTTCCATGTGTTCAGGTGGAACCAGACACCATCAAGAGGAGCCTTGCTATTTCTTCTTTACACTCTTCCATCAGCTATTTATACAAATTGATATCATTGCCCCCAAGCCTTCTCTTCTCCATGTTAGGCCATCCCAACTCCCTCAGCTTCTCCTCATATGCCAGAGGCTCCAATCCCTTAATTATCTTTGTGGCCCTTCACTGGACTTGCTCCAGTAGACCCATGTCTTTCTCGCGCTAGGCAGCCCAGAACAGGACACAGTACTTCAGACTTGACTTCACCAGTACAGAGGGCACCTTATTGGCCTATGTTTACTTCTTGTCCACCAGGACCCCCAGGTCCTTCTCTGGAATGTAGCTTTCCAGCCCATTGGCCCCCAGTATGGCCTAGCGAGAGAGGTTATTCCTCCTCAGGTGTGGCTCAGCTGGTTTCAGTCCACCTCATGTCTACAAAGAGGTTATAGGAAGCTGTGTCAAAAGCCTTAAGTTGATGTCGGCAACATTCACTACTCTCCCCTCATCTACTAAGCTAGTCATCTCATTGTAGAAGACTCAGGCTGTTCATCCATGATCTCCCCTTTGTACAATCCACACTCACTACACTCAACTCACCTGCCTGCACTACTTGTGTCTGAAAACATTTTCTAGGATCAATTGCTCCATCTTCTTTCCAGGGATCCAGGTGAAGCTGATGAGACTAACTGCCTACTTCCTCCTTCTTGCCCTTCAAGACAGGGGTGACATTTGCTTTCTTCCAGGCCTCAGGCACCTCTCCCAGTCACCACAGTCTATTAAAAGGCTTCAGAGTGGCCTAGCAATGACACTGGCCAGCTTCTTCAGTATTCATGGGTGCATCCCATTGGGCCCATGCACTTGGGCACATTCAGTTTGTTTACGTGCTCCCTAACCTTCTCCTCCTCCACTGAGGGAAGGTCTTCCTTGCTCTAGCCTTCTCCACTGGTCTCAGGGCCTGAGATTGCTGAGTGCTGGTCAGGCTTTCACCACCCATATGTATTAGCTCTCAGGTATTGGTAGGATTTCCAAGCCGTCTTCAGGAATTTAGATGGTCACTATAGACACCACACCAAGAGAAAAGGAGTTTACAGATCACAGGGACAGATTTGAAAAGCCTACTTGCTGCTCTTGAAAAATTAAAGATAAGTCTAAAAGCAAATATTAGTTGTTTACCTTGAAAATTTATTAGAAAAATATCCAAATCTCTAGTAAAACTCATCATTTGATCAGACATCTGAAAAAAATCAGATTTAAGTATAAACTAGTCACCTTATGTTCCTTTTACAGTAAATGGAAAGAAATAGGCACTACCAGATGGCAAATCAGGTGGACACGTGATGATTCACTAGATGATCACTAGATGATTCACCTTCAAGTCACTGTTTCTTCACACTGATTTTTAAAATGAGCAGAGTGCAATGAGACCAGACTGAAACACCTAATATTTTGATGCCCAGATTTAGATGAAGTGAGTTCCATCTCAAATCTTAAAGCTATTCAGCATGTTATTTCATTTTTCTTCAGCACACAGCAGTTTTTTGCTTTTAAGATGTTATGGCCACTCACAGCTTCATAACTCTAAAATATCTTAAGAGCCAATGTGCCAAGATAGACTTCACTGAAACTCCCACTGAGGTTGACTGCATAGAACCAGAAGTGGGTGCATCGTAGGAGAACTGATTTGTTAATGGCAGGCAACATGCATTTTAGGTTACGTTTACAATAAACTTTGGAAGGCAAATCGAGCTTAGGACTTTAGTAAGTCAGGATCAGAGCTACAGAGTTCACTGCTTCCTCCTTCCCCCAATCACCTGAAACTCAAAGACAGTGTAATAGAGAGCACAGATTAACTAAGTTATGGGCTGCTTATAATGCTGTGGGCATTCCCTTGCAGTTCAGTACAGATAACAGCAGATGGGCATAACAATCATAGGCTCACTAACATGTATAAGTTCTCACTGAAAAAGGTTCTCACAATATTTTCTAAGCAATCTATGTCCAAATGTATGCATTTCTGTTGCAAAAGTTATGGCTACTCCAAGGCAATATGGATGCAAGAACAACTTAGTACCTTCTGGTACCTCCAGTAATTATATTAGGATTTTTTTTATCTAGATTGAGCTAGAAGCAGATCATAGCAACCCATGAGCTATCCGGGGGGGAAAGATATAATCTATATTTGATTAGAAAAGTCAACTAAGCAGAGAGGAAATGGACAGCATTCTAGGCAAAACCCATTTCACCACCTTTCAGTACCCTCATACATACAGGGAGCAGAAACCTATAAAAGCCCATTATAGGTTTTTCTTCTGCAGAGACACTGATAATGTAAATCAAATAGAGAACTGCGCAGACTTTTGCACTTCTGGATTTCCCCCCCACACACACACACTACTGGAATCTAGAACTGTTAAATTAAGTTTCTGCCTCTATTCTAGGAAATAGAATCTCTCCAGGCACTGAAGTTCAATTGTCCATAGCGTTAGACTGTTGGACCAGTCCCTAGCACAGTCTTATCTGAGGCACACATGCACTTCCAAAAGTATTCCAGTCAATCTGGAAGTTAGCATCAGCCTAGGACCATTCCTAACATGGAGTTTGCTGGAAACTGTCTTATTTTGTCGGCCAAAGAGTTTAAGAGTGTAGATGCATGTTATTCCACACCTTTCGGCCCCAGACCCCAAGGTCTTCTCAAGCACTTGTAATACAGAGGTACAGATGTAACCCGCAGGCTTGACAGTTCTAAAACTCAGAGCAGCAGAACAGGGTGAGACATGGCCCCTTCCAGGTATTCAGTTGTGTGAGTGTCAAAAATGGGTCTCCTGCAGAACCACAGATGGCAGTTTAGGCTTATGGCATAAACATCTTTGGACTGCAAGGAAGGAGGTAGACCCATGGTGAAGCAGCACACCAAATAGACAGCAGACACAGCAGCATCTAACCAAAATCTGAGTAAAATAGTGTGAATTTCGAGACTCTCACTCAGTGTCGTCTGAAACTCAAAGTTATGTCACAAAGTTAGCCACTACTAGCATAACATAGGCTTACTGACGACTTACTTACCTGGTACCTCCCACCTACTCTTCATAAATGCTTTTTACAACTCTTTAACCTCTCTTCAGAGAGTGAGCTCAAATATGCATTATTAATTTAAACCATCTTCTTTGAACTAAATGGCTATCTGAATTGTAACAATAATGTTCTTCTGCTAAGGGGAAGGAGGAATCCCTTTGAAAATAACACGGGTAATATTTTGGAACTGACACTTTGAAAAAGTTATGCCCATAGATATATTCTACTGAGACTCCCATTTTTATTCCATTCTAATAAGATACAATAAAAAGATCTAATTTTAGTTTTTTCTTCAATATCTTCAACAATAAATTGCAATTATTCTCTGCTGAAAATCTCAAGGCTCTCTAAATGATTTAAAGTTACCTTTGGAAAACATGGTGAAGAAACTATTGATTACTCTCCTGTATTACAGATAGAGAAGCTTATCTGAAAAGAAATCAGTATCCAAATTTTCAGAAGTGACCCGTAATAACCAGCTCCTCTATTTTTCTTTGTTTACCATATAAACTACTAAACAGAGAACTTGTACTCCACATCTTAGAGGCAGTAAAGAAAAGCACTTTTGATTGAAATTGCAAAGCTAATTTAGGGAGGCAGTCAAAAGAAAACCCTCATTGCCAGGGGTTTGTGAAGAGTTTTAGAGAACTCATTCATGTGAGACTATTTCCATAGAAAAAGTAGCTGACGTAGATAACTTTTTTTGCAAAGTCTGAGAAAGCATTTTAATTAAATTATCTCCAAAGAGAAAAAATTCAAATTAGTGGAAGGACCTTCATTCAGAGTATATTTAAGCCCCCACTGCATTTCATATTTTGATTCTACAAAGTATAGATGTAGCCTTAGGCATACGAGCCTAGGTCTAGTCATTAAAGTTCAAATGTTTACTGACCCTGGTTTTTAATCTAGGGTATGTCTACTCAGGTTTTAAGCTTCAGTTCTGCATCTCCCTGCGTTTTGAAGTCAGATTGAATGCCAAACCATACAGATTTAGTCATCTGATGTTTATAGCAGTCAGTTATCTCACACCTCTGACTAGTTAAAAAGTTAGAAGCAAAAGTAAAGCAGATGAATTGTTGCAACGCAAAGTCTAATTCTTTCCAAATAAGTAGCACTGCTTGGAAATACACAGGACATCCAAGAAACCAAAAGGGGATCAGGAGAATTAGAATAATATCTATCTCCTGTCTTTATATAACTCAAAGGGTCAGAGCATATGAATAATACACATTTGTTCTTTACATCTTTTTCCTATCTCAAAAGGATAAGGACGCTTGAAAATAAAAGCGTGAGGTTAGCTTAGATCTGCTAGAGTCCCCATAGGACTTGGGAGAAGACTTACTACATTCTTTGGCAATCAGACAGGATTCAGTCAGGTAGCAACAAATCACATACTTCTTCCCCAGTTTGACAGAACAGAGATCAACAAGGGCAAAAGATGAGTCTCCATTCATAAACATGCTTCCAAGTATGCTCTGCTGGGACATACTGCAAGAGGCAATAAAAGAAAAAGGCCAGCAGAAAAATCATTGCTTGTTCACATAGAGGTCTTAACCATGCAGATTAGTCAAGCATACAGAAGAAAGAAGATGCAGGGCAGGCCAAGAGCATGGTGTCTGGCTGGCAGGTCATTTGCATTGTTGCCTAATGAGCTATGTGACAGCCCAGCTGTTCCTCTTCAGGACTCCCTGCTCCATTCCCAGCACACTCTTGCCAAGCCTTCCCCAGATGCAGCCACCATCAGAGGCCACCTTTGCTCTGTTGTCAAGGCCCTGGCACATGGGAGCAAGAAGGGGGCTGTATGTGTGTTAATGTTGGGAAAGTTTATTACGAGATCTACCTAGCACTCAGCCTTTATGAAAGCTGGACTACGTCCCTCAGAGCAATCTAGTGTTTTGTGAGTCGCTCATTGTAGTCGATGTTCAGGCAACACTGATTTCCCAGTCCAAGTAATTACAGGCTGACATTTGAGACTTTCCATTTATAGAAGCCAAGCTGAACCCTGTCCAGATCACACTGGATTCTGACAGTAATTTTCAAAATCAGTTTTTTAGAAAGTTATTTACACTGGTTCTTTGCTGATCTTACTCATAGGAGTTTATTCAATGGGTATAACATCTTTGTGATGGCTGTTACTCTTGGTGGTTGATATTCAGTCTAGGTCATAGAGGAAAATGCACCAAGGAGAGCAACTTGAGCATTATTTGGGTGATGTTTTTTCAAGAAAAACCCAGCTTTAAGTGGCCGCATGGAAGCACAGGTATAACACCTGGCTCAGAGCTGTCCACACACTGAAGTCCACTAACAGCCCTTCTCAGTTTCTGCTAAGCATGAGGAGCATTGATTGTATATCTCCCAAAGTGAGCCAAGTCCAGCTGAAGTTTGGACTGCAGAAAGTATTAGCAGGAGCTTCTCAGAAAATGTGGCACCCATCGCTGCCTAAAAATGGCAAAGTTCTAGCACCAAGTACTTTAAGAATCTACCATTCCTACTGAACCAGAACAACGAGGGAATTTCAGCAGTCTAATTATCACTAGCTTTCTGTCAGGTGCTTTGTTAACCTACCTCCAAACACAGGAAACAAATGGTTCAGACTCAGAGTTCTTGTTATCTCAGAGAGCTTACCATAACTATTTGGAAGAGAGTCTATTTTTAAGAGTACCTTCATTTCTCTGAAGAAAAATGGCAATTACAGAACTAATTAATCCAGGCACATTTTTGTTCTTTTCAGGAAATGGAACACTGTGTAGCTTTGTTTCTACAGATAACTTATCTTAAAAACCTGTGTCTAGACTTAAGCAGTCAGGGCAATTCTTCTATATCTGTAGGTTGCATTTACTACACTGGAAACATTTTAGAAAGGGCAGTTGTCATTCTTGACAATTAGCAACTTTTCTAAAGCAACTATCTTGCTAATTCCCTTGTTACCCCCAGACAATCAAATCCTTACATCTATGAGAAGATGGCTCCCCTGAAGCGGGCGGGGGATTCACGTCTACAACACAAGTATGCAAGAGAAATTGTGATATTTGCAGAAAGACTTTCTAATTGTTCCTTCTCTCCCTGGAGCAGAGAGGGCCAAGATTTAAAAATAGACTCCTGATGGTATAAGAACATTCATTTTCAAATTAAGCAGTTTGATCTGCAAAGGTCTCTGATGCAGCAGGTCAGACTGAGCAGAGAAGTTTTGGCAGTGGTTCTGCAGGGAAAGGAGCCTGGCAGGTGTCCAGGAGCTGTACAGAAGGAAAGCTCAGATTTATATCATCTTGGTTCACACAGCTCCAAAATAACCCACTCCCCCATCTCCCCTGACAGCTCTAACACTTGTCCATGTTGCTGCTGGCAGCAGTACTATGACCCAGGTCTCATTTCAGAGGTACCGAGCATTTCTCCTCCTCACTGTGTGGCATGCAGCAAGCTTGCAGTTCACACACGTTCAGAGAAACCAGCCAGACATGCCCTCATTCCCAGAGCTGTAACTGGTTTTCCAATGGAGAGACTCCATCTCTTGGCTAGTTATTGTAGGCCAATAGACAGTTCCTGGATGCTACTCTCAGCTGTGCCACTGCACTGCTCCATGGCACTGGACAAGTGACTTTGTCTAAGTGTTCATTTCTCTGTCTGTGTAACAGGAATAAAGATAGTTGTTCTCCGCTGGAAAACACACTGAGCTCTGGCTGAAGAAGGCTAGAGCAAAATGATTATTTAGATACATCCATGCTTTGATGTAGCTCCCAGCATCCTGTAAGCTACAACTGTCTTTTTAAAACTAATATTTTTCATGGTGACTGTTTTTTGGCTCTAAACATCCAAAATATGCATCTCAAAGGCTCAGTGGGAGTAAGAAGTGCCATAGGGAAAGTACAATGTATGAATATTTTAAAAAGGAAGTGACAGACTGCTTCCTCTGCATGAATATTGTCCAATTCACACATGCGTAGAAGAAAAACAGCTAATCTTATTACTACTAACTAAATGTAAATATATTCTCAAACTCTGCTTTATCACTCCAGCTGAGCCATGTCCATCATGTTGGTAAACAGTTTTTTCACTTGTACCAGTCAACCCACATAAAGAGGGGAAGAATTTCAGGAGTAAGCTTAGTTTTGTAAAGTAGTTAAGATGCCTTCAAATTATTCAGCTCTGCTGTTATAATCAGTTATGATGCCGCCTTACTGTTCATTCCCATCTGCCCCATAATGAAACATACATTAGAAGAACATCTCATTTATATAATGAAGTCAGAAAAATATAGTAAAAGGCAACACAGGTAATAACTCCAGATATGTAAAGATTTACACTTAAAGCCAAACAAAGAGTAAAGCTCTTTGTACTCACTTGCCTTCCAACTGACCATACAAAAACACCCTCACTGCTTGAAGCCTACATGAAGGTCATTATTAATGGTAATAATCCTAGTATCAAAGTGAGCATGGAAAACAATAGCATTTTGTGCTGTGGAGGGTAGGTAACCTACAAAATTCAATTAGTTTAATGACTTAGATGAAATCAGAACCAACAACCTTCTGTACTAGCACAATTTGAGAGTCTGCTTTTTGTTTTAAGGTAACTGGTATTAGGACAGTATGGCAATGTTTTACCAAGCAACACACAGATTAGTAACAGGTGCCTTTCCTGATACACCAGGTGGCTAGTTACCACCTCAATCCTTTGGAAAAACCTATCCAAGATGACAGACCTAAACAAGGTGACAAAAATATCAGTTTGTCCTCCCACTATTTCAGGGAGGTCACATCAACTCTTCTCACTCAAGATGGGAAGGAGGAGGAAAGTACACCTTGGAATCTGGAATTTCCACAAAAATCTAGTGGAAATCTCACATCTGACTCAGAACTAGATGCGCTAGACCAGGCATCTCCCTGGATTATTTCAGCTAAGCCATTCCCAAAGCAATAGATCAAAGGTTACCTTTTCAGTCATCTATAGTGCAAAACAAAGCCATAAACACAAGCTTCACAGGAACTTCTTGGCTCAAGAAGGATGCAGCAAGATGAACAGTGCATTGCTTTTCCTGTGACATCTAGGACACCTTTGGCTGCCTGCAGGGTCTCCACAGCTCTAGAAATAAGGTCTAAGATTAAATCCACAAGTAGATGAGTGATCCCCTGTGCAGGGAAGAGCAGCTACATCACAAAGGTTCACTTCTGCCTGTAGCATTGATATTTATAGCTGAGTATATAGATTACTTTTGATTTGCTACACTGACCTGCAGCATCAGCACTTCTCTCTGGCTCCTATGTGACTTTTGCAGCAAAATCTTCTAAAGATGACCATGTTATGAAAGATGAAGGAAAAAGAAGGGGGGAGGGAAGCAGAAAGGTTCCAGAAAAGTGAATAATACACTAGGGTCATTATAGAAGCAGAGCTCCCTGGAGGAACATATAATTTAAATCTGCTAGTATATCAATACTATTTACTGGGAGTAACAGAATTAAATCCATGCACCCTTACAGTGCTATTTTCCTAATGAGTAGCATTAAGCTCAGCTAATGGATTGCTCTCCTGTGAGCACTAATGGTCTAGTTCTCCCTGCTTTGACACTGGTGAAACCAGGAGCCATCACCACTGAAGAAAACCCAGCTATCTTCACATGAGAGTGAAGAGCACAACCAGAGCTGAAATGAACATTAACAGAAGAAAATAAGTCCAGGCTTTCCCCCCCCCCCCCACCCCTTGGGCTGAGCACAGATATTCATGCATTCAGATCCAGGATTTAATTCCTGTTTAAATTTAGGGAGGATGTCCATGATTACACAAGCAAGATCTTACCTGCCATTTGAATTACCCCAGAGCTCAAGGATGAAGTTTTTTTTACACAGACTTGAGTACACAGTTCTGCAGTCAGTTGTCTCATCAGCCAGGGCCCATTCCAGTTCCCCTGCAAGGGAGCAGGGCAGCCCAGAGTCCAGGTCACAAAGCAAGCTTGCAGCAGTAAGGCAGATTCAAGTCAAAGCCAGTCCACAGGCCCAGAGCCCACAGCCAGGCAGGACTCAAGCTGGAGACCTACACTGCTACACTATTGCTGGGGCAGGGACTTATAGCCCTAGGCTGATGCCTCAGGTGAGGCTAGTTAGGGCTGTTAAAGCCTATTAGGGCCCTCCGGGCCACGACATCTGTGTGCACTGTACGTTTCCTGCACCTTCTGATATAGTGGCTACCTTCTACACCAGCTTTGAAAGAGAAGGTGGAAAGGTTTTCTTACTATCAGCTGTAGGGATTCAAACTTTGACATTAGCCAGAAGGGCAGACACAGAAACAAAGAATGGTTGAGGTTGGAAGTGACTTCTGGAGATCACCTACTCCAACTCCCCTGCTCAAGCAGGGTCCTCTAGAGCGTATTGCCCAGGATCACATCCAGACGGGTTTTGAATATCTCCAGGGAAGGAGACTCCACTACCTCTCTGGGCAGCCTGTGCCAGGGCTCGGTCACCCTCATAGTAAAGAAGTTTCTCCTCATGTTCAGATGGGCCTTCCTGTGTTTCAGTTTGTGCCCGTTGCCTCTTGTCCTGTCACTGGGCACCATGGAGAAGAGTCTGGCCTCATCCTCTTGACACCCTCCCTTCAGACACTTGGACACATAGATCAGATCCCCGCCCCTCAGTCTTCTCTTCTCCAGGCTGAACAGGCCCAGCTCCCTCAGCCTTTCCTCGTGGGAGAGATGCTCCAGTCCCTTCATCTTCTTAGTAGCCCTTTTCTGGACTCACTCCAGTAGCTCCATGTCTCTCTTGTATTGGGGAGCCCAGACAGTCATCACACGTGAAGCACAGCACTTTGTGCGTCCACATGCCTGTGTTCCCTACCTGGAACACATCAGTCCTGAAGAAGTTCTTATTGCATTGCGGTAGATTTTGGATTCTGTATCTCCTGCCAGCAACACAGTAATGCATCAGAATAAGACCCTCCATGGTAAAGACCTGCAGACTGAGCACTGTCTTTTGCACTCAGGAATTGTTCCATTGTGTGGTGAGACTGAAGGATGACCGCAGTGCACCCCAGATGATGCTACACAACCATAAGTGGCTTTAAGCTCTTATGAAAATATAGCTTTTATATAAATATGTAGCATTATATATTTGATGGCACATAAATATAACCCTTATATTTGTATAACTGACTAGCTACAGATCAACTGTCCTTGAGTTACAGAATGATGAGCACACAATCTCTACAAAAATCTCTTGTAAATAATGTGACTTTTTATATATCCCTTCTCTGCATTTATTTTAAGAACGTTCTGCTTCATACAGAGAGGAAGGTAAATTACAATAGCGTCGTACAACCCAAATGTGAAACACAAAACGGTCAGAAAACCTTCTCTGTTGTAATGCGACAACACTAAAAGGGGATTAGCATACTTAGCAACAGTAGCTAATTATTTTCCTTATCAAAATAGCATTGTTTACTTGCTGCGGACTGCATAACAGCAGGCTGGAGCTGTGAAATTCTAAATGTCCTCGAAGAATTTCTTTACTGGAGTGTGCAGTTTTGCAGCCAAAACGAAAGAATGATCTCAGTATGATGCAGAGACCCATTCTACAGTGAATCACTTCAAAAATGCCTAGTCAGTAACACATAACGGAAAACCAGAGGTTTCTCCACCTCAGGGAAAATTTTGATTTTTTTTTTCTTCTTCCTTTGTAAGCAGTGTAATCAGAAGCCCCAAAGAGAAAAGCGCTCGCTGCAGACCTCCGCAGTTAAAGTGGGACAGCTTGGCTAAGGAGGTGGCAGGGCGGAAGACCCACCTGCGGGAAGCGCACAGCACCAGCCTGGGGGCGGACAGGAGAGCGCCTGGAAGAGCAGGCTTCCTTCCAGGAACGGGAGGCGGTAGCGAAGGCACCCGGGTAGGAATAAAGTGACACCTTAACGTAGTTACTCGTTATTATTTTATTATTGTTAAGCATTGTTATTAACCCCGCCTGGTACATTAAGGTCAAAATCTGAGTGAAGGCTCAGTTGAAGACACGAGTTGCCTTGGGTCAAGGCCACCGCAGCCGGCCAGGCAGCCCTGGTGGGAGACCAGCGAAGGAGGGTCTCCAACTCTGGTCTCTGCCAGCAGTAGAAGACCAGCGCTGAAGGCATGCACGTGTGTTCCCAAAATGGGACGATTTGGTGCTTACCGGCCCTCAGGGTGGAAGACAGACCTCAGGACCCTGGCCCAAATCCCATGGGGGCATCGCTGGTCTTATCTCTTAAAATACTCTATGAAAGAGTCAAAGACAAATGTGCGCAGTCATACACGTGTTGTTGCTCAATCCATATCACAAATAAACTCCTTTACCTTCAGTAAAGTCTTTTTTTTTAAGACGTTTTTCTAAGAAGGCAGTTTGCTCTTGTGATCAGAGAAGTATTACCTGCCAGGAAGGCCCAGGGGAGGTAAATTAGTTTTCTAGATCTCAGGTAGAAGCTCAAGCTGGTACCATTTGTAAAATTTTCATGAGGAGACTGCAGTTACCAGGCACGACACTTCTCTTCTGTGGAAAAAAGTATCTGAAAATATAAATCAAAAAATATCAAGAGTAATGATATAAGCTGGAAAAATATTAATGCATAAAAATTTGGAGGTTTTCTTGCTTTCTTCAGTGAAAATATTTTAAAAACTGAAGATGTTAGGTCCATCAAGATATGCTTTTACTGAAGCCCATTTTTCCATCCAGAATCGCTTACACAGAAAAATCTTCCTCCAGTCTTATTAGAGACATAAGAAAGAGAAGCGGATACCCTTCCAAAGACAAAACGAATAGAAGGAGAAGGAAAAAAAGTCATTCCATACTATTACAAAGAAAAAAATTGTGTTTGTTAGTTGAACTCTGCCAGCAAAAATCCAAGCACAGGCTCTCAGGATGGAGAAATCTGGCACGTTGCACAGCCAATGCCAACCTGAACTTGTATAGCCAGAAAGATCAACTGTAACCATTACAGATCATCAAAAATATGTGGTTTTTAAGCCTGCTCTAGGCATCAAATGCTACATATAGGCTATACTGCTGTGGGTAATTTTTTTTTGGTCATTCTTTTGATTTTTTGCTGTTCCTGTGCCCCCAAATGTCTTTCTGATTAAACTTTTCTTGCCATCTGTGATTTCCTGTGTCTTGCTTTGGCATTCCATTATAAACTATAATTAATGAGGGTATGCTCCTTCTGCATTTGTTTTCTTGATGCTGAACATTTTTGTCTCTTTTCTTGCAAGGCTCTAGTCCTTTTTCTAAGAACTCTGCATAGCAACAGCTAACTTGCCTTCTGTTCAGTTTCCAGCTATTGAATGATCACTAATATAAAAAACACAAGGCAATTTATTGTTTTTGCAATCCACAAGTACGCCTATGAAAGTAATGGAATAAGGCATGCAATTAAACTTATGTTCATGAGGAGAGGTTTTCTTGTGCAAAAGGAAACACTTTATTCATTTTCCTTGTCCGCTTTTGGTTTGCTGTCCCGCTCAATTATTTATCTCTTCTCCACCCCAGTGCACAGTCTACATGCAAACAAAATTTGAGGCGTGCAAACAAAGTAAATCACAATGTGCAAAGGTAAGTAACGTAGGTTTCACTACTGACTCTCTTGTTATTAGGTACCATTTAGCCACTATCAAAAATAATATTAACATAAATAGATATCTTAAGGAAGTGGTAATAAGGAAAGCTGAATATACCTGATGCTTTGATTCATCATATTGGGCCTGTATTTAAGACTCTAGTTGTTTATACTAGTGCTTTACTGCCTACTAGTATGTTTTTTCCAGTGGATTTTATAAAAAGTATACAGCAACAGTGTGCTTTTTATAAATGTGTTTTCTGACGGTGGGGACACTCTGCTGTTACTGTGCGGAGAGTATGGTTTGGCTGGTTGGCTTAACAAAGTGCTAACATACCATAACACAGTTGCACTCAACATAAGATTTATCTTTCACTACTATGTGCAAGAATTCCACAGAAATCCATTAAAAAGCAAGAAGCTGCCCAAACTCAGTCTTCACCTATTTACCACACGGACAAATGAATTAGTAGCACATAAAACCTCTAAAAAATTAATTTAGTTGTTGCAAAGATTTAATGTAGTGCAAAAAACTATGTTGCTTACTATTTAAGATCTCTATTCAACAAAAATCCAGACTCCTTTCACCATTGAGACCATGTATCTTGGTTGCCATTAAGAAAGTGAGCAGGATTTAAGGACCAAATCTACCCAGCACTTTCACTCTACCTTTTGATACATCCCTTAAGTTCACAGCCATAAGAAAAATTACAGCAGTTAGGATATAAAACACAGCCTATCTCTGTTCCTCAGAAAATTTATTATTAAGGGGGTTTACTTTTGTCCAGTCTCAAAGCTTCCATTCAAAGTGCAGCTGTAGAAGTTTCCACTATAGGAAATTGCCCGAGCCCTGTGGTTGGGACATGTATGGTGGCTAGAGGGGGCAGCTAGAGGGGCTATAGGGGGACTGTTCAGTTAGGGCAAGCACTTTGGGGAATGGAGGTTCTTCAACACCTCAGCGATACCACCTGGGAGGTTTTCATGCCGAAAGGCTGCATCACATTCTTTTCCGGACATTTCCGCACGAGCTCAAAATGAAACCCGGAGTAGACCAGTCCTCTGACACAGCGGAGCCGCTTTTCCTTACTCTTGTTTTCCAGCCTTACGATGATGAAGGAGACGTGCCTGTAGGCATGCGCAGAGCCTGAACTTGAAGCAGAAATGTCTGACACAAAGTCGAGCCCACGTAACCTCAAAGAGGCTGTTGGCACCTCTCATTGTGGCAACGTCAGCATTAGGACTTATGGAAATGTTGAATTTTAAGTGCCAGCTTTCTCCTTGCATATATTTTTGCTACAAGAAGATATACAGTGTGTATTTCACAGATATCTCAAAATATTTTATGCTTAATGTTCAAAAATGTATTCAGGTATTTTTAGCATCGCGTTGCTGCTTTTCCTTCTGGGGGAGGGATAATATCCAAGATTTAACGACCAATATGCAAGAGACCCAGAGACAGCAGTAATTCTTGGGGTTCGGCTGACATTTGTGAACCTCTTGAGCTCAGCTGCTTTCATGGTTTATGACATGTGCAGAACCACTTGAGGGAATTAATAACCCGCTGCCTGTCTAGAATGAGAAATCTCCTGTCTTCAATGTAAATATAACATCTGCCCATCTCTCCTTTCTACTTCTTCTAACCTTTTTCTTTCTGTGTGATTGGGGGGCTAGATGAGGTTTTTCAGTTTTAATCAGGAGAAGAGGAATTATGGAGTACTTGAAAATTAATCCTAATAATAATCTAATTATAGGCTCTTGAGTTCTGTTTTAGAATGAAATTCAAAATTATTGACTGACACGGGATAGATATAAAATGCTCCACTTCATGTAGAGCCATGAGACCAGCTTCTGCGCTAAGAAATCTTGGTGGAGCTCCCATAGGAATCAGTGTGACTTGTACAGAAGACGCAGAATGTGGCCATATCTGCTGGATACTTACAACGCTAATTAATCCTTCCACTGTTGTCTGAAGTGCTTCAAATGACGATGGACTTGCACCTGAACTGATGTTGTGAGAAGCCAGCTAGGAAATAGTTGATCCGTTTCCATGAGATGCACATCATGCCTCTCCCCCGGGACCTCAGGGATTGTTTTCCTAAAGAGTAAAAGCAGGTGATTTAGCCCTATCTCACACAAATATTTAGTAGTAAATATATGTTAAAGGTCATAAATCCCCAGATATAGACACATGTGCATCTTAGCTCTGACCAGATGCATCCAAGAGGACAAAGTAGCCAAAAATCATCAACAGCCATCTCAGAGTGGTATTCCTGTCATCACAGTACTGAAAAGCTTCCTTGGGGCTACCACAATAGTAATGTAATTTTGACAAATCCCAGTTTAGGACAGGAGACACAGTTTGAAGTAACTTTAAAAGGCTGCACTCTCATACACTTTGGTTGAGACACTCAGAATTTATTCCCCACATTGGAATTGAGGCAGGGCTACAGGGCTGCCAAGGCAAGGGTCGAAATGGGCCCAGGGAACTTATTATTCACATGAAATGAGAAAGAACTGTCTCCTGAAGTGGCCTCTAGGCAATTCGGCATAAAAGCTTGCACGTGGCAGTCTAGCCTTACAGTGACCCTTTAACCTCCCTGTTTCTGGGAAATCTTCCCTTGAACGTGCCCTGAAATCCCTAGAAAGCGTAGTCTACGGTTCCTGTTGAGTCTTGTCCTTTGCTTGGGTCTGTCGCTTTGACAGAGCCGGCCCTTCTCCGAGGAGGCAGCTCTGCGGCAGCAACAGCGCTCCAGCAACCAGCGCACTCCTTCCCGCACAAGCATAGCACGAAACACTTCAGTTAGGAAGGCAAAGCAAGGAAAGAAAACCAAGAATCCAGGCAACTATGGACCAAACTCCCTTGGCTGTCCAGCAAAACAGCTCCTCACTGAAATAAGAGAAGAAATGGTTTTTGGGGGGAAAAAAAAAAGGTTAGCTGAAAACCACAAAAGAGTGGACTTTTTAGAAATCTTTTTGAGCAGCTTGTGTCTGTTTGTCAGCAAAGCCCTGCAAAATTACATTGCCTATTCTCCCTCTTCCTTTAAATACATATTTAAAATAGCTCTGAGGGAACTGAATCGCTCAGATATCCACAACCACCAATTGAACTAGCAGCAGGTTATACTCCCTACTAAAGGCAGTGGAAAGTGAGGTGTGAGATAACAGCAAACGACCCAGGGACCTCCAACAGCATTAGCCAAATTAGCCCAGAGTGGCTATCAACCACCTCCAACTTCTCTTCACTTTCCAAAGATGTTTTGATCCTAATCCAAAGGACTTAATCCAAATTTCCAGAGATCTTTCTGTGCCCCTAGTGGGTACATATGACAATTCTGCCTTAGAAGAGGGGATCCATCTACATCTCAAATGGTACTGTTTGCAAGCAGAGGGACAGATTTTGAGTAAAAAATGGCCTGATCTTCACTGATCCAGGGCAACAACCCAGCAGTTAGTGCCATATGGTTAGCCGACACGGTACTGAGCATAACCTGTCCTTAACCAAAAGTGAGAGCAGATCCACGTCTGGCAGGTGAGATCAGACTCGTGTTCCCTTAAGAAGTACAGCTAATGTAGTCCAAATCCTTGACGCGTGTGCTCAGGTGATAGGGTGTTGCAGACATTTCTAGTAATGACGTTCATCATAGGGCTGAATCTAAAGCAGGGAGAATCACTAATGCTCATCCCAGCTCCTGAACCGTCTATTTTTCTTTTACAATTGGTTGCTAAAACTGGCGCTAGACACTGAAACCAATGAATCAAAGATAATGAGTCTGACATGTCAGCTAGCAAAACACTGGGAAGCTTTAGCAAAGACACCCTTGGTTCCATGCCATTGCCTTCCTCAGATTCGGAGTTTGAATTTTATTGTTTTGTTGCTATAGACTTTTTCACAGATGAATAGTCGCATTGCTTCCAATAAAAGCTTTTCTTTGTGGCTTTTTCATCCTCACAGCACTTTCTGACACAAGATGCTCCAAGGGTATGTTAAGAGCTAGTAGGAGCAAGGAGTCTTGGAAATAGGTTTAGCTCAGCGTAGTATATATACGGGCATGGGTATGTGACTCTAATTATACTGAATATATGTAAACCAATTAATAACGAACAAAGAAAAAAAGTGTGAGCTACAGCCATAGCTCTGAAAGTCTGCTGTGTAGATTCTCCCATGGGAAAATTCAGCTTTTCTCTTCTCATCTGGTCCCTGGAGAATTTTACCCCTCCAGGCCCCTAATTAGACACCTTTTCTTTGGAGATCCTCTTGTCTGACCAGCCCAGTTGCACGGCCTCTTAAAAGCACGGGCAAATGAAGCAGTTTAGAGCACAGACATTTGCTCAATTTTTTAACAGGGATCAGCTCAAGCCCAAGAATCAGCCAAAGCCGGAATCACAGAGCTTAGACCCAACTGTTGGCCGAATACCACCTTATACCACCTTGGCTATCACAGAGGATCTCACCACCTACTGTTAAGGGATTGGACTTGTATGTCGTACATTGAAAGTATTTCATGCCTCTACTCCAATCAAGATGGAAATCTCAAACATCTTTTTTCCCTTTCAGTTTTGGATTCATCTGAACTCCTAATTCAAATAAAAACCAAAGTATTTTCAGGCTGTTGCATCCTCTTTGGAAGTTAAGCTTCTTGTTTATTTGCATTTTAATTTGAGGCTGAAAATGGTATTATTTTCATCAGGAAAAAAAAATGTTCTAAATATTTCATGCATTTTAAACAAGTTTTTCAGCTGAGTCAGTTCCTTCATAAGTATATTTATATTAATAAGCAAGTTATGTTTGCCTTAAATGTCACCAAAAATATATACTAATAACATCCATCCCACTGCGTGACTCAAACTTTATTTGCCATTTGCTGCTAGGAAAGATGGTTCAGCTGCTTAGCCGCTAAGCCGGAACTCAAGGAGGCCGGTTCAGTTGTCTCCTCTGCCATGTCCCTCCTATATTATCTTCACTAACACACATGCGTGCTCTTTTAAATGCAATATTAAACAGCTCAAAGCCCATATTTTGCTTATATAACCATACACATTTTGTTTAGTGTATGGTCACTGTAAAGGACTGGTTTAAACATGTTCTTCCTTGTCTTATCCTTCTGTAGTTTCTTTGGCTTTCTCATATGCTGTCTTTTTTTGGGGGGTGGGGAGCGGAGTACCACATTTGACATTTCTTTGTTTCACTTTGGAACTAAAGGGCAGGAACTCAGTCAGGCGCTGTTCTTGAGCAATTTCTTTCCACAGAAAAATAAATCAAGTTTTTATCAACTCCTGATGACACAGGTCATACAGTTTCCTGCATTTCACTAGAAACCAAGTAGCTAGCAAGACACAAGGATTTGAAATGGTAAACAGATGCAGCGACTGCCATCCCACTCAGCTACCACACATCTGGAGTCAGTTTTCCAGGCTAAGAAGCCCTTTGAAAAGAGAGTTTTGGCAGAGTGTGAAACCATGAGTCACAGATCCGAGTTCTGCTCGTATTAGATGGCTCATATATGCCACAGCTGTTTTTAACAGGGCAAACAGACAAGCAACACTAACCAAAAAACCGCCAGCTATTTCTAAAACGGCGTTGGACTGGTTTATGAAGGAGTTACATACACTGTCGGTGCCTGCAACGTCACGGCCCTAAACTCTTCCCAGCACTTTTCTCCCAGCCTTGTCTCTGTATTTGTTGTTTACCAAAAATTTGATTTTTTTGTTTTTTCACTTGCATTTTTCCCGAATACAGGGAACTCGGACGAAGGCCGGAGCAGTCGAAGGTTGCATCACGGGAAGCGGAGCTATGCCCCTGAGCTCACACCTGCCTTGGAGGGCAGAAGGGGCTTCGCCACCGCAGGAGCTGCTCGTGGTGCTGAGCTCCCTCCAAGTCCGTGCTGTGCTGTGAGACACGGGAAGAGATATTGAGAAGAATTACGCTATGGCCAAGAAAATCATTACCTTCATTACCACTGGATTAAAGTACCTGGCTAATAATAGAAGCAATTACCCGTACGTTGCTTTCACAAGCTCGCTGAAGAGCTCTTTATCCTTGTTAGCATGTAGGACCACACAACAGTCGCCTTCAATTTGCTACCAATTTCGGAATAAAATAGTTCGTTTGGCTATATTTACCTAATTAGGATTTATTCAAGAAGCTAAAACCTAGCATATGGCATGTGTTCCTCACTATTTAGTATGCAAAATCATTATGTTCTTCTGTGGCTCCTCGCAGCATTCCAGGAAAGAGAAAGTAAACAGAAAAGTATTAAGGGCTATTTTGCATGTGTTAATATCTGTGGTTAGGTTTTCTAATTAGCAGCAATAATACTAAGTAACTCAATATCCAGAATGAGTTCACGGCTATGGGAGGTAGCATCTTACCCCTCCTAAGCTTTCCTGCATTGAAACAAACCACTCTTGGCCTTCTCTCAGTTTGTCGTTTGATGGTAGGGCCACTCGAACCCCCTCTCATCCCTCACACGGGGTGACAGCGCCATAACTGCTAGGCTATAAACTTAAGTCCTGTCTGTGGTTTGGAGACTGCTAAATCAAACAAAGCTGAGCAGCTCCAGCTGGAGGAAGACGGAGAAGGACCCGTGCCAGAATATCAGCTTTGTATACACATAATGTCCTGTGACGCTGGAGATGTAGGTTCAGTGCACAGTTTAAAAAAGACAGTTGAACCTGGACCTCGCTCGTTTCCAGCCGGTCCCCCGACCTCAGTGCTGCTCTGTGCCACTCCTCAGCACCGTCTGCACGTGTAAGTGGTGGGGACCTGTTCTTGTGCTCAAGATACTTCATCCAGTGTCTTTTTTTCAATGCCCTTTTTTTCTAAACGAATAGATGCCTCCAGAAAGCATTTATTGATCAGTAGTCATCTAACTAAAACTATTTTGACAGAAACTTCCCAAGGAGCTCACACTGAGCAGGACAGAAGTGCATGTGTTATGAGCAAGTAGCAAAAAAACACGCTTTTATGGAAATACCCATTTAAATTGAAAATATATTCTGTTGGAGAACAACAGATAGCTTTAATGCCATATGAAAAAAGGAGGGCTATGCTAGGACTTTGAAAGCGAGAAATATATAGAACCTGGAGTTTAAAAATAAACTAATTTTAAAACTAAATTTAAAAATAAAATAAACTCGTTTATTGGTCCAGTTCTTTTAACTCGTTCACTGCACTATCATGTGTAGAGGAGAGGTAAGTAAACAAAGGGCAAAGAGAAAACTAGGTAAAGTTTTAAAGCCCTGAGAAAACAATGCGAAATGCAAGGAACTGGAACACAAGATTATCAGCTGAATTGTGTGTTTTTAGGAGAGCTGGGGAAGCCTGAGGGGAAGTCAAAGCCTGAATGGGTTGATAAAACTTCCTGCAAGATGGTTTATGTACAGACCACTCTTCTGTTCCAACATGAAATACCTCCTCCTGGCTTTGACTACCTGTTTGTGAAGAACAACCGTCTGATGTCAGCTATAGTGCTTTAGATGAAGAAAGATCATTAGAGAAGAAAGGTCATCTGATACCAGCTATAGCACCAGACAGAGCACATTTTTCAAACCACATTTCAGGGGAGAAGAGCATTTTTAATGACTCTAACGAAAGCAATACAAAGTCAATACACCGCACTCTTTGAATCCCCATCCTCACGACAGTGTGGCCAGGACATCCAAACGTGGTTCCCTTCACACCAGAGATCTCTAAGGCAGAGAGGTTCTCCAGTGGGAAAAATCTTCAGCAGGGAACATCCCTGGGTGAAAGATGTATGCCTCACAGCTGGGACGGGAGCAGCTCCACGAACCAGGCAGGACCCTAACCCACGTTGACACAGTTTAGGACACACAACAGTAGTTTCTTCAGTTAAGTGCTTTCCCTCTGATCTATTAATAGATCCAAAGTAATGCTTTTCTTATATCCTGATCTCCTCTAGACCGGCTCAAAATGTATATCTCAGTAGGACTGCTAAGTGAAACGTGTGGTTTTGAGTTTTAGGAAGTGTAAATTCAGTTGCAATGCAACACTAGGTAAACATTTCACTCTCTCCACCTGCCCCTGCTGAAGCCACATCAGCACTTCCACGTTTGACGTTAGTCTCCCTGCCAGTATCGCACGTGTCAGTCTGACCTTGAAGTTACCTAGCTCCTCCATCTAAAGGAAGGGCACCCACACTCTACCCATCTAAATGGCAATCCCCCCAAATATCGATGCTGCTTGTAGCTGCTGCGGTCTCAAAAGAATAAAATACCTAGGCAGAATATCAGAAGTACGCTTTCTCTCTCACAGTCTCTACACACCCAGCCAACAGTGAGTCAGACCTTTATATGCAGATTTATCTGTATCAACATTTATTCTTCGTCACTATTGATGGTGCCCTGTTAATGGATGAGCCCAGCCCCCTTCCTCTGACAACAGCAACGAGATTGCCTTCGACTTCAGCAGGAAGAGGAATTGGGCTCGTTATTAGTAAACGATCTCACCGTGTGTTTCTGCTTGATCAGTCATGAGTTCCATGAGGGTTATCCTCATTTATGGTCACTTTCAAAGCCTTATTATTTTTTAATGATGAACCATAATATTTCTGCACGCAGGCTGAACTGGAGCAGACTAGAGCTGGCTTCCTTTGATATCCAATGAATTCTAAAACGACACCTGAGCTCCGAGCTCTGTGCTGCAGGCGTGTGTTATGCACGCTGAGCAATGCAATCTATACCATCTATATTCATTAGTTCCTACAAACAACTTCGCAAATACTGATGCTGAGCAAAAACTGTAGTGTATTTCAGCTGATCAAATTGTGCAAAAACCTGGATAACACCATCTGTATTTTAACACGTTTGCAGCTAAAGGGTGCTGAAATCACAGACATTTGGTAGTTTTCTCAGACTAATTGACACCTTATGTAGGTTAGGTTATCAATTTTTACACTAAAACCAAAAAAATGATTAATGCAATACGCTATTTTGATTTTTAAACACTCTTAATTTTCAATAGTTGTTTCATCTGCTAGTTTAGTACTGGATAAAGAAAAAGTTTAGGACACCTTACCAACGGACAGGAGCGATGAACTGGGAGCTTGACTTTTCTAGAATACAAGGCCCCCTCTCTGTACTACAAGACCCTCTCCTTCTACAGAATAAAGGGGCTCAGAAAAAGGGGCCTTTAATGTATATATTATATTCATTGCTAGTTATCTTACCATAAACTGATCTGAAATTACTCCCTGAGGTCCACTGAAGTCATCGACTAGACCTGCACCAAGGGTAATGGGAGTTTAGATAGCTAACTGCTATGAATGTAGACACATACATTTAGACGTCTTAATCTACAAACTGAAACCGACTCCAGATTGTCACTTTTGTTGTGGGAAATTTACCTGTAATAATATTAGCATGAACTACTCACGAAACGCAACCTTTACAACATATTGCACCAAGCAGATGAATGACACAAGGGCTTCTATATCTTTCATGCCCATGGTCTCAGTGTTTCAAATGCCTTGCTCCATAGCTGGTCTACACGTGTAGCTATGTAAACCAGTAAGATGACCTGAAGGGGAAACTCAGTTTTATATGTAGGCCATAGTAAGTGTAAAGAATATTAGTGCTGTTCTTATTGACTGCAACGTGACCACGAGAGGAGCGGAGCGATGAGTCTAGCTCACGCTCTACAAAGCAGGGAGAAAGAATTCCCAGTTTCTCAGCAGTGACCTGCTGGCACCCTGGATAATAGATAGATTGTCATGAGCAGCCATGGGATTAGGGAACAATCCCACCAAAAACCCTGCAAACCTTGGCAGAGTCTGGATATTACCAATTTTCCTATAAGATGCTTACCCACCCAAGAATGACAACAAACTGCAAATCACAGCATTGCTAACAGTATGATAATTAGGTGTCTTATTCGCCTACAATTAAACAAATTACCCATCTGCACAAAAACATGTTTCCTCTTCTAGCTAGGATGAACTGTTAGTATTGGAAAGATTTTGAATGCATCCTCTGAATTCTTTTTTGAGGTTATTCCACTATTAGTTATACCTGTAACTTTGGCACTACTGATGCCACCTAGACTTCCTCATGTTGCCAAAGGAGGAGGTGGGAGAGGTTCCTGCCCCGCCAACCTGGCCCTTGAACTTCGAAACGTGTTTACGTGGAGGCAGGTCCAGCAGAGCCAGGTGCAAGCAGTCTGGTGAACATTCAAGCTGGAAAGACACGTCGGCTGTCCCCGGTAAAGGCCATGCCACCTGTCCAACTGGTTTTGCTCTCGCTGTGGTCTCTCCTGGCCATACCACAACTGGGGAGAGATTACAATCACTTTCCACTATTGCAAGCTTTTCATTTGCTAGTGCAAGTGATTCTTACTGACATAAGTCCTAAATTAAATCAAACACAAGTTTTCAAAGCAATCAAGCATGATGACTAATTAAGCTATTCTACCTCCCTTAGTCATTCATTTTAATAATCAGTGTCCTTATCTTTTACACTTGGAAACCATTAACAGATTTGTTCATTTGTTGTCATTATCTGCTGGAACCAGAATTTAATGCTTGCCAAAACCAGAATCATGAGTTATTTACAGAGGTAAATGATTATAGAGAATAAAGCCTTTATATAGCTGCCTCTTTGTGGCATCATAAAGCATTTGGGATTTGTATAAAACATATCAGAAAGTTCCCTATCCTATTTCTTCTGCTGAGAATTTGAAAACTTCAACTCCTTTTGGAAAAAAACAGTTGTAGCAGCTGCAGGATGTGTAACGTATCAGCTCAAAAGCTGTCGCTCCCAAAGCTGGGGTGTGCCACAATTCTCTTCTTGCAAAATATTATTCACATAGAACTCAAATTCACCAGCTGGCGTAAGTGGCCATCAATCCATCCCAGCCATCACGCATTTATTTGAAGAGTAGATATAACTCTGTAGATCATATATATGAGCCTGTCCACTTGAGTAAACACATTGGCTATTGTGCACTTAAATTCTTGAGCGCAACCTTGCAGTAATGTTGGGCTGAGGGTTTTTTTTTTTTTTAATGGAATAATATTTTAAAGTGATTTGTTTCTTAGTTACAGGATGCAGATAACAATAATGCTGTAAATATTGTAATGTGTGGAGGACAGTAACTCAGGAAGATTCAGTCAGCTATCCAAACAAGGCATACTTTATTACTACCTTTGCTGAGAGTGTTGTGCTCAGATTCTGAAGCATATTTCCAGGTTTATTGTACATGAGCGAATGAGCAGAGTCGGATCCGCTCAGTGAGATTTATTGAGGAAGGTATCTGGTATTTGACCTGTGTTTGGACAATTCTCCAAAAGTACCACTATACCTTCAGAACTGCTACCGTATTAATATTTTACATACATTTACGATCCAACTGCATCGTGGATCACACCTTAACCTGATAGGAACTAGTGTATCAGCCTATTGGCAATCTGACCTCTGCATGGTGCCGCTGAGTAAATCTTTTCTAACAAAGAACTCTGTTAAGGAGAAGAGGTTTTGTTCCGTTTGCACACTGCGTGCGAGGATGTGGCGGTTTTCTCTAATGTGCTTGCTATGGGGGATTATCCTCACACTAGTCTGATGGGAAATTAAGTTCAATACACCATTCGTGTTGTAAATAAGCTATACACAGCCTTTCTGCAAATGGTGTCTGTAGGCCTGATACTGATTCTCTGTTCTGTGAAAATATGTGATATTTTATGGGTTTTTAGATTTGATTTCTTATTAGATGGCGTCCTTCTAAACAAGAAAAAGAAATATTTAATTACAAAAATTAGATCTCCTGCAGTCCATTCTCTTAGAACAAAGGTTGCTAGACAAAGGGATGCTGTGCAGGAAAAAGTCTGAAACAAATTCATTTTCATTTTCACTTTTCCATGTTAATTGTATTCATTCACATATCTGGAAGTAATTACAGACAAAGAAGAGAAATCAATGAATTTAAATAATAACTATTAACTTTTTCACTAGGTACATTAATTTTATGACAAGTCATTTGCCTATGATAATTAGTTTGGTGATACTGATGTACTTTCTTAATAAATCATACAAAATAAATGGACTTGAAAGTTACATTATTTCAAATTAGAAATAAGGTTTTGTATGTAAATGGTGAAAAATGGTGACTTCTGTCAGATCGATGGGAATCAGGACAGTATAAAACATTAATAGGGAGAATTTTATATTTTTGGAAGCTCTCAGTATGACATTAATGTTTTGGAGGAAACAGAAAAGTATTCATATGGCCTTGCTCAATGGAAACCATCTTCTTCAAGCTGCTGCAGTTTGTATTTTCTAGGGCCAAAGACAATTTTAAAGTGCCAGGGCTGCTCCATTGCCATCCGGAAGAGAGCGGAGGGTGACCAGCACCACCTCGATGACCCCAGGGCCCGTGCAGGGAACAGAGCGGAGCTGCCCCCGCGTGATAACATTTTGGCCACCCCAAACCTGGCTCCTCCAGTGTGCGATGCCCAGGATGACTTTAGCCCCAGGACACTCCACAGCCCTGCTATCGCGCAGACCGCCTTGAAAACAACGGCCAGTGGACAGACGTGGCCTCTGCTGCTTCTGCTTGGGAGGTGACAATTTTCAAAGCGGCAACTTGGTGGTCAGTGGACACGAGGAGGTGCTGTCAAATAAGAGTGGAGGCTGAAATATTAAAGCTGCTCTCCTGGGAAGGTGTTTTTCTGGTTTCACACATCCACAAACATCCAATTTCCTTTGCAAAGGGCAACACATCCCATTTGGACTTCACCAACGCAGAGATCGGGAGCACCGGCCTCATCTTCTGGAAGATCCATGTAACTGAGAAGAGCTCTCTGGGTCTGTTCACGCACGCTGTATCCTCCGGCTGTGCAACAGCGCCTGTTCCCAGCAGTACAGCACAACACAGCAGTACAGCTCCTGTCCCAGCAGTGTGAAAATTACAGCCTGCTCCTTTTCATTAGGATTCATTACACTCCCGATCCAAACCCACAGCAGTCAGCCTACATATTCCTACAAACTGCAGCAAATATTGAATCAGCACTAATGCTCCAGTCTCATCTTTTTTTTTTTTTTCCCTATCATGGAGATAAAGTCTCCTCAAGATCAATTGAAGGATTAGAAAGTCTGCTGAAACCACGAGGGGTGACTCCTGACACAGGTAGAGGCTTGCTTTTTCTGGATGCAGCAGAGTGGGGCTGGAGAAAGAAATCCTTAGAATGGGAAACTATTTTTGCCTCAGCACTTTTCCATCAAACAGACCATGAATTCACTGCAAGTTAGTGGAGGAGGGATGTCAGCTGCAGATAAAAGCAGTCAGAAAATAAAAATTGTAATGCAGGTGAGAGAAAGCTGGGAGAAGGAGAAAGTCATTGCACCCCGTCTTACAAACAGGAAAGTTTTAAATCAATTTTTCAGGTGGCACCTAGGATTTTTTTAGAGATAGAATATGCTTGAATCAGAATTTTTTGATCAAGCAAGGGTCTGGTGGGCTTTTTTTTTTTCTCTTTTCCTTTTTTCTTGGTTATTTTTATCTTGTCTCTACATAAACTATTTATAATCTGTATCATTCCTATACCCTAAGGAAAGCTTATGGGCTAGAAGTGTCTTTGCTGAATTTTGTATTGCATCATTTTTTATCTATGTGAGATCCAAGAATAAAAACAGGAAAAATGAAAAGAGACAGTTAAGGAATGTGAACTATCCTATTTACAGAGCTTAATTTGCTGAAGTCCAGTTATCAACACATTGTATTAGTAGTTAAAGACACTACTCCAAATCTCTCACCACTTTAAAAGTTAGGGTTGATTGTTACTTCTAACTCAGATTTGATTTGTATACTTACATATTTGCATTTACAGAAGTGTAAAGAACATGGAAATTTTTCCTTTCTTTTGCATCTAGAAACGAATAGATGTTCAGCTGTGCTGATACTGTATGTGCTTCATGACACATATGCAATTAAGTTTTACCCTCACAAATGCCTAGACAAATGATTTTTCACCTCCCGTACCTTTGCAGATTTTGTGGGATGTGAAGCAGCCTGGCATGACGGACAGAGAGCTCCAAAACCCCTGATGAAGTGGTGTCTGCATGACAGTAAAGTGGACCTCTACGTGAAGACATCCCGCCTGGCAAAGGAGGCCTGCCACACAGTATATAAAACCTAGCGTTGACCAAATCAAGGGACCATGCAGCGGAAAGGCTTCACTCGGTGCACATTAGCAGCTGGAAAGAAGCATTAGACAGCTGGAGAACATGACTCCCCGGATGTCTTCTCAGGACGGTCGAAGAGGAGTTACGAAGAGAAAGACTTGACAATTTTTTGGACACACCAGGGCATAGATACCCCAAGTTTTCTAAGGCCTACCAAGCAAGGTTTGATTAACCCAGAAGGAAGAGCCAAGCTCATTTGGCACTCTTCCCTTTTGTTGGTGATAAATTACTACAGTCACTAAAATTCAGCCGGCTGATCCTGCTTGAATCTTAACATTGAATAGCTGCGATGGCCTATTTGTTACCGATTCTTTGGAAAGGGAAGTAAAAGCAATATTAAAAATATGTAAGGAAAAGAGTTTGATGAATATATAAAACTGAGGACATGCTCTATTTGGCACATTTTCCCTATATGGCAAAGGAAGCTAGATTTATCAACTGCATGTCCATTTAAAATTAATCACTTGGTTCTGCTTACAAAATGATAAATGGTTATTACATTTAAAATATCTCCAATTATATAGATATCAAAGTGCAGGTTCTGTGCCAAGCTTCTTTAAACTAAGCATGCATAAATAAAGGTATAACACAACGCTAGGAGTTGAGTTGCTAACCAGGATTTATAAGGCGACAAGGACTAACTTGGGCATGATACTGGATCTGGTACTTTCCATTATATTCACTCCCATTACAGGGAATCAAAGCTCAAGAATTAATGTGCCATGCAGCCGCCAAAGACCTACAGACTGGACTCCGTGGTCAAAATCTCATCTTAAATGAAATATAAGGCTTTTTTTTTTAAATTTACTTTTACTTCAGTGAGTCAGGATTTTAATCCTGTGTGTTTTACAGCAGTCAAAAAAGAAATGAACACCTTAAGATGTACACCTTAATATTCTTCCCTCCCTCGGTTCATTCTTTTCTGTTTGAATATGACCATTGGTATCTTCATTTGAAATAAAGAAGAGATTTTTTTTTTTGCATCCACAGATGGAAATCGATTCACTTTGCAAATGGAGGGGCAAACATATCAAGCACTTCACGCAACTGGAAAAGCCTGTCTCGAGAAACCCGCCTGGGCTGGCCCACAGAGGGACACCCTGGATGAGTAATGCCATGGGGGCAGCATCATCCGTGCTCTTCCCATTTACCTATGGAAACGCCAGCTCTAGCAAGTGAACGGTAAGGCCTTAGTTTCAGATCATAAAACATGATTACAAAAAGGTAATTTTCACTTCTAATGTGGTGTCTGGCTCTTTGCAGAGATAGCCAAGTTTTCCTAGTCTGAGTGTGCAGGTGCACCCACGTGTCGTGGCACGGTGCCACGCGAAGACACTGATTTGGACTGAGGAGCAATATAGCCAGGTTAGTGCAGCATTTCATCCAGCCTAATAAACCAAGTCACAACCCCTTGCTGCAGCCTTACGGCTTCTGGCTCTGGACAAAACTCATTCAGAGACAGTTCGGCGCAAATAGCTGCTTTGCTCCTTTTAGATGTACCACAACTATCCCCAAACCAAGCTATCAGCAGGTAATATTAAGCATGTGATATAAAATAAAACTGGACTGTAACAGCAGCCGTCTTCACTTGAACTAGTTTTTTTTTTTTTAATTCCCTGACCCACAAGCAAAATTGGTGCAGCCAAACGCTGCCCAGGAGCCACAGAGTAGAGACGTCTCCTTTTTCCCCGTGCACACTTTATTGTTCACATTACGTGTAACAGCTTCAACAGGAAAGAATGCAAAAACCTTCCTTTGCCAAATATCTCAAAACTGGGCAGTCAAAACGCTTAGCTGTAATACAGGTTGGCTCAGGTCTGTGACCTGACTCATTTAGAGACAAAAATGCAAAAGCCAGCACAGAAAAGTACCCTGTGCAGCGGTAAGACCTGCGTCCTCCCGGCTCCCGATTACTCATTTGTGCTTAGCCTCCAAGCCAGACTTGCCACAAAACATCGGTAAACTCCTCCTCCAACCCTCCCCTTTTTACTTTTATGTCCCATTTAAGCACGGGGCTGGAAACCAGCTCTGAGGCACAGCCCATCTGAAGGAGGGCTGGATTAGCTGTCTCCTGCCGCAGCGGCTGCCCGGCCCGCTGGATAGCTATCTCCGGCAGACAGAGAGACATATTTTGACATGTAAATCACAGCAAGGAAGTTCCTGCCGTGTGGGAGGAAGGGAAAGAGAAAGATTTCCTTTTACCGAACCTTATTAAAAAAATGGAAGAAAGTTCAATTCTAGAGAATGTCAAAGTGAGCCTTGGGAAACAATCCGTTAGGGAAAGGGAGCAGTAGGTGTGGTAGGTGGTTTTCATAGCTTCCCCTTTATGGACTGCAGCAGACTGGGGTGGAAAATATCTCACAGAAATGCAGGAAGGGGCGTATGAGAAAAGACTGAGCACAGAGTCAAAAATTTTGCAATAGCGGATTTTTGTAAGAAAAAAAGCAATGGGATTTGGAATACCTCCCTGAAATCGTTCACCTAACTACAACCAGACCTCCTGAAACTCACTTGTGAAAGTAAATAAAGTCCCAGCTAGAAGCAATGTGACCTAATCTAGTCAGGGGAAAATGAAATGGGAAAATGAGATGGAGCATACTTGGATGATGGAAATTCTGAGTGAAGAGAAATATGTGGGAAAGAGCATTTTGATTTAGAAATGAGAGAAGTGTTTGTTTTTTTTTTTTCTGGAACAGATAGAAAAAGATATTCAGAATTGAACCACAGTAGTATATAGTAAAGAGAGTACTAGAGAGAACTCTGAAAAATGCGGGATAAAAAGCGGGATAAAAAGCTTTGGAATTTTTGTTCTCACCTTGGCAACCCTGCACTTTGTAACTTCCCCCTTGCCTGTTACCTTACGTTCTGCCGAGGAAGGGAATTGAAAATTGCTGCAGCACAAGCATGCACCATAAGGACAGATGTCTTTCAGGATAAAAATACCAGGCACACAAACGAAAAGCTGGGGAGAGCTCTAATTTGCAGAAGAGCCTGCTGAAGGTGCACAAGGAAATGTGGAAATCAACATATTGATTTGCTGACTGGGACATCAGTTCTTCCAGATCAGAGCACAGTATCCAGCGTAGCACGAGGAAGGGTAAAATTAGAAGTGTGAGTGCAGAACATGATGTACTGGCAAGTTTACAAGCAATAGCTGCATCGCATTTTTTGTTGTTGTGTGAATATGATTTGTGAAGTGCTGTCTGGCTTAGGAAACCCAAACTGAAATGGATAGCATTTTTTTTAATTGCTAACCTTAGTGCTGAATGTAGACTAGACAATTATAAGCTTTCCCTGCTACGGAGAGGCTTGGAACTGTATCATTTTTTACAACAATCGAATTTTCTGAAGTTGTAAATCTAAAGAAAAGATTGTAGTCAAAATATAAATGATCAGAGCAATATATTGTGTAGTAAAGTGTGAAGACTCGACGTTGCATAACCTTTATATCATTTTGTTTTCAAAGTACTAGCATTGAACATTAATATGTGACGGTAACAGAAAATGCAATATGAGGGCAACGTTACAGACAATCCATTTCATGAAAGAACTGCTGTGAAATACTTTTACTCCATGGATGGGAGAGGGAGGCAGGGAGTTATTGGGTTTTTTTGATTTGTCTTTTAACAGCATTTATGATCTGCTCTAAAACAGGCTAAAGGCAAATAAGATTAGGGATCCCTCTACATGAGGGAAATCCAATAACTTGGGATGGAATCCAAAATCGCCAGCTCTGTAAGAAGACGTCTGCCTGAAGTCACTGTTTGGCTTCATCTATTTTGTCCCTGATAACAAACCCCTGTCAGACGAGAGACCTGTGGTCCTCAGACTAAGCAAGTTGGACGAGCTTAGTCTCAACGTCCTTTGAAACAACAGGTCACATCCGGATTGCGTCTAAGTACAGCGTTCCCATAACTCTTTGCATCTTGACCATACGTCTCCTTCATGCACCCCATTCCTAAGTCTTCCAGGGGTGCACGGTCTGCCAGGATACCCATGGAGGCAGTGAAAGCCCAAACTGCCATGCCTTGCATCCAAGCATGACTGAACCCCAGTGCATGTTATCCTCTACTCTATGCCTCTGTTTCCCCAAAATAGGAATTGCTTGGTTTAGCCCTGACACAAGCCCCAAAGTGAGCTAATACATAGGCACTGGGGAGAAAGCGGGAGCAAGGACCACACCGAAAGGACCACCACAAGGACCACCATCGAAACAGGAAGCAAACCAACCTCATGGAGCAGCTGACCCTTGAGTGTGCAGCTGCTCAAAGCCAGCTAGTATGAAGACGACAAGGCATAAATTTTAAATCCCACCACACAAGTGCCTGATTCCAGCTGGGAGGCACAGTCACCCTCCCGGGAACCACAGAGCCCAGGAATCTCTCCTGAATTTCAGTCAGAACCTACACATTTTATACCTTTTAAATGCAGCAGCATGTTGGTGCTGCTCATGTAAGTTATATAGACCTCACGGTTACAGCATATACCTAGGATGTTAAGCACTTTTTTCAGTGCTTGCCTCTGCCAGAGCAGCCTTGAACTACCTCCCGCGTTCCTGCAGAAGCCTCACGTCAGGCGTGGAGGTTATTTTGCCTGGGGAATTGTTCCCCCAAGACCCAGCTGGAAGTAGGTACTCCAAAGATATGAATTCAGCATTCAGTGAGCACAAGAGACAGCGCAATTTGAAGGAAGCTCAATTTTTTCCCTTGAGGGGTATCACAGCTTCCGTACGAGAGGCGGGGGAGATGTGTTGGGCATTATGATACCACAGCATTGCGCAGGGCCTCCATGACCTTAGTGCCTCAACCTTAGTAATGCGAAGGGCCTGCTATTTGCAGCGCTGCCTCCTTTCACCTAAGCCGTCGAGACAGGGTTTTCCAGAGCCTCTGTAGCAGCATTTTTTCCTAACTGGCCTTGTGCTGTTGTTCTCATGCTGTTATTCTCACGGCTTCGTACCCGCAAACCCCAATAGCATCATTATGGCGTGTTCTCATGGGAAGAAACAGCCGCTGGGGTGAGCATTTTCCCTCTTTCCCTTGCTTTCCCTAACTCTTGTTTGCTAGATTTTAGTGTACGTTAGAGAACACCAAAACATAGTGCACAGCAAAATAGATGGCAGTAGTTTAAATACTTGATAAATATTGTCCAATAATATATTGGACAGAAACTTAAAAACCAATCCCAGTGCAATGTTTGCACCTGATTAGCATACTCCAGTCAGTGCTAATGCCATCATAAATGGGAACAACCACCAGGGCGTAAAGCATGGCAAAAATCATCCTCACCCTCATCATCGCCACCTGCTGCACTGGCCAGAGCCCCTAGCAGTGGATGAGCAGAGGATGCTCATCTGAGACGTTGTAGCTGGAGTCCCTGGCCTCTGCCAAAGGGAGTTTCCTTCTTTTCTTCTCTTTCTTTCAGTCTTCTTTCATCAATTTTTCCCCAGAAGTAACTTTCATCATTATTGCTGATATATGCCATCAGCAACTGACCCTGCAAATAAATCTTTGTGCATATGAGCCTTTCTTGACACCCCTTGTGCAATAGCAGAAGGGAGTTTATACCCCATGGTATGCACGATGAACACAGACCTCACTGCCCCTGCTAAAATCTCCATTGGTGATGGAAGCCTGAGGGATAACTCCACAGAAAGATCAGTTATTTTAGGCAGCAAAGAGTTAAGGAAGAAAGAGACCTTTCTCAGCCCCTCCAGGCCCAACCTGTACCTACTCCAAAGGTATTCAGGTCTTTGGAGTACTTTGGTTAATTAGTGTTGTGATGACACTTTTTCCTTTATTTTTGTTTCTTAGTACTAGTGTTAATTCTCAAAATCACATTGAAAAAGACCGTGATCCTACTTACTCCCACACAAATTGCTGTTTGGTGACTAGGGCATGCTCCTAGGAAGTGGAAGTTATGAGCGCAACTCCCTGGAGGCAGAAGACAACCTCGCGGCAGGGATGTCTCTGTCATTGACATCTCTACAGCATTAAGGTACTTCCAGAAATAGACAAGGCTGCAATTTGGAGTCCAGCCATTTGCAGCTTTTCATTGAATCAGAGCAAAAACTGCAACTGCCAGGAATGTAGGGCATGCCCATAATAACACTGTAGATCCAAAGTCTGTATCTAAATTGCATACAACAGCAAACACAGCTTGATATAAAAAGTAGGATCACATGAAGTTAAAGGTGCCAGACAGGCACGAGTTCCATAGATCCCACGGTTGTGCATTTAAATGGATAACTCAGAGACCAAGTCACTCCAGAGTGCTGTAAAGCGTTGTTGAGATTCCAGAGCCACCATCCAGCCACCATCATGTTAGGAAAACTGAGGCAGGAGGCACTCCCTTCTCCAGAGACCTCACCAATAAAATGGGCATGTCAAAAGACATGCAGGAAGACAGACGTTCAGGCAGCTGGAGGGACTTCATTAAGCAAGAAAATGACTGAGCTGGGAAAAGAAGTCTCTCGATGTTTAGAGGTATATGGGGTCCACTAGCCTGTATTTTCTCCAAATCAAAAGGTGCTGGTTTTGTTTTAAAGAGTTGCAATCACTGCTTTCTGTCAGCCTTAAAGAAATGAGTCTAAGAGCATCTGCTGTTGGCACATAAATATCACTGACTGCACTCAAATGCAGCTCACTCCAGACTAGTACACTCTTCTGCTAGCAATTCTGCATTTAGTTTTTCATTGCTGCTGTGTTTTACTGCAGACAATATACTGCTGCCTGGATGCTGGATGTTATTTAATTGACACTGAAAAGGTGGCACGTCTGGAGAATAAAATTAAAAAAAAAAAAAAGCTTTCCCTTTTGAGAGCTGAGCAATAAAGACTTTATGGAAGAAAAGCGAAAAGTGAATTAACTTTTAGTGCTGGTGAAAGATGCCAAGCCAATAGGCCTAGAGACTGAACTCCTCAATTATCCATGGTTGGGAGAGTCTACAGTCTGGAAAACTCTTCCATGCTGGAACACTAGTGTCTGTGTGACAGTCCTGACCTGCAGAGACCTTCTCAAGGAACAAGGATAAGGTTGTCTATGCTCTGTGCAGCCTAGAAGCTTCTCATCTCCACATCATGGCTGAAGCTGCGCTGGCTTTTGTGTTTGGATGCTTGCCCTCCAGGGATGAGACTGAGACAATTCCTTCTTAAAGGCTTGTGCTTGTGTCCCTGGATATGAGAGACAGCAGTTCAGAAAGGACCAGTGAAGTGACAGTATGGCCATGTCCACAAACCAAGGCAAGCAAACACCACGTAATGACTGATTGTCATTGCGATTCAAACCCATGAACTACAGCACCGAAACACAAAGCTTTACTGTTAGAACTGCCAGAGCATTCACCAACCACTGATCATCATAAATCTTCATCTTCTCTATTTTCTCCAGACAATAACAAGCAGAAATTCTTCTCACTGAGTTTAATCTACATTGTAGGCATGGCTGCTGTATAATTCTGACATCCCCAAACCAGCTCAAAATTAGTTTACCTGGATATAAATAGCAGTTTAGTGACAGCAATGCAGCTCAGCTACTCCAGCGGAAACTCACTTGAGACTGTCTGCTTTGCAGTTTAGCAGGCTGCAACATAGTCAAACTTGCCTGCAAAGCAGTGTCCTACAGACACCTTCTGTGAGCAAAACTGTTCTGCACTGTACAGCTTCTTATATGTTCTTCACTAGAGCATGTCCTAGCTACACTGTGCCAGCATTTCCTCTCTTTAAGATCTGTGCACATCACCAAACCTGCAAAGCAGCTGCTGAGATAGTGGCTGACTGGGACTTCATGAATTTCTACAAAGGCAGATGCAAAGTCCTGCATCAGGACTGGACGCCACTGGAATAACCCCATGCAACAGACCGGTCTCGGCACCGGCTGCCTGGAAATCAGCCTTGTAGAAGTGATCTGGAGTCCTGATTGAGAGCAAGTTGAACAGCGGTCAGCAGTGTGCCCTTGCGGCAAAGGAGGCCAACACATTCTGAGTTGTGTTAGCTAGAGTGCTGCCAGCAGCTCAAGGGCAGGGATTTTATCCTCCGTTTGCGCTTGAGAGAACATATCTGTAGTACTGTGTCAGTTTTGAGATCCGCACTACGAGACGGACATTGACATTCCGGCGTGAGTCCTGTGGAGGCCACAAAGATTGTCAGAGGACGTGATGTACAAGAGGCTGAGAGCTGTGTTTGTTCAGCCTTAGAAGGAAGGTCATGGGGAGACTTCCTTGCTGTCTTCAGTTACCTAATGGGAGGCATTAGGGAAGACAGAGCAAGGCTCTTCTCAAAGGCGCACAGTCTTAGGAGGTGAGGCAATGGACACAAGTTACAACACAGAAAATTCCAATTAAAATGTAAGGAAAAAAAATTTCACCATGAAGGCGGTCAAATATTGAAGCCTGGACTAGAGTGGTTGTGGATTCTTCTTCTTTGAAGAAACTTGGCTGGCCAAGGCTTTGAGCTATTTGATCTAGCTGGACCTTCTTTGAGCATGCGATTGGACAAGATGACTTATAGAGGTCCCTTCCACATTGTTCTAAATTATTTTTTGATTCTAGCTTTTGTATTATCTACAAAGCAACAGGAATGCGAAACCCTAAGAGGACGCAAACGCGACTATGAACTTGAAGGCAAGGTCTTCAGGCAATTTTGAATGTGAAAATTCCAGCAGAAGGAGCACAAGCCTTTTGCCGCCCCAGCTAACGAACACACTGGGCTGTAGATATGGCAGACCTTCTATCTCTTTCCAGCCGCTAGAAGCCACGCTTCCCCACCTCGCCGAGCTCCTTACAACCATGCAGCTGAAATACGATCTCGTCGCTGCCGAAGCTGTTGCTCTTGAACAATTTAAAAGGCAGCTTACAAGGAAACACTTTGGGAAAAATTTAATGGGTTGGCTAATTAGTTATGCAGCACCATGGTAACATGTCTACAGCAGTTCTGGTGGCTGAGCTCCTGCCTATATTCCTGCACAGCTCTATTTGAGCCGCATAAAAAAACAACCACAGGAATCAGTTTGCTGCCTGAGGCAAATGGCTAAAATAGGCAGATAAGAAACACTGATCCCCTCGAGGTTTGGCTTATGTAGGATTTAGACGCTTTTATTTGGGCCCAAGAAACAAAGCAAAATTAAGCATAATTGTAAACCTTGCAGTTAGCTCGTTCCCTGGCCAACTCATAATTTTTTTATTATTATTATTCAGTGCAGACTGTGACAGTATGTGGAATGTGAAAGCATCTGCTTCCTTAAGGAAGGAATTAAGGACCTTTTCAGTTAAAAGGTTGTCATTAGTAATAGTGAAAGCAATAAGCAAGCACACAGAGACACAAACCTGATAGACAAAGGATGGCAGGGACAATGAGGAAGACCAAAAGTCTCCAGTCACTGGGGCCGTTAGGACACCCTAGGCAAAGCTTTGCAGAGGGCCAGCCTGGGCTTTGCGACTGGTAGGAAGCGTGGTGTGGTGCCAGCCACGGGGCAAGCAGAGGCTTAGGGCAGCAGCGGGAGCAGGTGAAGGTCTCGGCACCAGTGGCTGGAGGGCAACCGTGGGCTCACGTGCCTGGGTGCCAGCTCGAGGGGAGGCCAGGGTGTTTATGTGTGTGACGCGCTGGTGATCTCCAAGCTGGTCTAGCCATTCAGTAGGAGCTGTGGGACCTGAGCAGGGACATCAGATGGGCAGAGGGCCCATGCAGATATAGGAAGGGTCCATGAGTACGGGGTGAGCTCGTGAGATGGGTGGTGAGGGCATGCATCCGTTTGCTAACGAGCATCCAGCAGGGCGAGCCACCAAGCGGGAGGTCCCACTTGGGACCGCTGTGGAAGGTCACAGCCCCTTCCGTCCCGCAGCACGGCTGCAGCACTCCAGTCCCCCGTTCGTAGCTATAACCCTCCTGAGAAAGAGCTCGAAACGATTGAAACTGCAAATAAATTGCTTTCATTAACAGCACTCTCGCACTGTACATGTTGAACATAAGCCTGAAAGGGCACGCTTTTTGGGGGAGAAAAAGTTATCAAGATCCAAAACCGCCTCCGGCTGTGACACAGGCAGCATCAGCCTTGTTATTTATTTAAACAATTTCTTTACGTGACATGCTCTTACAGCTGACATTTTCCAGTGTGTGCGCGCATGTGGATGATGAGGTGCGAGCTGTCAAAATGCAGCAATTCAAAGAGAAATCAAACTTTCCATGTTTGTGAAACCTTCACTTTTCTTCCCTCTCTCTGCATGTGTATGTGTGTGTGTGTTGTTGTTGTTTTTTTTTTTTTAATAAAAGCAGTCGCCTTTAATCCCTCCTACTAACAAACAGGCTTATGATCTCTCCTTTCTTTGCTGCTGTAAAAATGCAGAGCGATAGGACACATCTCTTATCTCTCTGTGTCCTGTTCTGATAGTTAATCCTCAAAGCCTTGCCTTTTTACGCTGTTTTACACCAGAGCCAGCCTGGCCGGTTTTATGGGAAGAGCATCACATGATGCACTTCTGTTTTGAGAAGTTTACAGCTCAGCCATAAAAATTCCAGGCAGGAATTTGTTCCCGTTTCTTTTTTATTAAATTTTCAAAAACTGACTCCACAGTTACCCCGCAAGGAGAAAAGGAACATTATCAGGTCGCCAGCTAAGGAAAAGCAAAGAAAGAGAGAACTTTCTCTTCCCTTTCAAAAAGCAGTAGTGTTTCAAGCACCGTACAATTTTCTGTTGATCAGCTCTTAGAGTCGCAACTAAAGTACTTTATGCCCTTCACACATACATTGCAGCTCACATCTGAGTCTATCAGTAATTTTAATGCCCCATAAGGATGGTCAGCACACATTGGAGAGTGCAACAAGGCAAAAAAAATGACGAGTTCAAGGCTACTTTCATCCCAGCTCAGCAGTAGGTTCGTGCGTTTTCAGTGGAATTACACCAGGGTCACAGTGGTACCAGGTGAAATTAGAGTCAAGATGTTGTTTTTGAGCCAAGATTGCCACATAAAGTGCCTGGATAGCTGTTCTTCTTTGGCTTTTATGGGCCCACAATGAGTCTGCGGTGCTGGGTTCGTTAGAGGCGATTTTAAACAGACCCTTAGAGTAAAAACGTTTTCCTGCCTCTTGGTGCATCTGCATTAGTAGCAGAGTGTGCAACAGGGGCTCCTTCCAGAGGTAAAACCTCCTTGTGCCCCTACTCGCCTTGCTCCATAGCACGCTTATGTTCACCAGAGGGGTTCTCTCTTGGCAGATACCTACACTATTAAATTAAATAGTGCCAGGGAATGCTCCTAGTCACCAGATCCGACTGGTTTAAGACTTTAGACTGGTCCCTGGCACAGCCTAAGCCAACCAGCACTCTCCCAGGTAAATCCTGGGCCCAGACTGGGAGTTAGCACAAGCATGACGCCATTCCCCATCGCTGTGCCAGGCAAGTTTAATTTACTAATATACACTTAGACATCAGGACTAGCAAATTAGGGAGAGCTGAAAGACATCTAAGGAATTTATGCTAATAAAAGTTTATGTCGATGGAAATTTCCTCCAGGACTAGATAGCAGCTGGACGGAGTTTCAGAATTGTTGCTGTAGACTCAGGTGTCTACATACCACCTCAGTCCCATCTTAAATACCTGAATCCTTCTCTCCGGGTCTAGTTTCACAACCTTATCTTGCATCCTCTTAATTGGTACTAATATTTTGTAGTTTTGTTAATCAAATACCTTCTTCCAAAGCCAAAAGGATTCACCTTCATGAGCAGCCCACAGCATGAGACTAGATGGAAGACACCCACCCTCCGTGCCACCTGCAAAAAGTCTTTTCGCATCACTATCAAATTCTTGTTCTCAGTTCACTTGCACAGCTCTACACTTTTGCCTTTCAAGGGGCATGTGTTTCACTTGGGTCTGGCAGCTCAGCATTTTTTTGTCTTACTAAAGGTGATAAAAGCCCCAATATGCTGGGCTTTCCTTACAGATTCCACATCTCTTACTGAAGAACAGGGTCTTCCTTTGTGTGACCCAGGACAAGAGGAGTTACACCGAGAGCAAGGTGATCCACTTTGAACCATCTTGACCAGCATAAAACTCCAGTATCCAGCTCTTACTTAAATCTACATGTTTTTTCTAATCTCTCCAAAAGCAAGTGGTTTCTTACAGTGTGAAAGACCGGTGGTCCCATTGTTGACTCATGGATGGTTGACGGTTCGCATTTGGGTTCTGCTCCATCCTGCCCCATTTACTCAGCTCCTGTGCCTCACCTATGACGGAGGTGGGCCTTTTTCCTCCGCACCTTTTCTTACCTTATTCTTTGTCCGAAACTTCAGCCCACTGACTCCCTTTGGATTTTTGCTTGACTGCTTTTTTTGCTAATGACAAAATGAAACTCCCTGTTCCTCCAGTAGAATGGAGGTCAACCACCCCCTGCTTTGCCTTGGCCAAGCAGTGAGTTGTTTGGAAGCAAGTTCTGTCTCGGTGCCTACAAGCATTAATTCAAGTGTGGCATTTTCATTTTATAAAATATCTTTTTTTAACCTTTTCATTTCTGGACATTGCTAGGCTAATCATAACCAAAAATGCCTTGTGTATAGCTGAGTGTAATAACACAGGCTTTGGCGACTGCTGGATACTCTGTGGTTACTGGAGCATCTCTCCTCCTGTTTTCCTCAGCCTCCCGGTGGCATGGGTGCTGATATAAAAGCCCTTCGAGGCACACACCTTGCGATGTGTACACTGTGAATTTGGATGCTTTAAGAAAATCCAATTAATAATAATGGGCTATTTATGAATTTATTAATAAAGTGATATGAAGTGCATGTCTAATGACTCAATTATGTCCATAGCACTTTCCTGGATTAATAATCCAAATGCCTGAATTAAGATTTATATAATAAAATCTTAAGGGGCCTGTTACTGTCATTTTTGTTAAATAATTTTCTTTTAAAGTCATACAAATAAATATGTTTTTTGCATACTAAAACCTAATAGCTCCTAAGGAACCATTACACTCATCTGTGAAATAATATGCATGTTTAAATGCATCTAAATACATTTTTAATGTATTTCTGCTATTCCAAGAGAGACCATAATGTCTCTTGTGCAGCAATAACGGTTTATTATGTCGATTTTCATGCACACAAGCTTTTTTTCTTTCCTAGTACAAAAGCAATAAGGAATTAAGCCATAAAATCTACACTCAAGCAATATTATAGATTTCACCTAATCCCAAAAAATACAGGAAATTGAGACTATAAAATTACTTTTTTTTCTCTCTCCCTGGCTCAGCTCATTTTGCTTATAATCAAAGCAAGCCTGGCTTTTGGAACGGGGACCATTCACAGAGGTCATGGACTAGAAGACCTGTTGTTAGTGCTGATTATGATGATTTAGACATAGGCCACGAGCTCCGGGCTGGATCTAGACCTGCTTTGGGCTGGGCACGCTAAAACAAGCCGTCCCCGTGGGGTCAGTCTGGAAAAGGACCGGGGAGGGTGCTTCTTCGAAAACATCATTTAAGGGGGGGCCTAAGGGTTCGAGCACTGTGTTGAAGAGGGTCATCGCGGCAGGGAAAGGTGCAGGGCTCAGGGGGAAAGCGCTCATGGGGAGACACCAACCACCAGCCACCTCCCTGCTCAAAGGGTCTGGTTCCTGGTAGAGACCCCGCCAGGCCACTGGCCATCATTGGGGATTAACAAGAGACCTTAACCGGGCATTAAAAAAACTAATGTGGCCATTTGGAATATATTCCGATCTGAAATTTGTGATCCAAGCCTCTTCAGCCCACTTCCCAGTCATTCGCCCAGGCAGAAGAATAGCATTTTATGTTAAAGAAGTATTTCTTCTCTTCACTTTTCCAGATAGGATTACCTCAGCAGTTCCAGTCATGGAAAGCTTATTGCAAGGGGTAAAATAAGAACAGATTGACACTTGTTTCAGGAACAATATTTTAAACCTCCAAAGTCCTACTGATTCAACTCCTATACTGAAAATACCAAAGGCACAGCCGTATGCAGGGAAGTCCTGGAGAAGAGGAGCATAAATAACTCGTGTCGTGACCAGCAAGGATTTAAAAGTGTGGTGCAGTAACACAGATTTAGCCAGCGGATGATTAAAACATAGTGTAGATTAAACCTAGAGTAAACCTCCTTGCTAATGAGATGGGCTGGGGGCTCTGGCGGGGCAATGGCAGCCGTGGGGAGGATGAACTCATCAACGCCTCACCTTACAGGATAAGGTTTTGTAAACGCGTTCCAGACCCGTTGTTCTAAATGCAATGATTTCTTTACTCGCTTATCCTCATTTCTTTTTGGTAGCTACCCAACTGGTCAGCGGCCTGTCAGGTAAAAGGCAGGAACAAAAGCAACTCATTAGCAAATACTGAAGAACCCCAGCAGCATCCTGACCTACATTTCAAGTCGCCTGCACTGCATTCATTCCACCTTGAACTTCTCCGCGGTCACGCCAAGAAGAACCAGGTCTGCCTCATGCCTCTGTATTAAACAGTTATTGATATGCTGAAGGAGAAATCTGTCCATCTCTCCAATCTGTATCTCCAGCTAAATGATTCACCATAGTTGTTAGGCCACAGGCAATAATCCTGGGAAGCTGACATGCTACCCATGCCACCTGCAGCATCCCAAGGTGGCTCATCCCACCTGCCTTAGCTGCCGTTTCAGGATGATCTGAACCTACCTCTGAAGCCACCCCGCTCTTTCCATCCACTGCAGAGGGAGAGCTTAGACTGGCTGTGCTGATTCTCTTGTGATGTATTGTAAGAAGTTGGATTTTTCGTTCATACTTTCAGCAAAAAGTGGTGTAGTCACCCAAAAGTCAAATGAGACCACACAAAAGGAACTGGTACTTCTGTGAGGCACTGCCTTATTTAGGGACCTTGTACAAAGCTGAGTTTGTAATGAAAGTCTGCAAAGAGCTGCTCGTAAGGGTCAAATGGCAGGAGGAGAACGTGACCCTTCTATCAGGCTTGGATATCGGAGATCTCTAACGCACTGCTCTGAGGAAGGACAAATTTCAGAGGGAAATATCCACAAAGATCTGATTTGACTTGCAATAAAGCTGCTGAATATGTTTTTGTGAACATTGTGGGATTTAGTCTTTTTTGGATGCTAAACTTGATATTACGATGGGTCTTTTGAGGGAGGGATGCTTTAACTTGTGCTGTAGATTAAAATAGGACTTTAGTAGACCATCTCTTGACCGAAACACAATTTAATTATGTATCTTAAAGACCACAAGGTGTCTTTTCTGTTATTTCTATATTTATTGTAAAATCTGCTTGCTTTTATTTTTCCTTGAGAATAACCTGCTCCACACGCGGGGCTTTTAAGAACGTGGGCGCTAGATACGACACATGCATGGAGCCTGCCAATTCTCCATCTGCTTCATGTGCCTAATCACCTTGCACCGTGTGCCCCTAAACTTGGATAAAATTGGAAGAAGCTGCATTATAAGGTCATGGTGATTACCCAGTCAGGAGTATAAGACTTAGATGATGCCAGAACTATGCTACTGCCATTTTTAACAGACTTTTATATGTTCATACATTTGTTAATAATGTGCACTTTCTGATGCATTAAAGAAAATCCACATCTTGGTTCCCTTCCACAGCAAAATCTCTTGCCCTAACATAGCTATTGCTGACATTATTATTCCCCATCAATAATTCAAGCCAGCGCGATTATAGCAAAATTCTTTGTGCCAATTTTTCTGGTGCTCTTTGCTCACCCTTTCACGCAGTCCAACCGTGGTGGCTGGAATTCTAACATACACTAAAAGCACTAATTTGTGGAATTTGCTTGTTATGAAATACTATACTCCTCTGTGCTAAGGAGACTTTACTGATCATTGCTATTCAATACCAGAACAATTAAGAAGCCTTGAGGAAGCCACAAAACACATGGGATACAAAATGAATTACTGTGGCTGTGTCTCATGCCTTTAATTTATTGTTTAGGGTTGTCTTTAAGTAAAATTTATTGAAAATATCTTCTCTTAATGAATGTCTCATGCCTTTAATTTATTGTTTAGGGTTGTCTTTGAGTAAAATTTATTGAAAATACCTTCTGTTAATGATCCCAGCCCCAATTCTCACTTGCATGCTAGTTCTGTAATCCCAGAGTACCCTGATGATGTTACATGCCTTAGTGAAAGAAAATTTAAGTGAAGTGTTTAACAGACGTACTAATCTCCTACTGTCTTTGAGGGATTAAACAAATGGAAATTGAACTGAATATTCCGTATCTCCCCTCAAACCTCTCAAGTGCCCCACTGTGATCATTACTGAATCTTCTTTCACCAGCTCAATACATAATCCGAGAAAAACTATGCTCACTTACAATGGATAAAATCAGATGCACTACATATGAAGCCGATTCAAAACTGATGTTAAATCATTTCCGAGTCATCCTATTGAAGAGTAACTTAAAAACAAATGAGTTTCTCCTTCATATATACTATCTTCTTCTGCCTGTCTTCATCTTTCAGTCAAGATGTGCTTATCACTGTTGAATTAATTTACAGGTTTAAAAATAACAATATCAAGAAAATATTTATATCTAAGTGAGTCCTGGTCCTACTATAATGGAAGCAAATGATAAATATTTTAAATATATTCATCATTCAGATGAACAGGAAAGCCCAGCGACTAATCATAGTGACCCTGGTAGGAAGATATAGAAGGCAAAACAATGATCTTGAGGAATTTTCCATATTAGAGACCCTCATTTTTACAGGGGAATTTAACGTCCTGAGTATCTCTTGGGAGGACAACACGCGCTATGCAAGCAGTCCAGGATGTTGCTGCAGGTTGTTGGGGATAACTTCTAATACAAGTCCTAGGGGTGATGCTCTTTTGGATCAGCTTCTAAAAGCAAGGAAAAAAATGCATTAGGGGCATGATAATCACTGGTAACCTTGGCTGTAACAACCATAAAATAGTGATGTTCAAGATCCCGAGGGGCATGAAGAAGGAGCATAGCAGAATACAGACCTTCAGGAACTGCAGGAGAACAGATTTCATCTTCTTCAGGAAACTGAATACCTGCCTCAGGATAAGCGTATTACCTACTGAAGGTGTCTCTCTGGCCTCCTAGAATATAGAGGGAACCGAGACGATGAGCTGTTTCAGCTGTAGCTGGCGAAAAATCCAGTAAAGCGAATCTCCACCCTTACTTCAGGAGGCTCCTTGGTGTAATGTAGGTGTGCATTAAGCATGCCAGCTCCTTCTCTGAGACTCTCAGTATAGTTTAGCTGTACAGGCAAAGGAAAATATCAAGGGCTACCCACTTATATCTCAACAAAATAGTGAACAACAACAAAACAAATACATACATGTGAGCTTCCCACAGCAGAATTTTAAGTTTTATACTTTTATGAATTGCCCCTTGATTTTAGGGAAGAATTTCTCCCTTCACTCTGATGTAACTCCACTGAAAGCAATTGCGTGCTTAAGTACAGGAGTAAAGTGAGAGGAATATGAATATGTCATGTCGTTCAACTTGAAAACTGAAAGAAAAACAAATAATTTTTATTTAAAAGGCATATTATAATAAACTAAGCAACTGCCAAGCATATCTAATTTATCTTTCAACTACAGCTTACACTTTTGTTTAATAACTCCAAACCTCTACTTGAAACAGCAAACAATTACCAGGAAGGCTTGACCTGTATTTAAGTCAATTGCTAGTTTTCACCTTGTGCATTTAAATCTGTTTTTGCTTTCCAGGACTACTAGGGAGAAAAAAGGCCACTAACAAAGAAAGCAGAGAGTGAAAGGAATGCCACACGGACAATGGCTGAGCTCCTTCACTAGGTGCCTACGCAAACTTGATAAGGAAGAATGGGCAATTAGAGAGGACGAAAAATCCCAGGGAATAACCCAGGTAAAGAGTAGATGCTCTCGCAAAGATGAATGTGTGCCAGTCACGCAGCTGTGTGACACTTAATAGCATCGCTAAGGTACAAGATGCGAGACACAGTATTCACATTGTGATACTGGTTGTCCTATAAACACCATGGGTAGATTGATTAGCTTGGATGGACAGCATCCTAATTATGAAAATGTGAACATATTACATAAATAGGAAAGTGCTAGTAATAGCTTTTGCCACTAAGCATTCAGTGGTATAATAAGTTAATGGAGCAGTCTTAAGTCCCCAAGCTGTATAAACAATGCACTAGCCAGGCTGCCCATTATGTGCTCTTAGTTCGGAGCTGTGCTACACAACATTTACTCTAACTACTGTCCACTAGCATAGAAATAATTCCCCCTGGGAGACTGGACTTTCAGTACAATAAAGCACACAGCAGAGAAAGGTATTTCTGCCAAAGGGGATAATGAATGTCCTTTCCAACACAGAAAATAATGTGTAAGGGACCATTGTGGTCTAAGGGACCTGAGAGGCACAGAAAATAGGGGCGAAACATATTTCCGATGTATAAACGCACACATGCACAGCGCGGTGTGACTGTTCTCCCAAGGAGTCTGGTGGAGGGTCTGTGCTCTTGTCTACAGGATTTTTCCCAATTCTCATCGCAAACACTTTTATTTACTATAAAAGTGGCAGTTGCTGATTTCCTGAGTTGCCTCAGTCTTTCTGACCAGGCCTGTTCGATTCTGCAAGGTATTGATCCATTCCCCGCCCTAGTCCCCGGTGCTCTACCGTTGACATGGCTGGTGACATCGGTAACTGTTTTTACCTCTTGTTTGCGCCATGCTTTGCCCATTGCCGTTTCTGAACCATCACAAAGGCTTAGCCACAAGGGTCCGCGCCCTGTTGTCATATCCAATTTAACAGTAATTTTGTAGCTGTTTTCTCCCGTTGATATTTTTTTGGCACACACACAAAACGGAAGAAGTTACCTGTGAGCTTCAGTTAATGCACCTCTGCCATTTTTAAACGACGTTAGCCAATTTTAGCTCGGGCCTGGGCTGTTTGTGCCAGAGGGACACACTGACATAGTTTGGGTGCGAGTCCCCACCCCGCCATTCCCTCCTCACTTGTTCTCGCAGCTTTTTCAGAAAAAACTCATTTATTCCCACTAGTTACCTGGCAATAGGTGCTGGCCAAGAGCCCAAACACGCAAGCGGCTGTTGCAGATTTGCCGTGTTCAGCATCCTGTATCTGCCCCGCACAAGCCGTGGTCCAATGGTTATGCCACACGTCTTCTGAAAACCTTCAAAGCTGCCATGAACACTGTCAGGGGAGATAAACAGCCTTTAAATCAGAAAATAGCTTCTTGCCTGCTATCTGATCAGCCAAGGCCACCTACCTACCCAGCGTGCGCGCGCGCCGGCTGAGCGCTGGTGGGAAGACGTCTACCAACCAGGCAGGGAGCTCTGAGACCTCACCGGCGTAACAGTCGGCTTTTCTGTTTCTTTCGGATTTATCATCTCTTTCCAAGACTAACTGGAGCCTTCGCCTAAGCCTATCATTATCACTTTAAAAGCCAGCCAGTGGCCACCAGGGCCCTTTGCAATTCGCTGCCGTTGGCTGCCCACAGCTGCTCCTTTTCTGCCCCAAAACTGCTTCCAGGTACTTCTGCTCCTTACACACTCGCCTCTGCTTTGGTTCCCCACACTCTTGTTTCTTTTCTGGGCCCCTTTCTTTTCCTTTTTCTTTTGGACAGGCTTGTTGATTGGAAAAAAAAAAAAAAATCCCTTATTCCGATTTAGTTCAAATCTTCCTTCTCCCTAGGCTGGGTTTCCGAGGAAGAAAATGCATCTTTCTGTCTTCCTCTAACCGCAGTTGTGATCCTCATCATTTTACAACTCCTGATCCAAACCGTCTTTCGAAAAGAGCAGCTCTGCTGTCTAGCCAAATATCATACGAGCCCGGAAGCTGTGGCATAAACTGCTCTTGCTGGGAGGAGGAATATTTCAAACCCAGTCACACAAATAATAAGAACAAATGCATAAAAATTAATTATTCAAAGCAGGGTTTTTTCCCATTGCGTAGGACGGGGAATGTTAACAGATAGAGGGAGGGGGATATGTTTTAGCCATTGAATGTCTCTCAGCTACCGCAAAAGAAGGAAAAATATGCTTTTATCAAGAAATCATCAGCATAAGTCAAAATTTTCAGATCTGCAGTCTTCCTGTATGAGCTCCAGCACTTGACCTGGGTCACATTTTTCAGGAACAACTGACAGTTTTGAGCGTCCGGTGAACGGTATTTCAGACACCGTCAGATGTGTTGAGGCTCACGCACGCACACTCCAAGCGACTTGCTGAGCATCTCAGGAAGGTGTGAGGAACAAAAGTTAAAGCCTGTACTTGAAAAAAGTAGTTGCTAAACCCCTCTGTCTCTGTTCCCTTTTCATTACGATATGGACAGCCCTCATCTCCCTCCTAGTGGTGGATTTTGCAGACACGAATCTGGAAAAACAATTGGAAAAAAACACTGAACAGTGACGTTTCTCCAGGAAACTCGGTTGTTCAATCCTTTATATCTTCATTATCGCTATGGTGAATTTAAGCGCCAACAGAGAGCACAGAAAAGCTCTGTCTCCATCAGCACCAGCAGAACTCCCTCTGAAGGCAGCAAGGAATCAGAGCAGAGTTTGGCACCAAAACATTCACTTTTCCCCAAAAAAGTGTTTGACACTTACAAGAACTGGATGACTCCCACCCCCATGGTGGAATGGTATCATTTCAAGGATGAATCGGAAGTAAAGATTACTAGCAAAAGAAAGAAAGTTGGCCAGTATTAGTATGGAAATCAAAAGTGACAAACTGTGTAATGTGATCTGATGACATAAGAAAGGGAGGACGCAAGGGGAATACTGTCCCTGGGAGAGAAGACAGTGATGATTAAAAAAAGGTCTAAGGCATTGATAAGTTGCAAATGGGAGTGAGGTAAGAAAACAGAAATTTAGGCTGTACTTAGAAGGCAGAGTTTCTCAGGGATCTGCACGATCATGAATAGCTGCATTAAGAGCAGTAGTTATAACCTGGTGTCTTCCAACAAGGCTGGACACAGCCCTAAAAATGTTATATAGGACTCAGTCCTGAAATATCAGATGGCTGACCTAAGAGGTTTTCATCTCTTGAGGGCTTTTCATTAGAAAAGAGTTTAATATACAGCCAGATAAGATACAAAAGATACTGGTGTAGGAACTGCAGAATATTCGTAATCAAATGAGGTCGGAAAGGGACTAGTCTTGGTCCCACCACAGACAAGGCTACACTCTTTTATTTTTATTATTTTTTCTTAAATTTCTTCCTTCCTTTCTTTCTTTGTTTCTAAACAGCTAGGACATGCCCAGCCCTTCAATTAAATACTCACGTTTCTGGAAAGAAACTTTTTTCATTACCCTTCTTTTCTTTTATGAAACATTAAAACTTTCAGAAAAGTTCTAAAGCATTTTAAAGCCTATAACCTTACAGAGTTATAAGGTTCTCCTGTCCCTAAGCTATACTGTAAAATAAATCCATTGTACATGCTGGTTTCATTGTTAATAATTCTGTAGTTATTGCCCCATAACTTTCCTGGTCATGAACTCCAGGTATAAAATTGAAAAGAACAAGAAATCTAAAGACTCATTAATAAAATGCTCTCGCGCAATTTTTCTCACAGTCACTAATTTGGGGACAGATTCTTCCCTTTGATGTGCCTGAACAGATCCTGTCAGCAAACGGCACTATGAGCACAGCAGCTGAATTTGACCTCAGAAAACGCAAGGTAAGGGGTAACTGTGGAAAAGCGTCCACTCCACTTTATTTTTCAGTAGGAGGTAAGACAGCAGATGCATCACACATGCACAAAGGTTCGCTCCGGAAAGCGTTTCCAGAGAGCAAAATCAGGCTGCGAATGCTGAAGGCATAAGAGTGCTGCTGTTGGGGGGGGAAAAAAAAAAAAAAGAGCACTTTGTGTAGCTTTAAGTACAGAAACAAGTCTAGACAATTCAGTGTCTGAATTCAAATGCTCATGCAAAATAACAGCCTTTGCCAAACCATGCAGTGAACCAGTTGCTGGGATTCCCCTGTGGTTTTTCAGTGCCTGACTAGTTTATACCTCAGAACAGCGACATCCTGGACGGATGCAAAACATCCACACCAGGACCCAGGTTGCCAGTGTGAAAGATGGGGAAGGAACAAGGGTTGGTCTTTTGTAAGGCTTATTCCAGGCACACCATGGTAGTGGCTCAGACATTAATGAAGAAGAGGAATTTTACAGGGTTCCAAAAATGATTTTGAAATAAATCCTTGGGACCAAAGAGATCAAGATAAACCGCGTATGATCTCACAGGGTGGTCAGCCTGGAGCTGGAGCTGCATACCACCGGCGAGCAGTTTGGGCACCGTGCCCACCCTACGGCTGACCAGCGGCTGGACTGGTATGGCGTGGTGATTACTAAAACATGCAAACTTTGGCCTGTAGGAGGCGATGAGCCTGCTGTCAGCTCCCTATTCACGTGGCAGCAACCTGAGCAAGGGTCCTCGAAGAGCTATGGCCACTCCATGCTCCCCATGTCTGATATACGTGTTTCGAGGGCTCCTGGGCAAACGACAAATGTGCTACACAGCCGTCACAGCAAAAGTCTGTCGTATCTGCAACAGCTTATGATTTATTGCAAGATTCCTCACTGTGCAAGGAAGCAGAGAAGAAAAACTATGTGACCATGGAGAGACAACACCATAATGTACACACGCAGGGGGAATGTAGGACAATTACTCCAGGAAACTTAAGTCTGGCACTTCCCAGCTCCCAAGCGCTTAATGTAGGTGCTGGTTGGCAGACAGGGTCTCTTCTCTTGCCTCCCTCTGCCCCAGCTTCATCCTGGACAGTTTTGGGGTTCCTCAGGCTCAAGGATGGGATTTCTTCACTCTCCCATAGGTGCTTATCACCAAAATTAGGTCTACCTCTTGAGGCTGGGGACCTTGGGTTTTATTTCTGATGAGCTTCTCTAGCAAAATAAGTAGTATACTAGATGCATTTGTTTACAGTTATAACTTGAATGCCTTATACTGGAATTTGTAACTAAATGAGGTCATTCTGAGAACCATATGTATATGAAAGACGTAAATAAATGGGGGGAAAAAAAGGCCCAAAGGGAAGGATCTGGTTGCCCAAGTAAAATATGCTGTGGGATACCCCTTGTTCTCCAGCCACAGGTCAGGAAGGCTGTGGATTTTCTGGAGGTGCTGTGTCATATCAGCCAGCCTGGTGCGGATTCCTTGGGCACTAAGATATTCCTCAGCCTCAGGACGCACAAGCTACGTTTATTTATGCAACCATAACCTGCCAGACATATCCTGCTTTTCAGTACAGCTCACAAAGCGTTGCATCATCCTCTTGTAAAGGCTGTGTTTTATTTGCTCAGAGTTACAATTTGCAGTAGCTGCTGCAGGATGACACATGCTGGCCATTGTTTTTGTGCAACTCCAGCTGGTATTGATAATCCATGAGCTGTAGGATGGAGCTCCGTGAACTTCTAATGGTCTGGTTTATGTCCTCTCTCTCCCTTCTCAGCAGCAGTGACCTCTCCCAGAATTGGCAGCAGTCAGGTAGTTCTTTCAGGCAAAATTTAACCCACTGTGTCCTTCCTCTAAATATATAACTCTGCTATGGCAGAGTGATTAATTCGTAAATGATCTCACTCCAGGTTTTCATATGCTCCGTGTAATCAGCTGTTAATTTGCCTTCTAAATAAGTTATTGTATGAAATATCCTGGTTTTAATTTCTATTTTTCTGATCTATCTTCTGTATTTATGCATCTTTCCATTTTTAGTCCATTTGTAGTCTAAAACTCTCCATAGCTGAAAAAAAAAATGGTCTTTTGTCTTGTTCAACCAGAGAACATCATAAATAATAACAGTACAGTTCCAAATCATTAACGTGACCTTTAATATTCTCCAGATCATCACAAAAGTTCTGAGCCAAAAGTCAGGAAGAACTAAAGCAGTGCAGATTTAATCTCAAGTTCAGAAGACAAGAATAAAGTTACATGAAGATCCAGGTAAATTTGGAGGGGTGGAGGGGAAAGCTATAAACTACCAAAATTACATCAGATTCTCCCCCAAAAAGCAAAATGTCCCAATGTATAAGTTGAAGGTTTTTTTATACAGAGGTTTTTTGCCATCTATCTCTATTTTTCCCTCAGCTGCTAGCCAGTGTTCTTACTTCTTCCAAGCCATTCGCCTGATTATGTTAATTTTGAGGAAGTACATACATGCATCAGAAACAATCTTTATGGAAAAGCCATGTCGAATTAAATGGGGAAGAACAGTTAGACTTCTATAAAGTTCAGATGACTTTTGAAAACTTGTCAGAGAATAATATTCTGTCCTTTTGAAGCTGCTGTCACAGTTTGAGTGAAGTCTTCTCATAGCATACCTTGACAGAAGAGTTAGGCGAGGATATTGTGAGTGATGCTCTCTGCAGCAGTACCTCTGGTAGAAGATATTCCCACTTGGCCTCGCAGCTCTGGAGCTGGCCCCTGCTTCATGAAAAAGGAAGGTGAGAGTGGCACAACCTATCCTAGATGCAATGATGTCCTGGCACAATTTTGTATGTAGGCACTTGTTCAGGTCCCTCTCCTTTGAGGACAAGGAACTCAATACATTCAAGATCGGTGAGGCCTCGGGAATGCAAAAAGTTGACCAAATCCTCAGGAGCCATCCTGGGTTAGTGAGTATGTGTTGGGGCCTGCAAGGCACCTTCAGGCTGATTTACTGATACCGCCCCTTTCCTTGGGTGGATCATCAGCAGCAGGGATTAAATCTGGATTGACCAGATCTCTCTTCGTGAATCTCCACTGCTTAAGCGAGAAGGCTCAGCCCTACTTGCCAAGAGAGCAGTGGGCTCACTGCTTTCTGTGTGGCTCTACCTCAGCCTCAGGCTGGAAGGAGGAACGTACTGAGCTAGCTGGGGAGGGTGCTGGACCTGGTGAGACCCTCCAGGTGAGACCTGCATTGTGTCCTGTGTTTGTCCTTCTCCCGGTGCAGGGGGATGGATGAGCCACATCACCCTGCACCAGCCTCAGGGTCCCCTTGGAGGGGGGCTCCAGGCAGAGGGGTTTTTCCATCCTTCCTGGGTGCTTCCCAGCCAGGCATGCTCCTTGGCAGAGGGGGTCAGCAGCACTAGTCAGAGCACAATTTCATCGGTACCTTTTGTGCAGAAGAAGAGGCTCCTGAATGGATGACCATAAATCCGTAACATTCAGGTTTTATTTTTTTTTAATTCCATAAGCTTGCAACAGTTATTATTCTGACTCTAGAATAATAGAGTTTTAAAATCAAATTTTGGGTTTAAAACCTGTCTGTGAAAGGGCTATTTCTAGAGACATCTGAAATGTTCCCAGGGTTTTAGATGAAAAAAATATTTTTGCACACAGATGACAGAATTTAACCTCTTTCCATCTTACCAGTCTTTCTGAACTGACAATTCAGTCAAGTGTTGTTTTAAAAGTTGTATTTTGCATCATAATTTTACAAAAATTGAATTCACCTTCATTGATTAACCAACTGCAATGACTGATTATAAAAATTCCATAGGATTTTCCCATACAAATTCGCCTTACTATGTGCTGGGAACAAACAGTTTCCAATCACATGAGCATAGCTGTGAGTACTGAACAAACATCGAGTTCAAACCGAAGATAATTTATTATCATAATTACAGCTTGCTTGAAATGTGTAGAAGGAGAGATATTGGAAAAAATTATCTTTCTTGGAAATATAAAACATTGACGATATTGATTGGTTTTAAGTGTGGAGATAAATTTCTTCTGTCCCCAGAACACCTGTTTCGTTTCCTTCTTCTTTTTTGCTTATCTTTTTCACCTTCCAATTTTGATCTTTACTTAATCTGATCATTTTAAGTCCATTCTCCTATTAAGAGCAATAGATCTGATACTTGCATTTGCTGTGGCCTGTGTGACCCAGTCCACTGAAAGGCAGAGCAGGTTTCTCTGAGGAGCCCTGCGAAGGCGGTGAGATTGCATTTCACGCGGCCTCAGTGTCTTTTTGCACTTGGACATTTCCCAAAATAGATATGTTGGAATAATTGTTCCCAAAGAGTTATTTTGGTATCTAGCCCTGTATGAACTCTCTAAATTTGAACTCCTTCATTTTTCCCCATCTGCACAGGGGGGCTGAGCTAAATGGGAAAGAATAATCATTTCCATCCGGAATAAATTTCCACAAGGAGCCTCCACTGGAGAAACTTCTGGAATAATCAGTCCATCACCGGTCTGTTTTGGCGAACTTCCAAGCATGGACAGGCCTTAGCAGGCTGTTATTTAATGCATCTGTGTAACGCCGTTACAGATCAGGAGCACGGAGCCGCTAGGAAGTGGTAGAGCCCTCCAGAAGACAATGCAGAGTGCTGCCAAGCGCCAAGTGCTCTCATGGCCTGACTCCTGCCATGGTGATGCCTCTAGCAAGCAGGTGAGGGGTCTGTAGGGTTTCCTTCTCCACTGGGATAAAACGGCGCAGCTGTATAACAGTAGGGAAACACATCACAGCAGATCAGACAGGGAGACAGAGGCCACCGTGGTGTCTGCTGATGCAGGAGGAGCTGCGCATGGCAGAATGCCCAGAAACAGGGCCTGAACATCCGTATTTGGAAATAGTCAGGATCCTGATCTTCCATCTTGTATGAAAGGTGGCATTTCCAAAAACAAGAGCCCTTTGGACCCGTGCTACTTGTTCAGAGCTATGGGTGTAGAGGAAGCAGGACATGGTCCTCCGCCTCATCTCTCACGCAGGTAACTCTAGACCCGACAGCCACCCAGCCATGCTCACCTTGCACAACCTCAAACAATGCGGTCTGGCTGACAGCCGACAACGTTGTGAGCCTCCTCTCTGCAGAACAGCTGAATAACCAGGAAACGCAGTTACGGGCCGCTGCAATAGTATGAGATTAGATAACGGATACGGAAGCAAGGAGGCACCGTGACGCTTGCTAAGCTGGCAACTCTTGTCACTCAGCAGAAGCTGCCAGAGCTTCTGGATTGAAATGAGTAGGACTGGCAGCCATGAAACTCCCAGAGATTTGGAATATTTTATGAAAATAAAATGATGCTAAATTATCCATTGAACTGCCTATCTCTGCAATGGAGGGGGCAGATTTGAAGAGCTTTCCTGCACGATATGTTTTTTTTGGAAACTTTTGGGGAGAGGTCCCTGCTGACACGGAGACACAAATGCTTATTATTTTACTGTAAATTTTCCCCAGAGCTTAATGTCAGTATGATCACTCAGAGACTAAAATCTGTCCTGAGACAAGAATCAATACTTCTGTTTTCAGCCTCATTCACAGAGAATGATTGCATGTGCCCACGCAGGCCATAAAGAATTGGGCATCAGCAGTTTATCGTCTATCAGCTAGCTGAGTAGCAAAACATTTCAGAAATATTTTTCTCACCCCCCACACCAAGACATGCCTGAGATATTTCTTCCCTGTTCATAGGCTGGAAGAGGTTGTTTTTTTAACTTGCCAAGCAGATGAAGAAGACCCGGGGATTCCAATGATGTAAATACTAAGCCCAGCTTTACGGGAAGGTAACCCTCCCCTCCTGCTAGCGTGTGCTGTAAAATCTGTGAGCTGTGACTGTCTCTGGTAAATTCAGCTTGCCCTTTGGCCATCCAAAGTATTATCTTAGCTGTAAATTCCCAGATGAACGCTCACGTCTTACTGTCTTACCTTCATACCATTTAAAACAGCAATAGTCACTACGTCTCAGGGTGGTTGTTTCATTTCCTCAGCCTTTGAGCCCAAGTTTAATAAATAATGCTCTGTTTTAAAATCAGCCAGCAAAGCACATATGGTTGCATAACTTACTACCTATAAATAACAGCTCTCTTCCTCCTTACCTCCCCCCCCCAAATCCACTTTAAATTGCTTGTCTGCTAATTAGATGTTTACAGTTCACTCATTTTATTGGGTGCTCGGAAATAATATTCCCTGTAACTCTGGGGTTCTAGGCTCTGCTATGCTGAGATTTCTAAGCAAGCCCAATACTAAAGTTAATCGACATAGGTCATTTGCTGAGCTATCCATGTGGTGGATACGCACTCAGAAATCTATTTTATGTCCTTTTACATAATATGGATATGCATGGCATATCCCTTTCCTAGTCCACTATTTGGTGCTTTAGAAGAAAATCGCCACCAGTTTCAGTTGAAGTTAAGCCTACAGATGCAGAGGTAGTAACCTCTGATCATGCTGGAGGGCAACTTGTGAGTCAGGGCTGAACCAGCCTGGACCACAAAACCCGGTGAAGGCACCACCTTGCTGTGCGTCACACTCTCACGACCGCCGCAACGCCTGACGCATAAACACCTCCAGGTTGCTTCTTAATAATTTATTTTCGTGAGTATTTGTAAGTCAGGGAAAAAATTCATTGGTTTTCAGGTCATTGTAAAGCTCAATAGTTCTGGCCAAGCCAGGCTTAACAAATGTCCTTTTAAGTCCTTTTCAGTACATACATCTCTTCAGAGGCTTCGAAACCTGCGAAATGCATCAGCAGAATCTCCCCACTTGCACTAGGTAAGTCAATAGGAATTACCTCGGCGCCGAGGGCTTCTTTTGTTGTTGGGTTGTTTGGTTTTTTTTACTTCAGATAATCTGTGTTGTAGTCATCCAAGCAAATACACATTGCTTCCTAATCCCAAATGGATTGAGTCTGCATTTTTTTTAACCGTCCTGTATATACCTGAAGAATTCTCTGGTGTTATTTCTGCTTAGCTCAGTCTTATTTCTAAAAAGAGCATTTTACTAGAGTGAAATGACATTTTTGCACAGAACAATAGCAAGGACCTGTCGAAAGCCCTTTCTTAAGTTTCCTCGGGATGGGATCGGCTGGACTTGAGGGAAGCGAAGCACTTGTACGCAGGGCCATGAGGTCTGCCGAAGGAAAAGAGGAAAGAAAGGATGGACGGACAACTATGGCACAGGGGGGCGGGACGGGGAACGCAGCCCTGACCGAGCCACCTACCCTGGCAGCCAGCTGCAAAATGGGTACAAATAAGCCTTTAGTTCGTAGCATTTCTGGAAAGGTGATGTTGTCGTTGCTTCAAGTTCTAGGTAAATTGAGTACCATAAAATTAGAGAAGAATCATCTCTACTGAACTGAAAAGAGTACTCTTAAACTGAAAAGAGCCCACAAGATTTGTAGAGAATAAATCTGCAGAAGTACTTTGTTTACGACAAACTATCACCATACCATGAGCAGAAAGGCTTATGGGTACAGATAAAAAGACTGGAAGAGTCTTTCACTGGAAAATGCAGGTCTAAGGTGAATGAATTTCTTAATGAATTTGGAAAGAATTCGATAGATGTCACTGGGTAAAAGAAAAAGAGGAAAAATTTGGAAATACTGAATGTTTCATTTTGCTATTTTTAAGCAAAATATTTCAAGTGTTCTCTCAGAAAGAGTTTTCGTCTTTAAATTTAACTTGGTTAAACTTTGTAAAGTGCAAAACCACTCAAAAACAAATTGTTTTTGATCAAGATGCTTATTTCTCTAGCAAACAAAGTGTATTTTCATGGCAGGTCTAGTCAAAGTTATTTTTTCCCAACATTTCAGTTTACAGAGCAGTTAAATCTATTTGCAGAGCCTCAGTGAAGACCCGAGCATCAGAAAATGTTAGGCGTCTGCCCTGTAAAATACAGCAGCCATAAGACACTGCATCAGTTACTCCTGCATCGTTGGCTCAGGTGCAGCTGAACTCCTAAACGCCTCTGAGATAACCAAGCAACGACTGCCGAGACGCCCGACAACTCTGCGGTTCTCTGCAAAGCCAAACCCAAATTAACTCCTGCAGATGCACAGATGTCTTGTAGAGCTTCCTTCCAGCTGGATGTGCCAATGAAACAGTCACAATGTCTGTAAATCTTGGCCATCAGTCTTGTTAGATATGCACAGTGTAAGTCACTGGGCAGTTATAAGATCAGTGTCCTTTTTTGAATGTTGTTATATCTTATTAATGTTAGATGTTGGACTGAATGTGCAAATAATTATATTTTTATGGCTTTTTTTGTTGGCCCCTGGTGCCTTGCTTCTTCAGCAGATGCAGAGGACATACAAAGCCTCGACTCAGGGACAGGGTGCGGAGAATTCAGATCACGGTGCAAGGTACGGGATGTGGCTCTTTGGAGCTGGGTCTGAGCTGATTTAAAGCTAGAACTGCTTTGCATCCAAAGCACTTTGTAACAGCCTGAGCTGAAGCCCATTAGGGTCAACAGGAATTATTTTACTTGATTTCAAAGGGCTGTGAATCAAACTCCCAACACACCACAGTGAGTATAATTGGAATAATAAAGCCTTGTATTTCTCCAAAGATTTCTATTTTTAGAGATCGATGTACTTTGGATCAAACTTACAAAAGGTCCTTCGGCAGAATCTCAGCAGAACGTAGACATCTAAGTCAACAGCCGAAGCCCACGGCCCTTCTGACCACAGAGCTGCCTCCCTCCTGGTGCACCTTCTGCGGATACCTTAGGTGAGAGAGGGAGTCAAACATGATGCAGACGGAGGCAGCTGGGCGAGGGGAACACACTGGTCACTTTTCCATCGCCTGATCAAGAACGTGCACCCCTGAGTGATGCTAAAGGGGGATTACTGCTCGTTTGGCTTAGTTTCCACAGCTGGGCATGGACGGCATTTCTCAGGGTCATGCGGTGTGGAGCATGTTATGCCTCTAAGCAAAAATGGAAATCTGAAAAGAGACACTTTTCTGCCTGTCTTTTGGGAGAACGTACTGACAGATCTCCTCCGAGTACTCTCCAAAAAGGTACTAGCATACTAATATAAATGGTCAGCACCTCATTCACAAAAACAAGACAATCGTAAGATAATTCTGGAAAGTACTGAACAGAAGAGAGATGAGTTGGGTTCAACACAGCTGTCTTTAGCTATTGCCCTTGTCTAGTGCTCAGTAGTTCCTGGTGGACCGCTCAGTGAAAACCAGCCCCGATCCAGACGTCTGCACAGTTTGTCAGGTATTTCAGCTGTTGGGAGTTTCATTTTGTTTTCTCACTGTCATCTGGCTAACTCGCGGGTGGTCTGCAGGCAGAAGAAGACTCATTGCTAGGGTTATGCGTCTGTGGTTCTTTCGGTCCGATCGTCGTGGGCTGTTTCGGGTTGGCAGCACGCGGGCAGAACGGAGCGTTTTACCTGCGCTCGGGGCGCTCTGGAGCCGGGAAGGAGCGCGGGGACGGCCACGTCCTGGCCAGCGAGCCGCAAGCCGAACGCACCCAGTCACAAGGGTGCCGGCTACCAGATTTGATGTAAATACTTTGGGTCCTAAATCTCAAATGAGATCTGCTTGTGGTCCCAGATGCTGGGAGGAGGTCACCATCACGGGCATGTTGCTGCCAGCAGGAGCGAGGGCAACGCCGCTGCCGCCTCGCCGGGTGAAAGCCTGCGACATTAGGAGGCCTCGCCACGGGCACCCCGGCAGCGCCCATTGCTGGGGCTACACTGACCTCTAGAGGCTTTGTCCTTTATCGTCTCCTTGTCCCGAACCGATGATGGCAAGTTTGCATTTTCGGTCCTTGAGGCTAGGGCGAGAGGGTGAAACGAGAGCAGGAAACCCCCGAGCAGTTAGGAAACGCGAGCAAGCAGAGGCAGTCCGCGCTGGACCCACGCCTGACGGTCCCGCTGCAGACGAACTGGGCGCATCTTTAACAGCAGTTTCATTTCTTTTAAGGAAACCGGTTCCACTGTTTGTCTAAAAGACCGTGTCGGTGTCGGCCCGGCAGAGCTCCGGAAAGGCCCAACACGTGGTCGGAGTCAGACGAATGCTAATGGCGGATGGAAACAAAGCCGAGGGAGCTGAGATTCGGCAGAGAGGGCTGGGAAAGGTGCGCTGACCGTTTCTTGTGCTTTGCCTGAAGGTTAAAACTGGGGAGTGGAAAAGAGAGGAGTTGTAATAGTATTATTCCTTCAAAGGAATCTCTGCAGAGAAACCCTTCGCCAAGAGCATGAACGTTCACCCCTGTTCGCCGGGCTGGCAGCGTCGTTCTGTCCTTGGAAAAATAACCAGGTAGGCTCTGACCGCAGCACGCCCCTCTCGGCCCTGCGGCCGCTTCGCACCACCTGCTGCCTGGCGCCGGGAGCTTCTCCTGACTAAGGGAAAGAGTTGCACCGGACAGAGGTGGAGAAACTCCGTATCCTACCCTCCGCTGCACTTTCTGTCACCTCCTGTCCAACCTCTTTCCCCATAGAGATTTTAGCCAGGGGAAAAGGGAGTACGGGATAATGTGAAACAGCATGGCGGGAGCTACTTTTGCTGCACAAAATGGGAAATGCATAAGATCCCTTCAGGGGACCCTAGGCAGAGTCACCTGCCTAAAACATTGCAAGGAGCTAGATATCTTAGTTAGCCAACTTATTTGTATCCTTTTGGATACAAAAAGCCAACGCATTGCCATATAACTCCTTTTTAAGTAGGTGTTCGGTTTAGCCTGCTTTATCTTTAGCATAGCTTGGTGCAATTTAATTGATTTCAAGACCAACACATGAATTCAAATTTTAACCGTGAATGTGAATCTCTTCTTTAAACTGGCGTGAAGCATCTGAATGACACTACCAGCACAGGACATGGATAGAAAGTGCAATCAGTGATGCATCAATGAAGTGACGCCAGCTTTACTGAAGAAATGATCACACTTTTGACATAAAACCTGGTGAAAAGTCAGTCTTTCCACTACAGATACGAAACCGACGGCTTTCACCCAGGTTCTTCTAAAGTCAACGAAAAAGCATCCGCTCATTTTATTGAAGTGAATTTTAGCATATTTAACACTTTAACACCCCCCAAAAGACTATTGCATTGTTTTAAGCATCTGCCTCAAAAAATACGTGATACAAAAGACAATGCTTACTAGTGCACCAAAAAGGCGTCCTCTAGCTGTAACACTGATCTCTTTATAAAAATCACTGCTGTTTTGAAGGTTCTCAAGCGGTGCTTACAGTGTAAGTGACATTTGCTTTTTTCCCCAGAAGATGGTGACATATTCTGCACCACAGCTTTTCTCAAGTTGCCTTTTTAACTTAATCATCAGCCAACCCACGAAGGAAGAAGGAAGAGCTGAGCATTTTGCTATCTAGGGAATAATGGCCCTTCTTTGAGGACACAAAGGGAGAGCTAGCTATATATAGTATCAGATTTTGTTTTGGTTGCGTTAAGGAGGCTGCTTCAGACTTAAAGGTTGTCTTAGTTTCTCTGAAGATGCGCCCAATGAACCACTATGGTCTGCTCCTGGCAAACAGGATATGCACAGACAGGGTAAGTCTGCAGCTACCGCTATACATGAGCACGCAAGCCATTTCTGTGTACAAAATACACTATAACTATTTTAACCAACACTGGTTGGTTAAAAACACTGTCGGATGGCAGTGATAGCCCAAATGAGACCTTACTGAACTTCCTCCACAGACTAGACGTAATGTAAACAACATCCAAATAACTGCTCAGGGAGTTCTTGGGTTAGTTGTGGTCGCAAGCAATGCTCTGGTTAACAACCTGCAGTTTCTTCACCGAATAGCTACAAACAGAAGATGCGGGCAACTGTTTACATCCAGCTTCAGGCAAGGAACCTGCCCGAAACTGCTGATGTCACATTAAATGTTTTCATAAAGGTACTTTTAAAGGTTTACTTTACAAAGAACCCTTCATCAGGACTGGGGAAGAGACAGAGGAAAGAATCCAGGTGATTGATGAATCTCTGACCCATCTTTTAAAGAATCGTAGCAACTAAGTATCACGCACATATTGCAAATCATATATATTACCAAAAAGTTCAGTACAAAGCAGCATGTGAACATGTCCCTGCTCGAATGAAAAATCAGAAGTGCATACGGTAATCATTTGTTTACCTGAGGCATATGGGAGGAAAAAATACGGATTGTCAACAAGGACAACTGAAAATATCTGCTTGCATAGAGAAACAAAGTCACCCCTATGCCAATAGCTGGCAGAAGTTTGTGGACAACGTTCATCATACCCTTCCTGCATATGTTCAGTGGAAAAGAGACAGAGTTTTACATTGATACCTCGGAGCAGGGACAGAAAACGTTCAGGAAGCAAAGGTAGTTTTTGCCAGGCATTTACTGCTTGTAATATGCAAAGGGAATTGCAGTTCAAGCAATGGAATTACCAAAGAGCCGTCTGCGCTCTGGAGATGTGCTTTATCTCGTTGCCCGTGATTCTAGAGTTACCCTGATGCTCAGAGACACCATTTTGCTCCTTGTAACACAACATAGTTGTGATGGTTAAGAACTCGGTTAAGCAGGAAGAGACGCTGGTCTAATGGCAGCAGCTTGTCAAGAGGAAAAATAAATGCTCTCTTTCCCCACCCTACTTCAGCCAAACCAGGTGCGGAGTTACTGTCGCAAGTCATCCGCATTGCAGATAAGAATAGCAAATCTTTGGATTTAAGAGTTGTTTTGTGAGTTCTTGTTCCACTGAATACAGTGACTCCAAAAAGAAAAGAGACAGATAAATAACTTATCAAAAATTGTGGTTTTGAACTACTTGTAAATGCATTCTTGAAAGTGCCTGCAAAACTTACCAATTTGCACAGGGTTCTGTAAGAGAGTAGGCTGCAGAGCCCTCCCTGGTGTGAACTTCCAAATTCTTCAAACGAGCCCTTTAAATAGGCACTGAATCATTTTTATTTTTTTATTTTGACACCTGCTTTTATATGAAAGAGTGCATTCAAAATTTTACATAACTGCAGCTTTTATCATGTCAAACTTATTTGTGACAGTATAAAGCTAAAAGAGAAAAAGTGTAAGTCCTAAAACATTACTCAAAACTATTAGTTTTTTAAAGAAAGGTGTAAGAGAATGATGAAGGTTATTAATGATACATTAAAATTCAGTTGAACTCCGGCAAAGTACTAAATTGGCGAGAGCTACGCATGCCAGTACCGAAGGTCTGAAGGAAACAAGCTCACGGCGGTAGTGAGATGGACAAGCAGTGTAAAAAGTCTTTTTCAGGTCTAACTCCTGCATTGACCTCAAGCTTATCAATAGATAAGCTCACTACTTCTTCTTGCCCAGAGGTAAATGTCTTTAAACTAGCAGCTCAGTCTGGGGCTTTGTTTTTTCTAGAGTTATTTCTCTCTCCCAGGAAAAAGAAAGAAAAATACGCAGTTGTTTTATAGCTGGTGAAGGAGCAAATCAGAAAAGTCTACTTCCTTCCCAAAACAGACCAGCAGTTCGAGGGAAGGTCCTAAATCCCAAGACTCTCCAGTCACAAGTGAGAATCCTAACGCTAAGCTATAGAATGCGACATTCTTTCCAGTCCACTGAATTTTGAACCATTTTCTTAAAAGTGGAATGGCTTTATTTGGCAGCATTAGGGATACCTCTAGGTAGCGTACAACAGGAGGATTTTGAGGGGTGGAGAGATGTCAAGACGTGGAATCCCACATTTTAAATCAGCCCAGAGAGATTACAGAATTAAACTGAGCTCTTCCTCATCTAAGGCAACGTAAAACAAAAAGTGAGACGCTACCATAGTCTTAAAAGGAAAGAGACTCCTGCTAGCATTTTTTTTTTCATATGCAAATATAAATAAAAGAGTTTATAAGGATAAAAGCATGCAAGAGCTTAAAAGTTTCCTGAACGTTAAGTGTTGAGCTGGAAACGCAAAAAGTACATAAGCACCAAGAACTACTGGGAACAGCATTCCAGAGCACCCGTGACCGAGGTGAGACAAGGTGTAGCTTGCTGCTTTCTTATGCCTCCTAGTCTGAGGCCTTTCTTTGTGGAAAGGATGCAAGCAGCTCAAGAGCTTCACTCAGGCACGGATTTCACTAAGTGGACCTGACAATTAGATACTGCAGTACTTAGCACCACTGTGTCTACACCTTCTTCGGATCTGGACTGAAATGTTGTAAAACTTAGCCGTTAAAGCCATCAAGACGGACAAACTAAGTATACTGACACTTGCAAGGAAGCGGAGATGAGAGATGACGCTTGAGGAGAAATTCTATCAGAGTAAAGGGAAAAGAGAAAAGAGAAAATGTTTTTTTGCTGGGAAAAGTTAAATATATTTTATAGATTAAAAAAAATAATCTGTAACCACCAACATTCCAACCACCAGGATACAGAGAAGCCATTGAATCTTCCTTCAAAAGATAAAGCAGTGGTTGCCCAGCCTAGGTGCACTGTATCCACCAGGATTTGCAGCCAGAACCACATCCTCTGTATGAATGTATACGCAGGCTGCAGGCAAGTGGTAGCTTTCCCTCTTGCTAGTTTTATAGATTTCCAGATAGAAAAATATTGCTGAAGACAGAAAATCATTCAATTCCAAGCTGCTCCAAGGACCATTAAGCCACCGCTACAGTAGATTTATACCCATCTCTTTATGATCTTATTGCCAACAGATGAAAGGCTTCCCTCAGCACCAAGAGTTTGATGTGGTGACGAAAGCATTAGTGGAAATTCTTCCCTCAAATTTTTTGAGTCAAAACTTTGGAAACTTCTTGGTTTTTAATACACAGCTTTCGAAGTTTTTCTTCCCCTCAGGGCTTTTCACCTCTTTTGGTAAGAGTGGTTACTCACCAAAACATCACAAAAAAAAAAAAAAAAAAGAAGTGGTAAAAGATACCAGCAAAGAAAAGAACAGCGCGTTAAATAAAGTAGCAACATTTCATAAAAGCTACAGCAGCTGGGACACCTTTCTGCCCCAGATGAGGAGGTGTAATGAGCCCTGTAAGATGCTGTACATCCAGTCTCTTGGTTTTCAGCAGGAAATTTTGTGCGCAAGACATCAGACCCTTCCCCCCAAGGCATTAAGTGTTAACATTGGTGTAATAGGCAGTAACAAAACTACAAGCCATAGTCAAATAGCTACTATTAAGAGTAGCCTTTCTTCTGAAAGGGCTGTATCTGCTTTTTGAGCTTACATGAAAGATTTTAATCAGGAAGAACCTTTTAAAGCAACTTCTGTGCCAGTTTTATTGCACTTTAACATGCAGTCATGTGAGGAGTAATGACCTAGTATTTTCATCCCTAAAATGAGACTGCATTGTACAGCTACACAAGAGAAGTCACTCAAATCCTCATCTGGGTTCATGAACTCTTTGGTCAGTAATTGCACAGAAATAGAATACGAGAAACCGAATACGAGTATAAACTACTTTTAAATTGAACTAATTGTCAATGATTAGGTGCAGTCTCTGATCTTCGCTCAAGTTCTACCTCCCAAGATCCATCTGTCAAATCCTCACCTTGTGTTCTGAAAAGTTAGTAGGTAGTGCAGCGTATGTCTATTCCTAAAGAACGTCTTAAAGACATTCACCAAATAACAACAATTTGCTGTCATAGAAGTTTGTTTCTTTCTGCTGTCATAGAAGTTTGTTAGTAACAGGCTCCGTTCTTTTCTTACGGAGAGAGACTGATTGTTCCCTGGTCTGTGACCAGACTGGAAAAGACCAGATCCATTTCTTTACTTTCTGCCCAATTCTAGAGCAGAAGGAAGCTAATTCAGGAAAATTATGATTTGTCTTCAATCTCACCCCAAACCCATCCCAAGAAAGCCTGCAGCAAGATCCAGTGTCTCTTTCCCTTTCGTCTTGCAATCAGTATTGCTTGGACAGAAGAGAGATGCTGGAAATAATGGAAAAACTCCCCCATCGTGAGCTGCAGATCACTATGATATAGTCGTAGTTACAGGGGAGCAGACTTTGTTCTAAACCTAGAACTACTGTGACCTGTCAGGCAACTTAGTCTTTACATCTCAAGGGAAGTTAAGTAAACCAGCTCAGTTACCTGACTATTCAGGAACTATGCAAGAGCCTACTCACTTCACAAAACTCTTTGCAGTGCCATAGGCCATCCTGATATCCAAACTGCTTTGTCTGCCTAGACAGAAACAAAAATCAAGTTTTGGCACCTGCTGCATTCTGTGCTGAAGACACTTTCTTTGCAGTTTCACTTTGACCTCAAAGCAGAACTTTGTAAAGTCATGCTGGCTATTTATTTTTGGCTCTCTTCTGTCTCAGAGGAAATACACAATTGTACTTCATCTCAGCTGAAAAATCCACAATTGCACCTGAGTTCAGACAGATTTCCTGAGGCAGTGCTCTGGGCAAAGAGAGTACATTTTGATATATGCCTTTCCCAGCCTTTCCAATCTCTGGCTATGTGAACACTGAAACAGGGGCAGGGATAGTCTTTGCTTACTCTATCCACAACACAACAAGTTTTCAACTGATTGGAATATAATCATTTATTTATCTTTACAGTGATGACAGAAGAATGTACAGGTTCTTTCACCCATAGGTATAAAAATCTGTTTATTTACACTGAGTCACAATAGTCTTTAACTGGGAAATCATTCTGTTCTCCTGATCCATCCTTACCAAAAACCACAGGAAAAACAAATATTTAGTACAGGCAATATAATTCCAGTAGGTTTGCAACCTGGCATCAAAAGCTCAGCTTTAGATTAAGGGTAATGTTCAATACTTAAAAAAGGACTTTAAGTCATAGGACACAAAATAAAGTTGCTTTTCAAATAAGATATATACATCAAAAATAGGAGTCTAAAAAAGGCATTGGTTTTAATGCTATTAGAAAGCTATATAAATGTGCATGGGTCCATTTCTTCTTATAACGAAAGACCGAAGGAGAAAGTGCCTCTGGCTTTTAGGAATTTCCTCCTGGGACAAGTCAGTTAAAAGTACCTGTAAAAGAGAAAGAAATTACCTCTTTTGCAAAAAGTCAAGGCTGATGGTTGAGTCAATTAGAATAACTTTGTTTAAACAATTGTAGTGCTTCAGATCCATGGTAAGAACATATTATAAGTACTCTGCCAGTGGCTAATAAAAAAATTAATACAATGTAAGTAGCTACTCAATTGTTGAGTCCTACAGATCCCTAGTTACCTGTTTTTGAACATTACCCACAAACATAACATGCTTTTAACATCTAACCTCTTTCACAATGCACCTTTGTGCATGTTACCCTTGTGCAGTATTTGATTATGCTCTTAAATCACTTTTTGAACTCCCATATTTTAAATACAGAATACTGTACCTTAAAAAGTTTCTTAATATATGCAGATCACACTAGAAAATTAATCAGTATGAAGGAAAAAATATTTGCAGCTTCCAAGCTATTATACATTAAGTAATCCACAAAAATCTTATTCAAGTCTAGAATTAAAGCCATTGAGGGGAAAGGAGTTCACGGAATAGAGCCAACATATTGGCTATATATATGTAAATAGGTATGAGTTCACAAGTTAATGACACTCAAGGTCTACTAATCAAATTGATTTCTGCAGAGAACTACAGTAGCAGTACAAAAATAACCACTTCTATAAATAGATTTATGACTCCATTACAAAATAATTATTTCATGCTAAATTAAAAAGTTCAAATCGACGGTTTGATCTGAAAATAGCAAGGGTTTGAAATTTCACATCTTAAGTCAATGTTCTTGCCTGACTTTCTTCAAAAACACCAATAATTAGACTTTCACAGGAGAAATACTCAAAGATTAAAAGTTTATTAGTAAATATCTACAACTTAAAATAATTAAAACATTCCAGTAGCCTGGAAAACGTCACGATTATCAGCCTGTTAGGTGGACTAAACAACACTGGGAAATAGCTCTCATTACAACATAAAGATCAGATTTCCATTTATGTTGCACCATTACAAAAAGTAATACAAATTACCTGCATTAGAAACATGAATATTAAGCAGCCGGTAGGCATATTGTAGATGGATTTTGCTTCTAATTGTAAGAAACAATATACCCTTAAATACGCAACCTAGCGCACAATCCAGACAGTGAGCGCAGAAGTAACGCCAGGCTGTAGGGCATGCCAAGGGTTACATTCTTTTTATAAGGAGAAGCCAAAACACTATGAAATTATCACTCTTTGTACAATTTTGAAGCAAAATTCATCATAGATTTTGCATCAAATTCTCTTTTCTTTAGTGAGTAGTAGAACTACAGTTAAATGGAGCACAATATGGTCATACAGAACTGTCCTTCAGATGTGAAAATAGCTCTAACGATACCTCTGAGGTCTGGTGGTTGTTCCATGAGAAGTGCTATGGCTTCACACACAACCTCCTTCCACCCTCAGCAGCCCACTATATATGTTCTACCCAGAGGTTCCCTGAGGTTCAAATGCCACAGGTAGCAAGAGTACCCGGCTCTGTGTGGGTTACAGGCACACACAGAAAGGGCAGTGTAACTTCTGTCTGGAGTCAGAAAAGTACGTCCCAGCAACAGCATGAGCTAAGGTATGGACAGCTGCAGTGCACGTCAGTAGGCCATGGAGAGCGCACCAGTTTGAATCGATCTGTTTAGCAGCCTTGCTAAAGCAGGTCACAGCTTGGCAACTTCCATCCTATGCCTACAAAAATTACCACAGCATAGTATTCACAGTTGTACAAAAGTTAATTTCTTTGTATCAGTCAAATGGGAAAATATATACATACATACATATATACACACACACACACACACACACTTTTCCCTTGTGGATAGCTACTCCAGAACAAAAAAAAAAAACCACACACACACACAAAAAACAAATGAAATCTTTTAAAATTTTAAAATTGGAGGGCTCAGAGCCAACACAACGATCTCCAGACAGAATTCTTAGTTGTTAAAATTTCTGCTTACTCGTTATGAAAAGGTCTTATCTCAAAGCTCTGAGCTTTCATAAATGAGCACTACTAGCTCAATGGAAACAAGAGAATAAATTGTCACTCTTCTGCAGATAATTCTTAAAAAAGGCTTTAAGAAAAGTGCATGGCAGATCAACAGATCAATACTGTAAGCAGGGATGAAATGCAAGAAGATACTTTGGAAAATAAATTTGTAGAGGCATTATCCATTTGAAACTAAATACAGAAGTTTCAGGAACTTGTTTTGTAACTTTATTAAATTAAATTTTGAGGAACAGAAAAATGTTTACCCCAGTAAACCTTAGACTGCTTTACCCTCGTTTCACATCAAGTAGTAAACACCAGAAAATATACCTGCTAGGTAGCAGGTACCTCTGGAATGGTTTCCAGAGAGTGGGCCTTTAACCTAAATGATGAAAAATACTATTTTTTTCCCTTCTCCGGTGATCTGTGTAGCATGTTAGGATGTTCATTTGCATGTTGTTCATTTGCATGGATGTTCATAGATGCAAAGCTGCCTCAGTGATCTGCTGATATACTGCATGTCAGCTAACATATGTGCTGGGAGAAAGCAGGACTGCTTCTGAACGAGATACTACCGTCCACCTGGTGACTGCTGAGTGACTGCCAGCAGCTGAGATGTATAAGTCTCAGAAGTGCCCCCAGGGATCTGACTTACCTGATTTCTTTTTATGCTTCATCTCCATTATCCATTTCTACATCTATATCTTTTGTCGTATCAGCTGCTCGTGACAAGATGTCTGCCATTAGTGCTTCCTCCAGTTTTTTACGCACTTGTTGCACCCGCTCTTCTTGTTTTCTGAAGGGAGAAAAAAAGTAAGGGACAGAAATGTCAGTTCTTCAAGTGTATTAGTAGACTAGGCCCATAATACCTGTATAAATAATGACTCGGGACTGGTTTCTCAACCCTTCCTTTAGCTAAAACCTTTATTTACTAGCTCTGTAATATATTGCCTCTGCACATACACATGCACAAAAAAGGTGCTTGACAGTCACACTGAGAGCACGCTGAGCCAAAAACCTTTCTGCTTCAGCACATATGTTTTACTTTTTCTCAGAATAGACAGAAGAATTGAACGTGACACATGATCCTCAACTCCTCTCAGCCTAGACATTTGAAAAGACCAATAAGAAAGTTAACAGAGCAGTATCACACTGGAAAATCTTTGTCAGGGTAGGTGTTCTCTTTCTTTTTTGGGGGGAGGGGGACAAAGGCAGAGAGGTTTTAGGGTACATCATTGAAAATCACAGGAGAGTCCCATCATTCTGAGCACTACAGAGGATATCTGAGGAAATTTCACTCTTTCCCAGCAAAAGTGCTACACATCAGGAGCCCCCTTACAGAATAGGGAAATACTAAGCAGGTTTCTAAGCGTGCGGAGAACTAACTACAAGTCCTACAGACTGCGTGCATCAGGGAAGATCCTCAAGGAGTATCACTGTTTGTTTATTTGCTCCTACTTCATCCATTCAGTCTTATCCCCTGGTCAGTGATGCATTTTAGATAACATCCACTTCTGATGAAACAAACATTTGTTTTCCTGGGGAAAATTAATTGAAAAATCTTAAATCAGGTACCAATACATAATTAAGATATTTTCACTCAATATTTGGTTTGGAAGGTAAAAATCTAGTTTTGCAAATGTTACTAGAAAACAAGGAGTCGTCTTCTGATGGTTCCCCAAGAGAATGCAAATTTTGCATCAGAAGGTTGTTTTTTTTTTTTTTGTCATGTGAAAAACCCACTTGTTCTATCAAGCTAAGTTTATCAAAAAAGAAAACTTTTAAACAAAGCATATGCTTAAGAATGACTAGAACTTATCAAAAGTAGGCACAGTCTGCACAGGAAAACATATGTTAGAATGCTGCAAACTCCCCATGGCTGCTTAGGATGGCAGGACAGATACCAAGAACCTCCTTAGAACAATTGAAGTTATATCCAACATGCTCCAGAGAAGCCAGAAGCCTCTGAGGAGCCTGTCTCTAAGGCTATTCAAATCTGCAGGTGCAACCACTACCATCCCTGACAAGGATCCCAGCACTCCACAGGTACTTTAGAGAAGGCTCTCTGCTTACAGAGATAGCAAAAGGAAAAAAAAGAAAACAAGCTGTTAGTTCGAAACAGAACTTGTTTTCTATCTTCCACCTGTTTTCTATCCTTCTTTTCCATGTACCATATATAGCTGTCTGTCCCAGAGCTCTTAACTTTCAATGGCTAGCGAGTAATCTTTTGAACCCTGGAGTAGAGAACCAATTAATAAAAAGATGCCTTATTTTTTTCAGAACCTGTGTCACAAAGGAGAAATAAAACAGAGTAGCAAATTCAGTATTTGTTACTGAATGAAAATGATTCTGAGAACATAGATAAGACGAATTAAAAAAAAAAAAAAAGTGACACAAAAAGTTGTCACAGTCTTAATTGGTGGAATAGACTGTGAAGTGGTTAAAGATTATGGAAATTATACAGTTTAATTACATTTCATTTCCTCCCTTTTTTGGCTTTAGAATTTTGAATTTAAGATACTAGGATCTTTCCGCAATCCACAACCTACAAACTCCATAGGAACAAGCTTCAGACTACACAGAATATCCATTTAGACCAACAGCCTCCTTCCTAGATTCCCGATGTTTCCTTACCCAGAGCTAATTTAAACTGTGATGATAAGATATGAACATGTAATGACAGCATTTCATAAAAAGTGGCTGAATGACCAAATTAGGGAAAATTCAGCCCTGGAATATCCTTAAAAAGTTCCCCCCTTTTGAGTGGCAGGAAAATTCCAATGAAAGAAAACACAGACGGGGCACTTCCCTGCTCTTACAAAGAATGGATCAAGGATGAAATTTAAATGTTCTTTGAACACTGTTCTGGTCACGAGGCATTTTCAGTGTACCTCATGGAAAAGTCCTGAAGTAACACACAGCCAATGAAGATACACAAAATAGTCAAGTTTACCTCCCTTTGTCAAAAAAGTCACAGGGTGCTTTGGCAGCCCTACCCATTCAGTAACCTGAATTAAGTCATGTACAGCTGAGTTGGTCTTCTGCGAGGCTGCTCTCCAGACATGCAATCTAACATAAATGTCAGCAGATATCTTATATATCAACTTTGAGGACTCAGGCATGAAACAATCATAAGCTACACCACCTTGTCAGGCTATTTTATATGAAACCTTATTTTAAGTAATACTTAACTACGTTGATGAAGTTTTGAAAAATATATGCTGAAGCATAAGCTCAGTTTATCCTAGAGTTTGGAATTGTTAATCTGATTTGTACCAAGCCCTTTCCTACCATCTCAGACTGGACATGACAACAGTGGTATTTAACTCTCCGCAATACACAGAACTGATAGGCAGTTTCCTGTATCTCAGACTAGCTTCTGCTATGAAGGGCCCAGGCTTCCCATTTACAGTGTATGCAGTCTTCTCCAGAGAAGGTTGTGCCTCAGTTCGCACTTTGCAAAGTCAGGAGAGCACATGGATTTCCCGGGTTATCTCATTTTTGAATTGTCAGTGAGCTAGCTGATCTCCCAGGCAGCAATAACCATGAAGTAACTCAAAGCACTCCCAATCCTGAAGCGTCTGATCTCCTAGCAAACAGATTTTGTAAATATTAAAAACACAGTTCTGTTTATACAAGCAATATTACTTTTAAAGCACGTGAACTACCAAGAGCAAATGTTTAAGTCCCAACAGCAAAAACACACTGCTAATACAAAAGTGCTCATCTTTAACGCTAAGTAAAACTCTTAACGCTTAGAGTATCTCCATTCAATTTGATTAATTTGATTCCTTATGCTAATTCACCACAACGGCAATAAGTAAAACTACTTCAGGCCATTAGGTCAACAGCAATCCTTGCCGATGTATATTTTTTTTATAGCAAAAACAAAATGGTTAGGAAAAGCAAGCCTGGCAGCCAGCAGCACTGCCAAGGAGGGCAGACAGGCCACTCGCGAGTGCCTGCCTCCTCTCTGCTGGCTGCTGCGAGAACCACCACCAGAGTGGCTCAGCCAGCAGCACCACAGTCCCAGGCTCTGTGGCTCGCAGGACCTGCGGCTCTCCGGATCCATGGTTCCCCAGCATCATCCTGGCGATGGAGCTCCCAACATAGCAGTGGCCTGTGGTGCTGCATCTTGTCTCCCCAACTATATTACCTGCTAATAAACAGGTCACATGCTCTTTGTAGCCTTCCTCCCTGCAAAACACAATCTTCGTCCTTTAGTTTAAGTACTATTGCCTTAGAAAGCAGGTTCAAATTAAAGACTACTCCTAACATAGAAATCTACAAGCCTCTACTTCCAATTCTGATTATACTTCAAGTAGAAAACTGCTTTATACAACAGGACTGTTTATAGCTTTCCATTCTTTATTTTCTTGGTACTTAGAATGATTTCTTTGTCAACTGTACTTGCATTCTTCTCAGCATACACAACTAAGCAATGTGTGTGTGCTTTAAAGACGTGTAATTGCATACAGTTATGTGGAGTCAAACTGTGAGATTGTGTAAGCCTCTCCTCTGATTTCTCCATCTATTTCTCTGTACTGTTAAACATATTGAAGATCATTCAATTTACTTCCATATGTACCAGCTCTATCCAGTATGTCACCAAAACAAAAAATTGCATATAGCTCTTGTAATAACATTTAGTTGCAGCGGGAACACAAGGGTATCTTTACATTTCGGATTGGTGTCAGATTAGCGGGGAAAAATCCACAGAACCAACTTGTCCCTGTTGGTGCACCAGTTCTTCCTCCCAACATGAAAAGACAGAGATAATACCCCTTCCTCCCCACTGTTCCAGAACTTTCAAATATATTATTTTGTGTAGACAGTCTAATTACGAACCACCACCTTAAGTGCTTATAGTAACATCTACTCTATTTCTATGCAAAACATACTCTGGAGCGTCTCAGCAGCTGAGCATTCTGTGGTACAGATTCCAGAAGTCTTCTGCTAACCAGATCTGAGCTGCACTGCTGAAAGGAGACTTAATTACTTGTGTGTTGACTGTATTTGCTATATTATATTAAAGTCAGGTTTTTCAGTTTCTGTTAATTTCTCCCTCCTCCCCTGACCTCTCCAATACATCATTTAAAATAGATCTTTCCCATCTCCTCCGTACCTCTCAGCAGACATTAACCACTGCTAAGACAGCATGCTCTAAATGGTAGTTACGGAATTTTTCAGATGTCTAGTTAGTGTGCTTTCCTCAAATACTCTGTCTTAAACTGGTCACTAGATCTAGGGTCAGAAAGTTTATCTCATAGGTAAGACCGGGAGGAATTATTTAGGTTTTTTCCTCCGCAACACAGTATGGTGTGATCATTTTACCTTGCAAGTTTCTTATTATTGAGGAGAGCTCAGACTGTGGCAATGTTCTCGATCTCTCATTTTCTTCCTTTGGCACTTTATAGTTCTTGTGGCTTTAGTTTGTCATACTGAAAGGGAGATTTGTACAGGGTATTGAGGAATATTGTGAGGGACTAAGCTACAGCTGACTAGTTTGGATCAAGGTTCATACAGCTTAAGAAGAGGATGTTCTTAAGCCAATGCCAAACAAACTCACAGAGCTTTAAACTCAAATTACTCTCCATTCCTGTCTCATGGTAAATATAACTTGCTTTTGGGCAGATTAACAGATAATTTTTCTTATCCATTATTGTGCAGAGCGTGACATTGCCAGACATACTACATAAATTTACTAAAGCATAACAATTAAATAGGTTTAACCGCTTACAAGAAAAAGCAGAAGTCCAATTACCAAGCTATTTCAAAAGGGCAATTGTCAAGACAAATGAGAAAGTTCAGGAACAAAACCTACTAACACTAAGCACTCAGCAAAGAACCTAGACTGAGCAAGAGATAGAGCTGCTGAAAATTAAAAACTGCGATTTTCAGAAAGGACTTATGTGCTTTAGGAAAAGAAATCACCATGAAAACTATAAGCTTTAGAAAATCCCGCTAAAGAGAGAGACATTTAAAAAGAATAATAGACTAGGCTACGAGGCAGAGCAGAGCTGTAAGTCAAAAATGAATTTCATAATGGATTGAAAAACTTCATCCACCTAAGCACAATTACAAAAAATAAAATCCACCTATTCATTATTTTCAAAAGATACCATTACGCAGTTCATCCCAAAGGAGATGAGAGAAACGGATCAGAGCATTTATCCAATAGAGGCACAAAGGATGTCAAACCTAGCCTTTTACAGAAACAGAGGCAACTCAGTAGTGTGGTTCCAAAGAAGAACATGACTAGATGTTGGTCAGGAAAGAAGCTACAAACACAAGCTGCGAGGCAGCAGTCTCAAGATAAATAATCTGACAGATTCTGTTAGCAAGGAATTCCAAAAGCATTCCTAAGGAGACCAAGAGTTGGATGTAAAGACCACTGGGAACCACACCACACTCATTTTACATACCTACCTTTCACTGGACTAGCATTAAGAAGCCCAGAACTACTGAGAAGATACATCTCAGAACCGAAAAAAACAAACAAACAAAAAACAAAAAAAACCAGGTGCTTGTTCCTAGTGATAAGGAAATGTGTTTTTTTCCTCATCATGCATTTATAGGAGGATATTTAATAAGTTTTCAGGGAATTTGCTGAACCAAAAGAGAACAATTTATGTTTTACTCTCATTATGAAAGAGATTTGCTATCGTTGCATGACCAGGAATATTTCTAAGTCAAGCATGACTCAAGCTGAGAGCTATTTTACTAGATGTAAACAGCTGCTAAAATCACCCCTGAGGAATTTATAGCATAAAAGAATATATGCTTGCACCTGACCAGATATCCCCAAGGGTGAGCTTTTCCTTACCATTACCTAAGTTCAGGAAGCAACTCCACTGCTTTCCTTAGTGATAACAGGTACCATATTCTGATTCTACTTTTTCATGCAGTGTGTTCTCTGGATGGTCTTAAAATGAAAGACAGGTTCACACAAACAGTATGTAAGGGTAGCTTTTAAGAATATTTAATCCTTTTGTAGCAAGCTGTCTACACAGTCATGAGCCAGAAGAGACACCTAACTTGCAGTTTATTCAAAGAGGAAGAGTTGTTTCAGTTCAGAATCTGTGTTCTTCCTGAGCTGCCAGTGATAAGTATCTGATATTAAGTTCTGAGACTCAAAGACTTATAAGACAAAGAAAGAATTCTGCTACCTATAAGTAATACATGTTGTCAAACATACGAAGAATACTTCTCATCCTGCCCCATAACTTTCTGAAACAAAGCCAGAAGAGTTTAACTTTTGAAAGCATTTCAAGTTGATGTTTAAGAAAAAAAAGCAAAGTAAATCCCTAAGCACAAGACTGGAAATCAGATAATCTTACACTCTGCAAAATTCAGCCAGTCATTTCTAAGCATTTCTAATGCTTAGAAAAGAATGTGATGGTAGCTGACTTTGGTGCCTAGTGAATTCCATAAAGTGGCAAGATGCAAGTTTGGTTCTCAAATTCGCTGCGTAATCTAGAATTAATTAACTCAAAATGTGATACTAAAGGCAACATTCATCCCACCTGTTGATTCATGCTAAGTAAGAGTAAAAAAAAAAAAAAAAAAGACAAAAAAAAAAAAGGAAGACAGGATTGTGCATTAAGCATTGCCACATTCCAGCAATCAGTCAATGCAGCATGAAAACTCTCTTCACTGTGTCCTAACCCTCGAGCGCAGTGCTGGAGCCTCTGCTTTCAGAAACCAAACAAAGGACCTGTCTTTCATTGAGAAGAAAATTAACAGTGCAGCTATAAAAACAAACAAACAAACAACAACAAAAACTTTGTCCATGGGCAGCTATCTGTGCTCTCCCTACCATATCCCAATCTCCCATTTCAAAGGAAGTGAATTAGCCACAAATCTATATGCCAAAGGGCATTATTCTCCCTTGCTGAAACTCTACTTTTAAATTGAGATCAGCAAACTTGACAAAAAAAGAGAAGAGGGAGGGAAGAAGGCCAATACTGATCACAGCTTCAGCTTACTGGTTGGGCACTCCCTTGGGATAGAAAATGTGGGTAATGACTTATGTCTTATGGAATATTTTGTATTAATACATCTATCACAAAAAGAAAACCCAAATTTTCATTTTTCAGGTTACTGAACTAATCGTTATGTTCAAGAAACACGTTCACATTTCTCTTCCCTTATCTCCAGGATTGCATTGAGCCAGGAAGGAATATACTTCAATTGAACTTGCTTGTCATTTAATTGAAGACTTTATAAAACTTACCTAATGTCATCATCTGTAACTATGAAAGCTTTGCAGAGGGGTTGAGATGTATTAAGCCAAACAGCTGGGTTCTTTTCTACAGCTGCAGAGAGCTGTCCCGTGATAGGCGCAGAACTGGTGTGCAAAGCACTAGCAACAGCTGATAACAGGGTATCGTCGTTGTTACCTGGGCCGACTCCTAAAATAAGGATAACTGAATAGTTAACATTCACATTTCACACAAAACTTTCAGTGGCAGAGCTCTTCCCAGGTGCTAAGGTTATATACGTAGATGATATTATTGCCACTGGATGTGTGGCTATATAATCTAAACAGTTAAATACAAGCTCTTAAAAATGGCTTTGTAATAGCACAGTTCTCATTTCAGTGTAAGTCAGCATTTTACAAATCATCCTATTTCTAAAACTGGCTAGTTTCTTTAACTTACACTAGCAATTGCAATATCCTCAAATTTTTAATAAAGATGACCAGATCATAAATTTATCAGTCACATATTGAAATAGTTTCTTAGCATCTTCATGATGTTAATCTACACCAATATTTCAATAGTCTTTGCTTTAATGCTTTAAAGGTATTAAATTAATTCTAGAAAATAAACAGGGAAGGTTTTTACAACATTCAAATCCCTGTGAAAATCTCCAAGCAGTAGAACAAAATTGTTAATTCTGAACTATGACTTGACGATTTTTTAGATCGATTTTCGCCAATAAGAGCACAGTTCTGAAGCATGGTTTCTGTTAACTACATAAATGAATCAAAAATAAATGGTTTTGGAAATTGAGACATTCTGTCAGCAAATACATTCAGAATTGGAAGTTTACTAAATCTGATTGTAAACTTAAAAGCTTGTCAAGAGCATCAAAAGTCTGTCCTTTTTAAGCACAAACTACTTTGTAGATCTTGAGTAATTGCAGTAAATGAATACAATACCTTGAAGACCCTTAGGTAGCTCCATGGATTTTATGATTTGTTCACTGACATCAGATGCACTGAGGCCTTGTAGCCTCTTCTCCCAGAAAAGCTGAAAACCAGATAACAAGGTTGCTCATTAGAATAGAAAAATAATCAACTCTTGGTGATGAACAAAATTCATGAGCAAAGTAGCATCAGAATAATCACGGGGACAGACAGTGCCTAGTTGCTTACAAAACAATCAACGCAATAGTCCTGCAAGCTACCAAAAAGGTAATATCTTATCCACTGATGGAGTTTCAGTTATCAGGAACATACTTGCATGGGCATTATGCAGTGTATGTTGAAATATTGGAGCTAGCTTTGAATTTTATAGCGGTACAGCTGCACCAACACTAATGCTAGTGAGTAGCTAAACCACTTCAAAACCTATCCGAGCTCAACGATCTGGCCCTTTACTAAGCTGTGTAGATCTCTCTAGACTTATCTGGATCAAGTCTTACCACCTTCAGTAAAATGTGTGTACTAAATTCACATTCACTTTACTTTCTATTGCTTGATGTAGTTGCTGGAAACATGACCTAAGAGATTTTTGTTCAACAATGCAGAATTCCCTCTTCGCTTCTATCATACTGGTCTAAAGATTCCTCCTGAAGTTCTGGTGGAGGTTGGCAAATCCTATCCTTTAAAGTGGACCTTTTCTAGTTAGCTAGATAGCAATGAAAGCCAGTTAAAAAGTTGATTTCCATTCCACAGGAAGCTACATTTAAGAAATAAGCTCAGTAAGGAGAGAAGCGAGAATGTAGCTATGCAATTTCCTGTGGAAAGGGTATTCTGAAATAGTTCGACTTTTCTGCAGGATGTGGGGGAGGGGGAAAAAAAAAACAAAAAACTATTGCTCTTCACGCCTCCAAAATCTGATAGAAAAAAAACCCTAAGCAAGCAGCTATACTAATTCCTAGGAAATTCCTTCTTGCAGTTGGGAACTCAAAAGACTTAGTTTAAGACAGGGCTACCAAATGCCATATTCTGTTCTAAAACTGGAATTTTCCTCTTCTCTCCTTTGTAGGGCCTGTATCGCTAGCCACACCTCGTTAAAACTGAACCACTGTACATCAGTGATTCTTATTCAAAAAAAACCCTTTATTTCCAGTGACAGAGGCAGTAAAGCAAGGAAAAAGCAACAAAGAACGTGTACTTCAGCATTAAGAGTACCTCTGATTGGAAATAAAGCAGGTAGTTATGGTAAGAAAAATGCAATAATCTCTACAACATGTCTGTACAGCTTTATAAATCAGTAGGACAAGTAATACTTGTGTTCACTGATCGATTACTATGTCCTTTTATAAGAACTACTTATTTAAGTGCTCTTAGCTGGACAGTAGGACATATTTGTAACCAAGTCTAAATCCATATGGCCTAGAAAACCCACACAGGATCACCAAGCTCTTCAACTCTTTGCACAACTCTTGACAACATTGTTTGACACATTCTTGACTTCTCCGTGATTTTGAGAGCTTTTTGAAAATATACGTCACCACTCATGTCTCATTTTACTAGAGCCACTTAAACTTAAAATACTTTCTGTAAACTTATTCCTCATGCGCAGCTAGAATTCATTTTCACCGTTCCAACCCAGGTTTTAGTTACGCTGTTAGTTGAACATCCAGGCATCTCTTTCATCTTGTTTTAAAATGTTGAATATTTAGTACCTCCAGTCATTGACTTCTACTTTTTACTAATATCGCTAAGATATCATTCCAAGGAAACACTCTGGATGCACTGTAAGTCATTACTGCTCCGTGGATGAAGCGGCAGTGTCTTTAGGCTGTCTGGACCGCTAAAGAAATCCTTGGTTACAAAAGCATAAATAGCAACTCACCAGCTAAACTCTAAAAGGATTATTAAGACTCACAAAAATTAAGTTAAAGTAAAATCCTTTTAATTCAGTATTTCATCACTGGATTAACTTCCCACCTTGATAAAAATCACTAGAAAGCTTATTAATTTTTTGCATTGTTTAAAGAATTTATCCTTCATTCCCCTTTCCCCCTCCATTTCATCATCAGCTAAACAAAAGGCTCACCACCTCCAAATCATAACTCTATTTTTATATGCTATAGGTCACAAAAATAGCTTCTGTTTACGCAGACTAAAATTAATGGGTCTACAACAGCAGCAGCAAATGCATCACCAAATACAGTCAGGTATTACTGGTTTTTGATCCTTCAGTTGCCTACTCAAACCATCACTGCACATCACAGAGGGAATAAGGGATCAGGAGAAAGGTTAGGATATAGAAGGATATAGAAGGTTGCACAGGAATGCAAATGCATTTGCGAGAGAGTTGGGTACTTTAAGAAGGATAACTTGGATATAAAAAAGCTTAGAACATTTGCAAAGTGGAGCACAATAACTGATTGGAGGGCTCTTCCAATACCAGTATTCACTCAGTTCTTTAAGCCTTAATTTTCAATGCACCAAAGAATCACTTCAGTATCAGCAATCTGACTGACTTTGGGGTCAATGCAACATAAAAAAGCACTTAGGATTTAGTCACAAATGCTTAAGCAAGATCGAAGAAAAAAATATCTAAACTAAGTGCACGGCCACCTGATACAGTCCGGGCCCACTGAGGCTGTACCAGTACATCCAGAAAAGCAAGGTTCCTGTCTCCAGGAAAGGTGTTTTAGCAAATATGACCCTGTTATCCAGGAAGAGAATACTGATAGGACTGGGATAGGAAGGAATGAAAGAAGAACCAGAGTTCAAGATTCATAATTGTTATGATGTGATATTTCACAACTAGTGCAAAATAAATGAATAATAACTTCTGAGTATTTATCAGCAGGTTATGAGTGTTCATCCTATTGAAGGATGAAAAATAGCCCCATTTCAGTTTTGCTTGAAGACTAGCAGTTAGGGAACGCAAACCGAAAGGAGCCTAAAACACTGAACCTGCATTTACTGATACTTGAATATTCTAGGTTCAGAAAGACTCAGTAGCCAAGTGCCCCATTTCCTAGGAAGCTTTATGCCAAAGGTGACCTGTTATGCAATAATTTCTTGCGGAGCAAGAAATATATCCCTTATCACTCATACCTGCTCTCTTTGGGTAACCCCCTTTTTTTTTTTTTTTTTCCCCTTTCCCTGTGACAGAAAAGGCAGCATGGGAAAGCAATGTCAAGGTCAGCAGGGTGGAGCAGAATTTTCACTTCCTTGTTGTTCTAAAATTCTATAATGGCAAAGCTGTACTACAGCTGTTCTTCTGAAGCTCTTTGTTTGGAGAATTATAAAATATTGCTTCCTTCATAATTGTTTTTTGTCCAAGAAAAGCCATTCGTGACTAATGGTCAGCTATAATCAAAATTGTAATCTCTGTAAAAACACAGTCTCCTAAGTAACTATTATTTCTCATTCAGAAAACAAAGAAATGATAGATTAGCCTCTGTATTGCAAGAATTACCAAGTATAAGCAGGTTATTTCTCTAAGGAAAAGGTGTAGCACCTAAAGTCTCTTTTGCAGTTGCTCAAGCAATGGAAGACTTCAGAAAAAGTTTGCTGGAAAGGGACCTATTCCAACTTACTCTTTTTAAAATAACTGCACATATGTTCTTAACGTTCAAACATTCTTGTTAAATGACTGATTTATATGTAAAACAATTAATAAAGAACCTTAAATATTTTCAACATTCTACTTACAGAGTATTGAAAATATTCTAATTGTCAACACAATGTACTTGACTGGACAAACTCCTCCTACTCAAAGTTACAGATATCTACTCTTATTTTCCACTAGGAGACAGAAAAAGCTACTGTCTAATTCAGAAGTATGACGGACATAGCAAGTTTAACAGCACAGTCATAATTCCAGGTAGCAGCCTTGCTATCTTCCCAGCTCCCTAGAATCGTATTGATTTCCATGCTGCTGGAATACAGAGTCTACACAAAATACAGTCAACATATCTGCATTGTACTGCAGACACAGACAGCCTGGGATTTTGTTATGTTTTCAAATCTACTCTAAAGGTTAAGTGAGACCAGAATGCCCAAAGTTATTGTTTGAGAAACTACTCAAGTGTTTAATATTGCAGGCAGTTAAATCAGGAAATATGATTAGACAGAGGTCTTTTCAAAGTGTCCACGGATGATTTTAAAGTGAACAAGAACTCCTGCGTGAATCTGAAAAATTTCTTTCCTCTTTTTATATCCAACGAATTGCTCAGCTCTGCTGAATCCATAATTGCCCAAGAAAACTTCTCTGTTCCTAAACTTGCCTGGGAGAGGGTGATGGAGCTTAGCAATCTTATCAGGTTCCTTCCACTTCTCTTCTTGATAATTCTAATAAATATTAACCAAAGAGCCTTCTAAAGTGTTCCAACCCTACCTAATTTTAGACTCCAGTCCCTCACAATTTGATCCATAGGAAATAAAATTGCCTCTATTTGACAAAGTATGAAGTGCTGAGAGCTAAATTCTTCTTCCTTGTTAAGAACTGTTAACAAGGAGACATAACATAAAATGACATCCTTTAATTTTTATTGTAAAGTAGGCTTTTTAGACTGCATATATCTTATGCCAAAAATGACTATGGTCAGCTCTGGTTTGTGATGTATCACCCTATTTAATCATCAATTACAACACAAATTAATTACAAACATATATGACAGTAACTGTAAAAGAGACTTTTAAACCAATTCTGAAGAGTACTTTTGGCCTTCAGACAGATGATGTCATAAGTAAACGTAATTGCTCAGGTTTATCCTGAGGTGGTTAAAAAAGCTGTCTGCCACAGTGTTGGAAGAATCAGGTGACATAAGAGATGACTAACTGATTACCTGATTTCCTTTAAATGAGCTTCAAAGAGGAGGCTGGCATTCTTTTAAACAGTGAAGGCATGTTCTGGGAACGTTTGTAGCCAAGTACATTAGGGAGATACTGAGTTATCATAATACTGAATTAATAAAAGGTTTATCACCTACATAAACACCTTTTTCACCAGTGTGATTTCAAATGATCCCTAATACCACAATCAGTAGTATACAACAGAATCAACTAGTGATTAATCAACTCCTCAGGAGTCGGAGCTATCTCAGTCCCGTATTTCAGGTACCATATGGTTGGGGGAGAGGGCGGAGGAAGAATGAGTGAGCTTTGTAGGTTACCCTGAAAAAGGCCAAGGAGCACAGTGCAGCTTGAACCAAGAAGCCTGAACACACTAAGAGGAGGATAAGTATTATAGAGAGGACACAGACCTGAACCTTTTGGAGACACAAAGTGAATATAGATACAAAGGGCAGTGACCCATAAGGAGTTTGATTTGCAACATCATTGCTAAATAGGAAGGATGGTGGAACAATGTGGTTTTAAGACAGTACTCGCTATCCCCAATGAGGAGGATGCCAGAGATACAGTCGCCCGTCTTCTGGATTCTTCATCAAGTCCAGTTTCAGTTTCAGCAATGCTAATCTCCACTTTTTTAAAACGCAAACCATGTTCCTCTTAAGTTTATTGAAAATGTATCATACTTTATCAAACCTTATTTAGAAGCAGTAAGCTTAATAATGGAGAAAGGGCTAAAGCAAGGGTTTAATGCAGGGTTCCTTCTCTTATACTGGCTTGTTAGTGGAACCTGCAAGGAAAAAAAGGCCAAAACCACAGAAACAGTAAGAAAACCTGTCATAAATGAGCTTATGGAAAGCCAGCACATTTTGAACGGGGTGACACTTCCAAGGGAACATGAACATACTTCAAAGAGCACTGTAATTGAGACAATTAGATTTGCTATTTAGGAACTTACAGATAGTCATATAATGTGATTTAGATATAAAGAGTTTGACAAATCTCTGTGGATTTATTGAGCAGAAGCTACTTGGAGGAAGAAGATTAAGTGTGATAGTTAGGAGGAGAGAAATCTAGTGTGTACCAGAAGATTCCTCAGAGCATGCATGCACACATATGGGGCTCAAGCTCTGATACTACCCAGTTTCAGGATTCCCCAAAACATTTCCATTCTTTCCTGGATGAAGTTCTCCACTCTGGTAGTCAGTAATCTACAAAACCTTTAAGAAAGGCTCTGAAAGCCTTGAAGATTCTGTCTTGCAGAGCCGTTGTTTGAAAAAAGCTTAGATAACCTTGTGATGCTTCTTGCGGGCAACTAAACACATGCTGAAAAAACGGAACCAGCAGCTGCCACAAAGATCTGTTGCTCTAGTTGTCAGATTTACCTATACCCAGATCATAAGCCAACTATCATTAGTTTATCTTTCCCGGGACTATCATAGGATTTACTGCTTAAAAAACAGCTGCTGCCAAATGTCTCCCTGCCAGCACCAATAAGCACGTCTTCTCACTCTCACATCATGAAAAAACTACTGACTGCCAAGGGAACTACAGTACTGGTTTATTTTGATCTCTGCGTAAGGAGGCAGGCCAAAGAGAATTTTCAGTGAATTCTGGTTAGACTGTCTCTTGAAAAGGGAGAGACAACAGATATAAGCGGATAAAGCTTTTAGAGACGGGTATCTGGAAAACCAGAAGCAAGAATCCCTTTACCAACTTGGGCCAAGTTCGAAGAAACAGGAAGGAATGGAACTGGAAGAGGTAACTGAATAAGCTTTATATACAGACAGGCTTTACAGTCAGTGTTCTGTATTCATTTGAATAGCCAATGCTGATATCACATGTACAGTGTCTGAACAGGGAAGGTGTACATCTGAATAGGATAGGAGGAAACAGTGATGTATATAGGGATTATGTGTGTAAGGAAAATATAGTTTTTATATCTGGGAGGGAAGAAAATTCAAATATATTTGCAAGGCTGTATTGTCTGACAATTGTATCTCAAGTGATAAGTGTTCTATGTGATGCAAACTTTATTAAGAAAACAGAGGAGTTTTCCAGCACTTTCAGTCCTCACTTCTGCTTCTTTACTTTATCTCAGCAGATCACAATAAGAAAAGAATCCTGACTTTCTGAAAAGCAAGCAAAGACCATATATGTTGATAACTTTGACATTCCAAACAGTGAGAAAAATGTCTGAATTAATTTCATGCTATGCTCAAACAAGATGCGTGCCTTTGTGGTTACATGCGTATAAAGGGTGCACATAGGATTAATAATTCAAGTTCCCTCCATGCTTTTACAAGAAATACCTATAATTGTACAATGGAAATTTGCATGTAAAGCAGCAAGATCATCTGAAGTAGTTTAAGAAATCTAACAGCTTAAGAAATCTGTCAATGCTTAGGACTTGCTGCAGTAACTCAGAGCATGCTATGTACATTAGATTGCTCTGTTACAGGTTTTTAGTGGAAATTTTACTGAAAACTCACTAGGAGTTTATATAAGAACAGCTGCAACCAACTCTTCACCCCCTTCCCCAAGTCTCCCACCAAGCTGATGGTCAAAACCATCATAGACTTGCTCAAACAGCCCAAGCAGCACTCTAACCGGGAGGAAAGCAACGGAATAAGACACACCAAGGTTTGCTTTGCTATTAGATATAAAAGATGAATTTTTCTACGTTCAAAGCAAATAGAGGTACCATCTCTTCCAAATGAAGTATGTCAACACAGCATAAGATTAGTGTTTTAAGTGTCCTCTTCCAAAGATGAGCTGATGCAAATGAGGAGAATGGAATCTGATTGAAAAAGAATGCTGAAGCAGTGATCAGCAGATGATGATTACTTTAAGATCTTGCTATAGCTTGATCTATTAGAACCTATCTTAATGGGGCAAGGATTTAACTCAGGTAGGTTTGAAAACTGCCTGCTCTGCAAATCCTTATGCAACGGAATAGTCCATTTTCAAAAGACAAGAGATGCGCTCCAGAAGATTTCAGTCACTAGGTATTTGAAGAAAAGATTCTAGAGGAAAGAAAAGGGGGAGGAAATCCTCAAGTAAGAAAGGGTTCGGAATCCATCAAGATATGAACTGCCAGACATCCATTTCTCTTGTCACAAAGGTGCCATAACTTTCATATGATTTAGTGATTATTACGAGTTCAGCAGACATGACTGGAAGGAAACCCTGACACACAAAGGGTAACAATTTAAAAAGAAAACCCAAAGAAGGTGAAGAGAATCAATAGACACATGCAGTTATGCATCTTTTAGATCCGAATGTGATACACTTACATGGCCCCTGTTGAACTTCATGGGACCAACAGTGAGGTTAGTTGAGGCCTTCAAATCTTGCTAAAAGACATCTCAACAAGATGATCCAATATGGCTCGATATTTCTTCCTTTTCTTTCTCACCTGAATTTAGAGGATGCAGAGTCTAAATTCCTTATGTTATTTCTTACAAGAATAGCATTCAAGATGTTTGAAAGTGCAATATTAGAGACAGCTTGGGTTTCAAAGGAAATGATGTTAAAAGTTAGTGATATATGAATGTTCAAAACTACGACCATGATTCTGTATTTTCTTCTCACCCCTGCATTCCTAGGAAAATAAGGTATTTCAATATGATGGTAGTAACACTACAGTGACTCAAAGATACAAGTTAGACTTAAAAACAATGCCTCAATTCAATATACATCACATTATGTAGTATAGCATTCCTTCTTTCACTAGATATCCTTTTCTCCTCTGCTCCCTCCTCCTCTTATAAAACAAAACCAAAAAGCACAGTATGAAGAGGTGATCCGTCATTGATAGAAAGAGAATTATCTAAAGGAGATCTTGTATAACACGAGTTTACATAAAACTGTTTTGTATTTATAGTGGTAGTATAGTAAAAAAGGGATTTAAAATAAAAAAAAAATTGTATTTGCACAAAGCTCTTCTATTTAAGTATTTAAAAGAGATACATAGTTTGTATCAAGAAATTATATATTTTATAGAAACTTCTATGAAGAAGCTGCATATGAAAAAATCTTGTATTTGATGTCCAATTGTGACAGTAGAGCAAATAGCTGTGTTTCAGTAGGAATGTGGTAATCAAATCTGAAAGAAGTTTTAGATTAAAAAAAATATTATTCTCCATATGAACAGACTGTTACTTCTGTATTTTTTTTTAAAAACTGTATTTATTACAACACATTTCTAGAAGCCATCTTCAAGATGGAAATTCTCATTTGTAATTGAAGCACAGCCAAAACCAGGCAGATTTTCAGCTTGTTTCAACTTTCTGAGCTGTAAGAATGGAAGTACAGTAATTCTTACCTGCCGTGGCTGCTCTGTTACTCGCTGTGGATCAGATCTCACTTTGTTACTAGGATGATTGGTAACTTTGGTGACTGGTTGTTTGAAAATCGATGCTGTTTGTCTGATTGGCAAAGTTGTATTTAAGTCTGGTTTTCCCTGTTAAAAGAAAAAAAGTGAATTAACAAGTGTTATACACCAAAAAAATCCATATAGTAATGTTGGATTCACCCTCTTCTACTGATTGATTAAAAAAAAAAAAAACAGCTTTTTTGGGAGTAAAGATTTCCCTTAAATGCTATATCCAACTAACCTTTGTAGTCCTCCATTTTAAAGAAAAAGAAATGTAACACTTAACTAGCTGCAGGTATTTTCACCATCTTTTATAAATTATTCTCTGGAAGAATCAGACTGCTTAGAAGTCTGCCTTCTCTTTTGGTAAAATACATGTTATTTGTGTAATTGGCTTACACTCTGAAAAGAGACAGCTTCATTATCAGGTGGCAATGTGAATCTCCGAAGCGTCATGAAAACATACTTGTAGCAAACAGCTTATATTTACAGAGTTCCAAGTCCTAAAGGCCAGCAACTTCCTACATAACTCTGGTCATTAATTTCCTAAGTGATTCCTATATCAAAGAATTCTTAATTGAGTGCAATAATTTATTCTGGAGAGAAATTAAAACTATTCTACTTTAACAAATTCTGCTGGAAAAGCTAGATTAGTTAGGTTTGTGAACTGATGATTCCCAGCCATCACAGATAACACTTTACTGATACATCTTGTCACATACAAAACCCTTCAAACCATCAAACCAATCGGATATACTGGAGCACAGCTCCCCTGTGTAGGTATAATCTTGAACAAACTTCAAATCATGGGAAATCCACTGGACACCTATACATTTTTCTAATTAACTGCTGGGGAAAGTATCTGATATTCACAGAGGGACAACAGAAGAACAGATATGCATGTATCATATACACACATGCGCAAGCACAGTGTGAGAGAAGGGGGACACAGAGAACAGAGACAACAGTAATTTAACTACATTTTCTTTATATAAACTGATTTTTGAAAATAGTCAGCATGAACTATTGCTCCATTTCAAATTAGAAAGGCTACTCTAATTGCTTTGTTTGAAAAATAACTCAAAAATATAACACTAGATTTATTCTAATCTGGAAGACAGGAGGACAATTTTTCATCATAATTTATTTGCAAGCCTTATTTTATGTAATTACAGTTAAGCTGGCTGTGTGCCTATTTTGTTTTGTCTTTCCTCCCAGTAGCTTTTGAATTTTTTGCCCAACGTCAACCAAACTTTTAAAAAGCCTTCAGAAAATTTCTTTATATGAGTTTTGTGAAAGGTGGTATTCAAGTAGGGATGGGAGCAGGGAGAGCAAGAGCGTAGGGAAACATCACCACCGAGGGAAAGGAAAGCAGAATGCATTTTCTGTGTAGCTAGCCAACAGTCAGCACATACTTAACTCCAGACCATCACATTGTAAACCATTTCCTGCCAGGGAGTGGGAGCTTTCAAGCAGGAAATCAGAGATACTTAAGTGTAAGATTAAGGAATACAGATACACATAGCACAAGCATAAAATGGCAAACTTTATTACTCTAAGTGCTTACTAGACAATTTTTAGAGTTTCAGTACTGAAAGAACATTTCCAGGCCAAACAGCTTAAGGTATTTCCCATTAGTTTTCTCACTCATTTCCCCACTCACTGCTAGCAAAATGTGTCATACAGACACTAGTCCCAGACAAAACTGATACCAGCTTCCTCAGAAGTGATCTTTAATGAAACAGGAAGGTCATATTAACATGCATCATATTTCTGGTATCAAAAACACTATCAAAGCTTTGGAGCTTAATGATACATTCATGTTCACTACAAATGAACAAATTCAAGTGTGAATGATCTGAGCTGTGTGGTTTCAACTAAGCCTGGGTTGGAGATACTGCTAGTGCTTGAATCCCTCTGTGTAGCAAGAGCCCCAAAAGAAGCATTTGGGCTGGGGGAAGAGAATTTTCCCATAACCTCCAAGACTGACGAAGAAAAGCAGAGATACAATATCAGCACACCATGTCAGCTTTCATAAATCTGTCACTCTATCCAAAAGCAGACTGTTACTTTGAAGTGCTGTGACAGCACGACAGTATCTTAGAGCTTTCTGTCTGCAATTCCAGCTCCTCCGAGTCCTGAAGACAGGAGTCTCTCAAACTTTTCTCCTCTTGCATTTCTTTTGTTGTCTTAACAACTACAAGCTCTCTCAGCTTCTTTTTTAAGGCATACAAGGGTGTGACTGAGAATACACATGTGCTTATATCCACACAACAAGAGAGACAATGAAAACCAATATCCTCAAGTTTAGCAGACACATATTTTCCCAATGAACACATATTAAGAAGTATGTTCCCTATTTTGCATGACAGTTCTAGGCACTTCAAAACATTTAACAGCTATACCTAATTTTCACAAAGAAAGAGAACTGTTCAAGCTTTTGCTTTTTAAAAGTTTAGTTACTTGTGGAAAAGGAAGAAAAGTAAACTATCATATAATATTTCAAGTCCTAGAAGAAAGTTTTATAATTGGCTGTGAGATCATAGTTCAAAAGTTACACAATGAACTTTGATATTGTACCAAGAACCAAGTTAAAAGAATTTGTCACTAGGATTTACTCATATACCTATTATATATTTATACTCTTTTTTCTTTTTCTTTTTTTTTTTTACTAGAAGAAGTAATTTCTTGGGCTTAGAAATGTGAATTAAATCTCTCTTCAAAGCCTCAGTATTTAGACTATATAATTTGGACTACACAACTTTATAGACTAGAATGTGTTAAGAACCAGAGAGCACTAAATGTTTAAAAGCCTTTAGTTCCTAAGCTGAACATACTGGAATTCCATATAATTTAAGTTAGATAGATATTCTCTAATGATCTATATAAAAATGAAATAAAAAATTTGGCTAGGGGCTCAGGCTTATTAATAAGCTTTCTGTTCACAGCATCAGTTTCAGATTAAATTCTTATTTTAAAAGTAGGTATCCCTCTTTTAGAGCTTTGCTAGGAATCCGACAGGGTAGTTCCTCCATCATCACAGTCCACCATGCTCCTGTATTTTAGCATATCTCGGTTATTGTAAGGTGGATAGGAGATAAGAAAGGGAGGGTGAAGTCATTCTTTCTACATTTGTACAATGAATAGCCTATAAACTAGCAATGAAGAGAACATAATCTCTGCACTCTGCAGAAAGTAATTTTCATCCAAAAGAGCATTCTACAGACAAGCCTCTTAATCCCAAGATATATCCTCACAAACCACAACAGTTATCATATTGGCTACTCCCATCCAACTATTTGACTCATCTTTCGGGTGGAGGGAGAGCCTCTTTATATAGCCTCTCCAAGATGACGCTGAGCTATTAAATTCTTCCTGGTGGAAAAATTAAGGAATTCCTCCATATAACTCCAAGGCCTGTAAATAGGAAGGAGCAGCAGAATAATATTTCATATTTATCTAGGCACCTTAAAATGTAACCTAAATTACAGGATGGTTTTAATATTTCAGGCCTAAATTCTTTACCCAGCAGGCAAAGAAGTCAATTTGTCAAATGTACTATGCACATTCTTATCTATTCAACAGTATGACTCAAATCATACACTAGTTTATAAGTAAGTTCTGTAATATGTTGGGAATGCTTGAGTAATACTGATTTGCTCATTATCTTGTAAAAGCCAAAACAGCTTTCCAGACCAACAGAAGAAATATGCTAGAACACATAAGTGAACCTTGACCTCTCCTTTTTTTTTTTTTCTCTCTCCAGGTAGTGCAGTTATCCCATTAAAAATATAATAAGGCTAAAACCTCAAATTCCAATGGAAGTTTTCCTCAGAAATTCAGGTACCTAACATTTCTACATTTATAAACTTACGGCCAGAAACTACCCAGTCCCCATGTCTGAAATACTATTGCTTTCAAAAGAGAAAAGCAGCACATCTTCAGAGATCTCCATTTTCAGCTCCACCGCTGACCCTGTTTATTCCTAACTGCTGTGACCGGAGTTTCCATGGCTGGAGCAAACAGCAAGCGAGCATCAGTGCCTAATTCCACTTGTTAGTTCAAATCATGCTGAGAAATTACCATTCAATAGTACACCAATTCAAGGATCTTCCTATACAAAGCAAAAATGAGAGTCTAAGTTTGTAGGCAAGTATATATATTGGTCTTTTCCTTCTGTTTCATCCAGATAGTCCCACCCTACTTGAGGAATACTTTCAGACACTTTGAGCATTGCTTTTAGCATGTGTGTTGCATGCTAGATCAAGGACCACTGTAATGGGTTTCTCCTAATTCATACTGTGGGCCACAACGAACACTGCTACAGATCTTCTGACCAATCTAACTTATCTAGAAACATCATTCTGATTCTGCTTTTTTGTCAGGTATGCTAGCTTTTCAGAGAGCGCTCATATAACTCCCACATTTCAGCTTATCCAAAGTTTGATGAAGTTCCACATCCCTTCACAGGTTACGGGTTTTCTAGAACTTTTTATTTCTCCTCCCTAGCTCCATAAAAAGAACAGGGAGTACCCAGAAGCAGTTAACCTTATTTTCTTTTTAAATGCCTTTTAGGCAGAATATATGAGCTTGAACTCACACAGTCTTGCAAAGGGGTCCAATCCTTCCAGTTTTGTCCATTCCCCAGGATACACTGATGTTTATTCAGCAGCACATGTGCTTGCAGGCTCATTTTCCATGACAGAGAGTTTGAGATACTGACTATAGACTTTTTTTCCCCCATCAACAATGAAAAAGTAAGTCTAATGTTAGACCTTTTGTGTTACATAATGGTGCAGCACTGGGGAAGCAAAATACACAGAATCACCGATCAGAGCTAGACAACAACAGCATGTACTTAAATTTGCCCAAAGTATTACGGCAATCAAATTCACTCACACCACGTAATCTGCACCAGTACCTTGACAGACTTTACCTATCCTGCAAGCTTCACATTCCCTGATCTTGTGACATTAAGTTCAAAGCAGTACTTCAGGCTTTGAAGTCCATGCCTCCAGGACATTCTGTGCAGTAGCACCAGAATTAGTGGTAAAAGGGCTATTAAAACTGAAAAAAATAACAATATTACTGAGCCATCTGCAACATGTGGGACAAACTTGATTCAACAAACATTTCTAGAACAAAGGCCTGAGATTCTAGCTCATGAAAAAAATTTCAAGATTTCTTTTGGTCTGAAATCTAACTTAAAGAGAAGTTTAACTTTGCTTTACACCCCGAATACATTAACCTTAAAAGGGGAAATTCCCTTAGGCACTGTGAGCACTTAAGCAAATTCAGTTACATTAAAGAGCTGTTTAGCCTTTACAGTCAAAGCACAACTCTGATGAGTTATAATCTATGCAGAAAATAAAGGTTCATATTTATCAAGCAACTATCAAGCACAGACCATCCAGGATTTTTGCAATGCCATGGCTCTTACCTAGATATCCCATAAACTGTTTAAATCAAGGGCACATACTACAAAATGGTCATTAGGCTAAACCGTCTAAACTAAAAATAGATCCATTCCTAAGTACTGTAATCATACTTTTATTACTTTCTGACTTTTTCCTCCTTGCTAGTCACATCTGGGCTTTCTGGAATCATTCTAAATAAATTAAGTCTCCTATTTGTGGCATGGAGTTTTGAACCACAGAAATAAACTTTTTGGTACAGAAACTTGTTAAACTCATCTCTAGCACCCTGCAGATCTTCACATGTACAGGGAAAAAAAATTATCACATGGTACAGGAAGTGACCGATGTTCAGATAAATTGTTTTTTTTTTTTTTTTAAACAATACACCAGAACCCAGCCCATGTGTGAGATTCATTCACGACAGGGGAAAAGTTTCCAATAGTTACATCCCAATAGATGAGATAACTAATATTTCTACAACCAACACCTCTGCTGAAGCTCTCTGTTGAGAGATCCTTTGAATATTTGAGATGAAGGACACTATCTACATATTTTGACTGGCCAGACACAGATTTGTTCACTTCAGACAGTGATTAAGGTCACCTTATTCAGGTATAGGCATACCTACAAAACTTCAGCATTCAGAAACAAAGAGATGTTGTGGTTTTTACATTGCTTGATTACTATGGCAAAATAAAATCCTTTCCTATTCTGGGAACTATGACAATGTATCAGCTCATAGGAATATCAATGTTCCCTGCTCAATTTTATTCATTATTAAGAACATTTTATGCTCCATGAACAGTTTCCAACGAACCTTTCAGTTCACTATCTTTTCAAAGACATGTATTTCCAGAAGCATCAATGTCCCCCAGACATTAAAGAGAAGACGACATTTAAAAGCTCAGTAACATATTTCCAGGTCTTTCAAATCCTTTAATCTAAGAATTCACTTATAACCAGGTAGTATGTTTAACCAGTAGATTCTACTATGTTTCTCTTTCAAGATAAAGAACTGTTAGGCATATTTTTATAAGCACAGCAGTGTGCCATTTCTATTGGATACCTATTCAATTTAATTTCTTTGTCTCTTCAAAAGCGCTTCAAATGAATCAAATAATTTGCAAGTGAAATGTAAAAATGCTTACACTGAAAGTAGTGAAATGATTAGTGTAAGATGAAGTAAAACTCCTCCCGTGGCTCTGCAGTAGACCAACCTATCAGATACTCGCCTTTATTGCCAGTTTTGAAAGGTCAATAAGAACGCATAATGCTAAGATAGGAGAAAAGTATACTGCTAGAACAGTATTTCTACATCACTTACACTGTTGCACATTAATATTGCAAAGCAAAGACAATTATGTACATATAATATCCTCGGTTCCAGTTGAAACCAGGAGACATTAATATGTCATTGAAGACACGGAGTTCTAGGCTGCTAATGATGAGAATCTCAAAGTTAGAAGTATGGCAAGATGGTATTTCCATCCACCACATGTATATATCTAACTGCCTAGACATGTCTGTGAAAGAAGGCTCAAGTACATTTTTATACTTGTTCTTGAAACAGAAGAGGTGCCAAAGAATTTAGAAACATTTGTGGTAAATTGTTTGTATAAAAACAAACAACAAGTAAAACATGAGCAAGTTTATACACCAACTTGCCTATGCAAGTCTCTCTCTTAAGGCTCCGCTAGCAGCACAGCTGCAAGGTGGACTAGAAGATGACCACAACCAATCTCTTTCAACATCTGTGGAAGAAAATATAAGCTTCAGGATTAAGCTGAGGTCCTATTTTTAACTAACACAGGAATACTGAAGAAATTCTGGAAAGCCTATGAATTACAGATTAAATCACTCAGAAATAACAAATGTTATTTACGTTAAAAAACAGCATTAATTTAGATTCTAATCTTGCATTTAACATGGTTACTCTGAGCAACATACAAGTAATCTAAAACCTTAGTAAAGCAAAGTGAGCACAGTTCCATCTCTATTTTATATACCAAGTTTTTAAATTTCTGCTTATGCAAAAAGCCTAATCAAAACCTTTTCCTAAGACTACCTCATAGTTATACTATTTGAAAGCCTCATGTTTGTGGAAAGAAAAAAAAAATAGAAATAAAGTGAAGGCATGTTTTAAATAAAAAGAAATCAGCATGAAATGTGTAGTTCACACATTAGAAATGGCAGATGACAAAAAACATCAGTATACAGGACTAGGCTCTAACTTGTCAGCTATTTTCACACACTACTGTAAGTTATGAAAGCCCTAAGAATAAAACACTTTAAAAGCAAAACATTGGAGGCTGTTACAGAAAACCTTTCAAACATCTGAGGAAACCTGTTGTATTAGATATTTATATTAGGTCCAGCAATGTAGTATCTGAGCGTCAGTTAAATTCACTTGTCATCTCCCTAGAAGGCACATCAATTATTTTACTTCCGTGTGCTTAAGCCTTTTATTTTCAAGCTACTGTATAAATTATCTTCAGCATTTGGAAGGCTACACTGTTGTTTAAAAATAAATAAATAAGAGAACAGTCTGGCTCAATTAAGTAAGACCCAGTCGTGAAATAAATACAGAAAAAATACTTGGCCTTGTTTAGCTGCATAGCTACAAGCAGACATCCAGATTTGTACAGACAAATACAGTTGCCTCAGAAAACAAGCTTCCCGGCACATATTAAAAACGTGAACTATTTCAGCTCAGAACAGGAAGATGAACACAATAACTTCAAAACTTGCACAGGACAATCTATTGGTGTTAATAGTCTTAATTCTTCCCATTTAGAAGAATATTATTCAGGTAGATGACTAGCACTGAAGTTTGTTCTCTTTAGTCATAAGCCAACTCCTGAATTACTCAATTTTTTTTTTCATGTTTAACCTCACCTTGGTATTTTCTTGGTAGTAGCAGAGCATTCCCTCTATTTAAAAATTTGCATCTACCACTACTAAAAATTAAACATATATGTACACCTCAGAAGCAGACTGCTTTAAGCAGAAAAAAAATTACTAAATGAACTATAGGAAAGGATTTTTTAGGATATCCTTAAACACAGTATTTACTAACAAACCTTATTTTGATTGAGAGAATCATTCCTTAGTCTCTGTTTGTTCTTCTGCAATTTACTGGGCATCATCTTTCCCGTTCTGAAGTCAAAACTGCTGAGATCAACAGTGTTTCCCAGGTATCTTGCCAACTGAGGCTTGCTTCTGAACTTCTTACCACTTGGACTAAAAAGAAGAAAACACTTTAGTATGTTTTGTTGTACAAGAGGATACAACTGTGACTTCTTATAGCAGGTTTTATACCTTGTTAAATATCTGTAAAGTTTCCATATCTTTACTCCATGTGGCATGTTCATTGATGCATTGATTAGTGATAGTATACCTGCCCAATCTCTGCATATGCAGTCCCATCCTTTGCCTAAGTTTTAACTTAGATCTCCAGCTGATGGACACGAGGATACACTACACCCTGGAAAGCTGCCTTAGCAGTTAATCTAAACTAAACTCAGATATACGCAGTATAGAATGGAATGTCAGACTGTGGACAAGTGAAGGAATCTCTCTGCACAAAACAAAGATCAAAGGCAAGGTTTAAACTGATCGCTGGCTAAGGTCAGACAAGACTCAACAGCAACCCATCTCAGCAACCAAACAGCATGGCATTAAACAGAAGCGCAGAACCAAGATCTGAGGTGACATAACATCACTTTTCTATTCAGTCACTAACACTGGTGAGCGAAGCCAGAAAAGTAACCGAGCAAGAAGCAAGCGAGCAAGATGATGCAAAATATGAAGCAGGTTCAAAAGCTGCAACTGTGTATACGAACGGCAGATCCTACCGCAATAGATGAAGTCAGTTATGTAATACATAATTCACCAAAATCAGCTTCACTTGGAACTATTCTCACTTACCCCGAATTCCCAGCTGATGTTTTGAGTAATATCAGCAAATATCCAATTTAGAGTTATCCTAAGAAAGGGGTATTTCTTCCAGTCCTACAAAACTTTCTAACCTCTCACCTACACGACGGTCTCAAGCATCCAGAACAGCAACACAGGCACTGTGCACATACTGTCAGCCCTGAATATGCACTTAATTCCTGCAGATTTTCACTGACCTTATAGGGGCTTCAAGTAGACTTACTAATCAGTTCGCATGTCCTGTGTGCAGGTCACTGCCAATATGCAGTTTACTGACAAAAAGTTATATGAAGTTATCTCCACTGCAAGGGACAATGGTGCTGCCTCCAGACCCAACAGTTTGACAGAAAATCAAGTGTCAAGAAACACTACGTAAAACTCTCAGACTGCAACACCAGTTTATGATAGCCTCCCAGTACAGATAGTCATGAAAACAGCTAAATATTCATCATATGAGTCAACAGTCACTTAAATGTCTAACGCAAATTCCTATCCAACAAATTTAGCCAAATATCAAAAGCTTCCAGACTAATGAAACCCATAAGATTAACAGAGCTCACAGCATTTTTCAGGCCACTTCCTTTGCGCAGAAAGCTACTAAAGATTTTTGTCTTCTTCACTTCTCCAAAGTGTTTATTTTCAAATGTGCAAATACCTCAAGGCAAGAACTTCCACACAGAAGAATATGTATTGAATTCTGGGAAAAATAACTAATTAAGACAAACATTTTAAAAAGTTATTTAAATGAATCCAGAAATACAGAACGATAATTAACAAGAGGTAAAGGGTGGGAGAAAAAAAAAATTAAAATAGATTGCAATCTGAAGCTAACCTCCTCAAGGATGGGTGTGGGAAGGGGAAAAAAAAAAAAAAAAACCTCAACCCCCCCCCAACTCTATTCCACCTCTCATTAAGCAGAGAATTGAAACTGTGCTATATGCCAAACTAAATACAACACACTTTAGTTTTATTTTAGATAGCTGAAATTAGTGCCCTAGCTTGTTAACGGTAGGTAAAATTCTACACTGAAGGTCAGAGACCAAGCAAGTCTCTTGCGTGACAACTAAGTTTCCCATTAAAATAATCAGATACCTTGTCTCTCACTCTTCAGGTACTCATGTGAGATAAGTTCAGGATAAAGCTTTGTCAAGAATTACTGGTTGCCTGGCCAAATATTCACGTTTTCTAACAGAGTTCGGAAGGGTTAACTTTACTGAATAAGGCCTCCTGTTGTGAATTGCCTTCCCAGTTTTCCTCATGAACATAAAACACTGAATGAAAAGGAGAAAACAATGACTTTAAGCAGGCCCTGAAGTCAGTGTTTACGTTCTCTGTTCCAAAAACTTTTTTTTTAATTGAAACCTGTATACACTCAGTCATTTTAGCCAATAGCTAAATAACCAGCGAAAGGATATATAAAAGTTTGACAATCACATCTTCTACTATACACTAATTTTTGTACCAAAGAAGAAATAAGGTTTCATTTCATTCTTCCATTTTTCCCACACCACCACCTTTTATTCTGTAAGGAACTAACAGACTCTCATCAAGAGAGTCTAGTTATTAGTTTTCCTCTTCAGCTTCCTTGGAGAGGAATGCCTCACATATACCTTGAGTTAATCCAAATTCCAGCAGTGTGCAGCTATCAGCCTAGCTTCACTAAAAACTCTTCGTGTAGAACTCTGAAAACAGAATTCACAAGCAAACTTTATTAATGCATCCAATACTTTTAATTCTATTATTTATGCTTCTAACTTGTTTTTATTACTATTACTAATCTAAAAGCAAACCAAAGAATATGATCCAATATCCTTAATTCATGTCTGCATGGATCTTTGGCAGGGTTGGCGTTAAAGGCTACTTCAATCCACAGCACAAAATCTACCACTTAAGTTAATGGTGGCAGGCTGTAATCCATCAGCAATATATCTATTTTCACCTTGAATTCAGTGTTAATAAGAACCACATTTTTGGGCTGAGATTAAAAAATAAAAGTTAAAAAATAATCCAAGACAAGAATGCACGCCTTGAAAAAATTCTTTTTACAAAATGGCCAGTCTCACAAAAAAGAACCAAATGAAAATAGTTCTCTCTTTTTTTTTTTTTGTAAATAAAAAGTGTTTGATGATCTAACCTTTAGCTTTTGCTTTCATGTTTGCCCGCATCAGTGTGAAGGATGATATCGACTTGCTACAGCTGTTCTTGACTTTATATGAGAAGAACAAACTAAAAAAGCAGGTGTATTTTCAGAGAGGAATCTCACAGCCCTAGCTTTGCATTCCACTTCAGTCAAGAACCTATTCTGGACTGGTTCAGAATTCCACTGTTCATTCATATTGTCCCACCCCTTTTCCAAATGTCCCTGGCTCAAGTCCGCACTCAGGGACATCACTACTTCCCTCTCTCCCCAGATGTATGTCTCAGTCGCATCCTGCTACATTCATATCATCGTCAATACATCTTTTCCTTCCAAATGGACCAGCCTTCTGACCTCTCTGACAAAAAGCAGAAATTCTTGTTCTTAGACCTTAGGAGCAAAGTCTTCTATGCCCTTCTCTAATTCCCTATTATTTTCATCCTAAATAATTCCCTTATGTTCAAAGTCATCCAGTTCCTCCTGATTATTTTCTGATCCTCACTTGTTCTGATGATGTCCTAGATATGAAACCTGCTGATGATGCATAGCACACACCACTTGTGCATCCAAGTTAATAAATACTAATATCAGATTAGTTCTAAGAATATCATTTGTGCAGCTCCATTAGTAACTTTCTATAACCAAGCAGCTCGTTTTACAAAGCCTTCTACTGTTTCCCCTTCAAGCCATTCCTCAACCACTTTACAAACCCTGCAGTATTTCCCATTTTTCTCCAGCTTCAATGATATCTAATGACACCCAATAGAAAGTGAATTTCAACAAAGTCCAACAGACTGAGCAGCATTTCTCCTGCTTAAATCAGAACATTATCTTGGTGCAACCTCTTAATATCTACTGAAATCTACTGTGAAACTACATTTCAATTGATTCCATTTCCCACTAACCTTCCTATCCTATCTAAAAGTTTACATGATACAGAAATATGGACACGGAGAAAATACATGGTGTGTAAGCCTTAGAGTATAACCTCAGTAGGAAGCAAACAAAACAGCTACTGGCTTTCCCTTTGGTTTCAAGGAAACACTATTTTGTAATTTTTCTACTTTGAAAATGTAGGCTCTCAAGCCAATAAAGTAAGAGCTTATTTCTGAATCATTCCCACATTATCTTTAATCTCTGTCCTGCTCTTGCTGCAAAGTCTCCTCACTTCTCTTACCTGCAGAGAAAGTTCCATTGAGTAAAAGTCAAATAGATGGGTTATGTGCAGGGGCTTTATCTGAACATCTGTTAAATCATTAGTACGCACTGAACGGAAAAGGTGACATTATAGCGTCTATTTAAACTAGTATGCCTACATACAAGACTTCTGCCTATACACCTTGGATTCAACTATGTAATAGCATTTTCTTCTTTTTTTAAAAAAGGGAATTAAAACCAAGTTTAAGTTCAATTTTGGTTTTCAGTAGGAAAGAAGGATAGAAGGATGAGTTTTACACTTTGTTTGCTCTCAGAAGCATCTTCTGGATGCTTCTGGATGAAAGAGATATTTTAGAAGTCAAACTGAAAAGGATGTTGAAGAAGGCTTAGACTTCAAACTTAAACCTGCTGTAAAAGATTTTTCAAATGTATTGCTTTGCGTTCACATATTCTAAAATTTAAACTGCTAGAAAAGTTAGAAGCATGGATCACTACACTGTTTCAAGGAGAAATTACATAGATATGGAGGAAACCAGTAAAATTTGCCCTCATCCACATGTTCTGGGCATTCCTTAATTTTACACTGACTTCTTTCATGCAACAAGAAGGCAGTGAAAGAGTTCTTTCAGGCCGCTGTGACACAGAGGAGCCTCTGGTTTGACTACATTATAGTATGACCCAATATTGAGACAATTTAAAATTGCAAGATAAATGTGGAACTACACAGAAATATCTCCAAATATATCTTATACAATAGATTGTTGTAAGACTGTTGTTCTGACAAGCGTTAAAGTTACAAATATTTAACCTTACCTAAACATTCTTAACTTTGCATAGTGTTTTAAAGAATTAGTTAGCTTCAGTTAGAAGTTCCTATATTTTTTCCAAATAGAAATGTAATATTTAGTGCATTTAAATTGAAGACTTAGTTCTCTCAAATATGAGACACACATAACCGCTAGAAGAGTCAAGCTTTACCCTGTCAAGTTAAATGCTGTACAAAATTTTTTCAACATAACCAGTTAAGAAAAAGCAGTACACCTCAAAAGAGGTGATATCTGCAACAAGACAGTAGCTCAGCTTATTAAAACAATAATCTTATTGTAAGCAGACATTTCTGTTTTCAGTTGCTTTCAACAAAATTTTGGTAAACTGCTTCATTTGAGCTTTTATATGCTGGCTCTCCCCATCAAACAGACTTTGAGGGAAAATTTCAATCCAAGCAAACTAGATGCTCCAACAGCAGCCGATAATAGGGAAAATAGGTCATCTTCTCCAAGTTAAAAATGTCTTGCTTTTTGTTTTTTAAAGCAGATCTAGCTTCTCAGTTTTGCAGCAATAGCCAAAGTAAGAAGAAACTGAAGAAAGAGAATAAGCAATCTCATGGCTGTTAAAAACAAAATACATTCCTTTAATTTAGCACTTATCCCCCTCTACTACAGAACTGCAGGGCCAATTTAAGCAAGTCAGTCACACCAGTTTTCCAGAGGTAGCCAACAGTTGTATAGTTCCTGTTTTCTGAGGGCCCAATCTGACAGGCTGTAGTCTGAGCTACAGGAACGCTGTAAAGTCAAATAGCAATGGAGGAACAACGCTAAATGCCTTTGAAAAGGCATGTCTGATTAAAGACACTTTAATTTGGCTACCTAACAGAGGTAGAGCAAAGCAAAGTAATTCTATCAATCATTCCCCTCCATAAAGTGGGAATGAAGCCCAGGAACATAAGGAAACTGAAAATATATCTGAGCATTTCACTATGTAATAGTTAATAAGACCGCAGAAAGACCACAATAAAATTAGTTGTTTGATCTTATGTTCAAGCAAACCTAATGCCGGACAGCTGTTCATTAAAGCCTCCTGTGTAGCTGACTTCTGAGGGTACGTGGCAGATTTATTCAACTAAGAAATAAAAGTTGGTCTATAACTGTTGGAAGAGATCCTTTCTCAAAGATGTGATTGCAAATGCTCAAATACATATTCTAAGACATTCAAAGATTTATTAAAGAAGTCACTACATGAATGTTGCAAAAAGTTCAGCACTTGATTATCTAAACTCCCTTGCAACAACACTTTTTTTTTTTTTTTAAACATAATAGTACATAGAGTTTATATTGCCACACTAAATCATTGATAGCAATTGATGCTGGTGAACTGCTGATTTTTAAAAGGTTATTTTCTATATCTTTATTTAATCTTCTGTTTCTGAAAATATTTTGGCTTCGCTTATCAGACTTCATTTCTACGTTTCCTAAGAAAACAGTCTGGAGAGCTGCCTTAGTGAGACAGAGGACTCATTCACTGTGCCCTTGTGTAATAGAATCAAAGTGTCACCACTACGATTTGATAATAAACATTATTATTCAGTACGGTGATGAATTCACCCTATAAAGAAAATTAAATATATTTTACATATGAAGACTCTCTTTGCCAACATGGTTCAACCAGCATTGCCCACACTGCACCAAACTTAATTAGGGGAGATTGTTACCATGCATTTTCAGAGAGCAATGCAAGTTAACTGAGCCATAGAAAGCCAAGGCAACAGAAACAAGTGCTTCACTGAAACTTCCAGTTGCTTGCTGAAGGTAGGGTATCACTGCAGGAGCAGCAGGCTCCTGCTGTACAGAGCTGTTTTGTTCTACATAAGCACAGCAATGCATTGCCAGAAATTTTCTTTCTACGTGACATTGATAGAGATGCCCCAAAACTGTCAGGCAACCTGCAGCACTGAAAAGGTTAGACCACCTTTGTCTACACACAAACCTGAGTACATTGCTTCAGGTATAACTTTGATTTATCTGTCACAGACTTCCATAGTCAACTGGGTTGACTACTGCATGTAGTCTGTACAGCAGTAGATTTCTAACATGACCAATCTGAGGTTTTAGTTTCTCCTTCCAACAGGCAATAAAAAAGACATCCAAAATACTAAAACTAAAAGCTAAGGGCAATCAGAGAAAGCCTATGCAAGAAAAGTGAAGGTTAGGGTAACATATTTGTTATTATCATTGTCCTTGTTTTAGTTTTCATTTAAATTTAGAAAAACAGTGCAATTATGAGCAGTGAAGGAGAAAAGATACAAAGTTTCAGAAGAGATTAGAAGAACAAGATGATAACCCAAAATTCTGCTAAATTAAGGTCATCCTATGAACTGGGTGCACTGCAGAAAAAACATAATGGGAGCAGCACTAATAAATTAATAAGCAGCCAATGCTAGCAATTTTTTTTCTTGTGCAGAAGCTGAAATAGATTTCCAAGATTTAGATGTCACTATTAGAACTTGTTCTATGCTCTGATTACCTTTGGAAAAAACAAACAAACAAAAAAAACAGCAATATGCTTATGTATAACACAGTCCCAATTCAGGCTCCAGGAGTATTAGTTATGAAGTTGCATCTCATTTGCTTCTCAATGCCTAGGTAAAAGTCTCCCTCAAAAAAAAAAAAAAAAAAAGGAACTAATCCTATGTCACTGGAAACTCTCTGGCACTTATCTTATTTTCAAACCACAAAACAAACTTCAAAGGGATGTGTGTTTTCCCCATGGGTATACCTATACTGGAAAAGCTTCTGTAGTTAAACTTAACAGCCTTTTAGAATTCATTGAAAGTGGTGTCAAACTACTTGGCTTTTTAAATCTTGTCTAGCAAAAGTATAGGAGTTCTTCATGGGAAAAAGGCAAACAAGAACAAATGCATCAAAATAGAATATTAAGTTGCTGTTGTTCTGAAAGAAGGAATTTCATGCCAGAGTTTAAGAAATGCTTTTCCACTCTAGGGGTTATATACACTAGGGGATTTTACTCATAGAAAGAAGAGGTCATTAAAGCAGAAGTTGAGATACCTGTGTTAGAAGTTCCTTAAGTTCCTTACTCAGACTTTTACAGGACTTTGGAAGAATTATGGAGTCTTTTGACAGGACAGCAGCACCCCTTACCTCATAGTGTCCTGAATAAATAATACTTATAAAAAAAGAATCACAGTGCCAATTTACAACAGTGTGAGAACTTACAGAAATAAGTCACTACTAGTAAAGTCAGATATAGAAATTTTCTTAAGGTAGATACAATTTTGTGGAAAAGCTTTGATTACATTAAGAGTACAATAGTTATGACATATTGGAAGTAAGGTTCATACATGCACAGGAGCTTAATTTAAAAGAAAAATCAGATGTATAGGCAATATTTTGCCTTCTAGCATTACTTTGCAACATTTTATTTAAAGAAAGTAAAAGAACGCTCTCAGATCATCATACTGCAACTATGGGGATAGCATTATAAAGGACATCCTCGCAAAGATAGATAAGCTGTTCAGAAAGAACACTAATTCTTCTTGAGGATGAACAAAAATTACTTTCCAGCTCATCTTCGCTGTAAGTTGATCTTTCACTTTATAGTAGAGGCAAGATGGTTATTAACAGAATTCATACCTTCTTTAAGCTAGGAAAGATCATATATATATCCTTGACAGTGGCTGAGTATTTCAGACCAATTCAAGAGAACACTATTTTGTCTTAGCACCATCATGAGCTTCCTTTTGACTTCAATTCATATCACTGGAACAGAAAATATTCCTGGTTCTAGAATCAGAACATTCTTACTCGTCATGATACACACTATAGCTACACGCACAGTAGAACAGCTATATTGTACGTATAACCTTTCAGGACGTTATCTGATGTGTGCATTAAACTTTAAAACGTGTATCTAGTCCGAGAACACTGTGCTGGTTTTGCCTTTGTCCTACACTCAGCATCCTGGTTTCTAATACAGTGTTCTCTAGATCAAGTGATATTACTAAGTTATATTACTAACTATATTTTTTCTGCCTCAAACTCAGCTGTAAAAGAAGATTTTCTTCATCACCATTAATTAAGGTTCTGCAAGCCAAGCCAGGCCCCTGCTGTCACCTGTGCAAGCTTACTATCTTCAAATCAAGACACATATGGAAATTATTTATTCTCCTTGCCAATATAAAATCAAGGAATTGGAAGTTTACGTGAATTATTCTGAAAATGTACACACTTAAAATGCATTGTGCATTTTCATCATTGTCCTACAATTGCTCCAAAAGTGTAATATTAACTCTTCAAAAGGTTATCCTGACTATGCAAACTTCTAGGGAATACTAGTCATATTAGGCATACCGATCAGATCCCACTTTGTGCCCAGTTACATGTTTTACCAACACAGTGTTTGTTGATATTCTTTTTTTTTTTTTAAGAGCTAGTGACATAAGTCTTTTGAATGTATTTGGCCTGCTCTACTTCTTGGATCAAAGTGGATTTTCATTTGTTTTAAATATAGCAATGCTGAAATCTGCCTCATAGCTCTAACAGAATGAAAAGAAAAAAAAATTTCCTATGCCAGTCCTGCCTAAAGCCATAAAAACATTTTTTTTTTTTATTTTTTTCACTTTGGTTGTGCAGTAGTCCTGTGACTGAACAGAAGTTATTGCTCTAAACATAAATGACTACTTATTTTTGCAAACCTGTAATCTGTAGCGAAATCAACAAACTCTGAGCTATGAGTTGCCTGGTAAGTTTTTAGTTTCAATTTTGCGGTTGTTTGGCAGAAGATCTGCATCACTGCTAACCATGCTGGAAGGCGTCCTAAAATTTGAAACATGTATTCCTACCGCTTTCCCACATAAAAAAGACAGACTTCTGGAGTCAGTGATGAGCAGATTAGAGTCTTGCATCTTAAACAAAAAGTGTGTTAAAGAGTTTCTTAAAAGGGCTTTTGGCAACAGCAGCAAAATCTGAAGGATGAAGGCACAGATCATTACACATAAGGGGCTAACCTCAAAAGCTGGTTTGATCTTGTATAGTACTTGTAAAGTATTTCCACCCCACCTGTGTTTTAATAGCTTTTATGTGATAATTATGAAGGGCAGCAAGACCGATGAGTATATCTGAAGATGGGGCAAATGACATCCTACCAGAAACTACCAGAAGTGTTTTACTCTATATGATTCACATCTTCCTAAACCATGATATGCTAAAATTCCATAAAGCCACATAGCAATCCTGATAAAGAAGTAAGTTTCAAAATGTAAGTCAGGTAAATTGCAACAGGTATTAATCTTGCAAGAGTTCCTCTTAATTACCGATTATTATTTAGACCATCACCGTAAATGAAGCTTTGTCCAATTCCTTGGTTTTTTCCTAGCCTTAAGAAATCATAAAAACATAAATGCCAGGCTTTCAGTGAGCTGAGTAAAGTGCCTTAACGAATTCAATGAGGTTACATATCGTTCTTTGCACAACAAGAACTATAACCTGGCAGTATCGGAGCTTACTGCATTTTCCCCATATTTTTATATTTTAATTAAGAACGTAAGATATGCAAAATACCGAAATCCCTACATTTTGATGGGACAGACACATGACTAATTTAAAATAGGTCATTTTGAGCAAACTCCTGAAGTTATTTAGTTTTTCCTGGATTAAATATATTCTATTAAATTCAGCAGTGAGTCTGTCTTAAGAAAAGTCTGATATTTAAATCTGAAAACAGAAATGCAGAAATTTCAGTTTAGCAATCTGCAGTAAACCAGAGCCCGTCCAGAAAACAGGATTCAAACGGTAGACTCGAGTTTAATTTTTCAGACAGGCTTCATAAGGCAGCACTGAAGCAAGGAAAGGCAGATGCAAAGATGTAGACAGCGATGCCAGATGCTACCCAATCATCTGCCACAATATTAGCATACGGTTGGTAGTGCAATTCAGACAAAGGCGGTAAAACAAAAACAGTGATAAACAGAACTTATCTAAAAAAAGTTTTCAGCTGGATTCATTCAAAAACCTCAAGAAATTCAGTGTTCTTCCTCCACATTTAGAGACCTTTTTGCCAGAGGTTTCATTTGGTTTAGTAGTGACATGTGATGGGTCAAATGATGCCATATTCAACACTGACAGAAACCGACTTTTCCATTAACTGGTATCAGTGAGAGGGAGCAAGCACGATTTCTCACTCCTCCAGCTGGACAGCAGAAAGATTGAGTCCATTCACTGAGACAAAAGGAGGCTGCTAGCTCTGCTCGGAAACAGTAACGTTTGGGAGAGGTTTCAGGTGTGGTTCTTCAGATGTATATAGAGCTATAAATAGAGGTGCTGTGGTAAGAGGTTAGCCGTTGCAAAAGAAAGCTTCCTCTGGTGTGCAGCAGGCTGGACTTACAGAAGCATGGCCTAAGAGCAAGACTTCAGAGTGTATTTTATTTCTATATGGAGAAAAGAAATAATTTTTTCAGTTTCTGAAAGCAAGCAGGAGAGTGAAACAAAACTAGGTTGCTGTTGCTTCTCTTGGTTTTACTATAGTATGTACTGTTATAACTAGCCCATTATAGGGGCAAGACTTCTCTGATTTTCACATCCTTTTAACTTTGCTAAAATTTCAATTCTTCTTACTAATGGTGAGCTTCTTAATGAACTCAGCATTTTTTCCCCCTCAATAATCTAACTATATTGGTAGGCTATCTCAGGTATAAGTTAGGATAAGTCTGACTTAGTTTAAATGCAGTTATCGTTCTTCTGTTCGTTTGGTTTGGGATTTTTCCCCTCCCCTCTCTCTCTCTCTCGGTTGATTCTGCTACACTGAAGCGCTAAGCTCAGGAGAGCTGTCACAGGCAGCGTGCAGCAGTGCCAGTACTCCTCTCCCAAGGAACACCAGGCTAAGGCGCCCCTGGCAAGCTCCGCTAGCTCCGCGGCTGCCCTGAGCCTAGGCTCTGCGGTTAGCCCCGTGCTCGGCGGCGGGGTGGAGTATCGCCGCCCAGAGCGCGGCTCCTCCCGAGCGCGGGGCACGGCTCGCTGCCCAGGACGCTCGCACATGCGGCAGAGCAGCCCCGGCGGGGAGACCTGGCCTCCCGCCGGCTCTGCGGGCGCCTCTTCCCCGCGCTCCCCAGCGCCGGCGGCGGGGAGGCGCCGCCGCCCTCCGCGCCCGGCCCCGCAGGCGGCCGCACCGACCCCGGCCGCCGCCCCCGCAGCCGGGCCGGCTCGGGGCGCTGCCTCAGGGACAGGCGCCTGTCCGCCCCCTCCCCTCCCTTCCCCGACACCGGCGGCCGTGAGCCCCCCCGCACCGCCCTCTGACAGGCGGGAGGGCACCGGCCCCCCCCAACGGCCCCTGACAGGCGGGAGGGGACGGGCCCCCCCCCAAACCGCCCCCTGACAGGCGGGAGGGGACCGGGCTCCCCCCCCCCCCCAAACCGCCCCCTGACAGGCGGGAGGGGACCGGCCCCCCCCCCCCAAACCGGCCCCTGACAGGCGGGAGGGGACCGGGCCCCCCCCCCAAACCGGCCCCTGACAGGCGGGAGGGGACCGGGCCCCCCCCCCAAACCGGCCCCTGACAGGCGGGAGGGGACCGGGCCCCCCCCCAAACCGCCCCCTGACAGGCGGGAGGGGACCGGGCCCCCCCCCCAAACCGCCCCCTGACAGGCGGGAGGGGACCGGCCCCCCCCCCCCAAACCGGCCCCTGACAGGCGGGAGGGGACCGGCCCCCCCCCCCAAACCGCCCCCTGACAGGCGGGAGGGGAGCGGCCCCCCCCCCCAAACCGCCCCCTGACAGGCGGGAGGGGAGCGGCCCCCCCCCCCCAAACCGCCCCCTGACAGGCGGGAGGGGAGCGGCCCCCCCCCCCCAAACCGCCCCCTGACAGGCGGGAGGGGAGCGGCCCCCCCCCCCCAAACCGCCCCCTGACAGGCGGGAGGGGAGCGGCCCCCCCCCCCCAAACCGCCCCCTGACAGGCGGGAGGGGAGCGGCCCCCCCCCCCCAAACCGCCCCCTGACAGGCGGGAGGGGAGCGGCCCCCCCCCCCCAAACCGCCCCCTGACAGGCGGGAGGGGAGCGGCCCCCCCCCCCCAAACCGCCCCCTGACAGGCGGGAGGGGAGCGGCCCCCCCCCCCCAAACCGCCCCCTGACAGGCGGGAGGGGAGCGGCCCCCCCCCCCCAAACCGCCCCCTGACAGGCGGGAGGGGACCGGGCCCCCCCCCAAACCGCCCCCTGACAGGCGGGCGGCGGGAGGAGACCGAGCCCCGACCCTCCCCTGACAGGCGGGCGGCGGCGGGACGCGACTGGGCTCCCCAGCGGGCGGCCCCCTGACAGGCGGGCGGCGACCGGGAGCCTGACAGGCGGGAAGGGACCGACCGTGACGCCGCCAACGGCCCGCGGACAGGCGGGCGGCGGGAGCGGACGGACCCCTCAGCCCCCAGCGGGCCCCCGAGAGGAGGACGGGGGGCAGGTGGCTGACCCAGGGGCGCCGGCCCCGGCGGCGGAGCGCTGGCCCCGGTCCACCGGCGGGGCCGGACGCGTCCCGCCGGTGGGGGAGGGGGCTGTCAGCGAGCCGGGCAGCCCCGCCGGCACGTACCTGAAGTAGTAGACATCGCTCTTGCCGGCGCTGAGGCCCGACTTGCGGATCACCTCTTCCTTCTTCCAGCCCGGGGGCAACGCGGGGCAGTCCATCCTCCCCTGCTTCTCCATGCACCGGGCGCAGGGCCCGAGGCGGAGAGGGGAGGGACGAACGGGGAAGGGGCTTGCCCGACTCCCAACCCCGGCACTCGCAACAAGAGCTTTATTGTTCCCGGACACGGCCGGGGCCGGGACCCCCTGGCGATGGCGGCCACGGCGCGCTGCTCGGCGCCAGGAGCCCGGGCTGCGCGCGCAGCCGGCGGAGCGCTCGCCCGGCGCCCGCTTCCGTAACTGAGCCCCGGAATCCGTGTCATCGGCCTTCCCAGCCGGGGCACAGAGCGCGTCCTAGAGGGGCCAGAGCGGCCAACCCCCGCCGACCATAGAGAGCGCCGTAGGCGGGCCAGAGCGGCCCCGCTGCCAGCGCCGCGGCGGGCAGGCCCCGCCGGCAGCCGTCCCGTCCCGTCCCGTCCCGTCCCGTCCCGCGGGGGCCGGCAGCGGCCAGAGGGAGCCGCCGTGGCCGCCTGCGCCGGCGTCCTCAGCATCCTAAGGGCGTCCTGCGAGGGCTGGAGGGGTTTAGGCTCTGCCGTGACGGGCGCTTTAGAAAACGCCAGCGCAGAACCGTGCCAGGCAGACGCTGATGCACAACAGGCGGTAACAGTTCTTCGCGTGTCAATTTGTCGTCCGGGATGAGAGAAGCTGATCGCTAACGTCTTTTTTTTTTTTTCTGGGACACGCTGCAGCATTAAAACCTATCAGAAAGGGATCTCTCACAAAACTGATCTATCATAAATTTGAATTCACTTGTTATTTTCTTTTTCAAAGTGTCTGTTAACAAAACGTATTTTCTTGGATCCCCTATTCCAAGTTCAGCGCAATTTATTTGCATGGTATACAGTTAAACTACCAAGATGAAGCCTGAGGAATTCTCTCTTCTGATTTATTAAATTCCAGAGCTTTGCTACAAGCCTTAGTGATACTAAAAAGTGACTGCTGTCCTCCTGCTTGTTTAAATCTCTCCAGAAAAGGCATCTCTTGAACAGTGTCTTACAGTGAGGCAGTTTAACTCATGATCCACAGATTTTGTCTAGCTCTGGACATTTTTTTACCATGACGTAGCATTATCCTGTTTTCTTACCATCTATTTCTGTAACAAACTTCTGCACTAAGTTGTCTAGATACTGAAGAGTCCTTGTTAATAACAAGGAACTAATACCAATTACTTTATAATAGAGTTATTGCTTCCCTTAAATCCTATATGCTTCCCTCATAACGTCCTAGGGTCCCGATTGCTATCACCGGCCTGCCTGCCCCGTTCCCTCTTTGGAGATGGCTGCTCAGCGCCTGAGGAGCACCACCAGGAAAACTCGCTGTGCACGCCGGTGCTGACAAACCGGGCTCGGACTGATTCGCGTGGGTGACTGGGCATCGGGGGGCGCTGCCGGTGCTGACGAGCGGAGCTGGGCAGCTCCGGTAGCGTCCGTGCGGCAGGCCGTGGCCTCCGTGGAAAGCGCAGGTCTCGTCCCCCGCTGTCCCGGTCCTGCGCGGCCGCCCGGGCTGGCGCCGCGGCCGAGACCTCCTCGCGGCCTCCGCATTGGCAGTAGCAACTCCGCGGGCGCGACCGGTCGGCCCCCTCCTCCGCGGGGCGGGCGCCGGGCGGGCGAGCCAAACTCCGGGAGCGCGGCCGCTCGGCCGTCCCCGCCAGCGGCGGCGGCGGCTGAGGGAGCGGTTCTGCGGCGGCGGCGGATGAGTCAGCCCTCAGGCGGCGGCATGGAGCCCTTCCCGCCGCCCACGGAGGACGACGAGGAGGAGGAGGACTGGCTTCGCCCGCAGTCGGACGGCAGAGCCGCTCCGCCCGCCCCGAGTGAGCGCGGGCTGCGGCAGCGGCGGTGGCGGGGCGGGGGAAGCAATGGCGCCGGCTGAGGGCGCTGAGGGAGGCGGCGCGCGCGGGATGGGGGGAGGGGGCGGCGGCGGCTCAGGCGCGCGCGCCGGCTGTGGGGGGGAGGGGGGGGCGGCTGAGGCGCGCGCGCCGGCTGTTGGGGGGGGGGGCGGGCGGCGGCGGCTGAGGCGCGCGCGCCGGCTCTGGGGGGGGGGGGAGGAGGAGGGCGGGCGGCGGCGGTTGAGGCGCGCGCGACCCCGCTGAGGTGAGAGAGGCGGCGGCGGCGGTTGAGGCGCGCGCGCGCGCCCTCTCTGAGGTGAGGCGGGGGGGGGGGGCGGCGGCGGAAGCCCGCGCCTCCCCTGCTCGCCGAGAGGCGGCCGGCGCTGACAGAAGCCCGCCTCCGCCAGCCCCTGTCCTGAGGTGAACCGCTGTTGCTGCCCTGCGTTGCTTCCCCTCCCGTCGCTGTAGGGGAAGGGGAAGCGGGGAGCTGCCCCCCGGCGGCCTCTCTCCCTGCGAGCTCGCTCGCGGGCTCGCTGGCAACTCGCGTGGGCCTGAGCCGAGGCCCCGTCTTTGCGCTTGAAGAGCGGATGTACGGCCGAGGTTTTGCAGTACTGATAAAGGGCTGTGTCCGTTCCCACGGATGATTGCAAGGCTTGGGTATGTTATGTGTTAGGAACGCGGAAAAAAACATCAGTAGAATAAAAAAATACAAGTCGTGGTGGATGTCATTTTAATATATCGAGTTGTATATTTAGATACGTTTTAACTTAAAGTAAGTTTCTTCTGTCCCAAGAGAACAAAATTGAATTCTCCAGGAGAGAAGAACTGATCCTTCAGAAAGCTGCACAGTCTGTAAGGCGAGAGCAAATACCTCTCCTCAGCAAGCATTAACCTTTACTTGTGCTGGTAGTCAGTGGCTCAGCAACTCAATTCAGTATTAAAAAAATAATTTTTTTTCTTTGTGATCCTGCTGATAATCCCCTTCGCTTCTCCACTTAACTCAGCTGACTTCAATAAGACATTTAGAAAAAACAATATTTAGAAATGGACCAAAGTCTAAAAGACTTTATTTGGACAACATCAACTTTTAACTAGTTCTTTCAGCTTACAGATATAATTTTTTTTTTTTTTAAGAAACAACTTGGCAATTATTTTTTCTGTAGTAGGGTTTGCTGTTTGTTAGATGGTCAGTTGCTGCCTTTATTGGCTGCCTTTGGAAATGCTTCAATATCTGTATCTCATAAACTTTTTAGAAAGTGCTTTGTTAACTTACTTGAAAGCATTCACAAGCTGAAATTTTGTGAAATTTGTGAAGGGTATACTCTAAAAGAGCTAGTTCTTATCAGTGAAGCATAATATTGACATCTTAGCTGAATTGAAACAATATATTTTCTGGAAATATATTTAAAATGAGTCTCAGTACTCCACTATGAAAGGATGTTTTGTCAGTAAAATCATGTTCTAAAATGATTCAGGGTGAAAAGAAATCCAGCTGACCCTCTGATAATAGGGGAAAATGCTTATTAGTATGCACAGTTGCTATGGATGAATTATGTTCATAAGAAATTCTAGAAGTAATGCAGTGCTACAATTAATATAAAACTTCTTGCAGTATCTCTTTGCTAATTTGGTTTTTTTTTTTTTTTAGAAAAAAGTTTGTTACCCCATATATAAGACTGCTAGTAATTTTTAATCTTTACTTTCCTTGCAGCAGGCCCCAGTAAGTCTCTGTCAGCAAGAAATACAGCATGCAGAGTGATTGTTCACATTGACTTGGACTGCTTTTATGCACAAGTAGAAATGATCCGTAATCCTGAATTAAGAGAGAAGCCTTTAGGTATGACTTATTTTGCTGCAGGTTAATTTTGGGATTATATGTATTCAAGCAGAAGAAACTATGGACATGCCTGCATAGTAAGATGTAGACAGTCACACAGTAGCTTTAACCACATCCGGAGTGAGCAAGGTGCAGGCTAGATTCTTATGTAGCTGTGTGAGTACAAGACTAATAAATCCTCTTGAGGAGGAGTACAGATGCTTGCCAGCATCTCTGAACAATTCTGGGGATTGGAGATGGTTTATATCATACGTGAGAGGGCTGAGCTCCACAAACAAGCCTGTACCTTTTGACACGCTCACGCTCAAAGCATACTTTATTCCATTCAGAATTTAAGAATAAACGCAAGGCAGTCAATGTCTAGGATCAGTGGAGAACGTACTTCTTAAATTGACGACAGAGCAGTTTTCCAGATACGATTGTTTGAAAAGGCCCAAAATGGGGAGCAATATTAAAATGGGGGAAAAAATAGACATAATGTTTTAAAATGTTCTTGCCATCAAGTAACCAAATCAAGAGATGTGTCTTTCTCTTAGTTTTGTAAAATAAGATTAATGCTTTTTGTTTGCTTGCTTGCTTAAATGTTACATTCTGATCAAAGCACGTGCATTGCAGTTTTTGGCAGCGGTGTGAAAGTACTGTGGCCTTCTGTGACATACAGAGAAACCTAAATTTTTTAAATCATTCAACCATTATTTTTCAGGTGTGCAACAGAAAAACATTGTAGTTACCTGTAACTATGAAGCCAGAAAACTTGGAATTAAGAAACTGATGTCTGTCAGGGACGCTAAAGAGAAGTTTCCTCAACTGATACTGGTTAATGGAGAGGATCTAACTCAATATAGGGAAATGTCATACAAGGTTACAGGTACAAATTAACAATTATTCAATAGAGGACAAAAGCTCTCTGTTAAACTCTGTGCACCTGCATGCATGTGTAATAGTGTTACTATGTTGTATTTTCCTGCTCTAAAAGTTCTTAGGAGAACGAGCCTTATGCTATGGTGATAATACTTACTGTTGTGCAGTGTCAGCTTAATATGCCATAAAATAGGCCACTAGATTTGGTTTCAGTCTGTGTCAGGCATTACATATAAAATTTCATGGGATCTGTATGCTGTATTAGGATTATGCCCATATACTTCTTTATTTAAAAAAAAAAAAAAAAAAGATTCCTAAGGATTTCAGTAATAAATTTCCAAATAAGTGATGGAGAACAGAATCCTGATACCTGCAGCTGGGTGAGCTTCTCTGATACCTCTTAAACTTTAGAGTTTAACCTTAACTAAGTGATATGCCAGCATTAGTTACTGTTTTTATCACTACCAATGTTAATAAATGTAGTAGTAATAATTTAAAGGTGGAAGCCCACATGCTTGGTAAACCAGGATTCCCTTGGACAAAGTATCACAGAGAACTATAGTCTCCAATCTCAAAAAGAATTGAGGAAAGAACTAAAACATTAGAGAGAAGAACAGCAGATCAGAGACAACTGTAGGCTAAAGAGATTTTTCTCTTTTTCTTTTGTTAAATAAAAAGATATTTAAAAGATTTAAAAGTGTGGGGTGTTTGTTTTGTTTTGTTTTGTTTTTCTTAATCCAGAAGGGAACACCATCTCTATTCATGCAAGCGTCCTACTTGAATGCATGGGGAATTTGCTGTGGGTTGGTGCAAATATGAAACCTCAGTTTTAGTTGTGTATATATTATCCTTGGTTATTTTTTCCTCCTAGATTTGTTGGAAGAATTTTGTCCACTAGTGGAAAGGCTTGGGTTTGATGAAAATTTTGTGGATATCACAGAGATTGTAGAGAAAAGACTAAAACTACTACAACAAACTGGATGTTCCCAAGTATGCGTGTCCGGCCACATATACAATAACGAAAGTGAGTTAAACCTTCTTTCTATTTGAAAAATACTTGTGAAGTTGAGTATAAAGTATCTGTTTGCTTCTAAGTGTTGTCTAAAGCTGAGCAGTTAGCAGCTTCAGTTGCTCTAGGCTTGTTTTCCATGCTTGGGAATGCATGGATCACAAATGGGAATCAGTGTTACGATTAGCTGGTACAAAGAGTAAGTCTGCAGCAGATGAACATGCACAGTGATTTGGGAGAACAGTTTGCTGTTGTCCTTTTTTTTTTTTTTTTCTTCCCTTTAAAATAGTTTTAATGTACTAAGACATTTAGCATTTTAATTGAGTTTGAACTTTATTGCCAGTTGGAAACATTTAATGATTTTTTTTTTTTTGTTTATGAATTAAAAGTAAGGTTTTGCTACAGCCTTTAAGTCAGGAATAAAGTTACTGAGATTGAAGTAGCTAACTTAGCTGCTTTATACATCTTTATTGTGACCATTGTTTCTCATGTGTGCATGTGGTATATATACTCTGATACTCATTTCTTATATTAGGGAAGAAAGCAATTTTCTTTCTTGGACGTAATGTTACTTTGAGCTATTTCTATGGTTTTGAATATGGTTTGAGGAGAAGGGGAAATGTGTGAAAAGTCCTTTTCCTCATTACTGTTTGCATCTGAGTAATAAAAGCTTAGGTAGAAAGCATTCCTAAATCTCTGATTTGGTTATATTGATGCAAGAATCTGATTTAACACTTTCCTTGATATCTACAAATATATTTTATATTTGAAACACTCCCTACACATTATGCATCTTTGAAAAGTATTCCTCTGGTTTTGGAAAGTAGCATTCTCTCTTTTACCAGGATTTGTGAGATAGGCGTGAGCTTAAACTCGGATGATGAAGCCATGGCAATACCACCTTACCCATGGGACCTGTTTCTCATACTGTTTTAATCCATTTTGTAAAAAATCTCCATGTCTTAGAGAATTAGCTAAATGAGTACTTACATTCCAAGCCCCGCTTTCCTTCTCTTTTGCAGCTATCAATTTACAAGATACAATGCATGTAAGACTAGCTATTGGATCTCGGATTGCAGAAGAGTTGAGGGAAGCTGTGCATGCTAGATTGGGCCTCACAGGCTGCGCTGGAGTGGCTTCTAACAAACTACTGGCTAAGCTGGTTTCTGGTACCTTTAAACCAAATCAACAAACAGTTCTTCTGCCTGAAAGCTGTCGGGATCTAATATGCAACCTTGAGCACCTCCACAAAGTGCCTGGTAAGAGGGTGGTACAATAAGCATTGGTGGAGAGCATATTGAGAGCTCTTAAGAATATGAGAGAAACTTCCAAAATTTTAGCTGAAATAATTTTACAGTCTAGTTCTTGAAAGGGGATCGGAGGATTTGGAGGTGTGTTTAGGGTTTTGTTTTTCATTTCTTACACTGTTTCTGAATTTTACTTTGCAGAAGCAATGAAAACGCTTCAGTTATTTTAATTTTTAGTTGTGTCATAGAAGTCATACAGCATTCTTTAGGATGCCTTCAAAAAGCCTGAGAGACTACCTTTCTAGTTACTCCATGCTGACGCTGTGCTATTGGCCAAGAAATATTGATCTAGGCTACAGACTTTGGCAGATCTTTTGTTCTGTCCCAGTGTGGTTTTTCTAATGGCAGATTGCAAAACTTGGAATAGAAACTCACCAAAAATTTTGCTGAAAAACTTGCAATACAGTAATGAAAACAGTTACTGTCAATACTGAATCCTACATGGGCAGGCAGTTATATTTACCTATGAGTACAGATTTTTAATATTGGGTGAGTAATGATGCTTTCAAAATATTTTAGTACTTTATTTACAAGATGTATAAATACGTTTTGTTAAGTTTTGCTGACGGCAGATAAAGTGTATACAATTATAAATGGTACTGAGGTGAATGGTAAAGCACTTATTCACTGTTTTCCACAATATAAGAGCTGAAGCTTTCCAAATGGAGGTATCAGTCAATATGCATAAGCTGTTCTACACTAGACAAGATTATATCGTAGAATTCATTGCCCCCCAAGCTTAGGAGATTAAAAGAACAAATAAGTTTTAAAGTTATAGTACAAAAATTGTATACTGAATTGGTCAGTCAGTAGCTACTAAAAGTGACTTTTTTGTTAGATGAAGTCTTGAACTCAGGAAATGTCCCACCTGTTATCATCTTGGAAGATCAGCAGAAGAATCTGCGTTACCCTCTTGCCTTTTATTTTTTCCCCGAGTTCTGTGCTACTGGCTGCTTTTGTCAGCAGGATAGTGGACTAGCTAGATGTTTTTGTTGACCAGTCTGAGAGTTTTTAAAGATAACTCACTTTACATAACTAAAGATAACTTTAATGACTTTCACTTTTCTGTGTATTTAATATACATTTTATTTAGGCATTGGCTATAAAACTACTAAACGCCTCGAAACGCTGGGCCTTAAAAGTGTGTGTGATCTCCAGGCGTTTCCATCTGCTATATTAGAGAAGGAGCTTGGTGTTTCTACTGCTCAGCGTATCCAAAAACTCAGCTATGGAGAGGATGACTCCCCTGTGACTCCATCAGGCCCTCCTCAGGTACAAGTATTGTTCTGAAGTACTTTTGAAAGAGCAGAAAATTGCTTTGATTTTTATACAGCTTCACTAGAGTAATTGAAATGGTTCCCAATTATAGTGGTACTTTAATGTAACAATTCCTACAGTTTTGTATATATATTCCCTAGTATAACTTATGATATATTAATGTGTAATGCTCCTGAAATTCAGTTGAGCTCTGACTGTCAAAGGTATCTTAGATTTAATTCTACGTATTTAATTTTGATGCGAATTTTGAGCTAATTATAAAATTGAAAGGACTAATGTGTTTTTTTCAGTCCTTTAGTGAAGAAGATTCCTTTAAAAAATGTTCATCAGAAGTGCAAGTTAAAGAGAAAATAGAAGCATTGCTTGCTAACCTCTTAGACAGGTGACTGTCTTCAATAGCTCTTTTTGCTGACTGAATTTGTGACGTGAAACGACTCTGAGCGTATGTAAGGTTTGTCTCATGCTCTATAACATTTCTTCTTTCAGCAAAATGCGCTTGGAAGGACAGCACCTGCCTTTCCAACTACTGTTCCCCTTTGGTCTCTTATCTCAAGTCATCAATTGTCCTTTTGCGTTGCCTCGTTTTCCTCTTAACTGTCTTTCATATCCTCCTTCCCCAGCTGGCTGCCAGCTATTCCATTCCCATGCAGCTTCCCTGAAAAGATTTTTACGTTATTCCCTTTGCTGATTCTGTTCTATTGCTCTGATGATGCATCATGGTATTTTAGTGCATCTTCGCTAATCTCCCTTATTTTCTATGACCGGCCATAGATCTTCTCTTTCCTTTCTGTGTGTGACTTCCTCTAATTGCAGTCCCTTAGTTATCACCACTTACACTTGTCTGCTGTTAGGCAGCTCATTTTTCTGTTAGGCTGGAAGCCATTTCCATTTCTTCCTCCTTCCTTTGCCCCATGAATCCAGGCAGTATACAAATCTAGCTACTGCAATTTGACAACTGACCAGAATATCAGAGGACGACAGGATGGGCTTACTCTTTGATTTCTGTGACTTTCCTGTCCTCTCTTTCTGTCCTGTGACTCTAGCTCATTTTACAAAGATAAATGGAAAGGAGCAATATCCTAGCAGCAATGAGCTGTTCTGTGATTGTTTTTCTTTTACTGTGCCTCAACTTGCTGTTCTGACTTCTGAACCCCTCTTTGTGTCACTTCTAAATAACCTGTGTCCCTCATCAGTTTGATTTTTTTTTTTCTTTTTTGCTCTACATAGTTTCATAGTCTCCTCATGTCTTTCCAAGTCTTAAAATAACTACAAGTCTTAACGGTCTTCTACCCCCACATCTATGTAAGATTAGCAATAGATATAGCCAGTTTAGTTATATTAACATTGTGGATAGGGAGCCTTTTGTCTGCCTATCGGACTTTGCTCAGTAATCATAAAATCTGGATTGAGGCTGTTCTACATCCCATCTTGTTCATAACATTTAGAATTAAGAAGTCTTGTGTAGGGAAAATATCTGCATGCCTTTTGGATTCTGAGAGAAACAATTACACACTTTGTTTCTTTGTTTTCCCTTCCTTCTAAAGCTAACCTTCTGCCCCTAAAGCGGTGATATTTTCTTGAAAACCCAAAAGAAAAGCTAAAGACTTTGGATTATACGTGGTACAATTGTAAATGCTACACTACTTTTAATGTAGTAAGTACAGAAATATGTGGTGGTTTTGCAGGCTGATCCACTTAATTTTAACACTCATTTCAGTTGACAGCTCTGTGAAACAGTATTTACAGAGTGTTGAACTTCTAACGGGGGGGTAATTAAGAAAGCCAGCTAGGACCCAAAGTTCCCCATATAATCCATGGAGATAAGGTAGGAATTGAGAGAGATCCATAATGTTTAAATTAAATGGCCTTGGAACCTAAACTCGATGATGTGACAGTTTCCTTGACCCCCTGAAAAATACTTGTAGTAATGCTTATCGTTTTGTGCATGTTAACGTTCTATAGAATACACAAAGATGGAAGAAAACCACACACAATAAGGCTGGCCACCCGCCAGTTTTCTTCAACTAATAAATGGTTTAATCGGGAAAGTCGTCAGTGTCCTATTCCACCTCATCTCATTCAGAAATTTGGAAAAGGTAAACTCTGAATTTTTGAAAGTATCCACTTTGTGCTGCTATCTTTTAACTTGTCTGAAAATTGTACGTTGCGTAAAGATTTTAAATGTTGGTTAACTGGTGCTGAGGTCAGGTGTGAGCATTAGAACAAACCTAGAAGAAGTACAAACAGTGTTTTGAGGAGAGCTAATGAATATACTCAGGTGCTTTTTGACTGTCAAAGTAGTACATGCTAACTGGATTAAGATGAAAATCTGAGATACTTTATCTGTTTTACTGAAAAATTCCATTATTTAGTTTCATAATATCCCTTAGGCCTAATAGTTGGGAGCTTTTCCATTATTTGTAATGGATGCATCTTGAGATATGCTAAAAATATACAGAAATTCACTGTAGGAATAACATCTGTGTTACTGTCAAGTTTTAACTCAGCCTTGCTGGGTTAGTAGCATTAAGTTGGAAGGTGGGTGGGGGATGTTGTTTCCTACATTAATTATCTGCTTGCCTATGCTATGGATTTGAATTATGTTCCCAGATAAATGGAATCTATTATGTAATAAAATGTCTCTTTTTGATGTACTTTTTAAAATTAATAACACATAGCTCTCATCTTTTTCAAACTTAAGTTTTCCAACCTAACCAGCAATTGCAATTCATTTGACACTCGAGGAGAGGGGAGATAAATCTGAAACACTGCTATACTAGCATGCAGAATCACTGTTCCCTGACTTGCTTTATTAATCCCTGAATTATTTCTCACAGTTGGGTGGATTCCTGCTATGTTGGAGGTGACTAAAAATTATTGTTGTTCTCATGTAGTCAGGCAAATACCAGCACAGTTTATTGGGATTGCCAGTGTTGATGTAGTGTCGTATACCTGCGTAGCCCTGTAAAGGCCCTTTTTCGTAGAGCTAGACCATTGCTCAAACCAATTCAGCTTGGCAAGTATTATGTAATTATTCTCTCCTAACTGAAGTACATAATATTAAGCTACCTTTCCAGGAATAAGATTCAGCATTTTGCGGGGAGGAGTGGGGAAAGGAATGCAGTCTGCATTCAGTTCAGGGCATACCTGACAAGGCAAAACAGAAGTCTTAATGACCTAAGCTATATTGATTAGGGGTAAATCTCTAGGACTGTTATTTTAACAGATTATTTCGGAAACCTTTAGCAGGTGTTTAGCACATAATACTTGAGGAACTCGCCCTGTGAAATGAATAAAGGTTTTAAACTTCTTAGCTTACTACTGATCTCTATTTTTGTCTACACGCAAAATGATGAAAGTTCAGAATGTAAAATTAAGAGTGCCTAATATTTTGCCTTTGTACTTTGCTACTTAAATCATAATCTCTTTCAGTTGTTTACAGAAGGCTTTTGATTACATACATTGCTTTTTTTGTTTTTTTTTTTTTTTTGTATTAGAAAGCAGCAGTATTATATCCCCATTGGTTGATATTCTAATGAAACTCTTTCGAAAGATGATAAACGTAGACCTACCATTTCATCTGACGCTTCTGAGTGTCTGCTTCTCCAACCTCAAAGATCTTCCTAGCAGCAAGAAAGGATCAATTGGTTTTTATCTAACAGAGGTGTCACCACCTTCAGCCTCTGGTAATAATGTCCAGGTAAGTTGAAAGATACTGAAAATTTCTTTTCCAGGTAAGTAAGTTCTGAGATGATGTTTCTGTCAATATAGATTTAAACCTTAATGCTTTGGAAGCTTTAGGATCACAAATTGTATTTGTGTAGTAAAAATAAAGATTCCTTTGGAGTCTTCTGAGCGTTACTTGTTTGCTTTCTTTCTTTAGTTATTATTAAATATGTTTCATTCAGCGTAGCGTGAATGGGACAGCCAGCTAAGTTATTGACCCTTTAGACTGAAGAGAACAAATTCACTAAAGGAAAAATCCAAAACTAATCCCTGAATTTAGCTCTTGATTCCAGTAAGATCTGCCATCTGTTTAGCAGTTGTGAAACAACAGGTCAGTGATTCAGGTACAGTCACGCTGAAGTATCTTTTCATATTTTGCATCTGAATATCCTGGAGCTAGTACTTCTAGAGTAGCTGATCTACAGATCATATTTTGGTGGAATTGATTTAAATTTGATTTAAAGACAAACTCAGAGACAGAACTTTAATTTTTACCTCAGGTAAAATCTCACTGATGTTTATAATCTACCTTGTTGTTATAAAAATGCATTTACAGTGGTCATTTCTGTTTCTGTGTGTTCATAAGTCTCCCTGTTCAGACTAGAAATCAATTAAAGATTCAATTGGCCAGTAGTGTTGGCTTCTGATCTGGTGAGCTTCTAATTGCTGCTCTGAACTGAACAAAATCTCCCTCGCAGCTGTACACACTAGACAGTATAGGAGCTGTGGAAATATTTAGCAGTGTTTCCGTAGACAAGGTCTGTGGTTTTGATATGTCATACAAAAACTTAGTAACCTCAAACTTACTTTGTATAATGAATTTAGTGTTTTTGTCCTGACATAATAATTTTGCATATTGATACATTTCTGTTTCTTTACTGCTGAGGAATATGATGAATAACACTACATTGTATATTCTAAAGTTCCGCCAAGGTTTAAAACAATAAAACGTAACTTCAAAATATTTGCTCCTTTAAAATAAGAAGAGAAGCCCCATGTGTATCTGCCTTCAAGATCTATGTTTGAAAATAAGATTAGAAAAAAGACAGGTTAAGCATGAGCCAGCAGTGTGCCCTTGTGGTCAAGAAGGCCAATGGTATCCTGGAGTGCATTAGGCAGAGTGTTGCCAGCAGGTGGAGGGAGGTGATCCTCCCTCTCTTCTCAGCCCTGGTGAGGCCTCCCCTGGAGTACTGTGTCCAGTTCTGGGCTCCCCAGTACAAGAGAGACATGGCGCTACTGGAGAGAGTCCAGCAGAGGGCTACAAAGATGATGAGGGGACTGGAGCACCTCTCCTATGAAGAAAGGCTGCAAGAGCTGGGCCTGTTGAGCCTGGAGAAGAGAAGACTGAGAGGCGGTCTGATCAATGTGTCCAAGTATCTGAAGGGAGGGTGTCAAGAGGATGGGGCCAGACTCTTCTCCGTGGTGCCTGGCTATAGGACAAGAGGCAACAGGCACAAACTGAAACACAGGAAGCTCTGTCTGAAGATGAAGAGAAACTTTGTTACTGTGAGGGTGACTAAGCACTGGAACAGGTTGCCCAGAGAGGTGGCGGTGTCTCCTTCTCTGGAGAAATTCGAAAGCTGTCTGGACACAATCCTGTGCAATGTGCTTTAGGTGACCCTGCTTGAGCAGGGGGTTGGACTAGAGGATCTCCAGCAGTCCCTTCCAACCTCAACCGTTCTGTGTGATTGTGTGTGTGACAACGTTACTGATCATAAGGAAAAAAAGATTACAGTCTATTAAAGAAGGATTTGAAGAATTCACTGTTAGTAAGTAGTAGTCTACACAGAACACGTACTTATGTTTTATTATGTACATTTTATGCCACAGGAAACGGAAGATGTCTCACAGGGCCAGGCAAGCTCTTCCTGGAGCCAGAATTTCAACAGAACTGGAAATACACCAGTGAGGAAACTTTCAGAAGAAAAGCAAAGCTGTATAAGAAAAGCTGGAATTCTTGACTTCCCATTTCATTTGTCTCCTGGTGACATTGACCAGGAGGTCTTCCGGGAACTTCCAGAAGATATTAGGAAAGAAATTATTTCTGAAAGAACAGGAGAAACGATCCCTACAGAGAATGTTTTTAGTAGGCCGTCACTGTGTTTTCCAAAAGAGATAAATAGCACTTCTCCAAATTCCAAAAGAGTAAATGATGATATGAATGCTTCAGGGTGCAGTATATACTTCAGATCAGCTCATGACTCTGCAACTGCTCTGGCACACAGCTCCAGCGCCAGTTGTTCTTCCGAGTATCCTGGAAGTATATTGATAGATGGCGATATAGAAAAAGACGCGACTGACTCGCTGAATTTCCGAGAGAGAGATGCGCTGGCTCTGGAAGTTGGAGCCAGCCAAACTGTTCTGCCTGCACCTGTCTTCAGTAAAGATGAGCAAGCCTTTGGGACAACTTCTGAGGATAAAACCCATGGTAGCAGAGAAGGAATCGTATTTCCCCTTAATGTTGACCCAAAGACTTTTTTTGAACTACCTGCAGATGTGCAAAAAGAACTACTAGCTGAATGGAAGAACCAGGAACTTGCATCTAAAATGTTTATGGGTAAACCTCCTGAAAAGCCTAAAGCAAACAGAAGAAGAAAGAATACAGCATCGTGTTTTTCACAATCTAACAGTTTACTAAGATATTTTAAACCACAGTGAAACATTTTTATAATACAAGGGCACTACAAGAAGGGGCACTGAAGACAGTTCACTTTATGAAGACTTAATGTAAATTGTAAAGATGTGAATATTAAAAATATATTTTGGTAACTTTAGACATAATATCTACTAGTGATTTCTTTAAGAAGTAACTATTCCATCTTGTTTTCCTTTGACGTTTTTAGACTTGCACATCATTTTGTGAGAAAGCATGACTTGATCAGATAAATCCTACATTGTCCTAAAATACTACAGTGTAGTTTGCAAAAATGCCATTTAGTATTCACTGTTAATGCCTTAACACACTGACTGTGGGGGAAAAGAGCACCTTTTGAATTTATTTTGTTAATTTGTACTATTTCTCTGTTAAGCGTTACAGCAGCTTGGGAGGGCAGGAAGCAGTAAAGATGAAAACTCTGTACACGCTATTCTTTAACTTGCACCTTTGTGTCTGTGACTTGTAATGTAAACTGACACAGCAGTCAATATTTTTTGCAGTTAAATGGTAACTGGAAGCATTAGAAATACTGAGGAGTAAGGCTGGAAGCATTAGTTATAAATACATTGCATCACCAGGATGTTCCGGGACAGTACGCAGCATAAAAAGGCTGACTGGAGGTTGGTTTGGTGTTCAGGACTCAGGAAGTGACACAACTGAGTTACAGAGCAGCTTTTAATGAGACGCTATATAACTGAATTCATCAGGCTCGTCTTTGGATGTTTAATTCCAAAACACTGAAATAGTTGCTAATTGCTATTACACATTTATAGTAATAAACATGTTTAATGTCTCCAGTATACAGGATGCTTGCTTGTTTCAGTCAGAAGTACGTAATTTTGAGGTAAAAAGTTATCAAAATGTGTTTAAAGCTATGGCAAAATATTTTTGACTATTTTAACATTGCTGTAGTTTACATCACCATATTCTCACATAACTGTATACAAAGTGCAAAAATATTACAAAACATCACTTGATTACATTGAAAGCTACACCCTGTATTTCTGATGGCACTTCAGTGTAAATTCTGACATGATTCCCAAGAGCAGAAAAAAATAGCATTCATAATTTAATATTTAACAGATAAGTTAAGCTTTACACATTTCCACATAAACCACAATTAAAATACTAAACTTCATCCTCTATTTTAAAATGAACACAGATGAAAGATGCACATAGCATAAGTGCATGTTATTTTTCACTTATGGTTAATTATGGTCTTTCAAGCCTTTCAGTCCAGCTCTTGTTTCAGTGATTAAATTTATGAGAGTAGTAGGTATTGCTGTCTCCACCACAGAGTAGGGAAGCATTCCTCCTAATTCTGGCTGAATAAATACAACTAGCTTGGAATGCTCTGGATTCCTAGGATGAAAAGGACAGAAGCCTTCAATTAAAACTCATCTCTCTTGCTTCTAAACTTACTGAGATGCAAGTTACAATTTATAGTCCATCTCTGAAATAGCATTACTAATATGAAAGAATGGATTATGGATAAAGTTCCTAGGACATGAACTTCAGTTATTACTATGCGTCTCAGGAGGTTCCCTAAATAGTTTAAGGAGACTGTCTGAGCCAGAAAACTGACCTCCAAGAAAATCTAAAAGTTTCCCTGGAATATAACTGGCTCAATAAAAAAGCTCTTGTGTGGCTTTATAAAGTCTTGCATAGAGAAGATAACTGAATAATCGAAGATAATAACATAAGGAGGTTTAAAATACTTACTCTGGCAAGGGTGAACACACATACCCACAAGGATTGTTATAGCCACGGACGCAAGGAGGAGTTGGAGGGCATCCTGAATATTCCACACTGACAGCTGTATCACCGCACAAAAAAGCGGCATCAAATTAGTTATTTATATATACACATCTATATGTACATCTATCTCTCTCTCTCTATACATATATATATATATAAAATATATAAAAATTGTAACTTAAGAAAAGCTTTTAAAAACACAGCACTATTCCAGAAATGGGATAGTACAAAAAAAAACTCTCAACATGATCAGCCAGGCATTAAGGAAGTGTATTCTGTAGGCAAAATACCTAAACAACATTAAATACTTGTGCAAGTAATTCAATATACGTAAAAATTTCTACAGATGCTTGGGCAAAAGTACTATCATTGAGACGTGTTTATATGTACCTAAAGGTGACTTGTGGTTTAGTTCTGAACAAAGGAGTCTGTTAGCAGATATGCTAATAGCTTATTGTGTCAGCAGAATAAACAAAGAACACGGTTTTGGGTTTTTTTTTTTTTTTTGAGATAGACTTTTCTAGTTGCAATATTAAAATAAAAAAAGAAACTTTGGTTTGAGGATAAACAGGAAGGGATTGTTAGTATTTAATTTAGTAAGACCGCACATGGAGCAAGTACTATATACTGTGACTGGGCTGCAGAACTGATTGGAAAACAATTCACATTAGGATTTCCAGAATGCAGCCAAGATATATAAACATGCAGTAGTTATGTAAAACTTACAGTTAGTTGTAAGGATACCACCAGGATAGGGTTTAACATGCACCAAGTCAACAAAATCTCTTGATGAAATCAGTCCCATACCATAACTGTGTGTTACACTGTGGTATATACCGGTATCCTACAAGTAAGTAAATGTAATTTGTTGAATGAACGTGTAAGCAGCTAAATTTTTATTTACCTGGAAAAGCAGCTGAATAATGAGAATGTGGCAAGAATGGATTTATTTGTTAGCAAAGAAAGACAGTTCTCATGTCCAGTTAGTGCTGAACTAACACCCATAACTGCCATGAAAGGGATTTCCTAGAGTGCTGGGATGCATTGCCATTCCTTGTGACTGGAGGCAAGGAATATCATTTCCACATAAAAAGCTCAAAACGTGCACACCAAGTATTCTAGCTCTACAGATACTAATTTGCATTAAGATACATATGCTAGATAGTATGTTACGTTCTAGGACAAAGATTCATGGTCTGAGCATGTGTTTTAAAACTAACCAGTTCCAAAAAAGCAGAGAGAAATGAATGAATGTACCAATATATCCTAATATCTGACAAACTCTGGCAGATCCAGGCAGAGGGAAGTGAAAGATTTGCAGAAGAGAAAAAGGGGAAGATTTTTATTTTATCAGTATAGAGAGTATTTTCATACATGAGTCATTTATACATGTGGAATATGTTCTTAGACCTTTCTCAATCATATGCAGGGCCATTTCTTTCAAATGCTTAGATAAAGGCTTGCTAATTCAGAACTGATATTCTTCGTGGGTGTTTTAAGCTCTTGTCTTTCAGAGCACCTGGGACAACGCCAAAAATAAATGGAATTCTAAATATGTAATGTTTCACTGCTCTGGTACAGTATCAATTCAATTTCCATGCTGTCCTTGACTTCAGTGTATTTAAAATAGCTCAGCATCTAGGGGAATACAAGACAGTGTCCAACTATAGTAGCTATAATAATATTAACATAAATTAAGAAGGATCTGATCTGCAGATTCCCTAGAGTGCAATCTAATTCATGTCTATGATAGCTGTGTTCACATAAAAGTTACCTGGTATTCCCATGCAAATACAATCAAGTACATACAAAGTAGACCTGAAGTTATTTGCGTTTTTCAGGGATTGGAGGTAGTTGTATATTTAACTTCTAAAACTCCCACTATACCTCCCTCCCTCCTTCCCTCCCCAAATTTCTGTGTTGATATACTACCAAAGAAACATCCTAGTTTGTTACAAGCCAGAAGAGTGTTTTTTTAATTTGTGTTAACTACACTAACTCAGAGGGGTGTTTTCTCTGGATTTTGGTGTGATTTTGTCTCATCCTACGCTTAATGGAGACTTCTGATGTTTTCTATCCACTGAATTACTGACGTGCTCAAGGTTATTTATTTTATAATAAATACTTCACTCCTAAAAGGAGGGACACAATTCATACCTACTCCACATCAGCTAGCACATTTAGAAATGAAAAGTTTTTACCAAACCAGAATGTACTTCATACTGACATCCTAGAGACTAAATTTTCTCTGTACCAGTAGAGGTCTTTTTAATGACCACAACTCAGGCAGAAAGAGATTAAAAAAAAAAAAAAAAATCTTTGAATGAAATTATTGTATTACCTGGTCAATCTTTTCCAACAGCTTGTAAGATTGTAATGCTTTGTCCCACTTGTTTCGATATTCAGGAAGATACATAAAAGGAATAATTTTACTAGGGACTTCCTTAATTATCCCTTCTCCTCGGTATCTAGATTTTATAAAAAACAAAACCAAATTATTAGTTCGTATTTGTGAACTGGAAAAAGAAGTTATATAATAATAAAGATCTAGCAGTTGGGTATGCCAGGCTATAATGAGGTAAAGCACTTGCTGGATTGATTAAACTTCAAATAATAATAAAAATACTTATTCTGCAACTCTTTTTTGAGAGAATTACAATCTTGGCACCATTCATTTTAAATTATTTATTTATCGTGAATTATTAGATAGGAACCTGTTAGTTCAAATACACGTAGCAATGTTCATCCATTAATTCATCTTTTTCCAAATGACTACTTCCAAAATCCATTTTGATGGACAGTGAGATTTCTAAACTAGTCTATTCTAGCATTTCTCAAACTTTTGTCCATAATCCTCTGGGGAGTTCAAGGGAAAGTTCAAAGAGGGGAAAAATGGGCCACTAATAAGGAAACAGGAAGCTCCTGCAATGCTAGCAACTGCTCACTAATACTGATAGTTCTCACACCTAGTTTCTGGAGAAACTGTGAATCATTGCAGTAAGCACTTACAGGGCAGCAATTATAACCAAAGGTGAAAGATGCTGCATGAACATAGATGAGCTCTGAAAGAGACTATGCTTACAAAAAGTTTTCATGAAACCAGTTGTACATTCCCTGATGATGTATGAACGTAAATCAAGAGCAGCGAAGAAAACTAGATTTAAAACCCAGTGCAGCAGCCTTGCAAAATTATGGGTCTGCTTCTCCACGCTGCAGCAGCTTTTGTCACCACTTAACTGCCTTGGTGGAGTAAGTGCAGTGTGGGTGTACATGCCTACTCCAGAAACTCGACTCTCCAGTACCTACAACAGGTAGAGATGGTGATGGAAAACACGTTAATGTCTACTGAAAAACAGGGAACGTAAGCTGTGGCAGAGCCAGTTAAAATCAGCATGTTACTATTTGGATACACCCTTCATTTCCACAGCTGCCATGAACTTATCATGTTTACCAATCTCGTGAGTAGCTCTTGCCTCCATCCTGTAATATCTTCTCTCCTAAACTCAGTAGGAGTCGTTAATCAGAAGGGTTTCCTCTATGCAAGGCTTCTGAAAAATACAATTGCTAGAATAAAAGGGCACTTCACCTGATTGAAGCCAGGATTTGCATTCTTTTTCACTACCAAATCATATATTGACTTATTTTAGCAAGTAAAGCAAACCATTAATACTCCTGTTAATGAAAAAGGAAACTGCCATCTGTGATATGTGGTTAATAAATATCCAGTGTCAAACTGGAAATTGGAACAGCTCTAATTCTGTTCCCAGAAGCAGCTGATATTACTTCATAAAAGATAAGCTGTATCAGTCCCTAGCATATCTCATTATAATGCTATAGTATAATTCTTCAGTAATACTAGTGACACAGCATTGACTTCTGTAGCGAATACCTTTGTTGTTGACACCTTCAGAAAAGTAATTGAGCAAGATTTTTGGATTCACAATACCACTAGTCAGGAATATATCATATTCAGAAGAAAAAAGATTCAGATGCAAATTTTCTCTACTGTATATCTGTCTAGATCAATATTTCACTTAACTCAATATGCATTAAGCATTTAAAAGAGAAGAGAAGCTCAGGACATGTCATAAGTGCCTATTTTCCTCCCCTTTCACATGCTTCTCTTCAGGGTGATTTTTTTCCCCTGGTCACTAAGGGATCAGCTGAGGGCCACAGCCAGCACAAACGAGAAGCAGGACTGCAGAGCCAGGAGAGGGGGTAAGGAAGAAGAGTGCAGCAATGTGAAGAGCAACACCAACTCTTATCAGTGACAGCAAGCTGCGAGAAGCAGCCTAGTCTGCCTCACCTAACTCCACCCTTTGGGCCAAATCCAGCTGCTTAACAAAAGTAGCACAGAATTCATAGCTCAAGAAAAGGAAAGATAGATAGAGCTGCTGCTCCAGAGGCTGCATGGGCCTCTCCTCCCTGATAAAATGTATTCTGTTTCAGATGCTAGAAAGAAGAAGGGCAGAAAAAGGACAGAGAAGGGAGAGTGAGAGAGTATGTTTACATTTGTGAATATCAGTCAATTCACAAAGATAAAGAGGTGAAAAGGGAAGCTGAAATGTAAGGGTATGAACAGAATTTTCCTGCCAGGAAGAGCTACCAACTTCAGGCCGAAACAGTGATTCCATATTTACTTATTCCATTATAACAACTGTTACTCAACATTTAATTTTCATAGCACATTTGAAAACCAATTGGGAAATCCATCTCTTCGCTATTCCAGGACTGTGACTGACACTGTGCAACTATAGCACAACATCTTTTCTAGAGCCAACAAATTTTAGCTTAACAGTTTTCAGAAGGATAGATTATGATTAGTTTTTCTATTCGAATCTTGAGTGTCACTCTTAAAAACTGAAGTGTATATTCATTACAATGAGAAGCAAAATATAAATACTTACATGTTTCCTGAATACTCTTTTGAAGGCTTTGAAGCAACTGTAATATTTTTCTCAAGAGAGAAGAGGAAAATAGTAAGTCAGGAGTTGATAAAAAGCATTCAACTAACTTTTAAAGCAAAAAGAAATTGTAAACACTTTTTTACAACACAACAGATTTAATAAAAACAACATCATGAACAATATTAACTAGTATTTTCTTACTGAAACTTTTATCACTCTCCATCCTGAAGTATCTTGGTTGTATGATAGAATTTTTGTAGAAACTTCATCCGTAATTTTCTTATAGTCCATTTATCTGTAAAGATTTAAGAGCAATTTATTGGCATATTGATAAAAGCACTTCTCAACGAGCAAAAAGCATAGGGCTCATCCTCCCACAGGCTTTAACGAACCTTTACTGAGTATTTCTATCGAATCAACTACTTCTTATCCGTCATATACTGTTTCAGAAAAAGAGAGTCCTTATTTAAACAAAACCATAAGCGGTTTCCATGCATATTTTGCCCTGAGAAGTAGCTATTGGAGCAGGTCTTAAGACTGAACAGCCTCTCATGTGACGCGCTCCTCACTCCACACTAAATCCAACGTTACCGCACGTTAAAACTACCTCCCCTGACACAGTTTACCACCCGAGGCCCCGATGCTGCAAAGGTTTGCTGAGGGCGAGCAGATCTGCGGCCAACTCACATCACCTGAAACGGCGGCGCGGCTCACGAGCAGCCGGACAGAGGCTTCCCCCCACCCCAGAGCTCTCCCCCATCACCTTTATGGGCGCTGCAGTGTGCAAGCTGCTGGGCAAGGCCTGGCTCAGGCAGACCGCGCAGGCCGGGCGGCCGCCCGGACCCTCGCCAGCGCCGACACGGCCCTGCCGGCCGCTTCTCACCTCTCCGCCCTCTCCTCCCGACGCGCGCGGTATCTGCCTGGCAGCCCTCGGTCATAAGAAGTTTTTATGGCGGTTCTAAGGTCAATAACGTCGTCGAGCACTTCTGGACTCGTCTCTTGCGCACGCAGTTGGCTTCAGACCGCGCAGCGGACGCCGCGACCCCGCCGCCGCCCCCGCGCTGCTTCGCACCCACCTCAGAGCAGCGGGGGCGGCGGGTAACGACGCGACCCTCCCCTCCCCCCCCCACCCCCGGCCGCCCCCGCGAGGCACGCCGGGAGCTGTAGTCCCGATGTGCGGCGCGGCGCGGCGCAGCCCGCCCCGCTCCCACTACAACTCCCACAAGGCCGCGCGGCCGCCGCTGCGCCCGCGCGCCGCCATTTTGGAGAGCGGCGCGCTGCTTTCAAACGATTGCACGGCAAGTCCGAGCGGGCTGAAGCCGGGGCGGTGGCGGCGGTTCCCGGCGGTTCCCGGCGGTTCGGAGCCGGGCGGAACGGTGCACCTTTCATGGGGCTGTGCTCTTTTGGCTGCTTCCCTCCCATCCGTACCCCCCCGCTCCCTGCTTGTTGTGAGGGAAATGGCGGCGGGGGGCCTGTGGGGCGCCTGCCGTGGCCGGGCCTCCGCGGGCCTCTGTGGCCACCGCCGCCCTGTGCCCCTGGAGCCCGAAGCCCAGCCCGGCTCCTCGGCTTTTCGGTGTGTGGGGGGGGCCCTCCTCGGCCTTAGGCGCAGCGGGGAGGGGCCCGCGGCTGCGGAGGTTTCGAGGTGTCCGGGAAGTTACGCCATAGCTTGTTACCAAAACCTGCGTTGATTGAGAGTGTTTGCCCTCGTTCCTTTGTGGTGTCCTTTGCGCAGCTGATTCATATAAATCCTTATGCTGTCTTTGCACAGTGCTGCTCATGTGTGTGTAATGCTACTGTAATAAAACTACTAATCTACTTCCTTGTTGTATCATCTCTCTCTTAACACCTTGGTGGATTATTTCCAGGAAGGGGATTTTACCTACTGGAAGGAAATGGACTACCCAGTGTCTTCCAGTGGCCTTGAGAACCCTGACTGCAGCATTTGGAACTAGCCTGCGCTTACAACTCTTCAGTTTACAATTCACGGGGCTACAAAGCCAACTCGCGTTGGCTTGACTGTTGATTGCACAGATAAAGCAATTTTAAATGCTGCTATGGGTCACACTCCATGTAAGCCATCCATGCATCCTGTCAGATTCTTTGATACGTATTCCCATTCTGGTTATATAAAATATCTGCCAGAATAATGGCTTCCTACTCTGTTATACTCAACTGGCAATTTTTTTTCTTTTAGTAGTGTCTATGCTTTTTTTGCTTACTTCTATTTTTGTGCATGAGCACTAGCCTTTTGTGCTGGTTCTGAAATCAAAGGTTATGATATTCCAGCCTATTTTTGCTGAATTGTATATCTGGCAACAAATGTCAGCAATTCCTATTGTGAAATGCCATTCTTGCAAAAACAGGGTAATGAGGTTCCTCTAGCACTGGCAAGGAGCTAGATTTTTCTTGCTCTTTTGTTACATTTTTTGCCGCTATTACAGTGTCAATATGGAAGAGCCTCCCGAGTGTTATCTTTGTTTTCTGCCTTTTACTTTTCCAGCGAAACACACGTAAGTGACTAACTTAATTGAAATGCAGCAAGCTGAGAAGCTAAATAGTAATTTTTAGGAAAATAATAAATCTTGCGTAAAAATAAAAGTCACAGGTGCTTTACAGTTAATGAGAAGGAAATTCAGTGACACTGAACATTTACACTTTTGTTTCTTTTCAATTTAGACTGCTTAAAAGGATGAGTGGAGATTCTAATAGAGATCTGGATAAAAACTATGGCAAGCTCCATAAAAAAATTCAGTGTCAGCTCTCCTGACTCAACAGTATCTTCTCTCCTAGCAAGCTATGGCACTGACAGCAATAATCCGTGCTCAAACAATGTGATTTGCTACAAGGACAAGCTTTACAGCTCTGCATCTGAGGCTCTGGAGGCATATATTGAAGATTTTGATTTAAGCCTCATGTCTCCAGAAATAAGCACTGGAAAAATCTGCATAAGTCAAAGCACTCCCAAACATACTGAGTTTTCCAAGTACCATGCCAAAGGAAGATATGGTACGTCTTCTACAAATATATCTTTTAATAAGGTTTGGTGTTTGCTGTTTGTCTTCTTGTCGTCGTTGATGGTATTGCAATTCCTTGCCTCGTATCAGCTGAATCTTAGTGAAGGAATGTTTCCTGCACAACTGCTTGCAAGAATATATGTGGCATAGTAAATGATGTTTAGTCATGGCTAGCGATATTTGTCATTCTCTGATTCTTTTTTGTAAGTAGTGGATTGGTGAAAGTTACAAAAAGTTACAGGAAGTGGCAGCGTTCATGACCACACTCATATATGCCATGATAAATTCCAGAGTATGGAACAGAGAATGTGTTTTCTATATGTGAATGTATGCTAAAAACAATATAAATCATGAATTAAGCTTGAGTCTTGACAAAAATCCCAGTTCACTTGCCAGACCAAGTAACACCGGAATCTAAGTAATAGAAGGAGCTCCCATAAATCCTACTTCAGGAATTAGAACAAAATTTGCCCCTTATTTATTGTTTTATATTTATGTACTCTTGGATCCGAAGTCTAAACTAATTGGGCCTAAGAACAAACTTATATGGGTTTGAATTGCTTTTACAATTATTAATTGGCTTGGATTAATGGATCTTTAATTAACTATATAAGCTTATATAAGAAAATCAAGGGTAGATAACTGTGCCTGAGCTAATTTATGCTGCAAATGCTTTGTCCACTACATCCAAAATAGCAATGCCCTAAGCACAGGCAAACTTTATACCTGAAAAAGGACATTTACCAAAGTTGCGTTGACAGGGACAGTTTTGGTAGCATACTTGTATTATTCAGGGTTTTTTTTCTCTTCTCCCTAGCCTATAATCTTCTTCTAGCTTCACACCTTTCCCTTCTTCCTTTCATCGACATAGCTATCCAAAGAATGATTTTGTAACATCAGTTTGACGATAATCCAAACAAAAATAGATATTCTGGTTATTACTGAGAAACTGTTATGTAGAAGATGTCATCTCTTCACACGTGACACTGAAGCTTCTCTGTTACTGTTTTTTCCTGAAGTCTCATTAGCTTTATTCCTGTGTTAGCTAGCTGCATGTATATTTTGTATATTATAGAAGCCTGTTGTATACAAATTTATCTTTGTGATGAGAAAGTGAGAAAAAAATAACTTCCAGCTAATAGCTAAGGAAAACCTATTTTTATGAATCAAAGTGTATTCGGTAAAAATAAGGATTTGTTGCTGTACTTCTTCCCTTAAAAACATCCAAGTCTAATCTTATATAGCATGTAAGTTTCTGCAGGATCACAAAATGAGTCTATAGGCCCATTAGCTCACTAATTGCCTTGCAAGCTATTGCTTTTAGTTGTCTTTTTCTATAGTAAATTCACTGTGTTTACATATGTAGAAAGTTGTCTCTAACATTACTATGTGGAGGGAGTATCACTACTAAGACTGAAAAGTTAGGGACATATTTGCAAAATACACAGTTCCACATGTGCAACTAAAAATAGATTGTAGGATGCTAGGGTTTTTTTTTCTCCATAATGGTTTTCACCATAACCCAGCGGTACTGACACTATCAAAGTTCTTGTGAGGAGTTGTCATACGACTGTAGAACTCCATGTGTATGTGTTGTCCAACATAAATCATACTGATACATGATTACATTTGCTAGAAATTTGCTTCTTTGATATTCATCCTTAGAATGTTAGCTAAGTTGCCAGACCAAGGGCAGTTATAAAATTACAAATGAAATTGATAAAGTTGTTTAATTAACCTTAAAAAAGTTATTTATCTTGTAATAGTAATTTGATATGCATTAAAGACAAAGTAATCAGTTGTACAAATCACCTTTGTATCTAAAAGCAAGGTTTCAGAAAAATGACTGGTGTTCCACTTCAGGAAAAGCACTTTTTTATTCATGATATATCAAAGAAGTTTCTTATCTCGGGAAGTTGGTTTCCTACCTGCAAATAGACAATTCAGATTTTCCAAATGTGTGTGTGATTATAAGAAGAAAATGTTGGAATGCTCTGGGGGGGTAGGTAGCTTGAAGATACTTGGGTTCTTGATTTTTAACATGACATTTATAAGTATAACTGCATCAGGATCAAATAAAGAAAAAGACATTGAACACTTAAGATTAAGATGAAGTACAAATACAGTACAAATAGAAGATATTAAAAGCTTTAAATTTTTGAGTACTGTGAAAGGAGGGGTAAGCTTCAGCAGATAAGTTTTTCTCATGATTCTAATTAGAAAAGGAACCACTCTTGCAAGAACTGGGATTCAGTACCCCTAGGTAAATAATGCAGTCAGACTTTAAATTGTTGCTTCACTTTTGATCTTACAAATGTATTGTTTTGGTATGCTTGAAGTTTAGCAGTTCATGTAAAATGTCTTTGTTTTTCAGTATTGGAGGACTTTAATCATCGTGCAGGATTAGGTTCTACTGCTTCATCCTGTAGAAGGAGGACTGAGTGTGACCCAGACTTGATTAGCCTCACAACAGATGACCTATTGGCTTTTCCAGCAGATGGATCTCAGCCCTTTGTCCAGCGCCCTCCTTTTAAAACAAGGCATCAAAATAGTGAGTGCAGCAGGCGGTCGCTTAAAAAGTCTACTTTCTACCCTTACCAAACCTCATCACTTGATATTGAGAAGGATTTCTGTCTCCAAGAGAATGACAAATCTCTTGCTAATCAGAAGTTACACAAGAGCTTCTGCAAAAAGAAGCACAGCATATGTACGTCTCATAGGTACGGTTCTGTCTCTTGTAAAGGAAATCCAAGAGCCTTGTCTTTTGAAGAGAACTCTAATGCTTTTCCTGTTAAGAATTATCCAAGATGGCTTACTAGTGGGAAGCCTGACTTAAGCGTGTCAGGGATAAGTAGTATTCCAAATTTTGACTACCCAATCTGGCTTAACAGTCATAACCTTTTTTCTGATTCAGCTAATGAAGGTGATGGTCAAACTTTTAATATGCGACATGAAACTTCCTCTTCACAAACTTCCGAGATCCTGAAAAGGAGACACTCCATGGATAAAGACAATTCTAATTTTTTTTTTGAACACAATGATTGCCTGGATCTAATAGGTGATAACGAAATAGCAGAAAGTTGCAACTATGACAGTCCGGATTCATGCTTCCAATTTGGTAACTCCTTTTCAAGACACACCAAAGAGCCATTTAGAGGTAACTTTATTTCACAAAATTTGTTTTTGAATTTTTTAGGATGTGTATAAATAAATTAAAGAAGTGTTCATTTTTTAAATCGCAACACGAGCTATGTTAGTTGAACTGCACCGGATAGTAGATTTATTTACTCCCATCTTTGACAAATGATTAAAAGCGCTAACCAGTATTTGACCAAGTTAAACAGCTGCTATACTTCAGATTTTCATATATAAATTAATATTTAAGCATTCCTGTATCGCAAAGAATATTTGTTACAGTGTTATATTTAGCACCTTACTGCCCGATAATAACAGTAATTCCAAATATTTTAATAGAATTTCAAGCACTGAAGTAAATTATGTGAAGTGTAGACTTGAAAGAGAGAGATTCCTAAACACGATGTAAATGAATCTGCCAAATTGTTAAGAAGTATAATTTATCATGCAGTCTTTTCTCCTATTCTACACAGCAGGAAAAATTTGTAACCCGTAAATTTGGGTTATCTAATGCCCTCAATTTATATAAAGACTTTGTGTGAGACTCTCTCACGTAGCTGCTCTGTGTAGCAGGCGATTGCTTTTCAGCAGCGGGCGATTCTGCCATGTGGAAACACTGTCTTGTCTTTGTGTCGTGAAATATCGGTTAGATTTGCGTTAATATCGGCAATTAACAACTCTTAAGTATTAATTACCTTCACTTCTCTCTAGTTCTCCTCATTTAAAAATAAAAACATCTTTTCTTTGTTATGCAAACCATAACAATTGATCTCTCCCCTTTTCCCAGAAGTTATATATAAAAACTAAGTTAAACTATTATTTATGTTATGAATTCAAAGTTACAAAAAGCCTGATTTGCGAATATCTGTAAGCCCCTTACCTAGTGTGTAAGGGGCATGAGGAGCTGGTTTCAATATGTGGTTACGTCCTTTCTTTCACCCAGAAATTTTTATCAACTATGAATAGGATAGATATAAAAATAGATGAGAATGTGTCTGTCATTTTGAGTGCTTGTCTCAACCTATTTTTAAAGGTGAATTTTGTATGTGGTTATATGTATGATATGCATGTAGATGTTTGCATGATTTCTCTCCCAGGTATCTGTAAAAGCTCATATTAGAAAAACCTATATAAAATACCAGGAAAATTGACCAATAGATTTGCAGTATTGATAGGCAACATTTCACTCTGTTTTGTGAAATAGTCTTAATTGTATTTTGTACAGCATGAAAGCACTAGAAAAAAATAAATAATTTTGAATGCTGTATGTGATATTTGTATTAAATAAGTTAGGAAAAGAAATGCTTGACTACTTTAGACACCCTTCTGTCAAGAACCTTTCAGATCCCACTTGGTACAGATGATTTACATGCCATACTGTCGTACTGAGATAAGCAAAGGGGCTGTATTGTGGCTACCGTATCTGTAAAATATGTGCAGTGCTTTGTAACTCATCTGTAGTAATTTTCTTTGAGCAGTCCGTACAATTGAAAGTAGTGTGGAAATAATGCCAGCTTGAAGGGGGTCAGATGCATCGTATCTTTATTTTTTAGAAGATCGGCTTGAGCTACTTACCTTGAAGACTGAGAAATCTCTGGAGACTTCAACTGAAGATTTGTCAAATTCTCTGAAAAATGATGACAGTCCTTCTACAACAGATATCCTAGAAGCAGAAAGATCATGGGAAAATATTCCAGTTGCTTTGTAAGTCAGCTTAGATTTTAAAATATTTTTTTCTTTTTTTTCACGTAGTTACTTTTGTATATGTAGACTGTAAGTAACAGAGCTGTGGTATATACATAAAAGGTTTATATTTAGATTTTTGTGAAGTACAAAACTTTTGCTATTTCAAGGTCAGGAGATTCATGCACTACTTTCCCCTTTTCACCATCTCGAGAAGAGTACTGTCCGTATTACTTACTGTTGCCTTTTAATAATGTTTCTTGTATGCTGTATCGTTAACATACAAAGATATTACTTCAAGAAAAAAATATTTAAGGGAACTTAAATTGTTAGCTTTAACATTTTATGGGTTTCCTGGCTAATAGTTGTGGGAAGTGTGCTTTAAAAAAGCAGTATGGCCTTGAGAAATTTTGGAGTGCTCCGGGGAGTGAAATTTCTATTGTTCAGGAAGTGGAAGGTATATGCTAGAAATCAATACTAGAAGTTTCTACAGCTTTAGTCATTTTTAAGATGAAAGAAGCCATTTGTGGTTATTTGCATTGTCTATCTGCCAGTTTCCCTTTACCCAGAGGATTTTGAACCATTGGTTAATTTTGCTAATATTTAACAGATGAGTAAAAATGTCAAAATACAACATTCTTGCAGGATGTTTTTGTTTGTTTGACAATAGAAGAGGTACTATTAATGCTTCTCCTGAGAGAGAGGATGACAATCTAACCCCCTGCTAGCCACCAGAATATTCACCTAGGAGAGCACCTTTGGAAATCAGGCTTCATTAATTTCTGATTCCATGAAACTACTTGTTTTTGAGACTGTAGAAGGATTAAAGGTCAGCAAGGATAAGGAAACTGTTTTTCTTTGGATGTTGAATACTAATGCAGGAATAGCAGGTGTAAGAAAAACATCCATGTGTACTAAATTATGGCTAGGTTTTAAAGAAGCTCCAAAGCGTTAAATACGTCCTTATATCACCTTTTTTGTTCAGTTGCTTTGTTATGGCTACCAAGGTTTTGATTATACTGGCAAAACTGGGAAAAACAGTTATGTGGTTCTATTGCAAGCACCAAAGTGCTGACAGGACTACTCAGTGCCACGCAGTGTTGCGTTGAGGCAGTATATCTGGTTCCATTGTAATGACTATATCCTAAAACAACTCTTACAATTTATAAACCTGTTCCCCATTGCATCCGTAACGTGTCTTTAGCAAATCACCAGTGCCTGTATGCTGTGAGGATGAGGAGAATACTCTACCATTCCCTAAGGCAAATATAGTTCATGAGTTCTTCGAAGACTGTATAAATGACACAAACAAGGTCAGTAAAACTGAGTATTTGTTTTTGAGAGTGCCCAAAACACATCAGACCAGTAAATAATAAAAGGGAGAACGCCTGTAAATTGGTTGTCATTCTTGCTGAAATGTATAAAACAGAAAGTCAAACTGCACTAATTTAGTCATATTTCAGCGTGCTGAATTCTTTCAATTATTCAACCCTATAATCTAATTCTAAAATTATGAATAAAAACCATCCAACTAGAAAATGCTTTGCTTAGTAGTGGTTTTACTCTTACACTCTATATTTTGTTTAAATAATAATTGTCTTGCCTCAAGTAAAGGAAGAAAGGCTTTTGTCATTAAATGTATTAAATGCTACTAAGTCCATAGCCTTATTGATGTCATGTAGATTATGCGTCAAGTTCAAGAGGTAAGTTATGTAATTTATTTCTTATTATTCCTGCTTTTGCCTTGGAACTGGATCATAGATTCAATTTACTGTCTTTAGATTATTCATTATTTCTAATCCCATTCTTTAATATTAATCACTTTCCTGGTACTTTTGATATTATTCACTTTTTCATTTTAATTATATGAACCCTTTCTATTTCTCTTATCCTGTTTTGAGACAGGGAGACAAACACTGAACCCAGTATTCTAGTTGAAAGGCATACTATTAATTTGGTGCGTTTCCTTTATTTTCTGCCCTATTGTACTTGAATCTCAACTGCTCTAATACTCTGTTTTCCCATCCTGTAGAAGGCATAGTATTCTTTTAGCTTTTCTGCTATTGCACATACTTCTGTTTCCCTAAGGAGTTAATTGACGCAGAACCTAACAATATGAATGAGACAAAATATTCTGTCTGATGAATGTTGCTTTACTGTATTTCATCCTTCATCTTTCCCATTCTTTTGGTTCTGCTATATCACTAGACATTTCTAAATATATGCAAGTATTTATGGATTATCCACGAGTTTTGTCACCTTGAATTCATTTGCTGTTTTTGATTATTCAATTAATAGCTATTATATAGTTGCTAATTATATGACTAAAACCTATGTGTATTATCATTAACGAAAGTTACTTGCTCTGTCAGTTACAAAATGTTAAAACATGTTCTACCAGTGTTCTCATAGCCTTACAAGGAATTGACACTGTCGGTCTTACTATTCTTGAATTATTTTACATAAACCAGGGCTGAGGGTTTTCTGTAATTCTTCAGATTTTCCTAAAAACATATGTATTCACAGTGACTTCACTGACCATACAGTGGCATAAACTAAGACAATCTAGTGTAGCATAGCAGCATGCATGTGCAATTTGTAAAGAGACCTTTAAAAAAAAGGTAGCAGAAAACCCTCATAGAAATTAGCCTTTAAATTGTTTCAGGGAAATCTCAGAGGCATTTTTCTTTGTGTGACAACTGTCAGTGCACTGCAAAATGAGCAAAATCTTTGGGTTTTGATCTAGGAAAATACCTTTTCTGGAGGTAATCATCATGGACCAACTGAAACTTTAAAGCTAATGTTGTTTAACCTTCAAGCAGTTCATGAAAGTTTAAACCAGAATAAAATTACTGAAGAAAAGGAAGAGTTTGAAAAAGTAAGTGGTCAGTTTCCTTATATTGTTTCTCGTCAATACTGATGTACCGTTTACCTTTCTGATAAATATTTTTAGTCTTTTTATGGGCTAGGATTCCAGTCAGCTTACAAAGAATACTGCGACAGGATTGAACTCAGTTTGAATCAGGGACATACGCTCAAGATTGCCATGCCCTAAACCTAATACATCCGTTTTGTTGTTGTTGTTGTTGTTGTTGTTGCCGTTGTAAATGGGAGGCTCTGTGCTATGTTATGCTATAATCTGTCCCATTTCCCCTTGGCATTTTATGGCAGGTCAGTAACATTGGTAGATGGCCTCAGCTGTGCTGCAGCAAGTAGTATTTGTAATCCAGAAGATGGCGACATTACAAGCAATTCAGTCAGATGCTAGAAGACTGAATTGCAGTCTTCTGGATGAGTTGTCTTCTGATAATATCCCAACCCATCCTAGGTTTTAAGGGACATGTAGCAATTTTTAGAAAAAAAAGACATTCTCAGATGCATTATCCTTGCCTACTTCAGAATCAATGAGTTTGTATTTTGTGGTCCTTTAGTTTCAAAATGATTTCATTGACTTTATTATCTCTTTAAAAGTTTTTTGTAATGTTGCTTACAATGTGTTCCTAAATCATATGTACTTTGTAAAGCTTATACTAGGTAGTGAATGAAATGATCCACGTATATGGATCAAGTGGGCTGGAGGAATGGGCCAACAGAAACCTCATGAAATCCAACAAAAGCAAATGTAAGATCTTGCACCTGGGAGGAAAAAGCCCCTTGCAGTACAGACTGAGGACTGCCTGTCTAGGGAGCAGCTCTGTTGAAAAGTCCTTAGTAGTGTTAGTAGCTTCAAGCTGAACATGGAGCCAGCAGCGCACCCTGGCAGCAAAGGCCAGCAGCATCCTGGGCTGTATGAATACGAGTGCAGCCAGTACAGCAAAAGAAGTGATTGTCCCTCTGTATCCCCCAGCGCCCATTAGCCACGTCTAGGATATTGCATCAAGTTTTGGGACCCCCGCTTCAGGAGAGACATCAATAAAGTGGTGGAGGGCCACCAAGATGGTCAGGGGCTGCAGCACTTGCCTTGCAATGGGAAGCTGAGGGAACTGGGCTTGTTCAGCCAAGAAAAGAAAAGGTTTTGGGGGGAGCTAATAACAGCCTTCCAGTACCTGTGAGGAGCGTATCAAGAAGACGGAGCCAAGCTCCTCACAGTGGTGCATGGTAGAAGAATGAAAGACAACAGGCATAAATTGAAACAAGAGGTTCAGACCGGACATGGGCTGACAATTTTTTCCCTATGAGGACCGTCAGGCAGAGGAATAGAGTTGCTGAGCAGTCTCCATCCTTGGAGGTTTTCAAGACTTGATTGGATAAAGCCCTGAGCAACCTGATGTGACCGCAGAGCAGCCTCTGCTCAGAGCAGGAGACTCGAGCGGAGACCCAAACTGAATTACTTTATGATTGTAGAATATAGAGTTGTTCACAATCCAATGAAAAGTGCTATAAGAATTCCATGCTTACTATCATATTCAGTTAGCTTTCTTTTCCTCAATTAGCTTTTTTTTTTTTCAAGCTTTCTGAAAAAGCAGATGCTGAATTAGAAGTGTGTGACAGTGAGATGATCCCTCTTACTAATTCTCTTCAGAAGTAAGTGACCGTTGGTGTTCTGACTTTCCACTCAGTTTCAGAAAGTTGTGCCTGGAGAAAGAAGGATAAATTAGCTGAGAGAGTGGTCATGTGATTTGAAAACTTTGTTGAATAAACCAGTAAGGAATAACTAAAAACATGGGAGTTCACAGAGCAGAAAAATATGTAATGAATCATTGCAGAGATTAGCTCTGTTAATAAACCTTTGTATCTTCTGTATTGAAATAAAATCTGCACACCACAATAAATTGAGTATTGCTACACATAGCTGGACTTGAAAATAATCAAACTTGGAGAAGCTTGTAACATGGGACAAAATATTTTTTTACCTTTTTTTTTTACTGCTTCGAGAACAATAACTGATAGAAAACATAGTCCCTATATGAAATCAGCAGAGTCCTAGTGAACAATTGTAAGTGAATAAAGAAATAATAATTTTAAGAAGATGCCAAATGGAAAACAGATGTTGATTATATAGCATATTTACTTCAACAGATCTCAACTAGATCTCTAGTTCTAGACTGCAATATTAAAAAGAAGTTTTTTGAATTTTAAAAAATAAACTTTTAGTATTGATAAGCTGTTTTCTGACATATTTTGCAGCATTTAAAATGCTGTGTGAAATAACGCATTGCTGTAATAATTTTAACAGAAACTGCATGTTTGTGTGAGCACCTGCATTTGAGAAAACATATTTGAAATTTCAGTTTTGAAAAGGTTTTTTTGTTTTAATCTTAGTGTATTTTATAATCTCTAAGATAGAATGAACGCAACAGTTAGACTTGGAGATGAGAACTGTATCTAACACCATTCAAACTGTTAAACTGTTACTAAGAAATCAACATTTTCTTAATGTAAATAATTATGTGTACAGTGTTATGAAAGTATTTTTCCTAATCTAGGGCTTTACACCATTTGTCTCGTCTTAAAAGTCTTGTTGAAGATAACAGTAACAAGCAAGAGCAAGCTGATGATCACCAAGAAGATAAACAAGAAGAAAGCAAGAGTAATCCGTGCAGCTGATATCTAGAAATCTTTCAATACTGTGTAATTGAAATAATGTGATGTCCTGTCCTTTAGTCAGAATGTTTTTTGGAAGCTGTACCAGCGCATGTTCTCAGAAAGTGTTGCTCAGTATTTCTATACATATTCATTATTTGCATGCATTACTTCAAAACTTAATTATTCGTGGTTCCAGTAGGGTCTAACAACATATGACGAGAGAGATCTTTTTAAAGAATATTTAATTAATGTGAACGCTTTCGTGGAAGAAGCTTTGTCTTTATAAGAATAAAAACTCTAAATATTAAATTACTTGGTCAGTTTTAGTCACCGCTTAACTGCACAGATCATGAGAAATGGGGAGCTGATTATCATGTGTAAAGTTAAACAGGAAGTTAGCAGTTATTATGCAAGATGTTCAGTGCTCTTCTTTCTAACAGGGCTTGAGTTGGTGTAATTGTGTGCTCCTTGTTCTGCCAACTACACACTTGTCAAATATATTGTATCCAAAAGCGTCTGAAGTCTTTTTCATTGCCCCCCTTTCGCATCCTAGTGAGGCCTGGTTCTTTGGGTGGAGGAGGTACTCATTTGGAAGCATCCTATTCAGGAGCAAAGAACAAGTTACAGCTGAACTCATCTTCCAGTGGATTGCTACTGTTCGTGGCAAGTCCTAATCTCCCTTCTGTTTTCCTTGGCCTTGTTCTTGGCTTTGGAGCTCCCCAAATCTTTCACTGGGCCTAAACAGGTAGAAAAGTATTTTTAGCTGCGTAGCTGAATAGAATCAGCTCACCAAAGCCACCAGTAAGCACTGGAACTTGTGCAGGAGAGAGGGGAATAGGACTTAGCCCTTCTTGGAAGTAGCAAATTGAAAGAGAAGGAGAAAAGCTGTAAGTGGTAGAGTTGTGGCTTGAAATGTATTGACAGAACGTTTTGAAAGAAGCCTTTTGTACCTCTTCTCTGGCTTACGTCTAGCATTTTATGTTCTCAGTAAACAAAATCTGCATGGCAAAATGCTTTTCTAGTAAAATATTTATTTTTAATCTGGCTATATACAGGTATACATGAGAAAAGATGTAACTGAGCGTGTGCTGGTTTTGATGAATGAAAATCAAACCGAAAGAAAAAGTGGAAGGAAGATTAGCTGTGCATTCCTCCCACCTTCCTGTTAAGAATTAGTAAGTAGAGACCAGTAGTAATAATGACTGTTCTGTGACTACTGTCTCAGGATCATGAGTTCTACAAATTTATGTATTTCAGACACACAGATTTCATCAGTCTGTTTCCAAAACAGTGAGAGCTACATCTGAAATCAAGAGTACAGAAAATGAAATTACTCTTCTAGAGCACTTTTTTGCAGAAACTTTTATAAAGCATCACACTGCTGGGACAAGAATAGACAAACCAACTGATACTGCTGTGTAACTGTTAACTGCGTAACCGTTGTCTGTATTAAAAGAGAGGTCATTTTAGGGAAGGAACTCAAAGGCGGAAGGAAAGATAACAATTTTTTTCGTGACATCATGCATATCTCAGCATAGATCACAGTGAATTTGCTGTACTTTTGCGCTAGCCTGAATGCTGTGTGTATGCGGTTACGCACGGCATGTGTATGCTGCGTAGCTTGAGCTAAGACACTGCAGACTGTCAGCGCAGCTTACTAGTGTGGCACTGCCTGAACTATCAGCTCTGCTGTTTCTGAGCTGGAGCAGGTTTGTGCCTATCCAGCTCACAGTAAAAACATACATTTATTCATGCAAATGTGCAGATGCTCCTTGGGGGGCTGGTAGCACAGGAGAGGTGTGCTCAAAGCAAGACTTGATGCCCTAAGAGTACTTAGATGTTTTAACACACAGAGTCTCCTTGTATCCTGCTTGCAGGGTTATATAGGACAAGATACACGAGACATCCCCGACTTTTCCCTTGATGTTGAGGCAGAGCTCTAGTTTGCTGTTTGAAAAACCTTTTTCCATTAATTCCCCTTTGGAGAGTCTTCACACCTGGCCATTGCTGTGCAGTGCCTCGTTTTCTGGGCATTTTAGTAGCCCAAGAGTCATTTATTCTCTCTCCTGTGCCTCTAGATACCTCTTTTTTATCTGTTTCTATTTAGTGACACAGCTTTCAGTCCCTAATTCAGTTGACTTTGGTGGGGTGTTTCAGCAGAACTTTTTCTCAGTTTTTATGGCAGACAGACCTAAGTAACAACACCAAAGAACTGCTGCTAAGTTGACATTGTTGAATGCTAGTATTTATTAGCTTTGGATTGGTAAGGTATGAAAGGCCTCGGTTATGGACAGGACGCATAGTGTGAGGTAGGATAGTGCACAAGATAAAAGTACCTTAAGTATGTGTAACTAAGCATCAAACAAGTGACGCTTGCTAGTTATAAATTATAGAAATACAAAAAAAAAAAAAGAATAAAATAAAATATAATACTAATAAAGCAGCACTAGTCAGTAAGTAGAGACAACTTGTTTCACATATAAAGTTATTTTAACACGCTACCAAGATTTTTATGGCTATTAAACAGTATTTTAAAGAACAATTTGATCCTTTACATATCAAAATAAAAAAGTAACTTTCTGAATGTGTACACTAAGTGCTTCTTGCAATTCTAGCTAGAATTTGGTTTGCTTAGAAGTTAGAATAAAGAAGCTGCCACTCAGGAAAAAAAAGTGAGTATGTAAATAAAGTGCTGAACAGAGGTAATAGGCATTTTCAAGATGATGCCACTGATGTTCTTAGTGTTGAGGCTATGTCAGAGGACAGGAATTTTATTGAACTATAATCTTCTGTGGTGACAGTGGGGGAAAAAAATGACAGGCAGAAAGATAAAGACAAGGATTTGGAGGAAATACTAAATAAAGGATCTGGGCTAGTTTAAAGGAAGGTCATTGTTTCTCAGCAAGTTGCCAGAACTATTTGTTGAGGATATACATGAATATTTGTGATTGTGTGTATTTGCATATACAGGAAATGTTTTACGAGGAGAGCACTTCCTGAATTACAGTGTATATATATATCAGTAAATCTGACCTGAGAGATGTAAAGGCTTTGATGAGGAAAGCATCTTGCAGTTAGATCTTGTGAAGATCCTACCTGTGGTAAGAAAATGACTTGGCATAGTGGGACATGGTGGGAGGAGAATAGACAGGATTTTTGTCTGTTTTAGGGATTTTTGCCCTTCAAATGCTTAATGGGAGAGTCCACTGTAATACTAGTTTTGAAATGGAATGACTGTACTCTGCAGTAATCTTTTCCACTGTAACAGTCCATCTGCAAATCTTTCTGCATCAGCGTATTCACACTGATACAAAAGAGGGCTGATATAGACAAACTGGCAGTTTCAGACTCCAAATAAGATGAAAGCTGGCTGTGCTTACAGTACAGATTAATGTGGTTAGAGTTCATAGCCCTTTTAATCTGAAAAACTACAAACCCTATGGTCACTCATTATCAACCTGAGAATTTTTTTCCTATGTAACTATGTAACTCTGGCAGTGTCAGAGAAGCTTTATTATCCAAAAGATGCTTGTGGAGTCTCAGATATGTGTAACTATCTGGAGTGTGAAACTATTGAAAATCATGATGGATATTTTCTTTCTTGTTCATCATGGATTCTATGTTAGTTTTTTACCATAATTTTCCATTACTGTGCGTTACCCAAAATATTTGGCCGACATGATCGTTGGAAGGTCTCACACTGTGGAAGGGGAAATGGGAAATTTCACAGGGAAATGAGAAAAACTTGTCATTGATTCTAATTGACCTGATGCTGCCAATGTGAATGGCTGAGATTTTCAAAGCGCTACCAGAACGGAACAGAGAAGACTGCTGAGGAGAGAAGAGCTCTATCTCATGGGGAAAAAAATATATAGATATTTTTTAATTTAGGCTTACCAACTTAGGAGAGGAAGTCTTTAAACTAGGATTTGTGAGAACTGATGACAAAAGAATGTGAGTGAGTTTTAACAGTGGAAGGTAGTCAGAGGCACAGTAGCTGTGGAGATGGGGATTTTTATAAAAAGCCTGAAGCAGTACAAAAATTCAGGATAGTGAATGTGTCTGCTTAACATTTAAGATGTCTGTATACTAATGCAGGATGTATGAAAACTAAATGGAAGAATGTACAAGTTTCCATATAAAGTTGTGTTTTATGCAACATAAATATTAACTCGGTGGGATATTTAATTTGTTAATGAATTAATACAGAAAAAAGTAGCGGTGGTTCTCGAACAACAGTAGAGGGAAAGAGAAGATTTCGCTATAAATGTTTATCTCTGTTGAGATAATCTCTACTGAAGTCTAGAATATAGGGGTAGATGACCTATTGAAAGTGTCTTGATCATAGTAAAGGGGGAAAAAAAACTGAGTGGTGTTATGCTGAGAACCTATCATTAAAGATCACCGAACCAAGAAGATAAGACAGACATAACTTTTTTGTGAACAACTAACAATCATTTGACTCGATGAGATATTATTTAACCAAATATTTGTCAGAAGAAGGGTAAATAGACCACAGAGTATCCAGGCTATTTTTAGAATGTGATGATGCCAGTTTTTGTTGCAGAAGGCGAAGATAAATACAAGAATTTTCTTACAGAAATTTCCTAATTTTTAAAATGGAAAAGAGGAAGAATAGGGAAAAGAGCACCTTAAAGAAATTAAGAGATCTGATTTGCAAAATCCAGTGAGAAACAGTCTAAGGAAAAAAGGCGCTCAGGAGTTTGGCAGTTCCTAAAATATGTATGTGATAAGATATATTTACAGGCTATACTGATATGGAACAAGGAAAAGAAATAAGTTTGGCTTGCACCCTTGAAAATTCTCCAAGAAGGAAAAATAAAGGAAATAGCTGGAATTGCTCCTAAACGTGAGTCACCATGGACTTTTGTGCTTTTCGGAAAGTCCAAAGCACAAAAGTGAGACACAAGTAGGAAGAGCTGTCAAAGATAATACAGTAACTCAGAAGTTCCTTATTGCTTACAGTACTAAGTAACTATTTACTATATGTACATAAGTAACATAGCTGTAAGTAAGCCCTTATAGCTATAAGGAAGGACGAAGGAAAATCTTGGTCCATTACTCCTCTCCAGAGAGTAATAAATGATGTCAATAAAGGCATACCATTTATTTAAAACGTCAACTGCAATCAAACAGCTAACAACATCATTGAGAAGGGTGGTAGATAAAGCTCAGATTACGACAGCGAAAACATGATTGAGAGGTCTTGCACAAGTTACCTGTGTTCAGCGGATCATGCCTACCGGAATTAACACTGAGCTTTTGGAGACCTGGCTGAAGCTCTCTTAAAGTTGTTAGCAGTAATGTTTAAGAATTTATTGTAGTTGCACAGGAGTCCAGAAGGCTACAAAAGTACAAATGCAGTGCCCGTTTTTAACAAAAAGTCAACTAAATGATGCCAAAGATTTATAGGCCAATAAGCTTAACTTCACTTTCCTAAAAATTCGGAAGTACATAATGAAACCTGGAAGATATGGAAATAAGAAAAAAGAAAGCCCACAGATTGTAATGAACACTGTGTATCAAACCAATCTAGTTTCCTTTTTATGACAGGGTAACAGACTATGAGGACAGGGGAGAAGAAGTGTCATGTATCTTGACTTTAGCAAAGCTTTTGACGCTCTTTGTGTGCCTCCAAACAAGGAATCGTAGTCTAAATTAAAATACATAAGTAAGCATGATTGGAAAGCCATACTTTGAGAACAGTTAACACTGAAGCCTATTGCTATTCATTATTTTCACTAATTTGATGGTTTTAGAGAAGGTCCAGAGGAGAGTGAGTGAGATGATCGAGGTGATCAAAGAGCTGCATAGCAGGGAGAGACTAAAAAGGCTGGAACTCTTCAGCTTGGAGAGGAGAACATGTGTTTGATGTTGCTCGAAGCCCACAGTGCAGAAGCTAGGGAGGACTTAATGAACCTGACAAGAGGTTTGTTTAGGATGGAGAAAGGAATGTTCTTTTTTTTAACCAGGAAGCAGTAAATTTCTGAGGTTAGGGGAATCAGCAGGTTCAGAAAGGACTTGGAAAAAGTTGGGGCCTTTTTTTATGGAATGAAATCTAAAGGGCTATTCCCTTTAGCACCCCTCATCCAACAGTTATGTGTGTTTGTAAAGTATGAAAAGAGTAGCTTGGAAGTAGTAGCCAGCCTATGCTGTCCCGCTTAATATCCTTTTGGAGAAAAATTACTGGGCTGGTTGTATTGTTGGTCTGACCTAGTAGGGCATTTTTCTATGTAATTAGTTCCACTGTGGGACAGACAAAATGTAATAGAGTTTAGTTGCAGCAAGAGTGATTTAGGCTTGTGAAAACGTTTTTAACAATAATAATTTGTAAGTGGTGAAACAGGTTGCCAAATAAGTTGTGGAATCTCAATGTTTTTTGTGGTGTGTAAAAGCACATTACACAACATCCAGAAGGAATAATTTAAATATGTTTGGACCCTTAGTATAGGTGAAGAGACTAGATGACCTCTGAGGATTCCTTTCTGCCTTTTTAAAAAGTATTTAATGGTTCAGCCTCTATCTCATTGCCATGTTGTGTCTTAGGGTTCGTGAATAACGTTAAAGCTGAATGTGGAAATTGTCGGGCCTTGCCCTTGTAGTTCAGTGAAGAAGAGGTTTTTTTATTGCAACACGTTGCCATACTAAGTTTCACTACTGTTACTACACAAAAGATGATGAGTCATTTCCCTATGCTCTGTCTGTAACATAACTGAGAACATATTGGAATTAACATTCTTTCGGATCACTGTTTTTCTTGTCTTTTGTGGGCTAATCTATTTCAGCTTCACTAAATGGATAACCAGGCATTTGAAATGCACGGAGAGAGCATACCAAGTTCTTCAAAAACAACAGAATGGCCAAAGAAAGAGGTACGAGTCAATTTCAGTTATGATGCTATCAAAATATTATTAATAGAGAGTCAGTTAGAAGATTAAACCCTTGCTTAGTAAATATGATACAATCAGTTACTATTAGGAAGGTCCTACAAGAAAATAAAAGCTCTACAGGGTTGCTATTGCTATGGTCCTGAAATGGAGTGTCCTAGCTCCACGTGCGCTCACTAGGATCTGGACTGTGAGGTATGATTCTCCAGCCCCATTTTAGTTAATAGCAAAACTCCTATAACTACTGAATAGTTATCTCTGGAGGATTCCCCATTGATTTTAATGGGAACTGCTACTTAAAAGCTGATCTCATGGTAATGCTTAACATCTCTACTTAGTTATGTATTTGTGTTCTGCTTCCTTAAAAAAATTTTTTTGCCTTTGAGAAAAGTCATTCTCTATAATTTTCCCATTAAACTTTTGCTTCTTGGGGTTTGAATTAACTCCATACAATGAGGGCTGGTATATCACTCATAAGCTGTTACATTTGATTGCAGTCAGCAGTGATGCTTCCAGGCTGTAAATACACCTAGGCTAGGGATTCCTTCACAGCATAACTTGTTCCACACATTGCATTGAGGTAGAATGTTCTATATTAGTTATTATTATGTAATATGTACAGCAGTCTTTCTATTTTTAAGAATAATTATTGAATTGGTGCCACTGCTGTGAAAATGCTGTAAATTAAAGGTCATCCGAGTCTGAAAAGTGGGAATTTTGTATGCATTTGGGTCTGAAGCCTTGTTCTCTGGAACTGATGAGACTCTGTGTGGTTTGAGTGCTACTGTTATGATATTTAATTGAGCACAAGCTTTAGAAAAGGAATAATTTAAACTGTTAAAAGGATTATTACAGAATAGAATAGGGTGATATTTGGACCACTTTTCTGCTGGCAAGGGAAATTTATTTGTAGAAGAGATTTTGTCAAATAGATTCATGAAAGAAGGTCATTTTGTTAAAATTGGTAGGTAATTTTCAATTTTTTCCTTTCTGATTGTAGAGCTTAAGAAATGAGTATACATAGCTTGATTTTCAGGCACTCGTCATCTGAAAATCAGGCTTTTAAAGAAAGATCAAGCTGTGCACCTAGAATCGCGAGAGTTTTAAAATGTGGGCCATAGAATGCGGTTTTTATTCATCTGAAGCTGCAATTTGTAAGAAAAAAGATTAAGGGACAGGAAACTGAAAATCCTCACCAAAATGTTGCTTTGTAGTGCCAGAACACTGTCTACAATTGCAGGGTAGATTAAGAGCATTTTTAGTGCCTTGGCCATCTACAAAGAACTTCTGTCCTTATGTATGCCAAGGTGCTTCTCCCCTTCATCCTTCTCCAGAGGCCTGAATGTCCTCAGAGGAAAATTAGAGTAAAGAAATGATGCATAGAGCAGTTTAATACAGGTGAGATTTCCTCTTCCTGCCCCATCTTCTCCTCACCAGGGAGCTGGGCCACTGAGAGCCTTCTGTGAGATGTGAGGTAAAGCAGACAGCATTTTCCTCCTCACCCCACAGGGAGACGTTTACCGTGGGTTGATGCGGCAGGTCTTTGGAGTTTTGAGATACAGATTAGAAACAGTAATGAAAAAACGTTAAGTGTTTGGAAGACCAGAGGATGAGGAAGATGTGCTTTTACTTGGCGGAATAATGAAGGGACAGCAACCATCTGATGTGATTCGATAACATACTTTGTAAACAGTTTCCCTATGCTGAGCCCAGTAAGTTGGCTCAGAGTGTGTGTTCCTTTCTGAAAGGCTTACTGTTTTCATTACAAAGGAACTGCTATGGTTTGTCCTGTTTGTTATAGCTGTTACTGATTTTTTTTTTTTTTCTAAAAAAGATATTTCAGGAAAGAAAGAGCTACTGCTCCCTAATGAAAATATTTCTAGTTTGTCTGTTGGCCTGTGTTATCACCACCACAATAGGAGTGCTGGCCCTGTCTTTCATCTATGCAGAAAACATTGGCTTTCTAAAACAGACAGATGTTAAAAACTCGGACACAACCCCCCCGAAAGCAGATGAAAAAGGAGTGGATATCAAATTCCGGTTCCTGAATCAGCTGGGAAAATCCAAGGTAAATTGTTCTTTTTGTGCAATGATATTCTAGCATTATATATAGAAATATAATGAATTCATCTCACCTACCTTTAATTATTTAAGCACTAGGTGTCCAGTTTAAGCCTGTCATCCAGGCTTCTTTTATAATCAATGAAGAGAGATACAAATCTCCAGACCGCAGTTCATTCCATTTCATAACAGATGTTGGAGGTGATACAGGACCACGGAGATTCCTCTGAGATAGCTAAACAGTTGCTCCAACAAATTCAGCTTGCAAGATAAGGCAACCATTTTATGCGTGATTCTGAAATTACAGGGTAGGAAATTCTGAGAAACATAAACAGAAAGCTCAAATCTAAATATAAGCTCAGTAACCCACTAACATTTTCCTTCTTATGACTGAATTCAAACAAACGCTTATTTTGCAAGAAGAAATTAACTCCATGGTCTTTTTTTCAGTGAGCTAAAGTGAATTAACTCACAATGTAATGAACCCTACCAATTACATTGTTTCTGTTCAGTTGTATTTTCATACTTAGAGAAATGTATCCTTTGAACAAACTCTAAAGACATATTCCATCTTACAAATTTATCTTTACATAGAAAATGTTTTCTGATTAATTCTTATTGCAGCTTTTCAGCGAAAAAAGAGAAAAGGATAGATTAGATAGTAGAACGCTTCAACTAATTACAACTCTTATACTACTTTTAGATGTTAGATTTAAGTATGTAATACTCGTGAAACAAAGGTGTTTTTTAAGAGGAGAGCATCCCTTTTAATATGCTATTCCTGAGCGCAAGGTGATTTTTTCAAGTATAAAACATATTCTAGAGACAGTACAAATATTGGGGAAGGAACAGCTTCAGATACAAATAATTTGCCACTGTTTCTAGAGCCTTAATTCAGGAAAATGTCTTACTCAGGAAATTTTCTAAATGTTTTGAATCCAAAAATATAAGCATAAATATAACTGATTGCCTAAATCGGACTCCAGAATGACGTAAAAAGAGGAGCAGATAATTCCATCCTTAATACCGCTATTTAGCTCTCATTTGTAGAAACAATACCATTACATCATAACAGGAGACAGTAATTGTGAAATGTGACTAAAATACATGCAGAGAGAATTGTCACTGTGAAAAACAACGGGTCCCTTCAGTATTGCCCAGACTATGCATCTTCCAAAGTATTTTTGGATTGTTTGGTCACCGCTGTCCACAATTAATAAAATTCTCTTTTGTCACTAACTTTACAGGTACATCGTTTCCCAGGTGGTGATATTCAGTGGGCAAGATTCAGGAATGATGTAAATGAATATCAAAGCGTTGAAGAAATGGAATTTGGAAAAAGTATCAATAACTTTCGCTCTAAAATGACTTTTGGAACCTTACGAATCAAGAGCGAAGGGCTTCGAGTTCCCCACTGGCATTTTAATGCTAATGAACATGGCTACCTGTTAAAGGTATTATCTGGTTATTTCAGCTCTCCCAATTGGATTTGCTGTTTAAAGCATCATGTATATATAGAAAATGTAAATATGTAAACAAAAATGTGTATATACATTATATACAAAAGTTAACTAGTGATAAAAGTAGAATTATCATTGATTCATGTATGACATGAGTTTCGTCACTTCAGATAACATTCTTGAACTGAGGTGCTTAAAACAGTCTATTTAATGTTGTTACTTGCAGAAGTGCCAAGCACTTGTAGCTTCCAATAAAGTGTAACAACTGAAGTCAGTGGAGATATGGATGCCTGCAACATGTAGAATTTTATCTATTTATCCAAGAGCTTACAATGATTTAGGTAGTTAATATTGTAGAATCATCACAGAATCATAGATTTGAAGGACTGTTAAGGTTATTAAGAAAGCCTCTGCCTTCATCCTGTATATTGGTGCAGGATGAGAAATACCTAAGCATTTCTGAGAGCGCATTGAATCTGTTTTTAAAACCTTCCATGAAGGACCTATTACAAGGTCCGAAAATAGTTGTCTCCAGTGCTTTATAACACAAACCATTGGAAAGTTTGTGCTGCTGTACAACTCACGTTGTTGTTTATTGCAAAATATCTCCTTGTTTATCTCCAGTGGCTGTGGAGACCCTCTGATCATCTTTGTTTCTTACAACAACTGTTTATATGTGGAAGACTATTTTGTTCCCATGTAATCTTCTCTTTTCTAGACCAAATATCCCTCCCCTTTTTTCCCAAAAAACTCTCCTTTGAAAATGTTTGTCCAATCTCACCTTAGAGACAATTTTCAATTCTTTAAAAATAAATAAAGAAAATAAAAAAGATAAATACAAACTCACAGTGAGGAAAAATTTGAGCTGGCATGTTAATCTGAAAAAAAAGATCTTTCTGTGTAAGCGCAGGTACTTAGATATATCTTGATTTTTGATTGTATTTCTAAGAATACTTATTCATATTTTTATTAGAGTATAGCTGAACAGCTCCAACTGGATGGGGGGACATCCCTGGAGTGAGGCATTCCATAGACACCTAGCCCTCTCTCCAACTATTTTTGGTTAAAGATGGCTTCTTTATGGCTATTGACAGCCTCTTTAATAAGAAGTGGCTTAAATATGAGTAGTGTGTATTTGTCACACGTTCTCTAAACCTTCTCAAATTTCGTCAGTCAAAATACTACTCTGGATTCAGTTTCACAAAGGCTTGTTAGAGAGAGAACACTGGTATTGGTTTTCCCCTAACAGCCTTCAGATTCCTTGCATTACTGATTTGTCATACACAGGTTACAGTAAATAAAGTCTCTGAGGAAACTTTCATTGCTATCGCTATGTTACAGGGTACTGCCTGGATTGGAGTAATTGATGCAGATGACAGCGTGGTTACCACATACAATGTCACAGCTGGCCAAGTGATCTTCTTCCCTAGAAACACTTTGCATTGGATAAAGAATGTAGGAAAAGAAGAGTGTATGTTCTTGCTGTTTTTTACAACACATGAAGAACTTAAGACCTTGGATGTAGATGATGCATTTTTCTCTACCCCAGAAGATATAGCAGCGAGAGCATTAAAGGTCTGTACAGTAGGATAGCTAGCCTCTATCTAGTCTTCTTGACATTACTATGTCAGGTCCAAGCTCTCTGTATCTTTTCTAGGGAGGTTCCCTAGCTCAGCTGCTCTCTTCAGTCCTACCAGCGTGGAAGGATGTGCAAGTGTCCCTTGTGCAACACTGTGCCACCTTGTGTGTTCTTTTACAAACACAGAGGAATAAATGACACAGTTTTCTCCAAGAAACTTTTTCTCCTCCCTTTTCACGCTTGTCCCAAACTCATGGAGGAGTCTCCACACTTCCAAGGACAGAAGGGAAAATAACAAAGCGAAGTCCAAAGTACCTTCCCGGTAGCCTCTTAGTAAATTTTGTGCTATCAAGAGGCCTCATGGGAAACCATAGATAAGGCCATCTTCTTGCTGAAATGTCTCTCATTTGCACCGACCAGTTGCCAAGGTCCTTTGACCAAGAATATGGCCACAGAGCTTCTGCTCAGTCTGAGCTGTCCTAACTGAGAAGCAAGAGTAGAGCAAAGGAGCAAAATGAAGTATTCATAGGGGTAGGCAGTTAAAAAGATGAGGTATGTCCCCAGGGCAGGATTTGTCTATCACCATGTATTAAGGTGGGATACTTGATGAAGTACAGTTTTGATTCCCCGGTTTGCTTTGTATATCTGTCAACTTAATATGTACTATGTGTCCTGCAGCCACAGGGTGGAGTTAACTTTATCAGAACATTCAAGAAACAAACAGAAGATCAAGCCATTAACCTCCCACCAAACTTAAAAGAGCTCGTACAGAATGCCAGCTATGTGCAATCTCCAGATAGCCTTGTATGGCGGTACTTCTACGACCTCAAAGGTATACATCTAAGCACTTTGTATGTAACAGGTTTTGGTGTTTACAGAGAGGAAGATCTGTAATTGGTTCACTGAAACATGCAATAAAAAGTATATAGAAGAGTGAAAAGAATTTAAGGAAGTAAAAAGAAGAAGAATGGAAATCTGTACAGACTGGACCTGCTGATTAACAGGGAGCCCCGAAAAAAACATGACAGATGACAGAATTTAATTCTAAGTACCACCGTAAAAAACAAATACAGGTCCAGAGCTCCACATACAGCTGATGGAAGTTAGAAGAAATAGATATGTGACAGAAATCTTTACACTTGGGTCAACATGTTCTTTGACCTAATCCTCTTTAACAGACAGCTAAGAAGTGGCCAGACTCTATGAAAGCCTCTTTATCTGGCCAGGACCTATATGCTTTCAGCAAGGAAGGCACAGCCCATGGGTGGACTTATTAGCTGTATTCTGCTTGAAGATCTAGCTATGCCAAGACAGTGCTTCAAGAGACAAATAGGCCAGGTTTGCAGCTTGTTTGCATTGGTGGTGCCTTGCAAACTATTGGAACACACCATTAGTGCCATAAAGGTTAACATGAGTGAATATGCTGAAACTTAGTGTGTTCTCTAAGTGTATTGTGACTGATAGTAATCATGTTTGTGACAGGAGAAAATGCTGTGTAAAGGCAGATATCTGCTCATGCAAGAGATAAGTAATTTAAATTCAGGAAAAAATTCTAATATGTGATTTTTGTTATGGTGATCTGTCTGTGCAAACATACAGTAAACTGGATTAATTGTTCCTAGTGTGCATAGCATCTAGTGCACAAAGGAATAGTAAGCTAAGTGAGCTTCCCTTTGGGATCCAGAGTCTCATAAGATTTGCAGCCTGAAGTTTAGTACACAGTGATGATCTGAGGCTGGCCAATACACTAACAAGCAATGTTAACCAAACGTTGTTGAAAATGCTCATTTGTATGTCTCTCTGTTTTTTAGGGTCAGCAGAATACCCTTTTCCGGGAGGAATCTTCCAGTGGGCTCGCTACCGCATAAATGGAACTGGACTGAACAAGACAGAGAAAATTTTTAGTGAGTCACTGAATAAGGTATGTGCTTTCGGTTGGATACTGTAGCTATTTTAACATAAGGCATAGTATGCAATGTGTGGGGGTTTGTTACTGCTTTGTTGTGTTTCAGGGATATAACAAACTTGAGGGACTTTCTGAACATTTTTGTTTTGCTTTTCAGCATGAAAATACCCTTACCTTAGCAACTCTCAGAATATTCAGCAATGGACTGGGGCAGCCTCATTTCCACTTCAATGCTAATGAGATGGGTTACGTCATTAGTGGCTGTGGAAAGGTAATTTGTTACATCAGTGAGGGATAACTCACTGGAGTTTTGACTGTATAACAGTTACAGAGTTAATAACGGATTCCCATCCCTGATTATTAATAATATTACAAAACTTTCAAGGTCTACTCAGTCCTTCTTCATACAAAATTTTTCTTTCCATTACATTTGTGGAAGTTTATCTAATCAAAATGGAGTTATAAAAAGAGCAGAATGGGCCTTAGCAAGCTGTTCAGCAAAAAATGCCCATGATAGGAATTCCCTCTCTCCTGGATACTGGGAGTATGAAATAAAAAACAGAAGAAATTATGATTTAGTGCCTCTAAGGAACAAATAAAAACTTAGTGAGAATTAAGAATTAGAATATGATATTTTATTATGTGTCTTTCACTCAGTGCAAATTTGAAATGAAAAGGTAGCTGAGATGGGATGATGGAACTTCATAATGCAAGGAGTTACCATGTTCTTACTTAGGAATTTGCCTTGGACCCCTATAACCTTTCGGGATCTCTGTGAAAATAATGACTCTGCACTAGCTGATTTCAGTGCAATGTTGGGACTGTCGCTGAGTATTTATCCAATAATAGCACACTGACTATTGCTATTGAATATTGCTATTTAACTTGCTATAGGTTGGGGTTATTGCATCTGATGTCACAGCCAACTTCAACATTGACATTGGAGATGTCATATTTTTCCCTGTTGGAAGCCAACATTATATCAAGAGCGTATGTGATGAGGATTTATTTTTGATTCTAGCCTACAGTACAGGCAACCAGGTGAGAATCCGTATGGACGGGGAGTAAAAAATGTTCAACTGTGCACAAGCCTATGCTTTTTTTATGGATGTAAGCCTTATACTTTGGTGTACACCTCTCAAAAGAAATTCTAAGACTATCTGAAGTGCACTGACAGTGAAAATTCTCTTCTGGGGTGCATGTCGACGAGTAACACCTACTAAAACTGTACTTGCGAACAGGAGGTGGGGAAGACAAGGGAAAGGTCTGTGGTAGGGAACGGTGTGCTTCTGCGTGTGTGCTTGTAGGTATGTGTGTGGAAGAGGGAGAGGGATGGAATTCAGATCATGCTTGTGCGTGATGTGCTATTGGTGTTTAAGAGACAGAGCTTGTCAGTGGGTGGACTGGACAGGCCGTGGCTCCTCACAAGCCCAGGGACCGCAAAAGGGGAGAGGTCTTCACAAGCCTCGAACAGGTCTACATGCTAGCAGCCAGAGCAAGGATATATTAAGCTGAGACTGTATGTACCTGGTGATATGTACCTGGCTTATAATGAGTTACTTATATATTTTTATATTCATTCATATTCATGTTGTATTTGATATGCACTTCAATATTCCATATTATTAATCTTGTAAAAAAAAAAAAAACAAGTCATTGTGATTATTCTTAGAATATTGTGTTTTTCTTTATAGCTGGAAACTCTTCGTATGAATGACTACTTCCATGCAACAGCAGATCATATCCTTGCTCAGCTTTTTTTCAAGGAACAGAATGAGTTTAAAAAGATCCTACAGCCTTCTAAATAACTGGGCAAATAACCTATCTTAGCGTTTAATCACTCCAAGTATTTTTCAAAATTGCCGTATTTCTAGCAGTACTTCTTGGTACCTTTCCTGCTATTTATCCAGAGATGTTCAGAAAACAGAAGAATTTCGGGTCATTACTTTTTATAAAAAGGTTTTTCTATTTGTATTTTTAACTTGTTTTATTTATAGTGCAATGTAATTTTATTGTATATAAAAGTAACTTCTACCACTGCAATTGCCTTTTGCTCTGTATATTATCCATTATCCCACTTTATCTCTTCCCTCACAGTACTGAAGTTTACATTGGTTTTCTGTACTGTTGACAGCACTCTATCTAGTGGTGTATATGCATAAATACAGCGTGTTTACATCACTCCGTCTCTCGCCTGAAGCCAGGTGTTGTTATAAGCACTGCATCTAATTTGGGTTGCAGGAATGAGCTCTTCATACATTCATGTTGTATTCACTTTCCCTCCCCAAACTGCAACCCCTTCAGTGAGGCACTGTATAAGAATTTAAGACAAGTAGCTTCTTATTATGTTTTTGCCACTAAACTGCCATCTGATTTTGAGCAAAATATTTGAGGCCGGATTCATAACAGAATGTAGACTCAGTAGCAGCTACGCTGTGTGCTGCGTGCCGATGCTCCCTCTGCAAAAGATGGGGAGCGTTTGGCCCCAAAGAATTGGGCTAGAAAGAAGCAAAGATAATTTGACAGACTGACATCTATGCCATTTTTTTGTGACCTTCAAGTTCCATTTCACTAGGTAATTATACCCAAGAGAATGGCTACAGCAGGGAGGCACAGAGATATTTTTCCATTTTCCGTGGATTAAGGCGTTTTTTCAGGGAAATGATCTCTGTCTTGGGAAAAACCTACTCGGGTCACATGGTTTAATTAAATCAGGGTCAAAGTGGTTTACTGATTTATTATCAACACAGAAGAAACCAGGATTCAGTGAAATATGCAGTCGGGATCAATTTCAGCAGTACCACAGATAAACCACAATCCTAGCCACTTACAAAATGTTCGTGAACACCTACAAACTTCTGAACACTCCTCTGTAACTAATCCCAGGAAGTTTTATTCATGCGCATCCACAGACGCAGTTGCTGTACACCCTCTGTCTGTCCTGGGCAGTGTGGGTCACAAGCAGCCCCCCTCCTGGGACAGGGGGTTCCCCTGTGTACACACACCACCAGTTGTAGGTCCTACAGCTTTGTGTGTACCCACGCAAACACCCTTTCAGACAGTTTTGGGTATTCCCCTTGCAGACAGTGTTACACTCCCGTTCCTGTCCCATCACCTGGGGTTGTCCAGGCCACTTTGCCAAGAGGAAGGGCTGCGCGGGCCCCCCCACAAACCTCTTTCCCAGTTACAATGCAAAGGGGACATCTCTGTATCCCAGCTGAGTGTGTTGACAGTATAATAAGCTCTGCCTCCTCCTTGCCAAAATTTTGTGAAACCCAACTGAGGGTTTATTCCCTGGACTGGACCACGCGGACAAGAGAGGAGAGGGAACGCCCAAACTATGGATCCTGATGGGGTAAAGCACAGAGCTGTTCACTGCCTTCAAGAAAAGATGGTTGCATGCATACCCAGGAGTAGAAATTTCGGCATCATGTAATTAACCTACGGCTCAGTGGTGGTTTTAACAATCGAGGGTTTTGAAGGGAAAAAGCAATAGTTAAATGTCTGAAATGGAAGTTAGACATAAACATCCCGTTACAGGCCTAACCCAGAATTCAGCTGCAATTTCTAGGCCTAGAAACTACAGAATTGGACCTAGAAGTCAGGGGTCCCGCAAGCAGCAGTTCTCCTGTGCCACATCCCTGCCAGTCACCACAGCCTGGCCAAGCCCTGACACCAGCCCCGGAGGGCAGTGTACCAGGGCTGGACTTCACTCCGCAAGCACCATGTTTTGTACCACAGCCCCTGCCAGGAGGGGAGGTCCTGGCTGGTGATTAGAGCATTAAGTGCTTCAAGGTGTTAGCAAGGTAATAGGCTCTGTTCATCAGGAAAATTTTATTCAGGTGCTGGTAATTGGCCCAGGGCTCTGATTTGAAACAGTTCACCCTAAAAAGGAGGGATTTGAGCCTGGGTGCTTGTTTCTTAGCTGAGACCCTTCTCAGGAGATCCAGCTGTACTCCCCAGGCAGAGGGGCTGCTCTTCCAGGTAGGAGAGAAAATGCAGCTTATTAAGGAACAGTGATGTGTTTTTGTTGTATGGTTTTGTTCTACTGTTGTTCTTTCCTTGTGTGGAGAATAACAGATTGAAAAGAAGAAAAGGGTCTCTTCCTGTAGTAGCTGTGGTGTTTGTTGTCTTCTGTCCACCTGTGTGCTATGGTCCCAAGGCAGCATGTTTAGAGACCCCTTACAGGTACTCACCAGCTCATCTTGGTGCTTGTTTCAGTCCATGCTCCCAGTTGGGTGCTCCTAGGGCCTGGTTTGACCTGTGGGTTGCTATAGGAGAAGCTTGTCTTGGCCTTCTGCTGTGCCTTGTTTTTACCTGCTGCTTTTTAATACATGTTTTATTTGACTTTAAGCTGCTCTTTAAAACACACTTTCAGAGATTTGGGCTCTCTACTCATTTGGATGCTGTTATTGCTGGTGTAGAGCAGGACTGTGACTACCAGTAAGAGACAGCAATTATGTTACTTTTGAAAAAGCTATAGATGTTGAAAGCCCTTATCTTCTAATTTGGCTTTGCAAGCTGATCTTTATGAATCTGCAAATACTGAGAAGTGTGAAATCGGTGTGTGTGTGCTACAGAAGCCAACTGGTGGAAATGTTTATGTAGAACCCTATCAACTTATTTAACCCTGTTAATGGCCTTGCTAAGACTTGCAAGCAGTGGCGTTCAGGGGTCAGCACTTCTGTGGGTATGTTTCTGGAGCCCTGTGGGAAATTTGGCCCTATCAGTCTATTCTCACTGGGCTATAAAAGTCATGCTCTGTCTCTTCTGCTTTACAGCAGCCAGGCTCAGGGTGCTGCTCTCTGGAGAAGCTCCTGGAGCGACTGTGAAGGGAAACACATTGCTGTCATTTATCATGCCATAATGAAATGATCATTGCCTTGTGCGCTCAAATCAGTTGGTTTAATAGCCTGTGAAATGCATTTTCCGGAAGTGATTACTACCCAGTCAGCTGCTGTAACCATACCCTTGTGTTTTGTAAGCAGGCTGGCATTTATGAAGGGTGGGTGTTTTGTTTGTTTAGGCTTTTTTTAACTAAACAATTAGCATGTTCTTAGACTTATTTTTGATTTTGGTTAAAGTTTTGGTCTATTAATTGCAGACCAGTTTTCCAGTTCAGTGAAGTGCTTGTCACTTAACTGTAAGCAGGTGTACTGGTGGGTTAACTTTGTCTGTTTTATAGATGTGCTGATTTTAATGCTTCTTTGATGCCCATGAGTAACGATGACCCAGCTGTTCTTTCAATAGGTTCTTTAGCTGCCTTTGATCGTTATTCAGTGTACTGGTCCCTACCAGAACAGGGATGTTTGTGTGTAAGAGTCACTCTTTGACTGGAGTTAAGGCCCAAAGTAAAAGCTTTTTTCTGTGTGACTCCAGTCAACCATTTGATGGCTGCAATTAGTCTTTGTGTTGTCATTGATTGGGATTTAATATCCAGCTGTGTTTCTTGTCCTGCCTCTTGGAATCGGAACCCAAACAAATGGCCAGATGGCCTGTGTCGGGTCTCTGTTTTTGTGTAAGTTGCCCAAATCGGTGAATGTTCATTAACTTTGGTGAGCCAAGAGCCTTACCTAAAGACCTGACAAAGACAACAAAAAAGGATCTGGAGGCTTTCTACTTCAGCCCTGCATCGAGAGCTTGAAGCTGCTGCCTGCACAATATTCGAAATGCCAAGTGCAAGGTGGGCTGCGACTTCCTGCGAGGAAGCAGCGCAGTGAGCTGTGGAGGTACGTGCACGCTGTTACGGGGGAGCTCTGTCGGACACAACATACCACCCTTGCTGTGTCCTGTACTGTGTTGACCAGCTGTCTGCACTATAATTTTGGGGCATTATTCCAGGTCATTAATATCACTGTTCTGCAAATGCAGTTTGCCCAGTAAAACTGATATATTCAATGAGTGGTGAAATATGCTGTCCTCTTTTGTTTTCCCTTGATTATAAATTAATTAGAGGATGGACCAAAGCAGTTTTAATCTTTCCTAATGCTGCCAGTCTGGGATGACAGACTAAGATGTAGTGTGGTCTTGTTGCTACATGTGAGAGACTCATCTCAAGACTCTCTTAATCCTCAACCCTCTATTTCCTTGGAGGAACTATCAGTCAGGTATTGTGCAAAAAGCTTTTCCAGCCATGGTGATGACAAGCTCTTTTAGCTGATGTGGAAGAGATGGACTCGAAACACATCTAACCATCTGTGGTGAGTTTGGTCAAAGCAGATCAGACCAAACTTCTCAGCTCCGCTCCACGAGGATGGAAAGGTTGAGTGCTGTTGGAGTCACTGCTGTTCGCAAGACTGTTTCTAATACAGATAGCTTCTCACATTGATTCAGTTCTGCTTTCCTGTTTCTTTTATCTCTAAAACCATCATTTTTATGTTCTTAATAAGGTGACACGGAAAGGCCTTGTGGTTGTGTGTGTGGTGTAAGGTGGTTTTTCTTCTGTGTGTGTATTCTTGCTCAGCTGGCAGAACCATCCATTTTAATTCTAATTCCAGCTAATAAAAATATAGTATTATCTAACTCCTGTCTGAGACTTGGGATCTCAGGCTGACTATGTGCAATGCACATCCATCCTAAATGTCCCTGACTTTGCAAGTTCAAAACGTGGGGAAAACTCTCAATTGACATGTGAATGGAAACTTGAACTGTCACTTTCTCCAAATACAACTATACTGAGGAAGTGTGATTCACTTGAACCTGGAGGTGTTATTCAACGCAACGATAAGTCCATCCCTGGGGGTTCTCTTGGAAATAACTGGGGTAAAACAGAACAAGCCTTAGTTAAAGAATAAAGCTGTGTTGCCCCTTGTGAGAAATATGAATTATGGCAGATAATACGCCTATATAGCTTCCAAGTGAAGAAATATTAAATGGAAGAGACCTCAGCATGTTTGGGTAATTATAATCAGAAGCAGTAATAAAATGGGTGGGATGCTATCAAAGTATTAATTAATGAAATGTCCCATGGGGTGTATTCACAGTGGATGATTTCTTCGGGGGTTTGTACCACACGTTCAAAAGAAGTGTGCAGTGTTTCCCAGCGGGTGAATTTCAGCTTCGCGTTGGGGAAGCGAGGTGATATCAGAAAAGCTAAAAGACACTTTATATGGCTTTTAGGCCAAATTATGGGGGGAGCCAGGGCTCAACAGAGGCTCCTGCAGATCCTGCTGCTGGCCGCACCTGAGCGCGTTAATGCGAGTGCATGCAAACGCACCCCGCTGGTGTCACCTGGGGCTGCACAGGCGCCTCGGCTCGCAGGGAAGGACTCGCGTGGGCGCTCGGCTCCTGCTCGAGCACGTCCCCGAGCTGAGACCTGCAGGACTGTTTCTCAGCCATGAGAAACTGCAGAGCTTAACCAGGAAGAACTTAGCGTTTAATGAATAGGAGGCTCAAACCCAGCTTTGCCTTTTTTTGTTGGCTGAAGAGGGATTCTTCTCGCCCCCTGCCTATCATCTCCTTGCCGCCCCGACGCAATATGTGCTGCTACCTCGGGGCAGGGCTGCGGGTTGGAAAGCAAAGAGAACCAGGGCGTCTTTGTGTTCCCAGAGGGTGTTTTTTTTGTTTTGTTGAGGCTTTATTAGCAGAGAAAGTGGAAATTCCCTCTAAGAGTGAAAGGCAGTAAACTTCAGCGGTTTGTTGGTCCTTCAGCCTGGAGTTCATCCAGAGGACGCCGAGGGCGTTTCAGAAAGGCGTTTTATGAGGCCGGGCTGCTTCACTGCCGAGGTTTTGAACAGGATAATTTGCAGAGTTGCTGGGTCCCTTGTGCGTTTGGAGACGTTTGCACGGCTGTTGTGTCCCGAGTGACGGCCTAACCACCGAAAAGACGTGGGAATGAATGAATCCATGCTGGACGTCCTGGCTTCTGCGGCAGCGAGCCTGTGCAGCTCAGCAGAGCCGTGAGCGCCGACTGGCAAAGGGCGAACGACAACCGGAGGGAAGTTCTGGGGGTGACGCTGGCTGAAGACGTTCCTGGTGCCTCGCTTAGGTTAGCAGAACATACTGCTCGCTCCTGACGGCGCAGCAGGAAGCCAGGTTGGCCCTGGTGGGACCCGGGGGCTGCTCCCACCACCTCCCCCAGCCCTGCAAAAGGATCGGTAGGTTCAGTGTGTCCAAGCAAAGCAGCTGAAGAGCAAAACGGGCAAAAGCACCTTTTTTGCAGGTCTGATTGAGGTGGCGAGTCCAACAGACGAGTACTGCTCGGCCTGTCGTTGGCTGCGTGAAGGGAGATGGAAAAGGCCCTCCGAAGAGAATTGGAACCACCAAGTTAATCCAAAATTTTTAAGAATGAGTGGAAAGCGAAGCACTGAAAGTGCCTCAGATGTCATTCTTGAGCAATTCTATTGCTCACCAGAGCAAACGCAGAGAGCTTTGAACTGCTTCCTTGTCCGTCCGGGGCATGTGCAACCTGCTCCGGAAAGGTCATCCCGGGGACAGCGGGTTCCTAGCAAGAGCACTTCACGAGCAGCACCATCCCACCGTGATGCAGGACAGTTTCCTGAATGCTTCAGCTGTTGAGGGGAAATTCCCTCTCTTTAGTTGAAACCTTTCTTCCTTCCTTCCTCTGAAAGTGTGTGTAGGGAGTTGGGGGTCTTGTTGTGCTTCTTGCTCTCTGGCCTGAACTTTGCTTGTGCAAAGCCTCCTGCTCGGCTCTGGAGGTCGTTGGCAGCCCATGTAAGCGTGTTGTGCAGGATCGAGTCCGTTTAGCGGAATGCCCAAGTTTGATGGGGAAAAGGCCAAATCCGGCACTGCTGTAATGAGGCGCTAATCTGGCTGGATCCGAGGAAGCGGCATTGAGTGCGGCGTTGGTGCTCTGAGCCCTGGGGGTGCGTCCCGCTGCCTGTGGCCAGCTCCAGCTAATCTCACCCCATCCCCGAGGACAGGAGCGTTTCACTCTTCCCTATTCTGGTACAATGCATCAGGGCCATTGAATCATGCACTTCTAAATTTCTTCTATTTTGTTTATACTTATGTATTTTTTTAAAAATAAAAGGCAGTAAATGCTCAAAGAATAACTAGATACAGAACTTTTGTGCTATACACAATGCATTTACTGCAAGTCAAGTCTCCAGGTTTTTTTAATGTACTAAACTGTATTTAATGGCAAAAATGCATAGTACAGCTAAAACCCCAAGTGCCCTTTTTGCAGGGCCAGAGCCCCCACTCTGCCCTGACATTTCCTTGACCTGAGCAGGGATGTACCTGTGCCGCGGGTGCTGCCGTACGGGGTGGCCATGCTTGTGGCCTGTGGTTCCCCTCTCATTGAGAGGCTCCCTTGGGCAGGGTGCCTAATGGGGCATTAAGCCAGCTTTTATAGCATAATAATACTTTTGAAAGCAGTTGCCATTTAAAAAAAAAAAACCACACACACACTTTAAGCATTCAATAAAACACTCTATGGCTTTTTTTCTGCCTCCTCCTGCTCAGAGGCATGCACTTGAGCTTGAAGTTGCTTACACTTTTCTAGGCCTGGCCCTGTGTATTATGCATGGTGCTTAAATAAAACCACATACGTTTTACAACCTGGCGAGCGTGGTTTCCTTGTACAGAATATTTGCATGGCGTTGCAGACAAAGAAGGATTAGCGCAGATTACGGCCCAGAATTGCAGACGTGGCCCAGCTACGCGGGTCTCGTGTCTCACCGTCCTGCTCGCCGGGAGCGTTTTACCAGTCATGCGAGAACCCCGAAACTTTCACAGGCGTTACTCCTTCAGACCAGCTAAGGGACTGAGTGGTGAGCTGCAGCTGCTTTAGTGGGAGAAGAAATTCAGGAAGTGCCTCTTGACCAGGGGCAGCCCTTCCCCGGGGCATGGCGGGGTCTGCTCCCACCGGGAGCCCCTAAACCTCCCTCATGGCAATGGGGACAAGCACGGGCAGCAGGACGCAACGGAGGCAAATAGTAACAATTCATTGCCATGTGTATTTAAAAAAAAAAAAAGAAATCCATTGAAACTTGGGCTTTACTAATTCTTAAGCAAGTTTTGGAGATCTCGTGCTTTTGTGTGTGTACCCAGCAGCCCTCAGCACTGCTTGTACCCACTGTTCCCAGGCTTGCAGAGAAGGGTGCTCGGCACCTCAGACTGAGCACAAAGGGAGTAACAAGGTTCCTTTGAAGGAAATGCACTTTTTTCCCACTATTTTCCAATGATTAACAAATAAATAGTGTCATCGTGTTCATATTACCTTGCTAATGAATAACCTATACAGTCCTTCTTGCTGTACAGTGCTGTTCTGCTGATCTTGCATCGTGTTATATGCCTCTACGCGCACATCTACCGCAGCATTTTCTGTTGAGATCTCCACCAGCTTAAAAAGCTTCAAGCCTGTTGACAATTCAGGTAGGATCTCAAGGGGACTTGATGCAGGATTATTTATTAAACTTGCTTAGAAAAATCTCAGTCCTGCACCTTTTTTCTCATGTGAACGAGTCATTATGGCACAGGTGAGCTTTATGGAGCCCAGGAGACAAAAGGCAATTTCCTGGGCTTTGTTGTGTGTTCTGATTGCAATCACGTTTGAAATGTCTAGATATTTTATCTTTATCTAACAATGCAAATATAAGCAAACGGAAAATCTAACCCACGCCTAAATCCCAAATAGCCCTCACAGGATTAAGTATTACTGGTTTGATTATATCCTTTGAAGGAAAGCCAATATTTGCTACTTTTGAGTTAGTTCTTGATGACTGCACTGCTGGAAGCAGTTGGCTTAGTTTTTACATTCTGATCTTACTAACCGTAAGGGTTGCAAATCTCTTCAGGACCCAAAGTTACCCACTGTGTCAGGAGGGACCTTCTTAACACCCTCTCAAAGGTATAGGCCAGGGCAGGTAGGTCCTTGGTGGATTAGCTAGTTTGGACAAACAGGAAGAGTTCAGGATACATGAAGACAGTACATTGCTCATCCCCAAATTTGGAAGTAATGGGGATCTAGTAGGGAGAATAACGGGCGTTTCTGCACTGAGAGCAGTTGGTGGTTTCTAGGGACCAACATCCATCCCTCTGGGTTACTTCTATAGGGCCAGTGTTGACATATTGAGAAGAGGTTTACGCAGCTGGTGGCCGCAGAGGGACTTCCTGCAGCGGGCAGGGGGGAGCGGTGCGAGCCGACTTCAGGGAGCCCTCGTCCCACCTCATGGCATGGAGAGAGCTGCACCCTGGTGAGCACCTACTTAGGCCTGAGACTGGTGGGTGGCGCGTTGGTCGAAGTCAGCAGCTGGTCCAGGAGCACCCAGGTAACTCCCACCTGGTCTGACCCTCTGGGGAAAAGGAGAAATTCGAGTGGCTCCGGGTTTCTGCCAAGTGTTGCTTCCTCGCAGCACTTGCAAACAGGAGCCGGGGTGGGCTGCCATGTCCTGCACCTGGACAGACAGATGGACAGTTCCTGCAAGCCAGTGTGCACGCGCTCGCGCTCCACTCTCAATGGAGGATAAACGGTGTGAACGTTTTCATGTTGAAGGGGAGATGTCCTTCTCTCCTTAAATGCTGCAATAAAAAACAGGCTGGGCAGCACCCGCTCTTTGCGCAGCAATGTTTGCAGTCTTTTTGGACTCATGTGGAAGCAAACATAACTAAGCATAGACTTGCACAGGAGCCAAAATGTGGTTTTAGTTTGGGAGTTACCACGGATTTCCCTGCTTTCATGGCAGCAACCCTGCGCCTGCCATGGAGCTGTTGCACCGTGGACAGGTTTGTGATGCTAGTGGCGCTTGACAGGCCCAGGAAAGGGTGTCTTTTTTCTTTAACTAACAAATGAAGTGTGCATTTATTCCTTTTTGCTTAGTTGCTATTGTTGATTGCTTTCACTTCTAAAAGCCGCCCAAAGGCGAGGTTTGGGTGGTAGACACAGTCGCTGGGTGACACCTAGAGGAAAGCTGGAGATATCACCCCTTCCAGGAGGCACTGGGCAGTTACAAAGAGCTGACTGCTTTTCAAGCTTGCCTAGATCAAAGGAGATCGGCCAGCTCCTGCCTGAAACTCTGCAGCTCCCGGAGCCGATCCTCCACTGCAGCGGAGGGCCGGCAGGGTCCGGGCTATCAGATCAGAAAGTGGAAGCTACCCAACTGGCGAAGGCTGCAGGCCCCAAGAGGAAGGCTCCTGCTCCACCAGAAAATTCACCACTTGTTACTCATAATGAAGATGGCTGGATGAATTCCCACATCTGGCTGCCCCAGGCTCCTACGTGACTACTCCAGTGCAAACAGGATCCCTCGCTCCTGTCACTGTGTGTGAAACCTGCCCTAACTTCCCTACAGATGTCCCCTGTGCTGGCATCTCCAGCTGCAGGAGCAGTCTCTACTGATGTCTCACAGGTGTCTTGTCTACGTAGAGGTGGTTAATTCTGCAGCAGGAACCGTTCAAAGGAGTTTCTGGGATGGCCACATCCTCCACCCAGGAAGGGCTTCCCAAAGCGCACAGACTGGGAGAGCGCATGGAGAGACCTAAGCAAAGCAGGAGATGTCACGGGGAATCATGAGGACCATTCAGAATCCCCCCTGGAGAGCTCTGGTGACAATTAGTCAAATGCTTTGCTGTGCTGGTGGCCAGGAGCTCAGTCAGTGACCCGGTCCACACTCTGGGACCAGCCCTCATCTCAGGGCTGCAGAGACATGCTGGAGAGCTCCAGGGCCACCTGGGCAAGTCGTGACTTCAGTGCCCTGGGTGCCCCATGGGACCTAGCTGCACCGCAGCTGCAGCGAGGGCACCAAGGGGACCTTCTCCCTGAGAGCCTCCTGGTGAGGCCAATCCCACCACACAGCCACAGCCTGGCTCTTGGAGTTAAGAAGTTCCTAACCCCACTGCTGTGTCCTGAAAACGGCTGCATGTCTGCCGGCCCTCGTGCCATCTGCCTCTCACCCACAACTGTTGTATTTCTTTTGGAGGACTTTCTTGCTGTGTCTCACAAGCCATAAGCATCCCGTTTTGCAAGCCACCTTGCCACCTGACTTCTGGTTCAATCAGCAATTTTGCTTTTAGCGGCTTCAGAAAGGGGGTTTACACCCGCCCCTGCACCCCTCATGCTTCCCACCTCCCCAGCGGCACAGTCGATGCCTCCTGATGGTGGCGGTGGCATGCCCACAGGCGGTCTGCTTTTATGAAAAGCATAATTTCATAGCAGGCTGGTTGCTTAAGGGCTTTAGGTCCTAACCAGTAAGCGAACTGGATGGAGCTGGGGGTCTCCCGAATCTTTGAAAAGCAGCATGATGTCGTCTTGGCTCCCATGAGCTCATCCAGGCACCTGTCCTGTCCTGGTGCCATGTCCCGTCTTTCACTTCTGTCCTCTTCTCTTGCTTTGACCCCTCATTATTTACTTATATGTTTTGTACTTTTTCTGTCTCTGTGTGCTGTCGACGGCCTCTGTTTGCTGCCGGGAGCAAGCGATACCTGCCCAGGGCACCAGGCCTCGGGAGCCCGCGCGCTGCCAAAGAGGGAGGTCAGCTCGCCCCTAATGTGGAAAAAGAGGGGCTCCCCCAAAACAGCTCTGTCAGGAGGGAGGCGGTGACATGACATCCCACAGCAAGGGCCTGTGTATGTCCTACCAAGAAACTCGTTGGCCCATCAGAGAGGCACAGAAAAAATCCACAGCATGGTTATGGGAGAGAGGCAACCGTAACCCCCTGGAGACCCCCGTGAAGCTCTTGGTCCTGGCAGACGTTGCCTGGGATGGAGCTCCAGGACCTGTCGGTGCCAGCGTGGAGCCGCAGCTGCCCGTGCTTGGACGCAGAGGAGCAGGGAGCTCATGCTGACTCGCTCCTCGCCAGGAAGCAGAGCGGTTGAGGCCGCCGGGGTAAGTGTCTGAGCGACGCGTTCGGATCAGGCAGCCAAAGCACACTCCCTATGGGATTTGAGCTGTTGGCGGAGACGTCTGGGGACTTGGTTCTTGAGAAGAAGGTAATTTAGGATAGAAAATGAGAAACTTCAGTTGAAAATTGAGCATTTCCCTTTAGAAATGCCAGCTCTGTATCTTAGGGATGTCGCTTTGTTTCGTGCGTTACCTCTTCCGCGCTTCCATGGGGCTGAACCCGGGGAAGAGCCGAGCGAGGGCCTGGAGGTGCCTGCAGGGGCCCCAGGAGATAATCTTTGGCTCAGATGTTTAACAGAAGAGGTTACAATAGCAAGCCAAAGCAGATGCTCTTTTGCAGATACGATTTGCAACCAGATAATGGTTTAAGAGCTTCTTGACGGCCCTTTGTGAAGGGCCTCCAAAGACCTATGTTTTGGTTTGCATAGAGTCCCTACTGTCACTGCCTGTAATTTAGGTACCTGATGGGAAAGATGAATTTTAACTAGAGAGCAGTATATACCAGAAGCTTTTGCAATCCCCCTTTGCAGCTAGGATTCGAACGTTACAAACCTAGCCCATCCGTATTGCTTGCTGAAGCTGTATTTTACTGCCACTTGTTGATCAGATTATTCTGCAAGTGACTGATAGCACCAGGATTCTCTTTTAGGAACAACTCTGAGCTGTTGTAGTTTGATGTCAAGGTAGTCACGGGAGCGGGGCAGGGTAGTCTCAGTGCAAAAAGCGTGAGTCGTGCCTCTGCCGCTGGGGGCCAGTGCTCACCACGTGCCAGGGGGCCTTTCTCCTCCCTGGCATAGGGGCTGGATGGGGTCATAAGCAAGCAAGCTGCAGTATGAAATGGAATATTTTTCATTCCTACTGAGTGGCTGTTTGCAGCCAGGGACCTCTCCTTTTGTATTTTAAGTGGGTTTAGCAACGGTCATCAGCCAAGACAGCATCACGTGTTAGGACGCTACAAATGACCGTAATGCTCACTAGCAAAACAGGACTAGTGCATTTTATTTGTTTTGCTTGATAATTGTGTATTTTAAATGGAAGGTCACCTCCAAATCAAAGGCTGATTAAAAGAGGAGCAGTATTGAGAAATGCAAGAGTCCCATCCCGCCGGCCGGGGGCTGGCACAGGCTCTATGCAAAAAACCCAGGCTGCCTTTTAGCAGGGAACACTGTGGTGCTTTCATTTAGTTGGGCTTGACTACTGATGGCCTAGTTTAGTTTTACCTTCTGGTTTTCTATCCTTCCCTTTCTGCACCGTCGAGACACTGGTTCCCATCTCCTCTCTCAGCCCTTCAGCTCTGCCCCCTACTTGAGCTCACTTCCCTCTCTCCTATGTGCATACGGTGTCGCGTTGGTTTCCCCCCACGTTTGGGGCAGTCTCACACTACGTATGTGCCACGTACTGTTACTCTCCTTCTCCAGGTCCCTAAAAAAGAGAAGTATTTCTTCCCATACAGGCAACAACTGATCGCTTCAACAGCACCCTAAGTCCTTCTAATGAATCCCAGGGGGTCACAAATTTGGCTTTCACGCCCCAATTCTGTGTTGCATCTGGCTCCCATGAAAGATACAGCTCAAGTGCTCTTTATTTAAAAGATAGAGCTGTTTGCACCCACACAAAGTGCTCGTTGCAAGCAGCAACAGATTCTTGCAATCAGGTTAAAAACCCAGGCCCAGGACATTCTCCATGAAGCATTCACTTTTTGAGAAGTACTGGTCCTACCAGCTGAATACCGCCCTACAATAATGGAGTGCAGAAACCTTTCCAAAACCTTGGCATGGTGACAAATCACTTGATTTGACTATTTGTAAAGGTGCCCCCCCACATGCATTAATTTTTCCTTTTTTTCTTCCTGCCTTCGTGGCTTTTTGCTTGATGCGGAAGGTGACTAAGCTCCTTGGAGGTGACTGAGCATACAGCAGCATTGCTCAGCACAGTTTGACTATATCAGGAAGTAGAGATTCATTCACCAAGATTTTGTGGTCTCAGCAGTCACCACCCACCTAGCAGCTCAGTGATGCGTCTATGAAGTGCCAGAAACACCTTCACGACTGCACGAGGTATTACATGAACAGAACCTATGCATCATGTTTAAATGCCTCTCGTACAGGAAGCACATCTGTAATCCAGGCGCTCCTGTGGATCTGAGATCCTTTGCAGGTTTTCCTTGGGCAGTTTCTCAGTGACTTCGGTGGGAAATAGGGAAAGCAGATTTTAGCTTAGCATTTCAAAAAACCTGACTTCCTGAAATCTTCTCCAGTTAAGAATACAGTGATGCCCAGCTGGGCCATGTGCTGCAGTAAATAAAAGCCAGCAAGCCTGCACTTTCTCCAATCTCTCAGCAAGTTTCTGCTTGAACTGCTTCACTATATTTACAACCCCACACCCCAAAACAGAGATGGACAACACAAAGAACAAGGATTTGAAGCAATATGCCATTGAACAGTAACTATAACAAAAAAATACAGGAAACCCAAGTCCTTATGTACAGCTGAGAGGCCACAGTAACCTCTCAAGGAAAAGAAAAACCTCTTCTCGAGCTTCTTGCACTCATTGGAGCAGTGGTTCATTACCTGGAGGATCTGGGGACCATAGGGCATCCTCCTCAGCAGGACGTCTCTGCTCTACACCCCTCTGCGAGAGGATTTCCACAGGCTCCTCACTTGCTGCCTTCAGGAGATGACGCACACCTCGGCTGGTCGGTTGTGGACTGCCCTTTTGGGGAATCTCCCCCTGTTTCAGCGGGGCTAACTTGCCCGACAGCTTTGTTCCTTGACTGATGTTGATGTGTTTGATTATAATTTAGATATTTTAACTACGTTTTACATCTGCATTACTACATAGCACCGAAGTGCCTGGTAGAAGTCCTTGCATAGGAAGATGACCATGCCAATAAAATAGCCAGTAGGTATAACAGCCCCTCTGGGCAAGGAGGAAAACCCCTCACACCTGCGGAATTATATCTGTCATGAAGCAAATTAAGGTCTCATTTTGGTGTTAGTGCATGGGAAAAATGGGGCAAGAGCTGCTTTTCTACCCTACCCCTGTGCCTCAGGCAGGGGAGCCAGGAGGTTGGAGGAGCTGCTCTGGGTGCAGCAACCAGCCAAGCTCTCCAGGCCCCTGTTGGAGACCTCCACAGCTCCTCCGTCTTCGTGGTGGAGTGCATGGAGACAGGCAGCCCCCAAAATGCCATTGCCTCCTCTGTGAGAGGCTTTGGATGCTCTCAGTAGCAGGTTGGCCAGAGGACTTTAAAGAGAAAACACTTTCATGCCTTATGCAGAACTTTGCTTAGTGCAGCTGCTGCTGTGGTGTGCCTTTGGGAAGCCCTTGGAGGCCCTGTGAGGGACGCTGCTAACTGCCCTGGTGATCCGTCAAGGCATAAATGAAAGCAGCATTTCTGTGTGAAACCACCTTTGGTTTTCTTTTTCCTTGATTTCAGTGAGATCCTTAAAATGCAGCAAGCTTAAATGAGCTGAAGTCTTTGACTCAGGTACATGTGAGATAAACCCGTTGTTCCACAAAATAGTATCACGGAGCAAAATGCTGGCACAGAACAATACTTTCCCCCGAAAAAAGGGAGCAGGAAAATGTTGAGCAGGTGACACAGTGGAAGAGTGCAGGGCCAGCTCTGTCCTGGTTTCAATTATAACGGCCACTGTTATTCCTGTCACAGCAGAAGTATTTCTATATAACATGCCATCCAGTGGTAAATCATCAGGACTCTCCAGCATTGCTCACAGTACGTAGGTCGGAGCCTTTCCAGAGCTGTCGTCCTCTCCAGGATCCCGGTGATTCGCAGCACGCTGAGCGCAGCCGACACTGCGCCAGTCCCGCAGCCCTGCACCGCCTGCGGCCCCCTTGCCCCCCCCCCAGAGCCATTTTCTGTATGCACAGAGAATGCAAATGTTCATGCATATGTCAGTTTACTGTTGACATATGCATATGTCATATGACTGTTAAAGTACCTGCAGGATATAAAGCTAAACCTACTGTTACTTCCTGTATACATATAGATTCGTGATTCTTTTTAGATATGTCATTGCAGGGTAAAACAGACTTCTCAAAAATGGAGATCTGTAAAGCTGGGTAGTACCTTGTATTACACCAGCAAATATAAGGGGGAAAGGACAGAGAAACTTCCCAGGACGCAGCCACGCTTCAGGTCTAAAGCAGAACAGCAGCTACAAGCTGTGCAGGGGCTGGGGCTGAAGGAGCCCGTAAATGGCATGGGTGAGCTGCTAACGGCATGGGTACACTCTTGGTGAAGACACCTCAGTGCCTGTGGGCTGCAGAGCAGCAAGTGTGATGCCAATTTGCAAAGAAGGTTTCGGGGGGTGTAGAACAGAAAAGCTTGGGAAACACAGCAGGTCAAATGTCCGCAAGAACCAAAGAGCTGATGAGCACCTTGGAAGGATGCTCAGGCCATCAAAAGCAGAACAGTGAGGGAGTCAGTGGGGCCACTTGCTAACGAAGGTATAAAAGGGGTGCCCAGGGTGATCATGACAGCGAAGCTCAGTGAATTCGTTGCATTGGCCTTCATTGCAGGAGCTGGTAGGGCAATTCCCACACCAAACCCGTTCTCTGTAGCTGGCAGAGCAGAAGACCTGGATCAATTCATGTAAAGAACCAGGAAATCTTAGGCCAAGGAGACAGGTTTGGTGTCTGGCAGGTGACTCTAGGAATGGATGGCATTCCCCCGAGTCTTGGGTTTTCCTGTGTGAACATGGAGGTTACTGCCTTGTCCAGCAGTTCTCCATGAGCGATATCTGCTGTGCCAGGGGCTGATGGCTGTCATCAGGAAAGGTGCCGAGAACAAAACTGAAAGGACCTCTTGCCCTGCTGTCCATCCCTGGAGTGCCGGTGTCTTGAGCCTGCAGTTCTGACACAGCTCCAGAAAGACCCGGTGGAGTCAGACGAGCAGAAGCCGCCTGGCAGGAGAGACCAAGAAGGCTGGGACTGTGGAGGGGGGAAACATGTCTGATGTTTGCAAAGTCATCAAACTAAAAACAGGGAGGACTTATTGATCCCAGTAGGAGATCTGTTTAAGATAGAGAAAAGACAGGTTTTCTTATCCATCAAAGAGTAAACTTCTGCGAGTTACTGGCACAGGAGGTTGTAGGGTCAGGTTATGGCACAGGTTCAAAAAGAGATTAGACAAACTCACCAACACCAAATAAACCCTGAAGGAGGGAGGCAGACACGTCCCCTCTGAGATCCTCAATCTAGCGGCTATCACTGCGCAGAAGCGTGAGGGGCTCGTGCTCTCCCTGAATAACGGCTCGCGAATAACTATGGTCAGAGATGGAATAGGGTGGGAGGGACCCGTGGTCTGGCCCAGCTTCCTGTCTTATCTGGGGAGCTAAAGGCCTGTAAGCCTGATGCCTGTGCTGGGTAAAGTAGTAGAAAATGAAATGATAACTTCTTTTTTTTTTTTTTTTTTTTTTTGCAGAAGGAAGTCTTCTGTTAAAACCTTTTGGAAATCTCTATGGGGATCAGAAGCAGGTGGATGAAGGGGAGTTAGCCAACATCCCAAGAAGGACCTGCAGAGTCCATCACAGTCTTCCATCCACGGCGTGTAAGTTGACTAAGCGCCTCTGACGTGAAAATGGTAACGGGTAAAAGGACAGGAAACGGAGGGTGGGAGTAAATGGCCAGTTCTCACAGTGGTAGGTGGTCACCACAAAACCACATCCTGCTCAGGAAGTGTGCTGAGCTGAAAAAGTTCACCGTTGAGAAAGTGCGAAGGAGAGAGAAGTCAAGGAGCTGGGTGGACTCTCTGGCTGGCCCAGTGCGGCTTTTCTTGCGTTCCTATGGGGGGAACAGTTCTCCTAAACGTGAATTTAAGGAGTTAGCCAGCTAGGCAAGGCGAGAGAAAAGGACAGGGAATACTGAAAGGGAGGAAGAAGGAGCTCCCAAGGTACTTCGCACATGTAGAATAAAAGTGATGGGGAGGAAAAGGAAACAAAGCTATTGCTCTTAGAGCAATAAAGGCTTGGAGGTCACATGCAGGAAAGACATGATGTGCCTAATAAAACTCCCAGGTAACTATCCAGCTAGCAGGAAAGCTGCAGCTTTGACAGGAAGTCCTTTTCTATGAACCACGATGTTGTCACGCATGGCATTGCTAAGCCTGGTTATGGAACTGGGATGCAAGGGAGGACTTTACTGGAAACAGAGCAAACGATGTTTTCTCAAGAGAAAATGGACTACGTGAGTAGAAAAGGAACGTCTTCTGTTTGCTAAAGCCTGGAGTAACAGAGAAATGGAAACAGAAACCTAAGAGTGGTTTCTAAACTACTTGGCATTATCTTTTTGAAAACAAGAGAGCAAAGAAAAGAACTCAAGGAGTGAATTTTTTTTTCTCACCTACAACTGGCCTGTGAGTAAGAGGGAAATCACAGGTTTGATTGATTATGCTTCCATAACTTACTATTTCTTAATTTTTTCAAGTCCAAATGCTAACTATACGTATACCTGTAAGAGCAAAATATTGGTGGGTAACAATCAGAGCAGAGTAATTTGTTGCCATTAAAAACTGGGGCTCTAGAGGGTAAGAGCTGAAGAGACTTTGCTGGAGAGTGACGTATTATAATGACTCGGATGGATTAATTCAGTCTATTTCTAGTGCCTTGGTGCGTGATGAATTAGTTGTGACCTCTGAGGAACGAGTTTTGGATATGGCATCCATGTGCCAGCGCCAGCATCCGTTCCTTGTACCACAGAGTGCAAAAAATCCCAGTGGAAGGGGAGCGAGAAAGCGGGCAGCTGCGTTGCACCGTGGTCACTTGTGCAATGACACTGGAGGTTAGGAAGATAGTACAAGAAATCTCAATTTATATTGAAGTCAGCTCCTCCTTTGCACTGGAAAAGGCAGGAATCTTGCAGAGAAGTGGAGCGCGAGCACATCAGCAGGGAGTAGCTCGAGCTCGCTCCAGCATGACGTATTAAGGTTGCACAAGAAATTTGTATTTTTGCATTTCCTGACATTTGACTGCTTGACGGGAAACTCGACTAATGAGGGTTTACCTGCGGGTTTTGTGTGCGCACGTAAGAAGCAGGCAACGCTGTCTTCTAGATTTCGGGCAAGCTTTGGTCTTCCTGGGTTAAATTCTGACTGAGAAAAAATTGTATTGACATGGGCAATTTTGAAAGTCTGGAACTCTGTTCCACGTTGGATCAAAAAGGAAATATTGAAATAGTAGTTTTCTTTCCAGAAACCCACTATTTTCCTGGTCGTTCTCATTTTTATAAGTATTAGATTTGAGGGTTTTTTTTTTTTCCACTGTCATTGCTTAAAAAACAACCAGAAACTGCCGCTGCGGGAGGCTGTGAAACTCTCCAGGCAGCGACGAATTGGGCTGCCCTCATCTCTGACGTAGCTCACCCAAATTTCAGGCAGATCTCTGAACGCATGAGTTGAATGTAAAACTCTGTTTAAGCAGAATCGTGGCCACGAGCCGGGCAGAGGCGTCTGCAGAGCGGCTTGGCCCAGGATGTGGGTGAGAGCCCGCGGGCCGGGGAGGTGCAGCGAGTCCTCCTGAGCTGCCCCGACACAGCCCTGAGGGAGCTGGGTAAAGACTGAAGTATCTGCATTTCCAGGTTAGTGTTTTGATCACGAAACCCTAGAAAAGGTGATTTGAAAAAATAACGTTAACGTGGCGTTTCCCTCCCTTCTGGCGAGAGACTCGTTTGCAGCTGCTTTTGAGTTATTTTCAGGTGTTTAAAACGTTGCTTGGACAAAACGCTCTTCGGAGCACAGGCCACCTGTCGCGTCTTAGGTCATGACGCATCCCACAGGTTTGCTTCCACTTTCTAAAGAGATTGCAGATATATTTTTAACAGGAGAACAATAAATGAAAGCAACCGTGTATTCTCGGATGCAAATACCCAAAGGCCGAGGTCCGGACGCCATAAATGAGGTCCTTGATGTTTTGAGTTTTTTCCCATCTGTGGGGAGCGAGGTGGAGCCGAGCACGGTGACACCAGGGACCCCAGCACCAGCCAGGGCTTTGCACCAGTCGTGCACCTCCAGGAGCCTTCGGCGCCGTCAGCTTGCAGCACAGCCCTCCGGAAAAGAAGCAGGCGCAAAGGGGAGCGAGCCTCGGTGCCATCCGCCTTTCTAAAAAAACACAAAAAAAACCTTCCTCGTGAGAAGTGGAAAGACCTCAAACAAAAACTTTGTCAGTCAGGGTCCAATAAAACCCCTTTGCGGGGCTGCAGCAGGAGAAGCAAACCTTTCCCAACGCTGCCTGGGCTCCGGTTCCTGCGGCCGGGGCGGCTCTCGGAGGAGGTGTTTCTTCTCCGCTATTGATAAGAATCATTTGATTTGCTCCCAGAAAAATTCAAGGCATATTACGACGCCGCACTTTGTAATTGTGTACTTGAAGGAAATCCCACTCCAGTATTTAAAAGTGGCCTATCTCAAAAGCCAGCAACTTGTTTTTTTTTTTTTTTTAAGGACTAAAACTCATGATCAAGCAGCAAATTCTCAGCAGAATCAACATAGTAATCTCATTCCCTGGTTTGCGACACACTCATCATGATTTCACTGGGGCAAGGTCTAAATAATAGTATTTTTTTGCATGAAGGAAGACAAAGCTAGATGTTCTCTGGGAAACTGTTAGTACTTACCCATTTGTCTTGACGGGACATTAGCCAATGAGTTAGATAGTAGTAACAAGAGTATGAGAGTGTGTGTGTATGTGTGTATATATACATATTTGTATCTTTAAGCCACATTTCAGTGGAGGGATGTATTGGGATATACGGACTTGAGACTCAGCAACTCTTTACTAGGTCTTCTCTTCGGCTAATAAAATAGCCAGGACCCTTCGGAGACAATACAAGGAGAGATCCCATCTTCTGCACTGTCTGCACCTCAAACCGTGTCTGCAAAACCGGAGGAGAAGTGTCCTGACCTGGATCCGGGTTTCATTGGTATCTTAATCCCTGTCCCTGTTACCTGGTAAGGATAAGCAGCCGGATTGTATCCGGGGAGGGGGTGCTTGGTTGAAAACGAAGTTTATGGTGCCTCCTGCTAGGCTGAAGGCCAACGCGTTGCTGCCCGGTGCACGGCGTACGCTTGGGCGTTTCGCTAAAAGTAAATAGGAAGAGGAACTGCGTTAAGTTTTGTACCCAACTGGAGGTCGGGAGGAGAGAAAGGACGGGGGGAAGGTTTGTGGTGGGGGGCCGGGGGACAGCCGGGGCTGTCCGCGTTGCAGGGGGGCCGTGCCGGGCTTGGGGCCGGCGCCGCAGGAGCTCTGCAAACGGAGCCAAGCGTCTCGCCCCGGCTCTTCGTTTGCAAATTATTCCTGCGCGCTGCAGCAGAAACCGGCGTTCGCAGGCGCCGAGCAGCTCCCGGGGCTTTTGCTCCACCTTCCCCGAGGTGCAGTAACGGAGCGGCTCACGCCGCGTGGCGGCAGTTTTGGCAGGCTGTACTGTGCTGCTTTATTTAGCCAGCTCTGCGTTTGCCTTTTCGGGGATCTGGCTTGCACCTATGAAATGTAACGAGTATGTCGGCTCTCGAACGAGGTCCCCCTAGTTGACGAAACTACTTTCTAAAGGCAATTTTTGATATTAGCTAATAGTTCTGCCAGTCACAAGTGCTACAAATTAAGTCTCAAAAGCTCTCCGTTCCCCTTTTTCATCAGGGCTCACGACGGTATCCAAAAGCAAGTCATTTGCCCTGACCGTAACTATTAAGGCGACTGAAATCTCCTTTCTGCCTCGTCTACCCAACCTTACGCACCCTGCGACCGTGCAAGCTGGCCCTGGTGGGGCTCCTCGGCGAAGCTAACGGCGGACGCAACCCGCCGCACGGCGGGCGTATGTACGGGAGAAACGTTAGAAACCACTTGGTTTCCTCTTCGTTGCGCTCTTTACAGACCGACCCGTTCAGGTCGTGGGGGTGAACTCGTGGCGAGCGTTGGCCACCCGCCGGTAAGCGCTGGGCATCGCTTGGTCTGGCCCGACGCAAGGTGCTAGCGCAGCCTCCCGGGCTGGATCTCTTTACCTACCGCCGAGAAAATACTAGTGAACAGATGCAAGTATTTTGGCACTTGGGAGAAATGGCATGTTTAGGATAATTGTGTTTTCGTAGGGTAGGTGAGCAAGCTGGCGAACTTCTTTTCCCATAGATCATTAAAGCGCTTTTTGGTAGGAGAGCAAAAGGAACCGGACGTTGCAGAATCTCCCAGTGAAATTAATGCAGAGGGTTTAAAAATTTTGCCCGTGAGTGCGTTGCTCAGCTGCAGGCTGTAGCAGCATCGGGATTTTATCAGCAGAGCCGGTTATCGCGAAAGGGCGGATGGAGCCGTTTTGGGCAGCGTAACCTCTCGGTGCGGGAGGCTAAAGGTGCGCGTACGTCTGGAGGTCGTGCGTGCCTGGAGGCTTCCTTCGGCTGGATGTACCAGCATCCAGTTATGAGCTTTCATTTCAGAGCTCTGCTTCATGCAATTGCATCCCGCAACGCTTTTTGTTCCTGCAAATTCACTTCTCCAGCACCTTTGGTGGCTTTCGAGAAACTTTTTAAGCACGGCGCCCACGCCGAGGTTCACCTCGCCGCTCGGAGCGGGGAAGGCGCTGCCGTGTCCGAGAGCAGGAGTCAGTTTTGAAATGGACCTTTGAGATAAGGTCACTTTTTCTGCTTTCTGTTTTTGCTTCCTTTTGCAGTCCCATCTGTAGCACTAGCTGGCTCGGTGCTTCCGATTCGGTCCAGGTGCCCTGGGCCGTCGCTGCAGAGCTCGCCCAGCGTGCTGCTGCGCGCAACCAGAACTTGGTGCTTTTGCAGCGTTCACGTTTTCTGTGCCGGCTTCTTACGCAGAGGCTGAGAAGATCACGCCCAGGAATGGTGGCTGCCTCACGTAACCGGTGCACGTGGCCATGCCAAGCGAACCGTGCCCCTAGGGAGCGGCGTGCGTCCCGAGGCGAGAGTGCCGGCGGAGCTGGTGGGATGCTCGTGGACGGGCATGTGGAGGGGCTCCTGGGTGGCTCCTGGATGGGTTCATAGATGGGCTCCTGGATAGCTACTGGATGGGCCCATGGATGGCTCCTGGACAGGCTCATGGATGTGTCTGTGGACAGGTTTGTCGATGGGTTCGTGGAGGGGTTCATGGACGGGCTCCTGGGTGGCTCCTGGCGGGCTTGGGGATGGCTCCAGGACAGGCTCGTGGATGTGTTTGTGGACAGGCTTGTCGATAGGCTCGTGGAGGGGTTCATGGGCAGGCTTTTGGGTGGCTTATGGGATGGGCTTGTGCAGGCCCTCATGAAACTCCACCACTGTGGGGGGAGGGACACTAGGAAAAAAAAAAGCGCAAAAACATGCGTTTTGGGGAGCGCATTCATTTCAGCAGTTGAAAATTAGAGTCTGTGTCCTTCATTGTCATGAGGATGTCTCTGTTTTCAAATGCTTTTGGTGCACAGCCAGAGGCAGCTCTTGGCTATGTTAGCGGAGGGTGTTATGAAGAGTGACACAATACTGTGACGTTATTCCCTTGCTTTAACCTCATTTACAATGGGTTAATTCCCATATTCTTCAGCTCTGTGCCGACTCCCCTCCCCAGCTCACTCTCCGTCCTTTTTATAGACGTGCACCTAGCTTTAAAGTGTGTTTTTAGAGCTGTTTATTAAGACGAACGAGCGTTTTAGCTCTGCGCAGTCGAGATTTCTGCAGAGTTCAGTGCTCTGCCCCTCACGTTGCTATTTGACCAGCAATATTTGTAATATTCTTTCATTCATCCATGTTGCACTGATTATTGGGTGACCGAATATTGCTTCACTCTGCTGCCTACTTTTTTCCATCTTGCTAACCGAAACAACTTGCACCTGGTTCTGCTCAGGAACTATTGGAGTAAATATGGGGAAAAAAATGCAGAACCCCCCCCCCCAGTAAGCTTCAGGTAAACCTCTGTCTATTAGGCTGCAGCAAACTGGAGGTGATGAAGCAGCAGGTGATGATGATGCTGTATTTTGCATCTGGCTGCACACGTCAGCAGACCGTCTTCGGCGTCGTGCTAATTACGCTCAGAAAACTTGTCAGCGAGGTTACGTCCCGAGGAGTCCTGGCCCGCTTCAGCAGCGGGAGCTGGTCCAACAAAAGCGCTCTGAAGCCGAGGGAGGACTAGGAGAGCGAGGGGAACGGTGCGCGGTTTCGCGGAAACGCTGCGAGGGGCGGGAGGCGCAAGGCCCTTGAGTTGGCGCATGAGAAGGAGAAGCGTGGAAGCCGTTTCAGGGGGAAGGAAGTGCAAACTGTGGAAATATTCCTCGAGCTAGCGGAGAAAAGCTGAACCGGGAGCAACAGCCAGAAACGACAGGCGGGCAAGTGAGAAAGGAGCTATCGCTATTTATTGCAGGAGGGCGGCTGGGAAACCTTTTGGAAAAACTGTCAAGGTCCTTAACACCTTTGGAAGGCGTTGGGTGGAAAGGATCGTCCTAAAAACTCTCCTTTCGTCAGGCAGAAGTTTGCACCGAGCGACAGGCTACCAGGGCGAAACGCTGCTAGCTGGGTGGCAGAGGTGATCGGGTTAGTAAACTCAGCAGGGTTTTTTTTCTGTCTTTTAAATCTGTCAATCTCCTTTTTTCTTTCTTTCTTTCTTTTTTTTTTTGCTTTGAGCAACAAGGCTCAGAAACATAAACTTTGATTCCTATTTCTACAAAGACTCCTTTACATCTGACGATAAGATAAGGTCAGAAAGGAGAAAAAAGGGATCCTGGATGCACTGATCATCAAGTGCTCAGTCTGTAGAGCAGTCAATAAATATTACTTTAAAGTCCCTTGAATTGAATTCTGCATTTTTCTCAAGGGAAAAAAAAGAAATGCCAGGGAGTTGATAGCAATCTTGTTTGAGAAGAGCAACCTGTGTTGGTCCTAGTACCCAGAAATACCGGCAGGGAGCCAGGCCCAGGCAGGAGGCTTGGACCAACGCAGTCAACAGGCTACATGTTGTTGCAGGGCCTTTGCACTAAATCCTTTAGTATTTCACCTCTGAGTTCAGTGGCAGCCAACTGCTCTTTAAATTCCTTCTGCGTTTCATGGCAGGAAAGGAAAACGCCTGGGCTGCGCTCAGCCTCGTGTTTATAGATGTTCCCTTAGAAAGGTCTGTGTGAGACCAACCTCGGAAAGCCAGAGACAATAAAGCTCAGATGAGAGAATACTCCCATTATTTTACTCCGAGTCCTCGCAGTGGTCATTGTCCCTTGCTGTCGGTGGTGACAAGTAGCAGTTATCCACCTCCTTCATTTTGAGCATGCGCCCTAATGGGTGGGGGCATTTTCCCACGCAAATGGACTTATCCGCAGCAGCAAGTGCCCGCCGAAGGGAATATTAGGCAACCCATAAGATTTCGCAGAGTAACTTCTGCCTTGTGAGATTAGACTTGATGTTACCCTGTCATTGATTTCCCCCCCCCCCCCCAGATATTCCTCTAACGCCTAGAAAACAGCAAAGGTAGGCTAAAAAAATTCTGTGGGATGCATTGCACTGAGATATCTAATTAGTCCTCGTAATTCTGCAGGTAAGGGGGAAATAATTATGCTCCTTTGATGTCTTGCATTGAAAAGAGGGGGAGGAAATTGGAGAGGAAAGCCAAAAGTCCATGAGAGAGAGAAGTGGCTGTGAAAGCAGGATTTAACAAGTTCTTCCAGTTAGATATGCCTCACTACTTCGCCATATCCCGTGCTCCCTCAAACGCAATTCAACACAAAAAATCTCCTCCCTCGCTACATGACCCTCTCATCTAATACAAGCGGCAATTACAACCTGCAGAGCCGTCAGGGAGCCTCATCCTACGGCATCATCTTTCAGCTGAAGGAATCATGCTCTTGGACAAATTCCTGCATGTAGTTATTTAATGAACTTTTATAGGCCAGACCTGCCCTTGAAAGCAGCCAAGAAGTCTCTCTGCCACTTGTTCCAACTTGTCAGCCCCCAAAAAAGTCACACAACAAGTATTCCTATGGGATAACAAGAGTTGTCACATCATTCATATATTTTATTTTTATCTGGAATTGCATTTGCTGTGCTGAGTCTCCTCATGCAAAAGTCAGGCCCTGTGATCTTAAAATGTTCTTCAGCTCTTTCAAAAGTGCTCAAGAGGTTTAGAGCAGATTTGAGCTCTAAAGAAATAATAGTAGACCTAAAAAGGAAAGCCTAGAAGTGCCAGTAGCTACAAAAGTATTTGTTGCTTCTTCTATTGCTGGTTTTGTCACGGGTGTGTTGATAGGCAATAACCTTTTCCAATTTGTGACATTGCATCACAGAAGGGTTGAGGTTGGCAGGGACCTCTGGAGATCATCTAGTCCAACCCCCCTGTTCCAGCAGGGTCACCTAGAACACGTTACCCAGGATCGTGTCCAGATGGCTTTTGAATTTCTCCAGAGAAGGAGACTCCACAACCTCTCTGGGCAACCTGTTCCAGTGCTCTGTCACCCTCACAGTGAGGGTGACTTCATGTGCTCTTTTATTTAGGACCTACAGCTTCAAGGTTTTGGGCTATATGGTTTGAGACCTGCCAGTAGGAATCTGCTTCTCTTAAGAACAGCCGATTCTGAGACCAGCAAACCCAAAAAGTGCCCTGGTGAGAGGTGTTTTTTGTGCAACGTCCTAGGCAACAAAAAAGGACAAATCAGTCATTTCCAGATGTTTTTTATTCTTTCTCTTCTGCCCCTTCCAGTCATCTCCTTATTGTGTTGCTGCTCATGAAACGTTTTTTCTGTATGCCCTTTCTCTTCTCTGCTGCCTGATGCGGTCTAGCGCCATTATCTTTTGGCATCTGCTTGCCCATTACAACCTCGCCATCATGCTTGGTTCTCCTCCTAATCTCGACTTTTCCTTCTCTGACCTCAAGGTTGTTGATTCCCTCTTTCCACGCCATCATCTCTCCCTACCTCCACCAATGTCTAATTTTTTTTTAAGGTGAACAAAAGGCACAAAAACATTATGATGCAGCTCTTCCTATGCGACTCCCGCTACGCTCCCTGAGGTCCTCAGCCCAGTGCAAGTGGCACGATGATGTGAGGGTAGCAGTTGTCTGTATTTTCTCACTTTCTGCCGAGGATGAAAAATGCCTTGTTATCCAGGCTGAAAACTCCAAAGGACGGAGGAAGCAGCTGGGAACCCAACACAGAATAGGGGCATAGAGGTGGGCTCCTGCATGGCTTTCCTTGAGCACCTTGGAGCCCGGCCAAGGAAGCAGAACCAGCCCTGGAGGGATGGCAGCAGCGCTCCTCCCTGCCCGAGGTCTGGAGAAAAGGTTTGGAGTGGGGAGATAAGAGGCAGTTTGGGGGTAATAGAGGCATAATAAGCGCAATAAAAATCCCAGACAGATGTGATTAGCTGGTTATTCTCCATCCTGGCCCACGGACTGGAGCACAAGAAATCAATAAGAGGCGGCTGCAACCGCAGCGCAGGTGGTGTCGAGAGGAAGGCATGCGAGCACACAGGGGAAAAATGGGAGAGGAGAAAAATGCGGATCGATATTAAAATGAAGGCTAAACAGACTGTGAAGGAAGACAAAATCAATTATTCATTTATATTTGAAGAGAAGGTTAAATGAGACCGTGAGAGCTCTTAGCCCGCAAAGTGCATTTTGCACTGTTCAATGAAACTTTTCATCAGAATTTACAAGCGAGATCAAGCCAAGTGGTGATGGAAACAGAAATAAGTTTTCAGGAGTCAGAACAAAAGGAAAATGACCTAAAATGACTCCCGGCTCTGGGAGCGGGAGGGGCGGCCGGCAGTGCAGTGACGTCCCCAGTCCCCAGCCAGGGGACGTGGCTGCAGCTCACTCTCATGACGTACGTATCCCTCTCGAGCAGCGATGAGCTCGTGGCATCCCCCAAATACCCAGTTGTTTATTCTCTGTTCATCAGGAGGGTCCGAATCAGCCCATATACCCGTCGCATCCTCTCCTCCCTTTCCTTACTGAAGTTCACCATGTGATAGGACATGGTGTGCATAACCTCCTGATGTTTTCAATTTTCTGATTGCGTTTCCCTGCCGCCACCACCATGCTGGTAATTAAATGGTCACGCTTAAACATCACTGACAAATTTTTAAGTGATCAGATTTTTTCTGTCCTAACTCCTTGTGTGAATCTGAATATCGAGGTGGAGAGATGAAAAATGCCTGCCGTCCCCGATCATCTACCTCATTCCTCCGGCAGTGTGGGTTCATTCGCTACTACTGTATGTCTTGCTAACACATTAACTAATCTAATTTTATATGTTTCTTGCTTCTGTAGCAGCTAAAAAGTATAACTCCTGAGTAAATCTTCTCTATACAATAGCTCTGCACAAGTTGTAGACCATATTTGCAGTGATAGGAAGCAAAATAAGGATTCTCCAGGGAAATAATGTCTTTATGGCTGTTTTCAAAGAACCACAAGGTACTTCTGAAAATACGCGCTGCGCAGTGGGGTAGAATAGCTCAGCTAGCGTTAAATGAGCAAGAGCAGGTGTCAAGGGCCTGGTCAGTGCCAGGGCCGAGCTCCGGCCGTGCCCATACCGGGGGCTGTTCAGGTGCCTTTGCACTGCGACGCAGCATGGTCGGGCCAGGCAGAGGGGTGCTGGAGAGGATTTTGAGAGCCCCCTGAGCCCATCACCAGGCACGGGGGAGGGACCTTGGACCACTGCACCACCCAAGCTCTTCTCAGAAACTTCCAAGGTGCCCAAGCCTGTCTAGGTATCCTGTCCCAGTGCTTCCCGACATGGAAGCTATTTCCCCCTCCAAAACCCCCCAAATCTGCACTTCTCCTATCCTTAGATGAAGCTAACTTGTTACCTATATGCTACCCGCTGCTATGCACCGGCATGGTCCTGGCTTAGGTCGATAGCCAGACGTGCTCGTTCGATGCTCCTCTTGCATTCGAGAGTTGAGACTATGCGAGTATTTACAGTTTCCCCAGATCTTTCCGTTCTCCTACGTAAAATAAAATTAGTTAAAACAATGGCAAATTCCTGAATGCATTTCTTATTCAAAACACTTTGGTGAGTCATATCTGCACACCCCCTCGGGCAGGTTATGCTTACTCATAAAAAGCTTTTGAAGTTTGTTGATATTTTAAATACAAACCAAACAAGCAGTGACAAGCTGCTGCTCTGCTAAAATCAGTTCATTTGGGAATTTGATCCCCTGCTCTTCCGTTCCAGTTGCCTGACTGGGCCCAGAGAAGACCATCTGTGGTTTCTAGCTAGGACAGGGTTGTAATACAACAATAAATACTGAAGCCCAGAGCGCATGGACTCCTTTTCCTCCCTGGTATATAGGAGTAACTCTTACATTCAGGTTTCTGCATGTGCCAGCTAGTTGCTCGTTCTCCGGAGCCGTGCTGGACCTGGGTTTGGAGCCGGGGTTCAGGTTGGCTTCCTGCCCGCTCTCTCCTGTAGCGTGGCGTCTCCATATACGCTTTAGTTTGACTTTCTGTGATAATCTTTGGCGACGTGATGTGCAGTAGCAGTTTTAAATGCCCTCGTCAACGTTTCTGTGTGTTTTAATTGACTCAGGAGATGTAGGACATAGAATAAATGGCAGGTTTTAAATAATTAAGGTGCTGCTAATCCTCAAGAAATGTCAGAAAGTCCCTAAGAGATACCGCATGAGAGCCTCTTTCTTGTGAATCGGCTAATTAAAGAGCTCCTTTTCACTGAAAATAAATAACCGTATGAGGCTGTCATCTACAGCACGCTTAGCCTGAGGAAGGAATGGCTGCTTAGGAGATTAACAATGTAGTATTTTGGTTTTAGAGGTAGAGGTGTTTAGACATAAATCATAAGACTATTTTTCAGTAGTGTAAATAATTAGCAGTAGAGCCAGTAATCGGAAGAGCAGCGTGTTGGACTCGAGATGGCAGCGAGAAGGTCTCGGAAGCTCCTGGCAGGCGGCAGGTGAGTGGCAGACCGAGAAAGAGGGCTTGCGGCTGCCTCTTCGGGCCGTGGCCGAGGAGCCGTGGAGCCAGCGCTCGCCCCTCTGCTTGGGCCTAGGCGAGCCGTGCCTCTGCGTCCCCCCGACCTCGCCGCGGGTCTTCACCCCCAGCGCAGGGCCGGGCTGTGAGAGACGTCCGCTCGTACGAGCGAGAGGCTCGCCAGATCTCGCGGGGGAGCCCAGCCAGGTCTGGGCTGCGTTGCGGGACTCGGCGGGGGTGGCCAGGAGGCGCACAGAGCTCGCTGCAAGCAGGTCTCACATACCCGTGTCTTACCCGTCACCGTGCCTGCTCCTTTGCGCGTTTTTCAGAAGCGGCCTGCGTTCATTGATAATGCCAGGAAAACCTTGCTGGGTTTTGAATGTTAGTTTCTGACAGTCATGACTATAAACATGAGCTGAAAAATGGGGGGTGAGGGGATAGGAGCTAACAAATGGATAATTTTAGAGACTGCAGAATTTGGGCTTTAAGGTATTTCGCTAGATAAAAAGTGAGGGGTTGAGGAAAAACAGATTCCCTTTGAGATTAGCGCTTTTCATCGAGAGAAGCAACAGACATTGCGGACAACGATCCAACGGCTTTGCAGTCTTGGAGCCTGCGGAAGAGGAGAGAGGCCAAGAAGCAGCGGGTTGCGTCTTTCCCTGAAGGTATCTTGGGGGAACCTCGACGGCGCCAGCTGAGCCGACCAGGAACGCAGGGCCAGAAGAGCCAGCGCGGGTCCAAAGGCGGAGCGATGCCCTGCCGATACTCCTGCGGCGGGAAGCGGCATCTCCAGAAGCAGGGCTGAACGAAAGCCAAACTCTTCCGCCTAAGCCTTTTGCTGAGGAAAATCCCCCAAATCGTGCTTGCCTGGAAGCTGCACTACAGCAAAGTGGAAAGCACTGGAAGAAAACACAGCAGCAGAGACATCCCAAGGCGAAAGGCTGGCAAAGCTGGGTACGGGGAGAGCGCTGAGAGCGATGCCGAGGGCAAAGAGAGCCAAAAGTGGCCCAAAGCCAGCGAAAGCGGCACTTGATTGCGGTGAATCCACCCAGCCGGTGAAAAACACCCAAAGGGCCCTACAACCCTATGGAGGGCACAGGGAGCCGGTGAAAACTAGGCAAAATCAGAAGAGAAATGGGAAGGTGTTTTCCGAGGCCGAGCCTCGCGCCCGGGGCCGCGGACGAGGAAGCTGCTCTCCGGCTCCATCCGTTCAGCTCCCTCACGAAACCGTTCCCGGGGATATTTTTGAATGCTTTCATCTGACAAGCACATGGTTATTTTAGGGTGCGCTTACGTCAGCGACGTCCCTTTTCTATAAAGAAAAGAGTGCAAATGCTGTTTTTGTGTCAGTTCCCGCTGTCTAAGCGCAAGTGGCGGCATCGTAACCGGAATCCAGCTGCTCCATCCCTTGACGTTTTGCTTGCGCTTAAAATTATCTTTGAAGTCTTCCCCTCACCCCGCACGCGTGTGCTTTTAGGGGAAGAAATATACAGTGCAGGAGGGTGGGCCCGGTCTAGCGGATCCTGGGGGCAATTCATCCGGAAAGCGAGAGCCAAGCAGGCCAGTTCCTTGGCCATAGACAGGGAGCAAGAGCAAGCGCAGTTCCTGGTCCCGGTGGGAAGGAAACTTTGCTCAGCCTCTGAGCCAAAGTCTGATTTATTGCATTTATTCAGCAGTGTTCAACGCAAGACACAGGAACAGGCTCGGGGGAAGGCTGGTGCCCAGCCCTGGGAACGGCTGCAGCGGGTCCCTCGTGCTTTTTATCCCTCCTGCTGCCCGATGCATCCTGGAGCAGATGTGCAAAGCAGCAAATGCGTGAACCTGGAGCAGAAGCGAGATTTTTTTTTTTTTCCCTCCTGCTCCTCTCATGCAGTGTTTAAAATCCTTCCAGCAGCCATGCGCAGCGGCGTCCGGCACGTCTTCACAATGGAAGGAAGTACACGGGGCTAGAGAGGAGGGTGCTTCACTCCTCTCTCGCCTCTGCAAAACACGTATCACTGAGCCGCGGGGAACAAGAAATCAGCAGAGACGCTTGCTGTACCGACGCGGTAGTGAAACGGGTCCCTTGAGACACCTCCGAAAACCGTATTTCTTTGGGAGTGAGGGGAATAGGAGGCAGGAGCTGCTGAGCTGCTGGTACCTGGCTGTTGGCAGGCTGACCTGGAGCGATCCCAAACCAGAGTGGTCCCAAACTGGAGTGGTCCCAACCTGGGGCAATCCTGACCGGGAGTGATCCCAGCCTGGAGCAATACTGACCCAGAGCGATCCCAACCCAGAATGATCCCAAACCAGAGTGGTCCAAACCAGGAGCAATCCCGATCCAGAGTGGTCCCCACCTGGAGCGATCCCGATCCAGAGTGATCCCAAACCGGAGTGGTCCTGATCCAGAGCGATCCCCACCTGGAGCCATCTCGACCCGGAGCGATCCCGACTCAAAGCCTCCCCGCTGCCGAAATCGGATCCGTCGTGCCATGGTGGTAGACGACGGCACATAAAAGCCGGCAGAGACGGAGCAGAAGTCGCAGAGCGAGAAGCGAGCGGGTGCAGAAATCCCCTGGCAGCCGCCGGGCCCGGCGCGCGAACGCGCTGCCAAAAGCTAAAGCATACCTAAGGCTGGCGGGAGGCACGTCCTGCTCCTCCCGGCTCCGTTTTATAAGCCCGGCCACCATCAGCTGTGCGCTTCTGCCCTTCAGCGTGCCGAGGGCAAGCAGGACGCCGGGAACGACCGTCTGGAGACGTCAGTAACCGTGCAGGAATTAGGAAATGGTAGGCTCAAGACCTTAGAAAACAGGGCAATGCTGCATGCACTGGCTTTAATATTTTATACAGTAAGAATAAATTATTGCTTAGAAGTTGGAAAACGGCACAAGGCTGAAGGAGAATTAAACTTGAGTTACATCTCTGGTAAGTGGATTTATTTTGCTTCATAGCATTATGTTTGGATGTTATTTGGTTTATTAATTTGGATTCATATGAAGTTTCTTATCTGAGAAAGATAAGCAGGGAAACGTTATATTAAAATTGATTCAGTGATTTATGATGTTCAACCTTTGCTTCCGTTGTGCCGTATAGGAAGTGGCTTTAAATGCATCTCTCTCCTGTTAAAAATGTTCTGTTTTCATGAAATACGGCGGAGTGAGTGTTTACTTAAACAAGATGCGGAGGGGTTATAGATATCACAGGTAGGCTGTGAGAGAGAACGTTTATTGGCCTTCAGGAGCTATGGTGTCTCTGTGCTGATTTTGTGCGTCTCCCAGGGTGACTTATCCCAGCACCCAGCTACAATCCCACAGCTGTTTCCGAAAAGTCTGTGTTAAGAGACGCGAACTGCTTTATATGCAGACGCGTTTCCCTTTCGAGCCCGCGGAGGCAGTGGGAAGCCTTTCGGGGGGAGGCGCAGAAACGCCGCTTCATTGACTAAAGCGTGACTTGCCTGAAATCTGCGTGTCTAAGCACGAAGAAAACCCTCGTGCTGCTCCTGCTCATCCTCAGCGTTCATCCAGGCGTCCTAAACGTGCAAAACTAGCCCGTTTCTTCGTGGTCCAGCAGCGCAAGGACGGGATGGGACAGGATGGGATGGGGGGCTCTCCTTGCAACGCCGTGTGATGGTTTATGTGCAGGCATTTTAATTGCTTATCTCAAAGCAAAATTTGTCCTGGATTAGTACTGAAACAGTCAGTGAAGGGAGCAGGCGAATAAGCGCAGCGGCAGCCCGTGCGGCAGGTGCCCGCCGGGAGCAGCGGTCAGTATTGGGCTGAGACCGGGCGTTTAGATGGGCAGAGGTGCGGGAGGCACCGAGATGGGCTAGGCTGCACCCAACGGCCGTCACTGCCCTGCGAAGCAGGCTTGATGCTCCGATGAGGGGCACCTGCTGCTGCAGCTGTTGCCAGCAGCCAGGCGGGGGGGAAATAGCATAGCAGAAAAGGTCCAGGCTCCTTCCTTGGGCTGGTGTGCCCGAGGGAGGCTTTCCTCCCCGTCCCCGCTTTCCTCCTCCTCTTTCCTTTCCTCCCGCTGCCTCTCCACCCAGCAGAACTAGTTTTTCAGGTTAAAGCCGGCAGAGTTGGTGCTGACAAGCAAATAGGACAAACCTGCAGGATTGCTGAGTAACTGCATTAACCTTTTCTTTTAATTTCAGGTCTTTGAGCAGGGGCTGCCGCCGCATGTGACAGCCAGCGCTCGGGAGGTTTGATAGGGAAATAGGTGCCGAAACACGAAGGAGGAGCAGTAGGGAGCCCGTGCCGGGCTCTGCCTGCCCTCGCCGTGGGTGCACGCGCCGTTGGCCCGCTGGGGTCTGTGTCTGCTGCCTGCAGCTGGGCGTTTTGTGCGTGTTTGCTGGCAACCAGCACTAGCCAGGCTGGAGCTCTTGATGCCGAACGGCTCTTGCAGCTCGTGATTTGCAGCCCGGAGGTCCCGTCTCCCAAGAAGCGTCGCTCCACCAAGGCGCAACATTTTTTTAGGAGGCGTCTTCCCTAGTGTCAGGATGGGCCGTTGCCATCGCTTTAGCAGTCTTGCAGTATCTGCGGAGGGGTTCCTCGGGGTCTCCCTCACTGTCGCGCTTTTCCGCCCCTGCACACGTGCGTCGGCCGCGATGCTCGGGCAGGAGGCAGGAAGCAGCACGAGCTATCGGGACACGTGGTGGCGTTTCCGGATGTGAGGCTTGCGAGGAGGTCCGTATTTCAGCACAGATTGGGGTTGTCGTGGCATTTCAGCCAGCGTGATGGGGTTGGGACGGCGTCTGGACCATGGTTTTTGCGAGATGGCCCTGGGGTAACAGTACCATGTGCCCCTGGGAGCCCGACGCAGCACCAGACCTGACGCGGACATCAGTGCCTTTTCACAGGTCTCCATCCCCGGGCTCCCTCAGAGCTTCAACTCACTGGTGTAACTGGGAAGACTCTTATTAAACCAATAGGAGTGCAAATTATTTACAAATCTGTCATTTTCTGCCAGATTTGATTGAAACTGGAAGGGAATTGGGGAACCAGGGTCATTTTTTTCATCTGCTCCTAAAACAAAAACATACCAATAGGGCCACGATTGCTATTTCCAGGGGATATGCTCGAGGATGTCGGACGTTTAACACTGATACTTTGAAATATAAAGGCAATGGATTGCTACAGCGTGAAAATGCTGAATTTTGTCTCGCCAAAGGGAGAGAGTTGAGCCCGGGGCTGGGAGGCAGGGGCTGGGTGGCTGCCGGCTCCCGAGGTTTCCACCCTGTTTGCTGTTTGGATTAAGCACGTCCTGTTCAGGCTCGTTTTTCCAGCTGGTCAGTCAATATTGCAGGAAGGTAATGCATAAACCTAGAGTCCTTTCTTAAACTTTTAACCTGAGCCTGGAACTTTCCTTCTTAAAAAGAACTAAGTTTTCTTTGAATAACTAAAAAACAAACCTCAGCTTTGTATTTTCAGGTAGCTCCTCTGCTGTAGCTATGATGGCCAGTCAGTGTCATAAAATTATGCTTAAAACCTCACTTGCAAACCAAGGGGAACCTAGTTTCGAGTGCAAAAATGTATGTGCAGTTGCTGCTGTCAGTGTGAATATAGTGGGTTTTAAAATCCATGCCGAAATACTGAAATCTGATTTTGTGATCAGAAATCACCAAAAGGCCATCAGTCATTTTTATCGTATTTATGCATTCAATTTAACGGCCATATATGAGTTATTTTCAGGAATGTAAGTGCTACTTAGGAAGCCAGTTCTTTTAGGGGCAAAACTCCTCTATTTGTGACAAAAGACGGGTAGGACTCATTACTTTGGAGGAATTGAAGTTGTTTGAGGAGCATGGCTTTGTTTAGTTGGAATTCAAGCCAGCAAATTCTGTGTAAATGTATTAGCTGACTGCAAAAACGTCAGCAAATTTTACATCACAGATACTGTTTATCCAGTATGTATGGTTTCTAGCATGCCCCGATTAATGCATTGCTCTGCATGTCAGTGTATCTGCTCGTCAGTGGTTGATGTCGTGCGAGTGGAGTTAATGATGTAATTTAACACATGCAGCCCAAGAAATAGTTAGTTACACAAATATGTGCACTCTCTTTACATATATTTAACTACAAAACACTGTTGTGGAGACATTGCTTGGCCAATACTGTCATTTCCGTAACGCTAGACGGGCACAGATGTTCCCGTATGTTCCCGTGAGATCACGTTGCCACTGAGATGCGCTGGTCCTGGCTGCAGGGGCAATTCTGGTGACAGATGCTGGTTTTGTCCCCACATCTGGCACCCCTGGGTTGAGCGCTGTTGTCCCCTCTCCACCACCGCAGTCGGCCGGGAGCAGCCAGCGCTGCGGGAGAATCACAGAATGACCAGGGTTGGCAGGGACCTCTGGACGTCATCCAGTCTAACCCCCCTGCTCAAGCAGGGTCATCAGCAGGGAGCACGTTGCCCAGGATCACGTCCAGGTGGGTTTTGAATATCTCCAGGGAATTAGACTCCACAACCTCTCTGGGCAACCACTTCCAGTGCTCAGTCACCCAGGAGGCTCAGAAGGTGGCTGTAGAGCGCCTGGTGTGATGGGATGCCAAGCCAGAAGAGGCCTCCATGGCCCTAAAGTTAAACCTGATTTTTTGCCACACGTTGAGGAATAGTAGGCCATGTTCTCAGCTGGAAAAGGTATTATGGAAAGCCATCCCTGTGCCTGGCTGCTGAGGAGTGCTGGGCGCAGCTGGGCCCAGCTGTGGGGTCCCCCTTCAACATGGGGAAACGTCTGTCTTCCTGGGCACTTAAAACAAGAAACCTAGCCCCCTCGGTACATCAAATGAGAAAGCCTGCTATGGGCAGAAACCGGGAGTGTCATTGGTGCTTGGGAAAAGGAAGGACAGAATAAGCTAAAAATCTCAGCGTGTTCCCTGATGGCATTTTCTGGGGATACATCTGGAGGACATATATCCTGGGCGCCATCCGCTGCGGACTGCGAAAAGAGCATGGAAAATGTTCTCCTTCGTCCACAAACCCTCTGCAACGTGCTGTTTGCTTGCTCTGCAGTTCTGCTTGGTGAGCAAAACTGGGCGACGGCGGAAGAATCGGAGCTGCAGTCGCAGGATGGGCTCCGCTTTGCAAAGAGCACCAGGAAGCTACCTGCGGAGCTAAAGCCGAGCTGGAATAATTTATACTGCTTCATTCCCTTTCTTCTTTCTCCCTCAGGTGCTGCCACCCTAAGCGAACCTGGCTTTAGCTGGGGGAGCTTTCAAGGCACTTAGCAGCTTTCCGGGAGCCTCATTAATATTTTGCAGCTGAGCACCATGCTCCTGAGCTGTTTGAGGTGCCCACATCTTTCACAGGGGGTGGTAGGGGACAACTTGCTCTCTCTGAAGAGGAGCCCTCCCACTCAAGCAGCCAGGGCGTTAAAGCCGCGCAGTGGGATGACAGTATCCCCTGACGTTCAGGATAAAATTTGTGTATGTCGTTGTACCGTGGGAGTTTCTCATTAACCGGGGAGTAGAAGGTCAGCTTCAGCGGTGTCCAGCTCTGCAGCTGTTCGTCCACCCCACGCTCCCAGGGGACAACGGTTGCTGATGTCCCAAGTAGGCTTCAGTTTCTGCCGGGTTTGCTCGTTGTTTTACGGAGCCGCACGTGCATAACCATGAGCAAGGGCTCGGCGTGCTCCAGCTCACTCGGGCTTGCGAGGAAGGGGGCAACTGGGTCTTGTAGCCTCATCGCCCCCGGAAGCCACCAGTGCAGGATGAGGGATACGGAGGAGTTGCGGAGGGAGGCAAACAGCAGGGAAAAGGAGCAGAAGGAGGGGTTGTGACAAGGCTGGCTTGCCCTTACCTACCTGCTCTGCTGCTTCGATTAGCTGTACAGTTGTGCTGTTCTTGCAACAGTTTGTGTGCTGGTTTGAAGAAGCCCCTCCACCTTGGGTAGAAACAGCCACTTTCAGCTTCTGGGTTTTGTAATCTCAATGGAAAGAAGCAGAGAGCAGTGCGGGAATTAATTTTGTGAACTAGTACACTTTTTTAATGAATAGAGTGTAATGGGGCCAGCCACTCTGCTTTTTTTCCCCCCTCAGGGGTATCTTTACTAAATGTACTGTTACAGCACCTTTCACCCTGTCACCTAACTGCCGAGTTTCATCATTTTTGATGAGACCAATTTACTACCATAAGAGGGAAATGTGCTAGTGTGATCACGAGGGCAGCTGCCGCTCATGAGCCATTCCCAGTCGACTCCACTTTTTGTCCGTCTCTCAACGCTGCCTCGTCTTGGAGCAGCTCTGATCCCTCTACTGGCTTAATCTCTCTCTCTTTTTTTTTTTTTGGTACAAAATACTTGAGCATGGCGTAGTGGCTCACCTAAATGCGTATTGCTCAAAATGCCACAATTGCAATCCAGAAGCTGCAATACCTAAGTCGTAACACGGCGTGTTTGCACTGCTTCTCCTGCGGACACAAACCAAGGCAATCGCTGCTGATGGATAGAAGTCAGAGCCCAAGGCTAGGAGTTACCAGTTATTTTTACAATATCATCCCCAATAAAATGCAAAACTAGTCTGTGAGCATCAGGTAGTCTTGCTTTCCAAATTTGCAAAGACCCTAAATCAAACAGTAAATGTATAAATGCAGGAGGAGAAAGAGTGGTTTGATTTTTTTTCGGAGAATTTGGACATATGGAAGTCAGTCTTCAGTGAAATTCTAACGCTTTTATCAACAATTTATAAACAGGGTTTTTAAGAGCCTGCTTGAAAGTATTGGCAAGTCCTTTCACCACCAAATTTCAAGTCTTGTAGAAACACACCCATCTGCAGTTGGGGTTTTTGATTTTTTAAAAATACGTCTTCCTTTCAGGTAGACACACATTTCATAAAATAATTGGGCATGAATTTTACTCATTTGTGTGCTGTCAGGTATAATTGTCTCTGCAAAACGCTCTGACGATACAAATTGCCTGCATGCTCAGTTGTGCTGGTTATCATTGCTCTTTCTGAGTTCATCCTCCACGGCTCGGGAGAGCCCTCGACGCGTCGCCCTCGACAGTGTCCCTCGTGCACAGCGGGAGTTTTTTGGAAATGGCTTTGGGGTCATTTAGCACTTCAAGGCGTGAAGTGTTTCAAGGACTTTGCCAATCATGCATCAAAACAACGTGACCATATTTTATAGTGCGGAGTAAATCCTTGCAATGGATAACGTTAAATGAACACGGCGAGGCAGCGCGTCCCCAGGACTTACCCACCTCCAAGAGGCAGAAGAATTAGGATGACAAAGCCCAGCGAGGCCTGCCGGACCGTCCCCCTCGCGCCAGGCTGCCTCCCGACGCCCAGCCATCGCGCCCGTTATTTTACAACTCTGGCTTGGCCAGCGAGCGGCCGACTGGTGAGGAACCTGTTGGCGCTGGAGGCAACGCGCAGTTGGGAGCGCTCAGCTGGGACGGCAGCACTCGTGGGCGATGCGTTTTTGCGCAGAGACCTGGTGCGACGTCTCGCTCCGCGGAGCGAGGGCGCGTTTCGCCGGCGCCCGCATCTCCCGTACGCCTGCCCGCCCTTCTTTGAGGAGATGTCCTCCACCTTGGGGACCTGCTGCAAGGGCTCTTGGTCTTGTGTCCATCCTTCATCCACAGCTGGGAGGGAGCCCCTGAGCAGGAGGGTGTCTTTGCCCCTCCTGGGCTGCCCCGTTCACCGGCGCCTGCCGGGACCGCAAGAGCCGCCCACGAGCCCGTGGGCAACGGCTGCCAAAATATGACTCACGAAATGAGGTTTTCCCATCTGGGTGAATCCATGGGTAACGGTCAGACCTCTAGAAGTACTGTCTGAAACACCACAGACAGAGGCATATGCGGTGCCAGGATGTCATTAACTAAATGGTAGCTAAATGCTCGTTTGTCTTGTGTGATTGATTGATTGCTCCCGTTGGGTTTTCTTCCCAAATGTTCTCTGTTTAATAACTTCCTCCCCAGCACCTTCCCCACCAAAACTCAGGGAAAGTAATAAAGCGGTACGTTTGCGGCCATTTATCCTGCTCTGAAGGCACCGAATTCTCACTCGAGTAGAAGGAAGAAACTACTTACACTGTAAACAGATATTTATCATTTGGATAACGAATGTTCATTTAGTTTGTATTTGCGGATAAACCCCAAAGTTTGCTGTTTCTCAGACTGTTGCAGAAGGCTTTTCATTTGCATGACTAACAGCACTTCATTCTCTGCTTGCCAGTAAGATGCTCTTCCACTTACGGTTGAACTGCAACTCCATGATCTCTAGTTTCTAACTACCTTATAACGGTCAGGCTCTTGCTGGATACCTCCATAGCCAGCAAAGACAGACAGGTACCTCCAGAGAGTGATTTATCCTGGACCAGCAGGCGTAGCACGCGCGGTCACTTTGCATGGGACCGACCGACCAAATTGTCACGGTTATCTCACCCTGCACTGTGCAACGAGCCACTTTTCCTGCTCGCACACGAATGCTCTTTGCGTACGGGCAGATAAACGGCAGGCAGGCATGAACCTCTGTGATGAGCACCACCTCTGTAGACGTCCTGCATCCTGCTATGCAGGCAATGCAAAATTATAGCTATTATACTATAAAATTATTATAATCCAACACTGATGCATCCCTGTTACCGCATCCATGTAGCGTCAGGGACACGTATCGGAAGGACAGGCTTCGTTGCATAAACGGATTTCAGAAATGTCGTTGATTGGGGTGCCTGGTGTGAGCAGAAAGAAGCAGAGGCTCCGGCTCAGCAGCCAGCCTGGTTCCCCGCGGCAGGTTTTGGGAGCCCACGATCACCTTCGCCGCCCTTCGCCACTGCTGCCCACGGTGTCCAGCAAAGGCGGCAGGATTTGAGATGCTGCCAGGTACGTGGAACAGCTCCCAGTCAAACCATTGCTTGAAGAAACGCTGGATTTGCAGGCACGTTCTCAGTAATTCAATAAATGTGACCTGCGATGCAAGGGCTGGTGCAAAGCCCGTGGCGTTCCCGTGGCCCGGCTGGGCGTGGAGGCACTTGGGCCCTGCACCAAGGCTTAACTGGGCCTTGGTTAAGGCTTGGGCCTTAACTGTAATGACAGGTGAAAAAGAAATCGTGCGAGCAAAGATAGCAACAGCCACAGTAGTGTCCTCAGACCACAAGGAAGTGAAGTTGGTTGAAAAAATGCAAGTTATTTCCAAGGCAGAAAGTGGCAAATCCATACGGTCCTGGTGGCACGATTCAGAGTGGTTAAAGGCAGAATCAGCTGAATCTAGCTAATCTCCAGCTTTGTCGTGGCCGTCCTTCGCCGGTTGCTGGAACCAACCGCTGCCTCACGTAACCTGAAAGCGTGCTGCAAAGCAGCAGACAGGGAAGGTCCGTCCAAGCCTGTCCTGGTCCGGTGAAAGGCAAGTGTCAGGGCAGAAGACTTGTATTAATACCACCTGGCTTGCACTGTGCACCTTTCTTTTTCCTTATGAAAACTCGGTTTCTAGCATTCTCTAGTGACTAGTGTAGAAAAGGCTCCAGCAGTTCCAACCTACCTGCTAATTTATTGCCAGATTGAAAAATAGCTGCAGAATCTCTAAGTGAGCCTTCCAGGTCCTTGGAGATGGCCAGGCTGTTGTATTCAATTTCTTCTTCTCTGTGACTCGATATCTAATATTTTAATACATAATCTCATTCAAGACGACTTCTTCCCTTGGAAAGAGCAATCCTAAGTTTGCCAGACTTGCTGTCTGGGAAACATTAGAGGCTAATTTGTCATATTCACAGATTGTGAACTGATTTAAACAAAGCTAACCACCCCCTGGCACGCGACTTGTGCACCCTCTGAATCTTGCCAAGCGCATTGCCTGCAAAAGCGCTGTTTATTTTAAATGCTTACAATAATTGTATTAATTTTTTTAAAGGGGCCGCTAGTTTCCATGACCTTTGCATTTTGCACCGTGAATCTTGGTCAAGCTGGAAATGGGCACTGCCTGTTTCCAAATGTGTTTATTGTCTTAATACAGCAAAGTATGCACCAACAGCAGCCTGTTACTGAAGAAAATGACTTCTCTGCTCGTCAGCAGCTTATATCCAAAAACATGAGGGTGACACTTTTGAAAAGCGAGAACAAGTATTCCAGGAAAAATGCCCATGCAGCCCTTGTGTCTGTGACTTTGGTGGGTGCAAAATGAGGATTTGTATTTAGATGCGGATCCACTTTGTGCAAACGGCTAATGTGCGCGTGCGGCTGCGCCACTGCGCCGTGAGCTCTTTGTTGGGGCAAGAAACGCAACTCGAGGGCGCTCCCCGTCCCCCTGTGCCCGGCCCCTGCTCCCCGGGAAATGCATGTTCCCAGGTGAGCGCTGCGGGCTAGGGCACAGCCTCACCTGAAACCTGCTGCAGGCTTCGTTAAAACTGTCAGGGCTGGATGGTTTTTCTGTCGTTCTGCAAAATGAGGGAGCAGGAACCTGCATCGGGGCCATAAGGCTGACTCGGAGCATGCAAATCGCTTGCCAGCTCCTAGATGCTAAAATGATCAATGCTTCCACAAAAGATGCTCACCTCTTCTCTGTAGCAACGGCCTCAAGAGAGGCAGGTGGTATATAAGGAAAAAGGAAAGGGTTGCGGTTTATATTTGACATTGCTACGGAAATAACGAGCACAGCTCACTTTTCCTCCCAAACCTGCCTTTCTTAACATCACCTTTGCAGGTGGTTTCCCAAGCGTGCCAGTCACGTTGGACTCGTCCCTGCTCCAGCGCTGGAGCCACCGCGGCTCCCGGCGCTGGCTCTCCCCGGCTTCCCGCGCGGGCGACGCGCCTTGAGGCGTTTTATTTTACGACCCAGCCGGCTGCTGGGTGGCCAAGCGACGCTCTTCCCTCCAGCGTGCTCAACGCCTGGAGTCCAGGCGCCTCGTTTTGCTGCCTTAAGGTTAAAAAAAACCACGTTCGAGCTGCAAAGAAAGAGCCGAAGCACGATTTGGGTCCTGTGTTATACATCTTTGATTACACAAATGGCTTCTAGCTTAGAGGGGTTGTTTTTTTTTTTTTTTCTGGTGTGAATTTCCAGAATCGTCACCAGATCGGCAACAGCAGTTTGCAATTTCCCTAGGTAGGTTAAGGTTAAAGGGGGCTCCGGATGCCGGCAGGCGCCGGATGCCGAGCATCCCTCGGGTGCAGCAAACCCTCGGGCCGGCCGGAGGAGAGAAGAGGGCGCCGGGAGGGCTCCCCCCGGCTCAAGCGAGGCCGAAGGCACCGAGCACACGCGTCCCCGCTCGCTCCGGTGCGAGCTCCTGCGTTTGCAAGCCTTCCGTGGGCTGCGTGCTCGAACCGGCGAGGGCAGCCGGTGCCCCCCACCCCCTCGAGACGCCCCGCGTTTTCGAGGCGGCCTCGTCGGCACGGCACCCTCCCGCAAAGACGAGCGGGCAGGAGGAGGGCGCGCGGGAGCCGAGAGCTCCCCGACCGTTTAGCGCAGAAAGGCGGCCGAGCGGCAGCCAGCGCAGCTGCGGAGCTGCTCTCGGTCACCCAGGGCTTCGCAGCCTCCCTGCGTCGCCCCGGCCGCTGCCCCCACGCATTCGCCGAAGGCGTTAAGCGTAGTTCAGGGAATTGCTATTTCTTGCCCAATATTCCCGCCACCCCCCTCCCCGCCGTTATTTCGTCTCCACCAGCCGCCGGGGGTTTCGGTTACTTACCGCCTAGTTTGCCCTGTAGCTGTACTGGCATTTCTGCAGATATATTTTGAACTATTTTATAGGCTATAGCCTACAGTGAAGATTGACTTTTGGAGAGCTTTGGACGCTCCTGCTAACTTCCGGAGCAACGCGGCTTCCTCTAGGGGCACGATATGTCTCGCCGTTACGCAGGGCTGCATTTGCAACCGCCCCGTCCTTGCCCCGCAGCGGAGAATACGTCCGTGCGCTGGGACGGCCCTGCTTTGGGGAAGGCGGGACGCTCGGCAAGCGTCCTCGCGCAGCCGGCACGCCAACCCCTCGGCGCCGGCGAGCTCCGCGCGGGCTTCCAGCCTGCCCACCGCGACGGAGAGCTGCCGGCGCGGCGCCGGGGCTGTCCGTGCGTCCGCGGGCCGGTCGGCGGGACCGCCGTTGCGGCCGGCACCAGCAAAGCCAGAGCAGTAACAATTTCTTTCTGCAAAGTTTTGGCTTTACGCTTCATGTATATGATTTTCTGAGCGCTGCGTAATAAGGAAAAAAATGCCGATAACTTAGAGCTACTTGAGACAAAGCAATGAAATAGTCAGCTAGATGAGCACACAATCTTAAGAGGAAAGGTTTGGCATTAAATATGCATGGGCTGGTTTAGCAATTACCACAGGGCAAACGAGTATCTAGAGATGGATGAAGTTTGCGGGCACCAAGGATGCAGAAGAATTATTTAGTGTGGGAAGGAGCGTGGGGATGTACTGTGAAGTAATAGGATGAAATGAGGCAGCAGAAAGAGATCAGCTGAACATCAAGAAAGTCTTCAGAGTATTGACAAAAGTAATTACTGGGCAAGTTGTTCAAAACTCATTCCCTGAGACGCGCAGCGGGGCTGGGAGGATGCTGGGAAACCCCCGTTGCTGCGCTCCCCGGAGAGGGAGCACGTGCCCTGCCGGAGCCTCCGCCTTCCCCGCGGGCACCGGCGATCCGAGAGGAGCCCCGAGGTCAGGTCAGAGCCTAGGGGCGCATGCGCGGCCCAGAGGCGTGAGCTTCGACAAACTGCGGGGACCACGTCTCTGCTGCAAGGACGGCATCCCGAAGCCTGCCGGGCCTGCTTGGCCGCGCAGGGCTTGCTGCAGCCTCGCCTCTGCAAGACTGCCAAGCGCTCCTCCTCTGCAGCGCTTCATTGCTTCTTCAACAGGTCTGAAATGAATAGCCTGCGCTGAAAATGCCCAGTAAGTCTACAGAGACGGCAAAGCGAAGGTTAAAAGGCTCCACCGCTAATCCAATACCTGAAACGTGTATCTGGATTTTCGGGGGAACGAGGAGCGGCAGACGGGAAAAAGTCTGCAAGACAGAAATAGCATGAAACCCGTTCTGTTTCACTATAGTTAACTTAGAGTTAAAAAGTTGCAGTTAAAAATAACCTGGACAGTTCCTCCCAGGGTGCTGGCTGTGCTGTCTGCTTAACGCTGGAGCGAGCACAACCTCCACCTTCGCCTGGGTGAGCAGACGGGTGACAGCGGTATAGCTGCTGGGGCTGGGAAACCGTGCTTCAAGCAATCACGTTTCTTCTTCTTGTAGACAACACCATTATGCATCTTGCTGTTATACAGCCTTACTTTAATTAGCTTCCGTATTTTTTTAGATACAAATGCTAATCCGTTTGCATCCTCAATCCATTCTTTCCAGTGTATTCCAGATAACATTTCACAATGCAGTTAAAATAACTTGATGTTATTAATTAATTCACTACCTGCCCTAAAAATTTATAAAAGATGATGGCAATCCTTGCTTTACACAGTGAATTTTCGATACTAATAATGTATTGGGTTTGATTATCGCACGTTGGTTATCATTTAGACCACTTGGTGGTTAAGAAACCCAAGTCACATTCCAGCATCGCACAGTGCTAGGAGCTATGCAGCGGTGGAAAAGCTCCCTAAGACAGTCATTGTATCTGCAAAACTATCCTCTCTCCAAAAGCTGTGTCTTGTCTTCATGTTATCACTGAAGCACTTTTCTCTTTTCAATTACGAATTCATAATCTTTCCCACTTCAATACATTTACTAAAATAATTGCATTATAAAACAAGGTAATACTGTACAACTGTGTATTCAATGAGTAATTCTGAATAATAATTGGGCAGTTTGTAATGTACCTTTTTTTTAGCTTGCTAAAGGACCTGCACGGAGCGGTTTGGTTTTGGCCTGATTGGAGGCTCAGGTGACAAAGACAGGATGAGATATAGGGTTCCCTTGATGGGCTGAGTCCAGTCTGTTGGATCTAAGCTCTCCTTCGGGGAACAGATTGTTTCATTACTTTCTGCTTCCTCCACTGGACTGGTTTTTCTTCGTGGTACGTTAGAGAGAGTCCATGGACTCCCAAGAGGTCAGCAAGAAAGAAAGATACAGATAGAAAACCAGTGTTTTGTTGTATCGGAGATGTAGGCGCACAGACACCTGATCACGTGGAGGTTTGGGTTTTGCAGCAGTTCCCAAGTCATGGAAAGACGGTCTTCGGTGAGGATGCAAAGATCTCACAGCCAGCTGGTGTTGCCCGATTTATCTGTCCATCGTTCATGCCTCCGTCCCTGTCTGACGTGAGTCTGTAAGCAGAACGTGGTCCAATATACTCCAAGTCAGGTATTGTGGCTACAGCTATTCAGCCCCAGCCTACAAAGCTGCTTGTATTTTTCATCTTGATGTAGACAACCATAGCAACCGGCCATGTATGTGAAAATGTAGGTCTATTTTCTAGGGAATGTTCCCACTGCAGTTATTCTGATCTCATGACAGTGTTCTCACTCTGTTATGAAACCAGCTAGTGGTCACGGGGAGGGATCGCAACACGCGCTCCTGTCCCCACGCTCCCCTTCTCAATGGCTTCGTGTAATGTACTGGTTTTTCACAGGGTCCCGTTCTGAGGTCGCTGACCTCTTTCTACGTATTACCTTACTGCAGTTCTGGATTTCGCTCAGTGTTGTGGCACTCAACTCTCTTTTTGGATCGAGCTCATCCTTGTAATGAGGCAGAAAGCCTCCTTAGTGCACAAGGAGACTGAAATGATAACTACTAAGCGTATCTGCTGTTTGTGCTATACTGATCTGTGCTGGAATAACATCGTACTCACGTCCCCAGGAACTTTTTGGGAGCAAAACATGAACCTCTGAGGCTATCTCAGGAAGCCTCTTTAAAGTAAATATGGTGCATACCAAAAAGACCAAAGAGAACAAGGAAGCTAGGATTCAAAATACACAGTGCACCTTAATATGCAGCTCATGAGCTCCTGACTTCGGTGCTCTGTTGTTCACGGCAAAAATGTGGACAAAGAATATACATATGAACAGTGATTCGTGCATTAACTGTGTGTACAGCTGAGGTCCTCCCACATGCACTGAGGTGGTGAGCAGACCATACTTACTTAAGGATGTCCTTGAGCTCAGACATTTGGAGCATTGTCATGTAGGTGCTTGCAAGACGTTAAAGGATGGGCTTGAATCCCAGACTAGGGGTGTAAGTACGTTGCACTTCTCTCATTAAGAGCATCCACACGCTCTGGAATGAAAAACGCCTGGCAGGTTTCCTCCTGGCAGAAGTATGACGCAGGTCAGAGAGCATGCAAACTCCTTCAGCAGAGAATAATACATTTTCTGCATAGATTAGCACAGGCTGGTATCCAAGTCTGAAAGAAACATTCAGGGAAAGCAGGAAGGGACCAAGTGGTAACATGCCAGGAAGTAAAATGAGATTAGCTGCTGGGTAGGTCTGGGTGCAGCATGGGAGCTGGACTAAATCTCCGTCAAAAATATTACTCACTGGCTGCCTACAGTATCCGCCAGGGTGAGGCTGAGAGGAGAAAAGGAAAAAAGGGTATGACTCACCCTATTGTATCGCATGTAGCCCCACTTCTAGCAAAGGCCAGGGTGCAGGAGAACGCTGTTTGAAGTTCTTGCCTCACCCACTAAAACACACTAGGTAGCCCCACACATTGTGGTATTTCGCCCCACTGGGGCTAGTTAGGAAGGAAGAAGAAACGGCAGTACGCACACCACAATTCAGTCTATCACATATGCATGCTTAATAATGAAGATGACTCCATTTTGTCATTAGAGTTATTTTTCTAATGTCAGGCGTGTGCATGGAGAAGGGTTTGACCCAGCCCCTAAAAGCAGCCTGGGACATAACGGGGCCGGATGAAGCTCCACGGACCTCGGCGCTGGCATCTCCTGCCATGCTGTTGCTCTCCCCAGTACCCACCTAAGGCACAGGGTGCAACTGCAGTGAGTGGCTGTAACGGCGCAGTGGCTCTGCTGCTCTGCCAATTTTAGCATGCAAATCACTACCCTACTTACTACAATGGGAAGCTAATGAGGACCATACACGATCACACAGCAAATGAGTTTCAGTCCACTATTTCATAACCGCATGCCACAGTAGGCATCTTTTGGCTCTTAATGCAGTCTCCTCCTGGCACTTACACATCCAAATAATCCCAAAGGCAAGTCAAGGAGGACATTTAGGAAGAAGAGCGGTGCCCATCCGACTGGGATGAAAATGTCTCAGTCAGACTAAGGAAGATATATCCCTCTTTCATTTATAAGCTAAAAGGGGCTTTAAAAATCTTCCCAGCCCGTACGTGGAGTCAGTAGCTGCTAATGGACAACTGGGAGCACGGGACGTGACGGGACCTCCGGGGCGATCAGCTCCCTGCTCGGCTGCTGCAGGGCTGCTGCTTTGCCTAACCCCAGCGGTGCCCAGCTCCCATGGCCGTTCCTGCCCGCCCGGCAGCCACGGTTCACTGCTGCGCAGGATGAGCTCGGCCAGTTGCAACGAGCACCAGGCTTGCAATGAGCACCAGCTTTGCCATTGATTTCAGTTGAGATAGGAAAGCATAACAGATGAATGTCATTCTGTCTGTGACTATATATCTAAAATTAGAACTGAGTTAAATAACGTTTCGGTTACAATTTGGATGTATCTGATGCTGAGCAAAGCAACTAGACAGAGCAACGCCGAGGCTCCCTGGGTCCCGCTGAATGCAAAGGCGAAGCTCCCAGATTCAGCATGGCCACAGTTTCGACCAGTCCTTTCTTCCGTGCGTGAATTGGACAGGAAAAGATTATTTTAAGTGGATATTCTCTATTCAATGTGTTCTCCAATTTGCTTGATCAGTTATTTATGCAGTGAAGTGTGCTTTGTTCTATGTTTTCGCTGTGGCCTGCCAATTACAAATACTGCTGTGAGTATTCAGCATCTCAAATTCAATAATTAAGCCTAGATCACATGATACAGCCTCTGTTCCTCGAAATCAGTTGTCTTTGGGTAAGTTAAATGAAGTCATGTACGTACGCTTACCCAAAGACAATTAATTTTGTGTCGCAACGTGTCATAATTCAACGTACAACTCAAAAGTCACAAGTAGTGAGTATTTTGAGCGTTGAGCTTTGAAGTCCTTTTCCATGAACATGTGTGGCTCCTTAATGACTGCAAATAGCAAAATAGAAGACAAAAAGAGGAGAGAATTGAAAGTCACTTTTAAAATGAATATGAAAGCGTATTCTCCTATTCATAGCCATTGTGAGAGGATACTGAATAACTTTTCTCGGTGCTAATTTTTATTTTAAGAAAAGCTATCTGCCTGCCAAATAAAGCATAATTCATTTGTATTATCTTCTCATAAGGCACAACACTGAGAAATAGATCATCTGAGCAAAAGAGGAACAAAAAGAAACTTTTCCTGGCAAAAAATTGGGTTTGCAAAATTGTGAAGACATCACAGAGACAAAAAGAAAACCGTGGATATACAGTTTAACGAGTTCTTAAGCAAAGTGGGCTTAGGCTGTACCATGAGCTGGGCTCTTATTTTGAGGAGAAAATTTGCATCCAGAGTTTGGTATAGTAGTTTGAGGCCAGACATCGATACGCCCACTCTTTCCCTGTTAGTCTTCCATCCAGCTCCTGATGGTTAGGCACAAGGCGGAGGACGTTTAACTACTACTTGCACCCACAGTTCAAGACATAAACAATTTGGGCATGATTTTTTTTTTCAGGTTTCATTATCGCACCTGAAGAAATGTGCTCTTACCACTGCATTGAAGCCTATGTAATTAGTAGAAAGTATAGAAAGGTATTATTTCTCACTTGTCAAATTAGAATTCAAGTTTCTCTGGAGGATATACTTGATCATTGGCCACTGTGTTTTATTCCCAATGCATATGTCATAGGCCTTGGACATTTTAGCTGCTGGGGTCATTACAATAGAGATCTTTCAGAGCCAACAGTTAAGGGTCTGTTTCTTAATTTAGATGAAACATGGGACCGCTCCTGTCAGGGAGGACTCTGTGTATGACAAATGGGTCGCAGGAGCAAGCCTTTCACTATTCATTGAGATTATAAAGACTCTAAGGAGTGTTTCCATGGTAAAATAAAATATATTAGCTTTCCAAAGAGGACAGGACCACTCTGGGTAAAGCCTTGGATATTGTTTGTGCTGCAGGCACTGGTAGTGAAAAAGCTGAAACATGAAACCTGCGGATGAAAAACAAAGAAGAAAAGAGAGAGGAAAGAACTAATAAAAGGTTTGGAAGGGTTTTAAAATATTTTAAAATAGATTTCAATAGCACTGAAAATAGATTCACAATAGCAGAGTAATTTAAAATTATATTTACCTTAAAGCTCTCAGCATTGGTTTTCAAGGATTTTCTAGAGGAAAGATAAATGTCTCATATAGCTGACAAGAGTGGAGGTATTGAAATGACTTCCGTAGGGAGGCAGGAAAAAAGCCCACCACAGCCTGGAAACATGTCTCTGAAAGTTAGCTAATATTTAGATTGGTCTAAGAGCAGAAATATTGCATTCAAATGTTACAGAAAGTTGGTATCCAAGTAAATTATTTTTTCAGGAAAGCTGTCCATATGCCAGTGTCACTGATGCTAAAAGGAATTGGTTGAGCACTTTGGTTAACATTTTTATATAAGGGTCTGAATTTCTGGCAAAATGGTACGGGGGGAAAGGCCGGGGGGTGACCTGGTTGTCATTCAAGGAGCAGTCTCAGTGCTCCCTTTGGCTCGCGCTGCTCTGTTGACCGAGACGTGACCCTCAGTACCAGCTCCCGATGTAACATCATAGCGGGGAGAAACCAGCAATATCTTCTAATGGCCATACAAAATCAAGGCCAACTTGTTTCTGCTGTGCTCTTGGTTTGACCAAACCATTCCAGCTGCAATGGAGGAAACTAGAATAGCTAGAATGGGAAAAAAAGCAGAAACAGAACTGCTGCAGAGCCTGAGAATGACGTGAAAAAGCCTGATTTCCTCTCATTAATACCCTTTCCATAACAATGCATATGGTTAGAGGGGAATAAACTTGCAGAGAAAACTGAGCAAGCCAAGGTTATTGTATCTACAGCACCATCAGGGTAATGAGGAACAGCACAGATGGCCAAGCGGCAGCCCCAGCCCTGAATGCAAGGCACATTTCTCGCTCTCGAGAGCACTGGACAGCTATTCAAGCTTGTTTTAATGTCCAGGCTGAGAAGGCCTCCTGGATTGCAGTATAACCACCTGCAAGCGGCTCTGCAGAAGCCACCTGGGATCCAGCCGGGTCAGTGCTGAGCAGGAGCTAACAAGGCTTGATGAATCTGATTTGAATTTGTGCCGTTGATTGCCTCCACGCGGCATCTTTATTTCATATAATATGCTTCCATTTAAATATGAAGAGCTACTTCTTGTCAAAGCTTTGAAGCACTTAGGCCACATTTATTCTTTCTGGGCCAAATCACCTGTTCTTTCACCAAAGTAGGTATCACCTACTAACTCTCCAGGTCCGTGTTTCCCAGCTAGGCCCACTGCTGTATCTACCAGCCCCAAGCGCGTCTCAGATACCCTAGGTGATCTCAAAGGGCACCACCTCCAGCTAAAGGCTGGAGACTTTAGCCCCAGCTTCCTGCTTGGCTCATACTTTGCTTTTATTTTTCCCTTCATCAGCGCTCTCCTGCCTGAGCGGCTGCTTTTACCGCATTTGTGCCGCGTGTGGACCAGCGTTCAGTCTGAGCACCGATCGCTAGCTTTTTGGTGAGAAACAATGTTTTTTCCCCAGGCAGAATTTCTAACGGAAGGGCGCAGCGTCGAGAGCGAGGTCACCTGCGAGGACCGATGCCACCAAGGCCAGTGCTGGCTGCGCAGCCTCTTTAACCACACGCTTTCTTTCCAGGGCCTAATTAGCCAGAAGACATCTAGAAGCTTTTTCCAGTGGCTCATGATTTTATGGAAATCTTGTTAGAGAGATTAATTTTTATCATGGATAAAGCTCTCCTCTTTCTCAGAACTCCCCATTATTTTCCAGCCACCGACAGATCAGATTCACTCAGCACGTCAAAAAGCACTCTGTTTCCAGGTTTTACAGATTAATTTCATTTCAGGGCTTTTTAGCCCTCTCTATACTGCATGTAATAGGAAAAAAGCATTTGCTGCAAGGAATTTTTTCTATGTGACTCCTAGCTAAAATGTCTTCCATTTGATATTCTGGATGGGAGTATACATGAGTATATATAAGTAGTTTCAAGTAGCGAATGCCTTATACAAAGCTATGTTGATGATTTTTTAAGTGATTACAGGTGGATTGCATAGCTTCTGCAGGGATGTGGTAATGCACCTCTAAATTATCCTTGTCCTTTTCCTCTGCGACTAACTCACAGACACCCTGGTGAGATGACTCCTGGGGACATTCGAGATGGTCAGAGATCTTCATACTCCCTTCATCTGAAACTCGGCATAGTTCAGGGCAGAGACTGCCAGATCAGTACCTCTTCATCCACACAAATAATTTTTGTTCAAACCAAAGGAAATAATTTTGAGCTATTAGTCCAGAGAACAGTGGCTTTCTCCTACATTTCTGCCGCTCCATTAGCTGACTTTCCAACAGAATTATTTCATTTTTTTAATGATGTTTTCAGTGCATATCTTTGCATATGATCACTAGATACTTCTTTTTCTCTTATTCTAGCAGAGATTTTGGCCGTGATACTTGGGCTGCTTCACTCTGCTGTAGAAAGTGCCCGGCAGCATCAAAAAGTTTTGAGGCTGAATCCCGGTCTGTGCTCTTGTCTTCCCCACAGCCATCCCGGTTTTGATCTCTACCTCCGCTGACCTGTATGTCCTCGGTACCGCGCTGCATACAATACTCTCCTACCTATAATACTTTACAAAGCAGCAGGGAACTGAGCCCTGTGCAGGCACAGCGAGGCTATGCCTTTCCAGCCATCCCAGAAAACCCACTCTGCATCGGAGCAGCTTCTTTTCCTACGTTTGTAATTCACTCGGTGGATGAATCAGTAGAAAATCCTGCAATGATGGCATTGCCTGATGCCTCAGGAGACCATAACTAACGCTGTGGGAAAAGCGGGGAACTGTGAGCGCGGCTTCAGCCTATACTGTATAAAAGTGTTTACAGGTAATTTAGTATAAAGTGTTTACAGGGCAGCTAGCTCTATTGAAACGGAGGAGTGGCTTTGGTCAAAAGAGATGCAGCTTAGGTCTGCAAGGAAGATTTTTCTGTTGTGTTTTGTTCTGTTTATGTAAGGTCTCTATGGATAATATAAAAATGCCCAGAGGAAACTTAGGGAAAGGGAACCCACACGGATACAGTATGTCAAGCTGTTATAAATTGCCTGATCTCGGCTGAAGTGAAGATAACGAGACAGTTCTGTTGAAATTAGTGCAAGTATATTTTCTCATCACAGCCGCCCTAGGTATTGAAAGGAACATTATGACCTGTCAGCCCGGTCAGTACTTACTAATTGTTGCTTCTGAGCCTGCAGCAAGTGGGAGGCACAGCAGACCGAGGCAAAAGCAAGGAATCGATGAAGTTCTGCATAGCTTTCTTATTATACAGCTTTCTTCACCATTAATAAATAAATGCAAACACACACCATTATTTAGATGTTGATATTCAGTGTTTGCAATATCAAAGTGATCCTGCTTTGCTTCTGAATTTTTGGGCACATCAAATATTTAAAACATTGTAACGCAGGGAATTATTAAAAAGGGGTGCATTTCAAAGTAAAATAATAGGTCTGATTTAGGAAAAAAGTGATTCAAATTACTCTGCAATTGCGGATCCCTGACTAGATGGAAATGCTCATGGCCTTGAAAATACTCTTTTTTTTTTCCTCCTGAGGAAAATAAAATTTTATGGGTCTGAAAAAAATCTAGGGCAACTTTCTAGATACATGTATTTTTATTTCAACACTTCTGATACTCGGTAGCAATAAATGAAAAAATAAATAAATCGGGGCATTTCATTCTAATGCCATTTTGTGTAGAAGGGGAGATTGGTCTCTGAGCAATCTTGTTCATTCCTCTTACGCTTAACTAGTTATTGCCTGGCTGTCTAATCAAGGTGCAGAAAACAACAGTATATCCTGCTGAATTATTGTGGTTTATAAAACTGATATAACGGACCAAACATTGTATTAGCGTCAATGAATCTAGCGCTGTTGATTTCTGTGGAGTTACGTTGCCAAACACCCCGAGGTTGGCTCTGCACGTAAATACTGACGCGAGAGAGTGGCACGGACATCCAGAGAGCACATTACCCAGCGCAGGGGGTGACGGGCCACCACCAGGCCCTGACCTGCGAACAGATACCCAGCAACGCGGGAGAGGACGTGGGTGGCAGAGAAGGAGCGGAGGGGGAAGAAGGAGAAAGCAGGATGTACATGTAAGACATTCACATCAAAGAAATTTGCAGTATGTCTCATCTGATTAACTTGTTGACATTATATAATTAAGTAAACTATTTACTTCAGATTCACACCGGTCATTCATCTACTTTCCACGTTCTTATTTAAATAAGCCTTTTAAAAAGGCTTACAGAAATACCTGTGATCTTAGACTGTTTTCTTGACTTGGAGGGCCAGGAAAGATACTTGGTGCTATTTAACACGCACAGAAAGTTTCTTCTGAAAGAATATTTTGTTCAAGGAGCAGGATGAGAAAGCATTTGAGATGCGTTAGCACGGTTTGCCACTATTCACTTTGGCCATACCTGTTTCTCGTGATTTTCATTAAATATTCCTAACTGTTACTGACAACCATTTTGAGGGCCGTTGGGCAGCCTTACCTATGTTAAGGCTCCCCATAACACGCCACAAGCGCGTTCTTAGCGGAGCCAAACTGAGAGGTAATGCGGCATGTCTTACGCCCGCAACGGCAGAGAAAACTTAGCTGTTGCACGTAACCTGTTAGGGTGCCGTATCTCACTCCTTATGGACCCAAGCTAAGCGACCTAAGCAAGAATGAAGCAGATTGAGTGCATTTTCATGAAAAGCTTGTAGCAGTATATACGTTACAACATACATTAATTTAGCTTGCATTAGTAAGATGAAAACTGATGCTATTAATTCTTCGCTTGTGGAAAAACCACAACTGAGCCACAAGAACTGGTTTAAATCAGCTTACTTAAGGGTATATGCCAGTTTTCACGGTTGAAATGATTTTATTACATTAATACGTTTTTCCCAAAGTAGAGCAGGCCTTAAAGAAAGATTTGACTAAGAAATAATTTTCTGGGATAATTAAAGAAAAAAACAGGCTAGAGAGAGCTGGCTGCAGCCTCTTCCCTATTCCTGGAGAATAATAAACCTCTGCAGACACTCAAGTCAGCAGTTGCTAGCTGCTTTTCATTCAAATACGCGAGCACAGGGAGAACAGGTGAGATAACATATTTGCTTTCATTTTGGGGCTATATAGTAGCTAATGCAAATATGCTCGTCACGGGGAACATAAATGCCACATCCTGCTAATATTACCAAAGCAGATCCAGCCCGTCTTTAAAAGAAGGTTTATTCGGCAAATCTCTCTCCTTCGCTGTTATTTTCTTATGATTTTCTCTAATAACTCTGTCAAGTACTTGTTCAGTCACGGCTGCTTCACATGAAATTTCTCTGTCTAGAGAGAACAGGATCTATGCACGTTTCCTGTTCTTCTGAATAAGGCTGAATTTTAATTGTTAGAGGAATAAGCAGGAAACTGAGGTTACTGAGTAAGCCATTCGCCTTTAAGGAGCCCAAAAGAAACACAACAGCAAATTGTTTCATTTAGCATTCAGCAGCCCAGTGGAGATAAAGAAAAGACTTATCTAGAAGCTGCAACTGCTCTAGCGAAACGCTTCTGTCTGAAATCTTCTGTCGTGGCAAAACGTTTGCAGTCACATAAAGAGGGCCGGCGGCCAGCAGAGTTACTGATTGCCTCTGCCGCCAAGCCGCACCGCTGCCGATTATGAGCCAAGCGGTGGGATGCTGCTCCGCTGCTGCGGCGGGTGCTACGCTCCGCGACGCCGGGCCTCAAAGAAACGCTTTTCTAACGGTTTGATCTCCGCCGGCTACGTGCACTGGGTATTCACCAGTGGAGACGGCGGCAAGCAGGCCGACCAGGACCTCTTCATGAATGTCACAACAGCGAAAGCTGGCAAGCAGTCTGACTGCTCTTAACCTGCACGACTGTTGCTCACGTCGAGCTGCATGGAAGGTGCTTTTTTAGAAGTACGTGAGCGACACCCGTAAGAAGGCTTATTTTGTAAGCCGTACGACTTAAACAGTGAAGCTGTTCAGAAAAACTCTTTTTCTCATGGTAGTGACAGTACCATTTGGAAACATGGCCAGTAACAAACCTGAGGGAAGGGCAGAAACCACTTAAACAGACCTCTGAGTGGTTAGTAAGAGCTAGAAAATGGTTCTAGACACAGGAACGGCAGCCAGGATGACCCACCAGGATTATGAAAGGTTACCTGCAGCTGTTCTATTTTTGCAGGAATCTCTGGACACACAGAAATAAAAATAGAAAAAATTACAGCAGAGGGTTCCTGTATATGCCACTTGGCTAAGAAACTCCATCTCCAGTTTCCAAGTTGTTTCTGCTTTATGTTCAAGCCTGGAGAGTGAATTTATTTTCATCTAATTATTAACAAACTCCCAGCAATGCACCACTCTCGCTGGCTGATGCGCCCCTCTCAAGACTAGGACTATATCTTGCAAAGAGCTGAGTACCCTGCTGAAATTCCCTGCATAGCAAGAGCAGGAACCGGTTTTGTGTCGTCAGGTTTTACACGCACAAACTGTGTAAAGTAAACGTTCCTGCATAGTCTCTGCCCATCGGTGCAGCACGGGCATTGCCCAGCGCTGGGAGTCAGCGACAGGCACCAGAGGCAGCAGCGCCGCTGCCTTACAGGGGGCACAAGAAGCTGTGAAAAGCTACATCAATTTGGATGTAAAACCATGCCAGCTGAGTAGGGGGATCAGACCCAAGGCAGTGCCATACAGGGATGAACACTACCTTCTTTCCCTTCTCTGGTTTTCCCACTTGCACTTTGCTCTCCCTTTCCTCCTTCTCCTGCTCCCTGCTTTCTCCCGTTGGCTCTTTGCTGCTTGATTTTGAAAGGATTTCCTCTCCTCCATTCAATTCTTGCCCTACAATTCTCTCTGGAAATCAGCCAGCAGGCTAAACCGGAGTTGTAACAGCTAATACTAAGCAGACAATTTTAGGAAGATTATACAATCTTACGCTTTAGAGTTTCTAATGATCAGGGTGCGATCTTCCTGGAGGAAGGAAAAAAAAAAAGAGTATTTCATCCTTGCCTACTGCATGCACTATTTGTTCTACTTGCTTTTGATGCATCTGGTACTATTAGAGACTGGTACTGGTACTGCATCTGGTACTATTAGCGCCAGTTTGTACAAAAATGGGGTTGGAAGATGGGGCAGGACAGTCAAGTCAAGGACTCCCCAAATTGCAGTTCCGAGAGACTTTCATGAAAAGCCGAAATGGGTTAAATGTATCACTCAGTTACTGTTAGGATCAGAGCGGCACAAACAAAAAGGTAAATGACAACATATTTATCATAGTTTTAGCAGCAGTAGTTCGGGACAATTTTACTGTGCCATAAACAGCCAGGCATCACCAGATACCAACAGAGTTTTCCATATTCAAGTCAGTAATAAATACGGAAGCAAGCTTTTTTAATTTCTCACTTGATGATATACGCGTATCAATCTACCCAAGTGCACGCGACTAATCCCTGTGATATCGCAGCATTCCCTATCACTTCTCACCAGTGATCTCACACAAAAAATGTCATATAAAAAGCAGGAATTGTACGCTAAGCTATAATTTCACAGTAGTCTCCACCGAAACCATGGTGAGTTCCAGCATTCTAGTGAAATTATTTGCATCTCTCTTTGTACATGCAGTTTTGCTCCCCAAGTAATGCGCTGAGGCAGAAAGCATCTTTCCTAGTCCGGTGAATCTTCTCAAGTGGTCTTCCAATAAAGCCAACAAGTTCATTTCAAGTTACGGTAAAGAGCTACACCATGATATCTGCCAGGTAGCTGCTACAGGTCTCATCAGGCAGTTAACGGTTTTGGGTTTCTTTGTGAACATCTGTCTTTGTTGCAAACAGGGATCAGATCTAGCTTGTTTGTACCAAGCGTCCCATTAAGCGAGCATTTTCTAAGGCTGGCCGACTCAAAAAGTTACATAGGGCTTCAAGTAGAAATATAGATATTTAGTGTCCTAGAATCAGGCAGATATCCAAACGAGATTAGGCTCCCGTGGGACCTTCCAATGTAGAAGTCACGACAAGCCTACAGCAGAAACGACTACCGCTGTCAGGCTGCATTAGCTCACTGAAGTTACTCTCTTCCTAGCACTGCCCTGTGAAAATACTTAAGAGTTACAAAACACCGACTTTCTCAGTGACACGAAGCGATTGGATTAGCAGCGAGTGGATTAGCACTCGATGAACTGTTGCAGCCGCCCTGCTCTACCCGGCAGTATCGGCGCCCGGCAATATCGGCGCACGGGCAGGGCTTGACACGCAACCCGGCCCAATCGCCAGCTCCGATTTAATTTTGGTAACTGAGAGAGGGATTAAAAGGCAAAAAAAAAAAAAAAAAAAAATTGAGTTAAGATAGCAAAGCTGTGGAAACAAGCCCTTTAAACTTCCTCCCCTGAGGATTTCGGAAGGGCGATAAGTAATAAACCAACGGGTCGAACGGTTGCTCAGCGAGCCCGCGATGCCGGTAGGACACCGAGCCTGGAAGATGGCTGATCGCCACCCAACACGTGCTAAAGCTCCGGCATCTCACGAGCCGAGACCGGCTCTGCCCCTGCTCGCGTCCACCCCCGAGCCTCCTCGGGAGGGCTTCAACCAAAACGATTGCTTTTCACCCCAAAAGAAAGCCGGGCCTTCCTCAGCTCTTTAGAGCAGCGCCGGGGGCTGGAGGCCCGGGAGGCTCCGGCAGCGGGAGGTTTCCGCTTCCCTCCGGACTCGGCACGCTCTGTGCGGCTTCGGGCTCACGGGCGACGGCTCGGGCCCCATTTCGGGGCACCAAAGCCCTGGAGTAAGGGCACTTCCAGGAGGGGAGCAGATCCACCGGGAAGCCTCTTTTTTTTTTGGGGGGGGGGAGGGAGAGGAGGAAGGGGTGGGTTGCTTTTTCCTCAGCAACCGGTTTTTCTTGACCGTCTCGTGAAGTGGGTGGCGGGGGGGTCATTTTTGTGTGAGGAAATTCCCCGGAGGGAGCGGAGCCGACCGGCCGCAACGCCTCAGCCCCGGCCCCGGCTCCCGCAGAGGGAGGTGCCCGGCGCCGCTCGGCGCTCTTGGCCGCCGCCCACCGCCAGGCCGTACGCGCGGCGCCGCCGGCGAGCAGCTCTGAGGTGAGGGAAGAGCTGGGCGGCTGGAGGGGGGGGGGAGCTCCCCTTCCCGCCTCGGCGGGCGCCGCCGCTTCCCTCAGGGGAACCGGCGCGGCCGGAGCAGCGAGGGAGGGCGGCGGGTAGTTGTGTGGCGGCGGGGAAAATGGAGGGGAGGGGGGGGAAGGAAGGCGTCTCTCTCTCTCTTCCAAGCGCGGGCGCATGCGGTGCCGCCGCGCCGGTGGTTGCCGGCAGAGCCCCGGTCCGGTCCGGTCCGGTCCGGTCCGGTCCGGGGCAGCGGCGGAGAACGGGACCGTCCTGGGGAAGGGGAAGGGGGGGGTTCGTCCGCTTTTGGAAAGCGGGAGGTCCACGACAGCGGGGAGGGGGGGGACACACACGTTGGGTCCTTCAGTGCCCAGCCAAGCTCGGGGTGTGTTTGTGAGTGTGTCCGGGGGGGGGGGTGTAAGGAGGGCAGAGAAATATCTTCTCTCTCCTGAACCCGCCCCCCCCCCCCAAAAAAAAAAAAAAATCCTTTAAAATAATTCTGCACCCTGGGCATGAAGCGGGGGGAGGAACTGCTAAGGGTAAAATGAGTTGCATACTTGCAGGTGTGTAGGGAGGGGGGATTAAAAAAAAAATAATTAAAGCTCGAGTCCTGGTGTTACGCTAGTTCACACCAGAGTGAGCGTGACTGCCCTCTCCGTGCTTGTGGCAAGGCTTTGACTCCAAGGGGGAACAGTTTTCCCAGGCTGGAAAACTCCTCTCCGCAAATCCGGGTGGGTTTCGGCGGCGGGGCGTGAAGCGCTCGAGCTGGGCCGTTGGCGGCGCGACGGCTGCCGAAGGCCCCGCCGGCGGGTTGGCTCTGCGCAACAAGGGTGTCGGGGCGCTTGGAGCCGCGGCGCCCCGTGGGATGGCGCTTATTTTCGCCTTCGGAGAAGCGGCTAGAGGTTTATTTTCCCCTTGTGAAAGCTGGTTTTTTTTTTTTTTTCCCCCCTTACTATTCATACATCGCAGCCTGAAATTTCCAAGCTCATTTCTCATGAGCCTGTGACAGGGATCGCTTCGATCTGAGAAGGGCAGAGGAGATTATGTATTGTTGTGCTGGTTCCCACAAAAGCTTTAATTTTGCTCTTTCTTTCCTCAAGGCACAGAACCGAGAGCGATTTCAGCAGAAAGGCCGTGTTCTGCATTTTGTGTGTTGGAATATGGCATGGGGAAGCCACGTTCGGTAGTGTCGGGCAGCAGGATTGGGTGTGATTCAGGTGGCATTAGGGAAAAGCTGGAGCCTAACGTACTGCCCCCCCCCCCATCTCTTCACGCTTACCTGGCATAAAAGCAAATTAAATGAATTTACCACCTTGAAGGTACCCTTGATTTGACAGCTGAGATCAGAATTTGACCGTCTGTTTGCAGCTGGGTATTCAGCGTTGTAATATTCCCCCGTTTCTAGTCCAGTTAATGTGGCGTTCTGAAATTACCAGGCAGCATGGAAATACGGAAAGTTTCTGTGGTCTGAAATACAGCAGCTTTATCAGGGAACAAATAATTCTCTGGAGTGATTAATAGAGTGGACCGCGTAATCTTGAAATTTCACGTTAGAAAGGGAGCTTTAAGATTTCTGTTTCCTTTTACATCTTGAAGAACTCCCGGAGATCAGCATACATCTGCTGATTGTCCTAGTACAGAGGTAGGTTTCAGGAAAGATCTGGCAGTGGAGTGATAAAACTTGTTGCTGATCTTGCTTGTGGCAACTCCTGATTCACTCCACACGCTTGCTGTCCATACCTTTCACTTGCTCGTCTGCGCCTGATGACTCCCGTGTCCACTCACTTCACTATTGGCATGAAGCAGATTGAGTTGGCATTAATCAGGGTGAGGCCAGAAAGGCTATTTCTTGAGAGATAGGATAAGAGCCAGCTAATGTGAAAATTTCAGAGTTTGTTTTTCCGGTTTCTGCCTGCCACGTCCTTGTGCAAACAGCCAGCCCGTGGTGCAAAGCAAGAGGAGAAGCAAACTTGAGGAGGTTTATGGGCAGCTGCGTGGCAGCCGGTGGCTGTGGTCTCCCGCGTACCATTGCCTGCAGAGTGGAGAAAGAGGCACGAGAAGGTTTGTCTCCTCTCTAGCGTAGCCTCCGTGGGACGAGTGAACTGACTTTCCTCTCCGCTATTCTAAGCGGTTAAAATTTCTGAGATAATGATGTGTGTCTGAGCAGCACAATAGACTTATCCTAAATTCCTAAAACCTTTCATGGAATAATCAGATTGCTTCAGTGTTCGCATAAGATTGTCTGCCGTGCAAAGAAGAAATAATTGACTCTTTCAAAGGCAGCGATTTAAATGTATAAAAGCCACTGGTGTATTAGAACTGATGACTTTCTGTCTCAAGAAACCTTCTTTACAATTGACAGTCCTTAAAGAGCCGTGATAAATAGGATCAGATTATTTGACAAGCCAAACCATTTTGATCCCTGTTGTACATTTTTTATTTAAACAGAATGGTACAGGGAATAGAAATCTGCTTTAACATACTGAGGGAGGTGTCAGCTGCTGTTGTGGCTTACCATTGTTATCGCAGGGATTGTCTGTCAGAGCACTAGGAGCTTTCCAAGCCTGTCTGATGCGGTATGGAGCAAAGGCCTTTAGTTTTCCGATTATGCCAAAACTCTTCCTTACCTTTTCAACAGCAAAAGGAAAATTGCTTTGGAGATTGCAGAAGGGTGTCTGGTGACAGGTAAATTGAACGTCACTTACAGAGCACCTGTATTGCGTTCCCCGGTATGGGGCATCAGCTGAGTGTGTAAGCAGGGGGGCCAGCCTCTGCTCCTTTCGGATCTCAGAAAGGTGCTCTTACAGCCATAGAAAAGCCCGAGGGCTTCTAGAAAAGCCCCTGCATGGGCCCAGAAGCGAGTGAGTTTGTCACCCTAAAGGAAGTTCAGGATTAAAGGAACTGAAAAGCTGCTCTAAAGAGTTTGGAAAGCCAGTGACGTATGTCAATATGGACCTGTCAAGAGTATAGCCAGCTAATAGCTTAAACCACTGTAACGCCAGCTTTGCTTTTTATTCACCTTAAAAAGATGTATTCCTCTGTAAGACCACAGCCAGGGTGGCCGAAGTTGCTTCTGACTGGCTTTGTTTTACAAGAGGCCTGTATAAGGTAGCAGAATGGATGCAGGACTTCAGGAGATCATTCAGTCCCTGCTCCTGTCCCGAGCAGGATCAGCTACGTCTAAACCGTGTTTTTCTAACCTTTTGAAGACCTTCAGCGATGAGCTTGCCAGCGTCCCTAATGCTTTGCTAGGAAGCTTGTTCTTTAACTGAAATCTCCTTGTTGTAATTTAAGCGCAGTAGAAGTAGAAAACTGTTCATCACCTTCCCCTTGGTAGCTGTCTTTCAGCTTTCGAGTGTTGTTGAGCATCTGCCACCCTGAAAGAAGCCAGTAGGAGCTGGGAGCATTACTTTTCTTTCTCAATCACGTTGGAAGTATCTATAATTGGGTATCTGTACTGGGCAGCCTTGAACAAGCAATTGCTTTTGCAAACTGTTGGGCGCTGAGTTTAGCTCCTACTATCCACAGTCAGACAGGGAAATAGTTTCCATTGCACAGCGATAACTCAAATTAAGTCCCTTTTTTTGGAAGGGCATACCTATTAGAAGGACTGTCTGCTTTAGAGGAATGGTATTCATTCTTGAGTGATAAGAATTGTACGTGGGAATGGTGGTTCTGTGGCTTGAATATTGATTGCTGTGCAAGTGTGGGGAGACCTCCTCTTTCCAAAGCGTCTCCATGGGACAATAATGTGCTCTCAGCTCCGTAAACGACGGCTAGCTCCGTTGGCTAGTAGTGGGGCTACTTCTCCATGCCCTAAAGAAAAGGGGAAATTGCCTGGTGCTGCTTAGAAATAGTTTAGTTAACCCAGCGATCACAGTGGCAGTGTGCTCTCTGCTTTGTCACTTTTCTGTGCTGCGAAGTTCTCTGAAAGGCAGAATTACAGACTTTTCATTCGTGCCCTTTTAATCCAAGGCCTCAGATCTCTGAGCTGGAGGGGACATAGGTCTGCAGTAGCTGCTTTCGTCTGAGTGGATGTGCTGTCTTCACCTAACACCGCGATGCATTAACTGGCAGCATTTGAGGTTGTATATTTAATACAGGGATGTAGTAACTTGCTGAAACTGAAGTGTCTATCCAGTTTAGCAGTGGTGCTCTGGTAGCTGTGACAGGCTGCAGACATCAGAGAGAAAGGTTTGAGAAGAGCTGAATGAGCTGACAGACGTACATCAGGCTCAGCTGGTTCTGCAGCAGGATGCACAGACTTTGGTTTTGCTCTGGAGCTTACTGCTGAGGGACAGCCTGGGGGTTGGACCCACTCAGGTGCTGGACCCACTCAGGTGTCGCGATACAGGTTGGGCTGACAGGACAGGGCAAAGCCCACCATCCAGGCCGTCAGCAGGTTGTACAAATCCCCCTCCTCTTAGCTCTGAAACAAGATGACCAAATTGTGACTAGGGCAGGTATAGTAGCCAGCAGTATCCATCGAAAATGGGCTTGAGGTGAAGCTGATGAATAACTCTGCTCTTTGCTTTGCAGCGCGCACATTCTCTAGTACTCTCCATGTTTCCCAGGTGAGGAGGAGTCTGGGATCAGACTTCCAGTACTGGTTGTCTCTTCTGTATTGCCGGGACTGCTGTCTCCTTGCCGTGGAGCAGGAGCTCAGGCTCTCAAACTCTGGCGCTCTTAGCTTGGCTGTAACTTCCAGAGCTTCTAGCTTCCAGTTCCTCCTCAGGCAAGAGCACAAAGAAAGGTATTGGCTGCCATCGTATACTTCAGGTAGACATTTTCTGTGCGATAGGTTTTGGTAATCCTCAAAATTCCCTCTCCCTCTTTTTTTCTTTTTTTTCCTAAAAAAATGGTTCCACTTTGGAACTAAATTTTTCTCCTGCATTTCAGAAGTTACTTCAGAGACGAAGATCTGACAGTTCTGCTCGCTGCTTTTTGACCCGTTCCTGAACTGATATGCCTGTTTTTTTCCATCTATTTTTTCCTCTACTGTAGATGCAGCCCTTAACCTGTAGGCAGTACAAAGCAGAAATCCTCCAAGTCTTAATCCTGGTTCAGACTTCACAATACATACTTCTTTATGAAGATGCTCCAAAAGACAGGTTTGCTTTTGATTTGAGGATCGATTAGAGAGCTAAGGATGGCCCCTGGCTGATCATGTTCAGCCCTGTATTCCCCTACTGCTTCCAAAATTATTTTGGAAAGGACATTAAAATGGATCCGTAATAACAAAATTGAGCTCTACTGGCCAATTTTTGCACTAACTAATTGTAAAACAGCATGACTCCCTTTCTGTCAGTGGAGCAATGCTATTTCACACCATCTGAGGACCTGGACCCAACTATGCAGACAGGCTTTCTGAGATGTGGAGTTGACTTTCCACCCCCCCACCCTCTTGCTCTTTATTCTGTCGGTAACTGTTCCTTGCACATATTGATTCATGTATGCAGGAAGAAGCACAGTGTTATAAAAAATATGAGTGGTTGGCAAATGTTCAGGTCTTTTAGATGTAATCATCCAGTTTGGAGTCTTCAGCAGCATATCAGGGTTCCTAAATTTAAATAGAGATCTGGAGAAATATGGTAATGAAAAATGGTGTAACAGTCATGTGCTTCATTGCAAAGGCTGGATTTTGTCAAAGGAGTTTTACAGAAGATATGTGATGAGTTTTGGATTCAAAACATGATTTTGATAAGGTCAGGGTCAGATGAAGTATGGATAATGATATCTTGTTGCTGCAGTTAAAAGGGAAGTCTAACCCAGTTCATGTCTTTCAGATAACTATATTAACTCATAAATTTTCATAGCATTTGTTTTTTTTTTCCTGACACACAGGCAGATAAGTAACATAATGAACGGTAGGTTTCGCTTGCCTTCAAATGAGCATGAGAGACTTAGAGGGTTTGAACAGCAAGTCAGCAAAGAGCTGTTCAAAGTCTCTCTTTGAATTTATGGCAAGTTGGAGCATGTTGGTAGAGCGCGAAGTGATGTTGCGCTTGTGACCCGCGGTCCTGGTACCCCACTACCCCACAATTTACGGGGAGGTAGTTGCTTGGACACGTTTAGTCCTTGCAGAGCTTTTGGGTTCCTTTGCAGGTGATTGTATGACTCTTATGTTATATGAGATCTTGTTCAATAAGCCAGGCTTTCTTCCTTCTTAACAACATTCCTGTAAAGGCTGTTAATGTCTGCGCTTGTTTTCTCTTCCTTTTTGAAGTGTGAACAAAGGATTAGAGTATTTATCATTTGGATTATTTGATAGTAGTGGGGTCCTGCTGCCTTTGGCAAAATCCATTTCTGGTTTGTATACTTTGCAGGTGTCTTCTAAATTATCAGTATTTTCTAGTCAGCAGCACAGTTACATTTGTGTAGTCATCCAAGCGTGATGGACAGGATTACATGTTAAATACAGGCCTACCACAGCATGGTCAACTCAGAAATAGTCCTTATGCTTACCAAGCAGGTTTTTGAAATGGTGAAATAGGAGGAAATTTATGTGATCCCTTGCATTATAATTAACCCGTTACCATCTGTTTGGCCTAATGGAAAAAAAAGCACCGGGGTAATTTTTTAATAATAGCTTTTGGAAACAATTGGGTGGGGTCTCTGCCTTTTTTGCCTTTTTTTCTTTTTCTTTTTTTTGGTAATGTATTTGTTTTTCATATTGATTAGTACTGAGAAATGACAGAATTAGTCACTCTTCTCCCTTGCCCTCCCAAATATACATACGCCTTTTCTGTGTGCATATGTTATGAGAGAGTTTAAGGTGGAGTTTTTAGGTGGAGCTAACACTTAGGCTGGAAGGAAAGGGTTTCGGTGTTGATCTTCCCCTCGTTAACTATGACCTGTGATCGCGGAGGATGCTATTTGGAAAAAGGACCCCCAAAAGCTGTGCGTATGCAATTAGAAAATACTGATGGCTATGGGTAGCTTAGAGCATGCTTGTGACTTTATTCTGAATAATCCTTGAGATGGAGGGAATGGTTTCTAACGCTTAGGAAACGTCTGATGTTTGCCCTTGTGTTTAAAAAGTGATAGCTGAGTAATTTTTGCGTCGAGGAATGTTTTGCTCGTTGCACTTGGGTGAACGCTCGTCGTGGGCCCCTTGTGAGCCAAAAAGGATTTGAAAGATGAAGTGCCAATGACTCCTCTGTGGGGCCGTGTGTCAGTCGTGAGTAATTTGTTCATAAATTGACCTTCTTAACCATGGAGTTGAAAGAAATCAGTAGGAGCGTACATTGGAATAGGCGCCGGGGAGCGTCTGGCTGGTTCTCTGGGCGTTTTTAAGAAAGAAAACGATGAAAGATCAGTCCTTTCAGACTAATGCTGTACTTGTTGTGTGTTGTACGCTCACTGCACCTGTATGAAAATTATTCGGTAGGCCTGATTTTTGAATAGAAAAGCCAGCCTCTGTTTCATCCTGGTATAACTCCAGTGGGTTGTTTGCTTTTGAGAAAAAAAAAATGTTTGGCTCATTGTGGGCCATTTACTTGGCAGCTGCGAGGCTCTGCTTTTTTGGCAGATGATTGCAGACAAAGTATAGCGTGATGCTGGTATTACTGGATGCTTTTTTTTTTAATCTTATCATTCCTCCATCCTGTCTGTTTCTCATAAAGTATTTGTGAGGCTGCTTTCTGATAATGCACTCGAAAATTTAATTCTGTCTGCATTTCACTTTGGGAATTTTCCATTTGGGGCTTTTTTTTTGGGGGGGGGGGTTGGCGGGTACAGGGACAACTAGAATTTAGTTCTTCATCAACTGTGCAGAAGCCTCTGTGATTAAAAACAAACAAAACAGGCAGAAACACCGGGGAAAGATTCTTTCTTGGAGGTATGGTTAAAATTGCTCTAATTGGGGTAAAACCAGTGTGGCACCTGGCAGGTCTTGTTGTCCTGGTTATGGAAAGTGCAGCAGGTGGCAGGGATTTGGTGGGTTCTCTGTGCTTTGGGCGAGTTGGGACAGATTTACCCAGTACGTGTATAGACAGGTTTTTTGGTGTTTTATGGTGTTTTTTCTTCCAGTAGCTACATTTTTTTTTCTTGGATATTCTGATCAAGTATCCATGGCTCAGGAGCTTAAGAAGAAAAGGGAATCTGGGAAAAGGAGGTTTTTCTGATGTTCCTTTTTTTTTCTTTTTTTTTTTTTCCTAAGGCTGCAGGAGGCTTTCTGTTAGTATTGCAGAACTTTGTATTTCTATTTAAACCATATAGCTGAAGAATTTCAAAGACCAACCTCTTCTAGGTTTATATTAGGAAGTCTTTCCGTTAACGGCCTTTGTGATTTCTTTGGGAGGATAGACGGAGCTAGAAATAATGCGTTTCCAAAACAGTCTTTACATACTCACTCTGATTTCCGGCAGGAATCTACTGCAGTGAGTGTTTTTTCATCTCGTAGAAGCGAATCTCACAGGAAGCCGGGTATACCGGCAGCCTGTCCTCCCACGGAGCAGCCTTTGCCTGGCTATCCAGGCTGTCTTCACCAGAACTCGCCATGCAATTATTTATTTACTTCTTTATTTGTCAGCAAATTAATGTCTGTGGAGTGTTTGGGAATGAGAAAGGGTATTTTTTGGTGATGGCATGTGAAACGTGCTTACTGTCCACCTATCTCAGGCCCCTTTCAAGGTGACTGGTGTCGGTTTGTGAGTTTTTTGGCACCTTTGGGTATATTAGGCCATGGCTAGGCTCTTGGAGCAGCATTGCATTTTATTTGAGTATTGCATTTGTATCAGGTGTTGAAGTTTCTAGACCTCAGAGCCTGTCAAATAAAGAAGGGGGAGATGCTGAAGGTCTAATCACGCTGGTGGTGGGGAGCGTGGAGCTTGCTCGTGAAGCCAAATAGGCTCAAGGTTTGCCGATTTGAGTAAGTAGTAGTTGCTGTATATGCCTGGTGTGCCTCTGATATAGTCATCCATGAGTTGGCTCTCAGGGCTATCACTGATTTTTTTTTCTTTTTTTTCTTTTTTTTCTTTTTTTTTTAGCTTAAATGAGTAGTAGTGGCGGTGACTTGTTTTGCTGCAGAGGGAATGAATCTCTTGCTGACCAGCTGCTGGTACAATATGTGCGCTGTGCTTTATATCCTGCTCTTCCCAGAGCTGATGCTATTTATACAACATTTTTGTTTGTTGCGCTTTTAACTAATAGTGTGTCAAGGGAAATAAAATCTTATTTTCTGGAACTGCCTTTTCTCTCGGTGTGAGCATAACTTTTCCTTGATGATATTCCCATTAGCAATTTATATAAGTATGGAGATGTCCTCCTTTCAGCGACTCTCTCCACTAATGAGGGAATGCATTATCAGAAAATCTAGTAGGTAGTATATTTGATTAGGAGATTTTTTTCTTTTAACGATTAGAAATCCGTAAAGTTTGACATTTAGAAGTTTGAACATTTTTCTTTAAATATTCTTTCCCAAATTCTGAGAGGATAAAAATATGCTTAGGAAGCCATGTTGTTAAATTAGGTTCACCACAATTTTAGCTTGCTCAATTTTTGTTATTAATATATATCTAAACAACTTGAAATGAAAAGGAGTTTCTGAGTTGAAACCGTTTTTCCACAGACTTCAGTTTGTCCCCAGCCAGAAATTTTTTTTTCAAAAGCAGTTTAGATTTCAGTTAATTACCATTTTCCCAATTTTTAATTAACAGACTACAAATGGAAGAAGAAAATCAGGTTTGCAGCTTTTCTCCTCTGTGTCCCTTTCCATGCTCTGAGGTGGGTCTTCCAGAACATACACACGATGAATCTGCTTATTAATCTTTCAGAGAATATATTGAAGCCTAAGTGGATTTCCTTCAGAGGAGAAATAGTAACTTTCTCTTCAAATTATGGTATGTCAAAGAAAAATGGTCCTTAAGAAAAACTGTTAGAACTCTTAGCAAAATTTTTAAGCGCCTTTTTGGGTGACCATGTTCACGTTGTTGGGTGCTGCTGCGGATGGAGTTGCTGTTTTGCCCTGAAGCTGTTCCTGAAGCACCAGCCTGAAGCTGTAGTGCAGAGACGTGCCAGGCAGGCTTCCTGCTTGGCGCGGGGACACCCCCCACCACCAGGAGGGAGCCCCCAGAGTCCTGGCTAAGATGTGACATGTGGACAGTAGGTAAGGTAGAGGCAATGCCATTTGTGAAGATTGGGAAAGTTCAAAAGGGGGTTGGAAAAATCCCCAGCAGAACGGGTGAGGCTGTCGCAAAGCACAACTGGATAAACTCTTTGGCTTTGATGTCCAAGTGAACAGTGCAGATGCTGAAATCCAGGTTTGACTTCCTTTTCTTCGCATCCTGTAAGTGGCGCGTTGGCCTGAAGCTGGCACTGGTGCATTTGAGATACGAGTCTGTGAGTGCTGGAAGGGTGCCTGCAGTGAAATGTGTGCAGCAGAGTATATGTTCTTCAAATTCTGTGTTTGGTGCAATGCTGCAGAACAAAAGCGTAGTGTCCAAGGAGTAGATTTTCCTCTCCCTGTAGGTTATAACTAAATGTCTTAAGGTTAGGTTGATTTATTTGAAGCTATATCAAGACAGTGCTCTCTGGAGGATCTGCTGACAAGTGCCACGTTTTTAAATAATCTCTTACGCTGTAGTTAGAGAACATTACATTGGGATAGAACAAAATAATCAACCAAGAAGCAAGAAGCTGCTTCTGGTCTAGATGGCAATCTTACCTGCCAAGACATAAAAAAAAAAAGTGTTTTTTAAATCAGGCTTATTCAAACGGGTCCTTGCATCTTGGGGAGGACGGTTGGCACAAGGGGTTGGTGCGCTCACTGGAGAAGACCACCCTTGGTTAGGGATTACCTATTTGCTGAAGGGGGAGATTGTCTCCTGCCATGTTATCTTTCCCGCTCTGGTTGCCCACATGTCTGACACTGCTATTCGTGTTAGGAAAGCCTCCCTAAGGCGTGCTGGGGAGCGTGCAATCTCCGTGGCTGCAGGGAGCTTCTATCCAGGCTAGAAGCGGAAGAAAATATTTTTTGGCAGCTTGAAGAAGAGATCCACCACCCTTGGTGTGCTTCCAGGTGGATTCCATATTGCCGGACGGAAAGCAGGAGAAAAGAAGGACGTGTGCTGGGTGTCCTCACTGTGGATGGTCTGCAGCAGTGACCCACTTATGACAAAATTAATTAGCATAGGATGTATTACAACTTCAAACCCATAAATGCCCTCAAGATCACAGATGGTGGGAGCTTGAAAGTTAAGAAGTCGGGTACAGGGCTTTTTCTCCAGTATTATCATGGACGATCCTGAATTGAGTTGCTTTGTCTTAACAATACAAGACTTTCACATTACAGCCCAGGGGTGTTTCTCTGCAGTAGCTTGATCTACTGAGACATTTAAAATTAGAGTTGAGTAAAAGGAAGTATGAACCACAGGAAGTTCCATCTGAACCTGAGGAAAAACTTCTTCACTGTGAGGGTGACAGAGCATTGGAACAGGTTGCCCAGAGAGGTAGTGGAGTCTCCTTCGCTGGAGATATTCAAAAGCCGTCTGGATGTGATCCTGGGCAATATGCTCTAGGTGACCCTGCTTGAGCAGGGAGGTTGGACTAGATGATCTCCAGAGGTCCCATCCAACCTAAACGATTCTGTGATTCTGTTATTCTTTTCTTAAAATGCCTTGTTAGTAACTTTTTTAATAGAAAATTTTGAAGTGTTTTGTAGATTTTCACTATTAGAAATTGTGTTGAAATATTTTTTTTTTCTTTAAGAAAAGCCCCAAACCTACTTCATTTAAGAACCTAACTTTATTTCAAGCATTATGGGGTATATTTTTTATGTTACGTGTTATTTATTTAAGTTAACATCTGTCATAAAGCAAATGGAGACATTCAGAATTGTCAAACGCAGTTAATTACAGGCACATTTAAAACCAAGTTTAGATGCTTATCTAAAAGTAATTATTAGTAATAAGTAGTAATTTTAACTCTTTCCTTCTAAATGAAATTAAATGGCAAAATTTCCTGTGGAACAGGAACTTAGTTTGCGGAACTACGAGCACTCTGAGAGTGTTAAGACGCTTAGGAAAATGCGATGGAAGTGGATGGGTCTAGTCGGTTGAAGCCCTGCGCACGCGACCTTTTCCGCAGGGTGCTTATCCAACCTCCGTCAGCTAGCGAACCACGCTGGCTGTTTCACCTTGGTAGGACGAATTTATTTGGTGGCAAAAAAACCTTTGTCCAGTATAATGCAGTTTTACTTCCCTGTCCGGCATACAGAATGAAGACAGTGAAGTCAGCGTAATGTCGCCAGGAGACATTGGTTCTGAATCGAGAATTACGCAGCCGTGATGGCAGGGAGCGACTGCTTTGGTTAACGCTGGAGTTGCAGAAAGGCTGAACTGCGTATAGAGCCCATCGTGCAAACGTGCAGAAATGTTCTGGAGAGGCAGCTGATGCTAGGAATAGAAGTGCCAAGTGCTTCCTCGTGACAGACTTACAAAAATAGGTTTTTAATCATACTAGTCTGATGTGTATTTTGCTCAATGTTTACAGATGGAGTAAATTCTGAATATTCATCTCTGCACATTTGCATGTGCGTGCTACATGGCAAGGAGAAGTTGCAACTCCAAAGAACATGGATGTTTGGGCCTGGTGCCCAGTCTCAAATTAATATTTCGTAACAGTCAAGTGGGGGGGGGGGGGGAAATCACTTCCCAAGATGCCTTCCTTTTTTCTGATTTATCGAATGAAATATCCAAAGAACAGTTTTTATGTGGATGATAAAAATTTTGATTTTAATAATCCTCAAACTTCTGATGAGCTACGTGAAGAGGGGGGAACTGTTCTTTCTGTCTGCGCAGAGCCCTGTGGTGAGCTTGAGTTATGCTGGAAAACGTGGAAGGTACTGAATTAATTTCTGTGGCGGTGCCCTGGCCTTCCTCTGCGGAGCACAGCGCCAGGCAGCCAGGGCAAAGCTGGCAGCCGACGGGACTTCTTCTCTAAATTCTTGACTCCTTTGCCATCAGAAAATACATTTCTCAAAAGCTTGTCCTGCCTCTCTGGGTGACTATATCTGTCAAAGATACGCATGGCGTACAATGAAACTGCTCAGTACACGGCCAGCTTTTGTATCCTTAAAGCTGTTGAAATATAGGATGGTCAGAATGGGCTTAGTTCTCCGTTTTAGTCAAAGCAGCTCAGTGCTTCTTAATTTAAATACCCAAGAAGATAGGTTTTATTCTGATGGAAATTAAGGACTTGTACTGACACAAATAGGAGTTTACGTCAATGGAATTTGACCCACGGCTTCCTGGGCTGATGCCGCAGTAATCAGTCACAATACAGAGGTCTGAATAGAATGGATGTTCATTCAATATGTTGAAAAAAGCAAAATATATTAAGAATCAGTGTATTGAGAACTAAGTAAAAGAGAACGTCAGCTAGCTTGTGTTTCATATAATTCCAACTTCTTCATTGTCAAGGCATTTCATGTGGGTGAATAAATATCTTTACAGGTCCGTTTCTCACATACGTCCCCTTTCCTTCCCCCCGTAGAATTTAATAGCAAACACTAATAAAGTGAATACAGTAACTAACGAGAGTTTTATGTTTGGACTAAAACAACACTGACCATGAAGGCTGATGGCGCGTTTGTATTAAAACTAGGATGCTTTCTTTGCCTTCAGTCCAGGGGAACTTCTGATCTCTTGCGACCAGAGAGAGCTGTGACCCGCTGGCCACCGCTGGCAGCTCAGGAGGCGCTGCTGGGAGGCAGTGTAATGCTATTGAATCCTCCTCTTCCTGCCCAACTCAGTTTGCTAGACTCGAATATCAAGTTGGTTGTGTTTGGAAGGTATTTTGGTTTTGTTAGAAACAATAGCGAGGGTCTCATTGGAGGGGAGGAGAGTGAAACGTTCATAGTTTGCCACAATTTTCATAGTAGAGCTGCTTTTAACACTTAAGAGCTGGTTGGGGTTTTCTGTTTTGTTTTATTTTTCTCTGGTAGAAGAGAAACCTATCAAGTTTGAAACATCTTGTGGAAAGACACCGTTAATGAAAACGTTGGTAAAGGGAAGGAGGGCAATTGCCCTCTTTCCAAGCAGCCAGTAGGCTGGTGGTTATGGTCCTCATCTCAGACAGGGAGACCAGCATGGAAATCGTAGAGGGACCTGAGCAGGTCTGAGGCGAGACACGAGGACTTTTCCCTTTAGAGCTAGATGCCTTGGGTAGTGCCTTTCTGTTATGTTGAGATGGAAAAAAATCACCCTCTTCTTGTGAGGTCTTGTTGCTGCATACCAAGGGCATTTATTTCAGCGGTATTAATTTTTAATTTTCCTATGTGTTAAGAGAGCTGTATTCCAGCTAGTGCTAATTTCAAGTTTGTTCTCCAAGTGCAGAAGCACCAGGATTACAGATTAAATCCAGTTGAGATTGACTGAGACTAGGCATGGAGGAATAAAAAATAAATAAGAAAAAGTGATGAATGTTGAAGGTGCTGATAATTCTAGGGAAGCCACCCACCTCTTTGGTGAAAGGCTGCTCTTCTCCTGTAGTAGAAGATTTGGCCAAGCCAGTAAAAAAAAATCCGATGAATGTTCTCTCTACAAAACTAGTTAAGAACGTTTGTTAAGAATAATCAACAAAGTCATATTTGATTGCACAGGTCATGCCGAAAAGGGGAATGGTTTTGATGCATACCAGATGTTGAATGTTTTGTGGGTGATTCTCAGAGAAGTTCGTGCTGGCGTACAGGGTATAATGGTTTGGGGGGAGGAGGAACGTGTCTGTTAGTGGGAGGCTGAATGTTCCTGCAAACAGCCAGTCTATCGAGGTGGCCAGCTGAGAGGAGCTGCGAAGTGCAACCAAAGGCTGGAAATTGTCCCTCATGCCTATCTCGCTTTCCCTTCCAAAGAGATTGTGTCACTTGACTCGGCAGGTCGGCAACCGTTGCGTGGGGCCGTGAAAATCCCACAGAAATTGTTGCTACTGTGTATATTTGCCTCGAGGAACTTCTGCTTGGGGCGTGAAGCAGGCCTGGCAGATCTGATGTTCCTCTTTGTGTGAATTTACGTTACCCTGTAATTCCTGACATGTATGTTTGTTTTACAAGTGCTTAATAAGGTAGGATTTGCTGGTCTTGTTTACTGCTACATATGGAAAACACCCTAAAAGTACTGTAGAATGAGTGTAAGCATTTGTGGGTTTTTTTGAGGACATTCACTGCTCTTAAGTGATTACTACTGGCCTACAGAAAATAGATTGACTTGCAATAAAAAAAGCAACTTAACTGAGGAACAGGGTTGAACCCACGCTATGGGTTTGCTATCTGCTTTTCTTTCTTCTTCACCTCTGGTTAGTATCTGCAACATTGGATTGCGGGTGGTTTTTTGCTATGTGCTTCACAGAACAGATCAGATGTGCACTCAACCAGTTTTACTCGCAAATAAACTGTATTTGAGCTTTTTCCTTATATTAACAGTGACCTTTGGATAATTGCTTGCTCTACGTCTTTAGTGGTTTTTTGGGGTGGGGGGAACGCATTTTTTTCAAGATAAAAAAATACATAGCCCTGATAATTTCACGAAATGCTGTTTAGAACTTGGACTCTGAAAATGGTCCTTGCCAGTCTGGTCTTTCAGTCTTGTATCGGGTTATGTGACTGATGCCCAATCACGCTAAACACGGGCTCTCTGAGGAGCGGAGGAACGAGGGGACATGTGAGTGAATCAGTAAAAACTGGGCACGTCGAACCGGCTACTCCTAAAACCATCAAGGGAGATCAGCTAGCCTGTAGTCCCTGCTGTGAAAGCCACCAAGAGGAGGCACCCAAAGAAACACTCCTCCCAGAAAGCCATGCAAACTGGGGAGGATTATTGCCTTCAAGGGCAGAGCACTCATTACGGCATGCAGGGCGAAGACTGTTTGGGGATCGTGTCGAACGTATTACAGGATCTTATAAGGGGATTTGGGAAATGCATGAGACTTATTATGGGACATTTAGGGGAGGACCAAGAGTGGGGAAAAGGAGGGATCAAGGTGGCTTGGGGAGGACCAGACTTGGGAGAATAGAAGGGATAAAAGAGGCTGGTGGAGTGCAGAGAGATGGCTGAGCCCTGTCCTGGATCGCCACGGTCAACCCTATGTTCTCATTGAATCCTTCTTCTGGCTGCCATCTTGTGGGCGCTCTCTGTTGCGAATGTGTGCCTGTGGACGTCAGCCGGCCTCCAGCTGGGCAGCTCACAAGTAGATGAGAGCTCGTGAGTAGCTGTGACTTTGGAAGGACTGGGCATCTGGGAGCTACGGGACGGATTCAGTGGCTGCAGCCAGTTGCGACGCGATCCATATTGCTGCTAGTTAGGGTTTCCCTAACTAAAATCTGTCTACTAAGTGCTTTGTTTGGATCCCTGCTTCCTGTTAGTGTCACTTGAAATTTCAGACCTGATCCGTTCATCTTTACGGAAGGGTGAATTTTGCCCCTATTTGACTGCAGAACACTGAAGTTTAATAATCATCAGGTGAACTTCTTGCAATGAAGTGCCTAACTCAAATTTTGTTGGGGTTGAGGGTGGGGGGAGACTGTCATTAAATTTGTACATGATCAAATTAGAATAGCAATAATGCCTTTGAAATAAGAAAATAATATATTTTCTACAGAACAAAATTTCTGGAATCTCCTTGGGGCATGACCTGTTGGCCACTGCTGTCCTTTGGTAGTGCCGAATGGTGACACCATTAATGACCTTTTCTCACTGATTCTTGTCCTGTCTGGCAACTCTTTTCTGCGGCCCAAATGATTTTTTTCATAGTATCAGCAATATTTTACAGCCTTTGCAGAGAATAAGCCCACAGTCTAAAGGAGTGTTTCATGTGACAGAGCCTCCAGATTCTACAGCAAATCCCTAAAAGAAACTGGCATCCTGGTGTCCTTAAGGTGGCTGTCAAGAACAACAAAGCTTTCTGAATTGGGCAGAGAAGATCACATAGCTCATGCGTTTGTAGGAGACACCCGGTCTTGGAAGTATGTAAAAGCATGTCCAATTTCCCTGATGGGAGTCTAGCTAACCTGGAAAAGAACAGAGTTCTCATGCGTTGAGCTGTCTGCGGGGACTCTTCTTGGCAGCATGCCAGAACGTGGGCCATGGTTGGGTTTCCCTTTTCAGGCTTGTTTCCGCATTTCCCTTTTTCTTGAAACTCAGAATAGTTTGAGTAGGAAGATTTAGCCCTCTGTCTCATATCTGTGCTCATTTTAAAACAGCCTTACAGCAGTGTTCAGAACAAAAATAAAATTTTTGTCCCAAGCTCTCTCAGTCTAAGCTTCCAATCCTATCTAAAAAACTGAAAGTGTGAATTGCATTACCACGTCGCCTGAACTGAAATTACGAGTTTTACTGCTTCTTTCCATTAGCAAGTACGCAAACGTAACTTGTAACCTTGATTACAGGCAGCAGCATTTCAATGGACAAAAATATAAATGAAGCAGAAACAAACAGAAAGGGGTTTGGGTTTTTTTTTTTAAATCCATTTTTTCTCCTCTTTGCGTAGGTTCCTAAAAATTAGCACTATGACTGATGGAGACTATGATTATCTGATCAAACTCCTGGCCCTCGGAGACTCTGGGGTTGGAAAAACAACGTTCCTGTACAGATATACTGATAACAAATTTAATCCAAAATTCATCACGACAGTAGGGATAGATTTTCGGGAAAAACGAGTGGTAAGTTGTCTCAGACGAATAATGTCTGCTGTTTTTTTTTTCTTTTTTCTTCATTTTTACTGAGGACAAATTGTATGTAAATACATACTGCTTCTCTTATTGTAGGATGTAGCACGTGTTGATAATGCTTTTCCTGGTCTAGGTTTTGGCTCAAACAAGTCATAATTAAGAACTGGGTAAAAGGGAAAGATGCCATTATCCTTATGCTGTTGTTTGAGGGTGCACTGGTTTGTTATATGTTGTTATTAAAGGATCTTTCCGAGAGCAGAGTTGCACAGTGCTAGCGAATGAGATCTGTTTGAGACTAAAAATAACCCTCGCCCCAAAACTCATAATTAAATAGAAAAGATGCAAACCAGTAGAAGTGCAGAGGCTTCAACTTATTTCCAGACCACACAGCACGCTAGTGAAGGAACTAGAAATAGTTGAACTAAAAATTCAACTTTCTAATAGTCACAACTGTGCTTTGCTGAAACTGTAAAAGCGTAATAAATCGAAGATATGAGACCCTGGACAGTGATTTTAGACATTTCCTTGGTGAAAGTTGTAAATACTTCCCCAGTTCAAAGACGGGGACCTGTTTAAATTTGCTGCTTTTTACCTTAGGTGAAATACTTCAAGAGTTTTGCATGAAAAGCGTTTGTAAGTCTTGACAATCCAGAGGGGACTAACTGGCATAGGAGCCGCTGCTTATCGAGAGTTTTTCAGCCTGGCGAGGGGGATGTGTTAAAAGCTAATCCTTTGACCCGAGAAAAGCTCTGCAGTTCTGACAAAACTTTATGCTGTTTGCTTTGAACAAAACTAAGCGCTTTTCAGCCCTTCGTCAGGTTAATGCAAGACCTAAAAGTCATTCGCGATATTTGTTATTAAAATATTTCCCAGTTTCGAAATAGCTGACTGAAAGCAAATGTCTTGGCAATATCAACCCGCCTGGGGGGGGTTCAGGTGTAATTTGTGCATGCCTTGGTCCCCTGCTTGAACCGGGTCAGCGTATCTGCGTGCGCTCTGGTCAGGGCGCTCTCTAGGGGTGGTGGGGTCCCTAGGGAACCTGACAATTGCAACGCGATGGTTGTAGCTCTGCAGTACTAGAAAATTCATCCTTAGGCCTTAGGTAGAGTGCAAGAACCTCAGATCTGGATTTTATCTTAAATTCCCCAGAGTCGGCATTAGGTAAGTTCAGGCCAGTTAAATGTGATGCACAAGTCGGAATCTGGTTCGTTCTCCTCCCTGTTAGATTCCACTGAGGTAATAAGAGTAGAATATTAACGCTTATTTTTATCGCGAAGAAATGTCTGAACGTGCAAATTGCTCTTTCTCTGACTGCTCAGAGGCTCATTAAAGTGCTCTGAACGGCGACGCTGGATTCAGTCGAGAGGGCTGAACTTTTCTGCTAAAGATTGCAGTCAGATTTCTGCAGTAACTCTTCCGTTACAATATGTTTTTGGGGTAGGATGTTTTATAAGGGTAGGCGAAACTATGTCTTACGTGAAATTACCAGCTTTGAAACATCTTGAAGGTCTGTTGGAATAAACTATCTCTTAAGAAAGAGATTTTAAAGGTTAAATGTGTGGTTTTCTGTTGTATAAGAGTCACTTTAAAAAGTGACCTTATCTGATTCCCTGTTTATGTTGCGAAATATTACAGGAAGATGCTCCAGCAAACCTATTTAATTTACAAAACTCGGTGTGGTTGATCCATTTCTTCATATCTGATTTTGAGATCTGGCACTTGCCCCAAAGGAAGGAAAAGTGAGTTGCAGTCAGAAGCTACATGCTGAAATTATGACAATTTAAACAAGTCTATAGAACCATAGAATAATTTAGGTTGGAAAGGACTTCCAGAAGTCGTCTAATCCAATGCCCAGTTAATACTGATTTGTTTGTGCAGGATAACTAAATGCTGTATTTTACAGCCCAGGGAGGGCAGGGAAGGCCTGCAGAGCCTCTGGATAAAGCCATGTCCATAAAATCCATGTTGTCTTGATCTAAATGCCAAGATCTATGTTTACCTGCTTGTAAAAGTTGCTAAGAATCTGCTAAGTGAGCCCAGATAACAAAAACGGATCATATTTGTTTTTCTCCCACTGACTTTAAGTATATCAGTTAGTTTACACACCGTTTCTTTTTTGATAACGAATTGAGCCCCAGCAAAAGTGCCATTGGTTAAGCACTATGAGTTTGCAATCCCAGTTAGTAAGGAGGTCGTTAATGTTGAACAGGAATTAATGAGGAAAAAAAATATTTCTTTGTAGTAGAGGTTAATCCTGGCAGCCACCTATAAAATTCATAAGAACAGCAATGAAGTTGCATGTAGAAAGCTTGCTCAGCCCACTGGTGTACCAACTTTTACAGAGTTGGATCTCATTTGAAGTACTGAATATGGCCAAGTTATCTTTAAAGAGCCACTTTCACAGACGTTTCATGTGGCTTCTGGGTTTTTAAATGTTATTACAAGCCTTCCTCTGAAGTGGCTTTTAGTAGTAAGAATCAGCTTTAAGTTAAGGACTGAACTTTTTCCGCTTGTTGCTTAGTTCTTGCACAAAGACTATGATGCGAGCGACGGATTTCAGGATCAGCTCTGCTGTTTTACTGATTTGACTCTCTTTTTTAGGTATACAATAGCAGAGGACCAAATGGATCTCCGGGAAAAGCCTTTAAGGTACATCTCCAGCTTTGGGACACAGCCGGACAGGAAAGGTAATGAGTTCAGCAATTCTGAACAGTTCATTGGAAATCAACTTTTTTGCATTTCTAAATAAACCATTAACCTGCTGAGGGGGAATAAAACTCAAAAATCTTGTTATTTTGGGACAACAAACATATACGTCAGAAATCACGTTTTTCGGGCACGGCTTTGGTGCAGTGATCAGAGAATCTCCAAGAACAGGACAGGAAGGAATTAAAAGAAGTCTGTTGCCTGCCTCAGCACAGCACAGCCCTCATTTCTGGCATACACGGGGTTCACTGGGGTTTTTTGTTTTGTACTATTTTTTGGCTTCCTAATATGTTGTTAATATCCTCTAGAAGAGACTGTATAATTTACCTAATTATCCTATTCTTGTGGTTTTTTGATCCTATTAGTTTGTAAAAGGAGAACTGTGTATACTGCTTTCTTTAGTTTCCCTTGGCAGTTCTGTACCATCAAACGCACTGACTTTTGCTCTCATAGTGTGTTTGGTTGTCCCACGTTAGTCCTGATGTCGTCCGTCGACAGGAGACTTAAATGCAGTTCGCATCTCCTTGCGGTGCGTTAGTGACTGAAGAGTGGCAGACTAAAGCATTCATGCAAAGTCTAATTTGCACAGGTTTGTGACCTTTTGGTGACAAACAAAGTTGTAGTTTCACGGACTGTAGTTTCATCCAGTTTCATGGCTTTGTAAAAAGCCTGTAAATCATGTAATTGTGAACGTACGCTTATTAAACGTTTCGTTCAGGTCTGCTTACAGAGTGCACACGTACCCTGTAAATAAGGTTACCTTCCCCTGTTAGCTGGGCTTCCCACTGAGCAATCAAAAACACGAGAGTAGCCAGCTACTCTTCCTTTGCGGTTGTCTTTAATACTTGCTGTATTAGGCAATGTGCATCCATCAACTAAGTGTGTGTCATCTCAGCAGTTGAAACCGCTTCTGTCACTGTGGCCTGTGATGCATTAAATGCTTCTGCATCTTTTTTCTTTTCTAAACTTTTTTTGACTCTGTGATTTTTTTTTTTTCCAGTTAAATCAGACAGGCAGAATTTGAAGCAATAGGTTAGTCACCAGCAGTGTTTATATTCTCACATATGAGCTTCCTCTGGTAGATTACTAACACCCTCTGATTAAGAACTATCGACTGATGTGATACATCATAGCTAAGATGAAGGTCATGGATTTTGCTTCCATGGGAGCATATGTCCACTAAATCATACAGACTCTTTCTATTTCAAGATATTTTTAATGGAATTTTTGCACAAATGATTCAGAATAGCTTTACGCCATCTCTCAGTCTCCTTTATTCAATTAAGACTTGCCAAAAATATGTTTACCCAGAACTTTAGAGCACCGTTTGTATTAATACAGCTATCTTTTCCTTTCTTTTTTTTCCCCTCTTCCTTCAGATTTCGAAGTCTTACCACAGCATTTTTCAGAGATGCGATGGGCTTTTTACTGATGTTTGATCTCACCAGTCAACAGAGCTTCTTAAATGTCAGAAATTGGATGAGTAAGTAGAACTGTAGAGCTTGCCTATATGGGTTGACTTGAAGCTTTCTTGTGTATTTTAGGCTTCTAGGTGTCATTATGCCTGTCATTGTTTGTGAACTGAAAAACATTCAAAGAAAGTAGTTGTTATGTCTTGTGTAGCCATAAATGAGGTACTTGCAGCCTGTGTGCTGCAAAACATATTTGTTCTTGACTGGGTTTTGGGATGCCTGTGATTTTGTTGTTTTTGCATGCACCACTGAAACCAAAAGTCTGCCCTAGATGGAAGGATGTGCATTTTGCCTGGAGCGTTGTACCTTCTTATTACTTATTTGGGCTACACCGAATTGTCATGGACAAGGAAGGCCTGTGACTTAGGGCAAAAGCTTCATCAAGTTTGAAAGATGCACACCCTTTCTTTCCATGGTATATTATTTTGGGCATGTACCTGGTAATCTTGTTTGGATTCGGTACAACCGATTAAATCTGTTGAAAACTTTTTTTCACTTCCTTGGGCATACCCCATATTTTAGTTAATATACAGGAGCTTGGAAACTCACAGAATCACAGAACGGTTGAGGCTGGAGGGGACCTCTGGAGATCATCTAGTCCAACCTCCCTGCTCAAGCAGGGTCCTCTAGAGCATATTGCACAGGTTCACATCCAGGCGAGTTTTGAATATCTCCAGGGAAGGAGACTCCACAACCCCTCTGGGCAACCTGCTCCAGTGCTCAGTCACCCTCACAGGAAAGAAGTTTTTCCTCATGTTCAGATGGAACTTCCTGTGTTTCAGCTTGTGCCCGTTGCCTCTTGTCCTGTCGCTGGGCACCACGGAGAAGAGTCTGGCCCCATCCTCTCGACACCTTCCCTTCAGATACTTGTACACATGTACTCTTGATATTGCTGTTAGTTTTATGGTGTGTTTTCTATTAGTAAAGCAGGATGTGATTTCTTCCTGTCTGCCTTGAGGTTTAATTAAAGTTGGACGTTGAGGTTTTTGTTTGGAAGTCTGCACAAAGTTGGCTTTCAGACTCTGAGCAACCAAACGTATTGTGACCCTTAGCAAGGCTAACGCCACTTCCAGAGAGCTCCGGCCAAAAGTACTGCCCACAGTACTTGTGCCTGGATCTTCAACTGGGAAAAACTGTGTTTAAACCAATGAGTAGGCCCAAGAGAAAAAAGCATCAGAAGATTTTGTCACAAACTTCTAAAGAAATGCGTTTGTAGCAGATGTGGAATATTTTATTTTATCCCTCCACAGTGTCCCTGTGGATCTTGCTGAATAAGAGAGTTCTGGTTGGTGGAGGTTTTCGGGGAGGTTTGGCGGGAGGGTGCAGTCCTTTTTCTCTTTTTTTCTTTACTGGGTGAAGAGGAGGAAAGAGGATTGTTTCCGGTACCTCTAATTAATTTGTCAACAATCTTAGGCTCTGAGGCATTTCCAGCATTCTCTAAACTCCAGTTTGTTTTTCCTTCTAGGTCAGCTGCAAGCCAATGCGTATTGTGAGAATCCAGATATAGTGTTGATTGGTAATAAAGCTGATTTATCAGACCAAAGGGAGGTAAATGAAAGGCAAGCAAAAGACCTGGCGGACAAATATGGGTGAGCAAATTATGACAGAGGCTAAATTTAGTTAATAACTGTGGTAAGTGTAGGGGATAACTTGCCAAAGACAGTTGCAAGTATACTTATAAACTGTTAAGATTTGTAGGTGTTGCAGTATCATGAATGTATCTCCTATAGTGATATCCAACCTGTCACACTTTCAGATCAACCTATTTGAATAGGAAATAGGTAGAAGACGAAGACACCGTGTAATATTTTTACTAAAATATTACAGCATGAATAATATGACTGAAATGAAGCACTCTTATTAGAAAGCTAGTCTTGGGATGTTGGCTTGCCCTGAGAACATAGGAGAGAGTATTCCAAGGGCAAGTGCACACAGGAGTGTGTGCACATTTCTTTGCAGCATTATCACTTACAGGCTGTCCTGTTACTGCATGAATTGGCCGTGTATTGTAGTTAGTAAATAGTGCTGTCTCCTTACGTGGGCAAAAATAATGTATTTTTTTGCTTTAATCACCATTGTTAGACAGGGGGGATTGCTCACGGAGGATGGGGCCAGCTGCGTAAGACTGCCTGAGAGACTGTGAGGAGTAATAAGCAAATCAGACTTAAGAGTATTAAAGTAAGATTTTTCTACAGGCAGGTAAGGAGGACAGGGACGCTGAGAAGTTAGCTTGCGCCAGTTCATGTGCTGGAAGTGCTGGAGCAATCGGTAGTCCTCTCTGCTAAAAAAGAAGAATTAGAAGGCACTCCTTTGGATTCAGATGGGATTTCGGAATGGAAACAGCTACAGCTACAGCTAAGTTGTGCTTATAAATAGACAGATTCTCACTGAGGGCTAAATAGCAAAAGCTGTACCTAGCTGCTAAATAGCAGATTAGTTCTGGTGAACTTAAATTTAAGCGAGCTTTGTTTCACCAGCCAGTGAATCAGCTGAAACCAACAAGCAAAACCGTCAAACGTCCAGATCACGATGGCACGATACAGGAAAAATGACCGTGGCTGTAAAATAGTGGACATAAATGGCTTGTATAGCCTGTGCGGGCTTTCAAGTTGTGTTTTGGCAGAGGTTCTTTATAGGGAGCAGAGTTCGGAGTGTGCAGGGAAGAACCGGAGCTGGGTAGGTTCTCATATATCGAGAATGAATAAAGCTTGGTGTGTTTTTGGAACAGGCAAATGCTGGCATTTATACTAGGCTGAGTGGTACTGAAGGTGCAAGTGAGAGATCTGCAGGAACTGCAGATTGTGGCGTGCGGACTAATTTATATTGGGAAGTATATCTTTACTCGGACACGTGGTTGGGCTCTAGGTGAGCTGAAGCACTCAAGCGTCTGGCTGCGTTTTATTGCTCCACTAGAGCCGGCACTGAGCGTTAAGATTTCATGCTTGCTAAAGTTGAGAGGCATAAAGAATAACAGGCAGGTGACACTAATGTGATGTCACTGTGTTACTGCTCCAGTTCTATCGTGAAACAAAATTAGTAGAAACAGAAGGATTTTCTGTTTGGTTTTGGAAGGCCGCTGCAACGAGCAGGAGCCTGGAAAAACTTGCATGTGAGAGCTTAAGCTGATTTGAAAAGATTCTGTTATCTGGAGAGTATCTGAGAAAGGTGTGAAAGCTGTACTTAAATGTTTACATTCACCTCTTCATTAAAATAAGAAGGCCTCAATTTTAAATCTGTTGGAGTAACTTGCCTATGGAAATTGCTGATACAGGAAGAAAGAATTAATAGATCTTGATGTTCTCCTCAATACCTGGGCCAAACACTCCACCTTGTATGTGGAAAAGAACTCTCCCTGTTCCGAGTAGGGCAACAGTTATCCTTTCTTTATTCATCCACTGTGGTTCAGGCTGTTACGTAACTATCTGTTGAAAGACTTGCTGTAATTTTTTTCTAAATATTTTGATAAGTATTCCTGTTGGACAAGCCCTACAGGTCTGCAATGATAAAGTACACTCCATGGCCGCTGAAATTTTCTATAAATGCAGACCTAGGTTTCACTTCCCAGGAGACCTTCTGATTTCCTGCAGGGTTTTTCCAGCTATTTTTTCACTATGCAAAGTCAAAATGCTAGGACAAACTTTGCAATTTAATGTGGCTTTTTAGTATTTATATCCTGATATTACCCTGTAACAAGAACAGGAGTTTTGGCTCTGCCCAGAGGGAAATAGAATCCAGACAAACCAGAAGTCCACATCTGTCAAATTCCTTTCATTAATTATCAGTAATAACATCACTGATATTACAGAGAGTTCAGTCTCAATCGTTTTAAAAATTCTTCCCAACAAACCTTTTCATTTTCACTGTAGCATACCATACTTTGAAACGAGTGCTGCTACTGGACAAAACGTGGAGAAGGCTGTGGACACTCTCCTGGACTTGATAATGAAACGCATGGAGCAGTGCGTGGACAAGACACAAGTCTCTGACACCGCCAATGGAGGAAGCTCAGGAAAGCTAGATTCGGCAAAACCGGAGGAGAAAAAGTGTGCCTGCTAAACTTCACCTCTAAACTGTGAGAGCCAATCAAAATATTTCATCAGAAAACGGTTGACCTACCACCAAATCCAAACCTGCTCTGTTGAGCCATGCACAGAAGCAAAGTTGCATTGTTTTATTGGGATTGTGCTTTTTTTTTTCCTCCAAAGAACTGATTTAAAAACTAAAACCTGTGTCTCAGTGAGGCTCTTGTGATGAAATAATTCTTCCTGATAGGTGCCATTTTCATGGAAAATTCTCCCCCATTTGCTTCCCCTCCCCACTCCCTTCCCCTCTCATCTTTATTTTAGATGTGATCGGGATGCCGCATAGAGGAAAGTAGCTTTATTTTTTTAAAAAAAAGGAGGGAAAGAACCTATTGTCTATATAAACTGGTTATAGAAATTAAAGTGGAAGTGGGTGGTTTTCTAGGCCTGTGCCATTTTTCCACAGATTCCCGTTTCTTTATAATTCTTAATCTATATCAGGGACCACGCATTTTCTAAGGCAGAGATACAAAAGATTGTATGTATGTGGCCTATTAAGAAAAACTTTATTACTTGCACAGAGTAAGCAATGCTGTGAATCTGTCCTGACTGAATCACTGATAAGTTGGTTAGTTAGGGGTGGGGGGGGGGTGTCTTTTGGGTTGGGCGGGGAGGAAGAAGGGGATTTAATTTTTAACAAATGAATCAGGGAATTGTGCAACATCGCTTGTGTTGCCAGTAATCCAAGCAGGGATTGGAGAGTTACAGGAAAAAGTATTGAGAGGAATTCTCACGCTGCAGGGACAGTTTAAAAAGAAAAGAGCATAATCTATGGAAAAAGAGAAAAGCTGTATTTTGTGAAGCATCTTCTGAATCACCGGAAGCAAAAAAAATTTTTTCTCCCGTCTCCCACCTAAGGAAACCATCCTTTTTGGTTTTTTTTCCTTCAAATAACTGCATATCCCAGGTGGGACAGGGGAAAGAACTGGTGAACGTTTGCACTGTCTGAAAGCAAACTGCAGATTTCGTCGTGCCGGGGGAATCCCTAAGAAGTTCCTCCCTGTGGTTGTGTTGGGGCCTCGGCTCATTCAGGTTTTCAACAGAGAGAAGCTTTCTCATATTCTCTACAACATGGAAAAATGGTGAAGTGGGGACTTGGAACGACAGGCTTCCACAACATGCCTGACGCTGGGTGAAAACGTATTGCGGAAGTCTGCAGCTATTTCAGAGGAATGGATAAAAAATATGCTACAGTAGAAAGGTAAAACGTGAAGGATTTCTTTTACAGATGAAAGCAACATCAAATGAAACAGCAAATCGCTCATTACAAGCAAAGACAAGTAGAGGCAAAATTAAAGAAAAATACTATATTTTTTAATTTGGTTTCAAAAATTATCCATATTTTAGCATATTGATTAGTCTACCCTGTCCTATCTTGTAGAATAGCAGTTCTGCTTATATGGAGCTGGTAGTTCAGGGTGTATTAGTGTTTAATGTGCTTTAAGCTACTGTCACTTGGAAGGGAGCAGACTGGGAGAAAGAATGACTCTGTTAAAAAGTCAAGTTAAATTGGTTGGGTTGGCAGGACTGTAGACTTTCAGTTGTTTAAATGTAAAGCTCCGTAATGTTTTCAGCTTTGATTGATTCAGAATTGCAAACTTGATGAACAGCAAGCTCATAAAATGATCAGATGCTTCCCAGAAATTGAGAATTTACCAGCTACTTTGGTGAAAGAGCAACAGATTTTCTGCCCAGATCATAAAAGGACGTTTGCTTGATGATTTGGCATGTTAACAGCACAGATGGTACATCCATAGGAGCAGGCTCGTTGGGCGAGTAACCCAGTAGCCACAGTTACTGTACCAGGACAGAGATCTGGCTTGCAGACTGTAAAGATGATATAACTGATAGGTTATACTTAAGGGCTACATATCAGGAATACTATACAACCAGCTGTACTACACGACCTTTTATAGCCCGTAAAAAGCCCTAGCACCTCAAGAGATGCAAAAGCTACTGCGGCAGTCCGTAGGTGATTTCCCAGGCAGAAGGTGTAAGTAGACTGAAGTCCAAGCAGTGATGCTCAGACAGGTCCCTTACAATTACCTGAGATGTGTAGGTAAGGGACCGGAAGTTTGGGGTTTTTTCTGAAGTGAAGTTGTATTCTTTTTTTAATGTGTAGCATCTAACCTACGCATAATTTTTTTAAAAAATACTCCCTTTGTAGTATCTCTTGAATTCATGAAAATAATGATCTGAGATTTTGCTGTCTCACTTTCAAAGAAATCTCTCGTTTCGTGGCATCAGGTTTTTGTCCACTGAGCAAGAGTGAAAGAGGTTGCTAAGAACACTAACGTGTTGCCAGTCAACAAAAAAATGTATTTCCCAAAGCCGCCTAAGTATAGCTTGTCCAGAAGCCTTTACGAAGCTTAAACTGATCTCGGTAGCTTCAGCAGTAGCCAGATGATTCATATAAAGGTGTGGAGAACCCTGAACCTGGCACTGTTTCAAAGCACCTTGAAGAAGCTCAGCTGCTTCCATTTATCCCAGCGGCTGCCGGGGCCTGGGAAGCTGCCGAAGGGCAGAATTTGGAAGATGCCACGTTGTGTATTGATGTCTTGGGCTTCGCAGTCATTTAAGCTTCTGCTTTCATTTTATGAAAGATTGACCGATCATAGATAAAAATCTTTAGATCTTTCAATCCACAGATTTTTATCTATGATCTATCTTTCAATGTGTCTTTTTTTTTCCCCCCCTCTCGTTCCAACAACTTCTCTTCCAAACGCTGCTTTGCTCCCCGTCCCGGCGGTGCGCTGCTGGAGCTTGCTGGGCGCCGAGGCTGCGGGTCCCGCTCCTGCGCTTCCCGCGGAGCCTGGCTCCTGCTGCACCACGTGCCGAGCACCAGTCCCCGTCGAGGCAGCGGGCGCTGGAGGAGGTAGTGGGGCTTAGGTGACATTTGACTTTTCGACCGCCTTTGCTGTCAGTGGATTTTTTTTTTTTTTTATAGACGGTCTCAAGGCAAAAAGGCATTTGCCCCTCTAAAAAGAGGGGTTTCTGGGTGCCTCTTCTGCGATGGAGCAGCAGCAGCGTTTGCTGTCGTGGTGGCTTTATAGAAACCAACTGCCTTAAGCTGTTTTCTGAAGGCTAAATCTTACCTAACGTCTTGAATGTGTAAAAGGGGTTGTTCTACATACATTTAGATTGCAGGTGCTTGGACAATGTAAGAAACTTTAATAAAAGCTGTATTATATGTGATTTTTGCTAACTAACTACTAAATAGCAACTATTTGGGGCTCTGTTTTAAGGTAAGAGGTTTACTTCAGTTTGTGGATGTGACTAGTATTCAGCCTCTTGAGGTATAAACCAAAATATCTCTCTGTCTAGAGCTGAAATTTAAAAATTTGTATGCATGGTATACACCTGAGGAAAAGTAGCAAGCATAACAGTAAACGCAAGTGGCTGCTCTTTTTGTACAGGTGTGAACGCAGTAGGAGCTTCAGACCATGCTTTGATCTTTCTTAAAAAGAAGAGGAGGCGGGAAAAAAAAGGGGGTGGTGTAACTGATGTTGCTCTGAAAACGTTAAACTGGACAGTTTTACTTGACTGCCGAGACCTGACTTGAGGCATCTTCAAGTAGGAAGCCAAATTTTCACCGTTTCTTTCCTGTCTTTTGTAATTCTTCAGCTGTAAAAGACCGGTCCCCCTCCGCACAGCACACAGGCGTGCACACCATGCACACCATACAGGATAGGTTGGTTGGTTTGTTTCCCATGGGATGTTGTTGACTCGGAACCATTCTCCTGGGTGCTGGGCAGATCTGTCACTATTTTATCATTATTAATATTGTTATCTTAACTATTTCAGGGCAATGGCAGTAGTTATTCTTTGCTATGTGCTTTTACTCCATGCAGGTACCTACTTATAACTTTAGAGAGCATCCCCTAAAGTTGTCACCCCCTCGTTGTGCGATAGGGCTTGGTGGACATCCTGTTCGCTGAAGGAAGCCTATTGTAGCTTACTCAGCTTATTTACGGAAGTTAAATTGTTCTTTGGTTTTGTTAAGGTATCTTTCAGATAAACACTAACCACTATCCTGTATCAATTACCTTTTAAATGTTTCCTTCTGTTATGCTACTGTAAGCATGTTTTATGTTTGTCTTCACCAGATCTGTGTTATGCCTAGTGATATGAATGTGACCGAAACTCTCTTGAATGCAAATACTATTTTTCATTATAGAATGCCCCTTGATGGACGGTGGTGCTTGCTTACCACTGTTAATGTCATTTTGTTGTACCAAAGTACCCGTGGCTTCAAACCATAGTGTCAAATGCTTCACTGGTGTCTGGGTTTGTGTAATGCAGTTGAGGAATGTAATGCTGTGATTTGGTTTCTGCACTGTTATTTTCAAAAATAAAAATACATTTTTAATCGGGTGTCTCAGCTGGTTGGGGGGGGGGGTGGAAACTTCTCCCTAGGGGCTACGGTCTAGGCACACGGCGTTCGGCAGCCGTGCCGAAGGGCAGGGCTGCTCTTTCCCTGCCAGCTCTGCTAGAGCTGGTCCCTGCCGGTCCTTTTAACTTGGCGCTAGTTCTTGTACCAGGTGCACGACCACGAAGCATTGAACGCGTAGGCCAGCGTGCAGCACGCCCCGCGTGGCAGCACGCAGCGTTCCCAGGTGAGCAGCTGCCTTAGGCCAGCTCAGACTTGTGTGAAAGGCTCCGGTTGCAGGGAAGCGGCTGCTGCTCTTTAGCCAAGATGGGTAAAGCACACCTATGATGTAGGTGCAGGGGCCCGTAAGATCGCCACTGTCCTGGCAGAGGACACATGGGGCAACTGTAATCCCTTCCCCCCCAAACTTAACAGTCACGCTCGGTTTCTCCAGAGAGTGCTGGGGGGGGGAGACAAAGGACACTAGTGAGGACACAGAAAGGGCTGTGCTACAAGTTATAGGGCTCACGCTCTTAAAAACGGCTCTCGTGAAGCTGGTGCTACCTGGGTGAGGCTCACCCTCAGCTGGTAGAATAGGAGCTTGAAGTCAGCTCCTCCATATCCATGTGCACCTTAGCTGCGTCAAGCCCCAGAGTGACACTATGCATGAGTAACATAGCTAAAGTAAGTTAGACAGAAATGGGAACAAACTGAAACTTGGGATGGTTGTCTTATTTAAAGAATAACACTTTAAAAAAGAAAATTCTGCCATCTCTGTGAGGCACTGTTTAGAAGAAAAATCCTCTTAAATTCTGCCATTCTTTGCTTTTTTCCTTTTTCCCCACAGTCCGTAGGAGTACAGTACACAGGTAAATGTGAATGTGCAAATATTGTCACTACAGCAGGACATCTTTGGAGACAAAACTCACTGCATGGGGGGCAAAACATCTCTTGCGTGAGGAATGTTGATCATCAGGTCACTCCTGTGTTAAAGGAGAGAAAACGCTCACCCGCTCTCGCACATGAAGGAGCTGCTTTGGTAAATGATTGTGGCCAGTTTTTGGACGTAACATGCTAAACAGATGATTCCCAACTTGGAGGCAGGGGAGAAAAGCTCTAGCAAACTCACCTGAACACAGTGACCTTGTTAGTGGAGCGCTGCTGGCTTCCCCCAACCAGCAGCAGCCTAACAGTGACCTGTACTTGGGTATGTGTACGCAGGCCTGCTGCCAGCCCCTGCCCAGGGCTGCGTTTGCACTGAGCAGGGGTAAAGCATCAGGACCTGAACCACCTGCAGCACCTAGGCTGAGGCTACACTGTGACTTGTCTCAGGTGTCACCATTTGATAAACTGAGCTAGAAATAAGGAGGTAAATGCCCAAAGTCTGGCATAACTGAAGCTAAGCACATGCACCAAAACAAACCAACCAACCAACCCACCCACCCAAAAAACAAAACAGTTTAAGGGAAAGAAAAACTAAGTGAGGAACTTCATACTTAAGCTGATTTGGGGGGGGGGGGGGTAAATTTCTTGTTTGCCACAGCAAGTTTTCAGGAAAGCAAGAGCCCGTTTAAAGCAGAAACTGGTAACTAACTTCCTTGTTGGCTGAGGGCACTGCTGGCAGCATGGTGGTGCTGCTCCTAAACCATGCTGTGCATGTACCTGTATCGCTGAAGTCCATTCTGACACAAACCCCGAGACATCATAGAAGAGTTTAGGATGTAAGAGCCAGATGGAGGTCAGCTCCTCCAACCCTTACTGAAGCTCAGGATCCCAGCCAGCCATTAGTCTTGATTTCCATGACATCAATTAGTTCATTATAAAGATGAGGTAGGGAAGTAGTGACTGATGATGTAACAGGGTATCTAAAAGTTTATTTTAAAATAATCTTGCTTAAGAGAAATCTGAGCAGCAGCTAAAACTGATCCTCTGCTGCAGTCTGTATGATTGGAGCCCGTTCGCAGGCCACTGCTCAGCAGTGAGGCAGGTACATGCTGCAGCCTGCACTGCTGCAGGATGCAACAGCAGCAGCGGAGCAGCAACGTGTCTGCCCCCAGGCATGGCCAGGGACAGCTTTTGCCACTGGGACGGTCGAGGCATTAATGAGCTCACTGCCTCTTCAGCTCTTGCCTTGCTTTCAGCTTTATTCTTCTAAATGCAGCTCTAAAGCACCACTTCTGTACCATGTTTCGTAAAAAAGCAGCAAGTGTTGAAGGTACTTTTGCAGCAGCAAAAAGATGTAGGAGTTAAGTATTGCACCACACCAAAAGAAGGTGGAAGACAAACATCCAGTTCATCTAGCTTTCTTGCTTCCTTATCCTGGTGAGCATCAAGTAAGGTGATGCTCCAAAGTCTCGTCGTGTGCTGCAAAAGAAAGCACAAGAAGGCCAAGATCATTCAAAAATCTTCTCAGGCCAAAGTCAAGCTTAAACCCACCAAAACACGGTCAATCGACTGCCCAACATCGTTTCTTGCAATCCAGGAAACGCTGCACAATTACGGAGTTCTCAGTTGCGTGACTCATTCAGAGAGAGCCAGATTTACCCCCCTTTATTTAAACCCTGTTTTTCCTAGCAACCCAGGAAGACTCTACCCCTACATACTGCACTAATTCAGTGGTTTATAACTATTGCCTTGCATATGGAGGAGCTGGCTTCAAGCTCCTATTCTGCCAACTGAGGGCAGAAACCTGAATCCAGATCTACTATAATCAAGGAACATATACTCCAGAACAGCCTACCAAGTTACTTGGTTTCATAGGGTGAGTATAGCCTCTCCTGATTTGGTGTGGGTGCGTGCACACCTCCCAGTTATTACAATCTGCCTTGTTTCACTTAATTTTAAACTGATGTACAAGCTGCTATAGATGCTTTTGGTTGCTCTGTTGAGCGTGAATCCCATGCTGCATTCCAGATCAAATGGGGCAGGCATAAAGCTCCATCAGTTCATCAGTTACACTGTTAGCTAACGAGTTTGAAGTAGAGCTTGTGTTTTCTCTTTCCTTTATAAAGGAAATAATCAAATTTCATCCTTCAGGGGTTACTTCCAGCAAGGCCAGAATCAATTCTCTCAGAACTCTGCAGTAAAGTTTGGTGAGGCCTGCGGATAGCACGCACTCAGCTGACCGCGTGTGTGTTCAGAGACACTTACTCTGTCATGACACCTTTTGAAATTTTAGTCTTGGATTGGCCAGACCAGAATTCCACTTTTTCTTTAAGTTCTTTATTCTGCAAAGAAAAAAAAATATAAATATATCCCTTACTGCAGCAGACAAAACAACACTGGATGACAAGGGCCTGCAGCTCATTCCAAAAGGCTTTTATATATATATTTTAAGATGAGTGGAAGATACAGTGCAAAAAAAAAAACCAAACACACAGGTGTTGTCATACTGACAACCTTAGCAACTGAAGGGACTTTAAGCTCCTAAGCACGGGGCAATGAAGGTCAGAAACGCTGAAAGATCTGGTCAAAGGTTTCTTATACTTTCTCCTCCCTCTCCACCATTAACCACATCTCCTGACCAAAGACAGCAGTTGCTGTTGCTCTGCTTTGGAACAGGGGCAGTCAGGAGCGCAGCCTGACCGAGACAGGCCCTACAAGGGACACTGACACCACTCACCTTAAATTTCAACCATCACAAAGCTTTGACAGCTTTGACAGGGGCAGCTGAGGTCAGGACAGTTCTGGGCATCCCCAGAGGATAAGGTAACTGGGAAGTGTAAAAATAAGCAGCAGAAACTGCTGAGGATTTCAAACACTTCCAAGGTTAAGCAGCTCCTGAACATCATTTTTAAATCAGTAGTTTGGAAGCAGACAGGCTTTGGGCACCTAACACAGATTCATATCCGAGTCTGGCCAAAGGCACTAAACTAAACTACGTAAGGAAAAGCAGGGTAGTGATACGACTGAACAGCCATCAAGTGCTGTTTGTTATCTGGCCCTTAGCCTCACAGGAGAAATAAGCATAGCTGAGTATCTTACACAGACACAGCATTAGGTTTAGCAACCCTAAAAGCCCTTGGGCAGGAACCTTAGCGCTAACTTGTATTTTGACAAGTCTTGCAAAACACAGCAACGTAGCTCTTGCCACCTCATGTAAATACATGCATCTAAGAATGACAGTTTATGTTGGTATCAACAAGAACTATAATACAAATACAGATTTTCTAGAATTCTGAAGCTTGATTTCATTCAGTCTTAGCAGATGAGTAAAAAGAATAGTCTGAAAACAGTACAGAACATAATGAAGTTGTGATTCAAACTAGTTAAAATGATGCCAACACCAAAAGAAAAAGGGAGTTTAAAAAAAAATTGTCAGCTTATACACAAAGCTAGTTTCCATGCAAGGCTGAAGTTAGGCAATTACAATTGTTGCTAGTAATAATTAAATAAGAAACAATAGGAGGGAAGCAGGCAAACAAAGACTTGATTCCCCAGAGGTAGAAAGCTGGCCAGGAAGTGATCAGAAAACTGAAAGACATGCACCATAAATTTCACACATGCCTGCTTAATTGGACTGCTCTGCATAGTTAGCTTTGAGCATGTAAGTACCTGAAGGGTCAGTCACAGGTTGCTGTGTTAATACCTCGCTGCTAAAATTCTCATGCCAATTACAGGTTTAAAATCCTGGTTCCTGCAGCCTTTTCACCTCCCATACCCATATCATTGCTTCCTACTTTTTGCTTCTAACCTGATGCTTGTCGCCAAGGCAGAGAATTGGTTGTTAAAATACAAACTAGTATATTTTGATGATGTTCCTTAATTCACAAGTGCTGTGGATTTCGTTAAATAACTGCAGACACCAAGGGTGAGATTTTCATGACACTGAGGACCAGGTGCAGTATGAGATGCAGGTGCTAGACGGCAGCTGCCAAATACCTTCCTTTCAGATGCTGGATCTGCTGCTGTGCCATGCAGCCAGCCTGGCTAGCTGCCCAGCCCCTCCACAGCCAGCTATGAGAGTTGGGGCAGGGGGTGACACCTGAATCCCTAGTCACAGATACTCGAAGACACCTCCATCCTTTCAGGATCCACAGCTAAGCACTCAAGTACCTTTTCAAAAAGGCACACCCAAAAAATAAAATAAAAAGGGTGGAAGAGAGGTGGGAACCACTGATTGCAAGATAGCCTTGTTCTGCCTTCAGGAAGGAGACTCAGGTTCAGCAAATCCTCTTTACTAAAAGATTTGAACTCATATGTCTCCCTGATGTAAGGCTGACTGCCAGGCCACAGGTTATTGTGCACGATGCTATTTCTACTGCTCCTGATCAGACTGTGCCACTGTTCCGAAAACAAGGGGAAAGATGGCCAGGACTGACCTCTCTTGCCTCGTGATCACAACAATAACCTGGAAAAAAGGTTACATCACTGCATTTTGATCTCCACTTGAAGAAGCATCTGCAGTGGAAATATAGCCCAAGTCTATACTGGATCTTTTCCACTGAAGTCAATGGTGAGTTTATCCTTTTATAAGGAGACTATTAACTACTTAAAGAAAAAAAAAATCCCTTTTCTTTTGCCTAAGTTCAGCAACTTTAGAGTTAGTTCCCCTTATTTGACCCTAGGGAATAATGCAAGGAAAAACAGTGTTATGCCTTAACTGAAGGTCCTAATACGAGCATTACTGAAGAAGTTAGAAACACGATGATTTTAGAGAATGACTTTTGATCTCAAAATTGTACAAGTTCAGTTTAGAATATCTTGTTTCTTTCTCACTTTACCTGAATTTCGAGTGCATTTAGCTTTTCTGTCAGATTTCCTATTTTTTTATCTTGGTTTCTGAGTTCCTTGTTCAGTTCCTCCACCTAGGAGTTGAAATGTCAAGTGTATAATGGATTAAAAGCCTTAGAACATTAAAAACATTTCTGTGACAAATAAAACCACAGTGCTAAGTGTCTCATCACAACAAAAAAAAGGCAGGCATTTCAAGTCTCTAAAGCATAGAGAGACTCCTATAGTCTTTTATCATAGGAAGTTTCAAACAGAATATTTGATTGACCAATTTATAAAACAGCCTCAACACAGTATTGCATTTTCCTTAGGACAACAAGTCTACCTTTTGTTGACATATTCACAGAAACATATGATTATGAAGACTAATTAGTGTGGGGACTTGTCTCAGCTAGTTGGGAGAAGACAAACACGTGTTATGAGTCGCATAGCGCACAGCGTAGGTTAATGCTGTCAGTAAAAGCAGTTCCCATTGTACAGTTAATTTGTGAAGCAGTTTAATTGCTTAAAGTTTTTTGTAGTCTTCCCAGTATCTAAACCTATTTGCAGCGTGCATGAAAATAGCTTTACTCACGTAACATGAAAATAGCTGTAATGCAGGTTCATCTAGCCTAATATCTGGCTCTGTCAGTGACCAGATGCTTCAGGGAATACTATAATGAGCAGGGAGTTCAATGGGACTACTGAAGTAAGGGGGATCTGGGCTCCCAGAGCCACACTATTACACGTAGATTTTACTGACTGCCTCACCAAGTTAGTAATTGGCTATTGCAGCTATCAGAGACAGCGCTCTCTGCGCAGAATATAGCGGGGCCTCCTCATACACCCTCGTGCTTCTCCTCATGCTCGCTGAGGCTCCTGTGACAGCCAACAACGCATCCTACCAGGGGGAGCGGTGACCACAGGGCAGGTGACTATTCTCATTCTTTCAAAGCCTAGGAGTATCCCACTACACCTAAAACTGGCAGAATTTCCATTTTCCTAACAAACAGGAATTCCGCTTGGCTCCCCAGCCCTTTCAGCTGGCTTCTAGAAAGTTTCAAACAGTTCTGTCTGAAATTGCAGACACAACCACCGTGATCTCATTTTTAGAGTGATGCCATTTCCATTTTCAATGTAGTGTCAAGACGAATATCAACGCGGGGTGTGCAAAACCAGGCAACGTGATGAGCAAGCTGCTCTTCACCAATCAGAAAGACTTGAGACAAAAGCACAGAACCAAGTCTCTGCTGCTTGTTTTCCCAAACACAGAAAAGCTGTCCTATATAACAACCTCTGCCTGACCTCCTGTATCACACTGCGCAGGTTCTGATGCTGTGCCTGGATCACATGCTGCAAATGGCAAATCTGTTCTTGCAGAGTGGAAATCTCCATCTGAAGAGCCACACACCTAGTGTTGAAAAAGCAAAGCACATTTAAGGTTCTTCCCCAAGAGCTGACTGAATGGCCCAGTGTGCTTCCCTACATCTGTACTCAAGAGCTTGTTGCTAGCAAAGATGTTCCGAATGCTACTGAAGATACCTGGCTGCAATTCACATACAGATACGCATAAAAAGACTTCTTTATTGAGCAGAACAAACAAACTGTAGTCTGAGACAGACTTTACCTGGTACAACCACCCTCTACCCTTACTAGCTGTTGATAAGAAAATTCATAAATAACTTCATAAACTGAATTCACAAATGAGAGAATCCATAAACAGCAAAGCATTGTCTGATATAAGAGAAAGAAGATACGTAGTTGTTATGCATGAGATAAGAAGAAAAAGATAAAGAACAGCATTGTTTTATCTCCACTGAGAGCAAACAAACATGCTCTTGAGTAATACACCTCAGCCATAAAGGGAGTCCTGTCTTTCAAGACAAGAGCTACTTAAAGTCACTCCGAAACACTATGGAATAGCAGTCCCTAAGAACCATATCCCTGTTGAAAAGGGACAACATATTCTGCAGCAGACACCTCTCAAACTGAGGACACAACGAACAAAAATGAGTGTTAGGCTAAGTATTTGTTAAATGAGCACAGCATGTCTGCTTTAAATAAAATCGCACTTTCCCCAGAAGAACGCAGCTTCAAGTGAGACAGTGTCGACATATGTTGCTTTGTGCATAAAAGATGACAGAATCAATGGTGCAATTTCACTGTTTAGAAGGATTCCAACAAGAAAAAGAAAGGCAGCCATTCAAGAAGTCTTTCAGCTTCTCGTCTTCTGTCAGTCAGTGAAGGCAGAGATATAGAGTATACAAATAAGAAAGTATGAAAATCCTTCCAGGTTGTCAATGCAAGGGAAAAATGCTGCATGATTCACAAACCGCTGCACAGCCCTTCCACTCATCATCAGTTCATTTTTTATTACAGACATGAGGTTCTATTATTAGGACACACATCCCAGCAGAAAGCAGCTTTCTGTTATGCAAGATAAATGATGCTCCTTGTCTAACCTAAAAGCTCTTCAGGACAGGATCAACTTTACAAACGAGCATAGTGGCTCAATGAGATGAGATGAAGCAGCCTCAAAGGGTCCATGACGGTAACAGAATGCAGATCTGCTGGTTCCTGACTACTTCCTTACTCAGTGAAAGGACGATGACAAAAAGCAGCACAACTTCAAGGAAGAATCAGAGAAGGGAAGCAGCCAGTACATGCAAGACAGAAAAGGTACTAGGTCGTAGAAGTTGAGAAGCATCAATATCTCAAATATATAATACAAGAGATCTGTTTGTTTGATTTTTTGTTTTGTTTTTTAAAATCACCGTAATTCAGGTTTTGAACCAATTGCTTTCAATATGAATAATTTTACTACCAAAAGGAACTTGAGCAAGTTATTGCCTGGTACCCTATATAAAATAATCCCCCTTAAAAAGGAAAAGCTATCATATGCATTTAATCACCGCTTGCTGTCTTCTTTCTTTGACATCTGTAGAAGCTTCTGTTCAAGTGACAGTTTCCTTTCCATCAGAGTTTTCTTTTCCTAAGGGAACAATTGAAGTTACATAAAAACTATATTACGCTTCCTATCATTTGTTTAGCAAGAATAATTTGGCTAAAAATTTGATGGCTTTAGTCACTGTCAATAAACAGAATTCAGCAATAATCATCTACAAACGGACCTACATCAACATCAGCTTTAGATACAAAACAGTTTGACCGCTCTCAATTGATTTTGAAAGGGGCAACAATGTACTGATTTGTCATGAGAAAACTGTTTAAAAAAGAGGTCTCTCCTATTATTTAATTAGCATAAAACTTAGAATGTGAATAAACTGTGAATGATTATGCTCAGCTGCCAGTAGATACTGTATTATTACTGTTATGTCCAATGCTATTTACGGGATGTGGCGTTACTAGAAGAACGCAAATTCTTCAAAAGTACCTTTTTATAACATTTGACTTCCAGAAACCCATCAGTGCAGTGACTCATCCTATCAGCTTTATTCTGGCTGAGCAGTGCCTTGGTCTGCATTCAATCCCATTGAAATCAAGAGGTCTCACACACACACACAGAAGAAAAATTCTGTGCAGCTTGAACAGGGTGGCAAAAATGTGTCTTCCAGCATTTTAGGAAGTTGAGGCATATTCACTACCCCCAAAATGCGAATTACACGTTCTAAAAGTCTGGGCAAATTTGTGTCTTTTGATTGATTGCATTTGAGGATATATTTTTATTTTGACAGCCCATCAAAATTCCTGGACACAGACAGGTGTTACAAGGAAAGTACATTTTTGCTGTTAGAAGAAAGAGAAGACACTTCCAAGTCTGAAATCATGGCTTTTTCCAACTGTATAAACTGATCAATGACACCACAAACTATTCACTTCCTTCCTTTTCTTAGGCCCTCCCTTCACAGCTACAATATTATTCCTTCTAAATTGTAAGCAGATTACTTGAGGATTAGATATAACAGTCAAAAAGCTATCCTATAATCCACATTTTCAGGCTACAAAAGTGTAACCCCATCCCAAGAAAAAAGAATTCTGACATTCAAGGCACCATATACATCCTTAGATATCCGAGTTAAGAATCAGATAAGATTTTATTCTTTGACACGTTACCTATGAAGCCAGTATCTACCTTTGGTGCACTTACTGCACAAAACCATTTTGTTCTTCACATGCTGCATTCCTCATCAATCAGGTCCACTACCCAAGTTATTACGCTGTTGCCAGAGATAGCATAAACCCAGATGCTATACCATATCTGCTGCTATTAGCTTAGGCAAAGATAGAAGAAATCACCGAAATCTTTTCCATATAGGGAAAAATCTGAAGGAAACTGGTGATGCAACTCTTAGCATTAGAAAGATCACTTGCACATGATGGGTGGCAGAAATACACTAGAAGGGAAAAAAGCAAGGGCTTGGCTGAGCAGTGAGGAAAGGACTGAAAAGAAAGATGAAAACGTGTGCATCACTGAAATTATATCTCCCAGTGCCAGCTGCAAGGTGCCAACTGTACAAAGGCAGGCATCAGGAAAGCAGGCAGAAGGTACAGGAGCGTGAGCCGAGCGCATTTCCCTGCGGGCAGAAACTCTGGCGCTTGCCACGAGAACGAAACCAGCAGGCAGAAACAGCAGGGCTCAGGGGGAACCAACCCTGCCACATCTCTGCTAAGCGCTGGAGGACCCGCAGCGAGGACTGGGACACGCACGTCGTCTCCTCGCTCACAGTACTGCGGGAGCCGCAGCAGAGTCAGCAGCCCCTCACCTAGTCAGTTCAAGGTGAGCCATTCGCCTTTGCTTGGGGAAGGAGAAGGGGAGCTGGCATTGCTCAAAACGAGTGGAAACAAACTCTCCTCGGACCCCCACGCGGGGAGAAGATGATCTGCAAGAAAAGCTGGGGCTGGTCTTTTACTCATAGTCCATTAGTGAGTCATTTACACAGGAGGCAAAAAAAAAAAAATCCCAGAGTGAAATTTTCTCTCTACCTAGGGGGGCTCCAGTTCAAAGTCCCTTTTCTCAGAGTGCTCCAAGCCCACCTGCAGGGCATTTCTGGAACGGCTGGGATCAGGGCTGTAATATTTTAAATTTTTACTGGAAGACAAAAGCAAAATATATGCATCCCTGCTTGTCTTCTCCTCGTATTGGTGACTTAGTTACAGCATACTGCAAACTGGAAGTTCAAGTAACATACGTTTGGGAAGAAGCATCCTACTTCACATTTAACAGCTTTAATCTAAGTTACTTGCAGGTATTGTATTCACTGACTCTGTATTTAAATTTTACCTGTCCTAGGATGACTGTAGTTTTAAAACAGTATTTGCAGTACAGTAATTCCCACTGCTACTCAGTGCATACATCAGGAAAATTATGCATAATACCATCCGTGCTTCCAAATCAACAAAAGACAAAGTAAATTCACCTGTAAAGGAGAGGAATTTTTTTGCAACACGGTAGAAGTTCTTGTAGTTTCAATTCTAACACCTAACATACCCCAAATACTGAGAGTAATTAACTCTTCTTTTCAACAGACTAAGCACCGTCTTCCACCCTGTTGCTCTGTCCTGGCACAGGAGCTAACCAAACAATAATAAGAGAAGACATGTAATTCCAGAGAGCCTGTCTTTTACTCAGGCGAACAATTCCAGTTCAGTAGAGCAGAAGTATGCAAACGCTGACAGTCCTAGGGCTAACAATCTACAGCAAAAGGGGAGGTCTCTTGGCAAAAGTTGACTCCTGCTCACAAGGACTCCTGAACACAAAGGACGGCATAAACATACCTCTTCCATCCTTTGCACTCTTTTCTCCATTTCTGTAATCTGAGTGCATTTTTCTGTGATTCCTTCAGCTAGGTGATTGGCTTTTTCTGTATTCTGCTGGAGCTTTCGTTCTTGTTCGAGATTGTGGGCCTATGATTAGGAAGGGTATTAAAAACATACATGCATATGTGTTAGGACCTGGGAAGGCAGTAGACCGATGGAGGCAAGGCTCACTGACCCAAAGTTCAGCCAGCAGCTATTTATTCCCAATAGGCACACACACACACACATACACACACACACACATACACACACATACACACACACACACATACACACACACACACATACACACACACACACATACACACACACACACATACACACACACACACATACACACACACACACATACACACACACACACAGCTAGCCACATAGAGCAACACAGACAGAAAACACAACACTCAAAAGCACAAACAGCACCAATGACCTCCTCATCCTGTTCCCCTCTCTGGCTGATCACAATGAAAGCCTCTTAGTGAAAGATCTATACATACATACAGACCATACATACATGATAGAGATCCCTCCAGCAGCTAGTCTTAGACACTCAGCCTATCCAGTAACTGGTCCCCAGGTCTCCACAGTCACTGGCAGCTAGACATATGAGTCCCCGAGGCCTGTAGCCCCACTCCAGCTGCTAGTGCTCAGACCTACACACATAAAACACTGAGGATTCTCCCAGTAACCGGCCTATTGAATAGTATTGCCGTCCCCACACGGAGGGGAGATTAGTACCTGTATTTGCTTCTTATCATTCTCATGCCTTTTTTTAAGTTCTTCTGACCGAGTATGGTAATTTTCATAAAGTGTCTGGGAGGCAGATCTGAGAGCCTGCACACCTGCTTCTCTTGTAGCTTCCAGCTAGAAAGAGTAATCGTACAAAAAATATATATTGTGCTTTAAAAAAAAAAGTGATGTTATAATTGGATGCCAACAAATAATCCCTCTACACAAGATCAAATTTCAGTACTTACCCTTGCTAAAAACAACAACAACAAAGCCCTAAATACCTGTGAACAACGCTATGAATGTGAACAGGCATCTGACAGGCATTTTAGTTTCCAAATAAAGGCAGATTTATAGGGTATGGAACCATCCCTTATGACAAAAGCTTATGATTTAGAAGAAGAGATGTACTTCCAACTACTTGTAAATACATCTGCTGTCAACTATCAACAGAGCTGGCTATGTCATCTCACTATCCAAAAATCAAATACGTCCCTAGGAGCAGGTTTAAATACGAATTTCGCCATCTATGAGAATGAAATAGTTTGTACTAGCTGGTCTGCTCCTTCTCTAGAAGGAAAGAGCCTGGCAAAGGAGTACCAAATAGGTGCTTTTCTGCAGCAACTAAAATATAATTCTAGTGCAGAGAGAACTAAACGCCCTTTGGGTTGCAAGGCAGATATGTTCGCTTGAAGCCTTTAAAAAAAGAAAAAAAATTGGAACACACCTTGATCTTTAGTACTTGATTTTCCTTGTTCACCAGCAAGAGTTGGTGTTCCGTTTCTTCCATCTTCACCACAATAGGACTGTAGTTGGAGCTAGACATACTGTTCTTTGATTCCAGTTTGTTGCCCGAGATTTGAGGAAGCTGCTAAAGGAAACACACATCGAAATTATTTTAAAGATACCGAAAAATAGCTTTAACAACCAGCATTCATGACCGTGACCCTAAAAAAATCTCATTTCTTATTAACAGTCCTCTTCCTCCTGTAGGGACCACTGGACAGACAACTCCACAGCTAGCTCTTCACAAAGTAAAGGCTATTTATAGAGTAGCAGTCACAATATTTTCTCCACCCTCAATAAATTAAGAGCAACTACAATGCTCTGTTTGTTCAGCTCTCCAGGGTTTTACGTTTGAAAGCATTAATGTATCAATCCTGATAAATAACTACATTCCATTCTCTACAGTGTTATTTCACAAGACTAATTAGCTTTTAGAATAGTGCACCACATGTTGTATTACAGGTGAGGCTGCAGATACGCACATTATCGTTATCCAATACTTCCCATTAAAAGAACCTTTCAGTTATTTATTACTCCAGCATATTTAACTGTTTTGGCAAAACATTCCCAAACCCGTTTTCTGCCGAAGGACTGCCTCTTTGAAAGAAGAGTTTGATGTTTAAACCCTTTATCAGAGGCACTTTTTTTGCCAAACAAAGGTTATACAAAGTACAAGTAGCTTAAAAAAAAAAAAAAAATCTCCCAGCTTTAGTGACCAGACCTTCCAGGATCTCATGCCCCTAGGGAAGAGCTCTAGTACTTCACAAACTGGGCACGCACCAACCCTGCAGAGCAACCAAATGCATTCCTCAGAGCAGGCCAGAGGGATCTGAGGCGCTGAGAGAAGACTGTGGCAACCAGAAGTCAGTGGGAAAAAGAAAACCCTACCCTGTATGGTAGGACAAGAGCAGGCAAGATGGAGGTAGGAACCTGGGTCTCCAGCAGAAATGGAGTCTGGAAACTATTTGGGAGTAATGCAAAGGAACTGCGAGATGAACATGGATTTAAGTAGAAGCTAACAGTGGCCAGCACATCAGTGAGGGAGCAGGGGTTCCCCCAAAGGCAAAAAGCTGGAATCAGCAAGGAAAATAATTAAAGTGCCATAGAAACCTTTGCGTGATACATGACTTAATACAAGATCAAGCACTTTTTTTTATCCTGATGAACTGCTCTGGGATGAAGTTGGCTCTTGCAGTGAAGGAAGCTCCCACATCCAGAACTCCATTTCCTCGGTTCTTGGCTAGAAGGTGTAGAATTAATGAAGCAGGGGACTGCCAGAAGAGAAGAGCTGGTCTCATGCTGAACACAACCAAAATGAATACTTTGGGGAAAACATGGGGATAGAATCAGTGTCTGACAGTAGGCACATTGCTTAAACCACTTTTTCCACAGGTGTTCACTAATGTGTGCTCAATGCTTTCCACATGCCTGTTTTGAGACCTTGTATGTGCAAGAAACATGAACTTCCATTAATCAGATTTATGCCAGAATGCACTGGCATTTATATGGCCTTTCTTACTTTACATCAAGGTCATTTGTTAAAAATAAATTACTAAAAACAAAGATCAGTCTCCCTGTTTTAAGGGATTTAGCCATAAAACCACTTTCTTTTCACGGTAGAGGCTTTTCTCCAACCTCATTCCTCCACTGAATAGAAAAAGTAGTAAGATTTTAAAAAAAAAGAACTTTTGGGGATTATTTCTTGAGTAGCAGTTTTTCAGCCCACTGTTCTTTCTTGTTAGTCATACTACAGTGCTCTTCTGAGTTCAGCTGGGAAGCAGAAAAACTGCCTTTGCATATTATCATCGCTGTGCTCTATTGCTTAGAGCAAAGAAATAAGATAACAGAACCTACTAAGCTGAAGCTCCTCAAGATCTCTTATGAAGAGAGATGCATGTTCTACCTATTCAGTTGCAGTGTCAGCATCAACCAGCATATCAGCTCATTGAGGCTTTATGAATTAGTGTCATCACCACAGAATATATACTTTTCTCAGCATTTGCTTCATGTAGAAGATTTTGGGTTATGAGATGCTTGAGAATTCATAGTAAAATTTCCAGATTCAAAGATACAGTATTCATTCTTCAATCTCACATACATAATTACAAAGAGGACAAAGACATTTTATTTCTTAAACTTTTAATTTAAAAATCAGAAGTTTGAGGTCCTCACTTCTGGACCGAATAGCCCATAATGGAGTAAGGTATTTCTTGGGTTGTTATTACGCAAGAGTTCATTAAAGGCATTCAGTAAACTATGTTCTTCCTACGTTTCCTCTGGCATTCAAGAAAGTAAAAAAAAAAAAAAAAACCACACACACTCGATTTCCACATTCCTCAGAACTGCTGTAGCTCTTGGCTTTGCTGACTCACGCCTCTAGGGCTTGCCTTTCCCACATGCCACTGAGCCTGCGGAGGTACTGGTCCTCCAGGTACCTCACATCAATGTTTCTGCTTCAGATAAGGCTGCTCACTGACTGCTCCAGGGTGTTTCTAATCTCTTCCAGGGACCAAGCCCAGCCATTCTACTCAGCTCAGAATTGATGTTATCTATCAAACGGCTTCAAATAAAAACTTGCAAGTATATTTAATATATACTGCCAGTGTGCTGTTCAACTTGTCTAGCAGCTTGAACAGCAATTTTAGATATATTTTCTTATGAATCTTATCTCACGTTATTCTATTCCTGTCATTTTTAAAGCTTAATGCATCTGTCCTGCACTTTCTAACTGCTTAGTTATTTTTCATATGTAAAGGAGGCAAAGAAGCTCCAACCACACGTATGTTCATGCTGTATAGCTTTACGTGTTGTATATTCATCCATTTCCATCTTCCTATCTTCTTCCATAGGATACCAGATTTCTGTTAGACCTCTGATGGACCCAGTTCAGACAATCTGATCATTATCCTATTATCAATCTGCTCATCAGTCACATTATTAGACGCCTTGTTGCTTCAGCTCCAGAAGTTAAGACTTCACGTTTCTGGACGTGCATATCACCATCACAGCTCACAGACGTTACCTTAGTGCTGTTCTGCTAGAGCACGTTCAGACTGTACTCTGCTTCTGTGTGCTCTTCTCTCCCTATCTCCAAGCAAACAGTCCCCAGTTCTACCCTCTGCAGACTTGTGAGTTTGGGTGGGGACAGGCACTGAAGTGTCTCTTGCAACAATCCTAAACGAGGGGTGGAAAAACCTCACTGGTTTCAAATAGGTTTAACTCAACCCAAGACAATGCATGCTATAATTAAGTCATTAACGTAGAGTAAACAGTGTTTCTAGATTAAATGTGTAATCAAAGGTTTTTCAAGATAAACAATCGAGTATTGCCATAAGGGTCAGAATTTTCTTTTTCAATAGTTATTACTATTGCTTATCATATTTTCTACAAAAGCAAAGAAGGGAACAGAACAACAACAACTACTTCAAAAATACCTTTTTCACATATTCAGCTTCTTCGGTGATCTGGGCACAAGAGGATCCATAGAGGAGGTAATTTCCCTCGGAGCCTCGGTCCTCTCTCGTTATATGTTCAGTCAGCAGCAGGGTAGTTGTCACTATACGTGCGTTTCTCTGTTCTATACAAATGAGAGAAGAGCAAAGTTTGTTTTATTATGCAAGTATAGGGAATAATTCCATTATTCTATTTCACTTAATACCATTTCAGCTTCAAGGACATGCTGGAGCCAGGCAGGTATTTCAAGTTAAAAGGACGAATGAAAAAAAAAAAAAGCAAACATTAAGAATCACTTTCTTAAAAAATACAAACATTTAGTTTTTTTTTTTTTAATAGATGGGAAAAGCGATGCATTCATACATTTCCGCTGAAGAATTCAATGGCTTTTTACTAGCCAACTACATCACAATCCCATTATTATTTCAAACATCATAAGGCCAGAGCTGTGAGCAAGTACATGAATACTCCACATGTGCACGTAATTTAACTAAGAATAAAACAAGACTTTTGCCACCTATCTTAGAAGTTTATAAATCAATTACGCTCTCCACAGTAATTCCACTGCCTTCATTGCATTTATTACTCAGACCCAAACCTGGACTAAAGAAAAGGATCTGGCCTACTTGCTTCACACTACAGTTTAATTTCGGCAGTGGTTCATTCAGAAGCAATTGTCCCATTTGTCCTTTCATAGAGCACTATTTATTTTTTTTTCTTTAGAAGAGTTCCTGTATGTAGGGCCATCTTCACAGTACAACCTTACTAACAGGTGTACCGAGTCCCCAATGACTATACCAGAGTAAGAGCACAGAACTAATTTTAATCACATTCAGTAGGATTACCTGCATTGCTCATTACGTATAAACAGGACAAGGCTTGAATGATACCATAATTCTAATGAAAAACACACCTGGGGGGAAGAGATGGCAGACAAAAGATAAAGCTTTTTCTTTCTCTATCGTGCACTGAATATAAGGTCCCAATCACCTTCAGCTACATTTGTGTTGTACAATGGTGACATCCAGTGTCAGCTGGATTACTCTAAAGTGACTGTGTGTATCTCACAAGATACATGTTTCCAGTCCTATTCCAGGTGTAGTCAGTAAGCTTACAAGTGCACATTGGACAAGATGATTTTTAACAAGTACATCTGAAGGATCTGAAACTAATGAAAAATAGCACAGAGGAATAAAACAACCACTTGCACAGCATGGAGACAGTAGATGGGCTCACAACAGAAGAGATAAAAAGCGCTTGGATTTTAAAAAGCCTACAGATAATTGACAATGATATTTCATTTTAAAATGTATTTATTTAAAAACACTGAAGTTCAAAGACTTAGGGTTCCTGTAGTTTAACTCCGTAATAACAGTCCTCCTTGCACTGTACTGATACCGTAGGCCAAATCCTCTTGCTTTGTTTCAGTCATCCCGGCATAAAGTATTGCAGCACTAACAGGAAGCTCGCTCAGTCTAGCATGTTTCTTAATTAAATCATTTTCTAATTAAATATTTCAAGTTGCCTAGCTATATTTTTTGCTGTAATAGAGGAAGCCTCTCATTGCCACAAAGAGCTGCATGGTCCTGGTTTGTATAACTGCCCAGGTGAATCAGCAGCAGCTCATCCAGACCAGAGGCATTTTCAATTTCTTATGTTAACCATATACCCCAGGCAGACAACAGAAGGCTAAATTACAAATTAACTATAAATAATTATAAAGAAATTCACCACATGAGATTTAAGTGCCCCTGGGCTGTTACTTAGAACTCTAATTCTTAGGAGATTTACAAATTAAGAGAGCAATAAAGTAAAAGCTCTCACTACTCCCTTTTCAGTCTTCTCTGTTCATCTAAAAGTCAGGCGCACAAGAAGGTACCATAATCCTGGTACCTGGTCTGTTGTGGACATACGGGAGAGAGGAGGAAAGTGGCAGCCTCTTCCCTCACAGGGTCCTTGTACCAGCCCCTTGTCTGATACACCAAGGAAGTCCAAGATGTCCATGACAGCAGAGTCCTTGTGACCTCCCACAGCTTTAAGAGGCCCAGTACCAGATGGAAGCAGCAATAAACTAGTAACTTTGTAGGTTAAAAAAAAAACAAAACCAAACAGGTCTGAAATTCCAGGCTGACCCTAGCAGGCCAGCAGCATGGACTGGAGCTACTGAAGCAAGCATTCAGCGAGTGTGCTGCAAAGTCTTTGCAATGACAGTTTGTAAGCAAAACAGGAACCCTGTGTAAAGCACTCTCCTGTAATCTAGCTTCCAGGTGGTTAAGGTATGACAAGAAGCTAAAAGGTCAACATCTAGCTGTAATAAAAACAGCCATGACTAAAAGGTAGTGAAACAGAACTAACTTTCTGATCATAACTTCTGCTTGAAGAGCAAAGCTGGCTATCCAGACACAACCTTGAAGGCTTTGACCACAAGCGAGAAAAAGTATACGTTTTTTTTTCTTGCATACAAAAATACACTCCAGACATTGCCCCTCATTTGTCAGCAAAGTGGCTTATGCAGACAGGAAGATAAAATGGAAATTCTACATGCTTACAGTCATGGCATAGAAGAGTTTTTTCATAGATACAGAAGACCTTTCCCACCAAAGATACAAATAATTTAACAAAATTCTTTTTTTTTTTTTTTTTTTTTCCTTTAGGTACTTGGTTTTCCTCCTCGCCCCTTCCCTTGCTGCCTAGTAGCGAATTTAAGCAGTTAAATCCCTAAAACAAAGGCAATTCAGCAACAATTATCCCTTCAGCCTGGGATAACTCAGACTGAAATCTCTACCTGTCCCCAGGGAAAAAGTCCAGGAATGGAATTGTTTTTATGGCTCTGAAGAAGTTGAGCCAAGAGAAGAGAGCAATAACAGGCAATAAACTCCAACTTGAGGTAAAGCCATTCAGCTGGGAACCAAGAGTCCTTGGTATAGTCCTCGTTCTAGAGCGAGGGAGCAACCGAGCAAGAGCTTGCAGAACTGCAAGGTTGGACCTAAATATTCATTTTGGCACTTCTGTCCTTGCGGGGGGGGGGGGGGGGGGGGGGGAGGTTTGAGGGGGTGTTGTCAGCACAACAGTCACACTAAAGCCAGAACACCGCCAGGTAACGCGAGAATTCAACACCACCCACCGTCTTTACTTCACAAGCCAGCTTTTAAAGAGATATTCGATAGGTTTCTTTAACGCATCTTTAGAGACAGAGTAGAATTACTTTGACTTCCTGCAGCACACAAATACTTTCTCTACCTTAGAAGCAAGGCTAAAAAGAAGTGCCAAATTCATCTACTATTCACAGACTTCCTTTGTTAGGAGGCACACTTTAAGGGGCTTAATGATCCCAGAAACACCCCTCTGCCACCCTACACAAGCACTCAGCTTTCTGTGACCTGTCAAGCAAGCTAGATTTTCTTCAGCAGACCCGAGGTTGTCAATGTTAGTGTGACAAACACAGGAATGTTATATTTTTATGAATATAAAAGCATATCTCTGTGCTTTTGCTTGCAACGGGGTTGCTTGCTTTATTATAAAGTTCACATAAAAGAGAATCAGAGGTACACCAAGCCGGAAAGCACCACCCTTGCTTACGTAAGGAACATCCCACTCTGCATTCACAATAACGTTATTTTGAGCAAGGTTCAATACATAACAACGTTTATATTATTAAATTGTTACTTGGAAAGAGGTGCAACTCCTAGGCCACAGCCTTAGCGATATCGTTTGTCAAGGCCAAAGAGAGAAGCAGATCAAAGGTGACGAGCACAGCTCGGCTCCCCTGAGAGAAACGGCTTGCAGATGCCGCACGGAGCTGGACCTCTTGCTGAGAAAGTCGGGAAGCAGCAAGGCTTCCACCGCTTCCAGGCTGTCACTTAAGGGCAATGCTCAAGAGAGTTAAAAGGGCTCAAAGGCTGTTCATCTGTAATCACGACAACTGCATATTTACTATAAGCATCTTTCCATGATAGATGTCCCCCCCCCCCCAAAAAAAAAAAAAAATCACACTTTGGAAAAAATAGACTTCCATTCAAGCCCTACTCCAAAATAAGATCCCATGAAAACTCTGCTATAGAATTTAATTTTCCCTTCTGTCTACAGGATTCTCTTTCAAAGATCCCATTTGTGCGTCCATTATTCATGCATTATTCACTCAGCTATACCATACCCAGAGAGGTTTTCAATGCATACGTACTCGCACACATATACACAAAACCTAATAAAGCAGTCAAATATGCCATTGAAAGTGAAAGAGACAAAAACCCTGTTTTATTCAACAGCAGTTTGATTTCATAGTTCCCTTCAACTTTTAAAAACAGATTATCTGCAAAAGCAGTTCCTCCCCTTTGTGAAGGCTGGATAACAGGACCAGCTAGGTTACCCAGGGCGTCATTCTGATTGACGCTAACCCATTTAACCGAAATTACTTGGACATCCGGAGAAAATAATCCCACGTTAGTCTCCAGTCGAGCACTGTAACTCGGGCATCAGGTTACTCCATTTTCTTCCTGTCTGCTGCACCTGATCACTACCGGGACAGTCAGGTAAACACAGGCTGCGCTTGCTCCACGGCTGAGCAGGACTTGGTACGACGCTCGCCCGCCTTTCTATCAGTCTGTTGCTCGCACGCTTCCACACGAGAGCCGTCGTTTTGCTACCAGCGCTCTCACAAGACACACGCACAAGGTGATCATCTGCCCTCAGCCAAACGTACCCCCCCCACCCCCGCTTTGTTTTTAAATATACATTCTCCTCCTGCCAGACAGTCGCGGCACAGGGAGAAGAGCAGATAAGCAGCGACGAAGAGCCGCAGCGCAGACTTAAAAGAGCGAGAAGTCAACGGGGGCAGCTCACAGGCAAACACGGCTGGGCCGGCCTGCCTCAGACACGGCCACGCCGTCGGCGGCTGCCGAGGCTTCACACAGACTCACTGAGCGCGTCCAGCATCGCCCACAGGAAAGGGGGGAAAAACGGAGGCGCTGAGAGGTCGCTCCAGGGGACTCGGAGCTGTCGGGGTGTTTTTTTTTCCCCCGAGGCTCGGTCTGGGTGGACGGGCCGAAAAGCCGCCTGCCGTCACCCGCAGCAAGAGGGACGCAGCGGCGACACGCTCCCCAAAGCGAACCGGCCCCCTGAAACCCACCTGCAACAGCTTGTGTGAGACGAACAGAGCCCCTACGACCAGCCAGTTGAGAAAAAGGAAAAACAAAACAAAAAAAATCTACAGATTGCAAAGTCTATAGACCCGAGCAGCCGGTTTGCCACCGCGTCTCCCGGGCGATTAGACAGGACACTCACCTCCGGCTGGGGAGGACATGCTGGGCGGTCGGGACGCCGAGCGAGGGCCCCCCCGGGCGGCTCGCTGAACGCAAGAGCCCTTACCGTGAGATAAGGGGCCACAACATGGGGGCGGCCCTGGCTGAGGAGAGCAGCCCCGGATTGGGGGGGGGAAGGAGGGGGAGAGGAAGCCTCAGCACGGCGGGGGACACCGACCTCGCCTCGGGGGGGGGGGCCGCAGGGCCGGGCAGGGAGACAGGGACCCGCGGGGGAACCGGCTGCGGCCGAGCCGAGCCCAGCGCCGGACCCGCCCCGCCGCGGCGCCTTCCCGCCTCCCCTTTCCCGCCTCCCCGCGCTGAGGCGACTGGCGGCGCCCGCCCTGACCTCCCCTCCGGGCGGTCGCGCTCCCCCAGAGACCAGGGGAAAATTAACTAAACTAATTTAATTAAGAGGCCTCACTGCGAATTAACAGCACCTGCACGGGGTGGAGGTGTTTCTCCAGGCAGAAACGGCTGCGATGCCTCCCCAGCTGTTGGTGTGAGCCTAACAGGCTTCCGCTGGCGCGCGAGAGGACTTTCGTGTTAATTATTACTAGAAATGGAATAAAAAGGTTGCGGCGCTACCAGCCTCGAGGGCGAAGTTGGGCTGGGCTTTGCAGCCTGGCTGAGAGGCTACACGCAGCGAGGCCGGCGGCAGTGTTTCACGTTTTCAGCCCTAGCCTGTGTCACCTTACTACTAACTCCAGGCAAACACTCTTAAAACTCTTTCTTCAACTTTCTTAAAAACTCTTAAATCGTCCAGTTGGGGGAGGACGAGAGAGATCTCCTCTGGTGTGAAGAGCTAGCCACGGGCAGTCAGTCTTCAGGACGCCCCTGGGGTTAACGGCCATCTCGGCCGGCTCCAGGTGTCCTTCGCAGCCAAGGAACGCGGGCTCCAGTTTGGTCATTTTGTCTTCGTGCAGTGCTTAGGTGAGGTGAGGCACAAGGCAGCTTGCCAAACCTTTGAAACTACGCAAAAAGCGTTTGCAAGCTCCGCTGCGTTTGGCTGCAGGAAATCTTTGGGGGGTTTAGGATTTGATGCTTTGCAGCTTGACTGTTACAGCTAAGCAGTGAAAGAAGGTGGGGTCTGGGTGCCTCTTTTTATGGGGAGGGCAGTTCCAGGTGATCTATGCGATACGCTATTATCTGGCTCCGCAGGTAGCAGTATGCTGCCGTAACAACTCTCCGAGGACGTCAAATACATGCTCCAGCGTGGCCGACTACACAAAAACAGGCTCTGTGCAGCATCTTCTAAACTTCCACATCAACCGCTCGCCATGACACAACCCTGTTTCCACAGGCGGTGTGTATACCTGCCCTAAACAGAGGGGAGCAGACTGAATCTCTCAAACGGCTGAGAGTTTTTCATGTCTTAATGATTGCCAGACGGTTTGTTCTAAGGGACCAACTTGAGTCCTTAACACATGTGACAAACATGCAGCAGAGGAGGCTAATGAACCTGGTAGTTTAGGTTGGAGACTCAGTCTTGCCCTTGGATTCATCATTCCTCATTGCCGTATCCTGTTTTGATTCAGCTCCTGTAACACATAATAGGTTTTTTTAGGATACACAGCTGCGCTTGAACGCAAGGTCAACTTTCAGCTCTTAGAACTTGTTCACTTAGGCAACAATTTAATGTTATTATTCAAATGTCTAATTTGTACCTTTATTGAAAAGAAAATTGGTTGCATCCACAAACTCATTAAAAAGAGAACCAAACAATTAATATTTTGGCATAGGTTGTCCCTCAAAACTCAGCTATGTGTTTTCGTGAGTAAGGCATTAAGCTTATTTGCAAATTTTGGGGTCTGGACCAAAGCCTATTGTATACAATGGAGAGAAACTTTGTACACGTTGTGAAAGAGGCTTAACAATTATTATTTCTCTATTGAATATATAACCAGCAATTCACCTGCATCACTTAGTCTCGTATGCATGGTGGCTGTTGCAGTCAAAAAGTAGCAGTAATTTGTATTTTTGTATTTAGGACATGATAAGAATGGACGTCGCTGGAGGTGGACAATAGGGATTTCTCAGAACAATAGTACTGTGCACGGCGCGAGCTCTCCCCCTCTGCTTTCCCCTTTCTGCTGCATCCCGGGTGCGCTCTGGAAAGCTGCAGCAGGATGCTACCTGAGAGGGTTGTTCAGTTGGGACCCTTCTTGCCCCCAGGGAAACGTAGTGTGGGTCTTTGCTGAGCAAAATCTCATTTTACAGGATTTGACGCAGTGATTTGTTAGACATCTGATAGTAAACCAAAACAACCAATAACTTTTACAGTACAGGTTTTTCTCTACTAAGATCTCATATAACACCGCATATATACAATCAGGGCAAACGATGTAATTCCAAATTTACTTATGCACTTTAGTTCTATGTTTTCAGGGACTTGCAAATAGGGAAGAACCAGGAAGGAGTATAAAATACAAGAATCTTGTACTGCAAACTAAAATCATATTTTAAAAAATCTGGACAAGTTGTACTAACAACCTACAGAGATGCTCGTGAACTGTGAGAATCTCACTATGTCACGAGAAGCAGGGAAACATACTGAAATATATTTTTTGATAGGAGTGTATGGCTGGCTCTTTAAAGGAAGAGAAAACGAAGGGAGCAAACTTTTCCTTTTTCTTTGAACCACAAATGTTTGAAATAAAAGATAATGCTGCAAATGCAAATACACACAACAGGCATTTGAAGAAGTGCCTTTTTCACAGAGCTTGCCTTTCCGAAGATCACTGAAATGCTGTCCCTTTTTGCTCCACAGCTAAAGCTGTTTCTGCCTGTTAATTCAATTTCTTCCTTGTATCTTCTGGGTGTAACTGGAGAGACCTATGTGCTTTGGCAATCAGATATTAAGTCTTAATTAGCATTTGGCATTACATCACTTCTCAGGTCAGATGTTGTTAGTAATTGCCTTAGTGGGAAGTTTGCTGATTAATAAGGCAAAACACATTCCTTTCTGGAAACCAGTTTGGTCTGACTCATGCTTCTTCCAGTCACAATATATAACCTGGCTATTTCATGTCGACTGCTGTAATGCATATGTGTGAATGCACTGCTACTCATTTTACCATTTTATTTTCCCCAGCACGGCCTCTGACTCTGACGAAACGTCTCCTGGCGCTCCCAGCAGCGCAGGGAGAGGGCTCAGAGGCGTTTTCCTGCTATCACGTTGTCTCGATGGCTGATGTCTGTGTCCATCTCCGGAGGATCTTGGTGGCAGCCACCAAAATTACCCAGAAACATAAAGAATGTGTTAGAGAATGTCACAACTATAACGTAACGTATATATTGCTTGAACAATCTGTACATGCCTATAAATATTAAGCGTTTTATGTTGACGCATTTGCACCAGAGAAAGTATCCTAAATTGTTCAAGCTAATGTTCAAACTAAACAGTAATAATCCTTCAACAAGGAGCAAAAGACAGCTCTTTTGCCTCAAGTGTTTAATAGTCACCAGGGAAGCCTGGTAATTAATTTATTGCTTTAATTATACAGTGTGTTAACTGTTCCTGTCAATGTCTTTTTAAGATAAGAGTTTTGTTGCATGAGTAGTTTGGGCAAGAATAAAAAGAGTTCTTCTTATCTTGCCTACACTGAAAACATAACATTAGAAGGAAAATGAAGCCCTCACTCTTCCTGTATTTTATAGAGACATTTTAAAAGCATTTAACCAAGACTAAGAAATGTCTGCTTACTCACGACTTAATAGGTCCTCTCACAATATTTGTTATTTGAAAATGAAATAAATATTTCTATCTGGTCTAACCAACCACTAATTTGAATTCATTAAATAGAAACTAAAGCTCGAAATCTGTTTCTTCCTTTTCATATGTGCAGAAGGGCTTGTGAACCAAAAAACCTGTCATTTTTTTTCCCAGATAGATCATTTGCTCTAACAAAGTACTCTCTCTGTAAAACTTGCTTCACTGTAGTTAAAATTAGCGCTGATTATTGGCAAGATTTATGTGCTCTATTGGTATTAAACAATCCTACCCAATTTTACTTACCTTTTTTAGCAGTCTCATATTATTATCCAGTTACACTGAAACTTTCCATTTCACTCCTCTGGGAAGCGTGTACCCAAGAGCTGATGTTTAAGACACCTTCACTATTACTATTTATTAAAGGACCTTTTCTTTCAGTTGCCTTTCCTGGGACAACCAACTGTGTAATGGATGCAGCTCTCTGAAGCTCAGCCGGAACAAGATCCTGCCAGCTGGTGGCACGGATCCACTGTGTCCTGGCTATGTGCAGATCTGGAGCAGACAATGGAGAACGAGTGGTGCCTGGAAGGAAGCGTGTATTTTTTTCTGGTCTGTCTTCATCACAGAGAACAAGTGTGACATTTCGCTTAGGGTAAAGACCTTGTCCTCCTTTATTCTCTAGAATGCCGTCTCCTATGAATCCTTTTAGCACCCAGCTTTCTATATCTGCTACGCACTTCAGTGAGCTGCAAGAAAACCCTTAAATTCCTCTAATACCATGATTAGTTCATTCAGTGTCATTGTACTGTTCTAAAGCTTTGCCTTATTCCTATATGGGCTCCTTAGGCCAGCAGCCGCAGGGGCGGCTGATGAGACCATGTGAACCTACAGCTCCAGTTACACACTGAATGGAGGCCACCCTAGAGAGAGGATCTCTTGCTAGGAAGATAGACTATCTTTACTCAAAGAAATTCAAAGGAGTTAGAAAAATTATATCATGGATCATTATGGTTGTTTAGACCAAGCTATTGTGAAGCATCAGTGCAATTTTCTCTACTAACTGTAGAGGAAAGTAAGGTCTGAAACTCATGAATGACCAATTTCCATCTTGAGCTCCTGTGCTGTAGTGCTCATCATACCTGACTACTGACATACCTGACATATTATGATTATAGCCCTTAGAGAATAGTTTGCTGTAGATCTGTACCGTAAAAGGTTCCTATTAACAGGAAATGGATTTCCATCTATATATGACAGATATTAGACCTATTGTAAACTAAATGTTTGCACACAACAAAAACAGTCTGCAGTAACTTACATAGTCAAGAAATTACGTAATTACCGTCATAATATAATTTAAATTATTTGCAGAAAGCAGCTGTGTGCCATAATAAAGCAAAGACAATTCACAGTAGCAGGAGGGAAGAACCAAAGAATTCCAATACACAGCAGTGTGTAGTAAATGGTGACAAGTACAAGCCATGCCTGGGCTGGCTGCCATGGTCAGGACTACAGCAGCCACTTGCTCTGTCTGCTTCCATCAAGAACCTTAATGGGAGAAACCCAAGATCTTAGCATAGTATGTGAAAGTGAACATAAGGAGGGAAAGGAGGAGAAAGAAGACTTGCTTCAGACATCTTAAATCAGTAAGCGAACAGTAGAGACTCATCAGTACTGCTTTTGTTCAAAAGAAGTTAAAGCAGAAGCTGATGGGAGAGAGAGAGGCATTTTACTTTCTTCACACTGTTACCCATGTTGATTTTAACCCTGATGTTTACGGAAACCACTGTCTTAAAGGGTCATTTTTTCAGCAGTTGTGCTCTCAGTGCTGATGGCACATCAGTCCTGTTCTGCTGTTTTAGGCATCCAAAAGCAGAGGTTCCCTTCATTTAGTGGGAAACTGCTATGATACTAGTGGATTTTTTAATCTTCATAGGTGATTTTGTTTTTAGAAATTACAATTATTGTCATGGTCTGATGCTGAAGAAGAATATCCAAGACATGTTTTCTTGCCTGCATCAACACTCTGAAAGGTAACAACTGATTCAGTGATATTTTCTTGCCTACTAGCAAATCAAGCTGCCTTCTTGCATTTTATGTTTTAAGGTTCTGGTTTTCTCTTGCTTCAGACTTCTTTCCCTCTTGAATATCGTGGAACACACAAACGTATAAATCTCCTAGGATTTACATTGCACCGTATCTGCAGCTGCAGGAGAAACATCCTCTGCTTGCATCTGGGGTCACATTATCCGTACTTCCACTGTAATGTTGCTGTATAATTAAAGCTTTTTCTGTAGAGCTGTATGAAGCAAGAAATTTCAGTCTGAAAAACCACGAGATGAGCAAGCACTGCTGCATCTAACTTTATCACTTTGCTAGGGGTAAGAATCCACAGCCTTGGTGACTATACACTGGGTTATCCCAGAGGAAATGAGTTGCAATGCATGACTTAAACCCCACCACTCAGAAAGGCCTAACCCAAGCACCACTGTCCTCCAATAACTATTCACTCATGAAAACACTGCCGGAGTTAAGTGCCAAAGCTAGACCTTCCTTGCAAACAAACATATGGTGCCTCCGCCCCAGCTCTGCTTGCCCAACTCCCCAACTTTTGTCTAAGAGCATCTAAATAGTTCAGACACGTCTCTGGGTGTGCCTGCTCACATCCGTCCTCCTTTCAGCTGCAGGGATTATACACATCGCTCTCTTCTGAACAGCGTAGTAATGCCCAGATGAAAGGTTTTCTAAGTGCTGCATTTCTCCAGGTATATAAGTTTCCCTCTTGCAGGGACAGCTAATATTCAAAAAAAGAGAGGGAGAAAAAGCAAATGCATGACTTGGGACACCCTGCCTATACATGAGATGTGTGTTTAAATCTTTCAAGCAGAAGGGGGATGTGAGTCGTGGTTCCCTTGGGCATACTGAACGAAGGGCTGGCACCATCCTTCCGCCTGTGCTTCGAGCTGCCCTGCGCCCAACAGGAACGCTCCAGGAGCTCTTGGGGATGAGATAAGCAGGGCAGCGCCTGATCCTTGAGTCCTAACGTAGCTGAAGCAGGATTGAAGGGTCAGCATCATCTAGATACTCAAAAGCAAATATTCGGATGTCCTAGAACTTTATCAGGAGAAGTGCCTGTGCCTATGACTTGAGGGGCTTCCGAATTTTGGGAGGTTTTGAGGGTACACATTCTGTGCTTGGTTTCTTAAAGCAACAGTTACATGAGACATCTAATTCTTCTGGTAGCCTTAGCCTCTAGGCATCTTCCTGCACAGGAAAAATCCTTTTTATTTAAGCATTACTCAGATGCTTGAAAAGCGTGCCCACGAGTGCTTTGCTGAACTGGGGCTGGAGTCACTCTACTTAGACACCGGCGTCTTACGAGGATTTAGGAATGCTGTTGTGTATGAATGTGGCAGACTCCGTCTTGAAAAGATGAAGTCATCGTTCTAGCCACAGAGTGACTCGCTTCGGTCGAAAGAAGAGGGTTGTCAAAGCCTTTGTATGGAGTTAGCTCAGAGGTTACAGTTGCATAGCACAGTCCTGTGCCATGTTATTTCTTTAGATCCAGGGAAATCCAGATGCAGGGGGATCTAAATGAATACTTACTGCACTTTTTGATCCTGTCAACCATCGCATTTTCCCACGGATTTTCAAGCAGTTGTATCATCAAATGTTTAACTGAAAATGCTGTAAAAACAGTATGACTGCAAAACGGGTCTGGACCCTTACTAACCTTCCCTGTGAGTGACAGGTATTCACTAGTCCGTAGTCTGGGAACTGCTGGATTTAAGCTACCATTTCAAATCATTATTGATGTTATTTTCTGAGTGGTAGTTTGTATTTAGCCCTCTTTTTTGCTACTTGGAACTAATTTGCCTTTCATACCTTGGCATTATGTTCAGAGCTCTCGTGCCAGGAAATACCGTGCCAGTAAATGTCAGATGGGAAATGAGAAAACTACTCAAAAACTTGCAAGAATGCACTAAAAAGCTGTTTAAAAAAATGATTTTGGTGTATTTTTGTAGTCCTTAGATTTATTTGGACAGGGTTGTAGTAGGGTTGAGTGCACGGCGGCGCGCGGCGTGGCCTCGCTGGCAGTCCCCCGCACGGGGAGGAGGCCGCCGGGCAGGCGAAGCACCCCAACGTCAGCAGGCACTTTGCCGCGGGTGTCCGTGGGGCTGGATTTACTGACACGAGCCTCCCGTGCTGCAGCATCTCGTGTCCTGCAGCATCCCATGCGTGGGCTGGCCCTGGGCACCGTCACTGCCAGCAGACTCGGTGCGGATGCGCGCCCGGCCAGCCGGGCACAGCCAGCGCCTTGCATTGCTGCTGCCGGGGTGGCTTGCATGACCCCACGCTTGCCTCAGCAGGATACCAGGGATTCTTGAATTTTAAAATAAAATCGCCTGCGCAAATTTGATTTTGTAAAGTCCGTTTAGTTTGAATTTCCATCTGATGGTGTCCTTTCTCACAGCGCAATAAATATATATGAATAATGAATTCTCCAAAACCAATCACTCACTGCGGACTTGCTTGAGCGGGTTCAGTGAATCGATCACTTGTGTTTGGAGGCAGTCATTAAATTCCCTTCTGTTCATCTGCTTCCCACAGGACTGGTCTGCTCTCCCCGTCAATCTCGCTCTCCCCGTCCTACAGCTGCTGCTCTGGGTCTTGATTTTGATAAACAATCTGTTAGCTGAAAATGGAGCCCCAAGTTACTGTAGCTAAATTATAATTATTCTACTCATCAGAAAGCGAGGCTTAGAAAGAAACATATTGAAAAATGACAGACAGTGATAAATTTGGGGTTTCTGTACTAACAGTTTTGAAAATGTGCCGCTTCTTCCATTTAATTCTGCATTTGTGAAATGATAGCATTGCTTACAGCTCTTTACACCATACCAGATTTTGTCTCTTAGATGTGGCATTGCAGAAGCGACATGATAAAATCATCTTGGCCTCTCGGAAAAAAGCACCATCATGGTCGTGGTAAAAACCTCAACAGTATTTAATGACTCAACTTCTGTGGGGTCCAGGACCACATTGTGACCTCCCCGATGCTGCCTTTGCCCCACACTCCCGCTTGGCCCAAATGCACTCGTTTCTGGGCTACGCCTCTGGCAGAAAAGCCAGACGCAGATCCTTATGGTGGGACCGGGTTCACAGGTGAGACTCAAAAACTGAAGTGTCTTCACACAGGACAGCTGTTGAGCTTACCCTAAAGTAGACATGGACGTTTGCTGGCTGAATCACAAGCTGACCTGTACGTCAGCTGCGGGAGCTCAGACACTTAACTGGCACACTGACTTCGAGAGTTAGGTGTCCTGTTCTGCAAACTGAATTTCACCTCTAAAAGTCTAAGGACCTAAAATGTGCTGTCACTTAAAAAAATATTTCCTGTGTGATTCTGGAGACTGGAGTTCTCTGTTCTGTTCTTGTAACCCATAGACTTCCTGTTTTGGCTATAATCAACGTGCAAGGTAGCATCAGGTATTTACAGGCTCCTGCTTTTCATAGTTTGTGTTCTTATTTAATACAGTAGATGAGAAGTTGGCAAGGGGGTGAAGCATCTCGAACCAGGGATGTTGCAGCACCTGAGGTTTTTTATTTGCTTTCTTTGAATCACCTATTAGTCAGGAATACAGGGACTGCACTACCATCATTTGGAGGCGATAAGGCTATTGATCCAGGCATACATGACATGCTAAGTACTCCACTTTTACCAGGAGGAACATCTTATTAGCAATGATAGTCATTCATCATTCTCTTCTATTAAAGGCAGAGCTGTGGTCTTTCCTTTGAAAGAAGTTGTACAGAAGCTATAAATGGCTGTGCTACCACATACATTTTCATTGCCTTATGGAGGATTGTCCTTTAGGTGTCTAGATGATACGTGGCCAATACACGTTCTGAGGACACGCTGTTATGGGAGAGCTGTGCCAGGCACCGGCGTATTGCTCACTTCCCGGCCTTCCCTGCGCATACACACGTGATATGGATGCTCTGCGTAATTAGTGAGGTGTTTCCCTACGGGACATGGCACAGTTCGCTTTCAGGCATGGCTAAGAAAGAGATGACAGCATGATGCATGCCATTACCAAAGCAGAGGTGGAGATTTCCATCTTCTGCCTTTAATTCCATTGTTCAAAGTTGCAGTTGCGAACTGAATGATAGGACGTGAGATTCAGGCTGAATCTTGTTTTCCCTACAGACGTGTGAGCTACGTTCTGCACGCTGTGGGTTTCCTCATGGTATCGTCTATCACCTGCTGTACTGTTTTTGACAGCAGATCAAGGAACAAAATAATAAGACCCCTAAATAGTGGTTGGCAAAGCTAAAGGGCTGACCAGCTTCAAAGGACTTTTGGCCAAAAATGGTGGGGTTTTTGCTGCTATAATGTTATTATTTATTCCTTGATTATTTAATTTGGGAGGCTACATGGCTGTATTGATTTTGTTATCCTATTTAACATACTTAATTCAGTTTAAATTTACCACTCTGTACTTCTATGTATGATAGAGCTTCATATCTTTGAACTGAACTAGACTACCATTTTTGCTTTGCTAAGAAGATTTTGTTTGCTAAAAGTGTTTTTTTTAAGCACCTTGGATTTCAAGCAGGGGAAGCACTGCAGTGCTGAAGTAGTCCCATCCATCACCTGTCTTCCCTGGAAACAGCAAAGAGATTTTTTTCTTGTTGGCAGAGACAGAGAAAGGAGATGGAGGATTTAATCGTGGAGGTAAGGAAGGAAGGAATGCAAACTCGATAAGCTGATGCCATTTCAGAGGCCGAGGGATTTGCAGCCGTGTGTAAGGTATGAGGGAGGTGGGGCCGGTGGAGACGTGTGGAGCCTGTGGCACATGTCCGTGCCTGCGGTGACGCTCACCAGCTCTTCCAGCAGTTCCCTGTGAGCAGCGTTACAAGGGGAGCTGAGAGGCGGGGGTGAGATTTGATTTTGTAACCGCTTCTTGCACGTTGTTCACAAAGGCGAGCAGTATGCCTGCCATACAGATGCAAGTAAGGTTAGAGCAGGGGCTGGATCCGTGGTAACCACTAGTGGTGGTGTGAAGGCTTGAAAACAACATGAAAGACATGTGTGAATGCCTGACCACAACCTGCCGGGTCTGTCTCTCTTTCCTGGCACTGACTATGGCACGTAGCAAAGGTGCCAGCAGAGGTGTGGTTCCCCAGCAGCTGGCCCAGGCTGCGGCTGTCCAAGTTCCCAAGCTTGCACGGGTGCTAACACTTGAGCAACCATCAAGGAGCTCCCAGTTTACATCTGCATCCATTCTCCGGTTCAAATTACTGCCTGGCTGCACAAGTCCTATCGCTGGTTGAAGGAAGGACACAAGATCGTGTGTCTCAGTGGTGAGGAGGGTGCGATAGTGACACCCCAGCTTATCTCCCACGAGCTTACAGCACAGAGGAAGTACATCCTAACCCCAACCAGCTGAGCCACAGCTCCTGCCTGGGAGGGGAAAGGTGAACACTGAGCGGCTGGAAATGTTCCTCCCTTTCATCCCTCTTGGAAGTCACCTCCAGCCAGCCAGCCAGCCAGCCAGCCATCCTTCCTGGCACGTTGTCTACGTCTCCCACTTCTTCCTACCTGTTTAAGAACTAAGTTCTTGTGTCTGTATGTCCCATATTCTGGGACCTACCTTAAACTAAAAATAATTAAAAAAACAGGTTAGCAGCCAGTTTGGTTCCTGTTCACCGTGTTATTTCAGGAGGAGAACAATCTCAGACAGCCTTTCAGTAAGTGTGCCACACACGCATATTCACCCAGGAGATGAGGAGGACATCAGTGAGCCCTCTCTCCGTCCCCAGCACTGCTGGGGGCTGCCCAGCAGCTCCGCGGGGCAGAGCCGCCTCCCCTGCGTGTTTTCTCTCCCTGTCCCTCCCTGGAGGTCAGGTCCCCGAAAACAGCCAGCAGCCGCCAGCAAAGATTGCTGCCTCCTCTGCGCTGTGACTCAAGATGCCAGAAGTCTTCACCACTGGCTAAAAGCCTCTCTATCTGCCAAAAAGACGTCGATCAAGGACTGTACTTGCCCCAGGGGCGCTTGGCTGCTGCGCCGGGGTGAGAGCTACGCTTTTGCCAGCAAGCTGGGACCAGCGCGATGGAGAACTGGGCACGTCGGTGCACTCGGGTTTCAGGTGGACGGTAAGGCAGAGTCTGAGGAATAAATACTTGGACTTGAAACTCAACTGGAACAACAAGGCTGATGCAGATCCTGTACCTGAAATACCCCCTTCAAAACGGGCTGTTTCAGCTGGCCACGGCCGCACATGACGAAACTACAGACGGAAGCGCTAACGCAAAAGTGTAGCGGTGAAAAACTGCCACCCAGCTAATTCAACAGAGCGATGCATCGCTTGTCCCTCTCCCCAGAGGGCTCCTGCTTCCTCTACGCGATCCTCTGCGCTCTGGCAGTGTCTCTTTTCTTCGGGAGAATTTGCACAGAATACGAAAGAGAAAACTTATTCCCTGAGCTCGGTGTGTTCCGGAATCAGAAAAGCCTGCCAAAAGGGCAGAGAGGGGGAAAGACCCCTTTTTTTGTCCCATGGGACCGGTGCCGCTGCCCGGTCGGCGGAGCGCGGTGCCGCGGGCGCGCAGTGCCACCTAGCGCCGCCGCAGCCGCCGCGCCGCGGGGCGGGAGCTGCGCGGGGCTGCGCGGGGCTCCCGCCGCCTCTGCCCAGGCCGCTGCAGCCGCCGGGGGCAAGCGGCGCTTCCCGAGGCTCTGCCCGAGGCGTCCGAGGGCTGCCTGCCTTCCCGCCACGCTGCTAAACCAAACCTTTCCTTTTTCGCCCTAAACTTCGCGCTGGCTGGCTGCCGGAGGCGAGGAAGCACGTGTGCGGGCGCGCGGCCCCTCTCACCCTCGAGGGGGGCTAGCTCTCCGCGCGCCGCTGAGCCTGGGCCCGCTCGCACATCTGCTCAACTGTATTGCAGCGACGGGTCGCCCTGATTTCCCGGCAATAAAGTCGACACGTGCGTACGTTCTTGCAAGGTCGGCGCCTGCACCCGCTACTTCATTGCTAATTTTAACCTCCTTTTTAGGTAAAAATAGAGTAAGTCTTCGCATGGTCTTCATATTTTAGTGCGCGTAATTACCTTGAACTGCCAGATGAAATTTTTCATTCTTTTTTTTTTTTTTCCGCACACACAATGGCTTTTTTCTAAGAAAACTCATTTTAAGAGTTCTTTTATTTCTTAAATTCAACCAGAGACGTTCATTATTCCTTTACATTTTTCCATTTGTCAAGAGGGGCACAAAAGCCCAAAAGACTGAAGGAGCTTTTCAAAATTGAAAAAATACATCCATATTTGAAAAAGACAAAGCCAACATGTATATTCCAGAATCAGATGTTCTGAAAAAATCAAAGGGTTTTTGGTTTACAGATTTTCACCAAGAAGCAAACTAATAAAAAATTCACTTTCTTCCTCATTCTTTCTCTACTTTTTTTTAAAAAAAAGGAATTTAAGAGCAGATGCCCTTTGTGAAAGACAAATGTATAATATGTGATAAGCAAAAATCCCGTTATATGTACTGCTCAGCTCAAAGGAGAGCCTCTAAAATGTGCTCGGGTTGTGGAGGAGTTAGAGGTGCCCCTTGCCCTCCTCTCTCCCTGTTCCCTCCAGCAGTGATTTAACTGCCTCCACGACTTGGGCTCTCCTTTCTCCATCCTCTGACAGCCCCCTGCTGTTACCCTGTGTAAGGATAACTGCCCTAATTCCCTATTTCTCACCTAATTCCAGATAAGGATGACCATAGCCCGCTCCAAAAGTTAATCACCCTCCTGAAAGCAGCAGCAAAAAGGAACTTTTTCAGGGGTGCAGAGTGTCCTGCTGCCCCACCAGCTGGCGGGTGCTGAGGGCACGGCACAGAAGTACAAGAAAGAGACCCTTGGCCTTGCGACTGCCCTCCAAAAATCACTGGCCAGCAGCAGACAAAAGAGGTGGATGGACAAAAAGGCAAGTTTCACCCAGCGATACAGAATCCCATAAAAACCTGTCAAAAGGGCAGTCTGATACGGCCCAATGTCACTAGTGACACCACCTTAATAAATCCTAAACTTGGGAGCACAGGCTGTGTAAGAAGAGTTTCAGAGACCTCTCCCAACTCAAATGCCTGGTGGCACCGAATCTGCCCAGGGCACTCACTGGGAAAGGAGCGGAGGAGGCATTAGCGGTCACTGAGCCCCACAAAGCTCCACCAAGCCCCTGCATGGTACTTTCATAGCCGGAGAGCCACCGAAGTGCCACCATGGGCCGGGATCCTCCACCCTGCGCCCCACAGACAAACACTGTGGGATAAAGAGGGAACCTGTGGGAAAAGCAAGGGGTTGAGACTTAGCTCCAGACCAGAAGCCTGAGCTGGAGGGCAAGGAGGGCAAGTCAGCAGGGCACGGCAGAGGCTGTGTATTTCCCCAACAAAAGCTGGAAGGGACCTTGGCATTGTGCTGGGGGAAGGCGTTCAAAGCACACAGCATCTAGGGCACTTCCGCCCTCCGAAATCCCCATCCAGAAGGACTTTCTTGACTCATCTTGTGTCAATAAGCTACAGAAAGAATGACAAGCTCAGATGTTGGCTTTTATTGGTTCTTTTAAGTTGCCGTTTGAAAGAACAGAAAGACAAAAGGCAATATATAAGTCACACTGGGAAATTTAAGTGCAATTGTTCCAGCCTCAGTGTGCACTTTACCTTTTTATTTTCTCGCCTTATAATTCTTTAATCTTCCCTCTTACTCCCTCCTATCCTATCTTCCTTACACCTTCAAAGCATTTTTCTTCTTTGTTCTTTTTTCACCTCTTGCTATTTTCTCCTTGACTTTGCGATATGTGCTCGCGTGCCGGTTTGCCTTCGGAAGAAAGGCTACGTTGAAAAGCAGGACCGAAGCAGGTTGCATACACTCACAGAACAAACTGGCGGTGGAGCCTAGTAGTCCTCGCCCACGTTACTGAAATCAAAGCAATCCCCCCTCCCCTGAATCCAAAGACCTAAAGAAGAACCCACGAGGCTGGAACATGTGGTTTAGCGTAACTCACGAAACACATTGCCATGTGGAAATTCCTCTTTTGAACACATTGGTCTAATCTTGACTGTAGTAATTGGATTCGGTAACTTATTCCATGTGTGTAGGAACGGACACTTCAGATCAATGTCAGTAATTTATTTGATGGTAGCTGCTTGTGGGACCAATAAAAATGTATACTATCACTCAGGCCGCAAAGATAGTTTCTGCAGGTATTGCAAGGGATCCAGTTCTGACTGAACTGTAATTCTCATAAGCGTATAACAGTCAGCCTATATTTTTACAGATATATGTGGGCTGAAAATCTGGCACAAAAGCGAGGAAATTTATTAGATAGTCTACACTTGTTCTGTGCCTATAGAAACTCGATATAACGAATACAGATTCAGTCTAATCTTTATTGGTGTATTTCTGGAATAAGTATGTTGATTTCAACTTTCTTTAGGTATTTAAAATATTATAATCAAGAATCTAGGTCAAGTTTTGCAGTGTGGATCAGAAAATATGGCTGTGCTGTGCAGGGTAAGGCACTTGTTACCAGCGACCTATAACGCTAGACACAGTCCGTGCATTAATTCGCTCCTAATTTGAAAACATTCCACTTTGATTACTGCATTTTTTTTTCTCTTTTCAACTTAATGATACTGCAAGTTTCTTCCTTAGTAACATCTCGCGCATAGATGACCTTTTCTTTGTTCTACATTGCATCACCTCAAAGGCAGCTCTCTCCCTGCTAATGTATCAAGAACTGTATTTGTAACAGATGAGAGATCAGTAAAGTAGCCTTGAAACAGACCTAAATAAAACAGGGAAGAGTAATAATACAGCTCCTCTCCACCGCGGATTTCAGCAAATGTTCCTTTTCTTTTCAGCACAAATCTTGTGTATGTATCTGCCAGAATTTCTAAGGAAGACAACACTACCTTAATATAAGAAAAGAAGCTGGAGCCTCAGCAGGGGTAAATGAGTTTCCTGCAGGTTTCGAAAGATTTCTCTGATCCAAAGTGGGGTGCTTGAACAGTTCAGATAATGAAATGAAATGAATTTTCAACTGCTATAGAAATGCTGTTCAGTGGACCCAAACACAGATCACAATTGCTGCTTGCTGAGTAAAATTAGTCTATCACAGATGCTCGTTTCTTAAAAATGTCCCATTCCTTTTATGTTAAGGAGCCTGTGCTCTGTTAGGCCCTTTATGTGGGTTGCGCATCAGGAACTGTGGAAGCAGCTTCTTACAAACGTGGGCACAGAGTAAAAAACCCTCCTTCTGCAAGGGAGGCTTCGTCTCCAAGGCCCAGATCTGCCACCTCGTTTGCGTTAAGTGGTGCCACATCTGCAAGCGAGATGAACCTGGCGACGATGTGTTCAGGAAGGGACTCCTCAGGAGAAACCGGGGAAGGGAATCAGGTCAGGAGAGAGCAATTTCCTCAAGAGTTTATTTGTAGGCATGGAAGACAGGATCTGCCCATAACCAGGGCTCCCTGCTGCCGTGCAGCCCGGGCAGTTTAGATCCTCCCTGCCAAGCTCTGCACTGGGAAAACCTTGGGCAAGAGCCAGCTGCCACTTGCAGGCGTTTGAGCCTGCATCCATCAGCAGCCGGTCACGTCTTCCGAAGGGGTGGAGGTACGCTCTCGCATACCTCTCTGAATATCAAATTAACCTGTGGGAGGAATGGAAGAACTCGAACGCCATTTGCTATGAGGACAGCGAAGTGCTAATCTACTCAAACAAGCTCAAAAAGTTGTTCCAGATGGAGGTGCATGCTGATGGCCTGGGAATTGTATGTCCCTCAACACCATCTCATGTGAGTAACTGCTGCTGTTGTGTCCACAAAGGAACAGTCGCTTAACCACACTCAAGTTACTCGTGGTGCTCTGGGCACTTGTCACCTGGAAACGCAGACGTTGTGGGCAAACGCTTTCACAAAGTCGTAGTTTCTCTTATATTTTTGCAACACAACATGTCCAGCAACTCCGCTGGTTAGGGTGTCTACCAAGCAGTTCTCACGACAAGACAAGGGCTTACAAGTAACGTTCTCTCATGCGCGGTGATAATGTAGGTAGATAGCCCATGCCAATATGGATATGGATAACCATTTTATGTGGATAATTTATACAGTATGCCATAGCTGCAATCCATTTGCTGTTTCAATGACTCACTGGTAGAGAAGGTCAGAGGACCACATCATGCTCTTGCATGGATTTTGCTGCAAGATCTCAGAGCGCAGTGAAGGTGTATTAGTGTGCTATTCGTGAGGCAGGTACCTGTGGCAGGTTAAAATGATGCAACTGCACACATTTTCACTGGGTTATGTCAATAATGCAGGCTCTCAGAACCTACTTTCCACCTGCACGAGCTACATCCTCTGCTTTTGACTATTCAAACAGTCTGAACGTCATATTCCTCCTTAAAAAAAAAAAAAGCCTAAAAAAATGACCACTCCTATCTGAGTCAGATCAAGCACCCATTGAGTCCAGAGTTCTTTTATCTCCAGCAGCCTGTGGTGCACGCTCAGGGAAGGAGTATCACACACCAGGCAGGCCCAGTGTAATTCTTATCTTTGAATATCTTGGGTTCAGCCAGACCAGGATTTAGGGGTCTTTTAAGCCAGAGGTGGCCACAAACCACTTTGGAAACTGCTCTGAGGCCTATCCGCCATTAATATGTGCAATCTCTTTTTTTCTTCTCCAAAGCATCCTGTAGAAAACGTTCTGTGAAAGTCCATCCTTTCTCCTTGCTATAAGTGGTGCAAATACACTGTAAAAAGGGTGTCCAAGAGTTTCCCTGAGAGGGTTCTCACGATACCAAATCTGGACGTTGTACTTTGAAAGACGATGGATAGTCATTCCGTGCTCTTCATCTCCTTGCCATTCTTGATGTTAGGAGCCTTTAGCATCTGTATTTCCTAGTCTTCCCACCCTTCTTTCCCTTTTCCAAGATAAAAAGCTTCTTCATATGCAAGCCGCTCTGTGATTGTCCTGTTATTCTTAGAAATACAAGATGTTGGTTTCAGTTTGGGAGCCGCTGCACATCCTGGATGCGTCTCATCCTCTGCGGTCTCACAGAGCGCCCCGCTTGTCCAACCCAACACACCTCAGCAACCTCCAGCTAGCACTGTGGGTTCACACTTTCAGTCCTGGATGGTACTATTTTCCAGTTGTTAGAATCTAAATAAGTCTGGGAGAGACCTCCCATTTTCTGAGCAGAGACTTTCCACAACCCCTTAAGCACTCAGATGTTTCCATTCCAAGGACGCACGTTAAACTTTGTTTGGAATCAAGTCCTCCAAATAATAATGCCATTCTCCCTCAAGCAACATCGCACATTAGCAATTATTATTCTTAAGCTTCCCTTTTTTTTTCTAATCAAAAAGGAGTTAATAGGTTCTATGTGCAGGAGGCATATTTGATGGAAAAGAAAAACCCAGACACAAACAATAAGCACTTCCCTTCAAGGACTGGCCCAGATTGTCCATTAATTGTTTTAATTTGTCTCATGTGGATTCGCATCAAATCTGTATTGAAATCACTTAAAGGTAATTGACTATAATGGACTTTATTGCTCACTTTCTACAGAGTCCGTTCACGGAGGTGCTGCCAGCAGCGCATCCACCAGGACTCTCACTCCTGCTATGGCAAGAGTGAGGGAAGGGGCAGATCCTCACTCAGAGCGACGAGCATCGCCCAGCAACTGCCTCTGCTGGTGGTGGGCACCTGTCGAGCTCGCACGGCTGTCATGGCTGCATGAGTCCTGGAGAGGGTCCCCATGAGGGTTCCCGTGGGGGGTCCCTCTGATGGTCCCCACCAGGGTTCCTGTGAGGGTTGCTACGAGAGTCCCCATGAGGGTCTCCATGAGGGCCTCTGTGAGGCTCCCAGCAACGGTCCCAATGAGGATCCCAGTGAGGGTTCCCGTGAGGATCCCTGGTGAGGGTCCTCATGACAGTTCCCACAAGGGTCCTGGTGAGGGTCCTGGTGAATGTCCCCATGAGTGTCAGTCTCAGTTGAGGGTCCCAGCAAGGGTTGCTCCCTCCCAGGCCCAGTGTGACTGGGCAGTGTGACATGGGGCAGACTCTTCAGCTGCGTGTAAAATGTGGGCGTGCGCCTGTGTGTTTGCAGGGTCAAGGCATGAGAAGCGTGTTGCTGAGCCTGATCGACCTTCCCAAGTGCCATTATTTAAAATAAAAAGATCTGAAGTGTTGTGTTGTTCAAAAGTTTTGTTCAATTAAGATTATGTGCAAATAATATTTTTTAACAAAATGACTGTACTCATATGTATAAAGTTCCTATATAATTTCAAGAAATAATTATTGTAATTAGCATCTCAATTTGAGTTTAGATGCAATTTCCTTCCCTGAACCCTCCTTTTTTTTTCTTTTTGAAAAACTAAATTAATTCCCTGGGAAACTGATGAGAAATTTTCAAACTGGAAATAAATGCCTATAATAAATCAAGAGATAAGGGAACAGGCAGAGATTATTCTGCAATTAAAGTTTGCAAAATTAATTCCACTTAAAATCCGTGGAGTTTAATGTGATAAAGTCCATAGCTTCTTCCTTCTTTTTGGAAAGAGGCATCTCCTAAAATATGGATAGCAGAAGAGTTCAACGGCAGCACATGCAGTAATCACTATTCCTCCAACCATTAACAGTCAAAGAGTTTTCATCACTTCTCCCACATTTTGATATTCAAAAAAATAAATAAACATAAGGCACAGCAACAACTGGCGAATTGATTGGAAATTTGGACAGGTGATTGGAACTTGAATATGAATATTTGTTTTTTACCCAAATGAATGTAAATTTCATTAGTTGATAATTAAAAGGAAATTATACAGACATTACAATTACTGCCAATGGCATAAATTATGAAGCTATATGGCAAAACAATTTAGGAATTCGCATTGCAGTTCTTATTGTCAATTTGGTTACCAAAGAAACCAAGAATAAATAATATACTCAGTGACTATGCAAATGAAGCCTTGATGTGTTGCTAGGCTGTTAAAGCTAATGTCATTGTATAAAACAATAATGTTAAACATTATTAGTTTTTTAATTATGTCAGTTAATTAGAATTGTTCCTGTTAATTGCCTATGATTCATCTCTAGAAGAAAAATGTACAGCTAGCAGCTTTGGGGGGGGGCTTTCCTCAACATATCACCTCAAAAAAGAAGCAGAGTTTTGCACTAGAGTGTTGAAAATAATATTATCCCATGTTCAGCCCCAGTGGCTACCGTAAAAGGGCTTTGATGGGAAGTGAAGGTCTGAAAGGAAAAGCTGCGACAGTGACCATGGTCTGTGGCACCGAGCAATAAGTGAAGACCTTCAAAAGTCAACTTCATGCTAACAGTGATGATGATGATGATGAAAAGATGCATGAACTTTGATTCAGGTACATGAAAGTCCAGCAGGTGCTCAGAGACGGGACATTGTTCTCGTGATATCTTTATGACCAAGCTGCACATCTTGGACCCCTCTAGGCTAGCTGTAATGCCCACACACTAAAACTTCTGTATTTTGGCTTTCACTCTGGTCAAGAAAACTCATGGTTAACCTGATGAGGAAGGAAAGAATAACTCTAACCGCTACCTGATGAACTACAAAATATAGGGACGTGGTCAGATATTGCATTTTTCCATCAAGCCTTGAAGCACTCCAGTATAAGCACAAGGCAAGCGTTTGGTGATCTAGGCGCAGAGATTTCTGACCTCCTGAGGCAGCCGGCACTGACGCCGCAGGATGCTCCCTCGCAGCCCAGCAGGAGCTACTGGGTGGGGTTGCCCCGACGCTGAGGTCCAGCGCCTGTGAACTCCCTTCCTAAAGCAGAGCTGCTGGGCTTTTAGTGCTGAAGAGCCACATTTGGGTTGATAAGCCTTGATAGTCCAACGCATGTGGAGCTGCTCCAGATGGAGATGTGCTTCTGCGAGGAGTGAAATGTGTGCTGAAAATAGCTGATAAAACTGATTAACGGTGTCTTTTCTTTCCAACTGCTTCATTTTCCTTAAAAATCTTCTCTCCCCAATTTGAGTCTATGCCAAAACGTTACCCACAGCATTATGGAAGAGGTGTGCTGTGGCAGAGGACCTGGGGCCTGCTGGGGGAGCGTGTCTCGTGCCAGGTGTTCCCTCTGTAATGCAGGCCACTAAGCGTCCAGGCGAGGAGTTTTATCCAGCTATTCATTCTCCTGCCATTATCTCACTCGTTTTACACCTCTCACTGTAGGAAAACAATTGCTAAAGAGGTGCTCTCTGCAAACTGTACCAAAAAGAGAAAATAAATTCTGATCCGAGGAAGAGAAGAGCTGAGGCATGAAGTTCTGGATACAGGGATGGGAACCTCTCTCTGGAAGCCACAATGCAGAGGGTCGTGAGGGGCAAACAAAAGATGGGAGCCCCAGGCTGGCCAGAAATTTGCAGGAATGAGGACACACTCCTATTTGGTCAGTAAGATGTACGAGGAATAACTCTTATCACCCAGATGAGTTGATTTCTCTGCTGTTCATTTCACACCTTTCACTCCAATGGAGTCCTCTCTGTGCCAATGGCAGATGTGCCAGCTTTGAAGTGGGCTGAGGAGTTCCCCTGGTTTTGGTGTCTGTGGAGCTGAATGCTCCTCATTTTGGCATAGGAGCAAGGTTTTCTGGGATTTAGGCAGATTTAAGGGCAGATTGTGTCCCGAGGAAGTTAGCCTATGCTGAGAGGGGTTTGAGCCCTGGAGCTCAGTGCCAGGTTGGGTCGGCTCTCTTGCCCTGATGCCCAACAATGTGGCTGCCTCATGTCCGCCCCAGCCAATTCCTTCTTCCTGAACTGGTCGCGTCCAGGTTGCTCACTGGGAATGTCCAGGTGCCCTGCGATGGGCAAGCACGGGCTCCAGCGCTTCGGCCAGGGCCTGGCCCTGTGTCCCTTTGATCTCTGAGGGTACCCAGAGGATCACAGAGCGAAATATCAGTTTTTGGACGGGAGCTGAGGTTATCAGTTGTAGCTCCTCTCTCTGTACACAGCAGCTATACTACTGGGAAGTACCATCACAATCTTTGCCAAAAAAACCCAAAAGAATCAGTCATCATTTTGACAGCAAATTACCAAATAGTCATTTAATCACTTACGAGCAATATTTTGATGCCAGCAAACCCAAGCGAGAACCTTGTCCCTGCAATGCAGTGAAATCTGTCCCTGAGCCTGGGCACAGTGTTCGCCATAGAAATTTGAGGGGTCTCTTGCCAGTGTAATTTTTGGATTCATTTACTGATATTTTTGGAAACAGGCAGAAAAGAGGAAGACAGGCCCAGGCACAGAGGTATTGAAGAGCCCAGCTCCCGCTGAGCTCCGTGGGAGTCGTGTGCGGAAGCAGCTCTGCAGCCCTATGCAACCGTGACACCTCCAGCCCTTCACCATCAAACCGGTACCTGCTTTCCTTTGGGATGCAGGGAGCGAAAAAGCCTCTCACCATTCCCAGCAGGTATTCCTTCTGTGAAAAGGGAGAAATTTGGTCCCAGCACATTAGCATAGTGTCCTGTCCCCTCAAGAGCTGTGTTGGTTTGTTTTCTGTCCTTACCCTTCACTGACACTTTTGACCCCCGTGTTAGTGAGACAAAAGAAGTGCCCATGATACACCTTTTTTAAAATTAGAGAGGTAATACTTCTGTCATTTTCAACCATAATGTTTCAGGCAATTAGGGTTCCTGATGATTTCAGTCATTAGAAGCAGACAGTATAAGTATTTACCAGAGATGATGTGTTCTGTGATCAGTATGCATTGCCATCTCCATTCCCTGGCTAAGTGACATGTTTCAAAGGCACAGGAAGAGGAGCTATTTACAAATAAAACCTTGCTACCCCTGTTCTTCACCTAGAAAGACTTTATCCCATCTTCACTCAGATGAAGAAACTGTTTCAACCATGGAGTAAGGAAAGTAAATGATATATCTCCAGCTGAAAGCCAGAGAGAAGTCCTTCATAATCTAAAATCATTTTCTATCCAGTCCAGTCGATTACTCACAATTGGCTGCCAAATTGGCTCTCCGTTTTTCAAAAGACAGTTTTGTTCTCTGACATTTTCACGTTATAATCTAGTTGATTGGGAGAATTTGGCTGAGGGAAGCATCATCAGGGCTGATTTCTCTTGTTGCGAACTCAAAAGCCGCAAGCGCACCCCAGAAACGATCCATTAGCGTGCATTGTTCAGCAGGCGGGTAAACACCTTGGCTTTCCCGCGCGCTTGTGCGGGCGGGCGTACAGGGACGTCGTGGCCCGCGGGGGTTCGGTAGGTGGGACAGTGCTTTGAGGGGCCGTTTCCCACGGAGCAAACGGGGCAGATGTCCCTAAGGGCACCTAAAATAGGGACAGGGAAGGCGTGCTGCCTGCGGGCATCCAAAATAGGGACGAGGAAGGGGTACCACCCAAAATAGGGATGGCGATGGGATCCCACCCAAAATGGGGACAGGGAAGGGGTCCTGCCTGGGGGCACCCGAAACAGGGACGGGGAAGGCTCGTTTGGTGGTGTGGGACAAGCCTCAGTCCCCACAGCACAGTGGTTTGGTATTAGTCTTACTAGTCTTCTGGTCTGTTGTGATATTACGAGGATTTACAGCCGCTGTCATTAAGAGAAAATCAACATTAGCCAGAAACTACCTCGTATCACTTCCATTTCCCTGCTGACAGCTCCTTTCCAAAAGCTGGGTCTGCACTTTCCTTCCTTTCCTTCCAGATTTCCTCTTCTGCTCCAAAGCCCAGGCAATGATGAGGGTTCAGCTCTGGGGAGCGAAAATGAGCCTTCCCCTTTCTTCCCTCAGCTTTTCTCATCTCTCTTTTGGTATCTGGAGCATTTCCCAACATCTCCAAATGTACTTTTTGTAAACAAACCCATTCGTTAAAGTGAGTTAAAATCATCAATAAAAATGAATCCTTTACAAACAAGAAAATTATGGGTAATTGATATCACTTGCACCTAATTTTTAAGATTACTATCTAACTTTGCAGTCTTCTGAGAGCAGTTCTCATGATTTCAGTACGCATAATTGTGAGTGAAATGAATATTAACAGTAGAGTTTTCAGACTCAGGCCCTTTTCCTTTACTAATTATTTTTAAGGGCATTTTTTTTCTTTTACTCATTCTTATATTGCTGTGAAATGATTCCTATAAGAATACTTACTACTGCCTCTCTGCCAGCACAGCTATACACCTACCATCCACCTCTAGTTTACATCGCTGCTCTGTGGGTAACTTCCGTCCATCGTCACAATCATGGGAAAAAATATGGTGATTTATTTTGACTTACGTATATATTTCAATTAGCATGTGGTGGAAAATATTTTTATATATTTTTCCCAATGCTGGGATCTAAAAACATCACACAGAGGACAAACTCTAATTGTCAAACTCAAGCTACAAATGCATTATCATTGCTTAAACTAAGTTAATGCACATAAATGCATTGTATGGAAACAGAGTCCAATTAGTATCTCACATTTGCAGGAGACTACAACACAGTTTTCTTAACACCAGAAACGATAGGCTTAATAACTCTATCAAATTATAGCACCATCTTTCTGCTTTGTAATGCCGGATCTGGCTTGTTAATATTCTGTTCCCCTTCTGACAGCTCCTTTTCCAAATGTTGGATCTGCAATTTCTCTCTTTTTCTCCTCGTCTTTATACCTTTCAGTCTAAATACAAACAGAAACAAAGACCCTAATTATGATCCACAATCATTATTCTCTGAAGAAGTTCCCAGTAATTGAATTTTAAAGAAAAATATATTTAATGAGCTTTCTACAGTTTCATCCAAGCGATACATATTCAAGTAGATAGTGATTAGAATGAAACAGCTCTAATTTGAATGACTTGATAAAAGCTCCTACTTCACTACTATGTTTTTAATAATTGTGTAATTACATAGAAAAGTATTTCTGTAAATATCACCTGTTTTTCACAGAATGGATGACATAAAAATATGGAGGTTTTGTCTACATTTTCAATAATTTGAAAAGGTATTTTCCTATGTCAGCTAAAAAGCTAATGTGCTTTTCTTAATAATGCAAATATAGAATAATATGAAAACCTATGCATATATTTTAGGTCTAAGAATGTAAACAATTTTATTTCCACTTTCATTTTGATTAAAAGAGTTGGTCACGTCCGTGATGCAGCAGCCAAGTGTTTCCCGCAGCGATGGAGATGCTGCCGTGGGGAGGAGACGTGGAAGGGGGCATCTGACCACCAGCTGTTCCAGTTTTCGCTCCACTCGCTCCTGCCAGACCCCTCTTACGGGGTCACCCCTCTGCTGCAACCATCTCGCTCCTCCTGGGTAAATTTTACACTGGTCAGCCAGAGCTTTAGTTCTGGGTCTACAAGAAACACTCTTGGGAAGTAGTGTCCTGCTTACCTATCCAGGGGTTCCTGCGGAAGAGCTGCTTAAAGGCCCGTGAGGACCACAGGCATGTGAAGCATGATAAACCTCCTGGGCTTGCCCAGCAGCCACCCATCTCTGTCTGAGGTTCCCGACCTCTCTTTGCTCTGACAAACAGCTTACATAACTACTGGTGGGCTCTTAATCTGGGAGGCACCATATCCTTAGGCAAGACTTGTCTTCTTGCCATATGCTCAGCAGGAAGACTTTGCATCTTAACTGCCAACTCCAAGCGTAAGTGCCTGTGCTGGAAAAGAAAATATTACTCCTGTAGGCTGGCCAGCAGCATGAGGAAACATCTCTGGCTGCAGAGAGGAGCTGATGATTTCTCAGTGGCAGACACTCAAAGCAGGGTCTAGTTTCTTTTCTAGCAAGGGTAGCTCTCCAGTAGTCCATCCACTGGATTTGATATGATCAAGTTTAAATATATATTCAACACAGAAGCTGAACTCATAACTTGGCAAACTCACTGGCCCAATCCATCATAGTCTCCAGGGCTAAAATCCTAAGAAGTAGGATTCTCAAACCCCAAATGGAGGTTACCTTAAACCTGGCCGAGTCCCAGCAACCTGAGCAGTCCCCCTTCTCGTGCTCAGCCCTTCATTTCACATACCAGAGGCATCTTTGCGTTGCTCGTGCTTAGAAACAGCAGCAAGTCAAGCTTTCCATCAGCGAAAGCACAGTGCAGTCCCTCAGCCCAGAGTGAGCTTGGACTTACACAGGGCACATCTAGACATGTAAAGACTTTAGCACTGAGGCCAGATGCTTGGAAAAGCAAATATCTGGCCATTGCTTCATTTACTAGTAAATAGGTACAGCCCAAGAGTCCCCCTGAGAACGTCCTGGTGGGTGCCACAAGGCTCAGCGTAGGCGTTCCTGGCACATGACCTTTCTTGGCAGTCTCCTGCCCTAAGCCAAGCTTAGCTGCTCAGTGTCAAATCATGCCAGTCCTTCCCTCCGTGCCAGAAATAGATGCATCACATCGACAGAGATGATGCAAAGTGCTACCTTGGGACCTCTCGGCAGAAGAGATTTAGTGCACAAGAGTAGGAGCCGTACTCATTGAGATACCTTATTTTTGAAGGTGGCTGGGAAGTAGATGTGAGGGTGTGAGATATATAAAGCTGTAAAATATCAGAGTATTTTGCAATTAAGAGGAGGTTCTAAAAAGCCTTCAGTACATCAAGTTATCAAGCTTGATGTTATGATTCACCTTGTGAATGAGACATTTACAGATGAAAATGAAAGCTGGAAGCCTTAAGGTGAAAGATTTGTCAAGGACTCATGATAGATGATGCAGCTGTAATTTTAATTGCATTTTGTTCTTTACCCACATGATAGAGATGTCTGCAACACTTCACTCCTTACGTGAGGAGTGAAAAAAGGAGATTTTTTTTATGCTGAAAAAAATGGAAAGAGAGGAGGCAATGCTAACCTGTTTCCACTGCCAGCTGCTCTGCTAAATTGCTTCCCCTCATATTTTGTGGGAATTTCAGTCCCTGTCCCTGTAGCCGTTGACGTATCCTGCTTTCACTCCTCTGTTTTCACAGAAAAGCGCAGCCTGTACCAGTGTGCCAGACTCCCGTGTTATCGCGGCTACAGTCCCCTTCTGCTGTCTCTGCACGCACCCCACTCGCGTGTGCTGCTTCTGCCCAGCCTGCACTGAGACAGCGCTCAGGATTTTCCCATCCTTAGGCTGGGATTGAGATATTCTCTCTGGGGAGAAGCTGGCTATTAGTGATAGGACCTATCCTGGTAGCTCCACCTACCTGTTGGGCAAAGGAGGGGAAATGGTTGCAGAGTGTGAAATTTATTAAAATATGCATTATTGCTATTCTCTCTCCCCACTAACCTTTGGCAGCTGCGAGGTCCAGAAGTTCCCTGTTTTAAGCCAGAGGACTTCTCTGGAGGAGTAACTTCAGGGTAATGTGTAGCATGTCCTGCACAGTCAGCCCGGTCGCCAAACTGAAAAGATCTGCTGGAATTTCCGAACATTTCAGGAGACAAGATGTTCAACAACTCATTAAGACATTTCCTTTCCTAATGAACAGGGCAGAGAGGAGCTACAGCTGCTGCAGGTGCAGTGCTGCATGGCTGAGGGAAGAGCTGGCCATCACACGCCAGGCATCTGCAGCCACCAGCGACCAGCTGTGCCAGCACAGTGGCAGCATCCCCTTGCTCCCCCTGGGCATTCAGTCCTCAGTTATCTCAGAGCACCACAGGCATGTGCGAAGGTTTGAAAGGTGATCCAGTGGCTCTTCATTGCCCTATCCATCTCTCCAGCCTGTCTAGGTCCCTCTGAAGGTCAATACATCTACCTGGTGCATCAACCACTCCTGCCAGTCTTGTATTGTCAACAGCCTTGCAGAGGGTGCACTCTATCCCTTCATCCAGGTCATTAACGAAGATGTTAAACAGTGTTAGAAACAGTCCATCCACAAAGGCTTCCTGCTGCTCTTGCTTGTTTTCCTGCCCCTGGGGATAGACTATCTTGAGCTTGGACGAGATGGTTCTTGAATATCAGCCAGCTCTCCTGGACAGCCTTCTCTCTTCAGGGCAGTCTCTCATGGGATTCTTCCAGGCAGGTCCCTGAAGATCCCCAAGTCTACTCTCCTGAGAACATGTGAATGTTTCTCCAGCTTCTCCAGACACAATACAAAGCTGTAGATGTCTGTGGAGTGGATAGGGCTGGCAGTTAGACCATCTTCATGATCTTGAAATGGAAAATCAGCCAAAACTCACACTGGTTGCTTCTACAAATGGTGAAGAACTAATTGGAAAAAAAAAAAGTCTAGTTGGAGCATAGACCAAGCAATTCAAAAATAAAGAATGAAAAGAATGAAATGAATACATGGCATAGCCTGCAGCTCCACCGAATCAAAATTTTGGTGTAGCCTGTTTTGCAGCAAAGTGAAAATGCACCAAGGGCTGGATGTAGCTCTGAAGGTGGGAGGAAAAGAGGGAAGGAAGGGTTATAAAGTGGTCCAGTTTCTCTTATCACATGAAACAGAGCATGAGCCAGTCTAAATGGGGGAGGGGGGAAAATAGGGATCCCTCTTCAGTAAGTCCATGCAGCTTTAGCTATCTGAAATATGATAGTTTTGCTCCAAAGTCAGCTCAGATCCTTTTCCCAAAACCCCAGACATGGGACTAGTTGAAATACTGTGTTTGTTCATATGGAAGACTTCCTTAAGCTTTGGAATAAAATCAGGGGCAGCAGAATACCCCTCACTGCCAAGGTATGGAACAAGGAGCCCGGCTCGCTGAGTCACCGCAGAGCAGAAACCCGAGCAACTCCAAAAGTGTCTTTAAAAATGAAAAGTTTTCAGATAGTAACTCTACAGAGGTTCAAATGGAAAAACTTATAAGCGTGTTGTAAGAAAGCAGTGTGACATTGGCTTTGCATTAGGATGGGATTCAGCTTTCCTGCTCTGGACAGGACCACGGGACTGTGGAAAATGAAGATAAGATTGCTCCAGCCCTTCATTCAACACCAGAACGCCTGCTGCGCTAAGCCTTTTAGTGCATACATATGCAAAATGTGTACATGTGCGTGCGTGTGTGTGTATAGTGCATGAACATTTATATATAACAACATATTAAATTCAGGAGAACAAATTTGTCGTTTACCATAAAGTTCTTTTGCATCACATGGGCAAGAGCCCTTAAAGAAGAGACCCTTCGAACCATGTGTAAACAATAAATGACGTTTACATTTACTTTAAGGCTACTTTACACTGCCACATCTGAGGCATTAGCAAAGGAGAGTCAGATCCAGCAGTCTGGAGCCTGACCGCGACTAACAGCATTAAATTTTGCAAGCCCAACTTTGCAGAGCATTGCTAAATGGAAGAGCAATTTCAAAAGCAGTGTTAATTTGGATTCACTCATACTATATACATCTATATCATAAATTTACTTTAGCTCATTTAAAAAAAAAAAAAAAGCCTCTCCAGTCATGTTCCTAGCACGTGTTAAGCCTCAAAGTGGTAGTTCTCACTGATTGAGTTTCCTAAGTAGGTTTTAATAATAGTGGCACAACTAATTTGCTCAGATATGAAACTCAATCTAAGTGATATTATCTGTGAGATAATTAAATAGGAAAAATTTTAATGTAACTCTGATTTTTCAATCAAGGCTGCAGGTGACTCCCTAAACATCTATTTTTCCCTCTGTATGGTTATTGTATTTAGCAACTCCCTCGTCACCCTTTCACAGTATATTGCTCTTCTCTCAGATTATATAGCAACATTGACATCATTATGTTGTGCGGTGATTTGAATTCATTTCAGTTGGAAATAAATTCATATCCCGGTGGAACAGATTCCTCTCTCGGTGAAACCCACATCTACCCGATCAGACGTTTTGGCGGCCGAGTCAAGGTCGTTGCAAGAGCTGCTCAAAGGGGAAGGGCTCGCAGGAGAGCCGGCAGCTGAGCCACCAGGAGCTGGGGCCACCAGGCCACCGGGTTTGCTGGCCTTGCCCATGACCTACCCCGCAGAGGGAAACCCCACTTGTTTTGTGTGCTTCTATCCTTTTAATTCAAGCACAGAGCTTTCCCACAAATTCTTTAAGAATTAGAGACCTAAGAAGGCACCTGCATGCGTTGGTAGGTCTGGCCTCGCATGTGCCCAGAGCACTGCTCTGTCTGCTAGCTGCTCCCCCAGCTTATCTCCACACTTTACTTTTGGACCCTTTCTTCCCAGTTTATCTGCTAGGCTAAAAAAGTCTCTGGGGAAGAGATCATAATTTTTGTATTTGTAAAAGTCTCAGCACTGCGCATTGCAAGCAAAGGAAATTATAATCATGAATTCTAGGGTGGCCTTAGAAATAACTCATCAGAATATACGGACCCACAGATCAGAAATAAGACAAAGAAAATAAAATAATGATAACAAAAAAACCCCACAGAGATAGACTGCTCAGTGTGGGAAGGCCAAGCCTGGCCCCAAGGCCTCCTGGAGGTCCTGGACTTTCTGTCCACGTGGCGGCTACTGCACATTTTTACTCTGAGCTTTTGCCTGACCTGAAAGCTATGGCTGGAGTTAGGTTTTAGGCTCTGCAGAGATGCTGGAGGGTCGTCACCATTTTAATAAAGTAATGACATCGCAGCGGGGGGTCTGCAGGGCAGTCCCCGACCCTGCTATTTGCACAAGCAGACAAATATCATTATTCCAGATGAAATTTGGTGAGCTTGGTGGTGCTCAGCCTCTGCTCTGTGGAAGCTTTTGGAAACAAAAGTAGTTTCGACTTTTATATTTTGTCCATAAATTTAGGGCCCTCCTATGAAACACAGTCATGACATAATTGAAAACCTGATCTGCACTGCACTCCACGGCCAATTCCTTACCCTAAAAACCGTGTCCTCAAATCTGCTTGAATTTCTTGACATCTTGCAAGCGCTGCAGATTCTAACGAGGTCACAACAGTGAGACAACAAAATGCCAGTAACTGGCATTTTTAGGCTGGTTTGAGCACAGATTTTGCCATGCTCTTTGTCTACATGTTTTCTTAGTGACTAAAACTACCTTGGTCCATGTTGAACGTTCCCATTCACCCCTGCAGCCTGTTGCTATGCTTTTGGTGTTTCTCACCCTTTTTGAGTGTATTGACCTGCAGGACATAGCGCAAAGTACAGCTGAAATTGTCTCCCGTTGCCCTCAAAGAGCCCAGTTTGGGTGGATTTTCTCCATCCTTCCACCCACGGCACTTCCTGAGTTCACTTTTCTCCAGGGGCTTTGTGTTAAATCGGTGACGGTGCTTCCCTTGGTCTCCGAGCCGGACCACGTAGACCCATGCCGCACAGCAGCCGTCCTCGTCTTTGGACAACCTCAAAGGCAGTTTCCCAGGCAGGGAACCCGCTACCCTCCCCTGGCTGGAAGGGAAGGGAAGAGACCCAGTGCCTGTATTTCCTTCTTTTCAAAGCACAGCTTTGAAGGGCAGGCAAGCGGAGGCACCGCTGCATCCAAGCACGTGGGAAACTTCATGGCTGCTTTCTTTTCTCTGGTACTAAAGAAAGCTTTCTTGCAAATTTAGTGACTTTTTCAGCTGCAGACACAAAGTAGCATTTCCCAAGGTGGAGGGAGAAAGACTGTGATAATGCTATATGAAATATTTCTTTATTTTGAAATGTGCTGCTCTACTAAGGAATATGCAGCCAGCACTAAAAACCCAAAGCAGATGTAAGGCATTAGGGTGGATGCGATATAAAATTTAAGTACTAACATGTACAACCCAGTATCCATGTTTTGGTTGGTTGGCTGGCTGGTTTTTGAGGGGGTTTTTGCACCTTAGCATTTATACTGCAAAGTAGCAGGCCTTGGCCGCTGGGCTGCTAAGCAAAGGCAGGTTCCCGTTGCTCTGGGCTGTGATGTTGCAGCTCCTTCCCCAGCTGATCATGGCCGGAGGGGAGATTGCACGGGCCATCTCTGCCCATCCTGCGCAGAGCCCTGCTGCAGCCACAGCTTATCTGTTTGCTCAGCAGAAGGCACGAATGAAAGTCAGCCAATGTATTGAGCGCCACTGCGTTAGACGACGAGGTGAGGTTTCTTTGCCTACCGAGGTGGGGATTTAGCAGCTCAGCCTTGTTCTCCGGAGCCTTGGCACCTTGCATGCCGCTGCAAGGCTTAGCGTGCAGAGAGAGAGAGGTCTGGCTCCCCTCTCTCCTCCAGGACCCCGACAGGAGCAGCCAGCGTCCTTTTTCCTATCCTGGCATTTAAACCCGTAAGGAGAGATGCATAAGGCTGAAGGTTTCTCCTTTGTTGTTTAGAGAAGTGGAACATTTTATATAACTAAATTAATCTCAGTTTGAGCTGGTCAGTAAATTGCCCATCAAGACAATTCTAGCAGCAAATTCCTTTTCCACAAAAACAAAATCTTCCCCAGGAGTGTTCTAATTTTGCCAAATATACCAGCAAAATCATGACAACATGCTTTATCTAAGGTAACCTTTCCCCGAATCTGTGTATTTTATTGCATTGTACCGACACTGCACCTTTCCGTTTTCACTGCCCCCCAAAAGCATTAAAATGCATTGAACTAAGACCTCCCTGGCTCCTAAGGGACAAGTTCCCTGCAGAGCCGCATCCTCGTTTGCCCGAGGTGCACGGCTCATTGTGCTGCACAAATGCAGTTTCAGCCCGGGAGATGTTCGACTCCCTGGGTGCAGCGCAACCGCTTAGGTTTTCGGTGCATTAAGGGTACATAGCCCCGCAGGGACCCCAGCTCACCGGGGAGCAACGGAGGGGTGAAGTATGGCACCCAAAGTGCAGTTTAACACTGATCTGGTGTGAAATGGGTAGTATTTTGTTTCAATTCAGCAAAACTAAAATAAAGCATCTGTTATAAGAAATACCAGTTTGTTTCACTTGATGGAAAACTCTTTTGTGACTACGTGTTTCTGTGTTCGTGTATCAGGAGGAATCTCAGAATTTGACGTTTTGCATCAGCAGTTCAGGAAAAGAAACACTGACATGTCAGAATTCCCAGAAATATTTGCTGGATGGGAAAATCTGATTTTTGTCCAGGTCAGTTATCAATGCCAAACTGGTCTTTATCCCTGAACTACTCAAGTCTTTCTCCTAGCCTTCTTTCCTTAGCCTTATTTCTGCCTGTACAACTAGCTAAAGAGCAAGGAGTCAAAGCCATTCATCAGCTCACATTTCGTTGCAGCTGATGGAGCTTGGGTGGCGATTCCTTCCCTTCCTTGGATATTGTGGCCACAGATGGATAAAAGAGTGTCCGTCCTAAAAGCAATTTAAAGAATAATTATTTAGTTATCAGATGGAACTTGATGAGGTCATGGGAAGTACGGTACAGCATGGCCACCTGTGATAACAGCGGGTGGGCATCAGGGACTGGGAAGGGCCTTTCTACTCCAATGCTCCTAGAAGCTCCTGAGGACCAGTTTGGGAGGCGCGTGCCACCGCTGGCACCTGTGGCTGGAGCAGGCAGCCGGGGCAGCGCATCGCTGAACGTAAACCCTATAATCAGTCGTTGTGGAGAGAGAAGCGTGCCATGTGCTCGCAGCGTTTTAGTTTTTCATTAAACCGCAATAAAACACCATTGGCCTATGGTCTCCTGCGAGACCAGTTTTAATGATTTATATATTCATTTTCGCTTGACAGCCAGCTGTGAAAGCAAGTGCTGCTGATCTAATAGATATAGATATGTGCCATTTGCCCAGTTACTGTAAAAGCAAAGCAAAACCACACCAAAAAGTCGATATCCATAGCCCAGCCAGGCCGCGAGCAAGCTGAACAGAGCTCTCCGGGCACCGGATGATTTCCCCTCCCACCGTAGCGGGGCAGGCGCTGGAGGACGTCTTCGGCTGATGTTTTATTGCGTGCAGATATCGGATATGGCAGCCTTTAACATTTGCAGTAGCACAACAGCTCCACGAGCAGCAGGCAAGGTGGCCGGCCGCTCTTGCGTCTGCTTTGCCGGGAAACGAGACCGACGGGGCAAGAGCTCGGGGTTCGCCCCGGCGCTCGGCGCTCTCCGGCCGTCCCCCGAACGGCCGCGAGCTCCGCTGCAGCCCCTTCCACAGGGGCAGCGCTGGCACTTCCCCGCTTCCTAACCGAATCTGCCGAGTTCACTCGCTCGGCAGCAGCGACGGCGGGGCTCGGCTACGTCGAATCGCGGCCACCCTTGAGCTGGCGGAGGGGAAGCGGAGCGCGTTGCACAAGAGCTCCTCGCACAGCTTCGATCATTAACGAAACCCAAACCAGATTTTTAAGCTAATTCAAAACAAAACAAAACCAGATTTCTAAATGATCTAAAAATACATTTCCTCTCTTTTCTCAGTCACTTGCAATGTGTTTTTCTGCTTTACAGGGATTTAGTGCGCAGATTTTTTTCCCCCCGAGGCAGATAGGGCGGTGGCGCTGATACCCAAAGTGTTTCCAGTTTTTCCACAAACTCCTTCCTTTCTCATCTGTTTTTAACCTTCCCGGTCAATTCTAATAAGGTGAGAGTATTTCAGGATTTTCTTTGGTTTAACATAAAGTAGAGACAAATACTGTAGCCCGTGCCTGAAGGACTACATCCCCCACAGTGCAACACTGGGCTGCTGCGGTTGTCCGTCTGTCCCTCCTCAGTAATATTGCTATAAGCTTACCTGTGGAACCGTGCAGCAGTGCACTGTTTGGGGACAAAGTCTAAAGAGAGGGTGCCATCCAAGACAGATGACAGTCCCAATTTTGAGATATCTGGGAACGTGTTCCTTAATGGTATTTGCAGCTGTCTAGCTCCCTGGGCTGAGAGGGATAAGCAAGCTCAGCGCTGATACGGGATGAGTTAACGGGAGGATAACAGATAGAATAAAACCTTTGCAACCCGCTGAGCAAGCCCAAACTTGCTAAACTACTAGAACATTAATGAGTGAGAGATCTTAATTAAATTGTTTGTAATTAACTCTCCCAGGAGTAAAAAAAATGCAAAACTGGTGAATACAAAATACCTGTAGCACTCGCACCAGAACAAGCTATTCCTGCAAACTCTTTCCATTCGCCAAATTAGCAGCCATTGTTCTGGCTGCTAATTATAGGAAGCACTCAGGAAAGAGGCGACGTGTTCAGGATAGATGTGCTTTATGGCTTTATTTGTCCTATTGCAATGTCTAGGTGCCATAGTCATAGGCCAGAGCACTCAAAGCTCTTTGACCTTTATTTTGGCTGGAGGTAACTGGAGAAACACCAAGAAACCTTCCCCTTAGATATCTCAAGATCTGTTGAGTTAGGTGTAGGATAGGGACAAACACCATTTGGCTGGTGTTCCCCACAGGCATGTGCAGAGCAGATATTGAGCTATGTGCTTTCCTCTGTAAAGCACCTAGCAGCAGGACTGGTTGGGAGAAGAGGAAGGAGTGCCTCCAGTCTCCGGACCATGCATGGTCTCTGCTTGGGCTCCTCCTGACCATGATGTATTGTGATGGCCACTTCTTTCACTGCCTGGCTGCAGGCTGCAGCGAAGGAAACCCTCCTTCTGCCACCGCAGAGACATACCCTGCTGCTCAGCCTTGCATTTTAGCGGAGCCTGCGGCCAAACTTGCAGAAAACAGCAGCTCTCATGCAAGGTCTCACGTACGGGTGCCCAGCCTGCGGCACTGCCTGCCACTGGGTAACCAAAACAGACGCAGAGTCCAGGCCTGAAAACGAAGTCCTCCTGGGACAGCAGATAACAGCACCCAGAAACATCCGTTGGGTGGCAAACACTTAATCTAGGTTTTTGTTTTAATAAAGCCAAAGCAAATGAATAGTTTTGACAATACAGGGACAAGTCAAGCTGCAAAACTGGTGCAAAACTGTCAATCAGCTGACCTCTGCACATGTGCACCGTTTGCTTTGGACATTATTTTCTATTTTGGCCACACTATAGGAAGCCTAGCCCCATGTTATTTGTTCACAGGTTCGATAAGAGCCTGAAAACCGGCACAGTTTTGTGTGCATGCTGTGAACCAGCTTTGGATTTCCTAAAGAAAGCACAGGAACGGCAGTGGGCTAGGACATCTCCTGTGGGGTCCGACTGCTCTAGTGACATGAGCACTTCTGCACATAGAATAGAAGGAAGGAAGCTTTCCCATTGCCTGAAGGATGCCCTTTGATTTTCTGTCATTTCCAACATTTTTATGTAGTTTTTGTTGTTCTTCCCCGTTTCCTTCCTCGTGGGTGTCACAAGCCCTTTCTTCAACATTTCTTGTGGTTTTGTTTTCAACAGTTCATCATCTGATCCCCTTTCATTTTTTTTTCTGGCACAAAACTCGCTCATTGTTGGCTCTTCTCCCACTGCAAGGAAGCTGTACCCTTGGGCAGCACGGGGGCTCGCTCTGCTGCAAAACTACGAGGAGGGCCACGAGGAGCCTGGCCACCTGCAGCGGCCCCCTACGCAGCACAGGTCCCACATGGGTCACGGAGGCCACACGAGGTCCTGCAAGTTCTGGCTCTTCTCACCTGCTGCCAGCTTGCTTTCTGCCTTGTACAGGTAGCATCCTCCCACGGTCTAGAGTCACGAATTACTATTAGAGTCCCTTTACATTGCGTGGGATTATTTAAGTGCATGAAACAACACATCCCTTGTCCAGGGAGTGTTAGAAAGGCAACTGAAGAAAGAAGTAAGCGATGATCAATGGGAGGAATAGCACATGTCTTGGTGAGCGTTTCATGTATGAGGGTTTTGTTTTTAACAAAATAATTTATTCCTACTGCCTCGTTAGCTCTCTCTGTTGGTTCCTTTTTAAAAGAAATCCCATTTTTCATTGAAGATGTTCAAAGCTGGATGTCACAATACCTTTCAAGTTAATCAAAACCAGCTTTTGTAATTAGCTTGCTACATCAGACAGCGACTGGACACCCTTTAGAAACAGGTTCTGATAACAAAACCATTAGGCCAGGTTCTGTTTTCTGAAGATGGCCTATAATTAATTCCTTTCCTTGAAACAAGGTGAGCAGATGGCTGAGACCTCAAAATAGATGCGCTACTTTCACAAAATAGGAGACTGTAACAGGCACCCTGGGCCAGGCTTTCAGGAGGGGTTAGGCCATTCATGCCCATTTTCACATGCCTAATTTATCTGACTTTCCTGAAGAAATACTGCAGGTAAGCGGGGAGATGAGGTATATGGTAACGTGCGTGGCAGACCTACCTGGCCCTATTGCTTGCACCTTGTCTTTATGGGGTATGCTCATACGTTACCTACCAGCCTTGACCATGCTGAATTTCTGGAAAGCTTTCTATGCAGATACGGGCATACCTTCACCTAGATTCAAGTTCCTTCTGCAAATTTTTAGAGGGAGGACAGGCAGAAAAAGGTAGAGACAGATGACTTCCAAAAAAGAAAAAAAAAAAAAAGGCAAATTCCCAGGACTTTATGGCTGAGCGTTGAGCTAATGCTAGGAGTGGAGTTATGAGCTTCCTTTCGTAGCTGTTTTGCCGTCTGAACATCTACTTTTTCGGAGCACCCAGTCCGGATACATTGGATGTTCCCAGCCCAGTGTTGCTTACCCTGTGTGGCTGATTTTCCTCATGCAGAGAGGTGCTGGGGTGCCAGCAAGGAGTCCAGCAAGAGGAGCTCCAGGGCTTTTTCAGGAGAGAGGGTTTCTAATAGTGTTGCCTATATGGAAGGGACCTCTCCATGCTGTCCCTGACGCTCACCCCCACAGGACCGAAGTCCCTGCAGAGCAGTGGGACCCCCATGCAAACTGGAGGGTGGGCACCTGTCTGCCCAAGAGATTGTGCCTCTTAAGTGGAAACAGTCCTCGCTTTCTTAAGTGGAAACAGTGGCTGCTCATCACAAAAAGCACTCGTCGAAGCCAGCCGCGCAGGGCTCGGCCCCATCTGCACACCCATTAGCAGGGCTCGAGGATCAATCTTCACCTTCCTCCTGCTGCGTGAGCCTCTGCAGCGTCCCCCGCCACCCTGCTCGCTGTGCCAGGCTTTGAAGTCCTTCTCAAACTTCCCCAGCATCATGTCAGCTCTCCCCACGCACATATGGACCACAGCAAGTGGAAATTCCTCTCCTAAGCCTGCACCGTTCTCGCCGAGCTGCTCAACACCTCCCAAACGGCACAGCATCTGCTCGACACCCCCCGAACAGCACCACATCCCATCCTGCCCCACTGGGCTGCAGACCTCACCGGGCAAATCACTCATTTGTTTTTTAATTAACTCGCTTTGGGCATACTCCGAATGCTTTCATTTGCTCTCAGTGCACATTTGCTCACAGATGTCGACAGGTAGCCCATGTCCAGGTTTCCCGTATTTATTGAGACTCAGTTTTGCATATGCCCACCCAAAGCATATGCATTTATTCTACCAGAGCAAGGACCAGCAGTATGATGCATGTGGCCACTTACAGTGACAGAGGTGGCCTCATGGCCACACGTCGATGACCTCCCAGTTAACATGGAGCAGATAAATGTGCTTTGCAGTCCTGCTGTCTCTGAAATGTGAGCGATTCCCTGCCATGATCCAATGAATTAGGATGAGGATTCAAGAAAGGAGGGTTCAGCTCCAGCCTCTGCTGGCCTATGACCTCACGCAATTGTTTTAATCTCTCCGTTTTTATTTTCCTCTCTGATCTTGGTCAGATTAGCTCTGCAAGGAAGGTTTTGCATTCCTTCGCTGGGTGATTGTGCAGTACCTGTGCGTTGGGATCTGTAATTCACTTAGCAGTAAAAAACAGTTGCCTTAAAAAAAATCTCTAATCCTTACTTCTGCTGAAAAAATCTACCTCTTCAATAGTGCTTTCTTTGAAATATCAGGAATAAAATGTGTATTTTCCAGTGGTTGGTGCATCCTCCGTAAAACATTTCACCAGACCTTGTCTTCTCTACTGTCCTTTTATTGGAGCAAGTGGGAGTGAGTAAGCTTTAAAGAAAATAAAAATAGTTGTATGTAGTAGACGTTGCACTAGTGGGACCCGCTGCAAGAGGATTGCAAGGAAAAGTCTCTCACCTTTCCAAAAGGAAAGGACGTTCATAGGCCTCCCACAAACACCCACAGTTATAACACGTCGTTGTGCATGTATCAGTAGTCACTTCACTTCTCTGAGAGGGCAAGAAGCAATGGGCATGAATCAAAATACAGAAAATGTCACTTAAGCATAATTTTTCTTTTAATGCGAGAGTGGTTGGACACTGGAGGAGGTTGTCCAGAGAGGCTGTGGCTTCTCCATCCTTGGAGATATTCAAACCCAGCTGGACATGGCCCTGGACAACCTGCTTGAGGTGACCTTGCTGGAGCAGGGCTTGGACCAGGGGATCTCCAGGGCTCCCTGCAAACCCCGACTGCTCTGTGATTCTGTGACATATATTTTTATATAACATACATACACACAGACACAGACACAGACACACATATGTGCATGTCTGTGTGTATAAATTCGTTGTATCAGTGTGTGCGTGATTAAGAATATGGCACACAGCTACAGATACAACCTGCTATAAATTACTCTAAAGCTTTTCTCATGCCTTTCTCTGAAGCTTTTGGTGCATGATGTTAGTCATGTGCCATGTGTTCAGGAAGGGCAACTGTAGCTCTCCCAAACATACGGAGATCAGCCGGGAGTGGGAAGCACCAGGTTAGAGGCAACCTGGAACATAGGCTAGAGCAGGTACTCAGCAAAGAAACAGAGCCCAGGAAAGAGCCCAGGTGGCTCCACTAAGAGTAATTCTACATTTGCACCTACCAAAAAGCCCACTCCTCTCTGTTTGGGCAGTGCTGCAAACAGGGCACTCTGGAGCTGGGCTGCAGGAAGACAAGGAAATTATCCAAAAATCAGCTTTCACTCAGAAAAAGAAGACCCCCTTGGGAAGGATGGGTAGGCTTTGTTTGGTAGAGGAAATTTTAAGATTTTAAGTGATTAAACCATGTCTTTGATTAAAACTCCATGTCAGACAAATATTACTGGAGAAGATCTGTTGGAAGCTCTTTGCCTAGCCTAAGCCTCCTTCTGTCCTCTGGTGGGCACATAAGTAGCTCCAGGAGATTCAGATGGGATTCAGATTTGTACCAGGAATATCCTGTTGTGAGGGGGAAAAAAAGCAACCAAGCATGGTGGACATGGAGGCTTGGTGGGCCAAATCTGGCAATGTGCAACCTTTCCAGACTGTATGGGTGTTAATGACCGTTTATCTGTACCTCTGCACTGCACTCACTCACTTTGAGAACCTTTCTGGGCCTACCTGTGAAGATCATGGATGAAACAGGAAAAGATGAATAATCCTTGAACAGAGGGGAGTCAGTGCTGAGCTGGGTCAAGTTCAGAGGGAAGGTGGCAGCAGGGATGACTTCAAAGAGCTGCTCAGGAGCCCTGGGCAAGGGTCTCCCAAGGCACCACTGCGTCCTGGTGCCTGCCCAGGACAAGCTTCCAGTGCCACCCCAGAAGCAGATTATTTCCCCTCCAGCACAAGCCTGCTCTGCTCTCCAGGCCCATGGGTTAGTGCTGGGGAGGCTGGTCAGGGCGTGGTAACGTTTATCTATCCCCCGGGCATGGGGGCAGGTCCAACCCCATGGTGATCTCCAGCCCCAGCCCCACCTAGAGCGGACAAAGCGTGCCGGGTAAGCGTGATGTGCCCGGGTCCAGCAGCATGTTTGAGATGGTGGCAGATGCTGTCACGTTTGGAAAAGTAGGTCAAGCTGGATTTGAGGGCTCCCACAAATCCGCCAGAGAAGAATGGGAACAAGCAGCGAGCGGCTGTACCACTCCATTTCCAGAGCATCACCCAGCGTTAACAAGCCCAGCACTGGGTCCTCTCATCTGACGCACCCAGTTCTCACTTGTAATTCAATTTTTCATTCAGCTGGGAAGACAAGGCCCATGAGAAGGGTCAACATGAATGACAAATGATCTGTGCCTGATGACTGGGGACAGTACAGCTGCTGCTGGTGTCAGGACTTCTTCGTATAGAACCGAGTCAATGGCTGTGCAGCCAAAGGGAGAGCAGCTGCTGGCTTCACCAGGGTTTGGGTCAGGCAATAATCTGCCTCCAGCCCCAGGATGAACAGCGGCATGTTCATCACCACAAGCTGAGCTTTGTCTGCCTCGGCATTGATCCATCCTTGCCTGACTATGCATTATTATAAATTAAGATGAAGCATGCAATTTTCTGAACATGTGGTTTGAGGATTTAGAATTGTGGTTTTCTGGCTTGGTGGTTGAAGTTTGGCACTGGAAACGTATTTGCACCACTAGGGGCAGCTTCCAGATGCAGAGGCTTTGGGAAGGGCAGGAGAGTTGCCCGTGGGAGACACAGGGTGTCCTTCCAAGGTGAGGAGGGCCGCCAAAGGCAGAGGCATGGACGCTCTGCAGTTCCCTCTGCCTCACAGACCCTTCATTGAATTAATTCAGGTCATACATAAAAATTATTTGCAATACCCTCTCTTCCTCATAAATCCCTTTATTAATCTCTTTTTAAAGAGCCTTTGAATGTGGTGCTCAGGTCAAGAGTAATGAAGGTAATTATGGAAGGATTCTGAGTCCTGACACAAAACAAAACCAACCAGAAAGTCATTGGCTGATTAGGTATTTCTGTTTCAATCTTTTTTTTCCGCATATCCCTCTTTCTAACGTGGTTATCAGAAGCCGAGTTCACAGGATTTGAGCACAGCCAAAGTAAACAGGCCAAGAATTTGGAAAGTCATTCATCTTAATCCAACAAAAGGGTGATAATCCAATTTATTGGACTTGAATGCTTTGAATTTTGTCAGCTAAATTAGAACCGCGAGGTGCCATGCAGCGGTACAGCATCCGCCAGCTGAAGGACAACAGGCAGCAAGTCCCAGATGAAAGCCACCGAAGAGCACAACGCCGTTCCATGCTTTTTGTAAAGTTGCAGTAGTTTTTCTAGTGTCATGGCTGATATCAGCGTATATTTATGTAGCACCTTGTGTCCCAAATGGTCCCTAAGCTCTTTAAGAACAACGTGCAGCGGTTGCTTTCATCCAGCGTTGAAACACGGCCAACTGCTGGAGTGAAATGCAGCAACCGTTAAGCCGGGCAGCGGGACGGGGGCTCAGCGCAGCGCCGTCCTCGCCAGCCCACGCGAGGGGCATTCGCGGGCACCGGCAGAGCATGCTTCCCTTGGACACGGGGAGAGATCGCTGTCAGCCGCGGACACGAGTGAGTGCTGAGGATGGTAATTCATAGGTAAGATCCTAAGAGCAGGACCGCTCTGTGGTTATCTCCACATACAGGCTGAGGGTGAGGATGGATGTCGTTAGCACTGTGCTAACACGCTTAGCCCTCGGTGCTTGGTGGAGCGTAAAGCGAGCGCGAGTAGCTCCTGGCCCAAAAGGAGACATCCTGCGAATCTCCAGGCCTGCACAAATCTGATGTGGGACCAGCTGGCCCCGGCTTAGCACTGTGTATGGGCTGCATGACTGCACTGCTGGCACAGGGAAACGCTGGAGTAGATTTAAACGGCACAGAAACGGGATGTCTGTTTGATCCCCAGGCTGGGGCAATACTAGAGGTCTGGGCAAGAGGAACTGGATACCAGGGAATTTGCTTGGAGCCAGGAGGAGCCGACATTTGCTGACCCGTGAGGGCTTGTAGATAGAGAGAGGATATTAGGAGCCTTTCATCTAGGCCTTTTCATTACATCTGGAACTACCACAGATCCAGCTTTTGCTGGATGCACCTTCTTTTCCCCTTGCGGGGGCAGAGCCGGGGCTCGTGCCCATCACCCCAAGGCCCGTGCGCGGCGGGGCGGACGTGGGCCGGGAGCCGCCGGCTGGCTGGCTGCCTGTGCGCCGTGCGCGGCGAAACCCCGGCGAGAAGCGTGGCGACCCTAATCACGCGACGCCTCCGATTTCTCCGACAGCTTCCGCCTGCGGCCGGAGGGGGCCGAATCCTGCTCTGCCCCAGAGCACGGCTGCAAAACCCCCCTTCCTGCCCGACGGCCTTGGCGCTGCCGCCGCTCTTGGTGCCCCTCCGTTGACCCCATCCGTTGACCACCCTCCTTCCCGCTCCTCGTTGGGAAACCGAGCTGCAAAGTGACTTGCGCTGCCCCAAAACCCCCGAGCGCGACCCTCGCTCGCTCGCCAGCCCCCGGCACGGCGCGCGGCCGGGGCTGCCCGGCTCCCAGCGTGCCGGGGACGCAGCCCACCAAGGCGGCAAAGCCCCGAGCGCCACCGCGGGCGGCTGCGGGACGGCGAGCCGCGGCGGCAGCCGAAGCCGTAGGTAAACAAATGCATGAGTATTAAAGTTTAGGCTCTAGTAATTAGTGGAGAAGTGCAGGATAATAAGCACAGCGGGATGTCCCTCAAGGTACTTCAGGCTCCTACTGCGTTTATTATCCAGTATCAGCATGGAAATGTATGCCTGGCTACGTTTACGGTGGCACTTACAACTCTAAAACAGACTTTTGTGCTCAGAGAGAGGGTCCTAAATTACTCACCCTCGGAGGTCTCCCCGCCGCGGCGAGCCGGGGCGATGCTCGGAGCGGCTCCCGCCCTGTGCCGCGGCGTGCCGGCATGCACGGTGCACGCACGCGGGTACCGGTTCAGCTCGCCGCCCTGCGCCTGGGTCGTTCGTTGGCACGGCTGGCCCGAAGTTGACCCAAACTGCCCTAATTTTTCGCACAGGCCGGCGCTGTCCCGGCTCGGCCCGGCACGCGCTAGATGGCAGTGTGGTATACGCGCAGCGCGGCGCCGAGACCCGCCGCGCGCCCGGAGCATCCGCGGAGGTTCGCTTTCCGACGCACATCTGTTATTCCCCGCTTCCGCATTAGCTCTCGATATACTGAGCGGCGGCGGCGGGGGTCTATCTATTCCAGGCTTTCTTGTGGTCTCCCTGCTGTACTGTGGGTGGTTTAGCTCTAGCAAGGGGATTTTTTTCTTTTTTTTTTAATTCTAATTTTTTTTTTTTTTTGAGACGCTATTCTTAATCTAGATTTGGATGTCTGTGGCTTTACAAAGCAGTGAAGCGAAGGGAAGTTTTGCCTGAGCGAAGGCTGCGGGATTTGGCTGTGCGTACCCTCGGCGTTGCTCGAGACCGGCTTTGTGCTGCTGGATTCCGCCCCCCCCCCGCTTTGGAAACGCTCAAGTAATGCAAAGAGAAGAGTGCTATGTCAAAGAAGGGCTTTTCGGTGTCCTAATTTTATTCTCTGCCTTCCCCATGAAGACGATGCAATGAGGAGAAATAAAAAGGTAGCAAGAAGGAAAAAAAAAAGACTGACTTAAAACAGCCATTGTGAGGATGGGTCATACAGAAAAACAGGATTGTGGTGCAAGCACAATATGAAAGCTTTGTTAGAAAGACTATGCCCCTTGCATGGTCACTGACCCTCACCCATCCTGACTCCCCACTTGCCGGGCACACTGATTTTTACTTTGGTCCCAAAGCAATTCAGGAAAGGCTGATGGCCAGCAGCAGGGTGCTGCACATGGGATGGTGCAGCATGGCCCAGCATGGCATGAAATGGCATGGCTTTGCATGGCATGGCTCAGCATGGCATGGCACAGCACAGCACAGTGTGGCATGGCAGCACCTGGCGTTACATGGCATAGCACAGCGCAGCATGGCATGGCTCAGCATGGCACGACATGGCCCAGCATGGCATAGCATAGCATGGCATAGCATGGCTCACCAGGGCCTAGCATGGTGTGGCATGGCGTGGCACGGCGTGGCCCAGCAAGGCCCAGCATGGCATGGCAGTGCCTGGCTCGATATGGCTCAGCATGGTATGGCGGCCCAGCATGGCTCAGCACAGCATGGCATGGCACAGCACAACATGGCTCACCAGGGCATAGCACGGCATGGCATGGCATGGCACGGCATGGCATGGCATGGCCCAGCATAGCATGGTCTAGCATGGCCCAGCATGGTATGGCCTGGCATGGCCCGGCATGGCTCAGTAAGGCCCAACATGGCGTGGCCTAGCATAGCATGGCATGGCATGGCACAGTATGGCATGGCATGGCATGGCCCGGCATGGCTCAGCATGGCCTGGCATGGCTCAGTACTGCACAGCCCAGTATGGCCCAGCATGGCTCAGCATTGCATGACCCAGCACGGCTCAGTAAGACCCGGCATGGCATGGCCTAGCATGGCATGGCATGGTCCGGCATGGCCCAGCATGGCTCAGTATTGCACGGCCCAGCACGGCCCAGCATGGCGTGGCACAGTATGGCCCGGCATGGCCCCCTTGGCGCAGCGTGCCGCACGGGGGATCTGCGCCAGCCGCCCCTGCCCTCGCCTTTCCACATGGCTCTTTTGATCTCAGCCCCAGGCCTTGCAACAGGCTCCTAATTGGTCACAGGTCGTAAATCATGACAATAATGATGTGTCCTCTAAGGAAAAGTAGCATCATTTGGTGATTGCAGGCAAGAGAGCAGGGTGTGCTTCGTGTTTCCAAGGGCAACAGCAACAACAAATAAAATCAAAAGATTGAAAGTATGTTGAAGTAAACGACCCATCTGTAATTGTTTTCTTATTGTGTTTGATCCTGGTAGGAAGGGTAGGAAGGATTGATCGCTCCATAGACTTAATACCTTTTATTTGTTTGGGGGACAAAGGAAAAGACAGATCTGTGGAAAAAAGGAATAGAGAAATTTCAACTGCGATGAATAAGCAGAACAAATGTATTTCCCCTGGTCCTCTCTTAATTTTATTTGTGTCAGTCTATTTGCCATGGGAAGTCTGCCTGAATCCCAAATTATTTTAGTTAGTTAATCTGCTCAGTGCCAGTTGATTCTGCAAACAGTCTCTGCAAATCCCAAATAATTGTAGTTAATCTGGTCAGTGCCAGCCTATTCCGTGGGCAGCCCATGTAAATCCAGAGATCCATCAGTTAAATTAGGTCAGCGCGTTTTAATAAGGCTGGAGGTCGTTGTCCCCCTCCCTCTGGCCGGTGCCCGGCTCGGCCGCAGACGCGGGGCGGTCTGGGGACCGCGCTTCGCTGGCGCTGACCATGCTGGTGGCCCGGTTCTTGCAGCGTAGAGAGAAGAGGCTGTGACAAAGGTCAGGATAAAGCTGGTAAAGCAAATGCAGGCTGTTTTTATTTCAGATTTTATAGCAGTCTCGTCTGAGGAATTAATAAGCGTTTATGCTCAAGAAATCTGGAAGTTCCTGCAACCTGCTGAAGTTCCTTACGCGGACGCAGAAGTCTCTCGCTGTGCACCGCACCGCACCTTGGAAAGAGCTTTTACAAGTGACAACTGCTTTTCCTTTCCATGCTGCAAAAACCCAGACCGCTCCTAGAAATGGGATTAGACAAACCACACGCCGTCACGAGCTTGCGCGTGGCAATACGAGGTTGGGGGGGGCGGAGGTCAGGTGAGGAAGCAGCTGAGCACTGATGCTCTCGGGTCTTACACAGCCATTCTCTGCCTCATACCAGGTCATGGCGTGCAAATGCACCTAAGAGCTCTGGGTCTTCCCAAGCGTGTGATGTACCTCAGGCCAGCAAATTTAAAACCTCTCCTTTTCTGATCCGGCGCGATGGATTTGCTTACTGCCTGCATAATGCTAGCTCTAGTCCTGAGGGCCAGGGCTGTTCTTGCAAGTGCCCTGGAATTACTCAGAAATGAGGGAACATTGAAAGAACTCAACTAAGCAATATCATTTGCAAAATGACTTGGCAATTGTCATGAAGCCTAACATCTCAGAAAGAACAGGACCACGACGAGCCCTTTAGACTTGGCCATATGGTCTGTTTACTTGTATTGAAACCAATTGGGCTAAGGAAATATTGCAGAGCTGGAATGTCTTCTTCTGTATAGGTAATAGGCCAAATCCATCCCGAACTATTACTAATGAAACGCTTAGTGCCAATCTCGCCATATAATTCTACCTAGGTTTACATTGGAGAGTCACAGAAAAATACACATTTCGGTGCCCAAACCCATTTGCAGGCTAATTAAGGTACAAGAAAAGAACAGACGGAGAGCAAGATAATGGGGACTTCCAAACGTAAGAAAACAAAAAGGGGCTTTTGCTAAAGTGGGTTTCTCTGGGGAAGCAGAGTGAGAGGGAGGGAGTGGCAGGAGGTGGAAGAGGGAGCCGGGAAGGTGCACACGCATGCAAATCAGAGGGCAGCGCTTGCTCCGAGGACGGATGGCTGGAAGGAGGCAGCGAGCCAAGGCCTGGGACAGGAAGGAAATGGGAGGAGTGAACCAGAATTATTAGGAAGCCTAACCAGAGCAGGAAGGGAGATGAAGGGTGAACAAGTTCAGCGGAGTCACATAAGGTTGAACCTGGCCCAACATAAATTAAGATGGTGCTTTGCTCCAGCTGCTCCAAGCTCCAAACCTCGTATTTCCAGAGCTGCTAAATGAAAATACATGAAAACACTACTTCTGTCACTGTGTTCATAAATTACGATTGTAATTCAAAAGCTATCTAAGGTGACTAAAATTTCCATTAACTAAACCAAACCACAGAGCTCTTCTGGGATCAGTGTAACAACAAATTTAACCAGGCCTTCTTGGGAAATATTTTATAGGGTCCAAAATCCTTTGTTGCAACTGGAAGCAGGAGTGGGATTTTTTTGACACGGAACAAACTTTTCAAACCTAAACTTTAGTAATTTCATCTGTGGCTCATTGCAAAACTATTTTTTCCCTTCGTTGCACTTAAAACCCTAACTGCAACCGTACAGCATGCACCCATCCCCATGATCTCCACGTGCTGAGGTGCTCCTCTACGGTCCTGATTCCCTGTAACGCCTCAGTGCAGCCACACAACTTCTGCTCTTCTTGAAGACCAGCACATGTTCAGCTAAGCTCTGCCAGTCGGTCCACGTGCAGAGTGACACCAGCTGCGTGTAGGCCAGAACTGGACCTAGTGCCACATCTTCCCAAATTTGCCGTGACAAGCCTTGCAGTCAATTTTAGGAGCACATGGACCCATCAGATGAATTTGTTTTGATGTAAAGCGCTCCCAGTTAATTCCCTGGCTAACACAAATGCAATCCTGTTGGGGTCAATGAGGCTGAAGGCCTCTGCACCAGTGTAAAATGACTGCTATAGTAGGGAGAGATGCAGGTAGGACTGAGTTCAGCTCGAGGGGAATAAAGAAGCCATTGTTTTGATTAATTTTCACCTTTGGCAAAAATCCCAGCATTCATTTGTTAATGTTTATGAACCACCTTATAGTCCTTGGGTGAAAGGGGCTACTCAAGGGCAAGGTATTTATTCGTTTCTTATTTGACATAATTGCATTTGCTATCCCTGCTAGCACTCCTTTTTTTTTTTTTCTCCTTGATGATCATTTGGGGACTATTAAAATAGTATTGTTTAATTTGACTTTTAACCCATGGGGAGTAACGATTCCACACCACTCACTTCACAAAATGAAACAACTGAATAAAAACAGGGCTGATGGGCTGTATGACAGATTTACTAAACCGACGCACTGACCTTCTGGTTCCTGATTCCTGTATTAGTGCAAAAATTACCCCCTGAAAATGTCCTGTGCTTGTTCTGCCCACGCACTCACCTTTTGCTGTGTCCTTGCCTCCATCCACTTGAAGATTAATTACTCCCGGAGGAACTTTTTGCAACCGCACGCGGCAAAAAAGTTCATTCGCTTAATCATGCTGCTACACTTACATGGCAAGGCAGCAGGATTATGCCCTGGTCCTTTGTTTCCTTCCATTTAACCTTGCTCAAAAACACTCCTCAAGGACGGATCGGCGCCGAGCGGCTCTCCAACGAACCGCCCTGCGGTACGGCCCAGCCCCAGGCTGTCATCGCCTGGACCAGCAAGATTGAAAACGCCTGTAGCATCAGCGAGCGCTCGGTTAGCAAGACCTCGGCAAGGTCCGCTCGGGACGCTGATCTGAGGACGGCGTTGCTGAAGGGAGGCGAACAGATGAGCCAGGAATGGAAACGGTTGACGCAAAAATGACAGGAGAAGGCGTCGTTCTGTGCCTGAAGAGAGTAGTTACAGAAAAAAAGGAAAGAAATAAAGAATATTCCAACTTCAGAGCTTTTGGAAAAGGATCTGACTTATTCGTTAAGAACTCAAGGAATGTAATTGCTAAGTGATTGGTTTGCTAACACAAAAAACAAAAGCTGATCCCATGATCGTGAGCCGAGCGCTGGATGTGCAAACATTTTTCGTTTTTTCTGATTGCACTGAGGCGCCAGGCTGGATCCTCAGCCGATATAAATCCGTGCGTTGGCTCGGGCGAGATGTGGAGCTAGGCGCGTGTCGCAGCGGGACGCTGGAGGGGGACGAGGGCAGTCCAGGAGTAAGAGCGGAGGAGACCACGTCACCTGATGCCATTTCACCCCGGCCCGGCGAGCGCCGCTCTCCCTGGCCGCGGGCTTGTGTCCACCTGGAGAACTTCAGAGGGGACTTCCCAGCGCAGAGATCGATCTAGGGAGGGAAGCGTCGATTCTGCTCTTCAGCCGCTATCCCCTGGTGATCGGGGAGTGAAGCGAGAGGGTAAAGAGGACACCCAGCTTTGCTCACCTACCGAGTCGGTATGGGATGCTCAGAGGGATTCACAGGGAGAAAAAATGTATTTTAACAGCCAGAGCTGCCTCCCCCAGTGCGGAGACTTTGAATTTTTTTTAAAACACCACAATAAGCTCTCCAGGTTTCTCTTTTCCAAGCAACTGTTCGCTTGGAGGTTTTGGCTAAAAATATTCCTATGGAGGGAAGGGGAGAAGATAGCACCACAATAATTTTGAAATTGTCCTTTTTTTTTTCCCCCCTGTAGGAGAGGCCGTGCTCGGCTAAGGCAGACTGACACCTTGCACGCTGCAGTTTGCATCCCTGGGGAGGACATCCGCGTGCCGCCCTTCTCCTTGCTGAGCTGTGTGCTTTGGCCCGAGCTGGATTTTGAAATGCATTTTCGAAATTGCGTTGGAAACCCCAGCCCTGCCCTCCAAAATACTTGCAGCCCCTTGCCGGCCCTTGGGTGCTCCCCGGAGCCGCCCGGGGCTCTGCTTCACCTGCGGGGCCCCCGGCCGGTGCCGCCTGCTCTTTGGCCGGAGCTTGTAGCGCCGAGCCGTTACTTTGTCTATTTATTTGTTTATTCCTCTCCAGCTTCGAGAAGACCTCCCCTCCATATCTATAAGGAATTATCAAATAAAACATACTTCACATTAAATCAAAGGAACATTTCAACGGCCAGATTTAATAACACAAAATAAAGTCTTGTGGAAACCCACACACAGCTGTGGAAAACCCTAAATAAATCAATTTTCAAGTGGCTGTGCAGGAGCCAGAGAGCAATTTTTTTCAAATTGCTTTTTTCTAATATAACAAACTCCTGCCCAAGGTTGTGCTGCAAGTGGGAAAAGAACATGCTCATTTTCTTATCAATACACTATTGTAAAAAATAATAATCAGCCACTCCAACATCACTATCATGGTTTTTACATCTATTCTTCTGTTCCCCCTAAGTAGAATGCAAGTGGAAGAATTAATTAACACAAGATTGGATTAGGGCACATTGATTTACAATGTATTTCAGCCAAGTATGTGTGATCAGAGCAGAAGAACATATTATAAATAAAAGTAGGGATGTGTCATTAAGGCATCTGATTTTTCTTCTGAAGCATTTTAATTTAACTCTAAGTAGGCAGACAGGGGAGGAGGGGAGAGGAGAGGAGAGGGGAGGAGGACACAACGAGCCATATCCAAACCGATGGCCAGATGTCACATTTTTTGGCAGGAAGAGCTGGAAGCCAGCCCCGCAGGTGCTGCAGCGCTCAGCCTGAGGTAGCCCCCCAGAGCCCGACTGCACCGCACCTCGCTCCCGGGTGATTCACCGACCCCTTTGAATGCAGAAGACAAACTGAAAGCAAATGGCTTGAGAGGAGGCCATCCAAAGTTACTGGAAAAGCAGCTAATGGCAGGGCACAACTATTGGTCGATCTCTCTGAGAACTTGAATACTGAGAACCTGAGAGATACCAGAAGATTAGAAAATGGGAAAACAGGATTTCTATCCGTAACAGAGGAAAGAAAAGGAAGAGCAGAGAAATTATGGAGCAGTCAGCTTAACGTCAAGTCCCAGGAAAGTACTGGAGCAATTAATCAAAGAATTTTTAACTGTATGGAACAAGGAGATGAGTAACAACTAACATGGATTTGTCAAGAATAAATCATGTCAAACCAGTCTAATTTCATCCTACAGCAGGGCACCAGGCCTTCCAGATAGAGAAGAAGCTGTGGCTGTCATATGTCTTAACTCTGGCAAAGTTTCTCATTTAAGTGCACCAGGGAAGCATCATCTAGATGGAACTTTATGGAGCAGGTGCAAAGTGAGTTGAAGGCCAAACCCAAGAAAGAGTTCAAAGACTAACTGTCGAAATGGAGATACTCGTTCAGTACGGTTCCTGACTATGGTGCAGTGCATTAAATCCTGCTGCAACTAAATACTCGGCCGGTGGAACAGAGTATGCTTATGAAATTTCGAGACCACTGCAAGCTGGGAGGACAGGGCTGGAATTCAAAATGAATTTCACAAACGGGCATTGTAGTCTGACAGACACAGACTGCTCTTCACCACGGCCAGCTCTGGGGTACTGAGGCAGGGTGATCACTAATGGCACAGCGACAGGGTGAAGAACATCTGGTTAAGCAGAAGTTCTGCAGAAGAGGAACTGGGGTCCTCGTGAATCATGTGCTGAACATATGCCAGCAGCGTTGCGCCGCTGTGAAAAAGGAAGACATCACACTGGGCTGTATAAACAGACATGCTGTTCATGAGACACAGGAAGAAATCCTTCCTCTCCACTTGATACTGATAAGACCTCAGCTGGAGAATCATGTCTGATTTTGGGTGCTGCGCTTCAGTAAAGATGTGGACCAACTGGAGAGAGTCCGGAAGAAAATGAAAATGCTTAGAGCATGACCTACAGTGACAGACTGAATGAACACCATTATTAAGCCTAAAGAAAATGTGATGCTTGCTTTCAAATATGTAACACAACAGCTGCAAAGGAGAGGAAAAAAAAAAAGGATGTACTCTCCATGTCCGTGAGATTCAGAATAGAAGTTCAGAAGAAGTGCCTAGCGCTAAAGGGAGTGAAGCCCTGGCATGGATTTCCTGGAGAGACCACGTTGTTTCAGTCACTGGAGATGTGTTGAGCTGGCCAAAAAGGAATAAGTATATACAAGAGTGCAGCCGACCCTTCATTAGGGTGAGAGGCTGGACTCTGTGGTCCCCTCCAGAAGAGCTGGATAATTAAAGGTGTCGTCCCTCCTTTTCTCAGATTAGATTAACTCGGGCACAACGGAGTGGAGTTACATCCCGGCGACATGAAACCAGGCAGTGAAGGGAGTCCAGCTCTAGCATAGCCAGTGGCTAAACCTTCAATAGCATGGATTCAAAAATACAAAACACAGTTGGTGCAATACAGCTTTGAGGCTCTGGACTAATAATTAACCGCGTGAAAGATCAAATCTATCAATACAGTTATTATATCGGAATGAATGACTGGATGAATTAGTGACTGGGTATTCTGAAGATGTTAGAGAGTGCTTATTGCAAGAGCAGGACAAGTATGAGAAACCAGTGAATTGTTATTTACTCTGGATCCAGTCTGTGCAACTCCTACCTAACTTTGGGTGCCTAAAGAAGCAGTTGTGCTAAACAGCAAGTAGATTCCCAGTGAAGAGGGATGGATTACCTTGAAATCTTCCAGCAGAAGATCTTGTCTGCTGTTAGCAACCTACCGCATTTTCTGCTTCCGTTACATTTGAGGTCCATGGAGAGTCCATAATTTCCTTGAATTGGTCTCTTAGCGCTCATCCCGCCTTTCCTCTGTGAGCTGAGAGTTGCTATTTGTGTTTTTAACATTGTCTCTTTAAAGCCTTGCTAGTTTTCTCTAATGTCTTTTTCCTTTAAACCAGCTTCCTCGGAAGTCTTGCTACCGACCATCTGAGATTAATGAAGTCCGCCTTCTGCAAACCCATTGTTTTTATTTCGCTCTTCCACTTTCCTTTAAGCCATTTGAACACTGCTTTCCCCCATTAGCTTTCACATTTGACACTGCAATGAGTCCCACTCTATTGGACTGAATATGATGTAAAATGCCCCTCTCGTTGCTCTCATCGTCACTGCCGGCGTGGTCCCAGAACTTGCAGCCAGTCTGCACTGGGTTGTTCCCCTTGGCCCATCAATGTTCCCGTAGTGAAAACTCCCATCCCTGTTAAGTCCCAGGCTCTGGACTCTGCTTTGAGTAACTCATGAAAGCCTCATCCGTCTGCTCTTTCCCTTTTGGCCTGCCGTAATAGGTATGTAATAGTCAAACTCTTGCCCTCTCCGCACTCTGAACCTTGGAGCAAATGTGCATACCCTGATATACAGGGCAATAGCTCAGTTCTTACGTCCTCACCTTTCCTTCCTAAGTAAGCTACTTCTATATTAATATTTCAGTCAAGTGATGCATCTACCACGTTTTGGTAAATGAACCATCATTTTGACTGTGTGCTAACAGTGCCAGGTCCTCCTGTTTCTTTCCATAGTTTTTGCATACACACACGTCTGAGGAGCTCAGCCCACTGTCCTCACTGGTCGTCTGCCCTTGGATCCCATCCCTACTGCTGCAATGGCAACACTTTGACCCCCCCTCGCCCACTGGGATCTGCTGCAGCCGTTGCCACTGCCAACACATGTAAGCCACGTGGGCAGCGGCCTGTTGTCCACTGGCTTCAAGTTGGGCAGGAGTTATAAGTGCGCTCAGTTACAAAGGTCAGCTTTGGGCCCTTTCCAGAAGGGTGTAGAAACACACAAGTAGGTCCACGGAGCTACGCTGGGGAGGAAACACCTCACCACCAGGCTCCAGTTCTGAGTTCTGCAAGGCAAACTAAGGGCTGTAACACCATTCCCCAAAAACACATGCAGCAAGAGCACAGGTGGCCCAAGCTCGGGAGTCTCGAGGTGTCTCTGTCAAATAAGCAAATGCTGGCAGAAGTCATAGCACTCACCAGTCTAGTGGTGGCCCAGACCTGGCAGGAGCTCTCGCTCCTTCTGGTCCACCAAGCTATCTCCAGGTCGAAGAGGTTCGTCAGCTCCCCGCAGCCCCCAGGCACTCAGCCTGTGCTGGAATCTCACCTAAAATTATTTTTTGTCACTATTATCATTATTTAGCTAAACTAAATGCATATGTGCAATTTGCCTGATTTAGAGTGATGCATAAACACTTTTCTGACCAGCTGAAGATTACTTCATGTATTATATCCTGTAAGACTGAGGCTGGCCTAGAAGAATGCCACATAGATGACATCGCATGCACCTAGAATCATTTATCCTTTAGACTTTTTTTTTCTCCCTTCTCAGCTTGTCTCCCCTCCACATGCAGAATGTGTGTGTCTATTTTACAGGTTTTTCAACCATTTTTCCTTCCTTTGTTTCTTTCAACACCCATTGTCTCTCTTGCACAGACAAGTTTGCGTTAGGCAGTCAAGCTTTTATACCCCAATATCTGGGTAGATTAGGAATTAAAACATCGTTATCCAGATAGCCTTAAACTAGATCTTTGAGGGTAGTCTACATAGGCTAGTGGAGACTTGTGCAGGCTAATTTCTGATTGCCTACATTTTAAGGTCTGCTGGGCTCCTGAGGGCACAACCCAAGCTCCAATTAACGTCACTGAGTTTTGGATAGAACCCGCAAGCCAGAGCCATGAGCTCCACCGACAGCAAGGGCCAACCCATCTGCTCTGAAGGTGCTGTGCTTCCAACCTCCATCCCAATTTCCAGTTTCGTTGCAGCATGATATTGCATCTACTTTTTTTTTTTTTTTTGGCAATTGTCTGTAAGTTTCTTGTTATCTCTCACTACAGAAGAAAATTCCCTGTTAATGCTTTCCACATCCCCAGGACAGTGATACGGGCACTGCTGGAGAAGCCCCAGCCCGGCCACATGGGGTCCTGGCCAAAGTGCTGCTCCTCTGCTGGGCTGACATGGGCTTGAGCCACAGCAAAACCTCTTGCAGGCAATGAGCTACCTAATGCTTTTCATGTGTTCCAAGGCTGCTCTTGGTGGGGGGAAGGAAAAAAGAAGAAAAATACGTTGCAAAGCGCTTCATTATCCCCCTCCTCACCCTCCCACCCCTGGAATTTGTGGTTTCTTTAACTAGATCTTTTTTCTCCACATATCCCACATGGTCAGCAGTGCTGTGATACATCTGTATGGGAATATGTTAGTCACATTCAGCTTTTAATTGCATAATATGGTATAATGCTATTCATATCCCAAGAAACTTGTTCTTTCGACTATAAATATAGTCTCTTACATGTCTCATTTATGAAGCAATTTCTGGAGTAAAATGGTTGGAAATATCCTTACTCATGCTATGTTTTTGTGCCCAGAAAAACTGAAGTTCCTATGATAGTAGGAGTGTCAAAGTTTGATGTCAAATAGTTTTGATAAATCTCTTTAAAAGAACACTCAGCTTTTCCAGAAGACTTCTTGTGACGTGATGAGTTTGTGTGGGACTATTCTTCGTGCAGATCCACCAACCATCAATCAAGAGAAGTGCATTTTAGTCAAAGAGTGATTATAATTACCTTAAGCCATGACTACTGAAGAATGCTTGTTAGGCATTTTCTTTCACACATATTATCTAAAAATAAATTTAGAAAAGACGCCAAGCACAGCCAGAACAGTAACTGTGGACAAGCAGCGTTTTAGTAGATAACCAGACCCCTAAAAGTGCCTTCTCTCCTCCTGGACAGAAGCCCTTTGTGCAAACAATTTTTAAAAATACACTCGTGTCCAGCTGAACACCGTAAGCCGCGACTTTGCCTTTAATGTGGGACAGGGCAGCGAGGTGACTGCTGCAAAGCCCAACCCAGGGCGCCGCGGAGGGGCTGGGCACCGCGGCCCCGGGACGTGCATGGGGCCTGGGAATGGAAAACCAGCAGCCGCCGAGTGCATTTTCAGTTTTGCAGACAAGCACAAAAACCAGTACCACTCTCATCATTCGTGTCCCTAAAACTCAACCCTGAAGTATTATTAAAGAAGAGTTTTCATGTTTACAGCACTGGGAACAGACCTCTGGTTATATTCTGTTGGTAAGAAGTGAATCAGAGGCAGAGATGTCCAGTCCAGCTCACTACTAGTTCAAATATTTCTCCCCTGAAATCAAGGGATTAGGCCCAGAAGTATTTGGTCTAGAGACTGAAGAATACTTACTATAACTATAATCCCATCCTCGCATGTCTGTAGAGGATTACTCATCTGGAATTAGCCAGTGGTCAAATACTCAGGAAAATGAACTTGAATTTCTAAATATGCATAAATAAAAAAAATTTTATTTCTATAGATCCTCTTTCTAACATATTCCTGAATGTAAAATATGAAGTGCATAATAAAAAGAAATTTGCTACTTTTGTTCCCTGACTCAAGCAAGTGTGTGTCTGCAAAGGATGGCAATGATTTAAAAACTTCAATAGCTTCCTGCTCAACATGCATCTTCCTTCAAACCCCTTCAGCTGTAAAAGAGCCCTTTAAACAGGGAATTCATCATGACTCCTGGCTAACATTGCATATGGCTTAGAAAAAAGCCCTGGCCACTTGTTGCCTGGGTCAGGTATGGCTGATTGCAAGGAAGGCTGGTAATAAGGAAGGAGGAGATCTTCATCACTTTGAAGGACACTGAGGACAAGAAGTTTTATGTCCAAAAATAGTTGATCATTTGACTTTATTCATTTATTTCCCTAGGCTGCTTGTGGGGCAATTTCTGACAAGTAATGTTAATTTGTAATTATCTATTAATATGAATGGCTGAAGCACACCCAGATAACAATATGGACTGCTGACAACGTCTACATCTTCCCTTCAAAGAAATGGACAAACATCAGTTTGGGTATCTTAAGTGACATCTGATAACATTTTCTACTCAAAACCCAACAGAAACAAAATTTTAAAGAACATTTTTCCAGAGCTGATTGAAAAAATGCAAACATTTGACAGACTTCTCAGAGTATTTTCCAGAGTATTTTAAATTTAGAAAAAGAATACTCCAAAACGTTCATCACAACATTCCAAAAAACTATCCAAACTGGCAGAACTTATGTATATATATAATACACAGAATAGATATCTATATCTATATCTATATCTACATCTATATCTATATCTATATCTATATCTATATCTATATCTATATCTACATCTGCATCTGCATCTGCATCTACATCTATATCTATATCTATATCTATATCTATATCTATATCTATATCTATATCTATATCTATAAAAATATACAGAATATCCATGCAAACAGTCATGGGAGACACTTTGCTTTTAACAGAGATGATCAGGTTCCTCTTTCACTTGAGCTGTTATTATTCTTTAAATCCAGTTAGTTAATCCTTATTCAAAAATGACTAGATTTACTTTCTTGGTCATTAGGCAGCTTTCTTAGCTACTAGTTTCTAGCTATCTTGGTTATTAGTTTCTCTAATCATTTTGCCATACGATCAAAACCAATTTGTGTCACACTTAGGACGTCACCAGGACACAGTACACTTTTCATCTGAATAAAAGCACTGGATGGCTTTGCAGAGTCCTATGATTTAAGTCTGGAAATTTCCACACAAGGAAGAAAAATGCTGCCATATCCATGCCACGGAGGATAAAGCTGCAGAATGATGTGCCTGAGGTTGAGCTGCATCCCACCAAAACTCAGCTGGGACCAGCAAGCTGGCCAGGCCTCAGCCAGGCCGTGCCAAGGGATGGACCTTGATGAAATTGGCCCCAGATGTCAGGCTTTGGAGGGTATGAAGGATCCTTAGAGGGTGCCTGTCTCTCCCCTTTGACTCTGGAGACGCTCCAGATGTTCTCATTTGTACATAAGAGAAGGTAGGAGGTCAAACCTCCTACATGAGGGCTGTAATCAGGTCACAGTTGCAGTAACTATATAATTACGGGGCTGGACGGAGGTATCCTGACTAAGCCTATGCCCAACTGGCAATACAGGCCATTAGATGACCCCAGGTACTTGTTCCCCTCCTCACCTTTGGCTCTGCTGCTGGGAAATGGTGAAGATGGGTGCCTTTAGCAGGTGGTCTGGCCACGGTTGCAGATGACCAACCGTGAATTATGTAAGAACTTCATGGTACAGCCAGGAATACAACCCAGATGCTCAGTCTCCCACTTGCCCTCCTCATTTGGCACTGTACATGCTCTAAATTGCTCATTAGAAAGGAAGAAGAGATGTAGTTCTGTAGAGAGCTATCCTTCTGATGTGCTATCTTTCTGCAGGATCTGCTGAGGAGAGGCTCACATACCAGAGGGCTGTGCTGCCATGCAGACCTGGACAGGCTGGAGAGCTGGGGGGAGAGGAACCTCATGAAGTTCAACAGAGGCAAGTGCAGGGTCCTGCACCTAGGGAGGAATAACCCCAGGCACCAGTACAGGTTGGAGGCTGCCCTGCTGGAAAGCAGCTCTGCCGAGAGTGACCTGGGAGTGCTGGTGGACAACAAGTTGACCATGAGCCAGCAAGGTGCTCTTGTGGCCAGGTGGGCTGATGGTATGCTGGGGTGCATTAGGCAGAGTGTTGCCAGCAGGTGGAGGGAGGTGATCCTGCCCCTCCGCTCAGCCCTGGGGAGGCCTCACCTGGAGTCCTGTGTCCAATTCTGGGCTCCCCAGTACAAGAGGGGCATGGCACTGCTGGAGAGAGTCCAGCGGAGGGCTGCGAAGATGATTTGGGGACTGGAGCCTCTCTGCTATGAAGAAAGGCTGAGGGAGCTGGGCCTGTTCAGTCTGGAGAATACTTGAGAGGGGATCTCATCAATGTCTACAAATATCTGAAGGGAGGGTGTTGAGAGGGTGGGGCCAGTCTCTTCTCCGAGGTGCCCAGCGACAGGACAAGAGGCAACGGGCACAAACTGAAACACAGGAAGTTCCATCTGAACGTGAGGAAAAACTACTTTCCTGTGAGGGTGACAGAGCACTGGAGCAGGTTGCCCAGAGAGGTTGTGGAGTCTCCTTCCCTGGAGATATTCAAAAGCTGCCTGGACACAATTCTGTGTCTAGACGACCCTGCTTGAGCAGGGGTTTGGATGATCTCCAGAGGTCCCTTCCTTGGCCATTCTGTGATTCTGTGCGCTTTGTCAAATCTGGCCTGGTAATACAGAGTGTCTCCAGTTTGGCCAAGATATTACAGGTCTGCGCCCTGATGAAATCTCTCCTGAGGAGTACCATCCCCACTCAGAGAAAACCGACTCTGCACCAAAAGGGTGAAATGTCTCAGGATCTGGACAAAGTCAGACATTAAAGTGCTTCACCACACTGCATGCAGCCAGGCACTTGTGTCGAGCAAAATGCACCAAGTGCAAGGTGGAGGGTGCCTAGAAAGCTTTGATTTTTACCCATGGACAGACCACATGCTGTGCTGTGCTTTGCGTAGCTTCCTCACCGTATTATGTACAGAGCTGCCGGAAGTCTATGCTAATTTGTACCAGACCCTAACGGCCATAGATAGTGAGGACTGAGGCAACAGGGCTACACCGCTCTTCAAGTGCTTCTCCTTATTCCTCATGCCCTTCCTGCTGAACAGATACAACACGCTGAATGACTTTTGGGTGATCTTGCATGGAGTCTGTGATGCACCTGCCAGCCCCCCTTCCATAGGGCCATCTGAGCAGGGTTGGAGACCTCAAGCGGCAGCACTGAGGCGGGGTGGATAAGCCAAACCAGGAAAAGTGGATCTCCTTGATAATCCAGTCCTCCAAGCTAACAGCCTCTGTTGTGCTGTAATTTGCTGTTGCTCTTTTACGTAGGTGTGTATGCGGTGAGACTCCGGCTGTAAACTGGACAAATCTCTGAGCTCTAAGAACTAAGCACAGGGAATAGATTTAGATAAAACAAGAACAAGCTGGGATATTGAGCCAGAAGTCAAGATAAATGTAAGACAAACCCTATGAGTCCAATTCTGACTCTCTCGTAAAACCCCCGCTGAAATCAATGGATGTTTTGGACAGACCATTTGTTTCCCATTAGGTTTAATTGTCGCTGACGTTTCTGTACTCCTTGATTCCAGTGAGGACAAGAAGCAGAAGTCCTTAGTACTGCACGGAAAGCCTGGCTAGGTTGGCACGGCCTGGCAGAGCCGAGCCCACCAGCCTCCCGAGGCTCACCTAGTCCTGCCCAGCGGGAACGAGCCGTATGTAGGCTGCTGGCAAACACCTACGGGCACGCTGGTCTGGTGTGCACCTCACACCTCTCTCTCTCGGCTTTAAAGCAACCCACATAATTTGTAGCTTTTTTGGCTTTTTCAGCCGTTTTAAAAGCCAGCTTGGAGAAAATTAACTATTTGGGGTTGTGGATGAAAGCAAAATCTGCTAAACAGTTTAGGACAGACTCGCCTCTAGGGCTAGGAAGATTTACTCTAAACTGTAAATGAACTAGTGTGGTGCTAGCAGTATGTTATTAGTGGCTGTTTTTATTCTGAGCCTGAGCGGAGTCCCTCGGTCTTGTCCTGGGGTAACTCTTGACTTTAAGAGCGCTCTTCTGAACTCGCAGTGCTGGCAAGTGGCAGGCTCTGGCTCTGCAATTAATGACTGTATTTGGCCCTAAACCATGAGGATTTTTTAAAATTTACTTTGAACCTCCCTCCAAATTAGTAGGATGCAACTAAAGGGCATTTTTGTCCATACTGATTGCTACAAAAAAGGTCTTTTTTTGTTAGGAATAATGAAAGTGAGCTTAAAGGCTGTTAAACAACAGCTCCAGATATTCTAATTCCTTAAGAACTAAATAAGGAGCTCCACTTCTTGGGCCAAATTTTGGTGCCCTTGGCTCTTCTCTTCCCTCAACAATGGCTGTCACCTCCCCTCCTCTCCTGCCCTCTCGGCCCATCTGTCTCTGCCGGTCTTGCTGTCTGTCCAACACCCCACACCGCCAAAGCGCTGCAGCCAGCCGCTACTTGCTTCTTCCATCTCCTTTTGCAGGACCCTCTGCTGAGGTTTCTTGCCTACATACCTCCCCAGTTATCCATCAGGTTATAATGTTATTATTCGGTTTCTCTTGTCCTGTTCTTCCCAATGCCTCTTACCTTTTCTTTCTCTGTCTTTCCAATAGCATTTCTCTCCTACCCATGCACTGTTCCCATCTACTGTCTACACATCTCCTGCCCGTCAGCCTTCTCAGCTGATTTTAGCCCCTAGTGCTCTCCACGCAACCTCCTTCATTACCTCCGACCATGTCAGCACCCATGACAGTGACCTGTCCAGCTCTTGCGCCGAGCATGTCTTGCCCTCGCACCGTCACTCCGTCAGCAACTGCCGCTCTACTGCTCCCCCCCCATCTGGACTTAATCTTTACAAACTGGCACTCTCCGTTGGATCTCACAGCTGCTGATTTCTGATCCCTCACTGGCCTCCATCTAGGCTCTTTAGAACTGAGCATCAGCTTCCTGCAAGCCCTTTCAGTCACTCTTCCTTGATACACTGCGGGCATGGAGGAAGGGGCTGAAAGTAGATGAAAATTTTACAAACCCTTGAGAGATTCTTTCCCCCTGACAAACCCAATGTTTCATGCTGCTCCACACTTCCCTCTGCTGCCTCTTTCCAAGGGCACATTCTCTCTGGCCACCCCAAGCCCTGCTTCATCCCAGTATAATAATATCCCCTTCTCTCCCTGCCTGCTGTAGGGCATCTCAGAAAGAAATGCACGGATGTGACTGACTTCAGCCATTACAGATCCATGCTCTCCTCCTCTCCTTCTGAACAAGCTTATCTCCATCACAGCTACTGTCCTAGCCACCTTCCTCAAACGCTCCTCTCCTGTCCTTCCCTGTCCCACCGAGCTCGTCCTCCATGTGTTTGGTCCACCTCGGAGGTAGAAGTGGCCAGCTGCAGAACCACCTCTCACTTAGAGATTTCTGGGGACCCCCTTCAGTGCCTAAAGTCTTCCAAATTTCAAGAAGCCATCAAGTGTTCTTCTTAGCTGATCACTGGATGTCTCCCTCAACCCCTGGAGGAGCGTGCCCAGTCCATCACTCCACCTGGCGACCGTATATGAACTTTATGAGGTTTAGAGATTAGTGCACCATTCTTTCTACGGATGCAAATTTCAGGCTAAGTGGCAATCTTCTGGCCTGATGTCTTCCCTATTTTTCATTTCCTGAGTTGTTTTAAGAACTTGCACCTGTGTAATAGCCAAATACTAGGTCAAAATTAACACCAGCCTTTCAGGAGATTGCTTGACCCACCCTGACTTTAAATGCAGTCTTTGAATGGATAAATTTTCGACCTTAACACATATTTTCTCCCTTGGAAACATGCCATTTTTTTTCTGATACCTGTGAAAATACTGAATGAAAATTAAAAACAAATAAACCTACACCATTATCAGACTTCCTTAAAAGAGTATTTCCCAGTAAGCAAAAAGGAGATAGGGAAAGGAATAAAGGGGTGGGGGAGGAGACTGAAGAAACTGAAATGATAATGCATTGAACATCCGTGAGCCTGGAATCAGTTTTTATTACTGAGTCACAGTAGAAATTGCACTGATGGAATAAAAAAAATCCTAAATGCATTCACGTTAAAATGAATGTGATGGAAAAGAAGATGTGCAGATGATCCTGCAACCTCAAAAGTAAATGTGAAACTTCATTGGGAGCAGAGTGTGAACCATGATGAATCCAGTGATAACTCTTTTGATGAACATGCTCCAAGGGTTAAAATGAACCATACTTCATGAAGAAGAAACTCCCGGAGTGCTCAGAACTGCTCATCCTTTCATAATGCAAAGACTACTGTATGAAATAGAAAGATCATCTCATTAAAAGAGAGGCGACTGCAAATGGCGGGAACCTATTAGGTGTTCTGACAGCTTTGAGACCACCACAGCACGTAATCATGACCGATGGCAAATATCCTGGATTGCAGCTAAGTAACACTCCCCCTTCCAGGAAAGCATGGGATGCACAACTCTCCTGAGTGTAGTCTTTAACTGGAGCTGGGATAAGTGACTCTAACAGACCCATCAGTCACTGAGGAGCGACGCCTGCCCTGGCGACGCGTGGGGAGAGACAGCAGCTTTCTTTGTCTGTGACAGACAAAGGCTGGCCAGAAGCAGAAGGTGTTTGTGTGCTTGGCCTCACCACCACAGGGCCTGGGAAGCCCCGAGAGCTGCAGCCAACTGACTGCGTGAGGACACCAAGAAAGGAGAAAGGAAGTTGTTAGGTCATCGATACAAACCCAAATATACCCAAAGGGAGGCAGATGAAGAAACTTCCTTGTTTTGAACTTCATTGTTTCTTTTTATTTTTTTTCTCCAGTTTTCTAAAGGCTGAGAAGCAAAAGAAGTCCGTGCCGGGGCCGGCCAGCTCCAGCCAGCTAGAGCAATCAGCAAGACAATACCGGAGCTGCTAGCGAGCTGTGGGAAACGGCACAGGAAGCGTGAGGGGAAGCAGCTCAGCGGGAGCATCTGCTCCTGCTTTGGCGCCCCAGCCAAGGGCTCGCCGAGGAACCCTCCTCGGGTCACCCTGGCGCGGACGGGTGACCCCTCGACGGGAGCCGCTCCTTGGAGCGCGCTCTGCTGCCTTCTTAAAACAGCTCCTCTGCAGCGTGCGGTAACGGAGCCTACCAGATCCACCAGAATTAACTCAAAAGGCACTGCCTGCAAAAGCCACCGCCTCCTGAATACGGCAGATTATAGCTGCCCTGCTCCAAAACTGGGCTCGCTGGAACTGCCGTAATTGGATGTGTCTAGGAGACGTTTCTTTCTGACCACATATCTGATCAATTTATGCTGAATCCCTACTGCTGAGAACATGATAGCACCAAGTCCTGGCAGCAGGTTTCAAGATTTTTGGCTCACCTCCATCAGCGAGCACCACTTTGATTGGATAAGCCTATTTAAAAAGAACTGGAATGACTAAACAAAAATTAGAAGTAGTATGATATAATTTCTGCTGCAAACGGTGCATCAGAAGGATGCGGGAGGAGGCTTGCTCAATACACAGGAAGGAACGTCTCTCAGAAATTAGTCAGCAGCAGCAAAATGAATACACAGTTTTCTCAATAAAAGCTGACTGCTTATTTACCCATCTGGGATGAATTTATATGCTTTGTGCAGAGGAATGAGCAGCAAGGGCCTGATTGGAGCCCGAATTCCTGTGCAATATGTCTAATTTAGCTTCCTATATTGGTTTGCCCTCATGGTCGGAGGAAGAGCTTGAAGGTAGAGATACTGCAGCAAAGCAGACACTGAGCTTTTCATCAAACTGAGGGAATCGGGTGCGAAGGAAAGGTCGTGGCGGGCTGAACCCGTCGAGGCATGTTTCTTGAGGGGAACGAGCTTCGGGTGGCAGCTGTGGCCAGTTGTGTCAGAAAAGGTGCTCAGGGATGGCAGCGCCAAGGGGCTGTGGAGAAGGTACCAGGAGCTGCTGGGGGAAGTGCTCGGCCCACGCCGGGAGCTGGTGTGGCCGTGGGAGCGGGGAACGGGGCCGCCGGAGCAGCCGTTCCCGACTTCAAGAGCGTATCGCTCCTTGCCCAGGTTCGCCTGAGTGTTAGAGATGGAAATCCCTCAGTTCTTTGCTCAACCAGTCTCTCCAGGGCCAGATGCCTGGGTTGGCACCTGTCGTATGCAGGTCCCATATACTTTGCTCAAACTCCTCTTTAGTCTTTGCAACGCTTGCCCTGCATAAGCTTAAAACCTGAATTTTTAAACTAGGAATAATGATGACAAACACCTAGGCCCATTTTTCTAAGTAGACTTAAGCAGCATTCTGGTGTCGCACTGGAAGATTATTCCCTTCCCTGGCGGCTTGTCACCCGCTTGCTTGTGGTCCTTCACTGCTCTAGGTCCTACAGAGTTTCATTTCCTTAGTTCGTGTCTGAACCAGCTCGTGTTCAGGCAGTTCAAACCAGCGCTTTACTGCCCGAAGGCATCACTGCAAAGTCTAGCAGGAACAAAATGATCATTAAAAAAGTGCAGGGGGCAGAAGAAAGCCTGAAGAAGCTAGTGAAGTCCTGGGCTTTTGGTTGCTTTATTAATTCCTCTCCTAGAAAGGTCTCGGAGGCAATAAAAATGAAAGACTCGATGAGGTGTCTGAAAACAGAGATAAAACTATTGGAAACACTTTTTATAAGTCTCCAGGTTAGTTTCTAAATTGCCCTAAAAACCACAGTGAGGTTTTTATTTAAAAACAAATAAAACTGGTCTATAAGCAGCTGAAGGTGCCATTTTTTTATCTTTACAAATCGGCTGGCTTTCTTACTAGCTGTCTGAGGAGCAAATAGCTCTTTACGAAGCAGCGCTCATAACCGTCGCCGCCCGGTCCTGAGCGCCGAATGACTTGGAAAGGGGCTGTTGCGTTTCGGTTTGCTCCATCGCCAATACCACAGCGGTTCATACGTTTTAATACTGGCTCTGAGGTTCGGCGAACAGTGTTTCCAGTGCCGGGGCTGGTTTGCACAGCAACGCCAGCGGCTAGCGTCCGGGCTGTGAGCACGAATAACCGGCTGCGAAAGCCCAGGCGTTGCTGGCAGCCCCTCAGCTGGTGCAAGTTATCATACCTCCGTCGGCTTCAAAGATCATCGACTTCAATGGAGCTGCGACGGTCTCCAGCCATCGCGGATCTGCCTCTAATTACGCCGGGCCCTGATGCTGCAATATCCCGAGCTTCCTCAAATCTCACCGGCTGCCGCCTGACAGCCTCAAACGGGGTTCGGGGCTGGCGCGGGGGGACAGGCCCCGGCGTGGCAGCCCCGGGCGCCCGCGGGAACCCGCACGGCCTCCCAGGCCGGCTCCTTCCCACGCGCTGCTGTGCTGGCCCTGGGATGTTTCAAAAGCAATATTCATTTTTATTTTATTTTACTCTTTTTTTTTTTTTTTTTTTAGTGTAACGCTTTTAATCCGAACCACATTTTTGCAAACAAGCTGCCATATATTTGCTGCATTCTTCCTGAAATAAATGCTGCGCGCCAGACCCTCCTCGGATGTAACTCACTGCCGTCCAAGCAAACTGGCCCGGTTTCCCCCAGCGGCGCCTGCAGCCCTTTGCGGTTCACCCTCCGCAAAAGGCCCACTGGGAAAAGCACACCTTTTGCTGACGAGCACAGGTTTTCCGAATATTACCATTACTGCAGCAGCAAATAAGCAGTTCAGACAGGCAGGCAGCTCGCATGACTTGAATTTAGCTTCTCAGCCTCGTGATAAGGTCATGAGTACACGACCGGTCCTTCTCCTAAAGAAAAATGGATGCTCTTGCCTCCATCTCTGTCCCTCGGGGCGGTTAGATGCAGAGCGGGGCAGCAGAGCAAGAGCGGAGCTGGCCGTCCCGCGGGAAGAGAGCGCAGGCGTCCGCGCGCGGCGTCGTACCTGGCCGTAACGGTACTGGCTATATGACCTGGGGCTTTTACAGCTGTTCAGTGCAAAGAGGCCAAGTCTTGCTCTTCAGGAGGTTTGTTCACATCGCTTAATATCATCATGAGTCGGAGCCGGAGGCGCGGGAAGCCCGGCGGGGCTGGCACACTTGCCACGGGCCTCCTTGAGGATTTGAACAATCTTATTTATCCTTATTATTGTGCTCCAAATCTGATAGTCTTATTGCTCAGCTAAAATAAGTTCGACTGATAGCAGATAACACTGGCTCAGCAGTCTTGCTTTTCGTTTCAGTTAATCTCTGATTAATTTTAATGATCTTTGAGTCCCTTTTATTCCACATTATTCAGGAATTGCACATAATCTTTGCATCTAAGTGTGGCTCTGTTGCCTTTAATCCACTCTGATATTTTCATCTTCGCTTGGCTTCCTCCACAGCCCACCAAAGGGTTTTGCTTCCATGTGCTTGATCTGGCTCTCTCTCCCCCCCCCCCCCCCCTTCTTTTATTGGCACTGCAATGATGTTAACATACAGTGTGAATTTCTGGTGGTTTTAGAGACTAAATCCTGCTCACCTTTCATTCCCCGAAGCAGGGACTGGCATGGGGCTGCCTGTGGCACGGCTGACCCAACACACTTAGGCTTGGGAAGAGGGGTGTCCCGGCGCAGTAACACGGCGTCGCGCTAATCCACTCTCAGCTGCACCAAGCCCAGGCGATATTTGCTGATTGCATGTGTTTAATGTACAGATGAGAGGAAGGGTGCCGCTATGTTGGGTAAACACGTGGCATGAACCGGCCCAGGACACCCTGAGAGCACCGGCCGCCGGTGTACCTGTGACAAGGAAAGGGTCTGATCTTCCTCCGATTGTTTTTTTCCCCCCCGAGGGGCCATTATTTTCCCTATTTAGGCATAAGAGTCTACTCCGAAAATCATTTTCTCTGCAGCCGCCCCAGATTATTTAATTTACCCGAAAGGTAGTGAACAACCATTGACTTCAGCACCCCTTCAAGCGCCGGCTCCCAGGAGACACAGCAGACCCGACGCGGGCACGCTCTCGCCCTGCGTAACATGCCACCAGCCCCCTTAGCTTGCTCCTGTGCACTCATTACTGGGAAAAAAAAAAAATCAAACCGAACTTGTTACACTGCGCGGGGATCTCCTGACCGGCGTGCGCTGCTCCCGTCGCGCTGGAGGAGGCTGGACATCGTGGAGCAGAGCTGCGATCCAGCACCCCGGCCCCGTCGGCTGCCGGGGGGAAATAGCATCACCCAGAAATGTCTTTGCAGTCTACAAGGAAGCTGGAAATGAGTTGCAGGCTTTCTCGGCGGAAGGCAACCTGAGCCTCGCATTGAGTCACACAAGGAGATAACATGACTGTGAGTCCTCCCCGTGCCCTGTCCCGACAGAGGTCCTCGGCCTCTGCTCCCAGCACCATGTTGGGCCATGTGGCCTTTAGCTTGCAAGCTCCTGGGGCTTTGCAACCGCTGGGGGCCAGCCCGCCTTGTGCAAAACGGAAGCAAAATGCACCAATTTCCCCCAAAAGCAGCTGGGAGGATAAACACTTGGGGATGTCCCAGCGCTGTGGGAGCTGGGCCCCAGCACCAAGCCCCACTGTGCAGCAGTGCCCCGGCCTGTCGAAATGTCCTTATCCCAGAGATTTGCGTCAATCTGGTCTTTTTGCCTCCTGTCTCCCCCAAGCTCACAACCATGACCTCAAGGGAAGCCTTTGCTGCCCCCGTGGCCACCAGACCAGGGCTGGCCAGGGTTGCCCAAAACCTCCGCCAGGTCCAAGAGGTGCCAAGGAAGCCTTTATGGCGGGGCGGGGGGAGGTCATCTGAAGAACTACCCTTCATTTTTAATAACACATACAATGATGATGGTCCAGCATGCTGTAAGAGCTAAATCTCTCTTCCCGTACTTGTATGAGCAAAATTAAGGATTTATCTTGATTATTCACCAATATTTTATTTCCTCTTTTATACTGTCCATGGTCTTGTTGGGTGATGGATTCACATCCCCTGTAGCCAGAAACAGGGAACTTCAGTGAACCCAGAGATATGCACTGGGAACCTGAGATGCATCCTGGAAACCAGAGATATGTACTGAAAACTAGCGATATGTACTAGAAACCAGAGATACGCACTGGTAACCAGAGATACGCACTGTTAACAGGAGATAGACGCTGGAACCAGGCTCCTGCAAGAGGAGAAGGGGCTCTGTGAATGGAGACCTTCTCTGGAGACAGATAAAAGAGGGAAATCTCCTGTCCCCTACAAAAACACGAACCAGGAGGAGCCCAAGCCTCCTTCTAGGGCAGTGGGGCAGCAAAGACGGAGTCCGCTTTTGAACACCTTCCCCCACCACCCGCAGGGTGTCACCAAGCGGAAATACGCTTTTCCCCCTTGCAAAAAATTGGAGGTTGAGGGATCTTGATGAAGGGCCACCAGCCCTCCCCACGTGGGGAGCGATCGCTGCTTTTCACCACGCAAGGGAGAAGTTTTTGGACAGCTTGCAGGCTGCAATCTTTACAAATACGTTTTTTTTTTCCCCTGTGGATTAGAGACTATTAAGCTCCCCTCTGGTTGGCGTGCCCCAGATCGCCGGCGCATCAGGAGCGTCATTCCTGGGGCCGGGCACGAGGAGAAGTGGCACCCAGCTGCTTGGGGCCACCATCGTCTTCCTCTGCTTCGCCAAGGAAGGCAGGGGGGGCTTTCTGGCACCTTTCTAATGTTTCCACAAAGTTAACAACAGCAACACGGTAGTTCTGGCCTATTTCAGATGATTTAATCCTCTTTAGCCGTCTTTGACTCTCAGGCTTACAGTTGTTTAGCGCATTTCAGTAAGTATCTGAGCGGGCGTGAGCACATCTGCACCCAGGTTTTACGGTACAGCTCGTGCGGCGCTCATCTTCGAGGCGTGGGCACGTTTTGGCTCGGTTTCTTTTAACAAGTGGAATGAAATGGAATTTGCACCGCTCCTTTCCCCTTGCTCTGTGTTTTGCTAGAGACCCTGAACATCTGACAGCAGAAGGTCTCTTCCACCTCCGTCCCTCTTTCAAGTTGTTATCTCTTGCAGGGTTACCGGGAAAGCCCCAATAACATAAAATTGCAGAGGAGGCTTCGACTTGTGCCCGGATCCAGAGAAGCCCAGCGAAGGTTTTCCCTGCCCCATCGCAAAGCTTTTTTTTGTTTTTTTCCCCCCGCCAGCAAACGCAGAGGACGGATTTCCAAGACAGCTGTAGGATTTCTGTTATAAATAACAATATTGGCTTAGCGGAGTAAAGAAGATAAATGATCTCTAGCTCAGGATACAGCAAAGGTATTTAGCACTTCTGGAGGGACGCCAGCTCTCCAAGCCTGGGAAGCACCAGGGCGATGAGCCGCGATGAGTCCCTCTCCCGCGCAGCCCCGCCGGCTCGCACGAGGTCTGCACCAGCGTCCGCTGCGGAGGGCCGGCTGGTCCGAGGAGCAGCCGCAGCTGAGAAAAGCAGCCACTAGAAGCCGACAGAAACGTTTTCAACATTTCTTGCCCAAAATGCTATTTACTGATAGAGAAACTGTCCGGCGTGGGCCGGCAGGATGGGGATTGTCGCTGCGGGGCCCCAGCCTGGAGCAGCCCCGGCCGCGCAGGAGGATGCTCAGGACTCCTGCCTGGCTCCGCGGAGCTGCTTCGGCGCCACATTTCTGGTTTTCGACCAGAAAAACTCAGTTTTCCCCACTGAGGGGAATAGAAAAGTGCTGGCAATTTTGCCAACACAGCAGACAAGAAAATTGATTTCCCACCCAATTCTATCGGGAATGACATAACCACGGCTGGCGGGTAACAGGGATAAGCCAGAAACCCTTTTTCTCCAGTGGAAAGTTGGTTTCCTTTCTGCAAAAGTGCCTCAAAAATGCTTTAGACCTGGCTGTACCCAGTAACTTCATTGCTAGCAGGGAGCAGGAGAAGCTCTGTAAGTTATTCCGAGAGGGCACAGTCAGCAATGACAGGGTGAAGTTAAGGAATTAAAAAAATCAGATCGGAGATCAAGACAACATCACTGACTGGGAAGCAACTGCTGGTGCTGCTGTCACCCCCGAGCCACCACTGTCCCCATCCCCATCCCTTTCCCAATCCCCTTCCCATCTTCATCCCCATCCCTATCCCCATTCCCACTCCCACCCCCATCTCCATCTCTTCCCCAGTCCCTGTCCCCATCCCTATTCCTATCCCCATCCCTGTCCCCTTCTCTGTTCCCATCCCCATCCCTATCACTATCTCCATCTCCATCTCCATCTCCATCTCCATCTCCATCCCCATCCCCATCCCCATCTCCATCCCCATCCCTATCTCCATCTCCATCTCCATCTCCATCTCCATCTCCATCTCCATCTCCATCTCCATCTCCATCTCCATCTCCATCCCCATCCCCATCCCCATCCCCATCCCCATCCCCATCTCCATCCCCATCTCCATCTCCATCCCCATCTCCATCCCCATCCCCATCCCCATCCCCATCCCCATCTCCATCTCCATCCCCATCTCCATCCCCATCCCCATCTCCATCCCCATCCCCATCTCCATCCCCATCTCCATCCCCATCTCCATCCCCATCCCCATCCCCATCTCCATCCCCATCCCCATCCCCATCCCCATCTCCATCCCCATCCCCATCTCCATCCCCATCCCCATCCCCATCCCCATCCCCATCCCCATCCCCATCCCCATCCCCATCCCCATCCCCATCTCCATCCCCATCTCCATCTCCATCTCCATCTCCATCTCCATCTCCATCTCCATCCCCATCTCCATCCCCATCCCCATCCCCATCCCCATCCCCATCCCCATCCCCATCCCTATCCCCATCCCCATCCCCATCCCCATCCCCATCCCCATCCCCATCCCTATCCCTAATCCCATCCTCATCTCCACCCCCATCCCCATCCTTGTCCTAGTCCCTGTCCCCTTCCCCATCCCTATCCCGATCCCTATCCCTATCCCTATCCCCATCCCAGCCCATGTCCCCATCCCCATCCCCACGAACGCACCGCTGCGAGGCTGGCCGGGGAGGCGCTGGCCGGCACACGCAGCCACAGTCAGTCTTTGCCGAGCGGCCTCCCGAGAGCCAAAGTCCCCCTTCGTCATAAGTGAGCAGCAACAGGAATCTTTTCCCGGACGGGTGGGAAACACCGGCGCGGAGCTGTGGCCGGGACGCTCGCTCGGGGGGCTCACGGCAGCGGCCAGAGACGCGCACGGCTGCTCCCCCAGAGCCTTTCGCAGTAATGCAAGCGAGCGAAAAAAGCCAAAACCAAACCAAAAGCCAAACCAGACCAGGCTGGAGAGAAAGGCCCAGCAGGCCACGAGCAGCTCCAGCTTTGGGTGCTAGATACAGCCAAGGGGCCGCGGCCCTGGGGACGTCGCTGCCGGGGAGCTGGCGGGCAGGGGTCCGACAGCACAGCCCGCAGGGTCTGCTCCGGCTCGGAGAAACCGGCTGCCGCCCTCGGCGCGCTCTGCTGTGACCCGCCACCGGGTGCCTCGTCGGGGCTCCAGCTGCGCGGGCGAAGGGCGTTGCGTCCTCCAAGATTTACAAGCTTAAGACGCTTGAGCTGTTATTTATTGGCTGCCAATATAGTTGCAGCATAATTGCATGTGAGATCAAGCCAGCTTTCCCGGAGTTGTCCGCCGGAGGGGCTGCGGGATGAGTCTTCACCCACACTGCGTCTATAGAGAAAAGAGAAGAATGAAAACCGTTCCTCCGCCCTTCAGCTCTTCTATTCCTTCTTTTTTTTTTTAAAAAAAAGAAGAAATTTGGAGTCCCGTTGCTTTATTAGTAAACAAACGAGCCCAAGCACCTCATAAATGAATTGCAAAATGAATGTCCTGCTGCTGCTGAAAGCCCTCGGCGCCCGCGCTGGTCCCGCCGGGGCCGCGTCCCGCAGCCGGGCCGCGCCGGCCGGGCCAGCCGCGCGGGGGCCCTCCCGCGGGCAGGGCCAGGGAGCCAGCCTCTGCCTCTCAAGCACGAGGAGCGTTAAAGGCGGTGTCATTCGTCAACCTGCGAAGAAAGTCAGGCACGCGTCGCCTGCAACCCGAGTCCCGGCGTTTCGCTGCCGACGGCCACCAGCGATGGGCCTTCTCGCTTCGGGTGACGGCGGACAGCCCGAACACACCGCCTCGGGTCAGGAACCGCTGCGGGCCCATCTGCAACGCGTTTTAGGGGCACCTGGGGTGCAGCTGGGCCCCTGTTCGTCCCCACAAAACCACCCAAGGCCGCTCTGCAAGAGCCACGCGCGGCGGCGGGAGCCGGCGTTGGGCTGCTTCTGCTCGCCCGTGACCATCCAAGGTGGCACCTGGTCCCGGTCCCGCTCCCGCGCGGCCGCTCAGCCCCTTTCGGGGTGACGCACGGATGCTTTGCTTACGGGACGGAGTAAAACCTATAGGCCAATGAGCACGGAAACGATGCTGCCCGTTTACGGCGCTTAACTCCCGCGAGGCTCGGCCGGAGCTCGGCGGCCGCCGTCGCCGGAGACGGGCGCGTCCGAGGAGCCGCCCCGGCTCGAAGGAGACAAGAAGTGCCGGAAACGGTTTATAAAAATGGCACATTTATTGCTACAGAACGGTCATGTACATGACGGCATCGAATAACTACAGATGAGAAACAGGTAATGGCCTACACCAAGCTGTGGTTGTTTGTTTGCAATCATCTTCTTGAAGGAACTCCAGCACACAACCTGTTTGGACACTTCTACAAATCAGAAATACACCAAAAACATGAAAAAATCGAGGCACTCAGCCACACATTGAAAACAAGGTGTAACTGTTTATCTTTTTTTTTTTTTTAATCTTTTTCCCTTTTTTCATTTTTTTCCCACTTTTTTTTTTTGTTTTTACTGCTGCAGCTATGTGTATAGTCGCAAAAATTCCCCGTTGCGACCTACAACTAAAAAAAAAAAAAGCTACCATACAGTTTCATCTCAATAACACATGGTAAAATAACATCTTTTAAATAGTAAAATAAAGTAACAAACTTTTACTCAGAATGATTCCAAAAATCTACAAAGAAGAAATATTCAGAATCTGACAATTTTTTTTTCCGTAATATTCATGGTATAAAAGGATTGCTCCTGTGAAAAATAAGCCAAATATATTTTTTATTTTTAAATTTAGTTTTTTTTTCCTACTAGGGTGTACTACAGTCTATTTTATAGCAAAAAGAGCACTAGACAAACGAAGCTTTATAACAAAAAGCCAGGCACTGATACATGGTAAATCTCTGCTTTTTTTTTTTCTTATCTTCACTTAATTGCATCACAAGTAACAAGAATGAAAAAGGCCACAGTTCATATATTTTCACCATTACATAAGTCTATAATACTTGAAATGAGTATGGTCAAACCAGCACTGCACAAATATGAATCAACTTCAAGTCCCATGAGAAAGAACATGTTTTTAAAAAACAAACAAAAATGAAAACAAAACGAAAAGGTAGGGCCCCCCCGAAGGCCCTGGTGCCCCATTGTGTTGGAATTCATCATATTCCACCTTTTAGGGTTTTTTTTCCAGTCAACCAGTGGACTAATTTTTTCTTTTTCCCTTTTTTTTGTTTTTTTTTTCCTTTGAGGTTTTTTCCTTTTTTCTTTTTTTATTCTATTCTATTTTAATTTAATTTTTTTTTTTTTTGTGCTTATTTCCGCTGAAATCTCTTCGTTCCTGGCAATATACTGTATTGTTCACTTTCGGACACGGACCGTATCTGCCTATTGGCTACAGAGATGAAACCCTCCTCTCCCTGACCGCCCGTTTTCATCGCCTTTCCCCCCAACCCCTGACAAAAAAAAAAACCAAAAAAAAAAAGAAATCGGAAGACTGAATCAGTACAAGTTGCATCACTGGTAGGACTGACAGTTGTATAAACATTAGTGTTCCTTGCAGCTACACAGAAGACAAATGGTAAAAAAGTTCTAGGTGAACAGATTCCCTATTCAGCATATTCATAAATTACTTGAATGTGGAGGTGGATCGTTTCTTAAAAAGCTGCTCTTTGAGTATTTGTTTCTTAAAAGAGTTTCTTAGCCCGGTTTATTACCACGTAATGCAGCTTTCTAAAACCTTCATTATTTCAACTAAGTATCACCAGCTAAATTACCTTGGACAAAGCCAGCTCAGGATGCACGCGCCTTACCTGGTTTGGGGAATAATGGAAAAATTAAGCACCAAGCACATTTGCTTTTCTTTTTTTTTTTAACTCTTCCCTCACCTAGAATGGAAACAGAATAGGATCCTCAGTTCTTAAATCCGGCAAGGATGAATGTTTATCTCGCAGAAACTAGGCGCTTTATGCCTAGATGTGAAACACCCTGTGCAATCTGCTCCTCTCACGGTGCCCAAGGACTTCAGAGCCGTTGGATCCAGACTGGAGCGCCTACCCAATTTAAGTGAAAGCAGAATGCGAACGAAACAATACAAGCTTTTGTCCTTACACGTTCCATAAACTAAACTTGCCATTTATTTTCTGTCCACAGATTGCTTTAAATAAACATGAAGTTGGTCTTATAATTTTTTACATTGTTTATCAGAAGCACGGTTCTTAAAATCTCCAGGACTCAAAGGGCTGCTTTCAGGTCCCTAAAACGAACATGTGGTGCACTTGTACAGAAATAAACTGAGCATCATCCACTGCGTTACAAATTTCCTGAAAAAAAAAAATATGGCTTGTTCATTGTCATTTTACTCTTAATACCATACACAGTAACAATACATATGGTACTGATAAACAGAAACCTTTATCCTGCTGAGGATACCAGCGCTCAGAAACATTAGCTATCATTAACATCGGGCGGAATTAATCTTTTATTACACCCATTTTCATATAAACCAGGCCTGTTAAAAGTCCAGCATTTAAAACGTAATATGCATTTATAACTCTGAATTAAACCTTAGTGTATTCTCCTCTCTTGTGTTTTTCTAGTGGTTTAATCCACCTCCACATTTGAGAAACTTATCAACAAATCAAAACATTTTAAATTTTTATCGCTACTGAACATATTTACAGTTTTCAGCACGCACACAGCTAATCAAAATGTTTATGGGTATGTAGAAGGTGATCACATGGTAACTATCATATTTGTTCTTTACGTTTTCAGAAACAAACATAAAATTCAGATTCTCGTATCTCACTATTTCATTTAAATGAGACTTTTTTTCAACCACACAGATTTTTATAAACAAAAAACTGATACAATGTATTAAAACACATAATAACAAGAGTCTACATGTAAAAATATAACTTTTACATACACAATTTCAAAATAATGATACGTTTGCCATTTGTTGCATAAAATTTACAAATGTATTTTTCATTACTATATAACTGGCAAAACAGGAGAACAGATGGAACATTTAGACCGTTTGATGGATTTATGGCATTTATTCAGTGTTGAGAGGTGGAAAATCTACTTGAACAGGGAGATTTTATTTAAAATACATGCCAGGTTTGTGTGGCTGTAAAAATAGAAACTGGAATTAGAGACAAAAGGATGCTGACAAATACTTAACTAGGAGCACTATCTGTTAATGGTACTGTACACCAGAGTCAATCATTATTAAGATTCACTATGGAAGTTGGTTCAGTTGTGCCCAGACTTCAAAGCTAGTTATCAGATGAGTTGCTGTGCCATAGTTTGAGCTATGTTACTATTAAATATGTTAAGTAAAAACTTCATTCATACTGGCCAGAGAAATACTGTACTACCACCCCTCCTCAAGAAAGTGCAACTTAATGCTTTAGGACTCATAAGGCTTGTTGTAATGCTGCATGATGACTGAAATTGGCATTTCACAAAGAAAGGAGGAGGCAGCAAGTGGTCTACACTTAAATAATCCACTTAAAAACAAGAGAAGAACAACAACAACAAAAAAAAAAGTCGATCAAATCTGTCACACTACTTGCAATTTTCCCACTTGATGTTTTTTTATTTCCCCCTCCCTCCCCCCGCCCCCAAATCTGACCATGTATTCAGAAACGCCTCACTGCACACTATTTAGGCTACACACATAGGTAACACTTTAATCAGTTTGTTAAATCACAGCCACTTTGATTATGTTATGTTTCCGATGATATAAACATTGGAAGGCACAGTGGTAACATTGTAGCATTCTAACCTTGTACCTCTGAAAATCCCAGAAAAGGGTCAACGAGAGCAACATTACGATTCGGACAAACTCGTTTTGCCAAGTCTCGGTAACGTTGCCTGTAGTATCTACACATGATGTGACTTTTTAAGTCCTGTGTTCCCAAAAGACTGAAGAAACAACTCTCTACTTATTTATGAATGAGAAGCAACGTCAGGGTCAGCATTTCATCCTGCACTACCCCTCCAGAGACAGAGTTGGCACTACAGGTTACAATAACAAAAACAGGGGAGAGGGACAGAAATAAGACAAAAAAATCCTTATTTACAGTAAAATCTTCTTTTTAAAAAAGTTAATCAGTACTATTTTTTTACAGGAGCAAAAAAGTCTGAAACAAATGAACAAAAGCTTACCATATTCACTAAATTTTTAATATATATTTATATATATATTTATATATATATATTTGTCATAGGTCTATAAGATCCATCTGTTCCTCCTACCCTAAGGAATGGCTAATGTCATCACTTCAGTTTTCATTAGGACGTTTGCTGGTTTTGTAAATATCTGGGCAGCAAAGCTTCCCTTTTAATATCCAGTAAGTATAAACACTAGCTGTCTAGCACACCAACAAAAACGCTCATTTTTTTTCTTCAGAAGTACACTTTTTCATTATTGCAAGTTTACAATTTTAAATTAAATATTTTTTTTCAGACTTACAAATTAATTATATTTTTTTTTCCAAAAGAAGTTTAGGCACAAATGCATTGTCCCACAGTGTGGAGAAGATTGCCATTCAGTCTCTAGGCTGTGCATTTACAGCTCGTAACATACTGCTTTAAACATTCTGAATGATATGTTAAAGAGAGTCGTCCCTCAAGTTGCACTTTTTGTTTTTTTTTTCTCGTTTTTAATATCGGGAATGCTGAAATCTCTTGCGTCTGTGATTCTTAACTACTCAGACTTGTCTTATATTACAAAAAAGGGGTTAAGGAGAAGTGTTTATGTGGGTTTAAGATAATACAGCTGTTAAGGAAGTGGTCTCTTGTTTAAATGAAGAAATGTGGCAACTTGGACCTGTGAAAAGAAGAAAAAAAAAGTCAAATCAGTCAAGGATAGTCGAACATACATAACTATATGCTCTTCAAACAAATGATCTGAATGTGGCCTTGGAAATCAAGCGTGCCTGCCCAATGACTCAGGAACCAATCAGTTAAGGGAGGGGCCTCTTACAGCTACTTAGTTCACGCTCGGTCCCAGCCCTGGCTTCGAGGAACTGCGAGGAGGAGGAGGAGGTCCTATGCACTAGCTTTGTCTCAGTTCACTGTAATCCACTGGGTGCTTGGGAGAAGGCTGCCAGTACCCGGATACTTCTGGAAATCAACTTGCCTTTTTTACATCTGTCCCATGTGATTGGATGCATCTCCCATCCCAGGGTGGGGTCCCGCCAGGGAAAGTGGAGGAGGATCTGAAGATACTTTCTCTTCTTCCCTTCTTTTCAGACACGCTGCTTTAGGGTTCAGATTTCTTTCTGTTGAATGGGAGCAAAAGGCAATTTCAAATATTCAAATTTTTACATCAAACCGATCTGTTCATTGCACGTGCATTAAAAATGGCTAATGTATCAGTTACTTGTTGCAGCCTCGTCACAGGAATTTAGAGGGTTGGAACTGAGGAAACAGCTTGCTCAGGTCAAGTGCTGAAATGCAGCAAGCGCACCTCAACGCACAAGCTCTGCAAATACCTTCATGTTTGTGCTTTGCTAAGGAGCAGCCAAGCTTAATATTGAAATTGGATCTTTCTGAAGAATGTAAAATGTATTGGCAGTGTCAAAGATCTATGTCAACATATGAAGTGTGGAGCTGTGAAGGAACACAAGCACCTCACCGTGACCATGGGCGCTCAAACCCAGCAAGGACATGCCCTGTCCCACTTCCGCGTAACACGGTGAGCGTGTCGGGTCTCTGAGATGGATACTGCCTTTGAGCGTGCATTGGTTGCCCAGCATGGTGACAACTGAGCACCTTGGTGTCCTGGCCGGCGTCTAAGGCAAACTGGGCTCCTCACCCCTCCAACACCCCAGCAGCAACTGTGCAACGGTGCAGGCATCTGCATGGGGAGGAGGATGTGTTTCTCAGACCCCTGCTCAGCCCGACTTAGAGCTCCGGCGTCACCTTACACACCATGAGGGCAGCCCGGACACCAAGGGTTAGCATCGCCTGTCTCCCTCCCCACACCGATGGATTAACACAGCAGACCAGCCGTACGGGAAGGGCTGGGAAAAACTCATCTCCAACAGCCACGGGATCTCATCTCCCTTGGCTGCCTTCATCCAGCACAGGCAAGGTGCCCAGCTACCTTCCAGTGGGAGAGGTTAGGGCTTGCCTCCCTCCTTGGCGTCGGGTGGCATTGGCCAGGCTTTCCCAAATTCACAAACGTGTGTTTTGCATGAATGAAAACCAGGAGGAATTTAAGGAGCGCCGCTGGCACACTGACCTCTGACTTGCTGCTCTAAGCTGAGGATGACAGCTACAGCCTGGTGTAAAATCAGGAGCTTGGTCTGGGGCTTGTCGCTCTTCAGATGGAGTTGCACCATCCGGCCCAACTCCTTGAAAGCCTCGTTGATGTCGCGCACGCGCAGGCGCTCGCGAGCGTTGTTGGCCATTCTCCTCTCCTTTTCTCTCTCGGCCTTCTGCTCAGGTGTCAGGTCTTCGTCATCGTTATTGCTGAGAGACAAAAGGAATACATCATTTTCTAATGATCTGGAAAATAAGTGATGCAAAGATTTCAAACAGACTTCACCCAAAAGTACAGCTGCAATTCATGAACAGATACCTTCTGAGTAATTATAGCTTGCTGCTTTTCTTCCGCCAAACCTCTGTGTAAAACTCACTCCCCTTAAATTTTACACTGAGTAAAACTCCTTGGTTTCTAATGAACCTTTACAATCTGCAAGGCAGGACAGCCTGACTTCTGATATTTAAAAGAAGCCAAAATGTACATTTTTTCCCATTAAATATTTTTCCATGGCCAATGCTGCAAAATTTTAATCACAACAAGTATGTCATGACATATTCTCTGAATTCCACATTGTTCTGAACAACGATGGAGCATGTCCACTCTAAATTAAAACCAAGAGCATTCCAGACACTTCTAATAGTCAATATTCTTCTCTAACAAATAGAAAAACTGTGACTAGGAGATCTATTCAGCTGAAATTCTATGGCTATTATATATGGTCCTTTGGGTAAAGGAGGACTCAGAAGACTATCCCAGGTGACACAGACAAGGACTGCGAGTGAGGTCAAAATGAAAATACTAAAATATAAGGAAGCTGTAGTGCTCATGTAAAGGCTCTCATACAGCTACAAGACTGGAGCACAACAGGATCATGCAGCAACCTACAGCTATGTTTACCCTCCATCCCAAAGAGCGCACTGGTGGCTAGTAGCAGTTTTCCCACCATCTTTGTTGTCTGTGGGCTACCTCTGGAGACCCATGAGCTTTATGCTTTTATCACTGCTGTTTTGCCTTCTTCTATTAAGTATGTTAGCAGGCAAATCTCAGGGATGCAGGGATGCAGGGATGCTGGGATTAAGTTTCTAAGCCAGGAAGACAGCCATGTATTTACGTATGTCACCTTTAGCAGGCTATCATACCAGTTTTAGAACAAACATTCTCCATCCTTAGGACTGTGAGGGTGAGGGGACCCATTACTCTCTGCGGAGATGGCCATGGAAAGCCACCAAGGCTGCTCTAGGAAGCATCCTCCCTGTGACACCGAGCATGGGGCAGCGAAAGTGTCCGTGGGCTAAGAGCCACAGAAGTAATTTATGGCTGCAGAGAGCCCTACAGTTAACTTCCGCATCTTTTCTGCAGCAAAACTGCTTTCTATCCAGACAAAGTGATGATTTCAAATTGAAAACATATTAACATATTAGTGAGTCACTGGCACTATATAATTTGAATTGGTTATGCAAATACAGTAATAAATTTTCAGTAGCCCTAACAACATGAACGTAAACGTATAACTAAATATCAGGAGTAACCTTTTAAAGCTGCAAGCATGTTAAAAGCAAAAACGTTAGCCTATAAAGCTTCAAAGCACACATAAATATGCACAAGTGAGACCATATTTGTTAAATTAACTAGAACTATGATCGGCCTACATCAGCGTAAAGGTGCTTTCTTTTTACCATATCATACATGGGCATGAAAGCCTCACTTATACATATGGCTATTTCAACACCTTTATTGAGAAACAATCTCAAGTGTCATATACTTTCTCCAATCGTAAGAGACATGAATGTAATTAACGTTTTAAAAATCAGTGAGTGCAGGCCTGTGAGTTCCAAAGTCTCAGCCCTTTCTCTGGAGGAAAATGTCTGCACAGCACAACTCAGATGTTTCTTATCTCGTCTCTGTTTTCATATAGAGAACCAGGGGTGGAAGGAGAAAAGGCGGAATTAAATTTCCATTTAGGTTTTAAAAACACCCCAGAAAACAAAGCAGGATTGTGCCTTTCAATTTCAGCTTTCTCGGCATTTTTGTCATGTAGCTTGGGACTCAGCTGAGGATGAAAGGTATCTGTACTCCTGAGCTGCACCTCAGGTCCTAAGGTGAAACTCAGGTCAGAGAGGTGAAATTCAGGCCAAACAGGACAGAAGAAAAGCCTGTCCTTTGTTCCAGTGGTTAATGTTTGCGGTGTCCATGGACATCACTCAGGTTCACCAAGGATATGAGTCCACCAAGGATATGATAAAATCCAACTACTATGACTTCACTAATACTTTCTAAAAAGTTACAATATGCAGAACAAACTTTGTCCCACTGGCAGTCCAAATACATTCATGCATTTCATAACCACCACCGTCTCCAAGGAAGAGAGAAATCTACTGCATTCCTAGGACTTGAATACAATAGAAGGCCCATCTTCTTCTAGAAGATACAGAAGGGGCCAAATCCTTAGCTGCTGTAACAAGGCCACTAAATCCTCCAATTGGTCCTAGGAACTCTAGACATTTACAGAAATTGAGAATCGGTTATAACAAATTTATTTCAAAGGCAAAAGAAAAGAATACAGTTTGTTAGTTCAGGTGTAGACGCGATCAACTCTTAGCCACGTTTTGAAAAGCTGGAAATATATACTGTATTCCAATTTGCAAGCATAGGCAGAGAGGAATAACAGCCTAATAAATCCATTTTAGTGTAATGCAATTTCTTTGTAGATTGTGGAGAACTTGCTCAGTGTCCAAATTTGTGAATTGTGCAAATTTGAGGAAGTCCTGGAGTACAAGTACCAGAAATGTACTTAGCACTGCCAGAATAATTGTTATGTTCCACTTAGGCTGTGGTTTTACCTGCCAGGAAAAAACTCATCGTTTCTTCCTGTTCTGTTCACTTCATCGAAATCCAGTAAAGGAATTAAATGAAGCGACACTATTATATACTGTTACCTAGATCTTGACCTAGTAATTGATTTGATATCCTTCTTGTCATCCTCTAGTTTCTTGTCCTCAGAAGATTTTGTGTCCTGGAGGTTTTCGTCTCCCTCGTCATCAGACTTGATTTCGGAGCTACCTGAAGAGACGCTCTGCCCTTGCAGTCCGGTTGGCATGCCTAGGGAGAAAACACACGGGTGACCTGTAAGGCAACGCTGCAGCGAAAAGCGTGCACGACTGGGGTCTATGTCCTCTGCTAACGGTGCCCAAAGGAGGGCCTGTGCCGCTGCCTGCAGCTCTCAGCAGCACAGGCCCCACCGACGGCCACAGAAGGAAGTGCAGAGGACGCAGCTGCTGAAAGCAGTTCTCAGCTGCGGCTTTGAGGTTTAATTCTCCTCTACGGTCTTTTGGAAGAGATGATGGCTCACTGTCTACAGAACATCAGCTAAACTGCACTGAAAACCATAATCACAGAAACCACACATCTTGTGTTCTGACTTGAGGACCCAGTGCGTGTATTAACCATTATCCTCAGCTTTTTCTGCATGCAGGAATTTAGGAAGAAAGAAAGACTTTGAACTTCTACAGCAAATTTCATTCCTACATCTGAAAGAGCTCTGCACATTCACTACCTGTTAGCTGACAAGATTATCGGCATTTTACAAAACTGACAGAGAGCTTGTGATCTCCTCCAGCCGCACGTTTCTAGCTGGTAGATGACTGTGCAGGATGACATGGGATGCCTAGCTGCTAGTCCTTTTTTTCAATCACTGGATAACTTTCCCTTCATCTTAAAAAAAATCTCTAATATGTCATTGCCATAAAATAATCAAAGTACCTTAGCTGCAAAGAATGAGCAAGACCTTGTGTAACAGAACTTTGGGATTCGTTCTTCCACATTTTAACTGGCGTTTATCAGACTCTAGGAATAAAGATAAACCCTAGATGGCTTCTAGGTTCAGATAGCGCCAGACCTATGTTGAAACACTGCAGGTATGTGTACGAATCTATGATGTGGGCTACAAAAGCGCAGGGCGTCTGTGAACCAAGGACAGTCTGGTGTTGACCCTCTCACACATCGAGCTGCAAAGCTGGTGAAGATTAGCTGTGTGCTTGGGTTTCCCCTGAAACTTGCACCTTCCTGACGGGCATCCTACAATGCTTGCCACGTTCTTAATTGGCTGCTTGCAGTTAATCTTGGTATCAGACCTCACTGCCCAGAGATAAGGCTCTCGTACACCTCTAATAACTGGAGTGTTTCTGAAAGGTGAGCAGGATTATCAAAAAGCCTCCATCAGGCTCTGTCCTGGGACGCCTGTTACTCACCCCTGTAGGGATCCTGGGGCGGGTTGAGGTCCGGGGAGGTGGCGGACTGGACGGGCAGCTGGGGGACCGGGACCTGGTTTGGCACGAGCGAGTGGCTGCTGCGCAGGCTGACGCCGTCCTCGCGGTGAGCGCCGACCTGCGGGAGAGAGGCAGCGGTGATGGCCGTCCGTCCCGGCTGGCGCGGGGGACGCGGCGAGCAGGGGACCCCGCGAGAGCAGCGCGGGCCCCGCCGCGGCTCCTTGCCCGCCGGTCTGCACTAGAGGGCGCAGACGGACCGCGGCGCTGCCAGCGCCCGCCAGCGCTGAGCGCTGGGGAAGATGCCGCGCCGCACGCTTAGTGACAAATATGGCAGAGGAGCTCAGGCAGGTAAAACGTCAAATTGTCTCCCAGGGTGCTGCAGTGGAGCGCGCTGATTCGTCCCCATCTGTCTTCTATCATGTCCGCCAACAGATCTGACAATTATCTTAATGCCCATATGCTTAATTGTGGGCTTCTCAATTCCCCCATTGCTATCGGAAATCCTGCAGGAATTTCAATTTGGCATTCGACTTTCATTTCGGGGGATAAGACTCTCAGGCCTGCCATTTTTTCTCCGTAATGCCGGCTAAGCCTCTGACAGTGGAAGCTACAGCAGTATGTGACACAGCCCCTACCCAGTGCAAACACAACAAAATGCCACCTGCCTTTCCAAAGCTCGAAGCCCCTTCCAAATTAGCGCTCGCTGGATTTCATTAACCACAGAGCTCCAAACCCGAAGGGGCACCAGCCCTGCCAACACCACGACTCCGGGTAATACACCAATAAAGGTTTTATTAAACACTCCAGTAATGCTGTCACCTCAGCTGACAGTGCGGACACAACGGAAAGACATCCGCCATTTCCACGTACATCGCTCCTAGACGCACTTTACGAATCGGGGTTGTTACTTCATTAAATAAAACAGACTGTGGAGAAGAGTTAAGCATCTGAAGAGCCAAACTGTCAGAAGTTGCGGTAGGCTTTGATATAAAAACATCTAGAGCGGATAGCACGGGAACCGCGAAGAGCTGCGCCTCGAGTTTCTGCGTTTAAGACACGACTCACTGACGATCAGCGCTGTGAGTGGTATATATATACAGCACGTCTGTATGTAAAATTTAGTGCTCGTTCTGGACTTTCTCAGGTGTACATTTCCCGTAACACTCAAGTAAAGCGTGTTTCCATAGACGATAAACTCAGCAGAGAACTGTAAATCTCTCTTTATTCTCCATAAGTATTATAAGTACTTGTGCAGATAAAAAGATTGAGGAATGTTTCTAATCAGACTTACAAGATAATATAGTATAATTGTTAACAGCAAGTCAAGACCGCAGTAAGAAAGATAAAAGGGAATCCTGCCAAAGGGAACTTGAGAAAATCTTTTACTACTAGACAAAATGCAAATAACCAAAAGCAAGTGTAAAATAGGAGAGACAAAAACTCTCTCCTTGTTGAGACACTATAATTTTAAAAACATGACATACTAAGAAAAGACTGGAATCAACATTATTTGGTTGTAAGAAAGAATAGCTCTTAAGAGAGATGTTTAGAGTTCTGCAGTTCTACTTCCTTAAATCTCAACGATTCAAATGATAAAACGTAATGAAAATCATGATGACATTTTTCTGAGAGGAAGTATTATTTAGCATCACCTACAAAAGAAAAAATATTAGTGAATCAGGCTTTCCTTCTGCACCCTCAGGGATGTTCAGCTCAACTGGATATGACCCTGAGCAACCTGATCTAACTTCGAAGCTGGATCTGACTTCAAAGCCGCCCCACTTTGAGCAGGGGTTGAGCAGGAGGTCCAGGTGACCTCCAGAAGTCCCTTCCGATCTAAATTTTTCTGAGACCTATGGAAGACGAAAACTCAAACTTTGAGGTAGATGAAGACAATAAAACATATGATACCACTTTGGGTCGGGAAACAATGACTACTCCTCAAGCAGAACTCCTGAGAGCAACTGGAAGTTCCAAAGGGACTTTGACAGACATAACATCTCACCTCGAGTCCTTCCTTTTTCCTGTGCGTCTCCCTGAGCTCCTTCCAGAACTAATGCAGAAGGACAGGCAGATCCCTCTGGAAGGGGACTGGGTACACCCCGTCTTGCTCCAGCTGTTTCAGGAGACGCCTACCACCTCCTGCAACTGCGCAGGGGGCTTGGGAGGCCAGCTAGCTCCACAGAGGGCTACAGAAGATGCCTCACATTCGGTGGCCCAGCTCGAAGATGGACAGCTTGGATATCCGGGTTATTTGGCCTGAGTTCGCATCGCTCTTATTTCATCTTACCCAAAAGCTGAGGTGGTAAAAACAACTGAAAGCTAGTAATTTTCGAGATTTTTAAACCGAAATGTTGAACTCAGATGCCAAAAAGATGATACTACTGACATAAAATTTTAACTACATTTTTAATATTGGTTCTAATAATAAAAACTTTCCTCTCACTTCTCTTCCTGACGTTTCTCAAGAGATCTGAAAGATAATCAATCACAACTGAATGATAACAACTACCGACCCATATTTCCTCTTCTACAACCTAAAACATTACAAATTATGTTTGTTGAGATTTGTAACTATCTTTTTTTTCCTGTAAAATGGCCAGTTTCAAGTTTGTTTAGTGAACAAGTATGTCCTATGACCATTCTTACACTACGGAAAGACCGGTTCCCATCCACTGTGGTTTATTTTGAGCAAGACGTTTTTTCCTCTCAGTGAGTGGGAGTAAGGGTTTCTGCTCAGATGCAATCAAACTTCAGGCTGGGGGACTTGCTTCACCCACAGTCCTGTGTGTGCTGCAGTGGAGACCGTTCTGCTCCAGACATGGAACCTTTCTAACTCTTCCTACAAAAATGCCATAATGCAACTGTCACTCCACAGCTTATTTTTCTAGGTAATTAATTTCTACAATTATGATCACTTGCAAGAAGATTCAGGCAGCAAAATCACTTAGTTTTATTGTTTGTGTGCATGTGTGTGTGTGTATGTGTGCTCACACATATGGTAAGATCAAACCTAGCATGTATACCAGGTCGTTCCATAAATGGAGGACACGTGAAGGTTGATTTCTTGGGGCTTTGTGTGTCTGCTACGACTCAGGTCTCGCCCTGTTTGAGGCCATATCGCAGCCCTGTCCTGTGGGGATATGCAAACAACGGCTATTAATGGTAAGTTTGGCTTCAGAGGTTGCCTTAAAATGGGCTGGTCATTTTCTTTTCTCTTATAAACATGATGGGCTGTTTTCACAAAACTACGAGGAGCTCAGTACCTTTAGGACCACCACCATGCTGCCAAGCTCAGCTGAAAATCCCCATGTGAGCTATCAGGTATTATGAGGGAGACACGGAGCCAGACAAGGCCCTGGTGTTAGTCTGATCTTCTCAAGAAGAAGACAACCTGGTTATTCTAAGCATTTATGTCAACAGACTGAAATTTCATTGCAGCAGTGGAAGAAGCAAAATTAAGCCGAACACACCCACGAGAAGCACTGCAGTCTCCTGGTGCTCAGTCTGATGAGCTGTATGCCAACACACCACCTGTCACTGCCGCGGTGAGGGGACCAAGGGCTACAACCTCCTCCACCAGGCCACCGCTACGCGCGACCACGCAAACATCCAGTGAGCCCAGAGCGAACCCCGGTACCATCAGCCCCACTTGGAAGGGCTGGGAAGCGCTTGCAAACGATAACAGAAGATACAAAAATGCCGTATTTTCTGCTCCTCCCTAACCAGCAAGCAGTGCCGACGTTTTGTCTATTATATAAACATCAGTTTTGCCTGGAGGTAGAGCAAAGATATGAATCATTCCCCCTAGCCCAGGAGTGTAGATCTATAAATAATACTTATCTTTAGAGATTCAAGCTCACTTTGAAGGTCTATTAATATTTTATTTATTTCCATCTCTTTAAACAGCCCCCCACTGCAACACTCAGCAGATCGGAGAGGAAAAAAACAACAAAACAACAACCCGCAGAACATGCACTGGAGGTACAGACGGGCCCTAAAGTTGAGGTGTGCTTCTCTGAGTTACCCCCTCTTTGAAATCATAATCTCCCACACACAGGTACAGGGGCAGGCACACATGTACATGCTCATATGCAATGTACCGTGCGCTTGAAATAATTCAGTCAAAGGAAAAAACCGTGAGAAGCCCTAATCTTGGGCTATTCTGGCTCTTAAAAGTTAAAGAAGCTTCTGGAAGGCAAAAAAAAAATACAGCTACTGAGTAGGATGATCCCACCGACAGGGAGCAAGTAATGATCAAGGTCAGTCCACGGGACTTTTTAGTGTAGGTCTCTTTGGAGGCGTTTCCATACTAGGTTGGCAGGCAGCATGAAAACCTGGCCAGTGTTCGAATTTGCATTTGCGTTAATCTTTTATGGCATTTTAAAAACTGTGGGAGTGGGAAGAAGGCTAGACCTTGTCTTCTCCTAACATTGCATTTTAGTTTGTACATACAGTAACAGGTATTCGGTATAAATGTGAGGCTTTTCAGGTTATGCTAATTTGTATGTATTTCAGATTATCTATATGTTATCTATATATTATATTTCAGATTATCTACCTATTCATCATGGATGGGAAGTTGTTTCAAAAAATTGCCTCAAAATTAATCCTCAAATATTCAGCATTTCATATGACAGATGCGTATCTGTAATTAATACAGACATACAAAAGACGCTAAGATTTTCAGAAGCATATTCCATAAGGAGCATGAAGCGGAGAACGACTGCATTTTGTGAAGTAACCAAACCTCTCAGAAGACCTACCCGTTCCACGGAAGCACGTGAAGGTACATGACACTTCTCCATTTCCATTTTAGCTCATTTACAGTAGAAAACCGTGCTGGCGTATGGTAAACTTGAATATTTCTACTTAGCAAATAGAGGGATATTTTAGTTCTTGTTAAAGGGATGAGGAATGGGAATGCGTCTGACGTTACCAATCATCACTCGCATCCTCAAATCAGAACGCGACAACGGAAAGGGTGTCTTAAAATCCATACTTGGCATTCGCAGCGCAGAGCGGCACACATCACCGGGCCATCGCACATGACGGGTGTTAAGCAGGCACCCGCTCGGTTTGAACCGGGTCCTCTTTAAATCTGATGACAAAATGCCCCCACTTCCATCCTGCAGCTACCAAGAGCGAGCAAAAATCCACTCATAGTTTCAGCCTGCTTCCAAGAAGTGTAAGGGGTTTTTCTTCCTTTTTGAAAAACTAACTATTCTGCTGTCTTTACGATCCTTTTCTCAAAAATGTCAAAATGTATAGCGCTTAGTCTGGCAGTTATTTAATTCTTATTATTTCCAAAGATAAATGCCTCCAGAGCGGGCTGCCAGCCTAAGCTACTCTTCAATTATTTCAAACACAAATGCGCGGTAAAGTTAGAATTTTTGAAAGTGGATGATGGGGCAGCCCCTGGAAATGGCACCTGACAGACTAACTTCACCTTTTTTTTTTTTTTTTACAGAATAATTGAAGTATTTTTCTGCAAAAGGACAGTTTCCCCAGCTCCCTGTTGTATACGTACAAATCGCCTCCTGAGCAGTAAAACACTTCTCTCCAAATACTCCTCTCAAAAAAGAAGCTGCCTAAACCAGCAGGTATTAGTGGGAAGCCAAACCCCAGGGAGCAGGACCCCAGGGAAAGGAGATCCCTTATCTGCACCGGATTGTCCGCTTGTGCGTGCCAGAGGGCACACAGGCCCTCATGTGAACGCAGGTAGATGAGGGAGATACTTGTTTTTTCAGTAAACATAAAGAGAAAAGTTGATGCGTCTGCACGGTAATTAGATACCGATTGACAAAGAAAACTGTTTTGGTGTCTTTGAATTGTGATCTCCCCATGAAATATCAATTATACCCGGCAGCCTCAAAGTGCTGCATTTAATTTTGGATCTTCTTGAATTATCTCTATATATCTTCGCCATGGCTATGAAGACAGAACCTATTATTCTCCAAAGCGAGAAAGCCCACTATCTGACCCAGAAGTGAATCTTGAGAAGTGGTAAGAAATGGCCATACAAATATTTCTTTTATTGCTCACAGATGGGCATTTGAAGTCCGTGAATTGTAAGGAGCAGACATAGGCTGTAAAAACCGGGGAAAGGTTTCCTATGAAGGTATGAGCGTTGCGCTCCTTCCCCTACATTTAACTCTTCTCATACTCAGAGGCAGCCTTCATACAAATCATTAACTTTCTAAACACAAAGATTAAAAAGGAAAAACTAACAACTACTGTCAAATGCTCTCTGGATAGCCATTTCCAGCTATGGTTAGGAAGAGATTATTCCTAACTTGCTAATATAAGGAACAAATGCAACAAGCAACATGCTTTGTACTTTTAAAAATGATGACCTTGTGTTATCCAATTAGATAAATAAAAACATGAGGCAGGAAAGTTGTAAGGTGATGCATGTTAACATGTGTTCAATATTGTCAAAATTTATAAGTCTGACAGAAAGCAGATTTGTGCAAAGCCCTTATAAACCTCTACTGCTATATTAAAAAGGGAACAGCACAGGGCACTTTGAAACAAATGGTCTCTCACTGTATGTGTGTATTATTCGTCCAAATTATTCACTCTTCTTTAACTGCACTGAAGTCTTTCATCTCCATGCTATACAATAATAGTTTCCATATGACCGGTGGCTCAGCTATAAATAAGATCAAAAGCAAAAGAAAGGATTTAATAAAAAAAAAAAAAGACATTAAGAGTGGCATTAAATCAGGAAAAAAGCAAAGTTCAATTTTTTTCCTACAGAAAAAAGTAGTGCTGAGTACTAAGCAGCTCTCCAAATATCTGAAGAAAAGGCATTTTGCGAGCCAGTTGTATGCAAAAGCCATTTAAATGCAGCTGAAAGTGGCAAAGCTGAACTTCAGTATTAAAAGAGAAGAAGGAACGAGAGAAAAAAAAAAGTGCCACGTCTTAAGCAGAGGCAGGGATGCTGGCTAAACAGCGGCTTTCAAGTCAGGAACCGTACGAGAGCGCGCCGCATGGCAGCGCTCCACGCGCTTCTCTGTGCGCTTTCTGTTCTGCTCTACGGGAGCAGGTTTGGGCAGTCCAGCGTTTCGGAGGCGATCACGGCATCACTCAGCTCTAGCGCACGAGCGCTGCAAAAGGAAGTTTTATTTGGCATTAAACGTTCACTCGATGCGAAGAGCCAACTTCCCAAACAAATTTTCTTCCAGTGCTGCAAAAATTACAAGGTTAATCTCTGTTCCCGGCTGGACAGACAGCTGTTAATAATCGGCGTTCGGCAGAGAGGAGGCGCGTTCCCTTTCTTCCGCCTCGCGCTAGCTACCCCAAGTGCCCGGCGCTTCAGAGATTCGGCGTGTTTCAGCTCTCCGCTGCTTTCAGGCTCATTTAGGTGCTGATCCTATGAATAGAGGCAGCGCGCGCGGCGGCGGCGTTCCCCTGCACGGACCCAGCGAGCCTTCGCTCGCTGCTCTGCTCTTCCACGCTTAAATGGCATTTCTTTCACGCTATGTGAGATAATGGAAGTATTTTAAGGGAAATCAACCAGTCGCGACCTATTATGGAGAGAAGTGGGTTGCCATGGCCGGCGAAGTGAAGTCAGTGAAATAATCCTTATGATTTCTTTCCAACAGAGATGATTATTCGTTTAAGTATTGCCTAAATCCGGCGATATAAAGGGTTCTAAAGTACAGGATTAGGAATATTAACTCTTCCTCATTTAGCTGCTCGTGAGGGACCGTGCTGCAAAGCAGTCGGCCAGCTTGGCCGTTTCATCCCGTTTTGGTACCGTACTCCGGACGAACGGCGATATCACCCCAAAGCTGACGGGGCTCCGAGCGCCCTCCGCCGCGTTCGTCCCCCCTTGTTCCCGAGCACCTGCTTGAACGGCGACCTCAGCTCCCCACCTCGACATCCAGACAGTTCCCCAAACAGCTTTTTAAACAAAAGCCAGCTGTTTCTCATCTGGACGGCAGGGCAACGCGACGCGGGGCAGCTCGGCGGGCCGCTGCCCGGAGCTGCCCCGCGCCGGCAGCGAGCAAGCCCCCGACTGAAACCTGGAAACCAAATACTACCGTTTTAACAACGTGCCTAATTAACTAGCTAAAGATGAATGAAGGCTTTGTGCGGGGACAATGTTTTCCAAAAGAGGTGTCATTTAAAGACTGGTCAATGGTTTCTCTCCTGGCCAAAATGAACTTTACAGCCTCAAAATCATTTAAAAACATGATACAGGCTGTAATTGCCTGGCATCAGGAATGTCAACCAATCAGGCAGAAAACGGTGCCATATAAAAATCTTACACTGGTGCTTGTTATGTTAGATTTCATCCCAGGAAGCTCATTTTGTCCAGTTTTTTTCTTTTCAATTTATATTATACCTGTTAACTAAAAACCACAGGCAAACAAAACAAACAACAGATGCAAAAGCTACAACTGCGATAAAAATTAAGAAGAGAAAAAGATAATAAGAAAGAATAGCAAAAGCCAAATTTTGTCTTTTAAATAATGCCAAGTTGCTTGACTCTTTTTGTTTATGTTTGAATGACATAACTGAATTACTTCATGAGCTGCTACTTTAATTCCTAGGGGTGGAAAATTCCATAAGTTAATTTAATGTGGATGTAAAAAAAATATACACGAACATGCTCTCTTCCTGTGGGCCCTCATGTGAAGCATGCAGACAAGCTGATGGACTTCTAAGCACTATCTTAAAAATAACGCTTACCAGTCTGTGTTTTATAATGATTTTGATCAATCCCTCCACGCACTGCTACAAAAGGAACATGTGTCTTCTAAGACTTCTGTGCAAAAGTTGGCATTCACATGCTGTTTTCGACAATTTAATTTAAAAAGTTACAATAAAATCCCCACAATCTACATAACCTCTGAAACAACAGGAACTACTGAAAGTCAGGAAATTCACAGTTAAAGCTGAAAACATAAGCTTAGCTCATGCCCTTGAGAGAGGGAGATGGGAAGGTACAACGAAATGACCCTAACCCTGAAGTTTCTATCTGGACATGCAACGTGTTAGCTTCTGTCCCAAAGGCCATTCCAGACACAGAAATATTATGAGCAGCTTTGAGAACAAAAGCTACATCATCCTTATTGCTAAGCCATTCCTGAATCTTCACAGCCAGCTCACAGAAGTTTCTTTATGGGTGTACAGGGTTGCTTTGCGTTTGCGCTACAAGTTCAGCATATGGAGGCTACCTACATTTTAATTATGATGTTTTCAGCCCAGCAAATACTTACGCATGTGCTTAAATTCAATGTCAGGAATAGTCCCAGTGGGACTACGCTTGGTAATAAAGTTAAGCGCACATGTGCTTGGGAGAATCGAGGTCTTGGGGTGGGAAACTCGAGCCTGTGGCTCCCCGATTTGGTCAGAGCCTTGTGCCCTTCCTCCAGCCTGGCCGGTCACCACGGGAAGCGGACCGGGCCGAGGAGATCGCCCCGCGCCGGAGGCCGGGATGCGGGTGCCCGAGCCTGTCCCCAGGGAGCAGTCCTGCCACTTCCAACGCGGAGGAGACGCGCACAGGGGAGCTGAGGTTTGTTCCAGACTTCCACTGCTCAACCCATTTGTTGCTAAGCTGGCATCAAATATACCATATTTGTAAATGGTGGGAATTAATGTGCATTGGTTTGCTAATATCGAAGGAGAAATTAGAAACAAGGGCATCAGCAAATTCCAGGGGCCTGCTAAAAACCAGTAAACGCTGAAGTGCTCTCCTTATTGGGCCATTAATAGAAGAGTGACAACGTAAAACAAGAAGCCCCTTATAAGAAAGCTTGCTATAGAAAACAGCTCATGCAGTGAATAAAATTTTGCTCTTGGCTACACAGCTGTAAATCTGGACTAATTCCACCCAAATCAGAGAACTTAATTCACATTTTCGGCAGAGCAGCGACGAGCGGCATCTGACCCATCTTTGTGTTATTTTCGTCTGGGGAAAAAAAAAGTTGCACATCTGTTGTGTAACAGCGAGCGGTGGCGAACAGTCCACACGGCAGAGCTGCGGGAAAGCGGCCCCGGCTCCGGCCCCGCTCTCGAGCGTCTCCGGCGTGCTCGGCGGCCCAAGGCAGCGCGCGAAGGTGTACCGTGGGCACGGAGACTTCCACCAGCACATTCTGTACAAGTTTCCGGTCCATACCTCCCACTGCTACTTTATTTACTGCAGCTGGCCAAAGTTTTATAGCCTGTTTCATGTATTAAAATTCAAATGTGGAAAACATTACCAGTATCCTCCTTGATTTTTTTTTTTTTTCAATTTTTTTTTTCCCCCCTTCAACTTCCTTTTCAGCGTGGAATGTATCAAACGGTCAAAGGCTAACTTAAGACTGACTCTACTCAAAAACTATTTCCTTTGTTCTTATGTTTTTACTTCAAAATTCATACCAGTTTTCCAAAAGAAATTATCAGGCCTGACTCTTTCACACAAGTTACAGTTTCAGACAGTGAGTAATGCTGTTTGGGAACTTAGCAGGCTCTGTTTTTTTCAGAGAAATGTGCCCGTCTTGTTTTCAGAAGTAGCAAGGCTCTCAAAGAAGCATATCTTCAATTTGAATCCTCCTGCTCCATTAACTTTGATCGACTATATCCCTTTTTTACAGACTCCAGAAGAGAAGTAAACAGGAGCCGGTCTTCAAAACAAAAGCGATAAGACTCTATCGCTCTGCATTTCCAAATCAAAACAGGAGAACTTCTGAAAAAACAAGTGCCTAACTATTCTTAAAAATATGAACGCATTTTTTAGAGGCATGATATGATCGCTTTAATTTTTCATTGTTGCTGGGTTTTTGTTTAAATCTAACTTCACCTACATCTGGTATTTAAGCGAGGAGCACATATTTTTGGAACAAACCGTCTCTGAAGTGATGCCCTGGGTGCATGTTGCATCAGTTTAACATATGCAAAGCGAACAAAGCTACAAAAATTAAACTCTTTTCTCTTGATTGAGAGCAGATATGCAGAAAGAGTTGTAAGTCACAGATCTGGCTTTTAATAAAGCCAGATTTCTTCATTAAAAGCAGTATTGTTTAAACACTGGAGGAAAAAATAGCTTTGTACAAACTAAAATCTTAGATTATATGTATCCCAAGTGTATTTAACATATTACCTGAGGCCAAGCTAAATTACAATCTAGAATTTCCTTTTGTGAATTCTCAGCAACTGCCACAGAGAGCAAAACAATGTCTGGTTCATGCTAATTTTATTGGGGAAGGGGAGAGGAGACGGATTTAACTGAGCTGCTGAAAAAGCATCTTTCTACCTCTCAGAGCCCTCTTGCCAGACCATTTTCAGTTAACGCTTAGCATTTTTTTTGAATCTACAAATGACACAAGCCCATTTGTGGCTTTTAATGATATTTCACCCATGACAGAGTCACTTTTATTAACATTTAATTTAATGAGGAGCAGAGCCTGTCACAAAGCTGCCTCAGTTAAAAAAACAAAAAACAAAAAACAACCTTATGCTAGTTTCTCAGGTACTTAATTTCAACAGCTAATACTACGTTTTAATAACTTGTAGCAACAGGAACTATTTCATTCTTAGCCAGTTTACAAACTACGGGCAAATATTTAGCTTATGACACTGAACGTGGACAAGTCTGAAAAAGACATCTGTTTGGTCAAGAAGATCCGGGTGAGAATATTTGACAGTCAAACCTTTCCTCACCGGGAGAGAGCTAGAGACAGATGGGATATTCAAATTCCCACAGGCGACGGCAGGCCTCCGTTGTTGAGGCCTTGGCCGGTGGCAAGCGCTCAAGGTTAGAAATCGCAAGTCGACCTTGCCAGAAGCTGGGGATGTCGGGAGGCTGCACGGCGGCGGTGCCAGCACCCGCGTGCCGGGCATCTCGGGAAAGTCCTCCCGGCGCCGGGCGGCAAAGCGGGACGAGATGCCTGGGAACGCCTTTGAGCATTGCACAAGAGCCCGGGAATTGCCACGCTGAATAAAAGTCGTGGTCTCAATGATGCTAGGAGGCTCATTATTTTCTAATCACCTAGCCGAGTATCACGACAGCGCCCAGCACTGGGGCATCCCAAGTGTGTGCAGCAGACCGGAGGAGGAGGCAATTATGAAATAATTGGCCACTAGAAGAAGCTCCTTCCTTCCCCCAGCAGTTGCCTCACACTCGGGCATCAAAGTTTTTCTTTTTTTTTTTTCCTTTCCCCTTGTGAAAAAAGGAGGAATCTTGTCTGAATCCTGTCAAGCAAAACTCTAAATGTTTGCATTTTCCATATGATGCCTAATCCTATTTGGAATGCTTCTGAACATTTGGCCTTGATTACATCTTGGAGCAATGAACTTCACAGGTCATTGTGTGTTGAATAAAAAGTATTTCTTTTTGTCAGGTTCACTGAATGTCCCCTTGTTCTTTAATTATAAGGAAGGATGAATAGGAGAGCTAGATTTACCTTTTCTATGCTATCTATTATTCTACGTACCTCTATTATGTCTCCTCTTATTCATCTCCTTTCTAAACAACACCACCACAATCTGTTCAATCTCTCTTCACAGGAAAATCTTTCCATGCTTGCCATCATCTTTGGTGCTTGCCGCTGAATTCCTTCCAATTTTACTAAACTTTTTGGAGATAGGAAAACCAAAACAACACGGAGCTCCAGGTAAGGATAAATACATACACATACATATATACACGCACACACACACATACACGTACATATATATGGAATACACTGATTGGCATTCCATCAGTTTTGGTGTCCTTTCTCATGTTCTTTTTCAATTCAAAGGGCTTCTTTTTTTGTTTTGTTTTGGGTTTTTCTTAATGATTCTTGCGCACTGAAGAGAAATTTCTATGCGACTCTCTAGCAGAGGCACATGCTTTCTTCCTGAATTGTTTGGAGCCCAATATGTATATGGTTAATTGAAATTCTTTCTTCTAATCTGCACTGCCTTGCCCTTAGACTGTGGGATGAGAAGGGGATCAAGCCTAGTCCTCCTACAACGCCACATGGCAGTGAACTGGCCGCGGATCTGTCATGTCCCTTTCTCTTTCCACGTATTTTCCTCCAGTCTTAATTAACCTAAATAGTTTGAACCATCTGAAAATACTGCCAGATAACTCATTGTTCCCTTTTTCCATTCCACATATGAGTAAGCAACGTTATTCCTAGAATTACATTTTAAAGCATCAGAATTACCGCCCTTTAATCACGCTGAAAACCGAACATCTAATCCCACTCTGCACATATGTACCTTCACTTTCTCATCTAGAACTGCCGTTTCTCCCTTCGCGTAGGGCAGCTACTTTTCCATTAACTTCTTCTGAGGGGCTTTGTTTAAGACTTCTATAGATACAAATGCCTTTCATTAGCCGCGTCCCCTTCACTTATTGTTTCGCCAACATATTTAAGAGATTAATAGATGGGAGAGACAGGATTTTCCTTTGCAAGAAAGAAAGTAACTGCGAAATACTTCCTTTCCAAAGTGCACGGCGTTTGTTATGAAGACACGAACAGTGTGTATGTGTATATATATATATGCATATATATACAGCACGGCAAAACCTGAAATTCCAACAGCGAACTGCAGGCCTGATGCCTCCCGTCACGGGGCCGTGCTGCCGCGAGGCACGACTCACCCCGGCCGTCGCGAGGGCCTGGGAGCTCGACGGGGCGGGCGAGCGCCAGGTCGCGGCGAGGGCTCCTCGGCGCTACACGCGGGTCATCTAGCCCCGGCGTTAGCGCGCGCGCGGCTCTCACTCTGAACCACCTTCTCCCCGCCCCCTCCCGAAATTTGAGCCTACGCTGAAAATCAGCGCAGGGTTAGCGGCCGTTTCTGAAACCCTGACCAGGCCTGCGGTCCAGAACGGTGTGTTTAAGACTAAAAAGCGCACCCCGATTCACCCCCCCCCCACCCCCCACCCCAGTGGGATGCCCCTCTGCCGAAACCTTCGTTACGGCCGCGAGGAGAAGCGCCCCCGAACTCGCGCCGGGGGGCAGCGGGCGCCAAACGCGGCCGGAGGCGAGAGCGGCGGAGTCCGGGGGCCGACGACGGGCGCTGGCGGCGGCGGCGGCGGGGGGGGAAGAGAGGCGAGGCCGAAGGGGGCAACGTCGCCCTCTCGGCCGCCGCGAACCCTGCGGCGACGGCCCGGCGGGCGCCGAGCCCGGCCGCTCCCGCTGAAGCCGCAGCGCTTACCATGAGCGAGTGCCGATTGGCCGAGAGCAGGCCGGTGCCGTAGCCGGAGCCGAGACCTCCCATCGCTCCATTGTGCGCCGGCCCTATTAATCCGTGCATGTCGCCATGGCTGCCGGGCATGGCGGTGGACGGCCCCACGGCGTGGTTCCGCAGCACATGAATAGCGTCGTCCAGCCGCTCCAAGCGGTCCTCAATCCGGCTTTGCTGTTTTGTTTGGGGGGAAACAAATCAAGAGAGGCGTCAGCAAACGCGAAGGGGCCATTTCGCCTGCGGGCACACAACACACACGGATTAAGGTACGCCACGGAAGGGCGCCGCCGCCGCGGGCGCCAGGGTGCGTGCCGGGGCCGGGCCGCCTGTGACTGAGCACCACCGTTCCTCCTCTCTCATCCCCTTTGTGACCAGAGCGGGTGTTTTTTTCCTTGCCCCTCAGGGAAACGTTTTAAGATAGCGTTCAGGGGGCACGGGAGAGCGTGGTTAACACAAGTACGGCTTTGATTTTCATGGGCAAAACAGGTTCAATGATTCCTCATGAACATAATCATTACAGTACATAATGTTGCCCTCTACGTCTTGGAAAAGTTTTAGCGGTACTTAAAAAAATAAAAATAAAAATAAAAATAATAAAAAAAAAAGGAGAAGAAGTAAAGAAACAAATATACCACCAATTTTCATCAGTCTCTGATAGGGATTTTCCTCCCCCCATCTAATCACACACAAAGAGAAGAAGAGAAACTACCGGGCCGTATAGTCCATCGCCACACTGTGGTTTCTTTTGTCCCTATGGATATGCACCCTCAAACCACTTTCAAGGTATCACTGGTAAAAGCAGTAATAAATACACTTCCTTAACTTAACAACTCACGGCCCGTAAGCCACGTGGAAGCAATTACGAAGCAGAGAGGTCCTGGCCTGGCGGGGCGGCAGCCCTTCTCCTAAGCTCCCCGCTCTGTTCTGATGCAAATCGCTTCTCTCCAAAACCAAAATGAGCCCTCCACTGCTCCCCGTAGGACGAGAGGGCGCTACCCAGGCTACTTCTGCGATTATCCTATAGATATATATAGCACTAGGGATGACTTTCAAGAAACCTGATCGCTGCTTTACTGAGTTACTTCCTCCCAATATCATATTTCTGCTAAGCCAAAAAAGCCCAGAGTCATGTTGTTGGCAAGGCTAGGAAGAAGAGCAGCAACGGACTGAGAAGAAATCGTAACCTCTACCTAGGTCTTTATGCTGCCTTTCACCCAAGGAACCCAAAGCACTATGTACAAGAAAGCATCGGTATCTGCATTTTATAGATGCTGGAAATTATTAGCTGAAGGAGTCGTGGCCTGAGCAGGAAGGACGGGGCAGAGCAGGTCGCCTCTGCCCTCACCCTGTCCTCGCTCTCTACCCACTGCTGCCCTCAGCAATGCCTCGCTCAAGCCACGTGCCCCACGGGCAACCCGACGTTTTGGCTCCTCGCTAAGATACGAAAGGGGAGAACAAAACAGGGCCGCCCCGAACCACCGGGGAACTTCAGCTGCAAAAAGCACTACTCATAACTTGTGGATCACTTAAGCACATCTCTTAATAAACCCACCGCTCTCCAAAAGCCAAACAACAACAACAAAAAAAACCTCCACAAGGCAGGAAACCCAGAAATTATCACAGTCAATCATGAGCAGGACATCCTTAGTTGGGCTGAAAAACTAGCCCATACTAATTCCTTACTCAGGCAAAATCCTAACAAAAGTCAACAGGATTTTTGCATCACTCTCTAGTAGGTGGGCTAAACACTGCGCTCTCAAGAATTACCTGTTTTCCTTCTTTTTTAATATTAAGAAACTTTTAGACTTTAGCACTATTTATTTTACACCTAACAATGCACCAGGTGTTTTACACCGATTACGGAAAACTCCTAGACTTACAATTGAGACAAACAACAAACTGAGAAGACTGAGACAGTGGATACTGGATTCCTTAAAATTGTGTCTGTTTGTCCTAGCAAGCCAGACCTAATGTGCTTTTGGCCAACTCCAGCTCTTACTGAATCTTTCCATTAAAAAAGATAACAAATCTTATTAATATCCCTTTAATCCTCCTCTGTCATGCTAGCATTTATTCCTCTCTCAGTCCCTGACAATTTGCCCGGCAAGTTTACCCCGTAGTGTTTTCACACATGCCAGAGACAACTCCAAATCATCGCTGACATGTCTACTGCACTCGCTCGCTGAGTAAACAGAGCTGACTGACAATGCACACGCTCCGTCCTGCTTGACAGCAACCAGGGCTTCTTATTCATATTTTCTCTTCAATATATTCCATCTGCCTGTCTGTTCATCATTCCCTCTTTCTGTATCTATTATTCCCCTTTTTACTGCATTTCAACGCTGCATCTCTGTCGTGTGACCAAGCGGTAGATCCTGGCCGGCAGCAGCAGCTCGAACCGTTATCATGCACGCTAGAGTACGGGGCACCCATGATACCGACTTAGAGGTGGCAAAATCAAGTCCGAGGGCATAGCAGTCACTAACGAAATGAAAACCTGTGTGAGAAGAATGGATGAGAAATGGAAAGAACAGCAAGTAAAATACTGAGGCAGAGGAGGTCACTAATCAAAACATACCAAAGAGTGTAAGGGACCTTCATAATTGGGAGATGATGACGCTTGACCTCCATTTCTAGACCAAACAGCTGTGCCTGCTAATAGTAAAATTGGAATTACCATTAGAACTATGCAAACAAAAATGTCTTTCAAACTTTTTGGACAGTTTTGTAGACATGTAAATGCCGTATTCCAGATAGACTATAGAGCAGACATATGGAGAACTTCCAAAATACACATGGATGAAAAAAAGGTATTTTGTAGCAAAGCACGTAGATGCAGGCCACAAAGTTCCCCCAGGCTGCTGCTCGGCATAGAGGATTTCATTGATTCAGCAGCTGTACCTGCGAGAGGCTCCAGCAGAAGGAAATGTCTCACTGGTAAAGAGAAGGAGCACTTTCCAGCAGTGCCGAGAGAGGACCGCGAGACTGCTACGCCAGTCCAGCACATACTATCCTGACTTTGCTTCAAGACATATTCAGTGCCACTGATCACGTCATTCTGTCACCAAATTTACAAAATCTTAAAAAAGAAATAAGTAAAAACACTACACAAAACATTCAGTTATACTCTGATAAGGTTTGCGTTCTCTTAGGGGAGGTTATTTTCAAAGGGTCTAACAGAAAAAAAATCTAGTTCATAGCCACTGCTCCAAACCTGCTTCTGCTGCGGGAATAAAAGGTCTCTTGGTCTTCAGCAATATTTTCTAATGAAAAAATTTGCCCTTGTGAAAGAGGCAAAGCAAACACGGGGAAAGACATCTTTTCGAGTATTTTCCCAACAGCTCATATTTATAGTACAATGATGAGATAATTTACAGTGCTCTTTCTTTTAAATAAATGATCTTCTGAACGATCGTATGAAACAAGGTTAAGAATTTGAGATGGAAATATTAGGATTTTAATCTTAACGTCTAAATTGAGTGGCATTTGCTCGGACTGAGATAGGCCAGGGTGGAACTCATGGCAGTTTTTTTTAGGCTCGCTCTCTGATTTTTTTTCTCATTAAAGTCAAAATTATGTTAATGCTAATTAAAACGTAAATCTTCTCTTTTCTGGTCCCCATGGATCTTTTATTTGAGATTTTGTGACAGCACTGAATGGAGCAATGAAGAGCAATCTTTACTTTTGAAATAATTTTTAACTAGCCCTTGATATCCTTGAGGGAAAAGTGCCTTGCATGCTAAACACTTCTAGTTGTTCTTTAAATGCATTTACATTCCTTATTTTTATTTATTTTGACACTTGGCTCTTTCTATTTATCCAGTAAAACTTGTAGAAAGTAATGCAGCCCAAATTACTTAGCACAATATTTCTCTCTTCAGCTCGTATCCTTTTATTGGAAACAATGACAGTGCCTCACTAAGAGAAATGTAGCTCATGGTGCCAGGGTGTTGCTTAAGCTCAAGGATTGATTTCTGACCAAATATAAGGGTAGAGTGTCATTCTCTGCAGGGTGGGAATCCCTTCCTCTGTGGCATGGCCAGGCAGTCCCCCGGCTCCAGGTCCCCTGCTAGGTACGACTCCGGAGGAGGTGCAGATGTTTGTTGAATTCTTTTAACCACAACCGTTAGATGCTTCTTCATGGCAAGGTGACCGTGCGGGACATAAGCGTGGTGGCCCTTCCTCCTGGACCTCTTCCCACAGAGGCTGGGCAATGTTCTAGTTCTCCCTTCTCCTTCCTGATCATTTTCATATGCTGCCAGCTAGCACAAGCTGCACTCCTACCAAGCCTTCCAAAAAGATCTCATCGCTTTAAGTCTATTATTATGTTTATGTCTCTAAGGTTGTGGTACCTTTTTAAAAGCTCAGGAGCACAGGAGCTCTCTCCACCTCAGTTGTACTACTCTCCTCTTTAAGAAAACGAGGGGTGGATCCCGCCTCTTTCACGAATTAACGGCACTGCCCTACAGGAACATAACCTCGGCTGCCTTTTCAGATTTCCAAGTGAGTTTAATGGGATCCAGGGACTCTCAGGCAAAGAAGAGGAGACCACAGGATGTCTGGTTACGTTATGAAGTAGACCTAGTCTTAAAGAGGGGAGAGAAAGTTGACAGGCCATCTCCAAGAAGTTAACGCATGCTGCGTGGGTTGGTTATGCAGGGAGGAGAAGCTTAATGCTCTAGGTGGAAAATCTCAAGGGTTAAGAAATCTGAATTAAATTCAGATAAACTTTCAAAATACTTGATGCTCATGAGAACTACCCTGGGCCTCTAGATCTTTTCAGTTTAGGCTTTTATGAGTACCATTGGGTTTAGTTAAAATATGCAATTATTAAAAACAAAGTATGTAATAAATTAATTAGATTCACGGGGTCTCAGTTTGTCCAGAGACACATTTTTTGGATCCAATTCTAACAGGCCTTTGCCTGAGCCTCTGAGAGAGAATGGGGGAAACGTCCAAGGACATGTACTCGCCACAGGAGCCTTGCAGCGAGGCTGCCGCAAAAGCGCTTGGTGACAACGTTCGCCCAGAGGCTATCACCTAGGAATGGGGACGCGGTCGGGGCTCCCGCACGTCCTGCCACTCTGTGGGGCCCAGCCGCACAAAGTGGAAATCATCTGCCAGAAGATCCTGAGGGGACTACAGGAAGCCGCAATAAGGATGCATAAAAACACTGCTTTTCAGCAGTAAATGCATCCACCTGAGAGGTGTAACAACCTTCTCTCTGCATTGGCCAAAATATAGCTTTTAGAAAATATCTCTGCTCATCTCTGTGAGAACAATCAGCCACCTGCATGTGTTTTACAGCAATAAGGAAATAGCCTGATGCTACTGGCTGGATGCTCATCTCACACCCAGTACTGTAGGAGTTCATTTAAGCATCTCCTACCAAAAATACGTTGAAATGTTCAGTAAAATAGAATTGTAACAACAATACCTGAGAGAGAAGGGGGAGAACCAACAGGAGTTGAAGGATTTGATGAAAAGCTGTTGTTGGTGTGATCTGGAGAATAGATCTTTAAAAGATGATAAAGAATTAATCTAAAGCCATCACAAACTGATGCAGAAAGAAATATGGAATTCTTATGCATTCAGTTCATTTAAATGAAAGCAGGACAGGTTAAAAAGCCTCTTATTTAAATATTAATATTTTTATAAAGACAACACGGTATTAGATGTAGGAAGCTAGACAACAGAATCCTTTTAACTGAGACATCTCGATGGAAACAGACACTAGCCAATTAAGTGATGGTTTCGGATTGGCACACGGATATGCTACAGCACATAGACACATTTTTACTTTGTAGCCCGCTTTACGAATGAGCGTCATTGAACAAAGCCTTAGAGCGCTTCTCAAAACTGTTTTTTTGTTACGCTGAGATCCCTTAACGGCCAAAATAAAGCAAAGGGAACGGAGAACGTCACCCTGGCACAGCGGGTGGCTGGTGGCAGTGCACACCGACGATGTGCCTGCTCATGGGGCGAACAAGCCCAGCTGTGCCACGTAGATGGGCGACAAGCGACCCACCGTGCAACGCCAGCGCTGCGCGGCGCGTGCCGCGAGCCCGCGTCTCCGTCCATCGGCCGTGCTGTCTGTCAGGGCACCACTTAAAAGTGGATTCTGTACTGTATCAGTTATTTCAGGCAAACTATAGTCTTACTTTTCATCTTTTTTTAATGAAGCATCAGAAGAATATGCAAAAAAATTGACTCTCATGAGAACTCAATGGAACCCACTCTGCCCAGAAAATAACTATAGTGGTCCTTATTAAAAGCCAGTCTCTGCCAGCAATTACCTCAAGGATAGCTGAGATGCACAGTATTTCCCTCCACTGTAAGCTGGAAAACTGCTGTACCCCAGTTACCCAGGAAAGGTAAGAGATGGTAACTACTGACTTTTTAACAGCAACCACAATAACTGAATAGGTGGCAACTATCATGAAAAATATAACATCTGAAGGCAAAGGAAATTCAGAATGAATCCTGTTTGCAGATCGCTCAGCAGCACGAAAATAATCCTGCTGTTGATTTTGATTCAAACCTCCCTCATCTTAGTAAATGAAGTGTGTGAGAGACTGAAAGACATAGCTCATTGTCACTCAGTGAATGTGAACAGGCTAAGATTTCCATTCTTTTCCTTTCTACTCTGTCATAAAATTAAGTCTAAAACTCTTTAAAGTATCATTTTGCACTGATTGTTAAATATTTTTTATATTGGCAGTAACTCAAAACAGATGACCTCTGAGATCAGATCTCTCCTGTATGCTGCTCATCTTCTTAAATTCCAGACGTCCAATTCTGATTAAAGTTCACACTTTGAAAATGGAAAACGTGTATTCCAAAGTAAATATTTCCTTACAGAGGCAAGTGCTTTCCCCAGCGCATCACCAGTCTGCGAGCTGCCTGCTGCCCCACTTCCTCTGTTTGCTGAAAAACAAAAGACTGAATGTAAAAACAGACAGAAAGACATCATAGATTTCTTTTCCTGGTCCACTTACTCATAATTTAATTGCATTTTAATGCTAATTACATCAATTGAATCATTAATTACCATTAGTTTGCTTGCTAAGGTAGATATCAAACATACTCATGTTCCATTTTTGCAGATAAAATATAAACTTGACATCTTGCTTTTTAAAAATATATTGCATATTTGATAGTACTTGGCCATATGGCTTTATTTTTTCTAAATGAAAGGTTGCTAATTGTAGAAGATGCTCAAAGGTATGAAAAATATGCAAGTTCATAACTAGACAAGCCTGCTGTAATCTGAAGCCTGGTGTGCAGAAATGGTTGCCTTCCTTCATGCCTGACCCATGCTCATATTCGGTGCCAATCAAGGGTTGCTGTGTTTGTATTTTAAGATATTCTAACTTAACTCTTTAACGTTAAAGAGCTTTCTTCTTCAGAATCTCGAAGGCACTTTTGTTATAAGGGCAACATTTCACATTTAATATGTCAATAACTACTGGAGAGGAACATTCTAAAGGTGGCAAAAATGAATCCTCTAGAGTTGGGAATGACATAATTTAGTCTGCCTGTGGAGCTTGATTTCTTTTTGTTCTAGTGTCTGTATTATGAGCCAGTTGTTAATTACATGATGGCTTACTATTTTTCCAAGCAACCCTAGCCTCACTCACTGCAAAGCAAAGACAAAGGGCAATTAATAAGCAGCTACTCAGTATTTTCTTTCCTTCCCATTCACTCTGTGACCTTAGTCCCTTCTCTACTTTTCAAAATGCATTTTACAGACATTATCTATTTCCACATAGGCTTTCCAACGTATTCCTTCTGATTGTATTTAAACATTTTATGCATATTTAATTTAATGACTTTTCACCATCTCAGGTGACCGGATTGCACCTTTGATATGAGAAACTGAAGGAAAGAAAAATTAGAGTGAAACATTTCACCAGTTTCTCACCCTCAAGTAACAGGATTGCAACTTCTCCATTCATATGAGAAGCTGAAGGATAGAAAAATTAGGGTGAAACATTCCACCCATTTTATTTTTCCAGAATACTCAGCATCTATATATCCATTTATAAACTAAAAGCATAGCTTTGACTGACTGCTGTGACTGATCAATACTTCTGCTTTGGTCCCGAAGGACCGTAAGTCCGGCAACTAAAAAATGAGAAACAAACAGTAACTACCCATGAAAAGTTTGGATTAATATCTTATCTAGTATCATACAGGAATGCTATGGCTGAAGCAGGACCAGGAACTTGCACCTACGGTGGTTTCACCTGTTTCAATCATCGTTTTTCTCTCTTAAGCCCCTGCCCTGCTCCCTGCGCGCTTTCCACGCTCTGCAGCATAGGGTAAGAGGTCCTACTCGCACCTGACACCCCCAGAGCAAACCCACCCTCTGCTCTGAATGAGGAAAGGGCCTTGGGGAAAAGAACACGTGACCAAATTGTTAGAAGTCGTACCACGAAGCACAAACACAGCAGGAAACGTATGTCTACATGTGAGACGGGTGGGAAGTAACTAATGCTACCTTTTACATTTCTCATTTCATAACTTTTGAATGAGCTCCATCCTGCCAAAGGGCTAAATTTCTACCAGCAGCTTCGGCAGAGTCAAGTCAGGAGAACTTATGGAACGACATGGAACAGGGTTTTCCTTCTATTTCTCATTTACAACACGCATGTTATAAAATTTAAGAAATGGAAAAACTTTACATTTAACTTGGCTACATAAAATTCTGACCTTTGATCCCAAACTTTTCGACAAAAGTCGCATAGTGGAGTTTGCTCGCATCCTTGCTTGCTCCTATCTTTCCTTTCTTTCAGTTATACCTTTATTATTACTATTGTATGTTTGGAAATAAGCTTATATGTCAATGATAACGTTTATTTGTTAGCTTAGTTTGAAATTAGGTCTCCAAGATCTATTAAGCGTAGGATTTGCTACACTGAGCCACTGTGGAAAGCACAAAGTTATTACACCCCTGAACATTAACCAAGAAATGCAAAGGCAATGAAATAGAATATGTGGTGTCACTTAGAGATGCAACTTATCAGACTAATTTAATGTTGCAAGCTGAAGGTTTGTGACTTGAATAATATGAGTCAGACATCCAGAAATTGAGTTACTTAGTTCTAAAGTGAACTGTGAATCTAAATGTAAATCATGCGGGGTTGTTTTTTTCTTTTTCTAAGTGACTTTAACTACATTACTCTAAAATTAAGACCTACATTTGTCTGCCTGAAGACTGGGTTCTCATAAGGAGAGGAGCTATACCGGTCCTGCAGGAGAAGCAAACATAGGCACCACAGAGTCACACCGCATGTGCTGTTACAAGCCTCCGACAGCGCTTAGCTGGGCCACGTCTTATATTTGTTACTGCTAAGAACAAAGGAATTCTTCAGATACACTGAATATTAAACTTCTCATGAAAGACTTTGAAGACAAATTAATACAGTAGGCCTGGAAAACATACAAAGGAAAGGCACAAGGATGGGCAGAAGTATGAGAAGTTTCCTTTTGAGGAGAGGTGTTTCACTATGAAAGGGATGACGAGGAATACCTCGGGGGTTTATAGCAGCATGAGTAACCTGGGGAAGTCAAGCTGTGCATGATTATTCATGCTTCTCACCATATTAAAAAAAAAAAGGCATTTTTTCCACTTGGTATCCAGTCAAATGGGGAAACGCTCTACTTTAAGGTACGTGGAGACCAAATATACAAATAGAGAAAAAAACTGGAGAAATTCATGGGGAAAAATCCACCAGTGGCAGTTAAACATCAGCGTCCGGATGCAGCTTCAGGTCAGGATGGCTCTGAACTGTGACTGTCAGAGCCAGGAGGAAATGCCAGAGGATGGATGGCCGCGCACATGATTTCTTCCTAGATGCTTTGCAAACTGCCTGCTGCTGGCCACTGCTGACAGCAGAGCGCCGGCCCCCAGGAGCCAACACCATTTTTATCATTACGTCCCAAGAGGCGGCGGAGAAAACAGACAAACAAAGGTAACCAAGACACTTTCCACTTGAAAGATCAAGTCAAACGCAGCCAGACATGGATCTTGAGACAGGCTGCTAAAAGCGTTCATGTGTGGAGAATAACCAGGATATTTAAATATATCTAACTTCTACGTATGCTGTCATTTCTTACACAACTGATTGTTTTACATGTAAATTCTTCTTTGGTCCAACTACCATTCTGGTAATGTAAGGGGCACGACTGAAAGCTGCAGGTGCCTAGGAAAACCCCATATTTGCAGGAGGAAAAGAAAAATTTCGGCTTAAGAGGAGACGCAACAAGGACTGTCTACCGAAGGAGCCCAAAGAATTTGGAAGCAGCAGGACAAAACTAACTTGTCATCTTGGGACTACTTACACAGAGAATGGACCTCAAATGTAGGAAAAGATAACCCATGATATCACTACAGAAAAAGGTAACATACATTGCTGTTTTACACAGGGAATGACTATGGAATATTATCAACTGTTTCTATTTATATCTAACATTTGTTGGTCCTTCATTTTACTATTGGCTTCAGTGAAACACTATTTAAATACAACTAGTTATATACTGAAGGTCGAACAGACGTAGGCTTGTTCTGTAAAGCCTCACTGGCGTCCAGAATAGCACCCAGAATGGAAGAAAACTGATAGGAGAAATAAGAAAGGATATTTGGACTACGCTGTGAACTGAATCGTGAAGACAAATGTAGTTTCTCAAACCGTGTCCGTGCAGACTCGACTCTTAATGCACACGTCCCTCAAACTGTTCTGTGCGGTAGGCAGGGGACGCGCCACACGTGAAGAAGGATTGCAGAACAGACCAGCTGGCATCAGATCTGTCATCCTGCACCAGAGAGGGATACGAGGAAATCTGCGGACACTGCTCCAAACAGCAGCCCTATCAATCTTGTAGGCAGGGGCATTCACAAGGTAAGCTGTGCCGGGTGTGCAAAGCCCCAGCTGAATGAGCTGTGTAATAACTTAGTGAGTCAGCATGGTGAGGCCTCAGACAGTCTAAGACCTCTGCCTGTCACTTCTGGATAAAGATGGTCCTCCGATTTTTTTCCACAAAAATTTTGAATGCAGACTAGATACTGATCTTAAATAAATAAAAGGCTTTTTCCCATCCAAAATGCGCTCTTCCACTTCATTTTAGGCTTTTGGAAGAAAACCAGAAGATGTGCTGGTCAAGTAAGATGGATGACCTTCGGCAAATATTTAGTGCAGCTTAAATATAAGAACAAAAAATATTTTAAAAGAGTAACTTTTAAAAGCTAATAGTAAAAAGTTTTTCAAGTTCATTGGAACTAGGGACCATGATAGGGAGCTGGAAAAGACCTGCAGATGAGCAAGATGAAACATGACAATTCAAGGGAAAAAACGTCACAGAAGAAATGCTAAGCAGATCGTTTTCATCAGCCTTGTCCATGGGACAAGTGATATTTTACAAGGGATTAGTCGGGAAAATTGGCTCCAGCTGAAGTGTTAATGTAAAGGCTTTAAAATATATAAATAAAAAGAAAAAAAATAAAGAGCCAAATGATGCTTCTAAGGGTTCTCAAGAAACTCAAATACAAAATTGTCTAACTTCTAATCGCAGGCTGAAATCTATTGCTCAGTCCAACCTAGTACTGAAGTAAAGAAGGCAGAAAATATGACACCAATACTGGAAACAAGTTCTATGAGTTCAAAGAGCCAAACTTTAAATTCAGACTCTGTACTAGGAAAGATAACAAAGAACAACATGCACATGGATAAATACTTAGGACATCAATCAACAATGCTTTCTTGGAGGGCAGATGTGTCTTGCAAATCTAAAGTCCTTCCAAAGGACGATGAGCACGTGGATACAGGTGATCCAGTAAGTACAATGCACTTGCACTCCTCAGGAAGCTTTCAGCAAAGTCCCCTTGCAAAGGCTCTCAAAGAAACTAAATTGTCTTCAGATAACAGGGTAGGGAAGATAATCCTACAGATTAAAAAAATGATTAAGAAAGAGAAGAGAGTAGGAACTAACGGTTAGCTTTATAAAGGAGGAATATTACCAGCAAAACCCCAGTGCACAGCTCTGTACTGTTCAGCGTACTCAGGTATGGCCTGAAAAAAGTGACATATACTGAGGATGTTTCCTGAGAGGATAAAAATACATTCAGGATAATAAAATATAAAGTTACCTGTGAAGAGCAGCTCTTATAACACTAATTTGCTGGGCAATATGTGTCATACGCAGAGCAGTGTTGACAAATACATGGCAACAAGCATGGAGAAAACAAAGCCTTACACTATAAATATACATGGGTGGGGTCTCCGTTACCTAATAAGCACTCCAGAAAGAAATCCAGGAGCTACAGTGAATAATTCACTGAAAACATCAGCTTATTGTTAAGTAGCAGAGCCCTCCCCCCCGCCAAACCCCAAACAACTAGGAATTAGTGTAAAAAGAACAGAGACAAAACAAAACATTATGGTGCCATACGAATTTATGGCACATCTATATTTTGAACACAGCGCAAAGATCTGGTAAGTCCATCAAAAAAAGAGCATCAAGGTCTACAGAACAGAAAATGTGAAGAGAAGACAGAAAAATCAGAGCCTTGGGGTAGGCTCCGTCAGAGGAAGAACCAAATAAACAAGGGAAAGGGACAACTCCAGCAGGACATGGGCCCCGATGGGATGCACCCACGAGTGCTGAGGGAGCTGGCGGATGTTATCGCTAGGCCACTCTCCATCATCTTTGAAAGGTCATGGCAATCAGGAGAGGTGCCTGAGGACCGGAAGAAAGCCAATGTCACGCCAGTCTTCAAAAAGGGCAAGAAGGAGGAGCCAGGAAACTACAGGCCTGTCAGCCTCACCTCCATCCCGGGAAAGGTGATGGAACAGCTCCTCCTGAAGGTCATCACTAAGCATCTGGAGGACAAGAAGGTGATCAGGAGTGGTCAGCATGGATTCACCAAAGGGAAATCATGCTTGACCAATCTGAGAGCCTTCTATGACGGAATGACTGGCTGGGTAGATGAGGGCAGAGCAGTGGATGTTGTCTTTCTGGACTTCAGCAAGGCTTTTGACACTGTCTCCCATCACATCCTCCTAGGTAAGCTCAGGAAGTGTGGGCTAGATGAGTGGACGGTGAGGTGGCTTGAGAACTGGCTGGATGGCCGAGCTCAGAGGGTTGTGGTGAATGGCGCAGAGTCAAGTTGGAGGCCTGTGGCTAGTGGTGTCCCCCAGGGGTCAGTCCTGGGTCCAGTCTTGTTCAATGTAGTCATCAATGACCTGGAGGAAGGGACAGAGTGCACCCTCAGCAAGTTTGCTGATGATACTAAACTGGGGGGAGAGGCTAACACACCAGAAGACTGTGCTGCCATTCAGAGGGACCTGGACAGGCTGGAGAGGTGGGCGGAGAGGAACCTCAGGAAGTTCAACAGAGGCAAGTGCAAGGTCCTGCACCTAGGCAGGAATAATCCCATGCACCAGTACAGGCTGGGGACTGACCTGTTGGAAAGTAGCTCTGCCGAGAAGGACCTGGGAGTGCTGGTGGACAACAAGTTAAACATGAGCCAGCAGTGTGCCCCTGTGGCCAAGAAGGCCAATGGTCTCCTGGGGTGCATTAGGCAGAGTGTTGCCAGCAGGTGGAGGGAGGTGATCCTGCCCCTCTCCTCAGCCCTGGTGAGGCCTCCCCTGGAGTACTGTGTCCAGTTCTGGGCTCCCCAGTACAAGAGAGACATGGCACTGCTGGAGAGAGTCCAGCGGAGGGCTACCAAGATGATTAGAGGGCTGGAGCACCTCTCCTATGAAGAAAGACTGCAAGAGCTGGGCCTGTTCAGCCTGGAGAAGAGAAGATTGAGAGGCGATCTCATCAACGTGTACAAGTATCTGAAGGGGGAGTGTCAAGAGGATGAGGCCAGTCTCTTCTCCGTGGTGCCCAGCAACAGGACAAGAGGCAATGGGCAGAAACTGAACCACAGGAAGCTCCATCTGAACCTGAGGAAAAACTTCTTCGCTGTGAGGGTGACAGAGCATTGGAACAGGTTGCCCAGAGAGGTGGTGGAGTCTCCTTCGCTGGAGATATTCAAAAGCCGTCTGGATGTGATCCTGGGCAATATGCTCTAGGTGACCCTGCTTGAACAGGGAGGTTGCACTAGATGATCTCCAGAGGTCCCTTCCAACCTAAACGATTCTGTGATTCTGTGACATGCTACAAGCTCCAAAATCACAATTAACACAGAGGAGAGGCTATTTGCTGCTGCTCATGGCAGCACGAGAGTGAGCGAGGACCACGTAAGATCCTGGGAAAGCAGATTCAACAAGGGGCAGAAGGAGGTTCCTTGGCACGCGTGCCAAATTTAACTGCGCCAGGCAAGCGAGGAGCTCTTGGACCTGACCATGTGGCAGATGCTAAGGCTGAGGAAGCTGAAGTCCGTAAAGCTAAGTGACATGCACAGGCTGGGGCCCTGGCTGCTCGTGCTGGTTCCAGCACAAAAAGAGGGCACACCAAGTAAGCTGGGAAGAGCTAGGTTCAGAGCAGACACCAGCAGGCAATACTTGGCATTGGGTCGTTGACCTGTAGGATGCCTTTCCAAGCGATGCCACGGATGCTGCAAGTTTACACCGGTTCAAGGAGAGACTGGATCAGCTCATGGAGAAGAATGAGTTAAAGGTTCCCACATACTCAGACCCGTACCCAGCTGAGGCAGCTCCTGAGTGGGAAATGACTGGGAAAATACTATATATGCTTGCCCTGGTTTTATATTCCTTCCGAGGAAATCCTTACAGGCTGCTGGAGACAGGACCGTGGGGGAGACGAGCTTTTGGTCTTAACAAGGACAGATGTTTTTAAGTTCTTTGCAAAACATTCTGAACAACTTAGCGCAAGGAACGCTATGAAACCCACTCAAATTTGGAAGGGGACAGTTTATCCAAAACATTTCTGGACTGGGCTTAATTGAGTGAAGTAGTCAAATCCAGACTTCAAGAAAGGTTTCTATTAATTAATTAATGACGGACAAAGTTTTGAGGCAAGAACGAGGGAGCACTCAGTGAAACTTGCAGGACAACAAATTAAAATATATAAATAAAGTACGTATCTACGTATCAGGTAGCAGCAGGTCCAAAAAGGGATTAGACAAACTCATGGACAACAGGTCCATAAACAGACACTTGAAGAAGCAGGCAAGAATTTACCCTCTAACCTCACTAATAAAAAAATTCTGGATGCGAGGGCAGTACGAAGGGAGCAAACGACAGAAATGGCCAGGATGACGTTTTGACACTGTCAAAAGTAGAATGCTAGGCTAGACGGACCATCGATCTGATGCACTAAGGCATTTCTTACGTACTTATGGTAGCTCTTAATTTCCTCAAGTTGGTCGGAATATAGATTTTATCTATATACAACAACTACACGCATATAAGCATATAAGCCTAAATAACGATTTCCACGCTTTCAGAGAGCAAGTCTCCACTGATACAAGGCATCAGCAAATTTTGGTGGGACATAACAGACACTGAGAGCTTGGAAACAGGATTCCTCTGTTGTAAAATAGGACTTGAATGTGCATCGCAGGAGCTGTTACTTTCACTTTTGAGCTATTCCTCCACTCACAAAACTATTAACGTGCTGAAGACATCATGAAAGACTGTAACCTTGTAAAGGATCAATTCTAACTATGTTGAAGAGCATGTTTATTGTTATACTTAATCTCCTAAAACTTTCTCAGAGTGTTTCTGTGAAGAACAATTCTGCACTGGAAGGAAAACAGACAGAATGGTAAAGTATGTCCTTTTCACATCATACCGGTGGGACTGTTGATTGTAAATCTTAGATTATTGAATAAACTTCCAGGAATCTGTGTCTCAACCAGTATAATTATATCTAGCAAAGTATCTGGTGTAACTGATAGGTTGGAGCCATCTATTAGAGAATTCCAGACAGACTTTTTATAGTTTAAATGCTAGTACAAACTCATGCTGTTCTGATGGAATAGTGCTTTCTAGAACAGCAGACTGGAAATTATGTCTCTATGTAAAGAACAGTGGAAAAACTTGCACCATCTTGGTATTCATAGCTGGTGATCTTCCCAAATTATGAGGAACTGGCACTGCTGGATAAAAGTCATATTCTTCTTATGCTATGTGACAGTTCACCACCCTAGTGTAACTGGAAGCTTAACATTCTTGTAAAATGCACAGTGCAGTATTATGTGACTGCTATAATAATAAAATTACTGTAAAACTAGTGCCTCCAGGGGAAATGTACATAATATTTCTCCTGGAAAAGCTGCGTGTCACAACGCATCATCTCATACAAACAATAAGTCATTAGACGTGAAAGCAGCAAACAGGATTAATACATGTATCACACAGACATGATATAGTGTCTTTAGCATACGCTGCATGAATAGATCTCAATAACTGGCTGCTTAAACATTACATTGCTTCAGACCTTTGAAATCACAAAGCCAACACTCCGAGGAAGATTAACCACTGCTCCTTGTCAGTGCTGTCACATAGTCCATTGAAAGAACTTTCTCCCTACTGCTTTTCAAATCTGCACTGCCATTTAATCAATGCGACTCGCCTACCAAAGTCCTGCTCACTGCGCTTCACGCTCTCCTGCTGTCGCACCTACTCTCCTAGAGCCGGTCAGGCATTTCGCGGAAGTCGGAAGGTACGTCTCAGGACACACTTTGCTAGGCAGTCCCCCTGCTCCGCACGGCCGGGGTATGCTGGTGCACTTCCTGGAGCAACAGCTCCAGTCATGCAGCCTGGGACCTCGCCAGAGCCTACATCTGCTCACTTTTGGTCCCTGCTTACGCTCCTTTCTCTGGAAATCAGGGCACACGGAGAGAAGACAGCGTGTGCCTAGACTTCAAGGGAGGTTCATTGACTTAGGAGGAGATTAGGACTCACATCTAGGTCCAAGAAATACTTTTGCAGGCTTCGGTTTAGACATAGGCCAATGGCACTTCTTGTTGAATATTTACAGCTGTGCAAAGAATCTGCACATTTGTATTGTAGCTCTTTTGATTTTTATTCACACATTGGAATTTTCAGCAGATGAATCCAGATGCAAATCTATATGAATCTTTTACATGGAAAATTTAGACATTTTCATGGATGGCTCATTCAGGCATAGGGTCAGGAGAGTAGATTCAGACTCCTACCTGTTTATATCCCTCAGCAAAATGTTGCATCCCTAAACGCTATCTGTAATGCTTCTACATAACTGTTGCAAAAAACCAGATGAATTAAATTTGACTCTATTCGGCTCCTTTTGAGAGAGAGAGTGATTTTTGATGTCACGCACACAGGAAAAGTAATACATTGAAAAGGAAGAATTCTCAATGGAATGGCAAGATTGAGCACAGAAATACTATACTGTAATGGGATACTTTTTTCTCAGACAGTGATAAATTAAGAAGAGACTGTATTTAGTTTCTTCTTTGTTCAGAGACCTTGAAAAATATGATGCCCATGTGTTAATGTTTGAACCCACCCTCCATTCTTACTGCATTAGTCCTGCTCACAGTCATTCAATACAGAATCATGTGTGTAATCTGAAACATGTGTCAAATGATGTGTTCCCTATTTACCAATTATTTAATTAGCTTTATTTGTTCTTTGAGATACAGGCAAAGCAATATTTCTTTATTTCCTGTCTTTAAGTATGAACCGGTATTTGCCAAACAGTTGAGAAAGTATACAGATGTATGCTATTAATTTAGAAGAGCGCGTTAGAACAATATCAGTAACGTTAAAAAAAGAAGGCTCTCTTCTCGTTACAGAGACATGCTGCCATCCCCGGTTTCCCCCCCACGATGTGGAAATCAAGTTAAAAACTGAAGGGAATGGGTGTTGTGATACAGAAGTAAAGTATCACTTCACAAGGTGCTGTAGGCGATTAAATCACTGAAGACAATAAAATTAGACTTCAAAACTAGCAGGATTAGGCACTTAGTGGGTATAATATATTCCATACAAACTTTGAAACAAACCACTTTACTGAGTTGAATATTACATTTTTATATTAATTCTCAAAGAGAAGAAGCATTAAATGCTTAAGCAAGGAAGGCAAAGGTCAATTATAATATATTTATTTACATGAAATTTTTCACATCATCTTTCTACATCTACTGAACCGAAAATCTAGCCTTTCTCTATACTTCAATACACTAGGAAATAACTCTTCATCTTGACTTCAACTATTTGGTGTTAGGATTGAAACAGATGAGCTGGGAAGACGGTAACGAGAGCAAGGGGGGACCGCCGGGAGCCGGCGGGGAGGACTCACCCATTATACTGTCCGTGCCATTGGCTGGGGGTGTGCAAGAGGATGCGCTGTAATGATTCGTGCCACTGCGGTGGAAGGTGGACATCGGAGGAAGACTGGAATTGATGTCTGCTGAGGAGTGTGATGGGTAGCTCTGTGGCAAGAGGGATGAAAAAAACGGAAGCATCTTAAATGCCGAGAACATGCAAGACAGCAGGCTACTTGTATTGCTCCAGTCTCAAATACTGCCGTAATTCACCCAACAGAGAAAAGCAGAATGTTGTCGTGAGACAGAGGGACGAGCACATTTTTCTACTCAAATCTGACAGCTTCTTGAGGAGATACAACATGCACCTGTGGGTACTGAACATGCATAACATGTAGTGAACATGTATGAACATCTACAGTGGAAAGTTCGTAACTGATGGTGGTACGGCAGAAATAACAAGAAATTGTGATGTATCAAGCAAATCTCTGCGACAGGGACAGCTATTTGTTGGAGGAACAGTCTTCCAAGGGAAGTGGTAGAAACCCATACTGCTTTTGACATTTAAAACAAGACCTGACAAAGTACTGCAGAGCATGCTATAAGGAGACACGCTGGCACAAATGGGCACACCAGGTAATCTATTGGATCCATTTTTTTTCTCCTGTTGAGGTACCTCTATGCTATAGACAACCAAAAAAGGTGATGGATCAAGTTCTCTAAGCAAGTGCAAGACAAGTGTCTGGGTAACACATAGAAGACATTGATAGCTATACAGCTGGATTGACACAGACCTCCTTTACTGTGACACAATGTTGCTGCGGTTAAATTTTTGCTGAATTTACATAACTATAAACCTGGCTTCCATTAGTGCAGTTTGTCACTGTTAAATAGTCTTTTTTTAATCAGTGTAAGACACAGTGCGCAGACAAGTGCTAGAACATGCCCAGCTTTTATCTCCATCACAGCACTGTTCCCAAAAGGAAGGGGTCATGCAGAAGATCTCCCGGTTCTGGAGACTCTCATACAACGGCTCATTGGAAATAAAGGTAGCTGGATACCAATAACTGAACAGTATCTACTCCGGGATCAAGGCATTATAATGTTAGTGCAACGTTAGCTTTGCACCCTCTGTCTCCTTATGCGGTTCAAAGTAAGCTGGCTAAAAACCATTTTTTCTTCATTTCTATTATTTAATTACTTTTGCAGGATTTTTTTTTAGTTTAGTACCAAATTACAGGATATTTGAAAGTTACACCAAAAAATGTAAATATATAGCCAAATCCTACTTTTCTTACCCGTGGAAAAACCGCCATGAACTCTGACTAAAGTCTGAATAAAAATTTCAGGCTTTGACTCATTTATAAACCACTCTCGGACTTCAGCCCCAAATCCAATTGGCTGAAACTGCACAGATGAACAGAATGTGTCATATGACTGAGAAACAAGTAAACAACGATTGTTTCGGTCAAGAGTCTAAAAACAAGCAATTCCATCTCCCCTGCTAAACTGCTGTTCCATGACACATACTGAAGTGGTGTTTTGTGATTTTCTCATTTCTCAGGGGAAGAAATCCAAACACTATTGCCAAACATTTTAGGCAAAACATGGGATCTGAGAACTGTTCTTTGTATGCAAAGCATCTATTTAGAAAAGCACTAATAAGCAATGAGAAACTAAGAATAATAAACAACAGCTCTCTGCCTGCCCCAGCACCTCCACCTCACTGGGAAGTTAGGAACATGTGCCGGGACTGAACTGAAACCACTCCAGCTTTCCTCAACAGGCTTTTCTTACAGTAAAACTGCTGACCTCTCATCGATGCTCCAAGAGAAATTAGGCAAAGAGCACTTACAGAGTCCCTGTCTCCCTTCTGTCCCACTGCTACCTCAAATACAGAAGGCTCTGCTAGTACAAATATTTACAATAATTAATCAATATGAACTTCACAGGCACTGAGCACCTACAAGTCCCACTGGTGTCAATGTGAGATCTGAGGTCCCACCATCTCTGAAATTTCGAGCAAATAATTCCTACATAGAAGAAACATTCTGGAGAGTCTAGCCTGAATGTCCCAGCCCTCTTCACCTTGGGGAAATGTTTTAACTCTCCACGAAAACCATTATGCATTACAAGAAATCCAGACTCAAGGTACACGTAAAAGAAATGCAAACACGTTTTCAGACTTGCACAATGAAGGCACTCAGCTGTCTTAACTCCACCCTGAACTGATGCCATGCAAAAGCCTCCTAAATCTGATGAACTAGTATCAGTGTAGATACCAAATTAGATTAAATTGGGTTTTAAAGGTATGCTCAATTTTATAATATATGCTTGTCACTTCAGAGCAATGCTAAATTTGCTTAGTGCTCTAATTATGCCTTTTATAAAGACGTGATTAAGCAGTTTTTGAGGCAATTTCTTTTGCTTTTGACTTCCTATTAGTGTTACATAGCACTGTGTTAACCTCATTAAATTTGAGATTTGAAAAATTTGTTTTGCAAATAATTCTCAGTTTGCCAAACTGAGTTTAATTTGTCTAATTCCTAAAAGGAAGTTTCTTCTAAACTTCAAAGTAATAGACTCCTCCCTTAAAACCAGTACTTCTTGTTACTCTCCTTTTCAATGGTCTTCCAGAATGAAAAGGATAGGTACAAAATAGGAAAACAGTACTTGCAAAATTACATACATTTTCAGGAAAATGACTTCCGTTTTAGCAGTCTGTTCATCTCTTTACCAAAAAAAAAAAAACCAAACCAAAACAAATAACCCCCTCAAAAAAAAAAAAAGGATGAAATCCATTTTCTTACTACATAATCCATTCAGCCATGATATTAGAATATCCCCTAAGCTGTGCTCCAATCAGATTTAATTCCAATTTTATTCCATTCCAATACAATAGATGGAAGTGGGGCAGCAACTTACTTTTGTGAGACATCAGGATGTCCCAGAGAAAACAAAAAATCTCCCATTTTTAGAAGCAGAAAATTTATGCTAGAAACCTATAAACTCGGAGAAGCAAAGGCTATTGGCAATCATAAACCATAAATACTAATCAGCATGCATGTGTGCAGCTCATACGTAGGGTGATGGTCAGGTAATGAACACAAACAGCTGATCAACTCTGTTCTACTGAAACTTAATCTAAAAGAACAGTCTACGAAAGAACTCTTTTCTCCTCTTTTCACTTCCCAGTCACACTAGCAGAGGTTGTGAGATGTATAGAAGCAGCATAAAATACTTGGCAATCTGTATACGTTTAAACCAGCACAAGCAATTCTCTCCTGGGAGCTTTCAGTGCAAGCAAGTATTTACACAGGGCGGAACCTGTGAAAGGAAACTTGGTCGCTACCCTTCCAGTGGCGGACTTGGCTGCTCCCATTCCCGAGGGCTTCCCAAACTACTATACAGTTAAGTTTAAATGTTTACTTCTCTCACAAGAGACTGAATGTTTAAATACAATATTCAAAACAAAGTTTTCTGAGATCTCCCAAACTCGTTTTTGCAGAACATTAGGCACGTTGAGAACGTGCAGTGGGGCAGGGAGAACATTTTGGTGGTGTGACCTGAATACAGGTCAACGCCACGAGACATCCTGAGCATCTCCCGAAGGGCTCCTGCTGGTACACAACCCAGGCAGTTGCGCAGCTCTCTGCCCTTCACCCGCGCGACCCTCTTCCCCCTCGCGCACGTCGTACCAAGCGGTCATGGGGGTGCAGACTGCAGTAGCTACTGGACTGTGGAATATGAGACGAGTTGCCCAGCATCCCTCCGTAACCGGGCTGGTTCATCCCGCTGGAGGAGCTCCACGGGTCACTGCTGTGATGGCCATCTGCAACACAGAAAGAAAGCACAGCTTTCTGAAGCCTCTAAATCTTATATAACTGCTCGGTTTTGCCCTTCTGCAAACTCTGAAACAACCAGCCTAACAGGGCCGCGTGCACCCAGCGTCCGGCTGCATTTGTAATCGCTCGCAGTAAGAGACGGCAGCTGCGAAAGGAAGGCCGTACGTTGCCTTTCTGGCTCCTGAAGGCCACATAGCTTTAACACACAGACAAGCTCCTAATGAAAAAATGAAGCTGAGCTGAGCAGCAGCGTATAACAGCGTCATCCTGAAATGCATTATGTTTGCCACATAGCTTCTGCTTGAAAGCTTCCTGCAGCTTTATTCCTTCTGCTGTATCTTAAACTCAAGTATATAAACTGAGTTGTAACAAATTTCATCAGGGATAAAAGTCTGAGCTTTGAAATGAAATAAACTAAGTCTATTCATTAGAATTAGTCTGGGCTAATAAGCTCTGGACAATGCCTTAAGCTAGTTAATGATCTGATATGTCCCGAACTTTGAATTTTTCCACATCCAGAGAGTTTTTCTGAGGTTTTTTGGTTTTTTTTTTTTTGTTTGGATAGTGTTGGTTTTTGGTTGTCTGGGTTCTTACTTTTTTAAGGAAAAAAAAGGTAGCACCACTTGTATTGTGTCTTCTTTTAGGGATTTCACTGCTTCTGCTTCTAACATGCATGGCATCCGCCCTTCCACTGAATTCACTGCAAGGTGCGATTTGCACTAAAGATTACGAAACAAGGTTCCCCACATTTTACCAAGTGATAGAGCTAGCTGTACGTTTTGCATTTAACTAGATATTTTGAAATGGAGTCATAATAATCCAGTGAAAAATTCCAGTGGAAGAATGCCACCGTTTTAACATTAAAAAAAAAAAAAAAGATAACTTTTCCGTAACGATCAGCAGACCTCAAAGAGAGGCACATGGGCTGGAAAAGCTATCAGCTTTTGCAAACTACAAGAGTTGGTCTAATAAAAAATTATTGTGTCTCAGCTTCAACCCTGCCTTATTCATATCCTTCAGAAATCCTGGCAACAACGCGTCTAGCATAACCTTCCCATAGTTGTTTGAATAGTCATTTAATGAGATTTATGTCACCAATACAAATCTGTGAGAAGATAATATTTAAAAATACGGAACGCGTTGCAAAGTATAAATATTTAATATCATTAGAAACCTATCAATGTCTACCATTTATAATTCTACAGGAGTTTCGTAACAGTTTGCTCTTTAAGCGGTATTTATTTCCGTTTTAAGCCAAGAGCACCACTTTCTTTTGAGCTGCTGCCCATACTTCCCGGCTCAGGGAACCAGTCTAGATGTAGACTTCCGCACCAACGGAGGGGACAATATGGGTCAACGTTTCTACCGACCTCCTCGTCCATCCTGTCCCGTTTCCACCCACAACGACCCCGCAAGGTGGCAATAAGAACGGCGCCACGACCCATTCCTCCCGCGACCGCTTCCCAGCAGCCTGCCTCCCGCCTCTGCTTAAAAAAAGCGGATCAACTCGAAACCCAGACTGGAATATCCACAAATGAGAGCTGGGGCATGGCAGATCTCACGCTGGCCGGAGGCGGGCAGCCGAGCCGCTCGCTGGAGACCCACTGCCAGTGCCTGCGATTTTCGGTGCTTGGGACTCGAAGCGGCTGCTTCTTTGAGGGTAGGAATTGGAAAGTCGATATAGAGAGAACAAAATCTAATCCCTTGTCCTGCAGATACTTTCACCTGCTGAATCACATAGTTTTACTTATCCGTCTAAAGCTAAGTATATGTGTAAGTGTTTAAAAGCTAATTATTTTGCCCTAAATGTGGCAAAAGATGAGTAGCCTCATTCTAGGTGGATGTTTCCGAACTCTTGGAATTTTATTTACTAAGTTATATGGAATTTCATCTTACTTGCATGTAATCACTGCAAGAAATACAACACGGTAACAGTGAACACATAAAAACTACTAACCCCTTCTCAAACGTGAGCAACTGCGTTCTTAATTTTTACAAGGCTGCTGCAATTCCATATACAACATACAGACGTACTGGTAGCATTGTATACTTTAGCACAAAAACATTAGCATAAAAACAACGCTACACAAAGTACATACGTGAATTCGTGTGCATTTCCAATATGCATAATGTATGTGCGCACACACGCTGAAAAAACTGCTTCAAGTAACTCAGACGATAAGGACCTGGCAAGCTATTCATTATCCTGTTTCACTGCCGGATCAAAACAAGATGTTCAGAGACGTAATGATCAAATGAAAACTTACAGGTCTTCATTTTAATGGTAATCTTACAGACCGCAAGATGATATTCCTGTATGTCTCGACTACATATAAACCAAAATACAAACACAGAAAACGTATGCAAAATAGATTTCTTCTTGAAAGCAGCATCTTACCTTGCATGAAGAAGGAGCTAGGAAAAGTGCTGGCTGCTGGTTTTGAGGATGGATAACCTGGTGAATCCCTATTGTAGTCGGCAGTGCTTGCTGACGGGGCATAAACCTAAGGAAAAAAAGACTAATTTAGTATGCCTTTAGCAGGAAGCAGGAAAGAAATATTGAGTTTTTACCTCGCTCAGTATAAATCAGTTCGCAACACTACATAATTCTTCTCTCAGAATACAAAAACCTCAGTACATGTGTGACTAGAAAATAAATTTTAGGCTTCAAAAGAAACTCCAGTTTGCCATTTTCCAGCTTTAAACAAGGGTATCTGCAAGGTATTTGTCCAACTATATATTTCTGTAAATAAAATGAGCAAACAGATGTACATACGTTCTTCCTTGAGCGTTAGGGAGCCGAAAATAAACAAGAACTTGAAACAATACTTATTTTCTTACACGGCAGCATACAGGCTTCACACATTTCAGAACAAAAATGAAAGCACATCAAATACTTTATTTCCCCAGTGAAAAAATGAGATTTAGAAAGCAGCATTACCAAGAGCACTGAAAATCATAAACATATCTTGGGGTACTACATTCCCATGGTCCGAGCTCTTTCCCGAGAAGCCTGAAAGGACGATTAAAAACCTGGATCTACACGAGACCACCAACGCGGCGTGCGTACGCATCAGGGGAACAAGGCCGTCTTTCCTAGTACTTATTATATGTGCGTGTGCAATAAACTTAGTGCGTGTGCCAAAAAACTAATTTGCTTACATTTGTTTACTAATACCCCAGAGGTTTCTGTAACTCGCCTTTTACAAACTATCTATCTGGTGGATTTCTTGCTTGTGTTTAGTTCAACGGGGAAGAGCATTCAGTTTAAAAAAAGGAAAAAAAAAAAAGGAAAAAAAGGAAAAAAACCCGCCCGGGCTCAGAAGGCGTAGTTGAATTTCTTCCCTCTCTCTCTTCCCCTGAATTTTGTTCCTGCGGTGGAAGTCGCTCTCTCCAGATGGTCAGGAAGACCGAAGCACTGTCATCTCCTGATGAAAATGGATACCTTCCTGCCTCCATTTTGAAGGAGGCAGCAGATCACAGAGCTGGCAGGGAGCCGGCTCCGGCACGCACAGGTCACAGCGAAAAGCAGAGCGCGAGCCGCCAACGAGACGGGGCTGCGAGCAACGCCAGCGCGAAGCCCAGCGCCGGCCGGCCGCCTCGCGCCCTCGCGCCGGGGCCAGCGCGAGGACTTCTCTCCCCCCCCAAAAAAACAAGGAGCGGGCGAGAGGCCAAGGAAAACGCGGCATGGAGGAGAAGCCCCCCTTTTCCCTTCCCCCCCCCCACCCCGCTGCTGCAAACCAACGCAACGGGAGAGCCGGCGGCCGAGGGCGACGTCGGCCCGGGGCGCTCGGCCCCCCGGCGGCCAAGCGGGCCGAAAGCCCGGGGGCCGCCGCCGAGCTGGGGACGGCCTGAGCCCCCGCAGGCTGCCGCGTCCCTCCGAGGGCGGCGCGTTCAGGCGGAAAAGGGATAACGCGGCCGTGAGCGGGGCGGCCCCGCCGCCCACGCGGGCGCGAGGACGGACGGCGGGGGGCCTGGCGCTCGGTCCGCCCTCACGTGGACGCCGCACCTCCCCTCGCCTCTTAGCGTCTGAAGGGAACGAAGGGCTCCGATACGGCCGGCCGGCCCAGCGGACGCCAGCTGCGCGCTGTGGCAACCTGCCGTGTCACTTCTCCTAATGCTAGCTTCTTCGGCCTTACTGTTTCCACATCAGCTATCCCTTGAGGGTGCTGGAAGTCAGGCAGAAACGCAACCTGAGGGTTTCAACCTGCGAGGGGGGAAAACAAATCCCCCTCGACCCCAGGCCCTCCGCATCCCGCAAGCGCATCTCCTGCGCGTCAGCCAAGGGAAGGGGGGTCAGGGCGAGAGGCAACGGGGCAAGGGCCTTTCCAAACATCTCGACGGATGGAGGGATGGGGGAGACGTCGGCCAGCCCAGACCTCCCAGCTCTGGTCAACGGGAAGGCAGAGGAACCGAGGCAGGAGGACCCACCTCATCCTCCTTGCACACCCCTTCCCAACCCTTCCCGCTCTCCTGGCCAACGGCGGCTAGAGGCCTGGGAGCATTTTCTTACAAACGTTTAATGCGAGTTATCAGAGGATGACCATAAAGAAATCGCAGAGGTTTTCAGAAAAGACATCTGAATGTCAGACTTAATGCTAAAATAACTACCTTCAGATTAAAGATGGGCAGGGAAGAAAAAAACTAGGTCTGATGCTTCCACATACCTGCGGTATACTAATGCAGAAAGCCAACAGCCAGGTTAGAAAGAGGAAATAACATCAAAGGCAGTATACCATTGCTTTAATAAAACATGCAGCAGGCTTCTTGCAGTTTCAAAGCGGCGTGCGCGTCGATCGCGCAACAGATGTATTACGCTGACGCACCTCGAGGAGGTGTAACGCCTGGCTTTAAAAAACCAACTGCCTCGCGGTATTTAATTTACAGTAATTTCTCTATTCTGCTTTCTCACGACATTTTTAAGAGTCCCGGGCGCTTTGCTCTGCTCCAGGCGCCGGGTTTGGCCTCTGGGCTGTGCCTGCGGACAGGACCTTCCCCGTCGCCCACCGGCGCCCGCGCTAGCCCACGCCTGCCGTCAGCCCGACGACGCCACGCGCTGCCGCCGCACGCCGATGCCACTCGGCAGCGGCAACGAAGCCGCAGACTTTTTCAAGTAATCAGCAGGGCCCAGCAAGAGGCGTCGAGTCTCTTCATCACGTGCTCAGTTGCTCTTTTCTAAATAAAATCAACTGTTTCCCCCTACTTGCTGTTCTAGAGTCTACAAGGCAAGCGCAACAGATTTTTTTCTTTCCCCTCAGAAATCTGCATCGAAGTCAAAACTAAGTATTTTAGACACCTACAGCAAGATCACATGAACTTATAAGCGCACTTCCTTCTCACTCATTGGACAGGTATCACACGTAGCACCTTCACCGGCGGGGAGAAGTTTCCCACGGGATAGGCGAAAACACAAAGGACAACCTCACCAGCGAGACCACGATGCCAGCACGTCCAAACCGCTGCATGGTTAAGAGTCCTACCTGGGAAAAATTACATGGGTTCTTGTCTTAAAAGAGACGATGAAAAAGCCCCCTCCTGCATCCTCTGCGACCGCCTGCTACGCTGAGCTGCCTTTATGTACCGCCACTATTTTAGGATTCCCACCACCTTGTCTCCCCTTCCGGCGCGGTTCCTCTCCCCGTTTCCCTGGAAGGGTTTCGTTCCCTTCTTTCATCTCGCCGCCCGCCACCTCCCCGCGTGGGCTCTCTCCTCTCCTCCAGCACCGCGAGCTCTTCCCCGAGCAAGCCGCCGCCACATGCAACGTGCTGCCTCTAGACCTGGGCTCGGAAATCGGGAGGAACGGCACAAGAAAAGCAAAACAGAGCATGACTAAGGGCTGAAAGCAGACAGCTCACGAACCCTAAAGCACGCATCAGTCGGGCTCCAAGCAGGCTCGCGCGGAAGCGCCGAATATTCCCCGTTAACGATCTTTTTTTGGTTGTAACGTGGACTCTCACGGCTCGGCTGCGCAAAAGTCACAGCACCAATTCGGAGGTGGGCTGCACGCTGTGAAACGAAGCCAAGAGAGGGGCGGGCGGAGGAGAAGCACCTGACGAACCTGCCTGCCATCCCACAGCGCCTCGGCGCTTCGTGCCGAGCTTCCAAGAAAATCCCCTTGGTCTTTGCGGGCTGGCTTATCCGGGTGTACCATACCCCAGCTTACGCAGCACCTAGGAATATGGCCCAATATCTATGTTTACAGGAAGGATTTTATAAAAAAAATGACATAAATAGCCCTTTCCTCAGTATATTTATAAACACAGGAATGACATTTAGGGGTAGATCAAAACAAAGCGTCTCCTGTATACAAACTCGGAGCGCGGTCCAGCTTTCCTTCGCATGACGATACTTCTTTGCCTCAATCCTGCTTTTTCCTACATTCCTGCAGCCATTTCAGACATAACTCCAGCTAAACAAAAATTAGACCAGGAAAAGGCTCCCTCCCACCAGTGGCTATTCGGCTTTGCACATTTTTTCTGCAGTAACCACAGAGTGTGAGTGATAAAGGTAAAACAACTCTCCATCGGCACTGCAAAGCGACCAGTATATATTTTATGCTGCTTGTTGACTTGTCCACTAATTGATGAGTTCAGCTCACTACACTGTTTATTGTCAAACTAAATCATAAAACTGCAGGGTCAGATTCTTAAATGTGGGTGCCCGAGCGGCAACCACAAAAGCTCACAGGCGGAATCTCGTTTGTGCACAAAACCCGGCTGCTTTGGCTGATGGGTCTCTTTTGTCCCAAATTCCACAACAGTCGCAGCTCCGCTTTCCACAGCTCTGCTTTCTGAATGATTCAATAGGAAAACACTTCAAAAATAACCAAATTTCATACAGCCAGCAGTGAAATGGATTTAAGGGAAACCATATGCCAGTGTTTCTTCACATGTCGACGCTGAGGATTTTGCATTTCCTCGATATGTGCTTGTTTGGAATGACCAGGCACCCAACAGGTGTAAAAAGCCCAGGCATGTATCTACTTTCAGGTTTCACATACCAGCAGCTGTAATCAATCTTCAGTGTTAGCAACAGGAAACTTGCCAGGACAAGATTGCAATTAAATCTGGGTCAAACACGTTTGGTGATTTTTCACCGTTCTTAGCAGTTGTATAAAAACGATGAATGAAAACTTTGGCAAATGTTACCCTGGGCAGCTTCTGGATGTGCAAGTCAGTTTAGAAGTTGTGAAGTAAAGGAAGCAAAAACATCAAAAGGAGAAGAAGAGGGTAGACAGATTTCAGCGGTCATGAAGCGATGGAAAAGATAGCCAGAATAAATGCCAGCTTACAAACTGTCCTGGAACCGGCTGTAACTCTTCCTCACTAAAGACAGACGTTTATTTTTCCTGTTGGTTTTATAGCAAAATTCTCACAGAGCGAGAGCCACTGGATTCAAGCAAATTAACTCATTTTGCTGTGGCAGGCTCAGTCATAAGAATGAATTTAAAGAGTTGTAGGGTGTTTTTTTTTTTTTAATCCTGTATTTCCTTAAGAAAAGGAGTCTTTCCATATAAATATTCATTATTGTCAGGTTTTTATCACACTAAGATTCTCATGTTATCATGACATTAGTTAAGAGCAGGCCTGGAAATTCCTCTCATATCAAAACGTGCAGAAGTCTACAGATTTGTTTTCCCTTATACCATAGGGACGGTAGTATTTTCAGCAGGCAATAAACAGAGTAGAGGAGGTGATCAGCTGTATGGACATACAATATTCTAACTGGCCCGTGTCGTCTTGTCATTATTCCACAAAACAAATAATGTTAAAAAAAAAACCCAAGAAAGTATATTATTTATTCATATTGATAATGCATCCATCAATGTTTGCCAGATAACTTTACAAAGGAGTTGTGTCTACTGCTTAACTTAGACACTTAAGCTATCATGAATAAGCGCTGATAAAGAAAGACAACCCAATACCTTGACCCAGAATTGCGAAAGTAAAACAGGTTGAATTTATACCACTGGGAAAAATGGCAACATACCGTCTACAAACAGAAGAAACGGGGCAAGCTGCAGATGCGCACAGCCAACCTTCTGGTTTGACAGCAAATCTATCGTAGATTTAAAGATGTTAATGTTCTTAAAGAGACCCTGAATTTAGAAAGTGATTCTGACTCGTGCTGGGAAGTTTGGAGAGATGATGAATAACGATCTGGGGGAAAGGAGCCGTTCTGTAAGGTGACACGATGAAAAAATTATCGCATTGTTTCAGTTTTTGGGAGCCTGCCTGCAAGTTCCCAACACCTTGTCTTCCTTAAACTCCTCTGGAAAGCCCGCTAGGAACGCGCTTCCAGATCTCTCCGGTTTTCGCATGCAAGGGCTTCTGAGCCGGTTTCCAGCACTGCTGATCTAGCAGGAAGTAAGCACCGCGCGTGACGCGCCCGCAGCGCCCGAGGGCTCCCGCGCGAGGAGCGGGCTCCCGCCACGGGGGCCCCTCGCCGCCGCCGCCTCCTCCTCGGTGACAGCTGGCAGCAGGTGGCCAGAAACCCAGGCCGAGCAAAGGGACACCGGAGATTTTCTTCTCCCCTTCAATCTCGGCCCCGCGCTTCCAAATTCTCCCTCTCTCCCCTCCGCTCTTTGGGTTTCCTCCCAAATCAAAACACTCTGCAGTTTTTCCTGCGCTGGGAAAGGTCAGCTGGAAGGGAGGGCTCCTTCCCGCCGATGTTACGGCGGGTCAACAAGCCCCCCACCCGCCCTGCGCACCTAACGCCAAATCAAGAGGAATCCATCGCCTGGCGCGCGCGGCAGAAACACCGAGCGCGAGCCGTAACACACCGTAGTGATTTAGAGCAGTGTATTTCCGGAGACAGAGCAACCCACTTAAATAGGTACCCGATATAAGGAAACACTTGCGAAGAGAATAAACCCATCAATCAACAGCCTAGAGACTTCAAAATACATGGTGGAACGCCTTTAAAATTAAGATCTCAAAGAGAACATTTATTAAATTATAAAGTACATTACCAAATGGCAAAATGTAATGGCTATCAGAGCTGTCAGAAAGCATAAACCTGCTCATTGAAACAATCTGCTCCGCATTAGCAGATGTCAACTTCACACAGAAGGAAAAACTCTTCCAAGCGGATCCCTGATCAAGCAGCAAGCGCTCATCGCGGGAGGCGCTCTCTACCGCACCGGGTGCGGCTCCCTCCTTCCACTGACCTCCGACTTCACCCCAGGCAGTGATTTTAGACATTTTAGACTTTTTTTGGTCTTTTCACCCTAGTACGATACTCCTTCCTGGGTGCCCATGCATGGCGGAGGCCTTCCCATGCCGGCGAGTGCAGAGCCAGCTGTGCCACCACCCCCAAAGACAGGGACACAGCCCCTTGCACACCCTCCTTTCAGCTCCACCATCTCACCAGACTGACTCTGCCAGGCTAAGGATGGATTTCCCCAGTGTTTAGGTTCAAAAATATTGTATTTTAATACACGTTAGGAGCAGATCCCCCTCTCCCCCAGACCAACCTGCCCCAGGTCTCCAGCAGAAGAAGGGCACTTTTTAAATTGCCGGTCCCTAATTTAGGCCACATGTTGCTGCTGGTGCTTTGGAGCCGGAGGAAGAGGGAGCGGGTGGTGGGGGAGGAGGGCGATGATGAAAAGAGCAGCTCCACAAGTGAAGCACATTACCAGCCTGGAGTGGAGAGGGCCGGAAGGAAAACCCACCCACCTCACCCTGCGTTTATTCTATCAACCTGCAATTGCAGCAATCAAAACCAGATGTCGGCTCTTCCAGATCTTTCTCACAGGACAAACATGCAAAAGGCCTAGGGCCTGGCGTTGCCATCAAATAGTAATTGATACCATATGAGCCACAAAACAGAAAAGCACATGCAAACCAACCCCTCGCCCCGTGAGAGGTATGAAATTGCAGGTCCCGCTGAGCCGTTAAGTGCACGGTGCACCATGGAAAACAAGTGTACATAGCTACGGTAACCACCTGTAAGTCACTGCACCAGGAAGGGTTCACTGACAAAGGCAAAGCCCGAGGGGATAGCCGGGGTTAAAGGTTGTCCCGGGTTAATGAAAAAGGTTGTTTAGTGCTGCAGAAAATGAATGCAGGTGTGAGACTGATCACACACACCAAAAAAAAGAAACAAGAAAAGGAAAGGAAAGAAAAAACCCCCAGTGATTGTCTCCGCATCGCATTTTGCACCCCATTCTTTAGCTGACGCATGCTCTCCTGCGAGCACCCAACGTCGTCTACAGAAAGCACCCACTCTCCACGGCGGGCTTTACACCAGCTTTATTCCTGTGATTATCTACTCTCCTGCTGGCGACAATAATTAAAAAAAAAAAAAAAAACCATCAAGACCTCACCGAAGGGGACTCATTTTCTGTAACCTCACACCCTGAAATGTTTTTCAGTAAGGCTTCTGAGGCTGTGGTTTTTCGATGGATATGCATATTGGCATTACCCGAACAACTGCTCTTCTGGCAAGGACGTTTTGTGCGGGGCTGGCCCAGATATGCAAAATGTCTCAATTTCCTCTTGCTTCAGCAAAGCCACCGCTAGAGCAAGCTGCTGTATACGCATGGGGGGGTTCCTGGGTATCTTCCTTATTTGCACAAATGTGATCCAGTAGAAACTTGCAGAGACTGATGTAGATTCAAAAGCTACTACAAAGTGCCAGTTTTACAAACCACAGCTCGTTTTGAGGTGAAACATGGAAATCTGGACCAAACCACTCATTTGCTGTGCACCGTTGGTTCCAATTCCATCAGGAATCACCACTAATATAAAGAACTGCCTTACTCTAAACATACCCTAAACATTAGCACATTAGCTGTCTTTTTTTTTTTTCTCCTCTTTTTCTCTTATCCCACCCTATATGATCCTCTAAGTCTGCAGATCCTGTTCAGTTAAAATATTTTCCAGATGGGACTGCTGAATACTACATCTTGTGAACGCCCAAAGTTAAAAAAGGGTCAACTAAATTAAAGAAAAAAATTACAACATTATGTCATCCCTGTGCAGGAATACACATTCTAAAAAAGCAACAGTAACATAAATAGACCTGGAGATTTTCTGTTCAGACTCTGATTTCTCTCTGCCATTTGTCTTTATCAGGCAACTTTCCTGCATCACTACCAAAGCAGTATAAGAAGAAATACTGTCATCCTCGGTCATTACTGGGGAGGTTAGGAAAGTGCAGGTGAATCCTAACAACAGATCCTGCAGTTTCTTCCACTACTCCACAGTTTCTTAGCACTGACAGATCCATCATTTCCCTTGCCAATGCCCTTCTCTTTAACATGCCGTGGGTAGTTCTGGGATAGCAGACCAGAGTTCACCGAACAGTCCCGCCAAGACGCAGTTGTTTCCAATGGGTTTTAGGGAAAGAAAAGGAAGGGAGAGAAGACTGAGGAAAGGAGTGCAGAGAAAAGTAGGTGAAGAGATTGGGAGATGACCAAATACAGTAGGAGAAAGACCCAAGGACAAGGAACATAAAGATAAGAAAGCAAAGCAGAAAGAACAGAAGTGAGAGAAAAAAATCCATAGAGAGGAGAATTTAATAACCAAGTAGAAATGTGCCAAAATGATGGGTGCAGCAGAAAAACCTAAATATTTTTAGAAGTATATTACCAAAGGACAGAGCAGATTGCTCACCAGCAAAGAAATCAGACAAGACAGGTAGGATCAAAGAACAGCGTCAGATACAACAACTTCAGGACAGCGGGAGCTGAGACCACACTGCTTTGCTATTTGACTTTTTTTTTTTTTATTTTTAAGCTGTTATGGAGGAAGGTGTCCTTCAGCCACCAAGAGAGCAACCAAGCCTTTGCATGGAGCCCTCCAGAGAGATCCTTCCTCCAGGCTCCCTTGGGGAGCAATGGGAAAGACAAGGGACAAAATGGCAAAACAGAAGCTGCAGCAGGTTATTGACTACCGGAGACGCATCACACCAGCCCACCCAAGCCACGCTCACGTGAGATGAGGAGCTAAAATCTGCTCCCTTGACCTCAGCGTGCGCCAGGAGCAGCTCCCTCACCTCCAGGGCTCAGGGAGTGCAGCCCACACAAGGTAACAGGGGTTTGGCCAAGGAAAACCATTAAAAATCAGGTGTCTCTTCTGGCCACACTTTAGGTCCAGCATGCTCTAAAAGCATGCTTTTAGAGACATGAAGACTGCTGTCATTAACCCTGCAGGCATTTAGAGAGAACACACAGGGGAAGGATAGAAAGAAACACCAGAACAGAAGATAAAACAGAGAAACGAGAGTTTCTGTTAAGACACAAAAGAGAAAATAAGAGATTGTGGTCAATCACTGCAAGAGATACTAACTCCATGAAAGCTGACGAGGAGCTGGCTACTCACAAGTGAAGAGAAAGGCTTGATTAATTTACCTGATTTAGCAGCTTGCAACCCTCACGTTGGCTAGAATAGCCTACTTGGGCCAAGGTTCAGAAAAGGATCCGGAGGATGCTGAAGTTGACAAGCACAACAGGAGACGTGTCAAGAGAGGAAGGAGAAGAAAAAGAGCAAACTCTGGAGAGAGCAGGCAGGAAGAAACGACAAAGAATTGAGGGTCTTCAGGAGAGGAAAGATGTGACAAACTTAGGAAATTAAGCTGGCATCATGCACTTGCTGTGATTTCAAAAGTTGCAGATACTCAGCAAGTCAGAACCAGACCTCAAAAAAAGCAGTAAGGAGTGAGATAAGGAAAAAGAGTGGGAAAATAGATATAAAAGTGATGATGAAAAGAACAAAGGTGCCACTTGGCAGAGTTTCAGGGGTAGTCATCATATGTAAATTTTAATTCACATTTAATGTAAGATAGCATGTCTCCAAGCATCTTTTTTTTTTTTTTTTTAAATAAAGACGTTCCCAGAAAAGGCAGAGAAAAGGAAAAGGGCTATTTCATGCATTTTCCTTCTTTTCAGGATCTGCTTTGTAACTTTCCTTTTCTCCATTGCATTACTGAGAACCATTTTATGTTTTTTTATTTTCTATGCTCTGTTTACAAATACATGCAGAGACAGTGAATGTATCAGACATCTGCCCATATTTTTCCTCCCAAATTTCTCTGCAAGAAAAGAGCCTTAATCTTGCAATCTTTCAGTGGTTCTGGTCATTATCTACCTAGCACAGTGTGATCAAATAATTTAAAGCATATACAATCATTAATTAGATCTTATCTGTTTGCCTAAAGTCCCCAAACAAATTCCAGGCAGTCATGCTTTATATATATTCAGTGGTATATCCTCACAGCTTGTGTAAATCAGCACAGCTCCACTGCCGGCAGCAGGGCTGAGATGTTTATCAGTGGGGAAAGAGAGGACTAAACTCGGCATAGACTTAACTGGCTCAAGTTCACGTGGCTACATCAGGCAGCAGCAGAAAGCCTGTGCTGGCTTTCCGTAGGACCACGAGAGGTTGCAGGACCACGGCTGGTCCTGCAGGCTGCAGGACCACGAGAGGTTGCAGGACCACGGCTGGTCCTGCAGGCTGCAGGACCACGAGAGGTGCTCAGACTCATGTGCATCAGAGCAGGCACACGTGGGACTCGCCAACTCAAAGGGACCAATACTACACGCACGGGAGGCCTAGTGCCTAGGAACACCGATTTAAGATGAAGCCTGAAGGGACTGTCCCCAGGAAACCAGCCATAATGTGCACTATTAGCTGCCCAGTCTGCAGCCAGGTGGGCCCAGGCAGATCGCGGTGCCCGAGGTGCAGCGTCCTCGGCAGGTCTCCAGGTGGGAGGCAGGCGCCTTCCCCAGGGGTTGTCCACTGGGGTGGAAACGCAGGTTGCTGTGATGAACGGAAATGGGCCCAAACCAGATTACACATTCCTGCAGTCTGATTTTTTAGGAAGAAACGGATCTCGGTCCAAACTTGGTATCTCAGACTTGTCTCAAGTAACGAGCCATGAGTTGTAGCCTCTGCGGAAACGTCTTCACCTCTACGGGATGGCAGGGGAGTGGGGTGACAGCAGTTTCAGGTGCTGAGACACAATAAAAACAATGAGGAAGGAAAATGTTTGCTTTTTATGTCAGCGGAGATGTCAGTTCCCATTAATAAATCTATCTGCTAAATCTACTCTTATTCATGTGGGACATCACCAAGTTAAAGTAAAATAAATTATCTTTAATTAAATGGAATTGTCGTCTTCCTCCTGCTATCATCCCCAATTATTACCTCCTAATCAGCCCTTTTGGGAGAAGGCATGAGGGAAGGCTGAAAGGCACATTTACTATAAACAACTTCTCTCCCTGTCAAGAGATGGAAATTTTAGTTTAATTATTGTTTAGGACTAGGATTTTCACCCAGTTTTTTGATGAAAGGGGATTAAAAATTTAAAACGCCATCATTCACAGAAAGAAAGAAGCCTGCTGGCGTCATCACTGCGGCGCGGTTTCCTCTTAGTCCCTCCTACGATCAGAGGCCAGAGCAAGGCAGAAGCAGTTCGGGAACACGCAAGTCATTTGTTTGAACTTCTTTATTATCGTTTCCAGCGGGAGATTTACGTTGTCAAGCAAGGTGGACTCCCAAGCCGAGGTTACGCGTTGGAGCCCGCGTGCCCTCGTGGTGAGACCGGAGGAGCGGGAGCTACGGAAACCTCATACTACGTCCAAATTCACACATCCAAACCGCGCTCCGGCGCGGGCACCGGGAGTTTGGCCCATTTGAACCTCCGTGTCTTGGAGGAGGAACCGAGCTGGGGAAGGTGGAGGGAGGAGCGAGGAAAGGCGAATATCAAGATCGCGTGAATCCGCACAATGTAAACGCGAGCGCGGGAAGCTCAGCGTTTCGATCCGGGCTCACCTGACTCTGACTCAAAGCAGAACTTCGTCACGTGAACGCAGGCAGCCCGAAACGGAGGGGGGGGGAAAAAACCCACCACCGGACAACGCACCGAGCTGCAGCCAGCTGCACCGGGGAAGTTTGGTTTGCCAGGGTTTAGAAAGCGCTCCGAATGAAGGGCGCCCTCGGGGTCCTGAGTCTCAAACGGCGCGGGCGGGCGCTGCGACTCGAGAGAGATGCTCTGCAATTAACTCGTAAAACCCCGTCGCAGCCTGCCGCGACCCTAAGCCCGCGCGCGTCCCCGTCCCCAGCGCGACCGCGGAGAGAAAACTCCGGCCAGCCGCCGAAAGATTATTGAAACCCCCCAGTTTTCTTACAGTGCTTAGCTCTTAAATTAGATTAATTAGGTATTATAACAGTTATGAAGACCTCAGCTTAAATAGTTGCATTTACAAAAAATCTCAGTGTGAACGCCCGTATTTTGAAAATCTCAGCCTGCTTCATCTGTGCTACAAAGAGAATCCAGATGATCGAAAACCGAGCATCATTTTAGGACCTACTTTATTCCCCGTGAAGGCTGACGTCAAGCCCTACTCTCTTCTAGCTCAATTTGGCTTTTAGCAACAACTGGGCACTTTCATTTTTATCTTCAGTTCAAGCTCACTGCCGAAATGACTGAGCTGCTAAACTATCGGGCAAAGAGTCAAAATCCAACCCCACATCATTTTTAGAGGACGCCCTTTTGCAGCCATTTGACCCGTGCTCACCTGGAGCACAACTTGCACTCCTCGGGCGCCTTCTAAACGCCAATTACTAAAATAATATCGCAAGCAAAATCTCCAGCGATATATCAGATCATGTATTGAGTTATCACCGTTCAAAACTCCTTCCAGCTGCCGTTTTCTGATTACACTGAAGGCACCGCACTGTTTTAAAAGCCCATTCCCCCCTCGGACAGCTTTGGTTTTGCCTGCTTGTTGGCCCTCGGAGCCCTGAACAGGCGCTGAACAACTGCTGCCCAATTATGAAACAAGATATACTGCAGATAATACCGAAATTATTCACTAGAGAGAAAATATAGATTATGACGAGAAACGAAACAAGGAAGAGTGACTGTATTCTGATTAATTAATGCAACTTCAAAAAAAAAAAAAAAGCACTTTTCGGGGTGTAGCACTGTTTTCATTTAGCGCTGCTTTGAATTGCCGCCTACAGAAGTTAAAAAAAAAAAAAAAAGGAAAAGAAAGAAACCACAGCTATACAAGCCTGCTGACTTCTTATAAAAGAACCAGTTTTAAACTTGTTTACACTACTGATTCCAAATGAATTCAAGATGGTGGCTAGTTAAAGAAAGGGAGCCCATGCCAGGGATTTTGATCAAAGAACTTCAATTCAACAATGTTCAGTTTTAATTGACCGCTAATTAAGCTACATTAGTCAAAGAAAAGTCTATATCACTTCTGAGTAAGGAAGAAAAGAATTCATTTAACCCTGTACTCGTCCGCCCTTAGCCAGCTCACAGCAAAGCAGCTTCTCAAATAGCAGCCTTGGACGCGTTTCCAACATGAATATGCCAAAAAAACGTTAACAGAAAGCAAGCGACGGAGGAGGGCTAACTTCCCCGGCTTGCGTTCGCGTTGCCGTCGGGTGAAGCCGTCCCCCAGGTAGAGGCGTTGGCAGGCGGCGAGCAACGAGTCCCCCGGCGGGCAGGAGCCGGGAGAGGGGACACGCGGCGCTCCGACCAGCTAGGACCCCCAGAAGATCCCACCAGCAAGACGGGCCAAAACCCAGACGCGCATCGGCCGCCGGCAGCTAGGATTCAAGGCAAAGGGAGAGCTGCAACAAACCAGGGGGGCACCTGCAGGCACGTATATGTGTGTGTATGTGCATACATATACATACGTGTACATATAAAAGCAGTCTTGGCCACCTACAGACCGCTCCAGTTCTACAACAGGGTTCCACGTGGCCAGAGAAGTCTTGCTGACACGCACGTATGCCGTGGCCCTTCTTCGGTACTACAAAGCCGTTTATTCATGCGTGACTCTGGTTCGAGTACGCCCAAGGCGGCCCACGCCTTTGCCTACTGCAAATCTAGGCTCTGAACGCCATTAGGGAATACAATATTGTTTTTTCAGTGCAGCGTTTCTGTCTTTTAAAAGGCTGCAGGATCAGATAAACGGAAGGGACCAAACAGATGCCAGCGTTAAGTTGCTTGGAGCGCTAAGGTTAGAAACACTAAGAGATGGCATGAGGACAATAAAATTGGTTTTAAGAAATGCTACAAGTTCACACTATTCCTGTTTCGTAGTAAAAGAGAGAAGTTTGCACGACGCAATAAACAACACTGTAGCTTTACAGTTCCATAATGTCGCAGCACCCTTTGATGAGGGCTATACTTGTGGCCTTAACTCGCCTTATATTTTATCCTAATGATTTTTGGCAACAAACTACTGCATTTCATATAATAGAATTTAATGAGTACCATATCTTTTTTTAACATTCTGCCAAATGCTCATTAAAATGCACTTGTTTTTGCAATGCAATAGCTAGCTATATGAAACCAAAATATTAATGCAAATTGGCATTTCTAAGTTTAAAGCAGTATTTGCATAACAGGAACCAAACACGGTGCAAGCTGAAAGAGAGCACACAACACAAATGCCTCTTAACACCATAATTATTGCAAGGAAAAAAACGATGGTTTGCGCGCACCATCATGAGCCCAAGGATAAAGCATCTGCCAGTTTGCGACACTGTTATCTCCCGATGCCCAGTCTCACCAAGAAGAGCGTCTGAAAAGATTCTGCACTCACTGGAGCTGATAAACAAGATAGGTACAGAATGCAATTTAAAAAAGAAAAAAAATATATGAACACATTTATGCAAATACGACTTTACTCACTAAAAATTACAAGAGGCATTTGAATACACGGCTGCCAGTAGCAGTGAAAGATTAGCTTGTTAGCTGAGAGCCACAGGCCAAGCCAAAGGTATTCCTCTTCTAATAAAGCAGTCATTAGCTGTAGTAATCAGTATCTTGCAGTAAATACGGTTATGAACCAGACTTCATACTCTGACACAGCAATATTTCAAAAAACGTGTCTCCATCACAACTGGGAAAGGAGCTATTTAGAAAACCAATTACTCCCTACCTATTAGCAAACGGGCGTCATCAGGCTAAAGGACATCTCCGTTGCACAAACTAGCACTGAAATAAATCCTTAAAACTTTGCAAGTGAACACAAAGAAGAGCGGGCAAAGTCCACGGTCTGGATTTGCTCCAGCGCCACAATTGTTAATTCTAATTTTAAAAACAAAGCCGGGCAACGCCACGCTTACTTCTTCAGTGCTCTCAGCCAGAATAAAAGTCACTCGACGTAATTTCTCTCCGGGATAAATTACTTGTACTTGTCCCTTGTAAAAAGTTATCTATATGCTACTTATTACTGGAACGGCTTGTGTGTTTAGGAAAAAACGTGTGCCTGTCGCTCCAGGGCAGGGCTCCGCGCTTCAGCCTTGCCCCTGGGCTGGGTTGTCACCGGTACGAGGGACGCGAGCGGAGCTTTCCCTGGATCACGCCCCAAGGAACGGAGGCGGCCGGGCTGAGCCTGGGGAGCCGGCGTCTGCTGATACTGAGCTGAACGGCTCAGCTCCCGCTGACTTTGGTCAAACCGAACCCCGCGTCAGAGCCGAACTCGCTTGAGCGGAGAACGCCCTGCGCTCTCGGTCTCCCTGCATTAAGGTCTCCTATTAATCGCGTAAAGCATCACTGCACGCTATCACCTCCAGCGTTTTAGAAACGGTTCACGGTTACTTCTGAGGCTGACGGGATCGTTCTGACCGGCGAGGAAACCTAATCCCTAAACTTCGCCCTGACTCCGCAACAAGCCCTAAGGTAGGAGGTTTGAAGCCTTCTGGCCCTGCAGCGCTCTCGCCTGCGCCCGGCGAGCGGCAAGCGCGTCTCCATCTCGCTCTTCTTGCTTGCAGGTAGAAGTCCCGGGTTCTCCCCCAGCCGGTACTTTTAGCATGCACAGATTTCAGCACGTGAATATTGCCAATGAAGCCACCGCATATGCGCATGTGTTTACAAGCGTCTGGCCTGCGTGTTACTAAAGAGCTAAAAATAAATAAATAAATAAATAAGAAATCCCTTTTTCTGTAAGCGCTAGCTTGACAGAAGCGCACAACGCCTTACAGAACCGCACCGGCTGTGGCATCAGGCTGCACATCACATATGTTTTAAGAAGTCCACGTCCGTAGTCACACGCATAATATTTAAATATATATTAAAGGGCATTCAAAACCGTAAATGGCTGAGTCAGCAGCTCCACTGCCGCCATCCAGTCTTCTGCATGCCACACCACGAACTTCTCCAAAACGTTTCTCACCTGAGAGCAGCAGTTCTTTGAGAGCCACTATAATCTCTTGTTTCAACAAACCTTCAGACATCGCGCCCGTCGTCCTGACGCGCGCCCGCCCCCCCCCACGCGGCGCGCGGCCCCGGCACGGCACCGGGGAGCAGGCCCACCCTATTTGCCCCAAATTAAGGGGCTTGTCCTGCTCAACTACTAATGCGGCGTTCACCTCTGGAATCAAACGCAGGGCAGCTATACGACAGAAAAAGGATGGTTTAATTTGGCATGATTATATTACCGGATCTCACCCCCCCCCACCTCCTTTCTTTCCCTAGCATAGTAAAAGTTGCTATGAAAATTAGTTGGGGCTATAAATAAGACACTAAAGCAGTGAAAGCAAATGACCATCCTATGAGCTAATAGCATACCAAATTAAAGACCTCAGTCTAGATCTTTTGAAGATCTATAAACGCAAACCTCAAAATATTGGCAGATCCCTGCAGGCGAGCAGAGCAGCCCAACTTCTTTTGCATCCCGCCTCGCACAGATCTCGGTGTGTGGCTCAGCCTGGGAGAGGCATTATCAGGGACAGGCTCCTGCCAGGAGTGATCAGCACGTAGCTGTCTACGCACGTGTAATTTTATTTTCCCCTACAAGGTGCCCTCTCTTGGCTTCGGCAGCGTCGACAGCCCTCCGTCACCAAGACGGATGCGCGCTGGCACCGGCGCTCGGCGAGCCGCGGGGCAGACGCCGCTCCTGGGCGCGGGGACGCGGGCGGCGAGGCGGCCTCCGCCAGGTGCCCCAGCGGACGTCAGCCCCGGGGTTGGGATGCGGCGAGGGAAGACGAGGGCAGGGGGGGAAAAGAGTCGTAGGACTTGATGTCCATGCCTTCTTGTAGCCAACCGGAGGACTACCGACCTCACGGCCGCCCCTGCGTAGACACCTAGGGGTCATCCATCCTCCGACTCGGCGCCGGGGCGCCAGGCCGCGTTCGGACCGCCTTCGCCGCCCTTTGCCAGAAACCAGGGCGATGCAACACGTAGCTGCCCGCCGGAGGATGCGGCGGCTAAGCGGAGACCGGACGACTTCAAATCAAAGCGCTGCTTGAAGTAATTGGCCTCAAGAGCGTGGTGCTCTCAGGAACTCTTAAAAAACCAACGCGGGTTTAACTTTAAAACGGCTAACAGCCTTTTCTTTTTTTTTTCTTTTTTTTTAAAGTTTTTAACGCCAGGCGGGCCCCCTTTTTCAGGTGTGAATAGCGGGGCGGGGGGGAAATATCCGTTTTACCTCCCAGCAGCTGGACTCCAGGACTCCAGGAGGGCCGAGGGGCGCGCGGACGCGCCGCCAACCCAACGAGACGCGGGCACGGCGGAGGCGCGCGTCTCCTGCTCCCTGGCCAGCCGGCCGGCCGCCCCGCTCGCTCCCCGCAACGGTGCCACGCACAAGCTTCAAAACGGCCAGAAACACGCACCGCGTCCTAGCGAGGCAGCCCCGCCCCGAATCACCTCTTGTCGTAGCTGGAGGGGTTGGGTTTTTTGCCCCCGATCACGGAAATAGCATTACTGCTGAAAAAAGTCTTGCGGCACATAGCCAGCACAAATACGGGGTGTGCAATTCTCTAAGCACTCGGCGGCGCAGCTAGAGGGGACAAAGGAGAGATGCAGGATGCAGCAGCACGTGCTGGTAAGTCAACGGGGATTCAAACGCACCCGAACCCCCAAATCTGCCCTTGCCTGAGCGCCTGGTCCAGCTGCCGCTCCGCCGACACCGACGCTTTAATCATTTCTTCTGCGACTCTTCGATTCTACCTGTTTTTCACGGGAACGTCGGCACTTAGGGAAAGCTAACCGGAAGCGGGGCCTGAACAGGCTCACGTCTCCGAGAAGCAGCCCGGGTCGCCCGGGGGCAGCGCAGGGGATGGAAAACGCGCCGGGAGCCGTATGAAAGCAGCACCCGAGAGCAATTGCATTAAGGCAGCTTCAGTACTACCCAGCCGGGAGGCGCGCCTGGATCAACGTCCTCTGCTCATCGCAATAGAAATTCCTTGGAGGGGGAAAAAATAAATCCAGACTCTCGGTCAAGGGCGAGCGAAACGGGTATTGCCGCCATGCACCAAAGTGGCCCCTCGGCTCGCGCAGCGGGTACCTCTTCCCACCAGGGAGGCGCTGTCCTGCAACGCAACCCAACCCCAACCCCACCCCAACGCAACCCCAACCCAACGCAACCAATGCAATCCAACGCCAACCCAACCCAACCCCAACGCAACCAATGCAACCCAACCCCACCCCAACGCAACCCCAACCCAACGCAACCAATACAATCCAACGCCAACCCAACCCCACCCCAACGCAACCCCAACCCAACGCAAGCAATGCAGTCCAACGCCAACCCAACCCCACCCCAACCCAACCCCAACCCAACACAACCAATGCAATCCAACGCCAACCCAACCCCACCCCAACGCAACCCCAACCCAACGCAACCAATGCAGTCCAACGCCAACCCAACCCCACCCCAACCCAACCCCAACCCAACGCAACCAATGCAATCCAACGCCAACCCAACCCAACTCAACCCAACCCCAACGCAACCAATGCAATCCAATGCCAACCCAACCCAACCCCAACCCAACGCAACCAATACAATCCAACACCAACCCAACCCAACTCAACCCAATCCCAACGCCAACGCCAACCCCAACGCCAATCGTGCTGCCGGTGCCTTGGTGCGCCCCTCGGCCGCAGAGCGACCCGCTCGCTGCCGCTGCTCCACCAGCGCGCCTGAGCGACGCCGCTCGGGAGGGAAACGTCGCCGCCGTTTATATTTAAAAGCCGGTAAAATAATCAAAAACTTTTAAGTTCTGCACCCCCTTATTTTAATCATGTCAATACGCAGCTGAACGGGTTCAAACCTGCGGTGCTACATCAGTCTGGCTCGTTTTGCTCATTAAAAGCCATTGGGTTTATTAAAAATAATAATAATTATCATTATTATTAAAAATAATAATAAAAGACAAAGGGTAGCAGCAAGCCACCACGTAGGCCCAAGCGCAGGGTTCAGCAAGGCCGTCGCACCCGGAGAGACCCGTCCAGCGGCATCCGCCAGCTACGGACCCGCGCCTCTGCGCCCGGGCGCTCAGCACCGCCGACGGGCGAAGCCCCCCGCACGCCCACGGGCCGGCTGCTGCTCCTCCTGGAGCCCATTTTAAAACTCCCGCTGACTTGCGGGATGTAGCGCTGCAACCATAGTCTGCCTCCAAAAAAAAAGAAAAAAAAAAAGCTACAAAGGAAGAAGCAATATAATTGTAATAAAATATTTGAGGAAAACGAGACCTGTTCTGAATTACTGGGGGGAAAAGATTTTTCCAGCCAAAGCCCTCAGATGTTACTGACATCTTATGTCAGAGGAGGGGAAAAAAAAAGAGTTATAAGCTAAATATTTTGAAATACCTGTTAGATTTGAAAATGTATTCATCACATTAAATCCCGAGAGATTTATATAAAACTTTCTGACGAGCCTGAGGGTCTCCCTGCAGGAAAGGGGAACGCGCCACCGAACGAGGGATTATTTTTGCTGTTAATGATCTCAAACTATTAGTAACAGCATATATTTCGATTAACCTAGCAATAACAAATACAGACAGTTTTGACACCAGAATACTGGCTCCACATTAGGCAACGCTAATTACGTACAGCTTCTTGCTGCACGGCAGATCGCTGTCAGCAGACCGGCATGACGATCGCGATGAGCTGGGTATTGGCACCGAGATGTTAAAACACGGTTACGCAGTACTGCATTTCTGAAAGCCAGATTTCTAAACTCGCTTTTAGTAGCTCCTCGGTGGCCTCTCGGTTTGGAGGAACGACTACACCGTTGGGAGAGACGCCCGCAGCAGGACGACCCTGCAGCACCTTCCGCGCCTGAGGGACGGCCTGGAGAGCGAAGCAGCAAGCCAGCGACAGACAGCAGCACCGCAAGACCGCAACCAGGCAAAGCAAGAGGAGCACAGAAGTTCTCACCAGACCTCCTTTACCAAAATCTAGCTTTTTTTCTTTTTTTCTTTTTTGGGGGGGGGTTGGGGGGGGAAGCAGCAAGCAGTGGTACAAGGAAGGCCAATTCTGGGCAGGTCCCAGAGGACTTCACCGAGCGTGCAAGCAGGCGGATGAGCTGCACGGCGTCCTCGCCGTGGGGGTCCCACCGCGCAACCGGAACGGCTCCGCGCCCCCCGAGCGGCAGCGTTATCACAGGACCCGAGAGCCACCGGCCGACGCAGGCTAAAACATCCGCTTTTCCAAACCAGCTCCCTGCACGAAATAACCAAACCCCACGTCTCCCAAGTGCCACGGCAATTCTACAGTAAACCAAGTATAACGCAAACCAGATTTATACTGGGACAGGAAACAAACAATTCCCCTGCACGATTTCCTGTAGATCAATTGGAAAGGTATTTAAAGACTGCACCAGCTATTAGATCTTTTGTTAACCCCCCCCAGCCCTACCCGCAGAAAAGCGGTTCATAATACACGCTTATAAGATGTCAGCACCGTAACATAATTTTTCATGCCCACCATCAATCAATAACCAAATAAAATATAATTCTATTTATAGCTTCTTTTGGAGGAAAAGAAATGCCATACTAACGCTCAAGCTGGCACAGATGAAGAGGTGAAGTTCACTTCTGATCAGCACATGCAAAGTATATTTAAATCTAAGATTCAGCAGAGCATCCCATAAAAAACATTTTAATAGCTCTTTAAATATTGCAGCAAAATTTAGCTTTGCAAACGTAAGAGCACTTCAATTTCCATGAGGCACTACGGAAAGAAAGTGTTCGGACCCACCAGAGCAATTTTTCACCGAACAGCAAGGCACTACGACCTTTAAAGCCAGCGCTGCAGGAACGTCTGCAAAGTCAGAGACACGGAATAAACTCGTTCTCTCCGTCTTCCCTCCCTCCAGCACGTAAAACGTGGAAACACCGGCGATAACAACATTTATATACGCACTCATCATTCGCAGAATTTGTTATCAGTAGAGAGCTCGCAAAATTATATTAATTTATGACAGAAACATATAGCCCTTCCTTAAAAAACACAAGTTTTGAAAAGGTCTGCGAGTTATTTTGGCTTTTAATCACAATCCTGAAAATACTAAACACATTATTTTATATATATATATATATATATATACACATATATATATATATATATATATATAAAATAAATATACACACACATATTATATTATATACATACACACACGCATACACACATAAAATCACCATGCCCGAGGTACTTGTACGTACATGCAAACTGATGAAGGAGTTGTAAATTTACAGTCATTTTGTTACAAGATCTGTCCCTCTGCTTGGGAACTACTTTCAAGTACCATCTAACTTTTGCTAATTAATATATTTTCCTATGATCCTCTGGGCCAGCACTCCGATATTTCCAGCAAATTAAACGCTAACATTTCTTTAAACAAAGATGAATCGTAAATATCAAGCTGCACTGCTACAGTTTTATTCCAAAAGGGTGCGAATACAAAGGTCGCTAATTTAGATTGGGCGATTTCTTTCTCCCCATGTTCAAAAAGCAAACTTTTCCTGAAACGCTCCCAGAATGACACTCGTCTTATGCCATTCACAAGTTCTCACTTGTCATTATTAAGCGTGGTACATGGAATTATTACACTCTCTGGCCTAGACTATTAGCAGGAACGATACCATAGAGCATTCATCTTCATCTAAGAACTTTATGGAGTTGAAAAGCTTTATAATAAGAATAGCAGACAGAATGTAAACAGGAAAAACTCATTAGCATTTACTTTTTGTGATTTGATGACTTGACAAATAACTATTTCAAAACAACTAGTTTGAGAGATGGTTTGAAGCTTGTTAGTACAAAGCAAAAAGAGCAATTACAATAATTATAGGTTTCCCTATATGATTTAACACATGCGCGTGGCGGGAGCTGATGATGTGATCTTAAGACACCATTAAAAGAAAATTTTGCCACTTTTGTTTTCATTTTCATTTGCAATAATTTCTTCTTTATAGTTCCATGCATTGAAATATAGTGCATGTGCTCAAATAATACTTTATTAAAATCTCAGGGAGATAAAAGCGAAACTAAGCAATTCTGAAAATCGCATTTAGAAAGTAACACTACAGGCATCCCCTCTCAGGTAACGCGCGTCCCTCACAACATCACATATATCTTGTGTAACGTACAAGCAAGGGCTTAAGGGAAAAAAACAAAAAAGGCTCTGGATGTCTCGCTGCTTCCGATAGCAAAAACAAAGCGTTCCCGTTAATCACAGATAATTTTACACGTTTCTCATTCCCTTGCTGAAACTTCATTTCTATAATATTTTAGGGAAAAAATGCAAATCCAAAGCTCGACACTTATATCACGATCATCAGCGTAAACATCAGATACTAGGTTATGTTTACATTTTATTATTCGACACTGCCAGTTTTGCTCTTCGGAGTCTGTAAAACAAACATCCTGTATTTCCAGACACGTTGAAAGAAGAGGTTTCTTACCGACGGACATGAGAACACAGTGAAAGGCAAAAAGCGCTCGCCGTGGAGTGCGGTCTCCTAAACCGCCCCGGGAGCGAGAGAGAAAAAAAAAAAAAGCAAGTTGCAGAAAACGTGTCCTGCAAATCTTGCATTGACGGCAGCCTAATTCGGCTCTTTTCCCCCCCACCCCAAATAATTTTGGTGAGCCCTGCGCTCAGCTGTACGCCGCTTCCCACAGTAACTCAAATCCAGAGCGCTTTGGAAGGATTTTGCATTTTTCTCCTTTTGTTTATTCCCAAGGAAGACCTGCTTCCGCTGCCTGATCTCAGTTCAGAGAGTTCAGGCTGAATTTAAACAAGTAATTGACTTGTCACTGGGGAAGGGGGGGGGGGGAGGCATTTAGAAGTCCAAGGGAAAGCGGTGCCGCAGCCCGGCAGCCCCGCCGCTGCTGCGGGGCGCGAGCCCCGCGCCGGATGCACGGCGGAGGCGACCTCGGCGAGACGCCCGGCACCGCGTCGAGGGCCCGGCCACGCGGGAACCACGGCCGCAACGGCGCCGGCTGCCGCAAAGGGGAAAAAAAAAAAAAAAAAAACCCAAAATCTGCTTTGTCAAGTGTACGTAGAAATACTTTCTTCCCCCCGCACCCGGCTTCCCGGCCGGGGCCGCCGCAGCTCGCTCCCGGCGCGGGGGGACGGCGAGGAGCGCCGGGAAGGGCCCGGCACCGTCTGCCAAATTTGCCTCTTTGTGCTGCTGCGGTGCCAGGTTTGCTTTTAATGAGCCCCTCCTATAAACACACTTCCTGCGACCGGCTGGGGGGGGGGATAGCTCGATTTTTTTTTTTTTTAAAAAATGAATACCACCTTCTGCAAAAAAAAGGAAAAAAATTAAAAAAAAAAATTAAAAAAAGAAAACCCCACCCGAAAGGCCCGGCGGCTGAGTAGGGGGTTTATTAGCCGCGTGAAGTCGCATTCGGCGTTTTCCCGGGCGGGCGGCACGACGGCGGGAGCGCTGCCCAGGCAGCCTGGCGCGCGGCCCGCCGCGGCGACCCGCTCACTTCCCACATAGTCACCCCAACAGGTATCCAAGCCGGGGGGGGGGGAGAAGGAAAAAAAAAAAAAAACACCCCCACCCTACCAACCGCTCGGCCTCCCCCCCACCGCGAGACAAATCCGAAGAATAATTAAGTTGCCCTAAAGTGTCAAAAATTGTTTACTACAGTTCTCACGATAGGCAAGGGCTACGCCGCTCTGTTTCCTGTTTATAGTGCGCTGTCGCAAGGATTTTATTACTTACTGAGGATGAATAGCAGCATTTAGGAACTTTTTCTTTCAAAGCTGCTGCGTCTGGCAGGCCAGGCCATGCATGGGAATGTCAGGTAGGTGCTGCCCGTATCCTCAGCATCCCCGCAACGGGAGAACTGCTTCCCCCCAAATAATAATAATAATAATAAAAAAAAAGCCTGGCAGTAAACGTCTGAATTTTTATTTTTTTAATCATTTTAAGCGTCAACTCCTCCGCGAAGGCCGCCGGTTTCTCTCCCCGACCCGAGCGCCGCGCACCAGCACCGCGCGTTATCGGCGAAACGCTCAAAACAAAAGGCGAGCTGCCGCGCTCCCGGCCAGGAGCGCGCCTGCAACGGGCAAAACGGCAAGAAATCACCGCTCCTCAAACAGCTGCTCGCCCGCCGCACCGGCCTCTCCCCGTCCCCCCGCCGCTTGGCCCGGCGGGCGCGCTGCCCCCTTCGCTCGGCCCCCGCCGCTCCCCGAGCGGGCGAGTCGAAACAACGCAGAACCGGAGCGCTTTGCAAAAAAACAAAACAAAAAAACAACCCCAAAACCCCCCAAAACCCCCCAGCCCGGGTCTCGCGTGTGCGCGTCCCCGCTGCCCTCCCTTCCCAGCCTTTCCAAATTGTGTTTTCCTCCCCCTTCAGCAACAGTTCTCCTCACCTCGCCCTTCCCCCTCTCCTCCCCCCCCCCCAAAATATTTTAAAATATACTGAAATACTTTTCCTTCTCAAGACCCAGCCAGAGAGAGAGAGGGGAGGGGGGGGAAAAAAAATAAACCTCCAGATGGCAAGTATAAACCTTCTGCTGGGGTTATGCACAAAATACCAGACACGTTTTTTTTTTTTTTTCTTAAATAAAGCGTTTCTGTTAGAAAGGGGGGGAAAAAAGGGGGGGGGGATACGAGCCGCACAGCACAAATAAGTTACTACAATGTCTGCATGAATGGGGCTTTTTTTTTTTTTTTTGTAATTTTCCAGCATCTTGTGACTACTTTCTAGTTGGCGTCCGCAGCTCGGCGGCCGTCGGGCTGGGGGGGGGGCGCCGGGGACCCGGGACCCCCCGGCCCGGCCCGGCCCGACCCGCGGCGCCACCGCGCTCGCCCCCGGCTCCGGCCTCCGCGGCCGCCCCGCGCCCCCCCCCCCCGCCGCCGCTTTGGGGGTTTTCTTTTTCTTTTTTTTTTTTTTTTTTGCACTATTTTGACTTAATCCCAAACTTTTACGCTCTAATATACTTCCTAACACGCGGCGGGGGAGGGAGGGAGGAAAAAAAAAAAAAAAGTGGTGTGGGGGGGGGGGGAATTTAAAAAGAAAAACGAATTTTTTTTAAAAAGGGGGGGGGGGGAAAGAAGGAAAAAGAAAATAAAAATTAAAAAGAGAAAACGAAACCCCGACTTTTAATTCCAAGCGGGCGCGACAGCTCCCGGCTGGCCGGGCGCGGGGGCTTCGGGGAGCCGAGGACGCCGCAGGAGCGCGGAATCATTTCCAAAGCATTAAAGCCCCGCGAATGATGCTCATTCCTGCGACAATAAAACTTGTCAAAATTACACCTTTAATTACAGACGGAGCTTACCGCTTTGCCATTATAGTAGTACATCAAAGAGTTGCCGCCCATGCCGGGGATTGTGTATGCGCAGTACATGGTCCCGGAGCCTTTTTTCCCCTTCAGTCCCACTCTCACAACTTTTATTTCAAACTCGCTGTCCCTTTTTTTTCACAACAATTCCTGCAGTTGCATGTTCCCATATGGCCGGGCCAGGCGCGGTGAATATGCAAAGCAGGGCGAGACCATTCGCGGCGCGGGGGCGGAGGCTGCGCGCCCCCCCCCTCCCTCCTCTCCCTCCTCCACCCACCGCGCCCCGCGCACCGCCCCGCGCCCCGCGCCGCCTTCCTCCCCCCGCCGCCCCCCCCGCGGCCGCCCGCGGGCAGCGGAGCCGGACCCGGTCCCGAGCGGAATACAAATGCGCTTAATTGCCTCCCCCTCGCCCGCGCTCCCCCGCTTCCCTTTCCCCCCCCACCTCCAACCTCTCTCTCTCTCTCTTTTTTTTTTTTTTTGTTTTAATTTGATTAAAAAGCGAGTGGCAGGAAGGGAATCGTATGATGCACATCTAATAACTCCACCATCTGTCCCTGCTGCTGGCGCGCTCCCAGCATTGTGCGCAGCTGCCGGCGGCCCGCCCGCCCGCGCGCCGCGCAGCCCCGCGCAGCCCCGCGCAGCCCCGCGCAGCCCCGCGCTGACCCCGCGCAGCCCGGCCGCGCCGCGCCGCCGCCCCACGCTCCTTAACCCGCCCCCCCCGATTTTTTCCCCCCCCTTTTCTTTTTTTCCTTCTTTTCTTTTTTTCCTTCTTTTCCTTTTTTCCTTATTTTCCTTTTTCATTCTTTTCCTTTTTCATTCTTTTTTCCTTCTTTTTTCCCTTCTTTCCCTTTTCCCTTCTTTCCCTTTTCCCTTCTTTCCCTTTTTCCCCGTCTTTTTCTTTTTCCCTTCTTTTTTTCCTTTTTTTTCCCCTTCTTTTTTTCCCCCTTCTTTTTCTTTTTTTTTTTTCCTCCACCCCCCCTCCTTTTTTTTTTTTTTCTTTAAAAGGCTCTCCAAAGTGCGCTTCCCGGCAAATACTTCGCGGCGCTGGCGCCCTTCCCCCGCCGCCCGCCCCCGTCTCCCCGCTCTCATGCTGACAAATATTCGGCCGCGCTGAGCGGGCGCAGCTCCGCGCCAGGCAGCGCAGGGCAAAGCGGGGAGGGGGGAAAGGGGTGGGGGGGGGATAAGTGGGGGGGGGGTGGAGGGAGGAAGAGGGGAAAAAAAAAAAAAGAAACGTTGGGACTCACTTGAGCTTGCCAAATTCAGAGCATCACAGGAAAGGAGGGCCCCTGGGAATTGATCCCAAATGAAACTAAATCATTTGCATATGCCGAAGCAAATGCCATCCGAGCATACAGCGATTCTCTGGGCTCAACTTTAATAATTCAAAGCACCTATTTCCTTACTACTCGACGCGGTAACAAAACACATACAGTATTAATAAACGACAAAGAGATGGTGATGTCAGTCCTGAGCTGCAGTCTTGGGCGACGGCAAAGTTTTCTTTCAGACTTTCCGTACAGATCTATACGGCGAGTGCGCATATGTTAGGGGAAAAAAAAAAAGAGGAGGAAAGAATGAGCAGAGGTTTATCTAACTCACTTGTTCTGCATTTATTCGGGAGGTCCCCAGCGGTTTGGGTAAACAGTACTTGAATTATAATCACACATTTCATTCAAATTTCATGCTTTGAGGATTTTTTCCTCATTAGAACAGTTAGTTGTCAATCTGACAAGATCACATTTGTAACCTTTAAACCACCCTCAGTGTACGATACATAAGGCCAAAAATCCCAACCACTGCAGGTCAACGTGCAACAAAATGTTACACCTAAAAGGGAAAGAAAACACTCCTCCGAACGGGAGGTTTGTCTTGGAAGGGCGGACAATTTCCTGCTGGAGTAATTCTGCTTTATACAACTGATTTCCCACCAACGTGGATATTAACGCTTCAGAAGTAAAAATAATAAAGCGTTTTGATAGCCTAACAGGAAAACATAGTTACGGTATTTTGATTTGAATTTTTGTCTAGAAATAAAGGAAATTCTATGCTTTCAACCCGCAGAATACGGTATTTTCTTACTTTCTCTCTTAATAAAAGCGGTAGCTTCGCAGCTCCACGCAAAGTTATACAACTAGCGTTACATGTCGGTACAAACGGCATTAGGCTGGATGGACTTTCAAATCACAAAACTTACTCGGTTTCCCGCCGCTGAAACAATCCCCTGGCTCGAGGGGAGTAAGCGCCTTCTGGCCGGCCCCGGGGACTTCCAGCAACGTCCCATGCGGAGGTCTGCAGACCCCGCGAAGCCAGCGGGGACTCTCCCAACCGCCGCCACGATGCCACGAAAGCGCCCGCGGAGGACACCGGCCGGGAGGAGCCGGGAGCGGCGACGCGGGAGACCTCCCCTCCCGGCCCGTCGCTGCCGGCGTGCCGCCTTTCGGGGACTGCAAGCAGGTCCCGTGCCGGTCCTGTATAAGCCAGCGTGCGCTCCTTACTGGGCCCTATTTTACATGCAGAGGCTCGAGGCTGAGGATTTAAGCTTGTCTCTTCCCGTACCCAGAAGGGAACGCCGCCAAACGGCAGGCGACTTAACGCTATATAACGCTCACAGATACATAAAGTGCTCGCGCAACTTATTATTTCAAGGCTCTGTTGCGCGTCGTGCTTTCAGCATCTTCTCGGCCGCGGGGCGATCAGGTGTAATTTATCCTTGTGCTTACTGAATAAATACACGTTCCTGGCACACAGCGGTTGTGCGACAAGGTCAGGCCGAGATGTCACTCGTGCTCTTGCACAACCTCACTTGTAAGCAGAAGGCACCACGTTATTTGACCACGCTGTCACGCTCCCGTTTATTTTAGCGCTAAGTCCATCATGTAGCTCACGGTCTTTTTTTTCCGTTCGCCATTTCTCCCGTCCTGTGATCCCAGACAAGCCGCCCGGGCATGTCAAGACACACTGGGAAGGGGTAAGGGCAAACAGGTGGAGCTGCCCCGAAATAACCGCCGTTTCGCAACTTCTGTGACACAACGTCACCGCTTCGGTATACTTGCTTCCATCCTTCCCTCGCTCCTTTTTGCTCAGATCCCAGCACCAAATTCCAGAAGAGAGTGAGGAAACATTAGAGAAATCCAAGAATAAGAAAGAAAGGAAGAAATATAAGCTTCCCCAGCTCCCACGGGAGCCCGTCTCGCCTGACGCCCGGGAGGGACGGAAGGAAGGAAGGAAAGAAGCGGTTTTTGTCCCAGCAAACTTTTGGAGATGAAGGGCTTTGCGAGGCTCTCCCGCGCGCTGCCGCGCACCTCCTCGGTGCAGCGCTGCGATGGACGGCCACGGCCACGGCTGCTCACCACCCGGCCACCGGCACACGCGACGTCCCAGAAAAGGTCTTTCGGAAACCGGTAGCAAAAGGCCGTTGGAAGAGAGAACGTTCACCTGCGAACGCGGAAGGTGGGACCGAGGTCCTCAGAAACGCAGCCAAGAAAGGGCAACTCGCAGCTAGGCGACAAGCTTGCAGCAACAAATTGAAATCGATAGTGGTAAAATATCAAGTAAGATGACTAAAACAACCAGTATTCCTCCGAGTCTGGGTCACTTGGATAATCTCATCCTTCTTAGACAAATCCTTGACTGCAGTTATTAGAACGGGCCCTGAGGGCACGGAGAAGTGGCCCCGAAGCCCGCGATGTGACGCGCGAGGGAGAAAGGAATTTTACCAAAACGGCCTAACTCTCTTTTTGCCGAAGTTCAGCGATGAGGACCTCAATTCCAAGGGCAGGAGCAGGCAAGCCCCCACCTCATGCCCTGCCACTCGTTCCCACCCGGTTTCCCTCACATTTAAGGGAAACAAAATGAAGCAAAAGCTGACTCTTTTCCTCAAAGGCAGATCTATTTTATAAGAAGCCAAACCTGAGCTAAAGGTTTCTTAAAACCATCCCCTAAGTGACTGTACGTGTGACCGCACTGTAGCCAGCAGAGCTGTGAGCTGAGCGCAAGCACAGCCCGTGGCCGGGCTCTCGCAGCGCGGCAGCGTCTTCCTGCCCGCAGGACACACAAACAAAAGCACAGAAAGCTAATTTGGACGCTGAATACACAAAAGAACAAGTGGCACCATATTTACCTTATATAGACCTAAAAATGGGACGCAGTTTTCAGCAGCACACGCCATGGCCATTGTCTGGCCTGGGCTGTGGGGAATCCGCAATCAAGTTAGAGATGAACCTGCTGAACTAGATGCTGAGATTTGTAATTCGCTCTTTGTAACTCTTGGGTTACGCCTTGGTGTTTGCTGCTTTTGAACACTGGCAGGACTCTCTTCTCTCCCTAGGAAGAAGCTGATACTCAAGATATTTATGTACCATAGAATGAGTACACTATAAATGTCTAATTATACAGATGTAATATGAATGAATCAGGTCCTAAAAGCCACAACATGTAAAAAGCTACTTTAAAATAGCCAAATGTGCATACATCTGCTTTAGTGCTACCGACTATGTATTGACGGGATCCCTGATCAACCTAACAATCCCATGTCTTCCTTCCAGTCGTGTCTGCCCAGACTGAGAACCTCTCAGAGAGAGGACAAACTCCCTACCAGCCCTTGCAGCTGGCCGCACCTCCTTCAAGGCAGCAGCTATCGCTTGTATCTGCTGGGCCTCCGTGACAACACTGATACGGGAGTGCTTGGCAAGAATAACTCCTTGCCCGTGAGCCAGGTCATCACAGTAGTACCTAGACCTGGCCAGATTCTAAAATAATCGCAATAAAAACAATTTTGCGAACAGATTTCTAAATGAACACGGTCAGCTATGACATGCGGGTGTCGTTACGAGCGCTGATGCAACTCAATCCTCGCCGCGTACGGTTTTATGCATTTCAGATGCTGAAGGGTACATCCGCTCTATCCAAAGTAGTTTTGAAGCAAGTTGTCCTTTCAGCGGCCGCGCGGTTTGGGGACACAACCAGGCGCACCCGCGCTCCCCCGCGGCCAAACACCCCCGAGCCAGCCGAGCGGGTACCGCGGCCAGAGGGAGACCTCAGCCCCTTCACCGGGCAGGGCAGCTGGGCTTGGCTTGCCGGAATAAACCACAGGACGTCTTGGTAAGCACCCACCACGTTTAATCTGTAAAACGCTAAACTTTTCCTCTTTTGCCTGAAATGCTATGCAGACTGCATTTACTAGGTGGCACAGGAAGTTAGTAACATAATAAAACCCTAGATCAAAGCTAGTTATTTACAGCCAAACAGATTCAAATGTTTCCTTTACAGAGAAACCAGTTTTAACATATGCTCGGGCTGAGCACATCCCCTCAGACTCAAAGGCTGCCTGAGTACGAGCTGTCCCGAAACTGTTAGATGGAGGGGCCTCCCAAATCACTGCAGGGCCACTAACGACGGGTACTAACGAGATGTATTCTGCCAGCCTCTTCTTCCTCCTGGGAGAAAAAAAAACACCTCTGTCCTTCGACGTTATTCTGCCGCCTTCCATATAACATCTCACCAAAAAAAAAAAAAACCCAAAAACTGTAATCTATTTTAAACAAAACTGTATATCTAAAATATCCGTTTGCCACTAGGTCTATTTTTGACTACATTGCTTGTGAAAAGCCAAGAGAGAAACTTAAAACACATGGGGCCAGGATTTTTTGTTACACAGAGGCACTATTGCCAATTTTTACCATTTTATCTTGAGTATCACAGTATTCGGTGGGGTTTCTTTTCTGGAAAGTCAGAGCTTCTTTAGTCACTGATTACAGGATGATCTCAGATTTCATATTTTTAAAATAAGCTTCCAGCTCTGACAAATGTGGAGGAGAGCTGGGAAACAGGAACCCTGAGGCATGTAGCCCCAAAGGCTAATAAAAACAACCCAATCATCTGCATTATTTTTAAAGTCTCGTGATTTATTCTGTGGGTGGCAGGGCAGCTGACTCATGATATTCGAAGCCTTGAGGTTAGCGATACGGCTATGGCTTCCCCGCGCGGCTCCGGCAAGGCACGCCAGCCTTCGAAGGCCGGTGGAGCGGCGCGGGTCGGAAACGCGTCCCGCTGGCCGCGGCCGTTCAGGATCCGCCACGCCAACGAGCAGGAGAGCTGGTCCACGGTGACTTCTGACCTGCTCGGTGGACGTAGGCTCCTCAGGCAGGCGGGGGCACGACGGGAGGTTTGTATATGTAAAAGAATGCAATGATGTCCTCTGTCTCAGTCTGAGATTAAAGACCTGATATAGTTGTGAACCCCCTGCAGAAGCCCTTGGTGAAACATGGGAACGGAGCGAGGTTTTTCTGTCTCGCACTGCGCTGAGCAGTTCACCAACTGCACGTAGCAAGCAAACAAGCACTTTCAGATTATACAGGAAATCTTCGCCTTTGGAGCTAAAGTAGGCTCACTCTGCAGGGATCAGTGCTCTAGCTTCTGCTCGTATGCCATTGCTGAGAGCCTTCCACAGTTCCTCGGCCAGTTGTCCTCCGCGAGCAGTAGCTGCCGCTATGAAATAAACACATGCTTTTGAAGCAGAAAGCAATCAAGGAACCGGTCTTATGTCGAGTCTTTAGGAGAAAACATCATACGGTAATATAATTATTTTCATTAGTAACAATACATATTCTCCCAAGTGGGTTCAGGATTTTATAAAACGCTAAAAGGCCTGCTGGTCCTTATATACGCTACACAGCCGAGCAGCGTTTCCATGTTCAAAGCTATTAGTAGTAAAGGCAACTTCATATGTTGGACGAAGACTTTTTCAGAAACTATTTACGCTACAAAGTCACCACACAGCTCCCAAGCAGGATCGGGGAGCCACGTGCCCTGCAACACCAGCCCTTACAACAAGGTCTTCAGGAGCCAGAAGGCCACCTCCCGCCGCAGCAATTAGCAAGCGAAAACCGCCTGTCACCAGAGGTGACGCTGGAGATGGACATCTGCAGGCATCAGCCCTGCCGAAGGGCGGCCAGGCGGCCGCCTCGCCTCCTCCCACGGGCTTCGATGTCCACCGCGGGCGCCGGAGACGGAGGGCGCCGGGCTCACGCGGCCACCGCCGCCCCCGGAAGAGGGGACGCGCTTGTCCGGTTAGCGCGCGGTGCCGTTTGTAGACTGAGGCTGCCAGGCGCTAAGTCAGCGTCAATAGCATGGCAAGTCTGGTATTTCTCTAAGAAAAGTTTGAACATGGGCCAGTTAGGAAAAAAATGGAAAAAGTAAAAAAAAAAAAGTTATAGACAGCAAACTAGTGGATACAAGGCTAATTTTAAGAAACGAACCTGGATACGCTTGTAAACCACCCGCCGCAATTCGTCTACGCGGTACAACGGTCAGGGAGCCGGTGGCAGCGTTCAACAGCTTTTCTCGCTCCCCTGCTCTTTGCTAAACGCTCTGCAGGCCTGAGCACAGCGGTGGGACCCTGCAAACCGGCCCTCGCTGCCCTCCGCCGCCGGCACGGGACGCGCTGCTTCTGCCGCCGTCCCCGCTGCTGACTCGGGGAGGCCACGGGCACCAAGCAGGTGCTGCGATTACCAGGGTTAGAGAACAGGTTCTCCAGCCGCGGCTCCCCAAATAAATCCCTTGAGCAACTAACTTAGTCCACCTCTCCCGCAAGCGAAAAATAGTCATAAAAATGCCGGTCTGAGCATGGTCGTGGCGGTCCTCTTGGAAAACACGGTTGGGTCATGCTGCCGTCTCCCAGCAAGCTCCCATCCTTCACATAGGTTGATCCCTCAGCCTGGGAGGACCAAGGGCAAGGAGGTGAGCACAGTGAGCTTTTGGAAAAATTGGGCAACATCAGGTAACTTTCATGTGTCTGGCCCACCCGTGCGGTCCGCTCTGGACCGGGAACCGAGACGTCACCCGCAAAAAAAGGAAGGAGGTTTTCTGGGCCTGGTGCGAGGCTTTCTTGATGGATGCTGCTCAAACAAAGGAGAAAAGAGCTGGGAATAACAGGCATTTAAGGAACACAAAGCGTTGTCTGGCCAGAGATGGGCTTCACCGATGCCCGCGTGAAGCCCTGCTCGCTCTGCCTCCAGCTTGTGCTTCTGATTACCCCAGAGACGCAAAGACCGAATTAAAAGGCTTTTTTTAACATCTGAAGGACTTCTGCCACCACAGCTCCGGTTGGAAAATGGTCGCTAAGCTCAGGTGCAGATGTGGGCTACGCGGCCTGAAGAGGTCGGTCATTGCTTTTGGTCTACTGCTGCAGCTCCCTATTCCGAGGCCTGACGGTAACAGCGGGACAGGTATGTCCAAGCCGCTGATTTAAATTTATGTCTCCTCGCAGAAAAAGACAAAGACGCGACCTGATTTGTCAGCGATCACGTGACTCAATACACCAAAAAAAAGCAAAATGCTTTTCGTCATGCCGGCAGCGGGGCTGGCGCCGCGGGTGGAGGAAGCCGTGCCAGGGGTGGCCAGCGCGGCCGGGGCCACCTGAGCCGCTGACCGCTCATGCCGCCTCGCGAGCAATAAAACCCTTCTTCGGGGCAGGAAAGTTAGACTCCATCCACTTTCTTAGTTTATGAAGAGTATAACTAATATTTCATTTTGAAATGTAATGGAAAATTTGCTTCCTCTAGTATCCCACGCGCATTCCCATCACAGAATCACAGAAGGGTTGAGGTTGGAAGGGACCTCTGGAGATCACCTACTCCAACCCCCCTGCTCAAGCAGGGTCCTCTAGAGCACATTGCCCAGGATCGCGTCCAGGCGGCTTGTGAACATCTCCAGGGAAGGAGACTCCTCCACCTCTCTGGGCAACCTGGGCCAGTGCTCTGTCACCCTCACAGTCAAGAAGTTTCTCTTCATCTTCAGACAGAGCGTCCTGTGTTTCAGTTTCTGCCCGTTGCCTCTTGTCCTGTCACTGGGCACCACGGAGAAGATATTGTATCATCAGTTTTATCTCGCATGTTAAGAAAGATTGGAGATTACTCCAAGGTCCAAAATCTGCCTCCTCTCACAGAAAGTTTTACCTGATATTCAGCCTGCTTTTTGTTGGTTTGTTGGTTTGTTGGGTTTATTTGTGTCCCATTACTCCTAGTTACCCTTCCGACGGCACTGAGCCACGTCAGGTCTCTTCCTTTTTGCTGTTCACACCGAGCGGGCCTTTAGACCTTCGGCACGTCGCAAAACGCCTGCAGTCCGGCTGCCTCTCCAACGCCGCCGGCGCTGGAGCCTGAGCGGGGACAGGGAGAGACGCGACGGCCAGCCGGGCGCCGAAGGAGCCCGCCGGCGCTCTCGCAGCTCTGCCGGAGCAGCCTTCAAGCGCCAGCACGAAAAGCGCCAGAGGATCCTTACGAAGTCTCAGGCCGGTGCCCACCAGCTGGCCTCCACGCCGGCATTTTTGTGTCTTTGAGTCCCTTTTTTTTTCTCTCTTTGCGTTCCAACTTTTCCAGGAGCCTGGAGGAAGGGAACTGCCGGGTATCTACCCTTCCTTGGAGACCTCCTAACAAAAGATGTTCTCTGCAACATTATTGTCACTTTTCTCGTTAAACACGAAGAATTTAGCTTTCAGAACGAATTTTAACCGTGAAGACAATAAAACCTGGATTCTACAGTCACGTAAAAAGGGAGAGACAATCGTGCAGATCTGGCATCAAGGTAGCACGCATAACGACGACACCTTCCCCTTAACGCTGTCCTCTGCGAACGCAACGCTGCGCTCTGGGAGGTGCACAGCCGACAGGTGCCGTGCACGGCCGTGCCACGACGCGGACGTACAATGAAGTGGAGCAGGGATTTTGATGACTCTCTCAATAGGGGTGCAAGGGGCACTGATTAAGCAGCTCCTAAAATGGCCTGTTTCCGGTTGATGTCCACAGGATGTGCAGCAGAGAGCCTGCATCACACCTGAATTGGGTCCAGACATCTTATTTCAAGCTGCATCTGCTAACGGCAGGGTTGAGTTTACTGAGTTTGGCCTGGCCTTACAATTTTCTTGCTTTTGTAGATTTGTCCCTTAATGGTATTTGAGCGTTCTTTTGCGGTTTGATAGTGAATTGCACAGTGCAGGAGGGTAATTAGTGGTAAGTATTGAGCAGTTTATGCTCTTCTGTGATTAGAGAGTAGGTCTGTGAGGTCTTTGGGCACTAGTTCCACTACGTTTTATTTTTACTAAGTGAAATCCTTCAGGAGAAAGGGTGTTTGCACCTTTGACTTCATAGGGCTTTTCACAGTGAATACTGTGCTAACATATATCTTGCAAAGTCACTGGTTGGAATAAAGAGGTCAGGCTGCTGCATCTTCTGAAAAGAAGTCTATGATTTTGTGAGCAATTAGGGCTATACAGTGGTTTCACTGTGTTTTTCATATTATAACAAATATGCACATTATTTATTTATACGCACAACGCGTGCACACAAAACACGCGCGCGCACGCGCTGGAGAGCAAACCGCTCTTGGAAACGAGAGACAACGCACGCTTTCCCGCGAACTTTGCTGTTTCCCGCAAGCCTAGGTAACGCTCAACAGCGCTTCGGCAACTCTTAGGCATCCCAGCGCCACGTTCGAAGGCACGTTTTCATGCTCGAGCAGCTCGTAGGAGCCGCCGCCGCGTCGCGCAGAGCCCCCGGCAGCGCTGGCCTGAAGGGCTTTCCGCCGGCGCGGACGAAGACGGGGCGAACCGGGCACGGGAGCTCCGGCGCCGAGAGGTGAGGGGCCTCGCCGGAAAGCCCGGTGCCAGGCAGGCGGCCAGCTGGGGGAGCAAGGTCCGGCGGTCCCGGTTCGGTCTGCTGCCACGCCGCCGTGTTCCCACCGACCGCTCGGAAATGCCTTACCGCGCGTTAGCGCCAGCTTCCACCACGAAACACGGCGGTTTGGAAGTCCTACAAAAGCTGCTTTGGCTCGGAAAGCGGGGAACGTATAGCCAGAGGAGAAAGAAAATCAATGGCTTGCTGATAAATTCAGCGTAGCCAACCTTGGGATTTTATCAGGACTCCCCCAATATTTCTTTTTTTCCCCCCCCCGAAAGGCTCAGCTTTCACAAATCCTGCCATTACATGAGGATCTAGATTCCATTAAAAATGACGGGGTCAGGCCCTCCTGGGTGTGGACGGAAACCGGAGATGTGATCGGAGCACACCTAAAAGTTCAGGGGGGGGAAAAAAAAAAAAACAAGTGGCAAATATAAACCCGCCACGTTTAAACGTTTTCAAACGTCTTCTGAATTTTGTGAACTTGCGAGCGCGCCGGGACCCGGAGACAAGATTTTGTTTAGCATGCAGTTGGAGGGTGGCGATGCCAGGCAGGTGCTATCAAAGCCCGGTGGAGACGTGAGCTGCCAGTCCCCGTAAAACCCCTCTGCGCCCTGGGGGCTCGGCGCTGGACGGGGAGCTCGGCGCGGGGCTGGGGCTGACTTTCCCAGCCTCCCCCCTTGATTTTAGGCTGTGCTCAGGATTACTTTAGTGAGAGTTTTAGTATTTATTATTTTTGCACTTGGAACGCCCTTGCTTATTTACTGCAGCAGCCACAGCAGAGAAACCTTCAGCCATGCACTAAGTGCAGCTCGTTCCTTCAACCGCAATAATAAAACACAAAATGTACCTTGCATTGTAAAGTCTTTCTCAAAATCTCACACCCTAGGAAAATCAGAAGTGATGGCTAATGTTAGAGGCAAAACAGTTCAGGAACAGCCTCTCAAATAATACAAGTTTTACTAAAAATCCAGGCGCTACAGCCCAAAGACTGGCAATGAAGTGGTTAACAGACATATGCTGCATAATTAGGAGATGCATTAATGATTATGAATAGTAAATGACTTGGTGCAAGGAAAAAATCTAGTCAAAAGGGACATGCACCTATCTTACATGTTTATTAGAAACTGTATATAACTAGAGATTTCTGCTATTAAGAATCCTGCATTATTGGTGTAAATACTTCCAAGGGTACATCAAATTGTAATCTTTCATACGACATCCATCAAACCAGGCTGGAGATTTTGACAAACATTAAACACAGTAAGGAGGCAATTATGTATGCATGATTTAATCTGCAACTAATTAATATGCAAATTTATTCATATGTTAGTTACTAAATTAAAAATGCAAAGAAGCCCTTATGGTGATTCTCAAAATTTTGCACAAACAGAACATTTAAAATGTAAGAAAAACGAAGTTTTTTGGAAACCTGCTGCACACTTTAAATCTTGGGAAACCTGTTGCGCGGAGATGGTTCAAAAATATTTGCTTAAACGCCGCAGGATGATTAAAGGTGTGCTAATTTCCTGTCAGAGCGCGGGAGCCGAGAGGTTAAACACGAATCCCTGAAAAGTCTTAGGAGATGCGCACTAATTACCAAACAAACTGTATTCCAGACCTAACTCCCACAGCCCGCAAAAAACCATCCAGGCTCGTCACAACACTGGTCATCCTTGCGGCATTTTGCTCCGGCTGCGGGTCTATTTTAATACCGGCTAACGCGTCAACGGTCTCACTCGGCGCTCTGGCGGTCAGTGACCCAAAAGCCCACGCTCCTTCTTCACCTGAGCAGGTTGTAGGTTGCAGAAATACTCTGCAGGCACTGAAAATAAGAGGTGCGAGGGAACTAGCTGGCCGGAGGCAGGCAGCAACCGCCTTTAATTCTTGCCCCGATGCAAGAATCAGAGAAACCCAGGCAGCAGCCAAGAAGCAGGCACGTACGACGGCTCTTAGCGAACCGCCACAGCTCCGATGGGGAGCAGTCCCCGCTCTCCGAGTAGGTGAGTAAGGGACAGTCACTAAATACAGCTTATGACAGGGCCCTCTGCAATTTTTTAAGCCTCTGCTAAGGCGCTGGTTGGACAACGCGCCGGAGTTTCCTCTCGCCCGCGTTCCCAGGGAGAGCGCGGTTACATTACAGGCTCCGCACGCGGTACCGGCAGGCAGGAAAAAAAAAGGAATGAGTTTCGGGTCGAATACACAGGAAAGCAGGCAAAGTACTTCCAGGCTGTCTCCTGGGCCAGCGAGCTCCCGCTCCTCCCTTTTCACCTCCGCGCCACGGCGAGCGGCTGTGGTCGCGCGCGCTCGCCCCAGCGTTGCGCCTTGATGGGTGACGCCTGAGTTTTGTTTAGGCCGGACCCGAGCGCGAGGCTTTTTAAGAGCTTAAACGTACACATTTATGCATGCATTACACAGTGTTAAATCTAATTTGTTCTTTTTACTGTCACAGGAAGCACATGTTTAAAGCAATCTGTTTCCTCATATGAATGCTTTCCTGTCTGTTTGAAAAAAATTGCAACACACTTTACCCCAAGTAACCAAGAGGTGATCATAAATATCCCTAAATAGCATTAAACAGATATGAAAGACATTAACACTTCCAGAATGCCAAAGTAGTATTAAAAAAAAAAAAAAAAAAAAAACCTAACAGATGCTCCTAGGTCAAAAAGTGAAATGTGTGTTTCCTGAAAAAACACTCGCATCAGAATCATAAATGAACTGTGAGCGCAGAAACGAGGTGCTGCCGAGCACACTAGAGGAGCTTCTTGGTTGAGGGCTCTGGCACGCTCCCGCCGACGCGCCGCTGCAACGACAGAGCCAAAGAAGTCACCGCGGGGGGGGGGGGGGGGGGGTCCTGCTGAGGACCGCCGCCCGCGCCCACGAGGGAGGGTGCTCGCCCGGACGCCGGGTCGAATGGGGCGCGAGCCGCGAGATCTCGCCCCAAAACCCGCCAGCTACCTAAGCGCCGCTCGCTCGGGAGCTGCCGGCGGGACGGGACGGGAGGGGACGGGAGGTCGCTGCGGCCCCTCCGGCGACGCTCCCGGGGCGAGGGCGGGCGCAGCGCCTGAAACAAGTAGTCACCGGTGGCAAAGAGAGCAAATACGGACGCCTGCTTTACGCCTCTTCTTCTTCTTTTTTTTTTTGGTGTTTTTTTGGTGTTTAAAAGGCGACGGCATCCGAGCCTGCAGGCGCGTGCACCCCCCGAAACCGCCCATCGCGGCAGGTCGCGGGGAGCGCCGGGCCGCCCCGCCGAAATGAAACGACGACGGGAAAAACAACCGGCCATTGTGGGCCTGCGGCGCGCGGTGCCAAGAAGCTGTCACGGGAGCCTCGCTCCGCGTTTAGCGACGTTCAGCCTTACCGGCGCTCTGGAGGCTTTTTCTCCCCCCCCCCCCCCACCCCGGCCCCATATTTTTCTCCCGCTGATGCTTTTTTGCCCGCGCACCGCTTCGGCGTAAACGCAGCAACGCTTCCGAGCAAAAACTAGGCGCTCCTCCGACGACAAAAGGTGCAGAGACGCTGCTGAGAAAGGTGCCCGAGGCGGCAGCGTGCCCGCGTCCCCGCCAGGACCTCCAGCCCTCAGAGACCACTTCTTCGCCGCCGCATCGCTCTTCCTGCCCCGCCTCCAAGCAGCTCTAAAACGGAAGGGAAAATGCAAGGCAACGACATCGAGTAAATCCCCCGCCACGGAAACCATCCTTTCCTAAAACCACGTCTGGAAGCCCCGACACAAGATGTGACTGAGATGCTGAACCGCGCGGCATCAGGGATGGGAAGCCGCTGCGGCGCTTGTAATGAACACAGCCCACAGATAGCATTTAAAGGAAAGCCGCACAATCAAATTGCTGCCCAGGGAACGTATTTTTTAGCTTTAAATGCCTTCTACTAACGATTACCCCCAAGTTCGAATAGGAAAATTAAGTGCTGAGTTTTCACGCTTGTGAAACTTAGCTTAAATCCCAACTGGAAAAGAAAAAAGGTTTACAAATCGCTTAGCTGCACAAAGAAAGCGGGTGACGGCTGGACATGAAATTGCCATTTATTTTTGCCTTTCTTTACTGAGCAAAACGCATTTTCTCACCGCTCCGCACAGAAAACGAAAGCAAGAAGAAGTCCCGAGAGCCAGCGCCCCCAGCAGACGCTCGCAGGGCTGCATGGAGCCCTAGCTGCAAGTTCCCTTGCAAGCGGCAACTTCCCTACGTGCACGTCCACCACCGGCAAAAACGCAAATCCACTTTTATTTCGTTCTAACGGGAATCTTACGGCGTTTGTGTTCCGCGAACGCAAAGATACGGAGCCACGCAAAGCTTAGAACAAAAATACGGATCAAGAGCGGGGGGGGGGGGGGGGGGGGGAAGGAAAAATGAGACTTTGGGTTTGAACATGCACGTCACGTTCTCGCCCCGAAGAACGAACCCAAGCTCCCCCGGCGTAGGGCGCGCGGCCGGGCGCCCGACCGAGCTGCAGCAGGAGTCGCGGCCGCCCCGCACGCACCGCGGCGCTGAAGGAGCTGCTGCCTCCACAAGCGCTGCCGCCGCTCGCCGCCGCCTCTGCTCTTGCCCTTTTTGCAGGCAGGGCGCTTCGAAATCCTGGGCATTTGCGGGCCCGAAACCGCAGGGCCGGGGAGAAGCGCCTCGTGCACTACCTGCGTCACGCTGAAGAGGGAGTCTATGCTCAAGCTAAACCCAACAACAACAACAGCCAAAGCCCAGGAATCCACACCACCTCTGCTACACACTGCTAAGGGATGGCTCAAAACTATTCAGCACTGGATTTTTTGCAGTCAAAACCGGTTAAATACCTAGAACGGTAGGAACCTTGCACAAAAGTTTTAACTTCTAACATAGCGTAAGACCGAGGCATTAAAAAACACACAAATCAGACCATTCCTTTCCGACTGCTTTTTTCCTGAGACACCGGTGCAATTTATTTCAAAATGAAATCTAAGCCAGTTTTACCTGCATTTTTTCACTGCTTTTCACTCTATTTAAACCAACAGGAAGGCAGCATCTCGTCTGCAAAATGACTTCTTATTCCTCCGAGCCCAGTGGCCAACTCCAGGTACGGCTTTTAACAGAAGGCCTCTAACCGATCCCCGCGCTGGTTTACAGCCGATTTAATAACCCCCTCGGTTCAACTCCTTTTTGCTATGTGCTAAAGACACATTTCCAATTTAAGAAAAAAAAAGGGGGGGGGGCAAAAAGCAGAGCTTTGTTTCAACTGCTAGCAGCTCGGTGGAGTTTAAATAAGGTACAAATTTTAATACGGAAAGCCGGCAGACAGGACGGAGGCACGATGCACGGGGCTGGCAGGAGGCCTCCCTTTCAGAAAACTCCCGCGCCAGCTGGATGCTTTCGAAGGCTTAGGGGAAAAATCGTGAGGTCGTGGTTTTTGACACGGGGGTAGGAAGTCTGCAAAAAATCTGCCGAAGCAGCCCGAGCAGCGCCTCCTCGCCTCGCCTCAAGGCTTCCCCTGGGGAAATCCACGCAGAGCGGCAGCAGAACTCCAGGTGGCATTCCAGGAATATTTCTCTTTTCTCGATTTTTGGACTAAAGCAGGTGTTTCCTTAGGATGTACAGCTGAGTCATAGACTTCCTTATCTGTCTGGCTAGCAAGGTCAAAACTGTAACGCTTGTAAATACGCACAACAGCAAGTGCAAATAGATGTCTTTAATCTAAGAGGGGATACCTTAAATTAAGATGAAAGAGAGATGCTCTTGCCATTAAAACTGAAGCTCGGGAGATTTTGCCTGCTGATTCTGCAACAAAATCAATCAATTTTTCAGTTCCTCTTTTCTCTTTTAACGCAACGGAGATGACATTTGACTTCCCCCGTTCTTTATTCTGGCTGTCAAATCTTCACAAGAACTCTCTCTTATCATCGCCGTTTAAAATAATTTGCCTTGGTTGGCGCCTCGTCTCTGCCCTGGCCCAGTTCCTACCCCTGGATCTGATTTCTGCCCGGCGAGCCTACGTAGACCTCTTGTACAAACGGCAAGCTAAGTACCTGCCGTAGCCAGAGGTGAAGTCTGGGCACAGCAGGGACCGCAGCCCTGATTCAGGGCTCCTGGCCATCCTTCCACGCAGGAGGTCACCTCCTTCCCTAAGTGCTCCTCTACGTCAAGTTTCCAAGGAGATGGTTCAACCTGAGGAGTCATGACCTCCCCCTTTTTCTCCATCTTTAAGCTTTTTATTGATTGTAATGCTGCTAGTTCTCATGAGACTGAATTAACCTGGAACACCAGAAAGGTGACGCAGCGACTCCTGGCCGACTCCACATGGCTGTGCGTGTCGAGCAGCGACGAGGTGCCGCTCGCGCAGCCGGGGCTTTCGCAAGCCTCCCGTTTTGCTGCAGATGGTGGCGAGATCCGAAGCTGGGGGAGGCTCTTCCCCTCCTCAAGGAGAAGTGAAGGGGGCGACGGGGCGGTCCCCACCACGGCCACCCTCCCCTCTCGCTCTGTCTCTGGAAAACAGCCCGGCTTTTCCCTCTGCTGGACCAGAACGGGAGCTCAAATGTTTGCCAGCTGCCACCGTGCCTGGGAAGAGCTGCTTGGGTGCGCGGCAGAGGGACCGGGCACGCAGACAGGCGAACGCCGCGCCACGCGGGGGGAGTCCGGATGGGCTCTTCAGCTGCACTAGCCCTGGCTCATGAGCTAGATAGTCTAAGTCTAAAGGCGTCACTGAGCGCCGGGGACGTGCTGGGTACCCGGGGCCTAGGTGCTACGATGTGCTGGGCAGAGGAGAAGAGGTCCCCTCCGCAGGGATGCCGTCGTTCAGTCAACTCCTAGCAGAGCTGCCGGCGGCCAGGAGGCACGGCCAGAGAAATTCGGAGAAACCCGCACTTTTCAGTGCGGCTGTTACGTTATGCTCTCATTGTGAAATGAGAGTTGGGTCATCGTCTGCTCAGGGTTTAATACCGGCAGGGTGCAAGCTAGGGTAACTCCTACACCACCCTTCTGTCTCACTAGCTACTGACGGGATGCGTCATTAATATAATGCCAAAAAAAAAAAAAAAGAAAGGGCCCTAAAAGTGTCCAAAAATCAGCTCTGCGTTAGCTTTGCTGTGCACCAGTGGTGATGAAGTTACGACAGCAGAACCTGTGGTTCATGGCTATGACTTCACTGCAAAGCGTGCGGTTACATCCCTAAGCTCCTCAAAACGCTTTTTTGGCAAAGAAGGCAGGACCCGAAACCGTGGAAGCTCCTGACGCACCTCATCGCTAGCCCGTACGAAAAACGAGGAGCTCTTGCTCCCCCTGAAACGCGCTGGCTCGCGGAGAGCAGCATTTGCAGCGCTCTCTGAGGGTGGTCTACACGGAGAGAGCCTCGTTGGAGGCGATTCGCAACACGCCGAACGCTTTATTTATCCGCACGGTTTTACAATCCTGAACGCTCCTCTCCAGGGACAGAGCAGGACATGGGATTTCAGTATGGGTTACAACTCCTAAGTCTGTCATAAACAGGGATCAAGCAATTGCAACAACTCTGCGGAGCTAAGGGAGCAGGAGGCCCCAGAGCAATTGTAAAGGAAAAGAGTGCCCAGGTATGAAGAAAATTGAAAATGAATATATTGTACCATAATGACTGCATTTAATAACACTGTTTACTAGATTATAACCATACCAAAAGAAAGAGCACTGGTGATGGAGGAAATGCATGAGCGGAGCAATCTATTACGTTCATTCATGCTACAAGAAAGCTTGGCCACAGAGAAGAATAACTTAAGATGCAGAAAACCTACAGATGGACTTTGTTGGAAGCAGAAACCTACCTTAATTATGAGAAGCGAAAAGGCTGACTAGACCACGTCAGGGGTTCAATGGGAACGTTACAACTTCTGGTTCTCAGCTTCTCCTACTTCAGCCTCCACAGCCCCTCTTTCTATTACAGATGGAAATTAAAGCCCAGCATACCAGCTGCCTCCCTGGACGGACATACCTGAAAGCACGCTATCCGTTCAGTCCCAAGCAGAGCCAAAGGAGCGCTCGCACCATGCCCACAGACAACTGGCGTCACAAGCTTTCCACGAGCTCTTAATTTCTGAGTTAGCCTTCTGTCCTCAGGCTTGATGTCATCGCTTTTTATTACAGGGGCTACGCGAGGGCCTGGCCAGACCCTCGTTCCCTGCTGCAGGGCCACCCCGCTGCCACGGATTTACTTGAGGTCGGGTTCCTTGGACTCCCGTAAAGAGTCAACTCAGACATCACCGTTACAACCTAACCCCTTCCCTCTTTGCTCACGTTTCTCCCTCAGGCATTTTTCATTCCCTCTGTTTGAATGCCATTACGAGAAACCTCCATCCACATTCCTCGTTAAAGCCTACCTGCCTCACAGACATTTTCAGCAATACTTTCTCCTATCGTGCTCGCAAGGCTAAAAGATCAGCCTTTCTGCTGACACCTTCCATGCCGCAACTCTTCTGTTTGTGATCCAGTTTGGACTTTTCTTTTTTTTTTTTTTTGGCAGCAGAGACTTCTTCAAAAAGTGCAAAGGCTACGCAATGCTCTCTCAAGTACAAATGATAAAATTATTATAACGGAAAACATCCCTTTCCAACGGAGGACCGCTCCAAATGGACTCGCTCTAAGAGGCGAGTTAGAAAATGGCTTTTACTCTATGAATGAAATCAAAGCACTCAACCCGCAAGACGCGGGCCCACGGTGACGTGCCCTGGCTATCCATCTTGCTTTCACGGGCCAACAGGAGGGGTGGGAATAAGAAAACGAACCAGGGCTCTGCTTGGAGCTCCCCCCTGCCAGGGAGCCATATGGCTGACTTCATCCCCTTCAGCCACAGCTACGGAGAAGATAGTGTGGTCCAGGGCACTTGGCTCGTGACTTTTAGTGGTCAAGATAAGTAGAAAATGTCAGATCACTTCACAAACACTTAATGTAAAAAGGTCAGATGCGATTAAACTATCAGCAGCCAAAATGGATGAAAGCTTCAGGTCAAAGATTAAAACAACAGCAAAACCTTAGTATAAAATTCAAGTTAAGTAGATAATCATACAGAAGAGTCAGGAGCCATCTGGATTGCAAGATGCTAGGTAGCAACAGCAGTTGACACTTGTAAAGAATATTCCACCAAATGACTGCAAAGCCTCTCATAAAAGTAGCTGTTACAGTTATTTGATAAAGGTAGTTGCTGCCTGCGGGTCCAAACGAAGACCAAGGGCCCTCACGTTTGGTGCTAAATAAACATGCAGGCCCAACCGCGTCCGTCTGTCCCAACAGCATCATTACGGCACCTACACGAAGCTCTCCCCCGGGCGCAGGGAGGGACGCAACCAAGGATCCACAAAGCCATGCGGGTCCTCAGCCAGCAGGGACAGAGCAGCCTCCTGCTTGCCGCTGGGGCCATGCCCACCGCTCGGCTCAGCCCAACGCGCCCCGCGCCGCTCTCCGAGCCGGCTCCCGGCTGGACCGAAAGCCACGGGGTGGAAACGCTCCAGGTGGGACACCTCGGCCCGAAGAGCCTACGGCTCAGCGGGGGAAGAACCACCGGCACGTTGCCTGGTTTCAAGGACAGGAGATACCACCAGCGCGAAGCGGGACGGAGGGGGCCGGGCAAAGCCAACGCCAGGAAAGCCAGCTCGAGCTGCTGGCGCGAGGTCCAGCCGCTGGAGCTGCCCGCGCTCGGCGCGTCCCGTGGCCGGCCGGCCGGCCCCCCTCGCCCGCTTTCAGGACCTTCTCGACTCGGGATTCAGTTCCAGTCGTCCTTATTTTTTTTAAGCGCTGATTATTTCCGTAGTTTAATTTACTTTGTTTTCAAAACTCGTAGCCGTTTCTTATAATAAAGGGGAGCTGATATAACATATTTATTACCATTTATCATGGAAATTTTTATAAGACTACTTATGAATTAATCAACAATAACTGCTTTCACAAAAGCGGCTGCATTAATCTCCATATCCACTGCATAAATCATATTGAGAACCAGTTAATATACATATTTTAAGGGAAATACAGCAATATTTCCACCCTATCAGCCAAGTACATTATAATCTAGTTAGTCAGTTCATAAATGTATATACTTCATTCAGCGTAATAAATCCTGGTAGTTCAGTGTGACGCAGTCTATCACCTAAATACAATTTGACCTTTTAAAAGATTTTTCCTTCATTTGAGACACCTAGGTGCTCATTCTAAAGCAGCATGATTTTAAATAAAACGTGGGATTTGTAATATAGGGAGGCAACACGGCCCAAAGACATATATCTGTATGTACACCTAAAAAAAGGTAGTGCATCCCTCAGAACCCTACTGTTCCTACAGTCGCATTACTGGACTTGTGCTATATTAATGTACTTATTCTTGGGAGAGGGAACTGTGGGTGATTAAAAAATTCAGGGAACGTTTTTTTTTTAACTTTCTTACGAAAGGTACAGCTCGCTGGCGTTACTTAACGTGTATATTCAATTTTGACAAAGTTTGACTTACAAAATAAAAATACTTCTAAACTAGTTAAGGTGTCGAGTTGTCTAAGTATCTCCGTTCCGTACAATAACTGAATTTACAAAAAATTAAAAAGCAAGCCCCCGTTTGAGGCCAGTCTAGGAGAAACAGAAATTGCATTTTATGCTACTGAAGCCAAAAGCTGTCCGTAAAAAACTTCTGCCGCAGTTTTAAACTGCTACCAGTTGCCGCTTCCAGCACAAACGCTACCGCTCTTGCCCACCACGCGGAAAGTCTCTTGTCACGGCTACAACAAATATCCGTGCAAACGTGCTGAGGTGGCCACCTGCCTACACAGAAACGTTGCAAATCCTACCAAAGCGTGCAAAACTCATTTTCTGCCAACGACTGAGCGCAGAAGCCAGGGTATGTACAGCCGGCACACCGGGGAGGCCCCGGGGAGGCTGCCGGGGCGGTTTTGGGAGGCACCGTGCCTGCGTGGCCCTCCCAGCGCGCACCTACCTCCCTCGTCCAGAGGGCTCAAAGCCCCTTGCTGCTCCGCTTAACGGTATCCCTCGGTACCTGCAGGCTCGCTTCAAAACGCAAAGAGCTGCGGAGGGATATGTCACGCGAAGTTGTCGTAAAAACTGTTAAAAGCTAAAGTTTCACCTAAATTGATTCCACCTCAAACTTCAAGCATAACAGTACTCATAAAAACCTTTGGGGGGGATATTAGCTCTTGCTGTAAAGGAGTCCAATAAAAACCCACACCGAAAAACACACCGTGAAATAAATTTAACGTGCACGTGTGGGAACTTCTTTTTAATTAAAAATAATAGTGCTATTACTTTCCTGGAAACTTTCATTTCAGAATTTCCACGTTTCAAGATCCATTTCATTTCAAAAAGATTCACGTTTGTATGTCCTCAATACCATAAAGAGTACAGTAATCTGCTCAGTTAAATTTGGCTCTTCGTACGTGTTCCTCACGTTGAGATTATAATTTTGTTATTTATAAAATGCCTAGGAGTGAAACTACTGTTTTAGCACGTTCACTGCAACAACCGAACCTTTAAAAGCATGCTAGTTTGCAAGCTGCAAATTTACCGGGATTTATGGGAAAAACATAAAACCCATCTGAGATTAACATGTCAATTTGTTCATATATTCCGCAAGATTGATTACCGCTCAGCTCTTCCTAATAACCAGATTTATAGATGAGACGAGTAGAGTCATCAGGTATGAAAAGAAAGCTGTCCCTTCTTGAGTGTTTTGTTTTCTGCTTGTAGGTATTAACAGGGAACTACATGCAATGTATTTTTAAAGTAATAGTGGGGGAAAAATGAGAACAAAAATACCAGAATGAAATGCAACTTTACCCACAGTAACCATTACCTTATATTTACTGAAATACCGTTTCTTTCTAAGACTGCTATTTTAAAATGTATTTTGAGGAAATTCAGAAAGCATCCTCTCAAAAAGGCGTAATAAACCATGACGAGGCTTTTTCAGGAAAAAAACGCAAAGCTTTTACGCAATTAATGAAAAGAGGAAAAATAACAGAATAATTATTTGCACCGCGAAACAACGGACTTCGCAGAACCAAGGACAAACAGCAACTCCCGAGCGCACGGCCTATCGATCGCGAGATAACGCTGGGGGGGGAAAAAAATATATATATATATACATATATATATATATATATATCTGGCTTATTCGCATGGCATCCGTATTCCCCCGCACAGACAATCAGAGATATCCGTTAAAATCTCCGGGAAAACCCTGGGTAATTATCAGCTCTATCTTGACTTATTAAATAACCCAGAATGCCTTTGGCAGCAGCTGGATTCCTCTGGTTGGCAGCTGGCGGCGGCGGGACGGGCGCCGTCCCGGCGAACGGAGGCGTTTGCCCCCCGGCCGGAGCGGGTGCGTGCGTCCCCCCCCGCCGCCGCCCCGAGCCAAGCCGAAAAGCAGCGCGAGCCGACGAGCGGTACTTACCGAAGACGGCAAACCTGGAGGGACCTTGCGCACTTTCTTTGTTTGTACTTCTGCAAAGAGAGAGAAACGGCGTCTTCGTTAAGGCAGGCTTTCGGAGCTGGCTAACGAGCCGGCCCGCAGCCCCCGCTCCAGGCGCGGGAGCTTCTCTCTATTTTTTCCCGTCGAACGGCACGCGCGGTCCGGCCGCTGCCAGCAGCGAGGCCGGCCTCCAAACGCGGCAACGTCGCTCAGGTCTGGCTTGCGCCTGCCAGGGGCTTTGTTTTTTCACCTTGCGCGGCGCCGCTCTGAAAAAGCCACTTTTTCTTTTTTTCTTTTTTCCAGGCTCCTTGCGCGCCCAACAAAGAGGGCGAACCAACACGGGGAATCAGCCAGCATTACAAAAATATACATATGTATACATACATACATATAAATATATGTATGCATGTATGTATATCCAGCCCGTGCCCGCGCTGTCGCTCAGTGCCTTTCTTTCAAAGTATCGCTACATAGGCTGAAACGGCAATTATTTGCTGAGACGCGAAAGCCGATGGCCGCAGAGTCACTCACCCATAGAGGTGCTGTGCAGAGGCCTCCTCCGGGGGTTATTGCTAGAATACTGATAGTACTGCGAGCCGGGTTTGGTGGGGGAGAGCGCGCCCGGGTTGCCGAGATCCATGTCACCTCCAAGGAGACTTTGCTAGAAGATTAAAAAATACATACGTGTGTGTGTGTGTGCGTGCGCGCGCATGGTAAATCTGACTTTCCTCGTCATTAGCTCTTTCCCAGTCCTTAAAATAACGCAGCAAAGCAACTTTCACAAGCAGCGGAAATACCGGAGCAAGGACCTGCCAACGTTTTATAAGGAGGCATGACAAAAAAATTTCCCGCTTAGCGCCTTTTCTTTAACTAGCAAAACACAGCGCACTACGTTTCAAAGATGATTGTTTGCATTTAAACTTGCCTACTTATTCAAATGCAGTCAGTGTTTTCAAAACTTTTGGAGCTATGTTAACGAATATACCGGAAGGTAACTTGGCTTCTTCACTGCAAACAAGACAGTTAAGTCCACGTATTTAACGATAATAAAACTAACAAAAAAAAAAAAAGCTGCCGTGGACAGAGCGGTTGCTTCAGCGTGCATGAGACAGCTTCATTGTCTGTCTCCGTGGAAGGGAAAATCCGTATCTGTGAATTAAAAATACCAGGTTTTGCAATATGAAAATCTACACAGCAGGCTGTACATAACGTGCAATTCATATATGAAAATAAAATTAGACGTTATTAACATTTTTTTGCAATGTTATCAGAGAAGAAAACACCTCAGAAAACCAAAAACAATTAACGCTATTGTACAGCAGCAGCAGCAGCAGCAGCAGCAGCAAAGGACTTTCACTATATCCGTTTTATGCCTGTACCGTTAACCACCAAGCTGCGTCCTAGTAAATGCAAAATTTACTGAGCTACGAAGGACTATGGTTTCCATGAAACAGCAGAAAACGTTATCTGACCCACACTAAAAGCAAAATTAGAAATCTTTAGGAGACTATGACAGAAGAACAATTTCCTGAGTAATGTTCTATTTGCTATAAACTACATTGAAACTTACCCATAATATATAAATCCCCTGATTATACTCTGCATTGAACACATTGTTCTTTTAATTATTCTGATACGCAATAAAACAGGTGTAGATACTACCATTTATATTAAGAACAAATTTACCATTTAATAAAGAAATTTTAAAATTAAGCACCAAAAATCTAACTTTATCGTTACTTGTAATCAACTTTTACTGACTGAACTAATTACTGTACTTGATAAAGTACAGAATGTGTTTTCCCTAATCTAAATTCTAATCACCATGTCACTCACAACAGACTTAGTAATGCTTCACTAACACACTATTCACATGCAAAATACTCTAAATAGGCCAATTATGACTCTGCCCCTGTTCCCTGGTTAACCCGCTGAGAACTGAAAAATTTCACAAGGCAGTCACCAACTAAAACAAAGGCTCCTTGTTTTAAATTAAGACAGTCTTTTTGATTCCTAAATAGCTCAACAAAGTGGCATGTCTTCTGCTGAAAGCAGTTGGTCAAATATGACCCATGAGCTGGAAAATCAGAAATTCAAACATCCTTATTCCTTTACTATACTTCTAAAAACATTTAAAGATAACTTTTGATTCTAGAAAACTATATTCCTTTTTTTTTTTCCCCAGAGAAGCAAAACGAAAATCACCGACGAGGTATCGACAAATAGTCCCTGACCGCTTCAGGGTGAAACCTTTTCCTGATGGGCAGGGTAGCATTCGGCTTTGCACAAATCTCAGCGATGCAAAAGCATAAAAGTGTTAGTCGGAGCGCACTTTTTGCTAATATCTTTACGTTTAGCTAGTGTCTAATATACACCTGCAATGACTACGCTCCTTTTAATAAACAACACCTGCACCGACAAAAATGGTTGCAAGTCTGTTGCATAATGGCAAAGAAATATATGCAAAAACTCTCTGGAAAAAAAACGGTTATCATTCGTTGTGAACATCCTCTGAAAATAAACGTAATTTTATTGAACGTCTTCAAGCGTTTCAGAATGAAACAGCGCTAACCACGAAAACTCTAGCCAGTCATATATTTTTATCACGTATACATCTTAACATAAAGACAGACCTGCTAAATCTGTGCATGGTTTATCCATATGTCGGGTAGTCTGAAAGACGTACAGCCATCAGCTGTATCAACCCCTATAACCATCCTACTAGATTTAATTTGATTTAAAAAAAAAAAAACCCCGTATATAAGACAGCGTTTGCAAACTATTTTAGATTAAACAAGATTCACTTTAGGAGCATAAAACATACACATACCCTATGTTGTTTTTGTTTTTTCATCCAAACATTTTTCTCTATAAAAAGATGCAGAGGTTTCTACAGGGAAAAAACAAAAATCCCAAACTTGTATTATTATATTAGAAATAAACATAGGTACCAGTCTTAAAGGCTGCGCAGCTTTCGCTTGTTTAGCAGCTGATCCCTTCCCTTTGCCACTAGTTGCATTTTATAACGACTGTTCGCTCCTCTTGACCTAACAGGTAGATGACGAGATTCGGCTTTCGCTGGGAATCACGCACCTGAGCCCTCAGCCACGCGCCAGCGGGTCCCTACAAACGCGTGACCCGGACTGCCCGAGCCAGAAAAGCCCTCGGTCGCGGCGGTACCCTTGCGCTCGTTTGCAAAGATTTTCGTTCGAGGGGCAGATAGCTGTGCCGTTGGTACCGGCCACACGGTATCTTTGTGGGTAACAAGTGCAGCCAGAGCTAGTGCTAAATATTTTGCCGTCAACAAATTCCACTGCAGTGCTGGGTACAACAGCTCTCTTTTCTGCAACAAGCACCAGTTTATGCAAACATATCTCAAAAACTTTCATCAGAACTGTCACGGACTAATTTCTTTATTCCTTCTATTAAAAAGAAAAAAAAAAAAACAGGAAAAAACCCTCCTTTGTCTTGTGCAGGACAGAGAGACGGTGTTTCAAGGTACCGAAACGAGGTGCTTTTGTGCATTTTAGGGGACCTCACTGAGCAGTCCAGGGAGGAAAAGGAAGATAAAAAATATATATGTACTTATTCTGAGATGCTCCCAAAAAGAACAATGGGCATTTATTACTGTTCAGCCTACATGTCACACTGCTAATGGCCTGCAACAAAGAGAAAGATAAAACGTTTACAGACCACAGTGCCATAGATTACATAGCACTTGGCACTTGCATTTTCTCCAAATTGGGTCTTAAAAACTGAATGAATTATTAGGCATCAAAGTTCATATTTACCATTAAGAAACGATGAGCTTAAAAGCTAAGCATTACATTCGTCAAACTCCTTTCCAGTCTTTAGACAGGGGTTTAACGCGTACGTATTTTCTATACAGTGGAAGCAAATGGTCTGGGGTTATCTTTGGGTGCAACCATTACACCAGGCAGGAAACAAGATGCTGCAGCTCTTTGAGCTCATCTGTGTAAATCCTGGAGGCATACGCTCGCAACGCAGCACGCGCTGCACAAACCGCCCCGTCCTCGCAGCTCCGTACAGGTTGCAGTCTGCTTGTTTTACAAGAAACAAAGCACGCAAAGCATTGGATTTGCCAGTTGAGTTTTGAAGTGTGAGCTTAAAAAAAAAAAAAAACAAACGCAGAAGAAAATAAATGCAACATAGCAAAATCCATTTTCAAATTGAGACATGCAGCTGTGTTTTTTATCAGCTGCGATGCATTTGCTTTTCTCGTTGTTGCATACAATCCTGCCAGGATTTGTAGTCATCTGTAAAATAAGCCGCTAACTATTGAGTTCTGCCTCCGTAACTTGGATAACTCAACAAAGAATTAAAACTAGGTGCAGGGGAAAAAAAAAAAGCGTTTACTGAAACAAAACACCATCCATGTGGATATTACATTACCCCTCCCGGAAAAAACAAATGTTGTTTCCATTGTGAACTGGAAGTTTTCCTTTTCAAATGAAAATCACGTGAATGCAAATAACTTTTTCACTTAAATGTTTGTTTTGGAGGTAAAAGGTAGCAAATAGGTTTAAAAATATTATTGCTTTTATCCTTTATTACCAAACCATGTGAGATTAGAGGGTGACAGAATGCTGCCTTTTTTATTACAATGTTAATTCAGATTAAAGGTAAATGACCTTGGAGCCTGTAATCTGAAAGCCTCTGAAAACACAGATGAGGGAAAAACTATCTCAGAAAAGGCCTTTTTTTTTGCTGACATCCTGCCTATTCTTTTTTTCTTTTTTCCTTTTTTTCTTCTTGACATCCTCGCACTATGCCGTGTACCCAGCATCAAGCACCACGTCGCGGGGACGTTGCAGAAAGGAGAACGTCGGGCTTCGACGAGGGCAGACCAAGCCCTCCCTTTCCGACCCGCCGCGGCGCGGGAGCCGAGCCCGCGGCCGAGACGCCGGAGCTCCGGCCGGCGCTGCCGGGGCTGCGCACGCCGCTCCCGCCCCTCGGCACCGCATCCCCGCAGGCCCTGGGCACCCGCCGGGGAAGCAAGCGTGGTGGTGGAGGGCGCCGGGGGCTGCGGTGAGGCCGGGCTGGGGCGTGGGACCGGGACCGCGCCGGCCACCCCGGCCCGGCCTCCTGCAGGCGGCTGCTGCCGGGCTTTGCAAGGGGATGCTGCCCCGAAAAGCGCTGAGCCCTCGGCCTTCGCCTGGCGCAGGTAGGGGCCGTGCCACCCTCTGTCGTAAAGTGGCTTCGTACAGATAAACGTGCCTGAAGGCCAAGTATTACTCCACAATGAAATGCTACTGAGCTCTCCGTAGGCGTATTTAGGCATCTGTGCATGGGTGCATCCATCTACTCTTGTATGTGTGTGTTCATCTGCTCATGTATGTCGTTCATCTACTCCTGTACGTGTGCATCCATCTACTCTTGTATGTGTGTGTTCATCTGCTCATGCATCTCATTCATCTACTCCTGTACGTGTGCATCCATCTACTCTTGTATGTGTGTGTTCATCTGCTCATGCATCTCGTTCATCTACTCCTGTACGTGTGCATCCATCTACTCATGTATGTGTGTGTTCATCTGCTCATGCATCTCGTTCATCTACCTGTGTACACGTGCATCCATCTGCTCATGTATGTGTGTTCATCTGCTCATGCATCTCGTTCATCTACTCGTGCAGACGTCCATCCATCTACTCATGTACGTGTGCAATCATCTACTCATGTAAGCGTGTGTTGATCTGCTCATGTATGTGTGTGCTCATCTACCTACTCATGCATCTCATCACCTACTCGTGTACGTGTGCATTCATCTACTCATATATGTGTGTGTTCATCTACTCACACATCCCATTCATTTGCTTGTGTTGGTGTGCATCCATCTACTCACGTATGTGTGCATTCTTTTGCTCATGCATGTGTGCATCCACCTACTCACGCGCGTCACTCATCTACTCATGTATGTGTGCACTCATACGCTCATGTGTACGTGTGTGTTCATATACTCATGCATGTCTGCGTCTCTCTGCTCGTGCATGTGGCTCATCTACTCATGCCTGTGCACGTTCACATACTCAGATACACTACAGACCTTTAAACTGATAGGAACACCTGCATGTGTACATACGTTATATATCTTTATGAACTCTCTTGCCAAAATTTATCCTTTCAAAAGTAAGTCTGTTTTGTAATAAATTTCCCATGCAATAGGAGAGTCCATACACTTCACCTAAAGATAAGTCCTTGTTTCTTTCGCAATGTTGAAACATTTTTTAAATTAAAATTTATTACTGTTCTAAAAATGAAAGCTTGCTTGCTTGCTTGATTCAGGTTTAGGCCATCCTCACTTTCCTCCCGAGCGCCAGTTCTCCCCGCGTCGCTCCCGGCATCGCCCAACGTCCTTGGCGCGCGCGGGAACCGCGGCCGGGGAAGCCCACGGTCCCGCTGCCCTCTCGCAGGCGCCCGCGCCCGGGGAACGCGGGCTGAGCCCCTCCAGCGCTTCCCAGCGCGGCGCCTGCCGGCTCTCGTCATCCCGCAGGTTACTTACACTTCGCGGGGCTTTTGTGTAATCTGCTGATGGTTTTCTTCAGGATAAAAGAGCCACAAAGGGTGTGCTGCGATCGTCGTCAACACTAAAAACTTCCACCTGCATATATCATCCAATATAATAGCTCGCGATTCTCTAAATAAAATATTAGGCCACCGTAACCGGGCTCCTCCGTGCTAGCTAGCGCCTGTCGTTCCCTTGCCAGCTACCTGGTTTTCTACTGCTGCTCTTAAGCCATCTCCATTTGACTTTTCAATATCTGTTCTACCGCAAATCTGCAAACAAAGCAACTTGAATTTTGTTGAAATCACTTCTAAGTCATGCTGAAATGGATGAATAGGAGGTAACTTTTTCTGGGTTTTTTTTGGAAATGTATAACAAATTTCTAAATGCAACTTTAGTTTCTAAATGCATCCTTTAGTAAAATCACAGAATGCAATATTACATCTCAGCATCTAGATTTCAGCTCCTTTTACATGCTCTGTCCTCAGTTTATGAATTTACACTTAAGTCAAGTTAACGAAGTAATGCCACATACACATCTGAATCATTTCTTGGTTATTTCCTTCTGTGATTTCAATCCTCTGTTTTTAATCAAATTATGAAACTAAATTTCCACTTATCATGTGACTATCAGGGCATCTGTTCATAATCTGTCCAATTCCTACAAATACTCCCTTCTTTGGCTATTGGAAATTTGGCATGTCTCTGTGAAATCTTCTGTGTGTCATTTACGTCCAGTATTTCTCTCTATTGCCAAGTGTAAATTGCAAACCATTGATGGCAAACACAGAGAAACAATTTCCTCGGGTTTCACCGAGTATGTTTTCAATCTAAGGTACTGTTTTCTTTTTTTACCCAACCAACCCTAATTTGCAAAGTATTTGCAGAAGAATTTAGACTTTCAGAGAGCACAGGAATTTTTCTCACAGAGATTTAATTTTTCATGAACACTCACATTAGTGACGTGAAAGAAATGTTAATAGGTTTATTTTATTTTCCCTGTCTGACGGCAAATAACCTTTTGTTTCATTCTACCTTTTAGGGCCACATCTTCAGGTAGCTGTGCACAGAGTTCAGCAGTTTTCTTTTCAGACTTTGACCTTTTCCATTAAAAAATGTTGCAGGTATTACCAAATAATTTGTCATCAGCCCTTGTGCATTAATGTCATCAGTATTAGTTCTCTAGTTCTTAATTTTTTTCACTGTTTCTTCCCCTGCATGATTTTAAATTGCTCTTTAAGTGTAAACCTTCCTGAAGCAATTTCTCCCAGTTGTGCTTTTTGAGCACTGACTATAATGTCAGCACAAAACCAGGAACTTTAAAAGTTCCTTTATTGGTTTAAGCAGCATTTCATGGACGTGAAGATGAACAGAGCGCTGCCAGATATGGCTGCGGCTCACCAGCCTCCGGACAGCGAGGATTTCAAATCTGGCTGTAGGAGCTACTTGCCGGTGATGAAGCTGCCCGATGGAGACGCAGAAGGCTACCTGCAGAGCCATCAGCCTCACTCTTCTACCTCTTCTACACTAATGCAACGTTTCATTTAATGAAACAAGCTGATTTTCCTGACCCGTTCCAGGTGAGCAGGAGAAAAAATCATTTGTAACTTCTTACCCAACTTATACCACATTTACTCTTGGCGCATATTTGCTTCTTCCTATCCCTTCAGTCACCATCAGGCACGGTGACGGAAATTATTATATTGCTGCTTGCTTATAGCTAAAGGTTAGTTACTTGCTGGCAATATTGATCCCCGTCTTTCACCTTTACAGTGAACGGTTTCACCATCAATTGCACAACACTTGGCGTTCTTCTAAAGCTTTAGGTCTTAGTATCATGAGAATGTTTTAATTGCTAATATTTGAGAAAAGGTGGATAAGAAGTGACTCAACTGACCCAGTATAAGGCATAAAAATTTCAATGGAGAGAAGGAACTTCCTCCTCCACTCATGTGCACGTTTTCCACAATGCAGGCTTTGCTCAATTCATGAGCTTGTGCTTGAATGCTTGGAGCTGGAAATACCTCCTTTCCTATGGCTCAAATGAAAATACTACTGGTTTCACTACTGCAAAGATTGGCAAAAAATGGCATTAAATATATGCTTCTATTTCATGTGCAAACTATATACAGGGGTATATACACACACACACATACCTCTCTATATGCATATGTGAACCTGGGTGCCCCCAGACCTTCCTGACTTTCCCGGAGGCTACGGAGCTCGCCGCGGCAGCGCTGGCAGCCCTTGCGCCCGCGCAGAGGCGAGCGCGGCGGCGTGCTCCCTCCGCTTTGCTGCTCATCTTGCAGAACGCGGTTTTCATTTACAGACTGAAACTCTGCCACGCGATGACCGTATTCACAAACCCGCTCTTTAATACAGGTAACGCTCCTACAACTGCCTCCCCGGGACCAGCAGATATTGAAAAAAAAAAGGGGGGGGGGGGAAGTACGTCTGGTGCCTGGGGAATGGGAGGGGGACGGGGTGGGGAAAGTACAATCGCATTAACCCTGGGAGCCCCTCCAAAAAAACTCCAGCAATCCTGACAAAGCTAGTGTTTTCCTTGCTGCCGGAAGGGCTGGTGTTTTGCGAGGGCGGCAGGGAAACGGCGCTGCACCGTCCAGCGGAGAAGCTGGGCGAAGCCCGTCGGCGGCAACGTTTCGCTGCTGCAAAGTTCTCGCGCTGCGACCCGCCCTCAAGGAAAGGGCTGAGCTTTTTTTTTTTTTTTTCTTTTTTAAATCGTTTTTGTGACTTCCTGATATTGTGGATGATCAAGGTGCAATTCACTACCATCTCCAATGGTTTGCAACCGCTGCAGCAGATCCACGTGACTGCCGGCTGTTATGACAGCGAGGATTAGTGGAGCGTCCGGGGGCTGCGGACTGCAGTTGTGCCCTCGCCGTTTCCCATGGCTTTGGAAATGGCTCCTATCCCAGAAACCAGAGCAGTTTTGATTAAACACCAGCTTTATCACCCAGAGTCCCTCTCTCCAGGAGGAGAAATTACTTAAGATCGCTGTAGGAGCCCCAATTTATAACATCAGTGCGTCAGAAGGGAAGTGCACGTGGCTGGGACCGCGAACCTTGGGGCCCTGCCTAAAAGCCCGCGACTGAGAAAATTCGCCCCGAATGATCTGCATTCAGGGAAACTCACGGAAAGCCATTGACAATAGTCCCTTTCCACACCAAAACACCGTGCCATAGTATTTACAAGATTTTCAGTGAAGAACATGGAGCAAGCTTGGAACAACTGTAGTTGTTCAGGTCCTACAAAACCTGCAGCCAGTTGGGCTCTTCTGCCAATAATCTGCCAATACGCTCATCGGAGGCGCATCGGTGGAGTCGTTCTGCAGGACAAGAGATTTGGTGCAGAAGCAAGCAGCCCTCGCTTTGGCCCAGGGTAAATCCCCTGAAGCCATCGGGGGCCTAGCGGGCACCGAGGAGGGGAGGACTTGGCCCCTGCTCCGCGCTGGATTTTCGGAGGATTGCGGTTCAGCTGCACAGAGCTAAGCCTTGACTGCTGCATTTTTACAGAGCAACACAGCGATGCTAGAAAAGGGAATTTCGATGTCATCACATAGTTCAACTGCTCAACACCATCCTTCATGTTTATAAAAAAATCCATTCATAGCTATTCTACCCGGAAATGTGAACTAAATGCATGCAGTAGGGGAAATACACCTGCCTATTGCTGCCGCTGCCGTCTTCCACCAAACAGCACTGCAAAGCACACCCAAGTTCAGATACATTAGATGTTTCAAGATTAAAAAAACGCACAATACCAGAATATTAACATATGGTATAAAAGGTACCATAACAGCTATCACTGGATATAAGGTTGAACAATAACTAGACAAACCTCATACTTGTTGGCATGCCTACTGGAACTGCTCGCCGCGAAGAGACTCACGCACCTCCTTGTGTCACCGGTTTTCACCATACTTCACCGCACCCAGATATCTACATTTCTATGCAACACTAAAGTTCAGAGCATCTGTAAGCGCCCACTTTTCCAAACATCGCAAATCCTATACCATCTGGTAAGCATCAGCACTGCGGTCACTTCTTTGGGGGGGAGACAGATAAGAGGCAGAGAGGATTAACGACACGCAGAAGTGAATGCTGGGCAGAGAAAGACAGTTTTGCACTATTTTTCCCTGAGAAAAAACACTGAAGACTTGCTGGCAAGAATTTCTTAGTTGGTCTCTGCGTTTTTTCAGTTCGAGTAAGCACTTCAACATGATTCAGGAAGGATGCCCTGCCACTACTCACCTTAAAATGTTTCTTTCTGGCAAATTACTGCAAACCCTAAAAAAAGGCCTGTTAACCTAACAAGTCAATTATCGTTCCTGTCCCCGTGTAAGCACTTCACTACAAACAGCTTACAACAAAAATCCTGCCTCAAGTTGTCTCAGACAGGGTAAAATATCCTGACACGCCTCAGTCTGGAAAAGGTGTTTTGCGGCTGAATTCCCTTTTTTAACGATATAATTATTGCTTTCCCTTTGGATACGAGAACACAGAAAAGGCTTACAGAAGCTCAAATGCACGGGAAACAGCGTTCTTCTGAAATTATGTTAGCAATATTTTTAACCAAAGAAAAGCTACCATACAAACATCTAAGACCAAATAAACTCCCTGTCCAAACAAAAAAAACCCAACAAAACCCGTGCTAAATACTTCTAAGCGCCTCCGAGGACGTTTTTCTTAACTCACTCCTATTCACCAGTCCGAAGGATAAGCAGCGAGCGCCCTCCTCTTTTTCATGCAGAAGCAAGACGGTGCAGAAAAAAGTGCTACCCACTGACCAAAGGCAATTTAAATATCCTTAAATAATCGAGCATACCAGGTACGAGGCCTATGACTAGTGTGGGTCTGCCTCACACAGCTCGTGCAAGGATCCTCCAGGGAATAGCCGTACGTTGACACGAAAGAGCGTGCGTACGGGCTGGGGGTAAGGAGCGGAGGAGTGGAACTGAAATCGTACTTTAAAAAGGATGTCGAGCAGTGGAATCTGAACCTAACGGGGATGCAAGAAGTTGGAAATAAACTGCGTTTGGGTGTTTCCCCGCCAGCCCGTGGAGGTGGCCCCGGCGAGCGGGCAGGTCATCGCGACGGAGACGCCAACGAGGATGGCTGGAGCGCGGGACGCGCTGCCCTCGGACGGAGACGCCCGGAGGAGCCGGTTGCTCGCAGGGCATCGCCAGCGAGTTTGTGAATACGCGCGCGGCAGGGGCGCAGCGACGTCGCCCCGCGCTCCCGCTACGTTCTTGGGCGAGAACTACGAAACCCTTAAGCGGTGTAGAGTATCACGCGGTGTTTCACCTGGCAGGAGGCTTCTGTTCGCGGTGTGACCAGGTCACGTTCCTCTTCCCCAAAACTAGGTAGTTCAAGCACGTATGAAACACACTCGTGACACTAAGACAGGATTTGAAAGGTAGGATCTTTCCTTTTTCCTCTATCTCAGTTTTCCTCTGCTATTTGCAACGTTTTCGTCGTACAGGCGAAACACGCGCTTTGCAGCGGGGACTGAGGCTGTAGGCGCTGTGTACCTGAGGCCGAATAAAATGCAAAGCCACGTTCATTTCCAAGTAAAATCTGTAACGTTCAAGTCACCTTGGGCTTAAGACAGGGCAAAACATTCGAGGCACCCTACAACAACGGCAAAACTGGCAAACTCAGCTGCTACGAGAAATCTGAAAGGAGGGGGGAAAAAAAAGCACCTTTTTTTCTGCTGACACAGGTGAAACTCGGACGCGCTGGTATTTGTGTGAGCCAGAGCCCCGGCCGGCAGCGCGAGCTGGCCGTAGCGCGAACAGCCCCGCAGCCGGGTCAGCGCTGCAGCCAAAGCTTGCAAGCAAGAGCGAAGCCCGCGCCCCCGAGCCTCCTCGCCATCCCTCTCGCCAGGGGCTGCTTCGCCCCAGGCCGGGCGCTTCCCGGGCTTCGTGCCGCCACGTTCCCCATCTGCCCTTTCTCTCCCGCAGGTGCCCCGGCACGCTCCGGGCGTCCACGCGCCCAGCGGCGGGAGCGCCGGCGTTGCTGCGGCGTTCCCTGCCTTCACCGGCAGCCAACGCGGCGTTTCTTCGCGTGGGCACGTTTGTCGCGGAAGTGAGGTCCCAACTACGCTCGTGCACGGAGAAAGCGTCAGCAAGACTTTGCCCGGATGGTTCGATCCTCACCTGTTCATATTACCTATCTTACACAAATGAAAGCGGCTGTAACTAGGAAGCTGCCCAAATTCCAGCAGGGACGACGTGTCCGTAAGGACAGGCACGCTAACCTCATTCAAAAGACGTGAAGCCTAAGGTGGTCCAAGAGACTCGGCAGACACTTACTTTGGTTAGCCTTGTCTACCAGAGCCCTGGAAAACCAGCCGCGCCGCTGCTGGCTATTTTGGCCATCCTAGGAAGAGAAGACCCTCTATGCATCCAGCTTGCTGCTGGGGTTGTGCTTTTCCTCCTGCTTTTTTGCATGGCAAAGGTGCCAAGGACCTTTGCCGACCTGGAGGCAACGTTTCATTTTGCCTAGACCGCAGAGCGAAGCCTCGCTCCTGCTTTGCTACACCGCAGGCTTAAGAGAAACCAGCAAAACCACCAGGTCAAAGCCCGTGCCCACAGGGGTTGGTACTGATGCAAATAGGCCAGCACAGGACTACATGCAGACATGGTCTGACTCCGGCTTGTACCCAAGCCATTAATACAAAATGTAATAACACTTCCACAGTCAAAAGATGTAGAAAAGAGCCGATGTGGAAGCAGGGCTCTGAAGGAAAGTATTGCTTCAGATTAGTATTAGGAACAGAAGTTTTTATAAAATGTGGGATCTGTTTGTCCGAAAGAAAGAAATAGTTAAAAAAAATCAAAGCCACTATGCTAAATTACTCAGCAGAAAAGAAACACCAGGCCAAACAGAAGCAGTGAGGAGTGCTACGTTTCACAGATATTGTGCTGTTTTTAATCGTATTCAACTTCCTATGGAAGCACATCTCACGTACCTGGGAGCAACTGGACTGATAAAGGAGGGAAATGGAAAAGAAAGTAAAAAGACAGCAGAAAATGTATGAAAATTGTAAAGCCTGATACCTTCAAAATGAGATTGTAGTAACTGGAAAAGATGGCACAGTGTCATTATTCTGCTCTCCAGAATCAGTGGCAAGAGCACAGGAGGAAGCAACCTCACCTGTCTCTGCTATGCTGCTTAAAAATAGCTAAAACAGGTGATTTCCCATGGCGCCTTTGCAGCTCCAAAATGGGCTGGGATGCTCTCCACAGCGTACGGTCACATGAAGTCTATCCTTTGGTATCAAGAGCGTGTGCAATGTACCCACAAAATAGCATGAGCGGTAAGCAGTAGAAACTGCCATATATGACTCCAATATCACACTGCAGTCATGCCCTGGGATAAAGACGGATATATATGCTACAAAATTCTTCCGACGCTGCCAAAAGTAGAGTGCTGATTTGCACTAACACCAAAGGTACTTTTCCACAAGTATTCCAAAGCCGGGCTACAAATCCATCATTTTACAAAGTTCATCCAAGAACGGTCTTCATGGATAAAAATGACCATTCTATGCTTGAGTTGACCTGGAGATATATATATATGAAAAGGAAATAGTAAGGACTCATGGAAAATTATCACCCTATCACTTTTTCACGCCCAAGGCTTATAGAAAGGGGAGCAATGAACCAGGATGCAACTACTGAGGAGTGTTTTGGACAACAGTCACTGAAGCAACATGAGAAAAAAGGCAGCAATTCTCTGTTCCCAGCAAGATGCAGCTGCAGGATAACAGACAGGAGACTCTTCTTGCTGACTCCGGGTGGCCTCATGAAACCTTAGTCTGAGGTCCTTAAAATCTTAATGTTCAGGAGCAAGAAAGCAAGCAGGACTGTCAAACTGTGGAAATAACTTATTTTGTATCTTGTGCACAAGAGATATACTAAAGATTACGTTGGTAATCTAAAGTAGACCATCACTCTTCTCACATCATGGGGAAGATAAGGCAGTAAGATGACATAAAGCAGTGGGCAGTTTCTTGCTTCTTTTCTCTGTAGATGGCTATAATATGCTGCATAGTTAATTGCTATTTTTTGCAGTATATTAAGTAAAAAAAATCCTTTCCTCCAAAAACGTTATTTTTGGACACAGCATCTTGTTATCCCACACGTGCATTGTAAAGGTAGCCTGTATATTTTAGTGGTACGTAAGAAAAGAGACAGAGAAATACCCAAGTATATTACATATCAGTGATATGGGCCGTTTTTATTAGTCTTTATATGCATTTTTCCCCAGACAATTTTGAAAGACGAGGATGTGGAAAACAGCCATAATTCCACCTGAACTATAGTATAGCCTACCTTGTCCTTACTACCAATAAAAGATGTTGACAGTGAAGCGAGATCCGCTTTCAAAGAAAGAAAACAGTTAAAAAAAATGGAAAGACCTATAAACATGAAGACAGATGGCTATATTCTGTCATTAACTTCAAAACGAAATAAAAATATTAACTTCTCCATTGTTGCTCAACACACTGCAGCGAGACTTGAATGTCTGGCAGACACACACCTCATCTGCATACAGAAATACCTGGCTCCTGTGTTATTATTATTTATTAGCTGTTAAGCACCAGCAATGTGTTTGGCACTTTTCAAAGGCAAGAGGGAAAAAAAAAAATCTTTAAAAACCCCACTCCTAAGCTAAGGAGGCAAGATACGCCGGGACGCCGGCAAGAGGGACCCACAGGCTGCAACACGCCTGTCACAGGGTCGCGCAGGGCTGGCACGAGGGGGAGAATCCGGAAAACATCCTGAGTGCAAAGCTGGCAGAGCTCAGCGCTGCCGCGCCGGAGGAGGGGGCCACCGGGGCTTCCTGAAGTTTTCTTGTGCTTTCACCTCTCAGCAGCGGCGGTCAAAAACGTTTCCGCTCGGCGCTCTGGCTGCGTAGAGTTTGCTCTTTGCTAGGTGCTTTTCGGTCCTCAACGGTTTTGGCCCACGAACACCAGCGTGAGGGTTGGCACTAAGCAGCTAACGCTGGTAACTTCAGCAGAGGAGCCAAAAATGCAAGGAATCGTAAAACACAGCGCAAAGTGCTGCCTACCGAGGGTCCAGGCTCCCCAGCAGGGCCCACCTGCTTTCACAGACCTTAGGGTGGGAATTCTGCACTGCGGCTGCTCACGCTCAACTCCTTTATGAATAAAAAATGTGAGTTTCTTTGTTCTTTGCTTTCGCTTTTACTACGCCCAAATAATACAAACGCCTCAAAATATGTATTAAAAGAGAGAAGAAAAACCTCACACACTGGAAAGAAGAGTCTGATCACCTGCACAATGCACCAAATAACGAAATGCACGTTTTAGAGGTACGAAATTGTTCAAGTGCTGCTTCTCCCCCTTGGGGGGGATCCAGACAACCCCTCCCACAACGGGCTCGGACTCCAGCCAGGGGCATCCTAACAGCAGCCGCAGGCAACGACACAACACGAGTCAGTTATGGGGGAAAAAAGCTACAAAAGGGGAACAATGAAAATCAAGCAAAACAGGAAAGGGGAAGCAAGAAAGACACACCACAGGACATTTCTGGTTCGCTGGCTGACAGGACCCAGCCTACAGAGGCAGACGCCTCGCTTGGGCGTTGCTGCACCGAAAACCAGCTACGGATGCACAGAAGGGCCGCCAGAGAACGAGGGGTGCACCTAACACCCCGCGGGTACATGCAACATGGGTGGGATTTAGGAACCTAAATCCTCATTTAAACGGAATGCAGGGCACTTTGTTGCCCTACAAAAATATTTTTATATTGAATTAAAACAAGCTGAAAAATCATCTGCAGTTGTGAGAAGAGGAAGAATGAGAAAAAGAAGTAGGGACTGCTCCATGACAACTAGAGAGCCATCTGATACTGCTTGTGTGTTTGAGGTGTCTGAGGGTTTTCTTTTTTTAGGAAGGATGATAGCAGAACTTAGTCATTGTTTTTAATTATTCCATACATAAATAGATGGTAAGATTCATATTCTCATGCATTCCCTGAAATCTCTACTTGTCAAAAGTAATTGCTCCTTTCCCAAGCCAAAAGCAAAGGAATAAATTGCACAACGCTAGAAGCAGGGCTGGAGCGTCTCTTGGAAACAAAAACTCCCCCCAAGGTCAATGCTGATGCCAGCCTGGACTGATGCTCATGGTTGGCACCTCTGCACTACCAGAAGACAGTCTTTCAAATGGAAAGCAAACATATTTCTTTTTTTTTCTCCAGCTATTAACAAGAAGGAAGTTAAAGAGCTTTCTGCGAAAATAAGGTGGTGAAGGTTTACTGGAGTATGACAACTCTTAAAAATATACACATCATGGACTTATGTTTATTTGGACCTTCCCAAAGAGTATGCAGTAATACAGGCAAAAAAATTCTACTGGTTGTACAGGACTTGCAATTATTTGCTGTCTAAATGTATGGCATTTGTTTGTGAAAACCCTGATTTTGCAGTGCATTCATGTACTGAACTATTTAATTATGTATTTGAATGACTGAAAAAATAATTATTAGCCCATGCAAAGTGAAAGCTAAGGAGAAGTGCTAGATTTTGAAACTTGGAGAGACTTGGACAACTTTCAGATTGTTTAAACCGCAACAACAAATACTGTAAAGAAGATTGCAAAGCAAGAGAGAAATTTTGCGAATTGCAGAAGAGAATTAACAGCTGTCTTAGAAAGTATAGATCCCGACTAAATTTTACCTGCAGTGTGCACACTGAGAATAGTGATTATTTTAATAACTACTGTTCTGTATCTATCTGTGCTTGTAAAAGATCTTATTTCTCCTTCTTGAGCTACACCGCATGTGAAGTTCCTGTCTCTAGTTGCAAGGTAATTAAGTGTGATTTAAGATGCAATTCGTTCCCCCGCGAAGCAGCAGGTAACCACGGGTCAGAACCGGGCAGTGGAGGAACAGTGCGACTTCTGGGCAGGAAAAAGGCTATTGGGAACGGCCTGTTGGAAAAGAGCGATGCGGCGGCATATGGGAAATGCCACAAAAATGGCCATGTGGATTTGTGGCAACTGTAGGAGATTGACACAATCAGAAAATATGAGGGTGACCTAAAGAAAAGAACGTTTTTTAACGCTCTACTTCTATGTGCGCAGGGTGAGGCACAGGCCCCCAGGCAGGACCTAGACGCCACTGAGACAAGAGCTACCCAAAACACAGAGAAAAACACCCCGCCACCAACCGAACCCAACACGGACAAACAAAACAGCTGATGTCTGAGAAAAGTGAGACCTGCAGAGAGGACTCAGAAGAAGCTATGGGGAAGGGCAGGTGCCTCCACGGGAAAGGATAACTCTGGAGCTGAAATGATGGAAAAACAGAGAGCAACAGAGCAGGCAAGTCCTCCCAGAAGCTACAAGGCTGTTTTCTCTGAGAGGAGTCAGAAAACAGGTCAACACTAGCGCAACACGTGATCATTATGTTGCATATGCGTGTTTGTACATGGGGGGGGCACACTGAATACACACAAGTGCCTTCTCTTCTCCCAATGTTTCCATAAAATTGCCAGTGAAGTTAGAGTTTTATTTAACATGTTGGGACTCAAGAATCCAAAACACTCGATTAACTGAGCCGTTCTGGAGGCAACGGCCACAAACTCAAAACACAGGAAATTCCATCTGAACACAAGAAAACACTTTTTCACTGTGCGGGTGGTTGGACACTGAGACAGGTTGCCCAGATAGGTTGTGGAGTCTCCCTCCTCGGAGATATTCAAACCCGATGGACAAGGTCCTGGGCAGCGTGCTCGAGGTGACCCTGCTGGAGCAGGACTTGGACCAGGGGATCTCCAGGGCTCCCTGCCAACCCCAACCGCTCTGTGATTCAAGCTCTGAAGTTACTGCATCTTCAGTGAGACTATGTACTTGCCCTCACAACCACCACAGCGACATGAATTTTTGTTAATGCAAAGAGCGATATTTTCCTTCAGCACTTGGTTGGACTGTCATTACACTGCAACGGATTGAGCTGCAGAGCTGATGCGTCTAGCATGCTGGTTATTGGATTTATTCAGGGAGATCACGGCTTATCAATGGAGACAGGGAAAGAAATAGGTAGTTCACTACTAAGAAGCTCCAGGAGGTGCAGAAGACTGTTGGCTTCGCAGGAAGCAACAAATGGTTGGTGAGAGCCCCTGTTTGCACCAAGACAAGCATGCAATGAAAATGGTTTCAGCCATTACTCCTACAGCCCATTTCTTTACTTTTTTGAGTTTATATACTTATTATAAGATGCCTATAAGCAGCTACGGCATAGCCAGCACACCATACCGTATATGCCAAGGACAGCATCGCCAGCGATCCCCCTGGACACTGAGGCACTCACAGTCCTTTCTGAGTCCTGACAATTGCCAGAATTCATTCTCAGAGCAGCCTCCCCTTTTGCTGGAGGTCTTCCATCAAATACCGACCGGATTCGAACCGGTAACGTGCAGCACAGCGCGGTGGCAATCTGCTGCGGTGCAGCAGCAGGCAACCATCGTTCCCCTTTTTGCAGAACGCTCACATCCGCGATAGCACGGAAAGTCAGAGTGCAGCGACTGCAAAGGCAAAGCGAGCTCCTATTAGCACTCAACCACAACATAAACCTATTATCGCACATTACAAATAGCAGTGTTATTTTGTTGCCAGGTTATAAGCTCTCGAAGGGTGCCCTTGGAATGCTCACTTCCAACAAAATAGCCCTCAGTTTAACATCTCATCCAAAGGGCTAGGAGCAAAGCACTGCCTTTTACCACTAAATTGCAGTGTTGGGTTTTAGCATTTCTTCAATTATGATATGGACAATGAAACCGTGTCTTTCTGGATGCATGAGGAATTCTGCTAAATGAGCCATTCAGACATCTGAACTTAAGTCTGTTCTTTTAATACATTTGATTAACATGGAAATTTTATCTCTTATGTCATTATTTTAGTGCTGTAACATCAAAAACATTAGTCCACAATGTACCCATGATCACGGGAGGATAGTTTATGGGCGCTAGAACTAATTTCTGGAGCAGAAGCAATGATTCCACCTCCCAAAGTGAGATGCTCGCGCAGAAGCTGGGACAGGGCTGAATCTTCACAAACTGTCAATGGCCCCAGAAGCCACCAGGAGAAGCTGCTTCCTGGCCCCACGGACGCGAACGGGACTTTGCCACTGACCTCACAGCGGCCAGAATTGTGGTTTTTAATATCGCTCGTTCACCCTTGAGGCAGGAACGCGGCCTGACACAGCCAGAGAAACCGGATTGAGACTTCACTGCACCTCCTTGCCCCAAATGCATGACTATACCTACACGAGCGGTTAGTACGGCGGTAACAGCTGGGGGCAACTCCAGGGGCAAGGACCTATTTCTTCCTCTCTTTGAATTCAGTTTAGCCAAAGACTACACTTACAATACAGCGTAATTTTATTTTTGTACCGTACTTCTCAGGGAGCATATCACATGCACACACAGCTGTGCCTGGTAAGTACATATTGCCCAGTCAAGAAGTCAGCATGTTCAAATATTTAAAAACAAATAAACGAAGCTCTGCAGCTTTTGTTAAGGGCATTGACACTTCATATCTAATCACAAAAAAATGGATTAGCAATAGATTTTGTACCAAATTCCTTGGTACATTAGGAATCTTTTATCATCTTAGTACAGTTTCTGTGTGTTTTTATAGGCAGAGAGAATGAAGAAGAAACTATTACAGGTAAAGGAATCTTGCCATCAAAATGTGAGGAAATCTAGTTATTTCACTAAGCAAAAAAATACAAAAAGTGATTTGTAATAGAAGAATAAAACGACCTCACTGTGTCTCAAGAGGTCTGCAATATGATCTTCAGAAAAGGTAGCTTGCCAATTTAATTGAGGTAGGAGTTATTTAATTTTTTTTTATATACAGGTATAGTTTTCAATAAAACTACATATGCCTATAATACTGCAATGGCAGATGTGTCTCGATTATTAGAGGTGGGCTCTAGGGAATACATACAATGGATCTTGAAATCCGTAAGCAGCTGTTTGGAAGGGAGGGGTGGAACACTGCAACACACACACATGTTCCTTAAGTGCAGTAATGTTTTGTTATTTTACTGCAGGTGTATTACAGAGATGAAATTTAATAACTTATTGTATACAATACCAATAAAACTGAAAGATTCTTTGCCCTGACGTTCACGAACAAAGTATAAATTAGCAGCAGTTCTGAGCGCGGCAGCTCTGAACTCAGGCACGCACGGCACCTTTGTGGACACCTTCCCCGTCTGAAATCAGAAAGCTATCGCTTCTGTTATTTACTGTGAAAATGTGGTCAGGCCATTAAAAAAAAAAAAAAAAGGAAAACAAAACCCCAAAGGGCTTTGCAAGATATTGAAGAAAGTGTTGCTGCTCAAGGTAAAGGAAACCCAAAGCATCTGAATGCATGGGACAACATTTGTGCAGTCATTTGTGAGGTCTTTGCCACGTGGGAAGCCCCAGTGCGATGCTACCAGAGGTATCTTTGTAATAGTTATCATAGTTATTCTTCAGTGGCTTAAAACAGAAGCCTGTTTTAGAATATGCATTAGTCTCAATCTCCTGCTGAATGAAGCACTGAAGAAGGACCTTTTACAAGTACATATCAGATAAAAAGATAATCCCTCCTGCTTTTTTTTCCCCTTCTGTCTTTGCTGGACTCCTCTTCATGTAATTAGAGATGTTGCAACAACTCAATAATTCACAGCAGAAAAAGGAAGTCCCAGTACTTGTAGAAGAAGAAAAAAAAAAGGGCAACAGCTATTTCTGTCCATTCCCTTCTCAGCATGCGGACAGTGTTATGCAAGGATTTACACACTTATTGGCCACACAGACACGGAGACATAGGCAGCCAGGCTAAATTAATTTATATGCACTTGCCACAGAAAGTGCATATCCTCTCATTTCTGTTATACTCATTTTAAAGTTTTCCAGCAATATTTCTATTATTTCTACACAAAAGGTGTACCATATACTCCCTCCACTATGCCCAACGAGCCACAGACATTCAAAAATTAAAACCCAAGGGTTTCCTTCTGCTCCTTGATGGGAAACGTTCAAAGAATCCTGTTGCAACTTAGGGGACGGCAAAGAGATGGCAAAGGGGGCATTTCCGAGTGAAGTGGAAAGCGTGTCTACCATGCTGCCACCTGCTCGGAGGGAGCAAAGCCAAAGACTCGCTCCCTCTGTGTCAGCTGTAACACAGAGAGCATAAAAGGTCGCGTGTATCTAATAAGAAAACCTTCTGAGGAAGCCCCATGGTGTGCCCACGGCTCCTCTCAGCCTCCCCAGGCTCCTCCACGCGCCCCCCGTGTGTCCTGCCGTGTCGCCCCGCCGCAGAGGAAAAGGGGAGCACGGAAAGGTGGGATGCAGAAGAGCAGAGCGGAGCCAAGATCCCGCAGGGGAAGGCACGTCACGAAAGAGCCAAGGAGGACCATCATGTCCAACAAATACCTGGAGCCAGATCCGACTGAAAAGCATACAGAAGAACATTATCGGCTTCAAGAAGGTTTAACTCAGGTTGGGTCTATGCGAGCTTTGAAGTGAGTTTCTAGAGACCAAAGCCAGAATTGGCACGTTCGCTCGACCTCACTCGGAAACCGCCTGGCTCCCGGTCCAGGGGAACGGGGTCAGAGACTCCGGGGTGACAGCAGAGAGCGCAGGGAAGCAGAGAGCGAGGGAAGAGAAGACAGGTGGAAAGGGAGCCAGAAGAACGTACGGCAGAAAGTATTAGGCTCAAAACGAAGACAGAGGAGAAGCGGTCAGTGAAGTTATACGCGTGCCGTTACAGCACACACAGGCTCTCTGTAGAAGCGCCGTCTTTACAGGTGCCCCCGCGTCGCAGCCCCGCCGCCGCTGCCTGCCGCCGAGCCCCCCGGCCGCGGGCTCGCCAGCCACGAGCCACGCCGGCGAACGCTGGGAGCGAAGCTTACGGACGGGGCACGTGTCAGCGTGGTTCGGGTAGGGCGGAGAGAAAAGAGGGCCAAGCACCTTACGAGACCGCTCATTCATTCCTGCCGAAGCGGTCAGCGAGACTTGGAGGGGGAACATATACAAAAGCTGCAGCCCTCCGTCTGCCTTTTCCAGCTCTCTGAGCCTCCTGGTCCGGATACCTTTGCCAAATAAGCTGCCCCTGCTACCATCGATCACCTCAGGAAACGCTGGGATGCCACAGAGCTGCCCAAAGTTTAGGTGGCTTGTGCTGGGACATCTCCTGCAGCGGGGATGCTTCAAGAAGCCATTTTGCTGAGCAGCCTCCAAGGATGCTTGGCTGGAGCTGAAGGTGAAACACGGACAGAGCACGTAGGAACATCATTCCTACCTCGTGCTGTCGATCAGCCTCTCCCTTACCGCAGCATCTTGCGTCAAGCTTAAGGCTAGCAGGTATGTTCTCATTCCGGATGCAATTTACTACGTTATGGAAGCAGAGCTTTTTTTTTCTTCCTAAGCTGGCTGAGCAGGTATAACTGCACCAGCTTTCACCTCAACACTTCATTCCAGCTTCAGCGTTTAAAAGTGGGATGGGTCCAGCTGGCTCCAGAGAGCGCTTCTGGAGCATCGAGTACATCAGTACGTCCAAAGACAACATTTAGACTCCCTTTCCAAAAGCGTTGGTAGCAAAAACAAGTCACCTTAGGATTTTTGGATTTTGTTTTAAGCTAAAACACCTTGAAAACTAAATATCAGTTACTGCGCATTTGCCAGAAAGGCGTAGTCCAAATTTTAAAAGAACTGTCTAATTTTGTGTTGCCTTGGAAATCTAGGGAGTATGATTTCTGGCCATCAAGCTCTCTTTGCATTTCTCTTTATTCATTGCTGTCTTAATTTAAGTATCGCTCAGAAAAGCGCAATAGCTCTGGATTATTCAAAGTTGGTCCTATCGACTATTAGCTGATTAGTAGATCCATGGTACTCTAAGCAGCACACGCTACTATTAGTCTAATAATAGTACTTTGTATATCCAGATCCTCTTGCACCAAGGAATATCAATGTTTTATACACACTGTAGAATTAACACAACCCCTCATTTTTATCTGTCATTTGGGAAACCAAAGCATTGTGATTTACACAAGTCTATCCTCCAGCCCGAACAACGTGCTTCCATCTCCTCGGGAGCCGTTTCGCTGTTGCCCCTGCGAAGCTCACGCGCACCCTTGCACAGATCCTTGCTTCCCGATCGCTGATGCAGCAAAGCTCTTCTTTCTTATAACTCTTTTTGGCTTTACCAGTTTACACTGTATTACAAAGTGCTGATTTACATTAAGCTCTTTGAATAAAGAAACAGATGTATTGCCCTTCACTATGAAGTGCAGGCTCTTATTTACAGTCTAGAGTGCCAAACTAATAATACAGAATAATACAGGAAACCAGAAAAACGGTTGGAGAAATAAAATAGGCAAATTTTTTTTTTTAATCCTACTGCCTTGCTAATCTCCCCAAAATCAGCACAATTTAAAAAAATATATATTTGGGGAAATGGTAAGTAGCACAGAACTAAGACAACACGCAAACTCCTGACTCTACTGAATGAAATGAGATTTTTGTCATTAACTTCAATGAAGCCAGTGTTTCAAAAGTGTCTTGACAACAACTTCAGTACATGCTTCTTAGATGACTTCTCTCCAATGGTCTTAAATGGTCCCAGGATGTGCTTTCTTCCACTCCCATTGTAATCAGTGTTGTATTTGCTATGGTTCTCAGTGAGAGCAGAATTGGGCCCTAGGCTCTGAAATAAAAATCATCTTGAAGTAAATGGGTTGCTGTGTATCTGACCTCTTCTCTCATTGGTGTGAATAAAGTACAGGAATGGAAACCTCAGATCATTCCTGCTGTTTGTGCAAAGAGAGGTTGTTGGGTTTTTTCCTGCCAGAAGATTAATAGGTAGCAAGTTCAATATCGTTAGGTATTTAGTTTTCCTTAATTGTTCCAGGAACTCATCTACAGAGAGCGATGCATCACATCTGGAGGTAGCAATTTACCTTTCAGAAATCAACAAAATCTGCACACTCCTCTTAGGTTTAGGAAAAAGGTGCACGCACAACTATTCCTGCTACTCAAGTTCCTGTGACAACTGAACGCTTTAGGGGGTTCTGAACTATCTGTAATATCACTTCCAATGTTTTCTTTGGCATTCACTAAGTTTTCTTCAATATCTTCTGTCTAGATAAGCTAATCTTTCTTAATACATATGAAAACACGCCCCAGAAATCTTGCAATAGACTTGTAGCTTTTCATTTTATTTTAAGCCTGAAGGTTCATACTTGTTAATAATTTGGTGGATCCTGATAGTTCTGCAGCCTGGAGAACAGACAACAGATGGCCCAACCTCAGCATTAAGCATTATTCCTTCTGTACCTTGCAGGAATTCAAGAGATTCTTATTTTAGAAATATTTTTTCTCCTTCCTGCCTGAGCACTGGTCATCTATTTTATCTACTTTTCCATCACATTGCACGAACCTGCATGCAGTACGGCAGGAAGAAAGACCCTATTCCATGGATCAGACTCTTCATTATTTGTACTTTTTGTTAATGTTTTCCTAATATTCCTCACATTTTCATGAATGAAACCACAGAAAAGAAGAGTGAGCAGATGAAGAGTGAGTAGGCAGCGTAATAAGTTTTCTCCGTCAGATCCTCATTGGCTTTACACAAGCACGGAGCATGGTCACGGAGGTACAATGAAACGACCTATACGGAGAGCAAATCAATGTCCATACCAACTGAATTCTGCGGGATTCGTCCTTCGAAGCGTACAACAGCATCCTTCGGAAAAGGATCATTCAGAAAAAGAAATGCACTAACTCTTGCACTGTAACCTCAGCTATCGGGTCGTTTTACTGGAATAAAGGATGTATCCGCTGCAGGATCCCGACAACATCTATTCCACTGGTACCAAGAGCCTGGGAAGAGGATGAAGGGTGGCCAGCAGCTCCCTGTTCTGGGCTGCCCCTTGAGGCTTGCGCTCTCCTTCACAGCACGTGCAACTGCTTGCCAAAAGGCTGAAGCTTATTGGCGTTTTAAGGTTTCAAACCTCTTCTGGGTTCTGGACCGAAGAAATCCAGTGACCAGTAACAGCCGTGGACATCGGCTGTGTGCAGTTGGTCCTTTTTCGAACGGAAAAGAGGAAGCTGGGCTGCCGGTTTCTCCAGGCAACTGTCCTGCGTGCGGCAATGAGCTGGCAGTTCCCCTTTCGCAGTTTCACCCCGCCGCGATCGCTCACCCGCTCCCCAGCCCCGGGCGGACGTGCACGGGCGGGGGGCTGCATCCAAGGGCTGCATCCAGCCACCGCTGAGCGCCGCGGCGGAGCGCTCAGCTCGGCGCGGCACCGGCTGTCGGGAGCAGCCCGCCGCCCTCCAGCGCCTCGCACACCCCCCGTAGCACTCGTGTCGTGCATACCGTGATGCTGCAACCCTATCAGCGCCTCGTGATTTTTTCTATTGTTTGATTTCGGGTATATTTGGATTCAGGATACTTCTTTGATACTGGTTTTAGGTCACTTGCTACTACTGTAGAGAATCTATGCAAAACGCAGGCTCACTTTTGGGTCCTAAAGCAGATGATGCTAAAAAAATGGTCTGTTTCTGGTAAATTGTCTCCTCGAGCTTACAGTTGCACCCTCTGCCTTTAGTTTCGAGGTTTATCTTTTTACCCCCAAATCAAAGAAAATTCACATCTGTGGCAAGCAGACATCCATAAATACCCTATGCGTACACGAACCCGTACAGACTGCAATGCGAGTCGTCTTACTATATACTAAGACCCCATGCAAAATGGTTAGATCGTTCAACCTATTCAGGTGCAACGCCATTTTGAACTCTGAAACAATTTCTAACTTCCTTCCAATAATACCAGACCATTCAAGTACAGTAAGACTGAAAGAAAAACTAAAAGCAAAATGCAACAAAGAAAAGGATGAGACCCAGCACAGAAGCAGACTGGGAACTCCAGGTGCCCCAGATGCACAGAAGGGTCTCACCTGTGGGCTGGTGAGACCACGTGTAAGGGACAAACTCCCAAAGGCTATGCAAGGACTGGGAAAAGGAGTCATCCTGCTAGCTCTTAACAACAGGAAGCAAAAGCATGCAAGGATTTTAAAGCAAAAAAGACTACTTAGAACTGGTTCCTAACATTAATTAAGAGCTACTGCAGCTGTTTTGAATCAGGTAAAGACAGAGTTACATGTGTGATCTTCTGTATTCGCCTGCTCTGGTTATTGCAATTAGTCGAAATCTGTAAGTTTTTTTATTGTCTCAATAAATAGTTATGTATGCGGAGGTGAAACGCATCAGTAAGTTTACTTCCAGGGCTTGGTTTGCAAACTTGCACCTCGGCGGTGGCGGCGACGGCCACGCGGCGCCCGCTCTCGGACAGGCGTGAGTGATGCGCCTGTGCGCGCTTGGAAGGCAAACTTGTATTTAATTTTTCAAATCGCTTCATTTTTCAGTGCTAAATGAAACAAGTTGTGTTTAAGACACACCAGAGTAAGCTGTTTCTCCATATTATCCAAGAACGTGGACATAGGAAAATGATGAAGGGATCAAGTATTCCCCTTTCCTACAGGGAAATAATGTGCATTTTGGGGTTTGGGGCTTTTTTTTTCCTAGCAGATTTACACAGTATAAAGCCTTGAATATTAAGAAGGCTATTAAATTCTTTCAATAGTTTTCGAAAGTAAGAAGCGACGGCACTTTTAAAAAGGAAAGGAAGCCTAACACTCTTCAAAAAACAAGATGAATTTAAACATAACGATTAATATTGCCACTGGAATTAAAAAGAAAGTGTCTTTTAAGGAAATCAATTGTCTTGAAACAAAGCACAGACTTTTGGCTATTGATAGTATCTTTAGACTCAGACTTTCTCTGGAGACTTAAGAGTATGCAAATGCAAAGTGCACAGAGGCACACACACAGGCATGCTATACCTTTGTATTACATTGGCATTTTATTATTTAATTAAACTACTCTTATTTTTCTAGCTCACGCATGCTTCCCTTGAGACGGCTTTGCTGTTAGCCTGCTGGCCTTGACTTCCAGCCAAAAACAATTCGGAAACAAAAAGGGACAACAAATCATATTTCCACAGACATTTTTATCCCTCAATACAACCTTGTTTTCACACAACATCATACAGATTCTATGAAAACTATAATTTACTGCAGTAGCCATCCCAAACTAGGGGCCGGCGCACGCTCTGCGGTGTGCTCCCACCGCCGCCGCGGTCTCTCAGGTTGTGCAGCCAGGAGCTGCGCCGCAGCAGCGCCGCCACCACCGCACAAGCAGCCATAGTCTACAGCCGCTTTCACCAGGGCCGCACGAGGCTACCCCGACTGCTAACAGCCTCCGGCAACCACATCGTGCCTCGAACGTCTCAGGCAAGAAGTTTTAAGACAAACGTTTGCAAACACCGGCTATTTTTAAGGAACGCACGTTCGCTAAACGCTGCTGCGCCTGATGGAGCCTAACTCGAGGATGAACAAGTTGAGGAAACAAACCTCACGCATCAGGCTACTTATCGCAGGCTCTCTGCAAAGCAGATTTCCACTTACCTGGTGGCAACCCTGTAAATTCGAGTCTCTTCCATACGACGAGTATGAACCCCTTTCTGTTTTACCTGGTAATAAAAAATAAATAAAGAATAAAAATTATAACGGACACCAAAAGAGGCGTATGTTATCTCCTCCGCCGCCTCCCGCCCCGCGCCCAACCACCGCGTCCGCCCCGGTCCGGGAGCCAATGCCCTCGCGCGCGCAGGAGACACCCGGCCGGAAATTTGCCCTGCGCTACCAAAGTTGTGCCCGCGCCAGCGGCGCTGGGACGTGGACGGGGGCCCAGCGCCTGCCGAGACGCCGTGCCAGCCCCAAGCGCCTCTGCTTTTATTTTTATAACACGGATCCAACAGCCTGACTGGTTACAGTTATGCCATGCGCCAAAAGGAGAAGAAAGGTCCTTCCACGGCGGGAAGACTGGGCTAGAACAAAACCGAGGAGGAAAGAGGTGGCTGCCGCCACGCACGAAGTCGCAGCTGAGAGCGTCGCACCGCGTGCCGGAGAGACAAAGCCCCGGCAAAAGGGGGCTCCTACAAAACACCCGGGCACCCAAAGCCCACCCTTACGGCGAGGGTAACCACGGCCGGGAGGGTGCTACCTAGCAAAACACCCAAGAAGACCGTAAAAATGATCCATAAAACTCCAGTTGTTACTATAGGCTGGAGCGCAGGAGAGGCTAGTCGCCGAGGACCCTACGCGGGGCACCTCTGCGCCTACAGCTGAGCTCGCGCCCGAGAAACGCGGCAGCACCCCCAGGGGAAGCCGGTGCCTCTACCACAGCCGCTGAACAATTGCACTCCAAAAGACCCACGGTACTGCCTTTGGAGGTGGCGGGTCACCAGAAAACAGCGGCCCACCGAACCGGCGCGCCCGAGGGGCCGGGCCGCCGCAGCAGAGCGAGGTGGTCCAAAGGTGATCCCAATCTTATAGCGCGCCCGCGGTTGGGCCGGCTCGTCCGACAAAGGATGACAGAGCCAATTTAAGTCATTCCCCCCGTGGCGTAGACGCGTTTTAACCGACTCTACGAGCCTTTCCTTTAATATATGGCTGCTACGTTTGACCTCGGGTTAGAGGTACTGCTGACAAAGGTTGACCGCTGCGAGCGGTTTGGAGTAAAACATTATCTTTCCTCTTCAACGTAATTTAAGAAGCTTGTTTTCGTTGCGCAGTTGTTTCTTGTGGCTGCTGTCTCCCCACACAAGCTCACGACCGAGGCGCAGGAACCTCCAAAATTTCTCCGCGATTCGTAGGGCGCTTGGTCCACGCGTGATGATAACTGCTGACAGCACCTCGGCGCGCTTACGCGCAGCTGACGGCTCGCTCGCTCCGCAGCCGGATGCAGAGCGCGCCGGGGGCCTCGGCGCCAATAATTCAAGATCGAAAAGTGCACTTTTGCACGTTTAACGGCGAATCCCTGAGTCCAGGGCCGAGACCTGAAAAACGAAACGTCTCGACGGCCCGCCCGGAGTTACCTGAGCTACTGCGCATCACCCCAGGGGGGCCGAAGCCCACGGGCGTTGCAGGGGCTGAGGGCTTGGGGGGGGGAAATCCCAAACGAAAACGAGAGGGTTGAGGGGAACCGAGCGGAGGCGGCAGCGCGAGGTGCTCGGAAAGCGCCTCTCGTCGCTGCCCGGGTGTCAGCGGCCGCCCTTTCCTACCGCGTCAGGCGCGGGCAGCCTCGTCTTAATTTCAGTTGTTAAAAAATATTTATCCCGATACAAAAATAAACCCGCTGCAAATTACAAGTTGTCAGGGTTAAAATCTACTTGTGTTTGTGTGGGGGAGGATAAGAGAACAGCGCAGACATGAATCATTCTCAGTAATTTGAGTGTTTCCATGACATCAATGGGCACCCGTCCAGCACTCTGTCGAAGCCTGCGAGGTACCAAAGCGGCGCAGCAGCCAGCGGGAGACGGACCTTTTTTTTTTTTCTCTCTCTCTCTTTTTTTTTTTTTTTTTAAGGATTATGCTCCTTGTAAAGATTTCATCTGCAGCATCCGCTTTCGCCACCAAGCAGGCAGGTAGCTCTGGCGATCACGAGCGCACGCGTTTCGTTCTGAGAGCGTAAGCCTTGAACTTTCCCGCGCCTGCGGCGTGCTGCCGCCGCCGCTGCGGCTGCTGTTCCCACGCGCAGCTCCAAATCTGCCTTCTCTATTAAGGAGGGGTAACAAAAAAGATGGCGAAAAAGTCAAGAAAGCGTTAAAAAGGCACACGCCCGTAGGTTTGTCGCTATCGACCGCCATTATGAAACTATCCTACTTTTTTGTAATGACACTTCGTCTTGTAGGGGGGCAAAAAAAACAAAAAAAAAACAAAAAAAACCCCAAAACCACCCTCTCTCGTATACACCGTCCATTTCGAATTAGCTACCGTCTCGATGCCGATTTTCTGCTTAAAATTCACGGGCGCGCCTTCGCACAGGTCGCCAGGGCGCGGAGGACACGCCGGAGCGGGCTCTTTAAGTCCCGCTTACGCGCTCGCGAAACACAAAAGCTGCTCCGCTCCGCTCCGCTCGCGCCTGCCGGCCGTGCCGGGGACGCTGCGCCCCGCGGCAGGCTGCGCCCCGCGGCTCCGGGGCTGGCGGGGGCCGGAGCGGGGCTCCTCTTTCCCCCCCGCGCCCGGGCGCAGCGGCGGCGGCGCGCTCGCTGCAGAAATTTCGAGACCCAACCCCTCTAGTACCAGAATGCGGCAGCCGCTGCGGATCTTTTTTGGCACAGAGACAACGGGTGGCAGCGCCAAGCCCCGTGGCTAAAACTACTCAAAAGAGGCATGAGGGGTAGCATTCATCGTGCAGGTCCTTTACGGCCACGCAGCGCCGCGGTCCGGGTTTTAAAACCCGAAAGCGCCCCGTTAAGTAACGTTTGTCGGAAGCCGGGGGAGGAAAAAGGAAAAAAAGGAGGAAAGAAAAAAAAAAAGAAAGAAAGACAAAAAAAAAAAAAAAGGAAGCTTGAAATACAGACGGATAACAAATCTTGTCAGACGTCTGATTAATTTTTCTACCTAGAGGACCAAATGTTAAAACGTGCCATTTGTTTCTAGCGCTCGGCACACGCAACAAAATATATATCGGTGCGTGGCTTCACGAGCTGACAACTGAAGCAAAGCTTCGTAGAAGAAGTTGACCTACAAAGGCTGCTTAATAACTTTGGAGCATACTCTTATTCTTAAGGTAACGCAGAAAAAGCACCTTCATTATTATCTGGAGTAATAACTTACCGTGTGTGTAAATATATATATATATGTGTACTCAATTAATCGACACAATGCATGCCAATCAAAGGAGAGACAAAGAAACAACTACATGCAGCTCCTGTTTTCTGACAAACACGCTGAGTCTAAAGACTATGCTCTCTAAACACCTCAGGAAAAAAAAAATACTGATTATCTTCACGACACTAAAACGACTGCTTCATAAATATTTTGCTTGCATTTTTGTTTGACTGCAAAAAATAAAGCAGCACAGGATTGCCAATCAATCAGTAAAGAAGCCACTTGCCTCTCCATGGTGTACTTTGAAAAATTAATCAAATTAAGTAGAAAATTTAAGCAACTTCCAGAGCACAAATGCAAGTCATCTGATTCCCCCCTCTCTTTTCCCCTGCCCCGGGAGATAGGGCACCTCGTCTCTATTCTGGCAGGCAGAATGAGAAGGCGTGAGGCAACCCTTTCCATCTGCAGAGAAAAAGGAAGTGAAGCAATTTCTATAAACGATTTGAATTCAATGTTTGCATTGATTTCATGTTTGGCGTATTTTTTTTTTAGAGATGAGTTCAACCAGAATATTCTAATTCAGCTTCCCAACGCCCTACGTTTGGGGTTTAGTTCTTGGTTAGACTGAAAGACGGGAAAGATGCTTAAAAAAAGGAAAAAAAAAGTAATTGCATTAGGGACTGGAATTTGAGTGGCTCAGAATTTGGATCTGTTGAGGTTTGCAATTTGGCTTAAACTTATTTCTTATTTTATTATTGCATTTCTAACATTTTTCAAAATTCTTATTTATCATTCCTTCCGATGTCCTGTGTCTCAAGTGCATACTGACGGGCGACTGATTAATTCCTCTAAAAGAGAATGACAAATTAAGGGAGAATTCACTTTTGAAGTACGACCAGGCATGAGAATCACGAAGCCGAGAGCTAATTTTGGAAAAAGTTCTGAGCAACTGCAGAATGGGCTGAACTTTACAGTTCCACATTCGTCTCTATATAATGGACACATTATTTATGTATTATCAGCTGCAGCAGGGTTTGTTTGCACTATTATGAGGATCATGAAGCAGTTTAATAATCTACAGTTCTTGCCTTTAAATTTTGCTAACGCTTGTTGAAGTTTGGTTGCACGAGAAACGAAGGACTGGGCACCACAGAGAGAGGAGGGCAGGAATCACGTCAGCGGTGCCCAGCGTGCGTGAAGACCTTCTCGGGTCTTTGGCTCCAGGCTCTGTTTGACAGGTTGACCAGCTCTGCACAGTACCTTTTGACAGCGGACATCCAGGCTGTCAGGCCTAGGGGGTTTCTTGCCTCAGAGATTGGAAAACCCAACTAATTTTAGCATAGATACCGTGCTAAAATCCGTATAGAATTACACACTAGCCTAGGAAAAACCCTGATGAAATAAATGAGCTACTGCAGACGATACAGCCTATGCCTATAAGCAGATCACTCTCTGAGATCTCCTATACATCCCCTATACCCTCCCCGTGCTGGACCCGCCGGGCAGCGCCGCCGGGGCCTGGATCCGTCCCCGCCGATCGAGCGGCAGCACAACGCCCAGGGGAGCCCCGGGCTCCGCAGGACCCGCTGCCACCAGGCACAAGGCTAGGAGCCCTCTTCTTGCAACGCTGCAGCAGCAGAGGTACCTACCTCAGCTCGTTTGGCTGCCCGGGCTGGACATACGCTCTCTATATGTACTTCTCTAACAGCAACGCGCTTACCACTATAGGACGCACAGTACAAACTATCCCACTTCTTTCCATGAGGTTTTGAGCACTGTATTTTACATTACAATGAATCTTATCCGATGGTGATGGAAGTACCACGTTAATGAGCTATTTCATGCTTTGTGCTGTGCCTGAAGTACAGACAACAAGGCAAAAGCCGACACATTTTGAGCAAAGTTTGTGCAATAACATTCACCAAATAGTAAAAATGACACAGCAGCTGATCTAAGGTAGCGTCCACGAACCAGATATAGAGCTAAAGGCATAGCATTAATCCCAGTAATTTTCATGCCATCACACCCCAAAATGAGGCACAGTGCTAGGGGAAGGAGATCTTTTTGACATGAAAGGATTTTGCCACTTACACTGATGCGCAGTAAACAGTAATGGTTCTTAAAGAGACGTTATGATGCCACAGCAAGTGCTATTACAGAGGGAGATTTTTTTTTTTAAAACAGTACCATCAAAATGCAAAGGAAATTAAATCTTAAAACCTATTCTAAAATAATGCTACAGATCTGACTTCAGTAAACCCAAAGCAAGGAAACTCAGAGCTAAAGTGGTACTTCACCGCTGACTCACTTCATTGGTCCAGTGCTTATGCCTAATGGGCAAGGTCAACTCCTGGCTATCCCTAAGGCCAAACTGCTTCCTTACATGCACACGCACTACATATATGTGTGCACATAAATACATATATTTTTTTTTTATACTTTTTTTTAATATGAATTGCCATTGTGCATGCTGAGCTGTGCCCCGCGCTGCCAGCGCGTTGCCCGTGCTGCCCGCCCAAGCCTCCGCAACGCGGTCCTGAGCGCAGCTCTCGCTCCGGACGCGCTCCTATCCATAACTATATCTAGTCACTACATGAAAATGCAAGACTAATTTTTTGCCACTGATCTTGGTTCATGAAAACGGGACCCAAAGCAAAAGACCGAGGCAAATTGCTCCATCTATTTCTGTAATCTACCAAATAATAGCATCTATTAGAGGGCAAGATGCGATTTCCCTGCTTGCGTGCCCTTAAAACGAAATAGCTGGGACAAAACTATATTTGACACTGTAAAAATAAGAACGCGAAGACAGTACATCGAAGACCGTATTCTACCAGACCTAAATTAAATGGTCCCTTAGTCTCTGCCTAGTCCCACTGAAATCAATTAGATGGTACAGATTATGATACCGCCCTATAAAAGAAAGGTGCGACTTTGCTTAGGGCTCTAAGCACAGACGAATTTATAAGCAGCACTACTACTACTTGGTTATACAGCTGCGTTGCAGGACAGAGAGTGGTCTAACACGGCGAGGAGCAGGCGTGCTCGACCCTCTGCGCCAGGCGCTCAGCACCTTCTGCACCTAGTCAGAGGGCAGGAAGGCATTGCCGTTCCTTAGGCATGGCTGCAAGCGTGCAACCAGTAAATAATACCGCGTGCTGGGGACAAGGAACGTCAAGGCGCTTCACAACACGAACGCGCACCGATTGAGACCAGAATACAAGACTAACAAACTTTCACAACTGAATTAGGTGTTTAAACAAAACAGTTATTTCAATGCCCTTTGAAGGAATTACATTTAATGAGGTAAAGAAATTTGAAAGAAACTCCACCATCATGGACCTCTACATTTGTCTCGCAGAGACTAATCTCAAATTAACGACCATGTTCACTAACGAGCAACTGCGCACCAAACCTCCAAAGCTGTGGGTTGGAAGAACATTTATCTGAGACCATCCTGTATTTAGAGTGAAGATGCATCTGACTTCATCAGCATCTTTAGTCTCCTTTCCTTTTCTTATGCGCACGGAATTTAAGTCTAAAGGAAATAATTATCATCATCTAAGTCTGAACACCTGTATAACTCCGCATATAGACAAATTTATTTCAAAAAGAAATGAAAACTCTCCAAAAACCCACTCACCACGTCTTACCATTCTCATTCTTGGGACATAAAATAGTCAAAAGATGGGCAGGGGATGAAGACAGGCATTAGAAAACAAAAACATTCAAAAGCACTATAAAATACTAGAGAATCAGAATAATAGAAATGGGCAACATTTTCATAAACCTATGAGACAAATAAAAGCATGTTGCAATAATACGTCAGGCCTGAAAGCAACATATAAGAACTGAACGTAAAATACTGGCTATTGTTTTATCCTAAGTAAGCCTCATAAGGCTATTTTAAATTGAAATATATGGCAGGGTGATGCCTCATCATTTGTTCTGGGACCACAGTGCAGATCTTTATCAGGTATCTGGAAACCTGGGGTTTCACTCGGGCATGCAAACAGAATCACTTACAAACAAGGTCGATAAGGATCTCAGGCCATGAAAGACAAAGAATTGAAAGAGGACAATAAACCTGGATACAGCCAAAGTCTGGGCTTTAAATCTTTGGTCTGTAAACCACCCCCTATCTAGTAGCATTTATTAAAAGGCTACTAACACAAACCATGTTGGACACGGGAAGGGATAAGGAGATCAAAAGCCTTATCTTTCCGATTGTGGCTCCAATCTACATCTAATCATGATAAACAGAATTCAGTCTTATCGGGGGGGGGGGCTGCATTTCATCCAAAAGTGACAGAAAACTTGCAGTCTTAGTACTTTGCTTACGCTTTGCATTAAACCAAGACCACCACACCAATCCGAAGACTCCTGGCGCAGCAAAAGCCCCCCAGACAGGGAGAGCGCGCGGCACGGGGGGGCTTCGCTCGCTAACACCCGCGCTGCGCCCAGAACAAAAATTAAGCTCGCAGCACGCCCGATAAGCTACAAGAAGGCAAGAAAGAAACGATGACCACAGGCATACACAGACGCGTTTTAAAAGTCTGACTGCAAGGACAGTTTGCAACTCGTTTTTTGTCAAAAGCATCAATATCTCTGTAGCTGCTTGTCTCCTGTTTCCTCCCCTGTCTTCACCCGCTCTCTGCACACGCAGATAGCACCACCTGAGGACCTCATAGTGCAGCATATTTTGAGATTAAATAATTAATTGTACATTTCAATAGAAATGCTATTTATTTGCAATATTGCTCAGTATAGAAAATCAAGAAAAATTTCTGGTGTTTATTGTTGGCGTAATTTTGACCTTTTGAAAACAATTTGGATTGGATAATTTGGATTAGCTAAACAGACAAAACAAACTACGAGCTTCCAAGAGTATGGCAAAGCAGCAGGAACGTTCTGGTACATATAGTGTAACATATTATGAAATACCCAGTAGTCTCAAATCTGTAATATCCAGCAGAGGGCATGCATACCCTAATAAGATTTTTACACTTGAGAACTGACATTTCCCAAACATTTCAGAAAAATGAATTTGGGCTGAGAATACTGGCAAACTCATAGCACCAGTACCCACACTGCCCCGCGCTGTCAGGTCAAAAAGGAGAAAAACTCTGTCCCGAAAACAAATCTGGGAATGCTGATTCCTACGCAGAAGAAAAACGTCTTTGCGAGAGGGTTTTTTCACCTCTGCTAGACTACAGTTTTGCTTAGAACCTTTCACTCCTAAATGCAAACGCAGTGACCCTTAATGCAAAAAAAAAAAAAAAAATCATTCCTCAATGCAAACTTTCTATGTGAAAGGAATGCTAAATTGAACCGGATTTGTAAATCCAGATTGATTTACAAACATGTATGTTATTCTCTACAGGTGAAACACTGGCTGCGCTAATATTAGCAATAAAACTGAGTATCTTTAGCGCGACCAGATTTTTATCCTAAATTGTTGAATTATTTCCCAAAACTGGGCAGCATTACCTATCATTTTTAGTCAACATTTCATTATTTTCTATTTTATTTAAGTCAGAGGAAATATAAAAGAATTGATCCAGTGAGGGATTTGTCACTTGTTTGTCATGTTCGTTTCAAAGATTACTTGGGGACGTTTGTATAACGGAAAGCTTTGCCACGTCTATTCAGGCTTCAGAGTCCACCAGGGGAAGCAGGTTAGTCACAGCTGCTCAACCAGGTCCCCTCTTCCATATATGCCAGAATCCCTACGTTCATACAGGTACAAATGTATAAATGAAAAATGTTCATTTGTTCTGTTGTAAGACACAAAATATCTACAAGAATTAACTGTTACTGGCCCACCCACAGAGGTGGTCACTTCCAACCTTAACCTCTGCTTTCCAAAACGGAGAATAACGGGCATTCGGGTTCCTTATCAGATAATGTTTTTTTAAAGTTTCAGTAGCCTTGGGAGATGAACTTAATTTACAAGGTCTACAAGCCAGGCAGCTTAGGTTACATGTAGGTCACAATAAATAATACTCATCCCTTGGCCATGGCGAGCTGCACTGTTAGTGCATAAGTTGAAATGACAAGCCTTTATTATTCCTAAGCACTTGATTCTGAAACATTTGCACAATCTGTTAAGTCCAGACAAATTTAAACGGTTCTGACATGCAGCCTGCTAGGGTCAGTGACAGGGATAATGCCTCTTTACGTGGGTAAAATTTTGTGGCATATAGGTCACTCTCTTAAGGGGAATCAACCGTGTGTCTCTTCTTTGCATTTCCACCACAATCCTTCATCCTGCAGCCTGGAGCTGAGAGTGAAATGCAAGAAAGGAGCCGAACGCTCAAAGCAAAAATCTGCTTCCAGGACAATCCATTATATCTGACAAGTTAAATGTTCCATGGTAGACCATATGGCATCAGAGCAGGGCCGACGATGGAAGAGGGAAACTCGGCAAATGCATCACAATTAAGGAGTTTGACTATAGACTTTACTTTGATTTACTCTATTTTTTATTAAATTTTAAATATTGTAGTCTTTCAATTTTCATGTAGCCCTTCTAAAGTCACTATCTGATCTATCAAACCAGCTATATATGAAGAGGTGGTTCACCAGAATTGTTTTCTGTGAAGTCTTATGGTCTTAGCTCTCTTAAATAGTGGTCCCCATTTTTATACTGGGTGACTTTGCGAAGCACAGAACATTTCTACTATTAACAAGAATAAATACTATTAGTAGTCTCTTAAAGATCAAAGAAGAAATAATCAGGAAAAAAAGAAGAAAATAGCATAACCCCCCCTCAAAGTCTTGGTGATGGGTTCTTGATAGAAAAGTTACCCCAAAGAAGAGCTAGGACACTTGAGACTGTACTGAATATTAGCAGAAGGAGGAATAATCCTGGAAATCACCCTTCTGAACCCCCCTCAAAATCCTCTGCCTATGTATTTGGTACAGGATCAGCCGCTTACTGCCAGGAGCATTTCTGCATAGGCAAGATAACAGAGCAGATGATCTAAAAGATCCTTTCCATCTTCAAGGTCTATGACTTTATGGTAGAAATGGCAAAATGGTAGAAATATATGAAACCCCCTGGGCTTTCCCACAGTTTAACATTACGAATATGTTGGTTTCACACACACATACATAACTAGATCCAGTCCTGAATAATTATCAGGTATGAGTCCACATCTGCCATGGTCCTTTTTTATTCTGTTTTAATTACTAAATCATATTAATGAATTAACCAAAGATGTGAATAGCAATGAAATAACCCTTTCTGCAAGATGCCCACCATCCACTGTTACTTTCTTTTGAAAAGCAGAATTCTTGAGAGCTTAAGAAGGAATCCATGTAACCAACTGACATGGCAGTGGATCAGGAAACAGTATAAAACGGGGAAATACTTGCTTTGTTACTGCTATGCAGACCAGTCTTGAGTGACCTAAATAACAAATGGAACAACTAGAAGAAAAACCATGCACATCAACTGCACATAAATGAAATTCCTAAATAATTTGAAAATACAATGCTGAAAACAATAACTAGTATTTCCAGAATTCCTTGCAAAGAATTGCTTTGGTAAAAGACAACAGAAAGACTTGTATAAAATTGTCATTATTCTGGTCTGATATCAAGCAGGTCTGCGATCATTCACTAATAAAATATGCAGAAATAACTGCATAGCCGTTTTTGGGCAATTCCCTGGGATCAAGATGCAAAAATAAAGTAGGTGACCTAAACTAACTCCTTATTTAGGCATTTAAAAAAAAAAAATCCTGTAGTTAGGAGAACTGTAAATCCAAGCCAGTGACACTGATTTCAGTGAAAGTTGCTGGTGGTCAACTAACCAAAACAAACCACTTACTTATTAAAACAAATTGCTTATTGGGGCTCTGGAATTGAGAACCTATTTTAAGTACTTATTTTTGGAATTCCCCTTTTTTTTTTTTCTCTGATTTTGACCTTGTAAATGCTGAACCAACGCTGCTATCAGTAAAGACCTGTTCTGCCCAGTGCTGGTGTCCATAGACCCTTGCCGGAGATTTTCAGAGGCATTGGGTAAGGCTTTCCAGGAAACCAAAGGGAGAGCAACTCACAGCATTCAGGGCTCAACGGTGCCTTCCTAGGCATGAAGTGGTATGTGGTCACTGTTTAAATATTCAGTAGGCTTGTAAACATATGATACTAATTATTTTCTAATATTAAATGTGTTCTTCTTATTCCAAATGAATATTACTCGTCATTTTTAAGGCTTAACAATATTAATTTTCCAAATGACTTTCATTATATCTCTTATTAAGGCTTTGCATGACGGTGTTAGGATCTCCATTTCCCTGCCAGAAATACACCACCCTAGGCTCGCGCTTGCCTTTGCCCGGTCGCACAGCACCCATACCTTTGGGTCACTCCACGGGAAGGAACGATTAAACTCAAAGTGAGATTCTGGAGTCTCCTGATAGGAGCAGTGGGGAAAAACCTGAGCTAGTTTTATGATGGATCTTGGTAGCTTTGTGAATGGGGTTATGCACCGTTAGCAAGGGACCCGGCACCCGGGAAGGCCCTCTGAAAAGCCTATCTTCTGCGTTCACATGCACCGCTAGTTCCATCAGGTTTTCCAAAGCCTGCCTCCCCCGCAACGGGAACACGGCACTCCTGCCAGCCTCTGCTGCAGCTCCTGATGTGGCCTGGGTGACGTCCAAAAAATTTGGGTTGAAATTTGGGTTTCTGAACATTCCAAAATCAAGAGTAGCCAGTGGTTTCATTTCATCCCCAAATATATACAGTAATGGCAAATTTCAGACTTGCGACGTCCAGGGGATCCAGCTCAGCCTCGGAAGCTCCAGCTGAGGGCATCTCAGCTGGAATCTGGCGTTCTCGCCAGCGCAAGGGCTAGCATATCATTTCCTTCAGATCAAATACAGAGTTATTTACAAACAAACTTGCTTACTAAATTAAAGTTCCAATGCATACCGGTTTTAAGATTTCAAGGAACTGAGATTAAAAAATCATTGGCAGAAATACCAGGGGCCACCTTATTGAAGCAGCCATTAACAAACTTTTAAAGCACTGCTTTCAGAGGGGAAAATATTTAACCTCTTACTCCCTTCAAAAAGACATTTATTTGTGTTTTATTATTCTTTTTAAGAAAATGTTTTCCGATGACTTTAAGCATTTCCTATTATTGTTATGTCTATATGTTTGTCAAATCACTATTGTTTTTGTTACCATGAACAAACACTAAAGCAGAGAGAAACGATAAAGGCTTAAAAATTATTAGAACAGTTCTTCATAAATCAAGAAGTTACCATTTTAAACTTGATACCTCAGGACGAAGGCAGCCAGAAACGGAGCCTGCATGGAAGGCAGCGCTCTGGCATGCCGGCAGAACAAAGACCGCTTGCAACTAATGCTGAAAAAGAATCAGCTCCATTACTCCAGTAGCGCTGCAGTTCTTAACACAGATCTTAAATTTATTGATTTAGCATTTAGTACCGCAGGCACTGAAACAAAGACCCCTATGATTATGAATGCGTGTTTTTGTGGCACGTGCTTTAATTTTAAAAAGGGTACTTTCTGAAGATCCTACATATTAAAAGGACATCATCTTCTTAAAAGTCACACATCTTTCAAAATGTGTTTTTACAATCTAAGGTGACTGTCAGAAATGACAAGAGTACGATTTCTTGGTTTGTTTGTTAGGGGGCTGTCACAAAGTATATTACAATATTTCCTAGGAGCTGCCACCAGTCATGGGTTTCGTTTTGGAAAGAACCATACGAGCACAGAAACAGGCAGTCATTCCTATCGCCCGTTTACCTTCCGCGTGGTCACGATGGGGAAAAGGAAGGAATTACGGTCATCCTCAATTCTTCTACGAGGGACCCCCATCAGAAGGCGTGCTCAAACTTTACCTATCTGCGGGATAAACTAGTTGCTTCATGATATTATTATAATCAATGGGACTTTAGGTGTTTAGTTATCAATAGCAATGTACACATACATACAAACAAAACAAAGAAAGGCGATGGAAAGAGAAATATAGAAAAAATTCACACCAGTAAAACACAGTAAAATGAGGCAGATAGTTGTGCTTTGTAGATTCTACTACTAAATCCAGATCAACATTTTTATTCCTAATTAAAATGTCCACACTGTAAAACAACACCTGATCCAGGGGGCTTTTAGGTACAGTAATTGTCAGTGCTGAACTCCCATGTTTTGTTAGCAAATTTGAAATTTTGACCTGGATTTATTTCTATATGCACTATTTTATGAACCATAAATGAAACAGGATAAAAACCTTAGCAAAGTATTCCATTTCCCTAAATCATGGCCTTTAGGAACAATAAATAAAAAAGTAAAAAACAAAATTCCTACTGGAACTACTCTTTGCTTTCTTAATGAAAAGTTTAATATACCTGTTACAACATTTAGCTTGGCTAAAAATTAGCCCAAGTACAAGCCTAACGTTGTTAACCTACCAAAGCCACCTAACTTCATTAAGACAGTATTAGAGACCCAACACAGAGACCGCCACGGAGAGGAAACGCCCGGCAGGGTCCTGCGGCCGGACCCCAGGGCTTTGTGCATGGCAGGAGGCGGAAGGGACACCCAGCGCCAGGAGGACCACGCCAAGGAGCCACCCGTTACTGGTCTGACTGGGCTGCCAGCAGGCAGCTGGGGTGATGGGCGCGCTGAGGAGGTCCATACGGGCCATCCGCCGCAGGCAAGGCCGGGATGGCACAGCAGCCACCTCGCTTGGACGAGCATCCTCGCATCCTCAAGTTTTAAGAAGTTCAGAACACGAAGCAAGAAAGATGAGCTGGGCCTCATACTCATGGCATGTGAGTGCAAAGCATCTCACTTTGGCCCCACAACGCCGGATGCGGAAACAGCATAATTCACTGAGGTCCCTGGCTGGGTTTCCTGAGAGTGGTTGCAGCCAGGAAAACCTCAGGATCTGTTGCTCACAAAAAAGGAGTCTACTTGCTGTGCTACTTCGCCTGCACGAAGTGCGTGTGCCCAGGATTGCACAGGGCAGATGTCAGGATCCTGTGCTTTGGAAGCAGCAAGTTCCCAACTGGACGTTACAGCCAGAGGAGCCAGTTATAATCCACCATGAGTGATTTCTATGCCTGAGAAACCACAACTTACTAATTGTACTTTGTTAAGCACCCTGACAAACAAATTTATTATGAGTATGTTTTAATTTTCAAAATCTTTGAACTCTCACAGCTCCTATTGTGGATGATCAGTGATTCCAAGTTATGAATGAGTTCTAATGAATAAATATGGTTTTCAAATATTTTCTCAGAAAAGTGCTAGTAGATTAGCACAGAAAACACTGGGTATCTTTTTCACCTGGAAAATATCTAGACCGAAGAAAGTTCCAAAAATCTTAACTTGCAACTATCTTCAAAACCCTTAAAATATAGCGCTGTATTTCTTGTTACTAGAAACCAATTCCTGGTAAGAAGAGAGTTGATTCATACTAGACTTTCCACTTTCTGCCTTAGCAACCACAGCAAATATTTCTACTTCTGACAATAAATTATCAGTTGCTTTGCTTTCCATTCCCAGGTGAATTGTTACTGGAATGATAACATTCTGGAAATGTAAAATTCTGAACAAGGGCAGAACTTGGAATAAGCTTTGCAAGCGGTAAGAGCTCTTACAAAGACATTCCAAAGGCAATTTTTTAAAGGTAAACTAGAAGTTCAAATTAGAACTTTTCTTTTGGATTGGAAAAAGGAGGTCATCTTTCAGAGAAAATTTTATTATGTCCCAGAAAATGGAAGAAATATTATATAAGTTTCTGGAATTAAAGTATGAAACATTCTCATTAATTATAAAATTCTTTGTTGTTTTTTTTTTTTTAACCAAACTGGACCAGAAAAAAATCCCAAATTAGAGGGGTAAGAAGATAATCCAATTTTTTTCAGTTTTGATCCTTTACTGCAATTTAAAAAAGCCTGGCATAATTTCTTCTTCTCCCTTGCAAAAGCACTGTGAAACCATTAATGCTTTGTTCTAGCTAATGCTCCCACAGCCTGAAAGGAGGGATATGGGATTGGGCTTCTCAGTATGAAATATTGCAATGATGAAAAGATTACCCAATTTTTTTTAACATGGTTGAGTTGTTTATTTCTTCTAATCCAGTAAATTCCTTTTTCCCCTTGGAAGCAGTCACTAATTTCAGATGCATCACTTTAAGGCCTGATTGTCAGAAGAATGAAGTATTCATAACTTAAAATAAACTTTATGAGAGCACTCTGGTTTTCTGAAAGATCCAGAGCGTCACACAGTGTACACACAAGTCAGCTTTGAATATTTTACCCCAAGTGCCCTGGGATTTTATATGATCAAAAAACACATATAAAATATATGGCATGCTTACATACACAGGCTTCTCTCCTTCATTCCAAGAACAAAAACATCTTCTCTCTCAATCCATTCAACATCCCATTGCTTTTCATTTGCCATAAATTAAAAAAAAATAATCTTTTATTCAACTCTTCCCTAAGGAAAAACATACAAACAAGGCCTTACCGAATCCTGCATGCGTTTTTTTTTTTTTTTAAAGGAAGGAGCTTGTATGGTAGAAATGTATTTAAGCTTGATAATATATTCACAGTTTCTCTGTAGCTTTCTAAATACAAATACTTCTCACCTTATTCCTGCCAGCAGCTCCACTGAAGTCAAGGGGACTGGTTGCATAATAAGACAAGCAGTATCTGGCCTTTACTAATGCAACCTCTAATTCCTTACTAGTAGAAAATTAACTGATTTGAAGCTTATCTTTAACACCACCAGTTCAGATTATTAAGACTTGCATTATGCTGGTAAACTGAGGTCACTCTGAGGATCGAGGACCCATTGTAAGAAGCGCTGTACAAAGACAAAGTAAAAACGGTCCCTCGTTTTAAGGAACTGATTGTGACAAAACCATACAGGTGAAACCTTTCGTATCTCTCTGAAGTCAATGGGTAGCTGTACAACGTAAATCTGTCTCTGAATAGACCTCCAAAACAAGGATAAACTGAAACCTACAGAAAACGTGTTGGTGGTCTCACTCCGTTTCTTAGTAGAAGTGTATCCACTTCACCAAAGAAAAACTCCATTTGCATTAATTATCACATTTGTCGCGGTTCCAGAGTCCAAGCACTGAACAGACCTGGATATCGATCTGCCTATCAGCTGCAGAACTGGTCCCCTCATCCCCCAGCGAAGGCGAACTGCCTGGGCAGCACGGGCAGGACTCGCAGGGCTTAGTGAACGCTGCCGCTGCCAGACCTTTCTCGTGGATCAATGGGGAACGGCAGCGTCCAGGGCTGCCAATCTGGCACCTTCAAAAAGAACAGCGCTTACAAAAACTGGTAGGAATTAAAAGATGCTCTTTTTAAAACCAGGCTTTTTTTTTTTTTTTTAAAGCAAATATCGACCTTACTTACAAAACCGAAACGGTATGTCTCTAAACAACAAAACGTGTTTTTACCTTGCTCTATCACATCTTCAATTACACTTTTTTAAAAATGGCCAAGGATTTCATATGATGTTGTTTCAACAATATCAAGAAAGTTTCTTAAGTCGCAGATTTTCAACTGAGCCCAAAAATACTGGGGTTTTTTTTTGGGGGGGGAGGGAAGAACCAATCACAGCAGGAGTCTCTTTAAAAGGAAACAAAAAAGAAACACCATCTTGAACAGTCTCTCAGCAATACTCACACCGTATATAAAGGAAATAAAAGGCTCTCTAAAATGTAAGAATGAACCTATCTATTCAGATTGCTTACAGGTGACATTACACCATCTGCTTGGGCAGTTTGCCCATACAAAAGGAAACTACACGAAAAAGTAAAACCTGATGCATTTTAAACAAATAGTTATGCAGAAAATATACAATTGTATACAGCAATACAATCGCATCTATATGTTACGCAGTATCATGCTACGAAAAAGCTCTTAAAAACTGAACAATCAATGCAAAATTGATTCTCTAATAACTTAACGGGAAAAGAAAAAGAGAGCGCTATTTTCCATTTCCTGGGATATTTAGTATTGCTCAAAATGCCTTAGTACACACAGATCTCTAGAGAAATGGGAGCGTAAGGAACACCACAATTTCTGCCTCCTCTTGAGAGGGCTGACCTTTTAAGCTCTTCCCAGTCCTGCCTGGGTAGTGGATTTGGGGATTAAATAAATAAATAAACAAACACCAACACAAAACAGGGAACTGCGTTTCGCGAAATGCCGAAGTGCTTCGCATCAGTCACCGGCCGTTGAACAGGCAGAGATCGTTTCCCCCGTTCTGCTGGATTCTGCAAGAACAGGCCTGAAGTTCGCCTTTTTTTTTTTTTTTTGCAAAAAAAAAAAAAAAAAGTCCTTGAAATTGTTCCTTGACGAGCTCAGCTGAAACAATTTGCCACGCTCCGCGTTAAGAGCATCTCCCATCTTCTCACCACCAAGGCTCAGATGCCTCACGCATCTCTCCCTTTCTAACGCTGTCGTCAAAACGAGACCTTCTATCACCCTTGGAGCCGGCTGGGGCCCGACGCGCTGCTGCCCAGGCCCGCCGGCCTCCCTCGCCCCAGCCCGTTTCGGAGGGCAACGTCCAGGCAGCCGTCGGAGCCGAGCCAAGCGTAAACGCTATGGGTACGATTCCTCCACCAAAACAACACCAGATTGCCAAAACGCCTACAACAGGCGGCCGGGCGGCGTTTCTCGGAGGCCCGAGGAGAAACTCAACGGCAAGAGTAACCAAGGCAAACGCCCGTCCTCCGAGGACCGGGAAGCAGTTGGGGCCCTACCCGCCCCGTCCAGGCGAACGTCCAGCTGATGCCGACGCGTCTGCTTCAGCGTGAGGCAGCCTCGGACGGATAAACGACTGCAGAGTTAATCGGATACGGCCCGGGGAGAACGGACCACGGAAGATGCCTCATTTTCTCAGACCTAAAGGCCTAGATTTTATTAGTAGGCAGGTGCAATAAAAAGGAAAAATAAAGAGTGCAAAAAACCAAACCCCCCCCCCCAAAAAAAAAAGTTTTTCAGAAATTTCCATATTCCGAGAAGAAACCAGGAGTTATTTCTGCAAGGCCGCTAAACTTGTATATCAAACTATTTCTGCACCATGTTTGCCGGTTTTCTTTTTCTTTTAGCACTTTGTGCTTTCGGGGGTGTGGAGGGGGGGGCTCGGGGGATTGGACTTTAAAGAGTTAAAGGCTCCCTACCATTAATTTGCATCTGGTGCTTTTAGTGTGTGTGTGTGTTTTTTTCTTCCCTGAAAAGTTGGCAGAGCCGCCGATTTTCCATAATGCAAGCATTTGGGAATTGTGAGCGGAATGAAACCGATCCAATCTCCTGACTGCGACATGAATTTTCATTAATTACAACCTTGTCAGCAAAAGCATTATCAAAGCTGAATATGAAAATGCTAATGAGTTCTCATTTGCATATTTTTCTTTGTTGGAATGTCATTAATTATTACATTTTATGATGATGAATGCAGCTGTCGAAGCTCTCCGATGCATAATTAGCCATCAGAATGCCAGGAGCCGATCAGCATTTTTGGGTAAAAAAAAAAAAAAAAAACACAACAAATTTCACTTCACCCTCTCCCATTCCCCTCTCCCCCTGAAAACCCCCCAAAGTTGGTGCTGATGACACCACTTCTGCCATCACCTCACTTTGAGGAAGCCAGAGCCCAAGAACCGATTTCTCCTCCTTTAATAAAAAATTATTTTGTTTTTGCCGATCATGCGCTTATACAATTGGAGCAGCTCTTAATAAAAAAAAATCGTTATTCCAGCTTAATTAATGCCACGCTTAATTATAACACCATGATGTCAGCGGTTTTAATTAAGTATTGGCTCGGTTACAAAAAAACTCCTCGCTGCAGTAAGAGTCACTATCCACGGATTTGTGCAAATCACTTCACTCCCCAATTTGGGGTCTCTCTCGGTTCGTGAACTAGTCAAATATCCGCCGGGATTAAATTCCGCGTCGGAGGGAGAAAACGGCAAAGACAAAAAGTAGGAGAACGCCTCACTCGGAGGGACCTCAGAGCTTCCCTCCTTGACCACTTTTCTGAGCTAAAGTGTAAGTGAAGATGACAAAACATAGCTCATCCTCTCCCAGCCGCTGGGAACGGTGTTTATAAGTAAAAAAAGAAAAACAACACGGAGCAGATGGGACCATTACACATGACCAAACCAATCAATCACAGATGAAGGGCCCAGGTGCAGCGCAGCCGCGCAACAACGCACCATTTCACAGTCTGTCAGACACATACACATGGTCGTACATGAATGACCCTCCGCGGCTCCCCCAGGACCTCATCTGGAGCGCTGCTCCCCTCTCGCCCGCCTCAGCTCCCACTGACGTCTTCATCATCGCCCTGTCTCGCCGGCGGCCGGCTCCGGCGCCCGGGGAGGGCAGCCCGCAGCGACTCCGGGGGCCGCCGGACCTGGGCGGCAGCGGTGCCCCCCGCCCCGCGCCGTCGCCCGCCGCCCGCCCCGCGCCCGGGGCCGAGCGCAACGGCCGCCCGCGCCGTGACGGGCCCTGTGAAGGGGCTGCCTGCGACGGGGGTCGTCCTGACCCACGGAGCTGCCCGTGAGGGGGCTCATCCTGGCCCACGGAGCCGCCCGTGACGGGGCTCGTCCCGGCCCCATGGAGCCGCCCATGAGGGGGCTCATCCCGGCCCTACACAGCCGTCCATGTGGGGGCTCGTCCCAGCCCCATGGAGCCGCCCATGAGGGGGCTCGTCCCAGCCCTACACAGCCGTCCATGTGGGGGCTCGTCCCGGCCCCATGGAGCCACCCATGTGGGGGCTCGTCCCGGCCCCATGGAGCCACCCATGAGGGGGCTCATCCCGGCCCCATGGAGCCACCCGTGAGGGGGCTCGTCCCAGCCCTACACAGCCGTCCATGTGGGGGCTCGTCCCGGCCCCATGGAGCCATCCATGAGGGGGCTCGTCCCGGCCCCACAGAGTTGCCCATGAAGGGGCTCATCTCGGCCCCATGGAGCCACCCGTGAGGGGGCTCATCCCAGCCCTACACAGCCGTCCATGAGGGGGCTTGTCCCGGCCCCACAGAGTTGCCCATGAGGGGGGCTGGTCCCAGCCCCATGGAGCCACCCATGAGGGGGTTCATCCCGGCCCCATGGAGCCGTCCATGAGGGGGCTCGTCCCGGCCCCATGGAGCCTCCCATGAGGGGGCTCATCCCAGCCCCATGGAGCCACCCGTGAGGGGGCTTGTCCTGGCCCCACAGAGCCACCTATGTGGGGGCTCATCCCGGCCCTACAGAGTCGCGCCGCGCCGCGCCGGTGCAGAGCACAACGGCCGCCCGTGCCGTGACGGACCCTGTGAAGGAGCCGCCCGTGAGGGGGCTCGCTCCAAGCAGCAGGCAAAAAGAGACGTTTCAGCCTACAAGGACCGATTTTGCAAGCTCACGCACCGTCCCGGTGTCGCTTATTTTCAATATGCCAACGCAGCACCAAGAAGAGCACCAAGACGTCGAGCCAGCCCTGGCCAAATCACGTAGGCCACCCCGAAGGGGAAGAAAAACAACTTGTGTCTGCAAGCTCGACTGGGAGAAAGCCCTTTGCAAAAGCGGAGAAGGGAAAAAAAAAAAAAAAAAAACGAAGCATCAAAAACCTCGCAACAGCGAAATCGCATCTATAACTTACCGGTTTCTCAGTTCACCAAGGCGTTTGAACGCGCTAAAAAAGGTCCAGCTCTTGCCACCCCAAAGCCAACAAAGGCTTGGCCGGTGGCTTCAACGGCTCAGAGCCGGAATACCTGCTTCCCCAGCTCCCGAGCGCCGTCCGCGCGGACACCTGGCCGCGCACAGCTAGAGCTACGCCGCTCCAAACAGAAACCTTGTTTTCCTGCTGTGGGGCGCGTTTGGCTGGCCCTTTGCAACCAGCCTGCATCACGGCAGCCGGGGCTGCGCTACGTTACGTTAATACTAGGAAGGACAAACGCTAAACCGACACGAGGAAGAGAGAAAGCCAGCTAAGATAAAAATGTCCCGCTCTTGAAAGCAAGCAACAGCCAGTCAGCTTATGCGACTATAAAGATGTACTTGTTTTCAGAGATACTCACCTGAGTGAGCAACCTGGAAAGGTCTGGCCCAGACAAATGCCTAGCCAATTTCATTTAAAATCTGAAAATATACTTCAGTCACAAGACATGAAAAAGGCCTAATTTAAAAATAAACAAACAAAACCTCTGAGGTTTACTGTAGCTCTCTGCTGTCACGCACAATCGACAGGTTTTCTTTACATATGCTCCAAGATATACATTTTTATTTAAACAGTATTAGTTGAGAAACTGACCAAGCTCTTGTTTAGCAAGTTTTGACAGGGAATAGGAAAAAAAGGTTCATAGGGGAAATTCTGATGGAACATCTACTAGAGCCAAAGTATATCTCCTACATGCCTTTCAGTCTGGTATGTCTTTTTTTAATTTAGATTTTTATGCAAAGCCCTGAAAAACACAAGCCACGCCTTCTAAGTAATGTTTTGAAAGTATCTACCTTGAAGTTTGGATCACGTTCAATTTAACAGGCACAACCAATTTTACAGCACACCGGGCATCAGCAGAGCAATTGAAATAAACCCTCTGTTTCCTCGAGGGCAGCACAGGCTCCTTCCATCTCAATCCGTGCAAGTTCACAAAACACTTTTATGACACACTCACTTTGTTGTTGTTTCTTAAACTGGTTACTAAGAGGAATTTTTTCCCCTATTCTTCTCGTTAGTACCTTGGAAATGTTCACATGTTACATTTCCCAGAAATTTTTATGCTCCCAAAAGTGTCCTACCACTTTATGCTGTCTGCTTGCTTGCACAAAACTTTGCCTATAAACTCCATGATGGCTGTTAACCCACCATACCTATTAAGATTTTCTAGTGCTATAAAGGAAAAGAGTCAACGTATGTTTTGAATGGGCTTCCTTCTCTTCTAACGCACAGAATCTACACATTTGCATTAATAAATTTCTATTTTCGGGCTCAAAAGAAATTGCAGTACAAAAAGCAGATGTGTACGTTGGATTCTTTCAAATTAAATTTCCAAAAGCTGAGCCTATTCTAGCTCAAGATCAAAGGCACTAAAACACGATCTCCTCCCCCTTCCAGTATAATTACAGAGATTTCATTTCTTTTGTTACAATGAGCACAACAGGTAAATCTTAAAACCTGAAAAATAATGATCAGTTGCTACTGCACAGCTAGTCTGTGCTGTTGCATACCTCCGTTCGGTGCCCCTGCTGTTCAAACTACCGCTCAACAGGGATGGGAAATATCTGCTGGAGATATTCCTCTACACTTTATTCCTGAAGATTTCTTTTCCTCATGAGCTTCGTGCCAAAGACGTTGAGAAGAGCATACTAGCTTACATATTGTACTCTGGCAGGGCTGCAGGAGGTTGGGGGCAGGGGAGGAGCAAGCCTTTTAACGCAGATAAAATGAAAATTGGCAAGGGAGGGCAAGGGAGTCTTGCAAGTTCAGATATTGTCAAAAAGTTATGAAAATGTAGCAGTTTTCCACATGCCTCTTGAAGAGAGAAGTGCACGGTCACAAAAGCACACCAAAGATATCCAAAAATAATATTTTTTAAAGAAAAATACATTACCTCTCTCTGATGTTGTCCACAGTACTTGCTCAAAGAATGCATGGAATGTCACACTGAACTTAAGGCCAAAAAACATAAAACAGAGGAAATTTCAGGACATATGCAAAGTTATCTAGGTTGGTTTGTGTTTCTGACCAACCCACTAACCAGGATATTTTATTCCACAAACAGATATGTTTCTATTTTTAACTTTTGACAGTACCTGGTTCTAATGCTGGCCAGTAGCGTGTTCCTATATTATTTTCTCTGTACGAGAACTTCTGCATGTAATTCCTTTCACATCTGGCCTCTGCTTAGCTCAAGGCTCATGGCTGATTTCATATTTGTCACTAGATCAAATAGCCTTGTAACGTCTCCCCGCTCTACCCTTCAGAACGTGATCCTCTGTAACCTTACCCTCCCTACAGAAGACAAACATAGTTTTTCCCTTTTTTAAATAACCGAGTCCTCAAAGTCGTGGTTCGTTTTAGCTGGTCTCCGTAGTATCTTCTATATTTCTGTATTATTTCTATACTACGTCTACATTTGTATGGATTTATCGATGAATCATCACTGGAGAAGGCCACCAAGTAATGTAATAAACTGGATCCACCCACTGAATGCAACTATACAATGTAGATAATTATCTCTAATAGAACCAATACAGATCTGGCTTCTTTGTATACCCGCACTTGCAATCAGTGCCTCAAGTTCTGCTCTTTGGTGCAATCCTCCCCTTGTCATGCTCCCTGGCTGGCTAAGGGAGTCCCACAAGCTCATGCATGCAGCACCTGGGGATGAGGACATGCCAGCAGGCTGCTCGCCCCAGGCGTAAGGCAGGCGGCAGCCAAGAGCAGCAAAAGCTGAGTCACGCAGCATGCACGTTTCAAATCAGAGTGGTTAAAGGACGGTGGGTAATCAATACAGAGCACTTCACCGTGGGGATGTGATCTTAGCTGGATAATGACAGCCAGCAAGAAAGAGGAGGAGAAGCAGGCTCACGTACTGTACATAAAACCTATTAGAGGGTGGGAAGGCGTAAACGTCTTCCACTAAAATTCTGGTCTCCCAATAACATAAAATCATGGAGTTAAGTTGAAGACCACCATTACTTACAACTGGAATCAGGGCTTCTTGCCCTTCTTTCATTTTGCCTTTGATCTGCTAGGTGACCTTGGGGAAGTCAAAGTACAGATCATTCCACCGTTAGTCTACAGCACAAAACCTCTTAAGTCAACTCTTCTTTCCCACCAGGCATAAGTGAGAACCCATCACCTTCTCCGTGATACTCCTGTTCTCTTTCCCTTCCCTTCATCCCATATCCACAGCAGACATCGAGAATGCCAAAGACGGGAAGCTGGAACGTGGGAGGTGGACAAATCTCAGTTTCACCCAGACGGTACAAACATTCCCAGAGAAAATAAAAAAACTCTGGACTATATTATGTATTCAGAAGACCCCCTACAGCACAAGATATTGCTGTAGTACTGGTACTGCAATGAGCACGTACCGATAGCGCAATGAGCAGTGCTTTCGTGGAGTCGGGGTGCGGGGTGAGGACAAGCATTTGGCTAGTGCGTGATCCAGTTCCACGGAGACACTGCTCAGGTGACTCCGGTATGGGGAGATCTGGCGAATCAGTCCGGTTCAGAGCCACATCCCATGGCCTACCCATGGGGAAAGTAAACCATACACCCTTACCCTGACAATGCAACGTGACCTTCAGAAAGAAAGTCTTGTGGGGCTTTCAGCTCTCAGGAAGTATAGCTCTCCCTACTCCATCTTACCTACCTATGGGATGAGATAATACGGGCAAGTAACATCTGTCTGCCTCACTAGCACGTTTGTGAGGTTTAATTCATGAATGTGAAAACAACACTTTTCAATCCTTAGAATTTTAATCTTGCTCATATGCAAGTACCTCAAAGTGCCTGCACACCGGGGCAGGACAGGCAGACCGGGAAAATGTTCACAGCAAGCACATGCACTAAGGAACTCTGAGGCACAGGGGAAGAACTGAAGATGGGAGAATAAAAGTTGATGAGAGAGAGGTTAAGGGAGCATTTTTCAAATTAAAAAAAAAAAAATATGAGAGCACAAGCAGAGCAGAACACAGTGGCTGGTTTTATTTAATTCTTCTAAATTCAAAGACAGCAACAATGAAGCATGAAAGGAAAAAGAGAGGGTATGTGAAGGAAGGGCTGTGGGGAAGGGAGAAAACAAGGAGTGGGATCCATAATCCTTTGTCCTTTTTTTCTTCTCTTTTTCTAGTTCCTTCCTTTCTTAGTTTTCTGTTTTCCTGACTCCTCTGTCCTTCATTATCTTCTTTCCTGTTATTTTGCTTAAAACTGGCAAAAATTACACACTGCACAGGCGTTAAAACTGGCCTGAATTCCAAATATAAGCCCAAATCTAGGCCAGAGGTATATTTGGCAAATACAAATCCTTGCCAGATTTACGCAGCTCTAATAATAAGGTGACAAGAACCGTGCACAGGATTACGGATGTGGCCTCACTCATCCCTTATAAAGTGCCAAAATAGTTTCCTTTGACTTTTATTCAACCTTTGTTCATGAATCTCAGACCATTAGCTTTAAAAAAAAAAAAAAGGAAAAGGAAAAAAATCCCTATTTTGTATTTGGGTGAAGGTTTAAATGTACTGTTTTCAGGACATCAGTCCTCAGATCTGTGCCTCTCCATTAAACAACAACGTGAGGCTACATAGACCATGGAGGAGCTTCACCTTGCAATCCCTTCCAGCCTGAATGAGACACCAGAATCAGACTCTGCTCTCAGTTATAACGATACATTTCGAGAACAACTCCATGCTGGAGTCGTGAAAGCAGAACCTGGCTTCCTATTCACTTTGGGGCTTGGCCTGGCTTGGCTTCTGCTTAATCCATCAGAGAAGAAGCAGATTCACACTACCCTGTTTCCCTCCCTATTCATCTCAGTAGCTGAATCAGAAAAGTCCTTCTCACATTTTTAAAACCTCTTACATTCACATCAACCTTCTTCCTATCTCTGGTCTGCTGCTGGCTGCCCTCCATCTCCACTCAGTAGACGAGGGACTTCCCCTTGCCACTTCTTGACATCTGGAATAATCTTATCGTATCTCTACGAACCACCAGCTTTTTTCAGACACTTCCACCAACATACCTTTCCTTTCTTTCCCTCCCCTTTTAGTTTTACTCTCTATCTGCATTTAAGTAATCATTTTATTCAGCATTTTAAAATCTTTAAGGCATAAAAAAAAAACTCTTATAGCAGTAAAAACTAGCAAGCATATTTTTATTCCTTTACAGAGCCTTGTTCAAGTCAATACGGCTCTGCAGTGTTGCAGGACTCCTCCTGCATGGATCCAAACGGAAGGATTGTGGCCAAAGCTGTATTTTATATTGTCTTCCTTTTAAGCGCAGCTAGCTCCCCTCAGTTTTGTATCATCAGCAAATCTCATTACATGATGGAAGAAATATGTGGACTCTTATGAGAGAACAAGTCTAGCTTCAAAGCCAAGTCCGTTCCCAACACGTTACAGGTGTGCACCACATGAGCAGGCACAGAAATTGCAACTGTTCAGGGTGTGATGACAGCTCTATATAATGTGATCAAAAACATTTCACATGTAAAAAAAATCAAAGTTAGACAAAAAATAGTTCTGCCATACAAAGAGGTGAAATCTAGTCAAACAAAATACACTGAAAAGGTCTGGCTATGTAAATGATCAAGTTAAACAAGACGCAGTTCAATCTCCTATGCTTCACTAGCTTTTATAAGCCTGCAAAACATATCTTTACTATTCGCTAACCTGCCACTCCACCTGGCTTATCACCAGAAAGGGAATTTGTAGGGTGGGTAGAAGGAAGGGAACTCCCCACGCTGACCAAAAACCCAAAAGTAGTCTGACAGTGGAAGCCAAAGGACTCTGGAGCCAATCTGAGCCTCTCGTTCTGCTCTGTCCCTCAGAAAAGTAGAAACGTTTCAGTAGTGAATTCCAGGTAAATTTTCAAAATGCAGTAGGAGAGACACAAAAGCTAGGTCCCTAGTGACTTGAATACAACAAGAAAAAGGCACAAAATATATTTGAAGATGGCTCGAATTCCGGGTGTGTTATACATATGGAAAATGCTGTTTGGGAATGACTTTGCTATTAACAACAGAAGGCCAAAGAGCCTCTGTAATGAAAGCCATCCTCAAGAGAACACCTCAGAAGTCTCTGACACCAACAGAAACTAGAAATGTGCTGGAGAACAGGGGAAAACTTTTCCATATGACTTCTTTCCGTAGCCACTCATGCTTTGAAAGCTTTTGGTTTTCTGTAGTACCTGAAGTGTTGCACTGATGGAAAACTAGGATCATATTCAGTGGACCCGAGGATATCGATTAAAGCGACTAATAAGGGAAGCTATTTGGTCAGGAACAGGAGGGGCACAAGGAGCTATATGAATTGAAATGTGGACTAGTGTTGCACTATGCTGGGGCTACAGGCAACAGGCTCTGACTCTGGCTCACCTATGATATGTTCACTCTACTACAATTTTTCTATCCATGAAATAGGGATTATGAGAGCATTCATCTTCTGTTGAAAGAATCTTCTGCAACCCCTTGCATCCCAGAAGAGGCTACTTCAGAGGCTAGTAGCATAATATAAGACTACTGAAGCCAAAGCGTGTTCCCATTGTGATTAACAGGCATACAAAATGCCATCCAATTTAGAGTATATCTCTAATATATTTTACTTTTTTAGAAGAAGTTGGGAGAAGGAAGGTCTAGATAAATTTAGGTGGAAGTTTCAAGAGATTCACCAGACTCCAAACAGACTTCCATTCTTCAGATGTTAACCTTCGGCAGTATCTCAGTTGCCACCAAAGAGGATGGGTGGAGGTAGCGGAAGGCGTGTCTCCTCAGGATGACCAGCAAAAACAAAAAAATTTTGAAGTCTGGAGGTCAAAGGGGGGGGTGGGGGGTGGATCAGTTTAAGACAGAATTGCCTATCTGGAACCTTTGCCCTGCAGCTGGTGGGACGAGAAGCCAACACTGAAAATCTGCTGGCAGCTGCATTTTGGAAGAGGGTAAGACTCCACCCAGGGGACAGTACAAGGGGTTTGGTCTTCCGCAAAAGTTATTCAAAGGATTTCAAAGAAACTTCTGCCCGCGGGACATGAAATTTTGTTTGATCTGGGTTCTATTTCTAAAGTATTGCAAGGTTTTAAAAATAAAGCCTTTTGCTGAATCAGCTTGGTATCCAAATGTTACAGATCTCTTCTGCCAGACAGACAACCTAAGTTCAGCTTCCATTTGCACTGCTTTTTTTCCCACAATCCAACAGAAATTGGTCAACTTTAACTGATGTTCTTCTAATGTATATGCTGAGGAAGACCACAAGGCTTAAGTCCACAGCCCTGCAACAACTTAGCTCTGTGTTAAATATTCTAACCCATTAACTCCATCAGTTTTCGCACATTTGCCTGCTCAATGGAAATCAAGCATCTCATTTTGCCTCTAGCTTCAGTAACAGATATTGCCTGCCAGTCACTTAGACATCACTCCTGTGGAGACAGCCAAACCTAATGAATACAAGAAGCTAATGAATCTGGACCAGGCAGAGGAATGAGAACTTCCAATGTCAAATCTGTGAAAGCAAAAATGCATCTGAAGAAACAGGAGGCTCAAGAATAAGGTTGGCAAGAGGACTAAGATGAAACGCCATTGCTACATTTGAACAGAGTTGCGTTTAAGCTGGATCACTCATAAAAAGTGTGAAGCTCACTCAAGTTCATACAATGAAGACTGTGCCAGAAATAAAATGATTTTCCTAGATCATTAGGAGAATCAGGAAGAAGAGCGTAAAAACTTTAGAAATTAGTGCTTGATAGACCCAGGCCCAGACTGGCTGAGTGTCAGCTCTGACCCTGGGGATAAATGCAACAGAGAAAGAGAGGCATATAGGCTTCTGCTCTTACATACTCCTACAGAATCCTATGATGAAAATATTGCAGATGCATGACCTGAAGTATCTCATTTTAAAATGAGAATATCAGACAGTGCAATATCAACCCTCCCATCAGATCAAAAATATGCTTAATCCAGCAGGACTAAAAGACAATAATTGTCTTCTTTCAGCAGGCAGAGTCCACTATATAGTAGAAACCATGTGGAACCTCTTCATTTTAGATTTGTTGAACTGTGATGGTTCCCTCAAAGAAAAGTTGCTCCTGAGCTAACCTCGCTATTGCTTCTGGATGGCCCCGAGTTCAGAATTTCTGCTCCATACAGGACTGTACATTTCATAGCGATCAGAATCCTGATTGGAAAATACACTTTAAGTATTTAAAATTATTTTAAAATAAACAGAAAACAAACTCATGCACAATATCTGTCAACGCATATCCTTAGGGGACAAAAACATTGTGGCATTCAAGTGAAACATAGAGCTCGTCTCATGGTTATCTCTGTGGAAGGCAGAGAAGACAAAGGAATGGAAGGGAGATTTTTTTTCATCAACTTGAAATACTCCTTTATCTTTTGTTATTTAAGACTTCTGTGATGGCTTCTCTATGGAGTTTAATCCACCAACTGATGTTCTACCCACCCTGTGATCACCCATTCTGGAATAATCCCTATTTCCTTCAATATTTCTAGCCTCTCTCCTGGGAAATTTATATCTGATTCTGGCATCTGTTCCCTGTCCTCTTTTGTGAACACTGAGGTGAAAAATCCATTTATTTTTTAGCAGTGTCTACATCATCTGTCAATAAATTACCCTTTCCATCTCTAAAAGGTCCTAAAGTCTACTTTACTGACCTCCTCTTCTTTATGCATTGCAATAATCTTTCATGATTATTTATCTTAACCTCATGCACAGTCTTTTTTTTCTTTCTCTCTCTTTGCTTTCAGATTATTATTTTTTAACATTCAACCTCATTCCAGACATTCTCTGAACAGCACTTGATGTTTCACATCCTATATACTCTCCTTCCTTTCCTAGGATTACTTTTTGTCCATGCTTGTTCATCTATATTAGGCTGATAGTTTATTTTACAACACAGTATATTTGTTCTTAGCATAACTGTGTAGAATAATTCTGCTACATTTATATTTCAGTAGGTACTGATTCCCCTTTATGTTATGTCTTTACATGGCATCATCTTTCCTTTCTTTAAAACAGGTTCTAGTATCCAAAGCCAAACACGAGCTACTGCTAAGAATATAACAGCTGCTCTGTTTGCACACCTCACTTACTATAACTATCAGCACGTAACTCAGTGCTTTAAAGATTATTACTATTAGTCTTGTCCCGGTTTTTAAAGACACTTCAGGGCTCTGACAACAACAGTTATTCCAAAAGTTTCACTAATTTCCTCGTGTTTCTTCTTTCCTCTTTTTTTTTGGTTTTGCGAGTAGAAATAAAGAATGACAAAGTAGATTATAGCCAAATTTTACGGACACCTGCAAACTTCTTTATGTAATGGTTCCTAAAATATGCTCTCTCTTCAGACTTTCCATTATCTTCTGGGTGTTGCTCCACATACCTTGGGAGATTTGCGTTCTCAGCCAACTGCAAACTCCAGGCCAAAATTGTCTTTGGAATCCATAAGATGGCTATGCGATTTACATGAAATGTAAAATTTAGGAAGGGAAAAAAAATATATTCCTGGAAGGCATATTTGGAAAAATAAAATTTGTTGGCTACCTGAACCAGAATCAGGCATCTTTCAATTCTACTGAAATATGAAAGTGAAAATATAAATCATAGGAAGGGTTTGAACATTTTGATATAGATATCATAATTAAAAGTTATTTAATCAACATAATTTAAAAATACCATTGACTAAATTCTTGCTGAACTATTTAGGTAGCTTCCTTATCCAATAATTAATCAAAATATTGCTTTCACCAGATAATTCACATATATATATAATACCACTCTTCTTAATATTTGTTAGTTAGCCTAATTTCTTCTTACATATTCTTCTTATCTTCTTAATATTTAGTCAGCATGTTTTCTCCCTAAAGCATCTTTCCATATCAGCTTTCAGTCTACATTCTTTTTAGAACCGTAGAATATGGTTAGGACCACAATCACATAATAAAACTTTGCAGAATAAAGAAATGTATTGGAGTACTCTGATTTTAGTTAAAAATAAATATAATCTAATTAAAGCACTCATGGTTCTTGTTAAATGCGTGTGCCATATCTTTTTATTTCACGTGGTACAAGGATCAAAGCACGGACCCAGTATACCATCAGCCTTGTATAGAGTGAGAATTGGTGCTGTCCTTAATCTAGACCATATGGTAAGATGCATCTATTGGCATGATGCTACAGAGAATTACTGTACCCTCCTGTCCTATCCTTTTTATTATTTTCATTGAAACTGTTTTATATTCAGTTTTGCATTTTCTGTGCATCTGACCAAATGTGCAAAATCCGAAGCAGAACTGGAGACTGAAGATTAGGGACAAGAATGGAGAAGTCATTACAGAAGTTGTCAGAAGTAGCGTCGACAAAGACAATTAAAAATATAACAAGAGTAAAAATGATTTTTTGCTACAAGACAATCACGTCTTCCTACAGACGCCAGTGCTAAATTTCTTTCCTGGACACGTGCTTTGTTATAAAGAAAAACGCTAGGAGAAATCTGTTATTGCAATACAAATGGCACTTAGCTTGGCCCAAAAATATGTTGTCCAAGCTTTGCCTTTGGGTACCACTCCAGCGTAGTCCAATGTTAAGGTTCAGTCACCTTCGAGCCCTGATAGTTGCAGCTTTATCTATTTTTTGTAGGAGAACACGCCAAGACCTAACAAAAGAAGTGGATCTTATTTAGCTAATGTATTATTTTGACTCAACATCTTTTTACACCGTGAAGTTCAGACTCAAGGTAAGTACAGGCTCAAAATGGTTATTAATTATACAGCTAACTCTGCATTGTTTTACACATTCTGTGCCTTAACTAGAGAGCATAACAAAACCATTGTTTTTGCCTGTTTAACGGACCATGACTAGAGCAGCTATGTAAATGACCTAGTAATTCAACAAATTTGTTTTGTTTCACAGATTTTCCCACATGTATGCTTTCCAGCTGTAATGCAAATCTATTCCACATCCAGTCCAGCCGTCCCCTCTAGAAGCATGCCTCTACCTTGAAGTGTATAGTCACTAACTGTGTGAATACAGACACTTCTGGAAAATACGAAGATTGTAGCTAATTCATAAACTAAAAACGCTTTTAAAAATGTGCCTATCAATGGTTTTCCTGGTTAGGTAAGAGTTTCTAGGAATTTAATTTTTTCTCCTCTATGAATATTTTAAGGAAGCCACTTACACGTTCCTTTTAATGCTTAAAAAGGTGTGAGCTCATATTCCCTCTTTCACTAATATCAGCTCCACTGGAGAACAGCAGCAAATACCTATTTGAAAGCCAAACTAAGTTAATCTATATAAAAGGCAGAAGCTTTTTTTTATAACCACTAAAATGCCTTATGCTATTTTAAAAGCCTTAAATTAAAAGCTTTAATGTTATCTTAGAAGCCATTTCTCTATTAAGGTGTTTGCACTGCAGAAAAATGCAATCCCGAGAGTAGCTAAAAATAGAGCCTTAGAGCAAGCTGTGCACAACGGAGCCCATGTTGGTTGTGCCAATCCTGACGGGGACGTGACCGAATCCTGTATGCTGGCTGCCCAGGACAGAAACCACCTCATCCCGCACCTCCTTCATAGCTTTGAACTCAGTAACTCCATGCTGCACACGCTGATTCCCCCTCTCCAGGGCCACCCTCCTACCTACTCCGGCCCCACCAGCAGGCTCTGAAGTGTCTCCAGGTCTGCAGAAGGCCATTGCCGGAAGAGAGGGTTTGATTATTAGCACGAGGAACTTTCCTCCCTGTTTACTGAGAGAATAATTTCCACCAATATTTTGCAAACTTACAATCCATTGTAATTCACGCTCCAAATACAGATCAAATACATCTGCAGTTCAATGTGAAATTTTCACACAGCTTTAGTCTATGCCATGCTACACAGAATACAACTGTCGCACAAAATAACTTATTAAAAATGCTTGGACTTGTTTAAGAACAAAATACAATGGAATGTAAACTTCACTGAAAACTATGTAGCACAAAATAATATTTCAATTCTTTGCTCAGTATGCAGACATTAATTGCCACAGTCCACAGTTTCTATTTATACATCTGCCGCTTGTTCCCCAAATAAATGGAAATGTCCTTGTAATTTCTTCTCTTCAAGACTGTATGAGAGGCTTGGGTTGAATGCCGAAGTTCAGAATCCCGACTGGCAATGTGAGTGAGACTGACTTGCTGCAAAATACATTAACTCTTGACGGGAAAATGTGACATATTTATATATACATCTACAAAATGCTTTTCTGTGCAGATTTTTTTCTGTTAATTTTGTACGTTTGCTACTGGGACAGGAAAGAGGCATCGGGCATATTACGTGACAGGAACAGCTATGGGAGCCAGTGTCTTCTACAAAGCATTTTTGAGGCGTCTTTCAAGGCCCCTCTCGACAGTAAACTGTGTGAATTTCATTGTGGCTATCTTAGAAAGTTAAAACACACCATCCAACCTCCCAGGTCTCAGCCCTGACGCACCACGTGATTAAACTAAAACTGTTGCTCTGGGTCATCCAGAAGCACTTCTACTTTGTTGTGAAAAAAACACAAAGACTAATCCAGAAGAAAAAGGCTGGAAGAAATCTTTTACAGCTGTTCCTATGTCAGATGTAACATGAATCAAAGAACCACAGAATGGATGAGGTTGGAAGGGACCTCTGGAGATCATCTATAGTCCAACCCCCCTGCTCAAGCCTTAATTTACATGTAAATTACGTATACGTCCATTCAGGAACAGAAAAGATCAAGTCTGAAATTAGTCGCTGTTTTCTAATTTGGTTATTGGAGATTTGTTTATGTGGCCTGCTCCCAGAGTTTTCAAGGGTGCACTTTTATTCCTAGATTAGTTCCATTTTTTAATTTTAGGGCCATTCATAAATGAGAGATTTTGGTTGGTAAAACAATTCTAGATTTGGCAAAAAAATTCAACAGCTTTATCTTATTGGATTTCGGTGACATTTGAAAACCCTGTCTCAGATCTTCCAGTAATCTCAGCAGAGGTCTTCTGTACTCAGAAGGGGACTAGAGGAACAAATTTAGGCTGGCGGACAGGTATCTACATACAGCATTCAAAGACAATGGTTGGGATGAGTTAAGTGGGTTAGGGTCTCCTGGGATGGCCCGTGCGTGCAGGGCCAGAGGGGAAGGAAGGTGTGCACCAATGGGGAGGGATGTCCACAGATGGTCTCGGGATGAGCACTTGATGCCCCAGTTTGGGGTTTTCCCTTTATACGCCAAATAGCTCGAATTTGGCAGCTGAATCCAGGTTTTCAGACGTTCCCCTTAACATCCCAGGACCTCCTGCTCCCACCTCTCGCAGCAAGCCACAGAGAGCTGCAGTCACTAGGAAGCACTCATGGTGGTGGGACCTGTCTTCTCCAGGTCATAGCTGAGCTGTCTAAAAACAGCAGTGCTACCTGTAGGATTGCATGCTCTCAGCATGTTTTCCACCCATGAACACATGAGAAGTCAAAGGTCTTCTTGTAGCCTAGCCACGCCACACTGAAGTTTCTTTTTTGCATTTGGCAGTCGTCTTAACCCCTGAGGAACTGTGGTACTTGGTCCACCTCCCCTCCCCAGCAGTATTTCACCTGAACCCATACTGCATCCATACGAAACAGCCTTCCCTGCATGGAAATGCACATCCAAATCACTCTAAACATCTGTGTAGCTGGGCAATTTCTGAGCGTTCAGCAGCTGGGAGACTACTTGACAACCTAACACTTTTCTCTTTTTGGAAGCTCTCTTCTGTCATGCATCATCCATTCACTGCTTTCTCCTAAAAATGCAGGTGCTGGGTTGTGTCATGTGCACTAACATAAAACATTTGAAATAAAACTGGAGTTTGGGATTTCCAGTTCTCTGGTTTAAGCCCTTTCTTGATCTTTTTAGTTGTTATATTCAGACTTTCTGTTGTTACAACTCATCTTAGTTAATGTTATGGATAGCCAGACAGTCACAGATTTTTATGGAAAACATAGTTCTGCCTGTCATTCTGGAAATTTCACCTTTGACTGATATTTTTAAAATTGTCATATTTCTTTTTATATGTCACATGTTACTTTCTTTTGCAAATGCAATAAAGTCTTGTCTTAATTCTTTCCACTCTAAGTTGCCAGACTCCTTCAAAAAATACCCTCTTATTAATATTAATAAATTATATTGCTCTGAAAAGGCTTTAGGAAATTATAAGAAAAGAGCAGACGATGCTAAGATAAAGAGGTGGCTACCGCACGTGCGTTCTCCTAACGTGGGTGCCCAATACGAAACACCACCAGCGTGATTTCCCCAAGCGGTGGCATTTCTGGTGTCACTGAACACGGCGAGAACTGAGACGCAGGCATGTAAAAATGGCCTGTGCAGGTCTAAGACGCAATCACCGCCTTTTGTCTCTCTCGTTTACAACTGAAAATTACGGGCCAGTTTTTGATATTTCCCTCATTGTTCTTCAAGTACCTTCAAGTTAACTTCTGCAGCTGCGAATGGGAACCGAAGCCACCTGACATAACAGCGGTGGTGTGAAAAAGGATTAATGGCTGGGACATGCCAGGCACTAACTGACAAAATCAAAAATCTGCCAGGATGAAATGTAATCTCATTTTAGGAAATGTTGAAATCATTTCTGTAGAAGGTTAAAAAAATAATAATCAGGCTGAGTCAGATACACAGCATGGAAAATTTCATCCCAAATGTTTATAGTTTAGCAATTGAAAGCAGGGCCTTATAATGCAGCGCTGGGTAAACTGAACTATCTGCAAAAATTCCAGTTCCACTTATAATAACAGTAACAGAATCAAAGCTGTGCACATTAAAAACAAATACCACAGCAGTGTTCATAGAGAGACAAGCGGTATCACGGCATTAAAAATAATATTAAAAATTGGCAGGTATATGGAGTATCCTAGGAACGCAGGATGTTTTCCAGACAGTTATTTATCACGTCTCACGATACCCGTGTGAAATACACAGCGTCCTTTTGTTCAGGCAGGGAGAGGGAAAGGCGGCCGCGCGCGCGCGGGTGTCGAGCGCCGGCGGGTCCGGAGCAGGGCGCGCGGCCGGCCAGCGGCCAGCCCCGCTCGCCCTGCCCCGCGCCCCCCAGCTCCGAGGCCGCGAGGAGATGCCACCTTCTCACCAACGGCGCTGCTCCAAGCAAAACCGCCAGCTCGGGATTTTAAAAGGGAAAAGGAAGAAACCGTAGGAAAAATATGCAATTCGTGAGGCAGCTGGCCTGCCTCTGGCGAATTTAGAGGGCCAGCCCTCCCCCAAGCGCGCCGAGCAAGCGCTCTTCTGAAAGCCCAAGCCAGCCCAGCGCAGCAGCGACTCGGAGTAGAGCAGTACGAGGGGAAGCACTTCGGAGGAAGAAGTTATTCCTCTGTTATGCTAACGCTAAATTGCATCTGTCCTGCCTTTTGCATTCAGCAACAGAAAACGAAAATAAACGCAAGCCGAGATTTTGTCTTTGCATACTACGTCCTCACGTCGACCGACTCCTGTAAAAACTGGGAGACGCGCGTGCAGCGAGTGCAAGTCCTTTTAGAGAGTCCCAAAGCACTCTCAAAACCAGAAGTTTTCTAGCCTGCCTTTCAGTCAGTCAGTAGATTAGGGACTCTTTCAGTAAGGTCTACAAAACCAATACTGTGAACACCAGAAATACTACAGGAGAAGGGGAGAAACACACCAAGCGTCCATGCAGGAAAACAAAAAATGCCTCTGATATTTTCTATTCTCATTTTAACTCCGTTCAGCACACTTTAGTGAATCAGTTGTGTAAATCCCAGGAGAAGTTTTCCCTCCCGCCCCAAGTTCTTCCCTGCGCGCTCCGCCGTGACGGTCTGTCGGGCGGACGGTGCTTCTCCCCTTGGCGCGGGCGGCCGCTGGCATTCACAGCGCTTCACCTTCTACAGCGCGCTGCGGTAAATTCAGAATGGTTAGAGCCCTCTAAGCAACACAAACCTAAATATTCCTGGTAGGCAAACGGAGGAGAGGAACTGAATTATAATGAACCAGCAGCTGTCACAATATGACCACAGTAACCAAATCAAAATATCAGCCACCAAGCCAGATGAGATTCAAAGGTCACCACATAAGCCAGCAGCTTTCTTCAACAGCGCCCGAAACCTCCATCTAATCCTTGCCGTGAGACGTTCCATTAAGCTACAGGGGGGTTCGGGACAAGTTACTATATATTAGCAAATGATTTAATGTACTAGCAAGATAGCCTAAGTGGTAGGATAAAAAACGTTCACCAAGAAGGAACCTGGAAACGGAGGAGACCGTGAGAAACGGCTGCAACGCCCGCCATGCCCTGAACTGTCACCATCCACCTAGCTTTAACTCCGGGTCAAATAAGTACTCTTCACTTACCCTTAGGAAAACAAAATATACCTAGAAGAGCACCCGGACTCCGGAAAACCGTGTTTCGCTATACAGAAGCGGTACTTTGAGGAGGCAGAAACTCAGAGCTACGTGCACAGCGTTGCTGGTCTCTCAGCTAACCGCCGAACGGCTTCGTGGAAAGACCAGCTCGGAGGCTCCCTACTAGACTCTGGCCGCTTAAAAATGTATTTTTAAAATAAATGTTTGAAAAATAAAACGTGCAGTATAAACCCGCGTTCAAGCACAGCGTGTCTACAACCGTTTGTGGTTCACAGGTACAGCGTCACTAGTAACTATCCCCAGTTATTGCAAAACTTTTCTTGCCCGGAAAGCTGCTGTCTGCAAAGTTAACCTTACACGCTAGCTTACCCTGCGAACGCTTTAGATTAGGCCAAAGTAAGGAAAGTGCAGACACATGCACATGTTTCTACAGGGCAAGACAGACATGGAACTACCCAAACCTAAGGCTGCATGGACCAAAGGACGGGACCCTGCCCCGCCGTGCCGGGGGGAGAGGGCACCTGGCTGCTCTTCGGCTCCCTGACTGCCCTCCAGAGAAGCAAGCAAAGCACCCGAAAACGAAGACCCCGAGATGAAATACCGAGCTGACGGGGGTTTCGTTAACTGTACACAACTTCGTTCAAACCAGCACGGAAAAGAAAAGCGCACAAAATCAAATAAGCTGTCATTGGTAATTCTTTTCCGCAAACGGGGTAATATTCATCACATAACTATCCAGCCTGGTCCTGATTTAAGCATTAATAATAATAATGGGAAGACAGATAAGAAATATTTAATCAACATAAAAATTATGCTGTTTAAAAGCTATAAATTCAGAGGCAACGTGCTAAGGTCCTTACTCTGCTGTCAGACGGCCTTAAATCAGGACGAACTTCATTTAAGTCACCAGCGCTACCCCAGTACCAACCCGGTTCCGGTCGGAGGGCAGTCCGGCTCCGTGTCCGTCTCAGGCTCTGCATCAGATGCCGACGGACGGGAGAGCAGGAAAAGCAAATTACCGTGGTGCCTCTGCCGGTGCAAAGCGCGCAACGGCGGGGCTGGCCGCGGGGCCAAGGGCAGACCGACGAACCGCGTGCGGGAGCCCCGGCGCCCACAGCCCGAGCCCGGTTCCCAGCGGAAATTTCCAAAACATAGAAACAACACAAAAACGCTCCAGCCCGCAGCTCAGCGGGGTCTCGGGGAAACTCGCGGAGGGGGTCACAAGCTGCCCAGAGTACCTGCTCAAATCCTTCAACAGCAGGCCTTCGCCGCTATGTTAACGTAACAGCTATTTTTTTTTTTTAAATCCAAGTGAAACCACTGTTTTCCCTAAGTTTGGCAAAAACAGTCACAGACAGGAACGAGAGACTGTTCGTAACCCAAAGGCACGGAGGAGAGAGAGACTTTTAAGGCCCAAATCCAGGGTTAAACCTGGGGGCAGCGGGCAGGGCAGCGGGTTTCGCAGAAGGCTGAGCGTCTCCGCACGCTGCCTAAGCCCCACGGCGTGAGTTACGGAGGGAGTGTTGAAATTGCCGTGCTTTTTTTGGCTTATATAAGACCCTTTAAAACTGCTGTAACCATGTTTTGTACGTGAATACATAAAAATGACTACAAGCTCCAACATTGTCCCATATGTTAAACAACTCACAAATATCCCCCGATATTCAAAAACAAGGCATATTTTAGGGGCATATATTAGAGCTGAAGAATGATATATCACAGTTACAGCTCCACGTTGTTTTTGGCTTACGTACAATCCTTTAAAGCAAAGCATTTGGTTAGTTCATTGACAACTGCAGAAGAAGGGTGTGATCTTGGCCAAGCATAAGCATTACTAATATTTTTACATCATATATTTACTTTAACTAAACTCATTTATCAACCATAATTAAAGAAAGTAGCTATCAGTCACTTACGAATAATTATAGCCTCTCTTCATGCGGTTACGGTATTTGCGGCTAAACTAAATGATTAGTCCGGGGCGTTAAAACTTTCTGCCATGGGCTGTGGGGTGGAAGGCACCCGCCTGCCCCGCGCCCCGGGCAACGCCGCCCTTGTCTCGAGCGGGACGGACCGCACGGGCCCCCAACCCGCTATTTTATCCGTTCCCCCTTGTGAACGTATGTTTGTACTTTCAGCCATCCTTTTCTGCTTGAAAAGCCCTGCTCAGAGCATGCTCTGCTTTCCTCTGCCAACCGGTCACACCTCCGAAAAGAAAAGGCTGAGCTTTACGAAAAGTGCCTCTACCTCTTCCGGCAGATAGCGCGGTTGCGTCGCCTGCCGCTCACAAGAAGACCGTTTGGTTTGCTCGGCAAACCCGCTCGGGACGCGCTTCCCGGCCTGCAGGGTAGCGCAGAAGGACAACCACCACCAAAACCCCACCTTCGCCCCCATCGGCTGGCGCCCACCAACCCCCGCAGCGAGGGCGAGGGAGTGAAACCCTCCGGGTTTTACGGCCGGTTCGCTCATTTTTACTCTGCTTGCAAAAACACAATCAAGTTAGGAAATGCAGTTTCTTACTTTGTATTCTGGAATTGACAAAAGGAGGAGAGAGATTGTCATGTGAGCCAAGGTCTCTGCTCGCCATGTGATCATAGTGAGTCCCATCGCCATAGTTCTGTTAACAAATTGGGAAAAACACATTTGTACAAGTTTAACAAGCATTTTTTCGAAACCTACAGGCCCATAGCTCCCTTCTGAGTTTTAAACCAGCTATAAGAATTATTATTCCTCTTACTGTTTTCCTCTATTGATTCTGCTGGAAGTGATGCGTTCCAGGACATTTTTAAAGCTGTTTCAAATTTTTATTTCATTAGTAATCGACTGTGCTTTGTTCTGGGGATGATCCAGAACCGGTGATTGATCTGAGGTTCTTGGAAATTTGTGCTGCGCACTTCAACGAAAAAACTTCCCTTAACACAAAAGCTAATAACATCTGTTAAAAACAGAAAGGAAATATTTCTTCAGGTGGTTTGCTTTTTAAATCGAGTTTTTATGTATAAATTTACTGTCTTAATCACCTTGTTGATGTATATACATGGACTCACCTACAAATAAAATTTCAAAATTTGTTTCACGCTGTTTGGGTGTGGAAAGTTACTTTTCACCGAAAACCGATCCTCCGTGGCGTTAGTATTTATGCATGCAATTTGGTAAGTCACTACTGGGTATGAGCTGCCCCTCTTGTCCCTGGGTGCGGCATTGCATTCCCTCTCCCGGCAGTACTGTGCTGGGCATCAACAGCGTCGGGTGCTACCCATACGGTGAAGAAAATACATGGACAAGCCTTGGCAGGATCGGGTCCCTAATTTTCGAAACAGCCTTCTGCGTCCGGTCACGAGATTAGCCATCTTAAAACTGAACTGCAACTAGGAGCCGTGCGCAGCAGTTACGTAACGTTTGCTTTCCTCTGTATTCACAAGAAACTAATGCTTCCAAGGTGGGAATACCATCGTCATTTCACAAAGCAGGAGATACGGGGGGGTCAAGCTCTCTGCCGAATAACGCCACGAGTTAGGGCACAGCCTTGCCGGAACTTCAGAATTCTTCCCAGGCTCGTGCTCTTTCCTTTGTGTCGCAAAACTTAACTGTGCGCTCACATTCAAGCTTTTGCATGCATAAATAATTGTGTGTGCAAATTTAGAATTTACTTTTCAAAACGTTTTTCCCTAGGAAGCAATACGAGTGTCAAGTTAAAAAAAAAAAAAGGGGGGGGGGATAAAAATAAAACTGGCAGATGTGTGAAGTAATGACGTCGTGGATGCTAAACGGGATGGGGAATAAGAAAAGGGGCCCGCGCGGTGGGGCCGGGCGCCACCCTGCCGCGCTCAGCGTCGGCCAAAGGGCCGAATCTGCCCAGCGGAGAAGGGGACGGAGCGAGCACGACCAACCAAACCTCGTTTCACCTCCCCAGCCACATGCTCCAGGGCACTGACCTCCAGGCAAGCTCTGACCCTTCGCGTTCCCCGAGGGAACGCCAAGCCGCGGCCCCGCGGCGGGACGGCCGGGCACGGGCTGCGCGCGCCCCGGCCATAGCTGCTCTGCGGCGAGCAGCGCTTCGCTTCTGCCCTGCTCAAGCGAGACGCAGTCGGCCGCCTGAGACTCCAGAAGGTTGTGGAGGACCTTCTGCAGCCGCAGCCGCAGCGACTGAATCCCACCGTACCGCAGGCAGGAGGATAAAAACGAGAGCGAAGGCGGCGAGCTCCAGGAAATCCCAGGCGCGCCGAGCCGGGCAGCCGACGCGTTTCCGGAGGGCAGCCAGCGCCGGCTATCCCCAAAAAAACCCGCCCGGGGACAACGGGACGGCGAGCAGCAGCAGGGGCGGCGCGCGCTCAGCTCGGGGCAGCGGGTGCGCGGCCCTGGCGTCCGCAAAAGGGGTTTAATCGGCGTTCCCGCTACCCGTTCGCCGTGCTGGAGCGGGGGCCAAATTCAACCACAGGATCAGGTTTGAATGTTTTTAAAAAAAAAAAAGGCAATTTTAAAGAGAAGGCAGGCTAGAGCCCACTCTGCATGCCCGTTTTTCTATGCAATCAGGTGTAAAACTCATATTTAAGACTGTAAATTTACATATGCAGGAAGTCTGGTTTGGGGAAAAAGATTAGATATACTTACCCTGGATGGACTAGGATGTCCTGTATTCCCCCAGGACCCTGAGCTAGTTCTGTCTTCTACATCTAGGGACAAAAAAGTTCTTTAGGCTTTATTGCAATAATTCTTTCCTTTTGTATAGGCACTTTTAAATTAATGTTTCAAATTAATCTCCTGTTGCCTTTAATTAAGAATCAGGCACAGGGCTACTACGATGGTAGTGGCTTCTGACCCACTGCTTAAATTAACTCATTTAAATTCACAGCAGAAATGAACTGGACCCTCAGGAACCTGAGGTTTAAACATAAAAATTACTTCAGCGGCTCAGCGTTTCTCGAGAGTTTAAAAAGTGACTGCACTGCACCAGTTAAAGTTGTACCAAAGTCTCCAGCACAAAACCAGGTATTGTCAAACATTAAAGAATAAAACATAAGAGAGCGGACCAAACTGAGACGGCAAAGCAAGGCATGCTTAGGGTAAACGTAACCCACGTTGCTGTATCTAGGCTCCCATTCCAGAAAAGCAGTTAAGCACGTTATCCGCACCTCAGTGAGGTCAGGACGAGAAAAGCACGTTCGTAAAGCTAACCGCACAGGGGATGCTTCTCCTTTTCCTTTACGGCCCGACAGCGAATTCACTGCAATCGCTGGCAGAGCGCCCAGTGGTTCTGGATGGTTTCATTTCGGGGCGTTTTCACCATTTCCCCCCTCCTTTTGGAAGAGGATCCTCAGGAGCGACGCGTCGCGGTGCTGTGGCCTGGGTGAAAGGTGCTAGCTACAGACTGCCGTGGCAAATTCTCTTCAACAAAAGTCAGCCGTGAACACGCTGCACAGCAACGCTCTCCACGTCCCCCAGTGCTTTCCCGATAGTCCTTCTCGGATGCTAACGTTTCTATTCCGCTCTCCCCCAGCCTTTCCGAGCACGAAATGAGCTCTTTGCAATTAAGCAATTTTATTACTGTTAAAACTTCCTAGTGACGCTTCATGCTGTTTTAAACATGGTGCCTAAAAAAAGCCCCAGACTAACTTCTTGAAAAGGTGCCCCGGCTGCAAGCCGACGTGCCAAAGGCAGGGCGCCGCGAGCCGCCGGCCAGGTCCGGCTCGCTCCCACGCCGCGCCGAGCCCCTGGAGAAGTCGCTCAAGTCCGTAAACTCAGCTCTTCAGGCTGCTATTTAAGGCTGCAGGCGTCATACTCGCTGCAGCGTGGCGAAGCGTCCTGGGACACGCTTGCACAGCCGCTGCCATCCTGCAGCCTTTACTGAAACGAGTCGGGAGTCCCCTGCGATTTTCCGCCTGGCTAAAAACTTTAACGGATAAACACGACACCAGCCCCGCGAGGCAGGTGAGCACGGGTCTAACGGCGGCGCGTGAATAACGCCACGGACATCTTCTTCACTCTGGCGCTAGTTCAAGTAAATGAGGTCATTCATGCTTAAAGTCGAGCACATCCTTTAGTCTGTTGACGGGCTGGACCCTACTGGTTGCATCCCTTACACGTCTTACGTATGGCATCATGAAATGTGATTGACTTTGGCCTATCACTGCATTATTGCATATTAAAGTGTTAAACTCACTCCTCTAGCAACTTAACACAATGATACTATTGCTTGCCTTTCGCCACGCACGAACAGCAGCTTTAATCTAATTGGGGGAAAAAAAAAAAAACCCACGTGTTTGGTCTGGATGGCTGGAGGGACCTTCTGAGCACGCAGCCGAAGAGCGCGGGCAGCAGCGTCTCCCGTGGGAAGGGCAGCTCCACTTCTCTGAGGAACAGCTGCGGTCACCAGCGCCCTAACGGAGGCGTAGTGCCACCACTCACGTCTGACTTCCAGCGTAAAAACATTTGGAGAGATTAATACTTTCCCTCAATTACTGCTCCTAGTATCTCACTAACAGATGAATGTGTTAATAGCACAAGACACTCTTAGGTAAATATTTAATTAAGCTCCAGAAAAAGAAAGAAAATGTGTATCATTTACCTGACAGATCAGATCAACCATTCTATTAGGTTAATTAGGCATATTTTAAAAAATCATTTGTGTTATGTAACAGGCAATTAACTCTTTAGAGCCTGGTCCACAGCCTGTTAAAAAACAATAGCTCTTATCCCACTGACTCTGATGGGAACCGCAGCATCCTTGAAGGTAGCTTCCAAAATCCCTACTGAAACCTTCAGAAAAATTAGCAGGGGACAAAGAGACGCGCACACGTTAATCGGAGGCACAACTCCAAATATTCCCTACACCTTTGCTCCATATTTGTATTTTTTTGCCCTTCACGTTTCCAAAGGTCACAAACCAAGCACCGGCCAGGGGTGCGCGCATCATCACGAGGCCCGTGCTTAGATGCTAAAAATTGGGGCGCAAAGGTCTCGACCGGCCGGTGTCCCAGCACGCGCGCCGCAGCCCGCCGACGGCCAGCTGCGGGCGCCCGCGTTATCCGAACAGCTCCCCATTTGAAACGTTATTTATCGACACACTCATTTTATGAAAAATTAGCTTATCTGAAACTACCCGTGTTGCCGAGGCCCCTCACGCTGAGTCACGGTTAATGCGAGGGGCAAGATTTACAGGGCAATAAAGCTTTTCAGACTGCTACACTGTGCATTTTTATTTATTCTTTAGGAACATAGATGCTGTGGTCATGAGGACTTTTATGAGTCACTTAAAAAAAACAGGCTGCGGAGCTGCGTTTGGAGCGGGAACTCTTTTCTGGCGCTCGCTGCCCGCGGGCAGGAGCAGCGGGAGGGAGGGCAGGCTGGTGCCGTGCCCTACAGCGCCAAGCACTTCCCAACAGCACGTGGAAACACTCGCCTCATGGCCAACCGCTGGGCGGTCACGTCAAGTGAGGGGAACTCCTTGCACGCTTACAGCTAAGAGTATGATTTCATGGCTAGCTGAATTGCTGCCCAGTCGTCCTTTTCGGTGCTCTCTGGAATATATCAGAAGAAGAAAGACATGGAGAAAGGCACGGAGACGTCATTCTACTCACCCGAGCGTACTACACCGGGCAGAGATTAGGAGACTAAGCTCATGGAATAACTGTAAGATTTGCCTAGACTGCAAAATTTTTAGCAGCCTCGAATTTGTCTGAAAACTCCTTGCCCTCTACCTTACGTTAACCTGAGCCCATATAATGCCAAAATTCTTCCACCAAAGCCAGAAGTTCGGGGCTCTGATCAGAAAATGAAAAGCAACGACTCTTGTACCTTATCTTCAGGGGTCGTGTCTTAGCTTTTGACCAATTTTCTTTGTATTTAGACTTAAATGTGCAAACTACACTATATTACTCTGCAAAACATCAATGAGAAGGCTTAATTAAGTAACACTGACAGATAAATCCATTTCTTTCGCAGTAATCAAATCAAAGCAGGTTGACATAACACAGGAACTTAATACAGTTATTCCCTTGTAATTGGAAAAAGGCCCTTTACTTCTCATTAAAGCAATCTTCTGGGTATTGGCATAATAAGAAGGCTCAGGGCTTTAATACTGCCCTATAAAAGCCCCAAGATACAGACCCCTTAAGCAAACATGCCAGATTATCTAATTCCTTGATCACAGTGGAACATGTAGTTATTGTTTTAAACTACTAATTCTTTATCTCAGCTACAGTCAAAAAGGAAGAACTCGGTCTAAAACTCACATCATGGAGCTCTATAAAAATGCAAGCTCTAGCTGGGAAAAAAGATGTGTTCTTTAAACAAACCCAGATCTTCAGCTGGGAAATTGAGAGCTTACTAAGATGGAAATTATTCTTAGGCATAAACAGGTATAAAGAGCAAGAAAATATGATTTGATTGCCTTGGTGGATTTGTTGAAAAATAATTTTTCCTGTATTTTTAAATGGAAAAGAAACCGGTCGAAGTCTTCCCACTGTTGCTGTGTTCGTATCATGGCTGTCTCCCACTGCTCCGATATTACACAGAAGGCTACGACTGCTGACAAACCCTTAGCAAGGTCCAACTTTCCTTTCAGCTTGCGATGGAGATTTAGGGTGTCCCGGGAGCAGGGTCAGCGCTTGTGGGACGGGTTATTCTCTGCAGGAAGCCCTCAAGCGCTGCCTTGCCTGTGGCCACGAAGGGGTTATATGTTGGGGTGCAGCACTGAAGTGCTCCGTGAACAGATGGGAGCCTGCACCTTGCATGCATGTTCCTTGTCTCTTTTTATCTCATTTATAAGTATTCTTTTACTGTGATCCAGTAGTCCAAAGACAGCTAACTTATGTCCCCCTCTAAACAGCACTCAAATCAACAGCACATTTTTCCCTCTGCAGAAAAGAAGAAAAAAAACCAAAGTAATTACTACCTGCTTCATCTAGCTTAGTTTACTAATAATTTTGCATGGCATATATTGCAAGAAGGCTTGGAAGCGCCTAAGCCTAATTCTGCCAGTTTATTTTGTACTCTGTATTGCCCCTTCGGTAATCAGGGCAGTGAAACCCTGATGCCACTGAAGTCCATGCAGAACTCTCCCGTGACTTAGTCTCAGAGCCTGGATCCACCCCAGGCTGCAGAACGTGCACAGGTATGCAGGCTACTCCAGAATCTCGCTCCCATAAACTAACCTCACTTCATCACAAGCATTAGGCAATACGACGTTACAAAAAGCAAATCACGGCAGACAAATTTCGCCAGTTTTTCAGACCATGATTTGTAAATGACTAATATAATACGGCTGAAATAAGGTAACCAAGCTCCATTCAGCGTCTCAGAAATCCTATTTAAAAATAGCAAAACTAGGGTTCAAATCGGGTCAAATTTCTCTGAGCGTTTTAAGCAAAGGACCTGGAAAAAGAGCACTGTACTGAATCTAGAAAAGCTGTTCAGTGCTGTGGACTGAGATTGGCTAGATTCAATCCACGTTGTCTCTGTTAATGATCTGGAAAAGCAGAGTTGCGATCTGCATTGACTGCATTTCTCTCTTGGCCGGTACTGCAGTTTTAGTGAGGATGCTAATGCTGGAGGATACAGGGAGACATCCAGAGCACTCGTTTTGGTGCCTAAAGCTGCCCTTCTGCAGAATGCAGCAGCCCAAGCCCAAGGAGGAGCTCCAGACAGCCCCCACCCCAGCCACTGCCAAACCCCACAGGTATTTCCATGCGTTTTGAGCAACCCATGGACTTCTGGATTTGGGAGCACAGCTCCCTTGGCAGCTAAACCCACCGCCGAGAAACGAGGCAGAAGGACACTCATATTGCGTCCAAGCCTCCTGGAGGTGCCCCACCTGCTGAGGGTGCTCTGAACGCGCCTCGCAAATACGGACAAGTGCAGCAGACACCACCACGGAGAGCCAAACCCATCGAGGTGGCACTTGTAGGCTGTCGTGTAGCTGCTGCTGTCACACCTCCGCCTCCGCCAGTGCTGGAGACGTGCGAGCCCTGCTCACTCAGGTGTCTCCAAACAGCCTCCGCGCCCCGCATTTCAAATGAACAACGCTGCTTCATCTGCAGTCCTCAGACACCTCCCAGCTCCAGGAAAGAAGAGAAGTTCAAGCTCAAGTTATCTAAAGGGCAACTTACTGCTCACTCAGTACGTGTGATTTCAAACTGTTTGCACTGTAGGCCCCCAGCTCCTAAGCAAGCTTTCATGGCCTTGGTTGTGCCACGGCCAGTGCCTTGAACTTTCTTTGGTAAAAGTTGCATGGAATCCCTTGAGGTGTTCCCAAGGAGACTTTAAGACTAGAAAATAGACATTCTTCCGGAAAAACACACACCTGGAAAAAACCACGGACTCCTCTTTGCAAGAACAATCCACAATAAATATCTAGAAAATCACCCAAAACTGTAGCAATAACATGAGACAACAAACTAGATGACTCTGAAGTACAATTTTGTTTGAACCTCCAGCCACCACCAATAGCAAACGTGGGCACATACATGACATCCTAAAATCATAGGCTGGGAAGTTACATTCTTATGCTTTGCCCTGGTAAATGGCATCACGGATACTACAGGCACTTCAACCTCAGACAGAGATTTGAAAAAAAAGAGAAAAGGAAACAGAAGAAAACTCAAGGAGTAGCAAAAGTAATTAAGAACTGCGTATCAAAATTACAAATGAACTGCTTCATAAAAGAGGTGTCACATGAAAGATGATAAATATGAGAACAAGCGATGTAAAAAGAAATACGTTCTTCATGTTAAGGCAGATAAAGTAATGGCAATCTAGCAACTGCATGAGCTGACAGAAGAAACAAGGGCGCAGTGGCTGGTTGGTTATTTGCTCGAGCCCACCGATCCCTGCCCCATTGCCTCCACGCCAAACCGGAGCACGTTCCCCATCCCTTCCCCTGAGCTCACCCCGGTCTTCCCGCCCGTCGGGAACGAAACAACCCACCACGCCGGTCACGGCAGCACCTAGAAAAGAGCCACACATCTATATACACATACTTTTAAATGCTCCAGGAGCAAAGTGAGCAGGACGAGTAAAGTCAGTTTGTTTTCATTGGCCAAACCTCCTTGCCATGCAAAGGCAGAGAGCAAAAGTCCACTTCTCTGGGAGCTCTGTAATTGAGTTCAGCTACGACTAAAATGTCACCTTTATTAATTGTGTTCACTTAATCCAGAATAAAGCCTATTGCATGTTTAAAACAGTGATATTCAGAGGAGCAGCGCAATCAAAATCACGGCAGCTAATGGCTGTAGCAATACCGGTGCTGAGGAAGCAGGCTGGGCTCAGAAGCGGCCTTGCGAGAAATCCTGCCTTTCTCTATCAACTTCAGAACAAGAAAAACGCTGAATGATGTTTATTTAACTTTTCTCTGACTCAGTGCTAGACGATATTCTTTTAAAGGCTCTGAATAAACTGCAAGTCAAGCCAAAGATAATCTTGACAAATTGCAATTTCATGTATGCAAGTGCAAAATAATATTTATTGTTATTTGTGTTTGCTCAGCTCAGAAATAGAACTGCACTATTGCAATTACAAAATACTGTAACACATTTGGAAAATGTTTTAACACGTAAGAGCATAAAAGTGCTTACATTGATGACTTTTTCTCTTTTGTGAATAACTAGAATATATGTTTCAGACCAGCTACCTTTCTGATGATTTTAGCGTAGAGGATCAAAGACCCAGTCTTACATGCTAAAAAATATGAAGCATAAAAAATGTAAAAATAGAGAAAATACTCCAAAATATTGAAAGTGCATGGGAAACTGTGGTCTGTTTGCAAACCAAGTCTTCCACTTCTGAAGTCACCTGTCCAGTGTATCTTCACCTGCACCAGTAATCCCTTCTGCATGCTGACCCAACGTATTTCCTGAGAAGAGACTGACAGCTACGTGGTGCTAACATGACCTAAAATACATAGAATAGGAAATGGAAAGAGACAAACATCTTCTTCCTATTTAAATTTTATCTTCAAGGGAAAAAAATGTATATTTACCAATGTAAGTAATTTTATAGTCAAATATATCTTCAGATTAAAAGGAAAAGGACCAAAGTCTCTACATAAATAGACATTTTTGTACACAGGATATACTAACCTTTTCTTATCGTTTCTCATTGCATCAATTACAGTTGTTCTAGACTCTAATTATGATTTTCATACTTGGACAACTATGATTAACAGATATTTGGGGACTGCTATTACCTCTTTGTGCTCTGAGGCACCTTACTCAAATAGTAAATCAGATCCTGCTGATGCAAATTAAGTAAAACACACCCATTTTGTGGACTGAGACCTTCTCTGTTAATAACGTCATGTTTTTCAGAATAATTTTTTTTTTTCTGAGAGTACTGCGTCTTTTAAGAACTAAATCAAAAATGAGCTCAGCAGAAGATGACAAAATACCGAAGGAAGACTACAGAGGAAGGCTAGAAGTTCAGTATCAGAAGATACAGAGGATTTGGGCAGGCTGCAGGCCCAGGGTGGTGGGATGCCACAGGGCATTCAGGCAACAGGAGAGTTGGGGCTCGGACAAGGAGAGAGGAATAGGCAAGTCGGGAAGCCCTTCAACAGCCCCATGCACAAAGCTGCATGCAATTATCCTTTCCGGGACAGCAATGTAAAGACAGCACAGATTCGAAATGGGAGAATTCTCCTACTTATTTGATAAACAATTTACCACTGGTTTGCTCAAGGGATTAGATACAAAGCTTTAGTTTTTTTCAAAGAAGTAGGACCAGCTGCCAGATATATACAATACACTTCAATAGCTTCTGTTAAAGCCACAAATAATTGGAAAATTCATTTGAATCAGATGGTCACTTTATTTTATGCTTGAATTTTAAAAGTCTGTACAAATACCCGTGGACTGTTTGAGGCACCACTTGACAGCATTTGCTATAAAACTTCAATAGTGTAAACAAACTAAACTGTTCTCAATCTTAATTCTCATAACAAAGAATTACATTGTCCTGCCTTGGGATGAGATCATAAAACCTCACATTGTGCTTAGTTGAGTTACATAAGCTATTTTCTAATACACATATGACATAGACTTTGTGCTTGCAAGGACAGATGACTTTCACATAGTCATTCCAATTTTATTTGCATAATTCCAGCACTTAATCAGTTTTTAGCAGATCTGCTGAAACTATAAACAGATAGTAAGAAAAAGTTTAAGGTTCTGTTCTATCCAATGTTGTATTAACTGTCCAGCTTAGCAGGTCACTCAAGGTTTGATTTTGTTTCAGCCTTGGACTGGCTGAGGAGCCACTGTGGGGGAAGAGGGCCCTGAGAAAAACATGCCTCTTCTTGATTAATTTAACCTGAGAGGTGATAGAGATTAGCAGGAAAGTGACAGCTTCTCTTTTTTCTCTTTTTCATTCATAAACTGAATGTGATTTATAAAGTCGGGGTGTCTTAATTCATTTACTAAATATTCATAATTCTATACTGATGTTAAAATGCTTCATTTTTACTTGAACCCAATAAGCTAGACCACTCCAAAGTTACGATCGTTTATGGTCACCTGCTCACCTGGACACTGGGTAAGCTGAACAACTGGCAAGGTTAAATGATGAAGGTCTCCATAAGAAGCGGATGGACATTCCTGTTCCAAACTAGCAACCGGACAAAGCCAGAAGGAGAAGGTGGAGGCTTTGAGAGACCCTCCTAAGGCCCAGCCACCTGTGAAGGTGCTGATTAGGAGACCACCATGGACTTGCAGGAGGGCTCCTGTGTAACGTTGTTGTTCTCCATGACCAACCTTGAGGATGCTTTTTTCCTCCATCTGTCTGCACACACCTCCTGTGGTGGCATCACGAAATCCCTTTGCGTCATGCAAGCCCTACAGCGCTCTCCTAATCGCAACCCCTCGTCACTATTTGCCCAGCATCTTAAGGTTATTTTGAGTGTCTCGATTTTAAAATGCTTTTAGAGGCTCTCAAGCCGGTGCGGGAGGTGGCACCTGCCCGGCTGCGGCTCCTCCGCACCCGCCGCGCGTCGCCCGCGTTTGCTGTGCTCCTTTCTGGGACAATTCTGTGCTGAGCGTCTAAATAAAGAAATAGTTCTTTCTTCTCTCTTTTTCTTTCTTTTTTTTGCTTGTGTTTGTGTACTCTATAAAAATATGAGCTTTCTGAGGAAAATCTGAGTGCAGTTGGAACACCCTGACTTTCTGTGAGACGCAACCGTGTGACAAGACACGCTGCAAACAAAACACAGGCACAGGCTGAGCAGAAAATCACTTCTGAAATGCAAGTTAGGTGCCCAAAGCTGGATGAGTAATTTCATAGTTAGCCACCTAAAATGATCTTTTTTTTTTTTTTTAAAGAAACAAAGTCTCTGCAAGTGTCATTAGTTAGATATATGGATGGAATTAAGTTCTCCAGTCCTCCAGTAACACTCCAGAAATCATGCTGTATGAATGAATAAAGTTATGCTTAAGATATGATAACATTCAGAGAAAATAATGGCATAGAAGAGAGGTTCTCGAACACTGCAGGTGGCCAGGCAGGCATAGGTAGCCATGGACAGCCCACCCTGAACTCACCAAAGAAGCTGCAGCTTCCAAGCCCCACCACCGCCAAAGCCAGACCCAGCACCGGCATAAGATTAGGATCTGGTCACAAGAGCCTTTTCCAGAATCGAAGTTCCCCGAACCAGAAGCGGTGGCAGGGAAGGGAGGCCAAGCCACCGGCCGGGGCCCGGGACACGCGCAGCGGTGGGGCTGACCCTCGCCTTCACTTGAGCATGCCAGTTTTTTGCCAACACAGCAGTAATACCGTGACATGTGGTTTAGTGGGCCATGAAATATTAGGAAAACCTGTGCTTTAGTAATTAAAAGCTAGATAATTAATTCCTACGGTTTATATCCTTAACATTAACTACCTGCACAAGGACCCAAAAGTTTCTGACAGTGGAAAGACATACACAGAGAACATAAAAGCGGTGAGAGCTACAATTTTATAGAAAACTCCATGTACTGCATTTGGAATAAGATACGGGAAGGACCAGTGAATTTATTGAGTCTTTCCTCTGCACAATAGTGGAGGATTTTTTCCGGCAGCTTATTATGAAGTACCAGCTCCAGTTTTGTTTTTGGTGACTCAGTGCTTAAAATGTTGGATTCAATTTAACTCTTGATTCACAAAAATAACATATGAAGAGTCTGATTTACAACGAGCCCCCTCTCACAAATTGCTAAAATAAGCTGAATAATCGTACCGAATAGCATTTAATAATTTGCTGCACAGTTACGCTGCATTAGTAATCTTATTAACCGCTGGCAGCGACGCTGCAATATATCACGGCAATCTGGGGAGGGTCCCCGGGCCCCCGCACGGCCAGGGGAAGACGAGCCAGGTTAGCGCTCTGCTCACGTGTGTTATGGAGATTATTCCCTGGAATAAGGCAGTCCGATAACTCACAGCCTCGTGCAGGCGCCGGCACGTTTAGCACGCTGTAGCTGCTCTCATGAAAAACCAGGTGCCCTGGTTTGAAAGGGGAAAAAGTGCCCAAAAGTATGTTCTTGAGCCTGATGGGGGCAATTAACTGCGCACCTTCACAGGGGAGCGCGCAGAGGCACGGCCTCCAGCAGAACCCGCCGAAGGAGCTGGAAGAGGAGCGTTTTCAGATTCGGGTAATACGCGTTGGTGCTGAAATATGCCAGTAAAAACTTAACCCAGGGCACGCTCAGCTTAATCCGGGAACTCCTGAAAACGCCAGGGTGCTGGCATCTAGGAAGGGTCGGGAGAAAGTCTGGCAGAGGAGGTCTCAGCCTGGGGCACCCCTGCGGAAACGCTCACTGAACTGCAGACCCCACGCGGCAAGCAGACCGTGGGGAAGGACGCACCGTAACAGCACGAGCAAAACAGGGCTCTTCCTACCTGTTTTTGAGAGGCGAATAAAAAAAGCAAGACAAAGACGTTAACATCTGTTTTCACCCCTATCCAGTTTTGCCTTGCTCTAAACCGTTCCCGAACTGCTAAAGCTGACTCGTGGCTTCAAGGTCGCAGAAGCGAAGAAAACGAAGCTGGTGGCTCACGGGCAGCGCGGGGGCTGGCTACGCCCGGGGGGACCTTCGCCTTGGGACCCCGGGCCGAGCGCTGGCTCGTTCTCCTGCTATAAACCAAACTCAACCCCCCCCCCAAAAAAAAAACCCCGAATCAAACATGGGAAAAACAACGCAAGCTCTGTGCGCTTAGAGGTGGGGAATCAACTCAGCGACCAACTGGCTGGCGCTGAACGGGCCGCTCGGGACCGCGAGCGCATCGGCACCGACCGTTCCTGCGTACGCTTCAGCATGATGCAGATTTTTACAGACCACACTAGCAGCTGGGTTTTGTACCTCTCTGGCCAGTACATGACTGGTTAATTCCCAATATTTATGTTTCTTGGAAACAGAAAGATTAGCGAGGAATGTGTAACTGGAAAAAGTCGAGGTAAAAAGAAAAAAAAAACCACACACACACACGAAAAACCCACAACCAAAAAACAGCCCCCACCAGTACAGAGCATTCTCCAACCGGCTGCTGCAAAAGTCACGAATTATACCGACTGCAGTGAGCAAAAGATACTGTCTTGATTGCAACCCATGCAAATCTGATGAAAAGGAAATCAAACCTAAACAGAAGAAAAATGCCCGATGAAACTCAACGGACATTTTCTGCTAAACTTGTAGTTTTTTGAGAACAGCGCTTTAATTTCAGCCTACTTTAGAATGACTTCATCTCTACTAACATTTCATTAAAACTACCCTAGATGCATTTGCATTTAAAGTGTGTTACGACAGCCCTTAGCAAACTCCTCCTCTGTCCTGGCCACGCGCTCGAGAGACAACCCGTACGTTTCAGGGCAAAGATGAACCGACGAGGGGAAAAAAATCTACCCGAAATCAGCTCTACGGGAATTTCAGGAGAGCTACCGCACTGCAGCGCAACGGGGTTTTCAAAGCAAGGCGAGCGAGTTTCTTCTATTTTCAAGGCCGTGCTGTGACGTCACCTGACGAGTCCCCCTCGTTTAAGGCAGCCTCCGCGGGGGGACGCAAACCGTGGCGCAGCTGGTCAAAGGCCAGTAACGGCAGGTGGGATAAAACGGGGGTGGGTTACAGATTTGGGCTCGTAACAACTGCAGGCACCTACAAGGCTTTTTAAAATACGTTTGAGACCGATTAGTTCACGCTGTAAATGTGAACAGGATGAATCTGATGGCCAGGAAGAGGCTACAGAAATGTAGCTGTCCCAACACACGGTATAACCGGGGGTACATTTTCGTTGCCATTTTCACTCAGACTTGAACCTACAAGGAGAGGGACAGCGGGAATTTGGCACCTCAGTCCCGCGCGGGCCCTCTTTGGGATGGTCATTTCAGACTGCATTTGAATTCTCCATGACTCACAAAGCTGAAACGTGCAAACTCCCCAAAATCCATTATTTGGGGTATTTCAGCGTCCAGGAGAAAAGAGCTCTTCACTATAGTGGATGCAGCGATACCTCGTATGCACTAAAAAAGAACGTCTTGCTGTTACGCTTAAAAATACCGATTCAATAGAGCTCCCTGCTGAACGGAGCCAGATGTCCTCCTCTCCTCGGGACGCCGGCCAGGAGGAAGCGTCCTTTGGCTCCCCGTGGATGGGACCCAGCCCCTCGGCTCTGTCCTCCCCCTTTCCGTGCTCACATACGCACCCGCGGGACACTGGGCTCTGCAACTTCACCGCTCATTAAATACGGAGCAAGTGAGGAACCAACACGGGACCTCCGTGTACCACGGTGGGCTTTTAGACGCGCATAAGTAAATTCAGATTCCTGAAACTCAACTGAGCCAGCTCTGTTAAAAGCTATCAAATAAAGCATTTAAATGCAAGTATTGCATCAATGTTGTAAGCGTGCCAAAATGCAATGTGTTCATTCTCAACACTTCTCTGAGGTTTGGCTTTATTTGTAATGTTACAATGCTACTAAAATGTAAATCTCTGTTTTTCTCCCCAAAATGAGCTTTTCCAAAGCTGTCTTAGACTTCCCTTGATCTTGGAGGGAATAACTCCTACCCAACTCATGCGCCTATTCTGAAGCTGCTTACACATCCGTTATGTAAAGTCAGAGAGATCCAATAAAAACATTACTGTATTAACCCAGTGGGTTTCAAGCACCTGACACCAAAAAGACTGAACAAACCATCCCATCCTCGTCCAAGCATGCTCTCTCCCGTGCTTAATACTATGCTCTGAGCCAGTGGGCTACATTTTTCTTGAGCTGAAAAACCGTCCTTTCTGAAAATACACACTCCACTTCAACCAGAAGCTGGTGCAGAAATTAGGTCATTATCACACTGAACCCAAACTGCTTCACTCCTGATGGGTTAAATGAAATTCACTTTCTTCTCTGCTTCCTTTCTGTTTTGGGGGGGGCGGGGGGGTTTATAGGGCATTAAGCTTAGCTCATGTTTTCTTGCTTTTCACTGCAAGCAAAACTTAGAAATTTCCTTTTGTTTGAGAAGAAAAAAACAAGTGCCGAGATAAACATGTCGCTTTTCCCCAGCCAAATAAAACATCAAACACTGAGTCTGGTGGTAAAATGTCAAGTTGGCTACATTGCATCAGAGGATCATAATGCTCTCTGTTGACTTTATACAACTATTATTCTCTTTCCTCTGTTTGTACCTTTTTAGGTCTAGATCACACTAATAATTAGGCACTTTATGAACAAGAAATTCCATGCAACCATCCACGTCCATGAGGCGTCTCACTGTAGAACATCTGTAGCAAGAATTACATCTTTTGCCTAAGATCTTAACATACACAGTACATGGCAAGAACTAACTATGAAAACACCCACAGTTAAAAAATATCTGTTTAAAGGCTTTAAAAACCACTCCCTTGATGTGAAAGGCCTATTTAAATACATTTCCTGCAACACCACAACGTGTCAGGCAGATCAGTTTTAAACCAGCTGAAACTGTTGCGACTCACCAGCACGTCTCCCAGTTAAACTATTTATTTTATCAATGGAAAAGAAAATGCATTTGTAAAAGATATGTTTATGTAATTACCATACTGAACATGCAATCACATGCCCTCTTTAAAAGAACAGAAAAATAATGTTATATATTTATCAGCTAGGCACCTTTGGGGAGAATAAAGGAGAAAAGGACTGTACTTTTCATGCCATTTTCACTATTTAACATTTACGGAAGGAGAAGTCTATCTGTCTTCAAAGATGCCACAAATTACTTACAATGCATTTTGATCTGGGCATTACACTGCAGAATGTAATCCCAAGCTATGCAGATTCGATCCCATATTGCACCCTTGGAGTTTGTTCAGGTACTTAAAAACAGGCGAGCAGAAGAGGAATGGCAACTTTCAAACACCTTCTGCACCATCACTGCAACTCAGACTTGCCCGCTGCCATGCAGCAAGCCTTTCTCCAGAAAATGAATACAATATGCTTGCAACATCCAGACGAGGGAACAGCATAAACAGGTCATGATGACAACTGAATTGGATGTGTAACGCTTTAAGTGTCTATTAACTAATTCTGCATTGTAATAGAAAAGCTAAAAAAAAAAAAAAAAAGGCATGACATCCACATGAATGCCAAATTAATTCATTATGATCAGTGCTACCACAATGAACACCAAATTAATTCATCACTGTAGCATACACAAAGCACTACCCACTTGTTATACCTACTGACAAAAAATAAAAGGATGACTATCCTCAATAAACACAACGTACCTGGTCACAGGTACTGCTGATCACAGGTACCGCCGCCTTGCTCGCCCACCAGGAATCTTTCACTTGTATGCAACCTTCATCCATCCGCGCCTGCTACACGGCGCTGTTGCTAAATATACATTATGAGCACTGGTCAACCTCAGCCAACGGGGAAACCGGGCTACCTTCACCGTACCTTGCTTATTAGTCTCCCTGGTATATAAACAACCATTAATGGAGCCTTCTTTCTCCAAAGCAGATGATTTCATGAACTTTCCCAAAGCTTTCTGTTCTCTTTACAGGATAACAATGAATACCAAATATATCTGCTAAAATTCCTCAGCCTTCAATATCTGTCCTACCACCTTCAATACTTGTCCTGCATGCCTTCTTGTATCAGATGTGTTCAGGTCGCACTTTTCACTCCACTCTTTTGAGGCAATGTAAGTCAACTGTACTAGATACAATGGAAGTTTGAGAAATTATTTACCACTTTAGGAAAACTTCCACTCCTCCGTGAACAGCTGAGGCACGACTGCAACCCTTGAAGCTTCTGCCAGGGATAACTTACCTAATGGCAGCATTTGATTTTGAACTGAAAGATCACTGAAGGAGGGTCTCTTGATGCCTTCTTCATCTCCTACCTTCTGAGGCTCTGCCCTGTGCTCAGGTAGCAGCTGCTATTTTGCAGTCTGACCATATGCTCATAGGAAACAGAGAGGCCTTCGAGTCTCCGGCTGTTCCTGAGAAGGCCACGATTCCTTTGCGGTGGCACTCATTAAAAATAAAAAAAAATTAAAAAAAAAAAAAAGCAAGCAAGCCACCTGTAAGCAGGAAGCCGTTTCAGGTCCGTCCTTCTGGACCTGGGGCCCAGGTGCCCTAAGGAAGTGGAGCGGCTCCTAGGAACGTTAGGGACCGCAAAGGTGCTGGCCGGAAAAGACGGGAAAAGGGAAATTTTCCAAGCAGCACTGAAAATCCTCTGTGTCTTTAGACCATCATTTAAGTCATCTTTCTAAATGATGACTTTGGACAACGCTGCTGAGAATTAAAGCCGTGAAAGAGCCCGCGGCTTTCTGACGGGAGTTTTTAGCAACTTCCGTACTCTCCCGTCGGATGGGTCACTAAGAAAGAAACCCTCTTTTAACGGACCGAAAACCGGAGCGCTATGTCTTGCGCGGGGCCCGGAGATTATTTTCGGAAGCGCTGATCCCGGGCAGGCGCTGGCGGGCAGACCGCAGCGGCGGGGCCGCCCGCGAGGGCATTTCAAGCACATCCTGTTTACAGCCCGCGCTGCTTTCTGAAGCCCTTCCACCCTGACAATTGTTGCCCTTCTCAATATGTTAATGGAGATATTTTTATGCAGCTCCAGAACGTTTCCCCAGACCGCAGCGCACTTCCAACAGCAGCGAGGCTCGCCAGCAGAACTGGGCCGCCGCGGACAGAGGCGCGATATATTTTAATAATACGTGTTTGCCCTGGGAGAGGGTAAACAGAGAGAGAGCAGTTTAATGAAAAGAGGCTAACGACCGGGAAGCAGCTGCGAGAGGTGGTTTGGTTTCTTTTTTTTTGTTGTTGTTTTGTTTGGGACCAAAATCACTATTTCTTCCATTATTTAAAGTTACTAGCGTCCCCAAATAAAGCATTTTTCACTCGTGACACATAAATCTAAGCCCACTTTTCGTACACTAAGCAAAGGTAAAAATACAAGAGTCTGAGTATTCAATACTGCCTACAACTCTAAAGTGTCACGAAGTCAGTATATTTTCTCACTAAATTTATTCAAGGTTTCCCTTAAAAAAAAAAAAAACACTATAAATTTTCAGCTCTAGTGGCAAAAGGTTTATTGGTCTTTGTACTTCATTAAAGGTTTTTTATAAAGTTATGTTTGTTCTTTTGAGTAGCAAATAAAACTGCTGAAAAGGGCAGGTTGGCTTTTTAAAAGAGACAGATATGACCTAAAGGGAACACATTTCGCTGTAGTGAAATAAACTGAGGAAACAGTTTGCAGATTAAAAACCCCTTAAAAGGAAGCATCATCTTTGGGAGAAAAAAAAAAAGGTCTTTGCTGAGGAAAACAGCTGGAAACAGGAAGCTTTCGTGCTTTCATCCTGCCTGCTTTGATACCACCGCATCCCCATATCATAAAAAGGCAACGAGACTGGTGTCAGCTGCATCTTATTTCAACGGCGCGGGGCGCGCTGGGGGAGCCTAAGCAAGGCCATCCGCAGCCAAATGTATAAACTCACCTACCCACCCATATGGATTCACATATACACACACATATGTATGGATGCATGTTTACAGTCTTTGAAAAATTGATTGATTACTACCTAAATAAGAGGGAAAACGAATGCAACTCGTTAGCCCTTCTAAAGTAGAGAGCAGAGCACCTTGCAAGCTTGTGCTCCGCAACCTCAACGTTGGCATGACGTTTTTGGAGAGAGACGAGTTGTTTGCTGTTGCTTCTCCCAAGTAGCCACATCTTAGCACCTCACAAGTCAGACTAAATGCCACTGCGTGTTTTTCCAAAACCATCTTTATCTTTACTCAAAATGGTAACCTGTGCTTTTGCTGAGCGATGCTACTGGCTCGGTTTTAGAGTCCCTTCATTACTGTGTTTGAAGCCATATTCTTGCCAGCAGCCATGGAGAGGCTGTTTTTACACTGTTTTTACAGCGTTCTCATGTATGCCTTATTCCCCGTCCAGCTTTGCAAGCTGTTATTCATACAGGGCAAGTAAAACATGGCAGGAAAACATGACATGAAGCCTTCCAAATCTACTCTAATCTTGGGCAAGCCAGCAGCATTTTCCTACTCTTTCCAAGCAACTAACCAAGCACACCCTTCTCTCTCAATTTTTTTAATGCTTTACCTTATGATAGTGTTTCAATACCCTGCATGATGTTTCCTAAGAAAACAAGAGGTATATACACAAGGACTGACAACCTTCAATTTGAAAGTTTCCATTAATGGAATTAATCATGTTTACACAACTTCCTGCTGTTAAACTTATTTCATATCCTCCTATCTTTCATCCAAGCTATTTCCCCTACCAAGAAAAGAACAAAAACTTCCCCAAGGGCATGGGATCCAGTCAATTGTTAGCAGTAAATGCTCTCTCCTGCTGTCTCTTTATTCGTCAGCTTATTTCGACTCTTCGAGCTGCAACGAGCAAAGGTTTCTGCTACGTTACTGACTACCTCATCTTCTCATTGAGACTATTTTTGATGCAGAGTCAGACCATGCTTCGATTGCTGGTCAGAGGTGGCTTTCCTCCCCGCAAGCGACACACAGCGAACTGACATGTACACACTGAGATAAGCTGTACATCCTATCCGTGTCGCAGCCACCCACACGGTTCAGATGAGCAACCATTCCCGTGGCTGGAGCCTTGACCAAGTTCGCTCTGGGACTTTTTGGGAAGGCTACGAGCACCCAAAGAAGAAATGCAGTCACTTCCCTATGGGCTCAGGAAGACCGTACAGCACTAAACCACACTGGGAACATTGTCTTCTCTACTTGTGTATAAGGAAATTTCGCCATTCCTGGATTGCTACGGTTTCTACAACAGCCCATGTCATCATGATGCCAGAAATGGGCAGGACAGTAGTGTTCGCACATGAATATAATTTCCTACATGGTGACATACCAACTTCTTGAAGCGCCAAAGGACTAGTATCGTGAGTTCTGGTACCGGTCCATCACCTGTGTGCCATATATACGCTTAAATAATCAAAGGACATACAAATGCAAAGCATACAAAAATGCACACACAGAGAGATTAAAATAAATCCCAAGGATAAAACAATATAATTTTACATACGTTGCATAACAAGTCTGCTTTATGAGCGCTGCGTTTTCAGTCTTCTCCCCTAAGAACAAGCAATTATGAAGGTGAAGAAAGGTAATGGATTTAAAACAACATGCTAATTCCAATATTAGTGCCTTGGAAAAGAAAAACTGCCAGGAATTTGGAGTAATGCCCAGTTATCTGTCTTACCTTCAGTAATAAAACTGTACTATAAACATGAACAGGAGAGTTAGCATACACTTTAACTTTGTTTGATTTTTTTTTCCACTCTTTGTAACGCAAGCGATAATCTACTGGCTTTACAAAATCTATAGATATTCATCAAATGCCAGCACGAAGCTTTCTTGTTAGTATATGCACATTAGAAGTCTACTTTATTTCGCTCCTGTGAATGACTGCTCAATTCTTGAATTACTTGAGCTACTGAAATGAAGAAACGCTGGAAGCGAAGCGCGGTGGGGAACGGCAGCGGCTGACTCATGGCTCTGGGACGGGGTGACTTGCGGCTGAGTCACGCGTGCCGGGACCTGCACGGCCAGCCGGGCCGCGCGGCTCTCCCCGAGCACGAGCGCGAGCACGAGGCTGGAAACAACCCGCGCTCTGTCCTAGAGGGCTCATAGGCTGCCATAGCCCAAAGAGCTGTCCTGAACCTATGTCACACCAAAGAGCAAAACAGCCATAAGGCATAAGAGGCGGGGAGGAAGAGGGAGAGAGACAATAAAAAACAGTAGAAATCAAGATTAAAATGCTAAGCAAGGAAATACTTAAAAAAATAAACACAACTAAAGGGAAAGTTTTAGGCTGAGAGCTGTTCTGCGCAGTATTTCTCCTCTCTCCCCGTGCTCTACGCTTGCTATTGCTAACTTCAGCGTCCGGCCGGCCTGCGTTGGTTGCTGTCACCTCCGTGACACTGGCTGCCACCACTGGGACACACTGGTGTCACCCTCACTGTAACTGCCCTGCAAGCAGCTGGTGCTGCATTTAAATTTTTAATAAAATTTTACACGTCTTCCTTCCAAAGGGTGAATCCCCTGGCACCCCAGCACGCTCCAGAAAGGAGCTGGGAAGGGGAGCTGGAGTCGGAGATGCTTCTGCTGGTCGGAGGAAACCTCGGGAGCGGAGAGACATCCTCGCCGGGATGTGATCAGAAGATGCCTGTTGCTTCTGAATACAGGAAGGGTTTCGGCAAAGACCGACAGATAGCCAGGACAAACCAATCACAGGTCGGGTGTGCATTACGGCGCTTGAATATTCGGGGAAATACGCTCCCGAATTCAGGGTGGAGAGCACGCGCTCTGCGCGCTGGACACCTAACCCTCCGGATTCTACTGCTTCCGTTGGAGAGACATTTGTATCATGGCAAGCTAAGGAAAAAAAGGACTTCAGACAATTTCTCACGCTAACACTGCCTGTTTCTGAAGTCATGGGAAGGGGGTATTTTCTGACAACTGTAAAAAAGAATCTCTGTAAGAGAACAATGCATCTTCTAGAAAACCTTTAACTTCTTCAGAAACCAGTTCAACTCTGGGACAGAGCTGTCAGGACTTAAAGTTTTTCCATTGAGTGAATGCCATCGGCCTTCACTAAAAAACATCTGAGATGTTCTGCGAGTGACTGGCTCCTTGGGAGCAGAACTGGCACCCCGCGGAAGAGCAGTAGCAGAAAGCGGGGTCCGCGCTGGGCTCCTTCCCTCACCCTCCACCGCACCCAGTCCGAAGACTCGTCCCAGACAGCAGCAACAGACGCTTTCCCTCATCCAACGGATTTAAACCTTCAGCCCTGTCGATTTTGTGTCAGCGCAAAGTCTGGTGTAAGTTACTCCCCATGGAGCTCCCTGGGCAGGGCGCTCGGAGCCCTCCGGACACACGTCGGATGCGGTACCTGCACCCACCACCCTGGGAGGTACCGGAGCTGACACATGGCAACGTTAAAAAAAAAAATAAAAAATAATGACTAGCTTTAGATGTTTGTTTTGTACGTATGTGACTAATCTATCATTCAATAGCTGCAAATAAAATTAGAGCAGCAGTTTGTTTACAAGCAACATCACAACTGGAACAATAATAGACTAGTAACAAAAACAACAAAAATAAAATATGACTCAACTTGTTCTTTGCCAGACTGAGGTCTCAAGATGGGCTTGTTCGGCCCCTTGGGACGCCCAGTGCTATAAGCACAATAACAGCAGGACATGCCTCATTTCCTTCAACTGCTCGACATGGCTCTCTCCGAGATGTTTGTAAACTTCCTTCCTCTACGCATCAGGCTGTCAAACTGTCGTCAGTTCTCGGGACTAATAATATCCTGTTGATGTCTGCACAGATCAACTTCTTAAAAAATGTATGTGCTTTTGTGTACACACAACACCAGTTAAAAAGAACAGTCTAGCAACAAACCCCCGTAATCTGCCTCAGTCCACTGATGGGCTCCGGGGAGCAAGCCCAAAGAGAGGAAAAGAGCTGCAAATAACGGCGGCATCATGATTTCGTGATGGAGAATATATAAATTTCCTAAATAAATCAGTTCAGTCCCAAAACTAACTTGGTCTGGAAGAGGAGAGACTATTGACCAGCTGTATCTCACAGTCTCACACCCTGAAACAAACTCCGACCTCTTCTGCCAGAGACCGGCCGATCCTCAAAGTCATCGGTGCCAGGGTAATTCCCCCGGGGTGGGAAAACAGGCTTCAGCTTCCCTAAAGCATCGGCAATGTCACGTTTTACAACTTCACATGAATTTAGGCTTGGAGTATTAGCTTGAAAGGAAGTTCACACACACCATAACTTGAAGTCAAACAAAAGCCATTGTGTAGAGAGAAGCATTAACTAGAATTATTATGTTTTAGATTAATTGTTAAAACACGCTGAGATAGAACTTGAAGGATTTGGATGTGAGAAAAAATAACCCATTTACTGGAAAAACAGAATTGATAGGATCAGATTACCCCACAATTTGGGGAAATTATGACTTCTTCACCCCAACCTGCATACCAAACAAAACATAAAATATTTTCATTCTCTTCTCTTTGGGGAGGTGGGTCTGATCCTGATTTAATTTATAGAAGAGTGAATCAAGAGCGACTTCACAAAGAACAATGGGAGCCTGCTTGCACAATCGCTCTAAAAACAACATGTTTTAGTGTTTAAATGTGGAATGAGGCTTCCACACGGATGTCAACATCTTCGTGCTAAACGACTTGTCTACGACCACATAACGAGGAGATGGAAGTGCTGGGGTCAGACCCACGGCTTTCCAGGGCTCCTAGGCCTAGTTCCTGCAGGGTATTTCAGATCCTGAATTGAAAGAGCCCTCACATCTCGTTTTCTTCAGTGGGGACGGACTGAAGATTAGGGTCTAGGCTGCCGGCTGCTCCAGCTGACCCAGAGCATGGCTCACGCAAGGCCAGGTGCTCCCAGGGTCCCTCCCACCCGGGGGACCTGCAGGTGCTCGTGGGACCTGCAGGTGCTCCTCAACGGCGCTGGCTTCACACCTCCCATGGGAGGCATGGCCCCAGAGCCGAGGTGTCCTCTGGAGCAGGACCCTGAGAGCCGGCTCCTCCGGCGGAGGGAGGTGGGAACGCCAGCCCTCCCCACGTTCACGGCTGAACAGCACCTCCAATGCAACGTTGCTCTCCCTCCTCCAACTTTCGCATCCAGGTGCCACGTATGCACTCACTTACAAACGCACACAAAAGCCTTGAGAACGAATCGAGCTATTCGCCTACTAATCCTGCAGGCTTGAAAGAAAAAACAGCCAAATTCTGCTGCTTTTAGAATACATCCAAACCTGATAGGGAGAGGGGAGAAACAACCAGGCATGTAGATAGTTTCCAGAGAGCAACAGCTGTGAAGTCCCCCATGTTCACGTGCACATGAAAGCGGGTTGGGAAGGGGACTCGGTACGGGCACGAGGCGCTCGAAGGCAGAGCCTGCCTCTCTTGCATGGTTATTGCCCAAAATCTGGCCCTGCATGCAAAACCGCTAGCAAAGCTGCTGCTAGGGTAGGTCCTCCCAACTTACCCACCCAATTTAAACCTGTGTCAGCTGTAAAAACACACAGACCTTTCAACTTCTATCCAAGTTATCCTTATAAAACCAGAGGGTTTGTATTAAAAAGAGAGTAAGAAAAGAGAAATGGAGGTGGTATGAACTCAGAATCTAAACAAAGATACACAAGGGTTTGAGGTTTTTTGCATTTAAAAGGTTCAATAACACTTTTTTTTTCCTCGAATATTAATTTTACATTAATATGAGCCTTTTGTATTGTAAGAAATTTTGCAATTCCTGCAAGGTAAATCAGGGATTCAGAAAAAAATTAAGCCCAATATAATCTAACATGGGCAAGTTTTGCAGCAGAGAGCAGAATATACAGCCATTAGTTTGCTGTGGCAACATTTATTTATTTTTTATAGGAAATCTGTATAATGGAAAACACACACCACCTCTTGGAATTTTCCTATAAATATCTAAGTACTCCCAAATCACTGAGCAGAATGCAAATACACTCTTCTTTCACTTCTTTCAGGAAATTCTCAATGACTTCCTGTCATAAAGTCCAATAATCACTGTCTCTTCGGGAACGTCTTATAATTGTCTGGCTGCTAATGTGTGTCTCAACTTTCTTTCCAGGATTAAGTAAAAAGTCTTTTCTTCCCTTCCATAACTAGTCTACGCCTTTTAGCATAAACATTTCTTTGGCAGCAAGCGTTGCATTTGGTATTCTCCCAGGGGATTACATGTTATTTTATTTTACCATCATTAAGGTATACTTGAGTTTAGTCTCATCTAAGGAGATTTATACAGGTATCATACTTTCCATTATTCATGAAAGCAAATCCATAGACGCGCGTGAAAGAACACCGCCTCCTCTCACTCCTCCCGGCTTGCTCCTCTGAGCGCAGAAACGCGAGACGGTTGCGCGTGCAGGACACGGCGCACCTTCACACGAACGCTCCCCTTTCGTCCACGGTGGGAACTGCAAACACCCAAAGGTCTTCCCAGAAAAACAGGTTCTTCCCCTTCTCTAGCCCTGGACCATGTGCAATACTCTCTCGTATCTGTAGGGGTTTATCACTGGATTTTTGTAGGCTATTTTGGAAGATACCAGAGATGTCCCTAAATGGACGTGGGGCTACTGTTCAGTTATGCTTTGTGTCCTCACAGGGCAGACAGCACAAGGATGGGCCAAGCATCGTTTTTATTATTCCAAATGAAGCAATCAAGCACCACTCCCTCATCATTCCTTTCCTAGTTTTCAGTACTGGGCCTCAAAGTTGGACCTCGTCCTTTCTCTATCCCCACTGCACTTCGCAAAATAAAGTTTGCTTCCATTGCCATAAATAGGCCATTCACTCTCAGAAATTTTTAGAGGGTTTCATGCGGAAAGTGAATTCCAAAGGTCAGTTTTGCTGACCTGTAATACTGTAATAAATATATACCTATAAATAAAAGTAATCTGTTTGCTCCCCCTTTCCTACAGTTGCCATTTTCTGCCACTCACAAACTCTAGAAATCATGGAGAAGGGGATAAGGGGTTGGGAATACACCCCTTTTATGATATACCTTTTAACAAGGAAGCTTCCTACAGAATCCTTTTTCTCACAGCTGTCTTTTTTAGGCTTATTTTAATGTTAAGTAATAGTAAATTAGTTGACAAAAGTCAATAAATACAAACAGCTCCGTATTAAAATCTAGGTGATGAACTAAAATCAATGTCCTCTATAACTTCTTCAGGCAAAGTCTAGTGAGGAAAGGTGAGTATTACGCTTTCCGACAAAGTCAGCAGTTCTGGCGTCCTCAGACCGGGGCTCCTGAGGGACCTCGTGGGACGCGCTAACCTGACAAAAGCAGGTGGGTGACAAAGTAGCAGTGACCAAATGAGTGATGAAAACACAGTGAAACACAGTAGTCCTTGTCTTGGAGGTCACCAGGGAATCCACAATATTCCCAAAGCCAGATGTGCTCCAAGGATTCAAGGTAAACCCTCTACTCCAAAGAGTGATCCCTTCATAGCCTCCAAACCCCGAGCACAACTACTGAGCAGATTTCCACGACATCTGCAAGCCAAATCCAACCTTGCACAAGCGCCGGGAACTGGTGCGCTTCACTCCCGGTAGGGCTGATCAAAAGAAAAATGGACTGTTGGCCTCCTTATGCTTATTATAGTCCAGACCAACCTACCCCTTAATTTCCCTTGCCAGCTCAATTTACAGATGTTCAGTTGACCAGCAGAGAAGGTGATGGATGTTGCACGCTTACAAAGAACTTTACAACGATCTCTAAAGGTTCTGGTTCCCGCTCGTTGCATACTTCTTGCCCAAGCGATCTGCTTTGTGTGCTCGGAGCTTGGGGCAGAAGAAACACTATTTATACCCCTGGGTCAGGCTTCCTGGGATGCGTGCAAATTCCTACACGTTGAAAACATTTATATTTATTAAGTGTGCAATGTGGAGTTTGCGGTGACCTCAATTCTTCACTCGTTTGCCTTTAAGAGTGCAGGTTTTGCAACTGCGGCTCATCAGTACGCGGCTGTCACTAGACACTGGGATTGGAAATTCGCTGAATAAGAGAAGATCTAATCGATGCACTTTAACAGACTTCCTGTAAATATTAATATATTTATATATTTTCCAGACACATTTGCACAGACATGTGAAAGGCAATGCCAAATTAAGTCCCAAACTCCACTGTTCTTCCAGACATTTAAAGTCACATTAAAAATAACAGCAGCCACTACTGTGCTATATGCTAGTTACATTTTATGTACAAAATATTACCCATAGGGTTTGCTATGTGAGTATTTAAGAAAGTATATAAATTATATACTCCTATATACATAGACATAAAGAAATCAAATGCTAGCATGCAACAGTACTGCACATCTGACTAGAGAGCCAAGTGTTCATCTATAATATAGACAAACTGCTTACAGGGAGCTCCTCTTAGCTGTTAATTGCCCACGTGAAATAATTGGGTAACAAGTCTGGGCACACAACTTACATTGGCAGATCATTACAGATTTCTCCAGATAATCTAATAAAGTACTTTTCAAATGGAGACCATTTTTGCAAATTGATCAGAGTACAGCTATCGTTCCTCTTGTCCTTCTTGTTGTTCCATATATTTCCTTACCGTTAACTAATTAGAGAGCCTACCTGTTCTATAGAGGAAACTGCTTCCCAGCCACCCTCTGATCCTGCACCAAAAACATATTTGAAATAACAACTGCTTTAATTCAGAATTAACTGAATTACTGTTTGAATTACCGGAACTACATCAGAGGAGCTTCCTTGGAAGGGGAGATGATGTCATCCCCCGGACTGTGACTTCAGCCCAGGAAATGATTAAAACAGAACCGGGGCTGGGAAAGAAATGTTATTTAAAAAAAAAAAAATCTGCACTAAAGTTAAAGAAAATGTACATATTTAATTTCGCCCCAAAAAAAGGAAATAAAGAAACTGCATGCCTAGAAACCTAGCTGCATGGATGCTAACCATGCGTTAGCATGCTCACCTTGAAAGAGAGCTCTGCTGCGAATACACCGCTAAGGCCGTGCCTGGGCACCGCCGACCCACCACACCTCGCACCACGGCAGCGCTACGCGGCGCGCGCGCAACCCGGCCACGCGTGGCAGCTCACACTCCCGATGCTGCCAGCGGCCTGCAACGGGCTGGCTGAACCTATAAAAGCTGTATAAACTAAAAAAATATACATTTAAGACCTCAAAAGAGGAAAAAGAAAATAAATTTATAATGAGTTACTTTTAGCAACGTAAGGAGTGATTGTCAACACCCTGAGATGCTAAGGAATGTGAGCTGCAGACTTCCTGCGTCCTCCGCCAGAATGAGCTACATCCTAATTGCCATATGTTGAAAGAGCCATTGCATTTCATTCAAAATACAGCATTCATTCCAAAATTGTTCTTTTGAGCTGAAACGTCTTATGCAGAGAGTTTCAGCACAAACACGACTCTTGGACAAGCTTTACAATTACTGGCTGAGCCGTATGATTTATGAGTTCCTATAAAAATTATGATACATTTCTATGCTATGATAACACGAATGTTCAATAGCTAACATTAATTTCAGAAAGCAAATTCAATGCAGTGAAAGGTAATGCACCTGATCATGGACCAGCTGGCCACTACTTTATTTTTAAGATTAAATTTTCCTATTTTCAATAGTAGTTCTCTCCTGCGGCTGCTCAGTTAAAGCAGGGAGCCCAGGAAAGCCAAAGGTACAGTGAAAATGAATACAGAAAACAACGTCGAATAAACAGAATAAACAAATTCGAGATTTACAATTTATTTTCCTCTGACCTTTGTCATTTCTGAAAATGTTATATGCTACCAATAACGAGAGCTGGCAGAAATTTCTTGACACAGACTCAGTCCTCAAGCTCGCGGTGGTCCTTCAAGTTTATACGCTGCCTTCTGCTCCAAGGGGCATGCGTGACATTAACGCTGTTAAATACGCTGACTCACAAATAAAAGCGTAAGTCACTGCAGAATGAGGCTGGCCATGCTCAGCGCTTCCCTTTCGTGGCTGTTTTAGGGTAAGCAGTCCACGCTAATCGCGAGTCTAGCTCGCATCTGAGTGCATCGCTCCCACAGCCGAGCCCAGAGCAAGGCACCTGGCCGAGAGGCAGCGCCCGAAGGAGACATTTCGGAGATGAGATTTCCAGAGCGCAATTAGCTGAAGGCTCCGAATCGCGTGCTTTAACCGTACTGAATTTGGTCACAACTGTTTCGTTTTGTTTCGGGTTTTTTCCATTTGAAATATATTGCTGCGCGCTATGCAGGAAGCAGTGTACAGCCTCAGTGAATTTGGTGCGTGATTTTTTTTTTATTTAATCTTTCAACATTTAATATCTTAAAGGATTTTTCACTGCCATTGCCTCCCACCACTTCCTTGGCTGCACTACAAAACTGAAAAATAAGGACTCTAGGGGAAAACTAATGCCAGGGTAGGGAAAATAATTACTTTTATCAGTCAAAAATCAAACTTCAAACATTCAAATTAAATATAATTTTCTTTTCAAAATAATTCAATGTAAATTTTAAACCTCTCACTTCTGTTAAGGCCTAAATTTGCAGTAGATAAAATAAAACAGGTGAAATAAAAGCTAATATTCAAGCATCGCAGATTTGGTGTTTGTGGTTCAAAGAATTATACATCACTAGTCTAGTGGAAATAAGCAGCCAAACTCCTAGCACTATGGCGTGCAGAAAAACTAGCTTCTTCTCCAGACGCATATGGAATATTTCCTGCACTTTCAGTCGTTCTGCCAGTACAGCTCAATGGCTAATACGTTCAAGGCTGGAGTCAAAAAACGTATGATCGCTTATCTTTTCCTTACAGTCTATCGATAAAAATAAAAACAGAAAGCATGAGATTTACCGGTTCTAAAACACTCAAGGACACTGTGACCAAAAACAATCAGTTCAATGCACTAGCTAATACAGATAGCTAATAGTTCATATTTTTTGTGCCTCTGTTCATTTTAATGCAGAACAATTTGGTAAGCTTAGTCATCACTTTAATAAAAACTGATTTAAATTGCCAGGTTTTTCCTGTTATAACTGAATTCTAAATTTCATCCAAATACAGAACTTGCTGGAAAAATAGAAATATAATATAAAATCACGACCGAATAGTTAATGTTTCTTTCACTCTTAGGTGCTCTGAAGGGACAAGGCTTCTAGGAAAGACCATCAGATAAAAGCAATACCCGAGTGGTGTCAGACTGAAAGCAGGATTGATGATCTCGAGGTCTAGGAGGACAAAAGGTAGAGGGAAAAGAGCAGGTGACCACAAGTATCTGGTGAACAGTGCAGAAAAGGGTTGCTTTGGGTAAGCCTTTGCAACCCCACAAAGGATGGTTAAATCTGTGTTTTCAAGGAGAACCAACATAAAAGGGCATCACTGAGCAACCCAGAATCAGAAGTACAGAGGTTAAGTTCAAATAATTACCGAAAAATTTCAGATGTTTATCAAAACTGCTTCGATGGCTGGGGCCTGGAAAAGTGAGTGGGAAATCTCATGCGAACAGTCTGTCTCATGATATTTCAGCACTTCCACTTCTGGTCCTGGCCAAAACCAGGAAGTGCAGAGGCGTGCTCAAGAGCAAAATACTGGAAAAAGCGCTATCAGAACATTTTTCCACCAACTTGAAAAAAAACATTTGGTTCCATGTGAATTTTGGGCACAGATTTGGACTAACTCTGTGCCGAGGATCATTTATTCACCCCTATGGAAAATGTCACGAGTTCACAGCTCCTCAGAAGCCTCCTGAGAAGGGGAGATGTTTGGTTGTGGTTTGGGTGTTTCTCAGAGCAGAGCGCTGCTGGGGAAGGGAGGGGGACCAAGTAAAACTAGAGGCTATAAATAAGCGACAAATAGCCGTGACTAGAGAAGTGCTCAGTTTCTCAAATAAATTAGGGTCTTTTGGAGAACAGAGAGAAATAAAGAGATCCACAGGATTTGAATACAGTAAATAAGAGCCGTGAGAAGGTGCGTACACCGCGCGAGAGGCTACAGCGGTGTTGGGCAGCGATGGCCAAGGAGAGCAGAGGAAGATGTCCCACCCCACGCAAGTGCCTGCGCTGGGACAAGTAACGTTGGGCAGTGATAAACATGTGCCAGGGAGCCCAAAAGAGGAGGAGGGAGGCTGTAAGAGAAGGAAATCAAGAGAAATTAGAAACGAGAACTTAGGAAGTTGCTTGGAGGAAGCTGATGATTTAACTTGTGGACACACAATCTTAGGTGAGGAGACTCCCTAACAATGTTTTGCAAAAAAACCCAGGATTAACAATAATCCTAGAAGTTGAAGACTATTTAAAAGTGAATAATTTAGGATAAATCATGAAAAAAAAGTCAAAAAGTTCAAAACGGTTGATCGTCTGAGAGACAACTTTGGTAATTCATTGACAGAATATAACCCTTGCCGCGGCAGGTGAGAGCGCCCGAGGACCCACGGACGGCAGAGTGATGAAAAGGCATGAACCTAAGCAAATCTGACCTCCTGTAGATCAAATGCAGCTACTTAAAAGTTCCGAATAACAAGGAACAAGTATTTTGGAAACTGTCTTAAAAGAGATCTTTTTAATTTCTTTGGATAATTGTTAATTAGGAAAATAAGGTACTCTGGAATTAAGGAAACAGAATAAAGTGTAACACGCTTGCAGTTGCAGAGTACTTTTTAGGAAGGTCTTTACATCCGATACTAATCTCAGAAAAGGCAATCGACAACATGACTTCAGGAGGGGGATTAACAGAACTTACAGACCAGGAAAAGCAACCTGACAGGCAAAAACACTGCTTAACTAGTGGCAATCAAGCGACTAAAGGCAGAAACCCTAACAACCAACCAGTCAGAAGGAATAATTCTTTGTATTTGCACAGAATACATATTTAGCTCTATTATACAGAGAATGACAGTTTAAGAGTGCTTTTAGTTACCTGTCTCTCTGTTTTTACGAACAGTTGCATCTGTAAAGCTAGACGGCTTGTTTTTACTGAGCCATCTCATGCGAGTCCTGAAACCAGGTTTTTAAGTTTCACGTTTCTAAGGTTTCAAATATCTCCTAGGTAAAGAGACAAAAAAAATTGTTTCTTAAAAGCATTTTAAATAAATTGAGCAGATGATCAACCAGGCCTTTAAATTAAATAAATAATCAATAGTAATCACATTAACTGTGACTGGTGACTAGCGTCTAGATTGTCCTCGCAACTCAGAAGCTGTGAAAGGAGCTGTCAGGACACAGTCGCTGTCTGCAAGAAACGCACAGCTTCTAGGTCTTTGCAGAAAAAAAAAAGAATCCGTGCCTGGGACCTCCGCGTTAATGATGAAGTTAGTGAACGGAGATTTTCTGTTTGGCAAAAGTTGAAGTGTTTTGGTCAAACCCCAAGCTTCAGCCAGCCGTTTGGTATCGCCCATAGCACTGCCGACTCCTGGGCTGCCCTGCCAGCAGCTCCCACGGGCTCCTGCAGTGCCAGCGACGTCTGAAGGTCACAACGCAGCGACATCCATGCAAACGGCTACCCCCAAGCGTGAAAGAGCTAAGAGTCGGGCTCGATAAGCTGATAAAACGTTCAACGTCGTCATACTACAATTTGACTCAGAGACGGTCGGTTTTCAGACTTCTCGGCTGTTTTCCTCGCGCGCCGTCGCTGGCAGAGGCAGGTGCTCCCGCTCACCGCAGGAAGGAGGGCACTGTCCCCGGGCGGCCACGGAGATGGAGCTCTTGGAGGCATTCCTCTGCTGGGAGCGCTCTCCTCGGAGCACCCGGCGTTATGCTAGCCTTCGCTAACGCTTGGGCACCTCTGACTAGTCACCTTTCCATGCTTACTCTTTTCAGTTTTCAAATATGACACAAGCCGGAGATTAAGGCAATTTTTTGTTACACTGAAAACGTCAACACAGGTAAAACTCCTCCCCAGCTCCGGTAACGGGGAAATAGCGTTGCACAGGAAGGCCAAACCTAAGGCAAATTAGCTTCCTGGTCTTTCCATTGATTGTAAAGGGGAGAATGCTATTTGAGCATCTGAGAAGACAGGCAATAAAATGTATTTCTCTTGCAGGCAAATCTTATAACAGATAGAAAAACAATCTTAGTCTCTTGCTAAAGGCACACTCACTAATTGAAACAGAAATAAAATGAGGAATAGGAAAGAGATAAAGCTACAAAGTTACGTCTTGGTCCAATTAGTAGGTAGGGAGTTAAACAAATTATCAGTTAAAGACATTCTACAAGTTTCAACGCTGGAAATTGGAACAGAAAAAACATGCTGTAAAAATGCTGCCACCTGGTCTTGATAGCACAATCCAGAACGTTTTCTGGTAAAACAATATTTTAGCTCTAGACACAGTCCAGCGACAAACGCAATTAAACACAGACGAAGATGCAGCAAGGCCTAGCAGGTCATCTAGTCTGGCTACTTGCCAGGACAGCCTTGTTCCAAACAAGCTATGAGCACTGAAACTTTCTGGTGGGGCCCCGTTCTTCTTTCCTATAACAAACAGACTTTCCCCAGCCTACGTCTGGCATCAGTCTGCCCAGAACATATCTGCATAACGTGCAACCACCTTCTGCCTGCCCTGGCAGCGCCCCACGGCCCACAGCTCCCTGGTGCCTGCTGCAGATCCATGCTCATGCCAGTGAGGGCCACGTGGAGCGGGTCCCTCCTCGGGATTTCCTCCGCTGTCCCTCACCAAATTGCCTTGCTTTCTCTCTGCTCCAGCGCTTCAAAGAAGGTGACATGGGCACGTGGCTGGACTGTGCCCGAAGAGCACCTGAAGACATGAGGACATCAACTCTGCCCAGTGGCAGCTATAGCAAGCAGTTAGCACCCTCAAAGAGAAGACAGGGCAGCCAGAGCGAGTGAAGGCGACCAGCCCAGGGAAGAGACCCAGGGAGCAGGGAAAACCAGGACGTTTACCGTGCCCCCTGCTTCTTCCAGGCAAAACCCAGGGGTGGCTGGGGACCCTCCAGGTCTTAGGGAGTAGCTCCCACAGTGAGAACTGCAAAGTCGAGTCACGGCATCTCCATCAGGGGCCAAGACACAGCTAATCTCACTGGGGAAAGGGTGCTAAAAAAAAAAAGCGGAAAGGCACTCTTCCTGCTCCTGGAGCGCAGAGCCGGTTCAGCCCTAGGGTTCGGTCTCCAGCTTCTCCTACAGTACTCACGACGGAGACCTACAGAGCAAAGAACGGCACATTGCCAAGCCGTCATCCCCCTCCCACGGCCCACGCGAGCAGGGCTTCACGCAGGGTGAGGGTTCTTCTGCTACAGCCCAGAGCTTCCCTGTCCTGCAGAGCCCCAGGTGTGCAACCAAGGCCAGGGGCTGGCCAACAACTTGGCCCAGTATTACACTTTATACCCCTCTAATACCTCTCTAGAGACAGCTCTCCCACTACCATATTCCCACATTTAATCCATTTCTCCTCCAGTTATCCTCCACAACCACTCACCAGCCTTCGCGTTTGTGCTTCCATTTCCGCGAGGACAGCCGCAGCCCCTCTTTTCCCAATCCGATCAGTCACGTTATAAATACTAGCTCTTTCTCAGCTATTAATTCCAACTTGCGGATCAGCCCCTTTGCCCCTCAGGACCCTCCAGCTGCTCGGAGGTGCCTACGGGGTATTTATGGGTAGGCTGCAAGGCGCAGCCCATCACCGCGAGCGGACCGGCAGGGACCGCCTTCCTCCCCGCGCGACCCTGCAGCCTCTGGTGGCATCTCCTTGGCCCTCCTGGGTGGCAACCATCACATCACGGTGCCGTCTCAGCTCTAGCGCTGCCTCTTCTTCAGCTGCTTAAAAATTAGTATCGAAAACCACACTCTCATTTTCAATTCATTATTTCTCCTGCTATTGTTCAATTTTTTTTTTTTAATTTAAACACAGTACAACAAGCCAATCAAAATTGCTAGGCAGATATTTTAGGGAATCGGGTTCTGATGCTCTCCAAACCATGGGGCCTATGTGTACTTACCACTTAGAAGTGAAATAATAACAATTAATTCACAGAGTAGGCTGCGCTTTGTACACTGCTAAGCACTTAAATATTAATTTTCAAAGCCTCACAATTAGCCTGTGAGGTAAGTAGATACTATCACTTCCTTGCGAGGTCTAACCCAGAAATTGAGTTTCTCCAGCTCCGTGGATAAGGACAGACCTAGCTTTTCCTTCAAGTAGTCATAAAAGTTCGCAATCAGGATCACAGCTCCATTGTGCAAGGCAAATAAAAATAGCACAAAGCCCCGTTCCTCTCCTCAGTCCTTGCAGCCAAAGCAGGGACAATATGGCAGGTGGGCTCGGAGGGGGACGAGCTGCCGCGCGACAACAGGCGGAGGAACAACCCAGCCGCCTGTACTGCCTCGGCCCCCAGGCAGCAAGCCCAGGCTTGCTCGCGAGCACGAAGGTTTCTCACAGGTCTTTGGTAACTTTGCCCATGCGGTTTCGAATGGAGCCAGAAAAAGAAATCTTCTAGAGCTGCAACATCCTCTTTCTGCTTTCGGGTGTGTCTGGGACAAGCTCTCCAGCAATGACAAAATCAATAGCATGACTTTCTTTGGGGAGACAAAAAAAGCACGCTGTGCCATTGTGTTACGGACACACAATTAACCAGCCTGGTCGGCACGAAAGGTCACCCAAGCAATGTCACCCAATATTCATAATAGCAGGGTATGCTGCTCGCTTCCTACTGTCAAGCAAAAATTATTTTTGCATTGTCACAGGCGTCGGGTGACAGAGGCTCTGCTGTGAACACAGCACACACTGAACCCGAACGGCTTCATTAGCAAAGCTCTGCTCCTGCCAGCCAAGAGCCGCCAAGTGTCTCGATCAACAGGAGATCAGCGCTTGGTGCAGCACGAACCACAGAGCACGCCACGACAACGCAGAACTGCGCTATTTTCAAGTGGAAACTCCTCCAGAACGTCCACGGTCAGAGCGTGGACGGAGAGCAGCCGTCCGGCAGCGACGCGCGAGCCGGCAAGGCGAGCCGCCTCGCCCGGAGAGCGGCGCTGGGGGTCTGCGAGCCCTGGTGGCATCTCGGCAGCAACCTCCGAGCCATCTCAGTGGTGACACACCTACCAACACCCTGAGACGAAGCTAAGGCTGGGAAGACCACGCAGCGCTGCAGGCTCTGACTTGCTGGGTTGCGGGTTACGTCACCCGGACTCCGCAGACTCTTATCCCACCCTAGAGATTAACAGCACTTAATGACGGGCTGAAGACGGAAAGATTGCCTGGAAATCTGGTCACCCGCGTGGTCGTACACACAAGGTGCTTGCACTGACAAAACGTGACACTTCTCTGCCAGCCTCGCTTATCCACCTTGCAGCTTCTGTCAGCCTTAAGACAAAAGACTTAACGCTTTATGCCTGCGGAAAGACTTGCCCTTTCCCATAACAGGGACTCCCGTCGTCGGCCGTGGCGAGTGCCGAAGCGACGCTCAGCAATCCCACTAGGCACGTTCAGCCCAGGTGCGACCGCTCCAGAAAGCGGCCCTGAACTGCGGCATGACACAGACCAGAAATGAACTGCTTTTATTTTCATGCTGAATAGCTAGCTGCACGAAAGCAAAAGGAAACACATTCTCTTAGTACAGCAGAAATATGCAAGTGTGTGAGTCAGTAGTTCCAAAAATACATTTCATAAGCTGCAAAACAGATACGTATGTTGCCATGGCACTTAAGCAAAATTAACAAATCTCAAACTTGTTTCATATATGAATAAAAATCAAAGTGATCTTAGTTTCCCGTATCCTCAGCTGCTTTATTGCTTGCATGCTAAGGTCAGTTTTGCCACTGATTTCATTTGGGTTTTTTTCCGTATTTGGTTTTCAAGGCAAGACTTCTAAGGGGCATTTAAAGATTCAGATAGGTTCCTAGCAGGATTTTCAGAAGTGCCTGGATACCTGATTCTCAATGGGAGCTGGATGCCTATGTGCTTCTGAAAATCCTATTAGATACCTATCTGCAACTCTAGCCACCTAATGCCTTTACAAATCCGGCTGCTAGAGCATGATCCTGCACGCTTACAATTAATGAGAGCTTTTCCAGTGACTTGAACAGGAGCAGGATGGAACCAGCCCTAAATGAATGCTTTGATTAAATTATCTCTTGCACACAAAGAGCAAGGTGCACTTAGGTGGGCGTTAACAAAAAAAAAAAAAAAAAACAGCGTTACTAATCTGGGATCTTATTCACATCTGTGGAAGCCTGGAGCAGCTCCAAGAAAGCTTACACACCGGTAAGCTTATGCCGGTAGGAGTAACAGCAGAATTTGGGCAAAAAGGGTGCAACACACGTGGCGGCAGCCGGGTGGACAGCAGAGAGGCTACGAAGATCACTCTGATGCCTACCTCCTCCCGTCGGCAACTCCCGCTTACTCCGCTCTCCGGTGGCTGTTCGGCCCCATCTGAAGGCATGCCTTATCAAGGCAAATATACGTGCACTGCATATAGAATTACTAACTCTATGTGCATACTACTAGTATATGCTGGCACAGCCAGGCACCTGCTTGTCCTCAGCCACGTGCTGCTGTACCAGGGCAGGCCCCACATCCACTTGTTGAAAACTGGTCCAAAAAAGTCTCCCTGAGATGCTCACATATATTTTCTGGTGCACTGGCCGGCGGCTGAGCACGTACACCAGCAGGAGAAATGGGTCTTCACGACTTATTAGCATCATCCCTTTAAAAGAAAGTCAGTCCCCGGCTGCTGGAAGGATCCAATGCTTCGAACTCTTGCTTACCAGGGCGTCTGCCTGGGAGCAATCCCATCGACAGGGAATCAAAAAAACCACATGAATAAGGATTACGGGACCCAGCCCCAAGTTTCTTCAGAGCTGGCAGAATCAATCTTGCTATATTGAATCAATTTTCTCAGAATAAAATACGATGAGATGCTGTGCTTAGCGCCCTTTTAAATGTATGCTTGCAACGGTTAATTTTTAGTTAAATCTTTCTCTATATAAAGTGCTAGAGCTTTCAAAACGCAGCATGCAGTAATATGAACCCAAATATGCTTCCCATGGGAATAAAATTAACAGCCATATCGGGTAAAGAATCCTTACTATGCATAAGATAAAACCACCTTGTACTTGTACAGGGAAGCTATGAAAATTGAACTCCCTAGGATCTTCTTTTAGCTCAGAAGGTCTCAAACGAAAGCAGAGAACAAGAGGGGTGGTTTTTTGGCAAATGTTAAATATAAAGTCTCATCAAAAATTTTAGCAATATGCAAATAATTTCTCGGCAATTCACTTGTTTCGGAAGATCTGTGTCACTATAATCATGCACCACAAATCAAAATTAGGTGAGAAAAATAATAAATTAGCAATTTGCAAGCATTTAATAATCCTGCCTTTATAATTCACTCCGGCATATCAGCACCATTTTTACATTAACAGCCTTACTTTCAAAAATAGACATAACACTATCATAACATTTCAGGCTTTCAGTTTTTTTTTAAAGAATGTCAAGAAACAACTCCCAGTGAGTGCTTCCGTCAATCAACGCTGGGGCAGGGGGAGAAAAGGAAGAAGAAGAAGAGCCAAGCACATAGCCGGCCGCGGCGGCGGGACGGTCAGGGAGGGGAAACCTGCCCCCAGCACGTTCACACCACCACGACAGCACCCAGCACTGTTCGCTTTTCAATTGACCAATTTCTCCTGGAATCGCATTTAACAGTCACCTACGTTTGCCAAAGAAGGCGGCAAAAGACTTGAGGCTACGAATGGCTCTAAAGACCCCACTGAATACTTTTTTAAGAGCAGTTAAGCTGCCAATTGCTTTTACATTTACCTCCGAACTGGCGCGTGTTGAAACTTTATTTTTACTGATTTTCATTACATTTTTCGTTACAGTTCATTACAACGGGTAAAGGTGGCTCAAATGGTTATTTCACTCTACACGCTCTCTTTAATTTTAGCCCAGAAAACTCTTGAATAAAGAAAGTTTCAGGAGGTGTGGGGAAGGGGAAGGTTGTACAAATTATGATACTACAGTTCACAGAGGTGAGAAAACTCGGCTGGGCTGCAGTTTTAGAAATTTTGCCCGTCGTCTTAGCCTGGTCCTCCTCCCTGAGTCCTCCTCGCCCAGTCCACGCAGCAGGACACAGCGAGCGCAAGGGCACTGGCTTGTCGATGGTTGCTGATGTTCAAGTATTGCTGATGATAATGTATTGTGTTGCCTTGGATCATTTCTCTTCGTTTTCCTCTGTTTAGCGATATCAGGCTTAGTGAGTGTGTGAATTTCTTTCTAGAAGGCAACAAAAACCTAAAAATCAGCTAAACGGCAAAGGGGCACAGAGGAAGGGAAGTTACCTATGGCCAAGGATGCTATTGCTTTTGCCTAAAATATACTTCACAGTAGGATTTCAACTATATTCAAAACTCAGCTTCTACATGATAGCACTCTTAATAATAAACCTATTTTTTCCCAGCAACACTTCTGCAACTCCCCCTGTGTTATCACATCACTACTCTCCAACCCCCATGGCTTGATTTCTTTACTCAATGTGACATCTGTCCACACTAGATTGCAATATCCTTGGGCGACCGAACATGTCTCCTTATGCATCTGTACCGTTCCTAACACAAATATGGCTCTCTGCAAATAAACAAACAGATACTAATAAATATCTATTAAGCCACTAAAGACCTCCAAAGCTTGTATCTCCATTTTGCCAGCTGAGACACAGGGGGCACACCTCCACTTCCCTGGCGAAGACGGGTCCCTTTCGGCAGGATTTGCAGCAAACGATGCAGTCACGTGAGCCCCCTTTCAATACATAAAGACTTCCTTGTTGAATTAAGTTTGTTCATGCTACAATCCGAACACCACATCTGGTGCTCACAGTGACCAAAACATTCCTTGTTAGCTTCCCAGTAAATAAATTATTTTCTACAGAAACACTCCAGTGACTAAGATGAAAATAGTGTGGAAAAGGAAATGTGCCGGACCATTTATACTGTTTTTATACGTAGTTTTAATGGGCAGAGTGCTGCTGAATACCAGGCTGCAGCTCAATTGAAGTGTTCCACTGTCATCACCAGCAGCTGCAGAACCCCCGAGCCTGAGACACAGCCCTCCCATTCAAGCTCATTTCATCCATTGTTACTTATAATATGATCTAAAGGAACATTTGCAGGATTTCATAGAAAGTTTAAATGTTGTTTGATGAGAGCCATTAGATATTTAAATCTGAAATGAATGACATACAGTAGCAAGAGAAGCAATCACGGCACACCTAAAGTAGAGCGGTAAACTTCATGGCTGTTATCTTCACTTGTCTGTGGCTAATATTTGTAAAGGTGCATATGGCACCATAATGGCAAGAAGATTCCTGCAGAATACAACTCAGATTGACATCAGGCCTTGTTTCAGGTATCCTTTTTCCAGGGAACCATTTTTATACAAGCTGAGCATAAACAAAAGAAGAAAATACCAAGCGGAGAGGCATTTCTCACTCTTTTTTCAGTCATCCCATTGAAACCCACTGGATGATCTATGTTCAGAAATGAGGTAGTTTACCACTGCAGTTTTGCTACCTGAATGACCAGCAGCCTAACCTTGCAGTGCTGCTTTTCCCATTGTCCCTGGCATTAATGTCCCTGATAAAAGGTACTAGCCCAGGTGTCCTGCACGGTGCTTCCAGCAACATGGCTATTTCAGAAGAGGGTGGCCTTCTAAAAAGATCTCAGTCACTCATAACCCATCCATATCTCATTCCTCGCAGTCCTCACAAAGACATGAATCTTTCCCAGAGCAACCCTCCTTCATGGAGGTCTGTCCTTCTCCGTCACTTTGCAGATCAAGAAAATATGTTGAATTTTTCCTCTTTCGGTTTTGTCCTTTCCAACTTTATTCCCCCCTTCCTACTCTTCCTAATTTGACTGGTGTTTCATAAGCAACAGGGGAAAATGAAGAGTATTTATCATTTTGGGGTCCTACCTCTACAACCCTTCAGCTGACTTTTCCTTTTCTTATTTTTCTTCTGTTCTTCTTTAAATTCTCTACTCTCTCCTTTGGTGACTTGGGTTTTTTTCTCAGCGATCCACTCCATAACGCCAGACTGCCACCTCTGACTCCATTTGACCTGTGATACCTCTTCACTCCTGTGCACCAAAGAGTTACTCATCTGGCTTGATCCTCATCAAGCTCCCTATTTGATCCCTTCCCCACCTATAATCATGCTATCATCTTTCCTTTCTCAGTCTCCAAACCAGTCAGACCATAACTTCAGGGTAGGCTTATTATCTCTTCTGCCGCCCATCTCTCTGCCCGTTGCCTGGTGTCCTTCCATGCACTTTTCCATGGTTTTCAGCCCAAGAGCAGATGACTGACCTGTTCTCAGTCCGCTTCTTTCTTTTCATTCTTTCCTTTGTTCTGTAGATACGGTTGATGGTTCTCACCATAAATAACTCTTCTCCACCTTTCAGTCTTCTATCCCTCTCCCGTGCCACAAGGAAGTTCCTGCTAAATCTCAGTCCTGACACAGCCAGCTCCTCTCCTCCTCTTGCAAAGAGGAACGTCTGAGTGGAAATCCCGTGACCAGGCAGACTTCCTCCACTACAGGCTCCTTCCTTGCTCCTTAAATTCTCTGCCCTTCCCACTAAACAGCTCTGCTACTCCAACTTAATTGAATCGCACACCCACAATCCCAGCTGCCTCTTCTCTGCCTTTTACTCGCTCTCTTCCCCATTCACTCTCCCGACTCTAATTCTCTCTCTGCACAGCACGTTGCCAATTCCTTCCAAAGAGTAACTTTTACAATGAAAGATGACTTTCGCCCCGTTCTTCCCCCCTATAGCCTTCTCCATCCTCTCTCGAGGGCAGAAGGCCCTCCTCAGCTGGTGCCTCTAAGCCCTTCATTTTTCCCCCAGGGATCTGGATCCACATCATCTCCTCATATCCTATCTCACCACCTTCTCTGCTCCTACCCTAAACTGCTGTTTCCTCTTCTTCCCCTGTTGCCTAGTTTTCCCCTCCCACAACTCAAAACACATCGGGAACACCCCTGACGGTGCCCCCCACCGCGTCCTGCTGCTGGTGCCCACTCCCTACCACGTCCGCCTCGCGGTATGCACCAGCGTTGGGTCTGGTCGGGCTGCTGGTATGGGCAGACCACAGTGATTTATGCCAAACAATCCCGTCTCTTTGTTTTCCTCTGCTCCCCAATCTGTCTATCCATCTGGTGTCTCTTGTTTCATACTCAAATTTTAAGCTCCTGGGGAAGGTTCCATCTTTTTGTTTTGGGCTTGTTCAGCAACAATAAGGTTGTGGGCCATGACTAGGCCACCCCAGTGTTTAGATTTTTCAAATAAATAACTAAAATCTAGATTTTACTTAGATTCAATTTGTTAAAATCTTAAATTTGAATTTTGACAAAAATAATTCTTTTCAGTCAAAGCAGCGATTTTCTCAGTAAAATATATTTTCTTCTGTAACAGACTCTAAAAACCAAACCAGCTTTGGTTCATGGGAAATTCACTCTAAAAACGGGGCCAGAAGGGAAGCAAACAATTACACACCACGGTGAACAACAAGATTTTCCTTGGCCAAAGGCAAAAAAAAAAAAAAAACCCACGATACTCTCCTTCCCAGTTTTCATTTTTTCCTCCAAAAATTTTGGAGGAAATGTGACAAAGAGGAAATGATGTTTGTCAACATTATTGCCGAGGAAAAAAGGGATTTCCTCTTTGCTCTGCCACCTGCCTCCCTTCGAACGAGAAAGGTGAGCCACCGAGCCCCGCGCCGGGGGACAGGAGCCGCACGACCAGCACTGGCCAAAGTGCTCGGACGTCAGCGGCTGCTCTCCACCACGTGCTCCTTGGAGAAGGCCTGAGAAGTGTCACTACATTAATTCAGATTATCTGATAAAAGGGATAGAATCAGCGCATGCTAAACACGCAGTGCTTCAGGGAAGGGGACAGGCTGGCCCTCAAGGTAAAAGGACTTAAAAATAAATCGTTTTCTTGGTTACCGTTCAGGATTACTGCTTGGAAAAAAAATATATAACAGTTCTGAAAAGCATCTTTAATGTTCCTTTAACATATTACTAGCCATGAGAAATAACATGCTATAGAGGAGAGAGAACTTACTCATTACACACTGGATATTCACAATCAAACAGACCATCGTTAGTACTGCAGCTGGGAATTTTGGGGTCAGGAGGTTGGGAAACAGGTGCGCTTTAAGTCCTGAACTCTACATTTAGGAGTAGAAAACCTCATTTCAAAAATGAGCACCCAAGTGCCCCCCGGGCATTAACGGGAACACGAGGTACTCAGGGTCCGGGACGTTCCCACCACTAACTCAGACTCCAAAATAGGGTCTTACAACTCCCGGCTCCGAGCACCTTTGGGTTTGGATGTAATTTTCAAAACCTGTAAATGCCGTGCTGAAAACACTAGCCAGGGACCCCACGGCAGGGGAGCTGGGGATCGTAACCCAGGACTGACGCCCTGGGTTTTTCCCCGAGCCGTAACTGAAAATTGCTCAACAATATCAAAGAGTTACATGGACAAAGAGTGAAAATCCTTAAAAAACAAAACAAACAAAACGCCCTCTATATAGAATAGCAGCTTTTTCAGAGCTGTGTTAGTTGTGGAGGGTTTGTTCATTTTACACGTAGACAGCACAGTTTACTTGCTGTCTTTTTCTAATTAACCAGTTTTTAGCTCCCACAAAGGCCATATGACATTCTGAAAACCATCAAAGTCTAAAAAGAAGAGCTAATTTGTGGGGAAGAATTAACCATACTAATTAATTATTTTTCAAAATGTGTCTCGTGTATTCTTTTGTCTAAAAATAAATAAATAAACAAATACAGTTTTAAGTTGAAATGGAAAGGGTGATCTCCGGGATCTTCCTGCACGCAGCCCGGCGGGGACGCAACCCCCAAAGGTCCTGCTCGCGCTCCGTGCTCCAGGGACACGCAAGGTGACCCTGCGCATTGACCAGGACACACCAAAGGCTACATGCTGTTACAGAAGGCAGAGGACTGACCAACACGCAGGGCTTTCTCCTTGCTATCCAAACTAAAAACACTTATATCTCTCTGCTACATGCGGCTTTCTTTCCTGGAAACATACTTATCCTAATGTTTTGTTTAAAGAATGCAAGGAAGAAGCAAACTGAAGAGGCCTACTCACACACCGCTTTATCTCACCAGGGTCTTGGTCTCTTCCAAAATCTGTGACTGATTAAATCTACTGAAATCAATTCCTTCTCCTCTCACAAAGAGTGCATTGAGCCAAGGTTTCTGTTTCAAAAACTGCCCCAAAATTAAACTAGCCACAGGATCATCATCATTTAAAAAAAAAAAAAAGTATATTTTTATGGAAATATCTGTTTTCATTAAATAGGGATTTTTCCATCATTTATAAGCAATGTTGCTTGCACATGCCAGAATGCAAGATATATTCAAAGGTATCTAATCAAGGCACTTCCCAGTGGTTCAAACCGGTGCTTTAGTTCACAGAGCAAAAGACTGACAACTCAGTTGAGTTTCTTATTACAGGCATCCCCAAAGCCACTAAAAATGTACTCTCCATTCAGTCTGTCACTCTGTACTTACTCCTGCTATTAGCCAAAGAAGGCAGGGTCAAAGAATCAACGTCCTCATCACAACCGCACCCAACGCCACAATTCTGAAAAAAAAAGGTAAAACCTTCTTTTCCTAAACCATCTTTTTGTGATTTGTAATTAATTTTTCCTTGTGAATCATTCTTCAGCAATTCTGTTAGTACTTTTGTTTCATAAGATTCAGAACAAGAAAATAACACAAATGATTTCAGCCTGACTCATTATCTAAGTTACGTGAATTACCCAAAAAAAGCGGTACAATATTCTAGAGAATTTTTTTAACTTTTAATATAATATTGTAGCAGATGATAAGAACATTTTCCTTTGTTTTAAATAAGGCTTCTATTTGATATGATCACATTAAATTTCATTAAAGAAGAAAAATATCCCAGTTACAGGATAACATCCACTTACAATTACGTCCCTTCCAGGCTTTGGACAAAAGACAGTATCCAAGAATATATTGATAATCATCTTTTTTTTTTCCCTGACATAAAAGAAAGTCCTGCAAGCTCTCTGACCACTGAGCTCACAGGGTATGAACTTGCATGCTGTTGTGAAACAAGTCGAAGCAGCTTTAGAAATCACCACCTTTACTCTGCCCATGACACTCCCTCACCTGCAGATTACGGCTGCCCAGAAAGAAAGACAGAAAAAAAGAAAATGACAGATCACATGGAGATGACTTAAATTGCAAGGGTGATTTCTAGGCTGAAAGCAGATCGGCAAGTTCAACCAACCGCAACCCAACAGTCTTGTTGCACCAGCACGACTGCCAGGCGGACAGCCCGCGGCACCCTCGCATCGGCTCCATGGGTCTAGACCTGGTGGACGTCAACGAAACCTTAACAAAACACCACTGGCAGGATCAGTGCTGGTGTCCCGCAGAGTAATTTGGAGGGGCCAGAGAACATGGTCTGCGAGAGGAGCTCTGTCTGGAGAGCTACGCGCACGCACCTTCGTGGATGGACATTTCAGAAGCTGAAAAATATTTGTATTTCAATCAAAATGAAACTTGGTGACCATGACGTGCCTGCAGCCCAGACGGCGGTCTGTACGCTCGGGCTGGTGCTGGAGGCAGGTTCTTGCGCATTCGTCCAGACTTGGCACAACCGCCCACCAGCACTAAGCCCCGTCCCAGCACTCGGGCCACATCCTGCCCGCTTGCTTACAGCCCCGCAAACTTAGAGACGTTAGGAGGTTCCACAGTGTTAAATGAAAATGGAATTTAATCTTGTATATTTATATGAAAAAGGGCAAGTGAAAAAAAATCCTGGTGCTTTTAGTCCCTTTTCAATAAGTTATATCAAATAATGTCTTTTGCTAACTGCATTAGAGAGCAATTATGACTTAATGGCTGTCTAAATCCATTATCAGTGTACATTTAACCTTTCAATATTTAAAGATAATATTTAATTTGAGCAAATTAATGGACTGCCTGTGAGACCAAATATATCTATTTAGTCTCTCTGGTTTTCCATCAGTGATATTTCCCTTTAGATATCAACTTCTGTAACAAGCAAACCAGTAAAGTTGTTCTTTGTATTCATCCTTCAAATAAACTATTAATAATATAGTGCTATAATGACCTAAGTAAAAAGTAAAATCTTGAATAACTAACAGATTTATCTATCAGTGTTAACATTATTATTTTCATTTCACTCCATATTCATCTTTGATCACGCACAGAAGAGATGTTTATACAGTTGCCTACCTTTTTCCCACTATTTTTCAAAACTAATTACTGTGTATTAAAAATGCTACTATGAATCCTTCTTTTATTCTTTGAATTACAAATATTTTGAGAACGCATTTTCAGTAAAATGCACAACATTTCATATTTTCGTGAAAGAGTGCAATGGTGTTTATGACATTTCGAGACTACTTTAATTCAAAATAATTTACCTACTGAAGACAGACCACTGCAGAAAAGCTTGCAGTCCAACTGCAAACAAATTTTCCCAAAAAAACAAATAAGCAAGTGTAAACAAACCCTGATTACCTAAAGACCAAAGGTTTCTTTAAAATACTATTCCTTTCATATTACCGTTGCCATGGAGTCTACCTGAAATTTCAAATTAAAATAAACCCTGCTCAATACAAATTTTTCTGCTTCCAGTGACCAAAATAACTTGTTGTTTAAAACGGAGATTTAAAGCTAGATTTCCACACCTTTATTTTGGATACCTAAAATCAATGGCCGGATTTTCAAAACTGAGAGTCGGCTTCCATCTCAGATAACAGAAGCGAAATTCAGATCACTTGGGTAGATGACTAATTATATAGCAAGGAAAGCTATAACTGTTTTCGAAAATGATAGACATGGAGATAGAAATTTCACAGTTTAAGGAAAAAATGTTGGTCTCTATTCCAAGGACATTGCAATTCAATTTCATATCTGATTCAAAAGGGAGAGAAGACGACGGAGGGGACACATTAAAATATAGATGCCTCTTCAAAATCTGCCTATGCATGATGCTCCCATGATGTCATCTTTATAGTCTCTTCTCTTAAATAAAAAGGTGATAACGTTCAAAGTTTACACTATTTAAATAAACATAGACACTTCACCAATGCAAGCATATAAGTGACTGCAAAAGCATTATCATGTCAAAACCTGGTGGAGCTACAGAACTAGGTTGACATCTTATTCACATATTGAAAGGTTAGAGGTGTTCCTCTGCGAATAAGGCACTTTAAATATAGTTTGACTTTGCACATTATGCGCACTTTTGATTCCATGGTACTACTTATCAGGCTCTGTGACAAAACGCAGAAAAAGTTTTTGAGTTGCACAAGCATGAGTCTGGCACAAAGCCACTCAACTCATGAAGCCACGGCCAATTCATGCCATCGTACACGAGCAGAATTTAGCCCAATCCCCTGAACAGTACAGCAGGTTAAACTGTAAAAGAGCCGCTTATGTTATCATTTACGCATAATTTCAGATATAAAAACTACACTACACTCAACTTGCAAGAGCGCAGTCAAAGTGGATGGAAGTCAAAATGGCACGAGACAGCACCGAAAGGAAAAGGACCGTGCCCATCTGCGGAACTAGGAGAGCACGGAAAATCCTAACAAACGCTGAGAGGATGGAAACATGCTTCAGGCAGGTGTCCCATCACTCCTATATCCGCACCAATTTCCTAATCACTTTAGCTCTTCATGGGGACCAATGTCATCATGAGCCCAGGGCTGGTGACCCAAGGGGAGGACCTACCTCCCAGGCTTACAGATGGACAAGGGAAGATTTTCCAAGGAAAACCTGGGTGAAACACCGACTGCCCAGGGAAAAGCTCAATGAGTCCGAGCCGGGAAGGACAAGTTATCCTGGAGTCTCTTTCCAAGCACTCCCAGTAGAGATGTCCTGCTTGGAGAAGGAGGAGAGGTCCAACCTCCCTGGAAGGTACCTGCCACAGCTGCCTGCTGGGGACACGGGGACGGCACCTCTGCTCCCTCCTCAGGAACAAATCCCAAGCTAATCCCATGGGGGCAAGTGCACACGTGCATCCAAGAAAGAAGTGTCTAGTTGTCTTTTCCCATCAAAAAAGGCATGTTCGGTGGAGGCACGCTACACGTGGTGGGGAGGGGGACAGATGGAGAAGGGAAACATGCTATTTAAGTGCTGGAACAAGAGCAAGTGAGTGTAAACTGGCCTTATTTAAATTTTGTCAAAACATTACAATAAGACTTCTGGCCATCAGGGCTGAGATGCTGCAACATTATTACAAGACGATTTTTGGATCAAAAACTTTAACAATTTGAAGACAAAGCATGACAGTTTAAGCAACAGCAGGCAACTAGACCAGCTAACCCAAAATGTCCCTTCGAGTCCTAACTTCCTCTTTCAAACATTCTAATAAAGGGGCTCGATATAAAGCCCTATGTCTATAAACACAAAGAAATACTTTGCAATACAAATCATATCATTACGAAGCCCAGTGACTGGCAACTGAAGACACAGGGGAGTGATAAACTGCAAGTGGTCAGCCAGTTATCTATGGGAAGAACTGGCCAGGAATGTGGGATTACCTGTTTGTTTTTAGATTAGAGACTGTCCATTAGATAAGAGACTGTGTTTCTTTTCTGCTGTTACTTCTAAGACACAACCCCTATGCCAGCTGCTAACAGGCGGTGATGCTACAGTATCTCATATTATTCACGCGGGAATTCAAAGGGACCTGCCAGCCAAGGCAGAACTCACCAGCATGGCATCAGACAGAAAGAAGAACCTAATTCCTGTTCAGTCTTTCTACCTGAGCTCAGTTTGAACCAAGCACCACTTGAACAGCTTTAACATGGCCAATGATGACCATTTTTGACAACAGATGTATTATTTCAAAAGGGTTACTTTGATCCAATAAAGACATTGTTAACATTTTGCTTAAATAGATACAACTGTAGTCCCAACAGCAGCAGAAAGGAAACAGTGGAAAACTAAGGACCTCATAGACATGAACAGTTTTCAGCTTATTTTTTTGCAAAGCGTTGGTTATGAGTTAAGAAACCATTCTGGTCTGAAAACCGCGCGTCTCACAAGAAAATAATGACTTTCTCCTTATATGCCCAAAGTAGGACAACCAGCAGTGCTTGAGACAGGTCTCTGTCCCTGCATAGAGACTCACAGATTTCAAGGCCAGGAGAGATCGCTGAGATGCTCCTGTCTGAGCTCACCCCGTGAGCCTTCGCAGAGCCCTCCTTGTCCTATCAGGTCGACCATCACTGACCTTCAAGGGGCGCTGGATGTTTGAACCGTTTCCTTGGGCTTCTTCTGAATTCTTCTGTGTGTAACTAAAATAACACTTGCTAACAGCCATGGACAGACAGGTTTGGGGGTTTTTTGGGGGAATGCATTTGGACAGTGACAAAGACAATGCTTATAATTAGCTTTAAATGCTAGGAACCAGCATAAGGCCTTTACTTGCTCGGCAGCGTATACCACAGACATGACACCCTGGCCTCTCCCTGGAGGACGTTTGTCTACCGCTCAGCTCTTTCCTGGGAAAACGCCATCCAGGCTTCCTCAGGAGGGAGTAATCTTGAGACAATTAGATTCAACTCTACCCAGCAGAAGACAGTGTCTCCAAAGCTGTAGGACACCAGTGAAAGTGAGTTTTGACGATCAGCCCTGCTAAGGGAAGGGAATGAACGGATGTTTACATGGGCTAGGTACCCCGCAAAGGCTGAACGTTTGGAAGATCAGGTTTACGTAGGGGCCCTCTGGCAAATACCAGAATCGGAGAGAGAAAAACAAACAAACATTGTTATGCCTCAGCAAACCTTATTAATTTCAGAAATTACAACCTCTGAAACCAATGCCAACAATTAGGAACTCAGAGATTGTCCTTTGGTTGTCATCTTAAAAGCCCAAAGAGGACTGTATCTACAGACCTGAAAAAAGATAATTGTTGGTTAGACTTCTGTTTGTGACCATCAGAAATGTTACCTTAATTTGGCCTTAATGACCTATAATCTCTTTTAGCATATGGCTTTTAGAATGGTTATTATTCAGCTTGATCTATGGCTATAATGGAGCAGAACAGAACTGTGGGTATAATTAAAATAAGTTCCTGTAAAAGTGGAATATGTAGTACATCGCTAATGTGTAAATGACTAAATAACTTAATTAGGTGAAATGAAGTGCACTTATAACCACAGATGCTTAAGCCGAATCATGATAATGTTGTGTATGCGAATATATTTTTTTAAATATGTTTATAACCCAAACAGTAGGACAAGGAAATACAAAGCATACGCTAGTTATGAGGATGGCAGTTAATTTTTTTTTAAGAGAACTTTCATTACAAATCGATGTGAAGCTAGTTGGGAAAAATAATTTTTAAATCACTTTAAAATGCTGAAAGGAAACAACTTTTCAGTAGGCTGCTCCAATCCCTGAAAACACCTTCTTCCAACAAAATCTCAAGCAGAGCATACAAGAAAGCTACTCTTCTGGGCCAGCCTAAAAGACTAAATAAACAAACAGAGCCCTCATTTTCCAAGCCCACCTATTTCTGTCATGCCTTTTCCACTGCTGTACCTACCCCGGTCATCAGCAGGAGCATGTAGGGCAATGAAACGTAGAGAAATCTGCAGCCTATAGACACACAAAGAGACCCACTCCTTCCCACAGGGAAGTCACTAGGAAAACTCCCATTGCTTTCGCTATCGAATGACTGGCTTCCAGCTCCGGGGGAAAAGCGCATAGAGTGCACTTGACGATTCAAAACATAGGACTGATCTTGACAGTCTTCCATCTGAGAGTGTCAAACTGAATACGAGGAGCTCAAAAATCACTTACAGCACTTGTATTCATTGATTCATCCATATTCATTCTTCCTCTCTTTATCACTGAATCCTTACGGTAGGTGAATGTATCATAACCATGAGCATGATGAGGAGATGAATAAGACAAATTATTGAATGTGTACTTGAAGGAGGCTTCAGCCAAATAAGCAACCAGGAAATGTGTACTTTAATTTTACAATGGAAGATAAAAAGGACGGGTACAAGGCGATATCTTCAGAAGTAGCTAAAGAGCTGTAGCATGTCTTCCTTCCAGAAAGCAATGATTCTCCTCACTGCCCTCACTAAAATAAAAGCTATTTTAGACTTTATCCCATTAGTTTCCTAGCAGAGCACTAGATCCTCCGATAGCATAAAATGGCACAACTCTGTGGGTGTTTGTAGAGCTATGCTGATTTATTCCAGTTGTGGATCTGATAGATTATATAAATCCACCACCACTTCCTTCTGCATGTTATCTGTTATTTTTTATTACTCAAAAGAGAGTCAAGGTTACCAAGTCATATTGCCCAGATAACATTTTCCCATCGGTTTGTTTAACTTTTTCATATTTATTAATTCACTGTCTCCAAAGAGAAAGAGAAGTGCCATATTTGCAGTACTGCTGAATGAGCTACAAACACAAAGCATGAATATCTCCCATAAAAACTGTTCTTACTACATTTTCAACACCATTTATAAACCCAGGATTAGAGAGCAAGCATCTAGAATTTGTGATGCTTCTCTATAAGGAACTTTTCCAGGTTTAACCATCAATAAATGAGATGTCCTTCCTTGCTAAGTAAGTTCTTTCAGGAAGCTCTGATTAGATTGGGGGGGGGGGGGGGGGAATCAAAAACCTTTCAAGTTGAAAATAATTCAAAAATGCAACAATAAATGCAGGGGAGCAGAACAGCTCTTGTATGTAAGCAAACCCATTTTAAGGCAAAATGTAGACTGAGTCAAAAGTCTCAGAATAACCATTTGGACTCAGGTGCTATTAGTCATTGAGTTGGATTAAAATCAAAAGATGCTAATAAGGGAAATGTGCATTCACGGCTGGGTAGATACCCTACCACTCGGGAGAAGGCATCTTACAGGACTCACCATTAAGAATGGTATGAAATGACAATTTAGAGAAAATTTGGTCCCTTTAGGTGCAAAGAAGAAATTCCACCTCCCAAGGAGGGAGGAGGTAGGTCTCCTTCTCCAGTGAGCGTCACCCATGGAGGAGGTCCATTTTTTAATCTCGTCTTTGGGAGCCACCCAAAATCAATTAACTCTCTAACTGGAAACAATTAACCCTCTAAAGCATACAACGCCAAACAGAGCGGCAGTCTTTAACAAGTGTAATAGATACAGAAATAAAAATATAAAACACTGCAGTAAGAGAATAGTTTTCAAGTTCATGTGATGTGGGCCCTCGATTCTTCAGAGATATAAGAATGAAGGATTTTGTGTTCTTAAAGACTCAAGTAGACCCTGGGGACCATTGAGGTGGGATTCATCTCATTTAACTTTAACCATCTAAAAAGCGGGCCTCTAGTCACCAAGCTCTCTCTATAGTCAGCAGGAAGAGATGGGTGAAAGAGCCATTTTAAGCCACTATCTTAAAAAGGGATAAGCTTTCCGAACTCTTTACAGGCACCTATCTCCCTGCACCGACGTCGCAGGCACCTAAATGGTTACGCTGGCTTGAGATGCCAGCTGCTGCCGAAGCTCACGGTAGGCAGGGTGAGGGTGATGCCATCTGCAAACGCGCTAGCACTCCCAAAGGTCCCTCTTCCCGCAATACCCGGCTCACAGGCGTTGGAGAATCCTGCACTCCAGCGCAAGCCAGAGAGACCTAGAAGACTGCTATTTCCCAGAGATATTTTTCCATGTTATGACCTCTGCTTTTTAAATTCACTTCTATTCTTATTCATGACTTATTTTTCAAATTCACTTTTTCTTCTTCCAAATTTGCCTTATTATATTTGTCACTGTTCTGCAGATTACCCTTTTCTGCTCTTAATTTCCAGTTCAACTAGGCCTTTTAGACAACCATGGATAAGGAAGAGGCCTAAACAGAAAAATGTGATTGCAAAAACGTTACCCAAACAGGCAAGGGGACTCCAGAGTATATGCAGTGCTGATAACCCAGTGCAAAGGTACAGCATTGCAAGGTGATGGTCAGTGCAAAGAGTTTCATCCTACCCCAGCAGAGGCCACTAATTTATTTTTTCCAGAACTGGGGATATGACTGGGCTGAATAAGAGGAAATGGCTTTATATTAAGAATAAAGCTGCTTCTTTTATAATCCTGCACTTTCTATTTAAGCTCCTTCTATTTTGGATTAAGAAAATAACAACTCTCCATTAGGCATAGCATTAGACATTGTCCTGTTTTCAAACGCATCACAGTTTTGCCTGATGGTGAAGAGGCAGAAGATTTCTTACAGACAAAAATAAATCAAACAACAGTTAAAGTACGTTTTTAGAATTTGAAATCATCATACTTTGAGTACAATAAATCTCAACTTCTCCTCGCGCTCAGATACTATGGGTGCGATGGCCACATAAAAGGCTTTGGCAATAACAGGCAACAGGTCTTCTAAAAGCGTGAAAATGCAAATAATCATCTCCTTATCTGCTGTCTGGTTAAGTTTTGGTTTCCAGTGCTTTTGGTTCCTTCCTCTATTTCTGTGCCTTTGCTTCTGAATTTTAAACAGATGATCTTTTCTCCACCCTAAGCAAGAAGCATTGGTAGAAAACGGGAAGAATTTTGGAACTAAGGCCCAAGCTAAGGCTCCAGCTAAGCGGTGCCGTGGCTGTTCTTCCAGGACGTAGGGAATCCCGTTGCTGAAAAGAAATCCTTGGGAGCGCGTTTCGCCCCTGCCCTTGGGCTGTTACACATATTTTTGAAGGTGGTAGTATTCTTATGCTTCAGCTAAACTGGGTTTGGGGTTATAATGAGAACGATAATTTAATTTTTACTGTTGAGGATTTCTGCCTTAAATAAGAAACCAACTTTCTTATAGAGAGAGGGCATCTCCTGAAGAACGCACACCACAAGCCTGTGCGGGGACCAAAGCTGCCCTGAACCGTGCATTCACTTCCTGCTAATTGGCAGTATTGCCATCTTAATTCCCTAATTGGATATCAACACATTTTCAGCATCTTGCACGTTTCAGTCACAGACGGGGATACGTGAAGGAGCATCACTATTTCACACTGACCACACCACTCAGTCGAATCTCGACACAAGCATGAACCTGAAAGCTCTCTCTCCACTATGTTGCCGCTAGTGCCAATTAACTGCTTCAGTTTCAAGAGAGAGAGATTTAAAAAAAAAAAAAAAAAGGAATATAAATGAGAAAATTAGGAGAGGGAAAAAGACAATGTCCATTACTTAATAAGCTAGTTTATAAATTAAAAGCTCTAATTTGTGGTGTTTACAAAATATCTAATTTTAGGAACAGGAATTTTCCTCTGTTTATATAACAAGACACAGTATTTCCTAAGTAAGTAAATCTTTCCAAAGAGTATGAAAATCAACAAAGTCATTAGAGACAGAAAACAAAAGTTAAGCAACGGTTTGCTAACAACTCTGATCCTGCAGAATAAAGCATTATCTAGTCTCTAATCAGGACTTAACACATAATTTTTCCCAAAGGACTATAACAGACAAAATGCTATTAAAGTTGGAGAGCCCAGATTAGCACAAAGAACACAAGCGGACCCGAACAATTCGAGTTTAAGACAAACCAAAACCGCCTGGCTGGCAAAACACCACAGCTAGTAGGTGATGCTAGTTTGTCAAAGCACTGGAAAATCAATTTGTAAGGCCTGACTCCACAAACTGCATCGGTAACACTCGAGCAAAACCTGCACTCGAGCATGCCCGACAGGGAACAAGCGCACCAGAAATCACAGAACGTTTCATTTCTTCTCATTTAAAAGACCAGGAAAAAGTATTTTCCAAGTCTTTGTCTCCATTTCTCCTTCAGATCTCCATCACAAGCATCCAGATACTACTGAAAAAGTATCCTAGGTCTGGAAAACAAAACGACACGTTTCATCCAAAGCCAGGGGAAGTCGCACAACAGGATTTCCCATGGAGGGACCATTTCAGACTCTGTCTCGACTATACAGCGCGGTCAAGGAACAGATTTTGGAAGGGCTGTCTAAATTTCAGGGAGACGTGAGCTATGCTAGCAAGACGATGTGTGAAGGGGATTTTGCAGTATTATTACTGTCTTTGGAGTCCAAATCACCTCCCCTCTGCCCAGTCCCAGCTGAACGGGTGATGCTGGGTTGAGGGCAGGACTTACTACCATGGTCTCACAATTTCAAAACCTGACCAAGCTATTAGGCCATTTTCTTTCCTTTTGGGAGGTTTGATGGCAAATCTACCTTATCAACTCAGCAGCCTCATCACTGTCCTTCTCTTAAAGCATCTCCAGCATTAAAACTGTTACAGGGCCTAATGGACAACGTTCACCTAAGGACAAGAAGCACTTTCTCCTAATGCAGCGCACCTTGGCCAGCACGGTGCAGAGTATTTACTGCACCTTTAGGGGTCAATCTCTTAGGGGCAGTCCCAATAGTTAAGAATGCAGACCTCTAAGTATCTAAAACCTATTTAATATGGTTGTTAGCACCGTATTATACCGGTGCACACAAGCTTCACTGCTATGTCCTTTCTCCAACATCTCCCTTTAATGAGAAACCCCGCGCAGACGAAGACGCCGGTAGGGTGACTCGTGGGCACGGACAGATCCGCCCGAGTAATACGAACGTATTTTTAAGTAGCGTCATTAGGCACCGCTACGGCAGTCCTCCCTCGGCCGTTTCCAAGAGGGACTCTGCCCAGGTACGAAAGGCAGCATCGCCTCTTCCCGAGAGGGGAGGCGAGAAGAAAGCCCCAGCGGAGGAGGGCGGCGCGCAGCCCGCGCGCCCGGAGAACCCGCTGCCTTTCGCCGCGCTTGCGGCACTGCTGGCTCCCAGGCTGGGAGTTCCCGCGCCGGCGCTCCAACGCGGCCCAAACTCACCGGGAGGGTTCGCGATGGAGACGCTGACAGACCCTTCAGTCTAGCGGCACTGGCAGGTGCTCCCACAACACACGAACATAATTCAATCAGGCTTTTGGCTGACGTCACGAAGTACAAAACAACTCAAACGCTCTATGAACAGTACCAGAACCCCTGAGATTCAATTACAGCCTCGATATTCGATCAGGAGTCATACTTAGCTGTTTTTAATATAGCAAAACCTTTGTACCGGTTATTTATCAAAGAGGTTGATCGTATTTAAATGTACAGTCAGAGGAAAAAGGGCGTCGTGCCGCGTTAATCTGACAACCCCAAACCTTCGGGAACAAGGCAGGCTTTTATTCGAGAAAAGCCAGCACCAGAATTCATTCGGCAGAGAGTCGAATTCACACAGCAGCGAACAGAAGGACCCGAGCCCTCTTTCCTCGTGGGTTATACACATGCCTAGGACGCAACTGATCCCAAACGCAATGATTTCACATCTCCTTCATTTGTGCTCCCCTAAAATTATGATTGCTGCATATAATACGCAATAGCTTTGGGTTTTTTGTTTTTTTTTTTTTTTTAAATAAGCTTTACCAAAATCCTTAGGAATAGCCCCTGGTCCCTGAGGACGTGACATAATAGGAGAGAACTGGTGGGTAAAACCTGCTGCCTGAAGTCTCCCTAGCTACGCATTCGCACCCCTTCAGCATCTGACCCGAAAGACTTATCCGTGCAGCACCGCCGTGCGTGCCGGGGGTAAACGGGGCGCCGGGAAGGCTCCGGACGCGGGGCCAGCTCCCACCCGGAGCGCCCCGGCCCGTCCGGCGCCGCCGAGGCTCCCCCGGCAAAGACACCTCCACCACCACCTTCTGCGGCACGGACTTCCCTGCCGACAGCAACTGCAAGGAAAACGTTGAAAGAAAAAAAGAAAAAAACCCCAAAGTCCAGCTCCTGACGGGCTCTCAGCCGCCACCGAATACGCGAGCCCAGTGACCAGCATTTCTCCCTCCCTTTTTGTAAGCTATTGAGATATCAAAGCGGAAAGCACCATAAAGGCGGCAGATACCTTATCTTAACCTCAGACGCCTTTTCACCAGGTGAAAAGAAAATCATTACATTACACAAATCAATTCTTCGGGGATTAGACAAATTCTGCAAGAGTACTCTGCAAATACAGGCGGCGCATGTGAAGCGTTGTTTCCAAAACAGATCAATACCCAGCGCAGACAACAATAGAGCGCAGCTACACGCTGTCATTGCTACCAAGAGTCGTCTTGAAAGACACCATTAAGTGGGGACTGTCACAATAGCACTCACCAGAACAATGGCGTCACTGCACCTTTAAAGAAAATACTTTCTCGCAGCTCTGAATTCCACCAAGACAAACCGATTTCCAAACACACCTGGCTGGTTGATATGCACATCAACCGCACTAGTATTTACCTTGCCAACCTTTCTCAGCACTCCTGCTATTTCAGTAAGTTTGCTGAGGAAAAGGATTACATAACAGTCTTTGAAAACAGAGAAATCAGCTAATGATTTGGTCACCACTATCCCTCTGCTCCATCACTAAACACTAGGTAGAAGCTTTCCCTGAGAACGGCTCAAAGGAGAAAATTTAGCAGGCTAGCGTTACAAGACCACGGCTGAAACCCCAAAGTTAGGGGCTTGATGACCCTGGAGCACGGCAAGCGGCGACGGGCAGATGCCAGCGCCGAGGCCGGACCCGAGGAGGTCCACAACACACCTAAGGACCTCCAAAGGTCGGAGCACGTCACTGCCTCGGAGCGACGGGCACCATCAGGTGCGTACACGCAGAGGAGCAAGTTTGGAAGCGACTTTGACGTAGCAGCCAGCAGCGCGGAGCCACTAGCGCCAAATTAAATAATTCAGGGGATCCACGTTAAGGGTTGTTATCCCTTCTGTCTTTGGGGACGCGAGAGGAACGCTGCCGCCTACCCACAGCCGGCACAGGGGCGTCCTTCTTCAGGCACCCACCTCCGGCGGGACGCCCAACGCTCCCAAGCCGCGCCGGCTCCGCTCCCCGAGGAGCTCGCGCCAGCGGGGAGCTTGTCTGAGCGAGAGCAACGCGCTCAGGCCGGCGGGGGGCTCGCCTGCCCTGGCGTCAGACCCACGGCCAACGAAGCCCAAGCCAACCGCGGGGCTCCTCCGGGGCTAAGGGGCATCTCCAGGAACGATTCAGAGCCCCGCTGCGAGACGCCTTGGGGGGACCTCCCTCCCGGAGGTCTCTCTTCGCCGGAGATGTGGGAGATGCAGGCACCTGACCATCATGAGGCTGCGCTGTATCAGCCCCAAAACAATGGGAAGCCTAAAATAGCTATGAAATAAAACATAATTTGCACTTCTTGAAACATAATCTCTATCCCTTTTTAGTTCTGCTTTCATTACCTCCACCTCCCCGGTATCATTTAGCTGGGAAAATTTTGGTAAAAGATCTTCAAACCATTACAAATCCATACGCTGCTCCTTATTAAACAATTGCAGATCTGTTATCTCGGCTTACGGGAACTGATCTAAACAACATCATGATATCAAACACCGAAAGCCACAGGCCCGGGGCCACCAGGGCTCCGCTCTCTTCTAGGCCTTGCTAAGGAACACATTTCCAGATACCAAGTGTAGTTTACCATTACAAGTAAATGTTTGATCTGTAAAGCTTACAAAATGACTGTGTTTATCATAGTAGATGAAAGAAAAAAAGGAATAATTTTAAGCTCAAAACAAAACTGTTTATATGACAGCTTTTAGTGCTCCATGATTCTGTGCATTTAAGAGAGATTCGAGCAATTAACAGCATAAACTTTCATTACATAGTTCTATTATATATGCTTATGTGACTTAGTTGTTCATCTGTTATTTAAGTGATTTCCTCATTACAATAGTATGGTAAAGATATTTGCTGATGTCGTCAGAAAACGTGAAGCAGTTCAAGCGCAGCGCCGCTCGGAGCCCCAAGCGTGCGCGTGTACAGCCTTCTACTTAGTAGGCAAGTTAAACATCAAAGCCGGGCCAAATTCGGTAAAGGTTTAGATTGTGGAAGGAGGAGGAAAAAGACCAAAAAAAAAAAAAAAACCAGACACGCACACGTCCATTCTTGCAATAGCCAAAAACAAGCGCAACCGGCACGAGAGCGTAACGCGCGTGACCGGGGCTTCGCGAGAGGCACGGACCGACAACGGTTTATGCCGATCTAACGTTTCTTGGGAAGAACAGGAATTTGGGAGCGGTGAGGGCACAAGTCTACCGGGAGGACGCCAAGCCGGACCTCACCCGCCCCCAAACGCTCTTCTTTCTGCGCCCCTGCCAGCCCGAGCGCGTTACGCCTCCCGTCACCCCACGCCAGGGCCGACCCAGCTCACGGACCGCTCCCGTCCGCTGCACAGTCTGCGGCGGTATTTCTGTCGCTGCTAAATTTGGCTACGGCGGGCACGAAGGTCTCCTCCGAGCGGCGTTTGGCTGAACCCGGCCCCCGAGCGCTCCAGTCGCCCGGACAGCTAACGCGCGTGCTTCTGAATTATTAAACGTACTCAGGAGCCTTGACAAGGTAGGCACGCAGGGATCATGACAAAAACTACTCAAAAAAAAGGAAGTTATGGTGCCCAGCAGGCGTAACCGAACCGCTGGAGAGGCCGCTCTCCTGGAGCGCTGCCTAGGGGACCTCCTCGCACACCACCACTGACACCCCCTTCGCTTAACAGGGCTACCTTTCACCCACACCAGCCGTCATCAGAAACCTGGAGGTGGGGGGGCTCGTATCTCCTTTTTTTAAATCACCAAGACAGGGACTTAACTTCCAGATTTACAGTAGAGATGCGAGCAACCGTAGGTGACGGCGTCTCTGGAACCTCCTCTGCAGGACACGTTCGGGTTGCCACCGCGGGCAAGACACAGACTCAGAAGTAGCCTCTCTTCCCTGCGACTAAATATTTCGCTCCTGCAAGTATGCGCTACGGGATCCCAGGCCAAGCCAAACACCGTAACACGGGTCTCGGTCGGCCCCCGCAGCGCTCCCTTTAACAGGGCTCCGAGGGGAGGAGGATCCAACTCCCCGCAAGTAAACATAGCTGGAAGCATGGGAGGCGACCAGCATTCTTCTTCTTCTTAATCATAATTACGAAACGCTAGGGATGAAAAATATGGAAGTAGTTGCCGCCGTGCGTTTGCGCAGCTTAAACCCTCAAGCGCGTTGCAAAAGGCAAAACAAGGGAGGAACCCGACAAAGCACAAGCGCGACCCAGCAGCGGCGAAGACTCGCGGGCCCACGACTCGCCGAGGCGCCGCGCGCCCTGCGGGCCGGACAACAGCACGCAAGCTAAGCCAACACTCCCCCCCAAAAAAAAGAAAAAAAAACAAAAAACAAAAATCAAGCGCCGTTTTCTGTGTTTCCCTGACATGAGCCATTAAAAACGTGAACTACCCTTCAGAGTCACCTGCATGACTGCAGAATACAGCTGCAGAGCGACACTTCTCTTTCTTCATCGTTAAAGCTACGTTGCTGATCCAAGTGCTTGCAATTCCTCCCATTTTAATTTTTTATTTTGAATGACAATCCGGCAGTACAACCCCAAGATAAAGTGCCTTCCCCCAGCAACCTCCAGGTAAAGGGCGCACTGCTCCCCAGCACACGCCAGCATTGCTCCTGCTGACACTAACAGGATCTGTGAGTACCCACTCAGGTGTGCCTAGTCTGAGTGGCTATCAAAACATTTCCAAGATAAAGACTATATTTAGCATACGCTTTTCTGCCGATCAGCCAATAATGGCAAAAATATGCACCTTTCCCAGAAGGCCCCACTCCGAAAAGTGAACAGTACTTAAACGTCTGCGTTTTGCAACGATTCGCTTACAGACACACCAAAAGTAAAAAAGGACTCCAAAGCCAAGCTGAATTTGTGATTTCCTAGATTAAGATTTATTAATTTGTAATCGCTGATATTCTAATGCAGGACAAGCCTTAATCAAAGTAATGGCAAAATTAAAAGCAAGCCTTTAAATCCCTTAATTTGACTGAGTTTTTTATTCAGAGATGGCTGTGCTAGCAAAGATTTTTTTTGTGCAACAGGAACGGCCAATCGCAAGAACTCGGTTGTTCTGCTGCTACTCACACCCACACAATATTCAAGCACATACATAGTGGGCAATCTATAACAGATGCTCGAAAACTTAGGTAAAATTAAATACTCTAAATAGAGGAAGCAAAAATTGAACATAATCAGGAAGATGTGGGATTTGATTAACAGTTCAAAAACTGAAAGATGCCACGTGCGACAGACCTAGCAAATCCTTTAGCACCACAATAGCCAAAAAACCACTTCAAAACGCATTCTCCAAGCCCGGTACCAGCGATCATCACCTTCCCCTTATTTGACAATGGCTCACACTCAGCTTATGACAAATGTTTTGACTGCAGAAGCAAAGGTAAACTATTCAGAAAATTTTACAACATCTAGGAAAATTAACTGTGTTTTGGCAACTGTCTTAAAAAAATAAAAAAATAAAAAAAAGGCCCCTTGATTCTAATGGACGCATATTGTTCAGTTTAAGTAACAGGTATTAAATCACTTTACAAATACAATATTAATTTGAGGCAACTCCAGGGAAGTTTTCTTAAAAAAAAAAAAATAATAATTTCAGTCTTCACCAATTCCCCCTGTTAAGGTCACAGTCTCTAAACCAGCATGGCTGAATTGTTTTAGTGCTCTCTGCTGAACACCTGCAAACATCAAACAAAAACTCCTGGTCCTTTACTGGGTTGACAAAAGCCTTTCATGTGAAAAATGCTCCATGGGAATGTCACGGCTGTGGCTCAGGTTACATTCCTTTCTCCCTTGCAGCCCTCACCATTTCTTAACATGGTAAGAAGCCATGTTTGTGAAATTAAAGATTAAAAGGAAATGTGGCTTTACTTTATTTTCATTCACACGTTACAAATCACAATAGAGCATCATATATTAGATGAGTAAAAAGCTATTAAGATGACTTTAAGCATGAAATATTACCACACTTCCCAAAGTACAGTTAGTTTCACTTCATTGCTTGGGATTGCTTTGCTTTAGGGTCTTTTTTTTTTTTTTTTGGAAAAAAAAAAGAGAAGTTTCAGGTTAATACTGAGGAATGACATCTGTGCTTCCTCCTCACAATAAATATAAATTTTAGAAGGGAACCACTAAGATAAGGTAAGCTCCAACTGTAAAAGGGCATCTGTCCAGTAGGAAGAACATGCAACACACTGATGGCTGAAATTCCACATTAGCAGCGTGCAGAATTAGAATAATAAACTGTGTTCTCCTGTTATTAGTGGAGCTATCTCTAATCCTTCCACGTATTTATCTAAAACATCTCTTGAAACAGCCGTCTGGGCGCTATCACACAAAATCTGAAATTCTCAAGTCCTGCCTCCCGACAGCAGTGCACAACAAATATTTTTAGAAAGCAAGAACATCTCCCACAGCTAGCTGACCAGCGAGGACACGGCGAAACAATAGCCACACTTTTTCCTCCACGCAACTGTATCCTCGGGCCGCACATCCACCCTCTCCCCGGGTATCAGCTAGGGGCAACTCGTTCGCATGAGGTTTTTGACAACTTTTGTGAAATCACTGCTCGCTCGCTACAAAATTCCACATCCAACGACCAAGTAACAGACGTCCATATAGTAAACTGAAAATTATTTACCCTGAGAAGAGCACACCCTGCGCTGCATGTCATTGTGCAATAAAATAAAAGAAAATAAAACCTACTCACACACACCATGGCCTCCTTTATCAAATCATCCTCTAATATCAGAGGATGGGGTATTTAAGCACATACTTGTTACTACACAGTGTGAGATTTAAGTCTGCATTTCCAGTTCAGGTGTTATTTTCAGTGGTCCATATCTTAATATTACTACCTTACTTCAGCTCCTTAAATTATTTGTACATCTAAAATGATGCATCAAAGTTACTTTAATGCCTTCCCGTTTAGAAATGATTTAAAAAAAAAAAAAAAGATTTTGCTCACTGTTCAGGTTTTCTGTCCTATGTTATTTCTGTTCAAACTGACTTCACAGATGAGGTTTACGATGCACTTATTAAATACAACCATCTAGTTAATTGCTGTTAGACCAAGTATTAGTTGCTGCACTGACTGGTATATAAGCATGACAAATTGATTTGCCTGGCAAATACTTTACATTTCTCTCCAACAAAAACAAATATGACAAATATTATATATTCAGTTAAATGAGTTATTAAAATTATATAACTCAGAATATGATAAAAATAGGATTAAAATCTTTAGCTTGTGAGATAAGGCAAATTATGAGTGGAAAGTTGTTCAAACCTAACAATAAAATTCTCCAAGTCCCTATATTGAAAATGCAACCACATTAATGAAGGTAAAAGAAAATCATGTAATTATTTTGCAAGTCGGAATGGAATAAAATGCAATGAGGGCTTAATAACTGTAGGGTGGCACCTGATAAAGATCTTAAAAATTGATATTACAGACTACCTTCAAATTAAGAAGTCTTTCTTTGGAAATAAAAAGTTAATTGACATGCCAGTGCCTTTAATAAAAACGACTGCACTGAACGCACAGAAGAGGCTCCTTTAATTGCCTACAAACTGCAAATCCCAGGCATGAAACCGTACGCAGTGACGTGTTTATATCTAGATATCCACTGGCAGTTTGCAGTGAAGACTTGTCCAAATTCACCATCTGATTTAGAGCAGCGCTCTGTATATAACAATACTACGTACAGTGCGTTGGCATGTGTAACGGCCGGTGCGGTCGCAGCGCTGCGCCCCGTCCACCAGGCAGGGGAGCCCGCTGAAACGGGACTGCGGAGAAGAGCAAGGACACTGCCAACGCGCGAGTTCTCTTTTGCGAGTTTTACTTCTAATCTGTCCGGCGTACAAAAGCCTCCGTGTAAAACTTTCGCTGCCAGACAATTATCGTACGCATACGCTCTACCGCAAAGCGCTCGCACAGTCCTTTTGTCATCGAATAGGACGCCCGCTTGAATGCGGCGCGCAAGTTGCCCGTGTCCTACTACTGCAGCCAAACAAACAGACAAACAAACAAATCCTCCAGTTCAATTTCACGGCTCCCCCGAAAGCTGTCAAATATTTGGAAGGTAAAAACGGCTCGCTTGAAACCGGGAGAAGCCCTAGCCTCGAGACGTTAACGCGACGAAAAACACGCCAGCAGCAGCAAACAGCGATCGCTAACGCCGCGAGTTCTTCCCCTGGAAGAGGTTGGTGTTTATACCGTGACACTTATTTATTTATTTAATTCAAGCAGCTTTCGTTCTTAGTCACAAAATTAATTCTCACACAAGATGTCTTGATTATCATTTCTCACACACAAAGATAACATCTGAAACCGTAAATAAAAATCCCCAATGCCTAATTTAAAAAAAAAAAAAAAAGGAGGGGGGGGGAAGATTTAAACTAGCTCACCTTGAGCTACTATACAGCGGAGAAGTTTTTTTAAAAATCATAAGTGTATGGAAATACTGTGAAAATGCCCCCGTCTTGTGGAAATAATAATAACAGCCAGCGCTTAGGAATAATTCCACTCAAATCTCAACGAATCTGCTCCCCAAAAGAGATGACCACAACCAAAACAAAGGTGATGCCTCCGGGTAAATAACCGAGAGCATTTTAACTACATAGGAAACAAAAATTTTTTTTTTTTTGTTACATACTTGAGCCAGTAAAATGTCCACTTGCCAGAGAAGTTGGTCCATTTTTCCCACTGCTCACAGGAGGTGAAAACATCTAAAAAAAAAAAAAAAACAGACAACAACAACAAAGAGACGTTACTACTGGAAAGCAAGAGCCAGCTGAGCGCACCTTGGGCAGAAGTTCCCTCCGCGCTCCCCGCAAACTGGGGCCATAGTTTGGTCTCGGAGGAGGCATCGTGCCCCCGCAGCGCCGGCGAGGGCTCGGTCTCGCCCAGCGCCCCTCGCCGCCATCAGCACCGCGCTGCCCCGACAGACAGCCGCCACGAACCGCGGCGCCTGGGCGACGGGCTGCCAAGGCCGGCGCGGGGACCGCTGCCCTGCCCAACTCGCGCGGTGACAAAAGGCGGAAAAAAAAAAAAAAAAAGGAAAGGGGAAAAAAAAAAAAAGAAAGAAAAAGTTTCGCTTGTCGAAACCTTGGCCATAAACGTAGCGATGTCCATCTCCATCCCGACTTAGGGTTCGCCTGTCATATGTGGACCCCAACAATAATCACGCAAAGTGCCACCTGCCCTAAATTCTCATTTCGTGGCTAACAGGAGAGCGACTGGAAGCCCGACTCTCTCCCTCTCCCCCTCGCTCTCTCCCTCCCTCTCTCTCTCTCCCTCTCTCTCCCCAGCATTTATTTCGACCCTAATTGGTTTCTCTCTTCTTCGACGTGTCTAGTGGATAATACGCACCTTCCCTGAGTCAGAGCCTGCAAAAAGCCAAGGAACAAATGGAAAAAAGTGCAACAAGCACGAGGGGGGGGGGGAGGCTGCGAAGCTGCCTCCGGCTGCCGCTCCCGGCCCGGCCTCCCCAGCCGCGGCTCCGCCGGAGCCTCCGCCGCCGCCGCCGCCGCCCCCGCGGGCGCGCTGCCTCCCGGCCGGCACCGACACACGTGCAGCTCGCACCAAACCGGACCCCCCCCACCAGCACCCCTCCGCCCCGGCCCCAAATAAATAAATAACGAGATAGCAAGGATAGCGCTGGCCCGCGGAAGGGGGGGGGGGGGGGAGGGAGGGAGGGAGAGGAAGGAAGGGGCCGGGGGAGGGGAGGGCTCGGCCGCCCCAGACAAGCGCGCGCGTCCGGCGCGGCCCCCGCGCGGCCCCCCGAGCGCAGCAGCACCGCGCCGCTCCGCGCCCAGCCCAGCCCGCAAACTTTAAACTGAGGCACTCGTGGATTTCTTTGCGCTTTCCTTCCTTTCCCCCCCCACCTCACCCACCCCCCTCCAAAAAAAAAAAAAAAAAAAAAAACACCCCACACATACACACGCACAACGAAACAAGGGAAGAACTGAAAACAGAATATAAGTCACTAATTAGCACTTAATTAGCTCGTGTGCCAACACCACCATAAAATGTAAAGCACAGTAAAAGTGCTAGATAATATTGTTATTAACTAATGATGAGAAATGTTCGGTTTAGGGGCGTCTGTTTTCGTAAAAATTATTTTAGACATCCAAGACATTAAAATAAGCTGCGAACAAGACTGCATCTCCCATCACATACAATAAGAAATAATAAAAAGACTCTAATTTTTGATTTTCTTTTTTTTTTTAAGCGAAAAAGATATTTACCGTGGTTCTAGCTGCTGATTAAAAATTACCCAATGTACTTAGATCACAGTTTTGTTTTGTTTTGCTTTTGTTGGGTTTTTTTTTTTAGTTTAACAGATCAGCTAGAAGATATTTTTTTTACAGCTGTTGTTAATTTCCACCGTTGTTTCTTACCGCACTGAAATCCAGTAAATCACTCAGTTCTTTGTCCGTCCCTAAGGCAGCCATTCGCTGTTGGTGATGCATTTTAGCAAAATCACACAAACCTAGAAACATGGAAATAACCGCAATCAGAAACCCAGTCCCGAGCCTTGCAGGAAGCACAAGCGGGTTTTGGGGGGTGGGGGCGGGGGTGGGGAGCTGAGAAGAAGGGAGGGAAAAAAGATGGAGGGGCAGCAAAAACAACAACAACAAAAAAAAAAAGAAAAGCGATATTGTATCTCCAAAGAGGCGATCGAAACCCGGTAACATCCACTCTAAACCCAGATCCGAAGGAGGAAAAAAAAGAGAAAGCCTCGCTCCCGGAGCATCATTTATGCAACAGGAGGTTCAGCGAGGAATGAATGAGGATCCCAGAGAAGAAACTACAGCCATCCGCTCCCAACTTTTTCCCTTCTCCTTCTTCCACGCAAAGTAGCGTTGAAAGACAGAAACGAAAAATAATGAGGATAACGATGGAGAGGGGGGAGAGAAAAAAAAAAAAAAAAGGTGCAAAGTCGCAGGCTAGCGAGGGGCCCGGCGCCGAGGGGAGCGGGGCGCAGGGGGGCCGGGGCGGGAGCCGCGAGCAGCCTCGGACAATTAGACCCAATTTCTAATTTGCGGCGAGCAGGGCGGTTAATCACAACAACCCGCGCCCGGGCGGCTCGGGCCTGTGCGGAGCCGGCGGCTCCCTCCGAGCGCCGGGGGAGGGGAGGGACAGGCCGGGGGGGGGGGGGGGAGAGGGAGAGGGAGGCGGCGGGGCCCCGCGCAGCCCCTCCGCGCCGCGCAGCGCCGCTACCCACCGCCCGCGCGGAGCCGCCGCCGCCGCCGCCACCGCGGCGCTCCGGGGCCGCCGCCGCCGCCGCCGCCGCCACGGAGCGCGCCCGGCTGCGCGGGGAGGGGGCGGCGCGCGCAGCTCCGCGCCCGCCCCCCGCGCAGCGCCGCGCAGCCGCCTCCATACCCGCCGCTCATGGAGGAGCCGCCGCCGTCGCCGCGCCGCGCCGCGCCGAGCCGAGCCGGACCAGCCGCCGCCGCCGCCGCCTCCTCCTCCTCCTCCTCCCTCCCTCCCCGCGCCGCACTTTTGCGCCCGGTTATACTTTAAATTCGCCCAGCTCGCGCACATACACATGGCGAAGCAAGTTTATACGAGGCTGCAAATACACGTGACGCCGAGACTTTGCCAAGAGGAACGATATTTTCCCCCTTGTGTTATCCAGTCCATTTAAAAAAAATAATAATAATATTCTGCTTTGTTTCGGTTCGTTCGTGATCTTCCCCCCACACACACACACACACACCCCTTCCGCTGCCTAAAGCTAAATTTCAAAAAAGCACGGTTTTCAATGTGCAGAGGGAGTATTGCTGCAAACTTTGTAAAATCAACCGTTTGATTTGTTTCACGCTCAAGTTTCTGGGGACGATGCCAGCGGCCCCCTTCCCCCCCGCTCCACCCTACAGCACGTTACACGTTTATTTTACATTTTCCTATTGCAGGCCAGACGCGCTCCCCCCAAAACTAGTTCGACTTCATTTTCCAGTAGGAAATAAAGCACCAAGTTATTACACTTATCGTTTGCACGTTCTTGTCTAGCTCACACACGCAATTACGCTAGGTATACCAATATATATTTATGCACACGAGCAGTTATGCGTGCACGCATACCGTGTGTTTTCTATTTGCATTTACACACTGAGTAAGTTGCACCTCTTTTTAAATAACACATTGGGATCAACAATTAAAAAAGACACACACGCAAGTTACTCTAACAGCAAATTGTAACTTTACCTTAAATGGCCACAAATATGTTCACAATATTCCAAGAGAGAAAAAGAACAAAAAATAAAAACAAAAAAAAGAAGAAGCAGCAGCAGCAGCAGCGAGAAATCTTCTGCCAAAGTGCTTTATTATCTCACACGTGGGTGACCCTCCAAAACCACGAGAAAGTCCTGGAAGTGTCAGTCCTGCTCCAGGGTACTCCACAGATTTACAGGCACCCTACACCTGGCTTTGTTGGGGTTGGGGGTTTGCAACCCGCGGAGGACCGCCACGAGAGCCCCCAACCAGACACGGCGAAAACCACAGCCAGCCGGGGGGGGGGGGGGGGGGGAAATAAAAAAAGAAAAAAGATTAAAAAAAAAAAAAGAAAAAGGTCCAACAACTTTTCCCTCTATTGTTTTTACAAACACATGGTGACTGACAAACTACGAGCACCGTGGTGGCTCTGGGACTTTCCCCTGTGTCCTTCCTTTTTTTTTTTTTTTTAATGCAAAAAAAAAAAAAAGGGGGGGGGTACACACACACACACACATACACAGAGAGAGAGAAAACCAGCCAGTCCCAAACTTGCTCCAAGTTTAGAGCTCTCTCCTCCTCACCCCCGCGGCCTCCCCCATGGAGGCGGCGGTAACAGCATGTTTCCCTGGAAGACACATTGTAACCCGCTCACATCCGGGCAACGCCGCGCGCCTTATAAAGCGCCGCCGCCGCCCGCACACAATGACGAGGGGGGCGGCGCGCACCCACCGACCCACGGACACGGCCACCGGCCGCTCCAACGCCTGCGCGGCCGCGGACACCCCCCGCGCCACCCCCCTCCCCGCTTTCCTTGCGCGGGGACGCGCTGCCGCTTCAGCCCCCGCGGTGTCTCCGCCCTGGGCGCGCATCCGTCCGTTTCCTCTCCCCCCCCCCCGCCCCATCCCCAATTCCTGCGCACCCGCGGAGCAGGCGCTGCGCGGGGCCCCGCCGGGCTGGATCCTGCATCGGAATTTGGGAAGCCGTACGCCGCCGCGCTGCCAGGCGGTTGTTGCATTTTCCCTTTTATTTAATTTGACGGCACGTCGGCCGAGCGCGTAATTCAGAGGATGTGCCAAAAAAAAAAAAAAAAAAACCGGCTCGGGAAAATTAAGTTGCGCATGTGAACACGGGTGAACGGGGAAAGGGCCGGGTCAGCAGAAAGGGGGGAGGAAGCGGGGAGGGGGCAGCAGACGCACCCAAGAAGGTGGCGTCGCAGGCAGGGGACAAACCACAAAGGAGAAGGGACCGAGACCGGGGAGGACCAAGTCTGAAGCGGGTGGCAGTTAGGGGAAACAGAAAAGAAGTGGGCTGCTGGTTAGGGCTGTCGGGGCAGCCGAGGACCCCGTCCCCCCCTCAGCCCGCTGCAGGGTGGGCGAGGGGCCTGGCAGCCGCGTTACTGCCGTTCCCCGGGCCTGGAGGTAGAAGTCTGAACCTCTGAAGGCTGTAAGGGGCGAGTACCACAAATTTAGGTTTTTTAGAACCAGAGAGGGCAAAGGTGCCTAGGAGCCAAGGTCCCGGCGGGACGGCTTAGAAATGGCTCGAGGTGGGCAGGATCGGGCGACCATGCAGAGGCCTTTCAGCCTGGGTCCTGCTGGAAGGTGGGGCCTTCACAGCCTCCGAGGGCAGGCAGACCTCAGATAAAAAACAACCTGGAGGGGTTTTTAGGATTTTTAGACCTTGTGCTTAGACCTGGCTTTGAGATTGTAATCCCTCCTCCACAGTGCTTCCCCTCCCTTCCTCAGATAATTTCCACCTGACCTTCTCAGGTTTGCCCTCCTCTCTGGAGAGCATCCTCCCTCTGCTGTGACTGTGCGTAGCAGCCCGGGCCTGGTGGCCAGCCTAGGCTGCACCTCACCCATCTCATCACAGCCCTCTCCTTGCTGGAGTCCTTCCTTGGACTTTCTACTTCAAAAAGTCCCTTGTCACCCTAGGAAATGTGCTCCCCATGCTTGGTTTGGGTGGGGCGACCACACACAAACGCGCACTAACACATGTACTCTGCTGTGGCACCCATCCTTGCCGAGATGGATACCTTCTGCCATCACAGCTCCCGTCTCGGCTGTAGCTTGGTGGGGCCCTGGTCGGGGAGAAGGGGCAGCAGGTCATTTGGGTTCTGTGCGGTGTCCGCGGCATGGCAGGGTGGGAAGTGGCTCGAATGGCTGCCAAGTCCTCAGACCTGGCTGGGAGATGCCTGTAAAACTTTGTGCTCTCTGGATCCTGGGCCTCGTTTCCACCTGCCTGTGTATTCCCTTCCTCCTCTCCTAGACTTGATAATCCCCTCTTCCCCTGATGGATAATGCACTTGCTCCAGTATGGTTAGGAGCTGCTTTCGGATAAGGATATGTGGCCATTCGCTTCCCCACAGTGAATAGGTGAGAGGAAAGGAACAATAGAGATAAGGGCCTTCCCAAAGGGCACTGAGTCCGGAGAGCAGGCATATTGTATAGTCCAATGTTCTAGCTTGGTCTTAAAGGCAGCTGAGAAACAGGAGGGCTGAACTGGCCACCTGAGATGGGAGATGCCTGTGCCAGCTTGGTGGCTGTTTTAAATCCGTGTGAGGATACCTGCTCTAGAAGTGGGACGGCCTTCCTCTTCAGCTGCAGGATGAGTTTGTGCTCTCGAGTCAGAACTACCAATATCCAGTAGTGTCCCCCCTCAGAAACCCCAAAGCCATTGGTATTCCCATTCCTCATCAGAAGTGACAGATCATAAAGAGAGTGTTCATCTACTCATCACATTTTAGCTGAGCCATCCTCCTCTTTGGAAGCAAAGCTGGAGTCTCAACACCACCCCTACTGTTGCCCTTTTCTCCTGCTCCCAGTGAAGCTTATTCCCCCAAACTCAGCACCATTTGGTGCCTCTGCCAAGGGCCCCATGGCATGTTGCACTGGGGTGAGCAAGACCATTCTCCGCAGTTCTTCCCTGAGCACAAGCGGCCTGATTTGGTCAGTGCTGCAGGCTAACAAGCCCCCAAACTTCTTCACAGGCCCTGCCGCACAGAGGAAAGGTTCAATGTTACGGGTGATAGTACATTGGACATACAGCGTGGGCAATGGTCTTTGCAGGTGTAAGTCAACCAGGTAGCAGAGCTATTGTGGGATGCATTAGGTGTCAAAAGAGATCCAATGCACAGATGATGTGGACAGTCAGGGATTTTGGCCTCAAGGAACTGATGGGAAGGTTTAAGGGACAGTATACACAGTCGTTATTACTTAGCGCTATTAGCATATCAACTTTGACTTTTCTTCAACAATTGCTTTAATGACCAGAATATTTAGTTTAATGAGACTCAAAATCTTAAAACCATGAAATATGGATAAAACTGTACCTAAGCAAAACCATTAATAGGCATGGGGAACTAGCTGTACGTATTTCATCTGTGCTCATTGTGTTAAATGTTGTTTTTAAAGCACTGCTGGAGAGAAACGTAGATGTCAGGGAGCAGCAAGAGCAGGGCTGCTTCATGGGGGAAGGCAAGGCGAGGAGCTGCAGGGAGCCCAGCACGGTCATCCCTTTCTGGCACTGTGCAGTCCCCAGCACCCCAGGGAGGTGAGCAGAGGAGTGGTGATGGCCACAGCTCCCTTGACGGTCCAGCAATCCTCAAACAAAGGCTAGATGATGAGTCAGGTCTGCCGTCCATCAGGGAAATCCAAATAACAATTCAGAGACAGCAGGGGATAGGGCTAGGCACAGGCACACCTTTGGTGCAGCTCGCAGAAGGACTGGAGCCTGGGACCTCAGCCTAAATGTAGCTTCTGGGCCCACAGACAGAAGTGGGGGGGGTGAGTGTCTCAGGTGAGGCTGGTCAGGGCAATTAGGGCTTATTGGTGCACTCAGGGCTCTGACAGCAGCTTCTCCTCCCATCAGGGGGTGTCCCACACCTTTCAGAGGCTTAGTTTTGGAGGGGGGCTTGCTGTGAAAAGGTCTGGTCTTAGCTGAAGCATACAAGTTTGCTGTTCCCCAGGAGTGTTCTTCAGGTCTGTAGTCTCCCCAGTGGATGAAATAACAAAGCTTCCCCGGAATGGTGATGGAAAGGTTATAGGTGATGAAGCTTCAGGAGGAAGAAATGAAAGACTAGATGAATCTTCAAGGATTATGAGCTCCAAATGGCAGGTAACTGAGTTAGTTTGATCTACAGTGGTAAAAGACCCCAGGTAGCAATGGTGCAGCTTGGCAGATGGTCAGGTAGTCTGGATGCGCTTGCTGGAAAGCCAAATCCCACCGCTGACGCAAAAGGCTCTGTTGGGTGGTGCTGCCTGCCTGCTTTTTGTAGGTGCTTTTGGCTTTGTCTGGCTGGGCTAGGAGGAGGGCACGAACCTGCTGGAGTTGTGCAAGTTGTTTGCTAGCTGAAGGTACGTGGGGAGCAGCTGGGGTGACTAGATGATTTCAGGGGTAGAAACTGAAGTTAGCAAAGAACAGGGTCAGCTCAGTGGTTGTGTGGATGTTATCACTGTGGGCAGACCTGCTGGTGCAAGAAAGGTAGCCCAGTTGCCTTGGAGAAAGCTGCTGTAACGTTAGAGGTATTGCTCTATGATCTGACTCGCTCTCCCCATCTGCCCACTGGTCTCAGTGTGGTGTAAGGAGAGATGGGTTTGCTCTTGGTAGAGGCTTATGAGCTCCTTCAAAACTAACTGTGAGCTAGGCCTCCCGGTCAGTCACGATGCTGGGCAGGAGACCGTGACATCCAAAAACATGCTGCAGAGAGAGCTGGTCAGTCTGTGGGACTGGAGGCAACTTCTTGAGGGCCACCAGTAGATCCAGGTGGGGGGGGGGGTGCCTACCAGTGTCTTCCAGGGCTTCCCATGTCCAGGTGCATCATGGCATTGGCAGAGGACCTGTGCCCACAGCAGTCTCTGCAGATGTACAGCTGCCCACTTGGTAGAGGCAACTCCCATGTTCTTGCAGGCTGGAGGAGGCTGTGCCACCATGATGCCATGTCCTGTGTCCGGAATGAAGCGTCTTGGAGATGAGAGGACATGATGTGCGTGTCCAAATCTGAGTTCCTCTCCCATGCCAAGGCATTTGTCTTGCCGTTGGGCTTTGCTTGTCAAAGTGAAGGGGAAGCATGAAAGAGAGGCCCAGCAGGCAAGATGTGGGGAGGGACGTTTCATGCCTCGATAGTATCGCAGGTCCTGGTGATTGCACAGTCCTGCTGTCGGTCTTCTCCCTCGAGGACGTGCTGCTAGTCCTTGTAGCCACATGCCGTGGGGAGGCACAGCCATAGTCTGGGGTGTCATGCTTGGCACAGCTGTTGTGTAACTGCGTTCCCTGGTCACCATCCTCCGGGGGATCATTGTAGACCTCTTCGCAGCAAACGTGGTCACAGTGGTTGTGGTTTTAAAGGGTGAACGACTATAAAACTAGCAAGGACAGAGCTCTTTCTGGTTGAGTGTTTGTATCTAAAACAGATCTGTATAGCTCGTGTTTACCATAAGCCTTGGAGACACAAGTTTTCCTTATCAAATGGAAGGCGTTAGAAACGTGCTGTAGTTACTGTGTGCCCTGTTGCTCAGGTTGCACACATCGCAAAGGCAGCGTGACAGCACGTTTGGGACAGCTGATGATTACGTAAATAGGGAAGAGTTAAGGCTTCGTTGGTGAGTGATCCCAGTTTCCTCTACCCCAGAGGCTGTGTGTCACGGAACTCAGCAGTCTGGTAGGATGCAGAACACAGTCATTTCCCTGTATTATTGCAGTTTTTTATCTATGAATTATGATTCCTTTGGCACCAGCAATGGTCTTAGCACTATACGTTGTACAAAGAAAAGACAGTTCTCATGCCAAAATACTTATTGTTTGAAATGCAGATGTCTAGTAGTAATAATAATAAAAAGTAAATATAGAGAAAACCAGAGGGGAAAAATAATATGAGCCCACAGATGAGAGCTGAGGATTTATTTAATTATTTAAACAGTCCCAGTCTGGGTGATGTTTGTGCCCTCACGAACCCGTAGGCAGAAGGGAAAAAGAGAGCAAATGCTCCTAACGCTCATGGTCCATTTGGTGCCGATCAGTTCTTGCTCTGGTGGTGGTCGTCTTCCGCAGACAGAGATTCGTAAATCCTCCTACAGGACCGTTTCCCCCAGAGTATTAGGGAATCTCTGCAAGTTATAAGCCTTTATGATGTACAGCATTCTCCAAGTCCAATTTTGGGTTTTCTAAATGTTTCATTGGTATAATTTCTGTCTATTGTGCTTAGATATTTCAATGCAGTGCATACCTTACTTAAGACTGCCTCATTTCCTGGCCTGCTGGTGCTCTTCATGATTACACTGGGCATGTCATTTCAGAGTCTCAAATGAAAAAAATTGTTAATATAATAATTAGGGATGTAAATTGCACCTGATTTGTGCCTGGCCTGCTCAGATATCAACCATGTTTTAGTTTTGGATTAATCAAGTCATAATTAAATCCATTTTTAATATTAGCAATAACAGAAACATTGGTAGTATTAATATAATAAATACCTCTATTGTCCCCGAAAGTAGTGTAAATATAATTATTCACCTCACAGCAGTGAAATGTTAATAAAACATAAAATGTAAATTCGCAGTGACATGTAAGACTTCACACGTAGTAACAAAAGTGAAGCTAGTTTCTCTAGCAAGACCCTGTCTTTCTGGAGTACACTAAGTTGGCAGACTGAAAATTAATGCAGAAGCTACTCTTAATAATGGGTTTTGATTTTTTGTTTTTAAATTAAATAGGAAAAGGAATAGCACAACTGCCATACTGGCCCCAGTATTATTTATTTTGAGATTTAATCCACTGCATTTTATACTGTCCCCGTATGTTCAGTTTTCAACGTGCCACACAATTTTCGTATTGACAATTCACAAGTGCAGATGTTGTTGCGGGCAGCAGGAGCTATTGGCAGTTGGGTCTTTTACCACCTCACAAGATACGTGAAGCAATTTGGAGTTATGCAGTACTAGTTGAATTGCTCTGTTAACATGATAAGCAGTGTTAACAAGTAAGATCGTTAACATAAATTCACATCTTCAGGTTCCTGAATGTGTCTGTTAACTGTCTGTCTCCAAAGACATTTTTTCACCCTATCTTTGGACTCTAATAGCAGGACAACAAAGTACTAGGCTGCATTTTGTTCAGGCTTTGGGCTATATATACGCTTTTTCATTCCTATGAAAATCCAACAAAATCTGGCCATATCATAAGCCTGTCAAAAAGTTTTAATATGCACATGTTCAGTAGATAATACTCTTTATGGATCTGTGGATAAAGTCTTTGGAAATTTTTCTAGGGTGTTTTGAAAATAAATCAATTAATGTTATGAAGCCCTGTGTCACTACAGTAACTGGTGCCACAGAAGAGCCCATGTGGCAATTGCTAATTCTGGCTGCACGGCATCCGCAGCCCACAGGCTGTGCTGTTAACGAGTCTTAGCGCCATGCACCAAACGGCAACGGCGAAACAGGGACCACTGGGAAAATGGCATGTGATAAGGTAATTAATGCCCGTGTCATAAATTTATATTGAAGTTGGCTGCAGCTGCAGTGTTGATGCTGTCCTGTCCAAGAGCACAAGTGGTGCTAATGGAAGGGCTACTATTGGTTGTGTGTCCACATGTCTGGTAGAGTTGCATGGGCAACCGAAAATGCACATCCGAACTTGCCAGTGTTGGGTTTGCAGTTTCCCAGGGCTTTCTTGGCCTCGCTCCGGGCTTTCCGCCTCCTCCTGGCACGGTGCTGGCCACCTGGGCGCCGAGGGAGACGGACGCGGATCTGCTCCTCAGCAAATCCCCACGTAGCGGCTCTGCGTGAGCAGAGAAGATGACACGCATTAGAGCCAGGATAATAATTACGACAGAGCTCTTTGAGTTCTTGCTGGTGAGTCATTTTCAAAGGAATGAGGTGGAAACCACAAAATTATTGCTAATGACTACTTCCATAGATGTTGCCTTTCTTTACTTGGATTTGCTTTAAGTAATTTGTAGTGGTAGACAATTTTCAAAAAACTGGGGGTTTTGGCACTGAATCTGGAACATATCTGTGTTCTGCCCAAGGATAACACCTTGCATTTGTGGTTTTATTTTTTTTCCTCCCCTTATTACCCATTTTCAGCTTTAAAACGTAGACCACACACATCTGTAAAATGTAACACCTCAATTTATTCATATGGGTGTTTCAAATACTGAATACTAAACCACCAGAACAGAAGATCAGAAGTAAGTAGTTTTCACAAGATGAGAAATAAGAAGACGAGAACTGATGAGTTACCTTTAAAATAATCTAATACAGGGATTCCCAGCCAGTGCTCACCCTATTAAGCTGCATCATATATGAACTCATCACTTCCATGAACAGGTCAATGAGCTAGTGGTTGAGACAACTGGACTAGGCCAAGGTAGTCTGACTATTTCCCCCCCTTGCTAATCTTGTTGATCAAAAAGATGTAATCCAGAGCTGCTGTATTAGGCTTTGTGATGACGTGGGGATGGACCAAAGCTGTGCTCAATAGTCTCTTAGTAGAGTCAATGGATTTATAGAATAAACAAAAAAAAATCCAACGCACTGAACTGCTCACCTCTCTTCCCACCACCACCAAGAAATCATGAAGCGCATCAAAATGCTGTATTATTTTTATGCAGCCTCTGATTTATCCCTTTATGTTTTCTTTTGTTATACACCACTTCATTCAGGAAATTGGGCAAAAAACAAAGGGACAGAGCTAAGGCTGAAAGCGCTTGACTTTGTGGTAACTGTTTTTGAGTTAATTATATATAGTTACATATACATTTTCCATAGTTGGTGGTTTATTTTATACTTACGGAAATTACAGTTACAGGAGTCTTTCGCCTCACAAGGATGCATGGGTTAATTTGCATTTGCAAGGGACTCTGAATCTGTAGTGTGCTGTGTAAACGGTAAATATTTTTAGTGGTTAAATCCCAAAGTCTTTGTGTCAAAACTCTCGGAGAATGAATGGAAGATTTTGGTACGGACTTGCAACTTTCCTGTGGTAAAAATTCTGGGGACAAAGAAAGAAGAACCAAGATATTCCTTGCAAAGAGCTTCAAAAACCATGCTGCAAACCGCAGTGGCAGAGAGGTCTGAGAGGATGAGCAGGAGGTAGAAATTTGGGGTCGGACTGAGTGAGATGTTGAGGGATGTTTCCTGTGAGCCATCCTGGCACTTCACAGGAGGCCTGCGCTGCAGCGAGGTTAAATCTCTGTGAATTTTTGCTGCTGACTTTGATGGGGATAAACAGCTTTAAGCCAAAAAAAATCTTATCTGGAACTCAGCTTAAAAGTCTGTGAGCCGGTGAGGAAAGCATGCTGCTCTCGGGAGAGCAGGGACGTTGCACGTCCATCACCTTGTACCTCTGGCGCCTCGTTTTAACTTCAGTGGCACTTTAGTGCTCTACAGTTGATGTCTCTCTGCCAATTTTTTCTCTTGACATTACTCTGCTCTTTTTTTGCAGTTGAAATGTATTAATTTTCCTTGTCCATTTATCAGTGCGTTTCTTTAATACCAAAGAGAAGGCCTATATCTCTTCTTCAGTATCAGCCTGGATAGTCCTCTCTGCTCAAGTGGGACGTATTTCTTCCGGAAAGCTCTGCCTGAATTCTGGGGTTGTGGTTGCAGAGTAGGTTTAAAAGTGTGATAATAAACCAGTTATCAAGGTCTGGACCTTGCTACTTTCAACTTGAGGTTTTTCTACTGTTCCTCAAGTCCCCCGAGTGGGTTTCCAGCGCAAACTGAGCAGAGGATGTTGCACGAACCAGTGCGTCATTGTCACTAGTTTCAGGAAATACTGTAGCTATAGAAAGTAATATTGACTATCGAATGACTGATACGTCATGTTTTTTGTCACGAGCAATCTCCGTTGCAAGGTGAGGTCTGAGGACTGAAAAATGTGAACGATGGGAATAGAGTGTAAAATGTAGATAGTATGGATGGAACAAGATCTACAGGAATATCATAGGATTTAGTGTTTTCCTGAAAGGAAGGCATGGGGAGGAGGGAGTGCAAAACAAAAATAGTTTTTAATTAGCCTTGGTAACTGGAGTTCTGAGTGTACACTCAGAATTACCATTGTGACTCGTTCTCCATCGTACATGACATCTAACAAGTAGTGACTGAGCCCTTAGTTGGCTCATAACAGTTTTTTTTTTTTTTTTCCCAGCAGAACATATTCCCAGTTTTGTTTTAGCAAGAAGTGGTTCAAGAGCCTGGCTCTCGATGTAAACAGCCTCACGAGTAGTCCCTGTGTGTGACCCTGTCCGTTTAGGGAGATGTTCTGGGAGGATATCAGTCAATTGATTATTTCGTTGTAGGATTCCAAGTTCTTTGACCAAAGATCCCTGTTGCTCTCGTGTCCAGCTATTTCTAGCGGTCACCAGGGACCCAGCGTCCACGTTTCTCTGAAGCCCAGGAAGCTGGGAGATGATGACTGTGGTGATACCAATGCAGCTCATTCACCTGATCAACTATGGCCTTTTTTTCTGGCAAAAGTTTGACATTTTGCAGTTCGTGAGTGCCTTGCCCACAGGCAGTCTCACTACACCCAGCCCATCCACAGAAACAAAAATTGGGCTTTCAGCTTTCTTCCATTTCCAAATATGCCAGGTTTTGGAGCCTCTGGCTTGAGAGTTTGGAGAGAAACGCTGAGAGAATAAAGTCATGACATCTGAGGTATTATATTAGGTTTCATCTAAGCCGGAAACTTTGTTCAGAGTAAAATATAATGTGACTATAAAGAGGAATAGGCAGCCCAGAATGACATTCTGGGGGAAGCTTTTCTACAGGAGAGAGATGTCGCTTTCTAATTTATCTTAACTCATTTTTACAGTAGATAAAGCAAATTTGGAAAATAGCACTCCTCCTCCAGAATAACATTCACACATAAAGTTATTCTAGAGAGATCTTCCAGAATAGTTCCATTTATTAATAAACTTTATTTTTTTTTAGAGCCTAGATCTGGTAGATACATATTATGAAGTTTATTATGAGTAGTATATTTTTATCCAGTACAGTTTCATTACCACAGAAACAAACGACACCAAATTAGTACTTAAACTCTGCTGAAATTAGTAGAGTTTTCTTAACAATAGGTGAAACCTATTCTTAGTTTCAGAAATATTTGTTCTTAGATTTCCAGGGAAAGACACTATATGAGGGAGAAAAATTTCTTCTCTATTTCTGTGAATTCCTATTAATATTTGGCTTACTTTCTTATTTGCTAGTGGAAGATTATGTTTGATTTCAATTAACATGAAAAGTCGTCATTTTGTAACATAGTCATCATTTTGGGATGTAGTTTTAACAGATAGGCATTGCTTTAGTCCATCAGTGAGAAGGGAGTGGATTTGGAAAAAGAGTTTTTTTTCTCATTTGCAGTGAAAATCCCAATGTGCCCATGTTCTACAAGAGTGCCATTTGGGTGAACTCGGCACAGGCAGAGGGCTTCCCATTGCTACTACCCTTCACAATTTCATTTTTTTAGGGCTATCTTTTTTTAGACCTTTCTGCAGATGAATTTCCTAAATTATGCAACCTTACCAGTCTGATGGCTCTGTGATCCAGCCTGAAACGTAAGTGTGCTGAGCCTCCGCTGTGTTTGCTGGCAGCAGTGCTGGTTGGGGCTCAGCAGGAGATCCTTGGTAGTAGTCCTCAGACTACAGTTAACTCTTGTAACTGAGGAAAGTCAACACAAGTGAACTTCACCATATGAAAGTATTTTTTAAAAAATAGTGTATTCCATTCAAACATCATCCTCTACATTGTTTTTAATTCAAATGAGGTTTGAATCCAAGTGTTTTTTGGTTTTTTTTTTTTTTTGCGGAGGTGGTATTTGGGTTTTTAACCGTTTAAATTTTTCCGGTTAAAAAAAAAAAATTCATTTTGAGACAAACTACAGCTAAGTTAGTTCTGTCACTTTACTTCACTCAAGTAACTGGACGTATGTAGAGAGTTATGGAAACTCAGCTCCCCAGTACGAGAGAAACTTGGACATGCTGGAGCGGGTGCAGCAAAGGGCCGTGGAGATGGCTAAGGGACTGGAGCATCTCTCATATGAGGACACCCGGAAAGAGCTGGGACTACCCAGCCTGGTGATGGGAAGGCTCCAGGGGATCTTACCAATGTTCAGAAATATCTGCTCTGTGGAGGCGTAAGGAGGCCAGGACCAGGCTCTTCTCAGTGGTGCCCGGTGACAGGACAAGAGGCAATGGGAACAGACTGAAATGCGGGAAATCCCATCTGAACACAAGAAAACACTTTTTTTTGCTGTCAGAGTGGTTGAGCACTGGAATAACAATTTCTTCTAAAGATTTCAGAAGGTAGCTTTACTGTTTCCTAAAGAACCAACATCTGGGGAAGAAAGTGTTTTTCCAAAGAAAACATTTTTTTTTTAAAATGCTTTTTTTTTTTTCCTAAGAAGAGATAGGATAATGTGATTTGGAGCTATTTCGTAGCTGATTAGCTTACTGATGATTTACTAAACCTACAAATATTATTGCTTGTCTACTCCTTTTGTCTACTTTTAATGACTAAAGTACAAACAAATATTCTACTTACATTATAATCACTTTTGACTTTCCTCACAAAGCTGATCAATGAAGGGAAGAGGTGTTTGGAAGGAGACCTTGCTCCTAAGGTGTCTGTTCCACGGAAGCTAGCTATTCCATAAAGCAGAAACAAAAATATTTGTGAAGTGTCCAAGCTTCTAGATGACCTCAGTATGCCAATGAGCGTCTTCGGTGACAACGTGCATGTGTTGTCATTGTGCAGGACCAGCCCGTGTGTTTGTCAGTAAAACGAACTTCTGATTAATAGATTTTGTTGTTTTTTTAATAGATTTTTGAATGGAAACAACACAGTATATATGTGAAAGACTAGTTTTTTTTTTTTTCTTCGGGTTTTATTTTCTTTTTCAAATTAGAGGAAAGAACAGAATTTGTGAGTAGTCATAAATATAATTATATGGATACCAGAATTACTGGTTTAAATATAATTCAATTGTAATGTTTGAAGACAAATGTTATTTTCTAAGTAAAGGAAAAAGCTTTGAGCAATGAGATAACATAACTTTTCATAAATGGCGTATTTGAAAAGGCTAACTCTGAATGTTTTCGGGAACTTTTAATGTCCTTATTCTTCTTGTATTACAATTTCAATTACTATTTTAGTTCTACTTTACATTTTCAATTCAAATATGTAAAGTAAAATTTCTTAATCAGCCCTCTACTGCATCAGAAAAACATACCACGTAATTTCTTCCATAAAGGTGTGAGATTCACCTTAAAACTATATGGAATTTTAACCATTCTGCTTGTTTTGGAAGTGTGCTTCAGAAACTCTGTCTTTTGATTTTAAAATATCTTTTAATCCCTGATGTAAATAAAGCATGACTGTATTTTTGGTTTTACTATCATCCTTCACCTTAGGTAGTGCTTTTTCCCTTGTTTGCTTCTAGATGTGTTTATAGGTAATAATACTAACCAGTCTGCTAGGATAAAAGATAAGTCCCTAACACGATAGGTTATCTATTCTCTTCTTAATAGCCCTTCTCTGAATCTTTTTCATCTTGAATTCATCTTTTCTGAACAAGTTGACTAGAATTATATACAGTATTCCATATGAGGCCCTTGTCGCATCTGGTACAATGAAATTAATACTTGCCTACATCTGCTAGAAATAACCTGCCTGATGCATCCTAGGATCACTTTGTGTTCTTACAGTAATATCATATTGGTAACTGATATTTATCCTGGAACCGAATAATATAACTGTCTCCTGCATTATTTCTAACTGATGCCTTTCAGGTTATAGCCTTTTTGTTATGATTATCAAACTGAGAGGCTCATTTTACCTATTCTTAGCTGACCAGATGTGGATCCTCAAATGTAACAGAGGTGTCAGCACTAGCCATGAAGAACTGCTGTCCGGAGGCTTCCCTAGCCACCTCCTGGACGGGATGCCTGACTTCTGCATGGCTCTGCTAGATGAGATGATTCATTTGGTAAGGCTGTGTGGTTGCTGCTTCTTTTTTTTTTTTTTTTTTTTTTTTTGAGGAGCAAGATCAGATCCAACACTAATCTGTGATGAACACCATGGGTTACATTCCATTAATCTTTTTAGAAAAAATTTACTCTTTTGTTGGTTAAATATCATGTTTTTTCAAGGTAGCTAATACTTTCTATGTGCAATTATATCAAATGCTTAAAGTCCAATTGCATCTAGATTGCTTAAATGGTAAGGTTTCCTATCAGAAGAAAACATTAGATCTATCTAACATGATTTTTCTTTCCTAAGCACATAGACATAAATGGGAGAATGGCTTAGTTGTTCTTTCCTTTCTTTCCTTCAACATTTATTCCTAAGCTTTGTATATTAAACTCTAGCTAGTGGTTCAGTGGCTGTGAAGGTTGCTCTCTCCTCATTTTCTTAAAAGATGAGTGTAATTGTTGTGCTTCAGTAACATGTCTGCGCTCCTGGACTGGTGGACTGATGACTTACTATGCCAGCTCTTTAAGTATTCGGGGCTGGAGATCATCCCCAGATTGAGCACATTAAAGACTTTAAGTACCGTTTCTATCTCAGATGTGATCATTTAAATCTCTATGAATTCATTCTCATTAGCAGTTCTGTCTAGATTTCTGGTATTTGACTAATACTTACTTTCATCTGTGCAGAGGTAGGGCAAAGCTTGCAAATTCCACCCGTCATCTTGCTGTTGTTTCAAACCTATTTTTGTCACATAAATAATACCATGTGAACGGAGGCTTAAGATTCAGAAGGCTTTTCATTGAATCTAACAGATACTGAGTTACAGAACTTCTTCTAGGAGGCACTTGGACCGTGAATCATGCTGATATCTAAGGCAGGGATGACGCAGGGTGTTATGGAAGGTTTTAGCATCTTGTGGCAATAGTCGATGGGAGCGTCTACAGGCACTTCCCAAGTGTCACAGGAAATGAAACCACAACGTCTTTCAATATTTCAGGAAGTTTTATCATTTTTTTTCAGTATCTACAGATCAGATATGTACGACTATCTTCTGAACAATCTAAATCAAGAAGAAAATCTTCTAAAGAAACACCGAAAGAACAGCTGGAATATGAAACTTGGGCTTAGACCCTCAGTACCTGTAAAAACACAGCAACTGGGTGGTGGTGGTGATCTGCAGAGAATGTGTTTAGAGAGATGGGACAACTGTCACAGTTCCAGCAGCAACTTTGCTGCTTGAATAATGGAAGAATGGTAAAGAAAATGCATCTGCTTTGAGATTTTTTTTCTATATTCTTTCTTCCTAGAATTTCATAGAACAGGAATAACTTAGTTACTTGTTTTCATTGAAGTTGAGTATGCTCGTTCTTCACTTGGAAAAACAGGGAACTTCTTGCTAAGTGATGTTCTTCAGGAAATAATATGAGCGTGCAGCTGCTGTGTGACTAAGTGACTTAAAAACCTGATGGCTAACTCATTGGAGGTGATGTGTTTGCACTCAGGGCCAAGTATCGTAAAACTAGTTGCTTAGCTCTTCTTTTAGACTGTGTGTGAGATAAACCACCGGATAGTTTTGAATAGGTCAGTGAGAGTTTTCATATAGTTAAACCCAGCTGAAGTCAGGCTATGACAAGCAGAATTGTTTTGTTTCATATTCCTCTTTCATACAGTCTCCAATCTCATAGTTTTTAGATGAAAAATGATTTTAAGCTCTCTGAGGCCAAGGAGAAAGTTCACGACGTTTTATGGAGCTTGCTTATAAAATGCTAAGATAGATGACATTTTCTTGGCTCATACATCATGTGCAGGGATTCTTTTAGAGAGTTTATAAGATTTAATACTGTATTCACCCCAATGGTATTATTTAACATATTGAATATTACTTGAAGGCTCTATATCGATAGAGAATATATCATATTGTTGTCATTATAAATATTATATTTATTATAGATCCCAGATGCATAGAAGTCATTAGAAATCCGTGGTTCTGGGATCTATGCACTGACGTACATTGCTTGTCCCTATAATCTAATTAAAAGATGATCTGAAAATACATGAGAATAAGACTAGAAAAGGGATGAAGAAGAAAATAATGAAAGGAATACATGGTGGTTGGATTAGTTATTTGCACAATTAGCTACTTGAATTAGCTACTTGACAAGAGATATAGAAGAAAGAATAAAGGGCTATCTCTGACGAGGACAGTTTTTATTGAAGCTGCTACTGTAAGTGCATTATGATTCAAATATAAAGAGCTTCAGGTTTCAGTTAAATGGATTTTGATTCTACTTATTTTTCTAATGTAAGATTTGTTTCATTTCCACATTAAGGCCCTTTTTATTAAGCCATGAAGTGAATGATAGAAAATTCAACCTTTGTTTCAAATGTACCACACAGTTTTCTGGGAACAGCCTTAGACATTGCCTACCTAACTTTTTAAAAAAAACATATCTGTACTTAATGTAGAGATTAAATATAAAATCTCAGGTTTGACTTAAATACTGTGACCTAGAGACATAGGTACATTATTTCTAGATATAGGATAAGGCCTGCTTTCCCATCAATCAACTCATAATTTTACCACTATTTCTCTGACATGGTCATCAGGGGTTTGATTACATCAATCTATCTCTGTTTAGCTAGGTTGAGTTGCCATATCAGCTGGAGAAAACAAAGAGAATAGCTGAGTGAAATCTGCCAAAAATCTGTTAGAATTTGGTCAAAATTAAATTGGTTGGTTTAGGATGAATATGAGGGAAAAAATTCCTACTAAAATTATTTTTTGTAGAAAATTCGTTTCAACTTCTTTTTTCAGCGAACCATATTCTATATTAAACTGAGGTTAGAAGTCTTCATTCGTCAAGTCAGGAAGAGGAAAGATGACACCAGATATATGTAACCAGTCAAAATTAGAGAAACAACTGAAATCGCAGATGGGGTATGTGCGAAACTCTTTCATAGATTAACTGAACAAAAATTTTCTAATAATAAACATTACATAAACAATCACACACTTTATTTTGCCTTACAAAAAGCGTGAGAGTTGTTAGAAGAATAATCTTTACAGAGTGTTCTATTGATAGTTTTAAAGGTTTCTGGGAAAAAAAAGATCAGTGAGTTTAAGACATCTGTGGCTTTATGCTGACAGCAAAGGGAGAGTGGACAGTGTGCGCTCATGTAGAGTGGGAAATCACCTAGAACTGGCCTAAATCAGGCAACACATGCTTTAAGATACTACAGTAGATGCTCAGTCAAATGCATATCTAAAACGCTAAGTGCTCCTTGGAGAACAGTGGCACAACTTAGGTGATCGAGTTATGGCGCAAACAGGCTGATGCCTTCAAATCAAGGTGTCTGCATAATCCTAATATTACTGACATATCAAGTCATTAGTCTGGAGTTTTTTAGCTAGTTGATTTCAAGGATCACCTCCTCCAAGCTCAAGAATGGTCCAGCCCGACGTGCGGGAAGTTGATCAAGAGTGACAGGAGGCCAGCATGGGGAACAAGGAGCTCCTGACTAAACTCAAACACAAAAAGGAAGCATGGAAGAGGTGGAAGCAGGGGCAGGTGACCCAGGAGGAAGCTAGAGACGCTGTCTGAGCATGCAAGTATGGGGTTCGGAAAGCCAAAGCCCATCTGGAGCTGAATCTAGTGAGGAACCTCAAACGCCGACAAAAAAGGCTTCTACAGGTGCATCATCAGCAAAAGGAAGAGTAGGGAAGATATGGGTCTGCTGGTGAATGGGACAGGGGACCTTGCAACAAAGGGCATGGAAAATGACTTTTCACCTCAGTTCTTCCATGTGAGACTTGCTCTTGGGAATCTCAGGCCCCTGAGACCAGAGCCCTGGGGAGAGGTGCCTGAGGACTGGAAAAGAGCAAATTTCACCCCTGTCCTTGAGAAGAGCAAGAAGGAGGATCCAGGGAATGACAGCCTGATCAGTCTCACGTCGGTACTTTTTCCAAATAAACAAAAAACAACTGCAGAAGGAAAGACACCCATTGTATAAAACCTGCATTTTTCCAGTCACCTAGAATTATTCACACCACAAATTAAGGTAATTGGGGGATGTCCAATTTTTGTGTAATGCAACTGAAATATCAAAATAGAGGAATTTATCTGGAACATGCTTTTGCTCATCATAAATGAATTTTCCTTAGGAAAAGGAAATAGCAAATATAGTTGAAGACAACAGGAAGATTTCTGGGAGGTCATTACAGTGACAGATAAGAAGTTTATCATGAGAACACTGCTGGAAATTAAAGATGCCTACAGAAGCAATTCAAGTGACTTCTCATAAGAATTGCAAGAAAATCTATTAAAGGAAAATAGAAAAATGGAAGCACTATTCGGACAGGTTGATGTAAGGATTCTGTAACAAAGTTAAAAATTTAAATTAAGCTTGTCAGTGTTACATAATAGAATAGCTTCTCATTTTCGTGGAGGGCTGATCTGTTCTTTCAAATTTCAGTACATGTGAGCCGACTTTGTGGGTGAGCAGTTTGAAATAGTGCCTCTATTTTGAAAAATCATCTACAAAGCGTACCAAAATGCCACCTTCAATCGAACTTTGACCACAGTGAGATTTAGTTGTGCTTTTGCGCCTTATTTCCTGTAAATGTCCCTTGATTACATGTTCTGCTCTTACAGGCCATCGTGTACGTGGCAATCCATACCTGTGAAATGTGAGTGTCCGCTGGACACCAAATGCTGCCAAATTAGCATTTTGGCACTTTACGCATGCTATCTATGCGCTTATTTGTGCCATGTCTCAATAAGCATGGAAATGCAAGAAAACAGATCAGTCTGACAGCTGCTGCTATTCTTGAAAACAACAGTGCACAGAGGGAATTTGTACGGTTTAAGGAGTAAATATATATACATCTTTCACAGCACATTTTGAATACTATTAAAGGCTATAGAGTAACTTCCAATAATTTTCAGTACTCTGTGGAAAAAGTAGAGGATTTCCTGGGACTCTGCAAGCAATATTGTGCTTCCTGCTGCAAAACTGGTCAGAATGTTGTAGTGAATTATTCTCCGTTTCAGAAAGCTTGGGCTGGGAAAAGCAGGTATTGGGACTAGTGAAGTGAACTGAGAACAAAAAAGGACGCCACGGGGAGGCTTTGTAAACGTTTTTTGAAACTATGAACAGGCCATCACAGAGTTAAGTATTAAACAGGCATACGTAAACCAGCTATATATTACAAATGTAGGGCTTTTCATTCCAGTACAGTTAATGAAAAAACGTCCTGTGAAGAGAAAATAAAATCCTTGTAGAATCTTCCTTATAAGGCTGAAATGTTTGGGGAAGAACTGCACCGAGGCCATGTCCTAGCTTTCAGGAAGTACATTTGGGGCTATTTTCTGGATTCTTGATTTAAACTAACTGTTCTTGGTAGTAACATAAAGGAAAATGCTATATCAAATTTGGCAGTAGATATTGGAATGGCCAATGAGGCAGTTCAGAGAGCTGCAAGACAATCTGTTCAGCTGTCTTTGGCTACTGCTGTTCTGGCTTCTGGTAAGTCCACCATTTCACCCAAAGCATCTGGATTTAGTAAAGCAAGAGCAGCATGAACATACAACCATTGCTGACCAAACAACAGCAGCAAAGCCTATTGTGACTGCATATCTTCCTGAACCCTCAATAAATCACAGGTCTGAGCCTCTTGATTATTCAGAATCCAAAGAAACCATCTGGCCGGCATTCACACTTTTGGCTAATAAGTACCTTGGAAACTCTCCCACTATTGTGTCATGTGGATGAATATGCAATGCAGGAGGATTCTATTCTCATGTCCTGTAGTCTCACTCTACCAACTCCGTCCTGCTTAAATTTCAAGTCAGTTCAGCAGCTTATCGCTGTCAACTTTCACATACCCATCCTTGGTGTCCAGCATCACCACCTCTGCTGACAAAAGAATGATTTTGGGTGGCTGCCTCGAGTTTTTGATTTCCCACTTCGCAAAGTATCCACCCTCGCTGCAAATCGCCCGATGTCCTCAGAGGTCCCGTCGAACACAACGCTGTTTCTGCAGCGATGTCCTGAGTGGGCGTCCTTCCTCGCTCCGTTTCCCTCACAGGACTTCTCCTCTGCTCCTTGAAACTCTTCACTCTTGCAGCTGGCTGCTGCAGTGAGGTTCTCCTTTTGTAGGCCACCTTTTCAGGATTTGAAATTGGAAAAAAAATTATCTTCTTGTAGGCATGCATTCAGATATGAAAACAAATGCTTGCTTCCTTCCATCTATTTTCCCCACCCCAGGCTTTACTTCAGGCGGTTGCAATGAAACAAGCACTCTAAGCAGATGTCTTCAGACCATTGCAGTGCTTTCTTTGGCAGCCGAGCAGCCTTTGCTGTAACAACACAATCAATTTTCTTATGCACAGTGACAGGAATACGCTTAAATGCATGCTCAGACGTGGGCACATGAGCAGGTCTATCCCTGTGTTCTTAAGCACACACGTATGTGCTTAACTCTAAGGGCATGTTTTTAAACCCTGGTTAAGTGTGTGCTTTATGCTTAAACATTGTGTTGAATCAAGACGGGAACACACATCTGGTTAAAATTAAAGATGTATTTAATGCTCTTTTGGAGTCAAAATCTAAATTGCTATTTTTAGGCTCTGCCTCCGGAACTGTACCCTCTTTCCTTCCTATGACTTCAACATTATAAAAACCTCTTTTGTCAAAATGTATTTTTCTTTATCTCCTTGTGGATTGCAGGCATACTCAATTTGATAGCGGTAGCTTCAGATGTGAGATAAAGGAGAAACACCTCAAGTCTTTACAAAGTTCAGGCTGTTTTCACTAGGTAGTTAGACAGCTAGCTCACACACCTGGACAGATGTGTAGCAAGCAGCTCGCTGCATTGCATTCTAGCCATGCATCCTGTAAAAACTTATACTGTTTATGACTGAACAAAGAAAACCTTTTTTCTCATGCCCTGCCCTGCATATAGCCTTCCCTGAACTATTCACTCTGATGAGTAATCATTTTTGGAAAATAAAGAGTATGTGGCTGTTATTATAGCCTATTTGATGAAAAGCATAGTTTATGTGATCTTTACTTTTTGCAGCTACGCTGTGGAAACGACTGGCTCACAGAAAGAGTCGCAGTAGCTAGACCTTAGCTGTTTTATCAGAAAATATGTTTTTTTGGCTACCTCTGTACCAAGGCAGAAATGTACCTGTAATTCCCTAAATCAAATGCTGGGGTGTTTTGCTGCTATTCTAGGCAAACTGAACTCTTCTTTCAACTCCTATGTTTTTCATATATTTGAAAAATTCGGTATTATGTTTCTCAGCTATTCAAAAAATCCAATATTCTGTGCAATACGACAGCTCACTCAGCTCACTCGACAGCTCAGTACCGTAAAGAGAAGTCAATGATTTTTGCAGGTTAATGCAGAAACAGAGGTTTATGATTTTGAAATCATAGTAGCTTCCTACTATCCTAGCGTACATACTTTCAGGAAATAGTCATAAAGCATTCAGAGGCATCATGGCTCAGCACAAAATTTTAGAGAACAGCTTCAGTTTGATATTAATGGTTTACAATTTTAGAAATTAGGTGTTCTTTTCACACATTGGTTGCAAATTACTCTTGGCAGATAGTTTGCTAACTTTTACATTCTTTGACTGTGATAATTTCTGAAGAAGAAAGTTTCCAGATGCCAGCACAGGTTTTCTTACGGAAGAATAAACTGGATCTTCCTCAGCATCTAAAGCAGCATGATGCATGTCAATATTGTAATTCCGTGATGCCCATCATTGAATCACATTTTCCTTTGGACCGTCCAAGCTGGCCATTCCTAGGAGACCTCTCTGAGCGCCCACCAAGCAGAGACGACAGGAGAGCGACACCATGGTAATTTGGATATAGATCACCTTAAAGTGACACAAAACCACACCAGTCTCGGTTTTCCTGACTAGCTCCCACCTCATTTCCGAAGGCAGTTTAAGGGTTTACAGCTCTAGCGACATGCATGATTTAGGCCCAAGGCATCTGGGACCTGTTTTCCTGCGCGATCTAGCACAACGTGAGAGATGAGCTAGCACATCTGAACTGACGTTTTCTAGACTGATAGGTTTATAGATGGGGACAGGGAATTCTCAGCTGAGCGCCCTTCATGCTGGAGTTTCAGTCTCCATTTTTTCCTGTTGACCTTCTTTGAGTGTTTAAAAATCTTTAAATCTCCTTTGAAGCTTTTTTTTGGAGAGGCAAGAGAGACCGTAAAGTCTTGAAAGATGTTTTTTAGCAGTATATTTATAATACTTTTTGCATCAGTTTTAGATTTAAAATTTTACACTTTATGCCATTGAAGAAGTGGTATAAGTCGTAGCATTCCTTTCAATTTCTCAGTCACCTTGTACAACATCTCGACCAAACATTTAATGCCTCTGAGCCATGCTTTCTATTAAATAATATTTTCCTACAAATATAAAAAGAAAATAAACCTATTCATGACTGTGCAATGCTAAAATATCACAAATCAGAGGACTAACACAATTTCCCAGTGGTGTTGTAGGCATGATTTCCCAGAACTGCCAGGGCAAAGAGAGAGATTTTGGTAGCGCTCTCTACAGATTAAAAGTCCGGAATGTGCAGGACAATGAGGACTGAACAATGGTTGTTAATGTTACCAGAACAGTTATTTGCAAGGTGGTAGCAAGGTTTAAAAGGACAGCCCTAAACATCATGCTTTACAGTAACATCAATAATCGTGGCATGGAAAACTGTAACAAAGAGGGAAAAATGAGTCTCTCAGAATGTAACCCACATGCCAAAGGCCATGCAAGAGTTGCAGGTGTCATATATTCAGCATATGAGACCATACAAGATTATTTTCTCTGGGAGATATGCTGAAATACAGAGCCATTTTATTGACATAAAGTTCTCTTCCGCTCAGTTTAGAAGTTCAGTGATTTGCTGTTTGCTTGAAGCTTCTGAAAACTCAGAGTAATCATATCTATACAAAATGGTGTAGAGGAAAGGAAGATTCTGACCTTTATTTAGTGGTTTTCCAAAGAAGTTTTTGCTTTGCTTTTTTTTGTTGCTTTTTGTTGCCTCTCAAACTACCTAACTGATCAACATACTAAGTTAAACTCTGAACAACCATTCAACCCGTTCATATCTTGAACAGCCCTACTTCTATTTCAGAATGGTACTAATGCTTTTGTACCCAAAAGTATGCTTATTTTTCAAGCTATATCAAATGATCTAATAATAGGCAATGCTGATCCAGTATGCTCTCCTTTTATTCACCAAAGAGTGTTCTAAAGTCCTTTTTAACCCCTTAAAACTCAAGAGAGACAAACAGCAGAAACTTCAAAAGAAGTCAAGCAACTGCAATTGATCCCACCGTGGAGCCCAAGGCACGTTCAGGAGAGATAACGATTTTAGGCCTATGCTTGTCCTCGGTCAAACATGGTGGCAGCCCACGGCAACTTTTTGAAGGACCCTGAGCACCCACTCCTCTAGCCGTGAGCACAAGGTTCAAAGTCTTGAGCACGATGAACCCTGAATGTCCAGTCACACATGCTTCATGACAAAACATTGGTTTATCTGGGGTGAGTGTTTCTTAAACCCCAGGAGAAGTACAAAATACACAAGAGACATGCATGACAATGGCTGGATTTTGTCACAACGTGGGGAAATTAAAGGCTGTAGGATTTACTTTAGTTTCCTGAAAGGAGGCTCAGCTTTCAAAAGGTGATTTATCTTTATGTTGCAATAAAAAAACTGGCTAGAGAGGTCTAGCTGAAGTTGCAATTAAGTACTACAGATAGAAATTTAAAGTTACTCCTCAATTCTACCTACACATGGGAGTCCAGCAGTTCTGCTCTTTCAGATTATTTACTTTGCTGCAGAATACACCCCAGCCAAGTGTTATTCGTGCCAATATTTCTTTTTCTTTTGGATAATCCATTGTGTGGGATGAAATCTCTATTTCTGCGTATGTTTTAAGGATTAGAAATTCAGTCAGCACCAGGTTTTAAAAGTAGCTCTTCTGAAAAAAAGAGATACCACACAAACTGAGCTCTAAGTCTAGCCGTGGTGGGGCAGGAGCTGTGTGAGCAGAGAATAGCACAATCCCAGCAAATCAGAGTGCCAGATTACTTGGTAAAGCCTGACAATGACTGAAATAAGGAACCAAAACACACTGAGAGCAGTCAATCTCCATTGCAACCTTCAGGCGGTTGGATGTAGCATCCCGCACTTCTGCCCCAGGGTGGGACGTCCTGGGCCGACTTCTCTGTATGGGATCTCTGCATGGAGGCTCTCTGCTTCCCAGTTTTTTCATCACAACTTATCCACCTGTATTTGGCACCCGGAAAGGATTTTCATATATGGGACCTCTGACCTATGGGTCGATTAAAATGTAAAGCAACTTCTTCAAAACAAAACCGTGCTTACTCACTAAAATTTGTAGAGAAGGGGTATGAAAGTTCAGATGCCTGGCTCTTGCCCCTTTTTGGGCAAATTTTGATAACTTCTGCTCAGCCCCATTGTCTTCTCTCTGCGCAGAGAAGAAATGTGTGCCTCTGCAGGATGCTCGCTCTAGCTTTCCCTGAGAGAGGCCCTTCTGCTGCTGCTGCTCTGTCCTCAGCCTGGTCACGTAAAGATTTTGGTGTTCCCTTTATCCTAGGCTTAGACCTTGGACGTAGCAACATTGCTAGTGTAGCGGGGGGTGCAAAATAAGTCTCCCTTAAAGAAGTACCTTCTCTTCTACTTCCTCAGTGAGGCTTCATTCAGCTACTTCTGTATCTTGCTTTGCTTCATGCAAAAAAAAAAAAAAAAAAACCGTTTTCTTCCTAAGATCCTCTTTGATTTGTGTATGTGAAGTTAGGCAAAATAAAAACTGAAATGCCCATATGATTTTTAAAAAATATTTATTCACATACATGTGAGATGTATGTATATATGTGTATATACATTCATTCAGTGTTCACATAAGACATCTCTTAATTAATTGAAAATTTATTTGAATTCTAGGCAAATTTGTCTTCCTCTCAATTTTTGCCTGTTTAAAATTACTGAAGATACGTTGTGCCAAAATGCTCAGGTACCTTAACAGCTCAGCTTTCATTGGCTTACTTTTGAATTTATGCTCCTAAATCACTTTCTTGCTTTTACAAAACTCATCCACCCAAAATAAATAATCTTGAACAAAAACACATTTTCAAAAAAAGCCTTTTTTAAGCTATTTCCAAGTAACTCTAATGCTCTGCATTATATAAAGTGTAATAATTGAATCTCTTATTTAAAAGAAAATATTCTTGTGTGCTATCATCTAGTCATTCAATTACTCAGTGGAATTTCAAACAATCAAACCTAAAAAATGAAGGCATGAATAGAATGATACTGCGAATGCACCAACTTCTCTATCTGGCCTTCATTATAATAGTCAAGAATAAAATTTACATTAATAGAGAATGATTTTGTTTTGTTTTGTTTTTTAATGTTCCAAGATGCCTATTCCATCTCTGCAGTGTAATCTTGGAAACAAGAGTAATTGCGAACATCAGTATACCGCCAGGGTGAATACAGTGTATCATACAAAAATGTTCACTTTGTGCCTTTTATATTGTTGCAAAAGGAAACACTGAAATAATTGTCCACGTAATTGTTTCATTTACTGTTACTAAATTCCAAGAATATTAACAACAGAAAGGAAGGGCTGACACTTTGTCTTCTCCTGACCTCTTCCTGTGTACGTGTTCACAGATGACGAATATTGACCAAAATCTTTATTAATCAAAACTGATTGCGTTTATCTAATGTCTCAACAAGCTCCAGGGACTGTAGGGTGTTTCTACCTGAAATTATTACATGGAAGGAAAGGAAAGATCTTGCCTTCATGGCAAATTTGGAAAATTTGTACGCTTGAACCTTTAGCATTCCAGCACTGGGAGAAAAATGAGAAGACCCGTAATATTTGGCATTTTTTTAAATTATGATGTTTAAGTCTATATCATTTGGCAGAATAGGGAGGAAGAAAGTCCAGGCTTAAAATGCTTATAGCAACATGATTCCAAAGCGAAATTATTTTTAGTATTTTGCACAGCAAAAATGTAGTCAGTGTGTACGGCTAGCACTCGCGCGCACCTCCGTAATGCAACGGGACTATTCTGCGAATTGTTAGCGTATGGAGTGTGGGACTCTGCTCCCTGGTGCATGATTCTTCTAAAGAAAGGGAAATCCAACATCCAGAATGGGGTGGTGTTCCCATGGAGACTGGGCAGGTTTTGGGAAATAGTGTGGGAGACCCGTGCTTGAGAGAGAGAGACGGCACAGATATTCATGGGTCTTACATTTGCATCCGTAGAGGGCTGAATATATGGGAGTATAAGAAGAATCATTTGGAAAACGGGCAGTCAGAAAGGAAGGGAAATTTTCTTTCAGAATAAACGTGCTGTATCATGCTTGGTGCTCCTTCCTTGTCCTTTCCTAACGTTCACTGCGAAACAGCAGGGATATCTCAAAAACAGAGGTGGTGTCTGCCCACAGATGAACCAGGAAGAACCCCATCCCCTCATTTTCGGTCCAAAAAGAAAGTACTAGGAAACATCTACCTCCCAGCCCACCTGGGGAAAACACAGAAAGCCAGCCTGTGTTTGCATCTCCTCTATCAGCTGGAGAGGAAGGCTGCTGGGCTGAGCAGAGAGTGAGTTGATGGCCAGCCAGGTGGTGGGACCAAGGTGTCAGGAGGAAGGGAGGACGCTATGCAGGTATGGCTATAAGGGAAAAAGCGTGCTGGGAGGAAACCCCAGGGAAGTTTTGAAAGGGCAGTGAAGTCGAGTCCGCAACGCACAGTTCTGTAGCGGTCGCAGAAGGAAGAGACGTGAAACACTTCAGAAAAGTGCTGAGAGGCAGTGCTGCACATACATAAAAAGATAGCCTGAGTGGAGGCTCTGCTGAAATAGGCTTCACATCAGGCTCAACCAGATCTCCACTGGCCTTCACAGAGCCTTGCAGCCCACAGCAGCATACCTTCTTTTGCTTTTGTAGGTAGCTTAAGGTGCATGGAGGGAAGCCCATCAGGTGCTTCATCTTCCAGGTCTTTTGGCAGCTGGAGCACCACTCTTCACAAAGACCCGACACATTCGTGCCAACAGAGTTGCCTCACTTTCCTCTAATGACTCAGTCCTGTAGACCCTTTAGAATTGCATAGCATTAAGTATAGGTGCTTCTGGGAGGAGGCCGGCTGAAGAAGACTTTGAGTTATAGCGTGCAACATGTTGAGCACACTATTTTTCATAAATATGTCATGAGAAGGAATTCAGGAGCTGGAAATGAGCTATAAGTGCAATTGCAATGTGTTGCTTTCTTCCTGAGTTTTGCTGGAATACTGTATCTAAACCAACCTTCTCCTTTCTTTCAGAGGGCTTTGTTTGCGTGTTTGTTTTTCTGGATTTTTAGTAGTGCCAGTGAAGAAGGATTAAAGATGAAAATAGCAGCCTTTGTTCTCTACAGTTTTTCTCTAGTTATTAATGGAGATGTGCAGGAATGAAGGATGCCTGTGGCAGATAGGAAGGGGCAGTAAGGGAATGATTGATGCATGAACCCTTAATACAAGGGGCATGGAAACTGTTGAGAGGGGACAACTCATCTCAGGATCATGTTATGCTTCCGGCAAAGCAGCTCGAATAATCTTCCTGATTGACATCATTCCAGAAATTATTGTTTATCTTATCTACAACAGCGTGCTGTAATCTCAGTCCCGATCATCACACTGATTTTGTGATCCCCAAATAGTGAAAACATAAGCTGCTTTAACCAAGTGACAGTGTGAGTTGCTCCCATTCGAAGCTGGCCCTGTGACGGGTTTCCAGCTTCTTGTGTGGGCACAGACGTTCAGTCTGCATCTCCTTTGCCAGGAAACAGTCAGTCTAGTACCTTCTGCTTTATATTTGCAAAGCATTTTTTCATCCTCTCTTCAACCTGCTTCTGAAGTTTCGAGTTGTAGCACCTAACAATGCACAGCTTATCTGAAGAAGTGACTTGCTCAAGAAGAGCAGGTCAATCACAGATTACCTTTTAAAAGTTATTTATTAACTTGGTGTCATTCAACAAGTGATCAGGACCAATGAATAAGAACAAGTCCTTCACGGGAGTCGATTCATAAACCTTTACATTTCCATTGAGAGAGCAGAGTCATAACAGGATTAGTGGATCAGCTCCTGCTGAACTGAGGGATCCAAGTTCCTCCGCTCTGTTGTTATTTTTATTCACAAGTTGTAAGGACAGCTGGTTTATATTCCACTGTGCAGTTATTGCACGGCCCTAGGAGCAGCTTAACTGTCATCTTCATGATTTTGGAAAGGAAATAGTAATACAAAGAGCAGAAAACCCATAGCAGTGTGAGTTTTCTAGCATCAAAACCTCTGTTGGACTTGGATCTCGATAAAGTGCTTCTTATCATTGCAGAGGAGATTTACTCAGATATCTAAATTTAGTCTGTCTGCACTGTAGATGTTTACAAATGAGCTACATGTCTATGCTCACCCGAGCATAGACACCTACGTTTGACCAGCTGACTCTAAAAGGGATCTTAAACATCTAGCTCACAGCCCGATGACAGGGTTGGGCAGGTTTGATGGTCTCAGCATAGGCTGATGTGGAAGTGGCTGAGAAGTGACTTTGTAGCTGCACGACCTTAAGATGAGCGCAAGCAAGTTTTGTCAGGTTAAAAATAAGACGTTAAAAAAATGCGTGTCCTTATCTCTGTTCCTAATAACTTCCCAGCTGTGACTCCAAATGAAACAACTCTAAAATTCCATGATCTAATTTAATTTTCTTCACTCCTAACATCTGTTTACTTTTTGCACCTTGCTCACAACCAAATGCTAAGTGCCTTTCAACCCCACTGTCCAATGTGAGGACGTGCAAGGGAGAAATGTCCTCAGGCTATGAGAAATCATAAAAGACATCAAAGCCATCTCAGCAAACAGCAGTGAGTAGACACAATGCCTCAGCCTGGGACAAAGGGAAGAGATGGGATAGCACGATATGAGCCAGCAGATCAGGAAGAAAGACTTCTGGCAAATGGCACAAAATCAGACCCAAGTCTGTTATCACCATATTTGCTGAATTTCCTTACCTGGAAAAAGTCTGAGGGTTGGTTCCTGCACTTTGGTAGCGTTTCTGTAGCTGGTGGACTGAGAGGGGAGATGGATGGGCAGTGATGAGGCTCTGCCGCTCGCCTGCAGCCGCTGGGGCCAACCGGCCCGTGCTCCCTAACGTGCCTGCTGCATCTCGGGCAAGGAACGGGGCCTCAGCGTGCCCTGCCCAAGCGGGAAGGGTGCTGCTCGCCTGTGACAACAGGGAGTGTTAGGGTTTGAACCGAAATCGCCAACTGCTGGGGCAACGAGCTGTCTGTAAGCACCCAGGAGAGGGAGAATAAGCTGATTAGAGCAAACCGCGTAGGCGCTGCAGGTGCTCAGCACCTCTCCGGACTTGCCTCCCTGCTTGGAGGCTGGGAATCATAATTTCCTATGCTTACAGTTAGCATCTTGTAATGCAATTAGCAGCCGGCAAGGAAGACATCAAGCACCCTTTGACTTGTCATTTCTGCACAAACCGGTAACAAGCCCTCCGTGGGCTAACGTAGCATTGCAGGGCAGTGGTAAATGCAGTGCAGACATTATTTTAAGCAATGTTTCCAAGAAGGCATAAAGATATTTGCATTAAATTCCAAAATCTTTTCCTATCGTTAACCAGGCAAATTTTCCACTGAAGCAAGGGCTAGGGCTGTCTTTCACAAATAGTGAATGAACAAGGGTTTGGCTTTTGTAGAGTATTTTGGTTTTGACAAAAAGTTAAATTTTGCACCTAACAAGCCTAACCTTGGGTTTGTACCTGACATCATCCTCTTAACATGATGAAACTGAAGTAGTACTGCCCTTTTAGGTTACATTTTCATAAAGATTAGCCCTTTTTTTAAGAAATAAACCAGACAAATTTTGAACATTCTTTAAGAGTTCTGCATTGATAGTTAATGTGATATGGCTAATCTTAAAAAAGCAGTAATCTGTTTTTGTAAGACTTTCTGTAATCTTAAAAAAATAGTTATATTTAACATTGAAACCTATTTTCATGTTTTCTGACAAGAGGGGTTATGCCTTTTTTTTGCTGATATAATCAGCATCACACAATGGGATGAACTTTCTCATGCCCAGCACAGGTATTTTGGGGGGGGCAATATAAACAAAAGAAATTGCATTGCGTGAGCTGGAGGAAAGCAGAACCGCCTGTTCACAGGAGTTAGTATGATTCAGATAGCTAAAAGCCGGGTTTAGTTTACATTTCCTACAGGTTAAGTCCTTAAGGAAAACCAGGGCTGTTAATCCATTGGAAGAAAAGCAGTTTATAAAAAGCACTGCAGTAATTACTGGCAAGCCCAGCTCTTTTGCGTGCTGGCTTTTGAAAAAGCAGGGTGGAGGATGAGATCTGTATGCAAAGCTTTGTTGAGGGTATGTGACTCAGAAGAGTCTAAACTGACTTAATAGTCTCAGAAAACCTTGCAGTCTTCCGCTTTCCATCTTCCTCCGGTTCACGGCGTGGGGCTGCTCGCCGTGGTCTGTGCTGTTTTGCGTTCCCTTATTCTGTTGCCTGCTGGGCTCTGGCAACGTGTGTTTCCCAGCGGGTGCCCAGATTCTCGCTGGGATCCGTAGCAGATAACCCTGCTGCTGCCGTCCCCGCGGGGACAGAGCCCCCTGCTAATTACAGCCTGGGTCCATCAGCGTGCGCAGTGTCTGGGTGTCAGTCTACCCCTTCTCCACACCTAATGCGACAGGGTAGAAATCCTGAGACACGATCCTTCAGCATCTGCTGTTTTTCTGTAAGATCAGTGTTTGCACTATTTTTTTCTTACCTAGTCTAACCCCGTAGGTTTGTTTTCCCATAACCTTCGCTGCCGTGCCCATTTGTTGTTTGCAGGACCAGTACTTACCAAACAGGCAAACCTACAGCATCTCATGAGCCTAGCTCATGAGGGCCCTACCTGGAGAAGGCGCTTCTGCTCCCATTCTGTCACTGTGTGATCTGAGTGGGGTTTTGTGGTGGCCAAAAGCGCATGGGTGGCATCAGAACCAGTAGGACCAGGATTTAGGGTGGGGGGGTGGGAGCTGAGCTCTCCTTCCTGAAAAATGTAATGTCTTTCATTTTTCTCCCAGTACTCAATTCAGAAAAACAAGTTTTGACCCGTTCCCCCACATCTCCCAGTCCGTTTGGGACCAAACCCAAGAAGCTGCAGGCAGGTATCTTTTACAGATAGCATCTTTTACATTGACATATTGGACCTGGCAGCAGAAGCCTGTTATAAGGTCAAAATATCTGAATCCTTGTAGTTCACATGAAGCTGTCACCTTCGTTAGGAGCCCACCTCATTAATAACATTGGGACTTGGAAAGTGGAGGAAACGTAATGGGTGCTAGCCTCGGGTGGGGCCCGTCAGTGCTGTGGTTGCTCTTTGCCAGCTGGCCAGCCCCGCTCCGCGGCCATCGGGGTCCTGCCACCAGAGAGATCTGCTGCGCCCGCCTTTGGGCTGGGTCGGGCCACTCGTCCCGCTCTGCTCCTGAGCGGGGTGATAGCTTTGGGCCCGACACAGGAAACGGCAAGCTTTTCTAGTATTTGAGCTTGTGCAGTTCTGCGGCTCTTCAGTGCTGTGGAAAGAAGAACCAGCTGATTTTTTAACCTTGAAATCGGACTACGTCTCTGTCCACAGTGGCTCAAGTTTTGTGCGCCGGCGTGCTCAGCGAGGCAGCAGGAGAGGTCCCTTCTGTTGGGTGAAGTCCTTTAACCAGCCCGCAGCAAACTAGAAAACTCTACACAGCAGAAATCACCTGAGGACAGACCAGGAGAGGGAATAGGTGGAGCAGGATGTAGTCCCGGGGCGGTGGTTTCTGTGATGCCCTTAGAACAAGAGCAGAAGTGTGGTCCGTGCTTCAGGACAGCGCGGGCAGACCGTGAGAGGCGCAGAGGGGTTCAGCACGGTCTCCAGGGCCACCTCCTGCACGTGACGCAGTTCCACGGGAGCTGTCAGCGGACCTCCGCCTTGTGCTAGGTCCGAAGGTCTGCAAAACCCATACTCAGAACCTACTGGTCGGCGCACGTCTATCATTTACGGTGCAACGTTCCTCTGCTGCTTAATATGCATTAAATGTGAATCAATATCTTAAAATTGACTTAGAAAGACTAGCAGGAATATGTGAAGTTATCCCCCAAACATAATAACCTCCTGTTCCCCAGAAGGAGCTCTAGGGCCTTGATGTTCAGAGACGTTGATTGCGTTGTCTGTAAAACTAGAGAGCGAGCTTTAAAAAGTTTAAAAGAAATGAGGGATTGTGGAAAAAAAAAGCACTAGAGGGAGGAAACACAAAGCAAAACTGCATCTGGCTAGTGTAAATGAGAAGGTTTTTGCATATTAAATGTTCTCATTGTTATTGTTAATATTGAGTCACAAGTGAAATATTTTAAATAAAAGCAACGATGCCCAACTGGATCATCTCAACCACTGTTTAACCTCGCAGCGAATATTTATTATCTCGCCGTCACCCGTGAGTTTCGCAGTGAGCCTCCGGGCGCGACGGGGGCTCGCGGAGGCCCAGCCGGGGTGCATATCGCACACAGGAGCGCGGGACCCGGCCGCCGCTGGTGCTGCAGGCTCCGCCGCCAGCCTTTCCGCGGGGCCTCGAGGTCCACCTTACCCAGGGGAGGAGGAGGCACGCTGCCGCTTGAGCCAGGGAGAGCTACCCAGATTTGCATCCGCTGAGTAGTTCATTTGACCTCGAGCTTTTTCTCTTTTTCTATCCATGCTCGGAAGGGGCAGGGGCTATTAAGTAAATCACTGTAAATGGCAGGTTTCAGATGACTAACGCAGCAAACTGAGAAGTGAGACTGCCGGCTTTCTTCTCACTCCCTCGTTTAGTCAGCACTGCAAGCAGCTCCTGCTCGCACGTTTCCGAAAGGCGTTCAGCGCACGCGGCGGTGGCGCTCAGCCCGAGAGCTGGTTTCCGCGAGGGGCTGGGCAGCCCCAGCTCTTCACTCCGTGCCTGCCCGCTGCCCGTTTCAGCAGCGAGTTTCCAGGGCAGCTCCGTGCTTCTGCGCTGAGGGCGATACAACGGTGAAGGGGTTCACCGGCGGTGCCTTCGCAGATCCTGCCCAAAGATGCAGAAGCTGATGGTCCTGGGCTTCATCCTGAGTCAATAACAAAAGGAAAGGTGCCTCCAGCAGGCGAGTCAGAGCACCGAAGTGAGGTTCTCGCTCTTCACCTACCGCAAGAAAGTGTCTGTCTGCACCGGGTGCACAGACATCCTACCTGTCAGCTTGGATGTTTGCTATCAGGTGATGCCCTTCCCAGAGTGGTTCAGCTTTTGCAACCAAGAGTGGAGGCAGCTTGAGAAGCTGGGTGCCTCTAAGTTGGTAAACTGAAGGTTAAAGCCCATTCTGTCTCAGAGCGATGGGAGCGTTGAGAAGTGGAAAGTATCCACCTCTCCTGCAACTTCAGCCTTCAGTGTCCCCCGGACAGGGGCATCGAGTCTGGTAGTAAATATGCTCAATGCCTGAGCTTTCACTTGGAACTGCACTTCAGAAATGACACAATCATAATCACCATCATTGTTCTTCTTTTTTTTTTTTTTTGTGGTAAATAAATTAAAAAGATTACCAGCCCGATTATCCTACCGTTTACACCCGCTCTACTCTACGTCGTGCCAGGTCTGCAGCTAGCTCATGAGCCGGTTCCGCTCCATAGAGCTCTGCCAATGTACACCGTTGTAAGGCCTGGTGTGTTGGCTTTGCTGGAAGCGCTTTTGATTTACACCCGGAAAACTGAGAGCAGAGACAAGCCATGCACTCTGCTCCAAGCTTATTATCATCAAACGAGTTATTCTCTAAGTAGAAACAAGAAGCAATCTTGCTTTTTCTTTCATTGGCAGGAGACATCAGAAATGCAAAGGGTCAGGGAAGGAATAGGAGGATAAAGAGAAAAGCAGAATGTCTCAGGGAAAGATGCGCTTCTTGTGTGAATAACTTCCTAACAATCTGCTGAAGGAGTGATTTTGTATCAGCCTGAAACCCCAAACCAGCATCATTTTAATTTGCCAAGCACCTGTGAAAGAATGCAGCTGCAAGACCATGGGAAAACAATGGGAGCTGTGACAGTTCATTAATATAAACCAGCAACTAGATTTATTTGGAAAAGTCATTGATACAGAATTACGCTGGAGGACACAGTGGCATTCCTGAAGTATGCCAGCAAGCAGCTAACTAAGATTATAGATGTGTGTACATCATTTGAACTTGAATGGTTATTTGGTAACTGTTACAATTTATTGTGTATATCAAACAGTAAAACAAATGTATAAAGAGGAGTGATTGCTTCAGCATCTCCTTATTTCTTTGTTTTTTATTCGTTATTCGTTTTCATTTGGGTTTTGGTTTGGTTTGGTTTTTTTCCTGTAGTTTGTTCCATTTTTTTTTTCCGGTGAAGCAAGAGTTTGGAAAGTGCAAGCCGTATTTAAAATCGTGATATGCACAGATGGGAACCGAAGAACATCTTCATGGAAAAAATTGTTCTCAGATACATTTTGATCTAAGCGGATACATCTCTGTCCTAGGTGCATCATCCTAATTTTGATCCACGAGGTGCTTGGAGGGCGCAGCCGTGGCAGGCCCCAACGCAGCTGCGGGGACACGAGGCGGTGAGTGGTGTCGGTGGGCGGTGGGAGAGCTGGCGCTCCATGGAAGGACCCGTCCGTGTCCAGGCGAGGAAGCCCAGGCCACCAGGACCTCCCGTGCTGCAGGCAGCAAGAGGAGCAGGAGCGGCGCTGGTGGTGGAGAGGGTGTTGGTCCCCCTGAGAAGCTTGTTCAGGGTCTAACCGGCTAGGTGGTTAGCTGCTTCTGGTGTTTTGCCCTTAAAAGTTTACTGCTTTTAATGAGTTTAAGGGCATATCTCCAGCCTGTGGCGTGATTAAGAGTTTCTGTCACTGCAAAGAGCAGTTACAAATTGCAGGGTGGGCAACGATGTTCTAGGCAAATCCGAAACAATTCGCTTTGCATAGATTAGAGGCTACTAAAGAGATATGAGGCTACAGGCATTAATCTGTTAAAGATTTTCATGGGGTCGAGGGTACAATGTCAGAGACCTGCTTTACTGCCCATCTCTCTGTAACAAGAGAATAAGGAATAAAAATGGCATTCAGCTTTCACATTAATAGTTTGGGGAAAATCTCTGTGATTAGATGAAGCCAAATGAGCGACTGAACGTGTCCAATCTAACTTGCTCCAATTTATTCTTCTTTTCTTCTCGCTTTCCTCCTCTCTCCTGTGTTCCCCTATCTCTCCCTTTCTTGTTTTTAAAACTGAATTTTCTGATTTCCAGATGCAACTGCAATATAAAGTAGAAATAAAACAAGGTAGTTAAATTGTTGAAACCCATAATCTCATCATATAACCCCTAAGAAAAAAGGGTAAATCATCCAACTCTATTTACCCGTTATGGGTCCCTGTTGCTGTACTATCTGTAAATACAAGAGCAGCTCAGCTTATGAAATTTTTAAGTGTAGGAGAAGCAAAAGAAGCTTGACGGTATCTCTGGAACTGTAGAAAAAGCTTGTGGCATTGGTCAAAGCCAGCTTATTTCTTAAAGATGTACAGCATATAGAGACTGCAAATATTTCCTCTCGCAGGAAGCCCACGTAGCCTGCAAGCCTGCGACTCCCACAGAGACGACCATTTATCTTCCCATTATTTCCTTCTGTCTTCCTCGCCTCCAAGGTTTATTTCCACATAAACACTCCCTTTTAATGACCATTTACATACGGTGCTGACAACCTCTGATCTTTTATAGACCTCCCTCTCGTAGCAGTGGGTTTTTCTGGACACTCCAGGTCTTCTGCACATGGAGAGCAGGGCATGCATGGAGGCAGATGCTGTTACTCCCCTCCCCAAATCTCCATCTCCACCAAAGCTCCTGCATGGAGTTATTGCTGCCAGCTCCCCCCCAGTCCTCTCATCCACCCATGTGCAGCAGCAAGCTCTCCATCGGTGTAATATACCTAGGAAATTTGTGTTTAATTGGAAAGTGCATACCTAAAGACAGCAACTGGGTTTTCTTCTGTGCGGTGTGGACTCGTGGCATTTAATTAATAACTTTAATTCACATATGGTGCTGCAGTCAGAAATGTCTCTGCAGTGCATAGGATGGAAACATGAAACAATTCTGCTGTTTATTTGATGGCAACAGAATGAGTCACAGGTACATCCGTAGAGTGGTGCATCTGTGGCAGTGATACTAGAGACTGAGAAGGGAGGAGTACATGAACAAGATCTATTGCACAGCAATTATACATGATAAGCTTTGGACACACTTATCTAGCACCTTTCAAGACTTTCACCTGTTTTCTTTCTCTCCAGAATCTCCTTGGTTTCTCAGCAGTTCCTGGTGATGAGGTGTGGACAACTCACCTTTCATCATGTATTTCACTTGATATCTGTCCTTGTGTTCCTCTGAACCTTGCATTTTGTTTTCCTTCTCTCAGGGAATGGCTTAGCAATGCTTATTCCTAAGTAATAGTCAGTAAAGGCAAATTATCTTAAATCAAACAAGGTTTATTTAATTTTGAAAATAGGAAATAGAGAGAAAATCAAAGTAAATGAAATGAAAATGGAATAATTCATACTAATCTGAGGTCCTACTCAACAGAGCAGTTCTTTTAGTTTCACCCTTATGGTTGAGTAGCCGTACTTTTTCCATGTTAGGGATCATTTGTCCCGAACTGACTACCTGTTTAGGCCCTGCACTTACAAGGGCTTTGGCAAATGGCTTAAGCCGGACTAGCTCACATCCATTTTTGCAGGACGTTTGCTTTTCGTTGTAACACCTCTGGTTCAGCCCCCCTTTCCTCAGTTACCCATGCTGCCTTTTTTCTCTTATTGGTGCATGCTCTCGCATTTGTGTTGTTTGATAAGCATGTGGGAGCATGTGGGTATCAGATAGTGCCAGGTTAGACCTTTTTTTTAACCACATCATATCGACAGTATATTTCTCAATTAAATCATCCTTTAATTATCTTAGGCTGCCTTTTTATTTTAATATGCAATTCACCACTGTACCCCATATTAATGAAGCTTATTTTAACATGCTGATAGAAGGCTTTCCAACTTTCTTGCAATTAATGTGCAGTGCTTCACAGAAATCCTCTGAATCTGGCTAGCTGTTTGGCAATAGTACATCACCTTTTTCTACAGACAACTTCACTTAAGATGTTCATGTTATATTAAAGGCTCCTCAAAGGCCGATTGCCCCCTCCAGTTGGCCTCTTTGTTTTCCAGACAGAGTAGTTGCTTTCATATATTTTCTTTAGGTAAAGGCTTAAAACGTTCATCTTGGCTTAACATTTTCAAGTTATGTGAGATAAGCTAGTTTTAGATTGTCACAAGGACATCAATGATTCTTAATTAAATGCATAACTAGGCTGCAGGCAAGAATTTTAGGTAGTCATTGAGCAGGTGAGAATACTGCAATGGTGGAGGCTGTCCTGTGCCTCTCAGGGAATGAAAATTTGGCAGCAGACAGGGCATTGTGTTTACACGGAGAACAAATACGAACAGAGAAGTGTTTCTTCTTCTCAAGCCTCATGCTCTTAATTTGAAGTGGTGGAACAGAACTGATTTTTACTGGTCAGGCTTTATTAGTAACCCAGGTAAGGCTTTTGGGAGCGGTAATCATCTCCAAGGAAGTTGTAATGAACCTGGAGTGCATATCATTTAAGCTTCATAGTGCATGCAATGATTCTCATCCTCTAAGAGGGGAGAACAATTCTGCCTCCAAAAATAGAAATAAAAAAAAAAAATTGAGGAAACATTGATGATTGCCTCCCTTCTTGAAAGGGCCATCTCCAGGCTCCACAGTAAATGGAACAATAAAACATAGCTGGAGAAAATGGACTAGAAGCTCACATATATAATAAGTTTTAAAAATGCTGGTTTCCAGCTAGAGAAAAATTGTCATCCTCTGTGATGAATCCTGGCACGTTTTGGTTATATAACAAAGGAGAGCGTTTACGTCGGTGCAGCTGCAGCGTTTCACCTGCTGCTGAGCTGCTTTCTGAGTGCACTTTAGGAAGCGTTGCCTAACAGTTAGACTGGCAAATGGAGAAGAGTCATCGCTATGACTGTGCTGGGTTTGAACACCACCGGGCTGCACAACTCATGAAAGCCCTGAGGTTTTGAACATACCCCCAGGCCTGGAAGTATTTGTGCATGTAGCACAACTGCACAACAAAATTTCAGAACACGTTTTCGCACGTAAATACTTGCTTTTTGTAGCAATTCCCTGTGCAAATTATACACAATGTCTGTGTATATCCTTCCCTGAAGTAGTGTCCCTAGCACTAAAATCATCAGCTGTCCGTGCTGTCTAACCACAAGAGTGTCCTCAGGCTCCCCTTTGGGGTGCCTCAGCTGGCAAGCCTCGGAGGAAATCTTGAGTACGTCAAGATGTCACAAATCCAGGGATTTCTAAGCCTTCCCCTGGGTGGGATGGATGTCCTGCCTTTGAAACCTCTCCCACCTGGAGCACCTGGAGGCAAGGAATACCAATCAGAGTAAATTTTATGCCGTAGGCTATATCGCCTCACGCTTAAGCCAGACCGTTGTGCTGCTGTGTCCCCCTGCATGAAAAGCCTCTTAGCAAACTTCGCTGCAAGAGACACACAACAAAAATGCATGGACTGCTTTGCCCATGCTGCCGCAGCAGCATCGCTTACCTGTCAATCTGTCCACCAGAGAAGGTGGAAGTTGCCTGCAGGAAGCTCTGCAGGATCTGTGCAGCCAGACCTCTGATCAGGGTGGCCATGGACCTGTGAGCTCCATAACAGCACAGCACAACTACAGCCACACCGAGAACATTTAACTGTGAAAATGTATTGGGTCTCTCTCGAGGTGTCCTGGTGAAAGTAACTTCTCCCCGAGCAAGTGAAGTGGTCAGGCAGCACCTCTTTGAATCTTAACTGTGCAAAAAACCTCCAAGACACAATCAATGCATTTTGTGCAGGAAGACGTTACTAACAGGAGTGGGCTGTGGAATGTGTGAGCAGTCGTTTACGGTTATAACAGAGGCATGAGTCAGCTGTCTGCATGGGTTGCGTGATGGGAAGAAGGCTGGAGGGAAGGCAAGGAAAGCCCAGAAAGTCAAGTCCGCTCTGAGTGTGAGCCAAAGTAGCTGGAGTCAAAGTGCCTGAAGGGCACAGCTGTGCCCTTCATAGTTGTGGAAGGGTTCACCACTGTGACCCCACAGTTAACTAATTTGTTTCCTTTGATGCAGAGAACTTGTGGCACCTTGACCGGAGCTACAAGTTGGTGCTGATGACAAGGAACTAAAAGCTGTCCAAGATGGTGGGTAACTACTGGTCGTCATTAGCATTTATCAGCCAGTCTGTGCTTAGGTGTTGCTGCAATGATATGGCCTCTGTTGCATGGAAGATGTCATGGAAATGCATGGATTATAGGTGTGCTGTCTGGTCTAGCAGTATATACGACCCTCAGCTCCGTCTCTCTTGCTTCTTGTCTCCCTCCTTCCTCCTCTCCCCCAGCTAGCAATAGTTTGCTGATAAGCTAGACGTGGAGTTGAGGGTGCCTTTGGCACAGGACGACCTACAGGTTCTTGGAATCCGCAGAGTACAGACAGTCATGCCCTGTGCCGATGATAGCAGGCCCTTGCCAGATGAGGTGAGGGCTCGTGAGATGGTTGGCTTCATGTGAGATGTTCATATGGCATGCGGAAGGGCTGCACCTGGTCTGCACTTGGGAACTATTTGCCAGGGGTAGGTGGGCAACTATTTCACGTTGTTAGGTGTCTCAGCCTCTGGTGTCATCATGGCAGCAGGTCTTACATGCACCCTGGTAGAGACATAACCATCTTGCTGTGAAGTTAAAGTTTCTTGATGTTGGAGCTGTAACTGTTCTGTGCCCAAATTTGCCTCTTTCTAAAATGGCTATACTGTCGTTTTCCTCAGCAGAATATGAGGTATTTTAATAGTGTTCACAAGGTCTGTGAGTTATACCAAAAGCATCTTAGATGCTGTGAAGGCACCACTACGAAGCTTTATGTTTATGAAACATTTCAGACCTATAGGTGTCATGTTTTAGATGTATTTTTATCACCCAAAAATGAAATGTAAGAGTGTTCTGCCACTATTGCATCTCTACTGAGAGCTGTAGCCACAGTGTTATTTACACCACTGCATTATTGGCTGCAGCTTTTGTTAGAGCTTTACTTGCAACCATGCTGACTTCTCGCACTGATATCTGTCAAAACCCTTCCCTCCTGCATGGTGAGAAAGTTTGTCAGTAAGAAATGAACTGATTTTGTTGCTGCTCAGAACTACCTGCCTAATGATTTAGGCATTTGTGTGCTGTGTGGTGGCCTAGGTGCATTTTGTGCTCCATGCAGTGACTAGACTGTTGCTAGGAGTCTTTGCAAAATAGAGGCTGAGATCCTTGTGTGATGTAAAATCAACAGAGTTCTTTTGAATTCAGTAGAGATTTAACCAGTTGCAGATTTGACTTAAGATGCACAGCTCATGCCTCCCTCAGTGAACAAAATCTTAGACAAATAAATTATAATGATATATTCCTGTGGGATTATTCTGCATCCAACTCCAGGATTATTACCAAGCAGTAATAATTAGTACAATGGCATCATCATGCTAATTTATTTCATTCTTACTTTTCTACACAAATAAACACAACCTTGGTCCTAGAGAACTTAAAGCAAGAGGCTTTGCTTCTGCGAACACTGGTGCACACTGCCACGCTGGAAGCATATCAGTGGCCCTACTGACTTGGAGAAGTTATTGATTTTGGTAAGACTTCTCACAAGCTCAAGACTGAGTAGCAACAGTGTGTGCTCGATCTAGAAGATACAACCTGATAAAAGACGACACTGCGAAACTCAAGAGAGAGTGTTGTCTTGCTCTTTTGTCAGCTTTACAGATTAAAGTCTAATGGAGCAGGTACAAGACAGCACTGCTTCCTAGGCTGTAGAATGAAAAACAAAGGAAAGCACAAGCGTGAATGCAGAAGTCACAGAAGGAAACAAAAAGCTGTAACAGCCGTGGGTCCGGAGGGATGCTGCTCCGCTGAGCAAACTCCCGCTTTGTCCACAGGACCCGCACGCAGATCCTGATCACCCTGGACTCCTAGGCAGCCTTAAAGACAACATGCAGAAACTCAGATGTGACTCAGTGGTCCAGGCTGAAACAGTGAAGGTATCTGTAGAGCTTTTAAATCCTTTTAGTGTCAGCGCCTGGGAGGAAGTGGCAGGGTAAAGCTGGACGGACAGAGCCATGGTGGAGATTGGCCAGGACGTGGGTGAGCCCTTTAGCGGCTCGGGGGCACTTCGGCACAGCTGAGTCTGCTCCCCGCATGTTCCTGGGCAGCCAGAGGGGAGCCAGCTCTGAACTGGAGGCCATGTAGCTACCTTAGCACGGTGCTGCACTCGGGCTGCTGGAGCCATCCTCCATCCGTGGCCTGTTGGCCCCAGGGTGGCGGTACGCTAACATGACTACACGGCTTCGAATCCAGAGATGCTCAGTTGGCATGCAATGTGGGCAGAGCGGTCTATCTGCAAAGACTGCGTAGACGTGCTCTTAGATAAAACTGAAACGCTACCGTTGGGATAATTATTGATAAGTTGTGGAAGAAAAAGCACCAAATCTTCATAGCAGTTCTCAGGTTGTAAATGAGAGTACGAGCCCGATAGAGATGCTATGTAGGTATGTTGTACTGCGACATTAAGAATTTAACATCTCTTAGAAATATTGTGTAAATAAAGCAAAATAGCTTCAGAACAGAAAAGGTATTTCTGAAAGTCTGAGGCAGGTTGGATATAGTAAGCCTCCAAACCTATTTTTTGTGATAATAATAAACAGTGAAAAATAAGAGGGTTCTTAGCAAATACCTGAACACTTTTGGCACCTTATTAAAATATTTAATAGTGTTATTCACTTAAGACCATACTGTCACCAAACTCTATGGGAGGGCACAAGTTGGGGAAGAACTGAAAAAGCTGTTGTCCATCTTTGGGCTCCCATTCAGAGCAGTTGTTCGCCTGAACAGAAGAGCCGTAGAAGTTAGGGGAAGACCATAGTCTCACGTGTTTTCACACTGACCGGGTGGGATGGTGACATAAATGACCTAGGCTCTCTGGAGATGTGAATTAGGCATGTGGTTAGGCGTATAATTTTTACAAATCTTCTCCATCTGCTCTCATAACCGGCTGGTTGCAGAAGTCGCACGCTGCAGCATTTGCATGGTGTTGTGTCGCTGCTGGTAGACCCTGGCGTGTGCCACCAGACCGCATAGACCTGCTGCTGCTGACTGCAGGTCAGAAGTGCTGGATCAGCCCACAGCGCTTCTCACTGAATGTCATCTGCATCTCCAGTCCTGGCTCCCACCATTTACTAATGGCCAGTGTCATGGCTTCAGATCACTAAGACCAGTATCATGACAGTGTGATGATATGATTCCTTGTGCACCAGTGGTCTGGGAGACATGGGCTATGATATATCCTCTTGGTTCCTCCTTCCTCAAGGAAATGCTCTGGGAGCACCAAACCAACCACAAGGCACAGCAAGTTGGGCTGAGTGAAGAAGCCAGCCATGGAGTGGAGAAGAAAGCCAAGGGAGAAAGGCTGCTCTTCACTATCATTCCCTTAACCCCAGCTCTTTTTCATGAAGTTCAGTGTGAAGATTTCCTTGCTAGATCTGATCTTGATGGCTGGAATCCACAGCAGAGAGCGGTGTCCAGTGAGTAGAAGAGGATTTTTCTCTTCAGAGTGCTTTGAGATCCCCCAGTGAAAAACACAACTTAGGGACTATACGTTACTGTTATCAGCAGTATGGCTGCATCGAGCGCTGCGTGCTGCCAATGAGACACCCTCCTATGTGATGCAGAAACAGTACTTTGCCACGTGAATTCCTTGCATGCTGCTCTTTAATTCAGTTGGCAAAACATAGGAAAACTGAGCTTATGGCTTCAGGAGACCCAGTGAGTTGTCCTAGAGGATTATCACAGCCAATAGGGGTAAATCCTACTCCCTCCCTCCCTGCTTTGCTGCATACAATGCTTGCTTTTTGCTGCTTCTGCTGCTCACCGGATCTTTCTGTGAGCCCACACAATTTGCAGCAGCCATAAAAAGTCAGTGCAGAAAAAAATACCATCAAGATTGCTTAATGCTGGGTTAGGGAGCTGGACTGAGGGACAGAGGGGCCAGAAGTGCACTTGAGCCGGGAGGGGAGGGTGCTACTCCCTGCACTGGTGGCCGGGAGCTGTCGGAGGGGGTTTTCTGCCCACGATCGGCAGCCTGAGTGACGGCATCCCCACGTCCCAGCTAACCCAACCCATCCTGGCATGGGAGACAACAGCTAATGATTTCGGCCAGGATGGGAGCTTAGGGCGCAGACCTGGGTGCTCTCCAGCGGCAGCAGGGCTGTCTCCTGCATGCTCCTCGCAGACTGCGGCAAGGCAGGTCACATACACCGTAGCCAGCTCACAGTTATCTCCAGCTGGGACAAAGGACCGTATTTCCATAGGAGTATGTATAAGTAAAGGAAATGTATGCAACTTTTTAGGCAATTTTGTTTATAAGGCTGAATTAGAAGGCAGCAACGGGTGAAGGGAAGTTGGTTTGAAAGGTCTGGACGTAAGAGAGCCAAGCATGGAGGGCAAAGAGAACGCTGAAGCAAGAAGAACAGCAGGGAAGATTTTTGGTATTTCACGTAGAACTAAGACTCAACACTTGTGCCCCCTTTTCCAGCCCAGTTGCTCCTCTTAGCTCTCTGAGCCTCAGTTTGTATCTGCTGCTAAACTGAGGATGATGCTGGCTTACCCTTCGTGTAGATGAAGGTGTCTGACATTTAGGCGTGCGAGCACGAAGCTGTCGCTGGGCTCATAGACTCTCGCAGTGGGACGCGCGAGGTTACTCGCATGAGCACAGCCCTCGGGGCTCAGGGTGGCTTGCGCCCGGCGACTCGGAGCACGGGTGGGCTTCGTCCCTGACCGCCCACCCCGGCTCCACGGACACGTTATCTGTGCAATGCATAAAGCACGCGACCCCGTCCCCAGCAAAGTCTGTGGTGCAGCTCCCCTTATCTTCCACGAGGCAGGTTTTGTCCCCCTTCCCCCAGTTTTTGTGCGGTAGCTTTTAAGGATTCAGAATGATTCCTTTGCCGGTTAAACACTAACAGTAAGAGCCTTTCAAGGTTAGCGAGACAATTTGTGAAAATGAACAAACTGTTGGGAAGGCTTCACTCCACCATCTAAATTAATAAGACTTAGTATCAGCAGGTCACATCTTGCTTTCAGTGCATCAGTAGCTGTTTTGCCATTGACTTCGCAAGAAATAGGATTGGGTCTGTACTTGCTATTTAAAACAAACACAACTATATATTGAATTAGACTTCCACTGCTGCAGAATGTTACAGAAAAGTAAAACCAATACTGTTAAATTACAGATAAAGGGGAGAGTCCAAAATTTCCAAAATGCTCTCTTTTTCTTTTTTAACGACTGTCATTATATTTTGATGTGTTTAATAATACAGCAGAGGTTAAATGAAACATGAAAAAGGGATGTACATTAAAATTGAGATAACTCTTCCTTCAGTGAAGTGGAACCCAGCAGATGTAGCTGCACACTGTAATTGCTGCCTGTTTCCTGTCAGTCTGATTAAGTTGCATTGTCCCTGCTCCAAGTGTAAGAATCAGTGGCTTCCCATAGGGCACAGCATGGGACAACTGGCTTATGCAGTCAAATGACTATGTGCACCTCCTGCTTGTCCTGTTAATAGTATAGACAGACAATATACATTGATGACTTATAAAATCAATAGGCTGTGTAGTGTGGTAGAAACACAGTGTCTTTCATCTTCCCAACACTCCAGTCAAGGGCCAACATTTTTTGGTAAATTCCATAGTTCAAATAGCCCCAGTATCTGCTTGTTCAGGCTTTGTTACATAAAATCTGTCTCTCAAGAGTTATTGTGCACCTCCTAACATTATTCTTTTACTCTTTTCAAAATATGACATCGTACATTCTGTTTACACTTATTCATATTTTCCTTTCTGTAATAAATCCCTACTTATAGGATTAAACTACTGATGGTAAAATCCAGTACCTATCTATGGAGTATAAGGCCAGATTCCCAGCTGCTATAAATTGCAGTAGATCCACTGAAGCCAGTGGGGCTACTCTGATTTACAACAGCTGTTGGACTTGCCTGAAAGGTCCATAAAGTGAAATTCTGTTTTATTCCATTCAAAAAGAGTGTAATGTGCCTCATTCAGCACTGCATTGCCCTACTTTTGCTTTAGAGTAACTGCTGCTTTCAGTGGCATTACATCAGTGCAAGACTGCAGTAGCATGGAGGTGAGTCAGGCCTGTTATTTATAATTAATAGCTATTTTTTACAAGTGGCCTCCAATTACTTGCTGCTGAATTGTATGTGCTACAGCACATTTGTGTGTTTGCATTTAACCATAAGAGCAAAATTGTACTTAAGCACAGAAAGATAAACTGAGGTTGCGCTTACAGAGACCTGGACAAGAAAAGGAGTGCAGGTGACACCCTGCTAAGCAGTGTAGTACCTGCTCTTTAGGCACGTGACTACCCAGATGAAAGCTTGAACTCCAGTTTAGGCATTTTGGTTAATACAGAAAAGATAAGGAGCTCCAGAAGGGGACCAACCAAATCAGCATCCCGAATAGGAACCCACCCCGTGCAGCGAACGTATCTGAAATCCCAGCCCTCCTGGAGTGCGGAGCACTGTCCCTGGCCTGGAGGTCCAGGTCCAGAACTCAACCAAGATAAAGTTTCTGTTAAAAACGCAGTGGAAATCAGTGTTTAACGGAGAGCGGGACCACCTCGCTTTCCTTAAACGGTTCAGCAGGTGATGCTCACCTATAGCTCCTCTCTCACCTGAGATGCTCCCCAGCCCCATCAGCCACCCAGCCAACATGCAAAAACAGCCACTCCATGGAGAAAGCCGAGTTCACATCCCAGAAAAGGTTATAAAAGCGTTGAGGAGCGAGGAGAAACAGCCTGATCACCTTCTGAAGGAAAGTGGTGGCGTGTCCTGGTGTGCCCATTGGCGTGACTCCGTTGAGTGAAGGGAAGCACACAGGGAAGTACCTCCATTACAGAGAATTTTTTGTGGCCGAGCAACTCAAGCACTTCACAGACTGAGTCACGAAATGAGCTTAGTTGCCTTCAGGGTTAGCAACAGCTGAGCAGGAGGGCTGTGGACTGCAATTTTGGATTTAGGCATCTATCCCATTTAAATTCTCACTTTGGCTCTCCAATCCATAGTTGGATCTGGGACCTTACTTTCTAAAAATGGGAATTAATATTAGAAGTCTTGCCTTAACACATGTTTATTTTCCAATTTATAGAATGTACCTATTACACTCTCCAGACACATGTGCTTGATTATAATGATTATCATATGTATTTCTAAGGCACTCATCACCATAATATCAAATGTCATTATACAAATTATGACAGAGCTTCAGCATTTCTTCCAAGGAAGAAGCCAGTTTCCTCTTTTCCCACCACATTAGTAAAAGCACAGAAATTAAGCTGACTTTATGCCACTTTTGTTTCAGTTCGAGACAAAACAGCCAACTCCCCAGTGAAATGTGCAATGTGCACCTGAAGCCAAACCCTCTGCAAAACTCTGTGTAAAAGGGCCTGCAGATACACAGAGAAAGCCTGCTCCAAAATACAGGGCTGCCCACTGAGTTCTTCTTTCTGCCCCCAGCCAATGCACGTGCTCATGGCTGACCTTCTTTGTCAAGATAAGGATGCAGGAGCCACACCATTAGGAACGAACAAGGAAAGGGAAGTCTTGAACTCAGCTGTTGAGGTTAGAGGTCCTGACTTGAATCTTGGCTGCTGCTCCCAGGGGTATTTTTTCTCCTGATATAATGACTCCTCAGTGAAAAATAACAAGAACTGCTAGGGCAAAACCCAACATAAAGACTTACCGAAGCTGAGGGCTCTAACCACTTGGGCTAGGGTCACACTTGCTTTTCCCTTTCTGCTCCTAAAACTCTTGCATATTTCACTTATCTTAGAAAGAAAGAAAGATGCCAGTGTATTTTCTTACTTGATGCTGCATCTATTTTCCTAGAGGTGGAACATGGAGATCTGGATTTCTTTGGAAGAGCCAAGATTTTCTGTTTCCTGGGTTAAAGCTCTAGTGGGCTCAAGAGCTACTGTAGCAGAGGAGACCAGGCTGCTGGGTTGGCTGTCATGAAGAAAACATGCTGCTAGCAGCATCTATCAGGTTTTTTCAGATCCACGTCCTCAGAGGACAACATGGACATCTCATGCTGCTCCAGGAGAATTTCTGGACAGTCCTGAAGACACGTTTAAGGTTGTAGCCCAGCCCATGTGCGTCGGGGGTACTCCGTGGTGAGGACAAGCAGGAACCGCGGCTCTGGAGCTGGCCAAGCTGAGCTGGGGTCCGACCTGGGCAGTGATGGGGCCCAGGGAGGTTGCTCAGGGCAGCCGAGACCCCTCAGTGCCCTTGGCTGCTGTCATGCCTATTCTTCATTACTTCTTACTTTTGTCCTTAATGCATAAAAAATACATGTTATGTGTTTAATTCTTTGTGAATGGCATCATAACCTGCCTAAATCTGAAGGTTTTCACCAAGATCCAACTTCGCAAAGTCTGTAGGAATTTAAGATCTTGGTTTAGGCCACTGCTAAGTAGGACAGCCTGCTGAAATCCAGACTTAAATGTCACATCCCTGTAAAATAGGAGCAAAGCACTAGGGAGTGAGAATACCATATCTGAAATGCTGACTTAGACTAATATCTCTTTTTTTCCCTTTGCTCCATTTATGTGATTATTTTTGTGCTTCATATGTTCGAAAATCCCTGGGAAAAAATAATCTTTTTTCATTTTTGCTTTGCAAGTCACTTTGTAAAGAACCACTTTGGTGTCTTTAGAGGGCTTTAAACCCACCTGTTTCCTCTGTAAAGCACAGATGAGGAAACATGAACGAAAGGCTAGCCCGGCATCGACCGTAGAATTCAGGAACCCCAAGTGAAACTAAATATATTGGTTCCACATCTGGGAAGAGTTTTTTAAGAAGGATTTTCGCTATCAAAGTAAAAGATTTATTTCACTTATAAAAAGATAGATGGGACCTAAAGAAAGTAACATTCCTCTTGTTCTGGCAGAAGCGGAAACCCTGCGATTACCCGTATTGGGGAAACCGGCGTTTCTGAACTCTGCCTCCGTGCGGATTAAAATCAAAATGCCAGCAATGCTTGAGGGAAGGAGTTACTCGGAAAAACAAGGGACCAAACCCGAGAGGCGAATGAACTGGCAGGACTCTTGCGCTGCCGCCTGCTCCTTCCTATCTTGATGTGCTTCTGTGGACACTTGAATGCCTCTAAGGTCACTTGGATAATCTAATACTGCTCAGGATGATATCTAGCTCAGGCAGGAACTCTTACAAGGATTTAAACAACATTTATCTTCATTATTTTACACCCTCATGTCTGTATGATTGATTCGTGCTAAATTTTGTTTAATTGCTCAGAAGGTCTTAAAGACTGACATTTGGAGTGAGCCAAATGGGATGTCTGAGCTCCCCCTGCTGCTCCACCGCACGCAGCGAACGGCGCGGCTGGCGTCCCCGGCCGTGGGGCCACGCCGGTGCACACACCGGGGAGCGCAGAGCCCCGCCACGGGCTCTCCACCGAAAAGAGCAAAAAACGAGGAGGAATGACACGTTTGCCAGGTGAAGAACCAGGACAGGTTTAACAAGTACTGCCAGCTTTCTAATAGGGTATCACAAAGGCTGGAGAGCAACAGCTCCCGCGCTGGAGAGATGCTGAAGCTTCACTTTTATGGGTGCGACCTTTCAGCTCAGCTGCGTACACAAGGCTTTTTGGAAACCCAGTTAGTCCAGTGGCGAAGGAGTTGATTGTCCAGTGGGAACACCACTCATGCTGGTGGGTCTGACCCCAGCTCAAGGACCCAGCGCCTGGGGAAGTACCTGCAGCAAGGTGGGGCCTGGCTGCCTCCGTCCTCCCAAATTACGTAAAGCAAAAGGCTCGTGCAGATGACCTGCAGAAAGCAGGGAAGGGAAGGAGGCCTTATCCACTCTCAGGTTGTTGTGCTATGTAGGTTGATGGTCTAGTAGCTGACTAGTGGCTTACACTTGAGTCCTGCCACCGCAGGTGGGCTTCAAGAGCTCACTTGTTATTCCTTGCAGGGAGCTATTGCATCTGTGATACTGGCTGTGCTTTTCCCTCCTGGAACAGTTTAAGGTGCCAGTGCTATAAATCCTGAACTGTTTGGGGATTTGTATCTATTACCCTTTAGTCTGACTACTAAAGATGTAGTTCTGGTAACAGAAAAATGTGTGCTTAAGCTGAATTTAGGTGCTTAAAAGCAAGATAGCAAGCTGCAGAACTTCATCTTCTCTATGTAAACCCTGGAGAGGTTGTAGGCCCCTGGCTCGTGACATAAGGCTTGCATAAGTCCCTGGGGCTCCTCTGTCACATGTGTCCTGCAGCAGTGGCACTGGGGCTTGCCTGAACATCCAAGGTCATCCAAGGTCACCTGTGGTTTGTGGTACAGGCAGCATCTTGCTGATATTCCTGGCAGAATCAGAGCAGTGGGGTTGGTCCAATCTGTCGGGAGCATCCGATGCCTGATGGCAGCACACAGCACATTGCCACAGCCCTTACTGTAAGGACCATGGTGATGGTGACCCTGTGCCGACAGCAGTGTCCAGGCCAGGAGGTCAGCTAAGGAGCTGCTCAGGTTCCTCCTTGATCATGCAGGGCTTTCACCCTCTCCTTCCACCTCCCAGCTGAACAGCACGCCGGCTGGCCTGGCCCTCTGCAGCCATGTACTGAGCTGCACTGATTTATGAGATGGCACGGCTTGGCTCTCACCACTGGCCTCCACGGTTTCTGCTTTTTATCTGATGATAAACAACCACATGGTCCCGGAGTTGCCTTATGGATCGGGACCTAGGTGTTAGTCAGTGGAGCCGCTTAAGCTAATATCTCCCTCGTTCAAAGGGGGATGAAATGATGCTAAATCTCCATAGCAGAGTCTCAGCTTTCAAACTCTTCATCTTCTATGCAAAACCCTATTGTTTTTTTTAAATGCTGTGCATGCTTGAGAACGGTAGTTGCTGTTATTGTTTTGAACTAGTACTGTATTTTCCTGAACAGATGTGGTTATCTGGCAAGTATTTAATGGATTTTATTTTTGCTCTGTTTCATAGTTTGACTTTAGTTAAAACATCTGGATGTTTTCACTGTGGAAGGGTACTGCTTGTAAAAAAGAAGTACTGGTAAGAAAAACACTAAAATCATTTAAATTATTTTAAAATTTAAATAAGCTATAGAAAGTTTTGTTTGAAATGGGAGTCCTAGTACCATGTGTTATGCAAAGACCTAATACTAGAGGTGGCCTTGAGAAATTCATACATGTTTGATTTGACAGGTAGATTATTTTTCTTTTTATTGTTTATATAGGCCATGGTCCAAGAAAAGGTATCTATGTATACTTGACTTACCTCAAGCAGTGTAAGTTTTCATTAACTTTTAGGGAACAATGCTGGTATTTAGAGCAAGCATATCCTTGAAAAGCTAAGAGAAATAAGGCGTCTTTGTGCTGAACAGTGTCGAGAGTATGGTTAGAGATGAACTGGACCTGCACTCCATATGCCCCAGCACCTACAAACATTTCCCTGCAGAAACCCCAAAGTCAGCAGTGTCTGCGGTCCACAAGGGATTCCTAAAATTGTTGCATCATGTGATTGTGAGCCTTGCCTATTGTCTTACACCTGAATTTGCCTCTATTTGAAAGAAAACACGCTGTGATGAGGTTGCCTTTCCAGGATAGCTCAAGACTTTAGTTTTCCCATAACCTGAAGAGGTTAATGGTGTGCTGATGAGCAAGGTCCCTTGTGATCCTCGTCGTACAGAGAGCTCAGTGATAAGTGGCTATTGCCAACCACATGAGCCAGGCCAGGAACGCTGGGTCCTGCTCCCTTACTGTGCTTGCTGGTGTTGAACACCACATCCAGCCCAGGTCAATAGCAAGACTCCAGCTCTCTGGGTGAAGCTACGCTGGCATTTTAGCCCACATAATGGTGTGCTTTTGAAATGAATCATCCGGCTGGGCTGGACATTTATGCACTATGTTTTGCACTGCTGAGTGACCTTGGAGCATGAAAACTGAGTTCTTACAGATTTGTATAAAAGATGTGCTCTAGGAGCACAGCTAGTGCTCTCCAGTCACTAATGGTCATTTGGTACACAGCACTATGCTAGAAGTAATCCAAGTAAATCAAAGTAATCCAAAAATATGTACAGTGCGGATACTAGATCCTCAGCACCAACTATTTCGACCGATGCATTCTATTATTCCACAAAACATCCTGTTACTGCACCCTTCATAGATACGGCCTCTGAACAGAGGCTATAACAGAGCCATGGCAATCTTAATTTGCCATGAAAGTCTGCAACCCATCTTCAGGTCCCATATGGAAAGGACCAACATGGCATGTCAGAGCAGCGTAGCCTCTTGGAGGTGTGAGGAACGGTCTTCACCTACAGCAGCCAAAAAATTCTTTGAGGCCACCAAGCTCCACTGGTTTCTTTGCTTGGTTGGTTGTCAGTGAGCAAAGCTGAACCGGTTCTGGCCTCATCTCCACTGGTTTACGGCTGGTCTTCACAGACGAGGCAGCACAGCAATCTGCACCGCAGCTACGCACAAGTGCATGGCGAGTGTCACTGGAGACTGTCCCCAGCTAAGACCTGGTCGTGGATAACAGTAAGAAACACTGCCGGAGAAGTAGATGTTGTTTCGCATAGAGAGTTAAGCTGAGGTCATTAAGTTAAGTTCACTAGATAGAGTTAATATCTTTATTTGCTGAAAGTGAGCAGAGTTACTGGTAAATGAAATTCTTTTCTTACATAAAAAGTAAAAGAAAGCATGCCAGCCGTGCAGGCAGAGGTACAGCACAAAGTTGAAGCAGAACTTTGGCAGGGATTTCTTTGCGTCTTTTTTACAACTGCTATTCTTGTGAATCACATTTCTGTAGCAAGTATTCTTCATACAGCTATAGAAAGTAAAAATACCTCCCCTCATTGGGATTCTAATCAGGGATCTTTCTGGACTAAATCCAGCAGGTCGGGGCAGTTTCTGAGGGTCTCAGGTACCATGAAACATCTGTGAAACAACAACTCGTCCATCATCCTGAAACAACAACTCAAAAGTTACCCAGTTTGTGCAATTCTCAACCTGTATGTTACTGGAGAGAAAGTCTAGTAAGTCTTGCACTTCTAAGAGTGATGCATGTGGGCTTCTGCAGCATTAGCCCTAGTTTTCAGAAGTGTAAGTAGGGCAGCAGAGAGGGGCCTGGCCTGGCTTTATTAACAGGCCCAGGGGACATAGAAATGTTTGGAAAGCGTTGTGCTACAACGAGAAGGAGACAGAGAGAGGAGCCTGGGAGGATGAGAGCTTGCAGTGGCAGGCAAAAATGATTTTTTTCTTTTGCTTCAGGGTCTGGAACATCACTCAGTTGCCCTGGATGGAGGTGAGGGGAGAGGGACGCCTAAGGTGGGAATAAGTATGTATCGGTGCCAATGGATGAATAGGTAGATAGGCAGAAAGACACAGGGTAAAGCAGTATTGCAATACAAATATGCTACAGGCTCTCGACATTAACTAGACATTATTTACACACTGAAATATCTATGATCCGGTGCATGGACACAAAAGCTGTGGAAAATATCTCCATTTTCAAATAGAGTTTTAATTATTTGTAAAGACTTCAATTGTTCAATAGATAATGTCATGGATTGGTCCTCACAGTGTGAAGTGCAACCGTCCAGAACCCCCACAGTATTATAAATAGGCTTCGAAGCTGGGATTGATTGATGTTTGGCATAAAATCTATTCCTCTGAGCATGTATATTCCTTCTGTTCACCAGTTTCATACAAATATACTTGGGCTGATTTTTTATTCAAATCTCCAATTTATGTAGGGTTTAAACTGTTAAATATTTAAAGCCTTTTTCATCTTTTTTTTTTTTTCTCTTTTCTGTTAGAGGTAACTAAATCTTTTGCCTAACACAAACAAGACTCGGAGATTTAGCACATTCCTGTGGGGGAGAGAAAGGGTTTATTAATTATATTGAGATTCAAATAATATGCTTCCTTGACACTAATGTTCCATCAGTTCCAACTGCAAGTATCCTATGGGATAACTTTAAAGCCTTTATCAGGATCTAGATTACTGCATTTATGGCTCCATAGAAGAAAGAATTTAATGAACGGCATTCTGAGTTTGAAAGGGGAATCTGAGATAGGGAGATATCAAGGTATAAAAACTATAACAGTGAGAAGTTATTTCAGTGGAATCTCTGGGACTCCATAACGAAACATCAAATAGAGGTAAGTATAATGTACCTTTTCAAGAAGCTACATAAATATCCAGGACTCCTCAGATTGAGGATTTGTCCTTGTTGAACCTTGTCTGCGTCTGACAGGGAAGATCTCAGTGGAGTTGTGTCTTGTGGAAAATTTCTTTTCCAAAGTCTGATTTAAGTTTCCACTTAGCAAATCAATGCTCCCAAATAGTTTTATTTTTGAATTTTTATGATATCAGTACTTTTGTTTCATCCACCCTCTTTTTTCCTGTTCTAAGTTAATATATTTACATACCTTCACCATTGTGGCTATTATTAATTCATTATGCATGCCTTTGTATTGCAGCAGAAGCATAGTCATGAGGCAAGACCCCATTACGTCTTATTTATGCTTTATTATTATTTGTATTACAGTAAAATCTGAAGACATAGCTGAAGTAATGACCATATTGTATTGATTATGTTATCTACACATTCGGAAAAAAATAACGTCCTTAATTCATAGCTGCGAACTGCAAAAGAGAAAAATTAAATAACTTGATGTGTCTGTCAGGAAAGCAGATACACCAAGATGTGCTTAGGTCTCCTGAGCTGCCAGTCATTCAGGACCTTGATTTCAAGCACATTCTTCGTTTCTTAAATCAATGATGTCTTATGTCGCACCCTGGATGCTGTGCAGCTCCAAAGCTGAAGGAAACTTGGGTAAATTGCCTGTCTGTTGGCAAAGTGGTTCAGGGAGGCTCTTACACCAAAGATACCAGCAATTTCATGGCACCGGCTGATTCAGGGTGTTCCTTTTGATCTGTCACACTCTCTCTGCTTTGGGACCTGATTTCTGGTGAAATACTCTGTCTCAGTGGAGCGCATTTGCAAGCAGCCAATACTTGAAACTATTTGGTGAAAATGTGCAGAACGAACATAATCATAGGAGCTTGTTGTACATAGTGTCAGTGTGTCCCACAGAGTCAGCATACACTGCGAAATAACTTATTTAGAGGTTGGTGTTCAGAATGGGTTTCATGAGACTATGGTACCTATCAGACATGAAATATCACTCACTAAGTCAAGAGACTCTTCCTTTTTATTCTTGAATTAAAATAGTTTAAAAATATCTATCACACTCAATCCTTAAAGGAGCTGGAAAAGTTCGACTCTATTGGCTTCAGTAGGGAACCACCTGATCCTGCATGAGACCAGCATCTAGCAAAGGCTCTGTTCCAGGAAACCTCTTGAGCAAAAGCATTGTGTTAAGACTATGTCAAATTCTGTGAGGCTACTTATGACGGGACATTAAACATGAAGTTAACTGTGACTTCGTTTTTTTGCTGGATTCTGGCCAGGATAAGAAATTTTGCTTTCTGCATGTGTTTTGTGGTCACCAGAACTCATCCTTAATTTGACCTTCAATTACAAGGCACTTATGGATGAGTTCTCTAGAACAAGCCAACGCTCCAGAAACCCTTTCCTGAGGAAAGCATGTGGTGACACGCAGCAGGCCATGTAACTCGCTATTTCTAGCACTGGCCTTAGGGGCCAAGTTCGATGAGGCTTTGAGCACGCTTCACACAGTCAGACAAAACACAGTATTTTCCTCCTGGACCAGAAAAAAGAGCTCTGTAATGAAGTTTAACATTGAAAAGGAATAATAGCACATTAAGAAAAGTTAGGCTTTGAGAAGTCGCATCTTTGCACCTCACTTTCATTAGCAGTATGATCAGTCTAAGGAACCGGATTTGTCCTCACATAAACTCGTTTTACAGTAATGTGACTTTTCTGAATTAATTATCCCCATTTATATCGGCATAAATGGAAAGAAAAACACTTCCTAAGCTGCTAATACACCTCCTGTTCGTAAAGTGACTCGCTGTCTCAACCAGGTCATTGCCTATGGGTGAAGACCGCTCAGAACAAGACAGCTGAGGTATGGCATAATGCTAAACACTGTCAGCGCATGTGCTCCTCGGTGCCTGCTTCCAGGCGCCGGGATCATCCCAGCAGCTGCAAAGCCTGCAGGCTCAGCTCCTGCCGCAACTGGTCAAACCTTCTCCCGCCAGGCATGCTGGTTCTCTCCCAAGCGCTGGTGCCCATGATGCAGAGATCTGCACTTCAACTTCCAAGGACCTCAGAAGCTTTGGACAATTTCTGCTCTCCAGAGGAGCCCTGTGGCCCAAGCTGCTCTCCTTCCCCTGCTTCTGCTTTGTCTCCGAGCTACCCAGCAGAAGTTTGTCGTGGAAATGCCTCCACCAACCTGCGCTCTTTAGCTGCGGAGCCTCATACCTGCGGCCCTAGTGGTCCTTCTTTCACTTCTTGCTAATAGCCAACATGACGACTGATATTGAAAACTCGTCTTGCTATCTCACTCACCGCAGAAGGCTGTAGCGTTGGCAGCACAGGACGACGTGGCCACGTCCTCCGGGGCAAAGCGCTCAGGACGTTGCACAGCTCAGAGCGGTAGAGAAGCAAGACTGATGAAAAACGTGCAAAGCATACGAATAACAGTATCAGAAATTGAAAGACAAACAGTATTAGGGTTTACAAGCAATCAAGCTTTTAAAATTGCATTGCTTAAAGCCCATTAAACAAAGCAAAACTCCTCTCCAAATCAGTAAATATAAGTTGTTTACAGCAAACAGAATATCATTGGAAATTCTAATTTCTGAACTTTTCACAGATTAAAAAAACTACAGCTTATCAGTTATTCAAATATCAACATTATTCCAGATTGATTCGGGGATGGCTGTTAGACACATTCGTAACATGAGAGAAACGAAATAAATCAAACCTGAAGAAATGGCTGAGGAGTGTTGGAGAAGGAAGCGGGTTGCTGGCTTTAATTTTTTTGCCTAAACTCAGGCTTCAGGGTTCTTATTTTGGCATTCAGCTAATAAGCCTGAATTTTAAAAGTGCTGAGTATTCAAGGGAACTGAAAAATGCTTCCCTTGGATGGATACCAGACCATCATCAGGTGTCTAGCTTCAGACTACTTACTTACCATCAATGAATTGTTGCATCATTTAGCGCTGAAAACACATATATAATTTTAATTTTAGGGATACAGATTTCTCATGCACAGTGTTTCTCTGTGTGTGAAACCTTTGCAAGGTCGGCAAACCATTCAGTAACCGACAGCAGGGTGAAAGAAATGTTCCAATACTCAGTGGAAGCTTAAACTAGGAATTAATTTATATATTGTAGCATTTGACAAACCTCAGCTCCTGATGTCTCACGCTCAGCCTTACTTTATAGTCACATCTGTTAGTTTAAAGCATTTTTAGTTTATTGAAGAAGCCTTTACAAAGAAAAAACAGATGATGAAAATCTCATCTGTCAAAACTGTTATTAAAACCGGTAACAGTGTGAGGTTTTGTTTAAATTGAAAGCATCATTTATTTTTTATCAAACATTTTATAAACAATAACATTTGAGAAGGATTTGGGGGACCTGGAGAGCCCTCAACAAAATGCGGCTCATTATGTTGCTTTGTTTAATGTGCTGCTCAGAGATAAGCAGTGGATGCTTTCCATTACCTCGATGGGAGGTATACTAGCTGGTGTGACTAGAGAGGTGGAAAAATCACCTGTGCACAAACGCGCATTTATCAATCACGAGGAGAGTGGGGAATAGCAAATGCCTGGGAAGTGTTCACATGAGCTGAAAGGGAAAATGGGCAGAGGCAGCTTCTCAGACCTCGGGTTTTAGAGCTTTTTTGGCACGGTGGAGAGCCAAATTTGCAGTTTAATTACCACAATGGGAGATGATAAGCAAAGAAGGAGAGATCTGACATCCCTCTCCAGGTCAGGGGCTGTCGCTGTGGCCAGAGAAAGGAAGGGGGAATACAACCAAGGTTTCGGTGTGCAGCTGTGCATCGGGTTCATCTGGTGCCATGGGAGTGTGGAGGTCCTCGCCCCGGCCTCGACCCTTTCATGGAGGTGAAAGGTGCAGAAAGTACATAGAAAAAAAATGACCAAAAGTCGGGCATAAAGCCAATGGGTGCATCTTCCAGCCTGTCCCTCTTAGGCAAGAATAAGATGGTCAAAGAGCTGCCTGGAACCACTCGGTGGGAGCCGTTAAAACTAGTCTTTTTTTCTTTTTTGGAATTTCCACCTGCTCATTATTTCTCCATGAGCGTCAGAGTATGAAAATGTGTGTGAGGTTTCTCAACTAAGTCAATTTTGAAATATAAAAGCAAGCTAAGGTACCTTTCCAAAAATGCAATGCCAGACACTTCTAAAGGCTTCATATCTTCATCTACAGAAACTCTGAAAAAAGAATTATATACTGGCAATTTTTTTCTTAAACTCTCAGTTGAAATATGAGCGTTTTGCACTTCTGTAAAACAGAAGTGCCTTTACAGCCCAATCTGGGACAAGCTATTGGAAGTTCATAGGGTAGGGGATGTTTTTTAGGAGGAAGACATCACACAAACATTACAAATACCGTTTTTCCTGCAGGATTACTAAGTGGGATTTAAATGAGTCAAAATAAGGTTCATAGAACAACTTTTACATTGCAGAAAACTAAGCAAAAGAACATTTACAAACAAAGCAATTGACTCCGTTGATCATTTTAATCCCTTGGCTGCTGTTCCAAACATTTATGGTTGAATTAAGCTAATGATGGGGAAGATCTCAAAGGATTCAGGCTGGCAAGTGGGAATGGTGTTTTCCGAAACGTTCAGCATTAACCTAACTCTGCTCCATTGAAGGAAAGCTCCCGTTGACTTCAGCGGGAGGCGAGCCACGCGGCGGCCGAGCGCCAGTGGGGGAGCGGGAGAGGTTCCCCTCCCGCCGGCTGGGCACCCTCCCGCAGCGCGCGCTGCTCCGTGCTCCGCCAGCAGCCCCCCTGTCTTGTTGCATATATTCTGCAAACGGGGATGTTTGCGATCCAGCTGTTCCTGTGTGGTTTCCGTGTATTGTTGTGTTATATAAAGAACGAAAGAACAAAACCTGCCCTGAAAGTTTAGATATTTATTGCAAGCTATCTGTTCTTTCTCAAGCCAGCCATATTTTGAGATCAGCCCACCCCTCCCTCTGCGGGACATGGACTTTTCGTATTTTATCTCCATTTATGGTTATTGCATTGTAAACATGCAGCAAGCAGAAGTTATCATTTGCATATCTCTGAGAATTAGCCAGAAAGATTCTCCCTCCAGAAATGATTTATATTACAACCATAACAATTGAGAGTCTGCTCTAGTCTGAAATACCCTTTTAAAATATATGCCCTGATCTTTGACCTGGAAGGCAGAGCTGATTAAGATATGCACAGCAAACATTCAGTTATGAAGTAGAGATTAGCTGGGGATCAAGTAGTGATAAAGAAAGAGCAGCAGAAAGATAAATACTGGAGGAGAACTCTATCCATTAACTAGACATGGGCTTACATTAGAATAATTTATCTAATCCTATTGCAAACTTTGGAATTTATATTCAAAATACTTCTGGTTTTAGGTACAACTTAAAACCTGATTCATGGGGTTTTGTAAGAGCTGAGGTACTTAGTTTGCCTCTTAGTACAATTGGGAATTTGATTTTCCAAAATTAAATCATGGCCTTGTGACTGCCGTTGTTCCTGCCTGCTCCTATACTTGAGCTATACTTTGAGCTATTTCAATAGTACTTTAAATCTGCCAGGGCATGCAGGATTTTGAATAGCTGACTTTTCCCCAACATACATGCATACATACATCAACATACGTATTTCACATGCACGTAATTCGCTAAAACAATATATGCTAGAGATATCCCAGGTGACAAACAAAAAGTGTTCTTTGACTCTGCCTTATTCATGTGTGTTGTTCAGAGCTCAGAGCTGTACAGTAAAGTAAATCGTTGCCTTGGGACACTGTCTTCTTTGTTGCAGAAGCTGGAAAATACTGACAGAGGAAGAGAATAGGAAGCTAGCAACTCACTTAAACCAACATTTTTGAAGTTGGCCAGTAATTTGACTCTCTCTCTTTATTCCTCTCCATTTTTCTGAGAGAGTATGTTTGATAATTCAGATGAGAAACCTCTTCTCAAGTACTGAGTGTTGGCATGTCTGACTCAAGTTAATGGCTTGGGACATATAAAATGCTCCAGAAAACAAACTTGGCCTTGTCCTTCCACTGGGGCATCCACACACTTGTGATGACTCTGGATCGGGGCAGTTTCAGCCAGATTGTGTGTTGGGGATCTGTTTGTAGCCCTAGCCGTTTGTACAGAAGATGACAAGTGTGACACATACCCCAAGACAGGGTTTAAACACCCTCCACTGTACTAAGGCTTGCCATGGGTAGTGCTTTTCAACAGAAAGTGCTCCTTCCACAGAGTTTCTGCCTCATTAACTTGTGAATTTGCTCAGCAGCTAAGTAGAGGTATCCTTTCTGGTTACTTTGGAAGATACCCAAACACCGTTTGGGGTGCGAGGCAGCTCAGGAAAGATCCAGTATTCTGGTTCAAGGAACTATTCTGCTCTGGTGTTTACTAGTTATCTCAACATCATCCTTATCACAAGCTAAACAAGGTGAAGCTAACTAAAATGACGTATTTTTCAAAGCCCGAACAACGTGCTTGCATGGGTTATAAAAGCGTCTGAGAAGTAGAAGAAAACCGCAATTTCCCTCCTTACGCTAAGATCAGCTTGCTTGCTCTGTTATTTAGATGGCAGTCCATTTAGATAGTTGCCTAATTATGTGGTTAGGGACCTCCTTCTTTTATCCTCAAGTTGTGCTCAGAAAAAACAGTTGGGTATGAGGTCACATGTTTGCTGGTACACCCAGTTCCTTCCCTTGGGTTCCCAGCAGCTCCGTTCAGGTACGAATCTTCTTTCCATGCCCTCTACCTTCTTGCTAAACGTAGTGAGAAGGGCAACTCAGATCTCCTTCCATTGCACTGTTGACCATGGTGGTGCGAGCTGTCTCCAGACTGGTAATCTGTTGTAAAGTAAAGCATTCTTCTCCGTCGGGGAGAACCATGCTCCAGTTCTGAATAAAGCCTCTTCAATCATAGCATCTTATATTTCTATATATTACACAAGTTGGCAACCACCTGTCATATGCTCACATAATGATGCTGATGCAGGGAGATCATTAGTGGCTTTGACTGAAACCAGCTGTGATGGCGGTCACTTTGCAGGGATAATGGTTTGGGGTGATTGACCCCAAAACTACTCTTTAAGAGACCATGTGAAATGCTCTGCCTAAGAAAGACATAGTCAGAGAGAGGCTGGTGTGTCTGTCAGAGGCAAAAGCACACGGACTCTACTGTTGGGCTAATGGACCTCCTGTTAAGTTCCCTTTGCCCGTGATGTGGATATCCTGCATGTCAAAGTCCCAGGGTACTAGTCCATTGCAGCAACCAGGACTGTGTGCCCTGTCATCTGGGGAAGCCACCTTAGAGAGGAAAGGTCTTTCAGGACAAATAATATTTCACTGGATTCACACAGTGGTATGAGCCTCCTTTTCTAGGACTGAATGCATTTGTTCACATTTTTCATTTAAAATAGCAAAGGTATTTTTTCCCTCATTTCCTCCCACCTGCCAAGCGACTCTTCCTAATCCTGTGTCTGGAGCCGCAGTAAACAATTCAAACGTCTTGTTAAAATTTGAGCTAACACGAACAGAACTCTCCAACAAGGTTTCTCTTATCAGCTCAAAACTTTTTGAAAAGCCTTCATTAAAATTACTTTGTGGTTTTACATTTTTCATGGAGCCCAGTAAAAGGAGGTAGAATCTGCTGGGACCTTCTGTGTAGCTCAAAGAAGAAACTGCAAATCTTTTCGTGGCCAAACTTGTCTTATGAGTTGTGGAAAGACCACTGTACAAGGAAGTTTCTTCACTTTTAAAGATTTGCAGAGCATTTTCCTGTTCCTTTTCCTACTGCCACTCACTCCTCCAGTTACAGTCTCTGTAATTAGTTTTACATTTATGCACTTTAATGGTTAAAAATTGCTTTTTTAGCCTTTACAACAGAAATCCACATGTTTCTTGGCTCCTTTTCAGCTGCTGCTGATCATAGCCATCCACAGCTTGGACGAAGTTATGCAATCTTGCCAATGCTTAATTGACCATGATCTGAAAAGCTGCTGCATTGTTCAGTTTAAAAAGTGTGGCCTAAACATGAGAGTCCTGCATTTGTGATGACTGCAGATTTCTGCTGAGGCAGCACTTCCAGAAGAGGTTTGCCAGCATCCCTCCCTCACAGCCACTGTGCTGAGATGTTTTGCCTGTTTAAGGTATCTGTTAAGTAGAGAATGAGCACAGTTGTGGTGCTGAGCCTTCGCTCATCTACAAGGGACTTTATTCCTCCGTCTTTCTTAGTTATGGTAACCCCTGAAGGCTGTTAGAATTAGCTACAACCTCTAACTCCAACACACCTTTTTTCTCACTGCTGATCTGCTCTGTCAGGTTATCTCTGACCTGCTGTACTTGACTGCGACTGACTGGCAGACTTCAATTTTTAACAGGGATGGAAACCAGCAAAAAATCTCCCACCTCCCCAGTTTTTTTATAAAAATTAATTTTGGAGCTCTTGGTTCTACACTACTTTTTGTTGCTAAAATACATTCTAGAAAGAGACATTTAAACAGACCTTTCAATATAGTGAGTGATAATTTCCCTGAGTTTAGTTAGATCCAACAGATGCCTGACCTTTCGTCTCTACAGAAGGTCAAACAGGGTAAATCATCTCATGCATTCTTGTGGTATCTTATGGTACTCCATGGTAAGCAAGGGCCAATAATAAATTCAAATTATATGCTTTCCCAGTCACATACCTTTGCAGTGCAAGCTTAAGGACCCTACTGAATCTTACACCAAACCAGATCAATTTGCAAAGATACAGGATTCAGGTGTATTTTTTCAAAATCATCGATCAACAAAAACATGAAACATGCCTCTCTGTTGCACAGTGTGTCTTTTGGGAGGATATGATTAAACATGGTGAAGAACACCCTGCAGCTTGCACAATGAACAGCTCTTAGTAGCAAAGTGCATCAAATAGCTTCTACTTATAAAATAGCAAAGGGTTGGTGACAGGCACAAGCCAGCAAATGTGGACATTTCCTTAGTGCTAGCAAGATGACGAGGGACTCGGTGGCTACCAGCTCAATTTTTACACTTCTGACAGAAAATGCGGTAGAAGTCCTTAGCTGTCCTCTGCCTGCCCAACCAGCGAAAGCTTTTTGCGAGCAGGCGGTATGTCCCTGTGACCCCAGATTGCCCACAGACAGCCAGGGATGTCACAGCTGTCACCGTGCTGCGGGGCACTTAGCAGGCACGACTAAATGCTGCGTAGTCCTTCACGGCCTCTTTACCCCTTCTCCTCTCTCCTTTGGGGTTCATGAGCAACAGATTCTAGCATGTTTACCTCCCCTGGAGCAACAGCTTTTCTTCCTTTACAAGGATTATGTTCTTTCTAAGGATCGGTCCCCCTTCCTTGACTAGAGGTTTGGTCATGCCTTAAACACTCACCTTGTTTTCTAGAATATCTTGTGAAATATGCTTGCCACAGATTTTACTGGAGGCCTTTTAACATCTCCCAGCAATAGCTGATCTATGATTTCCCTAGCTATGATGTTTGCATTTAATATGATTAGGAAGGCATTTGGATACATTTTCTAATAGCGTGAAGCACTGTGCTTCAGACGCTCAGGAGGTGTACCTGGGAACAGTTTGGGGCGCTTGCATTGGCTAACCCTGTATTTTAACTGGATTTAGAGGATATTGCTGCAGAAGTGCTTGAAAGAGGTAACAGCAATCAAGCTAATGTCATTCACTCCTTCCTTTTCCTTAGTTTGCTACTTGGGCTATTTCTACAGTCTAGTGGCAGATCTATGCAATGCAAAGCTTTTGGGTTTGGAAGCACCGGAGTAAGTCAAAACCGACTCAAGGATGCGTCTCTGAATATGCATTAATCTGGCTTGCTGCCTACTGTGTCTACAATGCTGCGGACAGACAGACTTTCCCTGGGAGGTAGGGGCATGAAAACTGTATTTTGCGATCTGCTGGTACCTTACGTGCACAGCGCACTCTATCAAAAGATATGATATTATCCCTATTTAGGAACTAGACTATCAAATTTGAACAGTGTGGCCAGAAGACCCTTGGCTGCTAGTCACTACCTTGCTTCTAGAGCAATAAAAGACTCTGCTCTTTAGCCATAAATCTCATCCAACTTCAGTGCTCAACTTCTGATTTCTCAGTATCTGGTTTGGCTGCCTCCTACTTCTGACTTTCTATCCTTAGCATGCTTCACAGGCTTTCAGCTATCTCACACTTCTGGCTCTCTAATCTTAGAGCAGCTTCTAACTTTAGGGTGGCTTCAAGCTTCAGGGCCTCTCACTTTTGTTCTGGCTCTTTCTGGGACATGGCCAAGTGGGTGAAAGGCTCTAGAAGGACTTTCAGAGTCGCAGGCAGAAGATGTCTATTCCTGCATTCCTGATACCTGAACTAGCTGGCATTCCTTCCATGCTAGCAGTAATCTAAGTTCTCAGAGAATTTACCCAAGGCCGTGAATGTATCATTTTCATAAAAAGCCACTTAAGCAAATTTCATCCATGTTCAGGATCTGGTCCATCATGACCAGCTAGGCTGATTTCATAAACAATAGGTTGCTCCTCTGTCTAGTGTCCTCCTGGTTTATTTCTATTTGGATCGAAGGGTGACTATAAAGGTTATATCAACTTTCCTCTGTGAAACATTCTTCATCAAATAAAACCTTCATAAGTAGCATTCTCTCCAACATTTCATGTGCAGATGTAGGCTCTGCTTGCTGGAAAAAATCCTGATCTTTCTGGTATTTTCTAGTGCTCAGTTTTCATATCCAAATAAAAAAGAACCCTTCCCCTGCCTCCTTCTCACCAAACACCAAATAAAACATCAGCTTTGTCTTTAAAACACTTTACTTTAGAAAGTGCTCTAAAAGATAAGCCATTACTCAAACAGGTACTAATCCTACTGACTGTATCATGATAGGGGAAGCACTAGGATGGGTGATTCACAATGGGCTTGCCCCTAAAGAGGGAACTGAGATGAAGAGGAGCCTCCTTGATATAAAGAGTCCAGAGTCTGGAGGTAGCTGAAGTTGCCAAAAGAAGCAGAAGGATTTACCGTGCTGATCTTCCTATCCTGAAGTGGGATAGAAACGGAGTTGTGCACTCTCTTTTCCCAGGCAAGAAAAGTCACATGAAGTCAGTCTTGGGATGAGCCAGAGTGACTACTTCTATCTCTGACCTTGAGCCAGTGGAAGTAGGGAAGGCCTAGCAAGAGCCACGGATGGGCTGAAGTGCAGAGTGGTCCCAGCTGGCAAAGAGATAAATAAACCTGTGTGGATCCAGCAAAAGACTGTGGAAGTAGTGGGGGGGGTCTGGCCGGTCAGAAAGACGGAGGAAGAGCTCCTGGATGACAGAAAATGCAGAACAAGGAATCTCTGTATCTCGTAAGCATGAGGAATCTGAACTAAGGTTCCTCTATTTTCTGCATTTCCTCACATTGCTCTGCAAACTCAATATTTTTCTCAGATTGTAAAAATATATATGAAGACATATTGTCTGGAGACCATCTCAATTTCGAATTCTTAAGAATCTTTTGAGTGATTCAAGGAGCACAGAAGGAAGTCAAGTAGCTTAGCTTAATGAATAAAATAAAGCAGTTGAGAAATACTGTCTCTCACATAACCAAAAGGACCTCAAGACATCTTCAAGTCATTAAAAATGAAATAAATGTCTTCTTGGCTTTCTTGTATTTACCTGAATTGTGATCCATGAGAGGAGATGAATTTGGCATAACTTAGTAAGTGAAGAGAAATGTGGATACAGTATGGATTATTCAATTCATTTTATATTTATGAAAATATTATATGAGGTGCTTCAAAGCGTTCTAGCAAGGGTCTAACTGCCACAATACGCTAATGAAACAAGGCGTAACCAGTTGAATAATGCTTCTTGACAAGAAGCATTGATCACAGTTTGAAAGGAGTGACAAATGTTTGGAAACAACTAAGATGAGGGTAAAAATTAAAATCTTTGTAGAAGTCGTATGGGGTCAGATTCATCACAGCTGTCATTGACTACGTGAAAATTAGTTGATTTAGTCTAAGAAAATCCAGGTTCCTTCTCTAATTAACGGAGAGACGTTGGAATCTGGAGAAGTGATTTATCCTGACTTTGGACAGCTTTTAAAAATAGATAGGACAACTCCTCCTCCTCTTGAGGTACTCACCTATTCCATTTATAGGAAGAGGAGCTGAGAAGATTAGGTAAGACTAGATGCCTAACTTTTATAAGACTAAAGTTAGGTGCAATGAATCCCATCTGCAGATGGGCGCAGTAAGTCGAATATACTGTCAGCTGTAATGAGTGGCAGTGAGAGTAGTCCTTGACATTACCGAAGGCCAAGTAAAGCTTTCTTTGATTTTGGCAGAGCCAGGTTTCATCTCCTTAGTTCTGGAATACAGTTATTTGCTACTTTTATAATTTCCATAGACATATATCCATGTTCCAATTACTGAGATGACGCTTGCACCAGCATGATTCATGCTGTCAGTTCCTGTCTCAAGTTAGATTCGAGCTAAGTTTATTTTGGGAGTAGTGAATACATACCTACCATATAGAGGTGCAGAAGAAAACAGTCTTTTTCAACTGCAAAGACAGCAAAAGTTCAGGTTTCAAATCACTAGAAAGCCAAAGTGGTGGTCAGACGTAAAGCAGATGGACTTTCTACTCCGCTTTGAGTAGCCTATGTATACATCCACATTCTTTACATACACAGAAACATGGTTACTGGAGGTTGCAATATTAACTAAATAAATACTGTAAGAGCTCTCTCTCTCCTAAGTTAACCGTTCCTGAGATTTCCTTGGTGAATAGTTGCAATTCCTCCCTTGACTGGGCATCTCCCACATAACCTCAGTGATAATCGCAGTGCCTTTTTGTGTTGGATCCCGGCCTGAGCAGAGGGTCGTTCTGCACGAGGGGCTCGTGTGCGGGAGCAGAGCGCGAAGGTGAGGGCTGCTCGGCCAGCGTCCCACCGGCCCTCCAGGACTGTCCCCGGCTCTTCAGTGCTGAGTGTCGTGGGGGCATTGGACTCGCGCGCTGCTGGCTTGAGTACGAGGCCTCCCAGAAAAGCGATGTGAACGTGCACAGTGACAACACTGGTCACGTGCGGTGGGATTTTCTAAATTGTGTCATGGTATGTCCGTAGTGCTCACGTGAACGTCCTCACTTCAAAGCCGAAGGGAGAGCTTGCGTAGCTGAGCTGCGGACCCGAGCCGTGAGCTTTGGCTCGTCAGGTCCGCTCCGCTCCGCGTGGCATACCCTCGTATTCCCTGCGGGAAATAATGGCGGGGAGGGAAAGCGAGAGGGTGTGGGGCAGCCTCAGTTAGTGGGGAACCCTAAGTTAGGGACAGCTAGGGGAAAATGGCATGTTCTGGTTTCTGCTCCGATGGCGTCCCATTTTTTTTTTAATTCTGGGACTGTACTTGTATGACATACATAAGAAATAAAATGCAACATATTTATGAAAATGGCACAAACAGTCGTTGGAACAGGAAGCAGGATGCTCTCAGGGATGTGGCTGGCCACAGCGTAGGCTGTGTCTTTTTCTCTTTTCCTCTAATCCAGGGAAGTTAAAGTCTAACCCGGTGCGAGGAGCCTGGGCACCACCGTGCTGGTGTGCGGAGGGTTGTGTCTCTGGGCCCACCGGAGGCATTTCGGTGGAAAGTAGCATGGCATTAGATGGATCGGGGGTCCGACTGCTCAGCATGGCTTTTCCGAGCGCTTGCTGCATGTGATTTCAGGCACCCAGCAGACTCCCAGGTTGGCTTCAGTGCCCCAGCCCCCGGCTGGCAGTAAGCAGTGCTTCTGAGCATCCTTATTTCACGTGTAGGGAGTTGTTCTTGCAGGTTTCAGCACTTCCATTGCTTCTGTAAACAGGTCCAGAGAAATGAGCTGAGTTTTAAAAACATTCATCTGGAGGTTTTTTTTGGTTTTGTTTTCAATCTGGTTCCCTACATGTCACTTTGAGTGTATGGCAACCATAGGTGATGCAAAAACAACCGACAAGGCACGGGCATTGGAACACGTAGCCCGAAAGCATTAATTGCTCCTGTTACATCTTCTCTTTCCCTTTTTCTTCTCACCCTGTACAGCCCTCCTCGTTCTCTATTTTTACAATGTCTTTCCAGAACACAAACGTGTCAATGCAGGAGTATTCCCCTCTCACCTAAATGCAAAGCATGGAGCTTATACAGTGATTAAACACATCAGTTCTTTACTTCTTCACACTGCCGTTCAAATGTCAACAACCCTCAGGAGGTTCCCACGGTGCAGGCAAACAAGTATTATCCTGCTTTTCCGGAAAAGGAAACTAAGATAGTGGTCACCATTTTCCAAATGTCGTTAGTAAATCCATGTTCTGTCATCTAAATCTTTAATTTAAATATCCAAAAATGGAATGACCCATTGTAATGGAAGCTTTCCTATTGCACGTAGCACGTATTGCTCCCTGATGGAAACAGGGACAGGCATGTTCCGACAATTGGCTCATCTGAGAGACCAAACAATCATACTAAGTAGTATGTAGTATTTTATAATCATATTAAAATGAGTAAATCTGAACAAACACAATACATAATTATGAAATGATTGCTTGTTCATTTTTCCATTTCAATATGTGGTGGGAAACCACTATTAAAATAATAATAATATTAGCTTTGCTATGTTTACTCAGTAGCTCAAATGCTACTAGACTACATGGCCTGAGAGGAAATGTCTTGTTTAGACTCATTTTCAGTACAGCAGCTAGAAGACTCGTGAAAACTACATTTAGCATTTATTATAATATGGAAGCATTCACAATAGCCTCGTAATATTTATTAATGTGAAATATGCAGTGAATGTTTGATGAAAGAGCCCATTGTATACTTGGGTTTACAGTAAACAGTTAAAGCTCTTAAAATGGAGTCGGAGCAAGTGGAATATTTGCTTAGATTTGGCAAGAAGAAATATTGTAAATAATTCAAAGAGTGTAATTTGATTCTAGATTTTTCTGGGCTATGTGGCATATGGCCCTTCTGTTTTTGTTTTATTTAGGTTTGCTGCCTCTGTTACGTAACTGTTCCTTTCAGTCTGTAATTAAACTTCAAGGTCAACCAGGAATTAAGCTCAGATGAAGTTCCTGTAATGGAAACAAGTGAGACTGGACCATGCTGGGTCACATCACTCCTTTTTCCTAATTCATCTGCTGCTATGGAGAAGAGAGGGCGTGCAATCGGAAGGAAGGACCTGAGACCTTCTGCAGAGACAAGGACGGAGGCAGGAGAAGCTGAAGCCAGACTGGCGCTGGGGACTTAGCCCGTGGTGCATTGGCTGCAGCTGGAGGGATCCAAGGCACAAAGTGATGCATAAAAAAGATTATTTGCAGAGGGTGTCTCCAATGATGGTTGACACTTTCTTTTATGGACTTGCTCTTTTGAATAATGTACATTTAGTTAAATGTACATCTGTCTTTGTACGGGAACTTGTTTATGCTTTAGTTGGTTCAGAACAGGGACTGGGCACTTAGATGAAATATTCATTTTCAAAAAAAGTGTTCTGGTGGCCTCCACGGTTTGGGATTTCACCTGCCGGTTCTTGTTCTCCATGGCTGAGTTGCTCATTACGCTGTGTGAGCGACATAAAGCCACTCCCAAAGCAGAGCTCTCAGGGTAGGCATGGATTCGCTGCCCGCCCAGGGCTGGAGCTGCCCTATATTCTGGCTATCTGCAACCCCTCCAACCTGTTTTTTCTATTCCACGCCTTTTCTCTGTGTGTGGAGGTGGACGGGGAGGGACCTTGGGATGGCAGTGGCCACTGCCATGTCCGTGCACGAGAGCCACATGCTCAGGGCTGGTGATGGGGTCAAGACACGTTGCAGCCCCGGGTGACCTGCCACCACTGCTAAACTCCTGAGCGAGGCGTTTCACCCCACATTTTAGAGAACAGGCGCCCTACACTGCTTTTACACCTAGAGAAACCACTTGCGGAGCTGCATCTTCCCTATTAAAACAGAATGAACGTGTTTGGTCACCTGCTTAATACGCACCCTCTGAGACCAAATCGGTTGTGTGCATGGTGCTTTGACTGCATAAAACTTGTTGCATCACTTACGAGGTATGTCACTGAAAACTTGCCTTGCATTTGAAATGCTTCTATTATTTTTGATACTTTCGCATTTGGAGCTCCCCAGGTGGATAGTGCTATGTAAGTGCTAAGTGCTATTATTTATTAGGCACATATATTCTGTAATTACTTTGCAAATATGATCATTATATTTGAAGTTACAGAGTACTTCAAACATTAATTGCCACATAACTTGCAGATTTCAGATCTGATACACAAACCTAATCATCAGTCATTAAGTATTAAAGAAGAGAGCACTGGAAATATATTAAATTACTTCAGATCACTGATTAAACCTAATCCTTGGGAACTCCTAAAAGCCTTTTGAGGCACTGAGATCCACTTCCAAGTGACCACTGGGAATTTAGGCCTGAAATGCAGGCTGAATGGTTTAATTCCCAGGGATATTATGATTCTGTGACCCTGCAAAATGCTCCTTTTGTGGAGTCTCGTGCCAGCCATATCTAATCCTTACTGTAATTTTGTTTGTGGCTTACTTCATGGCTGTGCTTTTTCCCTAGCCAGACAACATTCTCCTCTACAAAACATACAACTAAACAAACCATACTGATCAAGAAATTACTGAAGGAGAAATAGGTAAAATGACAGATGTGGCCAGTAGCAGGCTAGAAGGGGGACCCAAATCTCGTTGTTCCCATGCAGGGCCTTACTCACTCACCCGTATTGCGTTTTCACTAATGATATAGGAGCAATTCTTACATTAATGCTTGAATCATAAAGCATACTGTATATTATTAGCTGAGAGAATGGACCAGCATCGCTTTCCTGGCAAGGGCAGTAGTCTTGTAGCTGTGATTTCTTCCCCACAGACTCCCAATTTCATATATTCCTTCCCTTTAGCTCTAGGCCCTTTAGCACACAGTCTGTGGAGAAGGAGAGAGCAGAAACTTTCGGGTACTGGGACTATTCCACCATATCCCAGCTTTTCCGAGGTTGGCATCCAGCACTGGCACCAGGCGGTTCCTCAGGAGGCGTTCGTGTGCTGGATGGCTCCCCAGTGTCTGTCATTGTGTTTGACGCTAAGTTTCATTCCAGAGTAGTGGGCTGGAGTGACAAGACAAAGACACACGCAATGTGTGAAATATTTCTCCTGTCTTTTCCAGACTCTTCGAAAAGTTCTCTCTGCCTTCGCTGTGGTCACCGTGACATCTCCTCCTCAAGGACCTGGCCACGCTTAGGCTAAAACTGGTAGGGAGACCTGTGTTTGCAAGCACAGTCCCCATCAAAGAGGACTAAGGAATTTTGGCCTTTCCCAGGGTAGTCCCAGATTACCTGTTAAAATCTATTTTTTAAGCTCTGCTATATTATTTCAGGACCCTATTTAGAGTAAAAAAAAATAATCACATTTTAAATTAGGTTTACACAGTTTTACCATAGGTAGAAAGTCTGAGCTGTTATTCTTAACAATTTATATCAAACATTACAAAAATAACACATAGATTTCAAAGTATTAAATGTGTTCCTTTGTGCTTGTTTTTGTGTGTGAGGGAGAGAAAGAGAAAGAAAGAGAGAAACGTGAGGGAACGTGTCTGTGTTTGTGGGAGATGCTGTTGAAATCCTTCTCCAGAGCTTCTGGGACCCCCATCAGGTCACAAGACTCATGCTTTTCCACCTCCTGAGACACGGAATCAGGGAGTTTTCCACTTTCCAGCCCCAGTCCCTGCACCACAGTGCCTGGGATATTAACCATAACTATCTCCAAGCCCAACTAGATTCAAGCATCTGCAATTTTTCTCTTCAGTGACCTAGGGGAAACAAGGGATTACGGTGACCAAAAACAGACTTAAAGTGTTGTTTAATCTTGAAAGAAGAAAGAACAGACAGCATAAAGGTGAAAGGATTAGAAAACTATGTGTTTTAAGATTTTAATCAATCTTCTGGAGAGGACCCCAGTATGCATAATTTCTCTGAAGCTCCCATTTGGCAAGCTTGAGTCTGTGGTCTCCATTAGCTCCTCAAGGAACTTCATGTATTTTCAGTCCTGTAGCGCTGCCGATCCCCACTCCTTCCCTGGCATTAAGTCATCCCTGAGGAAACCTATCAAGGAACTGCAAAGAGGATGGTAGCGCTGTGACCATAAGCGTGTTGGCTCTTACCTCCTCCTCCAAGCGTTTGCTATGTAGACATCTCCATTTTTCTCTCTTGCCCCTGTGTTTGAGGGAACCGTTGATGAATAAACTCACTGTTGTGATTACAATAAACATCACAATAACATGGTCAAGGCACAGAATTCACAGATTATCATGAGCGACTCCAAATCTGTGGTGTGCACAGTCAGCCCCATCTCATTTCACACTTCCTCCCCGATTTATGGCATTCTCTGCACTGTCTCTTCTTCTCATTAAACAAAACCTGGACCGACATATCTTTTAATTGGCACACATTGTTGAGCCATAATGTTAATTAATTTCACTCAGATTCTGAGTTCTTGACTTGTTTCCCCCGCTCCTTTCGCAGTATGCTCAGGCAAGGCGAAGCAGAAAGAGGGACGGAGCAGCCTATTCTGGAGAACGAGGGATGTCCCCCGTGGCGTCCTCAGCCCGCTGCACGTATAAATCCCTCTGATGCAAGCAGAGGAGTCACGCCTGTATCAAGGACATGCGAAGGTTCCCAATCATTAACTCTGTTCCTGCAGTTGGAAGGCAGTTTTCCAATGAGCCAGTTCATTAGCTGTAGCAATATCTATTTATCTGGTATTGCTGAAGAATGTCTTTATAGTCTTTAAATTATGCCTTTTTACTTCCTGTTGTTCAGCTGTTCTTTGCTGTCATAGTTCTTGGAGCGTTTATTGCTCTCCTCTTTTCACCTAAAGCAGAATGATAACATTGTTTGTTTGCTTTTTCTTTTCTTTTCTTTTTGAGTTTGGCAGTTATTAATTCTCTATCTAATCCATATTTACTCTGGATCGCTGAACAGCAGGGAAGTACTTAGCTTACCTGCCTGCTGACGTTCTGCCATCTCGAGCGAGGACAGGACTGTTGTGCCAATAAGACGGTAGTTAGCCTGTGTTCCTCTGCTACAGTGCAGTGATGCATTATTATTACTTATTTATTTGAGTGCCTAAATTTGTCAGCCCTGTTGTGCTAGACAGTGCTTGTATATAGAATGAGAAGAAGGTCCCTGTTCCAAGGGGTTTGTGCTAGAAACACAAAAAGAATACCGCTGCGGCATTGCTGGGAGGACTTTAATTTAGCAAGTGAAAATTATGAGCTATATTCTATGCCTCTTTAAATGTTAAGAGGTAAAGATAAAACAACAAAATAAAATCCAGGGAGGTTTTTTTTTTTTATAATAGTCACAAAAGAAAAGATTAGATGCTGGTGCGAAATAGCCCTATAGACTTCAAAGAGGCTGATTTACTCCAGCACCCCAGTCAGAAAGCTAACCAGGTTATAAGAGCTGGAGGAAGTGTTCACTAGTGGCAAGATTAGCCCACCAGAAATATAGTCTCCTGTGTTTTTTCACTCCTAGCCGCTACTCAATTGCTGCATAATTTGTGCAAGATAGTCATCCTACAGCAGCCTCACAGCCAGCCTGGCTCTCCAATTGCTTTCAGCATAAAGTTTATGATGATATGCACTCGTGGAAGACAAGACTAACTCAGATTTATACCTGTTTTGCCACATCAACAAAAAGGTCTAACGATATTTAAATATTTTGGCTTAGAAACGATTCCTTGGTATGGAGTTGAGCGTTTCAGGGGACCTTTTAGGATCATTTGGCCTGATCTAAGGCAGGATGCAGGTCTCCCCTTCGATCCCACAAGCAAGTGCTTTTAGGAGAAAAAAAATGCAATTGTGATACTAAAATTTCCTATGATGAGCAGTGAGTTGTTCCAATGGTTAAGGAGATTCATTGTTTAAAATATGCCTACTCCTAGTTTAAAGCTGACTTTCAGCCTTAATTTTTCTGCTGTATGAGGTTTTCCCATTGTCAAATTTCTCCTCTGTATTTTAGGCGCCACAAACTGTGAGCAAGTCACACCTCCTCCTAAGTCCCCAGCACGTTTGATAAAGCAAACAGCTAGAGCTCTTTGTCTTTCCCTGTGAAGCAGGTTTTCCAGCCCTGTAGTCACTCATACACTTCTCTGAATTGTCTCCACCCTTCTTGATAGTGGGCACCAGGACAGGACACGATGCATGAGCACCGGCTGTATCAGGGCCAACGGGGTGGTAGGGCAGAGCTTCCTGCTTGTGCCTCTGCGGATGGCCCTGGTTGGGCCATGGAGATGCCCCAGGAGGTCACATGAGCGGTCATTAACCGTGCTCCTCCAGGCCTGTTCAGGCTGACTGCTTCCCTGGATGGAACCTCCTCCGGGCATGCTCGGCATTGTGTGTGCCTGGATGGAGGACTTTTGAACCTGGTGGTACTGAGGACACGAAGGGCTTGGTCATCGCTCTCTTCTGCACTCTTTCTCATCCCAGGATCTGCGGCATCAGCTGTGATTGATGGGTTCCACTGCTGCGGCATGGACGCACCTGGTGGGACCTGGGGAAGGACACGAGGACACTACAAAGCTATCGCTGCACCACTGAGCAATGTCCCTAAGAGCTCCAGGTCGTTCGCAGGCTAGCTAGGCTGGTTTTAAATCTGCTTTCCTGACACGGGACCAGCAAATCTGCTGCACTCTGCACAGTTGTGTGTTATTTTAAAAGTGTCAGGCAATGAAGAGACATATCTAGTGTCTGTATGAAGGAGTGTTAAACTGCAGGCATATCCGTTTCAGGGATGTGTGGTAAGAATTTCTGTAGGAATTGAAACATGAAAAAGGAATGTGAATTGGATTTTTATAAACAAAATAAAATCTTAAAGCTTAGCTTGAGAAAAGCAGAATTACAGCAGAATGCTGGAGATTACAATCTAGTCATTATTTTAACCATATAAAAAGCACTAAGTTATCATTTGCAAATTATCCGAGCAAATGGTTAAGGCCCAGATTTTTTGTTACTGAAGTTGGCAGCAAAAACCCCTCAGTTTCATTGGGAAAATAATCAGGTTTCCATTTATGACTTCCTTTCTCTGATAATCAGTATTACCAGCTCCAAGAAGGCAAAGATCCTTATTTACTCCTTAATTAACTGAGAAATTGACTTTAAAATACTCCGAGAAATTGGCTTTAAAATACTATTTAAAGAAATAGTATGCTTAGGGCTCATTTTATTTGTCTTTTTATTGTTTTAAGGGTATGGGTGCATTTTAAAAGATTCATGTGCAAAATAAAATTCAATTATATTCACTTTTTAGTATTTGATATTTTAGATTAATGTGACGTGCAAAGCTCTGTCATTAAATAAGCACATTTCAAATATATAGAGGAAAATCATTGCAAAAATACCAAACCAGTCCCGCAATTTGTTTATATTTTGGTAAGCAAGTTTTTCTGATTAACGTACTTCTGAAAAGGTCTTTTCCCAAGACTTTTCTTTTTAATACAGTTTTCTTTTTAATATAGAATACTATCCTAATTATGTAGATAATAATAGTCTTGCTATATAGGGTTTATTTTTCCTCTTCCTTAGCTCTCTCTATTACTGATTTTCACGTTTGCAACTTTATCACTAAATAACATTTTCAAAGCAAATTGAAAACTTTTGTATCATTTCATTGGCTTCAGTGACAATAAAAACACAGAAAGTTGATGAAGATGGAAAAAAGAAAATGTTTCAAATTTTGAAAATGTCAACACATTTGAGAAGATCAGTAATGACACCCCAAACAAGAGTTTGATCCATTTCAACAATCTGAACATTTTCACAAATAGCGTTTCCACGTTTTGACTAGTATTAGCAATTACTCACAGGGAATCAGGCGGAGGTTCAGATAGGATAAAAGCTGTCATTACAAAGGCTGGAAGACAGATTTCCTGCCATGGGGCAGATGAGAGCAGATTCCAGATTTCTGACAAGTGCAGCTTGGTTCTCGGTTGTTTCAGGCCAGCCTAAAGCTGTGTCCTACAACGCCATTCCCAGCCTGACTTCACGTTGGCACCACCAACAGCGGCAGTAGCAGCAGCAGCTCCCTGGGCCTTGCACCTCGGCCCTGTCTCATTTTCCACCCCAGGACCCCTCTCTGTGCTGGCTCTATGTCACCCTCTTGGCCCATCCTGCAGCTCGCCAAATGAAGACCCCCCACTGTTATGCTCCCTACCTGTTCCTTCTGCCACTCCAACCCAAATCTCCGGTTATAGTCTCAAACCTCCCAACTTTATCTGTCTAAGGCAGGCTTGATATCATGCACAGACATGCTCTGCATCCTACCTGCTTCTCCATCTGGAGCTTGGAGTGCAGTCTCAGATTTCTGCTGTTGTGATGGCCACCACAGGACCTCACCAGGAGTGACGTCCCAGATTTCTGCCATGGTGACAGGCACTACAGCTGCTGCTGGACACAGCAGCAAGGTGCAGCTATTTAGCTACAAGGAGATGTTAATCTTACGGCGGCTGGAAGAGGCAGCCTATAGCAGCCACACAGCAACGGCACTTGCAGTATATTAATTTGAAGTGCTTTGCACATCACCCCCAGGAACCAGATTTCCTTCGGTAGAGGACCACGGTGGCCCCTGAAGTGGACAGGGCGAAGCCACAGCACAGTTTCTGGCAAAGAGAAGGCGGTTGAAGTGTTGCTGGATATGGCAAGTAGCTTTCCAAAACGCTGCCCCCAAAGAGAGTCCGATGCCATACTGTGTGCTACAGCGCGGTTATGGGGGATTGTGGCTCTCCCTTCCTCTTTTGTAGGGATACCACCTGATTCTATATAATTAAGCAAAATCCACGTACATGCAAGTCCAACCAAGAAATGGATGTAGGATGAGCCGTTCTGCCAGCTCACCTGACACACATACGGTGTTGGAGCCACCTTTGCTGCTGTTCACTGCCACCATGGTAGAGGCAGTTTAGGCAAGCCCTAGGTTCAAAGACAGACTTGTATCTTTGTTCTCCCTTGTAAACTTCAAATGAGTTTTCCTTCCAGTCTTTACATGTCTCTCTCTGATGTATTTTAATGATAACTTTTTCATTCTGCAGACTACACACTGACACAGAACAGGTTTCATTGCCAGAGGAAATGCCAAACAGGGAGACAAGCTGACACCCACAGGCCACTGCCGAAAGAAATTGGCATCTGGGTCTTGCAGCTGCCAAACCTTCTCTATGAGTGGCCACAGCAATCAGCTCCAGTGATGTAGCAAACTGAGGAGGAGGAGGAGGCGAAGGGCATGTGGTGCACAATCAATGCTGCAATCAAAGGGGAGATGCGGTGCCAGCTGGTTACTACAGTTTCATCATCATGCCAAAAGCACAAAATAATATTTAAAGGAAACATCAACAAAAGCTCTGCAGCTTGTGTGGCCTTTAGCAGCGAGAGCAAGGGGTGAGAAGGTGGCCCATGTGCGTGACACCGCCCCGCTGCAGCAAGGGGACTCCAGGGCCCCCTTACAGCCAGTGCCAGCTCTTTTTAGGCTTCAGCATGGCTCGGAGTTCTGCTGCTACTTTTAAAAGTACAAGCTGTGCCAGGAAAAAAGTCGCGATCTGTATGAGTGCATGGCTGAGAATGTGGATATTGCAGCAGCGGTTGTGTTAGTGGAGACGGTTATTAGCATAAGGCTGGCTGTATAGTACAGATGTCAGGAGACACTGGCTGCTTTTAATGGGCAGGCCAATGCATAACAAACATTTGAATGTGTCAAAATGGGGAAAAAAATCCTATCATTCACCATATGAATTGTTTTACTCTGTTGACAGTTCTCTGTGGCTCTTTTGAAAATATATTTTTTGATGGGGAAATACAAAAGTGAAATGGGTAGAAGTGTACTCCGTAATGAGCACATAGCAGAAGAGCACAACCACCTACCGTGACGATCTGCAGCCACCTTCATAGACCCTTACCTTGCCAAACTTTGTGTCTGCTCTAGTCAGGTAATAAAAAGTAGTCCGAAAGGACCTGGAGAAGCCATCTAGCACATCCTCATCCCCAGTGCAGCATTGATGTTGAAGTTGCGTTGTAAATCAACTGGGGAGAGCACGTGTTTAACGTATTATTGAAAACGATCTGGAACACTTCAGCCACTGTAAAAAGTATAAATTTGAAGAGTTATGTTCTCATATGATAGTTTTAGAAGATCTGCATCACAAGAGGAAGAGTATAGATGCAATGAAAGGATGGTGTAGAGACGCGTTTGAGCACTCATCACGGAGTGAGAGCAGTTTACTTGTAGTTTCCTCTTGAATAAGGGTGTAAAGTTGCACTGGCTTAACAGTGATTCCCTGTGTTCAGCTGTAGTACGCAAACAACACAACACATGAATGTATTAACAAAGTTGGTACATGTATTGCTATTTTGTAAAAATATTTCCTTAAAGGTGAAATCGCTTCATCATCTTTGGATGTTATTGGTGAATAACACCAATATTGAAAAGTAAATATTGGAAGTAGTGACGATTTCTACATAGCTAGAGATCTTAATGGTAGTTTTTGTTTTTGTTTTTGTAGCTACCTCCAGTAGAAACACGGCATAGTATGGAGCTATGTTAAAAAAGCCAGGTACAAAACTTTCTTCTTTGTCGGCTTGCAATTATCAGGCAGAGCTGGTAGCCTCCTGTTGCTTTCTTCTGGAGTGACAGCACCAACTTCAGCAAGTCTCTGAACAATAAATTGTGACAATGTGGCGTTTTATACTACTTGCATGTATGCACGTGTGTATGTAGAGAAGTCCGGGTGACAGTCTTGTCCAGGTGACGGTCTTGTAGCCGTTGGTCCTAGAGGACCGCTGTCTCATTTGAAGGACCATTGCAGTATTCTTAGAGATTATCAACAGGAGTGGATTAAAACGTGCCTTGCCCTACAGTTTGATTTGATAGTCCTTTTACGCTACTGCGTAGAATACACCAAACCATGCATTACAGCTTTGGAATCATGAAATTGTTATTTACTGTGTGCTTGGATGGTGCCAAATGCAAAGTTGCCCAACTGATTGTAGAAAACAGGCCTTTTTGCACAAACTGAGTATAAATGCTGTTCTTCCTATTTGTACTGAAATGAGGAGAATGAGAATCATTTCATGCAGAGCTTCATTATGGGCTTGCCGTGCTCCAGCAAAGCCAATGGCAGCCTTGCCACTGATTTACAGGGAGTGGAACAGAAACCCTGTTGGAGCCAACAGTAGAAATGAGCTTTAGTTTTAAGAAAGACTGCAGACAAACAGTCCAGAGTGCAGCTGATCTTGTGTTGTGTGTTAATACATGGCCAGTGATCATACTACTATATCACATGAAGGAAAACTCTTTTGTTATAACTAGACACCAAATCCACTCTTTGTCTAATGAAGCGAAGGCATTCTTTCTGCAAAGAGTTACCTTGTTCAATAAGAGTACATCCAGAGGTAAAATTAAAAAGTAAAAGTAGCTTATTTCTCTATATGCACTGCTAAAAGTTTGCAAGTACAGGACAGATATAGCAAAATTGTATTGTTTTCTGTTTTAACATTCTTTATTTCTAATAGTAGCTCACAGATAGTTCCAGGATTCCACTTGATTTCCTGCTTTCCCACTGTTGAGTCTATTTCTTCATTCTTCTTCTTCTTCTTCTTTTAAATTAGGAATGTGCTTTAGATAGCAAGCAGCAATTTTTCAGTGCAATGCACATGAAATTAGACTTGTAACGGCCCTTTGTAAAAAAGTTCTCCATTGCATTCTTTTCTTTTGCTTCGTCTTCCCAAACACACACCATGATAGAGATGCTTCTGAAAGGGGTAATGGCTTTACCGTTTGCTGATCGTCAACCTTTTGAAATTTTGGAATCAGCTGTAATCACTATTTCACTCCTTAGTCTGAAGTCAGTTTCATACTTTGTTTTTTAAGTCAGTGAAATAGTCATCTACATTTACCCTCACACCCTGCCTGGACTTGTTGCGCCATCTCACTGGAAATTTCTCAAATGCGGTTGCAGGAGTTTCTTTTGTCTGTGTGTTGAATCTTTTGAAGAAAATCGGTTACTCCCTTCCAAGGAAGACTATCCTGCGTAGTTCTTCAGGCCGTCTTTTTCCATCTTTTATTAATATCTTCTTCTTTGCTGGTAGCACACACAATTGGTGGATCAGTAGCGTTGGTGCACCATGCATTTCTGGGCTTTGGTGCTTCTAGAGTTTTGAAAGATGTTCTATTTCTCATCTTCCAGCTCTGTCAGCCTTACAAATTCCACCTCTGAATACCTCCCTTTCTTCTATCAATCATCTGTGTAACTTCTGGTACCATGAGATCCACCTTTTCGTATTGTCTTTTATGTGAAAGGCCAGGAGCCTTTCCTTGCCCCTGGTGGTGTTTTTCCAGCCTTAGCGTCCTGCCTCAGCTTGCACGCTCCTAGGGATGTCAGTCCTCTGAGGCAATCCCTTTTCTTTACCTTCACCTCTTGCCTTTTCTGCAGTTTTTGGTATGTCTGGACACAGTTACTTAGAAACCTCTCCTTGCCCTTTGCTTGTGTTTCTCAGAGTCTCACTGGAGGGCATTTTCTGTTTTCTAGGATTCTTACATCTCTTCCTTTCCCATATATCTTGATTAACTCACCTTAGATCTGAGTCTTTTTGGGCCATTCCTTAGTTGCAAGCAGGACTCTGCGCACTCTTGAGCTGCATTCCTTTCGTGCTTGTTACCTCCTGCTTGTCTAGAGCCTTGTTGTTATATCTGACTGGATTTCACAGCTCATTCTTCTCCCAAAGTTGTTTGACATTGAAGAAGATAAGTTTGTGGAATTATAAGGTATTTTCTTCAGGGAAGCTCCTTCAAAGAGACATTGCGCACACTCATCACTGTTTTATCAGTACAAAATCAATCACATTTCTGCCAATGCTTTTGCAGGCACTCTTGACTTCATTAGCTCCTGAATCCTGACTGTTTTGTACTCTAGTAGGCTGTGCAATTTTGCAAAATGTAGGTACCATTTACTTCATTTGCTCCTGGCGCTGAACTCATCCATGACACCCTCCAGTACAATTTCAATCACTGCCAGTCTCAATCTTTACAAAACTCATCTCTACAAAACATCCTTCTTGAAGAGGCTATGCTGGCATTCCTCAACTGAGTCATAAAATCATTCTGTTTCCTCCCCCTCAGCATCCACCATGGGACCACTGACCTGTGATGAGGTTAAACTGATGACCTTTGGAGAGGGGTGGAGTGGACATAGCTCAATTTAAAGCCCAATCCGGGCTTTACATTCTTTTCTGAGACTTCACTCAAGGGTACCTGTTGTGAGTTGTCTTTTGTGATATACAAAGAGATCAGTAAAAAACTAATCCAGTACACTGATACCACCAGCTCTGGGCTGTGGAAAATTCTTTATACGATAACAATTTCAGTCTTTACTAATCTCAGTTTTCTACTAGTAAACGAGCAGGAAGGAAAAATTTCTGTATTCATTGCAACTGGAAGGAATGATGCAATTCAAAGATTGTTATACTCCCTGCCAGACAACTCTTTAATTATGAGTAATTATCAGTATCACATTATTCCCTCTCTGTGTGTCCTTTTGGGCATTTTCTGGGTGTTTCTTGCATATTTTCCGATCGTGTGTGTAACTTTGTAATGTAATTTTGGGGAACCTGAATTTAGACTGCATGATCCTTAGCTATGTATCACTGTCAATAGACATGGTGTTTCAAAAGAAAATTTAGAGAACCAGGGTTACCATGAAAGATGAGTGCAAAATTAAATCCAATCTCCAAAATCTTAGAATCTGGTAAATACCACTTGATGAACAAACTCAAAAATTATCCTTGTCACAATAAAATGGGAAAAAAAAAAAAGTCCTATAAACCATGATCTTTAGAGATGTTTGAGATATGGACCAAAGGTGAACTCTTTTGCTTGTATTTATCTCATGTATATATCATTGATACTGCGATATTGTCCATAATAGTAATAAAGATAACAGAGCTGCATATTTTGCATCCACATTTTTGGTTTGATTTTGGGTTTGCATTCGATACATACCATTTTGGTTCCAGAAAATGTTAAAATATCTACTGTTATGGGATGATTTCTTCTCAATAAGTAACTCCAGCTGCTTCGGATGATGCTATGGGAAGTTGCTGCCTCATTGCTGCTCTGTTAAGATGTTCCTAGCTTTGACAAATTGCCTAAACTAGCTTCAGTTTTTATGTGCTACCCCTTTTATATTTTCAGTGTCACTTTTAACAGGCAAGCGGCCCATGACAAACAACTGCAAACAGTGTGCCAGCCATAATGCAGATACTCTATATGCATATGACCCTTATCTTTTATAGCATAAACTATATCTGCACCATTGCCTGAGATGAGAACACAAAAGCCAAAGCTAAGAGAGAGCTAATCCACCTGTCAAACTGTTTCTGTAACTCTTCCAGTGAGTTTACGACAGTCTGGCCATTTTCAGAGCCCTTATTACGCACGGCTGTGTAGTCCCTATAAACGCATGTTTAGATGGGATAGGAGCAGCATCTATCTTAACAATCACCCACTGATATGTCATATAAAGCCCAGAAATGTAATGGAAACACTATCTGGAAGAAAATAGCACCAGAAGCAACCGAAAGCATCCTTCTTGGAGAAACTTCTTCCCTGCTTTAAGTGCCTGATATGAAGCACAGTAAATTTCATCATTCTTGGAATTATATATTGTAGATGAGAAAACATCACTTTTCCCCAAGAAACTCATTATGAGCAAACAGTTTACTACGAATTTATTTTTTCAGAACTAGTGAACTGGCTCACTTTGTAGGCTGGGTTAGGGTCCTTCAGTGCAGAGGAATTTATTAATCTAACTATGCACCTACAGATTGTGCTGCCATGTTCCAACACCTTATTCTTTTTGTTATGGTGTTGTGTACCTGGGAAAAACATGCCAAAACTTTTAATACTGCATGTTTTGTCAAGAGAAGTCTATTCAGGATATCTTTGAGAAAGAAATGTGCAGTTTCAAGAAAGGCTGAGATGTAGAATATTGTTAGCATAAAGATGCAATCATAGATCTCAGGAAACTCATTTATTTTGGTATCCAACTAACAATCTACTGAAAATTCACCTGCTAAAAATGATTAGTCCCCCTTCCTCCTCACTCTCCGCTTCAGCATTCAGAAACTCAGAGTTCTACGTCATCAAAACCAAGGAAACAGCTCCAGCAAAAGCTCTTGCTAAGTTGGCTTCTGCAGTCCACCACTCATGAGCCCTTTTGGTATAAACCAGGTTCCTCTAGTGCCTTTTTTGACTGCTTAGAATTAGCGGCTGAAGGAAATGAGCGTGGCTGTGGAGAATCAAATCAGCGCTTGCTTTTCCTTAGCCACAGCTGCAGATGGTGGAAGGGGAAGAGAAACCAAACACCATTGCATGCTGTTGAAGGACTGTATGGCATGGCCTTAAGATCATGTCGAATAGTGTGATCAGCCTTAGGAAAGCAGCAGTCTGAAGCTTTGCCTGAATGAATACCTGTTAATTTGTAGATTTTTCTCTATTAGGAAAAGAAATCTATTATTTATGTCAAGTACCTCTTTGGTCCAATCCCTTTTACTGATAATTAATGTTGAATAAGCCTCCATGGAGGTTTTCAGCCTACTGAACCTCTGCTGTAATCCTCATTGCTTCATCATCTCCGTCCTCCCGTTTCTTTCTAAGATCACGGGGGTTGTGCAGTCATAGCATGCAGCTCCCCTTTGCCTATTCAATCCTACATTTGCTCTGGAGCATTGCACTTTGAATATAATTTTGCTGAAGACTGAATATGCCCACCACAAATGTCAGAAGACATCATCCATCTCTGTGTTCGTTCACTTGCCAGTTGACACAACCAGGCATATGTCTTTTCTTTTACCTTATCTTCTGCTGGCCTCTGATTCTGTCACCTCCTGCTTTCACCAGGTCCAGTCGGTCCTGCAGAGCGGCCTTTGGGGAACCTTCTCACCCCTCTTCTAATGTTTGCCTTGCCTTCCAGCCTTCCCCTCTTCCTTCACTTGGAGGAGGGGACAGTCATTGTTATACCTGCCTTTCTCCATCGCTGTCGAACATACCACTTTCTAACTCCTTCTGTAGCCCATAAATTAAGCATTGCCTCTGACATGACTTCTCTGTAGGTTCCTACATATACCTTGGGCTATATCCAAGTCTGGCAGTTATTTTTGTATTACATCTCTAAAATGACAGCTCCACATAGCCAAACATTTTGTCTAGTCTAACATCATCTCATCTCTCAGGTACCACAGTGTTTTTCCTGATCTTGTCAAATCCACTCTTGCTTTGCCCAAATCCATTCAGAACACTGCTGAAAAGACATATTTTTAGTAGGTTTGTGATGGAGCAGATAGAACTCATGCAACAGCAACCCAGAAAAGGTCAAAAATTTACCATTTCAACTGTGGCTAAGAGACCTGTGAAAAACAGGCAGTACGTAAGAATGGTTGTATCCCAAGTAGAGGAAGCAGCAGCTGAAATAGCAGAGTCATCCAGAAGTTCCACAAATGCATGCTGGAAGGATTTGCAGAAAAGATTTTGCAGAAAAAGATGCTATAGAGAGTGGGGAAGACAAAAACGGTTCAATGAAATGCCAAAGAGCCATGAAGAGCAGTCTTTAGCCACCTGGAACACAACGTCAGGCTGAAACTTCGAAGAGAGGGAAGGGAGGATCTGTTCATCACCCTCCTGAGGGTAAAGGGGCTGAAGACAGAGAGAGGTGAAGGCAAATTGGGGTGGGATGCAGTCTGCAGATTAAGACACTTAAATAGGTGCCTATAGTGAAGTAGATGTCTGAGTTCCCACTGGAGTTAATGGAGATCAAGTCAAATACAGCCCATCGAGCCCAAAGAGCCATTCAGCTGAACAAATACTGGCATTCACTTTAGGCTGACCTGAACAGTGAAGAGACCTAAATGTAGAAACCTAAATTTAGGTGTCATGTTTTAGAGCCAAATCCTATCTTTGCTGCCCAGGCATACAAACTTTGGAAAAGCTGATTTGCACCCAGAAAAGAGTAAACTGGAAAAAGTTTTTGTTTTAAACAAACATTTTAAATAGTGTTTTAAAACCTGATGTTATTCCAAGCCTGGAGACAAGAGTAAGTCCTCTAGGACTATTACTTTGGTGTGATCATAGCTTCTAAGCATCCTTCCACTGGCTCTTGACTCTCCCAGGCATCAACCAAACATCACTCTGCTGTACTTTCGGCTCTTACGAGCTGCTTTGACTTTCAAGCAGCTGAAATGCAGATTTTTGCAGTCAGATCCTTCTGCCAACTGTCATTGCCCACCCATGACCTTTTCAAACTTCCACTTTTGTGTTCTCACTTAGGCTTTGGAAGACTATCCTATAAACGTCCCCACAGCTAGCCTTACCCTCTTTGGTCTTTTTTTCTTAATGTCACCTGATATGTTAAGGTCACTATCTGTCACGCTGACCAACAATGTCCTGTTGTTTCCTTGTATTCCCCAGTCGATCTCCATCTGGTGCGTCTTATCTGAACTTGGAGGATTTTGAGGCAAAAGTATGTCCTTATGGTGTGTTTGCACTGCAGTAGTACAGTGAAATCCCTGTTCATTGCTTGCCTGAGGTCATGATCTAGGCAATTTGCAAATAAACTCAGATCCTGAGACACTATCTAACACCTCATCTACTAGGCCATACTCTCCCTCTTCTGTATAATAATAGTAAGCTGCTGCTATTGTCCTTTCTTCCCCAGAGAGCAACTATTCCCACTTCCTAAATTCCTCTCCGTAGCACTCTTCCAAATGCTCCTCAGTTCCCTCCACCTGAACCTCATTAAGGCTGAGTTTCCTAGAACCTCGCTTTGCCTTCTCTGAATAAAATGTCCTATCCATCTCTGTAGACAAAAGGCTATAAATGGGCTGAAGTGCCTACAGAATGTGTGTGCCAAACACAGAGAAAATCGGAGGTATATTGTCTTGGAACTGTCTAGGAACATATACAAGGAGAGAGGCTAGCAGAAACATCTAATTTCATAGCAATTACTGAAAAGAAAATAGAGAGTCAGTACTTACTCCAACTTTTTTGTTCCAATTGGACTAAGAAATATAAAAAAGTGACAAGTTTTGTGGCATTTCAGCAAGTAATAACCATTTCTGGAATGAATCTGAGTGGTTTTCTTCATCTGACCTGTATTTAGTGGCTTTTTTGCAGCCTGGTTTGTGGTCTTTTTCTTTGGCCTCTTTTGTTTTATTACTCTTAAGATGCCATTGTCCATTAGATCAATAAAAATGTGTGTGCGGGGGGGGGGGGCAGTTTTTCATATCTGCAAAACTGGAACAATTCAAGGCACTAAAAATCCTAGTAAAGCTTTTAAGGGGAAATATGAAAAATATATGCTTAGTTTACTTTCTCCTTTTATTTAAAATTAACTGGTTTATAATAATGTCAGGATGATATCTAAAGGAGATCACTGTCACAGGATAGGGACTGCCTTCCTTTGCAGGTGCTAGGGGACATCACATGAAGCTGGTAGGAGCTCGATTCAAAGCAAACTGAAGGAGGTGGTTCTTCACCAAAAGCAAACTGAAGGAGGTGGTTCTTCACCAAAAGCAGAGGGAATCTGGGGAACTTCTCACCACAGCATTTAATAGATGCTATAAGTTTACATGGGTTAGATGGGAGACTGGGCAAATTAATGGAGAGGAAATTGATTAAGGCTTGCTAGATACTTAGAAATCACCTTCAGCTGAAAGCCACACACCTGGAAACAGCCAAAGGCTTGGAGTATCCTCAGCCATAACAAAAGTAGCGTCTATCTGTCCCATTCCTAAGCTCATCAGCTGCAGATAGACCTCTGATCTGACCCAGAGTGGCTGCTCTTCATTTTTTTGTGGTACGTTAGGCATGTCCTCATTGCAGAAAGTCTAATGCAGTTATTGCCCATTCCTTGTCTTTGTGAAGAGCACACCTGGGTGGGAAGCTGCGAGTGATGGCTGAGAGGGTGTCTCACGCAGGATCTCCCTCTGTCTGTCCTCTGCCCCTGCCTTGCTAACACCCCAGGAAACTAGAAATTTCCTCTAGCAGCAAAGGACCACAATGGCCTCTCCTTCCTGCCTACATCCCTTCTACAGCAATGGTTCTGCTCTTACTCAGTCACCCTAAAGACTATGTCATATGGAGTTAAATCATGCCAATAATCCTCAAATCTCTTTTCAAGACCTGATGATACCTGCTCCAGTACTGTGCATTTACAGACAGATGCTTGTGGGAGAGCTGAGCATATTCATATGAGAACCTAGATCTGCAACAACCTGGCCTCTTTTGCCCCTGTCTGTCTTTCTCCTGTTTAGCTGGATCTACCTAAACCTCCTCTGGTCTAACCAGCCGGTTTCCTAGGAATATCCTCCTCTCCTTCGTGTCTTCCTGCTTTTGAGGTGTCCCACCATTATTTGGAGAACTTTAGTTTATTATAGCCTGTGGTCTAACTAATTTTGATAGCTCCCAAATTCTCCTTTCCCTCCCATAGGACAAGAGCCCCATGTCCTGCAAGGTAGGAGACCCGTAGGGCCTAATTTGCCCCGGGGGGCAGAGCACCCAATCCAATACTCCATCCTCTAACTTACCCTTCTTCTTTTGCCAACCTTATTCTCCACATCCCTCTCTCTTTCCCATCCTATCCCACCCATCCTCATTCATCTCCCTTGCCTAATTCCCCACCTCTTTTCCCACACCTCTTTCCCAGTTTGTCTCTACTCTTCTATTCCCTAATTACTATCATTTGCATGTAGGATGCATTTCCTTGGAAGAACAAGTTGAGCATCTTTTAAATTATTTGCTGTTCCCAGATTTCCTAAAAGCAGCTCCTCCAGCAAAGGTGGATTGCACCCGTTCTGGACCTTGGTTTAAAGGGCAGAGCCGAGCGCACATTAGGTAGAGCCACTGCAAGGTGCTCCCGCGAGAAGCGACCAACTGGCAGCCCTTCCGGAGAGGCATTCCCCAAGAGTACGGCGTTACCCAGCCACATGCAAACACCTAACAAGGTTAACTCGTTTCTGAAAGGTATCCAGAAAGGTGGTAGCGGTGACAAGGCCCAACTGGAGTAAATGTCAACCAATTGAGATCATTTGGCATGCAGTCATGGGCCTAATCGTACTGAATATTTTCTTAAATTATGCCAGCACAAAAAGAAGGAGTGCCCTAACTGAGGGAAGAAACCTTCGTTTCTGAGGAGAATTGAAATCCCGTACAGAAGGAGCTGAAGGACCTTGGGAACTGGGGTAAACAAAAGAGGAAGACAATAAAGTCACACGGTGAAGAATACAGACTTGGTTATAAGGGGAGGAGTCGGATGTTGGAAACAATAAAGGAGGAAAAGGCCTGAGTGTCTTAATCACTCGTGTGCTGCCTACGTGCTGCGCCTGTGCAAAAAGCCACTGCAGTAAGCAAGGAGCTTCCAGAAGAAAGTGGAGGGTATTCGTGCAATTGTAAATACCTCTGAGGAGACCTTACCCAGAAGCCAGGGTACAAACCCAGGCCAGAAACGCATTCAAACTACCAAGCGCACAGAAGTAAGGGGTGACAGAGGAGAAAGCACACTAACAGTAAAAAAAAAAAAAAAAAAAAAAAAAAAAGCTTGATTTTGCTATGTTAGCCCAAGACAAAACTGATTTGTTCTTTACAAATAAATCAGGGCTAAAGGGCATGGAAGGGGAAGAGCTATTCAAGTTAGAGCATAATGCTGGGACAAGAACAGATGAGTATAACCTGCCCATGAGGAAACAGATGAACCTCCCAGCTTTCTGCAGGAACCAGCAGCAGGGTCAAAACTGCCTGAAGTGCCCTTTAATAGTTTGTCATGGGAACAACGGCAGATCCATGTGTACCACAGAGGTGCCTGCGATTCCCACACAAGGAATGTGCTCGCCAGCATCCGCTTCCCGCGGGCAAACGCCTCCGTGCTCCTACCTCGGCCTCGGCTGCTTGGTCAGGGCCCTTTGTGGTGATTCAGCAGGAGTCTGCAGCAGAAGAAGGGGGATTTTCACAATAAGGAAATGTGTGTTATTTTTAGTGCTTTCTGAAAAAGTATGGGGCGAATTGTGCCTGGAGTCTGCATGGGTGGTGGAGAGGGAGGAGGTGTGGATGGGGTCCGTTCCCCCATATGCTCTCCAGTGGTTCCCAGAGCAGAAGGCAAGTGCTATGGCATTTCTTGCACCAGTAGCCCTAAAAACCAACCACACCTGGAGGCCCTTTTAATTCCTATCTGCTTTCCATGGCCTTCAGGTGTGCTCCCCAACCATCCTCTGAAGACTTTCGCCACCACTTTCCCAGCTGCAGGCACCCTCTGTGCACAGCACTTGTGGGTCTGCTCTCCTCCTGTGTGTGCCAGGGTGGAGCAGGAATTCATGCGGTAAGTTCTGGAAAAGCTTCAAAAGAATGATTTTCCCTCACTTTGCATGCTGAGACCTTACATTCTTCTTGGGCTACTGGTGCAGATTTTGGTGCTTCCCAGGTACTGCTTAGGTACTGTTGCTTGAGGTCAGCAGTATTTGGGCTGGGCCATGGAGCCCTGTGCTAGCAATGCAACTAAGTGTGGCTGCTAACACTTTGAGGAAGAAAAAATGGGATGCCAGGTTGGGGAAGAAAAATTGGGATACCAGGTCGGGGCGTTTCTGCCTTGCCCTGTGTACTGTACTGTGGTACAGGCACTGGCTGACACCAGCCTCCATGGAGGCAGCAGGTTTGCTCCATGCCAGGGGATATCTTCCAGGCAGGGACTAATCCAGACCTCCTGAAGCCAAATACGGCATCTCTTTTCTAGTCTCAGCTGGCCGTGGCTGAACACTGTAACAGATAAATGGAAAACCTCTGGTTTTGGAATATCTGCTCAAGGTGTTTTTATAGAGCCTCCTTTGAAGGTGCGGAGCTGGGTGCTACAAATGGTCATAACTGGTCTACCAGGTGCATCCAAACCTGCAGCCCCGCAGAAAGGCTGGATCTGTCTCGCTGAGGTCCATCTGCTGAAAATGTGCTCAAATCCACAAATCTCCTCAGTGCACTCTTCATTTTAGAGAGTGTGGCTTCATATCACGTCCCTGGGGCAGAGCCCTGCGCGAGAAGCGTCCTGGTCACCAGTGAGCATATACGTTAAATTAATTGATTTGCTAAAGTATGCAAATCTGCATGCTGAAAATGATGGAAATGCTTTTGTTGCAGGGAGATGCAGAGGTCCACTTTCTACTTGTAACCATCAAGATCTGCAAAGAGTAGCCCAGCCTGACCCTCTTCTGTGGCCAATACCCCAGCTTTGCAGTTAATGCACACAGTGCATTGCTAGAAGAAATCATGCTGCAGAAAAAGGCAAAAGAGGTCATTTAAGACTGCAGTGTAATTAATTTTCCTAAAATGCAGTAGTGCTTTTGCAGAAGGGAACCCACGGGGGTCCAAGCCCACCAAGCCTGTGCGCTTCTTTGGTGCAACCCGCCGGCAAGAATATGCAGCCCCCGTTGATGGGCTTTGGGAGACCAAGGTGCGCCTTCAGCTGCCCCCGCTGCACCCCCCGCGAGTGATGCTCAGCGCCGCCGGCGGCTGCACCGTAAAGCACGGGGACGCGGCGAGCGCCGGAGCCCCAAGCAGCCCATATCGGCTCTTTAATATTTCATGGGCCGCACCAGCCGTGTGGAGTACAGCGTTTCGGGAGAGTAAATTTTCCGCAGTTACCGGCGCTCTTCCCGAAGCCTGCCACCCTCTCCCACCAACGCTGCTTCCCATTTGTCAGCAGTGATTACCCTTCCTTTCGGTTAATAACAGCGCTGAAAGGCACAGACCGGTGCTTGGGTTTATAAGCATCCGCGGCAGCATCGTCGGTGATGTCAGCGTCGAGCATGCTAATTAATCTATGGTCCCTCTTCTGGCTGTTTCTGCAGTAACAGAGCAAAAATAATTTTAGGTTATGTATCAAGGCTGCCTGTTGTTTATTTTTTTATTGGCTTTTTCTCGGTATGGCACAATTAAAAAAAAAAAAAAAAAACCCACCAACAATGGAAAAACCCACGTTGCTTTCAGGGTAGGGGCCGGATCGTCGCTGGGTGTAAGCTCTGGCCGGTGGCAGGTTCGGGGGGCGGCGGCAGCGCCCCGGTGGCGCCCGGACGAAGCCACGGGACCGAGGCCGCATGGGCTCCCAGCACCTCCCAGCCCCTCGGCAACCCTCATCCCTACCGGCCCCTGCCTTTCCCCACTCTGTTTTTTTTCCTTCTAAGTTTTTCCACGCGCGCTGGACTTTTCAGGGTTTGCAGGGATTAGCGTTTCCGTCCCCCTTCCCTCGGTTTCCTTCTGGGAGGAACGCAGTTCCCGAGCGCCCTGCACAGCAATCCCGCTCGCGCCGGGATTAGCAAGATCCGCTCTGAATCGCTGCAATGTGCAGAGCAGATAACCCAGGAGGGTCCTGCCAAGCCCTCTACGAATTTGTGACTTAGTGCTAGTAATCTTTACTAATATTTGCAATAGAAACAGCGTATCACTGAGATTAGCAAACTTCTCAGTGGCTTATTTGCAGCCTTTGAGTTGGTAAATGAGGGAAAAGGATGGGGAAAGGGGACGAGGGATAACATACAGGGAAATCTCGTTATGAGAATTTATCCTCTTCATTAAAAGCCACTAAGATCTTCATCTCTGGTATTTAATGTCCCAGATTCAATATTCTGGATAGAATTTGCATATAAAAATAGCAATATCATATTTTTAAAAATGGAAGGGGAGAGGGAAAGTTTTAACTAAGCTGCATGCTTTAATAGATTTTTTTTTTTTCCGTAAATACAGCCTTTGGGAAATATTTATCAGGCAATAATAAACTCTTTGAAACGACTGAAGGTTGTTTTCTCATTTTTCTCCCACGAAAGTTGTATTTGTCTTGTACGCTAAGCAAGATGCTCTGAGAAGCAAAAAAAAAAATCAGGAACCTTTACAAAAAGGAAAAGATCTGTTGCCTTTGGTAGCGAATCAGCCTCGAAAACCTGGGATTTACAAACGAAGAAAATGCATGAATAATAAAAAACACACCACCTAAAATCTGATTAATTTGAGTGAGTCAGTAAGTTTCTGTTTCTGGAGGTGGGTAGCAGAGGACGAGGGGAAAAAAAGAGTGTCGATGCATCTCCTCCCCGTCCAGCTACTTAAAAAACGCTGGGAAAGGGCTCTGCACAACGCGCAGTGAATAGGAGTACGCCCTTTATTTACCGTGAGTTTCCTGCAAACTGCTTCGACTCATAATCTCGCCACGTGCATCCACGTATTTGCCTATCCGGGAATTTTATGAGTCGCTTTGGGTACGAAAGACACCTTTCGGCAAATCGAGGCAGCCCTCCAGCGAGGCCAAACCTCCTGTTTTGGGTAACGGGCTGCAGAAACCCGGCAAAATGCCGGCGGGAGCGGCTGCTCTCCGCCGAGCCCGTTTTTGGGGCCAAACAGCCAAATCTGATTAACGCGGGGGGCTTCCAGCCTCGGCCACGGGAGCCGACCACATCCCGCGCCAGCCGCCCCGCGAAAGTCTCCGTTTCCCCTCGATTTCCCGCAGCGGAGCGTGGCCGGGCAATGTCGAAGGTTCCCAAATTCCCCGTCTATGTGTGCCTTGGGCGTCGCAGGCGTGGAGCCTGCGCCGGCCGCCCGCTGCCGCCGGTTTTAGGCAACGCTCCACGGAAAGCAGTTTTCGTGCCACCGGGGTTTTCTCGCTGCAGACCCTTCGCCGGCGGGGCCGGAGCGCGCGGTACCCGCCGCCGGCACGCCGGATGCTGAACGAGATATACACGCCGCGTCAAATATTGGCTGCACGCATCCAAGCCGATCGCTTCTAAATAAATTAACCATGGCACTGCCTAATACGCTCCACCTGCTTTCCTCCCCGCGCCGCTCCAGACCCTACCTGAACCCCCCTTTGATTAAATGTCAAAAGCTTGCCTCGCGCCTGCAGATTTCACTGAAGGCGGATAACAGAAAGGTTCCTCCTGTGACTCCATAAAACTGAAATAAATTCCACTGGCATCTTGTAAATTTTTATTTTCTACAATGACTGCAGGCCCCATCTGCGACCCAGCTGTTATTAGAAGGGAAAGCGTTGGCCCTTCTGCATTACAAAACAGCATAGAACAGTAATTGCCAGTGGAAGAGATTAAGTGTAGACACTAAAAATGTTTACTCGCAATGAATATGCATAACGATGGGTAGGAAACAGCACTGGAAGATTAAAAAGAGAGAAGGGTTTGTTTACAAGGCTGGGAAAAAAAAAAAGAGGGGAATGTCAGTTGGCCCCAAGCCTGAAATAGGAACGAAAAACCTTTGGGCAAGGCATTAGGGAGAAAAACAGATGGTTTGTGAACCTTTTATTAGATAGAAAAATCATTAATCAAGCCCAGGCTGGAAATGGCAGGGTTTTTTTGGTAGTTCATATTTTAGTTTATTTTTTCTTAAAGTGACAGTACGCTATTTTGTTGACAGTCAGCGGTCCGGGTCCCCTTTCGCGGGGAGATGCGGGCGTTTTAGCATGCAGCCCTGGAAGCATGTCTAACTTTAGGTCCGTGTTAGCACCAAGCTGTTCTGCAGAGGAAATCCCTCAGTAGGGTTTCACATTTCAGCACCTGTTTTGCCCGTATAGTGAAGCAATTAAAAAAAGAAAAGAAGGGCGGGCGGGTGGCGGGGAGGTGGGGGGGGTACTAGGGGGTTGGAAATTGCAGCCTGCTTTATTTTATTTTATTTTATTTTTTCCCATGGCTGCTTCGTTCCCACTTGCCGGGGGAGGGGGTGCGGGGAGGGGGGGGGGTGGAGAAATGTAGGGCACGCAAACTTCTGCAAACAGCCTCATGAATAAGAAGCCGTTTAGCAGGGCTGGCGGAGCCGCGCAGCCCGGGTCGCGCCTCCCGGCTCCCTTTCTTCTGCTGCCGGAAGGCTGCGGGTAACGGAGCTCCGCGCATCCCCGCGGGGATGCGCCGAGCGGAGGGAGGAGGAGCGCCGCGGCCGCCGGCTCGCTGGCCGTCCCGGTGCCGGCGGGTCCCAGACAGCATCACCCCGCAGCGCCTATGCACGGCGCTTTCTTTATTCGCTTCTTCCCCCCCCCCCCCTTTTTTTTTTTCTCTCTCTTTTTTTTTTTTTTTTTTGAAGCCAGCGTCAGCCTCGAAACAGGGCGTTTGTGTCGCGGGCGTAGCCCAGGGCGTTTGGTGCCCTTCGCTCAAAATCAGAGGAACGAAGCGGCCTTTCGCCCCCGCTTTCAGCTGGCCAGCCTGGAAACGGAGGTGCCGCGCTCGGGGCCGTTGCCTTTCCATTTTGCAATTTGAGGGCCAGATTGCCTTTGTCCCCTCGCTTCACGCAGGTGCAAATACGCCAGTTTTGGTGGAGCTGCTTTTGAATAGCTTGAGCTGGGAGCAAAACCAGACCCCTGGTTTTCACATTTTGGTCTTATTTATAACGTTACAGACCTGGGGCAAATCCGCGGACTCCTGTGGAGTTAACTTGGATTTGCATTTACGTAACTGAGATCATAAACTGGAAGCGAGTAAGAGTTACAAAGGATGACTTTAAGAATGAACCAGAAAATATTTAGCAGTAACCTCAGGACCAAAAATAAAGCCAATATCCTTCTTTTGGGAATTCAGGAGAATGGTTTCTTTTTCCAACTTCTTTTATACCGCGGAGGAGCTGCCCACACATTTCCTAATTCTTAGACTAATAACTCTGAGATGAACTTCCTAAAACATATGAGCTTCATCAGAGCGGGGAGAAAGGAGGGGGAAGAGAGCGAGGGGGAAGTACAAAATGATCTTTGTAAGAAATAGTAGCTCGGCTCGCTAGCGTTGCATATGTTACAGCACATCATTAATAACAGTGATCAAAAGAAAAAGAACATCTTAGCAGCTGCATCAAATTATTATAGAAATTGGAATTTTCAAATGAGCTAAAAAAAAAAAGACAGAGAGAGAGAGAGAGAGAGAAAGAAGGGAAAAAAGGGCACCATGTACTAGAGGTCAGGTCACTTTGTAGAGCCAAGGGATAATCCCGGAAGGTATTGAAAGGGCCGGGGCGAAACTGAAATTCTTCTTCCTATTATGGTCTTTGCAATATTACAAGAGAAAATGTGAAAAGAAAAAAAAAAATCCAAATCTTTGTAGGGAAGACAGTACGGTGGATAGGGAGGAGCCCTGCTCCTGCGGCCGCTGGAGAGAGAGGGCCGGGTGGGAGCAGCTCCTGCGGGACACACTGCCCAGGACGGCCGCCGAGGCGCGGCTAAAGCTAGTCCGGTGTTTAAGCGTTTTCCTGAATAAAGAGATTTTCTGCAATGGGCCTGGAAGGAGGCCAAGTCTTGGTGGATTTGGGAGCCGGGTGCCTTACTGCTCTCCATCTCTGTGCACGTGCCTCGTGGGAGCGAAAGCCACTGGTTTGCCCCGGCATCATCTTGCACCTTCCTCCAGCCACTGAGCACGAAGCCCTGCAGTCCCATCCCGCGCCGTTTCTGCTTGCACCAGCTGCCCTTCCTGTGTCAGCCAGTGCTTGAATTCTTATGTAAAATTCCAATTAAAATAGGGCTTTTCATTGTAAAAACACTGTGGTAGTTCGGAATTGGAGCTGGCCCGCAGCGCCTTTGCAAGCTGTGCCGTTCTGCAGTTACTTTCCTCCAGCGTTGTGATATTTTCTATTCGGAAGAGACCTGGGAGGCGCATACATCTCGCGCACGATTTGCTTCGGCCACAAGTTCAGCTCGTGGCTTTAGCAGTAACGAATGAGCTGCTACGGACAGCGAAGGTCTCCCTGGCGCGGCCAGGCACCCGGGCGCCAAGCTGGAGTAACGCTCCAAGCCAGCAGCTGAGGGCTTCCAGGAGACAGGAGAACATGCTGTGCTGATCCTTCCAGATCCATAAAAATCCCATAAAAATCAGTGTGCACCCACGGATTTTATATTCCCTCCGCGGAGGGTGGTGGGAGGGATGCTCTGGTGTGCTCCAGGAACACGTCCCAACCTGGTCTTCCACCACGACCAAGGCTTTAAGCGGCATCGCGCAAGCGGGAGCGGCCGGGCCGAGCGCAGCCCTCGCGCTCCTCGCAGGCAAGCCCAAAAAATTGAATTTGCAAGCAGATACAGCCTTCCCGGGGAGCCGCGCGCCCTGGGAGCCGCCGCCGAGGGCTCAAGCCGGGTGCCGCCTGCGCCCCGCGTTGCCGGAGGCGTTCCCGCGGTCCGCGCGCTTCGGGCTGCCCTTGCAATCAGAGGGTTTTGCTCAAAGCAGCCTTTGAAAGGGCGCTGTTTGCCTCTCCAGGCCGGGAAGGGTTGGGGGATTCGCCCTCCCACGCCGCCGGCGATGCCCTGGCACTCTAGCGGGGGACGACTGGGGGCGGTGGACGGCTGAGGAGACATAGATGTTTCCGGAGTGGGAGAGGAACGGATGGTTGGGTAAAACTGGGGCCAGATTCCCCTGTGCTTTCATCAGCTCCTGGAAACTAATGGGTGGATTTACCGGTGTCAGGGAGACCAGCCGGAGAGCTAAGTAGTGCTCAGCAGGAGCAAAAGGTGATGCGAAAGAAACTCTTTAAAGATTCAGGTTTGATCTTGAAATAAAAGCCATTTCTTGAAATGCATTCCCAAGTCCTCTCCCCCCTCCTTTCCTTTTTTTTTTTAAACCAATGTTTTTATAATTTGAACCAGTTGCGAAGGCTCCGGTTACACATCTGCCTCCTGCATGTGATGCTGCAGTCCGTCTTAGCAAGCAGTAAAAGTACAGGTGTTTTGGTTTTAAAGTAACCATTTTAAAAATAAACCATGAATGGGGCCTCAGATTATTATTTTTTATAGCTGGCCGGGTTCCCGCCGCGGCCCGTCAGCTCAAGGGTTAAGCGGCAGCGAAGGGCTGCTTGTGACTTCATCGCTCTTCCATCTGGTGGGAACCCTGAAAACCATTTGTAAATTAATTTTTTACTTTGAATGCATGCTGCCGCGTACAGTCGTCGCTGGATGCTGCACAGACAGCTTGCACTGCTGCTTCAACATGTCTCCAGCGACGAGCCCGGCTCCTACTGATTTTGAATGCAGGAGAATAAAATCATTAAGTATGTATGTCCATTCTGCTTGCATGCTTTCTCCCCATACTTTATGCCACAATTATCATCACATTAGTTTAGTAAATAATGTTGACACATGGTTCCATAGCAGCTGTAGAGTGTCCATCTGACACCCTCACAATCAGAAGTTCAGCTCTTCGAAAAAAGGGACAGATTGAGCCTCAAATTTCTTCATCTGCACTTCCCTTTCCCGGCTTCGGAAGCCGAGCGCAGAGGACGAGGGATCCCTGCTAGCCCCGTCACAGATGAGAAAATCTATTATTTCCTATTAAATCTCTTCAAATAATCCATTCATCTGATCTTCGAGAAATGCAAAGTGCTCATTAATCATACAACTGGTGAGCACTGATTTCCAGATTAATCTAATTAGACCTCATTTGTTTCAGGTGAAAGCAGCTATATTAACAAACGCTGCCCAGCGCACAAAGCCCTGCACATGTGGCTCCGTGTAGGAGTCAGGATCAATTACCGGATTGACTTTGCGGCCCTCGCGCCGCTGTAGTTGAGGGTCTGTCAACATTTCCATTACAAATTCAAACGCCGCTTTTAAGGGATTTACTGCTCAGCCAGAACATTGGGTTGACTCTTGGCATCCAAGATCTATCGCTGGGTGCTTAACAAAACCACTCCACCCATTTCAAGGCGCTCTCGGCCTGGGAGGGGGCTGGGAGAGGGGGCAGCAGCGGGGCCGTTGCATCTGGTTTGGAGCTTTGAAGAAAGGCTTTGTTTTACGGATGTAAATTTTTGTTGAATTAATCTCCGGAATTAAGTCTTTGCAGTCGGTGGCGAAGGCAGAACGACTAATTCCTGGCTGCGACCGCCGGTTCTCCGCCACCCCCAGGGCCTCAGAGGTGGGCTTTCTCGCCGGTGGGCTTTTTCCTCCGACCTGGCCCCGAAGTCACCCCGCGGGCCGGCGGGCAGAGGACCGACGCGCTCTGCGCACCCGCCACGCTCCCCGGGACCCTCAACGGGCGGCTTTTCCCGGTTCCCAGCAAAGGCGACGGAGCCTCGCTGACTTTCAGGGATTTGGGCCAGGCCGCGAGGCCGTTGCACGCGGGGCCAGGACCTGGGGCTCGGGGCACGGCTAGCACAACCACGGCGTGTTTAGCGGGCGCTAAGGCTTTTGTTACCCATCCTGAAGAAAGCGCATGAGTGATACCTTCCAAATTTATACTTTTAGGCCGAAACTGCCCTTTTAGTTTAACAGATAGCGTGCTTTGGACTAACCAGTGGATTAGAGTGGGAACCTGAGCATTTAACTGACGCGGCAAAAAAACGTTAAGCCTGCTTGTAGGATGCAGAGGAAAAAACCTCCTAGGAAAAAAAAAAACCGCACCAGAAACGCTTCCTATTTATTTTCATCAGCATCTAGGTAAATACAATGTAATGGGAATATTTAAAGACCTATAATCTTATTTACATTCTAAGCAGGAATACAGTTCCCAGTACATTGCAGACATCTGTCAGACAAACAGACACGACTCTGCAAAGATATTTGAAATGCTCTTCTCTTAAACGGCAAGGAAGCTGTTTGGGGATTTTGGCAGGATAGCTGGGTATGACATGTCTTTTTCTTCTTCTTCTTCTTCTTTTTTTTTTTTTTCTTCCCCCTAGCAAACGATTTCCTCAGCTTCTTACAAGCAGGCTTAAGAAATTCTGTTTGATAGGGTATTTACTAAGAAAATTGAAGTGATAACTCACGGACCGATCTAATTTGTCAGGCGTTTCGACTTGGAGAGTCCTCTTCTGCCCGTGCCTGTTTTCAGGTATGTTTTACAGATTTCTCTTCCTCCTCTCGTTTAAATATGAAAATAGCATAACACCGGTGAGTCATGTCACATAACCCAAAACAAAGTTAAGGATTCCTCTTTAACCTGACCTGTCCAAAGGGCAAATGGAGGGATTATCAAGAGCAGAACAAATTCGCCTTTGCGCGGCCTCTTGCACACTTCAGCCGTCCTTAACGTCTGACAAAGCCGCGAGTGGGATGACAAGAGCACCAGGAGCCGTTTCAGCAAACACAGCGGCCGCCGCGCGCTCGGCAGCGCTCTGCAGCCTTGGACTTCCCTGCCCTGGTCGGAAGAGCCGGCCTATGGGCAAGGAGGCGGCTCTGCCGGTTTGGGGGTGGTGGAAACCCAAGCGGCCAAGTCACCCTGTCGCACCGCGCTATGTCGCGCTTGGACAGCGGAGACCAAGGAGAAATGGGGCCCTTTATGCTACTGCAGCTGTCTCCATGTTACCCCTTCCTCTTCCAAAACTGGGCTTTTTCTTCCCCTTTTTCAAGAGACGCTTTAAAATACAATCCAAATCGTTCTTGCTGGGCTAACGCAAAGCGATGTCTCGCTTTCAGTCTGTTAGATAGTCACGTGGATTCTTCCAGCAGCATTTCCACCAGTCGCCTTGCAGGGATTTTATGGAGGGCACCTTATTGTGGAAGTTGAGGCCAACTGGAGATGACAGATGCTGTCCTACCGCATAACTCTGCAGAGCTGTGTGCATTAGCTACAATTTTATTTGTGAACTTTTCCTCAGAAGGGAATAATCTGGGGTTGATACGTGTGCATATCTATCTGAAGAGTTTTGCAGAAGCGGGGAGAACATTTCGGAAGAATTCACCTCATCCATCGTCAAGAGATCTTTGCTACCATTGCGTTTGTCTTCAAAATTACAAATAAAGGTGTCTCCTGCCTGCTTGGGCAATTGAGAGCCTAGGTCAGATCGTATCACTTCTGTCTGCTGCGTGTCCCCTCGTTAGGACAGCTCAAATAAATAACTCGTCTTCTGCCCCCGTTGCTATGCCCTCTTAGTTGAACTCCGAGCTAGGTCGGTTTTTCAGAACGTTTCCTCTAAGGCCTTTCTTGCGGCTGAGGAGCAGATGATGCTTTGCAGACTGTTATTGAATAATAGCTAGGAAAAGCAGATAGCGATACTCGGGAGCAAATCCCGTTGCGGATGCACGATGAAGCCCCAGCCCATGGAGCTCTGTCCTCCAGCCTCTGTTCCCTTCCCCGCAGCGGAGCGGAGTAGGCGTCTTGAGTCACTTGGAGATAGGTCAACAGGAAAGGAAGTCTACCCTTGTCCCATGACACGGCTCTGCGGTATCTCCTGGCTGCCTTCCCCCTTGCCTCGGATCGGAGGGAGGGGTTGCAGACCGGCCAGCGTTATTACTCGGTGATGCACCCCAACCTGCCCCGGACGGGACCTTGGGGCTGGCGGCCCCCGCGCGCCTGCGCAGCCCCTTGGCCACGTCGCTTTGTTGGTCCTGCGGTGTCCTGTGTCTTGTCGCTGGAGACACTCATGATCTCACTGCATTCCCGGAGATCTTTTCAGTGCCTGTTTTCAACTGCTCAACACAATATTGCTGCATAATTTGGAGTGTCTCCTCTGCATTTTTTGGATGCGAGACTTAGCAACAGAGAAAGGTGCTAAAGAGAGACAAAACTTGTGTGGGTGGCTGGAGATTAGCCATTTGGAAATCTATCCTTTTCTTTGTACCACAAGCTGTTTTCATGTTTCCTCTCCAAATTGCTATACTTGGGTGCTAACGCTCCCGTGCAGATGCCTCGTTTTGAAGCCCGAGGCATCGCTGAGGTGCATTTCAGTGAGGAAAGCTTTAAATTCCAATGTTCTCCCTGCAAGGCGGCAGGAGGGCTCCCGTTATCTTCCCGGCTTTCCCGCGGCTGGATCGCAGCCCCGTGGCGGCGGTCGTGCCTTCGCCGCCGTCCCCTGGGCTCGCCGAGGCTGGGCCTCCGCGAGGAGCCGGCTCTCACAGCTTGTCTCCGTGTGGGACAGAGGTGGGACTTCGCGGCCAAGTGTTTTTCCTCGCAGCCGCACTGCCGGAGTGACAGCGCGTCACGGCAATAGCGCGGCTTCGCGAGCCTGCCCGCCGCGCTGGTGCTGCCGGCGCGCAGGAGCGGAGATGCTTCGGCGCGCGGCGGCAGCCCCGGGCCCCGCGCCTGCCCGCCTCCCAACCTGTTGCAACTTGGTCACTTGGGGCCATAGCTGCCCACGTCCACCCACATGTCCCAGGGTGTTTCTCTCTGGCCGGCACCCAGCCCCTCTTCCTTCCCGCGGCCTTGCTGGCAGCGCTTTCGCCACCGCCCTGCGCCGGGGCTAAAGCAAGGATAATGCTGCAGCATGCGTGTCTGCAATCCATGCGTGTTTGCAATCCGTGTGTATCTGCAATCCGTGCGTGTTTGCAATCCATGCGTGTCTGCAATCCATGCATGTCTGCAATCCGTGCGTTCCTGCAATCCATGCGTGTCTGCAATCCATACGTTTGCAATCCGTGCATGTCTGCAATCCCTGTGTTTGCAATCCATGAGTGTTTGCAATCCATGCGTGTCTGCAATCCGTGCGTGTCTGCAATCCATGCATGTTTGCAATCCGTGCATGTCTGCAATCCATGCATGTTTGCAATCCGTGCGTTCCTGCAATCCGTGTGTGTCTGCAATCCGTGTGTCTGCAACCCGTGTGTCTGCAATCCATGAGTGCTTGCAATCCATGTGTGTCTGCAATCCATGTGTGTTTGCAATCCATGCATGTCTGCAATCCCTGTGTTTGCAATCCGTGCATGTTTGCAATCCATGCCTTCCGCTCGCTAACTTTGTTGGTATGAAATTCAGAGCTCCTCTCATTAAACACCACTCTGCGTTCTCGTCATTTCCAAAGACAAATATGAACAGAAAGACAACCAAACATGTACTGTATTAAAATCATTGATTCACAATATTTAAATTTCCAGCTAGCCTCCAATTAGCAGGCTTTCCAATATTTGAACAGAAGACCATTTTAATGCAATTACAAACACATTTTAGGCATCTAAATTTTTTGCATAATTAGTTCCCTATTAAACTATTTATGTAGCCCTTTTTCCATCAGAAACAGAGAAAGCAGAACAATTTTATTCCTTACTGTTACAATAATTAACTATGCAAGTAGAACAGCATATTAATAGAGTATAATTTGTTTACATTTAAAAGAAAATTGTGTTAGATTAGCATAGCAAAAGACTATTTCCATATCCAGGCAGTAATATGCAGGCCTAATAGCAATTTACAGTGTAGTTAAAGAATATTATTAATAAAGTAATACAGTGTAATTCTGTTTGCCCCCACCATATTTCACAATGTCCTTAATTACAGCTAATTCCACCGAGACTAATTTGGGTGTTATTAAGCAGTAGACACAGCCATCTTAAATGCAACCTTTGTCAATAATGAAGTTAGAAAGTTACTGGGGAGAGCATAATTACACCAAAAACTAGATACTTTGCACACACTTTATATGTAAGGAAGCCGCGCGTTTCTGCAGGACTCCTCGGTTTGGGGCTAAAGCAGACGGGGGCCAATCTGGACGAATGCCGGCCCGAAAGACATCTCTTTGCAAAAATCCCCATTCTGGCAAGCATCCTTATTTATGCCCTAAACTCGATTCCGTGTTTTCAGCATTGAACCTTCACTATGAATCAGTAGATTCTGCATGAATCATCTTTCACAAAAAAATACCTTTCCCGTTTGTGCATTTTTCCTGCCTCTCTTGCTTTCTCCCGCCTCTCTCACAGAGCTTCTCTAGCCAGTCGAAGGGGGTAAACCGGGGTCATGCTGCTCCACCAAAGTCAAGGTTGCCTGTGCTTGATGCCACCCTGCATTTACCCTGGGATAAATGAGCTCCGGGTTAGAATATCCTTCCCCCCCCCCGCACTGTAACTGCTGCTTGCATGCCACTCTATAAATATTTCCACAGTGAGAAAGAGCAGACATGAGTGTCTGCAAGACTCCGAGCATCTTCTTTCCCCGCTGGCGTAGGCAGGAGCCGTGGGCATTTGGGCGTTTTCAGGATTTTGCTGCAGCCGTAGATCAATGTCCCTGCCAGCCTCACGCAGAGGTACGTTCATGCCTTGGGTCTGGCTGCAAAGGAGAGGATTCGGGGTAAATCCAAAGTGTGCACCGCAGCACGACAGGGGCCACGCAGGGAGCTTATCTAGTTTCTATGGCCGGTGTATACTTCCGTACGAGCTATTTAGATGATTTTCATACGTAGAGCTTCTGGTTGGTATGACCCAAAGAGCTGGCCGAGAGCATTTTAAGGGAGGAGCCGCGATGGGGAAAAGCGCACCAGGAATTGCCACCCGGGACCTGCGTGATGCTTAGGTACATGTGAAACGCCACGAAGCCACTGGTCCAAAAAGTGGCCACCGACCGCCTGGCTGTCGGGGGGTGAGTAAGATGGCAGGTGAACCACGTGTTATCTCAGTGGTCTCAAGTGTGAGCTGATATTTTTTTTTAATTAGGTCTTCATGTTACACAGTGTATGAAAAACACCGTAACAATAGATAGGAGAGAAAACAATAGTTGTGCATGGGAAACCATGCACGAGGCAAGCACTAACACCAGCGCCGGGAAGAAAAATCACCTCCGGGCAGGTCCCTGCTCACCCTTAGCGGCCGAGTTTCTTGCTGCGGTTGCAATTGCTGCCGTTTCAAAATCGGGTGGGGGTGGTTATTTACTATTTTTGCTGTGTTTTTTCTCTGAATTTTATCCTGCTCGAGAACTGTTGGTGCTGCCTTGAGCCCCTGCTGTAAGGAAGAGCCTGCTGGGCATCTGCATGGGCTCGCTAGCGACCCTTCATTCGCGGGATGAGCTATCAGTTCTCCCTTGCTGCAGTTTCTGCGCTGCCCATTAACCAACCCAACTTTCTCAAGAATTTGCCCAAATTCCTTGGGTATTTTACAAATAGGAAGGCACAAACTAATAGCCAGTTTTTAAACCAATAGCCAGTTTTTCTCTTTCTCTCCCCGTACATCCCAATGAAGTCAGTGGAACTGCAAAGAGAAACATTTCCTGCGAGCACGATTTTGCCCGGAGAAGGTTATTCCTTCTCTGGGCAATCAAGATGTTTTCCATTCCCATATTTAGATGCACATCAGTGCACCGGGTTAAATTTCCCCACATGCCAGTATGCCCCGGCATATGTTTTCAAGGCGCAGAATACACATCCCATCATGCTAAAATGATTTGTGGCAAAAATCACACAAAGCCCAAGTAAGTGAATTTTTTAATTGTGCTCTTGAAAGCAATTACACTCTTTCTTTTCTGCTGCCGACAATCGCTCTCGGGGAAGCCGTACCTGCCGGCGGGGGAAGCCCGACCGAGCAGCTCTTTGTTGCCGGCGCTGCGATGGCCGGGGAGGCGTCTGCACGCCGGCTGGCCTCTGCTTCTCCCCGGCCAAAGTTACTTCCCCTCTCTATGCAAGGCTTTTTTAAACGCTAGCTATCGTTTTAAGGGACTGATACGCTGCCGCTGTTTGCTGATGATTTATGGCGCCGGCTTGCAGCGACGTCGCTGCTCCCTCTGGAAGTGCCACCAGGCTATCTCCCGCCGCCAGCGCCGGGGATGGACACAGCAGCAGGGAAAACCAAGCGTGCAATGAAACTCTGTTTTAAAATATGTTTTTAATTTTTTTTTTTTTTAGGGAAATGGCTGTTCATAAAATTCTGGCAGGTAAAAGCCAGCAGGTAAAAGCAGCAGCACGCGTGCGAAGGGTCTGCCGGCACCAGCGCCGCAGAGGGCACGAGGCTGTCGCAGCCCAGCGGGGAAAGGGGGATGCTTTTGTTCAAAATTTATCAGCCGTGAGCTTTTATCTGTGGGGATTCCCATTTCGGTTCCTGCTCTCCTGGCGAACGTGATGGTTATTACGGAAACTCCCCGTGCTTGGCTTCCCCTTTCCCATTTGCATCGGGATATTCCTTCATTTCAGACCTTTTTGGGGCAGGCTATCAGCTGAGCCGCAGGGAATGGGTTATAGACCAATAGTAGCTGGAATTAGTTTAGTCCACGCTAAAATAGCCTGTTTGGGTAACCTTAAAACATATGACTAATGCCTTTCAAGTTAGACTTATTCTCCAAATATATTTAGTCATCCAGACTACTCAGATAAATGCCCTTTGTTTCAGCACACGTGCAAAACACCCATTCAAATGCAGGATAATCCAAAATTCAGATAAACTCTTTATATTAGAACTGCAGTTATCTGCAACCCATTTCTCTCAACACTGCTCTTAAACAGTTTTCTACTTTTTTCTTTCCTTTTTTTTTTTTTAAGTCATCTTACTCTCGATAGAATTTGTCAAATAGTGCCCAGAAGTGTGCATTTAAATTCAGGACTGAAGAGACCACTGGTTCAAAAATGGTTTATCAATAATTTGGTCCACCAAAAATTAAAAAAAAAGAAAAAAAAGAAAAAAAAAAGAGGAGGTAGAGAAAGAGAGAAATCAGAGCTGTATCTTCATATCCTGCAGATGGCTAATATTCATATGTAACTGTCAGGCATATCACAATGCCAAGCTCAAAAGCAGAGTGCATCAGCTTGTTCTTGCATCTGAGCCATTAAAACCCAATGGGTCTCCTGCGCAACGATCACATACTGTACCCGGGAACTGGCAGGCTCCGGGATGCGGCAGATTCCAACCGTTCCCAGGCTTCGGAAAATGTGAAAAGCCGAAGCCACCGCGAGGCTGAGGGGAGCGTTTCCTGCTCTGGGTACACAGATTTGTCATGAATATTTGCTCTAGGAGGTGGAAAAATTCAGAAGTCTACGAGAGTCAGTCCACCCCTACCCACTCCATCATTAGGACTTCTGAAACATGGCTGCATTTTTTGGAGACTCTTGCCAGCCTCTTTCTCCTACTGCAGTTGGCCCCGGATGTTTTAATTCACCTCGACCTGGGCTCTGCTTCGTTTTACTGGTGACCCCTGCTTTGGTGCCTGGTGCAACCGATGAGCTCTCTGCATCCTTGGGTATGCTTTAATTGCGAAAAGCAGAATGGAACTGGAGAAACAATGGGAAGACAAAAGAAGAGGGAAAAATTGAGGCTAAACCTGATTTATTTAGGAGGAGTGTGATGCTCCTTCATAAAAGGTGATGGCTCTGTATTGCAGTTCAGTACCTTAGCAGGTGCTTTTGCTGCACTTGTCCAGCATTGCAAGGCCATGTCTAACGGTTGGCCGATGCCCACTGCCCACCCTCGCCACCCCTGGTGCTCTCCTTGGCAGGGGACCTTCCTCACATGGTGTGTGCCGATGGGGCTGCGGCTGTGAGCAGCCACTGAACCACGTCATGCGGGTCGATACTGGAAGCATTAGTACTAATTTTGGTCATTTTTTGCATGTGTGTTCAAGCAATTTAAATTTTTTGTTGAAATATAGTGTCACAAAGTGCTAGTGCAAAGGTTTCGCTGCAGTAAGTAGATATGATGCCTCACTCTTCCGGGGGAGGGTGCTGTTCCCAGCCTGTGTTTCCTCCACGTATTTCAGAATAGTCTCAATATGGACTTTCCGCCCTGTTTCTGGGCTTCTCCTTTACCACGTGCTCCATTGGCATGTTTCCACCATGGAGAGAGAAAAGGCGTGTGTTGGAGAGCAACCAAAGTGCCATCATCCCGGCCACGGGCAACGCCACTTCCATCCACCGTGATGCTGCGCAGGGCAGTCACGCAGCCAGACAGCACCGTGCGATGAAACGTCTGGGACGTGGGCTGAGCAGGTTGCAGGGGAGCTGCCCTCCTCAAGGGCCGTCCCCACCAGCCTGGCTTCACCGAGAAGCTGGGGGCTGCCTTCAGCCTTCAACCACAGCAGGAGCTCTTCCTCCTCCTCCTCCGGGTGGGAGCAAAGGGGACGTCGCGTGAACAGCTGAGCAACCAGCCTTGGCTCAGCAACGTCCTCGGCAGAGGACACCAGGTTATCTTGGGCACGAGACTGACGTTACGGTTTTCACCGTAGTGTCAGCACCGCGGGATTTCGGCACTGGTTGGTGCAGGGTGCACTGCAAGTCACGGTGTTACCACGCCATCAGGATGCTGCTCATTTGCAGAGCCAAAATTTCCCATTGTTCGAAGTGGCTTGTTTCAGACCCATCGCTGTCTTCTCCCCAGTAGCTGCCAGCTTTTACAGAAGCCCAGCACAATCTTTCTCCAATAAATCCTCCTAACAATGAAATTTTAATAGCACTCAAAACAATAGGCTCAATTTTCTTTCCCCTTTTTTTTTTTTTTTTTGCTGTTAATAGTGCCCTGCGTTGCACGCATAAAGCACAAAAGCTCCTTTTGTGCACACTCTGGCAGGCTCCTCGTTTGCAGCCGGGCGCGGGGAGGGCCCCGCCGGAGCTGGCAGCCTTTCTGCCTCGCGGGCGCTGGGCACGCCGATAACCTCTCCAAGCCCCCAGCCCCAAAGGCGGCGTGCGTTATCTGCTCCCCGCTTCCCACGCTGTCCTCTCCGCACCCACGACATTCCCTCGGGAAGTGGCCTGCTCCCTCCATCCACGACCTTGCCCGCCGTCCCCGACGTCCAGCCGACGTCCGACAGCCGTGACGCCTGCCCTTTCCCGCGGTGGGTGTCCACCCCAGACTGCCCACCAGGCAGGTGGGATTTCATACTTGTTACCCAGACGGGGACGTCAGCGGAGCAGCGACGTGGCTTGCGCGACCTCAAGGCTGAGCAGATGTCTTCCTCGCCGTTACAAGGGCCAAGAGCTCAGAGAGTTGAGCCATCTGCCCTCCGGATGGCCAAGATCCACTTTGGGCAGCTCTGCCTTTCCTCCGCAGAGGCTGGCGAGACATCCAGCCCTCGGAGCGCCCAGGCCTCCTCTCTCGCTCGTAGCAATTGTCGCATTTGCTTTGGGGAAAAAAGTGCACTGCCACAAGTTTGCACGGCCCTCTTGGCATACTTCGAAAATCACCCGTAACAGATATCCACGCTGTTTCCTTCAACACATGACTGTCTAAATACATGCACGGTGCAACCTACTGGGTTCAGTGGGGTTCATATCTCTTGTCAGCATGATTTACTGAAATAAATTAATCTCTATTTACATTTTCATTCTTTTTCTGTTAATTGTTTCTAGGTTGTGATGCTAAAGGTTTATAACCATCATAATTGCAAGAGGATAAGAATTAATGAGCAAAAGGAAGAGCTAATGTCCATATTTTATCTTTCATGGAACTGAACTGATATTCATCACTTGAGTTTGAAAGCAATTTGTCTGGATTAAAAAAATGGAAACCAAAAAAAACTAAGCTTGTTTTTCTCTGAGCAATGCCAGATTCCTAGGCCATTTTATGGTGGGGTTTTTCTTTCCAAATGTATAGATATTTTGAATATATATTGATAAAGCATATTTTCTTCTGTTTATCCTTACAATTGTTGATCTGGTATCCTACACCTCTGCTTGCTTTCACAAGTCAATAGCTATTTCCCCGTCAAAATTACTTTGCCAACTTGTTTTTCCTTACAGTTGTTTTGAAATTTGCCCAATTTATCTGAATGAGTAAGGTGGGTTTTTTAATGTAATTTTTGGGAAGAGCTCTGCAAATATTCCAGTTAGGGAAGTCAGTGGGGCTGCCCGGGGCTGTTGCAGAGGGACCCGGGGGTTTGCTCAGCCTCTCCCACGATGGCACTCCTTGCGGCAGCCCTGCAGCTGCGCTCACGCAAACTGGAGATGGGTCTGGACCCTAGGAAAAAGAGATACCTATGTCGCACAACCACCTCTGTCGCTCATTTGGTGCCAAATGTCAGTGTGACATGACTGAAAAATACATCCATAAATTTTGATGCAAATAGGAAGTACTTTTCACAAACAAAAAATTAATTTTCTTGATTCGATATTTACACGGACATAAAAGTGGGTTTTCACAAACAGTGACACCCAGAGAAATTCAAAAGTAGATATTCGTGTGAACTGGTGGAATTGGCCTGACTGTGGGACATATTTCAATGTCTAACCCTGATCCGCCACCGCCTGACGTCCCGTCCAACAGCTCACCCGCAGCCCTGCCCTTCTTCGTCAGGAAAAGTACAATAAGTATTTCCAAGTGCATTTAATTTCTATTAAGGACTTTGAACAAAAGAAATGCAAATGTTTCTATCCTAGAATAATATGATTATTTCTTCATCAGTTGAAATAACCTGTATGGTTTGGGTTTTCTTTTTGCAGGGAGAGAAATGCTGGAAGGAATGGGTAAATGTTGCCTCTTTATATTCAAATGACATTACTAAGACAAGTCTAAACAATATATGTCAATCGATATGGTACTTCAGCATGTATTTTGCAACTGCATTTTGGGCTAAAAAATTGAATTACCTTTGAGTAATTCAATGCATCTTTAGTTAGACTCAGTGTTTAATACAGCAGCACACTAATGCGACAACGCCTCTTCCCTGGCAAGAAGAGTCCTGAAGATGCACCCAGTCCACATGTTCCTCAGTGTTTTTTCTTGGTGAATCACACCTTTTTTTTCTTTATAAATACATAGGTGTGATTCAAACATTGCCTCAAAAGGCAGAACTACTGTAAATAGCCACTGTTCTACCAGGTGCTAAAAACATGTTATGAAAGCCATGGAATATGTCACGAAAATGTAATTTGACATAAGCTAAGGAATCCTAAAGACCTGTGTGATGGCCATAGGCAAAAAAGTCAAACACAGGTAATACTGGTAACGGCTGAAGACCCAACGCCACGAAGCGCAGGTGCCCGCAGACAGCGGTACTGCCTCGAGGAGGGCTGCGCTAAGGTGATGCTCTAGCACTTTTGTCCAAAATATGCAGGTTACAAATCATTCTTCACCTCTTCCTTTTACCCACCGGGCATGACACAGGTGCAACACCAAGCTATTCTCTGTGCTTCTCCAAAAATATGAATGAAACCAAACCTAGGCTGAATTCTTTGGTAGGCAGTGATTTTTAAGTCAAGTCTCTGAAATGCATAAAGGCAACTTAGAGAAAATCAGCTGTCTGTGCAAAGCCTCATTTTATGTTGCTGTGACAGGTTATAGCTCCTACCTCACACAACAAGTGAACAGTATTAGCAATGTGAAATGTAGTTTAGGAAACAGTCTTTGCACAGATTACAACAATCTTGCAATATTCCTCTGGGAATATTATTTTAGCATTGTCTGCAACAGAGAAATAAAGAGGGATGAGGAAGGACCACGAGCACTTGGAGGCAAACTTTGTTTCCCACTGTATGGTAGCCAGAAACACAGGTGATTCCCCAGGCACCAAATTGCTATGAATAAAATTAATAATTCATGCTGTAGTATAATTAATGCTGTGGTGGTTAAAGGCATTGCTGTTGTGTACGAAGCTACAGCTACTCAGGGGACTCAGCCTCTCATGAGCTTCAGCCCACAGAGCATGGCCCTGCACATGGTATCCCCACTTAGCATCCCATAAGTCCTGCTCAGCATCCTGTACAACATCCTTCTCAGCATCCCCACTCAGCATCCCCACTCAGCATCCCCACTCCGCATCCCTTACAATGTCCTGCTCAGCATCCCCACTCAGCATCCCACTCCGCATCCCTTACAATGTCCTGCTCAGCATCCCCACTCAGCATCCCACTCCGCATCCCTTACAATGTCCTGCTCAGCATCCCCACTCAGCATCCCCACTCCGCATCCCTTACAATGTCCTGCTCAGCATCCCCACTCAGCATCCCAAACCTCCCACTCAGCCTCCCCACTTGGCATTCCCTACATCCCACTCCGCATCCCTTACAATGTCCTGCTCAGCATCCTGGTCAGCATCCCACACAACATCCCGCTTAGCATCCTCTCTCAGCATCCCCTACCACCTCCTGCATGGCATTCCCGCTCAGCATCCCATACCACATCCCATACAGGGTCCTGTTCAACATCCCCACTCAGTGTCCTGCTCAGCATCCCGTACCACATCCTGCTCAGCATCCCCGCTCAGCGTGCCGTACCACGTCCCGTTCAGCATCCCGGGTCACGCTGAGCCGGCGTGCTCAGGGAGTGCAAGGAGCACCTCGCTCTGCTCGGTCAGGGAAGTCCCTGAGATCATCAGCAATGCCCGTAGGAAAGACCCTACGTAAGCTCAGAGCATATTTGCCTTGTTACCCTCCCTTCACATTCAGCATTTGCAAACAATTTGACTGCTTCCTTTGCTGCCTTTTGTTGATGCCGGCATTACAAGATTACTGTCTCTTACTTATTCTTTTTTTTTTTTCTCCAAGAGATGCTTTCAGATACACTGATTTCTCCCACTGCCAGTTAAAATGTGCCTCTGGCAGCAGCACTTCCCTAGTGACATTTTCAAATGCCTCGAGAAGAGTAACCATACCGACTGTCAGACTGCGCTGAGTGGACGACATCAGCACTACACCACAGCAGCTTTTATTCCCGATAAAGATGTGCAAAATTATCAAGCCCAAGTTAATATGTAGGTTGGAAATACTTGTCCCAAATAACAGGATAGTTTACAACCCATCTCTACTTTTGACATGCTGATATCCTCAAATAGCAACAATAAAGCTTCTGTCTTCTTTCAAGATATTTGTCATCTTTTGATCTTAAGCCAGAAAAAATTGAATTCTGGGAGATCAAAACCACAAAACTGATAGCTTATATCCTCAGCAAGTGCTTATCAAGTGTAATCCAGAAAGATGGCACATTTCAAAAGTGACAATGAATAAAGTTCAGCTTACTGGAAAAAAAGTAAAAAACTTCAAACACAAGTCGCTTCAGCAGTCCATGAATTTCTTTCTAATACTATGCTAAAAAAAATCATCCTTTTCTAATAGCGGATGGACATAATGTCTGAACGACGTGAAATTAATGCAGTGAAAGCTGAGAAATGTACCATATCAAAGAGGAAAAAAAAAAATTCAAAAAATTAACAAATCCTCCTCGTTCCTGGGTTAGCAGCCGGCTGGTGGCCGCTCCCTGGGCTCGCCTGGCCTGGCCGTGCAACCGCCGCCGCTTGTGCAAACGGCAGAATTTACTCACCTAGCTATAATTTGCTCAGAAGATAATGCTTTGATGGCAGGTTTGGGAATCCTGGTTTTCAAAACACCCTCCCCACCCCCAACTAAATCCACTCCTCCCTCTCCCGGCAAACAAAGATCCCCGTGCGAAAAAAATCACTGCTTTTACCACCCAAGGAAAGAAGAGTTCCCACCCGCGCAGGATCCCAAATTGCCTCAGCGTGTCATGCCCTCAGGAAAGGGGAAAAAAACCCAACAAAAAACCGGTGCCTTTCAGCTTGCCTCGAAGGGGTCAGCGGCGTGAGCGCCCGCGGCGCGGAGATCGGCCGCGGCGCAGCGCGGGAACGCGGGCTTCACCCTGCCCCTGCGGTCCGGCCCCTGCCCCTTCACCCCCTCGGCCTTGGGGCACGCCGGCGCCGAGGACCTTATCTGCGATCTGGCTCGCTAAAGCTCTTAGAGTTAAGCCCAAAACCCGAAGCTCGGCCAGCGAAAGCAGCAGCAGCAGGCAGAAGCAACCCGCTCCGGCTTTCCGCGCCGGCGCCGAGCTCCCGTATTTCCCTCTCTGAAGAGAGAGCACCGCTGGGGAGCGAGGGGAGAAATAACCCGGGGAAATGACAGCGAAAAAAAATCCGAGAATCTGAAAAACCTTTTTATCAGCACGGAGGCTGCGAGGCGCACAGAAGAAAACAAAGTCAGCAGTGGCTGTAAATTGTCTGGAAACCATAAATTAAAATTAAAGAGTTCAAATATGATATAAAATCATTTAATCTGGATGATTTATGCTCGTTCTCAGATGCAATTATTTACTAACGCTTCTGTTTATTGCTCTTTTGACTTTTTTAATTACTGTATTCCAAAAATTCAATTACCGAGTGTAGTATATATTTCAAGCAATAGTATTGTAAATAAAAAGAGAACCAATTAATAATGTGCTTAGTCTAGCAAAGCTAAATCAAGTGTAATACAAAGTGCCTGGAAACTTGGTCAGAGGTTGAAAAACAAGAGAAAAGATCCCATCTTGCGGTGCTGAGAAATCCACACACCCACATAAAAGTAAGCGACAAGTTGAACGCGTAAAAGTCCAGGTGATGCTTAGTTCAATGAAGCCTCCAGAGCCCGAGGACTATGACAGATCATGGGGATTTCTGATTTTGGTTGCCATATGGACTGCTAAGTTTGCGAGTTATATTTTGCTTCCCGTCATGCAGTCACTGAACCTGAGCATCCTCCGTGGTTTGCGAAGGGGGCAGCTCGGCTCCCGACTCCCACTCCCGAGACGAGCTGGTACAGCGACTTTATTTTTACACGAGCGTCAGGCAAGACGCGGTGACTAAGGAGCCGGGAAACAAGACGTCGGCACGACTGCAAGCAGCCGCGGCCCGAGTTTGAGCCGGGTCGTCTCGGGAGCTGAAGCGGGGCCGTACGGCTCAGGGTGGCTCTGCAGTGGCTGCAGGTAGACACTTTAAATACCACCTAAATTGGGACGTAAGAGCCTTTGGCAACGTGTCCTTAACCCCCTCCGTTAGGAGAGGGTAGAGTCATGGACCTCATGCACAGGGCCAAGCGCGGCATATTCGCTCAACGGGGGGTTACTGAGTGACAAATCGAGTCAGCGCTTGGCTTAAATTTGGGTATGTTTTCATAATAAATACGTTGTCCTTTTATCTCGTTCTGCGTTAGCAGCCTTCGCCATTACGAGAAAAATCGATTCCTAGTCACCTCGGGAAAACTGTTCAACAAATATTTTGTCTGAAAAGACCTTTCCTTCTAAATGATATTTGCTTTTTCTCTACATAAATAAATAAATAAATATATATATATGCTAGTAAAATAGAGACATAGGTGAGCGTGCATGCTGTATAAAATGCTACAGGTGAACCTAACCCGCATGCTACGACGTTACTCGAAGAGACAGGGCTGCCATAATACTTTAATGTGGGAAGAATGCATTTTCCATGGCCTCATTCTCAGAAATGGTTGAATTTATTTTGGCTGGGGAAAAAATAAAAAAGTCATCTCGAGACTGACACGCAGTAGGAAAATTTGGCAAACTTAAAAGCAGCTGAGAACAACGTTTTATAATTGCAAGTGTGAGGCAACCGTAATGATGGGGAGGGCTCTCCCACCCCTCCCCGTTCACCGTTTGCAATCCTTGCCGTTTGCACTGATTACTTTAGCAATGTACATCGTTTCCAGCCACTGCTTTGAATAAATATGACTTTACTAACGAGTCATAAATATGACTTTACTAACGAGCAAGGCATGTGATCACCGGGGTTGGAGCTGCTCTGGACCAGTTCCTCCCCTTGGACTGGTTTGCTTTGGCAGCAGCCCCTTATCCCCTAAAAACAACCCCCAAAAATGTTTACTGCTGTGCACAGAGCTAATTTCTCTTCCTGCGTCTTGTGACCAGTAAATCTATCAGCTCACAGTCTGGCAGCACCAGTATTTCACGTGTAACGTGGCACAAGAAGCAGTGACTTGTGAAACGTGATAGCTGCTCTGTCTGTAAAAGCTGGAGCTCACGTAAAATTTTAAAAACAATAAGTAAAACTTCAACCAGAGCACAGGAAAGCGCTCTCCAAATCGTCTTCTGTCCTCAGGAAGAAAAAAAAAAAGACTTATAAACTGGAATTGATTCTTGTAAAACCTTCATAAAAAATAAATCCAAACATTTAGAAACATCTGTTGTGAAGCACCAGATTTCTTCGAATGAGTCCAGCCTAAGAGATCTGCGCCTGGCTGCAGCCTACAACGAGACAAGCTCTCCGAAATGTGCTCTCCGCACGTTGCAGCGCTGGCTGCGGGTTGTGTCTGCTGTCATGGAGAAGACATCGATGCTGCTCCCCGGTCATGTCTTAACACAGGCTTGGATTTCAACGTGCCTCGACGTTGCACCTCCAACACGTACGGCGCTTTGGGTCAGCGGGCAATGGAGCAAAGCTGGGCTCGTCTTGGAGGACGATGCTGCTTGAGAAGGGCGTCGTGGCCTGATGGATGGAGCACATGTTGAGGAACGGAGACAAGTGCGGTGTTGTCCCACCTAGGCTGGAGAGGACACAAGTGCCCTTGGCCATGCTGATGTCCCGCGCCTCTGCTGCTCTGGCTGTCACCTGGTCCCACCACCTTGGCAAGGCGCTTCCAAGGTCCTTGGATGAAAAATGACTTTTAAGGTTAAAGTAAAGGCTGAGGCAAAACCTGCAATTCCTTCTCCCCTCTTAACATATCCAAATAAAAGTCACTAAAATTTACTATTTTGAAACTTCTCAATCAGTTAGAGCAAAATATCATTACTATTTCTGTTCATGACAACTAAGAAAAAGCAGAGGCTACACGAAAGCAGTTACCGCTCTGGGTGTAGATCTCCCACCAGGGCTGGGAGGCCACTGGTGTTTTCCGCAGTTACTCAATCCAGCGAGGTTTCAAGAAATCTTCACGGGCCTCGCTAACAGCACCAGAGGGGCTCTGGCTCTGGCAGGCTCGGGCGCCGGTCTTTCGGTAGTTTGGAAGAACGTCGGAGTGCTCCTCGCAATGAGACTCGGAGAGCGTTGGGACACCTTACGGCTTCCCCCAGCGCGCGATGCCTCTTAGCTGGGCCTCCTGGCAGCTGGAATCCAAACCTGCCTACTGGACTTCAGTCTTCACGTCACTTGAAATATTAACTAGGAGTAATTGTTTCATCATAAGGAATTGTATTCCTTTAAGAGAACAGCTTTCCCGCAGCGCACCTGCGGGGCTAACATGGGTTGGGTTTGCAGGGACCGGGACGTCACCTGTAGCCGCATGCGGTAAGAAGGAGCTCGTGGGGCTGGGGTCTAATTAATGCTGCTTATTTAAGCACTCCTAATTAGCTACGCACTGCTAGGAGAGCCTGCACCGCCTCGGTCCCAGCCGGACTGAGCGCAGGCAAATATTTACTTCCTAGCACCAGATCTGGGCATTTTGTGACCGCCTTTGCCTCTGATACTCAGCTGTTTCAAGTACCGGAATCTCCTAGTTTCCGGCAAAATTTTGCCGGGTGTGCAGGGTGTCAGATGCCGGGAGCGTAGCTGAATATCCTGCACCTCCTCCTTATTAATGGCAGTCGTATGGTGGCTAAATCCCCCTGTGCCGTGCCAAGAGCTTCCCACCGCACCTCCATATGGCCGCGAGGCCGCCGGTACACGGTGTGGCTGAAGGTCCTGCATGGCTTAATGAGAATATTAAACTGATTTACAGTTCCTAAATAATAGGTATCATTAAGCTAACTCTGCTCAAAAAGGGTTTTGACACCCGTACACTGACAGCTATAACATATGGAGCAAAATCCTGAGCAGTCAGCAAAGGCCCCCAGCGGCAGCTTGAAGCTGGACATCAGCGCACCGGAAGACGTATGGGCACAAGATCCCGAAGCACAGCGAGGTGAAGGGCGTCCCGAGGAGCCAAGACCCTCAGGTGCCTGCTGCTTTGCATTTCCTAACGACAAGAAACCAGCTGCCGCATAATCCCAGCAGAAGTAAAGAGCGGAGCGACGGTGGACTTGGGTGGAAAGGGATTGCTGGCCAGGCGGGTGCTGCTGCGTCACCTCCAGCGGGCTGGTATCAACCGTTCCCGTGCAGAAGATGTGGTTCATGCAGTCAGACCCGGGACAGGGCGGGAGAGGGCAGCAAAAGTAAGGTGAAGTCTGCCAGGGAGTGAAAACAGAATTTATTTGCAGAATCCCCCCCTTCCTCCACCATTTCTCCCCAAATTTGCTCACTTCTATTTTGAGTCTCATCACGGTTCAGAAATATTTTAAAAATTTTGACATGTATTAGCTGATTTTGCATCAGAAGATGGCCCGACTGACTTTTTTAACATTTCACCACGAAAATTATTTTCTTCTAAATTAAATTCTAAAGGTTTTACCTCCTGATGCAAAATAAGCCCCTAAGGGATGTCTGCCCCAAAGGAGAAATCACAAAGAAAAACAGTATTTCTCATGATTTTTGAATAGAACATAGAGGAGAAACCACGAGGGGCTCAGAGATGGAAAGTGTTACTGTCCGCCAGGTCTTCATGCAAAATAATAAGAAAATATTTGGATCCACGTCTTCCAACCTGGTCTGCCCAGAGCAGACAATTCAAAACTGAGGTTTCACGTTTGCTTTCTGTGTCCCGTAAAATAAAGTGCTACCAAGGAAGAAGATGGAAAAAGTGATTTTCAACAACCGTTGGAGGATGTCTCGGGCTGGAGGGGGGAGGTTATGGCAGAGTTTCCTTTGTGTTTATAGGAAAACCATTCCAGATGGTGGGTTTAGAGGAATTTACACCCAGACCAGATGCAGGCGGGTTAGTCTAGACTTGTTTCTGTTGCGGGATAGACGCAGAAACTTGTCATGTGAAAAAAGTCCCTGAATTAAGGATTTCATTACAAAAAGTTATTATCAGCTAAATCATAAACGTGCTACCTGGCTAGCAAAAAGTATTAAAACATATTTACCCTTGAAAAGAGGTAATTAGTAGTAGTTCAACACTACAGAAAGTTCCAGAGCAGGACAGAGGAATGAGTGTAAATAGAGACAAGAGAGATTTATTATTAAATTAAAGTCACTTAATTACTGCAAATGTTAGATATGCAGTTTTCTGACATTTAAATGATATTTTTCACCAAAATTAAAATGAATTGTCCACTCTGATTCCCACTTCTTAGACAGCGTGTAAATGTCAGTCCTAAATTAAAGGTAACTAGAATCAGTGTCTGCTACACATTTAAGAAAGATTTAATTAGAATCAATAAACCACTTTTTATTGAAGTTTCCAACGTGTTCTATTATTCTAAACATACAGAAAGCCGCTAACGTGCAACGTTCAAAGATTTTAACAGGTTTAGGTCAAAGGGGAGTTTTGGGCCCCGTAAGCTCAAAACACCATCTGTGAGACGAGCGCAGCGGCTTTTCGCAGCCGGGGAGAGGAACGCTTTTCCGCAGGAACAGCAAAGCTGCGCGGTACGTGCAGGAGGATCCTTGCTGAGCACCACGGCAAGGCCTCACGGCCGCAAACCCAGCTGCAACCGCGCCGGCTCCTGCCTGCAACCTGCCTGCACCTGTCCGGCTGCAACTCGTGCGCACCCACCCGGATGCAACCTGTGCACCCACCCAGATGCAACCTGCATGCACCCACCCGCATGCAACCTGTGCATCCACCCAGATGCAACCTGCATGCACCCACCCAGATGCGTACACCCACCCAGCTGCAATCTGCGTGCATCCACCCAGCTGCAACTTGTACACCCACCCAGATGCAACCCGCATGCACCCACCCAGATGCGTGCACCCACCCAGCTGCAGCCTGTACACCCACCCAGATGCAACCTGCATGCACCCACCCGGATGCAACCTGTGCATCCACCCAGATGCAACCTGCATGCACCCACCCGGATGCAACCTGCATGCACCCACCCGGATGCGTACACCCACCCAGCTGCAATCTGCGTGCATCCACCCAGCTGCAACTTGTACACCCACCCAGATGCAACCCGCATGCACCCACCCAGCTGCAGCCTGTACACCCACCCAGATGCAACCTGCATGCACCCACCCAGATGCAACCCACCTGCACCCACCCAGATGCAACCCCCATGCACCATCCTAGCTGCAACTCCCATGCACCAACCCAGCTGCAACCCATGGGCACCCACCTAGCTGCCACCTGCGTGCACCCACCAGACTGCAACTGCCGCACGCCTGCCCGACTGCATGCACCTGCTGGGCTGCGATCATGGGTGCTCACCTGGCTGCAAGCCCCGTGCACCCACCCAGCTGCAACTGGTGTGCACCCATCCGTGTCTCTTCCCTGAGTACGGGCTCAACACAAGGCACAGCCAGAGCTCAAAACAAGGTCAAAACTGACCAAAAAGCCCTGCATATTGTTTCACAGAATCACAGAATGGCCAAGGTTAGAAGGGACCTCTGGAGATCATCTAGTGCAACCTCCCTGCTCAAGCAGGGTCACCTAGAGCACGTTGCCCAGGATCATGTCCAGGTTGGTTTGAATATCTCCAGGGAAGGAGACTCCACACATTTGCAATCTTTCTGCCGCTGGTTTGGGCATCGGGGATGCGATAGAGGATTTAACTGGGGGACCAGAACTTGGCTTTTTCATGTTGCCGGTTTATTTAATTAATTAATTTTTTTTTTTAATCCTTTCGGCGAGCTTTGGCCGCCGTGCACCTCCCGTACCCCTAATCACCGCTCTGCGGAAGTGATTATATTACCGGCCGCTTTACAGCGCCTGCACTCAGATCGAGATGTAATATGCATTTCATATCCCCTGACTCCCTGTCCTAAAATAGAGACAAAACATGCTGTAATGTCAGATTGCTTTGAATTAGTTTTAATTTGATTAGAAATATCCCACAAGGCTGCCCTAGTACATAGAGATTATGTATAATTAATGCTGTGATCAATTAGATCTGAATTGTTAGTCCATCAAGAAGCAATAACATGGGCTCTGATTTTCAAAGAGTTTTCCCCTAATCCTCTTGTTCTAGTGCTTTTTATGATGAGACACAAAAGCTCCTAAATTAGGACAACATGATACCACACGCATTTGGAAAAAAAAAAAATCCCTCTGCTTATTATTTATAAATATGCAACGGCTATATCAGTCCGGCGTCAACCCGAGTGTGAACAAGTGCAGCCCTAACTTCCTGCAAAGGGAGTTGTAGCTATTTGCAGCCCTATTGAAACCGCTCCTTCGCTCATAATTAATTGTCTGCCTCCATCCCCGGTGCCGTTCCAAAGTGTTTGTCAAACAGCAAAATTCAATCCCTTTCCTCTTCCTCAGAGCTCCTGACAAGAAAGGCAACTAAGGCAAATCTTGAGGCTGATTTAACTGTTGAAGATCCGCAGCTCGCAGAGGCAACGTGAGAACGCAAAAGTGCGCCGAGCTGCTGTCTCAAAGCAGAGCTGCTCCTTGCCACGACTGCCCGTGGTGGAAACCCCTCACGCCGCGTTATTGCACGTGGTGGAAACCTAATACGCCACATTGCACGTGGTGGAAACCCCTTGCCCTGTATTGCATGTGGCAGAAAGCCCTTGTGCTGCGGTGCACGTGGTGGAAACCTCTTGCCCCGTGTTGCGCATGGTGGAAACCCTTCACAGCGTATCGCCCGTGGTGGAAAGCAGTCACGCTGCACTGCACGACCTCCTGCTCTGCCCGCTTCATCCAGGCTACAGCTTGCAGTCAGCCAGTTTCGGATAGCAGCTTGGAAATATTTTAAATCAACCTAATATGACTGTTTTAGAAGGATCTGAGATTGCCAAGTTATGGAAAGGCCACGCTCAGAAATGGGCAAGGGGGGCAAAAGCCCTGCTTTGCGCTTGTGCCTCTGCAGCCTGAGATCCAACGACCGCGGGCAGAAAGGGATGGTTCATTCGGCGCGGCAGAGCCGCGGGTCTCGGGGGGCAGAGGCTCTTACGGCACCGCGTTCACGCGAAGCCTGGCAAACCCCGGCGCGTTCGCAAGCGCCGGTGCCGCGAGCGGGATGGCGTGGCACCAGCCCGCCGTCTGCTCGCGCCGGCCCCGCTGAGCTGCTCAGGGCGCGCGAGCGATGCCTTGCTGGCGGCCGGCCAGCCCCGACGCGCGGTCCGTCGGGACGAGGGCGAGTCAGCGACGGACGTGCCACGTGAGCGCAGAGCGAGCTGCCGAGGCCCGGTCGATGAATACCTGCAACGCGCTCCGGTAATCCGGAAAGACGATAGATGTGAACCCCAAATTACATGTGATGAGTTCCGTCGGCTTCACTCGCAGCGCGGACGGGATTATTCTGCGTTGTTACTGCAGTCAGCTCGTATCTGCGCAGAAAAGACTTTTAGAGCAACGTGCCGAAAATCAGCGACGAGGGGAAGGCTGAGGCGCAGTCGCCGGCTCCCCCAAGCCCTTGCTCCCGCCCCTGGACCTCGCTGCCTCCAAGTGCATCCCGAGGTTAGGAATATGCTAGCGCCGGGAAAAATGTGCGAAGGCATTCGGTTGCATCCTCTTGCAAAGCCCAGCTTCCGCGTTTTCACAAACGCAGCAGAAATATTTCATCTTGGCCTCGCAGATGGCGGAGGAAGCCTACACCTGGTCTCCGCTGGGATTGCAACCTGTGACCTCGGAGATGCGCGAGAAAAATGTGTCAGCGCTCTTGCACGGCGGCGGCGGCGGCGGGGAGGGCGCCAAGCTGCCGCGCGGCAGGCGAGCTGCAAGGGCTCCCTTCTGAAGTCGTTACAAAGTTATGTGCTTAGAAACACGTATCAAGGTGGGAATTGTATTCCCGTGTATTACATGAAAAATCTTTAAATAATTCAGAGAAATTTATTATTCAATGAGTAATTCCTACGAAAGCTAAAATCAGGCAGTTGAAGCCCTCAGGAATGTTTTCCTTCCTAACTGCTACACATGTCAGTCTGCAAGCGGAGGTATGAATATTTTAAGTATGACTTTTTTTTTTTCCCCTCCTTTTTAACAGACTGTATGTGTCACTGAAGGTCATAACTAGAACTAGCCAAAACTCTGAATTTGCACTTTGGGAGAAATGTAAAACATTTTGGCACTTGCTCCCAGCTGGAAAATAAATGTACAAAAGTTTTAAAATTTTCTCATGAAGTGGAATTTCCCCACCGATCCTTCATTTTTGGATGATCTCCTGTATATTTTTCACAATGCCGTCTCAGATGTTGGTTTAAATATTTTTAATGTTTTAAATGTTTTAAATGTGCATAGTATTTGCATTGCTTATACTATATTAATGATCGCGGTAGCAGGAGGATGTGTCAGTGTTATGTTAAAGCGCTACGTGAAAGTGCCGGACTGTTTCCTCCGCGTCTTTGACTTTGTCAATTCGACTACGCACAGTCGGGAGCAACCGGTATTTTGTGAAGAGCAAATAAGACTTTCCAAGATCCATAATCAATTGTGGGTAAAACCATAAATCATGCTTTCAAATCATTTTAGAATAATGCAAAGTACTTAATTCTCGAGAGGATAAAATGTTTCAACTGATACTTAATTGCAGATTTCCTTAATGATTAATAAACAGGATGAAAATAACAAAATATTTCAGTGTTATACTGTCTCCTCTACTGCCATAATAAGTGTTAATATGTCATACCATTAAGATAATAGGAATGCAAAATGAAAGCATTAAAAAATCCAAAATGTTTAAAATAGCTAATGAAAACTTTGAATGCACTTTTTTGTTTCAAAATGTTTCCCCTTATAATTTCTTCTGTGTCACATGTGACAACGGTCTCTTGACAAAAGCAGTTTCATTAAAGCAGCTTTTTCCCGTAGCATTTCTCTGATCAGCTGCAGTCACAATGTGCCGTGCACTCGGAGCTTGCTTAAAATAGGAAACCAGATATTTCGCTCGGGGCTTTTGAAGTTTGCAGCTGGTTTAAAAATACATTTTTGTGGTGCAATATTCGGCGCTGCAGCCGCGCCGCCTGAAAGCCCCTTTTGGCTCGTTTCTTGGGTAACGAGCGGCGAGAGGCGGTTCGATTCGCCCTCGGCAGGCTGCCGCCGGGGTCAGCCCGGCCCCGCGGAGCACCGGCCCGGCCGGCGATTCCCGCCCGCGGGAGCCCCGCGACGCCCCGGCCCCTTCCTCCTCCCAGCCAGCCCTTCCCCTCTTCTGGTTTATTGGCTTCTTCGTTTTATTGATTCGGCTGATTTGGGTGGAATTTACAAGCGGGATTTGTTCAAGCATTTCCTGATTTTGCATTTTTTCCACTTTTTCCTTTCAAAAGAAAAGCCATTGCAACTGCTCTACGTGAGCGCAGCAGTTTGGTGGCCTGATTAAATCAAAACGCGGGGCTGAGGCTGCGTGCAAAAAAGAGCAAAAGGGTTGATCTTGGTTTGCCGTTTCCCGGCAGACCAAGATACCGAGGGGTCGGCGTTTCGCAGGGCTGCCTCGTGCCGCCTCTCCCTTCGCTCCGCGGGAGTTACTCTTGCTTTTGCTGGTGAAACGTTTGACTAATTGTGCTAAGCCCTTTCCCTTTTCTTTTTCTTTCTTTTTTTTTTTTTTTTGCCGTTTTAACTAGCATCTTTCACCTTTTTGGCTCGCAAGCACGTGCCCGGGGTTGTGCCTATGTTGCAGCTGCGTGAACTCTGCTCCGTCTTGCACAAGGGCAAAAACAAGGCGTTATTAATCTTTCGCCAAGGTCGGCTGCTCTTGCCGGCCCCAGAGCACAGCTCTCTGCGGAGATACCTGCTCCTCCACCTTCTTGCACGGGAGTCATGTGCGCTTCTCCAAACGGGGTGGGAAATGGGATCACCTGGAAAAGTGGATTCACCGGAGTGAATGAACCCATAATATTGCAATTAGTGGGCAAACTTCTGCTCTTACAAAGAGATGGCGTCTGCGACAAAGAGGTTTCCTTAATGCTAATTGGAGAGTTGAAGGACGCCTTGGAAGACGTCTTGGTCAAACCTCGCATGTGGACACCGGCTGTGCAGAAAGAGGAGCCTGAACCCCATGTCAGTGGGCCTCTGGGTAATCCCCTTCCAGGGGAAAAAATGTATATATATATACACATGCACATGCACACACAGAGTCACTTTTCATTATTTTGTGTCACTCATTTCTCATTTGTTGCTATGCATATTGTGCCATTATAACAGGAAATTACATTTGCATCTTGTGTGGCACAAGCATGTTGTGAATATCATAAAAACACATATGGTCATAAATGGTTTAAAAAAAAGGCGATAAAACTGACATTTAGAAAACAGCTTTTGCAAAGAGAAAACATGTTCATAGGGCTTTTGTACATTTCTTCTACGTGAAAAATTGTGTGTTCTCGTTTTAGAAGCTTCTTAGGCAAACTTCTTAATTCTTTTCTTCATATTAGTTTCAATGTTTTAGGCATTTCGCTTTGTGTTTTGAGCTCGAACACCCTAAAATCTCGCAGAAGAAATCTGAATGAGTGCACTGAGCCTTTCCTAATTCTGTGCGGAAAGCAGATTTTGTTGCGTATGTGACCGCCTGGCACGCGCCTGACTGCTCAGGAGTGCACAGATTTGAACCCCAGTTTTGAGTGAAACTCTTTCATTCAATTTCAGGTAATTTGCAGTGGACATTCGATGAAGCTGTAATGCTTTTTGCGTGCTTTGAAAGGGGGGCTGAGCTTTTAGGCATGTACAGCTTAATTGTGGAAGCTGAATTCGATCTGGGCTTCCCTGAATTTGGTAGGTATCTGGTGTCGAGCCGGGCAGGACTGGTTCATGTCAGCGCCAGGGTTCATACGGGACTTCTGGAGCAGCGGAAGTCTGAGTACAGCATGAAATCCTAATTAAAAAAAAAGAAAAGAGAGAGAGAGAAAAAAAAGGAATCTTTTTCTTAAGGAAATCCTAAGGAGAGGGATTGCACCGGGTCCAAAGTCCTAAATTACAGAGACGGAAATCCTTTCCACCAAGAAAGGCGTATGTGGAAAACGTTATCCTTTTAAAGTATATTCACTTATTTTATAGTTATTGCATCGCACTCCCTCGCTTTTGCCAGGGCTGAGCAGGTGCCGACGCTCCCGGCCCGCTCCGCTCCGCTGTGGGTCCCCCCGCCGCTTCCTTTGCAACGTCCAGGCACCTTATCGCTTCCTTGGGGCTGTTTTTGCCGTCGGTCAGCTGCGGCTCTCGGTCCGACTGAGCACGTCGGGGGAGATGTCTGCCGGTCCCTGCTCCGTGCTCGCAGCGGGGCGTTCGTTCTCCTGTCCCGGCGCTGCGAACCGCAGCCTCCAACGCGATCCGCGGCGAGCAGAGCCGGCGTTAGCGTGCTCTGCTGTAAATCCTCCTGCAATGTGCTTTTGCACAGAAATTATGGTACTGATTCATGCTCCAAACACAGATTTTTTTTTTCGGGTGGGCCTTGCCAAGTCGCCATCGCTCCCTTCTGCTGGAAACGCGCATGGGATCCGTCTACCAGGCACCGTAGCGGTGCGCCGGGGGAGGAGGACGTCTTGCGCGCGGCGCCCGATCTCCCATTCTCCCAGCTAGTCGTCAGAGAGGATTTCGCCGCCGTGCAGCTGTGTGCTTTGCTGGCAAACCCTCCGTGCGAAGATATTGAAAGCCGCCTGGCTTTGCGCGCGGTTCAGCGCAAAGGAGTTTAGTTTGCCTGCTTTCCGCGGGGCTCGTGCAAACGCAGAGCGGGCGCCCGTCCTGCGCTGGTCGCTCTCTGCCGAGCCCTCCGCGCTCCGTGCCGGGTTCGCGCCGGGCGCCCTTCCCAAGCCTCGTCCTTCCCCCTTCTGCAAAAATACGAGCCTGCCTCTTCGCCGGGGAGCACGGCCCAAGCCGGGGCACCTCTGCCAAGCAAGCCCGGCTTGCTTTAACCACACCAGCCAGCCCTAATTAACGTCCCCACCATAGCGGGGCTTCCCGGCCCAGACCCTCCGCGAGCAGAAGTTGGCTTGGTCCTCTCCCGTCTGATTCACGCCAGCTTCGGATCTGGCCTTTCTCCAGCTTCGTGGGCTTTCTTCCCCCTACTTCCTCTGCTGGAGCAAGGAGTTCCTTCTCTTTCGCTTGTTTTTTTTTTTTTTTTGTATATCTGAGCAGTTACAAGTTCATGGTAAATACCCCGAGTTCCTCCCCTTCTGCTTTAAGAATCAAGGAGGAAACGTGGAGATGGGTGCTGTCTCACCCGGCCGCGTGGCCCTCTCCTGCCTGAGGGGCCAACAGGCACGGCAGAGACGGGGAGCCTTCAGCCGGGTTTCCGAATCCGCCACTTTTCAGGCACTTACTGACGAAGTTGTGCCTTGCAGAAGCACGAGGCAATAGAAGAAAGAAATCTCCCTCCGTGTGCCAGCTGCCTGGTTGCACGCTGCTGCCGGCCCTGCGTAAAACCTTCCCCCCAGTTTTCAGTCCTGCAATAGTTGACGTTGAAGCAAGTCCTTCCGGTTCACAAAATGCTATTGCAAAGCCACGCCGAGCCTCCTACTTCAGAGAAATTGCGTTTCCTACACACCCTTATTTTACAAGTGTCCTCAGCATGGAGAATTTCAGTCCATCGGGTTAAAAATGATCAGGAGAAGGAAGCAACTTAACAGGAGGTGAGGGAGGCTGGTGGCTGGGGCGAGAGGCTAGCAGTTGGAAGGACTGGCTTCCGTCCCCGGCGTGACACAGATGTCCTACACAGCGATGTATAAATCATCAGCTTCTCCATGACTCATTTCTTCATCTGTTGAATGGAGGTAATTGTTCCATTTCCGTACAGCAAATAAAATAAGCAAACGCCCACTGATCTACCTCCTCGCCGTCTCCCACTCTCAGCCCTCCCTCCTCCCTCATCTCCCGCGACGCTCCCAAAACGCAGCATCCTCCTCGCAGACCCGTCCTCTGCCCCGTCGCACATCCGCAGGGACGAGGAGGAGGAGGGCGATGAGGAGGAAGAGGTCGGAGCCCAGTCGGGAGCGCAGGGAAATAACGCAGGGGCTCCTCTGTTCAGAAAATGAAAGGGACTTGCAATGGGCGAATCTGATGCACAGCAGAATTTCACCACTTTTAGCTTTCCACAGGAAACCTTGCACCAAAACTTGGAAAAATTGCCTTCTAGTGTTTTTCAGAGGTGCTGTTCAGAGTCGAGTAGGTCAACTGCGCCCGTCTCTCTCCTGACGCGTCTCTCATCACTACCTCATTTCTACAATTCAGTCTGACTTCTGATTCTGCATGCTCTTTCAGCATGGATATGAACATTTTGTGCTTCCTGAATTTAGATAGGTGTCATATTTGTTGCTGAGCACCCATAATTTTTGGAAGAATGTTTATACTGAAAATGGAAACCTGTCATTTCTCCTCACTTCCCTGCTACATTTAATTACATCAGCTATTGTATCTGAATGTTTCACATCTCCTCTGTTAAATTATGATAATGTTGCTCAGATTAAAATGAACATGCATATCAGAAATTCTATAACTGTATACAATTCTCCCCATTCTTCTTAAAATAGCAGGCACTGATCTCTCAATGGAGTTGTACATTGGATCATAATAAACCGTCAAAAATAGGTGAATGATATAGAAAGTTAAATATTCAGTTCCCTTTTCAGTAAATGACTTTTTTCACCCTCTCCTGAGAAATCTGAGGGCTGGAAGCCGGGAAACTTTGGAGCCAAATGTACTGTGTTTGGAAATCAGCAGAAATTAAGGGATCAGGAGAGGCAGGGAGAGACCCGTGATCAGGGCAGGAGTGTCCCACCAGCGCACCAGCGCTGAGCCACGGCTATGGCAGCCCCTGCTGCCACCAGCTTTGCCAGATTAAAAACAAATGAACAAACAAATTGAAATGCTTTGGAACCTCTCAGGAAGGAATTTTTATCATATCACTCGCACCAATTTACCAAAACTGAGATGTGACCCTTGGTATCTTTTCCTGAAGCGTGTTTTCTGAGGGCCCGCTTATTGCTCACCCTGGTGCTTGTGCTTCGAAAAGGAGGTAAAAAAAGGTCAAATAGTGATCTCCCGCAAACACATGATCTGCATTTCCAGGGAGCCAAGGTTTATTGTAAGTCATTTCAAGGTTTATGGAGATTCTGTTCTCATTACTGATCGCTTGTGTTTCAGGAGCATCTCCCGTCCTCGGTTGAAAAACGGGGCCTTCCTTTGCAACGTGGTGTTTGCTTACACAACAGAAGTAAAGTTTCTGATTTAAACAGCGAATATTTCTTAACAAAAACTGAAGACTGGCCAGCCCCTCTGTCACAGGCTGCAGGGTGCAGTCGGGGACCTTCCCCAGCTGTGGTGGCACGACGCTGGGGTCTGCTCCCGGTGGAGCCGTGCTCCAATGGGTCACCCAAGCTTGCTTCTTCCCAGAAAGGTTCTCCAACCCCAGTTAGAGTGAAAACTCACTGCATGAGGATTTTCACAACAGAAAACTGAAGGTAGTGTTTTTACTGTCTGTCTGTTTGGCACTCCCTGTGCATTGGAGGCTCCAGATTACGGGGCAGGTTTGCAGGTAAGAGCTAGCACAGAGCAACGCTCTTCCATGGTAAAAATCAAATACAATATAAAATTACTTTCATGTTCTTTCCTGTGATCTTTATTGAGGCATCCCAACAACAGTCAGGCATTTAAGCTTCACTGGGGAAAACCTCCATGAATATTTGCTCATAGAGTTGCTGAAAGCAAGCTCTAAACTGTACATTTCCAGAAAAGTCCAAAATGTTTTTTATAAAAGAACAAATTCACAGTTCCACCAAGATGCTGGTTGTATGAGTCATATGGTAGTGTTGCTATTTCCTGATAGGATGTCTTATGTAATCTACCAGCTTAGCATAGATTTGGAATTGTATATTTGATTTTAATATTTGCACTTTGCATTCACACTCTTTTGATTAGTTACGTAATTATTTGGTCGGGGAAAAAGAGCTATTCTACTTGACTTACGTAACCGACCACTGCAGTGCAAACCGCCTGCATCTACAATTTGCAGTCTGCAAGAACTTCACCCACCAAGAATTGCTAGATGGAAAACTCACTAATAAGTTTAAATAGCAAATATGTGCAAGCCTTTGCATGCTTTTTTAACAATCTGGATTCGGATAAAGGAGGATGGGTACCTGTCTTGCTATATGTCAGATAGTTAAGGTGGCTGGAGATCTGGTGACAGACTCTAGGATTCAGTAAATTTAACAGAGGACCAGCTCAGTAGGGTGGTATGTAGATATGCGTGAGGGCAGTCAAGCACCAGGACCCTCCCTTGGCAGAGCCTCTGCCAGCTCCCACGCGAAGGGGATGGCCTGGGAAAGCAGGGTCCCTCACCGAAACCAGCCTGGCCCCGAGGACAGCTCGGGAGGCACCGAGATCTCTGCCAAGAGCAAAAGGAAATGCCACGGAAACCAGTTAGTTCTCTCTGAATCTTCTCTTCTGTGCCACAAAGCTGAATCTGTCCCGCTGACACTAACAAAGCAGAATTCTTCAGCCACCCTCCCTGCTTCACCCTCGGTATTTTTAAGAATTTAAAATTAACACTGTATGACTAAATCCAGCCCTGGGCCTAAAGCCAAATGTGCAGCAAGACATTTGCGTGCAAAGCCGCGCGCGGAGGAATGTGTCTGAAATCCAGCGGTAACATCTTCTCCCAGAATTGAGAGAATTAAGAGATTACTGGAAAGGTAGCGGCATTGGCAAGATTTGCATAGGGCATAAGGTAATGAAGGTGCCGGGGCTGGATTTAAGCAAGCAGTAGGTCCACCTCCACAAGCTGAGCTCAGAGGAGCTTATTATACTTGCCGGATGTTGTAAGGAGCTGCAGAGTTAGCTGGAGAAACTCATGTGCAGCAGCAAATCCGTTGGATGATTTGCAATTGCCACCTTCCACGTGGGCTAGCACAGCTATGTCGGTGCGACAAGGCACTGCTGGAGGCAGTCCAGCGTGGCTGTGCAAGATTGCATTAACTAATGCAACTGAAACAGAGCTGAGAGACTGGGTTAGCTTCTCCTGCGGCCACTAGAAGAGCCCTGGAGCGCCTGTGACTCCGGCAGCTGTGATCTGGGGTCTCATCACTGCTGGTCGACTTGTGAGGGTAAAAGCGTGTGCAGAGAGCTGCTTTGAGGGTTTGGTAGGTTAGAAGAGTTGGAGGGGAAATACTTTGTTCAAGGGGGAAGCTGTGTCCAAGCATGCTGACACTGCTACATCAAAAGAGACCAGAAGCAAAACAGAGCAGGAGAAATAGCATGGAGAGACTTGGGTCGAGCCGTGGAAGGAGTAAAGGCGCTTGTCCATGTATTAATAGACTTTTCTGTTTGAGAAAACAAGTAGGGTAATCAGCTTTGGTAACCTAACTGATGTTGCTTTTCAAATGTCCTGGAAATTGGATCTACAGCAAAGATCCAACAAGGAAGATGAGTCATTTGGTCAACAAACAAAGTTTTAGCCCATCCCTCCGTACACATGCCCAAGGCTGGTGAATAGCTAGCGTTCGCTGCAAAACCCTGACCTGCCACATGGAGCATGCCCTGATGTCTGCTGTCATTGCACACCAGGTCATCCTGCAGACAGCGAGCTACATTTGGGTCATATTTCTCGTCTTACTGAAGCATAAATGAGAGGTTAGCAGGACTTGACTACTGTAGAGTAAAGAGTTAGGAGGGAAACCAAACCTACGTTTTCTTCCTTTAGTCTGAGCTTGGGACAAGCCTATTGCAATTGGGACCAGGACAAATTTAAATGATTTTTTTTTTTTGCCTGAAACTTCTGACATTAGCATAATACAGCAGCTTGCCAGCTAATAATAGTAGCATAAATATTTATTAAAATATAATAATAATAAGGGAGGCAAAATATTATACTAAAAAAGAAAAAAAGAAAATGGAAAGGAAAAATGTGACCGTACATGACAGTAGCTGGCCAGGTGGCTGGAGGGCAACTGGAACACCCTGCTTCATGAGGGACGTGGGGAGCACAGCTTCTGTGGAAACACGCAGAGTTTGGCCACTGCTTCAGAGACAAGGTCTCTATTTCAGGCGTGGGCTTAAGGCCTGACCCTTTGCCCATCCAAACCTTGCTCAGCATGAAAGCCGGTGTGCAGAAAGTGCAAGGAGCTGCAACTACGCCAAGGGAAAATCCACAGGGTGCTCCTTGAGACAAGGATCCTTGAGACAAGGATCTGGGGTGGCAGTTTGTAATGGCAGAGGAAATGCCCTACAAGAGAAAGATTAGCTGGGGTAGAATTTATGGAGTCATGGGTAAGCGTACTTTAAGGAAGGGTAAAGCCAAGCTTGCCGCAAAAGATCAGGTACTGCCACTGGTAGCATAGCGCTGCTCTGAACAGGGACTGGGGACTCATTTTAGCCTGGTATTCCCATTTTTTCCTGGACAAATTTTTTAATATTTGTTTAGTATTTGTGAGCAAAAGCTCAGACCTGCCTGCAGAAGGCAGGACCAGGGAGATGAGCCTCTCTCACAGGCTGCAATTCTCTTTTAGGAGGCTGTTTTCTCTGATTTCCCGAGGTTGCTTTGAATCATTTCTCTTCTATCTAACTTGTGCTGAGCCCTATCTATTCTGTTAAGTTTTCCCATAATAAGGAAATCAGCCTTGGTCATGAAGCTGGGTTTGCATTTAAGGAAACCAGTGAGTGTAGCTGTTGCTTCATTAAGATTTCTCCAGGGGTGACATCTATGGAGGATCCAGACAGATAAAACACACAAGGGGAAGGGGATGTTAGGATCGCTGAACTTGGCTTGCATGTTGAGTGGCACCACGAGCTTTTCAACAAAACGTGCAGAAAGAGTCACATGAATGCCAGGCATACGCCAGCCCACCACAGCCTAGGTGTCCTTGGTCTACAAGCTTCCACAACACCAAGCAGACACGTAGGAGGCCAGCCTTCACACCTTTGCTTCAGCCATGGGGTGACCGGCTGGTACACATTGTCTCTGTTGCACAGAGTTTGCTCTTTCCTCCATTTAGTTTGGAGGGAAGGAAGAAAGGCAACATCAATAGTTCAAAGAGTCATGGTTTTGTCTTATTAAGGCTTGATTTTTGCAAATCCATATGTGTGCATAGAAAGACTCCTTCATTGTCCTTCTCACCTTCGCAAAAGTGAATTTCTAGACTGCACTCGTCTGTACGGGTTGGCAGTAGGAGCCAGTTGGGCTCTCAGCAGTATAAGACACTACCCATATAAGTAAGAGAAGCAGAACCTGGCCCCTGATGCACAGACACATCCATTTTTAAAAACAGGCCTTCTGTGCTCTTTTTTTCAGCTATGTCTCTCCAAACGAAGCAAAAGATGTTCTCAGCTTAGTGGGATTAAAAAACAAAGTACGGTAGAAGTATTCTGGCAGTCAAGGCGACATTTAACTAAAATTATCTGCCACAGGCACATCTGAAATTAAGTTTAGGAGTTAATGGCAAACAAAAACAGAAAATAGATCTGAAAAAAAACCCAACCACCCCAAAACCCATAATTTTTATAGAGTCACAAATCGATTGAAAGAGAACCAGGTCCCTATGGCCACATGGTAGTGTACAGTGCAACCATGCAGGGAAAGCAGATGCGGACGAGGATGGGAACTTTCCCTTCCAATCTGAGGAGAGGCAGCCTGACCGTGGGCAGGAGGAGGGTGTAGATATGCTACTCAAAAGCTACGACTTGGCTGTTTGAATGCCAATGCCGTCCGCTCATTAAGTTACTGGTAGCTTTTGCAGCCGCTCATAAGCAAAAGTCTCTCAATTGCTGTTCCAAAATTTGAAATTGGAATCAGAGAAACAAAAATGGGATGCAAATGAGATGAGAAAAAAAAAAGAAAAGAGAAATGGCGTTTTGGAAGCCTGTTCAAGCCTATAATCTCCTGTGATGTTTGTACTGAGAGAACAAATTCATGTTCCTTTCCAGGCTTGGAGCAGCGGGGAGGGAAACGTAGTCAAAATGGGGTTTAGTGCTGCACACCGCCTGCAGCGATCGCACCTTGTGCTGGGGCCTCGTCCACCGGCCTCATGAAGCAAGGCTGAGCATGGAGCTCGGAGGTGAGATCTCCAGGGACACCCAAAGATCTTGCACAGAGATGCCTGGCCAGGGCAGGAGCTTCCTTCCAACTGAGGACAAAATTGCATCCAGGACAACAGTTTTTCTAGATAACTTTCACCACCTTGAGTTTAAACTTCCACAGAAAGCTAGATTAATTTCATGAAATGGCCATAGCTTTAAATAATTATTGGATAAAGCAAAAAAGGCCATATTTTAATATTTATTTTGAAACGAGAATTTATATAGGAATATCTACAGGAACATGGTGTCTGGAGACAGACATCCATAAACGTCAAGGAAGTGCTCAGACATTTAATGTGATATTTGTGGAACACTGTGATATTTTGATAAAAGGACCGTGAACTCCTGTTTTGTGTTGGTTTGTTTTTCAGAGAAATGCTGGTTTTTATACGGTATCTCAGCAACTTCTTTTGGACATCTGCAGCGTTGCACTTTTCCAGTTATCAGCCAGAGCGCTTTTTTGTTTGTTTTAACCCCATAGCAAAACACTTAATCAGACATGCACTGACAAACAGATTTGCTTTATCTTTATCAGGAAAAGCCCAGTGGAAGAAGTGTTCCCGGGAATGAATGAAATTTGGAGGGGAGCCGGAAGTGGAGCGAGAGGACGCACCTCGTGGGCCGGAGGGGAACAACGTTCCTTCAGAGGGTCATAATGAGCTCATTGAGAACGCCAAGTTATTTGGAAAAATCCTGCACTGTGAGAAATATCCGCATGTTGCGGTTGAGTCACAAGTTGGCACAAGTGACACCAGAACTTTTTTTTTTTTTAAGTGTGCTTTTCTTGTACAGATTCAGAGACAAGGGACCGTTATCATCATCTCATCTCCCCCCCTATAATAGCTGCATCCAGCACAGTATTGCTGCTGAGCTACAGAAACTCTTTCGGAAAGATATCTATCTTGACTTTAAGACTTGAAGGGACAGGGTTTCTATTACAGTTCTTGCTAGATGCTTCCAGTGGCTAGATTTTCATCCCTGTTGAAAGCGTATACCAAATCCTACTTATCTCTAGCCTGAAATTATTTGACTTTAATGCCCATCATCAGATCTTAGTACCTCCCTGTCTGCTGGATTGAGAGATCTGTTCAGATCTATTCGTTGGTAGGTATGTTTTAAAGCCTCTGATTTCTTGTGCCTTTTCTTGTCCTCTTTGTTAGTAAACTAACAGATTTTCCTTATGAAGTTTAGCTGTGAATATGCAGGGTCTGAAGAAGGTCTTGTGTGCCTGAAAGCTGGGCTGGTTTTTGTTAGCTGTAAAAGACATTACCTTTCCTTTTAAATCTCACCTTGGCTATACAATGTCCAATATCTTTGCAGCGAGCCAATTTTACGTGCAAATTGTATATTTACTAGAAAAGTGGTTTCCTTCCAAATAATGTGAAACCACCCCATTTTTTGAGAATTAGTCATAAAAAGGGCCCAAGGAATAGTAATATGATTTTGTTTCTTCTCCATGTATGTACCTTACCCATTTTTAATCCTCAGACCTTTAGCAAAATAGCTCCTTGGCACAACGCACCAACATTTTGTGCTCTGCAGGGCAGCAGAGAATGAGACCCGTCTTCTTGGGGACACACAGAGTCTCCTCAGGTTGACAACAGACCAACGTTACTGAGGTGGTCCGGGATTTCCCAAGCAGTACCTGGGAATACTTTCATTACTGAAACTCAAGCTCTGTAAAAAATCAATTTTCTTGTACCCATGTGAACACTGTCAACAATTACTATCTACTAATATCAGGCTGGCTCATATGAGCTGTATGCAGAGAAGAGAGAGTAGATGCGCTATAATTATTATAGCAGGAGTTTGATTGCACCTGCTGGGCTTACTGAGATTACATCAGTACTTGCACGATTTGACTGTTTTCAGAATGTCAGAATTTCTCTAAAAATCTCTCTCCCTGGTTGGACAGGTTGCACTCTTCAGTTTTCTGGGGGGATGGGAGGTGTCCAGAATGACTTTGCTCACCTCCTGTCCCTACTCTTAACCCTGACCTACAGGCCTTTGCCTGCTCAGCCCCTCTACCATTCGCAGCTTCTCCATCCTTAGCTGTTTACTTTTCAAACCGCATGAGGGAAGAATCAAAATGAGTTTCCTCTTGGGCAAGCAAAGACACTTCTCCTCAATGAGGGCCGTTTCCATGACAAATGTCATGTTTCAGCTCCCAGCTGTTTTGGCTGCAGATCTGCTCCGAACACATTTCTCAGTGACTGCAAACGGCTGCAGCGGAAATCACCCGGCAATATGAACTGCACCCCTGGGGTGGGCACGTCCACAGTGTCGCTGAGACCTGGAGGAGTGAGACAGGCCTCCGTCTAGCCAACGGATCTGATTTGCAAAGAATTATGTCCTACCTTAACTCAGTTCCTGCCCAACCAACATGTCCGTTAGACAAAACAGGAGAAAAAGCATTTATATTATCCATCACTTCTGACATAGGAATGGAAATTCTGATTGTGACTTTGTACGAGTCCTGCATGACTTCACTTTGGTTGAGTATTTTGCAACAGCAAGATGTGCAAAGGGGTCCAAATGCTTCCCAGGCTTCCAGATACCACCACAAGGTCCAGCCAAGGCTTTCCTCTCCCACTCAAGTATTTAAGCAACCGCACTGAAGCATCCTTGGGTGATCGGAGGGCTACAGCAGGGCATTGCCATGAAGGTGCAACCCAGGCGTCCTTAGGCTGTGTGGACCTGCATGGATCATCTGCCTGCAGCTGCCCCCTGTGTGCCAGCATGGCCATCCCAGTGCCGCAGCTCTGCCCGGGTGCCTTTGTTCCACAAGGACACTGGCGTCACCTGGTGCCTCAGCAGCATGATGTGATCCAAATGTCAAGAGAAAGGTTCCTCTTCATTTTTCAAATTTTCTTCTTAGGAAGCTTGGAAGATGCCTGGAAAGCACGATGAATGCCCTCTCAGTGTGCCTCTGCCCCCTCGTGGTCTCCCTTGAATGCTGGGCGTCGAGCGGTAAGTTCTCCACTTCCCTCAAGTGTCTAAATTTGTTGCTTCTAGACTGCTAGGAACTGTTCAGCGTTGTTAACGTGGGGGAGAGCGTGATGCGAAGTTATGGTGACCTGCCAATGTATTGTTGTGGAAGTGCTGATCAGATCAAGCACAGATGGGCGACACAGAGCTGTCATAATCAGCCTGGATTTGAAAATGTTATAATTGGGATGGTAAACAAGTTCACAAGGACCCTATTGAGGCAATGGATTGCCATGGTAACAGACCAGAAAAGTCTGGAAATGAGAAAGGTATCAATAAGTGGGGGCAGCAGGAAGCTATTTGAAGAGGGCATTTTGGGGATGCTGTTGGGGTGCAAATCTCTCTTTGAGAGGTTGGCAAAGTGTGATAACGTGTCTGGACGTGAAGAGATCACCCCCAGCACCTGGGAGCTGGCAGAGCGGCCGTCGCTGCCCGGCTCGGTGGGGCGTTGCACGCAGCAGGTGCCGTACTGTCCGATTGTCCACTCGTGGTGGCCTGGTTTGGAATAGTGGAGAGACCAGTCCAAGCACAGAGCTTTTGCAGGTCCAGGCATTTATAAATTTTACCCTTCAGGGTTTCAGACAGAAGATAAAGTGCAGAAGTAGCCATGAGAGCGCATCAAACGTTCTTTGCATTTGGCTGCCCATGGTAAAATTGCATTTCTGCAACAGGTTCCTTTCATACGAGTCACCAGACTCCATTTTATTTGTTTGAACAAGACTTCAACTGCTTGACACATCTGCACGCCAACAAACATAGCAGAGAGCAAGTCGCTGCAGCACTGCTGAGTATCGCAGCCCATGTCTCCCTGCTGGAACCATTTTGTGAAGTTTTAGGGTAAGACATTTGACATGAAGAAGCAAGAAGGAAAGCAAAAAGCTCTCGTGTACCACTGAGCTTAGAAATCTGTTATTTATTCCAAAAGTATATTTTAAAATAACCCTTATTTTGTTAATCAGCTATTTATCTTTAATAGGTTAATATTTTTCATTCCAAGACAAGTGCAGCAATTTTCTCCGCTATGGTAAAACAATAAAATTATTTTATAGGCAAAAAAGAAATGTTAAAGGCCCAGTGGCACTACAACCTCATTAATAAATCTTTTTTAAGTGGCAGGCTTACAGCTTGAGTGAATGGATAGGGAAAGGAGTTGCACATGTTCCCATAATCAGAAATGGAATTTGGAAGGCAGTCTATTGAGCTGGAGGTAGACGACTTTTGCAAAGTGTTGGTCTTCCTCGTGTTGGTGGCCACGGGCAGGCTGAGTCAGCAAGGGAGGTGGCCCCAGCTGGCAGCCCAGGGGCCACCACTGCCTCAAGACCAGCGCTGCCCTGGCCCCAAGCCGGGGTCCTGGGTGGACTCTGCTCTCCAAACCCAGAGCAGGTGACTTGGATTTCTTCTGGTGCTCACAGGGGAACAGCAGCAACAGCAAATAGTTTAAAAAGGCCTGGACCTGTCCTGGTCTTAGCAGTGGATCTTCCCTATCTAGAGGGTCCATGTTTTTCATAACAGCCAAGAGGGTCTGGAGCAGGAGGTAGATGCCTCCTTATTGTTCTCATTAAGTGAAATAAATAAATAAGCAAGGTAAGCATTACACTGACAATAAAGTTCTTTACCGTAGAGAGTATCAACGACTCTCTCTGATGAGGGCACATCAAGGATTTTTATAATTTATCAGAATTGCAGTATAATATGTGGCTACTTAATGCACTAAAAACTCATGGAAATGGAGCTGGAGAGAAAAACAACTTTTTACTAGTACTGTGTTCAGTCACGTATTTCAATACATCTACAATGGCACTTCTGCTACCTCCATGGAGTATTGCTCCATGATCTGATATTCTTATTTGAATATTTTAGAGAAAATCTAATTATTACATAAAGAGTTTAATAAGAAGAAGAAGAAGAAGAAGGAGAAGGTGAAAGAAAGGAGAAGGAGAAGAAGGGGATAGAGGTGAATCTCAGCACTTGAATGAAACAGGGTTTTAGGAGCTGCTTGACACCTTAAAGAAGAGTTTAAAAGGAAAGGAGAGTTTGACTCCCAGACATATGTTCTGCCTCTGCTCACTTGGTTTAACAACTCCAGAGCTATTGAGAGCTCCCAGATTTCTTACCCTCAGGGATTAGATGCCTCCCAGGACTTACTCAGCTTTTTAGGAAGAGACCCTTGAAATACATCTATATTCATCCTGAAAACAAATAAATTTGAATTCAGAATGGTTAGACTTCTCCAAAAGCAGGGATCGAACACATGTGGGCACATTGCTCTTTAGCAAAAGAGTGCAAGCCCAGATTTTTCCATCACTATCATAACTGCATAGCAGCACTATTTATCATTTTTCCAGTTGCTGCATTCTGTTCCAATCACAACGAATTGCTATGAAAGATCTTTGATAATAACTAGCCGCTAAGACCTATGAGACTTCATTTATTATGGCATAATATACACATTACCTAACTTGTGTTGGACCATATGGAGAGCTCTCTGTTGAATTTGGCGTAGTTACTGGGGTGAAACAAGGATGAATTTTGTTCCTCATCCTCTTCAATTATGCCATAGATTGGATCATGCAGCAAGCTCCAACAGATCATCTGGGCATAGCAATCAGCCCTGAGGACCACATCACTGATTTCGTCTATGCCAATAAACACAGTGTGCTGTGCGAAAACACTGACGGGAGCACAAGTGGCACTGAACAGCCCTGATCCCTGGAGCAAATCAATAGGGCTTAACACTTACCTAAAGCTAAGGTCTTCGCTGCAAATGGGAACAGTCTTTTCAGTTTGTCACTTGACGGCAGAAAAAGGGTTTGGAAACATCATGCTTGTCTCTGAGCTTACAGGAAAGGCAGGTGATAAGATCAAAACTTATGTAAACCAAGGTCAGTTCAATCGCTGCGTTTGTAACTGCAGGAAATGTAGCTGCAAAGCTGAACTCTGCAGGGATAAATCCTTTGATGGCAAAACGTGCAGTGTAAATATGCTGTAAGATTATCCTATCCCTGCCTTTACGCATATGCAAGTACATGCTCTCACATGCACATTTTCACTTGCCTGTGAATATGTGTGTGTGTGTGTGTGTGTAAGTTTGTGGGTATATGCATGCATATATATACATCTACGTGAAGGTGTGTATTTATGTGTGTATCATATGCATACATGTACATATAAGTGATGAGATATAGAGAAAATTTATATGTAAAATAGATTTGTTTTGGATCTTACGATTACCAAATCCAGGAAGTTCAGAAACTCGGGCTTGTCTGGTGCCCGTAATTTGCACAAAACTGATTTTTTAATGGACCTGAGATGCCCAGCAGCACTCAGAAGTGCTCAGCATTTTTTAGGATTGATCCTTAATGGTCCCAGTGCCTGCATCCTGGGTGGCACGATTGCATCAGGACTGCTGTGCCTGTATTTAACTCTACCCAAAAAATCTCCCTGATAGATAGATTCTATTTAGCTAAAATCCCTTTTTTTGGTGTATAAGGACTAATAGAACATGACATTTATTATTCAAAAGAGGTGGCAAGCGAATCAAGACATTGATTCAATGTGAATAGGCAGAATATGATCCCCTGCTCCTGTCTGTGTGCCTCTCTGTCTCGCAGACATAAATAATAGAACGGTTCCCATTCCCATTCCATTATCACTAATAATGAGTTATGGGTAAAGCGTACCATGTCCCTTGAAAAAGGCAAGATATAGCTATGCTTATGGTTGATTATTAGAGGATAAAATAAAAAGATTGATGCCCCCAAAAAAGTCTAATTAGTGTTAGTCTATTGGAGAGGAAGCTGAGCATGCTGCTCTAGCACTGCCAAATGAAATTAAGGCCCAATTATTGATAAATGAAGAGTGGTTTGTGCTGGAGTCTGGCCTGGAGTCGAGGAAATACATCTGTCATTTGGCCTGCACAGAAGTCATTCATGTGTGACATAGCATCCTGTGCATTTATCATGCATCTGTAGATTTTTGTTTTAATTCAGTTAGCTGTCTAACTAGATTCGATGCTGGATGCCTCGAATGTAGTCAGAATTTGGACTGACAGATGCAATTCTAGCCTGAAATGGTGTGTGACATGACTAGCTATCCTGCATATTAATTATTATTGAAACCATTGTGACCAAAGTCTACACACTAATGGTCTGTTTTGTTATCTGGTTTTGCGGCTTCTCTGCTTAGCAATTGCCCACTTGCTCCAGGGCAGGTAGGAGACAAACCAGATCCGTGGAGCGTTGTTGTTAAGCGCCCTTACTAGTACCATGAAACTTGGAAATTGAGGTATTTGAAGTGACGTTATGAAAATGCCCCATTTTACCATTATGTAAACTACAATTTCTATACATGAGATAAGTGGGGTCAGGGCAGTGGGATAAAGTTTTCATAAATCTTAAATTGGTAAAATAGTTTATTAATTCCATTGTCAAATGCGAATGGAAAACAAACATTTGTTAAGATGATAAAATTGTAGTGCAGGCGCGATTGTTCTGACGCCAGTTCGGCGCAGTCAGCCGTGAGACTTATTTCTCCTGTCGCACTAAAGTTTGATTTAAAGTTCATGTAATTTCATCATCATATTGTAGGGAGAATTGAAAATAAATGTCACCTTCAAACAGAAAGAGCTAATGGAGTTTTTCAAAAGTTCTGAGAAAATACTGTGCAAGGAAGACATTAATGAGACATACTCCTGGACAGCTTGTGTGCTTCAGCCTCTTGTGCATATTTTCCTTTACCATTTATTTCCCTTACTGTGCTCACGTGGCTCCAGTACTAGTGTCTGAAGCCCTACAAAATCTCGTCGCAAACTTTTTTTCATCCGGTTTGCAGGGACTAAATGAATATGATTCAAATGTACTAAACCTTACTGCAGAGCTGACTGCAGAGTAACGAGGGACTGAGGGCAGTTTTCGGCACACTGCGCATGCAGCATGGCTGGACACCAAAGGGCAAACGCAACCCAAGATCCCCGGGTCATCCCCCAAACAGCCGCACCATGAAAACGCTGCAGAGGATCTCACCTAGGGAGGGTACCTTTTCCAAGAGCATTTCTGTGAATTACTCTCAAATTAGCTCAGAAAAGTCCGTGAGACCTACTACAATCACCTTGCTTAACTTGAGCACCCAAAAGCCTGGACTTCCGCTTCCATGTATGCACTGCAGCGCTGACCAACTGCAGCCAGCAGCCCAGCTATATTATTAAATTTAATTTGGATGCTCTCAGTTTTCCTCCTGAGGCACTGGCCTCCCTTGACTCCATTGACTGAGCCATGACCTCTAGATATATAGATTTAGACTGTTTGAACACTCACGTCCAAAGCTGTTGGCTTCAAAGGTGCCAAAAGACCTTCTGAGGATCTAGGTCTTGGATGTTGACCTACCTAACGCTGTGAGACAGGGTATCAATCCTTTAAATGCAAATTTTTTAGGCAGGCACCTGATACATCTTTCAAAACTAGGCTTTTCACTGTCATAGGTTTTAATGCTTAGCTCTTTTTGGAGAACCCAGTACGAGCTTACCCATATCTTTTAATACCAAAACATTTTTGGAAATCTGCCCCAATTCTAAGTAGGGCAGAAAATGTCTTATAATCTCAAAGAGCTGTAAATCATTTTTTTAGACAAGGAGTAAAGTTTCCAAAGGCACCATATGATTCATATTCCTAAACCCTATTTTAAAAATGCTGTGACTTGGATCCTGCACTTTCATGTTGGAGCACTCCCAACCTTGCACTTGGGCTCTCATCATCCAGTTGTCCATGCTCACCCTGACCATTTCCCATGTCCAGGTGCCCAGTGAGGAGCAGGAACACACATGGACCGTGTCCCCACACGCACCACGGCCAGGACCACCGCCCTCCAGGTGGTCCTGGCACCCCAGCCCCGCAATCGTAGGCATTTAGTCTGGAAACTATCAGTCCAAAGTTGATGAGGTGCCTAAATCCTTCTTATTGCAGAATTATGTGCTTAAAATGCTGGTGAGGTATGGACTTTTAACTGACGACCTTTTAAAGAAATCCCACTCAAGTTCTAAACCTGGGTAAAAACAAAACAGCATGAGACTGCTCCAAGTGCCTGTGCTTATCATGGGGTGCGTCAGTCATGACTCTTGGATTTCCTTATGATTTGGTGCTAAAGCATATAAACCTTTCATTTCCCTTCAAGATAATCCAATTCATTCTGCACAGGGAAGACTCTTGCAAATGAGATACTAATAGAATTTTCTACCTATGATTTGCAACATTTCAGTCAATATTAGAGCCCCTGAAAACTCAGAAGAAAAATCCTTTCTGGAAGGTACTTCTCCTTATGACTTTTCCTTGGTTTCTTCTAAAATGGAGATTATGTCACTAACTTCTATTTCGTGTATACAGTACTCCACAAACTGAGCAATACCATGCCTCCAATATAGGCTAAGTTTCAAATATTAAAAATAACAATGAAATATAATTCCACTTACTCATCTTAACTCAATTTGGGGCCGCCAACATAAGCCGACTGCCATATGGGGATTTGTTAGCCACTTCTGCTCAGTGATGCAGCATTTCAGGAGGATGGGAGACTGCACGTGGGAGGCAGCCCCCGTTCAGAGCCGACTCCTCCATCCTTTTCGGTAGGCAGCCATCCTGTGGCCGAGCGCCGCCCCCTCAGCATGTTTTCCGCTCAGCTTTGGTGGATCTCTGCAGCTTTCGTAGCCTCCTGTAAACCAGGTCCCAGTCCCCAGCATCCCTCAGACCTTCCTCCCAGGATCGGTGCTCATGTGAAGGTACTGCAGAGCCTGATCTGTTCTTCCTGGCAAACACCCTGTTTCTACTCCCCCTGAAAATAGTGATCTTTTACCACACTGTTTCTGTGGAACGGGGTCTTAATGCAAATTTCAGGCCCTACAGTTCCCAGTCTGAAGCCCCCCTAAGGAGCTTATCTTGTGACAAGGGCCTCCTCCTGCTACGGCCATAATACACACAACATGTTCATTACTTTCAAAATAACAGTGTTCTTTTATTGCAGTTTGTGCAATGATGTCAGACATTTGTGTGCAAGCAATCCAGGACAATTTTTGTCTTTACCTTTGCACCTTGTGCAGCACCAACCTTCTTTTAGGCCACAGTGCTGGTGATGGGAACTCTTACCTCCAATACCCTTCATATCAGCTCGTCCCAGAGCGTGACCAAGGAAGAGGCAGTGTTACTGTCCCACATTACAGAGGGACAATGGCAATGGGAAGTGACTTACCTAAGGCCATGCAACAGGAGAGCAGCAGAACTGAGAACAGAGGTCGGGGTCCAAGAGTGCCACTGTCAGCCTCCGCCTCTCCAGGGCACCACTTGGTATATCATAAGGATTAAAGAATAAATGACATCTGAAGGTGCAAGATCTGTACAAATGTAAAGCATTCATGTTGAATCAAATCCTGATGGCTGCACTGTTCAGATATCTGTTTGACATCTGTGTGGTATCAGGACCAAGCAAAAACTGTTCAGGAACGTCGGAATCCGGCCTAACATTAGGATGAGAACAGCTGATCTTGTCACCTTCATGATGTCCCACCTGCATTGCGACCCTGTAACTTTCATAGAAATGCAATTTTTGCTGCCAACAACAGTTTTTGTGTTTACAAAAGGATATGCAAAATAGCACTAAGTACGGAATGACATTTTCTCCCTCACAAAGAGACAGATTTCATTGCGCTTGCTTTATGCATAACTATATTCACATTGTGTCACTCTTACTGAACGGTGGGATGGGATCTGTGCAGGGAAGAATGGTACGGCTACCACCAGGCACAGCCAGCCCTTGTTACTCTCAGGCCCTTAAATGGTCTTTCTCTACACTGCAGTGGTAGAAGATGCTGGTTTGGAAACGACAATAAGTGGGAGCTTTGTATACTGAACTCCTCAGGCATTGGGCAGGTCTCTTCACGAAGCCACGAAAGCTGTATCTCTGCTGCAAGCCTCATCTCGCCAGCATTAGCAGATTGAAAGCGATAGGTTAAATGTATCCTGTGCCAGGCTTTATGCCCAAGCCTGTGTAGGACACACTGTGCTCCTTGCCTGTGGGCTACTGAGCTGTTCTGCGTATGCCTAGTGGTCATGAATCCACAGCCTTTCTCAGACAAACGTAGGAGGGCAGGAGATCATTCCTAAAAGTTCCCAGAACACCACGGTCTTATGCCTGTGTGTCCGGGAACTGGGCAGCTCAGGCACTTGCGTACAATGACCAAGTCTCACGTCACCTACTAGACGAGAGGTGTAGTTTCATCCTGCGTTTGGCGAAAAGTTTTTCCAAAAAAGTTCCTAAAATCTGGTAAGGAGGAAGCTGGGTTCCTCTGTGTTGTCCAGGAGGCCCTGGGAGGACAAGGGAGCAGGTCACGTGGCCACGGCCCCATGGTGGGGCCAGAGCACCACATGCGGTGGCAGCTCTTAAAGAAAGGGAAGAGAGGAAAAATATCGGCTTTGGAGAGAGAGAGAGCAACGAGAGCCAAGAGCAGCAGAGAAAGGAGGCCACAAGGACACAGAGGAAGGCAGCTAGGCTGCTGTAGCTGCCTGCGAAATGTTGTCTGTTTTCCACTCTATATTTATATAATGCTTATAATGTATTTATAAGTCCATATGCACGGCCTTGCTGTGTTCCCATGTAGTTAGCTGCTTCACATGTCACATGCAGAACTACGTCTTGTCGCTTCAATTTTCTCTCCAGCTCTAATTACAGAAACTGGTCAGATTAATTGGCATAATTAAAATTCACGTGGGATATATATACTCCACGGAGAGTTTAGTTCCAGGGATGAAGGTGATTGGATCAGAAACTGGTTTCCTGCAGAGTCTAGAAAGGCAGAAGGAGGAAGCAAAAGCCCAGGCTGGTGAGCAGTGCCTGCAGTTTGCTCTGCTGCTTAATGTGATTGGGACCACAGGCGCCGTAGCTCGCAAAAGCACCCTGGAGTGGTGTTTTGGAGATTCTGGGTTAATAAAAGTGTGGTATTAACAGCAGCAGTTGGTTAGTCCCAGCAGCTACCTGCGTTTTCAGAGTCATTTGCCTGGAGGTGAGCCATGAGTGCCACACCATGAGCTGGAGCCCGCGGCGCGGGAGCAAGGACAAGGTAGAGAGTCAGCATCCGTGTTTGCATCCACAGCTTTGGCAAAGCACACGTGGACTAGGGCCCTGAGCTTGGGATCTCCAGAAGAGCTTGGGTAGCATAGCCCAAGGGAGTTTCACTTAGCGGATCCCACCACCTGCCACTAGGGCATACCTAAGACATTTCTGTGGCCATTGAATGTCCCTTCCCCAGCCACCTCTCATGATGTCGGGGAGAAAAAAGAGGCACAAACCTCTCTCTGGTCTGGATACTCCCTGTCTATGCCATTAATTGGGATCCCTGCAGGTACAGCGCTCAGGAGATCAGGAAAGGGAAACCCACCCCAGCACATAGCCTCCGGGAAGGGATCTGCACGTACAGTTACTCCTGGGCTTGATGTTGAACCAGTCCCTCAAACCAGGGTTTGCAAAGGACATGCGATTGTGCCATGTCAGCACGCAAGTTTGAATTACCCTTGCAGAGTCTAATTTAATGTGTGCGGGTGCAAATTGGAGCCCTTCCATTGCCATGAATGACATTACTGGATCACACTGGATTTTCCACCTGAGTTTTACTGACTGCCTTGTCCTGGTGAACCTGGCACAGAGCCAGGCCACCCCTCCAGAAGAAGGCATCTTTCCTAGGTCCTTCACAAGCTGGTGTTTTATCCAGGCCACAGATGGTTTGTAAGTACCCGTGGATTGGAAATGTCCACTGAAAGTCCATGGAGGCTGGTCACCGAACAACCTGACACTGTTTTACAAATCCCAGGTTTTACACTTACAGCTTTTAATTTGGCCTATTCTAGTGGAATTTTACCTCTGCGAGTTAAAGAAGGGGCTGCTACAGTATGGTCGAGTTATCCTTCAAAGAGAAGTGCTGCACCATTTGGAACAAAAAGAATAAAATGTTTTTTTTTTTTTTTAAAAAGGAACATCAATAAAATTCTTAGTTAAAAAAAAAAGAATACAACAACCCACTGATGGAAAATAAAACCAGCAAAGCAGAACTACACAGACACAACACTAGCTGCAGGGCTGAGACCTTGTAAAAAAGCTTGTGCCTGGAGTAGAGTTTTACAGTGAGTTTTAAACCACTTTAAAATGTCAAGTTTGGTTTTTGACGTGGTTACGTCTACCCCATAAAAATAAAGTGATTTGAGGACCCTTTGGGGCCTTGGAACAGCTCCCACTCTCGCTATATAGACTTTGCTTCACATGTTGGTTTAAGCTGCTTATTGCCTTTTGTGATACTACGGTTATTAGGTTAGATCAGCAGCACTTCCATTAAAAACCTCTATTGATCATACACAATACCTGAATGGTCGGTAGCTTTTATGTGAAGAGAATAAGTGATATACTTGTTTCTAACCATTAAACTATAGGGTTATCAAGGGACTGAATAACTGCCCTTAATATGGCAATTATTTTTGCAGGTACAGTACTTGGTAATGTTTAAGCATAATTACCTAGTAATCTGGTATTTACTACGTAACTGCAAAGTGTAATATTTACACCTTATAAAATAAAACAGGCATTTAAAAATATTTAATACTTTCTGGCTTTCCTTTGTGTCTCTGCCCGAGCTTTTCCCACAATGCAGCGCTGCGGCACGGTTCCTTTCAAGCAGACCCTCGAGGCTGTGACAAGATCGAGTCGTGTGCGGAGTCCCGAACTCTTGAGGGCGACGTTCTGTCCTTCCCGCGGCGATCACCCATGCACGGGCCCCGCCACCCTGCGCCCGGCGCTTGCAGCTGGAGAACCGCAGTGGTCTCTGGAGCCCAGAGCACGCGAGTTGCTCGTTAGAGATGTGCAAACTTGGAGAAATTGGTCTTGCAAGTAAAATCCCGGTGGAGACATTTTCTTCCCATTTTCTGATCGTTGAAGGAGGAAAACAGCACTTTGGCGTTCGTTCTGGGCTCGGTCCATGTTGCCTCCTCCTCCTCGACGTTGCTGCAGTTGATTTAAATGCCCCTTTCTGATCGCTCTGTAAATTACTGCCCTCGCAGCAACCTGCCAGGGCTTCTCCCAAGAGGGGTTTTTCTGAGTGCACTCAGCAGGTTTGGCGCAGGGAAGCCAGGGGCTGATGGTGAGGCACAGGTTGACCTGGGTGAGGAGGACACTCTACTGGCAGGGCCGTGCCCGGTGGGTGGCTGGGTGGTGGCAGCCTGCCTGAGGGCTCACAAATTCGAGATGATTTCGAAAAGTTACAATCCACATGCTTCTGTCCAGCCCAGGGGAAATCTCTCGAGCTAAGCTCTGCCCAGCCATCCTCTGCATATGCAATGCCCAATTGTCCCAATGCTGGACAGACAGACAGACAGATAGCTCCCAGAACTCGATAATGGGAAACCTGCAGTGGCCTAATTTATCCAGCAGCATATAGTTGTCCAGCATCCAGTGTCTACGTCTTTCTCTCCCAGACAGACACAGCATGATAACATCATTCTCAGCACTGGTATAATTTAGTTTTTCAAGTATTTATGAGCAAACCATCTAGCAGTGCTTGGCTGTGTCCAAGGCACCCAGATTTCTCACACAGGGCTGGGAGGCAGGAGCCTTCTCCAAGGCATCAGCACTGCAATGGCCTCACAGGTCTGGCTGTCCAACATCCTGGAGCTCCACTGCCCCAGGCCACCCTACTCACTGCCTTCCTAATGTTCCTTGGAGAAAGTGCTGCCTTTCCATTGCATTCCCTTACAGCTTAAGAAAAGAGTTGCCCACCAATGCATTTGTCAGAGGTGATGCCCCTGGTCAGGAGGCTCCCGTTTCCTCACTGCCACTGTTCACAGCCATTGCTTCCCATCACACAGACGGTCACAATGCATAGTCGCGTGTTTTCATGAAGCTGTGGCAGCTCCTAGCTCACCCTATCATACTGTGCTTCTTGTTAGCCGTGTGCCTCCCCTGCATTCACTTAGAGATCTGCAGTGACACCAGTTTGGATGGTGGAGCTATTCAGTTCAATCCTGGACAGGGTCAGAGGATGATCTCGTCCCATGAACATCCAAGTGCCCCTAAATACTGGACTTTCAGAGCGATACTGATCAGCCCACAGCCTTTTCTGAAAAAGTTGCAATAGTTTTCCCCACCGCCACAGGTCCCAGGTTGGATGTGCTGGTTGGTGGAGAGCCTTCACGACCATGGCTGGATGCTAGTGACCGTCACTGAACCGAGGCTTGCGAGGCTCAGGAGAAAAGCTCCCGTTACTCATCAGTGCTGGAAAGTGTGAATAAGTGCGTGAGCCTAAATGTAGGGCGACAGCTGCAGCCTCAGCCTGATGAAAATCCCAGGACAGGTCTGCATGACACGTAGCAGCACCATTTTGAGATCCTTGAGCAAGCCATTACACTGATGCGGCCCATAGTGACCCCATGCAAAGCCCCAGGCGGTCCCTGGTGTGGCGCAGTGCTGGAGTAATTAGCCCTGCTTTTCTGCAGCACTCGCGGCCCTGGGTGGCACCGCGGCTGCAGGTAGGCTTCATGCACGCTGGAGGAGCTCTGCACTGCGTGCGGTAGTTCGACATCACCCCTCCACCCCACCAGGGCAACAGCACTGGGAAAGGGGAGAGGAGGGATATGATCCAAAAAGAAATCATTCCGATGCTAAATACTGGAGGGGCTGCTACTGTTTTACAGTAACACTGGATTCCCATCATCCCCCGGATTTGCGATGGAGATCACAGTAAAGATTATCCTGATATTTTCATCCTCTGTCTCTCTAACTCAGCTGCTGCCTTTCCGAAAGGGAAGGGAAGGGATGGAGTTCACGTCTGCCTGGGGGAGCTCTGTAGAAGGATTGCTAAATTGTCGAATGCCGTAATGTGTTATGACATAGATCAGCTGTTGTTTTCCAGTCTCAAAGGGAACCTTGTGGAATCTCATTCCTTTGACTGTATTAAATTATCTGCAAATGTTGTCCTTTAAACACAAACTCAAGGCCCTTTCACTGGAACATTAAACATGGATTGCTGAACAGTAAAATCTCTTTAAAGCTATTGTTTCTTTGGATATTTGGTTTACCTTTAGTTTTATAACAAAGTAAATTAATAAATGAAGGGTTAGGAGGATTGTTACTATAGCAATCCCCATGGTAACATAAAAAATGCCACAAACACTCATCTTCAGACTATAGCTCCTGTGAGAGCACAAGCCTGAGTAAAACACAAGGATAGCTCTTCATCTTTGCGATAGGAAATTAAACAAAATTTCAGTTGTCTCCCAAATTACACTCAAGAAAAGTTAATGCTCTCAAATAAAGAGGAATATCTTGAATCTCTGTAGATCATTTAGAGAAAAAGATCGTTTTCTTATATAATCCTAGTGAGCACATTGCTTTAGAAAGTATTTCTGACGTGAAATGAGCTTTGCGATTGGGCCATTTCTTTTCCTGGTGAGGAACCAGCGTTGCCCGTGGTTCTCTGGGTGTCTGTAGTGACATTTATTGGGTTTGCACAACCCTTCCATTGTGAAAGAGCTTAGCAAATATCATCACAAGGTATTGCACTCAGATTGGCAGCGGACTCACATTTTTCCTCAGTCTCCTCATGTCTATGCAAAATGTGACGATATTGTAACTATTCAACTCTTATCATAGGTCACCCTGCCACTATTTAAAATGGTAGGGGGATCAGTAAAAACAGGGCAAACACATTCCCACGAGGTGCGGCGATGCCTACGCTGGCCTAGACCAGCGGTAGGTAGGACACATGCGTTCAGGTGAAAGGGCAAAAAAATACTGATCCGAGGTCGCATCAACGCTGCGTGTCAGGGCTTCCCAGCCACCGGGACACGTTAAGCTTACCAACTCTTTATTTTTTTTCTCGGATGCACAGCCCTTTAAGGACGGGTGTCGTGTCCTTCTACCAACAGGACGTATTTTTACAAGTCTCCAGTAAACTAGTTAGGTCCTGCTGAGGCAGAGGAGCCCGTGAAGAAGATCTCAGAGAGACACTGATCTGCAGGAGGCTACAGGGCATTTAGTCTCCTTTGAAAGGAGAGGAGAGAGCAAAGAGGAAGAGACAGATACAGAGACCGTCCAAGCCCGCCTCTGGGACGGGAAGGAAGGGAGCTCAGCTCCAGATCCTGCTGTAGGAATAAACAAACACGAAGGCAGTCCCCAAACGTGCTTGCTGCTATGTGTTTGCTGTTCCGGCCCATTTTTGTGGTAGGTGGCAACAGCAATAAAAAAACTCTTCGAAAATGAGGAGAACTTGCAGCAAATGTTTCCCTTCACTTTGCTTTTCATCAGCTAGTCATTACTGAATTGAGATAAATTCCTTATTATTTTAATACCCTTTTAGCCCCTTCTATTACATGGCAAGATCCTAGGAAAAAACGTTGAAGAAGGAGAGGAGTACAGCTTTTCTATTAACGAACTTCTGTACATTTCTTCCACTTTTACTGACTCCTTGGAGTGCTATTCGTAAACCAAGTGCTTGTGAAAAAGATGAACCAGAGCGCCCAAGCTCCAAAAGCATGCATTTTTCATTCAAATAGCGGTCCTGCTGGGTCCAAGGGCAGGGTTGGATCCCTGAGAGCAGGAGCAAAACGTCACTGCGGGAGGCACGGTGTGCAGGGTGCCCACGGCCTGTGCGCAGGGCTGCGAACCGCACTGATTTCCTGGGAATTGCACTGTCGGGGAGGTATCAAAATGCAATTTCATACCTCCGTGCAGGGGGAAAACATAGCACTTCCACTTACCTTGACGCTGACAAATTTCTGAAGTAACATACTCTTGGTGTGCTGCTATTTCACCCCACTCCACCACGGTGGAGGTTAAATGTTGCTAGCAATATTTTATTGCAACAAGGTGTAAGTGGCGAATTAAGGGAAAAAAACGAACACCAGTGACCATGTCAGGGCTGTGCGCACAGAAACACGGGAAAAAAATGTGCTGGGATCCAGGGCAAGAGCTTTCTCCTGAGCTCTGCAACTGAAATAATGTTCAAGGAGCAGCATGTAGCACGAGCTGCAAGGGTCAGATCTGGATAACAGCCCACACTCTGCGTCCCAGCATCCGTTCGGGGATAAATTTGGCTCTTCATCAGGCCTGACAATTAGGCCGTACAGTTAATATTTTTACAGCTGTTTTATTAATAACACATACAGAGCATCCAGCCAGGATTTGTTGGAGACACCTCAGGAAAATGAATGATGTAAATAACAGATGGATGCAGAATATTCTTACAAACAGGCGTAAAGATATTCCCATCTTGTTTAGAAGGAATTTAAATAGACAGATTGCAGATAAACAGGCGAACTGAGGAGAAGGGAGGGTGAGAGGTGGCGAGGCGCGTGCCCGGCGTGCCGGCCGCGGCGGCGGCACTTTCCCGCGCTCCGGCCGGGCTCGACCACCTTCCACCGCTGAGTCCTCTGCAAGGCTCCCTCCGCCTGAAGTGCTGATAGTGGGGATAATGTCAACACCCTCGTAATGGCTTTACCTTCAAACCGCTGGGACAGTCTTAACTCCACTACGCGGTAGTTTTGGGTCTGTGAATCTCTTCGACTTTTTTCACATGCCAATAAAGAGGTGGGAATGGGGGATATAAGGTAGTGACACTTCTGAGGTTTTGATAAAGTACCTCACTAGAGGCTACGACAGACGATAAACAGCCACGGGGTGATGGATACAGGATGGTAACAGCCATTTCTACAGGCCATCGGAAAAAAATCCAAAGGTAGAATAGATATTTCACTAGCTTCTTTTAGAATAACCCTAAAGCTTCAGGGCACGAGAAATATTGCTAAAAGGCTGGAGTCAATGCTGCCAGCCAAGCATCCCTTCGACAAGCAAATGCTATAGATTGAGCCAACCTCGAGCCAACAGGACCTGGTTTTCGGCACAACCGCGTGAAGCGTAGGCTTGCTCACTGGCACGGGCTAATCCCATCTCCCGCAAGCAAAGACTTTAAGCATGTACTTAGAGTTAAGCACATGCGTAAGTGCTTTGCAGAGCTGCAGCTTTGATTAGTGTATTTCTTGGGGCAAAGAGCTGGCAAATATTGTGTGTACAATAGGAGATGATAAACATCACCAGTGTACAATACACTAATGCTTTGTGCATAGATGGTAAAACAGAATCATTTGGCACCGGCACCCGGTGAATCATGCGGATTTGCGGTTGGATTTGTACACTGGGAGCTTTGCAAGCACAGCCGATGGTTAACAGCTGTGACTGATTCCCGCTGCCGAAGCCTGAGCTATCCAGTCGCTAACGGAGAGCATGGAGCAGCCGCAGCTCTGCCGGGGCTGGACCAGCCCTTCGTGTGACTCTTTCCACCTTGCAGTCTACCAGCCCTCCTCTTGCAAAAGGGTTTCTCAGCGCTTTTGCCCACTGAACTAATGTATGCAAAATTATTATTGCAGAAGACATACACAAGGCTATCCTTACACTCTTCCCTAGGCCAGCAGTGGAGAGGGAAAGCTTGGCTGGACTGGCCTTTGCGCTGGTCCTGCACCGCTGTTCTTCTGTTCCTCCATTAAAGCAAACGTGGAGTTCACTGTACCAGGATCCTGGTTAAATAACACCAGTCAGGAGAGCAAAACCACTCATGCGACTGGTTGGCCCACATAAAGGCCCATCTTTGCATATCACTTTTTTTGCCGTAGAGAAAATATGATCAGTCTTCAGTACAAGAATCAGGAATAGAAAATATTACAAAAAACATCTGAGAAAGGGGATGAATGAAACGGGAAGATGCTCTCAGAGCCCTCAAGTCTGGTCCCCTGTAATTATGGCACCGGATGTGCCATAAACGTCACCATATTAAATTATAACGCATATCAAGAATCATCTTCCAAGTAGATAGACCTTTTCCCCTGTTGCTCTCTTCAGAAGGTTGCTGCAAGGACACAGCCAGTTTAGTGGTCAAGAATTTTCAACTAGTTTTCAGGCTAAGTTTATTCACAGTCATTTATTTCTGTGCCAACATTTTCTCCTAATTTAACTACACCTTCCCCTCCGTGGCATTTACCTCTGCTTTATTTATAGAAAGGAGTCATGTTCCCTCACCTAGCTTTCTCTTGGGTGAGCTCTTCCCCTCCTCCGTACATCCTAGCAGTACTTTTCTGTGCCTGTTCCCCTTTCATTTAATTTTTTTAGAGCACCAGAACAGACGTACAAACTATCAAAGAGGAAGTCTCACAACACAGCGACACTAATGTGTCTCTCTCTCTTTTCTGGAGCTATGGCAACGTTGCCTGTTTTCCTCAGTTTTCTCACAGGTCTTTGCAAAGCAAAGTATTTTTCTCAAAGTCACAGCCTCTGGAGCCCTGGGATTACATGAGCGTTTCTGCTCTTATCTCTTGATAAAGGGCGCTTCCAGCCCTTGGCTTGCAGCAAGCAGTCTGAACGTGCACCTAGCCTCTTTGACAGCAAGTAAATAACAACTGCACGGACTTAGTGCTGAGGAACATCATTCTGAGCTTGGAAAAAACCCAAAGCAGACTGGGACCAAGCCTTAGCCCTCCCTATAGAGTGGAAGATGCTCCAGATATCAGACTGTGTGCACTATAGTGAGCATATCATTTCTATTAAGAGGTGGAACTTATTATAGGCAAGGGATGATAAGCATATTATTATATTAACTTAACCTAGTACCTGACATCGAATTAAGTATTCGTCATGCCATTGCCTTAAACATTTGTGTGCATAAATGGTCTTCACCGGGCTGTCTCTATCTCCTGGGAGCAGTCCGTCCCGAAGGAGGAAACAGTAGCAGGGTAGGAAATCCAACAGCCACTTGCAAAGACGAGCAGAAATCAGGTATCCTCCTCATTTCTGTTGTGCCGGTAGAGCTCACATGCTGCAGAGGGAAGCAGAGGAACCGGGAGCTGAGGTCCTACGTAGCTAAATGCTAAATAAGACCATAGGCATCAGGCATAACCCTTAACTGCACTGCCTTACTAACGTGTGTCACCACAGCACTAACAACAGCTGCAACAGTATTGCCAAACCTTGGTGAGAAGTTGGTTAAATTTATATAAATATATAACACGTATTTAAATATGTATATGCATGTATATGCATAATGAAATATCCTCATGAGATCACCCACCAGAACTTAAGGAATCAATTTTCAGGCTTGGCTTCCGGATTTTCTGGGAGAAGAAGGGAAGTAGCACGAGGCTGTTACTACTCGGATGCCCGTTTCACTTTGTGTGAGTCACCGGGACATTCAGCTGGTGCCTTACTGGAGAAGATTCTGCCAGATGAACTTCACCTTCATCTTCATCTATTTGCACGGTTTGCATGCGTTGGTTTTATTTGTTTTAAATATTTCTATGGCCCTGATATTTGGCCCTAACATTTCCGCAGGGAAATACTTGCTCTTCTCCTTGTCCTGTGGGTGACATCTACCACTACTGGGTCTCCAAAGGGGACATCCGATGGCAGTCGATTAGACCTTGCATGGAGGTGGGATGTTGGAGAGCTTCGGGATTACGTCCATGGTGAGCTGCCGTGGGCTTGGCAGGGCTCTCCGCTGGGGCAGGGGCAGCAACATGGGCAGGTATGTGCATTTAATAATCCCACCCAAACACACGCTCAGCAGAGAAACCTTGCTCTAAATAGCAATGAAGTCATCAGAGGATGGAAAAATACTGAAAGCAAACATATTCAGGAGTTCTAAAAATCCAACTGTGATAAATATCAGCATAACAAGCCTCGTTTGGGAAGACACCGCTCTCCCAGAGGAGCTCGGCTGTAGAACACACTTTCTCCAGGGCTGTGCACCGAGCGCAGGGTAAAATAAACACGAGTGCCTTTTCCCAGCCTGTGCATCTACAAGCATCTAAATTAAGAGATTGTGTTATCAGTGATAAAAGTTCATTTAGGGTTCATTTCAGTCGGTTCGAAGGTTTTCAAAGGGGGAAAATAAACAAACAGCAATTAGCACCATATTTTAGCATCTCTGACATTTTGTTCAGTCTGTTTCTAACAGTGGTAGGAGAAGATCGGCTCGAGTGATGTGCTCGAGGTGCAGTGCGGCACTGTGTGCTGCTTGCAGCAACCAGCCAGGCAGGAGTCAGCCTCTCCTTGCGGCCAACAAGGACACCGTGGAGGACAGCAGTGGCTGGCCAGCAGGGGCTTGAGTACGGTTCTGGGTTGTGGAGCACCTCAAAAGAGCAGCTGTAATCAAAATTTTCGTTTAAACCCAACCTTCCCTTTCAGGAGTCCATTAAATAGGAACACACTCATTTTCAGTGCCCCGTGGAAAAGCATGAGTCTGGATGCCAAAGAGGCTGAGCACCCCTGCTCCTGCTCACTCATACTAGGGTTTCTACCAAAAAATCCCGGGAACAGCTCCTGCTCTTGTGGTCTATCAAAACGTAGCAGGACGACTGCTACGGAAGGATGTGTTCAATTGCAAATGTTCTTGGATTTAAAAAAACTGACGTGTTTTTGCAGTTTGCATAGCAACTTGTTTGCGATTCTAGGCTAATCCCTGTGGTGGCCCCAGACGGAAATTCCTGTTTCTCCAGTACAACAACTGACATCTATAGTGCTTAAGCGTGTGCTTACACTGGTCTTCATGTAACCTGTTCCCCGTGCTAAGCTGTAGGATCCCCTTTTACATATTTATTACTCGTTAGGATCAGCTCATTATACATTGGCTGCATAATTAGTTTTTTTCTAACTTTAGAAAATAGGAATGCAAGCTTCTTGAACTTCACCAAAGCCTCCTTGCCAGGTATAACAGACCGAGACAGAGAGGTACGGTTGAGTGCGTGCTGGCACTTACTCTATTAGACGGATAACGAGATAATCAGGCACTTTAGTGAAGACAGTTAAAGGATAAAAAGTAGAAGCAGATAGTCTATTGCGCTTAGTTTACTGATGTGCAGAGCTCTACAGTACAGACGTCTTAACGCATAAATTTAACAATTATTATTGTGTTGCCCTTTTCCAAGAAAGGGTAAAGGAGATTTGTAGGAGCACTTAACACATGTAAATCCCCACCTCTTTAAACCAAAGCAGTGTGTTAAATGGGTCCATAAATATCATAAGTATTCTGTCCTTTTAGAAATCATACCTTTTTTTTTTTCCTTTCAATGCAATTAAACCTGTGCCTTATTATAACACAACTCTTGGGAACCAGACATTTAAAAAACTCTAAACAGGTGTTTATTGAGAAAGACAATGATCTTCGCTGGGTTAAACGCAAGTGGAAGTCAAAGACAAAAGGCAGTCTCCATAACACGTGGTCCTGAATCACATTTCGGCAGTTGCTTCGCCAAAAATAAGATCAAATCACATTCATCTGCACAGCTCACCCACATCCCACAGAAGAAGCATTCACCTGGGCCTGCTGTCTCTTCTTTTAAAGACCTGTGGCAGCAAAGGCATGAAAAAGCATAAAGTTTTCAATGAGTTTGTGGTCAATTAAATAGTCACTGTATTTATAGAGGAGTCCAGCGGTGTCCTGCTTGCCTGCACCGTTCCCGAGGGAGGTTTCTCTAGCTAGCACTTGCAGAACACGTTCAACACACTTCTTATGATCGAAAGGTGCCTAAAGTGCAATTTATATGTTATGATTATTGCACAAAGCCCCAGTTGTAAATTAATGAGGTTGGACGGTACTTAAAATCCTGTACTCTGGAGTTAAAATTCACTCCCTGGCCTGCTCCTTTTATGATTCCTGTCGTAACTCCGTGGTGTTGCATCACTGCCAATTTAACTACACTTCTACCAGCACGATGAATAAGGAAAAATGAAAATCGCATTTGGCACTTTTAATCAGATAATTATTTTTAAGAAACTAGCAGGAATGTTAACTACATTTTCCAGTTTTTTTTTTCCATCTGTTCCAACTGACGTGCAAGACTGGTACTCTAATAACAAGGCAGATCTCATGAGTACGCCCCATAATGAATATTTCAGAATTATCCCCGCACAAAGATATATATGGGATATCTGTTTGCAGGACATCTGGCTGCAACATGTGCCTCGTTACGTTACACCTGTAAATCTGAGGTCACGTTCTAAACCAGTAAGGGTAAAAATAAAGCGTTTGGTGAACAAGGTTATTAACGGTGCCAGGTGCTGGGTCTGCCGGGTGGGATGGGGCGAGGGGCTGCTTAATTGCTTGAGCTGCAGAGGTCCTGGGGCAGCTTGCAGGAAGCAGGACCAGACTTAATCACTGCCCGAGTAGTTATATATGAAACGCGTGTTCTCTGCAGCCTCAAAAAAATGCTTTATCCCGCTGTACTCGGGTAAAATAATGAACTTCACATAATTCTGTAATATTTAACTTTGTTCACACAAGCAAACTAAGCTGCATATTGTTTAAACCAGCCTGAATGTTTGGTTAAGCCGGCCCAAATACTTTTTATTCCGGATGAAAAACTCACTTGCTTTTTTCCCTTTGGCTTGTTCCACTCTTGGACAAACTGAGTAAACACATAACGCAATCAAGTGCGGAGCAAGTGCCGGTGTGGGAGGCTTCCCAGCCCTCGAGCGCCCGAGGAGAGGAGAGGCAGAGGGAATTTTCCTCTCTTTGCAGGACTTTCTCACAGCTTTCCCGATGCAAGCTGTAAACCGGCGTGGTGGAGACAGCCAGGTGAACAGTCAAGGAGAAAGGTCACCCGCACTAACATGCGATAGTTTTTAGTTATCAAGCCCTAATCAATAGTATACATGTGTTCTAGCGATGCACCTAAGGGAGAAAGCAGAGCTGCTGAAAATGGGAGTAACTACTATAGACATTTATAAAAATGTTATCTAAATGCCAGATTATCAGAGGTATGAGGATGTCTAAAGATGCAGTCATGTCTCTCATGGACTTTGCAGCTCCCTCTGAAAGCTTCCTCTGTTCTCCCTAGCTAGAAATTACAGCAGAGATAAGAAGGTTTGTTGTTTTCGCTGACCAGCTGAGTGAAGCACTTTAGTTTTTTTTTTTGATTTAAGAAAACTGTGTCTGGTAAATCATTTTGTTTGCTGTATTTTACCCCTTCTCCTACATTCATACTCAAAATCAATAGATAGGTCATAAGAATTTTTTCCCATCCAAAACTGAGCAGCATTCCTTGCCCCCATGCAGTACTGAACATCGCACCTTAACTGTACCTTAAGTTTCCAAACAGAGTTGAAAACTTGGCACAAAGCGTGCAATATAATCTTACCGCGAGCCGATGGGACTCCGGCACTTAAGCGGATTAGATTCTTGAGAAACTTTACCCTCTCCCTGGCCAAATGAAATCAAATCTGAACATAAACAAAGAGAAACTTCCCCTCGTTATCAGGAAAACTCTCCAGAGATGGGAGTTTTGAGATTGCCGTGTGTTAGGGAAGTAGACGGTGCCTTCATTGTTCGTTACCCCAAACAACAGAGCAAGGACAAACAGGCTGCAGAGGTGCAGTATTCAATTTTTTTTTAAATCGCCTCCCGACTAGCAGCACCGGTGCAGCGCTCCTCTTAAGAAAGGGGGCGAAGGCCCGGAGGAGAAGTTCCCCACTTTATTTCCAAATGTCCCTACACTTCACCGCCTGGCATGGACGGGCTTTTCCTAGTGGCTGGGTAATGGATTTAACAGGTCCTTTCATCTCCTAGACCCATCTTCCTGTAAATCAGGCCAAGGAGGCTTAGATAAGCCCCTGAAATTGCTGGCTTTCATAAACGCCTTAAGTTTGCTTTTTCACCGGCAAAAGAAGTAGGTACAGCAAACTGGACTTGGAAGGGGGAACATCTCCTGTTTAATTTTGCAGTTGCTATAGTGATCGATTAAATTAAAAAAAAAAAAAACTTGTAAATTCAAAATCCTAATTGTACTGACAACAATCTAAATGTGGTTAGAACAGTGAGTCACACTCCAGATTATGTGTCTCAAATAAGGTTTTAATTTAAATTTAACAAGGCAATTATTGTACAGTATGTTAATTCAGTATCATTTGATTAACAAAAATGTGTTGCTTGAGTTTTAACACCTATGGTACTTAGTTAGATCTATATCTATTACATAGTTAAACCTCTCTGGCATACTTGGTGCTAATAATTAACATACAATAAGCATTGCACATAAATGCACCTTCCCAAATTTGTTAAGATAGACGTTGGATATTTATTATGTGGCAGCTGATTATTAAAAGCAAAGACTGTATATAGAGGGCAAGCAACCACAGAGCCAATACATATTTAGAGGTGCTGCATGTGTTATATATATTACCCTCTGCATTTGTTTAATATGCAATAAAAATCCTAAACACTTAAATTGTATGTAAAGTTAATGTGTTTTATTCAGGATATCTAAGCTGAAGTGCTACCAAAATTGTTTTCTAAATGTTTCTTTTGGTCTCCAATGGCAGGCGTAGTGAGTTTGCATGGAAGAAACATGTGTCATCATCACTGCCAGTCCCCTGGTTATCCAGTTTGCCAAAAAACATCAGACACCATCAAAATTAAAGGGAGCTCCCAGTATTCAGCCCCTTTGTGAAGTCAACTGCTAGAGAAGATCTCTTCAACCAGAAGAGATTTTGCTACTTCAATTGAACCTTTTCTCTGAAGACTGCTGCAAGGAGGGTGATAAGCACATCAGCTTTCTCAGTATCACATCAACAGTTTTCTCCATGTTGAGTAGCAGATCAGTAAGCTTTTTTGGTCTTTTACTACGAATACACTTACAGAATAATTTCTTTTTTGCCCTGATGTTTCCTGGTGGTTGCATCTCATGGCATTCTTTTATATTCATCTTCAGTTTGTGTTTCACATGCTTTTTTTTTCCTCTGTTTCCACTCAACAGAGAGCTCTGACAGTGCTACTATGCTTTAGATGAGGCTGTAGATGCGCAGATTTCTTCATGGACCTTTTACGCTGAGGATCTATGAGGGACCATCAGGCAAGGGACAAAAGCTCTTTAAAGGCGGATGCAAGCAGGTGGAGTGTGTTGAAAGTAAAATAGGTTGGCAGAAGAGGTTTTGAGCAAACCTTAAAATTGACTTTGATGATCAAAGACCTAAAGGTTGTGGTAAACACACAAGGCGTGGGATGGCCCTGGGAGAAGCGCCTGCTAAAGCTGGGGCCAAGGGGAGAGCTTAGCAAGAGAGTAGGGCAAGAAGGGAGGAGACACCCAGCCAAGCCTCTAAGGTTATGAAATGAAGGATATTTCTCCAGGACCGCGGAGGTGTCTGTCATAGAGCTGTGGCTCAGGACTCAGGGAGCCCCACTAGAAGTTACTGGGAGAAGCCTGTTTTGAAAAGTTTTCAGAAATTGTGTGTTAATCTGTCTCGCTCGGAAGATCTGCGTTCTCTCTCCAAAAGTCACCCCGTTCTAGTTTGCATTCCAGTAAAATAACAGTTTAGAAATTCAAAGCCTTTTCCAGGTCTTGGTGAACTTAGTTTAAGGGAGAAGTGCAGGCATTTGCACTCCAAATCGCCGAGTGACTCGGGACCCTGATGCAGGCCAGGGCTGGCAGTGCTGTAACACTGAACGATGAAGAAGAATGTGGTTGATGCAACTGGAAAGCTGGATAAAGCCGAGTGCGTGTGCAAGCATGGTGGCTGTGGAGGAGGGTCTGATCTCCTGTGTGGGAAAAGCTGCTAGCTGGAAAGAAAAGGCCAGGTCTCTGCTGATTAGCACTGGGGTTCATCACTGCAAAATAATCTAGGCAGTTCTTTCCTGGTACCCAATTCTGATAATTTATGCATGCTTTGGCATTCACCTCACTTCCCTCTGTGTGGAGTTTTGGATCGCAGCAGAGGAATGTTGGGCACTGTTCAAGCTGGTGGACGATCTACCCGATTTAAACCCTCGCAGCTGCATAGTGTAGCTGAGCTATGTATCTACCAGCTTCGCGGCCACCAGGTTATCTCCCAGGTGTGATGCCCATCACCCAGCCCTGGCGTGCAACCAGCACTTCCGTTCTGCTAGAAAAGCAGTCCTAGCCCCGCTGGGTTTGGTGGGAACAAATGGTTTTCCCGACGCCACAATGTACAATCCCCCCTCCAGACCTTCCCATGCTTTTCACTGCAAAATTTTGATCACTGAATTTTGCGCCAGGCTGAAAACTGGAAAAAATCATGGAGAAGCATAACAAAAATATCACATTTAGTACCGAGCTCCGTACTGCAAAGATGACTGTACAGCATTGTTTTACTCATTTTCACATCTAATCCCATAAAAGCTTCTGTTTCTTGATATTGGAAGTTGCCAAGGAATTCAAGGCCCTCTTCCAGAAATTAGGTCAATACACAAAGTCTTGATAATGAGTTGCTAGTGACTCAGCTCTGAGACTTGGCAAGAGTGGGAGGAAGTTTTCTGAACTGGCTCTGGTCCTTCCTCTCCATACGATCCCAGAGGGTCGTGATGACCAGCTGCACTGTTGCCTCAGACTATCACTTGTGGGTTATCTTCTCCCATAAACTATTTAGCACATATGGAAAACCGCATGAGAAGATCAGGAGATGCCACAGAGCCAAGGGCCATCAGCACAGAGATGACAGTCATGTCTGTATCTTCCTGACAAATACAGAGAGCACCATCTCAAAGCTGTCTCGGTGGCTGTTCAGGACAGAAGTCCAGGTGAAAAATTGGGCAATTCACTCATAAAGCCTGACTGGAGCAGTTTCACAACAGCACAACTAAGAGAAGTGCAGAAAAGCCCAGGTGGGAAGGGCCCCCTGGGGATCATCTGGTCTCACCTTCTGCTGAAAGCAGGTCCTAGCTTCACATGGAATATTAAAGTACAATAATTTATTTCAGGCACATAATGGAATCTCCTACTTCTTCATGGGAAAGAAGAGAAAAAAAGGGATGAACTGCATTTAAACTGCTAATTGATTTTAAATAATTTTTGACAGATATTTTCATATCAATGAACTATACTTCCTTTTAAATCCATACTCCCAAATATCTCTATAAATATAGTTGATCACCAAATCATAGGCTTTTATCCTCAACATAAGTTTCCACACTGAAGTACTTTGGGGTTTTACACTGGACTACCTTCATTCTAGAAAAATGAAAGATATCTAAAAACGTGTTACTGGTAATGGTTTACAGCACCAGAGTGCTATAGTTGTTTTCCTATGAATATAGATTACATTTTTTTACATAGCAAGTAAACAGATGCATAAAGATGCATTATTTCATAAGCATAAAAAAACCTGCTGCAAGTATAGTGCTTTTAATTTGTTTTTATGATTACTTGTAATTAATTAGCATCAAAAGTAAATTATCAACATAGCTAAAAACTGAAATTGTACCAGCAAATGCAGGCATGATTTCACTGGTTTATCTTTATACTAAGGTGGAAAAAAGAAATTATCCTTTTTTTTTTTCCAACTATGCTTAAATTAAAGTGTCAAAAGCTAGTGGCAGCACAACCTGAAAATGCACAAAAAGAGAAATAATATTCTATAATTACAAGCTGTGCAGAGAGCACGCCATGCACATAAATATTTAAGGCAGTTCTAACAAGTTTGGCTTATTATTAAAGTTGGGTTTCAAAAAGAATTTTTAGAAATCATGTTTACACTTTATAGAGCAATTTATGAGGTCACTGTTCATGCACCTCATCAAAAACTTCAACCTTCAACTGAAAGCCATAAAACGGAGGCATTTTGACAGGATCTGGAGACTTTTAACAAGTTCTCGCTGTTGAGCTCTGTGGCCCTCCCCTCCCCAAGATAAACGACGGAGCTGTTTGTGCTTTGGCCAACCTAAAACAAATCAACAGGTTCAAAAAAAAAGTGATCTTCCTGACCCCCATCCATTTCTCTTGACATTTACTACCATGTCTTGCTTTGCTGTCAAATAGTTTACACAATCTTTTGGAGAAAGGACACGGACATGAAAAGAAACGAGGTGGCTGCTTTAGGAGGCGAGTTTGCATCTGCAAACAGCACCCGCGCTGCTCACGGGCCATGGTCTCGGTGGTGGAGGAATGCATCTGGCCCATCCGTCCCAGCCATCCCAACTTCAGAAGCAAAACTTCAGATGAGGAAAGAGAGGAAAAATAAACAGATGAGTAATGGGTATGTTTTCCTGCTCCCGCAGTAACTCTGTAAAAGCTGGCATTTCTTGCCTGCACTAATCAGGTTAAATTAAGAAGAACTTTCAGTAAACAGTGAGTAGCCTGCAAGAAACACAGGGATCCACATTTTATCAAAGAAGACAAAAAAAAAATGTTACCAGTAAAATGCAAAAATATCACTTTGCTACTGTTTCTCCTCTGCCTAATTGAAGGAATAGAGTAGGTTCTGTGTAGGGAAACACCAAAGATAGACTTTAATTAAATCACAATCAAAGTAACTCTGTATAAAGCAAATTACACTGGAATAAGATATTCAAGCACTGGGGGACTTGGGAGGCATTCTTAATGATTTCCTCCCCTTCCACTATGGACTGTAATCCAATAAAATTAATGTTACATATACTGCAGTGCTGCTAGGTGCTTTGATGTTTATTGAAATCGTGATGATGGAGTTTCACATTCCAGAGGAGGGACACGGACGGTGGCACTCCAGGTCTGTTGCAGTGGCCGTCTCCAAGCCCCCCTCATCCAGGAAAGCCACCGGACTGCTGCAGTAAATCCAGCCTCTTTAGTTACTTGTGAGTGTGCCAAGTACCCCCCGAGCCCAGGGGAAAGCGCAGCAGGCATTGCAGCCACTACGCCTTGCGGGCTCCTTCCCCAAGGGCATTCCCAGGACTTTCCTGGTGCACGTGTGGCTCCAGCCAGGACTCGAATTAAAGTGGAAAATGAAACATTGCCCAGATGATGAATAACGCCAAGCAGAGCATAACGCCTCACTGAAGTCTTTGCACTCGGACTTACTAATCTCCCTTTGAGGCACAGTCTGTATTTCTCATCAAATAACACAAGGTAGCCATCAGAGCAAGCTGTACGTAGCGGTTGTCTCTTATTTGGCCATGTTTGTGCCTTGCTCGCTAGAGGAGCATGGATTTAGCATGTTTTACAATTCATCCAAGCAGACATAAGAGGGCAATTCCTACCATGCCAAGCTGAACCGTCTACCAAAAACACTGGTTGGCTCTGTGAGACAAGGCCCAAGCTTGCCTTATGCCTGCAAGAGTTGCTGTAGGTTTTTCTTTGGCAGCAGAGGCTGCCAGGAGAAGACAGTAAGTAAAGTGCTTCCACAGGTCTCCCTCTGCTTGTAGAAGACCTTGTCTGGTCCAACACACGTCTGTGGTCCCTTCGCGCACAGGTGTGAGTAACCATCACTGCTCCTAGCAGAAGCAGCTCATGGACAAAGCTGTTAGGAAACTCCCTGGGGTGCTGCAACCTGTCACACCACTGTCGCCCCGTGTATTCGTTCTTCACCTCCTCCTCCCTGCCTTAACAAGCCATGCAGGCCCCACTTGAGACTTTCTAAGCACATCCAAAACTGAGAAGGAGCATGTCCTAGCCTCCACTTTGCAGGTGGGAGCTGCTGCAGGCTCAGATGAAGAACAACAGCTCCTTTGGTGGTCCTGTAAGACTTGCGGCTGGTCACACGTGATCCACTGCAGATGACCAGGTTAGCTAAAGCAGCATGCATGATTTCCTCAGGGAACACTAGCAAACTGCAGGGTGCCAACATCACAATAGCATAAGTTAGGAAAATGAGGCCCTCCCCCAAAGATTCTTCCGGAAATTCATATGGGGTTCTTTAAGAAAACCCCCAACATATAAACTGCACTTTATGAAAACATGCAGACCACCCGGGCGTTTGAGGTGAGCGCTCTACAGTGAGACAATTTTCTTGGTCTTACAGAACCACCAAAGATGCGGGAAGGAAAAGCAGCTCTTGGAGGTGTATCCATAACTCTGTTTAGTTGCGTTTGGTGACTGCATCTCCAGTATTTATCACCCTGGAACCTCCCTCTAAGCCACAGAAGCTGCTAACCCTTTTTCATATGAGTGTAGTGCCTGATAAGCTCTTTTTAAACACCACTTTTACTATTAAATGCCAAATCTAGAGCTCCATGCACTGCCTCATTAGTTATTAATGAAGCAACATATTTGTTCAAAATTTATGATTGTTGATTTGCTCCCATCATTGTATGAAATATTAACACAGCATTTGTACTTGCAACCATTTTGCAGACATTAGCTTGTGAATTTGCATATTCATGAATGCTCATAAATGTTTAAGGAGACAGCACAGAAAGCATGTGAGCTGTCAGCGAGCCAGTAAAAAGGCATATTTACTGTGTTAATAAGTATTTGAGTTTATAGGACAAAACAGCAAGTAACAAATTAAATGAATTTCAGTTTGCGCGTTGCAACAAACTACTGTAGCTTTTTCTCCTCTTCCTTTCACGAGGCTGAGCAAACTTCGAACCTGCCTGTGGAATTCCCCGTCAAGCAGCTCATGCAGCTGAGGCTTCTTGCTGCTTTTGCTAGGACCTCAGCGTCTCACGACTTCACAGCTTAATACAGCAGCATGCACAGAAGGCAGCTGTGCTATGGGCTACACGGGTTTGTAATTCGAGTATCTACTAAACTGCGATCAACAGGAGTCGCAGGACTGCAATCTCACTTACGCATTAGCCTGGTGTAAATCATCCCTGCTGCACGGGAGGCTGCGGAGCTGCCCTGATTTACTCATCCCTGCTCACAGGACGATTCCTACGGCGAAGCTGGGCGAGAAAGTCTTTCTAGGGATGTCTTTGAAGATCAGACCTTTTTACATGGACGCGCATGGCAAAATGTGGATGCGTTTGTGAAGCTTTGCACACCTTTGTTGGAAAACAGGCTACATTTCATGAAGAGTGGGTGTATAAGTTTCGTATACAAAAATAGTGTTGCACAACCCTTCCTGTTTGCAATGTCCCCCCAAAATGCCCCCATTCCTGACATGGAAAAAACAAAAGGAACTGCAGATTAGTCTTGTTCAACCCAAAGAGGTTATTTATAGATATAAGGTGCTTTATATATGCAGTGACATGCTAGCAGGCTCAAATCCTGGGCTCATGATGTAAAAAGTGCACATAAAACGCACAGTACCCCCCTGTGCACTTAGAGGAAGGAGTAAGCGGAGCTTGCCCCTCCCCGTGACGCTAACAAGGTAGATTTTCTGGGAAGAAAGAACCCAGTGGAGCCGGGGTCCTAGCTGCGTAAACAAGACAAAGATTAATTGCTCCTTGCACCAGATGGTATTTGTGGCATGGGGTCCCCCGGTGCTGCACACGCAGCCCCAGTGCCACTCCAGCTTGCAAACAAAAGCTTTTGATGCACTTGGAAATTTGTGAACGCGTAAAGCTGACTAGCAAATGGAAATTAATTTTATGTGAATCTGAGAAACTGAGGCAGCTATTTGGCTGATGTGATGAAAGTTTTGAAGGCATTACTGCCATCATTATTTACAATAGCTATATTTATAATTATAGCTAAATAAATTTTTTTGTTAAATAATAATTTTATGTTTATTAACTTTTTGAAAAGTGGAACAGTGATTCACTGGCAAGACAATAAAACTTCTTTTTCTGCTTACTGGATTTTTTCCTCCTCTGCAGAGCATAAATCACATTTTGTGTGAAGCGTACAGCCTTACTTCGAGCTACCCATGTTTTAATAGCATAGCCAAGTCAGTTATTTTAATCTCTGGTACTTTATAATAAATGCTTTTTATTGATTTTTATTGTATACAGCCATGAATTGAATAAACTACATGAGCAGCTGAGAGAAAAAGGCTGAAGGAGAAAATGTGATCAGCATGTTTCAAAGTTAAAGGTGAAAACGTGATGGTTAGCACTTTCTTTGGTGAGCAGCTCCCAGAGAGCACCATGAAAAAGGATGGACACGATGCACACATTATTCTTTCCTCTTAAAGACCCAGGACTGGGATGACTCTCCAGGAAGACCGAAAATATGATACATTCCAGGAGTATTTATTTAAAATTCAATTAAAAAAAAAAAGATAATGTTCCTTGAAAACCAAATGATCAAGGTTTGCTTGAGGCACCTGCAGAGAAATTTACTACTGGGAAAGACTTAAGGTCTCTCCGTACTCACTATCTTCTGTGCCAAGGTGGAGCAAACATTCGGCCGACGCACGGAGCATCGAGTGCATCCATCCAGGACAGCTCTGGGGAATGGCAGCCCAGCACGCTGCTGTGCGCACCCAAGCCTCGTGCTCCGGGGAAATGGGAGATCACACAAGCTCCCGGGACAAGCTGCCGGGAGAGTGGTAGCCTTGGTGCTCAGGGTGCCACCAAAAGTCCCCGCTGAGGTCACAGTGGGGAAGCATGATGGAGAGGAGCCACGCTCAGGCCACTCGATGGAAAGAAGGCTGAGGAGGACCTTTGGCCCCAAGGCATACTTATTATTTGGGACATGCTTTTCTTCAACTCAAAGAGTCAAAAATGACGTGAGCACCATGTGGCAGCTCTCGAGTGCAGTGTCTTACAGGCAGGTGAAATCCTGCCCATGTCCCCCATGGAAACTGGGATGAACCACGAACAATTGACATCTCTGGGCCAAAAAGGTGCCAGGGAGCATGCTAGCAATTCAGAGGCAGGATGATCAGTGGATTAGTGTTTTGGGTGATTCCCTGGACTGGTTCTAGTTAACATTAAAGAGCAGAGTTTGAGTCACGGTCCCTCTAAGGTAGGACAAGTGCATAGCGTTGCACGGAGAGGAGCCTGGAGAGGGGCTGTCCTGGCAAGTGCAGCCCCTGAACGCACCGCATGCAGCACCCTCGGGCCACTTGGGTGGTATGCAGGCACTCACTCTCTGTGGAGTACCAGTTCAGTTTGCAGGTCACCAAAATGCCCATTTGATTTCCTTCAGGTTCTCCCAGACTCTCTTGCATGGAAGAATGGATGCTAGCAATAGATGTGCTCCAAGCGTGGAGTGCTCTGCTTCTCAAAAGCTGTTAGAGCCCTAGATGCTTGATACCACAGATCGTCCTAACTGCTAGTGACATCACTGCCTTCTGCCATGCATACGTCCAAAGCATTGGACACACGTATTTTTTTCATCATTTTCATCATTTTTTAGTTATATCATTAGACGCAGTGTTGAAGCTACTAGCAGCTTCCACAGAGAAATACTGACAAGACCGGGTTTTAAGGGTATTTAGGTGGAAGTGTGTATCTGAAAGGTACTGGGAATACCTTGGGAAATACAGTCCTGCTGGCAGTTCACAGCACTGGATCACGCTGCGCTGAACTGCATCTAGCTAACAAAGAGGACACTCGTTGCACTTTACGTTAGCGTCTCTCTTCACTGAAATTAAAAGATAGGTGAAATTAGGTCCGTCTTAAATCCTAAGAAACAAATGGCAGCCAGAAAGAAGGTGGGCATTCTGTGGAGCGTGCCAGATGGTGGTGGCAAAGCTTGGAGGAGCCTGTTACAGACATTTCACACCTGGTCATGGCCACCTCCTGGAAGAGTTGGGAGTAGTACGGCATTACATTGCCCTGAAACTGTAAGGTCATCTCCATTCCCAGGCGCGTGGTGTCACAGGGCCCCACCAACCGCAGACTCCCAGCAGTAGAGCAGCACATAAGCTTTATCCAGGTCAACCTACTTACAAACTCTTCTTCCTTCTCCCTGGAAAAGGACGAGTTGCAAACCCCGGGTCTGATGGCTTGCTAAGAACTGCATAAGGCACAAATAACTGTTTTTTGGCCACATTGCTTTTCCCAACCTAAAAACAGACGCTCCCTCCCCTGGGGAAGAGTCCTAAGCACCAGCAGAAGAATGTCACTGGTTTATTATTTCCCCACATCCTCTCTCTGCAGATGACCTATAGAAGTGATTTAATGCAAAGCTGCTGGAGTTCCAACACTTTCTCTGTGCTCTTCAGGCTGAGACTAGTTGATTTCTTTGGGGTGTTATAACTATGACCTGCTCCATTAAGTAGCAAACAAAGTACAGCTGGATATAGCAAGCTCAGCTTGACTCTTAGCTTTCACATAACCTGCTTGATTAGGAAAAATGCTGTGCCCTTGTCACAGAGCTCCTACTGTAGTCTGAAAAGATGGGTATCCATTGATTTCTGCATAATATGGATTCACACTGCCTTTCCACAACAGCGTGCTTCACACCCTAAAATAACCTGGCAAAAAACATTATTTGTCCTGCTGGTTTAGCTGTAAAATGTGTTACTACTCTAGGTAATGTGCTGCTTATTACACAATTACCTGAAGTGCTTTACAATGCATTAATTGCTGCTTGATTTAAACATTTCCCATTTAGTAACCAAGCTATATCATTGTGACAAATTACAAGTCAATAATCTGGTTACTAAGAAGAGGAAATGAAGAAGCTGGAGACTGCTTCATTAAGGGAACCAGACCATTGCTAAGTAAAATGCCAAGCTGATGCTGTTACCAATATTGTGATGCATGTGCACAGATTTCCATTGCAAAGAAGCAAACAGAAAAGCAGAAAGTGTAACTGGTCCTCCAATAGGCTGCATTTGGCATTCAAAATAATAATTGTGAAGACTTAGCAGTGGATTAACTCAGGGAGAGGCTTCCTTCCTCATCAGGGCTTATCCCGTCAGCAGCTGAAAGCCCAGGCCAGGGATGCAGGAATTTTGCATGGCATGAGTTAGCACCCCTATTCAAAGCTGCTTGACTAAACCTGCTGGTCCCTCCCTGCAACTAATGTATGCTGTTTTCCATGCAAAGCCTCAAAAAAGAGAAAGCTACAAAGTAGGTATCCTCTTTGTAAAGAACAGGTCCCCTCTTTGGGACATTGCAGGTTTGTGGAAGGAAGGGAAAGGGAAGAGGACCAGATACTGTAGGAAAGAGCCCTGGCTAGCACTTTCCAATTTCTCCTGAACTCAGACATTCTCAGTGGAAATTTGCACACCCCATACAGCCAAGTGTTTTGGGTGAGATTTCAGTATTGGCAAAAATTTGAGTTTCTCACCACGCACTTACAGGATTTCAGGCAGGAATACACTGCATTATTTCAGTTTTCTTTCTTTCTTTCTTCAAGGTCTACTAAGGTCCTATTTGGAAGTTCTACTCCGCTATTACTAAAGTCTTTTATGCTTTTATAATCAGTTGTCTTCAGGAGCTGAAACTTTTAATAATGCACTAAGCAAACGTTGTGGTACTACTGCAGTAGTCAGGAGCACTTTTTTCTCAGAGATGTTCATCATTAGCCTATACTAGTCTCACTGATTTCTATCAGAATTAGATCAATGATGAGAAAATCCTACGGCTCATGTTTAGAGTTCAGCTTTGCATTAGTTTTTAAAAGAGCATGCACAGAAATGCCATATTTTAAAAGTACTAATGCAGTAAAAATTAACATGAGCGATTTTTAACAGATGCCTAATAAATAGAAGAAAACTCAAGTGCACAAATAAATAAAATGATCACATCATAAAAATCAATCTGGAGTAGAAAGGACAAGAAAGGAGACACAGAAAATTGGAGAATAAAGATCAATTAGGGGAGCTGGTGTAGCAGAGGGTGGCACACGAGAAGGTTGGATTTGACAAGGAATGCGAGACTGATACCAAAGAGCAGGAGGAGGAAGCCAGTGGGACTGAGAACAGAAAATAAAGGCATGGATATTTTCAAATACTGCTGCTCTCCTCAGAGCCAGCTGGGCTTTGCTTGTGTTACAAGCATCACGGAAAGTATGGGTGGGCAATCACCATGTCCCTACGAATGTTTGGCACCTCATAGACTGCAGGCTTTTGAAGAGAAAAGGGTGGGAATAAATCACCGGGGATGGCCCTAGAAAGCCAACCATCGAGCTGACTTAAATGATGATTGATGAAGCTATTGGCTGGAAGAAGATCGTCTTGCAGTTAATCCACAGGACTGGGACTCAGGAGACCTGGGCTATGCTCTTGCCTGGCAGATGGACTTCGTGAGTGTCTTCAGGCAAGTCGTTCAGGGGTAATTTGTCAGGATGAAAAGCTAAATCATCATATATATTATTACAGTGTTATTTATGTAATGAATATCTATATAATTAAAGTTATTCATTCTATATTCTATAGTTACAAGCTTGATTTATACATTTAAGCATGTATTTTTGTTTCTGAACCTGCACTTCAACTGCAGAAATATCCAACATCCTGTGTAGCAACAACGTGGTTTAGGCTTTAATCTTTCTTTGTTGATGCTTTCCCTTCTGTAAAAAGGGGAGAGAATCTACAAGGCTACTTCTGAGACCAAATTTATTACTTATAGAGCAGTTTGAGATCCACAGATAAAAGAGGAAGAGGCAAAGCATTGCTATATTTCACAGCAAAAGGAAAATATTCATCAAACGAGATAAGCCTAAGACCTTTTCAAAGAATTGCTCTCAGACCACGGCCTCGACGAATATTTAAGCTGCTCACAAATTCTGGAAAGGGAGAGGAGCCAGGATTTAAAAGTAATCAAAACCATGGGCTGGCAAACATGTTCTCCATACATCCGGTCTTGCTGAATAATACCTGAATTGCTGAATCGCCGTCCCTGGTGGCAATATGTGGAATATGGCAGCGCTTAGCAGGTTATCGATGCACCTGGCCCATCCCACCTCGGTTCTGAGTGCTGCATCTCTGTAATTTCGGCTGTGACTCTCCTTCAGACAGACCTCTGGTGAACTGCCACGTTTGCTGATTTTGTAACACAGATTAAGACTGACTGAGGACCTTGGGCACAACCATTAAAGCATTCACTTGTGAAACCCAACTGGATTAAAAATAAAGTTTTCCCTAGAGGAAAAATTTTACTGTCAAACAGAGCAGGGAAAATAGAAGACCTCTGGCCCTTGTTCCCTCCGGTGTTTCTGCCCACTTTGTGTTCATGCTCGCACCTTGCAGCCCTTGTAGTCTCTAAGCTCCACCAGGCACATGGGCCACCCCACTGGGAGCCCAGGTGGGACTAAGCCCTGTTTTGAGGCAGCACACGCACCTCTCAGACACCACGCCAAAGAGCCATAAAATGCCCAGGTGAAATTCTGGCCATTTTGAGGTCAACAGCAAATTTTCCTTTTACTTGAGTGGGGAGAGGATTTTGCCCGAGGTAACTGCAGATGTTCAGAGGGATGCCCCAAGGCCCTGCAGAGCACCGTGGCCTCACTCACTACCTTCCACTTTTTATTCTGCCTGGCTGCCCTCCACCACAGCCCGTACTCCTCCCAGCTCTGCAGCCAAAACAGAAAGGTTGGAATTACCCCTAAGAAATAGTGCCTGGGTGGCCCACCTCTGGCACCGGAGCCATGGGCAGGTTGCAAGCAATTTGAAAGATGCTTTCATCCCCAAGTAATAAGGAGGCTGTTCTTGCACAGAAGCTGCTGAGTAATCCTGATCGCCAGCTGTGGGAGGGAAGGAGCCAGCGAGGACCCGCAGTGGACACCGGTGAGTGCCCCTGGACGCCTGCGCCAGGAGCCCCTGGGCTCTTTGCATCTCGGAGAACCATGGTCTGTGGCTCGGTGACCCAGGGATATTTTGGCATGAGGATCAAAGGGAGGGAGGCTGGCAGCCTTGAATTAACGGATGTCTCCAAGGAACTGGGCTGGATTGGTGGTGAGATGGCTGCGTTGCTTGTGCGGGTCTCTGCTGTGCTATATCCCTTCTCTGCATAAACACAAAGCTTGGCTCTTTCGACCAAGGATGAATTTGTACAGAACCAAAGAAAATGATTTCACTGAGATATGAGTCAATGGGGAGCTATGACATACTAGCAAGGCTCTAAAGTAGATTTGCAATTCTATATTGGCCAAGTTAACTGCTCATTAAGAAGGCCACTCCATACTATATTTTTTTCCATCTATCTTGGTATTTTTGATACCTATATTACTTAAGAGCTCAAAATCCATTTTCAAAAGCACCCTGGGAATTTGAATCATTCTAATCCAATAACAAATGTGTTTATTTTCTTTTTATTTTGGAGAAGACTGCAGAGGGAAACATTAGAATTTAGGATTCTCTAGAACGACTGAAACGTGTGGAGAGCAAAGATTTGTACTAATATTTTATCTTTTATGCTCTCCAGCTATTCTAGAGAATTCTGTGGTGATTTTATAAGTCACAGACCCATAGTTGAGCAGAAAGTTCCATCACAAAGCTTTTCTTCTAATAGAGAAGTCCAACAGTTCATTCGAAAGAAAGTTGCTTCTTCTAACAAGGTCTGTAATATCTCTATAATGAATTTTACGTGGACGAGATAAACACGGCCCTTCTGTCCCGTCTCCCTCATTCGTTACTCAATAGCAAGTGTTCAGAAGAGACGGGTATGGACTTGACAATAATTAATATTATTTACGAACCCCGGGTTCTGGTTCAGGGTGCTCATTGTGCTGGGCACTTTGAGGGACAAAACGCCTGGATCCTCCATGCAGGGACAAGTTGTCCTGTTAAGAGAGGACAGTGAAGGTGAAGCCCACGGCATGTAACTCCAGCACATCACGATGTGTCCTGAGGGTTCGCTTGCATGGAAGAGGAGAGCGTGGCATGGCTTGGCATGGTGACGTTCATGACTTGCTTTGCGGGCAAAATATCCTTTTACTGCTCTGCTTAAGTTTGTCTTTTGAAACTGTTCTCCTGGCAGTCGCAGCCTTGTAAATACTGCTTTAATGACACATTATTAGTCAGTGCATAGATCTGCATTCCTCCCTTCGGGGAAAAATTTTTTCGTAATAAAGCTGTTTTCACTGAAATGTGAAGCAAAGGGTTTAAAAACAAAAAAAAAAGGTCTAGTGCTGGTGTTTCAGGCACATGCTGGTAAAATGGCTGGTTCAGAAACTGCTAGAATGTGATGGAGCCCTAAATTACGAGCGTCATTTCTGATGAGAGTATTACAAAAGTAAATAAATTATAATAGAGAACCACTTGCAAGAAATTCTTTACATACAGGCAGCAACTTTGTAAAGCCAAAATAACCAGTAGGTATTAATCAGTATTTGAGATCTGCAAATATTTGCTTGTTTCCATAGCAATTGGTAAGCCCACATGCAAAAAAATACCTTTTCCCACATACGTTATCATCACTTCCTAATAATATAATCATAAAACCATTTCTCAGACCGGGCTGAGAGGAAAATAAACACCATTAATTAACAGATTTATAAACTAGTGGAGGAGGTGGCACATGAAGAATTGAGTGTAAAATGTATATAGGAGCAGAAGATGATGGTTTGGGTCTTTTTCATTTCTCTAGGAAACTTCACAAACTCTTAATTATCTCACAAAATACTATCTGTCTTTTTTCCAAAAATAAAACTTCTGACAACTGTTCAAACCATGCCGCACTCTCACCCACAAAACACACATTTAAGTAAAAATATAAAGCCATGGCTGTGAAGTGTCAGAGTAATTTATTTGAAGTAGAAAAGTGAGACTTTTGGCATCACTCTTGAAATCAGCTGCGACGTTCCTTACTGAGGACGGATGCCGCAGAACGGCTTGTCTGGAGCTGCAGGGAACGCGGCACGTTACAAAGGAGTAACATTTGGCCAGCTAGTAAATTAGTAATGTAATTTGCACAGCGCGTACACGATTCCACACAGGAACAACAGTTGTCTTAAATAATCAGTCCTGCGAACAGCAGACTCCGGCTATAATGGCGCTTATGTTCCCCGGTGCAGCCAGCCATACCGGCACTGCGCGATTGTATTAGAAATTTTTGATTTTCCGACGGTGTCACTTTTTTTATGCAAGCACACACATACATACATATATGCATGTGTTTGTGTGTGTGTCTAAATATATAAACCTGAAAGCAATTAAAAAATAACAAGGAAGAAATTTCACTTACTGTGCTGCCTGACAAACGCTAATTAAATGTACACTGAAAACAAAACTCAGCCTTGCCATGGTACCGGGAAATAGAGCCCTGTGATATTTTTTGAGATATGTGATCCAAAAGCAGTGTTAAGTCAGTATGTCTTCAGAAAGGAGTGGTTCTGTCAAGCTTTCATCCATGGTTGCTCAAATAAGCTCCCAAAGAAAGAAAAACGCTCTCTTTGTCTAAATGACGTTTCATATGCTACTTTTTTGCAAGTCACTTGTGAGTTGCGGTGACCCTGCTTCTGTGTGGCCAAACTCGGTTGCCAGAATAAAAGTTTTTTTACAGATCACTTTAAAAGGCTGGATGCCCGTCACCTTCTGAGAAGTCCAACCTATGCAAGAAGTTTCACACCGGCCAGCTAAAAATGAAGGCCAACCAGAAGCGATTTTTGGAAAAACGTCCGACTTTGTTCATTTTTCATTCAATACTTCTGAATCAAAAACTTTTTAAAAATATAAAGGGTAGGTAAATTAGTTTTTGACCATAAGGATAAAAAGTAGTAGCAAAGTTTTAAGACCTGTTTTATTTTAGAATGGCCTGCAGGGCAGAGAGGATTCGACTCTCACTTTCCAGGGGTAAAAGCACATATGACTCCTGCTGCCACTGGTGTGTGAAAGACAAAAGGAAATCATTGTCTGGAGGATGTTTCTCATGGTCACTGAGTGATATTGCAGTGAAGAAAAAAGGAAACCTTCACCTACTTGTCGTGCTTCTTCCTCTCACCGGGGCCGGGCTGGTGCCTGCCCTACACTGGTGGCAAACCACAGCTCAGACACGTGTGAACGTTTGGGATCTCGCTCTGGAAATTCAGATCTGGACAGCCTATCAGGGATCTTTGGTCAAGTGTCTTCGGCTCTGCGCTGCTTTGGGGAGGTCCATGTCATTGCTCCAAGGCTCTGTACGCGTCCCTTTGGCTGATGAGCTGACAGAAAGCCTGGGCAAGTGACAGGCCCCAAGTGGCACCTTCCAGCCTCAAACTCGCGAGGAGCCAAGCGACAAGCTGCTGGTCAGGGATGACGTAGAGCACCCACGTGAAGGGTCAGGTCCTGGTCCACAGGGACATTAATGGCAAAGCTGCTGTTAGGACCAGCAAAAGCAGGGTTGTGGTCTAAGTTTGCCTCACAGAATCACAGAAGGGTTGAGATTGGAAGGCACCTCTGGAGATCATCTAGTCCAACCCTCCTGCTCCAGCAGGGTCACCTACAGCACGTTGCCCAGGACTGTGTGCAGACAGCTTTTGAATATCTCCACGGATGGAGACTCCACAACCTCTCCGGGCAACCTACTCCAGTGCCTCCCTTTAGCACTGTCCATAAGCTCACCATGAAGCATCCAGTCACCTCCATTATTCAGCCAGAGTGGAGCATATTCCAGCCCCACATGGCCGAGCTGCAGGAAGGACAGCACAGGAAACAGCCCCGGTCCCTCCTTCACCCCAAATATGCTGCATTTATTACCAAAGACTTCACAATACCATGCTTGATGTAGCTTACAGAGATCAAATAAATTGAAGGCATCAAAACAATCCTGAGAGAGGAGACTATATTACCTTTAATATTATTTATATAAGCTAGACCACATCTAAGCAGTGTCCTTACTCCTGCCTAATCAAGTTTCTTATTTTAATATAGCATAGACATTATCTTAGGAGACCTTTGAAGCATTTTTCTCATTGACTATGGCTATAAGGTACTAAGTCACATAAACAACAATAAAAAAATCAAGGTGTACGTCTCAGCCCAAGCAGTCTTTTTTTTTTATGTTGTTGACTTTGCTAATGAGGAACTGGGAAAGAAAATATTTCCACGCACTCGTAGTGATGGAAGTTCAAAGCAGACACTGCCGATTTATTTTTCATTTTAAGTGTTTCATCCCATCTTTGGGAGAAGGGAACACATTTTAATGGCCCAGCACAATGGAACAAGGCAGTATTATTTAGACAAGGAAGACCCAAATTGGGTGGATTTTTAAAACCGAAGACAGTATCTACACGCTTGAACCTGCAAACGTGTATTCTTTGTGCCTAGTTATGGGGAGGTATAACCCCACCATCCCAGGCACCCCATTGTGGTTATACCCCACCATCCCAGGGCCATTTCCCGTGGGGATCAGGAGCCCTGCAGGATATGTCACTGCTGGCAAGGCTACGTCCCTGAAACATGCAGGAACATGAAAAATAATGAAGAGCTATTATATCCATCTCCATCAGTGAAGAGGATTGCTGCTAAGTGCAGGGTGCCCCAAAGGAAAAGAAAGATAAAAATATTCTATTATGTCCTTAGTCCATTTTGTTACAAATGCAGAATGTTTCTTTACAGTGTGCAAGATACCTTACTGAGAGTACACTGCAACTACCCAAGCCTATAAAGTGTAAAAGCGGAAATAAATGTGGCAAGTTCCACCTCAGGGACTCCACTGAATAATGGCCACAAATCCACTTTTCCTGATTTATTAACTGCAAAGGGCCTAGGTTTGCCTTGTAGTAGAACCTTGTAATGGGATTTGAATCCAAGACTTGGCAATAAATATCACTAGACCATTGTGCCATTTATTGCGGACTACATTTTGTATAAATAGAAAGCCTCTATCTTAAATGAATCAGTCTCAAAAGAATAAAGGCATAAAAAGCCAGTTTGAAAATAAGTAATAGGTTCTTTTGGAAGTACTCTAAGATAAAAACACAAATTCAGAGTGTACATGTTAAAGCAGTTGAACAAAAATCAACAGAAAAAGCTATCCAAAAAGGTTAATGAATTTATCAAAAATTATTTTTTCTGGAAAATATGCAATGTACGCCAGGGGGGTCCTATAAAAATTATTTAAAAATTATACCCTCCAAAAACCTAGCCTTTTTTTTCCCCAAGGAAAGAGTAAAGAATCTGCATGATAATATTCAAAAGTATGCTGAACTTTCAAAAATTTTGTGAATGCTTCCAGCATTTCAACAGCAGCCTAGTAAAGCACGGGCAGCAAACCAGGCGTACCGTCCCCTGAATATGAATTCCTCATCCAGGGCTTTGCACTCTGAGCCTGGGAGCGCTTCACAAACGGAGACTTCAGTATCGTCGTTTTACCAAAGGGAAAAGAAGGCAGAGAGTTTGCATAAGAGATGAATGAAAGAGATGGGAAGAGAAGCAGATCCTGTCCACATGGCTATACTCTGTTTAACTGCAGATATTCAGCAGAATAAGACGATGCTGTAGCCGGTTTGGTGTCCTGCACAGGTCTCGGTATGTTCCCTTCCTCCTACAAGAGCCCCTGGTCGAGGTCAGCGCCTCGTTGTGCAAGGCATGGCGGAAAAGCGAAGGCAGACAACGTCACTTCAATGAATTCCCTTTGTCTAAATAGCCGAAGGATGAAAGAAACTCATGCGGCAAGGCAAAACCCAAAGCCTGAATGCCGTGTCACCCCTGGACCATCGCGTCCTACAGCCCTGGTGCAAGGAGAAGTGGGAGATGTTCATAAAAACCTGGCTACTCGTGGGAATCCAACCTGAAAATTTACCCACAACAGTACAAGTGGAAAGACCTGCCCGCTTCCCACAGATGCGGCATGAGCCCTCAACGCGGAGGAGCCAGCGGCTGGCCCTTTGCACCTATAGGGAAAGGCTTAGGGCGAGGGAGCAGAAGTGTGTGCTCAGGACGTCCTGCTGCTTCCTTCCGCTGCTAAAGCAGGGAGCTATCAGAGCAAAGAGTGGCACAGGAGAAAAAGGGACTGCTTCAGTCCTAGGCAACTAGCTCTTACGGGGTTTATTATTTTCTTTTTAAACTCATCTAATTGCAGTGCTCATGGACTTGCCAGGTCAGTAGCCCTGGAGACTGCGGTGTCCTCTGGGATCATAGAACGTTTGAGGTTGGAAGGGACCGTTAGAGATCATCTGGTCCAATGCTCTGCTCAAGCAGGGTCACCTAGAGCATGTTGCCCAGGATCATATGCAGATAGCTTTTGAATATCTCCATGGATAGGTATGGCATGGAGCGCTGCACTTCTAGCTCACACCACCCTTGCCAATATACTTCCAATCTGACCTGCAGGGATTGCAGCTAGGATAAGCTCGGGATTGTCTAGCCCCCTTTCCTTCCCCGGCATCTGCTAGGACTACTGGAAAGGCCCCATACGGCAACAGCAAGCTATTGAGGAGCAGACTCAGGTGGCCAGACCCAGTCAAAGCTCTTGTACGGAGGGTGGTTCAGGCTCCTACTTGTCATGGTTTCGAAGAGGAGGAACACATAAATCCCTTTTGCTTCACTGGTGAACAGACACCTAAGCCTCGGGTTCTTAAAATAAATTGTAGACTTTCTGCTGCTCCAGCGATGCTACGTTTTACAATCCAAAATTAGTAGAGGAGCGTTGATGTCCCCTTATAGCAGAACGCTTACGGCAGCTGGATAGCTAGCAACAGTTCGTGTTGATTAATAACATATTACCATCTGTAAAAAGAATTGAACATATATATGGGCTGCAACATTTAGCAATCTCAAATGACATCTGAGTAATGTTGATTTTGTTTAGATGACAACCTCATTATGGTGCATAATTGCTAAGCAATCTCCTAGTAAACACTGGGTTAAAAACTACTGGAAGATGCTTGTTCCTCTCATTATTAATTAGCATGTGTCCACTCCGCCAGATCCAGAGCCCAAACTTCATTTGTTATGTTCAGCCAAATGCATGAATAGCTTTTGAGTAATTATTTTCCAACATCATCTAATACCTCTCTGCACATCAATTAAAAATCCTCTTAACAAGGAACTGCATTTTGTTTGAGATCAAATGCCTAGTCCAAAGCTGTATCAATCATGTAGAGCTAATTAGTGGGTCTGCTTTATATCATTTGTTTTACTTTATTATTCTATTATACACTTCCTAATGAAACCAATTGAACAATTTTAAAATCTTTGTTCAATTAATTGAAGGCTTAAAGGCCAGCTACCTAGTCAGGCTTTCTCTGCTTTAAAAAGCAAGCATGGAAAGGAAAAAAAAAAAAAAAGAAGCCTACATGTTTTATATCTATGTTTTATGTGGTAAATGCTCTACAGCTGTTTTTAAAGGTTTATCACTACTTTTCTATGGCTTGCAAATAACTCATGGCTCACCAGGCCCTTATACCCCTTTGTTCACATTCACACAGTTTGGGAGAAAAGGGTTTTAGAAACCGGAGAAAGATCTGTGGTGGCTGATCCCGAGGCTGGAGCCTTCAGGTCCCCTGAACTACTATCAGTAGGTGCTGGCATTTCCCAAGCCGGTCGCACAGTGTTCTTGCTCCTGGCAACAAGAAGCTGTGCAAAGTATGGCCTGGCTAAATATTTCCTACGGGAAAAAAACCCTTTAATTCCTTAGTATTAGAAAACCAGCGGCTCAAACGTGAGACGAGGCTCCAAGCAGTTAAGAGCATCCGATTTCTCACGTAGCAGCAGCGTGGCTGAAGGCAGCGTGGTTACACCTCTGTCTTTCAGTGCGTGAGCAGGTGCGCTTAGGTTTCGTTCTAGACCCTAGGAAGGAGAATATAGAAAATATGTAAAACACCAGTATATCTTTAATCGCTGTGCGTGTCTGTAACGGCGGCAAAGCAAGGCGAGGGTGTTCTCCCCGGCGCTGCATGTGCTGCACCTGCTTGGCTGTGCTGCAGGCGGTTCCCTTGCGAACGTGCTGCGCTTCCCCGCGTCTCCCAGGCGTCAGGGCAAGCACCTCTGGGGCAGGGTCCCCGCCGGGCGAGCAAAGCGGCCGGAGCCGGGCAGGAGGGGGACGGTGCCCTACTGCAGCCGCCACCGAGGCGCCGCGCCGCGCCACGCTCCCTCCCGGGCGGAGAACCCGAAGATCTGAAGGGGAAGAGCTGAAAAAGCGGGATGGCTTTTTTACGCCAAACTCCGCAGGGCTCTTCACGCCGTCCGCTTGGCCCGGACTGCATTTTGTGTTGTGGAGCCGGACCAAGGGGACAGAAATTACACTTCAGCTCACGCGCGACATGCCCAGAGCGCCGGCGCTCCCCAGCACCACGCACCAGTTTAGCCCTTTCCGTACTAATTCTAAATTGTCAAAACTGCCTAATTCCCCAAACACTTTTACTAGGACATATCGTATGTCACAAAGCATATCTTAATTATTGTACAATCAAGGTAGTTAATGTTGGTAAAGTAGAACTAATTTTCTCCAGCTAGCTTGTCTAAATGGGCCCCTGTGCAGCAAAAGTGAATCCGTTTTAACTAAATAAAACTGACAAACCAGCAGATGCTTAGGGGCTCACAGCAAATGGACTGCGTTTCCTTTTTCATATGGGGAAGAAGGGTAAAAATAAGAATAACTTTCACATGCAGTCAGATTGCTTTGGAGAAATCAAGTAGTATTACAGAAGCATTTGAGCAGAGGGAATTCAGATTTAGACCTCTAGAAATCTGGCTTTGAGAGCTGAACTTCTACTTCTTTTTAATGCAAAAAAAAAAAAAAGGATTCCTTGCATTCATTCCCGCTGGGGTTTAAAGATACACGCCTCGCAGAAAAGCACGGCTTCCTTTGCCCGCCGGCAGGTGCCCAGGGCTTTGCAAAGCGCTGCGCAAGGCCGGCCGCAGGAGCGGGCCGCCGTCCCGCCGAAGCCCGCGCCCCCTCCGTGCAGCGCGCGGCTACCTGCGGCGGCTGCTGGAAGCCCCCAGGAGCTGGAGGGCACGCTGCAGCCCCGGCCGCTCGAGGAGAGCGGGCGAGAAACTGAAACGCAGAGAAACCCCCCAAGGAGTGGCGGAAAATTGCTATGACTATTTAGGGATTCCCTGTGATTAACAAGCGAGCGGCGGCTCGACGCTTTGTCGGCGCAAACAGGTTTTGCTCGGTGAAACCTGTAGCAGACGCGGTAACGGGGGTGCAAACCCCGCGTCCCACCGCCCGGCCAGGCCAGCGGGGCCCGGAGCGCTGGTGGCAGCACATTTGGGAGTCGTTAAGACCCCTACAACTCATCCCCGGCCTGTTGTCCCCTTCTCCTCATTTGCGAGGGGAAGCAGCGGAGGGGGGGAGCATCCTTTTGGGATTATCCAAGCATCCTGTTTGGGAAGGTTTTGCCAGAGAGACCAGTTTCGTTGCACATCCAGCTAAGGAACAGAACTGCACCAGGAAAAAACCGAGCTTCAAGTCCCTGCGAGAATCGGCCACTCGGAGAGGAAACCCGGCAAGCCGCCCCGCCAGCACACGTCTGCGCGTCGGGTGGCAACTCCACAACGTGATCCGCCTCCTCAGCCTACTCGCACGCTTGCAGCTACAGCATGCCCTTACACTTCCACATATGTTTAAAGTTCGCTGGCAACCGATGCGCAATGTGTCTTTGCTTACCTAAACATCCCTAAGATCCACGTCCTAAATCGAGGTTACTGCACATGTGTGCACATTTGTTGGCTGAAAGATTTTGCAAGCTCTGATGGCCAAGCTACAACCCAAGCATGCAAGGTCTACGTGATGGATTTGCGAATAGCTGTGGAAAAAGGGAACTTGCAAAGCTTCATTGGCAAAGGCAATGGTGCTTGCTGGGTGCATCGGGTGAGCAAGGAGGGAGCTGCAACGCCTGTGGACGCAGACGCTGTGGGAACACCTCCAAGGGGAGGCAGGCCAGCCCTGTAAGCAGAGCCAACGCAGGAAAAAAGAAGTCTCCAAGAAATACCTTTAACGCACCTAAAGATCTGGGCTGCAAAACTCACCTTTGCGCAGAGGGTTGTTGTTGAGCCTGCAGAACTCTTAAGTCACATGTGCAATCTCAAAATAGGGTCTAAGTAGGCCATAAGTGTCACAACCTTGTGCTGGCCACAGCACAGGGGTGTTTTCAGCTCAAGCGAACGCTGAATTCTTCCTTCAACTAGATGAAATCCTCTTGGCATCGAGCCTTGATCAAGGTTTGGCGAAGGCAGGCTAGTTGCAGCCAGCAGTCAGGAGCTGCGACTGCCCTTGCTGAAGCAAGACGGAGAACGTAAGTGCTCTCTCCCAAGCAAAAGTGTCCTTTACAGATTGCAGGGGAAGAATAGAAATTGGATATCCAATTTTGCCTCTATTTCTCGTTCTTTCCCCACCTCGCTCCGTTAGTACCACAGACCTAGAATATTCAAAGCAAATGTTACCCTGCCCTCACATTGTCTTTTATGGACATCAGCTTGCAATGTCTTTACAATTAATATATACAAAGCTGAAGTGACAGTTCCCCCCTCCACCCTCAGTGGCGGCTCACGCCGGCCAAGATCTTCTCCTTCTCGTCAGCCAGGACAGAAGAGAATGGCCATCTGGAAATTAATTCGGAACAAAGTGTAAAGAGAGAATACTTTTGTGATCTAATTCTTTAGGTAACATTATTTAATTTATTTATACAAAGAACCGAGTATGGAGACAGATGCAAAATAGAGCTTGAGAGGCAGCGAGCACATTGTTCTGCTCTTGTTCTGTAAAGAGCCAATTATTCTCCTTTAAGTCCTTTAGTTTCAGGGGCCGACTGAGTAGTTTAAGGGATAAAAGTATTAGCCTTTCATCTGCAGGATTCAAGTGCCAGTCCTCAAGGCAGACCAAAGCAAAGTGAAGTGGGCTGTCTTATTTTGCTTCTTAACGTATTACTATATAATGGTATTATTAAACATTAGTGAATAGAGAATTAAAATTTCCAGCACAGACAGCTGATTAATTTTTTAAAGTAAAAAATTTCACTCATCTTCCAAAAAAAAAAAGAATTAAATCTTTTAAAGCAACTTCCAAGGAAAACACAACGGCTGCTAGTTTCTATAATGCTCCTTAGTGTAACTTTGCAGCCAGAGCGCATTTCCTCCCCGCTATGCAACAACGCAGGCCCAGGATTTAGCGGGCCTCTCCAGCGATTTTAGGCGCCAGTCTCGGCTGGTGCCTTTCGGGAAGCTCCTGGCTTGGCCTTGTCCCCTGCATCACAAATGCATCGAGGACTTTGGGCAACAAAGAAACCTGCTAAAAGCAGTAACCAAGAGCAATGACTCCACGGACCCAAACAGGAGACTGCCAGAAACTTTCTGGCATGTCAGCAGTTTTCTAATAGGTTCGTAGGAGTAATTTTGTATTCACTAATAGGATACAACGAAAAATATAATCGTATCAGGAAGTTTTAAATTTATATTTGGAAAAATGAACGATGGAATGACAGGATAGAATTATGAGGTTAAAAAGGAAAAAAAGTAGGTAAAAAAAAGATATTGGGGGACCTGATTCTATTCGATATTTCTGTGGCATTAGTCACGGCCATGGCGGTACCGTCCAGGCGGCCGCGTGGGCTGCAGCGCCGGCGCTTATCGGGGCATGGCCCGGCGCGGGAAAGGAGAGGAAACCTCCCCAGCTTAGGTCCATCTCTAGCAACACGCACCTCTGCTCATCGGCCGTCTGCCCGTCGTAACAAAGTCTGCATATTTAACAGCTTTATGCAGCAGCTAAAGCCATAATTGTTCAATTAAAAAAAAAAAATGCAGCGAAGCAGTTTCAATGCTTTTTCCAGCTTTTTCCCCCTGCGAAATGCTTCCACGCATACACACATACCTACAAAACGTCCTGAAGAAAAACGCAGCTGGAGTCAGCAGCGCGCGGGCGGGCGCGCGCAGGAGCAGGAACGGCCCCGGGGCCGTGGCTCTGCGGCCGGCAACTGCTGCGGGACATCCGAGCAAAAGCGACAAACCGGGCGGCGAACGAGCGCTCGCGCTTCTCGGGGCAGCGCCGGCAGGAGCCGAGCAGGAACTCCGAGCGCCGAGGCGTCCGAAACCCCACGCGCGTGGACCCTGCAGGAGAAAGGTCCCCTGGGAGCGGAGGCGCGCGCTGGCGGGGTCTGAGCGAGGCCGGCGGCCGCGGGGCTCTCCGACGCGGGAGCCGACACCTCAACCGCCGCCAGAGCGCGGAGCCGACCGCGGCCGCCCTTGCGATTAACGCGGCCTTCGTTCAATTTAAACCTGCCTCGCTTTCAGAGCAAATCAAGCTAAATCAGATTAGGGCGACTTTAATGCGAAATAACCGTTGTTTATATAATGGTTTAATCTCGCTAACGCGTTGGCCGCTCGCACCTCCTGCTGCTTCCTACCCCTTTTCCCACGTGGCCGGGTAGAGAAAGTCTCGAGGGCAGCCGCCAGCCACCACGCGCTGCAAGCCCCCTCCCCACCGCCGGTCTTCCAGTAAGAGGTTTCTCAAGCCGGGCTCTTGCTTGCCCTAAAGCGTCTGGTCCCTCCCGGCCCTGGGACCTGGCCTAGGCGGTATTAGCTTGAAAATGCAGGTGGAATTAGGATGGAAAGAGCATCCCGATGAATGAAGCGCTTTTTCCTAATATTGAAGGTGGCGCACAGCCGACAGGGTGCAGGCTACAGCGGCGTTTTGCTGATAACACTTCCCTGGATTTTAGAACAGGTTGGAGCGTTACCGTTACCTTTTTTGCAGCAACAGGGGGTTTCCTGAATATCGGGCCTTGAAGGGAGCGTAACTTCTATGGGGGGTATTATTAGAAACTGAAGATAGTTTCCACTTGAATTTGACCCGTTGCTTTTGGGCAACCTACAGCACGAGAGTCGGTGGCGTTGGTGGGGCTTAACCTCCAGCAAATGTCAGGAGATACACCATGACCCTTCGGAAACGGCTCTGCGGGGAAAAATTCATTTAGGCAGGAACAAGGGAGGGCAGCTGAAGACACCTAGCAGACCTTTTCTGGAAATGCCTTCAGGGCTCTTGTCAAACTTCAGGTGTGGCTTCTGGTTTTTGGTCACCTGCGGCCCCAGCAGGGAGCTCAGAGGCGTGCCGCGGCGTGCCGGACCGCGGGAACCGTGCCGCGGCGTGCCGGACCGCAGGGAGAGCTCAGGACGGTTTTAGCTATGTGCCTGACACAGGCTGCTCTGAGCAGCACTTCAAACTCCTAATTGCACAAAGTCTCCACATTATCCCAAAGTTCAAGATCTTTGGGTGACTGACAAATTTTCCCAGATTGTTGCCCGGAGCTGTTAATCTCTGATTTCATCCTTGTCCCCCCCAACTTATTTTTGAAATTGAGAAATGCAATCCTAATTTAATCCTAATCCTCAGAACCAGTGAAAATCACAGAGGGGCAGGGTCCTGATAACGCGGTTGAAAATGCAAAACTCCCCGCTGCATGCCAGCACTAAGGTTGCAAAGCCATTGCTGTTTATTTTAAAGGACTTTGGCATTAGGGTTGCAGAACCATTGCCATTTATTTTAAAAGATTTTTGCAAGAAGCTCCGTTTCTGCTAGTTGAAGACAGCGACCAGATAACCCTGAAGTGCGAATGTACGTTTAGAGGATAGCGGGAGTGTGGAGGGACGAAGGCCACAGGAGATGTGAGGAACCGCTGGAGGACTGCTGGATTTACCACCCCAAAATTGGCTGGAATAAGGTCATCACTGCAGCTACATGACAGTGTTCGTGCCTCTGGGAAAAGGTAAGTGTGTAAAACACCTTTTTTTGTGACTCTGAGGTAGGAGCACTCACCAAGAAAAATCTCCACCTCAAGGGTAACATTTTAGTCAAGGTCCCTCTGGGGTTGGTGCTTTTTTACATTCCTTGGAAAAAAACACAGAGAGAGAGTCACAAGGGTCTAAAACAAACAGCAAGCAAAAAAGAAAAAAATCAGAGAGGAATCCAAAGTGACATTCAGGTCTCAGCTTACATAATTGTACCTTTTCGTTATTACAACAGTAGGATTTAAGGACAGAGTGTCAGACTCAGCTCTGAATTTCCGTGCCTTATTGGATTAATTCTGAGTGTAAGATAGTTAATGTGACTTTAACAGATGCTAGTTTGAGTAGTCTAAGACTTGGTGATTTTTTTTTTTTTTGAGTGAAGGAATGAGAGCGGAGAATTTATGAGAGCTCTCTAAGAAAAACCGCAAAGCTCGCTTTTCTCCTTTCGCACTCGGTGTTTCCAAGAGGAACGACGCAACGGCTGGGGAGGGATCGCTGCCCCGCTGCGTGCAGCACGCACCGGCTGCCCACGGCGGCCCTTTGCTCGTTAGCCCCCTCGTAACCCGTTTGCATTCACCGTCACGCACGTTCATGCCCCGCCGCCGGAGGGGACGCCCACACGGGTGTGGGGACGCAGGCCCGCGCGTGGTACCGAGGAGCTGTGCCGGGACCCCCGGTGGGATCTGCACACCCGGTCACTTACGGCAGTGGGCTTTCAGGCTTTTTGGTGTCACGTGGATATCTCTAAAAATTTTTTCATCTGATCCATACGTAGATTTTGAAATTTCTTAACTCTTCCTAGCGGTGATGTGTGCTAAACCACGGCCAAGCCCAACGAGAGATGAAGCTCTTCTTCTGCCAGCACAAAAGCACCTGCCACCAGCACAGTTCACTCCTCTTTGCCCGTACCTCTACGTTGACGCGAGAGCGTCCACGGCGGCGAGGGAGCGAGAGATGCAGCCGCAGCGGGGTGGTGGTTGCACGCGAACCAGCTCTGCTCGCCTCTCCAAGGAGGCGCCAAGGAAGGAGTAGCTTTGCCGGGGTGCTGACAGGTGAGTGGACAACTTGGGTGTTGTTAGCATGCTCAGTCTTGGAGGTGATGCTCAACTTACCTAATCACATATCTACATGTGCACCTAAGAAAGCATTAGCAGCTCCCCATGGGTTTCTCTGCGTATTTCCAAGGACTGCTGTTTTCCTTGCAACCCGCCACATCTTTTTTCTTTGAAGAGCACATCTTCTTCAGGACAGAGTGATCCACAAATACGTTGAGAGCGAGAGTGGGTCACTGTGGAAAATATGATTTATTTTCCTTTATTTGTTCAGATTAAAACGTTTGCCAGCTTTGACAGTAGTTGTGTTCATGCAAATTATATTGTCTGGCTGTTTACAGGAAAGCGGCTGGTTCACCGCTCTGCGCCGGCGTAACCCTGTGAGCTCCGCGTACCCTCCCATTTCCCCCGCTCACGCTGCCAGTGCAGCTTCTGCATGTACTTGGCTCTACAGTGTTTTACTTGAAGTAGAAGCAGCAAAATACAATCTCGTGTTATTTGCTGTCCAGCTGCAGTCTGCCTAGATAATACACTTCTGGCTCGGTTTCTAGGACAAAACATTTTTCATGTTTATTTTTACATTTCCAAAAAAAGGAAAAAGCTTTCAAACTTTTCAATGCTCATTTAGACTGGAAGTTATTAATATTTGCCTATTACTACTACTCATTTAAGATCAGTCATACGTGTCAATAAAAGGCTCAGTTCCTGCTCTCTCTCTCTTTCTTTTTTTTTTGTTAAAACTAGTTTGGTTAAAGAAAAATAATTTATATTAAAAATGAAAATCTGGCATCCCCAAAGCAAGTAGAGCCAAATGCTAGACAGAAGAACCCTAAGGTCTTAGCCTTCAGCCCACTTATTAGGACCAGGATTTACTGTGACTTTGTACAGCAGAGGATTAATGGAATGAATCACCTTACTTCCCCTTAAGATTTGCCTAGGCATGTGATTTGTGTCTGCTAAGCTGGTATAATGATGAACAATCCTTTTTATTAACGTGGTTAAAAATAGAAGCTGCAGTAAGACCTTACATAAACTAGAAGTAACACGTGCTAACTCATGCCCAAATCCCCCAGTGAGCTGTTTAGGTCTATGAGATGTTGGCATCAAACAAACAAGTCGACTATTTTGAGAAAATAGGAAAACGTAGTATAAAGCTACTCTTGTGCTTTTCTCTGAACGCTGTAAGCACAAGGTCATGACTTCCCTTTACGTATTTTTCCCCCCACAAGATAATGCAATGCTCTGGGCACGTGCGGGTGTGGGGGTATTGCACACGCATGGGCACCAACATGCCCGCACACATGCACTCGCACACACAAGCTCTCGATGGTTCCCCCTTATTTGCAGCTCTTCTTTGTCCACCCTGAGGTGGAGATGGGGCCAGGCCACGGCCAGGCTGGCCCGCTGGCCCACAGGTTGGGGTCTGACCCTACTCGCTTTTGGGCACAGCACCTCGTGCAAAGCAGCTCTGATCAGCCTAGCACCTCTCAGGCCTCCAGCATGCCCTTTCCACCCACCCGAAGTGTGCCTTTGGGCATCAGCTCTCATCAGCCGGGCCCAAGATAAAACAGGTGGAACAGTCAAAAGCAGGGCTTCCTTTCTGCATAAAAGAAAACACGTGTGGGCTCACCCAGATGAATACCAAGGGGAATGCCCATTGCCGCCTGTATTAGCAGCTCACAAGCCACGACTGACTGAACCAACTTGGGAAAAAAAAAAGAAACATCAGAAAACACGACAGCTTTTCTTTAAGTCTTGCCTGTTCTTAGTAAGTTTAAAGACCAAATTAGCAACGCAATCATGAGAAAAAGAATTGGAGACTTCTCCAAGCTGTCAAGTGCATTTTACTGGATGATTAATTGGCAATGCTCTGGCCAACCCTTGGGTCCTGCTAAAGGCCATGCCCCTTGACTTGCACCTGCCACTGTACGACTGATTGCAGAAAATGGATGTCTTCACTTATTCCTTTTTTTTTTGTTGCAGCTGTTAAACTGCTTTAAGGAAATCTTATTTATCTAGAACAGAAACTTGAACTTCTTCTGTAATCTCAGGAGGATAAAATGAATGTAATTCTCTGTCTCAGACTGACTTATGGAAGCAATATTTTAGGATCTTTAGGAAAGCTGCGATAATTGGACACAGTTTTGCATTCCTTGTGTGTGAGCTTGAATGTTTCTTTGCTTTCGTGCCGCCTTCTCGCTGCCACAATGAGATGCCTTGTGACAGCAAATAGTAGGTGGCTGGCCTCAAAGGCCTAAGCGTGGTGGAAAGGTGGAACAAGTACAATGAACAACTACCAGTAGGGTATGCAAGGGGACACATAAGGGGAAAGGAACTTTACTTCTGTTATTTAATTTTAAAATAGAGAATAAAAGCAATACCAGCTGATTCCAGGATGTTGGGTAGTGTATGTGGTGATTCGCTAGTGTGGAAAAAATTCTGGGAAGATGGCACAAAGGAAGAGCAAGTCCTCAAGAGTTCTCCGAGGAGATGCAAGCAATTTTAAAGATTTTGTGGGGAGGCAATAAATATCTTCCACAAATATTTTGGGTGCATAAATGTTCAGATATTTTGATTTTAGTAACGAAAAGAATCTCCCTTTCCCTGTATTGTCCCTGGACCTGGTCCTGGGCTGTTTCTCACGCATGGAAAGTCACCGCTGACATCCCCCATTACCTCCTTTTCATCTTCATCTTCAAGTGTATCATCAGAGCCTGCTGAGATACTTGTCAGAAAAGATGCCAACCAAAGATAAACAGGTCACACACAAACAAAATATCCCAAATAATGTTGATAGTTTAAATTAAATAAACCCATCTGTTTCTACACACAGCAAGCAGAGGAATGCATTAATTTACTATGGTTACCTTCATCCCAACTCCCATACAAATGGGAAAAAAGAGATGGTGCCTACCCTCAGATTAACAGTCCAAGATCCCATTTCCTTAACTGACTTTGTATTAAAACATTCTGGCCTCAGTGGGCTTATCTGTAGGCCAAAGAGGCAACCGTAGAACTGGGGCCAATTCAAGAAGTCTCAAACAGATCACTCAGTCTTGCTGCTGTAGACAGTTTTACCATAGTATGGATCTCAAGCTTTAATTCTTTTTTTTCCTCTAGGAGAAAAGTTCATTCACCATTTATGGCACTTGCTGAGCCATATTATAATATCTGAAGACAGGATTTAAAAAATATAATGTCAGAATCAAAGCAGGATACAATCTGATGGATATGAAACAAATATATCAGGTAATCATAAAAATACTCCACTGATTCTAATTCTGAGTGCTCATACAAAGTCAGTCCTGGGAAAGGTGTTCAACATAGCCCCAAATCACATGCAACAATAGAGCAGTTCAGTCTCAGCAGCAGGAAGATACACTCTTATACTTCCCGACTCACTTCCCTCTTGCTCTCACAGCAGTGGCTTCAATCCCCTCTCAGGTGCATGAGATTTTTGCAAATGCAGAAAGGATCCTAGGCCTTGCATCACCTTTCTTAATTTGCCCCAGGTTCTTTGCATCATGATGGCAATAAATGGGAGGTGGCAAAGCAGCATCTTTGTTTTTCCCAGTAAGAACTAACTTCTATAGCAGCTTCTGTTGCTGTAAGGGGCTACCTCTTTTTGCCCGATTCTCATAGACAGTGTTTATGAAGGAGAGCACCCATGTTCAGCCTGTAGAATGGTTGCAAGGTGTTATCATCTCTGGAGACCCAATTCTTAAATCATGTAAGTCTCTAGGTGAGCTTTTGTTTTTCTTCCCTGGCTGTGTGGGGACCAGCTACACTAATGCAAGGTCTCAGGTCCCATTCTCTTCAGTACCCTACTCCAGAGCTCTCCAGGGTTTGTTTTGTCCCTTCCTCTCCTGTATTTGGTGTCTTCCATCTTCTCTTTCAGTCAGGACTCTTTCTAAGTCTTTTTTTCACTTACTGGAAAATACCATTTAACATGCTGTTTCCCTTGTCCACCCTTTCAGGCTCCTAATTCATTCTGTGAGCTCCTTCAACCTCTTTCTTTTTGGCTCAAGCATTTCCCCTTCCAAATATCCCTGATGATATCTGTTCTTGCCCTTCTATGTTGATTCTCCCTGAAGTCCTTTCACTGCTTCTTTCTGCAGAGAGCTTAAACACTTTAATCTTCACCAGAAAACAAGTGTGACTTTCTCTTACACTGGCCTTGCTCTTATTTCATCGCAGTTGTTCCCCTCTCTTCTCTTTCATGTCTCCTTTGTCATGCATTTTTGAGTCCTTCACATTAGGTCACTTCTGGGGCTGCCTCTGTGGTGGAGGTAATATCCTTCTTTCTTTGAATTTTCCATGGGAAGGCTGGCACCTGGCTGGCCCAAGCAGCAGCCAGACCTTCCTTTGGTGTGGTAAGAAGCAATTTCCAGGGGAAAACAGCCCGTGCCTGTGGGGCTGAGCCTTGGCTTTTGTTCCCAGCCGTGCCCCATGAGTGGCAAATCCATGGTCTGGCTCACGCAGGTGGGCAACCCTCTAATCAGAAACCAGTCTTTAAGCACAAAACGTTCAATGGATATTTCTGAGGACCCTGCCTGGAGATAACTGAGCGAGAGCTGGACTAGGTCCTGTGGATGCAAAGCACTTTTAAACCAGCCATGAGTTGTGGGTGTGTTTAAATCAGGAGTTACTACTTTAATGGGAGGTCTTTATTCCTCACCTGCAGAGGAGGGGAGTGATGCTCATATGCCTTTTTCCTTCATGGAAATGTTCTGTAGTATCTCTCCATTCCCATGTGGCTTAGATACTGCTCATTTACCCCTGAAATCTCAGCTCTTCAGGAGACACCTGGGCTATAGAAACTGGGACTTTAAGAACAGTATCAAATACTGTAAACGTGCAATAAACTTGGAAGAGTTGAAAACATTGATGCTCTATAAATAAACCTTCCATAGAGCCCATATGCAGCTACTGTATTTTAAACCTCAGGAGACACAGAGAAGGCAGACCTGAGGTGCGATCGGCGTGTTAGCGCAGGAGGCTGAGCGGGATGGCAGCTTCTCTGTTGCTTTTCCCTGCTGCACTGCTCTGGCCAATGTGCCTATCGAGGCTGCCCCGGCACGGAGAGTCAAGAGACCTTGTCCACGCATAGGGCTTGGGTCCATGTGCCTGGTGATGAACGCTATTGAAACCTTCCAAGGTGAAAAGCAATAGAGAAATGCAAATTCTTGTTTTGTGTTGCAAGCACCAAGGAAATGCTCCAAAATTGTGTTTGTTATCATCCCACGAGGTCTGAGACATCAGCCCTCGGATATGTTGGCCCTTATCCTTATTTGTACTTAACTGGCATTTTCTTCACAAATTTCCCCCCCCCCCCCCCCTCAAAAAACAGCAACCACATTGCACAACATAGTCATGAGCACGTGAGCGACTAACACTAAGTTGACTCGCTGAGGGCCAAGGCATGAACAGTAGTCGCTTGACCCGAAGTAGGGACGCTAGCCGGATTCAAAGGCAGCCGTTGGTTTGCGGGTCAGGGATGAAAAGGAGGCAGGATATGAAGTCTGCTTAAGGTTTCTGTGTCTGGTCAAGGGTATCGCCGTTCCCACGCGGATCTCCATTTCTCCTGTGTAGTTTGGAAGTTGCTTTGAGATCCTCTGGGAGAGATGCTGCCGGAGATACGTAACAGAAAAGATAATGCTGTGTCCCATAAATCATTCTGAGATTACCTACAAATTGCCGTTAGCGGAGAGCATGTATTCTTACCTCCTCGGGTATGGAAGTTGCATTTCATTCTTGCTCATAATACAGTGCAACAAATAGAGAAACAAATAATAGAGAAGTTAATGTTGGTCCTTTAAAAGTCAATTTCTCTGTGCATTTAACCATAAAAGCAACATCTGCTCTGCTAAATACAGGTGTTTTATATCCTTGTCATTAATTGGAGGGGACATTATGTCATCATACATCAACAGTTAAAGTTGGTTAAAGTGCCACTTATCTCAGGTGCTATCATTAATCAGATCCCCTTCATCTGGGTGCCCACACAGCCTCTATTAGCAGCTATGGTATACCCTCTGAATATGGTCTGGTTTTGAACTAATGGCTTAAAAATTATATCCATGTGACTATTCACCTGAGACTGCAGTCCTGACTCGGGCAGAAATCCCACCGAGCCCAACGCTGCCGATGCCGGACGGGCAGCACCGGGGGTGACTCGGGCCCTCGGTCCGCGGAGCAGGAACCGCGTCCCACTCCTCCATCAGCGCATCTTCGGCGGTCACGCGACGCGCACTCGGGAAAGCAGCCCATTAGCAATTCTTAACTGCAAGGGAATTGTAAGTAAAACAAATTGAGTGTGACATAAAAGAAGTAAAGTATTGAATGGATTTTCTTTCCGAGAATTACATGAAGTGAAGTATCTTATTAAGTTCAAGAGAATTACATTTTACATGCTTCAGCAAGAGACATGTACCCTTTAGAAAATAATAATGAACTGCTTTTTTTTGCCTTCATTTACATACCTTTGATAAATTACTGTAACCAGATTAGGGAGATAAAATAACTAGTCTATTAATTACAATGATTATTATTTAATAGAAAATGGGATTCTGGGCAACGCGTATGGTAAGAGGGAAGCTTAGCAATGCATTATATGGATGTGGCATTTTATCTTAAAGAGTAAGATAAGTGTCCAGCTCTTCCTGGAATCTAAAGAATATGTTCATTACCTGTGCAAGATTTATAAGTATAATTGAGTGTAATATTTTAAAACTATTTGCTTTATTTCCTAGTGCATGGAGGACAATGCAGAACTGGTTCTTTAATTAAACCGTGTAAATTTCTTCTTGAAGTTATCTAACAAGGATTCCTTTTGTAAGGAAATTACTTTATTTTAAAAGTGTGCAAGATGATATAATTGCAGTCCTGGGTAAATGCAAGTGCGTGTATGCATATGTAGTTATCTACATGTGTTTCTATTTTAAATGTCTTATGTAAAATCTATTACACCTGAATGCATATGTGTGTGTGCACTTATGTGCATATACATATGTGTACACATTTTATACACATTTCCTAGTGTGTAATAAAAGACAAGAAGTGCCCGATGCAGGGCCTCGCTCCCATCTTGGTGCTGGCCCGTGTGCGCTGACCTCGTGCGCTGCCAGGCAGGGTCCTATTCACAGGGTCTTTTCACTTCATCTGGAATATTTAGCCTCATTTATCAACTGTCCCAGGAGCTGCGTATGGGCATGGTTTCAGGTGAGGGGCCTTAAAGCACTGTTAATGTTCCTGGGCCCTGGTTAACTTGCCCCTGCGGCATGTGCTCCTGCACCGTGTGAAACAGCCACGAGCTGCATGTGGCCTTCCTCCGCCGGGCTGAAGAAACAGGATCACTCGGTCATTAATTGAAAAATAGGAGGGAGGAGGACTCAAATCTTGTCCCAGAACAGGAGAAGGCAGTTTTTCTGTTATCAAAAGCCTTCCTCAGGAAAGCAATTTTGGAAGCGCCTCCGTCCGGGTTGCCCGGTGCCCTGTGCCGGGATGCATGGGAACCGTGGGCCCCGCGTTCCCACGGACTCGGGCTGCTCCCGGAGTCGGCGCTGGCCCCGGCTGCGGCGACGCTGTGGGGAGGCAGCGGGACCCGGGTGGCCATGGCAGGGTCCCGCAGAGCCTTACCTGCTGGCTGCAAAGGAAATGAAAGATAAATGGGGACATCTGCGACCGCGCATGCAATAGTGGCTGGGGAGGCTAAATGCTAAGTAGAGCAAGAGACTTGTCTGACAGAGTTACCTGTGCATAAAATAAATCTTTGCAATGTATCAGGAACGGTGTCCACTCTCTCACAGCAATGACCTGTTCCTGCAATGAGCCAAGAGGAGCCTTCCCATCGCAAGCCACAGGTACAGCCAAATTTGATTTTCTCCCGGTGTCAGTCCCTGCTCCGGGCCTGTGCGCTTCACCCGTTTACAGCCAAACTTTGGGTTTTATATTTTCACATCTCCCGTTTTTCCCAGGTCTCTCCCCAGTCTCCAACACTGGGGCTGTTGCTGCCTTTCCCAGAGACCGTCTCGTGCCTCGCATCATCTGTTCACACTCGCAGCATCTCTCATCTGCAGCCGTGCATGTGCCAGGGCAGCGTTTATCCCAACACTTTATTTTTCAGCAGAGCATCCCACGTGCTGCTGATTTATATCCCCCTGCCACCTTTCCCCAGCTATTTTTCCAGCCAGGTCGAGAAGCAGCGCAGGAGATAACCTGTCCTCCCTCCAGCTTGCGCCGGGGCTGCTCTCCTCTGCCCTCGGGTGAGCTCACGTGCAGTCATTCTCAGCCTATCTGTCACATCTAGCTGTATGCACCCATCTGGCAAAGGACCACAATTGCATATATTTTCCAGTTTTTCCTAAAAGCACCTACCCTGTACCTGGGCAGCAGGAGGGTGAGGCCAGGGAGGAGCATCCCTGTCCGATGGCACTTCCCTGGCTCTGTGCATCGAGGTGCTGGTCAGGGCCAGCTCCTTTTCCATGGGCTCTTATATGTTTGCAGGATAATAAGCACCACCTGCCAGGTCTTATTACCCAGATATTTCACACTGGAGATTTGTTATACTAAAGGGCACTGAAATTACTTATGTCAGGTAACTGAGTTATAATTAAATGCTAGGCAGATTATTAAAATACTCTTAAGGCAATGGGGAAACATAAATGATAACGTAAGACAGCCCCATTAAGGAATTAGCTTACTCGCAGTGTTTTCCTCGGGTTTGTCGTTACCGGGATAACCGCGCGGGCTCCGGCGCTCGTCTCCGTTCCCACCGCCCGGCTGCCAGGCAGGTGCCCGGCCGGGGCACCGAAGGCAGAGCAGCCTGTCCCAACTCATCCTTGTCTCCAGACGTCGACTCCTAGAGACTTGCCGCTCGTTTTTGGTTTAGTTTCTGCTTGGATTTAATGTGCGGGAAAAGCCGGGCAGGAGGGCAGGGATCGCCGCACTGCGCTCGTCGGGGCAGCGCTCGGAGCGTGTCCCCGCTATAACTTCCGTAAAGCCCATCGGTTAACATGATTTCGTTAGCCAAGTTTCAATTCAGGCTGAGTCTGAGGGAAAAGTTCAGTGCGTTTATTCACCAAGCCATCCGGTCCCTTAGGATATTTTATTGTCTTAAGGAAATTAGAGGCATGTTACATCAACCCTTTAAGAACAAGCAGCCTCAGCTCATCCCACGTTCATTTATGGTGAATTTGTGTTGGGGTGATATCTGTTCTACTTCATAGAAATCAGGTGCCTGAAAAAGCTCCTTTTTGAGGTTTATCTGAGTATTCCCCGCTCCCCGGTTGCAGATGCAGCCGCGGGTACTGTGGAGGTGCTGGAGTCACTATGTCTCGCACACAAAAATGCCTAAAAGCACATCCCAGCTGATGCTGCCCAACTTCCACCAGCAAATGGGGAATGTTGTGCTTTTTCTCGGTGTTGAAACCAGTATGAACCCCATTCAGTGTGTCCTGTGAGCGATGATGAGGATCAACACCTGCCTGGAGGCCCTGGAGTCTGCATCAAGCTGGTATCATAAACTGGGAGGACACGGCAAAAAAAAAAAAAAAAAGGCGGGGGAGGATTCTGTTTCTTCGGGAAGAATTTACTTTTTGTCACATAGTCTGATCTAAAGGAAGGACAGAAATGTTATATATGGACTGAATATGCTATGAGTTTGCAAAATTATTTTCTCTTTCTTATTCCTACATATGCGGAGGAGACAGTTATGATAAACTGTAAAACCTTATGATAAACAGCAGAATAGTCTCTAAGCCCTCTAGGATTTAATAAGGATGAATTTAATGCATTTTATAGGGTTCTGCAATAATTACCCTGAAACCCTACAATGCTGCATCCTTGGCTTCTCTATAGTTACTGGATCAAAGACGGGAGCCCAGCCTCTTGCAGGGCCTCCTAATTGCCTGGGTACGGGACTCATTTGCTTGCTTCTCTCTTCTTCTTCTTTTTTTTTTTTTTTGTGGTTCAGTTTCTGCACAGTAGCTTGGTTCCCGTAGTTGGGAGGGCGGGAAGCAGCCCCACATGATGCTGCTTGTAACCCGTGATTGCAACAGCCATCATCTGCTCAAGCCAATGAAGTCACCGGACATGGGTCGGTTTCTTCCCAGCTGATGTCTTCTAGCTCTGCTGCTGCTCAAACCCATGTGGAAGAGCAGAAATGGGTTTGCACAGGGAGTTCAGGCACCTGAACGGTGTTTGCACGTGCTCGCCTGATGGTTTCGTGGATCCTGCTCACTCCTTTGAAGACCGAGCAAGGCAACAGGATTTACGTGCAGAGGAGCAGGAGTGCAATAAAACTTTAGTCCCTCGTCCTCCTCCTGCCCAGCCGCCACCAGTGCAACCCACCATCGCCTGCAGGAGCAGAGCCAACCCTGTGGCCAGGAGAGAGTCCAGAAAAAAGCCTTGCACCTATTCTAGTTTTCTTTCCACCTAGAAAACGCATGTTTTACAAGCAACTTGCAACCCCAGAAATGTCTTCAAGGAGTTGCTAATCAGCAAGATGTGAAAAGAAATGAAAAATAGTGGTGGTTAATAATAAACCAAACACTGTGGCAAGAACAGATTGCACTAAATATTACTGTCTTCCTCCTAGATTTTGGGTTTGGGGTTGTTTTTTTTTTTTGGTTTGTTGGTGTTGTTTCTAGCTGATAGTTCCCAGCTGGGACTATAAATTCATCTGTGTGTGGAGCTATTTTCCTCCTCGTCTGTGCACCCATTGGGATGTCATAGCATGAAACAGCAATGCTTATCCTGCATGGCGCGCGCACATATGCACACCGATCCTGGAAGGAAACCTCATTGGCACGGTGTCGTCCAAGGGAAAGTGCTCAGCGGCGGCGAGCTGCTTCGGAAGATGCTATTTCTTCATAACTACGTTAAAACCAGTTGCAAGAAAACGACGTAGCAGCGGTCTTCCCGTGGTGTTTTCCTGTCTGCGTCTGCACCAGCCGGTCACCGCGTGGCCAGACTGCAACCTGCAGAGATAGATCTTGGAAACAAAATGCTCAGTTGTAGTGTATATACAATTGATGCACTTCTGCACAAAAGCTAGGACTCATCTCTCGACTGTAGTTATCCAATAATTAATAGTCAGGTCATCTAGCCTGAGAAACTGCACTCCCGCTGCAGTCGGGAACGGCGTCGATGCCTCTAGAAGGACACCTTTGCATGGGTCTGAGATGGGTCATTTTCCAGTGATGTCTGTTCTTCTCCTTTGGTGACAGAGAGAATCTAGGAAAGCTTAGATTAGATTATTTAGTTAAACTACTTAACTCTACAGAAGAGTAGATGAGACGAATTCTGTCCTAAGCGTATAATCAGGGTCCAGAAGTGACACCTTCAAGGTATTTTGGTGACCCAACAAAACCTACCTTGTGCTAATTGCAGCACGGGGTTGCAGAGCTCCTGCCACGTCTGTCTGCGATCGGTTCACAGGACTAGGAAAACGCACATGGGAAATAATGAACACAGATTCAGGGGAGCTGAGAGCTACCTGCGGCTATCCTGTGAGTTAAAAAAGGCTTAATTCATTGCATCAGTTACTCGCTGGAAATGGCTCATTCAGCACTAATAATAAATCTGCCCTCCCCTTGCGTGGCTGCCGTTGATGCCACGCTGCCCAGGCCTCCGGGCTGCAGCGCAGCTGTCGGGGCACTGGGCAGGGGACCTTAACACCTGCAGAGCGTTTGGTTTCTGGTGCAGCGCGCGCCCCTCGGGACATGGTCATCCTCTCGCGCCAAGACCAAGACGGTGCCAGAGCATCATCTCCGAGCAGGAGACACAAATAGCATTTTTGGCATTTTTGCAGCATTCCCCTGTAGGCAACTGTTGGGTTCCCCTAAAGGGAAGTGATGTTACAGCAGGTATAAGCAATCATCCAGTGCCTTTGAAAATGAAGGCATAGGTGGGAAACCCTGCCCTGCGCTCTCTGCAGGGAAGAGGGTGGCAACCTGCAGCGAAGCTGCTGGGGAGAAGCGCGTGCATCTGCGTGTGTTAGTTTATATAACACTTTAACTAACAAGCTATGATCTTCTCCAGAACAGTAGATAAAAAGGCAAATGAAATATAGGGCAATAATTCTGACACTAAGGCGAAGTTGCTGGTTTTAATATATGCCTCCTCGCAAGCAGATAGGCCATAACATGACAATAATGAAATATAAATGACCTACATAAAAAAAAGATAAAATCAGGTAATTACTGAAGCGTCAGTTCTTTACAAAATAATTGGTAATGACCTTTGATAAAGAAATCACTTTTGCGATATTGCTGACGGTACAGTTTCCAGCTCCGAGGAAACAGAGCCGCCGGCTCTAAATCAGGGTCGGCCCCGGCAGGACGGGGGGCACCGCTGCCTGGCGGAGCTTGGAGGCGGCCGGGCACGGGAATTTTTTGCAATGATGTGGACCGTTTTGGGAGGTGTTGCATCGAGGAATGCTGTCATGCCTTGAGCCGTCGCGCGAGCCTGGGGCAGGGGAACCCGCGGGCACGCTGCTGGATCCAGGGGTGGCAGTGACCCTCCGCAGCCAACACCTGCAGAAACAGTCCATTGCTCCCAGAGGCGCCTTCCTCAGTCTTTTACTTCCTTCCACGTTTTTTTCCTCCCATTTTTGTGGACGTGAGCTCCACGTTTCACTCTTTTTCTGCATTTTTTCGCTTTCACTGCCCGCTTGCTCGGCGGCTCCCGCAGCAGCCCAAGGGCAGGCAGAGCCCCTTGCTGGGGACGGCCGCCGCTGCAGAGCCCTTCTTCCCCGTGCGCCGCCCGCCCGGCCCGCGCAGGTTGTCTCCCAAGGAGCGAAACGGGAGCAGATGTGGCCGTGCGACATCCCTTCCCCGCTGGGATTGCCGGCAGCGGAGGTTTGCACCATGCAAACGTGCCGCAAGGCTTAATAACAGCTGCCAACCCAATAGGTGCGACGAGATCAGCAGATTTCCTGAAACGCGGCACAGTAAAAAAATAATGATGATAGCCTGAACACCACTAAAACCGTATCCACAACAGCTAAATCTCTCAGCTTGGTGTGACAAACCTTGCCACACACCCGCTCCCCTTCCCTTCCCCCACCCCAGGGAGAAAAAAAGATCTTCACACTTTTTCTAATACCAGCTGGTTCATTTATATTGCAGAAGTTTCACGAGACAGTTACTGACAGTGATATACTAAACACAGGTTAAACCCGCCATGATCGCTGCTGCCGTGTGTGTAGCTAAGAAATTATAACATTTGCATAAAATGATAAGAATGGCACGAGCTTCCTAATGCAACTGTGGAAAAAATACATTTGCAGGGCTCCCCGGCCAAGAAGCGTGAACTCCCTTGCGGAAACGCAACCGATTCCTACTCCAAAGCTGTGGCACGTGTTTCTAGCAATTTTACTCGAACTGCCTGGATGCGATTGCTTCTGAAAACAGAGGTGGGTTTCCAGATGTGTAGAGCAGCCACCTGGGACAGTGGCCGTGCAAAGGCCGTGCACCTCGGTGCAGCGCCTGGCACTCTCCCGGCCCCGCTTCCAGCAAGGCAGAGCTCGCCCTTCCTAGCTCAGCCCATAGCAACATCCTGGCACAAGGAGGTTATTCATGTCGGTCCTCGGTGCGTAGGACGGCTCCGCACGGCACCCATGAGGACCACTAAGGACCCTCCCCTGCTGCCTCCCCACTTGGGAAGATCAGGCACTTGGCACCAGAGACTGGTTTTATCTCCAGCCCTTGGGCAATGCAGAATAAAGCCTTTCAAGGCAGCACCCAAATCCCTGCGTTTCCTCCATGCCAGCAATGTGGGAACTGGTGCAATAGAAGCCAAGGAGGGCTGGAAGGGCCACGTGGGAGGAGAGGATCCTCCACAGTGCTGGTGCCCACGGACATGACCATGGTGCTGCTAATTGTGATTTCTCCAGTGAGGAGGCCTACCCAAGCTGGAAGGCGTTTTCCCTCTGTGGGGACAATTCGGCTCACAGGTCTCCTGGATGATGGGCTCAACAGTCGAGAGCAGATCGGCTCTTGCAGCCATGCCTCAGCTTCATTGAAAAAAGGCCACTGATTCTTTTAAACACAAAGAGAAGTAAAAAGAGCTCAGTAAATGTCTTCCTTTTAGATGGAGAACAGTTTTCATTTTTAAAGGATGTTCCGTAATATTATTATTCTTCTCAGGTTACCCTAAAAGCTATGAAGGATGAAGAGGTGGGCAACAAGGTCTGTGATGATTTAATTAGGCAATTTGTAATAACATAGCAAGCAGCACTAATAGCATACAAGTATATTCCTGCTAAATAGATAATTGTAGCCTTTTTCAGTCTTCCCAGATCTGATATTTTATAATAAAGCCTTTCTCCAGTAAGAAAGAACGAGAGTGGCAAACGTCTGTGCCTGTAGGTGGAAACAAGGATGGACAATGATGGTCACAGACACCAAAAAATCAAATCTGCTGCACAGGCACTGGCCTGTCGGATACCCAGGAGTGCTGAGCACACGCAAGGCAGCCGTGTGATTCCCAGAAATGGGCTCTTCTGCTCTGTGAAACCTCAGCTGGAAGCCCATTATATCACGTTGACCCAGAGGTGCCCAATTTTGTGACATCCGCAGGCATTTTGGCACCTTCTCCCTGCGCTTTCGCTCCACAGCAATAGCGTCAGTAGACCATGCTTGCTGTCTCACGCGCTCTGCAAGCAACGTGGAGCTTCGCACCCTGATTGCGTGATGGGCCCACTGGGGTCTCCAGGTCTCTCCGCCCTCCTTTGCCATTTCCATCCCCACCTGGGTTTCTAATGTCCAAGCAAAAGCAACTCACAGATTGCCACAAACAGGGTTGTTTTTAAGGAAAACAGACTCTCATTGGGAAAGTATCCAGGAGCCACCCGCTGCCGCTGCAAGGAGGCTTTGTAGCACCCGTGCAATCAGCCTGCCGCAAGCGAGCACGTGCGGGGCTGTTCCGGTGCAAGTGCTCAGGCCCTGCCGAGAGCCGAGCGTGCCTTTTGTGCGTCTGGATCCGTTGGCTTCCAGACCAAGCGATGGAAAAGGTTCCAGGAAAATCAGGTCTGCAGATGTGTGCTCTTTATTTGCACTTAGAGATGCTCCCAATTCTCCACTTACATGCCGTCTACAGGTTAAAGAGAGGGAACGCTTAGCCATTCCAGCAGGTTTTTTTTTTTTTAATGATCTGTGTTTATTAATTTACAAGCTTTACATACAGACCCATTCCATAATGCCATAATGCCGTAATTTGCATGTTAATATGGAAGTTCGTGTAGCGTCGGAGCCTGCTGCAGCTGGAGCGGCGGCTCTCCGAGTGCCGAAATGGTGTTCTGCGACTCTGCGGTACTTTAGGAAAAAGCAGTTCAAGTCTCTTCAGTGCTGGAAACCACAGCATTGGGATCGGTCCGGGAAGAGTCTGGCGAAGACGAGTGTCGTCGGTAGAGGCACTTCATCACCCTCCGAACCGCTTTCCCTTCAGCCGCAGCGAGCCCGGATACCCTTTGGAAACCAGCTGCTCAGCGCCGCCCGCTCACTGCCTGGTGCAAACAGACGTCGGCCCCGCGCTACGAAGTCCGCCTCTGCGTTTTCCAGAGGCGACGCCGGCGTCCGTTCCCTTTCCAAGGGAGCCGCCCCGGACCCGTGCGCTGAGAGCACCCACGGACGTGCCGGCCGGCGCTCGGGGCCGCAGCTCGTGTCGGCTGTGGCTGCAGCAGCGGGGTCTTGAATGGGCTCCAGCGCGAGCTGTCGCGGGCTCCGTGCCGTGCTGCTGCTAACCAACAGCAAGTGTTCAGAAGGCTGCTTTTTCTCCCGAGAATGAGAAAGGCACCTTAGACGTTTAAACCTGCACTCAGAATTTGGACGTCTAAATCCCGCTGATGCAAACATCCAGCTGCGAAACCCATCGCGGTTTGCCCCGGTGAGTCCTTCGGGTGACTAAATGTGGCTTCCCGCGCCTACTTCACCCTGAGCTCGGTTGCAGCCCGCTCTAAAGCCAAGCTGCCATTTGCTCGCACCCACCGCCCCGCAGGCAGCACAGAGCGGGCTGGAGGGGGCCGAACGGGAGGAAGAATTAACTTTTTACCACTTTTCCAATTCAGCGTCTGTAATTTTAAGTCTCGATGCTTTCATTCGAATTTCTGCTCCCAGCTCTGTCCGGGAATTGAGCAGCTTTGTGATCCTCAGCTGCGCGTACAGCAGGCTCAGTCTCGAGAGAGCCGAGGGGAGGCATGACTGTTCACTTTTCCTTTTCGGGGCAGGGGGAAGAAAAAGAAAAGCAGGTGCTTTCAAATTTTCAAGGTGCAAACTAAATTACAAGATGCCCAGGAGTGTGCAATAGCATTTCATTGTCTGAGGCTGGAATAAAAGACAGATAATTAGGAAATTGGGAGTCTATTAATTTTCCAAATTTACTCATGCAAGAAGCACTGAGCTATGGTGATATTTGCTTACCTCGTCATTATGCAAAAATATATTAGCTAATTATTTTGACTAATGCAATTAAGATATGCATATTTAGCATAAACTATACAATAGAAATGTTACAGTCAGCAATTGCCGGGTTGCACTCATGGGCAGCAGAGAGGCAAAAGCCTCAGCACAGTCTCTGACAGTAAACCATAACGCTGCTCCTATTCTGCCCGATCTGTTATTATTAGTTCTGTTGCAGTAATTAATTTACTTTACAGCATGACTAGGTGGCACAGTTAGCAGCAGTATTAATTTTTGTTATGAGACACCTGAAGATGTCAGCTTCGGAGCAGCAGAGACTGTACCTTTAATTGCCTAAAATCAGTGGAAACACAGTAACTCTTGCAGGGACGCAATTAGGACGCTCAAGAGTTCCCATCTCTGCTCTTCGCTTGCTGTGACCGTATCAGTGCATCGCTCCGGGCCGTATCGCTGCGCCGACGCCAGCACGGCCGAGCGGCCGGCCACCTCCGCCGCTGCGGATCCGCAGCCGGCACGGACCGCGCTCACCTCTTGCATTCGTCACGCTTGCAGGGCACGAAGGTGGCAAAGCTGCCAGGAGGCCCAGTGCCACCCCGCAGCGTCCCCGGTGAGACCAACCTGTGCTGGGGGCTCGCACCCGGGCAGGGAGCTCCTGCCTCTCGCTGGGTGAAGAAACGCGGCGGGGTTGGGCAACGAGAAGGTTCCTCCTACACCGGCGGCGTGATGGCAACGCTGCTCCAGGTGAAGGCAGGGACGGGCGCTCCAAGCGGAGCGACCTCTTGGTGGCCACGGTTTCGTTTCCGTGGCTCAGCCCGGCTGCCCTTAGCACAGCCTGGAGCAAAAGTCCGGGGCGTTTTCCATGGACCGATGGGTGCACGCCATCTAAACGTGGTCCATGCAGCTCAGGAGCGAGCCCCACCGTTGCTCTGGTTTAAAAGCACCCGAATGCCCAAAGCACAGCAGCAACCACAGAGCAACGCCGGGCAGGAAAGAGCCCCAGGGAGGAGAGCGGAGCACAGCGGTTACACCAACACACCCGAAGGTTTGGTGCCTTCGCGCAGCTGCACCTCTCCGGGTCGGCCCCGCCGCCGGCCACCCTTCCAGCAGGCTCCTTTTGGCTAGTTCCACCCTAACCATGTGGACTGTCAAATGGCTCCTGCTGTATTTTGTTGCCCTTTCAAACGTATCTCGAGGAGCAGGCTGGACCATCTGGTGGGCAATCTGCCGGCGCACGCTGCGGCGCGGTACCGCTGCAGCGCCGAGCCCGCCGGCCGCGGGGCGAGGGCGACGCGTGGCCTCCAGGGCCCCGCGCAAAATCCCACCGCTTTCTCCCGTTCTTTTCCCTTTGGCAGCATCACCCTTTAAAGCAGCTCTCGGGCAGAAGTCCTCCAATAGTCCCTGGGGCAGTTTTTCCTTTAGGCCACCCTAGCGCTCTCCCGAGTCGTTCCCAGCCGTGTTTGGGACTCAACGCTGGCTGCAGACTGTTTCCAGGGATCTAAGGACACGCACCTGCCCGAGAGCCGGTCGTGCCTCCATGCCCACCAACGGCCCCGGCACATCGGCCTTACCCCACCACCCAGGCCTTCAAAGGGCACCGCTATTCCCTCCACGCTCACGATGCATGGGGAAGGCAGACCGGGGCTCCCCCGCCTTGTCGCTAACTATTCCCCCAGCGGTACATGATGATAGGTGTCAAGTTTTAAACCTCCTTCCTTTCCTCTTTATTGATTCATTTTTGCATACTGCACATTCACAGCTACTGCTGACTCCACACACTTCTGCTCCCTTTTCGCAGCATGCTCTGATAGAAGTTGCTAGACAGGTTAGAGAAGGCGGATTATATATTGCTGACTGTGTATATAAATCCTCATTCATATCTTAGTGCAGAAAGAACAGGATGGTCTAACGAAAATGACTCAAATAATTCCTTATGGATCAGTCTCCACTCTGTTATTGAAAGCAGAAGGCTCCCAGATCATAAGAGGAAGCCAAGAACATCAACAGCCATCTCAGAATATACCCACCAGCTAGGCGTGAGTAGGTCACAGCACTGAAATAAGCAGCTTGTCCATGGCAGACCCCATGCCCCCCATGTACCCGCACCCCACGCAGACACATCGTGTCTGTCGGGATATGCAATATGTGCGTGCGACATGCACAACGCACGCACCAGCGAGTTACTGATCACGAAGGACTGTCCTACCTGGAAGGTTTAGATGTGAGCCCTTTTCGAGCTGATTGCAAACAGCACTGTCTTCTGAAGGGTCTCCATGTTTTTTTTATTATTTCCAGAGTTTGGCCTTTAGGCCCAAGAGACTCAAATGCATAAAAGAGGCAACAGGTTGGGTTTATGTTTTATTGCTTGGGTAAGGGCTGAAAATAGGTGGTGATTCTGTAAGAATCTGTTGCGCTATTTATTTCTCTTGTGTTGTCTAGGAGCTTTCAAGACCAGGGGCTTTTGCAATTTTTTGTCTCAGGAATAAGCGACTCTGGGACCACCTTTCCTGACCAGACTGTAAGGAGTCAGGGACCAGCCTTGCAGGTGGAGTTTCCTCCACAGCCTTGGGGGAACTCTGAGCTCTAAAAGTCACAGCCAGGAATATTAATCCTAAGAATACTAATTCTTAGATGGCTGCACACAAATCACCGATCACGGCAGTGATCTCCATCACCAAATACCCCCTTCTCTGTGCTATTTTATACCTAAAAACTACGTCAGGACACCAACCTTGGGGCCTCACACAAGGAAGCTTTTGAGATATAAAAAGGCTTTTGCCAAGGGCGGCATGTCCCGGGTCGCTTTGGGGGAGACGGAGAAGCGCCAATTAACAAACCCCATGGCCAGCCTCACAGCTTTGTCCTATGCTTCCCCTTCTCCTTGCTCACTTCTCCTTCCAGTGTCTCTTTCTCAATATAGTAAAAAGTCAATTTGTCAAAGACAGGGTTTCCAGCTGCAGGAGGGTTCCTAGTCACCGTGCCACGTCTAGCGGGAAGGACAGAGGACAGGGATTCCCCCTCCAGCAGGACCGATCGCCGTCTGGCATCTCTATTAGATAGGTGGAAAAATGAGGGCTCTCTCATTAACACCCACCCTGTGGGGTACAATAGCTTCACCTGTTTCCAGGGGTTAGACAGATTTAGAAGGTGAATACTGCTACGGTTAGGAAAACTCATCAGGTAGCAGAACGATGTCCTTGATAGACCACCATGTACACGTGCAAGCCTGCACAGTTTAGCTGCCGGTGAGGTCTCCAGTGGGTGCTTCAGGCACACAAAGCAGTTCCTGCGTTTTACCACTAGACTCAGCACTTGGGTATTAAGAACAGCTAGATTTTCATCTTATCTGCCTTTACAGAAGTTTTACGCCACGGTAACACAGAAATTTTCAAAACAAAAGAGTCCTTTTAATACTATCAAGATGTGCTTCAGCAAATGCACTGAGAAGCCGGCGATTTTGGATGTAGAGAAACCAACACAATGAAAAGAGCAGCCTTGGAGCAAATGCAGAGCTGCTTCATGAAACATCAAGGCCCACTGAGCTCCTCTGTTCTTACATATGAACAGTTAAGCATCATTCTCACTTAAGTATCTTTTAGATCAACACTTCCAAGTTAATTTGTTAAGACACCCAGAAGTCTGCTGCTGATAACCCTCCTAGCGAGGGGTGCCCAAGCAAAGCCTGTCTTGACGATGCCGGGGTTGGGGCAGTTTTCCAACGAGGGTCCCCAGCTCACTGCCACTGGGCCACCACGGCTCTGAACCCTTTGGAGGAAGCAGAGGACATGCAAGCCTGCGGTGTGATGAGCTGGCCGTTCTTGTCACGCACAGAAAGGGAAAGGCGCGTTCCCAGGGCCCTAGAGCCCCGTCCTCCCATTGGCCCCCAAAGGATCCTCGCAGCTTTGGATGGGCATCAGACATGGAGAGCCTCCCGGGAAGCAAATCCCCACCACAAACCACCGAGGAGAAGGCACTGGAGCAGATCCCCAGCTGGTGTCATTCAGGGCATTTCACTGAAGCCAGCGATTTTATACCTTCTGCTCCGTAATATGTCCTTATTCATTTTTATTATAGCTGTGCTTAATATGCATGATCCTAACAGTTTGGAGGGCAGATTATTTCAGCAGTTGCTGGTATCTAAATCCCATTAGGTTGCCACACACCTGACAATGCTGCCTGCCTACAAACTTCTCTCATGCTTGGGCTCTCCAGGGCATCCCCTCTCCCCTGGAAGCCAGAGGGAAACTTGACAGACAATTGCACAATATGCATGCACACCAAGGAGAGACCAGACTTTTAAAATTGTCCGGGTACGCAGAAGTCATTAATCTTCCTAGGTAATGCTGAAAAAATGCAGTGGAGATGATGATGTAACCCACCAAGAGGGAGAAAGGAGTTACAGTGAATGGATGGCTTGAGTAAAACTTTTCCTGTTCTTCTGTTTATCTCATTCTTGATTTAATTGTTGTTCCCAAATATTTTTTAAAACACTGTAAGAGCAAACCCTTGTCTGTAAATAGCCTTTTCAATGCTGAGAAGGCAAGTCATGCTAGAAGGCAGAGGGTATCTTCTTCTTTCTTTTTTTCATTTAATTAATTCCACAAGGAAACAAGAAAAGAAGGAAACCTTGTGACTATCTCTGTCAGACAGCAGGTGTACGGTGTGAAATAACAAACAGTGCAAGAACGCTATTAGAAGAGTGCAAAATTTCTTCTGGTTGAAGAATGACTGGATTTTTCCGTGACGGCTGGCACGTCCTCAGCACAGGAGGACACATACTCATTTTAGTGTGTTAGCACCGCGCACATCAGAGGAGAAGACAGGGGCTGCTCCTGTCTGAACTTGCAAACTCACTGCCGGCAGCTGCAGCGAACCTGCTCTTGCAAGTCTATTGCACTTCTGGTGCTTGCACGCTGCAAGTTACACTGAGAAATATTTATCATAAAGTGAATGTGCTCTGTAATTAAAACTTTCTGCTATTAGGGAGTTTATGATCTAATGATGTTTTAGGAAGCAGAGTTTATGGTCACTGAATCAGTACTTGATTTTGAGAGCGCAATTAACAAATCCCAGAAACAGTGCATCAAAGTGCATCGTTAAAGCCAGCATTGCCCTCCTCTAATGAAATGCTAGCTTTAGTAGTATAATTATTAAGATCACCATTTCACTATTATAGCAATAACTGTAGATAATTGCACAATATTATCTTTCACAGAATCATCTTCTCTGCATAAATTAAAAGGTTCAAAATATAATTCTCAGGGCAAAACCCTCCCAGGAAATCCGTGGGGAAGATCAGAAATAAACAGCAGAAATGATGACTTGTCTTGATTGCAGCGTAGACATGTGGCTTCATCACGTGTCTCTTTCATAAGGTGATATCTTTGCCTAATTGGCCTGCAGGGACAGAGCGGCACTAAGGAAGAACAAGTGCTTTGGCTATGTGACCAGAGGTATAGAGTCCATCAGAGTTAAATTGTGGTTACAAACAAAAGTAATGGTTACATGACATCTTTGGATCTATTTCTAATTAACTACCAATAAAGCTGTATAGTAATTAACAGTTGCCCTCAGTCCCTACCACCCTGCCAGTGATATATCGCTGTTGTTATTATTTCTGTTGTTGCTGTTGTTATTCCCTCTTCTTCCTGGGACTTCAAGAACACCAGCTGCTGGTGCATAAACAGAGGCGTTACTGAGTTGAGGACGTTACAGCTCTCTTCCATATCTGCATGGCAACTGCACAGCAAAAAAAATAAAAGGCATTATGTCACTAAGGTATGTCACCCTCAGCTTTGCAGAAAAGGCCCTGGGGTCCTGGTGGACACTAAGTTGGCCGTGAGCCACCAACGTGCCCTTGTGGCCAAGAAGGCCGATAGCATCCTGGGCTGCATCAAGAAGAGCATTGCTAGCAGGTCGAGGGAGGTGATCCTTCCCCTCTGTTCAGCCCTGGTGAGGCCACACCTGGGGTGCTGGGTCCAGCGCTGGGCTCCCAGGACAATAACGACGTGGAGCTGCTGGAGTGAGTCCCGCAAAGCATTACGGAGAGGACTAAGCAACTGGAGCATCTGACATATGAGCAAGAGTCATGGCCCAGTGATCAGAGGACTCACGCAACAAAAGGGAGGACTTTGGGTCTCAGTCTCTGCTGCAAGGTGCTTTTAAAAATTAATCAGTTAGTGACTAAATGTGTTATACACCGGTTTAGAAGCAGAAATCAGAGATCTGATTTCCCTTCTTCCATTTGAATGCCTTAATCACTGGCAGGGAAAATCTTATTCTCCTCTTTGTCCACTGATTTTGAAAAGAACATTTTTGATGGCACCATTTCAACAAAAAGGGCTGAAATTGTCCCCATCCCCAAATGTCTATAACTAGGTGGTGGTATGACATCTCACTGGAGTCTTCGTGTTCTGCATCAACAGCAGCAAACAGAAAAGGGAGCTGAGCCCAGAGTACTTCCCTTCTCGGTGGGAAAACTGGGTGCTTCCCCTGGGTGCTGTGCTCTGCACTTGGACCTGTTCATACATGCAACCAGAGCTAGAGGAAAATTTTAAGGATCCCAAGCTGGTTTGGGCACAAGTACCAAGCTACTTGACTCTGACAAGATGTCAACTTCTTGGCACATGCCTGAAAAACATTTACCAGCTTTGTAAACTTTTCTGGTAAAAGCTGAGGTGCCTACAGACTTTAGGGATGGGATTTACCAGTCTAAAAATAGGTGACTACAGCATCCCAGCTGATCTCATCCTAAAGAAGACCTCAAACCACGACAGCTAAAATGTACTTTAAAAGTACCAGTTTCTTCTCCACTGATCAGAAAACAAGCCTAGATGCCTACCACGTTTGTAGATATCTAAACCTGCATGAGATGTTCCCACCATAGATGCCTAAAGGATTGAACAGGTACCTTGAGGACTGTGTTGTAATGTGGTCAAATATTGTTTATGACCAAATTTGGATCAGGTACACTTTTATTGTGGGTTTGAGCACAAACCCCAACATACTTCAGACAAAGACTTCATATCATAAAAGTGCAAATTTGTAGCTGTTTGTTGCAGTGATTCAGCTTTTCTGATCTGGCTTCCTTAGAAGTTTCAGGAATAAAGTGGAGGAATATTTGTTCTATTTGTGTCTGATTGAAAGACAATAAGGATAGGTTATCTGTCATTAATATTGATTGCATCAAAATCTAATCCTTAACAAATTATTTCTATCAAATATTTTTTACTGTCTGTTCAAAGACAACGTCTTCTGTCTCCTCCGCCACACGGAGCAAAGCAGATGATTGCACAAAAGAGTGGGTATAAAGGAACTTAGGTGCCATTTGCTGAGGAGAATGCAAGTGCTTCCCAACTGCAATCCATGGGCTAGTCTGCATTAGGTGCCACTTTTGAAAATTACATTTCCAAGCAGCCACTGTTATAGTGAGGAAGATGTACTTCAACTTGAGAAAAGTATTGGGAAGATTTATTATGACTGAATTTGTATCCTCAGGTTAAACAATTGCTTCCCTTCATACAGAGTAACTTTTTCCTGCTTAAAACTTGGAAGTTTAGGCAGTCTTTTAAAACACATTAGCATTATGCAAATAATAAATAAATTCAGGTACTACTGTACGTTAGTTCCTGAAAACCAGAAATAAATAAGCCACATACAATGGTAGACGTCTAGCAACTGTGATTCACTTAGTTCCTATAAAAAGTGACTTATATTTTTTTGGTCTTCAGCCTGCAAAAGTATGAGTCTGTGCAGCAAGGAAGAGTGGGTGCCAATGTCCAAGGAGCCATAGGTGCTGCAGTCACTTAGGGCATAGGCTGTCGCTTATGCTATACTTAATGCTACAGATAGATTTAGCTGTAACCGTTTCACAAAAAGGAAAACTGAAATGCACATATATCTGCCTGGCAGCAGTTTCAGGCTGAGATTGGCGCAGAAATCCCAGTTTCCAGCCTTCTTTTTAGGCACCATATTATATGGAATTGATGTGAGAAAGACCAGCGAAATAAGCATGAAAAACAGGACATCATTCTGATGCGGAGGAAGCTGAAGGTAGTGTGCTGAAGATCCCCTCTGTGCAATATTGGTGACTGTGAATGATGGGTAAAAAAGTTAGGCCTTGAAAAGCAAGAAAAAGAAAACATCAGATGTGCCCCACTGGAAAACTAGAAAGGACACAGCTTCAAGGGATGATTATTTTTATTTAGAAAAACATTGTGCAAGGGACTCTTTCCAAGGAAAGCAATCTGGGTTGTGTCTGGGCTGAGTCAACAATGTCATCCTCTTGCAAGAAAAAGCAAATATCGTACTGGGATGTATAAAGAGGAGTGTCATGTGTAAGGCACCTGAAGCAACCCACGCGTGCAGGCTGGTGTGGCCACCGCGTTCAAGGAAGCTGCAGACCAGCTGGAGGGAGACCAGGGCAGAGCACCACCAGAGGCCTCGAAGAAATGACCTAAGAGGAAAGACTGAAGAAGTTGGGCTTGTTTAGTCTAGGGAAGAGATGGGTGAAGGAAGACGTGAGAAAACTCTTCAAATACGTACGAGGCTGCTGCAGAGAGGCAGGAAATGAACTCCTCTCGGTGCCCACTAAATACAGGAAAAGAAGTAATTAACTTAAACTGCAGCAGGGGAGATGCAGATTAGCCATTCAGGAAATCTTGGTGCTTGAAAGGTGTGTTCCCAGCTTCCCCGCCAGCGCTCGCTGGTTTGCTGCTCTCCAGCGGGATCAGGCCGGGTAGTTGCTTTCTTCTCAAAGGAAACCTCCACCTCTCATCGCTGGGCTGCGGGCTGGGTTGTCCCCGCTTTTACGTGAACCAGTCATTGGATTAAAAAGAGAAAAAGAAAACTGACATAGATGCAGGGGCAAGAGGAAAAATGAGACGTGAGACTCCTCAGCTGTGACCCTACCAGCAAATCGCCTGGACGCACTTCATCAGGACACCAAGACCCAAGGCACTGAAACGCAACGCCTGAAAGGTGGACACTCGAGTCCTGCACCGGGCCTTAGAGCACCTAATTTGTCTAAATGAAAAATATTTCACGTGATTCAAGGCTCTTCTGTTCAGCGGGTTTGAACCCCACAAGCCCACCGGTCACTTAAGCATCTAGTGTTTAAGTTAAAGAAGGTGCATAAATGCATCTCGATGTGGCAAAACACCTAAACAGATACCTAATTTCAAGAAGCAGTTTAGTTTCCATTAACGGATATGGAAATATAGCACGGTTTTGCGTGTGCTTACGTGCCATGCTGAAAGTTGGGGCGAGGTGTTTCTCAGCCTGGCGGAACTGAGAATTTTGCTGAATAGACCCATATCCTGCAAGGCACTGCTGATCGCACAGCATTTCTCTACTCCTTTCCCTAATTCATCTTCCTGCTGTGAAAAGCAGTTCTCCTGGAAAGTTGCAGCCTTGGCACATGTTGTTGTCGTGTTTTCTTAGGGGTTAGTTGAAAAAACAGCCAATATGATGCCTACGCAGGAAAAGCCGCTGCTCAGGCTGACATGGACCCTTTCGTTCATCACAAGTGAAGGGAGAAATTACTGCAGGTAGAAGAATTGTTCTATTCCGCGTTCATCTGTGTTCTTGTGTGGTTTGAAGAGATCCTTGCATACAGTTTGTAAAAAGCCTTGAGATCCTTTGAGATGAATGCAGGTTCATTTCGCTATGGAGCTAAAATTGGAGATATTGCAAATTAATTGAAATGGATCTATTATCCCCCCCTCCAAAAAAAGCAACGCAATTGCCTGTTTTCTTTCTCTTTTTTTATCCCCACCATACAGCAGGGGAGTTAGCAGAGCATACTGAGCTGAAGTTCAGCATGGAGGTGGCTAATCTCTCCTTCATGCTTCTCTACCTCTAAATAACTGTGCGAGTGAGCAGAAATTCGCTGTATTCCAGATATCCTGCGAAAGGTTGTATCCCAGGACAGTTGCCCCTTGGGGAGGAAGAATTTTGTGACCTTGCATAGCTGAGCAAGCACATCAGTCGCCAGAGCAAAGACGCTGTAAGCATTTCCAGTGCCGCAGGAAAGGAGGTCACGTTGCAGACCTGCTACCTGCCACGCGGGGCCTCGCCTCGGCTGCGTGCAGGAGCCCAAGGAGAAGGAGAGGCTGGGACAACACTAAGGAAATCAAAGCATTTATGAGAATTCGCAGAAGAGAGAGGAGAGCCATGCACAGGAAAATAACTCGCACTGTCAACAGTCCTGCTTCAAAAGGCAAACGGGAACCGGAAACATCCATCCTGCCCAGCAGTGGGAAGCTGTAAACTCCCAAAAGCTTGGAGAAGATTCGGCGTGTCAAATAAGTGAACAAGCAAGATCTGCAGCGTGCTGCAAGTTAAAGGTAAACGTGCAAGGAGACAGCAAGGAGAGTTAGGATTCTGTAAGACTAGTTTTCATTAGGGTTTTTCATTGCAATTTTGCCTAATTAGTCTCCAATAATTAATGCTGTGAGTGTAACAGAGAGGTAATCAGGCAAAATGCTGGTAAGTAAACCCCGTGGAAGCCATACATCTTTTGATAGTACTGATTATGTTCTTTTTCATTATTAAAGATCCCATTAGAAAGAATTTATGATTTTCCCCTTTGTGAGAGAAATAATAAACATTACATTGGATGCTCTTATTTTTGGTATTGAGCAACCGAGTATATGTAATTAGCCACAGTTAAAAAGAAATTTTGCCTGAATGGCTTTTGGGGATCATTATATCCAAATTACAACTGTGTAGATTTTTTCATGCAAAAATACAGTATCAATAAATAACTCAAATACAGTTTGTCTGAAAAAAAAAACCATCTAGATCCTGAGGAAAACATGCTAGAAAGGAAAATGATGGTGCGGTGGGCCTGAATACGCACTGGAGAGCGCGGTACCCACAGCACCAACGCGAGTGCTTCACTGAGCAGTCTTCCCAGGAGTTGCTTTGCTTCCTGGGAATTTACCTGTAAAGCCTTGAGCATCAACACTGCCCAGGACCATGCTGAAATCCACCTCTCATGATGGCTACATCTCCTCACTGACCGTACACCTACACCCGTTTGCATGCCTGGGTTTGCCCGCTTGACCCTCCCCTGGGCTGCCGTTATTTGTGTTTCGGTTGCGTTGAACCAGATGCTCACAGGTACACGGAGAAGCACTAGACTCTGCCCTGACAAACCTGCAGCCCAAAAAGACCCACTCAAACAGGAGAAATCAGATCTGCCAAGAAACACAAGTTCACATTTAAAATAATTTTGTTCCAGTCAAGTTCAGGCCTGTGCCATAAAACGCGGCAGGACCTGACTGCACGCAGGAGATGCGGTGTTTAATCCTGCAGGTTTGGCAGGGAGGAAGCAAGCAAAGGCTGGGTTCATTACTGGTACTCTTGAATGTGTGTGCACAGTCCTTGCACTGTACACACTATCCTTGTCCTTCACTTCCCAAGGGCGAGCACATTTTCCATATACCCCCTGCGCAGGGACCACACGAGCTGCGTAGCAGCTGCAGGTGTTTACGAGAGCTATCCAGGCTTCCCGGATAATTCCGTGCAAGCTACCTTTATGACTGGCTTGGAGAACATTCCCCTCTTTCTGCAGTGATTTTTTCCCCGTGTCTTGACCTGGGCAGAGAAAGGCGTGTGCCTCCCCTCCACGGTACAAAGACCAGGCTTGCAGTACGCACGTATCTCCCTAGCGTGATTTCCATGTTCCTCACCATAAACCCAGAAAAATTAAGCGTCACAGCACTCCTCTTATTTCCAGATCTCAAAAGGGGTCAGAAGACCACAGTATTTTGCATGAAGTGGGGAAGAGGATGCTGTGCACTAGGCAGATCATTAGGCTGACCGTCAGCGAGCAGCCCCACTTCTCTCTGTTGCTCACACAGTCTGGTCGTATACCGTAATCAGAGGTGAAGCACAATCCAGACAGCTTATGCAGAGTCTTTCGGTGTGAAGCCACCTGACCTACACGCTAAGATGCTTCACAAACATTATCCTTGGCATTAGTCAATAAGTGCGACAGCAGCAGCACTGCTTGCATGGGGAACTAAGACTCCTTAGCATCTAGCAATAAGATGTCACATAATACAGCAGCCAGGGAGGGAGGAAACGACATGAGAACTGCTAAAAAATGCTGAATGGCTGTTCTTTGCTTTTCACCGCAGAGAAACCCCTGGGGTGCTGATCGTCTCCTGTAGCACGATGTGTTAACACCTGTGTCCTGCACGCTCCCCTTTCTTACCGCAGCTTAGGAGGGACAACCTATGGTGCTGCAATTTAGGGAGAATTCCCTTTGGAGTATGAGAGTAGCTGTCAGAACAAATTCCCCTTTGGAATAGGCAGGATGCGTCCGCAGCTGGAGGAGCATTGGTCATGGAGAAGGAATGCAGACCGGAGCAGGTGAAGGCACAAGCCATGAGGGTGATCAAGGAACCGGCACGTCTTTCATGCCTGGAGACCTCAGGAGTTCAGCTCATTTATTCTAACGAAACTAAGACTGAAAGATGTGAGTTGTCCTGATCAACGTATTAGAGCTAAATACCAAGGAGGAAGAAGAACACTCTAAACAAAAAAAAAAATGTTTTACAAGAAAGAGAAATGGGTTTCAGATGGTCTTCAAAATAAAGTGCTTGGAAAATAGATACCTCACTGTTAGAGCAATAAAGTTTTGCCTTCCAATGGGAGAAGCGATAAAAAATTCGTTTTAGGGGAAGACTCAATAGCAGAATATACGATGGTATCCTAGCATCCAAGGCTGAACAAAGCAGAGCTCCTGGCCTGGAACAAGGCCTCTGGGCTACCTTCTGGTGGTACCTTCACAGATGCTAGCTGCAGCAAGCATTGTGCAGAAAGGCCGAAGGTAGATACGAGCATTTTTTTGTCCTGATGACAGGATTAGACAATTAATATACCAGAACCCAGACTGCTCCACAGTTTCTCTTCATGTTTTTATAATGGAATAGGATAAACAGTGAATAGTAACGCACTTGCTAGCACGGACTGTGCCTGCAAGAACTCAGGCTGCTTTCAAGGGCCATATCAGCCACGAAGATCAACATGAGAGAGGCTGTGCTCTTCGTTATCACTCAGGAGACCTTCTGTCTGAATTAGGGCCCTGAGAATCCAAGCGGATCACAGCCATTAGATGGAGATGACTGCCACCCTTGTCATAATAGCAACGACTTCAAAAACTGCCCCCTACCTTCACAAAGTACAAAATTACAAAACTTACCAGGGGGCTCAGGGAAAGGAAACAGGACAGGGAGATAATGAAGGAAGCAAGGATGGTCAGAGCAGAGGAAAAGCTGTATGCTAGCAGGCTTTATGACGTTATGGAAAGATGAAGAGAAACAGGAGATGCCCATCTAGCCAATGCAATAATATTGCAATCACCTGCATAGTTAAAAATGTGAACTCAGACATCCAGGAGGGTTAAAAGGATGCATGAAGTCCTAAACATAATCTGCACTTACACAGCTATGGGCTCTGAAGCTCAGTAACTTATTTTTAAACTCTGAAGTCAATGGTTTGCTTAGCGAGCATGGGAAATCACACGGCTGATTCATTTATCAGCCAGCTTGCTCCTGCCTTCTGGACAAGCTCCAGCCTGGGAGAGGACACAGACTGATCCCATGGCGAGGCATTTGTCTCACTGGACCCAGCAATCGTGAAGAAAATAGTCACATCATGGAACTTTCCATGAAAAAAAAATGGAGGAGTAGTTCAAAACTCACAACTTCTCAGTAATGGGAAAGGGGAAGGAGGAACAGCTTCATGATAAAAATGACCTCCCCGAGCAAGAAGACCTCCATTCCCAGGGTCGAGAGAGGAAGTTCCAGCACATGCAAAGCCAAAGTCTTCTCGGCATGCCTGGATACCACTAAATGACCAGTCTAATACTGCATCGCACCTTCCCTGCACAGGGGAGACCTTACAGCATCTCTGCGCCTAATCTCAGGAGGCTGTTGGGGAGTATTCCCTCGTGCCAAAGAGGATCTCCTGCTTCTGCGGCTTTCTCCCTGCCTGTACTTTGCCTGATTCAGCGCTGGTACTTGCACCTCGGTCTTTAGCACTCACTGTGAGTACCAGGCAGAGGAGAAAGGAGCCATGGCAGCAAACTCAGTGTCATCTCCACTAGACTACTTCAAAGACACAACTCTCTGTATTTCACAACAGCTATGTTTCCAATGGGTCCGGATTTGCCCAGTTACAAATAGAAAATTTTAATGGGACAAAAGTCATTTCACTTTAAAAGCTCAAGGTGCACATTCACACCTTCCACAGGTCCCATTTCAGCATCTGCACTTGAAAGTGTTTTCAATCGCAAGCCATTATAAGAAGAAGTCATTTTAAGACCATTTGCATCCTAGAAAATTTTGTTTCAGCAGACATTTAATGCAAATTTCAGTCTGTATCCACATCGAAGTCTGTCCTTGTTGAGAGTTGATAAATTCAAATGGCGCTTGCCTCGAGTGAAAAGATCTGAGTTTTATACTGTAGTATTTGCTGTGAATCTTAAAAACAATGCATGCACAACTTACATTTAACATATGAATTCATTTTCTAATTTCAAAAACACAGGCACTTTTTATGAGCACTGTGCAATCATGAATTTGGCAGACTGCTTAATTCCGTATACAGTAAGGATGTAGCAGGGAGCCTTTTCCATTTTGAATCAAATGGAATTTGTGATTTGCATGCACCTTTTGAGTCAAAATCAAACATTTGCCCTGGATTGGCCCTAGTTTAATTAAAATGATGAGAACGTGTGATATGCTTTTGGTCTAAGGCAAAAAGGATGCACAGCACTGAAATTTGGAACAAACATAAAAAAAATTGAGAAATGCATGGTTGGAAGTGATAAGAAATGCCAAGACTATGTATTACATGGGATCACGGGATGAAAATAGAAAATATCCTAAAAAAATTCTGGCTTACTGTGAAACTGTTGTCGGAAGGTTTGGATAGGATTACATGCTTTATGGATAATGTCCCTGTAACTAGCACTGTCAAGGTTTGTAATCTTTTCTCTGGTCTTTCTGTAGAGCTGGTGGGGATGCTCATCGGCGCAAGCAGATTTTCCCCTCAGTTTGGTGTATGGTAAGGGGACGGGGATTTTATCTGGAAGGACTTGGGCTGGGAGAACTGGTGAGTGTCATAGCATTTATATCGATATATATGAGTGCACACTCATGTGTACATGTGATATGCATATATCTATGTATGTGCTCATTTATTTATGCGGTAGGCAGCACATTTGTCATAAATGTCAGTTTTAGAATACGATTGCTCATTTCTAGTGAGTGTCATTAATTTAGCTAACCGAGGTACCTCTCTGCTTTCTTACTGCCATTTACGCATTTGTGCAGTGCAGTATGCAGGAATTCTGGGCATCGTCATGCCCAGACGTTGTTGGGAAACCTGGTTTTGAAACCCATTAGGCATGAACTTTCCTTTTGCCTTCCACATCACAATGTCCAAAAATGAGAACTGTGGGCATGTCCTCCTACCCCAGCCTGCAGTGGCTTGCCAGCAAGAAGATACTGACTGTGAATTGCTTGGAAGAGCTCTATTTCTACGCTTGTAGTACAGGTATAGGAATTAATGGAAGAAGGCCTTAATCCCAGTACCTGCTTGCCCCTTTCATACAATTATGTCTGCTTGGTGCAGCTTATCCACGCTCCTTTTCCAGCTTCCTCGTCATTGTCTTGAGTCATTGCTTTGCTCAGGCAGAAGGTAACAACAAGCAGGGAAGGGGGTATATTTTAAGAAAATGCTTTCCCCGAAAAAGTTTATTCAAAAGGCTATTAGAAAGAAAAGATGATCGCAATTGGTTTGGTTCTCACGGGAAGAATTTGCCAGTTGAATAGCTGAGTTGGTTATGTATCCTTTAAAAACCTCTCACTTTTAAGCTGCTTGTTTGATACCAATAAAGGAAAGAACAAAGGTGGAATCCATTTGACCTAAATTTAGCCATCCGAAAGCTGGCCTCTAGCTTAGGCTCATCCCTGAGCTGCTTCTGCACGTAACGGGGCCGCACGCAGGGCATGAGCTGGCCCAAAAGGGCTCCAGTCATTGCAATAGCTCTTCAGCTGCTTACGTGAACATGGAAGAAAGCCAAGTGAAGATACTGCAATCCTCACGTTGGTTTAAAGGGTCATTTTTATAACCACTGTTGAAATTTAGTGTTGTCTGCATACAGCGATTTCATATGACAAAATTCCCCCCCATATAAATTTTACTCTTTTGTGAAGAAACCCACGCTGGGTCCCCGTCAGCCCAGCCCACTTCCTACTGCACCATAAGAGTTGACTTTATTCTAATCTATAAATACTTTGATGTCTGTGAACTTGGCTCTTGTACAGTCCTAAGCTACCAGCAGGAGGTAATACTTTCCAGGACTGAGCTTTACCGGATTCCCCAGTATGTTTCAGTGTCCCTGATTTGCATTTATCTTAAGGGGGAACTACTCATTTTCAAGCTGAATCTTCTGCTCTTGGGCTTGCCACTGCTCCAGGAGTTAGGCAGGACCCCGTTCCTGCAAACAGGCGTGGACATGCGGTGGGCTGGTTTGAGGAGGACGGGTGGAGATGCGAAAGAAAGGGTCGAGGAACAAAACTAGATGAATTGAGAGGGTGAGAAGGAGAGAGAGCAAAAGGGTACGAGTCCTGGTCCAGGAGAGACAGGGAGAACCGGTGAGGCTTCGTCCAGCCGTCTCCCCTCCTGCCCTTTGAACAGGGTTTGAGTGCAGAGCAGGGCAGGAAGAAAACTTCCATTTTTGTCCTTCAAAACACTCAGTGTGTGCACCCATGAAAAAGCTAGCCAGTATTGTTGTTGTCCTGCCATGCACAGCTCTCAAGGCTCTTCAGGCTGTCATCAGTGCTCCCGTCCCTTAAGGAGAGGTGGATCTGGCATCTTCCGGGTGCCCAGTGCAAACGCAGACTTAATGTAGGTGCAGTTTATTGCCACAGGTCAAATGGAGACAGAGCTGCATAAACATCCCATCTTGGAGAGAGATGCTTTCTGCAGCCTCCAGGCTACTCGGCGTGCCTGAAGGGCTGAGCTCTTTGCATGGAGAAGAGACAGCCCCAGAACGTAATGTGATTTTAGAAGAGACATCTTACTCCCCCTCCCTCAGACTGCTTTGGTTTGGTGCCCAGAACATCTGGTCACCCTATAGCCTTTTTCTTTAATCCAACAGATACATTTTCTCAGCGCAGCGCCGACTGCCAGCAGATGAGCTGCAACCGCTGGCACCGGGGAGCCGGCAAAGCACCGACGCGCACCGCGCCGGGGCGGCTGCCGTGGGGCCAGGGCTGCACACCGTGCGCGGAGACGCCCGCCCGTGTCCCCAGCCGCGCCGGCAGCGCCAGGCAGAGCACCCACCGCGCTTTTCTTTCGGCAGCATCACGGACAGAAGGAGCCACGTTTCAGGCAGCCTTTGAAAGATGAGCACCGCCTTCCCCAATATGTATTTTTAAGCCGAAATTGTCATTATTAAATTTCTAACATAGAGATATTTCCATGATTTTAGCCATCTGTGGAAACAAGGAACCGTTTTCTTTTATCAGTTTCTGGCGGGGACGGAAGCCCCCCGGTGCTCAGCCCGTGTCGGCGAGGGCGCGAGGTGTCCGTAACGACTAGCCCCACGTCTCGAGCTTTGCAGAGGCAGGAGTCCTGCCCGGATAAGCCCCGCGCTGCCCCGAGGAGACACGGATGGGCGCCTCCACCCCGATACGCCGCTGGGAACGTGCCTTCTGCAAGATGACCTCCCCAAGGCACGTGCTCCCAAGGGATGAAGACTCCTGGTTGAGTCAGACTGCGGAGAGGCCCAGGGTGGGAAAGGGAGCTGGCATCGCTCCGCTGCGGCTCCGCTGCCACCCTCCGTTTCTGTCCCACCAACCCACCAGCACAACAGGCGGGGTGCGCGGGAGGTGACTGCGTTCAGCCTGCGGTGACCATGCCCTCGTGGGACGGGCGCAGTCCTGGCCACGCACGGCCAGGAGAAGCCGCGTTTCTTCGTGGCCACGTAGCGTCCAGCCCCAGCTTCCCTCCGAGGACACAACCCAGGTCCATCAGAGATGCCGCGGCCAAGAGCACCTGGAAGGAGCAAAAGCACGGGGCTGTGGGCAGCAAAGCAGCCTCCAGCGCTGCCATTGCTAGCTCCAGATCTGATGAGAAGCACAAAACCACCTAAATTTCCAGCACTTGAGAAGTTTACTCCCACTCAGGGGGTGGGCAGAGGCCCCTCCAGCAGCAGAGGCTGGTCCTCAGGGACACGGGCAGACCCGCGGAGCAGGAGCAGAGCCGACACGCTGCACGGCTGGAAAGGGGCATCCAGGTGGGAAATGCGTCGGAAACACAGCAAACAGTGCGACCAGCCACCGGGCGACCCCCTGGCTCCGCGGCTGGCACACATTTATTTGAATTCAGCAAGCGGGATTAGAGCCATCCCATGAGGAGAAGGCTGTGTCTGAAAGAAGCTGTTGCCCAGCGATGCGATAACCCCGGCAAGGAGCGCCGGGCCGGCTAGAGCGGGTGCTGGCCCCCCGATGCGCAAGCGCCCCGCGAGGGCCCCGCTGCACCGCGTCGGGCGCCCGGGCTTGCGGTCTCTCCCGCGGTGGGTGCCGGCCCCGTGTCTGCAGCCCCCAGCCGAAACGCAAGGAGCCGGAGCGCGGAGCTGCGCCGGGGAAAAGCGCAGTGGCGTGCAGCGCTGTTTGGGTTCGCGAGACGCTAATATTAGTGCGAAGCATAACATTTAAAAAAAAAAAAAAGCGCAGCGAAATAACCAAACGCTTTTTTCAGACCTTACCTCAGTCGTGACATAAGTATTTCAAGATGTTCCCCAAAGTATCACAAAATCGCAGCGTGGGCTATCAATCTGTCGATGAACAGCACAAGCCTTGGCGCTTCCCAAGTGACGCCGGCAGCCCTAACCCCACTAGAAAGCTCGGCGGGGAGGTAACGTCCCGAGCCGGGAGCGCCCGCAACGGCGCCCTGCTGTTTCACGCCCCGCGCTGATTTGGAAGCGACGTATTTTTCCAAAGCAGCAGCACCAAACTGAAAGCGTTCGGCCAAGCCTGAAGCCTCCTCGCAGCGTTTGCTTTGGAAGAACCCGCCTGCGGGTGAGCAGTGGTGGAAACCGTCGCTGGCAATCCAGCTCGCGCGGGAGCAGCTCCGCAGCGGGAAGAGCTTCCCGCGGGAAGGGCGCCCCGGCGCGTCGGACGCCTCGGCCCGTCCCGCACCGTGAAAAGCGGGAAAACACCTCTAGCACACGGTGGCACCGGTTTGTCGTTGCTTTGGGGAACCTGGCACGGCTGGGTAAAACCCCAGCGAAACGCCCCTTCCGTTTGCCTCCCGGCACAAAGGATGCCCTCATGCCGAAACTGTGGCTGACGCCCCGGGTTCTTAGCATCGCCTTTATTTCCTTAAGGCCTTTTGACTGAGCGACCGCAGAGCGTGAAAGGAGACGTTGAGGACGGTCGGAGCCGAGAGCGTAGCCGGCCCCGCGCAGGCGCCGCAGCCGGCGGAGGCGAGCGCGGGCCCGCGGAGACGGGAGTGAAACGTAGGACAGATGGTTTTTTAAAAAAAAAAAAAAAAAAAAGGCAATTATCAAAGGGGAAGATTTTGGAACGTATCCTTTGAAATAAAAATTTGTTTAGCATTTTTAGCAGCTGAAATAATTTTCAGAGCATCTGATGAGAGGTTTAAGTGCTTCATTTCCTCCTCTCACTAGCCAAGCCATCCGTTTGAAGATTGTCTGTGGCACATCTCGTTCCCCGTTTTATTGCTATTGGTATTTTTCATTGGATAATGGCAGAATTCGAGATCAATGGCATCGAGGTATGAACCGCAATATTCCCGGCCGTTTGAATGTGCCTTGGCCTTTGAAATGCTTTGTGGCTTTGCAGAAGAGGGAAGAAATGTATTCCGCGATTCTTTAAATATAACTACATGAAAGTACGTCTTGCTACATCCTTCCTTTCTTCCTTCCTTTCCCCTGTTCTTCTGTTCTTCCTCGGAAAAAAAGGTGAGGGGGGAGGAGGATTAGCCAACTGCTTTGTCCATTATCTGCAGTAAGTGTCACTTCACGGAAAAAGTTAATCACGTACCTGCAGGGACATTTATATCCCCCAGTATCGGTGCCATAACTTCTCTTTGAGCTCCAGCATGTGCTCCTATGGATGAGCAGATATACATACATGAGTAGGTGTACAGCTATATACACAAATGTATAGCTATATACATAGATACGTATATATATATACACACACATAGATAAATAGATACATACATAGGGGTATAGGTATATACATAGATATGTGCCTCTGTACATAGATGTATAGATATACACATAGCTATATAGGTATATACATAGATATACAGCTATATGCATAGACATACGTAGATATACGTTTGTAAATATACACGCAGATTTAAAGACTGGAGAAGAAAAACTGCCACTTCATTACGGAAGCAGCAAGGACACATCACAGCTAAAACTGTGCAATTTCTTTCGCATCCCAGGGTGCTCGTTTCCAGTGTCCAAATCTCTAGCCCGTTTCCTCGCAGAGCCCTGCTTGAGCCACAGACACACACAGACTGCTGCCTTCACACCCCTGGCGCTCAACCAGCTGAACGCGAATTCGCAGGAGATCCACCAGAGCTGCTTGCAGCCGCCGTTCGAGACGAGCAGGGGCTGCAGGTCGGTGCAATAAGCACTGGGGCGTTCAGAAGCTGGTTCTTGAGAAGAGTGAGAATTTTATATTGAGTGCTTGCTAGATTTTAAGGACTAAGATAAAAAGAAATTAGGCAAATTTCTGTATGTTGTATTAGCCCAATGCTGATTTTCAGCTTCTTCTGGAACTCAGGCCTAACTGTCCTGGCGTTTGAAAACCACTTACAGATATTCCAGCAGCAAAAGAAATTTGAGTTGTGAAGAGTGAATTAAAGGTGAGTATATCCTGAAATCGTCTGCTCTGCTCGGGCTCATCGAAGTCGCTCTTGAGTCATTAAGTGGCTCCCAGCCTATCCGTATGACCCAACTGCAGACAAGGGCCAGTTTATCTATTACTATTTCAGGATTCAGAGCATAAGTAATATTCAAAAATATTCAAAAAAAAGTGCAGAAACTGTAGACACTTCTTCCTAGATTCAGAGTCAGTCTCTAGCTACACAATAGCACCAGCATGCAAGACGCAGCCTCAGCTGACGCGGATTTTCTCCCGGCAGACGGAGGTCATTTTCCGCGTGAAGGCGCCCCAAGTCCGCCTTGCAGAAACAACGCAACGGCCCCAGGCGCCGAGTTTAGCGCTCCGTGCCTGGGACGGGCCCTCCGGCTTGGGGCCCAGCTCTGGCACGAACCGTCCGAGCAGAAAGGAGGAACACCAGCGCCGTTGGGCGGCTGCGTCGGTGCGCGGAGAACCCACCAGAAACTCGGGATGTGAGCACTGGTGACGCTGCCTTTCAACGCGATGAGTCTCGGAAAAGAGGATAACAAGGCCCTGAATGAGATTAAAGTTCACTTCTTCGGATGCAAATTCGAAGGAGAGAAACGTTCTAATCTCCCACCCACGGGAAGATTCAAGGCCCTCAAATCTCTTAAGCCCCGTTAGTTAGGGCTCCTTCTGACGCCCTCCAGCTTCGCGGCTCCTTCCCGCGGCGGAGACGGGACGAAGGAGAGCGGCTGCCAGACCGGAGACAGCAGGGAGATGCAGCCGGCCGGGCAGAGTCACGGGGAGGACCTGGGACCTTCTGGCCCTCCACCGGCTCCCGTCCGTCTCCTCAACACGCACCGCCACCGCGAAGGATTAACACGACGCCTTCCTGGGGATCTCTCGCTATGTGCAATTTTGGCAATATTGAGCCAAAGGGCTGTTTTACCGCGGCTCCAGCCCACCCCTGAAGTCTACAGCAGCCACCTCGGGGGCTCACCTCCCTCGCCGCTCCCAGGTGCTGCTGCTTCCTTGTCCTAGGAGCCGCAGAAATCCCAACCCTCGTCAAGGAGCTTGCAACCTGAACAGAGGAGGGAGAAGGGGGATGGACAAAGGTAAGGAAAATGGATTGAACGACAGTCCAGGGGGAATTTATTGGGCGGGTGCTGTTATTTGCGAACGCTTCTCTTTTCATGGGAAAAAAAAGTGTAAGTAACCCTAGAACTAAGGAGGACTAACAAGAGGCTAAGCAGGTGAAGTCTGAATATTCAGCATGCTTCTATCCAGACGGGAGGTCGCCCTTCTGCCCGCTGCAGCGCGCCCGGCAAGGATCCGTCCCCAGCCGTGAGAAAAGCCGCTGCCCCAGCGCCCTGCACCCGCGTTGCCCCCTCGCTTCGCCCCGGCCGGAGGCCACGGAGATAAGCGAGGACGCGGGGAGCCTGCGGGACGCGAGCTCCTCCGGCGGCTCCGGGGACACGTGGGAACGAAGGGGAAGCAGCGTTCCCGGGGGAAACCGCGGGAGCCCGGCGCCGGAGAGGGCTTGGAAAGCACCGAAACGCAGCCATGGGGAGTTTGCCGCTGCAAGGGCTTTTAGTCCTCCTGCTTCTTAGGGAAAGCGTTAGCTTTACGGGCGGCCACTGCCGGGGGGCTTTGCAATTCTGTACCGGCAGGCAGACCAAAGAAAGGTGCTGCTGCAAAAGGGAAAAAAAAACCCTTTTTTCCTGATTTCAGTCACCCTGGGATTTCCCAACTCGCCATCAGCAGACACGGCCGTCGTCCGCACCGCCGGCCGCCGCTGCCCCCGCCGAACGGCAGGCAGCTGCCGCGAGGCCTCCGGGAAGAAGCAGCGCCACGGGCACGGCCGGCTCCGCGGCGGCATCGCCGTGGTGCAGCAGGGAAGACGCTGCCGCCTGCGCCCGGCTTGCCTGCGCCCCGAATCGGCCGCCTCAGTGCCCGGCACCCGGGCGTCTTTCCTGGGGAAAAGCTTAGCGCAATCTCAGCGCGGCGCTTCAGCCCTGAGCCTTCTCTTTCTTATTTTGTTGTGACTCTGATGTAGGCAAATCTGTGGTTTCCTAGGACGGAGATAAACGAAAATAAGCATGATTTAATCGAGGAGGCTCAGTCATGAGCGATGAGCGCGAAGGGGGGTGGTGTTTGGAAGTACACTAAATCTTTATGGATTTTGCTGCGGAACAACAGGGGGACCAAAACATGCCGCGATGTGAATCACTCCAGAGGCATGAGGTTCTCATTTAAAGTTTTCGTGCCTGTCGTCTTTCCTTTTTAATTTTTTATTTTTTTTTTTTTACTGCAATAAAGGCTGGAGTGACTGTCTTCATCTATTTCAATCATGGATTTTCTGATTAGGCCCCCAAGGAAAATGAAAAATGCATTGGGTATCTAAGTGTGGCTCTTGTTCCCCTCTCCAGAGCCCTGCAGACCTCTGTGCTCAGCAGACACTTGCCAAGAAACCAAAGTAGTTCAGAAAAATACTTCTGCCGTCTGCATACAAGAGCACCAACCCGTTACAAGCCTTTCCCGGGGAGCTTCGAGGTTCAGCGTCCAGGTCCTTTTAAGCTGACCTTCCTGGGAAATTGAAGTACCAAAGCGCATTTCACGGGGAACATCACTCAAAAGAAACCCCGCTCCGATTTCAGCGGCCAGCCCCGGGGGATGCCGAGGGGCGCGATCCCCTGCACGCTCGGGGTCTGCGCTCGTTTGCAACACCGGCGCTTACTGCTGACTTCTTTGCGACTTTCTGTGCAATTCTTTCTTGTTTGCTGCTATCAGAGGGATTTCTGTTTCTTGCCAAGGGCAAAGCCAGGCATTTGAGACACCCTCGCCCCGCGCTCCTGCCAGGATTGCAGCGGGACTGCTCCGGGCACCGTCCCGCAGGAAACACTTCCAGGCTTGCACCCAACCCAGCAATAGGATACTAGTACATCTATTTTTTTTTTAAAGTGCACTTTTAATAGTGGAAAATTAGCACAGATGTGCTGCAGTGTGGTATTGGGGACAGAGACCCATCTCCACCCCTCCGACTCGAGCGCTGACATATATTAACAAAAGAGCCACGTTTTGCAACGGCTTACTGGCTTCAGGTGTTTCACTTGTCCCCAGCACTCAGGGAGAGCTTTGAACGAAAAATGGAAATGTGCAGGCGATTAAGCAGGAAAGCAGCACAGTTGCACGCTAGTGTACTGGTAGGAGAGGGGGGAACCCTGCAGCGTTTCATGCGCTAGCGCATTGCGCAGGACAGCATCCTTTCCCCCCTTGCAGTTTGAAGGATTTCATCCATGTGCCGTTCAGATGAAGGGCCAGGATTCACCGTGCTCCGCTGGGCAAATAATGTGTGCTTTACAGTATTGATGCATATATCCACAGGCTGGGCCAGTAACTCCTGCAGAGCCATTCTGGCCCTGCCGGTCACTAATGCACACCTCGAAAAATGCGGTGGGAAACTCAGAGCAGCTCCGATCGCAGAGCTGTCTGGACTGTTTTCGAATCACTCCAGAGCAGTGACAGAGCTGAGATTTGTTGTGTGGACAGGGAAAGGCAGCGGAAGGAGGAGAACGACTCCTCCTCACCTTGAAGCTCTCCAGGGTTTCTATTGCTTCCCACTCTGCGGTGCCCTGGCCACCCCGCAGCGAGGGACCTTTGCAGACGTGCTTTCGGCTCAGAGCCCACTAGCACAGGGACTTTGCCTTGCCTGGAGTCTACTTGTGCCCGCGCATTCTCCAGGCAAACCTCACCTCTATGTGGGATGGTGGAAATCTGAACCCTGTGAATCAAGCCTTGGTGTCCCATGCACCTCCAAAATTCGAGCGTGGTTGTATTTATGACAATGCTCATGCAGGGGGTAAGATTAAATGACAAGGCGCGTTGTCAGGGTGAGCTTCCGCACGGCAGACAAAGGTTTTGCGGATAGCTCGTGTTTCTCTTGGACACATAAGACCACCAGTGGGTGGACACATAGGACATGTTTGCAGCAACACCCTACAAGAATTATTGAAGGTGGACCTTTCACTTCTTTAGAAAGAGATTTTTTTCCCATTGGAATAAGCCGGACCCACGGAGGCTCTCTGGCACTACGGTTAGTGGACAACCGTGGGCAGAATTATGCAGCAAAGATCACCTAAGTCAGTCAACATTTCTGACTGTCAGGTGTGCTCTTCTGTTCTTACAAGCGCAGCAGAGGTAGTTACAGTGGCCCTGGTGAGTGTCTGACTATGGGTTCTACCTGGGAAAAGGTCAACCACATCCACATAGCCATTTCCAGAAAATGGACAAGCAAAATATAAGTTGTTTGTGCCCATGTAAAAGGAACTGTAATATTGAAAACTGAGGCTCCCAGTGAGGAAGTCAAAAGCCATTGTCTGATGTAGGGCCTCTTATTTGCAGATCGTACATTTTTTATGCTAAAAAATAAAATAGTTTATGAAGAAAACTCACTGAGTTGAGCCAATATCAGTGATTCAGGATAAGTGAATCCAAGGAGATGAAGCATGTTTAATGTAATTACACATCCACTTCTTGTGATGTACGACCACGTGAAGCATTACTAATCCCCAAACAGATACCTGCAGGGAGGACTATCAAGAACAGCTGTTTGGACAACAAGAAATGAACCACACGAACTCGCAGTTCTGCCGGCTTTCAGCAGAGCGGCTCTGAGAGTCAGATTTCGTCCAGTAAGTGCAAGATTTACAAGGAATTAAACAGTGTTCCATAAGAAAGTACATTAGTTTCTTCTATAAATCACACTGCCAACTCATTTATTATTGTAATAACCTTCAGCATTCCCATTATTGGAGAGGACTTCTCCTGAAATGAAAAATGACTTTGTTAACTCAGTGCATGGACCTTGCCGTCATACTCATTTTGGCTTCCTCTTTCAAATGGCAGGAAAGAAAGACATAAACCTTGCAAACTAATACGTTGGGTGACTTTATTATGCATTTGGGAGTTAATAAATAAGAGAGATAATAATGTAAACAGTATCTTTCCTCCTGGTTTACTCAAGAAATCTCCTCCATTGCAGTTGTTGAAGATGGTTAAGCTATCAACACAGTTGTTTACATGCAGCCCATTTAATTACAAGAACCTATAAGCTATTTACCATCATATTACAGTACTTTAATAACCTATATTTTATTTATACCTAGTTGCCAAGTTTATTACACTTATTATCAAACATTTGCTTAAGTGAATAATTAGAATTGCTTTTGTGAATTTTTTCAAGTTTGCAGTGAGATAATTGAATTATAAGCAGCCGTTTCCTGCACATGCTAACAGGTGCAAGAAGGATTGGCAGAACTGTTGCAAATGTTCCTACCACTGGTTTTTCAAAGCACTGGATGAAACATCTCTGTCATTAAGGGTTGGCAGCAAATGAGCGTTTTTCTCCAAACGACACATCAGTGCACACCTCCACGCAGGGTTTGAGATGCTGGCCTGTTTCCTTGGACTTGACCCTTGGTGTCATTGCTGTCACTTTGCACGAGAGAATAGGAGCAAAATCCTCGTACATATTTACCAACAAACATATCAAGACACCTGAGGACTGAGTCCAGTGGTGTCATGGTCAGTCCACTATATACAGTTTTACCAAATTTGTTGGGGAGGGTGGGGTAACTTCAGGGCTTTGAGCGTGCTAAGACAGCCCTTTGTGACTTCTTGGTGCTGGGGAGAATCCCTGTCTCCCCAGGTGCTAATTATTTCAGTGATTCTTACAGTATGATGCTAGCGAGAGATTTCTACTTTCCAGCCCTTTTCAGGATATTTGGATATTTTGTGCTGAAGCGCCACGCTGCTCTATCCTTGGTTTCCTGAAGTTCACGGATCCAGCCTGGAAAGAACTGCCATGAGGCTCTCTGGAAACTTTTTCTTTAGCATGGCATGAAATGTTAGTTATGTTCAGCAATAGCTGCTTGAGGACCAAGCAACCGCAGCAATTGCCTGTGATTTTAAACCACGGTAGGACCAAACTGGCTTCCGTTGCAAGACAGGCAGCGCGCACATGAGAAGGGAAGATCATCAAGCCTTAAGCACAACAAATGCAATTTCTGCCAGGATAGCCAATGCGTTTGGACTTCCACAGACACCGTATTACCTAATCATTGAAGTGCATTTGTTAGGAGCAGAGGTTGAATATTGACTGCACTGGACCTTGTCACTACAAGTAAGAACATTCCAATGGATCGTTAACTGAGATCAATACAGTTTCGATGAGAAGATGTCCCTAGTCCAAGCTGACTGAGAAGGCAAGAAAATTTATGAAGAAATTAGTCTTATTTAGAAATGTTGGAATACATTCTCAAGTCTCAGACCTAAACTGGTGCCATAGTCGTGAAAGGTTTCTTGCTACCAATAGAGAGATGTCAGAGAGGCATTCAGGTTACACAGGCGTCTCAGCACCTGATAAACCACTCAGTCATAGCAAGTGATCGAGGAAAGCGATTTGTGTGTCTGTAGTTCTCTTTCAGTTGTATCTTAACAGGTAACACGGTTGTCTCCCACCACAGAGAAGTAGACAATCCAAAGATCTCTAGAACCCACTGCATTTCCTAAATATATAAAATACTTCTCAAGACATGGTTTCTAGACATGCAGCTGAGTGTAGCAGGGGCACAGGAGGTGCCCAGCTGCTTCTCCCTTTCACCAGCATGGGTCTATGCCCTGGAGCCCAGGTACACCTTTCTGCTGCTGCTGGATGCGTGCACTATACTTACCTTGTGTTCAGAGTTGGCAAAATGGAAGCGTCGCTGCTGGGTAGAAGTCTTCAGTCAAAGAAGGCTTCCCCCTTTGAACGATAGTAGAGGTATTAAAATGGTTTCGGAGGATGTGAACCAAAAAAAACCCATCTTAATGCCTCTCAGAACTACAGGCGTTCACGTGCCAGAGGCAGCACATAATTCATCCCAGGCTATACTTGCCACAGCAAGCGTGTCCACGTGGCTATGAAGAGTTTCCTTTCGCAGGATTCTTCTATGCCTGGACTTGTGCAAAATGCAGCAGTATGTTTGATTGCCAGTTTGAACAAAAACATGTACGCTGTAACCACTCTGTGTTCTTATTATAAGAATATATTCCTCCACTGCAGCAAGCTGGCCATGAACCAGCACTGCCGCATGCTGAATCTCATGGAGTGATGAAACTGTGGCTGCACACCAGAATTTTTCAGATGATGCTGAATGCTGTGCAAGATCACGCTCCTCTCTCCATTCAACAGCATCAGCCTTGGGGCTTCAGGAGATGGGCTGTCCTGCTTATTTGAGGATAGGGATCTCTTTATCATAAATTCCACCTCCGTTTGTATCTCCCCTCTCTGTTTTGCTTCAAATGTTTGGGTTACTTTGTCTGAATTGGCTGCACCTATATTTCCCTTAGTCTTACTTTCCCTCTCCCACTCTGAAAACTCCTTGAATGTTCTCCTCAATTTCAAGTTCAAAGGCTTGCTTTTAATCATTACTTCATTGTATTACATGCTCTTTCTTTTTTGATCCATATTTAGACGTCCCCCAGATGGAAAGCCCTCTTGGCAAACACTGGAGCTGAAGCTCTCCCAGGGTCTCCCAGGGCGAGCACGTCTGCCTGGACAAGCTCTCAGGTGGAGAACCATGCTCTGAAAGGTGCTGGGATCTAAGCGATGGGACACGCTCTCTCGAATGCTGTCCATGAGCATTTGAAGAGTTGCAGGACTGTAGGGAGCCTTGTTTTGCATGCCACCAGCCACCTTCCCCGTCCTGGAGGCAAGCGTCGAGGCTGTGCTTGAGACAAACCACTACGCAGCCTCTGTTCATCTTCCTCAGGAGCCTCAGCTGCTGCCGTCCAGTCCTGAGATGGCAAACCCACAGCTGCAGAAACCGAGTCCTCCCTCGGTCACCGGAGCAGGCGAGGACACTGTTCCCCACCGCTCTGAGAGGGGCGGAAAGTAGCGCTGCTGCCACCAGCATGTTCACCGGCCATACCGTACGTCATCACACGTGTGACGAAAACACAGGAAGAGCTGAGATGTGTTCTGCCTTTGACATGTACACACAAACGAAACATTTTTCCCGTTGTTATTGTCACAAACAATAACATTTTTCCTATTGTTATTGTCGATGCACAGTAAAAACAATAGATATAGCTCAGGGAACCATTAGGCTGGATAGAAACTAGAAGTGTGATTGGTTTTGAAGACAGTATGATCAGTTCAGATAAAACAAAATCTAGCCGCATTTGTATAAGCAACTCAAACATAATTATTTTTAAACTATTGGCCAATGTACATGCTGCCATGTGTGTCCTGCTTTCAGGAATTAATGTGTTTTACTCATAAGCCACCTACTGCTGTTTACTTTATTAATGACATTCTGGTCATCTCTCCTGAGGGCAATAAATGGAAGCTAAATTTGGCTCACTGTCTTCATTTCAATGATTTAGTCTATCAGGCACTCACTTTTTACAAAGCTACACCGAACGTAGACAGATATGAAGAGAATTGCTCCCTGCTAATGAGCAATCATGTGGCAAGAGCTCTGCTTTGCTGCAGAAATGAAGAGATTTTTCCACTGTTCTTTTCCCAGAGAAAGCGCTCGCGTTGTGCCTATCATCGCGTGGGTCTCAGCCACGACCGCTGGTAACCACCGCAGAGCCCCGCACACGTCGTGAAACGCTCGGAGCCACCCATCGAGATGTCCCGGGGAGGCTGGGTGTTTTTGCTATGAGCAAAAATGAACGAGTCTTCCTAAGAGAAAACATATTGACACCAACTAAAAAGGTCACAGCTATAATAGACACGATAATAGATTTCTTTTAAGCTATACATTTTCTCCGGTCCTTTAGATGTTCGATAACGGCTGGACCACCCAAGTTAATTTAACGCAAATGTAATTTAACGGATTCCTTGTGCATGTTTCTTAAACGACTCAAGCTTTCTGCGGTGCATGCATCCAAAAATGAGCGAGATTTTACGCTCGCTCAATACTTTAAAGACAGGGGTGGAAACGTGCAGTAAAGCCGTATTATTTACCCGCCGGCAGCTATGGGGACGGGACCGCACGAGCAGCTGGGTCCCTGCAACGCCCTCGCAGTGCTGCCCGGCACGGGGCACCGCAGCCCCTGGAGGGTGGCCCGGGCTGAAGACTCGGGGGTTCAGCTCCTGATTTTTAAATGCACCTCGATCGCTGCTCCTCGCTCTGGCTTGTCGAGCCTCCGGCGCTCTTAGCTAAAGAGCTGCTCTCCCCGTTGAGCACAGTCGAGTCTCCTGGTCTCAGCAGTGAGCTTCAGCCACTTCTGCAATACACGTAATAAATATTTTCTAGTATCAGCTTGCAGAAACCCAGGTTACGTTGTGAAGGAGGGCTGATGCGGATCCAGCTGTGTCCTTTTATTTTTAATCGTCTATAGCCGCCCTGTGTCCGGCGGAGGTCGAGCATCCAGAAACCACGGCCGCCAGGAGCAGCAGGCACACGACAGCCACGTTTTCACTTTACGCGATAGCAACAAACTTGACTCGCCAGACCAAGCGTTGCAGCTCAAATAACGATTGCCGTTAAAGGAAGGACAACCCTCCCTTACCATGTGTAGCGAATAAAGAAAAGCATTCATGGTTTGGAAAACTAATTGGTTTAGGAATCAAATTGGAGAAACGCAACACCTTCGTGCAGCAGTGGGAGCGCAAACGCTCCTGTGCTAACGAGCTTCCTCTAAAGAAGCCTAACGGGTGATATTTCCCTGCATGAGTTTGCAGGAGAAATCTGCTGAGGTGGGACTGTGAGGGGGACAGAGCGCTGGCGCAGGTTGCCCAGAGAGGTGGAGGAGTCTCCTTCCTGGAGATATTCAAAACCCGCCTGGACGCGATCCTGGGCAGTGTGCTCTAGAGGACCCTGCTGGAGCAGGGGGGTTGGACGAGATGATCTCCAGAGGTCCCTGCCAACCTCAGCCCTTCTGTGATTCTGCGACGGCTCATTACCTGCTCCTGCCTGGGCTTTGCACAAAGACGTCGGCTCCTCCTGAGCGACCCGGCACGACTAGCAATGGTTTGGGGAGGACGCCACGCGATCGAGGCCTGGCGCCTACTGAACAAATCTGGGAAACTCTTAGTCCCGAAGTCTCAGATCAGCCCCGCTTGTTTTTTTCTTCCCCCCTTACTTGCTTTCTAACGACTCTCATTTACACTGTTACAAACATCTCCTTCTCGCCGGTCCTCTTGGGTCGCGGAGCACACCCGCTGAGTTTGGCGCAACCCAAAACTCTTCCCCTCCCGCCACCCCCCGGGGGCTCGGGACCCCGCGGCTCAGCGCCGGGCGCGGGTGGCCTGCCGGGAGCGCCCGGCCGCAGCGGGAACCCAGCCGCGGGAAATACGGCCGTACCCGTGAGACGAGGTTTCATTCGGCGTCCCTGCCTACAGGTTGGTTGCTCGTACCTTCCCTTGCCCAAAAACGCCACGAAGCCGGGTGAGACCTTCGAGACGCGCTAACTGCGATGGTCAGTAAATGGTGTCTGTGCAGCCGTAGTCTGTTATCCGGAGCCGCGTCTCGTTCGAAGGTGCCGGCATCGGCGGCGGTGCAGCAACGTGCAGCCCGTCCCTGCGCTCGTGCCCGTGTCCACGCGGGAACCCTCCTTGCCTAGCAGATGGCCTCCTGCCGTTTCTGGCTGACCCCAGGGGAGGCTGTTTCCTGATCTGTGTTTTTTTTTTTTTTTTCTCTTTTCCTGTGGGGCTGCCGTGCCGTTTCAGCTGCTCAGCGGGGCGGCGAAGGGATCAAATGATGGTTTCTACACCCAACAGCTCTTTTCAAGTCGCTCAGGTTTTGAATTTCATTTCCGAAGGCCAACTTTCCATCAGCAGAAGGCAGCCAGGGCAGAGAGTCCTACTCTAATTTAAACATTCATTGCGCACGGAAAGCACTGATTACTTGTTTTCCTTTCCACCTTGCTTCTGCGAGTGTTTAAAGCGGCAGCGAGGGCTGACTTTCCTGGGGCTCGTCCCCCGAAACAGGCTGCGCTTGGCCGAGAGGTAGGCGAGATGTCCTGCGGTACGCCGCAGCGTGGGCACCCCAACGTTTTCCCCCAATATCGCTGTTTTCAGAAAAATACGTTGCAAGGAAAACGATATGAAAAAGGGCCACGGGAGCCTCTCAGGGACCCGACCGGGCCAGCGCAGCGCTGCCCTGCCTACGGCCCTCGCGGGCCGTCAGTAGGGAGCAGAGTGAACAGGCGAGCGGGGCAGGGGGTCGGGGCGCCGTAGCCCTCCAAAGTGCGTCGCCCACTCGCTGCATTTCCCTTCCTCCTGCTTAACACTGCTGCAATCTTCGCTGGCATCGCACGCTGGGAATCGCTCTCCTCCTACTTCACACTTTGGAGACGCCTTCTGCTCCCGCAGCAGACGCACGGGCAATCGTCCCCTCCTCAGCCGCTTGCATATGTCGCGTTAACAGCGTTTGTGTCTGTGACCAGCTTCAAGTTCTAATGCACAGGGGAAAATATACATATATATATATATATATGTACAACTCCGTGCGCTTGGCTCAGCAGCACACGGCCCCGAAATGAGCGGCAGGGGTGCAGCACAGGGCGAAGGGCCACCCGTCCGCAGCCGCCGTCAGCACCCAGCCCTTCCCGCCCGTCGCACCCAGCACCCAGCCCTCCCCGCCCAGCACAGCAGCTGGGGCCGTGGTGCTGGGGGGCGACGGGCGGTGCGCTCCCCCCTCCTCCTCCTGCCTCCCCTTCAGCCAGCAAGCGCCCCCCCTGCAAAGGCATTCGTAGTTCCTTGCTGCTCGGTTCAGTTTTGCATGGCCGATGCCACGCTGCAGAGCAGGACGCCTGGAAAAAGAGACACGAAGCAGCTCAGAGACATCCATCTTTTTGCTGCTTTTTTTAACCCCTCCGGAGCCACGTCCACGTCTGCCCCGCACAGTGAGGTGGGCAGGTCGGACGCGAGGCAGAAGCACCGCCGGTTCAGGAGATTATGGTCGACCCATGCCACAGCCTGCAGTAAGCAGGCGTGCAAAGTATCAGTGCTTTGGTGGCCGCGAGGGCCGCAGCCGGGTTCGGAGGCTGCGGGAGGAGCGAGTCTGCCCTAGCATTTCTCCACCAGCGTGGGGCTCTTCCCAGCAGGTAGGAAAAGCCTTTGTCCATGTCGCCTCCAGGAAGGTTCCTCCTCCGTAGGCAGGGCGGCAGCGTTTCCCAGAGCAGCGGCCGCAGCACCTCTAAACCCTCTGTCGCGACGAAATCCAGGGGATCCTCTCAGTTTTGGAGCTTCATTACTCCACAAGCTCCCCCCGAGGCAGACCGCCAGCTCCTACAGAAGCTCTCCAGCAAAGAAACGGGCTGCTTGGGAAACGCGCCAAGGTGTCCCTCCAGGCAGGGCGTCCTGCTGGGCGCCTGCGACGGGCCCTGACAAAGCCCCGGTGCGCAAAGCTCAGCTGCGCAACCACCTTTCCCTCAGCCGAGCTGGACGGGACACTGAAGGAGAAGACATTTCCTTCCTTACGCTGCTCCGGAAGGAAATGTATGTTTTCCCCATTAAAGGGAAGCAAAGCCCTTTTGCCATATTTTGCACTGATCAGGTCTCCCCATCACTTCCACAGAGTAAAGAAGTCAAGAAAGGAGACCTGGGTCCTTGGTTGTCCCTCGCCACGGCTGCCCAGCAGGAGCAGCCGATGCTTCGGGCTCTTCTCACTGTCGGGGAGGATGCCGAGCAATTTGGGCATGATGTGCACCTCACACTGTGCACCATGCAGGTGCCACCACCCAGATGGCCTGAAACACCAGCTTGGGTCATGGCTCAGGAACTGGATGTGGTTTTGGACATCTCCTACATATCTACCTTCCCCACAAAATTGAGGCCCAGTGCAATACTTGAAACTAAATTTTATTTCATATATACAAATAATTGCATCTAAACCAACCTATTCACATACCTTAGCATGAGATAAAAGATCTTAAAGAAGCAAGGCCTGCATCTGGGTGCTGCTTTTCTGCAGTCTCCGCTTTCCCCGCATCTGGTGCCCCTTCACATTATTTTGCGCAGGAAAGCGTCTCCTCCCTGCAGCTGACTGCGATTTCACCCTGGATCACAGTTAACAAAGCAGGGGCGTGCCACCACTGCCCTGCGCCGGCCACGAAAGCCCCATACCCAGGGCAAAGGGACAACTGCGACCGAGTCCTCGTTGTCGTCGAAAGTCATCCTGTTCCCGACCGCTCAGAAGCTCCACATTCAATTTTTCTGATGCCTTTCATGAAGAATGATGTTTCCTTCCCCACCGCAGAAGATGTTTTCCCCGGCAGGTACGCCGCCTGCACAACATGACACGGAGTCTAAAAAATCACAGAGAAACTCAATACCAGAGAAAACGACACCAAAAGAGCGATTTCTGCGTGATGGAAGGCAAAGGATGACGCGTGGCCGGAGCCCGCTGCCTCGCGCCCCGTGACGGGCAGGGACGCGGCCCTGGGTACCGGGGAGCCGTCGGCTCAGCTGGAGCCTCAGCTGGAGCTTCCCGGGCTTGGTCTTTAATAGACAGGCAAGGCGTATGGCTCGCCCCTCTTTCGTGAGCCTACACAAATGATGCATTTTAGCGAGGGTTTTCGGGGGGGCGTATTCAAGGCTGATGCCTTCCAGTGGGACCTAGTGCCTACCGATTTCGTTGGCACGTCATACTATTTTTTTTAAGAAGTGGCACAGTTGCATACTTGTTCTAAACATCCCTAAAACGCAAATTTAAAAACAAACAAAAAATAAAAGCATATTCTACCTCCGTTCATTCTGCTTTATATACTTCTTATCAGAAAGTAATATTAATTCTTACATAGAAGTGCAATTAAATAAATGCTATAATAGTTACCAATATAGTCAAATAAGCCTTCAATTGTAAGAGTTTATATAAAATGCATAATGCCACAAAGATAATTTAGGTGCAAGCTGAGATATGGCTGATGAATTAGTTCATAATATTTACCTAGATTATGTATAATAAATGTAATGTATATCATTTATATCTATATACTTCTAATTTAGTTGCAATCAGAAAATAATGCAATATGAATTCATATAAAAAAAGCAATTCTGCACAGGACAATTAAAATGGTATAGCATATTGTTTTATATGAAATATTGAGCTGTGTAATCATATTTCTTATATCCTTAAAGCAGATTCCGTAGGAAAAACATGTTTGCTGTCTTTGGAGCTTCTTTATATGAGTATAAAAGCTTTCATTTCATATCGTCATAAACAGGGGGAATTTCGCAAAAAATGCCATCAACATTTTTCTCCCTTTTCCATCAACATTAAAATGTGATAAACAGATATTTAGAAACGCGGGCCACTTCTGACTGCGTTTCTTTTGTGTTCACTAAGTTATTCAGAGAGACATTTTTGCTCATTTATTAAAAATAATTACTGAAAGCTATGGGACGTTTCTAAGACTTGCTCTTGAGGCAAAAAGAGAAGTTGTGGGCGCTGCCGGTTGGCGTGGAGCTTTGCCCGGCTGCTGGTCACCGGCGGGCCAGCTCGAGCACGGCCACCTGAGGTTGGAGCCCCTCAAGTGTTCAGCCCGGTGTGTGCGGACACAGGCCCACCAGGGCGTTTTCTGGAGTTCAGGACCACGTAGGTCAGAGGTGCTCCTAACTCCTCCTTCAGCTCTACGTAGGCTTTGGGCTTGCACGCACGAGCGTGCGTGCACGTGGGGCTTCTTGCGCGGACAGAAAACCCAGCAAAACCCACTGTGTGCATGGGTAGCCAGAGCCTGCAGGACCAAACTCCTAGACTAGCATTACTTAAAATAATGTTAAGGTTATTTGGTTCTTCACTGTGGGGATGCCACAGCTGGGATGGGCTGCACAAACATCAGCAGGTCCCAGAACGTTTCATCGGCCCTCGGTGACCTCGGTGACCGAAACAGGCCATTGTGAAGAGACGAAGCAACAGAGACCATCGCCCCAACAGCATGAGCAATGAAAACGCAGCAGCTCCGTAACGACTACCAAGACAGGGCCAGAGCCGACACGGCTGCAAACCGCAGTGGACCAAGCCAGTGCAGTGATGCGGAGCCAAGCTAAGGATTTCACCCAAAAGCTTCATTTCGACAGCCCACCTTTTCCTCCGGAGGAGCATGATGAACGTTACGCGACAAAGCTACACGGATGTTTCCGAGACGAGAGGTTTCTTCCGGTATCCTGCTGTAAAAGAGATACTAAAGAATTGAAGGAATTAGCAGGCCAAAATCAAACCCGTACAGTCCTCGCGAGACGAGGCGATAGCCACGCAGGCTATCGAGGCTGAGCTGTGCTTGGTTCGATGCCGGCCAAGATACGTCACCCGCGCCGCAGAGGGCCAACGGGCCTCGGGAATCCGGCAGTGATTAGCATCGCAAATCCGGGATGGCGGAGCGCCGTTGTCCATGCCGTGGGGACGGCCCTTTCCTCTCCAGCTGCCGGGCTGGGACACGCGGCCAGGGCAGCCCGCGGCCCCTCGTGCACCCGGCGGACGGCATGACGGGGGAATTGCATGCTGCTGCCAGGTTGCTTCTAGGTAGTGTGGTGTTTTGGGGGGAAAAGGGAGCTGAGGTGAGCGTTACCACTTGCTTTCTGTGCCAAACCACCAGATACTGCCAAAGGCAACCGAGTCCCAGAGATGTCCATCACAACTGCTGATGCGACGAGATGCAGAAGAGCTCGCCCCGCATGGCGCTGCGAAGGGACTGTGCAGCTCTCGCACAAAACACGTGAATTTGTTTTCAAACAGCTGCGCCTGGCCTTAAAATGACACCACGGTTTCCTTCCCCCCCGGAGCACGCTAGAGCAGTCTCCGCTCTCCAGGGCTGAAGCTGGCTTCGTCCACGTCTGAAAGCCAGAGCCAGGAGGACCTGGCGCTGCAGAATGACATCTCAGCGCGGCCCCAGCTGGGTCGGGGCGGTCGAGAGCTGGTTGCCGATGGCCGGGCCGAGCGGCGCCGCCGTCCCCGGGAGCGACGCTGGACGGGTCGGTGGTCCCTCGACGCTGCCCGGCGAGAAGCAGAGCCAGAACGGGAGCAGCGTCAGATATAATTCACCCTGCAAACATGCGCAGTGGCTTCATTGTGAGCTCACAGAGAACCGATTTTCCCAAGTTAGCGGCTGTTATATTAGACTTTCGATAACATGTGACCCGACAGTGGAGAACGCAGTTTAGCACCAGCTAGAGTCACGCTGAGAAATACATAATGGACTAAAACCAGGAGCGAAATCTGTTTCGGTGTTCAGCGATACACTGGGAGTCATGGTGCAGATCGCCTGCCGCCGCGAGCCAGCTACACTCCTCGGAAAAATGGGCCGCAAAACGCATATTTGGGATCTCCAAACAGATCTTGGCAGTGCTCGGAATAGCCCATAAATTAACACCACAATTATGAATTCCCCTTTTCTTTGATTTAGCACCAACCCGTTAAGGAACCGATACCCTATAGTGAAGCTCTGCAGGATATATCCCACGCACGTACCCGCATTCGGTTATTTTTTCACAGAATGACAGAAGGGTCGAGGTTGGTGGGGACCTCTGGAGATCATCTAGTCCAACCCCCCTGCTCAAGCAGGGTCCTCTAGAGCACATTGCCCAGGATCGCGTCCAGACGGGTTTTAAATATCTCCAGCAAAGGAGACTCCTCCACCTCTCTGGGCAACCTGTGCCAGTGCTCTGTCACCCTCACAGTCAAGAAGTTTCTCTTCATCTTCAGACAGAGCGTCCTGTGGTTCAGTTTCTGCCCGTTGCCTCTTGTCCTGTCGCTGGGCACCACGGAGAAGAGGCTGGCCTCATCCTCTTGACACCCTCCCTTCAGACACTTGTAGACATTGATGAGGTCCCCTCTCAGTCTTCCTTTCCTCTCTCCCGTCCCTACCTGCCAGGTTTCCCCAGCTCACCAGGCGGAGCACCTCCCCCTTCCAAACCTCCCTTGGAAATCCAGAGCACCTGGCAAACCACCAGCGCTTGAGCACGTTCTACGGGAAGGATTTCGGGGGCCTGGCTCCATTTTTAAGCATCCGCAGAAGCGAAAGCTTTGGGCGCACAGGAGGGCGAAGGGCGACGCTGCGGGAAGGGTGGCGCGGAGCGGGCATTGGGGTGAGGTGCCACGGTCCACGCGCGTCGCTCCCGCTGCCGCGCAGCCCGGGGGCTCGTGGCCGGGGCCGCGCCGGGGATGAGGGGCCAGCAGGGCACGCATGAACGGAAAAACGAACAGACTAGGCAGGTGCTGGTTGTACAAATAGCTATTTGAGCTTTCCCGTTATACATTAGCTACTCAACGAAGAGCCCCAGGCTGCTCCCTCTCTGCTGCGTCCTCCCCTCTTCTCGCGGTCTACTGGCTTTCAGGAGGTTCCTCTCGCTCCTTCTCCGGCTGGCGCTACTCCGACTTCTGCAAGGAGCAAACACAATCCTTCTCCTTCCCTGGTGGAGTAAAGACCGAGTATAACCGTGAATTATTTCCACATGCCTCACAGAAGTGGAGCAGTGCCGAGGCAGCCATAACTGTAATATATTTCATTTTAATGTTTCTGCTGTGAATAGAGCAGGATGAAAAATTTCCATTAAAACTTTCATTTTTCAACTGCAAAGCGCCCTTTGCCAAAAACACCTATTTTTGTTTTCCCTCACAGACCATTTTTTAAGTTCTTTTACCTAATAAAGTCATTCATTGTTTAAAAAAAAAATTCTAAGTTTAAGTATTAATTAACTAGAGGCAGAGGAAGTCAGATGACGGCATAGTAGCGACTACTCCAGATAGTCACGAGATCATTCAGAAAATCAACTGAGACAAATCTTAAAACGAAAACATACCAAATAATTGAAGGGAAAGTAAAAAGGTTTTCAAGCAACGAGAAGAAATTCCTTTGCCGAAGACTGGCAGCTTGGCAAGGCTGACAAGCGTTCGAGTGTTAAAGGTTCGGTGCCCGGGGCGATGTCCGGTCGCGATACTGCCTCCGGGAGCAGACTGGAGATCTGGTCCCACCTCCGAGATCCTCAGCTCGGCACCCTGAGAAAACAGCGCCCAGAAGGACGAGCAGACCTGGGAGGCATCTCGTCACAGGGCTGAGCTGATTCTGCATGCGTTTAGCTATTTCAACACCACTTTTTGCAGGCTACCAGACAGGTTTATGCTTTAGCGATCGGGCTGATGAAAGGTTTGTTGTCTTACCTGCTCCGTGCCCCCTGCCCACGTTTGCCTTGATACCCATGACACCGCACAGAGCGTTTGACTTACGGAGAGATACGCCATGAAAAATGGAAGAGCAAAAGTTTTACAAATGTGCAAATGAATAAATTAATATTTCATGAAAGTTCACTTCAGAAAAAAAATGCATTTTCCCAATGACTGGCATAGGTATAATCTCCCCGTTTCACTGCCCGCGAGCACAGAGCGGAGAGGCAGTGGTCTTGGTGAGTAAAATACATGTTACAAAGGTTAGAAAAAGTCACCGAGCAATTTTTATTGTCTGCCTCTTGTCAAGATGCTGAAAGTTGAAAATTTCCCCCAGTGTTAATAACACAGTATTAGTTACACATGACTGCCTCGCTGGAGTTAAACCAACACGACTCCTGTGCACTCAGCCCTCAATTTCTCTAGCGGCCGGCTATTTAAGAAAATCAAACCTTTCATATCTTGCAGCATAGGTCAGTACATCGCGTGAAAGGCGCTTCACTGCCAACCAAGTGCTATTGTGACCTCTGAGCTTTTGCAAAAAGCTCTGCAGGAATACTGTCACCCACGAACAGAAAACGCAGGGAAAACCACGGAACTATCTACTCTAAAGGTAACTCCTCAAGGATTCCTAGACTATCAGTAGAGAACCGATATTGCAACGCGCAGGTACTCGTCTAGCGCAAACTCCATGCAGCTCCATTGGCTCCAGTTCTTCTGTTTTGGTACTTTTGGGGTTCACAGAATGACAGAAGGGCCAAGGTTGGAAGGGACCTCTGGAGATCATCTAGTCTAACCTCCCTGCTCAAGCAGGGTCCTCTAGAGCATATTGCCCAGGATCACATCCAGACGGGTTTTAAATATCTCCAGCGAAGGAGACTCCACCACCTCTCTGGGCAACCTGTTCCAAGGCTCTGTCACCCTCACAGGAAAGAAGTTTTTCCGCAGGTTCCTGTGGTTCAGTTTCTGCCCGTTGCCTCTTGTCCTGTCACCGGGCACCACGGAGAAGAGACTGGCCCCACCCTCTCAACACCCTCCCTTCAGATACTTGTACACATTGATGAGATCCCCTCTCAGTCTTCTCTTCTCCAGGCTGAACAGGCCCAGCTCCCTCCGCCTTTCTTCATAGCAGAGATGCTCCAGTCCCCTCATCATCTTTGTAGCCCTCCGCTGGACCCTCTCCAGTAGCGCCATATCACTCTTGTCCTGGGGAGCCCAGAACTGGACACAGTACTCCAGGTGAGGCCTCCCCAGGGCTGAGGAGAGGGGCAGGATCACCTCCCTCCACCTGCTGGCAACGCTCTGCCTAATGCAGCCCAGGAGACCATTGGTCTTCTTGGCCACAAGGGCACACTGCTGCCTCATGCTTAACTTGTTGTCCACCAGGACTCCCAGGTCTTTCTCTGCAGAGCTGCTTTCCAGTAGGTCAACCCTCAAAGGCTAACAGGCACTGCGAAGGGTTTCTGAGGAAAGCGGACTCCAGCAGGCAAAGGGATTCCCACGGGAAAGGCTGGTGAGGGCCGAGGGCACATGGCACACTCCCAGGGGCAGGTTTTCCTCGCTTTGCAGGAGCAGGCAGGCAGGTTTCTTAGCAGTTCCTCCATGACGACACGCACCTGCGTGTCAATCCAGGGCTGTGAAAAAGGTTCACTTCACCTATTATCGTCACAGTGATGGAAACTGAAGAAACTCAATTCCTCTCCACTCTAGAGGTTTTCCATGTTCTGCATTTGGCTACGTTGTTTTGATACCAGCATGTCTGAATAGAAAATTAGCCCAGTAGATTTAATTACAAAAGAAACTGGAGACATTTCTAGCAGAAATTAGTTTTACCTTAAGCATTTACACGCTCTTTTGTAGATACAAAAAAAATTTTTTTTTTTTTTATAAGCACCAGTGAACTCTGTGCCTCATACTCACTGAAGACAGAAAAGATCCTAGGAAATTAGATACGTTTCCAGAAGATAAGGTATTTAATGAGGATTTGGGAAATGTCTACAAATATGTTACTGTCAGTGCCTTAATACACCGGAGGTGGCCTGGCTGCCCGGCCAGCCCCAAGCTCCCTCGCCGTTGCGGGGACAACCTCTGAGGTCGACTCCGAGCTCTCCAGAGCGCTGCTTCGCTGCCTCGGCCTTTGCCAGCGTTTGTGGGAAAAGGGCAGAAGCTTTGGGTCTCAGAAGAGGTCTGTTTTCATCTCTTTTACCATACACAACAGCTTATATGTGGTACAACTTCAAAAAAGCATTTGCTCATCATTAGCCCTGCTATTCTGCATGGAATCCCATAAATTACATAGCTGTTGCTATGAAATTAAGATGTAGATAGGGAAATCGTTTACAAATCCTTTATCTGTTGCATCTGGAAGTTCCGGAGCACTGATTAGTTAAACACAGTTATGGGATAGCCTTAAAGGCAAGAAGTGTAGAGTAGTGACTTTTGCTAAGGATTCTCCTGGAATTTTATACTTCAGAGTATAAAATTCTGCGATTCTAAATAAGGAATTTATCTTTATGAAGAAAGTTGAGCGACTTCTCCTCAACATCTTCAGAACATTTCTTCCCAAGTTAGGTAATAATCAAATACAAATTAAATACCATCACAAAACATGTCATTTCGGTAAAAACATGCATTTTTGAGGAACGTTAGCAACTTGTTCTTTAATTTGGTTTCCAAACTTCTTCATTTTTGTACTATTGCTTCTAGAGTCTCTCTGTGAGCTGTAATTTCAAAAGGGACCATCCATTCCCACATGTAGCGTGTTGGTAATGCAAATAACATGTTGGCACAAGTTAGATCAACAGGGATTGACATGTGGAAATCCAATATGACCTCAGAGAAGGGATCCAGAGCTGCAACTGAAACAAATCTGCTAATTTGTCCACACGGGAAAGCACTTAACCCAGTCCGGAGCTCCTCTGAAGCCAATGGGACTCCTCCCAGCTCCAAGTTAAGTCCATGCTTAAGTGCTTTGCTGGAACAAGGCCTAAAGCAGCAGCATCCGTCACTGCTACGTCAATTAGAGTTTTTAGGATTTTGGAGACCAACTTTGATCTTCCTGGGTGCTGATTTTACCATTCCAGGTCAACTGATCATGCCAAATAATTCATTTTTAAAGTCTCTTCTGATCTTTGCTTTTAAGCATACTAGCAAGACAGATTCATTTTTATTTCTTCAAGAGTGCTTGCAGAGTAGGGTTCAACAGTCAAATAATGGCTGCCCACCTCTTGCCCAGCTTCAAAGCATCAACCAAGGGTCACCTAACATGGGCAAAAGGCATAAAATATGACAGCGTAAAAATTAAAAGCATCAAGAAAAGCAAAATCTTTTTCTTGAGAAGAATTCCTCTGTTACAAAATTGGCTTTGTTCTGAATCAGGAAGATCCAAATACTGAAAACATTTATATAATGAAAACTCCAAATACTTTGGTTTGAAAATAGCAAAATGACCTTTTGGACGTGAAGCATTTTGACAATTATATAATATTTTTTAAAGAATAAACAGGCTAAAATCCTAAGCTCAACACTAACATTCAATTTCCATTTTTTTGTCCATCCTTTCAAAATTTTATGAAAACTGATGTTCTCATAAACCATTTCAGTTTCAACAGAAGTGCATTTTCCAATGAAAAATTGTTCAGATGATTGCTTTTCTGCCTGCTTTAACTGCTCTAACTAGTTGAAAAAAGCTTTGGGAATTTCTAGGGGATAATTGCTTTAACCATTCAGCCTCACACCTTGTTATCATGAATCCTATACCTAGAGGAAAGTCTCTCTTAACATGAGAAGTTACTGGGAACCCTCAGGTGCTTTGTGCACTTGAAAAATCAAGCTATTTGATTGAATTTCTGAATATAGCTTTTTTCATTTTGGAAGCAGAATTATATTAAATTATATCATATTATAATTTATTGTTTATGAATGATATTGGAAGTGCTGATGGAATATATAAAGTATGACAGTGGGATTCGCATCTTTATTTCATTCCAGAGTAATACAGGATTATTGTACCCTGACATATTTATAGTATTGAATGGAGGAGTCAATTATGCGCCAGGTAATTGTCTACTGGGTCTACCTATAGTACTGAAGACTTAGAAGATAAACACAGGAAATTAATCCGGAGTAGGACATTGAACCTGTACTTTGTAATTGGCAAATAGTCACCAAACCTGGTCCAGAGGCCAACTGTGATGGTCTTTCTGTTTACTTTGGTGGGTTGCTAGCACACCAGTAAGACAAAACTATTATCCTGCTTGCTGTAGAAGAGCCGTTCTTTCACGTGCTGTTTTCTGCTTTACAACAGCATTACTCTTCTTCCAGTGCGTCAAATGCCATAAAAAGTGGACGTAGCCAGGAGATTCCTCCCCAAAAATGAAAATCACTGAAAAATACTTGTTCGTTTAAATGACAGATTCATAAAATAGGTTCCAAAAAAAACACAAAATCTTAAGAAGTCTCCTATCTCTTTTTCTTTCAGGGAAAAATAGCTAACCTTTTAAAAACAGTATGTTTAAATATTTGTTTTTAGAACTCACATTTTCAGCTTTCTCAAACAGCTTTTTACAGCATTTAGAATATCTATCTGTAAACAGGTTTTTCTAAAAGAAAAAGAGTCAAAATTCACAATAATAAAGCCTTCTACAGACAAAATCGGATGAAAGGATGTATTCTTCATAACTATCTTCAGTTTTTCAGTAGATTCATAGTCAAGGGCAAAGGAAGTGGTTTGCTCCACGTGAGGAGCAGCTGAATTCAACCAAAGCCCTTGACGGCAAAATTGGGATTTTTGATGGCACTGAACAGCTTGGATCAAGTCCTTGCTTGCCGTGAGCGCAACAGAGTGAAATCAGAAGTGCTATGGACGTGCATTAATTTACCCTTAAGGTAAGGTTGTCGGGCCTTCTGAACGCGAGATGCTTCTCCAGGGCAGCGGTCTCTGTCTCGTGCACGCACTCACTGCTGCCAGTCCACCGACAGGCACTTTCCATGCAAGCTCAGATTATCAAAGCAAACTTGAAAATTAATACAATAACCTAAAAACAAAAGACAGGAGATTATGGGGCTTTGCTTTCCCTCGGTGCGTAGTTGAAACACCGTGCACCTGCTCTTCGGGTGGTGGCACGGTGCACACATCTGCTTTTGTCCATGCTGCTGGTGCAAGCTGTGGATCGCCTTTCGTTATTGCCCTGCTACTCGTCCTGTAACCGCCATGAACTCATGGCGGTCATTAGGTAAATGACCTAAGCCACAACCCTCTGCCTTGCCCCGCGTGCCTGCCCCTGCGCCTGCTCAGCCTCGCTGGGGATTAGCGCGTTAAACGGACGGCTCTTCCTTCCACGCTGGGCGAGCCTGCCCACTGCCTACTCCACGGCTGCTCCTCCCAGCCAGGCGGATTAAAGGCTGCAGCGTTTCCACGTGCAAACGCACCCTCTTGCAGCCCTTGACATGCAAGTGGAGGTGGAGAATCCTATGAAGTGCGAGATTAGGGCTTTTAAAATAATTGTGATAAATGATAGCATCTGCATGCACTAATTTCCCTCAAGATGCGTTAGATTAATTTTATGAAGTTAACGTCCAGAATAGCAAACATTCGCCGTTTGTGTGACCAACGCTTGGAAGCCGTTTGAGCTCTCACAGCTCTGCACGTGCTTTCGAGCATTGTCAGTATAGAGAAAGCACAAAGCGATTTAGGAAAAAGCAGTGAGGGAGCCCAAATCTGGTCTCCCGACAAGGTATTCAGGAGATTCACGTTATGTGGGTAAACTGATACCTGGGCACTTCGGGGTCCGTTGGAGCTCAACTGCTCCTCTAACCAAGACGCCCGTATTTGAAGGCAACGTCGACAGCCACGTACTCCTGCCCCTGTTGGCTGTTAGCACGGGCAGTGAAATGATTCTCCTCGATTTATCTATTACACAAAGACATGCAATTCTCACCCGACTCCTGTAACCTACACTCATAACAAACTTGCATTGCCCTTCCTGGAGTTTTGCCCGCATGAAGGCTGTGAATCAAGCCTGCTCTTGTGTGAGCTTCTGGCTTTTCATGATGAACGGGAAATTGGACTTCCCCTGTGCAGGTGCAGAAGGAGAGGAAAGAGTGATTTGGCAGGTGTTGGTCCTTCTTGGTGCACCTGGTCATTGAAAATTTGTTGATTATCACACATATTGGTGTACCACCATATAAAGTGGATTAATCAAGCCCACAGAGCCATGAGAGTGCCAGCGTCACCTTTCCACCACAGACAAGGTAATGCCCATACATACCCCCATGCTGCCAGCAACCTCCCACAGGCAGAGCATCACAGGAGAAACCACATCGACAGGAGACAACAGCCCTTCCAATCTGCTCAGGAAACAAAGGTCAGGGTTTGGTATTAATATTTCATTGTATTATTAGTGTGTATTAGCACACTTATTCCATGTTGCATGCCACGCTGCTCATACAGTAGGGCGGAGGACCCTTTAACGACATTTGTTGAACGCTGTGAACAATCTATGGCTGAGGACAAACAGCTCTCCAAGATAAATAGGGCTTGATCTGTGTTTTTCAATGCCATACATATTACTTAACCCCAAATAAGACACAGCTGAAGGGGGTGGTATACTATTAGTTCACTATAGTTTTCCTTTTGAATAGACTGTAGAGAACAGACGGTGATTTTTACTGTCCACAGGGATGTGTGAAGTGCTGCAATCACTTGCTCCTCCTCTATTTCAAGATCTGGGACTACAGTTTCCAATGCTACCAAGTTGACATCCGTGTTTGAACATACACCACCTTCGCAGCTGGTTCAACGAGCTCCATCACAAGTAACCGAATGCCTGTGAGATATAAGCATCTGGAAGAAAAAAAACCTTAGCTGAAACTCAGCCCAGAGGAAATGGAAGTTAGAAGAAATATGGTAACACTTAGCAGAGCAAGCCAAGACCGGGATTCTCTCCTCCGTTGAGAGGATCCATGCTCCAGCTGCCAGAGCAGTGCCAAGAACCGGGGTATTACTGGGAGCCTGCTCCGTGGGTAGGATTGGACTGTCAAGAAACAAATAAATTATCTATTTTACGTCATGTTTATTGGCCCAGTCCCTTCCAGACCTACCAACCCTGACACATGCAGTATCTACAGGATGAGCACCAGTCATTCCTCCTGCTAACCTGAACATCAGTAAGAGCTAAGCTTCTGCTGAACAACATGCACAACTGAAGCAGAGCTGGATTTTCTATCCATCTACCACAAGAACGATCAAAGCCTCTTTCGTCGTCCTGTTTCTAGACCCCCACCTGATTCTTTAAGATCCTTTGGAGTAAGGAGCTATGTTAATGCCAAGACACCCACGAGACAGACAGTAGCATTGCACAGCAGTCACGACCAGGCCTTACTAACTGTCAGGACCCTTGAAAAAGGATAATCTTCTAGCAGAAGATAAAAAAAAGGGGGGGGGGGCAGGAGGGAAGGTTATAAAGAGTGCAAAATTCACCTTTTTACAGAAGCTTATCCTTCGAAGCGTCCCCTTCACCTGCATACATCTACACCATTAAAACCTACGCTACCAGGAGACCATTTGCACAGGCTTGGTTGCTGCTTCTTTTGCAGGCTAAGTACTTCATATCCTACAGTAAGTTTCTTTTCCAATATTTTTACATAAGATTTCTAGAACTGGGAAGATAGAAAGCGTAGAGGCACGAGACAGAGGGGAAAAATAAAGGACACCTTCAGACCACAAGATAAAACACACGCAGCTGAGCGTACTACAGAAGTACCTTTATCTGAAGAGAGGTCCGTGTTTCGGTCGCGTCTGGAGCTCAAGTGCAGCAGTCAAGGCCTCCTCCTGAATAGCTGAAGCCTTTCCAGCTGGACACTTTGTCCTAAGAAAGATAACATACACGACACAAGGATCATTTCGTCTGCACTTGAATAGGCACCTCTGTGACACACCAGCTGCTAACAGGCCCAACAGGACACGCACCATATGCACACCTCCTCTCTGAGCAGGCATGGCTCATATTATGCTTTATATGTTCTCTAAAATGTATGCATATGTACATATATATGAAAATATAACTTCAGTTCATTGAGATCTGTGAAGGCTGCTATTATCTTCTGAAATCACTTGCAGCATTCAACGCCTTGCTCAGTTAACAACCCTTTTGGGTCTTACAGCTTTTTTAATTTCAAAATGCTTTTGCAGAAACCCTATTGAAGTTGCAATGTTTGCTGCAGCAGTGTTCCCTCTTTCTATATAACCTGCATCTACCCCAAACGGGAATCTGCAATTTGAATCTACAACATACAACGAACCTCACATCAGGCCTTTCTATCAAAACACGTCTGATATGAGTAACTTGGTGCTGACAGCCCTGAACCTGGGGGAAACCAGGGGCTGGAGACCATAACCACAGCGGCCAATTTTGCTTGTTTGTTCCAAGGGCAAGTGTGGAAAGAACAGGTTAAGATCACCTTCTAAAAACGTGATTTATTTTTTCCTCGAAAGAGATTATAGAAGACAACAGGCTTGCTCTGCGCTACACAACACTATGACTAGTAGAGGCAACACAAACTTATCCCTTCCACTATATAAAGAAACCATTTGAAAAAATAACTTGAGTTTAAAAAACATTTAATTTCTCCTGCCCATCCTATATATTTCACTGCAATTTTTAGGATAAAACAAACTTCTTACACGGGCAGAACTCATAACTGATGAAGTTTAACATTGCGGCCCTGAAACATCTGTATCCAAAAACTTGTAAGGCTTAACACCAAGAATCAATGTTTATAACAATTATCAACTAATGTAATTCACTGAATGCATTTGATTGTAATTTTAAAACAGTTGTGTAATTTGACCAAAGGGTTTTTTTTTTTAAATGTATGAATGACTCATATATGTGACTGCATTATTGAGATTGTCATGACTGACCGACGGAGCTGAGGTCCTGACCTTACAAATAAACGTACCTTTATGGTGCCTAGCAGCTGCACAGGCATAACTTCAGTGGAAATCTGTGCACGTAGAAGCATTCGTTAATAACAGGGTTGTATTTTATTTTTATTTTCTTGTATCGGCACTACGTAAGTACCCTCCTCTTGGCAGACTAATCCAGAATACGTACGTACTGAGCTAATTCTCATTTCTGCTAATTTTGGGGAAAAGGAAGCTGCCTTACGTTAGAGGAATTTGGACCGGGAACAGTAGAGGTAAGGTTGGGGGGAGGAAGGCTTTTTTTTTTGCCCTCTCTTCAGGAGGACACGGCGATGACCTCCCATAGCCATGCAGTCAGACGGTCACATGCAAACGGTATATGTTGGCTTGGATTCGCATCCGGAGACGACCCGACGGGCCGAACGAACAACTGGGCATTAGCAGGAAGAACGCGCTGCAGCCAGCCGCCGGGACAGCGCCCGGCGAAGGGCAGACGTCACGACTAGTAGATAGCTCCCTAACAGAAAAAGCTGCCTTCCGGCACGAAGCACAGATGCGGTATGCGCCCATCTCCGTTTGCTTCGTGGTCTGCAGCACGAGGACTGACCGGAAGGACAGTTTGCTCTTCTCCCGCTGGCTCGAGGAGGACGGGACGGGACGGGACGGGACGGGCAGAGCCAGAGCCGCGGGATGAAACAGGGGAGGCGGCGTGCGGGAGCCGGGGTGCTCGCTGCCCGTGACATCGGTCTTCAGCTTTTTTGGGGATGCTTACGAGTTTCCTAAGGAAATAGGTACCTCACCCAAGCACCTGGCATTCAGCGCGGAAAGGGACTAGGGCAGGACCCTGGTCTCCTCTTAGGCAGCTTGTCCGGGCGCCGAGTCACCTTTAAGATGCATCGCTAAGATTTGTCCCAGGCCCGAAGAGAGAGGAAAAAGCTTAAAACACAAGAGCTCGTACTACCTGCCAAGACGGGGCCCGCTGCGGGCAGCTTTGCGACGGGTAGACGCGGCCAGGGTCCTCGAGGGGGTACGCCCTCGAACGCCGCTGCCAGCGGTATCGCAACAGATAACTTTCGTGCCGGGCCAGAGCAGGGCGACGAGCTTCCCGGGCCGCGAGCATCTCTCCGCAAGGCGGCGAGGCGCGAGCCCCCCGCCGGGGCATCAGCAACCACAGCCGGGGGGCACCTGCAAAGCCCCAGCCTACAGGTAGATTCATTTTGGCAGATTGGAATTAGGAGAGACAATCAGCCGATCTGTCAGAGGACCTAATAGAGAGGCACAGTTCGGATAGCTCTGGTTTACACCCGGGACGCCCTGCGCCCCCGGCCGGCCGCGCGGGCTCGGAAGAAAGCGTTCCCTCCCCGAAACCTTGCCGCCCCTCTGCTGTCAGGGCGGCAGCCTTCGCTCCTTCTGCACCCTGCCAACACCCGAAAGGAAAACCGGCATCTCACAGGGCTAAAAGGAGGCGGACGACCGGAGGGGCCGGGCGCCCGGCGCGCGCCCTCCGCTGCCCTCCCGCTGGCGGCCAGAGCTCCCCGCACGCCCACTGTCTCCCCCTCGTTTTCAATTAGAGGCTTTTTTCGCACGTGATGCGCCAAGGGAAAAGCAACACTTAGAACTAAGGTACTCCCAGAGACAAATATGATTAATGGGATAATCTTGTAGATTACAATAGTGAGAGGCAGTTCCTGCCATTTGCCGCTCTCCAAGGACGGGCTCTACTTGCATCCAGTACAAACAGCTGCAGATTCCCCCGCGCCGCCGTTACCTTCCACAATCGCCCGTCGCCCAGACCGCGTTTTACAAGCTAAATCTTCAAATTGGGAAATTTCTTGACCGAGAGAACCCGTGCAGCTAGCTGCGCGCGTGCTCACCTCCGTATAAACCTATGCACATACACACCCACGGCGCTCACAGCCATGGCAGATAATACCCTGACGTTAATCAGGTCTTAATTAAACAGTGACTAAGTCTTATTAAATAGCCTCATTTTCACCGAGAAGAGCTGTAGCTGACGGGGAGCGGTAGCAGTGGTCCCCAGCCTTCACGTGAGTTTCCATCCAGACGGGGCTGCAAACGCGCTGGAGGAGGCACCTTCCAAGCTTCGCGGTGAGCGTCTTAAAGCGTGTCACAGCACGCTAAATACGGACAAAACCCTCTGCTACTGAATTCAGGTTATTTTTCTCTGCCCCTTTACATTCGGCAGTGCCCAAAAATTAATGGCAAAAGACAGAACACGCTATCAGAGAAAAATCATTTTGGCAAACACCTGGCAAGCCGTCAACTTCTGATTCTGGCCTAAGAATACAAGATTAATATTTCTAGTAAAGTGATCAGCAAGAAAAATCTCTGCGTAAACATTGGCGCACAGATTATCAGCACTGGGCTTCCCAGTCCACGGCAGAGCGAGGGGGCAAAGCCGTCCACTTGTTTCGGAGGTGTGTTTCCACTCATCCTATCTCTGGAAACATCAGCTGCATCTATTGGCTTTGCGGGATGGATTTTGGATTTTTTGTTTTGTTTTGTGTGTTGTGGGGTTTGGGGTGGGGGGTTGTTCCCTCCCAACCAGGGGGAAGGAAACCAAACAATGAAGTGCAAAAGTCAACTCGAGAAGAGACAAAGTGCATGGCAAATTTCATAGCCGCAAAGTTTCAGCACACACAAACACTTGGAGAACATTTTTAAGTAATATAATTAACTAAACTTGTATTTAGGTTTCACCTAAACCTTTGTGTGAGCTCTGCTGTTCCACATGAACACAACAAGAGAAAAATATATTCGCGCACAGGTCTAACGGGATGTTCAGCCGAACTCAGACTGCTGTAATCGGTGCTTTCCACAGAAGCACTGTGTAGCATATATTAATCGTTTTGAGAACAAAATGCTAATTTTGAGCATTTTCAACTCTTTTTTTTTTTTTTTTTATTTCATCAGCTCACATATAACCACTCATTGCTGTTTACCTAAATTTACACAAAACTTGCTTTTAATTACACATGCCAACAGATTCCTGGTATGAAGCAAAACAAGCCACGCATTGTCCACTGCAGTCATCCATACCTTACAGCTCCTGCCACTGCCCCGTCTGTAAGCAGCACCTGCTCTAGCTTCTTCCTCAAATTCAAAAGTGGGGGTACCTGCAAACAAAAAGGGAATAGCTTGTCTTTTTTTCCCATGCAGCTCATCTGCTTACGCTGCCAAAGATGCGAGGGTTAAAATTTCACTTGAAATTACTCACCCACACATACGTAGGGTGAAAGAGCCAGAAGAATCTGACCAACTTAATTCTCATTGATGTCGACACAGTTTTTCTTTTTCTTCTACTGGCTTAGTGTATCAAGTAACACGGGGTTGCTGAGACCTTAGCAGTATTGCTTTGACTTTCTCTCTACCCAGCGGCCCTTGAACGAAGCGGAAAATGCAGTAATCTTTCTGTGTCATTAGTTATTCGGTCTCTTTATCCATCCCCATTAGTTATTTTTTTCTTTCCCCCCATGAATTTAACTTTTTAACATTACTTACGCAAACATAACCTATGCAAAACAAAGCACATTCCCTTCATTCACTCCACAGAGCCCCTCAGAAATATTGGGTTTTGGTCTATTTGGAGCAAAATTAACAGAACTTGTCCTACCCGCTGCCTCGTTCATCCCTACGATTTTATTTATCCTGCCTGCAAGACTTCCAGCCATCAGGAAGACTAATGCACGTTTTTCCAGCAGGATGCAACAAACGCGCTCCTCGGATTTCACGAAGGCAAGCTCGTGCCTTCCCCTCGCGCTCCCGTCATCCTCCTCGAAGCCCGAGCCGGGCGCAGGCTGCGGGCGACGCTGAGCTGGCTGTGCCAGCCTAAGCTGGCCGAACGTCAGGTCCGCCTGGTCTCCTGGTGGGAGCGAGCCAGGCTCGAAGGCCGGGGCAGAGCGGCTCCCGGCCGCCCAGGCCCGCAGAGCGGCGGCAGGCGATTTTGGCTGGGCTGCTACTGGCATCTGGTGGAAGAAGCAGGGAAGAGAAACCTCTCCTCCACGGGGCTCTTCCTGCGGTCACACCAAACGACCAAAACGCATCAAGAGGTCCAAGATACGCAGCACACGCACACTTCTGACCCCGAAAAGTGCTCAAACATTTTTGTATTAATTATCTGCCCTCCCGTAGGAGCAGGCAGCACGTTTCAGGGTGACGTAGCTTATCACCACGTTAGATACCACTGACACTGAGCTAAACTCCCAAATAACGATACAGCTCCTTAGTGCAAATGGACGCGCCTCAGTCCTTGGGCAGAAGACGCGCGCCTGGCGAGCCCTAACCCGCTTTGTCCTCAACAAAGACGTTTCGCCAAAGTTAAAGGAGCCGATTCGACGTTCCTGAGGAACGTTTCTCTACTAAAGCAGGGGAAGGAAGAAGGGGCAGAACGTGATAGGGATCTCGGACAAAGCGTTATGGGGCAAGAGAGCTGGCAAAGACGCAAACGGCACGTGCAGATACCCAGGGCTACTGCAAAGCTCCCCTCAAGCCCACCACTTGCCGTTTGTTCAGAAGAATCTGTTTCTTAGAAAAGACCGCCGCTAGGAAAAGCTTGTCTTTTAATATTCAGATAAGAGGGTCAATTATGAAACTGCTATAGCCACTTAAACTTAAAAAAAATCCAATATTCATTCAGCAGAATTGCGCGTGAACAAGTGAAGACCTCAAGCCAGCTGCAGGCGTTAAGCAGTTGCGTGCAAGTAACGTTTCGCGAGCACAAATTAAAGCAGCAGCAGAGTGCTGTGGGGCGTCCTCTGCTCACCCCCTTCAGCTCTGTTTCAGGAATACCCGGTATTTGAATAAAGAGGAATCCAGAAGTCAGACTTTCCAACCGGGGCCAGCCTTCAAGGACAACAAGCAGCAGTTGCTGTGACATCAGTCCCTGCACAAAAAATAGAAATATTAAGACAGGATCAAAAAAGAATCAAGGTTCAGGAATACAGTTAATGCCAGTTGACAACAGGTGTACAGAAAACAAGTCTTTATCAAGCAAAAACTAATTCAAATATACCTTTTTGCGGTAAGTCTACATATTCAGATGAAAGGTAATTGTAGATATTTATTTCTTCTCGACCACGCGGCTTTCTAATAAAAGCTGGCATTCTGACCCCAATAAAACATGTTAAGCATATTTAAAAATAGCCCAAAAGTAGTTAAATGGAATCAGCATCTCCTGCACACACTTACGGAGAAGCTCCACGGGAACCGGGTTGCAGGACTGACACTGCTCAGTGCTTTTACTGGCGATCTAGAGCTAAGCCTAGGGTCATTGGCGATAAAAAATCCAGATAAAGTCGCACAAAAAAGTAAGGAAGGGCAAAGCACAGAATGATTTTGATTGCTTGATATTAGAAGCGTTTGGTTGGAATGGTGTGAATGCAGGCAAACGCACTCCACAACGACGACAGCAAGCCACGTTTACCGAAAGGGGGAGGCGTTCAGGGAAAACGGTCTACGAGAAGGGTCTAGGAATCACATGGCAAAGCAGGCACGTCACATAAGGAAGCAGAAAACCCTTTTTATTTCTGTTTATGTCACGCGTTTCTAGGACACTTTCACATATCCTGTAGAAAGGAACCTAGCCAGCACAGGCAACCGAGTCTACGCAAACGCAAACCAGCGATTAAAACACCGAATGTAACCGGGTTGCTGGAGCGGCCAGGACGAAGCAAGGCGGCTGGGGGGGACGGCGATGCGAGTGCAACCGAGGAACGGGCACGGAGCAACTGGGACCCAGCGCAGAGCCACAACACGGCAGGGGGGACAGCCATGGAAGACAACCACCAGGAGCAGATAAACCAGCACACGAGATCGAACCAGAAAAGGCCTCCGCCCGCGGCTTTCCTTACAGCGGTGTCAGGAAGGTGCGAAGGAGAACACGGGAAGGCACCGCTCACCTGTAAACTTCTTAGTGACAAAACTGAGAGTTTTAGAGAACCTTACCTCAGCTGGGAGTATCAGTTTATGAGATACTTAAATGGAGATTTTATTTAAACCTCTAGTTAAACAGACCGTTGCTTGTGGTTCATCACACTAATGACGTCCCAACCCCAGTTCTGAAACCTCAGCAGACCAACTCAGATCTAGCGCTTTGATCCAGCTTTCTCCAGACGTGGTTCAAAACATGCATGTGCCAAGACCCTTAAAATACCTCACCTACTACACTCACTCTGCTTGCATTTTGAAGGTTTTTGCAAGTCATAAAATTAAAATATTTTTTGTTTTGAATAAAAACCTTACAGACTTTTTCTAGCCAAACTGCACGCTGAGTCTTGATGGTGGCAGTGGAGGTAGAGGGGAGCGCAGGGGAGCAACCGTGCATCCATACCATTTACACAGCATTGCAATTGCTTATTGTACATCTCTCTCTCCTTCCACTACACCTCTTCCCCCATTCACTGCTGAGAGGGAATTTTTTTTTCCTTATCTCCTCATTCAACATGCTCATGTTATGCAATTCTTCAAGAAGAAAACTTTATTGGTGATTTAAAAATCAAGATAAGAAAACCAATCTGCAGGTAAAGGCCACAGGAAAAGAGAAACCACAGACATTTTTTGGTCCTAAACCACTTACACAACACATTGGCATCAAGCAGGGGAGTACTCTCCTTAATTCTCAAACAAGTATTTCTATTGAAGTAAAGTACAGAAGAAAATCATCTGAATTTTCACTACACTCAAAAACGAATAGCAAAAAAGAAAACACTTTATCGAGAAATATCCAAGTAGAAAAGGCCCTACACCAAAGGTTCAGCCAGAAAAAAGGAACGCATTTGGTGTGATGGAGCCAAAACTTTAAGAAGTCTAGAAGCAATAGTTAAGATGCACAGAATGCACTTGGGTTCATGCCAAACTAAGCTAGGAATTAAACTTAGTATCAGATATTCTCCTTATGTTCCTCAACACATGTGAATTATACTACACAAAATCTTGATACTTGAGGCAGTACTTCAGTATTTTATTGGCACATCTCAAAAGTACTCTTCTAAATTCAGTCATAAACTTGCTGCTAAAGCAAAAGGCTGTGCAACTTCCGCAAAACTTGAGTTTGTCACAGGTTAAGGTATTAATCCTTTGAATAGAGCAAATCTTCCCTCATTTTGAGTTTTACTTCTGATATTTCTTGCACTTTCAAAGTATTCTTAAGTCAGGTCCCCTTTCTCCAGGTGCCTTCGCAACATATTGGACAAATATAGACGACACCTAAAAAAGCACTGCCCACAGAAGCAGCTATGCTAGTTCAGTCAACATAAAATCCCCTTGCCTCAAATTTAACCAGCCAGCAGCATTTGTCTTCAAGCTAAGTCTTTATAAAATATACATAGAGAAACGTTATGGAAAAACAACCACGAGTTCTTGAGCTACAGATTCCACTACCGTACTGAGTCCGTTTCATTGGTTTCAGTTCTGCAAAGCCAACGGAAGAACACCGTGCACTCGCTTCCCCTTCTGCATCGCATCTGACAGGCTCCATTTCCTCCTCACCACATTTGCAAGAGGATGCGTCACCGTTGTAAGTGCAGGTCTCCTACTGCCTAGGAAATGCTATGAAGTAGCCCAAACTAAATGACAACATAACAGCAATAGGAAAGTGGTAGCACTTATTTCAACGTGGTATTTTGAAGGAATTGGACAGATCAAATATATACTTCCTTGTCCATGAGTGTTTTTCAGGTCATAGCTTTTAACCATTATTACCTTTATCCTTTCTTCATCAATTTAGGAACCAAATGTTATTTAGAGGTTACTTCTTTATTATCTAAAACTCGTATCAGAAATAAAAACAATGAGGACTATAACATCTAAATAACTTCTCTAGTGCTGTATTTGCTGTCTAGCAGTCTTTAGATCAAGTCCAGCAGTTTTCTGGTAACATACACTTATTAATCTCAACACAGAACTAAAATAAAGGATGCTCTTAAGACAAGCCCCCATCACAGGCTCCTAACATACAATACCTACCAGCAATTCAAATACCCCTTCTCAGTATTTTAATGCATCCACATAGGAAGGAGTGTTTTAAACTGTGATATTCTATGGAATCACACCACAAAAATTACTATATGCAGCCCCCAGCCCGATAGCCTAGCCATCGATACAAGTCAGTCTGTAGAAACTCCAGGATTAGATGATCTAAAGAGCCTTTTGGCACTTAAAATAAACTAAGCAAGACAATCCTCTCAACACCAGCTTCACCATCTCTGAAGGAAGTGAGAAAAGGTCCCAGCTAAGAAAGTATCTTTTAAGCTAACAGATCAAGCTAGGATGCTTGCTACAAAATAGATACCTACCTATGAATTTTCACTAAACTCAGTATTTCACTACAAGTTCAATAGACCAACCTTTGCTTAAAACAATATAGCAAGGGTAGGAGGGTGAAGAGGGAGAAAGGGATAAGACTGCTTGTAAAGCTATGCCAGACCTTGCTTATGCATCCAAGTCTGTACACCTGATTTTTACACACACCTCACCTCAGTAACATTTCTGAGCAGTATAGCAGCTTATTCCACCTTCTTACCTTCAAACAACATCAGTTACAGTGTGCACGGGTGTGAATACACATATGTCCATAAAAAGAGCAAACAGAGCAAAAAAAAAGATTTAAACTAAAGGCAGTGAACGTTAGTAATCTGTAACTTGGATTAGCAATAAATTTTAATTTACGGGCACAGCCTTTGAATCATTTGATTACAAGAAGCATTATGGCTTCCCTTTCGGGAATCCTGTTAAACTATGAAACGGGTAACTCAACATTAACTTCTCCATTAAGAAATGAACTCAGTAACATGAGCACTTGCATTGCATGCGTTCGGGTCGTGAAGGAGATAGATGCATGCACACCTGGGAACATTATTTAAAGGTAACATCATTTGGACAGTACCACATCATAACTTCAGTTTCGTTATTTTAGGCTTCTTGTGCATAATTTTACCCCTTTCCATTAAGGGAAACATGTAACAGTTACCTCTAAACATTTATTTAAATCTATTCACATAGTATCATTATGGAAGGTATGCATCATGCAACCAATGGAATCACAAGATCTCATAAACAATATAAATTTGACTAATCTTTTACAAAGATGAGAATCGCTGAGTTATCAAATTCCCTCTGGTATAAATATTATGAGGTAAGCAATACTTAAGATGAGGCACTTAAACAATAACCCAAACGGTAGTTAGTGTACAAAATTATAAACAGGAACAGTTATTCATATTGCCCACAATTATTTAAAAATGATTTTATATTCTATATACAGTGCCGTACATGCCTTATATCCCCCACTGAAGCAAACCATTAAGGAAGTAGGAAAGAAATCAAGTCGTCATCACATGCCCTTAGATGCAAGCATACAGGTAGATGAGTACACTGGCGTTTGTAGCGATGTAGTAAAAAGAGTGTCTAGAAAAACATTCTTTTTGTGAGGCAATCTCCAGTTTTCTGTTGGGGGGAAATAGTGATGCTAACAGAAAGTTAACTTGGTATTAACGTACAAATCTGCCAAGCCACAAAAGAAGGACCCTACTGTGTTTAAGGAAGGAATGCCAATTAGGACAGGATTTAAGCCTTAGCGGGATTTATAGTAATTACAAATGTAACAAATTTAACTTTACAAAGAAATTAATTATGTCAATTAAAATACTTAGTAAATTTTACTGGGAATTTATATAGTATTATATATGGTGCTGATCAATGCCCAATTTATTAAAATTACCTAGGGCACATTTCCAAGAAAATGTACCAAAGCAGCATAGGAATTCCAATTAAGATGTGAAACTAATATTTACAGTAAGCACTTCCTTATCAAGATGCAGAGAAAGGAAAAAACCCAATAAAAGAAATAAGGAATTAAAATTTGGGGGGGGCGGGGGGGCACAGATGTTTATTCATCCCCATAACTGCACAGCTTGCTAGAGTCTGCCTGGGAAACAAGATCAGTATTTTTTAACGACGTTAAACAAACAAAATTTTCCAAAAGACTCAAGAGTTCTCAATGCTGAAAAGCTTATACCAGCATGCTGTCTGCAACAAATCTGCAAGTTAATGGAGCAGAAACTTAAAATATGCTTCCTCATCCTATGCTTTTAAGAAGGGGGCAGGGACTTCCAGAATGGGTGAAGTTATTCCTGTCTGAGAACTTTATTTGGTGGGGGCAATGATCCTAATTTCACCCAGTCTTATAACAAAGCAGCTCTGAATTTTATTTTTAAAAGGCCCGTGAACAAGCCATCTTTTTAATTTATATTTGATATTTTAAACTCCTTAAACAAATGCAAGCTACATTATGACTTCTGTTTCTTAAGATAAGCCAGTCTAGTTTTGAAGTTTAAATGGAACAATGAAAGAGCCACAGTTGCTAGAATAACAAAATTAAACTTGGCAAAAGTAATGAATTTTATTTACAAATACATGTACCAGGATTACAACAGAAACACACTAGAGAAACTCCATCTCAACAAAAGCAATGATTTATTGGTAATGTTATTAATCGAAACAGATTGACAGTCTCTGGCTATGGTCAAGCAATTATCCAGGAGTCGTAGATAAAAGTGAAGATCTCATCTGATTGCTATAAGGCCTTCCAGTGTCTTTAGCATCCTAGTGGCTCTCTCCTTTTTTGCCAACTACCTGATAAAAGAAAAACACAAATCAGAAAATAATTATGAATGTTTAACTGAAAACGTCTTGCCAAATTTTTTTTTTTTTTTAAAGTAAGCCTTGATACAAATAAGAGCTACTGGATTCGCAACTAAATTAATGCATTTAAGCATGCATTGTAGCACCTGCAGAAGAAGGAGCTGTAAACCCCTCTAAAGAATTAAGAGGGATGTGGGAGACACAAGGAACTCCCACCTTCAGCATTAATCCAGCTAGCAAAGCATCAATCTCATTTTGAGAGGAGTTAGGAGACAGTAACAGCAACAGAACAGCCCACACTATTAAGAATATACGTAAGTTACATACCACACATCCAACCTTAATGTGCTACATAAAATACTAGAAGGGGAGGAGGACCACTGGGTGCTCAAATTTAAGTCTGTTCATTTCCCTTGGCCTCGTGCCCTTGCTACCTACCTCACTGAGAACATTTACCTTATAATGCAGTTTAAGCCTAAAAAGAAATCTAGGAGTCACTTGCTTTTCAGTAACTTCCTTGTCAAAGCAATATTCCTTACCAAGGCTCCTTCCAGCCCCCAATTCTGTGAATTCCACCTGGAATCAGAGTCAGTTTGGTACTTTGCTTTCCAGAAAGGACCACCACTGCCATCAAACTTTGGTGAGCAGGCTTGCCCGCCAACAGCAAATACAACTCTATCACTCTACCTGTGGCCATGCAGGTTTACAATTTAAAATTAATATAGTTCATACAGGAAGGGTATCCTGTCCCCTTCATTAAGATAACTGAACACAAGACATGGGGCAGAAAGTAATGCCATTTTAGTCACACTTCAGAAAAGGTTTAGGCTTAATTCTGTGCTCTTGGAGACCATAGAAAAGACCCATTTAGGTCAAATCAAACTATAAAGAAAGTTTTTAAATTTAAGCTTGAGAATTGCAAGGGAGACCTTGGGCAAGGCACTGATTCCCAATTCATTTCCATCTAAATAGAGAGTAGCACTTACCTATCTGACAAGGTGCTGTCAGAATTAGCCGGAACAGACATTTGAGGACGTACACTAACGGAACATAGAATTTCCCATTGCTACTCATAATAATGCTGAAATCTGAGGAGTAAGACGTTCCTTGTATTCTAACAAATTGATTCATATGGCAAAATGTGTTAAGGATTAATTTCCTCTGCAGGTAAGTGACAGTATACCACACAAGATTCATACAGTCAATACTGAAAGACTAGGGCACGGTGGGGGAGACACCCAAAAAACAACCCTAACTACGCAAGCCTCATGGACCCACTGGAAGTACTCTTACTGATCCTTCCCCTTTCTCTGATTCTTATCAAAATTCAAGAAGGAAAGTTTTCCATTGTTCAGCTGCTGTTGGTGATCTCAGTTCTCACCTTTGCAAAGTAATTGAGATCTATTGACGAAAAGCACTTTTAAAGACAGTTTTCACCTGTACAGAGCCCTTAACCAGGAGCATTTTCACCAAGGCATAAATTTAACCTAATGCTTAGGGTCAGGAAAATTCCAATTTGACAACATGAGGAAGGAAAAAAAAAAATCAGAAGTCCAATCACTTGCATTAAGATTCAATTAATCAAGTTAAAAATACAGTTAAACTTGACATGGAGCAATATTTATTCTTCAGGTGTTTCAAAAGCAAACTGTGTTCAGATTAAGCAAAAACAATTAACACATTAAAGATTAGATGTTAGCAAGTGTTCAACATCAATGAAAAGTATTGCTATACCAGTCTGTGGTGGAAATTGACAACTCGCCCATGTGTATTATCTGTAAAAATTAATCATGCTGATATGGATATTTTGTCACCAGAGGTCAAAGCAGCTCATTTTCTGATCACCCCACTCCACCTTCCCAAACAGAAAATGCCTACATAAACTTAAACTGAAAAAGTTATCTCTATTCTTTGCTCAGAAATAAATTCATCTTCCTTCTGTTTACAGGAGGAACCAGCATTTAGTATGCCCTAAGACACTGATAACAGCTTGCAATTCTGACAAAGTACAAGAAAGTTTTGATGCTTTTCTTAAATGCACTTCCCCAAGCATCAGTCCACAAGCCTGACAGTGACAACAAAAACAAAACAACAAAACAGAAAAAACAAAAAAAACACAAGCCACCCATTGGTTCCTCATAAACGGTAGGACTGGAAACATCATTTTACCACTGAGCATTCTAGAGCAGATTGCTCCTTAAAGTTTAGTTTCTTTTTATTTAAAGGGGCCAAACAACTAAAATTAGATGCTGCTGGAGAACCCTCAGCAGGTCCTGCACAAAGGTTCACCACCTCCTCACTGTGTCTGCAGCAAGGAGGTGCCCAGCGCTACTACTCGTGGGACAATTGAGAGTGCTTTGCTGCCCTAACATTATGGCTTGCGTGGTACTTATTGAAGGATCCTACACCAAAGACGGGTGGCTAAGCCCTAATAAGATATTAAAAACAAACAAACAAAAAAACCCAATCCTTGGTAAAGCATTCCACAAACCATTTCAAACAGCTTAACAAAATTCAATACAGACTGAAGAATGAGTTACAGAAAACAGCGTGTAAAAGTGTTTTACGGTATGCCTTTAAAGTGTCTAGTTAGGAGTATGAGAAGACAGAAAAATTTGGTAAGACTGAAAGGAAGAGGTAAGTGTTTAAAGTGAGATTTGGAAAAAGATGAATTGATGAGTCAGAAGGTAGAGAAGGCTGTTCCGGATGGCAGAAGGTGCAGAGAAGAAGGCTCTCGCATCAGTGCTGAGATTGTGGAAAGGGTGAAAGACATGCTAGATGAGCACAGGGAGCAAGAGAGGGAGTAGCACCAGACCAGATCAATCTTATTATTACTTTTTTAATTTCTTCTGCATTTTTAGTTCTTTAGGGATGGGAAGTTAAGCTGAAAAACAAACAAACAAAACGTTACAAGAAAAAGAGAAGCAGCACAGAGTGCAAATAGGCAGTTTTGAGTAAAAGAAAGCCATCATTCAAGAGGGGACAAAGACACCCCACAACCTGTCCACATTCATCTGTGCCCCCACCTCAGAACTGAGCAGCAACATCCATTGTATTTGTTAATACCAGACATAAAAATCTTACTGAACATCAATTAAGAGTTGCCATGCTCTTCTAAAACAAATAAAAGTATGTCTAGAAATTAACCACAAGATTCACAGGAATCTACCTAAGACTGAATTATCAGTCTATGGGGGGTGGGGGAGGGAGGAATCACACACACACACCTTGTGCCTTTACTCAATACTTTCAGTGGCCTGCCCAACTTAGTAATTTGATTAAGAATTGTCTTTGAGCAAAAGACAATCTCAAAGGCAGTCTACTACTTTACGGTAGTAAAGTAATTTGCGTTATAACTTGTGTCTTAAATCAGGCTCTAGGTGGCCAAGAAACAGGAGAAATGTTTCTAGTGTTAAGGATAACCCCTCCCCTCTCTTTTTTTTTTTAAAAATGAAAACCATATGCCTTCAAAACAAGTTTTTCCAAAAGCATTTCAGAAGATATTAAATATGCATGGCAATGTAAAATTCAAAAGAGTCTTCTGCTGTTTAGGACTCCTTCATTTAAATAGGACAAAGATCTTAGATCTCTCCCCACTACTCTGTACGCTTAACTCACCGCACAGCAGCCATTTCCATGTAAGATACTATTTTTGTTGTTTCCCCCTTCTCTGCTCCTGGAATGTTACGGAAATTCCCAAAACTTTCCTCCTCCCCAGATGTTAAAACCCAAGCTGTGAAAGGAGTAGACTACACACAGTGTATAAAAAAAGTTTAAAAGTAGCTTTTTGCAACCTTATTCACTGAATCCAGCGATAGCAACTACATACATGTCAAAATTAACTTGAGGCAAAAACTACTACTGAAGGACCTTAACTAGACCTGCTTAGCACTTCTGCTATTACTCACAGTAGATGAAATTCAGCTTCACATTCGATAGTCTCAATACTGGAAATAATACCTCATTTATATTAAAATGCATGAACTGACTTCCTGATCAAGAGGAGGTGTTTTTTCTTACAGCCAGTTGGTGCTAAGAGAGCACCACACAAGCAAATACGATTTTCCTTGACTGTCTGGAGGACAAGAGTGCTTCAGTTATGCATCTTGATAATCAACTGCTGAGCTGGGAGCTGCCATAAGAAGGGATGCATTCAGATCCCACCTCAGCTGGGAAGCAAAATACATTAGCCTGATCCTCAGTAGAAGTAGTTTAAACCATTGGCTTTTTACTTTAAAACTGCACACGTACAGTCAACTGAGTAGTGATGAGATGCATCGTGAGAACATAAGTGAAATCATGTTCACGTTCACTTCTTAATTCAGGCCCTTCAAATAAGATAATTAACTGATTCTTACACAAACACTTTTCAAAAACTCAAATTCAAGGAGAAAAAAAATTCCCCTATGTTGTTAATCATGTTGTAGTACAATTTCTACCATAATGAGAAGAGAAATATGGAGCAGTAGAGAGACAGACTGAGATGAGGCAGTGAGATAGATGAAAGTGGTGAGGAGTAGTGTGGGTAACTACTCAAGGAGATGAAAAGAAAAATAAGGCTTCCCAGTTAATCTACAGACCTAAAAATAATTAATGCCCAACGCTATATTAAGGTTTCGTAGCTGACAGGATCATTGGAAGACGGGAAACAAAAGTTAAAATTCCTAAGAGCACTGTAACTCTGCCAGACTACACATCCCATTTGTTATGATAAAATATTTTAACAGCCTAATATTAAAACTACATGTTCAGGAAGCAAAATAGGAATATTACATATAGTGTCTACAAGTATCTGAACAGAGACACAGTTAGCTACTTCTTAACCCAGTAAGGTAGGCAACACTCCTATTTAAACCAGTTCTGACAAGCTCCTTACCATCCTGATGTTAAGGTTGCAATGTTAGCACTGTGTTACTGTTTGGTATATTTAGCTTTCACAGGTTTGTTCCCCTCCCCCCTAATTAAATGCATGTCACAAGATAGATGGGCATATTCCCTGATGGTGCTAAGAGATTCACCTGTGAACTTTAAGGAAGCTGAAACTGTAACTGGCACTTACCAGGCTATATAGCCAGCTTCCAAGCATCCACACTGCATCTAGAACCAAAAGATTTAGACGTTCCCTCAAACTAGAGTAGGCAGAGATGCTGAGGCCTGGAGACCCACACTATTTAAGTTCTCGTACCACTCTATAAAGACATAGAATCAGAACCACATGTGTGAATTAAAAAACCCTACTGGCCAAAAACACACTGACTGGACTTCAGGCTGTTACACAGCAGTGAGCTTTAGGCTAAGGCAGCACTGACAGTACTGAGCAGAACCACATCCACCGCGTATGTCTGTGTCCACGCAACTTAAACCATCATAGGAGAACACACGTCATGGAGGCTCAAGGTTTCAACCCCGCGCAACATTCCAGAAGACTTTAAATTCCTTGACAAAGTACTCCCTAGTCAAGACTGTTCAGATATGTTTTTACTGATAAATACAAGGTTGGGTTTAAAGAATGCACTTGTTTCCCCTCGCCCTGCAACAATACCAGGATGTACTGCACGTTAATGATGAGATGTTAAAATAGTAACCGCGTAAGTCAGAGGGAGACGCCCTACTAACAAAAGTAGTTACAAAATAGCAGTACAAAACAAAAATCAAAACAAGTAAGTATACTGTAAATGAATTAACACGTTTCTAGTTTTGAGTGAATGGGTGCCGCATTAAAAAGGTCTAAAACTGATATCCAATTGATTTTAGTACACTAGAGCAACTTTTTTAGTGACTTCTCTTCAGGTTTCAGGGAAACGCAACAAAATCTGTTTAACTTCTATTAACTTAATTATGATCTGCAAAGATCCTGAAGTTGTACACGTAGAAATTTTTAACATCAAGTTTGGACGTTAAAAAAAAATTTCAAGTACATGAAATGTTGGCAAATGTTAGTGTTTTTAACCTCTTGAAGTTTTAGGCAGTTTGCATAAGTTGTTCTGTGGTGCTTTCAGTGTTATTGTTGCCTACATAGTAGCTTAGCAGAGATAGTGTTACAGTCGTATCTGCCTCTGTAAAAGGACTAGTAATTTAGTAAGTTTTAAAGCAGTACATTTTAAAATATTTGCATTAAATTTCCCAGAAGCTGTAAGTAGCTTTAAAAGTTTCAATACTTCCAAACCCATTTCACATTCTCAAAAATCAAAAGGAATTGAGAGCACCTTGCTGTTAGGAGCTAGTGGGTCTAAGTCATACTATAACAAGTTGTTTGCCTCTTCTTCATTTCCTTTTAAACAAGGAGAGATGTGTTTTAAAAATACCTTGTGACCAAGTATTTTTCAGATCTTCCCAGTTACTTAAAGTTGCCCCATGGACAAAAATCCTTCACCACAGCAAAAATTAAAAGAAGTCTATTTTGTCTGCGTGCTTGCTTCTCTACTTCCTGAACACCAGAACACAAGCTTCAAAAATCAAGGCATAAATCTCAAAGCTGTAAAAAAAACATTATCTACAGCGTACAAAATTGAGGGACCTTCAGGTTACAAATACTTGTTACAGCCATTCTTACCAGTTATTTTTACCAAGTTGATGAATAAAGAACCTGCAAGCAAGTCAAAAGATCTTTAAAATAAAGGAAGATGTATTGTTTTGGATGCCAAACCTACCTTACCTTAAATTGTGAAATTAGAGTAACAGCCAATCGCATTTGTTCAGGCAGCCCATTTTCAAATAGGTTTAAAAGGTTTAAAAGATTGAAATAAAAAAAAAAAAAAAACCACGAACTCACTCTCTTGAAGTCATTCATATTTGTTGCTTGGACTGGAGTTCCAATAAATGTGAAGTACGTAATTCTTGTTGTCTCTTCATCACCATGATTGGACTGGACAAATAACTAGAAAAAAATCCAAAATGCAAGAGTTAAGTAAAAAGTCCATTTCTCAATTAATGCATAAAATCTATTAGGCTCCCCAAATTTTTGAACTAACCAAACAAGGCTTTCATTTAGAAATACCTTGTTATCCTTCAGAGACACTGTTGTCCACTTACTTTAAATAATTATATAGGATACTACTACTTTTGAAGAAATTTGTTAAGGGAAAAAAAATATATTTCTTGGGTTTTCCCCAGTTTCCACTTCTAATCTGAGACCTCACACAGCAAATGAAAAACTTTGGATTTAAGAAGTCAAAATTCACTATTCACTTTATTCTGATTTCAAATGAAGTTAAATATTGATTTAACTATGTTTGCTGAAACCCACAGGACTACTCATAAACAAACTTCATTGCAATGCCTTTATAATTACGTGTTTTTCACCATGAATATTCAATCTATGATGTTATTTCAAGGTTTCAAGAAATACCAACCTTCTTTTGAAGTGCAAATTAAGGAATTAAAAATAGATTAGGTCAGTCCTTAGTTAACGCCGGAACCACTACACTTTAGCAAGCAGACAAATGACATTTTTTTGCATGAAGTATTAGTAGTAAGGAACCTGGACTCAGAAGAGCAATGAGATGTTTGTGGATCTCTCCACACTTTATTGTGAGCATGGGGAAAGGAGGAATGAGGAAGGCAGCAGGTAGTTGGGTCAGCAGCAAAGAAAAGAGAAAGGAGAGGGAGGACAACAGATGGGCAAGGGAAGGCATGCATCGCAAGCCCATTCCACAAGAATAGCAATAACTGCTAAGATGTCATTCCTGTCTCAGAAATTGTCTGTGCTGCAGACCACCAAATGTTGAGGGCACATATCACTAAATGCTTGCCCTGTATTTACATATTTTTTGTGGCAACATGGGATGCTTGAATACATATGATAAGCTAGACGGATGGCTGATCTAAACCAGTACAGACATTCACTCCTCTTCAAGTAACTTTTCACTACAGTTGGAAGACCATGTATTTTCCTATAAAAAGGGGATGCATGGCAAGTCAGGGTTGAAGTACTGAAAAGCATCACAGAAAAAGTACTTTTTGAACAGGAAAAAAAAAGAGAAGAGCATGTCAGTAACCAACCTGTTGAACAGAGAATGTGACCTGCCATTTGTTTAGTGAAATTCTGTCTCAGAAGCAATATTAAAAGTAAATAAGGAGACAAAGACTAAACATCTTTGCTGATTCAGTGGCAAACACCACTGAAGAAGTAGTAGTGAAGAGAAACACAAAAAGAGAGAAAAAACATACTTAGACCATATGAATTAGAAATATGATGTATAGAATTAATAACTAAAAACAGATAAGCTAACTAGGTTAGGAGCCAAAGAAACTTAGCAGCTATGTATATATATAAGGTATGAAGCTGCCACTACCGACATGGAAGTGTTCAATAAATATTTCTGATTATACTTGGAAGAAAAGCAAAACAATTTACGCATGTGACAGTTGTATCTCCTCCAGCTTATTAGGAACTAAACAGAAGATTTTTATCAGTAGGACACTAAGTGAGTAGAATTTCTTAACCTGCACTGGAAAGCCGGACGGCTGATGAGATGTCCAGCCTTCTCATTTTTAGGAAGTCTTAAATACAGCGTTCAGGTTTAGCCAGGAAACTAGGAGAGTGCTACTGTGGTGTCCACATCCAAAGAGCGCAAAAAAGTGGAACATCTCGTTAATCACGTTATCATTTGTCTGGCACTTGTACATCAGCCTGTATAAAGCTGACACAGGATTTTCTTGAAGAACAAATACATAACTTGTACTTGTCAGCACAGCTTTGTGGAACATAAGCCTGTTGACAGATCCCCACTTAATTTGGGGGAGGTTAAAGTTGTCATCTAGATTGTAAAGGTAGCTTCATGGACACAACAGACTTGGAAAGGAGTTACTTAGATTCACCGACCATTACATTTAAAATAATTATCAGTAAAACATGCTAAACGTGAAAGTGGGCAACTGATCTAAAATGCAGTCCAGTTCACATCATGTAGAGCATTTTCTTAGAACAGAAGTCAGGGGTCATGCAGGACAACACAATACTAGAGGAAACAGGGCTCATGCAGTACCAGGACAACGCCAGCATGAATCAAGTCCAGCACCTTTTTAGTCCTAGCACATATTGTACTAGAACCCATATTTTTAAAATGGAAGATGAGAAACTGAACCTGCTTTTAAGAGGCACAAAAACTATGCGAAATGTGCAGAAAGTATCTCACAGCTAAATAATTTGAAAACTCATTAAAAGACAAAAGAGATTTGATTATAGCATCGAAAATCCCTCAGAGGGACCAGGTACTGAGTTTAAAGTCAGAGTAAATACCTCATTTGATACTCAGGAGGGGAATAGCTGTCTCATTTCAGTAATCAGACTACTGAAAAAAAAACAGGATTTCTTGACTCCTGAACTCTTCAAACAAAGATAAGATGCCTCTCAAGAAGGTGTGTTAGTAAAAACATTGTGCTAAACAGCATACTAGCTCATGAAGAGATGAAAGTAAACCTTATGTCACATAGGCCAAAACATACATTGCACGTGCATGACCTTGTCTCACCTGAAATTCAAACAAATCTATGTTTAGTATGAACATGCAGCATGCAACCAGTTGAGAGCAACTAAGAATGTTTGCAATCAAACAAACATGCACGGCGTTTTAAAAAGCTGTGAAGTCCTCAGCCGACACAGATCTCAGAACGGAAGTTTTACTTACAGTTACACTGTTAACATTCTGAAATTTTACATAGCGAAGCTGGACAATACCATCTTCTTTAATATCCTCTGGTGTTAGCTCCAGGGCTTGAGTTGGTTCGCTTCGTTCTGCTTCCTCAAAATCCATAGATCGAGGAAGGTTAATAAAAATTTTTATGTACTTTGGACCTTGCCCTGCGTTAAAATAAATTAGTGACTTTAAAAATGCAACATGTGGGATTCAGTTGCTTAAGCAAGTTTTTTTAAATGCTGTTTGAGAAGCCCTTGCAGATCCCATAGTCTCTAGCTACCACTCTAGAAGTCTTCTATAGTTCCAATACTTTCATCTGCCAATCCTAAAGTGACACCCTGGATATTGTAGAATATCTGCAGGTGCACCACCCGCCTATGCTTACGCGACAGAGTTTCACAGAAGAAATGCAATTAAAAAAATTTTTGAAACTAACAACTTTACTTTGTCATATAACACCTGAACATTTTATATAGCTTTGCATTATGCTAGTTATGCTAGACTTTTTAGTAGGTCTCACATTTAACTCTTCAATCAATCATAGGTTTCTCCTTGCAGGAAGTCAAAATATAGTAAATATTTATATTTGCGTCACAGCAAATACTGAAGTACCAAGTCAGCATAACATCAATGCAAGACCGTTATTATCCAATTCATTTACACCAATTTTACTGAAGCTATTGCAGGATTTGCTGAGGGCAAAAGGTTCCAGGAACAACAGTTTCACTTTTAGGAATTTCAGTTAGATGCAGACAAAGCTCTGATTTGGAATATGATTGAACAGACACACTTTACTCACCGTTATCTGGCCCCTGAAGTTTCATAGAATAAAGCTTGACAGGTTGACTAAAAGCTACAGTAATAAGTAGCTGTGGAGGAAAAAGGTGGTGTTAAATACTATCCTATTCATTCATAATGAAATAGCACAATAGTTAATCAGAAATAAGTCTGAGCTTTGAAACAGAACCAGTTATTTACATTCACTATATTCCACACACACGAGTCTGTCGCTTTAAAGCATCAGCACATGCTATGCTGCTTGGAAATTATTTATATATAAAGGGATGGAAAACTGGAAATGTTATAGCAACCTCTGCATATAAATCTTGCTTCTATCCTACTACCATCCATTACTTACATTATCATAAGGATATAAAGACAAATTCTTCAGAAAAAATGTCTGTAGACCAGACCATCACTGAAAATATCTGACTTAGAAACATAAGCATCTACTGTACCTGCTCATCACAGTCTGATTCCAGGTAGGTAGCGTCTTTACGTAAACAATTATCAAAGCCATGCTCATCACTTTCGTTAAGACATTCACAGCCAGCTTTATTGATAAATGGCATTAAATCCATCTGAAAGTAAAAACAAGAGCATTGCTGGGTGCGTAAGACCTGTGCCATCAACTGTCTTGGGATTAGAAAACGTCTGAATTAATGGAATTCTTCATTCAAAACATTAGAAACAAAAGCAAAACACATAAAACCTCAAGGTTCATATCAGAAGAGCTTTCAAACAAAAGCTACAGATACGGCTGTACTTGAATTTATCCTTTTCGTAACTCACTGAAGTTTTTCCCCTATATTCAAAGTCCCACATCCCTGGAACACAAGTTTACTATATCCAGAAGAAATTGGGCAAAGGGAGAATTTTCAGATACGCTTTTGGTAAACAAAGACTACAGCATCATTAAGTCCTCACACCACAACATCACAAACTGACACCAAGACTTGCAGCTATGATCAATTTAACAGAAAACCCAGAAATAGGCCTCCCCAAAAATATACTATCTATTGCAGAGTAAATTAAAACACTCTCACTATAGCTGTTACTGGGCTCTATATGCAAAGCTAGTCTCATTTCACTCCCCGCTCCATCCCCACAAGGCCCTGTACGCTAATTAATGTTATGAAATTAAGTTTCCCAACCCTTTATCCATATATTTGGGTAAAGCTCAGAAGAGCAGAAAATAGAAGCTATTTGATTCACCGTAAACAACCTGACTTTACTGCAGAGCTCTTTCAGAAAGTGCCCAACTAAAACCTCTGATAGACACATACTGGCAGGTTAAAGCGGCCCCTGTCCACACTGTAAAGCTTCAACCTTTTAAAAGGTGATGTTACCGCAGAGGTAGAACAGTCCAAATCAGTCCCCAGATTGCTAGAATTTTTGGCCTAGTAACTGAAGTAAACCAAGTCTGATTTAAGCATAATAAGCTGGGCTAAAATCGAGTATTTCATATCTTAGGACCTAAAGCCAGAAGACAAACTATCTCAACATCAGGATGTAGAGTCTTGGAACAGTCTGAATGTAAGAACTAAAGGAACTTCCTTAAGTATGAAAACCTAAAAAGGCCTTCTTATAGACATGATATATTAGATCCCAAAGGATAATACATCTCCTTTAAAAGAAAACCCCACACAAGAGCTTGAAAAATACCGTGTACTACAACTCAGGCTGCGGTTTCATGACACTATAACTAAATCCAAACACAGGCTGCTGAGGGAACCGTAGTTTCTCCATCCTACAGCTCATTTCCTGTATCCCACTGCTCTAGCAACTCTGTTGCTCTGGACAAAAAGTAACACTTAGTGCTCCCCTAGCATTCCAAGAGAGGCTTAGCTTTCATCTTGCCTGCTCAGAAGATTCAAGGTAAGACGGGAGAAGAAACATGCAGCTGAGCAAGAGGAGGATACTTTCTTGAAGCCAGTGGCAGTCAGGATTGGATCAAACATAAAATAAAGCTGCATTTCAGCCCACCACTGACTCAAACGAGCCTAGCAGGAATTCTGTATAGCCCTGAATTTACGCAGGACTCGATTCATACGGGTAAGACGCCATCTACTGCAAAACTGATTTGTAATAAGAGACGTTATATTCGTCTCAATGCTAATCTAACTTAAAAGAAGCAGATACACACCAACCTCACCTATTTGTCATTTACTTAAAAGATTTGCAGTGTGTTTTGGGCTGCAAAAGTAACAAGCAAAACCTCTGCCTTTTGGCATTCCCACACTGGATTTCACCTTAATTATGTGAGTGTTCACACACAAAATGAAGCGCAATGCATACCGTGAAATAGTTAACAAGCAGTGGAACTGCTAGAAATTCAAGTGGTCTGTGCTCTTGCAGTTTATTTAAACGAGAAACATTCAGCTGCATTTGTATCCTGCTTGCATTTGTCAGATAGGATATGACTAGCTATGAATTCAGAATACTTAACCTCCAGAGAAACCTAGTTTTGCATTTAATAACGTGATTTTGGGTTCTACAGAAACTCATCACAGCTAAGTCAAACACACTAGATTTTTGCTAATGCAAACTAACGTTCTCACTACTGTACAGCAACTAGTTCATCAGTGAACTGTGACACACGATTTAGATGAAATGTAATACACCACATAGCTAACTGTGTTTATATATCTGTCAGAACAATAGACATTCTAATTTTAAGGAGTAATATTACACCAAGGATTTCCTGGAGAACGCCACCTAAGATGACAGCTCCAGGAAAGTGTTTTGTCACATTACAGTTCTCATTTACATGTGTTTGTTACTACAGCTGTCAGACATACTTATGATTTGCAATGCACAGTTGCCTTGAGGTAACATGAAAACATGCAGAACGCAGCGCAAATAGTTTCCTGGGCGCACCAAATATTTCTAATCAGATTGCTCTGTGATGGAAGTTTTGACCAAAACTTCCAAGTGTCCCTTTAAAGTTTTGATTTGTCTAGAAAACACGGGCATATCACGCCATCATGAAAATCTGTTCACAAATACTGCTTCTTTAAGGTTCTTTTAAATGCTCAGAAGAAAATTTGAGAAAGCCTTAAAGTTGGTTAAATGAGACTTTGATGCAAGATTTAAAACCTTCCAGTTTGCTAACATACATTTAGGAGTGCTCACTTTTCCGTTTGTAGTTCATTCACTAACAATTCAGCAATTTCAGCTAAGTGCCAATGAGAAAGCCAGAATGTAAGACCAATTTAAAATTCAAAAGTTAAACAACAAGAGTTTTAACAAGAGTTAAAAATATAGATAAAATATCAATGTGTTAATACTACACATTTTTAATGTCAACATTTTTTAAACTTATTTTTCTTCCACATAAACTTAAGTGCATTTCAGTTACTCATATCTACTGGTTATTTAACGCTTTCACATTAAGAAAAAAAAAAAATCTCAGAAACTCTTATTAATGCAAGCAATAATACACAAGGAGAAAGGAATCATCATCTTGCACATTTACCAACCACTAAAACTTTATTAGGTTTCCTGACAGGGATCAGCAACTAACATCTCAAAAGAAAAGACACCCTTAGCTTGTCAAAACAGAAAAAGAAGTTCCTGACAAGTTGTCGTTGATGAAACGTTTCATTTTCCCAGTGGCTAGCTAAATATCTCTCCAAGCACTATCCTGCAGGAATTTGTCTTGACATCATTGAACATTTATGGTGATCAAGCAAACAGAGATCAGAACCTATCATAATGCTAAGCAACTGTTTTCTACAATAGGCAAAACAATTTCGACTCTCTGAACGCCTGATCAGCGAGTCGCTACAGTTACACGCAGTATCCCAGCAGAAACAAAAATGAAATGCATTCAGCATTAACTTGAAAGCAAGTTCATATTCAGCAAAAGATAATTCTTGTATGCCACTCAGACCACGCACATCATCTTTTTCATGGATTTGTATTACATTATACATTCTAGATCCTCTTAAATTCTTTAAGAGGAGGAAGAATCTGAAAAAACTTTTTGCAATATCATTCACTTTTGAAAAGATTAGAAATTAGGCACAATAAGATAACATTTATCTAACAATACTGCCCCAAAGGCATGCCATTTCAGGGCAAGCTGCTGTAGGACAAGATGGATCCAGACTATTACGAAGGTTAATTCCTTTGGCAAAAAGGCAGTTGTTTTTTTTTCCACTTAAACAAATCCATATCCTATTTTTATCACTGCTGCAATATGCTACATCCATTACTTCCTTAGCATTGAAAAGCATCAAGAAGAGAGAACAAAGTTTGGGGGTTTGTTGTTGTTTGGGGGGGGGGGGTTGTTTTAAGAGATAAAAGAGATGAGATGGAGAGGATTAAAGGAAGGGTAGGAAGGAAGAACAGCAAGAGAAGAGGGGGAAAAAAAAAAATCACATCAACCTACCACCACATAAATAACAGAGATTTCTTAGGGAACAACCAGAGCAAAACTGTCCAAGGTTTTTGACAGCTATGTATGACTGTCATTTTCCCATGGAAATTTTTGCATTTAAAAAAAGTGTTTTGAGTAGACAGAGATGCCTGATATGGACACAGATAAGAAGCAGAATAAGCAACCATAGCAGAAATTTCCTCATGAAACATGAAACTCACTATTTTAACCATTATTTTTCTCTTAATACATTTTATAATGCTACAACAATGCTTACTAATACGTACATGTTACACATGTACATATTTGAATTTTTAATTTTGTCTGAAAAAGGAAACCCAGAGAGGTGATCTTCCCAAAGTCTGGTGGAATTTGCATTGTTGCCTAAAGCAGCATTATTTGTTTGGCTAGGGTAGGGTATGTTTAAAAAGCAACAGATTTTTCATGTGTTAAATTTATGTAAACATCAAAAAAATTTTAAGAGAAGAGATGCATACATATCCTTTTGGGATATCTGTATCTTCATTGTTTCCAGGGTCATTCTCCAGGTGCTGTTTAATTTTTTCTTCTAAACCTACAGCATCTGCTCCTTGATACTGGTCGATTCGCACTTTGTTTCGAAAAAACAGAAATGTTGGTGTGGCTGATATATTATTGGTAGCAGCTGTTCCCTAGAACGCACAAATTAGTTACAAGTGTTACCTAACAGACTATTACTAATATTAGACAGAAACATTAACTTGCTTCACTTAGATAAGGATGTACATGTTACATGTTAATCAAGCTTTGTCACCTCAAATGTCACAAACAATATTTGCTATTTTATAAACAGCTGTAACTCAACTGCCAATTTAAAATACATTAATTCTTCAGTTTCTCCTAATTCTTTATGTATTTGACTATTCTTTGAATAAACTTGTAAAAAGATTTGTTAGTACATCATAAAAGTCACTGTACTTCCTTGTTCTCAAAAAGCAATGTCTGTTTGAAAGTGGAGGTCTGCTTCGTTTAACACATCTATTTTACAAGCTTTTCTTTACAGCTGTATTCCTCCTCCCCCCTCCCAAGCCACATCACTCCCAGGAAGTTGCAGCCTGTGAGCGTCAGTGACTTCTGTTTGATTTCTACCTCTATTTATATTTGTTATGCATCCATAGTAGCTTTTCCACAACTTTGCATAATTCAGTGTCATTTACAAATGATGTTACCATTTCATATTCATCTGTCTCCATTATCATCAGTAATATCTGTAGTAATTCAAGACACTTTGCACCATTGCTGTATGTTACAATAGTTTTGAGTAATATTTCAGAGACACCTAGTCCTATTAATCAGATCAGTTTATTGTTTCTCATTTTGATCAATAATTACGCTAGAATTTGTTTAGAAAAACTTAACTTACTCTTTTTAATTCACACTCGTGCTACCTTCCACACTTAGCTGTACTGTCTAAATAGTACGTGCAGCAGCAACCATTAAACTGTCCGTACATTATTTAAACGAAAGATATCAAAACGGTAACTCCAAGAATACTTTTTAAAATAAGTGTAGGTTTTCACATATTTGCGTGTACCCTAATTTTGTAGACTTCTACAATATAACTGTTCACGATTCACGAAACTCATAACAGCCGCAGTCTCTTATGATATATTGTCTGAACAATTTTCCTTCATTATCTGCTCTTTCTCTTATCAGGTCTAATTTCCTAGCTAAAAATACGTTTCTGAATACCAACCTGGCACTGATGTACATCCACCTCCAAAAAAGTTGCCTGAGGATATTTGTTACTCAGGGCATTGAAAGCTGGAGCTATCCTTAAACAAGGCCCACATCTGTGAAAACAAAACAAAGTTTCACAAAAAGACGGTGTTAACTTAAAAACACCTGCCCCAAACAGAACGTGCACATCTGTGTTCTTTTCCTTGGTACACGTCAAAATAACCTTCCTACCTGGCTGACAGATGGTGAGTAATCCTGGTGATACAATTAAGAACGACATTTAGAAACACATCACGAAGTGTTAATCCCCACTTTCTTAGACAGTTTCAATATCACATGATTACCTGCACCTATTAATTAAAACTAACTACACATTTTCTGTCTAGCGTGTTTAGCTCTAGCACCTTTCCCTGCAAAGCAAAATCCTGCTAAGACAAGTAACTATTGAGGGCACACAGTTGCCTGCTCTTCCTGAAAGCAGCAAAATACTCTCTCAATAGAAAAGTAGTACTAATGATCCAAGTTAGCACCTGTGAAAATATTATCAACAGTAAAATCTCTATAGATGACTTGAAATGCTTCATACTAACATATTAGAATTCTATGATTCCTACTGAAGGTTTATTATGGTAAAACTCATTTACTAGAATTGCTTACCAGTTACTGCAATACTTACTAAGCTACAGTATAATAGACCTGACTTCTGCCAGCATAACTGCATCAACTTGGGTGAAAAATATGTAATTGTTAACAAACATACCTTTGGTGCAGAGATGTGCCTATGTTGACACAGGAATAACCTTACAACTTAGCTTGTTGTGGAAGAAGCAGTTAAAAAAAAGAAACATTAAAAAAAAAAGTAGAAATTCCATCCAACAGCACCCAACGTATGCTACACCTAAATCAAGAGAGTTCTGTGTGAATATGCCAACATGCGCAGCTGTAGAACAGCACAAACAAGGTCTAATTCACCCTTCCTATTCTCTCCTGTTTGAGATATGAATCCATGGGAGCATAGCAAGGCAAACCTGTAGACATCTACATGCTGAAGACACCAAGGCACTGCTTTAAGTAGAACCTAATAGCTTAGCTGTAGCCAAAACATTTTCCTGAGCACAGGCACTGGCATTATTAGTAACTGCAGAAATCGGCAAGACCTCTACAGTGAGGTATGAAGTTGCCCTACAAACAAAAGAAAAAGCAAAACCATCGCCTAACAGTCAGGCATCAAATACGCGTACGCTCCCGGCCCGGCCCGGCCTAGCGGGGCCTCACGGCGGCGGCGGGCCGAGGCGGCACTCACCCGCGCATGGTGAACTTCACCACGGCGAGGCGGGAGCCGGCGGCGCTGAGCTCGGGCTGGAACTCGGTGTCGTTGGCGATCACCTTGACGCCCACCATCCTCGCCGGGCCGGGCCGGGCGCAGGCTCCCCTCGGCGGCGCGGCGGGGCGGCGGTGGCGGCGGGCGGCCCTGGCGATGTGCAGCGTCACGGCGCGAACGGCCGCCCGGCATGCACCGCTCGGCGCAGGCGCAGGCGCCGCACGGCGCAGGCGCGCCCGCCGCCCTGACGGTAGGCTCCGCCCCCTTCCCTCCACGCCCAGCCCCGGCGCCGCCAGCGCCATGTTGGTCGAGGGCAGGGAGCCCGCCGCTGCCGCCGCCGCCGCGCGGGGGGAAGGGAGGGGCTATCGGCCATTTTAGCTGGGGGCGGAGGCCATCTTGGTCGAGGGCAGGAGGAAGCTGAGCGTGGAGGAGGAGCCGCCATGGCGGGTGGGCTGGGAGGAGCTCGCTCCCGAGGGCCGTGGCGGAGGCGGGGCGGCTGGGGCTGAGGAGGACGGAGGAGGAGGAGGAGGAGGAGGAGGAGAAGGGCGGTTATGGCTCTGCCTTGGTAACGTGGCCGGGCCGACTCAGGCCCCCTCCCGCGGGAGGAGGCAGCGGCGCCCACCCGCGAAGACGCGGAGCTTGTGGTAGCCTCCAACTGAGTTGAGGCTGCAGAGCCACCTGGCAGCCCCCGTTTTCCCAAAAGTCACACGTCCACTCCTCAGGGAAACAAGAGGGAAAAGGGGGAAGAGCGCCAAGCGGCTCCCTTTGCAGGCCTGCAGCGGCAGGCCAGAGCCGAACTGGAAACATGGCAGGACGCAGCTCAGGCTACAGTCCCCTCGCCTTACAAACAGCGTTTTATCGCAAAGGGGACATTTCGCGATATCGTGTAAATTAGAAACAAGCAGCGTTTTATTCTGCGAGTCATCTATTAGTAACAGTTCAAATACAGGATATATTTCCTATAGCATCCTACTTCCTTCCCTAGGTGCAACTGCTCTGCTGCGGCTGTTCAGAGGAGCGGAGAAGCACGGAGCCTTTTTCTGGGAGGAACTTTGGCTGAGGCATCGCTGCCCAGGCTGCCTCTGACTGTTAATACTAGACGTACAAAATCAGCCAAGAAACGCGTGCGGATGTCAAAACAGCCCCTCCCACCCCACCTCCTCCAGCGCGGTTTGTCTGCTCTGACACGTCCCCCTCCTGCGTGCTGAGCACCTCGGCAATAGAATTGCAGAAGGAAAGATGGGTTGCGGTTGGAAGACACCTCTGGAGATTGTCTCGTCCAAGGGGGGTCAACTATGGCAGGCTGCTCAGGGCTGCGTCCAGCCGAGTTTTGAATATCTCCAAGGACAGAGGCTCCAAGAGCTCAATGGACAACCTGGTCCAGTCTTTGACCACCTTTGCAGTAAAAGCGTCGTCTTCTTTTTAAGTTAAGCACCCTCACACTGAGATACCTTATGTTTAATTTGAATTTCCTGTATTTTGATTTTTGTCCATTCCACCTGTGTTTAATGGTCAAGTGGAATTTCCTGTGCTGCAACCTGTGCCCATTGCCTCCTGTCTTGTCACAGGGCACCACTGAGAAGAGTCTGGTTCCATCTTCTTTACTCCCCCCATCAGGTATTGATATACATTGAGAAGATCCCCCCAAGCCTTCTCCTCAAGGTGTACACTGACAATACAAATAAAACACTGCAAACAAAGTTTAATGAAATGAAAATATTTAAATATTGTATTATCACATTCTTCTAACAAAATATTTTCGGTAACTCAAAAAACATGTCTGGGCCTTTTATAATGTGTAGGTTAAATTTAAATCAATCTATGTAAACATGAAAGCAAGAAAAAATACCGACTTATATTGTAGTATAATTCTGCATGATTTTGACCAACACAGGCTTTAGGAATTTATTATCATAGGACAACTGGAAAATCTCTATTCTTCCAGCTGAAAGTAATTCACATGCAAAATAGTCTGCTGTTCCAGACAGGCATCTGTTCTTCTTGGATGATAGGGTATTCATACTCACTTACCAGGAGTCACATGGCTGTATGTAGTTTGCATATATATATATATATATATATTTATTTATTTATCAGCATTACTTTTATCATCAAAAATATACCCACATAGTCACAATATTTGTTTCTAGTTTTATATTCCAGAGTTGAATTGAAATTGCTTGCTAATTCAACAGCAATGAAAATTTGGAGTTGATCACCTTTGTCTTTATCCATCAGTTCCATCTTAGGGAACTGGGGGTATGGAATATATTTGATACCAGTCCCTATTTAGGTAACATATGTACCAACATATAGTAAAGCCAGTTGTGAACTAATTTCACTCTTTTAATTAATTCTGGCAAACAACAAATGCTGTTGTTAAACTGCAGAAATATTTTTTCCTTTCTCTCCTAAACAGTTGTGAGGTATTTGCTGTACACTGTTAAAACAGCTGATGGGAAAAAAACAATCATCACCACTGTAATACCATTAATAACATCAACATCTCTGTTAAATTTGTATGCAGCTAAAAACAATTATTCACGCATACCAAAAGCTAACAGTAAAAATGCTGCTTCAGTTGCAAAGAAGATAAAGTTAATAACCTACTATGCCTTGTTAGCTCAGTCCATAGGCAAGGCTCGGAAAACAAATCAGGCTTATGTAGGTTGCTACGTTGGTTGCTAAGGCCTCTGCTTCATTTCATCTGTAGGCTGAAAAATGTGAAGGGAATGAATTATCTCAAAATAGGATAAGTTAAAAGTTGTCCCTAGTTTTGGCAGTGTTTTGTGACATTGCAGGGAAGCCGCTTTAGCTCTTTGGTAGATAGCAATTAATTGTATATTTTTAAGTTTCCTGATGTTTTTATAAAGCAGAGTGTGGGTGATAACAACTGAAAAAATTAGAAGTCACGAATGATCAGAATCAGTAAGGGGAAATAAGCAAAGGGGAGACACTCAAATGTTTGTGTTAACTATGTTCCAAGATAAACTAAGTTAAAACGTAAGTTAAAACCAGAACTCCCTCTGCGGAGTTTTGCGATGTCATTACTGACGACTCATCACTACGCTGCTTGCCTGCCATCGACGCTTCCTGATAAATTTCACCGCGAGTAGCCTGGCAGATAATAGCATTTCTCATACTCGAACCCAGCAGTATTTTTAAGATACCGCCTCGTAGCTTCTACCATCGCCGAAGCCCTTTTGTAACGTTTTTAACCCCGGCGGGTATGATTCTCTGCACAACTGCCCCCGAAAGGGGCAGCGCTCCCCGCAAAGAAGCCCAGCGCGGCGGCGCTGCCGTCAAGCCTCCCCCGCAAACCCCGGCAAAGGCCTTCAGGCCGGTGTCAGCCCCGGCCCGGCGGCTGCGGGGCCCGGCGCCGAGGGAGCCCTGGCTGCCCGCGGCGCTGGGCCGGGGGTGGGAGGCCCGACGGCCTCAAGGGCTGCTGTAACGCTACGGCTCGAAGGCAAAACTGCCCCCACGCGGCGGCTTCGCCCCCGCAACGGACCGGCCGCCGCCGCCGCCATCCCGGCCAGGGGCCCGCTGCGGCCGGCCGAGCTCCGCGCAGCAGCCGCCGCCGACACCGCCCCCGTTGCCATGGCGACGCCGGCCCCCTCTGCCTGCCGTCAGTCACGACGCGCGGGGGCTTTGCGACAGCGGCGGCAGGAGTCGCGGCAGCCGGAGCGTGTCGGCGGCTCTGCCGCACCGGGCGAGGCGGGGGCGCGGTGCCCGCGCAGCCCTCCGCAGCCCCCGGCAGCGGCGGCAGGTGAGCGCCCGGGACGGCGCGGGGCGACGCGCCTACGGCCAAGCGGGCCTTTCCCCCGCAGCCCGTCGGCGGGCCGGGCCGGGGCTGCCCCGCGGCGGCGGCGGCGGCGGCGGGGGTGGGGGGCGCCGCCATGTTGCGGCGGCGGCGGCGGCAGGCGGCCGGGCCCGGGCCAGCCCGTAGGCCGCAGGAGGGCCCGGGGCGCTGGCGCTCCGCCGGCTTTACGCGAAGCGCGGCCTCCGCCCGCCGCCTTCCGCCCTTCCGAGGAGTTTGAGCCCGGGGTGCGCCGGCGTCCCCAGTGCTTTGCCGGGTTTGGGGTTTGGTTCGCCGCGGGAGTCGCTCGTAAACTGCGGGTTACTGCCGGGGGGGAGAGCGCTCTGCTGGGGCTGCCGCAGGCATGACCCTTGCTAAGGAAATAGCTCGGAAATAACCCTTTACCGGCCGCTAGAGCAACTTGGTTTTCTTTTACGGCGAGTTTTCCATCGTATCGTGGCCTCTCTAGTCTGGTTCCCTTTTTTTTTTTTTTCCGTGAAAGCCGCGATCTTATTGGCAAATAGGGACGTGATTTAGAATTTGCTTGGGGACTGCTTTGTATCTGCTGTTCTTCATGTGATTGTGACAGTTTAAAACAAAAAGCAGGAAAAACATGTGTGGTTTTCATGTGTCATCAGAGTAAGTGCCAGAAAAACCAGCAAATGGCTTTCAAAGTACCTGTTAACTGTAACAAAGGATTTTAAGTCCCGAATTGTTATTATTATTTCCCCTTCTTTCTTGTTTTATAAACTTCTGCGTGTACATGGGGTAAGGTTTCTTTTTTTCAATGCGGTCACTGATCTTACCTTCCTGTTGTTAAATACTTTCAAGTGAGACTTTTGTAATCGTTAACTCACCTGGGGAAGGCACAAATCTTTTGTTATCTTGTCATTGTTTTTGTTGCCGTATAAAGATGAGGGAAGAAGTGTGTCTGAATTAGTTGGGTTTTTCAGTTTTAATTTTAGAAAGCAAATTCCTATCTCTTTGATGGATTTATTTTTGATTTTGGGTGTGTTTGGAAGGTTTGGCAACATCAGAGTATTTTCATTTAGACTATAGTAATACATCATGGCAAAATAAAGACATACAGTCCTATGCAAAGAAGCAACCAGAAGACTGTATTGTCTTAGAGAGCTTGAAATACCAATATGCTATAAAATGCAGCAGTGCAAATTGATCATTGATATTATAGACAGATGAACCAGGATGATGTAGAGATATCAATAGGACAACGTTACTGGATACTCCTGATTTTGTTTGTTTGTTTTGGGTTTTTGAGAATAGCAGACTTGCGAAGTGATGCATTTTGAATCAACAGATTGCATGGGTGTAAAAGAAGGCCAGGTGCCCGTACTTCTTTGATCCTTGGTCAGCATAAGGAGAGTGACAGTCTGGTTTGCTAGCTCTTGTTATTACCTGGCTTGAAATCTCTTATTCACTTCATGCAAACTTCCACGTAGCTTTGACCAAGTTCAAAGTAGTGGTTTAGTTCTCTCCTGCAGATATGCTTAGTTCTGCTTTAATGAGTACGGCTAGCGAGGCCAATGTGAATATTCGTAGTAGTAAAATTCAATGTGTTGTATTTAGAAAATCAGGGCTTTTGAAAAAGAAGTCCTTATGCCTCTTGGTTACGTAGGGATAAATCAGTTCTCCTTGACAACTACTTGATTGTTTTGTTGTCAGATGAGTCAAGCTGAATATCAGAATGAATGCACTTTACAGTTTAGCTCACCAGCTGCTGTCCAATTCTGTGTATTTGTGTCCGCGCATGTACGTGCGCATGCGTGGGGGTGGGTCTGGCATTAAAACTGCCAGCCTTCCTATCTTTTTGGCTATGCCAGTTTCCCAACTTTGCCATCACCGTGAAAAATTCACTTCTTGGTGAAGCAAGCAGAATTAACTGCATGCTTGGAAAGGAGAGCTATTTCACCTGTTTGCCTATAATAACACTCTCTTAGTGAACAATTTCATTTTTGAATACTTATTTTTATAAGTATATTTTAGCACAAGGTTGCAACAATTTTTTGTTTTGTAGTTGCAGATCAGAAACTTGAGCCAGTAAATGGATCAAGTACAAAGGCATAGTTATCATTCCTTAGTTCCGGTGTTCTGTGCTTACCAGGTGTCTCCTGAAATGCTACTTATTTGTTACATGTGTCAAAGAACTCTCCTGATAATTGATTTTACAGTGGTTTATATCATGAGAGTATGGTCCAAAGTTTCTTTTACTTAAAGAACTGCAGGGCTGTATTACTGAAAAAGCATTAGTATTGAAAAGCTTTCTTAATTCTTTCTCAAACTCATTTTCTTAGATGAACAATAGGCTAGGAAAGCAAAAACATGATAATTTGCATTTGATGCCTTTGTGATGAATAAAAACAAAATGCAAAAAGACTGAAAATTACTGACAGATCTTCAGCAACAATTATTAATTAACAGAGCAGGTTGTACTGACTGTTTGCACTTAATAATGGAATTGTTTGTTTAATCACCGTCCATTTAAAGAAAGTTATAGATGTCTAACACTTCTGACTGCAAAAGATTTCTGCAACTCCAGGTAAACCACTTTAGTTTTCTTCTCATCCACATTAACCCTTTTTCTGGAGCTCCAAGTATTAAATGGAAAAAGGGTATTGGTAATAATACCAAAAATTTCAGATTTTATAAAAAGCACTGGGTTATTCAAATGGAAGACATGTTGTAACAGAGGTGATCTTTTCCAATAAATTGTGATTGCCTTCATGTAAATGGTTTAGGAGAGCTGTTACAACACTTAACTAATGTTATTTCTTTCAATGAAAGATGCTCTAAGCGTGAAAGGTATTAGGCATTGAACATTTTGGCTTTCTTGAAAACTTGCAGTCCACTTAGGGTTTGTCCTGATGTCATGGGTGGCAGCCATCTCTATTTATTTTTGACAAATCTGAATAATAATGTAATTTAAATGCTATGGAAAATAGTATTAATGAGTGGAAAAAGTGGGTAGGGAAAGGGATGATTTATTCTTAACCTTCCTGAGCTTCTTTGAAGAACATAAGCACAGATGCATTTATTTAAAAGCAGACGTTCATTTGACAGTCTTTAATGGTTCATTTTGGAACGGTTATACACAGAGATGAAATATGATAGAGAAGCAGTCATTTCACAGATATATTTTTTTCTGATGGATTCTTTTAGCATCCATATGTATCCTGAGATTAATTCTTAAATGCATGTACTTTAATCCAAAGAAGTGTTTTATACGTTTCTTCTTTTACATGTCGTCTTAGCCTTTGCTCTGCTCTGTCAAAACAAAGCTAGATTTAGTTATTTTTATGCTCCTTTCCTAAAAGAAGTGTTCCATTTTACCGGTCCGCTTTGTAACCTTCCTGAGTACCTGCCTGTTCTACCTGAATCTGTCTATCACAGGAAACAGGCTCACGCAGAGCACCTGGCTCACTAAGCTCAGTCTGTGTAGTGTTATGCGACAGTACTCTGTTGAACATGAAGTTACTGGAGGGCTCTGTGAGTCTTATCTCCTTTTTGGGAGATACTGCGGCGCTTTGCTCTAGACCAGAGCACATCCATAGCAATTAGGTGTACTGTGCTTCGGAAAGTCACCAGGTAACTGTGAATTCTGGTGGTGTCACGTGGCATCAAGCGAGGTGCTGACTGCTTAATATTTGTGCACATAGAATAAGCCTAAAACAGTTTTCTTTTTGGTGACAGAACTGGTATTACTTGTGGTGTTACTGGTATTACCTGTAGTTGTGGTTTTGTAGTTGTAGCAGTTACTGATGTTTTAAAGGTACGTGTGCAAGCTGTTACAACTAAGGCTAGTGACAGGGTGAAACATTTGTGTGCTTCTGTCAGTCTAGTCTGTGTTTTGAAAGTCATCAGCAGTGCCAATGACTGGGGCAGCGTGTTTAGGCGCACTGAGGTAGGATGTTAATTACCCCTTTTGTTTATCTTGCCTTGAGATGTCTCTAATACTGTATTCTGTTTTTCCTTCCTCTCCTTTAGCTTTATGTTTCCTGCTTGTGCAGTGTGTAATGTCATTATCCCTGCTTCGTTTTAAATATTTCCTGATATTCCTGAAATATATTGGGGGAGCGGGAGGGAGAGGGGAAGCACGTGCATACCAAATGCTGTAGTGGCCACAGCTGTTTCTCTGCACACAGGGCATGGAAATAGTACCAGCTAGCAGATTATATCCCCTTGCTAATGACAAGCACAAAAGAGAACTGGCTTTATTATCCCAAGGCAATGCAGAAGCAATAAGCCACTCTCACTAGCTTCTGGACTTCCTATCGTAAATTAATCCTGCGTGGTACTTTTTCTGTCTGCAAAAATCCTTATAATGAACGCTGTTTCGGGGCAAATAACTGATTCTTGAGTCTTGCAATGTTTAGGGAGATGTGTAAGCTTGCTAGTCAGCTATCTTATCTGCAAGTTGTGGGAAAACTTGAGCAAATTACCAATAAAATGAGATTTCAGGAACAGTTTGCATACAGGTAGAAGAAGGTTTATACATTTTTCTGTCTGTTGCCATCACTCGGCAAGATAAAAAGCATATGCAATTACAAGACAGGCAGAAATGGTAATGATTTTTGAAAATACTAGAATTAGTTTCCAAGTGTAAGTTGTGGCAGAAAGTCATAAGCCATGTGATCGAAGTTTTGAGTTCTGTGGTTTTTATGATGAATATTTCTGATTAGATGATATTCTCACTTGCTGCATGTTAGATTTTTTTTTTTTTTAATATGGCAGATGATGCAAGGGACAAGAAAAATCATGTAAATCGTGTGACTCTGTTTTCAATCTGTCATCAAAACAGTTATTTGAAAGTGTGACCTTACATTTGATCTTTGTCTATATAGCTGTGGTTATCAAACCTGATCATTCCCCTGATTGAACAGTAAGCTACTGTTAACTTTCAATTTTCCTGCCTCTGCCTTATATCTTTATCATCAGACCTTTTTTTTTTTTTTTGAAATCACTGTATGTTTTCTGTTTTAATACAGTTCAATAAGTTAGCTGGGGACAATTTGCCATAACTTATTAAACATGAAGGTGCAAGTTAGTGTTTAGAGGACTGTAGCTTGATAAAGAGATTTATGTGAGAGTCCTTGATTCCGTATTTAAGTAATATGTTGTATTTAATTCAATAGCTTTACTGAAATCGGAATTTATCCCAGATTGTCACCTTTGCCTAAGTATCAGCTTTAAACACTGCCATAGAAAGACTCACTTGACTAGTTTACCAGATTAATGTTCTAAATTTTTACCTATGTGAGGATTTAAAACTGATATAATATGATATTCTTTCAAATCCTTCTCTCTTACTACTGTAAAAATAGTGAATTTAATCTAATTTTTTTGGATGCTCTGGTAATTTAAGGGATCGATTTCTCCTTAAGTATGAAGAACACAACTGAAACACTTGTTAGGTGTATGTAACTAGCTAAATTATAATTGGAAGATATAGTGGACTTGGTGAAAAAGGACATGGAAAAGGCCAAAGTACTCAATACCATTTTTGCCTGTTTTTTCCCTGGTAAGGTGAAAATCCATGGGACCAGGCAGTGGCTAGTGTCACTGAGAGACTCTTCCCTGTTGCCTTTGAAAGGCCATGGTGGTCTGTGAAGGTTCCTAACAGCTGCAAAAAGGCAAAGGTCAAACCCATCTTCAGGAAGGACAAGGAGGATCTGGGGAACTACAGGCTGGTTAGTCTGGCTTCAGTCCTCAAGGAGGCTACGGAGCAGATCCTCCTGGAAATTATCTTCAGGCACACGAAGGGCAAGAAGGTGTTTTCAAAGAGCAAATCACACCTGCCCAGTCTGCTTGCCTTCTGCATGTGATGAGATGAGGCTGGCTCTGTGAGCAGGGGAGAGCAATGGATGTTGTATACCTTGACTTTAGGCCTTTTACACAGCCTCCTACAGTATCCTCATAGCCAAATTTGTGAGATGCGGACTGGAGAAGTGGTTAATAAGGTAGGTGGAAGATTGGCTCTCACGCCAGGCACAAAGGGCTGTGATGAGCAGTGCAGACCCTGGTGACAGTTGGTGGCTGATGTTGCCCCTTGGAGATACTGGGGCCCACACCTTTTAATGTCTTTATTAATGATCTGGGCAATGGGATGCACTCTCGGCAAGTTCCTGGGTGATGCTAAACTGGGAGGAGTGAACGGCAGGGCTGTGTTCAGAGGGTCCTTGACAGGCTGGAGAAAGGACTGACAGGAACCTTGTGAAGTTCAGCAGAGCCAAATGTAAACTCCTGCATCCAAAATGGAATTACCAAGAGTAGAGGCTGGGGTCTGACTGGTTAGAAAGCAGCTTTGCAGGAAGGGACCTGGGTGTCCCGGTGGATGACAAGCTGACCATGAAGAATTAGCAAGACTGTAGCCAGCAGGTCAAGGGAAGTGATCTTTCCCCTCTCTTTGGTGCTTCCAAGATTGCATCCGCAGTACTGTGTCCAGTTTGGGGCTCCACCTTGCAAGAAGGACATTGATATACTGGAGTGAGCCTAGTGGAGGGCTACCAGGATAGTTCAGCATTCGTCTTTTGAGTTACATAAAGATAAAACAGCTGAAAAAAATTGAGATCTAAATTAAAAAAATAAATTTTACATTTTTCTAGTCATTATATCTGGTGAGATATGCCCCACTCTCCAAACTGTTCTGGGAGATCCTTAGAGAGATGGAAGCTTAAGGGTGTCAGTAGAGTTTATCTGGTGCAGGTGGCAGGAGGATGAACCGGCCTTAATTCGCGGGAGTTATTTCTGTTATTTCTGTTTTTCATGTTTTCATGAGTGGGTTCTGGAGACCTAAGTGGCATCTGTCAGGGTTGTACAGAGGGGCTGAAGAAGGGGTTGTGGTTCCGAGGGCATGAGTTGAAATGAGTTCCTAAGGCACTGCAAGAGACGGCGATGCCATGATTTACAACGCTCACCTTACAAAAAAGCAGGTACAAGAGAGAGAGAAGATCTTAAGTTGCTGGGCACAGTGAGAAAAAGAGAGAAACTTTTGTCAAGTCTTTGCATTTCGGTATGTTTTGTCTCCTTGAGAGAGGTGATTTGGAAGGGAAGCAAAATAAATACAACTTTACGCTTTTAAAATTTATATGCAGTACCACGAACATGTTCTTCTATTGCACGTGCAGGGGAACAAAATTAGGACTCTGACCCTTGTGCAAGTGATAGGGGAAAACTGAACACTCGCAGTGAAGGTAGAGGGCTGTTAGGCAGGAAGAGCTTAACTCAGTTTAATATTTCCACTTAATTTTTCAGCTCAAATGTCCAGTTCCTGTTTCTGCAAAAATAGGCAGTTTGTTCAAGAAAGATATAAGTAACTAAACATGGGATTTCATATGTAATGATTCACTTCATGCTTTTATCAATAGATACAGTGTTTATTTGCTGCTGTAGTTTGTCGTCATTGATGTAAAAAAAATTATATATTGATTGCTTACAGACATTAAATGAGTTTTGCTTTTTGCAGGGGACGTATTTGGTGTTCAGCAATGGTAGAGAAGAGTTGTTCTCTGTAGACTGAATTCTTCATCTGTTAAAATGTGGTACTTGTGGTACTTTCTGAAAATGAAGTTTTTAATGAAGGCGTTGCGGTACCATAATAAAAAACTAGAAGGAAAGAGGTAGCTTTTCTTTTTGCTCTCCCTCCCAAGGATTGATATTAAATAGCCTAAGAATTATGTTTTTCTATTTTAGTTACAAAGTTTTGAAATGTGTATGTGTGTAAGCTTTTAACATGCATTTTGATATTAATCTTTTCAATACTTTCTCTCACATTTTTCTGTATGGAAAATATGAAATACATTGAGTTATTTATATGTGCTAGCACTTTTGTATGTTGTAATATCCGTTTTTTTCCTTGTGAAAACTGTTTGTTGTTAGATATGTATCTATAGTGCTGTCAAATTTAAAAGTTTTTAAACTAGTTCGATAAAGCTTTAAACTTATTGTAAAATTGCAAAGAAGAAGCAATTCTGTGCCCTGATAGGGGAGCTTCTGTATTTGTTCAAAAGTGCAGTTATTTGCATTGCTGAGATAAGCATAAAGATCTTTATATAAATAGAATGACTTGTTCCCTGAATTGTGAACAATAAGAAATGAAATGGATGAGAAAAGAGGTTTTTATGTTGCTAAACAGCATTTATAGCTGATGCACTCCTAGATTTTTCAGCTTTAAAATTATTGAGTGATTGTTATATTATCCATTTTTTTAAAAAGTACTAATTAACAGATTACATTAATGATCAAATATCTTTTATTATCATGACAAAAAAACTTAGAGGAAGTTTGGTGAAACCAGTAGTTTTAAGATTAGTGCTAAACCAATATGTCTTCTAATCACAGGTAAAAAGAACGCACTGTATATTTTATGTGCAGGAGGCTGCAGCTGTAGCATCCTTCAGGATTAACGTTGGTGTGGTTTTGCCTTTCTAGTCTACAATAGTTGAGCTACTGAAAGGAATTTTTTGGAAGTAGTGAGGGAAGAACACTTTGGAAAGGAAGTTGTAACTCAATTGTTATTTAAGGGCTTATATATATATATGTGTGTGTGTGTGTATATATATATAAATAATATAGCTGAAATTTCCATTTCACCATACCTTTCCCAGTATGTCTTTCATTTTAGGAGTACAAAAACTGGGTGCTAAAGACTTAAGTTGTTCTTATATGATTTCATTTTTATATGATGTCTGGACATGTTTTATTTCTGTTTTTCATGATATTTTTCTGCTTAAATCACTGTAAATAAAGTATTTTTAGAATTGTAACTTCTTAGTTAACAGATATGCAATCATTAGTAAGGTCACCATATCCTTTAAGAATTTTTAATTGTTTACAGTTCTGTATTGTGATCATCCAGACAGGGAACAATTGATCTGCTATTGCATAACAGATAGCAATACATTTTCAGGCATGTTTTAAAAATACTAATTTTAGTGTAGCTTGTAGAATGTTATAATAGATTACATGCTTGATCTTGGGTCTTTGCTTGTGCTTTATTATTAAATAATAGCTCTTTGTAAAATAGTTCCTAATAAACATAGTGTAATCAGATGCAAGACTGAATTGACGTAAAATGGCACTTTGTAGTAAGCGTTAGTATTGTTTTCATGATTTGGATTTTGTGAAAAACTACAGAAGTTTGAGACTTGGTATATCCAGCAGGTCCTGTAACCTCTTTTACAAGAATCATGCTTTTTTTCACTTTATGGTTTCCAGTACTTAGCTTTTCATTATACTATTGTTCACTGTCTTCCCTTCCCCCATTTCTCCATGTACGTTATCATGTTTGATTTCTCTGGCCGCAGAGGTTGTTTGCGCTAGAAATATAGGCAGCATTTGCCAAAACTAATGTGAAATTACTTTCTTGAAGAAATTGCACTGTATAGATGAGAGATGACAACTTGTGTTGATCTCCATGTAGCATAAAAAACCTATATTATATGAGTAAAAAAATAAACTTTTATTTTGAAATAGAAGGGATTTTTGATGCAGAAGCACTTAAGTATAGAAGTTAACACTGGGAATGATGGGGGTATGTAAGATCAAAAAGTCAAAATCAGGCTTGGTACAAGTAAGGTCTATGTAGTTGCCTCTATTTATATCAAATTTGAGTTTATCTGAAAAGGGGGTCATTAAAACCTTGATTAATAGTTTCAGTAGAGCTGAAGATTATTGAATTAAGTTCCGACAGCTTTCATGAAATGCTGAAGCTCTGAATTTGTGCTTCCACCGGAAAAAAGGCAAGCAGAGTTATTTTGTAATGTACTGTTTGGCAGGAGCTGGCCGGTCAGTCAGCTCGGCTGTGCTGGGTTCTGGTCACCATACGTTGCCTGATGGGGCTGCTGCACGCGGGGGCAGCTGTGGTTATCGTGGGGGGGGAAGTCGAGTTGTAGTAAACCTGGCTTAGATTCAGGATGACTTTTTTTCCCCCCCTCCCCTTTCCCTTTTTCATAGATGAGAATATTTTTCTGCTTTTGAAATGCTCTAAAAAAAGTTTGCATCTCTGTGGACAAATGCAAATGTTACTACGTCACACAGGCAAGAAAAATAATGTCTTTATAAAGATATGAAATATATATTTTTAAAGTTTTTTTCCAGTGATTTCTGCCTGTGTCCGAGTTGTTTATACTCCTGTAAATCAGAAATTCTGTTCTGGTTTGAGTTACAGTAAATTCAGGACATGGACTTCTACAAGGTAGTACATAAGGAGCATCTCCTTTATCTGTCAAAGCAGTGTTCCCCATTTGTTCATCATGAAATGCTCCAAGCAATAACTTTCCGTAACTCAAGCTTTTACTATGCCTTAGGAGAGCAACTACTGCAGCTCTTCTTGAATCTCAAATAGGAGGCCGGTAACAAAGCGTCACTCGCTCCTGACATGTTTTGTTTGATGGTTGCACTTACGTTCCAGATGCTATTACTTGCTAAGAAACAATGAAAAAATAGTATCTAACATATGTCGCTTATTTATAAACTTACCATTGGTGTGATCTGGATGTAACTTGAATTCTAGCATTTTTATTTGTTAAATATAGAATACACCTAGAAAGCATACCCGAAACAGTCTTGGCTTACTGGGAGGTAGAAGAAAATCTGGTATTTTATAGTTTCCTTTTCCTCTGCGTAGACGATGTCGCGCGTGGTTGGTTTAAACACGCCCCATGCCAAAGGGGAGATGGGCAGTGGCGAGAGCTGCCCTTTCCGCCGGCCCCTCGCCCCCGGAGAGCCCACCGAAACTGACGAGCTCGGCATAAACAGCCTTTCCCGCTGGCTGATTCAAGGGCTGGAGCTTTTAAACGCATTTACATGATGTGTAAGCTCAGAACATTGCTAACATAAATGCAAAAACAAAACACAGTTTAAACCTTGTGCGGTTCCTCGTAATTGTTTTTTATTATTTCAATTTCTGTGGTGTTTTCTATTTCTCTGAAGTTATGAGTCAAACACTTTTGTTCTCCATTTCCCAAGAAAATTTTGGCTTTGTGACAGATAAAAAAATGTCCGTGTTATCTGTGTCAGTATATGTATAAGCTATTAAATATTGGCACAGAGATAGAGCGTTACATAACGTTGCTTGCTGGAGAGTGGCCAGAGCCTGGTCCTTATGGCCAGCCGTGGTGATCAGAACTACCTTCAGATACCATATAAGCGCATTTAGCATTAGTATAGTTCCTCAGAAGGCTGAGGAAATGTCTTGAGTGGCTGGCTAGTCATTGCTTCGTTTCTGAATACAACTTGACTCTTTAATTACCTAATTAAAATTTTTTTTTTCAGTCCGTAGATGAACTTTACGAAAGTTGTAAATTATTGCAGCTGCGCAGTACTCCTACCCTCAGTGAGAGCTGGAGTTGAGCCTGCAGTAGAGCTCAGCGGGTCGATGTAAAGGTTGTGCTTCGGAAAGAGTGCTTGACTCAGCATGGCTGCGGGCACAGCGGGCTGTGAAAGCTCGAGGGGGAAGGAGAGGGCAAAGTCTCGTGGGAGTGAAACCGCACGCAGTGCAGCAATTCTGTCGAGTGCAGTTATTCTTCTGAGTTGAAACATGCTGTGGTGCAACTATTAATTTTATGTTTTTTATTCAAAAAGTTTTATTCACCTGATAACGGAATAGTGGGGAACTTCATATGTCGTTTATGATAGTTCAGTAGCCTTTCCTCCAGGATGCATGCAATATATCTCTCTCTCTATATGTATGTATATATGTGTGTGTGTATATATGTGCGTATATATATAAAAAACACAATATGAGTAGAAAAATTCATTGTTTTTTTTATAATAAGGTAGATGTTAACTCTTACTTTGCTGTTCCTTAGGCCCAAGCTAAGGAATATATGCTGCTGCGGGTGCCGGGGGGCGCAGGTTTCATTGAAAAGTCAGGCTGTGTTGCCTCTTCCTGCTTGCTCCTTATGGCAGGGCTGCCAGTTCTTGAGATTACCTTGAACAGCTGGAGATATTTGGAAGAACGGGGACATTTGTCACAAAGTGACTGGATTACACGAGTGTATCGTCCTTATTGAAAAAAACTTGACAGCATGAACCCTGAAGTGCCGTAAAGCAAGGAATAAACTGAAATAACTCAGTTCCTACCTTTAAAGTCTCAATCTTTAAGTCAGTGCGGCTTTGTTTTGGAATTTAGCTCATGGTGATTGATAATGCTGAAGAAGTGAGAAGCATGAGGGATGGTCTGCAGTTGCTGATGTCCTCTCTTTCTTTAGTTACGATGTTGACAATGGTAGCAATGATTTTTATTTATTCCCCTTCCTCCCCTGCCCTGCTTACCACCACATCTCTGCTGTTGCATGTTCTATAGTCTAGCTGAAAGGAAAAAGAAATTAGAAGTAACTCGTTAGCCACCATTACTGGGGAAGTGGAAGGTTGAATACGCTTACCATCAAGGCTTAGAAACCAGAAACTAGAAAATCCGAAGCTAGCGTATGACTTTTAATTAGACTATTTCTATTTTTAGTTACCTTTTGTTTATTTGTTTAGGTAGTCCCTTTAGCTGTGTGTGACAGGGTAAAAACAATCAGGTAAGGAGAATTAATTAAGGGATTGCAATAACCTTGAAGTTGGAGCTCAAAAACATTTCAACTAATACAGCGCGTTACGCGTTTGAACATAGATACCCATTTGAAAAGGTTAGGTTGATGTGACACTGTTCTAACTGAAAAATATGTTTGGAAAGTGCCTAGCGATGTGTACAAAGCACCAGACCCTACTTGTGACTAAGGGTCATCACACTTGACAAATGGGGGTGGGTTCTACTGACTGGGCGTATACTAGCTGTTACAACCCTGGGACTGGAAGCATTCGCTCCAGAATTATTTTAAGAAGGTCAATACTGGAAAAAGTGCCTATGTAAGTAGGGAGATGTCACCTTGAAATGCCCCATCTCTTGCAAAATGCATGAGAAACCAACGTTTTGAAGTTTTTCTACTATCACTGTTCATCGCATTTTTCAAATGGCTGCTTAAAGAATATATTATTTGATACCTATGTTAGCTATGAAGATGCACATATTCCCCAAGGAGAGAAGAGTTGATTATATATTGTACTTTATTTAAAGAATGGCGTATATAGTGACTGTTCCTTACGTATAAAATATTTACAGTCACTTCAGACTACTGTTTCAAGGTCTTGTGAGGATGAGACGGCGATAAGCATGGAAAAGGCATATCTGCTGAGACCTAATGTTTATTATCTTGATTAAATTGACAGGTGTGAAAGCAAAATGGCTGGAAATAGCCTTGTTCTACCCATTGTTCTTTGGGGCCGTAAAGCTCCCACCCACTGCATATCAACGTTGCTGTTAATGGACGACGTGTCAATGATTGTCACAGGCTGTCATGATGGACAAATATGTCTCTGGGACCTCTCTTTAGATTTAGAGGTAAGTCTAAACTCCGTGTGTAACTTTAATTTTCTTCGTATTTAAAGTTTTTAACCATTGTTCCTAAAGTGATTTTTATTCTTCAGTATGGCAGGATATGTTGCAGTGTTCAGTTGTTTCTACGCTCTATTCATGTATTCTACCTCCCTCTCTTAAAATGACGCCTGGAGGTGACCCGGTGTGCTTCTAGTAGTGAATAGTTCTGATTAGAAAGAGGAGTTTTCACTCTTTAACTTTGCTGCTGCACTAGGAAATTTTTGAAGTAATTATTTCTTCTTTTCTGGACATTGGGGCTACCCTAAACTGATAGTTACCTTCAGATTTAGCGGCTTAGTATTTTGAGAAAACAGATTTCTGAGATCAGATGCCTGTATTTAGAGGGCTTTTTAAGGTTATTCTTCTATTCAAGCTCCGTTTTCTGTGAAAACCGATTGTAGCAGAGCTAAGGATTACTAATTAATTATTATTATGTATTAGTTTTTGCCCTTGAGTTGAAATCTGCAAGTGTCCGTCTTACAGGTGAAGTAGTAATTTGGTTGGATGCAAATAGTTTTAAATCCTTGGAATGGAGGAGAAAAACAATCCTTTCTTATAAAATCAAGCATGTTTCAGGCAAGGGTTATACTGAAAAATCTCAATCTCCGAGTTACCCGCATAAGTTATGTTAGTGTCTAATACCTTTAACAAGAAACAACTGGAGAAAGGGACCGTTTCTTTCTAGAAATGGCACACAAAGGGTGATTTTCTTTTTTATCCTTAATCTGTGAATGGAGTATAGTCTGTGAATGGACTCTTATATAAAATTATTTATAAATGCAAAGGGTCATGAAGTATACTTGATCTGATCTGTTATTGCAGTATAGGTCAAATTCTCCTTTTGACTGAGGCCAAATTCACACTATGATTTTAAAATTATAGATGGAATTAGTTTTACACAAAAAGCATTTTTTTTCACAAATTGGCATTACAGTATTAGTTAGAAACTGGTTCTTTCACATATTGTACCACCATGCTGTGCAAACTGTTTTAAGATGCTATTTCTACAGCTGTGATAATAAAGCGTGTGTGTGTGTGTATATATATATATATACATAAACACATTTATATATACAATATATAAATATTGTGTAAAACAGAAATTTGGAATGTGTATGTTCTAGGTAAGTAATAGTGCCGATGTTATTTTTGCTTTATGTTTTATCTCTCTGATTCTAGATTAATCCCAGAGCTCTGTTGTTTGGTCATACAGCCTCAATTACTTGTTTATCAAAGGCCTCTGCTTCCAGTGAGAAGCAGTATATAGTGAGTGCATCAGAAAGCGGGTGAGTTTTCTGAAGATTTATTAATATGCAGATCTGTTAAATAATGGAAGATGAGGGTAGAGGAGAGATTGGGTTGCTTACATCTACTTCTTTTCACTCTGAGTTTCTCATCCACGCTATTTTTTACTTAGACTAATGTCTAACTCATTCATTGCCATCCCAAATGATGGGACCTCTCCAAGGTAAATACTCAATGTGGTGTGAATTTTAGATTCCTGGTCTGAAGGAGGATAGAGGTGTGCCTGAGATCTTGAAGGCTTGCCTATGTTATTTGTTTTAACTTACGATGCAGTGGCAGGACACAGGACAGTTGTATGTAAAGTAATCTTTGCTGCCTTGGATATAACTTTATCTTTGGATGGCTAAGGAAATGTATGATGTTGTCAACTGCAGTCTAGATACTTCTGTCATCCTTTCACTTGAGCAGCTTTGTAAGTTCAGTTGTGGATGGACACCTATGCTTTGTTCCTCTCCTCTGCGTATCCAAGATCTGCTTCTTGAGTAGAAGCAAGCTTAAGGTCGTGATATATCTGGCTGGCAGGAAATGATTCCTGAACCTCTGAAATAAACCTCAGTGTTCACTGCCATGTGATTAAAATACTGTTTTTGGTAATAAGATTTTATTCCTTACAAATATGGAAAAAGTAAGCTCATCTTTGAACACCTCAGGAGAGGCACTAGAAGTATATAATAATCTGAAGTATTTTTGAGAGCAGTCAGGAGTTCTAAGTTACACAATTGCGTTTGCTTAGTATTGGTCGTTCGTGATGAACCATGGCATTTTACTCATTTCCCCTCGCAACTGTACTGGGGAAGCAGAGTTTGTATGGGTTACGATGGAAGGACTGGAAATTCAAGTAAATTTTGAGTTTCCTTTGTAAAAATGCTGCTTATTTGGTCACTAACAATTGTTTAAGCTTCTCCCAATATAAATGATTTCTAAATCCTTGAAAAATGAAATATTTTGGATGTGGTTGTAATTTGTCTTTTGTATTTTAGGGAGATGTGCCTGTGGGATGTGAATGATGGGAGATGCATAGAGTTTACTAAATTAGCCTGTGCACACACTGGCATACAGGTTCGTGCTTTGTGTATGCTTGAGAAGTCCTACTGTAGCATGGAAACTGTAGCTCTGTTATTGAAACAAGGCTAGGTTTTTTTGGAAGCTTAACAATGATATTTTATAAGATACCGCAGTATGCCGATATAGCTTATGCTGTATTCTGCGTCATCAAATGCCCTAGAGCTGGAAACGTGCTTTACTTCAGCTTTTGAAAAAGATATACCATAATTAATTTATCAGAAAGGCTGGAGAAAATAGAGGAAAAAGGAGGAGGTGTTAGGAGGAGTACTGATAAGGGGAGGTAGGAGGGTGAGGATGATCTTAGCAGAGAAGGTTGAGATGGCTTTCTGTCAGCTGCAGGAGGTGGGCATGGAGGCAAAGGATGGCCTTGAGAAGATGCTAAGAGAAAGGAGGGCCTCTGCAAAAAGCTTCCTTCGTATTACTTGCATACACAAAATTCCCTTCGGTTCTCGTTGGCATTTTTTTAAACAGATAGCCGTTAGACTATATTTATGAAATTATGATTTTGATTAAAAATGAAGTACTTGGTGCCTCACATGGAGTATAACCTCTGTGTTTTGTTAATATCCATTTAGTTCTACCAGTTCACTGTTGGGACTCAGCGTGAAGGGAGACTATTATGCCACGGACATTATCCAGAAATTCTTGTCGTGGATGCTACCAGCCTTGAAGTTCTTTACTCTTTATTATCAAAGATATCTCCTGACTGGATCAGCTCCATGAGTATCATTCGATCCAATAGAACACAAGGTAATTATTTTTGTTGCTTTTATTATGACTTTGCCTCCTTGTAAGAGAAATAGTTTCTCCCCAGGTTGCTGAAAATACTAGAATGTTACTTCTTGCCTCTTTCTCCCATGTGAGTAATGAAGATGGTCTTTTCCAAGACCCATCAAGCACTAACCTTTTTAAAAGCAATGTATACATATTTATATCCAGTCCCTGAAAAGGGGACTGGAGCATCTCCCATACAAGGAGAGGTGGAGAGTGCTAGTATTGTATTGTTTAGCCTGGAAAACAAGGCTCAGGGGAGGAGATCTTATCAATGTTTATAAATATCTCATGGGAGGATGTGAAGAGGATGGGGCCTCTCAGTGGTGCCCGGAGGCAGAATGAAAGGCAATGAGCACAAACTGAAACACGAAAAAATCAAATTAAACACAAGAAACGCTTTTTTTACTGAGCGGATGGTTGAACACTGGAGCAGGTTGCCCAAAGAGGCTGTGGAGCCTCCATCCTTGGAGATACTCAAACCTGCCTGGACGCAGTCCTGGCCAAGCTGCTCTGGCTGACCCTGCTGGAGCAGGGGCTGGACCAGAGGATCTCCAGGGCTCCCTGCCAGCCTCAACTGCTCTGTGATTCTGAGACTGCTTTAATATTTGCTCAGAGAGAAGACCTGATAATCTTTAATATTTTTAGTATTGTCTCTGTTGCTGTTCCACCAGATGAGAGTTTTAGCTCTGGTTATATTTAAATGCTTTCTCGTGAACGGAACCTCAGTTCTAGCCAAATTCAGTGTGTATGTGCGTGTGCACAACAGGTTCCAGTACACTTAGTAGACAGTGAATAGTTTTGTTATCTCCTTCAATGTATGCACGTGTCGAAACCTGGAGAACAAGGTGATACCTTGTTTTCTCTTTGAGAATTCAGAAAGAGTTTGGGAGAACGCTAGGAAGAACCTAGGAAGAGCCTCTAAGTGACACAAGACTGCAGGAAAGGCTACGAGGACTCTAAACGTTGAGGCTGTTTTCTTTATTAATGTGATGCGTAGTACGCATCATTTAGTGGCTTTGTTGATTAGTGACTTTATAAAAAGCACTGTTGTAACACTTTGAAAGCTATTGTAGGAAATATGTAAGGAATTTGTTGATTGAAGTGCACAATAGGATTATATGTCCAAGAAGCTGGCGGAAATATTACAATATTGTAACCATTGCTGGAGAAGAGGAAAGAAACCTGAAGACTGTAGAACTTTCTGTAAACATGATGACAGTCAGTTTAGTGGAGATGTATGCGGGTAGTCTCCATGTTTGGAAGCGGGTTAGTTGACATGATTTGAAGTGATACTCGTCCACATGTACCTGTTTTGCCCTGGGCTGGTTTGTATTGCTTTGCTGGGCTTTTAAGTTCTGGCAGCTGAGGAGCAGAAATGACTCATTCAGCTGTTGCTGTTCTGGAGGCTGTAACTCCACTCCTAGGGAGAGTTGAGTGAAAGTCTTGGGGATTCCTGTTTCAGTTTATTTAACTAAATCTGCTGCTGAACGCAGGTCAGCAAACTTGCTTCCTGAAGATGGGCTCCTATGGAGGGGGAAAAAAAAAAGAAACACTGAGAAGAGCGGTCTGAAGAGAGGAGAGATTTTTGTCTTGATTTGAGGCTGAGAGCAGTTTGTAACTGAGAGTGTTCCCAAAGCCCCGGCGTGGGAAAACTCCATTGCTGACCCCTAAAACCATCCAAGTTACTGGAGTAATTGCAAATGAACTATGATGTTAAGTCTTTTCAGATACTGGACCAGGGGTTTCATTTTATTTTGTAGTTGTTTTCATATTTTATAATCAAGAAGGTGTACCTTGGCTTAATGGACTTTCTGTCTTAACACTGGACTCCTCTGGTATAAACAGGAACCTCTAGAAAGTTTGACTAGCGCAAAACGTGCTCCTTTCCTGAAGGTAATGAATCTAATAATTGTGAAAGAAGCTCCCTGGGAACCTCCAACCTAAAACAAGTGGGACTACCCTTGCACGCCCCCGCCCCTTTCAACTGGAGCCTTAATTATTAATTTAGAGAACTTGCCCCCTCTCGTGATGGCAAAGAGCCTCTAAACATAAAACCAGCGAATCTCTGTGCGCGTGTGTGCACGTGTGTACTTATTTTCAATATACCAGTTCACTAATTAACGTTTGGTTATGTTTTGATGAACTTTAATACTGAGTTATTCTCATGTATTTTTGTAGTCGCACATGCACAAATGTGCAACGAAATGGAAAGGTTCTTGTATTTATCCATTTAACTTTTTGTATTTATTTTCCTCCAGAGGATACTGTTGTCGCTGTTTCGGTGACTGGCATTTTGAAAGTATGGATAATAACCTCTGAAGTTAGTCGCATGCAGGTAAACAAAGACTTCTGTACTGGTGATATTTGCTGGGCACCCCAATATCAACTGTTAACTCGCATAAATTTTTCTGAAGTCTTGTTGTGATGGAGAGAGACTCTCTTAGTCCTTTTTCCTGTTCTTCCATCTGCCTAGTAATGTTAGGATTTTTTTCTTTTACCCTCCAAAAATGAACTTCATTAATCTTGCTTAACCGATTCTTCAGACTACTGACAGAATTCTTGACGAAGATGCTTTTCTTTGTCTTACGCCTGACACTCACAGAGCTGACTTCAAAGTTAAGAACATCTAATTTAAAGTTAAGAATCTCTAATCTCTGATTCCTAGACATCTTTATTTGTACCATTAATTATGTTAGTTAGATTCAAATATTTTTGTCTAGTGACTTTTATTTTTCCCCTCTTTAAGTCCTATTCTTTTCTTAAGTCATCTTGTCCATTTCACAGTATTTTTGACTTCCAAAGGGAATTTAGTAACAAAAGGTTGTTACAATAACATTTGGCATTCCAAACTGAGATGGATACTATACTATATGTATAGCTTCATGTGATACAGACAGAATTTGTATGTTAAAGAGCTTGCAGTCCCAGTACCCTTTAGTCAAAACAGATGATATTAATAAGTAGTTGTTTACTTTGTATAGAAGAAATAGATTGCAAAGTTGAAACTTACGCTGTATTGCACAGGAGCTGTGTGTCTTTTAATATGGTGGTGAAATTATAAAAGTCACAATGCGACTTTATCACAGTACTTCATTTTTTTATGTTCTTAAAGATATCTGTACTCAATTTTTAATTTTTTATTGTAGTTTTATTATGTTATTATTATAGGTAATTATTATATCATTTTTTAAAAAGAAATTCCTATTTTCTTTGAGAAAAGTAAAGAAAAAGTGAGAAGTAGAGGTGTTTGAAGGGCTTGCAGAGCAAAGAATACAATTTTTAGGAATTTTCATTATTAATGTTATCTACAGCTAAGTCTTATTTGGCAATTTTTGCCTTCCTGTGTACTAATCGATAGAAGGTCCTATAGGAGATTTGCCATACTTCTCATAAACGTCTTACAAATTAACCATTCACAGAAACTTCCTATAAGAAATGTATATTACTTGGATACTTTTGCAGATGGTTAGCAGCTATGAAAATATAATTTTATTATATATAGAAAAACAAATTCAGTTTTCTGATTTCAGAAATGTTTATAGCACAAAAGCAACATATTTTGAATTAGCTGGGAAGACCAATATAATGGAATTCCTTGCTTTTGATCCTATAAGGGTACCTCAAAGTCGTTATTCAATTTTTTTGTTTCACAGTTTCAACCTAGTTGAAATTATATGATATCTGATCACTTCAGAGCTCTTTCTGGAAACCCTTGTCATGCAACTACTACTATTCTACCTAATATCACATTTAAAAGTTACATTAAACATAAAGGTGTTAGCAATAGAGAGTATTGGCTCTTCTGAAAGTGAGAAACACAAAGACATAACTGAACAGGGGTTTTGTCATAGTCTGTGTAGGATATTGGGAACCCTGAAAGAATGAAGTCAGAGCTGAATCTACTTAGTTTCAGCTGACTTTCTGCAAGCAGGGTATTTCACTGAGGGTGACAATACCAAACAGGCACTGCTAATCTCTCCGGAGAAGCTGGGGAATTTGTTAGGCAAGACAAGATACCACATGCTCTTGCAGATCTTCTTATGAAGAATGATAGAATAAGAACGGCTACAAGTGTTTGGTTTTTCCGTAGAAGTTGGCCATCTGTCATCTTATGAAACTCAGAGGAGTCCCTTTTCTGTTGCATGTTCTCTGTCATCTTCCTAAATTGAGTTTGAGCAAAAAAAGATTCACTTGGGTTTTCTCTTATTATCTGATTTTGTGCGTGTGTGTAGAGACTGTCAGTTTTAAATACTTTTGTCATACTCTCTGAGCACTTAACTGGTTTCTGTGTATAAATGTGTGTTGGGCAGAACGTTTGTTTCCCACTTTGAAGGTGAGGAAAAAATATCCCAGGAAAATTCTGTCTTGTGCGAGAGATCTGTAAGAGAGCAAGGAGCTGCACCTGGGACAGCTGAGTCCCTGCTTCTGCCATAATTGCTTGGCTGAGCTGCTTTCCTCTACCCTGTCTTAATTAATAGGGTTTGGTTTTTAGCTAGTTTCGTAAGGTTCTCCATTTTCATAAAGTGAGTGGAATTGCACAGACAGGTTGCCATATACATCTCCTGGTTAGAGGCCAGCAAAGCATTCAGTCTGTAGTCTTCTGGTTGTTTCAGCTCTGGTTTTCCTGAAAAAGGAAATCAGGAAAAGATGTGGAGCAGCCAAGTCACCGCTATCCTTCGGGGTCAGAGTGAAGATGGACAGTCAGGAGAGTTTGCAAGTGAGGATTGACGTGGGAGCCTAGTTCATGTGTTTTCTGGATCTGGCCAGGTTAGCAGTAAGCACCCTCAGTGCAATCAAAAGGGAGGGTTTTGCTTGGAGGTGGAGCTGGCGGGATTCCAGAGGAATTGTCCTTGTTGGCCAAGGTACAGCATCAACGCAGCAGACCAGCATAACGCCCTTAGCTCAGTAAAGGGTGCAGTGCCCAGTGGGTAAGGTGCCGTGCTATTTGGTAGCGCTAGGCTGAATCTTGGAAGAACGTGGTCAGCAGTGGCTGAATTTTAACCTCTAGCCAAGGGTGAGACTGCTGCAGAAAACTGAGACGTGAGCTAGTGGAAATGAGTTGGGGAGGAAACAGGGGCTTGCATATTCAGCAGTTCTCATCTTTCCAACTCTGCTGATGTGCTGGACGCTATTTGCACCTAATTACGGCTATAAAGGAATCTTTAGATTAAAAAAATGGCATCTTTATTCCAGTTGATGTCTTTTTTTTTTTTTTCTGTCTGTCTCTCCAAGGGAATTTTTTACGTATTGCTGCTTTGGTTGTGTTTTTCTGTGTAATGCTACCTTTGCACCTGTGACAGAGTCTGCAGACTTGACTCTTCATCACAGGAAGATTGATATTCAACAGATGATATACCCATGAGGGTATCAAAATAAAACATGAGTGTTTGTTTCAGTTAGGATTTATAGAAACATTTTTGATTTGAGCAAAATTTTAACTGTCAGGAAATGTCCTTCTTTGAAGGTACTGTTGTTATGACAGAAGCTAATATAGCTCTATTTAATTTCCAATTCATATTTTTAAATAGAATACAATTAATTTAATGTAACTTTTCTTTTTTTTTTTTAGGATACTACGCCAGTATTTGAAGAGGAGTCTAAACCTATTTATTGTCAAAACTGCCAAAGCATTTCTTTCTGTGCATTTACCCAACGGTCATTGTTGGTAGTGTGCTCCAAATACTGGAGGGTAAGGAAAGCCAGTTGAACGAAAGCTGGCTTTTTTCACTATAGATAAACGCCAGTAAGGCATTTAGACCAAAAGGTTTATTCTTTTTATAAATTCAAACTCTAGAGTTCATTGAGTGTAATCCCTTAAAAGTATATTGTCTTGCAGTGTAGGGAATATATTGCTTTATTTCAATAAAACAAGGCCTATTACTTTTACCTAGACAAAATATGTGATATAATGTAACATCCTGCCATATTTATAACATTTTGGATAGTCCTGTAGTCATTAGGTAGATGTTAGATTTTTTTTTTTTTCTAATAAATTTTCTGTATCCTAAGTAAGTATTGTTCTAAGACAATTTAATATGTCTGTGCTGAAATACTGAAATTAGCTGCTATCTGGGCGTTTTAATCTGTAGTTGGTTAATGATAGACTTTTCTATTTCTTTGCAGGTTTTTGATGCTGGAGATTATTCCCTCTTATGTTCAGTCCCTAGCGAGAATGAACAGACCTGGACTGGCGGTGACTTTGTGTCAGCTGATAAAGTGATTGTATGGACAGAAGATGGGCAAAGTTTTATATACAAATTACCAGCCAGGTACTCAGAAAGGAAACACTGTCTACTTCTTTATTTGTTGAGATAAAAAAAGAGAAGCTTTGAATAAACACTTAGTATTTTTGGCTTGTATTTCTTTACAAAATTATATGAAAGTTGTAGAAACTAATACTCCATGAGCATATTTTAAAGTGTGTGTCCCCAGAATGTATCGCATAGAGGTAATGCTCAGTAATTTAAAATCAAAGATTGTCTCGCTATTTTCTGATGCTACTGTAACTCTCTTTCACTTCATAATGGTAGCTGTTGGAGAATGTGTGATGGGAAGGGTTGCATTTTGCTGTTGAATAAGTGTCATAAACAAATTGAAATCAAATGTATGTTTTAAATATTTCCTAAAACCTTCTTCCATAAGGAAGAAATAGAATTTGGCTATATGAAGCAGAATGTAAATGATAGTATTATAGGTGTGTACTCTCCAAGCCTTTTAAGGGCTCTGTGGGGTGAACAGTTGTTTTGTGGACATAAATATAAAAATATAAAGTTAAATTAAAATTAGTTGTTGCAGGGGTTAAGCAGATTTAGAAAGACAAAATTAAAATAAAGGAACTTTTATGGCTCTCTTTTGACATTTTTTACTTCTTATTGTGCACGTGCTGCTTTGTTCTGGGTGAAGGTACTAGTTTTCTCCGAGAGATCCCTGAACCTTCTGTGATAAATCAGATGAGAAAATTTCTTTCCCATCTCATATCCTTTGGGTTTGGTGCATTTAGCTCCTGAATCTGTCTGAAGCCAAATATGTTGAACTCTGGAGTAGACCCTAAAGCCAGCCTTCTTTCTTTCCTTTTCTTCAGTTATGAATGTGTGTGGGGACTGAGCTGAAAACATTTGGAACAATTTTTATTTATTTGGAACATTTATTGACTGAGGACATTAAAGTTATTGTAATGATCTGCTATACACTGTATTAACAATTAAAAAAGTAATAGTTAGAGGCTTAGGGGGTTGTTTTTTCTTTTGAAAGTAAAAAGAATCTAACATATTCTTTATCTGGTGATACAGTAATCCCTTTCTACTAATTTAGGGAATTTTATTCCTTTTTTTTTGTTTGCAAACCCAGTTGTCTACCAGCTAGTGATTCATTTCGCAGTGGTGTGGGAAAAGCAGTAGAAAATTTAATTCCACCTTTATTGTACAGTGTATTGGACAGAGCGGATAAACAGGTAAAAGATATTTCCTTTGGATTTTCTTATCTGTACTGTCTTGTGTACTGCATTTCTTTTTCTAAAGACTTGAAACTCACTTAGCATAGCAAGTGACCTCTTCTCCTTCAAAGTAGACATTTAGGGTTGTTTCTTGTTCCAGTAAAAGTAGATGTTTAGGAGAGTAACTGATATAATACACCTTCTGTTTTTTTTGTGGTTTGTTTTTTTTTATTGTCATATAAGTATTGTGATTAGTCTCTGGTCCAGTGAATCTTCAGTTCTTTTGTACTAACAGCTTACCGCGCATCAGTGCCTGGAGAATTACAACTCAAGCTGTGATGTGCCTAATGGTTAGGCAATCACTGAAGAAGTATTTTTACTATCACAGCTTAGGTTTTGAATGCCTAAATTTTTGCAAAGGAAGTAAGACCCCATTTTTCTGGCCCAAATCCTCTTCGAATTAGGATTCATTCTTATGTTGTACAGTAAACTGTATGTGCTATAAACTAATACAGCTTGAGGCTGTTGTGTAATTACATCTAGTAACGTACAGTACTATTAGTAAGTCTAACTTACAAATACTGTTATTACAAGACTATTATAGGGATTTTTAAAAATATTAACCATTTAATTTGTTGCCAAATTTGGACATTGATACTCTTATACTTTTTTGTTTAATTGTTTTTTTAAACTTTGTGTTGTCGATCAATTCGTAACATGTTTTGTTTCTGTTTTTGAACTTTTTCACTGAGTGGTGTATCTTAAACTTATTGTTAAAACATCAACAACTTTATATTTTATATGCATGTAAACAGTTTTAAAATTTCCCTCTTCCCCTAAGTCTGTGACATATTTTGTAACTAATCACAGTTTCTGCTGGTTCATATTACTATATTTATCCTTTCTCCTATGGAAAGGCTAAAGTCTAGAGTGGCTAGTTCCCATTTTGATCTTAAAAGGTACAGTGGATTTTGTGGAAAGTGAATTTTGAGGTTAGTACATGATTTACATGTGCCTGAAGTTGTTCTAATTTATTATTATTATTATTTTAACAGTTACTAATATGTCCCCCAGTTACTCGATTCTTCTATGGACGTAGAGAGTTTTGCAATAAACTCTTAATCCAAGGAGACTCTTCAGGGAGACTGTGTATTTGGAGTGTGCCTGATACATTTGAACAACAGGACAGTGCAGAAGGTATACTTAGTTAACGATCTTGCTGCCAAGAACCTTTTAATGGACATGTCTGTCTAAATTCTTGTTATGTGATTTCTGTAGCTGGCTGAAATACTGTTACTTTTCTTACAAATGCATCAATCATGTTTCCCTGAGCCTTACACGACATATTTTCATAGTTGCTTGGACATATAAGTGTATATATAATTTTTATACTGCATTTGCTTAACTCACTTCTGTGTCAAGATGCACGTTGAGAAAGGTGGAGTGTATGGAGGAGTAGGTTAGAAAAGTCTTGGAAATACTTGAATAAACAGAAATGAAGGAAGCTTGTTGGGTTGTTTTTGCAGTAGATCCAGCTTTGTTTCCAACACTTGGGCAGTCCCTCAGCAACCTTTTAATTTCAGGTTACCAACCATTTTTTCCTCCTGTTCAGATTTTTTTGATGTGAACTACTGAAGTTTCAAATGAAATCTGTGTTGCTTGAATAGTTTTTTGTTTTTGTTTTAAATTATTAGCTTATTGTAAGAGTTACAGTAATTTAAGTTTTAAATATATCATCAAAATCTTAATTTACTATGAGTACTTTGCAGGAGTTAAATTTTTACCTGTTTTACTTTCCGAATACCAGCTCTGATCATTGCCATCTCTGTATGTAGCTTCCTCTTGTAGCTTAAATCATGTACTTTTTCAGTTCTCTCACAAGTGTTCATTGTTTCCATGTGTTGCAGTAACAGCGCTCATGTAGCTGGTGAATTAATTTCCAGCATATGTATTGTACTTGGTTTGAACCGTTGTAACATAGTGTATTTAAAAGCAGGCCTTGACATCTTCTCAGAAAATCTTTGCATTTCATTCCCTTTTTTTAAACTCTTTTTCTCCTTTTGAACAGGACTACAAGCAACCACCTCAGTATCCCTACAGGAAGCTTTTAATAAACTTACCCCTCACCCTGCTGGAATTATAGACCAATTAAGCTTAATACCAAACATCAATGAACCGCTTAAAGTGACAGCGAGTGTATATATCCCAGCGCATGGGCGTCTGGTTTGTGGTCGTGAAGATGGAAGCATCGTTATTGTGCCAGCAACGCAAACTGCTATAGTTCAGCTTCTGCAAGGAGAGCATATGCTTAGGAGAGGTATGGAAATAAGTTTTAGAAAAGCACAGTTGGATTACCGAACGTGCTGATTTCTTACTCGATACACTGAAATGAGAAATAGTTTCAAGAAGTGAGCATTCAGTTGTTTTATAAATATGGTTTAAAAAGTGGGGGGAGAGGAGAAAGTGGAGAAATCATATAACCGTATTCTTAACAAGGTCTCTGTTCTATTATGTAATGAGAAACTTAAGTGAAAAATTAAGTGTGGCCAGCTTGCGTCAGTTTTCTGGGATGTCCCTTCACTGGAAAGGTTCAGGTGTTTCTCCTGGATTCTTTCTGAGATGCAGTAGCAACATTACAGTGGGGGAGATCGTCTCTCTTCTACCCAGAATTGTCTGGGCCGCACGTTCAGCTAGAGTAGTAGTGTGCCTTTGAAGCTCTCCTTGGGAAAGTAATGCATTTAAAAGAGAATTCCTCCTTGTGTATCACGTAGTTAAAGTATGTTATACATTGGCCTGCTGCTGTACATTCTGGTTCCAGATAATTTTGTCCTAATGTTTTTATCTTGGTGTTTCAGAACAAATGTGTTTGTCTCAAATTTTTACATATGCTGGTAAATGAAAAAGATACTTAAATATTCTTCTCTTAAGTGGATATATAAGGCTCCCAGTTATAATATTTTCTGTTTTTAATTGATTTACTGTATATAATTTCAAACATCAGTGAATTTTTATGCAAAGTTCAGTTTCCTCAAAGTCAGTTACGTTATTCTGCAGTTCTCTGCTGGTGACTCTTAACCTCATAAAAATTCTAAAGAGCTCAGGACAAACTGCAACATGCCTCTATCTTTTTAATCGAGAGCAGACTGCTTCTTAGTATCCTGTATTGGAAACTGTTCTAATGAATTTTTCTCTCTTCCCCCCCACCTCTAAATTTCTCAGGTTGGCCACCTCACCGGACTCTCCGAGGCCATCGAAACAAAATTACATGTTTACTCTATCCTCATCAGGTTTCTTCTCGTTATGATCAAAGGTATTTGATCTCAGGTGGTGTGGATTTCTCAGTCATCATATGGGATATATTTTCTGGAGAGATGAAACATATCTTCTGTGTACATGGTGGAGAAATTACACAGCTTCTAGTTCCACCAGAAAACTGTAGTGTAAGTCTGAATCCTTCTCGAGAATGTGAATGTAATAAAAATACTGCAGGTTTAGAATTGAGCCAAAGTATAACTCTTGCAGATATTTAAAAAGAGTTTAATTGCTCTGTTAATTTCATTTTTTTTTAACATCATGATCTATCTAGGTAGAGGACTAAAAGTAGTGGAAAAACTGGATATTAAAACATAGGTAAAGAAATGGTTGGCATTGCGTGATATACAGCATTAACAGTGGGAGGTTTTTACCCCGTGGAAGCAAAGTCTTGGCCCTGAAGCTGCTTGGGAATGTGACAGGGAAACATCCACAGCGGTTGTCACATTTTATTTTTCATAATTTGAGTGAATAGGAAGAGTTTTATGAGCGAATTGCCATTAACTTGTTTGAAAGAAAATCCTGGTTTCTCTCTTTTGCTTATCAGAATTTCCTTGCCCTTTATTTCCTTTTGTCTTCCGTTATTCTTCTTGAACAACATTTTTCTGCTTAGTTATCCTCATTTTCTTACTTCTTCTGTTCCTCGAGCCCATTTGCTTTATCTCTGCACTACTTAGCTCTACTGGTATGCTCTTTTCCTCCCTGGGTCTCAACTCTAAAAAAGACTAGAGAGTTAGAACTAAGAACTGCGAAGAACAAGAACTAAGTTGAACTAAGCTAAAGGTAGATGTACACTTTTTAAAATAAAAACATCTAACTATTAGTCTACAGTCAAATAAAGTCTCGGAGAAACTGGAAAAAATAAATATATAAGATTTAAAACTACTTAAAGAGTAGTTCTTTCAAGTGTGTGTGCAGGGCAATATATTTTCTTTGTTATAAGTCAAAATACTTGACCTTTCGTTTTTTTTCTTCGTTTTACGAAGTAACGCACGTCGGTGTGATGGCTAAAGCACTTCTGCCTGTAGCATAAAAATTTGAATAAAAGTGACGGAGTCAAGTATTCTGTATTTTATTTGAAGGTGAACTGTTTTATCAGCTGACTGAATCTGTTTGTCAAATAATTTATTTTATTATTTTTATGACTGTTTTGATCCTTTCAAATTTTAAATACTTGAAAAGCATGTAGAGGGTGGAGCAATTTTATTTTCTTTTTTGTGGAAAAATTGAAAGATGTTCTTCATAGTTACTGTATAAGATCAAAGAAATGTATCATAATAAATATGAAATACTGTTATTGGTTTTTTTGTCTGAGGTAGCCATATCACTTGGTCATGTTGAGAAGGCAAGATGTTCTCATACCCATTTGCTCTGCGATGTGCAAGTGGTTGGATTCTGTGGATGAAATTCTGGTTCTGGTGAAGTCAATAGCAACTTTGTCATAGGCTGATGTCCGTGCGTTTTGCTTATAAAATAGGTTGTTTATCGCCAGTCTGATGAAGAGTATTTTATCAAATGAAAACTAATTTTATTATGATCAAAATAATTCTTTTTTTTGTTTGTTTGTTTTTTCCTAAGGCAAGAGTCCAGCACTGTATTTGCTCTGTTGCCAGTGATCACTCAGTAGGTCTTCTGAGTTTGCGGGAGAAAAAATGTATCATGCTGGCATCCCGTCACCTTTTTCCTATCCAAGTAATAAAGTGGAGGCCTTCAGATGACTACCTGGTGGTGGGGTGTTCGGATGGATCTGTGTATGTCTGGCAAATGGATACTGGTAAGGTTTAATGCAAAGATAGTGACTTCTGAAAAAGAAAAAATTATATTTGCTAATAGTTCTCTAAGTTGCATCTCAGGGAGATGAGTTAAATTTTTTCACACATTTATATTTAAAGATTTCGCTCTCCAAATCTTTCCTAAATTTACAGATTATTTAAGTATACATATTTCAGTATTTTGAAGAACTCATTTAGTTCTGGAGAAGTATAGCTCACTGTGGCTTTTTCCCCCTATGTGATTTCCTAATTATCTTTACAGAGAACAGTGGAAATGCTCACATTGGCAGCACATAACGTCCCCTAAATTTATTAGTGTTTGTGCAAGTTACTTGAAGCTTAGTGTAGAAATGCATCATCTTAAACCTGAAAGAGTTTGCAGCGTGAAGAATAATCATAAATTAAAAAAAAAAAAAAAGTTAATGGTTAAAATTTTAGTTTTGAAGTATTTTAAAAGACTTAAGGCTTGTTCTTAGTTTCCTGAACAGAATGGGTAACAAGGGCATAAAATAATAGCAGCTATGTTGTAGAAATTTGTGTTTGTGGTATTTGAAAGGGAGAAGACAAGGAATAATGCATCAAAATATATACTGTAAGTAGCTGCCTACCTTCTAACTCGATTATAATTGAGTTAAGAAAAAAAACCCAAACATGTAATGATGTCTGAATATTCTTTTCAGCTTATTATGAAAACTAGATGAGAATTTTGTTGTTGTTATCAAAGTTCTAGGAAGGAAAAAAAAAAAAAAAACCTGATAACCATCATAGACAGTGTAAGCCACACAGGTAGCTGGGTGGGAGAAGGAATTTGAAATGATTGAAAATATCCTTTTACTAAAAATGTCAAGGGAATGTTTAGGGGAAAATGTTTAGGGGAAAAAAATCCCGTTAGGAATATGAGTTCTAAAAATAGCTTATACACAACCAGAAGTTTTAGGCATAGCATCCTATGGTGTAAGTTATTTTCACACACGGTACTTGTGATGTTTTGGACTTTTCTGAATTGTTTCTGCTAAGCTAATGCTTTTCAAAATATGCAAAGGTGCGCTGGACAGGTGTGTGATGGGAATAACAGCCGTTGAAATCTTGAGCGCTTGTGATGAGGCAGTTCCAGCTGCTGTAGACTCCCTCAGTCATCCGGCCGTCAACCTGAAGCAGGCCATGACAAGACGTAGTCTTGCTGCCCTGAAAAACGTGGCCCATCAGAAACTACAGACTCTTGCCACTAACCTTTTAGCTTCAGAAGCATCTGACAAAGTAAGTTGTGTTTTTGTTTTTAATGCAATATCTGGAACATTTATTTTCATAAACAATGAAATGAACGTGGAAAGCCTTCATCGTTGTAAACTTAAAGGGTCTTATCCAAAGCAGTTTATAATTTTAATAGAAAGACCCAGACTGACTTTAACGCTTTAGGTTAGCGTTAGCGTTTAGCTTTAGGTTACCCAGAGGTATGTTTTCTTGGACTAACAGTTTGAGCCTTGTTCAGTGTAGTTACTTACCCGGAAGGAATCGAAATTGAGATTTTTCTCATATTTAGAAGTATTAGTTGAATTCCTTCTATAACTGTAACACATTTATTTTATTAAGTTTACAGCATAGTTGTAAGTTGGCTCTCAGAAGTTGGCTTCTGAAAAAAGACAAGTTAAAATATTTTCTCTAAACCTGTTAATTTAGAGAGAAAATTTCCTGCTTCCTGAAGGATATTACCTGTGTCTCAACTATTATTAAATTTTAACACTTTCTTTTTAAATATTGTTCAATACGTTTGTAATGGCAGTATGTATTTAACTCATAAATATCACAATATCGATTAAGAACAGACATAGTAAAACTATATAAGTTCAGGTGTGCATACTTAATTCTTTTCTGAATTGAATAATTTTTTTGTACTGCATATGGAAGGACGGTTTTGGTAAAAACAAAGTGAGAATAAAAATTTGAGAGAAGAAAAAAATCTGTTATGACAGTGATGAAACACTTTATATTTTCAGCCCATCATACAATATTTCTGTGGTTTTTTTACAGACTTGTTCCCAGTTTTAGTAGTATGTTTTACAGTAAATTAGTGATTAAAAGCTCTAGATAAGAGACTAGCCTTATATTTTACTTGTGAACATGCTGAGTCCTTTAGCAGTGGTAATACTTGCCCAATTTATAAGGGAGAAGAATTATACATTTGCAGAGGCAAGCCTAAGAAGTTAAAGGTTGCTGGAGGAATAATCTCTTTATGAAAAATGGATGTTGAAAGAGCTGCTGGGATTTCTCTTGCCGCTCTCCACCCATTAGGGATTTCTTTCACCACTGTCTTTCTTCTGTACAGGGATTATGGGCTTCTCTGAGAGAAATCCTATCAGGAACACCTTTCTGACTTCAGCCTCCAGGATATTGCAGGCTATATCTAGATGACAGTGAAGGGCTGTATTTTTTTTCTTTTTGTTTTTTACTGGAGTAGGGGTTAAAGAGTGAGTAGACATAGATGCATATTGTAGAAAAAAGGAATAAGGAATATTTTGCTTGCTGTTGGGAAAACTAAAATTCTATGTTTTACATCATGAATATAGACAGTTATGATGGTGAATCTATTTAAATTTAAATTGTCAAAGTCCTACATTTTCATGTTAGTTTTTATAAATAAATCTCATAATAGAAGCAATAGAAGCAATATAGTGAATTAGTATACCTATCTTAGCAGTTGGAACCTGTGGGGGAGGGTATATGTGGGGGGATTTTTAATTTTATAGTGTTTTTAATTTCACAACAATTTTAGTTCCCTTCAGAATTAATAACATAGGCTACCAAACACCATGAAGGGATTTGAGGAGAAATTTGAAATGTGGTGGTAAATGCATGGAACTGTGCAAAACACCATTTCCTTCATTTTGATTGTAATAAAATTAGCAAAGAGCTTAATTATAAACAACAGGAAATATCTGGTTGGTATAAATGTATTCTGACAGAATATCGCATAACACTGGCATACGCATATGGAGGCTATCTGAATGTTTTCTGTAGTTGCTGTGTTTCTAGCTTGACTAAAAATTAAAAAAAAAATGCCAAAGTGTTGGTGATTTCCTTATGATAAGATTATTCCAGTTGCTGTTCAATTAACAGATGTGTATATACTCACAAATGCATGGCTTATACAAGACAGTGATGTCCTCCAAAACAAATAATCCAAACCCTCTTCTTTCCTTCACTCTTCTTACAAGTTAGATCCATCCATTTGTTCAGTTAGAGCATCCGTGGAGCTTGGCAATACCAATTGAGAGAGCCTCCTTCTGGTATCGTGGCCTGTTTTACCAAAAGCTAATCCATCTATTTTTCCTTAAATACTGGATTGTCCACCCACCGGGCCTCCCCCCACAAATCTCTCAATGAGAACGAAACCAGCTCTGACTCGGTGAGGTCCTGAGCCATGGAGCAGTGGTACCTGAGCATCTGCCCTGGGAAGCACCGCTGTGCGGTTGCCCCGTGGTCATGCTTGTCTGCGACGGGCTGCTGGGCTGCGTGGACCTGTGGTCTCACCTGACCCGACTCTTCTCATGGTGCACTACCTTGGCCGTCTGTGCCAGTTGAGCACAGCCGGCCCGCAGGAGGCTTTTGAAGACCACCTTGCCTCATCAGAAGCTCATTGTCAGCTGACCGCCTTGTTTGTGCTTGCTGAAGACTTTGTAGTATGGGATTATTTCTGTTTGTGTTGTGGGACAGAGAAACTGCTTCCCCAAATCCCTCCTTTCCCCTCACCCTGGTCAATGTTGTGCTGAAAGCTGTAGGCAGGCTTTCCTTACAGTCCCACTTCTAGCACCTTGATTTCACTGAAAAACTGACCTAGTTTTGTGAATGCTTTTTTCCCTTGGATGAATGAATGCAGGCTACAAAGAACTGATTTGGGTGAACTAGCTGAATTTTATCCTCTTGCATCATGTAGCCTCTAACCTCTCTTGATAATGCTGCTTTTTGGGGTGTTTGGCCCCCTGTACCACAGTGGTGTTTAGCCTCGGACTTGTGTGTGGTGTTTCAGAAAGGGCAAGGACCGTGAACAGTAATTTAACTGAGGCGGCTGTTGATCAGAATTACCTGACGCTGGGTTCTTCATAGCCCGCCAGTGCTGAAGGCTACTGTCCAAGATCTTCTTTTCCTTCCGTTAATGCCGACCCAGCAGGTAGGCAGGAGGTGAAGGAGATGGATCAGCTGTTCGGGGACCGGGCAGTGGCAATCCAAAGGGATTTGGAGCAGATCTCATGCATTGAGAGTTACTGGTGTCCCATATGGACAGGAATTGTTCAAGTTCTTCAACTTAAAGATTTCAGCCCATAGAATACAAATATATATGTATTTTCAGTTGGAAACAATGAAGTGAATTTTGTTGTCTATTGAAGTTACATTTTTAGACACTTAAGGGCCATGAATTGATGGCTGTTGCTTTTCTTGAGGTATGTATTATATTAGAAACATTCGATCATCTCCTGAACTTCACTAGAAATACTGGTTCGAGTTGTAGCAGAGCTTGGTATTGCGAGAGGTCACTAAGATTATTTGTTCTATTTTGTTTAAAAAGATCTGCTATGTGAAAGAGAGTGATTAGAGTACCTATTCTTTTAACTTGCTACTGCAGGCTACATTGTTGCTTAGAGCCTAATCTATGCTGACCACTAAATCTAGCCACAGCCGCATGACCTAGTTCGGCTGAAGAGTAATTGTTCAGATAAATGAAATATTTCTACTCATTTTTTATGCAAGTCTGAGCCTTTCAGATTCACAGCAGATTAATGATGGAGGCGGGCGAACGCCACTTGTTTGTTTGTTTTCTTTTTTCATTTATATGTGTTCATTTTGTGCTCTCAGTGGTAATGGTTTTCCTTCCTGGAGTTTAAGGTTTTTAAACTTCTTTTTCATTATCTGTAAGTCGGTACTACTTTCACGTTTTTTTTCTCTAAATTTAGCAAGGACATAAGGTTATGCACCAAATAAACTGTTTGTTTTGCCCTCCAGATGAGTAATAATAAATACTTAATTTCACCAACCAAAACAATCTTTTCAGTATTCCTCTGGATGTTATTCCCCCATTGACGTTACTGTTTTTGACGCTTCCTCCTCTTTCAGTTTCTTTTTATCCCGTTGTTTTTCAGGTTGAGTTTTTAAAAATCTGGATTTAGTGCCATTTAATAAATTTGGAGTACTTGCTCAATTGTATACCTTCTGTTAATTTTGTAATATTGATGTGTAGACAAGGGTCCAGCCTATGCTCCAGATCCACAGTAAGGAAGACTTATCCTTTTTGTGTTGCGCTAGCACTGAGCAACGGAGTCAGCTTTGGTCTGCCCCCCCCGCCACGTTACACGTGCTGCACACGTTCCTGCAGACCTTTCTAAAGATGGAGCTATATGAAGCCATAGCTTGAAATTTTTTTTCTGGCCTGCCACATAGCCACAATTTGGAGAGGAAAAAAAAAAAGTATTAGTAAAATATATATATATGAGCAGATATAAATGGAACCAGTTTAACTTAAATGCTGAAAATTAATTATGGTTTGAGAAAGATTTTAACAGTGTTTAAAGCAAGATTTTAATGGGCTTAGCTGATTCCTAAGTGTTTCAGTTTATGTGACACATTCAAATGGAGGTGTCCGTAGTAACTTGTGAAAAGCGTTCATTACCTGTTGTTGAGCCCCACGTACATAGCCGTGACATGTTTGTGTGTGTATGTTTAGACGCACAAGTTTGCAATTTGTATGGGTATTACTGAGCCAATATAGCAACAGACTCCTTACCAATGTGAGCAGTAAATAAATACTTGTATTTGTGCTAAATTGACAGCTGGAGGGTGAGCCTACACATTAGTCTCTGGAGTCAAAGGATGACTAGCAAAAAGAGCTCTTTTTCTGAATTGGTATCTCATAAATAGCTTGAATTTCAAAAATATGTAATATAAAGCATAACTTTAACATTATTTGCTCTTCAGAATGTTAAAACTAGAGTGCAATGTAGGATGTATCCCAGGAAAAATTAGTGTGATGTAAAATTTTTACGGAACTGCAGTGTGGGGGAGAGTACGGCACAAGAGCTGGTGCTGAATAGCCTCTTATTTTTAATTTGCTGCTGTTTGCGTTATTTTAAAACAGATTTAATATAGTCCTTAGGCCTTTCAGATTATATATTCTCTTTTTTTTTTATATGCTTGATCAATCTTCCAGTAGTTCACAAATACAATTTAATTATTTGTATAGTTGTGCGAGGAAACCCAGAGCCTAGATGCAGTCCTAGATTCAGACTCAAATTTTTCAGCCTTTGGAGTTGGGCTCAGCAGTGCTGCCTCTTAGTCTTTGCAAACAGCATCACTTTCTGCTTCTTTGTTCCATCTCTATTGTCTCTGTAACGTAAATTTTAGAAGTAGGCTTAAGTATCAAAGGTAGTTTAGCTGATGGACTAAACAGCATATCAGTACAAATCATCAGAGGAGAGCTTAAGAAAGAGCTTCTCCTGGGCTTTGCAGCATGCATATTTGTGTGCAAAATACAGAGAGAGGATGACTTCTGGCCTTGTGAGGGTTTTATGAACTTTGCCACAGAGCGAATATGACACCTGATTTCTTTTTTTTTATTTTTATCTTTCTATTAAAATAAAAACTTAATACAAAGAAGTGGAAAATTTATCTTCAAGGAAACTAGGAAAGAAATATCCTTGGAGCTGTGTGTTAAGGCAGTACAGAAGAGGCTTTCCTTGCCCTGAGCAATCTACTCCAGCTGACCCAGCTCTGAGCAGGGAGGACGATCTCTGGAGGTCCCCTCCAGTTCCATGTCCTGCTTAAACACCTTCTTGCCAGCATGCTACCACGCATCCTAACTCTTTTTTTTTTTTTCCCCCTAATACTGACCTGTCAGAGTAGGCTATGCAGGTAGTAAATTTGCTTATCCTATTAATGGCATTTAAAATTTTAACTGAGTCCTTAGAGAAGGAGCTTGCATTTTTGCTTTTGTCTGTCTTTTAATTAGTGCAGACTGGTGTGCACTACCAGCACTAATTAGTGTGCTGGTAGTTTTGATTATGGGCCAGCAGAGGGGAGCAGAGATCTGCTTCCAGCATGTATCACTATTTTTCTTCCTATGTTAAATGACTTTTTTTTTTCCAAACGGAACGTATAGAGACTGTTCTTTAGTTTCCACAAAGATGTACGTTCAGACTTGGGTACTAGTATTCCCACTGAATCCAGTATAACTTTCTGCTCACGTAAACCTCAATGCTGCGCTTGTAGGCGCAGGTATCTCAGCTCTGATCAGGGTACTGCTGGCTGCTGAAGGCAGCACCGCTGTTACGGTACCCAGCACACGAAGGGCAAAAAAGAGAGCAACAGTGATTAACAGCTAAAATATTTGTGTTACATTGTTGCCTCTAATTTTACCATTGAGACCATTACCAGAGACCATTGTATAAAAAGGTGCCTACGTTACCTTCTCAGAAAATAACAACTAGATTTGTAATAAATAAGGAATATGTGAATAAATCAGTGCATTGTGGAACATAATTGGCAGTTATTATTTATTGACATTTAATTATTTCTATTCTGGTTCCCATTATTCATGATTTGCTTCTCATGACAAACTTATAACTCATAACTTCTTTGCTCTCAGAGTTGACCACAGGAAAAAAAGAACAGGATTTGGGTATGTGCTCTCGTGCTGACTCTGTTAGGCCCCTTGGCTGTTTGTGTAGCGGTCTGAACTAATCAGCACTGCAGCTTCTGTGAGAAATGTCAGAAAAGAAAGAGAAGATGATGGTCTCCATTCAGTTTTTCTTTCATAACCCTTGTGACCAAATGTGAAGTTTTCTTCCGGTAGAGTCTTGATTTCATTGCATAAGTGAAACGGATTTTAATGTGAGGAAAGACAGAAATTAAGAGTTATTTGATTCTTGTGGAGCAGTAGATGTTACTGAAAATTTTTTGCCAGGTCTGCGGTTCGTTGGTGGGGAGATGTTTTATATGTGTTGGGAATATGTCTCTGTGTGTGTATGCTTTTATTGTCTTGCTTGGTGGTGGTTTTTACGATATCAGTGCGCTAGAACAATGTAAAACGTTTAAAGAGCGCTATTCAGAGCTGCTGTTGGTGATGTTCTAGCTGAGAAAACCTCTCGTGAGGAGGTGTCACAGGAGACCTTCCTTTAAGGCAATAACTTATCGTTTCAGAGACACAAAATATGATTGGGAATTAAAAGAGAAAACCGGTCATTGCTGAATTCAGTGCCTGAAACTACAGCTGAGGCTGTGGAAACACCAAGGACCGTTCATTTTGTATTCATTGAGAATCATCCTTTAAAAATGAACAAGAACTAGTGAGTGCAGCAAGCCAACCAGTAATCAGCACTTGTTCTCTTCTACTGCAACACCGTACAATAAAATATACATGGATATTCATTCTAAGTAAGCAAAATATTAGCAGTTTTAAGTTAGCAGTTTGCAAATTAAAAAATAATGTATCAGTGTGGTGGAAAATTGAAGATTACGAAGTCGAAGCTAAAATAACGGGTTGCTTTAAATAAACTCGAACAAACTTTGTGCATATTATGTTTAGACAAAACTAAGAAGCCGTGTCTTAGCATCTGAAAAATGTGACTCTCTTTAGCTTATCCTTGAATTGCTCAGAGTACTCAGTAATACTCAGAATACTCAGAAACAAATAGTCTAATAGTGAGAAGTGAACCCAGAAGAAACTACGGTTGGCTCATCAGCTGCTCCTGACTGCAGGACAGTAACGTAACGTCTTCTGGAGAGATCTCTTTCCAAGCAGAAAGCTCATATATAAAAGTTGGGGAGGCCAGTTTTTCCTCTGAAGATCTCTGAAGATTTTTTTCATAAAAAAGGGATCTTATTAAAAATCAGGTATAAGAAGATGAGGTATCAGAGCCACAGAAGAAGCAGAGTGCTTTAAGGGCAAAAACCTTGGGAATTACAATAGCATGCTTACTGCTCAAACAGCACCGTACACTGCAGCGGTAATCGAACGGGATATGGCAGACGTTTTTTAAAGCTAACACCATTTTTAGAGTCTATATAGCTGTAATGGAAAAGGAATATATGTAAACTATGTATGCGTGTATATATATGTATAGGTAAATTCAGTTTTCAAACACCTGCTATGAAATCCTGTACAAAATTATTAAGCAGTCATAGGTTTAGAAATATGAGAGAGAAAGCTTGCATTGAGAGAGAAAGTCCTTGAGGGAGGGAAGAACTAGGCATACATATCCAGTTTTCCAAGTAAAAGACATTAGGTGGAATATACAAGTGTTTCTATGATTCATACTGATAAATACATTTATTAGTGTTCTGGAAGCAGAATGAAAATGGCTGCATAATTTGTATATAATATATAGTTTATCAGTTACTTGAGTATTTTTGTATATATATATTTTTATTTATATATATATATGCAAACACTTAGTGTGTATGTATTTTCATATATAGACAGTGTATTTATAAAAACTTCAAACATTGTTAATTTCCACATTCCTAATGTGCCGTTAAATTTGCATTTGTGGTTTAAAAAAGACAGTAGAGAGTGGAAATAATAGGGACACTTAAGAGAATACCAAACTGAAAGAGCTGATACTAAAATTAAGGCTGAGTTATAGATGAGACGAGAGGTAGGAGCCTTGGCTACATTGCTTTTTCAGTTCTCCTTATATCCGAATGTGAAATATTTAGTGCTTTTTAAGCTTAATAAAAACAAAATATTGGAATTTTTTTTGTACTTAGGGTATAACTTATCTGTTAGAATTCATGTTCTGTGTAACAAATGTGACGTTCCCTCTTATGTAGAGAGCTGTGTTTGTCTGAAACTCCTGTAAGTGAGATTTTCAATTTTAGGGATGTCATATTTGATCACGAGTTTCTTATTCCTGACATCTAGAAAGAATCTTGTAAAATTCTTCACTAACAATTTCATAACATGGTTTACACCTATGTGAGTTTTCAGAGCTTCCTCAGTTTATGACTTAGCTTCATGAAAAGTATTAAGAAAGTAATCCAATTAAAATTTCAAAATATCTTCTTTTTTTTTTTTTTTTTTTAAATTACAGGGAAATTTACCTAAATATTCACACAACTCCCTGATGGTTCAAGCTATAAAGACCAACCTAACAGATCCGGATATACATGTGCTCTTCTTTGATGTAGAAGCACTGATTATTCAGCTACTGACGGAAGAAGCCTCTAGGCCTAATACTGCACTTATTTCCCCAGAGAACTTACAGAAAGCATCTGGCAGTTCTGACAAAGGAGGCTCTTTTCTGACTGGCAAACGAGCCGCAGTTCTCTTCCAGCAGGTCAAGGAAACAATCAAAGAGAATATAAAAGAACATCTCCTCGATGATGAAGATGAGGATGAAGAGTCAATAAGACAGAGGAGAGAAGACGGTGACCCAGAATATCGCTCTAGCAAATCTAAACCATTAACCTTGTTAGAATATAATCTAACCATGGATACAGCAAAGCTTTTTATGTCTTGTCTTCATGCCTGGGGCTTGAATTCTGTTCTAGATGAGCTTTGCCTTAATCGTCTTGGGATGCTTAAGCCACACTGTTCTGTGTCCTTTGGCCTGCTGTCTAGAGGAGGCCACATGTCTCTCATGCTTCCTGGTTATAATCAGTCTATAGGTAAACCGCCGTATGATAGTATGGAATTAGGAAGAAAAATGTCCATTACCGAAGGACTAGGAAAGGGGACATACGGTGTATCACGTGCTGTCACCACTCAGCATCTCCTGTCTATTATTTCATTGGCAAACACATTGATGAGTATGACTAATGCCACTTTTATTGGAGACCATATGAAGAAAGGTCCAACAAGGTATAGAAAAATACTCCTTTTGTTTAACTTGTGATAACTTTCTTTCAGAGTCTGTATTTTAATACAGATTTTAATTTGTTTAATTTTACTCTTGGATTTGCTGTATTAAATGGCTGTGATAAGCTTTGGTACCTAGAGGAACAGCATGTATTTCTTCTTTCTTCAGTATATTATTTTTCATGCTAAGATAGCTTTATTGCTTTTAATGGACTTATGTAATTTAAAATATTATTATAATATAGAGTTATTATAATTTGTCCTGATAGGGATGAGAGGCCATTTTTGTCCTTTATTTTGAATGCTTATTGTTTTTAAAGAGTTTTTATAACTAGTAGATCAAATTCTGAATCAATCAAAACATATAGCTATGCTTTTCATTGTATTTCATCAAAGAATAAGTTTACCTAGGAATTGTAACTGAGGTCTATTTTTGATGTTAAACTGACTTTTGTTACAGGGTTGCCTTTCAAACTTTGTTTAGCTACAATATCTTTAGCAAATAATCTTTTTTTTTTCCCCCTCCCCCATCCCCTTTCTTCTCCCCCTTCGCACATGCTTCATGTTTAGGCCTCCTAGGCCAGGCACTCCTGAGATGTCAAAAGTGAAGGCACCTCCTTCAATTTCAAGTCATGCAGCTCAAGGACAAATTAAGCAAGGTAAAAATTGCCTTCTGTAAAACAATTTGATATCTCATTCCAGCTCTTGGCATTGAAGTTGTCAACTATCAAGTGATTAAAAAAAATATCGCTAGCTTCTACAATGAGGGAGAAAAAAGTAGTGTGATATGCTAGGCAAAAATTTTAATGACTAAGACCTTTTTAAAAATCTATATAAGGTGGTGATACCGTCATGGAGTGATTCTCTGACATTGAATTTTTGCATATTTTAAGTGCTCCCAAGCATTCTGCTGTTGAGGATCAGGTGACAGTCAAGCATCTAAAGTCCACAGACTGGCCAACTACAAACATGCTTATAATATATCTAAACTAAAGGTTAAAGATAAACACACGTAAGTAATATATACATGTTACCTCTCCCTTTTAAGAAGGATGAAGACAAATGTTTGTTTTAACACTAATTCTACCTCTGCTACTACTTTCGTCAATTGCAATTATGAAAGATGGCAAGGGGTGATAGTTTAGGCTCCTTTAATAGTCTTTTCTAGTCTATATCTTTTCTTTCATAAGTACAATGATTAAGTATACATATATAAAACAATATGTGATGTAAGAGAAAGATGTGCACAAGATTAGACCTGCGTTTTCTACTGGAGCAGAGTGGAGTGGTAAATAGAGCTTCCTCTGGATGCCAGAAGCCCCAAAGAAATATCATCTTCCCGTGAACGAAGAGACAAAAGAGGAAGTGGCCCCTTCTGTGCTTTCTCTAAATTAGGTAGCTGCTGTTTGATGGGACAAATGAACTAATTCTCTTAAAGTAAGCGTAAAATACCATGATGTGGCCAATTTTTACTTGAGCACAAAAGTAAGGAGCGAATGAACTGTTAGCGAGAGAACCAAAGTGGGGATGGTGTGGTAAGGTAGTATACCTGCGGGGCTGGTAGACAGCAATTGCAGTGTTTGCCCGTAACGGGGATAACGGGTAAATAAAACCTAGTGATTCCATTACTGTTAACTGCAACTGGCATTTTCAAACAATTACCAACAGGAGAGCAGTTGAAAGTTTTAACAATTTGGGGAGAACGTATAAGCATGAGCTTTTAAGCCAGTAGATGAAACTGATTGCAGACTTACGCTTTGCTATGAGGACCACTTCACTGTATGATAAAACAAAGAGAAAAGGTATATACAACATTAATCTTCTTACAAAATTGATTTTTTTGAAAATTTTTTTGATGCGAATCCAGCTCTGTGCATATGCTATAGGTCAGAATAGTAGGTTGTTTGTTTTTTTTTCTGTAATGTGTTTCGTAATATATAAAGAAAATATCCTTTCAGATTCGTTTCAAGTTTTCTTAATCATATTTGTTTTTTATTAAGTCTTAACCGTTATGGTTAACTGTTAAAACTTTGTCTTTTCAAGCTATTTGAATAAGGAGAAATTTACAGTTGATAAAATAATTGCACTTTTTAATTCTTAATTACAGAGTAGAAGTGATTTTTCCTTGTGGTATTTTTAGTGAATATTTATCCTTCATGTATATCTTTAAATACATCTTTAAGCTGTGGAACTGCTCTTAGATTAGAAAGGTAGTAAGCACAACAGGTACCTCATACATCAGTTGTATGATTACTTTCTTCACTCACATGTGAAGAAGAGGGATATTTATATCTTGGAGGAGGAAACTTGCCAGTCAGCAATATTTGTGCATATTCATTATTTTGCTAAATATTAATTTACTGTGACGTTCAGTTAAAAAGGGAAACTCATTTTCAGGAGTGGCACACTTCAAGTTTCCTTCTCCTGATCAGGGATGCTACATAATAGAGAAGTAGTGGGCAATAGCAAAAAGCAGAAATGTGTTTCCCCCCCCCCCCCCCCCCCCCAAAAAAAAAAAAATGAGGAAGAGCAGTTGTCTTTAACGTGTAAAAGGTATTTTGTTGTGTTATTTTACAAGCATTTATTTTTTATTTTGAAAGAGAAGTGTGTGCGAGGTCAAGATTTCCCAAAAATCACGTCTGCACAGCAAATTCAATGTTAAAATGTATTTCTCACAGGTAGGGTTTATGTCCCTCTGTAGTTCCGTTATGATTATCCTTTCCAGAATGAAAACTATATCATTTTTCTTTGAAATAGGTTTGCTAATTACGATGATGGATACATTTCCATTTGGTAACAAAAATATATAAAACTGCTTGGGAAAAGAATTGATAAAAATGAGATTGTGTGCTGTTGAAAGTACAGAAAAATACCATAGTTTCTAAACGGTCTTTTTTTCCTACTTTTGGTGGCATGAGGTACGCAGTCTTGGAAGAAGATGGTTTTGTTTTCTGAGGGTACACTTGGATCTTGAGTTTTTTTAGTATCCAATGTGCACATCCCTTTATGTGCTATATGTAGCATCTTGCTTCTCATAGATTTCAGAAATCAATTAGTGCAGCTACAATTAATGCCTATTATGACATGCTTGATCTCCATCTATTTGACCTGTATTTGTCCTGAGATCACTAGAGCCCAGTGTTACTCAGCTTTTGGGCCAGCTGCTTCTGTAATAGTGGTTGATACAATTAATGACACTTGAAGGGAGCTGACAATTAAAAAAAGAAGAAGAAGAAAAGAAAAAAAAAAAAAAAGAGAAAGAAAAACTTTAAAAAAAAGACTTCACTTATTTACAAAGAATTAATCTTTTTTCATAAATTAAATAGCTGTTTTTCACATCTACTGAAACTAATTTTTGTTGTCACAATGTGATTTCTGCTAGTCATCCTGTCACTGTACACGTGCCATCATGATGCATTCATGTGGAAAGTACGGAAAAAAGTAGTTTTGATGCAGATGTCCTACGGTGACAAAAGAAGTTCACTGCATGAAAAGCAAACATACTATTCAGAAGACAATGCCTAATCTGCTCAGGAGCTTGAACCCATTGTTGTTCCGCAAGGGAATAAAAGAGGAGGATTAATTTGAAGATGCTTGTGCATGACGTGATAATTTCTCTATAGACAGGAAGTGTCAGATCGTGACCTGTAAATCTTAACGTTGACCTCGGGTTGTAGCATGCGTATGCCATAAGGTCTGCACATCTTTTCATGTGATAATTTCAAGTCATGAAGCATTAGTGAAGTACAGTGTTTAGAACCGCTTTTAAAATGCGTTTGCGCCAAGAAATTATGCAGTTTACGAAGTAAATGCCATAACTTCTGCCTCGAATAACACTCGTGAACTGTGCTCTTTTATAGCTGCTTGTCTACTGTGTGTTTTATATGTTTATGTTGTATATTCTTAGTCCTTTCTTTGATTTAGGTTTAAAATTATTTGAATATTGAGATACGTTTGAACAGTATTATATTAAAACTAACGATCAGTAATACCTTCTATACCGTTTCAGAGTAATAGAAATGAACTGGTTGTTCAGTTCTAGGCTGTGTAGTGAGTAGTGCAAACTGAAAATCTGTCTAGATACTGGAAAAACTTAAAAATAAAAATTGGAACTTGTATTTTTTCTATTCATGGTGAAGTGTTGCAAAATGAATCCACGCTCTTTAAAAACCGTATTTGTAATCTTTTTATTTATAGGTACTTTCTCTTTTCAAAACATGCAAATTTATGTTAGTATATCTATGTTTTTCTGCAGTTGCATGTCTTTCTCTCACTGACATTGCACTTCTTGTAAAACCTAAAATTTTTTTTAGTTTAATATTATCATAGTTTCCTCCAATTTTTGTTTTTCATTCTTCAGTAATACTAATCTATTTTTCAGACGTTGCTATCCTCACTTTCCTATTTTTTTTCTCTTTATTTCTTCTTTTTTCCTCTGCAAGTTGCTCCTGCTGTTTCTTCTAGCACTGAAGCTGGTCACTCTGGCTCTGACACTGCTCCTACTTTACATACCTGTTTCTTAGTAAACGAAGGTATTCTTTCCTCATTTTCTATCTATTTATCTCTTACTTTCAACTAATGTCCCTTATCATTGTTATGACAGTACTTTAATCTATATAGGTATTTGTCATTACAAGAAACAGAGGCAAAGAGTTTATTTTTGTATACTTTGCCATTAATGCTGGTAAAGGGTGAGTAGATCTGGTTTGTGTGTCTTGGACTTTGTGGAAAGTCACTTCATGAACATTGTTTTAGAGATTACGTTTCAGAACTTGTTTGGTCCTGCTGATTTTTTTTTTTAACAAATACTCTCAATCTTTTCAAGTAGGGAAAATATAAATCTTTAGGTTGACAAATTTAAGAACAAGAAAAAGCTTGTTCTTCTAGAAGGCTCCTTCTAGAAGAATGCTGTATCAACTGCTCCCTTAAATAGGAAATAGCGCTGTGCTTTTTTGGATGCCTCTATCTACAAACGTGGTAATATATGAATGAAAGAAGTTGTAATGTATTTAGTTTTGTGTTCTCTCTGTGTGCCGTTTCCTTTGCTTCCGTTGTGGATATAGCTTCTGTTTCTTGGTAGGAAGGTTCAAATCAAACTAGAGTCTGGAGTACCTTCTAGTGTGAGCAAGTGTTTCCACTGCCGTAATGAACGAGCACCATCGTTTTGCAGTCTCCATTGCAAACGGAAAGACTAAAAATATAATGGTCCTTTTAAAAAGAAACAAAATTGTTTTCATGTCATTTAAATTCTTTTTCTGGCGCTTATGAAAACTTAAAGCGCTTGGATTTAAGCTACTTGGGTTTTGTGGTTGGGGGTGAACCCCCTCCCCCCAAATATTTATCAACTTTATAAAGAACATTTTTCTGCCAAAAAGATTGGCGTGTAAGTGTACACACACGCACGCATGCACACCCCTTCTAGCTCTGTTGGTAAGTTGCTTTTAGTATCTATTCTGATAACTTTTGAACATAAAATTTTACGCAGGTTTTTGTCGTGATAATTCATATACTTAGTTTTCTGTAACTAGATTATATCACACTTGCAAATAGGACATTGAATGTCATAAATTATTGTTTGAACAGATCATCTAAATTAATCTTGAACTGAGGGCACTGGCTTATGCTTTTGAAAATATTAGCTGTAGTACTTCTTTTGGGAACTCTTTCTGTATTTACTAATTATGCTGAGCATATTCATAAGGCTGCAACTTCAAAGTCCAAGTATGAGGCTGAATGTTGTTACTTTTGGAAGGCCTCCTTGAGAGGGGGTGGGAAACGAGGGATGTTTGCGTTAAATCAGGACTGATTTGAGACAACCTTCTGCTGGTATCTCTCTTGGACGTTGCATGTGTCTAAGAGATCTGACCAGGTATTTCCCTTGAAGCGCTCATTCAGTTCCTGTGCCTGAAACAGGAAGATCACACACTGTAAAACCTGATCTGAAGCTGATTGGAATCAGTAAAAAGACACGTATTGTCTCTAGAGCTTGGGCGTCCAGCCCATGGCAGGGGTGAACCCTGCGTTCCCATGGCAGAGGAAAAGAATCCTGTTTTGTTTAAGAAAATAGCTGTAGTGGTTTTTTTTTTTTTTTTTCTTGCCCTCCTTCTCCCTCAGTGGCCAGTGTAAATTTCTTTGATGGTATTTTAAAATTGCTTCAGTGCCTCTTATGTTTATCTTCTTGTTACGATGTATTTTAACAGGGTGGAGCCAGCTCGCTGCTATGCACTGTGTTATGCTCCCTGACCTGTTAGGACTGGACAAATTTAGACCTCCTCTTCTGGAGATGCTAGCTCGCAGGTGGCAGGATCGATGCTTGGAGGTGATTTCAGTAGTAATTTTGTACTCTTTTTTTCCCTGCTTATGGTTAATGCTGTGTTTAAAAGGTGCAAAATAGTGTGTTTTCAGATCTCAGTCTACCTTTTTAAATGTTAAATTCTTTGGTTTAATCTGGTACATTACATTTCAGCGAGGTACCATACCTGAGGAACTCTTACTGCGTGAGGGTGGCCAAACTTTAGAGTAGGTTGTCCAGAGAGGTGATGGAGTCTCCATCACTGGATATGCTCAAAACTGGACTGGACACAGCCCTGATAAAACCTGCTCTGGTTGACCCTGCTTTGTGAAGGGGACTTTGACTTAGGTGGTCTCCAGAGGTCCCTTCTAACCTAGGTGATTCTGTAATAATAGTGTATGTCTGTGATTTATCTAATTGGCCACTGGATGTCATCCTTGTTCTACTACAACAACTGTGAATACTGTTATTTGACGCTAGAAAAGCTAATTTCCCCAATTCTTGGAATTTTATTTTGTTGTATTCTATTTGGAGGTGCAGGGAGGAAGGAGTAGAAGGGGAAGAAGAAGCAAAATCAAAATATGTGATTGTCTGTTTTGTTACTTTCTTGATTTTAGTCTATTGATGCAAATAGAATGTACTTTTTTTAAACTGATGCTGTTGTCTTTTATGAATCCACTTTTCTGTAGACTAGAGAATGCTACTTTGTTTCTGACACAGGTTTCTATAGTTATTACTTATTTCGCATACGGTAGGTTAATTTTTTCAGTTTTTGTGTCAAAATGTTGGAAGTGTAATCATGTCTGCAGATTTTCTTACTTTCAGTGTGACATGTAGTAAGCAGAAATGTTGCTGTTCATATTTAAAAAGAAAATTATTGGATTAAAAATTTTCAAGAGTCCATCAAGAATCTCATTGGGATCAAAAAAAAATTCCAGACTGCTGAGTTGCTGCTTTTTTTTTTTTTTTTTTTTGGAGTGCATGTATAGTAGTTAGTAAATGGTTTGTCACCCAACTATTTGATAAATGACTAGTTGGCCTTAACACTACACCTATGCTGCTATGGCAAAAATTTTGTTGATTGTGCAGCTTTCAACGTAAGAAAGGAGTAACAGAGCTGGATTGTAGACCGTAGGTCTTCTGCAGTTCTGTAACTTCATTGGAAATGCTTTTTTGCTTCCTGATTGCCTGTTACAGAATTATCTTTTGCTAGATAGTGTGTACAGTGAGATGACCTCCTGAGAGCGTAATTACTTTGAAACTAATGAAAATTTGTAAGCAATGGAAGTCTAGTTACTGGCAGGATATTATATTTTTATCACGGAGCAGTTGAGGTTGGAAGGGATTTTTGGAGAGAGGGTTTTGAACATCTCCAAGGGTGGAGTCTCTACAGCTTCTCTGGGACGCCTTTTCCAGTGTTCAACCTCCCTTGCAGTAAAAAAGTGTTTCCTTATGCTCAGATGGAATTTCCTCTGTTTCAATTTGTACTGAGTGCTTCTTGTCCATGTTTTCTCTCTGTCCACAGTTTTCTGTTTGACTTTGGTCAAGTGACTTGACTTCTTTGTGTGCTAAATCCTTTAGGATACATCTAATATGTGTATTTATAAATGTTACAGAACCTTCAGGTAGAATAAGTGTCTTGTACTATTTGTCCTGTATTGTTTGTCAATGTTTTGTATTTCTTGGTGTAAAAAGCAAAGTTCCTGTAAACTTTGGAAAACCTTTATATATATATATTTTTTCTTCTTTCATTGCTAACTCTTCCACATGAAAAATTATTTTTAAGTGACTTTTGTCTTGTTACTGCATTCCAGCATTCTTGACGTTTGGAAAAATTACTTGAGCATTATTTATCTTTGTTAATTTTGGAAATATCGTAGAAAAGGATGATCACAAGAAATGGCTTCTAGAAAACTAAATTTTGGTATTCTTTCAGTAGATCAGAGCTGCTCTTTTTTGAAAGGCGATAGCTAATTTTACTTATGTGGATCGAACATTACACTATGTAAGCATAAGGTTCAGTTGTGAGCCATGTTATTTCCGAGAGCAAGCAACTTATATTACCGTTCACCTTACGGCAAGGGGAAGAAGCCTGTGTCGGTCTTGCTTTCTGCTTTGAGAAGGGCAAGCGAAGAGAAGCCAGGAAAGGGTAGAGCACCGGTTTGGTTTGTGCAGTGCTCTCATGCAAGGGGACCGAGTTGTGAAGTTCATCCTCTAGTTTTCTCATGGGGCAGCACATCTATGCTCTGTAGTCATGATAGTTTGGGCATGTCATGTTGCTTTTTATTGTGCTTCTGTATTTGAAGTGGGGAGTGTTGGGGAAAAATAATCAAAAAGCTTAGCTCATGTTTCTATATAAGTTTTCTAAGTGCTACTTTTTCTTGTTTTTAAATTATACTTAAAACATGTTAATAAATAAGATTTGAGATTGTATGACATTCTGGTTGGCCTTATAGGTAAGAGAAGCTGCCCAGGCGTTACTGTTAGCAGAACTGAGAAGAATCGAACAGGCAGGTCGGAAAGAAACAATTGATGCATGGGCTCCGTATTTACCACAATATATTGACAGTGTTATATCACGTAAGTAATTCTGTGTTTAATCTGAAAATAATTTTGTTGCTAGATAAGGGAAAAAAGAGCTTCATAAGCAATAACATAAGCAGCACTACAAACCTAAGGGAAAAATGCTTTGTAATACTTGGGTTTTTATATAAAAGTTTCTTGAAATTTTAAAAGCAATTTCACAACCATGGAATCTTTTAAGATCATTAATTTTAATTAGGTAAATAAAATATTTCAGTACATGTCTTTTGGAATGAAGTGTCATTTGTGAACGCTATCCCTGCCAGGTAAGGGCTAGCCTTGTAGTTCGAAGAAACCTAGTGTAAAAAGGCTTTTCTAAGGGATTGATAAAATGGTGAGGCTCTACTGGTAAAAGGCAGAAGTCCTTTTTCATAGAATGTATAATTAAGTTATAGAAATTGTTATAATGTTATCCTTTGACCAAAAGGCAGTAATGAAGGTTAATAGGATATGTCTGTCAGTGCCTGTTAAACACTTGATGTCACTCCTGGCCAGTGAGTATTCAAAAACAGTGGTTACCGAGTGCTGCAAGGAGATATTGGGCAAAGATGGTAGCATAGTTCATTGAGGATTCATGAGGCGTTAATTTACGGTGACATTTGATTAGATGAGCACAAGATTACGGTACTTCCCTTTCTATTGAAAAGTAGAGCATATTCTCTTCTTTCTCTCAGCAAATTAATAAAAGTTTAAAATTAGAAGTTGCTGGGCTTTAGGGCATTAGAAGCTTGACCTGGTTTTACAGAGAGCAAAGACAACGCAGGAGCAGCAAAGAAAATCTCTCTTGCAGTGTTACACTAAGAAGTCTTAACCTGTACCAGAAGTACGTGTAGGGATAAGAATTGTTCCCTTTTTCATTTGTCTCATAATCTAGAAAACACATACATCAGTAAGTCATTTCATACAGGCCTCTGTGTAATTTTTTAAACTTAAAAATACTGCTACAAATACACTTCTTTAACAATATTTCTATGCTTTAATTTGATTATAAAATAAAGTACTGTTTTCCTTAACAGTTGTTCTGTAATTTTTTCCTGTCATCTTTTTTCTCTTTTATTAGGTGAAGGGTGGTATTTGAAGAAGTCAAATGATATAAACTAATACACGTTTTAAAAAAAATTCTTAAAGCAATAAGGTGAAACAAAGTTGTCGTTTTGCTCAATTATGAGTCTGACTGGAGTGATCTTAAATATTGTCTTGTCCTTTTCAATAAAATGCTATCCATTAAAATCTTCCAATTGAAGATGAAATAATACAGGGATTTCTTTTTAATATTTTTCCTGAAGGCTTTGAAAGTTATTTAGATTTCTAAATGCCTGGCCGTGTTGAAGCAGGTGGGTCATGGACAAAGAAGGGTTTTAACTGAATTTGACGTGACTCGGAGCAATAGTCTTTTGTGTAATTTTAACTATTACACACAAAGATAGGTATGCCAAAAAATTATGCTCCTGACTGTAATTTTGTATGTATATTTTGCAGTAATAATCAGGGATATGCAGTTTAATAATCCTTTTCTTCTCCAAATCTGTTAAACAGTTACTGACCATGGTTTCATCTGTTGTAATTTTTTCCAAACCAGCTATTTTCATTTTATTCATTGCTATTTAAGCAGATGTTTTACAGGCTCTTAAGAATACGTTCTGGGAAGACCTATCAGGATTGTAACGTTCGATTATCCATCTAGAAACTTGCCTTTATATGATAATATCCAAAAATGTCTGCCACTTACAAGTTTTTACTGATTTGTTATATTTTCATTAATGAGAGTATTTGCTTTCTAATGAGAATAATAGACGTGCATTTTTCTGAAAATGAGCCTTCTTCCAGGGAAGAATGTAGTTGTGTACAGAGAAAGATCTCTATTAGGTACCAATAGATTTTTGAGACATGTAATAATTTTATCAAATCTAAATTCAATGTATATGTTACTGAGAACACAGTATTTTCAAGTGGTGTTAAGAATTTGTTGTTAAGACTAAGGTGTTGTTAATTACAGCCTTTAGGCATGTAGCATTTGCCTGGTTACTGGGATGTTACACAGTTAGACATGCCCTCAAGCAGTGAATAGTAAGTGATAGCACGTTGTAGATAGATGCAGAAGAGCCTTGATTCATACTGATAGATATTTGTGACATTCTTTATTCTTGGATTTATTTTTTAATTGATCCTTCTATGAGGTCAGTTACACTCCATTCGTAGAATACAGCTATGGTTGCCCTATAGTTGCTCCTGTAGCAACTACTGATGATTACTAATTTCTTTTCTCTACGGTGATAGTGAATGACCTTGTTGGGTGCAAGGTTATGGATACGATCGTGTTGGTGAAGTTTACGTGAACTGCTCTGTAATGCCTGCTTGCTTCAGCCCAGTGGACTGTTTCCAAAAAAAGAACTTGTTTTTAATGATACTTGAAAACAGCTGTTAGTTTGTATTAATTCCAATCATTTGGTATTTCTAGTACTTCTAGTTACTTAAATCCTTACATCTGAAAGTTTTATAGAAGAGTATTAGGCTCGGTTTGACACGTGCATCTTCTGGAAGCATGTTATTTTGTTCAGTCTCTTAAAGCTTGCTTTTGTGCTCAGGTTGCAAGTATGCAATGCATTTTTGTGACAATAGCCAGGGACCACTTTAAGGAAAATATACGATATTTTGTAAGAAAGCTTGCATACAGCTGTATTTTGGCCTTTAAATTAGTTATTGGCAGATCAAAGAATAGCGTTTATTTTAACACTAAATTAGGACATCCTGATCTGATCAGAACAGACAAGAGAATTTTAAAACACAGGAGGAAAATATAAAATAGAAAAAGCAGCAGAGCATGGTTGAATGGATAACTGGAAAATAAGTGAAATTGTGAAAGTCCTAATATTGAAAAATTTTTAAACAGATCGTGACTGGCGAATCAAACATTCCCCCCCCCCCCCCCCCAATTAAGAGAGTTGAAAACCATGTGAATTGAGGTTACTTCTACAGTGGGTGTCCCCTCAATGAGTTTATGGTTCTCCTGAATGACAAGGCTGAGAGGGCAGTTAATACTACTACTGCCTGTATCAACGTATACACAGATGTTGACACCCTGAGAAAAAAGGTAATTATGCTATCAGAAAGGAGAAACAAAATAATTAAGAAACAAGGAAGTTTGCTTTTGTGGGTAGTAGAGTAAAACATACGGAGGTTTCCTGTGTTGTATTGTAAGACATAATAAACAGTGACATATTTTTTAAAAATTTGGGGAGGAACTGAAAGGTATAAAAATTATTTGTGAAGACCGAAATGGACACAGTTTCAATCATGGTCTTTGGAAGAGTATCATTTTATGATTAGAAAGGCATGGAGGAGGATTATGGTAGATCAAGAAATATTATTTGAGTCTCTTCACCACTTCTCCCTATTTTGCCTCTTGACAGAGGGGCATAAAATACTATCAGCATATTTTTGTGTTCAGCACATTTTATTACTCCACAATAGTTTTATAAAAATTATATTAAAAAAAATCCTTCTGCACTAGCAGGTTCATTTTAATTAAAACTAGTGGTAATCATTAATAGAAGTCTGTTGCTAGTATGAGATACTTTGTAGTATGTTATGTTTGACTCTTAAATGAATCAAGTATGTGGTACGAGGAAGCAGAGTTGAAATCTCTCACCATTTGTATATTCTGTACACAGATCCAATGGCAGTTTTGGGACATGACCTTGCCCGTAAAGATCAAGTTAACTGGCACATCTCCCGGCTTTTTGATAACGTGTGTTCAAGGAACTTGCAAGACATTCAAACTTAAAAGATTATCAAAAGATAATCCCGTGTTAGTGATGCAAGAGAGAGTATTGTGAACAAAAGAAATACAAATTTTAGAACTTGTGTTTGATTAATGCTTCCAGTTAGTGCAATCATAAAATGATTAGCCAGATTTTATTCCCATGACTTGTTTTCCCATTTTGAGGGAAATAGGGAAATATTAGCTGATGCCACATCATAGAACATATTGAATGTGGCAGCTTAGGAAATATTTCATTCAAATCAATTTTTCTTTAATTCAAAACTTTTCTCAATATATTTCTCAGCACATAGTGAAACAATAATTAAGGCTTCATACTTAGTAAAGTACTAGTAGTCTTGTTCTGCTATCGCCTGTGAATTGTTTAGCTATTATTACTCAACAGTACTCAATGTATTTCACGGAAACAGAATTTTTAAAAGTAGTAAGATGGTGAAGCAGACAAGATTCAGTGTGCTGTGTCCTTTTTTCGAATATCTCTTTTCTCTAGTCCTTACTGGGTTTACACAGGATACTGGCGTTCTGAACATATTCATAAATGTTACATGTAGAGCACACATGTAGATACAGAGGTTTATCTCCTCTATTATTTTTAGCTGATTGCTATCTAGATCATTGCGCGAACCTTTAAAGGACGGATGTGACTGCTCCCCAAAGGTTGCGCTTGCTACATTATAACACAATTGTTCCCTACAATGCAGGGTAACAATTTACAAATGAGACTAACCTTTGCAAGAACTTTTGTGTTTTGTATAACCTTCGCCATAAGGAAATACCTCTAGAGGAACTTGTAAGATTCGAGTAGTTTTTATTCTGTTCTAGTTTTTATTCGTCTTATTCATCTAGCACAAATAATAATTTGTCTGTTGTTCAAAAAGGCATGTGTTATACATATTGGTATAGATTTCCCATCTTTTGGAATGATCACCTTTAGAGATGTCAGTTTTAATTATAAATTACTCCTACAAATCTTTTTTTCTTTTTTTAAAAATTTTCTTTCTGTATATTGTTCTATTAATGTGCAGAGATTTGAGAAATACAATACACTTTATGTCCAGTTCATGCTTCCTGATCTTCCTGAATAGAATTTATTTCAGCAGCTATTTCATGAAGGGGTCATATTGTGAGATTAGGGGCTCAAGGACTAATTCAGTAAGATACTTGAAGGAACTATGTTGTCAAAATCTAGGTATTTGTCTTAAACACTGAGTCAATAAAATACACTAAGGGGATAATTTTATGTTACAGTGTGAAGGACTGTTTACAAAAAACTGTGAGAAGGAAGTTGAAATTAGTGAGGAGAGAGAAAAGATGTGTACTGAAAACAAGGAGAAATTATTTTACAGAGAAAGTGATTTAAAATAAGATAAAATCTATTCTTTCGTATTGCATCCGTTTTTTACAGTGGTCAGATATCAGGTCAGGAACAGGCGGGTCTGGGTTAGAGATCAGTGTTTTCCAATCTTTGACCTACCTATTAAATATATATTTTACAATTACTGAATATACCTTGCTAAATGCCCTGCAATTCCTTAATTTTCATAGGCAAGCTCAAACTGGCAGCTTACAAGTGGTAGAGTTGTGGAAGTCAATAGAGATGTTCTGCATGGTCAGCTGTAGAGGTTTATGCTGCTAGCGTATATATTTATGCAGTACCCATCTGAGGCTACGTTCTTGACCTTCATTTTTATTTTACCGTTTTATGATTCTTTTTTGGTGAATGTATATTCTTAGGGCCAGGGGTTGTCATATAATAAAATACACTAATAAAGCCTGTTATCTTTAGTATATGGCATTATTAACATATTTGGAAGACAATTAAGCATTTTTATCTGTCTGTAGTTTAGTAAATTTAAATCAAACTCTTTGGACATTGAGGTCATCAGTGAGCAAAAAGCCACCAACTGTCCAAAAAGAAATCTTTTTAATATCTTTATGCTGAAAAGACAAGGAAAATGAAGCAGTGAAAACATAAGCAGCAGTTTTCTGCATTTAGACAGTTTATCTGTGTTGTACACTTTATTGTTATCAATGATTTTGTACTTGTGTGTAGTTTAAGTGCTAGAAGTCAGATTGTTTTGTAACCATCATCTGTGTCTTTTATGTTAATTTTGTAAAAGCGAAGTGGAAGGGCTCTGGGATTTGAGGTGTCTGCGCTCGGGAGTCATTGTGTGGCTCTTGAGCTGGCTGCAGCACGCGCTGCTCAGACGTGACTTCCAGTCAAGTACACACAACCAGCAACAGCGTGTGGTGGTGCTGAGCACGTGTTTTTGTCAATTTAAGCCCCAAGAAGATTCTGGTATGCAGTTTTGGTATGACCAAGAAAAAGCTGGTTATTTCTGGCCTGTTTGGTACATGTTGGACAGAGAGCTAAGCCATGCAAAGGCCATGTGATTGTTTCAGCAGTACAGAGTCCAAACCAAAGCATCCTGCTGGGGAAAGGTATGTTAGTTCTGGGTTTGCACTTCACTTGCTGTGATCTTTTGGTTGACTCAGAGCATTGGCAGAACTTTTACCAGCCTAGAACATGTTATGTAGATGGACCCAGAGCCTTGCATAGGGTCTCGCTAAGCGTTGGATTCATGGCATCTTGGCATCTGGTTGCTTCGCTTGGAGCTTATACAACTGTGCAATTGCGGTCTCCCTTGACAGGCAGATCAACCAGCATTTGCGGAAAAATGCTCATTATGGAAATAAAAAGGAAAAAAAGTTAAAGCATCTCTCACAGCTTAAATATATTAATCATTTGCAGTATGTTTTACCCCTTCAAGTGATTCTGAATAAGAAAATAGAATACAGAGATGCTGAACAAAAATATTTCAGACTTTTGTCATGATGAAGTAGTCTCTTCATAGGTATGCTAAAAGGGTTGTTGCTGTCCTACAGGAAAACTCTTAATCATTCTGGTTGAAAATGATTTGTTTGTTTCGTATTTATTGTGTTCTCTTATCCAATTTAGAAGTTATTTCTAAGTAGCTAACTTGATGTCACACTGAGAGAATTAGGGCCTTAAAGAATAAACAGCAGGACCAGATGTGTTTTTTCTTAAAAGTAAGGTCCCATTTCATGTCAATGGTTTTGACAAAAAAAGAGAAAGAAAATTCCGTAATACTTGAGCAAATTTGTTTCTGAATCTGGTGTGTGTTTATTGGACTATTCTTTATTGGTAATATTCACCCATTAAGCTGTAGAATAGAAATAAAGAGTCCTGATATAACTTCATAAGAATATGAAGTTCTGATTTTCCAGATCGACTCTGGATCTTGGTAAATCTATCATCTTTAAGCCATTTAATTGGAAAGATGTCCTTGTTTGTGTCTGAGACAGGGAGAAAGAGGTAAGTCTGTAAGATAGAACTAGGCTGCGAGATGCTATAAGCAGCCTTCAGCTGTTTTTTTTCCCCTGCAGCTATTTTTTTTCCCCAAGATGATGGGTTGGTGGAGGAGGGACAAAGCCAAGCAGATCTTCTTTTCCCTTGTGTGGGTCTGCCAGCACAGCAGTAGCTTATGCTGGAGACCAGCCTCAGACTGGCCCCCTTGTGCTGTCGCCCCTCCAAGCAGCTCGGTTATAGCTGCCTACGCAGCTTCTGCAGCAAATGAGTTAGAGTTCAGATGTTGGAACAGATTAGGCTTAGTTCCACAGCGTGCTGTAGGTAGAACAATAAATCTTGGTTTTCTTTGGGCCTTCTAAACCCAAAATTGGCGTGTCAGCCTGTTGACTGCAAATGAAATGGGAATGGGTGTAAAAGTGATGTTATGAATTAAAAGTATTAGAGGTGTTTCAGCCATTGATATTTTTCAGGTTCCCACAAGGAGGAAAAGCGTTAGACTTTCTAAGCTTCATTTAATACCTGCTAAGATAAGGTCATGCAACTGTGTATTTTTGTCCTAGCCTTATCTGTTACTCTTTTTTCACAGTATACAGTTGTTTCTAAAGTGTTGCATAGTCCATGGTGTGTTTTGCATGAGAAAGTGTTTTCCGGTGAAGTTCAAAAAGGAAAATGCACTACTACTGCCTTCTACCTGCTTATTTTTAAGAGTGAAGGCTATCCTTAGGGAAAATTGGATTTTGCAGGTTAAGTTATTTTCTTAAAGGGATTTCTTTGCTGGATATTATATTCACCTTTGGATTTGTTTATTTTAACATTGGTTGGTGTAACGTTTTCCTAAAATGTTGAAGCAATCATTTCCCAGACTGTGTGCAGTAGGAGCACCTAAAATCTTTTGGCAGTAGATTTGTATGCTTGGTGGTGGGAAAGTATGATATATTTTTAAATATGTGATGTTACTGCAGATACAAAAACGGTTACTATATCTTTAATGGAAAGCAAAAGGTTATCTTTCTGTGGCCTTTGTGTGCATGTGCTGATGGGGATGTAGGCAGCCAGACAAGCAGTGTGTGCAAAGAGACTAGGGAACTGGCTGAGGATCGATAGAAATGGTGTGAAGTGAATTAATGTGCGGCAAGCAGGCTGTCTGTCAGAAGGGTTGCAGGGAACGGGGGCAGTGCTGGTCAGGCGCTGCAGAAATCTGCTCTCAATGAATTCGGTCCAGAAATTAAGTGTAGACACTTCTGTTGCTCCCCATTATCATTAAATTCCAGTTCATTCAGGTACATGTTTGTATCAAATTATTGTCCATTTTTAAGTGAAAATCTTGAATGCTGTAGCAGCATAACATTAAAGAAATTCAAATATCATTAAACTGCGGTACGTCTTTAACCTGCTTCATATAGTAACCCATGTCATCACTGCAAAACAGTAACTGTGATCAGTCTATAATAGTGAATTTGCTGTCTTTTTTTATTAATATATTTCCGGTAGATGTATGCATCTCTTAGCTTTGTTTAAAGCCTGATTAACTGAGTAAAACTTAATTAAACTTCCATCGATTTAAGCAGGACTTCTCATTGAGTAAGGGTAGTGTGATTGGACCCCAAAGACTTTGTGCTGTTTGTACACGTGGTTGATCTTACTCTAGCAAGGTTTGAGTTAAAAGAGCACAAAGAAGCAATTTTGCACTGCAATGTTTTAATGTATTAAATGAATAATTAGTTGAGGATGCTACAGTAAATAGTAAAGGATAATAGTGTTGTAGGTTTCTAATATGTGTATATCTTGCTTAGTTTTCCAATAGATTTAATATGTCAACTGGCTTATTTTTAATACATTCAAGTTTTTATGTCCTTTTCATTTCTAAAATCTGTTTCTTAGATGTTCTTGGTCAGTTATGTAGAAAGCTCTCGCATCCAGGAATATACATTCCATCATCTTGGATTTTTATTGAGAGGAAACAATGTTTTATTGCCTGACTTATTTGCATGCTTGTTATTTTTTCTTCCCTTTGGCTTTATCCATTCAGTGGCTTTCTGAGAACGTTTAATCGTTCTGATTAAATTAGATTTGTACTTATAGTCTTAATTGTGTGCAATTGTAATAGACTTTGCTCAATTTTTTATATACTAGACTTAAAAACAACTCATGCAAGGCCCTTATTTCCTCCCATTGTATCATAACTAGTCTTGATAAACTCTTTCGAAGGGTGTAGTACATCCCGTATGGAAGATCAGCCTCGTTTCAGCTTCTCGGGGATATAAAACAGTGAAAGAATTGATGTTATAACTAAATTAATTGAAGACTGTGAGTTTCTGCATAGCCTGAACTTACCTTTTGGGGACTGCTGGACCCTTGGATTCTGCTGACTTAGTTATAACCAAAGAAAATGTAACATCTGAGATGAAAGCTGTCACTGATAAGAGGCTTCATAATGCAGCTTTAAAAAGGCATGCAAACTTTTTGCTGTTCTCGGAGCATAGAAAGAAATGAAATAATTTTAGACTATGGAAGTGATACTTGGGGAATAGTTATACAAGTCTACTATGTCTGGGGAGATTAGCAGCTTCTTGTACTAGCTGGAATATTAGGTAAATGGAGGGTTTTTTCTGTGACAGAGAGGAAAATTCTGATGCTAAAATGTCTTAAAAGTATCCGTATTCTTCTCTTGGAATTTTCTTGTCACTATGTTTATATATATTGGCATAATGAGAAGGAAGTTCATAAAGATATTTTAAAAATACTACCCTCTTTATAGAGGCTACGCCAGAACCTCTACGTAGAAATTGCTGTGTCAGAAAATCACTGTGTTATCACAGGATAAAAGTAATTACTTTGTGGTGAATATTTGCTACTTACCAATAGTACTAAAAAAGTAAAATCTGAGAGTGTTCGTGAGGCTGTTACTGTTCTGGAGCTGGTTTAAAGAAGGCTCGGAACTGAACGGCTTTCAGACTTGGATTCCCAGACTCCCACCCACAGAGAAATTTTCCCTTCGTGATTTATTAATCAAATCTATATGTTTGGAGAGGACTAGTAACTTATTACATGAAAAATACTGAGAGAATGAAGTAATGCATTTTAGCGCTTTCATAAATACGACTTCAAAGTGGAGGAGGAGGAGGAGAAGCAAGTGGAGCAGGCAGTTCTCCATCCTCCTGTAGCAGGCAGTTGCTGGTGCTTTGGAGTCTTCAGACCACAGTCTAGAGCTGTGTGACTGTCAGAAGGCAAAGCCTTTTACCAAGACTTAATTTCGTGTTGAAATTTGGTCGGTGCTGACAAAGGGCTGTGGTCCTTTTTTAATGGGGACTTAACGCCTCTGTAGATTGCAAGCCTAATACCACAATCAGTAAAGCAGCAATCCCTTCATATAATAAGATTTTTGATAGTACAGGCCGACTTAGAGGATATATCAGGAGGAAGGAAATCTTATCAGGGCTTCTCTGCAAACTGCTCTCTTAGCTTTCCTAAATCTCTTTGGTAAGACTGTGTGTGAGGCTGGACTTTTCCGCCCTTAGCAAAACACTTATTTTGATAATGCCTTGATTGGATCGTGGTAAGGCCTGGCTGGGGAATAATTACAGGTTACAGTTAGGCGGAGTGTAAACCAGAGAGCTGTTTGCGTGGTATTGTGTGGCAAGCTTTGGTGTTTGTGGCGTGGTTTCTGATGGCAATTAGCTGGTGCGTCACAACCCAAGGGGAATGGAATGGCTCCGCTGACTCAGTGCGTGCTGGAGGTAACGCGGAAACCCAACCCTTTCTCTTTCTGGGGAGAGAGATGAAATACTAAGAGTAGATGTGATAAAAATTCAGCCGCTACCTATTATGCAGCTTTGTATTTTGTGCCTAAATGAGATGTTAGTGTAGGATGTAGTGGGTACGATCTGGTATTTTCATGGAGCTAGAAGGTGATCTTAAAGGAAGAAAATATGTAAGAGAGATATGTATGGTGTGCAAAAGATTTTTTTTCAATGATAGCTGTTTGAAAGGTCTGCATATAATTTTAAAGGAAATCAGAAAATAGTTACCCTTTGCTTTATCTACATTTCGTAGAGAACTGTACTGCATGGTCCAGAACGTCAGAAGATAGTTTGTTTGTGGGGTTTTTTTTCTTTCCTAATCTAAGGACATTATATACCAAAGTCACTGATTTCTGTGGCTGTTCAGACTTCTTTTTGTTTTTATTGTCCAGCTGGAGTAACAACAGAAGCCATTCAGACTGGTAGTGCAAGCCCAGATTCGTTGGGAGCAGAAGCGAAAGTTCAGGAAGAAGAGCATGATCTGGCTGATGATGACATCACAGCAGGTAAGCGTAAAGATAATCGATATGTTATTTTTGGCGTTAGGTGTAATGCAGAGGAGACAGAACACTTCATGTTAAATTTCCATATTTTTCATGAGAAAATGAAACTCTAAGGCTGCTTAGGAAGAAGTGCGTACAGTTAGAAGTAAAAAGCAGAAAAAAGGTTAAAGAAAAGAAAATGCAGAGCTCTAGATTAAAACTAAATACTTGCTTTGCTGTAATTACTGCAATGTTATTGTGCTACTTCTGAAACATTATTTATATTTCCTTGTATGTGCTTTCAGCTCTTGAATCTGCCTACAACTGGCATGTTTAGCTTGCAGTTCTTGAATAAAAGCTAATTGTTTCTAGTTATTCCTTAAATTAATTACCTTAGTGAAAAAACTGATATAAATGTTATTGTCACAGTCTGCCCTGATTGATCTGAGATTTTTTTTTTCAACAAGTAAGTGCCGTTAGTTTGTTATGCACAGAACTCAAGTACGTTTCCATTCTATAATACCAATCCAGCTTTTTACCATTGTTCGAGTTTATTGTAGATGGGCAGATAAAGTCAAAATTTCTGATCTGTCACTTCAGAATAAGCCTTGATAGACCATACTAAAATATGCATTTAATTAGAAGTACATATCTTTGAATTCTTTTTTTTTCCCCCCCATGCTTGTTTGTCATAAGGGAAATATCTATATCCTCAGTATCGATACCCTCTTAATTTGAACAACTCTGTGTTTTAGTGTAGCATGCTGTAGATCATAGAGTGCAAGAGTTACCTTTTAGATTCAAAGACTTCACTGAGCATTGTATAGATTTTTTTTTTTTTGAGAGTCTAAAGCAAAACTATTTATTTCTATTGACCAGAAGTCTGTTAGCATGACAGGCCTAGCTTTGGGTCAAGTCTCTGGTTGAAGGTGACTGAGACAGGATTCCTGGTTGGTGAGAGAACAGACTGTCTGGAATAGTGAGTACTAACATAAGCAAGGGGATAAAAGGCGAACTTGAAATAGCCAAGAGCCAATATGATTCTGGAAGTGCCTTTAATGACTAGAGGAAGATGCAGAATCTGTCAAGAAACAATAATAAATAGAAGATTGACCCTCGAAAAAAAAAAAATTAGTGAATGGGCTCTAGGTAGCCTGAAATACAATTTTTTTTTCCTAGCCTTTCCTTTACATCAGTGTTTCGTACAGAAACGTACACCTTCTCCTTGACTCCACGTCTACTGGAGACTTTGATTCCTTTCCTGGAGTTTTTGGTGAGAGCCAGCGGTATTATGAACAAGTATTATGAACAATTATATCTAGGACAGCATTTTCCCCCTTCAACATCTTATGTTCTTTTCAAGAGGAAGAGATTAAAGATGAGATTCTTTAATGGAGTGAGTTCCAGGTTATTTGCATCTTTTGCTATGTGTAGACTCTTGAGGTTTTCAGAAGGATATTCAATATATTGCTAGAATCTAACAGCAGTAACAATTTTATTTACAGGAAAAGTACCTCTGTTATTAAAAGCAATTGATTTTTTTTTTAAAAAAGTGTGTCCTGAGTAAAGCTGAATATTTAGTTTACAACTGGATAAAACTAATTTAATTAAATACAAATACATTTGTTCAAAAAGAATAGTCCTATCTGTAAAGAACAGCCAGACAACTAGAATGCCATTTGCCCCCCAAAAGGTTTTAATTGAGATAATTTAAACTTCACCTTGTCATCTTAAAAAATGATGCAGCTTCTTTCTATAGCAGTCCTTTTAAACCTAATATTTATTGATTCATTGCACAAAGTAATGCTGGTGTGCAGTGGACAACAGGAATTTTTTCGGTTAAACTTGAGATTCACCAAACGCTTTCATTTATCCAAATAATTTTTTAAAAGGATCACTTTCCCTTCAGTCCTTTTAGCGATTAAGGTGTTTTAGCTTAGCTGGCTGAAAAACACTGAAGCCTAATATTCTACAGTGCCTATTAAGCATTTAAAAACATATAAGCAGGAGTTATTTAGAAAATTGGTTCTGTCTTCAAAACCAGAAAAATATTTTGCTTGTACAACTTCAGCTCATATGTGGACAATAGCGTTCTTTCACTTGTGTGGTCATAAATCTACTGACCTCAGTGGGCAGAATTGTGCAGTTCCTCATGAAAGTAAATTGAATTTTTTCAGAAAGCATTTTATTTGAAATATAATTTTAGGCTCTTAGATATCATCTAATTTTTCTTTTAGCAATACAAATATATTTTTTCCAGGAAATGCTCTGATATGGCATAGTGAATTGCTGCAACAGAAGCGTTGAGAATTTGAGTTGAAATGTACTTTATTCTGAAGGATCTGTAGTTCCAAAAGCCTAAAAGGTAGGGAATCTGACCCGTTTGAAGTACAGAAACAGAACGTATTATTTGTCAAAGAGAATTTAAAAAAGTCTAAATTGGCAAAAAATCCTACTTTCAAGAAGGATAAAATAAATGCATATTGTAGTAAGAAAACTCAGAACTTGGTGTGCTGAGTGGTGGGGGTAGACAGGTGACCAAGGTGGGTCTTGAGGTGTGTAGATATCAGCATATATAGAGTACGGTGAATTTGTGTAGGGCTGGCTTTGTGTGATATTGGTATTTGCTGAATTTGCTGAACTTAACCGAGCAATATGATTCCCTGGGTTAGGGGATACTAGTAAAGTTAGTAAGACTGGCAGATGCCTGTCCAAATAAGTCTATCCAGATAATTCTGTCTTGAGCCTGGAAGTCTTTCGTGTTACACCTGCAGTCCCGTGCTTCTCTCTTGGCTTCTCTAGGAGCATTGAGCGTTGTTGTGCTTCTCTCGGAGCAAAGGGAAGCTTTGAGTTTCTTTTTGTGTGAACGTTGTATACGAGATAGTCCATTTTCTCCAGCGTGATGTCATGACATTTTAGTGCGTGGGACTGGAGAGAGTCAACCTTCTCCTTGTCCCATTCTGATCTCTTGCATAGAGGGAGAAATAGCTGTAAATTTTCAGTAGCCACTGTAAATCCTTCTAGCAAGTTCAGGCAATAATGGTATGCTTTAGAAATGCTTTTTTTTGTTTGCATGGCAAAAAAAAGTCTCAGTCTAGGAACGCTACTGATAAATGTTTATCAACTTGAAATTTTCAAGTTTGAATAGTTAAGTCTTTTCCTTCAGTATTCACAGATGTATTTTTGAGCATAATGAGCAGTATTTTTTTTTTGAAGCAGTAGTTACCCTTTAACTGGCAAAATTAGAAGTGAGAAATAACCCTAGATTATTCCATATTCTAAACTTAAAAATAGCCTTTTAATCAGGAGAAATATGTCTGTATTATCATAATGATTCTGGAATATACAGGCAGGGACTGTGCTTGGGTTTCGTCGTGTAATTCACCGCACCGTAGCAGCTGTGGAGGCACAGCGGTGCGTGGGAATGCATTTGCAGTAATTTTGAGTGAATCTTATTTTTCCTATGCAGCCTGGACTTTCTGACGTTGGTATCATCTAACTATTTTAATTCATTTTTAGTATAATTCCTACGTCATATCTGATTTTTCTATGGAGCATTACAATTTCTAGCCCGAAAGCTTCCAGTGTAATGGAAGAAAACATTTCAACGAACTGCTTCCTGAAAGCTTCACAGAGTTATTTTAAGTCCCTTTTTTAAATACATTGAGTTTCTGAGCCACCCTTTGGTTTCTCTCCATTCTTTCTTACTGTTGGAGCTGGCCGTCTTTGAACTGGAGGCAGCAGGTGCAGTAGCGCATTACTTCCCTCCCGTTACCGGCCAGACTTCCCCTGAAAATTTGGTGTGGAGTGGAAGTGCACAACAAATGAAACCATCTGCCATCCCCAACAAACAAGCCAGTGACCCACTGCTTAGCACAATGAGGGTACCAAAAGAGTCAATCTCTGGACAAAATTCCTGCTGGGTTTCATTTAAGTAGGTTAGACCAAACCTGAGAACCTTCTACAGACCCTGTCACATACATTTTTGTATCTCCAATGTCTGTTGTAGAGAGATCAAAGAAGCTTTTAATTTGTATTTAATCACTCATTGGGAAACCAACTACCATATCATGCACTGGCTATTGTGGAAAACACCAGAAAAGCGAGGTTTTGTCATTTAAAGAAAATGCCATCTCTTTCAGATGCTAACTAAGAAAGCAGTGAAAATACACACTCTCTCTTCTCTGTCTCTCAATCTGTTCTGTTACAATTAAGAATGGAGTGTTAATTCAGGGATTCAGGTTGTTAAATGAGTAAATTTAATTTTTAATGGAGTTTTCGTGTGCGCTAACTAGAATTCCGAAGCATTTTGGCAAGTGTATCTAATAGATAAGTGTATATCAAATTGATCTAGAATTACGTTCAATCTAGGTTCTTGCAATTTGTCATTAGGTGTCTGCAAGGAAGCAGGAAATTATGGGTAAGAGAATTCGGTAGCTTGTTTTGTTTTGTTTTTAAAGGAAGTGTACTTCCAGTAAAAACTGGGGATCAGTTGGTTTTTCAGCAAAGCTGCGTGTATTTGAAAAGATGTGGGCATCTGCCATTCAAGCAGATGTCACCCAATAAACTCCATAAAGAGATCTACCCTCTGTAAGAGGGTTATGGGCGTGACATCTGTCTGAATGGCATATGTCAATGTTGGGATAGTGCTACATGTATTCATTAAGGAAGTACTAATACAAGAAAACTAGTTCGTTTGGGGGATGCTTTTCTCATTAACGTAGAAGTGTACCGCACAGCAGTTGCAGAGAGCGTTCTGAGTTTTAGACGGTTCTGGCTGCTGTAGCGCGCTTGCCCTGCGTGCTCTGCCGTTGGCCTGTTCCCCGCAGCTGCGTAAGGGTTTGAGCAAGAATTGTTAAAGAGCCCGATCCAAACCAGTCCACCGGTTTGTGTTAAGCTATAATATTTATATTGACTTAGAAATAGCTGACACTTTTAAAAATGACTGTAGATTTAAAAAAAAAAAAAATTGCCTTGACTTAAGCTAACAAACTAAAATAAAAATGACAAAATGGGATTTGTTTAACATACGGCAACATACATAGATTTTATAAGCTGCAAAACTTGGACGAAGATATTTAGGAAAACAGTAATCCTCCGTGGAAGGCAACATCAGCTCTTCTTCAGCTTATGAGCTATGGATCTGAAAAACGAAATAGCACCCTTGGACGTGTGTGTCAGCTTCGCTTTGTTCAACAGCTGTTGTGTTTGCTATTCAGAAAGTTTGTTCCTAAGGAGCTGGTTCTAAAAGTATGTGCAAAACTTTATCACCATTACCCTTGTTCTTCAGGCTTTGTGTAATTGGAGATAATAACAGTTTAGAACTGCTTAAGGTCTTTGTTTGCCGCCTTTGTCCAGTGCTGAGGTGCTGGATGCAGCGCTTAGCATCTTCCTGGCTTAATGAAAATGCAGTGATTTGCTGAGAATAAAAGCCTTGAAAGAGCTATAGTGTTTAAAGCACGGGCATTTTAATGTATTAGTTAAAAATTAACTGTTTATCGTTCTTTCTCTATATATGTTTTATACCATTACATTTTTAATATAGATGCCATGACTTATCACTAAAGCAAGTAACTCTTTAAATTTAAAAAAATATTTGCCTTATTTATCATGTATTTCAGGGAAAGTGTTTTACATGAAAGCCAGGTGTGCAGTTCTGAAGAAAGAATGAGTTAAAAACAGATTTCTTTAGTGTGGCTTGAAAAGCAGTCTTGAACATGCATTCATCTATAAATGTTTACTTGTGTATTTAAAAATAACTTTTTTCATTTTTAATTTCATATACTTTTTGGTGTCTATGTTTACTTGATGATACTTAGCTTAATATCTGTGCTTCACAGAATGGAACTAACGTAACTAACAGAACGTAGCTAACGTAACTGTCGATACTTGCACCTTCTTATTTTGCGTGTGCACGCGGGATGTCAGCATCGCTGTGTGTGTTACACGTCAGTACTTTGTGAAAATCGATACGCGATTCTTGGACTGAAGTTCTTTTGTCTGTTTTTGGTGACAGATGTCGCCTTCCAACTTTGTGCAGTCTTCCTTTGTTCCACAGTCACTCTGCAAATTTTATTAACTTGGGAAAAGATAATTCTCTTTTTCTTAGAAAAACATTTGTGCCTTAATTGTTTTGGTGTTTTTCTCACTATCCATCTTTTCTCAGTGACATTAGGCAGAAACATTTCAGTGTGGTGCTTTAACTCATTTAAAGACTTTTCTATTGATCATAAGAATCTTTCTAAATTATTACTGAGAATAATTCCTGCACATGTGGAAGTGTGGTTTTAAAGAGAAAAGTTTAAAAAAACAAGTGTTAAAATGCAATTTTAAATATTATTGAGAATCCTCATTTCCTTGTTTTCTTTCTGTTCTGCTTAAGTTTCATTTTTTGGTTATCCCTGCAACCAAAGCTTTCAAATTTTCTTATACTTTTTGGTTTCACTTTTTTAAATTCTAATACTAGTATAATTAAATTTAAAGTATATGGTAGGAAAATGCTTAAATCTTTGCAGAGTTTTCTTTTAATGTTAAGGCAAGGGACTGGATAAAAAATTTATGTTAAGTCACTTCGCCCCTAATTATTGCCTTTAAATTAGTTCTGGCAGATTTTGGGACCTGCCTTATCTTGGAAGGTGGTGAGATATCAAACATTTTTCCCATCGGTTTAAGCTTTGGAATATCTTATGCTACATTTTGTTAACATTAGGCCAGTCTTTTTTCTGTCAGACTACAAAATCATTTTTGATATACATCTTGGTTCAGTGCCTGTTAAATTCAGTGAATTTTGGATGGGCCTTCTGGAAATCAAGGCTTGGTTTGGTTTAAGTGCTAGTCTTAATGGCTTTTCGCAGTAGGTAAGTAGGCATGCCGGTACAACTTCCCGTGTTTCTTTAGAAAGATCATGTGCAGTGTAGGAGAGTGTTAAACACAGCAGTAGAGTTATAAAATCTGTTCATTTATGGTGCATGAAGCTGACGATCAAGCTTCAACATTTCATCAGTAGTAAAATGTGCTGAGTAGTTCTTGAAAGGGACAGACCTTGGCCTATTAAAAAACTAAAAAATTTTGTGGCAAGAGCAGAAAGATCTACTCTGTATAGTCATAAACTAACCTTAATTCTACAGTATTTTAATTCCCCCCCCCCCCCCGAGTTAATTTGTGAGACTAAAATCAGTAATGTTTTCTGCGGGAGATTTGCGTGTTCAGCGTAGTACTAGACTGTAATAATGTTTTGCTTTATGTGTTAAAAATACTGCTGTGCATTTGCTGGTGTGGACAAGGTCATGGAGCGTGGAGTCTAACCTGGGTTAGAGGGAAACGAAAGGCTGATGTTCCTTAGCCCTTGTAGTGTTAAATCTGCAGACTCGGCATAGCTACCTTATAGAAGAGCGTCCTTCATAAAAGCTTTACCTTAGGGTAGAAGTTGAGTTTGAGAACCACCGTTCCTGACCTGAATATCCACCCCACTGTCTTAATCGGTCCTTTATGTAACTGACCCCGACCGCTGAGCTTCTTGCAGGTGAAGATAAATTCTGGCACGTTGCTCGCCTTTCCTGGTGGAAGGGGTTAGGTGTGTGCCGGCAGCGCCGTTCCCTGCTGGGAGCACGTGGTGTCGTTTCTGAGCGCTGTTGGGTGTCTACATTGCCCTGCTGAAATCCAAACGTGGGTGGAAAAGGCTGTCATTATAAACTGAAATTGCTAGCTTCTCTTAGTGTCCGATTTAGCTGCTCCTACAGATACGCACAAGGTCAAAGGTTTATTTCAGTAAAGCTTAAACTCATTTTGTGTAATCAATATGCAGCTAGCGCCTTATTTTAGAACAGTTTTAGAAATTGGATGCAAAACAGTGTTCCAAACACAGCCCATGAAGTAGTGACTTGCAGTCTATGTACATCCAAAAGAGAGCTTATCTTCTGCTTTATTTTTTCCTCCCCACTTTGTGAAAGCCGCGTGCCCATAGTAGCACACCGTTAGGGGAGAGATCTGTGCAAAATTGTTTCTCGGTTTACTTTTTAGAAGTGGTGACACGGGGGGAAAGACTGTGGTAGGCTGTTACCTGTTTACTAGGCAACTGGCCTTCGAAATGGGCATAGTGGATTGGGTTTTCCTGCCACGTATGTAAGCCTCAACCTTTCTTTTTTTCTTCCTCCTTTGTATAGCTGCTTATGCTTGCTGTCTCCAGTGCTCGTAAAGGGATGCTCTGGGTGTCAGCAAGGCAGCAGCGCTGCGTTGTGGTTTCGGCAGTGCGTTACCCGGTCCGTCCCTCAAAGAGGCTACGCTATCTTTTCCAAGACGGCATTGGCTGAGTCTCGTTAGTATTACACGTTCTTACCGTGTGCTCTGTTAGTGTGTGGTGACTAACATGAGATGAGCGCTCCAGAGCAAGCTTTGAAGTTTTCTTAGAAACTGGCAACTGGAGAGAAACCGCGCTGTGAACTTCTCTCGACAGCGCTGCCGTCTCCTCCAGGACTGCGGTGTTCTCTCGCTCGCGGGCCTGCCATCCCCGGTAACGGACATAACGAAGCTTCCGCAAGCTAAGCGTTGACCTCCGTGCCGCGGACAAACGCTGCTGGTGGGTCTCGGTGCCGCTCGCGTCTCCGCCGCGGCCACGAGCATCGAGCGTCTCCGCTCTGCTGTGAGTGCTTTGCACAGTCTTGCTCGGTTTGTAGTTAAGCTCAGTACGTTGCGTGGGTCAGGCGGTCGGACTGCCAGCGCGGCTAACGTTCGGATAAACCAAGGAGAAGTTGTGCTTTGCTTCTCTCCGCTCCGTGCAGCGCGGCTGGCGCACAGGCAGACGCGGCACCGGTAGGCGCAGCCTGTCCCTAGGAGCCCTCGCCTCTGCGCGCACCGGGTTACAGCCGTTGGCTAGTTCAGTCTGTGGCGGAGGGATTTGCTTAAGCCTCGATTAGAAAAGGCACTAATAACTTTGCCAAATATGGATATAGATTTAAATTTTTATATGTATAAATATGAAAGGGGGTTTGGGAGGCCCGTGTCAGTAAACTGAGTAAATGGCTGAGTAAGTACTTTCTTCCTATTTCCGCTGCTAGCGGTACCCCATTGCCATTATGGGTTGTCCTGTTACATTTTGATTCAATAAAATTCTGTCCTTTTGGCTGCATTTGAATAACGTTTGTTTGCCTGTCCTTGCTAGTTGCTGCTCAACAACTCTTTATCGTACGAATCAGTACGTAGTGGGATAGAAGCGATTGAAACCACAACTTCTCATTCATCGTAGTCTTGAAAATCTTAGTTTAAAAACATGTATCTAAGTAACGTTTTTTCATTTATACTAAGTTGTCTTTGAGAAGTATCGACCTAAAAGAGTAAAGCGCTGAATAAGATATGTTGCTTTGTGCAAGAGTTATGTAGCAGGTAGGATTTATCTGCCAGAAAGAAAAAACAGGTTATACAAGGAGTAAGTCCTGACTTCTCATCCTTGATTTAAAAACAATCTTTTTAGTTGACTTTACTGATAAACCGTCTAAAGTTATGGTGAAATAAATACTCAGTTGAAATCGGGAATTAATTATACACATTTTTGACTCTTCAAACAATTACATTTTGTTAACGCTTTAGAATTGTTCGTTCTGCTGGTTTAAGTTTTTGATTGCCCAAAAGTGTATAAATTAACTCAACCTTAAAAAAAAGTATCAGCCTATAACAGCAGGCTGAGAACAATATTATAAAACAATCCAATTTTTAATATGCTTGTTCAGTAATTGTTCTTTGCAAGCAATCATTATGTGCCACCTTGTTATACAGTAAGAATATTTATCTATATATTTAGAGATATTCCCTATCTATATGGGTAAAAATTTTCAGTTTTACACAACAAGGTATTAAATTAATTTTTAAAATAACAGACTTAATGTTAGTCCTGATTTAATGTAACCTTTTCCAGCTGATAATCCATAGGTGTAAAGAGACCTGATAATGTTGATTTTTTGCATGTTTAAGATTGCCTTTTGAAAACGTGAAATCCAGCTACAGGATTTTCAGAAATATCTAGGAAGCATCTTTTTCCAAAAATGCTTTGTTTTAATTTAGAAATTTGTAAAGCAAATTTGTAATCAGGAGGGCACCTAGGCTTAATAGTGATTCGTTAAACAGGTTGGTCTATCAAACCTAAGTAAGAGTCTCCCCTCTGCTACAGCAACCTCTCTTTGTTTCTGCTAACACATGGTATGTAATAACAAAATCTGAATAGCAGCACTAAAGAGAATGGAAGTTGACGATTCATAATTTTTCATGCATAACAAAAATTACTTTCCTTCCAAAATAATTGTAATTGAGCCTTTTCCTTTTCCTAGTGCAAGGGCAGTTGTATCACTGTCATCAGCCACAGCTGAATCTTTGGAAATCTCAAATTCTTCAACTGAAGGCTGCTCTTTTTTGCTGCAGTTTCCATGGAAATAAGTGTCAGATCATCGAAACTGGGTTGGGAGGGGAAAGTGAAGGAGGACTTTTAAAGTGACCAGTTATCCAAAAAAGGGTGAATGAAACAATCAGTTTCTAATTCCCTCTGTCTGACAGGTGATGGTTTTTACAGAGGTGACAGATCTCCTCTGCATGTTAAAGGCCCGTACGGTCATGCCATGTCAACTGGCAAGACTTCGCTTTATAGCATCTGTGTACTGTAAAGCAATGTATAGAGGTAATATCTTTTATTTGTTCAAACTAATACAACTGAAAAAGCCAAATTTGGGTACACCCAGCCTCCTTCAGGTCTTAAATAGAAACAAGATTTGCTGTATTTATTTAATAGTCTATTTAATGTCTGTGAATGTGCAACAAAGTGTTAGCTTTGAAATCCAAGGCTTTGTCTGAGAAAGATGCTATAATGGCATAGTACTATTAAAGTAAATCGCATAAAAAGATTATGCGGTTAAAGTAGGGATGTTAGCCTGTTATGAAACAGTTGAAGATTATTATGTTTTTGGAAAACATAATATATTTTTAAAGTATGCACTTCTAGAAACATTATCTAATATCTTTTCAGTCTTATTTTAGAGAGTTTTGTGTTAGAACAAGACAGCACTGACAGTCCTGAAAACTGCAATCTTCTGTTTAACTGCATAATGTTGATGGCAGAGGCAAGAGCAGTATTATCTCCCAGCTCCCAGCCTCGGTGCTAAAAATATTCCTCAGGGCTGATTTGAAGAGCATCGTTTCAGGAGACACTGTTTCTGTCCTCCTTGATGCAAATACCATCCTAAAAATTAATGAGTTGAACTTAGCAATTCCTGTCCATTGGAGCTAGACTCAGACTGCTGCTTTCTCCCAGGAGGCTTCTCAGAGATTTACGTTCTGAAGAGAGGAGAGCACTTTTTTTTTTTTGCTCTACCGAAAAAGGAGGATTTTATTCCTGGAAGAATCTTTTTCGAGCTTAATTTTGATTTTAAGCCCAGTGGGTAAATTGTTGGGTAATGCATCTGGGAAATGGTAAGGTCACCAGTGTTGGCGTAGTTCTTAGCTAGCTTAAGTTCAGCAGTTGTTTTGCCTGAAATAATTGCCATATTATCTTAACTGTTTGTCTTACGTTGAAGAATGTCTTCAAAGGCACAGCAAGTCTTGGTATTTTTGATATAGGAATTTTACTTCATATATGATACCTTGATGGAGATAGCTGCCAGAGAAGTCATTTAAAGCATACGCTGGAGCAGGAGCAAAGAGTGAAGCGGCTCTGGAGGCCCTTTGATAAAATGAGCTTGAGCCAAGTAATGGCACTGCCTCCTGGAGGTGTTCGCTTCTTGATACCTGACAGCTTTCGGCTGCAGCTGTGAGGTACAACTCCTTCTAAGGTACAGCGTTTTCAGAAGTTTGCATAGTAATGAACAGTTGCAAATACCTCTCAGATTTTCCTTAGTCCACCACAGTAAGTTTAAACTTGATTGCTAAATACTGCGGTGCTAGCAAGGTTTACAAGCCTTAGGGTAAGTAAGCTTTAGTCATGGACCAAATGGTTTCAGAAGCTGTGCTGCTGTTAACATGCATCGTATCCATTACTTTTGGCAGTATTTACTTGAGTAAGTTGCTCATTTGTCAGTGGAAGAATGTTCTTATGAATGTAGCAATAATTGGGATAAGTCTTAACTCTCAACTCTAGCAATTTCCATGTGGAAATTACCACTTTCCCAGAAGCTTGTACCGGTTATTACACAAACCAATTGCCTAATGACCAGTACATTGTTAAATATATAACATACAACTTTTTAAAGATTTCCTTTAGTCTGGGAAGCGACTTCTGAAGTTTTTGGGAAATTCTTTGTTTGTCTTAAGTTTGCCGGGCATCCGTATCTGTGATCTGAAATCCTTGACTACAGTTCTATGCTACAACAAGTAAGCTATTTTCTATCTGCAATCCTGTGAATCTGTTGCTGAATATTAATTTAGGTGGTGTTCTGCATCATGAGCAGTAATAATTCTGAAATTGGATTGTTTATTCTTTAGATATCTAAATATTATTGCCCTGAGGTTATATTAATTCTTGAAGCAGTGATGTAAAGCAAAGATGTGAAACCTATATATGGATTTATTTATTTTAATTTTTGGACTCACTGGTGAAAAATGACACATACTGGATAAGGCTTTAAATGTCAAGCCACAATTTCATTTCTTAACTACATATATTTTATAAAAATAACCAAACATAGTATCTAGTGTTTGGGTCCAGAAAACCTCTTATAACTCAGGTTTAAACAATACCAAAGTCCCTTTGTGCCTTAGGGGCTGCTTTGAGCAATGAAGAGATGTGACCTGCATGGCTCCAAGGGTCCTCACCCCTGTCTGCTACCAGGCCGTTTCCACCTGCAGTCACTCGGGGGCACCCACACTACTTCTCCTTGCATATCTGGAACCCGGTGCCCTCCTTGTGGGGTGATCTGCATGCTCTGAAAGTCCTTTGGCCTTCTTCAAGATAGGTCTTATCCTGTAGTCTATAGCTGAGTGAAGGTCAGTTTGGAGTGTGCTGGTCCTAGACATAGCCTTCCTCAGTCTGGTGTCTTTAACATGAGCTAGAGCATCTGCAGAATTTTAATAATATTACACAACATACTTGCAGACTGCCGCAGAACAATATGCGGTATGATTCCCTTCCCCACCCACCCACAAGAGTTCTGTCCTCTGCGTGTTAATTCTGCGTGCTATGGTGTCGTCATCACACGGAAAACGGATCAGAGCAAACTCCCGGCAGGTTGTCTGCGCTACCAAGGTGGAAACAAATTCTGGGAGGCTTAGGTGTCATAACGTTCATCGTGAGCTGAGCCCACTGACTGCTTTAGATGTGTATCTCCTCTAAGTATAAAACCTCCCAGAACTCCTCCTTTTCTCTGCAGCCTAGGTACTCTGGTGGAATCCTGTTCCAGTAATCCAGGAAGGAATCCTATGTTCCTGAATCCTCTTTAATACCTCTGTTATGTCTCTTAATATCTTTAATGTTTCTGATACGTTGATAAAGGGGTTTGATACGTTGATAAAGCAGTTACTGGCTTGGCAAGGAACAAAGTCTACATGGCAGGTGGAATCGAAATGCGCAGATATCACCTGGTTTTGCCTAAGGGATTAATTAGCAGCTGCTTTTCTTCCAAACCTAGGATATAAAATACTTGATTTACCTTGTATTAGCTGAGAATCACCACATATAGTGACTTGTTTGATTCCTAGTAAGCTTCTATAGTGCATTTTTTTTCCTCTCTTTTGTGAATAGGAATCTTTGTTCCCTTGCTACTGTTACATGCAGTTACAAACCTAGTATGCTTATCAGTCCCTAATATGCAAGAAAATGGGAGGGTGTAGTGATAGGTACTTGTAGCTGTTTCCTGAATCATGACCAATTTGGAGAGTGAACTGGTGGGCTATGGAGCCATAGATTAAAAAGCAAAGCCTGGAATTTAAGAGTTTCGATTGAAATTCTCTAAAGCTTAGTGACCGCACCTGGGATGCGATTTAGCATCACACTGTGCCAAACCCAGGTCCTCATAATTGCCATCACTGAATCAAATGATGAGTAAAAAAAAAAAACCTGTACGTAGCTGTGAATCAATGGTGTCATCCACTGAGGCCCCCTTCCCAGGTAGAGAAAAGGTAGTGAATTAGTCTGTGTTTGGTGCCTTTTCAGGCACTAAACCAATAGGAGGGATTCATAATCCCTGGGTTGTTAATCCGTCACGTCAACTGATGACCCTTAGTCATTTTGCTCATAATCTTTTTGGTGTGCTATTCCTATTGTGCCTTGTATTGATTTCAAATTTCTCATATTAACTTGGTGTGTAAGCCTTTCGTGTGTCATCTAAACACTTTCTGTAAGCATGACAGTATGTAGAATGTGTTTCTTGGGGTAATCCTTCAAGAGGTCCCCGCTTCATCGGTTTAAAACACGTTTGTGCGATGCAGTGCTCTTGTGGCATTAATGCCTTATCACCTCCTCTGATCGGTTTTCCTTCTCAGATAAGATCAGGTGCTCTCCCTGGCATCCCAAGCAGCACCAGGTATATCTCTGGTGGATTTAAAAATCAAAGAAGAAGAAAAAAAAATTCTGTTGCAATTGTAGAACTAGCTCCAGACATCCAGTAGGACAGTAACCTACTGAGCAAAAATTGTTTACCAGCTAATTGTTTGTGTTAGCAAGACTGATCTGTGACGGTCTGTGTGGTTTGTCAAGACGAGATCAAAAGCATTAACCGTAAAATCCCTGTCTCTTGACTTTCCTCGCCAAGGAAAGTCTTTCCTAGTTGCCACTGTGTGCCTGAATTTCATAGTCTTGAAGTAGTGAGTTTTGATGGCAGGGTTTTTTCTTCCCCTCTTAATCAACTGTGATATTTATAACATGTCCTACTGTTTATGCATGATGCAGACGACTAAGTCCTGGCCTCTGTCTTCATCTTCACCCTTGTTTCTTTCCGTTTGCTGTATGAGCAAGTAGGAGGTAGTTGTAATAGCAGGAGACAGGCAACTTGCCTGGAAGGCTGTCCTGGCTTCACCACTTTGGCTGTCTGCCCTGCAGCTATGGAAGATCTGGGGCAGCTGTGCGCCCCGTTTCTGCTCGTGAAAACCTATTCCTGAGTGCGTTCTTTTTGCCTTGGTCCTCAGAGGGACCTGCAGAGCGTGATCCTCTGTGGCCACTGTTTATAGCAGGAAGGGATGCTGGGTCATTCAGCTGTAGTCCCTCCTGGGAAGGAGGGAAGGAAAGCACCCATTGCTTCACTTAATCTGGTCTCCAAAGCAGGAGTCTGCCCTGCTGATTTTTGCTTGTCTCGCAGTGCCCCAGCAAATGATTCTTTTATGCCTCCTTCTCTTTGCCTCTTTGCCAGCCTCTCCTTTCCCCTTCTCCATTCCTTCTGCCCCGAGCCTCAGCGCTCGCTAGGGCAGCAGCCTCTCTTTCTCCTCAGTTCCGACTGGACTTTCTCGCACAGCATGAGCTTTGTGTTTTAAATGTTACTGTCTGCTCTTAAGGGAAACATGCCTGTGTCCCTGGTGAGTTCGCTTTTTAGAGCCTCTTTTTCTGGTCAGCTCCCAACGTGAGAGTCCCTGCGAAGATAGCTTTGGTTCACCAGTACGTCGCTCTTCTGCAGCTCGTCATGTCCTTCCTTTGTTACAACAGAAACCTTGGACCAGAGAGATGCCTTGACCGTGTCATTTCCTTGCAGGCCGTCTCTTTGAGTACTGTAACAGGAAACTCTTCTCTCACTCGCTTAGTTCGTTACTTTTTCCATCACTGGTAGATCTTTCTCGCTACTTCTCTTAAAAATGTTTTCCAAAGTATGTTTTAGCTCTGCATGGCTCTTCTCTTCTTATGCAAGGCGCTCCTCTCTGTGCATGTTTTATAGGATGTGATGATAGGAAGAACATAACTTCAAGCGTCAATATTAAGCAGGTGAGGGAGCTGTAAGTTTATAGCAGTTTCAGACTGTGAATCTTCCCAGAGGGTCATAGTTGCAATAAAAAAACAAAAGCTGTAAAAGTTGCCAGGCTGACATTTGAAACTATAAACAAAAGGTACCAAGGGGCTTATGCACATCTATATGACTTTAAGCTTCTGACTTGGTTGTTCTGAATTTCTTTCCCGACCTCTTTCCAATAACTTTAGTCTAAAGTTAGAATCCTGAATTGTCCTTCACGTATAGAAAATGCATGGTGTGAATTCCCCAAGCTGTCGTGCTGTGTTAAGTGGGAATTTAAAGGAATGAGAATCCTTAGTCAACATCTTGCATCATTTTACAAGTGAAGAATTGCAGCTGGTTGGATTAAACTTGTTTAAATAAAATCTTATAGCTGGTTACATAAAGAATAATTGTATCAATTTACTTTTATTAATACTGGACTTTACTATTTGATACAAATAGATGTACTGTGCTAAGAAAAAAATCAGCAACCTTTCCATAAATGCAGTTAATTGTATGCTTTAAGCATATGATTCATCACAGCAAAGTTAAAGAGAATATTCTTCTTAAAATTAGATATATTTATACATTTTAAAAGTACTGTTTTCTTAGTCTACGTTGAAGCTTTTGTAAGTGGATTGCTGAAAGGCCTTTCAAAGTTAAGAAGAACCGTTACTGTTGGTGCTGTCTGATCTCATTTTCTTCTAAATAAAAGTATTTTTCATAGAGATGGAGGCCTGATATAAAATTTGTAGCAGTTTCTTGTAGCATGTGTTTTTACAGCAGTTGACTTTATAATGTTTTACAGTATTTTTCTGTACCTTTCTATATAGTCAGATAAGTTTTCAAAGTAGTAATTTAAAGCAGCAGTTATCTATATCATGCACGGAAAACCTGACATAAGTTTAAAATATATATAAAGAGCCATACCTTTTAATATTGTTTTCACTTTTCAGATGGCTGTAGTTTGGATAGCTGTAATTCAAAAATAAAATAGGATGTAAACCACACTGAACTCTTAAAAAAAGATCCTAGTTTCAAAAGCACTTGTGTATACCAAAAAATTTAATTTCACCTACTTACGCATGAGAGTAAAAGGTTAGAGTTCTGCATTTCATCCTTTTACCAGTCTTTGCACATTGATAAATAAATAAATCATCTAAGATTCAATAGGCCAATTGCAGTATATAATAGCTATTCAGAGGCAATTAAACTGCCTTTTTCCACGCCGGCGTGTGAGCGCGCCCTTTCGCAACCTTCAACTTGATTTGTGGTGATTCAAAATTAACTTAAAAGTCTTGTTTGCTGACAGCTTAAAGCTTAATTGACTGAAAGCCAAATAGAGCGCGTTCTGCATTCAACGCTAGCGCCGCCGATGAAGCCGCGCGCACATGGCGCCCGTTGCAAGGCAGCGCTTGGCGCGCGGTCCTGGCGCCGGCCCGCAGCCTCGCGGTCTCTGCTCGCGCCGCGTTGGCTCTCGCTCGGACCGGCCCCGCTGCGGCCGCTGGGCGTTGAGCCTCTTCTGCAGCGCCCGGTATCGTTCCCCGCTCCCTCGGTGGCGCCTTGTCTTTTCTTCCAAACAAACGTGCAGGTACCTTTTGGAAGAGAGATTTGTTTTTCCTGTTTCTGTATTACAGAAAATGAGAAAAAGATAATGAATCAGAAAGTGAGAAGTATGTAATGTTGGTTTCACTCTTGGATTAAAATATCCAATTGAAGGTAGAGTCACCCATAGTTTGAATAAAATTTGTGAGAATATTAAAGAAAATATATTGCTGAACAAGCAACATGTAAGTATTAAAACAGTTGTTTCATAGTAATCAGTCCATTCTGTCCATAGGGTGCGGGGCGAGATCTGAAATGTTGTTACGTGCCTACTTTGTCGTGGCAGGTAATATCAGGGGTTCAGAGCACGTGTGTTAGGGTCCCGAAAGAATGCTGCAAAATACATCCCCAGATGCTTTCATTGCATTACGCTGGGAAAAAGTTCCTGGGGAAATCCAGCGCTTGGTCTAAATCACCTTTCTTTGCTATGCTGCTAATTGCTTTCCTTTTCTCCTGAACTTGCATGCATTTGTATAAAGGTTTTGTGGAGGAAATGCTCTGCACTGCTTGTCACTCCTCTGTCACCGTTGGTTAAGTGCAGCTTTGGTGCCTCTGCCATTGAATTTTTCCCCCGACTCTTCCCGGTGATAACAAGGATGCGAAGCACCATAGAAGTGGCAGCAAATAAATATTGGAGAGAGATTTTTTTCTCGTAACAGAACGATCTCAAAGATATATTGAATCACTTCAAATTAAATGAAGTCTTTAAGCAGTAGGAATGTATTTTAATCAATTAAAATCGGAAATATTTTAAGAGCAAATTACTTTAAGTTGTCCCGATAGATATGTCAGAATAATGTTAAGTCAGCTTACATGTTTTCTACTGTAATTTTTTTAAACTTCTGTTCACAGGAAAGTCTAATTTTAGTATATAAAAGATAAAGGACATAGATTCTGATATCGATCTATTTCTTACTAATTTCTGGGCAAATCACAGCTATCTAATTTTATCCACTTCATTGATTTCTGATAGGAGCAACATCTTTTCATAAAGCATCAGGCAAAGTTTCAGTTCAGTTTGAAAATGACTGTGATTTAAAATCGTTTGTTACTCTTGTGTTCCTTCCAGTGAAATTGTAATAGTTCTTCAGAATGTCAAGTCTAGGTTTGTACTGGTTTCATCACAGTTTTATCTCTCTGAAACTTGAGAATCAATTTTTTAAAAAATGATTCTTATAAGCAGCTTATTAAAAGCTCTTTTGGGGGGGGGGAAAATCGTGTTTACTTTTTTTTGACTTTTAATTATGTGCAAACTAATTGCTCCTAATATGAATATTAAGGATATGATCTTTCACTCTTTGGGAGTTGGTTTGCATCATGGAATTATGATTGTGTATGATTTAATAGTAGAGTTATTCAAATACTCAGAGTTGCCCTATGCTTATAAAGCTATTAGATAGACGCTGCTGTGTAGTTTTGGTAAGGCTGCTGGTCTCATGTAGAAAATGGGCTTTCCTGTATTTAGTAAGTACTCTTTGCAACCACGCTTCTTATAATATATTGTAGTTTACTAGAATTTTCTCTCTGCTGTAACATTCCGTTTATGACGGAGTATCTCACTATATTGAATGTCTGGGAACATAAAATGGGTGAAGATGATGATCCTTTCCTGTGAGGGGGACAGAGCGCTGGCCCAGGTTGCCCAGAGAGGTGGAGGAGTCTCCTTCCCTGGAGATGTTCACAACCCGCCTGGACGCGATCCTGGGCAGTGTGCTCTAGAGGACCCTGCTGGAGCAGGGGGGTTGGACGAGATGATCTCCAGAGGTCCCTGCCAACCTCAGCCCTTCTGTGATTCTTCTCACAGAGCGCAGGGCAGTGAAAGACAGCCTACGACCAAATGGATTCTCTCTCTGCTGTTCAGATGGAGGAGAATAGTTCATATTTTTACTAAATACGTTTGCTTTTATTTAAAGCTCCGACTTAATACATCCAAACTTTCCTTATTATTAGTAACACTGAAACGATAACAATCAAAATTTTGAAACGGCGTCATAAACATTTAAACGTGTGTGTTAACGACGAGGCGCTTAGTCAAGCTTCGTGGGGCAGTACGTGCCCGCGGACGAGCGCAGCTCCTCTGCTTGGTGGCCTTCCGAAAGGGAGCAGGGAGCGCACAGGTCACAAGCCTTTGGTGAGAGACGGGGAGTTTAATGCTAATAGAAAATAGATTAATGTATGCCTGTGTATGCCAAAAATGAAACTTATTACTGCTTTACTTGCTGTTGAGTATTCAATAGCTATTAAATGATTTTTTTCTCTATTGTGTTAGTTTGTTAGGGACAGCAAGTGACTGGCAATAGCAACTTCAATATTTGCAGTTACATGGGTGAAAGTAGTTTGTTACTGGTTTAAAGTAGCCTCGTTATAAAGCAACAAGTGGCACTCAAGTCAGTGTTTCCTACAGCAAAAAAGCTGCAGTGAGACCTAATAAAAGTCTATAGCTGTATGAAAGTAGTTATTAAAATATCTTCTATCATTAGCTTAATCTGAATACCTGAAGCACTCTCATTTAGGCAGTGCTGTTCAGCGTTTCCAACTGAGATAAGGTATGAAACATTTTTGGTACATCCTGAGTGTGTAAGTAAATAATTCCTGGTACAGTTTATGGGTATTCTTTTATTTGCTTACAAGGTAAAAGAAAGCAGTTTAAATGCTCATTTATAAATTTTTTAAGGCATGCTTTCTGGGTGAAATTGCCTTGCCAGCCGTGGAAGCCTGGAAGTTGCGTATACGTTGGTTTTGCAGCGGAAGTGTGTTGTTTCCAGGTGTGCTGTAGCAAGGAAGTACGTTGTTAAAGAGCGATATCAACATCCCTGAGTGCTAATGAGCACGCAGTAGTCTATACGAACGCTTAGTGGACGCTGAACAAATTCAGACGTTAAGCTTTTTAGGAAGAATGAGTGATGGCTAATGATTATTTAATGACAGGTCTCTGGACTGAAAGGCACTTAGCACTCAAAGCGTACTGCAAAGCCTATTCCTCAGAGCTTCCGACAGGTTTATTTGGTCTCACCTTGAGTAGAGCAGTGCAGTATTGATTTCACTGGTGTGGATTTAAGCGCACTATTGGCTTAGACTAGCACCACCTATGCAGAAGAAAATCAGTGCCTTAACCCTTAAGGTTGTGCATAGCTGCTCTTTAATATTTGATTATAGGCTAACAGATCGCTGGCAGATTTTACCTTGAATACTGCCTTTTTTAATTAGCGAATACACTGCAGTTTTTCCAGTAATGTGTATTTTGTAACACGCCATATGGATAAACTGTAGTGGTGTACATGTGGGTTCTGATCAGACGTGGCTGAGGGGATCAGAACTCTATTTTAAGATATAACCTCCTAAATGAAATATTTAATGAAGATGAATTTTATGTTTAGTTTTTTGGAAGCATTTTGGTGGCTGAAAACGTCTTTTCTAAAAGTATTGTTCTCTAACGATATAATACTATTATTCACCATGACAGTTTTTGGCATTGTCCTCTGTAAGCTGCTGCAGCTGACCTGCCCAGAACCGTGTTACTGGCACTGCAGAGGGAATATACTATTAGAAAGCAAACAGAAAACGTCCTGCTTTTCATAATGCAGGCTATTTTTGGCATACTGATATTAAATTATTCAACTAGTCTATCGTAGATGACTTGTGAAACGTTTCCTGTTATGTTTAAAAAAAAAAAAAAAAAGGTTAAAGACTTCCATTTTTTACAGTAGTAACAGCGCTCCATTATTTCAAATACTTTCCTGAGGACACTAAAAGAATATAACAAGACGAGTATTATTAAATAAATCAAAAAGCATGCCGCTAGGGAGCAGATCCTTTAGGGGAAGAAGAGGGAGAGGAAAAAAGAAAGCTTTTGTTTTGATTCCAGAGTCATTGTTTCACTCATCCTTACGTGAATTTATTTTCAAGCAGTGTTGTCAAGTGCTCTTTTGTTACCTAAATATGTACGTATGTCTCTTGAAAACGGGCACGTTTTTATCAGTGAGAATAATAGAAATGTACAGGAAACTTTCATAGAACTTGGCTATTTTATTCTTACAGCCCCTTCCTTGTCTAATAATTTGGTAGCAGTTATCGTTATAAAACACAGTAAAAGATTCATTTAAAAATACTAATAGTTGCTGCACTAAAATGCCTGCACTTGTTTTCTTGAGCACATTTTATTCAGTGTGCATTTCAATTCTATAAAAATATACTGTGTAGTGTTATTTATAAGTCTTTTATAGCTCATATCCCAATTATTGGAATGATAAAAAGACTGATTACAAAATGAGTTAAATGTTAATGAAATTATGTTCAGTTCTACATCTCATGTTCTTCCTACATCAGCGCAGTTTAGAAGTACTCTGAAAGCAACAAAATGACAATGCTAAAAATGCTTAACGAGGGTAGAAATCCTGGGTTTCAGAGATAACAACCACGGATAGTCTCCCCTCCGACTTGCCGCTGAGTTGTCAGATTTCTGTGGTGCACTGAACTGACTCGTATATTGACTGTCGTGATGGCAGTCAAGCTCGAAACTAGTTTTTAAAATATAAGAGAGAAAAAGATAATCAGTTTTGCAAAATATGTGAGCACATCAAACATGTGATTCTCTGTTCTGTCTTACCCTCCTGTAAATCTCATAAATACATTAAAGACTGTGGCATTGCTCCACATTAAGAGAGACAAAGATCACCACTTCTGCAATGCATGAATTTTCCATCTTTGCAGATTTTTTTTTTTTACCCCTCAGTGGATAGAAGACTGGAAACAGAAATAAATTGCTCCAAGGGAGAAACTTTTATGTATTTGCCTTTTTCTTTTAAGTGGTAGGGGAACGGGTGCCTAATTTAAACCTTAATAAGATAGCTTTAACTTTGTCGTGCACTTGGCGGCGCGAGATGATATATTCCACCCGGTTGACTGTCCTTTCACAAGTTTTCGAGTACACAGTATTTCATCAGAAGAGGTCTTGCTATATTATTAAGAGTTACCTTTTAGTATAAGCGTTTTGAGTGCATCTAGGGAATGAGGAAATAGGGAAAGACGTTGTGGAAACGCATTGTCTTGGACGTGGGTGGACAAAGCACCGAGGGGAGAAGGCATTGCACGTTCGCGTCAGCGCTTGCCCTTCCAGGCAGCACGCTCGGTTTCTAAGTGGAGGCTGGGCGCAGCTGGAAAAATTCAACAAAGCCGTAGCCCTAAATACAGACTTTTTCCTCTTATCGGACCAAATTTTGTCTTGTGTATTGCATTTAGGTCCTAGTACTAAGAACAAATAGTATTTTAAGAATGTTTGCATTACCATGCACTGTATTTAGCAAAAAACCCACTTTTTTAGGAAGGAACAGGGTGGATTTGGGGGAGGGAGGGGTTAGAAAAATTAAGTACCTTCCTGCCACAGCAATGTGTTTAATGCAAACTAACCCAAACTGCAAGGAGATGCTATGTAGTCACTAAATATCTTTTTTTAAAATTATTATTATTATTATATAAGAGGAAGTTTTAAAGAACTCAACCATATTGGTGGTATCAAATCACCTTTTGGTGTTGCACACGCGCGCCCTGCCATGCAGCCAGGGTACTTGGGGACCAGTAGGGGTCATAATGCACACTTGTAATTTTTTGCATTTCGGGATAGCCCTCCACCCTTCTCAGCTCCTGATACGGTGGCTCTGTGGAGGGCTTGTCCCTGCTTAGCCGGTGGAGGGAGCTGTTTATATAGAAATAGCTGATCTTGCAAGCACTCACAACATTTTAAATAACGTGAGCCTAGTAATGAGTAACAACAGTTTTTATAGGGTTAGATGAAGTGGATTACTTTCTCAGCCTTGCTGTATTTTTCGCATAGTCACTTTGTTGTTATTTCTTTATAGTAATTCTCAGTTCTGATTTTATTTTAAATGTTATTGCTTTATAAGCTTCCAGAAGCACTGAAATTGTTAAAATTATTTTTCTGTATATGATTTTGAAAAACTAGAAATATAGGAAAAGCGGTAGCGTGGCTTTGCGTTTTAAGAGTCTTGAACAATTAAAGCTGAAGAAAAGAAGTATCTTTTATAAGTACACATAGCATGCGTTTTAACACATATGATACATTTTTACATATATGATGCATGTTTAAATTTTTTTGCAATATCCTTTTTTAGGTAGCATTATATAAATTTGTTTTCGGTGAGGAAATGACACTGTTCAAAGAAACAATTATTTAAGAAATATTTAAATTTACTGACATGAAAATATCATGCAATTTATTTTGCGCTCACGTGAGTGTGAACAAAATCACGTTTCCCCCTCATAGCTATTGCACGTCCTTTTCTAACGATCCATGTCTCACAAAGAAGCTCTTATGGTTTCAAATCTAAACAGTTGCAGTGATTGTTGCTAATAATGTAACATCTGCCATGACCACGTTTTGGTGTATGTTTGTCTCTGGCATCTGATGCGAGGACTCTGAGGATTTCCTGAGTTTAGCTAACTATACTTTTTCAGCAGGACTGGAAAAAAAATAGAGTGAGATGGAGAGAAATCCTTCCCCCCACCTGCTCACTTGCAACCCCCCTCCACCATTATAAATAAGCAGAAGAAATGCAGAGATAGGGACCTGGCAAACAGGAAGGAAAAGTTTCGGTGCTTTTCATGGAGTTCGTTTTGCAAGTTCTCATCCTTAGATAGTGACTTCTGACTCTCAACTACTATATTCAGTGCTGTGAAATGTGAACTGTGACGAAAATCAAGAGGACTTGCGTGTTTTGGTTTTCTTCACAGCCTTAAAGTACCAGATTTGGATGCAAGGTCTAGGTTTTCTTCCTGATTTGATGCAAAATACATTTGTGACCTTGGGCAAATAACATTATTCATTTAGGTCTTTGCGTTTCTGTCCTCTAAGGTGAAAGTCATATTTCTTCACCCCTGTCTTTTCATACTATGTTATATATCTCTCTCTATATCTCTCTCTATATATTTTCTAATGCACTAAGCCCCGAAGAAGGCCTGCCCCGCCGTTGGGACGTGCCTGGCGGTGGGTATCTGTGTTATCAGCTTGGAATTCCCTGGCCAGTAGTAGAGCGTATGGCACGGAAATGGGGCTGTAAAAGATCTTTCTGGCATTTTTCACTTTAAAGGATTTTGTGCACATTAGTTGTTGTGACTAAACGTCAGTGATTACATTTGCATTTACAACCTCTGGCATAATTACAACTTTGTAGTTAGTTGTCATTCGTTGTAGTTTATAACACTTTGGTTCATTGGCTCTCCTTAACTCCAGCAATATGATGGAGCGCATCTGGGAAGCTTTTTTGGTGGAACCTGCTCAGGTAGCAACATACGTTCTGATGGTGTAGGCTGATAGTAATAAATTGGTCTAGCACCTAGTTTTGTAAGGTTTTAATACCTAATACAGTAACAGAGTACCATCAATATGTGCCTAATAGCAGATATAAAGTATCTGATAGTAGTCCATCTCTCATAAAACCGCCTTCAGCCTTAATTCAAATCCATTGATTCCTATTCCAGTTAAACCTGAAGAACTTGATTTGTCTTTTAATCCTTTTATTGTAAGCTAGGATAAAATTAATTTTACCCAAGAACTGTGCAAAGCCAATTAACATGATCTTTAGTGTTATTTAGTAAAGTGCTTCAAACTGTTAAATTTATCCTGACCTCGTGGCTGCACTCTCTGACTGCTTTTTAAATGAAGTAATCAATATCTGCCAGCCTTTTAAACAGTCTAAACTTCTGAAATGTTTTACCTATATTTTAAATGGTTTATAAATACGCTCAGTCGCTTTGTGAAATCTCTCAAGCTGTTTAGCGCTTTCCTCCGTGCAAGTTGTCTACCTGCAATTTTCGAAAGATCTTACGTTTTGAAAGGTTGCAGTACGCTCATTTTCTCCCCAACAAAAAAAAAAAAAAACCAACAACAACCGAGCTAAGTAAATAGATGGAAATGACAGATTTCTCGGTTGTGGTGCAGTACAGGAAATATGTTGTTTTTACCGCTAAAAACGTAGAGCGCTTTTGTCCTTTCACCGGCGTAGCTTCTGTTTTCCACACAGAGCTATTTGAGGTTATTAATTTTCTGACTGTGATAGGGTGATCAACCGTCCTGCCAAGAAAATGGATCTCTGTGTCACCCTTTAGCGTGATTAAACGGAGGCGCGTCGCTGTGAGAAAATACCAGATTTTCCTGAGACAAATGACACCGTCGGAAGGACTGCTTTCATAGACCTGATTCCGTTTTGAAATCTCCCCTACGGCTGCCGGTTTATTTGCCGGGTGCAATTAGCACAATTAGTCGCGGGGCAGGCAGCTGATCGCCCGTTCCCACTGGCGATGTGGGGAAGGAACGGCGAAAGCGTTTCGGCGCTCGTTCCCCCTCCGGCGGAGGCCGTTCCCGCAGGGAGCGACGTGGCCCCATCCAAGAGCGTGCCTGGCCGTCGCCGAGCGGCGAGCCTCCGCCGGAGGGACCGGGCGGTTTTAGATTTTGGGTGTTTTTTCCCCCCGGCGTTTTGAGGCGGGCGCTCGCTGCGGCCGGTTCGTCGTCTGCAACGGACACCTGGGAGCGAGCTGGTGCGGGGCGGACAGCCCAACGGCTGCCTCGAGAGCCCTGCCCGCTGGCTGAGGAAGGGGTTAAGGCGCCGCCGAGGCCGAAGGAGGTGGGGGGCGAGCGCCCCCCTTGTTTAATTTCCTGCTGGAAGGCGCACATGTGCGCTGTGTCCGGCGGCGCGGGGCGGCGCGCCGGGGTCAGCGCCTCGCCTATTGATCAGCCGCCCGCGCTGCCGGCTCCGGCAGCTGCTTCGTTGCCCGCTCTCAGCGCCCGCTGCCCCGCGTTAGAACAGAAATCCATAACCGGGGCTGCGCTCATCCGAGCGGGGCAAGAAACTAAATTGAACGGTATAAAACAGAGCAGGAGCAGGAGTTTGCGCCGATTCATCTTGCTCCGAGACGTCAGGCGGGCTCCCGGCCGGAGCAGCCGCTCCTTCTCCTCGGCCGCGCGCGCGGCGGCGGGGGAAGCTGATAAGCGATGGCTCGACAATTAAAACTCCTAAATTTAAGCTTTGCCCGTCACAGTTCTCATCCCTCTTCCTGTGAAGCTGTTAGATTAACTTATTTACGTGGTAGTTGCCCTCCCCTTGGGCTGGCAGGTCGCCGTCGCGGCGGCGGCGCCTGGGCTCCGGTGGTCCTCCAAGGCCCCGTCTAAAACGTGGCTCGGTTTTCTCGCGGGTAGCGGCCCGTTGTCCCTCGCAAAGAGAGGCGTTCGGCGGAGCCGCGCCGGTTCGCCCCCCGTTACTCTGCGAGCTTGTGAGTCTCCTTTAATGCCAGGTGGTGCCTTCCCGCTTCTCGGCAGGGATTTAACAGCAGTGCTGTAAGGAGGGCCGAGACTTCGTTATTTTTGTACGATACGTGGTAGCGCGTTTGCTAGTGTACTGTGGAGTAGTATTGTAAATAAAAGGGAACGGTAGCTGTCAGGATAAACGAATACCGTATTTTCGTTCCAGTAAATTTCTTCTCCGGGTTTTGTCTCTTTGCTCCGAAAAAGCGTCATCTGCTTCGTGAAATTACGAATCCCTGGGCTACGTTAGACTACCGATGTAAAACTAATAGTTTTGTTTAAAATTTGTAATTCAGTGAGGTTTTTCCAGCATTTTTGAAGATGTTTGTTAAAATACCATACGTAACGTTGTAGTGTACGAAAATACTAATTCAGCTGAAAGGCATATACTGTTATGTTAAAATTCATAAAAATTGCGATAAGAGCATGCTGTTGTTTCAGTGACTGTCCTCATATGTGATACAAACATACAATTTTGAATATCCGTTTTATGAAGAAACAGCTGATTACTTCTTCAGCTGAACTTGTTACTCGGATTTAAAGTAAACAGGAAGGAAGCCGTACCTCACCTTTCAGAGAAGGTTGGTTAACAAACCCAGAATTCCCTGTGCTTCACTCCAAATGAAGAAATAAAACTGTGAAGTTGGAACAGTTTCCGGATGGTTGATATTTCTGGGACATCTTGACGATTTTTTGATGGTGGGTGTCACTGGAGACAGACGTTACAGTGGCTGCGTCTGGACTTGGATCACGCCTGGTAGGTTTGGAGAAGCAGAGTGGAATCAGACCAAGCAGCTGAACGCCTGGCGATGGAAGCGAGCTGTGCTGAAGACACGTTCTAAGTTAAATGGAATCCATGTCGTCTCTTTCTCCCGGAAAGGACAACTTTGTCTGGAGTACTGGAAAACAACCCTGCTTTTGATTTTCCTCATATTTCTTATTTTTCATTTTAGGTTGTCTGTCTGGTCTCCCACAAATGAAAAAAATATCTACCTCGTATGAAGAGAGAAGGAAGCAAGCTACCGCCATTGTTTTGCTTGGAGTGATTGGAGCAGAGTTTGGAGCTGAAATTGAACCTCCAAAACTTTTGACTCGGCCACGCAGTTCTAGTCAAATTCCTGAGGGATTTGGTTTAACTAGTGGTGGATCAAATTATTCCTTGGCAAGGCATACATGTAAGTATCCTGGGTACTATTTTCCCTTGTTTTGATTTTTTTTTTTAATTATGTTATTGTTTTACTTATATTTCAGGACAAATCTGTTCATTAAGAATTTCCTTTCGGAGAACAAGATAGCGAGAAGATATTTTGGACATACAAATAAGCAACACCATAATAAGTTGCCAAGAAATTAGTACTGATACAGATAGCTGAGCGGAATTATGGAGTCTGGGACTAGGTAGTGAGATCTGCAGTGGTACTGGTGAGAGGGAAGTACCTGTCTCTGGAAGAGAAGCATTCAAATTTTTATTGTCGTGGTCAAGCACTTCCTGCTGAAATACTAACATCCTTTATTCTTTTTCCAGTTACACTTAAAATGCTTGCATCTAAGACTGCATTAACGTAACTATTCTTTTTTTCTCCCGAAAACGTTATTTGGGTTAATACAAAGAGAAGGAGAAGACCATGAGCTTTAGACCTGCCTGTTCCATTGATTAATCTTCATTTTCATCACATAGTAGCTCTTGCTCCTAATGGAGGTTTTTCTCTGTAATTGAAGCATGGACAAGTATGTTTACTGCACCCCTCATACTTTTGGCAATGTGGATCAATAGGCTGCACAAAAGCATATGTGGCTATGCAAAAAAATGTGCAAGATGCCCAAGGTGAAAAACAAAGACAAAAGTAATGGAAAAATGGTAGGATTCATGATGTACTGTATAAAAGAACTTTACATTCAGGTCACATATCCAGAATTAGTAAAGATGTAATTATCTTTAGTATGAACAGTGATTGTGATCTTATATTAAGCTGCTTACATATGCATGCCTTAGACTGACTATTTGATGTTGATATTGCAAATCTAATAGGAGCAAATGCAGCCACAGCGCACTGCATTCCTACAACTATTTTGGACGTGTTCTGAGCAGGCTGATACTAGTTTCTTTTATGTGGAGTCTGGCGAAAGTCCTCTTTGTCACCTCTATAAATTGACTCTGAAGCACTATGGACTCACTGCCAGTATTGCTTGAAAAAATGTCAACTATCTTTAAAAATGATTAACGCTAGATAATTTCATAGCAATGGATTTCTCATGGTGCACTCGTGTAGTCTCCACCAGATGCCCAAGTGCCTTTGAGGAAAAGTGGAAAAAACAAGTAATTGAAAACCAGTGTACTGTTGCAAGAGGAGGACAGGTAGTAACGGTAAGAGAAGGTGAAAATGCTATTGGTAAGCTTGCCGAGGTCAGCTGTTCTAGGGGTTAAACTTCAGGCTGCAGCCATCTGCAAAGCAAAGAAACTGTCCTTCCGTTTGGGATCCTGCTTATAATGAGCTGTAGGTTGTTACCGCTGAACCGCGCTGTTGCAGTGCATCAACATGACAATGGTTTTGGACAAGCATCGGTTGTCTCATAACACAGTATTTTATGTATTTAGCAAAAGAAATCTTGAAGGTTTCGTGTGCCATAGCATGACTGAGGACATATTTTACATTGTTTTCATTTCTTATGTTTCTGCTTGCTTTTATTCCAGAGATTATTGTTATTGTAGGTGACAATATTCTCTGAAATATCAGATTACAGACAGTTCTGTTCAGAAAAGGTACAAAACTCAGAAATTCTAAGTTGTTTCCAAGTCCTTTTTTTACTCCAACTTGTGTTTCCAATGAAATATGCCGATAAGTCAATCAGTTTCATAATGATAAATTTTATATTTTGGTTTTAATTAAATGCAGGAAAAATGCTGCCCTTTTAGTTGCATGGTAATGGAGTATCATATGAATAATAACAAATAAACATAATTTTATTACTATGCTAACACATTAAACTTGCTTTAGACCGTTCCCTTCCATTGAGGCTTGCTGGCATGGAATAGTTTGCATCTACGCTGTTAAAACTCGCCCTCCAAAACAAGGTGGTGATATGCCTGCTGCCCATTGGGAAAGGTCTGTTGCCCGTGCTGGCCCTGAGCAATGCCCAGGAACTGCGCGGGAGAGTATTAGTTGGCACGGAACAGCACTGTGCTAGCAGTCATTGGAGGATCACGTTCAGGAGCTCGTGGGCATTATGTGGCACTGTTTAAGTCGCTAGTATAGCTGTAAGCGCTGTATTCCACAAAGTGGAAAAGCCCCCACACCGATTTTTGAAAGGCAAAGGTTTCAAAGAGCACATACTTTGCCAAGTGTATGCAAATCTGAAAAATGCGCAAGTCTTGGTTGTGTCAGTGAGGAAGTGTAGGGTTAGCTATGCAGTAGTTCAGGAAGCAAGTTATATTTCTGAGAAACCTAGAGAAAATCTTTTTTTCTTCTTCCCCCCCCCCCCAACTGACATCTTCATATACTTCATTGGTAAATGCATTCCTGTGCTTTAGTAAATAACATTCCTCAGTAAGTCCTTTGCAGAACTGAAATTGCAAAGTCTTGCAGTTCCCTGCTTCCTTCTGTCCTTTCAAGTTTTTTTGCAAGTATAGGGAACTCTGCTTTAAATAGTTACATTTTTTATTTCTTTTTTACCTTGTGATCACATTGGGAGGTTTTTTTTTCTTTATTCATTTTCTAGTGTGTTCTGCATTATTGCTGGGTTTAAGTTACTAAGCTATTTCTCTCTTCGAACAACATCTGTTGTTCGAAGGAGAGAAAACAATTGAGAAGAATAGACTTTCCTGTGTTCCTGGATGTTTCAGCATGAGGGATTGCAATACTTTGATTGGACAAAACAGGTTCTTCCATGTTTTCCTTTATGGTGTGAGGTTGAGTCAGACTTCTTACTTTTCTGAGTGATATTTGGGCGCAGGGTCAAAACAGGCTTTACTTGTCTTTAGAGTTTCCTAAAAAAGAGGATGCTGATGTCTCTATTGGACTCTACACAGCGCAGAGCGCTCTGTTTGCTTGGAAGCTGCGTTGGGGATGCGGAGATTGCGGTCGTGTTCTCCTGCCTTTCAGTGGCACACTGTCCGCGCTGGTCAGCTTCCTCTGCACTTCAGTTCCAAAAGGCGATGGAGCACTGAAATTGCCTGATCTCCTATGGAAAAGAAACCAAATCATTTCAACCAAGAATGCCTTGTCTTGAGCGTTCCCACGCTTTTTACAGGCTGAACTAGTTGGTGGTGTCGCTTGCTGTTAAAAGCAATGTTCTTTGTTTATCTGTTTGCGTGTTATTTTTGTTATATTTAGGCTTAGTAGAGTTATAAACTCCAACTTAGAACTCTTACTAATCATAATCTTAGAAACACTGCACAACTGTCTGGCTGACTGATAGGCTGAATTTCAGTTTTTAATGTGGATGAAGCTTGACGAACTAAAATGTTAAAAATTTAGGTGAAGACCATAAAGTAATATTTGAAATGGACCAAGGGCCAGAGGAAGAGCAGAGCAGTTTTGCCTGTGATGGTTTGCATTGGGAAAGCAGGTGCTTTATCATTTGCTAGGGAGAGCCTCTTCACTCTCTTCCTGTTCAAGTAAATTGATGTAAACTAAGCGGGAGGTGACATGAATGGATCACTCGCATCTTATGTGAGAATTCTTCAAATGAGAGGGCCATTGCAACCCTCAAGAGGTAAAGATTAGTTGGAGAAAAACAGACAGGAGATGCTGGGTTATATTTTTGGTTGATGCTGGTATTAGCAATACTCTCATCTGTGTTTGTGTCAAGAGATGAAGTAGGATCTTCATCGTCATATTTTACCTATGACCCTTGCAATAACAATGTTGATTAAAGTCAGTATTGCTGTCTTTCTGGTGCAATCTACTCTGAAACCAAAGTACGATGTTACATTTTCTTAGAGGTGAGTGGTTAGTATCTTCTCAGGTGTTTTGCTCAAGTAGAGGAAGTTGAACTGGAAAATTTGGTTAGAACAACAATGTTCATTTCTTCAGTTTTCGGGCATGTTTGTGTATTTGAAGAAACTTTGCAAGCCTGAAAGAGGAAGTTCAAGTTTTCATTAGTGGTAGGTGATTTGAGGGCGTGGAGGTCGGGGGCGGAGAACATTAAAGAGCTTAGGGTAGGGCGACATTCACAGAATCACAGAATGGTTGAGGTTGGAAGGCACCTCTGGAGATCATCTAGTCCAACCTCCCTGCTCAAGCAGGGTCCTCTAGAGCAGATTGCCCAGGATCGCGTCCAGGCGGGTTGTGAATATCTCCAGGGAAGGAGACTCCACCACCGCTCTGGGCAACCTGTGCCAATGCTCTGTCACCCTCACAGTGAAGAAGTTTTTTCTCAGGTTCAGATGGAACTTCCTGTGGTTCAGTTTGTGCCCATTGCCTCTTGTCCTGTTGCTGGGCACCACGGAGAAGAGACTGGCCTCATCCTCTTGACACCCCCCCCTTCAGATACTTGATGGGATCGCCTCTCAGTCGACATTGATCTATGCATGTATGGTGACAGTGATAGGGCTTGTCTTTACTTTAACAAAGGGAAGGTAGGGCAGGTGAGGTGAACTGGATAATGATTCATTTTGTGAGAAACAGAATTCTGCATCCTGTCAACCAAATGTGTGTGAAACTGTCTGTAGGTATGCTGACAGTAAATACAAAAATTGAACTCTAGTTTTTTTCTAGCGTACCATCTTACAGAACTCATTGTAAGGATATTAGAAGTATTTAATGCCTATAGATTTGTGTTTGGCTAGGCCTGAAGCATTTTTAAGCGATACTCTGAGGTGGGGAAGATTAGGATAGTCTTTGGAAATGTCTGTGAGATGGACTCATCTTCCACTCCAGTTAATTAGCTTGTAAACTTGGCCATGTCTACATAGTAATTTGTCAGTACCTGTGACAGGAGCTCATTCTGCCAGAGCTACGGTGTTCAGCTCTAAGCAGCTTCATTCGGTGGTATTTTCACCGTAAATGTCTAAAGCGTATACACTGAGGGTGGGTTTTTTGGATAATCATGAAGCAGAAGAGTATCAGCATAATGCCAAAGACTGATGTTTGCTTTTGGAGGTCTATTCTCTAATCTTGATGTAATCATGACCCCTTATTTCACCAACGCACAGCTTATGCAATAGCAAGACTCTTCCCAAAGGGAGAGAATGCGAAGACTCACTGAAAAGGGAAAGAATCGCTTACCAGAAAATCCTGTTTTGGGGATGTTTTTTCTGTGTATAATCATACTTCTAAAAAGTCCATTCTAATCTTTACTCCACATGTGTAGTACTGCAGTAGGAATTACTTTGAAAACTGAACAGTTGATCAAAAATTGAACAATTCTTTGAGTGTGCAAAAACAACATTATTAGTATGCACTAGGACTCGAATTTTTTCTTTGTCTTATTATGATTTATAGGCACCAATCTGAAATACATGCAGGTTATTGCTCTGACTTGCAATGGCATAGAAAATATTTCTTGGCCCTTAAGAGATGAGCGGTTACTGAGATGTCGTCTACTTTCTGAAAGCTGGCTGTGGGACATAAATGATGCTCTGAAGCAACAGAAGCTTAGATAAAGAAATTATTGGTTCTCCTCCATTTCAAGTTGTATTTTTTTATTTCTCAGTGCTATAGCATGCAATAAATACTGATGGAAGCCTGGTGCTGTATGGCTGTCCTCAAACTGGAAGAGGCCTGCCTGCCTTTTAACCGTTCCTGAAATACAGCTTCAGTTCCCTGTGCAAACTGCTCAGGTGTAGCTAGCCTAGGCTGGAGAGCTGCTGTAGCAAATTTCCTTTTGACCACCTGTGTGACAATGTCTCCAGAAACAGCGGTTCTGGTGATTTTTTTTTTCCATCCCTTTACTGTGACTATTAAGATGTGATGCCTTTTTAATCTGTGTGTTCTGTTATCCTGCGCTGAAATTGTGTGCTGCCAGTTACCCAAAGTAATGAGAAAAATGGTATATAACCAAAGCCTAAAATTTTTCCTCTCTAATTCAAAATAAGTTACCAAAATTAAAGACTTTTTTATGCCATTAACATTATATTGTAGGTTTTAACTGTATGAGTTGTACATGTGATTTACTGTATTTAAGAAAATAATAATTGTGATAACGTCTTTTTGAGAGGATGAAATTCTCTAGAAATTCACACAGTGACCTTGCCTGACATCTCGCATTAATCTCTGTTGACCTTACAAATAGTTCATGAGATATTTAATTATAAAATGCCACCCAAAGAATTTCTCATTACGGATGCACCACATCACACTTAAACTGCAGCTAATGCTGTGTTTATAAAGTTAATGGGCTGATAAATCTGAATGACTGTTCTGTCTTGAATATGAAAATACTTGATTCCATTGTTAATGCAGTATATTTTTCAAAGCATCTGCCATCAATATAGTTATTAATGATAAGCGTTTTGCCCTTTAACTTAGTCAGTGTCATATGTGACGACATGTTCAAGGCGTTGAGTTATTTATATTGTTTTTGCAGGCTACATGTACATACTTCCAGAGGCGAGGGGGTTCTGTATTACAGGATCCATGGCAGTCACCGCCGTTTGGGGACAAGGGGGATGTTAAGTAAGCTAGCCAGCAATAAGGTTCCTAACTCTCATGAAACCATTTTTCTTTTTTTAATTATCATTTCCCAAATTCGTAGCAGCTGACCTTCTGCCTGTGAGCTGCAGGCCAGGAGGGGAAGCGAGTGAAAATTCTGGACCGAAATAGAAATATGTATGTCTGCCTAATAACGTGAGGTCAGACTGCTGCTATTAAGATGGTTTTTCCAGTAGGGAGCCATGCGTGTAAACTTTCTGCACCTTTGAGCAGAAACCTTTAGCCTGTAGCTATGCTTTCAGCCAAAGCAATTACGTCGTTAGCTTAGGATGAAGAAAAGAAGATGTATTTTTCAAAGCAAATATAGTTTTAATAACATTGGAAATTCAGCACATCGATATTTGAAGTGGGGATTTGACAGTAAGGAAGTAGCTTTGTGTCAGAGGTGTGCCTCTTTGTCCTCTTCCAGGCAAACCTGGCAAATTTGGTTAGAAGGGACCTCAGAAGATCATCTAGTTCCTTTCCCTGACGCGGTTTTTGGCCTAATCCTAAACTCTCAAGTGACGGGGACTCCATAATCTTCCTAGGAAATCTATTCCAGCTCTTTATTTTCCTTATTATTTGAAGATTTTTCCTGAGTTAACTCCTCCAGTCTGTCTTGATTCCAAGCGCAGAACTATATTAACCTCATAAGAAGCAGTTCAATTAAAACGTTTATTCACCCTGAAGAGGTGGTTCTGTACTTCCCTTGCATCTAAAACTCTTGGCAATGAATAAGTGTTTTTCAATAGGCTTTCTGTATCCAGAGAAGTGTTTGCAAACATATATGTTTTTGCAGCATTCACCTAGGCTGAGTGGATGTTTGTTTCCCACTGAGAAATAGATACAAGAATGATTAGAGTGAATTTTCATTCTGAATATAAAATGCTTTATAGAGATATTATAAAATTTTAAAATACTTCATTCATTCATACCCCAAATCATAGAATAATTTTCTTTTGCTCTATGAGAGTTTCAGTCCCAGAGCAATTCTTTCCTGTGTAAGAAGTATGTTAGAAATCCTGCACAACTAATAACCTCGTTGTTTGATTATAAGTCTCAGTCATAATATGTAAATGCCAAGGACACGAGTTAAGATTGCCCAGACGCATTTTTCCATTTTCATAAGTTTGCTGTTAACGAATTTCAGAAAGATTTGCTGATAGATTAGAAAACTGGGAATTTTGCATTCTATTTCAGGTTATGGAGAATAGTGTTGTGTCGTAACCAAAAATCAGTCTGTGTGTACCTCTGTGCTTAACCTTGGCTAGCTTTACCCCCTCCGGCCTGTCCTCCTCCTCCTTACTAATCTCATGCCCTCGAATGCCTGCGCCCCACTTGAGCAATGGGAGAGGAAGAGAAGAAACGCTCCGAGCGCAGAAGAGCGAGCTCCTCGCCTTCGGGTGCCGCCGCCGGAGCAAGCTGCAGAGCGCCGACTTGCCCGTAGCCCTCGGCGGGAGGCCGGATGCGATCGCCACAGAAAATGCATGTTTGCTGCCTCCTTATTGAACATACTCTTTTCAGTTTTACAGGTAATTTTCAGTAAATCTCTAGCACATTCAATTTTCAATGGTTTTTAATGCCTGCCTTTGTGCATATTTTATGTGGGTAACCAAAGAAATGTCCCAGGTTTTACAGCTGCATCTCCTGTCCCGTTCTCCCTCTCTTTTTCCAAAATGTGAGTTATTGGCGCTTTCTAATAGCACAGTTGTAAGTTTGAGGAGGGACTGGAAACTTGAGTGGGTTGTTTTTTCTTATTAGCACGGGCGATGCCTTTTTTTCTGTTGATCTTACAGAGATAGTAAAACTGTTATTCCTGAAAGGATCCAAAATCACAACCTAAAATACCAGATTCTAGATACTTTGCCCATTTTTAAAGCAATTGAAAATACTGCTTTAGAGCAAGTGTTAACGGCAAGTATGATGATGGTATCCTAAACAGGCCTAACTGAGCTCACCATTAAAAAAAACAAAAACAGCGAGACTTAAAATACAAAACTGATCTCTGCTTTGTCATCCAAGCTATTCCAGTGACGTTTTTAATTCCATCAGGAAGCAAACCTGGGATTCAGTCTTAGCTATTGCATTCTCTGATTTCTCTTTTCTCCAGATAGTAATGGGTGGTATCACCACTTATTCTTAAGATTGTCTAGTATTTCTTTTTGTAAGATCATCTTTTCAGCTGCCTAAAGCTGTCAAGTGTAAATTTGGAACCCAAAAGTCAATTTTAGTTATGTTTAATAGACTGAATTTGTTTGGAACATGTCTTCTGAAAAGGTTTGGTCATTTACAAGAAGAGTAGAGAAAACAGATACTATTTTAACATCAGTTTGAAAGCAAATGTATTATGTTAGCCATGGGAGTTTTGTTATGCCATATTTTGGTGCAGGGCTTTAAAGTTCATGGGGAGTAAGGATATTGAGGATGTTTATCTTTTTATGTTCTCGTGGAAGATTGGTTTAGCTCCTGGCAGATTAGTGCGTTGTTTAAAGACTGATTTATTTGGCTGCCACTTCTCTAAACCTTTGTTTGAGCTGGGCACGCTCCCTCGGAGGTGGAGGGGACTCTAAGGGTCTTTCCTGCAGTTTTTCTTCTGAACTCTTTTCATCAGTCACAACACGGCATCAGTTGCAAGAACGAGAGGGAGGGAGGGCTTTCCTGTGCTGGTGGCGCCTGCGTTGCACCAGGAAAGCCCCGTGGCTCTGGGAAGAGCTGCTCGACTCAACCCTGTGTGGGACAAAAGGAAAGAGGAGAGAAATGCTGGAAACCAGCTGGCGGGGAGGAGATGCAGGCAAGGAGAATTGAGGGAGGAAGGACGAGGTGAGAAGCAGATGGGAGAGGAGCTGCTCGGGGAGAAGGTGGGAGAGGACAAGCAGGTTTGATGAGGATCTTAGTGGGGGAGATGGTGTGAATGAGACCAACTGCTGGGCAGAAGGACTCAGCTTTGAGGAAAACGGGAACAAAGAGGTTCGTGGCCCACAGTTTCCACAACAAGTTGTATGTTCATGCATACAAAGTTGCATTAGAAAATACTTTTTGGTTAAGGTTGTAAGCTCCGCTGTTAAGGAAGGAACGGTATAGTTAAGTTTGAGCGTGCTACTGGAATTCAGCTTGCTTGCAGATATGAACTGGGTCAAGCCTTTAATTCTAATACAGGACTGTTGCCACGTGGAGTGCAGAATGGATTATAGTCCCTAAATGAGTTATTCCACATTTTATTATCCCTAACTGGGATTTTTGCTCTTTTGCGCTATTTACTGCCTGATGATTCAGACTTGACCACTCAGTAGCACCTTCTCAGTCTCCTCATTGCAGCCTATGAATGCATTTTGTAAACAATATATTTATTTTCACAATATTTCTAAAAGATAAAATTTATGACTGCTGGAGTGGTGTCTGTGTATGTTAGAGAGAAGTTTACTTTTCAAGGTATACTTTGGCTGTGCTTCATCCGTTCATCCAAATCCGTTTTTACGTGTACTTCTGCACAGAAACAGTGAGTAGGCACAAGATTATTTGGGGTATAAAGTCAGATATTTCATGTGCTTTGTTAAATTGGGGTTTCTAGCTTTACAGATTGTTGCGCAGTGTACCAAATGTACTTCATCTGAAAATAAAAGGCAACACCGTCCAAACCAGAGACCCTTGGTGAACACAGGGCTATTTACTGTATCAACTAGCTGAAACCTTTTCTCATGTCTTTTGAAACATTAGTTCTTCTGTATTGTGAAAATATTTTAATCGCCAATCTAGACAATCAGAAAACGGTCCTTGTGAGGAGATTGTCGCACCCCACTAATTGTCGGCACCTATTGCGTAGCTGATACTTTGAACTAGCAACAGCGATTGATACAGGAGCGAGTGAGCTCAGGATCATCACTTACAGATGCAATAAATCAGCTGAGCACCTGAACAGCAGCCTTTCAGAGCAAATTAAGCAAAATGGCTCAGTAACTTCATTTAAAAAAAAAACACCAACAGCAGCAGTGTGATTAAAACAAGTAACAGAATTTATTGTTCATAATTGAGAGAGTGGTAACAGTGCATGTCATTTTATCGACTTTATTTTTATATCAGTTAGGCAGAAAGATTTGCGGATTTGTATGGATCCCACGGTTTGTGTCATTCCTTTGATTTTTCAGTGTACTAGTAGACCTGCAGTTTTCCTTCCCCACCCCCCCTCGCCCTGGGCTGTTGTAACTAGATCAGTGTCTCGAGCAGAATTTTGTCCCTGAAGGGAGGGGGGGAAAAAAAAAAAACAGAAAAATTGTGACTTACAAAAAAATGAAACCCGTATCTTAGCCTTAGAGATAATATTTTGGAAAAATAGTAAATCTGTGTGGCAGAAAACAGTCAATCTTTGCACCAATATTATACCCTAATTGAAATCTCTATTTCCTTGTTAGCTTTAGTGACAAAACCAAATTTGAAAACTAAATTCACCTTTTCCCCCCAAATCCTGTAGGGGATTGAATGATTTGAATGATGTGTTTTTAATCAGAGCTTTCTTTTTTGCAAATTTAATATTTTGATTATTGTAAGGAGTTGGTACACAATAATCTAAAACTTATCTCTTCTTTGTGTTTTGAATATGAAGGAGCCTAATAATGTAACAGCTCAGTAACAGATCTGAATCAGTTGGTTACGGTTTTTGCCAGTCTGTAAGCTACCGTAAGTAAAGACTCAGCTTTGTCACTGGTACCCCATTTTGAGGTAAGTGTGTAACACACAGGTTGCTGGAACAAGCCCATCTTTCTCCAGGGAGGGGAGTCAGACCTGTTGAAAAGTGCCTTTGTAGCAGTGACCTGTATTAATAGTGTTGGTGTCCATGCACCTTTTTTCCGCGTACTTTCTCGTTCCAAGTATGCAAGCTTAGGTTCTCGTATAAAATACTGGACAAAACATGAACCCTTCCACCAGAGAACACTCGCATTTCTATCTGATGTGAAAGAAAGCAAAATAGATGAGTTTTCAGAATGCCTGTGCTGCTGCAGCACTGCAGCATCCTGCGCCCAGCTGCAGCCGAGGCACGGTGCTTTATGTGACCCAATCAATAGGAAAGCTTCATTAACCCAGGCAGAGGAAAATCTTAAAATACGCTGATAAATGACCTTAAAATATGTTTGAGGGAAAGGTGACCAAGGGGCACAAAGACTGGACAGTACTAGCAGAATAGCTGCGCATGTGAGCGGTTCGCGGCAGGGGTGCCACTGTGGGCGTATCACACCAGATCAGGCCTCAGAAAGCACAAAGTTTTTGTTTAAAGAATGATCGTGTTGTAAATTCAAACGATTAAAATTCAGCCTTAAGCTCAACACCCTCGTTCCTGGTGTTGTGTTGCGATCCTTAGTTTCACGGGAGAATCTATAGCCTGCGTTACGCGTGCGGAGGGGGGCCCTTCCCTCGGCGGGAGTCGAACCCCGGGCAGGGGAACGGGCTTCACCCGCGGCCGCCGGTCCCACCGGGACGCGTGGCAAGAATCGCGTGCACGCGTGTGCCTCGACTGCAGGGCTGGTGGGATGTCGAGCTTCCTGAGGTCCCCTGGGGAGAACTGAGGTCCCATTGGCAAACCTGCTGAACAAACGTTTACGGATGCAGCTGATCGTGGAAGAGGATAAAATCAGTTTTGAGATAGCGGAGAGGAGTTAAAAAGTTCAATGTAAATACCAAGTATCCTGAAAAATCTAGTCTAAAGTGTGTCAAATTGCAGATTTGATTGGATAGATATATTTTTTTTTTAACTTAAAGGGACAATATTATTCCCATTTTGCAGATAAGGAACAGAATAGTAGAAGCACTGTGAAGGCAACTTAGGTATTAGAAAAAGAGTATCACACTCGGAGAATCCCCAAGGAAAGTAAGGAAAATAGTTGCTTCCTAAGAAAATAAAGTTTATGTGATTTAGCTGTCAGTGTGAGAGCACCATCGCTAATAACCTTCAAAACCACTGCTGATGCCACCAAAGTTTTCTAGAGGGGTAAAGGTCTCAATTTTAATTTTCTACCATTTTTTGTGAAGGTTACTCTTTGGGCTGATAAAGAGACTGTGTTGATGTCCGAGAGAAAGACAAGGAGAACAAAGACCCTGGATGTCTTTTGATGATCTGAATTGACGGTATTTTATGGTGCAAAGCAATTAAAGTGAGTTTCTTACTTTGTATGCAAGAAACAGAAGTCCCTTTTGATGTCACGAGAATCCCTTCCTCTTTTTCAGTGATTTCGCACTTCAGCACCGTTCTTGAGCTCCTAATTCTTATTCACAAATTGTTCTTTGCACAACTGAGTGTGTCGTTTCCTGTAGAGGACCTGAGGGCTGAGTCCTTTGGGTTTAGGTCCAGTCCCAAGCACGTGGCTCTTTCCGTTGCTCTTTACAGCCCCTTTTAGAGCCAAGGTGAGATATGCTGGAAGCTGAAGGTCTAAAATTGATGAAAACCTTATGGTACCTGTGGGGAGTATAATTCCTGATTTAAGTTCTTAGGAATTGCCAAGACCTTCAAGCTTAAGGCCTTGTGTTTTTACATCCCGAGTGAAATGTATGTACGGGCAGCAGCTGCAGTTTCAGAAGGGAGAAAACCTACCTGAGTGAAAGTAATTTCACACAAGCAGGCTGTACCACAATTAATCTGAATGTGCTTATTTACACATATTTGCAAGTATATATGTGTTTGCACTTCTTAGAAGAAGCATTTATGTAAAGATCACAGTTCAGTGCAAAGTGCTTCTCGGTGCTGAGATTAGCAGATTTGTCAGGACTGATTACTTTGGTTTGACACCACACAACAATTACAGATAGGATGTGCTCCATCACCGGTCTCTTTTCCAGAAAGGGATTTTCTTTATCAAGATATATTGAAAAGAGCGTCTGGATGTTTAAGAGCCGTTTCTGTGATAGGAGGTTTTGCATTTAGGTGGGAAATTCAGAAAAATATATACTCATTTTTTGTTTTACGCAGCTTTTTGCTTCTTGTTTATTCTCAGGAAGCTTATCACAAGAGCAGCAGAATTCATGGTGCCAGCACTGTGCGTATCTGAAGGAAAGCATAGCTTCAGCTCCAGGAATGTGTATCAAAGGGAGGTGGAAGTAGGGATGCTGAATGGTTTGCTATGCTAGATACCTCTGTTATATTTTGCAGCTGTGGTTCGTAATTGCAATCCATGTTTCTGGCCACAGACTATTGCAGTCTAGTGTATTACCTGTGATTCGTTCTTTCCTTCCTGATGTGGACAGTGAAAGGTTGTCGCTATTGGAATCTAATTACAATTTCCATTTCACACAAATAGCCTACCAGTTGCGAAGCTGATGAAATGCGCTGAGTGCCGTTGATGGCACAACAAGCAAGAACAATTTTTAGTATAACAAACCATGTGCAAAGTCTAGATTGTTGCCCCATAGTGGTCACATGCATGTCTGAACTGGGGTGCCCATATTAAAGAGAAAAGATTTTTTCCAAAAAAGAGACGAATTTTAGTTTTATTTTGCTGCTTTGTATGACTGATACCTACTCTTAAATTGTGATTACATGTGGAGATAGTATTTGAATGTTGCAGAGGGCTTAGCAAACAGTGTATTTGAGGATTGTGTTATATTATTTACGTGCAATGTTTTTAATTTAGAACGTGTATTTTTCATATGCCAGACGGGAAAACCAGAGCGTTCCATATGCTTTTTGCTATTTAGTGCTGTATGTAAGAAAATAATGCCCGAATGATGTCAATCAATAGTTTGGGTGTTTAAAAAGAACACCCCAAACACCTGCCTTTTATGAACTGTTGCTTAATATGCACATCAGTAAATCAGGTTGTGCTCGCTTTCATTGCGAGAGTGATGAAGAGATACGCAGAAACTAACTTAATTCATCACAGAAGTGAGCGTTAGCCCTTCATTAGGGTGGCGGGAGAGAATTCCGAGTTCCAGAGTATCTTCCAGAACTGTATGATAGGAATAACCTCAACCCTAGGAAAACACTTGGGAAAACAGATAATTAAGGTTGTTCATTGTAGGAAGGAGAAACATGGGAGATGATATACAAAAATAATTATCGTAATATTGTTTTAGAGAGAAGTAGCAGGGATTTACCTTCACAATATATAGATTCTTTAATACTTTATATTGTGAAATAGTTGAAGTTTCTGTGAATTCTTTCAGTGTTTCTCTTAAGTCTGGGGATTTTTTCTTTTCTTCTTTTCTCCCCTCTTTCTTTCTTTCTTTCTTTTCTCCCCTCTTTTCTGGTTTCTGCTGGGAGTTTTAGGATTGCTTGGGAAGAAGGTAGGATTTATCTGAGTGAGAAACTTCTGAAAATCATAGTCTTATTTTGGCAGCCTTTGTTCTTCAGAGAAATACTAGCTTCATGTTAAAACAATAATTAAACACGAGTTTTCTAGTCTACAGCCACGGTTGCGTTGTTGCCGCAGTGGCCGAGGCACGCTTGCGTTAGGAGCACGGCCGCTCCAGAGGGCTGCCTGGGTTTCCCTGCTACTTTCCTTTCCTTTCCCCCAGGCTCACTGTGCTGCTCTATAGCAAGCACGTTGCCTATGGAATTCATTGCTAGAAGTTACTTTAGACCAAGGTGTAACCAGGGTTAGGCATTTATTGGATAACAAGAAATAGTGAAAATTGCAGTAAATATTAAGAATTTTAAAGGGTTTAATCCTTAATATAGTCCACCTTGCTGACTGTTAGGGAGTTGGACTATTTTTTTCCTAAGGCAGTTCCCCTATGTACCTGTCTACAGCAGTAATTTTTAAGTAGTTGGTATCCCAGGGGATCACAGTGATAAGAATGGAGAAGAGAACTTTCATCTCATCCCAAACAGTGGTTCCTATATTCACCTGTATCACAGAATCATAGAATGGTTGAGGCTGGAAGGGATCTGTAGACACCTAGTCAAGCAGGGTGACCTAGTGCCCGCTGCCCAGGACAGTGTCCAGGTGGGTTTTGAATATCTCCAAGGATGGAGAATCCACAGCCTCTCTGGGCAAGTGTAAAATGTAACAGGAAAAAATGTTGCTGAAATCTACAGATCCCCGGTTAATTTCTAATTTATTTAATTTTGTGTTTTATAAGCATTTGTATTCATCTCAACTTTATGAAGGGTCATAGCACAAGAAGCACATAATCAGCTCAAATGTGTATGACTTGAGTACCATCCTGGGGCTCCTCTCTGAGATGACGGTCCTCATGTGGTTGCAATTTATGTGGAAAACAGCACTAAACAAATAGTCCTTGTGTCCTCTGCGGCACGTTGTCTAAGAGTACGGTTTTGAACTGCAGCTAGGCCAGTCTCAGAGCAGCTAGCTGCTGCCAAAGGAAGTGGGCCGTGACCACTTTTTGTGCATCTGCACCGGCACTGACCAGACACCGCAGTAAATGAGTTCAGAGACCTAAGTCTTAGAAAACTAATCGCTTGTTGTATGGTTCTTTTTCTGTTGCTGTAGTTACCAGTTTAACATAAGATCTGTTATTGCCAGAGTTCCCGTTCGGAGCTATGGCTTGCCTGGGTTGCGATTCAGGATGTGCCACAATAGCCAAAAGGGAAAGGAGCAGTTCGTAGCCTCGAGAGCTTTGCTTTCCTCCTCAGAACGTGCACGTACACATAACGCCCTGCTCCAGTAAACCCCTGTTACTCGGGTTTTGTTTTCTCCAAAGACAAATCTGCTTGAATTGATTGCGGGGTTGTCCTGCAGAGAGCCCAACGATGTCGGCGTGAGGTACAGCAGAGCCCGATCCGGGTGCGCTACCGCACGTGAGGGGACAGACACCTTTGGGGGTGACAGGGCTTGGGCAGTGTGGAACGGCCTAAAATGGTTGTGCTGCCCTGAGGTTTTGTACAGGCCATGCAGCTTTCTGGGAGTTGAGAAGAAATTACGTGTCATTGTGGATACCGGTGTGTTTATATATCAGACCCTGATACTATCGAGAACGTTAAAGTGTGATCACCAACTCATACGAGTCGTTGCATTGGCTTTGCTTATTTTATTGGGATTGCGCAAATGTCTTCCACCATTATGTAGGTCAAAAGTTATCCGAACGGCTTTGAAAAAAAAAAAATTATTTGTAGTTATGTTTGACAGGAAAGATTCCTAAGAGTAACGCGTTGTATAATCAGCGCTGTGAAAAGAACAGCGAATTCCTGTAAAATGATGATCATTCCTACAGAAATAGCATCCTAATTTAAAATAAATAATATTTATATATACTTGCATAATAGTTACACAATTAATAGGAATGAAAATGTGCAGTTGGCAAAGTTATGAACTAAGCCCTATTGATTTTCTCCACCCTGCTAGATTGTACACAAATTTGGGGCTAAAATAATGATGGTTTACGGTTTCTGTAGCGCTGTAATATAATTTCATAGTTAGAGGAAGAATGCATTTAAACCACCATAGTTGGGTTCTCTCCATAAATTGAAACAAGTCTGATCTAAAACTCATTTACTGTCTTGGAACAGAATTGATCTTGCTTTCACATTTGATTCCCCCACTGCAGACTCTGAGAGGAAGAAAAATGGCATTGTTAGGTCAGCTTAACTGGGCCATAGGTGGACAGAAAAGACTGGGAAACCAGCGATTATAAACATTTTTCTTTTTCTTTTCTCTCTCTTCCTAAGGATTTATGTAAAATCTGAGGTAATTTTTATGTCACTTAGAGGCAGTGCTCATCTGGCACAAAAATCCTTTGCTGTCTATTCATTTAATGTAAAAAGCAATATATAATTCTGCTTAAAAGAAATGCTGTGAATTTACTGCATCTAGAATGGGTTGTTCTGACCTGATAAACCTCTCTTTAATCTTTAGGATTTACATAGATAATTAACATGGCACGAATGTTTCCCTTAAGGTTAAATAATATTTCTGATGCTTTTAAATCTTCAAAGTGAATGAGGACACTTCCTTTCCAATCAGACAAACACATGACGCAAAAATTTTTTATTGTAGTTATATATGAGCTGTAAATAACTAAATAAATAAAAGTTTAAATTTCAGTATCCTGAGAGGTTATTGTAAATGTCAGGCCAGGTTTTGTGCCGCTTGCGCGCCGAGCGATGGCTGGAAGCCACTGGAACAGAGCGTGAAGGCGGAATTGCTCTAGGAGGGTGCTAGTGCTGCATTTTTCATAATAATCTTCGCCCTTCTGAGATTACCAGTCTTTTAATGTCTTTACGTTTAGAAGTATTTACCTTCTGGAAGTAAATGAGAAAAAGGACCTATAGCAGTTCATAAATGCTGTTTTAAATGTACATTTGTGCTAATTCCAAGTTTTACCCTTTTTTCGGATAATGAACTCAACTGCCCGTTTAATTATACAGACAAAATAAGCAAAGATTACTTTCCTCTGGTTCTCGAGTTATTTTTGAAAATTGTGTCAACTCTTGAGTACGCGTGACAGGAGGGGCTGTGCTTAAGCCCTCAAAAGAGCAAAGGCGAAAATATTGCAACTGTGTTCGGCCAATACGACATGAGACTGTTAATTGTTTCCTCTCCCTTTTGAAATCACTCAGACTGCACTAGATAGTAGTTATTGATTTACTGTACAGCAAACGTGCTATTGTTCTCGGCACGTCAGCGTGGCAGGTAGGTGCAGGTTGGGCCGTTGCAGACAAAATTTACTTCATCGGGCATATAGAGAATTAATTTTGAGTCATTGCACAGTGAATGAAACTGCACCGAGTGACCAACTAGAGACGCAATAAAACAGTCCCTGCGTGGATGTGCGCTGCAGATATAAATCTAGTAGATATCTTGTCTGATCTAAAGTACAAAATGGCTGCACAGCAATTCAGGCTTTTTAAATTATCTGTCTGTCCTCCGCCCGACTACCCGCTCAGCTCGTAGCACTGCATGAAATGACGACAGCAGCCAGGATTTCGACTCAGCTGCAGATGAGAATTCGAGCAGGATTTTAGTCGTGTCGTTTGCAGTGAAGTGCAGCAGTTGTGGATTATCTCTTTTCAGTCTTATTGTTTTTCTCATTTCCTACAGGAACAATGCAGATTTAATTCTTCAGTGTTTTTAATTTAAAAAAGAAATGCAAGCTTCATTGTTGTCCTGCGCAGTAACTACTTAGCTTCTTACTATATTGTAAGATCATCCTTTTGAAAATAAAGAAAAATATTACTTATTCATACCAATTTTGAGATTGCCGTAGAAGTTGGGTCTTTGCACCTGTTGCAGGAATGGTGCCGAAAAGACTTGGAGACAGTCAGCAAAAGGCTATTCTCTCCCAGCAAAACTCAGTTGAAAAAATGGAATTTAAGTGTGAGGCAAATATGCTGAAAATAAGTTCTGTAAAAATGTGACACTGAGTGAGTATTAAAAAAAAATGTTTTCGAAATTGCATCTTTATAAAATTTCTTGAAATAACATATGTCATTTTTTTAATTTAAGCCTAACAACTATCCTCTGACTTACCCCTATGTTAAAGATGAGGCAAGATATGTAATAAAAATTCAGTGCACTACAACAAGTAGGAAGGGAGGAAGGGATGTGAATTTTTAACCTAGCTCTCCAGATTTGTCTTTCTCTCTTTCTCTGGGCGTTTCACACATTTACACATCAAATCAGGAAAAAAAAAATCATCCAGAAAGGGTGACAATTTGATTTAATTTCTTGTAGAAAAATACTGTGCCCAAAGACACAGGGAGACAGGGAAGACAGAAGAATTAGAGCTAGGATTCTTCACTTTTGTTTTCCTCTATAAAATCAGAGAAAGATTCGAAGCAAGTTAAATCATATTCTTGGTGTCTGTCATTTTTATTCACTTGGAACTTGATCTCGTGGCAAATTATGAGAATGGGAATCAGCATATCGGTGTCTTGTTCATGCCTGTGCTATTGATTTTCCCGAGCAAATTATTTATTTTTTTTTAAAATCTCTCTGCAAAATGGGGATAACAATGCTGACCGCTGTAATATGTTTAAAGCTCTTGAGATTCAGCAAGAAAAGACATTTTAAAAATCCAAGGGGGTATATGCATTGGAAATAACTGAATATGTATTAGTATTCAGGTCACATTGTCATTATTAAAAATGACATAGCATCAAAGACCCTTATTTTACTGTTCCCGTAAGCACAGGAGAAGTAGGCAGGTGTCACCTGGAACTACTCTGCTGTGTTTGTCTTGGCTTTAGCCTTCCTTCCCCCCGCCTCCCGTGTAGATGCCAACGAACTGACAGACTTGCTATCTCTACCCTAGGTTTTGAAAGCGCTTCAAAGCACGTGCCCAAAATTTTATCCTTCTATCTATATTTGTTGAGGGCAATTCAGTCTGGGTTTGGAATTCATGATCGCGCTCAGTCGCTCCCTTATGCTAGCAGGGTGGTCCCTCCTCTCCAGTGGCAGAATTTCTTGTAGCCTTTTAACTCCTGGTTTCTTTATTTCCGTATGTTTGTGGCATACGCGTAGCAAAGCGGAATAAAACATCTGAAACAAAGTGATATTTTAATGCCAATATATATATATAGGAATGTCACTTCCTGAGCTACGTTTCTGCCAAGTTACTGCTTGAAGTAGTCTTGTCTGGCGAGTCACACCTTAATTTTTAATGAAAAGAGCTTTGGTGGGTTTGTTTCTTAATGACTTTTTATAGCACAATGTACATGTAAATCATTAAAACTTACTTAACTTACATTAAAACTTATCTAGGTCAGTTTTTTTTTTTTTTTTTTAAAGAGTATGATGTTCTTTCTTTTTCTCTTTTGCTGGAAATCTAACCTGATTTAGCAATTTCAAAATATATTTCAATATACCAGCCCTTCTGAAATGGCTGAAGTACACGCACAAATGACATCGAGTCTTGGAAGAGTCTGTTAAAGGCTACAGAACCTTTTTCCCCGCACACTTGCTCATAGCACAAGTGCGTAGGTTCCTTAGGTGATGCCCGGTAAAGAGCAAGCGTGAGCGTGGGCCGGCGAAGGGCCTCCGGCTGCTGCAGCAGGGCTGATGTGTATCGGGGAATTGGCATTAGCATAGCGCTGCTTCTCCTGCCCCAGATAATGGACTCAAAGGTTAAGAGCAGAGGAGCTCAACAGCTCCAATCAGCAGAGCTTTTCCAGGGCTAATTACCTCTTTACTGCGCTGACTCTAATGTGACATGTTTATTGCCTTAACTAACAACTCATTAGCTTAGTTGATGTTTTTGTCAATATTAATTCGTTCATTTAAGCCAAGTCAAAGCTTAAACAAAGATGTCCAGACTGAGAAACGGGCAGCAGAACGACTTTGGTTTAGTTCATCTTTTTCTTTAGCTCAATTTACACAAGGTAAGTGTCAACAAGAGCGATACTGGAAAGATTTTTATGAAAAAGGTAGGCATATTTCATTGTAGTGATGTGTTGAGTAGTCATGCTTTTTAGTAAGAGCCTTATATTTGAGAAATAAAATTCATGGAAATTAAAGCTTCATGACCTACTTGCTTTAAGCAGAAACTTTCAGTTCTTCTTTTGTTACACATATGTAAGGGTTTAGTGTGAATTTGTTAGAAAAGCATGTCTGTTGTTGGCTTTTCTGACTACTGAATATGACAGGTGGTTTATTTAATAAACAAAACAAGCAACTCCTAGAAGATAGTTCTTAAAGCTAAAGAAAAACCTATAAAAATCGATAGGTTATCTCTACCACAATAGAAAATTGAATGAACATTATTGAAAGAGGTAACATAGAGCTACGTAGAAATAATGATAAATTATCTTTATCTGGGAGTGTTTCTTGTTGTAGCTGTCCCTCACATTTATTACTATATAATTACTTTTAATGAGAAAAAAATCTCTTAAATGAGATTATTGATGCTGTTTTCTGAACACGTAGAACCTGGCTCAGGATTAATATATGTTGGACTCATTTGGGACGTCATTTCTTTCTCTCTTTTTTTTTAGTTACATTTCTCTTTCTTACAATAAAGGAGGGAGATCCCTGCGAGTTAGTTTGTTCGTTTTTAAGGTCTGGGGGGGGGGTCCCTGAAGGGGCAGTGGTGATGGCAGAGTCTCTCTCTTAGTGAACATCTGAACGGTTACAGCACTCAAACATGACAAAGGTGACCCAGAATTTAGTTCCTTCACCTGTGCGAGAGAAGTGTTTGAGCTTACGTCTCTACCTTACCTTTTCCACCAAACACCCAGGCATTCAAAGGCAGAGACACGTTCGTCGTTTCCTGCTGAAACTGTCATTGGAATTATTTACAAAAAAAGAAATACTGGATCGAAAGGAGCATGACTCTTCAGTGCGGAGGTTCAGAGCGCTCGGCAAGGAAAAGTGCACTGGCTGCTCCCCGCTCCGTTCCTACGAGCAGTCGGTTTTATCTGCTGAGCGCTTGGCATAGCTAGAGAACAATAAGACATGGCTCATAACGAACCACGGGACAGCAAGAGCCCTACCCCAAAAACTCAGAGCATTAAATAAGCAAAAAACAATTATCTTTAATATATGCTTGATGAGTAAGTGCATAAGATATGCATGGCAGGTGAAAAGAAAGACTGCTGGTAGGGCTATAAAGATGGACTAAAATGGACTAAATAGACCATTTCCTATTTGATCTGATTCTCAGTTTTAAGTGTTTTTTTGGTGTTTTGTTTGTTTTGGTTTGGTTTTTTTTGTATATGCCTAATGTTTATTTACCAAGGGACATCGCTGGAGTGGTGACCCTTGTACCTCTATCTCCTTGTGAACTTTCAGGCAACTGTTGTAAACGTGCAGCTTATATCTGGGCCTCACATCCGAGTGGAAAGCTCATGCTTCTGGGAGAAGAGTCTTTCTCCAAGGCTGAGCCACTCTGGGGCCTGAACGGTCCTTCCGAGCTTCTTACAGCTGGTCTCCCCCAGCTCTTTAGTTCTGCCCCTCCCAAGTTTCCTCTGTGTAGTTGCACAGTCTGAAGGCTATGTTTTTGAGCGCCGTGACGTGAAGACCGTTTGCGTCTTTTGGACAACATCCCAGTGACTGGCAGCGCTGAACTGGGAGAACTCAGCTGCATGGGAACCACTGCCCGCGAGCTCCCCCCGAGCATCTGGCAGGGAGGACTCAATAGGTTTATTGACAGATGGATTTCTTTGTTTTGTCGGATTTTTGCTCAGTTTTCTTTTACCCCAAGATTTGTTGGGAGTGGCTTTGTTTGTGGTCACAAGAGCGTAACTCTGGTGGCGCTTTCTATTTTTTTCTTCAGTTAAATGTCATATAAGATGCAAAATGTAAAGATCAAGCTTCCAAGAGCCTTATGCATTTGAGTTAGCATCTCGTGACAGTCAGTGCAAGTAGCTGCTTTCCTTGTCTACAACTGTGATGTTTTGTTACATTTGAATTCTTTATTGATAAAAGTCAATTAACTGAGGCAGAGCAAAGAGTACAGTATGACCCCTTGCCACCGGTGCACCATGACCTGCACCTTCACGTGGCGACACAGTCCTAATTCATCTGGCATGCCTTGTGATAACATAAATCATCAGAAATTCTCTTGGTTTTAAAGTGCATATAATATGTACTCTCAAGGGTTATCACTGTAGTTGAGCTATTAATTAATTTGTTATCCTTTTAATGTGACCTTCCTTTCCTCTGTCTACTCTTCAGTCTGTGATCCTGGCAGATAGTTTTGCCAGAAGTAGTAGCTGATTCCTGTTCACATACGTAGGATATTCCTGTTGTTTAAGTGTCTCCTAAGCCGAGCTGCGTGTGTTAAGAGGCTCCGCGCGGTGGCTGTAGGGCTTCCACCTCGGCGCAGCGGCAGAAGTGCCGTGTTCTGGACGAGAAGGGGTTACAGACGATGTACCTGCAGAGACGGAGCCGTGCGGGGCTTTCTGAAGGATTTGATTGCGTTTCATAAATAAAGCATTACTGATCCCCATCCGTTTCACACTGAGGCGATCTCAATGGGAAGCAGGTTTTGCGAGGAGGAAGGACCTTTGCCGCACCGTTGGCTGTCTGGTTCCCCGATGACCCACACCTAGCAGCAGAGGCCGTGCTGCTCAGTAGCAGGGAGAGGATTGTTGTTTAATTATCGCTAACGCCTTCCTCTCTGTCGTTTCACTTTCTGAACTAGTACTGTGGCGCGTACAGGACAGGCAAGCAAAGTCCCCGAGCGCCCTGCCCCAGTTCATCAGCTTGTCAAGAAAGGTTTTGCTTGCGCGTTGCTTGTTCTGCTCCGTGGAGGGCAGCTGCCGTCTGTCGGATTGGGAGCGGAGAGAAGGCAAGCGCAGCGCTCCGACGTCGCCCGAGAAGCTGGCGGCAGCCGCAGCTTTCACTCTCATAAATCACGTGCTGGCGGGAATATTCAGGATGGAGCTAAACTTAAGAGAAACAGTGAAGTACAGCATTGCGCTTAGGAGCCAGCTCCGTTTTGGCAGCATCGGTCGCTGAAACTGTATCCCCAGACAGTAGAGTTCGTTTGAATTAAGCGCCATCTCCGCCAGTTACGGAGATGACGTCGTCATGGTGTCACAAAGGGTTTTGGTTCAAGACTGGAGCGTTCGCAGGAAGGCTGGGTGAGAGCGCCCCGAGGCTCGGGAGCGGGACCGGCGGCTTCGGGCGAGGGCCCCGCTGCCTTGGCCTTGCGCTTCCCCCCTCGGCTGAGCGCACCTAGCAGGAGCGTCTGGTAGCTGCGGCCAAGGTGCCGGTTAAAAACTGCAAAATTTAAATGGTGTTTATTTTAACAGCTATTTTGCCAAGTTTAGTTTCGCAAACTCGTTTGTGTAAGACACTCCCTTAAATATTACGTACTTTTTTTTTTTTCTGGACACTTTTTTCTGAAAGCTGTTTGTTTTCCATGTTAACATTATTAGAAACTTTCTTTTTTTTTTTTTTTCCTCAGAGGTGCCCATTGAAAGGGGAGGTTTTGTTTGTTTTTCCTTTCATTTTGAGTCATTGTGGTACGTCTCACACTTTTGATTCAGAAATATTCAAGCATGAGTTTTCTTTTTTTCTGTCCTTCCCCCCCCTGCCCCCACCCAAGTATATTTAGGATTATTTATTTTATACTGAAAACACTGTGTGTAAGACTCAGAAACGGCAATGTTGGCACATGCCTGTGCCCCTTTGATGCCGGCCACGGTGTCATCTGGTGCGCTTCAGCCGCGCTGTAGCGACCGCCTGACCCTTCCTGCCGCGGAGATAGATCGCTGTGCGGTCCTCCTACGTAGAGACTGGATGGGTTGCGGCGTCGCTAATGGGAGGCAAAACTTCTGATTAGATCTCTCCTACGCTTATGTGTACCTGAAAATTGTTATCATCTGCGGTTCTCAAAGCCTGACTTGTGTCTGAGGCGCGTGGAAGTAGCAGTACCGCTTCCCTCAGAAGCGTGCTGTTTGAGGGCTGTCTCTCATTTGTGAGGCGTGCTTTCCAACAATGCTTTCAAATTTAATTAATTTTTTTTTTTTTAAGAAGGTCTTGGTTTTGTTCCTGTCTGTCAGACTTTCCACCCCGTATAGAAGTCCTTAGAAGGAATCTAATAATGATTTTTAGAGTTAATTTTAGCTGCCCGAGGGCAGTTGCACATTGGAAACGTTGCTCTATGTTGCCTTCTAAAGACGGTTAAAAACCTTCTGGTGCGCTAGTTACCACCGGTTCCCGAGCGACCCGGGTGCTTCCCCGTGAGCCTTTTCTCCGGCCCTCCGGCCCTGACTGGCCGGTTTGCGAGCATCGCTTTTTCGTAGCCTTCTGGCGGCCGTCGAGCTCAGGGCCGCGACGGGTTCGCCGGCCCCCGAGTCACCGGCGCTCTCTCTCCCGTTGTGTGCGGCAGGCAAGGCGCTGACGTTCCTGCTGCTGCAGCCGCCCAGCCCCAAGCTGCCCGCGCACAGCACCATCCGCCGCACCGCCATCGACCTCATCGGCCGCGGCTTCACCGTCTGGGAGCCCTACATGGACGTCTCCGCCGTGCTCATGGGGCTGCTGGAGCTCTGCGCCGACGCCGAGAAGCAGCTCGCCAAGTAGGTATCCCGCGCGGCCGCCCTTTCCGACCCGCTGCTCTCGGTCCTGCGGCGGCTTGTTCGGCTGCTGGTAGCTCTGGTTTTTGACGAGAAGATGGGAAAAGGAATAATTCCGTGCGTGTGGAGTTCTGCGTTTGAGGCAGAACCATCCAGCTTATAATCTCAAGTCTGCTTCGGTTTGTAGTCTTGGGCAGCGCCAGTGGGTGACCTCCGAAGGGAAGCTCGAGCGGCTGGTAAGTCTGAGAAAACAAATGAGCTAGACGTTTTTAAAAACTGAAAAATATCTTTTCCTTTTTTTTTTTTTTGCTATCTTTTTAACCATTCTGAAATGTAAAACTAGTATTTTCGAAGGTATTTTCCCAGCAGTATGTCTCAACACGTGGAATTTTGTTCCATGGTTTTACAAGCCGTCGCGTTGGAACATGAGTTATTCTGGACAGCACGTTTTGGAAAGGAGGGTTATTTTATTAATAGCATTGCTGAATTTGTATGTACAAGATCATTATTCATGGCTACCTGGATTTTGGTTTTCCTCAATTGCATTCAGTTCACATAGGTAGCATAAAGATAATTTGTAGATTTAAAGATTACTAAGAAATCATAAACAGTAGACCGGTTTTTGTCTCTTGGGTCAGAGAGCAGTTTATTAAAGTGTCCTAAACCGACGTTTCGATGGTGTGCTATCTGGTACGTATTCTACCTTCTTTCAGATAGAATCATCTTTGTGTCAGATGTTTGTAACTGAGATTAAAGCAGAGGTAGAAGTTTCTTAAGTCTGTCGCTTTGGCATAAAGTGCACGCTAAAAATGTAATACTGCTTGTATTTTCTATGCAAGGAACTCTAAATGTACATACGTTCCAGTTAAAAATCACTAGATTTCTACAACTTCAAATCACGTCTACACAACATTGTAACAACTTGTCTATAAAACTCAAGACAGCCATACGTTCTTCCTAAAATATGTTTTAAAAAAAAAAGAAAAAGTGATTTCAGTCACCTTAATATGATAGACTATGCTGAAAAATTAAATAGAGTGAAATAAGAGTCAGTTCTCTGAATTTATTTGCCAAAAATGCCATTGTTATGCTTACCCTATTTTAATGTTTGTTAAATCAAAATCAAAAGAAAAGTATTAGCTTCATCTACTTTTTGGGCCGCCAGTTTTCCCACTGTCATAGGGCCAAGAGAATAAAATTTACCCATGGGAACTGACACATTCAAGAAAACCTCAGTTTACTCTCTCGTGAATAGTAGAGTTATTTTTCCCAGTATGACTTGAAAAACCATCTTCGTTTGTTTGTACCGGCCGAGGAAACGCGTTGCTAGCGTGTTCCGTTTGTGTGTAGTTGCTGAGCGGGTAGCTGCGCCGGTAGCCCAGGCGAGCGGGGGCCCGGGAGGCAGGCGGCGCCGCGAGCCGAGCCGAGCCGAGCGCCTGGCCGCCCCGCGGTTGGACGGGTTCCTCGGGTGCCGCCTGGTCCTGGCCGGGCTGCTTGAGCTACGCGAGTGGAAGAGGCCCTCGTCCGTGACGGACCAACGTAAACCTGGGGCGGGTTTTCATAAGCAAGGGAAATTGTGAGTTAGACCCGATCTAAGATCACGAGAGCGCGTGGTTAGTTGAGAACTTGAGAGCAAGGCGAGGGAAGGACGGCTCAGCCTCTGCAGGCCTGGAAAACCTGCGGCGTGCTGGAGTTTTGGAAAAGAAACTCATGGGAAATTCCTCTGCTCTTCACTAGTGTCCAACTAGTATCTCATAGCATTCATGTCATAGGTAAATATGTATGTAGTACGTACACAAATATTATCAAGTGGGACTGGGGTGAGGAAAAGGGATGAGGCTATCTTCACGGGAGCATGAGATGAAAAGTATGAAGGTGTTGCTAAGAAAAAAGGAGAAAATAGGTATCAAGATAAATATTATTGGGGCAGAGGATATAAAATTAGTATTAAAAAAGAATTGGAGACGTATCAGAAAGAGCTGTTTGAGGCCTGAGATCAGGGACAGGGCACGCTTGAGGACGTGCAGAGGGAGACAGGAGACTGGCTCTACTGACTTGCAAGGAAAATCAGTTTAGCTTAATTTGATAAACCTTGAGGGTTTCTGGTTCATGTATTTTAATGTCTGTCTTTAGTGCAATTACAACTCAAATATTTTAGCAAAATAGTATATATTTAAGCTGTAAATACTGTATCTTATGTATGGCCTCATATCTGCAGTTTATTATCTTGTGTTTCTTGGTCTTCTTATTAGCACAGCGAGAGTAACGTAAGAAGGACTCGTCGGCTTGCTGTGCCGCTTCTTGGCCTCTGCCCTTTCGCAGCGGCAGCGATTAACTAGGATTAAAAGTCCCGATTACCTTGAAATAACGCAGACGACTCCATCCGGTACGGGTGCGTTGGAGTAAGCTCGTCGCAGCGAGCGTCGTCAGGCGTCTCGCGCGCTGGCCTTGGTGGCAACGCGCTCGCCCGGCGAGCGGGCGTCCGCCCCGTGCTGCCCGCTCCCTCCCGGCGCCGGGCCGCGCTGTCCTCCGGCACCTCTGTGCCACTCTTCTCGGCAGACACCCTAACTTTCTCTGGCTTTTCTTTCTGTTTCGTTTTGTTTTCCTATCAAATGTTCTTGCAACGCGTTTTGCGTTAAGATAGCCGGATTCTTAAATTTTAGCTGTTAGTGTCTGCCGTTTTGCAGGAGCTGAGTAGTGTTTTTGTTGAGTATCCACCGACTTTATTATCTGAGGCCCAAATGCAATAAATTTCAATTTGGGACCCGATTCTCACATGAGCAGTCTTTACTCACACCATTAATCTGATTAATGGCAACCGGAGTATTTGCACAGTAAAGGGTTTTGCAGGATAGCCCTTATTTTTGTTACTGTTTGTTGTAAAATTGATCATCTTGTCTCAAGTTTATTCTAAATCTCTATCTGAATAGATTTTATTTTAAAAAGTTCCATCTCCCCCTTTTTTCTTTATTTAGTTTTTGTCACGTAAAGCAAACCGCATGAGATAAACCTGCAGAAGGAGAGACTGTGCTTTGTATTAAATGAAATAAAGTAAATATAAGAAGTAAACACAGTGGCCTGTTTGTATGAAATAGAACAATGCTGCTATGCTTTATATAATTGGCTTTTTTTTTTCCTTTTAATGTAAAACCTTGGCAAATATTTGCAACTGTACAGCAGTGCTGCCGAGATTTGCAGGGTTTGCAGGCCTAGGTGCACAGTCCTTGCACAGGAACAGGTTAGTCCCCGACTGCGACATGCAAAACGTCCAGCCCCTGCTCTGGGATGAGCACTGCCTTATTCTCCGTGTGGTATCTGGAATCCTTCTGGAGATGCGTTGCTCTTCTTTAGCGAATATAAATTGGAAAATACAAATGTAGTACTTATTTGCTTGTCAGTATGAATTAATATTATAGTATTAAAGCATTGCAGGCATTCACCTGGAAAATAACTGCTACTGAAAATATTTACGTCCATTAAGCAATAATTCTCATCATAAAGGGTAGAAAACATTGATGGCCTCAAATGTTGGAAACTTTTTGTTGTTAAGTCAGTTACAGTCTTAAATTGTAGGCGGTTTTGCATTCAGAGTTCTGAATCTGGACTATGAGCTTGTGGGCTGTGTTTCTGTGCAGAACAGATACAAAACCTTCAGCACATGCGGATTGTGGTCATGCTGTTGTTTCAGTAGAGCTTTCCTAGTTTGCACCAGCTGACAATATAGTGCTTTCTGTTTGGCCTTCCAAGCAAGTGAATACAAGTGAGTATTCATTTGTATCTTAAACATATTTCATATTTAACTTTTATTTTATGTAGTGTTTTCTACATAAGGAATTTCACTGATTAGAACATTAAGTGTAGATTGATAAACAGCTCATTAGCAGGGAAATAATTTCGTTCGTAACGGAAGACTGATTTTTGAAGTTTTCCTTGCAATGTTTTTGCTTGGGAAAAAATCTTACAGCTGAAAATCTAGAGGTCAGTTGATTACTTAGGTGTTAATTTTGCATTATTTCTTTTCATAAAATAGAGATTCATTTTTCAGTAGTATTTTGCTCTGTGGAATTGTTAATGTGTGTCAAAGTTTCTAAATGTATCCTGAAGCATGGAGGAGAAGAGTATTTTACGTTACTGAAGAGGCAGGTAGTACCTTAAGAGGTAGTACCTTAAACTGCATAGGTCAGTAATCAAGTGAGTATTCATATGCATGTACGGTGGTTATATATGTGGTCAAAGTAAGGAGGGGATTTGGTTAGTTTATATATATATTTTTGTTTACAGTACTATTATAGTAATATAAGTTTAGGTGCTTAAAACTGGGGGAATTTCTATTCTTAAAGAATTATTCAGTTTTGTATTTTATTCTGTTATTTGCTTAATAACAGTTAAAGCTGTTCCTTTTTTGCCACACTATCTGAAACTGTAGATTAATTAGAAATATTTTAGTTATAAATATTATTGTCAGCTGTTTATATATTTATATTTTAGTTTCTTTGGTTTTTTTGTCAAGAAATTATTTGATTTGTAGAAATAACGTTTAACACCATGAGTACTTTTAGAAACCGGTATCATTTGACCTTCGAATTTATGTTTTTCCTTTCAGAACTTACAGTTCGGAAAACTGCTATGTTATGAATAGACTTTATTTTATAAATATATTTGGAAATGTTTGTTTATAAGCACACACATTTTAAATGATACATACAATAAGGAACTGGCAGAGTTGCTTTATTCCTATATGTGTGTCTTATCATCAGTCTGTAGAAGCGTTAAGATTTATAACTTTCTTTTACATTATATGAAGGTAGACGTTACCAGTTTTATATAGCGTATTTAATTTCCGCAAAGTTTTGAAGAATGAATGATTGTTGTCTTGGGGAGGTTAAAGGAGAAATGTGTACAGATTGGATGAATGCTCTTGTCTATCTGAACCTCAATCATTTTTTTTTTTAACTTGACAAAAGAAGACAAAATATTTTACCTTCCCGAAGAGTCAAATAAGTTCTACTGTATTTAAATGTAGACTTATACAAGCTGAGCGAATACAGTTCTTCGGAAAGTAATTTTCATCTTGCTATTACATCCTTAGCTGTCATAAAGATTAGTATGGTTCTCTATACACAGAGCACTGAATAAATGAATGTATCAGCATGTAGCCTTGAGGAGCCCAATGCAATTTTCATCATGATAAATTGCATAATAAGCGAGAAAGTGTTTGCTTATTAATCCATAACAAGATTTAGATTGAAAATGGCCTGTTACATTCATGACAGATACAGTAGTGACTGCAGACGGACTAAGACGGAAAGAAGCAGAGCAGCACCGTGTGCAGGGGGTTAAGTGTGCATCTCACCCTTCTGGTGCCCTGCTGAGCTGCCCCTTTTTGTGCCTGATTTACCGTGTACACAATAACGGCGCGCAGCTGCCTGGCTTCTCTCTGGATGTTAAGAATGTTTTATGAAAGAGCTTTTCTGTCAAGCTTCTGCCTTTAAAAAAAAAAAAAAAATCACATTTACTGACCAAAAGCAGTGTTTTTCTTTTTTCCCCTCTGAATTAAATAAATATCTGAACTGAAGTCCAAAGCTCTGGTATTTATAACTCCTCCGCTCTCCCAGTTCAACCCAGCCCGCAAAGATTATGCTCTGCTAGCCAGCCAGGCTGCGCGCAACGGCTCGCTCAGGAGGATTAAGAGTATTTTTCTAGCATTAATTAGGCCTTGGGTTTTTTTTTTTTTTGGCTTGGATAACTGTAGGGATCATTGTTGTACTCAATTTTTGCGCTTTGAGTTACAAGCTGCAGTTTGATACAGATTATGATATAATACATCAAAATTAACAAATTGAATTCTCATCCATCTGTGTATTTATACATATCTGTGCACTAAAATAATTAGGTTACCGCTCTTTACTTTTGAGTGTATGTGTTTAATGGAGAACTTTCCTAATACTCCCACGTTCGTATAGAGTCTGTCTATGAAAGGGTGCGATGTACGGTGGGCACTTCCGTAGCTTGCGAAAGCAGCGGAACAGCTTTAGAAGACAGCCTTAACAGTCGTTAAATCGAGATTTTTCCAAAGGAGAAACCTGCCCTGGGTGCTTGCTCCTAAAGGTGACTTGGCGAGTTACCATGTGCTACAACTGCAAAAACGTTTTAAACCTGGAAATAGCAGAGGATTTGTATCCATGTCTGCTGTGTTTCAAACCCTCAGTGCAGAGGTGCCTGGATGGATATTTGGTTTCCTCGTTTAACTTCATTTAGTAAAGAAATATTAAACAAGATCATTGACTTTTATGTTGAAATTTCACATTTTTAGTCCTATAGAGTTGAAGTTTTCATCTGGCATTAGCTTATGAAAGTCAAGAGATCTGGAGCTCTGATTCCTAGATTTTCTGTTAACCATCTTCAAAACCTTTTCCATCTTCCTCTTTCCTGAGATATCACCTTAAATTCTCTCTGTTCCTCTTTTTCTGTATTCCTTTTTCTTTTGGTCCCAAATTTAGGTTAGGCATATACTAAAGTACAGCAGATAGTAATTACTCCAAGTAATTAGGAAAGCTGGGTTGTCAAATACAGAAAATGGTATGCAGAAGAGCCTTGTAGCTAGAAACAAGATCTATCTTCTGCGTGTGTGTATACGTTCTTTTATTAATCTTCTAGAATGAAGATGCAAAATGCTTGTGCTTTCAAGAAGCTTTCCTGTTTCTATGGGGAGACACCAAAGAACTTTTTTTGTCCTTAAAATGTTTTTTCCTGTTAAAGCTTCATTTTCTTTTTTTCTGTGACTTCATACTCCAAAATCCTGTTACCTCTTCCCGTGGTAGGAAATGCTCTCCCTCCTTGTCTTTGGTCGGAGCTCTGTCTCCATTCCAGACCAGCAAGTGCTCGTACGCTTTAGGACACTCGCTTCTGCTTTGCCTCTTCCTCTGCTCGCCCTCCAGGTTTTGCGGTGTGGTGCAGCAGTGCCGGCTTTCTGGCTATTTCAAGCGTGCCGGTGCCCATGCTCCTCCGTGGTGGTGGTGGAAATGCTGTGTTCTTTGGGTCCTGTCCCATGATCTGCTTGATACTGTGTCATCAGCTATAGCTCCTTGGGGTAACAGGCTTTCTTCTTTAAGAATCAGCTTTTTAAACACGTCCTCCTGATTTTTCGACAAATAAATTAAAATTACTCTGAAATTATGATCAGCATATAAAGCATAAGTCCTAAGCATATAAGCAAACTATCTATTAAAATATATTTCCTTGAAAACATTATTCAAATAGTATATCAGTTTCGAAACATTCCAGAAAGGCCGAATGACTGACGTGGTGGAAGCTGCTGGTAAGAGGGACTGTGCTGCTTGTTCGGGAAAGAGAGTGCAGGGAGAGTAGTACAGCTCAAGCCATTCAACTCAACAGCTGGGTTTTTTGCAAAGTCAGAGAAAGAATTTCTCAATTCTGAAATTCTGCAAGGAATTTCAAGATCAGGAAATGGACTTTTCTGTGATACTCTTGTGGGAAGTATTTGGGGTTTTTTTGATATGATATGAGAATGAAGTCTACCGATTCTTGAAGGGCGTGTTACTTGGTTAAATTCAAGTAGACATAATGCTTATTGTCAGCAACTGAAATTATCAAAATATATTTTAAAATAACCTTTTGGCTGTGTGTCTTTCACTTAAGAATCTTAAATAATTTTGTACATTTTGAGAGTATCAGTTTCTATCTAAATGTAAAGTACTGAAAGACTGAAAAAGGGGGTAAGTCTTGAAAATGGTATGCTGATACAGTAACGTTTTTTCAGATGAACTATTATGAATAAAATTACTTAAATACGATATATAAACACAAAAACAAAAAGGTGACAAAAAGCTAACAAAGAGCTTCAAACTGTACCTGCTAATAAGAATCAGATTTTTCTTTAAGAAATTAGATTAAAAAAAATACAACTGTAAAACTCAATTAAATGGACTATTTTTATGCAGGTTTCCCACTTCTGACTGATTTGTTATTCCAGTCAGTCCACACGCAACGCGTACAGTTGCACAGACACATGCTAGTACCACTCCTGGAGGTTACAGCCCCCGGGTTAAGATCCTATAACCAAAAGAGCTTTTGTTATGTCCTAGCAGTGCTGCTTAATTATTGTGATGACCTGAGGATTTATGCTCTTGCAGCTCTGTCAGAAATGAGCTCCTCTGACAAATAGTGCCAAGAGAACAGCACTGATTGTATTAAAAGAAAAACCAAGAAGGCTGTGGGCTCCTCCAATTCCGTACTAATGAAAGCAAAGTAAAAACAACGCCATTCCTTAATTTAAAAAGTATTAAATATATTACATTTCTGGTGTTGACATTGTCATGTAAAAAGATAACAGAAATCCCTTCCTGAGGCAGAGAACGGGTTTCGTATCGGTGGGAGGAACTGTGTTCTCATTAAGCTGGGTTTTGGCCCATTTATGCAGATGAGAATAGGAGCTGCACTCCTCCTTGTGGTCTTCAGGAAAAGAAAGGGCAGCTCTTGGGTAATGTTGAACAAAAGTAAGTGTCTGAAGTAGGACATCGTTGTCTTAGGTGTCCGTCAATACCAGTATTTTCTGTGGTCTCTAGTTCAAAGAGCAAAACTGTGATACGTAGTAACTATTATTCACTGTTTTGCAAAGGTAACTGTCATTATCCTGCCTTCGGAGGCGACCGTAAAGATTGGTGGTTCTGCCAAGGCCATGTATCAAGGTCATGTCAGATTTGTGCAGAATAATGACTTTCTGCCTCCAGATATTCTGCTTTTCCTCATGTACTCTTTTCTGCCCCGATCAGCATGTCTCATTAGCTGATTTTCCTGAGGCCTAGACACCTCACCGCTCCATGGGCTTGGTCTAAGGAGTGTCCAAAATAGAACTGAGTCAGTCTATTGCTAGTTAGCTGAAATTATCTGTGCGAGATCCGCAGTTCAGCTGGAGACTGCGTGGAGTCCTCAGGAACAAAAAGGTTTGAGAACCACTCAGCTAGCAGGAATTCTGTGTAACGCAGTTCCAGAAGTGTGCTCCTTACGATAAGGTTGTATTTTTTGTCATAGAGAGCTACTACAATAAAACTTTTGCTCTTTGTCTCCCTTAAACACGTGATTTTAACGACCTGCTTCTGTACAAGAGGCATCGTCTCCACCTGACACACAATTTCCACTGTCGCGCTGTGATTCGACTCGGATGCAGCCTTCCTCTGCTGCCTTGCCAAAGTTGCTTAATTATTTTATCTTAAATCTCCCATCTATAAAATAAAGATGATCCCTCTTGCTGCTACTACTGTAGTCGGTGAAGAGTATGTAATGTTGGGGAGATGAGACCACCGGGGCTCCAGAGAGGGCAGCCGAGAGCCTGGAGCATTAATGGGTATTAAAGGTCTTGGATTTGTATGGTTAAAGATAGTCGCTCAGTACCATGTTTAGATGCCTTAGCATGTCCTCCAGCCAGCAAGGCCTGGATGTCCCGCGTCGTGTCTCACAGCGCCGCGGGCACGTCCCACATAGCCCGTGGTGGCCGAGGCGGTGCTGGAGACTGGGGTTTGCCAAGCGCGAAGGGCAGCTTTAGGCAAGACTTCCCTAATGATGCAGCCAGTGAGAACCAACCTTCTAGAAATGAGCTAAAAGCTACAAAGGAAGAGCACGAATCCCAGCAACAGTTAAATCCAAGTTTCCTACTGCAGCATGCAGCTAGCGCGCTGTCCCCGGTGTTAAAAGCACGCTTTCCAGGACGAGCCACGTGCGCTCTTGGGCGAGCCGGTCTGCGCTGTGCGTGCACAAACGGCTCCTCGGCTGCCGCTTTGCAGCGCCGCGGGAAGTCGGGGGGCGAGGGGGACGAAGCACGTTGCCTTCCAGCGTTAAAACCTACGGAAATCCTAAAACGCATCGGCACAAGAACATGAGTCTGGGTGGAAAAGGCAGCCTTTCTCTCCGTACGTTAGTTTTGCATCTGCTGGTGTTTTGTTCTGAGGTTTCGGGGCAATGTGGCCGTCCCTTCCCGCACAGCTTCTCCCCGAAGAGGACGTGCTGGCCAGCTGGCCCAGCGCCGGAGGGGGTTAATCTCCGGCTGCATGCTCCCACTGCTGAGTGATGCTAATGAATTAACAAAAAGCCTGTTGCTTTTCAGGAAAACGCACGCTTTACCAAGCATTAGGTAAGCAAAAGCAGTGCTGGCGGACACGTGCAGCCTTCTTACAGACAAAAGTGCCCAGACTCGGCGGGCTTGTTGCTTTCAAAAGATAAGTTTGGTCAGAAAGTCAGACTTTATGGTGCCTAGTTCTTCGTCCTGTGTTTCATAGTTTTTACTTGTATAATTCTTACATTTGTAAAGCTATGTTCAAATATGCTTTCACAAGCAAAAGGTTATGGAGACATCTTTATAATACTGTTGCAGAGACTCTACTGGTTTTCAAAATCTGTGTTTTTAACGTAGATAATGGTGCTGAGGAAAGGGAAAGAACACGACAGTAAACTCTGCTTGTATTTTTGTGAAGTCAGTCTGTAAAACCCCTACCTTGTGCTGAAGTTGCTCCGGAAAAAGAGTTCATTTGTCAGCAAGCGTTGTAACCGCAGTGAAGTTCTTTGTCGCAAAGTGTTTCATTTGCAGGCTTTCCGAACCCGGAAGCAGAGGTTGAATATGGAATTAATTTTAAAAGATATTTTAAAAAAAGAAATCAAGAGGACATATGTTCCTCTGTAGACACCTCTCCCTCCCTCCCACTCTCTCCCCCCCCTACTTTTCCCTTTTAAAAAAAAAACAGAAAAATTACAGAAGTTAATAATGTAACTGTTCACTTGGCAAATGGCACCTAAGTCCTCTACAAAACAATAGACTTTGTAAGAAGATATTTGGGTTTTTAAACTTGCATTACTCTTTCCCTCCCCCAAATCAATAGAATAGCACTGGGGAAAAGAAACCCCTTCAAACAGTGCCTGAAAGGACAATTTCTGTGCGTTTGAGGAAATGGCATGTCACTTATTTTCTCTTACCCACGTTTTCTGATGTGTTCTCTTGTTAAAGTGCTGAAAGATCAGAAGATCTCAAGCATTAACAAGGTGAATAGGCAGACTGACTTAAATATCTCTGGAGATGCAACAAACGTGGTGCAAAGATGGTGTTACGTTGTTTGTGGGGTTTGGCACTTTTGAAATGCAAGAACAATGTTTTGTGATTTTTTTTTCTTTTTTCTTTTTTTTTTTAACATTTTTTGGATTGTTTAGTTTTCTCCTTTCCCTCATTTTTCAGAGCAGAATGAACCTGGTGCTTTGTTTTCAGAGTAGAATGAACTGTATTGACCCTGATGAAGTGGTCTGTACCACTTTAGAAGCATGTAGAGATGTTTAAGGGATAAAAGCGTAGAATGATTATGCTTTTATGATGGTACTTTTATCCTCTGCCGTGGAGGTTGCTTGCAGCCTGCTGGTTTGGGGGGCCTTGAGGCGCTCTCGGGTAACTCCGGGCTGAGCCAGGCAGCCCCGCGGCGCGGGCGCGAGGAGGCAGGTCTCTTTGGCCCCCAGCTCAACCTCCAGCCAAGAGCCTCTGAACTGGGGATGGGGGATGTGGAACAGTGCATTTCCATTCATCAATTTTAATAGCATTAAATGTGTGAAACGAGTGCGGTCCTAGACCTGGAAACGGCAGTCCTTACTTAACTGCAAAGTGCGACTGAGAGCAGCGCGGCTGCTCAGGTGAGCAAAGGCTGCAGGGTTGGACACCTGGTTATGGTTCCTGTTTGGACACATCCACCAATAACTTTGTGTTGCTTCATAATAATTGTGTTGTGTTTTATAATGAGCCATAACTTACGTAACTGGGCCTTCCCCTGTGTTTGGAAATACATAGTATTTTTCTGAAATTGCTGATCCTCGATAAGATTACTTCATTGGACTGGTACAGATTTTATTGAATGTGTTTTTATCTCATGTGCATCTGTTAAGGTGTTAAACCATCTGAAATCGCATTGGTAGTGGAGAAGGTTGTAGATTTTATCTTTTTCATGTAATAAAAACTATCTTGCATTGTTAACATGCACTTAAAGGCCACAGTTACTTTAATAAAAAGCTTCAATTTTATTCACATATGCTTGCAGTATAAACAGCGGAGATGCAGAAATTCCTTTAAACCTTGATGCCTTTTTGTTTAACTCACAGACCAGTGCTGTTCATATATATATGTTCTGGAAAAGCAATCTTGCAAGTTTGCAACATATGAGAATTTCAGCTTCATCTCTGATCTTCAAGAACAGCGACTGCTGATTGCTGAGCATAGGAGCATGCAGAAAAATACTTTGTTTTCACAGAAAAACAGTAAACCCGTATGTGTTCTTTACAACTGAATATCTTTTCTTTCATTACTTAATCTCCAAGTGAAGCAGTGAAGAGAAAGGGTGCCTGACGCTCTCTGGTTTATCTGCGTCACTGACGCATATTCTGCAATTTCATCCCCAGATTCAGTGCTTGTACTTTTCTGTTTAGATTGGACGTTATTGGGTGTCGGGGACCTGTATTCACATGGTCCTGTAGACCAGGGGCAACTCGTTTTGATGTTCCTGCCCGAATACTGTGCTAGTTTTCTTGTTGAGGGGCTTTTAACTAAATGCAGAGCAAGAAGGCTTGGCTTTGCTCAGCTGAAGGGCAGTCTGCTCGGAAGCGGTCAGACAGGGTGATCCTTGAACACCTAAATCCTCAGTCCCTTCCAAAATAAGGGAACAAGTAAGTAGTAACCCATCTGGGTGGGTGTCCTGTGCAAAGAGGCCATGGGGAGGAGAGCTCTCGGCGCGTTCCCAAAGGCCGCATTTCGTGGCGCAGCAGGACCTGTGGGGAACTGCAGTGTCCTCAGGGGGCTGGCTGATGCCAGGAGCTAGGCGGTGAGCGTAAGAAACCACCTTCCGTTTGTGCTGTGTTTACGTTAAAAAAAAAAAAAAAGAGAGATTACTAGGGCTACTTCTTAATGAAAGTGTGGCCATATCAGCAAGATTCATCAGGCTGCATTACGTTAAATTTTAAGATGCTGGAGCCAACAAACAGTGGTTTGTGGCCTCTCTTTTCTGTGCTACAGTAGTCATGTCAGAGAAGGTTTTCTTTGTAGGCTAGCTTAAACGTGTAAGGTTAATCTCAATGAACTAATCTAGTTCCTAGATGCTCTCCCCTCTTCTGCAGAAGCCCTGATCTCCATGTCAGCGCGTGTTCTTCCTCCTGTCCCCCATAGCTCTCCTCCCACCATTGCTTTCTCCTGTGCTGCTGCTTTCTTCTGTCAGTGAAATGTCCTCTCCCACGAAGGCGTGGATGCCTGCAGTGTGTCTGAGGCAATAGTTAAGCATTGCTCTGCCGCAGCCTCCCTGCCCGTAATCTTTAACTCTCAGTACATGAATGCCTTTGCGTGTTGCTGAATGTGAATTGGTTACTCTTATTATTAGACACAGATAACACATCTCTCTGTATTACCTTGGGTTAGTAAATGCAAGGAGTTGTCGGTCTAGAGAGGTAACTGCGTTTTGGGCACGTCCAGTGTGAATGTTTTGGATGGCCTGTGGATGTGAAGGCCGGAAGGATTTGTGGAATTGGTGGATAACGTACAAATAGCCTAACAGAGCTGCAGTCTGCTATGACATATCTAACGGTGATGATTAAGATAGTACATTTTAAGGAAGGAAGCTTTCAGACAAAAGTATAGCAAATATATCTTGTCAGGTAACGTATTCTATCAATTACCAAATACTGGATTTTATTTTTAGTTAACGAAGTTACCTGTTACTTATTATTACTTTATTGTTTCTCGTATTTACCTTGTCACAACAAATAAAAACACTGTGTATGGAAAAGTTAGATAGAGGTTAATCCCTTACTGTTAATTGGAGGATTGCAGTAAAAAACCCAGTGTTATAAATTATAAAGAGCGTTTGAATAATTTCAGTAAGTAGAAAGCATAAGGTACGAGGTTGTCTGTCTGTCTTCATTTTATCATCCTTCTATAAGTCATGCAATAAAGAAAATCTAACTGGTTTAATGGTTTTAGTTCTTCAGGAAGGTTCTTGTTCTTGTTTTACTGTCCTGCAACCAGTGCTTAGCTAAATGAAGTAGAATTACTGTGAACAGTATATTTTTCTGCCTGCTTTTAAAATTTTCTAAAAGAACAAAACAAAGCAAATACTTTGGAAGACATTCTTTATTTGCCTTGTCCTCAGTTTTGTGATATGTATTCAATACATATAGATAATTTGTTAACAAGGCCTTTTTAACACTTTGGACAGATGCACATACTGTTTTCAATCTTCATGGTTAATTATTCGATTTTGTATTTGATGATAGAACACCCTGACTCCTAATCACTGCTCATTGTTGGAAGTCCATTATATTCTAACTGTTTGAGTGCTCCCGTTGACCTTGAACTGACATTATAAGCTGTGTCTAATCTTTGCACTCTATATTTCTAATGCTTCTTTTCTTTCCCCCCTTTGTCTGGCACCTGTTTAGCATCACAATGGGGCTGCCGCTGAGTCCCGCGGCCGACTCGGCGCGCTCGGCACGCCACGCTCTCTCGCTCATCGCCACGGCCAGGCCACCCGCCTTCATCACCACCATCGCCAAGGAGGTGAGGAGAGCTTGGCCCGAGCTGCCAGCAAAGGAATGGTTTTCCTGTGTGCTTTGACAGTCCAGAATTACCAAAAAGCAATAAATAATCAGATGCCCTTCCGTTCCACCCTGAAAAGAAAGAAAACAAGTGTAATCTTTACATCCCCAAACGCTGGTATTTCGAATCACCCCTACTCCGTGACAGCACTGATACTTAACCGCATCTGATGAGTTGTAATGGGCTTAATTTGTTGTGTCCTGGTATGCTGGTTATATAAACTTCAAAGTGTTATGGATAGGAGCGTGTGAAATGCTGCTTACTAGATTTTCCTTTATCCCTTTTTTAGGCAATGTGAATACTACCTGATGAAGTATTTAAGTGTTAAGTAAAACATAGTGGTGGCCTAGCAGCAGATGTAATGATCGGTGTGGAGGGGAGCAGGGCTCCGGTATGGGTTAGGTGGAGGTTAGGCACACTCCTTTTGAGGATCGCTGGAGTGAACCCAGACAAAGGCTGGAGCTTTTGCATAGCTAAAGGCAATAAAGAAGATCTAACTGGCTAAAGGACAGATGATGTTCAGCGTTAGGCCAAAAAACATCTGTTGTATTGCAGCAGTCTACTACCTATAGAAACGTGCACAAATATGTGAAAATTATGTAAAGAAATCAAGACCAAGGCATTTGCTTATCTTGACCTTTAGTTTAATGAGATTAAGAATTATTCGAAGAAGTTAAAGCCTTGTTTAAACACTGTATGAAGGATAAGCATTAATTACTCTAGTGATTACTAGTAATGGGGTTGAGGGGAAACAACCCGTAGGTCTCAAAGTAAAACAAAGCCTTCTGCATAGTTCAGATTCTCCTAATGTAACATATTAGCCTGTGTTCAACTTAGGTCTTAAAAAAAAAAATACTTGTTTTGCGATACTGTATGATCCAAATTAATACTTCTGGATTGGCCATAAGATATTTTATTCGCTGTAAAGGGTATAGTTTTCAAAATGTAATTTTAAGTAATTACTATTTAAATTTAAATACTTTGGGCTGCCTTTCTTTACCAGCATTCTCTCAGACCTGATCTGATTACAGCCTTAGATGTTGGAGTAGTTATTTCACTTGCTAGCTGAGTCAAAAGTGCAGAGTTGTGGGTGATGAGCAAATAGAAATAATCACTGCCCATGTGTCTTGGTTTCATGTGTATAAAATTGCTAAGAAACTGAAAAAAAGGAAGTATGTGGTGAGACTGCAATAACCTGTAGGAGCATTCTCACTAGACACTGTAAGCGTTTTAGGAATTGGCAAACAACACCTCGGTGAGCATGGCTGAAGGGTGTTTAGAGAGTCTGAGTTTTCACGCACCATCCTGATCTTTGGTAGGTGCACAGGCACACGGCCCTGGCCGCCAACACGCAGTCTCAGCAGAATATTCACACCACTACCCTTGCCCGGGCCAAAGGAGAGATCTTGAGAGTCATCGAGATACTTATTGAGAAGATGCCTACCGATGTAGTGGACCTTCTTGTGGAGGTAAGAGTGTTTTGCCATATCAGTTTGTGGGTTTGATGCAACAGTGAATAATGGATTGGCATGGAATGCAGTTGTAGGATTTCTTTCCACAGGGAATGCCACTTTGTTTGTCTCAGGAATCTTAAAAACTGAGAAGAAAACATTTGTAGAAGAACTTAGCAGGGTGAAACAAAGGAGTGATACAAAGGAATAAAGCTTGACTCGCCTCCTATTCTATTTTTTGCCTTTATTTCCTGTTAGAGAAATTCCTTTTTTTCAGAGGAGCTTGTAAGAGAGTATCTTTTCAGAAAGTAATAAAGAGGAAAAGGTGGGTACTTTTCAACATGGGTTAAAGACAGCATTCCAGGCATGGGGCTCAAGTAAAAGGAGCTACTAAATATGGAAGTGTGTGTGCGAGAAGAACAGAATAGTAATCTTATTCCTGTAGGGCATGTAAAAAGAAAGTGGAAAAGAGGAAGAGACTAGATCAATTTTAGATAAGTCATCACTGTTCGGGGGAAAAAAAAATGAGCAAGAGGATTTGCTGGATGTGTGGGTGTACCTGTAGCAGTAATACTTGAATGCGTTGAGGAATCGCACAGACCTTTTTGGGTTTTGTATTCATTGGTGCTGATGAATATTGTTCAAGAATGTCACAGATAATATAGTTGATTCTTATCATTGGTGCTGATGCTCAGAATCCTTCTTCACAACAGAGCTATTTATGGGGCTCCAATAGCTAATGTTTACCAGTAGTTTATTGTTTTATAGTTATTTACTGATACTGTGAATGTTCACTTGAGTCACCAGTACCACTGCTATTGTAAACTCCATTAAATGCAAGACAGGTTTTTGTTTTATCCCAATCATATTTAAAATTTAGATATCAAAGGATGCATTCAGACACAGAAATTCTCTATTTTTACCAGTTCAGAACTGTTATTATGAAATATACAATGCGCTATGTCAAATGATTTTTAACCTTTTTTTCCAAGGTTATGGACATCATCATGTATTGCCTTGAAGGATCTTTGGTTAAGAAAAAAGGTCTTCAGGAATGCTTTCCAGCCATCTGCAGGTAAACTTTTCCTTCAGGAATACTGTGAAGACAAAAATGAAAAATATTTCCTGTTGGAAACACCCGTGGAGTGAAACAATGTTTTGCGCAATACTTGCCCCTTAAAACATCAAACGTGCAGAGTGTTTTTAGCACACATGTAAGCCTTTATAGGTTTTTAAATCTCTGTCACATCTGACAGAGATATGAGTCAGAAAAGAAAAGCATTAACAGCTCTTTGAAGTTCTAGTATTTAAAAAATCCAAAAGTAGGAAAATATTGTGCAGTCTCTTGAAAAACTGTGTCATACTCCCCCTTCGTACTTCCCAGCTGCCCTGTTGGAACAACCACAGAAGCTGACAAGACTGACTGAATAGGTGCCTTTCGGAGGATTTATCAACATCTTATTTTTTCCTGATGCAACAATGATGATAATATATATAACAAGTTGGCTTCTAGATTCCAGTATGCAGAACCTGCTTGAATGAGTTAGTTGCTACCATAACAGAGACTGAGAAGCAAAGGAAATAAAGTTAAGTCAGGCTCTGACAGCATAAAATAAAGGTTTGGTTTAGGGGATTTTTGAGAGGTTGGGGTGGGTTCCGGTATGGTACAGGTGCGGGTGGCTTGCGTTCTGTAAACTCTTTGAAGCTGTGATTGTTTGTTGGTATGGTGAGACTAAACCATGAGCAGCGGGTTTAAGGTATGTGTCAGAATAAGATTTCCAGGTGTGCTGAGGGCGCTGAGCTCTTTGAAGCCCTAGTTCACCTACTTCCGTGGCATGATCTGCTGGCAGCAGCAGCGTCCTGCAGCAAAGCGCGCTCTCGCACCGAGGGTTAGCCAACAGCAGGCCCACTTTTCTTTCAGAAGGAAGATTGAGGCTGACTGTTTTTCTCTCCAAAACCTCCTCCAGTGGGGAATTTTGAAAATAAATGTTATTCCCTCTATGTCGACAGCCAACTGCTGTAATCCACGTAATAGCTGACAATAGGGCGTAGTTATAAGACAACAGCTTAGATGGGCACTTTTATATAAATGTAAGCATGGCTGTAGGGCACAAAGAGGAGGCTGTCGTCTCCGGAATATGTATTTTCAAGGCCTTCCATGGTCTCCGGGCTTCCTGTGCTATTCACACAAGTCCGTCATACAGCCATCTCGTAGGAAAGATCAGTAAAACTGAGATAACAAGAAAAACAAAGTACCAAACGCCCTCCCATAGTAAAGCCACGCTTCTTCTGCCTCGTAAGCGTTTTTCAGGCGTCCACCAGGTGAGCAAGCTGTGCTCCACGCTTTCTGGCCTATCTAATGAGCAACGCCCTCGTTGCCATGCTGTGTGGTTGTCCTCTCCCCTTGATCTCCCGCAGCCCACATCCTTTTCTCTGCCTGTCCATCTGCCTGGTTCTCTCGGATGGTTCGAAATAGTGTTGTCAAGTGCCTTTTTCATCTTCCTTTCCTCAGCATTTTTGAACAGGGCTCTAAAGACTTGGGCGAGTTCCTTGGTAGCTTTATGTTTGCAAAGGTTTTACTACTCTCCCACTGGCATCTTTGAAAGATGAACAGAATTGGGGCACAGGGAACAAAAGCTGGACTTCAGCTCAGAGCTAATACGCAACAGGCCAGTCCTTCTCAGGTTGCTAATTCATGTGGCAGGAAGTAGGACACAAAGGGTATTATCTCATTGTTTTTTAGAAACGCATCACAGTGGATGCATAGGATTCAACTGAAGTTAAATCTCCTAAAATCAAGAGAGCCCCGCTGGTGGCTTTAAAGCTGTCTCACAGTCTGTTGTGTGTAACTTGTTTAGAAAGCATTTAAAATTGTCCATCTATGGAGTTGATCATATGAAGATGATACGCGTTAGTTGCGTAAAACCAAAGGGAAAGAGAAGCACAGTAGCTTTCCTGTTTGTGTTCACCTTTCTGGTAGCTTGGCAGGTTGGAGGACACTGAAAGACACAAGCGGTAGTTCAGTAGCTGACTCCCACTGACCTTCAGATGAAGTTGAGCATTATCAGTCATTTCTGTCTTAGAGTAGTTCTACTTAGTTCTTAAAATGGTACTTTTAAATAATAAAATGTGATTTATAAAATGGGAACATTTACAGTATCTTTAGACTATTATAAATATCCCAGTTATACTATTAAACTGGTACAACCAATAAATTATAATATTCATCTGTCGAGTGTTACATTTTAACTTAATAAGCTATTAAAATATTGAATAGTTTCAAGAAAAGAACTATTATCCTGTTGACAGATAAGGTACTGATAGAGGTAATCTTCTTTCTTCCTGATACTTTAAAAGGCTTAACTTAAATTATAAGTGCAAGGGCAAGTGCGAATTAATGCAAAAAATCTCCCTATTTCAGTTGTACTTTTATAGTGATACGTTGTCTTAAAATTTTGTTAAATTACTGGCAGTATTTCCTATTTTACATAGTTATAGCCATTGTAAAAATGATACAGCACCCCACTGATCTGATCATTCAGGCCAGTGGAAATTTTCATAAGATTTTAGCGAATCGTTGAGTCTCTGGAGGGTTTCCAAGTGGAAATACTTTGACATAATCCTATTACTAATTCTTTAATATCCTAATACTCTTTCTGCTGTACTGTATTATATGGACAGATGTTGTGATTAAATCATTCAGCTGTCTAAATACTTCTGCTAGGTGTGCAAGCTCTTCTTGCTCATATAACATTATGGAAATAGCATATTGATGGCTATATAAAGACAAACATTTGTTTAGTGCATCTGCTGACACTTTTGAGGTGATGTTCTAATTTTAGTAGAACAGTAAAACCTAGGGCCGTGAGCAACAGTGTGCTGGGTTAAAGCACCAGATTATCTTTCCTCTAATTTTTTCATCTTTTTTACTGTTGTACAAATGTGGCAGTCATGCTCTTAATTGCTATGAATGTGACTCAATCCTATCTGGTGGTGATGAGGTAAATCCATCACAATGCACCATATTTTATAGCATATCGTTAGGGTGTATATTTGCTTTTCCCATAAGTGTTACTTTTTATAAGGGATTTTATTACCTTTTGGCATGTTCTATGCAAACTCATTTCTTATGAAAACAAAATAAAACATGGAAGTATACTCCAATGAGTATGAAATATTTTTGATGTTTGAAAAGATTTTGAAGGATAATATTGAAGGCAGCATAATTCTGTTTGACTTGAGCATTTTCCAGATTCAGCAGTTACGTACATCTGAGTGGTCCTTGACGGAATCTCCTTGGTCACGTCAGGTATTTAGTATATACTGTTGATTTAAAGCTTTCTCTATATTCTCACACAGGAAGCTACATTCAATTTAATGTAGCAGATATTTTGCATTGCTTTTTACTAGGCAGCAGTTTTGCGGGAAGAGTTAAAACTCCAAGGATTAGACAAAGCGAGCTTGTACATCAACTTTTCATACCTTAATTATTTCCAGGGATTTGGAGACTAAAATTCAGGGAATTACAGTCTAACAGTTTGAGGTGTTATTATGGTAATGCTCAAAGAAAGCCTAAAAAGCCTGATTCCGTATGAGAGAAGAAAAAAAGAACACATTGTGAAATGTGGCTGAAGAATAGCTAAAAGGCAATGCAGACCCCCTCTGACTAATTGCAGGATACTGAAGTTCTAAACTAAGATTTAATAAGTGTCATGATACGAAACGACCAATTGTTTTTAATGAACATGTAACTTTCCGTTTTTGCACTGTTTCTCCTCTTAATGAATCCAAACAGAAATCTTTAATTACAACAAAGTGCTAAAATCTGCTGAATTTAATGAAACTTGATGATGAGCTCGTGACATCTGTAATCTTAGAAGGCTAAAAGAATATTACCTCTATAAACCTTCCCTTGTAGGTAGTTCACAGTCTTTAAAAGTCCTAACCCCAGAAAATAAACTCTCTGATAACTCTGTGACATTCTGCATGTAAAAAAAAAAAAAAAAAAAAAAGTTAAAATTAAAAAATTGCATAAAACTTTGAAGAAATGAACCCAAAGATTCACTTGCCTCTATCAAGGCAAGTGTCGTCTCTGTTGCAGCTGAACACAGATGCAGCATGCCATTACTGAGGTCTCGGTTTCATTATTTGCCCCTGGTTCCCTGTTGCCGTTTGAGAACCAAGTCGGGTTTTCTCTGGCTTTGGTTTCTGAGGATTTGACCGAGTCCTTAATGTTGAACTTCTCATGCATCTGCGGTGGAAACTTGCCATCCCCGAGTTTTCCCTGACAGGCATCCCAGGACTGTCAAGCCAGGGCTCAAACCTATAAGGAAGCTTCATTTTGCTACTCTCCTCCCTTACTGCAGCTGTAGTGCCCGTTTTGACAGATTTAATCGTAGAAGTGCAGTTAGCACTGTGCAGAAGCTTTGTGGAGCGGTGCAGTCGTTTTTGCAAAGCCTCTTTAAAGGGCGCCCAGACAAAGTTCTGCTCAGTGGGGTTTGGCTTTGGTTGGGGCTTTGGTTTTTGTTTGTGTTCCTGTTGCCGTGTTAAAGGTGGCGTGGGCATCTTTGTGGATGTCGAAAGAAATCTTCCTTTCTGCTTAATTAATGCATAAATATCTTTGACAAAGCTTCATGGAACGTTTTTGTTTTGAAAATGACTGTTTGGCTTTTCTTTGGCTTTCTGCAGTCACAGTTGCTTTTCTCACATTCTGCAGTAGAAGCAGCAACAATTTTCACACTTCTCTCATCAACTAGTTCTGTCGTTAGAGTGTCAAAGCAAGAGAGCTTCAGCTGTGTGTTGTAAGTTATTTTCATCAAGTGCTAAGTTAACATGGCTGTGACAAGCTGAACCCCCGGTATCTTTGCTAGCTAGTTGGGCTGTTGCTAGCCCACAGCTGTATGGAAACACAGAAGGTATGAGCCCAGCCCGACCACTCCTGTTTCCAGTTTCCTATTTCCAAGTATGCTTACAAAATACTTGGTAGAAGAAGAAAGATCGTTTCCATAGTCAGTCATTAATATGACTTGCTTATGCTAAATTCCCCTTCTGCAGTATGATTCCTGGCCAACAGACTATTCCACCTAGCTTGCAAGCGTCGAAGCGTGTCCCCCCCACCTTTGAGCTGTGAATCGTGTCACAGGTGAAGTGGAGCCACGGGTGGAAGCGGTCACTGAAGGCAACAAGATCTGAAGAGAAGGCTGGGCCACGTTGCCCTTCATCTTAACATGCACAGTGTTCATTTCCAAAAGATGGGAGGGAAGGGTATGTCAAGTTAAAGCATTGTCTTGTATCAGCAGTAGTAGCATCGTTAATTTGGTTCCACCAGAGAATTCCTCAAAAAGTTAAGTGAAGTAAGTTGTCTTTTGGCTGACTAAAGTTTCTTTTAAAAGCAATAATAGAGCAGCACTCAGAGCAGAGATTCCATTAAGGTGCCAACTCGGGATATGGATGCATCAGCTAGACTTGCAAAAAAGAATTTGTAGTATAGTCTAAATATATATTGGCATATCATTCTCTATTAAATTCTGCCATATAGAGGCTTAGAAAGTAATGCAAAGGATTAAAATATTTGAATGTATAGGCGGCTGACACAATGCGAAGCTAACTGAAAGATAAAGATCGAGGCTAAAGAGTTGACAACTGAATGTCAGACTAAGGAGGACTCTTTCTTAGAAAATTAAGTTCAGAAATGTCTATCGCCATAAAGCTTTTTTTTCCAAACCCTCTTTTGTTATGTAGACCGATGGATTCCTCTTTTTGAGTAAAAATACTGACTCAGCTCTCTGTCTAAATGGGCATTTAAATGCAGTAAGGAGAGAAATGCTGCATGCTTACAGAGTAGTATGTGATATGCTCTTTGTGAATCTCTTGGAGGAGACAAGCGGCCTGTGCCCGTTCAGAAGTGTGATAGAACTAACGGGGATATAAAACGTTTTCTGTAGAAACTTTTTGTTGCGTTCCATTTCACTTAAAATGATCAAGTAGGGTGTATTTTTCTGTAAAATTAAATGTAAATCCTGGGTTTGCTGGTCATATAAAATAGCTTTACAGATAGTCTCCTTCCTGTTCACCTGAGATATACTACTTTAATAACGTGGGTGATGACAGTTTGACATGAAACGGTGCAAAATGTGAATGCGCTCTCGTTACAGTCCTCTGTCTCGTTCCGGTACTCTCGTTACTGCATTATTGGCCATCTACAAAGTGCTTAGAGCCCGTGGGTACCTACCTCTTTGCCCAGAGGATTATCCCTTTCCTCACCAGTGACCAGCTCCTGCCTCTCCTGCTCCCTGCCTATTTGCCAACAGCTTTTGAGTGTTTGCAAGCACTCCTTTTCTTCTTAATAAGAAATAAAATAGCATTATTATTAAATAATAAGAAGAAAAATAATTTGAAATAATGTGGAAAGTTCTGTTGCTCCCAAAAGCAGATAGATGAGGCAGAAGTTGGCTGCAGAGGAAGTAACAGAGGTGGTATGTGGCCTGGAAATATTCCTCTGCCCGGAGAGCAGGGAGCGGGGGAAAGCTTCCCGCGACGCCGCGCGATGGAGCCTGCCCGGGCAAGGCAGCACGAGGGGTGCGGAGCAGCCCCGTCCGCCGGCTCGTTGCGCTGTGGCGAGGATGAAGGGAGGACGAGGCCGAAGGGCAGTGTTGTCGTGCCCGCAGGGTGCGGGAGCACAACGAAACGCGCGCCCCCGCGGAGGGACGACCCTGCTGCCAGACGGCACCGAGCCGGGCAGCCCGTGCAGAGGTGCGTTCCAGCCCGTCGCTCTTGCCCTTTTTCCTGCGTGAGAATTAGCAATTTTCCTTTCCTTTTTTTTTTTTTTTTTTGGCCATATTTCGTGCTTGCTTTTCTCCCTGGCTGCCATCCTGCACTGTAGAAACAAGTGCAGTAGAAACAGAATACCTGCATGCGAGTAGGTTTTATAGCACTCTGGGAATCCTTTAAGAAAAGAAGGCAATAGCTCATGGTAAGATATTGCTAGTATTGTTGTTTTAAGCCATAAATATGGTCAGCAATGTATTTTTATAGACTGATTCTAGCGATCTCTGGCAGAATTTGCTACAGTAAAATTTAACTGTAAAATTAAAATTTACCAGAAGTATAGTAGGTGCTTTTCAAAGATCTGTTCTCCCACTTAGAAGAAAAGCACGCTAGTATTCCCAAATACTTGAATGGGGAATAAAGATTTTAAAACTCTCCTGTGTTTCAAGGTGTAAAAATTCCTTGAATTTTGAAATTGCCTGAATTCACAGTAATGCCATATACTCACACTGAACTTTAAGGAATATTGCAGACCTCTCCATTCTTCTTCCCCCGGAAGAATGTTATGGAATTAGTGATAGGTTGATAACTTGCTCCTTCTTTAAGACTGAACAAAAATGTGTATATTTGTATATTTGTTTGTATATTTTTCCCTGCCCTTTCTCTCATTCTCTTTCTTATTTGATTTTCAAAGAAAAATGCTTTGAAATTTTTCAGGGCTTTAAGATTGTCTTATTTAATCATTTGACATCCGGCACTATCATGGTGTTGGACTATAAACAACATATACGTGTGGACGTTCAGAGAACTTGTAATTATTATTTAGGTTATTACCAAACTCAGCAGAAGTATTTCACTCTCTATGATAAAAATATTTTATATGATTCTGCAATAATTTATCCAATACCAGTCTGCTTTCTTTGCTAAATGCCAAGAACGAAATCTGGCAGCTGATGGATTTTTGCGTCGAATCTCTGTTCTAGCACTAATGTTAATTACCCAGTGGCATTGCGAATGAATTTTAACATCATGCAGGCAGATCAGATCTCACCTGTTACTTGTTATATTGTTCAATTCAGGTTCTACATGGTCAGCTATTATGAGCGGAGTCACAGAATAGCAGTTGGAGCTCGCCATGGTTCAGTGGCCCTCTACGACATCCGGACTGGGAAATGTCAGGTAAATAAATCATTGTGACTTCCTCCCCATAAAGTGTGGAAGTTATTGAAAGGAAAGAGCAGCTAGCTCTGCATCAGTTGACATGCTGAGCTGCTGGAACATTATGGATAATGCTAAGGGGATCAATAGTTTAATGAAGGACTCAAAGTATATAGAGCCCTACTGTCTTCATTCCCTGCAACTGAATGGGTGCCACAGAGGGGTTAATAATAAAAGCCTAAAGTTAGGTGGTGCTTCTGCCCTGAAATAAATAAAATAGCTAATTAAAAAAAAGGTTTTAGAGAGGTAGATTTATCTGCTATATTAAGCATGAAGAAAACCCACTGGTTCAGGAGGAAGGGGTGTTCCTAAAACTCTTGTCTACGAAACAACGCAATGCTTATATTGGAGGAAGTTTTGCTCTTCTAATACTAAATAAGGTACATGTTTTCTTACCAGTTTTACCACTGGCCTAGAGCTGGATATACTAAATGATAAGACTGAAATATTTCCTTTACTTCAATTTGCTTGGAAATAAAAAATGTTTAAATAACAAAGCGTTTACCTTACATCATTGTTTCAGAAAAATTCATTGGTAATATTCTGTCTTATCCCTTGTAATGTGTGATCAACTATTACTTCTCACTGAATTTCAATAGCTTTTTATATAGAACTTGGATAAAAGACATACATTTTTGAATCTGTTTTATTAATTCTTTCTACTTTTTTGTGTAAATGTAATAGTTCTTTGTTTCTAAACTTGGACTAAAATCTGCTATATTTAGTCCTTACAACAGGTACATGATATAAAAAAGGTGGCATAGATTTCTTCCAGCTCAATCTGCAGTGTCATGCCGTGCTTTGCTGGCAGAATCGCGTGTTTAGGTCTACGTGGTCGGTTCATTTTCTGCTGCTGACTTTTGGGTTTTATTTCCCACATGTCGTAGCTGCAAATGTTGTACGTCTTAGTATTTTTTTTTGTTTAGACAGCTGTCCTGTGGAAGCTGAAATGGCTGAATTAATTTTACAAATAGCTATATAATGTTAGCAAGTAGTATCAGTAGTCTGTTCTGTCTTATTTCAGATTAAATCATCTGGGTTGTGGTTTATTAATTTAACTATTAAATCAGTCCTCAAGAAGTGGTACGTGTTGATGTATCAGGTGTCAGTGAGCGTTTCTGACATGACTTTTGCGGAGATAACTAAAAATTAAGAAAATTACTTGTGTCCCGATTGTGCAGATGTCTGATCCGTTGGTTACCTTTGGAAGAGGGGCCTGATTTTAATTCCTGAGGGTTTTCCATTGCAATGAGCTGTGTTATTTTCAACTCTTACTGTATTGCATTCGTCAGAGCTAGTATCGCCTCATGCCGACAGCTACAGGCCTGCGGTCCAGTCATCGGGCCCGAGCCATGTTCACCGCCTTGCTGCACGCGACTGTTCTTCTTCCTCTGGCGAAATATGTGTTCTTGGTTGTCTGTGCAAAGGGGCTGGGCGTGCTGCGTTACTATTTTCCCAAGCATCCAGCAACCGGCGTGATAAAGCAGCTAGCTATTGGGCATCTCTTTCTGGCCATTGAGAGACCACAGTTCCTTTCCGTGTGCATCATCTCACTGAAACCAAGAGCACAAAACCCAGATGAGGCTGGGAAATCTTGGCATCTCAAGCTAATAGCTAATTCTTAATGTTATTAGAGAGAGGAAAAAAAATAAAAAGCACAACTCTACCCTTCCTCTATTTCTAGAGGAGAAGGGTGCTTAACTCATTCTTCCATTTAGCAATTGCATTTATTCTGTACTGGCATCCTTGCATTTTGAACTTCAGATTCACCTAATAAAATGTCTCCAAGGAAAACAGAGGTATCTGTTAATATATGGAGTGATTCTGGAATGTCTTTCTCAATACTATGAATTCCAAATGGTTCCATAAAACGTTTTATGCAATCCAGTTGTCTAAAACAGTTTACAGGAGACCAGAGGTGCTGATAGGCAGGACAGTAAAGTGTGCTTGGAGCTACCTGTATGTCTGTGGTTGAATCGTCAATGAAAACCTTCCCCTGGCCCTTGGTTTGGCAGGCATGCTGAAATACCTCATCTTTCTCTTCTTCCCCCCCCCCCCTTTTGTTTTCCCCTCTTCTCTCCAGTGCTTTTAAAATGTATTCTGCATCGTAACCACTGGCTATATTGAAGGAGAGTGTGCCTGGCTAATGTTTGCAAGTGGTTTGTCCATACATGCTCGCTTTTTCCTGTTAGTTGACATTTTGTTGTATTCGGTTCCTGGAAGGAAGTCCAGATTGGTATCGGTAAATTGTCTGAATAATTCTATAGGTTAATTTGACGTGTTGGTGAATATTCAAACACTTGTTTTCTTAGTAAGGTTCTAGGTCCGTCTTGGAAAGCAGAGAGGGTTTGGCTGAAGAGACGGGACACCTGGAGTGATGAGGGCAGGGTCACCTGCAGCTTTTATTAGTAGTAGTAGGATCAGAGAAATTCGGTGAGTGCCAGATACGTGATTATTAGGGGGTGACGCCATCTATTGGATACAGGTTTCTTATTCAGATTCTGATCGTTTCAGTTATTTCTCATGGCTGCAAATTTCAGACTGCTCAGAAGTCACAAAATACATTTAGGGTTGTGTAGAAGAAAATGATGTTTCAAAATTCAAAAAAAGTGCTGCTGCTGCTGCTGTTGTTGTTACAGCAGCTAAAGGCTTTCGAAACATTGCTGGAAACGCTGAGGGTGCCTTGGTGCCTTTCGGCGCAGGGTGCGAGCGGGGCTGAGGCCGCTCAGCCGGCGAGCGCCGGGGAGTGAGCACGCCGTTCTCAGCCTCCAGGGTGAAACGTGGCACCCGAGACGCCGTGGCCCCTCGTCCTCTGCTCTGCTCTCCTGTTGGAACCGTTACCTCTTCTGTACTAATTGCTTCTTTATTTCTACCAAGAAAAATATTTATTTCACTTTCAGCCTTTGTTTTGAAAGGTGAAATGAACCAAGGGTTTTAAAAATTTCTTTCCTGTAATAGAAGCTATTTTCCTTAATCTTCCAGAGACAAAATATTAATTTATGTTTTAGGCTCCACATAGATTGACTTAAATGTTTGTTCCAGTCACGCTGCTTAGTTTCCCCCAATCTTTCTTCCTTTCTCTCCTTCTATGAAAGCAGAACTTCAAAAAGCTGTTTACTTGAATATTGTTTTGCAAGATGGAGCTCCACTTGGCTTTTGTCAAGTCTCATGTTGTTGACATAGGCTTGTTATGTCCGTACGTGTTTCTAATGCGTACCTTCCCCTCTCTCCTTGTAGACTCTCTGTTTATTCCTAATGCGTTTTTGATGGTTTGTTATCAAATTACTCGGGACGCCTTCCTTTAGCTTAGGATACAGATCTTGGATAGTTCTGCCGCCTGTGACTCAGGCACGTGAACGTGGAACCATATCTATGAGCTTTTCTATTGCCAGCTTGTGGTTAATACCAGAACCACTCTAAAATACTGTTACCTTCGGGGGTCGCAGTTAGTGTTTGGGGAAGAAATCTGTCATGAAGAGCATTTGAGAATAAAAGCTCTCTGTCAGTTAAAGCATTTCAGTTTAACTTCAAACCTTAGGTTATACCAAAAGGCTTTGTAGACAGTCTGCTTACCACTGCTCAGCCTAGGGCATGTGGGTGGCATCCTGGCCTTGCCGAAGCTGGAGCGTGGTTTGCTGTTGGCTGTAATACCATCAGGATCTTACCCGTCTCCATTTCATTCCCTGGCTCCAGAGGAGGGATCAGCTTTCTCTGTATCAGTGCGTAACGCGAAGGAGCTCCGTCGCTATAGCTCAAGCCTGATGCCTGTCCGCTGAAGCATGCTCGCCTTTGTCCGCTAGTTTTGTGAGCTTCAGAAAGGCCTTTGAAGAGCAACTGCAGTGGTCCAGGTAAAAGATCAGGAGACATCTGATAGCGTTTAGGGAACGATGAATTCAATATGTTACATGTATAAAACCAGAGCTGGAAACTAAAGAGATGTTTTTCTTCATGTTTCTCAAAAAGCTGAATAAACAAACAGTGGGAGTCTCTGTTTGAGTTCAGCCAGGTTCTTCATGCTTTCCATCCCCGAAAGTCAGGCGGGTCACTTTTATGCACCTGAATTGCCGGAAAGGACCGTTCTTCAACAGCGGTGTGATTTACCGGAGTGAAACTGTTCGGACAGGGATCTGTACCCTTAGCAATACACATCTGCTCTTGGGATCGCCTGTGAGAGCAGGCTGCCCCTCCTGAAGATTGAGAAATGCTCGCTTCTTTCTTTTTTGTTGAAATGAACCTCTTTTCCGTCCTACTTGGTCTTTAGAACATCCCCATTGTGGTGCTGCAAACTCAAAATCTGCATCTGGGGGCCAAATTTGTCATTTGTTGAGGTCAAGGAACAGTTGGGCTGTGGTGGCTTTCGGGAGGCTCATTTCCGGTGGGGTGTGTGACGTGTCTGCAGGATGAAGCAGGGCACGTAGGCGCGGACGGGGTGGGTGCTGTGGGCCGGTGGGGTTCCCTGCTCACGGAGCTGGGGTGGCCGCAAGGACCGCCCGCGCCATCTGCGGAGCGGCCGGGTCAGCGCCGAGCCGCGGGGCCGGCCTCGTCCCCGCTGTCGGGAGGAACCCGCGCTAAGGACCCCGGTTTCCCCACCCCGGGTGCCTGGAGGGGTTTCGGCGTCTAGCGCGAGCTGTGCGAGGGGCGCTGGGAGCTCCAGAGCTGCCGAGCCGCTTCGGGGCCGCTGGTTTTTAGCAGCAACGTGGATGTGGAGATAGGGAAGAACATATCGGAAATCCTCATAAAAGGAGGAGAAACCTTTGCTTGCTGTTGCTTTGGATTTTGTCATCTTAGCACTGAATAATTCATGGAAAAAATAATCTGAGCGTATATCACGGTGAATATTAAATTAATTATCTTGGATGAAAATAAAGCTTACTATGATATCTTTTTCATATCACACAGCCATGCTAACTTTAAAAAATCCTCCTTAAGTTCAGTTGACAGCAAGATCTGAGTCGCCTGGCTTTTTATTTTGCTGAAATTATGTCAAAGAATTAACATAGGGTTTGGCTGTCTCCATACAGTTTGTCGAAAATTTTCTAATAATTATCAGCAGTAGCACAAACTGTTGTCCTAAATACGTACTCTATTAAAAGCAGTTATTTTATTTCTATGCTATAGGCGAATAGGGTGCTAATGGTAGGAATTTTATCATCCCTTTGAAGAAAACAGGGAGGTATTTTAACTTTAACGATAGAAAACAAAAACGCTTTAAATGTATTTTTTTTTCCTTCCAGCATATTTTTATGTGGTTTTCAAGAAAGATGGTTGCCCATTGTGACTGAGAAATTACATCTAATCATTAATAGAATGATGGATGTCAAGAATCACCTTTTTTAACAAATAATAAATCAACATTTTTATGTGATAGGTTTTTCCAGAAAAATGTATAATATTAGTATCACTTATTTAACAAGGTGTCAATTATTAATATGACCAGCAAAATGTTGCCTCAAAGCGAAAGTAATCAGCATTTCAGTATTTTTCTTTTGTTTTGCCTTCATAGTTAGGGTACAGCTGCAGGTACTAGCATGTGAATTTTACTTAATATTTTAGAATATAGGTCATTAATTATAACACTTTAAATTTTTAAACAGTTTCCCATTAAACTTTTACTTTCAACTGTATATCTTGTTTTAGTTTGTCTTTTAAAATATTAAATGGGAATGAGAATTGCAATCCTTCTGCGTTCGGTCGTGAGCCTTCCAAACACCCATCGTTTCTTCTTAGCTGATGATTGTTTACAGTTGAATATACAGCGATTGAATTCTGTCTCTCTCTTTCTCTCTCTCTCTCTCTCTTATTTCTATAAAATTATTTATTAAATATTTACTGCAAGTTACTTCCTATTCCCGGTGCCTGCTGTTAGATGCACGCGCCGTGGGCGCTCGCCTCGTTCTCAGGGCGCTTTCGTGCGCGGGCGCGAGTGTGCGGTGGCAAGCGAAGCAGGGCAGTGTCCTTCCCAGGGCGGTATTGATTTGCCCTTCAGCTGTTTGCAGTGCAGAGAGAACCCAGGGCCTTGTTGTTGATTATCTACACAATGTCTCGGTGAACATTATTGACCCATTGCCGCTTACTGCCTATGGCTCTTGATTTTTCACACCGTCTCCATGACACTCATAATAAAACATACTATCTTATTGCTCCTCGGCTCTGGAAGCCAACTGATCTACCCTCCGAACAACTGCTGCCTTTCTGGAGAACGTTTTATTATATGTGGGACAAAGCGGTGTAGCAATTTTCAGATTGTCTTTGTGTTCTGTTTTACCGGCAGCCTGTATGCCGTGGTTGGACTCCATCCTGTAAGAGCGTAGATTGCTTGGAGAAAAAGAGGCTTTTATATTTTTGCATTATGTTATTGAAAATTACAGTAAAATTGTAGGTGAGGCTGTATCCAGACTGCTTTCGGGATCTTTGAATAATCAGAAGAACTTCATAACAGTTTTTTAAAAAATTTGTTTACTGTTATGAAAAGTAAAGCAATATAAAACGTCAAGATCACTTTTACGCTTTTAAATCCTTTGATAAGTCCCAAAGTAATTATCACAAATAGAAATATCAAACAGTTTAGCTACTTTATTGTAGCTAAGAAGTTATCAGCTGTTTTCAAATTCAGTGAATTATATTTGACTATCAAATAACTATATCTCGGAGGAGATTATTGGGGGATGGTTTGAATCATTTCATTTGTTGTGTTAAGGTTGTTTCATATCGTAGTTCAGGTTATTGCTGCGAACTGCCTTTGTGGGCAGATCTCTTTGTTTTGTTTAGAGCTGTCTAGCGACAAGCAGTGTTGCAGTTTGATTCTGTCCCAGATTCAGAACTTCGCTAGCAGAGCTGTTCTGAAGGTCAGAGGTAGGTAATGCGCTAGTGAAACGTTGGTGTGCTTTCAGAAATGTTTGTATCCAGCAACTACTGTTGAATTCATTCAGCTTTTTCCTTTGCTAGAAAAGTAGTGGTTTTGTGACCAGAGTATTTTTAAATGCCTCGAAACGTGCTATTCTGAGACAGATGATAGGATATAAAGGATCTCCAAGGTTTTTTTCAGTCTGACGACGTGACGAGCAGCCTTCTGAGGGATGCTGAGCACCCTCAACATCTAAGGAGGACCCAAGTTCCCTGTCAGAGCAGATCTCCTTTTTCTTTATTTTTTTTTCTTTTATAGAGTCTAGTACCACGTCCATCAGTGTGGTATCAGCATCCGCCAGAGCGGCATTAAATAATTTAATGTGTATTCATCCCATGTGAGGTCTCTCTCAGGAAAGCAAAGTGGTAAATGGACTAAGCTCATTGATTGAGGCTCTCGGGGTGGAGGGAAGGAGAGAGTTAAGCCTAGGAAGGATCTCTGTGATCAGCAAGTCTGACTTACTGCATAAGACAGGACACTTAAATCCCGTATCATTGTATATCCTCAGAAGATCATCTAATCTTGACAGTAAATTTTTCAGTAACGGAAAACCTACCAGAATCATAATAACGTGTTTCAGTAGTTATTTATTTTCATTATTAAAATTATGTTTTATTTTTAGTGTGATGCTGCTTTAGCTTTGACTTCTGATCACTAGATTCTGTTTCACATTTAATTCTTCTTTTATAAACGAAATTGTGAATTTAATTTCTTTTTATGAGTGTTTTAGGCTGTGATTGAAGTCACATCATAATACTTAATGAACTAAAAAACAAACAAAAAAAAATCAAGTTTCTCATCTTTGGATCCTCCAAGGCCAAGGCACCGCCGAGGGCTCTGAATGCCTTCCCCTTTCCTCTTTATCACAGCCCCACCTGCAACAAACCACCATGTCTTCTCGACAAGTTTTTGTGTCATTTTAAGGTGAAACAGACCCTTCTGGAAATCCGCTGGAAGTACACAAATTGAGCAGATTTTGTGTTTACAGTTGCATTCCAAAGCTTATCGGTTAGCCGCTATTAAATCCATGTAACAGCTGTGTATTACGTATCCCCTGAATGGGTCACAGAAGGGTTGTAGCAGACGATGCCCAACACCTTGGAGCAGTCCGGTCCCAGGCGTCGGCGTCCTTCCCCAGCAGCCGGCCTGCACCTTGCAGCACGTCCGCTGGGGACAGCCGCTTCACTGCGAAGCTCTGACGGGGGCTATAGCGCGTCGGTAAATGTTTTAGTAGCATCAATTTCATACGAAACCTCCCTTCCTTTGGGAGGATTTGCGTGAGGTAGGTGAGCTTATACTTCTTTAAGTCTTTCTCTGTGCTCTTTGAGTTAAAATGTTGGCTTAGCTAATAACGTTAGGTTTTCTCCGTTTTCGGGAACATTCACATTCCTCTAACGTTTGGTAGAAGTCGGTGCTGACAGTCTTGCAGGCTCTTTAACTAGTTTGTTGAAAGCTCTTATGGTTGGTTATGGTGACGCATGCACGTTTTCTTTGTGAAGTTTTTTATTTGGAAAAGCAAGTGATTCTGTTCAAAATCATCCTCCTACCTGAAGAGAAAATTCAGCGGTTTTAAGCCAGGCTCTGAAATTATCTGGTAGCGTGTACACATACGTCTTCAGTCTTGCATAGCTGTTCCATTTTGCCAGGATGTAGACATTAATTATTATTTAGTCCCAGATCGTCTTCACGTGTCTTTTAAAGGTTGAGACTGAGATCTTGAAATGGGCCAAAGGATATAGCAGAAAATCAGTGTAGAAAGTGGACTATGGATTTCCTGTTTTCACAGGAACTTGTTGGAACGAAGTTCAGATGTATTCTGAACTGGTGGTCGTTTTACGTCAGCTTTCATGGCCTGATAAACCTGAGGAGTTCATGCTCAAGAGCAAAAAATATTATTATTATTGGCAAACAAGCACAACTTAACATTTGCAGTATCCAAAAAGAAGACAGTTCGAGTGCTGGACTTATCCCCTAGGGAATGTTATAGTAACCTGGAGAGTGATGACCAGTTCTTCAGTGGTAATGCTGAAAGGGAATGGTATTACCACATCTCGCAGAACTTGGTGATGGTTTATAAATTCTTTCCAAGTATTTATTTGGGCTTAATCTGACCAATAGTAAACTTTCACAGTTGTCTTGAATGCATTCATCAACTGAAATAATTGGTCATCATTTGTTTGGGGTGGTTTTGTTTTGTTTTTAAAGAGTATTGCATATAAACATTTAACGTTAAATTTGTGCTTACATGCAATTTGTCTGGTAAAGTGTTTCTTCCAGTTCTCTAGCTAAACACAATTCTGGCTGAGAAACTTTGAAATTTACATCTTCTTGAAATTCATATTCTACTTGTTCATGTGACTTCTGACAAATTTCCCCAGATCTCAATTTCCAGAAAAACTGATGGATAGCTAAAAGGGCAAAAGCGTGGCCAAAATCAACTCTCTCTTTCACAGGTAGGTTATATTCAGGTTTTAGATTGCTCATGTCATTCATGCACAAAAAAGAAGCAAAACTCAAACCAAAATACTTTTACAGCCTCTTTCTGTGTCTTATGTTTTATTTTTGAAAAGAAATTATCATAAGAAAAGGGCTGAATAAGAATAAAGCTGTTAAGCCAGCAGACTAATTCATATGTATGTTCTTATGCTTTTTTCCTTTATCTGTGTGATCGCATGTCACTTATATCCTGCATAATCTAAAGCAAACTGCATTTAAATAGACAAATACTTGCTGGCAATTTTTCCGTTGTTTCTGCCGTTGGGTTCATTGTTATGCATAGATTGTCCTTTTTGGGCTGACCTTTCATTTGTACAGCTCTGAGACCGAGTGTGGCTCCGAGTTCTGGGAACACAGTGGTGCGTTTATAAAAATCCATGAAATATGTTCTTTGTCCTCTGACTTGTTCCGTAACAAAAAGATGTTTGATGGTGTGAAGTTGGTATGCACTTAAACCAAGCCATTTCAGTGGATTTTTTGAACAGTCAAAGCTCTTTTTAAGTGTATGCAGAGCTTCCTTTAACTGAGTCATAGTTATCAGGTATTGCAAAGGTTAAGCTTTATCAGCTGCACAGAAAAAGGTTGAGGTTTCATCAAAAACTTCCATCCTCACAACCTGTCGACCACAATTTGATGATGATTATTGATTATTTCACAGCCTTTCACTCACTCTGGCACTGCGGCCAGCCTTGATATACAGATAGGGCTTCAGTCCAGCTAAAATAAGACTCCATCTTGATAATGGACTGAGATGAGATACTGTTATTTGATAAAGATAATTGATGTTTCACAGTGAATTGGAAAACAGTTCTGCATGCACCAGATCTGTGACTGTTCCATCTGCAAATATGGCCATTGTTTACACAACGTAACAAAGAACTACAGTTAAACAACTCAGTGGTGCTGTTAACCATCGCTGTGCACAAAACACGCTGCTCTAAGACAGGTGGACATTTTAAACCAAAAATGAAACCTTTAAGCTAAGAAGCACAATTTCTAATTTTGAAGTCAGGATGAACTTCTGTGATCATGCGTGTAACAGCATACTTCTGATGAGATACCCAGCAAATCTTATTTCTTCTGTTTGGGGTGCACTTGATCATTTATTTTCAGATGAGGTAGTATCCTAAGATCTGTCCATCTAATATGCATACATGTCACTTGAATTAGGCAAAATGCTACTTTAAGAAGTTGAAATTTGGCAAGGTAAAATAAATTATGGAGCATGTCTAGATTTCTTTGTTCTCCAGAAGTTATAGCTCATACATTTAAAACAGCACATGCTTACTGTCTCCCATGTATGCCATTGTTGCTGTGCGTGCTACACGTTTTTCAGCCTCCGGTTTTGAATTGATTAAGGTATCATTCATTGCAAGTTGTGTTCACCCAAGTTCTTTTAGTCCTATTATAACCTTTGTAACCCCTAATTAAGCAATAGGAGATGGCAGGGAGTGGGGTTATCATGAGATAATGACACCCCAAGTGTGTTATGTGGCACAGGGTTCATCTGTGTGCTTCTAATCCTCCAGGGGTGTGATTATCTAATGATAAACGTACCACATTGCAGCTCATTGATAGCATTGCAGTGCGCTCATGCCACTGCAGTTGTGACTGAATTACACTTTCCATTCCAAACGTCATTTTTTTTCATTGATTTTACAAAGTGACAATTTTGAGGTTTTCTGAAGTGACTTACATACTGTGCAAAGTCATGACCCTGGAGACATACTACTTTCTTTTTTATTTTCAAAGAAATACATTTATATAAGAGTAGGAGAACAAAAATATATGCAGTAATTTTTCCTAGAGTTAAAGCGGCTTCAGCAGGTTGGACACAATTAAAAACACAGGTTGATGTTAAATTCGAAACATAAATTATTAATATTTTGCATAAGATTGTAAATTATCATCAACATGCAATTGAAATTGAAATTTCCCTTTCTTTATAGGTGCATTAATGAAGTAAAAAGAATGATGCTCTGATACTTTTTTTTTTTTCAAATTTAACACTAAATCAGTGTTGTCAGACTATGTGTAGGTATATTTCAAGTAACTGGATTTTAGGATACGTGATTTTTATTGGCTTTGGAATGATGGGGAGATATTAATGCACAAAAGTTGCTTGATAATATTTTGCGTATCAAAGTCTATAGAACTATGTTAAAGTGACCACAGGTTTAGTATCGTTATTTGTTAATTATTGTCACCATGTAATTGATAAGTATTAATTCACCTACATTTTTAGTTTGGGGACTTCTCATTGTGCAATAAATGTCAGGCATTTCATCTAGCTTAAGGTATCTACCCTAGAATGATTCATGGGAGACTCATGAGAAGAGTATCTGTTTCTCGCCATTGATTGTAGAGGGGAATCTAGAAACTTGGGGTCAATATAATTATCTCGACTTAAAGCTATGTAAGGTAAATTCTCCTTGGGCAGCATAAACCAGTCCAAAACCCCCGAATTAATTCATACATACTAGCTAGTTGATTATTTTTCTTGTCCTGTAGAAAATTAAGTATTGGGCTATATAGTGAAAAACTGGCCCTTACTGAGTCACTAATCACAAGACTTTAGTTAAAACAGGAGAATGAAAACTGCCTGCTATCATTATGCCTTCTAACCACCCTAGCAGTGTGACAGGGGGAGGCCTCTCTTTCCAAAAACGCATGTTCTGCTCTTCCAGCAGGGAGAGTTTACACTGAGAGAGGTCCTCCCTTGTGCCGAACCGTATCAAACTGTTTGCTTCTGGTGATTTTTAGTATTGCAGAGATTCAGTGAGGTTATCATCAGTGTTAGTTCCGTTGCAGGAAGGACCTGGAAGCAGGACTGCACTATGCTTAGCCTTGCAGAAACAAGAAGCAAAGACCCTATCCAGAGAGCTTCCCACTTCTGTAGGCACAACAGAAGAAGGAAGTGCACGAGGAGTTGAACACAAGCAGAGTGATTTGTTTCAGAATTTTCTTGGATTTGTTATGTAAATCTTTTCACTGAGACTAAGTTAGGTAGGGATTAACTAAACGGAAAGCCAAAGGAAGGAAGAAAGGGTAAAGCTGTAAGACACAACTGGTAGGAAAGGCTGGAACAAAGCTTAACAACCTAAGAAAGTGAATGGTCGCAGCAAGTGATTTGGAAAGTACTCTCACAGTATCAATACCATCCTTCCTCTAGCTTGCATTCAAGCTGTGCTTTAAAGCTTCCCTTATCATTCAATCTTGAGAATTTGTATGTTATTGACAGTAGGTAAGTATTTATTTAGCATGTTGTTGTCTGTTCTACTTAGATGCGTTTTACTGGAAAATATTAGCGTGTCCAGTATCCCTGATGTTTCTGAGGTGGTTTTTGGCTATTGACTTGCACATAGAGGTCTTATGTGGCTCTACACATTACTGCTGCCCTGGCTAGCTGTAGTCTTGAAAGCATGAAGAGGGATTTCTCACAGCAGACAGAAAGCAACACTCTTTGTTTAGACTGTGTATACCTTATAAACGTATAGCTCAAAGTTCTAGAATCAATTTTACGGCTGTTTTAATGTATGTTATGGAGAGATTATATCTTATGTGTAATGCTCTAGCAAGAGCAAAGCTATTGAGCTATTTCCTTCTGTCCATCACCACGCCTGTTGAACAGCCTAATTCTGCTTTCTGTGTATTGCAGAGCTTTCTGTTGCACTGGAGCAAGCTTTCTTGCTTATGAATTCAGGATCAAAATTCAGCGTATATATTTATATTTCACACGAATATGATCATTGACATTTCTCTTGAAGTTATTACAGTTATTTACTGTTTCATAAATTTTATTAAGTTTACTCAGACATGTTTTTTTGGTTTGGAGGGAAATGAAGATTGTTTTGAATATATTCCTGATGTTGTCATTAGAAAGATCAAGATGACTTTAACTCCAAAGAGTAAATTTTAAAAAATGTTAATTTAAATGTTGCTTTTGATCAGTCAATGTTTATCTTTGGTGTTGGTCAAATACATGTAATAATCAAGACAAACACCAATTGATCAAAATCAGGGCTCTGTTCCTTGTTTAATATGATTGAACACCGAAGTTGTTCTGCATAGCCACAGATTTTGCTGCTGTAATATGTCTTGAATACTACCATCTAAAAGAAACTAGCGGGTCAGAGCCTCAGTGCTGCAAGTGCTCGCAGCATGGTGGTACCTTGCGTTCATTTCTTGTCCTGTGACTTCCGTAGAATTAAGTGGCTTTAGCTACATGTTAGTCCATGTAGTCATAGGATAATAGGATCATAGGAGAATTCAGTTTGGAAGGGGCTTCAGGAGGTCTCTGGTCCAAACTCCTGCTCAAAGAAGGGTCAGCTAGGGGGTCAGACCGGATTGCTCAGGGCTTTTTCCACAGATGAAGACTTCACAACCTCCCTGGGCAACCTGCTCCAACACTTGACTGTCTTCCTGAGGAAAAAATTTCTCCTCCTATCCAGTCAGGATCTCTCTTGTTTCCACTTATGCCTGTTGTCTCTCATCCTCCCACACCATTGTAAAGAGCTGGCTCTGTCTTCTCAATGATGTCCTCACAGATATGGGATGGCTGCTGTTAGGTCCCCCAGATTCCCTCTCTTCTCCAGGCTGAATAAGCCCTGGCCCTTCAGCCTCTTCTCACAGGACAAGTGTTCCAGCTCCTCGACCATCTCAACAACCCTCTGCTGAGCATGCTCCAATATCTCAAAGTCCTTCTTGTTTTGGGAACCCAAAATTGGACGTAGTATTCTAGATAAAGGGAGTTAATCACTTCCCTTGATCTACAGGCCATGCTGTTCATACAGCCCAGGATGCTGTTGGCCTCCTATGCTGCCAGGGCATGCTGCTGTTTATGTTCAGTTTGTGCCTACGAGGACACCCAGGGCCTTTTCAGCAGAGCTGCTCCCCAGCCAGGCGGTCCCCAGCCTGTACTGTTGCAAGGGGCTCTTCCTTCCCGGGTGCTGGACCGTGCAATTGTCTTTGCTGAATTTCCTAAGGTTCCTGTTGGCCCGTTCCTCCAGCCTGTCCAGGTCCCTCTGGAAGGCAGCCCTGCCCTTGAGTGTATTGACTGCTCCCCAGTTTGGAAGTGGGCTGTGTCACCTTCTCCCAGTCATTGAGAAAGATGTTAAACAGCAAGACAGCTGCTAGGATAGACCTCTGCAGCACTCCACTTGTCTCCAGCCTCTGGGTAGAGGACGACCCATTAACCACTGCTCTCTAAGCCGGATCATCCAACCAAGTTTTTACCCATCTAGTTATCCACCCGTCCTGACTGTAATGTCCTAAACTGGTTACAAGAACATGGAGGAAGAAGGTGGTGTCTGTCTATCTGCTTATGGATTTTTTTTCCTCGTCCACCTGTTGAGTAGTCAGATTATTCTTATAAAAGCAATTAAATTTGAAGTAGAAGAGTGAAGGGAAACATGAAAGTGAGGTTAGGATTTGTTATTTATGGAAGACTGAGGTTGAGTATTAATAGGAGTAAGAAATGATATTTAGTGTATTTTAGTAAAACAAGTAACTGCTTTAAGACATCTCTTTGCCATCAGTTTGGCTTTATTTCTTTTATTTGTATTCCTCACCCCATTCTTGATTCCCATGCTCATCATCTGTATACCTTTTTCAGAATGGTAAATGCTTTTCATTGTGGACTGCTCTTTCCTGTTAGGAAGCAAGTAAAGTAAAAAGTGAACACAGTTTCCACCTGGATATTGCTATGATGATGACGGTTGTATATTTTGATGTGCAATTTCTGAACGCTTTGGTAAAGCAACCTGCTGAAGCAGATCTCACTGATACAGTTAAGTATGTGCTGAGGTGTTCACAGGCTCTGGACACTAGTTGATATTTGTAATCTGATTTGCATTCCCTGTGAATAGAGAATAGACTGTCCTGGCCCGCGGCGGGGAAGCTGCGGTGCGGGGCCCCGGCAGCGTTCCAGCTGCTCCCGGCAGCTTTCAGCACGTGACGCGGACACGAGCTTCTGTGCCGGAAAACTCTGCGCTGTTCAGAGCGGGAGGTTAAAGAGAAGCCCGAGTTCTGGTCCGGTTTGCTTCAAAGCAAAAGATGTTTTTAAACATTTGCTAGAATCGATACTGTGTTGGTCTTGGGTACTCTATTTGGCTCACTAAAGAGTTAAAATCAGGGCGTCAGCAGTCAACGCAGTAATTGAACTGTGCATAATGTTATTTTATTTCAATGCCTAGGTACCTGTGCATATTTTTATTATTATAAAAGGCAGAAAATTGTTTAATACTATATTTGGAATGAATAGGTTACCCATGTGAAATAGCTTGTTTTAATTAAATCTGTTCACTAAGGAAATGACAGTCAGTGTTCTCAAATACGGTATTTCATAGGTAGAAAAAGAAAGCAAGCTGCCCTGCAACCTGCGCGTACCCGTGCATTTACTGACACTGTCACGCCGACAAGTTCAGATGAGCCAGGAAAGCCGTTAGTAGAAACACACATTCTCAAATTGCAGCTAAAAGATAGTCCAAGCCCAAATCTCTTGCCCAGCGGAGGCGCCCACAGCGCTCTGTTCGTACCATCTGCGCTGCAAAGAGCCGTGTTAATTTTCGAGGAAGCCTTGGGAACGCCTCGTGGTTGCTTTAGTATGTAATCTGACTCACAGAGGCGACAGGAAAGTTCACAAGGGAAAATCCATAGCAGTGTAACGCCAAGTAGTACTGTTAAGTGCATCACTGGCAAGCGGGGCAGAAACTTAAGGGGACGCTCTTCAGTTACTCCAGGACTTGCATGTACTCGCGTTTTCATGTCCTCACTGACACGTTTGACATTTTCACATGCAAACCTCACTCTTCAGCTTTTCTTATGTTATACTTCTAGTGCAAGGTTGCCTTGCAGAAGACGAAAGGCATCATGCTATCCTGTATGTCACAGACGTGTTCCCCGGAGGTTGCAGTAGTTTTACCCAGTCTTTATAAACATGCCTAATACTACAGTTGAGAGACTTCATTCATTTTCATTTTAACAAGAACAGCCTTCGCCTATCAATAGCAGAATAGCCACCTTTTTCAAGTTTCTCAGATGTCTTTTAAAAACAGCATGTTTAATTATGCCCTGTTGGTTAGGCTGGTGGTAATTTAGCAGTGTATTTTATGAGAGTAACCTGCATTGATATGTTGCTACCTGGGAAGTTGGTGGGGATTTGGCCAAGGCGTGTGAATTTACAGCGCGCTAACTCCTCTGCATTAACTTTCCATTTGGATGTTGTTGATCTACAGCAACGCTGCCTTTGTGCATCACAGATAAATCTGCTTTGCACATATAAATACACACATTAAGCTACAAGTAACAAATGCAAACCGAGAGTCCTCACTTACAGTCCAGTGAGCGCACCATAAATTCATACCATAACTCTGCTCTAACTTTCCAAGCTCAGTAGGCTAAGTATTGAGGCCTCAGGAGTTTCTCCACGGAATTTATTATTTTGGACCATAGTGATCAGCAGTGCTCGTTTTCTAAAAGACAGTTTTGTCACTTTCTGCGCTTTTTCCCGGTTGACTTGGAGCCTGATTTAGAGGAGCTCGCTTGCTGTGCCTTCATGGGTGCGTGGAGGCTGCAGGCGAAGCAACGGTTTGCGGGAGGAGGAAAGGCAGGGAAGGATGTCAAGTGTAGACTGTAAATCCAAGACTAGGCATCAGAAGTGCTTTTGAGTAATCAAAGTTAGTAAAAACTAACTAAATAAGAAAACAGATTCAGTTAACAGCTTTCTTACTAGTTTAATTCTTATGCCTGAGCTGCCGGCTACCAAAATGGGGAGCTGACAGTATAATCGATTTTACTAAGGGCTGTTTTTTTCTTTTTGGAGTGATACAGTTCAGTATACAAGAGTCAAGTAGCCTGGAAAAAGATATTAAACTTACTGACCAGCCTCTGAGGCTACATAACCCCCCACTGATTCACAGATTTATTACAGCACTGAGTTGCTAGCGGCTCTAGAAGCAGTGACAGAAAAGGGGAAGGAAATGTTACTTACACAGATTTTATACTGAGATGTGCAAAGACAACTGAGTTTTCATGTAACACAGAAAATAATATCTAATTTAGCTGTTACTTCCTATGCTGGCATTATTTCTTATGCAAAAAGTGGTCTCAATTCTTTTTCCCCACGAGTAGAGCTTTTCTCTTCAGGTGTTGCCAAAACAAGTTTTTAGAGCTGTCTAGGGAACTGTCCAGATGAGAAGGGGATGAGGATTTTTTTGTGATATATGTGTGATATGTTTTGTGAAATATATGTGATAGACATCTCACTTCCATCCTCCGTCTCATTTCCTGTTACATATCCCAATCCTCTGTATTTGAAAGACTCTTCTATTTGCATCCTTCGTAGAGATGCTCTTTTTCGTTTGTGTGATTTCACTAGTAACCTCTGCTGCTTGCTCGCCGTCCTGCCTCTGTTTCTCCCGTTGCTCTGTCGCGTGTGTCCTGAACAACCCCCATCAGGTTAATGTGCAACATCCGACTTCCCCCTCTCTTCCCTGAAACCTCGCGTTTCCCTTCTGCGTCGACATCCCGTTTCCCCTTCCTGCAAACTGGATGCCATTACTGTCCTCCTCTCCCCTCTGCTAGACATCGAGACGGTGTCCAAATTTCACTCTTTCCACCACCTCTAGGCCATTGCCTTCTCTTCCCCTGCAGTTAAAGTTCACCCAGGTCCTGGCACCCGACCTGAAGGCTACCCTGGAACTGCCTCTGTCCTCTCTGCCGCCCGCGCACACCTCTCTGCTGCTAGAAACAAATAATGATGGAATTCCCCTATTATTTTCTCACTCTGAAGATCCCCAGTTGCTCCTTCTCTCCCGTCAGGACAAATTCAGGTTTCTTGCACTCATGCATTTCACTTCCCAAATCAACAGCTGTTCTTGTACTCGGTCTTGTTTTATGAATCAAGCTGAGTGTTCCCCGTCTTGGAATTTTCCTTCAAATAATTTTTGTTACTTTTCACACTGCAGAATACAGACTAAAATGGACTATGCCTCAGTGCTTTGGAAAATCTTATGAAGCCAAGAAGGATCAAATCTTTGGACGTGGAGTTTCAAATGTCCCTTCTGTGTGAAGAATTGGCCTTTAGTGGGAAGAGAGAGAAAAGTGAAGTTCAGAAAGATTAGTTTGGATGTTCAAGTTTTAATAAAGCCTGCCTTTACAAAGGACTTTGCAGCTAGCATAAAGAAGGCAGCTAATGTTTAACGTGTGTTAGATGGTGGTGGTCAAACCTAGGTTTCTCCCTTTAGCCTTGCCTGTGACCAACAAACACGAATCTAAATATCCCTCTTTCTTGCAGATATACAGAAGTGTTTAAAACCGTGTTGCTAACACACCTGTTTAACTGACCTCTGTTTCTCCAGTCTAGACCTGACCTTTGCGAATGCCTTTTTTGCTGTCTGGGGTTTGTTCTGTTAGGGAAAAGCACTGTCATGAATTTAGGCGACTGCTTTCTGCTTTGCTTTTCATATCTTTTAAGTGCGAGACCTGTAGGTGCCTGAGTGCAAGGAAGGGCTGGAATCCCGATGAAGCTGCGGCTGCTCTGCTCCCCTGCTACGTAAGAAGGAAACCCTGCTGCCAGGGCTCGATCTCTCTCGGAGGCCCTGGGACATCTCCTTGTGATTCAGGGAGGGTATTGCCCTGAGGAGCTGCAAGGTGGCATTTCAGCTGAGGATACAGAGGTGCTTAGAAAATCTGCCGTGGAACTAAAGTTTTTAATCCAGATATCAAAGTACATTTTGGAAGGAATTGAACAATAATTAACACCAAGCAAGGAGAACCTGTATCCCTAATATACTCAACAAATTCATAACCAGAAAAATATTATGAACCTCTTGCTTTTTATTCTTTGTCAATTATTGAATAGTTATTGATCACTAATTCATTTTCCTTTCTCATCACTGTACAATTACTTGTAATATTCTAAGTTTTATTGCTGTCTGTTATAACGAATGACCTTTCCCAAAACTTACAGCGGTTGTGTGAATAAGCGACGTTGATACTGCAGGGAGAGTTTCTGAACACCCAAACGCATTCGGTATGCAAGGCTCAGCGCACTTAGCCCTCATCCGCTCCCCCCACCATGGTTTAGGCAATTTATTTCAGTATTTGCTACTTTTTAGTGTAAAATGGTGTAGAACGCGTTGATGCATGTGATCTGTTTAATACACAAGCGTATGTCTGGCTATAGCAAAGCTAAACCCTGTTCCGCAGAGGATTTTGTTCACCATAAACCGGGCGTCAGTTCGGCATGCGCTTGGGCAGGAGCTCTCCTTGAGAGGCGTTTGGGGAGGGGGAAGGCAGGCATGCGTCAACCCTGTATTTTTGGTGTCTGGCTTTGTCTCGCTTGGCAGAGGTGCCGAGCCTAAGTAGCCTACACAAGCAGTGGGCAGGACTCAGAGCATTTGTGCCACCTCCCTGGAGCAGGCGACATCCCACACCTACGTCTCGCTGCCCTGGTCCGGTAGATGCGGTCTGGCCAGAAAGGTGGCTTGCTTCGTCTTATCTTTGACAAGATTTTGCTTCCTTTTACCTATTCAGCTAAAAGTCGGGTGCCTTGTCCAGGCTCTGCCAGCAGGCTCGCTCCGTAGGCAGTGGGAGGAGTGCGGTGTCCCGGGAAGGCAAGTCACCCTGCCCGTTTGCGTCCCTTCGGGGGGCTGCGTCACCATTTGGATGTGGGCTCTTTGACGGGTGAATAACTTTGGCTAAATGCCTAACTTGAAGAGAAAGAAACTTAAGGTGAGTGCCATAAGAAGAGTTAATGCGCTGTAAATCGCACCCTCCTCTGATACTGAGTCCCTTGTGGTTGCCACATATTGCAGCTCATTTCAGGGATGTCACTGTGAGAACGTTTTCACTGATGTTAAAAAAGAAGAAATAACGAATTAAAAAAACCCCAGTCTTCATTAAATACACTTTCACATTTTAAGCGGTGAATTAAAGCTTTACTGAAGAAGATGCTTGAAGAGGATAAGCAACTCTCCTGTAAATTGATTTGTCTGGAGCATTTTAATGGTGCCAAATACGGTGTTCAGTGTGCCCACCTACTTACCTCTCCATTTGCTACAGACATTTTGCCATCACTTATTAGAAGTAATGACTAGAGACATACTTGTGACTAAGGAGAAATACAGGAACGTTTCACTAGTTAAGAGCTAGAGGAGTGGGGAGAACTCGTCATCACGTGCTACAGTTCCCGTGTCCCTGTTTAGCACCACTGTCTGGGGCACCTGGGTGGCACAGTGTCCTGGCGGAGAGCAGGAGATGTATGTATTTGCACCCACAAGTCTGACCGTCGTTCCGCTCAGCTGAGATAGGTCTCTGTAGGACTTATGCTCTGCAGTTTCTAAAGAAGCATAAATGACTATATTTAAAAAAAAAGGTTGGAAAGCTGATGTGTTTTTTTCCAAATACGGGAATGTTGCATCATTGAATGTAAACAGCTGCACACAAGCTAACTCTCTGTAGATTTAGACTTTCAAGGAAATGTTGTCCAAAGCTTTTAAAAATATGAGGAGTTTGACTTCTACATTTCCTCTGATTTTCAGAATCTTAATTTTAATACTTGTAACTCTTGGAAGAAAATGGTGAAAGTGGAAAGAAAAAGCAGCACTGGGGAGTGGTGGACTTCAAAAATTATGGCACGGTGGTGTGTTTTCGCAGAGTCCACAGGGCAGAAGACACTTCTAGAAGGATAATTAAGTCCCCAAACCCTACGATTCTGGCAGGAAACGCTGATCTTGTTAGCTTTGCCTGCTCCATTTGAGTTAGCGAATGCTTTTGTTTGAAGTCTCGGGTCACTTGGGAGCTATGGATTTGTGTGTTTTGCGAGTACATTGAAGGCTATGAAGTCAAAGGTTAAAAATACTCCAGCGCTCAAAATATGTATGTGATATTGTTCTGACTAGTTTTCTTTAAAACTTTTACAAGTACAGTCAGAGCTGAAAGGGAGCAGTTGCATCTTAACAAAAACTGTTTAAGCACAAGTGCTTCTTGCTGTGACAAAGTCCTGTAGCTCTTATGGTTTGATCTCTGCTGACATGACTTAGAATAAATTTTAGCCAAGTGGTATCTTAGCAAAATACGCTTTCAGTGGAAAAAGTAGGAAATTTGTTGGAATATTGCCGCTAGTAGCAAATCTAGAGACAGCTGCTTAAATAGGAAGTGAGAAAAAATTGGCTTTTCGAGAGCACGTTTAGGAAGTCACCTCAGGACTAAGAAGTTTTACAGGTTTGAGCCACTGCATACTTCAATTATAAGCTTTCAAATAGAAGTGGAAAAATGTAGGCAAATGAAAAGCAGATTTTTTTTGTAAGTTTAACTCTTATTATGAAATAGTATTTTACTAGCAGTAAATACCATTCGCTTTCAGTAGGTAGGAAAAGGGAAAGTTCCCTGTATTTACATAGAGTATTCCAGTTTCTGTTAGTTCATTGCCAAGCTTTAGTTCATCGTTAGTCTAATTAGAAATCTTAATAGCTTCTTCATTCAATAGTGGTGATTTTAATGAAATTAAGAATTGTGAAGAGCAGCATCTGTAAGAGTGCACAGCGTCTGTCTTGTCACTGTCTTTGGTGCTATGAGCCGTCTGGTGTTACCAAGATGTAATTTTTTCTTTCCCTAAGTTTCTAACGTTTAAAAAAGACTGATCTGGAAACTGCTTTGTTGTAGTGCAGTTCACTGCTAAAAATTGCATGTTTAAGAGGAAAATATTGTCACCTCTCCTGTCCGCTCCTAAAGTCTGTTTTAATACTTTTTGATTTTACTCTCCTTTTTTTTAAAAAACGAAAATCAGGCCTGCATCGTGCAGCCAGGCTCCATTCTCCGGGGCGGTCAATGCCCGTCGACTACGGCTCTTCCTGAGACTGAGCAATAAATGTGATTGACCCGGGGGTGCGGGGCGGGGGGCTACTTCTCGCGTGGCGGGAGAGGTTTGCCGCCTCCTCGCCCCGCGCGCGCCGCCCCTAGCCGCCTGATGCCCGCGCAGGGTATCTCGCGTCGGGACGGTAGCGCGGCCCCGAGGCCTCCACGACCTCGCGTGCGTTCTGCCAAGCCGACCGGAAAGAGCACGCGTTTTCTGTTAATCATGAAATTAGCTAGGGTCGTTGCCCTTGGAATTAACGCCCCGTTAGCTCCGTCTCGAGAGGAGCCGCTCAGCAGCCGCGTGAGCGGTACGCCTCTGCCTTTGGCGCTTGCCTTCCTGTGCCGCCTCGTGGTGCGGTCTCCGGGTGAGCCCTACACCTCACCGCGTGGACTGTTATTACTTGTTGTGTTTTAATTTGGTCTTTCTAGCAGTTTCCAGGGCCGTTCCCATTAAAGGTGTGAGGTACGTGCTGAAGGTTGGCTCAATGAGGTCCACGTAATAAGCGGTGACCTGTTCCGTGGTGTGGGTCTTTGGGAGACGTTCAGTCTTGTCTTGCTGTAGAGCGCTCTCTGGAGCTGGGATATCAGCCCAAACTTGCTCGCACCCGCGGAGCGTCAGCCCGCAGGGGTTTGTGGTTCAGGATCTAAACCTTTTCGGTGCTCCATAGCAGTGGGCACGTGTAAAGGGAGAGATCTGTTGTGTCCTGTGTGGGGTTTTTTTTCCCTACATTCCTGTTCATGCTGTGTATTTTTTACACAATCGATCTGTAAGTATCAGTGTACTCCTTTTTGTAGGAATTTAAAATAATTAATATTTAATTTCATGTGTCTCAAAATACTCTTTAAGAACCCAAAGAAAATATTTAGCACTTTCTTCTTCCATTTTTGTAGACGTGAATATCCTAGTTGTACTCATAGTTCACACTTGCAGTTATTTTCCTAGACATTAAGGCATGAAGCTTAGCCTTCCCGCTGTTGAAACCTCTTTTAAAACTGCACTTGACAAGGAGATTTGAATTTCAGTAGTAATACCCTGTGGTCTAACACGTACGAATGCATATCTTCTGAGATGATGCTACAGCGTTGTACACCTCTGAAGATCAATGGCATTAGATTCATAGATGAAAAAATTGCTGCTGATACTAGGGAATGACTGGTTGATATGTTTGGGGGTAATTAATTGCCATATGGATTTTGATGTTGCCATCTGAAAGTCTAAAGTGAGAGTAAAAAAATCAAATGTTTGTAAACACCTGGGTGTTTGGACGGTAGGCTGGATTGATTCCTGGAGATCCAAGTGCACGCTTTAATAGAAGCGATAGTTTGGAGGGCGCGTAAGGCTAGATCTTGGCTGCTCTGTGTCGTGTCTTGTGGTGGTTAGGATCTGTAGCCGTACGTTTGAGAAACTCTTTAAAACATCCCGTAACACTTGGATGGCTGCAGCTGTCATCTAATTTTGTCTGGATTAAGTTCAGTAAAGAAAGACGCTGCCTCATTTTCTGGTTGTCATTTGCCCAGGAAGTAAAAGCAAATTGTAATGAGGGAATCACAGCAGGAGAACCTCCTAACAAATGAGAGGCACATATTGACTGGCAGCCAGCGTGCCGTTTCGGTGATAAATGTATTTTTATACACTGCTGTTCAAGGTCACTTTCTGCTCTCATTGTATGCTGGCTGTCACCTCACGCAAGTCACATTTTAATACTGAGTAATTGTAATGGCTGATGCAAAATGATGTTACAGTAAAATTAAAAATGAAGTTATATATTTTATTAAGTTAAAAAATTTAATACATGGACTCTGTCTTTATCTTGGTATTATTGAGAAGCCACTTGAAGGACAGGAAGAAAATTAATTTAAAGATGCGAACGTGTTCTTTTCTCAGAAATTTTTACTGCGATTGTCGGTATTACTTGAACTATCACAGAAATTTATTTATTAAACGGACTGGAATTGTTTTACTGTCAAGTTGTTATTATCTTAGGCGTTTCCCTTAAGTTGCTTGGAGAGTAGGGAATTTTTTTCTTTTTTCCTTTTTTTTTTTTTTTTTTGCAACGTTTGTAGGAAGGTTTGAGGGAGCACCTTGGCGCGGGACCGCCCCGGGAAGCGGCTGCGCTCCCTCTGAAACGGGCTGGCCGTGCCGCGCGGCCGCCGGCCGTGCCGGCCTTGGGCCTGCCCTCCGGCCCCCCGCGCCGGAGGCCCCTGCAGAGGAAACGGCCGCGGAGGGTTTTGCTCAAAACGAGCCCGGACCCGAGCTGCCTGGGTTCGGCGTGCAGCGCGCGTCTAGCGTAACACGTCGTACCGCGGCGGTGCCTTTCCGCCCTTGTGTCACGGTCACGGGCCGGTGAGGTGGAAGGCGAGGGTGGGCACGGCGGCCGGCTGGCCAAACGGGGAAGAAAGAGGAAGCGGGCCGGCGGTTCCTCGGCGAGAAGGTCGTCGCGCCTCGCAGCGCGTCCTCGGGAGCCTTCGTGCCGCAGCGCGGGCCGCGAGGGAAGAGCCGCCTGCGACGGCCGGTCCGCGCGGGGACGAGGGGGCCGTTAGCTGTAAACCAAAGGTTTTACGGGGTTTTTTTTTTTCTTATTTTTTAAGCGCAAAGATCGGTGTGTTTACTATATGTCCTTCACAATTAAGTATAAGAAATGTCAAGCTTTGCATTATTCAGAATCCATTGTATTTCCATAAAAAACGGAAATATGGTGAAGAATTACCTAAATCATACTTGTGTGGGGCTGAGCTGGTAGACTGGAAAGTTGGAAATTAAAGGTCAGCAACGTTGTGGAAATTTGGTAACTTCTGTCATTTGTTGGAAATCCGGATATTCCTCTCCGATGCAGGTACGTTTCTTAAGTGGGTGTGCTCTGAAATCAGTAAATTTGCCACATGAAAAATGCAAGAAGTTCATGAAGAGCTCGGGGTCATCTCCGTGGTGACTCTCAACCCGAGAAGAGAGAGAAGGTGCTGAGATGACTTGTTTATCTTTGCAGCCTGCGTGTGTATATATGCATATATATGTATGTGTGTGTGTATGTCTATGTATGTACATATATAGTCTCTCTAAGTGTATATTTTATACGTTCACTTCGTAGATCAACCATTTTACCTTCATTTCAAAGACTGATAATTACTCCTCTGAATGATTTGGGCTGTATATATGTTGGAGGTCCCTGTACCCTAATTTAACATTAAAATTCAACTTACGGTTCTTAATTACAAAAGACAACTGTTGTTTGTGGGATATGGAATTACTCAGCGTATGGACTTCCAGAAGAGACCTCGGAGACAGACGTGCCCGTCAGGAAATCGCCACTATCCTTTTTTTTTTTTTTTTTTTTCATATCTCACTTCTGGTTATCTTCTTTGTAGCGTGATGCTAAAAAAGCCAAGAATGAGTACTCTGAGACCCAGCTTTATGTATTGGTAAGATCTGTTCTGGACAGATGGGGTTTTTTGTTTGTTTTTTTTTGGGGAGGGGGTTGGTTAGGGGGTGCGGGACAAGCAGAAGGAGAGTTACTTTTTGATAGCAAACTGCAGGCCCCTTTTTTTCAGCTTAACGTTTCAGGTTGTTGTTAAGGGCCTTTTGGTAGGCTCTGCCTTTAAAGTAGCGAGCTGTAGGCTTGTGACTGCTGCGTTCCGTTGTGTTCAGGTCGCTTCCCAGAGAGCCCTCCTAGGAGGTGGCTGTGGCGGAGCCAAAAAGCCAAAAGTCGTTGCCAGGGCCTCGCTGCAGATCAGTGAAAGACTTGCAGAATCTTCTCTTGTTTGGGTTTTTTTTTTTTTTTTTAATCTGCAAATAACCAGTCGTTGTTCCGAGATGATTTGTACCCCGTGCAAAAGTTGGAGCTGATCGTTCTTGGCCTTTCCCAGCTCGAAGCAGGTGGGTCTCCTTCAGGGTTTTGTCTAGCTGTGACAAACTTCTTGTTTTCTGCCTGTTTCGCATGGTGGTTGTTGGCGTGGTAGTGCTTCCGCGGGGGGCATCAGGCGTGCTGCTTTCGCGGCGAGTAAAATTTTGGTTTCGTCTTAGGTAAAGTACCCTTGAGATTTGGGGAATAAATATCTAATAGTAAAGGCAGTAAAATATTAATATGTTTCTATAGCAGTACATAAATCACCTGGTTATCAGCTTAAAATGTGTATTCCAGTGTACTTATTAGAATTGCTGCAGCGATACAGAATGTTTATTTTTTTACATCACCTTTAACAGAAGAATACAGTTCAATGTAGGGTTTGGCAAATATTGGACTTAGAATTAGGTTGTCATAGCTTCAGTATATCATGCGTTAAAGGACGACGACGGTGGCAGGTGCAGAAGTCAAATAGTCTCCCAGGAGCGTCCTCCCATTAAAAAACAATTGGTTGGGCAGAAGGAAACGACAAACAGCTGCACTTTGTCCCACCATATCTCCTCTTCAAAATTAAGACTATTCCCAAACCAACATTGCATAGCTTTTTGCATACTTTTCCTTGTGTACTAATATAACTACTTCAGAGTGGAGAAACGGCAAATCATAAGTCACTTAAAACACTGTTTCTTTGTTATTCTTTTATCACGTGTTCTCTGTTGAAGCGTTAATGTTGTAATCCATTCACGCAGCCTTCGGCACAGCAGCAGACCTGTGCCCGCCAGCAAAGTCTGAACACCCGATGCACAGGGGCAAGCGGAGTATTGTGAATGAGCAGCAGCAAATTCTTTTGTCATGCTTATTCCTGTGCCTAGGAAAAAGGAAGATGAGCCTTGGAAAGTAGGCATTTAGATAGTGCACTAAAAAAAAAAATCTTTACTTTAAAGGATTAGCATCAATTAAGGAAGCACTTCTTTTAAATAACAAAGCACATTAATTCCCTGGAGGATTGCAGTTATTGCAACACATTTTCAGTAGTAAAGAGAGCAACAAGTGTGCTAGTCGTATTGATTTTCCACCTCTGTATTACCAAAACATTTTTTATTGACAAGTATTACTTGCTTGTTAAGTGCTAAAGAGTTTGATGGTTCTGAACATTGGATGATCTAATTAATTACCCTTTCAGATTTTCATACTAAGGAGTAAGGATTATATAAAAGGCATGCGTTTGGGGTTCTGTTGAAGTTCACTGCCTGTTTACATGATACAGAATAAATATATTAATGAATTCTTAACATAAAGTTCATTTTAAGTGCAGTTTATTGTCTTCGTAGGTCTTTGTCTTCTGAAGTGTCTCAGAGCTGGCCAAAGGGGCACTTCTGTTGTTCTCCAAGCCTAATACAGTTCTGAGGGTTACAGAATCTTTTCTGAAAACATTTAAAGTCATGCCGTTTTAAGGTTAGCACAGAGCCTTCCAATGCAGAAAGAGCAGCTACCGTGTATTTTTGAAGAAATACTTTGATTTCTTTGTGCACTTCTAATACAATTTTAATTATGATAATCCAATAGAAAGTCATATCTTCAGAAAGAAAGTTGTGTATATCATCTTGAATTTAAAAAACCTGAATCTACAACCTTTTTTTGGTTTGTCCTGCACTCGATATTCCTATATATTTGGCTGCGTTTCTTCTGCTTTCGTTAGCTATCTTGCAGCAGTGGCAGATTCTGCTGTACGTTTGTAAGGCTGTTCACAGCCTGCTTTTTCCTGTAACTCTGCCCATGTCTCCTCTTATCCCGGCAACAGCACTACTGCGTTGGCTTCCCATGCAGCCTTGGCCAGCGCCATTTCTATCTGGTCCGTCATACCTAGACTACCTTCTCCTGCAGCTCCGTAACCTTAGTCCTCTCTATGGGATTTCTGAAGACAGACGGTGTTTTCTGTACTGGATATAAGAAATCGGCACTTAATGACTGAAGTAAACTCACGTACCACGTACCAGAGGGAAGAATCCCAGCGCTGGCAAACGTTCAGAAACTTTATACCCACAGGGAAGGTAAGCGAGGAAGCGAGCTGCCAGGTTTTGCCACTGTTGAGATCTCCAAAGCATTAGAAAACACGTAAGACAAATGAATGCCAATCTTGTGTAAAGTGTCTGCATATTTTTGCAATTGTTAAACAATAACCTCAAGTAACAGAAAAACCTCTTAACTATGACTCTGACCACAGGTTGACAAGTGGAATAATTTTTCACTGCATTTCTGATGCACGTGTTTATATTGCTGGAAATTTTATACAAGTTGTTTAACCCTTGTGAGACCATACTGGTAAGCACAGAATGAGAGTCAGAATGATGCTTGATTTGCTGAAGCTCACATGACAAATCAGTGGCAGAACCAGGAATAAAAAATAGGACTCTTATACAAGACTGACTCTTGTATTCTCCTCAGGGTCTGACTTGTTTCCAGAAAGCTGGGTACAAGTATTTGCTTTAGCAGCAGGGTATGTCATGTTAAATATTGTGAAAGCTTGTCCTGAGCTAAGCATCCATAACTTGGTCTTGGAAAATGTTCTTGATGGCAAAGGATGTGTATGGAGAACGTATCATGACGTGGAGTTTCTGGAGCGAGTCCAGCGGAGGGCTGCGAAGATGATTTGGGGACTGGAGCATCTCTGCTATGAAGAAAGGCTGAGGGAGCTGGGCCTGCTTAGCCTGGAGAAGAGAAGACTGAGAGGTGATCTCATCAACGTGTACAAGTATCTGAAGGGGGGGATGTCAAGAGGATGAGGCCAGTCTCTTCTCCGTGGTGCCCAGCAATAGGACAAGAGGCAACGGGCACAAACTGAAACACAGGCAGTTCCATCTGAATCTGAGGAAAAACTTCTTTCCTGTGAGGGTGACAGAGCACTGGAGCAGGTTGCCCAGAGAAGTAGTGGAGTCTCCTTCGCTGGAGAAATTCAAAACCCGTCTGGACACGATCCTGTGCAACGTGCTCTAGCTGACCCTGCTTGAGCAAGGGGGTTGGACTAGATGATCTCCAGAGGTGCCTTCCAACCTTGGCCATTCTGTGATTCTGTGATCATCAACTGCTATGAAAAGTATATATTTTTAAATGATAGTTTAAGCTCTATGTGAGATAATACTGAGGACATTCCAGTTGTTGACTGTTACTTCTGAAGAAATTCCCTTACACTTCATCTACTATATAAGGTTTTAACTTTTAGTTACATTTATAATGACAGTGTCCAAAGTATTTTAATTGCATGCTTCTAGTTAACTGAAGATTGGACATAAACAGTTATGTGGACCGGTGTGGGATGAGCGGGGCTCCAGCCTCTGCCTTCCCAGAGCCCCCTGTGTTTCAGCGGGGCAACCCCAGGTACTTCGTCCCGAGGTTTGTGTGCCTGTTGTTTGCTACTAGCAGGTATATTTTCTTTGTAAACATACATAGATCCTTAAATATTTGCAATGGAAATACGGCATTGTTTGTTGGGGGAGAGAAGGCCGCTTAAAGGAAGCCATGAGTTGTGAGCGTCGAAATGCAGCCGTCGCTGTGCTCAGTGTCGATGCGTGGAGCTGGCTCTGTGCCAGCGTCTGCCCATGCAGGGTTGGGACCATTCTCCAAAACCGAAAACTCCACATTTCTGCAAAAATATTATTACAGTCACTGTACCATTTGAATGAAGCTTGTGGTCTTCTCGCTGCTATTCCTCTGTGCGCAATACTTGATGCTCAGCTGAAAGAAACAACGGTGGCATGAATGCGATGCCTTAAAATACCACAGTACTCACGTGGTGGAAAACCTGGAGGTGAAACATCTGATGTGGACAAACGATTAGCACCCCACGCGCTCTCCAAGCTGCCTTCCTGATCTTTGAAAAGCCTCTGGTGCTGTTACCAGGAAGCCAGCAAAAAAAAAAAGTTTACAAATCTAAATTTCGGAATTGGATTGCATTTTTGTAAAGACTGTTTTGTAAGGCCGGAGTTGGGAGGATGGTTCTTTTTTTTTTTTTTTTTCCTTCCCCAGTTTGAACTTCTGATCGTTCCCTGCCTGCCGCTTAGCCACGTGAAGGCTGTTATAGACTTGCAATTTACAACCTACTTTTTGGAGTATAAGTATTATATATTTTAAAAATTTCAGTTAAAGGCATATTTCTGTTCATATACCTGACAAATGGCTTTGATTTAAAAAGTGAAATTTGGCAGAGAATTTGTTCATCCAATGATTTAATTAGATTTTATTGGCTAAGCAGCTATTAAGTCATTTAAAAGAAATCGTCAAGTTATTGAAAACTTAGGGGAACTTAAGCGCATGCAGCTAGGTGAGTGATTTTCAAGGGGCGCTTCCATGTTTTGGGGTGGCCAGAGGCGTTTGAGGGCCCTGAGGAGATGTGAGCACAAATCCCCGTGTGCAAAAAACGGCAAGTGTTAGATTTTGCTGTCAGTATTCTCACTGGCTGAGGCTGGCTCATTTTTCTCATTTCTGATTTTAACGTTATCAGCTGTTTCTGGAAGGAGCCGTGCCGTTTTTGTGGTCGCTAGCGTGGCGCTTGCTGACCACCCTTAGCGCCTGCTGGTGGGGCAGCAACGAATGGCGGGGCGACCCTGCGAAACGGCACCATCCCCTCTTGGGTGCTGCTCCGCGGCTTGCGGCATTAACTGGTAGCACCTTAATATTGTGTAGAGACTGAATTAAGCAAGTAATTTCATTTTTCACTTTGTTCTGCATTATTCTCTTCGATCTGAAACCCCTTTAATTCATTGCTAGTGTGTAATAAGCGTACAGGATTATCCAGAAAATCCATGGCGTGCGGAGCGGCCCAGGGAGGCAACACGAGCAGAGCAGCGGGCGCCCGGCTGGGTGAGCGGGGCTCCCGCGCAGCTCCTGCTTCCCCGGGGCCCCGGCGCTCCCTCCCACGCGGGGACCGAGCTAGCAGCCGCTCGCGGCTCCTTGCCTCCCGTGGCTTTGCAGAGCGCCTGGCGTTAGGGATCAGAGAGGGGGAAATTCGCGTTTCGTCCTTGCGAGAGTGGCGCCTGCCCGTGGTGCGCAAGGAGGCTCTGGAGGCTTTTGGAGAAATTGCTGCCGTTCCTTCAAGCGAGCGGGAGCAGTATGCGTAGTCATCCGGTCCTCCCTTGGCCGAGAGAAGCAAAACCTGGTGAAAAAGAGGCTTCCTTTTCTTTTGCGAGGTATTTGCCGATTGACAGAACGTCAATCAGAGAGTAATTAGTACTAGAATAACAGAAAATGCACAACTTGTTCTGTGTGTTTCTGCAAGGATCACTTGCTAAGCCTACAGTAAGTATATAGGTAGAGGTCTGCAACTGTGGTACTAGTATGATATTCCTGGGTATCGTTCATGTAATTCGTCAGCTCACATCGCACAACGATTATCGCTGGAATTCCTGGCAAAAGCCAAACAGCTTCTGAAGTCAAAGCAGGCGCGGAAGGAGCCATGCCCGTTCTGGGGACCGCTGCCCGCGGAGGTGCTTTCTCCTTATGTCCAGGATATTTCATAGTAGGAAACACTGAAGGGAAAGACTGGGAGAAAGGAATTCAGGATTTAAATATAAGTCTGGACTATACCCCTTCTTGAAGTTTAGTATTAGAGAAAAGCCGCATAGAGGTTGTAGATGCTGCCTTAGTTGCAAAGAGACCTAAGATACAATAGTGAAATAGCAGGAGGATGTTGCAGTACTTGTTTGAGACCTCTTCTTCCAGGGCTTTTGAACACAGTAGTTAATTTTTACTGACTGCTATGATCTATTTCTGTCTTTTAAAAATGTTTCTGGAAGTTCATATACTGTTACATCTGTGTTTGCTGAAAGGTCTGTGCAACATCGTTGTGGTGCTGAGTAATGAATCTTCTAAGTTACTGTCCTCTTCCCCTCTTGTCAGACTATCCATGGCCATAAAGGACCCATAACTGCTGTAGCTTTTGCCCCTGATGGCCGGTACCTTGCCACGTACTCCAATTCAGACAGTCATCTCTCCTTCTGGCAGGTAAGAATTTGTTATTATCTGAATCTGTGTGCACACACGTTGCTGATGAAGCAGTATTTGGGACATCTTTTTACATTGTTCAGTAATAGTGTACTACATAAGGAAATACTGATCATGTTACATGAAATAATTGCAAACAGGAAAATCTCTGCAGTTGAGGCAGAAGCTGAAAGCTCAGCACAGCAGTTCTGTTCCTTGAAAGCTCCATGGAGCTGTGCCACCACTGCCTGTGCTTGCTTCCGGTCTTACCTGGAGCGAGGGTGTTCCTCTGTCTACTCGCACCCCCCTCAGGTGCTGGTACATATAGACAGATGAGGGCTAAATTGGCAAAATCATATAGTTTTTTTTTTTTTTAATCCAGTTTAGCTGCTTTTCAGTTTGTTTCCTGGAGAGTTGGTCAAACTTCATACATTTTTGTATAATTCAGCTCGGAGTTGTGCAAACGTGTGTGCAAGTGGACTACTTCTGGGACAGTTCTTGCAGTGTGCATTCTTCAGCAGCTCTTTCTTTTCCAATTTATTGTAATACTGTACAACCATCTTTGATTGTATTTTATGTTTCCCACACTGTCCAAGTACTGCTGTACAGAACTAAGATGCAGCACTTGGACCTTCCAGCTTGTTCCTGTAGACTTCTGCTTCTCCTTCCCTCCCCCCAGTTTGGGCACGTCAGGTCCCATGAAACTCCTCCACAGTCTCGAGCAGCTCTCCCAGCTTCACGGAGGTATCTGAGAAAGACTGGTGAATGCAGGCTTAGTCCCCAAGTCCCAGGTAGCTTGTGAGCTGTAACTGTTCCCTCTTTGTTCTTCTGGTTTGGGGAGACAGCTTTGAATATCACTGCCTCTGTATTGAGGGTTTTTGCTGTTTCTATATAAACAGTCCTTGCAGATGTAACTGTCCTGGGGGATGAGGGGCTGTTTGCATACAAATTAGTATGCAACTTCTAGGCAATCAAGGAATATTCTTAAATAATAAACTTTTTCATATTTGATGTTTCGATTTAAATATGGTACTATTGTAATATTTCAATTTCACATATCTAAAATGTCCAAATAATAAAATTAAGAGCCATGTAGGAGACACCCAACTGGTTCTGCGCAGGCCAAGACAGCTACTTCTGCTCTGACTCCCTGTCCCAGTAGGTGTTTTTCTTCTCTAATTTCTGGAACCTAATAAATCCAAATAGAGAAAGAGATTCTTAGGTGTTTTTATTGTGTTTTTTTTTTAAAGCATGATGCAAAGCAACTAAGATGATCACTTACTCCTGTCCTTGCTGTGGCCCGGCCCTTCCTCCCAGCTGGCGCAACTGCTCTGCTCCCTCTGCGCTTTGCTGTGTTGCACAGCGCAGAGATGATTTTCACGTCCTTAATAATGCTGCAAACAGGAGAGCTGAGCTATAAACAATGTAAGGAGGGTCTGAAATAGAAGGAGAAGCTGAGAATCAGGCCAGCATTATATAAAATAACTGCAGGTTTCTTGTTTTTAACATGTGAGCAATCTTTTTCATTGTAATCTGATGTCAGTATTTTTTTTGTCAGTTGTAGATACACGCGCAGCTCGATGGGACAGATAACCAAGGCAATGCTGCCTACATTCCCTAGGCAGGATTTGTGCGCGTGTGTGTGTGTGTGAGCATGCCTTCACGTGGCTTCAGACTTACAAATGTGTTTGGAAACAACTGATCTGATCGAGCAATGTGCGCAGACTATTAAAATCATCAGGAGTCTTAGAGTAATCAGACTATAAAATTGGACTCAGTATAGTCATAGTTATCGGTTATATAATTTAAGCTATTTCCCCAGTTTTCTGATGTCATTCAGTAGTTCTACAGGTGCCGTAAAAAGTATTAAATTATTATCCATCACTATATAGTGAGCTTTGTGAAACAGTAAGTGAGAACTGCAAAAATGTTCATCCATCAGTTACATTTATTCAGTTTAAATACTCAGGGAAAATCTGGAAAGCAATCAGACTTATTGATTTTGATTTTTTACCTGATCTTTTAAAGTAGGAAAAGAAACAGGCTATGTTCAGGTCTGAGTTTTAAACGGTGAATTTGCCACGTTCCTCCAGGTGCATAAATGTTCATGTTAAGCTAGCTTTTACGTAAAGAGTTAAACATACCTACGCATTTAGTTTTAAAATGTGACCTCGTGCACTAGTGATTTTTTCCCTTCTGTGTTCTATTTGGCACTATTATTAATGCAGGAAAATCAGTAACATTAGTCATCTTAAAAGGGTTATTACTCAAGATGATTTAAATTGTGAAAATGTCAGTGGTGCTTGCATGCTCCCTGCTAGAGATGCCATGATTTACACTCTCTGACACCGTTCTGCTGCTGAGAAGAGCCAGAAAAAAGTAATGGCTTACACTTTCCACTGATCAGAATTCAGAACAGGATATCAGCAATAACACGCCTTAAATGTTCTGAGATTTGCCAAGGTTTTGTGTGTCGCATCGTAGGCGCGCAGCCTGGCCGTCAGCTGCCGGCTCTGCGTACATGCTAGGGCCCTAGTGCGGGTGGAGGGCAAGGGTTTCAAGAGTGAAGAAGCATTTCAGAAAGTGTATGATTTTGTATCTGTGGATCGTTCAGAGGAAAGCAGTGAATCTCGTTTTTAAAACCATGGAACTAGGCAGCGTACATCAGCAATAATTGGCCTGCTTTCCAAAGAATGTAACTCAACAGATCTCTTCAGATGTTTAACATCTGAATGATTTACTTACAGACCAGAAAATGAGCAGAGCTCTTACTGTTTGTTCTGTTTGTACCCATCACGAGGGCTATTCTTCCTTTACTCTGCCTACCATGAGCTCTATTGTCATTCTGCTTTTGACAAATAAAAATATTCTAGCAGAAATATAATCTTCTTAATATTTTATGGATTTTTCCTTAAATTCCAAATAAATTCTTTATTATTAAAGACAAAAATAAAGCAGAGGTGGTATTTTCAAAGTACTGAATAAACTATGTACTATTCCTAGCTAATTTATTGATTCAAATTTCACAATTGAATTTGAAATAGATACAATCACGGAAAACATTAGCAAAGAAAAATATGGGACAAACTATGAGATCAATATTGTCACTAGCTGCCAAACTTTACTGAGTTCTATACACAGGTGAGAATTTAACAGATTTTTTGCTGTACTTTGTTTTTTCATTTAGTCATATGAAACACCTTTATCTTGTGTTGGAGGGATTCCTTAAGATAGCGTGCAGTGCTATACACTTATGCAGTTAAGCTCACTTTATAAACTCCCCATCAAAGGAGAACAGTGAAATGTGCCCACTAAATTTATTGAATCTTTCATTTTGCAAAGTTGTGTATTGTGTTCGTTAAGCGTCCCCCAAAACATCAAGCACTTTGCTTAAATTCCCAGCCACTCTTCAGTTAAACAGCATTGCTTGGCTCGAGTCTAATGGAATTTTAATTAAACCTCACTTGAGACAGCAGCTAGATAACCGGGATCAGCAACAATTATTAAAGTTTCGCGACGCGTGGGGCAGGGTGCGGGCGCGTTTGGGCCGGGCCGGCTCTCCGTCGGCGGGTGGTCACCGTCAGCTCTTTGCGCAGATGAACACCTCGCTGCTGGGGAGCATCGGCATGCTGAACTCCGCGCCCCAGCTCCGCTGCATCAAGACCTACCAGGTGCCCCCCGTGCAGCCCGCTTCTCCGGGGTCCCACAACGCGCTCAAGCTGGCACGACTGATCTGGACGTCCAATCGTAACGTCATCCTCATGGCTCATGACGGCAAGGAGCACCGGTTTATGGTCTAGAGTAATTCCACCTGTATTAGAAATGCATTTCTGTTTTATGATTCCTTGTAATTCTCCCTTTTTCTTTCTCTGTGTCCTTTGAACGCTGGCTTGCCCACACCAGTGCGTCCATAAGCCATGGAGGGGACCAGCCAGGCTGCAGCATTTCCGCATGTTCCCTAGGGCAGAGCCCTGCTCGTGCCAGCTAGCGATTCGGCAGCGCGCACCGGCCAGGCAGCACGGGGACGCTGTCCCGGGTGGGTTTTCCCAGCAGCTGAGAGGAGGGAAGAAGATGGCTTTGGGGAAACGTTCTTGTTGCTTGGTGCAACAGAAACGGAAAAATCCGTAGCACTGTGCTCGCGCTCCTTGGCAAGACCAGCGTTCTCAGGAACCAAAACCCAGGCTTTGAAGTTGGGCTGGATCTAGTCCCTTTTCATTGGATGTTGAATTAAGAGCAGCAGCCCTAATTACAGATGTTGTTTTTGGTTTGGAGATTCTTAAGGAATCTCACTGTTTACCAAACAGGCTCTATGTTTACATGCACTTTCTTCTAGTGACCACTGGATGATCGCTGGCTTATGTGTCCTCGAGTTAACCAGTTAGGTTTCCTGCTGAGGACCGAACTGCCTCACAGTCGTGAGGGATTGAGTTTTCGGGAGCGCATGGTCGTTATTCTTATTTGAAGAGGCGTATTTCCTCATAAAAAGGTTAAGTTCTTAAGTGAGTGGGAAGTGCTGATGTACTCGGTCATTGTTTGTTATAATCTGGAAGAAAGAATAATAATCCACATGTAAATAAAAAAAATCATTTGAAGATGGACTAGCAAACTTGAAAAAGGAATATTTATACATAAAGGTGTTTTTTGCTACGAATGCAGATATTTATTTAAAAAAAAAAAAGACCTTTTTCTTCCGAAAGTCACTCCCATTTACGCTGGAACTTGCAGGGAAATTAGAATCTGCCTTTATGCCATGGCATGTTACCGTATAAGTTGTTGCAGAGTCGCAGGTTCACGTTTTGGCTTTGCTGAAGGCTGAAAGAGTAAGAATGCAAGCCCTCAAGGGAGACGATACAGATGTTGTTGGTATTTAGCAATTCTGGCAAGAAAAGCTATGAAAAATTATGTACAAGGTAAGTCATTTGAATGGATATATTGAAATTTTTCTTAAGTAGGGATATTCTTAGGTAATATTTGCTTTAACTGTGTTTCCCTCTTCTTACATATCTAATTTTGTGCAATATTTAATGGTGTGAAAATATGTTTATGCTCACAGTAAAAAAAAAATCCATAAAATACTATTTTATTTAAACATATTGATGTATATGTTTGTATAGCTTTTTCTTTGCCATTTTTGTCTGAAATGCTCACAGAAGGTGGCTGTCTTTACATGATAAAGTAAAAATGGTACTTGCAGAATCCTCCCTCCCCTCAAAAAGAATAAATGACTTTTTAAAATGGCTTCTAAATATAAAAAGCATTGATTTTTTTTTTTTAGGTGGTCTGTGTAGTACACTGTACATGAAAGTGAGATTTACAGTCCAGAAACTACATATCTGTTTACTGTTTAGAAAACAAACACACAAACCAAAAAGGTAAGAAAGACCATTAGGAATGTTTAACACAAACTACCATAAATTATACTCTTTTTTTAACTCTGGCCAGAGTGTATAGTGGAAAAATCTGTAGTAGAATATCAGAGGTTTTTTAAAGTGAACTAATACAACATGCATGTACACTGTGCTTATAAAGATATATATGTAACTTCCAAGATTTAGAAAAAGAAAAAAAAAGGAACCAGCAAACTCTTCATCTGTAGAATGAAATATTATAATTATATATTTAAGTTATATGCATACAAGGAAACCTGAAACGTATGCTTTAAACATGCTCCCATAGGTATTCCAGGATCCTATCACTTCTGTTACAATAGGTTTCAAAGTGTATATATATAAATATGTGTTTATGTTCAGAAACAAAATGCAGCCCCAGTGGGAATGTTTGACCATACCCTGCAAATGATTTTCTTGGTGGTATAGTGAAAGAACATTTTGAATTATAGATGCATAAAAATGTTTGTTTTAAGCAAGCAGTATAGTGCATTTTTTTTAATTGCAAAAGAGAGGTAGTAATTTTTTTCCCGTCCTGAAAATGAGTTAAATGTAGCAAAGCTAAAGCATTAATAATGAAAGCTATCTTAGCTAATTTGTAGAGGGTGATGATCCCTCAAAACTTCTCATACTGTTCACATTTAAAAACAATCCAGAGTTCAGTCCAGTCCGCTTCCAACAGCAGTCAGGCCTCTGCAGGCCAGCGTGGGGGTAGTATTGTTTGGCAAGGAAATGGCAAAATCCGTGACGGAAGTATCTTTTCATCGAAGTGATATTTGCACATTAGTGAAACCTCTACTCCAGTGATTTTGTTAACCCTAGTCCTCAACTTCTTCACAGCCTAGATCTCTCAGCACTGCAGTAAAATTTGTATTGTCATTCTGGTGTAAGCTTTTAGTGTTTTATTGATTTGTTAGTACTGTATTTGGACTTGTCCTTGTAAATGTAGAGACGTATGTGGCTTCATTGGCAGTTTACAAGCAAAAGATGACATGATGAGACACCTGTATGAAAATGTTGTAATGATTGAAGTCGCCATGTATGGAAAATGATTAAAAAGTCTGCCTCTCAAGCAGCTTCTTGATGGTTCCACTCCCAATGCGCTGTATGTGTTAAACATCCTGGTGTAAATATGCGTGTGAAATAAAACTGGACTATGTTGAAGAATAGTGTGGCTTCTGGCATCAACCTCCTGACATGTAAATAATTTCTCATTGCTGATTTATTGGGCAGTAATCTTAATTATTTTCACCATAGCCAATTTTTTTTTTCCCGTTTGAAAACCAACATAAATGACGTTCCATCAGTGCAGACAGGGAATCGTGTTAAAGGGACTTGCACACTTCATAACAAGAGGTGAAGCTAGGAAGGTGCTGCGAATAAAATTCTCTTAGCTCCCAGAACAATGCAGCTAAACCAAACAAAGGAATATTAATCTTCCAAAAACTCATCAACATCAGTGTGATGTGAAAGGTGATGCTCTCTCCTCGTCATCCAGGTTCAGGTTCCTCCAAAGGAAAGAAGGAATTGAAACAAATTTAACACTGACATTTTCTGATGTGGACTGTTGTCCTTTGAAAACTGCGCTGGGATTACTAAGTGGATTGGGTTTGAATTTGCAATCCACATTGTAAAAAATAAAAATAAAAATCACAATTGTTTTTTCTGCCAAAAAAGCCCAAGTAACTTGCAGCTTACAAAGGTGCGTAACACAGGCATGAACGGCGGGATGTTGGCCTTCCGAGGAAAAGTTTGAATTGAGCCAGACATTACCTAATAAGACTTCAAAACAAAAAAAAAAAAAACACAAAGGAATTGGTTGCAACATATGTGAATTCTCAGTTTCCAAGGTGTGTGAACGTGTTGAAATATCAATGACTTTGGTATTTTCTTATAGGTAAAATATGTTCGATAGCAGCTCTATTGATGATCCCGTGAACTGATCAAACGTGGAAAGGTTATGACATTAATCGGAAGGTAAAGCCAGGCAGCGCCGGCTGAACTCTCACCTTTCCCCTCTCGGCTGACAGGCAGAGCTGAGTGCTGAAAAATCAATACTTAGGAGCCAGGAGGGAAATATTTCCAACCTCTAACTAGAGAATGTATTTTGACAAGGCCAAGATAATCCAAGCTGCACAGGAGAAAGAGAAAAGAAGACTCATTTTTAAAGCTTGACACTTCAAGGTGTTTTTGTGCAATGGTTTAGAGAGAGCGTCAATACATACAAATACCAAAGGTCAAAAAGAAAAGCCAGAAGAATTTCAGAAATTAGATGCACTTTTTTTTTGCTGTTTACTTCACAAAATATAAAGACCATTTGATCTGTGTATAGAAATGTTTAAATGTAGTGATCTCAGTATTTACTACATCCCCCTCATTTAATAGAAATAAAAATAGACCAATGCCTGTATTGTACCTTAAGCAATTTAGCTATAAAAGTATGTACCTGCTTCCTGCTATATATCTGCATTCAAGGACATTAATTGTTTTTGATTTGGCATAATTGCATTTTGATGCAAAATGATCAATTTTTTTTCATTTATGCAGCATCATTTCTTGATAATTTAATACCTGACTCTGTACTTGAGCACTATATGAAACAGTCAAAAATGTTGTAGTCCTTTCGCTGCTTACCTAAGGCCTTGCTGACGCTGAGCACCAGTGATTTCCACCCGTGCGTTCGGTGCTGGTTTCCACGGCTAAGCTGCTCCCAGCTCCCCCTTGCTCCTTTGCGGTGTGGATAGCTGCACATCCCACCGCAGTGTGGGCCCTTTCAAATTCACTGATACGTCACCGATTGCACAGGGGCAGTGCCAGCAAATGGGGCAATCGGTTTGTTTTTAGCGATAACGCTCCGGTCTACGGCGCTGAGCGATAGCTGGAGCGTTCTGGCATGCTGAGGTCCTTGGGCAATCTGTGAGCAAACATAGCAGATAAGGGAAGGCTCCGGGGGCTCACGCCGGTGTTGCCAAGCGGGCCGGGAATGCTAGTCCAAGTCCTGGAAACGGACAAAAAACCCACATTTGACTCAGGTCGAGACTAATTTCACGTGAAGAACGCTCGCAAATCAGGATAACGTATATGATTAGAGTGCCGTTGTGGAGTCATTTAATACCAATCCAAATAACAGTACCCTGAAATGCTACTTAAAGCCAAGCAGCATCTTACCTAACCTTGTGAGAAGGAGGGGATATGTGATATACACAGCTACAAATGCAAATTGAAGGACAGACGAGCATTTTTATGGCAGTAGCGAAGAGGTTGCAGCCAAAGGTAAAGAAGGAAAAGAACAAGGTTATGAAGAACAGGAGCAGAAGCGGCCACCTTACGAGTCAGAGCTGGCAAACGTGCAGCACCGGCGCTCAGTAGGAGCGTGAGGAACGTTCCTAATGACGGAGCGCCTGGGATGGCATCGCGACACGGCTGGGCAGCGCGACTCGAGGCAGCTGACAGCTTTGACACAGGAGAGCAGAGGCAGCTGAAGGGTCAGAGGAGATCAAATGAGAAGGTGTTCTTGTCTCCAAGCTTGAAAGAGCATGCATTAAGGCTCCTTGGAAAAGAGCCAGCATGAGAGAAGGTGATAGAGACAAGGAGCACTGTACTTTTACATTATTAATTACATACGCACAATTGTCTCGAAACTGTCACACAATATTCTGCTTGAGTTGGTGCAGTAGAGATGGTCTTTCCACTAGTTAGTGTTATTTGGAGTAAGATACTGGAAATGAGAGGTCACTGGAGATTTATAGAAAAAGCTGTAGCAGACGCTTCACGTTTGTTGCTTTTAGTTACTTAAAACATGAAGGAAGAGTCCCCTACTTTTCAATGTCACTATACCTTTGGCACCAGGTTTGTGGCATCTTTACTTGGCTAAAAAGAGCCTCTGTTCTGGAGTTGTGTTTGTAACTCTTGCCCCTCGGACCAAAGACTTCCTAAGGAGAAGTTTCAGCTTCGGCCCCCAGTGCCCGAACTCATGCGGATTTCAGCAGGAGCAGCATTTCGTTCGGAGCAAGCGTGTGTATTTGTTTTATGTCCTCTTCAAAATATGTCAATCATGCTTAAAAACAAAGCTATTTGAAAATGCAGACCACTGAGGTCAGTGTAAACTACATGAAATGTATTGATCAAAGATTTTTTCCAAACAGCATAATGCTACAGTTTTACATTGCCTATGTGTCTTGCAGACGATCAACATTCCTTACAGCTGACTCAGAAATTCATTCAAACACATCTTGAACTCTCTACTCAGATGTGAAGGGATATGTTCTCTTCTGCGGCCTGGCATAATGCCCCAAACATTAAGACAACGCCATACCCATTAGGGCACATTTAGAACTCAAGCAAATATCAATATAGTTGGTATTTTGCAGAACTATGGGGTGGAGAGCCCCATTTTAACACAATCTAAAATGGTTGTGAAGGACATGATACCATTTGTGAAGCAGATTAACTGTGGGGAAGGGTTAGCAGAGGCTATTTCTAGGCTTACCTTTAGAGTCAGAGTTCACCTGAAGGTCCCAATCGTCTGATCACCAGATAGACATCTGTTTAGAGTACGTTGATTCCTCTGTATGAGAAATGGGGCATTCCTACATCTGTGTGGAAAGGGACTGAGCCATAAAATGCACCAGCACTCGGGGTATTCCTGCTATGCACTCATCACATGCAGGAGACACTCCTGTGAATGCAGCCAGAGTAAGTCCAGAGCTCAGATAAGAAACACTTAGAGTTAAGCTGAATTTGATTTCAAATAATGATCTGTGTATCCAAAATACTTTTTCAAACTAATGAGTCCTATGCAAGTAAAGCAATGTAATGTTTAGGTCATCACTAAGCATGTGGAGGACAGGAAGGTGATCGGGAGTAATCAGCACAGATTCACCAAAGGGAAATCATGCTTGACCAATCTGATAGCCTTCTATGATGGGATGACTGGCTGGGTAGATGAGGGGAGAGCAGTGGATGTTGTCTACCTGGACTTCAGCAAGGCTTTGGACACTGTCTCCCATCACATCCTCCTAGGTAAGCTCAGGAAGCGTGGGTTGGATGAGTGGACGGTGAGGTGGATTGAGAACTGGCTGAATGGCCGAGCTCAGAGGGTTGTGGTCAGTGGCACAGAGTCAAGTTGGAGGCTTGTAGCTAGCGGTGTCCCCCAAGGGTCAGTCCTGGGTCCAGTCTTGTTCAACTTATTCATCAGTGACCTGGAGGAAGGCACAGAGTGCACCCTCAGCAAGTCTGCTGATGATACTAAACTGGGAGGAGCGGCTGATACCGCAGAGGGCTGTGCTGCCATTGAGAGGGACCTGGACAGGCTGGAGAATTGGACAGAGAGGAACCTCCTGAAATTCAACAGAGGCAAGTGCAGGGTCCTGCACCTAGGGAGGAATAACCCCAGGCACCAGTACAGGTTGGGGGCTGCCCTGCTGGAAAGCAGCTCTGCCGAGAGTGACCTGGGAGTGCTGGTGGACAACAAGTTGACCATGAGCCAGCAATGTGCTCTTGTGGCCAGGTGGGCTGATGGTATGCTGGGGTGCATTAGGCAGAGTGTTGCCAGCAGGTGGAGGGAGGTGATCCTGCCCCTCTGCTCAGCCCTGGGGAGGCCTCACCTGGAGTCCTGTGTCCAATTCTGGGCTCCCCAGGACAAGAGGGGCATGGCACTACTGGAGAGAGTCCAGCGGAGGGCTGCGAAGATGATTTGGGGACTGGAGCACCTCTGCTATGAAGAAAGGCTGAGGGAGCTGGGCCTGTTCAGTCTGGAGAAGAGAAGACTGAGAGGGGATCAATGTATACAAGTATCTGAAGGGAGGGTGTTGAGAGGGTGGGGCCAGTCTCTTCTCTGTGGTGCCCAGTGACAGGACAAGAGGCAACGGGCAGAAACTGAACCACAGGAAGGTCCGTCCGAACCTGAGGAAAAGCTTCTTTCCTGTGAGGGTGACAGAGCACTGGAAGAGGTTGCCCAGAGAAGTAGTGGAGTCTCCTTCGCTGGAGAAATTCAAAACCCGTCTGGACACGATCCTGTGCAACGTGCTCTAGCTGACCCTGCTTGAGCAAGGGGGTTGGACTAGATGATCTCCAGAGGTGCCTTCCAACCTTGGCCATTCTGTGATTCTGTAAATGGAAGACCTTAAACATATGTACTTACATATTTAAAATCAGTTTATTAATGGCAGGAATTGGATAGGGCCCAAAGGTATTGTGTCCTCTTTGAAAGCTGCAGGAACTTTCATTAGCAAAAAACACATGAAGAAAAACCCAAAGCTGAGTCTGCTCTGAACATCGCCTCTGGCAAGGCTGTGTTCCCCGGTGCAGTACAGTTTGATTCAGACCTGATCCTTCTGTCCTAATGCAGTTTCCAGCTCCACAATACTGACTTCAAATCTACATTCAATCATTTTCTTCATCCCTCTTGTACAGAATTTCCTTGACAGTATGAGCGGCAATTCACTCATATAAACTTCATCTCTTATATTGAATATCTAACTTCATGCATGGTATCAGGTGGGATTTTAGGTGTTGATTATGGCGTATTACTCTTCAAAGTGCAGCATAACCCAGTTCAGACATATTCAGATATTTTTTCTGAAGAAGTGTCCTTGCAAATATCAGAATCTGTGCAAATTACTTTTCCCTTTAGAAAAGAAAATTCTTGGCCAACTCCAGCTCTTACATCTGTTTCAAATGTCACTCCACTTTGTGTAGGAACACCCAGGAAGCCACAGGGAGCATAGAAGTTCCTCCACCTCCCTGTTTCCTTTCCTGCAGAAGGAGCGAATGCGTCAGTCACGTTTGCTGTCTTTGGGGTAGAGGATGCTGCACTGCAGCTCCGGGGGAGTTTGTGGACACTGAGAGCAGGATGAGGTGAACTGAAAACATCCAGAGACAGACTGTTAGAAGCATTCAGTTCTGAATTTCTGTTTGAAGGCTCGCAAAATTGTCAGGACCCAATTTGTGAAAAGGAGACCCACTTGGGACTTCTTCATCCGCTTTATAGAAAATTTCAGATGGTTTCAATTTGTGCAATAAACCTTTCGTGAGGTTCTTCCTGTTTAAGGTGTTTGCACATGAGTGGAAGGAGTACAAATTAAGTAATATCTGTGCCACTATTACTTCAAATCAACATTTTCTGGCAAAGTCTGTGGTAGGTTAAGTCATAAAAGTAACATATGTTGGGTAGTATCTGTGGTTGCAGGGACTGTACTGAATTTGGATTCTGTGAAAGCAAAACAGAGATTCCTGTGTATTGCAGATAGGCTGTCCTGGCTGTGTCCAGCTTTTAACAAACATCACAACTTCCATAGTAATAGTACTTTTGTCTGAATATGAATATTATTAAAAATATGTATCAAGCAGTCTGAGCCTTCAGTGTGATAAATTGACACTTGATGGCAATAGTTGCCCAGAGTGCTCTTTGAACAGTAGGGCTCCTGGGGAACTTCCCTGGATCTCTGATGTCTGAAAATTAAAAATTAATCTTGTATGAAAAATTAAAAGGTAAAACTTTCTGCTGCAGCAGCATAGCTTTTTGAATGTTGATTTTGTTTTTAAAATGAAGGCTGAATGTCATCTGCAGGAAGATCATTGTTGGTTGTTACATTTAGAATATATGATTTCAATTGATTTTAGTAAATTGGAAACTGATTTGCAAAGGACTCGAATAGCTTAAAATGTGGGGGGATTGGATATTTATTTACTGAAGTAACTGATTTTAAACAGAGGCAATTTATTCACTTCTGTAGAGCTACTCCCAATTTTCCATTAAGTAGAAGAAAGCTACTGTTTTTTACCATAAACATGATGATGGAATCTGCACATCTTGCAAGTTTAAACTTGATTGGAAAAAAAAATCTCACAGCAAATAGTGCCCCCTCCATCTCACTCACATTCACTCACATGTGCCACCAATGCCCAGAGCCTCAGAAGGTGGCAGATCTACTCCCAGAAACCTGATGGTCAGCCATGCAGAAAGGACAATTCCAGCTATGCTGTCTGTCGCAAGCGCAATACCTAGCTGTGGACCTTCCACTTTATGTTCATGGCAAAGTGTCCATATACCACATGGATAAATGTATATCTGATTAAAGAATCTCTGAAGGAAGACAATTTTGAGTTGTTATCACTATCTCAGAAAGGCCAAGAGTCACTGCCATCTTAACAAAAGGATTTGGTCTGTTGTTAGTTGCATTATACTGCAGGCTAGAGCAAAACAGTTGTATTTGTTCCATCTTGAGGTAAGTCTTTCACTGTGGTGATCAAAACAGATGTTGCAGTTAAATCTGAGCCATTTTAGCAAGAATATTTCTTCTTATAAATTAATCTAGAACTGAAGGGGAGAGAAGCAACTCAAATGCACTACCATTTTCATCAGCATGCACATTCAGATCTTACCTTCTCCTAGTTTATTTTAAAATACCCCTTTCTCCATCTTCTGCATGGCCCAAGACATCAAAGCTACCATTAGCTGGACTGAGCACAAGACTCTGGCTGACTCTGTCCTGGCATTGCATATAACAGGTAATACACTTGCTGGTTTGATTTGTAAAGATGCAGCTGATGAGAAGATTTTCAGGTGATATGGTCAGCCCTAATTACATGCAGATGGATTGTCTGGGTGGTAGATTAATTGCGCCATGGCTGCAAGAGTATCCAGGCTTCCCTTCATGGACCCCCTTGGGACTCGGAGCGATATCGTTACATTAACATTCTTAATAGCTCAACGATTTCTGCCTGTTTTTTTTTTTTCTGTTACTCTATTTATACGTCACATTCCTATACCCTTGGTTTCGAGCAGTGGATGCTGTCCACCTGGACTTCAGCAAGGCTTTGGACACTCTCCCATCACATCCTCCTAGGTAAGCTCAGGAAGTGTGGGTTGGATGAGTGGACGGTGAGGTGGATTGAGAACTGGCTGGATGGCCGAGCTCAGAGGGTTGTGGTCAGTGGCACAGAGTCAAGTTGGAGGCTTGTAGCTAGCGGTGTCCCCCAAGGGTCAGTCCTGGGTCCAGTCTTGTTCAACTTATTCATCAGTGACCTGGAGGAAGGCACAGAGTGCACCCTCAGCAAGTCTGCTGATGATACTAAACTGGGAGGAGCGGCTGATACCGCAGAGGGCTGTGCTGCCATTGAGAGGGACCTGGACAGGCTGGAGAATTGGACAGAGAGGAACCTCCTGAAATTCAACAGAGGCAAGTGCAGGGTCCTGCACCTAGGGAGGAATAACCCCAGGCACCAGTACAGGTTGGGGGCTGCCCTGCTGGAAAGCAGCTCTGCCGAGAGTGACCTGGGAGTGCTGGTGGACAACAAGTTGACCATGAGCCAGCAATGTGCTCTTGTGGCCAGGTGGGCTGATGGTATGCTGGGGTGCATTAGGCAGAGTGTTGCCAGCAGGTGGAGGGAGGTGATCCTGCCCCTCTGCTCAGCCCTGGGGAGGCTCACAGTTGTAGTTGCTGTGATAGTCCTGAGCTGGGTTTGAGGCGTGCCTTGGGCAAGGCTAATCTAGGAGGAGGTCCTGTCACCTGCAGCAGCTGCACAATCAGCTCACGTCAATCAGCTTTGATAAAATGAAAAAAAATGAATAAAAAACTATCCATAATAGAAATTGTGTGAAGAAGGATAGCACACGTTTTTTGGAAGAATATATGGTGCTTCTGTACAGGAGAGCTTAAAGTAATACTAATCATTTCATTTGGAAGGAAGACAAGGGCTAGGGACGAAGGTATACAAAATAGCATGGGCCCATTTTATCCTGCTTTTCATCTTCATCTGCTGCCTAACGTGAAGGCAGCACTCACTGTTCCTTGACTCTGAAGGGTTCTCTCTCAGGGAAGCTGAGAAGGGACGTGTTGAGGATAACAGTGTTACCTGGTGTTGGAGCCTCAAAGTTACCATTAAGGAACTTTTCACTTCTCATTTTCCTTTGCCACAGTACTGTGAATGTGCCCTAGCTTTCTTGAATGAGATGAGTAAAGCATATTTCCAGGGTTCTCACCATTCTCTCTCCCCATCCTCACCTGAAGATACAGAAGGCACAAATTCTGGCTTTAACTCTCACAAAACAGAATGTATTTAACAAAATATTTTCCTCCATAATCTTGGCTGTTACCTTTAAGCCTTGGTGAGGAAGAGAAGCAGTTCATATCTTGCTGTCAGAAGGGGATATTAGCATGTGAAGGTAGGGGCTTAGGCCAGCTTTTGCAACCATTTAACAGAAAAGCAATGTTTATGAGTGTTTTCCTATGTTTCCCAGCTTTAAGAAGAATCAGAAAAGCCATGCAGGAAAGATGAATCTCCTAATTTGTCTTCTATCTTTCAGAAGCAACAGAAATTATTGCATATTATCAGTATGTGGGAATGTATATAAGGCCTATGTGGCCTTCAGTCTGGGAAGCATGCATCAATAGCAATGCCACTGGAGGACCCCAGAAGCTGCTTGTCTATTCTCTTGCTTTCAGAAAAAAAGCTGGTCTCAAATAGCCAATGAAGTAGATACCAGGATAACTCCATATCAATTTTTATACAATCTTCCTTACCATCTTGGCTCTGAAGAGCTGAATCTCAAATCAGTGAAATTAATGGTCATACCACCATCTAATTTATACTTGTCTCTAAAGCAAGGCGTAACGTATTCTGACCAATCGTGCTGGTAGTACCTGACATTAACATTGTGGTTAATGAGTATCAGGGATACCATATTGCAGTTTTCACTCCACCTGACTGCTTTTGTACTATACATTCTGAAATATTGTATGTCTAATTAAATGGTGACATTTTTAAAATCATTTAAGGCTCTGGACCCAACCCCAGCTTTCATGCTCTTCCATTGAAGGAAATGGGGTGACACCATTTATAAATTCAGTCAGATAATTGTATGAATGATATATTTTTTTCATTTAGGTTTTATTAAAAGATAAAGTGTTCTCTGGCAACCCACGTGATCCCAATGAGGATTGAAATTAATAGTGAGCCATTAGGTCCAATTTCATGGTAATCTCAGTTCATAAATATGTCTAACTAGTCATCCCATTGACATCCCAGTATTGGTAGTTAGAGACTTCAATCTGAGTCACCTTGAGATTTCCAGTTACAGAAGGGTAAGAAAGAGAGCGGCTGCTCCGAAGATGACCTTTGGAGAGGGGAACGTGTTTGCTGCTGTGTAGACTGCTTTACAGTCAGCAGGTCATCTGTCAGTGTGGATAGCTTTGGAAGAAGCTGTTTTCCATCCTTCTCTCTTGAAGAATAATGTTGACCCATTTTTAATTATCTTGTTACTCCAGGAGGAGCTCAAAGGCTGATTTTATGATATTTCAAGGCAGAGATAATATGGCAAAGAATTGCAATGAAATGCAAAAAAGTATGGAATCAAACAGGAACATGTTTAGCAATGCATAGCATCACTCCAAAGCTGTGAAAAATATTTCTTTGAGCTTTAAGGACAGAGGGGTTATTAAAATCGGCCGCATATTGTCACTTTGTTTGCAGTTTAGCCAGAAAGTGGATTAAAATTCATTTTAAAGCAGTTCCAAATTTGTTACAGAAACAAATGCAACTGTTGTTTCATCAACCTGTGGGCTGCACACCTAAAGAGAAGGAAGAGTGGAGAGGAGTGGTGCAGAATGAATTGAGGAAGTAAAAGAGGGGGGACAGAAATTATCAGAAAACGGTGGCAGAAGCTGTTGTGACTGGCCTGTGCGTGAGCCTTTGGAGTGAGCACCACATGCTCTGGGGTCAAAACCAAGTAACACACCAAGACTTGCAGGACCATTTCCCTGTACTCACTGAGCCGTGTTTTTAAACATAGATAATGGGATTTTTTTGGTTAGATTAAACTGCTAGGACTCTCACGTTAGCACTGCCAAAAAACTCCAGACTAGGCAAAATCATTTCAGCAAATCTTGTGGGATTTGTTCCCCCTCCACCAGAGAACGCGTTTCTGGGCAGCCAGGTTATTCACATAGTCAGGATGCCTCGAAAATAGCTGTCACCATTAACACCAAGACTGGAGACAAAATCAGAAATACTGGTATGAGATACTCGCCTGTCATCCAGACTGCGTCGTTCGAGGCGGAAGCTGGGCTTTGCAGAGGTGTGAAGCTTCCCAGACTGGAGCGGGAGGACCTCCAGCCCAGCGCCCATGGTGATGGCTCTGGAGAAGGTCCCTCTGAGCAGCTACTGGGGAGGAGGGGAAAGGCAAGGTAAACAACAGAGAAATAGGAAAGGAGGCAGCTTTTGAGGAAAAATGTACTTTGCTCTGATTGTGATTGTTCTGGGATCCCAGCTTGAGAAGAATCCTAGGTCACGCAAGGGCTTAGCGAGTGTGTAAATGTAATGTAATTACCTCTCAGGGTATGTGACCGTATATAAAGCCACTGCATTAGTGGGAAGGAGCAGATCAGGATTCCCTAAGGTTATGCCAGTGAGTTGACACAAGCCGTTTTTCCGAGCCGCGGCAGTGTCCAGCGTGGCAGGAGCAAGCTGCAGATTAGATTTCAAGGTGATAGTCACCTCTGACCTTTCCGAAGTCCTCTGCCACCGGTCATCCATCTTACGGCCACTCACCAGCAACCTCTTAACCATTTCTACAGCCAGCAAACATTAACCATTGATTTCATTGATTAAAATCTGCATCTGCCCTGAAGTAAAGGAAACTATCAGCACTCCCAGGGATTTTAGGCATGGCTTTCCCTTTCCCTCCTAGCACGTTTATCAAGTATATGTTCATTTTCTGCCCCGAATGTGAATCTCTAGAAGATTCATTTGGGGATGTCAAAGCCATGGCACCTGGAGGGAGTCTCTGCGGCTTCAGAAGAGGAACGAGCATGACCGTCTCCGTGCTGCGAAGTGAAGCGTTGAGCCCACGAGTGCCCTGCCACGGCGAGGGACGGCACGAGAGCCGGGCCGGGGGTCTGGCAGGTATGTATTTTTAGGAATCTTCCGGGCTTTTATTTAACATGGAGAATATGGTATGTTCGGTCGCTCCCGTATTGCTTAACAAGCCGGTAGCATACGTTTAATTTAGTCGGAAACTAGCAGCAGAAACTCGACATGAAGCGTGCATCCAATGTAAGTTGAAATCTTTCTATAAAAACGTGTTTTCCAAAATGCCAACAGTGTTTTTATCATGTAGCTAGTTTTTTCTACATACCCTCACAGTTTTTGCCTGACATTTAAAAATTTCAGTGCTAGGCAGTTCTGTAAAACCTTTCAAAGGGAAAAAGCCAGCTGTGAGACTTGGTTGGTGAAAGGAAGCGTTCCTTTGGGACGTTGAACTACCAGCTGGCTGAATGAGAGAGCAACTGAAATAAACCTTGCCTCTATCCACGCGCTTCCTTCCGATTTCAGATATTTGAAAACAAACCAAGCTGCATATAACAGTTGGAGAAGCCGAGTAAGGGTTAGGACTTTTCTGTTATCACATCAGCAATAGGATGACGCATGGAAAAACTCAAGAGCCTCAGTGAGGTGCCGTTCTTGTCCTCTCTGCAGATACAACCTATTTGATGAGCACGTGGCAGCCGTCGCTGTCGCCTGTGAAACGCAGCGCTGACCGTCGCCCACATCCTTGTGGGCAGATGCCGACACCACGAAACGCATTATCACAGCCCGTCGGTCCGTCCGTCTTTTTACAGCCTCAGTGGGCAAGCTGAGGTCTGAAAGATGACAACACTTAACGATGGTATAATATATTGCATTAGCAACTTTGCTTGGTACTAATGCGATCAAATTAATGCAAACCCTGTGCGAGGCAGTAATGAGAAGCTGCAACCATACTAATTCATGCTAATATCCCCGGGGGATAGGGGCAAATATTTACCCTTAAGTGATCTGTTTGTTTGCTGTGAATATTTCTTTTCTCATAATCTCATTTTGCAACTCAAAGAGAAAATTGTTGGATTAAAACAAATCCATTTAAAAGAAAAAAAGTATTCACTGAAATATCATGGATAACCAAAAATAGAAGTTATAACTATCTGATTTACCAACTGACTGACTTACTGACTTATTAATCCACAAAAATTAAGCTGATTTCACTTGTGCTGTTACTTTCTCGCCTTCTGGCCAAACAGAAGATGTTCAGGAAGGAAGTGTAACGCCTGAAAGACGCCTTGCAGGCAGCGCTAGAGGAATCCTGCTCGTCTTAGCTTACCCCAGAGAAGGTGAGAAGGAAGATTAACCATTATCTGAAAAGGATGCTCTAATAGGAGACAGGTTTTTGTAGCAGTATTCCAATGACTGAGGAGAAATTCAGCACAAAAACCGCGATGCACTTCCTTAGCAGTGGAGGTGAGCGCTGTCACCCCGGCGCTGGGAGCCAGGGCGCTCGCCGCAGGCCCGGCGCGGGGGCTCGGGCTGACTCGGCGCCGTGCCGAGGAGGAGGTTGGCTGGTGTCGCCTTGGCCCTCGCTTCCCGCGCGACACTCCGCTCCGCCTGCAGATCACCCGTGGCCGAGGAGAGCGTGCGAGCAAACCCTGCCAATCACTAAACGTCCCGGAAACCGTTCTTCCCCTGTTTGCAGGTTTGTGTAAGATCTAACCTTGAAAAGCCTACTTTTCAGCAGACCAGATTCCAGCGAGAGGGCCCTCTTAATCAGGGAGTCTGCCTTTATTGGCAAATACCTCTTAAGTCTACTTATCACGATGAAAAAAGGAAGGTTTCATTCACATTTTGTGTGCAAGTATGTCTATCCAGGGTTATTAAGCAAGTGAATCATCTGCTTTGATTTCATGAAAAAGATGAGATTTAATAGCTAATTCTGCTATCTCTTTCAGTTTGGTTTAATGAAGAATGTGATCTTAGGTTTTGGGCTCGTGTAGTATCCTATTAAAAATAAGTATTATATCATGCATCACATAAGATCTAAAGAAATCTGATCTAAATTTTGTCCCCTCTTCTTGCAAAACCAAGCGTGACCTGCTGAAGATTAGCAGTACCGAAGTACCTTTAGCAGCGTTTATCCCTGATGGAAACTTGCATTTATCACCGAGTAGCTTTAGACTGTTTTGCCTGTAGTGGTTGCTCCTTGGAGGAAGGGCCTGGACGCTGGCAGCGGTACTGGTGGGGCCCGGAGCTGCCAGCGTGCTGCTGGGCTCCCGGAGAGGCACCTCCGCCCTGCGCTGCGGAGTCCCGAGCAGCGATACTTGTTGTCACTGCAACATCTGCCCAAACTGCTTTTGTGGCTGTTTTCTCTCCATCCTTCCTGAAAAAGAGGAGAGCCAGAGAGGTGGCATGGTCAGGACTGGAATCGTAAATGTCTAAGTAGAAAGTAGCACGGGTCAGCTGGTGAAAACCGTCCGGCCCTGTACGTAGCCACATGTGCGTCGGCGAGCGTGTGTGCAGTGCTGGAACGGCATCGTTTAATCACATGAAGTTATTTTAAGGAATAAGCAGACCAGAACACAGATTAAAAGCCAACCTAACAAGAAACCAATCAAAGTTATCAGCAAACCATTAAATTGCTTCCAGAAATAAAAATCCACTTATCTCCGTGGAAAGAGAAAGAGGAAAGCAGCATGGTAGCTGCTTCCTCCTTCTTGCCCTTTCCATTGGAAGTCCCCGGAGCCTCGTTGGAGGGCGGCCACCGGCAGCCGCCTTGTCTGCTGGTGGGACGTCTGCGAGGTGAGCTCCGGTCACCACGTTGGCACTGCACGGGACCGCACGTCTTCCTCTTGTCAGTCCGTGCCTGGGCCTCGTGGCTTCACGTGCCAGGAGCCTTGTGGAGTGAGCGCAGGCTGGAGATGTGCGTTTGTTGCTGAGCCTAATGTGGTTTTCATAGTCCTCTGGGCACTTCTCTGCAATGGGAGCAGTGGCGCTTGCCTTGAAAGGTGCTCTACGGCCCCAGGATGGATGGTGCTTCGTGCCTGCAGGCAAGGATCCATGGCTTGGTAGAGACATTTGAGATAGTGTGAAGTGTGGAAACCACGTGTCAGGGGGAGCTTGGGGAGCCCTTGCCCAGAGGCAAAGTCCACCTGCCCCACCGAGGAGTCCCAAGATGCTCTCAAGAGCATCACAGCGTCTCGGTCGCTTGTGCTGCTTTTCGTTGCTGCGGGCAGCCTGGCCTCTTCCTACTATCGCTGCTCTTCACTCAACACACCGGCCACGGAGCAGCGCATCAGCCAGTGAGCACATCTCAACACCTTCACCTCAGCGTTTCACAAGTAAGATGAAGGACATATTTACCCCAGGAAAAAAAACAGCAGTTTTTTAAATTGAATGTAATTACTTCCCTCGGTCGCGTAAACTTAAAGGTATGTCCATCACCGAGCACAGTGCTGTATTTATGACTCTTTGCAGTTGATTCCTCAGCTCACGGCTCTGCAGACTAGCACAAATCCCGCTGCATTCCTGCCTGCCACATCTTGCCTCTGGGTCTGGCTTAGCTGTGAGGAACCGCACGTTGCTAGATGGCTACCTAGCAGTTAGGCATGCACTAAGATAAAGGAACTCATTAATTTCAGCTGAAAACATCTGCGGCTTTATCTAAGGATCTTCAATTCAAAATTCAAGAGTTGCCTGCAGTGAGCAGTTGCCTCCTTGGGGCAGATAGCACCGGGGACGAGCGGGTGTACCATGACGTACCCAGCGCAGGGACCCCGCGTCCTGACCCGGGGGTGGCGCGGCAGGAGAATATTTGCAGCCCGGTTGCTCTAAGGGAAGTGAGAAGGAAAGGGCTGTTGTGAACTTCACTCTGTAATCATACCTGACATTTTTTAGGGTTTTTTTTTCTGTTTGATTAATTGTTGAACTTGCAAACCAAGGCTAACTCTCTGGAGTTAAGCCAGGGCTTTTTTTTTTTTTTTTTTTTTTTTAGAAATCTGTATAAGTAGCATCGTGGCTAAAGTTACTGATTACTACCATTTGATACTTGTTCTGGTGCATAAAATGAGTTTTAGGGAAAGAACGAAGGCGGGAAGATGTGAACTCAGACTCGCAGCCGGTGGAGGAAGCGCAGCAGGATGAGCAGAGCTCCTTCCGTTCCTCTCAGAGCAGTTTATTGCCTGGACCCCAATGAAGGAGGAATTGAGGGCCGTCTGCGCGGACCGCTGTCCCCGGGGCTGGCACCCGGCGCTCGCGGTGACACCGGGCCAGCGGGCAGCAGCCTCGGCCCAAGAGAGGCAACTAGGGAGCATGGAGACTCCTGACCCCTAATGCAGGCGAAAAGCAAGGGAAGACAGGTGAGAACTAAAAACCATCTTTAATGTTTTTAAGACTTAGCAACATGAAGGCTCACATTTCCCATTTATTTAAATATTTTATTTCAACCTTTTAAAAAAAACAGCTTATTACAGACACAATAGCACCTTCCAGCAAGCGTGTTTGGAGACGCAGACGCAGAGGAACGCCCGCCTTTGTCCTGTTTGCTCACGTATTGTCCCTTTCAGAGGACACAAAATAGAAAACGCTTGTGGAGAAAACATTTTGCTCACCGCACTCTCTCACCCCGTTCTGCCTAGAAGCACCTTTTCTAGCCGGTTTAATACGGTTTCCAATGATTCCTTTGAATTGCTCCATTGCTTTTGGTCATGGGCAAACTTAGCAGGGCACTTTGGGGGCGCTGGGCAGCGGCAGTGCCCGGCTGTGGCGGTGCAGCTCAGCAGGGTTGACCACGCTCATCCTCAGGCAGCTCCAGATGGGCACATATATGCCTATGGGGACATGTATGGGCACCTTTAGCAGCAGCTTCTGGGGCCTCTGCCCACGAGCACTGCAATTCCCGGCCAGTGGGTGCAAGGGATGCGGAGATACCTACCCCGTTTCCCGCTCGTAGGGAGGCTCCAGGCATGGTCTTCACGGCGCGCCTGGAAGCCGCCGACGTGCCGGGCTCCTCGGGCTGCAGCGTTGCTGCCCAGCGCTCGCTGTCCACGGGGCGCAGCCCGACTCAGCCCTGGCTTTCGGGTCCGCAGCGGTAACAGCTGTGCCGGAGCCACGGCCGGCGGGTTGGGGGCTCGCGCTGGGGCCGGGGCACCGCCGGGCAGAGCTCGGCGGCGGCAGCCGGGTGCAGCCCCGCGGTTTGAAAAGAAAACCTCCGTTTTCGGTTTCTCTTTTTTTCCTTCCGTAGCTTCTCGCCGAGCTCGCCTGCACGCCTGCCGCGTTTCCCGCGGCGTTTCGGGCCAACCCTTCGTTGGCGAGCGCTAAAGCGGGAGGGCCGGGAGGGCCGCGCGGCGAGCGGGGCGCGCTGGGCTCGGCCGGGGTGGTGCCACTGTCCTGCCCTAGGACAGCACGCGGCGTTTTCCCGCTTGGCCCCGCGTGGCGCCGAGCAGCGTGCTCCGCGACCCGCCGGGCGTCAGATCCTCCCACGCCCGAGCGCTTGGCTCGGCGCTGCAGCAAAGGCATCCAGCCCCTCGCACGCAAAACTGTCGGCGCGGGGAGCTGACCTCACGGACGTGTCGTTTTCCAGAAGGGCTGCTTCTGCTTGTTCCCGGTGAAGCAGCCGGCTCCCGAGGGGAGCGAGGGCTCCGGCTCCCACCACCAGCGCGCAAAACTGCAGCGCTGTGATTTCGGTCTGCCGTGGCCGCCGCGGCCCTCGGCTCGCTTGCGAGTCCCTGCGCCAGCAGCATTGATCATTCGTAGGATGTCAGGTGGCTTGCAGATGGCAACACGAGAGTATTGATTTTTACTAGCTTACGAAAAACTGAAAAGGGGGAGGGGGGGGCAAAAAGCCTTAAAAAGTTGAAGCGTTGTTTCCTACATGGTAATTCCACAACACCAGTTTGGTGTAAAGCAAACCCAATAGGTGTGTCCATGTTGCGTGAGAAACCGAGGAATCACGCTGGATGGCATTTATTCGCAGGCCAGGTCATCTAGTGAGCTGCAAGAGACGAAAACAAACAAATAAAATGAACGGCGGAAAACCAAACTCAATCTTTTAAAAGATCCGTAAGTGGAATGAATTCAACCAACTCCAAATTGGCAACAGCTCCGCAGCCGAAGACCTACGGGGTATGTAATCAAAGCGAGAGCAGCAAGATGAGTTCCCATCAAGTGCATTGACTTGGAAAATGGGGAAGTTTAGGGTCAGGCATATGTATTCCCAGGGGAATGCTTACTACGGAAAATTGGAGGCAAAGAGAGCTTCGGACACCACCGCCACGATTACTTGTTTCAGTGTCCGTTTTCTGTCCCTTCCGTTTGCGGAAGACATCCTCCTGCTCATAAAGCATTGTAGGGCTCCACCTGCGGGAAGCAGATTTTTTGTTTCCCTGAGCCAAATATTATTAATGCCGGTCCAATCTTTGTCACATCCCATGACTAGCATAAGCACTTAGCACTATCCATGGATAAATTAAATTAAACCATCACTCAGCGTTCTCATTTTTGTTACTTGTATCTCAGTATTGTATTTCCTGCTAAGGAGGTACTTCGACTGTGATGTTCAGTAATTCATCTTCACATAAAAGCCTGCAGGTAAGGCTAAGACCAACTCCCCAGTGGTCTGCTGTCTTACAGATGATATAAGATATTTGGAAGGAGCACAAATGGGACTCACGATCTTGGAAGCACGAACAGCCTATCAGGGACATCTTATTTATCCGATCTGCAATGACTAGGAATTATTCTGCTTAGGGGGAATAAACATTCAGGTTTTGTCACCTGCCTTTCACACCTTTGCAGATGTTAATACCGTGATCCCGCATGAACCTGCAGTGCATGCTTTAGACAGGGTTGAGGTTCTTTCAGCAATTTTGGAAGAAATCCCCTTTTCCGTAGTTGCTCTAGTATCAAGGGGATGCAGGAAAAATAATATATTGGAGAACAATCGTGCCATCTTTCATTATTTCAAAAGAGATTAGCCTAAAATTTGAGTGGTTTTTTTTTTCATATTTGAGTGGTCTTTTTTTTCCAGAGCTTATACAATCGTTCATCAAAGACTATTTTTACAGAAAAACAAAACAGAAACAAAACACCAACCTTTAACTTAATAGCACAGAACGCAAGCAAAGCGTGGTGCTGGAAAATGCGCCGTAACCCCCACTCTAGCGTAACCTGCTTTATTTTGCACAAGGTAATGTCAACTGTGAATTATGTAGGTGAGAGACAATACCAGTAATTAGAATTGATGTCAATAATATAGCTGATAATATGCCGCAAGCAAGGTATCTGTAGCACCAAGTGATCAGCTTCCAAATTCTGTCGTTGCTAGATCAGGTTTTGATGACTGATCACTAAAACACGGACCAATCAGTCCTTGTCCGCGTAATGCAGATTTCCAGGCTGCCCCAGTCGCCTGCACGAGGTCTGGGTGATTTTGCATGACCTGGAATGCTAAAAGTCACTTTCTTCCATTTTGTGTTTTTAAGAGCCCATCTTGTGAGGGGCAGCTGACGACAAAGCAATCCTGAGCACCCCTTGCAAAGATTTATGAAACTATTGTTTACAAAACAATGGTCCTACATTTAGTAGTGTCCTAAGGGAGGCAAAGTGCGATGCCGAAGGTCATGATTTTGAGGTCAAAGGTCTGAGTCACAAGGGATTAAAAGAGATTAAATATCTTCTTCTCCAAAACTGGAGGTCTGGGTAATTAATTGCTCCCTAAACATGAAAGCTTTAAATGATTGCCCTCCATATATGCCAGATACAGTCTCTTTCTCTCGTTGCTTGTCTCGGCATGGGAAAACCCAACCGGATGTTAAAAACATTTGTCTTTTTGTATAACACTATCACCATAATTCAGAACAGGAGTTGATGCTAGAAAAATTAGTCTTGCAAATTATGCTGACTTCATGGTTCAGATATATAAGCACTATGTTTAAAATTAATATTCAGCTTCATAAATATGTACATTAAGGGCCAAACGCAGCCGTGATGTAGAAGCTATCAGAAGGAAGGAAGGGGGGAGTAGCAGCACAGCTGTGCCCACAGCTGTATCAGACAACCACAACGCTGTCCGGTCTGGGAAGCTGCAGCTAGGCTGGTGCGTCCTACCATCTCTCCCCATAAGCCCAGCCCGGGGCGGGGCTTTACTGTAAATCCTCTATCACCAGCAATTTCCTGCTGGGGCTATTTCATGCTTTTCATTTCCAAATATTTTGGCATTAGCTTAATTGTTTACCCCTATTTTCTCATCTTGATATCACTGCAAGATTAACTGAGTTTATCCCTTCCTCCCATTCTCCAGCGTGTGGGGCAGGAGCAAATCAAAAAGAAGCTTCCAAACAAAAGTAATTGCTGGAAGAATTAAAGCAAAACATGCCTGAGGGGGAATAGTAAAAGCAGACAGCCGATTTTTGCTGGCAGAAGCCAAATGGCAAAAAATAAGATCTTCAGAAGGAAGCAATCAAATATACTCCCAAGCAGCAGCCCCACGAGGTGACACTGCTTGGGACATTCATGGGGCACAAGGGTGACCTGACATCAGAAGGGGGGTCCTGGTCAGATCTGCAAATCAGACAGAAACCAAAGCTGCCGCTCTGACTTCTGCTACTAGAGAGCAGCCTGGGGGAATCTACTGAACAACGTCAAACTGGTTAAAGCTAGGGGGAAAAAAAAGGAAAACATCCAAATTTATGTCCAGTCCAGAAGGAGCCTAGGAACTGAGGATCTGATGGACCTTCTGGATTGGCATCAGCCTGCTGGATTTCTCTGCTGAAATCACTCTCACTAGGACTCCCGCTGAGGGAGGACACGCCAGGCAGGGTCTGGATGAAGACTTTGATGATGGTAGTAAACTAGTAGATAATACCCAGGCCTGTTCCTGAGCACTCAAACCCAACAATCTGCAGAGCTGGTCCAAGGCGTTCAGTGCAGAGACACAGCCAAGGACCCCTGCCGCCTGTGGAGGAGCTGGCACAGCATTTGCTGGTTGGCGGTCAGCTCCTCCTGCTTCTGCCTAAGAAAGCATCTTGGCAGGTGTCAGAGTCCTTGCTCCCTCACCATAAGAAGGACTCCCATGTTCCTTCCTGAGAGGTCCTTCCTGAGTCTCCTTCTCTGTAATATGCAGTTGTCTGTCACCAGTCCCTTCCAACAGGCTTCCCTGGCTCCTCAGGGCCCACGTCTCGCTGGCCTGGGACACCACACATCCCAAATAGAGCTGCAGCACCACATCCAGGGAAAGGGAATGGTGAAAGCCTCCTACAGTGCTCTTCTGCACCTTGTGCAGTCTTCTACATCTTTATCCTTTCTTGTTTAAAAAAAAGAATGCATGAAAAACTTGATATTTTTACAGGTTTTAATAATCCCTGAGGCAGTGAGTTGATGCTCATACCCCAGAATGAGTGCAGAACAGCAGAAAGGCAGAAGCGGGTGAGTGCACGGACAAACTAGGAGGGCAGAGAGCATGGCAGTGGCTGTACGGGTCCCCAGGTCTCCCAGGTCACCCCCAGCAGTGATGGTAAGCAGATTTTCAAGGAGGGGTATGAAGGGGCAAAGGGATATGTCCAACATCTCCTCAAGGTGGTTTCCCCAGCTCTCGTAGGGGAAGAGGTGATGACCACTCGATCCCCCCCAGCTCCATACCACTAGTGACTTTTTAGCTCTCACCCTCCAGCCCCATTACCCACGAGGGCCGTAGGCAAAGCAGAGCCAGCGAGGGAGCGGTGCAGATGCTCGAAGGCGTTATGGTTTTGGAGGCAGCTCTTTCAAAAATTACACGATTCTGGGCTGTCCAGTCATCAGCTATGGCCTAACGCGCAGGGCCGGGTCCATCGGAGTTGCACAGGCCTGGTCTCGTGGCACGAAATTCTTCCTTTGTGGGTTTTTCAGGCTGAATTAAAGAACCTTGTCCAAACCCTGAATTTCTGCGAGTTATGTCTAAACCATTTAGCCATGTTATTGCCAAAAACATGGTAAATTGTTAAAGATCAAGGCCCAAAACCTACTACTGAATAAAAGAGGAAAGAACAATCCCTTTAAAGACCTGAACTTCATCCTCTTCAATCTCCAGCTCCACCACCCCTAAGTTTAAGAGATCTGTTTGTGCAGTGGAAAATGCCCCAAGAGGACCAGCAGTGTTTCGGGGACGAGCGTCTCTCGGCAGGTAACCACATCCTTTGGGATGAGCTCGCGCGACCGTGCTCGGGGTGGGATTGTCCAGCGACAGCCGCTCGCGCCCGGCGAGGCGCGGCACAGCACTCCAGCCCACAGTTCAGCCAATATATATATATATTTTTATGCTAAATTAATTCTTTTAAAAAGCGGTCTTAAAGGTTGGAAAGGTGCATTGCAAAACGTGTCTAGAAAGACCGAAGGTGAGCGCAACGCAGCCTGGCTCCCGTTCACTGCGCCGCCTTTGCAGACGCCTCTCAGGGAAATCCCGTGCCGAGCGGCGCCGCAGCGAAATGTTTTGTCCAACCCTGCTAATGATTTAAACACACTTTAAAATTAATCTGCTGGATAAAATCTTTTCTTCATAGTCTTTCATTAATCACTCATCTTTCCCGTATTTCCTTGTAGGAAAACAGGTTTTTAAACCTGCCAGCTGTGGGTTTGTGGGATTTGTTTTGTGCCTTATCTGCCTGTTTTCGGCTCTGCCCGTAAGTGGGCGAGACAATTAACGAACGGTGTAAAAAAGCAGCGCTCAGCGCCCCGCTTAGCTGATGCGTGTGAATTATGTAACTCGGGGAGGTGCTTAGGGGCTTAAATATAGATTTTATTTTGGGATATCAGGTCTCCCGGCAAGGCAAGGGATTGGCACAGTGGAAAACTCCGTTCCCAGTATTGCACGAAATAGGCAGCCGGGAAATTTGGACCCGAACACGAAGAAGAGGAGCAGCGGAGAGGGCAGGTGGCACCGGGAAGCCTCCCTGCTGCTGCGGAGGTGCCCGGGGAGCTCGGCAGGACGCCCGCCTGATCCCGGCCGTGCAGCCGGGCTGCCGGCAGACCCCCGTGCCTCCGGGATCTTATTTGACTCCTGAGGCCGGTGAGCTGAAGCAAGTGCTGGCTGGCTCCCCAGCGTTACTGAAAGGAGCCGCTCGGCTGGCTGGAAACGATGGGGGTTTGGGGAGGCGGCTGTGCAATGGGACGAGGAGATCGGTCCTGCACGGGGAGCGTGGGAGCAGGGGCCACGGGCAGGACTGTCACCACTGGTGTCCCATCTCACATCCCTGCTCCGCGCCTGGGGGCAGTGACCTGGGTGGCTGTGGTGGCCGATGGCCTCGTGGGTGTCCCTTCACCACCAGTGGGAACACCCTGGTTTGGTGTCCCTTCACCACCCCTGGGAACAGCCCAATTCGATGTCCCTTCACCTCTGCTCAGAACAGCCCAGTTTGGCGTCCCTTCTCCACCAGGAATGGACTGCTTTGGTGTCCCTTCAGAACCGCTGGGAACAGACTGGTTTGGCATCCCGTCATGACCAGGAACAGCCCAGTTTGGTGTCCCTTCACCACCACCAGCAACAGCCCGGTTTGGTGTCCCTGCTCCCTGCTCACCCCCCGTGTCCCTGCTCCCTGCACACACCGCATGCCCCAGGTCTGTGCACCGGATGCAGCCGTGCGGGCAGACGGATGTCCACACTTCGCTTCCCAATCTCTCACTGCTTCCTTTTCCCTTTCCCTTCTTCTGCCGTTGTCGGAGGGAAAGCCGGTGCTGAAGCCTGTTCCTCCCTTCTGTCCTCCTCTCCCATCCCCATTCCTGTTTTTCCCTCTCTCTCGGCCTTGCTAATTTGCGGGAGCATCTGGGCAGCCAAGATGGGCAGCTTTGTCTGGTGGAGGTGGCATCCAGACCATCGTGCTCATTAATTTCCAGCCAACCCTGAATGTGGCTGGTCCCTTGTCAAACCCATTTTTAGCTGCCGCGGCCTCCCCTAGAAATGAGCCCCACAGCAATGCTCTGCACGGGAAAGGTATTTCTTTCTGTTTGCTTCAAGCCTGCTATCTATTATTTTCCTCCTGATATCATATGGCGAGAAACAGTGAGCAGAGGTCCCTGTGCTCACTGCCCGTCCGCTGGCGACGTGGCCCTTTCTGCGTCGCACCTTCCTCGGGTGCGACCAAAAACCAGAGCTTCCTGCTCCAGCAAGTCTCTCTGGACGCAGGAACCACCCGTTTTAGCCTTTACCTCCTTCCTCCTCACCATGTGCCAGGTTCTCCCCCATCCAGGTAGGAGCGATCCTACAAAAATAACCTCCCAGAGAAGGGAAAAAAGGCTTTGCACGCGGCACAGCTGACAACTGCAGGGAGATTTGACTCATCGCTTTGTAGCCTGCAATTACTGTCACGGCTTCGGAGGGACTCCTTAGTAACATCTTCACATCTGCTTAAGTGAGACGTTACACTAGAGGTAACATCTTGCATGGGAGGTAAAACCGAGCTAAATGTTGATCGTGAGGACAGCAGCAAAACGCAGCAGAGCGGCTCTGGGCTGCAGAGGAAGGAAAACTTGGATTCCTTCTCAGCACGTATCCTGGGGGCAGAAAACGCTCTTCTTTCCCCAGTCTTAGTATTCCTTCCTTCCTAAGCCCTTCCCTTTGGTGGCCTTTCCCAGCATGGTCGTAGCCCCGCCGCTGCCGGCAGTGCGGGTTCACGCCGTGCCGCGGCTGTTGTGCGCTGCCGCAACACCGTCTGCCCTCATTAGTGGACAGTCTGAAAACTCCAGGCAAAGTTTTATGGAAATGTGGTATTGCACAGTGTTGAATGTAAAGTGTTGCGGTTCTGACGAATCTTTTCCTACCACAAACATCAGGCTCCCTCCCGTGAGCTGTTGGCCTCCCCGGGGCCTCTGGAGAGCTCCCCGTTCTTCGCATCACGGAGGTGTCATGGTGACAAGCTTTTTGAAAAATAGCCTAGGCAGACAAACTGCTCGTTTCTGGTTCTTTAAGGCACTTCTGTGCTAGCATCTGCAGTGAAGTTGTTCAACTCACAGCAGTGTAAGTGGGGAAAATCAGGCTCAACAAGAGAAGAAAAATAAAACGATCCAGACTGCATTATGGCACGTAAGTACAAGACAAACACCTACCTCCTCCAGACATGTAAGCAGTAATGAGGACTCGGGATTATATGGTCTTTCATGCTGTCTCTAAAGCAATCTGTGATAATAGGGTTATTGTTTTCTGAACAAGCAAAATACTTCTGAAAACCTTTAACATAAAAAAAGAAAGATCCAACCAACCAGCCCTATACTAATGGTACCTAATATGTAGGTACCATTTAAACCTGGCGTTACTGGAAGCTCAGCTCAGGAATCAGACCAACACTAGAAGAGGAGCCTATATTTGAAGTTTGGATCAACAAGCAGATCAAATCAGTGGTCCTTGGGTGAGTCTGTATTGAGGGAATCCCACCCAGAAGGAGTGGGATGGGGTCCTAGAGATGCTCCAGAAAGCCACCGCATGCCGTGCCACCACGGAGCACCACACGACAGGTCCTTTGGGGCCTTGCAGTTAACCCTGCCAAGACCCACCAGCAGGCAGGACGCAGGAGGCCTGACCGTCGGGATGGGCCAAGCGTCCTGCTGTCCCTCTGAATAACTGCGCTGTCCGCACGGCGGTGCCTTTAATCTGAACCTCCAGGCTTGGTGCCTGGTTAGGTGTTCCTGTTCAGGGATACTGGCCATGGAAAAGGCTGTTTCTGTAAAAAGAACATTCCTCATAAAATAGACTACCCTTGATAGCCAATGTCTTCTGTGGAGTCCTCCACCCAGCTTCAGTTTTTCTTTCCCAAAACTTATTCCCTTTAACTCATGTAGGAGGCAGCTTTGTCATTCCTCTGCTAAATCCGAAGATGTAAACACCACTCGACAAGCCAGGTATCATCCCCTGTGCTTGGCTGGCGTGCAAACAACTCCTTCAAGCCCTGGGCTCGGCAACAATTAAAAACCCCATTATTCCCATGTTCCCAAACCCTGCTCCGCACGCACCCGGCCTCCCTGCAGCTCCCTCGCTGGCAGCTCAGCATGCACATCTCAGCGTGACATATTTCCGCTCAGTGAGCCTCAGCGTCTATATTAATCTGTAAATTATGAACATACTGGAGACTCCGTGTACATATGTGTGTGCATGTACATATGTATACATAAAATACTGTAGGACACTTAAGTGCTCATTATTGGGATCAGACATGATGCAGGCAGCCCCTTGGGGCTGACCAAATTCCCCATTTTTTCCAGTGGTTCTGGTAGCCCCTTTCCCCTACAGACCTGTGCAGTGCAGCCTGCTCTCCCAGGCTCTTCCAGAGTCACCAGCGCACGGGCTCTTCCCGGTGCAATACGGCACCACGGCCGGTTTGACGGCAGTGGGGACAATTCCCTCTCCCTGCAGGCAGCTCACACCTACTGGGATTTGGGGTAGGTCTTTTGCTTGATATATTTTGTTTGTTTTTCTGCCACCCCATTTCCAATACCCAGAATAAGCAGAGAAACGTGCATAGGACAAAGATCAAGCTTGGTTTCCTCCCTGGTGAAGCCTTCAGAAGCACCTCCAAGCAAGACATTGCACACTAGTATCAAAGACAGGTTGATGCAAAAATGTCAGGATCAGTGGAAGAAAGGCGTCCTGGAAAACGCAGAGATGGAGCCAAGCGGGGAGGGATATGTGTACTTATGTGAGAGAGAGGGAGAGTTTTATCCTTTAACAAGCTGAGGTGCAACTAGCTGGCCTGCCACTACGTGAGGGGTGTCTGGGCTGCCAAGTCAACACACTGGGTAGCCGTCTTTAGTTTGCTGGCATATCATACTATGCCTTGAATAAGCTACTGCTGAATGCGCTATGGGTGATCGAAGGGACATCCCTTGAGGACATGGAGAAGGAAGAGGATCTCAAGAGCTGGGTGTTCAGAGAGACAGAGGTCCTGGTCAGAGGGATGAAATACCATCTTAGAACGAGAACCAGCACAGAGAGAGGGAAGTGACCTCAGTATGACTTGATTAGGCTTTTCTTTCTTTTCATTCCTCACCTTTTCTTTATGCATATTTACAATGATATTGTCTGTTTTCAAGGCAGTAAATATTGTGTTTTCTTTTTCTTTCTTTTTTTTTTCACCTAACTTGGTTTCAGTTAAGGTTGATTTTGAGGGAGCTGGTTTAACATCAAAGCTTTCCTCACCTAAAGACATGCTCTGCCTCTCTACCTCTCTACCAGGGTACAGAGACATGCTAACTTAAGGACACAGAGATCTTCAAGGGCAACAGAGAAGCACCACCCACCTGGGACCTGGCTTTGCAACACGTCTCTCAGAGATGCTGATGGTTAGGAGCTCCCACATGCCAGGCGAGGCAGCGGGGAGCGATCAGGAAGCGTGTGCTTTCTCCTGGACCTGGAGCCGAGATCCTCTGCAGGAGCATCAACCCCGATCGCAGAGATCCCCATGGTGGGCTGCAGCCGCTGAGAGTCACAGGCTGCTCGGTTTGGAGGTGAGACATTTTACAGTTACGTGTTAACTGAGATAAATGTATTTCTGCAAAGCAAAGCTGAATTTGCATTTTCTAGACAAAAAAAAAAAAAAGAAGAAAGCATTTTGGGCAAAATTATTGATGAGCTTTGCTGCTTTGCTGCCTGCCTTTCCAAGAACCTTTGTCAGACGTGTGCCCTTGACGCACAGAGACGGGCTGTGCTTGTGGCTGGGGCGGTGCCTCATCGCCTGTGATAGACTTAATGAATCCAGACTCTCATAAAGGTAGCAGAGGTGGGCTTGAGATAAAATATGTGATTCCAGCCACATTACAAGTTGCAGATTTTAAAATATGGAAGCTGATTGAAGAGGCCATGACTGAAAATAATGCCTGTAGCTGTAGGCACAGAAGGGAATATATACCCTATTTGCTCCCCTTTCAGACATTTGCCTGCAAGCTAGCAGTGCCTGTGGAGCGCCACCGACCTGACGCTCAAAGCCACGTCCACGGCTCCTCGAGCCCTGGCCGATGCCTTCGTCCCCCAAACCCGCCCCAGCATAGCCGCGGTCTCTGCCAGTGCCTCCTCTTTGCCACTGCTTAATTTCTGTCATTATTCTGCTAGTTAAGATTTGAGGACTTGTCCCCAGAAAATCTGTACCTTGTGGTGGGATAGCCAGTAATTTAAGTGATCATTATTTTAAATGATATTAAGTATGCTATGTATGAGAGGCCAATAGAATTGGTTGTCCTTCAGCTTCTCTGTTTACGGGCATGGTATGTTGGAGGGCAACAGGACGGAAACCAGAGTCTGGAGAATTCTCATGTGTTATTAAGTGCTGAGGAGTTGTCAGACTCAGTGTGAGACGAAATATGAGACACAGATGTCTTGCAGGGAGAAAAAGCAAAAGAAGAAATATAGAGGCTAAGGAGCCAAATAGTGAAAAAGCTAGCTAGCAGGCTAGCTAGCTAAAAAGCTAGCTAGCTAAAAAATAGCTAGCAGGCTTCTGCCTCTGCAGAGATAGCGACAAAGACAGTAGTTATCAGCTGGGGCAAAAAGAGAATTTGGCTGCATTACTGGAGGCACATTTCCAGCATAGTTAACATCCGGAAGCAAACCTTGTGTAAGCAGGACCTGAGGAAACTCAATTCCAAAGCTATTGTGAGTAGTATTCCTTTTTAATTACTCCATGTTTAAAAAGTATATATAGCATAGATCATATTATCTTGCAAATCAATAGGTGAAACGCTAAGTAATTAGTTACTGTCCATAGGGTTCTTATAGTTGAAACCACTATATAAAGACTGTTTGTGTCTGTTTTTCATGATGTGGCATTGATATGCCCTATGAATATGGAAGCCAGGTAGTATATACTGAATTTTAATGAAGGATGGCAGTTCAGCATGAGGACATCCCATTTCTCCCTGCCAAGTTCAGAAAAGGCATTCACAGAACAGCTGGGGTTGGCAGGGAGCCCTGGAGATCCCCTGGTCCAGTCCCTGCTCCAGAGCAGCCGTCCCAGGACCATGTCCAGGCGAGTTTGAATATTTCCAAGGATGGAGACTGCACAGTCACTCTGGGCAACCTGCTGCAGTGTTTGAGCATCCTCACAGTGAAGTGTTTTCTTATGTTCAGGCGGAATTTCCTGTATTTCAGTCTGTGCCCATTGCCTCCTGTCCTGTTGCCAGGCACCACTGGGAAGAGTCTGACCCCATCCTCTTGACATCCTCCCATCAGATATTTATAAACATTGATTAGATTCCCCCCTAAGCCTTTTCTTCCCGAGGCTGAACAGTCCCAGCTCTCTCAGCCTCTCCTCCTTAGGAGAGGTGCTCCAGTCCCTTCATCATCTTTGTGCCTCTTCGCTGGACTTGCTGCAGTAGATCCATCTCTTGTACTGGGGAGCCCAGCACTGGACACGGTACCCTAGATGTGGCCTCACCAGGGCTGAGGACAGGTGAAGGATCACCTCCCTTGACTTGCTGGCAACACTCTTCCTAATGCAGCCCAGGATGCTGTTGGCCTCCTTTGCCACAAGGGTACATTGCAAGCTATTGCTGGTATTTTGAAGTGTTAACACAGTTGCCCCCTGTCTTTGGGCTTATCACAGCAAATCATTCATGGATAATTGGCAAATTCTCCCCCAAATCACTAGCTTAGCCTAATTTACTTCCGTGGAATCATGATAGTGGTGGCTTTATCTAGAGAAAAATTGGGACATTAAGACTTCCCATGTTCTCCTCTTTCATAATGCAGTCTTGAGTTCAACCGAAGGCAGCCAGCATGCACTGAACAGTATGACACATCTCCAACCACAGGGCAGGAGGTACTAAACAAGGCAAAGGAGAAATGGCAAAGGGCTTGCAGTTATTTTATTCAGAATATCATTGCTCACATCTTTGCAGTTTATTGGCCATGGATCACCGAGTGTCACCCATTCCTCTTCATTTTTACTGTGGTTGCACAAAACAATTCCAGTTTAAGGACTGGAAGCCCACAATACAGTAAATGCTCTCTGTCTCCACAATATACACAATATAGAAGTGACATTTTAAAGTCTTAGGTGACCAGAGATCAGCTTTGATCTTGACAGCTAAGGCTGGCTGAGATCATATTCAGACCAATGCTTTCAGATAATGGCAACAGATCTTCTTTTTCTGTTGAAATCCTCTCCTTCCACAGTCCTCCTGAACTCAGGAACAGAGTATTGCTTCAGTTGACTTTGCTGTTCAGCATTTCACTGACCATTACATTTACTTTGGGAATGATTTTAGACTGTTTTTCATGTTGGCTACCTAAGTGCTCAAGAAGTCCTGAATCAAGTGCTCAGTGTAACTGGTCGGACTGGCTTGAAATGTCTGAACTTACAAAACCCATAGCCAGATTTTGCCCCTTCCCTGAAGCCCAATGTGGTTTGCAGGATACGTGTCTTTGGGTGGTTTTGTTTTCCAGCTGGAGGGAGAGAGTGGGAGGAGTGCTGCAGGTGCAAGAAAAATGCTTTTAAGGACCCTGGGTCCACAGTGATGAGTTGGACCAGGAATTAAAAAGCAAAACAAAGCAAAACCTGGCTGGGAGAGTGAAGCAGCTAAAGATCCAAGAAAACTGAAAACCAAAACTTGGAATCGGAGCTGAAAAAGAACCACACACAGACTCACATGTACTGGGACAACCAGGATAAGTCAGGACTGCACGTCATAAGAGGGAAGAAGCAGGCATCGCTTCTTAAAGCTCTGTGAGCATCTTGCAATAGAAAAAAGGATATTACAGCAGTTACAATAGCGTTGCTAGGAGAATTAACTGTTGTACTCAGCTGCAGCGGTAGATGAAATGGATTGTCAATCAGAAGGGAAATGGATGATGCATTCATTTTAATTTGGGCACAGATGTGCAAGCCAACATGTTGGGGGGGAAGAGCAGAGTTATGGCAAAAGGAGAAGTCAGAGGTAGTCTAAGGTAAAGAAGTTCTCACCTTGCAGTGGTGATTCCAAATAAAGAAGGGTTGAACTAAAAGTTCAAATGGGCAAATAAGAAGCTGAAAAGGATAAAAATTAGTATGAGAACCAAGGATAAAGTAGAGACCTCAGCAACAGAGCACATTCTTAGGGAGAGAATAATCAAGGAAGAACAAGAGAACGGGGGGAGACCCTCAGCACAGGGTGGAGCTAGTATCCCAAAGGCCCCATCAGCCTGTTCCTGGAAAACTCCTCTTGCCCTAAGCCAGAGGCTAAAAGAGGCTTGCTGCCTGCAGAATCAGAACGAGTAGAAAAACCCACACGGTCAGGACACACCACCGCTGCAAGGACAAAGAGCTGAACCCTTCCCTTAGCTACACACCAGCGAGGAGACAGCAAACGCGTCAGGAGGAAACTTTCTTCACTGCTTAAGAGGGGAGAAACTTAGAGAGATGTGAGCAGAATCAAATATCTTCTATGCCTTTAGTCTGGAGTCATATCATAAAATGACAGTGCCGCCGTTGTGCCCCACGATGACTTTAACAGCATTATTTACTACCTTGGTTAAAACACTTCTCTGATGGTTAGGAGGAGGGGGATCAAGTTCATGCCTCCAGGCTGAGCTACATTTATTCAATCTAAAATCTGGAGCACGAGGCAGAATCCACATTCCCTTTTTTCATTTTTTATTCTCCCTGCAGAAAGGCTGAAAAGTCGTCAGTTATTGCTAAACCAAGTTGGTTCCAGACTATAAAATTGATATATCATGAAGAGAAGAGCAGTGTCCTTCAGAAGCAGATCTTGCCCTCTGCCCACAGCCACACAGGGCTGAGCCAGACCGAGTCCAAAGGCAGGCTTGTTGGATCCAACCCCGCTGGATCACCGTGTCTCAGCCGCTGAGGTCCCTCCTTCAAGGAAGGGAGAAGGAAGTGGAGCTGATGCTCCATTCATCATGATGCTCCATGGTTTCACCTGTCTCAAAACGGGCAAGCGACACGGCTGCAGCTCCCGCACTCATCCTCACGGGAGGTCAGGGTCTGAAGGGAATGAATGGCTGAAGACCACCAAAGGGGATGAGGCGTCTGGGGCCCATGGCAGGCTTTACGCGTGAGAACTGCTGCCTGCCCCCCTTGCTCGGCCAAGGACTGCGTTTGAAAGAAGATCCTTGTAGCAAAGGTATCAAAAATAATCAAATAATTTTAACCTAATTACCATACTTCTGGCCCAAATCTATTAACTAGCATTTGTTGCTGCCTGTTTACTGCTTCAGACGTGAGAGGGGGGTCAGAATCCAGCCAGGGAAAAGCTCCCTTTCATGTCTGTGCTTACTTCAGCCCCACAGATCCGATTTCAAACAGCACATGAAATGCAAAAGATCTGTTACAGCGTAATCTCCGATAGTGCAAGTCATGCTGAGCTCAGGGGTGCCCTGTGAAGATAGGAACAGTCAAAATCTGTCAGATAGTCAGTGACTATGAATTATTTGTTCAGCTTTGCTAACCATGCTGGTGAATCCTAGGATGATGACCCATGCTGAAGTTCAGGAAGTAGAACCAGAAGGGCAAAAGAGGCAGGAGCCCTTTTCACATCTCATCATGTCTAATAAAAGGAAGCTCAGAAGCTCCAAACACAGTTTGAGATTTAAAAATAAATAAAGTTTTTTTGTTTAAATAGAGCTTGAATGCAAATCAAAGAGATAGTGCACGCACAAGTTTTGAGGTATTTGTCCTACAGCTGTATTTTGGGTGGACTTCAGCATGCAGCTACATGAGAGGGTTAGTGGGACATGGTGAAATATGAGCTTTCAGGTGCGAAACTTTCTGGCACGCACAGTGGCAGTCCTGTGCCCTGCATTTCCGTGTGCTCTTGCTGCTCATTAAATGGTTTCTGCCCTGGTGAAACCAAGCCAGAATTTGCACACCGGGGTGGCACTTGGCGAGGCCTTAGGATGTGCACCGGTTCCTTGTCTGGACCCGGGTCCCTCAGGGAACAGTTGTAGGCACAGATCCAGGTCCAGACAAGCTGTTCCGAACTAACAAGTGCAAAAGAAAGTTTAGATGCTCACAGAGATGTTAGATTAAATACCACATCCTCTGAGGAGCTCTTGTACGCTTTATAAAGACACCTGCTAGAGCTGGGCCATTGCTAAGAAAAGGATCCAGCAATGTGCGGCTTGTGCCAGAAAGTAATGAATTGTCTGTACCTGAGAAATGCTGCTCTTACAAACAGCCAAGCAGGCTAGGGAGTGTGAAAGGGTATAAAAAAATTACAATGGCATTGTTGGTGTTGAAGGATAAACTGCTTTGTATAGTGACACTCATGTTACAATGTCAATTGGTGGAGGGGTTTTGTAGTGAATTATATGATGAAGAAAGAGCTATGATTCAAAAGCTGTCATCAAAAGGAACCTCTGCTCTGTATAAATAGCGCACAAGTCATCCACTTTAATAGGATGCAAACAACATTGTCATGTACCAGATGAGACAGGTCGCAAGTCAACCTGTCATATTCTAGGACAATTGAATTGATTTGTGTTTGCTATCTTGTTTTGTTTCTAAATGGTTTGCATGGAAAAATATGAGGACGCAGAAGCTCTCGGATTCTGCAGCAAACGCTGGATTTCACAGCCACCCATCCATGGTGTACTTGTCGTTCCTGCCGAAAGTAGGACACAGCCATCTGTAGATGGGCCTATTTATTGTATTTATATTTAGCATTTAGCCAATGCTAAACTATGGCAGAGGAGAGAGGGGAAAAATGATGCACAAAATTAATCCAGAGACACTTGCCTTGCTTTTCATTTTCTGAAGAAGAAACATAAAACATGACTTTGTGCAGTTTCACATGTTTCTTCTGGGAAAACTAGAAAACCAGCTGCAGGTAAATGGAGAGATTTGCTGAGGACTGAGTAGTCTCAGATTTGCTGAGAAGCTGAGTAGCTTCAAAATAAAAGCTTGAGGGGGGAGATGTTTCTGGGGACAGTTCAGTGAAGAATTTCTTTTGTTTTCCATGTTTTTGAAATGAGTTCATGAGGTCCTCAAATTGAGGTCCCCACATCGAAATGCCAGGGAAAAGTCTCAAAGCCAGAAATCTTTTTCAAAAGAAGCTATGTAGGTCCATACAGCAGAAAACACCTTCATAGTCTGTAGCTCTTTGAGGGAAGTTTGCACCAGCATACATTACTCTCATTAGGTAGAAGCATGAGAAAAGACGGAAGATGGTGAGCTAATGAACTGCACCGTACTGCAGCTTGCGGCGAGAAGCTTTGGATGATGGAGGCAGAGGGGATCCCAAAGGCCAAAGGGTGCGTGAAATTTGAACTGAGCTACTCCTTTTTTTCCCTACTTTTGAGCATACAACGTATGGTGCTCGTGACACAGGATAGCGGCATAACGGTGATAGTCTTTAACACTTCCACAGAGCTGGGACGAATCAGCAGGTATGAAAGCCCATTTAGGCAAGTCTACGTACGTATATGTTCAAGTGAAGAGCAACCTGCCAAAGCTATTAACCTGCACGTGCTACACACATCCGATCTGCTGCAATTCTCCTCTGTGTCTCTAATTTTTCCTTTTGTTGGATGCCCAGCCGGCTCTCGCCCGTGGATAAGCGTAGCAGCCCCTGCCCTGGGCACCAAGGGGCAGGGGGGGCATTCGGCACCACTCCCCTCACCACGCTAGCTGCTTCATTATTGCATGAAGCATGCATTATTGCATGCTATTTACTAAAGTTTTAGTAAATAAGGGGGTTTTGCCCCACAATGGTAATTGTAGCCCTTGCTGTCAGGAAACAGTAGAACTGCCTATGGTAGGTGTGTGATGAGACCACGCCACTGAGCTCCTCAAGTTTCAAGAAATATATTTAGATATATGAGGACTTTGAATATATTGGCACACACTGAGCTCCACCAGCTTGGGCAACAGCTTGGGCCAGGGCGTACCAGGTCCAGCGAGGTGAGCCAACGGCGGGCACAAGAGCAGGCACAACCCATGGCCAACAGCGGGTGATTTCCTGAGGCTCTATCGCTTGGTTGTACAGTTATGTCCGGAGTTCAAGCTGAATTTTAACTTTTCTCGCTTTCAAATGTTTCAAAAGCTACTTTTTGTCCCATAAACGTGAAATACGACATGGTGACACTCTGACTTTACAACTTGAGCACTGCTTTACCTAGCAATGTCCTTAAATTTAAAAGCAAGCACCCAAACAACACAGACATCTGCAGTCTTACCTGAAATTGCATTTTATATTTATAATCTCTTTCCTGCCGTGGATAAAGACGTTCTGCAAACAGCTGCTTTCGGGCAATCGCACATGAGCATCAACTCTCTCTCTAGCTTAACGAAGGCAGAGGTGTGCGAGAGCTGGACTCACATTGCGTTATATTTCCAGTGTAGACAATCGCTAAGAGTCAGGTGGCCACCAGTCCATGGGGACGTACCTGGTGGCTCCAGAGGTTGTAACCGGCCCACAGACCCCTTGCCGGCGTGCACCTGGCTGCACGTGGCCGGCTGAGCTGCGACTTGGCTGCTTGCAATGGGAATATGATGTCTCGAAATGGGAATTTGCAACGGGGGTTCATCCCCCGCTGGGGTCCGAGGGGGCTCGGTCCCGTGGCGCAGGGGGACCGCGGGGCCGTGACGTCCCGCAGGGGCTGCAGCTCCGGGCGTGGGGGGCAGAAACCAGGCAGGGCTTGCGCGCCGCACGGAGGGAGCAGCAGTCGATGGCTGCGCTCGTGCTCAGCAGCGATAAATCTATAAAGGCACGGTGACGTTTTTAGGGCAAGCTATTTTTGCCTTGTGAGTGGGCTGAAAAAAAAAAACAGATCGGCTTTCAAGAAATGAAAGCACCTTGTTTATTCTAAGAAAATAGCACTTACTGATTAACCTCAAGCTTTTCCACCCTGTCTCTTACGACATAAGACTTGATCCCACCAAATCCAAGGTTAAAGGGAGAGGACTGGGGGAAAAGTTGGAAAAGGGTGTGAATAGAGCCGAAAACATCATGCAGCTGTTAAATGCAGAGTTATACTGTAATGCTGTAAAATCATCACCCCTTACGAACAGCCACACCAAAGCTGAAGTTCAGCAGCTGTTTATCAACAAAAGAGCAACATGACACAATAGCCCAGGAACTTATAGAAAACATATTCTCCAGTGGAAACTAAATGGGGATTTAGTTGGACAACCGAAAATGGACAAAGGGGTAAAAGACAGAAAATAAATTACCCCAAACTTCTCCTTCTACTCCATTTGCTCAGGAGTTTGCAAAATTTCTCATGTGCATTGATTTTTTTTATGCATGAAATTCCATGAAATTTGTGACAATTCTGTGAAGTGAAAAATGGCATGGTCTGCAGCTCTCTGGGGGCATATATACGGCGAGGGGAATTTAGCTCTTCTAGCCTTCTTGCAACTCCGAGACATACAAACTGCAGTGTGAAGAGGCTCCCAGACTTTCTTTTTCTTTCTTCTTTTCTTTTTTTCAGTGGGGATAATAATAACAGTGTCAAGGACACCATTCAAGTTGATGCCTGGAGAGCTATTCAGTATAGACCTATTTACGGCCATTATAAAATGCCTGTGGATAGTTCAACGACCGATTTTCAAGAGTCTTTCTCTACTGTTTGAAGGATCAGGAAAATCTATCAAGCTGGAGAAATTAAGCTATTTTTCTTCAGGGGAAGAGAAACAGAGTAGGGAGCTTCTTACATTAAAATGCTGCTGTAGATTCCCGATGAATGAAAAATTGGTCTGCATAATAATGAGCCAGGAGATAGATTTTTAAAAGGCTTAAAACCACTCTTCACCGCTGCTGTTGCAGCAAGTGGAATTTAAGGCGATCGTGCCCGGTTTTGCTTTATAAAGTTAAGAGATCGCTGGTCTCCGGTCGGTTGGCAGCAGATTTTCTTTTCTTTGGTGGCTTCTCAAGCAGCAAAGCAAGAAGTGGCTGGATACCGGCAGGTAGGGGCTTAGCTTCGAGCTACCGCCGGTGAACGACGGTCAGATTTTGGGCATTAACAGGACCAACGGCCCACGCGCAGCGACCGGGCTAGCGCCTGCCGCGGGGCGGCGGAGAGGAGACGGTCTCGGAGGCCGGCGGGAGGCAGCAGCAGGTTGCACCGAACACGATGCAGGTGTGAGGTGACGCAGCAATCACCCTGAAACCACCTCTCCACCGATCGGCAATGCTAAGAAAGAAGTGGGAAAGTGGCATTAAACCCACCAAGGGAGGAGGACCTCCACCGCAGGCCACCATGCTCAGCTTTGGCTCCTCTCACAGCACCCGACCGCTGTGCTGCAGCGCCGGCTGCAAGAGCGGCCGGGCTCACTGGTGGCCCAAATCCTTCCCGTCCTCGCCGGGGCTGCCTCGCTGCACACGCGGGGCTTCGGGCCAGGCTGTGGGCCCCTGCTGGCACCATGGGCTTGGATGGAGCCACCGCACTGTGCCACGGTGCACACGTGTGCATGAGTGTGCATGCATGCGTGTGCGTGTGCACAAGCATGCGTGTGTGTGTGCATGCGTGTGCATGTGTGTGCACGTGTGTGCATGCCACGCCAGCGATGCCTGAGCCAGGATGAGGGCTCTGCCGCTCGGCAGCGCTGCTCCAGCCGCCGAGGAGGAGGAAGGCAGGAGCCAGGGCCTGACCTGGCAGCTTTTCCATGCTGTTTGGGCAGCATGCACCACTAAAAAGTGAACATTTCATGAACAGAAACACTTCCCTTTGGCCCATCAGCGGAGGAGCACAGGCCTTGGGCAGGTTTAGCCGTTAGTCCCTTACCCAAGGTGGCACGGGAGCAGAGGTGGAGACGGAAGCTAAATTGGGGGTCTCCTAAATCCCAGACTAATGTCCCAGTCACAGCACCATCCTTTGCCTTGCTCAGGACTAATTTAGCATCCGGCACCGTCCTGCCACTGCTAATCCCACCACATGCCCGGTGCGGCGGCGTGGCCCTTCGGCCCCCACAGCGTGGTGGGGACGCCTGGGCTCGGCACCGCTCCCCATCCCGCTCCCAGTCCCCATCCCAGTCCCGGCTGAGGGGTTTTGGGGATTCAGAGAAAGGCTGGGGGAACCATGTAAAATAAACCTGTTGTCACTTCCTGAGCATGGAGACTCAGGAAGCCCCCGAGGTGCCACCAGGTGTTGGGGTCCAACAAGCTCTCAGGGATGCTCACCCTCTTCCTAACCCCCTGCAGCCCCCCGCTGGTCTCCAGCTCCCGTAGCTGGGCTTGGTCCCACCCAGCACAGCTGTCCGTACCTCTATGAGCGGGGAGCACCTAAGGGAGCAGGAAGTCACCCAGAACCGAGCACCGAGCTCCTTGGACACCTGGCAGGTGCGCGTCCCTCCGCGTTTCCCTTATCTTTCTTATTTCCCTCCTGCCTGTTGTTTGCACAGTCCGCTGCTAACGTGCATGGCTTGGAAGCTCATACAAAGCACTTTGCTTGAGAAACATGTGGCATTTGAGTAATGCATATTAATTACTCGCACGATAAAAGTCACTCAATATGCTAAACAATCTCTCCCTGCCCGACCAGGCTCCTGTCGCGATGTTGCTATCAGGCGCTTGCCCGCCTGCCCTCCCGAAGCCGTAAATGGAAGCCCGTTTGCTTTTCCAGTGCCTTAGGTTGCATTTAATTGAATGGGGAAGACACTTATTTTTCCCCTCAAAAGGTGCCAGCTCCCTTCTGCGCATAACCACGGAAAGCATCGTCTCCGTGTCCTCTCCCAGCGCGCTGCCCGGCGCGTGCGGGGCTGCCGCCGGCCCTGCGTCCCCCTCCTTCTGCGGCCGGTATATCTGTCAAGGAGAAGACGACAGCATAGCATTTAGCTTTAAATGATCTAATCATACTTCCTGGCTCGCGTTTGCAGCACGCGCGCGCCTTCCACTTTGTTTTGCTGGTGCTCAGGGTCTCAGCCGACGGGCAACGGACGATCGCGGTGCCCCCACGGCATAAATTTCCCGCGTCTTTATTCAACACGAGCGCCTTGTTCGTGTTTAGCAGATCGCCGCCGCCGGCTTTGTTTCTCTCCGGGAAAGGCAGGTGCGAGGTGGAGGGCCACACGCGGGGCTCCTCCGGGCCAGGGAGAGGCACGCGACCGCTTGGACAACCATCGCGGCGAAGGCGCCCATTTCTTGGCATCACCGTCTCCTTCAGTCCAGCAGGCACAAAGCATGCAAGGTCCTGTTTACAGCCTAGGTTTGACCAGAGGCTTAGAATAACGTTAGTAGTGATTTTTCTTCTTATTTTTTGTAAAACAGCAGTGTTAGTAATGCTTCTGTCGCAGAAAAAGTTCAGAAATTTCACTTCCACCTGTTAGGATCTTCTTCGCAATATCCCACTGTCACGCCTGCTCCACTTTTTGGGCTAGCCCTTTGCAGCGGGTTTCCTTTTTTTGTGCTTTATGAGCGGTAGCAAGGTGCAGGTTATTGATTGCGTCTCTTGGACAAATCAACAGTATGTGCCATGCGAATATCAATAAATAATGACGTTGTGCTGAGCGCGACCTGGATCTGCCACGTGCTCTTTGGGTAGAATTCTTCACTTCCAACATCAGCCTTCGCATGTGCTGCCTCCGCATTTTATTTTCTGCTGCGGGTGATGTTGCTTCCCGTTAGACCGCGTCTGGGAAACGTTTTCAGGGCATTCCTGTGGGACAATAACGTGGATGGTGAATTTCCAAGCTGACACCGTAAGTGCTCCGGGACCTGCAGCCTGCTCTGCCTTCGCTTCCCGCGCCAGAGCGATGCTGCGGACGGCTGCCTGCGGGGGCTGAGCTTCGCGCCAGGCCAGGCCGGGCAGAACCGGCAGGTTTTGTACCCAAACGTCAACGGTGGAGAAGAGTGCTGGTACCTGCAGGGCTGTGCTTTGGGGTGGTGCTTCACTCTGGGGAGGGGGGGGGAGGTGGGGCTGTTTTTAAAATTCAGCAGCATGCGTTTGCAAGAGTGTGGATAAGGTGACCGCCCGCGCAGGTGCTCTGCAGGATGGTCTCTCGTGGTCTGGGCACCTAGTGGTGGTGCTGGTCCAGACTGGAGGGGCAGTTACGGCAGCCACCACCTCGGGTGGGTGCCTCAGGCAGGGCCTCCTGCATGGTCCGTGGAAGGAGGTGTCTCCTGGAAGCAATGCCAGGGCTCTGAGCAACAGGGCGCCCGCGGGTGGGCTCAGGAGGCCACCAGCACCTTCCTGACCGGTGGGACAGAGGAAGAAGAGGGAAGAGATCAGACCGGGCTTGGAGGCTGCCCTCCACCTGCAGGAAAGGTTTGGGTAAAGGCAGGATGATGCTGGGTCAGGACCGTGTCCCCAGCAGAGCAGCGCACCGGATCCTGCATGCCGGTGCAGGATGCCAAGCTCTCGAGGACCACTGCTGTGACCGGCGAGGTGCCTCCGAGGCAAGGGCAAGGCTTGTCACTCTCGGCAGGTTGAGGCTGTCGTCATTTTAATTTCTGTCCCTGCTTTCATGTCCTTTCAACGAGAAACCTGAAGCAAAGCCTTCGATGGGAACCCTCAAGAGTGATGAACTTCAGCGGAGCATCTCAGCCGCTTTGCTGGCGCCGCTTTCGCATCCAGCCAAAGCCTCGCTCCCAGAGCCGGGTCTGAAGCCACGTCTGCGCCGTGGGAGCAGCTCCCTGGTCCGCACAAAGGGCTGGCAGCTGGGACCGGCTCTGGAGCGGCAAATGGGGCACGGCCCATTGCGGGGGGACGCAGCTCGGCGCTGCCCATCTCACCACGCGCCCGGTTCGCCTGTCTCTCTCCTCTGGCGAGCGGCACTCGCGGGGCTGATGCCGCGCCGCTTGGCCGCTCGCACCAGGCATTTTGGCTCCTTCCCAGCTCACGAGTGGTTCGCCCCAAACCTCCGGAGGTGCCGCAGGTGCTTCCTGGCCCTTCTCGACCTGAGCAGAAGGAAAAGACCTTCGCTCCTCGGGGCTAGGCAACGCAGCGCCGTCGCTCCGGGTCTTCCGGCAAGGTGCAACGGGCCACGGCCGCGGGGCCGCTGGCCCAGGGTCCCCGCTCGCCCGTGCAGCGCTGGCTCCTGGCAGCCCTTCTGGGGAGCAGAGCCCCGGCACCGCTCTCCGAGGGCCGCAGCTGGCGGCTCCCGCGGGAACCGGGCCGGCCGGCGGCTGCTCCGGCCGCCCTCCCCTCCGCCGCCGCGCGCCCCTTCCCTCACTTTGCTCTTTGTTAAAAGACGCGCAGTTGAGGGGATGCAGCCGCTCTTTGTGCCGGCAATTTGAATTTGACCCTTTCCAGCACCAAAAATCAATACTCCTGTGGAGAAGCAGTGGGTGCTATTTTTCTAAACCCTGTTTACAACAGTACAGTCCTTTAAGGCAGATGTTATCTGCTCCCGAGCCCGCCGCATACTTTACCAAATTTTACAAAGCATTTTCTGAGCACATAATGACAGTATTATCTTCGTCCGCCTGCTGAGAATAGCGGTGGGCTTACAATAAATATCTACTTCCAAGACGCACAAGTAAGAGTGCATCTTATCTGTCCAGATGGGGGAAAAAAAGCCCCTAATTTACATCCCAGAAAGCACTGGGGTGTGACAAAGGTCATCAGCTGACACTGTACCCTCAACTGGAATGAAAAATATATGAGCCGAGGCCGCGTTGCTCGAGGAGCAGATAACTGATGCCGACGTGCTCCTGCGGATCCCTCTTGCTGCTACCGGCTCGGCCAGCACCGGGCAGCGTCGCCCCTCCGCTGCCGGGACCCCGGCGCCGCTGGCCCATGGGCATTCCCGCACCTCCGGCAGCGAGGGGCAGAGACGAGCCCCCGGCGGGCGAGCGTCAGCCCGGCTGAGGACTCGTCCCGAGGGCTGGCCCCGGCTACAGCGGCGGTGCAGGACTGCCCGCACCCCTCCTTCCTGTGCCCGGGAAGGGCCCCGGAGTTTTATTTTCAGGAGCCCTTGGTGCTTTAGCTGCGTTACTTTGCTAAAATCCCGGATCATTTGGATTTCGAGGTGGCAACATCAGTCAAAGGAGGCGAGCTCAGCTCCTTGGGAGGATTACCACCACTTGCACTCGATTTGACAGAAAATTGCAATATAAAGGGCATGCCACATGACTGAGCAAATCAGGTTTCATCCACTGCACACCTCTGGTATACGCACTCTCTTTTTTCCTTTACTTGATTTCTTGCTACATGCTGTAGTTGTACAGATCCGTTCTTTGGAGCCTCCCAGGATACATCTACATTGATCAGCATTGCTGAACCAGGGAACAGGTCCATATTTCTGCCAGTAAGATGATGCCAGGTGAGCTATTGGCTTCTGTTTTGCACTGTACCTAGCCAAGCACAGCCTGGCTGTGGGTACCCTCCAGCCTTACAGTAGGTGACCACAAGAGCCCTCTTGGATAGCACATTTCCCTTTTTGAGAGAAGATCTCTTCAAAATTTTCCCCTGCAGGTGCCACCTCCTGTGCAGCGCATTCGGACCTGCCTCACTTGGCTTTTGCAGACCCTCCCTGGTCTACAAGCTGCAGGCTGAGGATGTCTACTTTGGAAGCGGTCCAATGATTACGAGGTGTTGCCCAAAGGATGATGGGGTTTATGGAGATGCTGAGGAAGGAGCCCATCCCACAATTCTGCAGGTGGCACAAGCCACACGCTTCTCCCTCGCTCTTCCCTTGAGGTCACCTCTAGCCTGTCCCTGAGGACAAGCATTTGTCCACTCAAAGGGACTTCAAGCAAGTTTGCCTTAGGCACAACTCAAAATGCAGCAGCCTTGCTGGCCTAGAACATGGAGGTCTGGGCTTTGGTCCAAGTTCTCCATCCTTTCTCTGTTTTCCTGGAAACCTGCACTGTGCCACAATGCCAGAGAATCTGCCACTCACCAGAACTGCTGGACTCACTCTATTACGTGGCTGAGACAGCAAAGAGCATAATTAAGAGGCTGGAGAACTTGGCTTCTCCATCCCAGAGAGTTCACAGCCATGCCGGACCTTGCAGATGGCTCTCCAGCAGCCCCCAGGACCCCCTCTGCTGGGGATGAGGCACTTGGAGGCTCTTCCTTTAAACCTAAACCGGGTCCTGGAGCTGGGAGTGCTGCCCATTATTAGTCGCAATGAAATACATCACAGAGTCAAGGTCTTCAGCCATCAGGGAGGACCTGGGAGCCTGCAGCCATAGTTCAGATGCTCCCTTTGTTTCTCGCATTTCCAGGAAATTTTCTGGGTTTTACCAAACGCCCCAAGATTTGCCAGTTAATGAGATAATGAGGCAACTCGGACTGGCTTTCTCCAGTGTCTGAAAGCCTGGCACTATCCTCCTCTGGAGGTAGACCCTGTTGTTCTGCGTCTCAGCGCCAGATCAAATAAAACCGTCTTTGGCAAGTCCCTGATGACAGCAGCCCATTACGGCGCATGGTTAGATTCCTGGAATTAGTAGTTAGATTAAGAAATGCAGCCCTGGAATTAGCAAAGACGTGTGTGATGCTGAGGTGGGGGCCACACATCAGTGGAATTACTCCCCAGGGCACGGAGAGAAAACAAAAAGGAGGAAATGACTAAGCAACCATGTGCCATTAGGCAGGAGCAGGGCACTGCCTGGATTAATTTTGAGTACTCCGCTCCAAGGAGAAGCTTTTAGCCATCAGAGACTCCTGGCTGCTGGAGGGTGTCACTATGAGAACAGGTCCTACCACACCATTAAAAATGAAAAAAGGACAAAGAAAAATGAGTAGGAAGTCAGGAGGGAATATAAAATCATTAACAAAACTCCTAATACAGTGGAAGAAATGTCAATATGAATGCTGAACTAATGGGTCGGTCTCCTAAAAAATTTTATTATCTCTGAAGTTTTAAATAATGCATTACATTCAGATCGCTGATGTCCCTCATGACATTAATCTTTGATCTTACAATTCAGCACGAGAAAAGTGGCGAATCAGAGATACTGACCGCTGTCTACGTATTTTGCAGAGAGTAATTGATCAAAGATTTATTTATTAACTGAGCCATGATTGATTTATAGGAGTTTTGCTTGATCAAGTTAATTACATACAATAACTTATTACACTTGCTGCGTGGGAAGCCCATTGTTGCGGAGGTGATAACACCGCTGAAGTGATGAGATACCAGTTGGTGTCTGGTTCACTGTGTGTTTTTGGACCGTTTACCTGTGGCAGATAAAATGGCTGTCACCGTCAATAATCAACTTGACACGGAGCCAGAGGATTTAGCAAAGCCAGATTTGAAGCGCTGTTTCCTTAGGACTGGCTGGGTCAGTACGTTAATTTTCAAACAACAAAAAGATGGTTAAAAGGTAACTTATTCTTGACTCTGTAAAAGGAAAAAAGACACTCTGTAAAGCTATTGTACTCTGCAAAAAACTAGTGTAATCCGCAGTAGTAGAAAATAAAAGGGGGAAGTCACATTTTGATTAGAACAGGGATAATTACAGAAACTTGACATTTGTTTTAAATACGAGAAGACGATTGAGAAACTTTGCCTGAAAAGCACCTGCAGGAGGGCTTATGGCAGCATCGATACTAAATACAACCCAGGAGGAAACAGCTGTGAACAGCGGTTCCGGTCACACAAATCCAGCCCTTCCGGAGAAAAGCAGCAATTCTTTATACCCCAGAGAGCACGTCAGGGAAAGGTCATTAAAAGATAAAGACAGGACTGTCAGGGATCTCCTGGGCTGCTGAATCCAGTCCTCTGCTGGCTTAGCTTGTCATATAATCGGCCTCAAAAACCCTGCTAGCCCCATTTTACAACTGGCTAGCCTGGACCCTTGCCCCCACTGCTCCTACCTCCGTCGGGGCCTTCATGTTGCCCAGATGCACACATAGCCCGTTTATCCCATGTACCCATAACTGTTCTTTGCCAAAATAGCTTGTATTGCTGCCCTGTTCGTGCTGGACTTGCTAAATGCCTGGCTTTGACCTGAACAGCCCAGATTTCAGGAATCAGCTGTTGGGTTCTAGCTTCCCCGTCTCTGCTGGAAGTAGTACAGCTGAAACGTTCGTGAACTTTCATCATCTGTTATACAGCCACCTGACACTGCCAGGATGGCAGCATCCAGGGCTCTGCCTATGCACTCAGATTTTCTTTCTATTATTTTCTCTTTTTTTTATTATTATCTTAAATGGTGAGCCCTGATTTACATCAGAGATATCTGTTACCAGTAAGGGTACACAGTCTTGCTCTTCCCTTGTATTAAATTTCATCTCATTTCTCAAGGTCACACAAGTCTTTCTAGAAGACATTCTGGTTCTTCTCCAAATCAGTAACTGTTACATTCGCTCAGCTCTTCCTGAGCTGAGGCCGTATATGAATACACAGAAAAAGACAAGTTTCTCAGCTTTGATGCCAAGCCTGTTTCCACCTTGAGAGGTCAACACACAAGCATGGAAGTTGGCACATTACAAAAACACAGGCACAACCACAAAGTGTCATGAGACACAGCAAAATGGCAAGGATGGATGGCCGGATGCAATCCAGTGAAGAATCGATGTTGCACGAACCAGACCTGGAGCAGTCCAGCCTACCCCCTGACCTTCTGGAGGAGGCGGGCAAACAGCCTTGTCTCAGCTCTTCTCCTACTATTTGTGCAAACACCACAAACAACAAATAAACAAGGGCATTAGAAAACTTTTATGTCATCTCCTTGCTCTTGTCCAAGCTTTTCAGGGAAGTAACCACCTTTGTCTCTAACACTGAATTCCATTGTATGGTGGATACCACTTGGAGCAGTAAATACTACTCCGCTGAATTGGAAAACTCTGAATATGACTTTGATTTTGTGCAGAACCTCGTTGCTCAGGCTGGTTTTACTCGCACGGAACAGCTACTCTGCAACCCCACTCACAGTGGGGGGCTACAAGACATCGCTGGGCTGGAGCCACAGTCCTGAGACCTGCCAGCAAAGGATGCACTCATTGCTGACACCCCTAGTAGACTCCCTTCCCCATGAAACAAAAGTGAAGAGAGGAAGAAAAAAAAACCACCTTGTTTCTGAGCCAATACACATCTGAAAAATTAATTCGGGGCTGGGATTTTCATGATCTTATGGGAGTTAGGCACTTAACCCAAGTGAAATACTAGCGGCTTTGACATCTAAAAGCTCTTTTAAAGATCCCAGTCTTAATTGTTGGGTTTTTTTTTTTTGTTCAAATCACAGCTGTAGTTCAGGCTTCAAGCCTTTTCCAAACAAGTTTATCCATCCGTAATTACCACTAAGAAAGTGACCTCTTTGAAAGCCGCACACTGCCGCTTCCCTCTTGGCTGACAGACAACTGTCAGCCAGGCAAGAGCTACTAATTAGCAATTGATAAATATAAGTGTGCTGTCTTCCCCGAGCAGAGCACCGCTTGATGACAGTAATTAATTGTTCATCGATCCCCATAGGCTGGCTCGGGGTCTGCTCGGCCGCCTCGGCGCTGCCCGCCGGCAGCCGGCAGCGTGCGGTGCGGGCCGGCGCCGCGGTCCCGGGTGGCACCGCTGCCCCGTCCCGCGTGGCCCCAGCGCAGAACAACGGCGCCCAAAGGGGACTCGCAGCTCGGCGGCGCGGTTCCCTGCAAAACCCCCTGCGTCGTGTTAAAGCTCACGCCGAGCTCTTGGTTTCATTCGCCATCTTTATTCTATTCCTTTGTCTTTCCATGTAGCAAAACCATGAAAAATTGAAACTACGTGAAAACCGAAGAGGCGTCCCTCCTAGGAAGGGTGGGAAGGCCCTGAGCTTGCAGACGTTTATGCACAGACGCAGCTTCGCGCGTGCGAGCGGTCCCCGCACGCCCTCGGACGTCGGCAGGCTCCAGACCCGCGGTCATGATTCGTGAGCAGGAGCGAGGAAAGCGGCGGTGCGAAGAGGAGCTACTCCTGGGCCTGCTGAAGTCAGGGAGCACCTGCCTGCCGCAGGAACGAAAACGAGGCCTGAGACGCTGACCCGAAAATGGATTTGCCTCCCATGGTGACCCAAACACACTTTTTCCAAGAGGAAAAACGGTGAAACCACTTTAAAAAAGAACCTCAAATAGATCTTCAAAATAGGTCTCCCGAAGGAAATACTTGAACGTCGAGTGTCAACCCCAAGGACATTTTGATGTTCCTATAAACTCTCTAAAACAGGGTTTGTTGCCTGCCAAGGCTCTCCGCTCTGTTATGGAAAAGCTGAGCCAGCTTTGCAGTAGCGGCGCAGACGAGCCTCCGCAGCGGAAACGCCTCTGCGACGGCGACGCTCCCCCGTGCCATTTCCGAGAAGGCTTCAGCGCTCCCGAGCTCCCCAGCCAGGCTCCGCCGGGCGATGGCCAAAGCGCCAGCGCTGTCGTTTCCGCGAGGGCTTTATAGACTGTGACCGGCTTCTCCCCGGGGACGGACCAGGCTGCGGGTCACCCTGTTTCTGGGACGTGGGAATCCCATCGGGAAGATGAACATAACCAGGGAGGGCTGAGAAGGTGATAGATGCACGTAAACAGCAACGGGGGGAGTTTGTCTGCAAAACGCTGCCTGGCGGACCCTAGTGCAAACACTGCGCAGCGTTCGCTGTTGCTGCAATTTCTTCTGCGTGCCTTAAATGCCTGGTCTTAAAAAGTCAGGACGAGACTGCCCTCGGAGGCAGACTGAGCTCCACCAAAATCTACTTCACTTTTTTAACACCTTTTTTTTTTTTTTTTAATTATTTTTCACACTCGGAGTGATACCTCCTGTAAATCCCAGAAAGAGCCGAGAAAGGTCCAGGCAATGCCACGTGCCGGGGTCCGGCGCCGGAGCGACGGGTTATCCCAGAGGCTCCGCCGTCCCCTGCACCCGCGCAGCCCAGCTGGTTTTAATTAATCGCCTTTCGGGGTTTTTCCCCCCACTCCCTCCCTCCCTGCCGCCGTTTGGGTCAGGCTCCCGAGCGTCCGTCCGCCTGAGAGCGCCCCAGGGAGTCTTTTGTTCTGAAGAGGTGAAAAATTGTACCCACAAAAAGAGTTTCCCCCTCCGATCAATTCTCTCTAACAACGTTATTGATCAGCTGCAGCAACATTTTTCATTTATTAATTATGAAGAAGATGTTCCAGGGATTTCTTAAAGTTAACTAGTGTGATCTTTCCTCTCCCCGTCGCTGCCTGGCGCGGCTGCAACGCTCGGGAAAAGCCTTTTCCTCCCCGGTTTGGAAACCTTGGGCCAGTTCAGGGCAGGATGAAAAGTAGCAGCAGGAGACGAGCGTCGCCCTGGAGGGGTTCGCCTGCCTGTGGGCAAGGCGGAGAGCGCGGCCAGCGGCCGTTTGCCGACCGAGGTTGCAGCAAGATGCTGTGGTTTGGCCAACGTCGCAGCTGTCAAAGCCTTGCAGGCTTTCGCCGTACCAGCACAGAGGGGAAGAAACTCACCTTAATTAATGTAAAGAGTGATCTTCAGATTAATCGCTGCGGGATAGCTCTGTATCGCTAAAGCACGTGACGGTTTGTCCCATACATACTGGTAACCCGAACTGCAGCTGTAAATGTTAATAGTTATAAATGCTACCGCTCGTCACACTAGCCATTAAGGAAAACATCGAAGCTGGTTTTTGCCCTTTTCTCCGCTCTGCGAAAAGATCAGAATTTCTGCAATTGGCTTCACAGCAGTGATGTTAGCGGGAACAGGAATAGCTGGATTTTTTGAGAGATACACTATCCCTCAAATCGAGTGAGGTTGAGCCTTTTCTTATAAAAACTGTATTTTGGTAGAAAACTGCATTTTCAATTTCATTCTTTTTCAGTGGAAACTGCCTTTCACAAATCAGACTGGCTGCCTAACCCCTGAGCAACAAAACCTGTGTGTGTGTGTGTATACTTGGTTGTGTCCCAAAATGGGAACCTTGGGAATGGATTTGTTACTGGGAAATAGCACCAGCAGTGTCAGCTAAAGGGCCCAGCTCTCACTTTGGACTCTTCACCGCGCTGCACTTGGGCCACGAGAAGCTGCGGGCGTCCTGGGAGAGCTGCTCTGACCGCTCGGCCAGACGCGAGAGCAAGCTGCAAGTGCGAGGCATCAAAAATAAAATAAGCTGTTCAATTCTTAGTGAAAAGCTTTTACCAAGAAAAAAAAAATAAAAGAGAAAACTTGCTGTTTCAAAAGATGCCTGCTTTTTCCCAAACAATTCCCCATTTCACCCCTGCGATGCGTGTCTCCATGACAACAGGTCGCTCAAACCACTCATTTCGGCTGACCACAAAAGGTCCGTAATGGTGTTTCCCCTCCCTGTGTCACTAGCCACAACTTTTTAATATGTATCAAACACGTAATCCTTGATTCGGGAACCCAAAACTAACGCACAGACGCCTGTTAAGAGCTTAGATGTGTCCCCACTGCGCTGGGAACAGATGGGCTCTTTGGCCCAAGCTACCCGCATGCCAACAAATTCGATGTCATCGTGGCTTTTATTGAGAATCATCGACACCAGAAACATATATTATCGTCGTCTTCCCCTTTTTCCTGTTTACATATAGTATTTTGCTACTTGTTATAACAGCCACCATCTCCCTGCAAAGCCACCCAACCATGGTCCTCTTTCTGCACGGAGGCTCTTGGAGCACCCTTGAGGTGCTCCAGACGTGTCTCAGCAGCCACCCACCATGGTCGCCAGGTGCAGCCACGTTTATAAATACTTTGTCGGGCGAAGGCCTGGGTGAAAACGTCGCCTTCACGCCATAAATTGAGAGAACGAGTCAGTGGAGGGCAAAGAAGCCCCAGAGCAAGCTAGAAGGAGGAATAAGAAAGGAAAAGGAAGGTCAGAAAGAGGGTAATTAAGGAAATGCAGCAGAAAGAAATTATACAAGGGAGGATTAGAAATGTACAATTGGTGTCAGTACCAGGGGACATAAATCACGCATAGTGGGAAGGAGATAGCATAGGGCTGAAGGAAACCTAAGGATGATAGCAGACTGATTATGAGTTTGAAATATGGTATGTTGGCAAAAAATCTGCTATGATTTATATTCTGTCACAGGCTATCCCGGGAAGGTGGCAGGCCTTTCCCGTATAGCTCTTCGGAGACTGAAACTCCAGTGCTGAATTGATTTCTGAGTTTACTAGCCTGTGTTTGGCTGAAGATGGTAACAAATAACACAAAGAAGAGAAGGAAAAATTAGGAAATCAAAAAAGGAGATTACAGTCATGGGAAAACAAATGCGTCAAGCGCGGACTCAGCAAAATGGACAGAGGACAAATAGATATTTAGGAACTGGTTTACTGCTTACTCCCAACCAAGACAGAGGGTACTTGCCAGCAAAAATATATTGTATTTGAGAATTTTATTAATATGTCACAGCATAACAAACTATCGTTGGTCTGGTTATATAATTACAGCCGCCGTTATGTTTCAGTTTTACGAGAAAACCTCGATAAACAAGCAAAACCCCAGTGATTACCCAGAACTATCCCTTCACACGGCGTCGTTCTTACAGAGAGGTTTCAAAACTCATTTTTTGTGGCCCTACCCAAAACCAACGGTGATTACCAGTCCGTATGAAAGTCTAAGGTGAAAGTCCATACGTCTTGAAAACATCTGCCTGTAAAAATAAAAAGGGGCTACAAATCTAAGTAATAAAGATACTCAGGAATCAGGAAGGTTGTTGTGTAAGGAAAAGCTTTAAAAGACGATTAAAATACGTGTCTCAAGCAGCAATGCAATTTGAACGTGTGCTACGCAGCAGGTGAAAATCGGAGCCGCCAGCAGCGCTGGTCACGTAAAACGGCTTTGTTAGCAGCTAACGGGCTCAGCCTGGGGAACGAGCCTTGGCGGCGGCGGCCGGGCTGCAGCGAGAGCCGACAAAGAGGGTCTGGGGCAGGCAAGGGTGCGCGGCCGGGCGGCAGGCAAGTAACCGAGCCGGAGAAAGGCTTCGGGAGGAGCATCCACCAAAAACACCCAGCAGCTGGAGTAAAGCAGAGGACGGGAAAAATGGAAGAGGTGGTCAATATCTGAAGAAAAGAAACAGAAAGAGAACTGGGAATAATTTTTATTACTGATCTATGCAGCCAGGTGCCTGCACTGCAGATCCCCGCTTTTTTTTTTTTTTAAGAGAAAGTATAATAACAGTGCAAAAGCAAGATGGATTTAAATCAGGGCATTGACTGCAACACCCTTCAAATGAATGTAGTGCTCCCAAATTGTTCTTTCTGACAGCCTTGGAAGCTGAAGTCCCTGGTACCCCGCGCGGGGTCCATCCACCCTACAGACATGTCCCGCTGTCCGTCTGGGTGGTTAACGAGCCAGGTATCGTCCCCAGAGAGCGATGGCTGCAGGCCGCGGGCCACAGGGCACAGGCAGGAGGAGGAAACCAGTGGGACCCTTCCACGAGCCCGGACGAGGTTCCGATTCCCAGCGGTTAATTGGGAAAACCTTGTTGGTTTGACCCCGCTGTGGAGTCCACGAGCTGCAGCACGAGGGGGTGCCGACACGAGCTGCGCGCGTACCGGGAAACACAGCACGGAACTGATCTGCATTTGCTGTAAGTAGATATAAAGACAAAACATTAAATTTCCCTTTTCCTTTAAAAAATAGAAAAAAATATTTATATGAAAAAATGAAGACCTATCTTTTCTTGGCCATGGTCTTCCCTCTCCATACACATAAACGTTCTTTGCCATTATCCTCTTCATGCATTCACTCATATATATCCAAAAAAACTTTTATTCACTCAGTAAAGACGGTTCTTTCTGGCTAGTAGTAAGAGGAATTTGAAATATGAATGGATGGATGGATAGATGGACAGATGAATGGATAAATATTTAGAATAATATGGTGGATATCACACCATGGTAGCTGATATCACAGTAGAGGCAGAGATGAAAGATAGAAGTGGTGAAAAATGTATCCCACGAAACAATTTTAACATCCTATGAACAGTTCCTAAGACAAGACAGAAAATCCTGAGGTCAGTGAGAGAAGTGCACTGATCCTGCAGGCTCTCAGCTAACCCTTGGCTCTGCTGTCTTCCCATCTAGCAGCAGGAGGGGGCTCTTCTGCAGCACGTGGGTCCTTACAGGTGCAAGAGAGCCATCTGCTTCCACGGCACACCCAGGCTGGCTTCACTTTGGCTGTAAGCCCCTCTGAAATGATCTGGCATTATAAATGACCAGCAGAAGTCTCTGATGTTAATTTTGGCGGCAGAACCAAAAATATCTTGATGTTTCCTGTGAAAGCAATCACCCATAAAACATTAAGTGGTCAGAGAAAGCTGGTGAAAGTGGGCACGAGCCAAAGAGGGTTGCAGAAAGCAGACAACTCTTCTGTCCAAAACAGAAGGTGCAGCGCAAAGGGCAGACAGAGATGCTAACTTCAAATCCTTCTTCAGCCCAATGAAATTCAACTGTAAAATAAAACTAGGTTTTTACAGTGGGGTTTGCCCAGGCTGTATGTGTGGAGATGTGACATTCACCCGGCAAGACCAACAAGCTGGCCAGAGGATGGTGGGTCCTCTCCCACTGCCCAGGGCAGCCTCGGACAGGCAAAGGTGGCTGCTAGGCATAGAGAGAGCAGCTCAGGGACACAGGAAACCAAGCGTGCACCCAGCCAGCAGCTCTGCCACCCCTCCAAGCCAGGCCAAGCTGCACCAGGACACTGGGAGATGCTCACCTTAGCTCCCTCTGCTCAGAAGTAGTATCTGAAGGGGGAGTGTCAAGAGGATGAGGCCAGCCTCTTCTCCGTGGTGCCCAGCAACAGGACAAGAGGCAATGGGCACAAACTGAACCACAGGAAGTTCCATCTGAACCTGAGAAAAAACTTCTTCACTGTGAGGGTGACAGAGCATTGGCACAGGTTGCCCAGAGAGGTGGTGGAGTCTCCTTCGCTGGAGATATTCAAAAGCCGTCTGGATGTGATCCTGGGCAATCTGCTCTAGAGGACCCTGCTTGAACAGGGAGGTTGGACTAGATGATCTCCAGAGGTCCCTTCCAACCTAAACGATTCTGTGATTCTGTGATTCTGTGATCAGAGGAAATCTGCCTGGTTTTGCAGGTGTCAGAAGCAGTTGTCTTCAAAAGAGCGGTGCCAAGAGACCATAGTCATGGCTTGCATGTGGTTGGTTCATCATCATTAGCCTGTAGGTGCATGAAACCCTGAGGGGCACTGAGGATGCTGGGTTGGGAACGCTTGTTCTCCATCTCTGCTGCCATAAGAACTGGGGGCATCGAATGAAGCTAGCAGGGGGAGAGATCAAACTGAAACGAGATGCGTCCTCACACAGCGTGCAGTTCAGGTGCACAACCCGGGCGTTCCTGGGTGCTGCAAGTGCTAAACGCTTTACAGGCGCTCAAGAAGGGACTGAACAAATCCGTGGAAACGACATCCACCAAGGACTATTACACAGAAAGGCAAAGACCCTGTTTTTGCTCAGGGACTCCCTCAAACGGCAGCAAGCTGACAAAGCTTTCCGACAGGGTGTCGTCTGCCCTGTTCTCTGCTCTCCGTTAGCTGGCTGCTCTTTGCCGTCGTCGGAGGCAGGTACAGGGCTAGATTTTGCCATCTGCACTCATTAAGCAGGCAGCAGAAAAGTCAAGAAAAACCTGAACACAAATAATACCAGGATTTGAGGACATTCATAGCTTTGCAGTATGGAGCTGTTTCTACAAATATTTGTCTAAGCCAGCATATTAATATGACTACAGAATTAATAAAATATCAAGCACAAGTTAGGTGCAGCAGGATTCAGATACACTCTTGAAAAAGATGTTCTAGCAGGAGGAGATTTTTATCTTTAAATCATGTGAAATGGGGCTGGGAAGGATCTCAGGAGGTCACTTATTGAACCCCCTCGCTGGTGGCACTTTCCCAGACCCTCCAACTATGGGATGTCACAGCATCTCCAGGCAACCTATGCCAGTGCCTAACCATCCTTACCATTAAAAGAATTCCCCACATTTCCTAAATAAATTAACCTAAATCTCCCTTGCACACTCTTTGTGCAAGAGGGCTTGACACAAACGCAGTGCTGTGTTTTTAGTGCTGTCCTACTTTCACGCCAGCTCCATTTGGGTGCAAGCAGTGCCGAGGAGGTCGGGGACCAGTTTGCTCAGCACCAAGGAGCGCCTTGATGGCACCGCCGGGATTAGGGCTGGAAGCCCCACAGTGCCGGTTCCCGCGCCTGAACCAGTTTAAGCACAGGACTCCTGCTGTAAAGCAGATGGTAAGGAAAAATGATGGGAGGAGATTAATAGTAATACTGATAGAAAACTAGATTGAAAGGATCAGGACATAACAGAGAGGCTGGACAATAATTTGATGTCTCTGTAGTAAATGAAGAGGACAGATGCTTGCTTAAATTTGGGGATTAGATTTTGTAGCCTAAAGAAGATAATAAATGGAATGATTACAGTATTAAAATGTTAGTCTTCCAGTTGACAGGCAGTATAGGAAGACCTTTGCAAATAAAATAACAAATAAGAATAAAGATGAAGAGGCACTTTAGCCCAATGGAAATTCTTTTCTAAAAGGTTCCTTGGGGCATCTAAAGAGAATACTTTGGCCACAATTTTCCAGGAAAGGTTAACATAGTATACATTTTTTTCTTCTTTTTAACCTAACTTTTACGCTATTTAGGCTTTGGCCTTTAGTAAATATTCTGTCATTTTAACGGGACAGTCTAAGTACATGATTGTGAGATAGATGCAAGAACATCTTATGGGTGCAACCAAAGGCAGAGAGCATGCAAGGTGGCCTTGTGGAGACCTGGCTCGAGTAAACCAGAATTTAGGTTATGTAGGTGTACAACATATCCTAATTCATCGTTTCCAGTGGTTTGCATTTTGCTGAATTTGGTATTCTGGAATGCATGAAATGCTATGGGACAACCTTAACTCTGCATTAATGAAGGATTTTATGATTGAATGTCCTTGTTTTTTAAGCAGAAAGAGAAAGGTTGTTCATAGGAGTCAGACTCATTTAAGCAGCAGTAGGGATCTGTTGTCCTGCAGTTGAAATGCTGCAACATGGTGTGATTCAGGAGGGGTCGTTCCCTCCCTGTGCATGTTACATTTTATCACAGCAGGATGGCGATAATGAGCACGTATTGGAAAGACAGGAGTGTGCAGCCGCTCTTGGGCCTCTTAACCAATAGTGGAAACTGCCTGGGTCTCGCACTGCTGGTTTCCTTCCCTCACTGGTGCCTCCTGGCCTTGAGGCTCTGCTTAGCTCCTCACCTGCGCTTCGAGAGGGTGCACTCTCTTACCTGGTCTCCAAAGCTGGACCTTAAGTTATCTCCGGCCATATCTTCCAGCTTCGTGCACACAGGCAGAGAAGGGAGGGTCCCAGGGTGCATTTGGTAGCTCTGCAGCTCCTCATAGCCCCTTGCTCCATGCCCCCTTCTCCATGGAGGTGCTCCACCAGAGCTCCCAGGTTGCGCTTCGTGAAAGAAAAGCAAAGCAGAAAAGACAAAGCCCCAACACTTTTGATGTGATGCTTCCTTTGTCAAGCTGAGGGCTGGGCTCGCTTTGGCAGTGACTGGCTGCAGCCCAAGTCCAAAGACAGTTGTACCATCCCAAAACCCAGGCTGCTGCTGGAAAGCTAGTGGGCTGCAAACACTGTCCAGCTGACCTGGAGCCAATCTGGCACAGGAGTGAAGCTTGTGAGGAGGCTCAGGGCTCTCCTCCAGCCAGTTCCTGGTGTGGTTTCCCCACAGCGGGGGGACAGGCATTGCCCAAGGCATTGAGAGTAGGTGGGAAATAATCAGATCTGTGGTTCAGCCCCCAGACCTTTACCACAAACGATCAGTTTGTTGAGGTGGTTGTGCTGTAGGAAACCACTGCTCAGCGGACCCCACGTCTGTGACACTAACCTGACCCTGCAATTCTGAGGTAGTCTGAATATGGGTTTTGCTTGTTTTGTGATGAGCTTTGGGTTAGGAAAAGGCCTGAGTGACATCGCTTATCGTCAAAGTTAAACTCCGGGTAGGAACACAGACCCGGACCTTTTAAATTCAGTTTCAGAAGTGTGTCTGGACTGTGGTTAAAACCTGGTGGGACTGCTGTGATCTCTGTAAATCAGCTGCGATTTTGCTTGCGGGGTTTGGAAATGTTCAGACTGCCCCTGAGATCCAGCGACACAGCAGCTTAATCCCGCTCTTGTTCTCCTTTTTGGATCTCTGTTCATTGTTAGTCTAATTGGTACATTGAGGTTTATGATAAAGATCAAGCCCACCGGGTGATGGCAAATACTGTAGCTGCCTGGGGTTCATTTGCTGCAGTTCCTGTGTTTATTATTGTTAGAATTAAATAGTTTTCCATGGAGAAATGGCTAATGATGTCACTAAAATATGAGGCGGGAGGAGGCAATTTTACCCGCTCCTGACCTAGCTATTCTTGCTTAGTCAAACAAAACATCCTTGTTTTCTGTTTGTGATATAAAAGGCTGCTGCAGTGGATTACGCCCGGTAAGTCCAAGCAGGCAGGAGGAGGAGAGGAAAGTGCTTTATGAGAGAGAAGTCTCCTCTTTGCACACAAATATCTAAAAACTATTAATTTTGGGGCAGCAGCTAGGAAGAAATACATGAAAGGGAAATTGATTTCTATTTAAATGGTATGTTTTCATCACCTTTTTTCAGAGCATGAACATTCATCTTTGAGTACCTGTGCTAATTGATTTCAAATGCAATTCAACACAATCACTGTAGAATAATAAATCTGGGAGCGCAGAGGCAGAGGGAGGGGTACCAGCGAAACCCAGGGCGGCTGGAGAAGGCGGCCAGGCGAAAGGGAGGCCAGCCGCCTCCGCGACGGATGTCACCGCGGGACGGGCCGCTCGGCACCACCTCGGTGCCCCCGTGGCAATCCCAGGCAGCAGCCGGCATGGGATAACTGCTCTTGGGAAGGATGCAGGAGGTAACACATCCTAGAGGGCAAAAGGTATAAAGCCAGGCTGTAAAAGGTGGGCTCAATCTCATTAGAGGAGTTGTTTAGGGATCAAGGAGGTTTATAGCTAATTTGAAGGGTCCCGTTAATCCAAATAATCTCCCAGAAAGAGAAGAGATCATGAAGGAAACGGGACACGTGGCTAAAATCAGGGAAAGGAGCCCGCCCGGGCGCCCTTGGCCCTGTGCTGGGGAAGGGACGGGGGCGAGGAGGTGTCCGTGTCCCGCAGCGCCCGGGGGCTCCAGGTGCAGCCCCAGCGCTTGGGGCGAACGGCTGGAAACCACCGCTGAGCACCGGGGTCTGCTCCCCAGCCCAGCGCCGCGCGTGACACCGCGGGCCGGCGCTGGAAAGGCGTAATTGCAGGGGCTGGGAAAAGGGCTTTGCTTTAAAGGGAGGCAGAGGGGAACAGGCAGATGACAACCGCAGGGAAAGGAAAGCTGCAGAAAGGACTGAACCGATGCCAACTCCTGAAAGGGGGTCTCTCTTTTATTAAAGATTTTGTGTGCTCCTGTGTGCTCTTTGGTCGCCTCGCTCTGTATCACGCTGATTTCCAGCATGCTGGGATGTAAAATGCCATGATGCAATCCGCCGTCAAGTGGAGAAAGTTAAAAGAAACCCTTTGAGCGCACACACTGTGAGCTGCTCCTCTCAGGAGCACTGTTAGTCCTTGCAAGCACCTGAATTAAATTTATTGCTGGGGATATTGGCTACAGCATCTCCCTGTGCAGGAGGAAAAGTAAATAAAATTTCCTTCAGGCACATTGATCTTCATGGCGAGCCACCTTATAGTTATAGTAAGAACTTAAAAAATGTAAAAAGGCACACAAACACCCCCAGTCTGCAGGTAAAAGGATGAAACGGTGGGGCTGTGCTTTAACTTACCCTGGGGCGCAGACTCCTGCACCCCCTTTCCCACGAGCATCAGCTGATTCACCCTTGCCGGCTGGCAGTAAGCGGGAAAAAGGGAGAGAGTCAGAGGGCTGGAAGGGAAACAGTAAGACCCGAAGATAAAAATAAGCGTGAAATGCATTAAATATTTATGCTCTGCTCGGAGACCCTTATTAGCAAGCAAGCAGGGTGTCGGGTACAGCCCTCGGCACCAGCAGCCACTTCGCAGGAAACCTGCGGTGGGGCCGAGCTCTGCTCCCAGAGCGGGGCAGGAGCCGCTGGCCGCCGGGCTTGCCGCTGCGGGGTCCCGGACAGGGACCACCACGTGCCAGAGCCCCTTCTCCCAGGTCTCGGCTCGCGCCGGAGCCGGTGGCTGCTCCTCCACGTGAAGGCAGCAATCAACCCCCATCCAGCTGTGCGGCAGGCATGTTATCTTGGTCTCTCTCCTTGGATGCTGTTGACCTGGTTTTTTTATCTTACACAAGCGCCGCGCTGGTCTAATTGCACAAATATCGGCGATCTGACTCCCAGTGCATGGTGGTGCACGCAGGAGCGAGCCCGTATCCTTTTGTGCCCTGCCAGTGCTCCTCCTGGACGCAGAGCTGGGCTGGGACCTCCCGGCTCCCCGGAAACCTGAAGGGCATCGGATACGGAGCTGCGAAATGCCAGGAAGGCATGCACGAGATCGAGGAAAATAAACCCAAAGTGTCCACATTTCAAACGCTCGGGGAGTGAGGAGCTCTGCCAGGCTGGCTGGGATGTAACACAGCAGCTTCCCTCGCGCCCAGGAGGACGCGTATCCGTGTCCCAGGAGCCGCGAAAGCCAACAGTGCTAATGAGCATTCTCAGGTCAGACTTTTTATAAAGCGTTTTACTTAGTCCCACATGACACTGACTAAAATATGAGTATAGTGCAATATCAATAAAAGCGCTGGTAAATGGAGAACAGATAGCTTCAGAAAAAAAAAAATCAGTAAGTAGGTGTTGGGAAAGAATCGTCCTTGAAGACAAGGTTTGGAGTTGCTGTTGGCAGGGCCTGTTACAAGGCTGGATTGTGATATTTTTATCCGTGGCTTGGTAAGAAGTGTAACGTAAAGACTGAAGATATGTAAAAGCACGGATCTCTTGTTAATGCAGGGTTGCTCAAACCAACGCATTTTAACATAGTCTATGGCAAAGGATGTCGCGTTGGAGTGTGCCACATGGGAGACTATTCTGTGGAACAGCAACTCTGAAAAACATCTAGCTTTTATGTATTTATCCTAGAATAAATAATGGAACATGATACCCAAAAAGCTACCATGGAAAAATGGGCTAATGGAAGCCCTGGCTAAATGTAAGAGCCAGGGGCGAGAAGGTGGTGAGCTGCTCCTATCTCAGTATGTGGCACTTGTAGACAGATATTGCAATGCTATAGCCTGTTGTGACACTTACAGCTCAAAAGGATGTTGAGAAATTGGGGAGGGAACAGAAAATAGCCATAAAAATTACTTGCAAGCCAAAAATATACTGCACAGAAACAGACTAAAAGAGCCTGATATGTTGAGCTTATCGAGAAAGGAATGGAAGATATCCTTATCGCAAGATTTTGAGAACTTTTGCAGGAAAAAAGTGTGCAGTACTAAGCCATCCTTAACCTGCCAGAGGAAGCAGAACTGGACAAACTCCATGAGAAAAGAGGGCCCCAAATTAAAACCATAGCAACAAAGTACCCAAGGGTGCAGCAGATTTGGTTTCTTCTTCAAGGCAGGGTGCCTTTCTGAAATGGGCCTTTTAAACAGACACCAGCTACTGGGCACAATGCAGGATTAATGAGTGAAATTCAAAGACCTTTTATAAATGAGGAACCTATGAACTTCAATATGGTGTTGCAGTGTGAAAGTTCAATAGCAATATTCATATTGAGTTATCTCCCAGTTCATAGTGCTTTAAGATTGACTAGTCTGATTCATATATAATCTGAGTTGTTTCACATATCCTTGGGAAGAATACGTATGCAAGAATTGCCCCAATTGGAGATTATGCTGCATATTATCTGTCCTTTTGCACTCTCCATCTCTGGGATGGAGATGTGCATTTTTGCCACATAATAGCTTAACCATTAGTAAGCAGTACTGTTTGGGCATAATCTTTTCAAAATACCCTCAGCTTGTTCATTCCCATGTGTCCTTCATTGCTCCGAGGGATTGGCAAGGCGGCGGGAGCGGAGCGGAGGCAGAGCACGGCAGCAGGCAGACGGTTCCCGGGAGCTGTGCAACTTGTGTGATTTGGGACAAAATGCAAGGAATCGCTTTCTCACTCCCTGTCTTTCCTTGTCTCCTTTTCTCTAGATCAAGGAACTGTAACCTTGCCAGAGAGAGTGTTAGACCTTACAAACAAACAACCAAACGAGAAACCCCCCTGATCACTGCTACTGCAATTAAACCCAGCAACAGTTTGAATGCTTGCATTGATGCAGCTGGGACTGTAAGCAAAATAAAACCAGCAAAATAATAGCCGGTGGACAGCCAGAGACCATGGAAAACCTATTGATTGCAACAAGGTCTCTTTTCTGTACAGCAGAACGATCTCAGAAGAGCTGAGCTTCGGGTAATTTCTAGCAAACAATGTATTGTAAACCATTATTTGTGGGTCCTGAAAATCGAACTGAAGCATCCAGGTCTCTCTAGTACATGCTTATTTAAGAGAAGACTCTAGTAACAAGGAGCTAGTCACTGTCAGAGCATTTCGCTTTGCTCTTTTGATGCACAAATGGTTTGCTTTCTTTGTGTGAAAATGGAGTCCTGAGGAAACGGGCAGGCCATGCAGAGATGAAACAAAGGCCCCTAATCAGGGCTCTCGTTTTACTGAGGTGCTCTGGGGGCATCAGAAATGGCAGCGTGGAGCACGAGCGACTTGGCAGATAACCCTTAGCTGAAAATAAAGCACTCGCCCTCCATTTTCTGTGAGCAGGTAACGGGGAACAATCGGTGCCAAAATCACCAAGCGCGGGGCTCCAAGCGGTGCGAAAGCCTCGTGTCCACATCCCCTTCCTACTTCTGCATCTGGAGAGATCCCAGCAAAACTCCACTTTGGAATTGTCCCTGGCTTCAGACCCCTTGAATCACAGAGGTAGGTCCAGGTCTGAATGGAGCATCTCCAAAATCCAGGTTGGCTGGCAGTGGGCAACGAAGAGCACAGGGGTTATTGAAAAACTCAACCCTCTGAGGGACTGACCCATAGCCACGGGGGTCAGGGCGGGCAAGCCCTGCTGAGCCTTTGGCCAAGGCTATTCCGTGGCATGTGGAAAGCCCTGCTGTGGGACACCTGTCTTCCCAGTACCCATCATTTCATTTTCTAAGCACCCTTTTCTGGACACCTGCTGATCAGCTACTGGTCTGCAGGTCAGAGACTAAATATCAGTGATTTCTTTTATTTGGCTAAACTTATCTCCCCAAATCATTCCTATTGCAGCTACTAAAGGGCTTGACTTTGTTCCCGGTCCCTGAGTGGTGACATTTACCGCAGTAGTGCCCGAAAGCTGCATAGGAACGGGGCCCATTGCATCAGATAGCACCAAACCACAAAGTCATTGGTGGTGTCCATCTCAAAGACTAGCAGCCAAACTTGACCAAATAGTCACGGATGAGTAAAGTGATACAGCCCAAAAAACGAAAATTGTGATGGTAGCAAGCAGCAGCATAGCTTTCCACAGGGGACAGAGATGTGGAGGTAGTCATCAGAGGAGAAGCAGGAGGAGGGTTGGCAGAGAGAGAGAAGGGGTCAATGCGGGAGAAAGGGAGGCAAGAGGACTATCAGGTGCCCAACCGCTCTCCGGCTCGGGGCAGAAGCCAGGCAAGCACAGTGGAGATATCACTGAGGGCCGCAGGTCCCGCTCTCCTGCTTCCCTCTGACCAAGGAGTGCTGATAGTAAAGGAGAGAGGGAGTCACTTGGAGATCTCCAGTCTCTCCTATAAGTTCTGGATCCAGCAGGATGAAGAGGACAGTGGACATGGAGGAGCCCTTCTTCACCTCTTCTCCTCAGTGCAGCACAGTGTGGCTGAGAGGGCTAGAAGAATCAAGAAGGTCCCCTCGAGCAGCAAAAAAGGGATATCTCCACTTTGACCTCTGAGCTGCTGTTTAATCCAAGCCTGAGCTCTCACAGTCCTGCTTTCCCCAGTGCTGCTCTTCACTATGGGAGTAAATCGCTTTGTTGTGCCAGATGCTAGGCACGCACAAGTCTCTGAGAGAACCCAGAGGTTCCTCTCTCACGTCAGTGTCTCCCATTGGCTCTGCTGTCCCCACCCTGAGTAGTGCTCCTGGCTGCTGGGGACCACGAACGCCACCGGTCCCACCACTCGCTGGTTGCTCTCCGCAGTGCAAGAGTAGCGGGATGGATGTGCAGGTAGTCACACAGGTGTCCCCATGGAGCACATCCCCATGGGCTGACCAGTGCTGTCCATTGAGGCAATGGAATTGTTCCCCTTGGATTTGTCTCACCCAGCTTCAGATGTTTGCCATGGAGATGTCTACACACGCACTGGTGACCAGCTAGAAGCCAAGACAGGAGCAGACACATTAAGGTGGGGTTCCCCTAACAGGACTAGCTCAGAAGTGTCCACCTGCACTTAGCCAAAGGACTGCCACCTGGGGACTTCCCTTCCATCCAAATTCACTCCCCCTCCATCCCAGTGGCCACAGAAACTGTCTTGAGTCCTTTCCTTGGAAAGAGCATTATGTGAATGTGAAAACCTTTGCTGAGGCCTCACTTCTAGCCATGGCCAGGGCCAGAACCATCCCACGGATGAACATGAGCAGTCCCACGAGGGAGGGATGCCTTTCGCAGGATCCAGGAGAAACAAGGAGAGCATAGCAAGACCTGCCTCTGCTGAGCTGTGAAGAGGAAAGTTGGGTTTTGGTTACGTCAACTTCACAACATCCCGCTTCCGAAATCAGTTGGCAGCCGCTCTTGAGCCCAGCAGCGAGAGGTGAGGCAAGGGAGGAAAACCCCATAAAAATGATCGTCCAGGTGTAATTACCCACTGCTCCAACCATACGCTGGGATTTTAATCATTACCTACGTGTCAGGAAGAGTGTGAGTAAATGGCACGCAAACCTGCATTGAAATGCAAATGGAGGCAAGAGGGTGCGTGTCGGGCGTGCGCTGCGCCGTGGGAGCCGCAGAGCCATATGGCCACATCTCCCCGTAAGCAGCGCAAGGAGCTAGGCGGGAGCGGTGCTTGAAGGAAATTTGCAGAGACAGTCGCTGAGCCTCGGTCACCCTGCAATAATCAAGGTCATTACTGAACATGCAGTGAGTGTCAAGTGGATCACATAATATTTATTACAGTACAACTAGGGTGAGCGTGTGCAGCAATTGGCCTGCTGGTTTATTAGGGTTATACGGCTCTGGCAGGCAGTGAGAAGAGTGCGAGGCAAAATTTAAAGAGCCCTCGCGATAGATCAGGAAAAATGGCGCAAACGAGTCATGTCCCTTTCCGCAACACTGTGTGTCCGAAGTCGGCTTTCCCTGGGTTGATTTTGTTTAGCTTTGTGCAGCTTTGCACTGGAAAAGAAAGAAAGGGATAAAAGGCAGATCTGGATCAGGGACTCCACTTACATGTTTTCCTTGATGCAACGTATTAGCTTATAAGGGCTTCATGGATTATCACAAGTTGAATGGCATCCTTCCTTTGTTAACATTTCCTCTTTAGTTTATCACTGGAAATAAAAGAGGGAAAAGCACCTCTGAGCCTCTCCGGTGCTATCCTTGTTTGCATAAAGTGGATTTCCCTGCTCAGGTGGAAGCAGGGAAACCTTTCAGGGTCTTCCCTGTGCCTCAAAAACAAATCTGCCCTGCCATAGCCAAGCTAAATGCCAAGTTGTCCCAGCATCCCCTGCTTCCCCGTTAGACGGCTAATTGGATGGGCACAGTACTGGCTCCAAGGCAACAACGCCACGAGAGCGCTCGCTCCTTCGGCAGAGCCTCAGTCGTAAATAACGTGAGACAGGGTCACTCTGGTCTTTATTCAGGAGGTGTCCTATCATGACAGGGTGCTAACGAAGCACTTGACTCTCCAGCTGCTCTGTGCTCGGTGAACCCGGGTGGTCGGGCCAGCCTTAAACACCAGCACGGCTGCTCCGGAGGTCTCCGACCCAGGAAGATCTGCAAGCAAAGCCAGACTTCGCCTGGGCCTGGCTGGGGAGCTGGTTTTGTCTCTGGGTACGGTGCTCTGGGGCGAAGTCTCCCCTTGCCCTTATTGACCAGGAACCGCCTGGTGGGTCCGTCCCTTTGCTTTTTCCAATATGGAACCTGCTGGCTGAGTTCAGAGCAGAGAACTGCAATATGTTATGGTTTATGCCTTGCAATATCCTTCTCTAAACACATTTAGCAAGTTCCCCAGGTCAATTACAGCTGATTTAGTTTGCAGGAGCTGCCAAGAAAGAGGCCTGCTGATGAGTATTTGTGGTATGCATTTGAGACACTCGCTCGTGCTTTCCGTGGTTTGTCATCCCCGTCCCTTCCCCGCCACATCCCACATCAGCGGGCTCTGCAGAAACGCGGGCGTAAGGGCTGAAAACGAGCTGAGCACTCATCTGGGGGCGGCGCGGGAGGGCAGCCGTTGGAAGCACCTATCCGTCAGGCTCCTAACGGGCCCATCACCCGCAGGAACGGGGGGCGCCGGGTTCAAATCCCATCAGAAGCGGGTCAGCTCAGCTCGTCTGTCCGCGGGGACGGACGGGCTGCGTTAGCCAGCGCACGAGCAGGGCTCCGGCCACGGGGGCGCGCAGCCACACGGTCCGGGGCCGGGCCACCAGCCCCAGGCCACCCCGCTGCCCCTGGCGGGGCAGGGCAGTAAACAAAGCGCCTGCCTGACACGCATCGGCATTAAAGGTCTCGCGGTGCATTTAATTTAAAAGGGGGCTTGCCCTGACGTTTCTGCCTGGAAGATATATCTGCCTCCCGCAGCTGCACAGTTTGTTGCACACGGATTGCTGACACCATCTCACCTCTTAGATGGGGCCACTTCCGCCAGCGTTCAGTTAAGGAAGCCGCTGATATATATGATTTGAAAGAGTGAAGGTGATATAAAAACATAGTGATGAACATTTTGTTTTGAGTACTGGGCTTAGGGGTAAGGAAGGAGACAAAAGGAAGGGAATGAAAACCGGTCCCTGGCTGTGGATGGATGTGCACCACTGCCACTGTCACCACCACCACCAGCCTCACCATCGCCCACTGCACTGTTGCCATCTCTGCCTTCACCACAGCCACCATCACCACAACCACTGCTGCCACCGTCACCACCACCCACCATCACTGTCACTGCCACTGCCACCACCTCCACCTCCACCACCACCATCACTACCACCATCACCACCACTGCCACCACCACCACAACTGCCACTGTGACCACAGTCATCACCATTGCCACCACTGTAGCCACCACCACCATCACTGTCACCAACACTGCCACTGTCACCACCGCTGCCACCGCCACTGCGATGGTGACACCCAGCAGGCTGCCCCATCGGCCGGCCACGCAGCCCTGGCACCAGCCCATGTCCCCAGTCAGCACAGCCCGTGGGAGCCGCGGCAGAGGTGGGGTCCTTGGGAAGCACCGGGGCCTCTCCCCCTCGTCCACAGTCATGTGCCTTAAACAGCAGGTCGGCGTTCCTCTCTTCTCTGGTGGCTCCACTAAAAGGGAAAGAAAATATGTTAGTGCGAGCAGATTTCAGTGGCCAGGGCAAATTTTTCAGAAGTGTTTGCAGCTTGAAGATTTGCAACCACTCTTCAGCTTGGAAAAGAAATGGGCTAAGAGTGGGTATTCGCAGAGCACTACAAAATCGTGAATGCAGAGAGAAGGTAGGGAAGGAATGAAAACCAAGCATGGCTTCTAGCACAAGAATGAAAGGCCATCCCACGAATTTATCAGCCAAAAGGCTTGAAGAGATTAAAAGGGGGGAAAAAGAAAGATTTAGAACGGCATGGGGATGGGGGTGGCTGCCGGAGGAGGTGGCGGGGCAGAAGGCACGAGCATAAATTCAAAAATTAAATATGCATTGTTAAAAGAGAAGAAAAAAGTCGTAGGACTAAACTACGCTGCTTAAAACGTGTTCATTTCCTCACACTGCAAATCAGCATGGAGGAGGCCAGCACGAATTTATGGCAACGAAAAGGACAGGCAATAAAATACAGGGTGAAAACATAGGTATAATAGTGTCAGCAAAAAGACAAAGCACAAATCAGGAAACGGCACAGTCTTACATTCCCTGTTTCGGTAGGGAAAAAATTCTCTTTTCCAAAGTTTTACAGTTAATTTATGTACTTTTCCATGGAAAATATTAAGTAACCAAACAAAACCTCATGGTTTTAAGTTGTTAAGCAAAAAAAAAATCCAGCCTTGTGGGCTGCGTGCTCTGAACCAGATTTTGTATTTTCTGCAGAATTAAGGATCAGTTTTAACAATTAGCCCAACACTTTTTAGTACTTCAGAACAGCAAGGTCTGAATTCGGACTCCTGCCGCGTCTGCCGGGGTTTCGTGCTGGTTGTCCCGGGTGGCGAGGAGGGTGGCGGGGCTCAGCGCCCGGCGGGGCAGGAACGGCCCTGTTCTGCCGTGATCCGTGCCCGTTCCAGCGAGATTACCCTGCGGGTGCATTGTGCGGGTTTAGGGCAATGAGATGTCGGCTGCGGTGGCATTTGGGACCGTTATAGATGAGTAGCTGTCAACAGGCCTCCGCAGCCTCCGCCGGTGGCTGGTGCCTTGAGAAAAGGAATAAGAGAGACAAAGCAGCCTCAAAGCAGCAGGGTGGCGGTGCCGCCCTGGACCAGCACCGGCGGCAGGACCGGGCAGCAGAGCCAGTCCCGTGGCCGGATCCCCGCTGCGGGTATCAGGGTCCCGGGAGCAGCAGGGCAAAGCGGGTCCCAGGGAGCGTCTGCTGCTTTCCAGAGCTGTCGGGAAAAAAAGGCAAAATGCTGTGCCCGCTGCCTTTGCAGCCAGCCCAGCCAGCCCCTGAAGCGGGAACACCCAGGGCGAGAAACGCCACCGTTCTTAACTAGCAACGGCCCCCGAAACCCTGTCTTTTCTTGATTGCAATAGAGGTATTTATTTGTTTACTTGAGCTGTCGCCATTTCCTGCCAGAGCATTTTGTAAGCAGAATATGTCTTTCCATATCGGAAAGGCTGTCAGAAATATCAATAATGCACGGTCCCAAACACAAACACCGTCGCCTTTCCGCAGCGGTTCACGCTAGCATGAAGAAGCCCGTTGTGGTTTCCACCGCGCTTTAAAAGCTGAGTTTATAGGAGCTACCTTGTGCTTCACGTGTAACAAAGAGATTTCATTGCGAGTTCAGAGGTTATGAATTTGATAAACCGTCTCATATTTTTAAATGAAAAAATGATACTTCATCTTTCCAATGACAGAAAACTTGGAGATGGTTTACAGTAATATATGCCCTTTTTAATACATGGCCTGCAATCTCAGTCCAATGGCTGTATGAAGAATGGAGTAGCAGGCAAAAGGTTAATAGAGCATTGGTCCTTTTTTAATTGAAAAAATGACTGAGGGACCATGTAGCCACCCGAGCAGTAATATTATTACAGGCTGTAAGTACCATTCCAGAGACTTACTGTTCATCTGGGAGCAGCGTAATGAGCATCAGGCTGCGTCTCCCAGCCTTGACAGGAACACAAGCTTCTTCTCAAACCGGTTAATAACCAGATCGCTTCTAAAAATGGACATTATTCCATGAATGTTTGTCTTCCTTTACAAACTTTGCGGGTGACACGATTCTGGAGAAAGGAGCATGCTGAACCACGGGACTTGCCCTCCTCCAGCTCGCACGTTGGTAGATCTGCACCAGCATGAGGAGCAACCCAACCCGAGCTGCGTCTCCGTGCACGGGGTTTTGTATCGATGTGGGACCAGCGCGCAGTGCCTAGTATGTGGGAATGGGTATTGCTGGGGCATTTGGCCCTTTGGTACCGCCCCATTCATGTCGTCGCTGGGGCTAAGTCCATTAACGCAGAGGGAGGGAGGTGTCTGCTGCTGCCATGGCTGCATCTCACCCTCTTCCTGAAGCCCCAAATCCCCAGGTTTCCGCTCTCTTGCTCTGTGCCTTTATTTAATGGAGACAGTTCGATTCTCAAAGTGAAATTGGTTGTTTATCCGCTATAAAACAATTACAAAGCTTTTACACCCTGGTCTTATCAGGCTTTGTATGTCATGCATAGGAAATGGTGGATTTAAATGCGTGAACTGGCAAATTAAGAGGGCACGTAATTTGGGATATACACCTAGAGAGAGCTTGTCTGCACGGAGCGCGTAGGCCGCTCTCCACTGGCTGTGCATGCACTCAACAAGCCAATCTCAGCGCTTGCACCAGAGACTTCTCATCTAGCAGCTGATCTTGAAGCCCCAGGGAAAATCTATGTCCACCAATAGAAGAAGCGAAGATAATAAATGAGGCCAATAACATAGGAAAAGCTCTTGGAAAGCCTGCAAAAATAGACCTTGAGACTAAAAGTACCCTGAAACCCTCTGGAGAAAACACGTACGAATAATAAATAAAAGATGAAACTTGTATAAATTATGGTAGTAAATTATAATGTGAAGAAATATAGAGCTTAATGTCCTGCTTAGGCAGCAAAGCTGCAGGTGCTCCATGGAGCAGGGCTGGCAGTCGTTAGCTTCCAACCCCTCCCTAAGCCGGGGGTTTTTTCCAAGCCATTAAAAATATAGGAGTTGGGGAGGAATGGGCCTGGAGCTGTGGCAGCAATCAGGGACAGAGATGCCCGTTTAAAATGCATCAATAGGCCAAAAGCAGCAAGGGTCGGAGGCTGCCCCGAAACCGAGGGGCCAGCGGGCAGCCCTCGGGGAAGGGGGTGGCGGTGCTCCGGAGCGGGCACCGCGGTGCTCCGGGAAGAGGCACACCGGTTCTCCAGGAATGTGAGTAACTGCACTCCTGACAGCCCTCGGGGAATAGGGAGGAGGGACGACAAGCTTTCCTGGAAAACCTGACAGACAAGGGGAAAACGCGCTTAAGGCTACAGGGGCTAACGGAAATCCGTCCCCTCGTTTGGGTTCATATAGGATTGACCAGATGAAGACAGGAGTAACCTTTGGCAACAGTGTTCACTCAGGTGCCGAGGTTAGTGCCCAGCTCAAAGCCAGGGCGACCTGACGACAAAACATTATACGGGGGGACTTCAGATCTGGAGACATGTGTAACTGATTAAGAATTATCATCAAGCTGGCTGTGTCATCCAAAGGAGCTGAACTTTGGGCTGGCTGGGAAGCAGGATTGTTAAATAGTTCGTGGTGGTACTTTGAGTTAGCCAAGAATTTATGCTTTGGAGGAGCAGCTCTATCTGTCATCGGTGAAAAGCCTCATTTACAGGGGGACAACATGAGAAAAGGCAATCAGCTCGAAATCTGCTAAGCTGTGAATTTATAACTGCTCTGCAGAGGAAAGGTTGTCTCTTGTTTCAAGTCCCGTCAGCAGGAGATGCAGGGACAGAAATGGAGGCCGGGACGCAATGAACTGCCGGGTAGCCTCGGGACATGCAGCTCCGCACGGATGGGACGCCCATGGATGCGATGCCCCACGGATGGGACGCTCCATGCACAGGACACCTACGGATGGGACGCCCCACAGACGTGACGCCAGTGCTGCCCAGCCGCCCTGGCTTCACCCAACCTCCCGAATTTCCAGAGTGAGCATTTTTCAGCAGCAAGCGACTCAGAGGGCTGTTTGCTCTCATGACTTGTCTGTGCATCCCCAGGCTTCCTCCCACGAAGCTTTAAGAACGCTGAAAAAAGGAAGTGGACCTACTAACCAACAACTGCTGGCAATGCCCCTGAAAGATAGACGGGTAGCATCTCATGGAAGAATATATCTTCTGATCACTATTGGGTAAAAAGCAATTCTTCTGGTGAAAAAGAAGCAGGAACAAATGCATGTGAGGGTCTTCCACATAACTCCTAAGACTTCACAAGGCCACCCAAACTGCTGCCTCTTCAACTGGAAGAGAATTTGCAGAACTATATGTTTGTGATTGAGAGGGGAATTTGCAGACTTATTTATTTGTGGTTGAGAGGAGTCTCAGGAAAGACCACGGCCCAGGTCCTATAACAGGCAGTGAGAGGCCCTGACCATCCCCAAACAGAAATGGCCGTGAAGACCATGCAGGGCGACCGCGAGCACCAAAGCCGGTCTGCCACCCTCCCCATGCAGCCACCGAAAACCTGCACAAAAATGCACAGATGCCTGCATTCCCCCATGGAAACGATACCTTTTTTGTGGTGCTTCCTTGCCTGTGCAAGAAGGGGGTGTCCATGCAAAACCATCAGGCAGCCAAATATGCCCTGGGAATCTCTCCCGGGAAATCCTACATTTAGCAAAGGCATGTCCTGTCCGGTTCTGCACTCCCTCAGTTTAGGGAAGGAAAAATGAGGATTATGGTTGATTGATTGCAGTTACTGAAACCCATTCCTGACAAAGCGGTGAGACCCACCTGGCACCTGTAATTGCAGAGATTACAGATGCTTTGAGCCACAAGTGGCCATAGTGTAGGCTGATTATAACGTTTCTTGTAGCACTTTTCACGCACTTCACCACAGGACTGAATCATAAGTCTTTGACACCTTAATTTGCTGCCCTTATGAAAGCAAGTCCTTAAAAAATCCCAGTACAATTAGGTATCGCTGTGCTGCTTTGCTTATATCATTGTCACAAATGCAAATATGTTATGGAATAGCCAAGGGTAGTAACCTGCTTCCCAGGACAATTCAGTGGTGATTTTAAATTTTTTACCATTTGTGAATATTAGTTGGTGATGAATTATTAAAGTTGCACAGTCACCTAAATTAGCACAGCTTACATTAATGCTGGTGCTCGAGTACTTCTGTGATGGACCTCCATATAAAAACATTGACTGAAGGATGGATAGCTAACACAGTCATTTTCACTGCATTTTTCTCCCCCGTGGAGGATGAGCTTCAGTTACTCCCATCCATCTAATTCTTTCAAGTCATCTTCATTCTGTAATTTCCCCTCACCCCGAAAAGAGTAAAAAATCGATCCATTTCTTTCCAATTTCCAAGCGGGAGAGGGAAGGAACCCACTGAAAGGCAGAGGATGCCTTTCTCCACTCTCAGCACATGCCTTTCAGTATTTCTCTCCACCGTTTGCACGCGCGTTCCCTGCGAGGAGTGTGTGAATGCGGATGGTCAGGAGAGTATTGATTCCTCTCACAGAAAGTGCAGCAGGCAGAGTTTACACTCTGACCTTCAACTCACCCTTCCAGAGTAAAAAACACACAACTTTAAGTTTCTGCAAGACAAAAAAATGCAGTTTCTTCACTGAGAAGCTCCCCCTCAAGAAGGTGAAAACTCACCGAAGGAATAAAGCAGAGCTCTCTCTCCTGCCGCATCTCCTTCGCTTGCAGCTGCACGACTCAGCCCTCTGTGGTCCCAGGGCAGCAGGAGGTGGCCACCAAAGCCTGCAACAGAGGCGACACCAGAGCTGTTGGCCCTTTTCCTGTCTTTCCTTCATTTCTGTATTTCAGTGACATTTCCGCATCTCCTAATGACACGCAACTGGGAGTGTGGCTATACCCAGGACTGTCCAGCAGTGGGTCTAGGGTCCCACCACGTCACTGCCTTGTGAGCACCTCACTAGCAGTGAAGATCACCCAGTGCTTTGCCACATAAATACACAAGACAGACCCAGACTGTCAGAGATGGGACACTGTGGTCCAAGGCAGTGAAATGACTTGCCCAGCTTCACACTGGACCATGGATTCAAAGCTGGCGTCTGAAGCCTGGTGCTTGATTCCTGTCTGGAGCAGCAACTGTCGAGGCTGTTCCTCTCAGCAGTTTGCCCTCGCCCACCTGGGACCAAGCCACAGCTCCATGCAGGAACACGCAGAAAGACTCATTACGTGGAGGAATCCCAACCTGCACGCTCCAGCACAGCTTCTGTAAGAGCCGGTGGCAAAACGTGTGTTTTCTGTGGGGTTAAAGCAGGACCACAGTGGAGATCCTGAAGAGGAGCCTGTCCTGGGGAATTTTACAGAGCTTTAAAGTGGCATTCAATGTGCTATACCATGACCAGCTTCCTCTCTCTCACGCTGCGGAAGAATAACATTTTATTGATGCTTTGTCCATGTGGGACTGCAAATGAGAGAGAGAGAGAGAGAGAGACACGACATCCTCAGCTGGAGCAGGCGGCATGGAGAGCCCCTGCTCTCCCGCACATGCAGCTGCCACTGGGAACGGGCGTTTCGCCATCAAGTGTCCATGGCCGCCTGCTCATGGTTCAAAGACACGGTGATTGCCTTCTTGTTTGGGGGAGAGAGGGACCTAATCAATACAAAGGCAATGTGATTGACAGGGCAGGTCAGCACATCAAAGATGGGCTCTGCCCACCCACCACTCATTAACTCTGGCTAGGAGCAGCGGCAGCAAAGGGAAAAGGATTTCAACAGCAAAGGTGAACATGACAGCTTCGGGACTGACGGTGGGGAGACCTTTGGGGACATCTGCATAGGGTAGAGAACACAAGGCTATTTTCAAGTCATTTCTTTTGTTCTTGCAGAGAAGTAACAGTAATTGTGTGGACATGCCACCTCCCGGCTGGAATCCCACATGGTAGGTAATTAGAGCATTTGGTTGGACCTGAAAACCTGGATATCCAAGTAAAATGCTTTCCTGTGGTGATGCTTTTGAAAAGAAAATGAATAAAATGTATGCTCAGTCGAACTGCGAAGCACCAGCAATCCTGACCTCCCAGAGAGCGTCATGGAAGAAGTTAAACTGAAATCAGGTGACTACGGAGAGAGAAACAGCATTGTGAAGAACAGAACTGAGGGCCAAGGAGAAGAGTGTGAAGGCAAGAGTGCAAGCAAAGAGAAGAAATGAGAAGAGAAGGTTATGAAAGAGGGTGAAGAAAGCAGATAAACCCGAAAGCAAAGGTGAAATCGGATATGCATGGTCTCAAGTTAAGGCCTATATAAATGGGCCTGACCAGAAAAGGTATTAAAATGTGTCACCCTGGGACAGAGCACAGCAGTTGTTATGTCCGAAAATGACATCCCAGAGAGTCAGACCACAAGCCGTTGAGAACACAGATATTTGTCTGGTAGACATTCTTGTAATTCAGCATGCAAACGCAGCATACTGGAAAGGAAAAAGCTGTGGAAAGATGCATCCTAAAAACATCCTGACCAGGTTTGCTCTTAAGTCACCGTGATGCCCTACTGCTTCCTTCAGCGCTGCTGCAATGAGCCATACGGCTGTAGATCAGGGGTCTTGATCTTTCCTCAGCTTCCCTGTAAGGGAGGCTTCCTAACCAGCCTGCATCTCCCCGAAAACCCAAATTATCCAACGCACATGACAAGCTGAGCATCACATCAGAGCAGAGACCAAGATGTGTCACAAGAGATGTCACCTGGAAAAGAAACGTGAACTACAATCCCCATAAGGCAACGGCACAGCAGAGAGAGACGCGCTGTGTTGGTTTGCAGGGAACTTGGTTCAGCTCATCCAGGTAAAATGGCTGGATCTGGACAACCGTGGTACAAATGAAATGTTTTGTTCTGTTTTCCTAATGAAATATTAAAAATATTTACATGCATGCTCAGGAAAATAATTGATCTTACTGAATCATCTTTCCTATTACAAAATAAGCATATTTATTGGACAGTCACTCCTATCTATGCAAATTGGGCAAAACCCCACTAGTACTCGTGCCTGAAGAGCTTTGATTTCATAGCATCCTACACCCGCCTCACGCAGCTAAACATGACTTCACCAAGGCCGAGAAGGAACTAGGTCAATACTTGCTATTTTATGCACTATATATAGCAACTGGGCCTCAATTAAATCTGTGGAAATTTTGCTGCTGACTTAATTGTGGAAGCAGTTTCACGAGCCTCGGAGAAACCATTCTGACCCGGCATTGCCATTGCGCTCGGTGGGAACAGCGATGGGAGTGAGCCCTGCGGTTTGGTTTGCCCTTGGTGGCGGTGTCCAGAAATAAGGCAATCCCAAGAGGGAAGAATGAGAGAGGATTGCAAAAAGCGCAGTAAACATCTTCTGTTGTATTTAAATTCGCTTCAGAAGCTGTTCACAGAACTTCTGCTACAGTGACACATTAAAGTGATTACTGTAATGGATTTTTGCATTCTACAACACAATAGAATTAGAGGAAGGATTTAGTAAATGTATTAAATCTGCTAAAGGAGAAGTATGGGAGCTGGCCCTGTCTTCAATTAATTGTATTTGATTTTAACTGCTCTGTACAGTTTTACTGCAGAGCAGGACCTTTAATAATGCAGGCATTGTTTGCTTTGGCATATTGTATGACATATATTTTTTAGATAGTTAACAAAAAAGTCAAATATACAACCAGAATAACATTCTAAAGCTAAATTCCTTTGCTGCAGCGTGGTTACTCTTTTGCTAAATTTATGCTATAATATATCACTATTGTACCTTGTGCCATATCTGACAACAAATATGATTTTAGGTGTCATGCAGCAGGCATTTAATTATTGGAGACATGGGCTTAATGGTATTTGTGTCACAGGAGCGAACAGTACAGATGTATCTTGACTCAAGGAGACTGAAATGCTTGCTTCAAAACAACCTCTCTTGATAATAGGTAATTTTACAAAAATGGTTAAATGAATCAGATTCAAACAAGATCTGTTTTTTTCATCTGATCAATAGGTCTGAAAGAAACAATGCCAAATATCATGAATTATTGTACGGCACTGATGACTGTGAGGACAATGGAAATAGCAAAGACAAATATACACCTATTCCTCTGTTATTGCTTTAAGCCTTTTATTATTATTATGGGTCATTAAAAATCCCATTAATCAGATGCTAATCAGATTAAATTCTAAGAATTAATTTTTCTGAAAATAACTAAGACAAACATGCTGTACAGAACTCATTTATGAAATAGCAATGGTTTATTTGCAGAATTAGGGCTTGTGCATATTTAAGGCCTAAGCTGGAAAAATCCACTGCCTTGTGGGCACAGTCAGAAGCATGGACTAGAGAAGCCACATATTTTTTACCCATTTTAAGTAAAAGAGAGGTCTTCCTCTAAGTAATTTATGATTCATTACACAAATAGCTCATTAGCTTGAACTAGAAAATAAAATTACAGTCATTTAAGAAATAATTTCTTGATTTAGTATTTGAAAAAAGGAGGCTGCACGATAGACAAAGTGCGTGTCATCTGCCAAGAGACGGCTGCACGGCAAAGCGAGGGGAAAAGCAGAGGAGATGCTAAGCAAAAGGCATCAGCGTGCAGAAAAACGCCTGCCTCGCTGCAGCATTTTCTAGGTAGGCTTGAACTTATGCCTATTTTAGACATAATGGCTCACATACAAAAGACAGCTAATTATGTAGGCACTAACGACAGCCGAGACAGTCAGAGCCTCGGTTCCAAAGTTCCCTTAACTGCAAGGCTTGCAGTGACTCACTGCTGCTAAAGCCCTAAAACATTTGCTTTATCTCACCTTTGCACTTTCCTGTGCTATAAAACCGCCATAAATAATTTGTTAAAACTTGCAGATAATAATATGTAACGTTTTGATTGTATAAGCACATCTCTATCTGGTTGAAGTTTGGCCTGCTATTTATAAATGTCAACAAAAAGGTGTGGAACAACCCCGAAAGCCTTTCAAGAGCCCACGGAAATGACCATTGCCTCAACAGATGTCCGCACAGAGCCTTTGGCTCTGTGAAGTTCAAAATCCCCTGGCATTACATGTCGCTAAATAGCCCCAATGCGTTTCAGTTGATGAGGTCATCACAGCTTCCTCAAAGCTTTCGGCAACCAGGCTATCAGCGACAGGAGGTCTTGGCAGAGGAAATCTCCACATTATGGTTTCACAGAGCAGTTCTGTGATTAGGTTATTCTGCATGTTATCGTGAATAGCTGCTGACATGGGTTTTGCACGGGTGCGTGTCGCCCATCTCCTTGTGCTCCTGCTTCCAGGGCCTGGGACAACGTTAGACCAACGTTACAGCATGATGAAGAACGACGACCTTGAAGGATGGCCCTAAAATAAGGTATCTCTTGTTGTACACCAACAGCACATAAACCAGGGGGAATTGTCACGGTTGGACAGGCCTGCGTCACTGGCGCTGCGGTACGCGCCTGGGGCGGATGCGCCCACTGAAAGGCGTATGAATAGGGATACCGAAGTGAGCAGGCAACCGCAACCTAAGCAGATTCGGGATGGCAGTATAGGTGTTTGCACGGTGATGAATGGATTTACAAACGCTACCGGTAACGTTGACAATAACTTTTAATATCAAATAACAAGCACAGTAACAGATATAAAACATGAACAGTGTAACTATTATATGTATGTGTACACCAATATTTACAAGGAATGGAATAGATGGATCATATGTACGTACATACAGTAGTAAATCTTCTGGAAATGAACAGAAACACAAAATATATAGAGAAATAAAAGGAAAGATGCCCGAAAGGCAGCACTGCAGCGCTGGGCTCTCCAGTATTGCTACTGTGAATTCATTTGGCCACCCCTGGCGGGTGTGACAGGCCCCGGTGCGGTGACCCTAAGTAATAGCTGGTCCCACCCCGAAGGCATGCCAGACCCCGGTTCAGGGACCACAACTTGTGGACTTAGGCCACACGTGATGGTGCACCTTTTTCCCTATCCTAGGATTGTATGGTCTTACGTACGGACATTTTCTCGCATGGTAACTCCCGGTCCAGTGTCCCGAACGGGACGGGGGCAGGAGCGCATGTGCCTCTTCCATCCACCGCCCACGGCTTCCCGGTGAGGCCTTGAGCAAGGCCACTCGGCTCCTTCGAGCTCTATGTGGGCCACCAAGCTCTCTGTGATGAAGGGAGTGATTTCAGCTCCAATGACCTCTTCTTCTTCCTTCGCTCCTCCACCGGCACGCACATGTCATCGTTGTCACACACCTACTCTCGGCGATGGCTCTTTTATAGGTAGCCGGGTAGTGGCCATAGGCAGACTTTACAATGACATGGCCTAGGCCGATGGATTATTTCTTGATCCTTTGTTTGCGTCTACTAGCACGCAGACTAGATTGAAGACTGAAGGTGTTAGGAGCTCGGCAGCAGCCTCACACCATGCAAGTGTCCACCATGCAGACTAGCCCCTGAGTGAACTAAGCAGAGCCAGCTCAGGTGACGGCGCAGTTCAGGTTTGCTTCCTCAGGTCCAACGTGACGGTTGGCCCAGGTGCTCTGTGGGTGGTGAGTCCCCTCCCCACATGCCAATGCGCGCTGTGCCCATGGGTCCTAAACAATGCTTTTGCGTTTAAAAGAATCACAGAATCACAGAATCATTTAGGTTGGAAGGGACCTCTGGAGATCATCTAGTCCAACCTCCCTGCTCCAGCAGGGTCCTCTAGAGCAAATTGCCCAGGATCACATCCAGACGGGTTTTGAATATCTCCAGTGAAGGAGACTCCACTACCTCTCTGGGCAACCTGTGCCAATGCTCTGTCACCCTCACAGTGAAGAAGTTTTTTCTCAGGTTCAGATGGAACTTCCTGTGGTTCAGTTTCTGCCCATTGCCTCTTGTCCTGTTGCTGGGCACCACGGAGAAGAGGCTGGCCTCATCCTCTTGACACTCCCCCTTCAGATACTTGTACACATTTATGAGATCCCCTCTCAATCTTCTCTTCTCCAGGCTGAACAGGCCCAGCTCTTGCAGTCTTTCTTCAGAGGAGAGATGCTCCAGCCCTCTAATCATCTTGGTAGCCCTCCGCTGGACTCTCTCCAGGAGTGCCATGTCTCTCTTGTCCTGGGGAGCCCAGAAGTGGACACAGTACTCCAGGGGAGGCCTCACCAGGGCTGAGTAGAGGGGCAGGATCACCTCCCTCCACCTGCTGGCACAGAAAGCACTGATGGAGCTGTTAAACCCAGTGTCAAACTCTGCAAGCATCATCAAAGACAAGCAGACCTTCTGTTTACCTTCATTTATGGCCTTCTCTAGAAATTGTGTTGCTATTTCTTGCGCCTGTTTGAATAAATAGGTGCATTGGCTGTTGCTGTTGGAAGTTCCGTGTTTGGCCTTTTAAAGCCATTTGATTAGGAAGTAGAGAGAATATTTTAGCAGCAAAGAAGGCACCAGCAATCAGCACTGGTAGGAATAATCCAATTTTCTGTGCAGAGAAGGGCAGGGGTCTTCCTAGGAGGTCAGCGCTCCCTTAGCACAATTACAACTTTAATTAATGAAATTGGCTGAACCTCAGCCAGCCGAGGCAGCGCGCTCGTCCCCAACCAGCATCCAACGAGCAGCAAATGCCTCATGCTGCGGGATGCAGCCTGGGTCCCGAGCTCGTCTCCAGCGGAGCCCGGACACCCCGGCCGGCCTCCGCTGCCGCTGGCCGTGTGGACACGTCCCTTCGGGCTCTGCGTTCCATATCAAGCCCGAAACTGCCCCTCTGCAGCGGCTTTGTATTGAGCGGTGAGACTTTCAGCATGTCGTGCTGCTCTGACATGCTGCCTGCAATTAATATTGCATAACAGCCTCCTGATGCCTACATTATGTATTTCTCCTTTTCAGCATTATATATTTTTGCACGGGGTTAATTATTTTCCATTGTTCCGCCTTTAGCAGCAGTCATCTCAATTAAGTGGGCCAGGTTCTGCTCTCAGTTATGCCTGGCTGATCTGCTTGAGATCAGGGAGCTGCACAGGTGTAAATGAGGAGGGAATTGTGACCGTTTACGTAAAAATAAAATGTTCCCGTCTCTTGTTGATTAATGCATAAAATTAGAACAAAGCATAATCTCCAGCTGCTGACTAAATGTCACGTAGTAAATATGGGAGAAAACCCAGTTTGAGTGGCTTTCATGTGTGCAGTTAAAATCTTGCTTGTTCTCCTCCTGTAGGTACCTTGTACACACCAAGGAAGGTGGACCAAACTGAATTAAGGCCCTCAGATAAAACCCTGCCTCTGTAGAAATCTGCAGCAATTCTGGCTCGAGAGTGACTGGCCAGACTTTGTGGCTTTGGTCCAGGTAAGCCGTGTGCAGTGAGTCAGGAGCCCTCTCAAAACAGGCGGGGGCGTCGCTTCAAGGTTAGGCACCAAGCACCAGTGAGGAAAAAAGGTTTTGTTACAACTAGCAGTGCCCACGCCTGCCAACATGTCCTGCAGGCTGCACCGCAAAGGGTGGTAGTGCTCTGGTCGTGCGGTCCCTTCCCCTATCCTGCTGTTCACAGTCTCTTAACAGCCCTCCAGCGCTGGCAAAAAAAGGGCTTATCTTGGACTATTCTTCCTTGCTTGCATTTCCTGACAGCCCCCCATTAAACTAGACCAAAGCATCCAATAAGTGGATCCACATGCAATATTCATGGATCATTTCAGAATAGCTACAAATCCATCACTCTTGTCAGCAGCACAGCGCACATGCCTAATGTTATCCTTAAGCACCTTTTTGAACCAGAGCCCTAAGAATGACCACATAGTTTGGCCTGGAAAGTGGCAGAAGAGGACGGAGAGGCCTGCAGCAGCCACGAGGTGTCTGGGGGAGGCGGGCAGGTCTGGAGGCTCCTCTGACCGTGTGGACAAGGCTGAAGTCACTTCTCAGATGTTTCCAGCAGCAAGCAGCCCTACAAGGGGATGAGGCCGATGAGAAGTTGTCGCTTTGACACTGCATAGCTTTCCTTCTCCCCCTGCATGCCCTCACCCCTGCAGCCCCCAGGCAACACCTCAGGGCACTTTGCTGATTTCTTTGCACACTCCTCGTTGCAGGAGCCCGTCAGCCTCCCGTTACAGCCTTGCTTTGGGAACAGTCCAAAAACCCTTCCTGAAACCTGGCAGTAGGGAGGAAGCCCCATCCCACCCCATGAAACAGCTTCTCCGCTGTGCCCAGTCAAAGCATCAACAGCAGCATCAACAGCACAGTGGAAAGAAGCAAGTCCGACATGAGCTTAACGCCACGGCTTTTGGAGAGGTTTGTTTACCAGCTCTGTAAATGTCTGGCCAGCACCACATTGCAGCTCTCAAACTGACCTCATCCCCCAAGATTAATTTTTACACAATCATTCAGGAGTCTATGATAATCACTCTATAAAAAAAAGAAGAGATTTGGGATTTTTTTTCAATGCAAAGGATTAGGTTTAAATACAAGTAATCTGTGGGAAGCTCAGCTGCATGCACACTACTAATCGCTCCTTCACTCTTTCCAGCTTTAGCTCTTTCAGTAGTATTTCTGTAGCAGAAATGTTTGTCCTTGGTAAGGTCAGGACAACGCGGACCATCTCAAGTGCACTTTGAGGGCCGTGCCCACGTGTCAGGCTGACGGGTGCCTCCACTTATACGTATCATCAGCACAGCAACCCAAGCGCTTTTCACAGTGCAGCAAAGACCCTGCAGGGCCAGCTGGGCTCTCAGGATCTTCCTTCTGTCCCAAGATAGGTCTCTGGCATGGGGACAACTCATGTGGTTTGCTCTGGGATCTTGGGGGGTAATTACTGCATGGAGCAGTAATTAGCATGGTAAGCTTTTAATGCAATGCCACAACTGGCTTGGAGGGATCTTTACAAAAAATAATGAAATATTTAAGGTAAAATAAATAACTAGCTTAAATCCTGAAGTTTTTATTAAATTCGTGAAGGTTTACCTACGTGAGGTCTGAATAACAATCACGAGCACTTTCCCTGGGCCCATGTTGTGCCTCATGCATTCCCGGGAGTTCCTTGGAGGGGAAGCTCCAGAGGTGCTGCTCCTGGAGCAATGGACAGAGCTCGTGGCCAAGAAGCTCAGGGAAAACCTGCGGAGGAGCTCAACCCGTGCAAGGTCTGCTCCCAAAACTGTCCTGCCCCAAAGGCAGTAAGCCCCATCTCCACATGCGAGCTGCAGGATTAGCGTCACAAGAAACAGCAGAAATAATCTCCAATAGGGAATTCCAGAACAAAAATGACTTAACCTAATTGCATTTGAAAAATAAGAGAAGCTGGTGCTGGGCCATGTTAATGTGTTGCAGAAACACCCAGAGCAAGCCCCGCTTGCACCGTCCCTCCAGGAACTAAAAGGCTTCAAGAGAGTCCCTTAGCTGTTATTGCCTCTCCATGGCCCCTCCAGGAAAGCTGGTGACCAGTAGGAGCTGGGCTCTGCTGCTAGAGAGTCCGGAGTATGCACTGGCCGGTCTAAATGCCAGCAGCATTTTTGTTCATGTGCCCTGAGCGTTTGTATTTCTTCCCATTGCAGTGGTTTTACTTCTACGTATAACTCTCACCTCCTAAGCCTTCCTACTGCTCGTAAAGCCCTGCTTAATTAACCTTTGTCTTGCATTGATATCAGAAGTGAGTGGAAGAGATAATTGCATGCACAGTGCTCTCGTTTTACTGGCACACCAGAATCATTCATTTCTTGTGACTTTCCTTACTGCCAAGACATTGGATGGTGTTCACGTAGGGTATCAGTGCAGCAGCAAACGCTGCTGGGCCTGCCCTTAGCCAGGGCGCTCTGCGGGGCTAGACGGGTAGGCTCCTCGGGACTGCAAGGAAAGCAAAAGTTAAAGGCTAATAGAAAACATTATATGTGCTAAAGTCAGAAAGCAATGCCTGCCCTTTATCTCTAGCAAGTGTTTTGCAAATATAATTAAAATAAATGTATACCTGGGACTGTTCTGACCACAGGTATAAGGATATAGAGCCAGATTTTTAAAACAAGGTAACTCAGGCACTTAAAAGAGGCCTGAAGAAGACTTTAGGTACTTATGTTCAAAATTATTATCTAAGGAAACCCAATTCAGCAGCCACCTAACCTGAAAGCACTTACACACACTTGGGCAGACATTCAACAAAGCATTTAGATACCCGAAGAGCTGCATCAGCAGGAAATTCGGGGCCCATGTTCAAGAGAGTGACTCAGGGAAACCTGAGCCACTCCGGCACGGCGACGCTGCAGCCCGTCCCTCTGTGTGTGGCCATGCGAAGCTGAGCAGCAGCTCCACACGGAGCCCCCAGCTCCCGGTTCTCATGAGGGACTCCAGGTTTGGTTCCCAGGGCAGAAAACGAGGGCTGTCACCCCTCACATCCTAACAACCCTCAGACCCCATCACAGCCCATCCCAACCTATTACAGCTCATCACAGCCCATCAGGGCCTGTCACAGCCCTCCAACCCCATCACAACCCATCAAGCCTGTCACAGCCCTCAAGGGCCATGGCCAAGGCCAACTGTCTGCACTGGGTGGATGAGGAACCCTCTGGGTGCTCCTGCAGTTGGTCAGAGGGGACTGAAAGAGGACTGGGAACTGGCAGGAAAGGAAGGGTGGATCTAACAACAGTCTTCCACAGACAGGAGGTTGTCCATGCCTGCCTAGCTCCCTCCTTCAAAGTGTCCCAGTGCTTACATAGTCAACAAATAGCACTTTCTTACTCACGTTTTCTCTCCTGCTGTCATGGTCTATGGTCTTTGGAGGGCCCTCCCAGCCTGGTAGAGATGGCAAAGCTCTTGAGATGCCACCATGCTCTGCATGGCAGAATAGTTACCTCTGACTGTGTCCTGCCACCAGCACAGCTCTCAGTGACATTGCTGGGGTGAGGATTAGGCCTTTGACAGCAACTGCCTGGTGCTATTTTGTTCGCAGTGAGCCAAACATTTTAGCTCTGTTTGTAGCTAGCCTTTATCTATGTTGGCTCATGCAACTGTTTTAAGACTGAAGGACTTCAGGAGTGGGTCCTGTATTAATAAAATGCCATTATCAGAGTAGCAGGTGGATCTTTCTTTACCTTCTTCCCTGGGGGAATGTATTTTCAGTAAAAGCAGAGATGTTGCAAAGCAGCAGTGAAAGCTAAACAAGGCTGAGGAATGAGAATGCTTCTGATAATAAATTCATAGAGCTTCACACACCAGCAGGCTAACAACTCACTGTTTTTAACAACATTTTAAAACTATTTTGGGTGCAGTCAGTCAGTCCAGGACCCCTTTACTGCCTGGAAACATGAGCTTCAAAGCAGGGGAAAACACAAAAAAGCTAGCAATGAAGAGGTTCATTTCTGCAGGTGCAAATCTTCAAAGTACAACTTTCCTGTAGAGTTAAAAAGACCAAGTCCCCTTCTTTATGAATAAGTCAAAACATGGGAACCTTTCCTAAGTGAACACTCAATCCATTGGGTGTTTCTTCTACAGAGCTTCAAAGCCAACCAATGCATCTGGTTTCTTTTATGTAGCGTGCCCATGTTTTCCCTCCATTGATAAGCTGTTGCCTTTCTTTTTCTCTGGCTGAATACTTGTCCCTGTCTCAGCTCTATTTGAAGCCCTTCCCATCAACAATCTTTTCTAGCATCAGTAAAAATCCTGTTGTATGCACCTCTTGTATGTTATTTCCTTACTTGCAATGGGGCAAGTTTTGTTCATGGCAAACCCACATAGGCCTACATATGTATTAGAAATCGTGTGAAAGTAAATGCTTCATGATGATCATCTCAGATTTTTGCTCCAGTGCCCACAGTGTCACAGGGTGTGGAGAAGGGGCTCCTCAAGTACGACCAGCTCAGCAGGGTTGTCTGTTATTTATGCTGTTATCCAGTTTTGCCACTGGGTGCTGGAGACACAAAGAGATCAAGCAACCATTTTCTCAAGGTCTCCAAGTCAGTCCTCCTCCTGTATGCACCAAACCTCGCCTCCCAGCCAAAACGCCTCCCAGCTCCAACCCCATGCACAGACCTCTTCCCCGTGCACTGATACAGCACTTGTTCTGTGCAGCTTCTTCCACCTCCATGCACTCTCACGATATCCATTCCTCTCACAGTAGCCAAGCACCTATTTAAACCATCCTTGCCCCTGAAGGTGTGCTCCCACCTCGAGGACCGTCCAAGGCCTAAGGAAAATCCTTGTGTTTTTCTACCTGGCTTGCTGACCCAAGAGCTGAGCCGCCCAGTGCTGATGACAGCCACAACCCTTGGGGGCCCGATATCGCTCCCTTCCCCAGCACCGCTGTTCCCCTGTAGCTGCTTCGCTCTGAACATGACACTAATGCAACTCTGCAATTATGGTAAGCCCCAGTCCCTTCCCCACTAAGGCCAGTGGAAAAACACCTACTGCTTTCAGCAGCGCAGGGCTGAGGCTGTAGCAAAATGGTGAGCATAAACTCCATTTTTCATTACAATAAATTGCCCTGGCAGCCCTGTGACTGTATAGGTCATGTCAGATCTAAGCACCCAGGAAGGCCGCAGGTGGTCAGAGTATTGCCTGCCTCTGCTCAGGCTGCTGTCTTCATTAGTGAATAGGGAGTTAAGTCATGGCTGGGTTGTGCTTTGCTGAAGCAATTTTTCTTTCATTATTTGAAACTGGTCTGGAGGAATATTCCACCCAGTGCTTTTAAGGCACCTATCAGCTGGAATGAAATTCAGAGCTTGTTCATCAGGGTCAAAGCATGTGGACTATATCAGGCCTGTTGGAAAGAGCACAAATTCTTTATTTCTTACAAATGAAACTGAAGATCTATCCAAGCCATCAGATGTTACAATGATAATTACAAGCCAAATCTCATGCTTGTATAGACAGTGTTCACTTGTATGTGCACACCCATCCTCAACCCAGTCTGCAGAGCTGGGCGTGCACTGGATAGGGCCATGATCTGTCTGTGGCTACGGCTGCTACCTGGGAGCTTCCCCTTTTCTGAAAGAGCCATTGGAGAATGCACCATGGATCCACTGGATTTAGTGTTAGGTGTTTCCACAGATGATCATCCCTGTCTCCGTTAGGCGCTGGGAGCCTTGCAGGGAGCAGATGGAGCATGGACACAACATTGCCACCCCAAGCTTCTCGGAGTCCCCTCACCTTTTGCAAGCACATAACCTTCTGTGAAGGGAGGCATGAGAGTGGTGGACTCGATGGAGAGTCTTCCTCCACTGGGAGGAAGTGAGCTCACTTGCCCAGAGGCTGCTCGGTGTAACATGGCATGGGGTGAAGCAGATGAAGTGGTGGCCATCGGTGGTGGCAGCTGGTCTCCAGGAATGGATCCCTGAGCTCGGGCCATATGGGTCATTTCTCTACCAAAACCCAGATCACAGTTTTGATACCCACTCTGAATTTATTTCATGACATTTGGCAGAATAGTTTCCAAAATGACATTCTTTTAGAGCTGTGGTCCACACAGACTGACTAGTGTCAGTCAGAAAGGGAACACGTAAATAAGAGTTTCTTGGGAATTTTCCAGGAAAAATTTTAGGCTCTTCTCATGGAATGCTGAACTCCTTAGGAACCAGCTCTGCACAGCAAGAGGGGATAAGGGAAATAGAAAAGGTGAGGGGTTAGGAGAGCTCAAGGTATCTGCAACGGTGCAGGAAGAAATCAGGCTGGAACAAGTGGCTGCAGGGCTGTGCCTTGGCTGGTCAGAGGGGCTCCGGTTCCTCCGCAGAAAGCAGAGCTGCACTGGTGGAAGCAGGGTGAGGTCAGGACTGCTGGGCTTCTTAAGTCAGTCAGGCTTTCATAAAAATTATCGCATCAGCTTTGTGCTACATAAAAATACATGTTTTCTGGAGCTTGGGAGGTGGGGTTTAACTGCTGAATTAACAGTGGCAGATTATCATGTTATCACTGAACATGATAAAAAAGGGATTCTTCCCAGCACATAGAGTATTGTTGAAAATTAGATGTCGCTGTACTTTTAATGGGGTTAATGTGCATCATTTTCTTGTGTCCAGACACTGTAAAATAAATGCCTGTTTGGCATCATGATATGGCAGAAAGAGGATATTCTTCTTTTAGTTGTCAGATCTTTCTGCCAGATACGTTTATGTCCGATGTCCCCATCCTTAGCAATATGCTTCCATTTACAAAATGTGAGTGCTGAAATGCTTCAGTCAATGTGATATATCCTGTTTTATGCTGGAAAACCAAGAGTTTAGGGTTGGCAGTGACCAGCTAATGTTCCTAAAGATGACGAAGGAAGAGAAGGCTCTCCTCTGATGAGGGGAGTGCAGAAGGTGGAGCCAGACGCAGGTGGAGCCAGACTCTTCTCAGTGGTGCCCAGTGACAGGACAAGAGGCAACGGGCACAAACTGAAATAGAGGAAATTCAAATTGAACATACGAAACTTTTTTACTGATGATTGAGGATGATTGAGCACTGGAGCAGGTTGCCTGGAGAGGCTGTGGTGTCTCCATCCTTGGAGATATTCAAACCTGCCTGGACCTGGTCCTGGTCCTGGGCAGGCTGCTCCAGCTGACCTGCTGGAGCAGGGGCTGGAGCAGGGGATCTCCAGGGCTCCCTGCCAACCCCAGCTGTACTGTGATTCTGTGGATATCCACATCCATCCAGCCCACCGTGAAGGCAGGTGTTAGCTAGCACACCTTTGGATATTGCTGATAGAACAAAATTTTATTTTGAAAATATGTTGGCTGGTTAAAGCAAGTCCTGTCACCCTGTCTTTACCAGGAAAAAAAGATGCTTTCTTAACTCAAGATGCATGGGAGCTAGTGAAACAAAATTTTATTTGAAACAAAAGTAGTTACAAATTTAACACTATCTGGTAGCTTAAGGTTGAGGAGGTTCCTCTGGCCGTATTTATCTTAATCAGCCAACATATATGCAAACTGCAACATGACTTAACTGGAATTTGACTCTGCATTAACAAACCTGGCACATTGCTGATATACAGCTGAAATGTGTCTTTTTCCCCTAGTGAAAATATAAACTCCTGCTAGAACTACAGTTTACCATGCTTATGACAGGATCTTTTTAAGTGATGATACATGTTGTCTAACGTGTTAGCAACTCACTTCTGTCCCTAACGTAGAAATGGACACTGCACGGGAGTTGCATTCAAAGATTTGTTAACAAGTACATAGATGTATTTTTAAATGGTGCAGGCAGGCAGTGAGTTAAAAATACCCTTAACTTCCAGCTCTGATTTTTCTTGCAGACTCTTGGTGACAGGTTGATGCAGGAAGGCTAGAGGCATCCTGGAGCTGCAACGCCCTGGCGATATGTGCCATAAATCCTGCGGTCAGGATTTATCAGGACCCCTAGGTCCTGGGGACACGAGCCTGGGGCTGGGGCAGGCTTTCATCATGTGCATCTTGCATTTGGGCAGTCCTAGCGTCTAAACTCAGGTAAAACCTCTCTGAGCCAGTCCCTCCCCAAGCTCTGTCACGGGTGATTTTCCCCTCCATATGTTTTTAAGAATTGCTCTTGGCAGGCAATGACATTTCCTCATTTCCTAAGTATACTTTTCAAAAAACGTATGCTAAAGGATCTCTCCTGCTTGGTCAGGATCTAACGGGTCTGGAAGCGCTGTCTATCCCACCACTTAAACAGAGATACTAAAACCTCAGACAGAACAGATTTCATACAGAAGGCAGAATCCTCCTTGGAGAGCTTCAAATCTAATCAAAACAGTAATTCCTACAAAATTCCTACAATGTGTTACTATTGTATTTTCTACCAAACACACTCACTTAAGAACAGATATTTATCAACAGCCAACAATTCAGAGCTACCCTGGACACCAGGGTTTTCATGGCTATTGCAAGGGTGATGGAAAGCAGTCGGCAACATTAAGGCATGAGACAGGTCTCTCTCTGCCCCTTTTCTTTAATGCAGCTTGCAAAACACTCTGTGAATAATGAAAATATTAGCTTACCAACCCACTGCTTCTTTCAAAGGTTCACATAAAAAAAATAAGCCATCTAATTGAGGAGAAATTTTCACAGGTTCTAGGGAAGGAAGCGTCTCGTACCTGGGCCTCCCCACTTCTTTCGTACAGAAGCCCTCAGGCAAACCGAGATTCTGTGTCAATTACAGAAAAATCAATGAAGATACTGTTCAGGACTCCTTTTCACCATTCAGTGCGGATGATATCCTTCACTTTCTAGCACTGATTCATTTACTTTCAGCCTCTCTAGGGGCTACTGACATATTGCTATCTCTGAAGAATCTGAAGCAAAAACTGCCTTTGTTTCCTGCTGCAACTTGTGCGAATGCACGGTGCCCTGGGACCAGCACGGCGCGAGGGCTGGGGGCAGAGCACCGGGCTCAAAACAGAGGCCTTGTGCAGCACGGCACAGTGTTTTTAAGCATTTCTTGCCAAAGCACCTTTCAATTGTCCTCCTAATCCTTACTTACATGGAAAGATTGGGCAGGATCAGGGCGTAAAATTGGTCTAAGACTATGGGGTTGGCACGCCATTGGCATTTTTCCTCCAACTCTGTCCTCCCAAGCTTTGCTATACAGCAGTGTCAGAGGAGGTGTTGCTATTTCTAGAATCGGCTGCAAGACCCCATTGCCCCCTCTAGCAAAAGCCACAACTGTGTCGGCCGGGCCATTACAAACGTCCCCCTGTCCAAGCAGGGAAACCCTGCCTCTGCAGGACCACCTCACCTGGTTCAACTACATACCCTATCCCATCTCCTTCTGCTTCCAGTGGCTGCAGATCAGGCCGTTGCATGGACCACAAATACGTTGTACAGTCTTTGCATGCTATGAGCTGATTTTGATAAACAGACTCCGGTCCACTCAGAGCCTGCACTTGATCTCCAAGCAATGTGCTTCTAGTACGCTCTGCAGTATCCCACTGTAGGTGTCTTCAGGGGCTGGCTGCAGAGGCCAAGCAGTACGTTTGTCCAATAACCCATTGGCAACATTTTGGTCTCACTCTTTTAACATTCATTGAGGTAACGGAGTTTTGTACAAAAACCAAAGGATGGTATTTTTTTCTTCTACCTGAGCAATGCTAGAAATGTAGGAAGGCATGACAAGTGCCATATAATCTTATTCTTAAGGGGTTTTACCTAGTCTCAAGACACGTGGTCAGAAACTGCATAAGACCTAATGTCCAATATTACAGAATTAATTCCCAAAGTATCAGAAGGTAAAAACTTGTGGATGCTATATCCTGGGCAGCCTGGATGGGCACACTGAAGCTGGGGACACTGTGCACTGTGTGGAAGACAGGAGAAGAGTTGACCATAGAAAAAGCCTAGCTTGTATATCAAAGCAGCATTATTTCCTACACTTCCATCCTTTTCTTGCCCCACTAAAACTACATATGTCCCACAGGAATGACTATAGACCTCAGGGCCTTACTCAGGCCGACCTCCCACTAAAGGCTGAAGAACCACGCTGTGACGTAAAACACAGCCTGCAAGCTCCTCATGTTCCTCCTCTTCAAAGAGAGCTTCATGCATGGAGAGCTTGTAGGATATAGCCCAGAGCAAGGATGGTGCTACAAAGACAGTATTTATTATTTATAATACACTTCTATGAACTCAGGGCTCAGAGGCAGACTTGTCTATGGGGGCAAGCTTTATAAGGGAAAAGATGTAGCTAGAAGAAACACTAAAAGTACTGCAGAATGCAGAAGCCATGCTCACAAAAGCCATTCTTCAGATTGCAGGAGTCAGACACCCTTTGAGTTCACATGAAATTTGCTGTGTGATTTATGGGGCAGCTTAATTACAGCCAGGGTTCTTTTAAGTAGTAACACGGCCTAAAAAACATGATTTTAAAGAATTAGGGGTCTACTGAGCCAGCATGTTTCTAAATTGCTCAAACGCAGATGGTGATGGAGACTCTAGCGCACTTTACGCGTCATATTGCTACCTCGAACCATCAGGAGGAATTGCAGCGGCCCCCGCACCCCTGTGCTGGGGAGCCAGGAGGGTCTCACTCACATGCCCCCAGAATGGGCTGAACCGCAGGTCCCTTCCCAGTGCCTGGGACCTCTCCACAGGGGTGGCCAAGCCGGGACAGAGCCAGAGGAGCAGGGCCAGGAGCCAGCCCCAGGGCTGCATGCGTGGAGTGCTGGGCTGTGGGAGATGTGCCAGTCTCCCTGTACATCACCTCCTCCCCACCAGCGGGCTCGCAGGGGGCTCACTGTGGCACCCTGGGGTGGTGAGGGTCACGGTGGCCCCGGGACTGGGGGGGGGGTCATTGCAGGGCTGCTGGGGTGTCGGCACAGGGCAACCTGGTACTGCTGGGACCCACTGCAGGCACCCCGGGGCTGTCCGGGGGGGCACCCAGGGCTGTCAGGGGACACCCTTGGATGTCGGGGGACATACGTGGCACCTGGGGCTGCCAGGGGGCACCCTGGGCTGTCGGTGGGGGCACCATGGGAAGCACCAGGGTTATGGGGGACGCCCAGGGATGTCAGAGGGGGCACCCTCGGATGTCGGGGGACACCCTGAGCACCCAGGGCTCTCGGGGCGGCACCGTGAGATGCATCGGGGTTGTGGGGGGACACCCTGGGGCTGTCGGGGGGCACCCTCGGATGTCGGGGGACACCCTGGGCACCCAGGGCTGCCGGGGGCACCCTGGGCTGTCGGGGTGGGGGCACCATGGGAAGCACCAGGGTTATGGGGGACGCCCAGGGATGTCAGAGGGGGCACCCTCGGATGTCGGGGGACACCCTGAGCACCCGGGGCTCTCGGGGCGGCACCGTGGGATGCATCGGGGTTGTGGGGGGACACCCTGGGGCTGTCGGGGGGCACCCTCGGATGTCGGGGGACACCCTGGGCACCCAGGGCTGCCGGGGGCACCCTGGGCTGTCGGAGTGGGGGCACCATGGGATGCACCGGGCTTGTGGGGGGACGCCCCGGGATGTCAGGGGACATCCTGGGGCTGTCAGGGGGGCACCCTCGGATGTCGGGGGCGACCCTGAGCACCCGGGGCTCTCGGGGCGGCACCGTGGGATGCACCGGGGGGGGCATCATGGGATGCCCCGGGGCTGTCGGGGAGGAGGGGGGGGCAGCCGGGGCTGTCGGGGCGGCACTATGGGATGCCCCGGGGCTGTCGAGGGGGGGCAGCCGGGTCGGCCGGGACCTCGCGGAGCGGCGGCGCCGCGACGCCGGCTCCCGGCTGCCATTTCCTCGCGCCGCCGCGCCGTCCCTCCATCTTCCTGCGCGCCGCGGCCCTCGCCCGCTCGGCGGCGGCTGGCCCGTCCCGCCCCCCCTTCCCTTCCCCTGCTTCCTTCCCCATCCCCTTCCCCTTCCCCTCGCCGCCCGCCTGCGGCCGCCCCCCGCGGAGCCCGGACCGGCGCCGGCAGCGGCCCCCGCCCGCGCACACGCGCAGCGCGGCGGCCGCGTCCCCGGCATGCGGAGCTGCAAGATGGTCCGGGTGGCCAGCGTGCTGGGGCTGGTGATGCTCAGCATCGCGCTGCTCATCCTCTCCCTCATCAGCTACGTCTCCCTCAAGAAGGACAACATCTTCGGCGCGCCCCGCTCCGCCGGCGCGGGCGGGCCCCGCATGTACATGTTCCACGCGGGATTCAGGTAAGGGCGCCCGCGCCCCTCCGCCTCGGCTCGGCCCGGCTCGGCCCGGCTCGGTTCGGCCCGCATCCCCCCGGCCCGGCCCGGCCCGGCCCCTCCGCCCTTTCCCTTCCCCTCTCTCCCCCGCTTGCCCCCGTTTGGCGAACGGCCGAAAGCCCCGCGAAGGCCCCGCGGCCGCTCGCCGGCCCGGGGGCCGCTGCTCGCCGCTGCCCCCACCCCTGCCCCCCCCCGGGCTCCCCCCGGCCCCCCGCGGAGGCGCCGCCGCGGCCTGCGGGGAGCGGGCGGCCCCCCCCGGGGGACCGCGGCCGTGGGAACCTGGCGGCCCCGGCGGGGCGGAAAGGCGGCGGGGGAGGGTGGGGGGGAGGCCGACATCACCCGGCTCGGCCCGGTTCGGCTCGGCACGGCCCAGCACGGCGCAACTAGGGTCGGCTCGGCAGGCCTCAGCTCGGCAAGGATAAGCTCGGCCCGGCCCGGCACGGCACGGCGCAGCCCTGCATGGCCCCGCTCGGCCCGGCTCGGCTTGGTTCTGCCCGGCCCGGCTAGGTTCGGCAGGGCTCAGCTCGGCCCGACTCAGCTCGGCATGGCCCAGTTCGATTCGGCTCGGCTCGGCGGCCCGGCCCGGCTCGGCTCGTCCCGGCCTGGCTCGGCTTGGCTCGGCCCTGCTCGGCTCGGCTCGGCTTGTCCCGGCCTGGCTCGGCTTGGCTCGGCCCGGCCCGGCTCGGCTCGGCCCGGCCTGGCTCGGCCCGGCTCGGCTCAGCTCAGCTCAGCTCGGCTCAGCTCGGCCCGGCCCGGCCCGGCTCGACCCGGCTCGGCTCGACCCGGCTCGGCTCGGCCCGGCTCAGCTCGGCCCGGCCCGGCTCGGCTCAGCTCGGCTTGGCTCGGCCCGGCTCGGCTCGGCTCGGCTCGGCTCGGCCCGGCTCGGCTCGGCCCGGCTCGGCCCGGCCCGGCTCAGCTCGGCCCGGCCCGGCTCGGCTCGGCTCGGCCCGGCCCGGCCCGGCCCGACTCGGCTCGGCTCAGCTCGGCCCGGCTCGGCCCGGCCCGGCCCGGCTCGGCTCGGCTCGGCTCGGCTCGGCTCGGCCCGGCCCGGCCCGGCCCGGAGCGGCGGGGAGCGGCGGGCGCTGTCCGCGGTGCTGATGCCGGCGGTCGCCGCCGGCTCGGCGGGGCGCGGACCCGGGCCCGGCTGGTAACGGGGTGCGGGTCTGCGTCTGCGTGTCTGCGGGCGTGGGTCCGCGTGTGCGCGCTCCTCCCCAGGTCCCAGTTCGCCCTGAAGTTCCTGGACCCCTCGTTTGTGCCCATTACAAACTCCCTGACCCACGAGCTGCAGGAGAAGCCCTCCAAATGGACGTTCAACAGGACAGCGTTCGCACATCAGAGGTGAGCCCGCGGCCCGGCACCGCTCCCACTCGCTGGCTAGGCCGTCCCCCTCTCACCTTCCCTAAGGTTGTCCCTTTCCCTCCGGGGATTTAAGAAAATACAGTCAGGGACAGCTAAATACTCTGAGCTCTGAGTAATTTGCCAGCAGTGAGAGACAAAGGCTGAATCAGAGCATTTCCCAAGATGGTAACAGCTATCTTAGAAGAATTGATTATTTCAGAGCAGGACACCAAGCTGCAACACGCATTATTTTACCAAATGGCATGTGACCCAGTTTCCCAGAGTGCAAGTGAAATTGTCATTTCTTCAAGATAAATGGCTGGTTTTTTAAAACTTGAAACAAATCAAACCGTAACAGCCATGAAATGGAGGGCAAAACACGCCCAAAATGAAACTTCCCAGCTAATAGCAATTCTGAGCAAGTGCAGTGCAGCTCTGCCTTCCCAGCTCTCACTCGGGCTGGCAGAGTGGGCAGAGAGAAGAGTTCAGGTGGGGACCATCAAGTCCAGATCCAGCTGAGATGCCCTCCTCGCACACTGCCTTCTGCCTCCTATTTGCACATTGCACTGACTTTTCTGGTGGGTGGCAATGGAAAGTGTTTCTCTGTTCTCTGCTTTCATTTTCTCATTGCCATCCCTCATTGTTATGCCGCCTTAGAGATATGGCAGTGGCCACCTCTTAGCATCGCTTGGTTCCTGGCACCACCATCTAACCCTTAATAAATATCTTAGTGTCACTTCACTGTTGATATTAGCTAATGCCTCAAGATCTGCCTTTGCATTTGTCTGTTAGCCATAACCCGTAATTAGGGAACCCACTGGGACTCCATTAATGCTTAGACATTGGAGGATGTGAGCTGGAAGGAAGGTTGTTTGTTTTCCATAAACAGGAGCAAATAAAGTGGTATTGGTTTTCTGATTTTATGCCCTGCTAGGGAAATTCCTGAGCAGGGTTGTTTTGTTTGTTTTTAAGTATTCCGAATAACCCTTTTAAAAATTCCAATGTCCGAATAAGACATTAAGGAATTATGTTTACATAAAGGGAGAAGTGACTGTCACTTTTTTTATCATCCAAAGCTTCTTAATGAGAGCGCACAAAATGCTTGTATTTAAGAAATCAGCTATGTTACTGTTAACACAGCTGAAGATTCTGGACTGCTTGATTTTGCTTGGCGTACATCTTGGCAAACAGGCTGCCCATCGTTACCAAAGACCCACTGTCCAGTACCAGGAGTGAGGTGTATGACAGCAGAGAGCACTGGCAGAGAACATGTCCACTGGCCATGTTCAGCAGGAACAGAAACCTGTTTTGCACTGCTCCTTCAGAAAGGGGAATACTGGAAGTATGTGCAGTTACACGCCTCCAATTTACAAAAAGAATTCAATATTATAATCCTGACACTATTCCGAGACACATCCTTATCTGACATCAGTCAGCACAGTTCAGCAACATCAGTAGAGCATTAGGTGAGGAACCTGCTCCATAATTCCTATCTGTTATTATTAATTTTAAAGCCGTTCCACCACATTTCTCAGGAAACGACTTTACTACATCTAAAATTTTAGGCCTAGCCTGAAAGATAATGTCTCTATCATAGAAAAAGGGGAACCATAATGAAATGTTTTCTTTTCTTTTTCTGTTTTATTTTAGGCAAGAAATCCTTCAGCATGTTGATGTAATAAAAAATTTTTCTTTGACTAAGAACAGTGTTCGGATTGGACAGCTGATGCATTATGATTATTCCAGCCATAAGTATGTTTTTTCTATTAGCAATAACTTCAGATCACTGCTTCCAGATGTGTCACCAATCCTGAATAAGCATTATAACATTTGCGCCGTGGTTGGGAATAGTGGAATCCTGACTGGAAGTCAGTGTGGACAAGAAATAGATAAATCTGATTTTGTTTTTCGTTGCAATTTTGCTCCAACTGAGGCTTTCCAAAGAGATGTTGGAAGGAAAACCAATCTTACAACCTTCAATCCCAGCATCCTGGAGAAGTATTACAACAATCTTTTGACCATTCAGGATCGCAACAACTTTTTTTTAAGTTTAAAAAAGCTTGATGGGGCCATTCTTTGGATCCCCGCTTTTTTCTTCCACACGTCAGCAACAGTCACAAGAACACTGGTTGACTTCTTTGTTGAGCATAGAGGGCAACTAAAAGTCCAGTTGGCTTGGCCAGGAAATATAATGCAACATGTTAACAGGTGTGTGTTTTCTCTTGCAGTTAATTTGTTCAAGTATGTATCTCTGTATATAAATACAATTGTATTTATTTTTCTATTCATGCCTAAACTGATATGCACTCCCTAACTAGTTAGCACCTGGTACTGTTTACTTTTAGCAGAAATGCAGCTTTGTTATTGCTTCAGTCAGTAGTTCAATTATTTCTTTGCAGATGTAAATGGCACCTGTGCCTTGGTTTGATTGCTCACACACAGGGGTATATTCCACCACTGGACTCTGCTCCTGCCAGTGCTTCCCCAAAGACAGAAGGAGCGCAGAGGAGTTGAATGAGATTCTGCATAAGCAAAACATCATCTGTGGAAGAATTTTGCTTGATGCAGATCTCCTCAGCTAGCAAATAGGGATGCTAACAGGCATAACTGCAGAGTGGCCCAAAAAAGGCTGTAATAAATCATACAAGGATAATGTTGTCAACCTCATTAGCAAATGCACATGTGACTAGTGTTTAATGAATTTACTTTCTTGGGTAAGGCACTACTTTTCCTGGTTAAAAAAAAAAAAAAAACAAAAACACAGTCTGAAGGGGGGCCACAAGAGGGAATATTGATCAGAGTGTCAAAAAGAATATTCTGCACTCCTATTTATTACAGACAGACCTAAGCAGCAATCCTTACCTTATTCAGATCATCAGCCTTGCGTATGGATGGGCTCCACGTGGTAATTCTTTCTCTTACAGCAAACCTGTGGGTATTGTTTCTACCCTAAACTAACATGCCTGTATTATTTTCACAGATACTGGAAAAACAAGCATTTGTCACCCAAGCGCCTGAGCACAGGTATTCTCATGTACACCCTTGCTTCTGCGATATGTGAAGAGATTCACTTGTATGGATTCTGGCCGTTCGGATTCGATCCCAACACCCGGGAAGATCTCCCATACCATTACTATGATAAGAAAGGAACAAAGTTTACGACCAAGTGGCAGGAGTCCCACCAGCTGCCTGCAGAGTTCCAGCTGCTCTACAGGATGCACGGTGAAGGACTGGCCAAACTCACCTTGTCGCATTGTGCCTAAGAACCTGAATCTCCAAGTGCCAAATCATTGTCTAAAAAGTGCCCAAAACTGAGTTAAACATTCTTCAGATAGAATTCTAAAAAACAAACAAACAAACAAACAAATACTAAAATATTTTCCATAAGATAAAGATGCTTTTTGATCACCCTTGTCACTGCTCACCAGAGGGTTTAAGCGTATTTAGCAATGCAGACGCATTTACCAGATTCTGTGGATGCTATTCATGCAGCAGAAAAGTTGGAATATTTTGCATTTATGCATATGCTACTAAATATGTTTTAAGATATTTCATATTTTAGCATTCCACTAAACGCCTCTAAATCTCCTAATTTTATTGTTCCATTCAGATCAGAATTCGAAATGTTAGTTTTAAAAGAGTTCGCTTCTCTTGTATATGTTGCTGTGAATAGTTCAGCATAGGTAGATTGCCATGGCCAATTGAAAAAGCTGCTCAGAATTCCAGTTTACCATCGCTTCCAAGGTCTTTGGTGTGGATCCTAATTTCCACAGCTTGCATGTTTTCATATTTACTGAACTTTCCTTTTTTTTTCAGAATAACATGAAGAAGGTCAAAATACGGCCTGTATCATAGCTAGGCATTTATAATACTCTTAGAATACTTCAGTGTTTTAATTCAATTTGGGCCGAATCGTAGTCAAAATTAGATGAACTGAAACACTTTCGTTCACATCTATGGGGTACTGTTTGGCCCTTTAGTTTTAAAGTTAAAATACAAAAACAAGCAGTATTATTTTTTATTTTTTTTGCACTTTGGTTCGGTGCTGCAGAGGACCCCGACAGCCGCCCCCGTGCCCGCCGCAGCCTGGCGGGCATCTGTATCGCGAGCAGGGACGTAGCGGACCGTGCCCACCCCCAGGTAGCCAGACACAGCTCCTCGGTTAGCGAATATAACTGCGTCTAGCAGGAACAGAATAACTGTGAACAGAATAAGATCAAAGCCCAAAGTAGTATTTTTAAAAATATATATTTTTAAAGAGAAGTGAGTGTAACAGGAATGCAGGCAACAGGAAATACAGTCACTCACCAGATTTTCACATTCGCATCTCTAAACCCACATTCAGGCGACTGAATTAGTGGCCTCATTTTCAGGTCACAACGAAACGTTCACTGCAGTCAAAGAAGACGTAGGTTTTTGAGTACCTTTGAAAATCAGACTATTTGCTAAGAGGACAAATTTTAGGGTCACTTAAAGTTTGAAAATGTTGGCCAGTATGTCTCAGGATAAAGGAGTCTGTAAAATGCCTGTTTTTCTTATTAAAACAATTATACTTAAAAGTATTTTAACATTTTTATATAATTCTGTATTACGCCAAGTGAGACCTGACTATCCACTGAAAGAAGATGCAAAAGTGCATTTTAAATCATACTTTAAAATTCCAGAGTTTCATTTTTCTAAGGGTCTTTACTTACAAGTAGATGTAGAAAGCAAGGAAGGAGATCCCTGGTATGATATAAAATCCCAAGCAATGTCGAGTGTCTCCTGGTGCCCGTGGGCATCCCTGGCGCCCCACAGCTCCGCCGGCCGTTCCCCTTAGGGTTAGGCCTGAGCCATTCCCTCCCAGCCCCGATGCCCCTTAAAGCCATCAATCCCCACCTTGCAACAGTTCCAAAACGCCTGATTTCCAGTGCTTGTGGTGGGAAAAATGACTGTATCCTCCACGAGACTAAATTTAGTAAATGTAGTATGTCCGTGGCAATTCCAGCTGGGAGAGACTTCATCCTGGAAATACCAGGGATTTTAAAGCCATGTAGAAAGTCACCCTTTCTTCCCTATTTTAATTATCCAACATGTTCTGGCTTTTATTTTTAAACGGGTATTTGGAGCTTGGACGTGCTATGGAAGAAGCTGGGATGCTCTCTGATGTGGCAGAGTACAGCCGACACCAACCTGATGTCAATGGGTGACTTCAGATTCGCTTCTGTAGAAAATTCATTGCTGCTAAGTTTTCTTTCCCAGTCGCATCAGTCTGCATCAGCATTTCTGCTCTCTTTGGCTTTCCTTGCTGTTATAGTAAGCCTGTACTCATCACTATTCATACAGCAAAGTATGACTTCTAGTAAATGTTATTACTAAGACATAGCTGTGTAGTAGTAGTAGTGCATTATGCCATATGGTGCTATATGATTTATTATTAATATTACCATTTATTATTTGTGTTGTAGCAGCAGCATGCAAGGGCCCAGCCGGGGATCAGAGTTCAGCCGCGCTAGATCGGCAGCGAGCAAGCAGGCAGGCTGTCCCGAGAGCTCGCGATTGCCAGCGTCCCCCGGGGAAGAGCCGAGGGCCCCCTTGGCAGAGCCGTCCCCGGCAAGACGCGGCGGCGCCCGCTGCCGGGGACTAACCCAAAAGGCGTATCGAAGCCAGCAGCGAGGCACTCCTGGGCAAGAGTAAGAGCCGGGGAGAAACACCAGTTGTAGCTAAGTCCTTTGAGAAACCTCTTGAGGCACCTGTGGGTATGGGTTTTTATTTTTGCATGTTCCCCCCTCAAAAAAAAAAAAAAACGGAAAAAGAGCAACTATAAAGGAAAGGAAGGGTTCTGCACTAGTTATTAATGAAGAGCATCAATTAATCATTTCCAGTGTAATTTGCTATTGAACTGTGCAGCACACGCGTGTTTGCTAGGGCAGGCAAATCACTCTGCAAGTCACGGAGGTGTGGAGCTGAAAATGCGCCCAGCAGCCAGGACCCAGCTCTGACTGTGGTCCACCCGCTAGGGAAAGGCCGCGGCTGGCTTCAGGGCTGGGCAGCAGCAAGCGAGGCACCCTGGCTCGTGGGTAGCCCCAGCTGTCTTAGCTGAGAGGCGGGTTATCATTTCCATGGAGGGAGTGAACGTGTTTAATCAGCGCATTAAAGCCATGTGAACGATTGCCATCCTATTTTGCTTGAATGTCGAGGCCAGCGTGCTCTATACCGCTTTCAACTGCCGGCTCTCTGCAGTGAGAAATCGCACTGGCAGAAGCTGTTTGGCTGCTGTGTATTGTTTACATGATATAACTAGTTTAAATTTGATGTCATTGCAAGTAAATATTCGTTAGTCTAAACAAATGTCTTTCCATCCACTCATGTACCAAGAGGCATTTTTTGGGATGGGAACAGCCCGCCTGGGGCGAGGTCCTGAGTCCTCGCTGGGGTTTGGCAGCACCTTCACGCTGGCGGCGCCAGCTGCTCTCCCCGACGGCAGCGGGACTGCCAGCCGGGCGCACGCTCAGGCGTGAAACCGAGCCAGTCTGGTACAGAGCTGCGTCATTTTTAGTGAAACTCAGAGACGAAGTTCCCTGGCGCTAAGCTGACGGGAGTGCTGCCAGGTGCCGGGATCCCCCGTCCCCGCGGGAGGGCTCGCGGGGCGCGAGGCTGCCCCTCGCTGCCGCACCTTGTTGGAGAAACCCCAGCGGAGCAGTTCTGGACTGACTTGCAGTCTGCCCAAATTGTGCCTATTTCCCTGAGTCTTCACGCGGAAGAAAAAAGGGAAGAAAGTTCTGACAGTCTTAGAGTGCTAAATCAGTCTTTTCTGAATAGCGCATATTTTCTTTCAATTTCAAAATTACTTCTTTGAGCACCTATGTTAGAAGATTAAAGAGTAGATATTAGATACTGAAACCAAACACTTAAATTGTCCCCAGGTACTTTTTCATACTTTTTCTTAACCTATTTTTTAAAATTTGCCTTTCTTTCCTAATCATGAAAAAGTTACAATAACTGTCCACAGCTTTTCAGAAGCAGGATGTGCGTTAAAAGGATCACAATGGAAAAGCATGTTGCATGCACAGGAGCTTAATTTAACCTCCTTAATTTAAGCAAATGCAGCATCTCTCTGAGCTCCATCGCACTCGTAGTAAAGTCATGCTATAACAAAAGGCAAAGGACTCCTCCGGGGTAGGGCAGGAGCAGGCGACGGGGACGAGGCGTGACATCGCCACTGCGCGTCCAGCCTGGGGGGACGGTGCAGCTGGGCTGCAACTTCACCGAGGCGCGAAGAGGCACCGAGTGCTCAGTACAGAGCACAGAAATGATTGCAAATATCCAGAAATGGGAATACAGAAAAATTATTGACAAAGGGCCATATTATATCATTGATTTTTAAGCAAAACTCCCCATTGATTTTTCAGAACCACATTGAACATTTCAGAATCATTGATTTTAATGGGGAGTTCTGCTCCAAAATCGATGGCGCAATACAGCCCAAAGTAAATTGCTTCTGAGTATCAATATTTTTTGCCCGAGTTGTTGCAATGTGGAAAATGGTCTTTCAAATGTGCATCTTCTGTTTCTGCCTGTTTTCTTAGAGGCTCTTTGAATTCTGCTTTTGTTGAGAGACTAAAGAGAAAGGGCTGGGGACGGCGATGGTGATGCCAGCAGTGATTGCGGGCGGCCTCTGTCTTCCCAGGAAGGCAAAGACCCTCCTGATTCCTCCAGTTCAGGAAGGGGCCGCTTCCACGCATCCCCGTTTTCACACCGTTTATGCATGCGGAGCCACGTACCAGGGGCCTCATCCTGAGCTCCTTGGGATGCAAGTGCCTTTGGCGCTGCTCGAGGTCGGTGTCGTCACCTCCTTCGTTAGACGCCGGCGGGAAAGGGCCGGCGTCGTGGGGTACCTGGGCTCCCCACGCTGTCAGGGCAGGGAAATCCGAGCTGACATCCGCGGGCACCTCCACGGGCCTGGCTCCGTGAAGGACAGCCCAACCAGCATCTGCGCCGCACATCGCAGAGCTCTGAGGCGAGGCGAGATCTGTCCCCCCTCCCACCGCTCCCCACCTTTGTCTTACAGGTCTGAGCTTAACGTCCTTCCCGTGCTGCATCTGACCCGTGGTGCTCGTAAGTTTGATTTTATAGAAAAACGGTTCTCCCTTTCAGCGGGGACAAAGTCCATGCTCAGGCATGGCGGAGAGCCCTAGAAGGAGCGGGCGGTTTTGCTTGGCGCCCCTTAAATGAGAGACAACGGTCAACGAAGGGCTAGATTTTGCCACTTGCAGTGAGCTGCCGGTGCTTCATTTCGGGAGTCAGGTGACAGATTTTGGTTGTGTTTCATGGAGAGCTGAAAACCCAAAGGATGCAGAAGAGAAAATGAGCGAGGAATAGAGGTTCTCCAAATCAGCATCTCTCCGAGGCAGAAACTGCATTTTCATTAAATATGTGCGTGTGCTCCTGTCTAGTGAATGTGGCTCCTGCTGCAGGAAGGTGCCAGCTGCAGCCTTCAATGCTGAGGACAGTAAATCGCATCTGCATTTGTTATCATCTTGGCTAGACTCTTCCTTCCTTTTTGTTTGCTCCAAAATCTTTCTGTCTCTGTGCATCTAAATGAATTCTTGATGGTTCAGGGAAAATACTCGCTATTATTACTGAATGTCTAGACAAACAAATATAGCTAAATGAAAGTATGCGTAATGCAGTGTAATCAATATGTGTAAGTACAAAACATTTTAGCTTAAAAAATCAAAAGGAGTCCTGGGTGCACGCAGGGAGCTGCATGCACATCGGCTGGCCCTGCAGCAGCTGTCCGCTCTCCGCGGGCATCCGTGCAGTTGGGGATACGCATGCGTGGGCTCCCGAAGGAGCAGGACAGCACAGGTCAGCAGTTGTGCGCATCCAGATGTCACTTCTTGTGTTGGGGATTGGGCCATAGAGCAGTGAAATATGAAGTAGAACGTGTACATAACAATGGAAATAGGTGTGTCACTTCTTTTATTCACCTTTGTTTTGTATTTTAGTTGCTTGCATCTTTTCAGTGAATGGTAGCAGGACACGTAAAGAAGTCATTTTGGCTACCGGTTTTAATTGTTGAGTATACCAAAAAGCAAGTATTGTGAAATCTAACTGACTGTGAGTGGAGGTTGCAAAAATGAATCTTTTAGAAAGCAGATTTCTGTAGATGAATGTGTCTTTATTCTAATGACTATACAGTTCAATGCCTGATGGAGTTGTTTTCAATAAAAAAGATAAATATTTAAAAAAAGAAAAAAAACGCCATAACTGTAATAAAGGATTCCTTATTTAATGGCCATACTAAAAGTATTATTTATTTTTAGTGGCTAATGTCCGTAAAGGGCCAGAATACCGTCTCAGGTGAACGGCATACTAAGCTGCACATGTTATGAAATATGTTGCAAGCAAAACTGGTGTTTAGTCTTGCTCCCACTTAAGAGGCATTGCTGGCTTCAGTGAGATCAGGATCGGGCCCACAGAATTACGTGTTTTGTACCAGATGTGGCGGCACATCTGAGATCTGAGTGTGGCCTGCACAGGCTATTGTGCATGTAAATAATGCTGTCGCATTTGTGAGCGAGGAACCTGGTTCTTTTTGTAAAGGAATACTGCATATTTGTTGTGACCATAGTTTGTGGAGAAAAATGCAATGATTCATTTTGAATCTTTCGGCAATGTTACTGTTTGGTGTGAATGTGCCTGCAACATTGACTCATGTGCCAAAACACAATATTGAATGCATTGTTTTTAAATAAAATGTTTTATTGTGCATTGAAAGTCTGTAAAACTAAAGTGCGTCCACTTCTTGCTTTATTATTATTTTATTAACTACCTATTGTCAATAATAACTAATGGCCTGAATTTGATGGGGTTTTTTCTGTGCCGTATACACACTCTATTGAACAGCAGAAAGTGATTTGAATCAAAAAGCATTCTGTATTTTAAAGGATACGCTGTGTGGTTGGAAATACCCACAAACAGTCCATGTGAAAGTATGTCATGACTATCTTGCCTCAGCAAAATACAGACATGGCAACATGCTACACAAATATCATTTTGGGGGCCAGTCGAAATAGGACTAAGTCGTGAGAGATGTTACCTTTTGTTCCAGGGCATGAGCTCACAGAATGGTTTAGGTTGGAAGGGACCTCTGGAGATCATCTAGTCCAGATCATCTAGTCTAGTTGTTGGTTTCTCTCAAGACACCAGTGACAGATGACCGGTGTCACAACACGTTAGCTTTCCCCATCTCGTGGCTGGCGTACGAACCTCGATGAATATCTACCTGGTGCTCTCCATACCGCATCGGGCCCCCGGCTGCACCTACTAACAATTTCACCCATACAATTCACAATAACTGTGTCAAAGATGCAAAAAAAATGATTGCTGGTATCCCTGGCCACTCCAAACTACCCTCAAGTGAGGTACCGAGCTCCTTGCACGCTCTGCCTGCCTCAAGCTGAGCAGTGCAATTACACTCCACGCTAATGAGCCCAAGCAGCTAACGCACTTTCCCACTCTCATTGGTTTTTTTCTCTCCTGATTGAGGTAAATATGTGAACTATTTGCAAATTCAAACACACTTACTAGCTCTACAATAATTAGACTGAAATATTTATCCATACTACAACGCGTGTCAAAAAGGAACCAAGTCACTTCTTCAGAAGAGTCCACTACTTTGGGGTGTCTCCAGATGGGATTTTCCATACGATATTGAGATCCTTGTTTTCAGAGATACCTAGTGCATGCCTGACTTCACAGCATTTACTCTCAAGGAGAATCAGTTTCAGACAGCACAACTCCCCTAATTTTAAGGACTTCTTACACGCCGCCCGGCTGCCTCGCACAAGACCTGCCCCCTCTGGCAGCCTCGCCTCGCTGGCTCGCGCGCAGACTGGCAGCGGCCCTCGTCGGCGCTGCAGGATCAGGCCGTTATCCCCCACCTCGTGTTGGTGATGTCCATCGCTCCTCATTGTGTACCCCATTGCATTTGTCCTTACGGCACTGTAACATCATTTTATTTCTCCCCCCTGTCCTCCAGCACGCTTGTGGCTCCTCCCAGCTCAGAGCTGTCCACCAGTCTAATGAGCATACTCGCTATGCCGTCATGCCGGTTGCTAATGGAAATATTGAATAGTACCTGACAAGGACAGACCCCTGCAGGCCCTTCCAATGCCTCCCTCCGTTTCGAAGCGAACCACTCATAACTACTTTAGCTTCCTGCCAATATCTTTTCCTCCCTGTTGAGTAGCAGAACAACACTTTCTTGGCCATCTTCTCACCATTAACAACTTAGAGAAAGTTTTATTGGTACTTTTTAACTCCCTTGCTGGTTGTCTTTCATTTGTGCCTTGGGCTTTCTGATACTGTTCTTACATTTTTTTGTACTGTTCTCTTACACTATGTTACTAGTGACCACCTTCTGCATACTCGTTTGTGCTTGAGTTTTTGAAGACTTTGTGATCTAGCCAATCTGCTCTCTTCGTACCCTTTCTATCCTCTTTCTGTGCTCAGTTAGCTGGGCTTGTGCCCTTAATATCCTTTCCTTAAGTAACTACCAGACATGCTGGGCAACTTCTCCTCTTGTGTTTTTCTTATGGGCTCTTGCCCTCTAGGTCTCTGACTTTGGTGAAACCCACTTTCATTATCTTCTCTGCTTCTGAAGAATGTGAATTCTTTGTTTTCCTGGTTACTTGCACTCACCTTGCTTTCCATCATTATATTTTCAACTGATTCCTTCCTGTAGTGGTTAAAATCAAACCTAGAGCACATCCACTTGCCACAGTTTTGGGAAAATCCCAGGATTCTCCATACACACATACATATCTTTTCCCATATAGATTATACGTGGGTAGCAAAGAAGAACATTACCATGTTATATACTTTTGAACACGTAGAGCAGATCTTCCAGCTGAGTCCATGCCCTGCAGGTCCTGCCTGAGGTGCTGCATAGCCTGTACCACCAGCAGATGCCTTTCTGGAGAATGTCCCCACTATCGCAGTGGCGATATGGCCACTGGTTCCTGTGGGGTGGCCACTGGGGACTCAGCCACCTCTTCCTGCTCTTTGGTACCACTCCAAGACTGTCATAACCCAAATAGGTGCCCTTTCTCCACTGTGACCCGCTTGCTGGGACACAGAGCAAGGATCACTGGTCCTCTCAAGGATTTGTGTGTCCCCACTGAAAATCTTTGCAGGCCACAGGGCAACACTGCTGCTGTTTTGACCCGCTGCCGTGCTCACAGAGCCACTGCCATGAAACGGGAACAGCACCCAAGCTCCCGTATCACACTGAAGGGATCAGAATCTGGCTATGAGTCCCTTTCTAATAGGAACTTACCACATTGTCATTGCTTTCCACCAGCTTACTAGGCTGGGAGAGCAGGGACCAGCATTTATATGCCTCAACCCATGCTTCATCGTAAACCGTTTACACCAATCCATCACTCTGCTGGACAGTGTCAGATAGTGCTGTATGAAGCACACAATGTCCAGTGTGCCTAATTCTACCACTTGCTTAGGTATCTTCTCAACTAGTATACCAGGTCAAGGATTTTATTTATTCCTGGAAAATGTCAAAAAATCATTTTTATTTTGCTTTGGAAGAGCATTATTCTCCCGTTCTTCCAATTAATCTTCAGTTTATCTGCAGCAAGGGCACCAAGTACAACAGAAGACACAACACATACTTCTAGGTCGTTGTCCACTGGAAACCAGTATAACATTTAATTGTGCCCTGTTCTCAGGATTTTTCCAGTCCATTTTTTATACATTTTTGGTAGTCATTTAAAAATCACGACCCTCTTACTGTTAAACAGAAACACCTTCACATGGAGGGAGTTCCCCCTTCAAAAGGCCCTTGGGGCAAGCTGTGTTGTGCTGATAGCTGAATCACTCTCTGAGGGGTCTTGTCTCCAACAGTCGTTTTTGCCGTCCAGGTCCTGGTTTTTTTCAGACAGATATCACTCTGAAATTGGCATCATTACAGAGCCCTAGAAATGCTGCTGAATCTCACCATGGTTTGCAAACTGCTTATTCACAGCTAAAAGCTGATCGCAATAGCTGTTACTAGATAAAAGGAGAACAGACTTGCGGGAGTTAGAAACTGAAACGCAGAACTCCCAACAGCCAAGAGATCGCCAAAACCGTCAGTCTGGCCTGATGTACGTGTATCCTCTGTCTTTCTGCTTTTCCTTCCCTCTCTCAAAAAAACCGTCAGCATAAGGAGCTGCACAGGCCTTGCTTCCTCACCCGTGTGTCACTTGGCATCAGGACACCTTCCTGCAAGACATGGGCTTGAACTGCGCTGTGAAGGAAGTGGGCAAAACTCAGGTGTGTCCAATCCTATGTGAGTGCTCTTACGTACCGTGCTATTAATAAGGAAAGCTCTTCCTCCAACCGCCTTTAAAAGAGCAGTGGCAGCAACTGTGAGACATTTTGTCAAGAGCTACTAAGCCCTGAGATGTGCTCTGGGAACTCCTAAGAGATGGTGCCTCCCGGGGCAGATAAGTAGGAGGATGCAAATCAGAGGAGCGCAGCCATGAGGCAGGCCCGGAGCCACTCCACCATGTCAAGACTCGGGTGTTTCTGAGTGCAGCGCTTACGGGATGCTGCAAGCGCTGGCGATCACGGGCATCAGGAGCCTTTGGCAGCACGCAGCAGCTGATTAGATGGCTTAAGGGTCTACATTTTGGACTTCAAGGCTTGTGTTCTATGTATTAGTGTGTGAGCTTTTCTGTGGATTTGGCCTTAAACAAAAGGTTTTACTGGAAAACTTAATCAGAAGAGTTGCCAAAGGTCTTGTTTATTGCTCCCTATATTTCATTATGTACTGCAATATGCTTAGTATGATGGATCAGATTCTGCACCATTGTGAAATATTTTGAGTTACAAAGCATGTAAATCAGTGCAGAACTTGGCTCAGGGTTTTTGTTCATTAAAGTGAATTACATTACCAAGAACATTTTATAATCTACTTCCATTACCTACCATATACTAGTAAAAGGTATAGATTGCTCTGCTTTAGCATGTAAGTTTTATCTTTTGTTCCAATTTATATTATATCATAGCAATCCCTGGCATTGAGGAAGCCACCTCTGTGTCCCACACCATCTCATCGGCCATATCTTGCCCTTGTGGCCAAGAAGGCCAATGGGATCCTGGGCTGTATTAGGCAGAGTGTTGCCAGCAGGTGGAGGGAGGTGATCCTGCCCCTCCACTCAGCCCTGGTGAGGCCTCACCTGGAGTACTGTGTCCAGTTCTGGGCTCCCCAGGACAAGAGAGACATGGCGCTACTGGAGAGGGTCCAGCGGAGGGCTACCAAGATGATTAGAGGGCTGGAGCACCTCTCCTGTGAAGAAAGACTGCAAGAGCTGGGCCTGTTCAGCCTGGAGAAGAGAAGATTGAGAGGGGATCTCATCAACGTGTACAAGTATCTGAAGGGGGAGTGTCAAGAGGATGAGGCCAGCCTCTTCTCCGTGGTGCCCAGCAACAGGACAAGAGGCAATGGGCAGAAACTGAACCACAGGAAGTTCCATCTGAACCTGAGAAAAAACTTCTTCACTGGGAGGGTGACAGAGCATTGGCACAGGTTGCCCAGAGAGGTAGTGGAGTCTCCTTCGCTGGAGATATTCAAAACCCGTCTGGATGTGATCCTGGGCAATTTGCTCTAGAGGACCCTGCTTGAGCAGGGAGGTTGGACTAGATGATCTCCAGAGGTCCCATCCAACCTCCAACCTAAATGATTCTGTGATTCTGTGATTCATCGATCTTGCAGTGAGGCAGGTGGCAGAGGGAGCTGACTCCGGTGGTCTGCTCTCAGATCCCCCACCTCTGGCCATGACCCCAGGCAGCAACATCAGCCTTTGGGTCTTTATTTCGTTATTTCTGTGGCATTTCTGCAGTGGTGGCAGCTTCCTACCGTCAAGGTCTTGGTCAGAGATACATCCATCCAAGAAGAGCCTAGCAACCCATCATGTCAACCTGCACCATCACAGAGGGTAGCCGATATTCACAGGCAATGGAGAAAGGCTAAGGAGCTTTATGGAGCACAGCTCATGCATCACAGCAGACAGTAGAGCTGGCCAGTCAGAGGGGACAGGAGAATGGCCTGAAACTTGGGGGTTAATAGCCACTACTTTTCTGTTTTCTCCTGCCTCAGTGGATATTTTCAGTAGACTCATGAATATCTGATTCCAGTCTGAGCTACAAATCTCTTGGCCTCCTTGTAGGGTAAATCTGGAGCTCTAAGAGCTGCCATTTTGCTGTGTCAGAACTGATCGATCGCTTCTACTCTATTTCTGCCTTGTGGCCAGTTTCCAGTCCAAGAGAGGACTTGCTGCTTGCCTCAACACTACCTGGTTCCCTTGTCGGCTTCTTGTGAGGAACTTTGCCATGGATTTTTTTAAGTTCACATAAATTCCCAGACATGCAGTTTTGCAGGATGGAAGGGGCTGTAGCAAATATTCAGTCGGAAGTGCACTACTCAAGAATTTCACTCAGGGATTCCTGTATCATGAGCATGTTTGCGCTGAAATGCAATGAGTATTTTAAACTGACGAATGTAAAGACTTCTGCTGCTGCAGAATCCACTATCTCATTTTTTAAGTTGTCATAGTGGTTATTTTCCCACTATTAAAAAAGTGCTTTACATCTCTAGTCTTTTATTACAGGCAGCTTCCGGATATTGGATCCTTTTATGCCTTTGTGAAATTACAAGGATAACTAGTAACAGGAATATCCTCCCTGTATCTACAAATTATTATCATCTATTTCAATATCTGTGAAAAAAGCATAGGCGCACACTTGACTCCTTCCCATAAACGTTCAAGATTTAACACAACCCGTGCCAAGGCCAGGCTCCTCGAGGACAATCCCAGCGAGGTCGGAGCTGCGTGGGTTTGAGTACTGCCAGGATCTGCAGCCGTGGATTCAAAGCACCAGACACCTCCGGCTGAAGGAGACCTTCGGACCGTGACCTCTCCTCGCACCGGGCGCACGCCAAGGTAAGTCCCAGAGCTGGTGCCCACGCTTCCTCATCTGTTACCATCTCCTGTCCTGGATTTTTCTCCCTCTCAGCACTACTGAGGCCGAAACAATTGCCATATCAATCTACTTTACCAACATTTATTGCCCAGCAGTATTCACACAGAGGACACCAAAACCAAAAACCACTTTAAAAGTGGGAATTTAGGTACTCACCAGGATATTGGGTCTCTAACAATTCTAAGTTGGTTTCCAGCAATTCTTTGTCAAATCATACAAAAGTGAGAAATCAACTGTCAGATAACCTAATTCTCTCCCAACTATGGCAGCATCAGTATTCTACAATATACTTGATACCACTTTGCTCAGTCTGATTTTAAATACCCATTTTGATATTCCAGGACAATAAATGAACCTATACCTAAAAAGAATGATTTTCAGCTTGTAAGATGTAGCAGGCTATTGCAGACATGCCTATTTCTCTGATGTTAGTGCGAAGAACATGCCATGAAACCAAAACAGAGAAAATTCTGTCTTTGCTACATAAGAATCCATCCTGGGGGTGCAGAATTGAGCCAGTTCTGTGTTCTTGATTATCTGTGTCACAGCAGTATCTGTACCTTAATTTTCTTCTACAGTGAAAGGTTAATGCTTTCACATATCTTCTACCAGCTATACAAATAATTGCATCCAAAATTTTTCTTGCCACTGAAGTCATGGTCCACAAGGGGCTTAACAGATGCAGTCCTTAAGTACCCATTACTAGCTCTGATGTTTTAAATCGATGTTGCTCTGTGCATCAGTGCCAGAAAGAACTCATCCACGCATCGGGCCGCTGGGTGTGATTCGTGCATTGGCACCTGCAGAGAAGCATGCTGCAATGCTGCTTCCGACCCCATGCAGGCAGTATGTGCAATATGCCGACTTCTGCTGAGAGCAAGAGCAAACATCTAGCTCTCCGGGCTTCAGTCCACATTTGTGTCTCACCTGCCCAAGCGTCCAACCTCCGTTTCCTCTTCGGGGCCAAAAAGGACGTTTCTGGGCCTGTGGAATAGGTCTATCAATGCAGGTGAGGGTCAGCCAGTGCACGCTGCTGCAGCAAAGTCCACGGGCGGTCGCCCAAGGTCTGCTTACAGCAACCACTCGTGCTTCAAACAGATCCCCCACTTTTCACTGCTGCTTTCCCCTTTAATGCCCCGAGTCCAAAAACTCTTCATCCTCCCTTTCCCCTTGGTCTTCAGGCAGGATTTTCACTCTTGTTTGTTTTTACAGTAGCACTTCTCAGCATCCGGTCGCTGCTGCCACAATACAGGACCCTTCTGAACTTACTGAAAAGGCACGAACAGGGAGCAGTGAGTAACTAACTGCAGAGCGAGGAGTAACATCAGGTTACCTTTCTGCTCTCTGAATACAGCAGGTATTTAAATCCATCTCGAGACATCTGTATTTGGGCTAGCGTTTCCTCAATTGGTTCTGATGCACAAACTGCTCCTGAGAGGTTTCCATGAACTACACTCTATAAGCGCAAGCGAGTGAGGGAGTGACGTGTATTTCACACCTTTGCACACCAGGGACTCCTGCCACCGATATAATTTTAAACCCCACCCTTCCATATAAGCTAGATGGTGCAGATCTGTATATATGTACACAGCCCAAGTAGGGCTAATAATTTGGGCAATCAGTTATTCATCTTTGAAAAATGTTTGAGGACCCATCAGAAAGTGTAATATAAATGAAAAATCGTTATCTATCTACACTACTTACATGCTTCCCATCACTAATACCTGATCACACCAATTCCTTAATATATTTATCCCCATGATACTCATGGGAGGCAGGCAAGTGCCACTATCGTCGTTTTACAGGCTGGAAATCAGGTGAAGAGCGGAAGGGGAGTAAGTTACTCCCCCAGAGGACGGGATGTGTTGGATGATCGGGGCTCTGTGTTCGGATTTGCTCCCTGCGGGTGGGCACCATGAGCGTCTCCACCGGCCGCGCCGCACGCGCAGGACCAACAGCTCCGGCTCCAATGTGCCTCCTGGAGGAGGGTCCGGCTCTCCTGGTCCCTCCACGCCGGCTGCGCCGTTTCCCAACACTTCCCACAAACCAAACAACCTGCATCCCTCCCCAAGATAAACATTGCAGACCAGAGCTGGTTTTAATCTTTAACCATGGCCCTCGCCGGCCAAGTGTGCTATCAGTCACGCAACGGCAGGACTGCGGGGAGCCATCCCGCGCGGGACTGCAGGGCTGCTGCAGCAGCGGGCAAGCAGCCAGGCGCCCGCCGCGCCGGGTTCCCGCCACCGTCTCCTCCGTCCCCGGCACCTCCCGGGCTCCCGTGTTGACCAGGCACGGGGAGCACGGTGACCACGCGCCCCGCAATTAAAGAAGAGCTCCCACTCACTCACCCCAGCTGCCCCGCAGGATGAATCCCCTGTCGGAGCAGCACCCATAGATACCAGGCAACCGGGGATTTATTTCCCCATAATCCTATTTCTGGGATAGAGGCGGGAGAGGAAAAACCCATTGCTTCACATTCACGCTTGTAAATTCCAGGAAGGAAAATATTGCTTTTTTCTCCCTCCTTTTCCACTTCCCCTGGCCTGGGGAAAATCCCGGCGGTCCGAAGTCTGCCGCTCGGCGGAGCAGGGCCGCCTTCCCGGGAGGCGCTGGGCGCGGGAACGCCCCGCGCCCTGCCCCGCACGCACCGCGCTCCGGCCCCGTTAGCGGAGTAGCCCTGAACCGTTGCTCTTGTTTATCAGATCACACTGATAAACCTGGATTCAAATTTTCCCCCACCTGTTTTATCCTCTAAACTGCCATCCCTCACAAAATCTCAGGGGGAGAAAAATCCCATGATGTCTGACTTGGTTTTTATGGCTAAATAGCTGAAAATCTTGTCTGGCGGAGGGAGAAAAATCACAAAAAAGGTTGGTTTTGCTTCTCATGAGCAAAACAGGCCCTGAGCAGCAGATTTGCCCAGTGCAAATACCGGTTTTACGTCCCCTCTGGACTCGTCTCCAGCTGCCGATGTCACTGCAAAGGCGACCGTTGACTCCGCTGGAGGCTGGACCTGGCCCCTCTGCCCTTAGCAAGAAGAAGGGAATTGCGAGAGCGGTTTCAAAATACCAAAAGAAAACACTTGCAATATTTGCTTAATGAAAATTACCTGTGCCATCCTTAGGCAGTCCATGCTAGCTATTTTAAGGGTAAGTCCCCCGGTCCTGTGCCATGTCCTGGGTTAAGGTGAGCGGGGCACGCGGTCTCTGAGCATAGGTTATGGATTCCCTGACTTTCCCTTTGGCACAGCTTAGCGCTATATGCGCGGTTTGGATCAGACAGCCAATTTTGCAGTGCAGAAGGACCAGGGTCTTGCCTGCCTCACGCGTCCGAAACTCCCGCTGAAGCCAGTGGGTGCTGCAGGAAACCACCGAATTGGGCCCCCATGAACAAAAGAGGGCAGGAACAAAAATCCAAATACCCAGTGGAGCCATAGCCAAAAAAAGGGATGAAGAACGAGAAAACCTAGGACTAATGCAGCCAGGCCAGGTCAGCCCCCACAGGCTGTCAAGGTCACAGAATCACAGAATCACAGAATGGCCAAGGTTGGCAGGGACCTCTGGAGATCATCTCGTCCAACCTCCCTGCTCAAGCAGGGTCCTCTAGAGCACATTGCCCAGGATCACATCCAGGTGGGTTTTGAATATCTCCAGCGAAGGAGACTCCACTACCTCTCTGGGCAACCTGTGCCAGTGCTCTGTCACCCTCCCAGTGAAGAAGTTTTTTCTCAGGTTCAGATGGAACTTCCTGTGGTTCAGTTTGTGCCCATTGCCTCTTGTCCTGTCGCTGGGCACCACGGAGAAGAGACTGGCCTCATCCTCTTGACACTCCCCCCTTCAGATACTTACACACATTGATCAGATCCCCTCTCAGTCTTCTCTTCTCCAGGCTGAACAGGCCCAGCTCCCTCCGCCTTTCTTCATAGCAGAGATGCTCCAGTCCTCTCATCATCTTGGTAGCCCTCCGCTGGACTCCCTCCAGTAGTGCCATGTCTCTCTTGTACTGGGGAGCCCAGAAGTGGACACAGGACTCCAGATGAGGCCTCCCCAGGGCTGAGTAGAGGGGCAGGATCACCTCCCTCCACCTGCTGGCAACACTCTGCCTAATGCAGCCCAGGATCCCATTGGCCTTCTTGGCCACAGGGGCACACTGCTGGATCATGGTCAACTTGTTGTCCACCAGCACTCCCAGGTCCTTCTCGGCAGAGCTGCTTTCCAGCAGGTCAATCCCCAGCAGGTCCTGTCTGCTGCCTCAGGCAGCATCCACCACTTCATGTTTTGGGGAAGAAAAGTTAAAAATCACCCTGCATCCAGCCCTCGCCCATGGGCTCTGCCCCCTCTGCAACTTCTCCCACTACCAAAGAGGAGGCAGAGACAGTGCAGAGCATCACGCGGGAGCAGCTCCGTGCCATTAAGCACTTGTCGTATCAGTTATAATTGCACTGTACATTGATATTTATATATTTATCGGTTGATTACCATGAAGATTTTGACATCAATTTGGCGGGGTGCCAGAATCAGGCGCTACCGCAGGTAATACAATGCACTTGTGAAATGCAGTGATCAAGAGCAGGTTTGAAAAGAAAAGGTCGTAGTCGGTGCTTATGTCCTGAATTTTGAAAATATCATTTTGTCAGAAAAAAAATCAATTTCTCATTTTTCTTGTGTTAACTTAAAGAGAGCGTAATTGATCTAAATAAACGGCCCAGTCCAGCCTCTCTGAAGCCCTTGCCGGATGCCCCTTCGATTTTCCTACCTACAGTGCCAGCCTCTAAAGCCGCCCATTCACGTGATGGTTTTGACTATGCATTTTAGTTAGAAAAATGAAGCATGTTGTCATTCTCTCGGGAGACTGTGAAATTTTGTGGAGCTCTTTGTTTAATGACTGTTGTTCAAACCAGGAATGCAGTTTGTCAACCCCTGTTCAGCCTTTGGAAGGGAAAGTAGGGTTAAGTAGTGCCACCAGCAGACGCTGAACAGAATGGGAGCCCGATTTTTTTTTTTTAAGGAAAGAAAACTGTGCAACACTTAAAGAAAGTAGCTTACAGCCTGTCCAAAAGCACTCAGCAATTCACGGCTCCAGTAACGGCAGCCGGTTCGCACGCAGAGCAGCTGCCCAGTTCAGCACGAAGGGATTCCCGTTCCCCGCTCGCAAGTATAGTGCCGACTCCTGCAGCCCTGGTGGGGCTGCTCCGTGCTCCCAGCAGAGACCCTTCGTGTGCTGGCGTAGCCACTCTTACTGGGTGGGGGGGGTGGAGGGGACGGAGGGGATGGAGGCAGGATCTGCTGGACCAGAGAATTTCACCCCTCTGAAAGCCCAGAAGGGTTTCCTGGAGCTCAGCTGCTTCAACAGGCTACTCCTTGTACAGGCCAAGAACGAAAAGCAAAACGCAGCCCTCTGATTTAAGGTGCTCCTTGACACGAGGGCAGCACGAGGGCCGCAAGCGCGAAGGTCATCCCTGGGGCTGCCTCTGGTGCCTCAAAGTTTCTCGGTTTAGGTTTAGACTCCGCTGTCCTTCCCGCATCCCGGAGAACCATGTTCTGTGAGTAGAGCACAACTTGCCATGATCAAGGACAGCTCAGTTTCTTGGGAAAATCCCAGTGGGAGGCCCACTGAAATCAGCTCAGGGCAGAAGCAAGCAATTATACCTTCCCTTACAGTTGTAAAAAAGCATCATATTATCCCCAAATCTCAGGGCTCCTGCTGGATCCTGGAAGACACAAGTCTTAAATCCACAAGCCCAGATGCCACTGAAGGCAAAGTACCACCCACATTCACAGAATGGGGGGCTACTGAGAGAGCCAAACACAGCTGGCTTTTCTGAAAGAAAGGGGGATCAATACACAATCAAGTAAAATAGTGGAATTCATTTTTTTGTTCAACAAAAAAGTTGTATTTCATTTATGAAACATGTTAGAAGACTTTTGTGAACCCATGGAGCTAAGATTCAAAGTCTGATTAGTCTTAATTTTTAGATAATCACTCACGTTCTCTAAGAGCGCACCAGTAGTTTCCAGGAACGGCAGGAGGTGATGCAGTTAAGTATATAAAAAGGATGTTATGGTACCAGTTTATCCTGTTGTTATATAGTTAGTGTTTGGTTTGGTTTAGCAAACAAAATATTCCTGCTCCCTCTGAAAGCGTGGCTGAAGTCATAAATCCCATTTTTCCCAGTGCTGGGGGCAGTGAAGACTACTCCCAGCATCACCAGGTCACATCTCCGTCTCATGCCGGAGGCTGCAAGTTTCGAATTAAGGAATCACCGCACAAAACATGATCAGTAACCCGCCGGGGGGGAGGATGGGCCCTGAGAGGAGCAAGAAGATGGTTTCGGCCAGAGGACCTCTGCATGGTCCCACCAAGGCTGGGGGCTAGTGCAGGGGGCGGCGTGAGGAGGAGGGGGAGAGGGAGGAAAAGAGAAAGACAGAGGGAGGGAGAGAAAAAAGGAGGGAAGGGAGGGAAGGAGGAAGAGGAAAAAAAGGAAAAAGAAGAAGAGCAAGGAAGCTCGCAGCCGGGGAGGGGGGGGTGCCCAGCTCCTGGCCATCACCTCTCCCTGCCTGCCGGTGCCCGCGGGACGCTCGCCTCTCTCTTCCCAAAATCAACTGCAACTTTTGCCTTCCTTTAGGGAGGACAAAAAGATTTCACGCATAACTTGCCCTGAACAAAGGGACCTCACGCCAGGGCTTTCCTTTTCTTCTTCCTTTTATTTTCTTTCTCTCTTCTGCTGCCGGCTGCCAACGGAAGGAGTGGCTGGGGTGAGGGGGGAGAACTTAATTTTATACCAACGTGGTTACTGCCGACAGCCAGCCTGGAAAGCGCTGTGAGCCCCACGGGGCCGGCAGGCTGGGGATGGATGGGTCAGAAAATACAGGGATCCAGGGAGGAAATCTGAGGACAGGCGCACGGGGTGTTATCGCACACAACGTGCTTGTAAAGACACTCAGGGTGCCCTGGAGAGGGGTCTGGTAACGAATGGCTTCTTACCTAGGAAGAACACACCTTGCACACGCCTTACACCGCGCGCCGCACACCACGCACCTCACACCATGCACCACACACCACCCACCACGCGCCACCGCACACCGTGCACCTCACACCGTGCACTGTGCACCACACACTGCACACCGTGCACTGCACACCATGCACCGTACACCATGCGCCGCACACCACGCACCTCACACCATGCACCACACACCGTGCACCGCACACCGTGCACTGTGCACCGCTGCACGCCATGCACCTCGCACCGTGCACCGCACACTGTACCACTCTCCGCATTGGCCCTTTTTGGAGTTTTTCTCACCAGTGTTCAAACCAGAACGAACTCTCACTGATCCTATCAAAAAGGTGACATTTTCACTCCTGTTACTGAAAAAAAAAAAGGGGGGTGTGACCTTTACAAAAACAAAGATGGTTATCAGGACCCTAGATAAGACTAACGTAAACGGCAAGGACACGCTTCTCCGAGTTACGTCTCGCCGTGTTACTGATTAAAGCAGAGAGCGGGGGGCAGCGGAGGGGACCACGCCGCTCGGAGCGGCTGGCGCAGCCTGGCACGGTCCGACGCACGTGGGCACGGCCCGGCATGGCACGGCCTGGCACGGCATGGCACGGCACAGCATGGTCCGACGCATGCGGGCACAGCCCAGCATGGCACAGCCTGGCACGGCATGAGCCGGGAGCCAGGCTGGCTGGCCCAGGCGGCCGGCGGCAGGGGCTGCAGGCAGCACGGCCTGGCCAGAGCCGCGGGTGCCCCCTTGCCAGCCCCGTTCCCCAGCCCTGCTGCTCCAGGGGCTCCTGGGGGTGTGCGTGTGAGAGTGAGTGCAGCCTGGGTGTGCAGGTGCACGCGTGTGTGCACGCAGGTGTCTGTGTCTGTGCATGTGCAAGCACGAGTGTGTGCGAGTCTGGGTGTGCATGTGCACACATGTGTGCATGTGCGTGTGAGTCTGTGCATGTGCAAGCATGAGTGTATGCGAGTGTGAGGGTGAGTTTACGTGCATGTGAGTGTGAGCGTGTGTGAGTCTAGGTGTGCACGTGAGCATGGACATCCGCATGCATCTGTGAGCGTGCGCAAGCGTGTGCAAGTCTGGGTGTGCATGTGAGCACGTGTGTGCAAGTGAGCGTGCAAGTGCCTGCGAGGCTGGGTGTGCAGGGCGTGCATGTGAGTGGTGTGCAAGTCTGGGTGTGCAGGGGCTGTGAGTGTGCGCATTAGTGTAACGTGCGTGTACGCGTGTACAGGGTGGGGACGCTGCGCGCACGTGCGAATGTGCGCAGGCCGGGGTGTGCATGCACACCTGCGTGTGTGCGGACCCACAGCCCCGGCACCCCGGGGGCACTGCACAGAGGTCGCGGCAGGCCCAGGAGGCTGCTCCGGAAACCGTGCGTTTCCCTGCACCGGGAACGGCTCGCACGCCCGGCCGGAGCGGCAACAGCAAACTCCCGTCCCCGTCAGCAGAACCAGAAAGGACGAAGACAGACTCACCCTGAACAGATGCTTCTGCCGGGGAAAGGGGACGCGGGGAGGTGTCTGGGGCCGCGTGGGCAGGCGCAGTTCGGCGGCGAGGCTGATGGCCAGTAACGCACCAGATTAGCATGGGGTCCAGCAGCTCACAGATTCGGATCAATAGCCCTGCAATCACATGCCAGATGGTTTTGGCAAGGTCAGAAATAAAATAGTTCAAACCAGCTCGCAATGGTTATGCCTTTCTGTGCTTCTCTGCTCAGCCTATCTGGCCTGGATACGTGCTGCTGCACCTTCCAGTTGCAAGGCAGAGCGGAGCCCTCTGAAAATGGCTTTTCCTCCAAGAAAAAGCCCGTGTGCGTACGTAGGAGACAGAGTGTGAGAGTGTGCGTGCGTGTTAGTGTGTGAGGAATCAGGCACATGCAGGAAGACTTGCACGGGGAGCCGGATTTTTTTCTGGTGACCATACCTAATAATTTACTATTTCCAGTTAACAGAAGGCGCTTTACCAAGCCGTAATTTCCGCCACGCTCAATCAATATTAAGCCTTGGTTTAAAAAAAAAAAAAAAACCTAAGAAGATGGAAAAGCAGGTGAGGCGTCGCCGGGGCAGAGGAGCTGCACCGCGCAAGACCTGCCTTGGCCGTGGCGTTTGGCACCTCGGGTGCGCAGCGGGGCCGCGCGTCCCGCCGCCTCCCGGGCCCAAGTGCCCGGCAGCAGCTGGCGGCGGCGGGCAGGGGCCGTCGAGCCGGGACCCCCCGCCCGCCCTCTGACAGCGCATCAAAAGGAAATGGGTCACGCTCCTCCAAGCCGGGTCCACCCCGCTGCCCTTAATTACTGTCTGCGCCAACAAAGGCAACATCTGCGCGGCCCGGCCCTCCGCGGGGACACACGGGCCGGCCACAAACGGCGGCCGGGGGGCCGGGACGGCGGCGGCGGGGCCGCGCACAAAGCGGCGGCGGCGGCGGCGGCGGCGGCGGCGGCGGCGGCGGCGGCGGCGGCGGCGGCGGCGGCGGCGGAGGAGGAGGCGCGGCCCCGGCTCGCCGCCCTCCCGCCCCGTCCCGCGTCCCGCCCCGCCGCCCCCATTGGCGGCCCCGGCAGCCGCCGCCCCGCCCCGTCCCGCGCCCCGCCCCGTCCCGCCCCGCACCGCCCCGCGGGGCGCGGCCGCCGTGCGCGCAGCGGCCCCGCTCTGGACAGCTCCCGCGGGCCGCGCAGACGGCGGAGGCGGCGGCCAGGGCGAGGACATGGCCGGGGGCCGGCGCGGCGGGCCCGGCTGAGCCGCCGCGGCGCCCCGCAGCCCGGCGCCAGGCCCCGCCGCCCCCGCCGCCGCCCCCATGGACTGAATGAAGACGGCCGGCGGCGCCTACCGCTGCCTGCCCGGGGCGCCGGGGGCCTGCGCCATGAACCCCGAGATGCCGCTGGAGCCGCTGGGCAGCCTGCACGGCGCCGGCCCCGAGGCGGAGCTGATGGGCAGCCCCAGCCCGCACCACGGCGGCCGCTCCGCGCCCCTGCGCGCCCCGCCGCCGCCGCCGCCGCAGGAGCTGGCGCCGGCCCCCGGGCGGCCGGCCATGGTGCCCAGCATGGCCTCGCTGCTGGACGGCGCCGCCGAGTACCGGCCCGAGCTCTCCATCCCGCTGCACCACGCCATGGCCATGCCCTGCGACTCCTCGCCGCCCGGCATGGGCATGAGCGGCACCTACACCACGCTGACGCCGCTCCAGCCCCTGCCGCCCATCTCCACCGTCTCCGACAAGTTCCACCACCCGCACCACCACCCGCACGCCCACCACCACCACCACCACCACCACCAGCGCCTCGCCGGCAACGTCAGCGGCAGCTTCACCCTCATGCGCGACGAGCGGGGGCTGCCCGCCATGAACAACCTCTACGGGCCCTACAAGGAGATGCCGGGCATGGGCCAGAGCCTCTCCCCGCTGGCCGCCGCGCCGCTGGGCAACGGCCTGGGCCCCATCCACAACGCCCAGCAGGGCCTCCACGGCTACGGGCCGCCCGGCCACGACAAGATGCTCAGCCCCAACTTCGAGGCCCACAGCGCCATGCTGGCCCGGGGGGACCAGCACCTCTCCCGGGGGCTGGGGACGCCCCCGGCCGCCGTCATGTCCCACCTCAACGGCGTGCACCACCCCGCGCACCCGGGCCACACGCCGTCGCACGGGCCCGGGCTGCCCGCCGGCCGGGAGCGGCCGCCCTCCTCCTCGGGCTCCCAGGTGAGCAGCTCCGGGCAGCTGGAGGAGATCAACACCAAAGAAGTGGCACAAAGGATCACGGCCGAACTGAAGCGCTACAGCATCCCCCAGGCGATCTTCGCCCAGAGGGTGCTGTGTCGTTCTCAGGGGACCCTTTCGGACTTACTAAGGAACCCTAAGCCTTGGAGTAAACTGAAATCCGGCAGGGAGACCTTCAGGAGGATGTGGAAGTGGCTGCAGGAGCCCGAGTTCCAGAGGATGTCGGCCTTGAGACTCGCCGGTAAGTCCCAGCCCCCAGCGGCAGCGGGCCCGGGCGACCTCGGCCCGCTGCCCCTCGCCCCCGCCGAGGCGCTTCCCGGCGGGGCCGGCGCCGTCGGGCCTGGCCCGGCCTCCCCGGGGCGCTGAGCCGCCTGGCCGGCGGTGCGGGTCCGGCGGCGGGGGCAGAACAATAGTTTGGGGCTGGTTTATCCCCCCCGTCCTCCCCCTGCCGGCTTCACCCCCCCCCCCACCCCGCGCCGGCCCCCCGCTGTCATCGCTGCGCTCGCTCTTGCTGGGAGCCGTCGGAGTTTGTTTCCCAGCTGCGCGCAGCCCAGCGCGGGAGGCGACCGCGGCCCGGGGCTGAGCGGAGGGGGGCGCTTTTCCCCCCGACCCCCCCCCCCGCCAGCCGGCAGCGGCTCTCGCCGCCTCGGTTCGCCCTCGGCAGCCTCCCCGCTCCGGGCCCGCCGCGGCCGGGGGGGCGTCGAGGGCCGACGGGCGCGGCGGGTCCCCCGGGGCGGCTCTGCGCCGCCGCCTCCCGCCGCGGCGCCGAGCTCCGCTCCGCGGCCCGCTGCGCGCCCGGCACCGCGGCCCGCGCGCGGCGGCGCAGAGCGCGCGGCCCCAGGCGGAGGAGCGCGGTGGGAGAGGGGGGGCCGCGGAGGAGCGCGGCGGGGGGTGGGGGGGGCCGGGGAGCGCGGAGGGGTGCGCAGGGGGCGGCCCGCGCCCGCATTGTTCCGCGGGGAGCGGCGGGCGCCCCCTGGCGCGGCCGCGGCGCGCGGCAGCCTCTATTGTTCTGAAATCGCCCCAAATCGCCGCGGCGGGGGAGCGCGGCGGCCCCGGGAGCGCGGTGCGCGGCGCTGCGGGCGGGGTGCGGAGCGCCGCGTAACCCGCCCGGCCCGTGTCGGCGCTGCCCGTAGCGGACTTGTGCAGCCGGGAGAAACCTGTGTTGCGGAGGGAAGGGAAGAAGGGGGGGGACTAGGGGGGAAATCTCTTCTCATGCGACGGGGGAGCACATCGGAAACGCTTTAGCATTGCTGTGGCTGCCCCAAAAGGAAAGGAAATGTTCGCAGAAACGCGTTTATTGCAGTTTGCTTCCCTGTCCAATCACATGTTAATACAGGACGTCAGGGATACTGAATACTTGTTTTCGAAGATACCCTTTAACACATCTGCCTCCTCGTTACGATAAATTATTTATCTCGTGGATATATATAGATAAATGGTAAATAGGCGGTCTACAGACAGAAATAAGTACAAATATGGTGGTGTGTGCAAGTGTCCGGCTTGGCTCTCTGCTGTGGCAGCAACATGTCCCCAAACACCTTTTACATATTTAGGGATGCTTGTTCGGACAAGTCCTTCGTTCCTTTATTTCTACTAATTCCAACCTGGAGCGATCAATCTTTGCATATTATTCATTAGCAGAGTTTAAATATAAAGCAGGCTTTCCTGAAGTTGTCTTTTAGTTCAGAGCGCACTCTCGGGTTGAACGCCCGGAGGAGTTGGTTGAGGGAAGAGAGGCAAGGCGCGGGGGGGGGGGTCTCTCTGTTTGCTCCAACCCCTTCCAGCATTTCTTCCTCGCCCTTCTGCGATGCTCCTGTGCTATTGTCGCTGTGGCCGTCGTTCCCCGGCTGATGCTGTGGTTGTTATGCCCCATAGCGTAGGAAGTGACCCAAGGGGGTAGAGCTCTGCTTTGCTTTTGGGGGCCGGAATGGAGCGGGCTCAGAGAGCCCCGGGAAAACTGGGGGCGATTCCCCCTCCGCTGTTCCTAGCGGGGTGTTGTGCGCTTGTCGCACTCCCTAACGATGTGCTTTGGAGAGACCGTGAGATGAGAGGCAACGTCCAGCCTCTCCTCCCCCCTTCCTCGTTCCGTCTTCGAGCTAATTAAGGCGTGAGACATCCTAAGTGACTCGCGTAGCCCTCGTCGGCCCATCCCGGCTGTCAGCGGGACTCGCAGCGCTGCTCAGAGCAGGAAGGTGGTGGATGCGGCAAGTCCCGGCAGAGCCCCGTCCCGGGCGGCCCCGCTCCGGGCGGGACAGGTGGAGGCTCCTGGGCTCACCCGGCTCCGGGCGGGACAAGAGGAGGCTCCTGGTCGCATCCGTGGAAGGAGGGTCCGGCTGGTTGTGGCGAGGGCAGCTGCGTGCCCCTCGCTTTCCTTGGGCCGCCTGAACCAAATACACGCAAGAAAAGGCTAGCAAATATACCGCCCTTTAGAGGTATTCCCGTATGAACCTGCATACTTCTCAGCACTTGTAACAAGTGTGTGAAGGACTCGGTGCATCTCTCATAAAAGGCCATTTCTCTCTCTCTCATTCTCTCTTTCTCTCTCTTGTTTTTTTTTTTTTTTTTTTGGTGAGTCAGTGGATTGCTCTCCTTTTGGCAAGGTACTGAGTGGTGACGGGCAGTCGGGTGCAGAGGGTCTCTGCGTGCTGGGCAGCTCCAGCACGGGGTGGGAAGGGGGCAGAGCAGCAGGAAGAGAAGCCATGAATTATTGATGGCCGTAATCCCTGCCCGACCCAGTACGGGAGATGCTATGGGTTAAACAAGCACCAGCCTGGAGCCTCCAAACGCCTCGCCGAGGCGGCTGGGGATTTTTCAAGGTGAAAGAGGCTTTGCACAGCCGCCCTGCTCTGCTGGTTTTCACAGCAGCCCGGGGGCTGCTTGGGTTTGCAGTCCCCGCCAGGACCCTGGTTAGCCGGGCCGGGGGAAAGTAAGGCTTAAAGCACAGGGATGCGGAGGTGGTTTTGCTCCCGCGTCTTGCAAATTCCTGCTGTCCTCTCCAACACGCCGGGTCGAGAGGGGACGGATATCCAATCCCTTTACATTTTCAGCCTAATGCGGGTCTCGAGGTTTGTCCACAGCAAGAGCTCTTGGTAGTGAAAAAAAGAAAGAGAAGAAGGTAGCAATAGCGGCTGATCTGCAGGGAGCGAGCTTTCGATCAGTGCCGTGTACGGCCTGTGTATTAATCACGTTATGTTGCCTCTGATGCAAGAGACCACGAGTTAATTGTTTTCACCTTTGCGATAGCGATCGCTTGTGGTCAGCTCCCCCCCACACCCCGCCGCCATCACACACCCCTTTAACCCCTGCCTCCCCCCTAGAAACCCCAAACCCAACGATTTCGCATTGCAGCGGCAGCGCAGGGCGGCGCGATGCGCGGGGCTCGGAGCCGCTCCGCGCCTCTGCGCGCACCGGCGGCCTCCCCGTTGCGGGAAGCGCCAGCGCCGCCGGCGCCCCTTCCCCGCCCTCGGGCGGCGAGGGCGGCTCGTCCCCCCGACGGCGCCCCGGCAGCCCGGCCCGTCGGGCCGCCCTTCCTCCGGCGCCTCCCGCGCAGCGGGGTGGGCAGCGCTCGCAGGCCGCGGAGCAGCAGCCCCGGCCCGGCCCCGCCGCCTTCGGCCCCTTTCGCTTTCATCGCAGCCGCTCGAAGCACGCGGTTATGTCACTTTCTCAAACAAACGTGTACGTGGAGGGAAATCGATGCAGATAATGTTGAGAAGATTAAAAGAGCATTAATGCTGGCAACAAGAACATAAACGTGTGCACCCAGTTTTCATTGATCTGGAACCCGATCCGGCTTATTTCCAGTAATGCTGCTGGTGCTCTTCCTTCCCAGCACCTCGCCCCCCCCTCCCCTCCCGCGCCGGCTCCTTGCCCCCGGCAGGGCGCTGCGGGCTGGGCGCCGCTTGCGGCACCCGGAGCCCCCGGGGCGGCCCGGGCCGCCGGCAGCAGCCGCCTCCGTCGGGGCCTTCCCCGCGGAGCTGTGCGGCGCCCCGGGCCACCCGTCTTCGTGTTCCCTGAGACGCTTCGCAAGGCTGGGGGGAAGGGGGGGGCGTTGCTTCTTAAACTTCCGTAGGCTTAGGAAGGGTGCTGAAATATTCCTTCGCAGTTTTAATCCGGTTTTGTTTTGGGCTGCAAGCGCGTAGGTGGGATCTCCGGTTTTTCGCGCACACCTGCTTCTGGATCGCTGCTCTGCGGTTCCTTCCCGGCTGCGTGTCAGCTAAAACCGGCCTAACTCCATGACGGTCAGCGCCGGGTTTTCTGGTTGCTTCCCGCCTTGGTTTGTCTGCAGAGGTGCAAGCGGGCGCAGAGAAATGCCGTTTGCTTTGCTATTTCGCTCTTTCGAAAACCGAAAGCTCCCCTCCCCGGTGCCCGAGCCCTCGCTGCCGGCCCAAGGCGCTCCCGGGGGGGCGCGCAGCGGGGCCGCCACCCTCCCGCGGGGCCGCCGGGCAGCGCTCGCTCCCCTCGCCCGGGTGATCTGCAGCACTAACGGGGGGAAATATTCCCTGTTGGGCCTTCCTGTGCAACCTATTTAATTACTGCAGATCAATCACACGGGCATCCCGTCTTGTCGGCGCTGTGGCCTAGGCGTTTTCTTTGCTGCGTAGCCCAGGAGCCAGGAAATAGCAGGGGACAGTCCTGCCGGCCGCTTGCAGTCCTCGCCCGGCTGGGCATTGATCCTCCCAGGGAGCGGGGAACCCGCCTGCCGTCGCGGGGCGGGGGGAGTGGGAAAGACCTTTGTAAATTACCGTCCCTTCGGGAAATTGATTTTTTATTACCACGTGTGAATATGCAGCTTCATGGCCTCGATGTTTCCCTTCCCTTTATTCTCCTACTTAAGCCCCTCTGAGCAAAAGGAATGAACGGAAAGCGCTGCCAGATTTCTGAAAACCATTTGCCCCTGTGCTCTTGCTGTAAGTTTTTCTCAAACGAAATGAAAATATATTGTCCTTTGAGAGAAAGCCTTTCTCTCCCCGTGGGAACTGTAGAAGCGGGATATGCTCATTATTTATTTTTCAAAGGACTGCCAAGTCCGTTGATCATCTTCAGCCATTTCTGTACTAGAATTACCGACATCGCTTAGAGCGATTTTGTGCAGTATCGGACATAAAACTGTAAGCAGTACTTGGCAGCTCCTATGGAGGTGTAAGAAGCTCATGCAGTTCAAATTTCAGATATTATCTTAGTTTTAGCCACCTACAGGAACACCGGCAGTGCATTCTATACACACAATAGTAGATCACATCCTATTAAATTTTACACAGATTTTTAAAAATCCAAAACATGTCCTTATGTTAACAAATGCATTCTTTGCCAAATGCTTTAAGGCTACAAGGACAAAATAGCACCCTTTGGCATAACTGTGCACATTAAAACGTCTTCAGAAACGTTTAGAGTGAAAGATAGAACATGCATTCCAATGGGTGCATGGTGGGCTAAAGCAGCGATGGTGAGCAAGGAGAAGGAGGAACCGCTAACAGGTGGAAGGATCTCCGTTAGCCATACGACCCTGTACAGCACATCGTAACAAAGGACCCCCATCTGCAGCAAGAGAAACCTCTGAGAATCTTCAACAAAAATATCTGGCTTTGTTAAAGAGTCCAACTATGCAGATGGAAACAGAAAGATTTTTATTTCTGGAGAGCTGCTATCAATTTTGGATAAACATTCTACTGAAAAATAAAAAAATAAAAAACTCCCCAGTCTTTGAATTCTCACTATACCTTGGCTATCGCTTCACCACCCTTAGATCTCACCCTTGAAATCACGTAAACGTCCTCTTTCTGCGGCATGGAAGATGCGACATGAATCTGCGTGTGGTGACCACAGGGCATACAGAAGAAATGGCATGAAACCAAATGGGGAGGTCACATAAATAACATTTTCTTATCTTTAACGAGGAGGGAGTGTGCGGCTACTGTCTCCTTCCCCTTTGGAGACTGTGCTGTCGGCATGCCGGGGATCGGCAAGACCCAGGCCAGCAAGGCCCAAGGGAGCAGCCTGCTCGGGCGGCTGCTCCTGCCGTGGCTGGGCTGCCTTGCAGAGGGCTGGTGCCCGCGGAGGGCGAGCAGGGCCGCAACACAGATCCAGTGCCCACGCCGGCTCACCAATCTGCATCTGGAGAGGAGTGCTAGCCCAATGGAAGGAGGAACCCTTTATTGTTTTATGCAGGGCCAGGGAAACCTTTCACATTGATCCTATTGATCCAATCCTCCCCATTACGGAAACCGCATAGTTAAAGACCCCCGCTCAATAGCTTTACCCTTCATGCTTGCAATACTCTTTTAAGTATTAAGTGGTCTCAGCTGAAGTAGCTGGATGGCTTTAAACCTGAGATTCAAACAAAAGGTGAGGCAGAGAAAGACTTTGCTCCAGGAACCTTCACTGAATCAGTGGTAGGTGTTTGGGATGAGGGCGGACAAAGTCAAGGGGTAAAATATGTCCCCCATGGTATGCTCAGCTCTCTCCGTAAAAGTTCATTTCCTGATTGCCCGCCATAGGTTTCCAGCATTGCTGGGCCTGGGCCCACACCTGCACAGTCCTCACAGCTCTTCTGGCAGAGCAGGCCACAAGGAGTAAAACAGTGTTAGCAAGGTTGTCCTGTACAGTCGGGCGAGCTGGGGACAGCTCTGAGAGCCAGCAGGACAGTGAGGCAGGTGGGACTGCCATTCCCCAAGGGGCTGTGCTGGCTCGGGGACTGCCAGAGGCTCTGGCAGCAGCAATCTGCCCACTGCTCCCCCCACTCTGTGACCTTCTAACTGCATGAACCGCAAATGCGGAAACGTTTCTATAGAATCTTTATTTGCTCTGGCCCCAGTAGGGCAGTCCCTAAATTTCTGCCAGGATGAAAAATATTAATGATCCCTAGGTGAGTCAATGTATTTATCTGCTCAGTGAGTTCAAAGGGCAGAGTTCAACTGTGGTTCAGGTTAATTGAACACGAAACCATGTCCTAATGCCTGCGTTGCCTGCAAAGTACTAAACGTCAGAATATTATCAGTTGGAAGGTGCACCAAATCCATGGTAAGCAAACACAGGAAGAATGCAATTAAAATAACTTTCGTGCTGTAATCTTTTGTAAGTTACCGAGCTCAACTGGGTTCTGAAACTCTGAGTAAAGACCCCTGTGTTGGAAGAAGGGTTTTCTCACCCAATAATACAGTTCTCACTGAATAATACAGGTCTCTCTGACCTGTAGAGCAGCTGCTGCAGTTTAGGCTGAGAATCAGCCTTAGAGTAATATGCTCCTATCAGAGCAGAGCAAAACATTTGTTTACACAATCAGGTTTTGCCTCACACTCGTTTAACTCCATCTAAATTATTTACTGCTTTGAAAAGTCGAAGATTACAACTGGCCCTACTGTACAAACAATGACAGTTCGAAAGCAAGGCAAAAGACTGTCCAGCTAATCCTATGCTTTGCAGATATCTTACTATTTTTCTGGGCTGATCAGCAAAGCACTTGCATTGCTCGTTTACATTTCCTGATTGCTGAATCACGTTATTGATGATTAAACATTTTTATACCAAAACACCATCAATGATTCATTTGTGCAAAACATGCATACTGACCTCTTTGTACTTGTATCCCTTTGGTCGCTGCGCATTTCAGCAGCACTGCCTGGGCCAGTGTGGCTCCTATTTGGAGCTTGCCCAGTGGAGGGGTGGGAGGGCCCCGCCGTCCCCCAGCCCCGCTGCCCCCGGCTGCGCTGGCCGCGAGTGCCCCCTGCCGCCGGCTGCCCACGGGCTGCGCCGGGGCACAGCTGCACGGCCCTACTGCGCGGGGCTGCAGAACATCCCCGGGACGGGAGGTAACCACAGCCCTCAGGGGAGATGCGTCCAGCCCAGGCCCTGGAAGCCAGGTCTGGTTTAACAGGTGCCTTACTCGAAGCTGCATCACGGGTTCCCGTGTGGAAATCTTGGCCATGTTCCTAATATTTGTTTGTTGCAAGTGCTAGAAAAATGCATACTGTCCTATGCATTCATATGTTCTGCTTCTTACACCACCCCCTCACCTTAGCTTGATCTTCCTCCTGCAGTGTTTTACAGGCTACGGTTAACATCTGGCGTGCGTGGTCGGCTCCCTTCTTCATGCCCCCAGGCGGCATAGGGGGTCATGGGAGGGGGCTCACTGTGGCTCTTGCAGGGCACGGGCACCTGGCACAGAGGGCCTGGCCTGAGCATGGAGACAGTCGCAGTGGGAGAGGGTTCCTCCAGTGCAGACAAGTTCTTCTCCTTCTTGTGGAGGACGATGCACCTGCTCTAGGGCAGTGCTGATCTATGCCATACTGCGCTGCTTCATAGGCTGCTGTGCGCTCCCTGCTGCCTTGTAAACCCCTTTGCCTCAGCGCACTGGGGAATAGTTCAGCTGTGGCCTCTGCGTGAAAAGTGCAGTAGGAAGTTCAGCAGGATGCTTTTCCTGCTGAAAAGAAGAGAATTAGTGATAGGCAGAGCGATGAGCGCTGCTGAAGCCGATGCATTTAGAAAGGCCGACGTCTGTGGAGGTAAAGGAGAGCGGGTGCTCGGCAGAGCCCGGCCTCCGAAGGCCCTGCCGCGGCCAGCAGGGCAACCCGGTGGGACGCGCCGCCGCCGTGCGGATCATCAGCACCACGGACAGCGCCGCCGCCTCGGGTCTTCAGCACCACGGACAGCGCCGCCGCCTCGGGTCTTCAGCAGCACGGACAGCGCCACCGCGAAGGGCTGGGGCTGAGCAGGAGCGCAGCCTCTGTCACCAGCAGACACTTAATTAGCACCGTCAGCGCTAGGAAGAGTCCTTTGGCTGAGATTTGTTTATACTATAGATAATCGCTGAGGAAATCCTAGTTTACAGGTGGTTTGCTATCATCTATGTGGCCTCACTCTGTTAGTATTCTAGCTACATTTTCTTTTAGTAGATTTTGGAGACTATTTTGTCAGCCATAAATACAGCTGAGAATTAAGGCATAATAACATCTACATTAAGTACATTAAATATATATAAAATTATTTCTTAAGGTTGAACAAAATATGCAGGAATCTTTAGATTCTTTGAAAGGTGCTTAGTGGCTTAAAATATTAGTACTCTCTTCAGATATAGATTAGTGGTTATATTTGAACTATCCATGCAGTAAATTGTGGTGCTATGTGATAAATCATATTTCTCATGTATCAGCTTTCTAAAGTAATATCTGTTCTGATCTTTTTGCTCCACCCTGTTCCTGAAGACGCTGAAGACGTTTCTGCTTTGCATACATTCAAATACCATTTTTGCTAAGCAACCTATTTTTATCAGTTTCTTGATTGTCTGATAGAGATAAATCTGACCCCACTTGTTATTAAATGCATCTCTATTTTTCTTCCTCTCCTTCTTTTTCAAGAACCAGTCCATCCCATTCTTTTTCTAATCTCTCATCATTTGTATGGAGATTTCCAAAATTCAAATGCTCCTCTGCATTTGAAAACTGACAGAATTGTATTTGTGACAATGAACTTGTAAAAGAGAGAACATTTTTGCCAAAAGGATTATTTTCCAAAAGCTCAGATCCTCTTTCTTCCCATGCTCTTTACAGGGGCATTTTGACTCAAGCTTTGCACTTCTTTTTTCTGCACCATGCTCCCAGTTGGTCATCCTTTATACCTTTTCTTGTTTTAAGCATAAAATTTTGTACTAGATGTTTCTGCCATCCACCAATTGCAAGTTGTTTTTTCATCCCTTCCAGCTAGGCATTACTCAGCTGTAGCGAGTTTCTTGCCAGTATCCCGACACATCTATTCTCAATCCCCAAGCCCTAAACATAGCAGACTCCTTGCATCCGAGGAGCTCCCATGTGGCTGCCTTCAGAATGGAAACAGGGCTCTGCAGGCATATGGAGGATTAATCAAATATGGAAACAGGGCTGAAATGGACCTTGAGCCATCACCTGTCCTGACAGCCTGACCCATTCTTTTGTGATGGAGATTTCACAGACAGTCTCTTCCAGAGCTTAGCTATCCTTACAGATATGCAACAGTCTTTAATGACTAACTTTAATCTCCATTTTTGTCATTTAAATCCTTTATTTCTCATCTTATCCCCACTAGAAAGAGCAAAAAATTCATATTCTTTTTTTTTTCTGACAGCAATCTGTTTGTATTTAGGACGGTTATCATGTCTTCTGTCTTCTCTAGACAAAACTCCACTCTACTTTGGAGATGAATATTCAGAGGAAACATTATGTCTCAGCAGGACAGACAATACCTTTTTCCAAGGTAAAAGATTTTTGCATCCAGTCCCGATCTTGCAGACTTTTGCATAGAAGACTCACTGCTTTGTAGAGGATTTTTTATGCAGAAATCATACAAATTAGACTAATCTCAAATGGGCACAGGGATAAGATCAACAAGACAATTCACTCATTGTAGGTAGAAATGCAATCAGAAAAGAAAATGGAGTGTTTGGGGTTTGTTTGGGTTTCTTTTGAACTATAAAATCAAACTACTGCGTTATGAAAAAAGGGGGCTCAAAATACTGGTAAATGCTCCACAGAGGAACTATTAGGCAAGCAATAGAGGCTGGCAGTTTCCCAAAACACACATTGTCTCTGGGACCAAAATATGTCTAAGTGAGCAGGGAACATATGTATAAACAGCGGTGATTTTTCAGCAGATCTCATCTTGTCATAATGGAGATTTAAAAATGAAGGCCTGTACTGAGGCATTAAGCTTTGGCAAGCAGCACATAGCTGAAGAGGATAAAGGAAGAATATAAGGAAGTCTTCCTCACAGAAACCATTTCTCTTCCTCTCCCACACATCATCTTCACTGCTGTCCTCCTCCGTGCATATCATGCCACCTTGTTTGCACACCTGGTGAAAAGACAGCCGCTTTCCAGTGCAGCTATACGAGCGTCCTTCCTCCAGCCACCATGGCAAGGACTGCTGGCATGATGGTACTGCATCAGTCCTCATTGCAGGCTACCAACATGAAAAGGCTCACACTGGCTTTCATGGTTCCTGGGGATGAGATGTGAGCTTCCAGAGCTTTTCTTCAGTCCTAAGGGCATCTTCAATGCCAAATTTTTCCTCCATCATGCCCAGATACTGGCAGAGCGCAGCATCTTGGTTCTCCTCTCACATCTAGCCCTGAGCACTCACCTTCAAAGAGATGTTGCGAGGGGCCATGGGGCGCACAGACCCAACGCAGGTACCACACTCGGTTTGTGCGTAGCTTGTATCCACTAGAGTAGTACGAACACTACCTGACACAACTGCTGTCACCCACACAACCCGATGAAGAGACGTCCCCTTCTCCCATCCACCTGCACAGCGGTAGCACATACACTGAGGACATGGGTGACCCGCAGCCTCTTCTGCCTGAAGGGAGTTCACTCACGTTGCTCACCTTCACACATCAACAGAAACAGCTCTGAGAGCAGCAAGGGCAACGCAGAGCTGGCTTTTCCAGACAAGTGTCAGCAGTTTTGCTCCTTTCTTCTCTTGTTCTTCATAATTGCGTCCTATCAGTAATAACTGCAAATAAATAATTATTTCCTGCTTTTTATTGTAAGACAGGATATCTGAAAGCAAAGTGGTTCTGGAGGCATAGAGCAAGAAGTCAGGAGGTCCATACTTTCCCTGTAGCTTGCAAGTAGGACCCAGGGGGCTCAGCTCAAGACTCTGACTTGTAAGTACAAGGCGGTAGGAGGCAACTGCAGCCTGCGTGTGTGCACAGTGCACGTACTGAAGGGAAAGCAGCTTGAAGTAATTAGTAGAAAATGCTAAAGACAAGGTATTTCAAATTCAAATCCTTCCTAAGATTTGAGGCTCTCAGTCAGTGCTTACTCACCTCCTCCTCTATTAAATTCCCTCTCCTGTCTTGGAAAAGATACCTACATACTTTTATTTCTGCAAGTGGAGAAAGTCACCGCTGTGTTGTCGTACTTGAGAGGATGTGATGGTGCAACACTCTTGCAGCTGCAACTACAACAGGCAGAGCTCTCAGCGGGGGGAAAGTGCAGTGTCAGTTCTGTGCTCTGACTAAGGGAATATAAATCCACCTTACAGAAAAGTGTTTTAATTTGGCTGGAAACTATTTGGCCATTTAAGAAGGGGAGTCTTCAGAACAAGAGGAAACATAAATCTTTTAAGTGTTACAAGTGAAGGAGTCACTGAGTGTCGTTCCAAGCGTTCAACGTTTCGCTGTTACTGGGTGGAGTACCTGAGCTGTGCTGTGTTTTACCCAGTGTTTCTCCCCTGCAAAGTGCCCAAGCAGTGGCAGAAAATAACCTAGCTTAAATCCCCTCTTTAGGGACCCACCTCAGCCATGGGCTGCCTTATCCTTCTAGATTTCTCCCTGGTCCATGTTAACCCTCTTCCCTTCCCACGGGACATGCCCCAGTGACTGCACAGTTATGCAAAAGATGGGTTCTCCCACCACCCTTGTTTTAAAAGAAAGACTGAACAATGGAAATGTCTTGGAAAAAAGGTTTCAGATGTACCCTTCTTTCTTCGGTGATTCTAGCGACTGACTGAAGCAGTTTCTGCTCAGCAAAGGTGGGACTCAGGGACCTGCCCTGTGTTGCTAAGCCTGGGGCTTAACTTTTAGGCTCTCTGGGGCTTGGTGTTGCCATGCCAAAGGTCCCTGTGGGATTTTGAGCATTTACTCAGGCACCTTTAATATGAAAATAATTGTTGTCCACAGGTTTTAGACACCTCTGGATTCTGGCAACAGCGAACAAGGCTTTTAGGCAAGCTAAATTTTATCTTTAGGCTGTTAAGTTCTCACATGGGTATGTTCCTCAGCTGCTCCTCACCTCAGCTTCTCCGTGTATCTAGGGATATGATGGAAAGACTAACGCTTCATAGTCTTGCTTTGCTGCTAATTGTGAAGTGCTCTGGGACTGGGACAAGCACACCAAAAAAAGCAATGATAGATTTTAGGGTTTTTTTGCTGGGTGCAAAAATATTTCTTGTCATTTGGTGTTGTAAGTGCAGCAGGACACATATGAATGGATACAGTGAGGTCCCTCCCCATTTGGATATACTCCACATGCCAGTAAAAAGAAAAAGCATAAAAGGGGGGTGACCGGTCTCTCCTCTGCTCCTCCTCCTTCTGGGGCTGGTTCTGTACCAGCTCAGTTATCTGACAAGTGGCTGATGATAGTGATAAATGTTCAAATCCTAATTCAGTCAGAGCTCCTTGACTGGACAGAGGGATGGCTTTCATAACTAATAGTAAATACTTTTATCCTCAGAAGCGTGGAACTTGTGGTGGGATTTGTCCAGGCCTGTGGGCACAGTCTGGCTAAAGCGGATTCTGCCGTGCCTTTGACGTAAGTCGGTCCTGCTGGTGTAGCAGAATGGCACGTCAGAGTGGCCCACTGGGTGACACCACTTGTCATAGCCGGGGGGGGGGGATACATTTAAATGCTGTCGCTTTTGCCTGTTTATGTCAGCTTGTGTTTCTCAAAGCAGTTTGCACTTCAAAATGGCACAAGTATATTTTGGCTTGTCAACAAGGATTATACAATTATGCAAGGTGCATGTGTCTGTCTGCCTCTGTGGCCTCCCCGCCCCTCTCCTCACAATGTCATTTGGACCCTGTGGTCAACATGAGCCTAATTTCACACTGGGCTGGAGGCCTCAAAGATATCTAAGGGGGGTGTTTCTACCCGTTTTTGTGGAAACAAGAAGCTGTTTAGAGAAATAAGGCCTCATAAGTGCCTGAGCTGAAAAAAAGCTATGACATAAGTTTGCACCATATTAGATGATGTTTGCACCTGGAAAGAGAGCTTATAAATGTCCCAGCTACTGAAAAAGGTAAATTAAGAACATATAAACTGAAACACATAAACCTGAACACCTAAACAGAAGTCTGTCGGAAATCAGGGCTGTTCATTCTGCAGCCCACAGAACTGCTTGCTTGTGAAGAGGGCTGAATAATTAGCGTTGGAGGACGCCCTCTGCCTAGGCCGCAGAAAAAGAAACTCTGGGGTTGCTCTGCAGAAACCGTTTCAGTCTATGGTTAAAGCTTAAGACCGCTTGGTGGCAAGGAGTACATTTAAACTGTGTTGTATGCTCACCAAGCCTCCACTCATTCTTGCCCTGGAGTGCAATAAATTGGCCCTATCCCATTCATTATTTATTATTCTGTATTAATGATGGATGTATATTACAATAGTACTTAGAAGCCCCTGTCAGGGATGCCACATTGAGATAGGTGTAGCAGTATCGCGTAGGAGGAAGCAGTCCTGGCCCCACAGAATTTGCAGTCCAATTGCAGCTGTCCAGCAGATTTACAAGAGATTGGACACAAATAGCTGGAGACCTGCTACGTGCCAGAAGGAAGTTTAAAAGAACAAAGCCTCAAAATCCGTTCATCTTTCCTTCTCGAATAGCCGAAGGATGCAAGTACTAGATATGGAAGGGACTCCTCTCAATGATAGAATTAAGAAAAGAGAAAATTTAGGTTGAGTATCAAGAAAAAATTCCTGACAGGAAACGCTTAGGCTGTGCAATTGTTTCTCGGGGTCTTACATCCTGAAACAAGAATCACTGCAGAGTGAACATGTTGCATTTACAGGAGGGCTTGTCGGGGTGAGTGAAGAGAGATTTTCCACTAACACTTGATCCCTCTGAAAGGAGAGAATTAACACATTGTACTACACTTTTCATTTGTGCGCATATGCTATTCTAGATAAATGCCTTCAGAGGGCATTCATAGGGATTAAAAAAATCAAGAGGGTTTAATGTGTGTGTGTAGCAGATGGAAATAAGCAGACAAATGTGCACTGGCTGCATACCCTAACAATGTGATTATTTGCATCTTCATTCAAATTGTTTCTTGTTACATAATGATTTTGTACACAGTGGAGTACTTAACCTAATTTGTATTGATCTCAATTGCTTTCATTTGTGCATACTTAATTCAGAGAGGTAATCAAATTGATTTTTGAGGCCTAGTTTTTAAGAGATTGTAGTAGCACAGATATACAAGAGGTTGCTTTAAGTGAATCATATCAAAAGAAAACATTTTAAACCTTTGGAAAACGTTTTGATGGTCATTTCATTGTGTTCAGTATTACTAGCATAATTAAATTTCTTTCACATTGAGTTCTCTCTGAAATCGAATTGAGAAGCATTTTTTAGTTCCATCAGACAGATAACTTGGTTTAGTTGACTTTGTACTACACCCATACAAAACAACATATAACAGATCAATATTCATGGCTTATCCTTACAAACAATAGAGAGGAATGACTTACTGTTGGATTAAAATAATGTCATTTTCTGCTTGATTCCTTCTTAGCATTTACTTATTTGTTTCATAGTTTCAAAGTCACTTTTGCCATTATAGTAAAAAAAAGTCATAAAACCTGTGAGTAACCAAGGGCATCATCAGAAAGAAGGAAGCGGAGTTAACCTGAGAGACTGTGGGGAATCAAACGAGGAGGTGATGGAGACAAAGGGAGTCTCTTTCCAGGGAAAGCAGATCATACAGTGGGGCCTTGCAAAATTTTAGACTGCTGAGTAGTCTTCCAAGATATCTGGTTGAAACCTCCTTGCTTAATTTGTTTAAAATTAGAGTTAGCTGAGGAGGGAGATGGAGTGATGTCAGATGTGTGCTGGAGCTTTGTTTGTGTAAGAAGCAGGACTAGCACCGTGTTTGAGTTTCCTAGGACATAAAATCACTTGAGCTGTTTCCTTAAGATGTTGCCAGTATCCAAAACAAACCAGAATCAGGCTCTCATAGCAAGAAGGTGATGGATTTGTAGCCTCAGAGGCTCCCTCAGTGTCTGTCTTCTACAGTTTGGTGATTTTAAAGCTGTAGTCACCAAAGCAAATCTACGTAAGTGTTTCTTGCCGTTACTGGCTGCACTTCCAGGCCATTCCAAAGCACGGACCGTTGTAGTGCTGTTTAGGTGGGACTTGGCTGAATGCTACTGGCGATGCTGTCAATCACGGTGATGACCTCTATATCAATCAATTTTTGCCAACGTATGGCAAAAGCAGTTTGTGTAAAAAAGATCAGTGTATGCATAAGTAGCTAATAGAAACTATTATGGGATAGTGCACAAGAATATTCAATATTGCTTATCGGTGACTGAGCACTGGATCAGGTTGTCCAGAGAGGTTGTCTCCATCCTTGGAGATCTTCAAAAGCCGCCTGGGCAACCTACTTTGGCTGACGCTGCTGGAGCAGGGGGGTTGGACTAGATGATCTCCAGAGGTCTCTTCCAACCTCAACCGTTCTGCGATTCTGTGGGGTTTGGTAAGGCTGGTGTTATGCACTCTGGGTTGATTCCTCTGAGTTGCACATTATTCCAGCTGTGAACAATGGGGCCAGCTGGATGTTTTTCAGTAGAGAAAAGTGTCATCAAAAAAGGCCAAACTGTCTAATCTAAAATGTTGTGCTTCAAACAGCTTTCACCAGACTCATGGAGGACTTGCCCCAGAAAGGGGATCTCACCCTTCAGGGTACAGGAACTAAGCTGCTCACGCAGGTGATGAGCCGCTCCAGAGCTGGAGGGTGGAGGGTGCCCAGCACAGAGGGTTTACCCAGCGCTCGCGTGGGACCCTGCATACGGGGTTGGCAGTGCTGGGCACAGCGGTGCTGGGCTGCTCTCCCGGCCCTAGGAGCATGGCCGTCACGTGGAGATTAGCGCTCTTGCCATGGAAAGGCGGGAAGGGAGGTTCCCACAGACGTAATTCTCTCTTTTCTAACAGTTTTACTCAGCAGTTTTAATGGTGCAGTAGAATCCACTGCCATTTGCTAATAGTTGCCATATATTCAATTTTAATGATTAGAGTTAAATTTCACAATATTTTTGTCTTTATAAACTGAAGTTTTAAGGACAGTACTTATCAACTGAAATGCTTCTAAATATTTGTCAGGATTTATAGCTGTTTGTAATGCATGGGCTGGCTAGGTTTCTGTCTTCTGAGGAAGAAAATGGAAAATAAGAGGTATTGTTGCTGAAAATAAGACTACCGTTGCAGACCAATGGCCTATTGGAAGAAGCATTCAATTTAATGATATGCAGTGACAAAAAAATTAAGCTTAAATTAGAAGTGTGTGAAGGAAACCAAAACTCAGACAGGTTTGCTGAATTAAAATTGAAAAAATCATCAGCTTCATGTAGACATTTTTCAAGCCAGCGGGGCTGCATGTGTTGGAATTCATGCAATGTAAATTAGTCACTGGGCTTCCCGTTTGTGCTGGGTTTTGTAATTGCTCCCAGAGTGGTACGGTATGATTCTTTTTTTAATGTTAATCGTATTGAAACTTATTAAATGCAGACAGCTTAGAGCAAATTTTCCCTTAGAGGATCAGGGGTGTGTTCCAAGGCCCAGCGCAGTTCAGGAAAGGCCCTCATGGTCTTTCCGAACTTCCACCGGCTCAAAGTGAGGCATCCAGCTGCCAGAAGGCAATCAATCCCATCTAGGCTGGACACCTGCCTTCTGGCTGCAGAAGCAGCCTGGACAGCACCAGATGCCTTGCTTTTCTTTGGCAAATGCTAGGTGAAATGGGCACCGGCCTTACTGATTGCAGTGGAAGCTGGCTTGCAGGTGTGTGATAGATGGTTTTGTATTCAAAATTCTAGTCCAGAAATACTCTTCTTCCAGCCTCAGAAATCACAGCTGGGAATTTACCACTCTCTGGAGCTTTTAGTATGAAGCTTGCTCATCAGTATATTTATATGAGGAAGTCATCAAACACTCCTCCGGTGATAGCTTCAGCCTTTGTAAACGCTCAGCGCCAGCACAGAGTGGGTCAGGTCCTGCCTGGAAAACCTTCCCAGCATTGCTGCCGTGCGGAAGAAAGAGGAGCCCTCATTTCAATACGTTTGTCTTCCTTGCTTTCCAATGCTTTTAGCAAAATGGTGGGAGGGATTATATTACTGAAAAAAGTGCCATGTTATGGTTCTCTTTATCTAGTATTAGTGATTGTTGCAAAGGATTTTTAACTGACATTTGCCTGAATATCTAAATTTTGTCCCAATTTCTGGCAAGTGGAAATGTGAAGGTGTTTGGCAGTGACATGGTTCTGTGAGTATCTCTTACTCTGTACACCAGCCACAAGGAGTCTACCAAAATGTGAGTTATGCTGATGAGCTTTGACTGGACATATGAGTCTCACAAAACCTTTCTGTTCTTTTACTTTCTTTTACTGTGAAAATAACCTCCTAAAGCCTTTTTTTTTTGGTGAGAACTCCAAAGAAGTTGCAAAAGTTCTCATTATTGATTATAGCTTCACCGTAATCACAAATGCAAATTCAGTTATTGGCATATTATTGCAAAAGGAGTATCACCAAACAGATGTGTTGCTTCTCTGGCTGATAAACGGACCATTCAAAAAATTTTGCATTGTGCATCCAGTTCAGATTACAGCTCCTGAATATACCTCAAGAGCCAGGTTTGTATTTTACTCCTCTGGCTTATAAACAGAGCATTTTATTTGGCTGAGATATTTCTTGAATAAACACTAAATACTCACAAAAGGACAGAGCTGGGATGGAAATATTTAACAGCTGCTGTAGCTATTAGCAAAGAGAGACAACTGCCTGCTTCTGCTCTCCTTTCCTCCGGGATCTAGCAAAATATTCCAGCACACGCTTAACCTCAGGCTTGCAAACGCACTGGGAAAAGTCAATGAAGCATTGTGTATATTTGAAGTTGAACTCAAGCTTAAACGTTTTGCTGGATCAGGACGTAACTGCCTAGTAACCCCACTGTCTTTCTTGCAGTTACTCCTGGTTTTCAGCATTGCTTGTGAAAACTGTACCAGTGAGACCTGAGTGTTAGTACTAGGTTTTAGTATATCTCTACCTGCAAACAAGCTGGAGTAAGTAGGAAATCACCAGACTTTATTCTAAAATTTAATCTCTGAAATTCAGCGCACTGAATCTGAATATCTACCTTCATGGAGAGGAATCTTACTTGGTGGGAACTGCAGAGATTGTGGGGCTCGTTGCATTTCTCTCTACCTCACCTGACTAACCGCCTGCCTCTGCATGCTTAGCTGAATGCTATTCTTCTTTGAATTTCTAAGCAATACCTAACTCTGTAAACACAACCACCTCATCATTTTTAAAGCAACTTTTCCTTAATGTTCCCTTAGTTTTAGCTGCAGACAAAACTACCCTTATTTAAGACAGACTGTCCCTCTTTTAGGGACATAATACAAAGGGCCTGATTCAGCAGAGTGAGGTCATGTTTTTAAATGTTAATGCCTTTTAAACCAGTAGCTTTCCAAGTAAATAAACATAAGTAAAGTAAGTAAAGCAGTACTGAATTTGTTTCTGAGCTTCATCTATATTGTTTCTATGTAAAGCGTCCTTTGTCCAGGGTAGAAGAAAAGGGATGAATCTTTTTTTTCTCACAGTTACAGTTGTCAATTATTATTAATTATCCATTTTCTTCCATAGAATAAATTCAGGATTAACTGCAGTTAGTATCGTCAAGTTGTTCTTAAAATCAAGATGGCTGCTCCCCTTCCTTCTACTGCCAAAATGTCTCTCATTCCATAGGCAGGTTTCCTAGAGAATAACTTTATTTTATTAGAGTGCTCGTTCCACTTTTCTTTTCTGATAAATGCATGTCAAGGAAAAACATTTGCCTTTATGGTTCCTTTTCAAGAGCAAACTTAACAGTTCACGGAAAGTATTTACTGAATGCATTGAAAAGCACATGCCTTTGCATTATTTATTATAAGATACCAATAACTGCAATACACAGAGTATCTCTGGACATAAATTAGTGATGTTAGGAAATACTGGAATCTTCCCGGTGTCCCGGAACCTATTAGAAACTGCAGCAAAAATGCAGGCGCTCATCACATTCCCTAGTCTTTGGCATACCGTGACACTGGATTGGAGACAAAAAGACTCCAGTAAAACACTGACGGGAAAAATCCAGTCTGACTGCACTGAAATCTACTTTTTCATCGCAGACACACAATAAACGTTCTCTGTGGATGGTATGGTCTGGCAGCTGAGAGGCACAGAGGAAGCTTCAAGGACCAAAGGAGGCAGCAGGAGCACGGGAGGGAAGAGAGGATTTGCAGAGATGCAGAGGAGAAACAGCGACTATCCGAAGGGGACAATGTAGGACGGTGAATTCTCCAGGAGACGACTCAGGACAGGGAGTGACATGCAGCGGGGAAAGCCTAGACGCGGAAAGAGCCTGGGAGACCTGGGAGCTGGGTGTCCCCACGGAGAGAGAAGGAAAGCAGAGGTTGGGAAAGACTCGCTGTTTGGCTGAACGGTCTTGTGGTGGGAGGTGGAAAAGGAACCGGAAAGCAAGCCGTGTTGCATCCTCCACACAAAACCCTCCGTCTGTAATGCTCTGTCACCCTGAGAGGTTTGCTGGATGGTGTAGCGGTAGTGCAGCCCTTCTTCAGGAAAGTTACATTCTCCAGTTGTCTCTCCTTCACTTGTCAAAGTTAATTTAAAACAGCCTCAGGTTTAAGCAGTATCTTTAAGGATTTCTGATTTGATCCCTGACTGAAACTGAGGTGTGCCAGGAAGGGTTCAGACCTGTTTATTTCCATAGAGCTGCATCATCCTACCTTAGTTTTGAAGCCAGCCTATCTCTGGCAGGGATCTCCAGCTGCATCTTGGCCTGGCTCCTTTCCTGTCGGTTGCTGGAAAAGGAGCTGTTGTGATAAAAATACTGCAAGGAAGTGTTCTTTTTATGCTGGGTATGGTTCTCCTTGATCCACACCGGTTTAAATCAGCAGCAATCCCACTGGAGATTTCAGTGTGAGACAAGACAGGGATCAAACTTGTTACATTTGCCAGGTAGCTTACAAGAAAAGTGAGATTAGAAAAATAATAATTCCAGAACATTTTTTGGCTAGGTTTTGCATGGAAAGTGCCATACAAAGGTAAAGCCACAAGTGAGCGTCGCGCATGATCGTTCAAGCTGGATGCTATGCGATATCCAGAAAGTTCAGAACTATCTGAAAGCAGAGGAGAGGATTTGATGAGGAAGGAAAGAGACGGGCTGAACGGCTGTTTGCTTACAGCCTTGCAAAGGCGAAGGTACCGGGAGTAACCTGTTACAGCAGCTAGTGAGCCTCACGGGAAGATTTTCCTAGTGTCTAACTATAAATCTGTGTACTACAGATTAAACTAATTATTTGTTGTCTTTCTTGCGGTAGGCATAAAGAATAATGAATCATCATCCTCTTTAAAACAGTCTTGCAGACGATTCCTCCTTGCTTCCTGGGATACACAGACTCAGCCCTTTCAGTCTCTCCTCGGTCCTCAGCTTCATATCTTTCTCGTTGATCTCCGCTAGACTTGTAAAGTAGGAGTCCCCTTACCTAAGTCTCGCTCGCTGCGGGTGTTTACATCTAAGCTAATTGTGTAGGCTGTTTTTATGGTCAACAGACTGAAATCAATACCGTAGTGTGCAATTCCTCTCATCTCAGACTTGGCTTGAGTCACGTCCTAGAACTGCCTGTTTCTGTTTGTTGGCCGTCCCGACGGATAACTCAGGTGGCGACGGCTCTATTCTAAATGTCTAAAGTTAAGCGAGGGGAATCATCCCTCTGATATCCAAAACTGCGTTCATCCAGGTTCATCCAACAGCGACCTCATCGATGCCAGCTGGAGGAAAAATAAAATTATTTCCTTTGTCTTTTGTACAGCGCTTGTTTGAATACATCCCACAGTGATACTTGCCTTTCTCTTTCACCTCGCTGCAAAACTCAGACTCTGTGACCCACCAGAGCCCCAGATCGTCCGGTGCTCTGCTACTGTCCCAATCAATCATCGCCCATTTTGGACGTGTATAGTCCATTTTCCTTCTTCTGTGTGTTTTTGCACCCATCTGTAATAGCTACTGTGTTGCTCACTTTGGAGCATTTCTCCAGCCTATCTAAATCATTGTGAATGAATAATACATACTATTACATATATTTACATAGATGTAATTATTATATATATTTTAATATATTGTATAATATTTTATGTAACCCTATAAATATAACCCTATTTCCAATTTAATGAAACTCTCACTTTTCAAGGAAGAAAAATTAAAATTGCCAGAAGTATTATAGAATTGGCCACTACATGTCCCCCCATACCGAGCCCCCAATCCCAAGCAGGGCCCTGAATCACCATGGGATGCCGGGGGACGCCTGCAAGGGGCCGTGCTCTAAATCCACTGCTGGGGTACACTCCACTAATAGAGAGGAAGTGGCGTTTTCGGAGCTTAATTCTAGAAGCAGCCTCATTTACGTTTTGGCCAGTCTGGTATTTTCAAGTGGTCTGATTCTGACCTTTCTTTTAGAGACAACTCTCCTGCAGCCACTTGAATTTCACGGCTGAAAACTGGTGCAGGAAAGGACTCAGGTTCAACCAATCCAACAAAACATTGCAGTTCCCTGCACAAAACCTGTGAAATATTTTCGCATGCACAGACATAAGCTGATCAATATCCAGCTGAGTCAGGTTCACCGAGGTGTCATGCTCAGACATACGCAGATGGAAATTTTAACTACCGACATTTCTAGAGCCTGAATTTTACTTTTTGGCCCAGGTTCTCATTTCAAATTTTAGAGCTGCAGAGTTTTTTAACATGGCTGCCTAAAAATCTGGCCGCTTATCAATTCACTCTACTCATTTTGTCCCACTACATTACCTAATCATGTCAACATATGGATTTTTTTATCTTACTGCCTTGTGTAGACGGCCTTATCAGTCTATTTTTAAACCTGGGTATGCTTTGGTGGTGGTGTTGGTTTCAGCACTCGATGTTCTCTTTGCGCTAATAAATACAGATCAGCTCTTAATACCGATTTTTTTCTAAGATCCATTAGCATCGTTTGACATCAGCGCTGCCGAGGTGCGGCTGCCCTCCTGCCCGGAAGGCAGGGGTTGGGCGGAAGAGCTTTCGGCCGGCGCTTGAGCCTTTGCCGCGCGAGACGTCCCGGGAAGAGTGTTGTGTGTTTACTGGCCCTGCGTCAAGTGGTCCCCGGTGTTGGGCTCTGCAGGCTTCGACAGCTTCCAGCAGCTGGAGTTTATGCCGGGCAGCTGGAGGATTTGGGCTGGAGCCGTGGCTGGCTCCGCAGCTCGCCGGGGTGGGAGCGGGAGCGGGCAGCCGGGTCGGCTGAGCCTCAGCCCCGGAGAGCAGCACGCGAGGCTAGCGGCAGCAAAGGGAGCTCCGAGGAGGAAGGGGAGGGTTGCAGAGACTCCTCCTCAGCTGAGGAAAAACGCTTGGCTGTTTTGAAAGAGATCTGCCATGTAGGGCATTTTCGACTATTTTCTCCTCCTGGAAGTAGCTTCAAAATCCATGCCGTAAACACAAATACAGGTGAACTCAGAAACATCTCCTATTTCTGGACAACTCAGATCGCTTTATGCTTTGAGGTCACCCCTGCAAAACCCTGAAAACTGCTTTGTCGGCCGTGGCTGGAGAGGCACCCTCGGGGGGCAAGCAGTCGGTAGAGCAGGGGGAAGCGCGGTGGTCTCTGCACCAGCGCGAGGCCAGAGAGGGGAGAAGCGAGCGGCGCCCTGGGGTGGCAACGCCGGAGCTAAACCCCAGGGACGGAGCGGGAGAAAGGTCAAGATGTGCCGATGCCTGACCAGCCTTGCAGGAAGCCTGAACGTTGTCGTTTTACAGAAATAGGTTCTGGCAGCCACTGACGAGCTGCATTTTTAAAAGTTGTCGGTCGTTTTGTTTCAGAGAAGCTGCGCGTCTGCAGATGACTTCCATTAGGAAGTGCTACCTGCTTCCTGGGCCAGTGCGGAGTAACCTGTGAAAAGCATCGTGAGAGCATAACGTAATGTAATGCCTGGTTTCAACTACGCCACCCAAGTTTGTTTCGGGACAACACAAGCAATAATACTGGAGAACCTGCTTGGAAGCGGGGACCGAGAAGGTACAGCTGCCGGAGGCAGAGCTGCGCCGGAGGCGGCGGCGGCGGCCTCAGCCCCTTGCTCGTCCCCGGAGCAAGATGTGTGCCGCGGGGCCACGGGGCAGGCAGGGCTTCGCTAGCAACGCGGCTCGATTAGCCGTGCCATCAGAAGCCTTTCACCATTTTAAACTGGGAGCAGAAGAGCAGGGGCCTCCCCCCCACCCCGGCCGGTGCCTGCAGCCGGCTGCTGAAGCCCCCGACCCGCTGGGCGGCCAGCCTGGGGCGGGAAGGGGAAGGTCCTCTGCTCTCCGCATCCACGGTCGCCCTGTGGGACATGGAAATCGCTGCAACTCCCGCACGCTGGGTTTCTAACCCTAAATATCCTCACAGTTTGCTTTTCTGAGCCCAGTGACAGCTGTTACTGACGGGGAAGAGAAATCCGGGAACGGCACGTCCGTCGGTGCTGGTAGTGGTGGCCGTGGCGGCTGGGAGCTCCTGCTGCTGCCTGCGTGTGTGGAGATACTGGCAGGAGTTGCATACTGCCCTGTGAAGTCCATTATTCCTCCTCTACAAGCCTTCTGTTTCTTTTTCTTCTGGGCTCTTCTTTTGGAGGCAGGGTGAGCAGGTACCGTCAGGACAGAATCGAGCCCTTTCAAAGTTTTTAGCAAAAAGCTACAGAAAAAAAAAAACTTTCCAACACTTCAGAATAAATAAGAATTGAAAGAGTTTAGGCAGTCGGGAGGACTTAAACTCTTATTTTCCACAGCCTTAAGGAGTAATAAAGTTCAAGTTGCACTCGGGCATGTAAGTTGGAGTTCAACAGCATCTCTGGTGACGTTGAGCTTCAGGACGCACAACGAACGCCGTTTTCCCGGGCAAAGGTGGTGCCAGCACCTGTGCTGTTACACCCAGCGCGTTAGCCTTTTCCGTATCATCACAGCGCTGCCATCACGCACCCTTCCAGCCCACCGCCAGCCCTACCTCAACCTGAATTTAGTGCTTCTGCCCTGTCCCTCGGATCTTCCCTGCCGCTGCTTTGTCACCTTCATCTCTAAGGGAAAGTGGAGATGGGCGAGGAGCGGAGCCTGCTGCGCCGGGGGCCGGGGAGTAAATGCAGAGCTCTGCAGAGCTGCTTCTGGCAGAGCCCTATCACTGCTTCTGGTGGTGGACCCCGTGCTTGAGACAACCCACGCTGACGTGGGAAACGGTCGTAGGTAGCCCACATGGATCCGGCCTGCGTGCTGGGAGCGGGAGGAGGAACGGCAAATGGGAAGCACTGCTTCATGGCGCGCCGGCCGCCTGCGCCGCCCCGAAGCGCCGCACAACCCGCCTGGATGCGATCCTGGGCAATGTGCTCTAGAGGACCCTGCTGGAGCAGGGGGGTTGGACTAGATGATCTCCAGAGGCCCCTTCCAACCTCAACCCTTCTGTGATTCTGTGAAGCGAGGGCAGACTCGCAGGGCCTTGGCAAACAGAAAAACGAGGGGTGAGTCAAAATATAGCCCAGCTGGTCATAACCGTGCCCCTTCAGGCTCCTGATGAAAAAGAACTGGTTTGGAGACTGATTGAATCGAGGTTTGGAAGTGCAGGCTGTTGGCCCGGCTGCAGAGCTGTCTACAGCCGTCAGCGCCCGACCGTCTATGTTCTGTTTGCAGATCACTTCAATGAAAGCAAAATCTCTTTGCTTAGCCTCAACTTTGCAATTAAATCCCTGCGAATGGACAACTGCACCCCAATCGATGTGGAGTGTGTTACCTACACCAGGCTAATTACCTAATCTTCTCCTTTTTTCATTTCTGAGGCCTAATTACTCAAGACAAGTCATGCTTAGAAGCTAACTTAATCCACGTAAACCTGTACTAATTCACCCTTAAGGATGGGGAGTGCTGTTGCCAGTTACAGCACTTTTCAGATTAGTGAACAAAGTAGTAAAAAGAGATTGTGTCATAAAATATATTCTACTGAAAGAGGCCTTTGGTTTCAGGTGAATAGAGCCAGCATGCCGGGCCGGGGTGCTTTAGCAGCTGAGTTTCAGGCACCACTTGTTGCAGTAATGGACAGAAACAACAAATAAGTTGGTAAAAAATCCAAAAAAGTATCCGCAGAGGTTGGTTTCTCAAAACGCAACCAAACGAAAGGTTCGAGTGGAGCGTGGGCACGGCGGTTTGCGTAAGCGCAATTCTCCCCCCAGTTCTGGTCACACAAAGTTGCTGCCGCGGGAGCTTTGACTGACGTTTACTATGGGGTTTTTTTTGAGTAATAGTGCTACTTTACAAACGTGACGGCTGACTGGCAGAGAGGTAGAGCCATACCTCATTTCATAGGTGGAGAAGCTGAATATCGGGGTCCAAACAGCCTGTTTGAGGTCAAACGAGCAAAGCCGAGCCTGGATTTCGGGCCAGGAGAGCCCTCGTTTTGCCGTGGGAGCTTTGCCCCTGCTTCCTGCCCCTGCCCACGCGGCGTGTTAGCAAGACGTCTGCGGCAGCGCTTGGATCTGCTGCCGTGCAAACGGCTTCTGGAAGGGAAAGCCAAGGGAAACGAGACAGCGTGCTGGGTGCAGCCAGGAAGGTGTTTAGGTGCCCCTTGGCCACCAGAGCTGCGTCTAAGAGCCTTCGTGAGCTTTCAGCACTGAGCGAACAAAGTAAAACATGTAAGGAAACCTCTAGGTGCTTACGGTGCCCGGTGCATTGACTCGGGCACGCGAGCCCGGCGGGGAGGTGCGAGGGGCAGCACCGGCCGTGCGTGTCCCCAGGCGGCCGTCCGCGCCAGCGTGGGGTCACCTTGGCCGGCCACCTCCATGCCCGGCCGGGGGGGAGCAGCGCACAGGAGCGGGACGGCCGTGGGAGGAAGCGTCGGCACCCATTCCCCGGGGATCTCTGCACCAGGGGTTATGTCCGCTTGCCGGCGGAGGAGAACGGGGACCCGCTTACTGCTGGTTTCGAAGGGGCACCTGGAAAACGTACCGCAGAGCCCCAGATGGAGGATGTTCGTGCTGCATGTCTTTTAGCAAGGGGAGGGGGGGTTGCGATGACGCTTGTTCAGTCGTTCGTTCCCCGGGGCGCTTGCGAAGCAGAGCTGCGTTTCCTGCCCTCAGCTTTGTGCCCATGGTCACCCTTTAAGCACGTGTTTGAAATGGCAGGTCAGAGAAAAGACTATCTGTCCCAAAATATGGGCGGAATATTTGTTCTATACGCATGAAACATCAATTTCCACTTGTATTTCCTCAGTGCATGCCTCTTTTATATGAATTACCCAGATGGTGTCGTTTGCATTATGGATTAGTGGCCCATACAGTTTCATTAAAACATAATAATCTGGAATCATTATTTGTTATGGCACATGAGAAGTATCTGCAAAGAATTAATCTTCTTGTTAGCTATTATGAAAAAAAAAGGCACGCCTTTTGCATTTGCTGTCCTAGACTGAAATCAGATAAAGTGAATTCTTAATCCTAATGTTAATGTGACAGAAGAACAAGATTTTTTCTCAGATGGGGGATTTATAAAAGGTGTGAAAAAAATCTCAAAATTCTGCACTTCCCAGAAACGGCAAGTGAGAGCGAGCGCTCTGTCTTGGGGTGGTGCCTTGAAGTGAGCGAGTGCGCAGAGGACGAGCGCTCCAAACGCCTGCCAATTCCACACCCGGATACCTGAAAATTCAGTGCCAATGCAAAATCATTAGTCGCGTCTGAAAGTCTGTGCCTTTTATATGGAAGTGCAAATACGTCATGTATAAAATTCTTCTTAGGGGGCTTCAGTGGGGTTCGTTCCCACCACGCTCGCTGCGGCCACCGTGGTTCAGCTGCAGCAGCCACGTGAGCGACTCGCGTTTTTAGGAGATGAACCGTAGCCAGTCGATCCCTGACAATGCTGCAGCACACAGGAAAGTGTAAAAGCTTAGGTCCGGTGTGCAGCTTTACCGGTGTTTTCAGTGTATGCCCTGCTGGGTTCGTCGGTAGCCGCGCACGTGCTGATTCGTTCTTTCTCTCTGTCTCCTTCTCCCGGCCACCCCTTCCCCCAAGCATGCAAACGCAAAGAGCAAGAACCGAACAAAGAAAGGAACAACTCCCAGAAGAAATCTCGCCTGGTTTTCACCGATCTCCAACGCAGAACACTTTTCGCCATCTTCAAGGAGAACAAGCGTCCGTCCAAAGAAATGCAGATCACCATCTCCCAGCAGCTGGGCTTGGAGCTCACCACCGTCAGCAACTTCTTCATGAACGCGCGGCGGCGCAGCCTGGAGAAGTGGCAGGACGATCTCAGCACGGGGGGCTCCTCCGCGGCCTCCAGCACTTGCACCAAAGCATGACCGGCGCGGGGCGGGCGGCTGGGCGCGCGCAGCCGAACCAAAGAGCCGCTACAGAGCGCGGATTCGCAGCGGGGCCCTTCACTGGTGACTTGAAAGCACAATTCTCCTGGAAACGAAGTCTAGCCTAGCTGTAAGCAGAGGACACTTTTTACGGCTTTTAGTCAGTTCTAGAAGGCGCAAGCTAAGAATTAACCTCTTTCTATATAATATTATGCTCAGGACAGGCTAAGTAGGTCTGAAGAGCAAACCGGTCATTCATGACACGAGTTTCTGCTGAGACCCGAGGACCCCCGCGGTCAGGGGAGCGCGGTGGAGCCGCGCCGGCGGGGAAGGCAGGGCGACGAGCCGTGGCTGGCCGCGTTCGCTTTCAGGCTGCTTAGCCTCGTCACACCGCGATATACCAAAGCTCACAGCCATAGCATGCCAACACGAGAACTGAGCACAAATTTTCACACACACACACACACACACACACACACACACACACACACACACAGGAATCCAAGAACCAGTTTTTAAAACTCAGGCATGGTTTTGTTAAGCGTTTTTAGGAAGAAAAATGATCAAATTTAAGTTTCTGTTTGGATTTTTTTTTTTAAGTTTGTTTAATTTAATCAGTGAATATAGCTTGATCTTGGATCAGAAAAATTCAGTTCACTTGAGCTCAAAGTATCAAGCACAAAGACAATAGCTATAGAAATAGGTACAGTCTGGACTCACTACAGAGGTTCTTTTAAGATGCATTCTAATTTACAAGGTTGTTAGTGAAAAAGTACGTGACTATACAAGTCTCAAGCACAGTTTGCAGTTTGTCACAAGTTCTGTGTTTGTACATAATGCAGATGCATACTCAGGAGGTCAATTTAACTGCTACAGTACATGGAGCAAACACAAGATTTTGAAAGATCTAGATTTTTTTTAGGTCATTAATATGTCCTTTTTAGTTACCAGGAATCCAGTTTCTCCTTTATAATGTCATTGTTACTGAAACATATTTAGCATTTGATGTATTTCTGTTCATTTTATCAAAATCTGTATTGGAGTTCTATGGTACCTTCAAGCAGGAAAAAAAAAAAGCAGAAACAAGCCCTTCAGATGTCATTGACCATTTTAGATGTGCTGCATATGATTTGAATATGCCATCTAAATCTAAATCACCTGAATCATTGTTAAGTTCTTTTTATCCAGCAGCTCATGCAACCTGCCAAGAACACAGCACACCAAAGAGACAGGACACTGCAAGCCAAAGATATTTATAGCTTGCCATTTTCTTTTCATCCTCATTAGCGTTGGTCGTTCTTTTAGAAGTCAGAAAGCCTCACAAACTCCACACAGCGTATAAATCTCTCATGGTCATTTGCTGTACGAGTGAGCAGAAAGTGAACGCTGAAAAGAAACCGTTAGAGAAGTTCTGAGTGGAGTAGCAGAGCTGTCGCAGCCACACCAACCGCAGTCACGGTAGTCTTCAGAAGCATACATCCTTCCCACCACTGAAATGGTCACGGTCACTTGATGTGCGTATGTACCAGTGAATGGCCCCTTTTGGAACACCCGTCCAGTGTTCAAAAGTAAGCCAAACGCTGTAACGATTCTTTAAAGACACTTGAGACTTTTTTTATGTACTACTTAATCGAAACCAAAGAAACTTTTCTGCACCTACTTCTTCTGCAACGAACTGTTCCATTTGAAAAATAAAAGAAAAAAATAAAAAGCAAGGAAGCACGTCAGGAAACAAACAAATGTCACACTGTGTTTTGACAGACATCCTGGACATTTTCGGAAGCAGATTTCAAAGAAAGGGTTGACAAGAACAAAAACAAAGTAAAGCCAGTATGATTGCTGCTTCATTTGACAACTCAGTAGTCTTAAAGTTGAAGATTGTCTTTAATTTGTGCCTATGCAGTTTTTTCAAAAGAACAAGGAACAGAGCAACCAAAACCTCAACAGCTACAATACCAAAGATGAGGATTCTCACAACTTTTATTTCAGTTCATTTTTCTCCTCTTGCACGACTAAAATGCATATAGCACCATTGATCTGTGTAAAGGTAATCAATTCTGTTTCTTTGAGCAACAGAAAGGGTGGGTTTTATTTATTTTTTTCCTGTTTCTACCCAACACGGGCTCTTTCAGAGTTCCATGGACTCCAGGTATAAGAGGTTGGGATACTGAACTACTCTGTCTTCTCTAGCCAGAAACGTGTACGAAAAATGTGTCAGTTGGATATTACTTGTTTTTTCAGATAGAGTCGGTCTCTTGTATGTTTAGAGCTTTAAACACCCATCCTTCCATATGCGAAAAAGGGTTTAACAGCCTACATCCTCTTCCTCTCCCTCGGGGATAAAACTTGCAATATATGTACTGATTTGTGTATCGTGGGTACTGGGCGCCATTAGAGTCTGGCTCATGAAGATCATGATCCTGATCTGCACTGAAACTGAGGTTTCAGTGATCCGCGTGGCAATTCGGTAATTCATTTTGACGTATTGTGTTGGTTGGTCAAAGTCATGATGATCCAAATCATGATATTCACACCTAGACCCAAAGTTGATCTTCAGAAGTGGAGCAGAGTTGTACTCAGTGTACCATTTTGCTCCATCTCTGCATTTAAATGAAGGCTTCTTTTTAGCTAATCTGCAAAATTATCACAGTCATTTTCCAGCTTTTACATTTAAAAAAACAAACAAAAATGAAAAAGCCTTTTCTGCTCAGGACAGTTAAGTTTGCTGAAAAGTAAATTCAACATCATCACAGCAGCTAAACTGACAGCACGTACCAGCCCTGGGAATCAAAACATCCTCAAACATAGCTTTCCCAGAGACATCATACATGATTCAAAAATGAACCAAAGAAGCTTCATGATCAGACGTGGGATAAAGTTGCAAAAAAAAGATTCAGGTCTTGGCTGATGCATGCCAGTGTCCCCAAGGGTTTGAGTTAAAAGTTAGGGCCCAACTGAGGTGTTTTGATCATATTTAAATTTTACCTTTGTTCACATTGAAGAGGGTCCATTCAAACCAATCTCTAAATCTGTATTTTGAATGTGGTATTGACCACATGAATAATTTCTCATCCGGAAAGTGTTTTACTGCATTTTCTCGCAGTATTATGTAATGCCTTTTTTCAGATTATTTGTCTCATATTCCATTCCATAATGCCTTTGCGGTCATGTAAAGGAGAGAAACACAACACCAGTGAAAACACAGAATATAATTTCTTACCTTTTATTACCTTACTGCAATTGTAAGGAAGAGAAGTGAATCTTGGACAGGAAAAGAATCTCAGACATTCTCTTAAGAAATGTGTTTGAAAGCAGGTGTCCATGCCAAAGTACATTTTCCATATGGGGGCACTCTAAAATTAAGCACATCCACAGATGGATAGATCCTGCTTCTTGCATACCACGTTCCCTAGAGGCAAAGTGTGCCATGTTCTTCTCATGAAGTTTTTCTTACTGTAATGCTGGGCAGTTAGGGGGAGTCTAGAGATTTTGGAGCAAAAGAAGAGTAAAGGGTGAATAAACTCTCACAAAGACAGGTCCTTTTCACATCCCAGGTCATGAAACCTAGCGAATTCTCCAGCATCTTAAGTTATATCCCCGTGTCACAGTCAGGCACCAGAAGAGGTACCTGGATCACCACGAAGCAGCGTTGCAGCTCCACGCACCTTGACATGGGAGAGCACCACGGTGCGGATGCAAACGAATGGCATCAGGCCAGTGACTGCCTCAGACCAAAAAGTCCGGTGGCAAAAGACCTAGCTCATTCTTAGGTTTTGTTCTCCTCATCTCAACAACAAAAAAAAGCGCAGTAAGTGCCCGATCCTGTTTGGAAAGCAGGCGCTAAAAACCCATGCCTGAGCCTCGTGTTTGGTGAGGGACCTCTGGCTGCCGCGCGTACCATGAGAGCAAGGAGCCAGGGATGAGCAGAAGACCTTTTTTTTAATGTTTTAATTTGGATTGACACCAATAGCTGTAGCTAGCAATGTCCAGGGTAAATATTGAATTGTAAAAAAAAAAAAAAAAAATGCATCTTCAATGAGATTTTTAATTTTCTCCAAATTTTGGAAGTTCTTGTTACCCAGTATAATGGCTTAAATTCTTGCCGTGATCTTTTGGATGTTGTTCTGCAATCTCACAGTGGAAACAATCTAATTATACTAACCGAATAGTACCGAGGATGAACGTTACTGCCCATAGCGCAGTATCTGCTTGGCAAAACGTGTGAGGTTTCTCTGTGCCGAGGATTGCAAATACAACAATGCCCGTGTTTCCTCCCTTATGCCTATGTGTCAAAAATCATTTTTATTTTGACATCTAAAAATATTGCTGCATTTTTTTATCCCTGCATCTTTCATGGCCGTGTGTTATGTCTTCCATTTCATTGTCAACTGTTGCAGGCTTTTATGTAGAAGCTAACTCCGAAAAGGAACGTCAACAGCATATACTGTGGGTGGATGTATTTGTATGAACGCGTATGAGCGGAATATATACGATATTCTGTTCATACTAAAAAAAACCTCAAATAGATATGTTTATATACCATATATTTGTGAATCTGTATAGCTGTGTAACGTAACTTGTTCTTTTTAATTTATTTATTCTGATATGAAAGACTAGTATGTACAGATAGTATCCCAGCATCTTCTCTACTGCGTACTTGGAGTTACTATCATGGGCACATCCAAGATGAATTCAACTTTCAAGAAACCTTGGATATTGTTTAATCATCTGTGAAGGAACAAAGAATGTGCTTGATTACTTCGGTTGAATAGCTTTATTCTGGATCTCTCTTAACGAAAGCTAAATCCAAAGACCTGAGAAGGACTAAACCAGCAAACTACACTCAAACCTGCTAGAGGGAATAGGGATCTCCTCTTCCAAAACAAGACACAGTAACGACATAGTGTTGGAAAGGGTGTGCTAGCTTTGGAAAAAAACAATGTTTTTCTTGCTTGTCACAATTCCTACATATTTTTGAGACATGGGGAAACTTTATACTTGGCCTCCTTTATATTTATTAAGGAGAATTTTTATTGTTTAAATTTTTTAAAAATGCAAAGCTTAAAATGGTTTTATTTTTTTCCGGACATTTGTGGGTTTTAACCCAATATATTATCTGTCAGTGATGTAATTTATTTAATTTAGTCTCAGAGTAGGTTCTGAAATCTCTATTCAGTCTAAATCCCGTGTAGTTTAATCTTATCTTTAAACTTCAATGGGAGTTTTGCCTGAATATGGACTACAGGATCAAGCTCAGATGTTAGATTTTTGTAACTATTTAATTTAATCCTTTCTGAGTTTGGGATTAATTTTGCTTATTTATCCATTTTAGTGTTGTAGTGCATCAGAGATGCCAAGCCTGTGTTAGTAAGTACACTTAAAAGTTAGCATTGCTTCATAAAGCAGCCAAGTTCTGTTACAGACAGAGGGAAAACAACAAGTTACATAAAGCAGGAGTCTAATTTTAATTTCTTCTTTTAATTGATTTTAATTGTTCAAACATCAAAATTTAAATTATTTAAATTAACCCCTTCCCATCTGATTAAAAAGTGGGACGTACCTTTATTAAGGCACATAAAGCCTTCATAATATAACTTATTTATTTAACTTATTCATCATCATCCCAGGATGTCCTTGTATAGTTTTTATTTTGTATTCAGAGTGACTTTTAAAGCACTACAGTTGATTTTCTGTCAGAACAACAGAGCGAATTTTGAGGACAAGCAATGAATATCCAACCTATAACTGTGCATTCAGAAACAATAGAAAAAAAAGACACTGAGATACTTTGCCTGAACTTTGTGGCTTCTTAAGACTTAAGCTGGGGGAAAAAGAATACATGACAAGCAAAAAGAAAGAAACCCTTAAACTAGCTGCTTCCAAGAATGAACTTCTGTGTGTGTAAAAAAAGAAAAAAGAAAAAAAAAAGGAAAAAAGAAAAAAAGAAAAAAACCTTTCTATTTCTAGTGAGAACCAAAGAGGCTACCTCACTGACTTTTTCCATTTGTAATTTTAATCGTGTTGATGATACCAAAGATACCAAAGATTTCTTTCTCTGTGCGGTCTGCATTTTGCTTGTGCTCTCTTATAGTTTTAACTTCTCTCTCCTACATACAGTAACGTACAGCTGCAGCCAGATACCCCAAAGAAATACTTACCGTGGAAGCTGCTAATTCCGATGAAGACATTTTCTGTGTTTACCTTTTGCCTTTCTGCCAGCCAAAAACATCTAAGACCAAGCAAAGCAAGTTTGGAGACACAGAACCAATTTACTCCTCTCCCTACTAGCCAAATTCAAGTTGTTGGGGCAGTTGCATTGACTTAGAGATGAAATCCAGATTTTGTTCATCAGCAGATTCCTTAGGTAAAGACATCTATGTTTTGACAAGTGCAGAAGTTGTACTTAAGTATTTATGGGTTTTGCATGTGCATCAATGGCAGAATTTAGGTCTGGAGCAATCTGATGCTTGAAAATAGTACAAGGAGGCTACCTGACTGCTTTAACCACTTGAAATGGCTGTAATTAGGTGAGATGAGTCCCACCTGAGGCTCTCAGGCATAAAGGGAGAAAAGACCAAGAGGAATGTTATCTCTGGCCAATGTGAGTGACCAACAACCCTGGTGAGGATCACTCACTTGTGACCGTGCCAGTCTCTTTACTCAAACAAAACCTGGTTTGCCCAGACTGTGTACGTACATGCCTTGGCTGAGACTTTGCAAGGAGCTGGATCTGCCTTGCATGACCCATCTCAAGGGCAGGCACCATCCAGTGCGGTCACTCTTGCTGCAAGCGCTTGGCAGAGAGGAGCTGCTCAAGCCATGTGCTTGCTCACAGATTACCTTCCCAAGGTAGAAAAAAATAAAACCTTAATAAAAGCTCCAGAAATTAAACTAGGAGGTTTTTCTGTCCTGGACAGGCGGGTTCAGCACCAGCCTTTCCAGTGGGCAGTGTATATGAGACCCAGGCATGTCTGAAACTACTTCACCACCTGTGACAGCACCATTAACACGTGGAACGGGCAGCTCACACAGGACGTTTTGAAACCTGGTCCCACTAACCAAGGCACAAAACAGAGGGAGGCAGGGGGAAAGGGGAAGCACAGGTCGTATCTCTTCCTAGATAGACCTTTTCTAGGCATCAGCAGCTGCGAAGGGGTGTGGGGGGAGGATGCTCGGCTTCAGGGTAGTAATACGACATCATTTTCCTTCGCGGCACAGCAAGGCCCTCTTCCCCTGGGCTCACCTGCAGCCATGGCCTGCTTGCACCGCCCCAGGGCTCCTTGGGTAGGATGGCCTTACATTTCGCTTGGTTCAAGCTGTTTTAGGAATTTGAGGTGCAGACAGGAAACACTCGGATGCTCACAGTGGTAGTGTCAAAGTCAGCAGCGTGGAGATGTTTCGTTTGGTTGCCGTCCCATTTCCCTATAACACGCCTGGCCGTCGCATGAGGGACAACAGACTCCAAGTTAAACTTGGGTTCCTCTGGCGACGGTGGTTTTGCACCAGAACTAACACCCAGAGGAGACACTGAGCTGCTGAGGAACAGTGCAGGCACTGTAGAAAGCAAAGGCTGCTTTCTCCTGCTTACCTTCTTGTTGTTGCTTACAATTACAGTTTTTATATGAAAATCAATTAATTATTTTTCTCAAGTTAGCAATGAAACAAAGATACATTAAGCTCCATTAGTATCATGTTCCTGAGTGATTACTTAAAAGTTGGTTGCTTCTCTTTGGGAAGTAAATGGAGCCCTTTGTTTCTTTTATCCTTTTTATGCAATTGAACCAAGTGATTTGATGAGCCAAACCCACTCTTCGCCACTGCTCGCCGTTTCCTTTACTCTCTGTACCCCTTCAGCTTCAGACGCCGAGTCAAACTCAGCATTTGATTAGGAGCCCTCACAGTCCTTCTGCAATTAGGAGAACCTATTCCTCTGTAAAAACAAGAACAGGGTACGCATGGATTGGTAGACAGGTTAAAAACACCAACTCGGTCAGATTTCGGGTATGCCATTTTGGCCAGGCTTAAAAGCCGGCTTATAAAATATCTGGCCCCCAATGCTATTCCCACTGAAATACACGGAAACCTGCCATTGACTGCAGTTGGGCATAGATACAAAACCCTAATTTTGTGACGAGGATTAAGGCAAGTGACCCCCCTCATCCTAACGCCGAATCTGCTGCGTTAGTGGGATATTGCTTAAGTGGAGAGGTCAGAGGGACCACATCCCATCGAGCGCTCAGGGCCGTAAGCCTATGCAGCAGTCTAGTGCATACAGGGTAGAGGCGTTTGAACTTTTCCCTAACAAGCCCTCATGAGCAATACGTTCTGGATTTATACAGACAAATTATAATTACCAACAGCTCAATGCAAAAGCTCCACTTCAATTAAATGTTGCCTTTTATTTTTTAATTCATTTTTTTAAAAAGTCTATATTGGAAAAGATAGAGACTTGACAAGTGTGCTTTTTATAACTATAAATATATATTCCTTCAATAGAAAGCTATAATAATTCTCAGGATGCCTTTTAGGCGTGGAGGAGACGATCTGTCCCTCGCGTTGAGTGACACCTTCCATGCCATGCCCCTCCGTTACCCCCTCACACAGCGACGAACGGCCGCAGGTTGGACACAGAAAATGCTCAGAATTGGCAGGATCCTCTACAGCAGTCGCTTTTCTTACCAGACTCATGCTTCACTTGCAAAGTGTGACATAACCACGGGACGAGTGCCTTGCTTGAACCAAAGCAACGATTTTGCCAGTCTAGACCTCTCTGTGCTTTTTTTTTATTCTTCCTGTGAATACCTCAGCTTCAACTGGGCCGCCGTAACGTACCTGGTGGGCTTATTGTACTGTGGTGCTTTGCAATGCAACCCTGCAGAGAACAAGGTTTGTAATAATACCAAAGGTCCTTTTCCTACTTCCTCCTCCTCCTCCTCCTCCTCCTCCTCCTCCTCTCGTCCGCATCCTCCTCTCCTTTCCTCTCCTCTCCTCTCCTTTCTCCTCTCCTCTCCTCTCCTCTCTCTTTTCTATTTCTTCATGGTTCCAAAGCTTTAATATAAAACTGGGCATGTTGGCAACGCAGACCGTGCAATCCCTTACCGAATTTTCTCAGATATACCTCATAGATAATAGTTGTTTAGAGTAATGTTATTATAGCGTATGTAATAAATTATTCACTGTTTCTTTTTGGTAACTGTGATTTAAAAAAAAAAAAAAAGCTTTATACGTTTTAGGTTGTGCTTTTGTAATAGACAAAAAAGGTGCGCTTAAAAATGTACGTCAGTCTTTCTTCCCGTTGGATTTTTTTTGTTTGTTTATTATGGATTGGGGAAAAGTTGCAGAATGAGCCCAAAGTTTACAGTTTCATATTTTGCTGAAGAAACAATCTGTGTTAATTTGCTCTGTTGAAAAAAAAAAAAGAAAAAAAAGATTATTTTCTACATTTGTGCTACTTGGTCTGAACAGCTAATTGTTCTGTGTTACAGTGTAGTATTATAATTAGCAACTGCCAATCAGTGCTATCATTTTTATGCATGAGGCAAAAAACTTAGCAGTGTGATGCATCGTGGTTCTTAATGGCAACTTCTTCTTTTAAATTTGAAAATAGATCTTTTTGTTTAATGTATTTATTTATGCATGGGAACCTTTTATCTGTTAGCAATTGTGGAACAGTTGTGTATACATTTGAACTGTGAAAACATGCACAGTTTTGCCTCACACAATTAAATACTGATAAATACTGATATTTAGATCTATTCTGATCTGTATTTTAAATGCAGCTGAGTCAAATTGTATTCCAGTTAAATTTAATTTTTATCTAAGGAAAAGTTTGACCAACTGGCAGTTTTCCTAGCCAATTTAATTTATAGTAGGTCACTTGAAAATACATGTCTTACTCAAAACTGAGCCAACTGTGCATTTTTTCCAAAGAAAAGGAGTTACTTTGGCTTTATGGCAGCAACCTCAAACATAACATGTAATAAGAGATGTAATAACGGAGCTTCATATGAATTCCATGCCTCTTTGTGGATCATGCTCAGATTAATCATTTTGCGCTTGGTTTCGCCTTGTATTTTGCGACAAGGTCAGCACTCAGCGTGAACCAAAAGACTTCAGTATTAGCAGATCTATTACAGCCACGTTGCCTGTCGCGACGGACCAGACTGTCGCCGCGTCAGTCTCAGCGGCGCGGCCACGGTCCCCTTGCCTCCGTCTTGCCTATGCAACTGATTCGGTTTCCCTCCCTCTACCCCGAAGCGCGTATGGCCGTCCCAGTTAACTCTACTGGAAGGGAATAAGAGCGCTGTCCCTTTCAGTCTATGTAAGACACCACCATCGCTTGTCACCCTTCACTCTCGGCTAATATTTAGTGAAATGTTTTATACCCCATTGGAGTTGTCCCTCATGACATAAACTAGTTTCACTTTCAAGAATCTCCCAAATTGGATTGTACCACTATTGGACTGGCAAATTTATTGTCTTTTATATCTGAGTCCAGCTTCCAACGCTTAACATAACCCTAATTCATGGATCACCCTTAAGCATAAAGCCAAATCAACTACTAAACACACTTTACTTTGCATAGGAGAGTGCAACTTAGGGAACAGGAAGTACACGAGTCGCAGTCTTCTAACAAGACATCTGAAGTTAACGTTGGTAGAGTGTTTATATTGTCTGTCATTAAGGATATATTAGAGATGTGCTTTCATTAGTGCAAAGGAACATATTTTTATTTGGCCTTATAAAGTAGATTGTGATAATGAAAGCTTTGTAATATAGTCTGTTTATTTTTTTTTCTTATTTATCTGCCAAAGACAGTAATGGATACAAGAATTTTAAATAGGTTCTTTTGTAAGACAGTTAATGATTGTAATAGTGTTTAATCTTCCAAAAAGCTTTATATGTTCTTCCGCAATAAGCAGAATCAATATTTGTTTCAGTAAACTCAACTCATGCTAACAGATCCAAAATCTAGTCATACAAAACGCAGTTGTTGTAATGTCTACACATTAAGTTCACATGCATTTCTCAATCCAAAGGAAACAAGGGGTGTGTGAGACAATGACAATGTTCACTACTGTTTTCAGCAGTAGATGGTCCAGCTTACTAAAATTTGCCAAGGTACTTGTATTATGAAATTTAAGGTATATTTTATTATGCCATTTTATGTCATTTTTTAACTTTGTGGAAGGTGATATGTTGAACTGAGTGTAAGCTGAGTTTTTCAGACAAATAAAGTAGCTAAAGAGTGAATGTTATTTTATCATTAAAGGGTTTTTACTCAATGATTTGTGCCAATAGATGTTCTTTATCTTAATGACAAGTATTGCATTGTTTTCAAATTTTTATTTATAGCTATTGATGTAAAAACCACACACACATATTATTTGCCAAAGTTCAATAAAGGAGGAAAACAACATTTTTTGCTTCTTTGTGCAATGAAAAGTTCCTATTTTTTTCAGGTGCCTTGATAGTGGCTAGCTCCTCACCCCCAGTCTGATGCTGCACCACTGAAGTAAACGGGAGCTTTGCTATTAAGGACCTCAAGACAAAAATCAGTCTGTTAACTACTACATTTTACAGCAGCCTATAAAGCAGAGTAGAGCACAGTCAGACTAATGCAGGACCCCATCCTGAAAATGCTACATCGCACGTAGGATCGGGACAGGTATGAGCAAAAGTACTTGAAAAACAAATCTGACACATTCCTCTTTGAACACAGCTCATGTAGCTAATGCCAGATATGGAATATAAGGGAACAGGGAAAAGTCAGAGCATAAAGAAAAGCGTCTCAATTTTCTGCAGAGTATGTCTCCAGATGGTCTTTTTTGCAACTCTTCTCTCCCAGGCCTTGTCTCGTAAAGACTTTGCATCTCTTTGTCCTGTGTTGTACAATGCATGTGCATTGACCTCAGTGCAACTACTCAGGCATCTTTGCAGGACAAAGATTTGGGGTTTAGGCATATGAGTATTGATGGTGTTTTGTAAAGAAAAGAGTAAGAGAATTAATTATACATGCTAATTTAAAATGAAACAAAACACCTGACTCATGTTCGGTAACTCAACAGCTCTTGAGAACAGGGAGATGGAATGACTTTGCTGTAGAGACAGGAAAGAAGAGCAGAAGATGGGACAGAGCACTCGGCCCCGTGGGTCGTTCCCATCGCCCTGGGAAGGGCCCGGCACTGCCGAGGGCAGCGAGTGACAGCCCCAAGCCAGCAGCATCGTTGCAGAAGGGCAGTGGCGGGACACGACCGGTCTTTGGGTCCGCTGGGCTGCCGCCCAGCCCAGCCCACCTGTTGGATCTGCGCATCCCACGGCTTGCTCCGAGTTTTTGAATCTCGCTGTTAGTTTCAGAGGAGGGAGTTGGTTTTGATTTTTGCAGGTGGGAAGAGCACTAGCAACTGCATTGTAAGTGAAGCTTGGTTATGCATGTGCAAAATCCCCTCTCAGCCTGGTCACAACGCATCGGTCAGGTTCAGAAACGTTTCGCTCACGTAAGGGACCAAATATCCTCAGCGACAGTAACGGCATCACTCGCAGGAGGCCTGGGGCACAGCAGCTGAAGAGGGAGTCAGCAGAGACAGAGGTCGTAAGCCTCATCTTCTTTGTCCTTCCAATGGCCTCTGGTTTCCCCCCCAAAATGGTTCAGTCAGTAGTAACTTGCTGTCTACATTACAGCAGTCAAGACATTTGCTAAAGAACAAGTCACCTTGTACTTGTGTAAATCATGGCATTACCTGACGCTGTATATCTAGAATTACCATAAAATTAAGTGAATTATTACACTTCCATTACCAGAAGCAGCACTAACTGGAGAGGCAGCAGAGGTGCCAGGAGGTTCCTCAAGCTGAAATTTCCTAACCAGGAGAATCTAACAGGTTTTGCTGCCATTTAATTCCCCTTGAATTACTGGATGAGGTTCCTTTCACTGATCTTCATCTGGACCCCGGAGAGCCATGTGCCATTTTCCTGTAACTTCTTCAATAGCTTCCGGCATAGGCAAAAGGAAATAAGGAATGAAAGTCTGGTGCCAGAAGTTGAATATTCATTTTACTCCAGCTATAGGCAAGTCTTTTTTTCTCCTTGAATAGTCTCATCATAAGTAGAGCAAGTGCAAAAATAAATGAACAAGGAGAAGCACTTTTTTCTTGAGGTGTTTATCTCCTTCCTCCCTCCAAAAAAACCAACACACACATGAAAATAGCCCATTGCTTCTTTAACCTTTCAGCTGAATCGGAAGATTCACCCCAAATGTCATTCCTCTGCTGCGGTCACATGCAGGCACAATGACAGCACCAGGGTGCTAGAAGGATTTTGCAGCAGTGCTAAAAAACAATCTTCTCCCATCCATCTGGGCAGTCACTGCGTTCTCCCCGCCAGTCAGTGGCAAGACGTTGCCAGCAGCTATTGCCAGAAAAAAAGGCATTGTGAGTTTTATTATCTTGAATCTAACCTTAAGGCTGATTTTTAACCTTGGGGTTAATGAAATCACAGAACAATTCATTTCCATGCTCATTCTCGTCATATTCCTCTCCCGACACTGTGAGCCAGATTCTGCCATTAATTAAATGAAGCAGCATAAATTTAACTTCGCTGAGCAGTTACCGGCGCAAATTCAAGCAGACCTGCATCTTCAGCAGTTTACTGAAAAGAGTCGAGGACATTGTTTTAAAAGTCTCCTTTCCACCTTTGTCTTCTGGGCTCTTGGGTGCCTCGAGGCTTCCTGAGGAAATGAAGGAAACTGAGCTGCTCTTTGAGCCTCAACCTCTCAGCCACACGTTCATCACTCCTTCTGGGGTGCCAGGTTTCAGAGCGGTCTTTTTGACTGCTCTGTCCGTATTTTCCTTTTCTGCTCTACGCTTTTATCACACAGTTATGACCCATAGGTCTTCCATACATAGGGAAAATCAAAGTCAAAACGTCGGCCTCATTGCAAACCTGCTGTCTTCATGCAGCCTTAGGGCAAAAAGCCAATTCACTCCAAAACAGTAATAACAGGGTAGAGGCTGGCTGACCTCAAGGCAAGAGAAGGAACTGTGAAGTTCTGCTATAAAGCTCAACGTGAATTTCTTGGCTACGGATTTGAGTAAAACAGGCAGCTTCTGCATCAGAATATAACCTCTTCCTTCACATATCCAAACACGCCTTCCCAAGGGCCTCGCTGGACGCCCGCTGAAATCAGTGACGGCAGCCACATGACAACACAGTTAGCTTCTGCACCAGGCTTCATACCACGTAGCCCCACTAAAGTGAAGTACAGAATTTTAGTCCATATATTATTTGAGGATACTTACAAAACACAGGCATGACTCCATCCAAATTTCCTATTATTCCGTTTCCATTTAAAAATTTTAACAAAAAATTAAAACAGTTCACATTTTTATGGGGCTAGAAACGCAGTCCTGGCACGTGTAAACTCCCCCTGCAGTCATCACGTGCGCGTTGTGAAGGGCAATGGCCTCATGGCAGCTGCATGAAAGCTGCAGGAGAAGATCCCAATGGAGGGATTCTCACTCTGCCGGCACAGTCCCAAAATCTGTGTCAACTTCAATGGCAGCTGATGGCACACCTGCAGAGGAGTGATCCTCCACGCGTGGGCGAGGGCGGTCGGCTGGCACGCAGGCAGGGCACTTTCGCACACACCGCTCAGGGGGCAGAAAGCCCCCCTGCACCTTGTTGCCACCGAATTGTTCCATATTCATCATTTGCAAGTTGACAAATGAATTAAAAAAAAAAAAAAACTCAGTATCAAATCTTTACAAAAGGTTGTTTACAGTGTTACATGTTTCATCTGCTTCTTTGACTGAAGTTTGAACATTGCCCTAGTTGTTGACACACTGGGCACTTAAATCATTACTAAATTCCTGGCCTTTTGATAATTCAGTTGCCTGTTGAGATGCTATTTTATATTTGCTGTGTTATCAACAGACCAGTCATCCTCCCACTCTGGTGTTTGGTCTACAACATTGCTGACACTGGATTCTTTACATTTTTATTCCTATCATTAAATGGAAACACTGTAAATTCTGCAATTAATGTCAAATAAACTACTTTAACTCACCTACAGGGGATCACAATTCCTTCTTACCTTTACACCAAAGTAAATTGAGACAGTACTTTCTCAGAAGACACGTTACTCACACTTATGTAAAGTTGCCAATAAATAATAATGCTTTGGGACTCCAAGACTCAGTGACGTTGACTACCGAACAGCATACCTAAGTCTCCTGATGACAGAAAATTATTTTTGTTATAGTGAAATCACACTCAAATCATGATCTGTATGGAAGAAAACACCAAATGGCACTGACCGAACTCAGGGGCTGATAACAAGTGTCAGCGAGTCCTCGTGCTGCCAGGATAAAAGAGGCCAGGGCAAAGCACGTTCAGTCGAGAGCGGGGAGGGATGCAGCGGCAGAGTTAGCAGACCTGACGAAACCCTCCGTCCGCCCGGGGCTGCGGTAGTGAAATTGCAGCTGGACGCTGAATAATCACCTACCCCGGCGTCTCCACCACGAGGTCATTCCCTCACTCCGTTTAACAAAGCGCAGGGGTTAGTGCAGCCCTCCCAGACCAGGATGCGACCCAGACCCCGGTGCTCAGCTGCTCCCACGAGACAGCGAGGGGACGGGCTGGCCGGGCGGATTTTCCTCCGCGGTTCAGATGCTGAAGCCGTCTTGGCCACAGCTAGCAAAGCCCCCGGCCAAGACGGCCCCTGCAGGAGACCGCGCCGGGGAGGACTCCAGCAGCGAGGGCCACAACCGCCACCGCCCTTCCTGAGGAACACCTGGGACAGCAGGGGACCACCAGCGGGGCAAAAAGCGCTTTGCCAGCAAAAGAAGTAAAATAAAAGTCCTGCCCCAAATACGTGGTGTTTGGCAGCATGAAGATACAGGATAGGAAATCTTAAAACAGTTATAACCTGGTTGCATGTGCAGTCACGACGGATCGATTAGCGGGAAGATTTGGGGATTATCCTCCTCTCAAAACATGCACATCAAGTTATTTTAGAGCCATGGCAGAAAGAGCGCCTGGGAACCGGCCAGGTTGGCTTTGTTTACAAAAACATTTTTACCTCAAGCTGATTGAGAAGTGGAAATGTTCAGTAGAGGAACCCAACAGACAAAATTTGATTCTTCAAATCTTCCTTTTGTCCCAGCTTTAACTGCGTCAAGGTTGCGGGCGGCAGCCGTCCTGCACGGGCTGAGCATGAGTACGGATCACGTCTTACGCGGCTCTCTGAGGACGTTACACCCTCTACTTAAGATTTTTTCTTCATTGATCTAAATTTATTGGCTTATGTTTGAACCGAATTTGGACCTGCAAAAACACACTGGTAAGGATCCAAAAAGGACGCTAAGCAGTTGTACTATCGTTTTTTTTCCACAAGATCTCCTCTAAATCTTCGTTACAATGTGACCACAGAGCGCAGAAACAAGGAGTGTTTCGATGTAAACGTTTTTCCAGCATTCAACACCATCTCCCACGCCACCCGCAGCCAGAGCCGCCAGGGAGGCGCCGCCAGGCCCAGTTTCGAAGGACCGCCGCCCTCGGGAGCAGCTGCGTTCAGGTCGCACTGCGTCACCCCAGCGTGCCCACTCTTGTGATCTATTGTGTTTTCTTCGGAGCAGAAGTTCCTGGTGTTACGGGGTTATGAGCCCTCCATTTTTACTAAAAGGCAAGGCTTGGAAACAGGGGTAGATTTTCTAGAAGATGGCTACAAGAGCTGTGTCCTGCCTGCACCGGGAGGAAGGCTGCAGACGTGCATCCCTCTCCCTTCTGTCACCCCCCTCCTCCTTCCCACACCAGCATCACAGCAACCTCCCATGCCGGAAAGCGTGACCCAGGTATACCCACAGCCGAGAGGTCAATTACAGACTTACTGTTTTCTTAGACTCCCGTGGAATCCAAGATGATCATGTTCCTAGAAGGTGAGTTTGAGATTTATGAATACATTGCTCTGTCACCCCCACCAGCAGAACAGGTCTACCATAGACCAGCACGGAGAGTCCCCTAAAGTGCGGCAGGAGGAATCCCTTGACACAGACCATCCGGAGGGCTGCCTCCCCCGGATCTAGCACCTAGCAGTGAAATAACTCCAGGTGATGCTGCAGCCCATTAAACAAACCTGGGGGACAGATGGGATTTGTTCATGCTTCCGTAACCAAGACCTTCGCACAGCTTTATCTAGTGCACTGGGAAGAGTCTGGAGCTCTTCCGTAGCCTCCAGCCAACAGTCTCTGGAGCATTACTGCAGAACATCTTTGTCCTCCTGCAGCATATGTCACAGATGGATATAAAAGTCCTTTGCAAAGGAGGGTAAAGGACAGTCATCTCTGCTTACACATGGGAAAATAAGGCAAAAAATTGCTGATAGCAAAACAAGCAGTGCAAGTTTTCTGAGGTGTCCTGCACTGAGCTCAGCCCTGAATTTCAGGTGCCCAAGACCACGCTGCAGACTAGTGCAGGAACAGAGCCCAGATCTTTCTCCAGATATGTCTCCATGCTCCTGCATAGCTATGTGTTGCTGAAAACAGAGGGCAGAAGCACATGCTCTAGGTTTCCAGATGCTCACTCCTCATTTTGTAGGTAGCCTTGGCCAACAATGTCATATCTCAAGATGCAGCACTACAGATGTTGACGTTTTAAAGGGTGTTGCCTCTGCCCATGGTAACTCATCTTTCCCATGGATCAATTTACGGTGTAACCTCACCTCTGATTTGAAGGCCAAAACAACACATATCCACTTTTCCTCAAAAATCGCAGCAGAGGCCCCTCGGGGCAGGATTTTGCCACCCAGGGTAAATGATGATGCACTCCTCAGTCCTGCATTTCAGCAGGTGATTTCTAGGGACCAGGACCCCGTACATACACTTTATGATTCTCCACAAAACGTAGTGTCAAAGATGTAAACAGGAGGGGGCTGGACAGGAGATCGCAAGGCCGTTTGAGTGCATTCTCATAATGGGTGATGACTGAAATCCTGTGTCGGAGGTTCTGCACATCCCAGTCCCTGGGCAATCTCTCATTGGAAACGACACTGGAACTGTTCACACACCGCTCTGAAAATTTCTCCTGCTGTCAGGAAATGCAGAGTTACCTCCACCGAGGAAACCTCCCGAGTATTTGCCTGTATGGAGAGCTCCACTGGAACCAACTGCAGAAAGGAAATCGTTCTTCCTATTGGCATCCATGGAAAGTGGCGGTATGACAAGTCTGACCTGCTGCTTAACTTTCCACACGGTCACGGCCAGTCCGTTCCATGATCACTGTCGATATTCAAGCAAGTTCAGCACCCTTTGCAGGTTGCTTGTGATTAAAATGCCATTTTTACTCACTATCTCCTTGAGAAACCAACCAAGGTGCTCAGTCTAAGCACAGCCCATGTGGACCTCCTAGCCTGAAACGGTCAATCGAACGTTATATGCAGAGGACAAAAAGAATACCCGCTGCAAACAAGGAGCTAGTATTCACCCTTCCTTTTAGGGCACTCCAAGGTGCAGCAGCTCAGCACAGAATACTGCACTGAATCTATTAAGATGAATTTTGCAATAACGATTGCTGTGTTTGACTCTAAGGTGATCATGGCATGAATCACTTTCTGAATGCAGAGCATATGGCTGGGAAAGGAATTTTTTTTACCTAGAGTATTGATGTCTTTTTCAATCCAAATGGTCAGCCAAAATTTGAAGCTGTCCATTTCTCTGTATATTCTTGTGTACTTTTCAAGCCAATCCATCCCTTTTCCACCCATAAGTCCACACCAACCAATACCCATCTGAAGCCCCCTCACACAGGGCGTTCAAGGGCACAGCTATGTTGTCCAGCAGAAGCAGCAGAGCCACGTTAGCATCGCACCAGCCCCAAGCGAATCTCTCAGCTGAGTCTATTAGCTCAGGCTGCGCTTTTATTGATTGTGGCTGCCTGGCTTCCAGGCCGCATAAAACAGGGGCAGGCCAAGCTCACAGCTGCCTGCAACAATCTGTGCAGGCAGGTCCTAAATTCTCCAGCAGCCCTGCACTGAGCTTTGCTTTGCAGAAGCTGGAAGAGACCCAGTAGTTGAGCTACCTGTACTTTCAGTAATATTTAACCCAACCTTCTCACCTCCGAGAAGTTATGCTCAGAGGACTTTGGGGGCCATGTAAGCAATACCAGGATAACAGGAAAATGCAGTCTTCCCTTGAAAAGAAAAGCCCTCTGCCAACTGGAGAAAAAGAAAGGAAAATTTGGGCAGTGTAAACTGCCTACAGACACAACAGCAATGCAGATTACTAGCATCAAGCTTACACTTGTTTCAGCCAGGTCTGGAGAGAAAGTTGCATCCCACTATAAGGTGTTGCTATAAGGCACCTACGTTTCTTTCTTAGGGAAGAGCCCAAGCTTTTCTATGTGCCACTGGCTTTTCTATAGCAAATGTCACATGCAGGTGCTTAAGCAAACAGCCAGGAAGAGTAATGCATGCAATAAGGAAGGCCTCTTGGTAAACAGACTGCTTCCCTATCTCTGAAATTTACTTCTTTTCCATTCAAAAGATACATTAAAGATATTCTATTAAAGATATGAGCCTGGGGAAAATTCAGGCCCCTGGCATATAGCTCTTTGGATACAAAAACGCCCCCTCACCACACAAAGACCCCAAGGCCTGATTTGCATTTACGCACATGCCATCTGCACACGTGACAGGCGCTGCAAAGGGCCTGCGCGCAGGCAGCGGCAGAAGTTAGGCACTGGGGAGCTGCAACCTCACCAGGAAGAGCTGGCCTGGGTGCGTTCACCGTTTCATTGCCCCAGCGCAATACTGCACTAGTAACAGCAGCGATGTAAAGGGTGGTGGGACACCACAGACAGCAGCAGGGTTCTTGATGCTCAGGTGTGAGCAGCCAGCATGCACCGCGCACGCAGCACGCGCACACACACCCACTCACAGAAAAGAGTAAGATTACCTCTGCCCACCAGAAGAACGCCTTTCAGATGCTTTACACATAAAACCTCCACAAGTGACTCAAGGGTCCATCTCAGAAAAGCATAATGGCAGGAAGCCATAATATATTAAAACAGTAGATTAAAACAAACAAGAACATTTTGGATCAGATTACACATCACTTTCCTCACGTCTGACAACAGAAGAAATCAAAGGCAGTAAAAGACAATCGTAGACCATAATGGTCTAATAACTCTATGATAAAAGTACTTGTGGGAGTACGCTGTGACTAGCTCAGCACAGTCCTCAGGATACAGAGCAATCCTTAAATCCACAGTGGTGTGCTCAAGAGCATTACAGCTTAAGTGCTCGTTTAAGACTTCCTTGAAAATGCAACATGCTCACTTGAGAAACGTAATTAGGCCTCAGTTGCGGGTGATGTTCACACGTTATGGATCATCCTTAAAAATGACAGGAAAAGAATGACGGAGGGCTCTGGATTCCGCATTACAACTCCCTCTCCATCATCCCAGAAAAAAATAAATCTAATAAATAATGCACCCACAGCATGTCTCCCACAGGGGTGTGCTTTCTTTCAACCGTGTTAATGTCTGAAGGTAAGGAGATAATACTGCTGCAGCTATTCTAAAAAATTAATTACTATATTCATCTACGTGCATGGCAGCGATACGTTAAAATACATGCAATGCAGAACAGAAATGCCATCCACCATTACTGCTTATCCTACAGAAACGTTCTGCTTTCCCCACACAAAGCCAGGCCATATTTTGGTGGGTCCTTGCAGGCCGGTAGGAGGAGGCTGTCCATCTGCCTGGCCCGTTTTGTCTCAGTCCCTGTCCCAGTGAGCTGCGAGTCTATGGGGTGACTGCGAGCAAACTGCCCACTGGGCGCTGCTTGAAGCGGCTCAGCTCTTTCACACTTACTTGGCTGAGAAGTTGCAGTCTCCCTCTTCAGTAGTTTTGGGCCACTGGATTCCCTCCCCTCCCCTCCCCTCATGCCCAGTAAAGTATTTGAAGACTCTTTTTCCCCGTCTAGGTTCCTATTCTGTCAAAGAAGGAGAAAGAACAACAGTCTTCTGCACAGGGACAGACAGCAGTAGCCACTCAACTACGAATTGCAAATCCTACGTGTCAGTTTGACTTAGCTATTTGGATAGATTTGGGGTGATTTGCAATGGTTGTTAAGGCCATTCTGGCGTCCGCCGGGGTTGTATGAGCTCTCAAAGCCACCCCATCAGACATCTCTTACTCGGCTATAAATACAGCAGTCTTTTTCACATTCCTGAGCTCCAAATCTGTTTTTGTCTTCTCGCCCTCCCCACCATAGTGTGTGTCCTGGAGCTGAAGTGGATCGACTGAAGCATCACTTCTGCACCGTTTGGCATCATGGATTTCAATCAAGTATTGAAGATCTTTCGAGAGGTTAAAACTTTTATCACCTTCCTGTCATCTGCATCTGATTCCAGCAGCGCTGTCCCCAGCTGCCTTCTGGGTCCTGGCGATGCACACGTTGCGTTGTCAGGAATACGCCATCTAGGCAAGTGCCAGTAGATTAACGTTCACTCCATCCATCACAGAAGATCACCGTACTGTTAACTAGGCTCCAGTCAAAATTCCCCTTATTTCCCATAACTCATTGACAGGCCTTGATGTACTACAAGCAAGTTTTTCTGTTTCCACTAGTTACCAGATATGGAGGAATCAACGGTAGAAGCACCGGAAAAGAATTAGCCTGAAATAGGGCATTTGCACAACACATCAATACAAAACATGACGCACTTTCCTGAAGAAACATGGAATATGGAAGATAACTGTGCACTAAGGATGACATCTGAGGTGTCTTTTGAAAAGACCTGGACATGCTGCTTTCACATGAACACAGATCATGATGAAGTCAACAGTTTGCCAGAGACGATAGCAAACGCCGGGGGATGAGTTATCAGACTGGAGATACCACGCGTGCACACACACTTCTTTTTATCCTTTGGTGAGAGCAGCATTTTTCTCTCAGACAAGCACTCCCTGCCTGCTTTAGAGCTTGCCAAGGGCAGAGGACCCAAACGTCAAGGGAAGAGCATACAAACACAACGACTCCAAACAACGGCAACTTGAAATGACAGAGCCTGAATATAAAGCAGGCGTTTTATGTATTACAGAATTCAAAATTTACCCCAGCAGAAAGTAAACACCTTTATTTAAATCAGGATACTACTAGAGACGGTTAATGTTCTCTTTTAAGGAAAAAGCAAATTAAGACCTCTATATTTTTCCTGTTTTTCTGCAATAAAGCTGCATTCCGTTTCTTTCATGTTAAGAATAAACTCCCAAATTAATTTCAAATAATAGCAAAGCTCCAATTCAGCTGTCATTCCTTTTCACTTATTTCTTTCTCTTGCTTTTTCTCCTCCTCTCACAAAACCCAGGAGAAAACAAAGTTTGTAAACTTTAATTGCTATTTTTCTTTGAACAGCAACATTTTTGAAAGAGGTAAAAATTGTCCCTCCTTTCAGCAAGCCATCTTTGTTGGCAAATTTGTTTTCACTCAGTTCAACTCGTGGTGATTTTGGACAGAGGAAGGAAAAGACACATAGAAATTCCCAGCTGCCTCCCTGGCTGGACATCCCCCTGAAGGATCTACGCAAGCATTGCTGGCACCACAACGGATCACCTTAGATGATTCCTACGCTGCCAGATAGCAGGCCTAATGACATACACTGAGGAAAGGTGTGAAATCCTCTGACCAGGACTTGTCCCACCTCACCCTAGGCAAGGAACCGGGCGCCCGAGAGGCGGAGCGGAAGGCGCCCTCCCCAGCCCCCGTCAGATGTAGATAGGCTGACGCATTCTGGAGATGTCCGCGTCCCCCCATCGCCTGCACAGGGAGTCAAAAGCAACCAGGCTCCTCATTTAAGTGCCGGCAGTCGGGCTGAGGCTGCACGTCCGTAGCTCTGCCTCTAGCCCAACGTTGCAGCACCTATAGATTTACAGGGGCAAATCTTACAGCGGAGTATTTGAGTGATTTTATGTCTAACCATTTGTACCTCACGGAAGTGTTGCAATTATTGTTTCGACATGTATGACTTCTACGAGCGTGCTGTCAGGATCTAGCTAAAAAATAAAAAGATGGCAGTAAGAAAGGTTCTTTCCAAACGCACAAATCAGGAAGTCAAAATTCTTTCGACTCTGTCTCTTGTAGCTCACTAGTCCCACTCTGACATCCAAGCCAAGGGAAGAAAAGAACTCAACACTTGAGATATCCATTTGCTATCACTGGAAACCTTGCTCCACGTTGCCTCATAGCCCACCGAAATGAAGAGATCCCATTGATTCAGCAAGCATCAAACTGGCTTCTTAACTCTCCTAATTAAACTCCTGGTAGCTGCAATTAGCAAACACGTTTGCAGGGAACTTCAGGACGTTATTTACTCAATATTTAATAAGCCCTGTCTGCCCCCACTGCATATTCTCAGTTCACTTCAGATTGTCAGAACATTTCCAGTGATTTCATAGAAACACGGGCTTTGCCATATCATTGTTCTAAACTTGAGTGCTTTGTGCCCAGCATAGCAGTTACAGTACAAACCAACAGAAGGAGTCACAGCAGCGCTGCTGAGAAACAGTAAATTGTTCAGTATAGCTTAAGATACTGTTAGTCTAAATCATAAACATAGTGAGATTATGAGATTATTGAGACTATCTTCAGTTTATCTCCAGCTCTGCTAACAGAAGTAGTAATTTTCTGCAAGTGCTGTAGTTTTATTCAAAAAGTTGTCTTCTGACAGAAATTACACTGACATAGTTGTCCAAGTCAGTATGTTGACTTCAGATAAAATATTTACCCCTGCCAAAGTTAATAGCAACAGATTAGCTTAAACAGTAAATAAATTCTGAAAATCTTGAGCAAAAACCTGCTCTCATTCAAAGTTCTGCCATTATGTCTTCTGGGGATCTCCTTCCTTCTCTTTGTCGCGAGCATATTTTCACGTTTCTGGTACAAGCTCCGCAATACCTGGATTTTTGGATCAGTACAACCTTCCTATCGTCCCAGCCTTTGCCTGCCCGTGGTTCAGATGTTCGTTTCAGTTACGCCTCTCCCTTTACGCTGCATCCATCTGTTCTGTGGTTTGAGGTTTCTCAAAGCCGCTCTGACACAGCATTAGGTGCACCAGCTTCTCTGCCTGGGAAAATTGTTTGGGGAGAGATTTCTATTTATAATGGCTTTTTTTCAGATGCTGCAGTGTATTTGTAGCTGTTATGCTTTCAGCCTCACAGAGTATTTCTCTTTTCTTCTGCTGTGTAAGGTATTCTCGCCACTAGGGAGTGTAAATGTGTCTTCACATGCATTTCTGAGACATTTCTTGAAACCTTTCCATAAATCAGCACAAGAAAATTTTGGTCTTTAGTATATTGCGGATAATGTATTTTGACATCGAGGTAATGAGACAGAGGTTTGACTTTTAACTCGACGTCCTTCACTGTGGGCCTGGTCCGTGGAGGGCTGAGTCCTCACAACCGTCAGTGAGGCTAGTGAGAAACGCCCAACACCCAGCATCTTCGGGCGTCTGCGCTGAACTCAGCGGCTCAGACGTGTTTTGCTCTGCGCTAAAACGCTAGCGAGCCACAAACAGAGCAGTGCCTCGCTTCAGATCAACTTCCCCTTTCCAGCAACAGCGTTCTGCAGTTTGAATCTCTGCCAACGCTTCTGTGTTTTTAAAACAGTAAAAAGAAAAATGCTGTATTAGTGCTGTTAAAGTTACTTACTGCAGTACTTAAGGTACAATAATGTTTCTTCTGCTGCCCGATCCTGGCGACAGCGAGACATACGCCGGAGGAGCTCATGGGTTGTTCCGCCTGGGACACGAGGTCGCACGCTATGCAAGCGGGAGACGTTGTCCCTGCAGGAGTAAACCATTTCTCCCTCTCGTTACAGGCAGCACAAAAAATACAACACACAAAATTAAAGATTAACATACAAATTAAGAATTACTAGTCCTGCAGGCACGTGATCAAGCAGGGGGTCAGCACTTGCTAGAAAACCATCCCGCTACTGCAAGCAAACTTGCAAGGGCGCTCCGATACCAGTTCTCAGTAACAGTACGAACCGGGGCTTCCCTGATGCTCTGTGACATTTAGCCTTTATTCCCCACCCCGTGAATCGTGACCTCGGCTAAAGTCCTGTCCTCCGAGAACAATGGGAATGACACCTTTAGTGCTTTCGCCCTACTTTATGGCCTCCTGATCTCTTGGCCTTTGGAGTTCAAATGTCACATCAGGCAGCAGGCAGGCAGTTTGGGATGTAACCTCTGAACTCTGAAGGATAAAAGACTGTGACAATCCATCTCTGCATGGTCAAACGAAGAACGCCATTCAATCAGACCTTCGAATGCAAATTAAATAACATTTTCCTGCCACTTACTGCTGAATCCAAATTTAAAAGGAAAACAAAAGACAGATTTTCAACCTGCTCCACATTTATAAACCAAAGCGTTTCATGTGCAGGAGAAGAACTTGCCTGTGTGGTAATAGAAGGGCTTAAAAGTTATGAATTATAAATAAATCACTTGCAATAGGTTTCTAGATCAGGACTTAAAAAAAAACCCAGCAACTTGAAAGCCATAGTGCACCGTACACACCCTCTGACCGATGCATCACTTGCCTTTCCAGCCATCCACAAACCCTTGCTTAATGAACCAGGGTTAATCGGCGCTAGCTGGCACAAGCATTAACATCCCAGCATTGTCCGGAAGGATAAAAAAGGACGTTGTGAAGAACAGATGGTATTTGCCAGACAATGCAGAGCGCCTTCAGCTGCAGCACGGCTTGGAGCCCGCACGGCGCTCCAAGAGCCAGCAGCGCAGCGCAGCGCACTGGCGCCCAGCGCTCCTGCCCAGCACGCGGCCCAGGCACCGGGCGCGTGGCAGAAGTCAGCAGGCTGCAGCCCTGCCCACCGCGACAAAGGTGGCAAAACAGGAAAGCAGATGGATGCTTCCTACCCTTATAACTAATGCCCAATGCGAGGATGCTTCCTTAGAATTTGAAAACATACTGGGAGCAGCTGGTTTCCGTTTCTAAGAGGTTATTAAAGGGTAAAAGTGAGTTAACATATCTGCTGTTAACAGGACATGAATATTCATCCTCCTGCAAACTAAACCGCTCCCTCTCTCCAATGCGAAGTGACCTTGATGCCAAGACAATCTCATAAATTCCCAGGATTAGCTTAAGGAAATTGTGTTTAAGTCTTATTTAGAAAGACATACATACAATTTTTGTAAAGATGATTTAAATAGGTATTTCAGTCAAGCTGTTTTAAAGAAATTTGAATCAAGTAATGACAAATCACCTCAATTGAACCTTCATCAGCTCCAGAGCAAGCACAGGCACAGCGGCGCTCGCTCCTGGCCACGGCAAGGCGAGCGGCGAGTCCACGGCCCCAGTGCGGGAGTTGCCTCTCGCCAGCACCCGGTGGCGGCTGCCTGCCTGGCAAAAAGCTATTTACCGTGCCAGAAATGTTCTGCACAGAGGTGGTTTCCTTGCAGGATTCAAGTTGTGCATGTACAGTCTTTGTCAAATTCAAGACTATCACGAACAGAAGGCAAACGCTTGCTCTTACCCCTGCAGAGGCCCCCTGTGCAAAGCCAAATGGCCCAGAACTGCACCCCAAGAAAATAAAGCTAAGACAGACCTATTTCAGGTATTTTGTTATTAACATCCAGGCCCTGAGGGAGGTGCGGAGGTCTGGCAGTATCTAATCTGCCTCCTTAAGGTTTGTTGGGGGCCTCTCTGCCTTCACACTGCCTGTGCCCAACCATGTACCTCGCTGATTCAGCTCACGACCCACTGACTGCTCTTCCTTGGCTTCCTCCCTCATCTCTTCAGGCTTGTCCAGCAACCGCTTGCTTGACTCTGCCCATTGTCAGCCAACGCGCTCTGCTCTTCTTGTTTGGGAATGGTGGGACTGCACCCCTTGTCAGAGAGGACACTGGCTCTGCCTGCCTCGCTCCTACTTCGTCTTCCCTCGTGGAGTAGCCTTGCTGCTGAACGTCAAACTGTTCCTTACAGCATGCTCTCAGTAGTCTGTTTCATTTAAAGATGCTCAAACGATGTGGCTCTTCAAAAAGTTTTCAGGCATCTGAATATTTAGACCAAACTCTTAAGATTTTCAGCATCTTTTGAAGGAGAAAAGTCACTTTGGCAATGCTGCTGAAACTGAAATAGCAGAGGAAAGAAATCAAATAAAACCACCACTCTCTTTCACTCTTCCCATCTATTCATATCTCTCCCTCCCCATCACAACCATCTAGTAATGAGAGCTCGCTAATGGATCAGCTTACATATAGCACAACTCCCATCACTATCCTAGAAAATAATCAATCAAGCACTTAATTTTTAACATAAGAAATAAGCTGCCTAGAGACTGTTAATAGATAACTAAATAAACTAACAGTTGCATGTGGGATTCAAAACTAGAGCAAATCTTTATTCACCCTCTTCTTGAGTCTATTTTTCCAAAAAATCATGCTCAGACTGATGCTAAATCCCATACCTTCTGCAAGCTTGTTATCATCCCCTGTGTAGCTGGGTCTTGGTATGAAGAAATCGTATCACATGCAGCCACTTCCCCTTCCATATCCTGTGTCACTTGGCATTGTCCGAGACACTTGCAAGATCATGGCAAATACATAGCACAGGAGGTCTGGTGAGGGGAACATAGTCTAGCCAGAATACACTTTCATCTACAGAAGAACAGACTGTGCCCTCAAAACCAAGGCCCACCCTGAGGAGTTTGACACCTTATACAGAAAACTACAAATGAAGGTATTGCTCTCTGTGCAAGAGGTAGGTAGTTTCTTATATGAAAGCCTTGTATAATTGTCACAACCACCAAGCGATCAGTTAAAATGATATTAGAGTTCAATTGCCACAGCGAGTAGGTGGTCAGGGAAGTGAAGGCAATATGAAACTATGCTTTTGAAATACCAAGCCAGATGTTGCAGTAACTACTAAGAGATTATATATACGGACAAGTCTGCACTAGCAGAATGAAAGGCTTTGGTTACTGCAGAATTCAATCTACAAAAATATGTAGGAATACTTACATAAAGGATGCCACTCAAAGAACTTTATCAGTGAACTCCACCCTCACACATCCAACGGGATACTGAAGGACTGTGAATCCAGAAGCCCTTATTTTCCTTGAAAGCCTAATGGATGGACCCATCATGGCTTCATCTACATAGCAACTAGTTTGGCACAATGAGAACAGATTATATCACAGTGCCTGCTGAGGCTCTGCATCTACATTACAAGCCATTTGGGTACTTTACTTCAGGTAACATTTAGTCTGGTTCCTTGGACCAAACATTAAACCGGATTCAAAGCTGTCTTTGGTTCAGATCCTTTTGCCCCTATTGGAGCATATTTGGTGCACATCCAGAGCGTTTCCATTCAAAGGAGTTCAGCTGAACATCTATTGAAATTGGTGCACAAAGTGAATCAACACTCTGTAAGGGGGAAGGAAATATTGGCTTCAAAATCCACTACTGATCTGAATCAAAATGCTGCTCAATGAGCGCCAAATATGGTTTTGCTTTCTGGCCCAGAGAAAAAGAAAGGAACAGAGAGGACATCAAATATCACTGAAAAAACTTGCTTACTCGGACACATAGCTTGGTTATTTCTTTCAAAAAAACTTTAATCGAAATTCCATCTTTATGGCAAATGATACACAGTACGGTTATACAAATTGTTTGTGTTACCCTTAATGGAAGTTCTTGTTCAATCTAAAATCTGTATCTTGAACTGAAAGCAAGTATTTGTACACATTGGTATTAAAAAAATAAAAGGAACTTCTCTCTTTTGCATCTTACACTTCATAATTTCCCACTCTCTGGTTGTGGCAGAGAGGGAATAAAGTGAGCTTTTAGGTATTTCCAGGAAAATCCCGTTCCCACTAAGTTCAACTGTAAAATCCTCTTACAAAGGAGGACCAGAATGTTAGCTCACAGATACTACCCACACACCTTTCAGTATTACAGCACCACTTTTGGAAGCTATCACATTTTCCAAAATGCAGCCAAGTAAGCAGATTTTTTTTAAACTCCAAGAGAGAAAAAACTTATATCAACCAAAGAAAAGGCAAAAAGAGAGTTAAAGCAGGAGGACAGTCTAATCATGAGCAAATTCTTCAAAACATTCCATTTGTAAACGTCTTTATTTCCCACTTCTTTCCTTAGGACATCAAGGGCTCCATCTCTGAATTCCTCTGTTTTGAAACCACATACTCAGGTCAGAGCTCCACAATACTGGGAGTGTCGGTTTGAAGATTTTGATCCCTGGCCTGCAGTCTCAGGTGTGCCAATTGTTTGTGAGCCTGCACTGCAAACTGCACCACAAGCAGCAGCATTAGCACAAAAACAACAACAAAAAAGCCTAGGCAAGGGGACAGTAACATCGCACTGCCTCCAAAGCCCCTCAGCTCTAGAATTCCAGCCTGAAGACTCAGCTCTTATTAACGAAATCCTCAGACACAACACTGCCTCAACAGATCACTTAAACTCACTTCCACTGGTGACTTTTTTGTCAAGGTAAATGTAAATGAAAAACATTTGCAAATGAAACAAAGTACTGTAAAAGGAGTATAATTAGTAACAAAAAAACCCCACAAATTAAGATTATCGTCCAAGGACTTGAGCGTCTCAGATGCTGGCACCTTCATATTTTCAAATCAATTCAATCAGAGCAGAAAGTGGTCAGGATCTGAAAAGACTGGGGCCTGAGTTAATAGCACCAAATATTTTAAATCTGCCACAGGGGCAAACCAAATGCATAAATGTAGAATTAAGTGAGACTACAGTCTCCCTTTTACAGTAGCTACAAAGCATTGGTAGAGTGCTGCACAACAAGAAGGCACATAAACGGAACATTTCAAAACCCATCAGGATGGGCTTCGTCTCTCCTTATTTTAGACAGCTGCAAGGTAGCTAACCACATCTGAGCTAGTGCACCAAGCTCCCTTCACAGGGAGGCAGCAACAGGGCTGAAATCATCCAACCTGTTGTGGACATCTGTCTCAAGAGAAGATGAATCATTTCTCAGAAGTACTTATTAGAAGACACCTTTTGACCATAAACAGTGCCTAGGAGACTAGCTCAGATATTGACATCTGCATTGTAAGCATCTAAAGTAAGGTCAAATGAATTCCACTGTTAGTTAGCATAGTTATAAATGCTTCCAAACATAAAACCCATGATCAGAACATTTCAATGGCAACAGAATTCCCACTGTTATCAGTGTCTGCGATTTCTTTTTTTTATTTAATTTTTAAATGCAAGGGAAAAAAGACAGATTTCTATTAAAAATAATCAGTAGAGCTGCTAGCTAACTTGCTAAGGTAGTCTTTCAGCAGGCTTGTTGATGTTGCATTGAGACAAAATAACTTTTGTGAAATAGTAGACAGTGTGATACCATACGCTCTGTTCAACAAAATGAAAAACCCCACCAACTCAATAAGACATGATCCATCTGCTAAAAGCTAGAAAATTAAGTGATTTCTACATTATGGTCTAGTAGTAACAATAGCCTAAACAGGCCTAGTAATTATCTCACTTGTGGTTAGCACTTTAAAAGTGAATTTTAAATACCTTCTATTACTGGGGACAAATATAATGTCTCATAATTAATGCCAGCTAATATTTTCCCTACCACCTCTAGTAGGGAAATAAAAAGCCAGTCTATATTTATAGCTTCACATGTGCAAAAGTGCTGGTCACAACCTGGATTTGAAGGTCAATATACCCCTCAACTTACAGAGGTATCAGTAGGAACATTTTATAAAATAGACTGTTTGCTACCAACCCACAAGCGTGAAGCAGAGAAGTGGGAATGGAGAGAAGCAGTTCTTCAAAGAGAGACATAAGGTCAAAGTTCGCTCCTCACATACACTGCAAACATTGTTATTCTTTTGACATTGATTCATCAAAGCCTTTCCTTGAAAATTTCACCCTTCCATACACAGGCAACAACTCTACCAACGCCATCTGAGCGAGGGCAGCAATGGGCTCTTAGTGTTCCATTTTCCTGCCAACACGACGAGTGGAGACTAGGAACGGGGCAAGGACAGGAGGCTGGAGATGTACACAAGGGCTCCCCGCAGGGCTAGCAGCCACTTGGAGAACTCTGGTACTTTCCATGCCAAGGCAGACAAGAGAGCACACTTGAACCAGAACTGAAAGGTTTAAAGGCGACTGAAGCTCCTGGAGGGAGACGGTTTTGGCTACGTAGCGCCTTGCCACCCTGCTACGGTCCCATTCAACATAGACATTCAAAAGCCCAGTCTCCACTCATGTCCACAAAAGGAGAAAAACTGCCCTACAGATTCTCCCACTGCTTGAAAACCATCCATCTCTACTAGTCAGAAAGCACTAAAAATAGAGCAAGGTGCTGGAAGTCAAAGCCCTGGACAGGCAGCATGGTCTCATATCCTTGGCTTCTTCTGCAGACCTGCCCCTGCTACTGAGAATAGGCATAGAAACAAAGGGTTAAGGAAGACTTCTTTCTGCTGAAGCAACAAGGGATAGCAGCAGTAGTGTAGGGAGGTTCTGTCACTGGAGGAGTTTAAGTCTGTCTCACCATAATCACACTCAGAAGCTGCAGTATGGCAGTAGAGACACTTCATTCAACTCTCAAGACATATTAGGCCATGGGTCCCAGAAAGGCAGGAGGGTACAGCTTACATCACTCCACAACAGTATGCGGCCCACTGGCTGATCAACACAGCACCCACTTATTTCTTTAATATCCTAGGTTTAATTCTTCTAACATATTTTAGAACAAGGGAACCATATGTTTATGGTCAAAACAATAGAGTAAGCCCTTGTTACACCAACAGGGGCCTATTTTCTTTTTAAACAACCTTATCATTAAAAATATCAGAGGTTCAAACTGTTCATGCTTCTTAATTATATAAGCAAATAAAACTGTCCGAGTAGCATGAATTCTGCTTCTTCAAATCTTACGATTAGCTGGTCCTCAGTTTACAGAGGGTCTCTGTCTGAAAACAACCTGCATTGCCAAAGGACTGGCATTTCAGTGCTAATCACATAAACGTTTATATCCAAGAAGCTAACAGCTAGACTAATACTCGTAATGGCTCAATGCCACAGAACACTGGTCACAGCTTTGCTCTTCCTTCATCCCAGGACAGGCCTGGAGTGAAAGACCATTAACTGAGGTGCTGCGGTACTTTTGCCCTGAACTACTTCAGGTCCCAAGGTCAGAAATGTTATGTGGTGACCAGCCAGGGGAAACAAAATCCCCTCCTGTCCCAAGACTAACCTGGACATCTGTCCTGGTGTTGACAGTGAAAAGAGTGTTGCCCTAAAAAGGTTTTTCACTCTACAAAACTAACACTACTTAGAAGTGGATTCAGACAGTCCTGAGGCATCCAAATGCCTGCCAAAACAAGCAATTTAGATGGATTATGGGTGCATACTCCAGACCCACTGCAAGTGTCAGAAATCCAACAGATGGATTTCAGCTTCAGACTACGGGATCTAAACCTGAAAAAAGCACACAGCTTTCAACACAAGGGGTAGCCTGCTCTCCTCTCGGGCATCTACCATATAATTTACTCCCAATTTATCATCTCAGTTCTAAATGACAGCATCAATTAAGTTAGGCCAGTTCTACCTACATAGCTCCATAGGTATCCCCCAAAAACCACAGCACTGTGACACAGCAAAAAACACAGAGCACATCTATAAAACTTCTGGAGAGCAAGTCTGACTTCCTAAGTTTACTCAACCAGAGAAAGCCCTTTTAATAATAATTAAAAAAAAAAAAAAAAGATGAGCCAACACGTTCCAACATGCCCTGTTGATGGCTCCTAGACTTGAAACCTAGAGAGTCGGTTTCAACTGAGCACATTCCTCAGCATCGCCCAAGCAAGATTCTTTCTTTCGTTTTATGCTCTCCAAACACAGGGCTTTCCTGAAGATAATGAACGTGTTCTTCTAGAAAGTGTAAACAAATCTTGGGAGATCTACTATCATAGCTAAGCATTCATAGGAAGCCTCTGGCAGGAAAAACAAAACAAAACCTTATCCTTATGTTCTAAAAAAATATATGTTATTTTAAAAAGCATTAGAAGTCACTTGATCTTCAAAACCTATATGAAAAGATCACTGTCAGAAGAGACAACTGGTGACTGTGCTGGCTATACTGTACCATAAGCATAAACAAAGCAAATAATTGTACACTTGACCCGGAAAGCTGAAATCAATGTAATCATGATGAAACCACACACAAAGAAATTCTTGCAAAATAGACAGAAGCCAATTTCCCTGCAAAGCAGATAGAAGCCAAATTATATAAAAGCTTTGTAAGTTTTTTCAGTGCATACTGGGCTCCTGCTAAGTCCCATTAGAATTAGGCAAGATGAGGTCTCTCCATATCTCATAGGATCAGGCCCTTATTTCCCTACTTCCTACACACACAAAAAAAAAAAAAAAACAAAAACGTCAAGTTCTCCTCAGGTTAACGTCAGTGAGACTACCATTCTGTAAGTACGCAACAGAGAGAAGAGTTCGATCAAACAGTTCCTTTTCTTTACATTGTCACCAAGGCAAAGTTTGTTTCCTGTATAATCCAACAGTGTTCTCCCAGATTGCCCATCACAGCTGTTGATTAGTGAAGAAGGCTTTTGTCTCCCTGCAGACAGGATTTACACAGAGCGGACAGCAGAGGGTTAACTGCTTAGAGCAGATTTCATTCGACTGGATATGTGAATAGACCAAGTCTGCCAGAGCCTGAAAGACAGTTAATTAAAAACTGGAAGTGAGCAAAACTACTCGCATAAAATTAAGAAAACGCATTAGTACGTGTTACAGACTAGTGAGATTGCCAAATTGTGAATCCGTCAGACTGCATTCTGCTTTTTAAGCACCATCTCCCTATATTTCAGTGGAAAACCCCATTTTAGAACTGCATTGGCATAGCATCTGAAAAGAAACATATCGTTAAAACGTGACAAGTGAATAGAAAACTGTTTTTCTTTGGCAAAGCAAACTTCTAAACTAGACTTTTAAAAACTGCAGTAAAAGAAAACTTTGTGGTTTACAGATTGTTCTGAAACTCAGAACCATTCAAAAATCTGTGAAGACACCCATAATCCAGTAGGAAACATACAATTGCAAACTTCAACTATTGCAACAAACAACATACCTTGGAGAACAGAGGATTTCCATTAAGAGATTCTGCTCTTCTGATGTTCTCAACTCCACACTGAATCAAACACAAGAAAGAAGAGAAAAGTTAAGTCTGCTAGAACCTTCATTAGCTATCTTTCAAAATCTTCTCTTTGTATTACTCAGAATTTGTCCCAAAATAACTGAATTAAATTCGATATCCTGTTTTTCAATAAAGCGACAATAAGGCAAAATTTCACTTTGCTGCCAAATATCCAATGCTTCCTTTTTAGTTAGCATAGTAGCAGCTTAGAGAGTTCAATCTCTCAAGAAAATTTCCCATCTCTTTTGTGCTGCTAAAAACTCCTTTGAGTCCAGCCAGTTGAGATTAATTCCGAGTTTACAGAAAAAGAAAACTTGCCCCAAATCACATAGCAAAGAGTAACTACAAAGCAAAACTTCAAAAGATTAAAAAAAAAAAAAATTCCTTTGAGAGTACCACTATCCAAGCAATTACAAAAACTCTAAAATATTTACCTCATTTGCTAAAACTTGGGCATACTCAATATCCAGCTCATAAAGTGTTTCAATGTGATCACTTGTAAAAGCTATCGGGACTAACAACATGTTCTTCTTTCCTCTTTGACACAGTCCTTTAATGGTTTCATCTGTCTGTGGACCAAGCCAAGGCATTGGCCCAACCTGTTAGAAAGGGAGAAAAAGAGATAAAATAAATCATTCTTAAATTTTTTAAAAAATTAATAATTTTCTTAAGTAGGTCAACACAGACTAGATTATTCAACAACATCAAGTACGTCTATTTTTGACAACATCTCTCCCTTTATCTATTACATCTTGATGAAAACACACAGTCCTTCTGTTTAAGTCTCCCCAAAAACAGTGTGTGGACTAGCTTTAAAAGAGATTCTTGTATCCAAATGAATTAAAATTGTTTTCAGTTCAGTACAAACCTAATCACTACTGCACAGGTTTTACCTGTCTGTTAAAGCAGTAAGCATTTTCAGGATGCAACAAACTCTTCTCATCCCTTTACTATCCGTGAAGTACTTGGTGCTGACATACCATAACATGCAACTTTAGAACAAAACAACGGCACGTTAGGCATAATGCCCCTGAGATATAAGCTGCTTGCACTACATAATTCTGGTGAAACTAATGTTTCTTGGTGTTTGCAGTAGTAATAAGAACAAAGTGATGGAAGCAGTCTTCCTCAGGAATATTGACATCTGTTTGGATTAGCTTCCTATCATTGAGGATATCTATTTCACAGCGACAACTTCTGCAAATATTGCTCAGAGATCCTCAAAAAGCAACACAGAAATCCAGTGGGTGCTTGATTCTTCTCTCTGACAGACAAAGAAAAATGCTTATCTGAATAACATGAGATCAAAGATTTTCTAGCAGTCACATCAAAAATCTAGTTTAAAATGATGCAAAATCTCTCTTAAAAAGCAAGAATCTGTGGATAAAGAGTATCTGAAAAAGCCAAACACGAGCAAAAGATGAAGGCTCTACTATAGCAGAAATACTCCTGCAAACAGTAAAAAAGGCCCTGAGGTTATGGACAAAGTTGGAAGAAAAGATCATAAACTGTAATAGCTGAAGAGCTATATAGGGACGGAAGGCTTTATATTTTTTTCTTGAGCACATACCTTGGACTGCCACACAAGCCGGTAAGGATTGGAATAGTTCAGCCTCTCCATGACTCCTTGGACAGTAGCTCCCACTTCTTGAGGATATGGATCACCGCGGTTCACTACCTTCAACACAAAGACACCAGCCCTTTTAATTCCACAGGAACATATTTGTGCAAAGTCCATCTAAAGACTAAGATGCATTTGCTACTCTTAAAAAGAGGGGAGAAAGAAACCAAACAAAAACCCTACAGGCAAAGACAAAATAATCATTTACCTAGGAAAACACAGCATTTACCTACAACACAATGACATTATAAAGGTTATAACGTCTTTTGGCATCCTGAGATCACTTCAGCTGTTCTAAAGAGTGGTTGCTTAGTCTGTAGGACACGGACTGCTTCTCACCACTATTTTAGCAAGCCCAACGTGCAAAGGCCTGGAACCTCTAAGTTTATATGCGCACAAGTAAATCAAATGCAAGACCTTAAAGTCAAGTGTAAATACAGACAAACTGTTAGAAGAGCGCTTGGCCCGTTTTCAACCCATGCTGCTAAACCTCTTCTAAATAATCCCAAATCACGGTCTGGCAGTTAGGCTAGGCCACGAACCATTCCCATCAGGCAGTCTGCAAGTGGTAATCCTGCACTGATAGGAAGGTTGTTTCATATCGCAGACATGGGTCAGTCCCCACCTCTGGCTTCAGAGACAGAGCACACTAGGTATTCATAACTAACAGCGCAGAGGCAGCCCAGGAGCCGGCAAGACAAGTGATGCTGAGCATCTGCCTTTGCCGCTAAGCACTAGATGGCAGCAGGGCCTCGCAAATGGTGCCAACCAGGGACAGGCCCAGGGCACCACCCACACCCTGGCCTCGACCTGCAGGCACCACCGCCAGCGTGGGACCGCAGAATCCAGCCTGCGCTACTTCTGACAGAGAGCGTCCCCGAGTTCTCTGCTCCCCTCTGAAGTACTCTAACAGTAAGGACTCCCCACACCGGCTTTCCTATTTCTGTTCTCCGAATTAGCTATTCCAGTCTCTCCCCAAAATAAGTGGAAGTTACTACATACCCAGAGTACATCCCAGAGTGTCTGGGCAGTTACAACTGTACCTTTTTAAAGTAACGCACAAACACATAAGAGTTTAAATCAGGGGCTAAAAAGAAATAGAGTAAAATTCCATTAAAATCAGTTGCCTTTTTTCCCCCCAGTGCAGCAGTGAGCTTCTGGTCATACTGTTTGCTTCACACAGCAAACAGCCTGGGGAAATGACCGTCTGAAAAGGTGAAGCACATTACACGTGATTTGACTGAACCCTGAGTAGGGTGTATCAAGTGCTTGACTCATCACAGAAGAAAAACGGCATTCCTACCCAACAACACTTATAATGAAGCTGCTTCACATCTACTCTTCCTCCTGCACATGATGGATACATTCTTCAACCTTCATACATACATACTGTTACCTTTTGGTATCAGGATTGTATTTCTGAACAACGATTAGAAGCCATTTTGCTGAAGCTGTTGGTTACTGGCAGTGGAACGTTCAGGTCATTTAGTGCAACCTTGCAAAGATTTTATTTCCATTCCTTCAGGAAAAATAATATTACTACTTCGTAGAGAGAAAACATCAAATTTTCCCCATCTATTATCATCCAGGTTTGAGCTTACAAACATGCGATACTATAAAAGCAGCCATACTGAATTCAACCAGAGATCCACCTAACCCAGCATCCTATCTTCAACAGCAGCCAACAGTACAGATCCGAGTAAGCACGCAGGAAAGTAACAACAGCTCACAAGCCTAGTCTTCAACTCTGGGTCAGGCCTTCAGCTCCAACTCACGGATTCATCTTTTGTTTGTCTGGCACTTCTACAACAGTGGTAGACAACAAGGTACGACACCAAGGTATAACTGATCCTGTGGCATGCAAGCTGCACAACCTTCCAATCTGCTAAGCCTAAGTGACTCTGGTCTAGTAATTTCAGAAGCAACCTGATGCAACTCACAGACATTGGGAGCGAGTGAGCCGAGAAAAGGATAACAACATCTTTTCTTTTGTCAGGTGGAAACAAATCCAGTTCCTTCTGTACATGTTCAGCAAAGCACTGTTAAGAAAAAAAGAGCAAAGATCTGAATCAGGAAATGCTAAAAAGTTAATATGCACTCAGAAATGACTCAAGCATCTTCTGTGTTCTAGGTTGCCTTCAGAACTTCAAAATTCTCATTTCAGTATGCGTGGGGGAAGGCTGAGAGACGGCATGCACGTTGTTCGGGATGTAATCACACAGAGTGCCCAGTCTCAACACCACCAAATGCCCCTGTGAACTTTCAATCAATGAAAATGGCTTTTAGATGCTGGTAAGAAACTGAAAGAATATAGCCAATTCAAACAAACTCTCCTTTATTCCTTCCAAAGGACGGTTCCCTGACCAGGCAGGCCACATGAATGCAACTGCTTGGGCAAGGGGAGAGAAAGTGAACGGGGCAGAGAGAACCATCCTTTTTAAGAGCCCCATTACACTTAAACTGGATTAAAGCAAATATGTAAACATTGCCTCAGAGAAGAACCTGCTATGTGAAAGGTGTCCCTTCATGGATTGTTGAGACAAGTTCAAGAGAAGAACTTTATTCAGAGACCTCTACCCTGATCTCAGCTCACAGGATAACATTGGAGACAGACAACCTCTGTCAACCAACACCTAAAAACATTCTTAGTGCTACACAAAAAAAGTAATAGAACACTTCTGACCGCACACTCCCACCAGGAGCGCTTGAACTGAGAACTGTAATACTGCTTAAACACAGCTAGGCTGAGGGGATGTACAGACAGAAAAGCAGCGGCCATCAGTGCTTACATATGGTGCTACAGTAACAGGAAGTAGCTGTCTGTGTGGTCTTTTCTTAGATATTTTACAGTGAAAAATGGGGCAGAAACATTACAAAAATTAAAATTTAATTTCCATTTCAATTTTATAATCAGGGACTGAGCCAGCCATCCACTTACAGCCTCCCTTGGGCTTAAGGAGAGATGCACTGGTTGGCTTATCAAAAAAAAAACGTGCACGTGTACCCACTCTGTCTAATGGAAACCATCATGTTGTAGATTCTGCAAATATATCAAGGGTTGCTAAACTCTGCTGAGGTGTTTCACTCTGGGTATGAGGAGTGCTTACTAACAAAGACAAATCCCACATCACACTCAATCAGCTTGTCAGGGGAACTTCACGTACTGCAGGCAGTTCCATTTTTCTTTCCTCCAGTTGTTCTTATAGTCTGTTCAGTACACCACAAAAATTGCAAAATCCAAGCCAGAGAACAAGCATTGAGCTCTCCAGCAAAGACAAAAAAATGACATTTTATCTGAAAATGAAGGAGCAAGAGGGTTTCTCTTAATCACTCCTGCCACAGCCACTGCTGTGACTAGAACTACACACCTCTCTGCTGACACATGAGAATCTGACAAAGGGATATGATGTGTACCTGTATCAACTACAGACCTGCTTCAAGCAAGAGGCTGGACTAATGACCTCCAGAGGTCCCTTCCAGTCAACACTGCTATGACAATATGATTTTATGTTTTTAAAACAAGAGGTACAGGGTGCTCACTTTCTCACATCATTGCATCAGAACGTCTGGCATGAAATAATCATCCATCTTTTATAATTTCAGATATAGTACACAAGACATGTTTCATTACTGCATATCAAAACGTACCCTCAAATTGAAGCACTCTATTTTTGCCTTTTTTTTTTTTTTAAAACGAAATCATAGTCTAAATCACAAAACAAGTTCATCTCCTTTTAGGATATTCTATAGCTAAAAGCCTTTTAAGTCTTGTAAGAAACTAAGACTTGACATAAAAAAGTGATTCCTCAGAACGTTTTGGTTGTATAAAATTATATGGTGTTTTTACTGGTAGCAAACGTTTCTAAAAAGAAAACTCAAGTGTCCGTATTTGCTTTATGAGAGTTTTTTTTTGTTGTTTTAAAGCCAGCTGGCAATGCAAAGATACCAACATTAACCAAGCTAAGAAAAGCCCAGGAAATGTCAATTTGATGACACAGACAGAACGATATGATAGTTGTAAATGAGTACATCTGTCTCCTGAATGCTGAAGCATACACACAGTACGTGCAGAAGAACTGTGACTTTCTTTTTGCAGATGAAACAGTGACTTTAAAAGGATATTTCACGGTACCACAACTGTCCCTGGACAACTCCATATCAAAACTGTTCTGTTTACATGTCTCATTCTGACTGCCAACTTCAAAGACTTCCATACAAACCTATACCTGAATAAGAAGGGGATGTGTGGGCCATCGGTCAATTATACTCCACTTCATCTTTGGCTTCTCCCCCTTTTTATTATAGTAGCGATAAATAGCATTTAAACTGCTTCCTGAAACACAGAGAATTAAGAACATAAATTCATCCAAGGCATTAATAACCTGTCAGATGAAAACAATTCTGTAGCAAACTATTTCAATATTTTTAAATGCTACATATTGAAAAAAACAACTGTAAATCAGAACTGAAAACATCAGAAGGGAACAATTATCTCATAAAGCCCAAATAATGCAAAAGCCAAGAATAACTTGCTAAGCCATTCTTTGATTAAAGCACAGTTTTTGCTGTAGTTTCCAAGGAGAGCTTACTCAGTTGTGTTCCTGGGCCTTCCGTTTATATTTTATCTTACAATAACAACGCTAACATAAAGCTATCCTTAGTTAAAAGTCTCTATCAAAAATTAGGCATTATAATAGAATACAGAAAACTGAGTCGGCGATGAAGCTAACAGGAAAGGGCACTTCGAGGAACACAGGATAGACTTGCATTCACACACTGCATGAGGCTCCCTGGTTTTGGCTCACCGATATGTGGCTACATTCACCTGTCTGCTGTTCACATTCTGCTCCCGCATACGCTCTCACCTGTGGTAGAGCAGCTGTATTGTGGATACTGCGTGAAGGCAACAGCCCTTTCAATCCCATCTTTCTCCATCTCTTCAATTGCCTCTTCTGTCAGAGGGTGGACATACCGGAAACCAATGTAGTATTTGTGAGGTGCTGTCAACCAAAGCATAGGAAAAGAAATTGCAGATGAAAAACATCTACTGAGAAGTCTTATTTTAACATCACCTTTCAGTACCCATGAGTCATCTCTACTCAGAAGCATGCCCCATCAGTCAAAATGCTAAACAAAAATTCTACCAACTGCTGAAGTCTTGACCCCTTCTCTCACCAACAAGTACAAAGGACAAAACTAGACAGACCTAAAGTGCTGAAATAAACCTGTTGATACTTCTCCGGCTATTTTTTCTAAACTGCTGTCATATAAAAACATCTTTCATTGGCTAAGTATTTTGCTGTTAACTTACTCTGCTGTTAGGAGAATTTACAAGTGATTTACACTATTATTTGTTTCTGCAGGAATCATCACATTTCTGGTTTTGCTTAGCTTAGTAATAGCATAGTTTTCAGACTGCAGAGAGTTCTGACATTTTACTAGACAAGTTCTGATTTAAAAGTGTATTGGTAGAATTGTGTTAAAGATGTTAAATCAACACTATTACGTTGTAATATAGACCACAGCTACATAAGCGTTGTAGTCTTCCTGGCAGCACAGATCAACCTACTTAGTCAAATCAAAAAAGGCAGAGGGAGGATGTTTCAAGTACAACAAAATAACTAAAATGCCAAAACTTCTAAGGGAAATGAGGCTTTCTTCTTTCTGCTGTACATTTTTGGTAAAATGAAGGAAATTCTTTAAACAGATTGTACATTCTGGGAAGTTTTATTTACCTAAACTTTCAAGTGTAATTAGGCTGCAATTTTGTGAGCCAACCCTGAAACATTCAGCTCTACAGGGATCATCTTGAGAGGGTCACTTTTCAAAGAGGAAAAGACCCTGTACCTTATAGATATTAGCTTCCTATAAGGCATTTCAAGAAAATGAGCTAACTTTATTCCTTTCAAGCTGTAAGCGCCATTGGAGAAGTCATCAAAACAGTACAACTTCAGCGCACAAAGGAGGCCATGTGACGAGGGCCTCAGTCATGACACTGCAGAGGGCTCTTAGACAGAATTACCTCGGATACCAACCATTTGTTCAACACACCCTCCTTTCTCTGCCCTCAAACTCCAACTCCAAACACCCGGCTTCCTTGCCTTCCCCCCCCCACCACTCTATCTTTTCCTTCATCCTTCTATTTACATACAAAATTTATATTTCATTACTTTCTATTCCTTGCCTCTAGTTAACTCCACTATAAAACAAAGCTAAAAACAGCACAATGTGGAACCGTCATTTGATGCAACTGCTCTGGTCAGTCTCCTTGCGAGAGAAGATGCCTTCCCCCACTCTGGATAAGCCTGGTCCGTTTGCACATAAGCCCCTAAGGACAGGGATCGTTGTTTGGGGCAGGAGATTACTAGTCCCAAATAAGGGACACATGTTCTTTCATTTCTGGTTTGTTTCTGTTTCTCCACAGAAGTCTTCGTGCACGTAAACACTTTAGTTTGGAAGCAATACTATTTTCCTCCAAGGACAATGCTTCATGCTCTTGTTTTCCAGCTCTACTCTTTTGGTTAATCAGCCTATAGGGTTTTCTTTGGTGAGGGCGGGGGGGGGGGGGGGGAAGGTGGGGGAGCTTTTTAATAGGGGACAGAGGTTCCTAGGAGAACAAAAACAAAGTTTCTTTTTTTTAGGGTTTCTGGGTCACTAGTTCTGAAATAACATTTAACAGGTTTCTGAAGGAAGCAGATGTGCTCGTTTGGTCTCCAGTCTATACTTTTATGCGGGATTTGGAAAGCAGGTTTAGCTGGCCCCAGTTCTCTGCAGGAGGCAAGAGAGCTCACTGCTGGGAGCAGTCGCAAATAATGACCCAACTTCAGCAGCCCTGGGGGCAGCAACCTCATTAACATTTTTAAATGACATCAAAAAAAAATTGACTAACCAGAGGGAAGACAGTATGGCTCTAACCTGGGAAGGGACATACTGGGAAAAACTCTGAGCAACTAGGGAACTTCTTGGTGTATTCTCACTGTATTATGTTTCATCTTGGAGCACAGGCAGCAAAGGAGAGATTTTCACGTGGGCATATGCATATACGATTTACAGGTGCAGTCAGAATCAGGACTACTCAGATTAAATGACAGCTCCTTCCACCAAGAGAAGACAGTTGCCAATCAAAGTAAACAACGTGGCCTCAGGTCTTTCGTTCTTCTGACAGCTAGAAGGGAATCTCAACTGAAATATGACTTGTAAGAAATACTAAGAACAGTTTGCTTTCTTTATTGTTTTAACTATATTTTAAGAAGGCACATTTATCATTAAAATTGCTAAATATTAGCCTACTCAATACTACCATAAGAAAAACAACACAATAGAAATGGATTTTTGTATCATCATACCTGTATGATTTATTCAAACAGACTACTGGGCCTACCCAATCCTATTCATTAAGGAAGGCAGAATTCTGTTCATTTTTCAGACAGCTGCCTGTAACAATAAAGCTTCATTTTGAAATTGTGTTGTTCCCACCCAGATGATGTGGGTGACGCTGTTTATTTACTACTCGATATTGGTCCCAGTGTCAAAGTGGGACATGTCAAACAGGTAAATAAATCAATTTACTGACTTGCGATATTCAAGAGGGAATTTTACGGGTGGTTATTGATACTGTCTAAAATAAAGTCTTCAGCAACTGTAAATACATAACCAACTGAAAACTCTACCACCCTACAAAGTTAAAATCCAGATCAGGAAAATGAAAGCATGCAAAGTATTTCTTCTTCACCATGCATCTCATGTGTTACCACCACAACCTGCAGGTTATGCATTAACAGTACTTGTCATCAGTGCCCCCACACAAAGTGTTCAAGGTGAGTACACAATAATCCAAAATATATAGCTCAATCTAGAAGTACATTTAGCTGTTTCAAGCTATTCTGAAGCAACACAGTACTTGATGTCACTGCAAAATTACTTGAATTGCTGAAGAAAGTGATTAGCACATTCAAATTTTAAGACTGCAGCTACTGCTAGGTGATAAAGCAGGTCTTTGAACAACGTTATCAGGCCAGATGTAAGAACGGCAACAGCAGATAGAGCCAGATATGACTTCAGAAAAACGGTCACCAAACAAAAGCAAGTTGGAGCGGCACTCTGAGAAAAAGCAGATAACACTTCTTAAGTTTTATCTTCAGAACCTGCTGCAAGCCTGACCCTTCAGAGGCTACTTTTACTAAAAACACTACTGGTTTTGATGCCATAACAGGGCACAGTTTCAGCTCCAGGCTTTGACTGTACTTTCAAGGACTGCAGCTGGAATTAGCTGGAATTAAACTGCACAGTAGCATCTGTGGGGGACAGGAGGGGAGAGGGAAAGGAATATGACCTAAATGAACAAATCTGTGACAGCTGTGTTTGGAATGAATGAAAGGAAGAATTTTGGCCCTAGTCTTCAAAGACTGCTATTTTTCCACCTCTTCCAGACCCTTCTACCAACCTTCTATCTCTAATCCTTTCCTACACAAGTCTGAAGTAGGTCCTACAAAGAATTACAATATAGCTGGGAATCAAAGAACGTGCATTGTCAGACACACAGGGGGATTCCCTGACATGCCAATATTGCATCAGCAAAAGACTGCAAGGCCACAGAAACTGAAGGGAAAAGAATGCTTGCAGCAACCACCAGCGTAAAGCTGCTGAGCTGAAGAGAACGGAGATCTCCCTCCTTTGGCTTCTCTTACTTCAGCATCTTACTTCTACTAAAAATTTTTAGTGCTCATACTGGAGTGGCAGGATGAGAAATACCTGAAGCAAACACGTTGGTGAGGAACTCAATGGGCAGCTTAGTGGTCTTGTTAATTCCTTTACTCACAGAGGCAGCTTGTTGCGACAAGAACAAAAAGCATAATGCAGAGAAACAACTCACGAGAACAAAGGTGACCCCCACGTAGCTCACTTCAGACAGAACAACCATCACATCATTGTTTCTCCTGGCTTCTGTCAAAACAGCGATGGTTCATTGTCTTTTTAGCCTATACCGTGACAGCATGAGAGGCAAGTGACAGAAGACTGCCACTATCCTTGAGCTGCTATGTGGATGTGGAAGTTTGATTCCTAGAGCTGCCGCTTTATTTATTAATATCATGGTTTTAATGTCACACGGCAAGAAACCGAGGCACAAAAGGTAACAGACACAAATAGTCTATCACTTTCAGAAAAAGACAGAAGAGGAACCAAGATTTCTAGTTCTTCACAGCTGCTAACTGAGCATGAGACAATACCAACTGAAGTCTAATTCAGCTAACAACCCAGCTGAAAGTAGTTTTGCTAAAGTGGTGCAAATTCTGCTGTAAATACATTTGAATACATTTAACCCGAGTTAAAAATGGCTTATGTACGAATTTGGTATGAAGTTTTAGGAGGGAGGGATTAAACATGCCTGAATCACAGCAGATTAACATCAGGTGAGTGATACAACTGCCTATGTTTGCACACTTAGCCCATTCCAATTACGAGATAAAACACACATTAACTTAAGCCCTCAGTAAAAGGGCTTTTCCACAAGAATCTGCATGGGTTTTCCATTATACCAGTGCTACCCAAGTACCTAAGCACAGGATAACCCATAGAAGTCTCGCACCTCTTTGCTGTGAGAGAGCCCAGGTTCAAAGAGATTGAGCGAATTTGATAGAGCGGATGGAAATTTTATTCACCTTTCAAGCTCACTCACAGCCAAGGAAGAACTAGCAAAGACAGTATCTACTTCCACCCAAACCAAACCATTTGGCCTTATCTCCAGCTCGTGCCCTTGGGTGGGGCCAACAGCTATTACTCAACCCAGCCCTGCAGTTTCAACTATGAAATAGTATCTTTTCTTCCCACTGACATCCTCTTCAGTCCTGCAGTCAGGCCTAATTGGTGTTACATCTTTTATTCCTTATTAAGGGTTACAAATTCAGTCAAAGTTTCAAGAACTCTGGATACACACAGGCAATAGCTGCAGAAGGACATTTTAAAGGAATGAAAACAGATCTGGGGCCTGGGAGAATATCTGAGGCTCCTGACACCCTCCCACGCGTAACGTTACCTATCGTTCAGGCTCACGCTGACATAACAAAGCCAAATACGAAGGGCTTTAGAGAATTAAGTTCTGGCATCAGAGCTGTCTTATGTAAGACAGTCACTGCACAATCTCCCAGCTGAGCTAGTCCCATACTGGGAAATGCACTCTCAGGATGAAACTACAGGGGTAGGAATTACTGCACTGTCCTCTGAGCCCTGACCGTTGAATATTGCAATTTTGTGGCCGCTGTCCTTGAGCAGTTCTGGAGTTAGCTACAAGAAACAGCCACGAGGCGGCGGCCAGGCATTTCACAGAGGGATGGAATCTCCTGCTGTAGAAACTCAATAGCCTCAGTGCGCAGAACACAAGCAACCAAGAAACCCTAGATAAACAGAATTTTAATGTGTGCATGCATGTGCACATATGCGTGCACTCACACAGGCTCAGAGATCAGCATTCTCCCACCCTACCTCCTCACAGTCAAGAAAACTGCAGAACTACAACTACATGAGATTATCCTGCCAACGGCCTCAAAGCTCCATCTCCTTGTATAATGTAGTCATGTAGGTTTCTTCCTAGGAGAGAGACAGGGTACCTTTAGAGGGTAAGTTTCCCTCCTCCGCCTTCCGCCACCTCTGACAATGATCCTAGGATATGCTGAATCAATCTCTCAATATGCCCTACTCTCACTCGATGAGAGAGGGACCAGGGACCATCAGTTTATGCCAGATACCTAGCTTCTTAATGACTGAAGATATGCATGATGAAACATGCCAAAAGTGTCTAAGAGTGGACATACCCAGGTCAGCTTTTAAACCAGTTACCTCAGGCACAGATGGAGGAGGCATCAGGACCACAGCACGAACTGCATCCAGCCTGAGAAGGTGGGTAAACGTTTCATTGTTGGTTGGATTGTGGTGCTACTCTGTCGCTGCAGGTTCAGTGAGTACGGACAGCAATCTACTGTGCAAAATTAAACCTATTCTCCCATGCAGTCACAGAAATGACCGCAGCACAAAAACATATTCGCAGGCACAGGAACCCCGTGCCTTGCATATGCTGACTTTTTAAAGAGCAAGAACTTTTGCAATATTTTTACTGTGGTTTCTAAGCAGAACACAAAACACTGCTCACACTCGCAATAACAGCAAGAAGCAAAAGCTACTTTAGAAACATACATTTCCAACACATCAGACAAAACAAGCTTTTGATAAGAACAGTGGAATAAAGCAGTACCAGTGTGAGGAGACATTCTGTCCAACAGTTTCACCATGCCTTCTCCCTGCACCGCCGTCCACTTTTTGATTGGTGATCCGCCTCCAATCCTGCTGTATTGTTCCTGGATTCTCGGGGTGCGGCGTTTAGCAATGAATGGTGCTAATTTACTAAAGCATTCAAAAGCCACACCTGTTAGTACCATAACCCCAGTCGTCTCCCTCCTCCCCAAAGGTGGAGTGGGGTCTCTTTAGGAATCCCTCTAAGCTATAGCAGACTAGTAACTAGAACTGTCATTAATTGCATGGCTTGTTCAATGCTGTATTCCATCCCGCTTCTCAAATTTGCTAGTTGACAGTAAACCACAGTTTGCATTTAGAAGTTAAGATAACAATCTTGGCATTCCAACACTTCCCACTATATCCAACACTTCCCACAGAATTACAACACTTTCTTGTGCTAATTGGTCCCAAGACAATTAAAACAGATCGTCACTCTTAAGAAATGTTGAAATACATAACAGTTCTTAAAGTCTGAGCATACAGCTAAAACAGCAACACTTAGCACTGACCCTAACACAGAAGTTCCCACTGTTTCTTACTTTTGTGCTGGAAGCGTCATTAGATCTCTGTCCAAGAAGAGACGGAGTAAGAAATCATGCACATCATCCAGCCTTTCTGGACCTCCCATGTTTAACATCAAGATTCCCGTTTTAGGTTTCCTACAGAAACAAAACAGACATTTCAAATCCTAGTGACGTACTGCTTTTTTAAAATTGCAAGATAATCAGCTTATCCTCCTGCATTTGTCTTCTGCAGAAGTAGCACTCTATTTAAAAGTTAACCCTGTTTAAGCAAAAATATGAACTACAGGCATGAATAGGCAGTGAACAGTAAGAGCAATCATCTTGAAACACTGAGCTTAATTGGAAGTATACTGAGAAAATTAGCTTGCAGCTGAACACTAAGGGAAGTTATAAAATAAGGTCCAAGGAACCATCTCAGTTGAACTCCAGCTGTAATTTTAAACTAAACTAAACAGCTGTTTCCTTAGAAAATAGATGAGCTACTCACATTGGGGTTTTTTCCATCTTTACTTTAGAAAGACATCTTATCTCCTGAGGCCATGAAAGAAGTGAAGAGCCTTTCTACATATAAAATAAGTTCAGCTTCCTCCCTGCCCCCACAATGGGTTTTCTATGTGCAGGTCTGACACACTGTTCAAAGGGGAAAAGTGGGTCAAAGCCAGGCATAAATGGCCAGCAGACTATGAATGGGAATGGGGAAAATCCCTGACGAAATAAGTCTGCCAGTTATATTTTCAACACATGCTGCCTCCCAACTGAAAAGAGATGCCAAGAAAGAGTAAAGGACGTGCCAGAGAGCAGCAGTGCACAACAGAACTACATCTACCTTCTACCAGCACAGAGTCCATCACAAGCCCTGCATCAGGGGCTCATGAATAGGCGAAAACACATGTGGGAGACAGACAGATTTAAATGGAGATTTCCAAGAACTGTTTCACTTGCCATTCTGAAAGCAAGTCAGATGCTTAGGTCGTATACACATTCTACAGCCCAAGAGAAAATGGCAGGAGAAAGACAAAGTTCTACCTAACGAAATAAAATTTAAACAGCAACAAGTTATGTGCTGTAACATCCAACCCTGAAAGTAGATTCCACGACTAGGGACAATGTGCCTTTAGAAATGTTGGGGCACACTGAGAAACTTGATCCAGAAAACAAATTAGACCAGGACCTGAGACTGAGCCAACAATGCTAAATGGCAGGGTGCTCAGTATCATCTCTTTCCTGCATTAAACATGCCAAGTGCTGGGGGCACATAAGCACTTCTGTCCAGACAGGGCTCCAAGTCCCGTCCAAAGAACACCCTTCTTTTTGACAAGAACTCAGCAAGACTAACTTCCCTCTCACTACAGCAGATGGTGGTACCACCTCTTTATATAAAAAGCTGCTAGTCAGAACTCTCACCCAGGAGGTGGAGATTAAAAAACAAAACAAAACAAAGCAAAAAAAAACAAAACACATTTCCACAACCTGAAGGATTCCAGTTGCCAAGATTTCTCACCTCCAGAGAGTGTCACACCTATTTGGAAAGTCAGGGATGCACTGGGGAACTTTGACATTCTCCTGTTAAAGCTAGAAGTCCGATGAATGAAAGGAGGACTCAAAGGAGCCTAAGCCTATCTTAGTGACCAGGAACCTGTTTCCATTCCCTCCTGCCTAGAGGGTTTATTAAGAAGTTGCTGAACAAAAACCAGGAAGCAGAAACCCAAATAATAATAGAAAAAGAACAAACAATAGAGTATTATTTCTGCACTTCTTCCAGCCCATGTCATGGGCCAGTGCCTCGTTTCATTCCACAGAGAACAAGTAAGACAATCCTTGCCTCATAGAACTTAGAAGTGTGAAACATAGAACATAGAAGAACATAGAAGTGTGAAAAACAAGAGGCTCAGCGAATACAGCCAGCTAGATAATGCCCCCCCCCCAAAAAAAAAAAACCACACCCCACAACCCTAACCTTAGGCCAATCCCCATGACTGCTGTGTTTTATAACATAACCACTTTTGCTACGTAAGTAAAGCAGCATACCATATCAGAGAGAGACAGAGGGCAATTAAATAAAGTCACACCCACCCACACCTCATTGCAAACTTACCGCGCTTCTGGCTGAATTTGAGGTTTTGTGCTTTTTGTTGCTGTGGCTGCAGCTGCAGCTGCCTGACTTCTCCATCGCACTGGGACCCTCATTTGACTGCTGCTTTGTACAACTAGAGGAAAGATAACAATTCTTTGTTAATCTTGCACCAGGCTGAGGGCTCTCTTCACCAGACACACACTAGTCCCTCAACAGCTACAGAAATACGCTTGGCAGTGTCGCGCTATTTGGCATTTCCTCCCTTAAACTCCAGGTCCTCGAATCAAAACATTTCATAAAATTGCAAGGTTTTGTCTCTTTTTAAATACAGTGTACATTAATAGCCTTTTTAGGTTATTGCCTAGTATCTAAAAGAAACAAGTCCTGGGTTTTTTTCTTTCACTTCCCCTAAAGCTTCATTAATTTTTAAACTCCAACGACGAGTTTAAAACATCTGGTGACAACACAACAGAAACTACCTAGGGCTAACAGCACTAGGGAAAGAAGTATGCCAAGCTACATAATTTATCATGGTACAGATGTACCTAAGCTAGCTCTAAACAGGCTAAGTATATCTACACCACTTCTTGGTTAGACATTCATTAATCTGGGGTCTTCGGTAAACTGTTAGCAACGTAAGGCAGCACTGTGGGCCGCACACAGTTCCTTAGTTTGACCCTACGTTGAGTACATCAAGCAGCAATTCCAGAATCCATCTACCCACGGATGTAGGGAGCCTTCTTTCTCATTACTTGAACTAGACTTTTTCTGTTACTCCTGGACTCCAGCCTCAGCCAAAACATGGCCCAAAAATGGACGATGCTTTGCTTCACACACATGCTTTGAAAAAGCACACTGTAAGCAGTGTTTTGGTCCTCTTCAGAAGTTTATAGTCATTACATCATATTTTTAAGTGCAACAACAGTGTGAATCGTCCAAGATGAAAAGCCTTGTCAAATTCTGCATCTCAGGCTCCTCAGCAGTACGTTGGTGCGATTCCCTCCTTAGACTGTAGGAGTTCCAGCAGCCATTGAGCCCCAGTATTATTGCATGGGAATCCACAGGGATCCCGCTGAGATCTTCTTACAGTTCACAGTCCTCTAATAAGATGCTAAAAAGATGCTGAACACCCTCAAGACCTGCTGAAATCACTGAAAGTGGAAAGCATCTTGAAAACACAGCTTCTTATTTGGGATAAGCTGTGTGTACTTGTGGAATTATGTATGTGTAGTGATATAAAAGGCTGCAATCTCAGCAACTTCATGCAACTTAAGCATGGCTGCTGCCAGAAAGATTCTTTTCCTCTTCAAACGTTTATGTTCTTCTTCCAGTTCTTAAGATCATCAATGCTTCAAAAATAATGCTATAAACAAAAATTACACAGAACTGCAGAAAGAAGCTTCAATGGTAGCACTGATCTTGCACAAACCTCACCTTTAGTTACGTAAAACAAATGCTGTACAGTATTTGTGTGCAATGCATCTTTCTACCTGCATCATAAAACACATGCAACAAAACGCACAGGACATGCAACAAGGATGATTCCATCTTGGTGGAACATTGATCAAAGGGTTTTTATAAATTTTAAGATTAGCATAATCGTTTTATCCTCTGGAACCAAGACCCAATAACATTCTTCTCCCACATATACCCTCATTTCGACTGATTTCAGTACGTCTCCAAGCCGGTGCAGGTACAGCAATGCCTCTTTACGAGCAACACAACATTAAGTTACTTTGCTGTTGAAGCAGTAACTGAAAAAATGAGTTATATTCACCAAACAGTAAGGAAAAAAGCTCCCATTTTAAGGAGTACCTAAAAGTGACTGCACATTCTAAATCGCACTATATGTTTGTATTATGTATATTAACAGCATAAAGATAGCTGTGAAATTTACTTAAGACTACATTTGTTATTCATGTTTTGTTACAGTACCTGTTTAAGACCGGGGGTTCTTAAACAAGGATGACTCTTACATAAAACATTTAAAAAAAAAAAAACTTAAAATCCTGATACGAAGTTTAAAATACCAAGTAAGATACCAGCAAAACACAAGTTTCTTACCAAGGCAAAAAAAAAAAAATCCCAAAGCCTCACAGTCCACTTCATTTAGATGAAAAACAATCATTATACCTTTCCCTTCTCACCTGCTTTTTTCCAAGTCTCTAAAGAACAGTTTGTAAAACGCGATTGCTAAGCCACGTTATTAAGAATCCCTTTTAGACTTAAACAGGCACCAGAGTCTTCTCAGATTTATTTGCCAAAACGCACACGCTACCTTTACCCGCCCGAATACGCGGCGCCCCTGGAGACAGACTCCCTGTGGCCCCCTCAGCTTGGAAGAGGACTTGGGCTGCGGGAAGGCGGCTGAAGCACCTGCCTGGCCACCCTTTGCGGGGGGAAGACGTTCTCCGTATTGCACTTTTCAAAGAATAAAAAGCACGGTGGGGATGTCCCGAGGCCCCTTCTACAGTACGACTGAAGTTTCAGCCACTGGTCGCTTACTGCTTGGGCGAGAAACGAAGAGAAGAGACCTCGCGGCTCACAAAACACGCTGCTAGCGACACAGACGCCGTCCAGGGCAGCTCCGGGTCACTCAGTTGCGACACGCACCAAAACGCCTGGTTAATCCAGGAGACTTTTTTTTTTTTTTTAACGCGGGACCCAAAAAAGGAGCCACCTTGCTTCCCTGTCGGGTCACAGGTCTCCAGTCAGCTGAGCGAGACACCCGCGCCGGAGCCTGCGGGACGGCCGGGCGCCTCCGGGTCCCGCTCCCGCCGCGCTCCTGCTCCTCCCGGGCCGAGCCGAGCCGAGCCGAGCCGAGCCGGGCCGGGCCGGGCCGGGGGGGGCGGGGAGCGCCGGCCCCGCCGCGGCTGATCGCGTTATGCAAAGGCGCTTCCCTGGCGGAGCCCGTTGTGTAACGCGGTCCCGGCGGCGGCGGCGGCGGCCCCTGCTCTCCTCTCCTCAGCGCTCCCCCCCCCCCCCCGCGGGCTGCCTGCCGCAGACGGCCGCTGCCCCAGCCCCCCGGCCCGGTTCGGTTCGGCTCGGCCCGGCCCCGGACACGCCGCGGCAGACTCACCGCGACCCGCCACGCGCCCGGCGGCGGCGGCAGCAGCCATGTTGGCGGCAGCGCGGTACATTCCCTCAGGCGGCGGCGGCGGTGGTGATGGCGGGGGGGCCGAGGGCAGCGCGGGGCTCACCACCGCCTCAGCCGCCGCCCCCCGGTCCCTCCCCGCCGGGCGGACATGCGCTCGCCGGGCCCGCCGCGAGGGGCCGGCCGCAGGCGGGGCGCCACCCCCGCTCCGCCCGCTGCTCCGCCGGCGGGGGCGGGTCCTGCCCGGGCGGCCGTCGCGGCGGGGTGACCCCGTCCCCGTCCCCGACCCCGGCCCCGGCCCCGTCCCCGTCTCCGGCCCCGCGCGGCGGGAGTGGGGCGCCTGCCGGCCGCGCGCGAGGAACGGCTCTAACGGCCCCAACGGGCGCTGGGCGGGAAGGGAGAGAGCGGCGCCAGCGGGGGCGGGGAGGGGTGTAACGGCCCCAACGGGCGCCGTTAACCCCGGGGCGGGGGGAGGGGTGTAACAGCTCCAACGGGCGCCGTCAGCCCGGGGTGGGGAGGGGTGTAACGGCCCCAACGGGCACCGTTAGCCCGGGGGGAAGGGGAGGTGTAACAGCTCCAACGGGCGCCGTTAGCCCGCGGGGGGGAGGGGTGTAACGGCCCCAACGGGCACCGTTAGCCCGGGGGGGGGAGGGGTGTAACGGCCCCAACGGGCGCCGTCAGCCCGGGGTGGGGAGGGGTGTAACGGCCCCAACGGGCGCCGTCAGCCCGCGGGGGGGAGGGGTGTAACGGCCCCAACAGGCGCCGTCAGCCCGCGGGGGGGAGGGGTGTAACGGCCCCAACGGGCGCCGTCAGCCCGGGGTGGGGAGGGTGTAACGGCCCCAACGGGCGCCGTTAGCAAAGCCGCGTGGGAGAGGTGTGATGGGCTCAGCGCGCGGGTTCGCTGCAGCCCGCTAGCGCAGCAGGTCTCCACAAGAAAGCGCAGGCTGCCCTGCGCGGCCAGAGGCGCGCGGCACGCCGCCGCCAGGCGAAGTACCTTCTGCCGGAGCTGTGCTGCGGGACCCTGACATCTCTCATAAACCCGCCCTGTAATTTGGCCCGTTACTTGACCCAGTATCTTCATGCCTTTTCTCCTTCCCTCCTTGGGTACTGTTGAGGCCGGGTCAGTAAGCTCGCAGCTGCTCGCATCAGCTGTTTTCTTTCCCGATAAGGAAGCGTAGCTTCTCTTTTTTTGCTCTTTTTTAACTATGGGGCACTACCCACCGTTCAGCCCTTGCGCTCAGCCCTGCTATTGCAAGTGCTTTCAGTATCGGAGGATATTCGTCACCGACGCTTGTACTTTGACTTCCGCTTTGGATGTCCAGACTCCCTTTGGACTCGGCTCTCTCCTCCCTGCACAGCAGCTCCGTTTCTCTTCTCGTCCTTGTGTCCTTCTCAGTAAACGCGCTTCCTTCTCAGTATAGCACTGTTGTGTTCTTTCAGTTCCTTTTGTGCTTCTAACCATTTTGATGACTTTCTTCTGCAACCCCAAGTTACACCAAAACCAGCCCCAAATTAATAGCACTTGAGCAGACTGAATCGTGTCGTGGAAGCCCATAACTACAGCTTGATTTCAGTAAATCTTAAGCATGAGAAGGGACGTGTTACTCCTGACTGGTGGCTGGGGACTGACGAGTCTGGCACAGCTTTGATTAACGGACCTGGTCATTTAGCTCCAATATCAGAAACGCACTGGAAAATCTGGATGTGTGAGGTAGTACTAAATGCTTTGCCAAGGATGTAGGATGCTGGGAACGTCGGAAAGGTTATAGCCATGTACAAAAGAGCAATTCTCACGATGACAGAGTAGCGCAGTTAGGACTCGAGACACGCTGTGAAAGCATGATTCAATGCCAGAAACAATTACGAAGTAACTGCAAGCGTGAGTTATAAGCAATGTTAAGGTGCCAAAAATAGAAGCTTCTTGACTGCGAGTGGTGGTTATGAAGAGAACAACTCCAAACACAAGGCTCCAAGCAGCAGAATACCTCAGAGTCCTTGCACGTCCACTCAGGGTTTTTGGCTTATCTATAAGCAAGCTGGTATTACGTGATGTATTTCTTGGGGCTGCTCGTGTGCACTTCATGCGCAGTCTGAAATTTAGACCACAGATTAAGTTCATTCAAGGGCCTGAGGTATGTAGTAATTAACTCTGTCATGTCTTGGTGGAAACATACCGTATGTGGGAAAACAGGCATAAATATGCTCAAATTCAAGTATTGTTAAACAGGAGCCGATATAGTGATTGTACCATGTCAGTAAATGTATACACCTCACAGAGTGCTGTTGCGGTCAGCAGTAGCCATGTTCAGTTTCCAACAGCCATGTTTAATTTCCATTAAAAAGAACGTAAGAGAAGCGTGAGTTAGAAAGAGGTCTGAATGAAAGTTTAGTAAGAGACTTGGGAATAGAGGGTGCAAAGATGTTCTGAAGCATGAAGAACAGAGTTGAGTAAATTTTCTGGGATTTTTCTAATGCTATTTTCTATTTACATGTCCATAGTGTTAGGAAAGCCAAAGCTTAGCTGGAACAAGGAACATCAAGGGCAACACTAAGAGCTTCCACCACTACATTAGTAGTAAGAGGCTGAACAGGGAAAATGTGTTGCTGGTGTGTTGCCGAATGGGGTGGGTGTTTTAGTGGCAGCAGAGACAGATAAGGGAGAGGTACTCAATGCCTTCCTTGCCTCAGACTTCACCAGCAAGATCTCCCAGGGCTCTCTGCTTAGTGAGAGGGTTCAAGGAAGAGAAAAACTACCAGCAGTGGCTGAGAATCAAGTCAGGGATTACTTAAGAGAGCTGGACCCATGAAAGTGCACGAGGCCACCCAGGCTGCCCCCACGTGTGTTGAGAGAATGGGCTGATGTCCTTGCACGGCTGCTCTTGATCATCTTTGGAAAGGAGATGAGGGAGGTCTCCAATGACTGGAGGAAAGCAAATGTTGCACCTATCTTCAAAAAAGGCCAAAATAACTATCTGTGGCACTACAGGTGGGTCAGCTTCACTTCAGTTCCTGGAAAAATCATCAATCAAAAGGAGTGAGTCCTTTTGGAACATAGCTGGGCAGATGAGAGGAAGGAGGCTAGGAACAGCAAGCATGGATTTGCCAAGGGTAAGTCATGCCTGATTGCCTTCTGTGATACGATGACCAGATCTGTGGGCAAGGGGAGAGGAGTGGATGTCTTTTAGCTCGACTGTAGCAAGGCTTTCGACACTGTCTCCCACAATATCTTGTATCCAAGTTAGCATGCTACAGTGTCAGTAAGTGGACAGAAAAACTGGTTGGATGATTGGGCTCAGAGAGTAGTGGTTAATGGGACGTACTCTACCTGAAGGCCGGTTACTAGTGGACTACCATGGGGGCAAATCTTGGGCCCATCCTCTTTAATGTCTTTATCAGTGACATGGAGGAGGTGACACAGCACACCTCCATCGAGTTCCCAGAAGACACCAAACTGGGGAGCAGTCAATACGCTCAAGGGCAGGGCTGCCCTCCAGAGGGACCTGGACAGGCTGGAGGAACGGGCCAACAGGAACCTTAGGAAATTCAGCAAAGACAATTGCACGGTCCAGCACCCGGGAAGGAAGAGCCCCTTGCAACAGTACAGGCTGGGGACCGCCTGGCTGGGGAGCAGCTCTGCTGAAAAGGCCCTGGGTGCCCTGGTAGGCACAAACTGAACATAAACAGCAGCGTGCCCTGGCAGCAAAGGAGGCCAACAGCATCCTGGGCTGTATGAACAGCATGGCCTGCAGATCACAGAATCACAGAATCACAGAATCGTTTAGGTTGGAAGGGACCTCTGGAGATCATCTCGTCCAACCTCCCTGCTCAAGCAGGGTCACCTAGAGCATATTGCCCAGGATCACATCCAGACGGGTTTTGAATATCTCCAGCGAAGGAGACTCCACCACCCCTCTGGGCAACCTGTTCCAATGCTCTGTCACCCTCACAGTGAAGAAGTTTTTTCTCAGGTTCAGATGGAACTTCCTGTGGTTCAGTTTCTGCCCATTGCCTCTTGTCCTGTTGCTGGGCACCACGGAGAAGGCTGGCCCCATCCTCTTGACACTCCCCCTTCAGATACTTGTACACGTTGATGAGATCCCCTCTCAATCTTCTCTTCTCCAGGCTGAACAGGCCCAGCTCTTGCAGTCTTTCTTCATAGGAGAGATGCTCCAGCCCTCTAATCATCTTGGTAGCCCTCCGCTGGACTCTCTCCAGGAGTGCCATGTCTCTCTTGTACTGGGGAGCCCAGAACTGGACACAGTACTCCAGGTGAGGCCTCACCAGGGCTGAATAGAGGGGCAGGATCACCTCCCTCGACCTGCTGGCAACACTCTGCCTAACGCACCCTAGGATCCCATTGGCCTTCTTGGCCACAAGGGCACACTGCTGCCTCATGTTTAACTTGTTGTCCACCAGCACTCCCAGGTCCTTCTCGGCAGAGCTACTTTCCAACAGGTCAGTCCCCAGCCTGTACTGGTGCATGGGATTATTCCTGCCTAGGTGCAGGACCTTGCACTTGCCTTTGTTGAACTTCATGAGGTTCCTCTCCGCCCACCTCTCCAGCCTGTCCAGGTCCCTCTGAATGGCAGCACAGTCTTCTGGTGTGTCAGCCTCTCCTCCCAGTTTAGTATCATCAGCAAACTTGCTGAGGGTGCACTCTGTCCCTTCCTCCAGGTCATTGATGAATATATTGAACAAGACTGGGCCCAGGACTGACCCCTGGGGGACACCACTAGCCACAGGCCTCCAACTTGACTCTGCGCCATTCACCACAACCCTCTGAGCTCGGCCATCCAGCCAGTTCTCAAGCCACCTCACCGTCCACTCATCTAGCCCACACTTCCTGAGCTTACCTAGGAGGATGTGATGGGAGACAGTGTCAAAAGCCTTGCTGAAGTCCAGAAAGACAACATCCACTGCTCTGCCCTCATCTACCCAGCCAGTCATTCTGTCATAGAAGGCTATCAGATTGGTCAAGCATGATTTCCCTTTGGTGAATCCATGCTGACTACTCCTGATCACCTTCTTGTCCTCCAGATGCTTAGTGATGACCTCCAGGATGAGCTGTTCCATCACCTTTCCCGGGATGGAGGTGAGGCTGACAGGCCTGTAGTTTCCTGGCTCCTCCTTCTTGCCCTTTTTGAAGACTGGCGTGACATTGGCTTTCTTCCAGTCCTCAGGCACCTCTCCTGATCTCCAGGACCTTTCAAAGATGATGGAGAGAGGCCTAGCGATAACATCCGCCAGCTCCCTCAGCACTCGTGGGTGCATCCCATCGGGGCCCATGGATTTGTGGATGTCAAGTTTGGACAAAAGATCTCTAACCCGATCCTCCTCAACCAAGGGAGAGTCTTCCTTTCTCCAGCCTTCCTCTCTTGTCTCCAAGGTCTGGAATTCCTCAGGACTGGCCTTAGCAGTGAAGACAGAAGCAAAGAAGGCATTCAATAACTCTGCCTTCTCTGTATCCTTTGTCACCAGGGCACCCGCCCCTTTCAGCAGCGGGCCCACGTTTTCCCTAGTCTTCCTTTTGCTATTGATGTATTTGAAGAAGGCCTTCTTGTTGTCCTTGACATCCCTTGCCAGATTTAATTCCAACTGGGCCTTAGCCTTCCTTGTCGCATCCCTGCACACTCTGACAACGTCCCTGTATTCCTCCCAAGTGGCCTGTCCCCTTTTCCACATTCTGTACACTTCCTTCTTCTGCTGGAGTTTGGCCAGGAGTTCCTTGCTCATCCATGCAGGTCTCCTGCCCGCTTTGCTGAACTTCTTCCTCAGAGGGATGCACTGATTCTGAGCCTGGAGGAAGTGATGCTTGAATATTAACCAGCTTTCTTGGACCCCTCTTCCTTCTAGGGCCCTACCCCAGGAGATTCCCCTAAGTAGGTCCCCGAAGAGGCCAAAGTCAGCTCTCCTGAAGTCCAGCGTTGCAATCCTACTCATTGCCCTGCTCCCTCCTCGCAGGATCCTGAACTCCACCATCTCATGGTCACTGCAGCCAAGGCTGCCCCCAACCTTCACATCTCCAACTAGACCTTCTTTGTTCGTTAGTACAAGGTCTAGCATTGCACCTCTCCTCGTTGGCGTCTCCACCACCTGGGTCAAGAAATTATCATCAATGCTCTGCAGGAACCTCTTTGACTGTTTGTGCCTAGCTGTGCTGTCTTGCCAACAGATGTCAGGGTGGTTGAAGTCTCCCATGAGAACCAGGGCCTGTGATCGTGAGGCTTCTTCCAGCTGTCTGTAGAAGGCCTCATCGACGACTTCCTCCTGATCAGGTGGCCTGTAGTAAACCCCCACAACAGTGTCACCCATGTTACCCTGCCCTTTAATCCTTACCCATAGGCTCTCAACTTGCTCTTCATCCACCCCGAGGCAGAGCTCCATACATTCTAGTTGCTCCCTCACATAAAGAGCAACTCCACCACCTCGCCTTCCTGGCCTGTCTTTCCTAAAAAGCACATAGCCATCCATGACAGCATCCCAGTCATGTGAACTATCCCACCATGTCTCTGTCACTGCAATGAGATCATGGCCCTGCGACCGCACACAGATCTCTAACTCTTCCTGCTTATTCCCCATGCTGCGTGCATTGGTATACAGGCATTTGAGAGAGCCAGTCAAGCACACAGGCTTCCCAGAAGAGGTGCAAGAGGATCCTCCATAGCCATGTTGCATGCTGTCTCCCCTGGTTGTATGCACCCGCTGGAGGCATCCTGACTTGAACGGTGTTTTACTGACTCCCCTGCCACTATACCACTCCCCTTCCCCCATCTTGCCTAGTTTAAAGCCCTTGGCATGCCCTGAGGCATCCAGGGTCACGCTTTTCAGCTGATATATGTCTGTCCAACTCGTCTCTTTTTTTGTCCTCAATAAATGCCTATAAAAAGTATAAGTTGTGGAGCCAGTTCAGCAGTCATGCGTGCATATTTGAAGGCACCTGAATTTCCATTAAGTCAGGAGTACCACTGACTGTTTCTCTACATATATCCTTTTATTTTTACATTTATATGTATCTATATATATGTAGGTATGTATGTATATCCCTCAGCTCTTCTTTTTAATTAAAACTGAGGATTATTCCCTTCAACTTCTTGTATTTACTTTCTGCTCCAGAATCCTGCCTTTATATAATGTGAGTCATTTTTTGGGCGGGTGTAACTTTGTTAGATCCAGGCATCACTGAACTTGTAATTTTCATTCTGTGAATTTCAATATTTCAATGTACTTCATGTATTTCAATGTAATTCATGATTGCTAAAAGAATTAAAGTCTTCTAAAACCTATCTTGTGGGAGAAAAAATGTTCTGATACACATCTACTGCTAAATTAAAATTTGTTCTGAACTAAAAATCCATGTTTTGTTTCATTAACGTCAAAATAATGCATTGCTCCTTCGCTGTAATGAGTTGCGTTGTTTTCTCGCAGATCAAAATTTTGCTAAAATAGACACATTCACACAGAAACTCTTAAGGCCAACAAAATTATATCTGTGGTTAGAAAATAGGTTATTGAAACTTTTTTTTTTTAACTACTGATAACATGCACTTTTCAAGCACGGTGTGCAGTTATATTTTGTACATTTTGACTGTATCAGTACAACTGCTTTGGCTAATGTATGAGTTTTATCAAAAATTCAGCACCTGGTGTTATAGTTAATAAAGATGCTTACCCGAGACGTGATATTGCCTTACCTGTATGAGAACAGTTGTATCCGATAAAATACTTTCATACAGATGTATTCATCTGTATGCAAAAGAGACTATACTGATTAGTTTGACTTGTTTCCGGACTTGTGTCTGTAAAAAGCAAACATTTTATGTTCACTGAGAGCCTTTCAATCAAATGCTTCTGCATGTCGAAATCCAGCCGATACATCCAAAATGCATTTCAAGCTTGGCACCTTTGGCTTTGCCCATCAACTTTATTTCACAGTCCCTCTGAAGAATGCATGTTCTCCATAATGTTTATTGTTCGTTATCCTTTCTTAAGCAGTTTATCTCTTACTGAAAGAACAGTAAAACTAAATCATCCCAGGTTTAGTACCGACTCCTTGGCATATTTAAGTATGCACTTTCCCATAATCCTATTGAAACTGTGAGCCTTCTGGGGTAGAGTTTACAATTGCAGGGACCATGTGAGAGTGTGAACTGAAACGGTCCCTCTGCTGACTACAGCAGTGTTGTGCTCAGAAATGCTGTAGAAAGAAAGACTAAGAACCTAAGTCCAAAAGACGCTCTTGACTCCCCCCCATCCTATAACCTAGGTTCTCACAGTCTAAGGCACACTAAGTGCCTTGTTTTTTGCCAGGAAAAATCTGCAAACTGCTGCTGTTTCATCAGGGGTGAGCAGCACAACTGAGAGCCTCCAGGCTGGAAACTCTCTGCCTTTGTCCCTTGAGGAGTCTAATGCGGCGGTCCTCCGCTGAGCAAGCCGGACTCCTCAGCAGGCCCACACACAACAGCCCGAATGGAGTATTACTGGTCTAGTGGGGTACCTGGTGGAGCCAGTAGCTCTGTGGCTATAGCACATGATGAGCAGTTGGAGAAATGTGGATTGAATGTCCGCCTAAGCTGGAAGGGGGGCATTCAGCCCCACACATCCCAGGAAAGGGTGTGTCAAGAATGAGCCCCCCCCATCACTTGTCTGGGATTTCTCCTTAGCTTTTCCCTAGTATCAGATCCACTCCCTTTGGGCTCGTAGTTTTCCTCTTTGTCCCTCTGACTTTATAGGGTCTAACTTCCTCTCAGTCCAGCCTAAGCCCCTGGTCTTGCAGCCCAGGGATCCCCCGTCCCTCAGTCGTTCTGAAGGCAAGCTTCTTTCTCAGTAATTCAAACAACTGGAACCGCTCAAGATGCGAGTTAACACAGCTTTCACGCTATGCTCTGCTAGTGCAAGCCCATCACCCCTCTGCTGCAGGAAGAATCGATTAGGGAGTCTATTTGTCTGCTCTAATTTGACTATTTTGCACTGTCCCTGTGTGACCATTAACGCCAGCCCCAAGGGCTCAGAAATTATAGATCAAGCACCCAATAATCACATGATTAAAGCAAGTCTAGACAAAAAAAAACCCCTCAGCATCTAGGTTTTGAAGCTAAAAATAATAACAATCTTTCAGTTTGCCTCCCTTACATTATTCCCAGGTTACATTTTCAAGGTTTTCTTTGCAAACATAAACACTCGAAGATTATTTTAAAAAATGACACTTGGACATCTGTTATGTTTGCATAGTGGTGAGAGCTGGACTCTAAGGAAAACATAGACCCTTAAAGAGAAAGATGGAGAGTTGTATGGATTCATGGGAGAGCAGCTCTTGGTCACAGTGTGACATGAAACACCTGCAACGTTGATTTAGCTCTCCACGTGAAATAGAATCGTGCAGGGAGTTTTCTCAGCAGAGTTGCTCATCTCGCTTCCTCAGGCCTTGATTAGTCTTTGAAGTTAGCCCAGGATCTCGCCTACCAAGATCTGCATGGCCCCTGTTCTCTGGTTCATGAAGAGCCTTGTACAGCACTTCTTCCAGTTTACGTTAGCTCATGGCCTCTTCCACGATCGGGCTCCTCATTTTGCCTCTAGTAATTGTCCTCTCCTCCAAGGGCCACCTCCATCCCCTGTAACCCGGGTTATTCCCACCTCTGTGGACAGTCCTTAGGCTTCGAGGTTACGCTGGGTCTGGAAAGGGAAGGACATGGCCCCTGCCAGTAACACAGCACGCAGATGTACAGTGTTAATAGAGCAACATCAATATAAACGGTCTGTATCAAAATCCAGAAGGTCCAGGGGTCGAGGTCGAGGGTACCAAAGGTCCGCAGAGCATCTTCAGCTCTTGGTGAACCGTTCTGTCATCTGCCCTCTTTACGTGAGAAAGGCAGAAGCACAGCCACAGCAAAGGGGCAACAAAACCGAGTTCACCCTCTTTTGTCTCTCCGTTGAGTACGTTAAAGAGGGACCAGAGGTGCGCAGACTCAATTCAGGGAAAACAGATTATTGGCCAGGCTTTGCCCCTGCAAAAGCACATTTAACTGGAATTTTTTTAAATGTTGTTTTTATTTGTGTTTATGATGGGAGGTATTTTCACATGAGCTTTTACTGACAAAAACAAGTTTGACTGAAGTCAACACACACACACACACACACACACACACACACACACACACAGGTGAAAGTAAAGCAGGGAAGGAGGGAGGAAAGCAGGGAGGGCGGGAGGCTTCAGTTTGGGAAGGACGCTCCAGTAGGGCAGCGCCTACTCGGAAACGGTGCCGAGCGCTCCACAGGGTCACGCGTGCAAGCAGCGCAGCAACGCGGCTGTAGCAAAGCAACGTCTACTCCTAGGCCTTTATTTACCCCTGCACTCGTACACCTTTCCGATGACCACAGGAAAAGTACTAGCCAGAACATGATATTTACTTAAACACATCTGATAAAATTACAGCGCGAGAAACAGCAAGCACAACAAGCGCCTTCCCGCCCTGAGGCTGCAGTAACTTCTGCAGCGCTTGGCACAAGCTGCCCACCGTAAGCGGGAGCGCACCACAGCCCGCGGGGCTTGGTCCGTGAGCAGTAGCGCGGCCTGGCCCGAGCGGGGCCGCAGGCTGGCGACCTGCCTGCACTCCGAAACGCAATGAACGCCTTGGTCTCGGCCCAACGCACACGGAAAAAAAATGGTTATTTACTGCGACTGCACTTCTGTGTTCTGCAGGCTGCAATCTTCTCTAACGCATAGACAGATCAGACGTTTCAAAGCGCAAATTCGGTCTTTGACAGGGCACAGGAGGAAAGCTCTGCAACGCAGCTGCACGTTGCACACACAGATACGCGCTGTGTTTACAGTCTGCATCATTTACGAGGAGATTTTCTTCACATGCTGGGAGGAACAGAGTTTCTCTGCTGGGAGGCAGATATCCACAGACCTTGATTTATGACCACCAGCACCTCCGCGCACCATTACAAAGCAACTTGTTTCTCCATTATACCGACACCCTCATGGCATTTGTGGATGTTATGAATCAAAGGCAGCGTGTTCAGTCAGACAGGGACGTACTCTTGGCCTTGCTACTGCCTTGCTCTTGCGCACTTTCAGGCGCTCACTTCTTGTTCTAACGCTGTATTCCTTCCACCCCTTTTTCCGCATCCTAAATTTAGCCAGCAAAATGTTAGGACGTGTGCATATGCAGCAATGTAACTTGGGCAAGCTCCAGCTCACGGGGAACGCCACAGCTACCGCAGTTATAGAACAGATAGCAACAGCCTGCACCAAGGCAGGAGCTAAGCTCTGTGTCGGGGCTCTCGGCCCTTCAAGCGCACCGGTGCAGACATGCAAAGCTTGCCTGGTAACCTCCGCTCCCTGTACAAACACTAAGGAACAAATATCTGACAAATTAGGCTGCTCATTGATATCTAATTTGAATCCCACATCTTCTAGCAGCAGCTTAAGAAATTGCTCCATGAACAGCTTAAGGAGGCAAGGAAGGGATCCAGGGGGATGAAGTACGCATATTTGCTGACTACAGCTCCTACAGCGAAGACCTTTCTCAAAGCCCGTCTCAATGTTTTCAGGCTTACGCGTGTGCACACCCACCTGTCACTGGGCTGCGTTCAGCCCTGATAGACACGGGTGCTTTGCATTTGCCCTTCGTACGGCTGCATCCACTTATTCCAGCGCAGACCGGGCTAGAAGCTCAGCAAGTTAATTCCTCATTTTGGGATGACTCATTTATACGAAAGCAAAACCTTATGTTAATATATTCCCTACTGGTTTGAAAGTCCCCACGCCTGATAAAATTCTGAGCTGTCCATAAACTTGTGCTCGTCTCGAAGGTGGGAGGCAGAGCGTTTAGCTGCTCATTGCACAGTCCGGCACAACCCAGTCCTGCTTCCTGCCTCCAGTTTATCCATAGTGCCGGATGGGAAGTTAAAGGTGGGATATAACCACCAAACAGGCACCTGGGCAGAACAGCAGGGAACACTGAAGCACGCAGCCAAAGCAGTTGGTTTTGTTCAGGCAGGTCGGTGCCGCTGCCCCACGGAGCAGATGCTAAGCAGTTCTCCATGGTGGCACTGGGGAACGCAGCTGCAGTGGGCAGTGATGGTGGGTGAAAGGACCCCCGAGGGTCCCTGACACCAGGTGATCCAATTGACGTTTCGTTAGCAAGAACATGCTTCTGCCACCTCAGCTTCACAGCACTGGTCTAGGGTTTGGTACCAGTCTTAACTGACAGGTTCTTCAGAAGTTTGTTATTCAAACGAAGACCCAGTTCTCTTCTGTTTGTGAGACTCTCAGCAACCACTCAGTAACCCCAGGGCTGCACTACCAGCAGTTTATCTAAACACCCGCGCTTTCTTTTTGTTCTTCCAGTGACCTGTGAAATTCTCCATGAACAATTGAGCTTGGAAGCAGATTTCAGGCTGCCCCGCAGAGGGCTGAAGCCCGGACTGCCAAGGTAGTACTCTGATGTCCTGCCAGGTCCACAAGCGCGGCCCGAGGTCAGGTTCAATGAGTGGATGAGACAGTGGCATAGGGAGGGGGAACGTAGGCATATCAGAAACTAGAAAATCTTTGGGGACAGAGAAGAAAGAGAAACAAAAACCAAGAAATGTTGTTTATTTCTCAATTAATTTATTTTTTTTAAACAAATAAAGGCCTGAGTTGTGCCTAGGCCATAAACCAGGGACTACACCAATCCTATTTAACACAGAGGTTTGTTTTGAAACAATACTTTACCACGTGCCTATCCACTAGGTTTTAATGGTTGGCTAAGACATTGGTCCTTAATAATCCACCAACAGGCTTACACAGCCTTTTGCTTAATTCAGGGATCCTTCTCATGCAGGAGCTGGCCCAGCACCGTCTCTGCACCCGAAGCAGATCAGGGAACTCCACAGCATTCCCTATGAAGTGAGATTCGATGGCATCTTTCATTCCAGTCACCTTTTAACCTCCTTGTCTGATCCGCCTCTTCCACTAGCATCTCTCAAGTCCTGAGACTCCTATAGGAGAACTAGAGGAGCTCTTTCCCAGGCTTCCCCTTCCCATCACTCCAGTGATTTGAACAAAAATTTCTGATAGAAACCCTTACACGTTCAGAAATTCTCCTTATATATCCATACATTCTTAAGTTTAAACAAATTGTGAATTACAGAAGCCTCTGGAGCGTATCAGCACAAAGCAGTGAAAAATAGCACTGGAAAATAGGTGGAAAGTGTAAACTCAGAGATACATGTAGACAGGAAGGAAAAAACTATCCTTGCAATTCTCATTTATTAGAGCATCTTTCATTCATCCTCAAAGTTTTATTCCTCACATCCCTTCTTCAAAGGCACACCACGGGTCACGCAGCAACGCCACAGTAGTCCCAAAGAAACCCCAAGATGACACACAATCCACACTTAAGAGCAGCTCTGGGCACAACTTCACTGCTTCCAACTACAGCAGGTGCTGTGACGGAGAGATTACATCCACTACAAAAAAAAAAAAAAAAACCTGGCCCTGCTTCTGACCTTGGGCCATCACAGCTGCAAAAGTACTAGATGCTTCAGTTGTCCCAGCAGCCAGAAGTCACGGCCCACTCCCTTGGGAGTTGGTGCCCTGGCAACTAATTATTCAGCACCTTAATTTCTCACTTACTCTCTACAGGATGTTTCTGAGGGGGATTATCCAAGTCATAAACATTCCTGCTTTTATGTTACTGGGGTTTAAGCTTAAAACTAACAAAGCCACAACCCACCTATCACAACACAAAAAGACCTGGTTCAATTTTTTCTAGATGTTTGCTGCACTTAAAATTCACATCTCATGTTCTTCCAGTGTAGATATTGTCTAAGGCAAGATGGAGACTATTAAGCAAGTCTGCTATAAAGGGCCAGGGAAGGGAGGGGAAAAAAAACCCACAAGCATTACAGGTCAAGAACTATTGTCTTGCACACCAACTTTTCCATATTGCCATGAATTTAGTGATTGCTGATTTAGACTAGTTTGTGTATGTAACACGCTAGATGAAGGAAAACACCCAGTCTTTTACTATAAAAATACAGACATGAGACAGCTCAAGAGCAATTTTATGAATGGCAAATCCAGACAAAAATTTCGGTTCAAGCAGCAAATGATACACCTACTCATTTTTTTTCCCCCCACTGTAGTAAAAGGACTTAGTTTATTTATGGCTAAAAAGCATTCAGTGACTCAACAGGTTAAATATTTAATTAATTCTATTTGATAACCTGATTACAGCAGAGAATTTGCTAAGAAGCAGCAGCAGAAGAGTACAATGGGCCAGCTGGGAAACATGGGACTGCTCTACTAAAGCGTTCTTCAGCATGAAATGGGAAAGCACTGCTTAAACTACAATTCATCTAGAGAGGACAGTAATTCAGTCAGCATACAATGCTAGAAACCAATTCTATTTCACAGTTACCAATTTCTCCAAGTCATCAATCCGTCATTTCTTGTTTGAAACAGTGGGAAGAACCTTAGTTTTAAAGGCAACGCAAACATCCAGGTGTCTAACAGAACAGTAACTAGAACGGTGATTCAGCACGTTAGGTGTGCATGGTCCCACTATTGTGCTCTGTCTGCAAGAACCAGGGACAACTAACAGTGTGCCTCACAATCAGTCTCAATTTCTGACAATAATTAGAAAAAAAGTACCTTTCTTGCAGTGGAATTTTGCATTCAATACAACATACCTTGCTACTGAATAAATTCAAATAAAACTTTCTTTAAAAGCAGCAGGAGCTAAAAAGTGCAGCGCTTAATATATTTATTCTTAATTGATACTTCATTGAGCTATTTAGATGATAACATCTTCATAACATTCTCAAAAGTCAATATTTGGGAATTTAGAGAGCTTGACCTTCTGATTTCTCCAACAAGAAACCACAAAAGAGAGAACAGAGGTCAAAAAAGAAAAATTACACGCCCCAAGTATTTTAGTCTTAAACCACAGAAATTAAAGGGAGAAATGTTTCTGCTGCTTTTTAAATGCTAGCTTAGGATCTTTGTTTTATGGTGACTTGAGAGTATATATACACCAAAAAAATTTTGTAAAGTGTTCTTGCAGTTAATTAATAGCATTTTCCTTTAAAAAGGGTTCCCTCCCTTTTCAACTAAATTAGTGATTGCATTAACAACAAGCTGCAGTAAGTCTTGTTCTCAGGCAGGCCATAGCATGGTGGTGTGAATCGTTCCTTTCCAGTCATCAGTTGCTTGATTTTCTAGCATTTCATCACAAGGATGGCTACGGTTTGCAGCGCTGGACAAAGCGTGGATAGAGACAGACATCTCTGATATGGTGCCTGTTCAGAATCCAGGTCAGGAATCGTTCTAACCCCAAACCATATCCACCATGAGGACAGGTGCCATATTTCCTCTGTGAAATTAAAAGTAGAAAGAAGATACTAAACATGCAATTATCTAAATAACAAGCTAAATAACACCAGCAGGAAAAAAAAAAACAGAAAAATCATTTTCTGAATGAATGATGGGGAAACTGGATTATGGTCTTCCCAGGCAAGATATTTCTGTTCAGTTTCTGAGGGGGAAAGACTAGAAAAGGAAGCTGAAAAAGAAGTCTTAATGACTCTTTTTCAATCTCATCCTTCTCTCCTCCTGTTAAACTAGGTAGAACTATTCAAATTTGAAGAGACCGACCTGTCTTTATCTAATGACAAGGGCCTCACAAAGGCAGTGAGTGCATTGCAGAAGGCATTACAAGAGGCACATACCAGCATAAGCCTAATGTCTAATGAAGGTGATCTGGAAGGGCAGGGTGCACTGCAGCAAACAAAAGCAATTTCAACAGAACAGAAGCTGTTACTCCATTTTGCAAATGGCTAAACAATCATCTACTTCTGGCCATAAAACTGATTCCAATTTAGACAGCATCATTTTAAAAGGAGTTTAAAAAAATTCAGATACCACGTTCCCCGACAAGCAGCACGTGGACTATTTTACGCACCTGATCAGTGTACCAGTAGTACGGTGTGGGATCGATGCCCTCTCTCTTATAGCCTTCTATTAGCTCATCACTGTCCCAGATACGCATAGAGCCTCCAACAATCTCACCAACGTTAGGCATCAACACATCAACCTACAGCACACAACATGAGATCAAGCTAGCATAAATAAGCTGTCTACAGAAGGTGGAGGAAAAATAGCCCAAACTCAAAAGCATATTTCCGTAACACTTTTTACCATATAATTTTAACTCTCTATGAGGGAGGAAGGGAAGGCAGCTCCTATTTAACTCAACTTATAGACAGAAGAAATCAACTGACCCAGGTTCTCTAATTTTATCTCCAATACCCCTGACAATACTGAACTACAAAAATGCAAGAACAGTAGCATTGCTGAGAACAACGTCCACTCCTCCTGGCTGCCAAACAGCTAGTTTTCAGACAGACTTCGAGAACAGTCAGAGGAGTATTGTCTTTAGATTATTTACGAGCACTTTAGAGTTGCTTTGCTTATTTCTTTTAGCACCAACAAGCCATGCTAACAGACTCCCAAAACGAAATTTGATAAGAATTCTTCAAGTTTTTGCTGTAATTCTCATTCATTTTATGCTCATTCACACAGACGTTCTCATTCTGTTTAGGGGCCTGTAACACTAGGTAAAACACCAACTTACAGATTCCGTAAGCCGGGAATCCTCAGAACAACGCAGCATATAAAAGGACTTTATCTCTGCAGGAAATCGACACAACAGGATTGGCTCATTAATGGTGTCCGTCATTAATCTCTCAGGAGCTTCAGGAATATCCTATGATTAAAGACTTTATTATGCAAAACCAAGTCCCGCAACATATCAGGCAAGAAAGAAACAAAGATAGTTTCAGAGCACTCATACCCACACATTCACCCATTGTACCTAAATTTTGATAACAACCTTATCTTAGAACTCAAGAAACTTTATATAAATAATCATCCCAATGTGTCAGACAAAAAGCTGAGGGGAAGAAACCTAACCTGGAGGGAGATGACTAGTAAACACTGAGGAGCCTCCATTCCTTCCTCCCCAAAACTGTTTTCTGCAAACCTTAAAACTAAGAAGTTTAAGTGCTTCCTTGTTATGCATACAGGCTTACTTATTAAATTCAACTGACCACTTACAGCCATGAGAGTATTTTGTTTTTAAAATTTTCTGACTGAAATTTGATAAACTGTGAAACATCTAGCAAAGTATTTAATCAGAAATTTCATTTTGACCAAATCAGCAGCTTTAGTGTTTAAGAGAGGGGAGGTGGGAAGGATGACGCCACAGTTACACAGATAAGACACAAAACACCAGTGATGATGTAACCATGGCTTGTTAAAACAAACATTGTGTGTTCACCTAAAAAACCTCCTCCTATCCCCCAAAGGTTTAACTCTTTCAGCCAATGGTAACACACATTTCTTAGACTCTGAGTTAAAGTCAGAATATTAGAGGGTTTTTAAAAAAAGAAAAAGAAAAACCACAGTCACACCTGCTAGTTACTTGTTTTTAATCCAGCCAAACACTGCATTGCAGCACTGACTTGTTGTACGCAGCAAGGAAAGGGTAAGGAAGGAATAGGAACATAATCCTTCTCACAAAGAAAGCATCCATCTGAAACAGGGTGGGGAGAGGAGAGCAGAATCCTTATTTCCCTATGGAAAAGCCTTCAAACTGCATTGAATGTAGGGCTCCTTCTCTTCATCTCCCTAATCCTTTCATACAGACGGGAAAAAAAACAGCAGAAAAAATACAAAACAAAAAAAAAAGCACAGAGATTTTGGGCAATCAGTTTTTCTTCAGACTTTACTCTGTAGGTTTTAAAGTTAAGAAAATTATATATTCTCTCCCTACCAACCCTGCTTCTCTTAAATCCTTTTATGACTATGGTGACACCAAGTCCTACTGAGCTCCTTCAAGGCATTCTGCCTTACATAGTGGCAAAAAAGTGAGGCAGGGAACAGATGGACAGATGACAAAAGAGATTTCTATGCCAGTGTTCAAAGATATTGCATGAAAACCCAAGCCCTGCTTACATCCCCCCAGTGCAACTGCAATACAGCATCACTACATCTCCCAGCACAGTCCAGGCCTGAGTTTTACAGCAAAATCCACTTTGACTTAAATGGGACTAGAATTTCACTCATCAGTATCACTCAAAACAGAACAGATTCCACACAGCAACAAGTCCAGTAGATTTATGGCTCAAACACATTGTTCTTCCAGTCACTGACTATTGCTATTTAGTGCAGGGCTATGGGCTTTTGTTTAATTGCTCAAGAGCCTCACAAATAATTACCTCTCCAAACTCATAGTAAGTGCCATCGTCCTTCTTCACATCATGTTCCTTTAACCATGCGATGGCATCAGTATAGTTCATTCGTCGGAAAGGACGTTTAGGGGGCTGGAAGCCCTGCAAATAAGGACAGACATAAAAACGATTAAAAGCCTATCTTTAAGAAAGATATTTTTCTAATTGATCAGCAAGTCTATTTCCAAATTTATACACGACTCTTTCCAGCTCATGCATCAATAAATGGTTAATTAAAAGATCAAGCTCAGAGAAGTGCTGAAGCAAGAACCAAAACACAACTGTCTACCAAATGCAGTAAAGTTCACAGAACAGATGCTGAAAAAGATGGTAGGAGAAGGAGAAGAAAGTGTTTTCAAGGCTGGTGCCTTTTGTGAATCCATTGCATACATGGTCAGTTTAACACCTATTCTGCAGAGGCTCCACACACAGGGCCACAGGGTACTAAGCCACGACAGAACGTTCACACCTTCCTGCACACAGAACTGTTTCAGAACCTGCCACAGCTGTACATTTGTGAGACGTTCACAGGGTGGCTTGTGCCTGTGCTATTTCCTACCGCTTGCCCCCATCTCAGCCCAAATTTAAAACTGAACCCAGCAGTAAGAATGTAGTGTTTATCAGGAAAATAATTCATAACAGCTGGGGATGACAGAGCCTCTAAAGCCTATGAGAGAAGAGTTAGAGATGGAGATAACATGGTTTAAGAGACTGCTGACTTTCTTTGCAGAGACGCAGACAGTGCATCTCTAACAAAGCAAGACAGATTTACAGAGCTCCAATTTTCACAACAGAAAGTAAAACACTGGAGTTGTGCGATTGCTCCCTTGTGCTCAATCTGCAAGTACCTGCTGGTCAACACTACAAGCTCTGGGACAGGTTTTTGTTCCACTGGTACAGTGCACATTACAATAAAATCCTAGCACGTGCTGGCTCCTGGACCTTACCAGCCCACAACTTCTCACACCACAGGCCCCTGCTCCTGGAAGCATAGTTATCAACCTTGCAGTATCATCACTCTTTTGATATCTCTGAACACTGCTACAGAAGTAAGCAGAGCTCCCTGCCTTTTCCAAACGGACAGGCGTGCTGACCACGAAAGGCTAAAAGATCAGGCTTTCTTGTCTATTCATGACTGTTTTCCACGCTGCTGCCTACCGGGTTTATGTCAAACAGTAAGCTTGCTGCAGGTGATTTCAGAACTCTGTCCACTACATCACAAACCAAGTTCTCCAGACGGTCCAGCAGGTCCTCAAAACTTATAAAAGGACATTCAGCTTCAATGTGAGTGTATCTGAAACACAAGGCCATCCCATTACAAAACCACACATAAACAAGTTATCTTCAGCTATGGAAAAAAAGCCTCAAGAGAAAGAGCCTCCTTTGCCCCCTTTCCATTTCTCTCGCTTCTAAGTTGTAAAGGAAATAAGGCTGTAAAAAAAACTGTCAATGAAACAACAGTATCAACTGTTGCTTCTAAATAGCATTTTTAAGAAGTTTTTTCCAGCCACCCTGTTTAGCCCAAGTCTTCACTCAGTAGATGTCAACACATTATGACCTGCTGGTCATTCACTGAGACAAGATGCTGCCCCAAAATCACTTCTGATCAGTCCTTCCCTATTAGCCTAATGCCATCTTCTTACTGTACGTTCCATCATCCAACTGTCTGCTGCTTCCCTGCTTTATAAATTCACTTATACATGCATAATAAATATGTGCATTTTCTTCATACTCTGCCAAGTGTCTGCGTGTCCTGGATTGCTCAGCTCTGTATGACTGAGCAATACAAAAAACATCTCCTAATGCTGGAAGGCAGGTCTCCAGGTAGAGCTGGGATGATTGCGTCAAGAATGCCTCTTCACCAAAATAATCCAGCTTGAATAGGGTTGAGCCTCCTTCAACCTGTGTTTGGACTAACGTTGGTGGTGTCACCTGTTAAAGAACAGGACCGTCATTACTTCAGTGAAGAATTAAGTACAACGATGATAACGTGCAAGGGCAGTGATGTAAGACACATTCTTCCACAGCACCATCTAGCAGCTTTTGTATGTAAGCATACAAGTACTTCATTCTGATATCCTTCAGTAGCCTAAAAAGTAGCATGCAGGTTTTTCATGAATCATGCTGTAACACTTCTATGTAGACACTTCTGGGGCACATCTTTGGAGATCTCAGGCTATGCCTATAAAAGCAATCATAGTTTCCTAACAAACAGTTTTTCTTTTGCCTATTTTAGGTCAATCAGAAAGTCTATACTGTTCTTCTAAGAATAAGATGACTCTGAAGAAAGGCGATTAAAGAAGTCATTTGCAGACAAAGAAAAAGATACTTACTTCATAATATCCATTGGCAAAGAAGTGATCCCTGAAGGCTTGTACTACCATGGAGCGCACCTTGAAGATTTTGGACATATTCTCGCCTCGAATCATCATATGCCTGTTGTTAAGCTGCACATCAACCTCCGAATCCTCATTGAGCAGATTGTCAGCTCCTCCTGCTGGGGCTAGACCGATAAGCTCCCAGTAGTCACAGTTCAGCTCATGGCCTCCTGGAGCCTGCCAATTTGAAGAGCAGTAACAATTTTAGAAGTCCACTTTTTGCCACTTGGATGTCACCATGTGGCATCTTGACAGAGATGTTAATCCTTCCAGTTTAAACCAAAGATGCCAAAACCCTTCTAAATGCAGTCATTTTCAAAGCGGCTGGTTCATAACCCAGTTGTACCACTCTAGTCATACCACCTTGAAAAGCACCATTTGTAACCAACCCATCACGAGTCTTTCAGACTTAACTGCAGGATTGAGTGCTATTGCCAGATAATTAAAAGATAAACAGAACACATCTAGAACCTTAAGTGTAATGTATCATAGAGAACGGGGTTCATTCAGCAGGAAGAACAGAATGCTAAGCGGACAGGGGGAGCTCCTTACTATCTTCAACTACTTAATGGGTGGTTATAAAGAAGATGGAGCCAGGCTCTTTTTGGATGTATCCAGCAAAAGGACAACAGTCACGAATTGCAGTAAGGTGCTTTCAATTGGATATAAAGAAAAAAAATCTTCACAACAAGGATGGTCAAACTCTAGAGCATGGGCCTAGAGAGACTGTGCAATCTCAATCCTTGGAGAGTTTCACAAACTCACTTAGAGCCTGTGTTAGGCCAGGTTGTCCTCTTTAAGCAGGAGTTGGGCCAGATGACCTTCAGAGGTCCCCCCTGCAACCAGAATCATTCTATGTTAGCTTACGCAGGCACAAATATCTTCCCATATGCCTTTAGGAACATCACACCACACACAGTGAAGAGTCCTCCCATATATTAGAAGACAGCGCCGATTCAAGATTGCAGTACAACATTTGAAATATTTGGTTCTTTGTACTAGTCGAGACACATTCTGGACAGCAAACTCCAAAAGAAGTTAAAAAAAAAAAAAAAAGCTGCTTTGATCAGGACAGGGGAAGAATTAGCTCACTATGTATATGGGTACCTTTGAGTTTGCCTGTCAGAGACACCCGAGCAATCTTTCTGCACTAGGCAACATTTCACTGCTATGTGAGAGCAAGAAATTTCATACTAATTTCCCCCATTCTCGTCCCTACTACATAAGAAACAGAGGTCCCAGACCCAGGGCTGAGCCCTGTCCGGCTGCCTGGGCTACAGAACTGACCTCTGCACTTCTGGTGCCAAAAGTTCCCCTGTCTGAACCACAGGAGAGCATGCATTCATTCCCCAAAATGCACCCTTCCTCCATATTTTCAAGATATAAATGCAGTTTTACAAAAATCTAACAAACAGATTTTTGACTCACTGCAAACAACATACAAATCTGGTGTTTTTGTGCACTGAAAGCATTATACTCTTGTGATGAGACAAGAACACATAAGCAATGGACTCTAGTTAAACTGAGCTTGTCGCTCTAACCTTAAGTAGAGCTCTTGGGGATAGGACCTGAGTGGCAGGGAGAACTAGAAAAATTAAGCCTATCCAAGTCTCATTTGGAAGACCTGCCAGTAATGACCAACAGTACATGGCTTGCAAAACAATCATCTACAAAATACCACACAAGAGTTCCGCTTTGACCGCATATTATGTACTATGCAAAGCCACAGAGGGAACTACTTTGCTCAAATACTGTCTAATGCCTCTTGGGAACACTGTCTGAAACTGCACAACAATGCTCCAAGATGTGATTTTGTCCAAATATACTTTTCTCTTATCTTCTGAGAGTTAGTAAACTTACTCAAAAGAACTATAGACTATAGAGTGTCGATCCACAAGAAAGGGAAACTAACTCTCACTGCTATAGGTGATGACAGTTTTGAGCATATATCTAAAGGAAGAGGTAAGCTTACAGAACAGCAAGATTAAATGTTGAGATTTACAGAATAGATGTACATTACTGCTTTGCTTTCTCTTTCAGAAAAAAAATAGTGCCACAATTAGCTATCAAAAGTCCATGTCTTAAAGAAGACTACTTAAGATTTAATAAAACAAATGTGTCCTCAGCTTCCTTGCTGTTTCTGCATTATAACCTAGGTTTTGCAACACAGATGCACATTTACTTTTGTCTTTCAGTCACCTGTGTCAGTTAAGACAGAAGCCTTAAGGTAATTTTGACTAAACACCCTGATATAGGCCTATGTGTTCTGATGAGTATTTTGAGTCACTATCCCAGATAAGGGGTCCCAAAAGCTTCTCTGGTGCCTTGTTTGAATGCTTTTTATGGGTCATTCTTCACACATAGTTCCTTAACATGGCTTTAGCCAGATTCAAACAATTTCCTGAACAGTAACAGTCTGTAGATCGCAACTATGAGAGAGGTATGAAGCATAAGGACCATCATATTTTGAGGGTTAAAAATCACATCTGCCCAGTTGCTAATCTGAGACCACCATTAGGAACAGTGTTACAAAGCAAGTTAACAAATCGCCTTGCTCATACTCCTGCACTGGAGGACAAATGAATATCCTTACAACAAACAACATATTGAGATGTGCTTGTAGGCTCTTCACCAAGAGCTAAGCCCAAGTTCTTGATCTCATAAAATAAAAACTGAATACACCTTATTCACTAACCTTTCCTAGGAAAAATTAAACAATGCCATTTGTTTAATATAATTTTCCATTGATATACATCCTGTAGATATTTTATAGTTATAGAGTATCAGTGGAAAATTGTTTCAGGCGAAAGGTAAAGTGGAACAGTTGCTTGGTTCACACCCAATCACACACACACTGAACTGCAGGTGTCAGCAGCAGCTTTAGGAGGTTTGGGTTTTTGGTGTGTTTTTTTGGCTTTGTTTTTTCAACAAATTCCCACTGAACTCAACCAATAATTATGTCCACCTCTGCTTCTAATCCCATCAGGAAGATGATAAACTGTTACAGAGCAGAAGAACCCAAACACACAGCCTTATCTAACACCCATACCTGCTTGCCTTCAGGAACAAGGTTCAGCATCCCATACACTGCAACACTGCTCTCTGTAGAGAGAAGTAGCCCATTGTAACACTGACACTACAGACAGAAAAAGAAACAAAGACACAGTTGAGATAATTTTTTACTTTTCCTCCGCAATCTAACTGAATCATGGACAAGATTAAGTCATAATCACTTCTATTTAGTTTTCACACTGACAAAAAAAACTCTAGTGGTAGGAGACAGAATTTAACAACAGTAAGATTTAATCAGTAAGTTTAGGACAGTTTCCAATGGTCTATATAAAAGAAAAACAGATGAGGTATGAACTGTTCATGTATTTAAAAACAGAACAGAATTAAATCATGGCAACTCACCAGTTCATCTGAAAGGACACACTGTAGAAATCCTGTGCCGTCTCTCAAAACAACAAACATCAAATTTTTTCCTAGTTAAAAACAGAACAAATGCAGAGAGCCTCAGATTTATTCACTGATCCATTGAACAGACTCACTCCAAGAAACATCACTTACTGGCATACATCTTACTATCAAAGGACTGTGATCATGTTAAAACAAACAAAAAAGATGCTCTAGGTAAACACTGAAGCGTTAACTCAGTTATAGGAGCCTTTCACCGAATCACAGAATGGCCAAGGTGGGCAGGGGCCTCTGGAGATCGTCTAGTCCAACCTCCCTGCTCCAGCAGGGTCACCTAGAGCATATTGCCCAGGATCACGTCCAGGCGGGTTGTGAATATCTCCAGCCAAGGAGACTCCACTACCTCTCTGGGCAACCTGTTCCAATGCTCTGTCACCCTCACAGGAAAGAATTTTTTTCTCGGGTTTAGATGGAACTTGCTGTGGTTCAGGTTCAGTTTCTGCCCATTGCCTCTTGTCCTGCTGCTGGGCACCATGGAGAAGAGACTGGCCTCATCCTCTTGACAACCCCCCCCTTCAGATACTTGTACACGTTGGTCAGATCACCTCTCAGTCTTCTAAGAGGTGATCTTCTTTCACAAAACTGCATTTTATATAACTTGAGCTAAAACAAGCTTCAGCTAAAACAAGCTTCAAACAAACATCAAGACTAAAGCCTGCTCCAGCCCCAACGGGGTTGGGATTGCACTGCCATACCATGACCTCAGCAAATGCGCTCAGGTCCAGAGGGACTACAAGTGTGTTTGACAGAACTGATGAATGCACAGGCCCAAGTCACCGCTCACATGGGGAAAGTGATGTCACCCTGGTTATCCAATCTTCACAAAAGCATCCAATTAAAAAAAAATCTTTTTTCTAGGAACCAGAATCATCAAAAGAAGCAGAACCAAAGATAATTAACTGGTCAGGAGGAATCAAACAGCATTTATGCTAAGTTTCCAGATTTTGATAGCTACTGAATTTTTCCATCTTTTTGCATAGCTTTGATAACCTTTAAGTGCTTGTGGTTTACCTTGCCTACGTAATCTGTGAATCCAACCAAAAATCTTCACTCTTTGGCCTCTGTAAGCCTCCAGAGCACCAATCTTTACCTGCAGAGCAAGGAATAAAAACAAACAGTCACCTGGAGAAGAGTAAATCACCATTTAGATGGCGTTTTCCACATAATTACTTAGAATACATATAGATATGACATTCCCCTCCCCAAGACATCTCCTCGCAGCACTTGAAGGGAAGTTCCATTCAAGGTATGAGCTCAGCTGGCAACTCTAAACAGCTGTTTAGGAAGGAAAGAGTATTCTATCCAGTTACATCAAAGGCAGCACGTTTGGGCAATACTTGCAGACTTCACATTGAGCCTATTCTATTCAGCAGGCTTACTCTGCCATGAAGAGACTAGAGACTGTAAAGTCCTCGATCAGTCAAGAAGCTCACTTCGCCTTTGGCCAAACAGAGAAGTCAAAACACTTTAACAGCTCACACCTGAAGACCAGAGTGTTCAGGTACTACTGGAACTCCAAGATACATTAAGTCACCAGATAACTTAGAAAGGATTCCCAAGAAACATTTTCCAGGGCTCTGAAGCGTGAGTGGACTTCCCTGGAAGAATCTCTAAAAACATTCAATAGTCAAGTTCAGTTAGCAGTTCAAGAAGCAGAGGACGTCAAATCTGGATCTGACATAGGTACATCTACACACGTAGCTGAGGTACTAACACTGCTATGGTCAGAACAATTAATCCAACAGGCACCTTTGAAAGACCAGGCCTTACTAAGACTGCTGGATTCTGGCAGTCTAGAAGAGCTGGCAACTGATTTCAGCACAGCTGGCTACAGCTGCTCCTTTCACAAACAGCAGCCATGAGAGCGCAAGGCTCAAACCTTCCACACATGCTGCACCGAGCCTGTCCAGAAACATCACTCAGCAGCACATGTAATATCTGCTTACTAAAATTAAGGCCTGCACAGCGCCACCAAATCCAGCAGGACTGTAGAAATAACCACATAAGAACTGTACGCCATATCTCAACAACTTATGTTCTCTAGCTAGCAGTGTTTCTGCACTCTCTACTACATCAATGATCAACTAATGGGAGCAAAACTAATTAACTTTTTCAAACAGAAGCATGGTCTCTACCAGTAGACAGATATGGACACAAAAACCTGAGGCACGAACCGATGAAGCTCAGGCAGCCGTGAAAAAGATGAAAGCCATATACTAGAAGACGCAGATAACCAGAAAAACAAAATTACACTTATGGTTAGCAACAAGATAGCAGCCTTCCACAGCTGCCAGCACCACAAAGCAGGGTCAGAACCAATGTCTGTGCAAACAAAAGGCTGTAACTAAGGCCACGTATCAAGTACACTGGATCTTACTCACACATTTTGGCTCTGGAAGACTAGGATCATTCTTGATAATAACTTTCTTAGCTTCCTCTAGGTTCTTCTCCCTTCTCAAGAGATCTTCTACCTGGTTAAAAAAAAAAAAAAAAAAAGGGAAAAAAATTAAACAACTGTTGCCAGGCTTTATAAGATTCTCACTCTTCGCAGTTACTGGAGACTATAACGTACGCTTACAGACAACACGCATGCTGAAAAGCCTTGACATTAACCCTACTAGGGCCTAACCTAGTAGGGTAATCGTCTCATCAAGTCCACGATGAGGAACTATACACAGATGCATTCCACGTTTTTTTAGAAAGTCTAAAGGCAATAGATTGCAATCATGCAAAACTCATCCAGTTTCAGTCATTTGCTTATCCTAATCTAAAAAAAAAAAAAAAAAAAAAAAGCAAGTTGTAAATAACCTACATAGAAAAAAGAATGATAGAGGGGAGGAACAAACTAAATGTTTTCTTTGGCAGGTAGGACTGTTTAATGTTTTTGGGAAACAAAGACGGCACGCTACTTCCAACTCGGCATCATCTGCAACCTACCTCTTTCTTCTCCTTAGCTTCATTCTTCATTTGTTCCTTCTGCCACAGTTTTTTGGTGTTCTTCATCTGTGACTTTGAAATAATGCTCCATCTCTAAACGAATCCAGAGAGACAGCAGAAAATAACAAATTATGCTTGTGTCCCTTCACACAGAGGAGCATTAAAACAACAATTTCTACTTGAAAGCTCTGTTACAGTACCTCATTTTCTTTTTGCGAATCCACATAAATAGTAGGAAACGGTTCCTTTCCTGCTGTCATTAAAGCCTAAGGGTGGGGGGGAGGAGGGAGGAGAGAGAAGGTGACACAGTGAATAGCACTGTAAGTGAACTAAAGCCATGCTGAAATAGAGCAGACTAAGTCACGAGAGACAGAGAAGATAATCTACTTCTGCTCCTTCTGGCCAGAATTCAGGGGTAGGGGGAAAAAAGCTATAAGATTTACACCTAGGAGTACATTACATACACAAGGCCAGCCACTTGACCTAAGTGCAACTGAACTGTAACTGAAAAGAAATAGCATATATGTTTTCTGCAGTTACCTTTAAAACAGTTTTGAATGGTTTCTTTTGTGTCCCATCACCAGCGGAATCACTGCCCTCTCGTTCAGAGACATACAGCTCTTCTGTAACACAGGACAAATACAGACGGCTGCTTTAAAAAGTACTATGACTACATTCAGGAAGAAACTGGATGCACACAATGATTTAAAGTCTTCAAGATGATCAGCAGTGATAAACCTTCAAAAACAACTGACAGTATAAGACTTGGTTAACATTTCCCATTTTAAAAAAATCAGCCCATGCAGTAAGTGAATTATGTCAGAGTTTAAGAGACTTCCAAGACACTGAACTCTGAAAAGTTACTGGCTAACATCAGAAACCAAAAGTGAAAGAGCTTCTTATAAAAATAACTTTTTCCTCGGTCAGCAGGAGGACGACAAGTTGAGAGAAGTCAGACAGCTCAGCTAAACGTCCAGCTGACTCATAACCAAGAAACGAATAATGAGTTACAGGAACTGAACATAACTCCTCCTTCTTCCACACCCTAACTACAAAGAAAAAACCAGAGCACAAGATCTACTTGCTCCAGGACCCACAAAGCACTTCCACGATCCCCTGCTCAGGTCTGGGCAGGTGAACCTTTCCGTTAGAAACATTCTCCTCAAACGGATGGAAACGCAAGACACACTTATAAGAAGCTGCCATAACAAGTGACATCAGTGTTGTGTTTCCTACTAGCAAAATCTACCCCATTGAGTGAAAAACCGAAACTAATCTTAGCTTTTAACAGGTACATTCTCGGGAAATGCCTATCCTAGGCGGACACAGAACCTAAAACAGGAAAAGGCAAGGAATTTCAGGGCAGCAGGTTGCGCAGACGGTACCTGAACCGGATCAAGGGCACGAGCCGCGCTCCGCAGAAGGGCCCGGCAGCCCCCGGCCCGGCGGGTCCTGCCGCCGCCTCCCCGCGCCGCCGCCGCCGCCCAGGGGCCCCGAGCCAGGCTCGGCTCGGCTCGCCCCGCCGCTGCCTGGCCCGGCCCGGCCCGGCCCGGCGAGCCGCCGCCATCTTCTACCCGACCCCGGCCCCAGTCCCGCGAGCCGCCGCCATCTTCTGCCCAGCCCCGGCCCCCATCGCGCCGCCGCCGCCGCCGCCGCGGCTCCACTGCCCGGGTCCCGGGCCGGGCCAGGCCAGACCAGACCAGACCTGCGGCGGCGGCGCCGCCGCCGGAGCACGCGGCCCCCCGGGCCTTACCCATGACGAGCGCCTCCGTCCTGCCGATGACTTCGCCCGCCATGCTGCCGCTGCTGCTGCTGCCGCTGCCGCCTCCGCCGCCGCCGGTTGCGTCAGCCGCCCCGCCCCTTCCGGCCCCGCCCCGGCGCGGGGAGGGGAGGGGAGGGGAAGGGAGGGGCCCTTCAGCAGCGCGCGCCGGAGTGGCGGTGGCGCCGCCCGCGGACCGGACCGGACCGCACCGGACCGCACCGGACCGGACCGCAGCGCTCCGCGCGTCGGCCTCTCGCCTGAGGTCTGATGCTGTCCCTTAGCAGCGACTACGGCTTGCTCAGCAGGCCCGAGGAACGGAGGCATTCTGCACGCTGTTTCCAGGAGTGAATTCAGAGTATTTCCCTGCTAGAATTTACTACCGCCTCAACAGACTCCGGAGGGAAAGAGTCCGTCCCTCTGTTGCACCTGATCTCCAATCTTTGCGTTAGTGCAGAAACCTGTGTAAGTGCCCGTAACCCACCTGGCTCCGCCGGGCTCCTAGAGGTCCGCAGGGGGCTCCAGGCTTCCTTCGTTTCCCCGCGTGTTGTCCTTACCCGCCTGCACAACCCGGGGTTCTCGCCTGGCAGCGCTTGCGGATCCCAGACAAGCTCTTATGAGGGACTTAACTCAGGAGAAGCGACCCGAATCGCTGTCCAAGGCGCACTGGAGTTCAGTCACTTAACCTGCAACCTGGTGAGACTTTCGGCACACTTTATCAGGTCTTCGGACTCATTTGAGGGGAAGGCGGCACCCGATTCTCACAGAGACGTCTTGGTTTTCAGTGGCCATAAATCGTAGCAACCTGTGTCCACTTCTGGGCTCCCCAGCACAAGAGAGACATGGCACCGCTGGAGAGAGTCCAGCGGAGGGCTACAAAGATGACGAGGGGACTGGAGCACCTCTCCTATGAAGAAAGGCGGAGGGAGCTGGGGCTGTTCAGCCTGGAGAAGAGAAGATTGAGAGGGGATCTCATCAACGTGTACAAGTATCTGAAGGGGGAGCGTCAAGAGGATGAGGCCAGTCTCTTTGTGGTGCCCGGCCCTGGGCAGAAACTGAACCACAGGAAGTTCCATCTGAACCTGAGAAAAAACTTCTTCACTGGGAGGGTGACTGAGCACTGGCCCAGGTTGCCCAGAGAGGTAGTGGAGTCTCCTTCCCTGGAGATATTCAAAACCCGCCTGGACGCGATCCTGGGCAATATGCTCTAGAGGACCCTGCTGGAGCAGGGAGGTTGGACGAGATGATCTCCAGAGGTCCCTTCCAACCTAAACGATTCTGAGATTCTGTGACCCTGCTGGAGCAGGAAGGTTGGACTAGATTGTCGGAAGCAACGGGAGACATGCTCATCCGATGATGATCACAAGCCTCAGTTTATTTGCACATTTTCATGACTTATATAATAGAGTTAATTAGCTCATACATATTGCAACAGCCAAGCTCCTTATAGGTTGCTAACATTAGTTACTTATCATGCCCGACAGCCAGATGCGGTCAGCCTGTTTGTACCGGCATTTTTGCTGATACAAAACCTAGCCTCAACCCCACATCCGCTCAACCAGACACTTCCCCAAATCCACGCGACCCAGGCGCGTTTCACATTGCCTTCTGACACACAGTTACATCCAAGCAGTTCTTGCAGCCGTGTCTTCATGTCTCTCGTCACGTAGCCGACTTCCCAAAATACCTTCCACACTAGATGATCTCCAGAGGCCCCTTCCAAGCTAAACCATTCTGTGATTCTGTGATTTTACCCAGCAGTTCAGCAGGTACCAGCTGTTGGAAGGACGGGTGAGAAAGAGGGTTGAGGCAGAAAGAACAGGAATCTGTCCTGCCAAGGAAAGGGATATTGCTATAGAACAAAAAGCATCATCTTTGCATACCTGCAGAGCCTGAATGGCAAAAGTGAATCCAGTAGGGCTGTTTTGGCCTTGAATGCCACATCTGCTCCTACCTGAATTCTCAGGAATTTAATGAAGCAGAAAGGACTTAACCCACCTGTACGCTTCAGTTAACGTAAATGGCTAAGAGTTTTAACTCAACATGAGATGCAGCAATTTGAGCAAGAGCAATCACTTCAGTACTCTATCGTGTTCAAAGGTACCCTGAAGGGAGAAGGTACCTGATGCAGTCAGCTTTTTCCAGCAAGTGTGCCTTCTTTCACGGAGCTCTCTCTCATCAAGTACTGACATTGCCAAATGTGCCAAATCTGACTCGAGCTCAAGATAATGACAAGAAAGATTCTCTCATTAAAAAGTCTCTTTCCATCTCCTAATACAGACCACGCTCCTCAGTATTCTGTTTAAAACGCACTGTCACCTTTTCAATACTACCTGTTCTTCTCAGGTAACATCCTCATCTTGCACTTGGAGATGCAGGGCACTGAGTATTTGGAATATTCATTTATGGTAGTTCCACTGCAGACACTTCACCTCAACGTTGTGTTTGATCACATAAGCTCTGTCTTTTCATAAAATTAAAGCTCACGTCTCAGATTCTGTTTGCAAACACCCTGTGACATTGTCAACTGTTGAATGAGGGACATCTTTAAATATTTGGAAAGTAGGCAGGAAACAGTAAGTGCTTTAGTAAGCTAACTGTTCCAAAAGCGTTCAGGACTCTATTCACACTTCCTTCCACCTCCTTGTTTTTGGAATAACAGACCGTTGCAGGCCTCTGTGGGCTAGGTGGGTATGAGATAATACCTTCCTTCAGCAGCAGAAATAGGAATGCAGTATACCACGAAAATGCAGGAGTGAATAATATAAAAATGAATTGCCACATTAGATAACTGACTTAAGTGATTGTTTTGAGGAATACCAGTCTTTTGGTCTGGTCTTTAGGTGACTTTTTGGTCACTATTCCTTCAAACAATCAAACCTTAGCTAAAGCAGATTCCTAACCTTACTTAGCTTTTGTAAATAGTTATTGCACAGGCCAGATGGCATCTAGAATCAGCATAAACTCACCTGTTGGTTCTCATTTACAACTATTTTGATGGGCTAAATGTAATGGCAGACTTTCTGCTAGAATAGCTGTCTTCCGGAGAGAAAACAAAAAACCTACAAACTATATACTGCAGTAATGAACATAGACTCAAAACCAGTGAAAAAGCTAGCAAGACAGAACAGCAGCAGGCAGAAGCAGCCAGCAAGTTGCTTCTCACTGTAACATTTAAAACCAAAGGCTTTCTTAAGGAAGTATTTTTGTAGCTCTCAGTTGCAGCTATTTGATACAGGACCATTCATCTCTGCATACGTACAAATGCAGTGTCTGCAGGTTGCTGGTTTGCAGGTTGCTGCACCATCTGGGCTGAATTTTCATACCAGGAGAAACTGTGGTTTCCCTGAATAAGCTATTATATTGTAAACAGTCTCTCAAATCCTGGGGTATCTGTCAACACAAACTTGGATTTACTGGAGCAAATCCAGCAAAAGGCCACAAAGACAACTGAGGGCCTGGAGCACCTCTCATACGAGGAGGAGAGCCTGACAGAGCTGGGACCCTTCAGCCAGGAGAAGAAATGGCTCAAGGGACACATATCAATGTGTATAAATATCTGATGGGGAGAGTAGGAAAAGACAGAGCCAATCTGTTCTCAGTGACAGGACAAGAGGCAGTGGACACAAACTGAAATAACGGAACTTCCATTTAGACATTAAAGCAAACAAACAAACTTTTTTTTTTTTTTTTACTGGGAGGGTGGTCAAACACTGGAGCGCGTTGCCCAGAGAGCCTGCAGAGCCTCCGTCCTTGGAGATATTCACAAACCAACCGGACACGGTCCTGAGCAACCTGGTCTAGCTGAGCCTGCTTTGTGCAGAGGGGTTGGACTAGACGATCTCCATAGGTCCCTGCCAACCTCAGTGATTCTGTGATTCTCTGAAACTGGTATAAACTGCTCTGCTTTTCATAACTAATTGAAGCCAAAAGTTATGAAAACAATCATCTATGACAAGTGTTTTTTTTTAATTAAGTCTCATTAGAAATAAAAGGAACATATCCACCTCAATTTGCATATTCAGTATTTCAGTGTCACACCCAGTTTTGGACTGCAATACTTTTTTAAAAAACTACTAACCCCACTTATCTCAAAGGGATTACAGCTATCTCTACTTTTTAAGCCCCTCTCACACTCCCAAACTGTACTATTCTTATCCATATACTTATCAGAAGCGAAACTGTAAGGTTTAGGATATTTATTTCCATTACATTTTTGAAATGTACATTTTCCATTGAAAAAGAACTGTATATCATGTTTTTACTATAAAAAATAGTTCAGTATTTGACCTTACTCCATGAGTCAGAAGTAGGTAAGAGTGAAGCATTCATACACCTCAACTTGAAGAGTGAAAATATGTGCAAATGTAGAGACGGTCATAAAAAACTTTTTACGCTCTAAGAAGAGTATTTATTCACTAGCAAGTGAAATATGTTCAATATAAAAAGCAAACTGTTTTCTAATGAACTATTATTGTTGATTGCTGTATCTAAAACAACTGAAATGAACAAACTTTTGCCAGTTCAAAGGGCAGCTTTCCAAAGATTGAATTACCTCTTCATAAAAATACTGTACAAGAAAGTAGACACAAACATATCCGAGAGAGTTAGAAAAAGACAGACAGACAGAGACAGACAGAGAAAAAAAAAAATCTGTTAACTGTTGACTCAGATCTCCATTCCAGGAATCACCAAGGAATTAGCTATGGAAGGAGTAATGCCATACCTACCACTCTTACTAACAAGGTGCAAAGAAAGATCTCTTCCAGTGTAGTGCAGCAAGTTGTAGTCAACCATTGAAGAAAAAGAAATGAACTGAAACCACACCTATAAATGTCAGAATACCTAACAAAATCTGATGCCGATTAAAGCTTAACACCAGATATATCTTAATCTCAGGTGTACAAGCTCAGATGAGACTATCTAGGTCCTCCTCCAAAGACACAAATCACCTAATTTGCCGTTATCACTGTAAATGGTGCACGCAGGGTAACTGCCTCTCTGCAGTTCACTTCAAAAGTCATGATATGAAATGTAGCTGCAATTTTATTCCAATACATTATTAAAATATGAAAAATTTGCAATTTCAGACATCACTAAAAAGAATTCCAACTTTGGGTTTTCATACCCTAGATTGCATATCCTTCAGTTTCACATTGAACAGAAATAGTTGCACAAGGAATAGTAGCTCTGTAGAAAAATCTTGGCCTTTCTACGTTTCCAGTAGTCCAAAACCAAGAAGTTTTCTGATAAAACTTTACAATCTTCACATCCATATGTCATTTGGTTAAAAAAATATCCTGAGTTTGTTTAAAAAAAAACCACCTCTTTTGTGCAATCATTCAAATAAAAAGCTTCTCTCCTAAAACATAGTAAAAATCAGCTTGTTTCATGAGCTTCTCTGACTTCTGTCACACTGTTGCACAGAACCGCATCTAAAGGAGCACGCTTTTTGCGTATGCTGCGTCCAGAAGCAATAAGATCAGCGTATCCCCGCTGATGGGAGAAAGCGTAAGCAGAACGACGTCCAGATATCCCTCGTCGAAAAGTACTCTGTCTTCGCTTCCATTGTTGTTCTTCTGCCATGTACTTCTTACGGTTCTTCTGAATCTTCGTGTGGGCAAAAACAGATTAGATTACAGATACAGTACAACAGACTGGATTATAAGGGAAAAGAGCTTGTTTGCATTTACTGTCTGGGGAAATAACCTGATACTTTTTTACAGCATTAACTGCTTCACAAGAGGGTTTCTTGTTTAAATTTGATTGTGTTAGAAACAAGAATCTATACAGGAACACATCAAAGTTTCAGAAGGACTCACTGTGTTCCTTTTTTGCACTTCAATAATTATTTTCATTTATCTTTAAATGCCTTTCATTAAAGGGGTATTCTGTAGATTGAAGATACATAGGAATAGCTTTCAGTTGTGTTCTCACCCTGGCAACTTCTTTCTTTTTACACAACACTTTATCACAATTCTAACTATTTTTACGCCCACGTACAATTTGTCAGCTCTAGGCGAAATACAAGCAAAACAAAAACTGTCCGCTATATCCTGATACGTAATAATGAAACTCCAGTGTAGTCCAAATAAAAACGAAAGTAGGCTCATGTGGTTTTACAAAGGCAAGTGCTAAGCCAAGAGAAAGGACAAGTTAACTGAACTGTGTGCTGAGCTTGTACACATACTTCTACGTGACACAAGCACTTAAGGAAGATACGGGGCGATGAGAACTCATCGAAGTAACACTCCACTTTGGATGGCAAAATATCCTGGCACCAGTCTTTACACAATTAAAAGTCTGACTTTTGAAGAACCCAGCTGCCACTCTCCCTGGTCACAGGAGCCGAATTCTACAGTCTGGGTGTAATTTTCCATAGGGCACAATTATCTTATCTTATTTGTTTCTGAATATTTGAACTAATACTGGATCCTGTAAGTAAATACAGACCAAATTAACCAAACTACTGTAAGACTTTACTTACTCTATCACTTTCTGAAGGCCAAACTGTCATTGATAAGAAACGCAGCGCAACAGCAGGAAGTAAGCAAACAGCAACGGATAAAATCATGGTCAACCAAAGGTACGGCTGTCTCAGAGCATTTGGAGCAGTTCCTAAGAATAACAAGAGCAGAAATTAGTTTAAGAGCTTACATAGGATATGATCAAGTAAACTAGTCCTAAAACACAGATAACATACTAAAAGCCACAGCTTCTTCCCTGAGGACCTAACACTCAGGTAGGTATGCTGTAGTGTATCACAACATCAAGCTTTTATTTATAGAATCTGCTCTGAAGAGACTGTAATATCACAAAAGGTTACAGAACACTTCCATTACCTTTACAACTTAGCCACATTCCTGTTAAGGCTCTTTTAAGGGCCATGGGAGGCTGTGAGACAAATGCTTGGCTGAGATGCCTGGCTTTCGTACTGCTTTAAAACATACAAAAGCAAGAAAAACTCCTTCTGGTACCATTGCTGTGTATGTGGTCTAGAACATAAGGGATACCTTAATTTGAAAGCCAAACACTCAATCTTACAGAACTTTCTATCAAACTAAGTAGCAGTTACGTCTTTATGTACTTCTGAAATGTGGAAGATATTCAAGTAGAAGGAAGTTACTAAAAACAATTCTAAAACATTACTAAAAGTCAAAGATAAGTATTATATTAGAGGCAACTACCTTTCTTTCAGTTGGGTTTAGCTCAAAATTGAGACCTCATAAAATGAGGGGGTTTGTTTTCTCTTTTTGGAATATTTAGATTCAGGCAACAGAAGAATGTCTTATCACTAGGAAAATTAGGAAGCTCAATTTTCCTAAGAAAAGAATTGCCAAACGGCCTCTAGTATGCCTCATTGGACTTCCAACAAATTCCAACAAGGAGCTGGTAACAACACTTGGCTTTGACCTTTCACTGATCAGTTAGAGGAACTTGGCAGCATGTGAAACACACCCTGTGAGATAATCAGATTCACTTTATTTCAGGCTGATTTTCATTTGCAAACACCTACTGCTGTGCAGTGTCAAGTTCCAGCTCATTTTCACTGAAAGGAAAGAATTATTCCAGGAAAGCAACCTGGCCCCAAACATCAACAAAATCTTTCTTTTAAAGTTGGTTAGTATTTACCACCCTTTACTTTTACAGGCATCAGTTCATGCCATGACATTTTGGCAGTAGTTGTGCTCACAGCTGCTTGAGATGGGAAAAAGACATGCACAAAATAATGACTGACCTGTAAACTGAAAGGCAGAAGGAAAGAGAACATGGATTCCAGCACTGTGAAAGTCAAATGTGATACCAAAGTAAAGCGCAATACTCCCAAACACTGAGAAAGCATTAATGAAAGTCCAGTAAGATGTATCCAAACCAATCTGAAAGTTAAAAAAAAAAAAAAAAACCTGAATGAATTCATTAATTCAAAAGATATGTCAATTATTCTGAAGACTGCCAACTTTTCAGTCAAGTCTTCTCTCATGCAGTTACACTTCCAACTGAAAATTACAGTTTTGAAAGAGAAGAGAGAAGGCAAAAAATGTGGAAGCTTTTGTGCATACTGCTACGTTTTCAGTAAAAGCATTTAGAAACATGACCAGAAGGTGTTTTCAGAGCAGAGATCAGGAAGCTAAGCTTACTTGCCTGAAAATTGACGACAAATATAAGAGAAGATGCTGTTGTGACAGCAAATGACTGATAATCTGAAGGTGCTTCTCCATCTTGTCCCATAGTTTTAAGATAAGCTCCATATGGTATGAAGAAGATTATCAGTGAAGTTACAATTCCATGAATCAAACTTACAAAGAATTTCCTGTAGTTAAAAAGCAAGTCTTTCTGTCCCAAAACATACAATCCAGGGAACCGAAGACTCAATCTGTCGCTTACATCCTTAATAAAAGGAAAAAAAAGTTGATGCAATTAGAAAGAAGCAAAGGCCATAGACTAAGTTTCTCCCCTCAGCAACGTTCCCTCTCCTGGAACAGGAGCTTGGTGGGGCTACTAAGACAACAACACAACTTTCTTGTTCTCAGTGTGAGCTTTGAAGAGTGAGAAACTCCAGTGTCCCAAAGGAAACAGCTCTTTTCCTTTCCAAATAGCAGCGTGGGGCTCCATGCATTACTCTGTGGAAAGTCCTGCTACTAGGAAGAACCAAGACTACAGAACATTTGTCATGCAACTGCTGCATGACCTCTTTCCAGGCTTGTAGGTTTTTAACTCATTTGCAAAGACAAGAACGTCCACAGCTATGTTGCTCTTTGCAGCTATATATTGTGTAGGAGTCCTTTCACTACACTGTGAATAAGCAGAATACTAGGGCCATCATTGCATATCCTGACTTTAAGTCTCTAATGTATACTCAGGAGGCAGCTTAATTTGGTACAGAATTTATTTTAGCTTTTATCTCAGAAGTAAGCAGAAATATTGATTTGCCCCACCAGCAGGCAAGCCTGGTCTGGAAAAACAAGCAGAGAAGGCTAAAGCACTTGTCCCATTGAATTAAAACAAACAAACGCTGCACACCAAGACATACTACCAAATACAAAGTCATTCAAAATTGTTCAGTCCCGGCATCTTCAGCACAGAAGGGTAAGCAGGCGTATGTTTGCCACCTGTTGCTATTCCACAACATCATTCACACAACACAGCAGGCACTTAGAAATATTTTTAACAAACAACGTTAACACTGAAGATCTCTGACCTCATTAACTTTGGCTATTTCAATAACCCTCTGTTTACTGTCTTTTGTTACCACGTGCACTGAAGAGGCAAGAGGAATTCTTTTAAAAGAAAAAAAAAAAAAGCAAAGCCTTGTATGTAAAACAAAGCAACCAGTTCCAGTGTAATTTCACACTTGATGCCTTTGCATTCATCTGTTGTTAACAACACGGCACATACCTGGTCAAGCAAGCCAACTAGCAGGACTGGAAGGCTAGTATACAACACATTGTACAGTGTGATGAACCAGTCTTCATATGCTGTCTGCAAAAAGAAAAGGAAGTTCAACTGTTCATTCTTTCTTTCTGATTACACTTTTTCCTTCTAATTCTTGAGAAAATTCACACTCTATAATAGCATTAAATTACCTGTCTCAGTGTTTCCCCAAAAGGCAAGCAGCACCTTAGGTCAAAGTTCTGGGAAAACCATTTCTAACCTGTATTAAGCCGCCTCACTCCTTACAAACCACCTATGTCACCTGACCTGAAATACTGTCTAAACTGACATCTCATGCTGAGCGTCAGTCTGGTTGATAGCTGCACTGGTGACTGATGAGCACTTGGCATCCCACATGCGAGTCTGGTAACCCATGTCTTTTCTGCTCTGCCCTAGGTATCCACAATTTCCATCAAAACAAACACCGTTAACCTCAGGCAGGGCTGCTTGTTCGCGACTATGGCCCTTGGCCCTCCATGGAGATGGTCTATGCATGTAGATCTGTGGGCCTTTTGGCATAGGCCTCTGGAGATGAGTTTCATCTCTCAAAGCCCTGATGGTGCACAGGTGACCACAACCTCGCAACACTACTTGAACTTTGAGCACTGCCATTTATAACAAACGGACTTCAAGCCACTCTAAGCAGCAGTTCAAGATATAAAAAAAAAAAAAGTGAGGGGGAGTTATTTGGTTTCCTACTGATACATAAATGCACCACCTCTTCATCTCACTTCACTGAGGAATATCTTAAGCTGCAGGGCTGGGAAACATCTCTTTGCCTCTCCCTGAAACACACGCTTTGGCACATAGACTTTTGTCTTTAGGAGAAGACAGTCCTGAATTCTCTAAACAGTCCAAATTTTGTGGCACCTGGTTCACTTTCCAGGCTTTTAGAAGAAGGTAAACATAACTGTTTTGCAAACAGCTAAAGACTGAGAGAAAAAAGAAAGGCTAAACCACTGTTTAGCAATCTCTTCTTCCCTGTACAACCTTGATACTGACTTTAAGTGTTCTGACATCATAACCTACTGCTTAGCTTATAACTAACTAGCTTAGTAGTTATTACCTATTCTCCTGCAGAAGTTACTGCCTTTAGGTCTGCTCACATTAACTTCAGGTTCCCATCACTTCCCAGGTAAAGCCTTTGCTATTCTGCACTGACAAAAAGGAAGATCTACTTGGTCGTATTAGACATGAGCATGCCTCTTACCTGGGCAGAAAAGCCATTAAAGAATGAATACCAGATGTGGGCTAGCGTAAAGGCAAAGTTTTTGTAGAAAAAAAATCTTAGAAACTTGCACATCCTTATGTAAGACCATCGGCCATGGACCAGCAACAGTCTTTGGAGGTAGCGGAATTGCCCAAAAGCGTAGTCACTTGACATGACAGCTTGCATCCCTTCTTGGCCACTGATTCCTACTCCAACATGGGCAGCTAAGTTCGTGAAACAAACACCACACAGTAATTGTACAAAGGGAGAGGAACAACACGACTGAGGACAAATCCTCCACCAATCCTGTTCGTTACTTCAGGTTCTCCTGCCCCATTTTATTTTTGTATACAGCGTAAAGGCTACATTGAAGTCTAACATAACAGTGCATAAGCCCTTCCTTCCTCTGTTTTTTATTGCTTACGAGACAGAGCAAGCCACCCCTGAATGAACTGACCAGGCTGTTTACAAATATAGATTCCTAATATAAGCCATATCCCAGAAATTTCTTTTTCAAAGGATTTTTTTCAGGAAGCATTTCAAAGAGCACCAGTTGCAGTACAGTATGGCTAATGCCTCTGAGTACAGGATAGCAAAGCTCTTGTTCTGCCTTTTATTATATCACACTTGTAACCCGCAACATGACAAGAGATGTAATCCAAGTCCCTTCTCAGGGAACATCGACAGATAAAGCTAGAATATAAGCATATCAGCAAAATACACTGACCATTTCATAAAAGTTTTCCTCAAAAGGGGAAAGCACGCACACAGAAGCTAACAAGAAGAACCAAACTAAAGTTAACATAGGTAATGAAGTAAATTCTAGATTCTTCTTAACGCCTTAAGAGTGAAAAGACTGTGAAAGAACTCCCAGAATGAAATCAGCTTTACAGCTTGCTTACTTTTAATCATGTTTACGTCATTGGCACCATCTCCGATAGCCAGAGTAATAGCTTTCTTGTATTTCTTCACAAGCTCAACCACCATGGCTTTCTGCTTTGGAGTCACTCGACAGCAGATCACAGCTCTGCATTCGCATGCCAAATCTACAAAGTTCTTTTGCTGCTGTTCTTTGTTAGCTTCAGCCCTTCTTCTATTCTCAGTTTGCTTTTGTTTCTCTTCTGCTGTTTTGGGGAATTTCAATTTAAGTTTCTTTTTCTTCTTTTTCTTCTCTAGCAGGATTTCATTCTGTGTAACCCAAGACAAAAAATAAGTTACGTTTCAAATAGCACTCTAAGGACTGCGTTTACACACACACACTTAACTTTTTAATTATGTCCCCTTTACAGTGTTTTTAAAATATGCTCATGCAGAGGAGGAACAAACAAAGAAAAACGGAAACAATGAATAAAATGTATTCGCTGAGATTAACAAAACCAAAACACTTGTATTTAGTGTCACCGCACTTCTTGCGGAGCTTGAAGGATTATTTCTTCTGATAGGGGCTAGTTCACTGTTGAAAAACATTTCAGTATTTAAAACTTCTCTCCCTCCTATTTCCTCATCTCCCAAAGGAAGTATGACCATGCTAAACATAGGCTAAGCACATCACGGAGCATCACATAGAGAAATACCCAAGTTAGCTCTGAGGCAGTACAGCTGGAATAGAGAGGGTTAACGGGTGCAATTTTACCTAATGCTCCCGCTAGATTACCTTCAGGGATCCCAGCCCTGCTTATTATGCCTTAGGAAGAACTCTATTTACTTATTTTTGTACCAAATAAAGGTTTAGGGTTGGAACCCCAAGATGTAGGCAGACAGTTCTTAGCTGGTTTTGGTCTTCCTGCTTCATAGTTGTCTGCAGAGCAGCCTGCCAACAGTATGGGTAATAATCGTTGAATTGCTGCTAGTTCCCTCTCTGCTGGAAGTTCTTCCCTCTTCTCTAAGCTCCTGTGAGAGCACTATATTGCAGGACTAGGCAGGAAATAAGCCTCTTGCCTTTTGTTTCTGCCCTTTCATTCACACCTTTCATTTCAAGCATGATTTCTGTGCCTACACTGAAGTCATGCATCCTGTAAAGGTAGCAGCCATCTCTTTCCCTTTCTTTTTTTTTTTTTTTACATTAGACTGGAAATCCCCATGAAGAACCAACATCCTGGAAACCAGACTGATTTTGCTGGGGTTTGGTTTTACTTTGATGGCAGCTACCAAAGTGATTCCAAAGGCCTGAAACACTCCTTATTTCACAGAGCATTTTTTTTCCAACCTTCAACACTAAAAATATTTCTGAGCGTAAATATCAAAGATGTTCAGCTGGTGGCACAAGGGCCAAAGGATTTTCAATGACTGGTTTAGCAAAGCAAAGAAATGAACAGAGTCCTCAACAGAGGACTCTGTGACATGGTGGTACTCCTGGCCCCAAATTCTCAAATGCTCAGGAGAACCTCTTTGTACATACCAGCCAGGAGCCAGTGATTATTAAAGCACGATCTCTACCACTTTGAAAGAATGGTTCATTCATTCTTAGAGAGGAGTGTGTACTTGATCCAGCTCTGTTCCTCTGGTTTTCCAGCCTTGTTTGAAGAAGAGCACTGGAAAGAGAAGCAGATACTATTACAGAAAATTCAAGGATAAACTTTAAACTAAGCTAGATCAGTCCCAGACTGGAAATGTGCAAGAAAGAAATGCAATATATGCTACAAGAACTTTTTGCTATTTATTACGTGATGCTCTAGGGAGTGCTGGAGTAACAGCAAAGAGAGAGAGTCACATTAAATCAATATCCTTGCTGTTTTTCAAATGAGGAAAAGTTCAGACTACATTACTAAAAAATGGGTCAGGAATAGTTGTGACACGCTGTTACAAGGTCCTAATTCTTCTCCCAACCCCATGTAGCCCTTCCTTGGGTCTGAGCATTTTGACAAATTCTTTATCACTAACCTCTCAACACTTTGCAATACGTCTTGTTTATGTTTTTATAGCATGGGTCTGTGCTGCGTACAGGAGCGTGGGATAGGGTGAAAGACCAGTTGGGGTAATATTGGAATCCTGGGACAGGCTGTGAGAGCAAAATATGGCATAGATTTGCCTACAAATCCACAGCAGCACTCTCTGGGCTGCTGTACATACTGAACTAGATTTGGACTAGGGAGAGACCTACTTAGCCCACTCCAGAAGGGCTCTTGAGAGCACTCTGGAATGAAATCTCTGTTGATTTTCAGAGGACTGGGACAGTTCTACTCTAAAGGGCACAGGACTGAGTCTCACTTATTCAAACTATAGCACAAGTTTAATGTCAAGAGCAGTTGGCCTAGAACTTAAAGCTTCTCCGGAATAGTATATCATTACCTTTACCCACAATTAAAATGTTGCCTTGTAAAATTACAATTCCGGAAAAATCCAAAGAAACAGACAACATACAGCTGAACAACAGCCACCAAATGCTGTTCGGTTCACTGAAGAATCAGTGCAGGAGAAGCCAATGTTACTACTGGGATGATTTTGAAAATTAAATGTTGTTAACTTCCACGCAAGGAATTTCTTTGTGGTTTTCACTTGCCTTATATCCTCTCCATAGCAAATTGTTGTTTCATCTGTTAAGAGTTCACAGGAAAATCCAATATTTTCAGCAGTTTCTACAATTAAAAAAAAATAATGAAAAGAGAAAAGTGTCTACTTAAAGTTCTGTAATGTGTTACTGTTGGGAGCAGCTAGAAGTACCTGAAGTCCTCTTAAGTGGATTTTAAACTTGTGTTTAAGTATGAAAAGTTCAATTTCCACACAGCGTAGATAAATATAAAAATCATATATGGCTCAGAGAAGCTGGGGAAACGCTTGTTAATTATTTCTCATAGAACAAGAACTATGTGGCAATGAAGATGCAGTGGGTGATGGGTTTAAAGTCAACAAGAAGAAATTATTTTTCCCATGCAACACTATGGAACAGTATATTACAGTGGTGGAATACACTGCCACAAGATATTTTGTATGTACTATACTACAGTATATAACTATGCATGACCTGGCAAGGTCTGTTACCTTATTGTGAAAGAAAGATCTATCAAGGGCTATTTAACTTGATGGCAGATATGCCATCTCCATGGCAGAGAGCCCTTACACCAAAGACTATTGACAGAACTGACCACAGAGTATGCCTTGCTATCTTGCCCTGTCCTTACACCGGATTCCTTGAACAGTGTCTGATCACCCCACACATTTTGCTAATGCTCCAACCCAACTGCTGTATTAGCAAAATGGAACTGTCACAGCCACTTCAGGCTGGAATAGCTGGGATACTGAAACACAGACTGAAGAATGACCTTCAGCAGGTTCTCACTGATGTCCCAAAGCCAAGTTGAGAGTCAAATGCAGACTGGAGAGTTAGGAAGAAAGGAAAGGGCTGAGGCAGAAGTCTGATGAGGCTGCAACAGTTGGACAAGCAGTTAGGGCAGGAGAGGCTAAGCCAATGAGTTAATGATACCACAAAATAATTTTTGTCATCCAAAGATGCATGAAGGTTAATTATGGTCTGTACAACTCTTAACAAACATAAACGCTTCAACGGAAGTGTTAACGTAACATAGCACTTCTTGTCATCTTTAAAGAGATGTTGTGCTTTGAACTGCAGGTTAAAAAGGATAATATTCACATTTATGATATGAGTCAGTGAGGTTTCAGACCCATGACGACACGGAGCGCACGTAATGGAAGCAGTGCTGGCTTCACCAGTGTCTTCCAAGGAGGCGTTCCTACCTGCAGAGCCAGGCAAGCCTGGTGGTTAAAAGCAAATTGTCCTGCATCTACTTTGCTTTGGGAAAGGCAGTAGATGGGTATGTCCCTATAGCAAACAGTCACAAAATCAGCCATCTAGGCTAATATGCTGAAAGAACACAAATTACACAGAAACCCATCTAGGAAACTCTGGACTGGGAACAGCTGGCATGAAATACTGCACATATTGTAGAAATTCCTGAAGTTTTGATTTAAATGACTTTCATACTAAGCTTTTCTAGAAACATATGCTTTATTTCTCGTTAGCATTTCTCTCAGTCTATCTTCTAGCCATTATCCTTCTTTTGCTAGCTCTTTGGCTGTAAGTAAGCCCACCTTTTTTGTCACCAGTAAGCACCCAGATTTTAATGCCTGCTTTTGAAAGTTTGGAAATTGTTTCTGGAACTCCATCCTGTAGTTTGTCTTCAATAGCTGTTGCACCAAGGAGCTGGAAGTTATAGGAAACACGGGTAATTTAGTAGAAGAAATATGTATATAAAACTGATTTCAGATACAGAAGAGAATAAACCTATTCTGTATCAGAGCAGAAAGTGTTATAAACTGGACAACTCAGTTTTCAATAGTTTGCAGCATAATATTAATGATAAAAACAATTCTCTTCTGACAGCAAGCTTTCCCAATTACAGACAAAATTTTCTTGAAAACTACTTTAATTATAGTCAATTTTCCATTTCATGAACACAAAAGAAGTATTCTCCATTAAAAAGAAAATACTAAGTCTTGAAACTAGATTATTTAGAAACATTAACCCAGTGAGGCAAAACAGAAATGAAAGGAGCACCGTCTAGCATACTCAAACTGCATGATTTACTTGTTACACCAGGATTGCGACTGCAGATGAAAAAAATAATTAACCCAGAGACAACATCAGTAAGCAGAGCAAAGGAACTGTATCTCATATAAGCAGCTTCTCTGCAGTTTAAGTAGGACACAAATCCTATTTATAGTAACTGTTTTTTGAATTGTTTGCTCAGAAGTTTCTATGCAGGTTGCATTCCAGAGTCTTACATTTAGCAAGTTTAAAATGTCCAAAAATGACATAGGAAGTGAGATCTGATCTGAATAATTTTTAGATTAAACATTTAATAAATATTATCATCAACTAGGAGTTCAGAAATCAACTGTATGGTGACCTTCATAAACACAACTAACCAGTCTAAGCTTAAAATAAGGTATTTCTTCAGAAGCATCAAAGTATTCTCAAATTTTGACCAAAGTTCTCTAAAGATCATAGGGCAGGCACCTAAACAGGATATAGTGCAGAGCAATGAATTTCTCTACAGAAAACCTTTAATTTGAACACAATTAAAGTCAACTTCTATTCCAAATGCTGATAATTTGGTTTTACAAGTTTTGCTTATCAAAATATAACTTAGAGCTTAGTTCACATTGTTGCTTGTAAGATCTACTACTTTACATCACACTGTTTGGTCTGTTCACTCCTATATCACACACAACACTATATTCAGTCTCCAAATGAAACGAAATGAACCCTCTGACATATGAAAGTTGAATCACAGAGTAGAAATGCTTACTAAAATTACTCCAGGGCTGAAGAATGGAGTAACAAGTTTGGGGTTTGTTTGTTTGGTTTTCAAAAAAATATGTTTATAATGCAACTACTGGCATGAACTGGAAATAAACCTGTACATTAAAGAATAACAGAGAAGAAGAGGAGATGGGGAAAAAAACCCAAAGACAATCAGCTGAAAATAATACAATTTCTTTCGTTCTCTTAAGCTCTCTAGAATTTGACTTGGCCAACAAAATACTGAAAAGACCTCAGTCAGAAGGTCCCAGTAAGCAAGAATAATCTATTTTCAAAAAGATCTGTTCCTTTTTACATAAGAAAAAAAAAGTACACTGAAAATTTAAAGTTTTACTTACAATCAAGTTCTTTTCTATTTCCTCATATACTTTATCCAGAGCTTCATCACGGTTAGTTATAGCTGCGCTGGCCACCATGAACTTTTTATTCCATGCTTCAAATTCATCATGACTAATGTCTTTATAGCAGAGGCAGAGTGTTCTAAGAGTCTCATTTGCAAAAATCTGAAAAATTATGAAAAAAAACACATGCACAAAACAAAACATATCATTTTGAAACCAAATATCAAAGTTAAGATAATAAGCATTAGTTGTGAGCTTGATAAAAACAAATCTGACTGCACAATTAATCTCTGGCATTTCAAAAAGCTAAAAATCAAATTATAGCTGACAAGACAGTCTGAATTGAAAGACTAAACAGAGAAGTGAGAAACAGAACAAAGCTTAGTGATTGGAATATCGACAACTACCAATTATAGGTCTGCATTTGTTCTAATAGCTTAGTAAAAGGATATTAATAACATGAGATTATGGGTAGAAATGAACTTAAAAAATAATTGTGAAAATAGCAAGTAAATTGCAAACATACATCTAGTGCTTCTTCCGTAGCTTCTCTCTTTAGATTCCTTGGATGCAAGCGTTCGTATATTACTGTATCGGCTCCTTTGCAGTACAGCCTGATATTTCCCTCAGATTCTCTTACTGTTGAGTAAAATATGAGAGGTGGGACAAAACATTAGAGTAATCTCGACAGAGGAACTGTTTCACATTAGATTTTTCAGGCTACTGCTGGTAAGTTCCAAAACTATAAGATCATGTTTCTTTCTAGTACTTCATCTCTTAATATAGCTGAACTATGTATCCTCTTCCCTTTCAGGAGAGGACAATACAGTTGAACTCCCAAGAATTATGCTTTTGATGATGTTTCATATAATAGTAACATCTTACTTGCCCGTAGGAGCTGGGCAGAGACATACACCAGAGAAATGATGCACGATAATGTAAAAAATTTAGATCTGTAACTGATTCAAGATTGATTTCTTTAAAGGTAATTAAAATCAAAATTTTAAAGCTATTCCTATGCCAGCCTGCAAACCTAGTTCCTATAGCTATAGCTAGGAGAAACGTCCACGTACAACCAATTTGTTCTCTGGGAGAAAGGGGAACAAATCATCTTTGTAATATTTCTTCATGCTTCTTCTACGGTGACCTAAGATTGTCTTCAGCAGAGGCCGTGCTGGAACACCGAGACAGGCTAGCGGACACATTTGCAACTAATTACAAAGCCTCTCTTTCACTATCCAGAGCTATGTGGATTAAAACCTATTATAGGACTGTGTCACACAGCAGAACTTCTTGACCTCAGACTGCTTCCCTTGCATTTACTTTTTCACCTACAAAACATGGATTGCCTTGGGTCCCTCATACCATGTTGCTCCCAATTCTTACCTCTGCTAAGGAGCTATATAAGCCTGTCACTAACATTTAGTGTTGTCTTTGGTCTTTGAACGGCAAGCTGAGCGGTCTAGAAGTATAGGAGTCAAACACCATATGATCGCAAGGCACGATTTCTAGCCTCCAAACTTTTTTGTAAGAGGTCTTATAAATTAAAGGTTGGTTGCAATCAACTTACCAATGACAGACATTCGTTTCCTGTCACTGTTGAAATCCAAGATAGCAAGGACATTGTAAGTTCTTTCAATCCCCATCTCACTTATAGTGATGGTATTTTGTGTTCGTGAAAGAAAAACATAGCCAAAGTTTCTGGCTGCTGTAACCAAGGCCCCTTCATCTGGGGAGGCCGCTTGATAATTGAGCTGACCTGTATCATTGAAACAGTGAAAAGAAAAGAAAGCCACGGTACACTTGAGCATTACAGGGCAGCGCTCAGACAGCACAGCAAAAACTTCTCACCCACTCCTTAAAATAATTGAGAGCTGCACATGCAATGTCAAATCCTTTCCACTTCTGAAGTTGGGTCTAATAAACTGACAGCAGTGTAAACAGAGCACAGGAACAAGGAACTCCCCGTTTTCTATTATGTGTACTTTCCAAATGGGATAAATCAGTGAACCTCTTCCCTCCATGTATAAAAGCAAAACCTGTAACTTCTCTGCCTCAAAATAAGTATAATTTGAATATCTTTCCTTTCGTTTAAGCATTTTCAAAGGAAGCTCCAAAACACCAATCCTTGGCCACAGACACCAAACATGATGTTGTGGAAACAAAAACTATTTGTAGGAATAGCAAGAAAGGACAAGAAATGCTGGCTTCACAGAGATCTCAAAAAGACAGCTAAAGAAACCCCTAAAACAATACTCCTCTTCTGTTGTGTCAAGTACTTTTTAACTAAATCTTTCGTCCTTACTTTCCACATTCACCAATTCTCCTATAGCTGCTCACCTTTAAGTTTAGTTTCTGTCATCTTTTCATTATTCAGTTTGGTTATTTGTTGCAGATATTCTGAGACTAGACATACACAAATTCCTGTACGTCTATGGAGCTGTACCACAAGGAATACATGCATAAAACCCTCACACTGAAAACACTTGTTTTTAACCACACTGAAAGCAACAGGTCTCCAAAAGCATCTGTACTTGCACAAGCGTATGTGGAATCAGAGGTTATGCTAATGTCATTTTCATTTTATTTGGGGTTTATGCTTTTGATATATATGGATCTGCTTAGAGAGAAGGTCAATGACCAGAAAACACAAGACCACTGTATAAACAGTTCCACTACCTTTCCAAGTCTGCTGTTTTTTAAGATGCACGTTTACCAAAACCGTGACTGTCATAAAGATAGTCTTCCTTTCATAAAGGGACAGATAAATTCAGCACAAGGAGTTCCACTGGGTCTTGCTATTGTTTAGTTTAAAAGAACAGCCTAACATTCCCTCCCGTTTATGTGATAGACATTAGTTTTGGACCTCTCCCATGGAGGAGAGGATTCAACCCGGATTTGAACTGTTGTTTCCCCTTACACAAGAAAAATGCTCACCATCAGAAACATCAACCATGACCGTGTGACAAACGGCAAGCAGAAAAAAGAACTGTCGAATTTCTGGATCCTTTCCAGATTTTATTTGCTCTATCAGATAGTGATCATAGAAGGAGAGCTTTCCATCTGCATACATGTTCCAGCTAAAATCAACTTGCTGGGTAAAAGAAGGGAGAAGTTGAGTTATTTCATGTGCAATTGCTTCAGGCCTACCTGTATGTCTTCACGTTTTGGCAAGGGAAGGTTCACTACCCGCTCTAGGGACCTCAGCGCTGAACCAGAGTGACCTACCTCTGGGTGGTTTTGAAGCTGCCCTGATCCATCCCTGCAGTCTCCTGAAATGCAAGCACCATCAGTTGGAAGGCAGAAGAGAGAATAACAAAGATTTTACAACTCTTTCACCAAGTAAACAATCACACTAGAATATCACAGATTCAAAAAAGCAAATTTTTTCACAACAACAGTACTTTTGTATCCTGTCAGGTATCTCTGTCTACAGGAAGGACGTGGAATTGTCATAAAATGTCTTTGTTGGTTTCAGGCAATTTTCACTGTCAGAAGTTCCACCTCTGTCTTCAGAGGTAGGATGTTTAAAAAACACATGTCATTACCACACTGTGTTCCTTGTTGTTTGAACTGGTCAAACTATAGTTCAGTTTTGGAGTATGTTCACTGTGTATTTTAAATATTAAAATCCAAACAAGTTTGGAAATAGAACTAACAAGCATCAAAACAAAAACCTGCTCTCATTACACTTTCTTACTTGTTTCTAAATCAATTTTGGCCAAGGAGCGTTTCTACCCAAAGTAAAGCATTCTGTAAATTACTAATTTCTGAATTTTCTCCTGGAAGGTTTCCAGTCAGGTCCTTTATAAAGGAGCAAACAGTGGACAGCCCTCCAAGACTTCAATTTTACTGGATCTTTATTCATTTCCAAGGCTAAATTGTGGAAGTTGAGCTGAAACTAAAAAGACTCATAGAGACCTCATACCACATATTCACCCCTCCTGAACAGGCACTACGAATCCCACTCTTTTTTATAGGCCAGAAATGACAAATGGGTCAGAGGCTGCCGGCTACACTATATAGTAACTTTTAAGGTTTCGGCATATGTTCCCGTTACAAATTAGAACTCACACAGGCAGCGTTTCTGTTCTAATGCCCATTCAGGCCAGGGACTTGATCCCTGAGCCTCACGCTTAACCTGATTACTGGGACCTCATAAGGGGGTCAGTCTCCATCTCTTCCCTTCTCCAGGAAAGCAGAACCAGGAAAAGCTTCCACTTCCCGCAATTGCTGTTGATATCCTCCCGTGTTCTGCATCCACACATATAGGTCTGAGAGAAGAGAAAGGCTTCACATGGCCCACTGGGAATCCCAGTGTCGATTCAATCAATAAAACATGCTTCTGAAAGCAGAATAACTTGGCATTTGCTACTGAAATTGAAAACTGGTTTTTATTATGGGGCACAGCCGTAGTGGCATAGACTTACCGTATCTTTGGCCATTAATGCAACATTTTTTAAATGTCATGACGTTCTGTGTAAGTGTTCCTGTCTTATCAGAGAATATGTAGTGGATTTGTCCAAGCTGTTCATTTAGTTTGGTGGTTCTGGCCTTTGCAGCTGTATCCTTCTCAGGATAATACATTTGCAGGTCCCAGTCTATAAAATAGCTTTGGCCCAGACGAATCACTTCGACACTAAATGAAATAAAACAAAGTTCTTACTTCCGACAGCATCTCGTGTTTCAAAATGATCACACCGTATCAGATCCAGGGAGTTCTGACTATATTTTCAGGGATTCCAATTACTTATATAGCCCAGATGTTTAAGGTGAAACAACTACATTTTACCATCACGTTACAGAGTACCCTGACCCCTGGACAGGCCAAACCTAATGACTCAAACTACACAGATCGATTAACCAATAGTGCACTAAATGGTGAAAGGCCTCAACTGCCTTATCAATGCAAAAGTAATGATGGTGCTGCTACCATAACAAATACAAATCCCACTTGGGAATAGCATTTTAAGTACAATTTGGACAACAGTGGGTGGAAGGCTGGAGGACTTGAACTGTGTTGCAGACAGGTTTTCCAAAAGCAAGTTACTCCCACTGAATAGGACAGTAAGAAAGGCCTCTCTTTTGAGGTATAAACTAAGAATATATGATTTTTTCATTTTAATTTTATTTTAAAAGTAGCTTCTTCCACGCAGTTTCTTAACAAGACTGTAGAATTAAACAGGTTAGATACTGACAGGATAAATCCTGCAATTTTTTCAGACATCACTGCTTGGGAAACAATTTTTCTTTAATCAGGAAAAATTTGTTTTCTATGAAACAAATATGCTCAATATTGTAAGAAGAGTTTAATATCCTTAAATCCAAAGTCAAGGATCATGATTTTACACAAAAAATAACACAGCACAGATCACTTTCTTCCAAAATTCCAGTAAGGAGGGTGAGCAAATTCAACATCTTTTCAGTAAAACAGAATTACAGGGGATTAATTAAAGGAGGAATTAATGTGCTTTCCTACCCAACACAAAGCTCTATTTGTTACCTCCAATGGAGAATTAAGTTCATTCACCATTAATTCTGAAGTTAAGCATTAAACCCTGTCACCACATCAGCTATTAAAGGCTAAAGTATTTACCTACCTCACATAAAGGGAAATGGGAACCATGGCATTCAGAACAATGATATATCCCCAGAAATTAAGAAAGCCACGATAAGGAGGGCTGTAGTCTTCTCCATCATAGAGGTACCAAGAAGAGTTACCGATCTGCTGCTCCCAATAAGTATGTCCAATGGCAAGGCCAGCTGACAGCAGGATGAGGAAGACAAAAATCTACAATATACAAAGAGAGGGCCTGTGACACTTCAAAACCGTTTGCTAGACCTAATTCCCAAATCTCCATGTTGAAGATAGAAAGAAATTTAATATTACAAGTAAACGGAAGGGAAGCAAATCATTCCCGAAACAGTCTCTTCCCATAATCAGGGTTCTAATGTTAGCCCATTCTCCAAGCAGCATTACATTTATTTAGGCAGGAGGTGAATAGGGTACATGAACATCTTTGGAGCAGAGGCAGAATGACAGTCTTGTTGAGATAAGTGCCAGCACTCGATGACAGTCTAGCTCCTTTTTGCTCTTTCCCTGTCCAAGGGTATCACTTCAGTTTTACACGCTACTTTCCAAAAGTGTAGTGCAGATTGGAGGACACTGCTTATTCCTCACACATGCATGCCAAGGGTACTTATCTAGAAGGAAAAGCATGGGTTTTTAACCTTCCAGGTCAAAGGTATCTTTGGACCAGGATCTAAGTTCAGTTCTTTATCCAACGGTTTAGTGAAAATAATGAGAAGCACCTGCAACTCTGTTTTTGAAGCACTTTTTTTGCATTGTGTAGGCTGCCTACATATGCAGTTTAGGGTCACAGATTCCACCAACAGCTACACAGCTTTTTAGAGTCCCTTCTACTTGAGCCCAGCTCCCAAGGCTCAAACAAAGTGGAAATACACTTAAACAAACAAACAAACAAACAAACAAGAAAGTTTCCTAAACTTGTATTCATTTGGTTTGCTCACTTAAAGCGATCTCAAACATCTGGATTTTAAATAAAAAGGCTTACAGTATAAACCATGTAGTTCATAAGGGAGTCGATCTGTGTCCTTTTAAATCTGGTCTTTCCAATATTTTTCATTATTTTTGTATCAGCACCTAAAATAAATAAATAAAATAACTAAAATTGCATGCAAGCAAGTGTCATTACTATTATTTTATAAGACTGGGACATAAAATATAGCCAAAGTTTAAAAGAGACAGATGTAATGTCACTTCATAGGACATGCTTCCAGGCATTAAATACTGTATGTGTTCATTTCATAAATACCTGCAAATATGACCACTCCATGGCAGAAGTCTGTGTTCCTGATTTTACATCCACGTAATAAAATCTTATCAGCATCCAAAGGATAACTCATGTTTCTCCAGAACAATGTTCCTGCAAACTTATCCAGTCGGTTATTAGGTTCTTCACATTCAATCAGACCTAAACATTTGCAGGAGAATATGTTTAATATATAATAATTTAATAATACTGTATCAGTTTGTACCTACCATACAAGGAATTAACTCCATGCATTTTTTTTTTTGAGAAAAACAACTCTTCTGAATTAACCATTTCTTTGAAAACTTAGGTGTACAAATATTCAGCACTGTGTTGCTGTCATTTTAAATATGGCATCTTCAATCATATTTTCCCTCCAGACTGAAATAGCAGAAAGAATACGCTTCTGCACCAATACCAGTACAGCATTTACTCATAAATAGGACACCTGGCATTCTCACACACCTTTTCTTTACTACTCTCAAGTTTTAACAGCCTGCATACAAAAGTGAGTCTGTCTTTGGATCTTACGCTCTAGGATGAATGTAGTGTTTGGTATCAGCATATGACGTTATTTTGCCATTAAAGACTTACCAGTAGCGATCCAACAGGGAAAGAGTGTCCAAACCACACAGTTCCAAGTTAGATTTTAATTTCCACCCCCCTCTCCTTTTATAAACTGTATGAAATACCCTGCTACTTATTCAGATATCTGTGAATATTTTGGATTAAAAAAAGTGACATTTGACTTTGAGTTTTAGGATTTGCACTTATGCCCGTTGTCCAATTTATGACTGGTCACTTGGTGCTATATATTTGCATTTACATCCCCAAAACTGAGCTCATCATTGTAAAATTTTGGTTCAAGCTGCACTTACAAAACAACAACATCAACACTTACAGCACTGCACTTACATCAACAAAATTCTGTCTCATAAAACACATACAAACAAAAAAAATTAAAAAAAAAAGTAAATAGCCACATGAATGCAGATTGCTACAGAGGAACACAGAACAGCAGTGCCAAGTCAAAATAGCAGCTTCTGCAGCCCAGAACCCTGTTTCTAATGCAGAATGGTGGATGGGCAAGGGAGAGTACAGGACCAGTGAACAGTCACAGTCCCCCAACAACCTGCGGCCAATAGATTTCCTGAACTAGAGGTGATGCCTTGCGGACAGATTCTCTTTCCCTAGGAATTTACTCAGGAAGAGTTCTTTGAAGGTACAGACTTTTTACATCTTGTGAATTTTAGCTTAACTACGTATTGTGTGAAAAAGTGTCTCCCTTTCTTTTATTTTGAATCTGTCAGTTGCTCATTTCATTTCATGCTCCTTTGTTCTTGCAGCTCAAGAAACCAGGAGCAGCCATTACTAATTTTCTCCACCATTCCCCTCTATGCCATATAAAGGGCTAAATGAAGGGCATCAATGAAATGCGTTGTTATAACTTTGTTGTAAATCTCTTTTTCCTTTGAAGCATTTATAAGTTTAAGATGGCTAAAAAATGAATCTTGAGATAAAACTTTATTTCAGATTGCAGTAAGAGAACGGATTCCTCCCTTTCAAGTTTCACAACACACACAGAACGTAGCTGGATTATAATGATAACTATGAAAAGGACAATAGAAGCTATTTTCCAGATCCACTCCCTACAGCAAACATACTTTTCCAAAGAAAAGAGATAGGAACATGCTAATAAAGCTCTACTCAGTTCTCTCTGCTCAGTGTGTCATAGCTTACTCACGACATAGGTCTCATCTTCAGACAGAATGTTGCTCAGCAGCACAAACAATTTCCTTGTGTTACTTACACTGCACTGTGACAAAAGCCAAGAAATCGCTACCTCCAGAACCATATTTTAGTCTGTGCCCATGTTTTATTTTCTTGTACTATAAGCTGCTTGAGCAACTTTTGAATAGCTGTAAGCATAAAATATAACTGTACAAACCATTGAAGTCAGCCATTGCACTTTCTTCTTGAAGGTATCTGTCCGTTACCTCCAGTGCCATTTTGAATTTTAAGTTAGTCTCACTAAGAAGAAAGGATAAAAAGATCATTTTAATAAAAACACAGATACAGGGGAGACATCTGAACAATGTTAAATAAAGAAGCAAAGCAAAACGCCACAGATACCAACCTTCTAATTTGAAGCAATGGCAAAGATTTGCACATTTGCAAATCTATCATTCACGAACGTGAAACATCCGTGAACTATGTGAATAGCTTTTAAATGGTTTAGTCATTTTTCTTCATAATTGAAATCTTATAGTGTAGCACCCCTTTACCTCTGCTCACTATAAATAAGTGAAGCTTCTCGGAAGCATTGTTTTACTAATGCAACAGTTAAGTTTGAGGTAATGGTTATTTGAATACAATATTTAATAAGTGACATTGTTAAAAGTTCAGTAAAGAACAAACATATTCAGCAGACCCTTGCTTTGCAAGATGTTATAAGTTAGTCTTTAAGATCACTAAAGGTTGAGGGAGGAAGTCCCTGCTCATTCAGAAAAATTAACATTTTACCTCATTAGGTGAAGTCCATTTCATTACAAACTTTTCTAAAAGAAATTCAGTAATAGATTCTCTGACAACATGAACTAACTGAACATTCACAAAGCATATTGATAGAGACAGGAAGATTTATGCTATTCCATAATTTGGAATTGGAACAGTCCCTGTTCCATAATTTTTCCACAGACTGAAGTGAGGCTGACTGGTTTACAGTTTCCTCGATCTTCCTTTTGCCCCTGTAGGAGATGGGTGCAATATTTGCCATTTTCCAGGCATCTGGGACTTCCCTTATCGCCATAACCTTCTGAAGATGATTGACAGTGGCTTTACAATGATGTCAGCCAACTCTCTTTATGCCCACAGACGCATCCCACGAGGTACCCATCAGGTACAATTTGTATAGATGGTCCCTAATTCAACTCTCCTCTGCTACCAGTGGTTTGTCACTCACTTCACTGGTGCTTCTTGGCATAGAAACTTAGGGGCTGACGTTATCCATGAAGACTAAGGCAAAGAAAATAATTGTACCCTTACCCTGAAAATAACTGCATTGCTTTAGAACAACGTACTTCTCGCTCTTTTAATTTTAAGTCAAAAATAAATCTAAGAAATCCTTAAATAGAGCCTTACCCATCTAGTTCAGCTGTCTCTATGTAGCAGAGACTATTTGGTTCTGAGCTGGACAGCAGCAAAATATCAGCCTAGTAAAACAAATAAATAAAGAGCAAATAAATCCAAGCCAATATTTGGAAAGACCTCTGTAGAAACGTAAAACAAAAACATATCTAAACCACTTACAGGAACAAAAGTATTTTTCTTCAGACGAATGACATCTCCAACTTTAATATCTTTCCATTTTGTGTTTTTGAACCTAGTATGAAGATAGTTCAGTGATTATTACTGTTTCATCTAAAACAGTATGCACTTTATAAATCTTAAAATTTTGAAACTTCCTTAGTACAAAAACATCACAGCTTGAGTGTAAGCTGTGTTTTTCCCTTCTGGAAACTGCCAATTTAGTTGGGGTCTAAACCTGCCTCTTCCCTTCCCTCGCCACATACGTGTGAATTGCTGACTTTCTCTCCAAGAAAGTTGCTCTTAGCATAGATTTAGTACCACAGAACTAAATTTAAGGCAATTGTCTTCCAATTCCAATTGTCATAGACATGTGCAGAACAACGGAGAACAATAAGCTGAACTTTCACAGGCATCTCTGGCTCAAGATCTGTGATGAAACTTAGCAACAGGGCAACAAACACTACTTATAAAGTTAAAAGGGAACTGTACAAACCTTCCATCCTTGATGACATCACATGCCCTATTATTAACCTCATTGTCCATCCTGTGACAAGCCTGAAAATGAGGAGGAGAGAATGTACTCACTGCATATGCAGTATGCACAATTAAAAAAAAAAAACACCACCACTGTTTTCTTTTGCTTCTAATATTAACAGAACATGTTTCTTACAATGTCATCCACTAGGTCTTTGACTGCAGTTATTCCCAGCACCAAGAGTAAGGGCACCAGTGTCGTATACCATGAAAGAGTTGTTATTTGGGGAATCGTCTACAAGAAACAAATAAATAAAATCAGCTCAATACAGGATTATCATCACATTCAACTGAGAGACATTAACAGGCAGTTGACTTATATTATAACAAAAAAAGCCAGCACATCCAAGAGAGAATTCTAGGTTGGGTTGTGAAGATGCACAAAACTCTCCGGGATGAGCCATACAATAATTGGAATCATTTATATTTCGTGTTGACACTTCCAGTTCGTGACTGGGACTTGAGAGCCATCATGTTTTACAGAGAAACAGTAAACAGAAACATCTTTTCCCCACAAAATTCATGAACTATGTAACTAGCTTATCTTATCTAATACAGAAACAGGTAATGAATAAAAGCTATGTTGTTCCAGATTTTTATTGAAACGTCCTTAGTTTCTGCATAGCCGAAACACAGCCCCCTATGAAGTGCCCTGCAATTTCATGACAGGATAACAATGTATTGTGTCATAAGTATTCAGCTCAGTACATAAGCACCTCAAACTCATTTCACACTTACAAATTTCTCTACGTAAAATATATATTACCTGTAAAATAAGAAGAACAAGGAAATAGAAGTTGGCTGCTCTTTTAAACTGCTCAAACAGATTCAGTGGTAAAAAAGTGATTGGGTTGTACTTGTATGTTTTAATCGCATTTCCCTGTTGAAGAAAAACAAATGTCATTCACAACAGCAATACATGAATTGTGAATACATGAATACATTAATTATAAATGTACAATTCATATCTCTAAGCAAAGCATTTTACTAGTCTAATCATTCCTATAAATAGCTTTTTTAGAGTTCTGCCTTTCCTGAACAGTTTAATGTGGGTTGCTCTCTCAATGACACTAAGGCACAAGGATCCGCTTCACTGACTTGAATGTACCCAGAAAAGCAGCTTAGATTTCATAAGCTTCAATTCTAGCAATATGTTAAAATACATAAATCCAGAGCCTTGTAAATCCAGAGCGCTAGTAACGAGATACAGGACTTGTTACCACTAGGTCACACTTTAAAGTTTAGCTCAGGTCACCAGCAACTGAGAAGTTGTTGCTGTCTGACAACGTTCCCTGGCTTAGCTATACACCTGCAAGGAGATCAGGGAAATAGTAGTCAACTTATTAGACTTAACCGTTCAAAGATTATACAGTCTCCTTTAAGCATCGCAAACGAAACCAACATCCTCACCCAGGGTCTCGGATGACAGCTCTGCAGTGCGTTGGCAAAGGGCTGCATTACAATGCAAGAACAAAGAGCTGGCAGCACGGGCACGGGTTACAAGGGCAAAACTGTGCTCTTGCCCATATAACTTCCTCTGCAGCCTCCGCTCCAGGACTTATAAGCCCTGCCCTGTGAGAAGCAACTTTGCTGGAGGACTCTAGCTACACCAAGCACTACAGGACATCACAGCCACAGGGTGGACGGGACACAGCCTCTCCCCAGGTAAACGACACAGTGCGCGTGGCACTGCCAGACAGGCACAGAGAAGGGGAGGAAACTTCACTGATCTTATCCTCTCACACAGTCTGTTCTGAGGTGTACCACTTAGGCACTACATCTGCAGTAACATGGTCCTACCTGATATCACCATTTGGATGTAACAGGTCTCAGACATCAGACTAGAAATACCAAATCCAAACACAAAGGACTATTGATTAAACATTGAGGAGGGACAGTGTGGGACGCAGCAAAGGTTAAGTCGCATGAGAGTCAGTCCCATGCTTAGCCTGAGCATAAAGGACTTCCATTCTAGTAACAGCTCCAGTTGTAGTTTTATTAATAAATGTTCGTGCTTATGCATGAAATAACTCAAACTGCCTCAAGTCCACAAAGCAGGCATCTCAGGAGCCTCAGGAAAACCACATCAGCCAATGCCTCACAGATAAACCAGGCCAGTTCACATCAAAACCCACAGTGCTATCACCTATCACTTACAACCAGTAGCGCATACTAGCACCATAGCTTTATTACTTTGAAAAGAAACAGTTCTATTTAAAAAAATAGAAAAAAGAAATCAAGCTTTTGTCTTGATAAATGAGACAAAAACGTCTACTTGATCATAATCAGGTGGATTTAGAATGGGGGGACATAACCCAAACTAGAAGGCTATCACTCTCTGTGTTTAAATGACTAGAGATTCCCAGTTTTTAAGACTATGCCAGTCTAGCTTGATCAGGATATTGCTTAATATTATACTAAGACTTCTTATATGAAAGACAAACATCCAAGTAGGTGTTGTCTTGTTGTAACAGCCATAGTTGAGCAGATGAAACTCAGAATTTGGATCAAGGACACCTGGCTTCTAATTCTCTGTCTCATCTTAAGTAAGTCTCTTGATACCTTGATTTTCCACTCACAAACTTGAAATCAATAACACTTCCCCATCTTTGTGGAAAACCTGAGGAAAGTGTGGCTTTCACACTAGTCAACAGTTGTTGGAAGTATCTTACTGAGATTAGCAAAGCATTCGCCCTGACAAGGACTTAATCTCCATCATCTGAAAATAAAAAAAACTTACTGCATATTTGCTTTTTTTAAAGCACAGGAATACTGTTCTCTTAAAATGGGGCTGTTCATGGAAGTGTTGATCATTTGCTTTAACTTGCCAGCTGCAGTCTGGAAGAGACAAGGCAAAATGGATCAATATCTGATTGTTCTAAAGATAAGGAAACAAATTTGCCAATTTTAGGTTTTCTTTCAAATGCCATCTCTTTAAGGTATCTTCAGTTGAAACAAAAGTGAGACTGTACCTGCTTTTTTCGTGTATTGTCTAAAGAAGTTTTTCCGAGAAAGTTTCAGGTTATTTGTCTTTATTATCAATTTCAATATAATCAGAGGTACTGACAACAATGTGGAAGTTCTATAAGGTCCTGAAAACTTAACAGAGTAACACTTAGTCATACTAAATTCCCTTCTTTCCCCTCTTCCAACACTTGTTAAGTACTAAGCACCCAAAACAGGGTTTCTCAGTCTTTTTAAAAATGAAAGGGTACACCCTTGGAAAAATAAATTCATAAAACCATATCATGCAATGTTTTTTGTTTACAGCTATAAAAAAAGTTAAAATCTAAAGTGCTCGTTTTATTTCCTCAGCCATCAATTTTGCTCAATTGCTTGAAAGCTCAGAAATAAGAATTGTATTTTGTTGCAAAATTTAATAAAACTAAACAAGTGATGTCAGCAACAGCCTCTGAAGTTTTGGACCACAAGCTGATAAAATCACTTACAGGACTCAGCAATCTTGCCTCCTTCTGTCACCTTCACTATTTGGCATTTAAAGCCAGACTTGACATACAACATTCCTAAGGGGAAAGTTTCTAGAACCCCTCCTAACAAACCATCTATCTCCAACTTAAGGTCCATTATGCAAGTCCTATGACCTCCACCTTTAAATGGGAGTTCATCTACGATGCAGATCGTTTTTCTCTGAATGATATTTATTGCGAGAATGACTCCTGCTGTCGAGATTCCTCCACCTGCCAAACCTTTAACGAAATGGGATGCTTTGCGACAAAGAGCACTATTAGAATGAACTTGCAAAACACTCTGATGCACTTTTAAAGCACACCAATATAGAGTAGTTCAACCAACCTGAGGGGCTCAAGCAGTCCTCTGGATCTTTATCTGTCTCCCACCCTGCTCTACATTGCGTTTTGTCCCTTGTCTTTGCTCGCTTGCCTCAGCCCAACCCATCACGTATTTTCTATGCCCCCTCTTTCACTGGCTACCTGCTTTAGATCCCGTCTCTGCCCTCAGGCCTACATCACTGATAGTCCTATGAATCTTGTTACCCACACCTGCAATTTCAGGTCCTGCCGACATCCCGACATCAAAGAAACTCCCTGATGAAGTAATTCAGCAGGTTTTTAGGCTGACTCACATGAGCACTTCACCTGCCTGGGAAGGATGAGACAGAGACAGTATTTGAAGTATGCTTAAATCCAGTTTTCTTCACTCATCAATCAACTATTTCCCCTTTTCTCCAATCCACAGTAAGTGTTTTTAATTAGCGATCTTTTTGGTTTCATGGGATTCGCATGATCTCAGTGTATCCAACACTACAAAGTATCAAAGGTGCTGAATTAGAAACAAAAGGGGTGAAACTCTTGCAAGTAACGGCATGATTGGGGGCTGCTGGCCTGCAATGCCAGACACCTTCAGAGAAGTGTGAATTCCTTACTAGGCTACTGTAAGGGAGCTGATCACAGGCTGTCCCAAGACTTAAAACCCAAAACCTCAGATCCAGTCACAAAGCCTTTTTTTTTCCATCCAAAACATAAAGCAAGTTCTCTTTTGGCAAATCCAGGAGTAAGATCTTTACAGTCATTACACAACTTTGATTTCCATTATAATTTTTGCACGCTGTTAGAACACTTCAGTGCCATATGCTTCTTCTTCAGAGAGCTATTGCCTGACTCCACAAGCATATCAGAGAAATACTTATCTTGCTGTAGCACTTGTATTTAAAATTGCATAGATGAAAACATACATCAGATGAAGATGCATTGTCCATCCTTATCAGGGCTTACATCAAACCCCGCAACTTACAGCACTTTTAGCTGTCTTGCATGTGATTTACAAAAGAATTACAAGGGGACCAGTTTTTGATTTATAAGGAGATAAACATTACTGAAGTCCATGAATTGAGAAAATGATTAAATTTTATCAAAATGGAAGGACTGATGAATATTAAAAACATCTACAAGAAAATTTCTTAAAAACATTCATTCACAAAAATGTTACAGCATTGATAAACTTAGTACCTCAGATCAAGAACTGGCTGATTAGGTCTTAAATAAAAGCTACATGGAGGAAAACCCCCAAAATTATTTTAAACTGTTTAACAGCGATATTAATACCTAATATTTGGGAAGACAGATCAATAATTTATCATCTTAAAGGAACATGAAGGGAAAACCATTTTGGTTGAAGGTGGGGAAAAAAAGCAAAATGAATGACATTTTTGCAGCACTGCCCGAAGGTAATTAGCCACTGTACCAGTCAACAGGTTCTACAAATCCTGCAATTTATGCCAGCAAATTATCTATTAACCAGAAAAAGGAAACAAAGAAGATTAGGAAAAAAGTCTGAAGGGAAAAAAAAATGAATGAGTAAGTTTACCAACTGCTTATAAACTCTTATGATTAGAATAGTGGCCTACCAAACTTGCATGGTAAAAGCTCCTACCTCCTTAAAGCTTTTGCCCTGCCTGGGAGCTCAAGGGGAATCTGCCATCTCCATAGCTCTATTCCATACTTTGGATAATAATTTAGGTAACAGATTAACTGTATAGGTGAAAGAATTTTGTGGCTATACTGAACTAGCAAGCATTACAACCTCTTTGGAGGGTGGAATCAAAATTCATCTCACTGATTTCAAATTCTCTCCACTTCATTAGGATAAAGGAAAAGGAGCATGTTACACTTCTGAAAGAGAAATCAGACGTGTAGGAAGTTCTGCTTTATTGCAGTTTCTTCCCCTCACCCCTTGGTGCTTACAGGAGGTCATAAAGTGTAATTTGGGTCAGTGTTTATCAGTGTATTGTGTCTTCTTTTTTTCCTGATATTTTATTTAGTAAAGACAATAGTCATAAAAAGAAGCCAAGAAAATATAACTGATGATGAGAAGCTAAAGAAGTGGTGTTTATTCTATAGCCTATACCACCTCAATCATCCAAGAAAGCTATGAACATATGTAATAGGTGGTTATAAAATAAACGGTGATTAACTGTCCCCCACTGCCACATAAACAGGAAGAAATCCATATATAAGAGGGAGTAGTTAAGTAAAAAGCAACTGCATTGAAACCCTGAAGAATGGATGTGATCCTGGGAAATATGCTCTAGAGGACCCTGCTGGAGCAGGGAGGTTGGACTAGATGATCTCCAGAGGTCCCTTCCAACCTAAACCATTCTGTGTGATTCTGTGATTCTGTGAAAAAAAAGAAACGTACGCAAACCAACGGGCTAAACAGAGCAAGTTGGCTTATACTGGCTCAAATTTACAGATTATGGGGAAGACAACTAACTGAAGATTTCTTCAAGATTTCTCAAATCACAGACTGTGTACATTAAGGACTTGCTTTAAGATGAGCTCACTCTGCAGATCATTAGTTTTATGCAACAAGAAATGGCACAGCGTTTTGGATTTAGACTAGAATAAGTTGATTTTCTTATTGACCTTTGTTAAACTGAATTACCATCACTTACTCCTCTTCAGATTTACATAAGCTATCCATTCCAAACCCATTCAAACGGATAAAATACAAAAATCAAATTGATCTATGCGTGGCTCAGCCTATGTATTCAGAATTATTTACTACCCAAATAAAGTTTCTCTCATAACATTACCTTTTCTAAATGACTCTCGTTTCTCCTCAGCTTCTCTATTGATTCGATTTTGTTCTGGTTCCACCGCAGGCTGCTGACTGTCCAATTCATCCTCTGTTTCGTCATCACTGTATGGCATCACCTCATCGTTGGGCTGAGAATCCTCATCAAAGGTGGTCTCCGAATCCCGTTCGGAGTTCATTCTGCTAGCGCTCTGTGAACATTTTATAAAGACAAAGGAATGAGTTAACGTAGCAAGTGGTGGAAACTATGGCTCCATAAATTTAGCCTGTCAGTAGCTGTCAGCAAAATCACGTTCAAAACTGGTTCTCTGAGAAGAGCTTAGAGCACAGACTCAATTTTCAAACACGGTTCAAAGCCACGAGGCAGTATTTTCATAACAAGTCCTTCATTAACTTTCTGCTATATGCAATTATAAATGCTCACACGACAGACTAAAGGAACATCCTACTTTATTGACGTAGGAAATCTTTAATGGGTTGTAGAAAATAGTAAGTCCACGAACACCTGCACCTTAACAGTTGCCATTACGCTGTTCTTTATAGCAACATCAGGATGACAAGAGTTAAAGGAATTTAGGTCCTAGCTTAGCAGCCAGAAGGCTGAGCGGTGAGTGAAAGCCAACACGAGCGCTTGCAATTGGCAATTCAGGTCAGGCGACGGTTCCTCAGGTCCAGGTCCACCTGCTGAAAGACAGCAGGAACAGCTCTCACACAAAATAAAACTTCACTTCCCTCTCCCCTCTCCAAATCTTAACATGAACTTTTGCCATTACAAGATGTCACATTTTGGTGTCACAGAACCACAGGAGGTTTGAGGCTGGAAGGGACCTCTGGAGATCATCTAGTCCAACCCCCCTGCTCAAGCAGGGTCACCTACAGCATGTTGCCCAGGACCATGAGCAGACAGCTTTTGAATATCTCCAAGGATGGAGACTCCACAATCTCTCTGGGCAATTTGTTCCAGGGCTCAGTCACCCTAAACATCCAAATATCTAAGAAAGTTTAAAACTCATTTTTTAGATGTTCAACACCCACACACACGCACCAATCCAACTGTACCTATGCTATGTGTGCACGCATAACTGCCTGAAACTTTTCAAAAAGCTCACAGGGCCCCTATACCTTACATACAAATACATTGTCTTCCGAATTGCAATCTCTATCTTCCATACAGTGCATTTAAATTATAGCTCTTGAAAAATTCCTGACATTGTTATTTGGGCTTCTGCATCTTCCTGTGATCTTAGATACAAGCAAGATGCAAGAGAAGGTTCCAGCCTCCTTTAGCATTTTCAGATTGCGCAGAAAATTTCTACAGCTTAAGCCAGTGGACAGTATTTAATTTAACTGTTTGTAAACAAAATTCAGAAACTCATGTGTAACTTCTCCTCCTCCAACCACCAGCCAGAAACAGCCATCTACACAAATCCTAAATGGTCTTCATCTACATTTGGTTAGTTAATCACTGTGCCGGGTAGTTTGGCATTTTATTAATTGATCTAGTACAGCAAATTAGATAATTTCAATGAGTGTACCCCATTCATTTCCAACTATTTAACACCCCAGTCAGTTATACTGAAGCTTACATTACTTGCATTTATTTCTAAAGGTCAATACTTCCAAACAGAGTCTGTTCTGTCTGCTCAAGGCACTGCACAAGTTGTAGGAATATTAAAAACCATAGTTAGAAGAATGGGTTCCATAACCTCTGCAATTTCAAAATTAAATTAAATTGACAGTTGAAGCCAGGTAACATAATATACATATTAGCTGGCTACCAGGCATCTGCCTATTGACCCATGTTCTAAAAAGAGCTTAGTTTTGTGAAATAACACCAATGCTACCCTATACCCCATATGCTGCTGCTAATGAAGCCAGCAAACAGCACTGCCAACACCCATCATTTGGGCTGACAGCAAACCCTGTCAAGATCCAAGTCGGCCTCTATTTTTGAAAGCTGAATTGCGTCCCCTCCCTAATATCTTTTAGCAGAGAGATATAAATATTAAATGAGCACTTAATATGCTACTCAAATGACACGACTGTCTTCTAAAAGCCCAAAACATGCAATGCTGTTTCATCGTCTGTAGTGCTGCAGTATTCTCCTACCGCACAAGCTTATGTTTCAGACCGCCAGGTCAAAAAACAAAACGAAAAGCAGATATCGCATGAACGCGTTGTGATCGACTACGAATTAGTACAACTTCTCCCAGGACCCGCTCAAGACCGCGGGTTAGAGGCCGCTCATCGACGCAGCTAGCTGGGAACGGGACAGCTAGTCACTGACGCACGAGCTGTGGAACCTGAAACTTCTGCGGAGAGATTATTTGCTTTCCTAAATAGCCTTGGATTTAGGCAATTCATCTGAGAAACAAGATGAATTGCCTCTTTTTACCGCCTTTGTTCTTCCTCGACCACCACCCTACCCCCAAAAAGCCTCCTATTTCACTTGATGTGGAAAGAAAGAAAAGCATGCACCTGAAATCGGAACTAAAAATTTATTTCCAGAGCAACCGGCTCACTAGCGGCGAAAAACGCAGGGCCAGTATAACCCGCACGCACGTCGCTGCGGGGTCCTGGACGCAATCCATGCAGCTCGCCGCGCAGACCGGCCAACAGCAGGCGAACTGCAGGGCCCTTACGCAGAGCTGGGCGGCACGGCTGCCCTCTGCCATCAGCAGGGCTCCGCCTGGCCGTGGCGTTCACCCTCAGCGGGAGCAAACGCCCTACGGGGCTGGGGGACAGGCGTCCTGTGGCCTCTTCGCCCGGGCCTGAGAAGACACAGAACTGCAAGGCGCTGAAAGGCAGTTCAGGCAGTCAAGAGACAACCAAGCGCACGCTGGCAGCAAGACCGAACGTATGCGGACGTAGAGAAGGATGGGGGGAAATCCAGGAAGTAAATAAACTCTGCTCGTTGCTGCTTCTGGCGTGACATGAACGTATGCAGTATCTAGTCTCCTCAAAAGCAACTTCAATTAGAACTATAATTAATACCTGGGTTTTTTAAGGATCTGGTACTACAATCTCCTCTTGCAGTAGCAAATAGACAGAAGATTTCGCTATGTTGAGAGAGAAGCCATCTCCAAATGTGATCCCAGAAGTTTTACAAGATGAGGCACTGAGGGATGCCAATTTACGGTACATCTGCCGCCTCAGGCGAGCGCCTTCATCGACTGCCACAGGTTTCCGCGACCCCGAGGAACGCTGAGGCCGAGCACAATCCTCACCTCTTTGCTTTGCAGTCAGGCACACCTTCCACCGTTTGCGTGCTCTCGGCTTTGAAAGAAGTTTGCTTTATTTTTAGTTTTCAAAGCCGCTGCTCGGGTTCCCGGGCTCACCGCTGCTCAGCGGGGCTGGTCTGCGAAGCAGGCGGCCCGGGGGCAGGAGAGGCACCAGCTTTGGTGTGCTATCAATCCAATGTCAATTCTGAAGGCAAACAACACGCGCCCAGGGACCGACAGCACAGAAGGGCCTTTTCAGTAAAGAACAAAAATCCAGTATGACTAAATATTTATTCGAATGAAGTTCCTGAATTTGTCACTGACCAGCATCTATTATTGCCGCTGCCACTAAATGGGTTCCAATAAATCATAAAAGACTCCAGGAAAAAATCTTGGCCATAGTTACCATAGAAGCACTAGGATAACACTGAAATAAAACATACAAAAATATATTGGTAACTATTTGTGAAGCAGCAGAATTTCTTATGTTCTATAGCTACGTTATTTTCTTGAGCTGCTTTTTTTGATCCACAGAACTGTATTCAATAATCCACCACATGGAGGTATTCCCAAGCATGGCAGCTAATTTTTATCATCATCCAGTATTACTCTTAGAAACTGTATTTGGTCAGAGGGATGTTAACAGCTGATGAAATCTGCTAACAATCCACTGGCTAAACCTTTTAATATAAAGGCACACGCGGACGACAACCGAGAGCTCATGCCAGTAACCTTTCTGCTCATTAGTGGGCATTTACTGTTTCAAAATACATAGTGGGAAAGAAAAGTAAGAAAAGTAAGTAATGCTGTTAAATGTTATGAGCAGAAAGAAGAGGGTATCATAAAGTTATCGCATGTCTCTTATTTTTCCCTCTCCGCTCTGCTGTAAGCTCCCCTGAACTCCCAGCTAGTGTCACACATAAGGAAAGAGAGAGGGACAAGTCCTTGGAGGACTTCATCACGTGGTGGATACTACAAGTTAGCTCTGGCTCCCTGTCCTCGTTCCCCTCCACTGACGGCATCTTACACCTTGTCCCTCTATCCATCCAGCATGAGCTTCTCTCCTGCACCTCTTCCAAGAGACCTCTGTGCCCTGCAGCTCTGCTCCTGCTGTCAGGAGGAGCCAGGTGAGAGCTCACGACCTTCCTGCTTTACCTCATTCAGTGTCTCAGTATACCTTCAAAAAACTGGAATATGTATGAAGAAGTAACAGCTTCCAAACAATCCACAGTCACAGAATCATTGAAATCAATCTTGTCCACAATGCAAGGTCAGCCAATGGCATTTTTGGGTTACTTATGCTCAGAAACGTGTATTTATCACCACAACATTTCTACATGCAGTTTTCACGTTATTGCTGAATTTGTTACATGCTCATGCTACTTGTATTTTACTGTATTGTTCGCTGCATTATAAAAAAAGAAAAAAAAGGCAGATGAAACAAGAAACATTCCTCACTGAGGAGTTCCTCACCGAGTCAGCAATCATTAGTTCTGAACCGGGGAAGTGGGCAGACAAAGTTTACTACTTTTTATTTTCTGCAACTTAAGGGAAAAACAAAGCAGAACAAAACATACATACAAAAACCCCCACACTGATTCTGGAAACAGATTCTGTCTGCCCTAAAAGACAGAGCAAGGAACTGGTACAGTTGACTTAAAAAAAAAAAAAAAGACAAACGCTCAGAACTACAGAAGCAGCTCCACTTTGTCTTTATGGCACGGTCTTCTGACAATAAGATAGTAATATTGAGAGTGAGCCAAGTTTCCTTCAACATCATTTTGGGAAAACCTTGCCAGACTTCCAAAACACCCGCCATGAAGTCATTAAGGCAGCGTTCATGCTGCTATCACAACGGGAACTGACTCTCCAAAAAGCACTTAGTAATTTCCATGTTGAACTTCCTTCTTCACTCAACCACCTAGACTAGGTAAATGTCTCTGTAGTCCACAGTCCTCTGTAAGGCACTGCCGTAGTGAGGAGCTCCCAGCTTCCAGGAAACGGAGAGAAGGGCCCTCGTCGCCCAAGCCCTCAGAGCCTCCCAGGGACCCAGCGCGTCAGCCTAGTGACCTGTCTCTGCAGCCAGCTAAAGCAGCTCACCTGATAATCTGTGCTGAAGGCTCAGGATTCAGACCGCAACAATGAACAGCGCACTGAGGATGGAACTGCTAATTTCTACCTAAACATGGGAGTAGCGGAGGGGTGGCTCCCTCAGCCACAATACCTTTCAGGCAGTGAGGACAACATCAGAAAACTCCACTCCACTTGCCTTGTCGTATCTGCTTCCTTAGGAATCCATTAGTGACTGCTGGAGACAAGATTACAGATTATTTAGGTAAGCCTTAGCTCTAACCTGGTATATTCTTACTGCAGGACCTCATAAGATATGGATCTTCAGGGCATGCACAATGAACAAGAAGAAACAAGTCCCTAATTAGACAAGTTTATGACCCAAGCACACAAGTCCACAGATGAACGCAGGCATGCACAGGGAGAGCAGGGGAACGATGGGACGACCTGCTTGGCGCAGCAGGCAACTGCTGCACTCAGACTATTGCCTAACCGTTTTCCAGATTCAGAAGCCCTACAGGTTAGTTCAAGGTTTTCACTCCCTCAGGCAAACTAGACAGACACTACTGAATCAGTCTTGGACACTACCTCTCAACCCTTCCGTAAACTCTTACTTAGCGAGCAGTTACAGCCAACACACACACTGACTTTTCCAAGTTTTTCCTATCCAAACAGGGGAACGGATAGTCCTGCCCTTAAACAATAACATCTTGGCTTTGCAAGCAAGCCACGGGCAGGCTCTTCACCTAAGTGTCTAATTTAGAAGCAGCTTTTATAAAGATGCTTAGATTTTCTTTTCACTGCATGCCTGTTCAGGGATAAGAAATTCCTTAGCCAGGGATTATGTTCTCAATCACAAGTTGCTTGAACATTAGATAATATCTTTTTAGAACAGCAAGTAATGCTCTATCTCAATTATTTTTTTCTTTTCTTTTTTAGAAAAAATGATATTCTTAGACTACAAAAAGTCCTACTGTAGTCAAAGATTCCACCACATCTTTGAATCACAGTCACTCCAAAGCAAACAGAATAAGCACATATGCCTGGCACATTTACTAACCCCTGACAGCATCAAATGCAAAGGGCACCATTTCTGCACCCAAAGACCCCAACACACACATCCCAGAGGGCTGGGAGAGTAACCTGGGAAGCATCACTGTATGCTTGCTCTGTACTTGCACTCCGCATGGGGATGAACAGTGGACTGTTCAAAGGACTTCGCTCTGACTCGTATGGCAACTCTTTTACCCAGGACCAAAAAGTCGAGGTAACGTACTCACAAGCAGTGCGGTCATCTATAGGAGTGCTCTTGCACAGCACTGTTAAAAGGATGGAAACAACACTCAAGTAGTCTACCAGTAAGCATTCCCAATAACGCCTTTTTCCTCACAGAGTCCTCAAGCTAGCCACATACTGACAACTAGGTCTTCACCAAAATGACCATCTTGGAAATGGGGTAAGAAAACCACAAGAGACGCTACTTTTTCTTCCAGGGGTCTGAAAAGGAATTTATGAGAACTGTCTTGAGAAAGGCACAGGACTTCCTGGAACAAAGGAAATGACTGGAGCATACAAGCTGGATGGGAGTTTAAGATGGAAAACCAACCAACTAACCAACCCCTAACTCATACAATACCTGAAGGTGTTACAAAGGTATAACAGATCCGAACAGTGCTGGGGCTGAGATGAGTTCCTGGAAACACTGCTGGAAGGAAACAGAACGGAAGGATTAGGAAAACGGGCAGGGGTTGCCAGTGAACGCATGCAAGTGAAGAAAGCCTAGAGCTCAGAGTCCAGGGACCAATTAAGAAAGTATACAAAAAAGGCAACAATAGCTTGAATAGAGCGGAAAAGCGTTTAATGGGCTAGCAGAGAAGGAGTTATCCAGTGACAGTTTGACAAATTGGTTTGGGGTTAAGTTTCTTGTCACCTGGTCTGCCTGCAAAGGGTTAGATGAGACGTCAAAGTGATGTCAGAAGTTCAGAGGAAGATGGAGGGTGATTAGGAGGCAAAAGAGAAGAAGAGAGAAACTGAAAGCAAGGAACAAGAGAGATGTCAACTAATATTCAGCCAACATAGGATGGAAAGAGAGAAGAGCATACGTCAGCTAATACTTGGATGAGGGAAGAGCGGAACAGAAAAATCAAAGGTGAGTTACACGATAGGAAGAGAAGAAGCCACAACTAATTTTTTCAATAGTCAGTATTCGAAGAAATAAAAAAGTCACCACTCAAGAAAAAGCTAGAAAGGCTATGCCGTGCAGGAAAAACAAATTCTCAAATGGACACTACAGGCAGACTTGATGCTATCATATTTGGCAGGCTTATCTATGCGGCTTTTTTTTTTCCCAGAGCTGAAATAAAATAAAAGCAGGAATCCATTTCAGAAAGGATCTACTCTCAGAAGAGAGAACAAAAAAGTTATTCAAGACAAACAATTTCTCACGTTAGAGCGCACAGCGTACATTCAGACTTGAGCTGAAATAACATTCACTTACAAAAGGGTCTTTCAAGTAAGGAAAAAAAAAAAAAGAGTTTGGTTTGCTGGAGCTGGGGATAAAACTGTTTCAAACAGGGTGCTACCTGCTTCCCTTTTTAAAATAATATTACTAGCAAAAAAACACTGCTTTTGCAGATCTTGCATGGAATGGACTAATAAAACAAGCTACAAACAGGCTTTAGAAATTTCTGTGAAAGCATCATCAAGCTTAGATTTAACCAATAATTAGTACTGTTTGAACTTATGCAGAGGGAAGGAAAAATAACCTGCAAGACAAATTTCAACATGAGAAAAGCTCTACAACTGCTCACAGAGGCTGTATCAGCATTTCAGAAAATGTATCTACTTAACTATACTTAATGCAAACTATACATGTAATTCCCTTTGAGTGTCTATCTAGCTAGCCATTTTCAAAGCCGGGAAACTCCAGCCTGCCAGCAGTTTTGCATACAGATGCAGTCCGTCACAGCGACTCCCATTTTGTTGTTTTTGTCATTCCGAGAGAAAAACAATGGAGACAGAAAACAGTTTGGTGGTGGTTCACGCATGAGGGAAAAGAAAATAAACATGCTCAGACTGTTATTGAATAGCAGCAAGATAAGCAGGAGAGGAAAAACCTAAAGAGAAGAATGATTTGGAAAAAAGTCCATTTCCAACGTGACAATTCATTTGTATCCTGTCCAAACTTACGAAAACAGAAACAGTGCATGACGTTAGAAAATAAACAAACAAATTAAAAAAAGTAGGAAAAAGGCCAACAGCTCTGAGAAAGGGTTGGGCTTATTCGGGTGAGAAGGATTTGGTACATGGTAAAATAGTTCTAAACAGTTTAGAGAAAAACTACAAGAATTCTACCAGTACCAATAATTTCTACCAGTTGCTAGTGACCAACCCTGAACTACTGCAGTCACAGGCATCATCTTTAAAAAGTCCTCTTTCTAAAGAACAACGCGGAAGAACACACAACACAACACCAAGCTGATTTCAACCTGTTCCTCACCAAACACAGACAATCTTTCAGTGGCGTTACCAAGATTAGACACGTGTGACCCTGGGACATCCCGGGATGCCAACTAGCTTCCCAGCACAGCTCCCCGTTTAGCACGGAGATGTTCATCTACAGCTACAGACACCATGCTAGAGAACACACCACAAATCTCTGCTGAAGACAGGCGTTCAGTCAACGCGCACCGACTGGCGCTATGCAAACATTAACCGCTCTCATGCGTGCTCGGTATTCATCAAAGCACTTACAACTGTAAAGCGCACAGGTAACCGCCTCGGTTTCAGAACTCAGCTAAGGCACCGAAGTCGTGGCAGCCACCCTCCCGCTCTCCGGGCTGCTTCCCCGGCTGCGCCTGGGGCGCAAACGGAGGCGCGAACATACGCACGAGCCTTCGTGCTCATCAAGGGGAACCAAGCTGTTCTCAGAGCCCCCTAATTCCCTACATTAAGAATCAGCCTGGGCCGAACTCGAAACAGCTACGATTCAGTGAAATTTAAGAAATATCCTCTGTCTCATCAGTCATAAGCATAACTATTACTCACAAATCAGCACCGTTTTGTGAGGGCTCACCGCACTCGAGAGCAGTACCTTACAGTACTGCAGGTGACAGAGCGCACAACAAACGCTCCCAGGCTTTGGAGATGAAGTCTGAACGTTAGAGTAAGTACAGAAAAGCATATTAAAACAATAAACGCCGTCACTCTACCACAGCAAACCTGAGGCTTCCTTGAGGAGTACTTGCTCATCACAGACTATTTAGTTACTGAAATTTGGCCCATGAACTGCAAACTCATGAATTTCAATTTTTGTTCATTCAAATGTGTTATCTGGCCTTCTTCAGCAGTCTGTACTTCTACACTCAAGCAGTCATGCAAGAGATTTCAGTTCTAAACAAACTAACCAAACCTTGCTACTGCGGAAATGAACTTGAACAGGACCTGGTTATGCCTCCCAAATCCTTCCACACCAAAGAAAGCAAAATCGTTTGGAAGGATGTTCACGACATTTCAGTGACTGAAGCTGGCAGTACTCACAGTCAAGAATTGCCTTGATGAACCTGCATTACCCCTGTTTTCCCCCACCCACCTTCTCCGCTCCTCAGTGCCTTGTTAAACTGCAAAAGCAATATGCAGCTGTACGCAGAACCTCCATCCCCAGAAAGCAAGAGTAAAGGAATATAACAAAACTGCTGGTCCTCATCTTCGCTTAATTCTGAATTTGCTTCCAGCGCTGCCAAAGTTCACAGAGATTATAGTGCTTGTGGTAACAGCTCTTCTTGGAGGGTCTGAGCAGGAACAACAGAGCTCATGCATGATGCTCAGTAAGTCATTCAAAACAGACTTCAAACTGCTCATTACTGGTTGCACGATACTCCTTTTCTAGTTCCTGACTTGATAGGTAGGTTAGATTTATTGACGGACTGCATTCTTACAGACACAGCTCAATTATGTTCAAAACACAACTCCCAGGTGACGGACTGAGGAGCCAGGATGTGTTTGTTTCATGTCGAGGACATAAAAAAAACACCCAAGCCTTAACAGAAAACGTCTACTTTCGGCTTTTGCTTTTACCTCAGCTCCCTTTTTGTAATACGGTAACACCTTAACTTACCCTCACACACTGTCAAATTTATTAATCTTCTTAAGTGGTGCCTTTTTATGAAGAGGATCAGGACAGAAACTCATGAGAAGTGTTATATTTCTAAACTCTGTTTTTAACTGCTTGTACATAAGCCCTGGAGGACCAACAGGGGAGAACAAAACATTAGTGGCCTCATGACATGCATCACCTCTCCCTACCAAATACTTCCATTACATTCTTGCATCCTGCAGTACTACTCATACTATTTCATAATCTCAGACTCCTCCTAACACAGGCTTGAGTTTTAGCTATAAAGTCTTTGCTTTTTTTTAATTTTTATTTACTTATTTTTTACAAACACGCATCCATATGCACCTCTCGTAAGGGGAGAACATCTTAAACACCTGCTAGCTTGCATCTGGTATCTTCACGTTGCAACCTCCGAAAAGCACTCTGTGGTACGGCTGGGTTTTAAGAGCTTTCTGGATAGTATCATGTTGTGAATTTATAACAAAAGTCACAGGAGCTTGGGGTTCTGGTGGGCTTTTTGTTTTGCTTTTAAGCACAGCTTCATGAACTAACCAAACCATATATCTTGCAATCAGATATATTCTATTAGTTAAGCAGAGTTTTATGCAAGCAAAGGTAGAAACTCAAGTTTGCAGACCAAACAGCAAATGAACTGAGATATATACAATGGAGTTAATGGTTAACATACTGGGAAAAGTATCCAACAGACTGTTCCAGATGTTTTTTTCCTTTTCCCACCAACATAAAATACAGAGAGAATTTAAGACTCTCAAGACTTCTGTTAAAAAAAAAAAAAATCCACCACCTGCAGCATCCCTGAGACACCTCTAAGCCACTCATCACTTAAGTCTGACTACACTGCTGCAAATTTTCTCCTATCTACAGGTACCTCCATATCTTCCACAAGCTATGTTATTTTTTACAGGATAGTTATTTTAGTCAGATAACCTAGCATGGGGAGGAACAGAGTTAACATCTAACTACCTAGTGAAATAATTAACCTCCTGCATTTCCCAAAACACAGGTCTTACTATAATCCCTGCCCCACAATAAAACTCCTGGGCAAGAGGTTTCATTAGTGATGAAGACAGGGGTTTTCACTCTGTTTTAAACAAGTCACAAAAGCACAACTCTGGTACCATCCATCGGTATCTGAAAACTTTTGAAAACCGGCATTAAAAGTATCAACAACTTGAACTGCAGCTGCTTTAATCTCACTTGCATCATGCCTGCAGGTACAGCAGAGACTGTCTCTCTCGGAGAGACGGCAGGTCCCACTGCAGTCCAGCCGAGGCGCGGGGCTGGCTGTGCTTCCCTCTTTGACAGCTAGCACACGTTCAGCTCCTGGTTTTGGCACAGCATGCGCAACCCATGCTTACGGTCTGCTTTTCTTAGAAAGTTAAACTGGGTCAACTATCTCCCTAGGTATCAATCCTGCAAAGGAGAGAAAAATATTATTAAGCACAAGCCTAATTTTATCTGCCTAAGTTTAACGATAAAACTATTTACTAAAATGGCAAAACAAAAAAGTGCAAATTTTACAGAGCTTCAGTCACTTGGCTTGCGGGCCTGCCCTTGCCTCATGGTGCCTACCACCTAACTGGGAATAACTTAAACCTTAGGAAAAAAGCACTTACAGCATTGCTTTGAAAGCAGTAAACAAATCTTACTCGAAACTCTCCTCCGGAGAGTCACTGCGGGTGACGCTGTCTGTTGCGTCGCAAGAAGCGCAACTTCGATGCTGCAAAATCAGAGAGTCACGCTAACCAACTTTTAAAACAGAGTTACAGATCAATCTAGAGCAATGCATATACAATGCATATGTATGCAGAACAATCAAAATGCTAATGAATCTCCGGGGTTTTTTTTATTTTAGATATTAAAACCTTTGACTCTAGAGGAATAAGCCTAACAATTAGATACCGAATTAGGTGTCAACCTTCGGTCCCTTCACAAAATGTGTTCAGGTTATCATCTGCCATAGCCTCCTTAGGATATTCTTCTGCGCAACAATATCATATGCTCATGCAGTGTTTAGTACAAAGGTTTCTCAAATCTTGCTGTCCACTGCTGTCTTAGACTACAGTGACCTCAATATTTTAAGTAAGAGTCAGAAAGCAAACTCAGCAGAAGCAAGATCAGACAGACCTTTCTGAACTACTCCAGGTCAGCAGCCAAGATGCTTCACACATGTTTAACCATGTACTGAAAAAGTCAATAGATGAGAAACCTAAACCTCAGATGTTTTTGTCCCATATTTCTTCTTTCTAGAAAGATCACAAGAATCACTTCTACATGTTAAAAAACATACAAATGTTGTAAATGCAAACAACCCTCCCGGTTTAGTACGCTCACAAATTAAGTCTTCCTTGGACACCTGTCAAGAGGATCTCGGAGGAACCTAAATAGCAGCTGACTAATCACTGCCTTGGCTGGCAAAGAGACAAATAATGAAACATCAATAGCTGCATCAACTAAGCGTTTATTGAACGCTGATCACCTGCCTAGCCATTAACAACATAATCCAAACATAAAGCTGTCAGGCTTCATATTGCTGCGAAATAAGGAAATACATTTTGCCAATGCAAAAGGGAAGTAATCTTCACCAATAAAATAGCAAAACCACAGCTACAGAACGTAGCCACACAAATATCCTATTCAATAAGATCAAAACGTATTTCAGTCGTGCTTGGGAAATTCCACTAAACACCTTAAAGTCAGTACTCTGGTCTGAGCTCCAGGAATAAACTAGTTGAATGATACCCAGCTCATTCCCAGCAAGAATGGTGCTGCAACAAAACAACAGGAAACAGATAAAAAAAAATTGAAATTTCTTCATCTATATAACATTTTTACATTCACCAACTTGCATGTCTGAAAAGCTTTCCTATATTTATTAAACTTGCTTCTTAACAACGCATTCCCGGAGAAAGAAGCAATTTTCTCCTCCCTTCAGAAAGTGTTTGGTTTTAACTGAAACCACAGTAAGACCTTTGCATCACATTTCTAAAGAAACCAGTTTTGACTTCACGGGGGAAATTTTAATTCTGAAGAATAAGCAAAAGAAGATGTACATCGGAATCAAGAATACTGATTTACAGGATTCTTTTTGATTATTTGTGATCATTCAGATGGATTCAGTCATCAACGAAGAGAAAGCTGGAGTGCAATTCATTGCGACAGCTCTCTTTCATTGCTAATGGAAGGGTGGTATGAGACATGCTATTCACAAAAACCTACTCACAGCAGGACTGAACGTGCATATACACTTGCTAAATTGCAGGGAGTCTAGCACTAATCTTTTGGGGGTAGAGAGACCCCCTTCAGGGCTTTCGAGCAGATGTACGATTACTCCAATTATATGTTTCCCTAAAAGCTGGGAGTATTTATTCTGCCACCTTCAGTCACAGCATAACGCTCATCCTGCCAATAATAGAAATTTTAAGCTGAAAAGGAGGCATGAAATGAAGACAACCTGCAGGGTGAATACAGCGACTGAACGGACGCTCGCTGAACTGTAATCCAAAGAACCAATAACCCAAAGCAATCCAGAGAGCCCACCGTGTACTCGATGCTATATCAAAATAGACAGCTGCCTATGAGAGATGCAAGTCCCTTCCCCAGCTTATACCTCTGATAGTTTTAAGAATGATTTTTCACCCACAGGCACACGTTTAGGGAATGGCTTTTGCAATGCTTGAAAACAGAAAAAGGGTGTATAATTTGTGATTGGAAAGACAGCTCATGATCCATTCTTGCACAGGGCATTGTTGCAGTTTTGTTTCTTCTGAAATAACCTAGTCACCAGCATCAAGTCCTGGGGAAAGAGAACAGACAAAAGCTTCCCAAGAATACGTTCTTCAGCTATCGAGCCATACGCTCACACGTGCCAAAACTGAACGTGATTTATTAAAGGACAAAGCATTACATGGAAGAGCTGCACACAAAAATCCATATCTTTATTAAACAAAACATGTTACATTCACACCAAGTTATCTGTGTTGAAGTAGAACCCCTAGTTGAGGCAGCGCAACATAGCTAGAAAAACAAAAGACAAATACAGTGTCCTCCCAGGTTTGACATGATGGAGACATGCCAGCTAAAGCTTTAACTTCCGAGTCAGTTAAAAAGTCAGACACATACCCAGTAGTTTGGCAGAAGCTTGGCTAGCTATGCTTCAGGACAAGCTACCTGCTCGCTCTTCCCATAAAGCTCTGCACAACACCAGGCCGCGGGAGTACTACACCTTTCACTGCCATAGAGACAGAAAACGTTAGGACAATCATCCGTTCACCTAGACAAGGATTTCCTCTGTGTCAGCTGTCTCCGGGTGCTCCCTTCCAAGCAACGTCCCGGGCAGCCGAGTACCGCACGCTGACTGCCGTCTGCAGGGAAGCAAGCAAGTCCACAGCGGTCCCACCACTCGGCAAGGGAAGAAACAAGGGCCAACACCCAACGTGAAGTCAAATGCTGCCTTGCCATTTTTCAGAATAACCTGAAGTACAGCGAGTTAGGCAGTACACGTTACTGCAGTTTTGTATTGTTCCATTAGGAACTTCATTAAAAAAAATTAAAAACCCACAACCTGCTGCATTTGATGACATTCACTGATCTCTTAACCAAAACACAGTAGCTTTTTTGGGCCCACCACTGTTCAAAACAATCAACATGTAGAGACAGATTTCCGTACTTCAAGCAGTACTTTCTCCTCTCCCCAGAAGCTCTAACCAGCACATCATGAACAAGAAGCAGAGTTGTGTGTGAAGCTTAACTTCACTTCTGTTTGGTTTTTTGCTCTAGAAATGAGACCTTTAGAAGTTTCTATCTCAGACATGAGAGGAAAAAAGCCTGTTCTTAATCAACAGCCTCCAGAAACCCTCTAGCCAACCGAAGCGCTACAGAGGCACAAAGGGAGCTTCTGCCTCGAGTAGCTGGGGACCACGGACCGAGCCTGCGCAACCGCCCCTCTCCGGAGGCAACGCTGGCGAGAACTGGAAAATACAAAAATACGAATCTCTGGGTGGTCTCCTTCTCTAGACTGAAGAAACAGCATCCCCCAGAGCTTTAATACCAGCTGTGTGAATCTCACCGGACAAAGAAATCAAGCAGGCAAGCACTCCTACCTCCTTTTACTTTATCTAGTTCACAAACCCACCACTCAGTTTAGTTAGCCGTACTTCTCCAATTCTGTGACAGACACTTAAAACACTGTGTTTAACCAACTTCTGCCCTAAATTTGAATGTAAAAGGCTCTTTCCCTCCCTGCATACAGATGAGAAGTCATCAGGCGCTACCAACTGCAAAGGGTTCACTACCTTCTACACATCCTGCAGTCACGGCACCGACCCCCAAAGTCGGCGACTCACGCTAGCTTTTCTGGGCTGCTCCTTCTCTGGGAGCTCTCTAAATATTCATTTCATACCGATCTTACAAAGCTCTGACTTTGCTGCTACTTACAACCTCCATTTTGTATTTAAAAACGTGTGTCCCCTTGACCGTAGCTGTGCGCATGGCACAGCTACGTGATGCTGCGGTTGGTCAGTGAGCGTAAAGCTGTTAGAGACTAGCTGGCATACGCTGAACTTCTGTCAAAAATTAGGGGGGATTTGTTTAGTTCCATATAAATTAGGGAACTTCGAGGGCTTACATGCTATGTTGCTTGGCTTAAAATTCGGGACATTTATTTAACGTCAGTTTGCTTTTTAAAGAATCCAACTGCCTGTTTGGAAGCTAATTCCATCTTGTTCACTGTCTTCCCAGAGCTGAAAACAGAAAAGGGGTATCTTTCAGAACAAAACTGTGTTTTGTTTTTCAGTACTGAATTCAAACAGCCACGAACACTGCAGCGACCCTAGGCGTGCACAGTGCAAACAAAAGGAACAAATCAAATTACAGCAAGAGAGAAATTACATGTTCCAAGGTAACGCAAATAAGGATGCAACAGGTTGTTAAAAATGTTAACTTTAAGGTAAATTCATCAGTTAAAGATGTTAAAAATATTGTAATTTATTTTTAAATGTCACAGTTATTGGAATCTTGGAATATCCCAGATATTACAATACTCTGCGGCCTACCGGTAATGGAATAGCTTAGAGTCCTCCTCAGCGCCTCACCAAAAGACAAAGTGGCCTTGCTATAAGCACAGAACGGTGAAGACTGAAGCAGCTCAGTTCTCCTCCTCCGAACTCTTAAACGCTTCAGGAAAGTCCACAACCAAGCAGGAAGGCAGAAGCACGGACCGTTTCTGTGGTCTGCCTGGCACAAGAACAAAAGACCGCAGAGCCTGCGAGCAAACACGAGGTGCGAAACGCCGACCCGCGGAAGAGCCGCGCGGGCGCAGCGCAGAGCGCGCCGCTCTTTCGCCGACGGCCGAATGCTCCGCAGGGTCGGGCGAAACCAGGCGGAAGCGGGTTGCCGGTGAGGAGCGGCGGCGGCAGGAGGCCGCCCCAGCTCGGCCTTTCCCGGCTGCAGGGAACGAGGCAGCGGGCAGGAGCGGGGCGACCGGCCGCGGGTGCCAGCCGGGCGAGCAGGACGCAGGAACCGCACGGTCCGATTTCACGAGCAACGTGCAAGGCCTCACAGGTCGGCAGGCATCATACAGTCACATGTGATTGTCTGAGATATACTACGGAGACTGAAGTTAGCGGCTTTCGATGAAAGGAGGAGAGAAACACACCGGAAAGGAGAAAACTGCACAAATCATTGGATTGAGCGTTCATGATAGCAGCTCACTGAGCCTTATTCCCACATGCTCACTGTATTTTTGAGCATCATACATCATGTTATACGAAATCAGAGCCACATTCCTGCATAATCTCAGAAAACATCAAAGATGTCCATCCCCACGTGAGGATAACTACTGCAAACAAAAACTACTGCAGCACTTTCAAATCATTTCACCAAAGATGCACAGTCACGGAGAACAGAAAGTACCAAAGCTGAAGGGCAGCCTGTGCTGTCTGTCTGCACATCTACAAAGATGAAGTAACACCTGAAAAAAGAAAGCCAGGCTGGGGAAACAGAAAGACACTGTCACAAAAATGAAAGCTTGCAGCTATTTTCCATTCATAAGAACTTGCAAGAAAAAAAAAATACTAAAGCACACTGGCACTGCTCTAGCTGATAAAAACCCATCATGATTTAATAAATAGAGAAGACAGAAACAGAACATTTTTGCACATAAGACTGACAGCCCAGGTTTTCAAGTCCTTTGCGGCTGGCCTCCACCATTTGAAGAAGGTCAAGCAACGTACATGTTTTAGAGCAGGATACTGTAGAGCACAGAGGCACTTTTCTCTCTCTGTCCTACGGTAACAGGGCAACGCTCAAGAGCAGACACAGGCACTCTGGCCCCCTTCAGTGCTCCCAGCACTTCACAAGCCACGAAGAATCTGGGGCTACTTCTCATCTGGGGCAAATTTCTTTCCGAAAAGCATCACACCTCAGTGCTGTTGATGCCAGTCCACAACCTTGCAGCCGTCTGGTACCAGTGCAAACAACTCATTGGAAAATATACTTTTTGATATAAGAAGTACTTTTATTATTCCTTTATAAAGCATCTATTTGGTAAGGAGCAATCAGCTGCAGCGTTATTTCAAACCTGCACTTCCACTGCAGAGGTAGGACCGGCACACACCTAATGGCCATGAACTGCATCTCTGCTTCTTGCACCTCCAGATCAATTGACCTTTTTTGACAATGCATATGTGAAGGAAAATATTCAATCCGGATGATTATCTTGTAAACCTGCTTCTTGCAAACAGACGCTGACATGACTAGGTAGGGCACAGGGGTACCTGACTAGGAGAACCCCCCCCCCCTTCGCACTACGAACAAGACCACCGAATCGAGCAGAACTCCACAGCATCCCTGGTTTGCGCAGCCGAGTAGGAGGCACACAGAGATGCACACGTTTTGCCTTCAGGTTGGCATTCCTGACCTAAAAAGACAGCAGTGGGCTTTAAACAGAAGAAAAGAAACTTAAGTTATGAGCAAAGGAAACTAACAGTATGACTCAAAACACAGGGAGACTCATTCAGTTGACACGCAAAGATTTCCCTGCCCCCGCTCCCCTGCCCATGGCTATTGCTATTTTTACGGCATAAGAGAGAAAATTCATTAAAGTTATGCAATGAACACATTCACTGAAGTTATTTGAAAGCAAAATAGTTGTACGCCACGAGTCCTAGAGGAAGCGGTAACAAAACACAACAGAATCCCACGTTCTCACCACACGAATTATCAGAGGTGTTCTGTAAATATCGAGGAAGAAGCAAAATATTATGTTTTATTTGTAAAGCGAAACTCCTGCAGCCGCCAAAGCAGTTGTCACGCAGCCTTCCACTGGCCAGTGCAAACAGCAAATTAGGTAATCACTGTAGGTGAGCATTACAGGACCTCTAAAAGAGCTGTGACTTCAGGACACCCCATGGCAGTCCATTTCCCAGCCGGATAACCATCACATCGCCAACAGGGGTTCAGTTAATGCTTCTACTGGTCTTGCTAGCTGTTCAAGCCTCACAAAGCAGCAGCCAGAACTGAAGGCCTTCAAAGGCAGGATGTTGTTTTTCTACGCTCACTTCATATTGTCAAAGATCCCAGCCAAATGCTTTAACAAAATATCATCCTTCATTAAAAATGTATTAATCAACTAATCTACCTGTAACAAGAGCTTCTTTCTACAAGGAAACAGGCAAAGAATAAAACTAGATTTGCTTCCAAAATTTAAGACGCAGATCACATATTATTCAAATCAGTATGAAGTATCAGCGGTAATGAGACACGTACAGGTACTAGAGAAAAGTTTCCTCTGAACAAACTAAATCTTCCAGCTAATCTTTATGATGTTTTAAGAAAAACAATTTCATTATTTGACAGAGCGTGAATCATCAGAAACGGTCCAAGGAAATAATCAGCATTCTGAACCCTACTAAACTTCTGTTAGATTTACATCTGACTTATGTCCTTCAAGCCCATCAACACATATAGCTACTTCAGGCATAACAGCTAGACTCACTTCACTGAAAGACTGCTTTAAAATAATTTAGCCTCCTAAAAATTACTTATATGAGGGGAATGATTTCCATCAGTCATCTCTTCTGAAACACATTGACTTTTTGTACAGTTTGCCATGTGCTATACTGTGCTAAAGCCCCAGCTCCTGAAATGCCTTGGAGAACAGAAAATTCAATAGTTTAGATACTGTTTTTTAAGAAAGTTTCCTGTCTTCCAGATTGCAGTGAATGGCCTAAAATACATGGAGTCTCAGGAGGCTGAAAGAGAAAACACACACACACAGATCGGAGGAGCTGAGCTTCTTCTAAAATTTAGAGATCATAAACCCTGTACTTCAACTGCAGCTGGAGACATAGTCTGCTCACGTGAGGCAGTTTTCATCAAGTACCACCAACGTAGTATATTAGAAATGAGGCAAAGCTGCCACAGAATCTACTGAATCTGTTGAAAAATACTCTGAAGTGATGGGCACAGTGGCTTGCTCCCCAAGATGTAACACCTAAAATGGTGTTTAAATTTCATAATGATTGCTGGTTCCTCAAGCATCCGAATCAGGGAGTTACCACCAACTCACTCCAGAAACCTCCTGGATTGCTTGCATCGTATTGTGTTGCGCTTCCAGCAAATATCAGGGTGAGTCAAGTCCCCCAGGAGGACCAGGGCCTGAGAACCTGCAGCTTCTTCCAGTTGTCTCTAGAAGGCCTCATCTACTTCTTCCTGATTTAAGGGGTCAGTAGCAGACAGCCACCGCAATATCATCCACGTTGGTCTACCTGCTAATCCTGACCCACAAGCTCCTGGCAGGCCCATCACCATCCCCAGGCAGAGCTCCAGGTGTCCCCGCTGCTCTCTCATGTAAAGGGCAACTCCCCTCCTTGCCGTCCCGGCCTGTCCTTCCTGTATCCAACCACAGCAACGCTCCAGTCGTGTGAGCTATCCCACCACGTCTCCGTGATCCCAGTGAGAACTGCGCACAGACCTCCACTTCCTCCTGTTTGCTCCCCTTGCTGCGCACGTTAGCGTACAGGCACTTCCGAGAGGCACCCGGTGGTGCTCGTTTCCCAGAAAAGGCCTGACAGCTTTCCCCATGACGCTGTCCCATCGACACTCCCTTACTTATGTGCATACGCGTGGGGTGGTCCCCCTTCAGCCCTGTGCTGTTGATCACGAGGTCTCTCCTGTCCACATCACCTTGCACCCTTTGCTTGCCCTCCTGGCCCACCCCTTCCTCACTTGACTGTTGGTCGTCATCTCTGTGAATTGACAACAGGAGTTACAGCTCTTATATCTAATGGAAAGCATTTCTTAAAAATGGTTTTGAACATCTTAACTGCACCCATTATGATGCACACAAGATACTTAATAAAATACAGAGGTACAGCTAGCTCTTATGTCAGGCCCTTGAAAATGTTTGGAAGGGATTAAAAACAAAAAAGAAACTGTAGAAAGACAGTTTTGCTGATTATTTGTTTGCTTCCCCGAAAGGTGAACAAGAGGAGTTCACGTAGAGCTAAAAGCTCAAAACCTAGAAAGGTTATCTAAGATGCAGTTCATCTGGAGTTTCTCAAATGCCAAAGGGTCCCTATGATGAAGCCTCAGCTCCTCCAAGCCCATCAAGTAAACTTTGCTTTAGACAAAACATCATAGCTTATAGCACAGAGTATATGATAAACAACAGCCTAAGGGCTCTGACTGTCAAAAATGGCACAGCTTGGTATAACTGACAAGGAAACTGTGCCCTGATATCCTGGGCAGTTAAGTTCTTAGCAGCTGACTGACAGGCACGCTCCAGTTCTCAGTGCTGTTTCAGGAAACCAGAACTGCCGAATGTTTACGCTACACTGTACGTTGCAAACAGGTCAGCCAAGAGGCAAGCTGTGCCACCAGAAGTACACTAGAACTGAGGGTACAAGCCGAGGTTTGCTTGTCCATCAGAGCTTCCCACAGCTGAACTTACACAGGCTGAGCAAGCCCATCTGCAGTAACGGGTCAGGCATGCCCTTACGAAATAAGTGTGGTCAAACCGCATTTGACATTGTAAGCTAATTGAAACCGAGGTAATAAAGACAAAAACTTCTGATGAGCTAATAAAGACACAAACTTCAGGTCTCACGCAACTTCCTTCATTGAGATGTGACCTAAGAGAAAGTTCCCACCTCGAAACGAGCTGGAGTTAGGCAATGCCAACACAGACCTAAGTTGAGGTGACTCAGACTTCTCACCAGCAAGAGATTAAAATTCAAATGATTACAATATGGCTACGGATAAAACATCCATGGTAAAGAGAAGAGGAAACAACTGTAAAAATTCAGAGGCAGTAGTGACAGATACTGCAACTTTGTTCCAACTTTTTTTAAATATAAGGAGGGCAACACAGATACTGAGAACATCACCAAACTGTAGCCTTCTTTTACTCGAAAGCCGCTGCTGCAACTTCTGCAATTCCCAAGAATTTTCAGAACTAGTACATCTCTTACTGCATGTTTCTACAACAGTAAGACTGACCAGCGAGACAAGCATCGAAAATTATGCCGTGATTAGTCCCGTTTGTGGGATAAGCTGCTACTGTGACTTGATAACACATTCCTTATTAACCTGATAGGGTTCTCCTTCCTTTGCCTAAAAATGCTCAGCGATAATGAAAGGACACCTAGGAGATTATGTTTAATGGCATAACAAGATCCTTCAGAACTAATCAATGACTGCAACAGAAAGGGGCAAATGCTTGAAAAGGATTAAAAATCTCACAGCAAGGCAAAGTTTGTAGTGTTGTTTTTTTTAGTATAAAACTAAGTATTTAAAAAAAAAAAGTGTCACATACCTTATAAAGAACAAGTAGATAGAAGTACATTTTCATCTAGGGTATTATGGTAAATCACTGATACAATCATATAGCAGAAAGAACCTCAAAGGACTGAAAGAGTGCATTCAGACACTCAAGCCACCATTGCAAACTGAGAAAGCCTTGGGAAACCTGTTTTGTAACTACCACGTCTCCACTTGAGTCAGCTTGATTATATCAGTTTATTTCTGTTCACTCAACCCCACATTTTATACATATGTGCATGTATTCATATACACATTAGATACGTATTTCTATATTTTCTTCACGTGACTACCTCATCATAAAAATATTCAAAACAAAAAAAAAGGTGCCATTTCAGGCAATTTGTGACCACAAACCGTGTACAGGATACCGGGAATTTAATCTGAACGGGAGAGGTTTGTTTCATTTTTCACCAACATTAGCGTCAGCAATGTTAACATCTTGTCGAATCTACTGATTAAAAATACCGCATTCTACACAATCAAAATACTAGCATGAGCAATAACGTTAGCATTAATATCCACCAGGGGAAGAAGAAAGTTCGAACTCTAGCGAATAATTTATTGTTTCCTCTTCTCCCCTCACAACCAATTGTGAAATTGCTACTCCAGGATAAAAATCTGAGAATACCACCCACAGCGCAGACATCTGATTCAGAGCTGCACGTGCGCAGCTACGCGCTAACGCACGGCAAGCCCACGTTGACCTCGCTCAAAGCTTTAACATTATGTTTATGGGCTCACTCATGTTTGAGTCTGGAGAACAGGCGTGCCACAACCGTGCAAAATAAGAAAGTTGGAGAAATAAAGATCTAAGCAAACTTTAGCACTTACAGAAACAAAATGATTTTACCCGTTGTCTGCTCTAGGATTCTTCATTAATGGATACACAGACTTCCCAACATTTAAGGTCCATGTCAAGAGAAGTTATCTTTGAAGAAGATAATTAAGTTGGTAACCTTTGTTCAAGCTGCAGCTTGAGCGTACTCTGAAGGGGTTTTGACCTGCATTTTACAGAGATCACCACATTCCCCCCAAAGTTCACGTTATAAAACAATGTATTTTTGTTCTGATAAAGGAAAAGATAATCATTTTTGTGTACACACGAACTGTATTGTTTGACACGAAAGCTTTTCGGAGCTTTAGGCAGAGTTGTTCTCCTCAGTGCTCCCCTCCCCCCTCACAACCCATAGGTATTTCTAAGCGTAAAAAATAAAGGTTATTTCCTGCTAACAAGTATTTTCCTGAATTGACTTTCAGCCAATACAGTTGTGACTAAACTGCGAGAACGCGTTACGGACGGCCTTTGGAAATGCTTGTACCTGTTCGTTCACACAGACCATCAGGCCAGCCAAGAAGAAAGCCCTGTGTCAGACCTTAAATTAGGCTCCGCTCCTAACAAGATGATGCTACAGACAGGTTTCCAGGACAGACTTCTGCCTCGCGAGACTGTGCGCACACCACGGAAGAAGAAAATTTCTGCAAAGCCTTTTTAGCAAAAAGAGAGACGTTTCTGATTAAATATTGCAAGCGCTCTCGTGCTAACTCTTATTGCTCCCTCTACACTCAGACAGAAAGTTACTTCACCAAGTGAGCTGGCTCTTTGGTTTGATTTGTCTTCTCTCTCTTTTTTTTTTTCCTACAGCGCTCATCTTTCTCCATTTCTTCACATGCCATTTTTGTTTCATACCTCCCTGTGCCCAACTGTACACCATTCTGCAAGCAAAGGCATCCACGAAACCTGCCCAAGCTGTCCGACTCTGTCTAGCCAGATTAAAATTATACTTCTCATTTACGTATCTACACCTGAGGAAAAAATACAGAGCCCCCAGCACGCTGCTTTAAGAGACAGAATAGTTTCACAGGCATGCCAAAAAGCGGGCTTGCAGTCGCAGTGCTCCGTCGCACGGCACAGCATCTCCAAACACCGTCCAGAGCTCGTGCGTCACCCGTCTCCAAGGGACATAACGAGAACCACGTCCTTTACCCTTGACAAGAATAGGAACGCAGAGAGGGGAAGTGATTTGCCCAAGGCCATATGGCAAGTGACGGGCAGAGAGAGGGTTGGGTTTCAAGAGCTCCTGGCTCATACCCTACCTTCAATTAAGTCTACACATAGCATCTCATTTAACAGAGGCCAGATAAAGGAAACAGCAAAGGAGAACATCAAAACCCCTCAGAACAGCATCACTCAAACAAACTATATTTAAATGGAGGCAGCACATTACACTCAGGCCCAACATGATCAAAAATGCCACCAAAATAAAAGGTGCAACAGCAAAAGAGCATGGGAAACAAATTCAAGCTAATATAAATAAAGGACTTCAATGCAAAGCAAGCAAGCGGCTGATTAAATTCATCAGCACCAACTGCAAAACAAGAGACTGCAATAGTCACAGGCAGTCGCACAAGGGAGAATTAAACGAAGAGAACGACTCAGAAGCTACTGAAAACGACCTGTGTAATACGTAAAGTCGACAGAGAGGCAAACGCAGGTTTGGCACAGGTGCAAAACAACCATACTCTAATGTGAATTTAAGTAACACAGCTGGGGAGAAACTGCCACAGAAAAGCACAAGATGATATAATTTTACTACCACTAATTACTAAATAATTGTACTACCACTTGGCACCTGAACCATGCTTTGAAAAGAAAGCCAAATAAAAAAACAGAACTAAACAGCAAATTGTTAGTAAATCTGAGCCAGTAAAGCCACAGTAAGCAAGGAATTAAACCCAAGGAATCTAGGAGCAATTACAGAGTGAGGGTTTACCCAAGAACCAGGCTGGCTAACAGCCCCATTGATTTGACCAAGGCGCTCTTCGCTTCTCTTCAGCTATTTACACCTAGGAAAAAACCCTGCAATTTAACACACTGCGCTATTACTTATTACAGGAAACTTTTTACCACCGGAAGCCTCCTGCTCAGTTCTTCAGCTTCTTCGGTTTCAGAACGTTTCTCCTGACACTAAAAAGCTTCTTTGGCTGGTCCGCTTAATACAGTTTTACTCAGTCTGTAAAAGGAGCGCTGCTGCAGCTAGAGAGTCGCAGCAGCAGGAAACGCAACCGAGATGCTCGTTTGTTCCTGTCAGAAACGACTGTGACCTGCCAAAGGGGCGACCAACCCCACAAGCGACTTTTCCAGCATTGTCTCTTGCAGAGGAGCGTCTCTAGACGGTTGCCTAATAGGGACCCCTATTCCTGCTCCCAGGGCTGTATAAACATTGACTAGCGAGTAATTATGCCACAGCCAGGAGGACTGTTTTCCTCCTTTACAGATGTGGAAAAAAAAAACCCCGGGGGGCCAGCGCGAGCGGCCCGAGGCCACGCGAGCGAGGCGGCAGCGCGGGGCCGCAGCGCTGCCTCGCCGCCCGGCAAACACCCGCGCCCTCCAGCCCCGCGCTTCCCGCCACGACGCTCCGCGAGCAGGACAGCGGCGCGTGCCGGAAAAAGAAAAAACAAAACAAACTTTTTTTGGCTGGAAAAGGTCATCGCCACCTCCCCGCTGGTATTCCTGCTTGAAGGGCACCCGGAGATCCATTTACAAATTTTAAATATCAAAAATAAATAAATAAATAAATAACAACAACCAAAAAGATTTGGGATGATTCGGATGATACGTCGAGAAAGAAAATGGTTTCGGGTTCGTTTCGGTGTCAAAAGCCTAATTTTTCTGTCCCGCCCCAGCCTGGAAAGAAGCCGGTAGCAACAGGTATCGAGGCCGCTCCAGCCAGGAGGGGCCCCCGCGCCGCCCCGGCCCCGGCCCCCGCCGCCCTCCCCGGCCCCGGGCCCGACCCCGGCCCGCACCTGTGGCCGCCGGTCCCGCCGCGCCGCCCGCTCCCGGCTCGCTCATGCCGCCGACGGCCGCCGCGGCGCCGCCCCGGCCCGGCCCCCCCGCGCCCGCCCGGCGCGACCGGACAGACGAGTTCCCCCGGTTCGCCCGCCCGCCCCGGGCCACCGCCAGGCGCCGAGCCGAGCCGGGCCGGGCCGGGCCGAGCCGAGCCGGGCCGGGCCGGGCCGCGGAGCCTTCCCGCCGGCCGCGGCCGGGCGCCTGGCGAGCTCCGACGCCGCCGCGGCCGGGAGGGCCGGAGCGCCGAACCGCGAGGGAGGAGGCAGCGCTCGGCCGCGCGGGCAGCGCCAAAGCCGCAGCGCTCTGGGCGGCGGCGCTGCGAGCCCCGGCCTGCGCCGAGGGGTCCCGCCGCCGAGGGGCCCCGCTGCCCTGTCCCCGTCCCCCCGCCGCCCTGTCCCCGTCCCCCCGCCGCCTCGTCCTCCCGCCGCCGAGGGGCCCCGCCGCCCTGTCCCCGTCACCCCGCCGCCTCGTCCTCCCGCCGCCGAGGGGCCCCGCTGCCCTGTCCCCGTCACCCCGCCGCCTCGTCCCCGTCACCCCGCTCCCTTGTCCCCGTCCCCCCGCCGCCTCGTCCCTGTCACCCCGCTGCCTCGTCCTCCCGCCGCCGTGGGGCCCCGCCGCCTCGTCCCCGTCACCCCGCTCCCTCGTCCCCCCGCTGCCTCGTCCCCGTCCCCCTGCCGCCGAGGGGCCCCGCCGCCTCGTCCCCATCACCCCGCTCCCTCGTCCCCCCGCCGCCTCGTCCCCCCGCCGCCGAGGGGCCCCGCTGCCCGGGCCCCGTCACCCCGCTCCCTCGTCCCCCCGCCGCCGAGGGGCCCTGCCGCCTCGTCCCCGTCACCCCGCTCCCTCGTCCCCCCGCCACCGAGGGGCCCTGCCGCCTCGTCCCCGTCACCCCGCTCCCTCGTCCCCCCGCCGCCGAGGGGCGCCGCCGCCTCGTCCCCGTCACCCCGCTGCCTCGTCCCCCCACTGCCAAGGGGCCCCGCCGCCTCGTCCCCGTCCCCCCGCTGCCTCGTCCCCCCGCCGCCGAGGGGCCCCGCCGCCCCGTCCCCGTCACCCCGCTCCCTCGTCCCCCCGCCGCCAAGGGGCCCCGCCGCCCCGTCACCCCGCTCCCTCGCCCCCCCGCCGCCTCGTCCCCGTCACCCCGCTCTCTCATCCCCCACCGCCTCGTCCATGTCCCCCTGCTGCCTCGTCCCCCTGCTGCCTCGTCCCCCCACCGCCCAGCAGCCCCGCTGCCCCGTCCCTGTCACCCCGCTGCCTCGTCCCCGTCACCCCGCTCCCTCGTCCCCTCGCTGCCAAGAGACCCCGCCACGTCGTCCCCGTCACCCTGCGGCCTCGTCCCCCTCGCCCCGCTCCCTCGTCCCCCTCGCTCCGCTCCCTCGTCCCCCTGGGGCCCCGCTCCCTCGTCCCCCTCGCCCCGCTCCCTCGTCCCCCTCGCTCCGCTCCCTCGTCCCCCTGGGGCTCCGCTCCCTCATCCCCCTGGGGCCCCGCTCCCTCGTCCCCCTCGCCCCGCTCCCTCGGGGGCGTCATGTTTCTCTGTGTTTCTGGTGCAGGTCAGCCTGACGTTGGGTCACGCCGTCAGGAGGCTCCCGGTACGTCGCCATGGCCCCAGAGCCTTTGTGGGAGGAGGACGTCCGCGCTGCAGTCCCAGGGCCCGCAGGCGAAGGCCGCGCGTTACCTCCGAGGAGACGCCCTCAGTTCAGCTCCTCTTGGTGAAGAACCTGGGGAAAAGTGGTGCCGCCGCCACCCAGGGTGGTGAGGGCCCTGCGGCTGCGGTGTGCCCCCTTGTCCCGCCGCAGGACGGCACAGGAGCCGCGCGCCCGAAGCGGACCGCCTCTCCGTGCTTCCCGGCTTTGAAGAAGCTTTGAAAAGAAGCTTTGCCCGCAGCTGCCTCGCAAATAGACACATGCACGGCCGCCAAAAAGGGTATTTTCCCTGGCTGACGGCGGGGACGGGCTCCTTGGCAGCGAGCTGTGGAGCACAGGAAGGTGCTGGGCGCTCTGCCGCTGGCGGCGAGTCCTCCCACTCTCTTTTTAAGCAACTGCATTTTAAGACGGGTTTCCTCTCTCCTGTGGTAATTAGCAGGGCTGTACGCTGACCTCAGAGGGCTGTGGCACGCGGCAGGGTAATTAGCAGCCGCATGGTGGTGATGGACCATGCGTCAGCAAGCTGAAGGCTGCATGACGCTGCCCTTATAACTATATGAATTCAAAGTTGTCAGTGAGATCAGTGTGTCTGTGACATCCTACCAATCTCTGATGCTTGCTTTATTTATTTATTTTTATTTTTTAGCATGCAGTAGTCTTCAGATTCTGTGGGCCCTGATCTCAGCAGTCAAGGAATGAAGGAAATTTGATGTCTGCGGTGCCCACGTTCATCCGCCACCAGAGGAAGGGCAGGAAATCACGTTTCCAAGCGATCTGACAGCACCACAGAATCTGACCAAGGTAAGTTACTAAAATAACCAATAGATATTAAGAAAAAAACTAATTAGGCCATTTAAAATAGTTGCCTGTGCATACCTCCAATCTAGTTATCAATGTACAATGCAAAATAAATGTGTTTACATGTGCAGATAGCAAGGTGATTGCCCCTTTTAGGATTACAGCACCTTGGAGTACTCAGACCTTAAGCAAACCCAATATATTTGCAGACAGTTAGTAGTTAATATGGATCAATAAGAAGCACCTTATAAGAAGAGCTGAGGCTGGGTCTATAACACCTTTCTGGGGAGAAAAAGTTATGAGAAAGTATTCCCAGGGGGAGTTGGTGCTCCTTTCAAGCTTTTTTTGTATTTGGAGTTGTGAGGTAGAGGCATATTGAGAAGGGTTGAGCTTGGGTCTCTCTCGTGTGACAAGAGGTGATAAGCATAAAATGCAGTACTCGGATGTAGGCGAGTGCGCAGGTTTGTGAGTTGAAATACGTTGCCTTACAAACTGGAGGAACACTGAACATCTGGTCTTGGGGATTTGCCTTTCCTTACCCAGAGGGTTGGCCTGGCCCTCTAGCGCAGCGCTAAAAAACAAAGCAAAACGTGGGCAGATGCACCTGTTTGATTTTGTAGACCAGACATTGAGAAGTGGGAAATCTCTATACTGCCCAAATTAGAAGCAGGTAAAATGCACATATTCAGTCTCCCTGCCTCTTCCAGAAACCCCGTTAAACGATGTGGTGAAATGTGAATGACTGGTCAGCAGGTTTGTCTCTAGAAGGAAGAAGAGAGGTGCTGCGAGAGGAGGAAAGCCTACCCCTATTCATGCTCTGTCAAAATAAGCCATAGACTGAGATTACGTTAGCCAGCTGGGTATGCTTTTTGTACCTCTTTCATATGCTAGTTTATTCAGAAGCTTTCTGGCCAAGATTATATAAGTAAAGTTAAACCAGGTCTAGAGTTAAAAAAAAAAATAGACCTAATTAAATAAATGTATTAAATACGTTTTGTTTGGAAGGTGGAGACTGAGTAGCTGTAGTGACATCAGGGTCCTAACAGTTTGAGCATGGTTTCAGGTAAAACATTGCTTTTGGGGAGATCCCAGAGAAATGGAGGGAGGGAGATGGAATGTCACCTGTGTACAGCAAGGTTTAGCATAATCTGAAGAGCCTATGAAGGACTGAGAGCGTTTTTAAGCTGAGACAGTCACTGCATGTTTTCTCTGCTTGGGCAAATTTGCATCCTTTCTGGATTTTCTCCTGCCTGAAAAATTCCCAGCATCAGTTGGCAGAAGTCGAGGGAAAAGTGGGTGAACATTAACAGGATGCTGAACTAGGATACAAGAGTATGCTAGATATGTTTTTTTTTTCTTGCCAGCCATGACAACATGCCAAGAATGGACTGAATCAGAAGACCAAGAAGGTCAGCAAGGCGGTGAGTATGTGCTTTATTACTGAAGCCTTTTATAGTGTTAGTCTAGAAAAATGTTATTGTCATTCTATGTAACACTAAAAAGGGTATATAATCTAAATCACTGGTATGACTGAGTTGCAAAAGAGAATAATAATTGAAGGAGTGTGTAACTGAACCTGTATCATTCTAAAAGTCCAATTTCAGAGTAAATTAAAAAAAAAAATTAGTTGTATATTTTCTTTTTTTTTCCCCCCACGTTAAAATTCATTTTAGTTTAGATGTGTTTGAAGGAAGGAGTTGTCAAAGAAGTTTGCTTGTGGCTTCATCCGAAGTTTAATGCTTTATGAGCCATCCTCCATAAATTTTATCGCTCTTAACCATAAAACTTCTTATATTGCAGTTTCTCCTGCAGTACCAAGTGCAGTTAACACAGGAGCTCAGTCAGCTAGCACTGCGCTGGGGATTGACTACTTTGCTCTTGGCAGATCTCTGTAAAATCTGGAACAGGCCTTATGGAAATGAAACATCTTTCCATTTTACATGGGCCTACATGTCCTCCTTTATCAGCAACCCCATTTCATCCAGCCCTGATATTGTAGTCAAATCTGGAACATGCCGTACCTTTGAAATGCTTATATCTGAAACTGTGATATTTAATGGGTTAACATTTTCTAGGTATCAGGGTTATGAACAAAACTTTGTAAAAGGAATTTAAACTAGAGTCACGACTTCTGAGTCTTTTAAGACTGAGTCTTTTGGACTGCTGGTTTCTGAGTCTTTTGAAGAGTTGGAGGACACTAAATCATGATTTTGCTAACACTTGGAGCTGATAGTTTTGCTGATTAATTAAGCAATAAATACAGCAGTTATGTTTGAGGACGACAGCAGTGTGATTCCGCTATGTTCTGTTTCTTCTTGCAATCCTCCTTGTTACATATTTCTTCTTTCAGGCTGAAGGGAAGTTCATGTAAACATACATCTTTGGAGCCTAACAGGAACTTGTCAAATGAATGTGACAAACTCTTACCTTAAGTTTAAATATAGTGAGTTTTCATAAGCGTTAGTAGGAGGTCCTGGATGCTGCTGTGCTTGCCTACTAGTTCCCCTGACTTGACATCTGGAGCTTCAGAGGTTTTTACCAGTTGCTATGTATTGTGGATTTGTTGATCAGGTTGCCCTGTTTCAAATGCCTTCAAGCAGGTTTTTTCCAACATGCACGCCTGCAGCTGTATTCCTCTGGCAGCCCTGGCAACAGTTCTGGTAGTAGGAGGTGTTGGGGAGCTGGCGAAGCCGGAGCCGGCGGAGGTGTGGCTGCTGCAGCTCCATGCCCCCAGGTCCCGCCAGTCGTGAGGCAGAGCGCGTGTCCCCAGTCGGCACACACACAAACACACACATACAGCACGCACGTACAACACGTGGCCGGCCACACAGGCCAGCACAGACAGGCACACTCAGCACTCACACACGTGTGCACACATGCATACACACATGCATTGCAGGCACTCAGACCTCCGTACACACACACAGACACAAGAATAGAGAACCCCTCACCCAAGAAAACAGTCAGAAATGGAGTTTACTGAGAAGACAGGACAGAACGATCAAGCGCAGGGCATGGCCAGACAAGCGTACCGACCAGCAGCCTGTTTGCAGGCAACCAGCCCCTTTTATCTCCTCCTCCTTCTCTTTTCCCACGCTTGTGCCTCCCCAAACCGCCGCGATCCCTCCCTTTCCCCTTTCCTTTGGTTCTGCCCTCAACATCCCCTAGCAAGGCTCGCGCGGTCCCCAAACGCTCGTCCCCTGCGTCCCGTAACGCGCCCCACACCCTCGGCCGTCATCCCCTCAGCGTGTGAGGTGATCCGGAGGCCTCTCCCGGGACTCCTCGCGGGGGTGTCCCCCGGCCCGTGGGGCTGCTGGTCTCCTGGGACAGCCCGGGGGGCCGGGGCTGCGGTTCATTTCTCTGACCAGCTCGTTGGGGCTCCCCTGCCTGGCACTGTGCCGCCGTGCGCCTCCGTGCGTGTGGACGTTGGCTTTTCATCACATAACCTCGCAGCAGGAATTTTTCTCCCACCCTAAAATGTCCTAGGTCTACGAAGGCCCAAAGGCAATTTAGAAGCGGTGCAAGGTGCTGAGATGAGCAAAGAAGTTAATGTTTGGCCAAGAGATCAGGAATGGTGCTTTCAGGAGGGGCTGTTTTTGAGGCTGCCGATGGTGGTCCGTATGAGTCTGTGTAGGAGGAAGAATGTCTAGCCTCTCTTTTTATTTGTACTTATTGCTTTTTAGGAATCGGTTTCCTGGAATGCCTATACAGAGATTTTAAAAGTCTTATTAAATAGCCCAATTTAGAGCAAAATGGCCATCAAGCTTTTTAGTATTTAATATGTCCTTTCTAGAATAATTGGACTTAGTGACTGGCCGATGTAAGTTGAAAATGTACCTCTCACCTCTTCTCTCTAAACCAGTGGTGGCGTCTTTATTTTCTTTTGAATGAATCTTTATTTTTTTTACTTGACCTTATTTATATAAATGAAATCTTGAAAACTGTATTGAAAATACTTTCGCTGCATTCTAGTCTTTTTTTTTTTGCTACACTTATCTTGGTGGTTCCATTTTTGAAGCTATATACACTAATGCAAACTGAGACTATTTATCAGCATCCACAGTTCTATATCAATTTAAAGACACGGTAAAATCTGCTTGTTATGATATCATGGTATTCATTCACGATGCTTTGTTCCATGCTTGTTAAGGGTGTGTCTGCCTTTTGTGCCTTGTATTATCACTCTTCATATGTTTTGTAGTACCTACAGAAACTACGAATGGGTGCTAGACAGAAAACCGAGTCACGTCCTCAGGTTCCGTGGTCAGGTTGTCATTTTGTTCTGCTGATGTTATAATTTGGGATGTTCTGACGCGCACATAGCCTGAAGCTTGCTAGCACACAAAGTAGTTGTTCTCTCCACTCCCGTATCCTAGCTGCGTAATACCATCTTCTTACAGTGCCTTGCTTGTCAACAGCAACTTGTGCTGTCATAGTCAACTGGATCGAGGGGATTAATGAAGCTAAAAAAATCTTTTTTCACTGCGTTTATTTTCAGCTGGATTGGTTCCCTGCTCTAGATTATTCCGTGAACTCAAACGTTTGCGTTAGCACAGAGCACACAGTGATTAAAGGGTTGAGGAAAGCAGTTGGGAAAGGTGTTCAGAAGTGGAAAGAACTGACATTTGGGCAGCAATGCTGGTTTAAATCCATGTGCGGTATGGCTTTGAGATCTTTGCTGTGTTATCTATTTTCATGGATTGGGCTAATATCTCCTCATAAACCAGCTGCTGTTTTCTGACTCCACCTCTTCCCCACAGAAGGCCAACATCAAAGCTGCTACTAGTGCTTGCAGAGATTTCCAGCGTTGTCATCGGTTTTCGAAGAAGTATCCATTTGCCTCTTGGGCTGAAATTTTCCATATTGATCAAACCTAAATGGAATTAAAAGCTTGTTCACACACCGGGAGTATTTTATTAATACAAAATCCTCGTCTTTCAGCCAGTAAGGGATTCTGTGGAAGGCATCCCAGCTGTTTCTGTTTACACAGACCCTGCTCCTGAAGAGGATATTAGACATGTTTAAATGTGGTGAGGTTCAGGTGACTCTGTCCATGTGGTTGTAGTGATATCAGCATCCCATCTGTTACACCTTTATTACCCAGGTTATTACTAAAACAATGAAAATGAGCGAGAAAGAGCACAGTAGAAATTCTTCTGTTCTTGAAAAGAGAAATGTACTTTTCACCTTAGTATAGTCTCTTAGTTTGGCATTACATTAGTCAGATTAGGTAACAGATACATAAACAGATTAAAAAAATAAATTCTTGGTATCCTGCAGCTTTTAATCAATACACCATCAAACCATCATATCTTTTGATCTTGTGCTGTAGGCTTAGCTAATGTAGTTATGTGTGTTTGATCATTAAGTATATAGGAGGCTGTGACTAGAGTTAACACTGTTTAGCTATTCAGCTCTTTGTGAATAGCTAAACACAATTCAGAAACAGAACCTGCCCTCGTGTGGATGCTGTTGTATAAAAGTGATCTTTATTTCACGTCGGCGGAGACTGGTTGGTCTGTTCTTTAGTTGCAACGCCAGTCAATTTCTTTGTGCCAAAAATAAGTCCTGTTCAAATAGGACTTTTTTTCCCTAGACCTAAAAGCTTAGATTAGATTCCTAAGTTCTGTCTTTCAGCGTCTTTCTCTCTTGCCACTTGCATCAAAATCATCACATATGAACACAACCAAAGTTAATTAAAAATTAAGGACATTTTGGGTTAACATAAAAGCAGAGGTTTACTCATGCCTTTGAGAATACCATTTCTGTCCAGGAAGTTAATTCATGTCCAGGGCTGAATGTTTGTTTGGTTTCTACATGAGTTTTCATGAGGCATCTGTATGAAGAATTGGGTTTAGCTGACACCCTATCATGAAGATTATTAGAGATAAAAGGACCCCTTAACAGTGATTAATTGCTATCGCAATGATTAATGGCCCAGCCCAAATATCACCTTTTACACATAACTGATTGCTGTTCCATGCTTGAGGGAAATGCACCAGCCGTTCTATAAACCAGGGGCATGATGAAGCAACTTCAAATGCTGCCTCTTACAGACCCTGGGCTTGGTGGGTCCCAGCAAATATCTGTAAATCTCTCCTTGGACCCTATTCCATGTCTAGATTTTTCTACTATATACTTCTTTCTCTCTTTTATTCTTCAGACTTATCTTTCACTCTTCTCAGGCTCCTTTGCCCCAAAATAGCAGCATGCTCTAGTCAAAAAATCACTTACTTCTACGTTAGCTTCCTGTCTCTTTCCTCTTTCTTCTCACTGTTCGTGTTTGTCCCTTTCCAGACTGCTTCAGCGGGAGTGTCCTCAAAAGCCTGTGTCCATGAGCTAATTGTACAGCTTAGGAGACAAAAGCCAGAAAGACTCAATTGCTGGTTAAATGTTTGGAAAGTTACTCAAGAGGGCATCAGGAGCAGAAACGAATGCTGAAAAAGTACAAAGTTTGTCACTGTTTGGGACTCTCTATCTAAGATAGGAGGCTTCTTGGGAAGATAAGAGGACTTGAACAGAAATAGTTCTTGTCTAGCCTTTGCTTGCTACAAATTCTATGAAAATACAAACCCTATTACAGTGCCTACGAGTTAATGCATGTTTCTGCGTACGGTGTGTCCGTGGCCCTGCTGTGCTACCTGCTTACTGATCAGTCTCCCTGCTCTGCTCTAAGCTCTAGTTTTTCATGGAAGAGAAACATATAAGATGAGGGGATATAACCATCCCTAACGAACTGGCTTATCTTTCATTCTGTTGGCCAAAGCCTTGCAAAAGGCTGCTTCCTTCCCACTTAGGATCTAATATCATCTGAAGGACTATATTAATTCCTGGTGGATAGAGAGCAAGTTATTTTTTAACAAATATAATCACTTAGATAAACTGAAATAAACTAACTCGAAATAGATGCAAGTATCTAAGGTAGTGTTTTGAATCTGTCAGACAGGATATTACCTTTCCCATCAGCCTCCTTCCCTTTGCCATATAGTCCCCAAGGTGAATATAAATATACATGTCCTATGCTTTTTGGTTTTGATGTATTCCTCATCACCAGAAATTTTTAGAACTCCAGACATTAATTTATCCGATGAGAGTTTGGCATCATATTCAAATTTCAGGCAAGGAAAAAAGACACAAACACTCATATTCATTTTCTTCGGATCATACTAGCAGTCTGTGGCAGAACTGGAAACTGAACCCAAGACTGTCTGAGCATTAATGTAGTCTCTCGAATACAAAAGCTATCTTTTCTTTCGATCGTCAGTACAATCCTTTTCAGAATGGGTAGTATAAAATAGTGTTACCATGTTAACACTTGGTTGTTAATTGTAATTATTGTTTGATTTAAGCAATTAACAGATCTTGATTTAAATAATTGAGCACAATTTCAAGGCAGGGTTTACTCTTGCTGATAACTAATCGTTCAAACATATTAATGGATGCCTAATTTGTCCCTAGCACTAAGAATTGTTTCTGTTTATCAGGGATTATGTAGCTTGATGCAGATTTTCACATTCTTAATTTGAATCATTTCCTAATATGTAGAAAACAGTAACTGTTCTTTTTACACATGATTTATATATAATGCCATTTTTGAAACCTGTCATTCAACTAGAGAAGTTCTTATTGGGGGACGAGAAGGACACTACCATCCGTGTATTAAACACATAACAAAGTTACGCAATTACAGCATGTTCTCAGTTGACTTTGACTGGGTGCATTAAACAAAGGATGCAAACTACAAGTTTGTGAAATGACTGATTACTTCTCTTGACTGTGTGCCAGACTTCATCTTTGAAGATGGATTTCTTAATGCAGAAGTAATCAGCTGGTAGATCTTCTTCTCACTGAGTTCATGGAAAGATTAGGTCTCTGAGTCTTGCAGAGCACTTTGGAAGTCGATGTCCTGCAGGGCTTGCAAGAACGCCCTAAGTAGGATAGGTCCACCCCCAGGTTTAGGTGCCTCTGAAAGTGTGGCTCAAAGTCTTTTGAATTTGCAGACTGAGAAGTTTGAATCCTCTCTCTTTCACAGGTTGTGCTGTAAAAACAATCCTCTCCATATTCAATTGGTTTCTCAACTTTGAGTGAATTAACTCAAATGGAAAAAAAAAAAAGTTCTCTTTATCTTTTAGCTAATCTGGAACCGAAAGTAACTGAGTATTTTTCCAAATGGCTTATATCCAGCATGGCAAAGATTCGAGTTGAATCACTAGGCATCACTTTGTAATGACATGAGTGAGAACCAGACCTTCCTCAGTGATGCAATCAGAAACATAAAAAATATGATTTCATCCATACTGTAATAATGATATCTTTAAAGCTGTAGCAGTCAAAGCTGTAAGAGAAACAAGGCTTGTATGGAGAGGCAATATCTTCTTATAAAAGCCACTCTCATATCTGAAGAAGAACTTTTTGGGCACACAAGGCCTTCCTCAGTTCTGAAACAGAAACAGATGATTTCAGGTTATTTGCAGCTTGGGAACATTTTATAAGGCTTAACTGAACTATGTTAATCGTAACTTAAATTGAGAGTGATTGCTCCTAACCCGTACTTAGTTTGTTGTTTGCTCCTTCTTTTTCAGACCTGAAGAAAGGTTTGAGATCCCCGGAGCTGTCTATCTCTTCATGCTACTTGATTTTTTAATAGTATTATTTCTCTTCTTCTTCTCACAGCAGGTTGCATTTCTTCATAGGCTGGTAGATTGAAATAAAAGATAGGCAGTTTTTGACCTTTAGTTACCTGGACCTAAGACATTTGTAATATTTATGACTTTTTTTCTCTTTTTGCCTTTTTTCACCATTTAAGCTAAAAGCTGTTAGACAAAATGGAGGATAGGCCAGAGGTCTTTTTAGGATGAAACCTTGTTTCAGTGTCAGATAGGCTGATTCCAGATCTCTAACTGCTTCAGCTTTGGACGATTCAATATCCTTAAGTCAATATTTAAAATTGAAGATGCTGGAAAATCAATAGTAGGCAGAACTCTAGGGATAATTCTTAGGGCATAAGAATATCCATGTGCTTGCCTCCATGTCTGTTTAGACAGTAATGAGATTTCAGATAGAATATCAGTTACAAAAGTTGAGAAAAGAGGTTGTTTCTGTGGCACAACCTTAAAAATTCTGCACGTGACAGAATAGTCTTAACTTTTGCAAGATTTTTTTTTTCCAAAGCCTGATAGTCTAAAAGTGTCATGAATGGGATAAGCAAAGTGAAGGCTTTTCTACGGTTGTAATTTGTAATGCAGGGATTCAGTGATCTAGCAAAATCCAGAAGCAGGTATCCCTAACTGTTGCTTGCTAACGTGTGACTTGTATGTTTTTAACATAAGTTTCTTCATGAAGGTCATCTTTGCACAGATACTTTTTTCTACCTGATGTTTTGCACTTCATAGAGCTAACTCTGCTTTAAATGAGGTAGTTTAAATGAGGTAGTTTAAATGGGCAGTTCCCCTTTTTGCAATTTGCTTGTTAATTAGTGGTGTTCTGGGTCGGTGCAGTTCAGCAGAGAATTCCACAGAGACGAAATCCCTGCTGAACTGCCTGTGAAGCGCGCTTAATTATTCTGTTTTAAGGGTTATATTCTTTTATATCATACTCATAGACATAAAGAAATGCTACTGCAATTTTCACGGCATATTCACAGAGAAGTGGAGGAAGTTTGACCCTGGAATCTAGAGAAACAGAAGTATCGCCCTCCGTTAGTAGACTGGTAGCTGTGGCGGAAGACCTGACGATTCAAATAACAGTGTTTATAAATTGAAATACTCGTGGGACACTTGATTTGTTAACGATGTCAGAACACATTTTCCCATTCTACCTTCTCAGGGTTTCGATTAGGTGGTACACAAATCTGTTCCCTCTGTGGAGGTGTTGTGTAGAGTGGCTATGCGCTGTGTAGCAGCAGCTTCCTTACACCTCAGGCTGGAGGTCTGTGCAGGGCAGAGTCCTCGACCCTGTGTAGTTCCCCTTTTTACTCATCAGTCTTACATGCTACTTTACAATAGGTTTAAAGATACCCAAATCCAAGACTCATATGCTTAACTCATTTCATAGATGTTATAGCTTGATGAGAACTTTTTTTCCCTGCTAGCAAAACAAGCTCTAGTCAAGGGTTAACACAGCACTAAGTTCCACACTGCCCGGTTCAAAATACTAATAGTAACTTTCAATTTTGCAAACTAAATTTTGTTTCATTTAGCTATTCTTATGCCTTGCCACCTCACTTTAGGATGCAAGGGTACTTCAGGATTTAAATGAATTTCCTTTTGCAAAGTCCCGTTTGGTAGGTAAGATGTATCATTCCTATTTTAACAGACATTGCACAGAGAAGTGATTTGCTCAGTATTCTGCAAGATAAACATGGATAGATGAACTGAGATATCTTAACAGTAAGACCATCCTCAATCCTGTTAATGCCTAGCATGATGGTAGAATGAATCTTGAGGACTATCTTTAAGAGTCCATTGTACTTAAGGCATAAAAATAACCAAGCTTCACTGGGAGGGTACAGATGGTCATTTCTATATTGCAATACATTTGTTTATCATGGATTTCTTCATAGTATAGCTCCATTCATACTTCCATTATTGGCCATCTGGAGTTTCCTATCTAGCCTGTGTTTCCTATCTTATCATGTATTTTTCAAAGACTGGTGGTTTTAATTGCTCTGTGAATTCTGCCTCCTGTTCTCTTTATTTTCATACCTCTTCAAAATGTGACAAGCTAAAATAATACCAGAAGAGAAGGACAATATTTCTGAGGAATGTCTGTTGTAAAGCGTAGTCCAATACACACTTGGCACAACATTATTTAAAAATGTGTTTGGAGGCTGAGATTTACACTTTTGCTATTTACTCTGTGGCAGAATAGTCTGTTGCAAGCAGTAGTCAGTGCTGACCTGGACATAAGCAAAATGGATTGGGGTCTGGGCATGTGAGCAGCAGCAGCTGCATCCATAAGAACAGGGAAATGAACGTGGCTGAAGATAGAGCTTCATGCAGAAGCGTCCTGGCTTCAGGTTAAAGAGCAGCTGATAATCTTGGGAAGAATGTGTGGGAAATTGGGGAGCAGTAAAAGGACATCATACAAGGCCTTTCCAGGAAATGTCCCTCGTCCTCTTGAAACCTCAGTTGCTTTCCTCGCTCCCCCCATCTTCCAGCTCTCTTCCCCCACCATAAAAGCAGCCAGACTTCATTCCTTGCTGTCTCGCTGCTTAATTCAGCCACATAAAGCAAGAACATGTGGAAAACCTGTTCCAAAAACAGCTGTGTCTGAAAAGAGCCACCAATTGTAATGCACCTATGTTTTATACAGCGATAGGACAAAAAGCAGGTTTTTTGCAGTCCAAGTATTAAATCACCCTGAAATGGAACTGGAGCATGTCGTATTGCTCAGCGATAAATTCCAGGAAACCTCTGGCCTAAAAAAGTCGCTCTGAGGGGAGGAATGTTGGAGTGCCTGGGTTTTCCTCAGTTCATTCTTCCAAGGTATTGTGCAATGCTTAGGAAACGCAGTAAAGCCGTTCATCAGTCATCAGGAAAAGAACAGAGCATTTTTCTGGTGAGGGCTATTGATGGGACTCTCTTGAGAGCCCTGCTGGGTCCTCACTTTGGCCTTATCCGCACTTGGGAATGCCTAACGTACTTCCTCTGCAGCTCTAGCATTGGTGTAGTTCCACTGACGCTCTCAGTGGAAGATCTCCTGTAGTGAAGACTGGGTTTTTTCTCAGTTCATACTAGTATATTTATTGGTAGCACAGATGACGACTCAGTGGTAAGGGACTGTAGTATAAACCATAGTATAGCAGTTTTGCATAGTTCTAGTAGCGAGGCAAGAGAGGGTAAACATTGCTTAAAATAACAGTGGACTGAACTGGTAACTGTATCCATTGCAGAGAATAAAAAAAGAATTGATTTCCAATTCCAGGTATTCAAAAAATTTAATTTCCTATGCATTCTCTTACCTGTGATCCTTCAAATACATACACATGGATTTTGTAGAAATGCTGAAATCTCTGTCCCTGTAAAGAACCTCTTCAGAGTCAAGCAAGCTACTGATGTTTCCCATGAGAATGAGTTTGTCAAAGTGTTGTAAAATCAGGGCTTAGTGTTTTTAACAGATACATGAGGCATCTTTGACTCCATCTGTGTGTTCTAAATCTATGATGAATGATGTTGTTGGCTTTCAAGGCAATCTCATCTCAAATATTTTGTAAAGTTTTGGGAGGAGATCCTATTTTTATAAACCACAAGTAAGAATAAATCAGTATATGCTTTTTACACAGGGAATTAAATGTATCATTCCAACATACTTGTTTCTGTGCATTTTATGTACTAATGTTTTTCCGAAAATATTTTTTTCTAGCAAAAATTAAAAGATTCAGCTGTTATAACTGCATATTTGTATATCCAAGTAAACTGTTTTACAACAAAACGGCGAGTTTTCAGCCCTGGAGAGCATTATATTGTGTAGCCTTCCATTTTCACGAGCATTAACTTCCTTTTTTTGCTCTCTTGATTCCTTATGTGTCAGGAACTGTGTGTTATTCTTTCATCTGGCCAATAGATGGAGAACTACACCACTAAAATATGTGAAACTAGCTCTGTGTAGCAGCATTCAAGCATTGACATATTTGTAGATTCTAAGGTTACTGCAATTTATTATGAAGCATGCTTTACTTTAAGGTCAAGGTTGCACAGTCATTTCAATGGACCATAAATTTACCATTTCCTCACAAAGGGCGGTCATGCTATCTTTCCCACAACCGGCTGTTAATTCCTGCCATTTCCTTTACAATGTCAGTAGCGATTTTGCATCTGTGTGACGAGCTGGATCAACAAAATGACCAGGCTGAAAACTAATTTGATCTCTCCACCTCAAGAGAAGAGGCTCTTCTTCAGCTGGATCAGTTGCTTCGTAGGGTTTAGCGCTTTGCTGCGTGAACGGTAGCCCCGTTCCACCCATGGCGGGAATGAGCAGATGACAAGAGAGAAAGTGGGACTGCCAATTTTAGTAGCAGCTTGGATTTGTGCAGAATGAAACGTCTTACTCTTTCTTGGATCTGCGGAATTCCCGAGAGATGATAGGTCAAAATCTGGTCTCTGGAACTGGATTCGCCATATGATCCTATTGTTGTGTTAGGTGCCTTTGGAAAGTGGTCATTATTTGTGTTTCAGTCTTTTACAAACTCACTTTTAAGACACTTAGACAAAGTCAGATTTTTCCAGGCGACAGGTACTGAACTGCCTGGAAAACCAATATTAACTGTAGGCTCCAGAGAAATATCTAAAAACCAATACAGCTACTTTTGTTACACACTTATGAGAATCTTGACTGTAACATTTTAAAATAATATTCTAAAGTATTAGATATATTTACTGTCACTTAAGATTAGCTAAGGGAGCAGAAGAGGTATGGGAATTCTGCATGCTTTGGATAAATTTCAAAAATACCTTCAGCTGTTGCAATGCCTTATGAGACTGTGCAAAAGGAAAGAGAAGCGAAATAGGGGTTTCTCTGTGCGTCAGACACCATTAAGCAGCAAAGGAGCTATGTAGACATTTATTACTCCTGCATTTTTATGACCAATTTGGGCCTTTGTTTTCTGTCATGCAGTTGCATAACTCAATATCTAATATAGTTTTCATGGAAGGTAATTTGTTTTCTCTTTTTTCAAAAGAGCTGAAATTATTTGGGCCTGGATCCATGCCAGTATTTAGGTACTTCATTCATACTCAGGTTTCTCTTGGGTATTTCAGCAGGAAATTGGGCTTCGCTCACAGTTGCAAGAGCAACTGTGTAAACCAACACAAGGACTGTTCTGCGCTCGCAGTCAGCACAGCCCCTGCGTTGTGCTAGTGGGGGGATGAGTCTGACCAGAGAGCTGATCAAAGAGAAAACCTACTCCCCTCCATCTCCCAGTGTTTCCTCCCTTGCTGGGTTGTTCCCTGATGTGGTTCATAAATGGCTGTGTCAGCGCAATTGGGCTCGTGGTGCAAGGGCAGAGGTGAGCGGCCGGGCACAGCTGGGCCCCGTCCTCGGTGTGCCCCTGCCTCCATGCTGCCCCTGTGCCCCACGCCGTGTGCGGCGGTGTCAGCTGCCACGCTCTGCCTGCCTCCTGCGAGACCGAGGACAGTGGTCAGAGGCGACTGGGGCATCGTCCCACCACAGGCCATCACAGCACCATGGGTCACCAGGACATCATCCCACCATGAGCCGTCACAGCACCATGGATGACACCAGGGCATCGTCCCACCACGATCCGACCACCCATCACAAAACCATGGGTTACACTGGGACATCGTCCCCCCGTGGGCCATCACAGCACCATGCGTAACACTGGGACATCGTCCCACCGTAGGCTGTCACAGCACCCTGGGTTACCATAAACGTGCACGTAGTAAGTATGCCTTTGTTTTATTGTCGGAGGATTTTTTTCTTCTTTTCCCTGTGAGTCTGTGTTACCAGCAGTCAAGATCCTGTATTTTCTGACTGTCACTTTTCTTTTCTGCAATCTGTATAGCAAGCTGTCTTTTGTGATTTTGATGTGCCTTTCCTGAAGGGAGCATTGTGCTTATATAGCTTCCGCATGATAGATTTCATTGTTCATCTTTGAGCAATTGTTTTGTATGTTACTGATTTTGTGGCTTGCACTGTTGGATACACAAGAACGTGTCCGTGTTGGGTAACTCACTGATTTCTTACTTTCTGAGAGAAGGTAACGTATGTTGGGTTGGTTGAAGTGGCAACAAAATTCAGCTGTTATTTTACGTAGCTTACAAAGGGAATGTGTCTTGTGCTCCCCTGCCGCTATCGTTGGAAGCGCTTCTGCGGTCAGAAACTGCTATAACATGGTTCATAGCGTTCTTCGTGCAGGGTTTACTTAAGACCGTTACCCCAGTTAGTGTACACTGGTTATTAGTGTGCTCCTGACTTGCTGTCCTGCTAGGAAGATGGCAGGAACTAGTCTGTCAGGCAATGTTAGCAGTAATTCTGTGAAATTTCACTGTAACAACAGAATCTCCCAGGAGAAAGGAAGGTATTAAAGCAATAATATTACTTACGAAGTATTGTACAAACACTAAATAATTAATCCTTACAGCAATTCCAAGAGGTAAGTTCCAGTAAAGTAATTTCAGTGACTTAAATGTTACTGAAGATTCTGACAGGCCTTGAATAAGATTACAAAAAAGGAAGAAGAAGAAGATCAAGGGCAAATCATTGTGGCTGGATGATATGGATCCAGAGGCTCTTAACGGATTATCATGTCATGGATTTGTACCCTCCAGTTGCTCTCTTGCCGTGGGGTCTTGCATATCTGGACAAGTTGCCACAATTTTAAGATTTACATGTAATTTTTTTTGTTCTTCTATTTCAAAATATAGCTTGGTGGTTTGCAAGGAGGACAGCTGGCACCATGTGGTAAGCCACAGGCCACAAGAACAGTTTAGGAAAAACTGCTGTACTCGTGGTGAGCCTGTGTTTCTGCTACTGTGGGCAACAGCAGATGCTGCTGGTTGTACCTGCACACTTGAGCTTTGGGATTTATCTGCAGTCTTCTCTAGAATTCACAGTGTTTATCCGCCACATAACAACCGCGTGTTTTACCAGAGACATGCCATGTGAAAGTGAGTCAGTTTGTTTGTTTTTAAGGGAAGTTACTGCTTTTAGCAACCTTTGAAGAGTCATTTTGTATAACATTTTCATGAGTAGGTTCATATACAGCAGCCGTGTCTATATATATTTAGAGGTATTATAATAAAGTGGCCACATGCCGTCTCTTGTCATGGTGTCCTTCTTTTCCTGTCTTACAGCATCTGTAGTTCTTTTTCGCAGGCTGCATATCATTTTTTGTGGATATTGTCTTTTGTGCATAACTTTAACATGTGCATACAAAGCGAGCCAGCAGGGCAGCGGGCACTTTCCCGTTGGGAGTTTTGTACTGCTTAGTAATTAGCCGGCAGAGAGCATGCGTTCAGATGAAAAAAATTTCAATAATAATGGCAAGTTTGCTTCCATTTAACTGTAGTCAGAAAATCCGTTCAGTCTTTGCTAAAATATAACAAGAAAGAAGTGCTGAAGTGACTGACTAAACTTCATGCATAGTGAAAATGAATTATTTTGGTCTTTTTCCCCTTTTTGTATACCACCTCTCTGCAGAGAGAAAGGTGGTTTCTGGCAGTTATAATGCTGATCCCTATAGATAGGTTGTGAAGTCTGAAAATAGGGGAAAGTTTCCATAAAGAAATCACACAGCAGAGTTCTTGTTAAGTAACATGTTCCTGAGCTGTGAGAGGGAATTTTTTTAACACAACAAGGGGAGGGAGGGGTTGTGCCTGCCAGCCAGCTGAGATAATAACAGGGCTGGTGGGTGCACTTTTTCCCTTTCAGTGTTTAAGATATTTAACTTGGCCTCCCTTTTCAGCCGTTTCTGATCTTAGGGTAATTTATAGGCATTGGGAATAAACATCCCATGTGTTCTGTTGAGTAGTTATGCATGGATGATAAACGACCAGCATCTTCGATCATTGGTGATGAGTTGGCCACTTGGATTTAGAGTCAAGATTTTCCAAGGTGTTTATGAAGGGTTAGTATGATTGCCTAAAATGCCTAAAAAGTCAATAGACATTAGGCACCAACCTGTCTAGGTGCTTTTGAAAAGGCCTAGCTGGGATCTGTAGGTGCCCTACATATCACTGTAGCTCATAGTGATTAGCTTATTATTATTAGCTTATTTTTAGAACTAGAAGAACTCCAACTGCAGCATTTGGAATCGTCACCGTTTTCAGATGGGATGAAGACGTTGCTGGAACATTTCTACGCAATGCTACAGCATGGTATCTCCTAGAACTGGCTTTATGTTCTCTCAGAACACTGGAATTTTCACGGTACTTTTGGACTATATAAAGCAAAAATAATTACAGATTTAGGGCTGTATTAACTGAGAATTCATTATTCTCAGGCATCTCTACAGAAGAAAATATATTCCCTCATGATGATTTTTGACAGTCATTTGGAGCAAATCGAAGACTTAAAATTATTATGCAAAGAAGCATGAGCCAACTGGAAATTCTTTCATTCATGCTTCTTTAAGCCCCTTTCTTAAAATGGCTGATTTATGATTTTAGAGGTTGATAGCATTCAGTTGGTTAAACTCTCCAAGTAAGCAAAGTAGAAATGGCAAAGCACTGGATTGCTGGTAACTATGAAATGTGCTTTATGTATGGTATTCTCATAAAAATGTCAGCAATTTTAATGTAGGCACATCTGTGTCTGCATGATTTTTGCAACTTCTCCAAAAGTGCTGTTATTTGGACCAAAATATATTGAATAATATATTTACTAAGTGTGTGTGCACCAACATACACATGGATTCTATTTCTATCTCTTTTGATTTGTAAAACACACCATGTTGGAAATGCATCTTTTTATTCTAACTTTCATAGGAGGTAGTACATAATTATTAGATTTAGTGAGTTAGAACCTATTGGCTTAGCTTCCTTCAAAGGCAGATTTAATTACTTAGACTACTGCTGCTTAGCTAAACCAGTATTGTCTCCAGTATACAGCCCATTGTCTGGGTTACTTTCTGTGAAATATGCTTTATGTGTGGTATTCTTAGGAAAATGTCAGCAATTTTAATGCAGAGACATCTGTGTCTGCATGATTTTTTTCAGTTTGGGGTTGGTATTTAGAAGTAACATGTTTAGGTCTGTCTTGAGTAGATACTCCTCTGGCTTTCAAACCTTAAAGATATGTCCATCAAAGTATATAAAAGCAAGAATGAAGAGAATAAGTTAAGGAGATGGGGAAACTAGAAGAGAGAGAGAGAAATCGAAGAAGAAATCTGGATGGGAAGGAGAAACGAGCAGATGACTCAAGCTGAAAAGGAAAAAACAGGCAGGAGAGAAATGGACAAGGAGAAAGGAATTTGTTCTTACTCTGGGACGAGTAACTTTAGGACAAAGAGAGTCTGTGTGTTTGGAGAATGCAGACAAAGATCAGACGTAGGAACGGGACTAAATAAGGATATTGGGAGGGTGGGGGGAATACAGAAGACAGGGTAGAATATTGATAGGAATAAACAGAAAAGCACATGGAACAGAAGGACTGGGAATAAGGGAATGGCACCAGGCTGTAGAAAGACCTGAGGAGCTAAAGAGCGAAAGAAATAGGAACTTCAGAGAAGTGATAGTAAAGAGAGGTGAAAAAGAAGTAGGGGAAAGGGGAAAGGAAGATGCTTAAAAGAACAACATATGCGTAGAGCTTAAGAGAAGTAACACGAGAGAAAAAGTGAATGATAGCAGGTACATGTGTCCCTGTGCTGTAGAAGAACATCTTCTCACATGCCTTTAGCAGAGCAGGAGAGGAAGGAGCGAGGAGCCTTTAAGCAAGCAGTAACGTATAAGGAAGTACACGAAGTAAGGCTTTTTCTGGGTTGATCTTAGTTGATCTTTTATCTTTCTAATTCAGCATCTCTCTGAATAGAACAACTACCTTCTATTTATACTTTTTTAAACCAGAGAGCAGATTTACAGACTCGGTGGGTGGAATTCGCTCTTTGGCACGACAGGTGCTGAAACTATCCCGTCTTGATGTCAGAAATGGGGTGAGCCATCTCTCATTACAATTCCAGACACCTGCTCCTTTTGCGTCTGTTCTGCCATCTGCCGCGCTATCTCTAACTTGTTTGAATACAAGACCTTTTGTCTTATTTTGCACAGATTTATCATGAAAAGTGAGAAGCACACAGAATAGCTAGGGCCAACTGACATGTCTGTGTTTTCCTCAGTGGGTCTGAGGTGTACGATATATATCTCTGCACCAGTAAATCTTATGGCGTTCTTGGAGGTAGGTTCAGATGCCTAGAAGGTTACCTTACTGTTGCCTTGGTGCAAGATGGTGTCAAGAAAACGTCAATTCTTTCTTTTCCACAGTTTTCACTCATTTACTATTTTAAAGAAGGATTTGACTTTTTTGGAAAATGTTTATTATTTTTTGAAGCTGGAGGGCTTTTGTTGAGGTGCTTTCAAGCTTATTTGGTGGGTAGAACCACAATTTTTTAGTCCTTTAGCTTAAAAAAATCTACTTTTTTCAATTAAAATAATTCAAAAGTCATATCTAATAAAGTTATAGCTGATTAAAAAACAGGCAGAACCATGCCAAAATCTCTGTTGAACATGTAAGGATACATAGCCATTAGCAGAGTTATGCATACCTAAGTTTTTGACACCACAGAACGCTCAATACCTTAACTAATCTCTTTTTTGTCTTCATACCAGTCCTCCTCCCACTCTTTAGGAAAATTAAATGCAAAGGCTTACACAAATGTCACATTATAAGCCTTATTCTAGAATCACTTTACAGATCTCTGGAGAATTATTCCTGACTCTTACTTGAGTAGGCTGAGACTTGGGTTCTCTGTAGTGTTCAACCTCTACCATCACATAATCAAAAAGTTCTGATTGGCATCGGCTAACTCATAGTGCCTGCAGATAGTTGTTTGAGTAACCAAGAATCCTTCCAAGTTACTTGTGTTTCTTTCCCAGAAACTGGAATTCTCAGTTAAGACTCCGATTTTCACAGCAGTACTGCTTGCCTGCTGAGCTGACAGCCCCACCGTACTGCTGGAAAGCGCTGGAACTGCAGGTCACTGGAAGTATACAGCAGGGAAATAATGGTATAAGCATTTCATGTATATCTTACCATTTTCTCTTCTTTTGGCTGCATGTAAATGGCAGCCATCTTCCTCTCAGAATTAGTGCAGCTGACTGTTTTGGCAGAGAAGCTCAGGAGAGTCTTCCTCCAGTGGTTTAAGATGTCCTGTCTCCAGCTGTCTGCACCTTTCCTCTGCCAGATGTCCTGTCCCCATAGCAGTGTCAGCAGAAAAGAGCGTGTACTGGTGTGCCAGCCGCTCAGGTGTCACAGTGCAAACCCACCTTGGTCAGCGGTTGTTAAGTGAACTTCTGGGCTTTGCACTAGCAACGCTGAGGCAGGGACATGCGTTCCCTTCCTTCAGCTCTGTGATGACACGGTAACTTCTGGAGAAAGGACAGGTGCAAATGTGTCGGGAATGTGGCTGCTTCTTAAATTGATGCAGCAAGATTTATTTGCCTTTACTTTTCTGTCAAAGCCCTTATGTGCTCATCTGTGAAAAGCAGAAAATGTACGGAAAAGACAGAAAATATGCACTTTAGTCAAGATCTTAATTTATCATTTCTTTCTGTTTTCAGCAAGAGGTTACACAGTCACCCAGATGTAAACTGAAAGGCTATGTCTGCGGTATGTGATGTTGTTATGGAAGGAGCATCCTGTGCCACTAAACATTTTCTACATGTTATAGATACCACTTTTTGGAAAGACCGAGTGGAGTTACACAGCCAGAGGAGCAAGTGGAACCTCTAATGAAAGGGAGAGGCCCAGACCTCTCAAGTCATTCTGGAAGACTGAAGACATTAAATAGGATCACGGCTCCTGTCAACTGGCAATGAAAGCGTTTGCATCATTGCCTGAGATACTTCCTAGCAAGCTGTATTTCCTTACCAAGGCTTCGCTGTAGCACTAAGTATGTGCTGAAGATTAGTCTGTGACTAAACTCTTTGGACTTCATGTTTTAGAGGTATATTTAATTGCTTTTTTCAGGGACGTAGTGCTAAGGTTCCACTTAAATTCTATATCGAGCAGGACTTGACTTTGTTGATCTGTAAGTACTACAAGAGTATGAGATCTCCTTTTGCTGTGAAAGGGGAATTCAGAATGGTATGTATAATATGCACAGTGGTTACAATGAACAATCAGAAATATTTGTATGAAATTTATCTGGCCTACTTAAGTTGTACAATGTATAGACTTGACACACCGGTGTGGCAAGCTGTTGCATAGCCTTTTCTGACCGCTCTTTATGCAGATTTGCACTGTACTAGCTAGGTGGTTAAACCTACATGCAGTGCTGAGATCCTGAAGTGCTCACTGTGCCCTCCTTTTTTTTCTTATTTCCTCATTTCTGTGCATTTAAAAACTATAGCCTGATTTGGTTGGCTTTTGTGTTTTGTTTATTTATTTCAGGCTTGATTCAGTAGGCTACCTTTGTTGATGACATCATCAGTTTGCTGCCATTAGAACTAGTTCTGATTTCCTCATATTTAAACGGTATCCGGTAATTTTCAAGCCTATCATAGATATGGATAGCAATTCAGTAATGTAATTCAAAAGCATTCTAGACACGATCTGAACAGTTTGCTATGGGAATGTAGTCTAGTCAGTGCCAAAGAAATAAAGAAACGACTTAGGCAGAACTCAGTTTATAACCAGTCAAGAGCTCACCTATCTCTTTTTTCTGCGTATATGTACGTTCAGAATTGAAAAAATAGTCAAGCAATAAATATTTGTCTGGTAGAGAAATGGCAAACCTGTTGAACCTTAGGCAATTTAAGACTTAGTGTTTCTAATGTCTTTGTAGACCTTCCTTGCTGACAAAAATTTCTCTACAGATCTTTCAATATCAGAAGAGTTTGATCTTGTGAGGGTTGTATGAGTCAATGAGCTATGTGGTCCCCTTCCTGAAGGCATGTCCTTTCATTGGCATTATCTGTTACCTGGAGGGTCGTCTGGCAAGAAGAGGTGTTACTCACTGCATTCTTCTGGCTCTTCCTCCAAGTGGACCAGATGGAGGTGAACATAGAAATGGCAGGGAAGCAGTCTCCACATAATGTTTAGCCAATCATATCTGAATTTCATCTGGAAAGATCAACATCAGAGTCACAGACTCATTTCCAAGCAGAGCTGATACCCTGACTCTCTTGCAACATGGAACTGTTTTATCTTTGCACATACCAGAGAAGTTTTACTCTTAGTTCTGTTGGGTTTATGGTTCCAGCCTAGTAAGATTTGTACAGTGTAAAGCTGTATTCTCAAAAGCAGGCCTTACATTTCTGGTTAAATATAGATGAATTGGCAATTTTCAGGATTTTTGAGGGGTAACACTTCCTTTTATAATCTTCCTTTACGGTACCTCACTAGGCTGTATCTATTAATAGAATCTGTGGAGGAGAAAAGGCTCTTCCAATCCAATCCAAGAATATTTATGTAAAATCCTGCAAGGCTTTCAGGGTAGTTCTGAGCTGCAGAAACAGCTGTGTTTTCCACTGGAAAGTGTTACGTTCTAGACAAACAGATAGCATAGATATGTAGAGCAGCGTGATTTAGTAAAAGTGACTGGAGATATTTTATCTGTCAAAAGATACCTTCCAATTTTAGGGTTTTTTTTTTCTCCCTGAAATAGTAAAAACAGGAATAGAGACAGGCCCAGGTACTGTTCTGTGTTTGGAAGTGGAAACCTGCATGGCACGGGTCTTCGCGAGTACGAGGGGGATGACTTACTTAACTGTGCTGCCAAGAGGAGCGGGCCAGCAGGCAGGATGCCCTGACTCGTTTCAAAACCATTCCCAAATGCTTTTTAAGGGAAGGACGAGGAGAGTGACGAGTCTTTGGAATAACGTCTCAGTCAGGTGTGATAGGGATGATTTGGTTTCATGAAAGTGCCTCCTGGAGATCACCTCTGGCGAGCTATCTCCTGCCACCTCTGCTCTTTCCCTGGGCCGTGTCGGAGGTGTTTGGCTTTGCGAGCTCTTCCTTCTCGCCCTGCACAGACTTGTCTTTGGCTCTGAGCCTGCCCTTCCCTGTGCCTCGCTGCGGGCAGCCCAGCAGCCTCGTCCCGCGGCTCCGGCAAGCTGCATCTTTCAGATGCTGTATTTTCCCCTGCTTGTGGTGCTGCAGTCTTTGTGAGTACCAAACCCTTGACTTTCGCACAAGACCCTGTGGCTGCTGTACTTCTTCGAACATACAGAGCACATTATTTTAGTAGCCTTGATTATAATTTCAGACCTATTTTCAGTAAAATAATGAAGGCTTTAATAATGAGGAGATGTTCTACTAACAGAAATATGTCCTTGTAATAATAAGCATTTGCAGTATCTATTGTCAGGTGAAGTCATTTTAAATGCTGCACAAACCTCACAAAATCTCTGCAAGAAAAGTTACCAGTTCATCTGTTCTATAGAAAGGAAGATGAAGAGTACAGAAATTGTCAGAATAGAATGGATATTGGTTTTATCCCGTTCATAGTAGTTGGTATAAAAATCACTAAATTGGCAAAGGCAATTCTTATGTAAAGTAATAATCAACACCTTTGGGAGGAAAGAAGAATACTGAACCGAAACTAATTGTTCTAATATCTTGCCAAGTTTCAACATCCTCAAACGATTTTATTTGTAACTTCATACGGTCTCCTATTTTTACCCTATGCATTTACAAGGACAATGTATGTGCTGTTTATGAAGAATTAATATTACTGTACACTGCTTCACACCAACTCCAGTGAAAATTGCAGTAAATTCTTGTGGCATCTTATAATTGGGTTACTGGATCACTTTATTTAAAATCAGCAGACCTACAAACTCTTGTTTCAGTTCTACTGCGTTGCTAGCAAACTAAAATACACAAATCATTTGAAATTTTTCAGTCTGGAATTGGCAGTAATATCCTCAATTGACTACAGCTATTAGTGTTTGTTATATAAGTTGGATTCAAAGAACAAACAAGCCAATACAGTGGAAAGAGGTGGAAGTTTCACGTGTGTTTCACACATGTTAGAACATTGTTTTTTGTAAAAGGAGGAACAACTTACATTTCCACTCTTGGCTCTGCAGGACAGGTACAGTGTTCCCCTGCTGCACACATGGCATCCAGAGTCAGCAGAGAAAAAGCCTCCAGTGAGTGAGAATGAAGCAGAAGTTAGCCGAGAGGCATACAGGCTCGATCAATACAGCTAATGCTGCAGCAACAGATGCTGCCTCCTCTGCTGCCAGAAAAAGCTACTGCTCTTGATGATATTTCACATTGCCAGGTCATGGATCAAGTGGCCAGCACGAGATGTTTACAGAGGAAGGAAATTAATTCCAATTTCAAAAGTCTTTCACTCAGAGCGTCCTTGGTTATTACTTAGTTCTCCATGGCTCTGCAGTTCTGAAGAAGGATTTTGGAAAAATGTAAATATGGAATGAAACCCTGAATTGCTTTAATTTCCTACAGAAGTAGTATCCTAAAGGGAGAAGTGAAACACCCACTTAAGTGCCTAACAAAGAAGGCAACATTTCTCTCATCCAAAATCATAAGTGATGCTCTACATCTTTTGCAGTGTGTTTTACACACTATGACATCTCTTAACGTTGTATTTTTGGTCTAAAAACTCAGTGATGTTTCTAGCAGTTGAGAGGATGAGCAGCTGTGAGACGCTAGACTAGTCCTATATTGCATTTAATATATGACCGTGTTTTGAAATACTGTGGTTTGCAAACAGTGGTGGTCTGTAAGACCATGGTTAGTGATAGGCAAACAACCCACATGAATATATGAAACATAAAAAAGGTAATTAAAGATATGAGTATTTGGTAGTCTGGGAAGAAAATTGAGTTGACCACTGTCCATCAAGCCAAGAAGTTTAGGAAGTTCCGTAAAAAGGTGTGAACTTACAGAAATGAATAATAAGACATGGGAAATCAAACCCTGACCCTGACCCACGGGCCTCGGCCCGTCCACATCCCTGTCCCCGCGGTGGTGCCCAATGCCCCGGGCTGGGGCTGCCCCACTGCCCCCGGCGCCCCCCGCCGCGCCCTGGCAGATGGGGTTGTACCTACCGCCTTCGTTTAAAAAGAAGTATAATTTCTGTCATTCCCTTTTCCCCAGGCGCGCAGAGGAGAAAGACACCTCTGCTGAGAGGTACACAAGCACCAAACTGCTGAGAGGGAAACCAGGTCCTGAGGAGGGTAATTACATATTCTGGACAGTTGATTTCAGTGAGGCATTAGACCCTTGGGACAATGGCAAGATCCTGAAAAACTGGACTTACCTGGCATGTAAGTTCAACCTATGCAAATTCCTTCTTTTTCAGGGTGAGAGTTTTCAGTTTTCGTATTTTGCACAACATGTTTCTTTATATTTAATCCCGCTCTTTTCCTGTATTATATCTTGCTTGCATTTTGAACGTCTGTAACCACTCAAACTGCTGATATATTCATCAGCTATGTGACTCACTCATGGCACATTGCTTAACCCACAGTGATGAATATTGATTTTGCATAACATATCTCAGGCAGGGAGTGTTATTTGCAGAAGTTTTAGTGTGAGTTAGAAGGATCTGGGATACCCTTTGTAGACTTGCTTCATGCCTCAGTGTTTGACTCACGACTTTGTAATCTGGTATCATCTTCATGGCTTTATGTACCTCTCACCCACCTACATCTCAGATTTATTTTCCTCCTACTCACCCTTTTGCTCATTACACTCCTCCCCGTTCTCCTCTAACTAATCCCTTCATCTCGTTTTCCCTCCTCTGCCCTCTTCATTCCCTTGTCTCTTGTGCTGAGTGCGACTTTTGGGAAGCTTGGCCAAGGGTCTCACGTGGAATGTGCATCCAAGGGCCAAGTGCCTTTCTGGACTCCTTGAAAGACTTGTACCAAATGCTTCCCTGAGCATTTTGGTATCTGGATTTTTCCAAACTGTTATTCCTTATCCCACCACACCTAAACCCTTTTGTAATGTTAATCTTAAATAGCAAGTCTTTTAGATGGCTTTTGTCTACCTTATTTATATTCTTGCAGAACCGTGTAGGCAATAGTGATTTTTATGGTAGCTATCACCAGCTACCCCTGTGATACGTGCTCTTAAAGTGCTGTTTCCTCATATGCACTAAACGTTTGGGTTTGAGAAAATCTGATGTTATATGAGGTTTTGTTTAGAGATAGTATTTCTTGGAAAAAGAGCTGGTGAATAATCAGTGAATTTGCTCTCTGATTAAGGCTCCTAAAGTTGAGTTGCTCTCTTGGAACAAGGATTTGGTGCTATTGCCTGCTGTTTATGGTACATAAGTCCACTTAGAGTATACCCCAAGTCTGTATCACAGATTGCTTCTTCACTGAGAAACCAGCCTACAAACCCTGGACTTCTGCTATGGGTTGGAAGTACGAAAGTGGTGTCACAAGACGATCCTCATGAAAGAAGAAGCTGAAGTAAAACATTTTTCAGGGGCATAGGTCCAAATAAGCAATGTATCAAAAATTGGTTGTACCTGATAGTGAACATGTGGAAAAGCTGAGTGCAATACCAAATCATTTGGATTTTTGAAATGTATTGCATGATGAATGCCAAAGGTCATCTAATATTGAAAAGGGTGTGTAGTCTTGTAGCAGTATGTATACTATTAGTTTAAATATGGAATCAGAATGTCTTAGTGGCAGGTCTTTATAACAAAGATAGTTTTTAAAAACCCTAATATTTTTTAAATAATTATTAGAAGATTTAGAATCTGTGTTTTGAAGTCGGACTTACACTGCTTCTCACAAATCATCTTAATCTCCATTCTCTTAGGAAAGATATTTTGTCTGTTGTCCAGAAACATGGTGACATTCACATTCCGAAAGACAGGGAAAAATGACCACAAACACAGGACCAAAACATTCAGAGTGTGATGTTCTTGATGATAATCTGCTATAGAGAGACTGAGGAGGATAATCCAGTAAGTCACAATATGATTTAAATAAAATATCAGAATGGCAATAAATATCAGAACATCTTTTGCTGTCACAGAAGATGCTTCCAATATTTTTTCTTCTTGTTATTGCAGCTCTTCTTTGTAATATCTATCACTGCAGCATATACATGCTACTGTACGCTGGTCTAGCTCTACGTTCATTCACATACATTTTTGATGTAATCTCCTTTACAGGCAAAGATATGCAGACTGCATTTATTGTTAGTATTACTGAAAATACACAAATGCATTTGCAGCTTGAGTTTAAGCTAGATAGTGTGAGAAAACAGAAGGAAAACATTTCAGATCTATTTTACACTTCATTGATTTCATGGTATGTATCCCAATTTCCTCAGTCTGCAAATGAACTGTTTATAAAGATAATTCAACTAGCATGCAGATGACTGATTAATTTTCATATAGCAATCACACTAATTAAAATTCCCCCAAAATACTTACAAGTTTCTTTTAAATTTTGAAACATTATAAGGCATTGCTACAGTATTACTGTGTTTTGAGATTCTTTGAGAAGTTGATTTAGCAGATTGTGCTATTACAGTTTTCTTTGGTTGAACGCATAGAAATTCTTAAAAGCAATACAAAAGCAAATGGACCTAAACAAGTCATTAAGCGCTAATATCTAAATGTCTCTGCCTGAGCTGATGGGATTTATGCCATAGCCTGACAACCACTCTGGGGGGCTGAAACCTAATCTTGCATCTCTTTCAGAGTGACGCCATCATTTTCCGAGTCCTGAGGTTCTTCTGGAGTCGTGTTAGCTGTCCGTAGCCAGACTCTACAGAAATTAGCTGATTTGTTTGCCCCTTGCAGAACTTTGCTTGCCTACAGCTGGGAGAGGACTGTGGCTTCACAAATATGTAAGAATAATTGTGCTTCCTTTTATGTAGCATATTTTATCCAAGGACAGGTATTTTCCAAAAGCTTTTATTTGGGGACATTAGCTGGAGGAAACCACAGAGGGTCACTAACCCTTTTTTCAGAGCCCTGTATTAATGTGCTTGAAACCTTGTTTAGGAAGAAGGTGTTTCCAGCAAAGCTCACCTGGCTGATGGGCGTTAGTCAGCGTTGTTGCTGCTGTTGCTGGAAGTGGGGTGAAGGGCGTTTGTTTCCATGACATCTCCTAGGCTGCTGTGCTCCTCAGCACCGCTGGGAGCTGAGGCAGATTGTGGGTTTGAGGGAAGAAACAATTACATGAGAGTCCCTTGTTTAAAAAAAAAAAGTAATCCTTTTATTGTTTCCTTTGACTTCAATTAAATTAGTTCTAGTTTATGCCAGCGTAAAATGCAAGTGAGGTCCTCAGGCTTTTTCAGATCGTTGACTTCTCTACAAGCCGTAGCTAAATGTACAAATCTAAGAACTACTGTAAAAGTTGTGTCAGTTGATCTTAGATTGCCAAGATAGAAAACAGAGAAAAGGTTGATTTCTCCACGACTTGGGAACCGAACTTTAGGAACTGTAGGGAACACTAATGAAAATTTGCATTTCTGTCTCAGACTTCAGACTCGAAGTGCTTTGGACTCCGTGTGCTTTGGAAACACTCCAGAGCCTCTGTTAATGTTGTCTCAAGTTACATACACAAAACAGAGGCACAGAAGTTCTGAACTGGCAAAGGTCATTGTTCCTGCTTCCTTTGATCTCCTTCTCTCTCCATCCTTCTTGCTATTTATCGCAGTGGTTCTGCTTCTTGACATCGGAACATGAGCTCATTATGGCAGGTCCTTGGTAAAATGGATCCCTGGGTTCTTTCAGATAATCCACATGAATATATAATGACAGCACTATCAAAAAGAAGCCCAGTGAATATGCAGAATACTCATCTAAACTGAATTTTCCAATTTTTTGGTACCACCTTCACAGCTAAGAACTGTGTTTTTCTATGGTGTTGGCAGTGTCTCTCACTCATCTGCCTGGTTTCACACATACGAAAAGAGTATTTTCTTCCTCTTGTTGGTACCATGTCTCCTCAGTATTAAATTATTCTCCAGCTGCTTCAGGAAGAGAGATGATGGGGCTGAAACTTCTTGACATACCACCTCACAGCAGTTTCCTGTTTCTAACTGTAGATTTGTCACATGCTAAATGGTCTAAAAGGCCACCACATGGGGAATGCTGCTGCTCTGGCTGAAGCTTCAGGTGTGATCAGGTGGAGCTGTAACTCTGCCATGGGAATATAAAAGAGTCCGAAAGAGATCCATGGGGACTGACTTATCTTGAATTCTGCTAGAAGCACAAAAGCTAGAAACCTGAAGTTTTCTGAATTTGAGGTAAGCAAATAATTTATCCTTCGTAAAGATGATATTAATAAAAGCAAGGATAGCGCTAATATTATTAATATAAGCTGATATGCACCAGAGAGAGGATTGGGTTATCTGGTTAGCCTTTCCTATCTTCAGCTTTAATGGTTCTCCCTATCAATCTCTATTTTTCTCACAGAACAAGTAGCAATACACTCTACGTTTCTTAGTAGACTGCCTGCACTAATAAAGTGGGAAACAGCATTTCCAATGGGTTAAAGTAATATTCTGAAAATGGAAAGTGAGAGTGTGTGTGTGTGTGTGTGTGTGTGTGTGTGTGCACAAAATTTCAATTTGGCCAGAGGCAATCCTAAACAGCTCATCAAAAGAGTGGGTGGAAATGGTTGTAAAATATTTCTAATTACTGGATCTATAACAGCTACAACATAAGGAGAAAAATCAGATAAAGGTACATGAGATTTGGAGAAAATCCCCTCAAATAAATCATGACACGCTTGGCTTCTGGAATATTTCCATTGACTTAAGTTGGACTTTTTATAGAAATGGTAGAGCTCAATACGAGCGAGGGGAACAAAATCTGGCACCATATGACTGAACAATGCAGTTGCTAGTATTTGCGAGAGATAAGGTACTGTCTGTGCTTTGCACTTCAGGCAGTGATTAGATATAAATCATTTTATCAACTCCCTGTTTCACCACCAAGCTGTTTGCTTCACGGCTGAGCAGGACTTTCCTTCTGTTGTCATTCGGAGCAGTCTGCAGCTCCTCTTTGTCTCGTCATTGCAATGCAGATCATGTCACTTTTCTGGCAGAGCATGGGTAGTTGCCTTTTATTAACATGTTAGGTGTTGAATATGCATGCGTATGCTCTGTAATTACTGAACACCACTTTGTATAAATCAGTTGGCACCCTGCTATAGGCCCCTTCTATCTTAAGCACGCTTAGTCTTTGAGCGTATGCATGGATCCCTGAAAACACTTGTTCATTTCATATTAGCAGTAAACCCAACTACCTGATAGTAGGGGCTCAGTTCTGCTATAAAGACATTTCCTAAATCAAGAGTTTCAGTGTAGTAGGATTGATTTCTAGGAATTCAAAATAAAGAAGTTGTAAAAGCCAGTTCAATCAGTTCTGATGAAGAAAAATATCAGATAAATAAAGACATATAAATCTCCTGAGTTATATGAGTAGGATCTCATGTAGCAGTGCATGAGGGAGTCTATTTATCTTTCATGTTAGTATATTTATAAAGTAGAATTCTTAAGTGTCCTTCTTTCATTATTTGCTCCTATATGCTGGTTTGTTTTAACAAAACGAAACAAAAAGAAAGACAAACCAGAAACATGTGTGTGTAATGCCTGGAAGAGTTTAGGAGCCTTGACTTGATCCTCTAGGTCTGGTCTCTGAAGTATGATGGTCAGGTCTGGAAGTGTGCTGAGTGTCTCCCACTACTGCATGATCGTTTTCTCACCTCAGTTAGGTACTATCGCAATGGGCCTCTTAGAAATGTGAGCAATAACCATTACTGATGGACACAAGATAAAAGACTTCAGAGATAAGACAAAAGGAGTAAACGATGTAGGATTAACATAAATAACATTGTCCCTCACCTCAGTTTTGTATTTATCACATCAGTGATTTAGAGTCGTGAAAATAAGATGACACAAGATCTGTGTGGGATGGAGGCAAATATGCTCTAAAATGAAAGCAGGCCCTCCTAATATAACGTAGTTGAAGTATGATCTGTGAACAACAGTGCAATCATGAATCATCGTGCAGTCTCTCTGCTGCTAGAGCCAAGGCCAATCCAAAACACCCCAGAGAGTTCACATCAAGCGCGGAGCTGGCACACAAGAACATCATAGCTGCAAACCATATAGGGGAAATGCTTTCTAAAGGCAATATATTAATAATTCAAAAGGCAAGAAATAAATGAATGTGACTGAGTGGTAGAATAATCAGTTCTTATTCTGTCACTCGCATCCAGCTTACCTTTTAGTTAACAATGCCATGTTCACAAGTAGGTACTAAACAGCCAGATGACTTCACCCCTTCTTGGTGTTTATAATTCCTACTCGCATGTCCAGCCTGAGACTTACAGTGGGACTGTTCCCACACCTTCTGGTCTGGAGGGCCCCTAGTACATGCTGAGCTGCTAATGCCATAATCATTGTTAGCGACTGAAAAATAGTGAAAGTGAGGTGGAAGATAACAGCATATGTGATATGCTGGGAATAATGATTCCTCCTGCAGCAGCTTCTGCGACTTCAAAAGTAATACACAACATGGTACAAAAAAACCTTCTAATAAATGTGTGATACTCTGATATCCATACGGACACATTTTTCTGCAGCACATAGGCAAACTTGCTGTGAACGTGCGTGTGCAAAGCACTGACATTATGGGCCGGATCAGCAAGCGGTACCAGCTGCCATTGCTCGATTTACTCCAGTGGATCTGTTATTCTACTCTAGTTGTGCGTTTGCCCTAGGCCTGGTGTACTGCAGGAAAACACCTCTACGACAGGCACCACTACTGGCTAGGCAAGCCTGCGGGACCCGGGTGAGCACCACAGCTGCCCTCCAGCTCCGTGTAGGACAAGACCAAGCCCACACTATTGTTTGTGCTCAGGCTCTGCATTAGGAAGGACACACAAGCTTGTGGGCTGTAAAGTTGCTGCAGCACACACTGGTCTCGTCCCTTGATCTGGGTGGTGTCGGGGGCACGTTTCCAGGCATGCATATGAGTAAGCTTGCTGTGTAATCTAGTCAGCAAGGCCTAGAAGCCAAAGAATGAATGAGCCTCGAGAAAAAGATGTGCTTTTTCTTCTAAAATCTCCCAAGACTAGGATAAGGACATGTTACAGCTTGGCTAAACCTCTCCAGAGCTGTTGTACTGCCACTTTGCATTTAGAATGTGAGAAGCCATGCAGCACTTATACAACACAATAGGAGAAAGAACAGTAATCTACAAACCCAAACACCAGCAGATGTTACCAAACCCAAAATACAGGCCGAGGTCTCCGCCCTACCCCAAGTGATATGCAAGCCTGATTTGGAATTCAAATAGCCAGGTGGGGTGGTTCTGCTGCATGCGCTTTTGGGCAGGAATGGAATAGGAGAAGCAATTTAGATTGGGAAGATCTGAGAAGGAGCACAGCCTGATTGAAAATAGTAATGCATCTTTCAAGAAAGGTCTGGAGAGATGGACTTTAGATGGTACTTTAGATGGTACAGTAAGCAGGGAAGCCGTGTCTGGTGTCCAAGTGTACCAGACTTCATGCATTTCTGAAAATAACCAGATTAGCCTATCTTGTGGTAGAGATCCTTCTCGTAGCTGAAATAGTCTACACCACAACATTTTACCATTGCTCAAGTGCAAATTGCCTCATTGATAATCCTGAAGAGGAGGGCAATACAAGCAACAATCTGGAAATTTTTGTGAGACCTAATTTCACAAAGCCCTCTTGCCATAGAAAGAGCTCCAGAGCAATAGCTGACCTCTCTCTCTTCCATCTGAACATCATCCCGGTTAGCCAGAGCCCAGAGTTAGTTAACTTAGCCTGTATACACTTTATTGTTGAATTCTCATAGTAAAGGGCAACTTTCACTGCAGACAGCTTGTATTTTGTCCCAGGTGTTGCAGAGCAGCTCCAGCGAAGGGATGGGAAAGGAAGCTGCTGCTCAGATTTTCTGCAGCTGCAGAAGTACTGCTCAGGGGGTTGAGGTAAGCTGGAATTGCTGAAGTCTCACTCTCTAAGTTAATCAGATATGAGATGCCTAAAATTGAGTGCTTGAGGTTAGTGAACGTTGAAAACATTGGCTCAGGGTTTTAGCTGTGGGTATGACAGCCAACATTATCATTGCAGTATCTTGAGCTTGAAATCCTACCCGCAGCAAACATATTTCAAGCTCATACAGAGTGTACCACCATGTCCATGTGTTAGGGGTGGCATTGTGCCAGTCCTCAAGGTGGTGTGCCAGCTTTAATAGGACATACGTGCTAAGAAAAGATATATTTAGTAGGGCAGCCTTTCTAATGCCATAAGTACCAAATCTTCAGCCAAAAGTCCTTTTTATAGAAAGCTGCAGACCTATTTACACAGGACTGTGCTTGTCAGTGCTCTTATTCCGAAATCGCCAACCAGTAATGTGCTAAGAGGGCATAGAAGAGGTTGGGGTATAGTGAAAGGGGGGGAGAGGAAGGAAGGGGGTATGAAAAAGCAGGTGGCCCACAAAATCTATTAATGACATAAGAAACAATAGAACATCTGTTGCACGAAATCACAGCCTTGAGGCACATCCTATTAAGTTGAGACTATGGCAAATAATGACTTTTGGACAAGATTTATCACAGAAGCTAAATAAGTCTGTATCCAACACACAAGCTATGCGTTTGCCCTAAAATGCAGGAGTTCAGCAGAGTTTTTTAATAAATATCGGCTTGTGTGATGTGTTTTCAGCCTTTAACTGCGTGCGTGCCTCCAGTACTTTATGCAGATCCATGCTAAACTTAATGTTTGCCATCGCTTGTGATCTGGCTCTATTTAACTTGGCAAAAGCAAGCTTACTATTTTTCAGTGGTTGATCATAATGAATAGGTCACCTGCCTCCACACTGCACTCTGATGAAAAACAAAGGGAGGTTGATAAGGGGAAAGCCTGTTGCTGTTATGAAACCTGAGGCTGGATTGTGAGCAGGTGCCTGGCAGTCATTCACAGAAGAGAGGGCTCAGCAGGGGGGGGGTCTTATCGGTGTTTATAAATATCTGATCGGAGGGTGTCAAGAGGCCAGGGCCAGACTCTTCACTGTGAGGGTGGTGAAACGTTGGAGGAGGTTGCTCCATCCTTGGAGATATTCAAACCCACCTGGACGTGGTCGTGGGCAGGCTGCTCTGGCCGGCCCTGCTGGAGCAGGGGCTGGAGCAGGGGATCTCCAGGGCTCCCTGCCAGCCCCAGCTGTGCTGTAAAATCCTGTGTTTTCCCTTTTGAAGGCTCTGGGCAGCGCTGTGCACCTGCCAGCGTATTTGGGGGAAATGATGCATATGGACAGTCATTAATACATCCTCTATTCTCAAGTCCTTTCCTGCATGTGGGATAAATGCATCTTCCTGTTTCCAGCGGATACTAGAAGAGTGGGGGGGGGGTTGTCTGGAGAGTTGCTTTTTTTCACCTACTTCTTCAACATCGGGCTATGGGTCCTCTGCAGCTGAAAATGTGGAAACTAGCTGTCTGTTTTAGGAGTAGAAAAGCCTTTTATGTAGAAAAGACATAACTGGGCTTCAGGTTGACTGCTACCATGGCAAAAGCATCAAACAGCATCTTCTGATCCTTTTCCAGTCTTGTAACATATTCAGCACCACAGCCACGTATGTGATGAATGATAGTGTCAGTCTTGCATAGAATACTTAACCTAAAGATCATACATAAGCTTCACAGAGAAATGAAAATGTCTTAGAATCTAAAACACTGATTCTTTAATAATCAGCTGTGTAGGGCCTGGACGATCTGAGCCTGCACTTCCTTCAAGTCAGAATAGACCCAAGCTGCTACCTCCCGGAATTACAAATGCTGAAATGGAATTTGTAAAGGTCACTAAAGGTCACACGGTGACTCTGTGTGCTCAGATTCAATGTCTTTCTAGATGCAAAATGAGATCCCTTGTAGGACTTTCAAACTGAGGCACGCGACGTGGGGCACGCCGTCCCGCAGGCGACGTGGGGCACGGCGTCCCGCAGGCGACGTGGGGCACGGCGTCCCACACGCCCTGCAGCCCGGGTGATGCAGCGGTTTGTCGCGGCCGTTCCCGCCCGGCGCTTGGGCCCGCCGCCGGCTTCTGCTGCAGCCCGGCGCTGGCGCTGGTCCCCACGGAGCGCCCTCGGCGGAAGGTGCCCCCTTCCACGGGCGGCGTCCGCGGCCGGCGCTCCCTCTGCGCCCCCCTCCTGGTGCGGCCGGGCCGGTTGTGGAGCTGGGTCGTCCGCGGGACGAACCGGCGGCGGGGCGGCCGCCAGCTGCTGAGAGCACGAGCACGGAGCAGCAAACCACGGCAAACACAAAGCGGGGGGAAAAATGTTCTGAGTTCACGTTAGTTTTGTGAGTGAATTAGGTAATTCTTCCGAGAGCGGTCTTGTGTTCAGCCTGGGGGACGATCCGGGGAGCGGAGGCATACAGTACGTTGCTGACAGCAGGTTTTTTACAACTTTTTTATCACGTTGTCTCAAATGCCTTACGAACGTTGCTACTGGGAATTAAGAATTACTGCTCATGGGTAGAAAAGATTCAAAAAAAAAAAAAGAGATTTAATCATGGTGGTGTAGGAAGTTTGTGGTGTAAGCGTAGCCCAGCCCTCCTGGATTTTATATCTGGGATTTAACCACAAAAAAACTCATTTTTTTCATTGTATAGAATATGTATGAAAATGTATGAGATGTATGAAATATTACTGAAATATCGCCTGCTGTTTCCTTTGCAACAGTATCATTTATGTAACAGTCTGAATTTCAAAAAATGCATTTGAACTGGCAATAATTCCCGAGTGACGTCTGTGGAGTTTCTTTTTTTTTTTTAACAAAAACAAACATCTAAGGTCTTAACTATTACGAAACTCCCCAAAAGTCTCTTCTGAACTGTTTGAGCACCAAAAAGTTTTAATTCAATACTTTCAGTACAATGACTCCTCAGAAAATAATGACTTATTCACCGGCTACAAAAATTATACTATAACAAGCCTTTATTTCATGCAGTTCTTTCAGTATCTTGGAAAAACTGCATTCACAGTAGGCCAATATAAAACATTGCCTTTTTCTCTTTGGAAAATGGGTAGGGTGTTTTGACCCACAACATTTATAAGTCAGAGTAACTGGCCTGAGGAAGAACGGATGCTCCGACTTCTGGTCCCTCTTTTTGACTTGGGTCAAGAAAGAAAATATTTTGTCTTTCTTTTGAAATTGTTTTGGTTATTTTGCATTACCATTGCAACCAGGGAGGAAGTTATGAAAGCAGCTCGTTGTATAAGCGTTGTTTCAGCGCCTTCTGTCTGTGCCTGTCTGACTAATATCCGAAAAGTAGGAAAGCGCGCGGAAGTCACCCCGCCGCGGAGTCCTGCCGCAGGAGGGCACGCGTCTTGCTCAGGCCACAAGTATTATATTGTCATTGGAAACTGCATAGCAATTAATCCAGCCAAAAGGTAGCTCAAACTTCTCCACAATTGGAGACGCTTAGAAAAAAAATCCGCTGACGTTAAACAGCAAGGTCTGGCGCAAAGGTAAGGTTAACCCACCCGCTGCGTTGAGAGGAGAATACTAGCGAAATAGGCTGACCGAGATGCGGTCCCTCGGAGGGCTCAGCTGATAGCGTAAAGCCGCTGCATGCTTTTCTTTAATACTTTCAGCTGATGCCATACGGCTAAAAGAAATTAAGCGTGGGATTTTTAAATTGGATGACACACGCTGCTACCGTAGCTGGAAGACGCTCAGTCCCATCTCAGTGATGGGACTCGACCGTCTCTTTCTGAGGCTTTTAAAAATTGAAAGGCAGTTTCCAAACGTGCCAAATTTCTGCTCTGATTGGCAAGACTCCTAATGACTTCAGCAGGAGCGGGTCATGATCAGCACCCCCCACCTGAACATCTTCTCTAGCTGTTTTGGCTGTGCGAAGAGGCCCAGGATACTAAATGGAGCGGGCTGTGAAGAGAGGAAGGTGGCAGACAGGTGGAAGCACAGTTAATTCCTTTCTAAACAGCACAGGCAAATGTAAATATATCAGTGTTTCTACCAAAACTGTACCAGAAATCTTCCAGAAAGGGTATCTTGATATAGGCCACTGCGTTACCATTTCATCCCCATAAAGCAATGAAAGCAGAAAAGACCAGAATAGAGAAAAGAAAAATTTTTTAAGTTAAAAAATTGTGTTTTGTGGGATTTTTGATTCAACTTGTTTTATAGTTTTGATAAATTGTCTATGTATTTTCAATAACAGATTACAAAATACTGGCATACTTTTCAATGGTTAACTCTTGTACGCTCAGAACCAGTTTTCAGTATGTTCAAAATTGCATTTTCAGTCCCTCCACACTGCCATAATGCTTTAAAAAGGATGTATACTGAAAACGTAGATACAACAGTGTCACTTGATCAAACTTAAACTTGACAATATATTAAATTTCTTATGAAACTGTTCCAGAAAAAGAAATATGATTACTGTTGGCAAGTTTTGCAGTGAGAAAAGCATTATTTGGGAACAACAACATATATTCCTCTTCTTACAGAATATTTTGACAAGCTCTAAAATGGAAGAAATATTGACCTGTGCTGAAGCGTGTCTGTAAACAGCCGCCTTTTTGCTCAGTGGATGTAGATCTCTGTTCTTATGTTTGGAAACAGAATAATGAATTTCCATTTAAAGGCTGAAAAAATATTAGGATACAAGTAGAACTTTCCATTATTACTCTTCTGATTTGATAAACTCAGTGGAACTAGCAATACCTTGGGAATAGAACTTTTTAAAAAATCTCCTTTGAAATAATTAATTCAAATTAATCATTTAAAAGACAAATAAAGCACAAAAATCAACATGCAGCAAATACCCCGTCAAATTAAACACACTCTTGCTTGTATGATTTCTTAACTGTTGTTGTCGTATGTGACGTCTAAAGACATTAAAACCGCCAGAGGGAGAGAGAAGGAGGTATGTCCCGTTTTTGCTCCGGACTATTTACATTTGGCATTGACCGCTGCCTCGTAGTTAATCAGTCTCAGAGTTCTCTCTCCATTCCTCAACCGTAGCAATTCTTGTTTAAAAATATTCTGACTGCTTGTTAAGTTAATGAGGTCCCTTCCTTTATTTTTGATAAGGCCATAGTATGGGCACTGTTGAGTAACGGTTATTTTGGCTAGTTGAAAGGTGGAGGAGAAGGCAGGGCGCCGCGTGGCGGGACAGCGGGGCTCATCTCTGCCCACCCGCCTCGGCCGCTTCCCGAGGGGCGCTCACCCCGCAAGCTGGTTCGGGGGGTAAACTAGTGTAAAACTCGTCTTCCTCAGCAAAAGGGAGTGTTCTTCTGCTAGCTTTGCTCTCCGTGGGGCTGGTGACTGGTGCCAGCAGCAGGGACGGAGAGGAGCGTGCAGCTCGGGACGGGCAGGGCAGCACGGGGACTTCCTCGTTGGGTGACGGCCGTCCGTCGGATCGGCTTAACTCTGTCCCCAAACCGTACCCTCGTTTTGCAGGGAAAAGCAAGGGCTCGTCACGTCAGTGAGCCCCGTCTCTCAGCTGCCTGTCCTCCCTGTCACGGGGAGCTGGAAGTCACAGACTCACAGCACGTTGACTGCCTCGTAGGGACAAGTGTGCGGTCAGGACATGAAAGCTATTGACAAACAGTTGACTGGAGAGAAGAGCTTTGGTACTCCGCGCAGGTTCCTGAAGTCTGCCGTCCTGAAACAGTCAGACTCTTCGTCAGAGAAAAGCAATAGATGTTTGGTGTAAGAGAAGTAATTGGAGACTTCTAAAACCAAGGGCCTCCAAGGGTGAAGTTTGAGTGAGGCTCCAAGATTTACAACCACAGAAGCTGTGGCCCAAGGTTTCATGCGCCGATACACAAACGCTGACTCTGTTGCTGGGAACTTGTGTATTACATTTTTCCATCTCACTGGAGGTTTTTAGAAACTGTTGCTGTGAATTTACAGCTCCCACTATATAGAATAATTTGTCACTTTGGAAGGACCTGGCAACAGTTTATCATCATAAGGCTGTTGGGTAAGCCAGTGAAGCATCCGTCTGATTTCCTAAAGAGCATTTTCTGCTTAGGTTATGGCTCTGTTAATCTGCTCAAGCCAATTCCATAAAATCCAAACCATCTGCATTTATGAAGATCATGGTTTATCTAGATTTTCTTTGTGTCTGCTGCCACTGCATGATTAAAAGTACTAGGGGTTTACAGTTAAGTCTATTTATTGGCACGTTACAGTGACCTTCTAAGTAGCATATCCTTATACTTGAGTAACAGCTAATACTGTTAAGTTCAGCAGGAAAATATACAATGGCTATAAATAATAGAAGTAGCTTTGCAGCGTTTCAGCTATTCACTAGGCTTTTGTTTTTATAATTACTACAGTTTTCTTGTGAATTGTACAGTAATGTTTAGTTAACATTTTTATATCCTACAAAAGGTATGTGTGGTATTTATCGGAAAAATGATGAAGAGCCCCCCACCCCCACCCCCACGGGCTCCTGTATTAATGTATTAAATTAGCTCCCTCAGCTAATTTTTTTTTTTTTTTTGCCAAACATCTCCCGCTTCTTCCTTGAAAATAACTTAGATTCCTTTCCACTACTTAGCCAGAAGGTATTACTTAATGGTTGTTATTATACCTGAATGCACAGGTGTAGTAAAACTCCAGGGAACTCCATTGCGATAGACCCATCGAGTCATGTAGGCGGGATGGGAGCCCTGGAGAGCTCTAGTGCAACCCACTCAAGGCAGGTACAATTACGTCAGGTTGCTCGTGGCCCTGTCCAGTCAAGTTTTGAGTCTCTCCAAGGATGGAGACTCCACAACCTGTCTGGGCAACCTGTTCCAGCATTTACCCCCCTGCATAGTTGAAAAATTTTCCGTGTGTGGTCAGAGTTTGGTATGTTCCAACTTGTCCCCCGTCACCTCTTGTCCTGTCGTTGTGGCCCTCTGAGAGGAGTCTGCTGCATCTTCTCTGTGCCCTCCTGTTAGGTAGTTGTAGTCAGCAATATGGACTCCACCAGACCTTGCCTTCTGCAGGCTGAACAAACCCTGCTGTCTCAGCCTCCCCTCTACTGCATGTGCTCCAGCCCCAGTCGTCTTGGCTGGCTTCCATAGGTCGATGTCTTTCGTGCGCTGGAGAGCCCGGTTTGGCTGTATACAAGCACACAAGGTCCCACACTGCCTGTGAATCCAAGCCATGATGCTTGGCTTTCCTTCCACATATTCTTATGGAAACACTTCTTATGGAAGCAAGGGGAGGTCTGTGGAAGAGGGCCGATGATGTGATGTGGGTGGGGTTGTGAGTACCCTGGCTGCATCCTGAAAAGAGCTGTTATGCGGGAGTTGAAACAAGCAGCAGGGCAGCCAAAAAATGAATGGAAACAAACTTTTCTATTGTTATCTGAATAACCTTTCACTGCTGTTTTAAGTAGCGTACTGCAGCATTCATGATTTGCCAGCGCAATGTCACACGTATTCTGCAAGGGCTAGCCTAAAGCAGCGGGCACGGCATTCCCAGTTAGATTGCTTCTGCTGAGCAGGGCTCTAGAATAAGCTGTTACAGTAAAGTAGCCTCTTGACATTTTGAAATTTAAGTAATTATTTTCCATATGATACTGATGCTGACATTAAGGATTTGCTCAGGTGCTGACATGTATTGTCTAGGTATCTTGGCTGCACAAGACAACTGGCAGAGCTTGGAACGGTTTTAAAATGCTTTTTATGTTGTTCATTATAGTGGAGTCGACTGGATTACCAGTAGTAGATGTGTTGTTTTAACTTCTTTTGATATGCAATTGATAAAGAATACTTGGTGAAATATTTCAAAATTAATGTAAAAAATACAGGCATTAGTCACAGGGGCCCTGACTTAGCAAAGAAATACAGCAAGTGCTTCATCTTAACTACATGCTTAAATCCATTTCTGTTTAGCAGAGCACCTAAGTGTTTGGCTGAACTGTGGCCAAGCAGTTTTGGCAACAGCTTTGTTCTGTGGGGAAAGTGTTTTTCTGTCAAGTGCATTTCCACGCTGCCTGCTAATCTGACATAATCTAAATGACAAGAAATGAATGTTGTCCTACAGACTTTGATAACAGCTAAGAGGTTTTTACTCTACCTCTATTTCTTTGTGCGTAACAGTTCAGCTACTAGATGGGTTGCTGTTTTACTTTTTAAGAAGTTGAGTTAAAATATTCAATACTCATTTCAATACATTGAAAGGACATGTGCTGAAATCATTGCATTCTTAAAAGAAAAAAAAATTACAAAAATTAGGTCAGGTAAGTCTCAGCTGCTTGTGAATGTCAATCACATTCCCACCTGCAGTTAGATGCTGTGATGTGGATGCCTTTATTTGAGCTCGTTGCCTTGGGCTTTCTTATAGTCAATAGAGAGAAAGAGGCACTTTCATGGTAACATTCATTTGACTTTTTTTTAGATGTCTGCTTTAGGATGAGATGAATTGCATTTTAAAAGCTCCTGTTTCTCTCTGTTGGGGATAACGGGACCCTAGAGAGACTAGGTCAGATGAATCCCTTCCCTGTAGCCATTTAAAAATGGAACTTTAGAAGCAAACAGAAATGAAAAGCAGAGCTGGAATGACTGAAAAGTAAAATTCTGCTTACTCCATTAAATCTGATACATCTATTTTAAAAAACACAGAATATGTCATGAACTTCCTGCAAATCTTTTCTCATTAATAAATAACTAAAAGCTAAGAAAAAAATATTTAATTGTAAGTTGAAAATGCTGCCCTGAAACACCAGTCTAAAATTTAGCTTTCTCCAGCTCCAGGTCTTTCAAACTAAATGTAAAAGGGCTCTCTGTGAGTGTGAGTTACTGGAGGTGTATATTGTCACAGCTTTAAAAGTTATTGCCTTCACCAAAATCGATGGAAATGAGAGGATCTGTCATCATATACATGAAAGATAATTTGTCAGAAGACCAAGAAGGCTCAGTACAATGGAAGTGACATTGCTTTAACTACAATCAAAATATAACAGAGCGCTGCACAGAATTTTGGGGCTGGGCATCCTATAAAGCAGGTTCCTTCGTTCCTCACTGGAATCCACAAAGATTCTAGGAGGGTTTTTATAGGGAGAGGATGATTTACCCTGTTACTAATTTAAAAGTACTGGTTCCGATTTAAAAAAAGATCAGTAGAAATCTCTGTGGCAATCAAATCCAATTTATCGATGACCACATCAAAAATATTCTTAAAAGTGTTCGAGAATATTGTTCTCATTACTCATACTGCAAAGCTATTCTAGAACTTCATTCCAGCGGCTTCAAGTGTACTTGAAATAATTCACTTCTACTGCAATGATGCTATAAGCTTTCTTGCACCAGAGGAGTTCATAGCTCATAGACTGTGATACATACTAATATCAAGTACCACTGATTCAATGTGGAAAAATTACACGGGTGTGAATAAGGACAATAACAGTAAAAAAGTTAGAGCACAATATTATATTTCAGTCTGAGCTAAAAATGAAACAAAACCATATACCTGATATAAACCAACGCGGATGGTGTAATGCAGAAAGAGAACTATATTACAAAGCTCCTGTTGACAGTACACAGAAGAGTCATTGAATGAGACAGGGAGCAGGTATGTATGTGGACTGTGCCGTGGTAAATGAAAGCTCATTTTCTGCTCTCATCCCACTGTACCATTCTGCACGCGTTCTGAGGAAGAGATGTCAAAAGTTGCTTGAGATTTGGAAGAGGTCTAGCGCTGTGGGAAAGAGCGAGCCCCATGAGGAGGTTTGTAAGAACGCATTGAACACAAAGTGGGAAGTTTTTCTGTTTACCAGCGTATTATTACCTTAATTTACCTGCACTATAAATTGGCTTCTGCTTAAAAACTTGGAAAGCTCTTTACAGATTACGTCTGCTTGGCAGAATCTGTTTATCATCCAGCGGTGGACTGCCGGGGTGGGAGAAAACACCCTACTAATTCAAGCTAGTCCAGCAGCTGCTAGTTCTGATTCTTCTCACTAAAATAATTTTTTTGTGAAAGACGGTGTATTATTTGGCTTTGGGAATGAGAAAAAAAAGTCCGTGTTGTACTTGAAGGATGCTGGAGGGTTTACACTGTAACGCCAATTGTGGGAAAAGGACATATTAACAACAGTAACTTCAAACAAAAAGTTCGAACCCTGATTGGTGCTTTTACCGCATTACCTCTGGGCCTGTCACATGTGCTTTGATGTATTAGGCTTTCTATCGTAAGGAATTGTATTATTGCTATTTATAGTTGCCCTTTTTTTCTAAGCATTGTACAAGCACATGATGAGCCAGTCGCTGATCCCCATAAAATTGTAATCTAAACAGATAAGGCAGTAAACATGTGAGAGGGAGCCACGGAAGGGTGAAGGCACAGCTGTTATCTGAGAGCGTCTCGGTGAGGAGGGAGACCACACTGCAAAACAGAAGACCTACAAAGTGTAGTGGGAGCGGGTATTATTTACTAGTAATTTACATAAATAAAAATGCCCTCAAATAATACTGACTATCTCGAAGGTTTATACAACCGTGACTGATAGTTAGTCAATATCAAGTAAGGGTTTCTCTTTCTAATATTAAACAACGGAATGCTTCTTTAAAAAAAAAAAGCTAAAAATAGTGACGTAGAGCTGACATCATTGCCTCTACTGCGCATCCGGTATTTATACAAATGAGTGCCTGCAGGGAGTGCAACCAGGTTAAATCTTAAGGAACAGTTACATATCTTTTAAGAGCTTTCTTCTCCATGTCCCTGCAGTTTGATGTACCTTGGAAGACACATCTGCTCATGTGGCTTTAGGTTGTAGTTCAGAACTGTATTTCATACAGGCACCAGAATAGGGAACAGTTGTGATACAGATGAGAACAGAGGCCTTTTTGTACGGTTTTACTTGTCTGTATTTGATTTTCAGAGTTAAATTAAAGAGCGTGTAGCAGCAGTTTTGTGAGGTTATTTCTGGTTTCTGTACAGCTCTTCGGGAGAAGCCATAGATCCTTTAACCATAGCCATAAATCCTCCCCTCCCCCCGCCACTTTTTTTGGCCCTTCGCTGTGTTATTGATTCTCAGGAACGCGGAGAGGTATTGTAAGGCAGCGTACTTTCATCTTCACTGCCCCCAGGATGCTGCTGTGCGTGCAATGAATTACCGCAGGCACTCATAGAAACAGAAGTCGATATTGATGTAGTGAATTAACCATAGAACGAGTGTGTTTAATATAGATTAATAAGTTTAAGTATACATGTCAGAAACTCTCTCTACTCTAATGTCTTGTTTATGCTAATGATGTTCAGACCCTCACCTTCTTTTTTATTAAGTTCTGGATTGTCTGTAAGTCTAAATTGTTCCCGAGAACTCCTGTCGCTGTTGTGCCCCAGCCCCCAGCCAAGCAGAGAGGTCTCCGTCTGAGCCTTACAGAACGTGCCAGAGGGGAGGTATTTATAATATTTGCATGAGGGATATATACTGTTAGTATATCTCTGCACTGTCCTTAGAAGACAGATGAAAATTCATTTTGCCCATGGCTCTGAACTGGTTGGAACCCACCATCCAGTTCCAGTGATGGAGCTGCATAGCCGAGTTTAAGAGGCCAGGAGGTACTCAAGCTCAAAAGCTGAGCTTGAGCTTGAAGCCTTTTGCTCAGCAGGGCTCTTAAACTCAGTGTGGTTACTCAGCGTTTGAACTGGAGCTGGGTGATGACTGAACAGCCAGAAACAAGTTTCCTGTGTGTCTCCAGCAAAGAGCTATTTAGAAATCATCTCTTGCTATTCTTTCTCTTTGAAGCATCCTGTCTGTCTTTTTAGAACAATATAGTTATTTTTTCTTACATCTTAGGTAATTACCAAAATGCCATAGTGATTTTTCATAAAGCATGGGAAAAACCAGTCTGTAGAAGCAATCTCTTGTTCCACTGCCTTCTGAAGTGAAATGATAGGTGGCTAAAAATGGGCCTGTGCTCAGGTATTTTTATGACTTTTATTGCCGTAAGAGAAAAGTAAAAGCCGACAGTCTGTGGGTCCGTGTAGCAAAGCAGATAGAATATTTTCCTTTTTTCTACAGAAAAGTATGTACTGGCATTACTCAGCTATTTAATATGAACAAAAGAATGGGTGGGCAGGAACATACATTAAAGGGCTGAAAGGAAATAATTTTTATTGGTCTGTATAATCAGCCCAGAGTATATTGCTGCTGGAAGATATTACTGAGGAAATGGTTAGTGAGATTTAGAAAAGGATTAGGCATTTATATGAATAGGAATCACATCTGCTGTTACACTCATGAGGTTAAAAAAAATTACAAGGCATATCGTTCTTAAGCTTTAGGCCATAAGCTAATCACCAGCTGGAGCTGGAAAGGAATCCCCTCTCTGCCCCTTTGTTACAGCGCTGCACACTTGGTTGGGGCCGCTGTGGAGGCTCCATGAGAATCGTCAAATTCAGATCGCTTGCCTGTTCTGGTATATTAACTCCTCTTGTTCCCAGCCTTCAACATGTACTTACCGCTGAGTGCTGCACCCTCACCACTCCCTGCTACCTCCTGTCTTATCCAGCTGTATGAAGCTTAATCTTTAATTGAGAATTGCCATCCATAATATATATTTAATCTAATTTTTCTCTGAGAATCGTGAATAATTAATCGACCTCTGTTATATAAAGAGGCCTGTTATAAATCAGCTGAGCTGCACCTAGAGATTTTTGATGTCAGCATCCTCAAAAGAATTACATCTCTTTAGGCCCATCTATTATTCTAAATATAATTTTGAAGAGGAATTATGCATGTAATCTTCATGAGACACAAGTAATCTCCATCACAGATTTGCTACTAAAGCTTTGCAATCCAATAAAGTTGATGTGTTAGTGTTGGTGAGTACTAATTTTTTGCTCTTATCATCAGACACCCTTTCATTTAGCATATATACATATGTATTTTTTCCTAAAGGAGAACCTTTTGATGGGAATGGTATCCGATTTTACAATAACAATGCAAATGCTGTAACATGTATAAGTAGAAAAACATAGCTGTGGTTTGAGGCCCACAGCCGGCCCTGTAGAGCACGCGTGTCTAGAGTTCGCTCTTTGTAATCGCGCGTTGCGGCAACGATCTGGATTCTGAGATTTCCTTATATCATCAACTTTACAGTATTTGGATCCTTTCACTGAATTACAGTCACCTATTTCCTTTTCATTCTATACTTCAGAACTATAAATGCTGATGATAATCCATGCCAGGTTATTAATAGTTGCTAATGGTCTCAGCTGCTGGTATACGGAGATACGGCCATGCAAAAACTGATAATCTGGGCACTGAACTTCCTCACTGGGAAGCCTACCCTAATGAAAGGAGAAGACTGGTGAAGAAGTGGCCTTCTGAGAGAAAGCCTGGAGTGACTTGGAGCTCTGAAGCTATGATATGAGGAGTTAAAACAAGACAGAGGTAACTAAAGAGGAAGAACTACGGGAATGGAGTGATCAGAGAATACCCTCTGTGGCAACCTAACAAGACCTGGTAGAGCTGCTTCTGTGAAGGAACGGAAAGAGATGATGGAAAAGCATGGGGAAAGAGCTAGATACAAATCTGGGAATGATGAAGTGAGCTCAGCTAAAGAGTAAGAAACTGGAATTTGTGGAAGAGGCTTGCTTTATCTTGAATTTGAATTTTTGGAAGAATCTGGTACCAACATGGTTCTCCTGGACTTAACAATTGGAGGGGACTCTAACAGATCCTCCTAAGAAGGGACACCGAAGTAGTTTTAGAGCATGACGCTGGGAAAGTCTGTGTCTACAGGTGCCAGTATTAACTGCATTATATGTAGCTTGCGAACAGGAGACTTTCATGTGAGGACAAAGGCTAATGACTTCATAAGCTGTACTTTAGCAGCTTGCAATTTTAGTTCCTGTACTCTGTTGCCTGGGCATAGGTCAAATCTGTCCTTCCCCAGGAAGACCTTTTGCAAAGGCTAGAGAAAATTTTCTGATTTATAGGCTGCTTGTGGAATCTCTCCAAAAAAAAGGCATCTTCTATTTCCCTTTCCCCTCAGCTCTCAGGTGTAAGGTGCGATCTGGACCCACAGGGGCTGCCTGTCAGGCAGAGGGCTCCGCTAGTGATTTTTCTTCTGAGTGGCCAATTTACTCTTTGCTGTAAAAACATGAAATGGGTTACTGGCCTATCATGATCTATTTGTATTCGTGATAGGGCAATTTCACGAGTTACTGTGCTCTAGTTATTTGCCATATTCCTCCTGTTGGATGTCCCCAGTGCCATGCTAGAGTTTGCTGAACAGGAGGGAAGTCGGCAACAGGAGAAAAGGAGTTTCTGTGCTGCCACAGAGCAGAGCCTCATGTGTTCATTAAATTGCTGTTGGTTTTGTGTTACTGTACCAGATGCTGAGTAACGAACCCTGTTGTGTGCAGCTGTGCTCCGTGCTAGTGAAGTGACTTCCTCAGCCTCTGTATCTAAAGTCAATGACGACCTTTCTGAAGTGTGAATACCCCTTGTATTGGGGTGTGGTGATGAATCTGGATTTCCCTCCAGAGCTTTATTAATACATTTCGTATTTCAAGCAAAGTAAACATAGTAAAAATCACTTGTTGTCCTGTAAAAGCACAAATGGGTTTGAGGACAGCTTTCATGTAAACTATAGCTCATTAGGCTCTACTTAAGTACTATCATCTTGCCAAAAGATAACAGATAGATGATAAACGTGAAAGCAGTGGAGGGTGGGGCACGGCTGGGGAGGAGACTAGAGACAATTAAGGAAGGAGCAGAAATCAAATAAGGAAGTAATTTATGGCTAAATTGTGATTTGATTTTGCTCAGAAACAACCTAGCTCCCAAATGCCCAGAATATCTTGTTTCCTTAAAAAACCAGGATGTTAAATGATGAAAAAGCTTTTGCGAATAATAATCGTTGCTCGAGAGATCTGTGGATAGCTTTTGCTTTTCTCTTGCAGCTCCTGTGGTGGCTGATATTTATTGAAAAAAAAATCCACAAAATGGTGACTCGGAGAACACTGAGTTCAGAGCCTGGCACATATCCCGTCTACAAATGAATCAGTTTTATTCACTTTGAATAGCAGGAAGCCACCATACAATTCAGTCTAGTTAGTTATGTGAGGGGGGGGGATAGATCTGTAATACGTATTCCCTGAACTTGTGTAGTCTGATATGCCTCTCTGAAGAATGGAAAAAAAAGAAAAAAAAGGAAGGAACCTGGAGCGGGTTATGTGATACTCAACTCTCATATGCCTTCTGCAATATATCATCCTTCTCTGCAGGATTATTGGGGAACAGCAAAAACTGCCAAAATGCTCATGTCGGTCAAAACCCTTTATTTTCCAAGGCACTTTATAGTTGTAAAGGTGAAGTTCTTGTTTGTCTCTGTCTTCATTACAGAGCCTGAAGTGGAGTAAAGAAATGCCAAGCAACAGGATCCAGTTCCCAGCATTAAAGGAGCTGGGAAGTGGGAAAACTGTTACTGGCAAACTTTCACTTGTTTCAATAATGTCACAGTGTTCTTTGATGCATGCAACCTGACGGCAATTCTTTAGTTCTGAGACACTTTATGAAAATAAAGATTGATTCCCCATAATTTCCTTGGGCTCACTAAACTATGCTTGCTCATATTAGGAAAAAGTAGTTACGTTGCATTAATTTCTGGGAAGAAGATTTCCTGCAAGACCGACAAAGAGGGCACCTTGACAGAGAGAGAACGAACACGTGAGCAAGTAAAGTGAGGGCAAGTTTGTGTTGTAACTGTAAATAAGAGTCATCTCAGGAGAATTATGTCTCCTTCTATAACTTCTCCCAAGCTAGGACAGGACAAAGTGTCTTCAAAACACTGTAACGGTGGAATCGCTGTGGACTACAGCGCTGAGCGAACGCTTTCCCTGAATATTGGTGGAAACTTTCTATCTGATCTGAAAACCAAGGGTGGAAAACGTAAAAACTCAAGTAACTTCTGCAGTTAAATTAAGGCTGAGTAACACCACCTTTCATTTCTGTCCATTTAACTCCCATGTGTGTCCAAGTACGGATCTTATTCAAGGAAATGATAGCAAGTGGTTCACACCTCAGATAATTATTGTTTTGGTAAAAGGCTGCAGAATCCAGGGCCCCGAAAGCCGGGTGTTTTTCTGTAGCTGGATCCCCCTCGCTCTCGGGAGGCTGTTGTAAGTTTTTATTTCTTTAAGCGGCCAAGCTCCGAGCTGGAGGACCAGGAGCGGGCCGCGCAGGGAGGACTTTGTCGGTCACACAGGGGACAGCGGCTCCGGGGCAGGCTCGTGTGCGCAGCGGGGAGGGATTGCCGCGACCGGTGTGAGGGAGGAGCCCCCGGCACATGGGGTGCCTCGCCGCACGCCTCTAACGCCTCCGCGGGAAGGCTGGGAGGGAGGGATGTGCACCGAGAAGCTGTTTGGCAGCCAGACGATTTGTGTTGACTCTGCATTTCCTTTTGACGGGCCTGACTTGCTCCTCAGAATTCAGAGAAACCTGAATTCGGGCAAAAATCATTTTTAAATTAAAAGCGTCCCTTTCGTTTGTGTGCCTCGAGCTGTCACAGGGAGGCGGACAGCCTGTGGCCTGCGGCGCAGGCGCCGGCCGAGGTGCTGAGGTGGGTCCCCACCACGGAAGGTTCTGGCGCGGGAGCCCCAGGCTGCCCCGGGCGAGGCGCTGAGGGGGCGCGAGGCCACGGAAGGTTCCCTCCCCTCAGCCCTGGTGAGGCCTCCCCTGGAGGACTGCGTCCACTTCTGGGCTCCCCAGCACAAGAGAGACATGGCGCTACTGGAGGGAGTCCAGCGGAGGGCTACCAAGATGACGAGGGGACTGGAGCACCTCTGCTCTGAAGAAAGGCTGAGGGAGCTGGGGCTGTTCAGCCTGGAGAAGAGAAGACTGAGGGGAGACCTGATCAATATGTACAAGTATCTGAAGGGGGGGTGTCAAGAGGATGAGGCCAGTCTCTTCTCCGTGGTGCCCAGCGACAGGACAAGAGGCAACGGGCACAAACTGAAACCCAGGAAGTTCCATCTGAACCCGAGAAAAAACTTATTTCCTGTGAGGGTGACAGAGCGCTGGCCCAGGTTGCCCAGAGAGGTGGTGGAGTCTCCTTGGCTGGAGATGTTCACAAGCCGCCTGGACGCGATCCTGGACAACCCTGCTGGAGCAGGGGGGTTGGACCAGATGATCTCCAGAGGTCCCCGCCAACCTCGGCCCTTCCGTGATTCTGTGACGGGCCGGGCGCTGAGGGGGCCGGCAGCCTCGGCAGCCCCGGGCGAGGGGAGGCCGCGGCCGGGCCCCGCCGCGGGGGGGGGGGGGGGCTGCAGCGCGGGGGCGGCACCGCCCGCCGCCGCCCCCGCCGCCCCTCCCGCCGGCACCGCAAGGCGCAGGGCGGGCCGCCGCCGCCGCCGCCAGCCCCGCCCGCCGCGCTCTTTCCGCCCCCAACAACCGCGGCGGCGATTGGGTGTGCGCGGCCGCGGCCCGCCCCGCTGGGCGGCCGCGGGGCTCCGCGGTGCCGGGACGAGCGCGCTTCCGCGGCCGGGCGAGCGGAGCGGAGCGGAGCGGCGGCGGTTCCCCTCCTCTCCCCCCGACCCGGCTCGGCTCTTCCCGCCGCCTTCCGCCGCGGGAGGCGGGGGCGAAGGGCGAGAGGGGCGAGCTCACCTGGGCGGCGGGGCCCCATGGCGGCCGCGGCGGTGGAGCCCGTCTACGGCCTCGCGGAGGACGAGGTGAGCCCCTCGCCGCGGGCGGGGAAGGGGCCGGCCTGCGCCCCCGTCTGTGCGAGTGGGGGGGGGTGCGCGAGGGGGTGTGCCCGCCTGCCTGTGCGCATACGTGTGCGTGTGTCTGCCCGTGTGCATGGCCGTGCGTGTCTGTGTGCATGCGTGTGTGTCTGTGCCTCTGTGCATGCGTGTGTGCGTGCATGTCTGCCTGTCTGCATGCGGGTGTGTGTGTGTGTGTGCACGTGTGTCTATGCCTGTGTGCATGCGTGTGTGTGCATGCGTGCCTGCCTCTGTGCATATACGTGTGTGCATGCATGTCTGCTTCTGCGCGTGTGTGCAGGTATGCGTGCCTGCATGTGTGCATGTGCATGTGTGCCTGCCTGTGTGCACGCATGCAGGTATGTGTGCTTGCGTGCCTGCCTCTGTGCATGTGCCTGTGTGCATGCTGGTGCCTGTGTGCATGCATGTGTGCACGCATGCAGGTATGTGTGCATGCTGGTGCCTGTGTGCATGCATGTGTGCCTGCCTGTGTGCATGCGTGTGCGTGCATGCGTGCCTGCCTGTGTGCATGTTTGTATGCACGTGTCATGCGTGCCCGTCCGCACACAGACGGGTGCATGCGGGTGTGCACGGGTGCAGGCGCGGGTGTGCGTGCCTGCCTGCGTGCACGCGGGTGTCTGTGCGGGTGTGCACAGGTGTGTGCCCGCCCGCGTGCGCCGTGCGGGCGGGCGGCGCGTGGCAGCCCGGCGCGCAGCGGGTGCGCGCAGGGCGGTGCGCCAGCGCGGCTGAGCTGCGCGGGGGGAGCGGCGGCCGGCACGCTGCCCTTCGCCCCCGGGCAGCGCCTGGGTCTGCGCATCGTCCAGAAACCGCTGCAGCGCGGCCCCTCGCCCGCCCGCGGTGCCCTCTCCTGCTCGGTCGGCCGAGGAGGCTCCGGCCCTCGCCAGAGGCTTGCGGCGGGCCGCCGTCGGGCCGAGGGCTGCGCCCGCCTGGCCAGCACCGCTTAGCCGCTGTGAGGCCTCGCGGTCCCCCCCTGCGCGGCGGGCCCGAAGGCTTGGCTTTGTCCCTTTTTATCCTGCCTAAACTCGGCTTTCGCCTCTGAAGGCCTCGGAGCGGCCTCAGGAAGCGGCGAGCTGCCGGCGTAGGGAACAAAGAAAGAGCCAGGGCTGGAGGTGGAAAGAGCTGCTGCTCCCAAACGTCGCCCGAGGAGCGCGGGTGGCCCAGGTCGCCCGAGGAGCGCGGGTGGCCCAGCCCTGACCGTAGCCCCGGAAGGGGCCGGGGGCCGGCGGCCCTGCTCCGGGGAGACCCGGGCGAGGGGCCGGCCTGCTCTTTGCTTCCTCCTGTCCAGGAACTGGTGTCAGATGCAGCCTGGTGCTTAGTGCAGATGGAGCTTGATAAACCAGGTAGGACTCGCGATAGCTAGTCGCTGTGTTCCCCCGTTATCAGCTGATGTCTTGTGCGGCGCCGGGGGCAGTACTAGCGAGTTAAATACACGCAAGCAAAGCAGTCCGCTTTATCTCAGGAGAATGTGAAATACTGCAGTTAATACCCTTTTTCTTTCATGGTCTTGGGGAGGTACTCCTTTTTCTTAGTAGGCAGCATAACGAACCGTCGGAAAAGGGATAAGCCGTTACTGTTTTGTGATCTCAGTATATTGGTTTTATTGTTCTTAGTGTCAGGCAGGTTGCTTGCCAAGGTTATATTTTTAGAAAACTTAATAATAATAATGTAATAACATTATGGCCAGATTTATGGGACTAAACACGATGGGGTGTCTGCCAGTCTTCTTGTGCCGTGGAAAAAACTACGGCATGAAAAAAATCTTCTGCTTATGAAAGCTGTCAGGCTATTTTATTACCTATTGTACTTGAACTGCATCAAATCTAGGTGACTACTTCTAATTGGAAAGGAGGTTCTTCTGCTTGGGTGGCTGTTTTTTATAAAGGGAGAGGGTGGTTTGTGCAGGATTTGTTAGCTTATAAAGCTACGACAGCAATCTCATATAAATTATTCAGTGTGTGTGTGAAGGTAGGGAGGGGAGAAGCGAATGCGTTACAGAGGTTTGGGTTAAGATCATGCGTGCAAAATTAGACTAGAGTCTTTTTCCTCCCCTGTTTTGTTTTCGTAAACCTTCATGTGGGAACAAGTCTACCTCGCAGCAGCGATGGCTGCAGGAATCCCCAAGAACAATTCCCGCTGGCTGGTTTCCTCCTTCGCTGGACTCCCACTTATCGGAGTGCTTCTGGTGCCGCCTGATCACTCAGATAACCGGGAGTCTATTGTTGTGTGGACTGAGATGATCCTGCCTATTGCAGTGGTGCTGGAGGGCTTTTACGAGCTGAAGAAACAACTAGGGCAGCTGGGCTCGCTGTGTCAATACGGCATCCCGAAATGCTAGAGCCGCTTCGTGGAGGTTATGTGCACGCACGTTTTTGAATATATTAGCAAGTGTTAATCTATTAAATAAAACCCGTGAAGAATCTTGCTGTGTCCAGAGTTGGTGGCCGAAACAACGTTCAGTGTGGCTGCTGCTTTTGTTGTATGTGTGCTCGCTGGTATCTTTTGTCCGTGCCTTCCTCCTTGCTGTATGCTGGTGCTTGTGTAGAAGCGAATAAACTGAGAAATCCACCAAACAGAGGTATGCAGCCTTTGGCTGTGCAAACTTTACATACCTTGGGCCTGAGATGGAAGGAATCTTCTTTACATTGATAGCAACAATTACTGTGATAACGCCTCAAAGTTGCTACTAGAGACCAGGCCTGCTAAACGGTGCTAAGGATATGGTATTCCATGTGAGAAGAGGCATCTCGCTCTCACCTTCCAAGATAAAACCAAGCTGTTTGGAAAACAGCTACTTAGAGAAGCATACGTTCAGTCTTTCTGCGAGGTCCCACATCACAAACATACTGATGACTGCAAGAGTCATTCTGTCTGCTAGGAGCAATGATGTTATAGCAGATTGACTTTTGTTTTTTTTTTTTTTTTGTTTTGTTTTGTACTGCTATAGGTTGTGGCTCTGGTGGACATTTTGCAAAATAGAACAGTGATAATCTAAAAATATGACGGTAGAGACCTCAGATGGAAATAGGGGGAAAGAAAGGGGGGAAGGGTGAGAAAATGCAGGGAGAAGAATATCACAGAATGGTTGAGGTTGGAAGGGACTTTTAGAGATCAGTCATCTGGTCCAACCCCCCTGCTCCAGCAGGGTCAGCCATAGCAGGCTGCCCAGGACCACATCCAGGTGGGTTCTGAGCATCTCCAAGGATGGAGACTCCATAACCTCTCTGGGCAACTGCTCCAAAGTAGAATTATAAGCAGTAAAGCAGTGTTTGGTAGTCTGATAGGCTGTAGTTTCAATACCCCAAAAGTCTAAATCGTTGTCAAGTCTTTGGTAAGTGTCTGAGCAAAGGAAGATGCTGAAGGAGGAGAGAAGACTCTCTCTGGGAACAGCAGCTGTAAGGAAGCTTTATAAAGGCACATCTAAAGAGCGACTGAGAAAGGCAAGTGTGGTTAGACAGTTTTATTGCACATTGGGTTCTGGGATGACAACTTCCCGTTAGTACCGGCTTGGACTTGACTTGGCTTCTTGATTTGAGAAACAAAATCTTTACTTGTCTTGAGAGACTGAATCATATATGCAGATGTATTTATGCTCTCTTTTTTTTTTTTTTTTTTTTTTCCTATTCCTACCTCAGTTGGAAATACAGTTTGCAATTTTGTTGCGTACTTGGTGTTTTGTGTTTTAGGTAGGGCTTATTTATTTATTTATTTTAACTACATGTTCTACCATTTGCTGATTGGAAAAAGTAGTTATTTAAATTTAAGCTAGACCTGCTTAATGGCTTGCCATAAAAATAGCAGTATCTCTTACAAATAATTAAGCATAGGTTTAATTTCTAGTTATACAGTAGATGTGCATGTCAGTAGGACTACCTCATGTCTCAAATTAAGCATATGCTTAAGTGTTTGCAGGGTTTGTGCCTACGTTTATCTCTGTAAATAGCTATAACTCTCTGTGGGCATCTTCTTTATGGGCATCTGTTCATATTTTGTTCAGACACTGATAGGCAGTAAGACACTGCGTAGTTCGGGGACTTACTCAATCACAGTCAGCTGTTGCATTTTAGCCACTGACAGACTAGGTTTTTTACTGGCGTCTTCATAAATCTTCATCTTTGTAAATATGAATTATGAAAAATTTAGATTCACGTATTAACAAAGATTCGCTTTAAACCAAATGCGTGTCCTTCAAATACTATTCACATAGCCTACTGGCTGCTTAGATGCTCTGACGCAAGCTTTCAATACCAGCATCTTAAAAAATTCTGCGCCTTTGTAGCCGACAATGTTTGTTTCTGTTCTCCCGTAGAGCGCTTTCTTTTAACATAGGTTGTGCATCCCTAGTTGGTTGTGAAATTGCCGTTTGTTAAGAGCTCCTGTTGATAACAATGAGAGGCCTTCACCGCTGGCCTAGGGAGCGGAGAGAAAGGGAGCAAAACGTGAAGCAGCAATCCAAGTGATATAAGGAATTTTTCCCAGTTTTTTAGCATTCAGCTGTTTAGGGACTTTATGAACCATGGAAAATATCAGGACCATTAATTCTAGTAGTGAACAGATTAATTTCATGAACGTAATCCATTTTTTAGTCTTTTGTTTGTTGGTTTTTTTTTTTTGTTTTGTTCTCTTAAGTAGAAAACGTCCGTTGTGACTTTCCAAGAGGGTTTTTGGCCCATATATAGTTTCGGGGCTTAGTGGTTGTGGAGAATAAGAAAGCTGATAAATGGCCATATCAGCCTTCCCCTCGCACCTCCCCCCAATTCTGTTCAAGTGGTGCTTAAGCATTTTCTTCCACACTAAAGAAATAATTTGTCTCTTAATGAAGTGGACCTCTCATTTCAGTTTGGGTTTCTTGAGAGTCGCGCCTAAACAATATTAACGTTTTTCATAGTTTTCCCTTCCCTCTTCCCAGAAAGCTTGAGTAGAAGCACAGACTTCTGTAGCTTCTTGTATTTTGTTTAGTTGAATAAATAAAGTATCTTTAGAAAAAGACCTTTGAAGAAAGTAATTGTTCATTACAACTTTTGCGTGTGTGGAAAAAATGTTTCTCTCTCTCGTGTGCTTATGTATCTTTAAACATGGGCCAAGAAAATGCTTAAACGTGAGCTGCTCTCTTTACAATTCCAACGTTCTTCTGATGAACTTCCATGAGTTTTGATTGCATAAGCAGAAATGACAGGCTCCTTCTTGAGCGTTTTTATTTTTTTGTTTTTTGGGTGATACATTGGAATTTGTCATAAAGGAGCTCGTGTTCATGGAAACTAACTTGATGCCTGAGAAATAGCTGCGTAAGCCTTGTAATAAATAGTTCAGGATCAGTCACTGATCCAGCAGTCATCACTGCTGCGTCGTCTCTTCTCTCATCTGAATTCGTGTGCGCGGCGCTGAGCAAGCGGCGGTGCGTGAGGCGTGAATCCTGGCGGGCTGCAAGACCTCGGGAGCCTCTGCGGTCCTCTGCTCTATTAAGACAGGATTTTAGCACGCGCAACTGAAAACAGTTCTCAAGTACGACGGAAATGTTGCCTGTAGATGGGACAAATATCTTTAAAGTATGGGCGGGCTAACATCAGGGTAAAGAACAAAAACAGAAGTCGCCAGAACGAAGCGATGGTGAAGGGCAGTTAGGCTGTGAGGTAAGCGAAGAAAACGGCTGCAATACGGTGGGGAAACCGTCTCTTTTGTGTAAACTGTTCCAAAATGAGGCATATGGGAAGTTGGCTTTTGTGTCTGTGTTTATATGTTCTCGATGGCTTTGTTACTCTGGAATGATGTCTCCTGAGGGTGCCTTTTCCCATACTTCGAACGTCATGTTAATGCAGTTCATCTGTGCGTTTCGCTGCGTCTGTGAGACGGGGCTTAGGAGGCTCCGGAAGGAATATGCTATTGCACTGCTTACCAGCGAACTTTATTTATGACTGAGGGAAGCTGCAAATCTTTTCCCTGCTTGACTCGGTGACAAAGTGGTGACACGGTGGATTTATTTCAGTGTTGGATTTCTCTATTTTGCATTTTAAACAAACCATAAATTTGTGAAATAAACACGGTGAATTGTATGTGTGGAAAGTCTGTGTTCTTCTAGATGAGGTAGTTAGATTTAAGATAACGTTTCCTGATGTTTTGCCTGTGATGCTGAAACTGTCTGAAGATACTCTTGCAAGAGCTCGTCCAGCTTCTGCGTCGCGCTTGTATCGCCCCAGCTGTCTCCGGGGCCAGGCCGTGATTGCTGGGTCCCTGAAACGGAGCCTGGGACGCTCTTTTTGAGCGGTATGGCTTGTTTGAGCAGGTTCCCAGCTCCGCTCCTCCAACGCCTCTGGAGCCCTGGGCGGGCGGCGGGGAGGGAGGCGAGGACCGGCTGCTCTGACGCGGGAGGAGCACCGCCTGAACGACCGCGTCGGGAAAACGGCGCCAGGGCATGGCTGCGGCTGGCGTGCGAGAGAAGCAGCTTTCACCTCGTAGTGGTTCGCCGTCGTCGCCGGATCTGAGCTGCGCCGCGGAAAAAGGGCGGCGCAGTGCTGAGCGTTCGGCCTCCCTCCCGGCGCCTCTTCCAGCTCCCGGAGCTCGGGCTTAAGGCATCCTTCACAGGAGGCTTTTGGGTAGAAACCAGTGGGACGAAAGCTGGAGTTCCTGAGATATACCTGTGGTGAGCGGCGCCGCGAACGCAGGTTCTTTAAGCATAGCGGGCTTTTGTTTCTGCTCTGAACAGTCTGGTTATATGAAAGAATAATTTTGTCATCAGTGTGTGCGGGACCTCTTTGTGTTACAGCGGTGACACGGTGTCCTCGCAATAAACGGTTCAGAGTAGTAACAATTTGTATTGACTTTTTAAATGGGGGAGAAAAAAAAAAATCTGAATTGGCTTTATAGTTTCTAAATGCATTGGCTTCCCAGAGACAGAACATAAAATTTTAAGTGATGGTTAAAAAGTTCAGATAAGGAAGCATTTCATAAATGTAAGGGCTTTCATATGCGCTTGTTGTGACCTAATAACAAAATTAATAGGTTGTGGTTGATGCAGTAAGTCAGTCCATTTTAGATTTTTTACAAAAGCTTGCATTTTAAATTTGCTTTTAATCAGTTTTTAACCTATTCTTGCCATTGTTACTGACACTAAGTAAATTCTAGCTTTAATGTAAAATTAGTGTTAATGTGCTTAAGGTAGTTTGCATTGAGATACGGGTCTTAGGCACTGCAATAATTTTATATATATATATGTGTGTGTGTGTGTGTGCATATATATCTCTCTGTCTATATACATATCTGTCTTCAGAGACAGATACATCTCCTCTTCCCCTGCCCCCATGTGAAGTGAGTAGATGATTTTACGGCTTCGTGAGTGCAGGTGGGGGACTGTGCTGTAGGTAGTTTGATCTTTGCCTTCATTGTCACCTAAGCGCTGTTCTTGGGGAAAGGAAGATAAACATCTCTTTTGGTTCAGTGTTTTCAAGATTCGTATTATGAGCTGGCCATTGGAGGGCACTGTGTAATGGTAAAAGCACACTCAGCTTTCATCAGTTTCTGCCCAGATACCATTACCTGGGAAGTTAATGCAGACTGTGATCCCCAAATCTGTCGAGACTCTTGCTATACAACTGAAAACCTTTCTGCTGACAAAGCAGTTGTCTTGATCTCGTGGGCACAGCTTTTTGGGAGTTGAATGTTTTAGGAATTTTTTTTTCTTTTCTTTCTTTCTTTCTTTCCAGGATTGGAATGCCAAATGAGCTTAGCTTTCAGAAAGGAAGAAAATTAGGATGTCAAGGAAGGAAGGCGTGCAGCAGTGCAGCTTGAGGGTTGGAGCTGCATCATTCGGATAAAGAGGGTTCAACAGGGTGTAATATTTATCCTTTCTAAACCAAACACAGCCCATTATGCAGCAGGGAATGTCTCCACGGATGCGCTGTGATCCAAGTGGCCGTGGCAGAGCTGGTGGGACTGGGTGCTGTTGCCTTCTGTTCTTGCCACGCTCGTGGGGAATGCGGCACGAGGCAGAAACACGGCAACTGCCGTGGCAGCTATGTAAAACACTGTGTTCTAGTATTGCAAGATCTGATGTAGATGTGGCCTGTTTAGCAGCTAAGTCACAGGGTTAAACCTGATTTCAGCTGTGTCAGGCTAAATTGACAATCGCTTTTAGTCCTACGGGATTATATAGGGCTAACACCTCTTGCTTAATTAAAATGCGTGGCATATAAACTAGGGCTTTTCTAAGAGAGCTGGAAATCTCCAGCACTTACACTAGCGGTGAGGGTTGGATTACTCTCAAAAGTGTAGGTCCATTAAAAAGTCATAGATGCAACATCAACGTGCAGCAGTAGCTTGAGTTGTGCAGTAGCTTGTTGTTGTTGAGCTTGTGTAAATTTCAGTGTCAGGGAATGGAGAAAATCCCACTAATTTTCATACGTTTCTTTCTTTTACTTTCTCCTAAATGTTTAATTACATGGAATAAGGAGGTTTTGCTATAGCAATGAAAGAAATGCTACTAGGCAGCTCTGTCCGTTTCTAAAAGAAATCAAGTGTAATCTTGTAAATACTTGGTTATTTGCAGTTAAGCTTGGTAAGAATGTGAATGGCAGGCTGAGTGACTTCTCTGACTTGCACACCAGGAGAAAGGAATGTAGTTCTACTGCTGGTGTGCTCAACTCAACTTGGCATGTGAGCTGTTGCTATTTCGTTATTGAAGTCTGCGAGGGGTTTTAACTTCAGCTAGAATTAGAACTATAGCTTTCAAAAGTACTTAGCCCACTGTCATGCCAACTTTTCCCATCATGGGGTTCTTAAAAAAAAAAAAAAAAAAATAACTGCTGAGGTCTGATGTTGAAGTGCTTGAACTCTCTTGGCCCTCTCTTTCTGTCTTTCTTCCCCTCCCAAAAGGAAGAAAGAAAAAAAAATCATGAAAGAGATATTGTGCAAAAAAGCAGCAATTTACTGGTAACTTATTTTAAGAAAAAGATATGGTTAAATTAGGCAAGCTCAGAATCTAACTGCTGTTAAAATAGTTTAAAAACAACCCACAGAACTTGATTCTTCTTGAAATCTATTGTAAAATCTTTCCTCATCTTCCAGGGAATGTCTTGACTGAGCAGCAGACTTGGTGGGCATAATTGTGCATTTTTTTCTTCCCTCCATTCTTTTAACCTTATTTCCTGTGCACTGGCAGGATGTATATATTTATGAGAATCCTGATTTTTAGGAATTAGGATCTTTGCATAGTCAAAAGAAGTCTCTGCGTTCTGAGAACACTAGCGGGATACGTGGCAGATCTCCATTAACGTGCTGTGCTTTGCAGTTAAATTACAATATCTCATTTTTTGCCTAACTGCATGGATTAGTCTTGTCCTATGGGTGTCCTGCCAGCTCAAGATAGGTTTTCTTCTTTTTATTTAGTTTATCTGCTACAGAATAGCAGAATGGTGCAGAATCATGCTGTCTTTTTGTTGTTGTTGTTGTTGGCAGTTTCCAATTTGAATAATCCTGGCTTGAGGCTGGAAGTATGTTAATATAATCTGTGCTTTTATGTGTTTGTTTTAAATGGAAAACAGTTCAAACTCTTTTTAAATGTCTTTATGTAGATTATTTATACTGCATTACATGACAGGATTTTGGAAAGGCGTGGATAATGAATAGAAATCAGGTTCAGTAGAAGGAAGCCTTGGATGACCTCCTCATCAACTGTCTATCTGGTAACTGGCGTAGCTGAGAAACCCAGCTTCTCACCTCTTTCCAGGGAGACCGGACACGAGATCATGAGAACACGGTTTCATAAGACTTGGTGTCTTTGTGTGCATATAATCATCACAGTTCCAATTATGCTTTTCTCTTCTGTTCCCCTACTGCTATGGGGAGGATTGTGGTTGTGTTTAAGGTTTTTGGAGGATGAAGAAGCGTTTCTGTCTTTCAAGAGTTAAATGGTTTGGAAGATAAACTAACAGTAAGGAAGAAGTTTTTTGGGATACCTTGAGAGGAGGAGAGCCAAAGGTGTGTGTTTGTGTGCGTGTGTGGGTTTTTTTTGTTGTTTTTTCCTTCCTTTGTGCTCTGCTTGCAGTTCTCCTCTTCCCCCTATTTATCCAGTTTCTCTGATAAGAAATAGAACTTCAGCTCTTGTTAACACCATGGAGGAAAGTAACTTAATCTTTCATCAACTTTTGAAATAAAAGTCAACAAAAATATGAACTTTTAATCACTGAGAAATTACAATAGAGACATTGCTTCACATTCTCAATATTTCTTTTTCCTGAAGGTCAGCAATGCTTTTTTCCTCCTCCTTGCTTTTAGTGTGTCTATATGAAATTTTGCCTCGTTCCTTCTGCTAAATGAAAGTAGAGAAATTTCACTCAATCCTCTGTTTATTTGAACAAACTTAAAAACTGGCCATTTACTTTTTCCAAAAAACTTCTTTGAAGGTTTTTTTTGTTTTTGTTTTGTTTTGTTTTTAAGATTTTTCCCCATGGCCAGCTAGTGATAACTAAGGTATTCCAGCCAGCATATCGGAAGACCAAAGTTTTGCAGTCATCAGATCCTAACTCTGTTGTATTGAAAAGGATCTGAAAGATGAGTAAGGCTGACTTTCCCTTATAAACTGATTGCCTCAGTTTCTTAGCTTTGGCTGCAGAGATCCAGATTCTGGCTCTAAAGGGTCCTTGAGCCTGCAGTCCCTGGAAGCTAGGAGGCAATAGCATTGTAATGTTACCAGATGTTTGCCTGTATCTTATTCTCCTCAAAGTTTAGTTTTGGTCAGTGTAGGAAGCTGTTTTCTGGTCCAGGTGTGCATTTGGCTAGTGTATCTCCTCTCACGGATTAAGGATATCTGTTTTGTCCTTCTAGTTTTTCATATTTGCATGCACGCTTCCTTGTGCAATGTAGATTTGTAGAGTTTGCAGTAGAAAGGGCCAACAGATCTTCTAGTTCTGTAATAGCCAACTTCTGGCAGCAGATCTTCTAGTTCTGTAATAGCCAACTTCTGGCTCGAAAGCCCCAAGAGTTACCAGCTATTCAGGATCAGCTCCCAGCCCTGAGCCGCGTTGCTGTGGGCCGTGCTGGGTAAAGTGAGCCTGCTGTCTGGAGTGAGGTGAGCTGACAAGTTCCCAAACTGCTGTCCCTCAGTCATCCGGGAGGCCGAGCTGCATCCATTTGGCAGCTGAACACGGGGATCACTGGAAATCTGCTGTCAAGCTGCTGGGGTAAGATAGTCTCCACGTGTTTCAGTGTGGAAGGGAAGCATCAGCTTTGTAATGGGAAGCAAGAGGTCAGACTGAGGCCATCAGTGATGGAGACAATCCAGGTGTCTGAAAATGAAGTTGGCTTGAGTCATTATGGCTGCTCCTAGAAGGAAGAGGTTCTGCTCTGCCTCTTTCTCTCCCTAATCAACAAACTATCCTGAGGAGAAAGGAGAGTGCAGTCAGCCGGTGTCCTGGGTAGTGAGATGAGCGTGAGAGCAGATGCGGAGCCTCTGGTATCGTACAGCAGCGGCGTTGTCTGCTGCACTGAGCCACGCAGCGCGAGAGCCGCTGTGCTCCTCTGAGCACCAGCCAGAGCTTTCCCTTGTCTGGGATGTAGCTGCTCTGGGGAAGGTAAGCTCGTCTCTTCCCAAAATTGTGTTCCCTTTTGGGGGCTTTGAGTTTTACACAGCAACAGGTTAAAATCAGACATTGAAATTGTTTGCTGTGCTTACCTCAGGGACAGTTGAATAGCTCCCAAGTGGATACAGGTTTTTAGCCCAGTTTGTTAAAATAAGCTGAAACCCAGACTGATCAGTTCAGCTGTAGGCTGCAGAGCTCCCTCCTCAGCAGTGGTTTCCTGCTGCTGGGAGGGGGGTCAGGTACTGCTGTGGGTGGTGCAGGCTTCACTTCAGCCATCTGATTTTAATTTTGCAGCACAAGTGAGCTGAGCGTGACCGTTGGCTAAGGATTTAGTGTAGTGATTTGCTCCACTTGTGTTTAGCAGATGGAGTCAATGCTGCTAGTGTTAGGCTATGGCTTCTGGAGCAGCTGATGTGAACGACATGGCTCTCCAGCACTGAGAGGGAGGTCTTGCTTTCTGCGGCGCGTCTCCGGCCCTTCCCTGAGCTGGCATGGCTGCCGGTGAGCCGACAGCTGTCCGTGGCTGTGCTGGTGGTCAGAGAGACGTGAGTTGAGGAAAGCAGCAGTGGCTTGTGGCTGGGGCAGGCTGAGCGTGAAGAAGCGGGCAGGGCAGGAGGCACTGGTGGGTGGCAGTGAGTTATCTGGCTCTCCTGGTCTCGCCAGTCCGAGGCGTTGGCCAGGATCCTTACTGGCGAGACCTGTGACAGCTCTGCCTGAGGGCAGCTCGGCTGCAGCCTTCTGCAGGCGTGAAATGGACCTAGGCAGAAGGGGGGAAAGTACGGGTTTCCTGAGTTAGTCTCTTGTGATGTTTGTGGTGATGGGAGTGGTAGGAGGGGACATGTGATATGTGGACAAAACCGTTTCTCTTGTGCATCTGCTAAATTAGCCTTATTAACAAAGCAGCAAAACTGGTGCTTTGGAAATAGTAAGCAGCAACATTCTTGGCTGCTTAACCTCTGGGTTTTTTTGTAAGACAGCAATGTTATGTGTATTATAAAATATGAGTTTATCCAGTGATTGTAACTGTTGAACCAAAGGGACTTGAAAGTAGTGTGGCGTGGACACTACTTACTTCAGGGAACTAGGTGATAGCTGCAGAAGAATCTTGTTTGAGCTGGTATTTGCTTGCTTGGAATGTATAGTCTGACCTTCTGAATTGATTTTCAGAATAAAAAGTTTTGAGTAGATAAATTCCAAAGTCGAGTTTAAACAAGTTCTGCTAAGCCCTGGCCTTCATCGCTAATGTATGGAACATGTGAATAGAGTATATGCAACTTGATTTTATAGCTGTGCTAATTTTATAATTGTTTAAAGCCTCAGCGTTACTGGACTGGCTTCTGTGCTTCTATGTGTATGTGTTTTTTTTTTTTTTTGCTGTTTTTTGTTTGGTTTGGTTGTGCTTTTTGGTTTGTGGGTTTTTTTTTTCTTTTTAAATGTAGCCTTAGTGCTAAAGCTGTCACACAAATGGCTCAGTTGATGGGTGCTTGAGGAAATCGTGAACTTCCCTGCGTTTGGGTATGAAAGGTGATGTAGGAGAATAGGGAGTGGCAAGCTGAGAAGCTTAACACCTGAGAAGTTACCTGTAATAGAGCTGCTTAACTACTTAAGTTATGCCTGAGGATACCTGAATGTATTACTGGTGCATAAAAATGGAAGGCAGCTTCAAATCCATAGGACAGTGATGCTTCTCCCCTGCCCTGGGCGGCTTGAGCGGTGTTTGGTGAATGTCAAAATGCTGAAAGTGCTAAGTATCTAGAACTTTTTGGAGTGTGTGTGGTTTTTTTTTTTTTTTTAAATTGCTCTTCATTTTTCATACTGAAATAAAAACATACTTAATTTTTGGTGTTCATATTTTAAAGATGCACATCAGCACAATTCATTGCAGTGATACTCTGTAGGAAGCTTTATTGTTTTTAACAGCCAAAAATACATTTGAACGGGCGTAGACAGTCTAGGCATTGTGGAGGTACAGTTGTATAAACCTGTGGAAGTTTCTTCTTCCTGAGTCTCATCAAGTTACTGAATGAGTAGCATGTTTTTCCCTATAGTTAGGAGAGGTTTCATGAGCTGTGACAAAAATGATTGCTCTTAAGATGTGATTTTTCTCATACAAAAGAGCTAATTAACATTTCAGTGCTGCCGAAGTGGGGAGGATGAATGGTTTTACCCTTCTTTGTCTCCACCTTTGTGATCCCTCCCTATTGTTCCAGCTGGTACTCTTCTGATATGGAGGTAAATCAATACAATTTAGCCAAAAAGGATTAGAAATAAATCGCAGTTTGGGGCTGCTTAGCTTTCTGTTGCTCTAGTTAGAGTTGAATTTGCTTACTGTGCGGTCACGAGTCCTACGATTGACTCAGATAAGCTGTGGAGATGTGTGGTTGGGCGGGAGAGGGGAAGACCTTCCTTTTGATAGCAGCTAGCTGTCTGTTAGTTTCGCTTCAGTTCCATCTCACCAAGACTTGTCACTCTAATATTTTATTCCTCGTTTCTAATGTCTTTAGAAAAAAAGTTAATGTCCTGAAGTCAGGTAGGAAAATAAGAAAAACAATGCAGAAAAATCCTATGAAAATTCTGCTAGAATTTTGGGTGAATCGTACCTAATCCTGCAGCTTTGGCCTTAGGAGGCACTTGTTTTCTTTCCTTGCGAGTAAATAAAACTTAACAGCTCTATTTTCCCTTGTGAGACAGCCTGGTCTCATCAGTATCTTGACACACCTGGGTCTTGGCAGTATTCGTAATGGTAATTCACCAGAACTTGCTTTTTGAGCAAAGATCTGTTAGATAAGGCATTAAATGGAGAGCCCAGGAGGTAGGACCCATTCTGTTAGTAATACCCTATCGCTATGCCTTATAGTTTTATCAGGCAGGAGGACTTTCTTCTAAGGTATTGTCACCTCCTCCTTGGCCAGGCCTTGTGCTAGTTCTTGGCTGCAATTCTGGTACTAATCCTCTCCTGATAGTAGTGGGATGGTAAGAGACTTGGAATGAAGCATCACCTCTATCCCTTCTTGGAAAGCATCCTCGTTAAACACCAGTTGGTGCCTCAGCCGGGTGAGAATCCCACAGGGGGTTCTCTTCCCTAACAAGCTTCCCCTGGTTGTGATTATAACCTGCTGCTTACCTGAAAGTAGTCTTTTCTGTGCAGTATCATTGTAGCTTTACTGACGCCTCGATGAATGGGAGTTACTGGGTATGCTTTGCAGCAACTTTTTTTTTTCCAACTTGTCAAAGAAATATGCTCAGTCAACATCATGCCATGCTACCTTCAGTGAGTTTAGGGTATTTGAACCGCCACTCATCTTTTTGTGCGTTTGTTCCTCAGGATTTGTAATGTAGTTAAGAATTTGCGTTGGGATTGGTGCATTACTAAAGAAAATTTTCAGTCATGACTTCAATTGGTGTTTCAATTGATTTACCACTGTTATGTGAATTGATTTAGCAAAAATTTGTATTATTCTCTCATCTCGGTAGCACTATAAAATTTACCTTTAATCTATAGTGTTATGTAGTCTAATTTTATTTTATCTGGTCAGTTCAGTTTTGAATCGCTTGTAACTGCACTCCTTTTGCTTTAGTTCATGCTCCTGAGAAGTTATTGAAGACCTAGTGCAGTGTGCTTAACCCATGAACGTTTTCTCCACCTCACCGTTGCCAGTTAGCTGACTCAGCTAGCATGTGCTGCTTGCTCTCACTTTTCCATGCCCTACAAGTGAAGGTCTCTCTTTTTGCTTCAGGTTCTTGGAACTTGCCTAAGAAGCGAAGTCGTTTACCCGTTTAGTAAACTTAACATGGTAGAGGAATTTGAATGTGAGTGTTGAAATCGTTTCCCCCCTTTCTCCTCAGGAGTCTGTCAGTGGTAATGGGCATCGTTAAACATTGTCATCATCTTTTTTTAGTAATTTAGGACATATATTTCAAACACCGAAATTGAAGCATTTGGAGAAGTGACATTAGGGTCCTCAAACCAGTGTGACCCTGTAAGCTACAGTACATGCGCTAATAGCGTCTGATAACGCAAGAATATAGTGCAGAAGCGCTGTGTGTCGTTGTTTGCCTTTCTGTGGAAGCCTGCATTTTAGCACTTGCTGTTTTTAGTGTGGTCAGCTCTTGGTAGCCTGATCTTTATCAAAGAGTTGGGATGTTACTGAACTTAGAGTGCGATTCCCCAGCAGCTTAAACTGATCAGCATCAGGTTTGTCAGGCGCCCGTCCGTTCCTGCCACGTGCTCCTGTCCGGGTGTTGCGCTGGTCGTTATCTGACCCGAGGTAGGTCGGATCAGGAGATCAAACTAGCTGAAAATGAATCCTAATGTTGTGTGTTTTTTAAGATGCTTTCTGCTGATTTAATTCCCCAGGCTTGTTGAGGGATCAGGTGAGAACTGGACACACGGCCCACAAGGACACGTGGGCTTAGATGTGGGGTGGGGAGAGGGAAGGAGGGAGCACAACCCTGGCTTCTGCCTTGTTTTGTACCTTCGTGTACCGCTCTCCTATTGTAAGGATGGCTTTTGAGTCTTTAGGGTTTTTTTTTTTTTTCCAAACTTGTTTTGATATCCTTACGTTGCTGGGAAGGATGAAAGAACTATATGATTTACTGAATTAGATGGGAATTTTGGGCCAGTCTCTGTGCGGATTAATCTGGGTATGAGTTGCCTAACCTACTTACATTTTGCTTTTGTTTTGCTTGCCTTTGTTTTTACTAATAAAGTTTTAATTTATACCATTCTTAGGCAAAAGTGAGTGAAAGGAATGGGATGGTTGTCTCCAGAGGGCTCAGGGCTCCATCCCTGGTCCTTTACTCACTGATTCCCTGCTGTCCGTGTAGGTAGGTCAAAAATTGTATCTGAGGGCAGAGCTCACAAAAAAACTTGATTTTTGTCCTGATGTGAGTGAGTTGCAGAGGGTTTTTTTTAACTTGGGCTGTGTTTACAGTGCTTGCTGTGTCTGTTCTTAGTTGGCGTTTCTTCTGGCTAGTGTTTTTCTGTTCCTCTCAAGTCTTCTCTGTCCAGAGGTGGAATTCATGTGGAATTTCACTCTCGCAACCAGCTCTGGGCTGCTTCCCCGCAGTTTTGACCAAAGTTGTGGCTCTGCTGTCAGTTCTTTGTTCTGGGAACCTTTCATCCGAGGTGTTTCCAAAACAGAGCGCCTTTCTAAGACAATAGCAGTGGTTGTGTTTTAATAGTAAGAACAGACCATTTCAAAAGGAAGCAATTATTAAGAACATATGTCTTATTTTTTTTTTTGCTATCTTCCCTGTAAGCTTGATATCTCCTGAATTTTTCTTGCTTTGGCATTCATAAGTCATGTGTTTGCCTAGCAACAGTGTAGGGTGGTTTTTTCTCTTTTTTTCTTTCCCCTTCAGTTTTTCTACTTGCAGGATATCAGGATCTTGTTTTCCGACTGCTACGTATTAAAGCAGACTAAGGCATTCTTCCCTTCCACATTAATGAGGATTAGTTCAGCGTGCAGTGTTCCTCGTTTCTTCTGGGACCGCAGAAACTTTATGCGGTTCTGACTCCTACGAGAAATGCAGATTGCTGTGATGCAACAAGGAACGGTGGAAGTGACTGACAGCCATGCTTTACACATAATGATGTCCCTTGACTTACTAATAGGTGAAAGTAAGCCTGAAATTTGCTTATTCCCCAAATCACAGGTTTGAAGGCGAGGCTACCTGAGAATTTTCCATAGAAATGTACTTTGAGGGCAACGCTCTGGTGTTTTGACAAGGATAATTTTACATTGAAAGCATTAATTCTAGTATAAAGCTTCTGCCTCTTACTGACAGTGTTTGGCTAAAGGCATGGTTGCTCTTTAGGGTCCTGCAGGCCTCCATTCTTGTTCATAAACAAGTTCTTCCTGCTCCCTTTCTCACCAAGCCCTGTGAGATACTGTGTTGATAGGGTGTTTGGGGTTTTTCGTTTTGTTTTTGAGTAAACAATTTTGGCTTTTGGAAATGTATTTTCCCCTTTCTTAAACTCTCTCAGTTTTTCTTTGTGTGTGTTGCTGTGGCTTGTATGGGTTTTTTGGTTTTTTTGTGTGTGGTTTTTTTTTTTTTTTTTTTTTTGACATCTCAGATGAACAGTGGGCTTGCAGCTGCAGTTTGGTGGTCATCTGCTGATGGGTGCCCTTGTGGTGACAGAGACTAACTGCATGCTGGACTGCATCAGCAAGAGCATAGCCAGTGGGTCAGGGGAAGCGATGACTCCCATCTAGGTAGCCCTTCCAGGGCCACATCTGAAGCACTGTGTCCTAGAGCAAGAGAGTTGGACCAGAAGATCTCCAGGGCATCCCTTCTAAATTATTCTGCGAGTCTAATGTCTCTGTAGGACAAGTGTGCGCTATCTCATTGAAACTGCTTTGCTTAGACTACTACTTAGATCATGGGTATTAAGGATTTTAATTGCTTGGTACTATTGCACTTGTATACATGGGCAGTGATGTAGTATGAATTTCTGTGGACCAAATAATGAATTGTTCTTAGCGTAACTCGCTAGGTCTAGAATTTGGAATTCCATACAGTAATTGCTGCTGCTTGTGTTAGTTCCTAAGCTGTGTTTAAACAGAGCTCTAGCTGTAGTGTTCAGATAACTCTGAAAGCAGTGTGGCTTGCAGCAAGTGTCCTGCAAACATGTCATCTCTTACCTCCTCTGCCAAAATTCTTAACTGACTGTAAGAAATAAAATCTGACCCTTTGCATTGAAGGAAGTAAAAAATTTCTGTAAATTAAAAGAACAAGTGACAACTGCATGTTTAAGAGAAGTAAAGACTTTCTAGTTGAAGACATATTGGTTAACGTTTCTCACTGCTTTTCACTGTTTTGCTGCCTTGCATCTTTGGCAACCTACCTGGTGCTCTGTGACTTTTATTTCCTGCTTCAGTCATCTTCTTGTGCAGTGTCAGTTACTTGTTACACAACAGGGTGAATATTTACAGTCTAGTACTGTTTTCTCCTAGCTTGTTAGTTCTGTCGGCTGCTTTAACTTCACTCTGACTGTAGCAGTTTGACTAGGTATCAAGAAATTGTGGTTTTTGGCTATGAAAGTACCTAGGCACAGAGAATGAATATATCTGCACGATACCTGCTTAGACGCTGTCATGTGGTAGTGTGTCTCTAGGCCAGTGGTTTTCAGACTTTCACTGGTAGCTAAGCCTCTCTTGATGAAATTGGCTGTGATTTGTGCCTCCATCTACTTTTCTCCCTGCACGGGCTTGGCACTGCTGCTGTTGTCTCCTCAGTCTGTATTAGAAAGCAGGCCTAGAGTTAGCAGGGATTAGATAGACCTGGACTCCAGACTGAGTAACAGTAGTGTGTTTTGGTGGTGTGGTGGGGAGTGGGGGTACGTGCATTTCCTGGGCTTTGGGGTTCCTTTGAGCAAGCTGAGAACTGCTTTTAGTTGGCTTTGAACAAACATCATCGGGGGGGGGGGGGGGCAAGAAAGAAAAAGAGGTATTTCTTTTGTTCACCTGTTAGCACAGTTGGTCTTTTCTTCTGCTGACCGGTTTAGCGTTTTCCTTAACAAAGTGCCATGAGTTGCTTACCAGGAATTTCATTTTTTGAAGCTGTTACCAAGTCTTACAGGCAGAGTTTACTAAGTTTAACATACACAACTGGAATTCAAAATTGTATGTTGGCCAAATAACCTTAGACATATCATGTAATGTTATATACTGTCGTTTTGAAACTAAATGCTAAAGTGATCATCTGTTAAATGAAACGACAGTTCTGTATGTAGTTGGAATTTGGTATCTCTGCAGCATTTCCTGTTTTGCCCCCCCCCCGACCCCCCTTTCATTTTGTGCGACCACAGCAATCGTCTAAGAGCAAACCAAAGACTGAAACAGAGATGGACTTTGTGAAGATCATCTTGTTATTTCGGAAGGGGGATCTACTTCATTTAAACCTACCAGCTATGCTTCTGTCGGTACAGCTCGGTACACAGTTAGCCACCACCGCTGTCAGAGCGTGCTCCTGGCTGACTGGTGTCTAGCCTACTGTCTGCCAGGACTCCCCTGCCCCAGGTGGTTGTCAGTAGAACTGCTCCCCAGCCTGTGCTCTTGCAAGGGTTTAGTCCATCCCAGGTGCAGGACTTTGCATTTGTCTTTACTGAATTTCATGAGGTTCCAGTTGGCCCGTTTCTCCATGTTGGCTAGGTCCTTCTGAATTGGGGACTTCCCCTCGTGCATATCAGCCACAGCCCCAGTTTGGTGTTGTCTACAAACTTGCTCCTTTGTGCAGAGGGTGACCTCCCTCCTTGCCTGCCCTGCCTTTCAGTCCTGAAGGGCTTGTATCCATCCACCCGTCCCCCTGCGGTCAGAGGAGCTGTCCCACTGTGACTCGATTGTTCCAGTGGTGTTCAGTTCTCTGTCCATGTGCATGGCTCCTCTGTTTGTTTCCCAGACTGCATGCAGTTTTGTACAGGCACTCGGGGCATGCTTGCTTTCCACACAAAAGTTTCAAACATCGAATGTATGTTGGTAAGAACGGCATCGCACTGTAAACGCCACAGAAGAATGAGGTAGAAGCTGCTGAGTTGCTTCGCAAGCTGGCTAGGACATTTTGAAGTGCCCTGGTCTGCGCTCCCTTCTTTCTCCTGTTTCTTCCAAAACCCACATCTGTGTTTTCCTGGGACAAGGTCCTGCTCTGATATGATGAATGATTGACCTTATTACAAATCTTCTGCAATGCATTGATTCTGAATGTGGCTTTTGTTCAGTGCAGTTGAGCTACATTTTGCCTCCAGAATGCCTGGCAGAACACAAAGTCCATCCTTTGTTTTGGATAATGAGAGCTGAATATTTTAATAAGTGTTCCTTAGTCTAGTCAGTGTCAAGTACCATTTTAGGAACAAGTGACTGAGCTAACCTCTGAGCTTTGTCCAGCAACAATCCATTTATTTATAGGATCTCATAAATTCCTAAGGAGTTCCCTATGACCAATTAATATAGCTAAAAACAAAACACACACAAAAAATCCCCAAACCCCTTCTACCCTCAGTATGTGTGCAGATTTACTTACCCAAAACTAAAAATCTCAATATGACAGTATTTCTTGTTTAGATTTTTTTTTTTTTTAATTCGGGTCTTCTGCTTTACTACATGAGAAAGATGAGCCTATTTTATTACAGGAAACAAACTTATCTTGCCTATTAACAGCATTTCTGTGATACGTATAGCTACCAGTGCTTTCTGGCTGCCTAAGGACTAAGTGCGTGGTTCACCAGTCTACGCACCGAAAGCAAAACATGGCTCTAAACGCTGCTGATCCGAACTGGAGATCACGCAGACAAATACATGCTAACACGGCGTTTAAATACTTCATTTAAAACAACTTCAGAAACCAACAGTAAGTCAGTTGTCAACTGTTCATCAAGTAGTCTGCCTCCAAGCAGAGATTATATAGTTTTACCTAGTCCCCTTGGTATGCTAGTGATAAAATTGCGAAAATTGATTATTTTAATGATTGTATTAGTTGGGGTGTGCCTTTAGCCTTTTTTGAGCAGCAACCTCATTTCCCTTAAATAAAAGCAGTTACTACTGTTCTTCCTCCTGAAAAGTGGCTTAAATTCATGTATGCCTAGGAAATAACTTCTCTAGCTAAATTACTTAAATTAGTCATGCTCTTGTTAGTCTTTTTTTAACTATAGCTATTTTTTTTTACATTGTCTTAATTTTTGTCCACCTCTTCAGTTGTTTATAATGTGTCCTCTTATGTCAATGCACGTGTTAGAGAAGGTAACCATCAACAACTTTGTCAGGTTTGCTGTCCTTCTAATCGGGAAGTGAACTTCTCAAACTTAATCAATCTATGCCTGAATTAATAACTGCACAGTTTCTTCATGCTAGTTTATAAGAGACTATAGTTTTTTCACTATAGCAGAGCCCTGGTTCCTACAGTCCTAGCCCTAGTTCCTAAGTTTAAATGGGAATATTCTTTGTAAGAAAGCAAATGAGTAAAAATCTTTGTTAAAGGCTACAGGCTTTTTTTAAAGTGAATAGGAGAGAAAGAGAAAAGAGGTAGAAGAGCTATTAAGAGAATATCTGACATGGGACAAACAAAGTTGCTCATCCACAATGCAGCTTGTTGCACAGTACTTCCCACATTTTCTCTTCTGTTCCCCATATCCTGGACACGACATGATGGCTCTGGTGCGTGGATGGACAGTGTGTGCAGTGATGACCTCCAATTCTGATTACTGTGGACTTTCAGTTCAGAATTAAGTCTTTTTGGGAGAGTACTCACTCCTGAGTAAGCAGTAATGCAGTGTTTGTGCCGCTGCGGGGCTGTTCTTCTGTGCCTTTCCACAGGTCATGGGGTTTTTGCCCTGATAGTCATAACTAAAAAGTAACATTCACCACTCTTGACTACCTGTGCCGTTACTTCTGCTTTCATAGATACGGGTCACAGAAGTGAAGAAAATAAATAAGCAAGCAATTCTTGAGTTGGCAGTAGACTATTCCTGGGAGTTAGACCTAGACTGGCTGGCTCACTGCCAGATGAGATGATCCCAAAGCAAACACCTCTCCTCCCCTTTCCAAACCACTCTGAACCCCCCTCCACCTTCCCCGTCCTCTCAGGCCCTAATCCCAGTGAATGCGTAAAGGTGATTACCGCAGTCTTGGAAGGAGCACATGTGCTGAAGTGAAGATGGCGAAGGAGGTGCAACATGTAAATTCTCCAGACTGGACTTGGCCACCTTCAGCAAAATTCCCTATCTCCTCAAACTTGTGGTCAGCAAGGAGCTGGGCCTCCACTCTTGCGTTGTTACTCGGCACGCACAGGAAGGGGAAACCAAATCTAATGGGACTGGAGTGGTGATTTTGGCTTGTTGCTTCTGTCAGCTGCAGCTTCAATATGTTGAAAATTGTAAGAACAAAGCCGAGGTACAAAAGTCTGAGTGTTGGACAGTTATAGTGAGAGTAGATGCCCCTCTCCCTTCTCTTCTGCATTACTTTAGCTTAGGTTTCAGTGGCTGGGGTTTTGTGTGTGTGTGTGTTGGGGGGGTGTGTGGTGGTGGTGTTTTTTTTCCTTCCTAATCTGGACAAAGATTACAACTGAAGTAATTCTTGCCCCAAACTTAGAAAACTTTGTGGAGCAGAGCTTAAAATCAGGTTCTTTTTAAGAGCAAAAAGGTGCTGCTGAAAGGTGTAACTTGATATTTAAAAAAAAAACCACTTGATCAAGATGGAGAGCAGAGGCCAAACAAATGAAGTAGAGGTGACTGACAGTAGAACTCATTGACAGGTTAATGTGTTTGAAAGAGTTTCTTCACTGGGGAAGAACTGAAAACTGTTACAGGAACACTAATCATTAACTCTGGCTGAGAACTGGAAGACCTAATTTCCTTTCTTTTTGGATAATAGGATGATTCATGCAAGAAAACAAATTGTCAGAAAATGGGATCTTTCTGCAACGACTGACATTCCTGTTTTCTGCTCAAAGCTGAAGTCTATTTCAACTGAGATATTACAATATTTAAAAAAGTAATGACTAATGAATAAGTAAAAAGTACAGGGTGAGTTTCTGTCAGACATTGGACTTTGAGTATCCCCAAAATTCAAGGGTCTTATTTAAGCCCCTAGCGTTGTAGGTCAGGGTTCTAAGCTATCGCCTGGTTTGCTCCCTCGTGCATCTCGCGCTTTATCACCAGGAAAAGTGAGATACAAATGGGGAAGAGAACTTGCCAGCATCAGCTAGCTGGTCAAGCGGTGGAGTAGGCTCATAACGCTCTTTTGCAAGATCTGTTGAGTACTCGCGGCGCTCTCCTCTCTGAGGAAGAGTCGGGTGCTGATTAGCAATCACGTGTAATTCGGGGGTTCTGAAACTTGCAGCATCCTTGTGCAGCGGCTCCCAGTTCTGTGACCTTCCTGCTCACCGCAAGGCCTATCTGTGCCAGTCCACCTTTGTCTCTCTGCGTGCTTGCGTTTCATTGGAATTGGAAAGCCTTTTGGTGGAGGATACTGTGGGCTGTACCGCAGAGCCTGTGCAGGTGGTGCGGTCAGATTCAGTGAGCGGTGATCGCAGACTCCTACGCTGGAGTTGTAAGGGATGCCCTGGAGGTCGTTCGGTCCAACTTGTGCTCTGAACCGGGCAGTGTTAGAGAAGGTCGCTCACAGCCGCTCACGGTCGCACGGTCGAGTTTTGCGCATCTCTGATGATGCACAATGCTCTTCACAGCCTCTCTAGGCCCCTGTTCCAATGCTTAACCACCCAGTGATGTGAGATTTTTTTTTGTCCTTTTATTTAGTTGGAATTTCCCTTGCTGTAACTTGTGACTGCTACCTCTCAGCCTTTGCACACCTCTGAGAAGGGCCTGACTGTGCTGTCTCTACAAATGCCTGTTCGGCAGACAGGAATTAGATCTCCTCTTCACTCCTCCTTTTATAATAAACCTTCTAGATAAGCTATTCCTATATTGGGGGGGCATACTTCCAACTGCCTTTCTGCTGCTGCCTCTCTTGCATCTGCTAAAGCATTAATGGAACGCTTCCCTGAGCTGTTAATGTGCCATCTGCAAAGAAAAATCTTTCAATAAACAAATTTATGCTGATTCAGTGCACTGTTTCGGTGCAGTGAAGAGTTCAACAAGTGTTGATGATAGCACAGAGGGAGGTGTGGGAATATAAAATACAGGCAGAGAGTAGAACATGCAGCCACCACTTAGTTTAGGTTGTGCTTTCCTGCTTTGTAACCCCAGCCTTGAAAGAGCGGTTGCTCAAGCATTTTCAGGAAACTGATTTGTATTTTTTGGTGTGTGAAATTTTTAAAATTACTTCTTGTATTTGCAGTCGATTACAGCATCAAATGATTCTGTATCTCAACTATTCTGCTACTCACATAAATGTATTGGATTTTTAGTTCAATTCTTTATATATGAGCGTCAAAGTATTGGACAGATAAGTAGAACATCAGAAGAGGAGGAATGGTCCTCCAGAAGAACAGCATTCCTCTTTAAGGAAAGAAGTCGCAGTGTCGTCTTTTTATTATTATTATAGCTAGCAATGTCCTCAGAATTTAAAGAAAGAAGATATTAGAATTGTCATAGCGTTTGCTCAGAAATGGCGTTTAGAATATTCTCTATGCATAGGACTTTTAAAATAAGCTGTTGACCGTTGCAGAGACTCTAAGGAAAATATTTGAAATGCGTTGATCTGAGCTTTGGGACTTCTTTTGCGAAATGTTTGCATCTCCAGCATTGGTTATTACTCAGCAAGGAGCTTCTGAGGAAATGCTCTCATGCAGTGATTTAAAGGACAACGTTTAATTCTTTCCTTAAGGAAAGGCACGCTTCTCGCCAGGCAGGTATGCCTTGACGCGTCTGCTTACCGTTTTTAATTCTGCTGCGTCCAGAAAGTGGATGGCCTACGCCCCTACCCGCAGTGCAAGAGCCCCGCGTGCGTGGAGCGTAATGCGTGCGGCCGCTTCTCTGCCCCTCGGCTTGCCGACCCGCGGACACCGCCGTGCGCGGCTCTGGGGCAGGGCCCTGTTAGCGGAGCTACCTGTCGTTAATTATTGGTCCTAATGAGTAATGGAAATGAGCAAGCGTTGAGTCAGTCGGAGGCTTCGTACCGCTACCTGCTTACCCCTGCTGCACCTCTCCTCTCTCCTTTGTGTTTGCTTAGTCATGGCTTAAAAACCTTGCCCTGTCCTGCTTGGCAGTAAGGAGCAAACTTGCTGCCAAATACTAAGCCTACCCTCGTCCGAGGGAAGGCTCCGTTCGCTGGACGGGACGGGTATGCAGCAGCTCTGCTCGGTTTGCTTCCAGTAACGTCTTGGTCTACTTCAGCAAACGTTGCCTGTGTTTCGACCTGTAGATAAGGCTCAAGTTACGGTCAAAGCCTTCCCGCTCCTGGAAGTATTTCAAAATACCATTAATTAAACTGATGTATATAGGGAATTTGGGGGGCACTGGATGTTTCAGGGTGCATCATAACCCAGCTTTGTAGAAATTTAAGTGAGTTCAAGAGGGGACTTTTCTTTCCTCCCTGAGGGAAGAGCATCGCGAAGATATACTCCTTGTGCTACTCTTCCACTGTGGAAAGGCAGTAGGAAACTACAAAAAAAACCCCTCTCTCTGAGCCAAAGAATAGGGCCAGAAGAGCAGCCGTGTTTTGGAGTGTACGTACGCGTGCATGTGAGCAGGTGGTGTGTACGTGAGCGAGTTTGCTCTTTCGTTTTGAGAAAGAGTGGAATACAGCGTACTGTGTGGTCAATGCTTGTCCTGTATGTAGGTTGGAAAGTCAACTTTGACCTCGCCTGGGGAGGAATGGCAGTGTACCCAGGCAACCCTGATGTGTGCCTCTGGCTTTCACAGGTGATCTTAAGATATGTAAGGGATTTCTTTATTTTTAACTCTGCTTATTATTGCCCAAAAATCTAAAGGCTTTTTACTTTCTCTTTTTTTTTTTTTTAAATGAGCAGTTGAAAGAAGGTGTCTTCCTTAAGCAGTCCCAGAGTGTGTTAAAACACTATTTAAATATCCAACAGGAGTATAATGTTTCATAAGCCTTTCAGTGATCATCTGACTCGGAGACTACCAAACCTCTGCTAAAATAAAGTGCTTATTTCTCAACTGCTATTCTGTTGTTGCATTTGAGTTGCAAACAAAGTACACGTCTCCTAAGTGTGCTCAAATGCCAAGAATAATTAGAACTTTGCAGTTCAGTTTGTTTAAACAGTATGGAAAGCAAGATACTCATATGAAAACATTGAGGTGTGCGTAGTCCCTTGAACTGTTGCAGGCACAGTGTTTGTTTATACGTGCATAATCACAGTTGATTGTTGTTGTATAAATATATGATCGCAAGTAGCGGTCACTGCCTCCTGTATACATGCTAGGAAATCAAACATGCTTGTGGCCGCAGCCAGCAGGCGCCGCCGGGTCCGCGCGCGTCAGGAGCCTCCGCCGTCGCCCAGGAGCCGGACCGGCCGGGTGCAGCGGGCGTTGGGCACGGGCCCTCCTGCGTGGGGCTGGGAGGTTGCATGAAGAATCGTCACCAGTAGATGTAGTAGATGAGTATGTCCCTGCTCCTAACCTGAAGATATGAAGTAAAACAACAATACTGAAATCACGTTTGTTACAGTTAATCTTACAGCTGTGGTGGGCTGCAGGGGTAGAGAGCGTGTGATTGAGCTGGTGGGTGGTCGAGCAGCACCTCGGTGTGTGCGGAGTGACTCAAGCCCCCTTCCCGTCCCCTCCCTCGCCTGGCCAGCGAGTCCTGCTGAGCAGGCGTTTGTGGCGCTGGTTCTCGCTCGCCTTGTCTAAAATGGTCCTGGAACGCAACGTGAATCTCTGCTGTCGTGGTATGTCCCAACACAATCATTCCAATATATACTATAGCCAGTTACAGAAGAATCATGTTAAGAGTGTTTTCTTTTTTTCCCCTATTCAAACAAAAAACCAGAAGCCTTAAACACAGTGATATTTGCAAAGGTTTAAGCAGACCTTTCTCTTATTGCATGGTTTTCCGTGAATTGTTTGCAATAAATGAATCTTGCCAAGAGATTATCAGTATGGTTTGTGCGCTTCAGGATTTGTGCCCTTCAGTGTGTTTTTTGACTCTTGGAACTTTTCAGGTTTAACTTCTATAACAAAAAAGTTAAAAACAAGATTTCGACACTGAAATCTATCTTCATAAGCCTTCAAATGCTAATTTGCTTCATTTATCTCAAACGTTATCAGATCTAAGATCAGGGAAATACCTTTGAAACCGCTCCACAGAACTCCCGCAAGTGCTGGTTGTGGTGGTGGTTGTTTTTTTACTTTGAGAAAGCTGCTTCTGAATATATATCATTCTATGGGAAGTGCTACTAATAGGATATGTTTTGGTTCGTTCTTAGGTAATATGATGAACTTCAGGAAGAAAAAAAAACATGTCTGTCTGGCTTCTTTAAGAATGGCTAGGAGAAAAAACAGATATGAAAGTATTTCTTCTGCTTTTGGTACTCACTTGCATGTGATCCATTTCACTATTTTCTCAGTATACTCTGTTTCTTGTATTTGTTGAGGATTTTATAATTAATAGCAGTGGTGAAGAATGTTTTTGAAACTGGGCAAAATGTTTGCAAGGGTATATGAAGCTAATCTAATTTTTAGTTATGCATTAAACTCTTACCACTTTTTGACAGCTGCTGTTCTGCAGATTCGGTCTGGAAGTCAGATGGGTTTTATCTGGTTCAGACGCGGTCGCAAGTAAGAAACATTTTCCAAATTAGATTTTGTCATCAGTTAAACTTTGAAACTACAGTTTTAATATTGTAGTACAACTTTAACTTGGGGAAAATCCCTCATCTCCTCAATGTAGGCTTCAGTCTTTTGTAAGCAAGACAAAATTGAGTTTTGCAAGCTGATAGTTTTAAGTGCAAATGTTCAGTCAGAGTAGTTCTGTGGGTTTTTGAGTGGTTTCTTCATTTGTTTTTAAGAGAGCAATAGGGAATAAACGTTGACTGGAGGATGCCTCTTAGGGGATGTGGTGGACTTCTTCAGACACTTAATTTGCGTAACAGTGTATTGCTTTTTCAGAGCTTGCACCCATGATGGCCTATGTGAAGTTAATGATGTTTATTATAGTATAATTGTAAAGCAATTATCGTGAAAAGCAGTTCTGAACCCATCTCAACTCTGCTAGGTGTCAACGGATGTTGGATACTTGACTCTAAACACAGGCACAAGGCTGGATAGCAGTAATACTGATATGACAATATTGTGAATATTCAAATTCAGTTTAAAAGATGAACAATAAAGCTACTAGAAAAAGCTAAGCTTCGGTGCCATTCTGGGTGACGCTGAAAGCGTTTGCAAACCGTGAGGAGCAGTGAAACGCAGCTACGGCAAACCACTGGGAAACTGCCTGCGTTCCAGAGAGCAGCAGGCGCTATCGCGCTTTGCAGAATACTTTGACTATGTGCAAATATATGTTACTGTTTGTCCACCATGCTGGCGTGTATCACCTTGAAGCCTTTTACGTGTCGTTGCCTACAAATACAGCCTGAGCTTAATGCCTTCTTACTTGCCCGATTCTTAACCACAGTTATTTTAAAGCTGTTTTCCTACCTGCCCGCCTCCTAACCACAGTTGTTTTAAAGCTATTTTCCTTGGGCTTCTGTTCCTGTCTCTTTCCTGTTCATCTCTAACTTTCCCACTCTGGTGGTGTTACTTAGATTTGAGCACAGTGCTTTCCTCTTTGTGCTGCAGTCTAACTCGCTATTTATCAGCGTTCAAGCAATAGTTTGTGGAATAAGACTGAGAGGAATGGAGGATGCAAAACAGATGCTTAACACATCTATTAACCCCATTTGATCGTCTGATCTTTAATACTGTGACAGCACCGTGGGGAATCAAAAACTTCTTTAGTAGCCCTACTGTACATAGTCTTGCTGATTTCTTTCTCAGTAGCATCTTACCATAGAGTTTTCAAAAAGTGTTCCTACCTACTTACGTTGTGTGTTGTTTTTGCTTAGTTGATTGATCACTGGGTGATCACAGCGTGGAGTTAAGAAGGGAAAATCGTGCCCGACCAGCCTGACAACCTTCTGTGATGAGGCAACTGGCTTGGTGGAGGAGGGGAGAGCAGGGGATGTTGTTTACTTTGGCTTTAGTAAGGCTTCCAATGCCGTCTCCTACAACACTCTCATAGACAAACTGATGAATTATGGGCTAGATAAAAGGACAGTAAGGTTGTCTGAAAACCGGTTGAACTGCTGGGCTCGGAGGGTCGTGGTCTGCAGCACGAAGTCCAGCTAGAGGCCAGTCACTAGTGGTGTCCCCCAGTGGTTGATACTGGGGCCAGTACTGTTTGTCCAGGGCATTAATGAAGTTGTCAATGGGACCAAACGTACCCTCAGAAAGTTTGCTAATGATATGAAACTGGGAGGAGAGACTGATACACCAGATGGTTGTGCTGCCATTAAGAGGGACCTTGAGAAAGGGGCAGAGAGTAACTTCATGAAATTCAACAGAGAGAAGTGCAGAGTCCTGCACCTAAAGAGGAATAACCCCACGCACCAGTACAGGCTGGGGGCTGACCTGCTGGAGAGCCGCTTTGCAGAAAAGGGCCTGGAGGCCTGTACGTTCCCTCACGGCAAAGAAGGCATCCTGGGCCACGTTAGGAAGAGCGTTGCTAGCAGGTTGACGAAGGTGATCTTTCCCCTCCGCTCAGCCCTGGTGAGGCCTCACCTGGAGTGCTGTATGCAGATCTGGGTTTCCTAGTACGAGAAACATGAGCATGCTGGAGCCAAGCATGCTCCAGGGAAGGGCCCAAAGATGATTAAGGGACTGAAGCATCTGATGCAGGACAGGCTGAGAGAGGTGGGATTGTTTAGCCTGGAGAGGACAAGGCTCGTGGGACATCCATCAGTAAATACGTGATGGAGGGGAATAAAGCAGAGGGAGCTAAACTCTTCTCAGTGGTGTCCAGTGACAGGAGAAATTGAAATACAGGAAATTCCACTTAGACATAAGAAAACACTTTTTTACTATGAGGGTGGTTGAACAGGGGAAGGTTGGGAAGCCTCCATCACTGGAGATGCTCTGAACCCAGCTGGGCGCGAACCTGAGCCACACGCTGTAGTTGACGTAGCTTTGAGCAGGGCAGTTGGACTAGACAATCTCCAGAGGTCATTTCCACCCTCATTCATTCTGTGATTCTGTTTGAGGTCAGATATACTGCTTACTGGTGATGTTCTGATTCATCACTGGATTTTTATGGGAACGTGTAATCTAAAATACTGATACGGAGCAACACAGTTACACTTTGATTTGTGTAGTGTTTTGCCAAAGGACAAATTAAGAGGATTGCATTAAGTGTACTTAATTCAAACAATTTTAAAGGGAAAAATTTCAAAGGGCTATTGGATTTCAGTTTACCAAATAAAGCAACTTCAAGATATTTAGCGTTAAACAAATCTTGAAACTTATATATATATATAAAAGTATATATTTTATATATATAAATACATATTTATACACAAACATATATATACATGTTTATATATACACACACACATACTGGCACAGCCAGATCTAGAGGAAGACATCTGTGCATAGCCTGCATGAGACTGCTGGTTAGTATAATGAATTACGTTGCGCAGAAAATACATTGCTTACGTGAGTTCTTTCGGTGAGTGATATAAATAGATCTGAATGTTCATGTGAATGAAGGAAAATCAAGTCTTGTACTGCAGGTCAGCAAGTCCATTAGTTTAAAATTCTTCTGCGTTCTTTTAGTTATTTCTGAAGAGCACAGGTGACCTGATTTAACATGCTTGCTGAAGTTCCTCAAGTGTATCTAGCTATATGTATGGAGTTGAACTGACTTTTTTGTAAAAACAGATTGCAGTTCACCTGCAGTATTTATTTAAACAAAAATGCAGTAAAAATATCTTGTAAGCAGATTTTTGTGAGCTCAGCGCTTTGTGATCTGAAGTTGTTTCTTTATGGTTGTTGCTGTCATCATGTTGGACTGGGAGTTTTGAGTTCCACTTCCGAACTTCGTCGCTGGTTTGTGTACCTTTGCTCTTGTTATACTAATCTTGACCTTTGTATCTGAAACCTGCTTAAATTTTTTCTGCTGTTTGCCTACGTATAAAACAGGCATCATGATACTGTCTCTCTAAGATGAACTCATGTCCTTGTGAAATTTTGCCTAGCGTTTCCTCTTCTCCCCCCCCCCCATGTGTCAGTCTAATCAAAGAAAGCATGGAAATCTTGCCTCTTCCTTCTACGTCCTAAGAGGAGGACTAAAAACATTACTGTAAACCATTTAATGTTTTTGCAAGTCTCTTGCTTTTCTAGAAGCTTGCAGCTGCAGACTCAGCTTGTAGAAGGGGTGGAACATTGGGGTCAAGGAGCTGAACCAACAGCTACCATGTAGGCTTTTTTCTGTTAAACAGCCTTTTTTTTGTATAAGATGATGATTCCTGAAGTTCTCCAAGCTCTCCTATCCTTTTAATGCTGATTGATGTTTGAATCAGTTGGTACACTAATTCTGGTACTCGTTATATTTAATAAGATATTCAGTAAAATGCAATTTAATAATTGTGTAGCGTTGTGAGATAATCGGTCTTCTAAGTCTAGCCAAAAATGGTCTTTGCTTACGATTTAAAAACTTGCTTATACAATCGTCCTATGGACTAAAGCCACTCTTCCTTTCTGCCAGCCCTCCAGACTCATCTGAAGAAAGCGTGTGTACGCTCCTCAAGCAACTGCCTCTTCCTTCTGCAGCCAGCACAGGGAGCTGACTAGTGTTCCCTTTGTTCTAAAGCTAAAAAGAATAGACCCCCCTAAACTCGGGGTGGTGTTGGGTGAAGATGAAGAAAAGTCAAGTTTCTCAGCAGCGTAATCCTAGTTTTCTCAGAATTTGGACTTTCTCGTGTTTTGCTTTCTCGCTGCACAGGAAATCCTCACATCAGTCTACTGACTTTCTCTGAACAATTGCAGGTGCTAACTCTTTGTAAACTGACCTATTTCCTACAGCCAGGAAGATCTTTGTAGCCAGATTTATATAGCGTTCTTTCCTTCCCCCAAAGCCCTCTAGGTTCAGTTGCTTCAGTTTAACCTATTTTGTCGAAGGCAGAAATCGAATCCATTTTGTTACCACACGCTGCACAAAGTAACATATTTCAGAGTGTTGTAGGTGGGATAGGGCAGTTTGAGTTTGTTTCAGTCTCAGAATTTCCAAGGTAAACAGTGATCTATAAATAAAAAGGAGAAATAACAGCTAAGTTTCCAGGTTGGTCATAACGAAGCTACCTAAAATGAGATTTTAATCTCCATGCTTGAGCCAAATAAATAGCTGGTTGTAACTAGTCACCTTTGCACTAGCTTCATTATCTGTGCTGAGTGCTGCAGGCCAGAGTAGAGATTCGGGTTCATATCTGTAATGCCTGTCCTTGTTTTTACTGTTTGACTGCAAAAGTACCACTCATAAATCTCAAGATGAATAAGAGCACAAGATTTATTGTGTACTGTTGCTGTAGGCTTCAGAAAATAATTTTTAAATGGTATCCCCAGACGTGTCCACACACAAGTTGAGCTGTTCACTTTGAATGGTCATCATTTCTCTCCATGTCTTCGGAAAGAAAACTAACTTCTTGCTCTAGCCGTACATAATATTTGGAGGTAACGAGATGTAGCAGCGTTATATGTTTGACTGACTTTCTTACTTGGCTTATAGCCTTTCTTCCATACTGTGGTTGGTTGGTTTCTTTCTTTAGATGTAAGCAGAGATTTTAATTTGAAAACGGAGCGTTTGTAGGGCCGCGTTGTTCAGTCAGCGGAGCCGTCGCCCGTCCGGCAGAAGGGTGCGGAGGGAGGAACGCGTTCCCCCCCGGCAGCCTGGGCAACCTTCTGGCACTCGGATAGGAAGGACTGGGCAATGACACGGCAGGAGTAAGCACTCAGGATTGCCTCACCTGAGCACTTTTGAGGCGTGAACAGCTGGTTTCAGGTTGTTGCTCTTGTTTTTTCGAGTCATAGTATATTTGCGCACCACGATAGTGTCTCAGTTTTTCTTGGCCGCTTCTGTGGCGTTAACAGCGGGCTTTACTTACAGATGGTGTGATAAAAGTAGGATTTGTCCACCAGAATAGAATTGTGCAGCAGGCATCTCGATAAGGTACATGCATCACTTTGGTTCCCTTGAGGTAGTTTGATGTTAGGCTGTTTGATGTATGTTAGATCGAGGATAATCTGACTCTAATAATCTGTGTAAAATGCTAATGTGGAATAGCTTATTAGCATGCAGGTTTTTTCGCATGGCTCTTGGTTTAGTCCACCAACAGATCCAAGTGAAAAATCAACTTGATTTCTTTTCTTTTTGTCATCTAATTTTTCTTCTGCATATTCAATTGTTTGGAGATTAGAAGTATGCTAACGTTATTAGTCTTGCTATAGAAAATATTCCTGTGCTTTTTCAAATGGATGACAAATGTTCTGTTTTGTTTTGGTAATGCAGATCCTAGCTGGCAACTTTTCATAATACAGTGAATTAAAGAGCAATTTGTTTGGGTAATTTTCTATTTTTATTATGTTCAGCACACCAGGGGGTGGGGTTTTTTATTCAAGATAAACAAAAAAAATTATCGAGAGTTTAAACGTTGTTATGTATTTGTTCTTTTTCCATTCTGTTTTGCAACCCTACAAGTATAATAAAGAAGACACGAGCTCTGTGAATGGGAGAACTGTGTTTGCAAGGTCTCTGGTGTGCAGGTAACTTTCCAGTGTTACCTGGTTTCTTTCATTCCATTCAGTGGAAATTTACCTCACTGACTCCTATCTTGGTTTGAAATCAAGAAAGTTTGTATTTAAGAAAAAAAAAAATGCTGTTCATGTGGCGCTTTCTTCAGGTGAAATACTAGATTGCTGTCCTTTCACCTCGTTGCCTTGGTAATGGAAATTTATTGCCTCTGAGAGTCAAACTTCCGCATACTGGTTACTACTGTTTAGAGCACTTCTGGGTCGTCTCACTGCCTCACTTCTTACTCTTTAGAAACACTCTCTCTCTCTTTATATAAAGATCTTGTACTGAAGAAACTGAAGTGCTTGGTAAGTTGGGCTTTCGTTAACTGTTTAAAGACTGTACAATTTTATCTCGGTGATTTTTAGAGTTGTCATCAGCTGTTAATGCGACTGTCTAATTCTAATGTGTCTGAAGTAAATGTCATGAAGGTTGTCTGGGGTTTTCATGCTACTGGGAAAATAGGTACTGTGTCTCAACGGTCCTTGACGCATTTGTCAAGGAAATTTGTCCATCTTGAGATGTTTGACTTACAGTTGATTTTTATATACCTTTCATACGGCAATAGTGGAAGAACAGGTTAAATGCTTGATGTAGCGTGTCAGCTTCTCTGTCCAAACACCGGTTTGTTGATCCAGACTTAGTGCCCTTCACACTTGCCGGCTCATTAAAAGAGCCGAGCTTCTACTCGCACACCCGCATCGAACGCTCCGCTCTTAATGCGTGCTTTAAATGCATCACAGGCATTGCTGTCTTATAAACACAAACAGAAAGCGGACACCTACAGTTTTCCTTCTTGCCTCAGAAAGCGTGTATTGCTGTGAATTCATGTTGATATGTGTTTGGAACATACTAAGGTGCGTTCCAAACTTTATTCAAGCTGGTTTGCATGGTGCAGCCATTTTCCTTTAGCTGATGTGGGCCAAGTTCCCTCCTCGATCATTCGGTGGCGGGGACAAGTTGAGGAGCGGCATTGCACGCTCGCAGTGGGGAGACCTGCACGGGTTACAGCAGCAGGTTTTGCCCGTGTTTTGTCTCCTGAACTCTTCTTCCTCAAGCCTCCCAGCTCCAGGAATAGTTTAGTAATCCAGCAGCAGGAGGTGTTTGGTGGTTTGTTGTTTGGTTGGTTGATTGGTTTTTTGTGTGTGTGAATGCTTTTAATAGCAGATATTTGAAATGACTTTACTGTTAAGAGCACCTGAGGAGAGTTAACGTCTTGTTCACTTAAAAACAAAAACGTGAATCATTTACATAAATATGGCTTGTAAATCTGTAAACATATCTGCACTCTTATCTGTGTGCTGACGTGACCAGGGGTCCGTGCGTATCTGTTTGTTGCCAGTGAAGCTCTCGCTGTGTGATTGGCCTTGCTGCGCTCCACTCGGCTGGCTTGGTACCACCTTGCTCAGCTGCGTCTTCTGTGAAACGGCCGTGTGAATTACTGATATAAAAATCTCATGATCTGTAGAAAGGTTATTCTTTAGCAAAAAAACTATGTAACCTCTGCCACTTTTTAAGGGGAACAAGAACACATAAACTTTGCGTTAATCATTGGACAAAGCAGAAATAAATACGAATGTGCTTAACAACAGAATTCAACATTAATATCTAACCGAGCGCTTTATGGCGCCCCTGCCCAAGCAGGCAGGGCAGGCTAAGGTTAGGCGGGAGAGGAAAGAAAGGGTGCGTGCTTAAATGGCCCGGAGAAGCGAGGCTTCGGCAGTGTTAGCGTTGTGCTGTCTGAGCGCTAACAACAAGCGGGCAGCAGCGATCCCGACGGGCGTGTAGAAGTTCGGAATTCCAGAAGCAGCGTCACAAAATTTCTTGTGAGTCAAACTACTCAAAACGACCTAGTCTCGTGGTTCTGAGACACGCTCCGCGTTCTAGTTAGAAAACCAAGCGAGATCGGAGATGTAATGTCAGTGTGGGTCTCCTTGTGTGCCCGAGGTGGCTTCAAAGGGCGGTCGAGGCAGCGTGCCCCGTGCCGCTTGGGTGCTCAGCCTGGCCGAGGAGCGGCAGCGGCTGGCGTTCTCAGGAGACCTTCCAGGCGTAGCGCCTCAAAGGCGAGGAAGCGTGGAAATGATAGAAAAATTCCTCTGTGGGGTGGGATTACCCTCTCATTTCTCTCTCTCTCTCTCTCTCTCTGTCTCTCTCTCTCTCTCTCTCTCTTTTCTTTTTTAGATGGAATTAGAGCATGGCCTTTTGAAACGGTGAATTTCAGCAGCACATAAGTTTATATTAATATATTTCTTCTGGAATAATGTTAATGGAGTACTGCTCTTAAGCTGGGCTTTATAGCGGAGAAGGGAATGAAGTTAAGAAATATACATTATTTTGGACAAGGTACAGTTTAGAAAAGCGGTATATTTACATTTTTGGTGAAATTGTTAGGCATATGTTAGAATGCCTCTGTCAGTGGCTTGACCAATGGATTCATTAGTGGATTATAACTGTTATCAAAATATCATTTGTCCATATTTTACAGAAATGGAAAGCAACTCCATTTATAACTAAGAACAAAGTTCAGGTTGTTGGTAGTTTAAGAAGAGAGGGTAACCTGGATGAGTGCGTGTGCTGTAAGTAAATGCTCCCTTCAAGAACAAAATAACCTCATACAGTATTGCGTTTAGGAGACAACTGAAACTTTTCTGTCTTCCCAAAACTAGTGCAATTTTTTCTTTCTCATATTAGTCTCTAAAGAAACATTGCAAAACTCTTAAGACAGAAAAGGTAACTTGTATATCTTAACTGTATAAATATGTATATTTTACAAATTCTGGAGGTATTAATCCTCTGGAAGATGTAAGAGAGCAAATGTATTTGAGTCTTTTAATGATTAAAAAAATCTCTCAAATTATATTTTGATAGAAGTGAAGGATCTGGGGGAGAAAAGTATTTCTCTTTGGTAAATATTTTCAACTGTGAGCAGAAACAGAGGAGTGCTTTTTATATATCCACTTATCAAGAACACTAAGTGATTTAAAGATGGATACAATAGAAAAGGTGCTGCTCTTATTCAACATCAGTATTGCAGCATGTCAATCATCTAGGCACCAGTTCTCTGTGATTACTAAATATATGTATAAAACGAAGAGGAAGGAATCTAGGTCGGAAGCTTCCATCAGTGTCATTGGGGAAAAGGGGACAGGAAAAGAGATCTTGTTGATCTCAGATACCCCCATCTGCGTTTCAGCGCAGATGCTGTCAGAGCCGGTGTGACCGCGCAACCAGCCTGACAGTTGCTTCCTGTTGACGTGGAGAGTGAAGCTATGAAAACATGCAGCACTGAATAGAGTGACCCTGGAAGGCCAAGTGTTAATTTGCTGTGGGTGGATTGGGATGGTCCAGTGGGGTGCTGTGGACCACGGACGGGGTGGTAAGTGACCACCTCCTTCCAGCGCCCCCTGACTCAGGGGGATGCTCGGTAGTGTTGCTGGAGCCAGCAAACGGAAGTGAGTTTGTGCTGGCACAACTGCTCTGTGAGAGTGCGTTAGATGACTGGTTACTTACGAAAGTCTTTCAGTTAAAATATCCACCTGCCAATAAACTTTTTCCCACTCTATTTGTATATGTCAGTGATGTTGTCTAAACAGTTTAAATGTCTTTCTGGTCAGTGGCTCATTCAATTCATGTGGTACCTCAAGCTGTGTATCTTTACAGAACTCTTCTGATTGCAGTAGCTGTATTTGCTCTGTAACTGATGCTTGAGGAGGAGCAAGATTGTGTAGCATTGCTCAAGCAGAGCCTCTTTTCCCGCTTCTGGTTGCTGGTTTGATCAATCTCCAGGCAGTGCACTATGCAAGTGTGAAAGTGTGTGTGGTGAAATGTGGTGAGGAAACCTTGTTCTTGTGGTTCATGTTTCTAATTCTCTAATCCAGGTCCCCATGGAGCTGCACTTGGTCGTCTTTCTGCTCACAGGAAAGAGTGGTTGAGGGTAGGGGACAGCCTTCTTCAATGGCAGTGTCATCGGGTGTCACATGCACATACATAAATGCAAAGGGAATGTTTCCTGGTAAAGCTACCCTGTGTCCAGCAGTCAGCAACTTAAAGTCTCTGCATTAGAAAGTTCTTATCAAGACCGTCCATTTCATTGTCATCAGTGGACACACATCCTTTATGAATCTGCCTTCCCTAGTTTTGTACCCATTTATTTGTTTAGCTTTCAGAACTTCCAGTGATGGTGAGAAAGTTAGCTGAATTCAAAGAGAAAAGATCTTCCTTACTTTGAAACCTGTCATTTCGTAGTATTGACGTTTTCAGTCTTCTGTAATGATATGATACAAACTGTTGTGTGTTTACCTTTTCCAAATAGCTTGTGACTTTATGCACTTCTTTCAAATCTTCTTTCAGCTGTCTGCTTCTTAGACTGAAAAGTGTGGACCTATGTTGTACAGAAATCTTTTGATAAGTCTGATCATTCTTAGCAAGTTAAGATTTGTAGGTAGGATCCATAGATTTTATTGGACCAGTTTTATTACACTACTTGCAATTGTAGTTGGAAAAAATAGGCAAGCTTTTTCAATCTAGGACACCAACTGCATGTCTCTCCGTGCATCCTTCAGCTTCATGGCACACAGTCTCCCATGCATAGGATCCCAACCAGACCCATAACTCCACAGCAGTTATATTGCTTCCCCTTACTCCAAATTAGTATCCTCATCCTCTAGTATCCTCTACTTCTATCTGGGTTTTTCCTGGGATTGCATAAAGTCAGCTTTTTCCAAGATCAGTTAAATGTTCTTGAGTGTCCAGGCTTGGTTCCACATGCATTTCTTTGCATGGGAGTACTGGCTTTTAAGCAGCTACCTCCATCTACCCTTCATCTCTGGCTGTCCGTTTCTTCCTCCCCTTATCTTCAGTTTTGTTGGCATGCTGTTTGTGGGCTGCGTTGGCTCAAGGTATTCACCTAGCTACAAAGCAACGGGGCGCGGGGGGGGGGGGGGGGGGGAGCAGTTTAGGTTGGCACTTTCCACTGAAAGAAATGTACATGTAAACATGGCCTTAATCTCAACAAGCATAAGTACTACTTAACTAAAGATTAGCTCAGGCTCAAAGCTGAGAAGGGATTCCTTTAATTTGGCATTTGGATCCTGAGTCTCCTGACTCAGTAATTTTCCACGTTAAGTGATCTTGTTCTGACTGCTCTCAGTCATTGTGTCCTGGGCTTACAAGAAGGAAACAAACCAAACTCTGAATTTTCTTTTCTTGAACAGCCTTTTAAAAGAAGGGAGGGTGGGATCCTGTGCCAAGTAGTTGATGTTCTCTGTTTAAAGTCTCTCTTTGTGCCTAGCCGGCAATCCTTTATCTGATTTTTGATGGACAATGAGGTGAGATTACCTCTCTATTGCTGCAAAAATTTAACTGCTTCCTCTACCTAGGGACAGTATACTCGGAGGCAGATGGACAAATTGAGGCACAAGGAGCAAGCATAAGAATATAAAAAATGTTCCTGCCCTTCAGCCATGCTGTTCCCCCCAGGTAGCGCTCTCAGCTGAGGAAGTGGAAGGTCAGGGGAGTACAGGTTTGAGGTGTCTGCCTATGCACAGCCTGGGAAGCTGGGAGCTGCTGCTGGTACCTGCTATCAGTGGTGATATTTGAGCAAGCTTAATTTGGGAACCCTTTACCTGTGTAATTTGAGGATTCTCCCAGTCCCATGAGCTGGAATATTCTTTTAATGAACTTTCTGGTATATGTGTGCACTTGGATGCATCTGTGTTGTTATGCTGTGTTTGAGAACACCTTTAAGGTGAACTGATGCGATAAGTTCTGTGCGTTGCAAGAGACTTATTTTACAGACAAGCTATCTGAGCTACTATTCATCTGATTCAGAATACTGCATATTAAGTGGCATGCTTTTGCAAGAGTTATGTAGCTTCTGGTTTAAAACTTGTAAATCAATTTAAAACTTGTAAATTTTAAAAATAGATCCTGAGATCTATTTGCACACCACTGCAAACAGGTCTTTGCTAGTTGGTCCAGACCTGTGGCCTTGCTAGTAGCTGACCCTCAGACCCCACAGTATCTCTGGTAGCTGGCTGGGATACCCTGGTCCCTCCAGTAGCCACCTCTCAGACCCCCCGGTCTCTTGGAGGTGCAGACTTGGCTCCCAAGCCTCTTAGGCTGCTTGCTGGCTAGTCTGGCTTGGTGTGTGTTAGCAGTTGCGTACTGACACGTGTGCCCATGCAATATGCGCTCACTCTGGTTACTGTCACCGCAGATGCTCAGGCTCCTATGACCCATGGCCCCTTCTCCAGCTTGGACCCCTATGCCTACCCCGTACACCTAATAGGGAGCCCTCTCACCCAGGAAAATAGAAATGCAGTTTATTAAGAAGACAAGACAAGACTGTGGTGATCACGTGCAAGGCATGGTCAGACAAGCTTACATGCCTTTATTCAATTTTTCCTTCTGTTTTCCCATGCTTGTTCCTCACCAAACCACCTTAATCCCTGCCTTTCCCCACCTTTGGTCCTTCCTCTAAACATCTCATAAGAAGTCTTGCATGATGCCCAAATGCTCTTCTGGCATCCCGTAATGAGCGGCATACCCCTGAAGGCAGCCTGTAAGTGATGTGGGGAGGTCCTCTCCCGTTGAGTCCCCTGGTGGTGCTGCCCCAGGACCATGGGCTGGTGGCTCTCCTGGACAGCCCTGCTAGCAACCAGGTCAGGGGTCTGATTGCTCTCATGGGATTATTGGGGTTCATCTGCGCCTCATCAGCCCTCTGTTCCTTTGTGTGTACCAAGGCTAGCTCTTAATCGTGTAACGTAACATACCTAAGTTTTGAGATTCCAAATATGTTTATTTCCTGAATTATCTCTCAATTTTGGCAGACAACCTGGAAAAAAATTTGGTATACAGTCTTGGAAAACAAGTGATATTTAAAACATTTAAGTCTTTCATCCTCCCCTAACAAATAAATGCATACATTTAAACAAGCTTGTTTTGAACCCAGAAGTGTATTGAAATGACATGAAACTTCATGGGCAGCTCTGAAATTTTTTTTTAATCCTTCAGCTGGAAGGGTGTTCAAAACTGAATTTTTGCAATAAAAACCTTTTTATTTGAAATTTCTTGCTTTAACTTTCTGAAAAAAAAAATTATTTTTGTATCCAACTCTAATTAGGATGTGACTTTCCCTGGAGAAATCCATGTATGTGGTAGATAACCAAGCTAATCTGTCAGTCATCTCCAAAAACATAGTGCGGTGCTGAAAGGGCCCAACATTAAACCTCAGTGGAATCTTTCTTCTCCAGAAATGAGAGCAACAGAAGCCTTCAAGAAGGCTGTGCAGCTGTCATTTTCAGTTTTCCTATGGAAATACTGAATTTGGGGCTGAAGGACCCGTTTCAAATGGGAAGTAATCTGCTTTAGTTGTAAATTGTTTATTGCAGTTCCTCACGTGAAGGATTTTACTGTTGGAAGGTGGCAGAAGAGCTTATATCTTATTAAAGGGAACGCCTGTTATAGCTGTCCTTGCATTCTCAACACAGAAGGACAATGTGGTGCGCGTGCAAAGGTTCTGGCACGTATGCCACCATTCAAAGCCTTGTGCCTTGAATACGTTGGGTGTTATCAAATGAGTATCTTACTGACTGATGGAAAATTTTTGAATGCAATTGTAACGCTCTTGCCTTGGCGTTAAGGTGTTTTAATTTATTTTATTGCTTTAATATTACATATTTTTTAACCAGTAGTTGCAAAAGCACTATTACTTTGTACTTCATTGCTTGCAGACGAGGAGTACCAGGTCTGAAACCTGGTCTGTTCCTACTTGGTGAGACGAAGGAATATTTAGCAGGGGCTGAGAATATGGAGACAGGGAGGGAACAGGGTCACGTCTTCTGGAGGAGATAGCTGTTTGACTAGAATATTCAAATATTTGAATAGAATATCTAGTGTACAGCCTCATCTGTAATATCACCAAATCATTTTCTGGGTTAGTGTTGATGTGTACTTTAGAGTATGAAGTGAGCCTTGAGGAACGTTTGAAGTTCTATTCAGATAGTCTGGAACATCGTCTTTTAGGTCTTGTAGAACCTGAATTTTAGAGATTGGCCAGTGTTTGGACTTCCTCCTGTGATTTTTTTTTTTTCTCGTTGTTTTTGATTCAGTTAATACATAGAGGTGATTTTAATGCAGAGATAAGATGCCACTCCAACAAAAAGCACAAATACCTGTTGATGTTGGACTTTGTGAGAGGGCGTTGGAGTAGCATTCAGAATATAACTACCATTACAAATCCCTTGTTCTGTCCCTCTCTATTATGACTTCCTGTCCTTGAGTTCTCCTTCACTAAGGTCAGAATTCTCTGCATTTCTGACATTTTTTCCATTCTGCTTTCTCTTCATAAAAGAATTTTCTTGACCCTCATCTGCAAGTTCATTGACTCTTGTCTAGAAAGATTGAGTGTGTGCTATAATGCCTCAAAGAAAAGTAATGATATTACCAGGTTGAAAAAAGTAAAACAAACAAAAAACCCCCATTCATTTCACCATCTGTCAATGTAACTCCTGTTGTTTTCTTCTCCCTATATATTGGTTTTGTCTACCTGTCTGGTAAACTTTAGGCTCTTTTTGTAAGGAATCCTGTTTTCTCAATTTGAAAACTACTTTGCACAGTATAAGTGCTGCTGGGGAGAATATGAACAAACAAATTTTTGGAAAAGATTTAAATCCCCAAGATTGGTTGGTTGGTTTTTTTTTAACGCAGCACCCTTGTTACGAACAGGATGTTAGGATGACGCTCTCCTTGTAGACAGGTAGAATAAGAGCAGCCTCCCTTGTATTTCTTTCTCTGAAGTATTCTGTTTCTGACCCCTCCCAGAGGAATGGTATTAGACTGGACAGACATTGGTTTGCTTCTGGGGTGTTTCTGACCTTCCTAATAATCTCAGAAAACCTTAGATAGCGCTAACATATCAGTATCTCTCCTTTAGCTATCTACAGCAAATAGAGTGGGTGAAGCATGGTCATGCCAGGGTAAATCTGTGGGAAAACGTTACTGTTATCTGAACAAGCTTCAGGGAACGGAGTCAAATGATGGTGATTGAATCTTGCATCTTGCGGTTTTGGAAGGTGTTTTAGAGGACGAAAAGGTACAACTGACTTGGGTGTCTGCAAAACCTGTTTCTATAGGACAGTCTTCAAATTTAATTTTGGTGGCCTCTTTGTTTAACAAAAATAAACTGGACAAACAGAATAAAAAGAAAATACTATTGATATCACTGTTCCCAAGGAGCTAAACATAACACAGGGATAAACTGCTGAACAGGTCGATGTCCTAGCAGTATGCATCTTTGAACGTTGTTTTTGAGCTCTGTATATACCAAGATGGTGAGACAGGTTTAAACAACTGAATTCTGGATTTCAAAATCCAGGACTTTTTTTAATCTTGTACCTTTTAAACCCTCAATGTATCTCTACTGTAGACAAAATTATTATGAATGTTTTATCTTGTGTTTGAAGAGAGCTTTATAGTCTACGCAGAATAAATTTCTGTGGAGTATATATTAAATGAACTAGATTTCTGAGGATCATTTAGGATTTCAAATGGCCCTGTTCAGCAAATCGTTGTTTACTTTTATTACTGTTATTCTCTTATAGTATTATTACTGTTATGCTATTATTATTATCCTGTTTTTTGTTTAAGTTTTGCCACCTTTGGCTGTAGTTGGATGCTTTTCATGTTTGCGTTTTGGCTATTCTTTAACAGATTAAATGTACACCTCCTGGAGTACTTTTCCTTTCAAAATCTAACCTAGGAAAGACTGCTACTATCTAAAGGCTGAGAGTTCATTCACAGTTTAACCACTTGCACAGTGGTGATCTTGAAGATCAATTACTGAACCAACATTAAACCTGTCGTCTTTTTTTTATTAACAGGAGGAGTCTCGTATCCTCAGGGTAAAGGTGGTTTCTGGCATTGATCTAGCAAAAAAAGACATCTTCGGAGCCAGGTAGGTGTGTTGCGTTGAGTATTCTACGCTTTTAAACACAATACTCTTAGAGCAAGGACACTATAATTGTTCATGAACATAATGAGAGATCCTATTACATGATTACAGCCAATGCAAATTATGGGATGTTTGTTGGCAAGAAAGCAATTAATCACACTAAGGACTGTTCATGCCCTCTGGAATATTCCCTCTTCCACCACAGGAAACAGTTGCTTATTTCATCTTCTGCCCTAGTTCTGTCAATGTGTAAGGAAGCACTCAAACTTTGGCAGGTTTTGGTAATATTTAAAATTACTCCCAGCTGTCTCCCCATATGACTCACATGATGTAAGAAAGACCAAAAGCCAGCAGCACCCTCTCTTAATTTGAGAAAGCTCCACTCTCTGCTGGTTTTCAGCACCAATCTCTTCGGTGCCAGGTGTCTAAGTCTGATGTGATAGCCAGATTCTGAATTTTCCTGGACTCTTAGACATATCTGGATATCACTGCTGCAGTTCCTAAGAATGGTACCTTTCAGATGGAAAGGCAGTAAAGCATTTTATCTTTATTTAGCCTATGTTATTGGAAGTATTAGTGCAGGAAAGAGTTTGGCATGAACTGTGCCGACTTGCTGCTTTTTTGCTTTGGCTATGGCAAGTCCAGGTTTTGCTTTTGGTTGAGCCTTGAAATTACTTTTGTTTTAAACTGGGAGCTGAGAGGAAAAAGAGAGCCTTCCGGAGTGCACGGGGCAGTCTGCCCATGGTTGTCTCCCTGTTTGTCTGCGCGTTGAAAGATGGAGCGAACAGACCATGCTTTGCACTGGTCTTCAAGCCAGAATAACTATTGCCAAATGACAAAACTGGTTTTAAGTGGTCAAGTGGAAACAGACAGACACAGTCACTTTGTTTGTTCTCTGAAGTCTTTTGTTTTGAAAGAATTAGTCACAGGTGTAAAATGCACATATTAAAAAGGGGGGTGGAATAGCTTTCCTCAAGCCTAGGCTTGTTGTGTAAATAGTGATTTAAAGAATCAGATCTTTCTAAGGTAGTAAGTGAGGGAGAAACTGGTCCTGAAGTCGAAACTGATGCAGAAAACCTTCTTTTTTTCTGAAGGCTAATTCCAAGTTTGACTTTCTCTGCTGATCTCAGTCCTTAGTATGAGGAGATTCTTTACTAAAAGTGCCCCGAACTTTGTAGAAGTATCAAGTTGAAGTTAGTGGTAACCAGTTTAGCTCTTATTGAAATGACTCTAGTTTCATAATTTATAAATGAGCCTCCCTATGGATTTCCCTGTATATCTTTAATGATGCTTGCAAATTGTTTGTTAGCTTGCCTATCTAGTTTGAAACTACATGAAAGCAGCGATTAAAGGCTTAATCAACTTTAATTTTTTTTTGTGATATTTGCAACAAACGTTCCTTCGGTAGCTGTATGCAGAATATGGTAAGACTAAGCTTTTTTTTTTATTTTCCTCCTCCAAATTTGCTCTTTTGAAGAATAGCTTTTGGTGCTAACATAAGCAGCAAAAGAAGTGGCTCATGTGTAGATGTAATCAGACACATAGTGCTTGCTGAGTAGATTCATGGTAGTACTGTTAATAGTGTGGCTAGGTTGCACTATAGGAGTACTACTGCTTGCTCTCGCTGCATCAGCATATACCTCATGGGACTCTCGCCCTTTGCCTGCTCTTGCAGTTGGAGTTGAGATGCTGCAGTACCAAAACATGAGAGAGGAGGAACAAATTCTGGAGAAGAGATGGGACTAAGGCACAGAGAAAATGAGATTTCTATTAAAAATACTAACCATAGAATTGCCATTTTTATGTGCTAACTTTGCTTTTTCTATATCTTGTTTAATTTGACCTTTTTGTATTATTACAAATCTTTTGGTTACTTGATATATTTAATTGGGTGGATTTTGTTTCTGCACTTTTCTGAGCTTTAAATTTTATCACGTCTTTTGAAGGAAAAAAAAAAGCAAAACTTGTGTTTGGAATATCAGATCTACTTATTAGAAGGGATTTTATAGAAATACTGAAGTGCTATGGCAAACTCATAGAAGTAAGCTAAGAAAAATGGGAATCTCTTTGGAATTCATTCGATTCTTTAAAGGATGCCTTGGAAACTTTACAGTTGAATCCCCGGCATTGTAGTATCTCCTTCAGCCATACTTCTCATAGATCTTTTTGTAAATATTTAAGATGTCTCATTCAAAAGAACTCCTGAAATTTGTTCAGAAATTGATAAATGAAAGAAAATTATCTTTCAAAATTCAGATATACTTAAACTAAATGAAATTTGAACTGAGTTCCATTGATGTGGCCCTTAAATATTTAAGTATATTGGCCTCAAGTCAGTAGGGTTTCCATAAAACCAGAGAGTTAAAAACATAAGTTGGGAATATGTTTTTAACTGTGTTTTAAACAGTTCTTTAGTAGAAGTGAGGCTAACAGCATCTTACATCACAAACTTAGTGAAGTGCTTGTATCGTTGTGCTGACAAGCTTTCAGAAAGTTTGGGCGGGGGCTAAAGTTGGAGTTGACTTTTTTTGCTTATTTTAAGGGCCTTGCATATCTTGCTGAGATTTCATCATTTCATGCTGCTTGAATCTTAAGTATGATTTAAGTCATCACAAATAGAATCATTCTAACATAGTTGTCAAGTGTGTGTTTTGTAATAATTATTCTTTTAACAGTTTTGTTGAGAATCAGTATGGAATGGATGATTAAATTCTTATTTGGGGGGCAAGGGAGTACGTAATGTCTGAACTAAGCACGAGGATGAGGAAAATGTAAACTTCTAAAGGCCATAAAAATAGTTTTTCTGTGTAGCATATGTTCAGGATCCCTAAACATAACAGTAAGTAATCCTATCTATGCGTGTTTTCTTCTGTTGGTGTGAATGTAGACCCCAACCCTCCATTTCTTCTTACTCTCCCATAAATAACTTTCATCAGATAAAGAAAATCAACTTGGAAGAGATTTGTGATGGTGTAACTTTTAGCACACAGCCACAGACTAACATCTTACCTGGAAGGAAATGAAAGTTATGTTACACAATTTTATTCCGTAAATGCGGTGTGTGCTAGGCAGTAGCTACCCGTATCAAAGAAAAATGTGCCATATCTGAGACCATTGCTAGCAGGCTCAGCAAAAGGCTGAAGAACCGAGTGGGCCATGTTGAGGATCTTTTTGGTCGGCTGCGAAGGAACCGCAGGGATGAGCAGTGCACGCGGGCGGAAGGAGGAGCAGTTCAGGTCTCTGCCCTCGCTCCCGAGGGACCGACCTCTCCACACCTTTAACGGAAGGTGCGCGTGACAGTGGCCAGTCTCCCGTTAAATCTTTCTGCTTCCTTCACTCCTTTTTTTTTTTACTGGCAGTAGTTGGGGACTGCTGGCCCCCGAGGCCACTTTCCTGTGGAAACGCCAGCGTCCTGCAGGAGTGTCTCTGCCGGCCCAGGCAGCAGGAGCAGAGTCGGGTTTCTGTCTGGCACCAGCCTTGCCTGTTCCTCTACAAGAAATACTTGTCTCTTCTCATCTGCTGTCAGGTGGAGCACCCGCCCACGGCTGTTGGATAATGTTTTTTGAGGTGATTATCCCTCCTGCCTGAGAGATGTTGAGGGAGGCGGGAGACACGTCATTGCGCCTGTGGGTATGGCGAACAAAGAGGCAAAGGCTGAGGCATGGTGGTGGTAGAGCAGAGCGCCGCTCCGCTCCGCCGGGGCAGGCGCGTGCGAATGAGTGGGCTATGCATTTGAAAGTGTGAAAATGAGTAGGCCTTGCTTTGAAAAAAGGAGGCATTTAAGAGTAGAGGAAAATGCCTTGTGATTCATCCAGATGCAAACTGGGACAGGGTTGACTTAGGGGTGTTGCCCTGTGTATCCGTTTCTTTCATAACGAATGAACAGAAACGGCCAGCACCGAAGGACAGAGCAGCATGGTCTCTCAAGGAGTGCAACGTGTGTCCACCCCACCGTGTGTCCACCCCACCGTCTGTGATGCCCCTCGCTCGTGGTATGACACATCCTAACCAGGCTCCCTCTGTCTATAGGCACTGCTGGGCTGTGGACAAATACGTGTTGTTTTTTTTTTTTTCCTCTCTCTTCTCACAAATTAAACCAAGTGCTGAGGACAAATTCCTGCTCTTGTAATGCTGTTTTTGGGAGAGAGGTGGTCAAACGACTGTGCTAAATGTTTTAGATAGTTATAAACTTTGGAATGAGCAAATCATAAAATGTTTAATGAAATCTTTTGAAAAATGTTAGAATTGCAGAATTACAGTCCCAGCAGCTGATGGGCAGCAGCTCCTTCATGGTTGAGTCATGCAGCGTTTTTAATACTGGGGCAGAATAGTGAGCATATTACTGTGTGACTATGAAAGATGAACTACAAAGCATACATTGTGTTTTATATCTCAATGGGCTTTTCTTACAGTATTTAATTAACTGGAATATTAAAGCCACCACTTCTAGACTTGTGGAGTTTGAAAGCCATTTTTGCCTGATAGCATCTGAAGAAAATCTCCTGCCAGTTTAGAGCACTAGAGAAACTAGTATTTTTCTCCTGAAGACTGCAACAATAAAGAAGACTCACTGCTTTTAATTTTCCTTTTCTGAAATTCTTTTTGGCTTACGAAATCACTTGGATAGCAACTGATGACATGCGTGAGTTGAGACATTCTTAGAATTACGATTAGAATGACACAGAATATACTAGAATGTAAAAATGAGTAGCAGCTCTGAGTTATCTGAGGTGACGGTTAAATGTGATGGATTTCATCTCCAGAATTTTAGTCGAAGTAGACCTAAGTGACTTATAGCCTGTTTTAGATTTTGCCCTGTAAAATCATAACACGTGGAATCTTTGGTTCGCTGCAACGGCTAGGAGGTGCTGTAAACGGATTTCGTGAACTTAGTATTAGCTTTGCATGCTTACCTCTGACTTAGACTTGAACGGTACATTACAGTCTGCATCGCTGTAGTCTGCATTGCTGTTTAGGCATGGGCACAGATGTTTCCTAGCAAGCATGCTGTATTGTAATTTAAGCATTACAATTTTACATGTATTTCCTTTCATTCTATCTCCAAACTTTCTTAAATGCCATGTCCTACTAAATTCAGCTATTGAAGGTATTTGCATTCTTGTATGTAATTGGGTAACGCAAATTATAATGAAATTTATCTTAATCGTGCAACATGCTGAACAGATTATTATTATTTATTACTGTTTTGTTTTTACTCACATATTATGACGGCACTCAAAGCCTCGCTCCTGAAGGAGGCTGCGCTGTGCAAGTTGCTGGGTGCAGATGCAGTTGCTGCCTGGAGAACCTTGGGGTATAAAATGAAATCTCCTCTCTGGAATCCAGTTCTTATGTTTACGTCTTACTGAAATCTGAGTAGATCTTCCTCCAGTGAGTTGGTCTGTTTGAGCACCTTCTGCCTCAGGGGGCAAGTTTATATCTTTTCTGGAAGGTAGTTCCAGGATGGACTTGGATTTTTTTAATCATTTTGTTTTATTCAAAGTTATGGGAATGTAATACTGTTGTTTATAGATAAGAAGGTGGTCTTTTTTATCTGCAGATAAGCTTTTTAACATGGATTTATGGATTCTTAGACTGTCTGGAGATTAGCCTCATGTCACTCTTCTGGGCAAATACTTCTGTAGTAACTGGTGAAACAGATGATACCACCATAGCTTTGTGTGATTTACTGCGTATAATTCCCCTCTTCCCGTTGCAGTGTGTTTACACCATTTGGAAAAGACACAAGATTAAAAATAAATTTAACAAGATACATAATCAAATGAATTACATCACTACTTTTTTAGAATACACCCACACCAGTTTTTTAAAATACAGCACTTCTGAAGGTAGCACTGGGTTGGCCATTATGTTATTTGGCACAGTCACGGCACGCTTTTATAAATACCGTTTCTGTGCATTCACACACGAATGCAGTCACAAGTAATAAAGGTGATACGTATAAATGAGAAGAAAATGTTACTTCACACAACCAATAATAAGCAGAAAAGACACTGTGGCGTGGATGTTCTTACTGATCGAACAGAACTGGAAATGAAGAAGGGTACGTTCGCATGCCTGAAAAAGGGCATATTGGCTTAAATTCCTTAGCTGCTGCTCTTGCCTTCTTGATAACGAAGTAAGTTAAAATTGTGGCAGTCTGGAAGTTGAGAAAGGTCGAGCGTTTTCCAAATGAGACGCTGCGGGTCTCCTCTGGGTCGGTTGTGCTCACCTGCTCGGAAGAGCCTGCGGCGTGAAGGCTCAGACAAAATGGGAGCCGCCTTCCTCTTCAGAGCGGCTCCCCGCAGCCGTGCTGGGGGGGCCCTGCAGGCCCCAGGGCCCCCGAGGGGGTGTCAATCGTGTTGCGTACCCCCGTTCGCAACAGGGCTGTGTCAAGCGTGGCCGGATTCTGTCAGGTACGCGTACGTTGTTCCTGTTGATTTACGATGGCAGTAGAGCACCACGGCTGCGGAGAGCGTGACCAGCAGGTAGCAAAGACAGCGGACGCGTATCTGTTGCCTCTTCTGTGTCCACCATTGCTATTTCTAGTCCAGTTTGAGTGATGGTAAATTCTCTTAACTAATGGAGAAATTCTAGTGAAAAACATGCCCGTGAAAGAGCTAGTGTGTGCAACTACCTTGGAACTGAGTTTTAAAAACATTCAGTTCTTTCTCTTACTGATGTTTCCTCTGTCTAATAGAGACTAATTATGGAGGTGAGCTACTCATAAAAAATTAATGAGTATTAGATTTTGTAAATAATCTGATGCACAATAAACAGACTCCTCAGTGCACTGTTCTACAGGATTTTGCAAATACTGTCTTTATAAACAATAAAGCTCCCTCTGGCGGCTAGTTTGGCGAGTGCCTGAATAAGCAAATGTTTTTTATCAAGAACTTGTATTTTCTTTAAAATGATTTACTGTACATACAATTTTAAAAAACTCAGATTCTTAAATTGTTTTTGTGGTGCACGTAAAATGTTTTTTGGCATCAGCCATTAGTCAAAAATCTTACCCTGTAAAGTTAACTCCATTTAACTGCATTCATAGGAGAACGTAGTTTTTTGGAGGAATGTTTCAGGATTGCAAAACAGAATATATTCCAGAGTGGAAAATACAGTGTCTGTCCTGTCTCGAGCAATTCCTGGAGGTGGAGCAAAACTTTGGAATTCTGTAATGCAAACTTTCAAACGATTGAATTCAGCAAAGCCACTTGCGCAGAAGGCAGGAGCTCGAGTGATTTGGATTCATGTAGTATTTCTTTTTTCTAGTTGGAAAATGAAGAATAGGAACCACCTTTCTTCTGCTGGTTCAAGGTTTTGAGAAATGCAATATTTGGAGCAATGTAAATATTCGATTCTTTGAATTTTGTGCAATGTCACTGAAAATAAGTGTTTAGTCTTACCCAAAGAGTGATGTGATTGCTCCATACCGTTGCTGTAGCTAATTTCGTAATTTTTCTCGTTTGTCGTGCCCTTGCTATGTTTCAAGGGAGCAGTGGCAAATCTGAGTTGAATTTCAGTGGAAAATCTTGATGCGTTATGCTGCTTCAACAAAAATACTCATCAAATAAGACTTGAGTGCTTTAGCAGTCATTACGATGAAACTGTGATGGGTTCCTCTTCCCCATCTCCACTGACATTGCCTTTTCTTTTAATAATGAATCGTTCAACGCGTGGCTGTTACAGTACTGCACTGGGGGAAAAAAGAGTGTGCTAGCAGGATATTTGAAGTGACGGTTCAATACGCAGTGAAAAACTGGAAGATTTCCTGGTATAGGAGAAATCAACGTATTAGTTATGGAGTTAGGGGGAAAGGAAAGAAGCCCCCTGAGAACCTCATTAAATCTAGACCAAGCTGTACTTTGGAACGCAGTGGAGTATAAAAACATAAATTCAGATGTTGACAGTAAAGTACTGGATAGCGAGGGTGACCTGAAGGAAATGGAAAATGTTGACAAGGTAGCCACTGCCCTGGTTAACTGAAATAAGGCTTGGTCACTAAATTTTTTTTATTATTATTTGACTGCACAGAGCTGTAGTAGTTATGGATGTGTGAGGTGGACATTCAACAGAGATAATGTCTATAAAGCAAATAGATGGCAGATGGCAAATTTATACTCATTTGAAAGCGGAAAGAGCGCTCAGAGGACCAAACAGAACTCTTTAATGAACACCTGACAAAGAGGTAAGTTACTAAATTCTTAGAAGACGTGTAAAAAGCAGGCTAAAACATAAGGAATTGGCTGAGCCTTCTTTCTTTTTGCCTTAAGAGATGGCATTGCCCAACAAGAGAGTTCAGGTTCAGATTTTTTTGCCATGTGTGTAGTAACTTATTTTTCATAGATTCATTGTGACAAAATTAAATTGTCAAAAGATTTTTGTCACTGTTATAAAGAACATAGTTTTAGTATCGGCAACTAAAAATCTTCTAAACTTTTAAATTATTTTTCTTTCAGATTTTGTTTTACTTTTGCTTACGTCCACTAGTGCCCATTCTCAGTCTACCCTTTGGACAGTATTGGCTTAAATGATTTAGATATGTGTAGAAACTAAGTAGAATTTGTTGTTGTTGTAGTTGGCATTATATAAATGCCTTAAGTCTCCTCTCCTAAAATCTGAATGTACAGGTCAGTTCTGTTGGATTTCATTATGTTCTGTCTTGGCACAAATGTGTTCCAACAGCTGAGCTGCAATGGGAATCCTGAAAGTTTCCAAATGCACCTAATAATAAAGTAGATGAGCCGTTCTGTGCGAAATGTGACAATAAAACATGACAATTCTGAGAGCTTGGGGAAGATGCTGAAGAATTTTAACAGGAAGTGTATGATACTTCATCTGCTTCAAAGCTTTTTACATATATTCTTTTCTTAGCTCAAATTAAAATTTGAAAAACGATTCCATTAACTCTGTTCATCGGGTAAGAGTGCTGTATGTCACCTTGTCCCATCCCGTCCCAGACGTGTCTGAGCGTGTGGGTTCTTCCCGTGCTCTGATGCTGTGGTTTTATAATTATGAAGGAAATCCCATTCCTCCTGGGTGACCAGCAGTACCGATGTGTTTACATTTGTGTTGCATCAGTCAGAGAACAAGATACGAACTTTATAACAGCTTTACCCTTCAGTGCCGGTTTTGCACCGGTAAAGTTGGGCGAAACGAACAGGGATGCAGCATATAAATGAGTAGAACGTGGAGAGAGGGCGCTGACTTGGCGTAACGCTTGCAGGCGTCAGACGGACTGCTCAGGATTTTGGAATGGCGTTGAACCTTTAAAGCCGTTTCGTACCTAATCAGTGCTATGCGTATGTGCGTACCTGCCAGGCAAGGACGAGTATGTTTAAATGAAAAGCAGCTACAAGGCAATCAGAACAGCCTTAGGCAAATGTTTAAACAAACTCGCTGAGTGTTGCTGCGAAAGCAGGTGTGCGTACCTGCCTGGAACGGAGGAGAAATAGACCACGTGTAGGCAGAGATGGTTGTTTTCTGAAGTTAGAATTTGTCGGTGGTAATATAATCCAACCTCAGTAAATGTATGAGCCAGAGTTGTCTCCTCCTTTCTCATTCCCAATGTTTGTTAAGTCCCCTTGTACTTTCTTGTTTTGTTAGGCTTCTCCCGAGAGTTTTGGAAAATACATGCTCAGATAATTTTGCAATATCAGGTGTTCCCAGGGCAGACCCTTTGTTGTTTTTAGTAGATATCCTCAAGATATGATCAGTGGTGGAGTTACTGGAGAAGAGTAATGAGGCTGCAGTTGACGTTATGTATTTACAAGCAACAAAAAGTCTTAAGTTTCTGTCTCTGTCTCCTCCAGCCGCTCATTCGTCCCTGCACGGTGGCTTATCCTGTTCCTTCTCCTCACTAGCAGTGGCTTATAGGGCGATTGGGTTCACGCTCTGGTGTTCATTGGCACAGTGGAAGGGGACAGTGACCCACAGCCTGGCCAGAGGAGCAGTGGCTGGAGACAGCACGAGCCAGTTCATCTCTGCGTTGAAGAGAAGTGTAGCGTCGGACCTGGCTGAGCAACAATTTTGAGCTGGACCTCAAGAAAACACTTTAAAAGACAGCTAAACAAAGCCCTGTCCCAAATGGTGATTAATGGATAGTTGAGAGTGGTGTTATGAGGAGATATTAAAGCTTGCTTAGTAGAAATAGGTAAGAGAGATATCTTTATGTGTGAAATCTGATTTTTAGAAACCTTAATGCTTATGCAACCTCATGCAAGTGATTAAACGTTGGGGTATTGGGCTGCTAAGTGTAGGCAGGAGGTTTATCAGTGTATCCATTAAATTGGAATAGGCATTATGGTTGCTTTAATTTTATGCATGGAGATTTCCTGAAGGATCGTTTGCACTGCAGAGCCCCCATACACGTTCTTCCCGGCCAGCCACGCGTTTAGGGGCTTTCTGGTGGGGCTAGGCCTCTGTGCTTGAAGATATGCTTAACAAATGCGAGAAACCAAGCATGTCGCGTCTAGCTCATTTTTGGCAGCTGGCAGCAGAGGGCACCAAAGAATTTCCTCGGCTTTTACCACTAACTGGTACTTTGCTGGCTTTAATGGAAATTATGCTTTCCCAGTTTTCACCAAAATCAGCAGGGTTTTATCCATTCATACATGTTACGTTCTTCAGGATGCACGGGATATATATTTCAGTAGCTGTTGTACTTCAGACAAATAGAGGAATGTTGTTTACTTGAGTTGGAAGGTCTTGCTTCAGAGGCTAATGAGTAAGGAGACTTAATGACCATTTCTGAAGTTTAGAACGTCATAGTGTGGAAGAATTTCAATCAGCTAATTGCGTGGCAGGTTAGGTGCCCTGTACAGATACACATACTTAAGATGTCTGTCTCTCTTTTTTTTTTTTTTTAAAAGAAGGAAGTGCCTGTATTCAGCCACTCAAACTTTTCATCTGCGTGTTGTCTCCTGTAATCTACTAGTTTACCAGAATATTTATCCTTACAAGAAAAAGGAACAATGAGAAGAGGAACAATGAGACAAAACTTTCTAAGATAAACCTTTTTGATCTTAAAAATTTGGGACAGAACTTCTGTCTTTTCTTCCTCTTTGCTGATCGCAGTAAATCATTAAGTGGAAGGGATTTAAGATATCAGCAGCTTCAATGTTTATGTATTCTCCTTATTTCTTCCTAAATTTAGGAATGCCCCATATCTCATACTTGAAAGACTATCTGTATCTGGCAGTTTCCCAGGATGCAATGTATATTTATTTCTACATCATGTCTTGAACTAAGCAAAAGAAAAGAGGAACAGTCCTAGTAATAACTGCATTGTTTCTTCTCTGATAAATGAATACAGACGTTGCTCACTCGTTCAACACTACAAGCCTGTAAATTATTTTCATTTTGTAGTTACGGAAAGCATACAACAATAATGGGTGGTATTTTATTAAGTAATTCTGGCAAGCTTAGCCATCATTTGCAAGTGCTACACTGAAACATCTATCAAAGTTGGTGAGTTTTTCTTATGTGGAGTTTTTCTCCTGTGTGTGAAGTATTTGTTTTCTTTATCCATCCTAAAATTTCAGAGCTGGGATTGTCCACGTACATTTAAGGACCGCTAGCATTTTAGATTTCAGATAGCTCTTACTCTGTTTTCAAGTCTTTATTTCATTGGAATTAGTGCTTGTGATATAAATCAGTATAATGATGCTAGTGTCTCTTAAACTTCTGCTGAACTCCCAAATGACTTGAACCTGTTTTACTGCTTTGTTCTGTACTGAAGTGCCAACGAAACTTCACTCCTTTAAACTTGAGAATAATCCATCACAATTTGACCTTTGTTTTTGCTTTAAAGAAGCAAAATTCCTCTGTTTTTTGGAGAAGTAGTAAAAACAAATCGTTTTAGAGAAACAATATGAAGGCAGATATTTATTTTTTTTAAAACTTCTCTCTTATAACCACATATTGTATGGAGTAATAACCAAATATTACTCTTTGGGGCTGAGTAAAAGGGAGGCAGAAATTATTGGCTCAAAAAAAGAAGAACACTAAAGCATCTTGGGGGAAGGCCTTGTATCTAATGTAGCAAAACTAAGTTGTTGCATGATCATTAACTTTTAAAGCTTGCCTCTTCTCCCCAGCTTAACTGAAGTCAGACGCTAGCAAGAACAGAACATGTATCCTTAAGGTCACCTTTAACAGAACAAGTAAGGTGATTTTGGTGTTAATACCTCAAGCAAAACCTTGTAACCTATAAAACATAACCAGGAAGCAGTAAAATACTTGCTCATTTTCAAATGCCTGTTATCCAGAGGATTCGAAACTGAATTACAAATAAGTGTTGTAATCAAGTATTTTGATTAAAAATCAGCATGGGGAAATGCCATGTGGAAGGATCCACAACTCGCATACCAAACAAGGGATGATAACAGTGCTGATACCAAGATACAATTAGACCTTTTAAGTAGTGGGATGGTTGGGGATTGTGGAAGTAAGGGTTTTCTTTCCTCCTCCTGTTCTGTCCTCTTCGATCCTGGCAGGTGACCTTTCTGGGGCATCTCACTTTGAAGCATGCCGGGCCAGCTAAGGGCTCTGCGACACTTTTTCCCATTCTGTCCTCTTCCAAGGTAGTCTCCCCTCCACTTCCCTGGGGTATGAAGGAGAGTCTGTAAGCCAGAGGAAATTTCTTGATATCTGTGCATATAGAGCTATGGAGTCAGTTTATTCCCACCAGCAGTCGAAGCACAAATCTTTTTCTGAGAGTGGCAATTTCTTGGACTTTTCCAGGCTTACTCATTTTCCCATCTGCAGTTACAAATTCAGCCAACACATCTGTGCTGATAACTCGTGAGTCTTTCTGTCGGTGGGGGACACTTCCGTCTTGTCCAGGATCTGGGCTATAATTTTTGGTTTGGATAGATCGTGGATTTGTAGCCTCCAACTCAGACTTAATGTATCTAAAACTTTCAATTTCTGCCTCAGATTCAACCTTTGGGCTGCTTCATGCTTCTTTGTTCACAGCAGTATCTCTGCCAGTGTTACGTGCTTGCATCACTTGAATGCCTGCATATCCCATCTGAAAAGCTTGCAGATCCTTCAAGTATAAATTTATAAGATGAAGCCCTCCTTGGTCTCCTTGCCTGTCATCATCACATGCCTTATTTATTTCATATCCTGTTTTTCTTGCTTGTATTAATACATCTTGATTCATTTATTGCAGAAAGACTTATTTCCCTACCTTGCTGTTTTGACCATGTCACCCTCCCTTTCTTTGAATCTACTGCTCTCGGTTGCATGAAGTTGTTGGCTGACGTCAGTGCTTGCTCTGTGAGGTCTGGCTCCCTCGCTAATCTGTTAAATTTTTAAACAAGGTTTTGCTTACTTTCCTTTGACTTTATTGGTCACTGTAAAGCTCCACCTTTGCCAGTAGTACTTGTAAAAGCCTAGCCAAAGGAACCACTGCTGATATACATGCCATCATGCTGCCTGGAGCTGTTTGCTCTTTCTTTGCGTTCACTTGTCTGTCTGTATCTGTTTTATCTCATCGCATGCTTGGATTGTCTGCTCTTAGGGCCATGGATCATCTTTTTGTTCTGTGTTTGTCCAGTACATACAATGGGGTTCTTGTACACTTGAAGACACCACAGCAGTGTTTTTGTTTTTATGGAAGATACTGTTGGAACAACAGTTTTATGTAAGGGAAAAATAAAAACAGTTTTGAGGTTTCAAAACTAAGTGTCATGTTGAGTGTTGATAAGGCCTGGCAACCTGTCATGAATTGCAGAGACTGACCTGAGTGCTGGGAGCTGCAGGAGCTGTGGCAGGCGTGAGACAGCGGACCGTGGTGGTTCGTACCCAGCACTGAGTCACCCTGGTCCCCCCCAGAGCACTCAGGGGACCGCTGGGGCAGCAGCAACCCCAGACGGTGGGGACTGATGGTGAAGACCTTGGTGCTGGCTCCAGAGGGTACTCTCTTCCTTGCAGCTTTACTATTTGTCCCATATTACTATTTGCCCCTCTTGCAATTGTCCCAATGTTCACCTGGCTGCTAAAAAATAAAATCATAATTAACGGTTATGAGTATAGCCCAAGTTTGGTGAAAGCTAATATCAGTACAGTAAGAATTAGAAGTGCTGCAATGCAAACGATGCTTTTTACCGTGGGTGGGTGGTGTTTCTCTTTGTTTGCTTGTTTTTTGTTTTGTGTATCTTGGTAGCCCAACAGTTATTTTTATTGGTGTAAGATAGGCGATTCTAACATCATATAACAATGCCAGTATCAAAACAGTTGATAGAAGTTATTTCTCATAAAACATAACTTTCACTGCAGCAGTTCAATGTGGCCGTTGAATTGGATCAGTCAGGTGTGCTTGTGTGCTCAGTAGAAGACTAAAACAGTAACTGCTGATGAGCAACAGCTGTTCATGCAATTAAGCAGTGATTTTTTTTTTTTTTTGGGTCCTTTTCAGAGAGGCTGGCCCTTGGAAAGAGCAAGGTTTTATGAGCAGTAGCAGTGATACTTGGTTAAACAACTCCTTGTGATCTCTAACACTGTGTAATTGGAAATTGTTGGGGCCACGAGTGCTAAAGATGTGCTACTTGAGAGGAGTAGGGAAGAACAGGATTTATTCAACAGAATTTTTGTTGCTGATTATGAAGTAGAAAAACTTCAGCTTCTGTGTGAACTACATAACAGCCCCCATCATTTGCAGATGAGCAAATAAAGTTGTTCCGCAGACAAGCGTGTTTTCCTGTTAACACTGTCTTTAGTAGAAATGCGTGCTGGACAGAAGTAGATTATGGACAAACTAGCCCATTATACACACTGGAGTTGCAAATTAAAATGATTCCAATGTTTTAAAAAGCCTTTTGCAAGGTTATTAAGATGAATATAAATAATTGTCATTAGCAAAATCCTTTAGAATTGGTTCTCATAGATTGCTTTCCACTTGGACCTGCAAGTGCCTCTGAGGATTGTTGAAGCTATTAACAGGCATAGACGCAGTCAGTGCTGTGTCTGCATCGCCTGCGGGTCAAGTAAAATAAGCATAAGGAAATGGCGATGACCAGCGTTACTTTCATTAGACAGATTGTTGGTAGGTGGTGTTACTTGCCAGGAAACTTTGGTTGGGAAGTTATTTCACGCAAGCCGGTACCTATTCCACTTAGATGCACTAAACAGTTTTCATGAGAGGTGTTTTGACCTCACTTTGATTAAGCTTAGAGTAAGCTCTTTGTACATGAAAAGCACTCCTAGAGAACAGGTAAAATACTGTAATTTCACGTCCTTGCTTCTTATCCAATAATTACCCTTTCTCAGCATGTCTGAGCTTCTCTGTAAGGGTTTCTGTACTGTTTACTGGCAACTGGTGGCCTAGAGCACTTTTTCGTAAACGTGTTTAACGTCTTCAGATTTTTTTTTTTTTACATGGGAGGAAGTAAAGTTTTTAGGTTTTGCCATGTAGTCTTCCGATACTAACAGTGATTGTTGAAAGTAGCATTAAATTTCAAGTGCAGGAATTGCTGTGTAGTCCCCTGAAACCATAAGCGACTGGTATGCACACAAATAAGATACTGCAAATAACTATCAATTTGTAAATCAGTTGTTTTAAAGTAATTGTCACTGCGGAGAGCCATTAGGTGCAGGCTCATGGCAGGTTAAGCTGGCTGAAGCTCAGAAGACCCGAGGCCGCTGTGGTTGCGCGTGCTGCTTCCCGTGCCCTGTGGTGGGGTGGCAGTGAGTGGAAAGGTCAGCTGCTCCGCGTTGCTGGGAGCCAGCCTCTCCGTTAAGGTGGTCCCCATAGGTGGGTGAGTGCAACTGAGGGGGCAGGAAGCCCAGCTGGGGGTCGTGGTTGGGTGGGAGGTTGTGACTGTGGAAAAAGGCGGAGGGGAGCTGCTGAGGTGGAGATTTGTAAGAAGTTAGTGCAGCTTGGGCCATTGCGGCGTAGGCTGTCCAGTTGAGCGTGGGTTGGAGCGTTCGGGCAGACGGACAGGTGCTTTGAGGCCCGAGTACTGTGGCTGGAAGAGCACTTCCTTCAGCTGCAAGAGCTCAAGAGTTACGACCTGATGCTAGACCGGGCTCTGTCATGGTCTTTCCACTCGTTTCGTTTGGGCATCTCCGCTCAAGTAGTCAAGCGTAGAGAGAGGCGAAGAAGAGAGGAACGCGGTCTCTTCCAAAAATAGCTATAGAAATCCTAGAGCTGATTTAGCGCTAGCATTTTTTTCCAGGCTTTTCTGTGAGTAACTGGAGCAGGTATAACTCAGTGGTTTTTTTATTATGCAATTTTGCTGCTGGCCAACGTGGGTTTTTATTGCTGTAAGTCCTGCTGGTGTGCCTTAAAATGCAGCAAGTCCTACGTGCGTTTATCATTGTCAGTGAACTAAAGAGCTCAGTTGCTTCCCTCCTCGCTTCCCCCGACTGAAATCCTGACGCTGGTTTAAGATTTGCAGAGGATAGATTTCAGTCAAGATCAGTTTATCCTCAAAGTTTCCCCACGAACGCTGGTTAATGTTTCTGGGCGTAGAAGAGCAGGACAAATGCAGTTCAGCCTGTCCTAATGTATTAGCTCTGTTTTTAAAATAACTTTTAAAATAACGTTTTAAGGAGCTAGCACATAGCAGCCTACCGTTCGTTGTGTTGGCGCGTGTCGGGCTACCTGAGACAAGGAGGAGAAGGGTCCGCCCTGCATCTGCACCTGGTGCAGACCCCCGTTAGCCCGTTCCCTCACGGGGGTGAGCCTGCTTGCTTGTCCCTTGTGCGCTCCACCTTGCTGGTGTGTGGGGCTTTTTGTGTGTGTTCATTTTCTTCATAAATACTGTTCCGTTACGGGGTTGAGGAAAGTGATGTGCTTCTCTCTCAGCCTGAAACTTTCTTTCAGACGGGTTGCCAAGAAACCGTCGGTCTCCCTGTATTCTTAGGCCTGCGCTACGAATCCGTAGCAGGGCGAGTTAGGGATACGGGGACAGACGTAACTTTCGGTTCCCTTTTTCAGTAGGCTGACTAGAAGGGCCACGAGTGTGTGCCCGTGTGTGTAGCCCTCATGACTCGAGTTGACAATCAGACCCAAGGAGGGGGAGAGGCAAAATTATGGGAAACATCTACTCTTGTTTCCTTTTTTTCTTTCCCCTACCCTAGCTAAAACAGAAGTGTCCTAGGTTTGTTGTTGGTTGCATTTTTTGAGGAAGAAGGGGCAGTTATAGCAGATAATAATCTGGGCTACAGAAAACCAAGACACTGGTCTTCTCAGAAGTAAAGAAAATAATATCCTTGAACTGCTTTGCATACTTCTTATGAGACATTCGGTTATATTTATCAGGCAAATAAACACTAAATTTTCAGCTGTGTAGAAAACCTCTGGCAAAAAGTGAAGACCCTGGGAGGTGCCCAAGGTTTGGCTCGCCCTTTCTGTTTCTCGGTTTTCCAAACTTTGAAAAGAAGATAACAGTTTGGGGCTTCTATGTAGAGAGCCTTGAAGCAGATGTATGAAGAGTGCTGCTCTGGTAAAATACTCCATTTAAATTGAAAATTGATGTGAATAACGTTAAGCAGAAAAATAACGATAAATAACGTTATGCAATTAAACATCAAATCTTTTGAGTCTATGGTGGTATAAACGTGTTGCAAGCAGTCTTGTTTACAGATTGTCAGAAGATAAAAACGTTATTTTGGTGACATTTAATATTTTGTATCTGCACTTGTATGTTCTACCAAAGAAATGAGCACAAATTAATGAATAACTTTTAGCATACCTGGATTTAAATAATTTTCTTATATTTTGAAAAGTTTGAGATTTCAGTTAAAGGTTCATTTACCCTAGCTCATGGTTTGAGACAGCAACTCCGCACCTAGGTCAGTTTACAGGAGCTGATTCTAGTTGTATATGAGAGAATAATCCTGTAGTTAATGACTTTCTTACTGAATAGGGTCACTGAAATAAGGGTGCGCTCCTCTTGGAATTACCTTTTAGAACGATGCTGGGAGATGTTTCTTAGCTCTCAGAGGATCCCAGTGCAAATCGAACTTTCTGACATGAGAGGTCACTAGACTTTTTGGTTTGGTCTCATCACAAAAGCAAAGAATGGTTGGGGCTAGAAGGCCCCTCTTTGGATGCTGGCCAGCCTCCCTGCTTAAAGCAGGGGCAACTAGAGCAGGTTGCCAAGGGCTATGTCCAGTTAGGTTTGAATATCTCCAAGGATGGAGACTCCACAGCCTCTCTGGGCAACCAGTTCCCTTGTTTGAGCACCCTCGCACTAAAAAAAAGTTTTTTCCTTATGTCTAAATGCAATTTTCTGTGTTTCAGTCTGTGCCCATTGCCTCCTGTCCTGTCACTGGGCACCACTGAGAAAAGTTTAGCTCCGTCTCTTTTACTCCCCCCATCCGATATTTATAAACATTGATAAGATCCCCCCAGAGCCTTTCCATCTGTAGGCTCAACAGTCCCAGCTCTCTCAGCCTCTCCTCCTTACGAGAGGTGCTCTAGTCCCTTCATCGTCTTCGTGACCCTTCACTGGGCTCGCTCCAGTAGCTCCGTCTCTCTCTCGTACTGGGGAGCCCAGAACTGGACCCAGCATCCCAGATGAGGCCTCGCCAGGGCAGTAGTGGGGAAGGATCACTCCCTCGACCTGCTGGCAACGCTGTTTCTAATGCAACGCAGGATGCCGTTGGCCCTTACTGCAAGGGCGCGTTGCTGGCTCATGCCCTACTTGGTGTCCACTGGGAGCCCCCAGGGCCTTTTCTTCGTGAGTTCATTGAGCAGAATAGACTAGTCAGAGATATTTCTATATTTAATGTAAGTCTGATTATGTTATAACTGACTTAGAGCAAACTGGCCTTGTTCTCCTTTTGTGTCTTGTACTTTGGATGGTTGCTTGTACCTTCTTGGTGCACTTGAAATGCTTCTAGATCACAGGTTTCTCTACCCAGTGCCCATAAATTGCAGAGTTTGCTGTGAACGATAAATATTTTATAAATGTTTAATAACAGAAATAAAATGTAGACTATAGACTAAAAGGTAGTAATCCTAATATTTTGTTTTGAAAGTTTTTTTATGCAAATTATCTTTCCATTAGTTGCCTTTAAAAACAAAGAGAAAAGATAGTCAAGATAGGAAGACAGAAGTGGAAATGAAGGCATGGTGATGCTGGAAGGAAGACAGTAGGAAATAATTTTGTTACAATGAAGGGAAAATATGACTGTCTTGAAAACGATGGCAAACACTGATATTTGTTTATTTATTTAAAGGTGCATAGTAACTACAGGGACAGAAGCCATTATAAGAGCTTGGAAATGGGTATAAAGATGCGTAAATATCTGACTGCAAAGAAATCGAATCTCTGTGCTCAGTGATTCTGTCCCTATTTGAGATATTTTAAATGACTTTTGGAAGAATGATGTGAGGTTAGAATATGATATACGTTACTTTATAGATGACACCTCCGTTGTTGGACACCAGTTTGATCTACCTCTGGAATTCAGGATGTCATTTTAAAGAAACATGTTTTTCTCTTTACAAAGAATTTAGATTTTTTTTTAAATGATTTCTTTTGAAGGCAATCTGTATATCTTTTGCATATCCAATAGCTTTGGGCAGCAGGGAGTCTGCTACTCATGTTTAAAAATTGTTAGTCTATCGTGGATCCATTCACGAATGAATGTGGGCTGTAATTTTTTTAACAGAATAACCTCATCCTTACAGTTTATGTTAAAGCAGATGAAGTTACTATTTTTCTTTAATTTCATAAGGGCACATAAAGAGGAAAAATAAGCATTATCTGTACCTCCCCAAAACGTCACTATTTTTTCTGTGCCACTGCAGATGTCTGTAACGGTTATCTTAGCCTAGTATTGAAAAACAAAACGCATGCTCTGTATAAATCGATCTGAAACACGTTTCCTTAGGCCTGTCTGAACTGCTTGGAGTGCCCGTTGATGGTATCTGCTGTTAGTTACTGTAAAGCTAGAATGGTTTGGTTGTCCGCATTTAGACCTAGCATTATTCTTGGAACCAATCAGTGTCCGTCTGTCTTCTCTTGATCTGTGGTAGGAAAGTTACGGTGGTAGTAATCCAGTCCACTCTTTCACCAACTGCACCGCAGTGCTCCTCAGCCTTTCCAAGTATCAGCCTGTTGTTCTGTAGACTCACACTGCACTGTTTTTAATTTGTCCTCAGCATTTAAAAATCGGTTACATCTTTGAATTAGTACTGCTTTGGTCCATGCAACATAAGGTGTTTTTTAATGACGTAGCTTCTTACAGTGTATTTTTTTTTTTCCAAAGTAAATCTGTATCTGCTTGTTTTGTTCCAGGATCTGGGTTTATTTAGGAGTCCTGTATTATGAGGGATAATGTTGAACTGTGTAGCCAGAACTGGAAAACTAATTTTGAAAGACCATACTTACTAGTTTTAGCAATTAGTTGCATGTCCAAGGAGATGTGTAAATACTTTCCTTGCAAGTGGGACACTATAGAAACTGTCTTGTGGGGAAGGTGCTGATGGAGCCCTGCACCTCACCCCTTTTCCTGGCCGCTTCTTTTAGAAAGAGCTGCCCTCAAGGCTCCTCTGCCTGGAGGAGCAGTTTGATAAGGTGTGAAGCCTGATGGTGAATCTCATTGTCACCTCCTGGTGACAGTGAATAATCGCATAAAGGAACAAAACTGACCTCTTCCCCCTGTGTTTTTTGTCTAATGTTCTTGAAGTTATTCTCTTTGGCAACTCTTTTTGTACCCTCCCTTTTCCTTACTTGAAAGCAGCTGCCTTTCCTCTTAGGGGTGCAACTGCAGAGCTTTGACAGGCCCCCAGTAGCCCCTCTACACACACAGGGTTTTTCATACACCTTTTTCATAATGAACACGTTCTCATGACAAGATTAAATTTTTAGTTAAAAAGATGGTTATGTGATGACTCGTGGCAAACTTGCTATCATCTCTGAAATAAGGAAGGATTATTTTGGTTTGATTTGTTTTTTTTCCTCTGTTCTGGCAGACAGAGTGCTTCTCAGCCTGTTTCTGTGAAACGCACTTCTGTTGTTACAGGCGCATTGCGAGTTTCAGGATCTCACTTAGTTCATCCTGTAAGTGCCTTTCTAGTTAACTGTTTTAAAGCACCCTCTGAAGGATGGTTGTTTTGAGTGCGGTTAATGATACCAGCTGAAGAGGTTAACCACCTCCGGGTTTCTCTTCTGCTTCCTCCTGGTGAAGGTTATTCCTTCTGTGGACATGCCAGTCAGACTGCGCGTGGTGTGTTTGCCGTCTCACCCGTTTCAGTCAGAGCGCGCGGTTGGTTAAAATCCGTTCGCTTTTCTCAAGTTAACGGAGACTGCTCATTTTGACAGGAACAGGCTAGGGAGCAGTTACAGGAGGGACCATGCAAGCAGATCAAGTAGGCAGATTTTGAGTGGCAGTAGCTTCCAGCCAGGACGTGATGGTAACTGATGGGAAGCAGGCGTAATATTCAGTATTGTATGCTCAATTGTTCAGTAGTATTTCCTTTTAAATTAAATAAATTTCCTGTGGTACCCGACAGATGTTGGTTTCTGGGAACTTCTGACAACTGTGGCTTCTGTCCACTTAGCTGTGAAAAGACAACTTAAGTAAGCTGTAGTCTCAGAAGCCATGTTGTAAATAGCAAATGCATGGTGTCTCCAGGCCATAGCCGTGTCTGCAGCAGGAGACAACAGAAATCTTTCTTCAAGTCAGGGATGAGTTCTGTTCGAAAGCATACACCTCCTGTGTTTTAAGGGGAAAGCACTTAGCAAGGGGCTGCTCGGATGGAAGTTCAGACGTGCCTTTTGCTGTGCAGTTGGATGAAGAGTGATGTAACGTTTCCCAGGAGTACTGATTGAAATTGTGTTTCTGGGCAATGAGCACACAACATGCGTCTCTGCTCTGGTGGGTGGAGGCTTTTGCCTTTTTTATTGCCACATCTATCAATACAATAACTGTAGTTAAAGTGCAGCTTGCAAGGGCGTGGCCAAGGGTCACATATGGAAGAAAATAATGAAATAAAATATTTTAAGGAGAAACAAGAGAGTTTATTTCCCTATCAGCCAAAAAAGGAGGGGGAAGAAATGATATTCATGTTATGTAAAAGTTTTGGCCCTCCACCTACTAATGATTTTAAAAATTCGTGACCTTTTAATAGTGCATGTGCCCACTTAGACAATTATGTGGCTGATGTGAGTGAAGTTGTCCTGCACCAGCAAAGGATGTGGCTGCATGTCACCGCCTAACTTGTAGTCTGTCAGTGGCTGGCTACTCACTGGAGACAACAGAGGTGAGTTTCCCTCTCGGAGGAGTTTGCATAACCTGCATTTTCATCCCAGTGTTGCCCCAGTAATCACTGGGGAATTCATTTAACCCAGCCCGTGTTGCCACGGTGCCCTCCTCTTGTGGAGGCCGATCCTTCAAGTCTCTTAAGTCTCTTAATGGTAGTGCTTTTTTTATGGAGCTCGCCGCCTTTGGGACTTGGGACAAATAGTAAGAAACTTCCCCTCTGCTGCTTTACTCAGATGGAGATGTAAATTAAAAACTTCACAAAATAAATGGCAGATTTCTATTCGGTTTAAATTCTATGTCCTCTGTGGCTATTGAAAGCAAGATTTAAAATATTTGCTATTAATATGTGTTGTATAGTGTAAATAATTAATCTTTCTTCTTTGCTGTATTCTTCTGTCATCTGTCCTAGTAGTCCATATATACGTTTGACAGAGTAGCTTACTAGTAGTTTGCTTTCATTGATTATCTTGAATGTTTTATCTTGCTGCTCATTCTAATGATTCAGCTTATACCATGTTCCTGCAGTATAATACTGTATTTTGCTTAACACTGGGAGGAACAATGAGTCCAGTCTGACCAACAGTTTCAGCATTGTTTATCCTTTCATTGAGACTGTCCTACACAGAGAACCCTGCTGTGGAAGGAGAACAATTGCTTCTGCAACCTCTTATTTTCTTATCCAAAACTGTGTTTGGTATGTCAGCTGGGAGCGGAATTAAGGCGAGAGCACCGAACCTGCGTGAGGATGAAGCGGTAACGCATGGTTCGTTCTTGCTGTTTAAATTCCGTACGAGTAAATGTCGGCTGTTGGCTCCTGGGAGCGTTCCCGTAATGAGACCGTTGCTAACGGGAGGATTGGCCATACTGACGGCATGATACAGATGACGACGAATAGGCAAAAGTTACTGCCGCAATAGACCTCAGCCCCAAAGAGCTGAAGATTTTGAGGTGCAGGTAGAAATTATCATATGGACTTTTTGTTCTTTTATTTTGCTTGCTTTTTGCACTTATTCTATAGAAACTTTCTGTGACTGGTTATGGTAAGATATCACTCTGTCAAGTAGGCATTACTAAAATATGCACTTTTGATGAGGAACGTATACATTGAATTCTGAGACAATCGGTGTGTGGGTTTGTTCTGAAATAACTAAAGACTGGATCTTCAGCTATTGGAAACTGGGGCAGCATCGCTGGCTTTAGGGTAATATGTTTGCTTTCGTCAGCTAACGTTTTTTCAGTTTGCTTTGTTAGCACTGAGAATTAACGTAAGAAATGCAGTTGCTTCTCTCGCAGAGTATCACTGTTGCGCTTGGTGTGATGCATATGGTTTGAGACACGTGTGTCAGAGCTTGGTGCTCTAAGGTGTCCCATAGGGAGTGAGTTATTTGGGATCTCATGTGTAAATTCCCATTGATAAATTGTGTTAGATGAGGAAATAGGCTTCATTTACCTGTTTCATGTAACTTTATAATACCTAAGAGTGTCTGCCCAGTAGTGACCATGTGATAACATTTAAGGCAGTGTAGGGTATGTGGCTATCCTTATCACTTTTACTTTCCTTGGCTGGTTACTCTTCTCTTTCCCACTAACATAGAAGCTGCAAACCTCATGGTGTTTTCATCTGCACATCACAAAAGGAAGACATTGTCTCTGAAAGAAAGGAGAAAGGCTATCAGGCAGAAACAGGCCCTGAAATCAGAGCTTGGTGGAAATAGCATCCCCTGAAAAAGTGAATTTCAGTGTCATGCTTTCTTCTTCCTTGTTTCTTAATACTCTTTAATCTATGATACCTTTTCCCAGACCATGGGGTAGGTTTGAATGGTGCTGAGAAAGAGGAGCAGTCATTGTGAAAGCTATTTCCTCTTGGTGAGGGCTTTATATGGGAAGGGAATGAAATAGCTTGGGGAATAGCCCTGCCTTCTTCACCTCCTACATTGTTCCCTGCCTGCAAGGATGTTATTTTCTTTCCCAGCAGCGCGTTGCAGAATAAGGATCACTGAACATAGTTATATAAAAGATAGCCAGCCCCTTATTTTTCACAGAAAACCTCATAAAACCTCATACTGAGCAAAGTGTCCTGAGTTTAAATATCCTTTTATTAATTTAAGCCTGGGAATTTAGGATTTTTTTCAGCTGAGGTTGTTTGAAGTCTGGTCTTCAGTGGTCTATACCAGCAGGTTCAACCTACAGTAGCAAGAAAATAATGTGCTTCTCCTAGGTTTCAGTTTTACCTTGGTAACTGAAGATAACCAAGATTACCATCAGGCTTCACGTGAGAGGGTTCTGAAGTTTTTGATGTCATTAGCGTATTACTCTTGTTATCTACATGACTAATTTGGTCCCTTTCGAACCACAATAATTCCTTAGCCACAGTGAATTGCCCAGACTAATTATCTGATTCCTTTTCTTTCCATCTTTGGCTTTCACCGAATATCATCCTGCTCCCATATGTCTGCCTGCAGCAGTTGAGAGCAGAGGGGGCTTGTGGGACCTTGCGATAAGCAGGCAGGATCTATGGCACGTGGATAAGCCCTCAACCTCGCTGGTGAGCCAAGCTTTCTGAAAGTGAAGCAACAATTTACGCCACCTAAGTCCGTACCGCCAGGGTCTCGCTTTCCCTCTTGGTCATACTACCCTTTCCTTTGCCAAGCCGAAAACTAACCTGGCAAAAATAGTGAATATTTTTTTGCACTTTAGTACCAGATGGTGCCGTCTAACGCAAATGGGATTGCACAGGAAAACCACAGCAGCTCTGGCTGATGCAGAGCGCCATAACCCGTCCAAGAACCTCACCTGGGACCTGCACATCATGCTGGCCAAAGCCACGTGACCAGTGTCCCCTCCTCCTCTGCCCTGGCTGCTCTTTCTCTCCCTTGCACCAGTGCAAGCGTTTATGAGGCGCTGCGGTGACCGGGGGTGAAGGGTCTAATCCCAGTTAACCTCAGCCAGGGCTGGGGAAGAGACGCCTTCACCGAGTTAGTTCCCGGATCTGTTCCGTAGTCCGTAGATATGGAATTGTGTGTTGCACGAGAGGAGATAGCGCAGGAGCAAGTGACCGGGGTGAGCCAGCCTCTTCTGGCAGCAGCGCTCAATTAGGTGGTTTAAAAGCATGTGAGATGTTGACCTCTTTGTCCCTGTGTGTAAAGCCGGATGAGCCTGTTCATCAGCACAGCTGTCTGTGGTATTCATTGGTGCAGAGGTTGCCTAGAATTCCTATGTTGAATTTTTCTAGAAGTCAGGTGTCATTGAATTTTTTTTTCATTGATTTTAGAGCATATTAACGTATTTTGAAGGTGAGAAACGATATAGGAAGAATTCAGATCTAGAGACTGATGTATGTGGGTCCTCTCATTCACTCACTTTTGGCTTGCAATCACGAAAAATGTGCTCACAAATGTGAAAATGAAAAATACATATGTTTACACCTCCACCTGTTTGATAAAATCAAAAAGATAAATTTGTTGAGCGTGTGTTTTAGGAAACTTTGGAGCCTTTTCTTTATGCTCAGGGAGTTCTTTTATACAGGAAGAAAGCAAGATGAATCTGGTCTTGTTACTCCTTATTAGAACGCAGCATTTTAAAGTAACTATCTAGGAAGGTGGAGACACTGTAGGTGGAGTTTGATATTTAATTTTCAACTCCCTTTCACCCACAGGCACTCTTTGCAGCTGTCTGTGATGTGAGTCACCATGATCTTTAGCAGCTCTTTGAATAAATCCTTGCTAAATTTCTTGAAGTGCCAGATGAGGTGGGAGCCTGTCTTTGGAAAATAAAAAAAGTGGAAGGAATATGTGAGGTCTGTAAAATAGCTTTGGGATTTGGTACGGAGAGGTGAGATTTTTGTTAGTTGCTTAGACTCAACGGATTGCAGATCCGGCTCATAAGTGAAGAATAAGGTAAGAATTGTTTTCTTCCTGGAAGTGACTGTTCCTTTATTCTAGTGCAGTTAGTCGGCACCCCGAGCTTTCCTTTAGTCGTAGTACGTGAGACCTGTGCAACTGAACGTAAAAATCTATCTTATTTCTCTTCAGACAAGCATGTAATGTGTTTTGTAGGACACGGGCAGGAAGATGAACCCCAGAAAGCTCATGCTAAAGAAAGCACACAGTGAGCAAACACAGACAATACGCTCTGAAGCCTTCTATGTAGTTATTTTCAATATAGTTTTGTTGTACTTCTGCCTTCTTATAGTGGCGGGAATCCACCGGGGAGACGGTTACTGCCTATAAAAACAACAGAGATTCTAGAAGATACTCTGCCTCTTACCGTCTAGCTTTTACTACTCTCCATTGAACTTTGTTAAAAGTATCTCATTATTGTACTCACCTTAATTAACACATACTTTGGGTTTTGTTTCCCTCCCTTCATCTCTTTGAATCTAAAAATCACCAGACAAAACTTAGAGATCTTTCAACATTTTTGATCACTTCTTAAGCTCAATTAGTGCATGTACACACACAGTTATCTCTAAGTGGGTTTAAATGATTCTGTAAAACGTTTTTCGAGGAACTTCCTCTCACTAAGTATAATCTGCATCAGCCCTGATGTTAATTGCTGTTCATGGGATTCCCATAATTTTATGGAGGCTCATTAAGGTGAATCTTTTCAGAGATGCATATCCTTTACTGACATGAATTTATGAATTATTTCTTTGAAGGTAGACTGGCTGTAGAAGAAATGCAGCTGTAATAGCACATACAGATTGCGATGTGTAAATTTACCCGAGTGTCCTCCTGGACTAGGTTAGTTCATACAAACTGCCTTCCTACTGTGAGTAGAGAGCGCTAAGGTATCTTTACGCGTCCACTTCTGTAACTGTAGCATAGGTGTTTCTTTAAATGCTTATATCAGATTACGTGCAGGGCTGTTAACGCTAAGAAGTTTTTTGTGGCCAAGCTTTTGAAATACTGAACCCTCTCCTGGGAAAACTGTTTCAAATAATAGCCTCTTTAGCGTTGCCAGTTTAAAAGAGCAGTTTTGGAGAAACACGCAGTGCCGCTATTCTGGGCCTTCAGCCACCTCCTACGTCAGCTCTTTGCTTCCCCAGGAGGCATGTCTCACTTCGGGAGATGCTGCTGATGCGACTCAAATCTCAGCCTGAAATGGAGCCTAGAGTTTACTTTGCTTGAGTAAGTGGGAGGAGGTATTGTGCTAGCGTTGGCATTTTCTGATCTACAATATTCTGATGAGAATTAGTATTGTCCCATTTTTAAGATTGGCAAAACAAACTTTAAGTTATTTTAAAAAAAAAAAAAAATCTGACAGGTGAGTTCTGGCAGGTTTAACTATGCTGGTATACCTCCCTCCGTATCAGTACGTTTTGCCAGCCTGTCTTTAGGCGGTCAGGCCTGGAAAGTGGCAGGCAGGCTGGTGTGCTTCTGCTGCTCCAGGTAAGGAGAGGATAAGCGTAGACAAACTCTATCCAGAGATTCCTCAACTTTAGGTGCAACAGTGTAAGACAAGTTCAAGTGCATTCTGCTTATCATCCTTTCTTCAGACTTGGCGGGGGTTAAGTTAAAATGACTTCTCTCCCTTAGGCTGCCTCAATTATGTCTAAGCCAGTGACCTGTAGAAGCCCGAGGTTGCAGTGGCTGAGTACAGCAGAGAACCTGGCGTGGGATATTAGAGGCTACAGCCTGCTGTAGGCAGGTTGGATGACGTTTGCCTGCTTGTTTCTGCAGAGGCCTTTTGACAAGCCTCAGAGTTCAAAACTCGGCAGCAGAAATAGAGATCTGCCTTTTCCATGTAGACGGCTAGAGCTGGGCATCAGGGGACCGGAGCTGTGGACCCTGCTCCATGGGAAGGAGATGACCTGAAGTCTACGAATGTACTTGGTGTAAATCTGGAGTTAATTGTCTTGAGGAATATTAAAACATTCCACTTCATAGTTCTCAGCAATAGGGAGGCACGTCCCCTAAGGGACTTGGGAAGGATTTGCTTACATCCCCCCTCACTGAGCGCTAACAACTGTACAAGTGGTGTGGGTTTTTTTGTTTGTTTCTTTGTGGTTTTTGTGGTTTTTTGTTTGTTAGCTTGTTTTTTGAGGCGGGAGGGGGAATTGGGTGGCAATTGACCAGTAGCCACATAGAGGTCCCCTCAAGACTATGGAAAGAAATGAATTTGGATGTCACTTCAGGAAAAATCCTTCTCTGCCTTTATATTTGAGGATATCGGTGTTTCTCTAGACAGAGCTACATGAGCTGTTGATAAGTTGCTTTCGTGCATGTAGGAGAAGAGGGGGGGGAAAGGGTAACGCAAAAGAACGTATCTGCGTTTCTCACAAAAGTAAAGTTGTCATCTCACGCAGGACTTGTTTCCTTTGAAACAATAAGGCTGTTTTGAAACGCGGAGTTTGCTTTCATGTGACAAGCTTGGCATGCATGCACTTACATAACAAGTGATAATAAATCTTTTTTTGGGGGAGGCGGTTTCAGGTTTTAAAATAAAAATAGAGCAGTGTAGGGCTTAATAGTTTCATTGTTCTTTCATGTGTGCGTGCTCTCCTCCTCCTTTTGTGGCTTAAAATAAATAAATAATAAATTGGGTCACGGGTAAAAGAGGTTTTGAGACTTGCTTCCAGTGCTGTTTCAAGAAGATATAATAAATGTAATTCTAGGCTCAAGTGATCGAGCAGGAAAATCTTTGTGGGTCTTAATAGTACAGTAATCTGAAATAAAATAATTTTTAAATTGTATTGGTCTGTTTGTCCTTTTATTTTCAGAATTTTAAAGTAATTAGTGTTTTCTGTTGTTCTCCACAAGAGCTGGAAGCTTGCCTTTTCAAGTGGAAGCTGAGGTTCGTAAGAAAGATAACTGTACATTTTCAATGGTTTGAGCTTTAAGAAAATACCAAGTACTGACAGTTGGTAAAGCCACGATAAATGGACAATTGCAAATGTCTGAGGGATGTCAGAAGGTCGGGAAAAGGATTCCTTAAGCCCTCAAAAAAATTCATGGCTCTTGCTGTCCTAATTTGTTGTTATGACGCTAACGCTGTCGTTAGCGTAATATTCCTAGGATTCCGCTTGGCTCTCCTGAGAACTTTTATCAGCCGCGAAGTGCCGCTAGTCTGAGCAGGCGTGGGCGTTCCCTTTAGGTTTAGGCAGATCATTTCAGGGTAGAATTAGACTACTTTTTGTTGCTATATTGAGGATTTTGTGAAGAGAAATATTGTAGATAAGTGTTTAAAAAGTCAACTCTCATTCACCTCCGATCACTAGTATACTAGTGACTGTGCTCATTTCAGTTTATTTACAAAAACTTAACTTTAAAACTCTGCAAAGTCCTTTTGTAGTACATACTGAAGGTATCTACTGACTTCTGATTTTAGCAGGCGATGACATTGTCAAGTATAGGAATTCAAAGCGTGAAAAACCCTGTAACCTTTTGGACTCTCGGTATAGCTGTGCCTACCTCCATCACCGCACCTGGAGGCATTCCCCCCCCCCCCCCCTTTATTATGTTGTGTCTTATTTTGAATGCACCTGAGGATGACTTTTGGTATTATTTCTTCAGCACTGTCTGGAAAGTAAAGGAAACTTCTCCTTTTTTTTTTTTTTTTCCTCCTATTGTCATTATAAAATCAGCTCCTCTTTCATCAAGAAGTATTTTTACAGATGAGCAGGATAGTGTAACATCACTTTTTGTTCTGCTAAACCTCGTTTTTTTTAATGCCCTATTGTATAATCAAGTCATCTGTGTAGTGGACAGGCTCATGGTCACAGTGACCTGGCTTGCGTTGTGGGGCTTTCTCTGGCTGTCGTCTTTCCTTGCTGGTGTTCCTGGCACTGTAATTCTTCTCTTTGAAAGCTGGCCGCTGTAAAATCAAGGAACAGGTCCGGCTATAAGGAGCTGCCATCTGTACTGTCTCCTGACTTCTGTTTCATTTTCTATATCCGCTCTCAGTTATTACATAATAGTACTAGAACACCACTCTATAGTCTCACTTAGATATTAACTATATCCACAGCTTCATAGAAGTCCATCATTTTGTCAGTTTTTTGTGTAGCAGGTTTCATTAAGATTGGCTTTTATCATCAATATTGATAAAACCATATATATTGATCAAACTTTCTGTAGTTTGCTACTTGCATTATTTTGCTGCATTTCTTCACTTAATCTTTCACCCTCTTCCCGAGACGAAACCAGCACTCTTTCTCAGAGCTTCCCCTACAGCAAGTTTTCCAAGGAAATGCAGACTGTTGTTGTTAGTTCAAACATACCTATCAGGTATACGATGTCATCTGCATGAACTAAAGGGTTAATTCTACCTCATCCATGTCATGCCCTTAAATTCATCAGACATTCAGAGTTTTAAAACCGGATGCAAACCAGCACTGATTCGAGTCAGTTTGATGTGGACAAGGAACTGTGGAATGAACTACAGGATTTACAACTTTTTTTTTTTTTTAAAGCACAATGAAGAGACTTGTGTATCACTTCTAGAGTTGTGGCTATCAGGAGTGCCATATGAGCTTTTTCTTTTTTAATTAAATAATACTTTCTTCAAGAATGATTTATACATTCCTTTAAAAAGTCAGTAAAGATACTTTGTTTTAATCCTCCAACCCCATCCTCCTTATCCATCAGTTTCAGGGTGAAAACACTTGGTAATTGCGATGTTGAGGTTGCTTTCTGTGCTCAAAAGCTCCCTCTAAACTAGTTTGCTGTTTTTTCTCAGTACTCTCAGCAGGTCTCGTGTTTGTTGTGTATTTTTTGATCTGGGTCATCAGGACTGCCTGTCTTTAAGACTTCTGTAAATACTGCTATTAGGCATCTCTTATTCCTCTCTTGTCTTCATGTGTATTTTGTTCTAATTCTTTTAAAAGTCGTTGGGACAAATATCACAGATCAGATGCTATATTTTCTTCTTCTGCAATTTTTCCTTTAACAGTTTTACTGGTGTACCTGTTGTCTTCTGATAAAGCTTCTGTGTCAGTTCTGCCTTGCAAGAAAGCCAAATTCATCTACGGTATTTGCTTTTAGATGGACTTCAGGGTGCGATCTGTCTGTGAAGTTCCTTCAGCACTTCTACTACTTCTTTGGCATTTAGCGTCTGTTCTGTGGGAGAGCTTTTTGTATTTTGCTTCGCTAATGTAGTTTTATACTTAATTCTGGATCTGCTTCTTTCCTTGCTTTCCCATTCTTTGATTTCTTTACTGATTCGCTCAATGCTTTTACTGTGTCTGCTTTCCAAGAAGTCTCAGCTTGTCTATCTCCTTTTACTTTGTTTGTTTAGTTTTTCCTGGTAGCTTTATTGCTCTTGTGAAACTTCTGTTGTGTTACTTCCATGGATATCTCCCATCTGCTCTGTGATGAGATTTCTTCATGAGCAGAAATTAGAGACCTGTGTCGTTCTCCAGGTATTATCTTACGTCTCTTTCTGGGACACACAATTTTAACTTATTAAGGCCTACTGTGGCAGCATATGCTTATGGTTTCTGTGGAAACCTATTGGTATTTCATGATTTCTAGTATACGTGACAGCTGTAGAGATTAGAAACAACAGACGTTGTGCATTTTGCTGGTGATAGCAGTTGGCTTGGTTTTGCTTGACACCCTGCTGAACTCCGTCTCGTTGCATATGTGTCTCTGTGTACTTTCAGTAATGAGTAGTACAGAGCGGAGGGGTTTGCTAAAGGTCATGCAAGAACTCTGAGGCAAAGGAGACTTGAAGTATGAATTAGGAGGTCCTGGGTTGGCATCCTCATTACTGGACTATCACTGCTCCGAGCAACATGTTTTTTCATATCCCGGTTTTTGCTAGACATCAGGTGCTGCAAGGTGGTGATGGGATAAGTGTCAGCTGCAATGGGGAAGGGCAGCCTGGTTAGGAAGCTTTGGTTGGAGCGTGGAGGCTTTGTGGCTGCAGTGAGGAGGTGAGGACAGGTCGTCGTCTTGACATGCTTGTGATGATTCGGTTGAAGAGGTTCCCGACGCCGACTGTCTCTCCCTCCTGCCTCGCAGCAGCGTTCCCCTGCCTTGGTGGCGGCTGCCAGCTTGCGATTCGCCAGCTGATCCGCTGCGTTCTGCGGCCTGGTGGAGTTGGGTGAGCAAAACTGCTGGTTCACCTACGCGGGTTCAGAAGTAAACTCGGACTGTTGGGGAGCTGGGATGGGAACAGCTTAGCCAGCGCTGCTGCAGGAGCAAACCACGCTTTTGGAGGAGTTAAGTCTTTCGGTCACTCCGCTTTAATTCCCCGCAAAAGGTGTCAGCAGATCGAGAAAGGGGTTCAGGGCTGCAGCGCACACATGCTCTGGAGTGTGTAGGTTTTTTAGGGTTTTGTTGTTTGTTTTCCCAAATGAAAGGCTTATTAATGTTCGTGAAGAGTTTCAGGCACTTCTGACTTTCTTTTGCAGTCAAGCAGATTGTAATGTTAGCAAGAGATTTGTAAATTGCAAGTTATTGGCAAGGAGTAGGTTTAAGGTTATTACGTACCAAAATATTTGCAACGCTCTAAGGTAGTGGAATGAAGGTTTGCGTCCTCCCTCTATTTAAATAAACTGATTGCAGTAAGAGCTTGCTAATAATGATTTCGTTACGTAACAAATGCAGTTTTATTGAGAAACTTAACAAGAAATATTACTGAGTATTAAGTATTGGCCCCAAGACTAGGAAAGTGTTGTTTTCCAAATGCTTAAAATACTGTGCATTTTTCTCCTGAATTTAATTTTAAAAAACTGAATTGGGTGATTCAGCATGAATAGGCAGGTTACGGTATGAATTACTCCTGATGGCATTTATTTTAATGTTAACAACCACAGATTTTCTGACAGGTCTTGTCTAATTTTCTGCAATCCTTTTGGGAAAATTGGTGTTGGATCCTATAAGACTGTGTTAATGTCCTTGCTGTGCTAACAGAGCTGTAATTCTGCAGTCATTTCAGACAAATGACCCTTGTCCTTCTGTGGACATGCAAACCCATTTATTTCATCTGGAGCTGCTGAATTAGAGGCACTTAAAATTTGAACTACTTATTTTGCTTGGTCTTACTTATTTACAACCACCTTAGTTTTTATAATTTGAGCCTGATTCTAAGTAACAAGTTTCTGAAAAGCTTAGCCATGCATGTATTTATAGACTTCCAAACACAAGGAAGTTTAATATTAGTCAGATATATTCTAGTCGTCAAGAGTTTATGTAACTGCAATGTAAAGAATTGCCTAATTATATTTATGACTGCTGGAAACTCTGTCATGTTACTTGAGAAATTTGTCAGAGAACGATCACAATGTTGCACGGTTGGCTTGCTGAAACATGCAGTGCAGAGGAGCCAAATGTCATTAAAGGTGTTTGGAAACTGAGGAGTGGCACCAAAATTGAAAGAAGGGGCAGGTGCGCTGAAATAAAGAATAAGTTGCTGCGTGACTACTCAGGATATTCAACAATTTCTTTCTCTGATTTACTCATCAAAAAAAAAAAAAGATAATTTTTTGAGTACCCTTAGGCTTTTGAATATTCAGTATTTTGACTATTTTCTATATAGAGCATAATCTAACAAACCGTATACAATGTTATTTGGAAGTTTACCTTTGGGACAAGACCTGGGGTGTTAATTCTAAGTTATGTTGTAATACATTGGGTACAGAGATCTTCAGATGGACACAATGGTGGGGAAAAAGTATGAAGTGTTTTTGTGTGTGTTTTTAAAAACTGACTCTGGAATCAATGAGTGCTAAAATTTTGACTCGAATATAATCTTGGGATCATAAGAAAATTCAGCCTAATCCAACCTTCTGCTCAAAGCAGGGTCAGCTGTGGGGTCCAGATGGGTCAGGGCTTTATCCAGTCACGTCTTGAAAGGCTCCGAGGATGGAGACTGTACCACCTCTCTGGGCAGTCTGCTCCACTACTTGAGTCCTCAAGTACGGTGAAAAAGTTTCTCCTTACCTCCAGTCTGAACCTCTCTTTTTTGAATTTATGCCCATTGCTTCTCATCCTCTTGCCATGCACCACTGTGAAGAGCATGGCTCCATCTCCTTGATGACCTCCTCGTAGGGACTGCACTATTAGGTTCCCCAAAGCCTTCCCTTCTCCAGGCTGAACAAGCCCCAGTCCCTCAGCCTCTCCTCACAGGGCAAGTGCTCCAGCCCGCCAGCCATCTTGGTGGCCCTCCTCTAACTTGCTCCAGTTTATTGATGCCTTTCCAGTACTGGGGGGCCCAAAACTGGATGAAATGCTCTAGACGTGGTGTGACAGGTGCTTAGCAGAGGGCAATAATTGCTTCCTTTGAACTCCTGTTAATACAAGCCGGGATGCTGTGGGCCTCTCTTGCTGCCAGGGTGCAGTGCTGGCTCATGTGGTAGCTTTTGCCTACCATGACCCCCAGGCTCTTTTCAGCAGAGCTGCTTCCCCAGCCAGGCCATCTCCAGCCTTCAGCATTGTAAAGGACTCTATTTGATTCCATCTCGGGTGCAGGACTTTGCGTTTGTCCTTGTTGAATTTCATAACGTTCCTGTTGGCCCCTTCCTCCAGCCTGTCCAGGTCCCTCTGGATGGCAACCCTGCCCTTGAGCATATCTACTGACCCTGCCAACTTGTTGTCATCTGGGAACTTGATGAGAGTGCGCTGTTGCCTCCTCTAGGACACTGATAAAGATGTTAAAGAGGGCAGGTCCAAGATTTGACCCCAGTGGTACTCCGCTTGTTACTGGCTTCCAGGGAGCGTATGACCTATTAACCACTACCTTTTCAGCCCAGTTGTCCAGACAGTTTTTTACCCATCTAGTTACCCATCCACTTAGAGTATAAACTGCTGACTTGGATGCAAGAAGATTTTGGGAGACGGTGCTGAAAGCCGAGATAAATAATATTGACTACTCTTCCCTTGTCCTCAAATCCAGTCATTTTATTCTAGAAGGCAGCCAGGCTGGGCAGGCCTGATTGTGCAGAAGGCTAGAGCAGTTCAGATTTTGAAAAGATACTGGTGCTTTTTAAATGGTGTTTAAACAGTGGTGTTGAAGCTGGCAGCATGCTTTCCCAGCAGGCACAGTCAAGTGAATGCTTGCAGTATAGCTCAAGTGACCTGAGAAATTGCTGTGCTTCAGTTAGAATTTACCATCCCTTCTTCTGCAACTGACCAAACGAATGCTAGAAGTTTGTTTCAAAGACAAAAAAGGTTCAAGCAAACTTAATTGAACTACTTCTGTTTTTTGCTTCCTTTATGTTTATGAGGCATCAGATGTTGCTCTTACTTCGATGATAGCGGGGTCCATCCCACCACAGCTTTATGAATCTTGCTATAATCTTGCTTTGCTGTTCCAGTAGTGATGTGCAGTGGCAGCATTATGAGACGGAGGTCTAAGAAAACAAAAGGTTGTTGTCCTACAAAACAAGTACAGTATCTGTTTTGTTCTCTTAAGCCTCTGTTGCGTTATGCGCTGGTGTACACATACATATGCACATGCACAAGTCTATTTCCGAATTTTCCTATTGGCCCAAAAGCATTACAGCATCACTGTGGGGTATTATGAGTGTGTGGGAAACAGGTTAATTGACAAGCTTTTATAGCACGTGTTTGAATACTTGAGTTGGCCTAATTCTGGTGATGGTAGCTACGTTAGAAAGTCCACTTGAATTAGTCTGTGACCATGCTGGCTGTTTTGTGAGGAAGTAGGTCTGCACTGGAGCAATGATTTGATGGCAGCTAGAGAGTTGCAGGGAAAAAATAATCAACTCAAAGTAGGACCAAATCGGTTTATTGTTTGATTAATGACACGTAACTAACCAGCAGTCAATGAGCTATACGTTCAGGATTAATACCAGCAATGCAAGAGATAAGCCACAATAATACACACTTACACAATGTGAATGAACACCTAGAAATTTCTTAACCGCCCTTCTGTGCTTAATCCGCAAAAGGTCCAATTGCGCGCGCACACACGCACACGGCCTGGATGGCAGTGACCGTGCCAGCACGGCAGCTTCCAGCAACTTCGGACCAGGTTTTGACTGCTGCTCTGCTCCCACTTTTCTCACCCCACTGTTATAAAACAAGCATGAAAATTTGTATTTGTTTTCAAGCTGATCTCACCACCTTTTCTAAAAGTCTTTTGGTAATCCCCTGGTTATTGTTTAATCCATCTGATGGTCATCTTGGCGTTACCGGGTTTTGGGCAAATACTGCCTCAAGTGCTGATTTGTTGTGATCTTGGATTGGGAGGATCCCAGAGCTTGGGAGAGGAGTATTCACGCATGTTCTTGTGCAGGTGCAGCATCTGGGTATATCCAGTATATCTACCCACCAGAAGTGAACTAACAACAATAGGTAAACTAGAGTTATACAGCTTTATGCAAACTTCTTTGCTGTATAAAGATGTATATAGCCTGTGGGGTTTTGTTTTGATTCAGTTTTGACTGATTCTTGGAATCTCGTAGAGTCTGTATGTTCTCTTTCAGTTCACAGTAAGCAGTGTTTTAATAAGAAGCATATTGCTTAATGGTGCTCCAGGGTCTCGAGTGCATCTAACACCCTTCCCCTTCTCACAGTATTGTTAATTTCTGTGGTAATTTGCATGCCCACTTCTTCCTGTGGGACATGTGTGCTTTCAGTCACACAACGTGGTTATGCCTTCACTGCCCTTCATCCTTTCTGGATCTGCATCTAGCCACAGTTGTGCCTTCACTATCCTTCATCCTAATTGGATCTGCATCTAGCCATGCTTGTGCCTTCACTGCCCTTCATCCTTACTGGATCTATATCTAGCCATTAGCTCAGTCAGGCCTTCACCAATGGCCATAGCGTGCTCATGTTCGCTGTAGCTTGCAGTGGATAGGGCCGGGGTACTGCTGTGGGTCAGTTAGATCAATTACGTGTAGGTATTAGGAGCCCCACAGTAAAACCATGTGCGAGACAGAGTATGGTAATCTATACCACCGAATCTTGGTTGACCAATCTGTTCCGGCTGATGAACAGCCTGTTAAAAGGCAGTTTTTAAATAGAGATAAGCATTGCTATCTGTTTTTAAAACGCCATTTGGGTAAAATCCATGAGATTAGGCTTGAGCTAACTGTTTCCTCAGCAGAATCTCTGGGTGAGAAGTACAGGCAGCCTGACTGCGTTTATGTACTTTAGAGGTATTCTGAAATCCTGAACCTTTAATCTTCTTTGCTTGTGTTTCAGGTGTTATACTTCCTGAGAATCTGGAAGGACAGGTTAGGTAGGGCTTGGGGTTTTCCTAAGCTAAATCAGCATCTGATAGCAGATGTTCTGGTGATGGATGCATATTATGTTTCCATTGCATGGTATCACAACTCTAGGGTGTCTGAATGTTTTGGTAAGATTTTAATAGCTGTTACTTTTCCAAAATAGTGGCACGGCATTTGCAGTTAAAGGCCTATGAACTCACAGTGAATTCAGTTTGTTAGAAGGCTCCTAATCTCCCATGTTTTCATTGCGGAGATGCTTAAATATCCGTGGTAGCCTGCGTTGCTGCCCAGAAGCCTGTCTTGATTTTCCCGAAGAACTTTCACAGTTATTTGCTAGGTGCAAGGTGGTGAGCCTTCATTTGTGATAAAGAATAGAAATGTGAAGATGGTAAGGCACCAAGGCATAAGAGGAATGTCGAAAAGAAAATGGAAGTTATAACTTAAATATTGTAAGTGTGACCTTTTCTCTGACAATACTTCCCATAAAAGATCTTTGACCTTATCAAGTCTTCTCTTGAAAGTGTCAAAGTATGTTCCTAGGATACAAAAGCGATTACTTACTTTTTTTTGTTGTACAGTCTTGCCTCTACAGGGACAGTTATTTAAAGGCTCTTCCACCACAGAAAGAATAGACTCTTTAATGTTGACACATTCGGGTTATGAGATGTTTTGTTCCTCTAGCACAATTTTGTAATTTTTATAAGTTTTGTGTAGCAATCTCTCTTTCTTTTCATAACACTCAGTCAGATATTTTACAGGAGAAAGGTGAAATCCTCATGGAAATGTAACATGTAATTTTAGCAGTACTTTGAAGAGAGATATGGTTAAGGAAAAGTTGGATTAAATATTTGTTACCTTGATGCTGCGAGGTTATGTGATGAAAAGCCAACGTCCACATGCACGGAGGCGCACGGCGGCCCAGTGCCAGGCAGGGGAGCCCCAACGAGCTGGTCAGAGAAATGAACCGCAGCCCCGGCCCCCCGGGCTGTCCCAGGAGACCAGCAGCCCCACGGGCCGGGGGACACCCCCGCGAGGAGTCCCGGGAGAGGCCTCCGGATCACCTCACACGCTGAGGGGATGACGGCCGAGGGTGTGGGGCGCGTTACGGGACGCAGGGGACGAGCGTTTGGGGACCGCGCGAGCCTTGCTAGGGGATGTTGAGGGCAGAACCAAAGGAAAGGGGAAAGGGAGGGATCGCGGCGGTTTGGGGAGGCACAAGCGTGGGAAAAGAGAAGGAGGAGGAGATAAAAGGGGCTGGTTGCCTGCAAACAGGCTGCTGGTCGGTACGCTTGTCTGGCCATGCCCTGCGCTTGATCGTTCTGTCCTGTCTTCTCAGTAAACTCCATTTCTGACTGTTTTCTTGGGTGAGGGGTTCTCTATTCTTGTGTCTGTGTGTGTGTACGGAGGTCTGAGCACCAAGAACTGGAGTGGGCCCATGGGTCACAGGGGCCTCTGTCAGCAGGTGCCAGCAACTGGAGCAAGCGAGGGTGCGTAAGTCAGTGCGTGGTTGCTGTCGAATATCAAGCTGGACTAACTGGCAAAGAGGCCAAGTGGCTTGGAAACCAGACGTGTGTGTGTGTGTGTGTTTGTGTGTCTGAGGGCGAGACACCAGGACGAGTTGGCGACCGGAGGGACCAGGAGGTTCAGGTCAACAGTCTTAAGACCAGTCTTAACAGAGAGCATTTCTCAAGTTTGTCTGGGATAGTTCTGTGCTTGTTCTGTGCAAACCGGTGCTGTGATGATGTGGAGGAGGCGCGCAGTCCAGGTATCTCCTGGTGGTTCAGCTCAGAGTCCAGCAGGGTTTGTTGCTCAGCTGAGCACAGACCTGCAGGACAGAGCTGGAGTTTGCAGCATGCCAGCTTGGGGCGTCCCCGTTGCTCTTCTCTGCCCTTTCCTCTTGGCTGGGCTTCTTAGCTAAGTCACGGCCCTGTCCACATGTTTGGAAATAGCTTGGTTCGGCATTATGCTGAAACTAGTCAGTCTTCCTGAAATCTGGAGTGCTGGTGTAAAAGATACCTGAGTCGTTCCAGGCCCAGCGGTTCAGGCTCTTTACCCCCGTAGTGGTGCCATGCTGACTTTGGACCAAAGCTAGCTGTAAAGGCAAGATAGTAATGCTTGTGTGGTGCTGCACCTGGAAAAATAAAGCTCAGAGTCCTTGGCTAAACTGTCCCTGGACCTGTAGGACTGTTAATGTTCAACCTGGAACAAAAAAATGCCCAGAGATAACTGAGAGTTGCTTGTATCTGAATTACCTATAGGACCTTTGCTGAGGAGAGAGGTAGTCATTCCCTATGTTAGTCACTGTAATATACAGCGTTTAAACGTTTGACCGTGTTTTCCCAAGAACTAAAACTATAGGCTGTCCTAAGACTTTTCTTTTTTTAAAAAAAGATCTGCTGATTTAAAAACAATTTGATTTGATATACTTCAACGTCATGTAGACCTTGTCTTCACTGAAATTAGATATGAGGGAACCCTGCCTCTAGTGCAGTAAACTGGAACCCCTAAGCAATGACACGCTGATTTGCCTTCACTAAGACCTTCCTTCGGGTTGGCTAATGTGAAAACAGAGTTTTCTCCAAGCAAAGATGTAGCTCAGGTGGATGCACTGAAATGCTTCCTTGAACATTTGGCTTCTGTGATACATCTTAAACTAAGAACTGGTGTATATGATGACTGAAAATAAGTTCTGATTTTTGTTGTATCTGGATACAGAAGATATCCAGATTTATGATTTTGGAAGTATGTCTGTTTTTAGCCCCTGCCGGCTTCATGTGGTTACCATGATACCAAGTCCTAACGAAGGTCAAGTTAGGATGATTTCCTGTAAGCCTGTGCTGGGTTAGCAAGGTCTGTGAAGTGAGAGAAGCAACTTCACGTGAAACCACAGGATTTTTTGTTAATAGCTAATTTTAAGTGGGGGAAAAAATTGTAAACTCAGTGTTCTTTGGTATCTGTGAATTATGTCCTCTTATTTTCTGATGGAGTAAACTTGTAGGTGAAGTACTTATTCTTGAGATAACTAAATTCTATTAGGAAATTTTGACCTGGAAGCTACGCTGCGTGAACGAGATGCTGTCTCTGTCACTGTTGCTGAGTGAGCTTGGCTCTTTTATCAGTTCCTAGAGCCACCGGAAGCTTCTTTCACATGAAGAAGTTTCACGACTGATCAGGATAGATCATGAGTTCAGAAAACAAAAGAAAAAAAGTGGCAACATGTCAGATCTGTTTAGGCAACTGCAGCTTCCAGAGTCCTGAGCAAAATGCTGAATTTATCAGTGTGTAAAGTATATAACATGACTGAAGCAACTTATGGAAAAAGCTGTCCACAAACCACATCAGTGTCAGCTTCTGGATAAGAAACTGTACATGCTAAATTGCAATTCTTGTTTCTTTCTCTTATTTCCTATTAAATGCTCGTTGCTATTCAAAAAACTAAACAGAGAAGCTGGCCACGCGTTCTGCGTGGCTTAAAGATGTCCCAAACAAGTGCTGTGCTTTCTGTTTGTTAGCAGTGCTTAATTCATTGACAGAACAAGTCAGATGGTAGACTTTAGAAAACTTGAAGATGACGTTGTGACTCGGACATTTCTGCCGTTCTCCTTGATGCTCGTTCCTGCCTCTGCTATGCCTCCTCTTTGCTCCAGAGCAAACGTTAGCATGCCCGCCCCGAGCCGAACTGGGGTACTCGCTGAGCTCGAAGGTCATCTCGTCTCTCCCCTCCGCCCGTTGCCCGTCGGCCGGATCCCATCTGCAGCCTGTTCCAGCGCGCAGCTCCGCGCGGAGATGCTCCCTTCCTGAAGAAGGGGCGGCAGGAGGCCACAACAAGCCTCTGGGGGTAGAGGGAGATGCGAGGCTGCTTCACTCGGTGCCGTGTGGACTTTCACTGGCTTAAAGTATCTGTCACGCTGCTTGTTCATTTTAAGTAAACAAATGCATATTAAAAAAAGCGTTGAAGATGTAGTTATTTGGATCAGCTCCAGCCTCAGTTACGCTCAGGAGTGGGAACTTTGCTGGCAGAATTCGGTAGAAAGCTCTATATTGGCTCAGTCTGGCCTGTTTCGGACTCTAGCCAGCAGATTCCAGTAGTCTGTTAATTAAAGACAAAATTTCCTTACAGAATTTTGTAATAAATCTCAGTATATATTTTTCTCTTGTTCTAAAAAAGATATCTATAAAAGAAACCGTAGCCGCCTTCACAAATTCCTCAGCTTCTGTAGACAGAAGGTTATTTGCTCAGTGTATTTTATGATGAAATAATAATCTTCCTAAGGGTTAATGAAAACAACAGTGCCCGAGTATGGGCTGATAACTTCTTTTGAATGTGGGAGGGCATTATTCCTGCTTATTTAGCACTAAAGATGATTTGTTCTTTAAGACCCTTCACGTTTCCCAGGTCTGCAGGGCTAGAATTGCTGTGTTTGGATGCAGGTCCACCTCTGCCCGTCCAGTTTTTTCCCCTCACTTTTGTGGATGACTGTCAGCGTGCTGTGCAGTGAAATTGCTGTCAAACTACTGATTTCTGGGCTTCGGTTCCAGAAGTATCTAAGGGTGAGGTTTCACAATTGCCTTTGGGTGATCTGAGTCCATGCTTCATTGGAAGTGAGGTCTCACCCTCCCCTCACCCCGGCTGTGCGTTTCAGTCTCCCTCCCTTCTGGGAGCTGCTCTATCTTCAGAAAGCTCATGCTTTCAAAATATTACTGTTTCTGTAGTGTTATTTTTCGGTCACCTCAGCTGTCTGATCTGACTGACTAGCACTGATGGAGGAACACGTGGCCGAGGATGAAGGAGGGCATGGGCTAACTTCTTCAGCAGCGGCAGACTCGGACCAGCTAAAACTGAGGGCAAAACTGCATTCTTAGACGTGCATTTAAGTGCCACATTGAATTGAGACTAAAATAAGGCCTGGATCGACAAACGCGCCGAAATACTTCTATGAATCCAAGTTAATCTTAGTTTTCTCATGTTGTACAGTGTTGGCATTTAAGACTTTCATTTCACAGCCCCTTCAGGTCCTTAACTGTGTCTTTTTATTTATCTGTTCTTTATGTCATTCTTCTTATCTCACATCAGCTTATTGTCAAAAAGGCGCCGATTGAGTCCTCTCCCACCCTCTGCAGGCGGTTTGCCTGTTGGCAAGTCGCAGTGTTTGTGGGTCTGCTGGAGAGGAAGATCATACTCTACCCTCTGACTGCACAGTGCAAAACGGCTTTGGCTGCAGCTCCTGTATTAGTTTTCTAAGAAAAACATGATTTTTTTTTTTTTTTTAAATTCAGGATGGTGGGAGTTATCTTTCTTTTCCTTTTTATAAAGAAAATATAACCATGACTCCTAAAACTCTTTGTGTACATATATTTTCAGTACCCATTTGTCCCATAATTCTGGCTGATTGTTTGTAAAAGATCCTCACAAGATCCTCTGTAGATCCTCACAAGAATAAGTTTATCCCTTTAGAGGAACTATTGCTCTATAGCCACTGTAAAATCTTTAGTTTTCTCCCTGCTGCACTGGCAGTCCTACAGTTAAGATTTCTGTAGAAAACGTTGGCAACCTTCATTTCTTCTGAGTTAGGTTGTCCTTACAAGCCGTGCTTTTAAGAAGATCTAACAATTTCTTCATAAGCCTTATTTTATAGTTAGGAGCAGTAGCAGAAATCTTTATTATTAATGCTGTGTTTCTTCCAAGCTTTATTATGTAATAAGGACTGTATTGCAAGCAGGCAAAAATTTGGTAGTTTATGCTTCTGGTTTTCTCCATGCGTATACATGATTTCTACAACCGCTCCCCTGATGCAGTTCTTGCCCAGTATTAAAGATTAAATCGATGTCAGTCCATCGTGCTGTAGTGTTGGTCTTCCAGCAGTTTTTTTCAGGAACTGTGGTGCTGATGGTTCATTTCGCAAGGGATCTGTTAAAGCGTGCAAAGTTTTCTGGTGGGAGCTAGCTATGAAGAGTTGCTGGCCAGAAGCACAGCATTTTGACTTAGTTGTGCTCATTCTTTTCAGTTCTTTCACATACATGTGCATCTGTGTGTTTTCCTGTTACTGTATAAATGGAGAAAAGGGAAAGCATGAACCATTATTTTAAAAGATTGGTTTTAAATGATATGATTAGACTGTTAGTAGCTATTTCACGTGATCTGAGTTAGCCAATAAGATTACTTAGTTGTCAACCTTTCCCTGACTTTCCTTTTACACAAATGAGTTTAACTATTCCCTGTTCAGCACCTGAAAAATGTTTTTCACTAAATGTTTATAATCCAAAGTAGATGATGATGATGTTTAATGATGAAGGGCAAGGGAGAAAAGTGCGCACTATGGGCAGATTAAGGGTGCAGATTAAACCTGTTTTTTATTTTAATACAATTTTGGGTTTATTTATAATCTATTGTATAAATAAGTCGTCTTTGTAAGAAACGTTTGGGGCTTAGGGAGAGCAGAATGAGTGTCAAAGTGGAGGAAAAAAAAAAAAGGAAAAAGAAAGGAGTTCATGAAAGGAGTTAGGTGATGTGTTTGCTTACAGTCGCAGGGGACTGGGTGTAATGACTTGGGAGTTCCTTCCAGCCTGATGTTTCCCTGATAAGGAGGATGAGGAATGAGGAGTCTGGGAAGGATTAGGGTTGGAAACTGACTGAAGTTATGTGATGAAAGACCAATATAAGAGAAGGAGCACGGAGGCAGCATGTGTATGGCGTATGAGGATTTTTTTCTTTATTGGTGGGGTTTGGGGGGAAAATAAGAGAGAGTCAGTAAAGTTGTAAATTCCAGAAGAGTGGAGGAATGAGTGTTCGTTAAGAGGAAGTATTTTAGAGCTTTATTTGTGGTGGCATGTGCAAAAGTAATTTACAGTGAAAGAAAAGTGAGGCTTGATGGAGGTCTTGGTCTTTGCTTTTGTCTCTGTTCCTTGCTCCTCAGCTTTTCTGGCAGAACTAATCTGTGAATCAAATTTGTTATCCTCTCTTGTGATTCTCAGGTGACTAATGGGTGTACTCATTTAGGGTGAGAAGAGGTAGCAGTATGCCACTAGTGATTATACAATTGATGCAAATAATTTCTAAAAAGAGAGGATCACAGAGTAGTTGAGGTTGGCAGGTATCTCTGGAAGATCATCTAGTCCAAGCCCCTGCTCAAAGCTGGGTGAACTAAAGCAGGTTGCTCAGGACATGGTCCAGTCAGCTGCGAGCATCTCTGCGGATAGTGTCTCCACAACCTCTCCGGGCAAACACTGTTCCAGCCTTTGACCACCCTTATGCTAAAAAGGGTTGGTTTGTTTGTTTTTTGTTCAAATGGAATTTCCTGTATTTCAGTTTGTGTCCATTGCCTCTTGTTCTGTCACAGGATAGTACTGGGAGGAGTTTGGCTCCATCTTCCTTACTCCCCTCCTCGAGCATTTATACACCCTGATTAGATCGCCCCAAGCTGCCTTTTCCCCTGGCTGAACAGTCCCAGCTCTCGCAACCTCTAGCTCAGTGACAGCAATCGGAAATATGGAAATCCAGGCAGTGTTGCAGGTATTCAAGCAGTAAAAGTTAGATATTTTGGAGAAATTGTGTTAACTCCCTTCTAAGCTGCCAAAGACGTGATTTGTTTTGAAGAATGTTTGTTTTCTACTGCTTCTTTTAATATGGCGTTGTGCTAATAAATGTTAGGAAGCATGGTGCATTAAACAATTCACACAGCAATATTAGCATTTTTAAAATCGATATAATGCTTTGTTTTTATGTAAACTTTGCTCAATTCTGAATTTAATTCAGTTTAAATAGATGCATTTATGTGCATCTAGTGATACAATAATCACTTCAGCATGGTATCTTGTTTATTCTTTCTTTCCTTTCACCCTACTGTGATATTTTACTTTCCATGTAAATTAAACATCTAGTATGATGAACACTCAAATACTGATTACTGTTTAGTGATACTATCACAAAATTGTTTTTGGAAATTTAGAAGGTATCAGAGAACCGTAGCTGAGAGAGTCTCTGAATCTCTCTGAATGAATTAATTGATAATCTGAGTTTCTGTTATTTATCCTTCCTTCAAGAAGCCCTAGATTGCTCCCTGTCGGCTGTGCTGTAATCTTGAAAGGGAGCCACGGGAGCAGTTCAGCGTCCTACTCTTACTCTTTCAAGCATTTCCTTTCCTTCAGGTGGAGGCACTGCTCCAGTTCTGTTTTCTGACGTTACACCTGCACAAAGTTATTCTGCCTTCTGCTGGATGTTTTCAGCTAGTTAGGTCCTTTTAATCTGCTAATCTGTATTCCATGAAAGAAAGGTTACAGTTGAGTATGTTGTTTGTGAGTACTGTGGAAATTGCACTAGCATGCTTTAGGTTGCTGCAGCACACAAGGTTTCCTCCTTCTTTGGGTTTTGTGGAGTCCTTTCGTGTTCAGACCTCACGACATGGGTGTAGTGGTCCTCTAACGGGCACTGGGAAGAGTCATTACCTTTCGAACTAGCAGACTCACCTCCACACTGGTGGAGTTTTACTTACTGGAGAAGCAAAAGTGAACCTCAGTATCTTCCTTGGATGACGACTCCTCGTGGTAGAACATTTTCCCTTGTAGGAAGAGAGGCGTGTAGAGGGCTAGGTAGTCTCTTCTGCTGTAGCTGTGTCAAAGGGAGAAGTCACTGCTCCCCACCACCCCTTACCAGTCGGTACCGTCTCCCTGGCAGTGAGCAAGAGTCCCTCGTAGCTGCTGGCCTGACCGCTTGAATGAGCTGTCCTATGCAACAGCTGTTACAGTGACATGGGCTAGCAAAGACCTATCGATCTTGCCAAGTTTTGCTGCAAGAAATTAGGAAGTACGGATTTAGGGGGTAGAAACCTGCAGCAAGGCAACAGTGATGAGCATCTGGAGGTAGGCTGCAAGGTTACCTCCTGTAGTGGCACAGCTTATATCTGAAGGGTGTCTGTCCAGAGCCTGACATACAGAGCTGTATAGTTTCTGGAACGTATCTACTTCCTCTTTCCTAAAAAGAGGAGAGAGGAAGAAAGATCTGAGGCCCAATTCATCTATGTTAGCTGGTCCTGGCACTTTCGATGAGACTTTTGCTACGTGTAGACAAAACCTAATGGAGATAAGCTCTAGTGGTGGCTCTGCTTACTACTCTGTAGAGATTGAGGTAGAGGTTACAGATATTCACTCTGCTTCACGGACCTTGGAAATTGGGTTTGAACGGAGGCCAAAGCATTTGTGCAAACCTCGACAATACCTCTGAGACCAGCCTGGCAATAAGAAGCGCCTGAAAAGCTGAAGCAGGGTTAGTGTGCTGTGGGATAGAGCTGCAAACGGGAAGCCTGCTGGATGCACCTCTACCAAATCCCTCGACCCCCTTCCGCGTTCGCCACTGGTACCAGCTCAGCTTGGTTTTATGGTTCAATAAAGTTAGAACCACTTCTTCAATAAAGATATCTCTTCCCTGTCAGCCTTGAGTGTTTCCAGTGAATCTCTTCCAAAACTCATGGCTCAGATTTTTACCTCACCCATGTTTTAATTGGACTGCTTCATGCATGCTAGCGAACGGAAGTTGTGTGCAACTTGTCCCCGGTGATGGGAGAAAGCAGCAAGTTAAATTATCTGTAATGCTATGGTCAGTATGTGTAACTGAGCATAGTCAGACGCATATTTTAGTAGCTTATTCCAGACACTTTGTTTCAGTAAAAACATTTTTACTAGAAATGTTTAGAGCTATTACTATTTTATCCACGTTAAATGACAAATTTCTATCGAAATTATATGTGTCTGTGAAATTCTGTTTCCATTAAATGTGACATCTTCTTTTGCAGTGACCCCTATGTGAAACTTTCTTTGTATGTAGCAGATGAGAACAGAGAACTTGCTCTGGTGCAGACAAAAACTATTAAAAAGGTATGTGTATATTTTTATTTCATTGTTTTGGAAACATTATAGAAGTATATTCCAGTATTCTCAACGTAGCATAACATTTATATAAATTGTTGTGTAAATATGTAGAAACTGAATAATGCATTCTTTTTTCAAAGAATGAAAAAGTTAAGAAAACAGGTGCATGCATCTGCAGTGTGCATGATCTGCTGACGGGAAAATCAACAAACGACCCCTTCCCCCGTATGCTACATACTATTCTCTAAAGTTTGGCATAATGCATATCATGTACATCATTCACTGCTTCTTTTAGCAGAGTTGTGTTTTAATGAAACACATACCTGAAATGAAGAACTAAGAAACTTTGTTTTGATTAGCATTTATTTGGCTTTTAGCAAAAATGGTCATTCTTTACAATGATCCTTTTCAAAATTTTACATTTTAAAAGTATTTCCCCAGTATGGGCATTTACAATATGGAGCAGAATGAAAAAAGATATGCTGTAACAAAAGCCTGAAAATGCACTGAAAGTCTTTTCATTTGTAGTTAGAACTAAAGCTAAACTTTCTTTTAAAAAGAAATTTTGCAAAATAGATTAGCAAGAATTTTTTTTTAATCTGGATCACAAAATAGCAAGATACTAGTCTAAAATCGGAGCACCAATTGTCATTTATGACAAAATTCATGACCAATCCTGCACCGTCGTGACAGCTTTGAATGGAACTTTCTGCAGAACTCAAAGTGCAAGTGTTTCAGTACTGGAAAGTCAAAGTAATTTTTTTGAAGTTTTCATGTTTAAATATCCCTAGTTAAAGTATATGGGCCCTTTTGTGATTCATAATAGCATTTTTACATTTATCATCTCCTTCAAAGTATATTCTCTATAGCCTATCTAACCTAAGTTTTAAATACTGAAATTTGTGAGAAAAAAGTTAACTTCTCTGAAAAGCAGTACCTACTTTGTTGCTATAGTAACATGGACCGTGGCATTTTTGTTTCCTTAAATAGTTCCAAGATTTATCGCCAATCCCATACAAGTATGGGGGAGGTTTTCTTAAGACATGCATGTTTCATTTTTGTAGAGCGTGTGCTTGTTGGTGTCCCGTTTCCTGGGATATAGTTACATGGAATGAACTCCTGTTCCTCTTGGAATCACGCTAAGGGAAAACGCTTAGGCTACATGGTCGTTTCCTGGCTATTGTATAATACCTGGCTATTATAATGCTGGTGTAGCTTAATTAACGTGTCCATGATGAAGTGGGAGATTGGCTTTGTGGTTGTCTTACAGTGGAACCAGCAGTATTCCTGAGAAAGTAAAAATTACACGAGTACACCTGCATCTATGTACTGACAAATCTTCCTTCCATAGCAAAGGGTAGATGAAAAGAATAACATTGCAAGTAGGTGAAGGTTTCTTCTTTCATAAAAAGTAATTTGGACCACTTGATCAGTGGCCAAATGAGCAACCCCTTTCATCTGAAGAGCGCTCAGAGGAGTCTAAGACCTTTGAACAGTGGGACCCTACTGACACTGTAAATGCTTATTTGTTACCTTAAAATAGTATTGTAGCTTCTGTTAACTGGCAGATGCCTGAGGTGGGAGACTCGTCTTTCCCCTTTCGTTTGTAATCAGAATTTCAATGTGAGATGGTACAAGTCCTTCTGCTGGCTTTTCTGTGCCTCTTCCTCAGAGGCTTAGGGTGTGAGCTTTTAATGCATCTAGACCTAGTTTGATTCCTAATTAACATTTCATTTTCTCTTTGATCCATTTTAATTTCTGTGTACTAGACCTAATCTTGAAATAACTTTTAAAATTTAATCTAAATTTTAATCTAATTTAATCTAAAGTCATTTGTACCTCATGGATCACTGAGATCCATGTGTTCTCTGGTTTTATTTAAATTTTGATTCCATACTGGGAAATATAATTAGAACATGTCTAGGATACCTGCTTTTCTGTCATTATAAGTTTTGGGCAGGGACATCTAGTTTCTTCCATTCCTCTTTCATTCCAGCTCTTCCATGAGGTCCCTGATTACGCTCCTGTCTGTTTCCCTGGTTTGGGAACTTACTGCATCATTCCCTTTGCCCTGATAGAGGCTATGAAAGAAATAATTGAAAAATTTAATGATCCTTTTATACTCAAGCAGTAATGAAGGACGTAAAGCCTTTTGTATAAGGTGAGAGATAGGTGACTTTAACATTGGGAGAAAATGATCCCTTGCAGTGGAGAAAGGGGGTTCAGAAAATCCATCACAGGAATACTGGGGCCAGTGCTGTTTAGCATGCTCTTTAATGACCCGGATGATGGGACCAAATACACTCCCAGCAAGTTCGCAGATGATACAAAACTGGGAGGAGTGGTTGATGCAACCCATGGTTGTGCTGCCATTCAAAGGGACCTTGACAGGCTGGAGAAATGGGCGGGGAGGTACCTCATGAAGTTCAACAAGGGGAATTGCAGAGTCCTGCCCTTGGGAAGGATAAGTCCAGGCAGCAGCACAGCCTGGGGGCCAACCAGCTGGAGAGCAGCTTTGCAGGAAGAGACCTCCCATTTATTTTTCCCTAATTGCAAAATTTGCTTAATACTTTGTGTTTTCTTCTGGACCTGTGTTTTGAGTGAGCCTGATGGAAATAGTCGCTTCTCTTTCTGTAGTAAAATGCTATATTTGCTGTTTCCAGTCTTGTGATCTTAGATCAGGCTTCATATGATTTTTTTTTTTCTAATTTCTGCTACTAAGCCTGTGATTTCATGTTCTTTCAAAAGTTATCCAGTTTCCTCAGTGTGACTGCACTAAGCTGTTAAAACTTCACTTCTCCTTTAGTTGTGCTAACTTTTATCTGCATACTGATTCCTCTTAGCTGTTTTGCCTTTATTGTAAGGTCAAACATGATTTTTTTTTTTTTGTACCTAAATGTTTTTTCTCCTGTTTGAACCTCATTGCTTATTAGTACTTCTTTGCTTGTTCTCTTTTTATTTGTATGGTTGAAAAACCTTCTTCGTGTTTGTTTTGATATCCTGTGGAAGATCTAACTCAGCTTGACTCTTGGCAGTTCTTTATCTCTATGCTACTTGCCCTTTTTAGGATGTTGCTCTTTTGGCTGATCAGTCTTTGTTGTTGTTTCTCTGCTAACATCCTTTATGAAGTGGTGGTTCATCCATTTATTTCTGCAGTCTTTCTTCACAAGTGTTTTTCTCCTTTGCTAGGATTCTAGCGTTTGTACTTTCTGACTCGAGCTACCGGTTGTTGGATCTGTAAAGGTGGAAGAAACTGCTGCCGGTTGCCAGATTCTTGGTGCATTTACCAAAACCGTGCTGCCAAATAGAGCAAATATTTCCTGAAATTAGTAATTTTAGTTAAGGAGCATTCAAAATTAATGCATTATTGATGGGCAGGAGTGCCAGCAATTTTAGTGCAAGACCATGCTTCATTTGATAAATGACATGGAAAGTCTGTCTTGCCAAGAACAGCCGTGTTTAATGAACAGAAGTACTTAAACAGTAACACATTTTTTCTTTCTTTTTTCTTGCTTCATTGTGTTAGTGAATGCGTGTTTGCTTCTTATAGCCAAAAAACTGAAAGAGTTGTCACCCCCCACCCCCACCCCTAACAACAGGTAAATTTTTCTGAGACCACAAGTCTTAACCACCTGCATAGCTGTTTATATAGGTTTAGGGTTTGAGGGTTTTTTTTTTTTTAATCTTTCTCTTTTTGTAGAACTATTTCCTTTTCCTCCTCCTTCTTTCTCTGCGTGTTCAGAACAGAGTCTTCGGATCTCAGAGTTTCATTTTGGTCGATAACTATAGCTACGTGTGGGTTGGGTTGAGATTCAGGCCCGTTTAAAGGGGAAGGGAGGTTGGAGAGTCGTGCCGGCGTTAGGTGGAGCTGCCCTGCGGCTCCCCGAAGCTCTAGAGAAACGCGCTGGGTAGTGAGCCGCTGTGCCCTGGGCAGGACGCGGCGGGGAGCTCCAGGTCGACGGGCAAGGGTCTCCTCCGCTGCTGCGACCAGGGTTTTGGTGCGGGTAGAGCCGGTCTCGACCCTCTGCTCTTCTGATAAATCTCTGCCTCGGTGAGAGGACGAAGGAAAACAAAAACTGTTGGCCGTGACGAAAGCTTTTTTTCAAGCTATTTATCCAAATTGGATTTGCACAAATTATTAGGGTTTATAGGGTACCTATCTTTCTTATGGTTTTTATGCTTGAGCTCCCTTCAGTTTGCTAAATAAATGCATATTTTATTCTATTCTATTTCTTACTCTACTGAGGTTATTAAAACAAAACTGTGATGCTCTATAGACTTCTGGGAGGTTGGGAAGAATCATATAGTACCTATGCAATGCAACTTCCCCCCTCCCCCCCTTTTTTTAATTTACATTATAAATCTGTTCTTATCTTTGTAGCCTGAAGTTGACCTTGTGTTTAAAATATATGTGTGTGTATGTATGTAATCTTGGTGTAAACGAATTTAGAGAATGAAACATCCTTGGGTTTTGTTATTTCTAGAGGTTCTCGGTGATTTGCCTTTTACTCATAGAACCCTGTTTATACTTAGCCTCTAGTTTAGGGTCATCTGACTCAAATACCCTCCCACACTTGGTTTCTCCCACAGTGGAGATGTTCTAAATCATTTGATGACAGTATTTCTATTTGTTGTTTTTTGTTATGACATGCTTTTTCTCCTTTTTAAAAGATTTTTTTTTTTAACAATGTGCATGCACATTTTAGTGATTGCAGAATTGCAAGCCTAAAGAGATTTTAGTATATAAAAATGTGATTTTTTTTTTTTTTTTACAGACACTGAATCCAAAATGGAACGAAGAATTTTATTTTAGAGTAAGTTTCCCTTTATATGCAATAAACCATTATTATAACATGTACCATTAATCATACTGTATTTCATATGTTTGAAAGGAAGCTTATTTTCTTATTTCGTATTAGTATGTTTTTATAAAAAATTCACTTGTCTCAATGTAATTTCCCTTCAATTCTCTGTCTATAGCGATCAAACGGGCAGTAGAAATTGACATAGGGTTATTATAGAAATGGATTGTTGCACAGTTTGGTGAGATTTTGGTGTAAGTTTTGGCTTATTTCATTTGAAGAATAAAAGATTCTTTTTACTGGAACATGTATGTTTAGCAGAGCATGTTTGCTGTGATCTGCTAGTGTTTTGAACTGCTAGTGTAGTGGCAAATAATGAGAAATATTTGCAAACACTGTAAAATTTAACCTATCATGAAAAATATGGTGAAATACAAACGTAGGGAAGGAAGACTGAAGAAGTAATTTCTCATGGCCTTGTCCTTACTTGCCAAATAAGATCAAAGTACGTCTTTCTCATGCAGTTAATTTTTGTCTTTCTAAGTTTTGTTTAAAATGAAAACTGAAAAATTTTGCCTAAAACCAAATGATACACAGTTTTAAATAATAGATGTCGTTTCATCGGAAAAAGTAGTTTCAAATATCTGAAAATGGTAAAGGATGGATTGAACTAAAAAACAGCATAATATATTTATGGCATGTGAACGAACAGGGCAAAACCAGCTTTGTTCTTTAGTTGGTGGAAATATTTTTCCAAGGAAGAATGACTTAATATCTGTCCAGCTGTAGCTTTCACTAAAGGAGGGTAGGTAAAATTTCAGTAGTTTTAAAATTTAATGTGAAACAGCTGCTCGAGAACAGACATTGTCATTGTAGGTTGTTACAAACGGGTATCCTATCGAAGTTTGTTTATAGCGTTTTAGCAGTTGACTCTCTGGATGATGTGATGATTTAAATAGTTGCCACAAATATATTTGTTAATACACAGTTTTTGGAGTTTTAAATAGAATTTTTATTTTTAAGCATGTGCAGAGTAGCTTTTATAGGTCTCGCAACTAGTTAACATGAATTTAAATCTCTACAATCCTCTTCATCCAGTTAAATATTTTGATTTTTATAATGTGCTCTAAGGAAAAAATATGGACTTATGCCCGTTTCTTTGAGTTATGCCGAGTCCATAGGAACCGCCTTGGAGCTAAATTCATTTTGACTGGCCCCGTGGTTCTCCGTTTCCATCGCACCAGTTCTTGGTACGTGCAGAGCTCGTTGCAGAGGTGGCTCCACCACGGCGTAACTGCAGCCGCCTGCCTGTAAAACCGCAGAGGAGTCGTAACGCTGTCACTTTAGCCAGAGAGCCGTTCCCCGGGCAGGAGGAACGCCTCACGTACTTTACGGCCAGGTGCTCGAGCGCAGAGGTTTCAGAGAGCAGACCACCAGCTGGGGAGGGGAAGGGAGAGCGAGGTCAGGGTGGTGGGTGTCCGCGCGTGGGCGCCTGCAGCCCGCGGCGTTGGACCCCGCTGCCCAAGCGAGCGCTGGAGGAGCGGGCCGGCCCCCTCTCTAAATGCCGGTCTCGTAAACAGCCCGAGTTACAAGACGGACTAGGGCCGAGGATGTTCCCTCAGGATCAGCAGACTCGTGACGTACCTTGTGCTTATAATTTGAACCGATGTTTCTTGAGGCAGCCTCGAGAAAAAAGGCAGTACGCAGAACGGCCACAGTCTGCGTTGTTTAAACTTCAGGTGAAGTTCAGAGCCTCTGTCAAAACAGCTTGAACGTCCTCGACGACCAGCGGTGAACGTTTGCAGTCAGGCCTACCTTTTTATCTGTGTCGCGGTTCTTTGACCTTGTCGAAACGGGGGCTTCCCAGCCCTGCAGAATTATTAGTGCCCTGTGGAAACTTTTTTGTCTAAATTGCCTCAAATAGACAAGCGGACGTGGAAGCCTGGCTTACAAAGACTTTCTGGGGAAAAAGAAAAAAAGTGAATCAACTGCCATAGAAACTATTTTTCTTGTTTAGTAGTGACTGCTTTGTCCTCCTACCAGTAGTCATTTTTTTCCTTTTAAACGTTAGCAGTCTTTCTGCTTAAATTTGCTTCAGAGTAAATTATTTCCTGGAGGTATATTTGTTCTTTGCAAGCGTTTGAGGAGTTTGCTGAAAGCGGGTAGAGTAGGGTTTCTACCTTCCACGGGATTTTCCAGAAGCGTGTGCGAGGAACGGGCCAGAAGCCGCGGCGAAGGGACAGTCCGCCCGCAAGGCAGCGGGCCGTGAAACTCGCCTGAAGGGAAGGCTCTTGCTGCCGACGTTTTAGTTGAGCTTTGCAGCTGTAAAGCCAAAAAATCCAGGAGCGCTCGTCGTCCGTCCAGTCTGGGACCCTCGTGCCCACCACCATAAAGCTGGCTACTTCTCACGGCCACCTTTTTTGGTGCAAAGATGGGTTTATTGGGTGCTCAGGGCAGCAGAAGCCCCTCTTGTTAGCACCGTCTGCTGCAGCCCGTGACGGGCCGTGCCAGGAGCAGCCGCGGCATTGCCTAGCGCCCTCCTCTCCAGGTCTCTGTCAGCCTTGTGGTTGCATCCAACTCGTGCTATGCAGCAACCGTAATATCTTCGCCGCTTTGGAGCTTTCTGGAGAAACGCGGTAACTGTGGTATATCGAATCAGGAAATAAAGGCTTTTAACGTTAACTACTAGTCTATTTCTAGTTGCAGTGTATTTTTAGAAATAAGGTGTTATAGCGCTCCAGTTAAAGTAAAACTAAACCTGTTAGTCCTGTTCTGTTTGCCTTGCTTGAATCACTGTATGACCTAGTGCTTGTATATTGTCATCATAAAGCTGATGAACCTAAAGTGACGTTATTTGTGTGAATTTTCTCATAGGTAAACCCAACCAATCATCGTCTCCTGTTTGAAGTGTTTGACGAAAACAGATTGGTGAGTGCTTGTCTTGAGTGTGTTTTACAAACGGTAAGGCTCGGTGGAACGTAGCTGATGAAAACATAGCCTATCTCAAAGGCATAGTTCTGTCTGTTTTATAAATAAGTATGCTAAGTAACGTAGAGTGAAACATTTAAAAAAAAAACCCTGTTTACAGACTAGTAGTCAGAACATTAAAGAATTAACACAAAAGTACCACTCTCCTGTGTAAGACCAAAATGGTCCTCCTTAACCTACAGTTCTGATGGTGTAACCTCAATCATATCCTCCCTTAGGCTTCTCCTATGCAAAACGATGACGAGTCTGAGACTTTTAGTTACTTATAAAGTGGCTGCTTCATCCCCTGGTTGTTGCTGTTGTCTTTGCTGTACCTGCAATACTTCCACATCCTTTTTTTGGGATGTGGTAACCAAAACTGCATGTAGTACTCCAGAGGTAGATGCACGAAGGTTTTAGATAGTGGCAAAATAATGCTCTCCGTTTTGTTTTCAGTTCCCTTCCTGATGATGCCTAGCATATTGTTAGCTTTTTTGTCTTGAGCTCTCCAAGTCTTACTGCTTGTTGCTTTTAATAAGATTGCATAGATAAGGTTTCCACGCAGGCATACATGAGGTAAACGACACCATCGTTCTGAACAGAGTAGGTTAAATACATTACAGCAATGGTAAACTGGGTGAATGACTTTTTTCCCTTGTTCTCTTCTGAAAATTCTAGTACCGCTCCATTGTTGAGGAGATAAGGTATTCAGTTTTTCAGTTGGGTGCGGTACACTCTGTACTAAACTTGCTTGCCTTGTGAAGATGAGGTTCAGTGTGTTGAAGATCTTTTTATTAAAAACAAAACCAGTAGTATGGAAACATCTGTCTTTAAAATATATATTCTTCTCCTCTGACTTTCTGTTAAATGTAGAGCGAAGGAAAACATGCAAGCTGCAGTGTTCTAGGGAAAAAGGGACTTATGACCCCACTGATGACGTCTTACGAGTCTTACTTTAGGAGGAAGTAAACTGGTAAATGCGCATGTAGAGCGGCCTGACCGTCAATGTATTTACTGGCACGTACTAATCGTTTGCACCGTCAACACAGTCCTGTACCTTCTGAACTTCCTTGTGGTAAGGTGTGCCTCCATCGCCTGCTGGTGCGAGCAAACGTCGGGGCAGAAATCCTGTAACCGTGACCGAGAGGCAGAATATATAAGCCTTGGGCCCAGGGCTGTGCTGGTGTGGCTCTGTGGCTTGCACGCCTCGTGGAAGATGGGTGGAGTACGTTTGCGTTGGCTTGGAGGGCGTTCAGCGCCCGTGCGTCTGTTTGTGAAAAATACCTTGTCCTCTCTGTGGGATAGTCATCAGCACAAGGCAGGTCAGGAAGTCGTGGAAGAGGTTTTGATCTAGCCGGCAGAGGGCAGTGGCATGCACAGGGAAATCCGTATGTGGCACCAAAGTGGTGACAGTTCAGAAGAAAAATTCTAGTGTTGCTACGCTGCAGCAGCTGAGAAATGACAGCTTTTGCATGCTCGTTTCAGTGGCACTGTTCAAGACCTTGAAGTTTCTGTATGTGGTACTGGCCTTACGCTGGCAGTTTCAGTCCTTCTCCGTTGTTGAACCCTTTTCTGGTGGTTCTTCCTGTGTTCCCACCTCTGCAGGCAACCTTTCTGTAACCTGGCTTAGGATCCGTCACCCTCCCTGCAGAGGGGCCTCTGAGCTGTTGGCAAAGCAAGTACCTTGGGATTTTTCAAGTAACAAACTTCCATCAGTGAGCTCAGAGCTGAGTTCTGACTTGATGTATATCAGGGCCAACATGCTGTGTTTCTCTAACGAGGAGGCATTTAATCAATTGTTTTGACTTTACAGTGAAGTATTTATTGTCAGTACTTGCACCGAGAATTCAGTTTTTGTTTTGTCCTTATGTCCCTAAATCATCAAAGCACTTCCTGAGTTTGCAGTATGTCCTTTCCTCTCCGTTCTCTCCCCCAGTCAAAATGGAGAATATTGGATGCAAGCTTAGTCAGCAGTGCAAAGAGAGACAGTTTCCTCGGATAACGTGTTTTACTTGAAAAATTAGATAAAACAACTTTAACACCTGTGCTTGCACACAATCTAGAGTACTGTTGCTGTGAAGAAGCTATTCATGTTTTTCTTCTTGTTGGCTCATGGTCCCCTTAAAACAATAGGGGATTGTACTGTCTTTTGGCAGTTGCATCGCTGTAAAACAGCTTCCATTTCTCTCGTGACTGGTCATTTTCTGTCTTTTGAAAACAAGCTGCTTGCAAACAGAGGTTCAAATGTCTAGGTTAGAGTATTGACCCCGTACCCGCAAGTTTTCAGAGCTGTTGACAAAACTTACGCTTCTGAGCTCGCAAAAGAGCGAATGTCCATGTGTTGAATTGAAGCTACCCCGGGGTCTCCTTGTGCAGATGCCCTTTTTCCTAAGCAGATGTTCTTTTCTGGTATATACTAACAAGTATTTTATGGTGAGCACGCTTCCAGTGTGAGTGCCCGTTAGATCACGGACTTCCTGCGTTGTGGTAGAGCTGATTTAGGGGCTTTGTTTTACATTTTGGTGTATCCTGTCTGCCTGTCTGTTCTTCTGAGATCTTTTGGCTCTCGGTGAGCGTAACTGTGTTCCGTGCTGGCAGTCGCGCCTGTGGTAATATTGCTAACTTTCTCACTGGAAGCTGGCCAGCTTTGGGCAGAGTTTCTGTACGGTGTTTAAGACAAATCAGCATAAAACGACATGCAACACCCGTCTCCGGTTTTCACTCGTCTTTGCTGCCTGGTAAAAACTGAAAAAGTAACTTTGTCTTCTGCCATCTTGCACATTTTTGCTGTTTTTATTCTGTGAGAAATCTTTGCCACATCTAAGGTTGCTTTGTTTGCTGTAATTTTTCATTTTTTAAAAGGACTGTGTGGCGTAGGTTATATTGCATTCGTAGGGACAATGTAAAAGTTGTGGCTTTTTAAAGGGCGAGAAGTTTGTTGTTTAAGCGTGTTATGAGCGCAGTTAAGAATGAAAAGCATAACCATGCTATATTTATTCATGTTCGGCCATGGTAGCCTAACGCTGTAACACGCACCACAAAGTTAAGCTTGGAATAATTTCTCTCGTTTGCATGTGGATTTGACTTGAACTTTTAACACTAACGCAGAGTGTTTTTGCCGTAGTTAACTTTGTGTGCCTGTGCTTTATACGAATGTGCCTTGTGGATATGATGTGGTTTAGATTTATAGCAGTGCCGAGTGTGTTTGCTGCCTTAGTCAGCTGCGAGAGCTCTCCCGCTGGGGCCGCTCCTCTCTGATGGAAAAGGAGCAGCTGTGAAGGTGCTGTTTCAGGCTCTTGCTGGCATTAAAAAAAAAAACACACACACACACACACGCACACACACACAAAACCCCCACCAGCTCACTTTGGAGAGGGGGAACCAGGCCACGTGACTCCCGCCATCCTACCCTCTGTCACAGTGTGTAGGAGCGCTGATTGCTCTTATCCAATCATGCCTGGAATGCTGCTTGCCACTTGGGCTATTTCTGCTATCTGTCGCTATCAGTGCTGCAGTGCTAACAGTTTGGCAGATGGGACACTTTTTCTTGGAGTTTATGCCTTTGGTTTTTAACTTCTGGCAGTGCCTGAATTGTTGCTGTTCTCCCTCTCCTTTTCTTCTCCCTGTAAAACCATGGCCCATCGGCTGCGGTTTCATTTTGGCTCTGGGCGAAGCAACACAGCCCCTGAATCGGAGATCCTCGACCGGGAGAGAGAAGATGACTTTTTCATGGCATTCCACACTTTGCCAAGAAGAAGCAGTCCTCACGCTTTTTCCCGACACGGAGCAGATTATGGTGGTGGTGGCGACTTGCAAGAAGTGGGCTCCTTAAAAAGGAGTACATCCATGTTTATTCCCCAGCTGCTGAACAACATTGATGTGCGTCCAACGAGAAGCTCGTCTATGCAGATCTCTCTTCAGCGCAAAGCTGTGAACGGCTGCGCTGATGAGTGTGGAACCCCGGGATCTCCTGAGGAGACGCTTCCATGTAAATTCTCAGAGTTTCGCGAGCATTACGCGTCCCCTGTTGAAAACCGTTCTTCTTCTCCGAGCAGTCCGGAGGTGACTCCTGGAAACTCTCCGCCGAGGCTGACGGAAGAGCTAGGGCAGCAGGTCAATGGGACTGTTTGCTGTAATCGCAGAATATTTTGTACTATTCCTTCTAAGAACCAGAGCGATGATGCTTTGTCTGCTCCCCAAGAAGATGAGGCAAGCGAAGCATCTTCCGGTTTAAACATAAGTGGTGTGAGGATTCAGCATCGTGCTTCGAGCGCGGATATGCCTCAGGTGACTCTCTTACCCTTTGGCTCTGAGGCTCAAGGTAACGCTCCCAGCCCCGAACCCCGGCGCTGGTCTTTGCAACATGTGCCAGATATGTCAGCAAATTCAGGAAAGAAGTTCTTTGTTCTTCAGCTGCAGCAACCGCAGGCGAGTGGTACGGGTACAGGGGGTGAATACAACTTTGGTTTTACCGGAACAAAAGGGGACAGATTGGTCAGGTATCCGCGGATACGACTGGAAAGGAGCACTTCCTACCCTGTCCAGCCGCGACCGGAGCAGGCTAGCCCCACAGGCGATGGATTGGATTCAGAACTGCACGGAAACGCCAGGAACGGGTCAGAAATGTCCAGAAGCAATTCAGTAGAGAGGATCCCTCAAGGGCAGGGATGCCTGTTTAAAATCAGACCAGATCAGAACACGAGGCAGCAGCACTTCCGAATCCTCGTGACCCGCAGTCCGGAAGAGCAGAACCAGGCTGCTGCGACGGAGGGTCGTGGCACCCCTGCTCCTACCGCAGCCGGCACCGCGGTGAGTATGATGCCGAGCGTGCTCGTTCCTCTGCGCTAGTAAAAGGCAAAATTTCCATACAAAGGCTTCTAAACTTCAGGCCACCGAAGAGCTTCCATTGTTAGTGCTAGAACGTTCCGCATTTCTCTGGAACAGGCCACAAATCATCTCTATTTCGAATCTAAAATAACTTTGCTCTCAGTTATGATTACATCCAGTGTAATATTTTGAGATCCTAATGTCTCATGTGTTACTTAATTCAGTGTTACATCAGCTGAAAAGATTGTAAAAAATTGGAACAACCAAATGTCAAACTGAATAGTCTTGTTAATTGTTCAGCTTGGCAAGACCTTGCTGCATGAAGAATTACACTTTGTTTTTCAAAACAAACACTTTGCTACCTTCTAAATATAATGCATACATGTATGTATCTCTGCACAGTTTAAAAAGGTATGTTGTGGTGTGCTAGCAGCTACGGCTACAGAAATTGTGAAGATACTGACTTTGTTGTTACAGTACCACAAAGTTAGGAAAATTTCTTTTTTTACCAAAAAATTATGTTTGTTTTCAACCTTCTGTAAATTAAAAACTTGTCACATGTTTTTCAGCCCCAAATCCCAGTCAAACAACTGCACAAGCAGCTTGGCACAAGTTAGTAAACTGCCCTGTCATTTGCACTTTCTCTGACTTTGCATTCAGATGACAAATTTCATCTTCTAGTTCTTCTTGCTTATAATGGGAGAGGCTTGAAGTTTTATGTTTTTAAACCATTTTTGAAAAGACCAAACCAGAGATAAAAGTTAAAGAGTTGAGTTAATTCATTTGGTTGAACTGCTTTGCTGTGCAATTTAACACTACCCACTTGAGTTTCTAAGCTCGGTGACGCTGTATATAGAACAGTAAGTGCTCTGTCTCCAGCTATGAAAACAGATTCGCTAGGACGGATTTTGGTCTTCGTTGCTCGTGTGTTCGCATTCTCTTGCGCTTTCTTTCAGCGAAATGTAGTACCGAAAGACAGCTGCTCGCTGCAGCAAGGCCGTATGATGACTCTGCAGCTTTCCCAGCAAAAAGCTCAGTCTCAAAGTTATTTCAGTATAACTGTCTTTTTAGCCCTTCTATAGACAGTGTTGAGTAGAAATTCACAGTGTCCTTAAGCTTTTAGTTTAAAAAAAAAAAAAAAAACCCAAACCCCAAAATCTGCAAAACATGTGTTCTTGCCAAAGGAATATAAGCTTCATTTCAGTCTGTACTGGCTAGCAGTTTTGTTGAGCGGGTAGTGTATGGTATCCTTACCGTCAGCCTGAGAACGTTTCAGCAGGGAAATCTGGAATGCAGAAACCTTTACTGATCTCTTTTCTTCATTTAAATGTCGTGTATATAGCACAATGTTAAGCGTTCTACTATTTTTCTCTTCCTAAAAAAGACGTTTTGTTTTCCTTTCTCTGTTCAGCTATTTTTAATTTATTCTGCATGTAATTTTTGGCTGAACTCGTCTTAATCTGGAATATAGAGTTGCTTCAAGATATTAAGGATGTTTGAATTTGGTGAGAGAAAAGCCAACTGTGAGGTCTGGCTCCAAATGTAGTTTTCCCAAAGCGCCGCATTAGATCTGGAGTTCCGTTTTTGCCTGTCTCTTTTAGTCTACATACTCAGTTGATGGGATTCCTTAGACACCATTCAAACTTCTGTGGAGTCTTCACAGCTCGTATTTACCCACATTACCACGTTCTGTGTCTGAATTTCTATTTTCTATTTATTATCTCTTGTTCCTTTCCAATAATAGCAGCGTGGAGAGCCACCATAAACAATTATATAAGTAGCTGCAATAGGTCAAACCTAATAGCAGGTGGCAGAGGTTTGCCCATTTGTGCCACTTGCTCAGAGATGTGCATCTTCACCCTGTGTCTCTGCAACAGTTCTGTCTCGTAAAATATATACTCCCCCAAAGTCGCTGCTTTGATCTTCATCGCAGTAGCGGCTCTCACACCAGAGGCACGCTTGAGAATTTCCAGAAGACAATTATGAAATTTGTTCCTATGTACCCTTAGTTTTACTTACCATGTGAAATCAATTTAGTCAGCCGTGAAGCATGGCAGTGTCAGAGGCGCTCAGCCCAAATGGGACTTGCGTTCCCTACTGCAGAAAGTTTCAGAAATGGAAATTTAATTGAGGCATAAAACTTTTTCCTACTCTTCTAGCATAGTTTTCTCGTATTTGTAGTGACCCCAGGAGTGTCCTGGACAGAGGTGACTGCGTGGGCCGGTTGCCATAGGAAGGGCAGGCAATAAAAGCAGTTTGATGGAAATCTGCTGTATTTAATCTACTGACAAAACACCTCTTCACTGAGGTGTCACTTTTGATCTGCCCCGTGGAAGTGTTTGAGGGAGGACCTGTGATGCTGAGGAAGGGTGTGCCTGCAATATTTGAGCTATGGAGCTGCGGGGAAAAGTTACCATGTTTTAAAGTTGTTAGGGTAAAAAAAAATTCTAGACTCTTCCAGTTGAGGTAGTTTGCGTGTATTTGATTGATACAGGGCATGGGCCTGGGGCTGTAAGCAGCAGCTGCTACGGCCTTATTTATCTGCAGTGAAAACATTCATGCGGGCGTCTGCAGTCCTGCTGCTACCAAGTGTTTATGACCTTTCAAATATCTTCTGTTTTAGACAGAAATGTTTTGGGGGAAGCAGGATGTATTTCATTACAAGTTGTTATTAAGGTATTAAGTAAAATAAGAGCTTGTGCCCAATCTGTGAACGTTTTTATTTGGAAGCCTCGTTACAAATTCTTTTGGCTGCTCGGAGGTTTCGTGTGTAACGCAGTGGGCTGCGCGCGTATGCTGTGGCGTACAACCACGCTTACGCTGTTTATAATTTGGGGTCCGTGAGCGCTGCTGTGTATGTGTGGGAACCACACCTCAAAAATGCCGTGGTTTGGACAACTGGTTAGAGAGCTGACAACGGCATCTTTGTTGTGACAAAAAATACAAAGTGCCCTGACAAAATACTGTAGTAGCGTTGAATTGTATTAGTTACCAAATAGAAGTGGCAACTCGGTGGTTCTGCGTTTCCTACAAGTCAGGTTTTATTTTTCCTTCCTTCCTTCGACGTAATTTTAGAATAAATTTTGTTACGGAAGTATAGAGAATGTAATTACGCTCAGGAGATATCACTTGGAATTGGGGCATCTGAATCTAAATAGGGGTAATTTAGGATGAGCGCCGTCCGGCAGTGGGCAGGCTCCCGGGTTGCAGGGCGCTTGGCGACGAAGCGCTGAGCCAAGGCCGAGCACGCGGCTCCGGAGGGGGTTAAGGAGCTGGGAAGGGCCGCGGCTCTGCCAGCCCCGCTCCTCCCCGGCTGCAGCATCCCTCCCGCGGCCCGCCTGGTCCGCCCTCGCCTGGGGCCCTTCCAGACTTCCTGCTTGGGATGTCCCTGCCGTCCTCTGATGGCAGCGCTTCCCTAGGAGGCCTCTCCCCGTCATGGGGGCAGGTGTTTAGGGTGGGCTCTGTGCTTAATCAGGAATAACTGTTGTCCTCTAGAGTAGAGCCAACTCCTGTAAATACGGCTGTGTATCACATTGAGGAAAGCATTTTTCACTTTGAGTTTGGCTTTTCTTATTATCCCAGTTTTAGTCGAGTGCTCCTGAAGCAGCATGCTCCGAGACTGTCTGTGATATGGAGGTCGCGGGGTGGTGTTGGCAAAAAAGGGATCTCAAATGAGGGAAGTTGTTGTTATTCAGTTTTACACATTGGAAGAAAAAAATAGAGTATGTTTAAATAAAAAATGAAGACAAGTTAAAGGAAGACAAACGTCATGCTTTTGCAGGTGAATGTTTATTCTGTAGCCACAGTTTCATCTACTGTTTCCACTAATTACATAGCTATCAACAGCAAAGGTCTGCTTTAGTGCTGTTGTGCCGCCTGCTTTACAGCCCCTGCGTCGGTGCCCCGTGGACCGCCGCTCCCCCGGGGTGTGCTCACTGCTCTCTTAACTGGAGATGGTTTCCTATGGAGAGTGACGTTCAAGGAGGAAACATCTGAACCACCGTTACCTTGGCTAGCTAGACCTTCACTGCAGGAGACAACAGAAAATGAAATGAATCTTGTTGGCAGTTCTCTGAAGTTGGTGATTTCACAGAGCAACTTTCCTTGGCTACGTCTTCAGACCATACTTCCACCACAGTATTTGCTTTCCTTATTCCTTTGTTTCACGTTTCTGGGCTGTATCTTGGATCCAGTTGGGTTGTAAAAGCTAGCAGTTACATCTTGTAACCTGACCAACCTTTAACACTTCCTAATGAACAAGAAGCAACTGTCTGTACTTGCCGCGTGCCCCGTTTTGTTAGCAGCATACTCTTTTGCCTTACTGAAAAAGGGCAATGTAGGAATAAAAATGCTCCGTATTATCACCAGTGCAATTGGCAAAATAATAGACATTTTCGGTTAGTATGGCGTTCACTTCTAGATTGAATTTTCTGTTTTTTCTTTTGTACATAAATTGATCCTTGTGAGCTAATAAAGTCAATTCAAAGCTTTGCCTTTAATGTTTTGATGTAAACTAAGGCAAATTCAGAAAGTGTCTTTTCTGAGATGGGACTGAGAAATTAAATGGATTATGTATTGCTGATCATCACATGAAAAACTGCTGGACATCTTTAAGAATTAAATGTAATGAAAAGGTTTTTTTTTTTTTTTTCTCAATTCAAGTAAGCATTGCAAGAGATGATTTGTTTCGTTGAGATAGAGATTACAGTTTTTGTTTTAATGTTGCTGCTCTTGCTGATCCTCTGGTCAATCACCAGCCTGTCCTTGACACAGTATTCAGTACTTCATTTTCACATCTTTCATCATCTTTAGCTGGCCCCCACTCTGATATTTTCTCAGTAAGTATTGGAGATGGTGGTAGTTGTCATTTGGAAAAGAGGTTTAGTTGCTTCTCTTATAATTTCTGAACCAAGTCCATGTGTCCAGGAACTCCAGCGAATAAATAGACAAAATCAGGACAAAAATCCTGTTCCTCATGAGCGTTAGTAGCCGTTTATCTGCCTGTCTGGTTTTCGTGTGGATGGTGACCTACACTAGAACCAGCACTCACTCCGTTAAGCGCTAACGCGAAGAGCGACAGCGAACTTCGCGTCAGAGGGTTTCCTTCTGTCCGTCCACTCGTCCGTCCGTCCATCTATCCATCCAGATATAGTGGCAGTTAGCTGTGTAGAAAGTCAGATTTGGCTGCATTCACGCTCCTGATGTTCAGAATATGACACTTGTAGTTGAGCTGGGCTGAACTTTGTGCTTCTACTTCGGAAGCAGTTATTGAGTGCGGTACAGAGATTTAAATGGTACAAAGCAAGAAATGTCAACTTGTTAACGGTTTATTTGCCGCTCTTCATTCTAGCGGAAGCATATTCTTGAGATGCAAAGATTTTCTAAAACAGAAGAGAGAGTTATTTCAGAGGCAGCTATTTCTTTCCAAGTCTGTTTAAGGACAGCCGGATCGGTACAGTTCGCCTGCACGCAGGCACGGAAAGGCTATGGAAAGCGCTGCGCGCCTCCGAGGGGCTGCTTTGTCTGCCGGGCCACCGGGAATGAATGCTACTCAGAAAAGTTTCATCTTTTATATTGCATATGTCTTAAGTTTGGGCACCTGCTTCCAGAATGCCTAGTGGGCGTTTCTAGAACATGATTCATGTAATCCTTAGCTAGGTGTCTAAAACGGATGAGATGAACCGTGCTGTCAGGTTCCTCTTTCCCTCCACGTCCCATCCAAGGAGCGCGGGTGGCTGCATGGCGTGCCTCTGCCCGCTGTGCGGATGCCCCCTTTGCAGGTGGGGGCGGCGAGTTGCACCCCCAAGGCTTTGCAGGCTTCCTGTCAAGGGCAGAATCGATTCTTCTTCCCTAGTCTCCCCTCTCGGCAACCCCACGTCTAGGTGACACTACGCTACAGGCCTCCCCTGACCGCGGTAGGCTGTGTCTAGACGTTACCGTTCTTCTTTCTCATGCTTTGCTGTTACGGGATTTGCCATAGCTCACAGGCTGTGGTGGTGGTGTGGTTTTTGTTTTTGTTGGGTTCTCTCTTTTTTTTTTTTTTTTTTTTTTTAAAGAAATCATCTGATCCGCTCCTTGCCCCTCTCTTGCGCTTGCAGGGGCGTGAGCTCGCAGGTGAGAGCAGTACCAAGGTGTCCGTGCGAGTGGAGCACAAATAGCTCTTCCTGAGTAGTGGAAATTAGCTTGCAGAATCAAGAAATACTTCTCCTAGTCAAGTTATAAGGGAGCTGAGAAATATCTATCCCTACCTGCTTCCAGAGTTCCCTGGGAAACAATTTTGGATGTTGTTAGACTTCGCTGCTGGAGGATTTTACTTTTTCTCCCTGAAAGCCATACCTTGTGCTGTTTTTCTAAAGAGAAACCAGAATAAAACACTGAATAGAAGAGCTGGAAATAACGTCACTCTTTTATAGCAGTAATAAACCGTTTGCTCCTGCATGGAAAAATTGTGTGCTGAGTTTCAGTACACAGCGATCTCTTTAAAGCTGAGTTTATAAGGCCCTGAATTTATAACGGGATTGCTGACCCAGTCTTAACACTGAAGGTACCGACCAGACTAGTTGCAGCATAGATGTAGCCACAGAAAACTGCAGATAAGAAAGCAGAGAGCGTTAATTGCTTTGTGCAGCCTTAGCTGTCCTTTCTATTTGAGGAAAGCTGTCAAATAATGAAGAATGGTCATTTTTTATGACTGTTCTAGTTCAAAAAAGCTATTCTAAATCTAGATTTTATGCTGTTTACTTAGTTTCAGAACTAAATCACTTTGTAAAAATCTATTACTGCATACATTTGTCTGAAGTCCGGTGCTTTTATCTGTTTTTTTTCATTTAATAGGGTGGCATAGTAGCCTCCAAATGACAGCAATTGTGTAGAAAAAAAATCAGTAAAATTAACAGTGTGACCATTGCAGGCTTCCCAGTCACCCCCTAAAAAAAAAAGAAAGAAAAAAGAAAATCTCACCTTCACTCTCTTTAAATCCTCAAGCCTTGAGAAATAAACGGGCAGTGCTCTGGGAATGAAGGCCAACAGGAAAACTTGTTTCTGGTTAGGTCAGTTGTGCAAATTAATTGCATACTGCGCTGTGCAGTTTGGTGTAAAATCAGACAGGTTTTCGGTTGCTTTGGGAAAAAGCTGCATCTTCCGTTTCAGACTCGGTTGAAGAGTGACCAGCGTTTCCAGGATGTATTTTGTGTATTCTGGGAAAGACTGAGAGGATATAAACTGTATTACAAGTGTGATTGTTATCTCCAGTAAAAAGGAGATTCAGCTGTGAATTTGTACGACTGACTAGCCTTTTCCTCAGTTAGCTATTTAAGCTCGCATTCTGAATCCTCCTATTTAAGGAATGTTTAATATCAAAGAATAGGTATGTAGCATGGGTATTTATAATGAATCCAAACAAGGCAACCGGAGTCTGCTGCTTCTGCATTAATTTTGGCATTCGGCATACTGCTGGTCACACAGAAACATAAAACTCTGGGGCATGGTATTTTGGATGCTTTTATTACAAAAAGCAAACGATTATAGAATGAAAGAGAAAGGTATTCATCAAACGGTGAAAACCCTTCCAAACACAAATTTAGAGACTGATAATAAACCTCCTTGAGAACATTATGGCCTAAGTTGTACCTTAAGGTAGTGTTTAAAACAATTCATCTAATTTTTTTTCCAAAACCAGATGTTCTTCTTTGGTCTGTTTTTGAAATTATTTCTGCTGCACATCCAGTAAGTGAAGATTAAAGTAAAGTAAAAAAGATGGTTTAAAAAAAAAAATAAAGTTAAAAGTTAAAAAAAAGTAAAATAAAAAGTGAAGAGCTGATCATATCAAGATATGGGGATAGCAATATTATTCAAACTTTTTTTTAAAGTCACAATTAATTGAAATACTTTCATATTGCTCAGTAAAATTTAAAGCATTATTAAAGCTAAGAATGATATCCATTAAGTTTTGCATGTATCATCTTGGAAGGTGAAAAACTTGCCAAATTTAATTGTTGTGAATTTTAGCAGTAATACATTTATCTTGTAGGATGCCTGTGTTGCAAAGATTTTGAGTTGCTAATATGCCAGCTATTTAGTTAATTGAAATCTGCTTAAAGCATGGTTTTTCGTTCCCGGAAGACATTTAGTTGCTCCCAATTCCGTCAAAGTGGAACTTGATTTTATTGTTGCAGAGCTGAACAGAATTTCCAGTTTGCACACCCGCGATCTCGCGCGCTCTCTCTGAAGGTTTGAGCGAGGCGGCTGTTGTAGTTGCTGTATTGCTCACACTTCATTATTTTTAGAAACTCTATCAGAGCGTGCTTGCCAGCACACTGAATTATTATAAACACAAGTGAACTCTGCTGGGAAAGAACTCTTTGGGAAAGAACTGCAGCGCAGCTGGTGATGGGCTCGCAGTTGTGCAGCAGCGCGTCCCCTCGCATCGAGCTTTTCAGAACCCACTGATCCCTGGTAGAGGTTTCCAGCCCTGGGCGGATTAGTGAAGTTTTTGCGTGCTTGAATTGCAAGGTCCGCGTCGGTTTTAATGGCTTCTCCGTGATTTTCTTTTTTTAAATTATTAATAAAAAATAAAAATGCACACGAACGTGTTGCTAGCCCAAAGGCATTGCTAGGAGCTGTTGATTGCCTCCTTAGGCTGATAAGCCAGCAGTTCTTCTGAAACTCAGAAGGCTGCAGATGGCATGTTGTGACCTTTCTAGTGAGTTACTTCTTTTAAATGGGTGAGATAAATGCAACTTTAAAATGTCTTCAAACCTGAGTTATCTGCGTTACGTTAGCTGCATTAATGTTGAGCGCAAACGAGATACTTGGTGAAGCACCAGTTGTCAGTATTCTTCTCTTTTATAGCAATGGAAATTTTAACCTGAAGAGTTTCCTTCTGGAGCAACATGTTCTCTTTTAACTGGCAAATATACTGTGTGCTTTGAATTTCTCACCTTACGGGTCTACGTTGTTGTGTCTTACAGAAGCTGTGCCTTTTATCCAAAGGCAGGCAACGTGCGTAGTCTTGCAGAAATTTAGTATGATAAATTGATAAGTTTAACGGAGTTCTCTTTGAATATTCTAGTATATAAAAATGTGGATCTAGAAACAATTAGCCAGAATACGTGATCTGCTCAGTTAGCAATATCAGCCTTGTGCTTTTTAGATTCATCACACCTGTGGCATAGTCGATCGTCATTTTTAAGAGGTAGCTCTGGTTGGAGCAGCAGTGGCAGGGTTTCCTATGTGGCAGTACACCAGCGTGGCGCTCGGGTCCCGTCTACCAGAATTGTGTTACAGGCCGTTTATTGCTTTATGAATCATTTCAAACAGGTATTTGAAAAGCTAAAAAAGGCTTGAATCCACAGCTGTCTGGAAATGGAATAAAGCATCTCTTTCTGTGTAGAAAAAAGATTTGCCTGGGGTGCAATGAGTTTTAGGCCTATCGTGCTGAGCGAAGAGCACCCGCATAGCTGAGCGTTTGAGAGCGTTTGTGCTTCAGCGTCCGATGGAAACAACTGGGGAGAAATCACTGGTGGGAGACAGAGGAGGTTTGGCCCATCGCAGGGTTCCTCCTTTTGTCCAGAAGTTAGGTGATGAGCCAAATGTTTTATGTTTTTGTGTTGGACTGCAGGGCTTAAAGTCTTCGTGGCGTATTTCTGCCTTGGTTTGTGTCCGGGTTGTCCCGCCACGGAGGGGTCTGGGCTCTGCGTAGGTGTTGAGGGCGATGTCCTGCGTCAGGTCCTTGCGGATTTCATTAAACGCGCCTGTTATAAACCATGTCTTTGTGAAAACATTGCCCGCTCTTGGAGGGTAAAAACCTTTTGGAACAGCTGGTAACTGAACTGAATTTTGATTTGGGTAAGTTAGTTGCATCGTACGGGGCTGAGACGTTGCAGAAGGACTAGCGTGGGAGAGTTTCGGCTCTTGAAGAGCGTGCGCGGTGACTTTTAGAAGGAGGTTCTTGTTCCTGTAAAGCAGGGGAAAATTGTCTCTGTAAGGTGTGTAATCTTTTCCTTTTTGTAAATGGAGTTTATCCGCACTTGACTGCTGAAACACTTTGCTGATACGCTGATCCTGAAAGCATGGCCGTTCGCGGTGCGCTCTGCACGTCCCTCCTTACTTCTAGAAATCAGTTTGTCACTGGAGCTTCCGTTTTTCAGGTGCTCTGCCTCAAATATGTATATACATATATATGGAGATCGTGTTTTAATTTCCAACAAACTGCTAACATTGGCTGTCGGGTAAATAGGAATGAAATAGGATTGCAAGAGATATTCTTGAAAGCATGCTAATCGCGCTACAAACTGACTCCAAAAAATATTTATTTATTTATTTATTTATATAGTTTACAACACTCGTGATATTACCAGCTTTCCCGATAGCTTCCAGGCTCGCCCAACGTGCCCTGAGCCACGCTCCGGCCGCCTGGGCAGCTGGGGTGGGGAGCCACCGGCGCAGCCACGTCGCTCGCTCCGGCCTCGCCGCGCAGCCCGTCAGAAACCGGCTTCTCTTCCCTGCCGACAGCGATAAAACTCACCGAATCACAGAATGGTTGAGGTTGGAAGGGACCACTGGAGATCGTCTAGTGCAACCTCCCTGCTCCAGCAGGGTCCTCTAGAGCATATTGTCCAGGATCACATCCAGGTGGGTTTTGAATATCTCCAGGGAAGGAGACTCCACCACCTCTCTGGGCAACCTGGGCCACTGGTCTGTCACCCTCACAGGAATTAAGTTTTTTCTCAGGTTCAGACAGACCTTCCTGGGTTTCAGTTTGTGCCCGTTGCCTCTTGTCCTATTGCTGGGCACCACGGAGAAGAGACTGGCCTCATCCTCTTGACACTCCCCCTTCAGATACTTGTACACGTTGATGAGATCTCCTCTCAGTCTTCTCTTCTCCAGGCTGAACAGGCCCAGCTCTTGCAGTCTTTCTTCATAGGAGAGATGCTCCAGCCCTCTAATCATCTTGGTAGCCCTCCGCTGGACTCCCTCCAGTAGCGCCATGTCTCTCTTGTGCTGGGGAGCCCAGAACCGGACACAGTACTCCAGGTGAGGCCTCCCCAGGGCTGAGCGGAGGGGCAGGATCACCTCCCTCCACCTGCTGGCAACACTCTGCCTAATGCAGCCCGGGATACCAGAATACCCAGAATATGAACGAGAACCCAGCTGAGCGACAAAGAGGGGTGAGAATCGCTTCCTGCGAAGAACTGACCAAAACCAGAGTAAACTGAAAGGTTTAGTGGAGCAGAGGCATTTGTGTACGGTCCCGCTGCAGCTCCAGCTCATTCGCTTTTGCTGCGCAAGTTTGTGGAAGATTCAAACTGCGATGCCAGATTTTGTCGGTTTGTGTGATTTGAAGATACATGGCTAAATCTTACTGCGTCGAAGCTGTCAGGAATTTTACCATTCACTTAAGCCTGACTAACGCTCAAGTGAGCATCCTTTGAGCATCTCTTCCTTACCTCTAGCCTTCCTGATGTCCAAGGCTTCAACGCTGAATCAGCTCACCTAGGACAGCAGGAGCTCCGGCTGCTCCGGGCCGCGTTGGCCTCAGGCACGGTCCGGGCGTAAACGCGACCGCCCCCGTGAACGTCTGCCGGCCGGAGCGGGGGCAAGACCCCAGCCCCGGGCGCGATGCGCTAATTCTGGCCAAAGCCCTGCTTCAGGCATAACAGCAGGCAAAGAGCAGCCCCCCTCTTCAAAGGGGGCGGTGGAGGAGGAGGACACGTGCTTAGGGACGGGTATAAGCCTTGCTGACCCGATACGCCGTCAAAGCCCGGGATGATCTGGTTGCCACGAAGGAGGTTTGCCCGTCAGCGCAGCGAGGTTGGAGGATGCGTCTGCTCGGAGGCAGGTCTGCAGGCAGGTCTCCGTTTACTGACCGTTTCCAACGGCGCTCGACCGGCAAACACAGGTTCAGGCGTCCGCTAACATCTTGAGAAGCGGTAGCAAGTCCTCCAGCCCCGGGGTCGGGTCTGCCCTTCCCTCGCGGCTGCAGGTCTTTCCCAGCCGGGGCAAAGCTCTGAAGCGCTCCCTGTTTCAAGGTGAGGGACTGGTCCTTTTGTTTGTTCCCGTGCCGGCGCCGGGCGGCAGCTTGTCCGCTCACCCTCGCTCGCTGGAGCGTCGCCGCTCAGCGACCGTGCCAGAAACCCCGGACTGTAAGCTGAGCCTGCTCGGGGCGACTTCGACCTCGCGCGCTCTGTGGGAAAGGCGCAGCGAACGACGCAAACGAGCTCGAGATGGTGGTTCACCCGAAGGGACGATCTGTTGCTCTGATCGAAAAGGTGGTTTGCAGCAGCCGTTTGGGGGGTCAGGGAGGACCAGCGGTCGCGGAGGGGGCATGCAAATCCGTCCGGGCTCTCCTGGGGTTGCTCAGGCCAGCGTGGCTCCCAGGAGGCAGGCTTCGCTCTGCTTCTCACCGCGAGAAATCACCGCGGATCATCCTTCGCGCCGCTGGCCGGGGCTGGACACGGGTCCTGGGCGTTGAAGACCAGTGAACGCGAAGCGCGCAGCAGCGGCGCTTAGGGCGACCGTGCTCAGCTCTGCTTGCTGCAGTGATCTACCTTCCAAAAACCGTTGCTGTTGAAGGCTTTTTCCTGATCCCGTGATGAACCCGTGCGTTATGGTTCAGTAAGCACCTCAAAGATGGGCAAAATTGTATTTTAAAACTAATCTTATGGTTTTGAATTTTGGAAAACGCACATGACAGCAATAACACATACAGCACTAGTAAAAGGCAAAAAAAAAAAAAGAAAAGGAGGACTATTAGGAGTTAAAATGGAAGTAGTGTATAAAACATAATTAGTTACATTTTGTGTGTAATTTGCAGCCTAAATAGCCTTGTGTGTGCTAAACACTAGGCATAAAAGCTTAATAATGAAATAAATTGCATCAATTTCAAACAAATTTTATTTCTTTGAAATAAGACTATATACTAGCCTTTTAGTTTTTAGTAATACATGCAGCATGAAATGCAAAAAAGCAGCTAATGTTTGGTGCTCATAGGTACACAGCCAGAACAGAAGGGCTTTTTCAGAAATCACTGTGTTTACCGTGATGTCATCCCGCATTAAAATGCGTCCGATCCTACCTAGGCAAGCGAAATGTAGTTTATTGCTCTCTGCAGGTAACGACGTGCTAGCTGAGCGGGGAAGAATCGCGCCACGGCCATAACCCGAGATGGGGGGAGCTGACGTTAATGCAGCTGGTTTTGTCTGACATAACCATTTTTAAAAGTCTTCTCGGTCTTGCAGCATCTGCCCTGATGCAAACACCTCTAAGTGAAGCCAATCTTACCTGCTTTGTATTTAACGGCAGAACTGAAAATAAAAACTGCAGGGGTGCAGTGTCTCACTGTTGGCATCCCCACAGTGAAGCTTGTGGTGACTGGATCTTAGGAAATTAGCATTGCCTTATGCTAATTTTTTTAACATGCAATTTTCTGTTAACTTAGGAGAAGCAAGAAAATAAGCGGAGCGGCAGAAGGGTCTTTGCAGAGAGTTTGCTTGTTTGCTTTGTGCCGAATGTAAATGCTGTGGCGCGCGTGCAAGGGGTTAAACTGTACACGTTTGCAGAACGTCTCTGCGCTTCGAAATGTAAGAAGCGTTTTCATTTTCCGTTTAATAGGTGTGTCTTTATCCCACGGTAGGGCCTGATAGCTTTGAAATTCATCAGCAGTGCTCATTTCTTCCTGATAATGAAAACTAGGAAACGTTTCAGTACCCGTTTATTTATTTGGAATTACGGCAGGGAAAACTGAATTATCCTGTCTTAAAATAGTTCCTGTGTCATAAAGCTAAAAGCATGTGGAAATGGAGGAGAAGGAGGTTAAACTTGTTCACTGCAGGGTACGCACGCAGCAAGGCGTTCTTCTGTCTTAAAGCTCTTCGGCAGGAGAGCAAAGGCTTCCTCCTGCGACGGAGAAGCCGTGAGCACAGTTTGCGGCATGCGCTTTGAGGACTCGCAGGTGGTCCGTTCCCCGCTCCGAAAATCCCTGTTTGTCTAATTCCTCGTTACGTCTGGCCAGCGCTGTTCCCGCTGAGCTTGTTCCCTGGCCGGAGCAGAGGGGCCAGGGGCCGGAGAAGGCGCTCGCGGGAGAGCGGCCGAGCGGGCTCCCGCGCCGCGTTGTGCCGTGCCGCGCCGTGCCGCGAGCCCCGGCGCGGCCGGAGCAGGGGGAAGAGCATCCGCGAGCCCGGCTGTCCGCGGGGCTGGCGCCTGCCTCGGTCTGGTGCTGCAGCCCTTCCCGCAGCAGCGCCGTCTCCTCCGAGCGGGTTTCGGGGAACGCGGCGGCGAGGGCTCCTCCTCGCCTTTTGTTACCTCCCTGAATTTTATGGGAGCTAGCACGTCTGACCAAACGTTTGTAGCGAGTATTTCTGGAGTGTCTAGCCCTCCTTGTTTTGCTACAATGAAGTTTAAAGACAGGCATCGAGTCACGATGCGGAATTTCAGGATGCAAGCAAGCGTGTTTATCTCCTTCCCTGGAGAAACAATCAGGAGCTGATGTTTAAGAAATAGACGTGATATGAAACAAACTGTTAAAAGGTTTTTTTCCCCTGTTCTTTATTTTTCACCCTGAAAAGTTACATTGCCAGTTACACTAATGCTTGTGAATTTACATGAATAAACTACCCATCATAAAGACCTTGCAGAAAATAATTCTTGCTGATCTACATGAACTCTTCTCTAAGAATTGATTAAACCAAAATTGTCAATGTTCTGAGTTGAGTTTTCATAACTTTATAAATTCCAACAAAAAGAAGTTATATTACAGGATAAAATCATTGAACATGACTGATAAAATGAAACAGTTAAAACTAGTATATTTTTCATTTTCTTTCATAACATTTGAGCTAGGATGAGAGTACGGATTTCTGGATCAGCTTATGAACTCTCTGAAAGGCCGCTTCTGAGAAACAGCAAAGTCTAATAATAGCATGATTCATCAAATGATTCAAGGTATAAACTGAGGCAGTGCAACCTTCCTCTATGCAAAGCATAATTTCAGTTGAAAAGGGGCTTCTGAGCAAGGTCGTGCAGGGACGGATGGGCATGTGCGTTTCCAAACTGGAAACGTGAAAGACCAGCAAGTCGGGATAGTCTTGGCTCACCTTCTGGTTACTAACATAACAAATAGGTTGTTTCTAACTGCCAGAGTGCATCGGGTACGAGTTTCTCAAGGTTCTTTGTCTTGGCCAAAAAAAAAAACGTTTGATCATGTATCTTAGTAAAATGATCATTTGTTTTAAGAAATTAAAAAGACTACCTTAGTTAAACTGTCCACTAATCAGCATTTCAGTGGCATGAACATAAGCTAGTTTTCTAATTTCTCTCTGATGAGTGCGTGGCTGTTTTTCCTCCTTGCTGTAATAAGTAAGGTGCAGGGTGGTTTTGCGTAGGCTGTACGTGGCATTTACAGTTCTTAAAGGTATTTGTTGGGATTTTTTTTAATATTAGCAATATCTTTGCTTTAATGATTTTCCTTCAAATACTGCCAAGAGTAATAACGCCTCCTCGAACTTAAGCGTTGGTGAGATCAGACGGGTGGCTGAGAGAACTTGCTCGGGTACCTTTGGAAAGCGTTGCCCGAGTAAGTGTCTCTCCTGATTCTCTCCCTGCTTCTGTTACGGCCCGTTTCTCTGCCTCCTGTGAGCTGCGAGTTTCTTCTCTTTTTTTTTCCCTCCCTGTCATTGTTCTCTTTTGTTTAATCTCAGTCTATGATTCTTCCATCAGCCACATACCCAAAGTACTGCATCATGGTCCAAGATAAACATGTTGATGGGTACTCGTGCCATATAACTGAATACTCGGGGAAAGTGCTTAACGCGACTTCTCCTCTCTTTCATCCCTGGCAGTTTATAGGAGACCCACACGTGTTTTGGGAGAAACAGAAATTCAGAAGTACCGTTACGGCTCTTATATGCAATTTTTAAACAAAAGACTGATCCTACATTTTTACTGAGACTGGCTGAAATTTCAGTTTTCTGCAGTACGCTCAAATTGATGCACCTTCAGCTTCCCCAAAACAAGGAAGCTTGGTGATAAAGGAGCTGTAATTCTGGTGGCAGGACGTAGCTGGTACGCTCTCAGGGGGAACTGTAGCTTGTATAAATGTTAGTTGTTGTTTGTCTGCCCATACAGCCAAGTATTTTATTAAGAGTTCACAAGGGGTCAGATAAACATTTAGTGGCTTTCAAAAACTGTCTCTGGTCATTTGAGCACGTTGTGTTATGTGGTCAAGTTACAGCGAATTTCAAAGCACCGTGGGGATTACTGGTGTTTCAGACTGCCTTGAACTGTTTATAGTGGCATATGCCCAAGCGTATAGCGTGTTGAAGGGGAGTATGAAATAGCAGAAATTAGTCTGTCTTTATTGAATGGAAAATTGGGGACTTTTGTTCCCCCTTGAGTCATATATTTGCTCTGTTTTACCGCTGCTTTGACAGGAGTACAGTCATGCACCTAACCAGCAATCCTAATTCAGGAGTCGTAATAACGGAGTATTACATCAGTGTAACGAAGGTGCTCGTTGCGTGGGATGGATGACTAAAAATAAGATTGTTCTTCAGGAACCTTTTTTTGTACCATTGAAACAGTTCTTACGTCCCAAATCCTTGCTTGAAAATGATTCTTGTTCATATGGAGAGAGCCAGTAAATTTAATCAGAAATAGTGGAAGGACGAGCTTCAGAGAGAAGCAGCACTGGTTAGAAGTACGCTGTCTTCCGCTTGTCAAACACATCATTTTTTAAGGATCTGTTTTCTGATTTCCTTCTGCCTTGCAGTAGCAGATTTCCACTTGCTTCTCCCGCTACCCAAGGTGCCCAGCCTGTAAGAGGCAAAGTGAGATTAAGATATATAAAAGTTGAGATCACTCGTGTCAGTGGTTCAACTATAGCTCTCTGAATCCTCCCCTAACTTACTCTAAGGACACATTTACATATTACTAGTTGTTTTCATTTTTTGAGTTTCACGCAGTAAGCTAAACGGTTGGATATTTGACTTCTGTTGTTGTTGTTCCATTTTTGCTTTAGGAATCTTAGAGAACAAACACTTTTTACACTGGCCTGTGTAATATTTTGTTAATTTAGTCTCTGCTGTTTGTTGCTGTCACTCTTTGTACTATCTTAAAATACATTTTGAATCCATAGGTCATTTCACCTTCAGGATGTTAATTCAGCTGTACGTATCATTTTAGAGGATGCAGATTTCATCTGCTTTAGATGCCTACAAATCAAAACCCAATAAGTGTCTTAATTTTTTTCTTAACATGTTCTTAAAGATCACTCAGTATGCTCAGGGATCAGATTTCACTTCACTGTGGAATAAACCTTTTCATCATGTTCTTTGGAGTGGCCTCTGATATTGATGACATAAAGCCCGTTTAGAAATAAGTGGTTTTGGTGTCAGTTCTAGGGTAGGACAGTAGGTACGAATACAGTACTCGGACTAATTGCCATTATCTGCAAGCATTGTCCTGTTACACTTCTAAAATTCAACATATGAAGAGGTGAATAAACAATCTGTATGATAACTTGCCCGAAAGAACCAGGAAGAGAAATAGAAGATGTATATTTTTCATGTTATGTAGCTTAAGAAAATTTGGGTATACAGAAATGGGGAAAGCTATCTTTGATGTACATTAGCAATTTTCTCCCTTAACTCTCAGGAAATAGTAGGGTTGTATTTACATAACATTTGTGAAATGGTGTATCAGGCTGTCCCGTTCCACAGCAACGATGCTTTGTGCTTATGTATTTGGATACTGTGGTCCAATTGTAGAATTGTTTATTAAGAGAAATTGTCCAATTGCTGTACTAAATTCTGATATGGCTTTAAACTCTAGCAAAAAAAAATGTTGGAGAGTTGATAGAAATGGCCAAACTCTCTGGAGTTATTTTCAGGAAAGATTTCCAGAGGCAGCAAAACCATTAAACTAACTCTGCCTCCTTATCTATCAACCACAAACATTTTACATTTTTAACATAACTGTTCTAGTAAATGGAAAGAACGTTGTTTTAAAGTTCCCAAACACAGGAACAGTAGAGTGTTCTCTGAAATGGTCTCTTAGTTGGGAAAAGCAGTTGCTTAAGCCTCTTGTTTTAGGACTCGTATAATTGCTGTTAGCAATAAAGAACAAGTTATTTTTATTATTGGCGAGCTTTTCCTTAGTAGGGGGAATTTCAGTTATCTCTACAGAAGTCATAATTTTAGTAATTCAGATATTCACTTAATGATTTTCAGTGCTACCAGCTTGTCTCCTGAAATAATATATTTAATGTGAAAGCAGTGAGGCAGTCCTTCTCAAGGTACCAAGCTCAACGATTGGTTAATTAACACATCTTTGTGACAAATTATGTTATTAACAGGAAACTCAAAAAATTATGTTTGATGATTATGCTAAAGAGAAGATAAACTGGACTTTTTAAACGCTGTCATCTGCCGTGAGAAACTCTGTCAGGATTAGCCAGCAGTTACTTTTTACAGCCGTAGCGGAAACTCGTCCACAGAGTTTGTATTGGGAATTATGACTATAAATGATAAAAAAACCTTTTCTTAATTTATTGATCAGCAAAACACCTGAGTGATTTACCATCAGATATGAAGGAAAAATCACTTGAAATGGAACACTAGAATTCTACTGAAATGTACTTTGCTAATTTTGTACTATTTTTTAACTCTATGTCAAAATTGTATTTGGGTTCAGCCATTCATATTTTAAGCAGAAGATCTAGTAAATCAAAGCATAAAACAAGAGCTAAGCATTTTGAAGTGTTGTTGATCATCTTGGAATTAGAATGCCACCAAATAGTGACTTTGAAAATTAGAATTGCAGTATATGGTGAATGGGATTTTAAATTTCCTGTTGCTGAAGGGTAAGCTTGAATCTGAAGGTCGTGGCATAATTAAGTAAGTTTTTATAGCCTTCTGTGAGCTACAATACAATCACTTGTAGTAATTCGGGAATATAGGTGTAAACTTTTAAAGCAGGATTGGGACAAGAACTACATTTATCCACTGTTATGGCCATAAAGTTTCAGTCTGAGAAGGCCTCATAACCATGATTTTATCCTCCAGAAGTTTGAGCAGAAGAGTAACAAAATTAATGTGTATGAATATTGATAACTTAGAAGTAGAGTTAGGGAAGTAAAATTCCAAATATTTACTTTTAGTCATTCTCGAGAAGAGTTGCACTTGGTTAAATTAGTGTGGTTTAGACTTTGCACTTTAGTCTTCTAGCACTTTATAGAGAAAGCTTCTATTCAATATAACAAAAATCTAGTACAAGGAAAAGGAAATTGAGATTCCTATGGATTCTTCTGGGGAGCTCAGGCTTGTTGTTTCTGCTCCACGTGAAAACCAAGAAAACTTTCTTCCTCAGTTCTACAGCTGCTTCAAATTTTTCAGATAATCAGCGCATCTCTGTGACTTGTAATCAACAGACTAGTCTTAGCAGCTTCCTCTCCACTTGGTCCCTTTTAAGCGTAGGCTCTCGGCTCTCCCCGATCTTTGTGGATGGGCCTTATGGGGTGGAGGCCAATATTACCTTATAGTTTACCTGTGCTGCCATTGCTCACTTCAAAGTCCTCCTTACTGTTGATGAGGAGCTGCTATGGAGTATGACTGAAGCTCTACGTTGAGTCTTTCCTTTCCATAGAAGTAGGCTGGAGAAGTGCTGTTTAAGAGGGTGATCGATGTTTCAGTAAAACACGTGCATGTAGCTCTGTAAATGGTTGTGAACTAGGTCTGACGGTGAGGATCAGAATGTGGATTGGGGCATTTCGCAAAGTTAAGCTAGTATTTCTTCAGGGTTGAAAAACGAGGTTTGATTTCTTTTAATCTTTAACAAGGCAAGGCATTCATTTAAAATAGCAATTACATCCTTTACCGATTTTAAGAGAAAAATATTTTTAAAATATTCTAGAAAAATTGATGTTTGAGAGGATTAATTACAACTGCTGTGTTTTTTCAGTATTATCCACGTTCAGTTCCCTTAGAAATCAAACAATGTTAACGCTTTTCAAAAGCGGTTGCTTTCTAAGATGTCCTAAACCTGTCAGTGATTTCCTCGTGTTCCAGAGGCAGAGATGGGGAGGCCAAAGTTAAAATTTTAGCACTAGTATGTGACCGTTTCTAGCTTTTTTGCTATCTTGCAGGTAGTTCTTCAGCACGTTTGCAAGACTTGCATACGTTTTGCATCTTGAGCTCTAACAGTTTTTGGATCTCAAACTGCTGCAGTTTTCTGGGATATATTATGAGCAGTGGGATAGCTTGCGGAGGGAACATAAATCCATTGGAGCACCCTAGCGTGTTTATATCCTTTACAGTACTTGGCTTTTAGGAAGGTTGTTCTCTTAATTGCACATCTATAGAAAAATTTGTCATGGAAAGGCAGGTGTTTAGTGCAATCCAAAAGTCTGAACAGAAGGCAAAACTGATGTTGATGAGAAAAAGAAACGGAAGGAAAAAGTAGGACTCCTGGAACAAAAGGGAAACGTAGAATAAGCAGGATAACGAAGAGGAGGGAAAAAGAAGAAATAGTAATAGATGTAATCTAAGGTCTTTTTTTCAATTTGAATGGCTTGTAGTGTCTGTAATAAAGATAATATTAGTGAACAATTTGCCAGTTAATTATACTCTTCTTAATCTGCTTCATGTTGTACACCGTAGCAGTTTCCCGACCTACCTCGCTTGCTTGCTTACCGCTGTTAGCAGAAATAGTTCCCAGCTGCAGTTAAACTTTACTTTAGAAAACTGTTCGCTGAATACTGGTTTTTAAATGTGAGCTATGTGAGCAGCAGTGCTTCGCAGTAAATAATCCTGAAATGAAATAAAACATTTTGTTTACTAATACACAAGGAGTGATTTTAAATAAAACATTCACCTCTGGGGAAGACCACTGAATTCCTAGTATTTTCTTGTAATGCAAGTGCGAAGGGCTAAGTTATGCCAGCTAGCTTGAGGCACCTCACTGATTTAAAAACGCAGTTACTTAAGGCTTTTGTCTGTGATCGTTAGGGGTCTGAGCAGATGTACGGGTTTGCTAATGCAGCTGAGCTGCGTCTCTTCCCTGGCAGGAGGAGCTGGAGGCAACTGTCCTCCGAGCGCGAGGTCCAGGGCAGCTGGGGCGAAACGGCCTGGCCGCTCCGTCTGCTCGATCCATGCCTGGCTGCGAATCTCAGAGGAAAAACTTGTTTCTCTGACTTGAATTGGCGCGGGTAATTGAGATCTGGTACTTTGCGTTTAACTGTGTACAAATTTCTTTTGTTAAGTGTCATAACTGTTCAGTTCTTTTTTTCTTTATACAGTGATAAAAGAGGTCGCTGGTGTTTTCTCGGTGTATTTATCCCATACTGCATTGATTTGTCATCATTTTTCTACAGTATAGACTTGGCGTTTCAAGGTCATGCCCCACCTATGTTAGCAGTCAGAAGGTATAACTCTAGCCTCCCGTCTAAAGTTTTTCAATTTTGATTGTCGCTGCTTTCCAAATTCTCTCCAATTTCCAAATTTTTATACCTGAGGAGCCGAGAACACCGAATTTGAATCCAGTTTCCTCCGCTGGATATGAGGGATGGTGATTCCTGGTGAATCCCGCTGTGCCGTCTCGGACGTGCTCAGCGCGTGGGAAATGCTTCTCCTCCGCTCCCCCAGCCGGTGACGGGACACAGTTAATTTTGAAATTAAGGCATCATTTTGCATAAAGCCTAAATTTTGAATTAAGGCATCAAACTTTCAGGGCCAAAATTATTGGGATGCTCGGTAAAAATTTTTAGAGCTGTTAAAGAATTAATGGATGGATGAATGGTAGGATAATGGTAGAAGGCTCCGACATCGTCCTCACAGCATTTGGTTTTTCATGTCTTGAAACACTAAGGATTTGAAGCATGGTTTAGTATACTGCTCTGGGAGAAGCCTCTGAGTAATACGCTTTGGTCGTTCAGGGATGCCACAGCTGTGAGCAGAGCCGGGCACGTTAGCGTCGCGTCCCGTGCGCTGGTTTGAGCACGAGTCCGCAGCGCTGCGCGATCTTACCTGCTGCTTCGTGAAAACGTCCCCGGGCTGCTTTGCCTTTCGAAAAGCAACGTTTTCCAAACGTGCCATCAAGGGAAAATGTTGCCGCCTTCCAGTTTTTTGTCACGCTGTAATTCAGGTAAGGAAAGCTCAAGGACTTTATCCGCTGCCGTTTCTACCTGTTTTGGTCCGCGGTTAGATTCAGCATTTGGGGAAGGCGATGCTTTCCTTTCCCGTAGTCCTGGCTCAGCGGCAGCGATTGCTCTGCCTCTGCCAGTTGGCCTCGCGCTGGCGGGGAGCAGGGTGGGGTCGGTCTACATTGGAGTAGTGCTGAAATGAAGCTAACCGTAACGAGTGTCTATTTGAGAAAAAAAATGATGTCCCAGAGCAATATTCCTTTGAAATTGTTTGTTTTTTTCCCTTCCCGTTACAATACGTTGTAAGTCTGTGACCAGACCGATGTGAGGTGACGCGCTCTAGGCTGGTTTACACCCGGTTGAGCAAATTTAACAGTTCACTGTTAAAGTTCGCTACCTTTACAAGCGGTTGGTTGATTAGGAATTGATGAGGCGTCCTGGGCGAGTTAGAGGAAAGTTTCCTTAGGTCTCTGCCGGTCGCCGCGGTGTGGCCGGCTGGTACGGGACCCTCTTCTAGCCGCCTGCGCTGGAACCGGGCTGCCTTGGAGAGGCCCCTTCTTTCATTGCGTCACGGAGCAGAGTACTGTACCAAACTGCACCCGTGATTTACAGTTCCTGTTGTCTCTTGGGTATTACTAGGATGTTCGAATGCTGAACGACGGGTAGGCTTTCACCCCACGTTAAAAGAAGCATTCCCACTAAATTTAATTTCATTAAGTGAATCCCGCAGTACAACTGTGGTCCTGCTGAACTCTTTTTAGGAAATACTTTGCATTTTGCTTCAGGAATAGAGAATGCTGTAAGCAAAGCAAACAGCTGCCAGTAGTGACTTCAAATCAGCACATAAATAAGGCTCTAGGAATTTAATGATAAGGATTCCGTTCTTTGCCGTATTTTTCTCTTCTATTTTGCAATTACTGATGAATTTCTGTAGCAAGAAGATACAACTCCCTCAATATGAATAGTCGAATAATGGCTCCTTTTATGTGGTGCTTCCCCACCCCAATTTTATTGAGATGCCATAAACCTAAAGTTTGCGGTGTTCATTTTAATTTTTCACTAGCATGATTTCTACTCTTGGGATTATTTAGTTCCTGTTAGATATGGTTTTCATTTTACATGGTTTTCAGTTTGCCAAGTCTCACAGTAACGGTGATTTAAAATAATTTTCTCAGGAATGTGTTTTGTGCAGCTTGCCTGGGTTTTTCTTGTAAATGATGGTTTCTTAAATTCAGCAAATAGAATCTGGAATAGGAATTGAAAGTTTGGTATTAATATGGGCAACACTTTATCCCTTTTTCATTGTTCTTTCTTTTAACTTCTATCTATCAACTTTCCAAAATATATTTAAAGTGATTTTATAATGGCATCTTCTTTCCTGAATGCTTATTAAAACAAATTCAACCTGTTCCTTGCCTGTATGTGTGTGTGTGTGTATACTTACGCACATCATATATGTACCATATATGTTTATAAATACTATGTGCACTCTTATATATGCACACACGCTATAAGGCTATCTATCTAATATGTATGTATGGCAGTATTATAGTAGTATATAGCATACTATATGTGTGTGTGTGTAGCATTTAGAAGAAACTCCTACATAGCCTTTTTATTTCAGCAGTGCTTGTTTTCCAACAGATGTAGAAGATGCAATATAATCCAGTAGCTCTAAGCTTTACCATCTTGAGTCTTCTTTCAAACTGAAAATTGCGTATTTCTTAGGTAACACAAAAGAAGCTAAAAAAAAAAAGAAAGAAAAGAGTAAGTAGTCATCTTTTGCTATCCCCGGAAGAAACTTGAGGAAGGTAGTAGAACCTACTTCTATTAACACATGCTTAAAATTCATTAAAGGGCATAATATTTGGAATGCTCTGGTGCCTGCTGGTGCCGCCCCGATTCCCACGTGGGGAACTGCCGTCCGTTGCGTTTTCTTCCTCTTAGCACTGTTCGTTCTCGAAGAATTTTAATGAAACTTCTTCAGACGATTTCGTTTTTGTTCCGGGGCGTTTCTTACCGTTGGTTCCTTTTTTTAAAGGGACAAAGGACAGAAGCTGTCCTAACGCGCTTGACTTGGGCTCAGCTTTCTCCCCGCCCTCTCATTTATCCGCTTCGGTTCCGTTCTCGTTTCCGAAATCCTCCCAGCGCTTCGGCCCGTTTGAGCCCCGCTGCTGCCGAGCACGTTCCTTCGCCTCGGCCCCTCGGGCTGCTCGATACCCCGCTCGTCCCGGAGGCCTCCGGCCGCGGCGGGCGCTCGCTCGCTCTCGCCCGCGCTGGAGCCGGGAAATGGAGCAGCCCGTTCCAGCGCTCCTGTGTGTCACACGTTTAATTGTAACAGGGGTCGAAAGAGGAAGCCGTTTCATTGTAAAGACTGGAATAAATAAATCTGTAACTTGCTGTCCTTTTCCTGGCATTGCCTAGAGTTTTCGGATGTGACTCACGTTTCAGGAATGCATCAGATTTTGGCATAGGTACCCGGTGTTTTTGAGTACGTTTAAATAAGCAGTGACAACACGAGGGAACTATTTTAGATTGTGAATAATGTACGCTCCTGCGCTGCAGCTCGCTCAGTCCGTTTTAGCGAGGATCTGGTTGTCACGGTTGTCCGCGCTGGCGAGGAAGTAGGCTTTTTTCACTGAGCTGTGACTAGTTTGCAGCGCTGTTCCCTCATCTCTGAAGCTGCAGCTTTAACGTGATGCCTTTTATTTCTAGCTGAAGCCGTGCAGGGCCTCCGCCTGGGTGGCAGGCGGGCGTTTTTATCGTGTGAAAGAAAGATCATGAGTCGGCAGCAGGCGCGCCCAAGCGCGTGCGATGTCCCGGGAGCCCGGGCGGCACGTCGCCTCGTTGACCGTCCGTGGCGGGTGGAGGTGGCGCCGGAGGGGCAGCTGCAATGAACTGGTGCCCTGGGACAGAGCTGGCTGAACGAGGGTAAATCATGGCGACGCGCTGCAGCGCTCTGGGGAGCGTCGTTCACGCGTGCAGAGCAAGGCATGCAAGTCTGTCGGCGCCTGTCAATATACCTGAAAAAAGCTACAAAGACAGCATGGCCCGGGAGAGCTTCCCTTCCTTTTTCCTTCCCTCCTCCCTGAGTAACTCCTCCTAACTTCAGTGTTAAGAAATATTGTGAATTGGCAGCCTGTACGTTTTATTTAAAAACTAACGCGTAGTTTAAATGCGTCGTTCAAGTTAATGTCACCACTTTGCAGTGCGAAAGACAACATTATGGGGACTCAAATGTGCGAAATGGGTGTTCGTGGGTTACGTTTCTGTGAACGCCAGCAGAGGAGCAGTCAGTGTCCTTTTATTAGTGCACAAGTTAAGAACGGAAGACGATCGTCTAAGAAAACACAGAAATCTTCTAATCGCTTCCCTGCGCTTTGAGACCCTTTTGCAATGGGAAAAAACGTTGCCACTAGAATTTACTGTTTTATTCTGTGGTTAAATTGCAGCCTTTTCAGTTAAACACAAACGCTGGACTAACTTTATATTACCGTTTGTGTAGTAAATTCTGGTCCGAAGTGAAAATTTGATGTACAGCCCCTGTCAACAGAGCTATTGGCAAAAAAAGAATATAAAAAGGAAAAATACTAAGCCCGAAAAGTGTTATGTGTATCGTACTGTAAAAGTATATGGCATTCAGCAACAAAACTTAAAAGTCAATGATCTGAAATATTTGCTTTGTGGAAAGAATTACTGAAATGTCTTCTAATGTTTCATAAAAAACCTTGCACGTTTTATTTCACAGAAAGAAGCGATCCAAAAAGGATTAGATTAAAAATGTAAGGTCCAATGTTCGAATATATTAGGAGAAAAAGGAAAATACTACTACGTTCCTAACAAAACTGACCGAAGAAACCAGATAAATAATCTATTCAGTGAAGTCACCAGTTATTAGTTGAGAAATAGTCTTATCAAGAGAGTACTGTTACGTCCGAACGTCGCGAGCAAAACACTGGAGCAGGCATTTAAAAAAAAAAAACGCAAAACACCAGGACAAATTATTTTTTTCAAGCTTCTGCTGCATAGAGATTAGGGGTCTTGTCTGAAGCTAGCGATGGAGGGTGTTTTCGTGGTTGGTGGAAGGAGACGTTCCCCGTCGGCTTTGGGCAGCTGCCTGAACCCAGGATAAGCGGCGAGGCCGCTCGCTCCCCCCTCCTCCGTGGCAGGAGCCCTCGTGTGAGCGAAGCCAGCCTGAAGGAAGCGCTGGGCCGCCGCGTGCCGCGGGTGGCTGAGGTGAGGTCCCGCCTTCAGCCACCGCCCAGGCGGCTGGGGAGAAGCGCGGCTGCGCGGACCGCCGCGTTAGGAGACGGCTGACTTGGGTCGCGGGGCTGGAGAGAAGGCTCGGTCCAGCTCCTGGGCTGGGGAAGAGGAGGCGCGGGGCGGCTAGCCCGGGGGCTGCCTGACACGGGGCTCGCCATCGGGGCGCCGAGCTCCGGGCGCCCCTGCGCTGCTGCCTGGCTCCGCGTTTCAGGCGCCGTTTGCCTCGTCAAGTGACGGACCTTCCCGTTTGCCTCCGGGTTCCTGTCAGAGGCGCATACGAGAGCGGCTGGGAGGCGAGGCTTTCACCACTGAGACGTTCTCTTTTCTTTTTTTCCCCTTTAATTAGTGGTGACATACGAGAGCACAATTAACTGGCAGCTTGGTTTAAGAGGTTTGAGAAGGTCAAGAAACGGTGGTTTGGACCGTTCTATTCACGAATAAGGAAAGATGTTGAAGCAGAGCAAAATTCACTGGGGGACTTCCAGGCGTGTCACGAGCTGTATGGATGTGACAAACTCTGTCCATGTTTCTGTGAACAGAGTCGTGACGGGTCTGGGCAGCGGTACAACGCAGCTGCGTTTCAGAAGGTAATATTTTTTAATGTGTCTGAAAGTAAATCTAATGTATCTGAATGTAAACCCAAGCTTGTAAATAGTAAAAAAACAGACTTTAAAGTCAGATTTTAAGGACCACAAAAACAGTCCAGTATGTTTTCTTTTCCAAGGTAATGTTTTCAATTTATTTTATTATTGGCAACTGATTTGATTAAATGTCAATGTGATTTCCATTGATACAACTCACAGCTGGTCTCATCATCTTGTTTTGCTTTTTATGAACGTGATGCGGCTCTGCTGAAACGCCAGGCTGATTACGTTAACGGTAAGCTGGCGGCGTCCGGGGGGCTGCCGCGAGGTCGCCCTGGTCTACCGCGATTTGAAGGCGGGCCCGTATCAGGTGCCGAGGCGTCGCGGGACGATACTCTCATTCCAGTGAGGCCTAGGAAGGGGCCCAGCGGAGAGGAAGCTTCCTCTGCGTTGAGGAGAGCCGCAGTCCGCAGAAGCGGCTGCGGGTCGGCGCCGCTCTGCGTTTGCAAAGCTTCGGTTTTTAGAGCGGTAGCCTGCATATGCGTCCCCGCTTTGAAACAGTTAAAATATAATTATACAATAAAATGGTGAGACGTACTTTTCTTTTGCCGGGGAGCACTGGAGATTGCATGAAGGAGCCTAGCCTGTGTTCAGATTCAGGGTGGAAAGTTGTGTTTTATTTCAGTTGCGTCTTTCTCTAATTCATTCAGGAACCTTTCACTGAAGTATGATTTTCTGCAAATTTTTATTTTCTCAAAAAAAAAAAAAACCCTCAAAATAATTGCTTTATTTCCGGGCTGAATTATTAGATTTTAATAGGGAGAAAAGTCTCATTTAGGAAAGGAAGAACGAAGGCAAGTCCTGGAAGGTTTGGTTGATGACTTTTAACTGATGCAAACAGGGCGCGTAAGACTACAGAGAGGTATTTTACTGCTTCGGTTGCTCAGATACTTTGTGCGCCTCCCAGGTGGCTCGGTTGCAGCATTTCTCGCCCTACTTTCCCCGAAGCAGAGGAGGCCCCGTGCAGGTGGGGGCAGGCTGCCGCTCTGCCCTTTGCTCCCCTCGCAGAAGAAGGGAGTCATCTGCCGGTTCCTGATCCAACGGCAGACGCGCGTGAGGGACGGAGTAACGCCGCGCGTAAGCCTTCGTCGCAACTTGCCCGTGTTTGTCGTGACGGCAGCGCTTTGAGCTCTCCCTTTTGGCGCGTTTGTGAGACCGAAGTGCTGCTGCTGCTGCTCTGTGAGCCGCGGGTTTTGCAGAGCACCAGCGGTTTTGTTGCCTTTGCCGAATCGTACTGAGTGAAAAAGTGGATCTTCAGAATTGCTCTAGCGGCGTTTGAAAGAGTTATAGCTGTGCACTCATTCATATCAATGTCGAATGCTTGGTAGCTGTCTCGTATTTGGAGACTAAAAACGCATTCAAAGTTTTCAGTGGCATTAGAATTACATAGACGCTAAGTATCTTGACTGAAAGTTGCTTTCTTTTTCTTACAATAACGAAATCTTTTGGAGAAACTTCTCTTTTAAAATGTGTCATTTAAAGGGAAAAAAACTCTTACGTTCTTTCGCTAGTATGTGAATATTAAAACCAAAACATATGTGCCTGAAAGTGCATGAAATGGGGTATTTCAGTCAATCTGAATAGTCAGTGATCCCAGACAGCATTTACCTGCTTGTCTGATGGGATTATGTGCGCGTTCGTATAAAATTATATTAATCGCATATTCATTATTCATAGTTATGGCAGTTATAATATACAATAAACAAATACAAGCATAAATTACAGGTCTGTATAGCATGAAATAAATACAAAAATTAGAGATTCTACTTTTTGGTTAGTATTTATCCCCTTCAAATGCCTGAGGTACAGCACCATAATAGTAGTAACAATATAAAGCGGCGTCGCCCGGCTGGAGCCCTTCGTGGCCGGGTCGGCGCTGGTTGCCCAGCCGGGGCTTCGTCCCGCTTCGAGACGCTCTGGCCCCCGCACCCCTGTCCCCAGCTCCCGGAGAGACGGCCAAAAGTTGTCTCGCCGGATGTCCTTTCGTATCGTACGTTCACATTTGAAATACAACACTTGTAAATAAAATGGTCGTTTTGGAGAGTAATTGTGATTTTTTTTTTTTTGGTGGGATATGAAATATTTTGCAGTGCTAGAGTATTTGTTGGCAAAAAATATGATAAAATAGTGGAAGAGCGTAAATGCACAACGTTCTGTTTAACTCGAGTTTTTATGGGTAAGCCGTTGGTATTCTGGTGTATATCTCTCGACATGGTAAAACAACTCGTAACTGTGAAAACTTTCAGTTAGCTGTTAGCCGCTATTTCTTTATCAATAGTAACTCTAGTATCTTGCACTTAGTATCACAGCAAAGGGAAGAAAGGGTGCATATTTAAGACTTGTCATACACAAGCGCAAAATTATATGAAATCCATTCTTAAGGCTGCGAAGTCAAGTGCTTTCATGATAAGCAGCGTGAAGCTGTCTGAAGCGCGTCCGTGGTCTTTCCCACCCCCCTCGTATGACTGCGGTAACAGGCCAGTTTTTAATTGCATGGTCACATGCTGTTTTTCCGTGGGAGTGCTGCCTCGTGCAGGATTCACGTGGAAGGTGGCTCGCTTGACAGTCCGCTCTCCATCCCGCCTGCAGTAATATGTGTTTTTATGTTAGCATGAGACTGTGTTAGACTGAGGTTGGGGAGACATTAAAATGAACACTTGTAAAATAACTTTAACAACTGAAATAGTATGGCTTTTCTCTAAATTTGTGCCCCACTGGAAATGAATGCTGCATGTTCTTGGAAGCATTTCATTCTCTTAATTAATTAAGAGAATTAAGAGCATTTCATTCTCTCAATTAAGTAACCAGCCAACCTTGGGCTTTGTTTTGAGCTCTGGAGATCTGAGATCTGACTTGAAAAGGCAGGTAGAAAACTTGGCCTGTACAGCACCGTAACCCAGACTAAGGCTCGAGATGAAGCAGCTCTGCCCAGAGCAACAGCAGCAGAATCCGAGATCTGACCCGTGCCGCGACAAGTCTGCAAACCCAAAAGCTGTAGTGTTAATTTTTCATTTGGATGAGGAGTTCCCCAGTGCCAGGCTGTTGGTTCAGGGGAAAGGTTATGGCCGTGAAGATCATCGCTTCCTTTGTGCCACATAAGCTCTTTAAAAGCGCGGAGGTGTGTGAGCATCGGTTTGGACTCTGGAAGACCCTTGCCTGCTTTCCAGCGTGAGTTACCTGAGAGGGGTGCACTTTTCTCTCCGGCATCACGCGTGTCGCTTAAATGTGCTGCGCCTGCCAGGCAGTCGTTGCCCAAATTCGATTAGTAGTTCTTAATTGCACTGGAAATAGATGTAAAATGCAGCAACAGATGAACTAGAGCAGGAAACGGCGCGTGTGGGTGCAGGGCCTGTGGGATTGCGAGCTTCTACTGAAACACAAAGTTGGCAGTACTTATTTTGGAGTCAGAATATTTCTGTTGTCGTAGTCTAGCTGTTTTCTAGTTTGCTGTAGCAGGCGAGTTAGTGACTCGATCTTTTTGTGGGACGCAGCCCGTTTGCAACCTGCGTGGGAGTAATTAGTAGCCTGTGGTTGCGATCTCTGCGTCTGACATAGCTGGGAATAAAAGCAGGATGGTTGGCTCACCTCGGGCGGCGTGCTCTGCACAGCCGCGTTCGTTGTGCTTGCAGTCGTTCAGCGCGCCTCCCGCTGTCGTGCCCCGCGCCGCGCGGGAGCCTTCCCCGCGGCCGGGAGGAGATCGAGCGTGCCGAGCAGCAGCCCCGTCTCTGAACATGAGGAAGCGGGTGAGGTTGTTAAACGTGGGTTGGATGGGTTTTTTTGCCCTAGCGCAAAATACTGCTTGCTGGTTCCTTCAAAATGCAGCAAGGGCCAATGCAAACATTTTCTTCTTTGTTTGAAGAAAGATGATGAAGTCACGTCGTACCTACTCGAGGGTACTACCTAAAATAGATTTTAGTCAATTAAAGATTTGAATTGTTGCCGTCCTTTTACCTCCATGTTCTCTCAGCGCGGCAAGAAGAGAAGTGGTTGCAGGTTTAGCGCTTCCGGAAAGAAGCGAAGAGCGCAGCGTGGACTGTTTGGGGATCCTGGTGCTAATACTGCCGTTTCTGTAAATTGGTATCTAACCCACACAGGGCAGTCTGGTTTGTGAAATCCGAGCAGGATGGCAGTAAGGCGGGTCGGTGTTTGGAGGGAGCGGAGATGGACAGGGTGGCTCGGGTTTGCTGGTGACGCGCTCCGCTGTGAAGGCGGCATTGGTGCCGAGAAGCACGTTTTGCAGCGCGATACCTTTCCGGGTGGGAGAGGGCTCAGAGCTGATGCTCTACGTTGGTTGTGCTTTTAAGAAGAGGAAGTTTAGATTTCAGGATATTGACCTATTTTGTCAGTACTCAGAATACAATAAAGCATACCCACTTCTCAGTCTGAGAGAGGTTCTAATCTAGTAATTAGTTCTAATAATAATAACTCATTATAAGCTAATAATAACTTACATTCTGATCATTTCAGTGTCTGGTATTCCTTCTCTTACTTCTCACTTAGTCATGTCTTAAACGCCAGAAATAAAGCGTGGGGTGATTGTGTATGTGAAATGCTTAGACGTACTTTTGTAATAATGCATTTTTAATAACTGCTTGGTACAGGAACAATTTTGTGATTACGAAAGTCTTTCCTTTGGTCCAAAATGCAGAAGCAGTGGCTGTTTTTCCTATTTAATTTTAGCTCTTTTTATTGTGATTGGGAAGGAAGGAGAGAGGCTGGAGATACAGTTAGACCAATTAGCTAAGTAGACGAGTATATTAGACGAGTATTTCAGCTTCCTCCGGCCCTGAAGCCGGAGTTTACGGTTCTGTCATGTAAATCTCGGTGGCTGTTTTTGCCCTGCGCTGGGATAGCAGTGATTTCAGGCGTTGCCCCAGACGTAATCTTTAGTTCTGCTCTTGTTAAACGAGATTTTACAGTTAAACTTTTGTGAACTATTTTTTTTCTGGGAAGACAGTGTGACATTTCTTTCCATATATATATTACTCTAAAGTGATAACCGTGTTTGATTTTAGCTTAGATAACAACTGTTCAAACCTGAAACTGGCTAGAAAGCTTTTTTGGTAAGGAACACTTTAGTAAAAATCTTTGTGGCCTGGAAGTATAGGTTAGCTGCCACAGTATGAAAAGCTGTCAGCGTTAGCAAGTGGATAAAATGTGCTTTCAGTCGTGCTTGGGAACTAGGAAGTACAGCTGAAAATGTTTATTTAACGGAAGAGACATTAAACTGGCAGCTGACAGAACTCCTTTAAGTTTATATGAATGAAGAGAGCGTTATTACAGTTTAGTTAGTAAGAAGATTTTAAAAATATGCTGAAATTTGCCCAATAAGGATTACATTTCAGTATTCCTTTCATTAAATGATAATGAACGTGATAGTTATCATTGTGCTTTCATTCGTGTAAGTGAGGTCGAGGAGTTGATATGCCTTAGATGTAGAAAGTCAGCTGCGATGGCTGTTGTATATTGTAAGATTATAGTCAAAAGCAGTAAAATCAAGGATAAGTGTGTTTTGTTTCATTTAATGGAATCCATGTTTTGCTGCTAGTTTTCCAAAAGTCATTAAAATATACATGAAGACAAATTCCCTTTCGTTTCTTGGAGTTCCTTTCGTTTTTATGGTTTTCAGTGAACGTGGAGTTGAATATTTTCCCCGTTCAGTTGCCTTGTTATAAGTCTAAAGGGTCTGTGCATCAAGAGGCAAGTTAAGCCAATTGGAAATCTTAAGTGTGTTTGCAGGGAGGAGGGAACGTATGTGTCTCGGTTTATTGTTTCTGTTGTTGTTGTTTTTAAACACATTTCCCTGTTGAGGACAAAATTGGTTGATTTTATCACGTTTTTATATAAAAGCATGTTTAATGCAGTAGCTGGCTTCCTACTGGAATAATTGCGTGTTAGAAAGGAATGTTGGTTCTGTTCCTAACGCACCGAAACCAGGGCTCTGCTACGCTGTTATATCACTGCCTAACGCCTCTCCCCGGCGGACGGAAAACAGAGCGGTCCGCCTTGCAGCCAGGTGAAAGGGATGATCTCGTGTCGTGCTGTCTGAAGCTAGCATGTATTTCCTGCTGTTGGGTTGGTTTTTCCATTTTGCAGCTCTGTTGTATGTAGGTTATGAAGATTTAGTGTTGTAAAGGAGACAGCCCGTACAACTGGGAACGGTTCCCCTGGGGGCTGGCGCTGACGGCACGTCACGCCCCGAGTGCAGCCTCACTAGCGCACAAGTGAAAACTGCTTAGTTCTGGCTTGATTTTACGCTTCGTTTCATAACGATATGGCAGCCAAATTTGCTCAGCTGGGGCGATCGCCCCTTCACCGTCACCGTGTTTTCTTTGCCAGGTTAGTTCCTTTTGCCAGTTTCTCCCAGTTTAAAGCCTTTGCCAGACTGCGTCACTGGCTTTTGGCTTCTAGAAAATACCAGCTCAAAGCTCGGTGTGATCTCCCCAAAGCCTCGTATACTTCTGCACCTTGAGGGGATGATTTACACTGACATACTGATCATTGCTTGCAGCTAAGGCTGCCAGTTTTAAAAGTGTCCCATAATGATAGTGCCCCGTCGGCCTCGTCTGGTTACGTGACAGGGCACATCGCTGCGGAGGGTTGCCTTACGTGACTTTCTCGCTCCCCCAGAGCAAGGAGCTTCTGGTGTTAGGCATGAAAGACAGATAAGGAGCTAAACAATAGAAAATAAAGGTTTGACCCACAGGCCTTTCAGCAAGGACGTGAGAGCTGAGTTTATAATACAGAAAACCTCGCTTTTTTTTATTACCCAGCACTTTGTTTGCAGCTCCAAAGTCTTGCGTTCACATGTCTGCAGCGCGGTTGATGAACACAGCGCAGAAGCGTGCCCACACAGTTCCACGTTTCTGCCTGTGGAGTTACCTCTCTATCCCGTGCGTTTGCAATGCAGCACTGCTGGGAGAGCGTAATCTCAGCAGCAGGTTAGTGCCACGCACCTTGCCTCATCACCGGACCCTGGAAGCGTGTCCATCACGTCGCTGCCTGCACACGTACCTACCTTGCTGTGGCCCACAGCCAGCAAATTATGTCCACGTAAGTGTCCTTTGCACAGCCATTCTAGTAACATGAGGTAATCACCCACCAGTATTTCAGTGGTTTGAAAGGTTTGGAAATAACAAAGCTTTAATTTATTTAGAATAGAATTTAAAGATAAGCTGGACTCTGAAACCCATCAGACTGTTTCTGCCATCGTTCCTGCACGGTCCAGGCTCTGGTGATTTAAGTGCATACTTGTGCACTGAACCGTGGTGCAGGGCGTGTGCAGTCTGCAAAGAATGCGGACTTTGAGCTTTTTACCTTAAGCAGAAGCTGCAAGGATTAAAAACCAGTAAAAGTTACTATGGGGATCATGTCACCCAGTTCTGAAATCACCCAATATCTGGGCTGGAATGTGGCATGTGTTTAAACGGCGCACAGAAATAGTACACAACAATTTCTAGGTCAGGAAGCTGGGAACATCATGATCAGCTGAAAATGCCAAGGGAATGGTAGGTGGGTGGAGTGTTATTACCCAACCTGGAGTTTGGCCAGAGCACTAAAACATCTCCCAACACTTCTGTGGGACTGTTGATAACCAGAGCTGATCAGGGCTCACCTCCACGTCTCCAGCGGCTGCCACATACAGCAGTACGGTTTCTCTTGGATCTCTTAATGTTTTTTTTTTTTCTTTTTGTGCCTTGCCCATCCCTGTCCCCTCCTCCAATATCCCATGTCAGTATTGACCAGATATTGCTCTTCTGGTTTGCAGATGTTGATGTTTTGCGGGCCGAGGCAGTGAGCAGCACGGCTCCCCGGTGCCAGAGCGGTCGTGGGAACCCCAGGGTTCGATCGTTCCCAGCCCAAATCACACCCCCCGCCCCGCTCGGGTTCCTCTCCATCCATCCTCCCCAGTTATGCCACTGCAATTATTTGGAGAGTCACGGTGTCAACGAGATCGGGCAATTTATGTTCTTTCTGTAAAGGCAGGTGAATTTCTTGGTCTAGTTCATCGTCTCCTGCTCTAGCACCTGGGGAGGTGTGAGACACCACGCTGCTGGGAGCATAAAGCGAAAGCCTGGGGCCAGGAGTAACCCGGTCTGCTTTGTCACTAAATGCCTTGCATGGGGAAACTGTAGCCGTAACTGTAGATGTTTGTAAGTGGGAATTTCGTTACATAGGTTGGAATTCTTATATCTGTCAATCGTTTATCTGCATTATTTTGTTAACGCTTACTCAGTAGATGCCTGGATGCAGATGTTGATCTGGTGCCTGCAACATTTCGTGCATGCTTGGAATGAGTGTTCAAACTATATTCTTTCAGAAATATACTAATTAAATATTTTGTGACAAATAAGAAATAAAACAGCATTGTGACTAAGATTATGATACTTTCCAATATGTTTTGAAGTACAGCAACTCAGATTGGGTTGAACAAGGCATGACAGATGATCCACTTACCAGCGTTTCTGATTTTGAAACAAGTGATAAGTTTATATTTTGAAAGTAACACATCTTAACCTTTTTAAATGACCTTTTATGTTAAAGCAGAAGAAATCTGATACTATATCAACGTAATAAAAATATATAGTTTACCTTCCACTGGAGACCTTCTACAATTATAGTTTAAAATATCTTTAGAATTGCTCTAGCGGTGTTTGAAAGAGTATTGCTGTGCACTCATTTATATTAATGTCAAACGCTTGGTAGCTGTCTCGTATTTGGAGACTAAAAACGCATTCAAAGTTTTCAGTGGCATTAGAATTACATAGACGCTAAGTATTTTGACTGAAAGTTGCTTTCTTTTTCTTACAATAACGAAATCTTTTTGGAGAAACTTCTCTTCTAAAATGTGACATTTAAAGGGAAAAAAACTCTACGTTCTTTCGCTAGTATGTGAATATTAAAACCAAAACATATGTGCCTGAAAGTGCATGAAATGGGGTATTTCAGTCAATCTGAATAGTCAGTGATCCCAGACAGCATTTACCTGCTTGTCTGATGGGATTATGTGCGCGTTCGTATAAAATTATATTAATCGCATATTCATTATTCATAGTTATGGCAGTTATAATATACAATAAACAAATACAAGCATAAATTACAGGTCTGTATAGCATGAAATAAATACAAAAATTAGAGTATAAATAAATGTTTGAATATAGAAATATATTTTACATGTTGATTTTAAAAATAAATAGGTAGATAAATAGATAGGTATTAGATCTCTTAGGAGAAAGTTCTCAGAGTTAATGAAAGGCTGATTTATAGGAAGGCTAGATTAACTTTTTTTTAAATACAGGCAGGACAAAAAATGAAAGCATGTAGAGCTTTAAACTTGTAAAAGTATAGAATATTTAAACGCATTGTTTGCAGCCACCTTTCACAAGGGGTGTCTTTTCTTGTATCCCATCCAAATATGTTTATCCTTGATCATATATGACATTGTTGATACAACTACTATGCTAATATTAGCATGTGTGGACTATGTGGAAGATAAGGACAAGTAGTCATTAAAATCATTGACATGTCAATTCGTGCCAGTTGGACTCTAATTATATAGCCTTGTGCTAAGTATTTAGATAATATTAGTTATTATATTTTTGCACCTTTATATCCACAGTTTATAAACATCAATCACTTCTAACAATGTTGTACCATTAGTAGACCCCTATCTGCTAAAATAAAAAAATGCGGCCAGTCCTTCAGTTCTGTGTTTGTTTGTTAAAAGCACAAGCATGTACAAGACCCATAATTCCTAGGTTTGATTGCAGCCGCTGAAAAAGTGGGTGCTCAGTTGCTTGTACATCCACCTGTTCTCCTCCTGTCTAATGCCATCTTGTACCTCCACGTTGGAGGCCTTGTTCACAGATGGTGAACTCGGGGACCTGGGGTTGCTGGAGGCAAATCTTACCCGTAAAGAACGAGGTAAGGAAGGCTTGGAGCACCGGGGCCTTTTCTGTCTCTTTCTCACCAGCAACTCTGCCCCGTTCAGCAGCAGGCCCCACGTTTTCCCTCATCTTCATTTTGCTGCTGCTGTACCTGTAGAAGTCTTTCTTGTTGCCCTTCGTGCCCCTTGCCACTTTCAATCCCAGATAGGATTTGGCTTTCCTTTTCATTTCCATCCCTGCATGCTCAGACAGTGTCTCCATATTCCTCCTGGGTCACTTGTCCCTGCTTTCATCTCTTGGACGCTTTCTTTTTCTGCCTGATTTAGTCAGGAGCTCCTCGTTCATCCATGCAGCCCTCCCACCACCTCTGCTTGACTTCCTGCTCATCAGGAGGGATCATTTTTGAGTTTGGAGGAGGTGACCCTTGAAAATCAACCAACTCTGCTAACCTCTCTTCTCTCCAGGACTGTCCCCGCTGCTCTCTCATGTAAAGGGCAACTCCCCTCCTTGCCGTCCCGGCCTGTCCTTCCTGTATCCAACCACAGCAACGCTCCAGTCGTGTGAGCTATCCCACCACGTCTCCGTGATCCCAGTGAGAACTGCGCACAGACCTCCACTTCCTCCTGTTTGCTCCCCTTGCTGCGCACGTTAGCGTACAGGCACTTCCGAGAGGCACCCGGTGGTGCTCGTTTCCCAGAAAAGGCCTGACAGCTTTCCCCATGACGCTGTCCCATCGACACTCCCTTACTTATGTGCATACGCGTGGGGTGGTCCCCCTTCAGCCCTGTGCTGTTGATCACGAGGTCTCTCCTGTCCACATCACCTTGCACCCTTTGCTTGCCCTCCTGGCCCACCCCTTCCTCACTTGATTGTTGGTCGTCATCTCCATCCCCTTTTTTTCCTAATTTAAGGCTCTCCTCACCAGCTTGCCCTGCCTGTGGACAAAGATGCTTTTGCCCCACTTGGGTCAGGTGCTTTCTGTGTCTTCATAGCAGTCCTCTGCCCTCAAGGAGGGTTCCATGGTCATGAAAGCTGAATTGCTGTTGTAGACCCCAGCAGTGCAACCAGTTGTTGACCAGCAGGATCCGTCCGGTCTTCCTTAAGCCCCTTCAAATTATTACATGTAACCATTTCCCTGTGGAAAGTCCTTACCTACCTGTGTTGTACCTCTGTTATTTTCTGATCATACAATTTCTATTTAGGCTGACATGAAGCTAAGCTGGCTTAAGTGTCCTGTAATGGTTACTCACATATGCTCTGCTGTTACTCATATATCTTGTCCTGTTCTGTTTCTAATGGTTACTGTGCATGTCCTGTATTACCTTATACTGGTTATGACATTCAGGCATACTTCAAGAATTAAGATCAAATAGCTCTACATCTGAGGTAATATTTGTCTTTTATTCCAAAATCGAATGCAGTACTCCAGGAAGAAGAAATCTTGTAAGAAAATATAAGGGAGCCAGACTTTCATTGACACTTGCTTATCTAGGACTTCATGCACGCCCAGTAGTTTTCCGGCTTTACTTGAAACTTCCCTTTCCTAAAGGCTGCTGTATCTAGTCTTGTATTTCTGGTGTTTTTCTTTTTCAGACAGATCAGAACATTTCTCGTGCTCATGAAAACTGAGTAGAACCCTTCTAGAAGGGTTGTCTCTCTGAATTAGAGACTGTTCTATAAATGTGTTATCAGTTTGGTTTTCAATTAGTAAGGGCTTATGACTGCTAGAGTAGACGTTTCCCTTCTGAAAAACACATAAACTGAACTTTTCAAAATTAAGATCAATTCAGTACTTTATTCGTGCTTTTTCTATTTAAACGTGACTCCTGTTTTGTGTCAGTAAAGTAGATTTGCTTTTATAAGTTAATTATGATTCATGTGTTGAGATGGAAGGACACTTACTCTGTTTACAAAATGTTTGTGACTCTTCGTTATCATTTGTTATTAATCTCACCATTTCAAAAAAATATTCTTCCAATAATAAACAAATTCAGTCTAGTTACCAGCGTGTCTACAGTTTGGAAGGCAAAAATGATGCCAGTGAAAAAGCTGGAGTCTAATCTTTAGATAGATGTTGTCCTTTTCTAGTGTCTTTAGAGTGCTTTTTTCTCCAAATGCACAGAGTGATATTTCTGGGTGAAATGCTGTAGCTTTAGAGTAATGCTGTTCATTTTTCTAAATAAATTTTCTTGTAAACAAGTCAGCAGAAAGATAATAAATTAGGCAAGAACCCACGAATTGTTCAGCGTGAGATGCTCATCTATCAAGTAGAATTAAGGTGCACATATACCTTCCTAAATTTCAATTAACTTTTGGTGGTTCGTACTAAGATACTGATTGATGCTTTCCTGTCCGTACTTTTTACTAGATGAAGGGCTTATAGGACGGTGCGACTTTATCCCTGGCTTTGCAGCTGGGATATACATCAAGTTGCAGGCTGACTTTTGCATGTGTTTAGCTAGAGGGGGTCACCTTGTCATCTGAATGTTACCCTGAATGTTTTTTTCACATTGTAAGTTGTTTGACACAAATTAGAATTTTAAAGTAGCTCTGTTGTTGTTTCTTACATCTTTTCAAGTCACTTAATACTGATAATGCTTAATAATAACGGTGTGTTTTGTTGTGCCATTGCCTTTAATGATAGCTATCTTCTAAAATTGGTCACTAACAGTACTGTAGGCAAAACATGGCCAAACTCTGCTGCATAACAAAATTATGCATATATTTACTCTGTTCTAAATCTTTCAAGCCATTCTCTTTATTTTATTCCAACGGTTACGACTTATGCTAGTCATTTCTAAAGAAAAGAATATTTACTTCATTTGTTCAACTTAGCTACAAAGACGTGAATTTCCTTTCTTTTCAACTTCCTTCTGCAAGCACTCCGTATTTATTTTAGAAATGGAAGATTGGAAAGATCCTTTTGGTTGCTCCTTTGTTACCCTATGGGGAACATAGACTGTTCTGTTGTTGTTAAAAATGAAAGGCGTCCTGTGTGAGAAATACTAAAGCAACATTGATAAAAGTTCAAATAAGACTTCAGTTAATTTACACTCTGTGAGTCTGCACTAGAACACTTACTGGCATGCAGAACACAGCTAGTATTACATTATTACACCTTTATGATAAAGTGATAAAAAATTTCCTTGTTTTCTCCACCAATTTTAGACAGAAAAAGGTTTTGCAATGAAATGGAAGTTTTTGAAAAGGCATAAATTTAAGCTTTTAAATATTTCATTTTCAAATATTTCACTGGATGCTTGTGATTTTTTAAAAAATGTGTTTTACTAGGTAGAGTGCGATAACATATATTAGTAAGGGCATTTATTTTAGGTAGTGTTTGCATATATCCCCTCATCACACGTTTTAAATGTTGCCTTTCTAAACGACAAGAAATACCAGGTGCATGAGCCTTGCTGCTGGTACTGCTCCAGCAGTACCTTGCCTGGGGAATTCCTTCCTGCTGGAGGCGAGAAGGTTTCAGCGCAGTCCGGTTCCCCCGTGCGGGCTGGGCGCGATGTGCCTTCGAGGAAGCTTGAAGTTCCTGAGGGCTTGGGGGCCGGTGGGATGGGTGGGAACAGAAGGCACCAAGGGGGAAGTGAATCACTCTTCAGTGGATGGTTTTTCCAAGCCTCCGTCGCAGTCCGCGCCGGCTCCCTGAGCTCTGTGCCCCGCTGGCTGTTCGAGGGCTGCGTCCTTCCTCCCGTTGGCCCTCTCCATGCGTCTGCAGTCCTCCTCACGATGGGCGGCGTATCTGCCTGCAGATCTTGGTTTTGCCGTTGGTGGAGATCTGCGAGTTTCAGGCTAGAGTGGGTGGTTATTTTCCTCCTACCTTTCCTGACTTCTGGGAGCTTGGAGGGCCTGTGCTGGTTTGTTCTTGCACTGGATTTTATTAAATTTGCTCCTGACCATTGCAGTAGCTCCTTGACTTGCTCAGTTTTTGGTATTGTTTACGAAGTGGATAGTGTTCAGTGACCAGTTTGGCTTGTAGATTGAAGGGAAGCAGTTAGTATTAGATTATATTTTACTTTAGATTTAAGGAATATGAGAATTGAAAGGGGATTATTTCTCCTTATTTCCCTTTTGTTGGACACAAAAGAGATTTATGAACGTCAACCAGGTGTAATACTAAGCATCCTTTTTTCCCCGCTGTAATTTGTTGGATATCTGAGATTTTGTCTACGCTTGGGATCGGGTAGCCGTGACCAGGTGTCAACGCAATGCCTGCGTTGATGTAATGGGGCAACTCGTACCCAAGAAAATGGAGCGTGGACAATATCAAACTTGTCTGGTTATTCTGAGCACACAGAAGAGAAACGAAGGAGAAATGGAGTATTGGTTTTCTGCGAGATAGATATGTAAAGAAGCTAGATGGTTGGACAGATTAATGTTTTCTGAATAGACAGGAAGTATTTCGTCTCCGCCACGCAGACAGAAGAGAGGCGGTCGCCTTTCAGTTTGAGAGAGCTAGCAGGAGAATAGGAGAGCATGAAAAGTAATGAGATTGTACGTCCTCAGTAAAACTGAATACGGTAACTGCCAGTTTTTAAAAATAACATTCCCTTACTAACACAAGTAGCCATGAGCTTTTGTGTTGCCTTCAAATGTCTTTATTCCAAAGTGGGTTTATGTCCTTTAAATCCAAATTAAAAGGAATGGTGATAACCACGCTTTGGTTCATGGCATGGAGCACGCAATAAAAATAAAACTTCATGCCGCTGTACAAAAGGGGAGTCTCCGTCTTACAAAGCGGGCGGGCTCATCTTTTCGCTGACTTTGTTCTCTTCAGAAGGAAATACATTAAAATAAAGCCTTGACGTCTGGCAGGTGATCGCTGGAACAGAGGAAGGCAGAGCTATTTGAAATTGCCCTGGGGTGTGAAAGAGGAAATAAGAAATCCCAGTGTCGCTTTTATTGCTGTGAAGGGGCCTCTCGGGGATGCTGGGGCAGGGCCGGGGGGAGGCGTGTTGCACCGCACTGCACCATATTGCACCGCACTGCATTGCACCGCACTGCATTGCACCGCACCGCACTGCACCATATTGCACCGCACTGCATTGCACCGCACCGCACTGCACCATATTGCACCGCACTGCATTGCACCGCACCGCACCGCACTGCACCATATTGCACCGCACTGCATTGCACCGCACCATATTGCACCGCACTGCATCGCACCGCACCGCGGCCCTGATGTGCACCAGCGCCTGGCCAGGGCTGCTCCAGGCGGGCATTAAGGTTTGCTTTTAAAAATGTAAAAATTTGGCTGGTGGCTGCAGTATCTCTCCAGTGAACTAGTTTTTCCTTCTGTTTAGTGTTTCTTTTGTATGTGTGTGGTTTGTTTTATTTGTTTGTTGTTGTTTAAAGGCCTGTTTAACCTCCTCTAGGTTTATGCACCGACCTGGAAAAGACCACTAATGGTCATCACCGCCCTGTCAATAGATCTAAAAAAATATAATTTGATAACTCTACTTGGTAACTGGCACGCTGAAATTATCAGAAGTTTGATAAATATTATTTGAAAGTAAACAAATAAGAAAGTCTTTATCATAATGCTGAAAAGCATCTTGAAGGTATCTTGCTTTCCATGGTCTAACTCTAAACATACCTTCCTGTCCTCCTGTGTTGTCCCCTTCTTCTGCCAGTCCTCGACTATGTCTCTGGGTTTGGAGTATTTTCATGCTCTTGTGGTACGGATAGAAATAAAACGCCAGCAACTCCAAAGCGATAGTGAAGACACAGGGAAAAACCTGGTGCTGGATGAGCAACCCAGGGGAAACCTCGGTGCTGGCCGAGGGTTGGGTTACAGACCGGAGGAGTTAGGGTTTATTCGCCGAGCTCTGCAGTCTCCCTAGGGTGGCTGTTTGGTGGCAGGGCAGGAGCAGCGCGGAGCGGCGAGGGGGGCCCCCGCCGAGGAGGTTCCCGCAGGGCTGGAGCGCTCTGCTCCCCGTCGCGCTGGAAAGGCCGAGTGCAGTGTGTGACACGTGGAGGAACTGGTCCGGAAAGGAGCTTCTGATCCAGGCAGTCCAGGCCTCTGCTACTGATAAAAGACGATCGTTTATCAAACTGTTATCTTAAAAACAATAGACCAGAGAGGAGAAATTGCTCCTTATTGATATGCGCAGTCTGGGCGCAAATCAAGGTTTTGTGAACACAGTTTATTCGCGTTATATAAGGATTCATCACATCTCTCCGGCTTGGCACTTCTGCCAAAGCCTGTTACTATTGAAAATGATTTCACCGGCCACCGCTTGAGGAAGCGACTGAGCGTAGAGATGAAAGGCGTGTTTGGAACAACTCTTAAAACATGGGGGTTTTTTTGTTTTGGGGGATTTTTTACCTTCCACTTGTCAAACTCAGCCAATTCTAATGGTCTTGTAGGAAATCCTGGATGTATGTAGTTCTTGACTGCTTGTGCGCGTGTGTTAGCGGAGCAGTGCTCCCTTCGGAGGAGAGCAAGACATCGCGAGAGCTGCTGTCTCCTGACTGACCCCCGGTCCAGGGTCTGCGTAACGAAACAAATACTTCAAGGACTTTGTAAACACCAGGAGGGTAAAGCTAAAAGCTATGAACGTTTATGAACTATAAATCATACTTCGCTGTCGTGATACATCTTTTGTAATGCGATGTTGAACATTAGCAAATATAATCATTCAAAATAAGTGAAGGATATATATTTTCCTCATAGCTTTATTCTTGACTTCCATGGATATCATTGGATAAAAACTGCCCGGAGGATAATGAAGAAAAGTAAAAATCTGTTTTAAGTTGTAGGCTGATAATCACCTGCATGCTGTTTCTTCACTGTTAAAAGTGGACTACTGAATAACCTTAAAAAAAGATTAAAATATGAACAAGAATTCGTGGCGTAATATACAGCTAAACAGGCAGGCTTGTGTGTCCGCACTTTTTAAATTTAGTGAGAAGGAGATTCTTGGAATAGACGTAATCATAGAAGAAATGTGAAAAATAAGTCATTGGAAACATAATACATGATAAAGTAAGGAAAAGGTTGATGTGTCCTGTGAGGTGACTTATCTGGAAGCTCAGACCCCAAGACAAGAAAATGGGGGCTCTCTGCATGGCTATTTTTTAATTGAACTTCATTACTTTGTTAGTTTTTGAGCTTATGCCAGGAAAATGTAACTTTGAAGATAATTAGTAAACTTAAAGTAGTGATGATTAGGAATTTGATAAATGGATACATAAGGAGAGATTGAAGACAGATATCATAGGTAGATGATAGCTCTGAACATCTTACCATCATACACTTTCCCAGTACTTTCGTGTTTAAATGCTGTTGGTATTTTGTTAGATAGTCGTAGTCTACAGTGAGAAATGCATAAAATGGTCATGCATATTAGCTCTTGTTTCTAGTATTTTTTGCTATTTTAACTATTTAGCTCTGTTCAGTGTCAAGGAAATTTTGGCACAGCAGAAGGTTACTGTGCGTAATCTAGCGACAGTGGCATTTCAGTTCTGTACCTTGCTCCATTTTTACATTGTCCCCAAAACTTCTAGTCCCATTGCTGTTTGGCAGCCACAGTGGATGAAAATGTGCCACAATCCTTTCGTTAGTTGTGTTGAGCTCTTTTCGTGATATTCTTAACTTGTGTATGAAATTTATTTTTCTTGCAAACTAGAGTCAGTAGCATTTGCACTTTATAACAAATGAAATTATAGCATCCATAGTTTACTGAATTGCTGAATTTGGAGGTTAAAATGATGGTTGAGAACAGTAATGTCTGTAGATAAACTGCTTTGTCTAAAAATAACAATAATTAGGAATATTTGTTTAGTAATCAGAAACTCAGTGCCTAAATGTTAGAAATGTTGGAGGTCTATAGGGCACAGTTCCTTTTACAAAACAAAAATGTTCCCAAATGCTAAGCGTGGATAAGCAGAAACCAAAATAATTCTTCTTGTAAATGTATGTTTGTAGTCAAAAGTGTAGCAGAAGGATTCGCCCGCGCAAGGACCTCAGGTCTGGTGAAGACGACGGTGTTCCCCCTAGGATTGAAGTAGCCAAGGAAATAATTTGTTTAAGCTGTCGCTGCAGCTGACGGGCAGAGGGAGGACAGAGCTAAGGGCTTGCTAATGGCTGGTTCCACCCTGCACCACAGCCACCCCGGTTTCCTTGTAAGGCTGCTTTTACTTTTTACTTCTGAAAACTTGGTCTAGGTAGAAGTGAAGACTTTCAGTGTCCACCTGGAATTTGCACAGTTGTCGTAGCCCGGTTGCAGTTGTGGCTGTGGCCGCCGCCAGGCTGCGGAGCCGCTGGAAATCCCGGCAAAGTCAGCGAGTCCAGGTGGGTGCAGCAGCTCCGGGGCCTCGGGGCTGCGTCCAAGTCAGGGCTGTGGCGCACGTACAAGCGTCTTTACTCGCGGCATGCGTCAGGTGCATCCGGCTGGGTACTCGCAAGTCATCTCTGCAGCACAAGCCTGTATGGGCCTGCTGTGAAAACCCCGGAGGGAAGCGCGTAGAGTCGTCTCCTCGTCCCGGCTGCCTGCGCCAGTCGGTAGTCTGCCCCTCCAGCCGCGGGACCCTTCCCCGCGCGCGCCGTGACACCCCGTCCGGCCCTGGTCGCGCTTCCGTGTCTGACCAACCTGAGACTTTTCCCTTTCCGTGAGCTGGGCTGTTCTTGAGCCAAAAGCTGCATAAACAGATCTGGAAATAGATAGGTTTTTCAATGAGTAGTTGCTATTTGAGTAATTCTGCTGAAGTGGGAGGCGGAGGGTGCTTGGTATTTGCCAATATTAAGGGAGAAATTGTTAAATTCTCTAAAAGCAATGCGTGTTGCCAGGTTTTTCTGATAGTTGCTAGGAAGAAGATTACTAATCAAACTTCCATAATCAAAAATCTGTTAGGTATTTCTGTTTAAAGATAGAAAGAGTGTAGGCCCTTTGGTGCAGGTATTCTTTTCATGTTGCTGTGTGGGCATGTAGCACAGTAGCATGCGTCCGTGCTTTGGCGATCTTTATGCTATCTTTGTAGCAAAAATAGCATTCTTATGGTGCTACCATACAAAATATGGATTTTAATATTAAACTTAATGCCCTGCTATGACAAATATGTAAACTTGGCTTTAGAGCAGCAGTATGCACTTCCTGGAATTCTGTGCATAGTGTGGTTATAAATAAGCAGCAGGTTATTTGGGAATCACTAGGGCTGATATCCTGTATCATAAACAGTATCTGGGAGAATTTTTTTTCCCGGACAGACAATTGATTTTTGATGAACGCAATATATTTTTTTTTGAAAATTAGTATCTTAGAAGATTAATGAATACCAAGTGCGAATCTAGTTTTCTTTATTCTCCCACCTTGGTGACTGAAAAATGTGTATGGAATTCAGTTGATGGGGTTATGAATAGCACTTTAAATACCCAGTAATAAAGGTAAAGCTCTGATGGAGAAATAGGATAACCTAATGTTACCAGAGTTCATTTGATTAACGTTCTGGCTTCTTGAGTGAAGTGTACAGTCTTATGCTCTATATAGGGGCCTGAAAATGCAGGATTGATATGTGTATGATTTTTCTATTAATTGGCAGCAAGTAAAAAGATGAAGTGGCAAACATTGTTAAGTCCTCAAAAATAGCCGTAAGAAATGTCAGAAATCAGAGGATGTGCGCTTGTGCTGATGTAGTAAGCGGACACGATAGGCCAAGGCAACGCCGTTGCGGTTCCGAAGGAGCGTGGTGTTCAGGTGGTTGGAGCAGCTTTGGAGACGGCTTTCGAACTCTACAGGAGAGCTATTGAGAAATCTTGTTTGATTATTGTTTTTTTCCTCCTGCTGGAAGCTTTCCTTGTTAGCCCTTCTGTGGAGATGTAAGATATTTTAATTTACCACAACTAAAAATCTTTTAACTTTCCGCACAGAAGTGTTGGGAGCATCAGTCCTGTTATACTTGTCACCTTTTTCTAAAGATTTTACATGATTAATACAGTCTATTAAAGCCAGTCAATCTGTTGGGAAGCTCTTTGAGCTTGCTGTATACTACAGAACTGGTGCAAATCTGATTGGACTAATTGCATCACTGAAGGACAAGGAGGGTCAGGTTTTCTCTGTAGTCTGCACGTCAGTAGATTTTCTGCATTCAGGTGGGCAGTTTGAAAACAAATCCACAGTAGTGCTTTACATCCGTGGAGCTCAAAGCAGTTGACAAAGGAAGATGGAAACAGTGGGAGACCCGGATTCAATAACCTGCTGGGTTTGTCCAGAGCTCTAAAAATCCGAAGCAGATCCTGGGAGGGGTGTCCAAGCCTTCTGGGTTTTAATTGACCTGCCTGATGGAAAAGATTTACCTGTTTTCTGGATTATACTTTGCATGGTGTGCACCTTAGCTGTATTACAGCTTGTTAATATTGCCTTTATTCAGATAGGATGCTTATGTAACTGCTCTGATTTTGCTAACACCAGCGTGTTTTGAAAGAATGCTTTGCTGCAACTCGCATCCGAGAGACCCTTGTGAGATGCAGAACCCTACTGGCATTCGAACTGACTTGGTTTTTCCAGATTACTGTTGTAGATAGCACACGTTGCCCTTGACATATGCAAGGTAAACAAAAGCAGTAGATTTCTGCTTTGAATTTTGGAATTGGAATTGTTCAGGCCATCAGTTTTGTTGGAAGCTGTTTACAGTAGAACAGTAATATGCAAGCGGTATTCCAGAAGCATGGAGTTGCATTTTATTGTCACATTTAAGGTATCAAAAGTGTGACTCGTTTATTTTCTAGTTGCTTTTAAAAATAAAGTAGAATTGATTTAAGAAAATAGTTTGCTAAGAAATAATTTTTAGATATCTAGTGCTGCTTTGTAAGCAGTTCAATCATAAAGCTAAATGCATGTATTTTTGAGGGCGAGATGACTATGGAAGCTAGTAATGAGCTCTTACATTTCTTGCATTCAGCTCACCAGTTGAGTGCTGATTAGTTCTGCATGTTGCTGAGACTTCCATAAGGCACTTCACTTTTGCCTGTAGTACTGTATTTTCAGTGGGAATAGGTCTTTTGTTCTGAACACAAAGTCAATCTCTAATAGTACCATTATTTCTCTTGCAGAACATTGTTAAGAACATGGGCAGGATTAGATGATCCACTAGATTTAAAAAAGCATATCTGCAAGAAGTTGACGTTTTTTGTTGCTCTTATTGTAAACATTGTTCTCAAAGAGCGTTTGTCCTTCATTAGTATATTTAACATCATTTTAAACCTATAAATAGCATTAAAATCGACTATATTCCTGCAAGATGGCATTCACACTGACAATAAAAATTGTGAATGCCTTTCCTGGAGCTGCTGTTGCTAGAAGGTATCTCCTTTGCAGCTGAAGCTGTTGGTTTCAACAATAGGAGCTCCTCAACAAAGGAATTTCTTCCTTTGAATTTCTTAATTCAGTGGTCATCGCCATTGACAGTTTAGTGCAGATTTTGACTTCTCAGATGGTATTGGTCACTGTTGAATCTCTGATGTAAACAGATAAAAATGGTATTGAGGGGCTTGATCTTTTCAGGTGTTTAATACTCGTAATTTTATCACACAAACACAAAACTATATTACCTGCCCGAAAGGCTTTACCGTTTCGTTCTTATGTGAACCTACCAGTCTTGAGGGTAGACTGACAACCGGTGCATGTTTGGATGACTGTTTCTGTGCACGTCCCCTGGGGTTGAAGACGAGGGACAAGGTGTATTAAGTGACTTTTTCCAGACCCTCCAACTGTGATCAAACTGATGGTGAAGAACTTTCATCTCTTCTTTTTATTCAAATAAATACAGCAAAGTAGTATTCATCATCTTTATATAGATATAACTTGCATAAGTGAATTTGTGGTGACTCTGTGGCCTGCATGTTGGTATAACCACGTCCACGTGCCTTAACTGAAGCGGCGTATGAGAGGAACCAACAAGGTGTGACGTGCAACACACCTCAGGTCTTCGGGTGGGGACTGAAGGATTGCTCAGCAGACTAGTTACGGGGATGTGTAACTGTAGCTCACGCAGTAAGCGTTCCAAATTACTGGAACAACGTTCTTTTTACCTTTTTTTTTTTTTTTTTTAAATCTGATACTTATTTCTGCATGGTAAAGTGATAAAAACAGTTTTTTTATTTTGGGGAATATGTTTACAATTCATGCAGTTCTATATTGCCTGGTTGGCTGTTGGACTTTTTCCTACTCCCAAGAGTTATCAAGTTTTTATATGAGATTCTCTTATTTAAAACAAAAACAAAAAGGTTTAACATGGATGTTTCAACTATATGGTGAATGGTAGTTTCACTTCACTTTTGAAATGCCTGTAGAGACTATAATTTACTTTACTTGGTGCATTGAATTATGCATAGGTTGTCAGAGGAAACATTAGGAGAAATACTTCAGTGTTTAACGTACACACTGTGGACTAAGAAACTGTTCTGGAGTGACGCAGAAAGTGCTCTGCTGAATGAAATAGGTAAATTGTCACCACAAATAACGTGCAACAAATAAAAGGGTAGAAACCAGTAATTGCTAAAATAACGATCCTGAGCCATCTTTATTCTTGCTTCGTTGTGGCTAGATTGCTGTTTATCACTTTTTTGCTCTTGCTGATTTAAAGATGTACTTAAGAGGTAAAATCACTCCTCTTTCTGTTTTTTTCTGTTTAACAGACTAGAGACGACTTCCTAGGCCAAGTGGATGTGCCGCTTAGTCATCTTCCGGTAAGCAGTGCTTTTGTCGCAGTGTGCTCTTTTGCCATCACCAGATGTGAAAAACTTTGATGTTAGGCAGAACTTATTCCCATAAGAAGTGCAGTTAATTTTTCTTAAAGCAAGCATTCCCGAGTTAGCATTGTAAGCTTAAAGAAGAGTCTTCCAGACACAAAGCCCTACCAGCCACAGGAGTTTTGGAGAAATTGTTCCCCTTGCGGAGGCTAGAGAGACAGGAATTTTCTGACATCTGTTAAATTTCTCAGCATCCAGGATTTCATCCACTTCTCATCCTGATGGCTTTCTTAAGATCCTTGGCTGATCTCAGTCAGTTGATGGATGACGTGTGGCCCGTGGACTGGTCATTTCTCACCTCACCATCTGTGACTGTTGTGTTGCTCATCTCCTGGCTTCTTTCTTGTCTTGCTTTTCCCTTACAGTTGGAACAAACTCCGTTTTTTCCAGAACTTTTGTTAAAAAGCGTTATTTTATTTCATTTTTTGTCCTACTCATCTTTCTAATTATGTCCATCTAAATTATGTACTGTTAAGGCTATGGGATGATTCTTTTTCTGTATTACTTCAAACTTGTAGCCAGTAGCCACAGACTGGTATCAGAGAAATTGCTGAACCATCATGAGAGGTTCTTAAGAAATTACTGAAAACTCAGTCCATCTGAAAATGTTACAAAAATTACTGATTTTTGACCACAGCAAATTTGATTAAAATCAATTATTGTATTGATTACTCATTGGAAATATTATCCAAAGAACTCTGACAGAATAATGCAAATACAGTGTGATATTCATGAGTGCCGTCGCACATGTAGCAACATTAGACATTGATGTTAGGCATTATTGATAATAATAATTGTAAAATCTATTGTCTTGTCAGAGCATACCTTATAGTTTTTAATATGCATGCATATAGCATTTAACATCTATATATGTATAATATAGCTTATTTCTGTAAGAGGTGTTAACCTGTAAGAGGTTCGCTATGTGATAAGGTAAGTGTTTTAGAGTTTTTTTCCAATTTTAAACAGTTCAAATACATTATATAAGGATGGAAAAAAAGGAGTCCACTTACAAAGGGAAAGCTGATACTTTTTTTTTTTTTTTTTTTTTAAAGTTACACAGTTTGACTATTTGGGCTAATGCCTGCTTTCAGTGTCATCGTTTAGTTACAGATGTTTCCTGACACATCAAACCGTAGCATTGTAGCGGTACCTCGGCATATTTTGCACGAGTAGGTCGAGCCTGGGTTAGCGAGGTAGGACAACTCCGTGCTTGGCCACTGGGCTGTGAATGAGCCATGAGGATGGGAGGGCTCGGGACGCGTCCGCCCTGGGAAGCGTTGCGGCGAGCGCGTGCGTCTGCCGGGGACTGCCGCCACGGCTGCGTCGTTCAGGGTTATCCCAGTACGTTGCGAGCTCTCGCTGGGAGAGGTTACGTGCACAGCAGACAGAGCGTACGGTGGGTATAAATCCAGGTTTTACGGCTCCTGACGCCGCCGGCTCCCCGGCTGCAGTTTAATGAGCGTCAGCTGGGGCAGACCCTGGCCGTTCATCTCCACCCGCTGGCTGCCTGCTTGGCTGCGCGGGGACGGCTGCTCGCGTGGTGACCTGGATCTGGGAGCTGGTGGGGGTTATAAATAGCTGGTTAGTTTGGGGTGGTTATTTTTAACTCGGACTAGCCCCTTGGTCCGGTTTATCAAATGGCCACACAAAGGGTTGTACCGATAGCCAGGGAGGAAACTGCTGAAACCAGCGCTGCTGCTGCTGGACGGGGCGCTCGGGCCCAGTTAGCGACTGGTGTCGCTCTTGGGAATGGTCCCGTCAGGTGACCTGCGGAGGTGCTCTGCTGCTGGACACCAAGTTCACGGGGACACGTGGGGTCAGAGGGAGCCTGCCGTGGGGAAAGCCAGGGAGTGCAGATGAGCTGAGCAAGCTTCGGGAATCCATGGAAAATCAGAACGCTGCAGAAACGTGGTGGCATAGTCTTTATTTCAGCTGTGCTTGGTTTCTTTGCCAGCAGTAAGAGTTCCAAGAGCAGATAATTACAAATAATTGAGCTGGTATGATGTGGGACACTGAGCCCGATCGTTTTACTGCCAACAGTTAAACGTTTGGAGTGGTTGATTTGGGAGACGGGTTGGGCTTTTTTTGTTTATTTCTTTTGGTTTCTTAAGAAACGGAGGGATTCCAAGTGTGAAGCTTTTCCTGTAATTCTGTAAAACTCCAGCTGCCCTTTGGTTTCCTTCTGGCGCCCAGGATTCTGCACAGCCGCAACGCAGCAAGCGCAGTTGCAGCCTCGACTAAGTGGCCTTTCCACGCGCTGTCTAACCCCGGGCAGCGTCGCCCTCCTTTCGTTCCAAGAGCGGAGAAGTGACCGAGCTCTGGCTCTCTGGAAATTATATCTTAAAACTCCATCTTGAGGTTTTCACAGATCCCGCTTTTCATATAACCTGCTCCCAGGAGGAAAGTCCACGTTCAGGGACTAGTGAACAGTGCCCTCAACGTAATCTTAGTCCGATGAAGTCAGTGATTTTTAACTAGTTTGTTTTTAAAAGGCATAATGAAGATGGGTATTTCACGAGGAATTATTTCACGCAGAGCCTGCCATCAGAGGAAGCAGAGCGCTGGCACGCAGAAGGCCCCCGGGCCGTTCAGGCTGCGTGAAGTTTGAACTTAGCCTCCGTCCGTGCCCTGGGCTGACAAAGCTCTCTGCCTCGCTAAGAAAACTTGCTTTAGTAGGTATGAAGTATGCGTCTATAGTGCTGCCATCCTGCGCTGCAAAGCACGCCGCCGCCAGGACGGTTTGCAAAAAGAAGTAAAAATGGGTAATTTACTTCGTGGATACATTTGCTTCGGTTTCAGTATTCCAGTAGTACTGTACGACCTTTCAGGTTTTTTCACTTATTAGTCGAAAAATCCAAAATGAGCTTTGCAGAAAAAGTTTGTGCCAAAAAAAAAAGTTTCTTTTGTCTTTTTGTACTCACATTATACTGCTACCCTAGGCTTCAAAGCTTGATTGCATGACTGAAGAAAGCATTTAAATTTGAAAGCCATGGGGGACACAGTGTGAAACACAACAGTTGTTTTTCATTTACTTTACAAATAACAAAAAATACACTTTCTATTTCACAAAATTTTCCATTTTTATATATCAGTTGTTTTATACTTGGTATACGTATTTTGTGGTATTTTGTTATATATTTTGGATGACTAACATTATCTAAACAGAGATTTGTTTTTAGTTAATGTTTAGTAAATGTTGTACAAGTTCATCTTAACAGCGTCCGTGAGGTTGGAGGGTTTTTTGGAATTGGGATGTGTGAACATGGTAATTATGGAAGGTACTGAAAGATGTTTACATCAAAATAAAAGTGTCAATTTTAGCAGGAGTACTTTTATTTCTTCCTGAATTTGTCCTCTTGCTATTGATGGACCTTATTGTGGGGGAAGCGGGTGGGATGCTTTATAATTACTTTGACACTGATGTTTAGTTGGATGTGGGTATTATGGCTGTTGGCCTATTAATTGCAGTAGTTGAAGAATATGATGGAAGGATCAAAAACATACTCTGATGAAGAGAGGTCACTCCCCTCTCATCATATGTGCTGTATTGCATGGGATTATTTTGTCAACGTGTGTATATTTCTATTTATATGAAGGTATCCATACATAGGAAATGTGTGTGTATACATTATCTCTCAAAATAGCATGTACATAATGGTTTAAAAAAACCCTCCAGTATTAAGCTATATTTGTCCTGCAAACGTTGTGCTAGAAAATAGAAAGTCATGAGAGACATAGTGTATGTGCAGTTCGCAGACCCAGGTAGGATCCTTTTTAGTAAACTTTACACTTTCAATTAAAAAGCAGCAGCAAGAGTTGAGGCAGAGCTGCAGGCGTGTCGCGCGCCCGGTGCGAGTTGCTTTGAGGAATTAGCAGCTTTCCGGGTTCCTCCATGTTCTGTCGGAAGGCGACTGCTCTGCTCTCTCACTGGGGCTTACCCAGCACGTGGTCACGCCTGCGTCTCTTTCTAGCTCCTGTTTAAGCAACAGAACGATAAGAATATTTTTTGAATCATTTTAAAGCTTCCTGCTGTCTTTACGTAGAAAAATCCAAGACCGTAAAATTTCCTGGCGCAACTAGTGTGCTGAAAGGGCAAAGTTTTGCAGCCCAGAGCTCCCCATCTCCTTCCGCTGGGGCGCGCTGGAAAGGGAAGGTGATTCCCAGGCAATCCCTTGGGATTCTCACCCTCCATGTTCACAGATTACTTCTTCAGCTCCAGAAGCCACTTTTTTCTCCAAAATTTCCCCTGGGGAAGCTGCTGCTGCGGTCTCAGAGCTGGCCCAGCAGCGTCCCCACGCGGGGTTACCTGCTGGGGGTGAGGTCCCGCGCTCTCTAACGAGGAGCTGATTACGGGACACTTAACTCAGGTGTGTGCACTAATTTGATGCTCAGGGAAGTGTGTTGCATAATGCCTTTCTTTAGGGTCTAATACATATTTTGCTCATTCGTCCCTTCAGGGCCTTAATGAGAGACTTCAGGGTGTATTTTTAAACAAACGTTTGCTTTCTCATTCCAGCTGCGCTGCTGATATGTTCGGCAAAATCCTCCTTCTGCCCTAATACAGTTTTGCTACCTGCAAAATCTGGCTAAAATATTACCCTTTATCTGCCTGACTCACAGATGGTAGTACTAAAAACAACGCTTCATGACCACGCGTGCTTTAAAAGTCCTGTTGGTATGCTTAAAATCACCTATTTCTCTGGGAAAATGGGAAGTCCGCCTCGCACCGACCGAGTGGAAACGCGACGCAGGAAACGGCTGGCAGGGAGAGGGCTCGTTCGGTGGGATGAGCGTCTGTGCGGTGCCTGATCTAAGAGCTGATGGAATTAGTTAGGATTCACTCTGAAATTCTTGTTGGGTGTCTTTGAAATGCGGAAGACGGTAATGTTTTTAGTGGATAATAACCTGGGACAACGGTTACTCCGTGTTCAGAAAGGTGTAGTCAGGGGGCTGGCCTGAGCCCGTGCTCCTGCTCGCGAAGGCAGGGCTGGGAGGGGGTCCACGGAGACGCCGTCGGCTTTTAGCGGGTGGGAGCAGCGTTCGTCCTGAGAAGGACCTGCTAGCTTTGCGCGCTCCTTTTGAGATGAGTTTGGCGTAGGTTGGAGGCACTGGATCTCGGGTCGTGCTGGAGCGCGTAGGGCGCCGCGGCCGCACAGTCGGGCAGCGTAGAGAGGAAGAACCAGGCGAAACCCCCGAGATGAAGTCTGTGCCTGAAGATCTGATTCGCGAGTTTACCTTCTCTTTTATCAGCGTCGAGTTTGGTTCCTAGGACGTCCTTGACCGCAGCCGCGGAGGCTGTGACTCACCGTGATGAGTGAGAGGGGAAGTTCTCTCGGAACAGACAGTTTTCGAGGATTAAGGCTGTATGAGTCCTGTAATTAAATGGAAATCAGAAGTTGTAATCTGTCAGCCTGTTAATAGTACTTACCAGCGTCACAAAGGACTTGAGTCTTCACTGTTTTTGAAAGTCTCAACTGCTTTGAAATAAAAGTGCGTTTGATTTAATCTCTCCCTAACGTGCTGGAAAAATACTGCTTCGATACTGAGGCTGCCGTTGGGTGACTGGAGAAAGCTGGAAGAGTTGGTTTAGTGGGTCTTTTCCACCTTTTTCTGAATTGTAAATATTCGCGGGCGCTACTACGAAGGACAACGGGTGCAGCCTGTTGCTGATATTCGCAGTGACATCTAGCGGACCTGATACGCCACTCTGCGTTTAACATTTGCTAATGGCAGCTCTTGCTGGTAGAGGGCTGTCTGCAGTAACTCTGTTATCTAAACAAAGCGTTTCCTCTGGCGTTTCTACTGCGTCTGTGCTGTGAATATTGTTTACGTGTCTCTGAACGTGTGGGCAAGCCCTTTAATTTGCCGTTTTCTTAAATGCTTACAGACTGAAGACCCGACCATGGAAAGGCCATACACATTTAAGGATTTCCTTCTCAGACCAAGAAGGTGAGGGGGAGGGGCTTTTAATGTAAAAACGTTTCTTAATTCAAGGTTTATTATTTGCAGTTATTAAAAGGCTGTTGAGTGATACGTACCTCCTTGCCTTCTAGCCACAAATCTCGTGTAAAGGGTTTCTTGAGGCTGAAGATGGCTTATATGCCCAAAAATGGTGGCCAAGAGGAAGAAAATAATGATCAAAGGGAGGAATCAGAGGTAAGGCACTTAATGAGGAGTGGACTAGTTTCCTTGACTTCTTTGTATCGTTGTTATACGTGGGGAGATGGAGGCATTAAAGGTTCAAATATAATTGTGGAAAAAGTTGTACTTTGAAAGATAAAACACTGGTATAAGCTTATTCTTCTGCTTGCTTTTTTTCTTTTTTCGTTTAACTGTAAGCTCGTGTTTTCAGATATTTTAAGTGCCACAATGAGTTCTGAAGTCCACTTGACTCAGTTACGAGTTTTTTCCATTTCATGAAAATTCTCAAGGCCTTGTAAGTCATGCAAAGTGGACAGAAGAATGCAGAAAATCTACCCGAGCGATTCATGTCTGACACGAGCATGATGATCTGGGTTAGGCGAAGAAGTACCTCTTCTCAAAAGTCCATTTCGAATTGGCTGCTGCGATGCGTTTTCCTTTATTTCCTTGTTGGGGCTGACTTCAGGAGCATAAAGCTCGTGCAGGCACAGCAGTTGCTGCGCAGTTACCTTGTGCTGCAAACCAAATGTTTAAAAAGACGTCTCAGCGCTCCCTCAGCTGTCCTCCGTTTTAGGGATTAGCGGCAGTTGGGACTGACAGAGTGGATGTGAGCCCAAGCTTGCTGCAGGTGCGAGCAGCCTGCAGCAGTCACCTCTAGCAGGAGGAGGAGGGCTCGGCTCTCGAGCGTCTGATGAGTTTGCCTTCCCAAAGGTCTGCCCAGACCCTGGTGCGCGCACAACTGGCTGTTTCTGAGTCGGTTCTTGAGCTGCGCGCATTAAAACAGCACCTCAGGTTCATCACCCAGCCGGTACTAAGCTTCCTCTGGATCTCGCGGCAGGGTCCCGCCACTGTTGTTGCTCTGAAGACAAGAGTTTACAGACTCACAAACAATGACTTTTGCTCTCTCATCACGTATGAAAAGAAGTGTGTGTGTATATAAAATAATTTTATGTTATATATATATATGTAAATACAGAGGTATATGTCAAAGTTATATGTAGTCACACACACAGACATTCAAACAGCAAAAATATCTAAATCTAGCATTCATGTAAATTAAGAAATTTCTAAAAGTAACCTGAATTATCTTTGTTACTTGAAGTATCAGGAATTTTAGAGGTTCTGCTACATTGTTTAGTGTGTGTTTTGGTGTCAAAAGTACATTTTTATGACTTTCAAAAGATCCTCCTGACTCCTATAAGATAATGCCACAAAGCTCTGACAATGTCCTGTGGAAACGGCGTCTCCTGTTAGTCGGTAGTGGTGAAATGCTTTTAGGCTTCAGTTAATCAAAACACTTACAGCCGTTATTTAATTTGGCACATTTAATTTTGCAGAGCAGAGGGAAAAAAATATTCTCACCTCTACCTGAATTACTGTAGGCTGGAAATTTTTGCCTGTACAGTCTTACCTAGGGGATGAAAGTTGACCTAGAAAGAGCCCGAAATGGCAGTTAGGTGTCAGTTTGCGTTCAGGTAGGTTAGCATGTTAAAATCTACTGGGAAGCACTTAGGAAACACACATGCAATATACTTTTTTGTATTGAAAGCTATATAATGCTTTTAAAATAACATTAATTTTAGGAGAGAGGTTTTTTTCTAAGCTTTCTAAGAAAAGGTGTGTTGGAGTGATCTGTGTGCCTGTGTTTTGGCCTGCTTTTGTTTTGTTTTTTTTTGCATGTTTTTAACTGCTGTCGGTAACTTCAACACCTTTTGGCCAGCTTCCGTTAAATTTGATAGAAGGGTTGTGTGGAGGTGGCGAAGGGAATAAGTTCATATATGTCTTAGGCAAATAGCAGCTGGGAAAGAGAAATGAGAGCAAACGATTACCCTCCCTGAGGAAAAGGCTGCGTCGGGAGTTCCACGTTTACCAGTTGTTTCTGTTTGGCTTCGTGGTTGGGAATCTGCCCCGGGCCACCACGAGCACTCACCCAACTAAGTTTGGGCATCACTGTTGTAAGAGACCGATGGGATTTTAGGTTTTTTGTTGTTGAAATGAGGCACCCTGTGTGACAGTGGGCTTTATTCTATTTCTGTATGAACGCTTCACTTTGGAAAAATTTCAGAATCTGTACCTATACGCTAACATAAGCAACAGCGACGTAACTTGTCAAACTTTATAATCTTTTTTTTTCTTCTTCCCATTTCTAAGCATGGATGGGATGTGGTTGATTCCAGTGACTCCGCGTCTCAACGTCAGGAGGAGTTACCACCTCCTCCGCTGCCTCCTGGCTGGGAAGAAAAGGTGGACAACCTGGGACGGACTTACTACGTCAACCATAACAACAGGACTACTCAGTGGCATCGACCAAGTTTAATGTAAATGGCGGCATAATGCAGTAATTAGTGGGGGTGTGCAAAATTATCAGTAAGAGTAGTGGGTTTTTTTTTTTTCAGACAAGCATTACTATTCTGACAAATTCAGGGTTTACTGACACATGAATCGTGGGGTTCGCTAACTGGAGGGAAGGCTAGAAGCAATATAGTTGTGATTAGTATTAGAAATTCAAAATAAAACATATTTGTTAATTCCACTTAAAAAAAACCTCTAAAACAACACAGTCTGTCCAAATTCCACTGAAGTCAAAGGACATGTTATCTTCGTGATGCTGGGATCAGGCCCATGGAGATGACCTCTCCTTGTTGCTTAAGTGTCTTGTTTGATAGAATGGGAACAGTAAGAAAATCCTTATTAAATGTAAGGTGACTTGAAAATCCTACGTTGGACACTGCACCTTGACAGGCTTCTCCTGGCTGTGGGGATTCAGGAGTAAGACTGTTAACTTGCTGCATGGAGTGCTCCAGGTGAAAAGAGTTACAACGTATAGTATATGAAACAAGATTTGTGGCCTCTTTTACTGAACGTTGTTGGTTGTTTGGAAAAATAACAGGAAGTTGAAAAGTTTAGGGTTTTTTATTTGTTTAGACTCTTCCCTCACAATTCAGCTTTATGAAAACAAAGATTGTTTTTAATTCTTCCTTAACCTTCCTTACAAAGGTCATATTTATGAAAGCAGTAAATATGAATCGTAATCGCCACAAACAAGAGCTTTGCTCGCATATCCCCTTTTGATATGTATTTGACAACCCTCGTGCAGTTCTTGTTTGCAGTGTGAGTTACGTGTGCACCTGAAGGTATCCTTTGGCGTGCAGGCACGTCAGGGAACTCTGTGGGGAAATTTTCAGAGGAACTCCTGAAAAGAGCAGTTCTCCTTTGCATTGGGGATCTTTTCCGGTGGTCACATTAGATAACTTGCAGTAGCTGTATTGAAAGACCATTCCCCTCAGGCCTGCTTCCTCAGCAAGATGATGTCTTGGTACCCACCTTGGAAGGAATACCAGAGTGAAGGAGTGCTCCTGTAGACGTAAAGGTTGAAGGAAAAGTAAAATCTGGAATGATTCTGGTTATCACAGGAAATGATCGGTAGTGGAGGGTTAGTATATTTGCATGTGGGCTTCCACTTCTGCTCCGCCAGCTTTGATGGATAAAGAGTGTTAATTTCCAGTATCAGCATGACTCCCTTGAGTTCTGTGAAGTGCTCCAGGTTTTACTTACTTTAGATTAAAGGGCTCGACTGCCTGCTCTTTATGAAGCCTGACGTATGCAAGAATAGTCCATGTTGTATTATAATCCAAAGGATAACATGAGATTTTGAAAACAGTGGACAAAGTAAATGTTTTAAGTTAACATTCGTTATTTTCTTGCTCTTCCCTCCTTCGCGTTCTTTCACGTCCCCACTACCCAGTGATGTGGGCTCGGATTCAGACAACAACATCAGGCAGATCAACCAAGAAGCAGCCCACAGACGGTTTCGCTCTCGGAGGCACATTAGTGAGGATTTGGAACCAGAACCGATGGAGAGTGGAGACATTCCTGAAGTATGTCACGGTCTTGGTTTTAAGAGTCAAACTAAACTCCAAGCTGACGTGTTTCTCATTCGTAAGCTAGTTTCTATAAATGTGCACAGTAATGTTTTTACACAGTTTTTGTAGAAACTGCCTGCATAAAATACCATGGCAGACAGAGCCATACTTTCGAGTTCACATGCGTTTATGGGTGACCGATATTGAATGCACGATACTAAATACAATACAAATGCAAGGACAAATAGTTATAACTCCAAGAATTTCTTGTTACATGCAGTTTGATGGAAACATGTTTAATATTCTGCTTTGAATAAAAACGGAAAAAGTTCTGAGAAGTGGGGAAAATAAGGCACTGTAAGCAGGGGGTTTTTTTGGTAATAATGTAAGCTAATAGAACCTTGTGATTGGAACTGCCATTTATTTAAATTTTCTTTAGTGTCATGAATTAGTGGGAAAAGAAGGTGAGTTTTTTTTTTACTTAGAGTTTTGAGATACTACTTCTCAGTATGTTTATATAATTTATGGTTAGACTAAGTAAATGAAGTTGAGTGGATTGTTGTTTAAAGCTCTAATGGCATTCAGTTTTAAGGAATGTTTTATTTTACTAGTCACAGACAAAATTCTTTGTGAAAGTTATCTTTGGTTCTCTAAATGTTATTCAGAGCAAAAAATGGATTGCTTTTGGATTGGATAACTTTTATTGCATTCATTGGCTATTAATAATTGATTTGTAAATACTTATGAACACTTTCTAGTATGCATTTTATTCTGAACTAAAATTAACGGTTGTTTCTTACAGTTTTTCGTAGCACACTGCAGAATTGGTCACGTTTTGAACCCAATTTTGAATCGACTATATGTAACGACAGCTGGTTTTTACTTAACATTTCATCTGCATCATTTTCCATGTTGAATTGTAAAGCATTGTTTAATATCCACCGTGAAGAACGTTTTGAAGACAGTATGAAAACCCTTTATTTCCCTATGACTGCTTCCTACTGAGTAGAATGCTTTTTTGTGTGTTTAGGGATTAATTTATTTCATTTAATAGTAATCACATTAGCAGACCTGAAAGCAGCATTGAAGATGCATGCCTGTTTCATTATTTCAGTTGATAACAAGCCCATCTGAGGCTTTTCATAGCTCTTTGTACTGCAGAAATAAGTAAAATGCCAGTATTTGATGCAGCGAGGTAGTCATCTGGAAGGCATACTGAAAAGAGAGACTCAGTCTGCCTTTTTAAATGCTAAACAGTTTTTTTTCCTCTTTTGACAGCCTTGGGAAACCATTTCAGAGGAGGCAAGTGCAAGCGGAGATTCCTTAAGCTTGTCACTGCCGCCACCTCCTGCGTCCCCAGTGTCCCGAACCAGTCCTCAAGAGCTGTCTGAGGAGCTGAACAGAAGACTTCAGGTCACTCCTGATTCCAATGGGGAACAACTCAGTTCTTTGATTGTACGTGACATGCTCTGCTTTCCATATAATCCTCCATTGCTATAATCTTCTGTTAGCTTGACATAATCTGAATCATTTACATGGACAGTGGGCTTAGGAAAACCCAAGCACACAAGTTAAACCTGTCTTCAAAAAAAGCATCTGAATTTTACCATAGAACAAACTGCCTTAAAGAACAATTAGACTTCCTCAATTCGGGTTTAATATTTTCTTCTGTATGGGTTTAACTTCGGAGTCCGCGCCAGTTATACCTGAGGTGAAACAAAATATATCACTAGAGAGTATCAAGCTAGGACTTTTCCAAAGGAAAGAGGAAAAAGTGCTAATGCTGATCCTTTTCTGCAAAGAACTTATGCAGTAGATGTCTTGCAATGATTTGAATGTCATCTAGAGGCTAGTTCAGCAAATTATAGCTCTGATGGCTAACCATCTGCGTAAAGAGACATTTGCGTCTTTGTAGATAACTACAGATTTCTGTAGGCCTTCACTTGGAGGGCAGGAGGCTAATCACATAGGATCAGTGGCCAGTGGCAAGATCAGGATCTACATTTTTTTACATTGAGAATAAAAGATAAATAGTATATCTACACAATTATCTTAATTAAAATAATTCAGTAATTATATTCATGTACGAACTAGCTGTTCTATGAATCATTAAGTGATAACATACCAGTGCAATAAAAATTACAGACCAAACTTGCAAAGTAAGGAACTGCCCAAGTCAATGCCAAAGCATTTAAAATCCCTATTACTGTACATTATCCAGAGTAGCAGAGGTTTGGGATACTGCAAATAATGAGAAAAAAAACACATAATGAAGTTACTGTAAGGTGCCATGCCAAGACACTCAGAAGATTGCAAATGAAGACTTAGTGGGTCAGCAGTGTTTAGCCCCAGCTCATCTGTCATACGAGTCCTGTCTCTGAACTGTGCTTCCCAGAGCCTGGCTGCTGTGAGGGCTCATTAGCCTGATCCAGCACTTAAATCTGAGCTGGTTCCATGTGAATGAACAGTGCTTGCCCTGGGCTAATACATCTTCCTAACTCAGAGGTTGGCAAGCACAGTCCAAGAACTTCATTTGGGTTGAGCCAGGTAGGTAGGAAAAGCTTGGCAGTACCAGCTGAACACAAGGTGTTCTAGCCAATCAATGCTAGACTGGCTCTGCATGAAGCTCTCTCAGATGTTCTGAGCTGAACAGAACAGCTCAGAACATCTGAGAGAACATCTGACTGTTAGCTGTCTAACTTACAGTTGCGTTTCCCCGACAGCGTGCCCATGTTAATATATCCAGACTGACCTTTGACGGTTTTGTGCAGAGACAGCGTCGGTGTTATCCATGCATTCATTAATTTATGACACAGCTAAATTGCCAACAGATAGTTCAGAGGCGATTTTATGTGCGTGAAAAAGTTACTTTATCACTCTTATATATCTTTGTAATGCCAGAATGCACTTCAGACTGCTGGTCACTGCATTTGTCAGACAAATCCTGTCACATTAATCTTTAGCCTAACGGAGAAGCAATATGGTTTTTTTTAACCCTCTGATCTTTTAGTAGAGTGTGCTTTTAAGACTGATGATACTTTTGAATAAGAGCTGGCGGTTCTTGTATATGCCTCTTAAATAGTTTGCTTCATGGTGTTGCTTCCCTGTCTCTCCGTGGTGCATAGGAGCGCCCATGTGAGTTGTTATAAATGGGCTGGGTCATTTACTTGCTTATTAGAGCATTCTTATTCATACTGTTTATGTCCAGGAAAGAGTAAAAATGAGGTTTGATTAAAAATGAGGTATCAGTTACGCAAAATGATATGTTTAAGAATTACCCAAGGCCTGTTTCTGTGTGTGGAACTTGCAACCTCCGTCAAACCACACAGAAAAGCAATGGAGCAGGGTATTCAGAAATCAAGCAAACACCAGCTAAATTTGTCATATTTCAGTGCATGTGATTCACGTGGTATCTCTAATACAACACCACAACCCCAAATAAACTTCCCATCATCCTCACCATTCCTATCCAAAAGGAAAGAGAAAGTTGAGCCCCCATCGCAGTTTCTTCACCAAAAGGTGATTTAGCAGCAGTGCAAGTAGCGTCAGAGGAAGTGTACAGTTTACCCAAGGTCACCTTCCCACAGAAGCTCCTGTGGTCTCTGATCCTCCATAGCCACTGCCTGGTAGTTCCAAGGTTATCTGGGATATTATTTAAGTACGGGGCCTTCTGAAGGTGCGTGCTTGTCTGAAACAAGGGTTTGGTATGTGAAATACGGCAAATGTAGCAAGTTACAAGGCTGTTCCTGGGAGGCTGGGTTGTTGATGCCAGCAAGAGAGAAGGCATTTTCAAGGAAAAGGCTTTTTAAATGCTGTGGGTTTTTTTCCCCGTTTTATGGGATTTCTCATGAGGGTAACAAAAAACGATTGTTCAGGCCATGCCTTAACGTCTTCCAGATGTCTTGTGAAACTGGCACGATCTATGGAGATATTTCAAAATTAGGCAGTCACAGTCCCAAAATTGTTGGGGTTGGAAGGAACCTCTGGAGGTCCAGCCCCTGCTCCGGCAGGGTCAACCAGAGGAGGTTGCCCAGGACTGCATCCAGGTGGGTTTTGAATATCTCCAAGGATGGAGACACCATAACCTCCCTGGGCAGCTTGTTTCAGTGTCCAGCCACCCTCACAGTGCAGAAGTGTTTCTTTAAGTTCAAGTGGAATTTCCCGTGTTTCAGTCTGTGCCCATTGCCTCTCGTCCTGTCACTGTGCGCCACTGAGAACAGTCTGATTCTGTCTCTTTTATTCCCCCCCCCTCTGATATTTATACACGTTTTTACCATATAGAATTCTAACCCTAATGGTTAATTTGGATTTGGATTCAAAGTAAGAAAAGTAAAATTACTGAAAAAAATCCGTATGTGTTTTGTGACAATGTAATTTAAAGACATCTTTCTTTCTCTTTTCCAGCAAAGAGATCCTTCTTCAAGACTAAGATCTTGCAGTGTAACGGATACAGTTGCTGAACAGTCTCAGTTATCCTTGGTAAATCAAAGCTAACTTTTATTTCTTGTTTTTGTTTGAATATTTTCTGGTTCTGAATGGCATCTTTTCCTTTGGCTATGAATTCAGATCTAGATCAGGTACTAGTACGGACATTTGACTTTCCCAAATAGTAATGGATACCAAATTCATAGCATCATGATCAGCAAGTCAAAAGGTGAAATCTATAAGACAGAAAAAATTTTTAGACTGTGAGCATAGCCTGTTAGCACTGTCTAACTTTAGCTGTCTAACGCAGAAAGTTTGTTTACCCGACTCCTCGTAGTCAGCAGGGAGAGCAAATCCTCCAAGGGAGGTTTCCGAGCAGTAGCCTAGTTAGGCTTTTTGATTAAAATATTGCAGCTGGAGTAGGAGAGTGCAGGAACACCATCTATTCTTGGAACTGTTGCAACCACAGGGCTTTCCTATCAGGTAGATTTTTGTGTTCTGTAAATTAATCAGTTTACATTTTTTTGGAATATATGAGCCTATAAATAAAAAGTGGGAATATTAGACACTCGCAGACGGTTTTGGGAGTAGACACTCCCAAGTGTGAACAGAATTACTAATATGGTGTAGGAAAAGTACTGTGAACATTAAAACGGATTGATGTTTTACCTAATTAGTTATAACGATCCTTTTTGTGATAGTTCCTGAACAATAGAACTCAATAAAATGCTATCTGTTGTAGTTTTCTGAGCTGAGTGATTTAAGTAAGCAGCTTTTCTTTTCCAAATTTATTTAAGAAGTTAAGTAGATCCACTAAACAGGAAAAGATGCTAAGATATCTTTCAAAAAAGTGACGGTGCCTTTCACACCATAACCATGCACCTCTTCACTCTAACAGGTAGATAGCAATTTCTATATTTTTTTTCCTACAACCCAAGTATGAGGATTGCAAAGGTGGTGAGCTATAGAGAGACGGCAGAATTGTACAAGATCTGCTTTTGAATAAGATTAGTCAGAGTGTTTCGAAACAATTCAATATTTTTTTGGAGAACTTCTTCCAGGCTTTTTTTTTACCCCCCAATTTTTATTAGGAATACTTTACATATGAAACCACAAACAGAAAAGATTATGCAAATTTACTGTGGAGATATTGAGTAAGTAGAATGTATTAGTAAGTGCATTACTAAAGGTGATGTCCCTCCTTCATTTGCTTGTTGTTGTTATTGGGCAGGCGTTTACAACAACCATACTACTTTTCTCTTTGTTTTTGTTGATTTTTCATGTATTTTAGAAGTTGCTTAGTGTATCTAGATTTACTGCTTTGCAGATAGTAACAGGTAATAGCTGTTGTTCAAAATGGCGCTTCTGAAGTATTATCCATCTCTCTGCTTTCTTTTCTGGGTAAAAAATACAGTGGTTTCCAGCACGATTACTCCTAAACTGTCTTCTCTCTCTAGCCGAAGTTGCTCTATTGCCGTCTGTTCCAGGGGTGTTCTCCTTCTTTGCTTAAAACTAGCCTATGGACTCTCGGCTTCTTTAACTGCTGTAATCAGATTGAGCTTGCTTATGATATGTTTTTCACTTTATTGTTGTAGAAAATTTATTTCATTAGCAGATGTTTGAAACAGCAGAATTGAAAGCGTTTCTCTAAAACCAGGATGTTAACTGATCTGACCAATTTTTAGTCTTTACTGAACTAATGGTACTTTATCTTCTAGCAACTGAGCTCGTTCTTTCTTTCTAAATAAAGTGCTGTTCTTGACTTTATTAATCCCCTCTGAAAATTTGAAATACCGTTTGAAATCCACTTTTTAATCTGACTTTTTCTCTGTACTCATTGATGACCAGAATTTATCTGCATTTGTTTATCAGTGGGAACATGCAAAATTTGTTTGTGCCTCCAAAAAAAAAAAAAAAGAAAAACTTTATCATGTTAGACATCGAGTAAGTGTTCTTGATATTATCCTTAGCGATAGTGAGCATAGAGAATTGGATACTAGAACTCCTGAAATCAGTTCCCTCAATGTTTTGTGTGCGAAATTCTGACTGGGTCATCACTGATTGATGTTGTCCTTTTTTTGCTGTTACTTTTGCATTAACTTTATTTCAGTCTAATTGCTCTCCATGAATAAGCTTGAGAGTGTCTATGATTCTTTATTCCTAAAGATACGAGAGTAATCTGTGACCTTCATCACTAAATATACTTACTGTAACATTAATTATCATTTAACAGCAGAGTGGTCCATCTAGGAGAGCTCGTTCTTCAACTGTCACGGGTGGTGAGGAATCAACGGTAATAATACTCTTTATCAAGCACTATCTGTAAATAAAATGCGGGTTGGCTTTAGGTCTTATACAGCAACGGACATTTTTTCACAAAGCAGCAGTATGTTGAATGAAACGCAACCACTGAATCAATAGTTATATTTGGTTTTTTATGTTTCAAATTTTCTCTGATAATAAATGCTGCAGTTTCACTCTAATACTAACCCATTTCAGTGATGCAGATATGCCACTCAGTTTCAACAAAGTATGCACTTCTAAAAAATGAGAGAGAGAATGCCTAATTGTTTAAAAGCCTATATTGAAAGAATCAGGGGGAGGCTTCAAATCAGTATACATGTAGCTAAGTTTTCAACTTACTTCTGTCTTCTCCTGCTCTCCATTAGACTAATTCATCTTAATTCTTCAAATAGATCATAATTTGAGAGTTGTGGAGATACAGTAATGCATCGCATAGTTCTTAATGGTCTTATTAACTGCCAGTTTTCATTTTCTGGTGGTCATTCAAAAGTCTAAGGCTGAATTTTTACTCTAAACATCCAATAAAATTCTTCAAGTGCTTTACTGAAAGTGTAATCCAAAGAAAGCAGTTTTAGTTTATACTGGACTCTGTCAAAAACATCCTGTGCTTTTTTACCCTGATTAAACGTCTATCTGAAGCAAATCATTTTCCAATAACTGTAAGAATTAGCTTTTATGAATAAATGCACTCCTAGATTATTTGTTTCAGGGAAACAATTACAATTTAAACTCAGTAAGTTTCGTATTTATATGTGGTAGTGTCAGATCTTAATTTGGGTGTTGATGCATTATTCTGTAATACTGTATATGTTTATTATTTTTTGAAAATCAGAAGGGAGGAACATGTCTTATATCCGGTTCCTGGAAATAGGAAATTTTTTAGTGTCCTTGCAAAACCTGCTTGATGTGTCAGTCATTATTTAAAATGTGTGCTATATAGAGTTGTAGTAAAAAGAAAGTCTTTTGTTGTCAGATGATACTGTATTATACTTCTAGAAAAAATATTAATATTTTCTGGTAATAGCTGAGTTCCAATTTCAGTGGCTCGTAATTGATATGGCTGCGTCACTGATGTTGTACCTAAATATATTACTGCTCAATAACGGGACCTTTTTTCTTCACTTCCTCTTCATTTTACATACATTTAAACTTTGAGGCTCAAATCCTCAGAGGACTCAGGACTTAAATAGGATTTATGCCTTGAAATGTAAAAGCATTATCTTCAAAGGTTCCCACGCTCCGTCCTTTAGACATTTGAAGTTCGTAGGCGTATAACGTGCCAGTAGTAAAGTTTCCAGGACACTTCCCGTGTCTGTGTTGTTGATTTCTGCTTGTCTTAGAGCAAGCTTTGGGCCTGAGGAGGTTACTAAAGGGGATGGATAGTCGCACAAACTAACCTTAGTACCTGATTTAGAACCTCTGTGGGTCCAAGTCTGAGTATTAGATGGCTCATCAGAGACTGATACTCTAAATAGTGATTTATAACACTAACGACGTTGCAGCTGCCCATGATGGAGTGATATTTTATTTAAGTTAGTGGCAGAAGATGTGTGTCTACACACACTAGAGTCTGTGTAATGAAGTAGGTAGGGATGTTTGTAGGTAAAATAGCATGTTTCTGTAAATATGTCTGTACTTATTGGCCACCTTGCTTTTCATGATTTTTTTTTTTAAGTCCCCAAAGAACCTTTTCCATTCCTCTGTGAAACGTGCGTTGTAAAACTGGACTGAGCAAAACGCGCGTCCCAGCATCTCCATTCTCACGACAGTGGTTCTAATCCTGTTTTTGTTTTATCCTTATTCATGATACTTTTTTCCTGTCACTTATCAAAGGCAGTCGTTAAAAAGATTCAGTGTTTAGGTAATAGCCTCTTGATAATTCTCCCAAGTTTCTGTGCTATATGATGTAATATCCTTTGCACTGTTACCTAGTATATGGGGAGCAGACTTTGAGGCACGCTTTCTGTTCTGCGGGTTACCCTGTGGGTTGCATTAGCCCACGAATGTTAAGGAGAAAGGCTGCTGTTAGTGCATTTTTCTTGTGTCTCTGTGTCCTCACAGCACCTAGTAAGTCTCAGTTGATCATTACCCCGTCATACCATGAATAGAATCTGTCTTATTGTAACCAGATAAGTGGGTTTTTAATCACAGATCACTAGGTTTTCCACAGCTTTTGTTTACTCTGTACTTGTAGACAGTATTAATAGCCACTGAATACAGCAGATGTGTAAGAATGTGTAGCAGTCGTACATTGGTCCAGAAGGTCTGGGAATCGCTCCCTGCCCTTTAAATGTCTGCCAGACTGCAGATCAGATACGTTAATTATCTAACTTTAACCAAAACATAGTCTGCGGACCATATTCTGGCCACTTACTGTGGCTTTATTGACCATAATTTGGAAACCGTTAGAACAACCTTGGAAGAGCGGGGCTCCTTCTCGTTGCCTGCTAGCTCTGTGAACTAAGACAAACAGAAGAATAGCCGTCTTTCCAGCAGTTGACCGACCATTGAGGAAAGAATTGAAGTCTCACTTGTTTCCATGAGTGTTGCTTACTTTCTTCATCTGTTTCCTCTGCTTTCTGTTTCCTAATGTAGTATACCATATGTTCCGACCCATTCACTGTCTTTTCTGATTTTCTTTCTCGACCGTCTAGGCAGTTTTACAGCTTACTGTGTCAACGATGGTCTTCCATTAAAAAAAGCAAATATACTGACTTAAGCAGGAGTCCTGGGAAGAGGCTTTAAAAATCTGAAGCAAGAACAAGAGTTACAGTATATTAATTTGCTAGAGCAAAGGACGTAGAGTGTAGAAAAAGAACGTACCCTGAATTTCAGCAGGAGCCTTCAGTGGCGTAAAGAGTTACCAAATCCTACTGTGCAGTCTTGGATCTCTGGGATAGTAGTTTTCCGCTGTTGTTATTCACAGTAACTGTTTTTCAATAGAATGAACATACATTACACATCACTGTATATAGGGGCCCCAAAAGAGTTACTCGTTCAGTTGTTCTGTGGTTGGGATGGATGGTCAATAAGGCTGAAAGTCTAGAGAGACAGAGATGTAACTATCCAAGGAGCCTTAGTTGGGGCTTAATGCTCCCGATGGTCTTGTGATTCTGCATAGTACCTGAAAACGTAAGCAGTGTATACTTAGCAAAAGAAAATACATTTTTTGCTAAGACGTGGAATACTTACACTCAGGAATCTAAGCAAAATAAAAGAAAAAATTCTTTTGAAGTTTGAGGTATTAGTGAATAGATTTCTGATATTGAGCTGTAAACTGGAGTCATGCTTAGCCATCTGTTATACAGATTAGCTTTGCATCCACCCTATTCATCCTATGTATATAAAATGCTGTAAATGGTTACAGATTCTTCTTAACTGTCAGCCATAATGCAAGTGCTAATGATTTTTTTTAACTCTAGCAAAATAATATTTTCCTGCAAATGAATATAAATACAATATAGTTAAAAATCTACTTGTGATATTTCTCATATGACTTTAAATTTCAGTCCTCTTAAGCATTCGTTACTTTTCCTTTTGACAACAGCTTTGTGGTTTCTAGTGCATCAACACTCAATAAGTATCAATAAATCTTGCTAATTCCACTTCATTACAATTTTCTAGTTCACCACTTTTGGTGTATATTTCGTAAATAGTACTCCCACATATAATTTGATGGGGACTACTTCATGTTTAAAATAAATTAAATATCAAAAGTACACAGCCATGAAATGGAAATAAATGTTGTATCAAGCTATCCAGCACACTATATTTTTTGTAAGCATCATGTGTTATAGATAACCATGACAGATGAAGGAAGAGGAAGAACATATCCTGAGTTCCTAGGAGACCAATGTTAGTATTTCTGTAAAAGTCCAAGGCAGGGAAAAGGGCGGTAGTTATGGTAAAGGCAGGAATAGCACTTTTTTCAGTGTTGGAATTTTACAAGAAGCAGAAATTTTCATATATAAAAAAAGGTCTTTTTCCCATCAGGAGAGTGGTCGTCAGTACAGTTGTTACTTCATCAGCAAGACTTCTGTCTAAGACTAGAAAGCTTACGTTAACCCTGAGAATCGGTTTCTAAACTGTACAGAGGTGTTTGGTACTTTCCAGGCTGATTCTTCCCTTGGTTTTAGTTAAAGATCATACCAAAAACGTTTAAAGAGTCATCTTCAAACGTCTTTCATCTCTGGCTAACAAGCGCTGCCTCATAATCTGACATCGTTCTCCTCTGCAGGAAAGCTCAGTATTTTTAGGACCTCTTCTGTAATGGTTCTTCACTGTAACCTGCTCTGAGTTCTCCTCCTCAGCTCCTTTACCTGTTGTGTATCTTGTGAGAGCGCCGTGTACTGAAGTATTGCTCTTGCAAGCGCTCCCCGAATTCAATTCACGGGGACCGCGGAGGGAGGCGAAGAGCTCGGCGCCGTGTGAGCGCGTCAGGACGCGGCGGGACTGAGCCGTCCCACCCGAATCCTGTGCCTACGGGCTCCGTCTCCTCCTGCCTGCGCTGTGGCTGCTTTCCTGCGCCCCAGCCCTGACCACAAGCTGTGCTTCAGATGGTCGCCTCGAATGTGGGCAAAGGACTGTCGCTCAGCTCACAGCAGAGGCACTTTTGCTTGCTCTACGTGGGCGATACCGTTACGGGGATATGCAGCTGTCTGTGGTGCTTTAACTCAGGGTCCCAAAGACTTCAGGTAAAACCATACTCCTAGAAAAGAGGTTAGAAACCCCCAAATCTACCCCTAGCTCACTGTCTTACTCGCGCGCTTGGTGTGACGCTGAGGCGTGAAGGATGAGACAAATTCCTCTTTCACGGTTTGTGCGCTAGTGCTCAAATCTTCCCAACAATTATTTTACGCTACTAATGAAAATGTCAGGATTGATGGTAAAATCATGTTGTTGTTGGGTGATGCTGAATCTGAGTTTGAAATTTGAACAGGAATCTCTCAGTAGTTAATGAAACTGCTGTTACTAACAAAATGAGCCAGTGTGTTCCGTTTCTCCTTTGTCCAGCACAGCTGTACCTCTTCGCCATCCGATTTCCCGAAACGACGGAAGTGAAAAAGATACACCTTCATGTTTGATTTCTGTGAGAAGGCAGGATGAGAGCGGGACCATAGATCAGAAGTCTTTCCACTTCGGGCTGAAACTGAAAGGATTTTTTTTTTAACGTAAAAATCCTTTTGCCCGAAAAAAGACATCCCTTTGACTTCTGCAGTTCTTAATTGCCTTAAATATGTGGCTTCTTTGTGAAGTTAACCACACTAGCGATCCTTGGAGGAATTTGACCCTTTAGCAAAGGACAGTTCAAGTGTGCATGTGTTTCCCAGCCTCCTTCCCCTGCTGGGACCTGCGACTGCCTCTTGTCGGACCCTGGCTTTACAGTCCTCCTTCTGATGGTATTTTTAAATACAGCATCCTGCTCCTTTCAGGGAAGGTCTTGTAACAACATCTCTGTTTCCAAACAGTCCAAAAAGAGTTTATCAACCTTCTTCTTGTAAGCCGTAGGCTGTTGTGGGGGGAGGACCGGTGTGAAAACCCCACAGCTGCTCCCTGCGGCATGGACACTGATCGGAAACCGGTCCGGCCCCGGCTCGGACCGTTTCTTCCAGACCTGAGCGCTGGCGCTGACCGTGGCGGCTGCTTGGGAATTTGCAGCATCATGCTACATTTGATGTTCAGGTGCTACGAGCCCAGTAATTTAACCGTTTAAGTACCGACCCTGCCTTTGTCTCTCTGGCACTGCTGTGTAGTTCTTCCTGTCTTGAGCTGCCCTAACTGCTGGCGTTTATGCGTGAAGTTCTCCGAGGACCAGTAACTTCACCCTCGACATCCATGAGAAAAACGCCGTGTCCGTTATTACAGCCTGCGCTCGGAAAGCTGTGATAAAAGTGGGTTGCTTTGTGAAGGCGCTTTGGCTTGTTTTCTTAGAGCTGCAAAGCTACCTGCTTTCTGAAGGGGTTGATGTTGTTCGTGACAAACTGAAGCACCGCACAAAGATTAATCAGACAATTAAGTTCAAGCACTTTCTTTTACTCTGCCATATGATAAAGACTTTTAGGTGTAATGATTCTTTTGCCATCACGACAGCTATGTTGAAAGACTAAAGGAATCTCTAGTAATACAGTCTGCTGGTAATTAAAATACGAATATATATTTCAATGTGGTTCATCTAATAATCAAACCAAATATATTTTGAACCAACCATATGGAGACAGATATTGAAAAGCGCGTGGCACCTACCAAGACTCTGGTGCTATTGCCAGTACGCGGGCTGCGTTAGAGAGCAGAAGCACGGTCCTGCAGAGCTCACAGGAATTCCAGCGTCTCTCTGGCCCGTGGCGCTAAGTCAGCGTGTCAGAAAGGCACCTACCCCGAGTAGCCTGATTTTCTTGCTTTTTGCACTGGCAGCTGGAATTGCATTCCTTAGTTCCTCATTGGAGCGATGCCTTAAGAGAAAAGGAGTCCCAAACTAGAAGGTGACTAGGTTTAATAAGCGCAGTTAAAGAGTGTATGTTTTAAAACAACTGCAGCTCCCTGTCCCTCTCCCCTTCTCTGCAGCTAGGACACAAATACTGAGTCAGTGTGGAGACTTAAGAATCCCCCGTTTGGAGACGGGTTATATCAGTCGTGAGGTTGCAAAGACTGCTGCTTTTTCTGCAGCCCTGCCCAGTTTTGTGTAAAATTCAGATGGTCCCTTTTTACTCCATACACCTGAAAAGTAGAGTTTTATTTAGAATTTAAGAATGAAATGGCTTGTAATTCTGCATAACAAATTCGTCTAAGTCTGTTTCCACTACCTCCCTTTCCGCTTCTGACACGAGCTTAGATGGGGAGCTACGACCAGCTTGTTCTTTTTGGTGCTACTATTAGCTTGTGAGCTTGTGATGGAGGTAGAAGAACAACTTCTTCTCTCACCTCCAGGAATTCTGAGTAAAGAAAATTCACATTTCTTAATATTCGAGACAGTGAATTAAACAAAAGCTCAGACTTTTTGTAAGCTAGCAACAAATACCTGAAGAAATTTAGGTATGTGTTCAGATGCAGATAGGCTCAGGTTTAAAAAAATCTCTCCAGGCCATTTTTCTTCAAGAGGCTTTACTGTTTGTCTTGCACTATTTCTTTTTTCGTTTGTATGTCCCAGTAATAAACAATACCAGTTGGTTTAAGTATTGAAAATTTTCCCCACGGGAAGCGTGCAAGATCATGTCTTGTAACACAATTATAGTGTTAAATTGTGGCATGACTTTTGTAATGACAATTAGTCCCTTTCCCCCCATGATCTGTATATTTTTGTTAGGGCAATGAAGCTGTTCTGCAACTTTTTAATAATAGTAATAACAACAGCTTATTTTTACTCTAGAATTTAGGCTCAAATTTAGTGTGCACCTTGTATCTTCAAGTCACCTACCCTTGAACGTATAATTTGTAGTTACCACAAAATGGTCGAACTTCACTTCTTAGCCTGTAGTAGAGTTGCTTGCTCGAGACACTCTGTGGTAGAGGCCGGGTAAGAATTTGCGATATCTTGACTAGACTGCATGGTCTCGGGCGTTCTTCCTTGACCATACTAACGCAAAGGAAAAAAGACCCAACTTTTTTAAAGGAAAATCATTACAATGTAAGATCGCTTTTTGTCGTGATCTGTAATCTACAAAGTGAAGAGTTTGAGGGCATAGGAGCTTAGCTTTTTTCTGAACAAGATACTTAAAGGTGTGCAAATGTGAAGTGAGAGATCTGTTGTCAGAAAAGACAATTTGATTCAAAGGTGAATAAAAAAGAGCTTATATTAAATGGAAATCTGAAGCTATGCATTTCAGTATATTTGTTCTGTTTAAGAATGGTGTAAATTAAGGATTTTGGGGTTTTTTCTGTTTTTTAAAGAAGGAACTTTCTTTTTCTAAGCTATTATGAAATAACATTATGGTAATTTCTTGCTTGAACAGCCTTCAGTGGCCTATGTACATACTACACCAGGCTTACCTTCAGGCTGGGAGGAAAGAAAAGACGCTAAGGGACGTACTTACTATGTCAATCATAACAATCGAACCACAACTTGGACACGACCCATTATGCAGGTATGAAGATATGTTATATTGCTTAACTTGGACAGTGCTGAATATAGTTCCAGTTGAAGCCGTTCTTCAAAGCTCTAATATCAAAAAAAATATTCTAAGCATTGTCATGACAAGATTTTTTTGTTAATTCTCTTAACTATATGAAGATCCAGATTAAGTTTATTGCGACGATGGAGGGAATTTATGGAGAGGTACATAGCAGAAATAAATAGAGGCAAATACGATTCCAGGATTGAATTTGAAAGTTCTGTAGATCCATTAATAAAATCATCTATTTACCCTTCCAGTGGAATTAAAATGAAATAATAAACTTGATCTTTCACATAGTACATTTAAGATTTCCTTAAAATAATTATGATAAATAAATAAATGAAGTAACGACATTTTTTTACATGTCCTAACTGGATGAACTGTGATCCTGACAACTAGCTAATTTGGTTTTACCTCTGAAATAGCTTGCAGAAGACGGCACGGTTGGGTCAGCAACCAACAGCAACAACCATCTGAGCGAACCTCAGATAAGACGGCCTCGTAGCCTCAGCTCACCCACAGTAACTCTGTCTGCTCCGCTTGAGGTGAGAAACGTTGTCGTCAGCAAGGATCGCCTATCTTTGGCTTCTCACGCTACGTTTCTTTATAACCTTTTAGTTATGCAGCACGGCCACGGCCGCTTTTCCTGAGCTGTTAATTTTGTCCTAACATACTACTGTTTTCTTCAGTAGTTTTCCGTCTGCATCTTTGTGTTGTACAATAGTAACTTTTATGATCCTTGAATGATATGTGCAAGTCTTTCTTATATGTGATAATTTGATTTAGTTAGCTAACACTTATTTCACTATCTATTTGAAATATATACGTTATTGTGACTCCTTTCAAGTACTACAGATTTATAAAATCGGAAATATTTTTAAAGTTGAAACATTGATTTTAGTGCTGGTTCCTTTGAAAATCATACCTGCAATTGATTTTGGAAAATCCTGGAATGAGACGCTGATTTGGTGTTTTGTATTTCTTGCCTTTCAAAAGGACTTCTTTTAAGTATCTGTAAAGATAATTCAGAACAGTATTGGATGCTGTTCTCTGCAGCGTATCTGAAGAATAACTTTAGCGGCTTCTTACGCAATCAGAGACTGTGTGCTTTACTTCTGAAAGTATGATTAAGCCTCTTAAATCAGTTAAACATGGCTGTATGGAGGAGAGTCTGTTCTTAAAAACTTCAAACTGAGTCTGGTGTCATCTTCTCTTCTACCCTCTCTTTCCTGCTGCTCTCTCTTCTGCTCCTGGAAAAGCTCTCCAACAGTCATATGAGGAGCATAGCATTTAATTAGTTTTATTTTATGCATCATTCTTCTTTCTTCCTTATACTGAAAAATACTGTCCCAGTCATTGAACAAGTCATTAAACAAAGGTAGGATCATAGGATCTCTTGATCCTATGTTGGACAGGATGATTGTAGCCCACTATATTTAAAATAACCTTTATTTAGATGTGATTTAAATAAGCCCTTTAAAAATGAACTGCTCAAGTCCATTACCATTGTTAATTTTAAAGACTAAATTTACTGTAATTTAGTAAATGAAATTTAAAAGTTCTGTCTATCTTAAACTAAAACATTCAAGCCATTCCTCTCCCTACTGAAATTTTAAATGTTTGAGCTGAGGCACTTAGCTGATGCTGAGCACCTGACGCTTTGGTTTCTCAAAGTGATCAGCCAGCTTTTAATGGCAATAACCTTTTTCACAACTGCAAGGAGAGTAGTTTTTTCCACATCAGTATGTATATTCAGCTAATCCGCTCAGTGGTTGATGGTTTTGTTGAATGTTCAGAAACCACAAGGGTGCTGGAAAGCACAAAGCTTGTTTTCTTTTATCCACCTCTGAATTAAAATAATTTATATATTTTTTTAAATTAAGGTGTAGACTTATTAGTATTAAAATCTTCAAGGATACAACCACAAGGAAAAAAAAATAGTTCAACTTTTTATAAAGGACTTCCTTTGTTTTTATTATTTTGTTCTTTTATTGTAAAACGTGTTCAACTTTTTCGTGTGCAACTCATATGGAAAGCTTTTATTTAATGAGAATAATTTTACATACTACGTTTGTACGCTGTAACTTAGCTGCATTTTCCATCCAAATGCAGCTTGAAACAAGCCACAAATAAGACAATAATAGCTTTGTAAATATCTTTGTTGACTCCTCGTCTTCCAGTATAATGGGAGGAAAAAAAGTAATTACAGTGAATAAGTGTTGTTAAATTAGAGAATTGCCTAAATAAGCATGCATAGATTTAGTGAATCTTAATAATTAGCAAAATAAGTAGAAAAACAATTATCATTTATCAGCCAAAGAAAGCTTATTTTTGGAAAATAACTAAGAAGTACAAAGGCAAACAAGATCAAAACTGAATATTTAAATCTCATTTTCTTTTTAGTGGTGACAGTGTTTTCTCAGGTGAGTAAATCTGGATCAAATTTGTAAGGCTGTTTTAGATGTCTAAATGCGCAGTCTACTAGTGGAATTTTCGAATGAGCCAGATCACTGGCTGTAATGCCGAGTTTTATTCGTTTTACGGTAATTGAGTGACATTTGGCAAATTTTGATGTTCCTCATTTCCTTCAGGGTATGAAGGACTCACCTGTGCGCAGAGCTGTGAAGGACACCCTTTCCAATCCGCAGTCCCCGCAGCCCTCGCCTTACAACTCTCCTAAACCACAGCATAAAGTCGCACAAAGCTTCTTGCCTCCGGGCTGGGAGATGCGAATCGCACCCAATGGCCGGCCCTTCTTCATCGACCACAACACTAAGACCACTACGTGGGTAAGTGGAACGCGAGGTAACGGAGTTCAAATCTGTTGCCGTATCTGAAATATTTCTGTCTTGCCCTCTCTGTTTTCCTGCCTGTATCCCCTCCTTTTTATTGTGGCCATTTGTCTTGTTTTTAATTAAAGTTCAAGTTCAGCGTGAGGGATTTATCAGCCAAACGTTTCACAAAACCGATCTAGGAACCTGACTGCATCCTCTGCACAGCGCTGTAAAGTAGCGATAGACTTCCAGCACGAATTTCTTGATGTGGTTGTAGTGCTGCCATTGCTGCCCTCAGAGAGGGGAAACTTATTTTGGTTTATGCACTGAAAATACATTTTGGTGAATTTATGCATCATATACCATGCAGTAGTGTTTTGCATTTTGTATCTGATGTTTTTATACTTGGTAAACCATTGCATGCAAATATTATGTTTGAAACTCCCCAAATTTGGATTTCAGGTGCATGCAACATGATGATGAATATTTGCTATTTAGTTTAAGACTGTCTGTAATGCTATCGTATATCACTGTGACTAGTACTGCTTTTTTATTAACATAATGTATGTTCATGTTCTTCAGTTCTCAGAATCCGTTTTTGTGTTAGGTCACGAAGCTTTATTTTTCAATAATGTTACAGTTTCAGTAAGCAAACTGAAGAAAAAAATTAAACTAGGAAAAAATGTGTTGGTGGCCCAAAAAGGGGCACCATCTTGCTTCTGTATGAACTTCAGATATTTTCTAGTAGAATATCTGGTCTTCCTTCCTCTGGTTAAACATATACCATTTGCAATAATTGCAACTGTAGGCAAAATGTATTACCTGCTGAAGGATAAGACATAGCAATGTAAGTTTGCAGCACCAGCTTGGGACTTCATTTAGGTCACTTAGTTAAATCCTTGAATTTTGCTTGCTTATTGCTTATGTATTCTCAGAATAAGAATTCATTTTATCCATCAGAATTTACTCTATTACTCTGTTACTCTAAATTTACTATCCTAGAAGGCAAATTCTTTTTAAGTTGCTGTTGGTATTAAACAGCAATGTCCATAGGAGCTGAGAAGTTACTTTGCATCTGTCCATCTGAATTTGTGTCCAAGAAGGTTATTGAGGTTCACTCTTCATGCTGTTTCTTGAATAAAGAGACATGCTAGATCCAGATGTCAGTTTGATCCTTGAGTTCCTAGTGTCAGTTATTGTCTGTTTCTCACCAGCTTACAGTAGCTTCAGAAAAGTCAATACAATGCTGAGGATGATTATGAATTTACAACAAATTGGGTTAATGACACTTTTATTTTAGCAATGTAGAAAGTTATATTTTGGTTTTTTTGATAAAACTTCCTTCAAGTATTAAATGATCTATTATCCAGCTCTGTTATCTAAGATAGATCACCGTATTAAGGTTTTAGTTCATATGTAGTCCTGTCAATAAAAAGCAGTGCATTGACTTAGGTGCAGTATAAATTCAGGCGCATCTGCTTTGTACTTATGTTTGTCAACTTTTAAGCTCAAGCTCCAGGGAGAGTGAGCGTGCTTGATCCATCTGTTTTTAATTGTTTTCTAAAAGTGGAAGCTTTTGTGCCTAACCAAAGCAAGCTAAGGTTTTAGTAATTTCAGCTAGCTTAGAAATCAAGTGTTCTGGTGTTTCACATGGTCATTTAAATACGAGCAACACTTTAGTTGGTTAGGTACCATTCTAATTCTCAGTAACCGCTATTTACATTAAACGTTTCTAATGGTGGCCCTTGATGTTGTTCCCAGATGGATGTGGGAAAATTGTGTATGTGAAGAAATCTCAAGCGTTTTTTAATCTAGATTTTTTTTTTCTGTGACCTATTTTACTTGCCACTTTTTGCCTTATTGGGACATTAATTTAATATTTCTTCATTAAATTCATTCAATTGATCCTTTTCTAGCCTTGTCCTCACTGAATGGCTTATTTCTCTATGTTTTTAAGAGCCAAGCATATGCATATGTTTCTGAGCGCCCCTTATAGGAGTGTGTGAATTGGTAAGACTAGGCCTGTATTGTTTTTAAGCACACCTCTGGAAATAACACAGTTAGGGTCTTAACATCGCCCTAGCTATCTGTAACATCTAAAAGTTGTTGCAATTTATAAATCTTTAATAAAGTATTTGACACATCCAGATACTGAATGTTCTGTAGCTTCTCTGTGTTTTGGTTTTGTATTTTATTCTCAGGAAAAACCTTGAAGGCTAGTCCTAACGTAGGCAGACTTCTTTTCCAGCTAATTCTGCATTTTGCTAAGTGGGTAGTTTGGACTTAATCTGATGGATTTATATTACAGGAGGATCCACGACTGAAATTTCCAGTGCATTTGAGATCGAAAGCTTCTTTGAATCCTAATGATTTGGGCCCTCTTCCTGTAAGTGACAATGTGTATGTATTTTAATATATACCTGCTCTCTTAAGAGAATAGATCTGTTACTGCAGTCACTTATTGTGTTTGGGTATGTGCGTTGCTATCATCACTTTGATGTAGATTTGAAAGTTGTGTTTATATACAACACCAAAGAGCTTTACTGTGATCTGTGAATCCTTCAGGCTTTTTGAAGCCAGATCATAGTATTTCTCAAGTAATCAAACACTTCTTTGCTTATATGAAACACTGAGCTTTGAATAAACTTACCGTTAGTTTTATCACTGGCTATGTGATTTTAGATAGTTAACTGTTGCTTTAGAAAAAATGTTTGCTCGAAGTGAGCTTTGTAAATGTACCAGCATATATTGGTATTCAGAAATCCAAATAAATTTTGCTTTTGAATGGCACTGTCATATTCTATAGAGAAAATCATCATAGTAATCTCAAAAATCTGGTCATACTTGTAGCCAACGTGTAATGTTGAATTATACCCACGTCGAATAAAAATCTTTGCTTTATTTTTAAAGAGCTGTACCCTTAAAAACAGAAGATAACCTATGAAAGTTGACACTCTTTCTAAGGTGCTGATTATTGCAGCATCATGTTAATTGCCTCGTACATACTAAGCACGCTTCTGAAAAATTGCCCATTGGGAATGCATTTGCCACAGTGGAAATCTTAGTAGTAGTGAGCCCCCGCCGGCCGCCCACCTGCGCCCGGAGCGTTCGGGACACGCGGGTGGCAAGCAGCTGGGCCAGCAGAAGAGGCTGCTGTCCCATCCTGTGGGACACTTAGCTTCGTTTTGTCACTGAACCCAAGTAAAGTGGGTTACAGTTTACTTAGACGAGCTGCTCTGCCAGCAAACCAAGACGGGTGCTACCTTTGGGCAAGAGCGGTGACAACAGCTACCTCTTGTTGGGGCGACAACCTCTGTTACCACCTATGATCAGACATTCTCCTCTGAAACATCCTAAAATCTCACTGCCCTTCTCTTGATTAGCAAAAAATTTTGTTTTGTATTTAAATCAAGTTTGGCAGTTTGTCAGGCCCAGTGTCTCGGAACATTAATTAGATCAAAAACTATGCTCAGATGAATATATTTATTATGATGCATTTGCTAGTTACAACACAGCAGTAAAGACACAGTTTCTTAAAACAGTTTCTTTTTTTAAGAAAACAGCTGTGGGAATAGCAGCTCTTTGGTAATTTTTCAGATGCATTCTGCATGCTTTAACCTCTAGGGAGACATTACTTAGAAGACACTGTGCAGGAGTAACTGAGCGTCCAATTTACAATTCATTCTGTTAATTGCAAGAGAGAAAACATGCTATTAAATGAGGGAAGCCGGGCGTATGTTACTGGGAATACATAATTAGCAACAGTTTTAAACTCAGTTAAAACAAGGCATTTTTGAGTGAGGTAAGAATGACTACAGAACTTAACAAGAGCTGTTTATAAAAAAAAAGGCTGAAATGAAATCATTTACCTTCTGTATCATATAGGAGGCAGAAGCCAGACTGAATGCTAGGTTGGACAGCGTTGCATGTACAATCTGCCATTTATTCTTCTTTCTATACTATAATCATTTGGAAGGTAGGCAAAGGGGATCGCTAAAAAGGGAAGACGTGAGGACTAGGTTAGATGTTCTTGTCCTGCTTTGGTAGGATCCTGGCTTGTATATTGACAGCAAATAACCCACAGGGGTTTCAGAGGTAGAAGCAGAGACTCTCCAACCAGACAGATGACGGGCAACTTGTTGTGATGGCTTCCTCGCAGTAGGAAATGATTGCAAACCTTGAAGTTTCTGCTTCCAATTTAAAAATATATATATATTAACTGTACTGGGTACAGTTATCTGTGTAACAGTCAGTTCTTCTTGGAGTTTTGTTACGTTGTTGGCCTTGACGTAGTGCATTTGTGATCGCTTTGTGTTTTCTACCTCACAAACATCTTCCAAACACTTTTAAGTAGCTGTGGGTAATGTGTTGCTTCATACTGCATGAGCAGTTGCGCTTCACTTATTTTCTCTCTCTCTTTTTTTATTCCCCAATTCTAGCCTGGTTGGGAGGAAAGGATACATTTGGATGGAAGAACATTTTATATAGATCATAGTAAGTAAGCACTCCGGTACTACAACATATAGACAAAGGGAGGTAATAAATATTGAAGTGAAAGCTTTATAATTTTACTCTTCATTTAGGAAGCCAGGTGTTGATATGTGGAGACATTGATACCAGAGACTTAGTGCCCTCGTACGGTACTGTATATTCACTGAAAGCTTGCTTTTAATTGGCTCATCAAGCTTTGTCCCTCTCTGACTTGTGAAGCATTAACATTTCTTATTTGTGGTTTCTTTTGTTCTTGTTGATATTTTGGATTCTTTGTTGTTGTTGTTGATGATCCCATGGCTTATTTGCACTTAATAAATTAAAATATACACTAGGAATAGAAAATAAGATGAGAAAAGATCGTATAGCCACAACTCTGCATATAGGCAGTGGAGAAGTAACACTGCCAAGTACTCTTTTCTCTCGCTTCCTTTAAGAAGGTCTGTGGCAGTGCTAGTTCTGATCTTATTTCCTATTTGTAGCATGTTATATTGCACCCAGCCCATTAATATCTATTCAGTTCTGTTAGTGAAGTTCTAGTGTAAGTGATGTTTCATTGTAGATTTGTCTTATTACAGCATCTCAGAACTACTGTGTGAGTTTTTGTTGTTGTTTGAAAATAAACTAGCCCAGCAAGGTTGGTTGTGGTGTTGTTGTTGTTGTTTTAAGACTTCTGCTGGACTTTATAATGGGGTGTTTCTACTGATAGTATAAACTTCACAGAACTAGGTAGCTCACAAAACATTTGGAAGAGGGTACGCTTGCTGCAGAAAGCTTGTGGAATGAACATCTTAAACCACTATACATATTTGACAGTATCATGGTTTTCCTGTAGTAGCAGTAAAATTAACTCCTATGCTTATCTTTAGTTGTATTTTATATCATTATTAAAATATTGCCTCTAAAGTAATATGAGTTTTGAAATTGCATGCATAGTTTTAAATAAAAAAAAGAAATAATACACTCGTCAAGAAAAAGATTAACTTCTTTCAGACATTAATACAGAATCGTTAATGTTCTTTATACCTTCTGCAATTATCTCAATCAACAAATGTCTGGAAAATTAAATCTAGCAAATTATTGTAACCTGCTGTCACTAAAGAGTTACAGAATAAAACTTTCTAATTTAGTATCTCTGTATGATTCCTGAACCTCCTTACCATTGAAAAGTTTTAATTTCTCAGTCTTCTAAACCTACTTAATATATGTTTTAGTCTCTAAAAGTAAATAGAATGTTAAAGGTGTATATTAATCAAAATCTCCCAAAGACTTCATGATGTCTATAAAAATAATGTATTTGCACCTGAAATCTCTCTTCAGCCCCCTCTTTTGATCTGAAATTGTTTAGCTTTGTAGATAGCAGATTTTACAATAGTTTGGGGGGTTTTTTTTGGTTAATGCTACTTGTTCCAGCAAATAGCCTTTTCTGTCATGGAGGTATTACACCGCTGCAGTTTCCAAGGGGACTGTAGGCCTGTAGCAGCAGAGGTGATGCCAGTGGTATTACAGTGGACATGCTCCACTTCCCCTGGGATAACACTGTGCTCCGTGTGTAATGAACGACTACCAGCGGCAGTCAGGGATCAGTGATTTGTCTTGGACAATCTCAATAGTAGCATTTTCACAGTATTGGTAAGGAAGCGCAATGACCTTTGTGCGGAACAGGATTTCAATATTATTCCTTCCTTTATTTCTTTGACCGTAGTTAGACCTTTAGGAGTGAGTCCGCTCACTCCTACTTGTTTCTTGACTAACTTCAGAACATATGTGAAAGCGGTCACGGGTGCAATCAGCTGTACTTCCCCAGAATAAGAAAGCCTCGGCAGTCCATCACTGGTAACTGGCCATCATTTCGGTCATTCTCTGCTAAAGTGATTAGTTAAGGGGCAACACATGTAGTTAATTTCATTATTAGACAAATGTTAAAAGTGTTAACAGATTCAGCTGCTACCAGTCCCGGATCCCCAGATACTCTGTTTAAATTATCCTGCATAATTACCCCGTACCATTATCCTATTTTATTAATGTTTCTCTCTTCCCTGAGAGAAACTGTAAAAAAGTCTAATTCAACCAGCGCAGAAGCTGCCTCTTGGGGAGCAACGCCAGCAGCTATTGAATAGACAGCATAAACTAATAAAGCAAAATATTGTTAGAATAATTTAAGTGTTACTTGTAACGTAGTAGAAACTGAAATGTAGCAAAAACTTTAAAACAGTTTATTAAGAATTTCCCCAGCGCTCGATCCTTATAAAATGCAGTCTCTAGTTGTCCATGACTGGTCCTTAGCCAGCTGGGTCAACGTTATTTACCATCCCTGGAAAAATTAGTATTCTCCATCTACTGTAGCACACTTAAACTTAGGCGTTTCCTAGGAGCGTTTTAGGAAAATATCGTCCAGCTATTGGAACTTATCTTGAGGGAAACCACAAAGGTTTTCCAAGCATATTCACAATAGTTATCACTGGTTTGCTGACAGGGGGATGGTTTCCCTCAGTGTCTGTCCTGGATCTGCCACTCCTCAATATATTATTAGTGATTTGAACGATAAATAGGGGGAATGTATTCGTTAGATCTGCAGAAAACTCCCAGGTGGGAGAGGCAAGAAGCGCTCAGTAGGGTGGGATGAGAATTCAGAGATTCATGAGAATTCAGCATGATTTGGACAAATTGCAGGTGCAGCTTGAAGTAAAAAAGATGCTATTTAATAAGAATTACAAAATACTGCTCAAAATGGGAATAATTAGCAGAATGTTTGTTAAAAAGGACATGAAAATATCATCAGGTAAACGTGAGTTAACTTGTCCTACTGACTTGGAAAAAAGCAAACATGCAGTGATGTATCAGTTGGAGTGTCTTGGGTAAGACCAGGAGTAATCCTTCTAACCTGTAATGTCTCAGGTGTAATTCTCTGTCTAGAATTGGGTCCTGAACTCCAGCAAAGTAGTGGACCAGGTGGGAAGGGACCAGAGGAAACGGGAATCCTCAAAGGCCATAAAGCCTGATGTATGAGGAAAGATTGAGTCCTGAATTCGTTTGGCCTAACTCCAGAGAAGCAATAGATTTTCAAAAATGTGCTGCAAAGGGACTGAATTTGTTATCCACCTCCGCTTTGAGTAACACAGGAAATCTAGAGCTACAGTTCCAGGTAGAATGATTCAGGTTAGACATTGTCCTTTCTAATTTTAAGGGTATTTAAGCACCCGAAGCAGCTTGTGTAGTGTCCTATCAGTCCCTGTCAGTGCAGTGCTCGGGAAAACAGCTTAGACAAAGCCGTTCAGTGACAGCACGTACCTCAGCGGGTGCGGTAGGAGGGACCTGGCAAACTCTGAGTCCTTTCCGGTTCTGTTTATTATCTTTGATTCATAGAAAACTGCCACCGCAACTTGTGGCTCTCAATTTCAAGAGGGTCTCTGAGAAAGGAAGCGGTTTGCAAACAGTGAATTTTGTAGAAGGAAGTTTGACTGAGCAGGTGGAAGCAACATGAATAGGGCCAAACTAGGAGTCAAGCCTTACCGCTCGCTGTGACTGCGGGTGCCTTGTGGTTTCTGGAGCTGTCAGTCTAAGTTCCTTCTTCCCTGATGTCCATAAGCACTAAATAGATAACGTGTGAAGAGAAATAAAATAGTATTTTAATATTAAAGTAACTGATAGATCCAAACTTCTGGAGATGTGCTTTTCTTGTGATCTCTTTGAATTTTCTTCAGCAACATTTAATGAAGGTCAGCTTTCAAAATCCAGTCTAAATTTTTGGCTATTTCAAAATTAGATTGGGATGTTTAAACTTATTTAAACAACTATAGAAACATGGAAAATATTTGTATTTTAGTATAAGTGTGCTTGTTTTTTTTTTGCTTTTACTATAGCAGCCTTAAAAAAATTGTTTTTGAAACTTAGTGTGTTTATTCCCAAACTAGCAATTACAAACTTAAAATCTTGACCACTATCTTAATATACATATCATAAATCAAAGCAGTGCATGTAACAAACAGATGTATTATTACACTTGCAGGGGAGGAAATACATGACTTAAACTTTGCCGTTGCAGATGGCACCCAATTTGGTTTTTGGAGCATTGTCTTATTGTTGCAACATCATCATTTTGTTGTGATTATATTGTGTTTAGATTTTATGAGGAACAGTTGTCTGGAGGCAGCAAGAGTTTAACCACAGTACCTTACACAGTAACCTTACTGTCTAGCCCTGCCAGTGCTCTTAAAGACTGTAGATGGAAAGAACTGAATTCTGTTGCATTCTTGCCAAAATCTGCTTTGGTCAAAACTGAGTGATCTCTTATACCATGACTGTATAATTTTGCCTCCCTTAATGATCCTTTAACCTTTTCATTAAATGAGTGTCTAGGATTTTCTTTTTCTTTTTTCAAGAGGTTTATCCTCTTCCCTTCAAATTTAAATTCAGACTATCTTTTAAAATTTTTATATCTTGGCTATCTTCTTGCAAAATTTCAAATAAACTTAGTTTGTCGTTTGATGACGTTTTTGGGTTCCTTTACCTTTCAGGCATGAACTCTGTGTATTTCTAATATAAGTTGAGTCCAGACCATGTTCAAATAGAACATGTACAGGCTTTGGAATAAAAGCAGTGTAAATATACCGGGTTATGTTGTAGTTTTGCATTTTTGAATGAGTGTTTCCAACTAAATGGTGTGATGGGGTTTTGATGGATATGGGTGAATGCATTTTTTTCTAACCCTGAAATACTAAATTGTGGAAATGGTAGGGAAAAGAGTTGTAAGGGGGAAAAAAACATAAATTCACAGTATGGTAATAGAGAAGTGATGCTATGATTTCTTTTGTTACTTGCAGATAATAAAATTACCCAGTGGGAAGACCCCAGGCTGCAGAACCCGGCGATTACTGGTCCAGTAAGTACTGCTGCGGATTTTGCGCGTTGAGTGCCGCGACTCAGGGTATATTCAGGGTGGGCAGGAGGCGTTCCCGCAGAGCTGGTCACTGCGTGCCCTCTAGGTCGGCTCAGGCTGTTTTCCCCGTGCAGGGGCTGTGAAGCAGATCTCTGCTTCGCATGGTCTTTCCAGGGGTGCTGGCCTTGCGTGAGCCACCTCTGCCTTCCCGGGCAGCAGGGAGGTGCTGCCCTGCGAAGGCCTGTCACGGTGCCCCAGCCGTTGCCTTGTCCCCGGCGTGGAGAAGGTTGGACAGCGGTCTGGTCCCTGCTTTGGTCTACACTGGGGTCTCTTCTGGCCTGCCACCAGCTGCCCGAGGTTGGTGCAGTCACGTGCTCATCAGGAATCGCGGGAGCATTTCTCACTATAGCGCTATCCAGATAACACACAGGTTGGCAAATATGTGGTATCAGTGGCTATTTGGTGGTTTTGGAGGCCTCCCTAACAATAGCGACCTAAATAGGGAATTTTTCCAGTCTTCTGGTATGCTTGCTTTCTTGTAGCTGCTAGCATGTGATGCTAGCATCCTTATTTGAGCGTCTAAGAAACGGACTGTGACAGTAGATCCCAGCATGCGTCCATCTCAAGGCTGGGAAGGCTCTTTCTTCAGAAGGATAGAGATGATTTTGTTGGGCTGGTTTTTATCTTTTATGTTGTTGTGTGATTTCTGGATGATTCCCCAGCCACTCTGAAATGACCTAGCTAAACACGCTGCGGCCACTAGTTTGTTCTCTGAAACGCGTGGAAGCCACCGTTTCTCATCTGCTGCGTTCTCCTGCCGCTGCAGCCCGAGACTGGGTCCGCCAAGTGAGGTGATGAATGAGATCTCTGAAAGAGATCCATTACTGGTATGATCCTTGGCTGAAAGTAAAAACTTAAAATCTCAAGGCAGATTTTGCAGTTGAATTTGCTGCTTCCTGTGATGGTGAAATTCCAGGTGTGATTTTACTTAAAGTACAGCTAAAATAATGTTAGTGTAAAATATTCTTTAGGTTTTTTCTCTTTCTTTCTTCAAACTTTCTGATATTGTAACTTTCTTACTGTGGGGCGGACGGTACTAAATCTTTGCGTCTTATCCCTTCCTCCACTGTGTTCAAATAGTTTGTTTTGTTATTAGGCTGCGTGAAGGCGCTGAGTCTGCTCTGAATCTCAGTCCTTGGGAGTTTCAGACCAAGTGCTTTGCTGAATCATTGATCATAAGCTTTAGGGATGTGGATAGGAGAGATGTTTGTGTTTACCCCTTATACGGGTCACAGAATCTTATTGAGGTATACGTTTTTGGATTTCTGGATAATAAAAAGCTGTTTCCACTCAGTAAGGAAGAAAGCGTACTTTCTTCCTGGGGCTATCAAATTCAAAAGAGACATAAAACTTACTGTAGATAAAACCGTTTTCAGACTATGAACCTTGGAAAAAATAAACTTATGTTTTTACTTTAATATCAGTTTGTCAAAACATCAGCTATGTGGAGTGATTCTTTGATCTTTTTTATGCAGTTTTATATCATTTTACGGTGTCCTGAGTGATCATATTTCCAACCCTTAAGATGTTTTCAGGTGGAAAGAGGAAGGAATCTTCCAATAATGCTTTTTATTTTGAATAAAGGCTCATGATTTTTAGGGGTTACAGTGCATAGCAGATTAACTACTGTGTAGTATAGTCCTAAATTACTACTCACTACTACAATTTCTTGCTTGAACATAATTGCTTTTGGACTGAGTTATCCATTTATCATGGACTTAATGCTTGCGATACTAATCTACAGTATATGGTACCAATTCTTACATTTATTCTCCAAGAAACCTCGAGCATAAATGGGAGAGACTGTTAGGAGAATTTTCTTTCAAGATAATCAAGGTCAATCCTGATCCCATTAAATTAATAACAGGATTTTTTTTTTTTTTTTTAAAGAGGAAACAAGATCAAATCTGTCTTACGGCCACATAAATATTCATCTTAATGATTTTAATAGTATTTTTAATGGTATTTTTGGGGCCACGACCAAAACAGAGAGGTAGTTAAATAGCATTTCACATTGAATGTAAATGATATGAGCATGTCGAAAGGTTCCTTAATGGCTGCGGTAAAGTGACAGTCCTTCAGGCCTCTCTCTAATCCCCAGGTAAACGGGTGTTGTAGATGGGGTCTGGCAAAAAGCAGGGAATTAAGGACTCTTACTTGGGTGCCGTAGCTGTTATCTGTCGGAGCCACAACATCTCGTGAGCGCCTGCGTTACCCGAGGGCTGGACGGAGTAGTTTGCGGTCACGGCTCTGGCAGCCGGGAGGACGGACGGCTGCCACCCGCGCTGCGGCGTGATGGCGGCCGGCGCCCGAGATGGCGGCCGGCGCCCGTGAGCGCTGTTGCGGCCGGCACCGCTTGGCCGCGAGGCAGATCTCTGCCTGTCGGCAGCTTGGCATTGGGTTGCTCTCTGGCGAGGAGCCGCGGCCGGCCGACGGGACCGCGGCCGTCCTCCTCCTGGTGGTCAGACAGCGTCGAACGTGGCAGTCGTCTCCTGCCGCGTCACGGCGCGTTGGCAAGCAGGAGAAGCGCGGCGTTAAGCGGAAACCTCCGCCCGGGCTCGGAGTGGCGGAGGCTGTGACTCCCTTGGCTGGACGTAGCTGCCGCTGGTTTAGCTGAGGGGTTTGCACGTGCCTGGAGTCGTCCGAGAGGCCGCTCGGGCGCCGGGGCGTCCACCCAAACGTCTCGCAGACCTGCGGCAGTCGGCGCGGGGCGCTCGCGGGTGCCGGAAACCGATATCCAGCTCTCCTGGTTAATGTAATTCCACCATCCTTCACTCCTGTGCTGTTGGGTTTGGGGTGGTGGTGGGGGGGGGTTGTTTTTTTTTTTTTTTTATAACTTCTGCTCGGAAATGTTTCTGTCACGCTGCTGTCGCTCCGAAGCGCGTCCGACTGACGCGTCAGACAGGCGTTACTCCGTGCCTTGTGCTTGCTGCACAGGGGTGGCGATTTGTGTGCAGAACGCTGTCGGATCCCGGTGAGGAGCGCGAGGGAGGTGTATTCCGCCATGAGAAGCAGCTTACAAAAGCAGCTTTATCACTTCCCCTCCAAGAACTAGGTTTATTCACGCGGGGCTGAAAAGAGAATTCCTGGCCGCGGGCGTTTCCCCGCCGGATTGACGCTGGTGCGTGGGCACACGCGTCCAGCAAACAGCGTCTGTTCTTCTTGGGGTAGTTTTACTGGAGCCCCTAATTTTTTCTCAGGTCTGTCTTTGAATTTTATGTCTTTGTGTAGCATTGGACGGTGCTTTAGCACATCCAGCAGCGTAAATCCATGTTTGATGGTAACACTCTTCATTTTAAAAATTCATAAAATACCATACGGCATGCTGATTATTTCCTATTATGACACATGGGTGGCAGCAATACATTTGAATATTTTTCTCTGTGTTAAAGAGTTGTCTTTGCTCTATTCTGTTTCTAAAATAAGAAAAATTGAGGGTAACTAGTTGATGAAACAGGAAGATTGGGTCAAAAGGTTTGATGCCTTATAACTCAATTTACCCACCCAGAAATGGGAAAATTGTGTGTGCTGTGTTACCTGCGTAGTGGGGTATTTTTCCAATGAACCTGTAGCATACGTATCTAGATAGCATGTCTTTAAACTTCTGTTTTTGCTCAAATAATACTGGAGTATCGCATTGTTAATACCTGTGAAATAATCTGTATTTACAATTCTCTGGCAGGCAGTTCCGTATTCCAGGGAATTCAAACAGAAATATGACTATTTCCGGAAGAAGTTGAAGAAGCCAGTGAGTAGAACCGTGCTGCTGTGGGCTGGGCTCCATTACGGTGTATCTGGGAAGAAAAAGCACCCATCTGAAGGGGTAGATGTAGAATGGTGGTGTATCTTCTTACATCACACTTGCCAATTTTTGCTGATCTTCCTACTAAAGGAGTTAAGTAGAGCCAGAAAACTGAGGCAAAGTTTGAATTTGACTAATGGATTTCTGGACAAAAACATTTACAAGTCTTGAAGGCTCATATTTTCCTAGAAAATCAAAGCAATGGGGCTGCAAAGAAGTAGCAGTGATTCGCTGTTTCCCACTGCACCTGAGACTAATTGGTGTGCTAGCTGACGAGCCTTTAGGCTGAAAACGGGCTTGAGGGTTTGCTGTTTCTCCTTCATCTTCCACAGTGGACTTCCAAGGGCAGAGCTGAAGCAGGTTGGCAGAGCGAGCCCAAGGCTGTGCCAGAGCACGTGCTTCTGGTGCTCCTCTTCTGTGGAAAAGTATTTCCAGTATCATCTTTAACTTAAGAGAGTGTTCAGTATTAGGTCTTCTGTGATACCGACTTGTAATCGAGAGTAAACGGCCTTGGCAGCAGCAAGTTCTTGGCCTGTATGTTGGTAGCTCCCTACGTTTTCATCTTTAACTGCGAGAGACTACATCTTTTCTGACAATATTAAAATGTAATACTTCACAGGCACTTCGAGTATTAGGTGCTTGGACACGCTAAGACTCTAATTGGCAGTAAAAAAGCAAACCTTCAGAAACAGGTTTTTTTCAAGTCAATTTTATCAGGAAAACTACACCTGGCTATAAACGTCATGCTTGTCTGTTCATCCACTCTGCTGCTGCTGCTTTCTGCAACTTCTCTTACTTTTTAACTCAGTTCTCGTCCATCCTTTCTGCATGTAGCTGCCTGGGTTAAACTGTAACGGGTGTTAGCTCTCTCAGCTTAGACAGAACTCATAAAGCCTGAACTCTTAAGACATTTTGGCAGTGCAATGCTGCTTGTTTACGTCTTGGCAATACAATTCTGGTGTGTTTATGGCACTTTAAGTGTTCTTATTGTGCACCCGTTCTGGCCTTTACCTATATCTGAGTGGAAGGACTGCATACCGCTTTTGCGTGTCTTATCATTTTAAGTGAAAATGCCCTTAAATAGGGCATAGCAGTATCAGTCATTTTCTCCCTCTCGTTGTTTTGTCAAATACCGTAGAAATGATTGAACTGCTATAGTGGAATTTATGCAGCTCACTGTAAGCTGTCATCTTGTAGACGTAGAGAGCACTGGAAAACAACGAGCAAGGGGAAGCTTCGTAATCTCTCGATTAGCTGTTAACCACCGATGAATAGTTTGTCTGAAGGCCGTTTATTGAGACTAACAAGTGCAGTATCTCTCCTTTCACACAGGCTGATATACCGAACAGATTTGAGATGAAGCTACACAGGAATAATATTTTTGAGGAGTCCTACAGAAGAATCATGTCTGTGAAGAGACCTGATGTGCTAAAAGCCAGGCTCTGGATTGAGTTTGAGTCAGAAAAAGGACTCGACTATGGTGGTGTGGCCAGAGAATGGTTCTTCCTCTTGTCCAAGGAGATGTTTAATCCTTATTATGGTCTCTTTGAATATTCAGCAACGTAAGTGTCCGTTAAAATATTTCCATTTGTAAGTGGTACACATTCAGTTTTGTGTGGGAGATGAAGTTAAATTGGAGAATAGATAGATGATCCTTCGTGATACACGGGTATATACTCTTAACCAGTCCAACCTCTGTTCCGTACTATCATTTCTTATTTTTATTTCAGGAAACCTTTCAAATTGCCACTGAAATCTCATAAAACATTTTCATTATTACGACAGTGTTCACCACTGCCTTGCTTGCAGCGGGTGGTTTCTGAGGCTAGCAGTAGTGAGAGGAGTGGTGCCAGGAGAAAGCATTTCTCTGTGCCCTCCCCGTACCTTGTAAAGCACGAGCGCTCCAGAAATGCAGAGCTCCTTTGTCATTCCCTTATGAACCGCCTTCTCGGTTACATTTCAGTACACTTACACCTGTGGCCTCAAATGAGTTTAATTGTATTTTCGTCCTATTTTGAAGTCCCTGAGCAATGCATTCATGTAAATGAGAAAGCAGATCTCATTTGCTTAAAGTACATCTATTTTAGTCTGCTCCACGTAACTCCACGTCACGTACTCAGCTACAGTAAGGATGGATTTTTTAATTGCAGGTAACAGTTTTGATGTTTTCTTGTCGTTACCAAGCTCACTCCTTTTCTAGCAAGTGTTGCATAGGTTGTAAAGTAGATGAGCAAAGGCTGTATGACGAGGGGTTTCTCTCTTTGGTGTCTCAGAAAAGACGTCCTGTGGTTGGAGGGAAGCAGAGCTTACAAAACATTGTTTAGCTCAGAATGCCTGTGCATTAAGAGATTTCACTGGATAATGTTTGCCTTTTGAAATACTACTTTCACTTATGGAGGTATATGTCACTACAGATATTTAAAAAAAAAAAAAAAGTTATTTCATTTTAGGTTCAATTTGATGGAAAAGTACAATTTAAATTGTAAAAATTCACATTAGGTTGAGACTTGTTATCAGCAGTAAAAATAAATAAAATTTACTACAGGTGGCGTATTTTTTACTGATGTTGCTGGGAGAGACCCTAGAAGAAACAATATTTCTTCTAATTCTCCATTGCATAATTTTGATGGAAAAATGAATGTAAAATTAATTCTGGGGAATGTTTGTACATCCAGGGAATAAACATTACCTATCCTACAGTTACTCATTTACACATTACTGTACAGACCATTATATTAAGTCTCATCAATTGTATTTAGTCTGCAAAACATAAAATAGGACTTAGTTATGGATTTTTAGGAGTCTCTTACTGGGCTAGAGAATTTGAAATCCGTAGAGATGTCACAGGAACCTGGAAGTCACCAGCTTAGCTCTCACCGACCCTTCCTGAGCTAGTCTTTCGGACCTGGTTTATTCGGAGAAGAGACTCTGCACTGTCCGAGTGTGGCTGTCCTCTCGTTTTGGATGTGCCTGAGCAGGTGACCGGGCTCCCTGCCTGCATGACTCTCTGCGCTTTTAGATTTCCTGTTTCTTGCGCTCGTCAGATTTAATCTTCCGTGAAGGGGGCTGTGCCGGCCTCTCTGCTGCATGAAAGCCTTGCATCACTGAAAGCAGTAAAACTTTGCCATCAGCTTCAGACCGTCTCTGAAATTGTGTTAATCCCCTAGGGCATAATAAAAAGCTGGCAAAGGACCAAGATCTTTTACCTGGGTAACAGAATACCAAGTCCGGTGTGAAAGAGCATGTCACAACAAGATATTAGTCTAAAAGCAGTAATTTTTTATTTGTAGCATAGTCTTAATCTGTGAAAGAGATTTTTTTTTAAAGTAGATGTTTTTCTTATTCATTAAAACACCTACAGTTAGATTGTGTACAGTAGTGACAAGTTTTAAATTCTGCACTAACCCACATGCTTCAGAAGCTGTGGTGACACCTCTTGAAGTCCAGTCATCATTTGTCAGCGCATGGGTTTGTCTTCCCCGTTTTTTTTGCCCAGGGTCCCACTTCAGTGACATTCAGTGATCCCATAATGGGAGACATGTTTAGTAAAAATGACTCGTGCAGGGTTTTGTGTGTGGTAGGGCAGTATACGGTGCTGCCTACAAGAAAGCTGTTTTTGTTGTGTACCTTACAGTAGGTAGGCACAGCTGGACTCGTGTTACTCCACAAGGGGGAATATTAGTAGCCTTTGCCAAATAGTCACTGTGGTCCTACCGGGACAGTTGTGTTTAGGTCAGCCTGTCCACAAACTGTAAGATACTTCTGTTAAGTAGTGAATAAACCGGAGTATTACACTTTTGCAAAAGTAGCCAACGAATTGGACCTAAGCTCCAAGTTTTATTAACATGTCTCAATATCTGGTTATTTAAAGACTTGGCCTTATTTAGATACTTTTTTTTCTTCTTTTCTCCCCCCAAAAAGGGACAACTATACACTTCAGATTAATCCTAATTCAGGTCTTTGTAATGAAGATCATCTGTCGTATTTCACGTTTATTGGACGGGTTGCTGGTCTGGCAGTATATCATGGGAAGTTATTAGATGGTGAGTTGTTACACTTTATGGCTGTCTTACTGTTACTAGGTTTTTATTAAATGAAATAAATCACTTCAGTAATTCATATGCTTAAGAGTGTGTAGTATTTCAGGAGACAAAGTCTGAGTGAAAGTAACGGAACTGGAACCTCTAGAAATTGCATTCCTGCTTTGAATGGTGACTTTATCAAAATGACAGTGTCTTGCTCAGCAAATGTGTTTCATATACAACTATGTTTTGTTCTTTATTCCACTCTTGCTAACCGTACAGAATCAGCATTGCCAAAATAGCTGTATCCCTAAAGGGAAAAATTACTAAATCTGTATCCACCATTTCTGTGCAAACCAGCTGAAGCCAATGAAGCTGCGCAGATGCCAATTACAGGAAAGTTCATACTCATTGATTTAATGAGAAAAGATTTCTGCTCAACTTTGAAATCCCAGAATAAGCCAGCAAACAGACTTTATAAACTGACTGTATTTTATTTAGAGACAACGCAGCACCACAGCGGAGGCTCACAGTGGTACTTATCTAGCGTTTCCTCGGAGAGAAGAATGGCACTTTTAAATGGCACTCTAATGTACTCTGAGCTCAATTCCTCGTCTTTTATGTCTCTCTGCCTTACAGCTCTTACATTACTTACACTGGCATGATTCTTGTAATTGAAAAACTGATCCTTCTGTGCCTAAATAAAAATGAGGCTGCTGGGTTAACTTGGGCAGTTACAGTGCTGTTGCTGGCAGGAGATTTCTTTCCCATGGGCAAGCCATGAAGTACTGTGGTGTATCATCCTTGAGCGGTCGTGTCTTTGTGTAAGGGGAAAATGCAGAACAGTGGATGTAATGCTCGTCCCTCTATTTTAGGCTTCTTCATCAGACCTTTTTACAAGATGATGCTGGGGAAACCAATAACTCTGAAAGACATGGAGTCAGTGGTAAGATAACACTTAAACCTTACCGGCATTAGCAATTCTGTGATTTTTTTCTCTGGGAAGATTTAGAAAAGCTAACAGTTCCAGGAAACTGCATGGTGGAAAACACAAGGTTAGAGTTGCAAGAGCTTGAGAAAGATACCTACTTATTTTTTTAATAGAACAATTTTTCCCTGCTAGGACAGCAGTTTCAGGAGCAGTGCACTAACAGTGGTTAGGGATGAGGGAGAAGAGATGAGTAGGCCAGTAAGACACACAGCGTAAGGTGCTAATTACGGTTTCAGGTTTTCCACTGTGTCAACTTTCTCCCTGCTATAAGCAGCACCATAGATGGTTTCTACCGCTTTTCGGTTGCGTTATGGGAGCAGGCAGAGGCGATGCCAGGGCTTGGCTCTGACCTGGCGAGTGAGGGAAGTCACCCGCGGTGCTGGAAGAGAAAAGTGTTCCCAAATGATGAATAGTTTTCCCCAAAATGTACTTGATGAGTGCAACACGGACTGTGCCCTTATTTATGCTTCAGTTTGGTTCCCTGCACTTTCTCCACCTCCAGTCCTTCAACATGAGTTGCTGTCAAGGACTTTGGAGTTCAGAGCTTCTTGGGGGAGAAAACAGTTGTTTTACCAGGTAGTAGTCTCTACCTTTGTATTGTAAAATGAAGGACAAGGATAAAAAGGATCTCTCAGATCCCCAGTCTAGACACGTGTTCTGGTACCAGTACTCTACCAGTACCGCATGTACTGTACCAGACGGTACATTTCAGATATATACAACAGCTAAATAACAGCTTTTACCTCATTACACAAAACAGTTTATCTGGACAGGAGCATCCCAGGCAGCCTCCAGCGTATCTCTGAGGCAGGACTTGGGTGTGAGCCCGGCCGCTCACCTGCATTTCCCTGAGACTTTCCTCACCGAGAGCCGGGTGACTCTCAACCCCGGCGCAGAAGCAAAATTGCAGAGGGTCGGATGGCTTGTGCTCAAGTGCAGACTTCAACCCAAGCCGATATGATACATATCCAGAGAGATCTTAGGATTAGATTCAGGCCCTCAGAATCAAACCCTATCTGTTGTTCCTGCAGCTAGCTGGGAGAGCTTTTCCTCTCATAATTCTTAGCTTTGCAGTAGTTTTTCTTGATATTGTCGAAAGGATACCTGGTAGAAGGAGAATAAAATGCGGTTGATTCTTGCTGGTGTTGTAGAGTTTGACAGATTTTCAGTCACTGACATAAACACTGGTTCAGCTGCTTAGTCTCTGCTCCAGCTCCCGCTCTCTCTATTATAATCACTAAATTTTGGCAAGTCATTCTTTTGTTGAAGCATACATGACTCAGTAACGTTTTAAGTTTATTTTGAAATTAAACTTGTGATTGTTATGGCTCTTTTGCTTGGAAATGTTTGCTGATAGCTACATGTACACTTCTTTCCTTTCTTGACTCATTCTTTAATTATGAAACTAATGCAAGGTGAAGATGCAACCCAGGAAATTAGAGGGTGTCTTGAATTATTGGTGTAATGAAATGATACATAAATTTTGTTGAAAAGAATGCTCAGTTTTATCTGAGAGGAGATTTGCTACCCAATTATTACCCACTGCAGTATACCTAAGTGCCAAGCATATATGGAGGTTCTGATTTACAGTATTGTATAACATGATTCCAAGCCAATTAAGACTAGTTACTTAAATCTAAAAATATAGCATCTAAGAAAAGTGCAAATGAATAAAGCAATCCATCTCACCCTTCTTTACCGTAGCTGTGCAAATCAGTGAGTCCTCATCCTTCCAATCTCTTTGCCTTCTAGTTTTAGATTTTTTTTTTTTACTTGTTTATTTTAAAATTAAGTTGTACCTTGAATCTTCACATTTATAAATGTAATCTGCTGTAGGATAGTGAATACTACAACTCTTTGAAGTGGATCCTGGAAAATGACCCTACAGAGTTGGATCTCATGTTTTGCATAGATGAGGAAAACTTTGGACAGGTATGTGAAAGTTATCTGAAAATCTGTACTTCCGTCTTACTGTTGGTTGCTGCCAAAAAGTAACTAAATAGTGAGCAGTATCTCATGGTTTGTGAACTCAGTCAGAACCGCAGGTTGTTACTGATCGGAATAGGCAGGCTTTAAATCCTAGCCTGTCTGTCTTCCTGAGCTATCTAAGGATGAAGATTAAACTAAAGAAGGAAATTACATTCTTTCCAGTGAGCAATGCCACATCTTTCTGAAAAGCAGTGCTTCCAGCTGACCAAAATACTCACAGTAATGGGTTAATAAGGAAGATGTTGCACGGTATTTATTAGAAAGTAGTCTCAACCTGGGCTGATTTGGGGTTCTATAGGTTGAAGCTATTCTGGAAGGACAAGGTAAGTGGTAGAATTAAAATCAGTGAAGTGCTTAGTTTTATCTTTTGGGTTATATAGTCAGATGATACAGCAAAAAGAAGCACATTTTAAAAAGGTGCACAGTCCATGGATAATTCTCTGTTACAACCCAAAAGTGTTACATGTATATTTAAAAACTGAGAAACGAGTAGACGACAATGTGATTTGTCGCCTGAAGCCATAATTCATTTTATCAGAGGAAGCTGTAGCAGCAGCTTACGCTACGGTTTGTCTTCGGTTTATAGTCAGCCTTTACGGATAATCCTGTTAAACCAAACTTCAGGGATCTGCATCAGTTTCTGGATGTGAATAACTTGGGAACAAATAAATGTCCCATGAATAGGTATACATGTTAAATTGTATTGAGGACCTAAAGGCAAATCAGTCATGGTTTGTTTTACATCATCATGGAACTTATTTGCCTGCCAGGGGTAGGCCGCCTTTTTGTTTTTTGTGTTATTTTTTGTGTTTTCTTTGTTTGGTTCAGTTTGGTTTTTTACTAGCTGAACCGTTTTGTATGCATACATTTAATGACAAAACATATTGTATTTTGTATAACATTACAAATTTATAATACTTAGATGTGTTTCTTATTTAATTTGTTTATAAGCATTTAAGTCTTTTTTAAGTGTCTTCAGTCTGTGTTCACCTCTCAGGCTGGTATCTCTTGCCTCCAAGTCCCAGTCTCTATATTCAGGGCCTCAGTAGTTTTTTTTTAAACGGGCTGCAAAGTTTCAAAGCATAAGCACACAACGTACTGTCAAGAACATTTCGATCCGTTTCTCAATGTGTACTTCTTTTTTCCTCCATTAACATGGAAACTAATAGAAAATACATGGCAATTACCTGTATTTTCCATTACATGTTACGTGGAAAATAACGAGAACAGTAATGTCACAGGAAGAAAAGTTCTTGCAATGCGCTGAAATGTTTGTTGGTTAATTTTTATTATTTTCTATTCTGTAATGATTTAACTTCAAATTATTCGTAGTGAATTGTCTTTTACTGCCAGTTTTCAATTTGGCTGGCAGAAGTTAATTCTCTGACTTCACGTCAGGCAACTTGCTGGCAATGTTTCTTGCTCATCTAACTATTTAATCTTTCTAATAGCTAATTTTGTTATTGCCAGCAAATTTAATCTTGATTTAATTTACAACAGATGCATATGATTCCAAAAAACATTCATCTTTTAGACTTCATTCTTCAGCAATTCAGCTCTGCATAAGCAGCGAGTAGATCCTTGCTAGGGAGTGACACATCATAACAACAACAGCAGCAAAACTGCAGACATATCCAGGGTGTCTATCCTTCCACTTTCAGGGAAGCTTTACAAACTGCCTTTATAAATAGCTACAGGTTGAGACTCCCTGATTCATTTCTTAGTCTACCTTCTTCCTATTAAAGCTTTCTAAGCATTGTTCTTCTGTACGTAATGGGGTGCAAAACAATTAACAGGGTTTATAATTTCTTTTATCTTGAACATAGCACGTGTGGGTTGTTTTTTAAAGCTCCCTGGATACAACTATAATAACAGTACATGAGGCAGTCTTTCTTTCTCCTGCTTAGAGAAAGAGATAGTTTTTTGGAAATAAATGCATCACAAAGTGTCTTAGTTACTGTTTTCAACGTTTCTTCTCACCTTCTTGCCCCTAGAGTCCTTCCTCATAATATGGCAGGTATATATAAATTTTGGAGATTAAAGTCTTTATTAATCTAGGAATCCACAAAATGGAGTAATCCTCTGCAATCTAGGAACCACAAAATGCTGCAGCAGCAGCACAAGTTCCAGTTCTGTACTCCGATTACACGGTAGTTCAAGTTGGTGCGTAGAGGACATGTGCTCATTCAATGCCCATCTTATTAACAGAAACATCACTGCTTGCTCTAATTGTTTTAACGTAGATTTCGGGGACTGAGCTCATAGCAGAGTCTTCCTGTATCTCAGAGGGACGTGGCGGTTTTAGGTAGCTTTACAGCAGTAGTGATGAATGAATTTTTAGTTCTCTTGACTAACTCCTGTTTTAACTTATATATATAAGCTCACTGAGTCGCAAATCCCAATAGCAGTAAATACAATATTGTTTCCATCATACTTCTGGTGAAATGCAAAATTGGCACATGACAAATCTTAACCCCAAAAAGCCTGAAGAAGCCCGGTAGTGCAAGGGTAGGATCTGATGTAGTGAGCAGGAATCCATCTAACCAGAGGCATCTTGTCAGCCAGAATGCATATAAGAGGTTTCCCAGCAGTTCAGAAATTGTAGAATATGGCAAATACCGACTACTCATTACAGCACCAGTTGCTTCTGGAGGTGCCACTGGCCGCAGTCCCCAGTGCTCTGGGAACTGCTAGAAGTCAAGAGATCTTGACTCACTGTTGACACTTCATTTGCCTTATCTGTTGCTAAAACTACTAAAACTGGATAGAAGTGCCCTTGGGAAAACTGTTTAAGAGATTGACCTGCTTCCACAAGGACGTGGGGACATAGGAGTGAGATATCTGCATTGCTGTTAGCGTCACTGTTTCTTTATACTTCATTTATTACCCAAATGTTTTGTGGCGTTAGAAAAAAAAATTAATGAAGCCTTTCTAGTTGTTACCCTTCCTTTCTTAATAACCAACAATGGGGTTTCGGTAGTTCTTACTCTTTAGTAGGAAGTTCTTATATACAAAACAAAATGCAGTAGATATTTTCAAGATGTACAGGATGGAGAGTGTTCTTCAAAAGTAGAAGTATCATCTTAATGGCTCTGAAATATTACTTGTCATTTCTTAAAAGCAACATATCTTCCAGTGGGCAGAAAGAAACAAGAGCCAAAAATCCTTCTGCCATCTGTGTGCGCCATGATGTCTGTAATCTTAATATCTTTATCCTGTTTAATCTTGAAAGTAGAGCAGCCCTTTTACTGCTTAGTTCTGGACTGTCTTCTCTGATCTTTGTGGAACTACAAAACTAGAAATGTTTCAGAGGCGTGCAGCTTCCACGTTAATAGCTTTCTGTTAATAGTATAGTCCTTTATTTTTTTCCACATGATAATATGCATACTTATCCAAATAGACTTACTATTCTGTTTTTCTGTTTATTGACGCATTCAGTGTTAAGCCAGTCCTGGAAAGAGCTTTCCAACCTTCTTCTTTCACAGCTCTATTTTTTAGTAAATGAGTTTACTATCTTACCCTTCCCCAGCCAGAACATCTGATTTAATCATGCTGAGATTAGTAATGGCTCAAAAAAGGCTGTGCTGGATTTGGGTGCGTAGGCACGTCTCGGTTACTGCTAGCAGCACCGTGCTTTCGAACTGATGGTGCAAGCTGAACGGAACAGAGCAACGACGTAAAAACAGTGAAACAGTGGATTTTCCTCCTCTGCTACCCAAGTGAACAACTGTCCCAACTACGCGTTCTGTAGGAAAAGGGAATGAAACCTTGTGCCTGCGCTATGTGTTAACCCCAGGATCTGCATTCAGATGCTGCTGCTGTGGAGCATATTGTTTGGTAGCTCTTTTGTATGTGCACAAAAATAGCTACCAACTTTTGTGGTTGCCATGGCTTTCATGGTACCCACCCAGCATTAATTCTGTTCAATTCTTGCTGATGAATTGCTTTATTCAGAAATCAATGTCTTGTTTGCCCTACGGTACGTTCTTGTGAAGTGTAATAAATGTGGTCACCATAGAACGTAAGATTGAAAAGAACAATCTGTAAAGATTTTTCAATCTTATAATCTATGGTTTCGGTCCTTATTAAAATGGAATATGTATTTTCATTACCCAAGTGAACCTGCTGTTCAGGGCTACAAGTTTGCTATTGAGTGGTTTGTTTGTCTGTTCGCTAGCTAATGAATATGAGAGAGTGTTCTTACTTAATGACGTTATCTTTAAATGTGGAATATCTTGATGTCCCTAGCCCTTATGGCGTAATAATATTATGATACTGCTCTTAAAACACTGCTCAAGAGTAGTGGATTTCATGAGAAATAGGTCTGAAATAATGTCATATGTTTTGTTTTTTCTTTTGAAATACAGACGTATCAAGTTGACTTGAAGCCAAATGGGTCAGAAATCATGGTAACAAATGAAAACAAAAGGGAATACATTGAGTACGTATATATTTATGGAATTTATCCAGAGCGTAACAAAGCACAGTAGTGTTTGTCTTGGAATGTAAACTGCCGCAGTTACTGCAGCGGTGCAGCCCAACAGATCATCAGTGAAAAGAAAAGCCTTTTATTAACATAGTTTGTTTACATACTAACGCTTAGCAAGTTTGAATGTTAACATTAATTGTTCTGCAAATTACACTAATGGAGGTAGAGCATGACGTAATATGAAACACACAGTATTTTCTTGATGATCAAGATTTTCTTGATTTTCATGAGGAGCATTCAAGAATGGGTGGGATTGCTCTCAATGAATTACTCACTCTGGGCTCCCTTTAGAGTTGATGAAAAAAAAATGGCACATCTTGGATGCAATAATTATAAGGTTAAACTAGGCATATGAATTTCACCGGATTTCATGCCTGTTACTGTCTGTTGACTAAGCGCCATGGGCAGCTAGCTCTGCTTTGTAAACCTGCAGTGTAGTGATGAATTTCCACCATGGGATTTGCAGTTTTTCATGACGGACTGCAGGGTCACAGAATACAAATCGAGTCCAGATCTGAGCACTAAACTGGCTAAAGAGAAAGGAATGGAAATAGGATAGCAAACAATTTATCAAGTTAACATTTGCTTGCTGTTTTCGTCCACGTTCAAGGGCGGGCTCAGGAGATCTGTACGTGTTTAAGTATTTTCCTCCTAAGAGGAAAACTCTGTACTGGTTTGCTGATGTCATTGGCAGTGTTGTATTACAGCGACCTGACTGTAATGGGGGAACAATAACAATTTTCTGCTTTTATGAATTCTTTTTCACTATTGCTTTGATGGTGTGGAATATGTTTATGCTGTCAACGCTTCAGTTCTCCAGGCATGTCAGTTGTGCTTTCAGATGCAAAATATCAGACTTCATAACCTTTTTTTTTTTTTTTTTTAAAACCTCTGTCATCTCAATACACTGCCGTAAAGAAAAGCTCCTTGAAAATGTGCAGTTCAAGATGCATAACTGAATTAGGCATACATCTAGATATTTCTTGCATGGCTAGCCTTAATATTGTTTTATATCTTTAAAATCAACAGTTTTGTTTGCTTTCTCTCATTTGGAAATGGCATATGTAAATCAAAGTCCTTCATATAATTTTTCCCTGGAATTCCCTTATGATAGCACTATTCAACTATACTAATTGGTATGCTAAAAAAAAAAAAAAAGTCACAAGTATAAACTTATTTTTGCTTCTTTGTCTTCACAAACACCTAAATGGTGCATTCTCGCGCCTGTGTAGTGCTCATGTGGTATAGTGTGTGAGAAAATCTCATATTTCATTTCCTTTTTTTATTAATATATAATATTTTTTTCAGGAAAGAATGAAAACATAAACTGACTAAATAGCTCCTAATTAAAAATCTATTTCAAATTATTTCTAAGTATTGTGAGTAACCTTCAAATGAACACTATCCAATGTTGTCATGCTGTTTTTGAAAATTCCAGTTTACATATACATTGTCCAACGTAAGAACAAAAATAGAATAAATTAATTGAGCAGTTTGTTTTCTCTGAAATCCCCTACATAGTCAGGAAACATGCTTCCCCAAAGGTGACCCAAAGCTCCTAAGTTAAGATGAGCCCAAAGCTGCTTGCTAGAGTGGCCATCGTCCCATCGTCTTTCTCTGCTGGGTTCACAGACCACATCCGTGATTTTGGTACCTAGTGCCACTCTCAGAAATTGTCCGAATTTAAACAGGCTATTTGTGTTTAATTTTAAGCTTCCTCAGTTTTTCTGCCTACCAGAGTATAAAATATTCAATTCAGCAAATATTTGCTGGCCTTTTTAATAAGTACCTCCTCAAAGTGATGAGCAAACATTATAACTGTAATAGTCATGCAAATTAGGCATGCAACTTGCTTGAGTAGGAAAGTAATTGGATTTCTAAAGCACTAACCTGTAAGGTATTTATGCAGTAGGTAATTATGCACTGAAACACAAGCAGTTTCTGTTGATACTGCAGTTTTTATTCATCTGTCTATCTAGCTTTTTATTGACAGACTGTTAAATCTAATTCTAACTGTCCTCAAATTTTGCAGACTTTATTGGGCATTGTTAGTTACCCAGAGCTTTGGAGGAATAAAATGTCTAGTTATTTAGATAACGAATATTAAGAGTAAATACAACGTCCGGGGTCTAAATTACAGCCTTACTTAGAAAAAAATAAAACATAGTCAAGAATTTCTAGGCCATTTGAGTCCACAAGCAAGCCATTTTACCATGTTCATCTTTGAATTAATATCCAGAGGAACCAAAAGATTAATGGCATGTCCTCTGCTAGCGTTGCATCAAAAGTTTTTAGTGATAAAGAAAGGTCATATCTAAAAAAAAAAAAATTGATATATATGGGCAGAGTTTTAATGTCACATGCTAAAGTGAAAATATTCATTGCTAATCTTCTTTATACTAGTCAGTAGTTTTTTTTTTTTAACAATTTGAAAAGTCACAAAAGATAAATGTGAGCAATTAATAACAGGCTGTTTATTTGCATGTCTTTCATAGACAGGGAAACTTCCGCAGGAATTTGAGAGATTTTTCCCTTCCCAAGTCCTGTTTCCTTACAGCAGAGTATAGTGGGAGCTAACTGAAGCTGTAAATGAGAAACTGAAAATATTGGGGTAGCTAAAATCTCTAAACACTTTGTTTTCAGTCTTCTGATGAATGTTTGTTTCTCTACTGTAGCCTCGTCATCCAGTGGAGGTTTGTAAATAGAGTTCAAAAACAAATGAATGCTTTTCTGGAGGTAAGGTTCTTTTAGTTGCTGTGTTTCACCCCAAAAATCTTTTAAGTTTATGGATGTTTATTGAGAGTCCAGAGTAAATGTTTTTTTATGCAGACTTTTTATACATCAGTGTCTGGATTGAGGGAGTGGGGAGCTTTGCAGGGCTGCACGAGCTCTAGAACGCTTCATATTTTATGGCTTCATATTTTTCCCTTCATAAGGTCTTTTCTCTTTCAAGTTTATATTACTTGAACTTGAAATCATTTAGCGACTAATTTTTAAATTAGAGATTCATAATACTTTCACAACTGTATATTTCATTTACTTCCCTTCCCTGAAGTCAAAGATCTTGCTAAATAAAAACTTAGTTGTACATGGTATGAGAATTTTAACTTCACTTTGCTTTCTTTTAGGGATTCACAGAGCTTCTCCCCATTGATCTGATAAAAATTTTTGATGAAAATGAGCTAGAGGTGAGTACATTTTAACTGACGTCTAGAGACAATTGCATTATATTCTGGATTCACTAAATTACAAGTTTGTTGGTAGCAAAGGTGCTTTCTTATGGTGGGAAATGAGGATTTTTTTCCCTCTAATGAATCAATTTAATTAAAAAAAAAAGCACAAAAATATTAATTATTCAGTGAGGCAGTTGAGTATGTGAAAAATTGCATGCTGAATTAAAGCCATTATGCCTGCATTGGCCTTATGTGTTTTGAGCAAAATGCTACAGAGAAGCCCAACTCTCCTTTATATTCGTAGCGCGTAGCTGTTGAAAAGGGCGGACGAGAGGGAGAGGTTACCAGGTTTTTTTGTTAGCGCGCGCAGGATAGCACCACCTTCAGTTAACACCCTAACAATTACTTCCCCGTATAGTTGCTGATGTGTGGCCTTGGAGATGTTGATGTTAACGACTGGAGACAGCACACTATCTACAAGAACGGTTACTGTCCAAACCATCCTGTTATCCAGTGGTTCTGGAAGGTAATACTGTTTACTGCATTTGACTTCCCTGTATTTCGGAAAGTCAGAGGTACCTTGCTGTGTTGCGGGGTCTGTTATGAAATCTGTCTGCTGTCTTCACGAGACCTGCTGAAGAGTACGTTTTTGTATGCAGGAAATGACAACCGTGGCACTCATGAGAAGCTGTACTAGAAATAGACCCAAGCTATGAAGTCTGGATCTTTGGTTTTATCTAAAGCGTCTTGAAATATTTGTGAAGTAAAATATTTTTCTGAGAAGCACATGTTCACAAAAAAACTACTAAAATATTTTTTCACGTAACGGCAATAGGTTTTTACTTTTCAAAGGGGTGGCTGTTTTTCTTAAAATTACGGGAATTTTGTAGCTTTGTACATACATTCAAAGTTCATTTCTGGGTTTCTTACATCATTTTCATGACCATGTATGGTATAAATGAAGAATATGTACTTGTACTAACAGTCACCACACTACAATGATATGAAGTTTCACTAGTCTGAGTGGTGAGATGGTCCCAAAAGTTTTGACTCCGAGGTCCTCCTATAGTGTAACAGCAGTCTGGGGTTTTTTTTGAATCTTTGGATTTGCTTTTGTCTGATCTTCAAGGTATTTCTGTCTTCTGTGTTTCTCTACTCTCTCTGTCAGAGAATAAATTTATAAATCTAATGCATCCGTTGTGCACCAAAACGCTTGGCAGGTAAGGGTTACAGATTGCCCAAAGGAAAGGCACCTCACAGAGGCGCAGCCGGTTCGTAGCACCAGCTGCTGCCAGGGCAGTGTCTCTTTCTTTGTTTTGGCACACTGGCAGTTAGAAAAGGATGCTCCTTATTTAACCGTAGAAAACTTGGCATGCTACCCATATGACAGCTTTCAAAGTCACATGTCTAAGTTTTGCACAAATAAATTTACTCAGTTGTTTCTTTTTTTTTTTTTTTTTTTTTTTAAACAATGGCATCTACAGCTACATTAGTGTACAGGCAGTGACTGTGTGTGTTTGTCAATAGGCTGTTTTACTGATGGATGCTGAAAAACGGATTCGATTACTGCAGTTTGTTACTGGGACGTCACGCGTGCCTATGAATGGATTTGCTGAACTGTACGGTGAGCTGCTTTCCATTGCCCACAGATTACATTCAGTTCTAGAGTGGCTGCAGGAACTTATTCACAGCACGTCAAGGAGAAAACCTGGGCACTGCTGGAATACAGTAATAGCCAACCTTTGACCCCACCGTAAGATTTCTCCTTCCTGATGCTGTGAACAGTGGAGATTTTGGGGGGACACCTGAAGAGGGAGTAAAGCTTTGTATGCCACAGCTATTTTCCTTGCCCAGGAATGGATCAGCTTCCACTCAGCAAATTTTGACTGTCAACAGGAATAATGTTGATGGCATTTGAGGGAGAGGAGGTTGTGTTTTTATCCAGGCAAATTAATTTTTCAGTGTTCATGTGTGAGCTTACTTCTTTGGAATTTTACAGCCGCTCTGTACAAAGGGAGCTCAACAAACTTAACTAACTAAACTAGACGTGGAAATAAATAACAGTATTTCTGTGTGCTTCAATGTAGTTTTGACTTCAGAGAGTTTGTACCAGCTAATTTGCGCCAGCTGAAAATCTAACCTATAATTTGTGCAAACATTCACTTTAGAAAATAACATTTAGGTAGTCTCTGTAGTATCTAGTAATTTAAATTTCATATGTTTTTCATTTTCAACCAGGTTCAAACGGTCCTCAGCTGTTTACAATAGAGCAATGGGGAAGTCCTGATAAACTGCCCAGAGCTCACACATGGTAAGTCATAAAGGCATAAAACTAGTGCCTTTCTGCATTGTTACGCTGCCAAGAAAGGGGAGAGACTGATAACTAGCCTTATCTAACATATTCTAGCTCCAGATCATACAGCATTGCATAAAATTGGATAGTCTCAAAACTGCACATACCTATCTATATATTTATATATATGTATATATATAGAATCCCAAGTTCTAAATGGAAAGAAAAGTTAGTGTTTATATGCTCACACACAGTTGCCAGAATGTAACATGCAGAACTCCAGGAACTAGCAAGGCTCAATTTCAGTATGTTGCCATTGCTTCTTACAGTTTCTAAAAGACACTTGGTTTAGCCTTCACATCAACACATAAAAAGCTATGTTATAAAGTAAGTATGTATAGACTTCTACAATAAATGCAGGTAAATCAACTCAAATTATATTCATTCCAGCTTACTTTTCTCATAAAAGACTTTTTAATTCTATTTTATTGTGTTCCAAGTAGCCTGTAAATTTGGGACTTTTACTCTGGTGACTGCTGCTGCCGTAAGATGTATTTTAGAGAGAAGCAGTAGCTTCTCCCCACTTCATTGTACCCTGTGTTCCAAACAAATGCTACCCATATGTAGCAAATATTAATTCACTATCAAATTTGAAGACATACAGTAGTCTGCAAATTGCCTTAAACACTTGCCAGTTAAACTGACTTTCTGATGAAATTGAAGTATTTTTAATCCCTTCTGCTAGAAGACTTTTCTCTGTATCAAATATATAAGAATTCATTCATGCAAGGTACTCGTAACAGTCTAAATTAAAGCACACGAAGCAAAGCACAGAAGTGTATTGTGTGCTGAAATGTTTTACTGAACGTAGGTGTAGGATCCTCACCTCCTCCTGAGATAAAGCCCAAGATCTTACGGATTGTCTTAACTTGTGCCCCACTGGCTGAACATCCTGTTTATGTCCACCGCAAAAATATTTTATGGTTTTCCAGTGTCTTTCATGTTAGGAAGACTTTATACATCTCCCACAACCTTCTGGGAAGCTGACAAGCAAACATTACAGATAAGGATACATTGTCACAGAGAAGTACAATGATTCACTGGTGATGCTGCAAATTAGTGGCAGAGGCAGGATGGGAACAGTTAGGAGTTTTGTGGTTCCTGTCAAAACTGGGATTGGGGAAAAGTAGCAGGAGGAATTATACATCTTCTTCCTCTTGAATTATTTTTATATTTTCTGTTTTGTCACTCCAAAGGCTTTGAAAAATACAGGATAGGGCATAAGTTGTCTGAGAGACCAATAAGAAGGGAACGGTATACATTTAAGGAGCGTGTTGGAAGAAACAATGCTGCCTCGCGTTGTCGAATTAAAACTATTCGTTGCTTGCTTTCATATGTCTTAGAAATTTATCACCTCTTCATCCTTCCTTCTGGAGATCTGACAAATTGAGGGATATCCACAAGTTGGAAAAGCCAATTGTACAAATAGGGGTTGATAAACTTTTTTTGGCGGGGGGGGGGGGGGGTTGCTGTGCTTCAGATAACACTTCTCTGATCTGAACCACTCTGCAGGCATTTTACTCTCATCATGTTCCCTTTCTCATTTTCAGTGATGTTTTTTCCTCCTCCTGGTAAGTGGGTTTGGTGAACTCTGAAAAGCCTGACTGACCAAAGCACAGCCATAGGAAGCCATGTGGCATAAAGGCCCCAATGTGTTGGATAATTCACTAAAACTATGAGATTAGAGCCTAACCGGCTTAATTTAATCCTTATTTATAGAATTTGCAAATGTTGAAAGCATTTACTACAAATTTTTGTTGCATCTCAAGAGTATGGCTTTTTTTTTTAAGATAAAAAATTGTGCTGTATAAGAAAATTATTATTTAGAACATTAGTACAGAATGGTCGTCTTTCCATAAAAATCACCATTCTGTAGACTAAAAACTTTTATTAAGGAAAAAAACCGAAAAAAGTTCCAAAACCAACCCACCCTCTTCACTTTTCAGTTACTCTTTACATTTTACAGGACCTATTCTTTTTCTCCTCCAGAGGGTAGAAAGTTTATCCTGTAAATTCAGAACATCTCTGCTGAGTCTTTGAAAACATTTCAGCTTTGTCAGAAGGCTGATTTCCTATCACCTGAATATGCTTTTTCTTTTTTTTTTTTTCTTTTTTCCTTTTCTAAGCAGGTTTTAACAGATTCCCACATTCAGCACTGAAAAGAAAGAAGGAAGATGGTTATTTTTGAAAACCGATTTTGGAAACGCAAGCACTTAGCTAGGTTGGCAAAGGGCACTATGGGAGATTGTCCCCATGTGCGCAATAAGATATATCCTTTATTAAGGCCTCCAAATTATATTTAATCTTTTCAATTTCTTTAACATTTTCTTTAACATGTTTTCAATTATTAAATTATTCTTTTCCTTCTAAATTTCAGCTTTAATCGCCTAGACTTACCTCTTTATGAATCTTTTGAAGATTTACGAGAGAAGCTACTTATGGCAGTTGAAAATGCTCAAGGATTTGAAGGAGTGGATTAAAGCAGCTACTTTTTTTCCCCCCCTTCAAGCAAGTTCTGCTTGCACTTTTGCATTTGCCTAATGGACTCTGAGTGACTATGGCAGAACAGTTGCACAATGTTGGTTCATGGAGCAAACACTTCTACAGTGCAGTTGCCTAAATTCAGAAGTTTGAACTGTAATCTGTGGATTGTTTTTCCTGACGTTTCCACAGCAAATTACCAACTGGTTAACGTGTACTCTGATTACATTTCAGCAAGACTTGTTCTATTTATGTTGTGCCTCTGTAGGCAAAGCCCTTAATAAATATTTTACATAATTTCTAATGACAATGAATGGAATTAATCATTTTACAGGTATAGTATTACAACTCATGTTTACTTTTTAATTGATTTAGACATTTTCAGATTTTATTTCATTACAATTAAATCTCATATACTTGGAAAAATGAGCATTTTTCTTATCTTAATTTCATACCAGACTTGATGCCAGTGTCATTTATTCAAAGCGCATTTTGAGCCTCGTGTTCCCAAACCATTAAAGAAAATAGGAGAAAGCTATGTTGGAACTTTTCTGTTCGTGGGCTGTATCAAGAGCAACTCTTAAAAACCTTTTCACCGAGCACATAAATATTTTTCTGTATCCAGAAGAAGTAAGGATTGGACGTTGCTTTTTTTTGTATAGATCAATAGAATAGTTAAAAGTCAAGAGAGAATCATAACATAGCATGCCAGATCTCATGTTCAATAAAGAAATTGCCTCATTATTCCTTGGTAATATTTACATGTACTATAAAACAGTTTGGGGTAGGGTTGGCATTAATCATTTTAGGAAAATATGCGTAACCCTGTCATTTTCTTTGTACAGTGATTCTTTTATTATCCTTTCCTCTTTACTGTTTGCAATGGAGGCATTTTGAATGAAACCTGACACTGCGTGATTTGGCACTATGGAAAACAGAGCTGTTTTTGTCTCCTATTTGTATGCATTTGCTCATGATAACTAAATAACAATATTTTTTGTTTGTTTCTAACTGCACCAACTCTAAAGGCACTTTATGTAACACATGGAAGTCATATCTGTTTTTTATCATAAACATTAATGTGATTATATTCCTTCTCACTGCACATGTCTTTCTGGTGCAATATCTAGCAATTGTGAATTTGGCTGCTGCTGATGTATAAAAGAAAAAAAAAAAAAAAAAACCAGATGTAGAGCTGAGCCTGCAGACATGTTCTCACCAGTTGGTTTTGTGATTTATTTTTTACTTAATCACAAAGGTTTAGTTAATATACACTGCTATCTAATCAGTTTTGTTACCTATGACATGTTGCATGCTTAAACTATGATGTCTGAGTTGCATCTGTTGTGTGATGGATTAAAAGTGAGATTTGCATTTGACCTACTGACGTTAACTGGTTACCGTACTACCAGGAGGAGGTCTGAGGGTTCGGCTTTAGCAATTTGGGTATGGTCAGTTTTGTCAGTTTTGCCCCCATACTTTCGACGTGTAGGGTTTTTAACCCCCTAAGAATCCATTTAGCGCTTACCAAGCAAGATACCACATGCCAAATTTCACCTCGTTGCCAACAGCTTCGCTAGCCTGTGCCTGGCCCCGGTACCCACTGGCAAGTACAGTGAGCTGATGCTGATGCTTTCTGCACTACTTGAGGGCAGAAACTTTAACATGTAACTACTTTAGCTACAAAGGCCACTGGAAGAAGACTTAGTGCTAGCAAACGTACGTGTGTGTGTTAGCAAAAAAAAACACCTCTGAAGAGCCAATAGGTACCTGGAGAAGTTCTTTTTTTTTAAATTTGAACACAAGGCCAGATTCATTTTTTTATGAAATATATTTTTCTGACATTCCTTTCTGACATTTTGCATTTGGTGAGCAGAAACGCTTGAACATGAGGAAGAAGGGCAGTGCGCCCTGAGCAGTGCAGCTGGGGAGACACCGTGCTGATGACCAGCCTGACGGGAAGCAGTGTGAGGGAAGGGGAGAGGACAAGGCAAACCCAATGATTTGCAGTGTCTTTCCGTGTTTAGCATTGCTAGTTACAACATGGACTCCCTCTACAGAAATTTCATATTCCAGAATCTGGGTTTTTTGTTTTTTTTTTTCCTTTCTAAATCTCTCTATCATCTGAAGGATTGGGGGTTATGTTCGTGTCCGTTGCCATGTAGCAGAACCTGAAGAACTGCTGAGATGTTTTGCTATGGACTTGAAGTGTAATCTCAGGTATCAATGGAGGATGTGCTCTTGCAGTAGTTAAGCTGGGGTGGAAGCAGAGGTTGGGTTGTGTTTTGACGCTGATACTCCTCTTGTTAATGATCTTATTTTAGTCCCTTCCCTTCCCGCATCCTCAAAGTCTAAAACAGGGTTTACTAATACTGACCTACATCAAAGTCCTTTCAGGCACTGTGTGCTGATAGTTATCAAGAATTACATGGTGACATCAGACTAGAAAGGGCTTTTTTGTTGTTGTTGGGGGTCACTTTTGTTTGTGGATTTCTGTAGAAAATTTAGCGTGAATTAGCTTAACATCTTTCCAGGTGCACTTACCTGCACAAACCGGCAGGCGCTCCAGAAGAACTCACTGGGAATCACGCTAGTGTATGAACTGCAGTTGTAGGAAGCATAACTGATGTGTAGTTGGATTGGTTTGGTTTAGTTTAAGGGAGGAGATTTTTCATTCTTCCAGAAAAAAGTTTTAACATTGAAAAGAAAGCCCTTGAGTCCCTCAAGATGTGCTGTTAATACAGCTGGTAGTTTTGCCTGCGCCGGGCAAGGAGAGCTGAACTAACTCAGGCAACAGTGTCACTGAAATGCATACGCAGCGCCTGATGGACTTCTACAGCGGTAAGCCAGCTCTTTAGTTTCCAGTATCTGAGGTAGCTACGTTATTACTACACAGCACTGCGTTTTGCCTTTGGGGATGCAGCTTTGTAATACTGCAGATGCTTCCATGGTAGAGTTGGCACTATCCATTTCTTGCTGGGGCCCATAAATAATCTAGAGTCCACGTCCGGAAAGGAGCACAAGTACTTGTCAGGTGAGCTGAGGCAGTCTGCTCGCTCAGGCCCATCCCTTTGGTGCATAAAGCTTTTATGTTGTGTAGCGGAGCCTTCTCATTAGCTAGAATTGACAGGCTGTTACTAAGAAAGTTACATAAATAACAATCGTGGTTTGGGCTATGTTTTGGGTTTTAGCCATCAGTGTAGTTAAACAGCTCTGGCTGCGCTGATGGAAATCTCTACTAAAATGTACTGTTGGTGTCTGCCTTGATGGCTAAACCCTTGGGCAGATATGCCCCTTGCATCAGCCAAAAAGTTAAGATCCTCTACAGTGTGACAAAACCCAGGAAATTACCTTAGTTTTGCAGTAAACTATGAGGCCCAGTACGTGGCATCAGCTTGCGAAGCAGCAAATTTGTTTTCTTCTACACAGCTCTGTAACATAAAGCTTAAGTAAGTGCTGTTCCTGGGCTCCTAAACTGAATGCCAGACTTTCCTTTCTAACATGCTGTAGACTCGAGAATCCTTCTGGGCCGCACAGAGCTAAGCCTGAAGGAATCTTGCTAGGAAAAAAAAAAGTGTCTAAATATGTCATTTACTTCAAATAGCATCTAAAACACAATAAAGCAACTACTCCAATGGGATTTGCACCATAGTCCAGTGCCTTTCTCAACCCAGCTAATTTACCTTGCTTTTACCCCTGTACACTCATAGTTCAGGCTGTTCACCACAAAATGTCCCAACAGCATTTTAAAATGTCAGTAAATAATAATCATGAAAATGGTACATACAGCATTACTTGTCTGCATTTGAGAAACCTTAATCGTGAAAACTTGAGTCACAGTATAGATTATAGAGCCCTGGAGCTGTCACCTCTTCATGTCAAGGCTTTTGGAGCTGAGTGCCTTGTGAGGCTGCTAATTAATCAGTATACACCATCCCTACCACAGTAACTCCAATTTGCATTGCCAGCTGCTGGAAATTGCTGCTTTTTATCCAGAAGTAACAGAATCTGGTTAACAGTCATCCTGACTGCTCCATCTCTGACTTTGGAGCAAAAGGAGCACGAGCAGCACGTTGGCCTGAGCTGCGCACTGAGAAATCAGCGGAGGTGGCTGCGGTATCAGCCGAGCAGGCGTCCAGTGCCCCTCCGGACACATGCGCTGCTTGCATGGTGCGCTCAGCTGACAGCCATGGCTGCAGAGGCCAGCTAACCTTTTCCAGGTGCCACCGGTGAAACCCTGATGGCTCCCAAAGGTGCAGGAGGTGTGTTTAGGAACACAAAACTAGGGAGCTGAAGACGGGGTCCAGGGGGAGCAACTAGATAGTTGCGCTGCATTTCTAGATAAGTAATAAGCCCATGTGAATGCCAGGGCTAATCATCAATGTGTCATGCAAAAAAAGGTAGAATTACCAGACTGGACATCTTAAATGTACATTAATTTTCTTCTGTTTGTTAGTGATAAAAAACTCCTTTTGTATATAAAATTACAACAAAAAACCCTACAGCTGTCAGATACCTGATGTTGCACTAAAAAGTGATGCATGTTTGAAATGCATGGGAAACTTGTGAAACTGGAATTTAACCATATTAATGTTACATACCTAGCAGATCGTTCATGCTGCGCATTCAGCCTCCTTAGGTAACACAGCCGTCAGCGCAAATCACATTTAGTCATATGTCTATATAGACATTTTAACCAATCTGTTTCTCCACTGATCTGCCACTCAACGTGTTGGTTTTTTCTTTCCCATATTATTTTCATGTAATCTTTGCTCCTTTTTTCTTAACAATTTTATATATATATTTATATATATAGAACATACACAGTATGTACCCACATGCAGTAATGCAGATGGGTGTTGCATTTTTTTCCATGCTTCTCAGCTCCCTTGCGTTGGCTCTGCGAGGTGAGGAGTGGCAGCACCCAGGCGGCAAACTCCAGAAACTAATGGTGTTTTGTTCTACGCTCGTGAACCCACCGTTTTTAATCAAACTTAAACCTGAGACCGTTACTATTGCCACAGGTGAATGAGAGTTTCAGACATTCCAGATAAATTCACACTCTTTCATAACTGTTTTTGTAAAATTGCCTCATACTTGGCAACAATTCAAAATTATGCTGAACTACCTTAAAAATTGATTTTAAAAGTACTTATAGATAATGCTCATTTTCACAATTAAAACAGCTTTGAACTGTGTTTGGATTTGATACACTGTGGGGGAAGGTTTTGTTTAAGGGCAAAAAAATTTTTTTCCATTTATTTTCATAAGAGAACTGAAGGAAATTGTAGTTTGTTTTCCTGACAGCAAAAGCTCAATGTGACAAAATGAAGTTGTTGTAATGAAATGATGCAACTTAAATATTTAATAAAGAATTATGGAAGCTAGAGCATTTTATACCTCAAATATATTTTTTGTCTAACTGAAGCTTGGTTTTGTTTTGTTAAAAAAAATTCTAGCAGTAGGGTCAACGTTTCCTGGAAGGCCTGGGAGGTGGCTGTAGAGCCCTCCCCAAAATGTTAATGTATGTATGTATGTACTACAAAGTAGGATCACCTGGTCGCAACAGATGAGACACAGCTTATTTTAACAACGCAGGTCTATGCATCAGTGCTTTTTTTTTGGTATTAATATGCAGTGCTACAATTCAAACTTGTTGTAAGAATCATATTTCAGTAACAGCAATAGAATTTATTTTGCCTTTTCTGTTAATCGGTTGCTTTAGAAAAAAAGAAAAACAACACTAAGTCGTCTTTCTGACATGCGGGCTCACCTTAGGAATAGGGCACTTTCTCTTCTGCGCGCCTCCCTTGCCGAGCTCAGCGCCTGAAGGAGATACAGCTCGTCTCTCTTAGTCCTAATTACTATGCAACTTAGCGCTCAAACTCTCTGGGCTTCTACCAGTGTCTCATTAAGCATCACCTACTTGCAACGCTGAGCTGACGGGCAGTAACATAGCCGAGGGACGGGGTAGCTCTCTCCTGCAGCTGCCCTCAGGGCTGCAAAAAACAAACAAAAAAACCAATAAAACCTCCAAAAAGCTTAAACTGTGTGTGTGGGGGGGGGGGGGGGGGGGGGACCAGCCTAAGCAGGTGTCCAGGAGCTGCAAGAGGAGCACGGGCAGACATGGAGACACCGTGACTAGGCAAACAAGCTCTTAATTCGCCCCAGAAGCGGCACGTGTCACTCAGAAACACTGCCCGGTTTGTCAGCAGCCGGGAAGGGCTGTTAGGACCCGAGTTCCCCAAAGCTGCCGGACGCCCCCCCCCCCCCCCCCCCAAAAAAAAAACACCGTGAGCGGCCTTAGCTGGGGGCCGACGCGTCGTGGCCGGCGAGTTCAGCGCCGCCGCCTCTTCCTCCTTGACGTCCACGGTCCCTGGGCGGGCAGCGCTCGCTGCTGCGCCTCTTCGTTTGCAGGCCGTGAACCAGCAGCTTCATGCCCCCGAGGGGCTCCCCCAGCACGGCCCCCAGCGCAGCCCCCGGCCCCCCAGCGCGGCCGTCACCGCTGCGCCCTGCCTTGCGCCCAGACGAGCTCAGCGGTGGGGCCAGCATCCTCCTTTCTAAGCACCAAACAGCTTTGTACTATAAAGTGATGAACTGCAGCACAGGACAGAGGAAGAAGGAAACGCTCTGCAACGCTATTCGTATTCCCAAATGGAAATAAAAAGAAATACTTGGTCGCAACGTAACCGCCTCAGTAGTCGCAGGCTGTCTGTGCTAATCCCTGCACCACCCGGCTCTGCGCCAACCGCGTAGGTCTTTTGAGGAAGGGCTTGCTGCTGCTTAAAAAAAATTTGCTACATGAAAATAGTAATAAAATAATGCATATAATAAACACATATCTCAGCACTAATAAACAAACACATATATATTAGCACTAATAAACACACACGTATACATCAGGACTCCCCTGCAGCCACCCGCAGGAGCCGCTGCAGTTGCCAGATGAGCAGTGAGCAGCTCTTCATTTCCAGCACTGAAAGTTGGTGCTTCAGGCAGTAATCCAGCAGGATTGATGACAGGACCAAAAAAAAAAAAAAACACCCTCAAATATCAAAACTAATTATTTTTTTCCACCCTGCTGTCATAATACGACTACCCACAGAAGCTCAACGGCCCTGCCCGACCAAGTAAGAGTGACGCAGCTCAAGTGGGGGGTTGGTTGGAGTTGTTTTTTTTTTTTTTTTAATATAAATAGCCATCAAATAATAATTTTTCTCTTTTTTTTTTTTAAAGTAAATATTCTTTGATGGCCAGTGGGGTGCACGTGCCTACATACAGCCCAGAGGGCGGCGGTTCTCTGCTGGCTGCGGGGGACAGGGCCGTGCCCGGCCAGCGCGGGGCCGCTGCCTTTCCTTGGCCTGGCCGCTAGCAGGGCGTTGGGTAGGAACCGCCACAAACCCATCTGGATCCCAACACGGCCTCCTACAGGCAGCAGTGCCACCCCCAGCGGCGGTAACGGTACTCCCACGGCAAGAGACCCTGGATGCCAAGGGCCTCTGCCGCCGAGCGGGCCAGCCGGGCCTTGCAACGCCTAGGTGAGAGCGCCCAGAAATCCATGAGAGCTCTTTACGCTCTGGGCAGGCGGACGTTAATTGGGTAGGGGGCACGCAGCAGGCCAAGAATCAACACGAGAGTCAGTTCTTGTGGAGGCCTTACAGCTAGAACTGTATTTAATGACTATTTGGGCATTGAAAAACCTACTGGCATTCGCAAAAGCTGAAATGTCTTTAAATGGCAGGTCCACGCTCACGTCTCAAAGCCAACCTCTCTTCCGTTTCGGCAGTCCCGAGTGCTTTAATTCCTGCTGAATAACAAGCTGAATTTCGTGCTCTTTTTCATTCCAAAATTGGAGCTACATAAAAACCAGTTATTTGCATTCTTGCATAAGACGCTCGTGAGAACGGCACCCAGGGTTTGCTGTGGCAACCTAACAGGAAGCGCTCCTGTTTCTAAATGGCTCCTGAACAAGGAGCACAAAGAGAAATAATCTCTTGATGATTACCCATGTATCACCTTCCCTTGCCTTGGGCTGAAAGAGCCTGTTCAAATTCAATGTACTCTTGATCAAATGCATCTCGTATTTTCTACCTGACTTATTTTCTGCAGTTTTCCGTGGGTGCTTCATTAGCCTGACAGAATAGACTCATTTAGAGCACAATGCAATACAAGCATAAAATACATTACTTACTTACAAATACACCCTGGTCTAAATCTATTATCTTTATCCTCTATGTCATATCACCACCTTAGTAATACAAGTCTTTGACACTGAATTTCATTTTCCTGCCTTTGACAAAAGGTCTCTGTCAATAGGGTCTAACAATCAACCATTTTGCTATTTTATACCTCTAGCTTGTTCAATATATATTTTTAATTTTTCTGAGTATCTAACCATTTGTCACAATATTTTTGCTAAATATGTTTAGAAGCAAAGTTGGTTGAAACATCTGCCATTATTCCCAGCAAGCTCTACTATGACAGTGAAGAGGAAGACAACAGCCACCTTACCAGTAGCCAGATTTTTCTGCTGATATAAGTCCAGATCCATCAGGGCATGCAAATACCTAACTCACTGATTTAGAAAGCGCTAAAACACCTGAACAGAAGCAGACATGTTGCAGTTTTGTAAGCCTGGACATTCAGCATCGTATCTTGACGGGCTATATGATAACAGAACAGGAAGCTGGGGCTTTCATAAAGAAATCATTAGATGGTGTGTTGTGGCTATAAATGAGGCACGGGCAGCCTCCCTAAGCACGGATATGGCAGGAGAAAGGCTCCTCTAGAGGGTGACTCAGAGCAATCAGGTTACCCTTTATCAGCCTGCGAAGGAGCATCCTTAGCGCCATCCACTTTGTGGAAGCCAAGGAAGCCCACTTGCTAAGTCAGGTCACTAAAATAAAACAGGGGCAGGAGATGGCATAAATTCACAGGGACAGCAATCAGGTTAACCATGCAACCCTGAATTTAATCTTTAGCTGGCTTCTACATGCTCAAGTGTGGTAAAAACGAATTTCTCCTTTGCACTTGAACAGGATCAGAAAGCTTGACCCTGCGGAGGGCTGAACGCACTGACTCTGAGCTAATGTCAATTTTAGATGTAAGGCACATTCGCACAGCAAAGCAAGCGGTGACCTTTACCTCAAGCGAGTACAAATAACGCAAGTAGCAAAGGCACAGTAACACGCGTGAATAACAGAGCCATGAACTTAACAGTTGTACTCAGGGTGCCAGTGTTGTGCTACCTGGTCTTACCAGCTTAAACTAGCACAGATAGAAAAGCACAGATTAAAAACCACACCTTCATTTTTGCCGTGTATGTGCAGAAACAGATGAGAAAGATCCGGGGCTTCTGCATTAGTGTGCTAATTTGGACTACCTACTTGCTCCATTTTGCCACTCTTTTGGGATCACTATATACTGCAACGCGTGTGGATACGCGCACGCCTGTGTGCCACAGGTGAGTTCTGTATGAGCGTCAGCATGTTCCTCTAAATTGTGGCAAACCCCCACTCTCAGACGACAGACCTCTAGCACTCCTGGATTAGCTGGAGTTCATGCCCTTGCAGTGAAATCAGTTTTTAAACAAAAGACAGACCTTTGAACCCTGGACTAAAGTTAAAGAATAACAGAGACGGATGCTAGATCAATAGCTGGCAAATACTAGTCTCATGCAGTGGACAGGCCTTTCCCTGCTGTGCCTCCAACTGTTTTGGTATGCTGATGCAGACCATATCTTTAGGTATAGGGGTTTCTTTACATAGAAAAAAAAAAAAAAAGACAGGAAAAAGAACCTTTGAAGCAGCTAGAAGTTAATGTTTCCCCTTCTTGTGCAAGTCCAGGAATTTTCTTCCTCTGCAGCCCACCTAGAGTTCAGGGCTACCTGTTTTGACTACTAACAACATTTTCCCTATCATCTTCTACCATCCCTGTCATTGTTTGCTCCAGTTCTTTGCTTTTGTGAACAACAGTATTTAAGAAAAATTGCCAAAATCTACTTCCTAATCAAGCTTGCAGATGGTTCATTGTCATTTAATAATGTAAATACAAATTGTGATAATGTCATTATCTCAAGGGCTTGTTACAACACACACATCTTGGCCTTAATATTTCCTAACTGTGCCCTCATGCAGAAAAAGCAGCATGCAGACCAAATCATTATTCTTGTTTCTTCTTTTTATAAAGGAATTTGTGATTTGATAGTGAGATGGAAAACATCTCCCTGCTGCTCCTTTCTGTTTTTTGATTGGTAACAATAGTACCAACCCTCGGGTAATCAGCTGGGAAGAGGGTTTTGCAGATCATACGCTATTCAGCGAGAACTGAGCTCCAAGACAGAAAGCCAGGTAATGTTACATTACAGGGAAGCAGCCCAAGACAAATCAAAATGTTCCCCAGAAACCCAGGTGTGATGAATGCTTTCTGGGCCAATGTTTGCACAGGACCAGAAAAATATGAGCCATGATGGTGTAAGTTCAGATGCAAATGCTCTATGGTTACCTGCTGTCAATAACTACAATTCGACAGCTTACAGGCACAGAAAAGAACTGGTAAGAACACTAGTAAGATAAAATGCAACTCCATTTAGATTTTTTGGGCTCCAAATTCTTGGTTCAATGGAGAAATCAACCTACTAACTCAGAGGGTGGTGGGGAGGGCAGGGTGAGGGAAACCGCTTCCCCCCCCCCCCCCCCAAAAAAAAAAAAAAACCAACAAAACAAAACTGGGCTTCATAAGCCAAATTGTCTTTGGACTTTCTAACAGTTGTTTTGGTGTCCAGCCTCTCTCTGAATGCATGAGCCAGAAGTCTCAGATCAGATCCAGTTCCCAGATCTCTGCCCTCTGATGCATGCACAGAGGCACCTCAAATCCATGAAATATTGTTTGCTGCCATGGAAAGAGAGGCCACCCTGACTGAAATTAACCTCAAGCTTCCAGTTGCAACTTCTCTGCATATTGTTTCTTCATTTGTTCATGTATCTGAGGGCAGGTATGGGAGATAACTAACCTTGTACAATAGTTAATTTCTCTAATAGATACACTGTAGTTTGGGAAACTGTACATATGTGAGAAGAGATTCCCAACAGCAGCTAGCGCTGCCTGTATCTTTTTAGTATTACTGTTGTCTTCAAAGTGAACGTTAGGCCAAGAAATGAATGCTCTTAAAACTTAACTCCATATATATTAGTGATAGTTTTACCATACACATCTCAGTTTCTGCTTATTCTTGCTACAATGTTATTGTTCATTGCATGGCAAGCATACACTGTCCTTACAGCATCAGGACAAGTAACTATTTTTCTTTGTAGTGATAAAAGCATAATTTTTCCCTCTGTAGCTGCACAGAGCAGTGAGCACAAAGTCAGATTTGTCTCCAAATAGTACTTACAGCAACATGCCCACCAGCTTCACTCCACAGATCCATTTTCTTAATTACCTTACTCTTCCACAGCTTTCCTTGGCTCTACAAGAAAAGAGTAGGATGAAGAAACAAGCGCCACATCTACTTCTAAGTTTCTTTTAGCTCATGTTCTCAAAGTTTGAGAATATCGCATCCCTTACTCTTGTCCCTTTGTCCATCAGACAAGTCGCTATGAAAAAAAAAAAAAAAAAATCAAGCCTATCACTAATATCCAGCCTCCCATAAAAAATACTATTGGGTGGAAGCGATTCAAAGCACTGCAGAGGGCAGATAGAATATATTCACTAAGGCTTAGGAAATGAAAGTTTGTTACTTACTGTATCAGACAACAGTTCAACCTACAGCAGCTTCTGTGCAACTATTTCTGGCACAGCCCCATAGATTTTTCTCCCAGAAAAAGAAACCAGGCAGCATAAGGTTTTGGGGGAAAGAAGGAAGAACTCAGCCAGACTGCTAATGTAAGCAGCAGTCCACATCAAGCTGCACTCAGAAGGAAAACGAGTACAACTTTTAAGTGAGGCCAGAGGTCTTTCTATGCCTACTGCATGCCCGCGAGTCTTAACTGAGAAAAATTCAGAGCATTTTAAAACTTAACAATTTCTAATGACAACACAACACCAGCAAGAGTGACGTTTAATGGAGAGGCCTGAGACTCATTTGACTGGCACAGCAACTTCTGATTAATCCCAGGAAAAGACCAGTCATCCAGTTTTCATGTTGAACAGGCTTTACTAATACAATACATATTCATGTCCTTATAGGACCAAAAAAAAAAGTGCACCTATATATATTTATACATATGCACACACAAACACACTTACAAACACATACGTATCTCCATACCACCTTTTATCTGTGCCACTGGTCTCTGTTTAAATAGCTTTGTTTGAGCAGATCTGTCCACATCCTGAAGGACAAGAGTCCAATGACCAAACAGTCAGTTCAGCTGGTCACCTACTCAGTAGCCTGCTTGACTTTGGCCATCAGTTCCTACAGGCAGGCTAGAAAGACAGGGGAAAAAAAAAAAAACCACTCACCAAAACAAAAAACCTACACCAGGGACCCAGCAACATCCTGCCGCGTTCTGCGGTGATTTCCTGAAATACATTGAAAAGGTCGATACAGATCCTTGAGGAACTCCTTGCAGGAGGAAAACTGACAATTACTCATTGCATTTTGTTTTCTCTCCTATAGCTTGATATTTGGTTTTATGAAGACTTTCCCCTTCGGCACACAGCAGCTTCAGCTCTTTAGGAATTTGTCAGGTGTGACTTGCCACTCCAAACAAACAGGAGCAAGCATATTTTCTTTTTCTGCATGCCATGGCATACTTCAGATTTGAGAGGCAGGATTTTTTCCTTACCAAATCATTCTGACTCTTTTCCAATATCGTATTTATCATTTTTTGCACTAAATTCTATACTTTATTATAGTCTGTCAGACATCACCTAAGCTAACGGCATACACTCATAAAAACAAAGCTTTTTTTTTTTTTAATCTCTCTGCATCACCTTCTTCTTTGTTAAGGTTTAAGGGTGGCTAGAGACAAAGAAGTAACTGGTGTCATCAGTGAAATCCAAATCACAACTCTGACACTCCACAGTAACATCACACAAGGAGCTGCACCAACCATGTCATATGGAGCTGTTCTGGCTAAAAAACCTTGCTGCATATCTGCACAGCGTTTGCACAGAACATGTTTCAATGCATTTTACATCTCTTTTTTGCTTCCAAGAGCCATTAATGAACAATGATGACTAGAAAAATAAAGTGCAACTAAAAAAAATTGGCTCAATAATTAGGCATGAGCAATCACAAATTTGCAGCAATATCAAGTGCAAGACAAGACAAGATTTTTATCTGCAAGTATTTTGAGCCTTCATAAAGAATATAAGGATGCTTACATAAGAGAAGCAAGGAATCATATTCGCTTCTGAAATAAAGCAGCAGCAAAGTGAAGGTCCTTTGTTACTCTTACTCTAGCCTGAGCTGAAGCGATGATTTCACATGAGGAATAGCCAACAAGTTATGAAAAATTGGTCTGGAAACGACATTTTAAATCTGCAATGTCACATAGTCAATTCTTACAGTACCATCAAATTACACTGTTAAACTGGTCAGGCATGGAACACAAGGTCCTTCAGATTGAACATTTTCGGCCTTAAGAGCTAAAATTGAGCTATTCTCTCTGTTCATTTTCATTAGCATGAGACTCTTGATTTTCATTAAAAATTAAGGACTTCACACAATATTCATCACTTCAATACTTCACTTAATTGGATCGGAGAACTCAAAAGCAATATATAGTATCCTCATTGGTCTGTGCTCAATGTCCTCCTCATGTCCCAATCAAAATATCTGAAAGCTGGATTTAAAAAAATATATATATGTGTATGTGTGTATTTGCATGTGTGTAATTTTTTTACTAGCAACACTTGAAAATGTAGTATTTTTGTTTTAATTCATGCCAGAATTCAAGAAGTTAATAAAAATGCATTTAGAAGTGAAACAGAAACTTATTTAGGTTTTAAGTTTTCACTTTAGTTGAAATATTTGGTCAAATGATGTTTTTCAGGAAAAATTTTATTTAAGGAAAACATCCTCCAGGATCTGGACAGATGTGCTCCAAAAAAAAAAAAAAAAAACCACACACCAAACCCAAAGCAAAAACAGAAAACCAAAAGCGATTCTTCTGCCAGTGGTGCTGTCACAGGGTTTTCACCCAGAACATTCACCAGTTTTCATCGCTACCAAGACTGACAAGAGCTTGCTGCAGGTCTCTTGGCACTGCACATGCTCCACTGTAGCGCAGCCAAATCTGGTCTCAGCTTCCTTACGACAAGCTGCCTCTGGCCTGCCCTCACGGAGTCTCTGGCACTTCCCCGTCACGTTTTCTGAGCAGTGTTAAATTTGTTACTCCCAAGGAGCTACTGGAAACTGTAGCAACAGTTTACAAGTAACAACAAATTATGCAACTTTGAAAGTTCTTGAAGTCGGTCCTGGACATCAGACATACAGTGCTCCAGACTGTTTTGATGTAACATAGTCCAATATAGACTTGACTAAAGTTTTACGAGGAGCATTTGTGATTTTTTTTTCCCCCCGCTTTACTGAAGTTTGAGTACGTTTAATGCATTAACTTTAAAAATACATAGATAACCTCCTTTTCAGTCAATATTCTTCAGATTTTGACACAAGATTTGAAATAACTTCAAAGAAATGAATAGTTGATATGCTAATTAGTACCTCCAATCTTCCTTCTTTTTTAATCAGTTTTCACTAACAGTTGTGCCACTTGGCATTTCCTCTTCTATGGCCCCTAGAAAGCAACGTCCCTACTTATACCGCGGTAGTGGCAAGGAACCTCAGTTACGGCAGGCTTAAAATGCAAGAAGACTAATGAAAAACTAATGATGTTGAGTGTTGCCGCAAATACATTTCTCACCTGCTGCTTTGTTCACATCATCTTGCTCTTTGTAACCCTTCTCAAGGCCACATGCAAACTCTTCCTCTCCTCAAAGCCTCACACCAGCTATCAGCTTTCCTTCAGCGTTGAAATGTCAGCTCTAGAACCATCACCTACTAGCTCAGTTTTCAATGAAGCACTTTCATTCCCTCACACATGGTATGGCAGACACACCAATACTCACATAAACAAAGCATTACTGCCTTCCACAGTGCCTCTTTCTTCATGAAGTTACAGAAGAAAAAAAAAAAAAAACATGGCAGATAGATAGACTGCTAGTGTGTGGAAAAAACGCAAATTGTCTCATTGTCTCCTTGCACTCCCTCATCAGGCTTTCACTTGTCTTTTACTTAGTTTATTCTTTAAAGATTTTACAGTCTATCACTTTCACTGTTTTCATGCAGCATTTAACCCATTAAAAGTCTAATTTTATGTTATTGGCTCTTAAGAGGTATGGTAGTATAAATTTCATTACTACAAACGAGATATGAGACCCTTTTTTTCCCCCCCTCAAAAACACTACTAGAATTCTAGTGATGCCTCAAAAGACTTAGGAGAAATAACATGTATATGTTACATCAGCAAACAGAAGAATGCGTTGGCCAGTGCTACCCTCCCACGAAAATTCATAGCCTTGTGGAACAAAGCATGCACGTTCTGGTCACCCAAGAATTTATATTTCAGCCACTGTCCATTACTTCTCCCTATAGGCTTCCAGAAAGAAGGCTTCTGCACCTCCTGTGTTCCATAGGAAGCTTCCTTTGAATTGAATAGGTTGCTGTTTGGTGTTGTAGCTCACCTGAAATGTTTTGACATATGAAAGTTGAAAGAAGGAACTGATGTTCTGTGTATGGCTTTGAAAGTAAGCAACTGTTATGGATTTCCTAGGGGATATCTCAGGTCAAACAGCAGCTGTTTTATCTGGTGTGATCTTGTTCAGTATCTGCTGATCTACTGGATCTCTTCTGATCAAATTGGGAACACACTGCCCAGAGAGGTTGTACCATCTCCACCTCTGGGGGTTTTCAAGACTTGACTGGATAAAGCTCTAGGCCACCTGGTCTGACCCCCTAGCCAACCCTGCTCTGAGCAGGAAGTTGGACTGGAGACCTATTGAGGTCCCCTCCAACCTGAGTTAGCCTATGAGCCTGTTATTATCTAGTAAGGAAGATCTAACTCTGGCTCCTACTGCGAGGCAGTCCTGTATCAACACAGTGGCAGGTGCTGGGGGGGTGCTAATTACCATTGTCAAAAAAAAGGAAAAAAAAGTATTTCTTCCAGAGTTCATTGTTTTTGATATTTTAGGAGCTGGTTTATTTGTTCGTCCAACGCTTTGAGTTGGCAAAAAATACCTTTCATCTTCCTGTCCTAAGGAAGAAGTGTTTCTGGCATGGAGAGAGGGGAGAAACAAGGGAGAAGCTTAGAAGTTAGATGCAATCTTTATCACAAAGCTGACCGCAACCTCAGGTCAAGGCAGTTGCTCTCCTCAGGTCAGGCCCTTGTCAACCGAAAAGTAATTCCTACTGCCTGTCCACTGATATTACAAGCAACTCATTCAAGGATAAATATAATTACAGGCCACGTGCTCTAGAGAAAGTTTATTGCAAGATGCATGGAACTAGCATTTAAGAATCATGAAAGAAGCTCAATCTTGACACACAAATCGCTTCCTTTCATGAGCTGTACAGACTGTTTGTTCATTTACCTGAAGTTAAAACAGGGCATTGGGTTACTGCTTACAGATGGCTGATAAGAATGATTAATATTTAACATTTTCAAGTTCATGTATGTAATGCCTCTATCGTGAAACGGCTGAAACAAGCTATCCATGAGAATATCGTACCTCAATGCACAAATCACACTGGAAAAGCGTGTGCATTTTTCCACTGGCAGGCATATTTCATAACATTAAAATACACGCTCCTGGCTGTGCTGGTGACCACACACTATTGGAGCATGCTTCAGTTCAGCACACGGCCAGTTCGAGTCTTGCAGCTGCAGTCTCCTCTGTCCCAGAGGTACAACACAACAGCAGTCTACTCATAAAACCTAACATCCCCCAAGAGCTGCAACGGGACAGCACAGTCCCTCCGGTGACCAAACCCGCTCACAGCGGCTAAAACTGCAATGAATTTTTCTAGAAAACAGATCTTGCCAAATGCCATCCCCTTGAAAGATGAAGTCCTATCAAAAGGGTAAACAACAGCTGTCCTAAAGAAAAAATATCCACAGTAACAATCAAGTCTAAGAGAAGGCTTGCGCTTGACACCTTTCAGACTGAGTAATCTTTAACAAAGCCAAACCGCATGAAAAGGGTCCATTCTGACCCCAGAGCAGCACACGCAGTCAGTGTCTGGCACGGTGGACGCAAGCGCCACCTTTGCCCAGTGCCATGCCTACCGCACTATTCTAAGGGCCGCTGCATAACATAGACGGTAGGATACTGTTTGAAAGTAAGTTGGAAAAACATCAGCTAACATAAGGAGGAAATAAGTCACTTTTCATTGGGGATAAAGACTAAGCTTTGTGTGTGTGGTTTGTGATTTTTCTTTTCAGTCATAATAAGCTTCCTCAGAAGAAAACACGTTTTCAAGAATATTCTAGGAACAGCAGGTGAGTTCCAAGTTTAATTTCATATAGATTTTATCCTACAAGCATAAAGTTAAAAATGTATTTTCAATCAGTAAGCAGAAAAAGTAATCTCTGAATCCCTGAATAAACCATGAAAGTAAGTAGCATTAAAATAACTGCAGTTTTCAGAGTTGAAAAGTCTTTTCAATTGGATATGAAAATAACTAGTCGTTGCTCAGTCTTTACGAAAACGCAAGCCTACCTTCTATTTTCAAAAATTTTTAATCCACACAAAAATTACTAAAACAAGAATTGCATATGTTGAATTGATTTCCAGCACAACAGAAAAATTACAAGAGTGGAAAGTATTGCTTTACTTTGGTGCCAATGGAAAGTCTTAGCTTTTAAAATTAAAAAAAAACAAAACCACACACACACACACACAAACCCAACAAGCTGCTTTGGCTCAAAAGACTCCTCTGAGACTAAGTATATATTTTAAAAAATTGGTGTGACCTAAAGAAAAGTATAGCTTAGACAGAGCCATTGTGTTCTGAGCTGTACTCTGTTCTGAGTAACAGCAAGATGATATCAATGATTCAGCAAAAGAGGGACGTCATACTGCACTAAGGGGTCTATATGGTGGCTATGAAATATAGTTCCTAGACTATAGGGACTAGTATAGATTAATACTAAATATATCCTGGCTCACAACACTACAGAAACATCTCACTAGTATTTCCAAATAAAAATGTTTTCATTTCAAAATAAAAATATTTCAAATAGGTGTTGCAAACCGAGTATGGACCCCCTCCCTTAAAAAAAATAAAACTCACCTCTTTCACAAATGGATCTTCATTTTCCATTTCAAAAAATTGGAAATACGTTTGACCAGCAAATTAGTTCCTCTTTCAAACACTAATACCAGCACAATGAAATCTTAAGAAGTGAATCACAGAAAAAAAAAAAAATCTCAAATTACATATTTTTGTAAGTGTATTCTGAGCACAACATTGTATGACCTGGAAAACTAGCAAGCTCATGGCAATCAGTTTAAAGCTCTGGTCATCTGAATTGGTACGTGGTTATACAGGCAGCTAATTCCTATTACTTGCACCTGTTTTCTTCCCTGAGCAGAGGCCAGGTGTCTTTCTTAAAGAGCTCACACACCCAATCTCATATCTCCTCGCCCACCCCACAGTGCAATGAGGGAGCCTTCCCTTTTCACGTTTAGCTCCGTCTTCAGAAAAGAAGCCTACGTTTGCCCGTGCATCAATGGTGCATTACGAGAATACGCACAAGGACTACATGTTTCTGCTTCAATGGCAGCCATTTCCTGCTGAGGTACAAAATGCCCTGAAGCTTCGTTCAGATTACACATATGTTAAAAAAAAAAAAAAAAAAAAGTGTTTACTGGACTCCAGAGTTGCAGGGCACTACATAGAATTTGTTTAATATACCAAAAAGTTCTTACACGTGCCGCCATCCATCGCCTACAAGGCAGGGTAACAAGCCCATGAGGGGACCTGCAATTAAGAACCTAGATACAAATCTGTGGTAATAGTCCTGCAAGATCACCCTTCCCTCCCCACCCCCCAAATCTTAGCTGGATAATAGGGACAGGTCAGTAAACTGGGACTCTGGCTCTGTCCGCAGCAGGAGCTTACCATCTTCTCTCTAGGAAATGTTCCAAGTATTGTTTTAGAACATCCAATACTAAATTTGCACAGGCCAAATATGGTGCTGAGAGACTCAAAAACTTTACTTTCTATAGATCTCACACAAATGTGGGCAGGTTTCCCACAATGAGTAGGTTTGAAAACTTAGAGAAAAGACAATATAGACCTTCATATAATCAAGGTGAAATTTTTGAAGTCAGTACAGTCCACAGTCATCATTTCTTGAGAAGCTGATGCTTGTTGAATCTGCCTGCATTAAATCCAGGCTAGATCACTCACTGCTCTCCAGACGCTCTGGCATTCATTCATTTACGTCTGTGGAGATAATGTCCTTTCAGCTTCACTTTTGGAATTTAAACACTTTACCCAATACAAGATCTGATATACTGATCAGGTGTTGGGTCTAACACTACTGCAGCCATAGCACCGTACTTGCCCTAACAGGCACATTTCACGTTCCGCGGTGTATCGCGTTACACCGCAGAACCTCAAGCCGGCCCTTCCATTTCTTATAATCTGTTCTGTGCCCGCGAGAGTTACAGAAACGCAGTCACCTGATTCGTAAATCCAGAGACAAGCACTCTTAAATATTGGTCTTGAAAACACTGTACAGGCTGTACACCGTCAGACGAAAAGATTCCAGTCAAGGAGGACTCACGAACAAGGGAGAAGATTACCTCTTGTCTCAGCTACTGGGACTCCAGGCTCTATGTTCTGGTTTCAGATACAATTAAGTTTTTCTATCAGTGCAGATGCTGCAGGTGACAGCATAAACACCAAACGAGTATGTAATAAGGCCTAGACCTTCTGCTGGGACATAAATGCTTAAGCCTGGTTCATCAACACTGTCTTTGGGATTACAACTCAGGAAAGTATTTTTGGCAGCTCTGTGCCATAGTTTTCATGCTTTAGTAGACTGCAAACCCACAGATTCCCAGGAGCTGATTTTCAAAGGCTCCTGCTACCCTGTCCTGAATGACCTTGTCCAGAGTACCTCCCTCCAGTTCAAAACACAGAAACTGCAAAACTGGCAAGGGGCCAGATACCATCACATTTGCCCAGGCCATTCACCTATCCAGAGGGCTAAGCACAAGGCCATCTCTGATTTTATTAACGTCACCTTTTCCCCCCCCCCCTCGCTGAGATTTTAAGTCAATTCCTGGACATGAGATATTTTGGGGTGGTGGAGGATGGGGGAGGGGAAGAAGATTCCATACTATGTTGCTCTCCATTTCCACTCCTTCCTTCTCCAAGTTCTCTTGGATCCCCAGCTCTTCCCTGGCACAGTATTGCTTCCAGTGTAACACAGGTACAGGCCTAGACTGATGTCCAGTCTCAGTCAACTACACCAAAAAAGGACAGGTACAGAACAGTTGCCAACTTATCTCCATCGTTTGACTAGGTGACTGCTATAGGGTATGGGCTATAGGGTATTCCAGCTACACCCTATGGCTATTCTCACAGCACCTCAAGAGCAGTAAACTGTTCTTGTATGAACAGAACCTGCTTTCTTTCTATTGCTGCTGGAACTGCAACTCCTTTCCCTATTTCAGGCAAAGGTAAAAATACTACTGCAGAAAGGGACAATCTCTCCATTTGTCACTCTCCTGATCCTACTGAACGCAAACTGAAGGTCCATTCTTTTCCAAAAATGCCATTCTCACTTCCACCACTCAAGGAGATAGAAGCATCTCAGCACATTTGTAAGAGGATCCCATTGAACAGGATGAAAAAGTAGCTTCAGATAAGTTCAGTTCTTTGAGATCATAAATTTTGAGGTAGTTTATTTCTGATCCAGCTCATTTCCCACCATCCATGGATGTCCAGCTTGTAAAGGACATCAACTCTAAGACATGCTGAGATGCTCTTGGCAGCACCCAGCAAAGCTGTTACTTGCAGTTCATTATTTTTAAGGGAACAGTGCCTCTTATTTTAATTGCTGAGTACTGGAACCTCAGAGCCATCACATTACAACCCTGGATTAGAAGTCTGGAACTAATCTTTCCTACCTAAATTGTCAGCTGTAAGCTTCTTCACACCAGCCAAGTCACTTCCGAAGAGCAGTCTTAAGAACCTGTCGTATCCAGTAAATTTAATAGCCAGTGCAATAGGAAAGCTTCTCCAGTTTGGCAGAGACTATTCTGATCGCTTGCCCATTCCAAGTATCACTTCAAAGAGCAGATAACCATGCAAAAGTCTCCAGGAATGCACCTGAGCCACCCTCACACCTGATTTCAATGAGGACTTACTCATTTCCTATCTGTCTCAACAATAGTGCAACTCCCAAACCCTGCTTCTACTGTTTGCAAGGTAGATTAATAATTACTCTTTCAGTATTTTTGTTGAATACTGTTGCAATTCTCAGTGCTGGGCCAGGAATGGCTGCTGCATCATTTTATCTTGAGCTCAAAATTCGTATTTTATTATTTATGTTGTTTCTACATTCAAGTTATCTGTAATATATAAACTGATCATATTTCACAGCTATTCAAGTTTCAAGTCGGAAACCAGCTTTTGCTGCCCCTTCTAGAAAGAATATCCTTTTAGTAGCATTCCTCAATTACCAATACAACAGGTCAACTTTTCTTGTTAGAGGGAGAGAGAAGGAGAGAGAGGTCTTCAATTCCTTTTGCAAGACCAGACTATCTTCTCACTACTGTGACCCTCTTTCCACTACAGAAAATCACTATTAATGTGTAAAAAGAAACTACGATCCCTGCCTTTCACCACCCGCATCAGGGTGAGCAAACGGAGACGGCTGCCCTGAAAGGTGCACTCCCTTCACTGCCGACATGCTCCGTTGACAGCAACAGCCATTAACCACAGAGACAGACTAGTGAAAGAAATGGCGTTTTCTTTTTCTCTGGGGTCTTGAAATTGGGGTTTTGTGAAGGATACTTTGGTTGCACAGAGGTGCTGGATCCGGGACTGGAACAGCCATGTGAAACAATGTCATGCTGGATAGGATATTAAGGAGTTTGTGAACTAAGAAACACCACTGCTTGATATCTATTTTAGTTTGCATTTAGCAAAAAAAGTGTCTGTAATGTCATATAAAACACTTAATGACTAAAATTTCTTGACCTTTTCCCTCCAAAAGGGGGGGGAAAGGAGGCTTTGCCACCAAAGGAGGCTTTTGGAGGCTTTGCCTCCAAAACTTCGATATCACAGCCCCATTATTTTTTGTTTAATTAGAGGATGAAGAAAGATAAAGAAATCAGAGGATAAAGAAAGGAAAGAAAACGCACCACGCTGTATTTAGGTAACCGTAACTGCCGCCTTGTGTCCGTGTGCGTTGGCTGTATCGGCTAACTCAAGCAAGTCCTTTCCCCGGTCACCGAACTGAGTGGCAGAGGAAGAATAGGTTAAAGTTTCAACACAGAGTTATAAAAACATTGTATTCAGAATTTTACAAAAGGCCAAACCACTTCCCAAGTCTGTAATTTGTCTTTTATCAACAAAGCAAAAACAATAAAAAGCAAAGGGCGTGCGAAAGCCTTTCCCGAATCCTTTTTAACCGGATTAACTCGAAAAGGTTTCGCTGGCCGCACAGGGGGAGGCAGAGGAGATGCAGCCTGAGACGATTCACACCCAGAACAAACTTCGCCCGTCGCTAGGAGTTAACGCGAGTAAGAGTCGATCAGCGGGAGTTGGCACGCGCCCCTTTCCCGCCGTTCCCAACGCCCTCCGCAGCGCTCGCGCACGAGCCGCCCGCCGGCAACAGCGGGACAGCGGTTCAGTCGCCGGTCCGTCCCCCCTCCCAGCCGGGCAAACCTTCCCTGACGGAAGGCGTCGGGGCTGGTCCCTTCCCCGCCCTTCCGGAAGGTTCCCCGCCATGTCTCGGCCCCCCGCACCCCCGGTGCTGCGCTCGCCCCAGGGAGGCTCCGCGGCTGAGGCACAGCGTGGCTGGTCCCTTCCCCGCCCTTCCGGAAGGTTCCCCGCCATGTCTCGGCCCCCCGCGCCCCCGGTGCTGCGCTCGCCCCAGGGAGGCTCCGTGGCTGAGGCGCAGCGCGGCTGGTCCCTTCCTCGCCCTTCCGGAAGGTTCCCCGCCATGTCTCGGCCCCCCGCACCCCCCGGTGCTGCGCTCGCCCCAGGGAGGCTCCGCGGCTGAGGCGCAGCACGGCTGGTCCCTTCCTCGCCCTTCCGGAAGGTTCCCTGCCATGTCTCAGCCCCCCGCATCCCCGGTGCTGCGCTCGCCCCAGGGAGGCTCCGCGGCTGAGGTGCAGCGCGGCTGGTCCCTTCCTCGCCCTTCCGGAAGGTTCCCTGCCATGTCTCGGCCCCCCGCACCCCCGGTGCTGCGCTCGCCCCAGGGAGGCTCCGCGGCTGAGGCGCAGCACGGCTGGTCCCTTCCTCGCCCTTCCGGAAGGTTCCCTGCCATGTCTCAGCCCCCCGCATCCCCGGTGCTGCGCTCGCCCCAGGGAGGCTCCGCGGCTGAGGCGCAGCACGGCTGGTCCCTTCCTCGCCCTTCCGGAAGGTTCCCTGCCATGTCTCGGCCCCCCGCACCCCCGGTGCTGCGCTCGCCCCAGGGAGGCTCCGCGGCTGAGGCGCAGCACGGCTGGTCCCTTCCTTGCCCTTCCGGAAGGTTCCCCGCCATGTCTCGGCCCCCCGCACCCCCGGTGCTGCGCTCGCCCCAGGGAGGCTCCGCGGCTGAGGCGCAGCGCGGCTGGTCCCTTCCTCGCCCTTCCGGAAGGTTCCCCGCCATGTCTCGGCCCCCCGCACCCCCGGTGCTGCGCTCGCCCCAGGGAGGCTCCGCGGCTGAGGTGCAGCACGGCTGGTCCCTTCCTCGCCCTTCCGGAAGGTTCCCCGCCATGTCTCGGCCCCCCGCACCCCCGGTGCTGCGCTCGCCCCAGGGAGGCTCCGCGGCTGAGGTGCAGCACGGCTGGTCCCTTCCCCGCCCTTCCGGAAGGTTCCCCGCCATGTCTCGGTCCCCCGCACCCCCGGTGCTGCGCTCGCCCCAGGGAGGCTCCGCGGCTGAGGCGCAGCGCGGCTGGTCCCTTCCTCGCCCTTCCGGAAGGTTCCCCGCCATGTCTCGGCCCCCCGGGCCGGCCGGGCCCACCGCCCGCCTCACCGCGCAGCGCAGTACCTGCGCCGCGTGAGCACGTAGCTCTCCACTTCCTCAGCAAAGTGGTTACATGGCTAATTAAAAGATGTCAGGCCCGGAACGTCTCTCTGAACTCTGAGAAGAGCGTTCAGGCTGTTTTATCACCTGCAAACAATGCAGCTAGATAGGAGAAAATGAGAGAAAAGCTTCTTGTCCTCCTCCGAATCAAAGACCCTCACGCTGCGCTTTTCTGCTTCGTTCTCTGTGCAGCTCGAGCGGCATTAAAGGAAGGGAAGGGAGCGACGCAATCTCACCTCAACCCCGCTTCCGGGCCCGGGTCGCGCCGCGGCTGCCTCCTGCGGTGAATTAGGCCAGGGTAACTGTGCGTTTTCTGTGCTGGGCGTCAAAGCCCGTCGTGCAGACACGATGATCAAAATTTAGTACGATATTAAGGTGAATTAATCGCAGAACAGAGGAGGGAGCAAACGCTGAGTGGTTTTTGTCTTCTCAGAGGTAGGTTGGCCTTGGCCACCGCTGAACAAGGGTTTGATGTACTATGGCAGTTCCTGCAGATCATAACGCTACTGGGATGTGAGCTCCGAAAGGATTTGGGGAAATATTCCTGAAATGACAGTCCCTCATTTATAATTCTAAAAATTAACTTTCAGCATCTAATGTATGTAATGATACGTCGTGTCACAGAACTTTCATGGAAGACACATTGTTAATCGGACTTTCTACCCTCAGTCTTAAGATAATCCTCAACCTGAATTCATCTCTGATGGGTCAGATGGTGAATCGTTGTGGGGAATGCCAGGATGATGTAGAACTGATGTAATGAGTTTGATTATTGGGAAATGTGGATCAATTTAGTTTACTGAGGCCCAGCAGAAATCAGAAAAGATCATGGTTCCCAGGTTAAATACCTTTGCTCTACTTTATCCTAAGTTTTAAGTTAATCTTTCTCTATCTAGTAGTCAGAACGACCAGAATAGGTAATCTTTAACCACCAGCCATTGACTAAGAAGGACCATAACGTTTTCCCTTCTGCGATCTAAGGTGTCCTAGTACTACATACGCTTCACCTTTGTCTGTTATCCTGTGGTATTAGAGCTGGTAAATAGGGCTTCCTTGAACGAGCGTTGCCCACTTGCAGCCCAAGGATTTCTCTAGCAATTTCCTCTCGAAACAACACGGTCACATCCTAAACTGACATAAATAAGCATAGCTTCACTGAAATTAAGGGGTCATAGCAAAGGGACAAAGTCAGTTACATCACTGGATATATGTCATTTTACCCTATAAAGGAGCTGGCCAATAACTTCAACACAGATTTGTGTGAAATGTTTAAATCAAGTATGCCATGTCCAGCACTTGGAGGTTGCAACAAGATTTTTCCACAGATGAAATAGGCAGCCCAAAGTCAGTTCAGTTCTAAGCGTATTGATCACATGCTCATTACAGAGAGACCTGGAGTAAAGCCATAAAGCCATGACTCAAATTCCCATAAGTGAGTGCCCATTAGTGCAATGGTTAAATTCTGAAATTGGAACCTAAAGAAAAGTCTTTAAATAACTACAGGCCTGTGCATTGCGGAATTGGGGTCTCTGTGAACCGGTGCCTCAGCTGTTCCTTTTAACCCCCTTTGTCTTATAGCATCAGACTTTTCAGATCAGAATCTTTTGCTCCAACTCCCTCCTCGACTGAGGCTCCACTTGTCCATCCCGTACAAAACTGCAGCTGATCTCAGCCTGAGTTTGTGATAAATTAGCTGACTAGCATGAGGTGTTAGACCATACAAATGAGGAAGAGAAAGCTTTCATGTAAGTGTAGGAAAAAAGAAGAATGAAAACCAATTCATGCAAGCCTCTTTCAGGTCATGTAAATTAACCCTTATCTGAGAGTCTTCAGTTTGAACTGAATGGTGGCATTGGCTTTTCAAAATCTACTCTAAATAGGAAAAGTAATTGTGTTCTTTTAAGCTCCTAATAAGCTTTCGAAATGAGTTTTGTTGAACCCATAATAGATTTATGCTCAAAATTAGCCAGCTGCAAAGAAGCTTTATTCTTCCAAAGGGACTGTGCCACTCCCAAACCCCTGTAGACCCATATCATTTCTAAACAGCATGACATGATTCTCCTAATACACCACTAAGATCTTCATGCACAGAATGCTTTTTTGCCCGAATTGTTTTTCTTCATTGAAGAATTTCATAATTCTTCAATAGAGCCAAATCTTAGCTTCTTTCTCCTTGTTAAATCTTCCCAGTTTGAAAAACTTTCTCACTGTTAAAAACTTTCCAGTGTAAAAAGCCCTATTTGGCTCTGTGACAAGTTATTCCTTCAATTTGGGGGATGTTCTTTCACTCTTTCCACAGAGAAAAAGCTCTGTCCTTCAAATTTCTATTTAATTCTTTATATCCCCCACATTTTATATAAGAAAAATGATAGGAAAGATTCTCCTACACGGACCAAATTTCAGCCTTTGTATAGTGACACCACGGTCAGCAGGAGCTATGCACATAGGATCGAATCATAGAATCACAGAATAATTTAGTAGGTTAGGACCTTTGGAGGACATAAGGTCCACCCCTCAGTTCTGAGCAGTGCCAGCTTCAAAGTCAGATTGAGCTTCAGAGTTAGATCCTTTTGCTCAGGGTCATAGCTACATATTTTCAAGGGGAGAATTTGGCCCTCGGATGAATGTGCAATGTGTATTGCATTATTTGTCCTTGTGTCACCTTTACCAACATTTAAACAAACTGGTTCAGTTTTTTTTTCATGAATTTCCAAATAATTTGGCATTTAATTTCAAAGAATTGGAACAAAACAAGTCTGCAACAGTAACGGATGTTGCAATGCTGTTTCAGATTATCGTCAGTGACTCCATGGGCAGTACTTTACTTTCAATTGCAGAGTTCCATTTTGGGGAAAACAGTTTTTATTCAGAAACACAATTTACTTTTAAATAAATATTTTCCACAAGCCTTGTTTTAACGTTGTGGACAGACTAGGAACTACTACCCTGCTGCTACTGGTAATTTCAACTTCTCTATATTGTGTGTGTATGGAAGTCTCAACGGAAACAGTTTTCATTGAATAGAAGCAATACTAATACCAAATAAAAAAAAAAAGTCCCTGCTTCAGGAGAATTTCTAAATAGACTAAGGGCAGAAGATAACACAAAGATTGAGAGTAGTGCTAGGTTTTGCATATGGCAAGTAGCAAAGTTGGGTTAAGAGCCCTCCTGATTCCTGGAGTCACAATCTGTCTGACCTAGTCATTGGGAGGCTAAAAAAAATACCTGTAACTGGGGATATATTTCTCCTCATATTACAGCAAGTCTATTAGTAATAATAATCATAGCAGAATCAGGGTCCTATTGCACAAGATGTCTGCATACACAAAGAATATCCAGACATATAAATGCTGTAGATGCTAGCCTGACTTTTCAGAAATCAGTGGGAAAGTTTCTATTGACTTCAATAGATCCTGGTTTTGTTTGACGTTTGGTTATCGGCCAGATTGTGTGATTCACTCCAGAATTTTCCTGGTCATCTTCTGTTAATGTCTTTGTAAGGACAAAAAATAAGACTGTGCATCCAAGTGGCTGTGTAGTCAGCAGACATGGACAGGTAGCTATGGTTTTCCTTCCTGTACAGCAGTTGAAGTTAGGCAGAACATATTGACTGGGGCTACTTTTAATCTAAAAGCAAGTGACTGAGACAGTGTTGTTACAGAATTCTTAATTTCAGTGTGTTTCTGCAACCCCTTATCATATAACACAGCGTATGCAAACTAAAATTCAGCCATGTGCTTTTTTTTTCTCTTCCCGTCTCATTCCATTCTCTGCTTTCCTACTAAAATGTCACCTGTTAGCATATTCATTTGTGCTCTGTGCGAATGAGGATAAAATCTTTTTCTTAAAACAAATAGAAAAGGATACAGTGAAGCAGTCAGACCGGCTAGTTAGCCAATTAACCTAGACAGTATTAATCATCTCTTTATAGATATTCATTTCTCCCTGTTGGCTACACAAGAAGCAGAAGCTCCTGAAGTAGATACTGTGAATACTTTTAGGACCGCAGAATTTTGGCTTGTTCCTTCTCTTCTCCTGGGAGGAGGGCATAAAGATGTGTCATTAATTCCTCATAATTATGTATTCTTGAGTTTTCCGTAAGAGTAAAATTATTCTTGGCCTATCAATGCAGCAATAAGACTGCTAAGAACCTATAAATAGAGCTCCTTTCATTCATGTAGGAAGTGCAGCGTAGCACCTTCTTTATTCATCACTGCTGCCCTTATTTGTAGTACTGGAGTACCTGAGACTGTGATTAGGCACCGTGTTAGGAAACAGTAGGAGATAGTTATTGCCATGACAAATTTACAGTCCAAATACATGACAACTAAAAGGAGAAAAGACGTGCCATAAATTGCTACAGATGAAGGCATTCTAGTGTCTTTGTAGTTCAGGGTTTTTTTCCCCCGTTATACAGTATTGTATTATGTGTTTGGATCTGTTAAGATGCAGGACCATTCTCACAAAAGGAGAGCTCTAATTCTTAGAGTTCGTATACATTAGACTATTTAATCTTGCTCTGGCTGTGGTTAGGGAATGTGTCTCAACAAGGACAAAACTTGCATTTATGGTCTCTTGAAGATCTATTTATATGAAAACTAGAGAGCAAGGAGAGAGCAAGATACATGATTTCTTTCAGGTTTGATTTCCCAGTGCTTTTCCACTGCCAAATGAAGGCATCAGGGCAAAACCAATAAAGTCACCTGGCTCCTCACCTATGCGAGTTATTATACTGGGAACTTCACCTTGTTTTTATTTTTATTTTTTAACAGTATTCTCACTTAAGAATGAACTGTTAGACAATGCTTATGTGGTAATGGAGTAGAAGCATGGAGGTAATGCATGGTAAGGAAGCAAGCAATGAAGTAGCAACAGGTTAACTATCAGGAAGGTTATTGTCCTGAAGGTGTGACTTTAATTTATATGGAGGGAACGCTCAAGTTCAAGTCCCACACTAGCCTTTATAAAAGAGGTGAAATTTAGCATACCTTAAATGTGGGGTTTTATGCAGTGGTATAATTGTTGGTTGTCCTGCTCTGGCTGTGGTCAGGGAAGGTGTCTTAACAAGAACAGACGTTGCATTTATGTTCTCTTGAAGACTCATTTATACAAAAGCTTGAAAGCAAGGAGAGGGCAAGCTGTTGATTATCTAGATAAGATCCTGAAACTTGTCTTTAATTCCTCATTTTGCCATCTGTGTTCAGATGGGCTTAACTGAAATCAGACTTATTTCCCCCATCTCATGGGTTTGCTGGAAAATAAAACACATTAAAAATGTACACTGGCAGGTTCTTTAGTGATGAGAGTTCTGAAAATGCCTGTGCAAAAAGGAGAGTAAATGAAAATAAATAGTAATAGAGTAGTAAAGAATGGTAAGATCCAGCAGTAAACAGTAAGATTAGCACTATGATCCGAAGAACTGATGCAGTCACTCTCACTGAAAGAAATAAGCAATTAACATGAAGACTGAAAAAAGCTCTTCATCTCAGGGTTAAACAAACACAGGCAGCTGAAAAAAAAAAACCCATATTTTGCTGACATACCAGTGCAATAGCATTTTTAAGGCATACCATTTGACTTCATTCAGACCAGGTTAATATAACTTCCCACTTTCCCACCTTTTTCCCTGCCCACCTATGCTCTGTCTGAAGGGACAGAGAAAATTGAACTTTCAGGACTTTTTTTCCTTTCTTTAGTCATTTGACTAAAGGTGACTCTGGCTCTGTGCTGTGAGGGCCATCTCCCTCCCCCCAGATCAATATTTTAATATGACTTATCAGAAAGAGAATGAATTGTTTACTTTAAAACCTCAGGATCCCATAAAGGGCGAGGGAAAGGTGTCCCCTGGAAACAGAGGCTTTCAGCGCTAGCTGCTGCTGTGAATTCATAATAAGAAAGCCTAGACCTGCACAGGTCAGAATACAGTGATATTCAGCAAAATGTCATACAGTGGAACCTCAGTTCTGATAAGTGCTAACGACACATCAAAGGATCATTTGGCAGTTGTGTGAGATGGTAAGTGCTTTCCTGTGCTTGCTTCAAATGAGGAAAAGGAAATGATAAAATGTACTGGCAAAAATAAAATAGTGCAAATGAATTTTGAATAGTAAGCACTTTAGCATACCAAAATATCCACATAAGCCTGTGGCCTGTCTGTGGAATCTAATGGGATAACGGGATTGAATGCCTTATACCTATAATCTCAGCCTGAGCTTTGAAAGTGATTAGGAGTATTTTACTACTGTCAGTGGGCAAGCCACCATAACGTTTTTTGTGAAAAATGAGGCTGGTGGTAAGTATAGTTACACTTCACCAGGTTTATGGGAATGCATAAGATGTGTATATATGAAAAGGAGAGGTTTTGTGATGCATATTCAGACACTTCTTGAAATGAAGACTCTTCAGAATGGTGCTCTCAACTGGAAGATTCTAATAATGTTCTTTATCCCGATGTCTAGCAGAAAAAGTGGAGATTTTGTTCTGCCTTGATGTTTATATGTTGCTTTCTCTCTGTACTGACCTGTAACTTTCTTGTTGTTTGACTCTGCCCCATTGCAGCACTAAAAACTGCTGACCATTTCTCTTTCCTTCGTTACCTTTTGTTCTTGGAAATATTCCTACTGAACTGCTGGCAGTTTCTGTGTAGTTGTGGAGCTCTGAAACTGCCTTTTTACAGCTGCATCATTTGCCTGGCTATCTACTGTGATACGCATTTCACAGTAAAGCCTAGAAGCACCTGCGCCAGGGCCCTGCTGCTCTTGGCACTGTGCCCGACAGTGATAGGCAGGGAGCTTGACCTTTTTGTTCTGATACAGAGAGAAAGCTGAATAAAACGTGTATGGGAGAAGGTAAGGGGGAAAAAAATGCAAATTCTGTGATGAGTTAGAAAGCAACGTACAGCAGTTACGTCCCTTTGGTGTTGATTCCTCATTATCACAGTTAGAGTAAAGGCACATTCACAACACTGTTCATCGGAAATAACCTCATGGACCTCAGGTCAGTGCTTCATCCTGGCTAGACAGAACGTGTTTGAGTGTGACTTTGGATTTCCCATTCATTAATTCAGAAAATTCGGTGCCAGCTTTATGCACAGGACATGCTGCAGCTCCTTTTCTTCTTTCAGACGTGGCTCTTTCTTAGCTGTGATTTCACAGTGGCCTGACCTGTGGATCTAGGCAAATCTGCCTGACACTTCTGTGTAGGCATTCAAATGCACAACTCTTTCCCATAACAGCATGTACAGACGCAAAACACGGATGAAACCAATGAAGGATGAGAAGAGCTTGGAAAGGTTTCCGCCCTGCCCAAGTATTTACAGACTTGCTCCCTTGGGAAGGGTGGGAATGACAGAGCAGTTGTAATAACCAAATTTGAAAAAGAAAGTAATATCTGCCCTGTAACAGCTGGTCAAGGTTCATTTCAGGGCTTCAAGGGCCACCTCACAACTCAGCTAATATTGCCAAGTCATGCCCACATTAGAAAAATGTTTTTAGGTCTGATTATATGTACTTGTAAATCCATCTAGTCAAACTGGTCCAGAGCTCCAGTAAGTCTGCAGTGATCAACACTGGTTGAACTGCGTAACGTTTACGGAAAAGGTTCCAGAAAAGGCACAAAGTTACATCAAAATGTAAAGGTTTTAGAGAAAATATGTGACATTGTTTTTTGCTCATCCTGGTGGTTCAAGGTTATTCAGTAACGTAGGCAGACAGGTAGTCCATGCCGGTGTTGGAGTTCTTTCTCCTATGCTGACGTTTAAACTTTGATGCTCTGAAACGGAGTTTGCTGCATTTCCTTGACTCTATGACCTGCATATAAAAATCAATATTTGGAAGCCCCAGCCCTATGCCCTCAACCTCCCGTTTCCTGTTACAGTTCATTCCACTTTCTCAAACCAGGGTTGCTGTTTGTCTGGACTGGCAGCCCTCAATCCGTACCTCACCTGGACAGCAGCTTTTTGTGCTGGATTATTTCCTTTGCGTGGAGCCATGTTCTACTTCCCAGTAGTTCCTGTGCTTCAGCTGACAGTCTGTGGTCTTGGGGCACACGGGGCTGCACTGGAACTTCTCAGAAGCTGCAGCACGCCCTGATTCAAGCTAGGAACTGACACTCCTACTTCTTCTTACAAGAACTGATATTTAAAATGGTGACCGCTTGGTCTGAACAAGAATGGAAATACGATTTTCCTCCATAGCCGTACTGCAGTCATCAGCTATGCGTCAGTTCTATCAAATGTTTATATTTTACAAACAGCTGATGATAGAGGTTTGTGCCTCCCCCTTGGTTACTCAGCTGGAATGCGTGATGGGAGTGCTGACAGCAGACCAAGACTAAAGCAGACGCACTAAGGCTATTAATGTGATGGAATGACACTTCACCAGGGGAGTGAAATAGGAAAGATAACAAATGAGACTGACAGGAAGGCTAAGCCCGGGAAAGGGCTCTCTAAGGATCTGAGAACTCTGCCCTTAGAGCTCGTCAGCTTGCTTAACATCAGCTTTTGCTCAAATGCTACCAGATCCAGTAGCCTATGAGAGATTCGAATTTTATTAAATAGGGGTAGTACATGCTCCAGAAAACACAGAGATGTTAATATATTTAAGGAGCATATAAAAATGAGATGGATACTTTACAACAATTGTAGCAAGATGTTCCCTTTCTCGTCTCCTGGCACAGCTAGACAACCCCATCCTCTCCCATGAATAGATCAGAAGAGTTCTTCTAACCAGTCGAACAACATTCTTTTTTGAGTCAGAAAGTTCAAGTTTTCATTAACTTCAGGAAGCCATTTCTGTATGCAGCAGATATAAAACCTTCCTAAGCTCACGCAAAATGGAAAATTAATGTTTAATGTACTCTGCTCTCCTTGAAAGCTTGTTACCAGTTCTAGGGGACTAAAGGAACTCCAGTCTATGGTCTCGCTCTCTTTTTTCTTTTTTTCTTTTGGCTTCATTATTGTTATTAATTAGTTAGCAACATTTTTGCTATTGCTGTTAATTAATAGCAATATAAATTTACTAATATTAATTTAATAATTTTACTAATATTAATTCCCTAGCTAGCTTGCACTTTCACAAAGCTATCTTCTATCTTCAGAGATCTGTGTTTTTTCCAGTCGATACCCAATATCCTCTTGCCTAGATGAATACACTCATTGGCGGTCTTTTTATTGAGCAAGAGAAAGTGGAGAAGTGGAAGGAGGTAGATACAGAGGCTGCTATTAACAGAGCTTTGGTTTCTCTTCTCCTCCTTTTCCTGTGCTCCTCTTTCTGTATTTTCTTTGCTTCTTTGCATTGTTCGGATGTGATAATGTAGGGCCTAACACATAACTCAATTACCATGGCTTAACAAATCACTGTGCATCAGGTGACCCTCCTGGTTCGTGTGCTCTTAGTCCACTGCTGGTGAATAGGATCTTTTATAGCATCTTTTATCATGTATCCACTCACTGGATGCGCAGAAATGTTATTAGACTTTCAGGTTAAACAGAAACACACTCTGCCCTACCAACCCAAAAACCTGTCCTGGGAACAAGATGGAAGAACAGAGTCACGTATGCTAATTAGCTATACTGCCTAATTCACAGCTGGACACAGTGTTGAAGTGTCATAGAAGAACCTACATGGAATAAAAAGATGAAGCAGAAGGAGGAGCACAGGCCAGCTTGTGGTCTCCTAAGGGGGCTGGCTCTAAAAAGCTGGCAAGAACAAATACACGGAAAGCAAATGAAGTCAGTAGCAAGGTGATACCTCAGTTCAAACGTTAGTTATAATAGCTCGCAGGCGCTTCAGAGCTGTCTCCATCAATAAGAAAGGCACAGGTCCTTGCAGAGAATGATTCATCCCTCCCATCTTAAATTTGTCTCTTAGGACAGGACTGATCACTTTCTCAAGGTGCCTGTCCAGTTTCGTTGTCTGCAGAGGCACCCATAAAACTTCACTTTTAGATGAGTTCAGCTATCTGAGATGAGTGATTCCTCTCAAGGAAAAGCTGAATCCTGTCTCCCACTTCCTTGGTGAGATCCCTAACCAAGGTATCACATATAAATATGCATACACATGGTCTTTTTTCTGTGTTTTGCAGATCTTTGAAGTCTCCATGCTGAAGCCTGCACGTGTGCATATTACTTCTTCCACGGACTAACTATTTACTACCAGAGCTGTGGAGTGTGACAATGGTGTTTGTGTCCAATCTATCAAACGCCATTATCACACTAAATAGCTACTGGTAGATAAGACATCAATTCAGAAAAGAATGTGAATTGTAGCAATACTTTTTCCCACCATGCTGAGGAATATGGCAGCTTTGTATATGTGTAAGAGAGGATGACTCCTCTCTTTTATAAGCAAAACTACTGTAATACACGAGAAATAAATACTCTGCTATGTGCATCTCCAAATTCCCATTGTAAAGCACACAGGAGTCATCTTAATGCTGCATATTTGCTTTCTTGGGAGATATATGAGTCATGCCCATACTCAGGGATTATAATTTTTCTTAGCAGTGCAATTTACTATTTTAGTCTTCTTAAACTGAGATTCCTACTCAGTTAACGCTAACATTGCAAAATCTATTATTTTAAGCTGCTTTGTAAGTATTTAACACAAATTAATTGACAGGCTTTAGTCTGAAATATATTCTTCTATGACATGCATTGTTGCTCTGTACTAATATAACGGTGGAATCAGGATTAAAAGTGAATAAAGAATGGCGGTGTCAAATGATCAAGTTAATGTTTCACTGTCAGAAATGAGATCCAAGTTCGGTCCTGCAAACTCTGTGCAAATATATATATTATATAATGTGGATTTCATTGGGATCAAGGGAGCTGTGGGCACTCAGCACTTCTGAAAAACAAGGCCAGCCTGGCATAATCCTATTCCTGCTGGACTGACCATTACAGTAGAACATGGAAGCCAATCAGCTGATGTAGTCAAAATCTGGCACCTAATTAAAACACACAGATTTGAAACATTAGTTGACTCGGATGCCCATGACTCAAGCAACAGGTTTGAAAACAGGGTTCTAGGGAAATCTATGAAGAAATGAAGGTAAAGGATGGCATTGCTGATGCTTTGTGTTAGCGTGTGACGCTCTGGAAATAACACTACCTGTTCAAACGTGAGACTTCATTGCTTTATTTAGTAAGGCCGCAAAGAACTACTTACCAGTTGACTTCAAACAGGACATAAAACTGTCAGTGCAGACACTGAACTCCACCACCTCATGGCTGCCCCTGACTTTTATGTTCCAGTTGCTCTCTCATGTGAAAGGCAACTCCCCACCTCACCTTCCCAGCCTGTCCTTCCTAAAGTGCCTGTATCCATCCATCACAGCGTTCCAGTCACGAGCTATCCCATCACATCTCTGTGATCCCAATGAGATCATAGCCTTGTAGCTGCACACAGACTTCTAAATCCTCCTGTTTTCTCCCCGTTATCTACATGCATACACTTGGGGTCATTCTGCTTCAGCCTCATTTTGTTGGTCAAGAGTTCCCTTCTGTTTACATCACCCCAGACCCTTTGGTTGCCAACCCCATCTACCACTTCCTTCCTTGACTGCTGGTCATTCTCTCCCTCCCCCTAATTCCTAGTTTAAAGCCCTCCTTACCATGCTGGCCAGCCTGTTGGCAAAGATATTTTTACCCCATTTTGTCACGTAGATAAGTCAGCAGTGCTCCAGTTTCTGGGAACATGATGCAGAAGCACCTGACATGGTTCAGCACAAATTCCACTCAGGTGGGGTAAGGTTTAGCTCAGTAGCATAGCTGTACTGATTTCAGAGCTGGTCTGTCCCTGGAGGCAGGGACATGTGCTGCATTCACATGGCAACACACCTGAAGCCCTGCATCTGCAACACATCCACCACACACTTGCCTCTGTTTGTTCGGTGCCCTGACCAGCCGTGTGCTCATACTGGTTAGTCCACTGGCCAACATTATACAAGTCTAGAAAAAAACTGAGTCCTGACAGAAACCACTGGCAGGAACTATGTTACTCGGTAGTGATGCCAATGTCTTTAAAAAAAAAGTCCTTTCTGAGATATTTCAAAATGGAATGGAAGGTGGAAGATATGAAAAGGGAACCTCCTCCGCCTCTCTGTAAACTGGCCTCATTAGCTCTATTTTAGGTCTTGCATTTTGCTCCGGCACAAGACCCTTCCTACTGAGACAGTACTGGAAAGCTCAGGTGATGGGGGAACTGGCATCACCTGTGGGTGTGACAGACCTGCACCCTTTGGCTCTGCTGTATAGGCACAGGAGAGAAGAGCTGTGTTTGACTGGGGAGCAGCAGGGGCTCCCTGCTACTTTCTGAATCCTGAAGCTTGTGTCCTGAATGCCCCTAAGAGTTGAGCAAGGTGGCCAGTCTTGAACACTGAATTGCTTCTGGTGACCACTCTGTCAGAAGAAAAGAATTACTGATGTCATTTCCACATTCATAGATTTGATCACTCTCTTGATGGCCCATACAATAGTAGCATCAACAGAAGCATTAACTTCTGTGAAAAGAAACGTGTCCTACTATCTTTGCCCTGTGCCCTGTGCCCCTGTAGTTTGTTCTGATACTTCTTTCAGTATTTTTTTAATGTTTAGATCTTCCTCCTATGTTTCCCTGGTTCAGTCCCATTTTCTCAGCTACACTCACTTGTATCAGGTTCTGGTACATCTCCATTTCCTTCTCCTTCTTTTCCCGTGTTTCTTCGCTTGTGGTAGATGCTGATCCAATGGCTGATCCATTGCTATCCCACTTCTCTATCATCATCCTTCCAATACATACTGCACCTGTGGATCTCTTCTTCCCTTTTGTGGTTTTGCTTTCAGGAACAATACATCTTAATGTTGGCTGCCAGATAAGCACGGATGGATGGATAGAAATATCCTGGTGTTTTTCCTCCTTTCTGATGTTTCTTATGTTACACAGGAAGCTCATTCAGACACCTTTCTGTAGCAGCAGTGTTGACCTTTTGGGATGTTCTACTAAGGTTTTCTGCTGGCTCCTGAGGACGAGCCTGTCCCTGTATTGTCACTGGATAGGGACCTGTCATATCACCAAACTGTGGGTGCAAAAGTTACGTCTTGGTGCCATGTAAATGGCACAGATCTAGCCACAGCAGACAAGCAGCTGTCATTATCTGATCCCACATGTGCACCTGTCAAAAGACCAAATACCCATCTACTGTGTATTTGGGGGAACATGAATTTGGTTCATGAAGTGCACTTTTAGTGAAGAAGAGAAGGGCTGCAAGGTCTCTGTGAAGGAGAAGGTAAGGACTGGGCTGCCGCATTGCATAAGGTTAGATCCTGTCTTGTGTCTGCAAGGAGCAGATGATGAGCTGGAAAGACTGATCTGATGGGCCAGAAAACATTTGGCACAGACTGGACATCTGTAAGGCCACTAAGCATTATTCTGCCACTGTTTCAGAGCAAGCAACCTCAGATGGCATCCACCAACATAGCTGGAATCCAGCAGCAGCAGCAGCAGAAAGGCTCCCAAAGCCAGTATTCTCCTGTCGTACAAGATTAACCAAATCACAGAAATTTCACACCCATAATAGCGTACGGCAGACCTCACAGTAAAATCAGCAAAGCTGCAGATAACTATGGTTTCTTTTTCAGAAGGCCTTTGGTGAGAAATAACTAATAGCTGAAGGAATCTTTGGGAACCTTTGTGAAGGTGAGTTGGTGGGGGGAGGAGAACAGGAAATCCTTCTTTCTCTTTTCTCTGGCCCTGAAGCAAGCAAGCAAGCAAAAGCGACTTTGTCTGCATGGCCCTCTGGGTAATGCTTTTGCAGCTAGCTACTTCTCTTCTCAACATCTGATTGAGAGAAAAATGAAGAGTCCCTTCCCTCCCTCCTCATACCTGCAGTGCTGTCTAGGGAGCTTGCACCATTGTTGCTTGCTCTTCTCCTGATTATTCATAAAGCAGTTTTTCCTGTTTGAAGAACATCTTACGCTGTTTCTCTCCTCCCACTCAGTGAACCTCATGTGTTGCTTGCCTGAGCGTAATATCCATATGATATCAACAGAACTAGCAGGAGATTGAGGCTGTCATTCTGGACTAGCTCCACCATTTGCAATGTCATCACAGCTTATTCCACAGCATTCATGCTTTTAGACATGTAAAATATGAACCTTGTACTTCAGTGGGGCAAGGGCAGTACAGGCTCCCCGGGTCCTATTTGCAATGTATTAAAGGAAACCCATTTAAAATATTCAGTCAAATATCCATGTGGGCAAACAGTTCCTAACCTTCCCCTGGTGCTCTGTGGCAGGATGATAACCGTGTAGATTAATCCTCTCTCCCTATTATTTTCTTACTACTGTGCTTTTAAAACTCAAAATGAAAAGTCATTTATTGAGGCTTTTATTGTAGAGCTACATGACCTTTACAACACCCACACAAGTATTAGATACACCGAAGTTTCTTTAGGAGAGAGAAGAAAAAAGACATAATGGAGCTGAATCCCTGCAGTTTACTCTTAGGTTATGTGAGGTTGAGCTGTGGGAGTTATATTAAAAAGTTCCCCCAATAAGAACTGCATACAAAAGAAAACCCAGTCAATTTTCTCTTGCTACATAGTCTATAAAGAATGGATTGGGGAACATACTGCCTGGTTTCTGATGGTGTCCTCCATCTTGCAGTCTCCTTCAAGTGGATAAACATTCAGAGGCACATCTGAAATAACATCAGCTCCCTTCTGAAGCTGCATCCTCTGGAGACCTGGGTCAAGCAGTTTGTAAAGCAAGTGCGTGCGTAACGGCTGGGAATACGTACCAAAGTGCTGCAATGCTCTGTACACCCAAGGCTAGTCAGTCATGGAGAGAGATTCAAATGCTAAAACTTAGCACTTTCGGTTTTTGTTTGGTTGGTTTTTTCCCCAAACTTGAACCTGAAGAATAATCTAAGTTTTATGGCAAGGATCTGTCTTCCTGAAGAGGTTGAAAAAAATGCTACAGTCACTTTGGTTAAAAGTTTTGCCAACTATTCTGCATTCCAGGCCTATCTACCCATATTTCAGGGCCAGACTGACCTTTTTCTATGCCAAGGACTTTCTTCTTGTGAGGGTCATTGTTATTTAAGATCTAAAGCTGGAACCAGAGTCTGCAGCTGATTCCCAGCAACTGTGCACTGTTTTTCCAAAAGCTTAAGGTCAGCTCTTTTCCTGAATCCTTGGAGGACTGATGTATTCTGATTCATTCACTGATGCATCTGAACACTCCTGAAGGTTTGGGTGAAACTTTCAGAAGTACCTGAGGTTCCACTTTGGAACGGACTGAGGAGGCCAATTTCTATTGAGCAATGACGTTCTAAGTATTCAAGACACATTTTGGAAAAAAGAGCATCTTAAGCGTTGAGCGCCCACTATTTTGTGGATGTGGACCTATGCCCTGAAATACCTTAGGTGTTGTGGAAAATATTACCAGTGGAGCTGGGGTAGTGCACTTAAAAATTGGGAAAGAACAGGTAAAAATCATCAATTTATCTAGAGGGACATATACCTTTAAAAACTCAATGCCTATAAGCCATTCATGTGATTACTTTTGAACAAGAAACATCCTGTAGAAGCTTTATTGATTCTCCATTCTTGAGTGTTTTATCATTGTTAGTCTGTGTAACAGAACTTAAATCACAAAGCATTAGTTCATCAGCCTAAATTACTGTGGTGGCCCTATGAAAAGCATAACATTTTAAAATTGCTATTAGGACACGGTGCAATTTATTCATTCTGTGTGTGCTCATGAACATCTATTAATATAACAACGCAACTGCTAGCAACAGGAATTAACCTGGAAGTGTTCCAGTTTCTGATTTGCTGATGTATCTTCTGTGATCAGAAAACAGATTTATTAAACTTGCTCATGAAAACTTTGAATGGGTCCTTTCTGTGAAAAGCTGAAAAACAGAATTTGGCTCAGATTAAAATGCTGCGAGACAGGTAAGATGTTTCTCCCATTCTTCTCGATGGGCCATTAAATCTAAAGCCCAGTGAGAATATTGTTTACCCTACTGATAACTGTGATTTCACTGCCGATTGTGCAGACATCCAGCTGATGCATATTGGAAACAAAGGTACATCAGGGTAAAACCATGGTTCTAGTACGTGAATCTTTCCTGTGCCATTGAAGTCAACTGCCATTAATAGGACCAACTTTCTCCTCCCAGTCTAACTTCTTAGCTTAGACCTTTGTTTAAAGTTGAGATTAAATGCGCTCAATTTTCATTATTTTTCAAAGAGCTGGGAAATACTTCCTGATACATAGTATATAAGTATCTTGTATAACAGCAAGATTAAGGAGGGTAGAGTGGCTAGTTACCAGTCTACAAATGAGAGCAATTATTAAAAAAGTCTTTTTTTTTTAAATCTGACATGGACATTTAGACATGGGCAGACATATGGCACATTAATTACCATTTCCCTTGTTCTTGACACGCACCCTGGAGCTCTCTTAGTATCCTGTCAGCCTACTTGAATTCTAAATTCTTTATACTATAGTAAGACCTGGAAATTTAAACAAGGAAATGGGATTTTTTTGAGAGGGTCCTACATAAAGAAGATATTCCTATATAGAGAAGATATTATGGCCACAGAGTTCCTATGTGTCAGACAGACAGCTAGGAGGGCAGAACAAGAAACCTGAGCAAGCGCTCAGCTGAAAGAGGAAGAGGTAACAAGGAAACATAAAAAGCAAAGTCTCTATTCTCTAATTCCCTTAGATATATCAAAGAGCAATGATATGTGTGTACCATGACTGAGCAAGGCATTAAAACTTGGCTTTAAGCTGAGGTAAGCAGTTAAGCTTTTTCTCCTTTTGGCAGCTATTAATGTGTAATTATTTCAATGCAATTCACTTGTAGCTGAACTCAAGGGTAATGACTGAATTTTAACAGGATCTTGTGTCATTATTATAATTGAAGCTTTTGTTCTAGTAGAAGTAAATGACTGCTTTAAAACAGTGTATTGCTAAGTTTTCCTATTATCATCACTCAGAAATTCCACTGATAGAAAATCAGGAATTGTGATTTGCTCAGTGTTGTAATACATCAGCAGTATAATATGCCTATTAATAAACAAAATATGTTCAATAAACTCCTGAGCAGTGGAAAAGCAACCAATTTAGTTGGGAAATATGTCTATTTAATTCAAATATGATGGCCTGTTATTATATAATGCTCCACATACATACACATTTACTTCACAAGATTAATAATAAGAAAATCACAATTAGCCTTTGAGTAGTAAATAGCAAATTCATCCAAATAGCAACATAACCAGAATGTGCTCTGAGTCCTTAACTAATATGGTCCATCAATGGGCTTGGTGTACAGGGACGCGCTCTATGGGCTTCTCCACAGAGGAAAATATTATAAAAGATTCATTCTTGTTTGTTACCGGAGGACGTGAACGTGATCTTCTTTTCTTTGGAAAGTAGCACAGAGCCTTGCAATGTACTGCGTTCCATGGATATGTGGAGCATAAACATCATGATTCAGCTCTATGGATTCTACTATGGTTATTTTGGCCAACAGGTGTGAAGAACATTGTCTCCAAGTTTTTGACGAATGAGTAAGGAAGAAAGGTAGGACTCAGTCCTGCAAATAACTTTGCAGAGATGGAACGCTGGTCCCAGATGGGAGCTCCAAGAATCCCTCTGAGCTTAGTCACTTGCAGGATTAAGACTTACTTCTTTCCAGGCAAGGATGATATTCATAGTCTCTGTGCGGTCATCAGTAGTGAACACACAAAGTAAATGCAATAAGGTGACATTTTTAGGCAGGCATGAAATAGTAACAAAACTAAGGTTCTCTAAGGTTGCAGTGGGGTTTGGTTTACCAATGCCCTGTCTCCTAGAGATCAGAAATATGAGGAAGCTAAACGCTAAAAAGTGGAAAGGAAACGGAAGCAAATTTCCTTCCCAAAGATGTTGCAAGGCACAATCATAATTGTTGTTTCCTGAACGGCCAGAAGCCATCTGCTCTATAAAGCTAGGGAATCACTTTTCAGCTCGTACATGAAAAGTGCCTTAGGCAAAGTAAAGGTGGCCTGCAAACATATATGCATGCTGATGCACACACACACACAGAGCATCCAGATCAGGCAGCAGCCCCAGAGTAAACCTTCTATTCTTAGCAGGGCATGAGGGAATTCAAGTTCAATGGCTATGCCAGGCCTCTCTCACCCTTTTATGCAGGTTTCTTACAGTGTCCCCTGGGCTGTGACACGCAAGCAGCCTAGTCACTAGGATGTGTTATGTTGTCCAGCACACCACTCCCACACACGGCTACAGAAGAATTGGAAAGCCCTGTGGTAGACTTGCCTTCCCATATTCGCACTCTCTTTTGATGGAAAGCTGTCTGGAGCAGACCATTGCTCAAAGCCTCTGCGATCACCACAGAAAGGTAAAGGGCTAATAAGAAATGTGATGGGGGCCAGCTTCATGCTAACTGCTTGGGCGCTGACATGCGTGCCCCAACTGACACAACTGTCCCAAGTGTTGGAATGTGCCAGAGCCCACGATATGCCCCATTCCCAACATCTTACTTTCTCTACAAAGCCAGCTAGAACTGCACTTAGCAATCAGCATCAACACACAACAGAATTCCAGGCACAAATAAACAAGGCACTGACTATTGTCAGGCGGCAGTGGAAAGCGGCTTGCTGTAATCCTCATTTCTAGAGGCCTTGGCTGGCTACATACTGTTTCTCATTCCCTCATACGCACTGACTTCATTTGGGCTGGGAGAGAGGTGTAGGTAAACAGACTGGTTCCTAGTTTGAACAACTGAGAAACCAGAGCAAGGGGGCTTCCCTGTGAACATCCCTTCCTCACTGTATAGCCTGTGTCAATAAAACCATCTGTCTCATTTGTGCCCCATCTCCCTCTGCCTGTTGTATTTGCTGACTCTTCCAGAACTTCTGCTCTATCTACTTTTCTACCTCCAGTCTCTTGCGACTCTTCAGATTCTCCACAATAGCAACACATTGCCATTCAACTTTATTTTAAAATGAATGATTGCCCATCCTCAGCACACTGTAACTGTTTTGTAAAGCTTTCATTCTTAATGTTTTGTCTCAGATTTCAGTCACAGTCTGGTCTCTGAGCAGGGATTCAGCTCTGTAGACTCAAAGATAGACTCTTTATCCATACATCAGTCACAGACTCTCCTGAATTTTCAACTTCTTTTTGCATTTTCTATTTAAAAACTCATCTTTCAAATAGTCTTTCATGTATTTCATTTTATGTGGACTGCAATACCACTCACATTTCTGCCATGATGTTTTGTAATAGTCTCCTCTGCCTAAGTTAGTAGAAAACTATTAAAAACTCACAGTTCTGGAGGGCTTCATCCAATGAAACATTAGATGTTTACAATGTAGTTGTCTGTCTGACACTCTGTGCTTCCTTTACACTCAATGGAGAGAAATAGGCACTTTTTGGTTCAGTTCATCTAACCTGTTTTAGATGTCTGTTTTTCAGATGACCTGAATCTTGCTCTAGATCCCACTGCCCAGACCTCAACTGACTGTAAGAGGGGCCCAGGATGACTAGCCCAGGTCTTCACATCTATACTGCAGTCAGATAGTTTCTATCCCTAGTGTCAGCTAGCCCCCTACACTTCCCCTCTTATTAGCACCCACAGTTTATGAATACAAAGCAGAACCTACTTTGAAATCTCTTTATCTTCTTTCAGCACTGATAGGACTCTTGCACTCCCGGCTTCTATAAGGGTGTCGGTTCTTGGCACCACATTTTATTTAATAATCACTCGGAATTAAGAAGTCTGACACTGTTCAGTGGTTGTATTCTGTGTGTCTGGCACTGCAGGATGGGCTTTTCAACGGCCAAGCTCCAGTAAACTTGTTGCAGTGCTCCAACATGCATAGTTCCCTCCTTTGGCTTCCAATCTCCACATAAGCTACGCTTAAGTATGATGGAAAACAGCATCTTTTTCCAGTTCTGGCACTGTCTAGGCATTCTGGGTAAATCATGCCTCTTTAGCAGTTAAGTATTGGCCCAAGGCACCTGCTATGTTCCTTCAAAAACATCTCTATGCTACACAGAAAAGTCATCATGCGTATTTTAATTGTAAATATTGCAAGGTACTGAAATATCCTCCATCTCTTAATGGCTTATTTCAGATGGTAGCTTTCTGGCAGCCTGGAGACTCCTGACCTCTATGCTACAACAGTATCAGTGCAAGTGCAAAAGTACTCCACCACGGGGTTAATTGTAGAGTCAAGAAAGCAATTGTTCTAGAACAGCCTGAATAACAATATTAGTGCAAAACCTTTACTAAGTGGCATCTTAGATATATTGATGTTTACATAGCAGCTGAACCCACAGGGTCACTGGCATAAACACGTATGAGGGAAGATGTTCTCTAATGACCTTGTTGTGCACAAAGTCTAAGACTCAAAATGTGCAGGTATAAGCATATAGAAGAATTGCAAGATAATCCGGGCAGACGGCTTAGTTTGTCTTCAAAACCTTCACCTGGTGTTAACTCTTACCTAGCTAGGTCATAGAGTCAGCTCCTTTCTTTGCTGCTGGCATTAGCATCAGCATGGCTTCAAAACAATGTCAGAAGGCAAAGGACTCAAGTTATCCCCCCCAACAGGTCATCAGCACCTATCACACTACTACATGTCCTCAAGAAGTTTTCACAAGTCGGGCCAGCGCTACTCAATGCTCCGAAGAAATGAAGTCTCCGTTCTCTTACTTTCTTGGGCGCTGGGCACTGTTTTCTTTACAGTTGTTGAGTTTGGCAGAGTTTTGCTTTTTGTGGATGTTGGCTTCCTCTGTTTTTGATGAGTGGATCGGAGAGATTTCAATCCCAGCATCTCACAATACTTATTGCACTGGTGAAGGACTCTGAACTGCTCAATGAAAGAAACGGAGCAGTTGCCTTTAAAACCTTTGTATCTGTAGCAACAAAGGAAAAAAAAAATTGAAATAGGATTTCAAGATTTATTGTCAGCATAGGGGAGATAAGAGTATGACTGTTGACTCATAAGTAACTTGGAAACAGTAAGTAAGTCTCCTCCACTCATGCTGTGTTGAGAAGCATTAACTCTCTCTCACAGATAATCAAACTGAGCCATGGAGATGTGACAGAAACTAGGTAGCCAGTGGTGACTCACTCCTTTGGGCAAGTAATAGACCTTGAGACTTTATACCTCAGCTCCCCTCCTAGAGTCGTGCTCCAGACACATCAGCAGAACATAATGCCCTCAGGCCAGCCTGCTGCTGTTCAGCAAGAAACTCTCTTTATATCATGTATTGATCCTGATTCAAAAAACTAGTGGGAGCAGAGTAACACACTGCCAGCAAAGGGCAATAACTTAGGCTGAAGGATTTTGATTAATTTATCATGAATATTCAATGAACTATTGGGTCTTCGTGGAAACAAAGGCTAAATTCCCTGTGAATGCCAGTGGCAACAAATAATTCAACCAGCTGTCGTTAAAACACCTTCCACTGTCATGGTGTGTCACCGCCGGAAGCTGCAGCACTGTATGCAACACAGATGCAGTTGCCAGTGTCTGAACAGATAACGAGGCTCTGTGCAGACAGCCTTTGGGCAGCATCTGTGCACTCCTGGTATCTGAAATTCTCCATTTCTGCTGCAAGACCGATTGAAAGGCTTCGTTTCTCCTGCCCTTTGTGTAGGTGTACTCTACTGAGCTGGCAGAAATATTAATGATAAGGAATCTCCAGGGCTATAAGTTAAGCGAAAGGTTTCACTGCAGTGACTGATGGCTACTTTAATTTGTGGCTGCAAAATGACCACATACTCTTTCTCTTCCTCTCTCTCTTGCTTTTTTTCCCCCAGGTAGCCATTTTGTTGCAGCTAATGGAAATTGCATGTGTTCTTCTCCCTTACAGGAAGTTTAAGTGCTATGATATTATTCATTTATTTCTGGAAATAATCTTGGCATGAAAAAAAATCACCCAAAAAGTCCACTTTTATTATGAGCTAAAGAGAAGTCTGTGTACCAGCTAAATTACAAGTTCTTACATCTAGTAATATTTGTGAGCAATCTGTACTGTTGCAGTACTATTAGCTATTGATCCCTCAGAACTTCTTAGTAGAATAAAGGACACCTAAACTCACTAGCTGAGTCACAAATTTTTATAAGGGGTCCTTGATTCCTGGTTCCTTAAATTTAAGTGATACAGCTGGAGACTGCTGTCATTCCAGTGTGCGCACATTCTTCTCATGCAAGGCAGTCTGACTGCAGTTGTAAGTTTGTGCGCTCAGCGCACAATTTAAAATCAAAATGTCTCAAGTGCAGTATCTGTAAAGTTGTGTACTGAAGATCAGTGGCCAGACTGGAAAGGATGAATTTAATTTAGCTAGTCGCTAGCATCTGAACTGGTTAAAGAGCAAATATTCATAAACTGCACACATTGTTTTCATAGCTGTATTTGGTATCTGTCACTTGCTGTATGTCTTTAAAGGGACATCTAAACAAAGAGCAAAAACAATAGCATGCGCTCAGAATACACTGTAAGAGTCACTGTAAACAAACATCTGAAGGCTTTGCTAACTGACTTTAGCTTTAGGATTCAGCAAATGCCAAAATCATTTTTAGTAAAGAGGTAAGAACATAAATGCATTGTGAGCAAAACAAGAGACCAGAACATCAGTATCAAAAACATGTCATTATTTTTCTTTCACTAGCTCTGCTCATAAATCAAGCCATCCTCATTTCCCTTCCCTTAAAATAACAGGCTTGCATTCGCTCTTGGGGCTAGAGATGTGGCCCAGGCAATGCTCCTTGTCCATTCTGGAAGCTGAGAGGCACGAATGAGCCTAGTTTGGCTCTGCACTGTGCAAACAGCTCCAGCTCTTATAATGGGCCATAGAAAAATTAATCTACAGATGTGAGAGCAAAGTTTTGCATCTGAGTTCTCCCAGCTGTTTGCGCTTTGTTAGTCACTGCTCCCACAGAGCCCTCCTTACCACGCACTTCCAGACTGTTTCATTTGTTCTGCAGGGGCCTAATGACCATAGCGCTGTTCTTGTTTGGCAGGACTTGTGGGCTTAATTCAAACCATTCTGTGCTGCCCGAGCTGGTGGTACGTGCAACAGGGAGGAGGTCAGCGTTAGTGAATGGCGTCTAAATTCAGTGGTCCATATATGGCTTTCATATGCTTTGTGTTCAGTAACGTAGAACTACCCATCAGTCTAGGCCTTGAAAAATAGTAAGCTATTATTTTGTACAGCATGGGTTATTAATTCACTGATTAAATAACCGCCAGATAAAACCAAGTACCGAATTCCTGTCTCGCAAATCTGAATAACTGGGGGTGGGCACAAACCAAATCGTGCTTGAATCTGAGGAGGGGGGTGTCAAATTTAGCTCCAGGTTTAAACTCCACAACGCCTGTTGTTGCCACCTTGGGCCAAACCAAACCTGTCAGTGCCCTGAAACCAGACCTGCAGATCCACGTGGCAAACAATGCTCCTGCTACCCAGAATGTCTGCGGGGCGCCGTGTTCGCGACTCCTTCGTGCTTGCGCTTGCCGCCCCCGGCTACTTGCGCACAGCTGCTGACCTGGCTCACTGCTTGCACTGAAAAGCCGACCACCGCCTTCTCTTCTGTTTGTTTAGGTTCGGCAAAGAATATGTGAAATATCGTCTTTAAAGGATTGATTTCCTGACTCTGGTGCGCCCCAGTGGCTGAACTAAAAACACTTTTCAGGCTTTTGTGATGCTAGGTGAACCTCGCCCCCTAGCGATGGCAACTTTTTTGCAGCCACTTCAGCGCGTTAACAACCTGCCCTCTGCTTTCGAGGTCCTCTGCTCTTCAGTGCGCAGACACAGAAAGGATAACAGATCAGAATTCATTTGAAGGGTGTTAACTGTCGAAAACACCAATCTCCCCACAACTTCCACAGGAAACAGAGGAACAATAAAGACACTGGATACATGAACGCTCATTCAGAAATGTTCCTGCAGACTTGGAATATGAGTCTGGCCAATAAAAGAAAAGATTAACGGCAATGAGCAATGTTGAATATATGTACCAAATCGTAGCATGTGCTGTCTCTTGTGCTTGGCTTACACGAAACATTGCGGGGAAAAATAATGGTCATGAATAATTCATGACAGCTGCCATATTGGCTTTTGTAAAATCATCACTAACAGTTTGTGCCATGACATTACATTATTTGGCAGCTTGATTATACTATGAGCACAGAGGGTGGCGGATATTTTTTCCTGCTTCTTTTTTCCCCTGATCACAAGTTTAATGCCAGAGTGAAGTTAGCGTTTCATTTAATTTCCAATTTGATCAGAAACAATATGAATGTTTTTCCATTCACCAAGGATCATAGAAGCTTTTCCCAAGGATTTTTTTTTTTGCCTTTATATATTTCTACAGGCTTAGAATAACTTGAGAGAGAGGACATATCCGTGCCCAGTGAGGTCATTGTCTCTGCAAGGGGGGGGGGTCGAGGTAAGTATTAGAATTTGTACAGGCAATTACACTCAAAAATCGTCTTTATATTTTCTCTAACAATACAGTAAAAAAAAAAAAAGGCTCACACTATAATTTTTAGCCAAGTATGACTATATGTGTTCTCCCCAACATGTAAGATCTACAGTCTCTCATTGGTATGGTTGCATATTACCAAAGGTAGCAATAGCCCATAATATGGATGAATTCTGTGTACTTGTTTGCTTTCCCCATCCAGGCTTGCTGAATTAAAAATCAAACTGAAGATATTAATGCAGAGGTATCCTTTCTGGGAAATGAGAAATGAAAGGAAAATATCAGGCTAGAAAAAATCTCTTGCCTTGTAGCAATATCATTAGCGAAATGTCAAACAGAATGATGCTCAACATTTTTAAGAGGTTATTCATGAAGGCAGTGTCTGACTGAGGTGATCTTTACTGCAGCTTGCATTGTATATTCATTTTCTCACTTCACCTTCCTCTTCCTTAGTCCAAGATGTGTTTTTATAGGAGCAATTTCCTACAGTAAGCTAGATAACAACATCCATTAAAGCCTTTCTATAAATCTCCTAATTCCAGAGAACAGTGTTGCCTAAATAAAATTTTTATAACTTCTTTGTTTTCTAATAGGATGATGCAGGAATAATTCAACTAATTTCATTTTGGATCCACAGCTAAAAAGTAAATGTAAGTTTTGAAAGGGTGCCAGCCTGAAAATGTTAAGGATTTTCCCAGAATATTCTGGCATCAAATGTTTAATAATTTAAAAGGTGTTGTGAGGGATTTTTTTCCCCTGTACCACTGGGACAGAGAAAAACTTACATTCAGTACACAAAGACTGAATCCATGTGATCAGATCTGTCTTTTTTCTATCAGTTTTTCATGAAAGAATATGAATTTAAAGCTCTTGTTGCAGGAATCTACCTGGAAAGCTGTGTAGGATGCCATGAAATAGAATAGGTGACAATACCAACAACACAGCTTGTGTGCATGTAGGGGCAGAATAATATATAGTCACAGGGGAAAAAAAACGTGCTTAAGGAAAATCATACTGGAAGAAGTACTTTTTTCTGGTTAAAAAAAATGTAGCTGTTACGATTGAAGGGTTGAATTACTGAATGTTCTGCGATGACATACAATTGGTAAAAGGAAGTATATCACTACATGACACATTAAATCACTGGGACTCACTGCAGCATGATACTATTGGGGAAAACAATTTAGCATGTTTCAAATAAGCGTTAGATCTCTGTCTGAATAAGACTATCAATGAGAGTAATTTTTTTTGTATTCTTTTGTAAAGATGAAATAGCGTTACTCATTTTTCTCCAAAAAAACCTGGGGGCATTCACAAGATAATACCAGACTGTCTATGAAATAGATTTATTTCCACTAATGCTTTGCATACATTGCTCATCATGCATATTTTCAGGGTTCTGTTAAGTGCCTAGAAGCAGCCAGAGTCTCATATATTAGATCATCAGGCAATGGGACAGAGCCAGCCCGACTGCTTCTCTGCTTCATGGCATAACCCACGAAGCACAGAAAGTAGGCCTCTAAACACTTAAAATATTCTTCTGTAGCTGCATAGGGTAATACCAGACCTGCCACAAGAATTCACCATGATTAATTCAGATTCTGTGTGCAAAAAATCCTGCTCCCAGCAAATCTTCCACTGATTTGAACGGAGCCAAGATTTCACGCAGTGATTCTACTCCCTGACAGTAGAACTTACTTACACTAGGAAGAGAGAAAGTCTGTTCATTTTAATTGTTGTTTATGCAGCATCTCAGCAGCACCGACAAAACTGATATTGCCATTCCAAGGGGAGATCAACGTTTGCCACAGAAAGAAGGAAATATAGGGAACAGGCAAACCCGGGGGGCAGACCAGAGAGGATGGACTTGCTGTTTGTGTTGCAACAGAGGGGATGGGATGGGCAGTGGTGACAGTGCTACATCCAGACTCTTCTCTCAGTAGAGTAGCTGGCCTGGCTTTTTAGGCAGTGGTACAGATGAGGTGGACATCAGGACCATGGCTGTTTTGCTGCCCGCCCCCAGCAACTAGATACTTTGAATGACTGCCTACATTGCCTATTTCTAGCAATGGCTCTGTTTGTGGTGTATCCAGAAGCTTTAATGCATAGAAACTTAGGTAAGTGGAAGAAAGTTAGAACACTAAAGGCCTGTATCTGTATACATCTGTTAGAGCATGCTGGATTCAGAGACGTTCCCTCTGTGGTCAGAAGCTCTCAACAGCGCAAACAACAGGTCTTCCCTAGTAGGCCAAGCTGGAGCCAGCGCTGGCATTGCTTTTTCAGCCCTACCTTCCTCTAGCTGATATACCAACAAGTGAAGGGGCTTGTTTGGAAGTCACCTGGGACCTTGATTTCACTCTTGAGATGCCCTTTGAATAAACCTATTTTAAAGGAGGCAAAAAGGAAAAGTAAAGCAAAATCTATAGCATATCCCCTTTCTTCTAGAACTAAATGAATGTGTTTCCCTTGAAGGAGGGTTCCCATAAATATGAACAAAAAGAAGTTAAAAGAAGTCAGATGAGGACTGCTTTCTTCCACAGTTAAACCAAGAACAGATTTCCAATGCACCCTCCCCCAGCATACTTACACAGCAAAGAGTTTGACGCGTAAAGCAAAACCATGCCGTTGAGAAACAATTTTTCACTCACCCTTTGGCCAATGTTGCTATGCCAACGTCAGTTAACTTCATTCCTACACCTACAAGACATCAAGGAAATAGAGAGATGGCATTACACTAGCATTTCTAGGAATATCTTCAGATTTAAGAGAGCCATAGATAGAGGTATTCAAATATTATCTATTGATTCATGTTTTTCATGTTAATTGCCACCATTTTGTCAGGACGTTTTAACGTATCTCAATTAAAAGTAGGACCTTTGTGCTCTGTATCACGAAGAATTTCTAGAAGTCAGTCTCATTACACTAAAAATAGAGCATAATTTGTCTCCTGTGCTGGACAGTCACTGGGGGGATACATGCCGATGACTGCATTTTAAGGGAACATCCAAAATCTATGCATATGCACCTGCCATGAGATGTGTATGATTACTTACGGGTTTTGTGGTTGTGTCTGCTTTGCAAACTTGGGCCACAATATATACCAGTGAGAGAGTTTGCTTTGCTAATCAGCTTGGTTAATCAACTTTGGATTTACTTTTTGGGGGGAGAGATTCAAAAGCCTTCTTCATTCATTGTTTCCAAAAACTTATTTTCTGCAACTTGTCCCTTCAGTCATTTGTTTTATAGGCAAAATCCAGACCTGTACTGTGTGGCTTTTCTGTACAGAAAAATTATGGTCTCAATACCGTTTTTCCTTTGACAATACCCTAATAAATCTCAACCAGGATGCCTGAAAAATGCAGCCTAGACACTCAAATGATAAGGCGATCAGAGAGGAAGCATGTTTCTCCTCAACAGCAGAGCTATATTGTCCTTTGTGGCAGCAATCATCACAGAGGCTCAGATACCAAATCTGCTGCTGTGTTTCCCTCAGGCGAGCATTTTGCCAATTCTTCTCCCTTTTAATTATTTCAGGGGTCTTGTTTAGATGGTTTGTTGCTAATTTTCCTGGCTTCTCATGTTAAAGGGTACAGGTTATTTTCTAAGAGTCCGTCTTTCCTTAGAGATCTTAAAGCAGGCTCTGCCTTTCTCTATTTCAAGTACATACATGCACACCGTGTTGCATACAGGCTCAGCATTTCTGCAGTGAGAAAGAGCTGCACCCACAGGAGCATACGGGCAGCATTTAGTAAATTGGGAGGGGGGGGGGCATTTCCTTATCATTCTTCTTTTTTTTTGAAGAAATATGTGTCTACAAACACAGCCAGGACCCTAAGTGTGGAGCATTCCACTGTTGAGAGATTGTTGGTAAGTGTTTAAATATAAGAAAAAGTAAAGGAGCAGGATGCTGTTCATAACTGAAGCCTAATTCACAAGGCATTTCGTTCACCTCTGGGAGGTGAGACAACAATCAGACAGACTTCGCTCATTTACTAAGGGGACATCCGTGGAAGACCAGTTCTCCTGCTGAGAGTGTAAAATCTGTTTTTTTCACTTTTCAAACTGCTTTCTTTTAAGAACATAAGCTAGGTAAGAATTTCCTTCCTCTGCGCTTTCATATAAGCATTATACTATCGTATGGGCCAATAAATGCTTGCCTCGGCTGCCACAGTAGGCAATTAATTAATTTCTTTCTATTCCCTAGAGGTAACATGCATACCAGATAAACACAGTGCACTTATAAGAAATGGAAAAGAAAATATCCTACCTCTCTCTCCTATCTTTTATTCTGAGCTGCATGAGATGCTATAAGAAGAGCATACATTATTTGAATTGTTTAAAAATCTATATTTGTATTGTTTCTCCACTCACTTTGCCAAAGGCACTTTGGCAAGTGCCAAAGCCACTTTAAGCACAGAGGTCTGCTTAAATGAAACTGAAGAGGATTTCAATGAAAATAAAACTTATGTCCCTATTCAGTAACTTGTCTATGGCTCCTCTAGCACTGTAATAGCTTAAACTACAATTTTAAGAACTCTAAAAAGTTGTGTATAGCAGTTTGTTTCTAATCTTGAGGGATGGCTTCCATGACACTAATCACAAGATGTCACGTTACTGTTACGCAGTTGCGTTGCTGCGTTGCCTCGGAGCCCACTCCCAGCCCTGTACCCTTGCTGTGGCAGCCATTACACAAACATGCTCACTGGAAATTCCAGTTATGAGACTTTCTTGTTCGCATAACAGGTTCAGACTTCAATGCTGCTTCCAACCTCTTGTTATTTAATGGCTAAAGCAGTCGCAGTGACGGTGGAGAGCGAATCACAGAGTGGCACAGCCGTTTCCCCACCATGAGGCACCAACTATGACGATACTGACTGTGGGAAGTTACAGCACTCTTAATCTGCTGGTTAATCCTCGTCTGCAATAGAGGGGACTAAACATATCTCAGATGTGGCCCTTTTCTGTAACCAGTTCTTCCTTTGGCCACAGGAATTACAGAGCTGAAATGTGCCAGCTCCTTTTGCCCACAAGATGGTGGAAGGAAATGTGAAGGTGGAGGGAAAGGTGAAGCTCCTGAGGCTAGCAAGTGATCAAAAAAAAAAAAAAAAAAGCTAAAATCATTAAAGTTGCTAAAAAGAAACTGCTTAGGCTTACCAGAAACAAAGTAGAGCTGAAGAACTGACCTGTAAAAAATGCAGGGTCTCAACCTGAGAGTCGAATGCGGTCCTAAATCTGTAGATTAACTTACTGTAGGTAAAATTCACCTTCATGCAGTGGATAAACACCTGGCTGATATACACGATTTGAATCCTATTTAGAAATATTAAGAATACAATAGACTTGGTAGTATTTCACTGTGTGACTCCTAGAACCGTTGGTAATGTCCAGTAAGGGTCAATTGTATCTCTTGTGTTGCTAGAGAACGTACTCAGTGCATTCACAAACTGAGAGGGTGGGGCCAGTGGATTTTCATGCCCCAAATGCTCAAGCTTATTTTGGTGCTTGTAGATAAGGCATCTGAGTTTACACTTAGACGTCTAAATAAGTGACCTGTTCAAATTGCATAGAATATGCTGTTCCCGGATCAGGTTGTAATGTAACAGTAACAATTTGCTGGGGACTGCTCTCTGGTGCGCTTGGAAGACTCCTCAGTTCCTGGTAAGATCATCCAAGGCCATACCAGGGTAAAGATTAGACACAAAACAACTCCTTGACCCTCCAGGGTGAGGGGCAAACAGGTCAAGAATCTAGATGCGGAATCAGTCACAAGGGATTTAAAAGTAACGGAAAGCTTTTCTCAAGAGGTACAGCAACGGCATGTATACAATGCTTCATGAAACATGACTCAGGGTTCCCAAGCTAACAGTCTCAAGCCATAAGTAGTACACTTAGTGTAGCAAAAGGCAGATTTATCAGTTTGGGTACAAGGTGAGCCACACGAACACAGTGATACTGCCTCTGCATGCAGCTCCTTACGTCCACACCTACACACAGAGATGCCCTACCTGCTTTACCAGTTGTGGGCCAGGGTATTGGTCTCCATCTGGGAAAGACTTTTCCAAATACAGGGTTATGGAAGGTAAACATTCAGCATGGCCAGCAGGCCACTGAAAGCCAAGAATAACATTTCTACGGAACAAGCCTCTGGAAAATCTGCAGTTACTGGGACTATGAGTGGCTACCAGCCTGTATCACGGCAGAGCCGTTTTGTTGCCCCCATTCAGACAGCTCACCTTGCAGGTCAGTGATGAGCAAGCTCCCGTTGGTCTTCTCATACACCCAGTGCTGGAAGGTGCAACACTTTTGGCCAGCCTCTGAGTCTCTTCTCAGGAAGTTGACTTCCTTGCCATCCTTGACAGAGTATTTCACAAACTCCCCAACAAGCTCCTCCTCCACTGTGGCATAGGGGATGTTATTTGCAGGGCGATGAACAAGAAAAATAGGAATGATCCTGAAATCAAGGGATAAAAACTCCTAAACCTCACTGAGCTCTGTCAATAAAAAGTAAGAAAGAGACAGTTTGGCCAGTGATCTCAGAGACTGAATAAACAGTTACCAAGTCTAAACCAAGCTGGGAGACATCTGAGTAGGATTCTGATCTTCAGGTAGCTCTAGAACATAATCACATTTTGTTTTATGTTTTATTTCTCTGTATTATTTAGCCAGATCTAAACTTACATTTTTCAGAGTGTAATTTCTAACGTTGTCCTAATATGTCCCAAAACCTAAACTCTGCACAATAGAAGTTGCTTGCTCATTTTGGAGTATCATGGTATTAACTGTTCAGTTGGACTCACATATGACTCAGTCTTTCAGAGGTGCTAGGCACTTGCAAATTCTATCCACTGCAGAAAAAGCCTTGCCCAAGACCAGTGTAAATGGAGGATTTCTCAGAAGAGACTTCTCAAACCGGACACATCCAAAATTAGCAAACACTTTTATAATGAAAATACAAAGCAACTACTTTGCCCAGCGGTAAGAGGAAACAAGAATGTCTCTGGAGAGATCATAGGATTCTCAGGACAAATTTGCTCTAGGGAAGAACTGGAATCTTGCAAGAGTCTTGGGAACTGGAACTGGAAGAGTCTTGGGCTCTGTCAAAGCTTGGATCCAGGTCAGAAAACTTCAACTAATTCTGAATGAAATTTTCAGGAAATTGCAAACTGGACAAAATTTACCTAATTTTATTCACTTAGAAATTGATCTAGTTTAGCCAGAGAGACTTGCTAAGTTTTCTAGAAATCTAGGCTAGGTCCATTTATGGCTAACGATGCACCATGCCAAAAACTCATACCCAAAATAAAAAAAAAAAGTGAGTTTTGCTTAGAGTTTCAAGGTCTTCCCAGAGAGAAAGACTGAATGTGAAGTGAGAATGACAATAGTCTGGAAGGAAGTACTTGTCCCACTGGTAACATGAACTTTGTGGTTAAGAGAACTCTTGCTGACCGGAAAGCAGTGTGCTACCTTGCAAACAGTCTCCTCCTGTTCACACTTACACTGGAATAACTCAGCATTCTCACAAGGCAGCACTGCTAGTACAGTATAAATCTCCCAAATTAAAACCTTAGACATAATAATGAAAGCAGAAAAGGGACATCAGCGTACATGAGAGTGGAATTAAATAGTGCTCTGAGATAATGTCATTTGGAAAGCCTTTCTGTCAGCTGCAGTTTGTCACAGAACATCACCATATTTTATCAACTAGCTCATAAGAGCTCCTGGCACTGCCTCAGAACAAATCGGAGGAATGACTGTCACCAGTTTCATATGAAACAGGTTTCTAGTTACTTCTTTTCTTGCAAACAGCCTTATCTCTTACAGCAACACTGCCAAAGGGGTGGTACAGTTACTGCCATTTACACCAGAGAAGCTGGATTCTGGATATAGCAGAGTCATGAATGAACAGAAGTGCTACACATGCGTTTAAAGGAAGTCTAGAAGATTTAGTCATGCAGCAGGGAACCACATATAACCAGAACACTTCCTTCTAAGTCTTCTAGTCCTAGTCCACAGCCAAGCTTTATTGTCATCATTAATCTGTTTGTGTTTGTGATATTTTACCATTATTGTCCCAGAGAAGCAGTTAAACTGGTACAAATGGCCTTTATACCAGTAGAGACAGTCTCTTCTAAGTAACAATCAGCGCAAGGCTAGGCACTTGTCTACTACTAAACTAACCTGCTCGCTCAAGGGATGATATCACCTTAGCTCTACCAGTATCGTTAAAGTTATCAATTTTTATTAGCAGACAAAGCTTTGTATAGTTTCACATTTATGAACACTGAAAGGAAAAAAAATGGGCAACTGGTTAATAAAAGTGTTAGTAGTGCTCCGTTGTGGAAGTACAATGGTGGAAGTATAACAGTAATAGACTGTCTCCGTCTCCCTTCCACCCCTTTATAAATGTCTAGCTGCCATGACAGTGACTATTATAGGGCAGTGCTTTCTCTTTCCTTTTCTCACCTTTCTCTTATAATAAGTCTGCTCACAAAAATGAGCAGATAGCCTAGGGCTGCAGCCTTAAAATTAGCACTTGAGAATGAGGAGGACCCTCCTCTTGCTCAGGAAAGCCTCTCTATTTCCCTTATAAAATGTTGCAAGGAATATACCTTCCTTTAAATACAAATTTGCTCTGACAAGGGCTGGGTAGAAGAAAGGAATCCAGCCTCGAAATTTTGAAATTTTGAAATTAAAAAGCAAACCAAAACATGCATATGCACGCTATCTCTTCTCCCCTAGCTGCTGTCTTCCAGGCAGTTGTTTAGAGTAATGCAACCAGATCTGAAGCCTCCATGCGCCTGCTCTTGGCACCAGACTTCTAGCTTTTGCAACGTGCGTGCTCTCTCTCTCTCCCATCAAAATTAGAGGTTATAACCTGTATGTGGAAAAACCTCTCAAATAGAAATTTGGCCACAAGCAACGTTATTTCCAGAAGGAAGTCTGACTTCCACAAACATTTACCTAAAAGAATTCACCACCATCCCTGCCACTAGTTCTAGTCCTGAAAAGGCTTCTTTAAGGAAACATTTCAGAGGTTGAATTTTAAGGGCTGCTGAGATTACTTATTTGGAAAACCTTTATAAGCGTCAGTATACAAGCAGCACAGCCACAAGGTCTTTGCCCACCTTTTACTGCATAATTACAAAAACTCCCACTGAAAAACCCTATGAAATGCGGTTCTGAGAATGTAGTACTTATTAGAGTCCTTACATGAGAACTCTTTTATTCCTACTGCCTTTTTTCCTCTCGTGAACCCCATGTCACCAAACTGCCAATTTTATCTAAGAGCTGCAAAGAAAATAAAGCAGCCTTGCTGAGCACGCACCCTGCATACAAAATACCCAAATGGACTCGCTCCAGCCTTCCTCTTCCCTTCTGGTGCTGAGAGAAATGGCTGCCACTGTGAATGGCATGGATATAAATTCTCCTCATTAGTGAAGAGGGAAAGATATGGGGCAGATATCAAAATCACATGCTATATTTGATTAGCAAAAGCTTAGCTTTTTGCAGCTTGAGTCAAGGCATTGAAATGTTTCATTTAAACATCTGTGGATAGGATCCCCAGGACAACTGACTAGAATTTTTTATGGAGGCTGCTGAGAACACAGTTACTTCTAACCTCTTTTCAGTGATTCAGTGCAGCTGGGAAGATCTTGTGTCATCTAGAAGGAGATGGAGATTTAGTCTGCTGTCAAGCATGTAGGTCTTATCCTTGAAGCAAGGCAGGCAGCATTTCAGTCATCCTTTGCAAATCCAACTCTACGTGGTAGCCTGACACTGGAACAGCAAATCCTTTGAAAAAGATCTATTACCAAACCCTCAAGGTTTCCCAGCCTCAGGGGCAGAGATCAGACCATATTCAGCTATTTGCCTGATGCACCCATATGCGAGAAATGGAAAACTTCCGATATGAAATAAAACACTCTTTTGGAAAATCCAGAACCAGAGCCAAGCTTTCTGGCTTAAGCCTCTCTCTACTTAAAAAACTTAGGTCTAAGAAGAGACTTCATACCAGCTTCAGAATGATCATGACTTGTCTCAAGATTTTATTTTGAATGGAAAGTTGGAAGGCCTGACATCACCTACTGTATTAGGTAATACTAGCAGTATCACCTACTGGTATCACTTTATTAATATGAATAATTTACTCTCAACGTACATCAACATCAGGACTTTTGCTCCTACATATCTACTACTTACTCTTTACTCCTTTTTCTCTTTTTCTAATAGGAATGGAATTGTTCTTGCCATCTTGATACCCACTACTATTTAGGTTATGATTCCAGTTGTATCTATATTCTTAGGATCCCTCTTTCTTCTCTAGAGATCACTCCGAGCAGTCAGGGGGCAGGTGTAGCCAAGGATAATAGATAGATAGATAGACAGATAGATAGATAGATAGATGGGGGGGGGGGCGTCTGTGTGTATACTCACTCTGGTACTTCCCCGAAGCCTTCCAAAGGTTCAGCTTCTGCTGCATATATCTTCGCATACTCTCTTGCTGTATTTTGGACATAGCATTCCTATATTACAAACAGATATACCTATGGAATATTACTCAAAACATGTAATGAATTGGCTGTTTGAACATTTGAAAGATGGCTCTTCCCCACACCCTTGCTCGCAGAGGACGGGGGAACCTTACCTGCAGTGCCAGTCTGTAGTTTTTTTGAACTAGATCATCCTTGCTCTTGGTCCCGTACATGATAGCACTGTGCACTTTGAGAACGCAAGGGTGGCCAGGACTGAACACCGGCACCAGGCCTTGCATCACCTTACTGCGGAATGCTTTCCGGTGCATGCCTTCACCAAAGTGAAGCTCTTCCGTAGCGATTGTTCCATGCAGGTTCCCACCAAAATAGCTATCACTGATGAAATCTTCTCTGAACATGAGCTGCATGAATTCAATTTCTTCCAGACCTAAAACACAATGCCACTATGTTCCACGCCACCCTTCTGCAGTCAGCAGGGAAAGGGGTGGACGTGGGAGGACAAATGGATCTCTCCACTGAGGATTAATGAACAGGCTTTCAGGAAATGGAATACATGGCTTCACTTGTGTTCATATAGTGCTGGGGTTCAGCCCCTCCCAGTGTAGCTTGCTGTCTGTATTGTCTGAAGTCAGCATGGAGAAAGGGGGCAGGCCACGTTCATAAGGCAAGAATACAGAAGGTATCAGAAAAAATGGAGGAAAACGTCACAAGAGCTGTTCTAAAACCTATTAATAAAGTTGTAAACTGGAGCTTCAGATGAATGTGAAGCAAGTCAAGTTGACTGAGAACTAAAGAAGAACTGAGGGAATACAGAGCTCCTTCCAGCTCTCTGCATTTTTGGGAAGACAGAGACAGTAATAAAGCTAATGTGCAGCAGTGTGCATAGATATGAATCTAGAAGTAAAATATAGCTCTGTGACCACTTTGCACAGGGCGATTTCACAGAGCTTCTCTGAAGTTAGCCTGGTTTTTCAGAAAAGCCTGAAGAAAGAAGGATGCTGCCCATACAGCCAGAGCTTGTCTTAGCTTTCAGCTTGGAACCGTTTCAGGGAGGGATTCTGCCAACATGTGTCTTCAAGGCACTCAGCTGAGGTCTCAGTCCTTACCTAATGCTACCGTAATGAAAACATGCCTCTCAGTACAAACTGCATTCATTAGACCAGCTCCAGCGCTGCAGACTTGCATGTTAAAGTGTTATCTTTTTTCAATCTGGCAAGCACTAGCCTAAGGACAGATTCATTGGAAAAGGCAGATGAAAAGAGGAAGATTTTTATTTTGTATGTGGTTTTGAATCAGAACCACATTTCTATAAATTACCAAGCTAAATTCATTCATAGAGCAACTGCATCAATTTGAGTGAACTTTAAATTCTGGATAATTTTGTACAGTAATCTTTTTCTAATCCCCATGTGTGGATTTTGAATGTACCACTAGCATAAGAATGTGTGCCTAATGTTGTCACAGCTGAAATAAAGCAAGATTGTGGATTTCACAGCTTTAAATTACTATCGAAGTACAAATAGACCAAAAATAAAGGGAAAAAAAGTGGTTAAACTTGAGCACTGAGAGAAAAATGAACTAAAACATCCTAACTGCACTTCAAGTCTCTCCAATCATAACACTTCAAGGAATTTTTGAATTCAATAATAATTTGAATTATTCTGCTCCTGCTTATCTTTTCCCAATGGAAAAGGTGTACATTGCACAGCAATGAAATCTTTCCACTTCCCCTTTGTAGTAATCTCTGGTTTAGACTATGTAAACTACTGCCTCTCTCCAAAGCACAGAGCAAAGAGTGCAAATACAAAGTTAGAACCGGAACGCTCTTTACCTCCACCTACAATTCTCTGTTGATCAAAAGCTACACAGTGCTGCTAAATGAAAAGTCTTGTCTTTATTTTCCAGATGAACTAAATGTTTAATTTTATTCTTGAAGAAAAAGAAAGAAAAATCAATGGGCTGAATGAAGCACTTGACTAGTATAGTGCATTCAGAAATGATAAACCCATTTGCAACGTACTATCTTTAGCTGCAGCACAGCAAGACATATGCCGAGTGTGATTAAAGACAAGATAACACATGGGGAAAGTATTCCAAATCTTAATGTCTGCCTTTCTTTTGGAGTAAAGTTACATAGCAGATGACTTGCAAAGACCATGTGTTGGCAAGTTTGTCTGCCAAAAGAGCTTTATGGAGGGGTGTGTGTGTGCGTGTGTGTGCGTGTGTCTGTGTCTGTGTGATGCAATGCTATTTCACTGTTTACTATATGGGAAGTGCCAATGCATCAAGTTAATGGAAAGTTACACAGACAGCCAAGTTCCAATCAATAGGCTGTGGTAGCACGCACCCTACCCCTCTGCACAAACTATTCTATCCTACAGGAAGGTATTTCATCTACAAAAAGTCCCATGAATTAAAAGGGAATTTCGTCTTTGATGGCACAGCAAAGTTCAGCGCAAAAAGGGAAAGTTATCTAGCAAAAATACCGCGCTGATTCAACAGCTTTGAGGGGGTCCCACAGTTTTCATTGGGGTAATTGTCAAAATGTCTCTTATAGTTTGTAGGCCAGTCAAATCTTTGAGGTATGTTCGTCACTGGGCTTCTGCCAGTAAACAAAAAGTGATGAGATACTACAGCTGTAGTCCAGAGGTGAGTATCTCTATGATTTAAAGAAATTAAAAATCCAAACCCAGATCTGAAACAAACTCAATGTTTCCTAAATTGCTTCTCTCCTCTGAAGCATATCTTTTGTTTAAAGTGTAAATGCGCCTCACGTAGACAGAGAAAAAGGCTCTTGTTTTCAGAGCTGCCTGAAAATAGAGCAACTGCTAAAACATGTTCTCCTGTTGCATCTGGCTGTGTGAAAAACACAGTGTAATAAACTCAAGGTGTTTTGAGGGCAGTGCCAGCATTGTGAATGCACAGATTTCATTTAAGACAGACGGGATTATCTTTGAAAAAATGTGTCATAAAAATGTTTTCCTAGCCCTAGAGCAACCAGTGTCCCACCCATCAGCAAATGGAGTTGAGACATCCAAAGAACATCAAGGGCAACAAAAAGAGCTTCTACTGCTCTATCAGTAGCAGAAGGAAGGCCAAACAAGAAAAACGTGGGTGTGTTGCTGAATGGGATGGGTGTTTTACAGACACAGACAAGGCTGAGGTACTCCGTGCTCTTCTTGCCTCAGTCTTTACTAACAAGGTCTCTCAGGCCTCTCTGCTTCGTGACACGGTTTAAGGAAGGCAGAAACTACCAGCAGAGGATGAGGAACGAATCAGGGATTACTTAGGAGAACTTGACCCATGCAAGTCCATGGGACCAGATAAGGACATGCTCCACCTGAATGCCACGTATCATAGGGGTCAAATCTTGGACCTTTCCTCTTTAACATCTTCATCAACGACCCAGAAGAGGCAACAGAGTGCTTGCTCACCAAATTTGAAGATTACACCAAACTGGGGACCAGTCAACGTGCTCAAGTGCTGGGCTGCCTCCCAGAGGGACCTGGACAGGCTGGAGGAATGGGCTGACAAGAACCTTATGAAATTCAACAGGGACAAATGCAAAGTGCTGCACCTGGGAAGGAAGAGCCCCTTGCAATGATGCAGCCTGGCTGGGGAGTAACTCTGCTGAAAGGGCTGTGGAGGCCTTGGTAGACACAAGACAAACATGAGCCAGCAGTACACCTTGACAGCAAAGAAGGCCAAAAGCATCCCAGGCTGTGTCAACAGAAGCACAGCTAGTAGAGCAAGGGAAGTGATTATCTTCTACTCAGCCTTCATTAGGCTGCATGTAGAGTACTGCATGCAGCCTTGGGTCCCCCAATATAGGAAAGACATCAATCAGCTGAAGTGAGCTCATGGGGGGCCACAAAAATGGCCAGGGGACTGGAGCACTTGCCCTGTGAGGAGATGGTGAGGGACTGGGGCTTGTTTAGCCTGGAGAAGGGAAGGCTTTTGGGGTTCCTGGCATATCTACAAGTAGGTCATCAAGAGGACGGAGGCTCTACACAGTGGTGCATGCCAGGAGGATGAGAAACAATAGGCATAAGCTGACAAAATAGAGGTTCAGACTGGATATAAGGAGAAACTTTTTCACAAGGACAGTCAAGCTGTGGAACAGGTTGCCCAGAGATATTATGCAGTCTCCATCCTTGGAAGTTTTCAACAGCTGATGGGATAAAGCCCTGAGCAAGCTGGGGTGACCCGATAACTGACCCTGCTTTGAGCAGGAGATGACCCCCCGAGGTCCCTTCCAACCTGAATTATTCCATGAACCTTTGAACTGACAGGAGAAAAAGACAAGAGTTATGATTCCCTGCAAGTTAGGTGACCCAATGTGAAACTAATTACACTGCTACAGTGTAGTCATTTGCTGATTTACCAGAGCTCACTGTAACTGTCTATGTGGGTCTATTCTCTTTTCTTATTTAGAGGGTTCAGGCTTCCATGTCTGAAATGCTCCTCAGAATTAATGGACCATCATTAGGACTGTCTTTGATACAGCAAACTTATCCATCCATTTTTGCAATAGAAATAAAACACCTTGGGTCAAATTCACCAAGGAAACGCAGCTGCTTAGTAACTCCTTGATAACAGTGAACAACTGTACACCCAATTTCACTGGGTGGTAAAAAAAAAAAAAAAAAAAGTTTTGAAAATAGTTTCTATCAGGAAACCAAGGCTCAAAGTTCAGAAGGCTGCACATCTCAGGTGCTAATTATTTTCGTCTTATTTTCCATCCTTTGTACCATCCGGAAATCAGAAGGAACAAAGATTTAAGGCTACATTTAAGCAAACGTGTACTCACCTTCAAGATTCTGAAAACCTGAGAGATGTTCCAAGACTACAAGGAAACAAAAACAAAGAGACCTTCTAGTCAAAAAAATACGAATGGAAACTGCCATTGTTATTACTATCTATTAAAATTATAAACTGGGATTTACCTTCAGAAGTCAGATTAAACTCAGCAGTCACCTTTCCATAAATATTCTTCAAGCAGCAATAATACATTCCCTGGTCTTTGTTACTAGCTTTAGCTATTGCCAAAGAGATGGGAGAGTCATCCTGGGCACTGGAATAGAAGATGCCAATTTTTCACGTTAACGCTTTTAAAACATCTTTCCTGATTATTCCATGCATCTCTCCCTCTGTCCCTGGAGTTTCTGCCCATCACTGTAAAGACTGATTCAAATGTGATGCGAGTGGAAAAGGTATTTTATTTCATCTCAGTAAGAAGCATTCAGCCTATTAAGTGTAGCACAACAGATGTTCCTGCTGTATCCTAAGAGAAAAATGTATCAATCAAATACACATAAAAATTATTAAATCACACCAAAAGGCATTCTAATATTCATATCAAAATCACAGGCAAATATGTAAAGTACAAACAGATAAAAATGTTGTATGCTCTCCCTCGATTCCGAGTGCATTCTAAGAAGATATAATGGATATTTTCCTGCTGAAATTTAGAACATTTGGAACAACTCTGTTCTCTGCATGAGAACATTTGGGAACACCCCATAGTAGTAGGAAGCACAGTTTCAAATGACTGAAAGCAATAGGCATTGTGCTGACTAATATTGAGGCCTGATCTCGGCTCTGTGCAAGTCAGAAAGACTTCCCTTCAGCTAAATATATGCTTCGGTTTAGGTATACACTTCAATCCATCTTGTGCGGAAATGTGTGTAAGAACTTGCTGATTTAATTTAATCTGAGTTAAGAACGTGTTGAACACTGTTATATTGTGGGACCAATATAATAATAGCTTTTGGTTTCCTTGTTCTCAGCTGGAGCCAATACCAGAAATTCTCAGTCTCTCTTCCTTGTGTTTACAGATCTTCCTCAATTTTTCTGATCACCTCTGTTCCGTTGCTTTGCTTTCTCTTTTCCCCTCTGCCCCTCCTGATTGTATCCTTGCAACTTCTCACTCAGTTTTCCCCTGCTCCTTTGCTTTTTTCAAGCTAGGCATTTGCTGCTGGCTGTGTATGCAACTTCAGGAACGGATGGTTGCTAGACATTATCAGCAGGGCCGCAATGACACATGGAACGCAGTTACACTACTTGTAGACTCAAGCCAGCCCCGGAATAAAAACACACTGAAACAGTACTATGCTTAAGTGAAAAGTCCTCTTAGTCCATGAAGGTCTCTACATACATGACGCTGGGTGTCTCTGCATTTACCAGCAAACCGTATAATCCATGCAGGGACGATGAAGACCTGGCTATTGCGTTTTAAAGTTTTTGTGAAGGGAATTAGAGAAGGTGCACACATTTTTGTTGGTATTAGGCCAACATGATGTTTCATGACTGTCTGGCATGCTGGACAATTAATTTTACTCAACATCAGTTTTTAAATGTAATTACCTAGCAAATACTAATATTACTACCAATATGTATTTTTCAATGCTGTTTTAATATGGTTGATTTTGTGTGTTAATGAGTCATAACAATTCAAAGGTTTGTTGCATAATTTCCTGTAATTGCCTCCTGTCGAAAGCACAAGTTAAGATGTGCCACATCACACGGTACAGACTATACACTTCTGTAGACTGACATATTAGTACGTTCCCAAAGGAAAAAACAGTGCTTGGGTACACACCAAACTACTAAGTTAGAGTTTGATCTTGACAGAAGTGAGATTTAGAACAATTCCACTGAACTCTATTGAACGTTTTTGAAGTAAAAAAAGTAAGTAAGAATCTCTCACACTAAAACTTTGTTAAATATCTCATTTTAATTTCAACATTTTGAAATTTATCATATTTATTCCACAAAGTGAAAATTCAAATATTTTGTTATCATATATTTTCTTTGTTATTACTGAGCTTTATTTTATTGATAACTAAGCTTTATTTTGGATGTTAAAACACTGCAAAATTACTTAGCAGGTATATATTCTATAATACGACAGATATTATAAGACTGTCATCAAAATCAGTGCAGTCAAAACAATAATCAGAATGACACAGGAACTCTAACCAATTCATTTCTTTCCTCCACTGAAAATATCACCTTATCAGATGACTTCCTACAAAACTTTTTAATTCCAGCAGAATTGTGTCTTCTGATAGAAATATCTTTTCTTTTTTTTGCTTTGGATAAGAGTACTTTTGTATTTTTGAAACATTATAATTGGATTTTAAGAGCTACATGCTAAGAATGTTATTACTGCTATGGAGGGAAATAACTTTTGTTTCATACAACTGGAGTTTAGAGAAGATGCTAAGGAAAGAGCTTCAGAAGCTTTTATTTTCCACCCATCTCATTGCACTGCCTCTAGCCACTCAGTTTAATTGGCTAGACTGAGGAGTGATTTCATTTTTCTTTAAATATAATTCCCTTTCATCCAATCAGCTTAAAGCTCCATTTGAAATAGAATATAAAGTTCAAAGGAGTGATCACGTCAGGCTCTACATTGCATCTTAGTTGCTTTTATTAGGTCTCAGCAATTCACCTCTCCTACAGAGACAGCCTTCCATATATTAACCAGACGTGTTTATATCATTTGGCCTGGGCGCTGAGGTTGAAACTTCAGATGATCTTTTACAGTACTTGACAGCTGGATGAGGCTGGTTATGAATGGGCTGAAAGAAATTACGGGTGATGGAATGCTAACTATGCCCAATATTATAGCATTATGTGAGGATATTCTTCTTAATTACCCTGTTCAAATTGATTCTTTTTGCACCAACCATGCTAATTTAGTTAACAGAGTTAACAGAGTTATACAAGAATATATCACTGGCAAATTTAATATTTTCCCAAAAGCTATTCAGAAATTATCAGAATTACCTTCAGAAACATTCACTCACCTTCTCTGCAATCGAGCTAGCAACTTGGAATCTTTAGTCCATGTAATGGTGGAGTCGCCATGAATGTCACCAAATTGACAGCATAACTTAATATTTCCAGAGCAGTCAGGGAATAACTCTGCTTGTATCTTCTTCAGCAGCTTGGGAGCTTGAAATGAAACAGCCACAGTTAAGGGTTAGAAGATAATGATAGTGTTTTGGCATTTTAAAGGAATCCCAGAACAATTTACAAATGTTAGTAAAATGAATCTGACAATACTATTCCTCCTGATGCAGAAACTGAGGCTTTAAAATACGGAGGTCTTAAAAAACTGAGCCAGTGCCCCAAACGGTCAATGGAAATGTTCTCCATGCAAAGACATCTTGAACTGATGGAATGAGACCCAACGGAAGTTCTACTCTGAAAAAGCATCAACACAAAATCATTTCTTACTCAGAACACGTTCTCTCTGATTAAAGGATCAGCTGGTTTTATCGGTAAAAAAGACACCATAAAGGTACAGCATATCATACAGTTACACAATCAGAATTGATAATAAGCAAATACATGCAATTAGTAGGCTTTTTAAACTAATTTGAAAGAAAGGACTCTAAGTCCCAGGAGATGCTCCATCTCCAGGATGTTCTTGGAACATACCTAACACACGCTGCCAGGACCAGGCACCCATTTCATTTTAAAACGTACCTGCAGGGAGCGACTCACACCTAATGGTTACATATTTGCTCTAGCAATGGCAAGGCCACTTAGTAATGGTAGTGACCTTCGCTTGCCTCCTCAGTCTCACAGGATTCATTTCCTGCCTCTAAGGAAAGTCTCTGCTTTCCCAGCCATACAAGCATAGCTCTTTTGCTAAACCTTGACCATTGCGCAGAGAAAATTCAAGAATTGTTCAGGTTCCAGAACAGCAGTCTGTCCTGTCTAGGAGACACAGAGAAGAAACTTGGGTTCCAGTCCCTGCTCCAAAGATCATTTTTGTATTTTAATGAATGACTTTATAGAAGATACTGGAGTAACCCTGAGAACCATGACCAGAACCCAGGACTCCCTGCCAGGGGAAGACCCTGCTAATCCATTTCTTTGCTGAGTCTTATTTTCCTGCACACAGAATTTATGAGTGTCTTTTGCACGCGGGCATGGCATCAGCAGGAGGACAGGAGAGCAATCTCATGTAAGTGGGAGCCTAGAGCCTTGGGCACTCTCCAGGGTGGTAAGAGACGGCAGGCTTAGAGCCTGTCAGCAAGAGGAGGACAGTGCACCTCTGTGTCATGCTTGGGCAAGGGCTCTAATCACAAAGCCCTTATAGAAAGGGGGAGAATCATCATTTATTCTTGAGGAAAAAAAAAGCAAGCAAGACCTGCCTATTTTTGGGAAGAAAAGGAATGGACACATACTTAGAGCAAAGGTTTTGCGATAATGGCACATCCCGGCACTCCTGAGCGAGATGTCCCTGCTAGAGGGAATGTAGCATGTTTCCTAATGTGTTAATTCTGAGCTGCTGCACTCTGAATGAGCTGGCATGACACATCTCCCTCGGGGATCCCATTCCAGCGGCCTAACTTTCCCCATCTAATGCCTAAGGAATGCTGGATCTAACTCTAAGGATCAGGCACCTGGAATTCACTGCTATGTTTAACTTGTAGTCACTTAAGTCCTTACTGCTAAGTATCTTGCTGAATCAGGGCTGAAATGACTTGTAGAAAGCATGTGAGAGAACTGAAAATAGAGCGAAAGGCTCCAGGTTCCCTGCCTAAACCACAGAGTCATTCCTCCTTGAGTTGAAAAAAACAAAAAGAGAGCACTGAATATATAGCAGACTGAACATACCAACCTTCCCATCATACTGGGCAAAGGTCCTTGCAAACTCTCTAACGTACAAACATACATTTATTTTCAGTCTAAACTGAAGCAGATCAGGAGCAGGTAAAGATAATTTAGCCTTATCTGATGCAAACCCGAACAATGTTTAAAATATTTTTTCAAGCATAGGTTCAACTACATGGAAAAGATGAAGCATTTCTTGGTAATCGCAGTTTCCATGCTCTCCTTTGAGGAAAGAGTATGTGTCTCCTTCTCCCACATGCTTGGTTCTCTGGTAATTTCTGACCTGGCTCTATGTTCTCTGTTACCACTGTGGGGGCTGCAGTTGTACAGCAGACCTCCCCACAACAAATTTCCATCACGTCTAGTTCTTTGTCTCGCTTCATACAGCTTGCCTCCCTTTATTCCCTTTTACAGTCATTTCTTATGGACAAACATGATTGCAAAGGAGACATCTCTGGCATCATCTTTGAACGAAAAAAGTTCTTTTTAATGCAGCTGGAGGAAGTAGAACACCAGCAAGACTGCACTGTACTTAGACTCTATGAAGAGCTTCACAGTTACCTAGCTTACCTTAAGTCACGGTTCAGTCCTGCTCTCATCTGTAAACTTATTTTATGATGTAAATATAAAATGTAATGTAAAGAGCTGAAAATAAGGCCTTGGGCTTTGCAACGTATCCACAGAAACCACAAATACACCTGTTTAGATGGTACGCTACAGCTACTCTTGTCTGCACTTTGTTTTATCAGTTTGTAACTTCCTAGAGACTGCGACCAGCAACCTGATTCTCATTTCAAATACATGTTTTTTTATGTCAGTTTAATATTGCCAATTTCATCACTGTCATTTATGACTGACAGTGATGAAAAGGAATGCAGAACCAGCCATAAGTCACCAGATACAACTGCAAAGCATTCCATTTATCAGTGGTACCCTACTAGTAACAATAATACTTTGCTAGTAATAAAATAATTTGGTAACCAAGATAGGGTAACTTCATTTGGGAGCCACAGTGTAGGAGAGTAACTGGGAATATAACCCGGTGGGAACATAATAACATGCTACTACTGGGATTGCAGTTGCTATAGCCTGTGTAGTTATGCGGTAACAACTTGCTATACATCCCTGAAAACTGACTTGAACAGATGAATGAAGAAGAAGTAACTATTTCAGAAAGCATGAAAAGTTCATAAATATATTTGTCAGCTAGGAGAAGGATGCTAGAGAGGGACGTTGTGGAACAGGGATAGCACTAGTTATCAAGTTCACTGGAAAGTAATGTCAGTGAAGGTAGGATATCTCTGGCTGATACGATTTAGATTGATATATGTTTGTTTGTAGTGTATTGGAAATGAATTTGAGTTTCATACTGTAGTCAGAAGGACTGGAAAGACCAGAAATGAGAATCAGTTTTCTCTTACCTTTGTTGTCCTTTTCGGAAAGTAGTTTCCTTTGCTCTTTTATCTCTTCTCTATGAATCATGTCTGCCTCACTTTTCACAGACTTTTTAATATAGCTAGGATTCTTGCTCACATTTCTTCTCTCTTCCAGTCTGGGTTTCTTTGACAGTGCTGTTGGTGGTAGTTTCTTAGCCCCAGTAGCTGAATGCCCACTCTTTGCTGTGTCTTGCTTACACTTGATGGGCTCAAGCTCAGCAACAGTTGGTGCTGTCTGGTAAGATTTTGACCCTTCTTGATTCTTTAGCCTTTCCACTTTGACTAGGAATGCGTCGTCTGTGGTCAATGCTAAGGAGTAGGGCTGAGCTCTGCTGTGAGGTAGCTGCTCTTGAAAATACTGGTCATTCCCTGAATCAACTGGTGGTAAGTTAACTAAACCACTTACTGCACTCTCTGATGCCAGGATTTTTTCAGTTTTATCAGTAGACTGAGTAGACTTGGTAGACTTAATTGGATTTTCAACCCCAGTTAGCTTGCTGGAAGAGATCAAGTCAAGACAGGGCTGCTTAATGCCATTACTTATAACCTGTTCCCGAGCCTCAGAGCTAATTAAAGCATGCATAGGAGGCTTTATTTCGGCTTCATCCGGATTATATTCCTTAGCTCTCTGAATTCTTCGTTCTTCCACCTGCAAGACTGTTTCCTCCTTGTTCTTTTGGAACTGACCCTGCAGTGCTTTGGGAAAAGTTTTCAATTTATTCAAATTTTCATCCACTTTGACTGCAGTTTGTGTGCTTTCGGTTTGCACTTGACTTCTTACGCTGGAACATCCTGTTGCTGACACATTAGTAATAGAGCCCTCTGGCTGGCCCATGGGTATAAAGAATGGCAATGTTTCTCTTATGGTCAGTTGTTGGATATCCACCTGATTACTAGTATCTTTATAATCTTCATTTGCTATGCTGGCGTAGTCATTGTGAAGCCTTCCAGGCTGTGGGGTGCTAAGTGGTGTTGCACTCCCAGATGCATGTGTGTGATTCTTTGAAGAATTTGTTTTGAATTTTTTATGAGACTCGAAAGTGGGGTCAACAAAAAATACATGTTGTTCTGTTGTATTCTGAGAGGAAACTGCAGGCTGACTTTCTGAAACATGCTTCACTCCTGTGCCACAGGAAGTTTCAGCCTTTTGTTCATTGTCTCTCTGTTCTTCTCTTGTTCTACTTTGTTCGTATTGGGGCACCTCTACCAAAAAATCAGTTAAAAAATGATCCTCATAAGATGGAATGCATGCTTCTTCTTGCTTTTCTATCTCTGTCGCTTGGTGTATGTTTTGGGGTAGATTCTTGCATCTTGCGGTTTCAGGAGTCTTAATTAAATTAGGCAATTGCATTAGGTAACTGCATTTCTGTGCATTAGAAACAACGTGAAAATCTTTACAGTCTTTTCTTGAAAGATGGTAATGGCCAGAATTCGTGCCATTCTCTGCATTCTCTGCATTCAAGTCTGAGTGGTTTCCTTTTCCCTGTAAACCCTCTTCAGTACTTTTATGTATAGCTTCAACAGAAAAGTGTTTTTGATTGGCATTTTCACCAGAGGAATTCCAGGGGAAAAGGTTCTTCTGCTCAGGAAAATAAACAAGTTCTTTTCTTGATGAATAACAGTCTCTAACAGTAGAGTGTTTACCAGTATCTTCATCTGTGCACTTAGCTGCAGTCTCATTCATTAAGGATATGTTCTGATCAGCACAAAGTAATTGTCCAATAGACTTATCTGACATGTAAGCTGGGTTTTCTTTGTCACATTCAAAATTACTACTCTGAGCATTTTTTAATCTTTGAGGAGAATCTGCATCACATGTTCGGAAAGCATTATCAACAGCAAGCTTTCCTTCCTGGACAGCAGTCATTTGAATGGATCCATTATTGCCAGTTAGTGTTTGATTTGAATTTTGCTCCAAGCACTCCTCTCCATCTAATATACTATTTGCTGAAATACGAATGGATGGTGCTTCTGTTCTATTTCCAGTGCTAGAACCTTGATGTATACCAACCGTTTCTGCCACTTGTGCAAGGGAAATGTTTCCTGTGGGTGCACTGCTACATGCTTCATCTGTTTGTAGTAGGATATTAGAAACACTGCAATCTTCTTTCTCTGTTCTCTGTCTACTAGGTGGCCGTACAATAGGTTCCTCCTCTTCTATCAAATTTATTGACAACGGATGATCAGGGCAAGCCTCCTGCACAAAGCTCGGTTCTCTGACTTTGACGTCCGTTGGCCTAATTTCTAAACTTGTGATCCCCCGGTTCTCAAATGGGATCTGACAGTCCGAGTCAACATCATGAAGAAGCTTCCACAGCTTGTCATGCACTGCCGATAAATCAGCATCTCCTTTGCACCCAGGTTCTCCAGATTCCTGGACTGTCTTGTCATTAGCGTCAAACAGATATTTATCACATGATACAACACAGAGAGTATCTGTGTCATTGCGCTCATGTAAGTCAAAACTACACCTTTGCCCTCTCTCCCTTGGCTCATCACATAGCTTTGCAGGAGACAGAACAGCACATAAATGTTCCTGTCTATTAGGAACAGAGTCTGCTTCCCTAAAAAAACAAGCTGAAATTTCATTCTTTGATTTGTTGCCATTACTAATAATATTAATTCCTTGTTCCCAGAAGAATTTTTGCTGACCACTTTCACTCTTATCACATGGAGCATGGTGTTGAGAATAGGTTTGTAAAGCTGCATTTTTTGCGTGTAATGTCTTTTCAGGACAGAGCATTTCTGAAGGTGTATCGGTGGTGACTGCACTCCCACAAGTCATGAAGATACCTTTCTTCTCTGTTTCAGGCTTCCCACATTGCCTTTCATAATTCTGGGTAAAGATTTTAGGACTGGCATCTTGATTCTATAAAGAAGAAAAAAGAGAAAAAGAGAAATATAAAATGCAATAGGACTGCTGCTTGACTGGATCCAATATAAAATTTCATCAAGGAGAAGACCAATGACTGATACAGTCCAGCTGGTTAAAAACAAATACAATAAAATAAAAAAGCAATGTCTATGCCTTGCAAAGCAGACAGGCTGTCCCAGCATACTTTACTCTAAAAAGAGGGTGTCATGAAAAAGTCATGGAAAGAGCCAAAAACTCACTGAAATTTATTGTGATAGTGCCGAGCAGCAGGGATAATGGAAAGAGAAATAAAAAGTTTATAGGGAAAGAAAACTGAGGTGTGGGTGAGAAACAGAGGGAAGGAAAATATGGCCTGTTTAGAGTGGGAAGATGCAAGTGTTTCAGAAGTACTACAAAAACCCCTACTGGAAAAAAGGGAATAAAATACTGCTCTGACACATCCCTAGTCATTTCTAAACTTAACTGTTTCCGGTATTCATAATGAACACACGAGTAATTATCATCTCATCCACTCAGATGAGTTTCTGGAACTATCTAGGCAACTATTCACCTTGATAGAGCTATTCATCTTGATTTGCTTTCTTGTTCCCTGCTCTCAGAGGAGAACTTTTCTAGGGTTTACTGCCATACATTTTAACAATTGCTTCAATTGCTGGGCAGTCTGCATGACTCTAGGGGCAAAAAAAGAATGGTAACAAACTGTACAATCTTTAAATATGTCAATGCGGTAGAACAAGTTATTTTAATTTGTGTATGTGTAACAAACTGCCTGTTGTGTGATGGCAGACAGAAGAAATAGAAATAACCTTTATTATAAAGCCATGGTTACTGTGAGTAAAGGAGTGACAAATAGACAAGTTAGTGATCTAATAGTTGTGCAAAAGGAAAATGGAAACACCCACTTCAAAACCAAAGCTTGTTTTCTAATCTGTTGTAAAATCATGGTGTAAACAGGACCCTTCCTTGGTTTTTTTTTTTGGATCTGCTAACACGACCCATTCTGTTCCAAAATCTGACCAGAACAACTGAATGAAAAGCAAAGAAAGACAGTGGGGAATAAGTGGGCACTTTTGTCACCTCTGAGTTATGGAAGGAAACAGGGGAGAACACGAAGAAGAGAAGAAATTAAAAAGGATCCTACTTCTTCATGACAACCTGAAACCAGGAGCATTTTCATCTGTCCATCTCTGTTTTAGAAGATATGGATGACCCAACTGATGACCTACACACCTGCAAAACATTTTACAGGTGGAGTGGCCTTTCTCCAGAATATTTCAAGTTACCTTCCCCAGGAACCAAGGAACAGCACCCGATAAAGCCTCTGAAGTCCTTGACCCCCCGAGGAGCATGAAAAATCAATGCCAGTTACCGCCAAGTGGGACAGGGATCATTTTTCACCCTAGGTATACCTGTATACCAGGCTCATCAATAGGATAACTCTGCACTAGGAAAAGGTTTGAAAACGCTCTAGTCATTTCAAAAAGGGTACAATGCAGCCAACACGGCAATAACTTCCAGTCCTGACTAAGTATTGTATGTATCAGGTGACGAGCTACAGGAATGGAATATTACTTCTTTAGTGGAGCCCTCAAACAGTTCAAGTTTTGAAGGGAGTGTCTGTTTGATTTCTTCCTCTTTGGAGAGAGGAAGAAATCTTCCATTTTCTGAAGATGTCAAGCTAGATCCAGAAATGGACTACAGTGTCCAAAATAAGCGTTAAGAAAAATTAATGCTCCCAAACCCCAAATTTCTCATCTTAGACAATACTCCTATTTCCTATGATTCCCTCTAAATAGATATTGCAGTTTTGTCTCTATTGTACTCATTTCCTATTCTAAGCAACAGCTCTCATTGTTTTCCACTATCCTCAAGGATAATTTGGATTGTCAAAACAGGCAATTGTGCTTTGTTGTCACTAGCACAGGACCAAATCCTATACCAGTCTCCAAGCGAGTTTAACAAAATATTTGAATAAGAATAACCCAAACATCCTACGGTAATAAAGGTGATCACACAAAATTTGGATGGGATACAGCAAGAATGCTAACCATCTCCTGTTTTCAAGATCACGTAGCTTGAATTTGTTCTGTAGCGACTACATCTTTGAGACCAAGCTCTTCTGCAGCCTGATGAGCAGTTTGGCAGCTAAAGCAGTACACCGGCTTTGAATTAATACTAGAGTCTCTCTGAGCCTACCTAGTCCTACAGCAGGTGTTCTGCACAGCCCAGTGGGAGAGCAAAGTCTCGAAATCAAGGTGGGTTGTATAGGACCACTGATCAGAAATAGCTAGAAGTGCTGTGAATGATTTCATGTGTACCTTTTCCCTCCTTTACAAGGCAAGTAAGAAAAGAAAGGAGATACAATAGACTCTTCTATGACTAACAGTAGCACTGAATATATAGAATGCACTGAATAGTAGCACTGAATATATAGAATAATATAGCAGAATTTAAAAAGAAAGGTCACGTCTTCCTTATGGAGAGACTGGTGAACTAGTGCCTGATTTGCCGTACTGAAATGAGACTTTCTTCAGAAAATTTATATTCATATATTTCTTCAGGTGTTCCTTCAGACACCTTCCTATGAGGGCAAAGATTCAAGTGTGGGGGCCATATGATTACCTGCTCTTATGTAATGAAAAGTCCTTTGTAGGCCATTAAATACACAAGACACCAATTCTGCCACAGGAATTCCCCAAGCTGCAAATTGTTGGAGGCTGGCAGCATGTCCTGGAGAAATACCAACACCTTCTTGCTCTGTTCTTAAATTTTTCCTTATGTATCTACCATTGCCTGCATATTATGCTTGAAGGACCTCTGGTGTGACCCAGTACAGCTGTTTCGTATAGCTGCATGAGCATGTACCTCAAACAGTGTAACTTATCAGTGAATACGTGATACTAGTTCCAAGATTTTCCCCTTTCCTCCTTCCCCTGCAGTTCTTCCTCCCTATGATATAGTAAAACTGACCTCCTGACCTGGCTCTTCAGCCTAAGTTGGGCCAATTTCATTTTCAGATGTAGAGATCTCCAATGCAATCCTCTGTGGCAATCCAACTTAGTGGTCAACGTTTTACTTTTTCTTTCTTTCTTTTAATGGTTTTACTGCTATACTGTGCTAATAGAGTGCTGAGTAAGCATGCTGGATATGCGTATGTTTAAATCAGGACTAGATCAAAGACATAATTTCCTTAAAACAAAGCTTTCCGGCCCTGAAAGCCCTTGACTTTCTTGTGGCGATAAAGAGAGGTCCATTTATGTTGTCGAGTTCTCTGGGACCCTACCTCATGTTCTGTTATTTGCACTTGGTACACCATATTCACTCTTGTTTTTTTATCATTTGCAGTGGATTCCTTTTTGGTGGGAATGACGGTTTCTCTAAGTTAAAAGGGATAATTTTTTGATCTGGCTGACTGTTAAGCTTGGCAGGCTGTGTGAGCAGTTCAACAATGAAGTAATGCTACACCGTTCAGTGACTATCCTTAAATAATACTGAATTAACATGCAATAGCAAATACTTGGGGGGCATTCTAAGCAACATTATACAGATGGGCTGTGCTGCAACATATATTACTGTATCAACATGACATGAACACCTTGGGAAAAGCAGGAAGCATGATCAATTAAGAGTAATCCTACAAGTACTCTGGTCCCAGACTTGTGCTGGAAAAACTGATCCCGCAGAAACATCAGTTACTTGTTTTATAAAGTAAACATCAGTCTGATGCAGCCCATAGTATGGTTGTTTTCCATTCTTAGCTTCTTTTATGATTTTTAACAGCAAATTATTCTCCCTCTGGAAAGTGCTGAATTGATTCTGACATTCTCATTTACAAATCAGGGAAAATAGCACAGAAAACCTGACTGGGAATGATTACTGCTGGTGTTTAAAGGGAAGTTTAGGTAATTACCTTCATCAGTCATTGTCTAGGCTCTCTAATAAAAGCATCAACAGAGAGGCCAAATGATACAGGATACTGAGGAAACAGGAGCAGCTCAAGAACTTGAACAAAATGCAATTAGTGCCAAATCTGGTATAGGTTCTTTAAGTAAATACTTGATTCGTAAGGAGATTTTTCAGTGCATGAGGCATGGGAATATAGCACGTGAGCAAGATGTGCTATTTAATTTCATTACTGATCTGGAAGGAGAAGCAGTCAGCATATTTGTGAAAACAGCATCATCTGCTAGGTTTTGGAACAGCGAACTCAAAGGCTAGGAACTCAAAGGCTTCGTAGACATGAAGGCCCTGGGGGTGTTCCCAGTTCCTGGGTCCCAGTGTGTCCTATGGCCACATTCCAGTACCATTTCAAGATGAGGTCTGGCCTCTTGCTGGTCCCATCTTCACCATGGTTTCCACTCAGGGAAGGAAGCAAGGAGAGCTGGTGTATTGCAGCAGACCATCCACACTAACCTCACATACAGACAAACCAAAAAGACTAGGGATCTAAGCAGGAAATAAAACAAGATTAGACTTGGACAAATGCAAAGCAATGCATTTGGGAATAAAATACACACATGCCAAAAGCAAAAGATATCATAGGTAAACTACACTACTGAACAAGAAACAGGTAAAGGAAAAATTAAACACAGAAGGTAATAATAAGGTCAATGGAAGTTGTGATATGATACAGAAACAGGGCTAACATTTCTACTCTTGATGTTTCTTGTGTCACAACAAATAATGTTCAGAGACTTATTAAAAGAATAAATTGATATAATTCCAAACAAAATATTAAGATGGAGTGGAGTTTGCACAGCATTGTCAGTACAGGTGCTCTGATTTGGAATAACAGAAAATTAAAAAAAATGTTTCTGCGCCTCAGAAACTGCATGTTTTTAGGGAGAGTCAATAGTGATATCTTTATCTATCTTTACCTATCCATAACTGACAGGCACATCGCAATTATCCCCTAAATAAATCCATAAAGCTAGGATATTCAGAATATGGTAAAATATTGAAGAAAGCCAAATACATTAGCTAAACCACCTTACTTCTGTACTTCTGTGTAATCAAAAGGTATGAGGAAAGATGCAGTTAACATTACCCTTTCTCATGTCATTTTTTGAAGGCCCATTAGAGCATTGCAAGAGTTTTTGCAGTATAATCTACGTTAAGTCCTTGTCCAGTTAGCTGAGATTAACAGAACTAGAGCTGTTCCAAAGAGGACGTCACTACACATCAGCAAGAGGATATACGCACATACGACCTTATATACTGTAGTAGATTATAAAATGCATTTGAGTGGCCAGGTGGTAGGCTTAAAAGACCAAGATTTAAATGGCCAGACCTCATGATTTCCATTCTTAGGTCTATCCTTCTTGGCAATGGTGAGTAACTATGGCACCATGGCTCAGTTTTACTATCTGTAAAATAAGGATGTTCCATTCCTTATTCCAAGGACTTGGTAAGTTTGTCAAAGTGCTTTGACACACTGTGAGGATAGGTGCTGTATTAGCATAAACCTGTAGGAAATTGGGGCCATTCTATCCCACTGATACCCCTTTTTCACCTGATTTTATTTTCTTTAAGAGCAGTGATGCAAATATGACTGTGCGCAAACAGACCTAAGGTCTACTTAGCCTAGGACCTTATCTTAAATTGAAGCCAAAGGTGGATGCGAAGGAAGAATATAAGAATGAGGGATGTACAGGGGGATCCTTTCTCTCGCATACAGACCTTAGACAGAGGCAATCAAGGTTAGAGACTTCCTGAATCAGAGAGTATGCCTTGTAATTACCAATAGAACGGTCTTGAGTGATTTTTTTATATCTGTTTTCTCACCTCTTTGGCCTCTACATTTGGCCTGTGGTAAGCAGTCTGATGCTTTGGATCAAATAAAATAACCAAAAGTTCTAGCTTTTTCCCTTAAACTCAGACTACTCTAGATATGTTTTTTTTCAGCTTTCCAAAAGCAAAACCTGCTGCTTACAATATACTTTGGGTCGAGACTTGCCTGATTCATTGCTGCCTGAATTCCCCAGTGCACTAATATTGTTTTCCTACACTGTTTTTAAGAGCTGTTCTTAACACGTAAATAAAAATTACCAAACGACATTATGGTCCATGTTGAGGGATGAAGAAAAGATTGGTATGCATTACACACTGGTAAGTAACCTAGTGTAAGCTAGTGTGAGCTGTGGAAGAGCAGTTTCTAAAGGAAAAAAGTAACGGAAATGGAATCTGCAAATAGAACGAATTCCTCCTGAGATTTCCTCTTGGAAATCTAAGAGATTATCGGGGTACTGTGCTCCACAGACCAGCTGGTGCCCATTCCTTCCTCCAGCCTCTCCCCTGCAACCGTGGAGCCAGCCCCCATGGTGCTCCACTGACAACTCTTCCAAGGTATCTTACAGATGAGGTAAAGAGGCTTTTTAGCTGCTGTCCTCTGCTCCCTTTGCCATATCTGAGCAACGCACCATCTTCACCTAATGCAACAAAGTTTGTTTCTGGACTGAGTGAGAAATTGTCACGTTCACGTGCAAACACAATAACCTCAGCAGGCACCAGTTAAGGCCATTCTGGATCTTCTCCCCCTACAAAATTTAAGGATAACTTATTCATCAGTCTCTCAGTTGATTAGCTGAACCATTTCTGTTCAGCTGATGAAATTAAAGTAAGAAGTTCATCCCTGAAATGGGATGATGAATTCCACCTCACTGTTTCTCACTAGTTCTTAAGAGGAAATAGCGTAGGAAGGTAATTCTCTGCTATAAATAATATCTCCATGTTACTTTTACACACCTCTGCTAATACAAATGGACTGTAACAAAACATACCTATAACACCCACAATAAGTACAAAACTGCCTCTGGATCAGAACTCCCTCAAATTCACCGTGTTTGGAACTGCTTTTGGTTTATACTGCTCTCCAGCAGTAGCTTGATGGCTCCTTCTCCTTCCCTGTTTGTGCAATGCTACCCAAATTCCTCTTTCCTAAAATAACACTCTGCTGTAAATGGCATGCCTGTCTTGGATTAGCTAAAATAACTCAGTATCTGTACTTATTTCAACTGCTCTAGACAGGTGGTAGAAAAGACATGAGCTATATTTTATCCTGCAGATGCTTACTAAAATTTCTGCTGAAGAGGCAGGAAAAGAGGAAGTTCAGGAGGGAGAACTATAATATTTCAAAGGACAGAAAGCTGAGTTCTCGGCCTTCGAAAACAACACAGAGCAATTAGCTGACCATGCACAGCTGTGACGGGACTATGCTGCAAACCAGGTCAGAATTTTCCAATGAATGATCTTTGTGTGCGTCCTGGGAAACACTGGAGCCAACTATATAATGCAGGTGAGCAAAATAGGATGTTACCTGGCAGCCCCCGTATGGATCCTACTGAATGAGCTGGGAAAACATTCGTCTGATAACGTTCATCTCTTCTCAGACGCAGAGCAAAGGACTGAGCCGCCACCACCACCTCCTTTTCAAGGGAATGTACTAACTACTCTAGCCTATTAGAAAGCACGAGGTGTAGCCTCTCAAACTCTCCTGCTGAATTTGTGGCACATGGTATGAATACAATATTCAGAACCAAAGCGTGCTACCACTCGACAGAGAGCTATTTTGCACCCAGGGACTACTGAAGAATTCTATACAGAGCGCAAATTCTTCCAATGAAGGGACATACTTTTGAGGAAAAAAGCTAAGACTCAAAGCTGGAGAAGATTTGGATCTCAGCTTCCTGCACCACAGGAAAGAAATTTATGTGAACGTTTTTTCAAGATTTTAACAAAAGAACCAGAGGTGAGTGAAAGCAAGTTGAAGCAAAGGGAGCAAGAATACATGTCTTGTTAAAAATTATAGCTGACTTGATTTTGAGCTCAGATAACCAGAAAACCTTCATGTTTTCCAGCTATTATTCACTCAAATGACAAGCGGCAGAGATGTGCTTTAATAACATTTGAACGAAAAACTAAACAACTATAAACTGATAGAAAATGCTGTGTTGGGCATGCACAGTAATTCTTACTTATTATTGTTTTGGAACAGAAATCCCCACTTATTTTGTATTCATACCCAGCCATTAAATCAGTTCCCATCTGACAGCTGTTTATTGGCCTCTATGAAACCACTTGCTGGGTATCAATCTAATTCCTCATGGGCAGAGTTAACCCATCACAGCTGCACTGACACCCTTCTAAACAGCTTCCTTCTACTCTCCTTTTGCTGTGTAACCCAACTCCTCCTTCCCCTCTCGCCTTTCCACCCTTTTCCTACATCTGTCTGCTCGCTGCTCCCAGCACACACGCTCTCCCTCATCACAGTGGTGGAGCGTAGCACCTGCATTTCTGTATTAACCGCAGAGCAGGGAGCACTACATTTAACAGTGCCCCAACGATGAAACACTCTAAACTGTAGTTTAGAGTAGAAATGCAGCAATTTCTAGGACATCCCACACAAACGTTCAGAGGGCTACCCTCACGACATAACGAACAGGGCCACTGGCCCCACAGGCAAAAGCTTCATTGGCCGATGCAGTCCTTGACATTCGGGCTACCCTGGAATCTGACAAAGCAGAGGTATGACGCGCTAGGCAAAATACTTTTTGTTCACAACCACATTTCCCAATTACTTGGATGATCTGCCTCTGTCCTGCTTCTTTCCCTTCTGTAAAATAAAATTTAAAATAAACTGACGTAAAAGCTGAAGTGATGTAAATTTATGTGAGGAAGGTCAAACCAAGCCTCACTCAAATTTTATGAGAACAGACTGTTCTGGACTTGAGTGAGAACAAAATAATGAATGCAGAGGATCCTCCGACAGGATGAACAGTGGATCTAATCAGCAGGAAAAATACTTTAGAAACAGGCAAATAGCAGATGCTACTCTTCCTGGGGTATTCAGTGTAAACAGTAAGCGTTTTGCTCGTGCCCCAGAAACCCTTTGAACCTGCCAGTTCCAACAGGGCTTCACTAACTTTGTTGACATTTGGCTGGCCCTAGAAACGGGCTCTGTAGTTTAGGAATGTCACCAGCACTACTCTATGCCGGGGCTACTGAACACTGGACAGAGACTGGCTCTTGAATGCAAACACATCACAGACATGAAGCCTCCCGGCTCTCTACACAATAGGTAGACTCTCTACCCAATATGTAGCTAGAGAGCTACTGCAGTTGCCTTTTGTGACTGATTACTAATTAAGCTGCTTTGAAACATAAAAAAAAAAAATACAACACGTCACTAGGGGCTAGACCTTGAGGTCACAGGAGCAGTCACAAGCCTCCACCTTGCCTGTCTGATGGGAGGAAGATTCACCCAGAGCAGCAGTTGCTGCACAGACAGACTGCAAAGGTTGCTCCAGTTAGAGGCAACTCGGCAGAAAGGACAATGGGGAGAAAAGGAAGTGTAAATCCTTGAGTAATTAGCACTGCTAATTACTTCTGTGGCTGCTGTGTGCCCCTCAGCAGACCTGATCCACCACAAGGAGAGGGCATACACAAAACTCGTCAAGAAGGGTTAGATGTGTTTTCCACTACAAGCTCCTCACCTTGCTTCTGGCAGAGCTGTCCCAGCTGCTGGGCTCCAGCTAATACCACATTGCAGTTTTACGTAAGCTTATGTGTAGCATTACAAGGTTGATTCTTTCTTGCCTTTCTTAGGTTACACTAGGAGATTGATGAGGAGTTTCTGGCTCACTATATGGGACTGAAGTGGTGAGGAGTTGCCCACATTTTCCTTGCGCTATAAACAGTAGCTTCTAGATGTGATACTTTTTGTTGGCTCCTTTTCAAGATCACATAATTTTGAACCTAAATTTCATCCTCACTCATGAGTGTTTAAAACCATGACTTTTGTTCATTCACATCTCTAGCACTTTTCTATATACTGTTTTTTTTCCTATTTATTTGTAATCTGACAAAGTGTTGGATAGGGACGCACATACAGAGAAGAAACGCAGACTGACTGCAGCTAGCAAGAGTCTAGCCAATCTGAAATTTGGCCAGGGCACTACTAGTAATGCACTGTAGCTACTCTTTGCTAATAGGGTCCTGCAATTTTACTGCATTGGAAAAACATGCAAAAATGCCTCGTGCAAACCAAGGTAATACACACCATCAAGAAATTCTCAGTAGGCTAATTTCAATAGGGAGTATTCTCCATCATAAGAACATGATGTGCTGCTAAAATGTGATTGGAATTTTATGCAGTACAGAAACGGAGAAAACCCAAAACGTGAGACAGGCCCTATGGGTGCTTTTCAGGCAGAAGAAGTCAGTGATTTTTGATTGCTTAAGACACCCCAGTGGTCAGATTCAAAGTTAGACTATTATTCAGAATAGGGAAACATTTTTGCTTAAATAACATAGATGAAGAAAAGCATGTGGAACTGGAAAAAGTGTGTGTTTATTTCTCATAAATATTTTTTCTGTGCATTATGCATTTTAAAATCAGTAAGTGGATGATAAAGAATAAGATTATTCATGATTTAATACGCTTTAATATATATTCCATCTTTACTATGTGAAATAAAAAGTATGATCCTACTCTCCCGCTTGCGAGAACTGGTGTAGTGTCTTATCAGTCACTGCAACCGCACTGATTTCCCTAGCTGATTTCCTAGCCAACAGCATAAGATAAGTATTAGGAGAGTATCACTTCGGGTTTTATTTTTAACTATTTTTTACATTTTCATTGGACTATCTGAATCTTTCCTTGTTCTATTTTAAAAAAGCAAAACCCTGTTCACCTCTCTAATATGAACTCTCCGGATTGAATTCCCCTTCCTGGTATAAATTCAGAGCAAACCTCTGTTGATTTATTTTATATTTCCAGTAGCATAGGTGGATGACAACTTGTTTTTTTGAGTACAAACTGAAAAGAAAGTAAATCAAAATATTTTCTGTTCACAATAGGGATTTGAGAAACTTTCTGGGTTGAAAGAGACATTCCCTGGGTAAGACCTACGCAAGAGCCTAAATATCAGATTTCCCTATCCAGCTGTCCAGAGTCCCATTAGTGCCTCTTACTATTATCACTCTCACTCTATAATTAGAACAGCTTACGGTTTATTCAGGCCTTTTTCAAAACCAGATTTCCTTCCCAGCCGTAGCTGTCATTCAGAAGTGTATGAATAGTATCTTTTGAAGTAATTTACATTGTACACTGTTTTGTGACAAACAGGAATAAAGTGCATTCAAATCAGCAGAACAGCTCTTTCTATTAAATGATAAACACTGTACTTACCCTGAGTGAGACATTTTCATCTGGCACCTGATTTTGCTCAGACAGGCCCCAAGTCCTTTTCCACTCCCAATGACAGTCTTTATCTGCCTCTTCTGTTTGACGCAAACCAGCCTGCATTTGCAAGCTTTCTGTCTCCTCGTGGATTTGTGCTGAAATGACACCTTCCTGACCAGGAAACAGAGCACTGGATTCCCCAACCTCAGCTGCAGTCTGAAAAGATTGTCCTATATTACTTACATATCTGCAAAGCTCTTTAGGATTTAGCAACTTTAAAAGGTTTCTTCTTAGATTTTCTGTTAAGGTACAGACAGCATGCCTTGATTTTTCCTCTGACAAATTTCTTCTCCCCTCCTCTAGTTGCAATGAGCTGTCACCTGGTAAGTCCTTGTCCGTATTATCTTCTGACATTATCTCTGAAGCCTGATTTGTCACAGAAGTACCTATACCACTAGTAGAGGAGTCCACCTTTGCAAGTACACTATCCATGTCCTGCGATTTATCAACTGAAAAATCTGCAGCTGAGTGACCACTTCCATTATTTTCTTCTTCAATTCTGGGATAGTCATTTTCAATGGCTGCAGAAGCAACAGGCAGTTTGTATTTCTCTTTGTCTTTCAAACCGGTAGCTTTATCTTGATGGTGTCCAACAGTGAGAGTCATCTCCGACTGCAAAGTTGACTGGCTGGTAGAGGGATCTCTCCTTACATTTACTCCTTCGAATTTTGAGTGATGACCGCAGAAGCCAATGGTGGTATCCATAGGCACACTGTTATCTGACACTTCAAACAGACAAGGCGTTTCACGGAGGAAGTAAGCACACCCATCACAATCCTTACTCAGTTTTAAATCACCTTCATCATCACTTTCTAATAAAAACTGCAGTTTCTTTTCCCAGATTTCATTTTCATGGGTTGGCAGCACATCTGAACGTTCAAAATACTCCAGGTCATCATCAGAAAAGTCATTGCTTATGCTTAGACTTTTCTTTGGATAAATCTCCAGAAGAGCGTCAGAATTTTCAGAATCTTCTTTTACAAAATAATGGTTATTTACAGGAATATTTGCCTGCTCACTGAACAAAGTATTCACGGTTAGAGGTTTACCTAGCCCATTCTTTTCACATGTCTGGGCATCTTCAGGAGACTGACTAGAAACAGTGTCTTCTGTGTTAAGGCAACAGTTGTTGGTGTGATAAGTGATCAGATTTGTGAGGCTGGAATGCACCTGTCTGCTGCAGTATTTCTCTGCTTCTGCAGCAGTGACGCTAACTGTTGTGTTAAAATGAATTAGATCACCACCGTTCTCTGACATATCTCTTAGGCAGGAAATATTTTCCTGGGTTTTAAATGTGTTTTTTACATCCCTGTTGCCTTCCATGCTAGGCATATGTCTGTGGCGTTTCTCACATGGGGACAATGCTTCTGGTTTTCTGATCTTCGCAAGCAATAAACCACGCTTTTTGAAGGGTCAGATCAGAGGGACAACTCTTGCATTGTGCAAAACATTTCTCATTCTGCTCATTTTGCTCTGAAGTTTCCCACACTGTCATTTAAGTTAGCAACCCACTTTTGAATTTTGTATCTGATCCCAGTTCAACAAAAGCTGTACCAGCGGGTCATTGTGGCTGCCAAAGGGTTTCCACGTCCAATTAAGTGCAGCATCTTGCTCTGTACACCTGCAAATAAAAGAAAATTGAACTTTATAACAATCAAAAAAGCAGGTTTACTATTTTCTAAAAGATGGTAAGTTGACACGTGGTTGCAAGAGCTAAAAAAAAAATCAAGATTTAAAATGACAAACATTTATCAGCAGCAACTAGAAAACCTGCTATCTATACAGAGCCACTTAGGGGGAACAGTTGTAGATGTCCAGAGTGATTTTTTCTAGGAAAACAAATTCTTAAGCATATCCGCATGTGCATTTAGCAGTAAAAAATATGCTTGAGTGCATATCATTTAGCTATTTCTAATTGCAGATAGAAATCTGCAGGCTCATGTAAATTTTCAAACGTGCATTACTTCTACAGGTACCAAGTGCCTGCTATTTGGATAGTTAGTCACTCTGGCACAACAGTAGGCTACTTTTTGAATTGGCAGCACAGAGACATAAATTCCAAATATCCTTTTGTAGCAATATGTGGAATAATCAGTTAGGGGGGTTAGATTTTATGGGGCCATTTTTGTTAAAAGCAATTCTACTATATGTTGGCTAGATGTTTGCCATTTCTGTAGTGAGTGAACAATAGAATGAGGCTGGTCAGCTTCCGCTTCCCATTTATATATTAAGTCTTACTTTCAAACAGTTGTGCAGTATTAAAATGGTGTTGCAATGCAGAACTTTTGTAAAACAAACTGAAACACACCAAAAGGCTTCCATCAGCTGAACCTGAAGAAATATGGAACCATCTCTTTTTTTTTTTTTTGTAAAAAACTTTTGCTTTCTAAAAAATCTCCAAATCTTAGGGTTTTAGATACCTTGGGCTCTGTCTTTGTATACTACTAGAGGCTTTCTGGATCATTCTTTACTACAGCATATCCCTGCTAATCACAGACCTATTCAACAGTCCAGGGATTCACTTGTCAGGGAAAAATAAAGTAAGAGAACTCAGTTTCAAGTAAATTTGGTCTCCTGAAAGATGCTAGATTAATAGCTCTGAAAAATAATGTCCTATATTTATTCACAGAACTTGTATGGCACGAAGAACAGCAGAAAAAACTTCCTTGCTGCCCTGCTAATCTCATGAAGCACTGTAAAGACACCTCTCTTCATCCTCCTCTTCCTTCCCTCTGCTTCCCCACTGTGACCTTCTTTTCAATCTCTCTCTCCTGGCTGCAAGATCCCAAGCCATCTAGTATCCTAGCACAGCAACCTTTCCTGACGCCCTTTCAAGCACTCGGTAGCGCTCTATCTGCTTTCTGCAGGGCCTCAAGCAGAGCAGACATTGGAGCTGTCAGCAGCCAGCTGTGTGTCGCAGCCCACTGCAGACACTGATCAAAGTCACTTAGTAAGAAAATAAGCAAGGAGCCAGATTAAAGCTTAATGGCTAGATAGCAAGGGGCTTGTATGGGCTTGTTTGGAACCTGTCTCTCGTGTAAACAGCACAAGGCAGCTGGGTGTATTTTCATTTCCTTGGGACAAACCCTGACACAAACACCTTTCCACATGGTTACCTTTACGCAAGGAAACCACTACGCTCTTTATGGAAAAAGCCCTTAAAGTATTTAACAGCGCATTGGCTGTTCTGCAAATTCTTTGATAATGTTACAGAGAAGCTAATAGTTTCTGTAACACATTTCTAAAACTGATCAAAAGGCAGCTAATTCCCTAGTAACTACTGTAGGAATTCAGAGCAATTTTTATAAAGCTAAGTTTAATTTTATCTAGGTCTGTACATATTACATGCTTTTTGAGTGTTCCACAGACCCATATGACAGTAAAGCAGGGTGTAAAGCTGGGAAAAGACCAGCCAGAGATTTAGGTATTTATCTGAAATGTAAAAATTCCCAACATCTCACACTCCACAAATGATGGAGCAGGGGGGTTGGACTAGATGATCTCCAGAGGTCCCTTCCAACCTTGGCCATTCTGTGATTCTCTGATTCTGTGATTCCTAAGATGCATGGATTAACTAGGAACGGGAAGGAGGGGAGGTGAATGCACCACGTACAACATATGATGATGGCAAAACACTACCAGAGGGTGACAGGAGACCACAGTGAGAGACTTAAATTAGAACCTGAACAGAGCAGAATTGCCCACCTCATCTCTCTAATTCATGATACAGCATTGCTGGTTGACGTGAAAAGCATCTTGACAACTTGACAGCTTTTTGTTTTCTAAATTTTACAAAGCCATTTCAAATATCATGACACCTTTGTGACTCAGAACACACGTCCTCTTTCCTAGACTTACTATTTCTTTACAGTATTACTTGCTAACATGGACCAGTGTTCCACTGTGCTAGTATTTTTCAAGCACAAGTTAAAAGATGGTCTCTGTCCCAGACACTTTACAATCTGATACAAGACAACAAATAGGTAGATCGATGAGGAGAATACAAGGAAATAATAAATGAGGTAATACTAGCTGTTGTAAGAGAGAGTAGTCCTAGCATAGTAGCAGTTTGACACTTGACATTTGTAGGACTGATTGCAAAGGAAGATATCAACGAGGGATCTGAATGACTGTGCAGAGCTTCTTCCAGGTCTGAAGAGAAGCACTAAAGAAACCATAAAGGCATTTGAAATTTTACCACATGGGCAGCGACACCTGCATTATCGGCTTATCAGAGGCTGTAGGCACCCCACTAACCCCACTAACTAAAGATCACTGACCATGAGTAAGAAAAGTAGTTTATCTTTGATGCAGGAATGATGGGAAACTGGTCAGGGAGAGAGAGAAGTTTGAGAGACTGGGTCTCCGTTCTTGGAGATACTCAAATCCCAACTGGGCACAGCCCAGAGTAACCTGCTGTGGTTGACTCTGCTTTGAGGAGGGAGGTTGGACTAGACGACCTCCAGAGGCTCCTTCCAAATTTATCCATTCTGTGATTGTGTGAGAAGATGTGACCAAAGCAATACACTATGAAATGATTGCAACAATACCATTAACAGCTTATTAGCAGGAATGCATTAAGATTGTTTTTGTCAAGACTACAGAGAAGAATACTGCGGTCATCAAAACTGCAGATTTTAAGTCACTATGAAAGCTTTTCTGTATGTTTAGACGTTGTGGAAAAAACAAAGCACAAGCAGAGCTTTAGTAAGAGGATTCACAGAGGGGCCAAAGTCAAAGATGTTGCATGGGTTACAGGATTGAGTAGCAGGCAGGATGGCAGCATGTTTCCCACTGAAACTAAGGAAGCAAGGGAAAAGTGATCAGTGAGGGATTAGATGAAGTTCTCTTTTAGCCATTTGGAGCTCAACAGCCAAAAAAAGATCAGAGAGATCTACTGAGACTTTAGTTTGGTCTGTAGCACGTAACTCTGCAGTTAAAAAGTGAATCCATGAGTTGTCCATGTTGTTGTTGATGGTAGCTGAATTTGTGTTTGTGGATGAGATTATCCAAAAATAACGTGTAAAGAAGAAGAAAAGACCAAGGCCTGTGAAAGACCTACATAAACCTCAAAGACGGGCTATGAAGAAAAAGCATCCAAGCCTTAAAATTCTAACAGTTTTCCTTGGTGAGGGACTCGCGTGTGGTGGGGGGGAAGGGTGTCTGTCTGTCTGTCTGCCTGAGTGCCAGCAGCCGCCGTCAGACCATGGGTCACAGCTGCTTGTGTGCCTGTGATTTCAGCAACTAGAGTAAATGAGGGCATGTAAGTACATGGTTGCTGGCAAATATCAGGCCATACTAGCTGGTGAGCAGGTTAAGTAGCTTAGGGTTGCTTCAACAACTGGTTCCTAACTCTGGACTGGACATGCATGTGTCTCTGTGAGTGAGACAACAGGAGCAGTTGGCTACTGGAGGGACCAGGAGGTCCAGGCCAACTGCTGGAGAGACCATGGGGTCTCAGAGTTGACCAAGACACCTGTTTGCATGTGTGTGTCTGCGCATGAGGAAACTGAAGACAAGAGGATCCAAGGGCCAGTTACTGGGTAGACTGAGTGTCCAAGGCCTGCTACTGGATGATCCGTTGCGTGTGTCTGTGCATGTGCACACATGCATGTGTGCGTATATAAGGGGGATCTGCACCAGCAATTTGAGTGGGGCTGCAGGCCTCAGGGGCACACATGCTTAGGTGCCAGCAGCTGGGGAGACTGCAGATCCTGCGGCAACTGCAGATCCTGGGGCAGCTGCTAGATGCCAAGGCCAGCTACTGCAGATCCACAACATGGGGAGCGGGAGGGGGTCTGTTCCAGCAGCTGGCATGGGGCTGCAGGCCTCGGGGGCTCATAAGTCCATGTGCCAGCAGCTGGGGAGACCAGGGATCCAGGGCAGCTACTGGACGGGGAGAACGTCTGAGGCCAGCCACTGGGGGATCCACATTGCACGTATGAGTATTTCCCACTAACGAGCCTTGGTCCTGATTGGCCAGAGGGGAACAGGACGAGGCCGTTGGTGGTGTTTGTGTGAGTGCTGAGTGTGTCTGTCTGTGCTGGTCTGTGTCAGCCAGCTGGGCTGTGCCAGCCATGCATATTTATGTACATGTGTTGTATACATGTATTTATGTGTGTGCTTTTTGGGAGTACATGCTCATTCTCACTGCTGGTGGGACCTGGGGGCATGGAGCAGCAGCAGCCTCACCTCTATCAGGCTACTGGATTCAGCAATTCCTGAAAGACAAGACACGTCAGAACGGGGCTTCTGGAGTGTATCCAGAAGGAATCAGAGGAGAGCAGATGAGAATCTGCATCTGTGACAGAGGGAAGAAGGGGGTATGAGAGGAGGTAGTGAAATGGCAGCAAAGACATGACATGTTTTGTCAAACTAGTCTTGGAATAAATTGACAAAGATCCAACATACGAGGAAGTGACGGCCAACAGGAAAGGATGATTTGAAGAGTGAGTCAAAGCTGCCATAAAGGGATCTGTCAGCATGGAGCAGTAGCTGGGAAGTTGCCAGGCACAGAGGAAGACAAAACAGCTTCAAAGTAGTAGAAGTCAGCCTGGTCACAGTGGCTTGGCTGGAGATGCTCTGCAGCAGAAGAGTAAGAGGGGGGAAAAAATGCCTTGCTCTATACAGTACTGCTGACATATGGAAGGTTTCAGGTTATCCACACACTAGGTACAGGGCAGAAAGTTGGGGTGCAAACTTCTTCAGACTTCCACCTTTGAGCCTGAAAAGCAGTCTATTCAAAAAGCCATCAGACTGTGGGCTTCCCTGCTGAAGATGACAAGAACAGTTAGTGCCTATTGTGGTAGTTTCTACTAATGTGGACACCTGCCAACTGGACTTTAGCCCAATAATCTACACTTGGTTCATGTGGGCTTTTGAACAACGATCAAGACCACAGTTGCAACAAGAGCCTAGGGAGAAAAAGGCATCAGATTCCACTGTCTGCAGCCTTCCAGATCTATGACCGTGTTTTTCTATTTCAACTCCACGAAGCATGAATGTTTAACAGGAAAAATGGGACCGTAAAGATTAATCTTTTCCTCATCCATTTTCATACAGTGCCATGGAATTACTCGCAACATTCACCCATCTCCTCTTAATACGTATTTATCTAACGTTCCTGTTACATTCTTTCAAATCTGCTTTCATCCTTGCTTTTCAGAAGATTAGATGCATCTTTCCTCTTTTTTGGAGGGTTTCAGTTATGTAAAAAGCTGGTAATTTTCCCAGCTGAAAAGAGCCTTGGCAACATTTTTTTTAAATGCAGATTGAACTCATGAATACTCTTTACCGAAGTCATTATACTATACAGTTATCATTATCTTAGTTCAGCTGCATTTTGACATCAAGGGAAAAAGAGCTGTCAGACTTCCTGTTATGAAAGTTAGATTACATCAATGTGCATTTTGCCAGACCTAACAATGGAAGTTAAAGCAAAATTATTTTCCATGAGGAAAACTGCAATAAATATTCTTTTTCCACCCAAGATGAAAAGATATGATTTTTTTTAAATTGGGGAGGAAATGGAAGATATTAGATATAATCATAATTTCAATTGCTGAATTTAGACTGAAATTGGGAAAAGAACTGTTAGTATAACACACTCTCAGCTCCTAAAGAAAACTTGTGATAGAAAATGCATAATGAAATTCACTGAGGAGGGATGAATTGGAGATCGTGATAACTTATCATCAGCTATTGACTAATAGACTGAAAATGAAACTCAATTTCCTAATATACCAGGCACTGAACACTTGGTCAAAAGGTGACGAGAGCAGAGAACTTCAAACGCATAAGGGTGTTCTGGCTGCTTGTCTGAAGTCTTGCTCTGGAAACTGGTGAGGCACTGGAAAGAAAGGTTCCTATGTTGTTTCTTTAGTGATCTGTAAACATATTTATTATGTCAACTTATTTCAATTTGAAATTTATTTATAAAATCTAGAATTTTTCAGTTGTTGATCACTTATTCCAATTAAGACTAAAATATTTTTGAAAAACTACCAGGAAAGAAGGTTAACAGGAAAGGAATGACATTTTAACTGTTTTTAAAAATAGCAGTTTGAGGGATGGTTTTGGACCCAAAGCTGCTTCTGCCGATTTCAGTGGAAACTGTAGGCTTAATCCCAATGTTGGCAAAAAAATTTTTTTACTGACAAAAATATACAAATTTGGTTAAACCCATGCAGTGTCAATTAGTTTTCCTCTCTTGTATCACTCTTCTTTTCTACTTTATTTAGTTATTTTCAAAATAAAAATTTTCCTTTGCAAGCAATTTGTCTTTCACTCAAGTTATTTGTACTGGAAGCTCATTTGTTTTATACGTTTAGGGGGAAATTGGAGTCTTCCTGCAGGGCTCGGTTCCTCCTGAGCCAATGGAAGAAGTGCCCTCTTTACTACCTCTCTGAAGTTTGTTTTCTCTTGTTTTATATCTAGTCGTCGTGTAATCACTCTGTTCTGTGCAGTCCTACTCAGCCCACACCCTTTTTCAACAGGATTTATTCCTATCTTTCAGATGCACGTGCTCCTCCCCCTCTTCCACGTGACCTGTCATTCTATATCCATGCATTGTCCCTTTCCTTATCTTTAGGATACAAGCTTTTTGGAGCAGGGACCATTCTATGTACTCACATGCCGCCCGGCACAATGGGCACCTGATCGATGCCTAACTTTTTTATAATACTGCAGTACAAATAATATATGTAAACATGCTTTGACAACCAAAGCATTGTCTAGCTACATTAAAACCCACCATATGACTGCATAAATACCTCCATATGGCTGTACGTTTTTTTACAAATGCCTTTCTTTACACCCACATCAATGCAAAGGAGTGGGAAAGAAGAAGCTGCATTAGCCCACACGAAAGATTATCTTAGCTAAACACACGGAAGGAATGAAGCTGGTAATCCTCCAATGTTTCATATTAAGAAATATCCTTCAGTTAACTAATATTCTGGCCTCCTTATACCAAGTTCACACTGGGCCTGGGATACTTGAAAATACAAAAAAAAAACCAAAAAACAAAAAACCCATGCATAAGTACCTAAATAATGTGCTTGTCACTGTCATGTGCTTGTCCTGCCTCTAAACTTGCCAGTAATTTGTATATTAATCCTACCACAACTGTCTACTCAGGTATTGCAAAATACATTCTGTTCAGAAAGAAGAGATCACCAAATAGTTCCACACATATCCCTCTGAAATAGAACATCTGAGAAGCAGTATCTTTCAAAATCAAATGCAGCTCTCAGGTGTATGCAAAGATCATAGCATTCTTAGTGCATCAGGTCAAAGATGTTTATTAGTCGACTCAGCTATGATGATTACCAGATATCTGAGAGGCAAGTTTCTTGTCATCGTTTTCTGGTACAAATTGGGAAATCAAAATGGACAAAGAGTAAGGTGAGCTTCTCAGAAATACATCTAGGCCTATCTGAATTCTGTGCTATACAGTTCTGAAAATATGAAATCAAACCACTTTACCTCTTCTACTGTCTGCTATTTCTATATAGCTGTTTTCTTTCTTCCTCTATCATTTCGTAAGATGACAAATACTGTAAAGAGAAAACATGAAATTGCTTAAGCCTAAAATGTATGTGCTTTGTTGTATCTTTGCTACTGTGAGGCACTTAATGAATAATGACTTTCTGAAACAGAGAATTTAAACAACAGAAAGACCTGTCTGTTCTGTTTGTTAATTCTGTAACTTTATTTCGGAAAACAACTTTTATATAAAGGATCTACTTAAATTAATGTACCTACTATTTTCTGTGTACATAGAAAGTATTTTTTGCAAGGTAAAGGTTTTATTATTATTCGTACTATGGCAGAGCTTTCTCCTACAAATGTACAATAAGAGAATAATATACCAACTGAAGAGAGGTGTAGAGAAGTTTAATACCTTGTTCGTAAAACTGGAATAATTAAGACATTGTGTGATTTGTCCCCTCTTGCACAGAGAGCTGATGTCAGAGTACCAGAGTGAAACTGTTTAACGATTCTCAGTCTATCATCTAAAACCATATGAAAGGTCTTCTTCTAGGAAGACAGAATAGACAAAAAATTGGCGAGCTGTCATAATGAAATTTTGCAGAAAAGTCAATTTCATACAATTTCTACCGAAACTTTTATGAAATAAACTTGAATGCAAAATTAAATAACACATGAACAACTATGAAATGTCACGGGCAAAGTGCTTTTATTTTGTATATAATGAAAGAGTATTTAAGCTGCGCATTAAACCACCCTAAGTCAGTAACGCTTCCACTCAATTATTCTTTCATTATCAATGGACATTTGCTTACTAATAGAATGCTGCATGTAAATAATGTTTCAGTTATTTATTTATTTCATATTACCTAAGAAGAAGCATTATTCAGATAATTATATTTATTTGGGTATATCCAAGCACAGTTATTATTTATTTGGATGACTACATCTATAATTACATCAAATAAAAATATGTGACTCAGCACATACTCTACCTCTGGGTCAAAAGATCATTTTGCAAAATGAAGCAGACAGGTTTCCTCTTGACAGTAATCAAATGACGTGGTTCAAAGTGCTTGCTGCCTTTTTTGCATATTTACTTAATTAAAGTGCCAAGAATTACAGTTATTTTTCTAGCAACAGTAAGATAGATGCAAACTGCTAGTCCATACATCAGCAGTTTATAATCAAAACAAGAAAGGCAGCAGGTGACTGGATAACACCAGTTTGATCCAAAGTCTCTCTTTTGAGTAACTTGGTTTTGGGCCCAAATGTTTTAACTCTACCCTGGGGAGAATTCTCCTGCCTTCAAAGAAACTATTCAGACATACATGTTTTACAGAAATGGATTTGAATGATAAACGCACACCAAATGGGCCACAGGTAAAAGTTTTTCACGGTGAAGTCAGTTACATTATAGGTTCTGGATTAAAATCCATCCTGTAAAACAAGGGAACTTGAGCAGATTAGCATTTATAGGCCTGCTGGGTGTTATTATTTCTCTTATTATTACAAAGATCATTTTAAATTTGATAGACCTGATGAAACGTTTTAAAACAAGGACTGACTGAAGATGTGTCACTAAACTGTAGAACCTGGAAAGCATGTTATAAATGATATGTAGGGCCTTGGAAGAAGATAAACGTTACATGGACAGGGGAACAAACTAACAGTGTTGTCTGAAGGGTATGGTATGGTTATTTTTGTACCAAACTGACAATGTATACTGGCATCTTTCAGGGTCTAATCCAAGCCAATGCTACTGTCTTTGACAATGGTGAAACTCTTCCCTTCAATTTCTCTGGGCCTTCTATGACGTCTCTAATCTCTTAAGAGTCTTCTCAGATGGAAAAACAACCTAGGGCTAGGGGCAGTTCAATTTCTACTTTTAGGTTCTTTCTTTGAAAAAAGGTTTTTCTCATATATTTAGTATTTTTTTAAACATAGTTTTTATTTAAATATTATATATGACAAAATACTAGATCTGATTTTGACAGCAAAATCAAGAATCTCCTCTTCATGGAGCAGTCCACTCTACCAAAATGATTAATAATAAACAATACTATGCAAATAAAAAACAGAATTGGGTATAAGAAACTCCTGTTTCTGATGCCCCCACAATAGCTGTATTTACATTTTTTGAAATTTCCCCCAGCATCATCTGCATAGCCATGAATGAACAAAGAGAAAATTCTAAGTGCAGACCTGCCACTATTCTACTTGGCCTAAAGAAACATTTTTACATAACAGTAAAACCTCCGAAACATTTTTCTGTTTTCATCCACAGTGAACAAACGCCAACTAGAACTGTTGCTCACATCTGAAGAGTCTGCAACTAATGCTCCAAGAAGCTTCTGATTAATTTTTTTAAAAATAATTACCAAATATAAAGACCATAAATGGCAGAGAGCAGTGGTAGCTTGCCCCTTTACCAAAATCTTCACACAGCTTGGAGCCATAGGATACACCTCACCCGCCTCAGAGATCCAGGCTCTGGCAGTTGTTCATGAGCAAGAACAGGTGATGGCTCTGTGGAGCCTCCCACCCTTCTGTGGAAGAAGGAAGAGCTGAGCCAAGGCCACCCTGGTTGCAGGCAGCCTGGCAATAACAGCCTTAGCAGGACCCCTCCGTCCCAAATTCTTTCCTCAGGCGGGATTCAGATCACCCAGGTACCTGTGTAGGCAATCCTTTTGGGAACTAGTTAGGGCAATAGCACAGACCCAACCTGCGTCCATGGGTTGAGGGACTTCCTCCCAGATCAGGATCAAATGCTGTCTTGGGAAGTGCCTTTTTTTTTTTTTTTTTTAAAAAAGCAGGAGCTTAGAGGTAGAAAGAGATAGCAGTGCTGTCATCACTGTGATAGGAAAATAGAACTACGCTTCTCCAAATAAGCTTGGGGAGAATCTCTAACATATGGAAAGCATAATCTTTCTCCTGAGCACATACATGCATATGAGGAGGATGTGGATGCATACATAATACAGTCTGCTTGTCCTCTCTGTTAACCCTTTTCCATTAGACAGATCTCACTTAGAAAGTCAGTGGAGCTTTTGCTTGTGCTTCATTGTTTATCCTGAGAAACTTGGCGTCCCGAGATGCCTCATTTCCAAAGTTCCCGCATAGTTCCCTACTATCATCCGTACTCCATAGGCAAAACATTGGGACCTGGACTTGACCGTTTGAAAAAATGATTGTAATCCCCTAGACTATTGTACTAAACTGTACATGTATCAATGGCTCCTCCACCTGCCTGGGCATACTATACACATTTTCATGCCTCCCTTTTTAGAGATATTATGTTTCCATGTAGTTTAACCACAAAGAAAGATGGTAGGTATAACCAGACTTCACTGAGGATGAACACGAAAAGAACCCAAATCAAAACACTAATAACCAAAACCAATCCTTTATGGTGAATGGAAATGATCATCTATCAGGCAGATCCTATCAGAGAGCTAGCTGGTGTGGACAAAGGGATTTAATAAATATTATATTGATTAAAGTGAGAGAAAGCAGCAAAAGCGGAACAGAAAAAAAGAATCAAAAAAAAAAAAAACCAGAAAGCAGAAATGAATCTCCAAACCACTGAAACGCTAGTAGCGCAAATCTAAAAGGAGCAATGTCTAAACTGTAAGACAAGGCAGAACTTCCCATCTCCATCCAAGCCCCAGCCTCGTGCTGGCACCACATTCCTTTTTCCACGTTTGACACAGAAAAAACACAAGCATGCAGGATAGAAAGGAAGCCGGCCACAGCCTGGCCAGGTTCTCAGTCTGCACGATCAAGGGATGAGTACTTTAGGAAACACTGAGGAATGCAAGAGCCCTTTGGTCTAACACATGAACAGAGGAAAAGTTTGGGCTGAAATGCTGGCCGCAGGAAGGCTTGTGACTGTGATTATTGATTTCTACGGTGCTCGGGGAAACAGGGCTTTATATACATTTTTGTCAATAAATGACTGTACTCTTCAAGAATAGGCATTACGGGCCATATCCAACAGACAAAGTGAACTGTCATCAGTCATGATGACTCCAGCATATGCATATAAGAACTGAAAGGCAGGAGAAACAACTTAAATAGTCATTACAATAACTTGCAATAGCAAATAACTTGCAGTAGGAAATAAATGCACCATAACATAAAATATCACTGTTAAGAAAGCTCACGTTTTTATGATCCTGACTCTTGGGTTGCAGAGATACACAAAGATGTCATAAGCCTAATCACTCGAAAAACCTTCCATTTCCTTTCCAGAAGGACTAACTATGGCACTGCACGTATAATACATATCCTGCCATCCATTCATCGGTGAATATTTAAGTCTCCTACTTAAATGCAATTATGTTCCAAAGTTAATACTAGTTCCCTTTACATTCTCTCCGGAAACATTTCTCAAATCTGTGTCTTGGCTTTCTTGCCAAGAGTAAGGAGTCTGTATAGCCTTCTATAACATTCCTCTAATAAATGTCATAATTCCATGCACTCCTTGTTCCAGCCTGCCAAGTGTTTTGCATTTGGGACATGCGTTTTTTCACTTCCTCACCCAAGGCATCTATCAACAGAGATTTTTCATTTTGCAGCAAATTTCAGAAGCTTAACATTTGCCTTCTTCCATAACAGAACAGACAAGTTAAAATCTCACAGACAACAAAAACTGGAACTCTAGAATTCACTTACAACTTTGTGAATTCTATCCACATTCACATTAGGGCCACGGTAAGTATTTACATAGCAATTGTTTACTGTAGAGTCTGATGTTTGATGGGTTAAGAGTTGTGAGAGCCCATGCACACAAGGATTTACAATGACTGTGTTTTCTATTTGTTTCTGTATCTCACAGTAGGTCTGTCTGACTGAGTAGTTCTGACTGGAATGCCTAATGCTGGAATACAAATAACTACAATCATACTATTCTTCTATGAATCCTTCAAGACACTGTGATCAAATCCAACATTTGCTGCAGAATACTTGTCAAAAGCCTCTAATGTCAGAAATCAAACTAGCAAAATGCCTTATTTGAAACAATTATGGTATGTCTATTGTATTAACAAGGCTTAGATAAGAAAAACATTAGTGAAATTTCAGCTGTTCAAAAAGCAGATGTCTGGAAAATATGTCCTTAACTAATATACTGTGAGACACTGTGGTTCCTCAGTTTCTGACATTGCAGGCTTTTTGACAACTTCTTACTCTAGCGCACTGCCTATGGTAAACAGCACTACAGTATAAAGAAATCACCACAGCTATGATTCATTGGTTAAACCTAAGGAGAATAAGTGACTGGCTGTGCTTCTAATGAAGAGATTAATATAGAGTAATTAAAATAAGCAATCACAGCACAACTCTTGACACTGATCTGTCTTAACCTATTTTTAACATCTGTCATATCTGACAGTCAGCATAAGCAATTTGTGTATCTAGCTTCATAATCATCTACATGCTACGAAACGACCAGATTTTGGGGGGGGGGGGGAGGGGGTGGAGGGAATTTTGACTACTAGGCCACATAATACATATTTAGAAAGAACAAATTGAGTATCTCTATATAACTAGTATCATTTATATATTTTTTTAGAGAAGAAGGAAGTTTGCTCTCACATGTTCTTTGCAGTTCAGTTTCTCTTATTGAAACTTAGTGGAAATATCATCTAAGCTGTAATTTCAGAAACATTCTACATGCAATACAGTAACAAAATTGATCAAGATAAGTAAAAATGACTAAACAATAGCAGAAGCAAATAACAAAACACATTTCCTGTTACATAAACAGAATAAATCACTATGAACATGTAGTGCATTAAGAAAAAATAGCTTATGCTTTTTCATTTCTTTATCTTTTATGATCATGCATTCTATTTGCACATAGGAGGAACAAGCAGCCAAGTAATTTTAAAAGTATAAACAATTTGACCTCCGAAAGCATAAACATGTGCACTTACCCTTGACTGTTCTCTTGTAAAGTTCTAGAAGTGGGCCAGGCCTGTGGTTTGATTCTGTTTTGCAAAACAAAAGACATTTAATTTATGCATTTTGTTTAAGAGCTAAGAAGCCAGTTGAAAGTTTCAGTGTTGTTTTGCTGGTGCAACCTTAGTATAGCGAGTCTAATCACAGAACAGTATCTCTTTTAAGAGAGACTATTTCATTACATGCAGCAGATGGCTCTTCCTGGGAAAATCTCAGCCAGAGAGACCGACAGTGAGATTTGGCAGTGATGAGAGGGTAGAGCCTACTTCCGTAGAAGTCCACAGCAATTTCCTCGTGGGCTTGATAGAGAAGAAATACTGGCCTTAGTTTTTCATAATAAAGCACTGGGTTGCTTTTTAAAGAACATGCTCAACTCCTTTGCTAGGCATGTTTGAAATTTCTTACTTGCTTAAAGTTAAGCATACAAAAGTTCTGCTACCACTGAGAAAATCTGCACAATTATCCCCAAAAAGTAGGCTGAGGAAACCAAAGGTGGATCGTGAACTTTTAATAATTACTATATAACAATTCCTTAAAGGCAATATTCATCTAACATATATTTACATGAATCCTGACATCAGAAAGTATTCCCACTTCTCTTCCCCAGGAAGCCAACTCTCACACATGAAGAACGTGTAAGAATTGCGCATACTGACCTGAACTTGAGGGGTCCAGAAAAGGCTCAGAAGCTAGTTTTGTGCCAAATTTACTCTTGATTATTCTGCTGAAAGTCCAACTGAATCTCTGCTTATCAGAAACTAAGGTACTATATAACTCTCACTGTTTTCTGGACCTAGTCCAAGGGATATAAAACTGGTGAGATCAGCAAAAAATACAGCAACTACAACTACCTTCTTTCAGGAATAGCAGCAGGGATATCTATCTTTTATATAATAGTCTAATGGCCAAAATAACCACTAAATAGACCAGGATTCTAAACCCTCTTCAACCTGAGACAATTTAGCTGGACTGCCTGACGTTTTGGGAGGATGCCCAACAAGTGTATGACTACAGGTTGAGGGAAATGAAAGGCACCTGCCCCGTTTTCTAGGGAGCCAAGTCATGCGCAGCTGTGGATAATGACATGCCATCAGAAAGCCAAATTAATTGTCTTACCTAGACCATTTTGCCATGCAGAGATTGGTTTTGGACCTAACTTGGGAGAAAGACTCTTGGTTAATGGTAAGGGAAAAAGCCACTGAACGCAATTTCTTTAAGACTTACTAAATATCTTGGTTTTCAGAGATGCTGGACCCCCAAAGAAGCCAAGGAGAGATGCTACGCTGTCACCAGCTCTGCAAGCAGACGTGCATCTCCAGGCAGGTATGACTTAGCCAGCTCTGACTAGCACTGCACAGAGCTCGAGACGTTGAACTCACTGAACAACGCTGCTTATTAGTTTGGTCTCCATGTTGTGCTACTGCAACCATGGGGCTTCCAGCTTGCTCGCAAGGAGGGCAAGGCAAGCTTGCAACTACATGGAAAAATACTGCAGAAATTCAGGCAGTTACATTTGAGTGCTGATTACATTTGATGGCTGATTAAAAGTAACGGTAAAATTCACTTCTTGAGACACTTCCAGCCCCTTGTGAGCAACTTCTAAATCAACAGGTTCAGAATTCCACTTAGATCATGGCCATGCTCATCTCTCCGTTAACAGCGATGGAAAGCAGCCACAGGAACGTCTGCCCCGGAGAGATTCCTTGTCCCAAGTGGGATCTCATCTCCCACGCTACAAAAATGTGCAGTCTAAAGGTCTCAACCTTTAGACTGGCATGGCTTGCTGTGACCTGACAGCAGACCGCAGTCACAGTATCACGGAGAAGCAATATGCCTTGGGAGTACTACAGTCAGGCAGATCATTTTTGGCCCAGCAGCAATTACACGCAGGTGCCAGGACAAGAACGTTCTCCAAGAAAGCCAATCAAGAGTGATCACAATCTGGTGGTTAGTAGCGTAACAATCAACAGACATTCTTCCTAATAACAGAAGAAAGGCAAAAACTTGGATAAAATACGATTTGCACAAAGTACAGGTCCAATGTCTGAAGCAGCTTCGGCTGGGCAAAAATTCACTGCTGTCCTGATGATGAATGAGTTTGAAGAAACAACCGACAGCTTCACGTAGACACAGAAAAGCACTGGGAAGACCAGAAAGATGCTATCTTCAGCTTTCTCGGGTGAGCCGTTATCTTCGGCCTACCCGAGCTTCAAACCAGAGAGCAAACCTGAGACCCAGAGGTCACCAGGAGAAGCGACCTGTTCCAGACAGATCAGCAGGGCGACCGGAGGTGAATTTCTCAAGGCGAAGCCAGCCCGGTGACCGGGGACACCGATGGCCGAGGAGGCCCCGGCGCCAGCTGCGGTTTAAAGAACCGTCCCTCCCTTAAGAAAGGCCCCCGTCTGAGACAACCCGTGGGCGCTCATCGCCTTTATCCCCCCTGCCCTGTTACAGCAAAAGGCTGCTCTTTCTCGGGGTCCTGCCGGCCGCCCCGGCACGCCGCGACTTGGCCCCCGGTTCCCCGCTGGCGACACGAAGCCAAGCCCCAGGTCCAGGCCCGGGCGCCTGCGCAACCGCCGCCTCTGATCGCCGGGAACCCGCGGGCGCCGCCGGGGCCGGTCTCGCCCCTCAGGGGCAGCGACATGGCGCAGCCCGTCCCGCCTGAGGCGGCGGCGCGCGCGGGAAGCGGCGGGTACGGCCAAGGCGGGCCGGGCCGGGCCGCTGCAGACAGGATCGGGCGGCGGCGGGGCGTGCTCTGGCGGCGCGGCTGCGCCCGCCGCGTCCTTCCGGGCCGGAGCACCGCCCCGCGCAGCCCGGGGCGCGCTGCCGCTGGGGAGGCGGGCGGGCGAAGGGCGAGCGGCGATGTCGGCCCCGCCGCGCAGCTCGCCGGGGTCGCTTCCCCTCAGCCGCCTGGCCGAGCCGCTGCTCCGCCGGCTCAGCGAGCTGCTGGACCGGGCAGCGCCCGGCAAGGGCTGGCGGGACCTGGCGCAGCGCGCGGGGAGCCGCGGCAGGGTCCGGCTGAGGTGAGAGCGCAGCGGGGCGGGAGGCGGCCGGGGGGGGAGCTCCCGTGGGGCGTGGAGGGCTCCGTGGGGCACGGGGGGCGTGAGGGAGCTCCGGTGGGGCGTGGAGGGCTCCGTGGGGCGCGGGGGGCTCGCGTGGGGGCCCGTGGGGCGTGAGGGAGCTCCCGTGGGACGTGGGGGGCTCCGTGGGGCACGGGGGGCTCGCGTGGGGGCCCGCGGGGCGTGAGAGAGCTCCCGTGGGGCGTGGGGGAGCTCGCGTGGGGGGCTCCGTGGCGGAGCTCCTTTGGGGTATGGAGAGGCCCCCGTGGGGTTTGGGGTCCCCGTGGGGCAGGGGGCCCCCCGCGGCAGGGGAGCCGGCGGTGCCCCTGGGCCGAGGGGCCCTGGGCGCGTCGGCGGGGCGAGCGCGGAGGGGCCCGGCGGGAGCCCCCCGCCACGGCCGCTCGCTCCGGAGGCGCCTGGAGGACGCGCGGCAGCGAAGACGAAGCAGAGGCAGGTTTGTTCCCTCGCGCGCGAGGGAGGAATCGCAGCCGAGCGCTGCGGTTGGTCTGCCGCTGAATCCAGCGGCTGATTTGAGCTGCCTGAGCCGCCTTGGCCGTGCTTCTCCTTTCCTCCGCTTAAGTGAAATACAGGTTCCTGGCAAGGAGGATGCTCTGGCCTGAGGCGGGCGAGACGAAGAGCAGGCAGACCGTCTCCAGGAGATGTGTGCTTAGCCCCGTGTGAATGCTTCTCGTGAAGAAGAAATAGTAGTGTGCTTTTTGCTTTTCAGCTTCTCTGCTTGGGAAGTATGCCCCAGCACTTAACTGACTTTCCTTAGCGCTCTTTTAGCCACCCGTTCGTTTGTCCTGAGTGATCCCAGAGAACGTGGAAAACGTTTGATCGCCTTTCACCAGTTCATCTTGCCTGTGTTAGGCTAAATACATTCATTTTCTTCACCTTTTTCCTCCTTCGTCATGTTCTCTAGACCCCTTCCTGTTCGTGTTAATTTTCTGTGGCCCTTCCAGTTTTTGCTTAAAGGGTAGTTAGTATCTCAAAAAAAAAGAGGCATTTCAAGTGCAGCACTAAATGTATACTATTAAGATTTGCCCTTCCTTCTCTATCATGATTGTATCCCTTAATAGAGGGAGACTGAACCTGGGGACTATAATGTGACCCCCTTGTAAGGCCTGTGGCAACATTTCTTTCTCTGTATTATCCAGTAAAATGCTATAAAATTGTGTGGTATCTGAAGGTCTGCTTGACCTCAGGTAAGGGAAGACGTCTTGCCTGCAGATTTGTGTGGCATTGTGATTTAATGAAAGAAATACTGATGAATCTTTTTAGTGGTAATATATAAACTTGCGTTCCCTTTCCATAACTCTGTCCGTACCCTTGTTATCTGTGTTTGAATACTATCCAAATACTTTCTTTTAATCTGCTGTGATGTGAAAGGGCATGAAGCCTTAAAAACGAAGTTTAAAAGTATGAACGTTTATACCTGGTGATGAATTTGCAGGAGCAGTTAACTGTAGCGGTAAACGTGCTGTGGTTATACGTATAGTTAAGCTGCAGCAGTGCCTTATTTGAATACTCACACTGAAAATCAAAATCTTCCTGGACCTTCAAGTTAGATCCTGACTCATTCTTTGCTGCTTCTGAAGTAGGCATGTGAAAATGAAAGGTGCTGTACTCTGTTTTCCTGCAGAGACTTTGAAAAGTCAAGCGTAGAAGACTTCTCAGTGCATTTGGTCAGAATCATTAGGTACTTGCATACCTTGTTTTGTAGTAGGCAGTTCACTAATACTGCTGTCTGTCCATGGAGGTGCCACTGTTTAGCCTCTGGACTCCTAAAACTTTAAAGAAGTACTGCAAGTATGCCCAAATTAGCTAGGAATTTCCCAGCTCTACGTTTTCTTGGTTTGAGGGCTTTTTTTTTTTTTTTGTCTTCTACGACTGGTTTTTAACCTAGCTCCTTTGTGAGAAAAATGTATTAAAAAGGCCTATGCCATGTCCTTGTCATGTTATTTTGTAGCTCTCTGGATTTAGAACAATGTTCTCTCAAAGTACTGGAGCCAGAAGGAAGTCCAAGCTGGAGTCTCCTGAAACTGCTGGGTGATAGGGGTTGCACTGTGGTGGAACTGGTGGAGTTCTTGCAGGCCTTGGAGCATACGGAGGCTCTCCAGTGTCTCAGTCATTCAGGTCAGTTCTGGTTTGTGCTTTCACTGCAACTGTATGTTTTACACAGGAAACAGTAAAGTATGTGAATTTTCTACAGTGGTTTAAAAACCCTTCTGTTGTTCAAACTTTCATGATTGGTATCATTCGTATGATTCATTGGTGCGTATTGTGGCAACTGAAAACAGTGTGCGATCTGAGGGCCCAAAACGTCCCTCTAATCCAACCTGAGTCAAGCTAACAACAGGAGGGGTCCTTTCCCCTTTGAGATTCATCTGGCTGGGTGGTAAATTCTACTATGAGTGGCAGTGCTCATGCAAGAGTAGAGTCATGAGAGAGTTTCTGGGTAGCTAGGGCCAAAACTGCCCCTTCTTGTGGCAGCATGGATGTATACTGGATTGAAGAGTATGGCCCTGGGGTACAGGCGCATAAGGTACTGCAGTTCTGAGATGCTGTCCCTCACTATATCAAGGTAACTGGAGAAAGAGGGTGCTTCTTGACTGACCTTGTATGTTCCCTGGGGCTCCTACTGCACCTTGTTGTCTTCTTTGCCCTGCACCCTGTAGCATTAACGCTCTCATCAGGCCTTAAATCAAATCCTTCTTCCTGAAGTCTGGCAATCACAGTGTGGCTGTCTTCCAGGCATCATGGGTCTTGAAAGGCTCATTTTTCAAGTTTGAAGAATGGTGCTGGGATGTACATAGGTTTTAATCCTGTCTGGGGCCCTCTTTGCTGATACCAGCTATTAATGCCTTCTAGCATAACACCAAAACCTGGTGTTACTAAGCTTCATCTTCACCTGTTGCTTAAGTACTTAAGATTATAGCTTGTCTCAGGTATGTTTAGTCTTCGTTACATGGAGGATGTCTAGCAACTTCAGGAAGTGTGCTGCAGCTTCTCAGATTCCTCTTTGAGAACCGCTATGAAGAGCAGTTTTCAGTTTTCATTGTTGAGCAAATGAGCCACAAACTTACGCTATTGCCTAAAATTCTTCAATTCTTTCAACTGTTTTTTATCCTACAAACCCACATCCTTCTTCTTTACTCCGTTATCTTTTTTTTTTGTCCTGGATTATATGCAGATTGTGAACTCTATGCAGAGTTTGTCTTATTTGTCTAAAACAGTGGGCATTAATCTTTAAATTATGTCCATTGCTTCTATGTAAATAGCAAACTTTAAAAAGTTTTTGTTATAGTTAAAATGGCAAAAGTTGAGGGAGATTAATAAGGAGTCCAAAAAAAACCCCAACCTCGGTGAACTTCAGAGTTTGTTCAGTACTTGGTTCTGAACTTTAGAATCTACAAATACTGATACACCATAATAGTCACAAAGGTGTGGCTTAGTCTTGCACTTCCTATCTTTAACTGGCAAGTGTAAATGAATTCCCATTACAACCTGTAATGCGTTCTGGGACACTTTTTATTAGTTTATATGACCTGGACCAGGTTTTGTTAGTTTATGTAACCTGATATGTTGCAGGCTATTAAAATGAGAGCTAAATGTAAGTAACAACTTTTTTATTAGAGCTATAATGCTGTTTGAGAAGAAATGGTCAGTAGCATAGTTATCCTGCAGCATGCCCAAATCAGCTCTAAGGGGATAACGACAATGTTTTCGGCTTCTGGCTTCTCTTGGTCTAGATTTTTACAAGCAGATTTTTGCTTTTTGCCGGTATCATGACTGCAGAATTGCTGTGCTGAAAGATGTCTTAGTGCTGTGCCCAAAGGTATAAGCATTCAGTATGGCAGTTAAAACAAAAGTGTTTTAAGCCAATACTCTTGAGAGACTATCTGCTTTAGACCTGATAAATGATATAGCAGTGTCTGTTGCGAATGGCTCTGTGCTTCAAAGTCCTCCTTACTTCACATTTCTCTACAGGTTTAGTTTGGAGTGTTGCAGGCATGGTTATGAAAGCAATTTTGTACCACTGTAAGTTAGGATAACTGCCCTCATTCTTCATAGTAGTATGATCCAGTGAGAGTGTTAGTTTTGTTTCTGCTGGGAAACGAAGCTTATATGGTATATCTCAAAACCTGTTTTGAATCCAGTGGCTGCTGTCAGCTGAATGAGACAAGATATAAAAAATGGTTAGGATTTTTAAAAAGTTATATAAAATAAGCTGCAGGTAAGGCAGGAATCCTTCTAAGTGCTTGAGCTGTCCGTGTGGAAATAACTGTGAACCTGTGGAAGGCTACTTAGGAGTGTGCACAGGTTGACTTTGCTAGGGCTTTTTTTTTGAGTGAAAAGAGGCAAGGAGGGGGGATTTAAATCCTTCAGTGACTGAAAATGTATTTGAAAATGAATTTCAGATCTGGCCATATGAGTAATTGCTGTAGAAACAACATGCAGTACGTTTACTGCATCTGGAAATATCTTGATAAGAGGAAAAACAGGAATACAGGACTGTCTGTGTTCTTCCCTTTGCTAGGTTACTTGCTGCAGCCACTAAAATGCCTAATTTTGTGTGTTTGGAACGGCAGCTAAATACACGCAGGTATCCTGTGGACATGCCCTTGAGTCAGAAAGCTTTTAGAATGCAGTAGCATCTGAAGCTGCTTCCTACCTTAGTACACAGCCTGGCCCCCTTTTTTTAATGCCCTCCTTCTGCAGAATATGGTGACATTCAGTCTACTTGGGAGTTACAAAAGCTCCTCTTCAAATGAGGAGTGGGAATGAGACTAGCAAGCTATTTGCCGTACTCATAGCTGTCCTTTTCTTTGGAAGTATGAAAAAAGAAGCCATGGACTGAGAGCAATTGCTAAAACAACCCTGGAATTTTTCAAGTGACCTGCTATAGCAATATTCTGCAACTATTTCATCTAGTTAAGGCTGCTACTTCTTACTGTACTAGATATGCCGTGTTGGGTTGAATGAGATGTAGTTGAGCTACGTGATAATTTAGCCTCGCTGAAATGCTCCGCTGTAGACTGGGGAGAAAAGGAGAATTGGTGTTATGTCAATGCGAGTGGATTTTGCTCATAGGGGTAAGACAGTTGGGGTGAAGGAATATGCGGTACGATGCTATCCTGCACTACTACTACTGCAGGCAGGAAAGCTTGTTCATCTTTTATTGGTCTCTGTATGATGGTTGATGGCGGAGTACTGAAAATACAGAATGGTCCTAGTTCACGTTTGCACTCAGAGTGGCAGCATTGACAGCCAAAACATTGTGCCTGCTTGAGCTGTAACTGTCTCAAGTATTGCCCTAGTTGAGTTAAGGATTTTTGTGTGACTGACAGTCAAGTTGCATTTTGAAATATGTAATGAAGACTAAATCCTGGATAAACATTGGAACCTGCTAGATCACAAAATTGTGAGATAATGAAGTTAGGAAACTGGGTAGATGGTTAAGATACCTGTATGTTGAGGAAACAAGCCAATCAGTATACTTCTGCCAAGACCCCTTTGAATTACAAAGATGCTCTTGCTTGTTATAAATTATTATTATTTTTTATGTATATATTATATGTTATAAATCTCTTATGGAACTGTATGAGACATGATGGATTGGACCACAACTTTGATTTGGTCTCCTATAAGGAGGACTAGCTAGCTTTAGAGTGCCTGAAAACTTGGAACCAGGAGAAACCAAAGCAAAAGGTATTTGAAGACAGTTTGGTTCTAAAAGGGCTTTTGAATCATTTAAAAAGTAATAGCCCTTGCTATTTGGGGTGAGTTTGTTTGAATATTTGGGGGCAGTGGGTTGTTTTTACTTTTAGAAATTTAGTCTGTGCCTACACTTGAAGTCACAGTGCTTGTTCATAACTGCCCATTAGTTCTAATAACTAAAAGAAGCATGAATGTTGCTCAAGCTCCTTTAGTAGTGGGATTGTTTAATGTAGCACCTCGTCTTAGTAGTTTGTTAGACTGTTTTCTGCCAGCCTAATTTACGCAATTACAAAGATAAAAAGCTTTTTGAGCCTCTTAGTGTATAGGGTAACATGCGTACAGTTTTAATGCTGATGAGTGGTCTGTTTTGACAGTGATACTACTTCAGTGCCTTTATGTCACAGGTGTATTGTTATAGCTGAGACATGGCTTTGTTTTGCAGTAAGGATCTCAGAGAGTTGCAGAGTCCCAGAAATGTTGTGTCTGCAAGCTTACAGACTTGCCTGTCACACTGGATTAACTGCATAGAAGAGCTCCTCTAACCAAACACGAAAACTAGCAATACTAATAATTTTTAAAGCTCTCCTTTTTGGTAATAAGAAAGCCTAGACATCCTGCTCCTTGGGTCACCTTTCTGTCCTTTCTTCCATTGTTTAGTCTTGTCATATTGTGAACCCTCTGGAAATGATTGAAATGCAAAGACCTTTCTCCCAAGCTAAGAAGCAAAAAGCTCAGCGTGCAGTTTGTGGTGTTAGTCCGGTCCTTGTGCAGCCTCACTGATTTGTGCTGGTTGAAAGGAGGAACGAGGTATTTCCTTTCCCCAGACAGTTCTCTTATTGCAGCAGTGTAGGCACTTCAATCTGAATGTCAATGATTGAGGCTGGGTTTGCAGAAATGATTAAACTTTTTTACTAATGTGTAAGCTAAGAAGATAACAGTTGGGTTACAGTTAAGTACTGAGTTTATGCTGCATGTTGGAATCTCTGATAACCATGAAATGTCACTTTCCTGTCCTTAAGGGTATACCTTGTGCATTCATGTTCCAAGGAAAATTGAAGAAGCATTAGCATATCTTTGTAATCATTCCAAAAGCTGATCCAGAAGGTTTTCTTTGTAACCTATTAAATTCTGTGATGCTTGCAGGAAGTAGCTGTACGATGCTAAATGAATGACTTCAGAGTGAATTTATAAAGATCTGGCAGGAAAATAAATGAAACATTGAAGAAATTATGAATCATTTTTCTTAGAACTTGTTTGCAACACCTCTGTGGAGTACAAGATACTAATTTTTCAGAGAATTTGTTTTTCTCAAATACTTTCTTATAAGAGAGGTTAGTGATGCGGATCAGGAGAGATTGAAAAATAAAAGTAAAAAAGTCTTTTGGAATGAGCAAATCTTAAACAAATGCCCAAGGAAGAAAAATTAAGTAGTACGCTTCCTGTTTGTCTTGGTTAATGTTAGGTGATTGTGATGCTCAAAAATTGTGTTTAACATGCTCCCTTTATTTCAAAAAAGCATGGGAGGAAGTGTTAAATGAGGAACCGAGGTAGCAGTCTTCAGGGCTTGACTATAGAGGAAAACTATTCTAGAAGATAGGCAGGGAATTTTCAAGTGCTGCAGCTACCCTGGGGTAGCTCCCTGTGCGGTCAGCTGTGTGCGGAGGAAGCTGGTATAGCCCACTTCCCTGCTTGTCAAACACTGTGTGATTTCCCAATGTCATATAATCTCTGTTTCAGTCTACTGATCAGACCTGTTTCTGCCCAAGTTTCAGCCTACTGACCACATCATTACAGATAGATACAGTTTCTCTCCTCATGCCCTCTCGCTTAGGAAAAAGTTCTGATGTATATACTTAGCTATTAAACTAAATGAGGAAAAAAGCAGACAAAAGGAAAACTCCTGGCAGAGTATAGTAAAAAGGGTTGGAGCAAGTGATAATCTTGAGTCTCGTTACCAGGATGTTTGTGATCTCTTTGCAGCTATTTTTGCACACAGCTTCTGTCTTACTCTATATATAGTCTGTAAGTTCACTCCCCTGCCCAATCTTGAATGCTGCTTCTGTACCAAACTACGCATTCAGCTTCTGCAGTGTGGTTTCATTAAACTGTAATGAAAAAACCTACCTTCTCCCACAACAGGGAAATCGGACTGAATCCAAACAAAACAAAATCTTTAGTATGAGTACCTATTTTTCATCTGATTCCTAATTTCGGAGTGTAGTGAAAAGATGAAGAAGCGCCCCTAACATTTGTTATTTCTGTGCTTTTTCTGTTACTAGTATTATTGGTAGCAATTAGTATTGGATATGGTCCCACCATATGGGTTATGGGCCCCCCATCCGTGGGTTATTAAATGTATTTTACCATCCGTAGCAAGTACTACTTTAAGCTAATGATTTCTGGTGGTGTATCGGTTCAGCATTGTTGAACACGTCTTAGGTCCATATATGCTTTCTTTGGCAGCAAATCAGGTTAAACTTTCTGTTCTGCAGTTGATCTTTTTTCCCCCTCCCTTTCTCACCATCACCTTGGCTATGCTAATGGATTTGTTTTGGGGGTCATGCTGTAACTAGATCTCTGGAATGATCCAGGTTAAAAAACAACTAGATCATTGTCAGACCAATGTCAAAATTTAGCTCATGGTATTTCCTGGCAGTTACAATCTGAAATGGCAAATCTTCCCTTGCTAATTGGCAGAAGAAAACCCTAGCTGTGTGTTCTATAGAAGTCAAAGGCATGAAGCTGTAACCGATCTTAGTTAATAGGGTTGCCTGAGCAATAGTAGAAGAATGCAGCTAGTTAAACTAGCTTTTACTAGTCTGAACCCTCCCTCGGGCTGTGTCTTCTCTCATATCTTAAGATTAAAAACCCAAAGAAATCCTTGGGACTTAGCAAACCCTTAAAAACCGGGGAATACTTTTCCCAGAAGGAACATATGCCATTGGAAATACCATTTGCTTTAGTGAATAGAGAGCAAGAGGGAATGATGTATTCTGAAGTTATATAACGAATTGTAACTGTGTAAATCCAACCAAACTGATTATTTTCAAGTGGATTTAATGGCAGAAACTCTCTTTGTTCAGAGTACAATTTAAATGCAAATTTAAATTGTTGAGGTGTGGTTATTAATAAACTTTCCTATATGTAAATCTTTTTTTAAGGCGTAAAGATTGTTGTACAGCCAGACTCTCAAGCAGTGCTCCCTGGCCAGGTCGTCAAGCTGTGTTGCTGGGCAACGGGACACCCGTTTGTGCATTACCAGTGGTTCAAACAGGAAAAAGAGGTAATAGTAGATACAGAATATGTGTGTGTGTGTGTGTGTGTGTATATGTGTACACACACACACGCATATATGTATTTTTTTTAATGGTGAAAGTTAATACTTTTATTTCTCTTTCTGGGTATTTGTTTGGAGATTTCAGATGATACTGGTTTTTTTTTTTTTTGAAAGCTATGATTTTCAGTTTCAAGGAGAGAAGCTCACTCTGTCTACTAATAGAAATAGAAGTTCAATAATTGCAGCAATGTGACTCTGTCAATTGCTAAAACAATAAGATGGTTTAATATATGCAGACTATCTCATCCTTGGAGACTAATCCTAGAGCGTGCCAGTTGGGAGACATTGTCTCTGTCTACCAACTGGTGTCACACAGGCCAGTGAGAAACTGCCTCAGAGAAACAAATTCCAGTCACTATAGGTCTAGGACAGAGGGGAACCCGTTTCCTAAGAATCAACGGTTGAAGGCCTGAACTCAGTGATGTCACAGACTTCTTGATAAAATACTGGAGTGAAAGGAAGCGGTATCTCGGGAGCGTCTGAATAGTAGCACTTATGCCCATATTTCTTGTCCTGGTTATCTTCCTACACGGTGAATGCATATTATCTTAATGTTGTTATAAGTACAGTTCTTAAAAAGGCACTAAGCTTATAGTATTTTAAATATTAAAATTACTGTTAGGACTGAAAAATTTAGCTCCTTTTCCTCCACCTTTCTAAAGGTTTATCTAGCTCACTCCCAACATGGCTTAAAATAAAAACATGATTACAGTCAATTCCTGCTCATTACGCTTAAATACATTTCTCGCTATAGATGGAGTAAAAAAAATTACCTTTCTGTGTAGGCTTTCTGATACTGAAAATGTTGCAGTTTCCTGGTCATAGCTGAATATACCTTAAGACAAGAACTGAATGTAACTCCAGAAATTATTCCAACTTTTTTGTGTGGAAAGATTAAGATTAAGAATTTCAGGAAGAGCTTTTCAACTGTTTTAAGAGCTCAGAATTGTTTTAAAGATAGGCATACGCACTGTTCTTGTGAGGCAACCTGTTTCTGAGCTGCTGAGTACTTGAAAGAAGACTTTCTCATCCAAAAGCTTCAAGTAAAGGGAGGAGTTGAGGCTGATGTTTCTGACACTGAAACAAATATTCTAATGTTTGATCCTAGTTTAGCTTAAAGCAGTCTAAACTTAAATATTTCTCGGTTCATATGTCATTCAGGTTCCCCATGGTAATTCTCCAGAGCTGGTTTTGAATCCGGTAAAACTAAATGATTCTGGATTTTACATCTGTCGAGTGAACAATGAATCTTCCTTTGTGTTCAGTCGGTGGGCCCGACTAGAAGTTTGCGATCTCCAAGATATGTCTCACGGTGAGCAGCAAAAGCCTAGTACAATGGGACCCCTCTGCCTGGTTGCATCTTGAAGCCTATTAAATCTGTTTTTCTCCAGCCCTTGAGTAAACGCTTATCTAACAAACGTGATCTTCTGAAAGTCTGTCTTCCTGCTTGTTAGAGGAACTCAGGTCCCAGTTGCTGTCTTGCACAGATATGAAAGATTGATTTTATGATTTTAAAAGGTGGTATCCAATTCTTGCTCTCTTGTGCTGGCCATGAAAGCAGAAGAGAAAGGAATTTCTGCTGAGTGGTGGATAGGAATAGATTGAAAATAAGCACAGACTCAGAATCCTCTTAATTTTTAGAGGAGCCTTGGACCAGAAGAATAATTCTTTAACTGTCTTGCTGTTTAGCTGAAGCCTGTAACTTGTTAGTGACTGGACATGAAAAGTCTTTTCAGAAAGCCTGCCCCACTGGCCTAATATTCAGGACTGTTTGGCCTCTATCTGTTTGTTGTCAGTCTGGGTAAATAAGAATCTTAAGGAGTGTTTTTTTGCTTTCCTGACCACAAATAGAATGAAAGCAAGAAACGTATGAGTTGAAAGGAGTCTTTTTGGTGTGAGCTGCATCTTCATATTTGGGTGTTAGTTATCAGTTATTACCTGCATAAGAAAAAGCCATGGTAACTCAAACGTACCTACGTAAATCCATATGAAATTGTGGCACTTACATTAAGGTACCTCTGCTTCAATGATGGGATAATCTCCATCTGCAACATATATGATGAAAATGTGGAAGAATTAGTAGTTTGAGAAGAATAAATAGGAGATAAATAGAATAAATAGGAGAAAGCAAATAAGATAAACAGCTGCCTACTCAACAGTATCCACATAGTACTGGCATCTCTTAGAGTAGTAAAGTAAATCCCATGTTTGGAAATTTACTTCTTGGACCTAGTATACAAATACCACGCACTTATTTCCGGTTTCAGAAGTTGTCAGTGTTCGTCTGCGTTTTTGCTGTTGTTTTGTAGAATAGTCAATAGCATTACATGAACATGTGCATTATGTTTGCCTTTTTAACTTTTGGATTAAATACTTAGCCTTGGCTTGCCGCTGACCCTAAAGATAAGTGAGATTGAAATCAACTGTCCTGTCTTCAGACTGGAGAGTGCTTATTTTGCCTTATGTCACCAGTCAGTGGTGTGTCCCACTTGCATCCTGCCTATAAACTTTATTCCTGGGAGGAAAAAGAGATAGAGAGCACTGATCTTCCAGTAAAAGATCAAAAGATCTTTTTTTTTGATCAAAAGATCAAAAGGAGACTTCTTCTCCTTTTCCCTTGCTCCTACTTCAGGTTTTATTCAGTCGGAAAGCTGCAGGTTTAGATCTTGCCGATTACACCAGGAAACTGAGCTGTTTAGGTGCATAATGGCTACTTTAAAAGAATTTGAGAGAAATAAAATATAATTTCACACTTGTTGCAGAAGCTTTGCTGACCAAAGGGCACTGGGTAGCCACAGGCTAGTAGTGCATTGCTTAAGGTTCCTGGTTGCCCAAGAGTCATGGGCCATAAGTGGAAGGGAATTGTAATATGCTTTGACTAGTTATGAACTCCATGATATTAACATGTAATGAATAATGTGAAAAGAAGGCACAAAAAGTTTTGAATTGTAAATAGGAAAAACTAGCTGTAGATGAGTCAAAATTAGACCTTGGTGATGGACAAAAGGATGAGTGGGAGAGGATGAGAGGGGAAGGATGGCTTCCTCCTTCCTATAACTTACTTTCTTAAGGTTCTTGCAAAGAAACATAAACTGAGGGATGCAGTGCATGCACTGAATGAATGCTCTCTCTTTCCTGCAGCGTTTGGGCTGGGATCCCTTGTGATTGAATCGGAATAGATGGCGCAGGCAGCATCATCTCTGCAAATGCTGACTAGCTCTGAAGTCTCCTATTTCAACTTGGGCTGTCTTTTCCCCCTTGTCCTCCCCTCTTTTTCTTTTCTTTCTTTCATGTTCCCTTGGGTTGCTTTCCTTTTCCAGATCTCTCTTTTACATCCTATCTTTTCATTGCTTTCTATTTAATAAGAGCTTGACCTACTCTGTCAAAGCTGCTTTTCATAGCTCTGCTGTCAGCTTGTGACCAGTGAGGCAGCCAGAAACAATTTCAGAAACATCCCGAGACTGGTACAGATTTGTCCGTGTATTGCATGAGTGATAAGACAACATGCTATACCAACGATGACCCATAAATGAGACTTCAAGAGGTCACACCAAAGACAGAAGCCATGTATTTTTTCAGTCTCCTGTTCTATTTCGCCATCTGTAACGTGTATGTGTGTTCTTCTGTCTTAAAGATTAATCCTGCTCAAGTTGACTACAACAGCAGTTCCTCTTCCTCTCACCTTACTTCTGTCTTTCTACCCTAGAGGGAAATTAATTCTTACCATTTTATCAAAGATCCTGATATCAAACTGAGGGATTGAGACAGATGGAGTGAGAAGGCTCTGAACAGTTGAGTGAAAGGGGCTAGAGTTTATTTTGGCATATAAAAATCTTTTATATGGTAAGAGATGCAGAAAAGAAAGTTTTTCCTAAGAAACGAACAAAAACCTTTAAAAAGGTTACTAGAAGACTTGGTAAGGCAAGGTGTCTCTATTTGAAATGCTGTACAGCACTGCTGCAGCATGTATTGGCAGATTTCTATCAGTTTCCTTTACTGTGTAGTCTGCATTAGAGAAAACAGTCGTCTTTTAAAAAGGCTGGTCAGCACTGGTAATAAACACGTGCACAGGGAAGTCCTGGGTGTGGCAGGGTGCTAGATATTTCAGATTACATGCGTGAGTTTAGGGCATGTTCTCTTGTGTCACCAGATTTTTTTCAGATTCATAGGCAGTGGGACATAATGTAAGATTCATGAAATTGAAATTGTTGAGGTTTGAGAAGATGAGGCTGGATGGGAAATGCAAAACATCTTCAAAACATTTACTTCCTAAAAAAGTTGCTGCAGGATGGCAGGATATCTTCTTCACACTAATTGTTTACAGGCATGAAGTGAAGAGTTCATATTTCAGCAAGAGAGATTTCTGCTAGACGTTAGGAAGTATTTTCTAATGACAGGAATAATAAACACTGGAATGAGTTATCTGAAGAGAGCACAGAATCACCACCAAATGAGCATCTGCCAGGAGTCACGTGGTTAGTGGAGTAAGGTGACCTTATTTCCTCTGATTCTGTGTTATGTCTGTTAAGCTTTATGGTAGCTGATTTTCTTTGCTTATTAGCTGCCCTGCTGAGGCTTGCATGCGATGTAATGAGCAGCAAAAGGTTATGGGTGTTATGATAAAAACAGTGTTTCTGCTTGCCTGCTGATTATCCATGAATTTTTGTTCCCCCCTCCTGGCCAGAAAGGAGGCTGGATTTGACATCCACGAGGGACTGGATAGCCCTTGTAACCTTTGGCATACAAAGGTGATTTCCAAAACCAGAAAATACTGATTTGTATCTGTTGCTGCTAAAGTCATAGGTAGCAGCTTAATGAAAAGCTTGTTTTTCCCTTCCAGAAACAGCAGATCTTCCCATGTGTTACTAGTGCTCAAGCTGTGCAGGGGGGACTTTATTTGCCTTTGAGTACATACACTACTCATCCAAAAAGTTTGATTTTTGTCATTTTTGCGATCTGAAATGAATCCTTTTCCTTTCATTAGACTTGGCCTCCCTTTTTTTCTAGCTAGAGAATAGTATGTTTTTTTTTTTTCCTCTAGTAGGTGTAAAGATTTAAAAGTTGAGTATTTCCCAACTTAATTTTCTTTGTATTCTAAGTTTGTGCTATAATCAGAAGCTGAAAGGATGTGAAATTGAATGTATATATTTAGACCATTTTGATTAAAATGATTCATTCCAATGAAGTAGCTAGATCTTAGTGGAATTTGTCTGTGTGGGGGGTTTTTTGTTTGTTTGTTTTTAAGCAGACTCACGTTGCACCAGGTCTACAGCTTCCTACCTCCTGTGAGGTTCTTGTGACGATACCAGCCTGCCTCTCTGTAGCTTTCTGGCAAATTAGTATTTGAGGCTGTCTTTGTAAAGTACTTCTCAATTTTTGTTTCTGGGATACCCGATTCTCAAACCACTCTTCAAGGAAAGCAACTTTTCTTTCCCTTTTCGGAACATCTTTTAGGAAAAAGACATAGTACTGCAATTCCTTAAATATAAAACTTAGCTGTAGCTTCTAGTGGATTCGGAGTACATCTGTTGTAAAATCCCTGAAATATAAGCTAGTGTAGTGTGCTAGGAAGCCCAGATACTAGTAGAACAGTTATCCATATCACTCTGCATTTAATATGTCAAGGATAGTGTCATCAGCCCTTAATCATCAGTCATGAATAGTTCTGATGACAAAATATGTGTCTGCATACTTAGTCTAAAAATAAAGAGTGACCTTGCAGCTGAGATAAAAGATCACTGGTCTGGCCTTTACAGGTAGGTCTGAGCTTGCTGTATTATGTCTCAGTTAATCAAGCTCTTCAGCATATACAGATCATAAGCCTTTTCAGTGGAGTACTGTTGTGTGTATAGTGGCTGTATTAAAAATGAATTTCAGCGTTTCAGTATGTTTTAGCATACGCAGAAACTTTTATCAGCTGGACTGCCCTTTAATGCATTTTGGGTTTTCTGGGTAGATTTCTTACCTAAAGACATTTCAACATGGAGACATGCAGCAGCTGGTGTTTGTAAAGTATTTTTAGCTTTGGATTTTTCTCATATATTTGCTGTAAAAATTGATGCTAAGTTTGGAGTGAGAAGAATACGAGTATGCTAAAACTAACTGATTGTAAGATTTGTTGTAGTCACCAAAGTTGTATCTTGATTTTTCTACAGGGAAGCAAACAAAATGATCTAAAGGAATTCTCATTCCTGCATACACACCTGCACACAGGTTGGGTCCTCAGTCCATCCTTTGGTAGCCGCTGTTCTTCCTATTTGTCTTTTTCTCTGGAGCCTTTCTTTAACTGCTCTGTATTTTAGAGCTGTGCGCCTTTGTAATCCCATTGGCAGGAATAAATGATGCAAAGAGGGCTCTGCATTTGTTTGCTTGTGGGGTACCTTTAATGTTTTTTTACTTTTCAGTTGAAAAACCAGAAAACAGTTGCTGCTCCTTTTTAGCGTACTCTTTGAAGGAAATACAAAATAAACTCAATTTCATTGCTAGTTAGTCTGCTGAAATGATAGGATGATATGCCTCTGCTAGGTTAATTCTTACTGATATATGTTAAGTTAGATTAATTCTCGCTTTTTTTTCCCCCATACCTCCCAGGGAGTTTGATTGGTTTGCCTGAAAACAAATTACGAATTTGTATTCAGCCTCAGCCACAAAACCTGACAGTGGGGGATGCTTTGGTAATAGAATGTGGAGCTGTTGGAAACCCAATTCCTCATTACCAGTGGTTCAGAAATGGATTTCCCTTGGCAAATGGGAGCAAAAACCTCTACATGGTAAGTTACTGCAGAGTGCCAGCATCAGGCAGTTAATATGTAACCGTCGCAGAATCACACAGAATCACAGAATGGTTTAGGTTGGAAGGGACCTCTGGAGATCGTCTAGTCCAACCTCCCTGCTCAAGCAGGGTCCTCTAGAGCATATTGCCCAGGATCACATCCAGGCGGGTTGTGAACATCTCCAGGGAAGGAGACTCCACCACCTCTCTGGGCAACCTGCTCCAGTGCTCACTCACCCTCACAGTGAAGAAGTTTTTTCTCAGGTTCAGACGGACCTTCCTGTGGTTCAGTTTCTGCCCATTGCCTCTTGTCCTGTCGCTGGGCACCAAGGAGAAGAGACTGGCCTCATCCTCTTGACACTCCCCCTTCAGATACTTACACACATTGATCAGATCGCCTCTCAGTCTTCTCTTCTCCAGGCTGAACAGGCCCAGCTCCCTCCGCCTTTCTTCAGAGGAGAGATGCTCCAGTCCCCTCGTCATCTTTGTAGCCCTCCGCTGGACTCCCTCCAGTAGCGCCATGTCTCTCTTGTCCTGGGGAGCCCAGAAGTGGACACAGTCCTCCAGGTGAGGCCTCCCCAGGGCTGAGCGGAGGGGCAGGATCACCTCCCTCGACCTGCTGGCAACACTCTGCCTAATGCAGCCCAGGAGACCATTGGCCTTCTTGGCCACAAGGGCACACTGCTGGATCATGGTCAACTTGTTGTCCACCAGGACTCCCAGGTCCTTCTCTGCAGAGCTGCTCTCCAGCAGGGCAGCCCCCAGCCCGTACTGGTGCGTGGGGTTATTCCTGCCTAGGTGCAGGATCCTGCACTTGCCTTTGTTGAATTTCAGGAGGTTCCTCTCCGCCCAGCTCTCCAGCCTGTCCATGTCCCTCTGAATGGCAGCACAGCCTTCTGGTGTGTTAGCCTCTCCCCCCAGTTTAGTATCATCAGCAAACTTGCTGAGGGTGCCTTCCTCCAGGTCATTGATGAATACATTGAACAGGACTGGACTCAGGACTGAGCCCTGGGGGACACCGCTAGCTACAGGCCTCCAGCTAGACTCTGCACCACTGACCACAACCCTCTGAACTCTGCCATCTAGCCAGTTCTCAATCCACCTCACCGTCCACTCATCTAGCCCGCGCTTCCTGAGTTCACCTGGGAGGATGTGATGGGAGAGAGTGTCCAAAGCCTTGCTGAAGTCCAGGTGGACAGCATCCACTGCTCTCCCCTCATCTACCCAGCCAGTCGTCCCATCCTAGAAGGCTCTCAGATTGGTCAAGCATGATTTCCCTTTGGTGAATCCATGCTGACTACTCCTGATCACCTTCTGGTCCTCCAGATGCTTAGTGATGACCTCGAGGAGGAGCTGTTCCATCACCTTTCCAGGCATGGAGGGGAGGCTGACAGGCCTGTAGTTTCCTGGCTCCTCCTTCTTGCCCTTTGTGAAGACTGGGGTGACATTGGCTTTCTTCCGGTCCTCAGGCACCTCTCCTGATCTCCAGGACCTTTCAAAGATGATGGAGAGTGGCCTAGCGATAACATCCGCCAGCTCCCTCAGCACTCGTGGGTGTATCCCGTCAGGGCCCGTGGATTTGTGGATGTCAAGTTTGGACAAAAGATCTCTAACCTGGTCTTTAGCTTACGTGTAAAGCTTCCTTGAAGAAAATAACTTTTTCATGTCCCAATAACGTCTTATGCAGGTGCACTTTATACTAGTTGCTCTTGTGTTGTGTTCCTCATGTGCTCACAGTATTTTGGGACTCCTAAGCTGCAGAGATGTAATCCTGAACACTGGCACTGTGTTTCGGGTGGAAGGCTATGGAAGTGACTTAAGCATATATTGGATCAGAATGGCATATTGACATAACAAAGATGAACTATCAGTAAAAGTGAAAGCTGCTCTTTCTATCCCATGCTGCCAAGCAGTGTGATTTGTAAGAGCTGTTGTATTCAATGCTTAGTGCAGCTTAAGCCTGTGAGGTGGATTTGCAGTGTGGCATTCTTTCTTGAATTCTTGATAGCGTTTCTAGAATACAAACACTATGCATCATACCGTAGAATGAGAGCATCTACAGCTTTTAGATTTGCGTAGGCTTTGTTCAAGCCCATCGTGGGGGCTTAAATGAAGCTGATACATGTATTCTCTGGGGCATTGTGGGATGACTGTGATGCTTACCTAGGTAACCAACGTGGGCATGGAACATCAGGGGACATACTGGTGTCATGTATTCAATGACCAGGAAGATCAAGACAGCAAGAAGATAGAAGTTGTTGTAGGTAAGGGGTCTTTCAGTTTGACATAGGGAAGAAATTGATAAATCAACTGACCTATCGTTAGAATTTATTTTTGAAGCTTTCAGTCTTACGCCAAGCACATAACTTTCTGTATTTTTAGTTTATCCATTTGTTAAAATAACTATCCTTGCTGGCATCAAAGGAAAGTTTAGAGCCTTATCAGTTATAAAGTGCTTTGGATTTTCATGGTGGCCTGCATAGACATGCTACCACTTTTTGACAATGCTAGTATATATATGGCTTGTCAGCAGATGGTGGGCTGATTGCTTTATCTTCGTGCTTTCTTTGACAACAGTTTAACTTTTGAGGTTTCATTAAGATCTTGTTAGTGATACCAACTGTGTTATATTGTTTGAGTCCTTTTGCAACCAGGGCAGGTGAGATTATCCACAGAAAGTAGAACAAAGAGGTATAACAGGGTTTAGTGGATCTGCCTAGGTTTACAGTAATCTTAGGAGGGGGAGCTCTGTTTGTGTAGCTTCCAGATACGTTTGGGAATACTATCACTTAATCCATGTGAAAAGTTGTTTCCTCTCATGAGAAATATGCTAGTTTGGTATTCCTCAGTTTTGGCAATAGTTGCCTTGCAATAATGCAGTCACTGCTGACGGACTTATACTGCTATAAAATGAACCAGATTGCGGAGAAGCTTGGCAGTGACCTTTGTCTTCTGCTTTGTGCTAACTCTTATAACTGAAAGCATGAATTGTCTTCCAATTTTTTCCCCCTTTAAAACACAAGGAAGGAAAGCTATGGCAGTGGAGTGCACAGAAGGTAAAATAAACTTTTAAGTTGTGAATCAATTTTCAAAAATTAATGATGGGGCTGATAGTTTGTGTTGCTGAGAAGCATGAGTGGGTTAAGGGTTTCGCTGTGCTTTAAAACACTGACGTGTGGTGTATTGTTACTTCTGCATGTACTTCTCCCTTCTTTGCCTTGATACCGTGATCTAGAGCACATGAAAAAAGCCAAACTGCTTTCTTCATCCTCAGTATTAAAAGTGATTTGATTTTTTGCATCGTTTGCATGTCCTGCACTTACAGATTCTAGTGAAATATGAAGATCTTGATTCCTTCAGCTGGACTTAGGAGGCAACATCCTTGCAAGAAAGCTGGAGTTGTTTAGGGACCTGGGTGACCTTAGAGAACTGGGTAGAGGTAGTTCAAGTGATTCTGTCAGCTCTGTGCCTGTAAGAGAGTGTTTCCAGCAACCTTATTAAGACGATTTTCATCCTCTTTTTCGTTACTTCAGTGTGAGTGGAAGACATACTGTGACCTTAACGTTGATACCATCCCTTGATTACTGAGCATCTCCAAGTATGTAAAATTTACTACTAGAAGGAGACCATATATGAAGATGTACAGCTGCTTTATTTTATTTTATTTTTTTGTTCCCTGACCTTAGCTACCAGCAAAGGAAAAACAAATGTATTCCCAGGGTACAATAAATGGTTCCCTACCCTGTTTGTTTTGGAGTTAAGCTAAGCTGCTCTGCAGCATTTCTTGTTCAAAGTTGGACAAGAGCCGTTTTGTTAAAGGTTTGGCATTGTGAGGGGGTCATGACCTGTGACTCCCTGGAACGTGCAAGTACTAAGCATTTGCAGTGTCAGCCTCACTTCCACAGAACAGCTTCTGAGACTGATTGTCTCTTTGAGCCTTTCACATCCGTTTCTGCTTGGGGTGTGTCTACATTGCATACAGAAGCCTCCTAGTTTTCTGTAACTCGAGTAGCCTTTGAAGTGGAAGATAATCACTGTATTGTCTGTATGCACTCAAGTGAACTGTAGTTTGGGTGCAAACACCATTTTTCCGCTAAGCTACATCAGAACCCACACTGGTATGAGTTTAGGTCGCCATAGTTTCCCATGTGGATGTATGAGTCTGCTTTGATAAATCAACTGACCTATCTGATCTGGCTTGAGATATCTGCCTCGTGTTCCATTGCCTGGAACAAGCCTGCTGTAGGAGATCTCCGGTGCTTCGAATAAATGATTTTTCTCTTTCCATAGTTTCCAGTGTTCTCAAAAGAAATAGGTGAAACTTTCGGTAGTTTGGAATGTTTGAAAATAAAATCAGAAGTCACTCTGAATATGTGCAGGTTTATGAAGCAAGCTTTCTTGCTCAGGATGTTGCCTTTTTAGCAGTCCTTAGGAAATCTGTCATTCACGTGGGTGATTGTGTTCTTTTTCCCTATTTGTTCAAGCTGCTTGCATGCCTGTGGGACTTAGGGTAGTATATGTTTTCCCTTTGTATTTGATTGTTTTGAGATCTATTGTCTTGTAATGCTGTGTCTTGCATAACTTAGTATTTTGATGTAGGATTTTCTCTTCTGCACCTCTGGAAGAAACGCATGAAAGGTTAGATTTACAGAAATTTAAAGATAACTTTTGGCATATTTTAGAAAGATATTTTATTTTCTAGTTTTGGGCTTCAACTCATATGGCCTGATACTTCTATTAATAAAAAGTTATTATTCGTTTCTTTGATAAACTATGATCTTATTGGTATATTTCTTCACAGAAGATCTAAGTGGTCTTCAAAAACCTGGTAAGTGATACATTTTGAAAAACTTTAACTTCAGATCTTCATTTCACAATACAAATCACTTAAGGCTGAGTGGGTTGGAGTACGTAACTTATTTGGATGTATTCATAGCTGGAGATTTAATAGGGGTATATATCATGTAATGGGCAGTGCAGCTTACTTGGTTCCAATAAATTAAGTTAAAGATCCAGAGTGAACCATAGGGTGGCTATTCTCTTTGCAAAATCACATAAAAGCTTCTTTTTTTTATACTATATGCCTATCTCTTGCTTTCTTTATCTGTGGCTTACTTGCACTCTTAGGTTTGAGTATTTTGCTGCTCTTTCCGATGGCTGTCTGCAGACAGAAGGGAGCCTTACTCATGTAAAGTGTCTGGGTGTCACCCATGAAATGTTGAGTTGGTACATTTTGTAAATTCAAATTGGAGCTGAACATCTGAAACCAAGTGTTTCAGATGTTACTGAATATGCTGATGTGCAGTTTGTAAGACTCAAAATTACACCATAAGCATCCGTTATTTCTTAACTTCTAAATAGTGTTATTCATATGCTACGAGGCTGTGTTAACTGAAAGAGAGAGAAGGAAATTAGGTAAATAACAACAAAAGCCAAGCACTTTTATTTTTATTTAAAGCTAGGAAGGAAACAATTTACTAAGCAAAGTAGCACGGATGGACTGTTGCTTTATGGAACATGCAGTTCACTTTCTTATGTTAACAACTGTGATTGCTATTACTGATCATCTATTCTTTTAATTTATTTCAAGCAGACCTACAAGAACAGTCACATGACAGACCTTTTGGTGAGTAGTTCTGTAACTGATGAACATATGTATATCTTATCTGGGAAATAGATCTCGGTCTGAATGTGGCTTCTGCCAATGCTAGTGGAATAACTCTGCAGTGCTTGTAAATAGATGCAGGAGGTAGACTTGTGTGTATTTTTATAGTCCTTTATAAAACTTGGTTGCCCTTTCACTAGGAAACTTGGGCAAGAACACCAGTATTTTAATGACTCGGTGGAATGTGTGTAACTTCTTACCTCTTCCAGTTTACAATTTCAAATTCTTCTGACTGTGACCTTAACAAGTATGTTACCCCATTACTTTTGAGTACTTTGATAGTTGGAGATAGTGGTGCTAGGATGATTTCAAAAAAAAAAAAAAAAAAAAAAAGTGGTAGGCTCTCTGCTAAGAGAGTATGCTATGCCTGCAAGCCTAGCGTAGTGCAGATGCTTTGATCCTGAGCTGCAGCTGGACTAACCACCAAGGTGGATGGATACTGTACGTATGTTGTGAAGAATAGCCTGTGGTCAGGTGCATTGTCCTGACTGAGCTGGACCAGGTGGAAAGGCTGCTTGCCTCTTCCAAAATGTTAACCCCTCCCAGGTCTGCCAGTATGAGTGAGTGTAAGTGCTTCCCTTAGTGACTTACTGACAGATTAGCTGGTCTGAGAACCTCTGGGTTCCTCCCAGTTCCAATATGTTGACTGTCAGAACGTGCTGCAATGTTTCTTTGCTTTCTTGGATGAGAAGTGAGTTGAGTTCTAGAGTTGATATAAGATGACTTTAGAAAATTGTGTAAAATATTGAGATTTAGTACTATTTTAGCTTTAGAAGAAATTAAATTTAAAGGTATTGAACCCTAGAAATAAAGAAATGTGCTGTGGCTTTGTTTTTCCTTTGTCTTTGCAGCAACAGATAAGGTAGCTCTCTTGATAGGAAATATGAGCTACTGGAATCACCCCCAACTCAAGGCTCCCATGGTAGATGTCTATGAACTGACCAATTTGCTAAGACAACTGGATTTCAAAGTTGTTTCTTTGCTGGATCTTACTGAGTCTGAGATGCGAAATGCGGTGAATGAATTTTTACTTCTCCTGGACAAAGGAGTATATGGTAAGAACATGTGGTTATTCCTAGTGGAGTGGGTAGATTTTGTGATGTATCAAGTACACAAACATCGGATGTTTACCTCTGTCAGGTCACTGTCACGTAATACTAAAGCAAACTTCAGTGTAATAGTATGTATGTAGAACGGGAAAGGTAAGTTAGAAACACCTACCAGCATATCCTTTGACTTTGACTAAAAAGGTTATTGTTGCTTTATTATTGGAAGAGATAAAATCTTTGAACTCTTGTCTTTAACCACACCTAAATGTTTAGTCCTTGGCTTTTCACTGCAGAGTACTTCTGTGTTTGATGGTGCTAGTGTGTTTATCTGCTAAAAGCTGATGCATCTGTATAGCAGCATGCTGTGCAGAAGTTGCATGTTTATACTAGGAGGTCATTAGTAACAACTTGTACTAATCATTTAAGTAAAAGCACAAACAGTCCGTTATGTCTGTATCTGTGTATTATGGGAAAGAGCTAGTAGCAGAATAGCAAAAAAAAGCATACAAACTAAATCACACTATTTCAAAAGCTGCTCTAAGAAGAAGATATTACTTGCAACAGATTAAAGATTTGATCAGTTAATTGGTTACAAATCTCAGTTGTAGTTAATTGTAAGAGAGCTCTTTGAGCCATGAGTGTGTTAAGTGCGCTATATATTTCAGCTGCTTTACAACTTGTATATACTCTTTCCTTTGATATATGCAAAGATAGAAATACATTTTGTTCTCCCTTCTTCAAAATTTATAAAGAAAATTAGACTATTTTTCCCTGAAATCCTTTCCCCGCACACTTATTTATATGGAAAATACTTGTTTCTACTACTTCATGTCAAGGATTTCCCTGCAATATCAAACCTGAACCTTTTTCTAGGTTTTAATTGTGCAATAAGCATCAAGCCCAATTTTTAGGGGTTACTGAGACACAGGATTGACCCTGGGTCCAGAGACTGCAAAATCAGAACTGAACTGTCTGGGTACGTCTCACTCACAAATGATGGATGAAACGGCTTACTAAAACAGTCTGCTGAAGAGTGAAAAGAAAAGGACTACTAGGAGATTAACAGGCACTAAACGATTTCTTTCTCAAGGTACAGCAGAAATTGGAATTGAGTCTTCTCCGATTTCCTTGTGGGGCAGCTGCTGTGGGAAGTGTGAAGCAGACAGTGACTCGTTCAGGGTCTGTGTCGGTCGATAGCCTGTCACCTAGTCTGCTAAATTAGTAAAAATCTCATTCTAACTCCAGTTTATCTAGGTAGTGAGAATAGCCCACTGTCTACTCTAGATAGCTATTTTTGTGCTTTTGCGAGAGTACTGTAGAATGCAAGACTACGTGTAATCTTGAGTAGCAGTCCTTGCTGCTCATAAGATACCTCTTAAACACCTTCTTAAACATCTTTTCTGTCCTCTGCCCTCCCCCATGTCTGCAAGCTACTACTTTTGATTAGGGTTGACCAGTCCCTAGGTATATATAGAAATTGCTACTTTGCATGTTGTTGGGGGGGGGGGGGGGAAGAGGGGAACAGCCATAAATATAACACTGAATATGTTCTAAGTTTGCTTTTGGACCGTTTCTGTCATTCCCTGTCTTTCTACTAGATGTCTGCAGAATGGTCTTTCCTTCTGGATTTCCATCCCTCAGGAGCTCTTTGGGAAGAGCTGCTGCTACGCTCTCTTAGTCCTTGCACACCAGACATTCTTAACGAACTGAGGAAGAGGGGTGCTTTCAGAGCCGTGACAGTAAGCTGCACTCTGATATGGGGGCTGGGGGGAAGGAAGGGAGGAGTGGGACATAGTAGCAAAGCCTTTATCTCCTGAAGTTGTTGCAACCTAAAATACACATTACAAAAACAAGAGAATAACATTGATTTCACTTTATAGTTAGGGCGTAATGATGAACAGCTTGGATGCAGTCTTTGTCTCTCTTTCCACCGAGGTTTTCAGGTTCAGTAGACAGCCTTCTTTTGAGTTGCTGGGTTCCTTTCAGTTGTCAGGATACTGGCCTCACAAATACAGTTTTTCATTATGGTCTCGACAAGGAGTGAAAAAAATCTGAAAGCCTAAATTTCTACTTTAAAAAACAATTTGAAAAGAAGCTTTTTGGTTTTTGTTTTTTTAAGAGAACCTAATTCTCTTAAGCTATGGCTATGCACTACAAAGAAGTTAAAAATAAAACAGAAAAAATCATTTGTAGGATGTACCTTACAAATGGAGAGGCATAAACTGAGAATTTAATGAGCTATGGAATTCAGGTTTTTTGCTTTCTGCAGTTATGAATAATAAAGGACTTTCCGAAGACGCCTGTTTGGGCAGAACTCAGATACAGCTATTGCTTCCACAGAGCTGTGGAAGCTCTGAATATAGAGTAAAGGATTTGTCCTTTTCTCATGTCTTTGCACATTTTTCAGGGAGTATAAGTTTGTTGGAGTTCATTGCTTAAGGAGACAGCAGATCTAACTTTTTTTTTTTTTTAAACACTTTAGACTTGAAATAAAACCCAAGGCCCACACCTGTAAAATGGCAACATCACCTTAATGATTGTGCTGTGGCACGTCGCAGTATAAGCTTATGTTGTAGATACAAATGAATATCCAGCATGCATACGGAAAGATATGTTTAACATGCTTCTCTCATCTCCTAAGTTTTTATTTGAGTCACACTTTCATTTATAAGGTATCTGTAATATAATTTTAATTATGGTTTTAAGCTACCCCCCACATACTGCTCAGGAGATGCCTTCTACTGGCATAATGAATAGCCAGCCAAATCATTTTTCACATGTTTGGATTCTTTGTCTTTCTTAAACTTGATTTTGAGGACAAAGGGCAAGGCAGAACTGGTGGCTGTGGCAGCTGGGGCAGGGTGTAGTGGAACTGATCCACTGAGCGAAAACCTTTGTGTCTTATGCAGAGCAGGCCACCTGACTTGGAGCATAAGGAAATTTCTTCTGTAGGCTTTGAGCAGTTTGCTGCTGACTGTCATTATTTTTGGCTTTTTTCTAAAAGCTGAGTTTGTGTAAATGACTCTAGAAATGATTTAGGACAGACCAAAAAGCTGAGCCAGTTGTCCCATTTGAATTGCAGAATTTCCCATAGCATCATTCACCCAAGAAATCACTGTTTGATTCTTTTCGGAACCCAAGGTCAGATTATCTCTTAGCATGTTTTTTTTTACTGATGTGATACCTGATGCTCTGTCTGCGCAGAACTGGCTGGTCTGACATTTCAGCATTTAAGTCAGAGCCAAAACTCAAATGATATGAAGACTGATTATGGCAGTAAAGTTTAGCAGACTTTCTGATAGCTGCTTTCTTTTAGATATACTTTGTTATACATTTGAGTGAACTCTTGCACCTTCTTAATTTTTTTATAGTCGCTGAAACAAATTTAGAAAACAAAGTACTGAAAGGCTATAATGAGTTTCTCATCAGCACTATCTGAGGGCATTTTTAAGGCATGTTTTTAGAGTTGTGTTTTTCAAGCAAGCTGATATTTCTGAAAGCTAAGCAGAGAGTTCTTTCAGTAGTGTTTGGCAGTAAACTGCTTTGTGATTTAAATGGTCATTTTATTCTTTCTGGGTAGTGGCTATTAATATCTCAAAGCATATCAAAGATCCTGTGAATGCAGAAATGGCTGATGATTTATTGCATTTTTAGTGGGCATAGCTCCAAATATAAGAGGCACAGTGGCTATTCCTGTTTGGTTCTTGTGACACATACTCATGGTGTCTAATATGACACTGTGTAATTGCTGCTTACTGCCAGGAAAGTGGCATTTCAGATACTGTTCTTTAAAAGAAGGAGTAATAAACAGTGTGATGATGATTTTCTCCTTTAATACCTCAGTCTATGTTGTATTAGATGCCGTGTGCGATCAATACTGTGTTTTGCAAAGGATAAAAGCATAGACCCATACATATTAAAGGCTGAAAATAATTACGCTGTTTTTCTAAACTAAGCTCTGAACATCACTTAAATGCTGATGTTTATGAGGAACTTGAGCCCACTCAAAACTGCTGTGCCAAAGTGTCTAATGAGGCCCTCCAAACAGGTTTGCTTACTCCGGGTATAGAGAGGCTTGTGTCTGACCTTGAGTTCAACATATTGATTGTTGCAGACGCTCACCAGGTAAGCGTAACAGTTGTTTGCTCAAGGATGGAGAAGTGGTGCAGTTGCTGTTTCTGAAATATTTCTGTTCACTGAGAAAACACTCTGCTAAATAGTGTTCTGACTCTCTTCATTATATTTTCTACTGGAAAAAAGATGGCTTGCATCTCTTCTGCCCCCCCCCCCCTTTTTATTTTCTTCCCAGAGGCACGTTGCCATAGGTTAAAGGCACACACTGGTGTGTCAGCCACTCCCCCCAGTTTAGTATCAGCAAACTTGCTGAGGGTGCCTTCCTCCAGGTCATTGATGAATACATTGAACAGGACTGGACTCAGGACTGAGCCCTGGGGGACACCGCTAGCTACAGGCCTCCAGCTAGACTCTGCACCACTGACCACAACCCTCTGAACTCTGCCATCTAGCCAGTTCTCAATCCACCTCACCGTCCACTCATCTAGCCCGCGCTTCCTGAGTTCACCTGGGAGGATGTGATGGGAGAGAGTGTCCAAAGCCTTGCTGAAGTCCAGGTGGACAGCATCCACTGCTCTGCCCTCATCTACCCAGCCAGTCGTCCCATCCTAGAAGGCTCTCAGATTGGTCAAGCATGCTTTCCCTTTGGTGAATCCATGCTGACTACTCCTGATCACCTTCTGGTCCTCCAGATGCTTAGTGATGACCTCGAGGAGGAGCTGTTCCATCACCTTTCCAGGCATGGAGGGGAGGCTGACAGGCCTGTAGTTTCCTGGCTCCTCCTTCTTGCCCTTTGTGAAGACTGGGGTGACATTGGCTTTCTTCCGGTCCTCAGGCACCTCTCCTGATCTCCAGGACCTTTCAAAGATGATGGAGAGTGGCCTAGCGATAACATCCGCCAGCTCCCTCAGCACTCGTGGGTGTATCCCGTCAGGGCCCGTGGATTTGTGGATGTCAAGTTTGGACAAAAGATCTCTAACCCGATCCTCCTCCACCAAGGGAGAGTCTTCCTTTCTCCAGCCTTCCTCTCTTGTCTCCAAGGCCTGGAATTCCTGAGGACTGGCCTTAGCAGTGAAGACTGAAGCAAAGGCAGCATTCAATAACTCTGCCTTCTCTATATCCTTTGTTACCAGGGCACCCGCCCCATTCAGCAGCGGACCCACGTTTTCCCTAGTCTTCCTTTTGCTATTGATGTATTTGAAGAAGGCCTTCTTGTTGTCCTTGCCATCTCTTGCCAGATTTAATTCCAACTGGGCCTTAGCCTTCCTTGTCGCATCCCTGCACACTCTGACAACGTCCCTGTATTCCTCCCAAGTGGCCTGTCCCCTTTTCCAGATTCTGTGTACTTCCTTCTTCTGTTGGAGTTTTGTCAGGAGTTCCTTGCTCATCCATGCAGGTCTCCTGCCCGCTTTGCTGGACTTCCCACTCAGAGGAATGCACCGATCTTGAGTCTGGAGGAGGTGACGCTTGAATATTAACCAGCTTCCTTGGACCCCTCTTCCTTCTAGGGCCCTACCCCACGAGATTCCCCTAAGTAGGTCCCTGAAGAGGCCAAAGTCAGCTCTCCTGAAGTCCAGGGTTGCAATCCTACTCATTGCCCTGCTCCCTCCTCGGAGAATCCTGAACTCCACCATCTCATGGTCACTGCAGCCAAGGCAGCCCCCAACCTTCACCTCTCCAACTAGACCTTCTTTGTTTGTTAGTACAAGGTCTAGCAGCACAACTCTCCTCGTTGGCGTCTCCACCACCCGAGTCAAGAAATTATCATCAGTCCTCTGCAGGAACCTCTTTGACTGTTTGTGCCTAGCTGTGCTGTCTTGCCAACAGATGTCAGGGTGGTTGAAGTCCCCCATGAGAACCAGGGCCTGTGATCGTGAGGCTACTTCCAGCTCTCTGTAGAAGGCCTCATTGACTTCCTCTTCCTGATCAGGTGGCCTGTAGTAAACCCCCACAACAGTGTCACCCACGTTAGCCTGCCCTTTAATCCTTACCCATAGGCTCTCAACTTGCAGAGCTCCAGACATTCTAGTAGCTCCCTCACATAAAGAGCAACTCCACCACCTCGCCTTCCTGGCCTGTCTTTCCTAAAAAGCACGTAGCCATCCATGACAGCATTCCAGTCATGTGAACTATCCCACCATGTCTCTGTCACTGCAATGAGATCATGACCCTGCAACTGCACACAGATCTCTATCTGTTTATTCCCCGTGCTGCGCGCATTGGTATACAGGCATTTCAGAGAGCCAGTCAAGCATGCAAGCTTCTCAGGAGAGGTGCAAGAGGATCCTCCATAGGCATGTCCCATGCTGTCTGCCCTGGCTGCATGCACCTGCTGGAGGCATCCTGACTTGAGCAGTGTTTTACTGACTACCCTGTCACTGTACTGCTCCCCTTCCCCCATCTTGCCTAGTTTAAAGCCCTCCTTACCAGGCTGGCCAACCTGTTGGCAAAGACGCGTGTGCCCCGCTTGGTAAGCTGGATCCCATCGCTCCCCATCAGCTGTTGATCTTCAGACAGGGTCCCATGGTCCTAGAAACCAAAGCCCTGCTGCCAACACCAGCAGCGCAGCCAGTTGTTAAGTTGGACAACTCATCTACTCCTCCTCCCGTCCTTTCCCCTCACAGGCAAGATTGAGGAGAAAACGATCTGGGCTCCCAGAGCCTTCACCACCATTCCCAGAGCTCTGAAGTCCCGTTTGATGGTTTCCAGTTTGCCTTTCATGTCATTATGCCCACGTGGAAGAGCAGCAGAGGGTAGTAGCCTGATGCATGGACAAGCCTTGGCAGTCTTTCCACGACGTCTCTTATTCGAGCCCCTGGCAGGCAGCAAACCTCTCTGGACAAGAGGTCAGGTCAGCAGATAGGTGCCTCTGTCCCCTGCAGCAGGCAGTCACCCACAACAATCACTCGCTGCTTCTTCCGGGGGTTCCTGCACGGCACAGGGTCTGCCAGGCCAGTTGCTTCCCTTGGAGCCATGCCCAGCTCCTCCTGAGCTTGGAGGGCACTACACTTGTTCTTCAAGGGTACGTCTTGAGGAGGAGGAAGAGCATTTCTCCTTCTATGAGAGGTCACCAGTTTCCAGCCATCTTCAACAGTATTAGGCTGTACTGTTACACAGCCTCTGGCAACTCCGCTGCAGTGCAGGGTGGGGACTCCTGGAGCTGCACAGTCTCCGAGAATACCCTGTCAATCACCTGCTCATCTCAGATGCTACGCAGCCTACTAACCTCCTCCCATAACTCCTTTATCTGGCGATACAACTGGTCAACCACAGCACACCTCGCGCAGGAGAGCTGACTATCAGCCCAGGCCCCACGGAGAGGCCCCAGGCACTCCCTGCAGCCTGACACCTGCAGAGCTGCATCTGCTGTCTGAGGGTCTGTCTGGGTTGAAGCCTCAGACACAGCTGATGCAGCACCTCCAGCAGCCACTGGGGAACGTGCTCTGCGGGGTGTCATGACCATGCCCCGGGGAAGGACACACCGCTGTGCAAAATGGAGAGGTGCCTTCTTTGCCTGCTGCACAAACCGCTGCCTCTGTTTGCTGCGCTCTAGGCCTGGCTCTTATCTAGGCCTCTGCCTAGCAGTGACTCACAAGGGTGCTTGACCCACCCAATCAGGAGCCACCTGAAACAAAAGCCCCAACTCCCTCTGACCAGGGCAGCCCAGAGAGCTCGTTAGCAGCAGCCCCACCTAGCTAGGACTTCCCAGGAGAAGTGAAGTCAAGGTCCCCTGCAGGAGTCCTTGCCCAGCTCTCCCTTCCTGCTAGCAGCAAGCACCGTCTAGTTCCTCGGGGGTCCCCAGAAAGTCTCCACAACTTTCAACAAGGCCCAGGCAGGGCCCAGACACTGCTGCGCAAACTGCTGTGTCTGTTCACTGCCTCTGTTCTTAGTGTTCTCTGACATGGAAAAGTCTCCCCAGCATGAAGGGTGTCAAGGACAGTTATCTCAAAACTGAGAATGTAAATGTCATTACTCTGTGGTACGTTGTAGAGATATTTTGTAGCTGTGGGTGCTTGTTGTGGCTCATGAATGCCTTTTGGCTGGCTGATGAGTTCTTATTTGCAGTTTCTAGTTTGCTGCAAGACACCTATTGCCAGCCTGGCACGTTAAGAAGCAGCGTTCAGGGTGTGCTGATAGTCACCATGGGGGAAGCTTCATAAATTCCAAAAGTCCAGTTGGCACATCATTAACGAACATCAAGCCGGTTGCTCTTTCTCTCCCTCTAGCTTTCCCTGTAGTGCAACTGTAGCAGTGTCAGGGCTGACCCAGTACTGTCGCCCAGGGCCAGCGGAAACAACCGTCGGCATTTGCTGCAGTGCAGGTTCCCTTGGTAGCAGGCAAAAAGCAGAGGAAAGTTGGAGGTCACCAGCAGAGCAGTAACCGGGCTGTGTGCTAGAGAAGTCTTGGCCAATATTTTCTTCTTGGGTGAGCTGACTCTGTGTGTGATTGACTCAGACAGCGTTGTTGTTGGTTTTCCTTGTTATCTTCTATTCCTTTAGCAGTTATTTCCTTATTTAGGATGGATGGATGTTTATATGTTGTTTACTATCTGCATTCAAAGTGGTGGTGTGGTCTGTTGGCAGGAAGCCATTTGGCAGTAGATTCTGATTTGCCCTCATTTAGCATGATCTGTGTCGAGCAGTCTGCAAAAAGGTAACTTTTAGCTATCGGAGATGACGCTGTTAGGTAAGCGTTTGGTGTGTCTAAGGACTGTATTGCTTCCTGTATAATATCTTAAAATAGTCTGCGTCCACTGTTTCACTTTCTAATTGATGAGTCAATTCAAAGACAGCAAGTTGTTAGTTAGCTTTAGGGTTATGAAGTAAAACAAGGTAATGAGAGGGTGGCGGGAGCATGATTAATGTTCTAACATGGCTATAACTCATTAATTTGACGTTGAAAAATTTAAATGAAAGTATTATCAAAGCTCATATCTTTTTTTCTGATTTTATTCTGCACTTTTTTTTTTTTTTTAACTTTAACACAGATTTTTATCACTTCTCCAACATATAATCTCAATTTAGGTCCAGATCCAAACACTGTAGAAATCAAATTTAGTAGTTTAACTTAGAACCTGACATGAACTCAGGCACTTGGCACTTAACTTCCTTTTTTAACTCTTTTGAAACTTCCTGATCTCAGAAAACCATAGGAATCTTATACTTGGCCCATTAAACTCTATACGTTGAAGTTTTTAATCACACACAGTTAACTCTGTGCCCTTTAGAACTTTAATTTTTTAATTGAATAAATTGTTGTCGGTTTGCACGACTCTAGCAAGCAAGCCACCGTTAGGCTGTTGTTTCAAGTGAATCCTTACATCCTGTGGTTTACCTTGCATGCGCTTGCTGGGTGCTTATCTTTCCTATGCATGTTTCCCGTGAGAAGTTGTTGAGCTATGCTGACTGAATGGAGCAGATTGCAAGGTCTTGGCATATTGCTAATGACTTGAGAGCTTACAAGTAAAAGAGAACCCAGGACTTTGTCTGAAGGTCTGTGACCATCTCTTGGTGTTCCTTCACAGGGTATCCAGGGCTACATGAGAGAAGTATTTTCATTTGTTGCCTTTATCTGTAATGTAAAGGGAAAAATCATCTAGCATACCTAACTACGCAGACTGACTTAAAGATACATCGTTTTAGTATGTTAGGGCAAGGGTTGTTTTGCATTACTGAATATTTAAGTTTTATAGCGACAACTTTCATGGCTGCGTTTAGTCAGAATAATGATATAAGAATCATATCTCTGTTGACTTTGATTCAGCGGCAGCACTTTACACTAATTGAAGATCTGACCCATAGACAGCTATGTACAGATAACTAAAAATTATTTTTAGAAGCTGGAACTTGCCATAGACAAGCAAAAGCAGTATGAGGAACAGACAGAAGGAAAATTCTGTTGAATCATATAAGCTTCTGGTAACTGTATTTTATGGCAATGAAAATTAATGCTGAGATCATCTAATTTTACAGAAAATTGATGTGGATTTAATATTTGATGTATTTATTCATAAAAGTAGAATCTAAATCTTAAGTTGCTGTTCCCTTTTTTAGGGTTAAGAGAAGCTTTATTTTTTTTTATTGTATAATATATTTTCTCCCATAGAAAATTATTGCATGTTTGTTTGAAGTTCTTAAGTCTTAAAGCTCTTGTAGACCATTATGTATTGACATGTGAGGGAGATTATTTTAGGATAATCTGTTATATCTAGGTGAGCACTGAAAGAAGTTGCTTGTCTAGCAGTTATGGATCATGAAACTGAAGAGATGTAGATGTGATCAACTACAAGTGAATTGCGGGTAGTTTGAATAATAGGAATGTGCTCTGGAGTGCTACTAGATATGATCATGGAATAATCATTCCTTTCTCTAAATGTAAAAATATTTCTTAGCCCTTCCTATACAAAAGATAAAAACAAATGGAGAAACTGACTGTACAGAAGAAACGGCAAAACTGAAAACTCGCTGTCATAGCGTAAGCAAGATTTTCCTCTGATTTTCTAGTTACAGTAATTCTAAGAATTGTCAGTGGTAACAGTAGGTAAAAATTTTCAGAGGAGATTACAGCATCTTTCAAGCAAAAAAAAAAATTCCGGTAACACTGTTTGGGGTTATCTTTTTCTCTCTATAAAATCTGCACTAACTCGCTACTACTCACAGCTTTGTAATTGCACACGTGGAGAAGCTGTTTCCAGTAGGCGCAGTCCCTTGCTCATAGCTGGGAGTTCTGGCATGTAGAACACAATTGGTTATTTCTGTTAGAGGCTGTAACTACTTAAAGCATTTTTAAGAGTTGTTCTGTTTAGCTGTCTTTGATTACATGTGCCATTATACAGTAAGTATTTGAATGATCTTATTTCATGAGCAAAAACTTTTATTTTTATGTCTGTGTATTATGAGGTTGATGTTATCCTTGTATTTTTCCTTCCTTCCTTCCTGTATTAGCAAAGGCATATCAATACAGAAAAACTGCTTAGAGTAGCTTAAATGATCTTCCTCTCCCACAGGCGCATGCTGTGGACACAGCGTGTGCAACCATGGCCGTGCTAACGTGTTGGAAATGTTCTAATATACTTTTGGAACTGTGTTTTCAATCCCATCTATTTTGACCTCTCAGGTTTGTTATACTACGCTGGCCATGGCTACGAAAACTATGGAAACAGTTTCATGGTCCCTATTGATGCTCCAAATCCCTACCGGTCTGCAAACTGTCTGTGTGTGCAGAACGTCCTCAAGCTGATGCAGGAAAAAGAGACAGGACTCAATGTATTCCTACTGGATATGTGTCGGAAAAGGTAGAACTAATCCAATCTGATCGTTCATGAATAGTGAAAACTAACATTACATGTTTGAGAGGCATTTTTGCTTCATGAGGTAGAGAGGAGGTATAGTGACTGTAGTTTTGGGAACAAACTGTGAAGTTCAGTTTATTCACCCAAGCAATAGATCTGGATCTACTTTAAAAAAGGAAAAATAACCGGCTACTTTGGGAAAATAGCAGGGAAGCTTGGGAGAAAGCTGATCTTCAAGCTGAGGAGAGGACTTTCATCTAGACTGAGAATTCAGCGTCCTTGAAAGCTCATGGTTCTGAGAATTCACAGCCTGGACCCTCTAAAGTCCATAGGAGGCATTCGTAGGCTTACGTTGCCTTTGGCCCCAGATGGAAACGTGAAGCTAGTGATCCTGCTTTCTGTTTCCACATGCAGATACTTGCCTCTTGATTTGAATGAGATTTATTTCTGCTTCTTGTTTTTAATTGTTTGTTTCCTTAAAAGTTACAAAGTGTCAGCCTTGTTAGTTAAAAGTGAAGTTAGGCATCTTACAGAAGAAAAATGAATATTTTACCTTGTCTTTTTAACCATCTTTATCATTACAGGGAGGAAGGAGAATCCATATGATCAAAGGCATGTTAGTTTGACAGAAGGCCTGAAGTGAAGTACTTATTTTAGAACTCTTAAGAGGCATGGATTTTGTGGACTGCTTTTATGCTGGGGAAATTGTGTGTTTATTTAGAGCTTAAAATTGAACTGGTTCAGCAGATTTTTCTAAACAAAGTACTGTTTTCTTTCACTATTAAGAGAAGATAAATGTTGTGCCTGATTCAGCTTGCACTTGAAATCAGCTCTTCAGTCAGCGCTTCTGAAAGTCGGTCTCTAAGGACCATCTATGTTTCGTAATAGAAAATTGCTAGTGCCTTCGTATTTGCAGAGCCTGTAAACTTCACTGCTAATGAAATGCCCGTGATCCAATTCAGCTTCACAATCTGCTGTGCGAATAGAAAATATTGCCGCAGAACCCATGTGTCAACTTTGCAGACACCAGGTTTTCAAGGAAAGAATTCAAATACTTTTCATTGTGGCCTAAAACGGCTAGTCGTCAGAGACGTTTTTGCAGAGACTGTTGCCAAATTCAATACTGGTTAATGCAGCATGCCCTCGTTAGTGTGCCCTCGTCTGGATAATGCATGAATGCCTGGCTGTGTCTTTGCAGTCTTTTCATGAAGAGTTTTGATGATGCTGGTTTTTTTGTCTTTAGCTGTCAGGATTCTTTCAGAGTTGTAAAAGGGACAAAATACTGTGTTTCTGAACTAAGCTGTTGGTATTTTGAACAACTGTAGAGTTTGTTACTGTTATTATTTCTCAAAGCTTTTTTTATGTTTCTATTTATTACAGAAATGAATTTGATGACACAATTCTCATCTTAGATGCTCTGAAGGTTACAGCCAACATTGTTTTTGGATATGCAACGTAAGGAAACCTTTTTTCTTGCTGCGTCACAGGGATTTTGAAGCCAGAAGAGACCACCAAGATTGTATAGCTAATCTTTTAGAGAAAAATGCAGATTATGGTGTTAAAGGGGCAATAACTTATCCTTGTATGTATCTCTCACTGTCTTTTTGACTTCATTCCTCGAATCATTCAAGTCGCCCTGGAATGTCAGGGAGGCATCTAGAAGCCAGCCGACTAGAAATGCGTGTTTGCTGATTTCCATTAAATGGTACTCTCGTTCGGATATAGTCTAACGCCAGCGATAGAACTGTGTCAGCAGCTCAGAAGTTGCTGAACAGTGTTTCTGATTTTTATTTTAATAGTTAATTGTAGGAATGCTCTAATTATAATCTAAATACTATGTATCAGGGATTGAAAATCACAGAGGAGGAAAAAACAGAGTTTACCCACACACCCATAATGCTAATTTGTGGGGTGTCTCTCTCATTATGTCCTGTATGTTGCTAATGGTATTTACCAGTCTGTAGCTGTGCCCAAGGTCCAGTACTGTGGAGCAGTTGAGCTGTAACCTACATGCTGCACGCTATGTGGTCATGTGCCTCCTGTGTTAATACAAATTAAATTTCTCGAACACGTAGGTGTTAAAAATCCAAAGAAATTATTGGAAGAGGGGCTTATAGATTGACTGCTGCTTTTCCTTTTCTAGGTATAAAGAAAAAAAGCTGCAACTGCAATTGAAATTATTTGGAGAGGTTACTTATGCTGAAATTTAAATAACCTTTCACTATTAGTTTTCAAATGAAATGCAAAAGCTATTTCCTAGAAATAGTCCAGAGCTTTAATAGTTTTCTATGAGCAGTTTAAGCTCCTCATATAAACTGAATTTGATATCATCTCTGGCATGGTTTTGTTGTAAGTGTGAAATCTTCCCACATGAATTGTTTGCAAATGAACATTGCAATGCTACAAAGAGCAGGCCAGCTGCAGTCAGTCTGGGCAAGGTTTTCTAACCGTAGGATTTCCACGTTCCCAAACATAACTTTACTCCATTTGTCCTCATGTTGATCTTAAGTCATACAACATTTATAATGTCTTTCTCTGTCTGATATTGGTGATATCATAGGTGCCAAGGAGCAGAAGCTTTTGAAATTCAGCAGTCTGGGTTAGCCAATGGAATTTTCATGAAGTTCTTGAAGGAGCGTTTGTTAGAAGACAAGAAGATTACTGTACTGCTGGATGAAGTTGCGGAAGGTGAACTCTAGCTTAATGCATTAACTGTCTTCTCAGCCTGCATTATTTAAACACTTCCTTGCTTAACTGTCGTTTTTCTTGTACAGGAAACGTGTTACTCTGCTTTAAGCTCTGCCTTATTGCATTTTGTTAAAACGTCAGCTTTACCTAGAGGGGGGTGCTGTTAGGCAGCAGATGAACAGTTTACCGTTTGTGAAGAGATCTGAGCTTCTTTAAGATAGTGATAGATCAATATTATACTCTTCTTTCTGGTATACCTCTCTGCATGACAAACTGCTTGCTCTGAAGTGTTTTTCCGCATGGAGCTTTGAATTGTCCATCCACTAAAACTACTCTTCTGTCTTGTGGTATCTGATGCTTCTGGTGGTCCACTCATTTCCATGTTCATTTCAATGATCAGCTGAGTGCTACCTACCTCAAAGTATGTTACCGTGATGATAATTATTTGCTCTTTATCAAAGAGTGTAAGTGTACTACAAAGGGCAATCCACTGTTTTCGTGGACTCTGTTCAGTTATTGTCTCCTATAATTGACATGAGAAGCAGCAAAATGAAAACTACTGAAAGAAAACGTATTGCTTCTGTGCAAGCATTTCCTCAGAGCACAGAAGAATAGATGCAGCCATTAACAAAGAGCTATCTGTATGTTATCCCATTATTTGCAGGTAAATCATTGTCCTTTTGAATAAAGGCACTGTCTGGCTTCCTAACATTAGGGAGTTCAGATCTACATAATCAACCGAGTTCTGCTGTGGCTTCCAATATACTTGGTGGGACGACAGGTCTGTAGCGGAAGCCAGAATTTGGCCTAATCTGTCTTTTGGCTCCAAAAAGCAGAAGAAAATACAAAAGGCTCCTAAATGCACAGCAGAGTTGTCAGCTGGACAGACTGCTGAAAATGGGAGGCAAAGATTAAAACGATAGAACTTCTGTCAGTGCTCTAGCGAGGAAAAGTTGACTAGCTAAAATATAAGCATGCAATCTGTATCAAACGAATAGCAGTAGGAATCCAGCATACCAGCAGGATGTGAACTGCAATGGTGCTTCTTAGTCACCATTTCTTTGTTTGTCTGGCTTTTCTTCCTTGTCTTTTTCCTTTTTGTTGATATGTTGCTTGACTAGATCTCATTTAAAAAAAAAAAAAAAAAACAAAACCTTACTGTTCATATTTTCAGTGTTACCTATTAAACTTTTCATGAATTTTCTGTGAAAAGTTTAATAAAGCTTATTTTCTTCAGAAGAAGATGTCAAAATTATTCTGAAGAAAAATAAATGAGATCTGTAGATGTTAAGACTAAAATATTTATCTCAAAACTTAGAGTTGAAATTGATTTTTTTTTGCATGGGGAGATATGTTTTTCTTTTGCAAGACTGCTGTCCTGCAATGCAGTCAAGCAGAGTGCTTTTTGCATTAAGAGTTGTACTTTTCGTTTGCTTATAGTAGCACGCACTTTTGCCATTACCTAAATGCAAAGGAAGAATTGGAGGAATTGCTTTCCTCTCCTTTGCAGTAGTAGAAACTAGAGCTAGCTGTAGCTGTGTTTCCTTGAAGCCTTCCCAAAGCTCTAGTAAAGCTCCACCTGCTAGATGCTCACTAGCTGTACCTAGGCCCAGATGCATTAGGCCAGCATTACTGAAACTCTGTGTTGAAGTAGGCCCCATCGTTCGTTTCCTCCATCTTTCTTGCCTTTTGAGACATTCTGACTAGTCACTTTTTGTGGAAAGTGAACCTCATAATCCACCCAAACCAGCATCAATGCTGTCGTTAGGTATTTAAACATGAATGCCCTACATTCTCCAATCATCAGCCTGTTCAAGGCAGGAGTAGGAGCAGAAACGGACACCTACTGACATTTTTGTAGTGGCCACAGACCAATCACTGTTTCCACTAGTATAAGAAGTTTACAAATTGTATACTGGACAAGCATGCAAAAACATTCTCCTCACCCTCTTTCCCCTCTCTCCCTTTTTGTCACTGTTTTTGAGTATTCTTAAGTGGATCAGTATCGTCTGAGGTTTTTTCCTCTTTCTTTTTTGTTCATGGCTTCTCTGTTAGAACGTGACACAGTCCTGCCTGTAGCCACGCTCCCTAAACTTCCTCAAACGTCATGCAAAATATGATTGAGCATCCTTTATTGTTTAGTCTGTACTATCACATTAACGTCACATGCTCTAGATAGCCCAGCACATGACCCATTACTTAATTACCTCATTCTTCTTGGACTCACAGTAGAGAGAAAGATTGATTTGCCATGGGGGAGAGTATGAAGGCAGCATCTGTTGGGATTTGGAACGGAAGTTAGTGTCCCAACAGCGAGACAAGGGAAGAAGGAGGGAGATCATGTAGGAGGCAGGGGACAGTTGAGGACTGTGCTGAACGAAATTCAGAGGCGATGCGTAGCGCTCCAGCTGTGTGAGGGTTCCACGTAATCAAATGGAGAAAGAGGGTCTGCAGCAGTTGCTGCAGTCAGCTTGTGTGTGTGCATTTGTAAGTATGAGGACAAATTAGATCAGGCAACAGGGATGGTATCACTGTTGTCAGTATTACCAGGGATTGGGTTTTAGCAAGTACGTTGGTACAGTGCTAACGTGTGAACGTGTTCCAAAGGAATGTTCAGACTCAGAAAGCTCAGGCAGAGTCACCTAGAAAACAGGTTGCCCAGGACCATGTCCAATCAGGTTTTGAGTATCTTCAGGGACAGAGACTCTACGGCCTGTCTAGGCAACCTGTTCCAGTGCTCAGTCATCCTCACTGTAAAAAAGTTTTTCCTTGGATTCAGACAGAGCTTCCTGTGTTTCAGCTTGTGCCCATTGCCTCTTGTCCCATCGTGGAGCACCACTGAAAACAGTCTGACTCTCTTCTTTACACCCTCCCTTCAGATATTTATACACATTGCCCCTAAGCCTTCTCTTCAGGCTAAACAATCCCAGCCTCCCCTCACTATGTCAGATGCTTCAATCCTTTAATCATCTTTGTGGCCCTTCACTGGACTCGTTCCAGTAACTCCGTCTCTTATATTGGGAGCCCAGCACTGGACGCAGCACTCCAGGTGTGGCCTTACCAGGGCTGAGGGGACAGATTACCTCCCTTGACCTGTTGGCGATGCTTCTCCTAATGCAGCCCAGGATGCTGTTGGCCTTCTTTGTGGTGAGGGTGCGTTGTTGGTCCATGTCCAAACTGTTGTCCGCCAGGACCCCCGGGGACTTTTTTGCAGAGCAGTCTTCCAGCTGGTTGGCCCCCAGCCTGTATTGGTGCATGGGTTTATTCCTCCCCAGGTCCAGGATTTTGCACTTGCCTTTATTGAACTTCATGAGGTTCCTCTCTGGCCATCTCTCCAGCCTGTCAAGGTCCCTCTGAATTGCGGTGCAACTGTGTGGTGTATTAGCCTCTCCTCCCAGCTCCTTAATGAAGGTATTGAACAGTATCAACCCCTGGGGTACTGCACTTGTTACTGGCCTCCAGCTTATTGCATTCTTTAGAAATCACCTCCGATGATATTATTCACATGCTTATAAGTAGTCATATAAATTACAAGCTTGCTGAATCAGAGCCATAATATTGCTTGAAGCAATTTTGAAAAATGTGTGAGCGTCCTGAAAAGCGCACAAGCAAAACCCTCAGAATTCTTGTGAGATATCCGCATACTGCTTTAGCCTTGAATGAATGAACAACCGAGAAAGGAATACTTCTGAAAATGCACATTTACGTGGAAGTCCTGACTCTGTCGTCATCGTAGTGAGCAGGCAGCTTTGTAGTGATATAGTTAATTTGGTTAGAATTTCCACAGCATTGATTTTGAGAGAAGTTATTTCCATCTTATTTTTAGATATGGGCAAGTGTCACCTTACCAAAGGCAAGCAAGCTTTGGAGATCCGCAGCAGTTTGTCTGAGAAAAGGGCATTAACTGATGCCATTCAACAAACGGTATCTTCTGCAGAGTCCCTGGCACGGAATCTACAGTGGGCCAAAGCTCATGGTACAGTACAGTCTACTTTTAGATGATCCTACTTGCAAGGTGGGAATTTCATACTAGGATGTTACATCACTTGAACTAAAACGGTTCTCTCAAAAATATGAGGATGTACTTCTTACTAATCTCTAGTTCATAGAAATATTTTTTTTTGTGGGCTGTAATGCTGAATAGAAATAGAAGAAATTCAGGTTCATATCTGAATTTTCATTAGTATTTTCAGATCTCAAACGTTCTTGGGTTGGGGGTTACCTCTACATGAGATTGTAATGAAAAACATGACATCCAGAGTTTAAGACCAACAAACACAATAGGGGACACTTATGATGTCCGCCTCTGGGATAGTCACCCTATGCTCTGTTTATATTTGTGACGTTTCTAGGTGATTTTGTGACGTTTCTAGGACATTAATAATCTCATTCTAAAGCACCTAAAATCACTAGGTGACCTGTGCAGTAAAAAATGGCCTCTACAGTGATGGAAGTGGAGTTTTTAGATAAATACAAGTGAAACAGGTATAAGGTATATCTATGTTAATGTTGTTGCAGTATAACAATTCCTCTAAAAATATACACTTCACGTGGGAGTAGAAAATCAGTACAGAGCATACAGTCACAAAGTGTTGATCGTTGAGCACTCGTAGACATCTTCCTATGGTTTGAGCAAGATACAAATTATAAAGAAGTGCTGTGGACTAGGATTTGTGAATGTGTACAGAGGCTATGGAAGGAAAAAGAGTGAACCTGAATTTTTTTGTTCTGCTGTCAAATTCAAAGGTTCGTAAAATGTTATAACTGTGACTATTGTATGTTGGAAGTATACTTCATCAACCTTGCTAGTTTGATTAAAGATGCAACATGAACAAATTCTTGGGGCAATAAGCTATATTCTAGCCACCTTAAACGTTGCTGTGCTAGTTGCACAGAGATTGGAAGAAAACCTGTGAAGTGGAATTTGAGGAGTCGGCTCTCCAAAGTAGTGTCAGTCAGTTGGCGTGTGATACTGCACGTAGAAAGCAGTATTGCTGCCTGGTTAGCTTCTAGTAGTTGCTTCAGTACAAATACCTAAGTGATAGATAGAGGAGGGCAGGAAGAAGAGGTCTATACCTTTAAAACGTTTGAATATTTCAAAAAAAAAAATTTAAAAACCACATATGTTAAGTTGCATTTGAATTGTAATAATGTGTTATTTATTTGCAGAGCTTCCAGAAAGCATGTATCTTGAATTCAAATGTGGAGTTCAGATTCAGTTGGGTTTTGCTGCAGAGTTTTCCAATGTTATGATAATCTACACGCGGATAGTAAAGAAGCCACCTGAAATAGTAGTTTGCAGAGCCTATGTTACAGACTTCGCGCTCGTAAGTGCTTCCTATTGGCGTTTCAGTGATCTCTGCCCACTTGTTGTCTAGTTGACAAGAGTCTGGTCTGTCCATGTCAGACGGCACCTTTCATAATAAAATTAGTGTAAAATGTTAAAACCAGGTGCGCATGTGTATACATCTGTATATATGAATATCTATATCAATATGTAAAAATGAATCTCTGATGATCTTTTTCAGTCTCCTTTGCTTTTCACCATCTAATATCCAGTACTTATGTGTAATTAAACAAGTTTAGTGTCAGTAGTCCCTATGGGAGCTGAGAACAAATATCTCTTGCAGGACAAGGTTTATTAGGCTTTAGTTTTACAGTTCTTTGCACCTGGGTAGACCCCTCTCCAGTTCCACTGACATTACTCAGCTGAGCAGTGTGAAGTGAAGGATGAGAGTAAAACCGAAAGAAAGGGGCGGAAAACGTTCTTTCTGTAAAGCGCTTAGTACACTGCTGATGCTTTATAAATAAAATCTGATGCTTGATAAATAAAATATCTGAGTTAATGTGAATAATAAATGTATGTATTTATAGCCCAGAGAATTACTGGTATGGTACTTTATTTCATAGTAGGATTTAGGTAACAGAAACCAACCTTTAAGGAAGCACAGCAACTTCGAAAGGAAGCATCAGCAAAAGAGGGTAACCTAAACAAATATAACCTCTTTTGCCTGTGATTAACGACGGTTTTAGCAGCTTTTCCAGGTTATTCAAGACTGGTGTTTTCCTTCCTTTTAACAAGAAGAAAATGCTGACATCGATAAAGGAAATGCTCCTAACCATTTTAGAACTGAACTCAATTCAATTCTCTCTCCTTTCTTGGAATAGGACCTGGATGTGGATCCTAAAGAGGCCAATAAGGGAACTCCTGAGGAAACTGGAAGCTATTTAGTATCAAAGGACCTTCCCAAACACTGTCTCTACACCAGGCTAAGTTCACTGCAAAAGCTAAAGGTTAATATATTTGTGAAGATCGCTTTGTGCACATTGTGGGGATGTTTTTATGTCCTGTAGCTCAATGAGAATTTAGAGTTGTGTCTGAGGAAGTCATCAGTAGGAGATGAAAATGACCTACATCATCTCCTTCAATTCCAACGTGTGCCCTTGGGCATATAGTTTTTAAAGGCTTCTCACTTTAGCATACCATGGCACCGTAAGTTTATTTCTGTATCGCTATGTTGTGAACATCTGTGCTGGACATCACTTGGTATGTCATCCCCAACATTTCTGGCAGATGGTGAAATATAAATGCTTCTAGAAATAAAACTGTCGGGTAAGCAAGTATTAACCAAAAGAGATACTCAGATAAACAAGTTCTGAGGTACTTCCAGATAGTAAAGGGGGCATTAGATTAATTTTACTGTCATCCCTGACAAACAGGTACGTTTGTGAGGGGGTTCTCTTGCTGTCCTTGCCTGCAGTAGTAGGATACCAGATTTTCTAGCGAGTGAGATACCTTGTGCGCTTAGACTGAAACGAGATTCAAGTCTCCTACTTGCATCTCCTGTACAGGGATAGGTTGATTTGGATTACCTAAGTTTTAAGTGGAATTTGAAGCAGTAGAAGGAAATTGGACCTTGAATAAGCATAGAATGCACCTAATTCCTTCATAGCTTATGGTGACTAGCCTGAAGAGCTATAAGAACAGTACGGTCTGGCAGAAGCATCTAATGTCTGTCACGTGGGTCAAGGAGGAAAATGGGGAAAATAACCTTAAAAAGACCAGGAAAAGTGCGTCAGGGTGAGAGACCATTGGAGATAGCTGACTACTTTTGTAGTGTAAGCAGAGTTCGCAGGAACTTTATGATGAATAGACTCCTTTTGCTATCCCACTGAGTTCTCAGGTGTATTAAGCAGCATCAGTCCAGAACCTCCGCCTTTCTCATCGTATGTATGTAGTTGAAGAGGTTAACAGTCTTGCTTAGTGTGTGTCTTTAGCTCCTAAAAAGGTTGATTTCCTTCTCCAGTAAATTATCCCTCTAGAGAAGTTTACTGTGTTGGTTATTCGGAGGAAGTATAACCTCTTTTTTTTTTTTTTTTTCTTCCCCTCCACCCCCCCCCTATTGCAGGAGCACTTGATTTTCACTGTTTGTCTGCACTATGAGTATCCGGGAATAGAAGAAACAATGGATGAAAGGAAGGAAGTTAATGTTGGGAAGCCCCTTATTGCTAAATTAGGCCTTCATCATGGATTCAAAAATAATAGCTGTCTTCAGACCTGTTGCGTAGCCAATAACCCTTTTCATAAACAAGTGGAATCAAGTCCAGTGACAACTAAATACTACTTACCTAGTCACCACAGACCAAATTCCTGTCCGGGGGTTTATCATCCGAACACTGTTTGTTCAGACAGCATGAGACAACCAGAGGCATGTTCTTGCAACGGGACTTCAAGCATGTTAACTTCAAGACACAAAGTACAGAATTACTCATCCCCTGTGGAAAGGAGTAACATACCGATAGAGACAACTGATGACACCGTTGAACTAGAATTCCTTCTTTCTGACAGCCTCAGATTCTCTAAACAGCAATAGCTGTAATGTGTGCGGAATGGATCAGTTTCATTCTTGAACTGGTGAACAGCCACGCTTTATCTATCTTCTAGAGTTTGGGGTCTTTGTGACAAAGGGATTAGAGTGTCTAGAGATGGTACTGAGGTTGAGGGTGTGATGTAGGTTGGTCTGTTTTACTCTCAGGGAAAACTTCTCAGATCCAAAGAGACAAAACTAGACTGATAGATTTAGGAATAAAAAAGCATGACTTATATATTTTCTCCTACCATTTGAAGTTTGATGCAGGTAAAAACCTGAACCCCTCCGAGTTCCCCATTCCATGAACTGGGAGGCAAACAGCTGAAGCACAGAGAGGCAAGCATGCATCCCTGGGAGGAAGCTGCCTGTCTCTGTTAGGGAGAGAATGCACATTACCCTGGTGCTAGTGTCAGAGTCTCTCCTGAGAGGGTAAAGCCTTGGATCTTCACCGCTGCTTCTCCTACAGTACCTATTGGCATTATAAGATTTACTGTAAACCTATGTTTCCTGAAACCTGTGTTTTCAGTTGACAGAGGAATGGCTCATCCTACACAAAAACAAAATGACCGTGTGTTAGTAGTCAGAGGGAAAACATTGACACAAGTAAGCAGGAAAAGGAATTTCCATGTTCTGTATGCTTTAACTTGATTTTTAAAAATCTGTTAGCCACAAAATGATAAATACACATTTCTCTTCTGCCTTTCAGTTTCAGTTGTTTGATATCCAGGTATTTTCATACATACTGCATTAAAATAAGATTTTCTGTATTAGTGTATGTTATAATTGCCTCCTGTTGAGCATATAAGATAATACCTAATGTAAATTACCTGAGCAGAGAAGGAGTTTTTCCAGAAGTGAAGATTTGGTGAGCGTTTTAATATTCCAGTGTAAAAAATCATGTCTCTTGCAATCCTCAGTTTCCTTTCCTCCTCATGCATGTATGACGATCAGTCATCGACACTCTGCTCCCTTGGAGGTAGCTAATAATCAGCTTCTATTGCATTCTGCTTTCTCCTCTCTGGTCAGATGTCCAATATTTGGTAGAAGCTGACAGATGGATGAAGAGCAGTGCAGGGAAAACAAAACATGTGAGGTGGAAAGAGGAACTGGGACAATAAACTGGCACTATCACTTTTCAAGGGCATTAGATTGCAAATTATCAGAAGGAACAAAGTCACAGATTCATCCTGTGGTGGATTGCTCTCATGAAAATCTTTCTTCTGTGTCACATATTTTAAGATATTTATTGATCTGATTTATGGAAAGGTGGTCTTCTGTTCAGGATGAACGATAAATTGAAATGTGAGATGCGATTAAATACAGGGTTCGTGCTTGTTAAAAGTGCCTCTCTGTCCATAACAAGTGAAGTGATGTGTGGTCAATCTCACAGTAAGACATGCTGAAGACTAAAGCTATTTGGGCAAGATGAATGAAAACTTTGAGGTTCGTCCATCTTAAGTGCAGGGATGATGTTTCTGGGCATCAGCCCTTGCTTTTTTGTGGTGATGTAAAAAGAAAAAAAAAATCCTACTCAGTTCCTTTCCAGGCCAAATTAATGCATATTCTTTCAAATGAAAATGTTGAAGGAAGAGCAGGAAGAGTCTTTTACCCACAACTGTGAAAACCCAAGGTAATTATTCCAGCACACACAAATGGATAAATGCTAAAACTGCTTTAAATGCAGTCTGCAGAAGGTGAAGGGCACTTGCTTCCTTTCACTGCCTGCAACTTACTGTATATCATATTGCAGCTTCTTCTACCTATGTGCATTGGCTCTGGAGCTCAAAAGTGGAGTTCATCTCTCCTTGGACTAGATGTCAAAAGTAAGCTAGTCTTCTAGGACCTCCAGGCTCTAGGACCCAGAATTTCACTATTCAATGCGGAGGCACAGGCACCTTCAGCAGGTAATTGATCCCGTGCTGAGAGATAAATGAACTGCTTGCATGCGATGCTTCATTACTTGGTTGACCAAAGAGAGCGTACGGAGCTAGCTTGGGCTAGCTGCTTGACTTTGGAGATGGCTAAGATTAGATGCGATGAAGGAGTCCATCTGAGGTGACTCGCTTCTAATAGGTACTTGTCTAGGGAAAGGAAGCTGTCAAAATTTTTTGATCTGTTTTCAGGAAAGGGCAGTTCTTGCTTTCAAACTGCTTTGCATATTCAGATTGAATAATTCCATACAAAAAACACGCATTAACTTGTTAAATGTTTGGGTTTGCTTCAAAATAATGAAAAATCTGTTATTCACATATGTGTATTTGGTAATTGGTTTGAGAACATTTGGAGATGTTTTATTTGGTCTTTAAAAGTCTTGGTGCTTGGAAAGGATAAATATTAGTAGTGTGTGAGGTAACTACTGTTCAAGGGAGTTGTATGGGCAGCAGCCTCGCATGCCCTGATAATACTCATAAGCAGCATTGCTTAGATTAAAACTTATTTTTCCCTTAAATTGTTTACCCTTCCTTGAAATAATTTTTGACATTTGGAAAAATCATTGTAGTGCTTTACATTAAATAGGTAGCAAAAAATAGTAATAAAAAAGGAGTAAGAGAATATTTGATTCTCATTGATACGATTGAGAAACCAAACTCGTTCAGCTGAGCATGCTGCCTTCTGGTAGGATCTAGTCTTATACAGCCTTATGGCATTTTGGCTGGACACCTAGGGAGGTGCTATTTGTGGTCATAACAAGTCTAAACCAGCCTGGAGTATTAGCAGAATTGTTGACTAGATCTGTGGATCTTCAAGTTTGTCTGTGCTGAGAGATGGATGTTCCTTGCTAGCAGGTATACATGGATATTAATGTATTTATTTCTATAATGACAGACATGATTGAAGTGATCTGCAAATGAGCTTGATTTTCTAATTTTATTCTTTGGAGGGTATTAGTGAGATACTTTTTAATGCATGAGATGTACCTATGCATTAATTATCCTGGGTAATTGACTTATAAATCAAAATTATAGCTGGAGAAATGATCTAGTACTGTAATTAGCTGACACTTTGTCAACAGTTTTCTAATTTGTACGGAGACTTATTCCTTTTCTTACTATTGAAATAAATTATGGTCCGCAAAAAGATATGTCTGTGCATATGTACTTGCTGTATTTTTGTGTTCCTCCTAGTTTAAAAAAAAAAAAAAAGGATTAAAACAATGCTTATAGTAAGAGTAAAGTTCCCTTTCCTTAAGAAAAAAGAAGGGGAGATCTGAACCGTGAGCTTCAGCTGAAGGTAACCACATCTGTACTCTGGACCTGTACATACTTTTCAAACTGAACTCTCAATGGTGGAGGATAGTTTTTACAAATTTATTTGTCTTCTAACTTCTGATATCCCAATTTTCTTGCTGGTTAAGCCTAAGTGATATTTCTCCATTGTCTCACAAACGTGTCCAAACTGGTTTCAATAATATGTTGTCGAGTTGCTTGAGAAATGTTGATCAAGAAAATGTAATTATTAAACCTTAAAAGGTGTCTGAAGAAAGGCAAGGGGAATCGCTGACTCTTATTTGCATGCTTATCTGCAGGTATACTTCATGAGACAGGAAGGGTTTCCAGGAGCAGTGACGGTACGTGTGTGTGTAACTGTCTCCTGGCAGGAGTTAATACTAACTGTGGGCAGTCAGCCAGGGCGTTATGGAGAACAGCTAGTCAATGTTCTGGGAATTTTCCACTGCTAGAGGGGCCTAGCGTATGTTGATTAGTTTCCAAGTTTTAGTACGTGGTCTGAAACATGAATTTAAAACCATCTTTATTGACCTGCATAGGAACTGGTTGATCTTTGAGGACATACACCTAAAATGCTTGAAACGTAACTATGTTTGAACATGGCAAAGAGAAGACGACTGAATTAATACCATGCTGCTGGAGGGATGGTCCCATGCCTTCCACTGTGCGGGCTGTAGGGCTCACCTGGCCCAGGTGTGAACCAGCTGAGCTCTGAATTGGCTCACTTGAGCGGTCACATGAGTTAAGATCAGTATGATGGAGGATGGGACCACTGGATGGGGTGAGGAGGAAAGGTGGGAGCAGGGCCACCCCTGGGCATGAGCAGGAAGCTGTTAGATTGGCTCAGTGACTTTTAGAACTGAATCCTTAGGAGTGAAAGACGGTCACCTATAGGTGCTTCTGAAAGCATTGCCCACGGTGCTTCTGAGATCGCTCCTTCCCCTTCTCCAGTGCTAAGCACTTAGTCACTGCGAATGTCTGTCACGTTAACGAGCTGCTTGGGGCAGTGATTTCTTTTGCTCCTTAGGGCCCAGCATGGTTGAAATCCAGGGAGAATGTGCTGAAGTCATTAAGATTTAAGCTGCAGGCACTTCTGATGACGTTGTTTATGAGTTTGCCCTCAGCCTCAGCTGGAGTGCTGAAAAGAGGTAGGGCATTTTAAGCAATAGGCCTTTTGAGTTATAGAGACCTAGGATTCATGCTGACTGAGTTTGAGATGCACTAAGTTCCTCAGCAAACTATAATCCGTGAGATCTGATGTCAGTAAGTGGCAGCAGGGGCCTTGCTCATGCTCCGATGTCTGTCTGCCTTCTCTCCTTCTCAGGGAAGGATCACAGCGACAGGGTGCAGCTACTCTCCAGCCGAGCACACCAGGAGAGCGGAAAGGAGCACAAGATCCCCTGTAAAATACGGGAGACAATCCTGCCCGGGACTGCACGCTGCGTCTAGAGTCAGAGTCAGTTCTGCTAGACCCTCACCAGAATTGTTTTACCCGTTTTTAGGTTTGGAGCTAGTTACTGGCAGAACTCCCACCCATGCCGGTAGGATCTGTGGGGGAGAGCTTTGTGGCTCCGACCCCAGGTAGAAAGGGAATGCGCATGGGAAGGCGTTTTCTTAGTGCGTCGTTGCCTTTGGGACCTGCTTTAACTGTTCTGGTCGTTGGTGTTAGGGTGAAATGTTTTGACTCTTTAGGACAAGTTCCAAGAGGCATCCGTTTCCTTTGGCCCATACCCAGCAAAGCACTTTAAAAGTTAAGCATGCATAAATTAAGCCAACGTTTAAATCCTAGTGAAGTCAGTGGGATTAAAATACATGACTAAACTTAGGCATTTGTTCAAGCTCTCTGTCTGGCTTGGGATGCCCTTTCTGAACAGAGGCCTTGGGGTTTTCTTCTGAACTGAAATGTGGTTGTGTGTGGATAATGTTTATTTTTGACTTGAAATATCTGCTAGACTGAGTTAATTTGTTGGCTGCTTTACTCATAGCTTTAGATTTTTGTGTGATTTATTTGTGCATGTGATTTATTTTTGGAAGTCGCATAGATTTGGAAGAAATGCTTCAAGCTCAGGCTTCTCTGGCAAAAGAAGCGTTCCTGCACCTCAGGAAGGCCGTTGCCCTCCTTTCATTCTTCCTCCTCACTCTGCAGTAAATCAGGATAATGTAAATGCAAGAAGCTAGTGTTAATGCAGCATTAAAATTCTGAGACTGTTCCCTTTTTTTTTTTTCTTGGCAAGAGATAGGAACAGGGGAGTATGAGAGGCATATAAAGAAAGACCTTTCCAAAATTAATGGCTTGGGATTCATTTGGCCTTTGGTTTGGCCTTTTAAACTTCATGTCCTTGGCCTTTGCTCACTGTGCTGGCCGTGCCCTTCTCTGATCCACAGAAGAAGGTGCGAGGAGTTCACACTGCGCCAACTGCCACTGGCTTTGGGTAGGCATCCTCTTGTCATCTCTGTGTAGAGGCAAACTACCAAAGGAAATCCATGCGGTTAAAAACAGTGCAACACCTCCTGTTGTGCTATGTGAGCCTCTTTCTCTGTCATTGCACTTCATTTTCTGTTTTCTCCACTTGTGGATAAGTTCCATAGGGCAGAAGATGTCTCGCTGAAAATGCATCAACACTGTAGAATTAAAATGTAGTTGGTAGGTTTAGTAGGGAGAATTCGTACAGTCCTGCATAAATCTACCCCAGCGTGCTTTTAATCGTTTGTCACATGCTAGGAGAATGTCAGAACAGTTGTTATGTTGTGGATCCGTGAAATGGCCAAAATATTTAATTGGAATTCAAGTCCACCCTGGTTACAAGTATTGACTGAAGTGATTCTCTGACCTTGTCTTTGGTACAACTGAGATCTGGAACCGTCTTGTGTTAGAGATTGTTAGCTGGTTTTCCCTGGATTCTTCCATCTAACACCAGAGCTCATGGAAAACAGTTAGTTTCATACCTGATGTTGAGATTGTGGGAAGAAAGTAGCCGAATACGATGGGTTAAGTTTTATCCTTATTTTAGCTCGCTTAGAGCATTGACCTAATGGATTTTGTAATGTTTTCTTTGGACCGTGTGAAACACTGTTAGTTCTCTCAAAATGCAACTAGTTTAACAGCAGGAGGTATTTGGACAGTCCTGGATCAGAGGGAATCAGGCCATCTTTTCAACCACTGGATCCCTTTCCTGCTGCACTCGAGTATTATCCTGGAGCAAAGCACTGTTACCGTTGAATTGGAGAAATATCTAGATCTTCCACAGAAATGGTACCAGTGCATGTACCTTCTATATTTACATAAAGCTCTGCAGGTCACCATATCAGGAAAACAACCTTTTATTGTGAGAGTCCTTAGACTGTCCCAGAAGACCATCTGTGCTATGTAACTCTGCACTAAGTAATCACGAAGAGGTTTCAAGGCAGATTTTGCTGTCTCTGTAGATGTTGCTTTTGTTCGTGCATTAACTGCTCTTGCACGTTCCCTGTCAGCTACTGGATAGCTTTGGCAGTTCTCTCATACGTTAAGCCTCAGGTCTACGTTCATCTTGACATGTATTACAGTCTACTGTAAGTATAACGCATTTCAGTATTAGCCTCTCCCTGCACAGAATTTTAGTTCAGAGTAAGAACTAAACTCACTACTACTCCACCCATTTTTTCAGATATAACATTTTGAGATCCAATGTGTTTGCTATGAATTGCTGATAGGTTTAGAAAAAGAGGTGTAAGAGGAAAGGGCTGGGGTTTTTTTGTTTTGGGTTTTTTTTTTAATTCATCATTTTAATTTAGCAATTGCAGTAGTTTAGGAATGGAGTTAGAACGCCTCCATGTTATGGAAATTTTCCAATTCTTTAATTCCTAAGGTATCACTGTTGAAATTTAGTCATACCAGGCTTATTTTAAAGGCTAAAAAAAAAAACCCCGCTATCTGCCATCACTTTTGTTGCCACGCGTAGTGAGCACGAGAGACCACAATTCATGTGGAGTAGTGTTACCACAGCAACCAGCCTCCGCACATACTTTTGTCACTCAGAAGCGTTACAGCGAACGCAGGAGGAAATGACTAGGACTTCCTCGTCTGTTTTTTAGGTAGAAAGCGTTTTAGTCATCTTGCTAGCACCTCTGCTTTCATTTCTCAAAGTCAATTGAAATTAGTCTGAAAAGTCATCAACCTGGTGTGCAGATGATCTCACTACCCAGCGCCACCTGAGCTCCAACAGCCCCAAGATACATTTCCTAGGCTCTCTTATGACTTAACCCGGTGGTTAGGATCCATCCCACCTCTCTAAAGGTTAGGCAGCCGTACTTTCTTGTCATCCTGTCATGCCACCCTATAGGAGGATACAGTTCACTCCACCTACCCTGGGTAAGTGATGTAGGACAGCAAAAATTACCTTTTGGAGGTAGGGCACCTCTCTCTCTGATTATGATCAGGCCGCCTAGCGTGCTAGATAAGCCTATTTGCCCCACTTCTACAGAGCAAAAACTGGTCCAATAATAACCCCTGAGCGTGCTGTTATTCTGTGCTGTAGATGTGTAGTGATACGTGTATCATGGAAGTATGGATGACACTTAAACTGTTTTCAGATCTGATGGTAAAATTCCTTCCAGCTTCAGCGCAGAAGAACTTGGGTCATAAAGGCATGTAACAGCAGGTAACGCGTGAAAGAGCAGCCTGCAAGGTCCAGCTGGTTTTGATGCAATATCTTACAGAATTCCTGGGTTCTGCGCGGCTCTGCCGCAGCTGAGTTGTGTTTATGGTTCCCACAGGAGAAATTCATAGGTGAAGTTTGTGCTCTGAAATTTTCTGACAAAACTTTCTTTAACAGTGTATAATAATCAACACAATCGTTATTACTTCCTGTTATGTAAAAATTATAGTGCTGTATCTGTTATTCACACAGCTTCTTTTTGCTCACACAGTCATAGCTCAGGCAGAGCTATGACTAATTTTGGAAAGCTAGGCTTGGTTTACACAAAGAGCAGTAGCAGAGTACACATGCAGCTGAGAAATACAAGCGTTCTGATTCGCTTTGCTGGTGTGAGCGTGGATCTGTGCTTAAGAATTCACTGGTATGGCCATGCCAAGGTAGCTGTGGTAAAGCTTTTCCTTCTTTTCCTCTCCTTAGGAAGGAAAGATGTCCTGGACTCTGACTTAGTAGCCAGACAGATTGGCACAAGGTCACAGGAAGTATTCTCCCCTTCCTTTCTATCCATTTCCTCCTCCTTAAAAAAGTAGAGGCCACAAAGAACTTGCAGTTTGTTCCGTTTTATGGATTTTTAAACCACTTTGTCATTGCTAGTGCCTTTTATACAAATCATTAAATGAGTAACCTTGCCTGCAGAGTTTTACAAATTAAGGGCCAAGTAACAGTCTCCAGTGAAGTACATCAGGGTTTTTAATGACTTCATGGACATTTGTTAAAGGAATAGCTCTTTTAAGTATTCGGTTTGTGTGGGTCGTTACATGATGTTGACTTAAATGAATTTCACTTGCAGGAAGTGCATGACTGTATTTAAAGCGCATGTTCAAATAAAGTATAAGAGGCTGGTTTCTCCATTGTGAAAATTAGCTCAAAATGAGTGGGAACCTCTGAAAAACAAGATCATCTTAGATATTAGATTATATTTAATTACTGCAATATATCTGTGCCTCCATATCTGATGTAAGCTAGATGGAGCACATCATCCATACCTTGACAAAGGTCCTCCCACTTGGGTTCTCCTGCAGTAGAAGAGAACCTCATATGTGACTGGTGAACCACCTGCTAGTCTCAAACATGCTTTGGATATTTTGTATTGGAAACTGCTGGCTTACTGACATCAAAAATCACTAATGAGGAAAAGATCTTGTTTTGACAATTTGCTGCTGTGATTTTAAGCAAAAGAAAAATTTTGTAAATGTTAAAATATTTTATCTCTGCAATCTTTAAATGCAAAGTTTGGTTATGAACCTGAGAAAAAACTTCTTCACTGTGAGGGTGACAGAGCATTGGAACAGGTTGCCCAGAGAGGTGGTGGAGTCTCCTTCCCTGGAGATATTCAAAACCCGTCTGGATGTGATCCTGGGCAATATGCTCTAGGTGACCCTGCTTGAGCAGGGAGGTTGGACTAGATGATCTCCAGAGGTCCCTTCCAACCTAAACGATTCTGTGATTCTGTGATTATTGCCTCTCTTCTCCCCTCCTCCCTGAGTCTCCCTTCTACCATATGTCCTTTTATTTTTGTGCTGATGTGGGGTCAACAAAAGCTTTCGCTGGACTCTGTAACTTGCAAAATGAGAGAAAAATATTAGAGGCTGGCTTAGTGTGGGAGTAGGTGGGTAATGAAATAGCGTCAGTGTAATGCTAGATCGGCTGTCTTTTAAGTCACAGCAAAAATGTTTGCGCTTCATCCTACCTTGTATCTGAACCTTTAGCTGGACAAAACTTCTCATTATAACTATTTTACAGGTGGATGAGGACAGGCATGGAGTGGTTAAGTGATGTCCTATTTCACTTTCCAACTAGTAATTTACAAACTAGTAAACCATTTTCATGTTTAAACATGAAATTATAATCATTATATTTTATCACGGGAGTGAACTGAAAATGGATTCATTTTCTTCAAGTTAATATGAAATGCGATCCCAAATTGGTCTGGAGGTATTTATCCATGGTCCCTTAGTCAGTAACACGGTTACACTAATCTCCCTCAGTTGGGAAGGGGGAAAGGGGGAGAGATCATATAGTAACCGTACTCCTAAATTAATGGCAGATATTTTAATCTGGGGAGAATGCTCATGCTTCTGTGTGTATGAAGCAATAAATTTGTATATGTACGAATGAGGGATGCTGATAAGAGGATGCTGAGATAATGCCCAGTTCCCCCTGAAGAGATGCCCTTCTGATTTAGTTCTGGAAGGATGGATGAGACTGTCTCTCCCTGCCTCTAAAAGCAGAGTGAAATGGGGAAGACGAATTCTCTTGCTCCCCAAGCTCCTGTGCTCCTCTTGCCTCTGTTTCTCCCAGTGTCCACCATGCAGAGTGGAAAGGTCTCTGCCAGTTCCTCCCAGGAGGAAATGGACAGTTTTCTCAGCTCTGAAAGATGCTCTCAAGATGAACAGTGGGCAGGAAAACCAGAAAGCAGTGATGGAAGAGAGGAAACTCACCTTCCTTTTCACACCTCTGACTCTCCCCTGCTGTCTGCTTGAAGTCTTCTGCTCATCCCAGGATTCTCCTCAGTTCACTTCCTATCTTCTTTATGCCTTTCTTAACTTTTCTCCTTTCTTTTCCCTTCTGTTGAATGCCAGTCGTACCCATGACACCTGCCTCACAGGACCAACTGAAGATCGGTCCAGTAGTCTTTAAGAACTGCTTTGAGATTGTCAGAAAGTACCAAGTGTTTTTGCAGTAAGAACTGTTACATCCTTGGAAGGAAGTAGAGAGTAACCATGAAATTTTGACTTGCTGATTCTCAAAGGCTTGTGGGTTTTACTTTATGCCTGTCTTAGTGATAAAAAAGAACCTGCTGCAGAGTTTGTTTTAATACTGCAGCTGCAAAGAAGATATTTTGCTTGAAAAACCTATTAGATTATCAGCTGTGCTTTTAATGGAAATAATGGGGTCATTTTCATCAGGAAATAGATGTGCTTCATGCCAAGCTCTTTACCTGTCCTAGCAGGTGGAGAACCACAGCTGTTTGCACACTGCATTGTAATCACAGAAATAGTTTTCTGCTTAGTAGTGGCGTGGGTTTTGTGGTACGTAAGTTGGGGTAGGGCTCTTGCTATGCACTACAGTGGCAGACCCCCTGCTCGCTCCTGTCATACTGCCTTCACTGCCATAGTCCTTGTCATAACATGGTGGCCCCTGATGTGCTAAAACACACTTTCCTGTGGTGGGACATATGGGAGCAAAGCAGTTGCTAGCTGCGCTTCTGAAGCGGTAGCACCGGTCTTTAGTGTGGCTGTAGCATGACTTAGTAACGTAAGACCTCCACCATACCCTAAAAGGGTTGTTATTAGAAATGAGCCGCCACTGCGTTGTACTTGCATGGTACAACTTGGCGTTAGCTACAGCGCACGTTGTTTTGTTGTGATTGCCGCCATGTTGACAGTGTTTCTGACACTTAAGGGAAGATGGCATTGTCCTTACTCCAGTATACCTAGGAAACGTGAATCAGAATGTCTTGTCGTATATCCACCCTGTATCCTGATGTACTCTGTCAGCCCAAAGAGCTTTAAAATAATCACGTTCATCTAAGATCTTACAATGGAAATGCAGATGTTGCAGAAGGAGTGAAAGATTTTTGACAATAAAAAAGTTTCTTTTGTGGGCTCTTGAAAAACAGGCCACAGACCAGTGCCGCTCGAGGCGAGAACTGCTGTGTTGGGACCAGTGTTTCCACCTCAAACCTGTGCGTGGTCCAGCTGTTGATGCCAGCCTGGTGCCTCTCGTTGCCTTCCTGCAGCCCGCGGCACGGGGCGTGCATGCGCGCAGTAACCCTGTGTTATAGTCGCAGGAGGCCGGGCCCCCTGTGCCCAACCACAGAGAGGTTGGTTCTGTCCTCTCTGCGCAGTATCACCTGCATAGCAGAGTGCATCGATGCGTCTGCAATCGGGTGCTCTCTTCAAAGCGGGATCTGGGCCACCTTCAACACATGCTGTTAGTGCACCGGCCGCTCCTGCTGCTGGGAGCGCTGCTTGCGACTGCTTTTGTCAGTGACGCTGTCTAGAAAAAAGATGCTTAGAAACTTCTCTGATGCAAGCAGTCTCTGTATGGTTGTGCTATGCCACCCCTCCTGGGGAGAATTGTTCTTAAACAAAGGCAAGGTAAAGAGAGCAGCGTGGGCATTCCTCTCTTTGGGAACGAGAGATGCTCTAGTGAGTGTAGCATTGGCTTTGCCAAACAGCTGGAAGAGAGGAAGGGCTGCCAGTGTGCTCCCCTGAAAGGTTTTCAGGCGTGGGAACCTAACCAAAAAAAAAAAAAAAAAAAGGGTTGAATTAGAAAGCTTGTCCTGGCAGAGCAATACCAAAGCCACAGGAAACCTGTGTTGAACTGGTGAGTTGAAAAGAAATCCTGCCTCGCTTTCTAAATATTTTTAAATGCACTTTCCTTATTGGCTTGAACTGCTCAGAAGGAGTCAAAAATACTGAATGATGTTACAGATAGTGACACTGCGGGTCTTGCTCGGGAGGTTGGGCGTACGTACGTCTTGGAAGAGAAGGACTAGGGTCGTATTCCTGCTGCCGAAAGTGTGTGAGCGGCAGAATAACAAGGGTCAAAGTCACTGCAGATGTTGATTTATTACAGAATGGTGCTGATACTGCTTCTAGCCCTTGGAAGCACATGAATTTTCACTGAAAAGCCAAATAATTGGGTAATGTGCCACCCCAAGTATTTGGTAAAATTAGACTTGAGGCTCTGACAGGCAGCTGCCAGAGATTAGTCAGAGAGAAGACACATGATGCGTGCAGTGTAGGTACCCTTCAGTTTGTTCTTTTCAGGGATATATCATACTAGGAGATGCTTAAAATTGTATTTCAAGCTCCACAGGGGTAATTGCCAGATAACAAGACTTGATCCATGATCACAGGTGCTGGAGTCAAGAATGTGATATTTGATTACGCAGGCAGGATGCTTTGACTGTACATACCATTATGATGCTCTTGTAATCACGCCTGCAATGAATAAGTTGCTTAATATCTCTCATTTCTCAGGACACCTCCCTTACCGTTCAGAAATGAAGAGATCATTTCTTCTTTCCAAGGGATCTCTGTTAAACTAAATTCATCCAGTGTTTTTGTTCCCTGTGCGGTCCAAGCGTTGGCAGTCCCTTTGCATTCTTGATGGATGATAAGGGAAGTAGCTAGATTTTTTTTCTCTCTGCAGATTTTCTTAAAGTAATAGAGCAATATCTTTTCTTTGGCTTTTATTTTCTGAGGAGTGCTGCTTGTCCCGGGGAGTCGGATAAGACAATGGGGCAGCCCAACAGACAACAGTTCGATAAATGTCAGTGAAACCCATGTTAAAACTAACTATTTGGTATTGTCTAAGGTACAGAAAAGAGCGAAAAATCTGTTTCTGTAGTCTGTTAGAAATGACGGCATCTCCCAGTTGGGAGAAAACCTGGCGGGGAAATCAGAGCAGCGCCAGCTGCTGCCCTTGACCTCTCTGTTGCTGCCTTCCCCTGTAAGGTGCTCCGAGCTTCGGTAGGCCGAGATCAGCACGCCACAGCCAGCTCTCCGTACTCCTCCTGTGCTTTTCCTGAGGAGGCCTTCAGGATGGTAGAGAAACAGGTACTTAATACAATTTCCCACTGTAAGTGCTGTCATTCAGTGAAGGACCTCAGAGGCAAAAACTGCAAGTGCTACTAACTCGCACGCTTGCTGGAAGCTACCTTTCGCCATGCAAATGCAGTGGGAGAAAAATGCCTGCAGAAGTGCATAAGTAATAGAGAAATGTAAGTGAATAATAATAAGTAATTAAGTCATGAACTCTTTCACCCAATGAGCCAAAGTGATAAATTAAGCTTCCTGATACCACCTCAAGCAGTAAATTCTAAGGATGCTTTTTGAAGATCTCTGTACAATGTTAATAAGTTTAATTTAAAAATCATAGAAATATTTTTGCATTATAACTCTTAGGTACTACATAGTGTGTTGCTTCTAAAAATATGAAGTTTATGTGCATGTGTATATGATTTTCATTGTTTTAAACAGGCCTTAATACAATGCAGTGTTTTCTCTTAATGAAAGCATTAAAGGCGTAGTGGGAATAGAGTATTAGAAATATATGGTGAACAACAGAGTTTTCATCTTCCTTTCCGTCATGACCTGTTTTTGCATTGATACCAACTTACATAATCCACATCTATGCACTTGAGTCTGTCGCTACTGCCTGTGCGTTGGCTGATTTGGCAACAGCCAACACAGCTCCTTTTGAGAAGCTTTAGGTGACACCGGGACATCTTTAGGTGATCTGGTTATCCATGGAGTATCCAAATTCTTGTTGACGTTATTTCCCCAGCTATAACTCTTTGAATCCTGCGCGCTGGGCTCCCGTTGCAGGGACTGCTTCCAATGCCTGCTTGAGAGCTTGCACGCCATCCTCCGTTTCTAGTGTGCGTGCGAGCGTTTGGGGGCGCAGCCCCTTGTTCTGAGGCTGGTCTGGAGACAGAGAGTTGCATCTACCCTGTTCTGCAACTACTGAAGAGTTACATAACTTCTCAGTCTGTTTAGTTTTTAATGTTAGTATTGAACTCTGCCACTTAATTTCACAGTGAATGGCAGTAAGCATGATTTAGTAGATTACTTTTTGCACAAGGCTTGGCTGTATAAGCCTTGGCCGGGGAAGTTCGTTATGCCTCCCGTCTTCCGTCACTCCTGTTAACACTATATGAAGGAGGCACGTGACCGAAGCAGGTATTTTCCCTAAACCTTGGCTGTTCGGTGCATAGAGAAGGTTATAGCGCACGTGCACCTTATTCTTTAACATCCTCTCTCAACTGAAACGCTGCTTTACATAAAGATAATCAGATGTCTGTTGCTTTGGATTTGGTCATACTCAGCTCAGATCTTTAACACTACAGAATCTACAGCGAGTTCAGCTATCGAATTTGTCTGGATCCATAGGTTTCCCTTCATTAGTGCTCCTCCAAGCTTGGCCTCTACCTTTAGACTGATGTTTCACAACTGGATCTCTTAGTTTTTTGGCTTCCACGTAACTTCGCAACCATATTGAGAGGTCAGTCATTCTCCGAGTTGCAAAAAGATAATTTCTGAGGAACGCAAATACTACTTGGCATGCAGCAGTTTTTATATCAGGCCCATAATCTTTTAGGTTGGTGCTTATTGTGATGTACAAAATGTAACTGAAGCAATGATGAACTTCCATAATAGCAGATTGTAAATCAAATGTTTAACAGAACATCCAATTTTTATTTGCCATCTTGAAAGATTTCTCATGTGAGAAAGCTATTGCCATTAAAAAACTCCCCTAAACCATGCCCGTGGATCTGTCAGATCCAGACTGTATCACCGAGGTTGAGACTGGTCACCATGCTGGTTCCAAAGTCATTTATAATGAAGACAAGAGCTAGTACAAAAGCATTTAACAAAAAGCTTTTCCATCCAAAAAGATGTTTCTGCCTACAGCTATGTTCTGCAACAAATATGCTGTTTGTGATGAAAAACTTGTCACAGCAATTTAAACCCAAAAGCAAATTTCTGGAGGGGAGAGAGTAGCTCAGAGTCCACAGCTAGCATCCCAACAGGCAGGCTGAAATGAAGGAAAGCATCAGAAAGGACACGGAGAAGGCCGTGCCCCCCTGTGGCCCTTGGGTCGGAGAGCAGGGGCACCGAAAACGGCCAGTATGAGGCAGATCATGCTGCTACAACCAATCTGCAAAGAAACTAACCTGAACGTTATCTTTTTCCTTTTTGCCTGGTGTGCTTTATTTAAATCAACATTTAAAATGACTTGTTTTATACTGTGTCTGGGAACATGTAATCTAGCAGTCCACCGTTCTTACCAGTACTTGCCATCAAAACAAGCTTTTACAAACTGCCATTGCTTTTGATGTCAGTGAAGTGCTAATTATTTCTGTGCCTAATTGCAAATTAAAATGCAAATAGATGGTATGAGTACCATGCACACATGGTATACATGTATACCTGGTATACATAGCAAAGGCAGCTGCATGCTAGCTTAAGATGCCACTCTCCATCCACTGTGTGGCAGAACTATGCTAGAAGGTTCTGACCTGCAAATTTGGGGTTTCTTTCTCTGGAAAAATATGATATTTTATTAGCCGGGCAGTGCTGCTGTGTTAGCTCTGTGCAGTCGGACGCGCTCTAGTGGGTGAAGGAAGCTGTCCCATCCCTGCGGCGGGGCTGCACCCGCGTTCGGCAGCTCCCGTCACCTGTGGAGGGCTGCCAGGCATCTCGGCACCCTGCTCTGTGGAGGGTACAAGGCTGGATGTTGCTGCTGTTGAAGATGAGGATGCAATGCGGAGGACGGAGTGACTGGCAGGAGCGGGGAGTGAACAGAAAAGGCCAAAAAAGAAAAGAGGTGAAAGCGAAGTGCGCTGCTTGCAGGCACGCCACTGGAAGCACGGGACAAGCCGGTTGGGGAAGGGTGAGGGCGGCGGGCCGGCGCGCCTGGTCTCAGGCGAGGCACAGCTGAAGAGCGGGGAACGTCGCTGTCGCCGTTCGTGACACCAGCTCGCGCGGTCTGACAGCAGAGGCTGATCTGACGACTTCTGAGGAGTCTCAGGGCTGCTGGGAAATCGTCCTGTTCTTGGGGAAAAGTCAGAGGGCGCGCGGGCGTACCGTTGGGGTGTCCTGGCCCTTTGTGGATGGCAGGCGAGTAGCTGCCTGGGATGGACAGTTAGTGGTCTCCTGAGAGCTGCAAGCTCTCTTTCCCTTTTGGCAGTGGAAGGTGCAAGAATTAAGTAACTACCAAAAGGTGGCTGAGCTCCTAGGTTAATGAGCTCCTAGGTTAATGAGCTTCTACAGAAGCTGCGTTTTGGAATCGCTTTTGCTCACTGAAAGCAGTGTGACAGAACATCATTTATAGGTACAGTTACATTACAGAAAAATAAACCTCAACAAATATAGCCACTCAAATTACAGTAAAGAAACAACTAAATATGAAGCACTGAAATCAAAAACAAATATCACATTCAGTTATGTAGGCTCTGTGCTGTACTGGAATGAAACAATTTTATCAGGTACATCACTAATTCAGCCAAAACTTACACAAACCCTCATCCTTCCAAAAAAAAGATCTGAGGAGGCGGCTGCTTATTTGATCACAAACAACTTTGCAAGAAAATCAAACCTATAGTTTGAAATGCCTGTATGTTTTAATGCTGAAAGTAAGTCCTTATTTAATGTTCCAAAACGTGAACGTCATATGGTGCCTGGATTTGGGAGGGTTTTTTTTCCCCCCCGATCAACCCCTTCCCCCTGCCCTGGCTCCCCAAAATACAGATTCACTGAAACCAAATCCATACAAAGAAGGCTCAGCTTTAATAAAATTCCCAATTCAAAAGTTTTTGGAAGGAAAATAAGGCCCAGAACTATCAGAGCATCCTTTTTATTTCTTTTTTTTCTTTGCAACTGGAATTTGTCAGGGTTTTGGAGCCCAAATAACACTTTCAGCAGGGATTGGCTCCCAGGGGCTCCACTCAGCTCAAAGATCTATTGAAAATCCTATGTTAAATGCCAAAATATGAACTTAGATACTTCTGAATTTAGTGGGTAAAGCAGTTAAACCAGTCACAGAAGGCTCTTGCATCCATTTATAAAGCCCAGAACTGCAAGACAACAGATTAGCAGCATCCTCCATTGGAGAGGAACCTCCTGAAATTCAACAAAGGCAAGTGCAGGATCCTGCACCTAGGCAGGAATAACCCCATGCACCAGTATGGGCTGGGGGCTGCCCTGCTGGAGAGCAGCTCTGCAGAGAAGGACCTGGGAGTCCTGGTGGACAACAAGTTGACCATGATCCAGCAGTGTGCCCTTGTGGCCAAGAAGGCCAATGGTCTCCTGGGCTGCATTAGGCAGAGTGTTGCCAGCAGGTCGAGGGAGGTGATCCTGCCCCTCCGCTCAGCCCTGGGGAGGCCTCACCTGGAGGACTGTGTCCACTTCTGGGCTCCCCAGCACAAGAGAGACATGGCGCTACTGGAGAGAGACCAGCGGACGAGGGGACTGGAGCATCTCTCCTCTGAAGAAAGGCGGAGGGAGCTGGGCCTGTTCAGCCTGGAGAAGAGAAGACTGAGAGGCGAGCTGATCAATGTGTGTAAGTATCTGAAGGGGGGAGTGTCAAGAGGATGAGGCCAGTCTCTTCTCCGTGGTGCCCAGCGACAGGACAAGAGGCAATGGGCAGAAACTGAACCACAGGAAGGTCCGTCTGAACCTGAGAAAAAACTTCTTCACTGTGAGGGTGAGTGAGCACTGGAGCAGGTTGCCCAGAGAGGTGGTGGAGTCTCCTTCCCTGGAGATGTTCACAACCCGCCTGGATGTGATCCTGGGCAATATGCTCTAGAGGACCCTGCTTGAGCAGGGAGGTTGGACTAAATGATCTCCAGAGGCCCCTTCCAACCTAAACCTTTCTGTGATTCTGTAATGTGTAGTCCTACCACTGGCTTTCTGCACATGCTGAGCAGTATAGGATCTGCGCCGTCTATCACAGTGGTGTTAGAAGAGAAGCTAAAAATGCTCTTGGGGACCAAAGGGAATTGAATTTATTTTCAGAACATTTTGCTGGTCTAGCTTATTACATGGTTTCTGCCATCAGTAGTGTTAGGCAAGAGCACAACCATAAGTGCCGTTTTGATATCAGTCTACTCAGAAGGGAGATGCAGTCACTCCTGTGATGTGGCCAACACATGTGTTTTCTCGAAGGTGCTGGTGTGCACTATGGCACGGTTTTCCTGCTATAAGTTGGGCCTTGCTGCTCCCTTGTCCTTATGTAGTGCGGCTTTCCGAACATGGCTTTGACTGGCGCCCGGCCATGTGCAGCCGGCATGGTCCAGCTGAACGCTGGGTCCCAGTCACGCGAGTCCAGGCGCTGAATCGCTAGGCTGGAGAGAGGCTGATGCTTTGCTGGACCAGTGGAGCAAGATCGAATCCAGCCAGTGCAGAGGGAAGACCAGCGAATGTGCTTTGTGTGAGGCAGCACGGGCACAGTGCACCAGGCAGTGGAAAGAAAAGTGTTTTTTTTAAAGATGATTCATTATTTATCTATCTACAGCTTGAAGTCAGATGGGTCCCTGGGTTTGGCTTGCAGTTTCGCTGCATACGTGTTCACCGCAGAGTTCAAACAATGCCAGCCTCCCCGGACTGTGGTTTTGTGTTTACTTGTTTAATCGATGCAAAGGTGTTGGGGGGGGGGGGTTGCCAGTTTTTTACCACCCGAGCGACAGACAGTGCCTGCCTGGAAGCTGACAACTTCAAGCCGCAGGCTACAAGTTCGGTGTCCCCCCGTCACGCACGTGACGGAGATCCTCTTCTCCGGCGTGGCGCGGAGCCGGCTTGCGGCTGGTGAGGGAGCTGCTGGCGAGCCGGAGGCCCGAGTTCCCCGTCCGTCGCGCGGGGTTCACCCGGGCCACAGCACGCTCCTCGCCGGTCCCAGGCCCGGCTGCCGTTCAGCTGGGACGGGGTGTAGCCAACCTGCAGAGCTTTTCGGTTTCAGCGGGGGGAGCGAACCCGTCCGCTCGGGAGCGATCCTTGCATCCGCTTCCCTTTTCTCCTTATAATGCCGCTGGGAGGGGGATGAGCTGCATGGCAGCCCCAGCGGGCTGGGATGCCGCTGCCCCTCGCTGTCTCCCATCTCCTCCTTTTACAAAAGAGGCAACTGGAACTTGTCGTCGCTGCTGCTGGCAATCTAATAACTCTTTTTTTATAAACTCTGATAACCAAACACTTTTCTTGTGAAGACTGTACATTCCCCAAACTGGAAAAGCTCTGTCTGATGTCAAACAACAAACATTTTTGTTTCTTAACAGAATACGATGGAAAAAAAGGATAAAAACAAGCTTTATTTTCTAAAGTTTCCCATGAAAAACCCCTGCCCTTCCTCAAATAACCCTATTCAAAGTTATTTTCCTTTTAGAATCATTAGTTACAATAGTTTTTTAATGCTGTCATCTTGGTGCTAGTCAATTGTTGTAATGAACATATAATAATAGCTATCTTGAGAATGGTGTTAGTAATATTTGTACATATACAAATGATACTGAGTCATCAGTGACAGCTACTTCTGAAATTAGCAGATGGTGGCCCTAGAAGAAAACATGTTTTCGTGCTTTACCCCTCAATTTATTCCCAGACTGAATAAAGATAACTAGGTAGTAGCATCTGTTGATGTAATATTTCCTGTTAAACTCCATCTGCCTGTTGCATCTGAAACTGTGGTGTACGTATAAGGGTGCAAAAGGTATAATTAGAATTTTGATGTAACACAAACTGGTGTTGGTTTCAACATGTAAGATGGACGGCTTTTTTTGTACAGCTTTTAGAAGAGAGGGCATAAAAAGAGTAGTGATACGCTACGCAGAGATATGGTGCTGATTGCTAATTTTGGCACTTTGGTTATTGCTTGCACGCATGCAGCGCAAAATGTAATTTTTTGCCTTATCTGAAGCCAAGGCAGTTCTTGTACACTAGGCCTTGTAGTTATTTGTGTTGTTCCCTTGGAAGGGGGTCGGGAAAGGCTTGCAGAAGGGGTGAATCCAGCTCCTCTGCCTGCAAAGGCTACGTTACGGCATTGACACTGGTCTCGTGGGTATGACAGACTAAGCAGGGTTTAGAGCAGCTTTTTGCTGTTTACCTTTCTTTTGTTATGGCAACTGAAACACTTGCTAATTAAATAATTATTACCTAGCTTTAATAGACAAAGTGTTAAAAAACACATTGTGAGGTTGTTATTTTCTCTTCCCAAATTATAAGGGAACCTAAACTTGATTTTTGCCTTTTAAATGAGCTAACTTTTCAAAGGTTGGCCATCAGGCACGGTTGCACCCTGGACACTGGGGCAAAAACCCTCCTTGAGGGGCTGCCAGGGCGAAGGTCCGCGTGCTCGGCTCCCGGCCTGTCGCGCTGGCCTCGGCAAGGTCCGTCACTCCTGTGCCGTGAACTGAAGGCAATGTGCTGGGTTCGGCGCCGGTGAGGGGGCCTTGGGAGCCCTCCCTCTGCTCCTCCGTCTGCCTCTGCCTCTGGGCTGGCTTTTAATGCCTGAGGTTCAGATCGCGAATCCCCGACTTTTTCAGTCTTGTTCTGGGTTTCTAAGTGTTGCTATAACTGGAGTTATAACCCAGGCGCCAGTTTTATTGTCAGAAGTTTGTTCCTTCCTTTCTTGCATCCCTCACGCAGGTTGGAAGGGAGGGAGGATGTCAGCAACGTGCCAAGCCGTGGCTACTGTTTAAGGAACAGTTTTAACAGAAAAAAAAAGGGGAGGGGAACTGTTTCAATAGAACCAAGATACTTTGCTTTTATACTGTTCCTGGCATAATGCCTTTGCTTTGAGACTATCTTAAATACATTTCTTCATTAATAAGGAAAGAGATTTAAATAACCCAGAAAAAAAACAGTATTTTTCAGTTCGCCACCAAGTCGCACGGATGTGTTGTTCTCTGAGCTCCAGTTCTAGAGAAATAACAGCCATTCCCTTCACGTTGTTAATTCTCATCTCACCTATACCATATTCTTCTTTGGATTTCATCAGCATCTAGTCTGAGTGGATTCATTTTTGGAGCCTTTGAGGGAAAGAGGTGTGGTACTAATAAAAAAGCCACTTTCAAATCCCTTCTTACATAAAAGATTTTTTTTTACAAACAGAACCTGAAATTTCACATTGTCCCTGGGTGTATATGGCTATATGTGAATATCTGCAAACAAAGACAAAGGGGTCATAATGACCCCCATAACTTTCTTTCACGTGCTTTTAACGTGTTAGTAAGATCCTGTCTCCCAGAGCATGTTTTGTGCCCTCCCAGAGACTCCTGACTAAGGTAGCTGGGATGCAGCCACCCCGTTCTGAAAGCGAAGCTGATTGAATTGCGTGAACTTGGCCAGCATGTGCCAGCTGGGCTCAGGACCAGAGTCTGGCCCTGGCCTGGCCCTGCTTGGTTAACCAGTGTGGTTTGTTGTCCATGAGTCTAACTGTTGTTTCTATATCTTCTGTTGGTGCCGAACACTACGGGTAAGGTCACTAATGGGGAAACGTAGCAGAGTAGCTGAAAAGGAATAAACGCTACTCTCTGTCATGAAGGAAACCTAAAGTGGTATTTTTGGTGGTGAGTAGTTCAGCCCTGGAGGAGGGTTTTTAGGCCGAAGGCTCTAATGTGTGTGCAGGTTTTGTTGAGCAGGTTGAGTTTGTTGTGGTTGCAGACAGCTTCGTCGAGGCTCAGCAACAGGAACTCTGTTTCTCATGTTCCTCCAAGACTATGCAGCCCCCTCCCATGTGCACACAGGCACACACAGGTTAACAGATGGTTAATGCCAGTAAAACTTTAATTTTTTTCTTTAATTATTTTGTTCCATTGCTAAAATTCGTTTGATGCAAAGTCTGATACTCTACCAAAGGTTAAACCTGAGCAGTTGGCTGAATCAGCCACCAGATGTCAACGTTCTTCTGCAGAGACACACTTCTGCATTGGGCTGCATTTCGGTCTGTCCTGGCCTTCTTTGGTTAACTGAGCTGCTAATCTTCTTTTCCTAGCAGGCATTTGGGTAACAACGTGGATTTTTAGTACTGAACTATTAAGGTTATGCTATGTGAGAAGTGTTTTTGAGAACTTCAGTTCCACTCAAAAGTAGTGAAAAAAAGATCTTTCTGTGGAACCAGAACCTCAGAGAGTCTCCTTAGGATTGCTGCCCAGGGGTGACAACATTCCTCACCTGCCCCAGGCCGCACCTGCCACCTCAGGACGTGCTGGCAGGGGGACGGGACACGACCCTAAGGGATGACAGTGGTGCAGTGAGGTCCAGGCTGGAAAGAAACCGCAGATGCTAAGCCCCATGGTGTAGGCAGGCACTGGGAAGGGAGCAGCAGCTGCGTGGGAGAGTAGTTTCTGAGGGGGAGAAGGGACAAAGAGGCAAGATACTCCACATCTGAAACAGTGGATTATCCCCCGCGGACAATATGTGCACGTCCTGGAGGAGCCAATGCTCACGATGTGCTCGCAATCTCCCCGAGCAGGCTGACATTAAACACAATCTAATCAGGGCCGCAGCAGGTGCAGAGAGATTCAGGCATTGTCACCACTGACAGCAACGGATGTCTTGCCAGGGAATAACTGTTTGCCATCATGTGGCATGGGAAAACACATGTGTTTTATTGGGAGGTAACTGGGCCAGAGCAGCTGGGGGTGGGGACATGCTGCTGACCCACCTCGCCATCCTACAGGGACCACTCCATCACCTGGGGACCCCTTCCAGCAAGATAACTATCCTATATTTGTTCCTTTTGTGAGAGACAAACCAAAAGACGCTCACCACCTGCCCTTTTGTACAAAAGAAGCGAAAGCCACCAGAGACTGTCTCAAAGAAGGCTGATAAAACTGTAAACATGCGCTGCCCCTGGACATTGAAACCCTCTGGGCTGAGTCTGTGCTTAGGCTGGATGATCCCCTAGTTCATCCCCTCCCTCTTCTGTAGGACCTGATCCTTCTGCCTCCTTTTACGTCAAACAGGAGAGGGGTATTTCCAGTGCTGGGCACATCGAATTAGCCACTTTGCATGCTACATGGTGATGCGTTATGCAAGCAGAAATGCCTCCCTACCCTCTCAGAAATGACTACTGGATGTATTCTTAAATATTTTTGGTGTTTAGGTTGTTGGGTGTTTTTAAGACTTTAGTAACACTTTAGAACACTCGAAGGTTGCACAAGACAGGGAAGCAGGTGATTCTGATGCGGAGCAATTCCCTCCCCGTCACCATGCGAATATATGCAAAGTTATCTAGGGCAGAGTGTGCAGCCGCAGGTAATGCCAAAGCCCAGTAATGAATTAAGCTATCTGGTAAGGACCGCAGATGTTACCTGAACGAGAGGAGTTTTGGAACAGACACTTGGATTCTCACGTTGATGGTAGAGGAAGGCCAACCGTCTATTAATGCCATTGGTTTCCTTTTGTTTAAGTCTGCAAACATGCTACCTTTTGTAACTTTCTTCTGGACGATGGCTTCAGACGCTTCATTTTCCTCAGAAGATTTTATGCCGATATTTATAAACTTGCCTTGTTTTCATTTGTAGTTAGCCATTTAACTCCTAAATGGACTTCTAAAACCCTCTGCAGGGCTGTGTTTGGGGGGCAGGTCTGTTCCCTGGCCTATCTTCTGGTTCTAGCAAATTCCTCAGAGAAGGTTTAAGAACTTGCCGTGGGTACGTACGTAAGGATTAGTGAATCTATGGTTTTAGATTTGTCTGTCCTTCATACTTGTATACGTATGTATACACATGAGGAATATACATCTGTTCCCTTAATGCTGGGTCCTCAAGTGCTGCTGTCAGAGCGTGAGGAAGGCAGAGGCAAAGGGCTGTTTTCCTCCTCATTGCCCACATTTGAGGGTGCAGGGTGAGACCAGCTGGCTCCCAAGTGGTGCGGGGTTGTCGGATCAGCAGCTGCATGCCATGGGAATAACTGCATTCTGGGACATTGGAAGCCCTTTGGACATGTGAAAGCTGATCATCACATATGCTCAGCAGCATGGCTGAGCTGGCAGAGCCAGGTGGTGGGCTTCTCCCTCCAGCCGAGCCTGGGAGCACTGTTTTGTGTTCCTACGAGACGTTCAGCGGGGCAGGGCTCCAGCGCGCACCGTGCTGGCAGGCTTGGGCTCCCCAGGAAATGCAGAAGCAGCTCCATTTCTTTCACAGCGGTATTGGGGGTCTTTGCTGGAGGTCACTCAAATTCTGTGGCCATTCCAGGTCTCACCCCACATGTCAGCACACTCAGTGCTGCACAGGAGTCTTGCCCTTGCCATGGCGCCGGGGAGACTCCTGTTTTTCCTGCACTGGTACAAACATAGAGGAGAAGCAGAGAGGTCCCCTGTCTCCCAGTAGTCTGACAATTGGGGCTGTCTTTGGGCCCTGGAAAACTCGAGGTTGGACTCCTGCTACTGGAGGAAACCAAGTCTTGTCTGTCCTCTTGCCTAGGGAAGCTCCTCTAGAAAAAGGAAGCAATACCATGCAGCACCACATATTGACTTGATTCACTGGAGAAAAGAGCATGCATGAAAAATACCCTCCAGAGGCTGACAATGGGAGTCCTGAAGGAACAGTGGTCCCTTGACACCAGGCACGTGGTACCTGAAGACCCTTCTGCATATGCTGAGTGTCTTGCTGATGAGTTTTAGGCAGATGTTTGCTGACTGCAGGCACTCCTTGTTCATCATGCTGGTTATTTCGATCCTGTGTGGAGACATAGCTTCCTCTGGGCATTGGGCACCTGAAAGCTGGGGACATCTCAGCTGCTTCAGTGATACAAAGTGTCCCCAGATGGTGCTCTGCTTGTTTTTCTCTTCTTCACCTTTTGTGTGGCTTTTTCTGACTGCTTAGGAAGCTGGGACGCCATCAGAGATCTGGTTTTCAGTGCTGTATGTGAATAAGATCATTCTCAAAACCAGAAGAACATCCTCCCCACTTACTTTCCCAGTGTTTGTTTTGTTTTGATTCTCCACAGCTGACATATGTCCCCCAAGGACTTTTGAACAAAGCAGGAGATCTTTGTCAGATTATTTTGTTGCCTGATTGCACAGATGATTTGAGACTTCATACCAAAATGCCAGCACCAGGCCCCTCTTTTGTGGCAGCAGGTCAGGCTGACCCCAGTACATCCGCAGCTCCTCTAAAGGGGGCTGCCCAGGGCGCTGGCATCGCCTGAGGGAGCAGCAAGGAAAGCTGACCTTGTTTGTGCCCAGCCTGCCCTTCCACGGGATGGCAGTGCTTGCACAGGTATGGACTTAACGGTCCTGCTCTTGGGCAGGATGAACATCAGCTCTGCACAGAGACAGCGCATCCAGTGGCTGAGGTCAGAAAGGTACCAACTGCTCTCAAAATCAGTTTGAAAATAATGGTGGTGGGCTGGCCAGGCGCTAGCACCTCTTCCACAGCCCGGTCTGTGGAAGCCTCTTCCTGCCTGTCTCCTGGTGCAGGCAACAGGGCCTTGCTAGAGCTCCCTGTGCAGACAAGCTCTTCAGGGCATGTTTTTCCAAACTTGCTTTGTGCACTTGGTTTCTCAAGTATAGCTGGTTTTGTGGTAGCAGTGTGCATCAGAGCCCCCCATTTCCCACCACAGGGACAGCTCTTGGTGACAGGATGCAGCAGCAGCCCCGCAGCCGGGGCTCACTGTCTCTCTGCTCCATGGCTCAAAACCTGGGCATGACAAATATAATGTCCCTGTTGTCCTTGTCCTTGTCCTCCTCCACAAGCTGTGCTGGATGTTCCCCATAAAGCAATTCAGGAACCAGCCTAGGGACATCTGTGGGTCCTAGAGGAAAGGGGAGGTAACTTTTTGTGATGATTTTTATTCATTTCAATAAAATCCCTCATAGCTCCTAATGCTGCAAAGACATTCCTGACTGGGCTGTTATCTTCTGGTAGTTGGTGGTTTAGAATTCTCAATTTTGGCAGTATTCAGGTTTTCTTAATTTTGAAATTTTTTTCCTTAAGAGACATTATCCAAGGAAGAAATCATACAGCACTATTAAATCTGCACACCTCAGCTTTCTATGCTTTGCTGTTTGGGTATGGAAACTGGACATAGCATCACTCCGGGGGGGGCTTCATAACCAGGAAGTTATGCTTATTAACACTCTAAATGATATATAACACAAACATCTGTGAATTATGTTTGGTGAAGAGCTCACCATTAATTAAATGGCAATTGTATAGACAGATTTTTAAATTTTTTATTGTACCCTCACAATATTGATAATTTTACAGGACAAAAGCAGATGTTAATCAACTTCTCAGGCCTACATTCATTCTTGACTTATTCCCCAAACAAACAACCTTTAGCACAGTAGCCAGCTCAGCTGTCAAGCGTGAATGTCATTAAATACTGTTGCATGGAAGAATCACAGAAGAGGTAGCAATATTTGAAATCTTAAAGAAATGGAAATGGTGATGATGGCACCTGTTTTTCCCAAGGAGAGACCATTTTCCATCTTTGTAGCACAGGAGGTGAATGAAATGGAGCTCTCAACAGTCAATACAGCAACAAACTGAGGACTTTAGATGTCTCCTAACCTTCTGTAAAAATCATATTTTCTTAAAATGATCACTAGAGAAAAATGATGTGTGTAATAGGAAAGCTTGTAAGGGGTTTTGCAGCGTGGATTTTGGTGTGTGCGGGGTTTGGTTAACTGTTTAACATAAATATGAACTTGCCAATATTTTGAATATTCTAGATTGAATCCAGGGTTCTAAATCAATATATACCAAATGTAATACTCAGCTGCAAACTACATATATGTTTTTCCCCAATCTTATCAAAATGTTTGATCAAAGCCATTGCTACCTTCTACTTGACTGGCTTTGGGATGTAATAGGAAGTGTCATTTATTGTAGGAGTTCTCATATTTTTTCCGTTATATTGATTGCGTACGTAGATACTAGCTGATAAGCACAATTAAAACCTCCTTTACATATACTTTAGGAGAGAATGCCCATACATTTATCACAGCATAGTTATGTTTGTTGTTGTCAACCTGTGAGCAGCTTGTGTAGTGGCACCCCTGGGAACAGATGCCTTCAGGGAACTGGATCTGTGACCAACCCTGTCTCTTCTCTTTCTCTTTAGTTAGAATTTTTGACTGGGAAAAAAAGGAGGGGGGGGTGAGTGTTGGCAAAATCTACAGGAAAATATTTTTCTTATTTATTCTTTCATTTTTGCCCTGCCTGGCTCCATCAAAATTAAGGACTGGAGCGTTCACTGTCGCTCCGGCCCCGAGTCGGTTGCGGGCCCCCGCGGGGCCATGGCCCGAGGGGCGCCCAGCTGCGCCAGCCACCGCCGCCTCGCGCCGCCTCGCGTCGCCTCGCGCCGCCTCACCTCCCCTCGCGCCGCCTCACGCCATCTCACCTTGCCTCCTGCCGCCTCCCGCCGCCCTGCCGCACCAGCCTTGCTTCGCCTCGCCTCGCCTCATGTCGCCTCGCAGCATGGCGCCTCGCCTGCCTCCCCTCGCCGTGAGTCACCTCACTGCGTGTCACGTCGCCTCACGCCGCCTCGCCTCCCCTCACCTCGCCTTGCCTTGCCGCACATCACCTCGCCTCTCGTCGCCTTGCTGCGTGTTGCCTCACTGTGCGTCGCCTCGCTGTGCGTCGCCTCACCTGCCTCACTGCATGTCGCCTCACTGAGCATCCCCTCGCTGCATGTTGCCTCACCTGCCTCGCCTCTCGTCGCCTTGCTGCGCATCGCCTCGCTGGCCTCGCATCGCCTCGCCTCTCATCGCTTCGCCATGCGTTGCCTCGCTGCACATCGCCTCGCCTGCCTCGCCTCTCGTCGCCTCGCTGTGTGTCACCTCTCCTGCCTCGCCTCTCGTCGCCTCGCTGTGTGTCACCTCGCCTGCCTCGCCTCTCGTCGCCTCGCTGTGTGTCACCTCGCCTGCCTCGCCTCTCGTCACCTTGCTGCGCATCGCCGAGCTGAGCCTTGCCTCGCCCCACGTTGCCTCACCTCACCACGCGTGGCCTCGCCATGGCCGGCGGCCTCGCCAGCGCCCCCGCTCCGAGGCGGCGTGGGGCCGCGGTCGAGGGCGCCAAGGCAAGGAGCGCCACCCTGCGCGCCCGCCCGAGCCCCACGCCCGCGAGCGCAGCGCGCCTCGGCGCCGGGCAGAGGAGCTGGGTGAGGCCGGATCCCACCCCTCCTCTCCTGTTCGAGGACGGTTATTCCCTACGTTATCCGGCCACCCCTCTTCTCGGTCTGAAACCTCACAGGGTCTGGATGCCTACTCCTGCCCTCAGAAGGCTTTTCCCGCTCCCGCACCCTGATGGACGCGGCCGCCAGGAAGCTTTGTCAGCAGCGGGGCTCGCTGCGCTCTCCTCAGGATCAGCCCTCCCCGCCGCTGCAGCCGGCGGCCCTGCTGCCGCCTCGCAGCTGAGCCCCGCGGATGCCGAGACACAGCCGCGCGAGCGCGGCAGCCAGGTGGGCCGGCGGTTCCCCGGTCCCCGTCTGCTTAGGATTTTGTTCAGTAGAGCTCTCCACAGCAGCAGCAAAGGAAGGCCTCGAGTACAGAAAATAGTGTTATTACACAAGCTGCATGGAATTTCTATAATCCTGACTCATCTTGTATAACCTTTGGAGGTGATGAGTCAGATGTCCTTCCTCCAGCAGGAGACGCCAAGAACCAGCAGAGAACTTTTGAGACTGCTGGAAAGATCCGCAGGCTGTGCCGGCTGCAAATCAGCAAGCCTCCTTTATTTTCATTTTGGCTTCAACTGTACAAACAACGCAACGGAGAGCCCAAAATCAGCAACCGCAGACAGGCAAGGCTGCTAGAGGTACCTTCCTCTGTGAGGACAGCGGGTTTCCGGAGGTAAACACAATAGAAAGATAGCAGGAAAAGTCACTCCTGTTGGAAACAACGCTGCACCTAATTCAGCTTCTTCCAGCTCTAAAGGTTTCCTGACTGGCTACCGTGGGCTTTCTTTTCACACTTAATTCTTCTGATGACTTGCTCAGAGCCCAGCTCTGGATGTTGGGGATTTTATTTTATCCTTATTTCATTTTGTGTTTATTCCGTTTTACCGGAATAGCTCATTTCTGTCCACAAGACCGAGACACAGAGGGGTCAGCGCACCTGGACTTGCTGCCATTTTACCGGGCAGGCTCTGGAAGGCAGAAGTAAAAACACTCCTGCTGCTGCTGTCTAACACCTCCTTGAACTTGCCTCCAGAGGCTGTGCACATATTGCTTTAGGTGACACTAGACACCTGCGTAGCGCCAAGCTTGACTGCCAGTTGTCACCTTTCAGGTACCCCGTTCTCCGGTTGTTTCTGCGCCAGATTGCCAGCTGGCCTTCTGGGCAGTAACGGGAACCCTGCAGAAAGGGGTGTACAACACACGGTAAATTCTACGTTGAACGTCACGAGCTCATTGGCGTCATGAGCTATGTGGTGTTCCAAGACGCAATAAAGAAAGAAACATTCTTCTAACATCTGTCACAGATCTTCCCAAAAGACAGATGCGCCTGTACCAGTATGCCTGTTCTCAGTCCCCTGGTTGGGTTATGTAGTCTAGTGTCTTCTTTCACTTCTAACGTCAGGAGAAAGACGTACCAGGAGGACAGAGTCATGTACAATGAGTTCCTGTTCCTGCGGTGAACCTATGGCTGAGAGCAGCAGATGTTCCCTCAAATCAGCAGGCGCTGGGGAACAGCAGGGGTCTTCAGCTGGAGAAGCTGTGTGGCGTGTCACTAAGAGCAGGCAAACGCCGCCGGGCCAGGTGGCCAGTGCCTAACTGGTTTATTTGCTGCTGAGCTGGAAATGACAAGTGTATTCCCCCTTTCTCAGTGCTGTGTCTTATCAAGAGCGCTGGGGGTTCACACAGGGGACGAGACCTCACCTGCTCTGCGTTGAAAAGTGAAAGAAATACTCATGGGCACCAACGTACACATGCCCAGAGTTTGCAAGAAAGCATGACAGGGAGGAGGGAAAAAAAGAATTCGAAGTTACAGCTTCAGCCCCCTATTTGTGTACCTGCCTCCAGCTAGAGAAGGCTCAACAAAAAGGGGAAAATCAGCTGCGCGCTGCACAATCTGTCCATGCTGTTCCTTGCATAATCCCACGGCTTCAAAACCACTCCCTAGCTCTAAGTTTGCTAAGTCCCTTCACTGCTGCAGATTTGTGAGAAGCAGCTTCTTAGAAAGAAAAAATTAAAAAAGAAAAAAGAGAAATAGCTGCGATAAAAACAACTCTCCACAAAGCTGAAGGGTTGGGGTCTGTTTGTTTTCATTTCTAGGATTCATTTTACTTTTCTCTTTGGCTCTTCTGCTCAGCAGTTGCTTTTCCTGCTCCACCTCAAAGCAAGCGCTGATCACCTTACTGCAAGAAGCAGCCTTTCAGCAGGCCCCACGCACCAGCTCGGTACTACTTCGTGCGTTATCACAGGTCTGAGTTTTGCTAAATTAGCTTTAAGCTATTGAGTGGGATTAACCATTTCGATTTTGCACCTAGTGCGTTGCAGGGGACTTGCTAGAGCTGGTACCTTCAGTGAGGGCCGGGATCTCACACAGTTATTGAGGTTTCCATGAAATGCTCTGCAGGAACAGGGAGGGTTCAGCCCTGCTCTCCCGCTCCCACCTGGTATCCGAATTACTACTATGTGGTTCCAATTAAGTGTAGGTTTTTTGCACCTGCTTTTAGTGAGAAAGAGACAAACTCCCTTTTTCCTGCCTGACTGCTCATTAACTGCTGTTCCTCGATTTTTTTCCCTTCAAAACGCAGAGGTGGTAGCTGCAGCTGTCCCCCTGCACCATGGCCTGCCCTGGGCCCAGTGCCCAGCAATGCTCAGCAGCCACAAGCACCGGGGACGTTGTGCCTCTAAGCTGTCCTGGTTTTGGTACCGTTTTCCACCCAGGATGTCACTGCACCTTTTCAGCTGTGAGTGGCAAGTAAACTGTGCAGGTAAAGGGCCAGTGCACCCTGAGGGGAGTGCAGTGGTGACAGCCGCAGCCATGGTTAGTGACCTAGCTCATTTCTGTCCGCAAGACCGAGACACGGAGGGGTCAGCGCACCTGGACTTGCTGCACCTTCCCAGACCCATGGGAAAGGGGCCAGGCCATATTCCTCCGAACTAGCCTCCAGCACAGCTGACATCTAGGCGAGTAGAGAGCAGCGTGGGTGGCCCAAAGCCCTGTCCTTCACCTACTTGTGGCAGGGCAGCAGCAGGGGGGTCACTGACAGCATCTGCCTCTGCTCATGCAGGCAAGCCGTGGCTCAGAAACGGCAACAGAGACCAAGCCTTGCAGCACCCTTGTGGGTAGAGAGACAGTGTATGTGTAAGTAGTCATATCTGTGGGCAATTTATTGTTACGTACTTGCTTCACTGCTTGAAGTGATGTAATGGGTAGTTAGTAGGATATATGCTTGACTGCACAAAGATTTTCTAGTCTGAGAAAATTGTATCAGGTATTTTTTAAAACAAAATATATGCATTGTAAAAATACTTTTTCTCCTTCTTGTCCTGATTATAGGATTCTAGCCCGAGAGAACAGACATTCAGCAGTTGGAAGGCTGCTCCTATAGGGAGCACCTAGCAAGGCAGTGCCATGCAGAGGACAGTCTGACGGTGAGTGAACCAGAGGATACAGTACCTGACACCTAACGGACGTTACAGTAAAGAAATCATCCCATAACCTTGTGCAAGGTTCAGCTCCAGCCTTTTCCTCCCATTACTGTGTAAATGCAGGTGAACATGCAGCATTCAAATAGCTGTTGATAGCACCATCTGCAAAAGGCTAATGGCTCATTCATTAAGCAGTGGGAGCCACAGTCTAATCAGATATTGTATGATGAATAATTCAGAAATAATTCTCGTATCTTTGAATAAATATCAAGAGAAGGAAGGAAAAAACCCCATACATATGGCATATTAAGGGAACAAAACAGGCATTTTTCAATGTCCTAGGCTGATGAGCTTCGTTATACTGGATGTTAATCATGCAGGTGGCTAATGCCTGCAGAGAAAGCTGAGTGAGAGGTTTCTAGCCCAGCATTTGGAAGGTGTTAGTAAGCAGAAAAGACCATAGCTCATAAGTAGGTCCATTAGCTCCGCATTTTGTAATCTGTACGTAGCCCTGCTGTGCAATTTGCTGTTGACACAGGCAGAGGGCTGAATTTGTGAAGTGATGGCTAGGGACTGGTCCCGGTCTGGCCTTCTGTAGTGCTCTTCTGGGTTGCTGGGCAAGTCACTTTGATCAGCGTGTGCTGTCCCTCACCCAGCTCCTTTCCACACACACGCACCTGCACCCCTTTCGTTGGAGTTAAGCAGTGCTTTAATCTAACCTAATTGTTCTGCTGGAGTGCATGGTGTGGCACGTCAGCAATGCTGATTGGCAAGCTAATTTTTCAGTGGGGCCTCTGTGCGGCTGATACAGATGTTATAAACAATTCCAGTTGTTTGAGAGTGTTTTAGTACAAAACAAGAACAGTCTGCAGGTGTGGACAAAGCGTGGCTGATGCAAACCAGCGTGGCAGCAAAGGAAAGTCCTTCATGATGTGCTCAAGTAAGGGAGCCACAGAGTGGTGTGAGAGGAGCTGGAGCAAGGGTTGCTTCCAGCAGGGTCTGTGCCTCCCCTTTTCCTGTCTCAATCTTGTGTTCTTCAGAAGTAGTATTCCAGCACAGAATAAATGTCTTTCCAAGTTTTGACAAAGACTGTAAAGTTCATTTGTAAAGTTCTATTATTCATTATAAAATTCTGTTCTAAAAATAGCACATTCTGGGCTGGAAACCTGACTGTCCCCAGATCACTGTTGGTCAGAGCTCTATGTCTAGCACTGACGTAACCCATATGGATTTTTTTGACTGCATTAAAACCTCAGTAGCAGATAATGAGCCAGAGTCGTGCTTAAAAACTCACTGTAAAGATACTGATGCTGCCAAGTGTGATATCCAGCCATCCAGGCAGCACTACTGGAAAGGTGCTGTGTGGATCTGGAGGTGTGGGTGTCCTGTATTAGGTACCTTCCCAATGATGAATACCTGTCTTATTTTCTCTACTTCCTTTCTGAGGACTCAGCACTTTTCAGATACCCAATTTCTTCTTTTTCCTCTTTTTCAAGCAAAAGAGCATTCCCCCTGTATAGATACTACTGGGGCTTAAATTCCTCCATAAACATGCCCTCTTATCTATATATGCAGTGACCATGCAGTACTAAGGAATGAAAAAGGATGCCATTGCTACCCTTCCCATCATGTTGCAGACACAGACATGGTTCAGCTGGATGCTCCTGACAGGATGAGATCCACACTTCTGCCAAGAATTGCAGGTATGGCTGAACTGAGGTCTGGATCAAGGCATGTATGGGCTCCAGAAACCATCTCTGCTGCTCAGCTTTTTGTCATTTGCATGCTGTAGAGCCTGATGTGGGCCTGCCCTCACCACAGGAGGACACAGATCCTCTGGTTTGGTCTCTGGAAGAGCTGCAAGGCTCTTCCCCCCTAACTGCCATGGGTGCCCTGCGGCTGAGGAGTCCTTCCGGAGCCCAGGGCTGCAGCGAGGTCAGCGGCTCACACAGCTTGTGTCTGCGTCCCTGCCTGCAGTCCTTGGCTACGGTGGCAGCGGGCACGCAGGATGCCTTATGCATGCAGCCCTCAGTGGAGGCCTTTCAACTGTGGCTAGGCCAGGAAAGCCCGGCCAGGGCACGGCAACTTCAGTTTCAGCCTGGGTGAATTTTGCCAAGAAGTCTGCAATGGAGATCTGCTAAAATAGCTCAGCTAGTCTGTCTGTCACCAGGGTGAACGCAAACCTCACTTCTATAAATAGTGCATCAGGAAAAGCGAACGAAGGACGTGCTCAGAAAACCATAGCAATTTCATACTGCTGGTAGAATGACTTAAGGGGCCTTCTCACATCTGCTCTGGGTGATTCCCTAGACAGAGGCTATTTTCCTGTCCATGGCATGGCTCTCCCAGGGAGACGTCCCTAGTACAGGCGTGAGTTACACCATTGCAGTCTCCTCGGCTGTTTTTGCTAGTTGATGTTTAGGGCCTTACAGACTGGTTTGTAGCTGCAGAAATAAAGGAGATACAGAAAGAGATGAGAGCTGAGAAGTGTTTCTGTGGCAGAGTCCACTTCAGTTACAGTGAACGCACAGGAAGAGCAGGTTGCACACAGCGGCAGCAGCACTGGGAATCCTGGGCCCACCCTGGCAGGGCAGCCGGCCGCAGCGCTGCCAGCTCCCTTCGGCCAAGGACTGCCTCGCTGCGTGCCAGCCGAGGCCTCCCGGCCAGCCCCGTTCCCATCCAGGCCAGTTCCCCTCTCTGCCTCGGCTCCAGCCCCTCCTGAAGCCTTGCGGATGAAGGCTGCCGCTGTTTTCAGCCTGTCCCCTGAGTAACATGGTTTAACTGCCTTTGTACGCGGGCGAAAAGCAGGCTGCCTTTCACAGTTGTCACTTACCAGGTCTGTGACTGCTGATAGTTCAAAGACCTATTTCAGAGATGCTGTGACCTCTTTAGCGTGGCATTATGCTAATATCTCTCAGTATGCTTTTGAAAAGCAGAGTATTGTCTATAAATCCTTTACTTATGGAACCATTTTAAGGCCACACTCTTTGCTAAGCAAGTGTGATGTCTTTGAATAATGGCTAGTTTGCTCAGCCTTGTTAACAACCAGAAAAAAAGAATTATTAAGCCCTGTCAAATCCTCCGGGCTTTGTGTTATATCTGAATTCAACATCTCTTCTATAGACAATTAAAAATCTTCTGCGTCTCTTATTGTGCAAGACTTTATCTTATTCTGTTGTTTTCCAGGACTTAACATCCTGAGAATTATTAGGATTTCTCACTCTTCATACTATTTTTGGCATTGTACATTTTCACTTTGTAGCTAGTGATTTTTTTTTCTGCAAATGAGTGATAAGAGTTAATGACTTCTACATAGTCATTAGCTTTTGTCCTGTGTTTTCTTTAAACTTTGGGGAGATTGCCTGTTGCGGACGTTTTGTTCCATAGCTATGGGCAGTGTTTGCTGGAGGGCAGAAGTACAGGTTATGCAGCGGTTATGGAATGACTTGAAGGTGGTCCACCTGTGTAGAGTGCCCTAATATTTCTATCCTCACATTCTCCCCTGCCCTGAGACTGTGTCCACTTCTTTTAGTTTGTGTCTCCTTACTGTGCTTTCTTCCTTTCCTCCTCCTCCTCCTGTTTCTTTGAAAGACAGAGGATTCTCCAAACCAGTTGTAATGCAGGGAGAAGGCCAAGACAAACGTAGTTAATGTACAATGTAGTTAAGAAGGGGTTTCAATATATTTCTCACTTTCTGACCATAATTCTCATTCAGTATCATTTTCAAATACAAATATATTTCAAATATATTTATAGGTTATATTTTCCCTGTGCAGGTTTCACCACCGTTTGTTGTGGTCTGCACTTACATTTAAACTATGTGCAAAACTTCTGAGCCAGGTGCTAGTTTGGTCAGTAACTGCCCTTATTAGAAGCAATAGAGATAAGTTGGGTGCAAATATGCTTAAGTCCTGTAAGCCTGCTAGCTGCTCAGTATACACCCCGACCTGTGAAGGCAGCAAGAGGGACCCTTGAGAGAGGTAACTGCCGAAGGGGCGGAAGTGTCCCTCTCAGACAGGGGAGACAAGAGGACCTCCCCCAGCTGTGCGTTCCCCTGTTCTGCCTGCTTTTGTGCCTTTCCACTCTGAGTCAGCGGTGACTAACAGCTGCTGGTCCTGAAAATAGCTGATGGCTTTTCAGTAACCAGGAGAAAGTCATGAACAGTCATACTTGGTAGTTTTCATAGCGTGACCAGACCCTAGACAAAATCTGCTGGGCTTGAAGAGATCAGCAATGAATCCAGTGATTTATCATCTCTAAAGGAAAAATGGCTCTACTTTTCATGTTGTAACGTAGGTATTACCACAAAATTAGCAGGTAGTTGGACAATTTGCAGGTTAAATATCATCTTGCTTCCTAAATCAAGCAGCTATTCATACATTTACATAAGTGTGATATTTGTTAATCCCTAATGAGTGGGATAAAAGCCATTTGACTACCCACCAGTTTAAAACCAAATTGTAAACCGTATCTATTAAATAGTAAGACCTCTCTGATAAGACCATAGCTTACGCTTCAAGGCTTAGGAGACAGAATACATTTGTACACATTCTGCGCATTTTCTATTACCATATTTTTGCGAGTACTGAAAATTCCCTGCTCTTTTTCTGAGATAATTCAAATGGGCCCCAAGCTCAATTGCTTTTGCAGTATATTCTTGGCAAGGATTACCAAATTATGCTTCAAAGGTCCCGTAGAATTGGCGTATATTTGAATAATTTTTGTTTAAAAATGAAAGTTTAAAAACCAAGTAATTAGTCTTCTGTTTATTTATTTATATATTGGAAGACCAATCTCACTGTATTTTGTATTTGTTCTGCTTAAACAGATTTGGCTGATGTACTTTTCTGTTTCCAATTCTGTCAAAGGTCAGCAACTGTGCATCTTATTCTAATAGGTGCAAAAGGGATAGGGTATTGTAGCCATGGAAAACAGTTCCTTACACGATTAGCTTCTCTAAAACGCTGTCTTCACTGAGGTTCCCGATCCTACCCAAATTCTCCCCAGTTCAGCTCCACATGCTGACTCTGCTAGGGTGACCCCAGGCACCTTGCAGCAGATGTTGTGCCACAGATGCTGCAGTTGTTCCATGGGCAGCTTGTAACACTGGCGCAGGGAGCCTGCAAAGTCCTCACCTTGGCACTGGAAGCAGAGCTACTTTTTCTGGCTTTTCCTTGGTTGAAATGATACAAACAACTCAGACGTCCATTAACCAAAAAAAAAAAAAAATTGAATGTTGGAAAGGTGTGGGGCCAGCGTTAAGCAATGGGACCTCATTTATATCTACATATAAGGTGTCTAAACCACTTTCTGGATCTAGGCCCAACAAAGGGCTTAGTTTAGCTGCCTAAATCTGCATAGCATCCTTGAAAATGTTGCTAAGCCTCCTTCTGAAAAATGAAAGGTAGATCCTGGGCAGGCATCATCTGTTCTCTGCAGTGCACATGACTTATAATGGATTTAACTTGCAGCAGGGGAGGGAGACTAAAGGCAGACGGAAAAATGCCTCACAGTCCTAACAGGGAGCCTGAATTCCTGAGGCACGGATGTCTGTGAAGACACCCGAGGCGACAGGCTGCAGATGGAGTAGAAGAGCACACGGCTCATGCCTGCACACCTCAGGAGGGTGTGTTAGCCAGCAGGCGATAGCGGGCTCTCACCCGCTCCTGAGAACACGGCCCCATGGAGCAGTGCAATATTCCTTGGGCCACAGACGGGCAGTCACTCACGGTGTCCAGACTACACTAACACTTGTTACATTACTGATATGAAGCATTCAGTGGCGTGGACCCAAAACCCACGCCTCGCTTGCACTGGGAGGTGCTGGGGTCATGGTTTCTTTCTCTCCTTGCTCCATTTGACACAGCAATACAAGCACAAAAGCAAAGCACACCTGCCAGAGTATCTTTCCTGTCTAGTATGTTGTAGGAGCTAGGAAATGCAAGTTTGAATATTGCAAGGGAGCAAACCTGACTCCCCTGAATCCTGGGAATACCCCTAGCTACGGAGTATTTGGGAGAATGACTTCTAACGATGCTTTGTGTGTGTGCAGCTGCTGCTGTTGCCATGCTGCAAGGATGCCAGCTGGAGTGGTGGTCCCTTCAGCTCAGCTACAGGCCAGCGCTGCTTCTGAACAGTGCCAAAGCTCAGGAGTGAGACAGGAATTAATACAACCCCCTAGGGTTAGCTGATGGTTGTGTAGGAGTTCAGAGAATTACAGATTAGATTCAGGCATCTAGAGTGAGAATTAGGTGATATTTAACTCCTGTGTCCTCCTGCGGGGCTAGTCTTGGCTGTAAATCAGAGCCCTGGAGTCTACAAGGTGGCCAGGTGCCAAAATGCTAAAGCACTTTGATAAACACGTTGCATGAAAAATTTTTAGGTTTCAGGGTGCTCTTGTGCTATCTTAAGCTATCTTAAAAGAAGTTATTCACAATCTAAAATTTGTCAATGTAGAGGCAAGTTTGTGTGTGTCCGTCATACATTTGTTCATGTCTTTGAATAAGTCTCGTACTTCTTCTAGAAGCGATCCCAGAGCTTCCCGCTCAAAATATAACATGACAATTACTTTAGTAAGCAAGAAAGGAAACTAGTTTGCCAGGAAAATACCTAGAGAACAATCATTTGGGCATCTGAAACAGGGAAGTTTAGTTTTAAGCATTTTTTTAAAATACTGACTTTTTAAGTATAGTGTTAAAGAAAAGTATCCTTGCATTCTTAATGATGATTAAAGGAAAAATAGAAGTATTATAGAAAAAGAACTGCAGGCTTCCACTGTGCTCTTGTGGATAGCATGATACAAGAAATTTTCAGGTGAAAATCTAAAAAAGCAACTGAATTTGACAGATACTATTAAGTATTTGCCAGAAGTTGTAGTTATTGCTCAGAAAAGAAATTTAGGATTGCAAATACAGAATATATGTTTTATCCTTTTTGCTTAAACTAAGGATGTTTCACCAGCCAGGAGGGAAATGTTATTTTATTGAGTAACAGAACAAACAAAAATGGGAGAGCACAAAAAGGATATCACTTATTCTGAAAGCAAAGAAATTAAATGTAAATTGGCTTCATTTTTAATTGTGTAAATGCACTTGCAAAACCATTTTTGGCCCTAGCATATTTTTGATTTGTAAAAGCTATGTTTTCAGTTGTTTCTATTTGATGCAACTAAAACTGATTTCAATACAGAAAGTAGGAAGAATACACCAGGCTTTGGAGATCTGGATTGCGAGAGTCTTAAAATCTTTTTAAAAATAAATCATTAAGAAGTTATTATTGCGCACAAATACAGCATTTACTGCACCATCAAAGGGAGAATGTCTTGAACTGGAGCACTCCTTCCTGCAGGCCGCTGAGAATAGCAGGCTGCGTTGGTCTTTTTTCAGGAAAAAGGAAAGGTTAAAAATTGACAGTTCCTGGGAGAATTAAATTTATAGTATGTGACCTAATAGCAAAGTGCACTTCATCAGTGCAGGTGACAAAACATTCCCCGTCTCAGTGCTGTCCTGGAGTCTAACCGGCATACGCTCGAGGTTTCATTAGTCGCTGTAGGGGCTCTCCATAGCAGGGACAACAGGGTCAGAGCTAGTTCCCAGCCCCTGCGAAGAAGCCGATGGAGAAAACAGAGTAATCTCGAAAAATAAGAATTCCTTCTACCACTGGTTCTAAGGATGATATGCCACGGTAGTGGCATCTGGGGGGGCAGGACCCCGGGGGGGGGCAGGATCCCTGAGGGGAGGGCAGGACCTGGGGGGGGCAGGACCCCGGGGGGGGGCAGGATCCCTGAGGGGAGGGCAGGATCTGGGGGGGGGCAGGACCCCGGCGGGGGGGGGCAGGATCCCTGAGGGGAGGGCAGGATCTGGGGGGGGCAGAACCCCGGGGGGGGGGGGGCAGGATCCCTGAGGGGAGGGCAGGATCTGGGGGGGGCAGGACCCCGGGGGGGGGCAGGATCCCTGAGGGGAGGGCAGGATCTGGGGGGGGGCAGGACCCCGGCGGGGGGGGCAGGATCCCTGAGGGGAGGGCAGGACCTGGGGGGGGCAGGACCCCGGCGGGGGGGGGCAGGATCCCTGAGGGGAGGGCAGGGTCTGGGGGGGGCAGGACCCCGGGGGGGGGCAGGATCCCTGAGGGGAGGGCAGGACCTGGGGGGGGCAGGACCCCGGCGGGGGGGGCAGGATCCCTGAGGGGAGGGCAGGACCTGGGGGGGGCAGAACCCCGGGGGGGGGCAGGATCCCTGAGGGGAGGGCAGGACCTGGGGGGGGCAGGACCCCGGCGGGGGGGGGCAGGATCCCTGAGGGGAGGGCAGGAACTGGGGGGGGCAGGACCCCGGCGGGGGGGGGCAGGATCCCTGAGGGGAGGGCAGGATCTGGGGGGGGCAGGACCCCGGGGGGGGGCAGGATCCCTGAGGGGAGGGCAGGACCCGGGGGGGGCATGACCCCGGGGGGGGGCAGGATCCCTGAGGGGAGGGCAGGACCCGGGGGGGGCAGGACCCCGGCGGGGGGGGGCAGGATCCCTGAGGGGAGGGCAGGACCTGGGGGGGGCAGGACCCCGGCGGGGGGGGGCAGGATCCCTGAGGGGAGGGCAGGAACTGGGGGGGGCAGGACCCCGGCGGGGGGGGGCAGGATCCCTGAGGGGAGGGCAGGATCTGGGGGGGGCAGGACCCCGGGGGGGGGCAGGATCCCTGAGGGGAGGGCAGGACCCGGGGGGGGCATGACCCCGGGGGGGGGCAGGATCCCTGAGGGGAGGGCAGGATCTGGGGGGGGCAGGACCCCGGCGGGGGGGGGCAGGATCCCTGAGGGGAGGGCAGGATCTGGGGGGGGCAGGACCCCGGGGGGGGGCAGGATCCCTGAGGGGAGGGCAGGACCCGGGGGGGGCAGGACCCCGGCGGGGGGGGGCAGGATCCCTGAGGGGAGGGCAGGATCTGGGGGGGGCAGGACCCCGGGGGGGGCAGGATCCCTGAGGGGAGGGCAGGATCTGGGGGGGGGGCAGGACCCCGGGGGGGGGCAGGATCCCTGAGGGGAGGGCAGGATCTGGGGGGGGCAGGACCCCGGGGGGGCAGGATCCCTGAGGGGAGGGCAGGATCTGGGGGGGGCAGGACCCCGGGGGGGGCAGGATCCCTGAGGGGAGGGCAGGATCTGGGGGGGGCAGGACCCGGGGGGGGGGGCAGGATCCCTGAGGGGAGGGCAGGATCTGGGGGGGGCAGGACTCGGCGGGGGGGCAGGATCCCTGAGGGGAGGGCAGGGTCTGGGGGGGGGCATGACCCCGGGGGGGGGAGGCAGGACCTCGGTGTGGGGGGCCGGAGCCCGGGGGGGGGCAGGACCCCGGGGGGGGGGCGGAGACGGGGTGGAGGAGACAGGACCCCGGCGGGGGGACCGAAGCCGGGGGGGCAGGACCCCGGTGGGGGGGCGGAGACGGGGGGGGCAGGCAGGACCCCGGGGGGGGGGGGCCGGAGACGGGGGGGGCAGGACCCCGCGGGGGGGGCGGATACGGGGGGGCAGGACCCCGGCGGGGGGGGCCGGAGCCGGGGGGGCAGGACCCCGCGGGGGGGGCCGGAGCCGGGGGGGGCAGGCAGGACCCCGGTGGGGGGGCCGGAGCCGGGGGGGAGGCAGGACCCCGGTGGGGGGGCCGGAGACCGGGGGGGGCGGGGGGGGCCGGAGACCGGGGGGGGGCAGGACCCCGCGGGGGGGGCCGGAGCCGGGGGGGGCCGCCAGGAGCCGCGCTGCCGGGGCCCCGGGGCGGGGGGGGGGCCGGTCGGGCGGCAGGGGGCGGCGGGCGGGGGGCTGCCGCGCTCCAGCCCCCGCGGCCGCTCTTCCCCGGGCGGCCGGGCGCAGGAGGCCGCGACCCCCGCCCTGCCCGGCGTCCGTGCCAGCCCGAGGCGCCCCCTCCCCTCCGCCTCGCTCATCGCGCTCTCTGCCGTTATGTTCAACCATCTTGCACCCAGGCCCCTCCGCAGGCCGCCGAGGCAGCGCAGACCGCGGCCGGGCCCGCCCGACGCCCGGCGGAGGCGGCCGCAGCAGGTGTGTTTGCATGGGGGGGCGCCGTCTGCATGCCCTGGGGGCCTGCCCGCCCCCCGCCCCCCGCCCCCCGCCCCGCCCGGCCCCCCAGCCCGGCGGCCGGACACCGCCGAGCCCCCGCCGCCGCCCCTCGGCCTCCCCCCGCCGCCGCGCAGGGCCCGGGCGGCCGCGGCCCCTTCCCGCGGAGCGCGGCGGGGGGGGGGGGGGGGCGGAGGGCACCGGGCCCCGGCGGGGGCGGCGGTGCGGGCGCAGGGGGTGCCGGCTCTCAGCCGCGGCCCTCACGGCGGCCGGGGTGCGGGAGCGTGGGCTCCAGAGCAGCTGGGGTGCCCGAGCATGGGCTCCAGGGGCGGCGGGGGTGTCCGAGCGTGGGCTCAGGGGCAGCTGGGGTGCCCAAGCGTGGGCTCCGGGGGTGGCCAGGGTGTCCAAGCGTGGGCTACACGGACAGCCGGCCTGCTCAAGCGTCACCTCCGGTATGGCCAAGGAGCCGTAGCCTGAGCATTGGCTCCTAGGGCGACCAGAGAGCCTAACCGTGGCCTCCTGGGGCAGCCGTGCTGTACAAGCATGGGCTTCTGGGGTGGCCGGCGATGGGCCGTGCTGGGGCCGGCGTGCCTGAGCCCAAGCCTGAGAGCGGGCTCCTGGGTCCCCGGTGATGGGCTGTGCTGGGGCCGGCGTGCCTGAGCCCGAGCCCGAGAGCGGGCTCCTGGGTCCCCAGTGATGGGCCGTGCTGGGGCCGGCGTGCCTGAGCCCGAGCCCGAGAGCGGGCTCCTGGGTCCCCGGTGATGGGCCGTGCTGGGGCCGGCGTGCCTGAGCCCAAGCCTGAGAGCGGGCTCCTGGGTCCCCGGTGATGGGCTGTGCTGGGGCCGGCGTGCCTGAGCCCGAGCCCGAGAGCGGGCTCCTGGGTCCCCAGTGATGGGCCGTGCTGGGGCCGGCGTGCCTGAGCCCGAGCCCGAGAGCGGGCTCCTGGGTCCCCGGCGATGGGCCGTGCTGGGGCCGGCGTGCCTGAGCCCGAGCCCGAGAGCGGGCTACTGGGTCCCTAGTGATGGGCCGTGCTGGGGCCAGCGTGCCTGAGCCCGAGCCCGAGAGCGGGCTCCTGGGTCCCCGGTGATGGGCCGTGCTGGGGCCGGCGTGCCTGAGCCCGAGCCCGGGAGCGGGCTCCTGGGTCCCCGGCGATGGGCCGTGCTGGGGCCGGCGTGCCTGAGCCCGAGAGCGGGCTGCTGGGTCCCTAGTGATGGGCCGTGCTGGGGCCGGCGTGCCTGAGCCCGAGCCCGGGAGCGGGCTCCTGGGTCCCCAGTGATGGGCCGTGCTGGGGCCAGCGTGCCTGAGCCCGAGCCCGAGAGCGGGCTCCTGGGTCCCTAGTGATGGGCCGTGCTGGGGCCGGCGTGCCTGAGCCCGAGCCCGAGAGCGGGCTCCTGGGTCCCCGGCGATGGGCCGTGCTGGGGCCGGCGTGCCTGAGCCCGAGCCCGAGAGCAGGCTCCTGGGTCCCCGGTGATGGGCCGTGCTGGGGCCGGCGTGCCTGAGCCCGAGCCCGAGAGCGGGCTCCTGGGTCCCTAGTGATGGGCCGTGCTGGGGCCGGCGTGCCTGAGCCCGAGCCCGAGAGCGGGCTCCTGGGTCCCCGGTGATGGGCCGTGCTGGGGCCGGCGTGCCTGAGCCCGAGCCCGAGAGCGGGCTCCTGGGTCCCTAGTGATGGGCTGTGCTGGGGCCGGCGTGCCTGAGCCCGAGCCCGGGAGCGGGCTCCTGGGTCCCCGGCGATGGGCCGTGCTGGGGCCGGCGTGCCTGAGCCCGAGCCCGAGAGCGGGCTCCTGGGTCCCCGGCGATGGGCCGTGCTGGGGCCGGCGTGCCTGAGCCCGAGCCCGGGAGCGGGCTCCTGGGTCCCTAGTGATGGGCCGTGCTGGGGCCGGCGTGCCTGAGCCCGAGCTCGGGAGCGGGCTCCTGGGTCCCCAGTGATGGGCCGTGCTGGGGCCGGCGTGCCTGAGCCCGAGCCCGAGAGCGGGCTCCTGGGTCCCCAGTGATGGGCCGTGCTGGGGCCGGCGTGCCTGAGCCCGAACCCGGGAGCGGGCTCCTGGGTCCCCAGTGATGGGCCGTGCTGGGGCCGGCGTGCCTGAGCCCGAGCCCGAGAGCGGGCTCCTGGGTCCCTAGTGATGGGCCGTGCTGGGGCCGGCGTGCCTGAGCCCGAGCCCGAGAGCGGGCTCCTGGGTCCCCGGTGATGGGCCGTGCTGGGGCCGGCGTGCCTGAGCCCGAGCCCGGGAGCGGGCTCCTGGGTCCCCGGCGATGGGCCGTGCTGGGGCCGGCGTGCCTGAGCCCGAGCCCGAGAGTGGGCTCCTGGGTCCCCGGCGATGGGCCGTGCTGGGGCCAGCGTGCCTGAGCCCGAGCCCGAGAGCGGGCTCCTGGGTCCCCGGTGATGGGCCGTGCTGGGGCCGGCATGCCTGAGCCCGAGCCCGAGAGCGGGCTCCTGGGTCCCCGGCGATGGGCCGTGCTGGGGCCGGCGTGCCTGAGCCCGAGCCCGAGAGCGGGCTCCTGGGTCCCCGGCGATGGGCCGTGCTGGGGCCGGCGTGCCTGAGCCCGAGCCCGAGAGCGGGCTACTGGGTCCCTAGTGATGGGCCGTGCTGGGGCCGGCGTGCCTGAGCCCGAGCCCGAGAGCGGGCTCCTGGGTCCCCAGTGATGGGCCGTGCTGGGGCCGGCGTGCCTGAGCCCGAGAGCGGGCTGCTGGGTCCCTAGTGATGGGCCGTGCTGGGGCCGGCGTGCCTGAGCCCGAGCCCGGGAGCGGGCTCCTGGGTCCCCAGTGATGGGCCGTGCTGGGGCCAGCGTGCCTGAGCCCGAGCCCGAGAGCGGGCTCCTGGGTCCCTAGTGATGGGCCGTGCTGGGGCCGGCGTGCCTGAGCCCGAGCCCGAGAGCGGGCTCCTGGGTCCCCGGCGATGGGCCGTGCTGGGGCCGGCGTGCCTGAGCCCGAGCCCGAGAGCAGGCTCCTGGGTCCCCGGTGATGGGCCGTGCTGGGGCCGGCGTGCCTGAGCCCGAGCCCGAGAGCGGGCTCCTGGGTCCCTAGTGATGGGCCGTGCTGGGGCCGGCGTGCCTGAGCCCGAGCCCGAGAGCGGGCTCCTGGGTCCCCGGCGATGGGCCGTGCTGGGGCCGGCGTGCCTGAGCCCGAGCCCGAGAGCGGGCTCCTGGGTCCCCGGTGATGGGCCGTGCTGGGGCCGGCGTGCCTGAGCCCGAGCCCGGGAGCGGGCTCCTGGGTCCCCGGCGATGGGCCGTGCTGGGGCCGGCGTGCCTGAGCCCGAGCCCGAGAGCGGGCTCCTGGGTCCCTAGTGATGGGCCGTGCTGGGGCCGGCGTGCCTGAGCCCGAGCCCGAGAGCGGGCTCCTGGGTCCCCAGTGATGGGCCGTGCTGGGGCCGGCGTGCCTGAGCCCGAGCCCGAGAGCGGGCTCCTGGGTCCCCAGTGATGGGCCGTGCTGGGGCCGGCGTGCCTGAGCCCGAACCCGGGAGCGGGCTCCTGGGTCCCCAGTGATGGGCCGTGCTGGGGCCGGCGTGCCTGAGCCCGAGCCCGGGAGCGGGCTCCTGGGTCCCCAGCGATGGGCCGTGCTGGGGCCGGCGTGCCTGAGCCCGAGCCCGAGAGTGGGCTCCTGGGTCCCCGGCGATGGGCCGTGCTGGGGCCAGCGTGCCTGAGCCCGAGCCCGAGAGCGGGCTCCTGGGTCCCCGGCGATGGGCCGTGCTGGGGCCGGCGTGCCTGAGCCCGAGCCCGGGAGCGGGCTCCTGGGTCCCCGGCGATGGGCCGTGCTGGGGCCGGCGTGCCTGAGCCCGAGCCCGAGAGCGGGCTCCTGGGTCCCCGGCGATGGGCCGTGCTGGGGCCGGCGTGCCTGAGCCCGAGCCCGAGAGCGGGCTCCTGGGTCGCTAGTGATGGGCCGTGCTGGGGCCGGCGTGCCTGAGCCCGAGCCCGAGAGCGGGCTCCTGGGTCCCTAGTGATGGGCCGTGCTGGGGCCGGCGTGCCTGAGCCCGAGCCCGAGAGCGGGCTCCTGGGTCCCCGGCGATGGGCCGTGCTGGGGCCGGCGTGCCTGAGCCCGAGCCCGGAAGCGGGCTCCTGGGTCCCCGGCAATGGGCCGTGCTGGGTCCGGCGTGCCTGAGCCCGAGCCCGGGAGCGGGCTCCTGGGTCCCCGGTGATGGGCCGTGCTGCGGCCAGCGTGCCTGAGCCCGAGCCCGAGAGCGGGCTCCTGGGTCCCCGGCGATGGGCCGTGCTGGGGCCGGCGTGCCTGAGCCCGAGCCCGAGAGCGGGCTCCTGGGTCCCCGGTGATGGGCCGTGCTGGGGCCGGCGTGCCTGAGCCCGAGCCCGGGAGCGGGCTCCTGGGTCCCCGGCGATGGGCTGTGCTGGGGCCGGCGTGCCTGAGCCCGAGCCCGAGAGCGGGCTCCTGGGTCGCTAGTGATGGGCCGTGCTGGGGCCGGCGTGCCTGAGCCCGAGCCCGGGAGCGGGCTCCTGGGTCCCCAGTGATGGGCCGTGCTGGGGCCGGCGTGCCTGAGCCCGAGCCCGAGAGCGGGCTCCTGGGTCCCCGGCGATGGGCCGTGCTGGGGCCGGCGTGCCTGAGCCCGAGCCCGGGAGCGGGCTCCTGGGTCCCCGGTGATGGGCCGTGCTGGGGCCGGCGTGCCTGAGCCCGAGCCCGAGAGCGGGCTCCTGGGTCCCCGGTGATGGGCCGTGCTGGGGCCGGCGTGCCTGAGCCCGAGCCCGAGAGCGGGCTCCTGGGTCCCCGGTGATGGGCCGTGCTGGGGCCGGCGTGCCTGAGCCCGAGCCCGAGAGCGGGCTCCTGGGTCCCCGGTGATGGGCTGTGCTGGGGCCGGCGTGCCTGAGCCCGAGCCCGGGAGCGGGCTCCTGGGTCCCCGGCGATGGGCCGTGCTGGGGCCGGCGTGCCTGAGCCCGAGAGCGGGCTGCTGGGTCCCTAGTGATGGGCCGTGCTGGGGCCGGCGTGCCTGAGCCCAAGCCCGAGAGCGGGCTCCTGGGTCCCCGGTGATGGGCCGTGCTGGGGCCGGCGTGCCTGAGCCCGAGCCCGAGAGCGGGCTCCTGGGTCCCCGGTGATGGGCTGTGCTGGGGCCGGCGTGCCTGAGCCCGAGCCCGGGAGCGGGCTCCTGGGTCCCCGGTGATGGGCCGTGCTGGGGCCGGCGTGCCTGAGCCCGAGCCCGAGAGCGGGCTCCTGGGTCGCTAGTGATGGGCCGTGCTGGGGCCGGCGTGCCTGAGCCCGAGCCCGGGAGCGGGCTCCTGGGTCCCCGGCGATGGGCCGTGCTGGGGCCGGCGTGCCTGAGCCCGAGCCCGAGAGCGGGCTCCTGGGTCCCCGGCGATGGGCCGTGCTGGGGCCGGCGTGCCTGAGCCCGAGCCCGGGAGCGGGCTCCTGGGTCCCCGGTGATGGGCCGTGCTGGGGCCGGCGTGCCTGAGCCCGAGCCCGAGAGCGGGCTCCTGGGTCGCTAGTGATGGGCCGTGCTGGGGCCGGCGTGCCTGAGCCCGAGCCCGAGAGCGGGCTCCTGGGTCCCTAGTGATGGGCCGTGCTGGGGCCAGCGTGCCTGAGCCCGAGAGTGGGCTCCTGGGTCCCCGGCGATGGGCCGTGCTGGGGCCGGCGTGCCTGAGCCCGAGCCCAGGAGCGGGCTCCTGGGTCCCCGGCGATGGGCCGTGCTGGGGCCGGCGTTCCTGAGCCCGAGCCCAGGAGCGGGCTCCTGGGTCCCCGGCGATGGGCCGTGCTGGGGCCGGCGTGCCTGAGCCCGAGCCCGAGAGCGGGCTCCTGGGTCCCCGGCGATGGGCCGTGCTGGGGCCGGCGTGCCTGAGCCCGAGCCCGAGAGCGGGCTCCTGGGTCCCCGGCGATGGGCCGTGCTGGGGCCGGCGTGCCTGAGCCCGAGCCCGAGAGCGGGCTCCTGGGTCGCTAGTGATGGGCCGTGCTGGGGCCGGCGTGCCTGAGCCCGAGCCCGAGAGCGGGCTCCTGGGTCCCTAGTGATGGGCCGTGCTGGGGCCGGCGTGCCTGAGCCCGAGCCCGAGAGCGGGCTCCTGGGTCCCCGGCGATGGGCCGTGCTGGGGCCGGCGTGCCTGAGCCCGAGCCCGGAAGCGGGCTCCTGGGTCCCCGGCAATGGGCCGTGCTGGGGCCGGCGTGCCTGAGCCCGAGCCCGGGAGCGGGCTCCTGGGTCCCCGGTGATGGGCCGTGCTGGGGCCGGCGTGCCTGAGCCCGAGCCCGAGAGCGGGCTCCGGGGTCCCCGGCGATGGGCCGTGCTGGGGCCGGCGTGCCTGAGCCCGAGCCCGAGAGCGGGCTCCTGGGTCCCCGGCGATGGGCCGTGCTGGGGCCGGCGTGCCTGAGCCCGAGCCCGAGAGCGGGCTCCTGGGTCGCTAGTGATGGGCCGTGCTGGGGCCGGCGTGCCTGAGCCCGAGCCCGGGAGCGGGCTCCTGGGTCCCCGGTGATGGGCCGTGCTGGGGCCGGCGTGCCTGAGCCCGAGCCCGAGAGCGGGCTCCTGGGTCCCTAGTGATGGGCCGTGCTGGGGCCGGCGTGCCTGAGCCCGAGCCCGGGAGCGGGCTCCTGGGTCCCCGGTGATGGGCCGTGCTGGGGCCGGCGTGCCTGAGCCCGAGCCCGAGAGCGGGCTCCTGGGTCGCTAGTGATGGGCCGTGCTGGGGCCGGCGTGCCTGAGCCCGAGCCCGGGAGCGGGCTCCTGGGTCCCCGGCGATGGGCCGTGCTGGGGCCGGCGTGCCTGAGCCCGAGCCCGAGAGCGGGCTCCTGGGTCCCCGGCGATGGGCCGTGCTGGGGCCGGCGTGCCTGAGCCCGAGCCCGGGAGCGGGCTCCTGGGTCCCCGGTGATGGGCCGTGCTGGGGCCGGCGTGCCTGAGCCCGAGCCCGAGAGCGGGCTCCTGGGTCGCTAGTGATGGGCCGTGCTGGGGCCGGCGTGCCTGAGCCCGAGCCCGAGAGCGGGCTCCTGGGTCGCTAGTGATGGGCCGTGCTGGGGCCAGCGTGCCTGAGCCCGAGAGTGGGCTCCTGGGTCCCCGGCGATGGGCCGTGCTGGGGCCGGCGTGCCTGAGCCCAAGCCCAGGAGCGGGCTCCTGGGTCCCCGGCGATGGGCCGTGCTGGGGCCGGCGTTCCTGAGCCCGAGCCCAGGAGCGGGCTCCTGGGTCCCCGGCGATGGGCCGTGCTGGGGCCGGCGTGCCTGAGCCCGAGCCCGAGAGCGGGCTCCTGGGTCCCCGGCGATGGGCCGTGCTGGGGCCGGCGTGCCTGAGCCCGAGCCCGAGAGCGGGCTCCTGGGTCCCCGGCGATGGGCCGTGCTGGGGCCGGCGTGCCTGAGCCCGAGCCCGAGAGCGGGCTCCTGGGTCGCTAGTGATGGGCCGTGCTGGGGCCGGCGTGCCTGAGCCCGAGCCCGAGAGCGGGCTCCTGGGTCCCTAGTGATGGGCCGTGCTGGGGCCGGCGTGCCTGAGCCCGAGCCCGAGAGCGGGCTCCTGGGTCCCCGGCAATGGGCCGTGCTGGGGCCGGCGTGCCTGAGCCCGAGCCCGGGAGCGGGCTCCTGGGTCCCCGGTGATGGGCCGTGCTGGGGCCGGCGTGCCTGAGCCCGAGCCCGGGAGCGGGCTCCTGGGTCCCCGGTGATGGGCCGTGCTGGGGCCGGCGTGCCTGAGCCCGAGCCCGGGAGCGGGCTCCTGGGTCCCCGGCGATGGGCCGTGCTGGGGCCGGCGTGCCTGAGCCCGAGCCCGAGAGCGGGCTCCTGGGTCCCCGGCGATGGGCCGTGCTGGGGCCGGCGTGCCTGAGCCCGAGCCCGAGAGCGGGCTCCTGGGTCGCTAGTGATGGGCCGTGCTGGGGCCGGCGTGCCTGAGCCCGAGCCCGGGAGCGGGCTCCTGGGTCCCCGGTGATGGGCCGTGCTGGGGCCGGCGTGCCTGAGCCCGAGCCCGAGAGCGGGCTCCTGGGTCCCCGGCGATGGGCCGTGCTGGGGCCGGCGTGCCTGAGCCCGAGCCCGAGAGCGGGCTCCTGGGTCCCCGGCGATGGGCCGTGCTGGGGCCGGCGTGCCTGAGCCCGAGCCCGAGAGCGGGCTCCTGGGTCCCCGGTGATGGGCTGTGCTGGGGCCGGCGTGCCTGAGCCCGAGCCCGGGAGCGGGCTCCTGGGTCCCCGGCGATGGGCCGTGCTGGGGCCGGCGTGCCTGAGCCCGAGCCCGAGAGCGGGCTCCTGGGTCCCCGGTGATGGGCTGTGCTGGGGCCGGCGTGCCTGAGCCCGAGCCCGGGAGCGGGCTCCTGGGTCCCCGGCGATGGGCCGTGCTGGGGCCGGCGTGCCTGAGCCCGAGCCCGGGAGCGGGCTCCTGGGTCCCCGGCGATGGGCCGTGCTGGGGCCGGCGTGCCCGAGCCCGAGCCCGAGAGCGGGCTCCTGGGTCCCCAGTGATGGGCCGTGCTGGGGCCGGCGTGCCCGAGCCCGAGCCCGAGAGCGGGCTCCTGGGTCCCCGGTGATGGGCCGTGCTGGGGCCGGCGTGCCCGAGCCCGAGCCCGAGAGCGGGCTCCTGGGTCCCCGGTGATGGGCCGTGCTGGGGCCGGCGTGCCTGAGCCCGAGCCCGAGAGTGGGCTCCTGGGTCCCCGGCGATGGGCCGTGCTGGGGCCGGCGTACCTGAGCCCGAGCCCGGGAGCGGGCTCCTGGGTCCCCGGCGATGGGCCGTGCTGGGGCCGGCGTGCCTGAGCCCGAGCCCGAGAGCGGGCTCCTGGGTCCCCGGCGATGGGCCGTGCTGGGGCCGGCGTGCCTGAGCCCGAGCCCGGGAGCGGGCTCCTGGGTCCCCAGCGATGGGCCGTGCTGGGGCCGGCGTGCCTGAGCCCGAGCCCGAGAGCGGGCTCCTGGGTCCCCGGCGATGGGCCGTGCTGGGGCCGGCGTGCCTGAGCCCGAGCCCGGGAGCGGGCTCCTGGGTCCCCGGTGATGGGCCGTGCTGGGGCCGGCGTGCCTGAGCCCGAGCCCGAGAGCGGGCTCCTGGGTCGCTAGTGATGGGCCGTGCTGGGGCCGGCGTGCCTGAGCCCGAGCCCAGGAGCGGGCTCCTGGGTCGCTAGTGATGGGCCGTGCTGGGGCCGGCGTGCCTGAGCCCGAGAGTGGGCTCCTGGGTCCCCGGCGATGGGCCGTGCTGGGGCCGGCGTGCCTGAGCCTGAGCCCGAGAGCAGGCTCCTGGGTCCCCGGCGATGGGCCGTGCTGGGGCCGGCGTGCCTGAGCCCAAGCCCAGGAGCGGGCTCCTGGGTCCCCGGCGATGGGCCGTGCTGGGGCCGGCGTGCCTGAGCCCGAGCCCGAGAGCGGGCTCCTGCGTCCCCGGCGATGGGCCGTGCTGGGGCCGGCGTGCCTGAGCCCGAGCCCGAGAGCGGGCTCCTGGGTCCCCGGCGATGGGCCGTGCTGGGGCCAGCGTGCCTGAGCCCGAGAGCGGGCTCCTGGGTCCCCGGTGATGGGCTGTGCTGGGGCCGGCGTGCCTGAGCCCGAGCCCGGGAGCGGGCTCCTGGGTCCCCGGTGATGGGCCGTGCTGGGGCCGGCGTGCCTGAGCCCGAGCCCAGGAGCGGGCTCCTGGGTCCCCGGCGATGGGCCGTGCTGGGGCCGGCGTGCCTGAGCCCGAGCCCGAGAGCGGGCTCCTGGGTCCCCGGCGATGGGCCGTGCTGGGGCCGGCGTGCCTGAGCCCGAGCCCGAGAGCGGGCTCCTGGGTCCCCGGCGATGGGCCGTGCTGGGGCCGGCGTGCCTGAGCCCGAGCCCGAGAGCGGGCTCCTGGGTCCCCAGTGATGGGCCGTGCTGGGGCCGGCGTGCCTGAGCCCGAGCTCGAGAGCGGGCTCCTGGGTCCCCGGTGATGGGCCGTGCTGGGGCCGGCGTGCCTGAGCCCGAGCTCGAGAGCGGGCTCCTGGGTCCCCGGTGATGGGCCGTGCTGGGGCCGGCGTGCCTGAGCCCGAGCCCGGGAGCGGGCTCCTGGGTCGCTAGTGATGGGCCGTGCTGGGGCCGGCGTGCCTGAGCCCAAGCCCGGGAGCGGGCTCCTGGGTCCCCGGTGATGGGCCGTGCTGGGGCCGGCGTGCCTGAGCCCGAGCCCGAGAGCGGGCTCCTGGGTCCCTAGTGATGGGCCGTGCTGGGGCCGGCGTGCCTGAGCCCGAGCCCGAGAGCGGGCTCCTGGGTCCCCGGCGATGGGCCGTGCTGGGGCCGGCGTGCCTGAGCCCGAGCCCGGGAGCGGGCTCCTGGGTCCCCAGTGATGGGCTGTGCTGGGGCCGGCGTGCCTGAGCCCGAGCCCGAGAGCGGGCTCCTGGGTCCCTAGTGATGGGCCGTGCTGGGGCCGGCGTGCCTGAGCCCGAACCCGGGAGCGGGCTCCTGGGTCCCCGGTGATGGGCCGTGCTGGGGCCGGCGTGCCTGAGCCCGAGCCCGGGAGCGCGCTCCTGGGTCCCCAGTGATGGGCCGTGCTGGGGCCGGCGTGCCTGAGCCCGAGCCCGAGAGCGGGCTCCTGGGTCCCCGGCGATGGGCCGTGCTGGGGCCGGCGTGCCTGAGCCCGAGCCCGAGAGCGGGCTCCTGGGTCCCCGGCGATGGGCCGTGCTGGGGCCGGCGTGCCTGAGCCCGAGCCCGAGAGCGGGCTCCTGGGTCCCCGGCGATGGGCCGTGCTGGGGCCGGCGTGCCTGAGCCCGAGCCCGGGAGCGGGCTCCTGGGTCCCTACTGATGGGCCGTGCTGGGGCCGGCGTGCCTGAGCCCGAGCCCGAGAGCGGGCTCCTGGGTCCCCAGTGATGGGCCGTGCTGGGGCCGGCGTGCCTGAGCCCGAGCCCGGGAGCGGGCTCCTGGGTCCCCGGCGATGGGCAGTGCTGGGGCCGGCGTGCCTGAGCCCGAGCCCGAGAGCGGGCTCCTGGGTCCCCGGCGATGGGCCGTGCTGGGGCCGGCGTGCCTGAGCCCGAGCCCGAGAGCGGGCTCCTGGGTCCCCGGCGATGGGCCGTGCTGGGGCCGGCGTGCCTGAGCCCGAGCCCGAGAGCGGGCTCCTGGGTCCCCGGCGATGGGCCGTGCTGGGGCCGGCGTGCCTGAGCTCGCGCCCGAGAGCGGGCTCCTGGGTCCCCGGCGATGGGCCGTGCTGGGGCCGGCGTGCCTGAGCCCGAGCCCGAGAGCGGGCTCCTGGGTCCCTAGTGATGGGCCGTGCTGGGGCCGGCGTGCCTGAGCCCGAGCCCGAGAGCGGGCTCCTGGGTCCCCGGTGATGGGCTGTGCTGGGGCCGGCGTGCCTGAGCCCGAGCCCGGGAGCGGGCTCCTGGGTCCCCGGTGATGGGCCGTGCTGGGGCCGGCGTGCCTGAGCCCGAGCCCGAGAGCGGGCTCCTGGGTCCCCGGCGATGGGCCGTGCTGGGGCCGGCGTGCCTGAGCCCGAGCCCGGGAGCGGGCTCCTGGGTCCCCAGTGATGGGCTGTGCTGGGGCCGGCGTGCCTGAGCCCGAGCCCGAGAGCGGGCTCCTGGGTCGCTAGTGATGGGCCGTGCTGGGGCCGGCGTGCCTGAGCCCGAGCCCGAGAGCGGGCTCCTGGGTCCCCGGCGATGGGCCGTGCTGGGGCCGGCGTGCCTGAGCCCGAGCCCGAGAGCGGGCTCCTGGGTCCCCGGTGATGGGCTGTGCTGGGGCCGGCGTGCCTGAGCCCGAGCCCGGGAGCGGGCTCCTGGGTCCCCAGTGATGGGCTGTGCTGGGGCCGGCGTGCCTGAGCCCGAGCCCGAGAGCGGGCTCCTGGGTCCCCAGTGATGGGCCGTGCTGGGGCCGGCGTGCCTGAGCCCGAACCCGGGAGCGGGCTCCTGGGTCCCCGGTGATGGGCCGTGCTGGGGCCGGCGTGCCTGAGCCCGAGCCCGAGAGCGGGCTCCTGGGTCCCCGGCGATGGGCCGTGCTGGGGCCGGCGTGCCTGAGCCCGAGCCCGAGAGCGGGCTCCTGGGTCCCCGGCGATGGGCCGTGCTGGGGCCGGCGTGCCTGAGCCCGAGCCCGAGAGTGGGCTCCTGGGTCCCCGGCGATGGGCCGTGCTGGGGCCGGCGTGCCTGAGCCCGAGCCCGAGAGTGGGCTCCTGGGTCCCCAGTGATGGGCCGTGCTGGGGCCGGCGTGCCTGAGCCCGAGCCCGGGAGCGGGCTCCTGGGTCGCTAGTGATGGGCCGTGCTGGGGCCGGCGTGCCTGAGCCCGAGCCCGGGAGCGGGCTCCTGGGTCCCCGGTGATGGGCCGTGCTGGGGCCGGCGTGCCTGAGCCCGAGCCCGAGAGCGGGCTCCTGGGTCCCTAGTGATGGGCCGTGCTGGGGCCGGCGTGCCTGAGCCCGAGCCCGGGAGCGGGCTCCTGGGTCCCCGGTGATGGGCCGTGCTGGGGCCGGCGTGCCTGAGCCCGAGCCCGAGAGCGGGCTCCTGGGTCCCCGGTGATGGGCCGTGCTGGGGCCGGCGTGCCTGAGCCCGAGCCCGGGAGCGGGCTCCTGGGTCCCCGGCGATGGGCCGTGCTGGGGCCGGCGTGCCTGAGCCCGAGCCCGGGAGCGGGCTCCTGGGTCCCTACTGATGGGCCGTGCTGGGGCCGGCGTGCCTGAGCCCGAGCCCGAGAGCGGGCTCCTGGGTCCCCGGTGATGGGCCGTGCTGGGGCCGGCGTGCCTGAGCCCGAGCCCGAGAGCGGGCTCCTGGGTCCCCGGTGATGGGCCGTGCTGGGACCGGCGTGCCTGAGCCCGAGCTCGGGAGCGGGCTCCTGGGTCCCCGGCGATGGGCCGTGCTGGGGCCGGCGTGCCTGAGCCCGAGCCCGAGAGCGGGCTCTTGGGGTCCTAGTGATGGGCCGTGCTGGGGCCGGCGTGCCTGAGCCCAAGCCCAGGAGCGGGCTCCTGGGTCCCCGGCGATGGGCCGTGCTGGGGCCGGCGTGCCTGAGCCCGAGCCCAGGAGCGGGCTCCTGGGTCCCCGGCGATGGGCCGTGCTGGGGCCGGCGTGCCTGAGCCCGAGCCCGAGAGCGGGCTCCTGGGTCCCCGGCGATGGGCCGTGCTGGGGCCGGCGTGCCTGAGCCCGAGCCCGAGAGCGGGCTCCTGGGTCCCCAGCGATGGGCCGTGCTGGGGCCGGCGTGCCTGAGCCCGAGCCCGAGAGCGGGCTCCTGGGTCCCCGGCGATGGGCCGTGCTGGGGCCAGCGTGCCTGAGCCCGAGAGCGGGCTCCTGGGTCCCCGGTGATGGGCTGTGCTGGGGCCGGCGTGCCTGAGCCCGAGCCCGGGAGCGGGCTCCTGGGTCCCCGGTGATGGGCTGTGCTGGGGCCGGCGTGCCTGAGCCCGAGCCCGAGAGCGGGCTCCTGGGTCCCCGGCGATGGGCCGTGCTGGGGCCGGCGTGCCTGAGCCCGAGCCCGGGAGCGGGCTCCTGGGTCCCCAGTGATGGGCTGTGCTGGGGCCGGCGTGCCTGAGCCCGAGCCCGAGAGCGGGCTCCTGGGTCGCTAGTGATGGGCCGTGCTGGGGCCGGCGTGCCTGAGCCCGAGCCCGAGAGCGGGCTCCTGGGTCCCTAGTGATGGGCCGTGCTGGGGCCGGCGTGCCTGAGCCCGAGCCCGAGAGCGGGCTCCTGGGTCCCCGGTGATGGGCTGTGCTGGGGCCGGCGTGCCTGAGCCTGAGCCCGGGAGCGGGCTCCTGGGTCCCCGGCGATGGGCCGTGCTGGGGCCGGCGTGCCTGAGCCCGAGCCCGAGAGCGGGCTCCTGGGTCCCCGGCGATGGGCCGTGCTGGGGCCGGCGTGCCTGAGCCCGAGCCCGAGAGCGGGCTCCTGGGTCCCTAGTGATGGGCCGTGCTGGGGCCGGCGTGCCTGAGCCCGAGCCCGGGAGCGGGCTCCTGGGTCCCCGGTGATGGGCCGTGCTGGGGCCGGCGTGCCTGAGCCCGAGCCCGAGAGCGGGCTCCTGGGTCCCCGGCGATGGGCCGTGCTGGGGCCGGCGTGCCTGAGCCCGAGCCCGAGAGCGGGCTCTTGGGGTCCCCGGTGATGGGCCGTGCTGGGGCCGGCGTGCCTGAGCCCGAGCCCGGGAGCGGGCTCCTGGGTCCCCGGCGATGGGCCGTGCTGGGGCCGGCGTGCCTGAGCCCGAGCCCGAGAGCGGGCTCCTGGGTCCCCGGCGATGGGCCGTGCTGGGGCCGGCGTGCCTGAGCCCGAGCCCGAGAGCGGGCTCCTGGGTCCCTAGTGATGGGCCGTGCTGGGGCCGGCGTGCCTGAGCCCGAGCCCGGGAGCGGGCTCCTGGGTCCCTACTGATGGGCCGTGCTGGGACCGGCGTGCCTGAGCCCGAGCTCGGGAGCGGGCTCCTGGGTCCCCGGCGATGGGCCGTGCTGGGGCCGGCGTGCCTGAGCCCGAGCCCGAGAGCGGGCTCTTGGGGTCCTAGTGATGGGCCGTGCTGGGGCCGGTGTGCCTGAGCCCGAACCCGGGAGCGGGCTCCTGGGTCCCCGGCGATGGGCCGTGCTGGGGCCGGCGTGCCTGAGCCCGAGCCCGGGAGCGGGCTCCTGGGTCCCCGGCGATGGGCCGTGCTGGGGCCGGCGTGCCTGAGCCCGAGCCCGAGAGCGGGCTCCTGGGTCCCTAGTGATGGGCCGTGCTGGGGCCGGCGTGCCTGAGCCCGAGCCCGAGAGCGGGCTCCTGGGTCCCCGGCGATGGGCCGTGCTGGGGCCGGCGTGCCTGAGCTCGCGCCCGGGAGCGGGCTCCTGGGTCCCCGGCGATGGGCCGTGCTGGGGCCGGCGTGCCTGAGCCCGAGCCCGAGAGCGGGCTCCTGGGTCCCTAGTGATGGGCCGTGCTGGGGCCGGCGTGCCTGAGCCCGAGCCCGAGAGCGGGCTCCTGGGTCCCCGGCGATGGGCCGTGCTGGGGCCGGCGTGCCTGAGCCCGAGCCCGAGAGCGGGCTCCTGGGTCCCCGGCGATGGGCCGTGCTGGGGCCGGCGTGCCTGAGCTCGCGCCCGAGAGCGGGCTCCTGGGTCCCCGGCGATGGGCCGTGCTGGGGCCGGCGTGCCTGAGCCCGAGCCCGAGAGCGGGCTCCTGGGTCCCCGGCGATGGGCCGTGCTGGGGCCGGCGTGCCTGAGCTCGCGCCCGGGAGCGGGCTCCTGGGTCCCCGGCGATGGGCCGTGCTGGGGCCGGCGTGCCTGAGCCTGAGCCCGAGAGCGGGCTCCTGGGTCCCCGGCGATGGGCCGTGCTGGGGCCGGCGTGCCTGAGCCCGAGCCCGGGAGCGGGCTCCTGGGTCACTAGTGATGGGCCGTGCTGGGGCCGGCGTGCCTGAGCCCGAGCCCGAGAGCGGGCTCCTGGGTCCCCGGCGATGGGCCGTGCTGGGGCCGGCGTGCCTGAGCCCGAGCCCGGGAGCGGGCTCCTGGGTCCCCGGTGATGGGCCGTGCTGGGGCCGGCGTGCCTGAGCCCGAGCCCGAGAGCGGGCTCCTGGGTCCCCGGCGATGGGCCGTGCTGGGGCCGGCGTGCCTGAGCCCGAGCCCGAGAGCGGGCTCCTGGGGCAGGCAGCGTGTCCAAGCATGGGCTTCAGGCACAGCTCTGTGTGGCTCTGCATGGCATGGTGTGGCACTTCAAAGCACAGCGTGGCGGAGTGGGGCGCTGCATGGCACTGCATGGTGCAGTGCGGCACGGCATGGCGCAGCACGGCACAGCATGGCATTACTCAGCACGGCACAGTACGGCGTGGCACAGCCCAGCACAGCATGGGACTGCATGGTGCAGCGTGGCACGGCATGGGACAGCGCAGCACGGTATGGCCGCGCTCGGCCAGTCGCAGCACGGTGCAGCGTGCTGGCAGTGCCGGGGCGAGGGGCCGGAGCAGGCCGTGGCTGGCGGAGGGCGCAAGGGCAGCGGCGGCGGGGCCGAAGCAGGCGCGGATGGGCCGCGGGTCGGGCTGGTGCGGAAGGGCTCGGGGGTCTCGGAGGGACGCGGCCTCGCCGCGGGGCCGAGCGGGCGCCTGGGCCAGGAGCCATTTTGTGGGGCGGGCCGGCGCGGCGGGGCCCTCTCGCCCGGCGCCCCGCCGCCGGCTGCCTGCCCGGAGCGCCTCAAGGGCAGCCGAACGGCGGCGGGGAAAATCCCGTCGAGCCGCCAAGTCGGGTCTGTGAGGAGCGGGTAAGGGAAGGGTTCTGCCGGCATGTCGCTGTGCGGAAATGGCTTTCTCCAGGGGAGGGAGGCGCGCGTGTGGATGGTGTGGGCAGCGAGGGCTGCGGCGAGGGGAGACGGCGCGGCCCCGGGCCGGCGAGGAGCGGGGAGGGCGGCGGGCGCGGCGCTGGGCCCGGGCCCCACGGCGGCGGCGGCGGCGGCGGCACGAGGGGGCCGGCGTGACGTCGCTCCGCGGCCACCCTCGGCCCGTGGGGAGCGCGGGGAGAGGGCGAGCGCGCCTGGCGGCCCCGCTCCCCGCGCGCGGCCGGGCCCATCCCGGGAGGATTTTTATTGCGGTCTCTTTGTTAGCTGCAGGCAGGCAGGCAGGCGGTTGGGCGGGCGGGCGGGCGCGCAGAGCCCCAGCTCCCGCCAGGTTGTGGGAGGTAAGTGGGGGAGGAGAAGGGCGCGCGCGCGCGTGCGGGGTGGGACGGGGACGGCCCCGGCCCCGGCCCCGGCCCCGGCCCCGGCCCGGCGGGGACGGCGCCCCACGGCCGCGGCGGACGCGGCCCCGGCCGTTTTCAGGGGCTCGTTGGCAACTCAGCCAGGGTTGCCATAGCTTTTTATGTAGGGTGACCAGAACCGGCTGGAACCGGTTTGAGGCAGATCAGCTCCTGAACACAATGCAGTCACTGAGCTGCTGCACGGGGATAGCTTCCTCCCTTCATGGCAGCCAAAAGCAGAGGAGCTTGCAGAAAGATACCATCCCAAAACAGTATGTGAATGCACACTTTAGACACACAGCACTGGTATGTGGCTAATGTAGTCATAAAGGGTTCTGTGTATGAATGTACATATTTGCAGTAACTGAGATTACTTGGGCTTTTCATGCCTTTTTATGCTTAAGGAATGGGCAAGAGCTGAGATTTATGACCCTTATTAAAATATTTTTGCTTTGCAAGGGTGGGACACTGGTTATGCAGTCTATTTTAAGCTAAACTAAATAAAATTGATTGAATGATTTGTAATTGTAGTTCTGCTTGTGACTGGAGAATGCTGCTTTGCATGCTGTTTTATTTACAGGCTGCTGTCTTGTCGCTTTCTTCCTTAGGAGACGTGGGGGGGGGGCGGCTGTGTGTTGCTGAAAGGCCAAAAGGAAACAATATTGTTGTAGAATTGTGCATAAAAGCATTGCAAAGATGCTGTAAGGCATACTCTCTTTTTTTTCCCCTTTTTTTTCCTTGTAGGCCTATTGATTGGGGCTGCCTTTAACCCTTTCATATTTGCAGAGGTAATGCATCTGTGACAGTAACTGAGCATTGGCTAAAAAATCTTTCAAAGGTCAAGGTTCACAAGGTGAGACGCGGTGTTTTGGGTATGACTGTAATGATAGCATGAAGGTACATGTATGTGAAAAGTAAACGTGGCTCCTGATTGCGCGCTTGGCACGTTAGTAGAGAGACAATGGTTTAAATGTTAGCAAAGAAATGCTGTTAACCTCCTCCAGGTTTAATGGGATTAAAGCTGTTATGTGTAAAGACTTACTGATATCTTGGCTAAATACAGTATCTTTATTTAAAATAGCCCAGATATACATTTTTATCACAATGCAGTCATAAAGAATAGGCCTCTGAGTGACAATCATAAATCGTGGACCACATGGCAGCGAACCGCTCCGTGTTGCGTTGCAGCGTTAGGCGCTCGGAATTTGCTGTCTGCTTGTTTAAAGGTCGATTGTTTGGCCGCATCTAAGTGACCTGGTGCTTATTTCTGAATTCAGGTCCTTAACGTTAAACATGTACTTCATATATGCCACACAGGAAAACGCATGAAAGGAGTAGTGTGGATGATGTTTCGTAAGCTGTTTTAACCCAGGGAGGATTTTTGCAGCCAAGTGCAAAGATGCGTTTTAGAGGTTTGATGGAGCTCCAGCGGATTATTAGTGGCATGAATTATAATATTGTGCAGTAATGAAGTAAGAATAGGAAACCGGATGGGCAGTGCATCAGCTCCTGAGGGATGGCTACTTTTAACTCAAAGCTTCACAGCAACGGATAATGGATAGGATTTTTTTTTTTTTTTAACTTCATCTGAAAAATAAATGTGTACTAAGATTTGAGCTGGCATTTGCATCTTATACTGAAAGCTGGAGGACTCGGAGAGAGGGAGAGGGGGAGAGGGAAGAAAGCAGTAATGAATATAGCAAAGGGAAGAACAAAGGCTGTTAGAGCTTACACACTGGAGCACTAAACATTTTGCCTTGGGGATTCTTTTGCTAGAACTGTTACTTCCTATAACAGGAAATCAGCAACTCTAGAATTGTATCCAGTACGATTTAAAAAAAAAATCTAACCAGTCCTGGCTGTTAGCTGGTTTGGTAATCTACAATCAAGAGAAATATGGAGGAAAAACATTGAAGTGTTTTAGGCTGGTGTGCAGTGAGGGTCTTTTCCTCTGTGCTCAGCAAAATAAAGTAGGCAGCATTAAAAGCCTTGAGAGATTGTGGATATTTGGTAAGTTGTATGGTAGCTGATGATAGGTAGGGTGTCTGCATCAGAGAGTGACAGATAAAAGGGAACCTTTTTATTCTGACTGCAGTAGATTACATAAGGTATTTAGAAATGAATTGTAGCTGAGTGAAAATAGCATGCTAATGTTTAGCCTGAAAATGTATTTGTGTCGCTTTTAATGCAGATAGAATGTATTGTTTCTCAGATTTTATAGGGCAGTAAATAGCATGTGTGGTGGAACAAAATGTCTAGCAGATCACTGTGCTTATTTCTGTTCATATTTTTCATAATTTGAATGCAGAGGTTCTATATTTGACTATAGGCATCTGTAGCAGAATTATGCTTGCAAACATGAATTCATGGTGCATGATAGGAATAGTATCTATTGCTGCTGATGATGCATGCTCTTTTCCAAGTGTGAGCTAAAATTCATATGTTCCATGAGAGCACCTTTTAGAATTTTTTTTTTCCTCTACCAGAATAGTAAGCTGCTTTAAAATTGTAAGTACTCGAATTGTCACAAAATTCAATGTATCTGTTTTATTTGGATTATGGAACAAGATCTGTACTATGAAATTTTTATTTTTAGCAAAGGAGGTTTTGCCTTTGCAGGGATTTTTTAGGCTGTAAGATGAGAAACCTGAATAGATGCTGGAGTCTGCAGTATTCTTGGTGAGTTTTATTTTTTTTAGATTAATAATATTCATAAACTCTCTTTACCAGATTTTGATTTTGCACGTAGGCCGGCTTTCCAACGGAAAATGCTGCTTAATGTTGGAGGGTTGGTCCTCTGTATCAGTAATCTCATGATCTCATCTTGCATTGAGGCTTGTCTCGGGTATTTGATCTTGAAAATAAGGGTAATGATTTATCAAGTTCCAAGTCGTTTTTGAGTGAAATAAGTAGTTTTATTTTTTTGGAAGTGTAGCTGTATGATAAAATATAAATATGCACCCTGATTCCTGGGAGTGAACGTAAAAGAAACGTTGACCCTAATGTTTTAGGGCCTGTCTGTCGCTGGAGCTGCGCAGGCAGGCCCTGCCTGACTTGGAGTGCTCTCGCTGAGATTGTCTGCAGCTGCTTCATGCTGTTTTCAAGAAAGGATTGCCATTCACTTTGAAAAAAGAACGTATTAACCTGAGTAGAGAAAATAGACAGGAAGAAAGTGTCATTTAGTAGAAAGTGGTTCAAATTTGCATTCAGTTGGGAATCTCTGCAGTCTGTTCGTTATTGCTCTGCGCGTCCGAGTCGTTCGTATGTTACTGTCCCAGGCGTTTTTACGTGTAAAAATACAAAACCAGGAAAGCCATTTTTATAATTCGTTCTTAACTAGCATGCAAAAAGAGTGCTTTGGGGCTTTACCTGCTTCATTCGTCTTCGTTTTAAGAGAATTTTAGGAAACTACTAGGCCCAAAACTTTTAACTGGATCTCTTGGCAAAGGTAGGCAGTTTTCCGTTGGCCAGCTGTAGATAAGAGATGGTCTGTTCAGCTCCATATGGCGTGGAAGAGGGGATACTCTGTGTCAGTGCTGAAATATCCTCTTTCTTCCTGCCAACCAGAGGCTGGTAGCAGTGAACTTTGAACCGGTTGCATCTGGTGCTTTTTAAAATGGACTGGAGGTAGTTCAGCAGTGGTGTGAGAAGAGGAAACGGACGGACTTGAAAAGATAACCCTCCTTTCTTTTTCCCTTCTGTGCTGTTCTCCCCAAAGAAGTGAACTAACTTGACATGCCTGTTTTGCCAAAAAAAAAAAAAAAAATTCAAAATTTGAGAAGGAGTTAGCTTGCAAGATCAGCTTTCTGAGCAGCCATATATTACAAGTAATTTTATTGCTGTGGTGGAAAATTGCTGGTGGAAATTTGCTTAAGAAAACAAACAAAAACTCTCACAAACTGTTTTTACTTAATAATACCCATTGCAAAGAAAAAAGGCCAGTCTTTTAACGGGTCAGATATGTAAGGTCCGTAACCAGAGGCAGGATATAGTAGGAAAAAAGAACAATGGCAACTACTTGCTCTCTTATAATCTGTTATAGGAATGGATTTTTTTTTTTTTTTTTGAAAACCGTGGTAACTTCCTTACAACTGTAAAATAACTTATTTCAGAGATAAATGTCTTACTTGTTGGCTTGATATGGCTTGGTAACCCCTAACTGCAAAACTCAGCTAAGCAATAAACGCGAATAGCACTTGGCCATGCCTCACATTAATGACACGGTAAAGAGAATTCTCTGCAGCGATTTCTATATTTCTAAGGCTCAAAACTTGAATCCGCGAGCCAACTGACTGGAAGAAGTTGTTTTGCCTGTAGGAATTATAGCAAACTGGGAAAAGTAAATTTCCAAACTGCAACTTCATCTGCATTCTGTGTGTAGAAATAGATATCGTTCTTAACAGCCTCTGGGGACTCCCAAACTATTTTCTTTCCCGGGAAAAAGGTGACGTGCGTACTCATGCGCTCTAGGTCAGCCTCTATGCCAGATTATAGCAGTACAGCATGTGCCGTGCAGTGTCTTTGAGATGTTTCCGTGACTTCATCTTCTGCCATCCCAAACAGAAGTTGCTACAACTGCTTTCATCGTATGTGATTTTGAACTTAAAAAATGTTTACAAAATCCACCTCCGTATTGATTGGTTAAAAAGATTGTAAATAATTACATCCAAACTGCACTTTTGTTCAGATCTAACAGAACACACTTCATGACGCGCTGACTTTGGTGTTTTTATTACTTGTTGTAAATTCACAAATGCTGAGAATGACCAAGGCTGGCAGCCGGTATGTGGCTCAACAAGGTTCCGTAGTGACCTAGAACTAGATGAATAAAAGCAGAATGGATGGAGGGAATGAGTTTGTTCAATCAGGTTTTATCCTTTCATAAATGTTTTAGCAATTATTTAAAATTCGTGCTGTCTTGTGTTTATAATACCTAACAATACTATTTTAGATTAACAGTTGAGAAAAACTGACGTTGTAGGGCTCTTCCTCCTTAAGGCATCTAGATTTGCTTTTAGAATCTTAATTGTACAGATGGCTTAAAAGTAGGTCTAAGTCGACTTAGGCCTACTTGTAATGGAAACGTTTTCTTTTCACTCTTCAAATTTTAGAATTCCCTTGAAAGAAATTACTGAATATGAAGTCCTTTTGTGTATTTATTTATTTAATAAATTGTGGCCAAAGGTTTTGAGAAACAAATGCAAGAAGCCTGAGCTAGCTCATGTTGGTACTTCGAGTTCTCCTAGTGTATTGCTGTGCATGACTTTTATAGTCAGCTTTGAGACCAGGTATCTCAAGTTGTCCGTTGTTTTTTTAGTTAAAAATAGAGGAGAATGGAAATTTTCTAAAGCTCTTTCGTGTAGCGTCCACCTGCATACAGGTAACTTTAGTCTCAGAATAAGAAAGCTATTGTAATATACTGGTGTGTGCTATCTGCTTCTGTATCTAGGTTTTTGGTACTGTATGGTAACATCTGCATTTGTCTAAGCTGATGCAAATAACTTATGCTGAAAACCAAAATGCTTAATTTAATTTTAATTCCGTTTCTGGAAATATTAAAAACCCTGACGCTACAATGTCCTGAACAGCCTGCTCTGTTTGACCCTGCTTTGTGCAGGGGTGTTGGACTAGATGATCTCCCGAGGTTCCTGTCCACTTCATCTAGTTTTTTAGTGATTGCCTGGACAGGAAATTCGGTAGAATGTCTCTTGAAAAGTTTTGGGGGGCCGGTAAAGAATAGGTCTTGAAATTATTCCCAGACTGTCAACAGTAGGATTATTGCATTGAATACTTTTATTAGCATTCACTGTAAAAGAAAAAAAGCTTTAAAAGGTTAACATTTGAAAGATTCTTTAATACTTTCCTTCCTAAGTTTTTTTTTTTTTTTTCCCCTGGAGGACAGTGAGGAGGGAAGAAAATTGGTAGGACGTTCTCTCTGGAAACCAGAGACGCAAATTCAGATTTCCGTCACTCATTGAAGTTTGTACATAGAGACAAATTTGATTCTGATTTTTTTGTTTGGTTTTTAAGTCAATTAGTACAATGTTGTTGTACAATGTTGAATTATCAGGTTGTTTGGTATAAATTTAAGCTGTAGAACACCTGCGTACTTGACAAAGATGTGTACAAATCTAAGGACTGCCATGACTTTATTGATACTGTAGATGGTAAATAAGACCTTTATCCTAAGAAATCAAAATGTTGCCTATTATGAAAGCTGTATTTCCGGAAGCGGAAGTCTTTCTGAATTTTTCAACAGTAACAGATCGTGGGATCTTTGATGAACCAAAAGGAGCCTGTATTTTAATGGAGCATGATAGGCATTGCGTTGCTGATTGTGGTTCAAGTGGCCTTTGCATGTCCTCCTTGCTTACTGAGTATTTCAAACCACACTGAGTCATGATTTGAGATGTGGTTCTTATTTCCTGGAGAACTTTTGGTAGTTGAACCAGCATATTGCTTTTGCCTTTCTGGAGATACTTAGCGTTTAAAGTAAATAATCAGAAGTGTTTATCAGACATCATTACTCACATATGTTGAATGGCTAATAAACTGCTTATAAACTATGTTTTAGGCTGACATTTGCCTAATGTTAGGATATATAACTCTCATTCTGATTGAGATACTTTAGTCTTCTGTACATGATGACATTTCTTGGCATAACAATACAGAAATTAAAAAAAAAAAAAAGCTATTACGCTTGTAAGGCTGGTGTTACTCCTTGCGTAGGTATTTTGTTCCTGACTGAATGTGAGGTTACTTAGGTGTAATTACCTGTGTTTGGTAATTGTAATTATACCAGATTATCAGAATTTTATTCCGGAATAAAATATCTACCTGGGAATTTATGCCAGTCTAACTATAGCATTGTTATGTATAGCCGTGCCAGAAATTGAAAAATATTGTCTCAGTGCTATTGTTTATACAGTACCAAAAGGCTGCTGAAGTCCTTTGGAGAACATACAGAAAGAAATGATCTCTGTCCTAAAATATGTAGTCTACAACAGTATGTAATACAATTTGAGGTAAGAAACCTTAGGAAGGGTTTAGGGAAGATAAAGGGCTGCAGTCAATGCGAATTCCATTGGTACGTGCAAATTAACGTGTTGATTTTTTTTCCTGTTTACTTAAATAATGAACAGGCATGCTGCTGAAAGAAGCTTAATTTGAGTAGTTATTTGAACGAGAACATGGAGATACGTATAGAAGGTATAGGCAGGTGGGATTTGAAGGCGAAGGTGAGGAAGTTTAGCTGTCTTTGCTGGCCCCCTTTTTTCTGCTGTGTTAAGGTCAAGTGATTGCCTACTGTCACCAGACGTGCGGTTGAGGGATAAAGATTTGGATGGGCAGGAGCGTGAGTTTCTCAGAGGATAAGGTGGTCAGTTCTTTAAAGGCAAATGATGAAATAAAAGAGTAAAAATTGAGCGTGCAAGGCCATGCTTGGGGTCAGGAAACGGTTGTTAGAAACCTTTAGGCATAGAGAACGTTAATTGGCAAAGTACTGGCAAGGAAGGAGGATTATCTGTCACTCCTGGGTCTGGAGAACTTGAAGCTGGTCTTGTGCCTGACAGACGCAGTCAGGCTTTAGAGCTACCGGTTTGGAGGCGTAACATGTCTGGGAGCTGCCAGAGCATTCTGTTCTCTTGTCTTCAGTCAGCTGTTGGGCTTCCCCAAAACGTCTGGGTGCTTTACAATTGCTTTAGACCAAAAAGTGCCTTTTAATTTCAGCAGCAATTTATAAGCAGCGTGGTCTTCCTTCTAGAGAATAACGTGCCCCATCTGCAGTAGTCCTAAAGCCAAAACTACAAGATGGATGGATTATATTTGAAAAGATGGGAAAAATGTTTTCTTCTGTGGGGGTTTTTTATTCCCCTTGATAGAGTATATGAAAGGGTAGGTTGGTTGGTTGGTTTTTTTTCTCATATGGCTAGAGTCCTTCCACCTGGAGCCCATACAGATACAGGGCCTGAGGAGGAGTGACAAACATTTCCTTTATTAGTAAACAAAACAGCCTTCATTAATTGTTCAGCAGCAACTATTTGCTTCTAAGCCCGGATGTTTCTTCACTTGCTACTTAACGTCAGGACATATTTGAGCTTTCCTCCCATCTAAGCAAACAACTGATGTAAGACGGTAGTATTTCAAAATGGTCTCTGGAATCTCTGATAATGGGGTAGAAGCTCCCAGATATACTCCATTTTGCAGAATTTTTCCCCTCTTTCTGGAGGTCAGCCTTTTAAAACTTTTGAATACCTCCTTAGGCTTTCCATCTAACAGCAAGGGTATGAAGGCCCCAAAAGATTTAAAGGAGATTAACTGTTTTTCGGGGGTATAGCACAAAATTCTTGTCCTGCTTGCTTCTTCCAGTATCACTAGAGAGTTCTCTGGGACTGGTTCCTGTTTTGACATAAATATCCAAGTGAATGATTCACTGGAATGCGTTATCAGATGAACTGGAGTAAAGAGGGCAACGGGGAAAATAAGGCAGTGGAACAATGAAGCAGTGTCTTCCTTTGGCTGAAACCTGGGTTGTCATCTTCATGCGATTTATAGGAAGCACTCATTTCAGGAGATGCATTTCCAAAGAAAGAAAAACGTAGGAAGTTATGATCACATACTTTGAAAAGAAAAGCGGAGCAATCTTAATTTCTCTTCCAGAATTTAATCCAGACCTTATGCTTCAGTAAGATACTGATATGCATGTAGGGGTGGACTTTATCCCCAAAGAGATAAATAGAAAACATGAAGTTTATCCGTAGATGTTTCAGAATCCACTATGCTGAGTTTGTAAGACTCACAGGTAGACTTACCAGAAGTCCTATCACCCACCACCAAAAAGAAGAACCCAGAAGTGTTGGTCTTCGCTTTACTGTGATTCTCTAGTTGTGTAGTTTCTATTGGTCATATCTAAGATTTTTTTTTCTTTTTTTTCCTACTACTGTTGTCACTGAGTAATGAGTTAGCAAAGTAACATCTAAATTTTTAAAGAAACTTAAAAATTTTTTCAACTTTTCTTAAGTACTTCCAGCAGCCTGAAAGATGTAAATCTTCAGACAAAAGTGACGGCTGTTTCCAGGACATTTTTCCAGTAAACGTCAGTAGACAGCCAGGCAGAAAAAAAGGAAACGAAGCTAGTCCACAGACGTAAGAGGTGTCTTATGAAGTAAGGCTCTCCATCGTCTGAAAATGAAATAATGCTTTGGACAGGTGGATTTCAATAAATCCAAGAACTGACTTTGTATATCAGTACTCCCCAAATTAGAGATGTTTAATTTATGGTCTAATCTAGACAGTGTGCTTCATAATACATACTTCAAGTTAGCAGTCCCCCGTTCTGAGGTTAGTTTTGTTTCTTTTAGGTAGAAATAGCAGCAGTCTTTAGTTTCTTAACTAAAAATCACATTTCATAAAAAAATGTTTGAGGAGATGGAGTTTTTGCTGCTTGTTTCATGACATATTTGTTGTTGTTGTTTATTCTGAGGAGCGTATCCTTGGTTGCACATGTTGCAAACTGTATCTCAGAATAAGTCTGCAGATAATCTTCCTTTGTTAAGTGGACTTAAAAGCCGTTACCAATAAAACGGGTAATTTTAATGGCAAGTCCTCCGATGCTAGGTTTTGCACAGCTGTGTGTGTCTCATTGGAAACAACGAGCTTTGCTTTCAGCAGTCCTAAAAGCAGTTCTCAAGTTTCAGTTTCTGGAAAGTCACAATTTCCTAGTGAACCAGGAAGTTGCCTCGTTTCCTTTTCTGAAGTATTTACAGGCTTCGTGTTGGCCCACAGAAGGAATGGGCTAGCACCATGTCTGGCAGTCGAGGCTCCAGCTGATTTTGATCTTGGGTGAAAGGCAGAGTTTTATCTTTAAGGGAAAGGGTTATTGAATGGTGTCTGGAGAAAAAAGGGAGGAATGTGGAGTCCTGGCAGATGTGGTGGAAACATGTGAATCTAAACACTGAATCTAAAAGTGGTAGTCTAGAAGAGAGAAGAAGAGTTGAATAAAATGACCAGGCTGCAACTTTGTTTACTTGTTCAACAAGACTGGCCGCTTTTTGTCCCTCCTCCCCCCCCCCCCCCCCACCTTTTTTTAAACTTAGATTATTTTGGAAGTTTGAAGAATGGGAGAGATATTCTTTGTAAGGGGAGTAGCATTTCCGGGCGCCCCGTGTGAAAGAAACCGTTCCGCTCTTACGCTGTGCTAGAGCATGGGAGTTGTTCTGTGCGCAGCTTGAAAGGCCGTGGCAACTTTATGCAGTGTGTGCTCTATGGAGAAATCTATGATCTTAGCTCAAAGCTACCGATTTCTGGATTCTTTTAAGCAGTTTTCCTACTTTGGCATTGGCGTTAGTTGAGTTACTCGGTAAGGGACAAATGTATCTCCTCTGTTATGCAGAGTTGCAGTCCTGTCATTTAGATAAAGTACTGTATAAGTGGCCTTTACTTAATTCATTGCTGTTGATCAGTGTTAAACACCAATACATGTAACTGAAGGACGTTTTAGACTAGGAGTATCTTCTAGTTCTTTTAGAATGTGTATAATAACTGGGGGAAGACTCCTGGCGGCTGTTACGGGAAGAGCTCGAGCCTAGGTTTCCGAGGAGCAGAGTCTCACGCACGTATAGCAGCAAAATTAATTATTTATTTAAATGATGGTACAGCGTACTAACAGCTCAAGCTGGGTGCCTCCAGGTAGGGACCCCAAACAAAGAAATTTGGGGGTAATTATACCCTTTAGAGTCTTCTTTCCCCACCTGCCAGTGAAGGTCTCCTCCAGTCTTTTTTACTGAGTCGGCGATCCCTCTCCTTCTGATTGGTGTCTCTCTCCTTCTGACAGGTCCTGGCCTGCATCCCAGGCTGGTTGCCATGTCCTTGTTTCCCACAGCCCCTAATCTTCTCGAGGGTCAACTGCAACCCAGGGTCAACTGTATCCCATTTGTCTTCTGCATCCTGTTCCGAATCCTTATTAGCTAGTTTCATATCCTCATTAGCTGGCTTTTTTTGGTTACATCGCCAGCAGTGCTTCTCGAGACCATGGACAGTTCGGCCTTAAGGCCTGCAGGCTTCATCTACTTTAGGCACTTATGCTAAGCGAGAGTCAGACTTATGCTAAGCTGAAGCTAAGTCAGCTACAATTTCCTTCGCTATCGTGGCAGACTTGCAGTCATTGTCCGATTAGTATATTGAGCGGTGAAAAACTCTATCAATTAAGTTGTTTTGTTTGTGCGGTTTTATATGGATTTGATACGCGTTGGTGTCTAGAATCTTTTCCGTTTAATTTTTAAAAGAATTTCCTGTATGACTTCCGTATTATGTATGTGAGTCTTCTTACTGCTTGTAAAAATGTAAATTTGCAAGGATGTTAACTGGTACCTTGTAACCCAGCAGACAGCCTCTGCTCAGTAATTTAAAAGTACGGTATTGAAACTGTAATTCAAAGTGAACTGTTACTGAAACATCCACTGTATTTTCCCCTAATCTGGGTAGCAGCTTGAACGCTGACTTGTTCCGGTGCGTGGGTTATGTTACCGTGGGTTCTGATTATCTGTGCTGTAAATAAAACATAGCTGGGGCAGAAAAAAGACATTTTAGACATATTATCTTTAAGGTTATTTCCCTTGTGGTGCATTCAGTAAGTTTCCTTATTTTACATTCTGTGTATGATAAGGTGTGCGTCCACAGGGAAACGAGGGATAAAAATCAGGCTGTTGGTTCTAGATAATCCGGCATCCTTGGCTGTTTTGCTGGACCGTGTCTCCAAAGCCCGTAATGTTTTGATCTCTGGCGGTCACTGTAGCTTAGTATTTTACTTGTAACCCTTTATTCCCCTTTTTCAAACCAGCAGAATGACTTTTCTCACCTTTCAGATATTATTCTTTTAGGAGTTTGTCCCTGTGTCTGGAGAGAGCTCTTCTTATAGCGCCTTTACAAGGCTGAAACGCGAGCGGAGCCGAGCAGCCGGGCTGTGCCTTTCCCGAGCTGTGCCGAGGGCAGGTTCCTTGCGAGCGGCCCGGCGGCGCTCTGCCTTGCAGGGTGTTCCTCGCGGTCGTGCTGCTCAAGGTGAGTGCAGCCGACCTGCTGCCGTGCTGCCCTGGCTTCGGGCTAAACGGCGGTTGCTGGTGACATCATGACACAGAGATACCTGAGCCAGCTGCACGTGAGCTGGTTTGTGTCCCAGTAACAGCGCCACGACTGTACGGTTAGGCTAACTTACTCTTCTGTGACATCAGCGTAGGAAGGCGGTTTTCCCCCGTCACGCTTTATAGACAATTAAGAGAAGACATTCTGCAAAGGGTTTCAGTTTCTTTCTTTTCACTTTCTGCTAATACCCTTGCTGATGTAAGGCAAGTGATTATTACAGTTTTTAATCCATGGTTTATATAAAGATCTTTGCATCTCAGAAATGTTGATCTGTCTCTTTTTGTCTTAGAGGGAATAACCTAATAGCTTTTAAAGCCATTTTAGCTTTATGTTTAGTTACTTTCTGCAAAAGTCGAGCCGAATAATCCCACGCGATAACTTCTGTATCACACCTGTATGTTCTGTTGGAGCTTTGTGACAGAAATCATGACGACATGTAAACATGTAAACAGATAAAAATGTATGCCAATAACATAGACTTCGTTTTTGTCTTTTCCCATGTACTTTTCCTCTCCATTCTGCTGCTCACTCCATGAAAGCTTTTTGAACTGAGTCTGTAAATGTATTACTTACTGCATCAGAGATGGAGTTATAGGAGCTCAGATTCACGTCGTTGCATCTCATTCTCGAGGGAGCTAAGGGAGAAGGAGGCCACGTGAACTTTTGAAATTATTTATCTGTTAAGCAATAATCTGATGGCTGGGCATGAAAGTACACCGTTCAGGGGAGAACGTTCATAATCATTTCATGATTAATCAGATTCATGGGAAAATACTTCCAGCTTTACCAGTAATAAGTTCAAATGCAGCATTTCAGTCAGAAAGGTGGATTTCATCATCTGGGCTTTAGTAAACCAAATTAAACGAGGCCTATCATCATGGTGGCTTCAGAAACATTTTTTTGGCAGAACGCTTGTCCTTTTCTTTCTTTCTTTATATCAAGCGGGCTTTCCGCATTTCTAAGTGATAAAAAATTGCAAGTTATGTTGCCAAGGCTGTAGATAACCATCTTCATCTGAGCTAGGTTCCTTTTACAGGACTTGATTTGTAAGAAAGGAGGAGAAATAGGCCGTTGTAACGTGTGATTCCCCGTGTCCTGAAGTAGATTTCTGAAGCAGGCCGCGTGAATGCCTGTTTCTTTCACACTTCCGTAAGGAGAGCTTGGGAACGTAGATGCAGATATGATAGATGCATAAAGTTCAGTGAGGTTTACCTTTTCTGATGCAAGTATTTTCTAAATCATTGACCGTTTTAAGAAAAGCACCTAACTAAACCGCATCCCTGTGCACTGGTATTTTATGCTTTACATAAGAAATTTGTAGTAAATGAGTAGCTGCATACGGGTTTGGGTTGTTTCCATGTGATTTTTGATTTATCCTCATTTTAGAATTCAGCCTGTTAATTTGTTCTGAAATTGTGTAGAGAATGGTTTCAAGTGAAAGAAAAACCCAGTAGTTTTAATGTAGCAAGATGGAAACTTCTAGCTATTGCTGCTATTTGAACAGCGTAAATTTAGCCTGATACCTGAGCTGGGAACATGCATAGTCTTCCTGGTTTTTTTTGTTTTGTTTCTCTTTATTTTGATATTGCCTGGATAAGTATCTGTTCCCTCTTATCGAACTCCTGAGTTTTATCTAAATAGTAGCGCATCCGTTTTACTGGTCAGGGATAACATAGGCGAAAAGGAGATTTGAAATGGGACGCGAGAACTGCTGAAGTCACGGCTGCGTAGGACTCCATGTTAACCCTCGTGGCCCCATACATGCTGCGTGCAGAAAGGAAATGGATATTTGTGGTAAAAGAGTTCTTGGATCACACAAATAGTTTCTTAAAACTACCCACTGGGAGCTTTCAGGAGGCAGTAAATGAAACGAACCATCAGGTAGTGTGTTGTTGCCTTCCACTGACGTCCTTTGTTGGCTGCAGCATTAAATGCCACTCACCTAGGTGACCTGAGAATCGACAGCGGTGGTTCTTGCCAACTGGAGTCATCAAAAAATAAATTGTCATAACTTCCCACTTACTGTTCTTTCCCTGCCCTGCCCATATCCTGTGAACTCGGCCGGGGAAGAATGGTGAGTCCTGACCTGTACAGAATGGAGCTTGCTACCGAAACAAAATACTTCTGAAGAAATTTAGCAGCCTAGTGAATTAGTCTCTGTATCTTACCAGTAACCTATATAAGTAATTAGTAGCGTGCATTTTTAAAGCCTAGTTTATCTGAAGATCTTGGGACATAACCAGCAATACAGGAAGGTATCTTTTTACGGTGTTGTTGTGGACTTATAAATATAGCATTCTCTATTTTTGATAGCTAGTGATTTTTAAATACTGTGATGGGTGACTGCAAAGCCAAAAGCGCTCTTAAAAGTTTAATCAAAAAATGAGCCTTGATATCATTATCAAAATGATTTTTATATGAGGATATAACGTTATGCAGGAGAGCTCTGCCCGGAACGTTCCTTTTACGGTAACTGAATTGGCAGGCATGGTCAAGGGGCAGACGAAAAATCTTCAGCTGCGCACACGTGTGATCCTGGCCATTTCTGCCTGCCTTGTGAAGTCTTGGTTCTTGTTTGTGGTAGGTTTATTGTGTTCCCAAAGCTCTCATTTTTTATGTTCTTTGAACTTCCTATAGCAGTTCTGTTTCACTGTTAAGATGGCTCCAGAAGTGAATTAATAATCTTAGCAGGTCTACGCCACAGCCATATTGACTGCCTGTCTTTGCTCCAGTGACTTGTCATATTTATTAGATAACTGCCTTTGTAATTACGGCCCTCTCTCAGGAACCCGAAATCCTTCAGGCGGAGGGTAGAATAAAATCCAGGTCTCTGGCATTGTGGATAAGTGTGCTGATCATCACGCTTTGGTATAGGAAGATGGCAGCGGCCATGTCATGTGCTGAACGCAATGGGTTGGGTTCTAATTATACTAAAAAGAATTGAGCTGTATTGGTAACTTGTCTAGTTACTTTCCTTAAATCTTTATTATTTTACAATAAAGATTTTATCCTGATCACCAATTTTAAATGCGTAAGGGCTGGAAGCTTTATTTTGAATGAATGAATTTTTAAAATTTATAATTCACCAAATACACACTAAAACCAGAATTGTCAGCATTACAAAACAATCTTCTGTCTGATAAGTATGGTTTTAATTGATTGATATTCTGTAGCACACTATATGCTTTACAAAAGTAAGTCTTGATAGTGAGCATTTGCTCTGATAATCAATGTTGTCTATTGAGTAAAGGAATTATGAGTTAATTAAAGAGAGGAAATTCATCAGTTGCAATGGTGTTTTCATGTTTTCCAAGACTAACATTGTGAGTTCGGCTCTGCGGAAGGACTTGGCATGTCTTAAGTATGTTAGCAGGCATACTGTAATGAGAATGAGTTAATACGTTAAACAAAGCAAGACAACCATTAAGTGGGTCGTGTAAGCAATTTTCAAACCTGTGCTATAGAAGCTGTTATATGAAATGTCATTATGTGTTCCTACATCTTTGTCCCATCCTTGAGAATTTTTCCTCAGTTATCTGAAATGAGTTAGAATCCATAATTACTTCCAGGTAGCCGGTATTGATACAAACATAAGTTTTACAGATTTTTCTCAAGTGAAGGGATTATGCCGCTGTAATATACTGCATCTTTCTGTGGAAGAGCTAATGCTGTCCATGGTAATTTGCATAAAATACATATTTAAACATACCTATATGCGTTTTAATTAGTTTTTCTTGGTGTTGATACAGCTGAATTGAACAGTCAGCGAGTAATTTCTCTCCAGAGCTCAAAAGGACGCGCTAAGAGAAGGAGGAAGTGAGCTACTGAAGTCGTAGGAGGTATTTCCATTGGCAAGTGGGTTCCAGTGAACCTTTTGCCATGGATAGTATGTTGTAGTATTTTCTCAATTACTTGAACTTGTTTTTGGAGCTTAGAGGGCGCTGCCGCAGATAGTAACGCTGGGTCTCTGATAGCCCATGCTGTGTTAAGTGATACTGAAGACAAAACATGGAGCTGTATGATAGGAATGTTTTTCAGTCCTTTAGTAGCGGTACAAAAGCAGGACGACAGACAGCGTGTTCCCTCAATGGGCACTTTCTAACAATAAAATTGAATTGGGGACATACCTTTTCACGTTGAGCACTGACTTAGGCCTTACAAATTCTGAACAGTCGAAATACATTAAAATCAGCTCTGTCACAACAGTACAAATCATACTTGTGCATGTTTATGAAAGAGAATTGAAAATTGTCCATCTGGGCTGTTTCTTACTGGTTTTTTTTTTTAGATAAGTGATTCACCTGGATTTATGAGCACACCCTTGCATATTATTGAAGCGTCTGTGGAAAAGGCAAATATCATAGTGGGATTTATAAACTAAAAGTATGCTCACAGTTAGTTTTCCTTTTTACACAGCATTGGTAAGGTTTTAAGTTTGAGTTATCTGTTTGGGTTTGGAATTGGGGGGGTGGGGGGGAAGAGCACATGGTAGAGGTCAGTGGAGAGCAAAAAGAATAAGATGTGGAAAATGTTATCTGTGAAGAAAAACCTAAAGGCTTGGTGGTGTTTAACCTAAAAAGAAGACTGAAGGGAGATAGTGGTCTCGGCTTAAAGTGCTGTTGCAAAGAGGACAGGTGAGAACAACGTGCAATTCATTCAGATAGCATCAGGAAGGAGTCACATTATGCAAGACACACAAAAAATTGTGAAAGACTGGAATAAATTACATTGGAGGTTGTAGAGTCTGTTACGGGGTTCTTCAGAAGCAGGTGAGACATCTCTTAGGAATAGTGTAGATGCAACCTCTGAAAGCTGGTGGATCTTATAGCTCTTGCTGTAGTGATTTGACTGTACACTTGCACTTGAACTGCTGTTCTGTAATATATGTTTCTGAAAATGTTGCTTCAGAATTGAAGAGTGCATTAACACCTTTTTACATAACAAACGCGAGCATGAGTTTATGTTGTATAAAAGTGGTATTAGAGCTTTAAATACTGAGATGACTTTCTGCTTATTTTACAGATTTGCTTACAATCAAATTCATGACCATGGGGGATATGAAGACCCCAGACTTTGATGACCTTCTTGCAGCCTTTGACATACCAGACATGGTAGATCCAAAAGCAGCTATTGAGTCTGGACATGATGATCATGAAAGCCACATAAAACAAAATGCTCACGCAGATGAAGATTCTCATGCGCCATCATCATCTGATGTTGGTGTGAGCGTCATTGTGAAAAACGTGCGTACTATTGATTCTTCTGAAGGAGTGGACAAGGATGGCCACCATTCCACAGGCAATGGCTTGCATAATGGTTTTCTAACATCATCAGCTCTTGATAGCTACAGTAAAGATGAAGGGAAGTGTCTCAAAGACGATGGGTGTGCTTCTGAGACTACATTGAAAGACTCGGCTTTCAATCAGTTTAGCCCAATCTCTAGTGCTGAAGAATTTGATGATGATGAAAAAATTGAGGTAGATGATCCTCCGGATAAAGAAGAGATGCGTGGAAATTTCAGGGCAAATGTCTTGACGGGATCTGTATCTCAGCAGGAATATGAGAAACTAAAGACACTTGGAGGGGAGAACTTGATTAAAGCTGGAATCCCAGTTTCAAGTAATATGGATAAAAGTAAAGTTGGTAAACGAGAGACAGAGACAAACTCTGTGAATTTAAGTGTCTATGAGCCTTTTAAACCTCGAAAGGTAGAGGACAAATTGTTGAAAGACAGTTCTGACAAGCTACTTGAAAACAGGGTACTTGATGGAAAACTGAGTGCTGAAAAAAGTGAAGCAAATCTTGCTAGCATTTCACAGTCCAAAGCCAAGTCATCAGCAAAGCTTTCTTCGTGCATTGCTGCAATTGCAGCACTGAGTGCTAAAAAGGCAGCTACAGACACCGGTAAGGATTTACAGTCTAATTCTGGAGAGTCTTCTCCATTACCAAAAGACATGAGTGAAAGTCCCCGGGCTATTGAAAAATCACCTGAACCTCAGAGTCTCATTGATGGTGCTAAAAAACCATCTATCAAACAACCTGATAGTCCCAGGAGTGTATCAAGTGAAAACAGTAGCAAAGGGTCTCCATCTTCTCCTGCAGGGTCGACACCAGCAATTCCTAAAGTTCGAATAAAAACCATCAAGACTTCCTCTGGGGAGATCAAGAGAACTGTTACTAGAGTGTTGCCAGAAGTTGATTTGGACTCTGGTAAAAAGCTAGAGCAGACTGCTTCTATGGTAACTTCCATGACATCTCTCCTGTCCTCATCAACTTCTGCTGCTGTTCTTTCTTCCCCTCCCAGAGCTCCTCTCCAGTCCGCGGTTGTCACCAATGCAGTTGCGTCTGCAGAACTTGCACCGAAACAGGTCACTATCAAACCTGTGGCTACTGCCTTTCTCCCAGTTTCAGCGGTTAAAACAGCAGGATCACAAGTTATTAATTTGAAGCTTGCTAACAATACTACAGTGAAAGCCACTGTAATATCTGCTGCTTCAGTGCAGAGTGCCAGTAGCGCCATTATAAAGGCTGCCAACGCTATACAGCAGCAGACTGTTGTGGTGCCAGCATCAAGCCTTGCCAGTGCTAAACTTGTGCCAAAGACGGTCCATCTTGCCAACCTTAATCTTCTGCCTCAAGGTGCTCAAACCACCTCTGAACTCCGTCAAGTGCTAACAAAACCTCAGCAACAAATAAAGCAGGCAATAATTTCCGCAGCAGCTACTCAGCCTTCTAAAAAAGTGTCTCGAGTCCAGGTGGTGTCATCTCTACAGAGTTCTGTAGTGGAAGCATTCAATAAGGTGCTGAGCAGTGTCAATCCTGTCCCAGTTTACATCCCAAACCTCAGCCCCCCTGCCAATGCCGGCATAACGTTACCAACTCGAGGTTACAAGTGTTTGGAGTGCGGCGACTCGTTTGCTCTCGAGAAGAGCCTGACCCAGCACTATGACAGGAGGAGTGTGCGAATTGAAGTGACGTGTAATCATTGTACAAAGAATTTAGTTTTCTACAATAAGTGCAGTCTTCTTTCGCATGCTCGTGGACACAAGGAAAAAGGAGTTGTAATGCAGTGTTCCCACTTGATTTTGAAACCAGTCCCAGCAGATCAAATGATAGCATCTCCTTCAAGCAATACTGCCACATCCTCTCTGCTTCAAAGCCCTGTGGGAGTTGGCACGCATACTGTAACAAAGATACAGTCTGGCATAACCGGGACAGTAATATCAGCCCCAGCGAGTACACCTATCATTCCAGCTATGCCACTAGACGAAGATCCTTCAAAACTTTGTAGACATAGTCTAAAGTGTTTGGAGTGTAATGAAGTTTTCCAAGATGAGACATCGCTTGCTACACATTTCCAGCAGGCTGCAGACACAAGTGGACAAGTAGAGTATCATACGTTTAAATTCCAATGTTTCATCTATAAGCCTAGGGGACTTTGGATGTTTTTTCTTTCATATAGATGTTAATTGTCTGAACCTCCATGATTAAAATTATAAACTAAAACCACAAAAAGTCTTGCAAGCACTTACATAGCGAATGTCAACATTTTTTAAATTAAGAGTTTTCTTAGAATTTTTTTTAGGCCCTGAAGTCTAAAATTTACACTGATGCATATTTTTAATTAAGATTGAACATCAGCTCTTGCAGCTGAACTTTATAATATTGAAGTTAATAACGGTCTTTAGTAAGAATTTTTAATGGTTTGTTCTGTGCTTTGGAATTTGAATATACAGTGGAATCCGCTTAATTGGCACCCTCATTAACAGCACACCTATTTAATCTGAATGATAGTTTTAAGTGATTCATTCTTGATTTGACTTTTAATTTCTATTATTTTTATACAGCACCATACATGAGCTAGGCATTTCTGCTGTAGCTACAGGGACTCCAGGCAAGGAATAAATGGCACACTGATCCTATGGAAAGGATATGCATGCTGTTTTCTGCAGGTCCTTCTTAAATAGAAGTGAAAAGTGGTGTTCACTAGCATGCATTTCTTGCTGTGTGACCGTTTGTTTATTTGTTTTGGCTGTCTTTTCCCCTTGACGATTGCTAATGAGTTAAACTTACTTTGATAAAGAATTTTAAAATGGTTTGTATGCTGCCTAATCTGAAAGAAATACATCTTTCAATAAAAATAAATATTAATCAGTGTGCAATTTATTTTATTATCCTGTCAGAGCTAAGATCGTTAATTAAACGGTATACTTGGATTTATTTCCACTGGGGCGTGCCAATTAAAAGGGATTCTGACGTATTTCAAAGCATTCAGTTGAGCTAGACGTTGCAGCTTCTTGCTCGGTGGGAAGCTGAAAGCCTGCCAACGTGCTCAGGCCGGTCAGGAGAGGGGACGTCCCAGAAGTATTCTTGGAAACGTCCCAGCAGGGAGCAGGACGACCGTTTCCTCTAGTCCAGGAGGAAGACCACTGGTTAGTAGAAGTGCAGACAGTTTTCTGCGCTTCTGCGGAGCCTTGAGGCGGACACGTTGTGCCAGCGCCGCGCGTAGTCACGTGTCTAAAGAGCTTTGGAAGTGGAGTAACGCTGGCCGTGTCCGTGGTGTGCCTCTGCCTCGGCTCCTGCTTCGCCAGCTGGCTGGCAGATCCAGGCTGAAGTAGCCGGGGCTCACAGTGAAATGCCGTGTGAGTGAACCGCTGTTTGGAAAACTATAGATAACGCCTTCATAAAGACAGTTTGTTTAAGCTTTGTGTCGGAAAGAAGTTAGTGCAATATATTCCATCCTTAGAGCTCGCTGCAGTTTTAAACGGTTTCTGACGGCTGGCCGTGAACACGTTCTGCGCCAACACCCAGGTTGCTTGATACCCAGTAGTTGGTTTTTTAGCCAACTCCTATCCGGGTGTGTTAGATTGGTTTTTTTTTTTTTTGTAATAGGTCCATAATTTTCATGTGTGTTATGATAAGGTCCAGTTGTCCATGTGAAAACCCTGTCACGCTTGTCACTGTAAAAACAACTACTTAAGACCGCAGTCCGAAAGCAGAGAGTTTACAGGGCAGAGCAAGCGGAGGAGGCAGACAAATGCAGTGAGAATAGGCTGGGACGACGAGGTAAGGACAAAGTGAACAAAACTGAACAGAGAAGCACAAAGATAAAAAGTGCTGTGCTAGCTTTCTGGCGGGGGGTTGTTGGTGGGGCTCCCCCCGGCCCCGGCCCCGGCCCCGGCCCCAGTGTGGATAGGTAAACTCGCCGGGTTTGTAGGAACCGCTTTTGCCCTTTCCTCCTACCACTTCCTTGTGCTTTTGCCCTGTTGCTGCTTTTTTTATTCTGTATGCATGTCCTTTTAGATGTCCTTTACCCCGGTGACTTACTATGGGAAGGGAAGTGAGAGCTTCACAGACTGCCAGAACGTGGCAGCGAGGAGGTAGGAGGGGAAGTGCGGAGACGCGGGTCCTGCTGTTTAAGGGAGGAGAGTTTGTGAGCGTCCGGAGAAAGGCTGCGCTGCCGCTGCCTACCAATGTGTCTTTATCTCGTACTGGATGCTTACAGTCTTTTAAGAGTTGAAGTGTCCACAAAGCCTTAATATCTGCTAATTAGGCCAAAGATTTCCAGATTGGGGGGGGGGGGGGGGGGGAAGCACCAGGTTGCTGCAAAGCACTCAGGGAGGGGAAGCAACTTTCATGTTGTTTCATTTTAAAAGACCTCTGCTAATAAATACAGTTGTGAATGTTCTGAAACTCCTTTGTTGCAATATCCTTTTAAAAATGAATTACATTTTTTTCTTTGTCCTTTTCACATGTCAAGAATCAGTTTTCACTTCTGTACTGCTGTTTTTTATGTCATGTTACCTACTGTAGTGTTGTAGCCATAGCAAAACGCCCATCATGGAAGCAGGTTAACTGAGCAGTTGCTTTAGTGAGAGCCGTACATCCTACTTTCCTGCCAAGCTATCATTTTGTCCCATCGTCAGTCAGCATAAGCATTGCTATGAGAATACTGTTTGCTGAAGAAAGACTCTGGATAGGCGCTTTATTAATAAACGTTTCAATATTTTTTCCTTCTATGTTACTTCTCAGCTTGAAGGAGAAGCACCTTCTTTGATTTCTCTTGTGATTCTTAGTGCTTCACACTGGCTTTTTGTTGTAAAACTGCCGTTATTTTGCGGGGAAGGAGGCTGGAAGGTTAGATAAAATCGAGGGGTTTATTTGGGGAGGAAGGAAGGAAGAGATACATTTTTTGATTTTGCAGACAAATAGTAGAAAATATAGCTAGGTGTTATTTGCAGCAGCTGACCGTTCTTCCTAGTGCCCTCCAAATTGTTCTTGAGAGAGCCATTGCATAGAGTTTGGTGACTTCGTTGAGTCTAAGCAGTAAGTAGCTGTTACTTTCTTGTTCTTTTTAAGCTCTTGTAAAGGTAGAATGTTTTCTTTAAAATAAACAACATTAAAACAGCCCTAGCAGCTGAAAGATGTCCCCTACAAAATTATTACCTTTTTGTAATATCTGCCATAAAAATAATGATAACGAATGCTCAGATACTGCAAAATAATTTTACTTGTGTTAATAGTCTTATTGAAAGGACTGGACCTGCTCACTGACAGGTTTCGTTGGCTGAAGCCTCACCTACTTCTTAGGGGAGAAAAAGCAGTGAACCTGGGCTAATTCATATTGCTGTTAGTCTTATTTGCAGGTATAAGGGTATATCTCATAGAGCCTACCTAGCTCATTTCCCTTCATATTCATAATTCTTGTATATCTTTGTTTTCCACTTCCACTATTTGTTTTCTTCTAACCCTCTTTTTTCTGGCACTTGGACTTTAAATGGAGGCAGGTGATGATTTTCATAAATTCACTGTTTTATTTTGGTCTGGGTCGGAATGAGAGAACTGGAAGTTAATGCCACGTAAAGCCCAAAATGGTAAGCCAAAGTGCTGAATTGTAGGATTTCACAGTAGATTGCTCTTGTTCTCCTGTAATCAGTTACAAATAAACATTTTACTCTACTTGTCGAAGTAGCAAGCGGGTGACCTTAACGAATAGTTTCATTTTGTGTCAGTCTGAATTACGAGCCCTGTGGATGGATCTTGCAGACTGCTAGTTGCAAACCTGGCTGGGGTTGGCATGGCGTTCGGCCTTTCTGCGGCATAGCATCCAGGTTTTGTTTGTGGTGCTGGAGACCCCTACGTTTCTGTTGTTAGAATAAGGCGTTTTGTTTTGCCCTTTTCTTAGGTAATGAAAGAGCGCTCCAGATTCTCCAGTATTGTCTTACTGCTTATTAATTCATAGGTGGCAAAAGATAAATTATGGCAATGGTACTGAAGCCAAATAGATGTGGTAAGCGCATTTTAAATGGAGTTATGGTTAGTGAGGCTTTTGCCCTTAAGCCTGTGCTGAACACCAAGTTAACACCACAAACCAGGTCTGTTTAGTGTTGAAAATCATGAGTCAGTGCTTCAGGCCATAGTTGTTTGGTCAATTGAGGATAAATATTTGGCATTTCAAAGTGAATATTATATGTGTGTGAGCACAGTCTCGGACTTGGACTGTGTCACAAAGGCTCTAATCAGGGTGACGGTCCGAAATCCCCACGGATCATTACCCTCAAACAAAGCCTTCCACAAGGGTGGTAGATATAGTCATGCCATCTACTATTTTAAGCTGGCTGTAGTGCTAATATTGAATCTGAATTTGAGTGATGATAGGTTTTTCTTTGCTTAACGTCTCTATTTTAATGCTTTGTATTTTACCATCTTGCTGTTGGGAGGACATTTGAGGAGTGCGTTTGGGTGGAGGCTGTGTTCAAACACATCAGGCCATCGTGATCACAAAAGAAACATTAAAAGTGAACTGTATAAAAATACACTTCTTGCTTCAGTATGTGTGACCTCAAGGGACCTCAAGGTGTTTAGTGTTTTTTTTTCTGCTTGAAATTATTCACTTTTTTTGAGAGTGTTTGCACACAGCCTCAAAAAAGCATTGAGATCAAGATATTTTGAGAAAAAAACAAAGCGTGCAGAGCCTGAGAGAAAAATATCCTGGTTCTTAGAATATCGGCAATATTGTCAAACTACTAAGCTGTTTAAGAATTCGTTTTAGGTCTTTATTAGAGAGAGTTCTGTTTGGGGGAAAAAATCCTTTTTTATGGTGACTAGTAAAGGTTTTTTCTTTCTGCCTTTGGAGTCAATATCTGTCTCCTGTTGATTAAATGGGAACAGGTTAGTTTTTGTAGGCATGGACTGGCGTCGTTGCCAGGACTGGTAAGCCAGGCTCCTATGAAATCTGTTCGTGACGCTACTAGTTCTTTGACAGCGGTAGTTTTGATTCTGGTATTACATGCTTTGAATCTTGCTGCTTTTCAAAGGAGATTTAAAGGGGTAGCCTAAATTGGAAGGAGGAGGCAACTTGTCATGAAGTTCCCATCTTTAAAAAAAGAAACTGTTTTATCATGAGAAAAAGCATTATGTCCTAATTATTTATATCATATTTTCTTTCTACGTAGCTCAGTAAAACATTTATAATACAGCTCTGGAGATTTTGTTTTGTTCCATATTCTGGCAAAACGTATGCCTCGCTACGTGTGCAAGACTCTTAAGTATAACATTTCTAAGTACGTGCAGATCTCATGATCAGAAATGCCCATGTCATGAAGGAGCCTCAGTCTTGTTTCTAAGTGTTTGTAAGTCACTAAAGAGATTCATAAGCCCAAACTAAAAGCGATAATAATGATTTTAAAAGTCTCACATTTTTTTCAGCCAGTGACATTCTAATTTCTCGTAGGAAATGAACTCCTCTAAGTTTATTAAAAAAATGCTAAAAAACACCAAAACTCTATTTGATCTTGAATTACTGTTTAGGACATATAAGATTTGCTGGTTTAGTTTTTATTTTAGGCATTGATTTGGGGCTTACACTTCTGGCCCTAGATAACTCTAAAATACTACTTTTTGCTTGTAATCTGTTTCCCATATATAAAAAATAATTTAAAAACCCGACAGTGGAATATACGTTTGAAATGAAGTTGAGTTAAAGACCTGTTCTGCAAAGACTTGTATGTGTGCTTGACTTTTAGACTGACTGTTTCCATTAATGAAGCAGCTTCCATGATCAAAGTTAAACAGAAGCATAGCTCCATACAGGATGTCAACTATCTGCTTAGAGATCTTAGAGATGCATTACCCTAAATGAAACATTTTCTGGAACAGTTTTACAGGTACTCTTTGTCTGTTTGTGCCCTCCAGTGATGGAAAGCAACTGTGAGCTGAACTGAAGCCTGTGTTTACACTGGGTTGCATCATTTGCATTTCATCCCAAGAATGGCACAAAGCACCCTAAAAATTTCAGTGTGTCTGATTTGGCAAATGATGGTCATGTTGTAGAAGACTTTTTTTATTATTTTTGTGTAACAAAATCCTAGAAAAGAATAGTTTAGGAAATAACTTACACATTTTCAAAGAAACGTTTTGTAGTTGTTTTACATATCTATAGTTACTATTTAAATATACAATGTTTTGATGTAGTCTTGCCTAAGAAATATATTATCTATGCACTTTCTGCCTGATAATATTCTTGTTCACTGGTTTTATGGATATTATCATTAGAATTCATCAGGGGCAAGGATCAAAGAAAGTAAATATAATATAATATATTTGGTGATTTTTTTTTTTCTTATGGTGCACTGAGTTAAAACCATACGGTTTGATTTGCAGGTTGTATGTAGGATTTTTACACTAGTAAGGTAATCTTATGGGGGGCCTAAATAGAATTTACATTAACCATATGGCATCTTCTGTGACCAGTGTTCATGAAAGAGCTTTGTTGTATCAGAATTGGGCCTCGAATGCCAGTATGTCTGATATGCCACCTCTGTCCTACAAGATTTGTCGGTAGAGCCTGCATTTAGAATTTGCCTACTTCTTCTGGTTCATGCCACAGTCATAACATTTAACCTTTTATTTAATATATTACAAGAAATTATATGTAGCTGAACCAAACCTTTTGTTTCATCTATTTTGGTTTATCGTTTAGAAGACATGCAATATCTGCCAGATGCTGCTTCCTAACCAGTGCAGTTTTGCATCACACCAGAGAATTCATCAGCATAAATCTCCATACACGTGTCCTGAATGTGGAGCAATCTGCAGATCTGTCCACTTCCAGACTCATGTCACTAAGAACTGCCTGCATTATACACGAAGAGTTGGTTTTCGGTCAGTATAATGATTACTTTCGTTGTCAATTTATATATAATTTATGCTCTCAAAAGTAATTTCCCATTTTCATAAGCATTGTTTGTAGAATATGGCTTCAGTGGTTTAAAGTTGTCATGGCAACAGTGCTATTAGTACTACAAATTTTGGAATAAATCCTGCATTCGAATTCAGCTTTGTTTTGGGCATCTGCTCTCGCTGAGTTACCAAATCAGAGTATTAGCTAATCTCACCCAGCCATAAAATGTCAGATTCAGGACTTCACAGTTTCTAAGCTAGAGAATTCAGATGTATTGTCCTAATTTCAGGTTCTTAAAACTTTTTTCGTCCACTGAATTTTAGACTGTTCTCTCTCTGGTAGAACAGTTGTTTTCAGTAGGTACTGCTAGTAGAACTTCCTATCAAGATACTGATGGGTATATTGCACCTTCTGTTGTTAGCATCGCTAAAGCAACTCGGTTTGAGTCCTTTTTGCTCTCTTTTTGATGTTGGAAGTCAAGATTCCTCAGCTCTAGGCTACTGCCCTGCCCGTTACCCTTTCTCATTCAAACAGGCTGCTGTTTTGGTTCTTCATTGTTACTCATCAGTTCCTCTTTTAGTCTTGCATTTCCCCCCCCATGGCCACTTCCTGAGAAAATGGGGATAGGAGACGTTTCATGGAAGTTTTAAGTTTTGAAAGGCTTGAAAGACTGTTTTATCTGCGAATGCTACTGGCACTGAATGGCAGCCCAGCAGCAGTCCAGAAGAGCAACCTGTAGAGCTGGGCTTCGCTCACGCTCCTCAAACACTTCCATTTCATCTTATCTGACTGGAACGGGGTGTAGGCAAATCCTTGCCCTTCAAGGCGCTGCAGTTCATTTACTAGGACGGCTGTGAAATCTTCTGCTGAGGGAAGAAAGCGTTTTTACTGCACCGAGCCAGCTGCCCTGGCAGTCTGTTTTCAGATTGTATCAGGCTATGGATTCAACTTTGAGCTCTTTCAGTGTTTCTTTGGATTCTTCTCTTCATTCTTTTCTCAAGCAATAATCTTCCTTGTCCTAAATTTCTTACGTCTCTGTTACCTCCCTTCCACCACCCCTTCCCTCTAGCCTGTGTCATCTCTTGGGTTTGGGGACTCCTGGCCTGTACCGGTAACACCGGAAGACTCATAAACCTCGCACTGTGAATCATGATAGTGTTACTAAACTTTTCAAGATTTATTTTAAAAAAGTTCACGCCACACTAAGTCAAAATTTCTTTATATGGCAAAACTAAACCAAAAATGCATAGGCAAGGAAAAGCAATATCCAGAAAAATTATTTTCTTACTTCCTGGACGCCTCCTCATTTTCTTATCACTGTGGGAGCATACTTCTGAGGAAAAGCTTAGCCCTTCTTGCCTTTCCAGAGGGCCTGTGTGAGGCCAGTTTGATTTCAGTGGTTCAGGCTAGTTGTTTGAACTAACTCAGCTGAAAATTTGAACCTTAAGTTTAGCTGCATCCTCGCTAGTTGGGAGCAAGAAAGCTGTTGTAACAGTCCGGGAAAGGAAGGCTCGGGCATTAAGAGCTGAGTTAATATACAAGTGGATTGCGGATGCCGAGGGTCATTTATTATATAACGTCACTAGAGACTAAGATCCAGATGGGATTTGGCCTGGGGGAGGGAGAGGCGGTGGAGCCCAGCTCTCTTGAGGTGATAGGGGAGGCGCAGAACTGGTAAAGACCCGCTGTGAAGAGAAGATCACGCTTTGTACCACTGTGAAGAAGTGTTCGTCTCTGTATGTGCAGAGAAAATTGTATCAGATCCGGAAAAGATGACAGCCGTTTACCTTAGAGCATGTATTGGTAAGTGGATACAAGGTAGTCGAGTGTGTGGGGGTTTGTGTATAAGACGATGGTATTAAGAATGTAAATCAAGTGCTTAAAAAAAGGGGGTGACATTTCACAAACATCAAAGGTGATACACTGTGTGAAAGAAAAACAGGATTCCGGTGTGCAGTATATAATTGGGTTTCATGCTTTATGGCCATTATCGAGGCATTAGAACAGGACACCCAAAATGACTCGATGTTTATATGACAACAAGAATACTACCATGATATAAGCCAAAATTACAGTTTTTTGAAGGGTAGAAGCCCTTTAGGTTTAAGCTGTAAATCTCTTACTGAAAAACACTGGTCAATAAGAATTTTTTTCATTTGACAGACTATCTTGTAATTGCTTATTGCAGTGTATTTTGGGGCTTTTTTTGGTAGCGTGTAGCACTGGAGATGGGTGGCATAAAAGGGGCCATTGTGTATAGAAATTTCTACGTTCTAATATTAATTCCATTTTTAATTGTTTTATTTTAGAATAGATGCGGAAAGGTCACAAATTTTCGACATTGCAGAAGTATGTTTTTGAAAAATATTTTCAGAAATCCAACCTGATATGTTAATGTGATCATAGAGCTCCAGTTTACTTGTCCTGAATTAAAATGTACTGTCTTTTGTTTCAAATCCAAGCACTGATTTGATCACTTGTCCATAAAATCGTTATCAGTATGTTTTCCGAAAACCTAAGTAAGGGAAATGGTAGGAATGTTTGGCTGACTGGTTCTCCATTTTGGTGGTAGTTTCTAAATTACTGTGGTGTACTTTACGCAATCCGTTGCATGTGACAAAAATGCATTTGGTAAAATCTCTTTACAAATCTGCAGAGGATTTAAGCCTTCTTTTTACAATCAATGCACTATTCCTCTGTTGACCCTTTAATCTGTTTGTTGTAATGCCATAAAAACGACCTCTGACTTTATATCTCTTCGATTTTCAAATTGTCTTTGGGTAACTTCTGTTCTCCTCCTTTTTGATATACAAATCTGTGGTTGATTCTTACTATGTTGTCTATACTTTTAAATTGACAGAATCGTGTAGTTTTATCCATTTGTATATATAGGTTTACCTCTTCCACTTGCTTGAAAATCAGTGTTGATTCCATTTCTTTTAATGCTGTGTTTTGCGAGGCTGAACTGACTCTTTTCCGCTCTTTTGCAGCTGCGTACATTGCAATGTCGTGTACTCTGATGTGGCGGCTCTCAAGTCTCACATTCAAGGTTCTCACTGTGAAGTGTTTTACAAGTGTCCTATCTGTCCCATGGCGTTTAAATCTGCTCCCAGCACACACTCCCATGCCTATACACAACACCCGGGTATCAAGATAGGCGAACCAAAGTAAGCAAAACTAATCTTTTACTGCACTTGCCTGTCTTTTAATAACTTGTGAAATTGCATTCTCTCCTGTATTTAATGATCTCAGAAGTCACATACTGTGCTTACTGTCATCCTGTTGGTAATGTGTGGAAGTCCGTGTTGTATAGTCATGAGTTTTTAGCTGGCAATGTGTTTGGCGAAGGTTTGGTTTCCATGAGCATAGTGATGACAGTTCTTTAAACACAGCGCTACAGGGCAGTAATACAGTAACTACAAAAAACGTTTCAGGAAAGCTCCTGGTCTGTGTTGCTCGTTCTTATTTTTAATCTAATTAACTCACCTGCATTTTCCTGTGAATTAAGATAAAGTGATTCCAAAAGGACCTGCTAGGACTCCTCAGCACTTAGGTAGAGATGTTCATAACATCTGGTTGAAAAGGCAGGAAAGAATGGTTTCCTCTGTTACACGCTTACAGAGAGTTACTTAGGTGAACAGCAAAAACGTGGTTCTCTCAGTGCCCTCAGTTCACCGGCGCGAGGGAGGGTATGTGCTTGCGGCAGACCGTTTTAGAAGTACCCGCTGTTTCCTCTGGGCCGGCCTCCGGCGGTTCTCTCGGGGTCGAGCTCTCGGCCGCGCGCGCTCTTTTGATTAGGTAGCTGCTGTCTTGCCAGTGGCGTTCACCCTGCAGGACCTGTTCTCCTCCCGCTGCCTACTTTTTTTTCTTCAGTGATAGCCACAAGTTTTGAGGCTGGGGACCAGGTTTTTGCTTCCCCAAGACTCTCATGACTCCAGACGACTATTTTAGTATGTTATGAAGTGAGGTGCCTGCCATTAAACCTTTTCCAGCCTGGGTTAAGGCAGAACTGTTCCCGTCCTGCAATTAGGGCATTAGGCATAAACGCAGTAAACGGTTTACTGAAGCAGGTAAAAGAATCTTATGGCAATTAGGAATTCAGTTTCAGGGTCTAAGCGTAAGAAATGCTGAACGCTCGGATTCTCGGTTGAAGTCAGTGGGAGCTGCAGGTGCAGATATATGTGAAAATTAGGCTTCAAATCTCATCAGCCATAGCCCAGTGCCTTCTAATCCAGGCCCTTTTCTTCTGTCTTGTTTCTCCTCTGCCTGGTACAAATGCAGTACTGAGAGTAAATACTCAAATATTTTGTTCCATTTTGTTTCTCTGAAGTGCACAGAACACGCTAGCACGTTTTACCAGCTAGGAGACTCAAGAAAATAAGAGGCAGGCGAGAGAGACAGGGTAGCCATGTGCTGGAACACGAGGTTTCACAAAGTTTTGGCTTACCAGTGTTTCTTCTAGCATATTAACAGGGGTTTCATTCTCCAGGATGTTTAAACCTACATCAAAGCAAAATAGCAACAAACTTACCGTTTCTGACGCTAAATTAACATATTTTCAGTGATGACAAATGGTACCTTTTACTTCAGGGTGGTATCTTCAGTAGTAGGCTCAGAAATACCACCATTTAATCTAAAACTTGTTTCAGATTTCCACAATTTTCATCATATAAAAAACAGAACATTAAAATCGTCAGTTGTATAAGGTATTTCGCATAGGAGAAGTGCAGAAGATTTCTTGACTTGTATTTGGATCTTTTGAACTTTTTGAGGTCGACTTTGTGTATTAAATATTTTGCATTAGTTTCCTTTTCATATAGATGTGCTTGTAATTACATTATTTTACGAACTTCTGGAAATCTGTTTTGTTTATAAAAGACTAAACATTTTAAGAAATATTATTGTATTGTAGTAAATTACAGACAGAATTCGCAGTTGAGTGCTCTTCTTAAGATACGATGATTTTCTTCAAATTTACCAGTTTTAACCAAGTTGCTCTCTTAAACTCATGCTGAATGACTAGTATGTTTTTCCCAGCCTACACGTCATTTGGAGTGACTTGGTTCCCGTTCAGGAGCACGTGTAGGCGGTACAGTGTCACTGCCAACACTCAAGTTGCGTGCACTGACTGCTGTTTCACCGTTTTAATAAAGTTTATTTCAAGCTATCAGGATCTGTGATTTTCCTCAGAATTAACTAAAAGCATTCATGCTACTCAGTAGCGAATTAAAAAGGAAGTGATCTATGTTATTTACATTAGTTCGTTTCTGAGGATCTCTCTAAAATATATTGATTGAGTGACATCAGGTGTTTGTGACATAGCTCAAATTCTGCTTCATCAGCTATAATGTTCTGTATTTATATTTGCAGAACTATGTGCACAGCTGAAGAGTCTGCCACCACTGATTTCTCTCTGTCGTATTACCTGTCTGTCTTGTTGCATATGGCTGGCATATGTTCTAAAAAATTAACAAATTCACAATTGAAGAGAAGCAAGTATATAACATAGTAGATATGATTATATAAGTTGGGCTGAATGTTTATTTTTCTGAAGTAAAAATTTTAAAACAAATCCAAGAAGTGCACAGTAGCCTTTTATGTTTGAAAATGTGACGCCTTTGATGAGATTTATACACACTGGGTGTATAGAAGGAAGACTTAAACACTCACATTTTTAAACATGAATTTTAAAGCTTACCCCCAAAAGCAAACGCTTTTCAACTCCTGCATGACCGTGGAACCTGGTAACCAGGAACCGGGTGGCCTAGATGTTCCTCTGGAGGTCACAGCGACGCCTCGGGACGTAAGGTGTCAGTGGGACGACCAGCTCAGGGCAGCTGGGGAAGATGTATTAGCTCTGTCTTGTAAACAGGCTGGGGCCAGCCCGGTCCCGAGGGTCTCTTTACTTGTTCATATCATGGTTGTTTACAGGAATTAGGCTGGCTGGTAAATGGCTGCGTGCCCCTGGCATTTACTGGAATAGTACGATTTATGATGATATTACAAGTGGTTGTTTGTCAAAATAGATACAGTAAATAATTAGCCTTACAAAAAAATGAAGTTATGAGCAGTGAATCTCAATGGGATGGAATTAGATTATTTTAATGTATGGAAATGGATGACTATCTTCTCTTTCAACTTTTTCAGCTCTCTCCTGTAGCATACATAAAATGTTTCAATGGGAAACCAGAGCTTACAGGGGGTTTTTTTTGTTGTTTTTTTAGTAAATAGTTTAAGTTCTTAGGAACAGCTTTAAGATATTTTTCATGGCTATTCTCTTTTTGGATATTGGAGAAATTCTTGTTTATGAAGTCAGATTATGCTGTACTGTTGGTGCACAGTGTATTATCCCACAGGTACCATTTCTTTAAATAAATTGTAGGAAGGAGAAATACCATGCTCTAGTGGAGAAGCCTTTAAAATGCTTAACGTCTTTAATGTTATATGAAAGTATCTCCCCCTGCAATACCTGTGTATTTATTCCAAGATAACACATAAAGGTATATTAACCATATTTTTGAAAAGTGGAAAAGTGCCTGCACCGTGCCTACTTTGGCGTGTACTGTCGGAGGGGGAACAGCTCGCGAGCCGCGGTGCTGTGATTACCGTGGGACTAGCTGCCTTACGCTAGTGGCTTGTTGAATTGAGGCCGTCATAAATTTTGTCCTGAGTGAGCACAACTGCCTTTAGAATTTGGACAAGATTTTAAGCTGTTACACATTAAATACTAATTACCACAGTTGTAAAGCAGACCAGCACACTCAGTTGCACGTGTTTAGCATTGAAAATCATGCTTTTAACTGTGGTTGAAAGTAATACTTTGTAATGAAGTGGTTATAGCCATAGCACATACTATTAGGCATGTTGGTATAAATGTAAATTAATACAGTTTCTTCTCAGAGAGCTAACTCTGAAACTTGGGTCTCTATCAGGCAGTTCTTGTGCTTCTGTGAAAGCAGAGTAATGACTTTGTAGCTTACATAGAAATAGGAATATACAGCAACTTTTTTTTTTTAAGATAAAATTTTATTTGCAATAAATTTGGAATGATGTCAGATTTCTTTGTAGCAAATTCACCTTCTCCTGTCAGTAGCTGCTGTTATCAATAATGAGTGCTGCATTACTCAAGGATCAGTGTGATCGTTTAGGGATTGATTTAGTTCAGATACAATGAGAAGAAGCCGAAGCAAATAATATGCCATAGTTTGTTTGATAAATTATGTAAGCTTATGACAATAAATGCGTATACTATAGACCTGAAGTAGTTCCAACTGAGATCACAGTCTAGTTCCACCACAGATGATAAAACAGGTTTTCTGATTTCTTAGGTGTCTAAATTATTTCCAAGATAGGATTCTAATAGCAGTATAAATAATCAAATATATCAAATAATCAAAGAACTATTTGGAATTCTGACGGGGTTTATTCACAGCTCGCTGACTTGGAACGATGTCGTGTTACTCCTCTGTCTTTGGAGCCTAACCGTGGGCTGTAGCACTTAGCAGCAGGCACCAGAAGTCCGGAGTACCGCTTGTTAGCGGTGGCGTGTGCGTGATGAACCAGAAGGGTGAAAATCCCTCTGCCAAGGGCAAGGTCTTGATACAGAGTTTTGTGCCACAGTTTTTTGGATAGTATTAATCGGTTTGGACACTTGCTGACTTTTGGACAGAGTTGGTCATGGAGATGTAAGGCAGCGTTCTAAGAGACAGCGGTCAAGTCACAAAATGCAAATATTTGGTACTGCAGAACTTGGGAATATTTGCAGTTGATAGCAGCTCTCTGTGGAAAGAGAAGTCTTCCAGGTTTTCATTAGTTTGGGACGTTACAGATTGGCTACAGAACTGTATCAGGTGCTTTTCTGAGGGAATTTTGTCTTTTCTTGGATGGAGTGAAGGCGGCTGTGAGTAAAATCGCTGCTTTAAGTTGCCTTTAGCCGCTTTGCGGAGGTGTGACCAAGATGTTGGTGGAGTGTGTGTAGTTGCTCAGTCGCTCTGTGTGGCCAAGGGAAATGATCCACTGCAAAGTGAATATTTGGGCTCTTTCTGTACCTTAGAGCTTAACGGGCGCTCCCGTAGAGCGAGCCCCTACTAGCGCCGCGCTTGGCGAAGGCTCACTCTCCGGTTCTGTCTCTGCTCTTCTCAGCTGATCTGCCCGGGCGGTGATCCTTCCTCCCCCCCATGAGCTGTCTCTTACGACTACTAGCAAGGCATAAGTGAGTTTTTGTTGACGTGAGATATGTGAGGTGAAGCTACGTTTTAGGAGTATAAGAACGTTGAAATATTTGAAAACGCCGAATAGCTTGGAAATTGAGGCACGGTCCCTGTCCTCCTGGTTCTCTCAAAGCCCAGTGCACAGTGGTCTTTAGAGCTCTTTTGGACAATATACCTTGGAAGACAACTGCTTAGAAGGATATAGAAAGGATTTTGAGTATTTAGGTGAATAATGAGAAAATTCAGTATTGTAACAAGCAGGATCTTTTTTTCTTTTTTTTCTTTTTTTTTTAAATACAAAGGCGTTCTTCAGGACAGAGATCGGCCTGACCGAGGAGATTAGGAAGAGCGCTTCCGCAGAGGAAGCAGCCGGGCTGTCCTTGGGTGCTACCTGAGCTGGTGGCTGGTGGCTTAGACTTACCTCTCGTCCCATGGCAGCGGCCATGAAACTGGCAGTGAAATAATTCCTAACAGAATCAAACATACAGATAAGCAAAATCAACAAGCAGTATATCAAGTAGATTGTTGCCTAGAGTACAATTTAAACTAACTTTCCGTTATAAAATCATCAGCAAAATGAAATAAGTTTCAAACTGTTGTTACTTGGTAGCTGTTACGGCGTTTAGATCAGATGACTAACCAAGTTTCTGGTTTCAATCTGTTTTTTATCTGTTGGTCAGACACTTGACCAAGATGTGCTAAAAATACAACTATTTTCAGATTGTTTAATTAATTTCTTATGACTTTGTGATACAGAAATTTGGCTATCGTTTTTCGCTTGCAGGGACTGTGCTGTTAATGTCCAGTACTTACCTAGTTCTTTGTTAACTAGCATATTTGTTTCTAAAGCACTTAAAATTAGATTAATGCACTGCTCCAGCCTTTACTCAGCAACTAGAACAGAAATAAATTTTGTTACAAATTGTATTAGAGTGTTGTCAATCAGAATGGGAGATGTAGGTAGCTAATTTCAAAAGCTGCATAAGCTCTGAGAGAGGAAATTGTGGTTTTGTGGTGTTTCTGCTTTGCTTTGATAGAAACAGCCAGATTCTTAAAGGATTGTAGTTGCAAAACAGGGAACTATCATCCTGTGAAGTTGCAGCTTCAGACGGCTGAGAGAGAGTCTAGACTTGGCATTCAGGAAGTTCAAAACCATGAGTATTTCCGAAAATAAATTCATCTTGAAGTATTCTGCTGATTATGATCAAATCAAGAACTCCTTCAAAATATTGCCCTTGCCACCTGAAACGGTTGTGGTGTTTGTCCTGTAGTTACAATGTGAGCTCAGGAACTGAAGATGTTCCACTTTCACAGCCGCTTCAGCGGTTGGTGGCTTTGTTTATGTAACTGGCATATACTGGTGTTTTTTGGTTTCTTGTTTGCACTGCTTAGTGATTTTGTTGTTGTTGTTGTTTTTGATTGCTCCTTTGTTTTGAAATCTGAGGATGTTTTGAATTAGTTTCATTTTAACATTTTTCCAGACAATGTGAAATGGTTACTTAAACATGTCAAATCTTATCTCTGCTGAGAAAAAAGTTAACGTTATTCTTGCAAATAGATCATCAACACAACTGACGTTATTTATTGTACTTCTGTTTTTAGAATAATATATAAATGCTCTATGTGTGACACTGTGTTTACTCTACAACCTTTACTCTATCGCCACTTTGATCAGCACATTGAAAACCAGAAGGTGTCTGTTTTCAAGTGTCCAGACTGTTCCCTGCTATATGCACAGAAGCAGCTTATGATGGATCATATAAAGGTTTGTAGGCGTTTTCTCGTTTGATTCGTAGATGCCATTTGTCATGTATCACGTGCTTTCAGAAAATACTGTAAAAAGGCACAGAAGTTTTTCTATATGAATATCGATTTTGATACAGTAGTAATAGCTCAGTGCATTGCATTCAGTATGTCATTTTATCAAAAATAATATTAGGTATCGTGAAGTAATTTAGTCCGATCCTAGTAAGTACTGAGCCTTATTTACAGTATTCTGAGTATCATTATTGCAGTTGTTAGGAGCTGATGATGCTGAGTACCTTACAAAAATAAAGCCTTGGATTTTCAGAACTCAGTGGTGGGAACAAGTATGCTTCTGGAACAGAAAGAGAAATTATATATATGTGTGTGTGTGTGTGTGTGTGCGCGCGTGTGTGTGTGTGTGTGCACACGGCTGAACACATGCATGCTTTGAAAAAAAACTTAATGGATTATCTCATAAATATCCTTGTAACCGAATGAATGGATTTACTGGGGAACATTTTCAGTCTTCCTTGCAAATTATGTTATTAAGAATCATCAGTCCCCACGGCTATAACTGGTTAGCTATATATTTTTAAATATACTCTGATAACCTTGTTTTAAAAACATCAAATCTGTTAGCAGTGCTGAAATTTCTTATACCTTATTAGCTTGATCAAGAGACGCTGGGTAACAGTTGAAGTTATTGACACCATGGCAAAGTATGATAATCCAGAATGGTAGCGCTTAATTGAGTTGGATTCTCTTGCAGTGACATAAAAGGCTTAGTAGAATATGCAACATACTAGAAAATCAGACTCCTCTTCTTGTTTGTTAAAACCAGAGTTGTGCATTTTAGCCTCAGCGGTGGCACTTGCAACCTCCGTGATTTTTGAGGCTACACTGAAAACAAGACCAGAAGTCCTGGCTGATTTTAAAGACTGGGAAGGGGTAGGGGAGGGCAGACCCAAGCTGTTCGGAAATACAGTGGTCAGATATTTTCTTTGGTTTTGAACTAGTTCCTATTTACTTGAAGAATCTTCTTTAATTTCTGCTTAGATACCTTAATTGGCCCTCTCATACAGCAGTGCAAAGTCCTATTTTCAGTTTCCTTTGATCTACTTGTAATTGCTGCTTCTTTTTTTTTTTTTTTAAGTAATTAGGCAAATTCCATGTATTGCGATGTATGCCTTATTTGTGTGGTTAGTTTTTTTGATTCGGAGGTAACATTATTGTTATATCTGTATATACTTATTTCTTTAAGACCAGAAAACAGCTGTTTTCAGGAGTGTGATCTGGCTGTAGGTAGAGCTAGGAGCTGGGCTTACGCAAGTTAGGGCTCGTCAGCATCTTCCCTTATAAGATTACTCTCAGTTTCTTACAGCTTGGGTGCCTTTTACCTGTGCTGGCTGTAGTTTTCCATGGCAGCATTTGTACTTTTGCCCCGTATTCTTTTTAGCGTGTTTCACTGCAGCTGATTCAGGCGTTTGTGAGGACAAAATTAGAGAATCAGAAGTACTGCTTTTACTCAGAAATGCTAGTGTCTTGGCGTTTAGGATGTGCGTACGGGAGCAGGGACAACCTGTAAATCGGAGCGGGCGGGAGGGAAGCAAACAGCAGTAACAGGCTGCGGGTGAGAGCGGAGGAGGACGGGGGGTGAGGGCAGAGCTCAGCCCAGCTGCAGGAGGAGCCGTCTGACGTGGCTAGGCAGAAACCAGCAGGGCCAAGACCTGCGTGGAAACAGAACAGAAAGGGATGGAGAGGTGCTCGGGAGCAGGTTACGTAAAGCTACACAAATAACCTAGAATAATTCCTGTAGACGGGAGTGTATCTTCTTGGCAAAAAGTATGTCTCGTTTTCCTCTAATGGCCACTAGCTACCAGAGACTTGCTAACAGCTAGTTAGAGCAAGTGGGGACGGTCTGGACTGCGGATGTAACGCTCCCAGTTCTACCAGTCATACATGTTATGTTTCAATCTTTTTTGTTGAAGTAAGAAATTAAATTTCAAGGATTATATTTAAAGGACTTTACAGTATTCTTACATTCCCTGAATGAAGCCTGTGCAGCATGTTGTTGGTGCCTGAGGTCGCTTGTGGGAAGAATACTAGTGCTTGGGGGGAGGCCTGCACAGGCAGTCGGGAGAGCGGTAGTGAAGGGCAGCGCAGGAGACCGTCAGAACGCTGCCACCGCGACGGGCACGTCTTCTGGGGTGGAAGAGACTCCTTGACCGTGAGCCTGTGCGTTCAGCAACCCGTTAAGTTTCCCTGGCGTCAGTCACCCGTGTTGGCCCGGAATCATGCTGACTTACTCCTGTTGGGTCTGCGATCAGACCTGAATCTCAGGTGAAGCCCCCGGCTCTGCCCCAACCGGTCATGTCTCTTGTAGGCGCAGGTATCGCAGCGCCGTGTGATACCGCGCTCCGAGTCGGGAGGGGAAGGAGGCAGAAGAGAGCTTCCCGCCTGACTGGTTGTTTACCTAACCTTAAATTCGAGAAGTAAAGCAGGGAGGATGGAGCGCTAGCTAACAGCTGCAGGCTGTTGAGAACAGCTTGTTAGCCACCTCCTGGACGTCCCCGTCTCGGGGCCCCCGTCCGCCCTGCCGACCTCCGATCCTGAGGACTGTGTTGGCCGTGTGCGTTCGCACCCTGTGTGCAGTAAGGTAGGGCTTAACCCAGGCTTGACATAAAGCATTAATATGCCCTGGTAAAGATAGTTGCCTGATCTTTTCAGAGTTGCCTTTTCTTGTCTCGTTTCATGATGTGCTAAGTCAAAGTTTGTCATTAGAAAAAACCCTGCTCTCTGGAAATCTCTAAGAGCATAGTTTGAAATGAGGATGCTCAATTAACTAGATTAGGCAACTAAAGTGAGAAATTAAACTTAACATAAAGGGCTTTAGCCCTTTTTTTCCCCCCTCTCTATTAAACAGCCGTTTAAACTTCACATAAACAGTCTCATTTTTTGTAAAAATACCAAATCACTGAAGAAAACCGCTCTCCGGCTGTGTCTGGTGTCTGTTACTGTTGCTAGTTTCTGTTGATGTTAGAGCTTGCTTTTACTTAATCGTTTCTTTAACTTAAGAATGTGATCTTGCGTTGTAGTATAATGATGAAGTAAGTGAAGGCTTTTGGTTCAGAGGTCTGAATTTGCACTTTGAAATGGAGGTCTGCACTTTGTCAATGCAACTATTGACATCTATGCTAATTTTTTTACATTTATTTTTTATTGTAGTCTATGCATGGAACTCTGAAAAGTGTTGAGGGGCCACCAAACCTGGGGATAAATTTGCCTCTTAGTACTAAACCTACAACTCAGAACTCAGCCAGTCACAACAAAGAGGACGCAAAATCTGTCAACGGAACAGAAAAGTTAGAGAAGAAATCTCCTTCTCCCATAAAGAAAGCAGAGCCTAAAAAAGTTACTAATCCCGGCTGGACGTGCTGGGAGTGTGATAGGCTCTTCACTCAGAGGGACGTTTACATCTCCCACATGAGGAAAGAACATGGAAAGGTAAATGAGTAATTTTAAATTACAGAAAAGTGAATTAAACCTGAAATATGAAGTCATTTTTCTTCCAATTTAGTTGTGTATTTGCAGATGTTCCTGTACATTCCATCATTATTCTTCTCTTTTCTCATATCTATTTCATCTTTCTCTTTTACGCTGCTTAGCTTTTGTCCTTTTCTACATAGGGAGAAAATCCACACGTTCTCTGTTAATTGTAGGCTTGTTCATCTGGTACAAAAATTTCTTCAAGAGGGAAAGATGTTCCAGCGTTTCTTCTGAGTCATCTAATCGGATCCAGGTTCTTTTTCTTCCTTTGTGCCTTCATTAGTTCCTTTTCTCTCTTGAAAATTCATTAACTCTTTGATCCAGGGACTGAAATCTTGTTTTACTGGCCCAATGAGTGGCAAATAGAATTTCATTTTAAAATGTAGACTCATTCTAAGGTCAGTTCATTGTTCTAATTCTTACATTTGCAGGTTCTGTCAACAAGTCAGCTTAGCTGAACAAGTTGAAATTGTACTTAAATGAGCTAGATTTGAGATAACTTTCTTTAAATTAATTCAAAGTAAAACATGGGACTGCTGTATTCTCAAGTCAGCAAAGACAGTTTGATGGCCTTGCTGCGGCTCACAGCTTTTCCAAGTAAGTGAAATTTTTTAAAAAGACGGACAGGTGAGCAATAACGGAACGGAACAATTTTCCTCTGTTACTGCTTGCCGGAAAGAGCGCTGCAACGCTGACTTGTTAAATTTGGCTTCAAAAAGAAAAGAATAGTAAAAAAAATATAACCTCATAGCTGATTCAGTCTTCTTCCCTTTTTCATCATTTAGCAGATTATCCTGATAGGTATCCAGCCTCCTCTCCTCTCCTTATAGGTGGAAGTAGATTGATGGAGATAAGACACAGAATGATAATGGCCTCTGATCCCTGTGAATGCTCTTTTTTTAATCAGTCCCTGGTAAAATTTGGTCTTCTAGTGAGGAGGCACCTGGAGAGTGTTAATATGTCTGAAACAACTGCAGCTCTTTAAAAACAAAGGGGAAAACAGTGTGTGCCGGGTTATTAGCAAAATGTTCAACTTTGGTATTGTTTCCCAAATGTCTACAGTCTTTGGGCAGTGGCCCTTAGCAGCTCCGTAAGTTCTTTGTGAGCGTTAAAAACCATTCATTTTTCCGTGATACCTGGTGTTAAAATGTAAGAACAGGGAAGTGAATGCCAGAAACTGCATGAGTAATCTTTTGGGGTTCTGTGTGAAATCTGTAACAAATTCCTGATGATCGTAGACAGGAACTGTGAACAGATTTTTGTCAAAACTTTTCACCAAATTTTATTCTCTTCCAGTGAATGAATATGAAAGATTTTCTAAAGAGAGTTAGAAAACGCTTTAGGATATCACACATTTAACAAAACATATGTGCTTGTAAAAGTACAATATCAATTATGTTACAGAGCAAACTGTTTCTGTGCTTTTTAAGATGAGTTTGTAATTTCAGCATGAGTCTGCTGCTCTTGAAGGGGAGTAGCATAGACAGCAAAGTAGGAAACAGTTAAAAGAATTTTTCTATAAAGAAGCTGGAAAACAGAGAATCAGGATAGCATTGTGGTGCCTTAAATGGCAGGCAAAGCCAATTTTAGCAGTATAGCACATGAGTTTATTATTTGGTTTTATTTTTCAAACAAAACTCCTCAGAACTGAAAAAAAATTGCACAGTTGTGTGTTACCTCTGTCATACAGGTAAGAAGTAAAAAATAATTTTCAGAAGTAGGGCAGAGGAATAGAAAGCTTGCCATACAAAGGTATTAGGTATTGGAAATTAGGATGAAGAAAGTATAGCATGGGAAAGTGGAGTATATATCAGATTTTGAGGTGTGTTTGTACCATTTTCATTAGGCATTTAGCTGTAGGTTCCTAAAATTAGAAGGCTTGTCTCCCTAGACTGTTTTTCTGGAGAAGGGTGAGGAACAGGCTCCTCCAGAGCCCAATTTGAAGTACTTAATTTAGACTCCTGTTCTAAATCTCCAGGGGGAGCCTTTCCTTACACTTTCCTTGACTTCCAGCTTAAATATTTGAAGACAGATGCCTAAGTAGATGATGTTCATCATGGACAAGCCAGTTTTTACAGCCTGATACAATAAGCATATACCTTTTGAGATGCTACCAAGAAGAGCATTGCTTAACAGAGAACTTTGTGCAGTAAGTCTTTTATGGTTGTATGTCTGTTCAAAGATGCTACTATCTGAATTTTACAGAAGCAATTCAATTTGTTTTACAACAAGAGCACATTCAGTGTTTTACAGTGACGGAGCCTGAGGAGTCCGCGTTCATACACTGCGCTGCTGCAAGCTAGAGCAAAGCAAAAAAGCGAGCAATTTTGTCATTTAGGAGGAGCTATCCATCTTCAGTTCAGACTTTATACTTGCCTATAACATCATGCTGGATTTGGGTCCAAAGTTCGGTGCAGTCAGTGAGACTCTTTGGGTTGATTCAGTTTGAATCAGGCCCTCTGTTGCTGTTCCTAGCAAACGCTAGTGATTTGTGTATGTGAGGTCACTCAAGTGCATGAGTGAGGCCAAAATACTTAACTGTCGCGCAAACAGGACACAATAGTTAAAATGAAGGACTGAATAACAGGCTTAGATTTCAGTTCCCTTACTGTGTTTTGTTTTTTGCTTCCTGTTGCCTTATCTACATTGGAGCTCCTGCCGGTGTTAGCAATGTTGTGCCCGCCTAGAAGCAGGGTTGGAGCCAGGAGGCGGTTTTCAAAGTCGAGGTGAGCCAGGATTAGGACCCAGGAGAGCTGAAGGTTGTCTTGACCCAAGCATTTAGAACGACTAGAGGCTGCGTGGAAGAAAAAGATGCCAAGCGTTGGTATTACAGGCAGCGTTCGCAGCGTCGGTATTACAGGCAGGATTCAGGTCGAGGGGAGGATGGAGGGAGGCCACGGGGGGATCGCACCGGTTCACCGCTCCCCTGGCCGGGCCCTGGCTCTTGGGATCCTCAGCCGCTGACGAGGCAGACTGCAGCCGGCTCTGGGCGGACGCTGACTCGCAGCAGTTGTCTGCTTTGCCGTCCTGTCCTTCCCTCCGCGCTAGCAGGAGCGCTCTGATGCTTTCCTCCGCTGAGAAGCAGGGAACTAAGCAGGCTAAAGCTCTGTGCCGCGCCGAGGAAAAAGAGCAGAACTGGAAGGGAGAACAGACTCATTTTGTCTAGGTGGAAAAGACTCATCCTGAGTGAAAATCTGTAATTTTCAGGATGCTAATATGATATAATAAATGACAGAATGTTTTCAGAGGTTTCTGTGTCCCTTCAAATTACAGTGCTTATCTCTGAAACTCCCAGTTGGGCAAATTATTTTATTCTGTTTCTAAACATTTTTTCAAAAAGCTGAAAATACCAGACTACTGAGTGTCATCTCTAATTTTCTTATGACAACTACAAGCGAAGAGCATCCAAGCCCGTCTGAAAGGAGGCTGTTTCCCTGTCCCTTCTTGCCCAGCTGTGCCTGTGCCGCATTGCCTTCCTGCTGTAAGGAGTCGCTTGTTGTTCAGGCTGCGCAGCCACGTTCCCAGTCCCCTTGGGAAGGAATACCCAAAAGCAAACCACGATTATGACTCTCAGAACTACGTTTTCTTTCACCTGGTTCTCATTTTACAGCTTGAGGGCATGAAAATGAGCCCAGCCGGCTGAGATCACGTGATCCCCTTTTTCTTTTTCCTGTTGCTTTAGAAGCCCGTTTCTGCGCTTGCATCCCTTGAAGTTCCTAAGGAACTGCTGGTTGTTTTGGTTGCGAGCCGGAGAGGTTCGATCATGACCCTTCTGCTACGCTGGGGCCTGTAGAGAAACTGGGCCAAACGCGACGGAGCCGCTGCAGCGTGCCTGCGACGTGGATGCCTACGTCCCCTGCTGCAGCGCCCGCCCAAGCCTAGCCTAACTCTCTGCCAAAGCCAGTCTCCTTAGCAGCATGTAAAATACTGACCCCTTCTGTTTAGTCTGCGAGTTCGGATGGTGACTCCCCGATGCTTTCACTGGCAAACAGAAGTAGGTTTAAGCCCAGATACGCTTACGGTTTACGCTGATGCAGTTCTTCAAAACAAAACAAAACAAAGCAAAACAACGTCCCGGTGATACTGTCACTGGAGAGCGAGCGAGAATCACAGCCAGTCTCATCAACCCACGTCAGAACGGCAGCAGGCAGTAGAGCAAGGCTAGTACCGTGCTGACAATGCTTTTCCAATACTAGCTTTGAATACTAGTCTTTTAATAACCTGATGTTTAGTGAGGAATGTGCAATATTGCCTCAAGAACAGCCCTTATTATGGAACATTAGATAATTATTGTTGCTCAGGTGTTGGTCTGAAGGACTGTTTCAGTGCTTATATTTACGTACTTACTTTTTTTATCGCTCTTAAAATTGTTCTTCGGGTAAAGTGGGAGGCATATATATATATATATATATAAGTGAATAGAGATACAACTCCATGTCTTTCAGAGACCGTTGGCAAAAGACCAGCTGCTACATTTCTTCCAGACCTCTTGAAATTGTCAGTAATTGTTGGCTTTTTTTAATGACTGTATTCAATAATTAAACTTTCAAGGATACATTTTACTGTAGAGAGACTAGATAAGATAACAAAATATGTGATACGGGTCCAATAAATTATGGGATGAATTGATAGACTGGTTCTCTTCAGTATGCTAGGGGTTGGGTAAGTGCACTCAGTGGGTCTGTGGGGAAGGTTTGTTGAAAACTTTTAATTAAGCAACTCACGAGCTGTTTGCAGAATCCGTTGCCCTGTAAGGTATCGGAAGATACTAGTTTCACGCTTTTAATTGCTGCTCTTGCAGGTCCACAGTAAAAGTCTGGAGCTGTAACCCTTTTTAGCTGATCCCAGGCTGGATTATTGAGACACAGGAGAGGTATTGCCATGTATATCCTCTTTGGACAGATTCTTGAGTTTCCAGACCTTACTGGGAAATGCCTACGCAGACGGGTACAGAGAGATTGGCGTTTGCTCTGTTACCTTCCACCAGCTCAGGAAGAGAAGCCAGCTGCAGGGTAGGAAGACCTGTAGCCACCTTGGTGTCACTCTACCTGGTGGTAAAAGCCCTATTTTCCTTAAAAAAAAAAAAAAAAAAAGAAAAAAAGAAAACAAGTTATTAGCCCACACAAAGGGTGGTGCTAACAAGGGCTGTACGACTCCTGGCTTGAAACTGGTTCATGTCTGTCTGCACTCAGCTGGGCAGAAATACGCTTAGTTCCTTAGGACTTGTGCATAGGTGTGTTTCTGTGAAAGGGCAGATGTTTTCTACGTAGGAATTGCCCTGCGGATTCATACTTGCAGTTCATCTAATTTAACCTCTTTCTTCGTGTAGCTAAGACGTGATGCTGTACAAGAGGTCCTGCTGCACCTAGTTACAGAATACTTTACCTACAGGGAGGGCTGCTCATCAGTTACAGATTTCCTTATGTCTCAAGGACATTTTTAAAGAAGTTTAATAGATTTGTGCTCAACATCTAACTAACTCCCCTAGTAACATTTTAGCATGCCAGCCTATAATAGCATGTGAATTTATGTAACACTCCAAGAGTTAAATACTTAGTAGTATAACTCTGTGGGTTTTTTGCCAGACATAAAACGTTGCATCTCAGTTTGAATTCTGCTGAGCTCTTGGTGCCAGTGGACTCCTGTCAGTGAGATGCACAGACCAGCTGAGTTGTGCTTCGAGTAGGAAGGCGTTCCCTCCCTTTGCCTCTTGCATGTTCTGCTTTTCGCTTTCTCTGAGTATCCCCAGGGAGAGCGGAGGTTCCCAGCCTGCCTGCCTGCCTCACCGGCGCCTGGAATCACCCTTTAGGGAATTGCTCAGTTACTTTCAGTTTGCTTTTGGCTGGGTTGTCAGCAAGGCGTATCTGTTGCTCGCAGCTTCTTCAAAGTGCAGCAGCATGACTGATCACAAGTGTGACCTGTTGGTATGATATTTAGCCTATTTTGTTCTCTTTGTGCTGGGGACCTAGTAAGCGGCAAGGCACATTTAAATTAACTGTCTTGGTGCGTGACACTGTGAACAGGAGCAGCCTAATCATCCTCAAGACCTGTTTTGTGCTCAGATACCAACCAGTGTTTAAGGTCCCTCCCATCATGCATGTAAGAATTTGGGAATTTGCTACAGCACCACTAACTCTGTGGGTCTTGCTGTCCACCGGAAATCCCGTTTATTTCACCTTTCCCTGATTAAAGCAGAGAAACAAATATTCAAAGTATGGCTAACTGCTGTTCGGTTGGACTTCTTTGTTTATCTGTGCTCATCTCTGTGCAGTAGTTTTGAGAGTGAAATGCTTTCACGTTGTGAAAAGTTATTCTTGTTGTTTAGTGTCCTGAGCCCTTTTATGAGAGGGTTTCATTATGAATAGCAACACCTGTATCTTCACGCAGAAAACATGCAGGGTTTCTTATTAAAAAAAATCAAATGCTTGCCTACTAGCAATGTCGCGTGTTACATATTTATGAGTAAACAGAGGTATCTATTCCCCTGTACTCCTTCCCCGCTCAGACTACCTCTTGGTTCCCCCGCTTCTGGTTCCTCTCTCCCGAGGTTATTCCCCGACCTTGGATTCTGTCTGGCTTATTTGAGAGAGCAGTCTTTCCATGTTAAAACACAAGAACTGTTATTTATGATATTCCCTCTTACTCATTCCTAGAAAGCCCATCTTTCTGATTTATCTTCATAATCCACTTATTTTCATGACACTGGTCATTCTCATTGTCCATTCCTGAAACCTTTCTTTCTCTTATACCTATTTTTATAGAGAGTTTCTTGGAGGTAAAGTGCATCAGTGGAAAGATGAAGTGCATCCTAGTTCTCTATACAAGCTAGGATGGTAGTATCTCTCTTCACTGTTTTCATTTAATTTCAAATACTAATATTTTCGCTTGTTTTTAGCTATTTTTTTTGTTCTTTTGTTTTTGGCTGCCATTGCAGAAAGTGAAGTGTCCAGAGTCCTATTTGGGTTGTTACCCAGAATCGTTCCAGCAAATTTAAAAAAAGGGTAGTGTCATGGATGGTGTCCCCAGGTAGCGTTCCTGATCTTCTGAGAGGGGCTGTGTCCTGCAGAGCACAGACCTCCCTCCCGCTGCTGTTCTGATTAAGTGGTTGAGGATGCGTCTACACTGTACAACGGCCTTGGCAAAGATACCTGAGCTGCTTTGGGTGAGCTGGTATGATTGTACAGTATAGTGCAGGGCCACGTGCTGATCATTACCGTGTTAAAAAACCATGCAGCTCTGGCATAGGATAGTGGTGGCAGAGGTGTACTGCTTCCAGCTTCAGAGCTAGCTTGGGAATGCTGCAGTGGGCAGCGTTGCATGCTCTGTTGTGCCAGTATTGTATCCTCTGTGCCTCAGTCTAGCTCCTTGTTAGGAAAGAGGAACTATTGTTAAATAGAGACTTTCTAAAAGATGCTGTACTTTTTCATTAAGTATGTTAAGCATAAGTCGTTTTTCTCCCTCATTTGTGCTATTTCTTGAGAGAAGCCCTCATATGCCTTTAGATATTAATTTAATCTTTTATAAGTTCTTCCCAAAGAATTGCAGTCGTGAGCATACTTCAAAATCGTACTGCAAAGCGTACTGATTAATGCATTCACATTAATGAGTATGTGCTCTGTGTACACAGTATCAGGTTTTCACCTTTAACAATTGAAGGAAGAAATATGTTGATTTTCCTTCTTTATTTAATTGGCCTATAAACATAAAAGGGACGTCTAGGTTGAGCAGTACTGTGCTTCTAAAAGGTAAGGACTGTCCCCACTTATTTCCGGTAAGTTTGCCGTATCACGGTTCTTAATAACTGGGATGCTTCATATTTGCATAAAAGAGCCTTCAAAACTACCTTTCTTCCCATACGATTTTGGTCTTCGTAATAAGAGGGCTCACCGCAACTGCTTTTACATTTACTCCTTTAGTCATTCCAGCGATCACTTTTTGCTTGTACAAACCTTCCACCATTCACTCCAGACTTGGAAGTAAATGATGGTTTTCAGAAATGAGGTCATCACTACGGATCTCTGTTGCCTCATAGATGCTGTAGCTATTCATGAGCCGTGTAGCCCTTATGGAGAATATGAACATCAACATAAAATGCAGCATTCAGACAACAAGTACAAGAAAAGTTTTTTTCAGTTCCTTAAACATTCCTATAGGGCTTGAGCTTATTAGTATTCAGAAATGAGGATTTTATTGTTGCTATTAATTTAGATTAGGCACAGAGACTGACTCATGTCATATTAAAACGTCCATGTGGGTTATTGTACATCTCCATTGTTTAGGAATCGGTCACTTCTTCAGAGGCCAAGAATAAATGAGCCAAACCTTAAATGTTGTTCTCTGAGGAAAACCTTTGCTATCGAGTGCCTTGGAGCTGTAGCATAGGGGCAGATGTTGGATGGATTCTCTAGAAGAGTCAGGATGGGTCCGGTTTTAAACGTTGATCTAAGTCTTTTGCTCAGTGACCTCAGCTGGAATAGTGAAACAAAATTATATGATTTATTTTTCTAATTTTCCAATAAACACAGGAAAGAGAAGGTTATTGACACTATGAAGGAAGAAATACCATGTCTGCTAGAACAGGAAAAAGCAATCCAAGAAATTTGATTTTCCTTCTAGACACTTGACTGGTTGCATGAGACTGTGCTATTCCTTCACTTGAACCTGAGTAGCAAGCATAAGCCCTCCCTCAGACTAGAATACTTGAAATCTGGGTCTGAGTGATCTGAATTTCTCGCAGGGATTTCCAGTAAAATCCATTTCTTCTTCTTCAGACCCAGGAAGCCTTGAGTCTGGCAGGAATCATTATGCTGAATGGTGAGTGCAGGATCTTGGCCCTGACCAGATTGTTGAAAAGTAATTTTGAAAGGTCCAAGTTTGATTTTTTTTTTTTTTGATTACTGTTTGGATTTGCTTATTCCCATAGTAGGTCCAAAACAGCAGAAAATTACAGATCTGAGCTTGAAAAATCTACTTGTGTGTGAAAGGAAGCAGGAAATGTGATAGGAGATATTTCAGTTCTTTACTGCAGCTGCTCAGGTTGATGGGACAGGCCGTCTGAACTCAGTTCTGAGATCTCCGACTGAGGATGCGCTAGTGATTTAAAGGATAGGACCGTGTCATTTGTTCTTGAGGCTTTTATGGGCCACGTTTCTGCAGACGTGTTACTTCTTGAGACTCTAGAGCTCCTGTGGCCTGTTCCAGCTGAAATGCCGTAGATAGAGACCACTCATCTTTTTCACCCCTTCTTTTCTTTCTCCTTCCGCTTAATAAACTGCAATATAAAACCAGTAGATTTCCCCAAACAGATAGCTCACAAGTTGACAACAGACCGTATCTCTCGTTTCCTCCTGACTTTTCTGAGCCCCGTTAGTGTTGTGCTTTAGTCCCTATTGAATAGGTGCCTTCACCCTCCTCTTGTGGGTGACTGGTACCCTCTCAGCACGTGCAGAACTAGTTTGGCAATGGGAAAGAAGAGGTTACTTTACAGTGAGAGCAGATCGCTCACTATACAGCCTTTACTGATCCAAAAATAGTGCACTGATCTTCGCTGCTTCCTTGGTGGAAAAAAGTCCCTTCGTCCACACTTTGTGGTACTGGTTTACCATTGGTGGAAGGTGTGTGCGTGACTCCTGTTGCTCTGAAAGTGGTCTGAGACCCGATTCCTACAGTGTCGCTGTAGGGAGGATATGTGCTTGAAGATACAATGCCAGGTATTGGTAAGTGATGCTTCCTTCCTGTTACTAAAGGGTTGAACACTTGTGCTACTTTCACTTACCTTTTTTAATTAATATATTTTTCTTCTTTTTTCCCCCCCTCTTTAAAGCAAATGAAGAAACATCCATGTCGACAATGTGACAAATCTTTCAGTTCATCCCATAGTTTATGTCGTCACAATCGTATCAAACACAAAGGCATTAGGAAGGTTTATACATGCTCGTAAGTTCTACTTTTATTTATTTTGTAAAGATCCATAGAGACAGAGAAGAAACCACCATAAAATGTTCTTCGTTGAATTTCTCCTCTTGATTGTATAAAAGCTTGTCACTCATTCAGATGAGTCAGTTATTTACAGATACACAGATGGGCCAAAATATTTGGGCTGTTCTGCATGCATTAGGCATAGCAAGCTACTCAGAATGCATGTACATAAAATAAAGTTTACTGTCTTTCAGGTGCTTTCACAAGCAAATGAGAAATTTAACTGAATTGAGAGTTTCCATGGCTCATAGTTTTACAGTGGTGAATTTGTTTATTAGGTTTCTCTCAGATGCACAACCTTCTCTGCTAGTCTACAGAAGCCAGTATTAACATAAAACAATTTGTAACGTCTAAAAATGCTTAATCAAATTTAAGTGCCTGGAGAGGTGATGCATAATTTGGCAGAAGGATACGTCAATCAGTTGAGATAGATAATGTAAACTTTCTATTGTATCTCTTCCTTCTTAGTCTTGTGTGTATTTGCACGTAGCGGAACTGTCTGAAGGTATGAAAACGGGGCTGCAAGCTGCAGCCGTTCGCTGTGGCTGAGATCTTGACAATCCCTCCTCTGCCTCCGTACAGCTCTGCTTTATTATGGAAGGCAAAAGACCCGGTGGTGTGGAAACTTGAAGCGCTGCCATGCCTAGTGTTCAAACACAGCGCAACATAACCGCCTTTCTCCCAGCACCGTCTTTGCTTTACGCAGCCTCTGTATCCGTTCGTTTCTGTTGTCCCCTTAAGTTGCGCTTGGCCCTGCCTGCGCTGGCTAGCCGAGACGCCGTCGTCTTCACTTGGCGTATGGCGAGTAGCAAGAGCCTAGTCGAAAGCGTATTGTAGTTCTCTGTTTTCATTTCAGAATCCCCGCAGTTTGTTTCACACAACTGAAGACACTGACTTTTTTATCTTTTGTAATGCTTACTGTTTTGTTTAACTTAAAACCTCAGGAGAGAAAGTCGGAAAGAGAGTACTGCAGTTTGACTTCTTCCCTGCATTTTTTTTTTAGTTATTTTTGGCCATCCCTCTTCCAGACACTTGCACGATACCTCCTACCCAGTATGTTGTAGCATTGTTAGAGCCCAGGAGAAACCACATACCCTCCAAAATCATGTGAGAGGTTTAGAACTGCTGCAGCTGGTTCTGTGTGGGAGAACAAATCAGATTGTGAAAGATAAGTTTGTTCTGCTGGTTAGTTTGAGGTTGGAAAGGGAGCTGAGAAGGGATTGTTAGTCCCAAGCAGATAAAGAGCTCAGACATGAATGCAGAATTAGGTGACGTTTGAAGCTAGCATTCATCCTGCATGGATGATGATTGTTTTTCCACTGAGATTTAGATTAAGGAGAACTCTGGAAAGGGTTTAGCAGAAATGCACAATTTGGTGATGTGCCGAAAAGAAGCTCGGGTGCTCCCAGCTTTTGTTCTGACCCACACAACGTGCAATTTTGGATATTACCTCAAAAGAATTTCTCATTTGCTCTAAGTTTCAGTTGCTCAAACATTTTAAATTTATTTTGCAATTATGCTCATTTGTATATAATACTTATCTGTGCAATTGATTGGAAAAAGATTGGTGCTGTCTTTAATAGATTGTACTCTTGTCTGGACTTATTTACAGATCCTATTTACATTCGTCAGAACGCTGTTCCTTTTCTTTAAGGAAGGCATTTGAATCAGTTTGCTTTGTGTTTATGTAGGCACTGCCCAGATTCAAGACGTACTTTTACCAAACGTTTGATGTTGGAAAAACATATTCAGCTAATGCATGGCATTAAAGACCCTGATGTAAAAGAAATGACTGAATCAACCAATATGGAAGAAAGGGAAGTAAAAGAAGATACAAAGGTAATCACTTAGAAAATTCTTTCAGGCACAAAGAGTGAAGTTATTTGTAGGTACACGTTGAGGATTTCAAAATAGATACAGATATTTTGATCCTGCAGAAGTCTCATCTCCTGTGAAGTGCAGCCCTGCAAAATCTCAGAGGTTGCTGCAAGAAGTTCTGTCATGCTTGAACTCGAGCATGTTTGGGAAAGACATTGTTTGATTTTTAGTCACTGAATGAGGGAGTATATAACTTTTCTGCTGGTGATTTGTTTTAAGACCATCTTTCAAAACCTCTGCAACCAAGTCCTCTCATAGCTGTAGGAAGCTGCAGGTTACGTATAAGCAACGTGAGTTTCTTCCAGAGACGCAGAACGTGTGCCTCAGCATCCAGTTTACTGGACGCAAACCGTACGGGGAAATTGCTTTCAATCTGACGAGGCTCGTTAGGAGGAAGCGTGTTAGGGGAGTGTTGTAAAAAGACAGCACTGTGCAAAAACTTGTTACGTGGGGAGATTGTTAACAGTGTTTTTCAAGGGTTCCAGGCTCTGTATGGTGAAAACTTTCACCTGTGATGTCATAGCCAAAGCTGACGGGAGAGGCACAAGCGCAGCCGTTTTTAAAAATACACTGTTTGTTGTCTTTTACATGACTGTTTTTCAACGCAACATATTGTCTGCTTATTTAAGTGTTAAAAATATGGCTATATACATTGTCTTTTTGAAACGTCATAGGGCATATGTGCCCTAAAGAGGATGCAGAGGATTCCTGAGAAATATTCATGTCAGAGCAGAAACAAGGAGAATAGAAAACAATCAGTTTAATTAGTAATAAAGATTGCACATGTTGAGTCATTCTTTGGCAATATGTCAGTCTAGCTGCTAACAATCAGGAGATGATTTGCCATGTGAAACTTTCTGCATGACATAAAAATACAATTAAAATGTAGTTTCTGAAGGCAGTGCTAAAGAGTTCTCATAGTCTGGGAGAACTGATATGCTGCGTTATGTACGCAATTGCGGTCTCGGCGTGTAGCTGGATGAAGTTACACTGGCAAACGTTTATTCACGTTCATCCAGTGCGTTGGATACCGTAACTCAATCAGAGCTGACAAAACAAATTTTACCTATAATTTATAGTAAAAAAACCCCAACTATTTTTCTAATATCTACAATATGTAGTTGCTTGTATGATTTCAAATACTACCTTTATCGAAGTTTTACTGGCATCTCCCCTGGGAAGGTTTTTGAAGTTTGCAAGTCACAAACAGTTATGAAATGAACCCTATATTTAAGGTTACATGAAATACTCTATACGTCTTCTTTAGGTTCCTAGTCCAAAGCGTAAATTGGAAGAACCCGTACTGGAGTTCAGGCCTCCGCGAGGTGCAATCACTCAGCCATTGAAGAAGCTAAAGATAAATGTTTTTAAAGTTCACAAGTGTGCTGTGTGTGGCTTTACAACAGAAAATCTTCTCCAGTTTCATGAACATATTCCTCAGCATAAGTCTGATGGCTCTTCGTACCAGTGCAGGGAATGTGGACTCTGCTACACATCTCACGTGTCTCTCTCCAGACATCTCTTCATCGTACATAAGCTGAAGGAGCCTCAACCAGTATCAAAACAAAACGGGTCTGGGGAAGATAATCAGCAAGAAAACAAACCCAATCATGAGGATGAATCATCTGACAATACGGTATCGGACAGAAGATGCAAAGTGTGCGCAAAGACTTTTGAAACTGAAGCGGCCTTAAATACTCACATGAGAACCCATGGCATGGCCTTCATTAAGTCAAAAAGAATGAGTTCAGCTGAAAAGTGATCAGATTATTTGGGACGCAGAAATCTCTCTCCACATTGGAATATTAATGACATTTTTGTTACAGAAAGTTCACAATATAATAGCGTTAACAGTACTGTTCAGGCTGTTGCAATATATTCTGCATAAATGTGTCCTCTTCACCTCATTGTCTATACCCTCAAAACCATTGAAGCAGTATTTGAGTTGAAAAGAGTTTGTATATATTTAAACTAATAACTTTTATACTCTTTGTTACGTGTTTGTATTGGTATCTAGTGGGAAATCTGTTTTTGTTTTGTTTCTGTTTTTTGTAGTAAGTTTCTTTGAAACGGAGTTCTTAATGCTGGGGCAGTTCGTGGGATCCGTTAAACCGTTTCTTACACGAGCGCTTCGGGAGGAACGGTTAGGTCGCGAGAGCGCGTCGCAAGGCAGCGCGGGGGGCAGAAAAAGGCCAGCAAGCCGAAGGGGCGGTTTTGAATTCCAGCAGACCTTTGCTTCCACATGTCTAAGGAAGCTTTTAAACTCTCTCTAAAAAATTGTCACTGCATGCGTAGAGTGCAGTGCTGGTTTTAGGCAGCAGCAACAGAGCAGGGGCAGACCCCTTGGAACGACGACGTACTTCTGAGAAGTGTAATTGCACAACTCTCCGTCAGGAAGTGATTTTTTAGGCTTTGCCATCCGGTGCTCGTGATGAAGCTGAAGTTGTTACAAAAGGGCTGGGCTGCTCTGGATTAAACAAATAAGATGTAACTAGAGGACTAGGTTTATAATTATGATGTTTTATGTCATGTAATTTATTAAACATTATATAGAAGTGAGTACGCAGCATTATGTATTTTCCTTTTTTTTTTCTGGTTCTGGAAAGAAAACAGGTAACCCTTGCTGCAGGGGTTGATATTTCCCAGCTCGGTATGTGAATGCCAAATGTTCTGGTGCTCAGTGTTACGTACAACCACAACTGTCAAGAAGCTACCACACCAGCCTGGGTAGGTCTGGTTGGGCCTTTCGACTTCAGCACAGACCATATGAAGCTAGTTCAGCCATTTCAAAAGACTATCTGATATCGCTAGTTATGCTTTCACAAAGAGCAGAAATGGTACCATACTGTCCCTTTCATATATAGTTCTCTGTGAGAGTTATATTTTTGGTTTGTTTTTGCATTTTATACCTTGTATGTATCCCTAAACAAATTTTGTACTTTTTTTTAAAACAAATTGTGTATATATAGATAGCTGCATGAAATACAGTAGTAATTGTTTGGTTCCTTAAAAGTCTTGCTGCTGTCAGAAGTTATTATACACTACGTCCATTATAACTGTATTAAACACATTTCATATGTAAATAAATGTGGAGCATTTTGCCCCTAAAGATTTGTGAGATTCTGTTATTTATCATTAAATTTTAACAATTTTAAAGATTGAAATGTTGGAAAAAATATGGATCCTTCTCCGCTTCCTCTGTAAACGTTCTTCATCATTCTGGAAATTGTGTATCATCAGATGCATTGGTTCTGCTTCCTCTCCTCATCCTCATTCTTAATTTGGTTCGTTGGTAGATGCTTGTTATCCCATTATATTACTCGAGTATTGAGTGGTGATAAGGTACTTCTCCATTCTAAAGCATATAGCTGGCGTTGCAGGTCCTTAGCGTGTGATGTACACTGGCCATCACTGCCCTGTCATTAAGTGTATACCTCTCTAACACTTGTTTGTTGATGTGCACTGTCAACTGTACAACAAATGAGTTATCACTATGCAGAATGGTGTTTTGTATACAGTGAACAGATAATAAAAGTTAAATTTTCACAGCCATTATTAATCCTGGTTGTTTATTTTCTCTTTTCATGGTCTTGCACCTGCAAAGGATACTGTGACCCAATAGCTTAGCCATCGGTTGTAGTCCCAAGAGGCAAAACACCAAAAGGTACTGACAAGCCAAAAGTGATTCAGACTCTTCTGAAAGTTACTGGGTCGCTGCGTGGAGTAACTCCGAGGTCCCAGTCCCCCTCCTGGGTCAGACGTGCCCAGGGGAAGGTCCTGCGCTGCCCCTGCTCCCGTAACTGGTGCTAAGCGTCCACATGGGACTTCATTGCGCCAGGGCAAGCAGAGGAGTCCAGCTACTTGGCGGTAGGCTCTGTTCAGGTTTGGGTGGGTTTTTTAAACATATATATATGTATAATTAGAAGATTGATTTAACTGTCCTCCTAGTAACCTTGGCAAGGTTAATGGGCAGCGGGTTTCAAACTGCCCTACGCTGTCCCAACCCTTCTGTGTCAGCATTTATATACGCTGGGGTGTAGCACAAACTATAGCTTTTGCTTCCTGGCCAATAGTCCACTGCGTTGACCAAAGGTCTCCTTCTGTCAGAGGGAAACCGATGCAGCTGGGTCGGGGGGGAAGAGCTCTCTCACAGGCCTTTGCTGCTTCTTCCAAATACCAAACCTACAAAAGGAGATCTGGTGGGGCCATTTATAACATAGTGTTTCTCGCCTGGTATTACTTGCCTCATCCTCTGGGGGTTTTCCCTCTGCATCTTCTCAGTAGTTCAAGACTGCTAGGTACTATGAACGAAGAGGCCTGGTAGGTCACCTTTCTTTCTCTCCGGGGTAAATTGTACCTCTTTGTCCAGACCAATTTCCAAGCATCACTCCGTCAGTGGTGCTTCGCTCTGTTCCCCATTGAGACTCTTCTGCTAGGAAGTCGATCTTGTCCTAGGAGAGACTGACTTTTTGTTTATTGGAATTTTGTTTGGTCTTGTGCAAAGCAAGCTTCACGCTTGATTTGGCTGACCCTTTCAGAAACGGCAAAATTCCCAATAAATTTATAAAAAACAAATAACAGCATGGTGCCACAGCCAGCAGGGATGGCACAAAGAAGGGAACGTGTAAGATGTTTTCTACATGTTTTCAGGCCAGCAAACCAGTATCAAGCACCCGCACGACCGCAGTGGTCTTGGAGCCGAGGACAGCTGCTGGCAGGCTGTGCTGAAAGAAGGGAACGAAAAGAAAAGCGAATTTGTGACCTCTCCTCCTTTTCACCCTGTCTGTTTTGCTGCAAGGCTGAAAGAGGAGTAACTGAAACCTTCCCAACAGCCCAGATCAGCTCCCAAGGCTGCTGCTGCGGCACGAACTGAGCAACGAACGTCACAGCTGCTGCTCAAATTAAGCCAGCTCTGGTCTGGTGTGTTAGCAGCGAATTCAGGGTGTTTCCCTCAAGAAAAGGAAGTAAACCCTAAGCTGTGCATCCTCTGGAGAGGCTCCCGACTCTTGGGAATGGCAGGAGGCAGAGGAGCGATAGGAAGGCAGCACGTCTCTTCCACGTCTGCAGCAGCATCTCTGGGTGGCCGCAGACGAGGTCTGGATTTCGGAAGGGATCGATGAATGAGAGGAAACCAAAGAGACGGGACTGTCGACACGTGATTGCCTGCCTGTAAAACCTACCCAAAGGTTATTACATTTCCCACCTATCATGACACTTTAGAGTTTATCCTCCTGTACCCACACTCTGGAGTTAGGAAGAATTTCCTGTTTCACATAGTGATTTTGAAACACAAAGCTGCTGAATCCCTTGCCCCAGGCGTTTGGGATAAACAGGAAACTCAGCTCTGCCTCAAGAGCCTCAGACCGATGCTCTGGCCACAGGATCGTCCCCGCATCGGGGAGACTCCTCACCGTGGAGGAAAGAAGTCCGGGCTGTGCCACAGCAGAAACCTTCCTGGTGATGGGAAACTGCTGTAGGACACGAAACCCAGACCAGAGCTGAGCAAAGGTTTGTTTTCCTGCCGACTCTGTCCGAGGAACATAATTCTGCTTACCACAGACTTATTTTCATGCCAGGACAAGAGAGTTTGCCATTACAAAGTCAATACTTTGTTACTGAAAGTCCTGATAATTGGATCATCTAATTTTTGTTTTTTGTTTTTTCAATATTGCTGTCCTACTGCTGGCTTTTCTGGTTTGACCTTGCCAGCTAGGTCAAGGGACCCTTCGCTTATGCCGGGCGTTCATTTTGCTATTACAACATGCGAGTGCTAGGGAAAATCGGGAACGTCTGTGTTTGGTGGAGAGACAGCGTCTGGGCTCCCACCCAAGGTGCCTGCCCAGCTGGGCGCCAGGCAGGGCGTTTCGAGGACGGCGCCGCGCGGCGGCCGCGTCGCAGAGCTCTGGGCGCGCGCCGCTCTGCGCTCGCCGATGCCTTGCCTCCTGATGTGCCGCAGATCGCCGCAAGCAGCACAACTGCCCGGGAGCTGGTCTCGCTCCTTGGCCGCCAGCTCGGAGGCTGTCACGAGCCGGCTGGCAACGCACTTGGCGATGCCCAGGAACAGGGAGGCTGAGCCGCAGGAACCGGCTCCTGCTGCAGCAGGGCAGGTCTGGCGGCCCCCGCCGTGCAAACGCAGAGCGCGAGGGCCCGGGGTCTCCCGGGGGTCCCCCCCGCCGTCTGCCTCACAAATTGCAGCTCTGGAGCTCGCGTTTCTTAAGCTGATTTACCGGCATCAAATACATGGCCAAATTTCAGCAACCGCTCCTCCTCAGCAGTACGGGCGTGCTGAGACTTGCTCTTGTTTGCTGAGTAGAGGTGAATCGCCCAAGGCATCCCAAGAAGGCTTCCGGACGCTGGCCGGTGTCGAGCAGAGAGGGGCGCGTGGGCGAGCGGCCGGGCGCGGGGCTGGGCAGGGGCAGCCGAGGGGGCAGCTGCCAGGTGCACCTCCTCCACCGTCACCGGCCCCCAGCGGCCCCCGCAGACAGGTCGCCTCCAGCCCCGCTGCGAACCTGGAGCTATAGATCTGCCAGGGCTTCCTAACGGGAAGGCAATTTCCAGAGCCCGGGAGGTGACCTCCGCTTCGAAACACACCGCTGGAAGCCAGCAAAAGGGAAAAACGCTCAATTTGCACGCCCAGGGGAATTGTTTCTTCTTGTAAGCTGTAAAGAAAATATTTGAACATATTTTTGCTCGAGAGCTGACATTTGCATTGTTTGCTTTTAATTACTGTTGCGAAACTGAGAATAAATGACAAGGGTGAAGATACTCTGCTTGCCTACGCCGGCTTTCCTCCGCAGAGCCGGCAGCGGCGAAGCCAAGCCTGTGAAACCTCTCCGCGAGGCAGCACCGGGACCGTTTGCCCTTCGCTGTTTCGAAGCTGCGCTTCTGGCTGACGGTGCACATCCCACCCAGCAAACCAACCGAGCAAACCCATCTGACCCAGCAAACCAACCCATCCGACCCAGCAAACCAACCCAGCAAACCCATCCAGCCCAGCAAACCCACCCAGCAAACCCATCCGACCCAGCAAACCCATCCAACCCAGCAAACCAACCCAGCAAACCCACCCAGCAAACCAACCCAGCAAACCCATCCAGCCCAGCAAACCCACCCAGCAAACCCATCCGACCCAGCAAACCCATCCGACCCAGCAAACCCATCCGACCCAGCAAACCCATCTGACCCAGCAAACCCATCCAACCCAGCAAACCAACCCAGCAAACCCAGCAAACCAACCCAGCAAACCTATCCGACCCATCTGACCCAGCAAACCCACCCGGCAAAGTCATCCAACCCAGCAAACCCATCCAACCCAGCAAACCAACCCAGCAAACCCATCTGACCCAGCAAACCCATCTGACCCAGCAAACCCACCCAGCAAACCCACCCAGCAAACCCATCCAACCCAGCAAACCCATCCGACCCAGCAAACCCATCCGACCCAGCAAACCCATCCGACCCAGCAAACCCATCTGACCCAGCAAACCCATCCAACCCAGCAAACCAACCCAGCAAACCCAGCAAACCAACCCAGCAAACCTATCCGACCCATCTGACCCAGCAAACCCACCCGGCAAAGTCATCCAACCCAGCAAACCCATCCAACCCAGCAAACCAACCCAGCAAACCCATCTGACCCAGCAAACCCATCTGACCCAGCAAACCCACCCAGCAAACCCACCCAGCAAACCCATCCAACCCAGCAAACCCATCCGACCCAGCAAACCCACCCAGCAAACCCACCCAGCAAACCCATCCAACCCAGCAAACCCATCCGACCCAGCAAACCCATCCAGCAAACCAACCCAGCAAACCCATCCAACCCAGCAAACCCATCCGACCCAGCAAACCCACCCAGCAAACCCATCCGACCCAGCAAACCCACCCAGCAAACCCATCCGACCCAGCAAACCCACCCAGCAAACCCACCCAGCAAACCCACCCAGCAAACCCATCCGACCCAGCAAACCCGTCCGACCCAGATTGGAGCAGACCTACTGACTGAGGCTTCAGGCGGCAGGCAAAGCCGGGGTTAGCAGCAGGGCTGCGTTGACACTTGGCGAGATCGCTCGGTCCAGGGCCAAGGCAGGAATCTGGGGTCGCCGCGGAGGCGGTGCTGGACGGCCGGACGTCCCCCCGCTTCGGGCGCTCCCAGGCGAGCGTTCGGCCCCTCCGCTTGGCCGGGGGCCGAGCCAGCGCTCCCCCGCCGGCTCACCGCCGCTTTTCCCCTCAGAAGCAGCGCGTCAGACTGTGAAAAAGGGGAGGGGGCGGGGGGCCGGGGCGGCCGCCCCAGGGGCAGCGGGGCAGGGGCCCCCGCGGGGCCTGGGCGCCGGCCGCGGCTCTCCCGGTTTTGGGGCGCGCAGCTCGGCCTGCCCAGGGCCCCGGGGGCCTCGGCCCCGGCGCAGCCCGTCGCCTCCGCCTCCTTTACCAAGGGCGTCGAGGCAGGCCTGACCTTTCCGCGCTGTCAGCCCTGCCTCCCTCCGCCGCCCGGAAAAACCCACTGCATCACAAAGCCTTTCCCAAACGTTCGGGCCCGCGAGGAGTGAATGATTTCTGTTTGGCTTTCAGGCCGTGGTTAAAAGGTTATGTGTGTCCAGGCTCCCGAGGGCCACAGGAAAGGTCGCGGCCCGAGGAGCGGCGACCCACGCGGGGCGCCGGGCTGCGGCCCGCCGCGCGGGGAGCCCGACCGGCCGCCCTCCGGCCCGCTGTCCCTGGGCCCCAGGCTGCCGCCTCCGGCCCCCTGCCCCGGTTGTCTCGCCGCCGCCGTTTCTGCCGGAGCTGGAGGAGGGCCGGGGGGCCGGCGGGCCCTCGGCCGGGGGCAGCGGGGCAGCTCTCGCGGGGGGCCGCGGGGGCGCAGGGCGGGCTGTCCCCTCACGCCTTGCTCTGTGGGCACCAACGCCATCCTCCCGCTGCCAGGACCCGGCACGGCGGCCAAAACGACCCAGGTTCAGCTGGAAAAGGAAGGGGAGGCGTTGCAGCCGCCCTCTCCAGCCCCCGGGTTCTGCGCTGAAGGAGCAAATACGTCTGGAGCCCGAGCGCGACTATGAGCAAAATAATCCGAGCTTTGCATCTCCCACGGATGCGTCCCTTAATGTGATTTGGCAGAAGCCTTTATCCACTTCTGTGGTCATTTCATAGTCTCAGTCCTGCTGTTTTGCATGCACAGACGCTAACGCGCTGTGAGCGGCGCTCGGCCGGAGTCTGCCCACCGCCCGGCCAGCGCGGCCGAGCGCTGCGTGACGGGTTAATATTCCAGGTCGAGCATGGCAATATTTCCTCTTTTAAGCGCCTGTCACTTCTTCAGTTAAAATGCAGAGCAGTCCCTGATGACTGCAATCGGGCCGTAACCGGAGGAGCTACTTTATCACAATTTCCCTTGATCATTGCATTTGCGCGCTGCCGCCGTTAGCGAAATGAGCAGGGCCCTTTATAGGCAGAGAAACGTCTCTTGGTCCAGCCGCTCCAGAATTACTCGCCTCACCAAGATTTGTCCTACGCGTGATGTGCTCCTCTCCCGTCATGCCAGGCACTTTCCAAACGCTCATAAAACTCAAGGCATACGCGTCAAACAGCAGAGGCCACATTTGTCTCCACCGAACTCAGCAGGCTCCAGATCTTCTTAGGCGGTGCCACCACTGAGGCCACCAGGTGCCATCGCACGTTTCCTTTTTGGTCTCTTAGACAGCGCTGAGCCTCAGGTACTCAGCGCAGGCTAAGCAAAGAGCAAAGTGACCGGGTGCTGCTATCAGCCAGCTTGGCTGCTGCTGCAACGGCGCTGATGTTCCCGGGCAAAGCGATTTCAGGAAGAGAGACCGGATCAGAAACTTAAGGGTCTAAACGATCACAGAAAAGCCATAAATAGTTCAAGAACTACATTAGAGTGCCAAGAAATTCAGAGTTGTGGATAAACTTGGAAAAAAAAGAATCAAGCCTGTTTAGGAAAGGAAATGCGCTGCGCCGGCCCGGAGGTGACGCGCGCTTTGCTCTGCCGGGCTCTGAGCTTTGCACCTCAGCCGCGGCTCGGGGAACAGGCTTCACCAGGGCCCCCAGACCCTTCCAGGAATAGTTTCACTTTGGCCAGGCCGTTTTCTGCAGGCGCTGGAGCGAGCTGTGCTAAAGCCAACTGAGCGCAGGTCAGGCAGGCAGCAGCCGAGTTCTCGATTTAACCGTGGAGCCAGTGTGTCTCCTCGCGCCCGCCCCGAGTTACCCTGGGGTCCGGGAGGGAACGCGGCAGATATCGCCTGGCAGACACACGCTTCGCAGCCCAGCTGCGAGGAACACAGTGGCACATCAACACGTGTGTGCATGTGCCCAAAAGCACCCAGGAAACATTCATCTTTTTTGTTAATGCTTACCATAAACTCCCAAGGCAACTCTTTTTTCTGCTTTATAGTAGATTCTTAAGTATTAATATAATTATTGTGTTCAGTAATGAAGCAGCAACCTGAACCTGCCACAGCTGGTGGCAGCCCACCTGGGTCCCACCCTGGCAATTGCCACCCTGGACCTTTCCTGCTTCGCTGGCCCTAAGCCAGCTCTGGCAGGAGGAGATCGACCATCTGCAGAACAAGAGGAGGTGGCCAGGTGGTTTAAACCCCAAAGGTAGCCAGTGCCTTCGTGCCACAGTCCCAGGGATAAAACCAAGTCAGCAGCAGGAGACAGATGTAGTACGGTGAAACGAGAAGTCAGCAGTGCCCTCTGATCAGCTCCTGCCCAGTGTTTTGGCAATCCTGGCTGTACAGCGCTTTGGATCTGTTCAGATAGCTTAAGGAGGAGGAGATGCGTTGTCCTCCACTTACAAAGGAGAGAAGATCCATGGAAAGATGACAAACCATAGACGTGAAAAATAAAAATAAGGCAACTTTAGGGAGAGCTGTATCATCTAACTGACACTCCAAACAGTCTGTTTTTGTTGTAGTCATGTAGTCCATCAGTCCCGATGCAAAAGCGCTGTATCACAGAGAAGAAGCGAGTGGCGCAGTGCACGGGAGACTCCGTATGCAGCTGCCCATAGCTCACCTCCCTCGGGAGGCAACCTAGGAGCCCTGAAACGGATGAGAGATCTGCTCTTGACTCAGCTTCAGGCCCTCTCAAAACACCATACGGGTGGTAGTTTCACGAAGAGGTGACAGGATGGCAGAGGGACATCTAGCACTCACATCTCAGGCGCCGTGCTGTGCCCCCTGGAAGCGTCTGTCTCTCCACCGACCTTGGGGCTACGAGGCTGCACGCTGGACACCTTCGGGCACATGTGCTGCAGAGAGCTGTGACCCCTCGGCTCCCCCAGGCAGCCTCGTCACCTCTCCGAAAGCTTCCAGCACCATTCTGGTGAGGGCTTTGGCAAGAGCAAAGCATACTGAAAAAGGCCCCAACCAGTCAGAAAGGCAAAACACCCTGACCTGCTTAACTCTTCCAAGCTGCGCAGCGACTGAAACAGCTGGTATTCTTTGGCTGATGCCTTCCTCTGCGTTGACAGTAAGCTGGTGGTACTGGAAAAGACTGCACTTGATTAACAGCAAGGAGCATTTGCTTGAGCTTTAGGATTTCCATTTATCAGTTTGGCAAATATAAGCAAATCCACCTGCAAAGGAGGAGAGCTTTTGTTGGACACTTCTTTAGAGATATATACAGAACTGGACTTGAGCTGAAGTTCAATGAACGGGCGAGGACCTGGCCTTTCCTAACAGTCAGAGCTATCGTCAGATTGCTTTGAATTTCAGTGAGAGGTTACTGCTGGCTTCATTAAAAATTTGGCATCTTCAGGAACACGGTGAGAGGTGTCTGTATGACTGTGTGAGTGTAAAGAGATGGTTTAGCTTTGCTAATCCCTGGGAAGAGGAGAGCATGGAAGCACCCTGACTGGCTTCCCAAGTGGGTTTTCGCTTTCAGCAGGAAGGTAAGCTTAACTCTTTGATGCCTCAACGCCAGCCAAAATCTTATGAGCAAACCTGCCTTTGTGTTTAGCCTTTATTTCTTCAGGCTGAGAAGAGAAAAGCTCAGTCAGGTTTACCCATGTACTTTGAATATGAGAGTCTTTCAAATAAAAAGCTCTTAAATTAGGAGAAGATTAAGCTATCGAGCCTTGGAGAAGAATGGGCTTTGTAATAACCACCTCTATGTTTTAGCAAACATGACAAACAAAAGAGGATGTGAAATAACGGTGAAGGAGAATTAGTGGCCCCTGCAGCTGCAGGGACAAACAGCTTGTGCAGAGCGTCCCGTACGAAGCACACCGGTGCGGACAACGGCACCTCTGCAAGGGCATCGCTTCTGTACCGCCGCGTGGCGCAGAGCAGCCGCGAGCTTCTGCTGATGCACAAGTCACCGTGGCCGTGGGCTGCCACAAGGCATGACAAAGAGAGAAGAACAGAAGTGAAAACAAAGTCTGTCGATAGAACTTGACATTACAAGAACGAACATGTGAAAGATTTTTTCCCTTCAGGAACAAGGAACTCCGCCACTAAATTCCTGTTGTGAAGGAGGCTGGGGGAAACCATTCTGGAGCTGGTGCACGTCATTCGTGAGGAATTCGTGCGCTCTGTATCCAAGGGGAATGCAGAGAGCATTTCCGATCATTTTAAAGCCAGGCCCCAAGAAAAGCTGGTTTTATGGAAAAGTTTTTTCAGTTTTCCTAGGAAAAAGAAAAAAATTCCCGTAAGGCATCTTAATGTTCTCTTCCCTGTCCCGGCAAAAAAAATGAAAGCCAACACACAAAGCACAGTTTAGGGTCACCAAGAGATGAGTAAGGCTCAGTAAGGCTGAAGTATTTCCCTTCGTTAGCATTCTTAAAAAACTTTTCACTTCTCCCTCATTTACTCTTTGGCAGTTTTCAAAATTAAAAAATTTTTTCCACTTGAAAAAGTCTAAACATACTGTTCAAATTATTTCTGATTTTTTTTCCTAGTTCTTGGAGGAAGGGGAAGGAAAAGAGGGCATTATTTGCCAAATTCAATCAAATATCCAGACAGTTTGATCCCTCCCTCTCCTCACCCTCTCCCTAAACAAGCCACAAATTATTTTCACAAATAAACTGTTCCCTGAAAAAAAATCCACTCAGCTGTAATCATATTACCTATCCAGATATTGGGTTGCAGAGCAGACTAAAAATGGTGACTCATACATTTAGAAATACAACCATGCAAAGTGACAGTCTGCCTGAAAACTGTGCCTAAGAATAGACCTTTGCTAACCACCGAGATGAATAATAAGATTCATGAGACAAGTGACCCGAGACTAAAGCCTTGCACATGCTAAAGAAATCTCTGTCTCTTGACACTGGGGCAAGAGACACAGAAACTTTTACGGTGGACAACGGCAAACCTAATTGTGCAGAAACTGCTCCTGGCTCGGGGGCTGCTGCCGGAGCGCAGGGGCTGGTGGCAGGAGTGCCTCCCGCTGGCAGCACCCACCGGCCGCTGCAAGGCAGCAGCCGCACCAGGGGTGAAATCCTGTCGCGCACCCAGGACACGTGTCAGAAACCCCCTTCGGAAAATGCTTCCCCAAGCAGTTACACACGCGTACTGCTGTCGGCACAATCTGGGTACATGAGTGCTGTTTCTGAGGCTGCTCGGAGAACATGAAGCCCCAGAGCAGGTGCAGGCAGCCCCGTGTGGGGCTCTGCACCTCCCTCAACTGCCTCCCCGGGGAAGGTGCCACCACTGTAACCTCCTCCAAAGGGAGCCTCTCCGGGGAAATACACGCAGCAAGGGTGAGCGTGAGCGTACGGACTGATACCTAACACAACTTCAGAGTGCCGACTGAACACAAAACAGCAGCAGCTCTAGTAGCAATTTCTGTGATGAGACACTCTAGCCAACCAAGACTGAATTGAGGCCACCAACAAAAGCCGTGGAAGTGTCATCAGCCATTTTGTACAATTGCTGACCTGGGAGACATCTGACCTGATGAGCTCGTGGTCCAGAAAACACCCTGCATGCTCCAAGCTGGCACCAGCAAGGACCTGAGCTAGAGGAACAAGAGATTCAAGTGGAGCGACACATTCAGGAGTGTCTCCACATCACAGAAATATCAGCAGTTGAAATGGTCATGAACCTCCCAAATTATCAAATGTTTGCATTTTGCTCCTTTCTAAATGGAAGTGTGAACCAAAGAGAAGAGCGTAACTTGCACCAACTTGGTGCTTGAGGAGAGGAGAGGAGAGGAGAGGAGAGGAGAGGAGAGGAGAGGAGAGGAGAGGAGAGGAGAGGAGAGGAGAGGAGAGGAGAGGAGAGGAGAGGAGAGGAGAGGAGAGGAGAGGAGAGGAGAGGAGAGGAGAGGACGCAGTAGTAAGTTCTCAAAGACTAGTTACAAAGGAATCCTTGATGAGATGTTTTAAATTAAAAAAGCATTGCTGTCCAGCTAGCACTTAACCTCCTGAAAACAAAGAATGGAAATATTATTGAGATAAAAGCCAGGTGAATCTGAATGCAATACAAAACCAAAGTGAGACACAGCAGCAATATAGGGAGCCCCTTGGAAGGCTGCACTGGAAGTAACAGATAAATCAGGGCCTACACTCAGCCCCAGGGAAATGTCAGCGATTAGATTTTCAGTGACTGAAAGAAAAGCCTTTTAGAAGCATGAGACTTAAGCCAGAAAGGCCCATTAATAACCCCAAACATTAAGGCCTACATTTCCAATAGTGACAGGCCATTTTGAGTGCCTTGCCTGTTGGGTAGCCAATTTAATCCCTTTAATGGGATTTCAAAGGCCAAGGAACATAGCATTGCCGGAGACTACTTGGTGTGCACTCTGAGGTATCTGAAATGACTTCAAAAATCACTTTTGAAAGCAAAGGTGTATACCTTGAGTCATATTCCACTGTACTATTTTTCACACACACAAAAAACAACCCTTCAGCATGCCAGTGAATACATGTGTGAAAATGAATGAGACTGAAGTGTTAGAAGATCCTGAAGCCACACTGTAAAGTATGCAACAGGGAGGAAAGTGGTACCTGAGCCTCGCTGCCTGCTGCTGCGGAAGAGCCATTAGCATCCGCGCCTTCCTCAGGAGCCTGATTTCAGGCAGAAGGAGGCACCTGAGCTGGAGTTACATTTCCAGTAATCTGGTTAGCCCATGCCATATCCCCAACCCAGCTTTGTGCCTCAGAGCATAGCATAACGCGCAGAGATGGATTTTTTTGTAAAACTGAAGAGGAGTAGAAACATTTTACACACACACATGCAAATGCTAATGCTGGATCTAGTATGGAGTGCCCCGCAGCTTGGCTCAAGTGTATAATGTTGGGTGAGAATGTAGAGTGGACAGATAAGAAGACAGGGAGATCCAGCCTTGCATAGTTCCTCTGACTCTAGTAATGGGGGAAAGGATTAAGACTGTGATCTTGCTTTTGGACACGGATAAAGAAAATCAAGCTGAGGCTGCCCAATAGGGCAAAAGGCAGTATTGTCCACAGCGCGCTCACAGGTCGGCGTTGCTGCCCAAGGTCCAGCAATGGGTTCAAAGCAGATGTGTTCAGTGCTCACCCCAAATGCCTGTTGAGTTTCATACTTCAGTCCCTTTCCGCTGAAATATTCCCATTCTCTGACACGCAGCTCATTCCTTTAAATGCTATAGCTTGGGAGCAAAAACTTCTTTTCAGAGCAAAGAAGGCTACTTTCCACTTACTGCACTCAGACGCAACTACTCATACAGGCAACTTAGTGCTCCAAGTATTAGAAGAATACAGAAGTGCATAGTACTGGTATGAGCGGGATCCTGTTGCTTTTGGATGGCACTGGGTACATTATCAGCTACTCTAACAGGCTGCTGAGCACAGGAGCAGGAAGCAGAATAGTTTCCAATGTATTTGGGAAAAAAAAAGTGCTCACTAGGAAAGCCAGTTACTGCATTTTTTTCTGTGGTTTACTGTGAGTGGCTGCAAATGGAATTTTACGGCTTTCCCTATTAACCTACGTTTTTCAGCAGATACGCAAGGTGCTAGCTATTTGCACATGACGAGTCTCTTCAGAAACAAAGAACTGTAATTCAAATATTTTATATATAGGTAGCACTAATGCCTGGATATTTGCAAAGACCTGGCAAAACAGTCAGAATGGCAAAAGCTATATTCTTCTGTGTAATAAAAAATAGCATAACTTGCTAGCTGCAGAGCTCCAGAAGATCTACTGTACAAATATTGAAGTCAAACATCCAGAGAATGGAAGATTTCAAAATACGTGTAACCTTTAATAACCTACATCATCCAGACAGTAAAATAACAAAGCCGCCAGCGGAGGTGTGGGTGATTCCTAGCATTTCTGGAAGAGGAAGAAAAGCACGTTGTTAATATTCACCAGGATTCACCAAGAACAACAGGCAATCAGAAGTGCTTTCTTAGCTCTAGAACGCTAATCAACAGGAAGTTAGCAGGCAAAGACACTAGCAGATAGTGTGGTCTCAGAATTAAGTGTGATTTTGCACCTTAGGAAAAAGAATGTAGCATCTTTGTAAGCAAAAACTAAGCAGCTTCGCTCCTGCGGGGTCTCAATGCAAAGCTGCCTTCTTGCTTTTTTAAATTCTCCATAGCTTTGCTCTGCCTTCTCCCTCAACTTGTTACCAAATTTGTTTTTACCATCTGAACTTCCTTTTTTATCCTCTCCACCACGAACGAGGGAAAGGAACTGCTCTAACACTGCCCAGTCTGTCTGTCTTTTACTTTCTTGGAGATACTGTCATTTCCTTACTAAATGGCTTGTATTTAAACTCAACAATGCATGTAATCCTGACCCACGATGGGTGAGAATAAGTTTCCGTGTCTTTCACAGAGAACACCTTCTCATTGCCTGCCTTTTTTTGTGAATTAAAGACCTACCTACCAACAGTAACAGTTAGAGATCATTATCCAAACATAACCGTTTAGATCCCGACTGCAGCTTCATTCTGTATGTTGCAATATTGCAATTTTAGTCCTATATTTTATATGCACATTCATCCATCCATTTTCAGCCATTCGTTTGGTGGCTCCTTAACTACAGTGAGACCGTACAGAGCTAAGTTTGTAGGCAGATATATGTGCCCAATAGTGTCCGAAGTCTTTCTAGCTGCTTTGCATCAGTGAAATCCTGCAGTAGCCTCGAAAGTCATCCGATTTATTGTGGGTCTCGGCAGCCACAAGAGAACGCAGCCCAGAGTCAACCAGTGCAAAGGCTTATCAGTCACGCTTCCTGCCCCTTTCCTGTCCTGCCCATTTTTCATATTGTAGCAGCAATATCTGGGGCTTGGAGACGTGGTTACAGTCATGCATCGCAGTACCGCACTGGTCAGCTGTTGAACCAGGAAAGCTAGTCTGAAAGAGTTTACTGGAAAATACTTAGCTAACGAACCCAAACTACTTGGGAAATCACAACCAGCATAAAATAACCTATTTCCCACAAACTGCTGAAAAGACTTGGCCAACAGGAGAGTGTCAAATATTACCATTAAATGTAAATGTATCATTAAATACAAAATAAGCTTTAAAAAATACTCTACTCTATTAGGAATTTGGGTGTGGTACATTGGAATAAAAGGTGATATTTGGGAGGGGGGTTATGGAAATAAATGATTTTCTGCATCAATATCATGACTTCTTTTTATAGCTAAAGTGAAAAGTGCCTCAAAAACCACAAGAAGAAAGATTTCCTTCCATCAGGAAAGATCTAATCCGTTTGTTTATAATTGCCTATGACCTATTGCGCTAAACACAGTTCTGCTACCCCAGTGTAAATCAGTGGTATATTCAATGAGTTGTTTGATTTACTCCAGGTACAAGTATTTCTGGTGTAAATGAGAATATAATTTGGCCCTTTTTTGCTTGAAAGGAACAATTTTCTGGGAGAGGAACGTAATTAGACGACGTGAGTATTGTATATTTTAATTAGTAGGTTTGTGATCATCATTTCCCAATTGTATAAATATCAGACATGTGGGAAATACGTTTATGGCAGCAGTCAGCCTGATGGCTGCTCCCATAAGGAGGATTTAGCTAGCTCTGAAAAGATTCATGGGCTCATAAGTAGACACAGACTCTAAATCATCATCATGGTACACACTTAACAATTTAGAAGCAATAACTGAGAGTTTGCTCATCACGAAGAGACTCATTTCAAACAGGAGAATATATGAGAAACTACGAGTTTTTTTAAGAGAGTCATCAACGGGCTACTCTTACAGGAGCAAACGAAAAACCTGAAACCTGAATGACTGCCCTCTCCCAGGAATAACTCTCACCTGCAAACTCTGGATAACAGTCACCAGCAAGACACTGTGATTTGTTAGTCTCCCTTCTACGGCTGGCGCTTCCTGATCATGTTTCCCCAAGCATTGTTTTTAATCTTTGTCACCTTTTTTTTTAAATTGCCAAATAGATTTCATACACAAAGGAGTAATAGTCTACTTCTTTTTAATCAATCTAAGTAGCATGGTATGAAAACCTGTTCTAGGGGAATCACAGAAAACTTTTTGCTAGGCAAGAATCTATCAAACGTTTCAGTGGGCAGATCCCTCTCTTCTAAAGAATAAATTTCTTTGTTCTGCATCTTTTTCATTTAGATCTTAATTACACTACCAAAACTCAGAATGTTTATAGCTACCTTTGTGTTTGCTCTTGCGTATTTTCCCTCTCCATGTTTGTCTTAGTAATTGCTTACGAATACTACATCTGCTCAGGGGGCATAATGACAAATTGCATAATGCATTTTGTTGTGGCTCCAGGGACAACTGCCTTATTCTGGACTCACACTGAAGTTGCTAGTTTTAAAGGACAACTGGGTAATTCAGGCTGAGTAGACAAAGCAGCTAGATGTAGTGCTAGCTACAGACCCATGAAAACAAACGTGCCCTAGGGCACGAGGCTTGGATGCACAAAGTTCTTCCCAGAAGTTCTCAGTGCTTCTCTTCTCTGACTGTGCACGGGCGCGGGGTGTGGGCTGCTGTGATGCACTGTTTCCAGCACTGCTGCTGCGGGCTCCTAGTAAGACAGTTGTCCTCACGATCCATAACCAGGACTGTGTCCAGTCGGGTTTTGAATCCCTCCAAGGAAGGCGATTCCAAAAGCTCTCTCGGAAATCTGTTCCAGTGCTTGACCACCCTCACAGTCAGGAAAGGTTGTTCTTCCATTTAAATGGAATTGCCTGTGTTTCAGTTTGTGCCCGGAGCCTCTTGTCCTGTCATTGAGTCTGGCTCTGTCTTTTTCACTCCCTCCCATCAGGTATTATACATGGTGGTAAGATCCCCCCGAGCTTTCTCTTCTCAAGGCTAAACAATCCCATCTCCCTCAGCCTCTCCTTGCGTGTCAGAATTCCTCAAACACTTCTTAATGCAAGCTCTAGATATATGGTTAATGCAGAAAATCAGCTTTAATACTGATTTTCTCTTTTGAGCATTTAAAGGAAAAAACTCTAACCTGAAATAAAGTAAACTTAAGAGTAAGCCCTGTGTAGTCAGCAAAGTAATACTGCTATCGCTGAAAGAATAATCAGGTTAGAAGACCAAGGATTTTATAAAAATAATGCCTTTCTAGCATCCTTGGAGTTTTCTTTCTGGTGTCCATTTGCCACCTTTGTCCATTCATGATACAGTGACAGGTTTCTTTGTGATCTGATGCCAGTTCTAGCACTCTCAGTCACTCGTTCCAGCAGAGCAACTTCTTGACAATCTATAGAAATATTTTTCCCGTATTCCTCCGGACAAATGGCTCCTTTTTATTTATCCTAGTAGAATTTCCCTGTGTTCTTTTTTCTCCTGCTCCCATCCCCAATTTGGAGGAACTAATTCTAGGAAGTCAATGAGCTCTGGGCAAGGACCTGTTTGGATGGCTGTTACTTTAGATGTATGGAATCATTCAAATGCAGAGCTGGAAGAGACTTCCAAAGATCATCTATCTGGTCAATCCTTCTGCATGGAAAGAGGATAATTTCCAACTGTTACCGGTCTGCTTGTGAAACCATGCAATGACCTAGATTCAGGAGAAAATGCCATTTAGAAATACTCCCCTGTCCATGCTCCCTGTCTTTCCACCCCCTCCTCCCCCAGGATTATTTTTACAGGGATTAGCTCAATCCAGTTCACTTCATGGTCATACAGTTGTAAGGGCGCAGCTGCAACAGTGGCAGGAGGACAGGCAGCCTAATGATGGCCAAAGCTGCTTCATCTGGCATTGCTGCTGAGAGGAACATCCATGAAGCCACCACCAAATCAAATCCAGTTCCTTCATCATTTTCTGTGAGGTCACACTTTTTTACAAACATCAGTTCCTGCGTGATAAAGGACTAAGAGAAGACTACAATTACTACCTGTATGTATAAACTTTCTCTGTCCTGCCCCGGAGGAACCAAACTGCTGCCAGCAAATTTTCTGATTAGCACAAAGTTATTCCTGTAAGCATCAGGACTGCTGAGGAGACTGCACTGCTGCCAAATAAAAGTATAGCTTTTCTACGATGTTGTGAGTTTCTCTTTTCAAGGGCTGTTTGGTGGCCCTTGAGCAAACGCTGAGGTGAAAGCTTGCTGCTGAAATTAGGTGATCTTGGTCCTTCCCTGCGTTAATGGGGTAAATTGCTGTTTCCTAGCTTCGAATGCTTTTCAAGGTAGATCACTCTCCAGAGAGATGTACCTGGCCTGCTAGCAAAGCTGAGGACTTCATCTAATAAAGGCAACGTGAGCTCTCTGAGCTGTCTTGCAAGTGCCAGATGCGAGGGTCCACGTCTCAAGCATTACACGGAAGCAGCCAGTGCTGTTGTGAAAGGAGATGTGACAAGCGGCCATGCACTGAGAGAGCTTGGGAACAAGGGGCTGGTCCTCTAGAACTGGGGCTCACAGTAACAAAAAGCCGGGGCGATAAATGGGCTTTGCAATAGCAGAGGCAGCTTAACAGAGTCTTGCAAGTCTCAGGGCAGGGGGTTTCTCCCACCTCGCAGAGGAAAGCAGCTCTGGAAACACGCTGAGGAGGCCGGCTTATCAGCAAAGGGGAAGAGCGAGGAGGGTTTGGCTGTCACCTGGGCCTTACGCGATGGGCCGCAGGGTCAGCTGCAGTCCCTGACCTGCTGAGAAGCAAAAAAGAAGGCCGTTTTATGGGGGGAAAAGGAACAAAGAGCATCCAGAGGGAAGCTCTGCAGAGGGCTCCGAGAAGCTTTTAAAGACAACAGAGAGATGCCTGCTTATAAAAACCTCTTAGTTTGATGGGGTCGGCAGACAGTGAAATGTCTTGAAGAGCTGAATGCATGGGGTCAAGGGAAAACGCTCTGCCCTGCAGGAGGATTTCTTGTGCTTCTAGGACAGCTCTGGCCGGACACTCATCCTTCCGGCTCTGAAACGCTTCCAGTGCTGCTCAAAGGGGGCAACGCCAGCGGCCAGCCCCTCCGCTGGCTCGTCTTGGACTGACACAAACGGCGCTGGAAACGGGTCTCGGCCGAGGCGCGCTCCGCGGCGGAACGCCGCCCCGCCAGCAGTCCAGCAGTCCAGCAGCCGCCGCCCGCCTGCCCCGCCGCCGCGGCCCAACGCCGACGGCGCCTCCCGCCAGGGCCCGGCCGCCACGGCGGGGCGGCTCCGCTGAGCCCCGGCCCGCCAATGAGCTGTGCACACGGTGCCACAGCCGCCGGCGGGGCTGCCCCCGCGGCTGCCTGCTCCGAGAGATGCGGGCTGGGAGGCCGCTGCCGCCATTCCGCCGCTCCGCAGATGGGGCTGGCTCGTTCGGCCGTCTCGTGGGGCCTCAGCGCCGCCTGAGAGCCCCGTCGGACAGCAAACTGGCCGGGCACCGCCACGGGCAGGCGGCAAGGGGCCTCGGGTTCGAGGCCCCCTGCCGCGGTGCATGCTGGGAGCTGTAGTCGCGAGGCGGCGGTGCCGCTGCGGTGTGAGCGGCGCGGCGGGAGCGGGGGGACTACAGCTCCCGCGGAGCGGCGCGGCCGCCCGCCCCCCCGCCCGCGCTCGGTTGCGGGCGGCGGTGGCCGCTCAGCCGGGGTGCGCCCCGCCCCGCGCTGTCCCGTCCCGCCGTCCGGCGGGCGCCAGCAGCTCCCGCCTCCGCCATGGATCTCTTCGGGGACCTGCGGCGCATGAACAAGCGGCAGGTAGCGCCCGGCGGCTCGGGGCTCGCCGAGGGGTCGGGCCGGGGCCGGGCTCGCCGCCCGCCGTGGGGCCGGGCCGGGCCGCGGTGCCCGCGGGGGCCGGCGGCGGAGCGGGGGGGGCCGGTAGCCGCCTCCTTTGGCGTTTCCCGTAACTCCGTCCGCGGCCGCAGAAAGCAGAGGACTTCTGCTCTTCGGGAGCGCCCTCGCCCGCGCGCTGTCAGCGGCTGCTGCCCTGCTGCTGGCTCCTCCTCTCCTTCCGCGCGTCCGGCCGTGCCCCAGCGCGGCCGCGGCGCCCCTGCGGAGCTGCTGACACGGCGCCTACCGCGCAGGCTGCTCCTGATCCCCGCCTCAGTCTGAGAAACCGCTTGTTGTTTACGGGCTTGTCAGTAATCAGTTGTATTGCAGAGGTATACCGCGTGGGAGCAGGCAGGTGTTTCTGAACACCCATAGCTCGAAATAGGTATCCTGACTTTACCTTTGCTAGGTGGTTATACAGATGAGCATTAGGAAGGAAGAATACAAGACTAGTGACAAACTCCCTGATTTCCAAACTTTGAAAGTTTCTTATTCCTTAGTTGCAATCATAACCATTTTCCAAAAAAAAAAAAAAAAAAAGGTGAGATGTTGAGGGCAAGCTTAAAAGCTTGTCCACTGATAAGTTACGTGAATCATATCCCTGAAAACACCAGCAAATAGATCCTTAAACTAGGATGATGGTATCACAATTTACAGTTCTGTGTTTTAGGTAGATGAGTCGCATTATAAACAGAGGTGGACAGGGCCTTTTTGTGCCAGAGTATCTCTTTATATTGCTAAGAAAAAAAAAAAAAAGGAGGTGATGGGAAGAAAATATATCCGCTATTGCAAGGGTTGGTAAAGCAGTTGAATTTTGGTGCAGAAGTGAGTTGAAAACATTGATACAAGATTTTGCACATAAGAAGTTCCTGTCTGGTAGTAAGAGAAAAATGACATTCTGTCCTCCCTCTTCTTGCCCCCCAACTCTTCTCTCTAAACAAAGAAAACTATTAAAACTTCAAAGGCTCTTGCTGATCCTGGCTTTATAGTAGTAGTCTACATTATTCTTCACGTGTGTTTTAAATGCTTATCATCTCAAGTAGGACTCAGGGATGTGTAATCAAAGATAGATTTAACCATTTGCTGTAAAGCTTCACATATTTTAAAGTCTTTGCTAGTGAAGCTTCTAGCTTCACTAGCTTCTAGCACTAGCAAACATAATATTCCGTAGGTGTCATAAGCCAAGGTTGAGGTACACTTAAGGATTCAAACTTCATCCTGCAGCACGGTGTTCAGAGTTGTACTGCTGTATCTGTGATGCTTCTGCTGGAATATGATATAAGTAAAAAAGCCTGGATTGTGATTCAGGGATGCACAGTGCCCAAATTCTGTGTTGTGCATACAGCACAGTAACTTCTAAAAACACTGTTCTTGTTTATGTCTTACAGCTGTATTACCAAGTCTTAAATTTTGCTATGATAGTGTCTTCTGCCCTTATGATATGGAAAGGGCTGATTGTCATTACTGGAAGTGAAAGCCCTATTGTTGTGGTGCTCAGGTAAGTCAAAGTAAAGACTTTTTTTTGGTTATATTCCAAGTTTGTCTTTTGTCTCCTCCCCTTCCCCCTTGAATAGACTGGGAGTTTGGAGTGTCACCTACCTGAAGTAGTACTCAAACACTTATTTTCTTTTAGCTCTGTTTTTGGGCATCTAGCAAAGGCCACTTTCATAGCCGCAATCTAGTTTTCATTGAAGTTAATAGAAGCGGTGGGTATGTGAAACCTTTCAAAGTCTAGGTCTGTTCCCTTGTTGTATAGATATCGCCTACCCAAGATTGCTATCTGCTTGGGGATTGAGATTCCAAAAAATCAGTTCTGCTTTAATAGAAATATATGTATTCCTGTGAAACTTCTGTTGTCTCTGGAAAAAAAGCTTTAAAGAAACATAGTGCACTTACTGAAGGCACTGAACACTTTCAGGTCTGTCTGTTAATTTTTTGTTTACCTGTATATATTTATTTTAGGATTGTATTATGGTAGAACTTGCTTTATGAGTTAATTATACATACTCGTTGCTTCTTTCTCAATGATATCTTCTGATATATAAAGGTCCAGTCCTGCAGGCCCCAGAGTGCTAGTCAAATACACAAAGTTAAGCACAAACATATGTGGAAGATTCAGCCATGCTGAGATTCAGTGTGTATCAATAGGGAATATATGGGAAATGTAGGAATAATAATATTTTAATGGGAATTGTTTGTTCACATAGTTAGTAATGGGATCTTTAGTCCTATCTTAAAGGTGGCTACCAAAAGATATTATGGCTAGCTTTGGAAAAAGGCATGAATTCTCAGATCATGAGCTGTAATCACTGGTATAAGCGTCAGTCTTGTTTGTGTAAGTCAAACCCTTTCTCTTTAGAGCAGTACTTCCTGTTTTGTGAAATGCCTTTTGGCTTTTCATTAATGGATTGGTTATCTTAACCAGAATGGCTCATTTTGTTCCTTCCGTCATAGCAACAATACTGATACCTTTCTATACAGCTCATTTATTTTTTTTATTTTGTTGAGGCAGTAGGGTAAGCGTTCCACAGGCTATCTCAGCCTGGGGCTTACTGAGGTTTGGACTGCGTATCAAATGTCTGTATACTGCTATTGAATGGGTAAAGCTACAGATTTCAATTAAAATCTTGAGTGTATCTGTAAGGATTAAATGCTTATTGCTTTTGTGGTTCTTCTTTCATTTACCATAATGCCAATAATCTTTCCCTTTCTGTTTGTTTGCAGTGGCAGCATGGAACCAGCTTTTCACAGGGGAGACCTGTTGTTCTTAACAAATTTCCATGATGACCCTATCAGAGCTGGTGAAATAGTTGTTTTTAAAGTTGAAGGCAGAGACATTCCAATAGTTCACAGAGTAATCAAAATTCATGAAAAGTAATGCAACTTGGCATTTTCATTGCTTCTAAATATAGTTTCCTTCACTGTGACTTTCACTTACATTTTAATTTGGTAGTATCTTACGAAAAAGGCAAGTGAGGATATGCGGTAAGATAAAACGTGTCTGTAGGCTTAGTCCATAACTGGTCGCAGTCCCGTGCCGTGCTTCTTGAGACCTTGACTCCCGTCTCTCGGCAGAGTTGCTCAGGTTCAGAGTAGGTGAACCTACACCAAAGAGGAGCCTAGTAACACAAGCTGTGCGCACCATTTTTGCAGTCAGTGGGAATGTGTATGGGAGCAGAGTCCTTTTCCATAGTGACTGTTGTAGAACTGGGAGTTTGGCTATGAGAAATAGCTACATCTAGAAACAAATCTCTAGAAGGACATGAAGATTCAGAATTAGAACTGTAGATGAAACCCGACAAGTATGTGACCTTTGCTAATGGCAGTTTTCCATAAAACAGAGGTTTGACTCAGAGTCTTATTTTTTTGTGTGTGTATTAGTGACAATACCAACAATAATTCATACTCAAAAGCAACAGGCAGTTTACTTGTTTTCACTTTTATTGCATGTACCTGTAACGATAAACATTTCCTTCCCAAACAAAAGAGAGGCAATTTTTTTTCCACTCCTGCGTAGTGACAATTTAACTTGGATGTGGCGAGCACTGATATATTTGTGCCTTGGGAAGTCCTAGCAATGAGCTGAAGGTGTTTATCTTTCACGTGGAGTCTGTCCTTCAACACTTTTTCAAAACAAATGTGTATGCCCAAGTACTGCCTCTTGTTTTTTTCATTTAAGTACCTAACCAATTTTCAGAAAAACTCCTTACTGATACCCTTAATTGCAATTAGCAGCTTATGGAGCAAAATCATTTTGAAGACTGTAAACTTAATAACTATTTGAATAGTAGTGTGAAACCAAAGTCATATGTGCATCAACTGCCCATATGCCTAGTGCTTGAAAGAGGCTGAAACATGGCAGGTCTTCTAACAGCAGTGCTTAAATTACATGAAGTCCAGAATGAAATGTAAAATATTTTTTCCGTTTGAAACAGTAGGGAAAAGTGATGATTTGGTTAAGTTCAGGGTTTAAAACCTCTATTCCTACAAAAAGATTTTTGAGCCTTTTTAATGGCTGGGAGAGGTCAGGACTTCGGTTTTGTGTCTCTGAGGGAGCAGCCTGGTTCTCCTGAGTGCCACAAGCACTTACTCATGTGGGAGGAAGAGTGCCACCTACTGAACTATTTGCATCGCTTAGGTTTTTCCATACAATCCAGTAGAAAAACCTACAAAAGTGTTTTGTCCACATGATGTTATTTAAAGACCAATTATGTTTTTTTTTTTATTTACCACATGAATAGATATCAACTATAACTGAGCTTTTGCCGGGAACTCACTATATTGCTTAACAGATAAACAATAAACAACCTAAAATTGTAGTACAGACTTCCTGTCAAAATACTGAATTTGATGCAGATTTTGCAGCTCACTTAAGAGGCCTTCAGGATTTCTCTGCATCAAAAGGAGGACTCCTATCATGCTTTATTTTGGCAACAACAACAAAAATTATTATGAGTTAAACAAGTACATAAAACTTAGAAGAAAATTACTTAACACGTTATATTGTTATACCAATTCCAGTCCTAAAGAAAGATTTAGAATATGCCTTGTATTTGCTGAAATTTGTTGCTGAAATTCAGCTAAATTCATTCTCTAATGTGTGATGACATCACTGGATCTTATTCAACAATTTGTATAAAAAAAAAAAAATCCAAACCCCAAAACTTTTCTCACTCATTTGGAGGTTTGGTAAATCCAATTTTTTGTTTGTTTGTTTCTCTCAATATTATTCAGTATTTCATTTCTGTTCTGTTGAAAATACAGGGTTGATATGGGTTTTTTTTCCTCCTCATCCACACATATTGCTTTGTTGATGGAGTTTCATCCCTGCTCTGGATGGAAAATATTCCTCTGGTGTTCAGAGTATAATTGCTTACATCAAATGACAATCTGGGAGTGTTTTTAAAAAAACACCTCTTGTTAAAATCTGTTGACTCTGTCAGTAAAGTCTGCAATGTTAATGCTTTAATGGTGTTTGCTAAATAAGCAGGACAAGCAGGACTGGAAGTAAACATTGTTATCTAATCTTGTAGTACTTTTCATCCTCATTGTGCTTTGTAGATGTTAATTGAGGTTTTTAAATTAAGTGGTAGTTAGTTTATCACCTCGTTGCCTTCTAGAGAAAATGGGAACATCAAATTTCTGACTAAAGGTGATAATAATGAAGTTGATGATAGAGGCTTGTACAAAGAGGGTCAGAACTGGCTAGAGAAGAAAGATGTTGTTGGAAGAGCAAGAGGGTAAGTAGTGCAACGTATCTATGTTCTTTCTAAGAAAATAGAAAGAAAATTTCAAACTTAAATCAATTCCAGTGTTGGTACAAACTAGATCTCGTTTGATAATCATTCAATTACCATTTTCTTTAAGAAATTCGAAAATAATTTACTTGGAAATTTTGCTTTCTGTAGTCCTCTCACTGATTTGGAGAGTGGGGCTTAATTTTTTGCAACATGGTAAATTTCAACATAAATAGTTAACCAATAAATACAGAGTTTAACCAAATCATCCTTGTTCCAGAAATTACTAGGAAGTGATATTTACATCCCACAAGATACAAGGTTCGAGCTTTTTGTCCCATCCCTAGTTGGGATGAAAAGTCGGTCTTAAAGATTTCTCAAACTAATTCAGTTAGTGTATTTTTCTTAGATTAAAATTTTTATTTCCCCTTTCAAAGATACATTAGTGGCAAGTGTAAATGATGTGATTGCTTTACACGGTTCTTATTTGGCACACTTTGGCTTAGAGCCCTTGGCAAAGTGTGTTTTGGGCTTTGAGAGACTTAGCGATGCCGTCAGAAACTTGATGCAAATTCTGCTGTGTCCCTTAGGCTAAGATTAGTGTCACTGGCCAACCCTAGTGGAAGGTAGGACTTCTTGTTTCAAGTGATGTACTTGCTTGTATTTTTTCTTGCCTAATTTAAGAGTGGCATGAGTTATCACGGATTTAGGGTAAACTTCCATAAAAGTGCCAAATACTTCTTTTTGAAGAATATTGATTTGCTTGCTTTCTAGATTCTGTCTCTGCATTCAGGTTAAATAAAAAGAAACAAAGCAAGTGCCCCTCCAAACCTTTAATTGTGGTAGGCTAGGTTAAACGCTAAGTTATGTTTCATGCTAGGTTGAAACTCTTGCCACGTTAGATCGTAGGACTTTGATAGCCCCAGAACAGCAGGAGACACTGAAGCGCTGATTCCCGGACTCCTCGGTGTTGCAGTATGTTAGGCTTTTGCCAGTACCCCTCGCTATGGTGGTATTTACTTGCCACTTCTGTGGTGTTTATATATTTCTAATGCTATAAATAATACGCAGCAAAGTGTTTATTTGGTGGGAGAAGGGTGGAATCTGAGATCTTGCTCCCTAGCTTGCATTGTCAAGCACACGCACTCTTTAAAGGTCTCGCAGTCTCTCTGAAAGTTTATTTCTCTGAAATCGGTTATCTAAAATAATGAAAATTGAGTAATACTGAAGCATCTTTGTGTAATTTTTGAGGGTTAATTTTATGCTGATCTGTTTTGTCAATTACAGATTTTTGCCTTATGTTGGTATGGTAACTATAATAATGAATGACTATCCAAAATTTAAGGTATGTATACAAACGTTTTGAATACTGAAATGTAAAACTGTAAAATGACAAGTAAAGCTAATAAGAGTCGTGCATATAAGAATACATGTGTTAATAAATTTGCTTCCACAGTTTGGTTTCCTAATGTAAAATTAGCTGGGTTTTGGCCTTCCAAAATAAAAAGCTTGTCCATAGACATAGAACTTTGTAACTTTTTTAAACATTTGAAAGCATTTTATTTATAAAATACAATGAGCTAAGACTATACGGTTGTAATTCTTATTTATAATAAATATGATCCCATTAAAATATTCCTGTAATTTTATAATTTTGTACTCATCTAGAAGGTGTAACGTTGGAGGAGCGCATTTTGAAACTGTAATTTCAGAGTTTCCATGAGGAGAATGTAAAATCAGTCTTTTATTTTCTTTTGCAGTATGCTCTTCTGGCAGTAATGGGAGCATATGTACTACTGAAACGTGAATCCTAAAAAAAAAAAAAAAAAAAAAAAAAAAAAGAAGTGAGAGAGCGCCACTTTTCCAAGAATGAAGTTAAATATACTGGAAAAAAATAATATATTTCAGATGTTTTAATTTCTGTATACTTTTACAAAACCGTGCAAACTTTTGTCTTGTCTAAATAAACTGTACAGCTAATAAGTAAAGCTTTTGGCTCTTGATTAATTATGTAATTGCATATTTACCAACTTAAGTAGTTGCTGCTTTCAAGTAGCTCTTGGCGCGTGGAAGACGCCGACTGCCCTGTCCAGAAGTCGGGCAGGGCGCTCCTGGGCACGTGGAGGACGATGCCTGAGGCTGTAGTTTGAAGCTTGTTTCTCTTTTTGCTCTAGCAGTACTGCAGCTGAACCAGCTTGCTCCCCGCTGTTTGGTTGGTTCTTCTGCTTGGTGATTTTTAACCTCTGTGAGCTCCCTGGTCTTTTCACTGCCCCAAGGACCCAGCATACGGGTTGGAGCAGGTAGCGAGTTGTAGGAGTTGAGTCACGCTTTTGCCTAAAGAATCACAGAATCACAGAATCGTTTAGGTTGGAAGGGACCTCTGGAGATCATCTAGTCCAACCTCCCTGCTCAAGCAGGGTCACCTAGAGCATATTGCCCAGGATCACATCCAGACGGGTTTTGAATATCTCCAGCGAAGGAGACTCCACCACCCCTCTGGGCAACCTGTTCCAATGCTCTGTCACCCTCACAGTGAAGAAGTTTTTTCTCAGGTTCAGATGGAACTTCCTGTGGTTCAGTTTCTGCCCATTGCCTCTTGTCCTGTTGCTGGGCACCACGGAGAAGAGGCTGGCCTCATCCTCTTGACACTCCCCCTTCAGATACTTGTACACGTTGATGAGATCCCCTCTCAATCTTCTCTTCTCCAGGCTGAACAGGCCCAGCTCTTGCAGTCTTTCTTCCTAGGAGAGATGCTCCAGCCCTCTAATCATCTTGGTAGCCCTCCGCTGGACTCTCTCCAGGAGTGCCATGTCTCTCTTGTACTGGGGAGCCCAGAACTGGACACAGTACTCCAGGTGAGGCCTCACCAGGGCTGAATAGAGGGGCAGGATCACCTCCCTCGACCTGCTGGCAACACTCTGCCTAATGCACCCTAGGATCCCATTGGCCTTCTTGGCCACAAGGGCACACTGCTGGCTCATGTTTAACTTGTTGTCCACCAGCACTCCCAGGTCCTTCTCGGCAGAGCTACTTTCCAACAGGTCAGTCCCCAGCCTGTACTGGTGCATGGGATTATTCCTGCCTAGGTGCAGGACCTTGCACTTGCCTTTGTTGAACTTCATGAGGTTCCTCTCCGCCCACCTCTCCAGCCTGTCCAGGTCCCTCTGAATGGCAGCACAGTCTTCTGGTGTGTCAGCCACTCCCCCCAGTTTAGTATCATCAGCAAACTTGCTGAGGGTGCACTCTGTCCCTTCCTCCAGGTCATTGATGAATATATTGAACAAGACTGGGCCCAGGACTGACCCCTGGGGGACACCACTAGCCACAGGCCTCCAACTTGACTCTGCGCCATTCACCACAACCCTCTGAGCTCGGCCATCCAGCCAGTTCTCAAGCCACCTCACCGTCCACTCATCTAGCCCACACTTCCTGAGCTTACCTAGGAGGATGTGATGGGAGACAGTGTCAAAAGCCTTGCTGAAGTCCAGAAAGACAACATCCACTGCTCTGCCCTCATCTACCCAGCCAGTCATTCTGTCATAGAAGGCTCTCAGATTGGTCAAGCATGATTTCCCTTTGGTGAATCCATGCTGACTACTCCTGATCACCTTCTTGTCCTCCAGATGCTTAGTGATGACCTCCAGGATGAGCTGTTCCATCACCTTTCCCGGGATGGAGGTGAGGCTGACAGGCCTGTAGTTTCCTGGCTCCTCCTTCTTGCCCTTTTTGAAGACTGGCGTGACATTGGCTTTCTTCCAGTCCTCAGGCACCTCTCCTGATCTCCAGGACCTTTCAAAGATGATGGAGAGAGGCCTAGCGATAACATCCGCCAGCTCCCTCAGCACTCGTGGGTGCATCCCATCGGGGCCCATGGATTTGTGGATGTCAAGTTTGGACAAAAGATCTCTAACCCGATCCTCCTCAACCAAGGGAGAGTCTTCCTTTCTCCAGCCTTCCTCTCTTGTCTCCAAGGTCTGGAATTCCTCAGGACTGGCCTTAGCAGTGAAGACAGAAGCAAAGAAGGCATTCAATAACTCTGCCTTCTCTGTATCCTTTGTCACCAGGGCACCCGCCCCTTTCAGCAGCGGGAAAGAAAGTTGTTTCAGTACAGTCTGAGAAAAGTAGACAGCAAAGAGACTTTTACTCTGGTTAAGAGCTGAGAGCTGGAGCCTTCTCAGAGTCTTCTCTGAGAGTCTGAAACATGCTCCCTTGTGGCACAGGGACAAAAACCTTGCAGCCTGATTTCAGCGGTCTGGCCTGTCCGTGTGTCTAGAATTCAGGCCATTACAGGCCGCTAACCTTTCTGCCTTTGTGCTCCCAGCTACAGCACAAAGCTACTAAAAAGATTTTATGGGGATTTACTAACGCTTGAAAATCACTAAATGGAAAGCACCGTAGTACACTTAGGTAATACTACTACCAATAAGGAAAAATATAATTCGTATTCCAGTCCTGAGAATGTGGTGTTCTCTCCTGTCATATGATAGCTGAAGAGTGCTAAACACAAAATTGATTTTTCATTTTAAAACTTAACCTGGTAACTGTCTTATGTGAAATTCTGGACTTTTCTCTCCTTGGCTTCAAATGTCAATATTGTACCTTCAACAAAGCAGAAATTGTTTTCCTCTCTTGCTTTGGGTTTGCAGTTTTGATAAGGAACAGCATGAGGCTTTTTTCCTGTGGAGTTTTGTTTCTTCTGTCATCCCTCACCTCTACAAAAATATAATATTTTACAATAATGGCACCCCTTCTGTTGAAACTACCAATGCTGAAAGGCAGACAACTGCTGAATTTTTCCAAGTAATATTACTTCTTTTGTCTCTTCCTAAGCAGTTTTCACAACAAACTATATTATAAAAATGACTGACTTTGTGTCAAATTGCTTAGAAATAAAATTGAGTATAATAAATGGCTTGTCATAATAACTTAGATATTCTTAATGCAACCTTCCTGGAAGCGTACTATCACAGTTAAGCAAAAATAACTTAATTTTTGGAGGCAGTGTATGGGTAGTAAGATTGTGTTTGTTTGCTTATTGCTGAAATTGGAATTGATATCTCCCTCCCTGTGCCCGCCCTCCCCTCACGCAGGCACCATCCGCTCTAATCTTGGGAGTGGGGTTTTGGGCTTAACCCAGACGACAGAGTCAACACGATTATGGACGTTTTTCCTCAAGTTGAGGAAAGATGGATCGGTGATGAGAAGGAAAGATAACATCTAAATATGTGGGATCATGCTCAGAAAAAAGGGTTTTAGTTCTTGGGTGTAAAGTGCTGGGTCTTGTTTTTAAACTCTTTTCGACAAATCTTGATCTGTAGAACTGACTTGTGAAACGGTGGTATGCGGCCGTCCGTGCTGCCAGATCTGCTCGTTCGGTGAGACGCTGGAGGACAGCGCAGGCCCGCTTCGTCGTCCTCGTTTTAGCTGGGTGCATAGAGAGGTGCTAGCTGCGTCCGACAGAGCAGCTTTGGTCAGCCACGTACAATAACTTGTCCAAGCATAGCAGTAATCTGCTCTTTCCTCTGTGATACACAGTAGCTTTTTTCAGCTGCTAAGACTAGATGCCGTAACGCTTGATCTTTTCATAGAATCATGAAAAGTTCCTGCCTGTGTAGTTTCCCATCAAGTTTCAGGAGTGATTGCACAAGCTGGGACTGCTGTAAATGCAGCTGTTGAAACCCAAGTTGTGGTTTCTTGGGTGTTCTTCAGTGTGGCGCAGACCTAAGCCTTGATGGATTCCCCTGGCTTCTTTCCCCCATGGTGAGAGGGTTATTCCCATAAACGGGTTATTCTTTTGATCTGGTACTTAATTTAGATATTTTTGAGTCTCTCGTTTTGATCTTCCCTCAGCTTTTCTGCATGCTTCAACAAAGTTGTAGCTCAGATGCTAGACTCGGGCTACTGAAACGCAGACTCAAACCACCTTTTGGCATTTGGAGTCTCTGCTGATGCGGCGATCAACCCATTTGTGCGAAGAACGTACTGAGAGGAAAAGAACTTTTCCGAGGGACCTCTTTTCCTTGTGAAGATTTCTCACGGGTGCAGAAGTGTTGTCTAGCGATGACTTTGTTTCTGGCTCCTTGCTTTCTCAGTTTGTCGCTGGTGGCTGTGAGAATTCAAGATCAGGCAGGCTATTCCATGGGTTTGGAGGACCTTAAAATGAAACGGGGGCTCGTGGGATCCCAGTTAAACATCGTGAGTTAGAGGGGTGGCGTGTGGAGAACTCTGTGGAGTCTCTCTACAGTTACGGCTGTAGATGAAAACATTCTTAGTTGCAAAGCTAGGGAGCCGAAGGGTGCCACGCTGCTGCGTTTGTCATTTCTGCATTAGAAGGAAGTAAAGGACCACAAAAAATAACCTACGGCTGTACAGAGCCGTGCACAAAGCCTTAACCTCCGGGTGCTGCTTTGCTGGATGCTGGGCGGGATCCTGCGGCAGCGTCCCCTCGCCTCGTAACGGCTCGGCGCTCACCTGCTGCTACTGCTCATGGCAGACGGATGCCGGGGTCGACAAAACGTGGTGCAGCTACCCTCATGTGGGAGAAATGACGTTTTTTGGATTTGGGAATCGCATAACCGTTTCAAAGTTTCTTTCTCATCATACTAGTAGTTCTGTTGATCACTAGCAAGCTTACCTATTCTGTGACCACGTTAGTTTGCTCTACTGGCGGCTTCGTTCAGGCCTCTTTTGCTGGCTGCCTATGGAAGGTTAGAGACTACTCACGACCTAAGGGGTTGGGTCGCTTTTGACTCTGTTCGTGACTTGGATTCCCATGATTGTCTGAGCTACTTTAAGCAAACCGTTTCTATTTCTCATAATCTAGCTAGCTAGCTGGGGCTGCTTGTTTGCTACCTTACAGTAGAAACGAGGGAGGGAAGAAGCGCAAAGGCTCTGAACGCTCGGCGTACGCCCCCCCTTCCTTCTGCTACAGAATCTCGCGGTTCTCAGCCTGCTAACAAAGATGAATGAGCTTTGACAGTGAAATGCATATCAGGAGGATGTTTTCTTTGTGCTGTGAGTAAATTGCACTGTACAGTGCTTGAATGATTTAACGTCTGTTAAATATTATTATGGTCATGGAGATAATGCTGTTTCCTATTTGAAATGTTGTGTAACTGAATGTTATGAGCTTTTCCTACTGGTCTTGCTGAGAACAAGTTTGAAGGTGACTTCACGTGATCCAGCTAAACTGGTCTATCAGACAGTCCTCCTAGTGCAGACAACATGGTCGTGTCTCTTTCTGCCAGCTCTCGCGTTCACTGGCGGCAACGTGACCTGCAAACCCAGCCAGAAGTCAGCAGTTGTCCGCTGGGTTTGCGAGCTGAGCAGGCTCAGCAAAGCACCAGCAAGGAGCCAGGAGCAGAGCAGAGGCAAAGAAAGGAGGCAGGTTTAGCCTTTGGGAGCAGTGACCTGTTAGATTTGCCCAGCTGCAGCATGTAACTTCATGTTTATCACCTGGGCGCTTCAAGAACAAGTATGTCCTTGCTGTAACGTGTACCCAGTGGAGCAGACAGCTAAGGGACGCAAGGAGGGAGTCAGGACGATGTCGCTGTGGACTTGGGAAGTCAAAGGCTACGGCGACGCGCTCCTCTGGGTGACGAATTCTCCACTAACATCATGAAATGAACATTAAGACTTTGGGATTGATCAGACCACGACGGAGCTGACACCGAGCGTGCCACGTTCCCCGGTCTCTGCCTGCAACCCACCGCGTTGTGCTGTGCCACGGCTCTTCGGCTGCTGCCGGGTGCAATCTGCAATCGCTCATCCCCATGAGCCTTCCCGCAGGCCTGAGCCAGCCGGCCCAGGGTCTTCCACCCTCTGCGGGGAGAGACGAGCGAGGCAAGCGTCGAGGCACGACAGCAGGACGGACACCATCTGAACCCGTCTCCGCACCTTCCCAGCCCACGTGCTCGCTCTTCAGCTAGCGTTTCCCACCGTCAGTCACTGAAATTCTAGTTTGTGGCAATAAACAAAATTATCTGAGGGTTTAGGATGTCTTGCAGATCCAAGGCCGTCCCCAGGTTAAATCTTCCCTCCTGTAATCACGACACCTTTTAAACTGTAGTAGGCGAAGTCTTTTTCTCAGCAGAGAGGAAACAATCTTAACCTATTGCAACTGGCTGATCGCACCTCTCTTTCTCACACACAAAAAAGCAAGCGCACAGATACGCTGCACGTGCTTTTTGCAGGAGAAATGCTTTACAGGTCAGCATGATGTGAATAGTCGAGCTTTTCTAAAATAATACTTGTATTACTTTGAATATTAATGTTATCACCTAGCAAGGAATGTTTTAGCACTCGCCTCTTTCTTAATGCATCGGAGGAAAGATGATGCAGGTTTTTGCCAGCCTTTTCTGTTAATCCCGCGTTTTTCCAGAGTCTGTCTCACTGGCTCAGCAATCGAAGGCCGCTGCCGACAGTCGCCCAGAAGGCGAGGGAGAAAAGGCGCGAGCATCGACCGTAGCGCTGTCAGGGCTGAGATGATTTCGAGTCCTCATCTATCAGTCAGGGCTTTGTGCTGTTTTCAGGGTTTAACCGACTTTGTTTTCCTCGTGCAAAAGGCGTGAGTTAAGATTTAAAAAGACCAAAGGCCCAATCCTGTCAAAGGAATAAAGCGTTGAACGGGTGAGCCCTGACCTGGCTAACTCGGCGCACGCTGGAGCACCAGCAGCGCTTTCGGCCCCCGAGCTGCCCAACGCCGGCCTGGCGCGCGAGGGCTGCGTCGGGCTCCTAGGGGCGCCTGCTGGTGCTCGGCGTCGGTGCGCTTACAGCACTCAGCTTATCCTTTTACCTTAGTAACGCTGGGTTTCTCCGCATGATACTTTGGCAGGAGGGTTTTTGGTATTCTGGGCGCGTCCCTTGGGACCCTGAAGGCACGGTGGTGCTGCTGGTGGTGGCAGGTCGGGATGGAGCTGGCAGAGGTGGCGACCTGGCGGCCGGGGGCGGTGGGCTCCCGCGGTCCCGGTGCTGGGGGTGGCAGGTCGGGATGGAGCTGGCAGAGGTGGCGACCTGGCGGCCGGGGGCGGTGGGCTCCCGCGGTCCCGGTGCTGGGGGGCGAGGGGGCCCCAGGGCCTGGGCTGCGGCGGCGCCGGGACGCCGCGGTGCCGGCCGGTTGCTCTCCGGACCCCGCCGCCGTCCGCAGTGGGACCCGCGCGGGGCCGCCGGCGGCAGCTGCACCCCCGGCAAAACCGCCGAGGCCTTGGGGCGGCTTTCTGGGCCGGAAGGCAGGTTGCTCCTCTCTGGGGCGCCGAGCGCCCTACAGCGCCCTGGGCCCGGCAGACGGCCGGGGCATCCCGAGCGCCGCGGGGCCTCAAGAGACCAAGGCGAAGGTTGAGGCGGCGTGCGCCCCGCCGGCCCCGACGCGCAGCTGGAACCGCTGCCCGAGCCGGCGGCGCCGGCGCCAGCGCCGGCCTCGGCCTCGCCGGCAGGTCACTCCTCTCTGTTTGATCAAGATAGCGAACAGCAGCGATGAAAAGGACGTCTTTCCTCTGCGCCCACCAATTTTATCAATGGTTCTCGCACGTCCCGCGGCCCAGCGCAAACAAAACGTAAGCCAGCCGCACGATAAACATTTCAACACGTTTCTCCGCTGCCCAGCTGGGCTTCAACGAGTCTAAACCATCTCTTCTGCGTCGTCGCCTACCCCGAGATACGTTGCTTCTGTACATAGACCCAGCTCTGCCTTTCTGTCCTTCATGCGTGAATGTGATGTCAGCAGGCACGTTATGCCTGTGATGTCCGTACACCTTCTCTGTCTTTAGGCAGACATATCAGATGCGGACGGGACGCCAAAGGCAGGCCTTCATCTGAGCTTCGCAGCGGTGTGAAATCCAGACCCCTGTAGTGGTTGGCGGCTTCTAGGTAAAGAGCAGCTGTGGACAAAGCTTCACCCGTTTCATGAATTCATTCACATGAGGGCCTCAGCTTCCACTTTGTGAAAATCATGTTTTTTAGCATGGAGTGAAAATGTGTGTTTTACTAATCTGGAGCAGGAAGGCCTGGGAGCGGCGTGCGTGTGCACGGGCACCCGCGCGGCGGCAAGAGCGGGCCCAGCCGGGCGTCCGGCCCCTCCGTGTCCGGCGGTTTATGGATTCAAACTCAGCCACTGTACGTGGAAGAAAGCCAACATGTGGGAAGGAAAAGCTCATAGTTTTATCTTCCCTTAGCACCTATTTTCCGTGGATTTAGTTGCAAATTAACAAATGAGCGGATGAGTCGCCTGCTGGGTTGCTGCAGCCGGCGCGGGAAGTGCCGAAGCGGCCGGGCCGGGGCAGGGGGCGGCCGCCACCGCGCGTCCCCCCGGGCCCAGGCAGGAGCGCGGCGGGCGCAGCGCCCTCGGCCGCCCGGATGGATACGTGACGAGCACGAAAAACGTTTTGCCCTGAGGAGAGCCGCTTCTGGAAGCGCAAACACCAGCTGAGGGTGGCGGGATCCTTCGGACCGGCTCTCTCGGACGAGTGGGTCAGCGGCAGCCGGTGACACGTGCCGGTCGCACGCCCGTCCTTTCCTGTTGTGGGGCCTCCACCGCATCATTTCTGCATCATCTATCCAATTATTTTCTGCTGAAAAGGTTAATATAAAGATAAGAATTAGAATAAAAGTCCATGTCTTTAATCCGTACAAAACAGTAAAGGGGGAAGTGCGGCAGCGGCCAGCCGCGCCGAGGAAGGGGCTTGGTCCTGGCCCGGCGGAGGAGGCGTGAGCGAGGCCGGGGCGGAGGGACCCCCGGGCGACGGCCGCCGAGCTGCGCTACGGCAGCGACGTTAGCGGTCTTCTTGCGGGAACACGCAGAGTCCGCGAACTGGCGTTTTGTGCCCGGCTGCCTTCAAATAACCCAGACTGAACGTTTGTGGCAGCTAAACAGATTATTGCATTCGTTTTACGGCAAAACCCTGACATACCTGTTTTTTTCCAAGCAAAAAAAAGTCCCTTCCTTTGAAAAGCCAATGCTAATTAAAGAGGAAATTCAGCCCAAACGTGACCGGCTCTGCAGCTCTGTATTCTCACCGTAACGTTAATGGCTAAAGGGCAAAGTAAATTAAATCTGCACTCAGTGCGCGGCAAGAGACAGCAGGGGAAGCGCCTACGGCCGGCCTCAAGCTCCAGTAACGCACGGCAGCCCCGCGCGCCGCTAAAAGAAAAGGCAGCTCGGCTGGAGCGGCACCAGGGCGGGCCGAGCTGAGCCCAGCGGAGCCGAGCGGAGCCAAACCCAGCCAGGTCGAGCCGAGCCGGGCCGAGCTGTGCCGAGCCGGGCCAGGCCGAGCCGAGCCGAGCCGTGCCGGGCTGAGCCGAGCAGGGCCAAGCAGAGCCAGGCCAAGTGGAGCAGGGCCGAACCAGGCCGAGCCAAGCAGGGCCAAGCCGAGCCGGGCTGGGCCGAGCCGAGCGGAGCCGGGCCGAGGTGGCCACTGGCGGGCAGGGGGCGAGAAGCCGCGCTGGAAGCAGGACTGGGAAAGGAGGCCGCGGGGTCGCGGGGGCGCTAAGCGCGGTGCAAGTGGGGCCGCAGCGAGAGGCAGCAGGCAGCCTCCAGCCGAGCGGGGCAGGAGGAGCCGCCCCGACGCCCTGCGGATGGCCGCAGCCCGGCACCGCTGCCCGGGGAGGCGAGGACCGGCGGCGACCTCCCCAGAGCTCCGCAAGCCTGTTTTGCTTTGGGTGTGCTGTTTTTCCCCCGAAAACAGAGTTTCCTGAAGGCTGCTGAGGTTTCCGCGGGGCAGAGCTCGGCGGGGCCGGCGGCCACGCTGGGGGCTGCGCGGCCCGGCTCCTGCCTGAGGCATGGCGGTGCTGCCGCAGGTGAAACGGCAATGCCTGATGAGCGACCGCAGCACAGAACGGGTCACAGCGAGCAGCAAGGGAAGATGCAGTAAAGCGCCGCGGGACGAGGGCACGGCCCAGCCCATGCGGCCGGGTGCACATCGACTTCCAACGCGAGCGTCCCGAGTAATTTGCCCGGCCGGTAAAGCGCCAACCCCGACGCGTGCCGGGTTGCAGCAGGCGGGGGTGCGGGCACGCCTGGGACCCCCGCCGCGGCGGCCCCTCTCCTCTTGCCTGCCGGCAGAGACGTTTCGTTCGCTACCTGCCGGAGAGGCCCCGGAGCCGGGGAGCCGGGCGAAGCGCACAGGGTCTGGGCACCAGGCAAGCGAAACGTCCTGCAGCCGTGTCAGTCCTGCCAGCAAACAGCTGGGACAGCAAACCAGCCCGCCGGCACGGGCAACCACACGAGACTCCCCGCGCCAGACGGTCCCTCTCGGCCGGCCCCGGCGGGGCCGACCTTCGGGCTCTGCCGCGTTACAGTGACTCATCCGGCTGAAAAAATAAGTAAAAATACTGGGGCAAAATGTCAGCTCTTGCGTACTGTCGGCAACTTGTCGTTTAGGTCGTGCAGAGGCGCGGGCAGCTTCCGGGGACGCTTTCCCGCGCTGTGCGGCGAAGGGCGATGCGCCCGCGGGAACGCCCCGGAGCAGTCCTTCCGCCAGCCGCTCCGTCCCCGCGCCGGGCCCGGCTGGGCGCCGTCCTGCCCCCCACACGCGTCGGGGCAGCGCCCGGCTTTCAAACCTGGTCGAGGGAATCAGCCCACGGGCCGCGTCGGCCACCCCGCGGCCAGGCACCCAGACCGGGCAGCGGCGGTGGCAGCGGCAGCGGGGGCCCGAGCCCAGGGCGCAGCGCAGTGGGGCGCAGTGGGGCAGGGGGGTGTGGAGTGGAGCGGGGTGCAGCAGGGCGCAGCAGAGCAGGGCACAGTGGGGTGCAGCAGGGTGCAGTGGAGCGGGGTGCTGTGGAGTGGAGCAGGGTGCAGTGGGGCGCAGCGGGGCACAGCAGAGCACAGCAGTGTGGGGAGGCGCAGAGCAGGGTGCAGCAGGGTGGAGTGGGGAGCAGTGGGGCAGTGCAGAGCGGGGCGCAGCGGGGTGCAGCAGGGCACAGCGGTGCAGGGAGGTGCAGAGCGGGGCGCAGTGCAGTGGAAGGGGGCACAGTGGGGCCGTACGGAGCGGTGCGGGGCAGTGCGGAGCGGGGCGGTGCGGGGCGGTGCGGAGGGGGGTGCAGCAGGGTGCAGCGGAGCGGGGCAGGATGGTGCGGAGCGGAGCGGGGCAGGCTGCGGCCGGGCCCCCGCCCCTCGCCCCCCGCCCCCGGCCCGGCCCGCAGCGCGGCGGGGGCCGCGGGAGGCGCCAGGCGCGGGGGGGCCCCGGCCCCGGCACCCTATAAAGGGGCGGCGGCGGCACCGGCACCGGCACCGGCACCGCGGCAGCGCCTGGCCCGGGCGGAGCCGGCGCGCAGCGGACGGCGGCTCCCGGCGGCACCGGCAGCGGCAGCGGCACCGGCGGCGGCAGCGGCGGCGGCACCGGCGGCAGCAGCATGGGCGGCGGCGGCGGCGGCGGGCGGCGGCCCCGCGCTCTGCCGCTGCTGGCGCTGGCACTGCTGGCGGCGCAGGGCGGCGCGGCGCCGCTCCAGCCCGGCGGCTCCCCCGCGCTCCCCAAGATCTACCCCCGCGGCAGCCACTGGGCTGTGGGTAAGTCGCCCCGGACGGCGCGTCCCGCCGCCGCCAGCTGCCGTCGGGCTGCGCCCCTTCCCGTCCCGCCGGGCCTGGCCGCGGGGGATCCGCGCTCGCCCGCCCCGCCCGCCCGTCCGCGGAGCCCGCTGGCCCGGCCCGCCGCCGGCAGCAGCGCCCCGACGGCGCCGCGCTGCTCGCTCCGGCCCCCGACGGCCCCCGACGGCCCCGGGGCAGCGGGGCAGGACGCGAGAGCGCCGCGGCGCCCCGACCCAGCGGCCGCCACCTCGGGGAGGCCGGGGCCCGGCTGGCCCGGCGACAGGGTCCTCGGCCGCTCCTCTGGCCGGCAGCCCCCTTACCTCCCTTCGTAGCCCGAAGCCGTTTCGGGTTTCGTCTTTAAGGACAGCAAAGCGCGGTGCATCAGGGCGCAGCCAGCCCAGCTCCTAGAAAGGCGCTGGGACATAGACTGCTGCCGGCGATCCCGCATCCCGTGTCCAGGCTGGGGAAGTCTAAAACTGTCACCTCCTCCGCCAGCTCCTTGTCCCAGCAGATCTTCCCAGGTGGCCTCCCTAACGCCAGGCAAAGCGCCCGGTTCTCTCAGCAGCATCTCCTCTGCCAACTTAGCATAGGAGACGGGGGAAACTAGTTGTGTGCAACACGGTGACAAACTCTCCAGTCCCAGCAGGGCTTCAACTTTGCCGTTATCTGACCCCTGCCCTTCCCCTAGCAGAACTCTGCTGACCTCTGAGCAATCAAACCCACACCTCTTCTGTCTAACTCCATGCTGCTGCCGCTGTTCTTTCAGGACATTTAATGGGGAAAAAGAGCATTGGAGATTTTCCGTATGTTTATGAAGAAGAAAACAAGATCCCGTTTTCAGCATTACCTGAAAATATCAAGCAGCTGGAAGACTATCTGCAGTGGGAAGAGATGTCCAAATATTTGCTCAGGCTCCTGGAAGGAAATGAAAATAAAAGCGCTCACATCTTGAAAGCAGGGCTTCCCTGGCACGGCAGGAACACCTGGGAGACAGATGACAGTAGCAGCTGGAAGGATGTAAGTCTGCAATAAGAAGATTCTGTGTGTTTAACTTTTGTTTTACAGTCACATATCAGCTTCCTCTAACTTACGAATTGTCCAGAAAATTAGCAGAGAGGTGTCTAACGAACAAGTCGTTCCGTAAAAGTTAGACCTTGCTCTTGAGTAGAAATTGTCAGTCATAGGTTATGTCTTTTACAAATTCTTTTGCTACTGGGCATAAACTCCGCAAGCATTGTGCGGATTTCGGTGTCTGTATTCCTCGCAAATCGCTTGGTTAGTTGTATTTCTTTCTTTTCTAGCACTTCATGCTCAGGTGAGCACATCGACACCAAGTTCTGTATCAACTCAGAAAAACCAGGCTAGTGTGGAAAAGAGGTGAGCGTAGGAGGGCAGGAAGAAGGCAACGGGTATTGTGCATAAGGCCACATCACGTTAACTATCTCCCAGTGTTGCCCATCCGGCCGCTGTTATCCTGCTGTTGGACTTGTCAGGTCCCGCAGAGCAGGCGATACAGAGCCCTGGGCGGGAGAGTTTCTTCTGTCCCAGCTCTGCCTTTGTCTCAGGCAAGCCTTTCTTCCCCCGAAGGCCTCAGGTTCCCCAGCTGGTGATGCTGACCGCTGCTGTGGTCATTTCTGGTCTTGCAAAACGAGGCTATGGCCACTGGTGAGTTTTATATGTGCCTGGGACCCGCTGCTTCTTCCCTTAAGTTAACGTACTCGTTATTCACGGGAGAACAAGACTTTGGAACAGATTTACCCCTCTTCTTTTGGAAAATCCTGTAGAATACGCTCGGAAGTGAGGTTTTGCAGAAAATAGTCAGGGTCTAAATGAATTGCTATGCAACTTGCAGCATTTACTAGAAAACTCCTTTCTGTGTATTGCGCCAGGTGCAGGAATGGTGATACAGCTACACCTGGGGGCCCTGACACGGTGTAGCAAGATTAATACCCCCCCACCACACCCCCAAGAGCTGTTGGGTTTTTTCCTGTAATTCTGCTGTGCCGTGATGTGGTCACTGTTCCCGAGCCAACTTCACCCCGGTCTCCCTCCTGAAATCCTGGCGCAGCGAGGCCAGCCAACGCTTCGTCACTGACTTGATCATGGATAAAAATTTACCCCTTAAAGCCATGATTCAAGTCTCTTGCGCCGCAGAGAGGCACGCTGTCCGTAGGTTTCTTTCTGGCTGTGGCTTTATGACAGTGGCACTCATAATAACTGTGACTGATACTATCTGAAGGTAAACTATTTATCTCATCTTTAGTTCTGCGGTGTGCAGCTTTGTAATCAAGTTATAGGAACAAATTCCATTATGCTATGTAAAAGGAGAAATATTTTGACTTCGAAAAGTATCAGGTAATAAATCGTATTTCCTAAGGCTGAATGTTCATTCAGTAAGTTGAGCCATGTCCACATGTGTATATTTTTATCCTAAATTAACATCCACATTTTTGTAGTTGGAGATTGAATATACACATGGATTAATGAGATTATTGCCTTAAATTTCCAGGATTCTCCAGTGAATGGTTAAAAAAAAATCACGTTTTTCATGTAATTAAGATATATGACAACTGCAGAGCCCCCGTTTGCAGCAGAACCTGTGATCTCCAGCATGCAACAACTAGTTTGTCTCTAGCCCGAAGTAAAAGAAAATCGTGAAAGGAGTATGTAACTTGTGGACGCAAACACATGATTATATGCAGGCTACTTAAGATACAATGTATTGTTTTTCCATTGGCTTCGGTTAAGTAAAAAAGTCATTTCAAAAGCAAGCTATGCATCTTTGAGATCTGCCTTCCAGATGCAGCAGACGTGCAGATCAAAAGGAGTATGCTTTACTTTAGTTAGAGAGCTTTAATGGTTTCCTACACATTTAAATCATGATAGTTGTTATTTTTAATAAGGGAGGCATTGTTTATTTATGAAGATGGGATTCTGGCTCATATGAAATTCAGTGATACAAGTACCCAGTGATAAAAGAGTGTAAGTAACCTCTGGATTTGGGTCCCCCAGATGTTTCTGGATGTGATGGGTTCCCTGTTGCCCAAACTTTGGCCAGGCGACACCTTCATTGAATGTGCCGCTGTATCACAGCTGACAAAGGTGTCCATGTACAGGAATGGCGAATGTAGGTACCCGCCTCGGCCAAGGATGGGCGGGTAGAGTTAACTGATGATGATGCAGTGGGTATGATAAAGTTTGTACTCGGCATTAAATTCATTCCCAGCCATGTTGCATTTGAGTCTGAAATAGAAACTAGTCCTAGAAGGAACACGACACCATATTTGCGGTGGGTGAGCAGTGACTGCGGAGTCGCCTGTTGGGTTGAGGCGTTGACACGGGAACAGGAGAAGGTGAACTCTGCTGCAGGAATGACTGTGCGGGCACCGTTTCGTGGTCAAGGGGCTGAGCGTGCCCTTGCAGAGATGCTAAGCACGAGGAGTCCGTTTCTGTCTATGTGATGTGTACGCGCCCATCTATTGAACGTGAGTGAAGACAGGCTGTGTCGGAAATAAGTGAACTCGTGAGGGCTTTGTTTCATGGACTGTGGCAAATTTAGTGGATTTTAATTTAAGATTTAAGTTCTAAATTAAAGATCAGAAGTTACTACCCCCAAAGCTAGAGGCTACAGAAGGAAATACAGATGTGTGCTTCAGGTAACCAAATTCAGGGTCTGGCTTGTTCGTCCAGGGCAATGTTCACCACTGAAGCTCACAGTGTGCTGTACAGCTCTCAAGAATAAAAGGAAATTTTTCCTTCTAAAAAACTGACCCGGAAAAGGGAAAGTGCTGTAACATGTAAATAGTCAAAAAGGTCAGAGCTGGGCATAGCGGTTCTGGGACTTAGTGCGGTGAGCCTGAGCTGTTTTCATCTGGTTTTCCGTTAATACCGAGCGAATTAAGACCTTGCCTGCTTGAATAAGTTACTATTAAAGTAGTTAAAAATCAGAAGGAAAAATCTTGCTTTTGCAAGTTGGCCTAAGTGTAAAAATAAATTGAAAATAAACTTCAAATTGTTTCTGTGCCTTGACTCTTTAACACTAATGAGACATTATATAAATGCGATGGCAGGCAGAATTACTTCGAAGAATGATTTTCCTCATACTTTGGCAGTCAGTTATTAAGCTAACCAAAACAAATGGGGTCTGCTATGGGAAGATTATTAGGAATGAGTCTGTTATGTGAATTCACAGAGCAGTTATATATTAGGCTTATTAACTTAGTGAGTGACTTTTGTCAGGACTGGTCTATAAATACTATTCATCTCTTTTTATTAGATGATGGAGTATCTGCTTCAAGTTGTGAATATGAAAGAAAGCGCTCCAAGTTGAAGGGTCTCTCAGCCTTGAAGGAATGGAATAATTTCCGTAAGAGACTATGTTTCACAAGCACTTGATTGTATCAGATAACCAACAAGGTTTCTTTTCTGTAAACAAGATTTCCTTTGTGTAAAATATCTAAATACACATATTCTTGTACGTTTCAGCATTGCCTAAACTCTCCACTTCATTTTCAAAGTTGCATTTTCTCGCTTGAACTGCTTTGGTATACATAATTGTCGAGGAAGGGTCTTCCAATTAATTATATGACTTGCCTGTCGAATCAGTTCATCTCTTAGTTTCAAGCTACATGATTTTTCAACATTCACAATAAATAGTACTAATAAAAAGGCTGAGTTTATGCTTTTATCGGAGTTAACAAGACGGAAATCGGCTGTGCCACAGCTAGTAGCAAACAGGATGATTCATTTTGCGCTGAAGCTCTTCTCGATCTTGAATTGCTCCCTGGTCTGTATTTGTTTTCCTACGAGCTGAAGGTGACGCTGTCTTCCCAAGGCTTGTGTGGGCCAAGTACAGAGAGCGTGGTGCACCGCTGCACACGCCGGCAGCAGGGAAATGTGCTGAAAATAGTCTGCCTCCTTGTTTTAGGCAGAGGTGAGGCGGCAAGGAAGGTGTGGGGAGCTAAGCATGCCCCCGCGCCCCTGCCCAAGGACGCGGCCAGCAGGTCCGATGCCATTGTGATCCCACAAGGGACCAAGGGAGGAGCATTGCCCCCCGGGAGAACAAACTAGGGGCACCGTTTGGGGGGCCAAGGTATGTCATGGCCCAGCAATGTTCCTTGCTGTCCTGCAGTTTTCTGTACCTGACTGGACGGTGACACCAGGGAAGGCCCGGGCAAGGAGCTGCTGTGCTGCCAGCTGTCCTCACATGAGAGCACCCACAGAGCAACCTGTAAGGAGGACAGGAAACATCCCGCCACGCACAGCTCGACACAGAGCAGGAGCAGCAGGGCTGCACAAAGGGGTGACCCTGGGGAAGCAGGGCCATCTCTGTCCCACGCTGGCACGTGCTGTGGAGGGGACAGTCTGCTAGAGCCACAGGCTCTAGCAGACGAGGGTCTGACAGTTTTGGTCAAGTGACAGGAGGGACAGACCTGGGCTGAAGCAGAATAAGAAAAAAATGGTACCTCCAGCAGTGAGGCCACAGCTCTGGAGTTATTTCTGAGCCACAAGTAACTAGGTTAGGGGTTGTCTACGTACACTCACTGAGCTCCAACTGGGTGGCCCTGTAGGGGGGAAGGAGCAGGAGAAGGCACCACTGTGACGTTCAGATGTGTGCTAGATTCCACAGCGCCCCGTCCAGATTCAGACAGTTGTGAGCAAGCCCAGACACAGGGCACCTAAGGCACCTAAGACGTTACTGGTGAAAACGATGGACATCAGGTTAGCTCTGCAGGGTAGAGAGAGCTCATGTTGGGCTTTGACCACTGAGGCTGACCAGTCTCCTTGAGGGAATTTCCAGTTCTGAATTTTAAGCATTTTGTCCAAAGAGCAAGATACAGCACATCCAGCTTCCCCACTGGTGGGCCCTCCTTTGGCATAATAACTGCATGGTTTAAGTGCTTGTCTAAGGAGATGGGAGAGCTGGGTTTAGGCCCTTCTCACACCAAGGTTAGTGTGAACCTCCGGTTTCTATTTGAGCAACACAGCTCCTGGAGCACTGGCTGTAAGAGCTAACAGCATCGCCCACCTCGTCCATGGGCTGCTTTTCAGCTAGGCACGCATGTGTTCCAGCTGGCAAAGGGGCAGCGCTTGCAGCTTCGGACTTAGGCCCCAAGCGGAAGGAAGCCTTCTGCTCCCTGCTCCTAGGGCCTTTATCGGCTTTCTCTCGCTCTTTCTCCTCATCTGTCTCTCGGGCACGCGGTCTCAGGCCCTGAGCACTGCTCTGGCTCTAGGGCAGGAGGCTCAGTACGTATGTAGCATTTTAGACCCTTCAGGGCTTTTATCTGGGACCCCCCACGTGCCTGTGAAAGCTATGGGGCCACCTCTGCTCAGGTAGGACACTGCTGGGCAGGCTCAGTGGCAGCGCTTTGGGCACCTCACTGAATGCCAGGGACCCACGGGGCAGGACGGCACTCACAGGACAGGACAGAACCCACAGAGCAGGATGGGACCCACAGGACAGGACGGACCCACAGGACGGACCCACAGGACAGACCCACAGGACAGGACCCACAGGACGGACCCACGTGACAGGACGGACCCACAGGGCAGGACCCACAGGACGGACCCACAGGACAGGACGGACCCACAGGACAGGACAGATCCACAGGACAGACCCACAGGACAGGACCCACGGGACGGACCCACAGGACAGGACAGACCCACGTGACAGGACGGACCCACAGGACAGGACCCACGGTACGGACCCACGTGACAGGACGGACCCACAGGACAGGACGGACCCACGTGACAGGACGGACCCACAGGACGGACCCACAGGACAGGACCCACAGGACGGACCCACGTGACAGGACGGACCCACAGGACGGACCCACAGGACAGGACCCACAGGACGGACCCACGTGACAGGACGGACCCACGTGACAGGACGGACCCACAGGACGGACCCACAGGACAGGACCCACAGGACGGACCCACGTGACAGGACGGACCCACGTGACAGGACGGACCCACAGGACGGACCCACGTGACAGGACAGATCCACAGGACAGACCCACAGGACAAGACCCACAGAACGGACCCACAGGACAGGACCCCCCCGCCCTCGGCGCAGCGCGGTCCGGCCCCGGCAGGCGGCGCCCTTGGACCAGGGTCGGTGCCGCTCGGCGCCTGCGGGAGCTGCCCCGCCCCCGGCCCCGGCCCCGCCCCGCGCAGCCCAATCCCCGCCCCGCCCCGGCCCCGCCCCCCGCCCCGCGCAGCCCAATCCCCGCCCCGCCCCGGCCCCGCCCCCGCACAGCGCAGCCCAATCCCCGCCCCGCCCCCGCCCCGCCCCCCGCCCCGCGCAGCCCAATCCCCGCCCGGCCCCGGCCCCGGCCCCGCCCCGCGCAGCCCAATCCCCGCCCGGCCCGGCCCCGCCCCCTCCCGGCCCCGCAGCTGGCCCCGCTCCGCGCTGCCCGGCACCCCGCTGCCTCCCGGGCGGCCCCCCCGGCCCGTCCCGTCCCGCCGGGCGCCCCGTGTCCTCGGGAAGCGGCCAAGCGCGGCGCGGACGCGCGGTTCCCCTCCCTCAGCTCTCGCGGGTGCCCGGTTACGCCATTCCAATCCCACTTCCCGCTTCCTTTTGTGGTTTATTCCCAGGGCAGAAGTAAGTGGAAGCGAGGTCTAAATAACGTCCAGACCTATATTCTGTTACCTGCATGCTTCATTTCAGATGCTCCGGGTTCTAGATTGACCCACTTATCCCAGCGACCATCCCAATCTATGACAGCCCAAGGGGCACCCGACGCGTTTAACTGCTGCCCCAGGAACTGTATAGCTCAAACATGCCGATCTTGTCCCTTTTGGCATTGCTTGTCATGTCCCTGTCTGCCTTCCTGCCCACAGACAACGCAAGGTCTTGCCAGGAGCTAGGATCAGCGCTTCAGGAAACCCCCCTGCCCGTGGGGTGCGCCAGTCTCCCCCGCCTCCCCGGCCCGCTGCCCTCTTGGAGGAAGGACACATGAAAAGGCCACGCAGCACATCCCAGGTGCAGTTTGGGCTCTGCTGTCAAGCCCACCTGGAGACCCTGCTCAGTGTGCAGCGGTTCGGCCAGTGCCACGCAGCCTCAGGGGCCCGAGGCCGTCCCTGGGAAGCATCCCTCTGACTTTTGAGTCAGTCTGCCCCTTCTCGACCTCAGCAGCGGTGGAGGAAGGGCTTGAGCAGAATAAGAGCGACGCTACACAAAGGTGCTTGGGAAGCTGGCTCTAGTTCTCATGTGGCCAAAGTCGCTGGAGTGAATACGTGTGTGTGCTGCATACCCAGGAAATGAAGAAAGCTGGCCCAGGAGCCAAGGCACTATCTGAGGACTTGGGAGATATCTGGACAGACTCCAGGTGGGATCCTAAGCACAGGCACCACGAGCACCCGTGACTTGGCCTCCAGCTATGGCACCAGAAGAGCAGGAGGTCTCGTAGAGCCTGTCGTGTGTGCCAGGCCTCTGTGGGTGACTCGGATTGCCTTGCGGGGTCTCAAATGGCACCAGATGCCTGTGCTTAGGTAACTCAGTCATGCTGTCCCTGTCTGAGCTTGGGTGCCATGTTTCTCTATGCCTCAGTTTCCCTGCATGTCAAATGGCACTCCCCATGCCACAGGGGCAATGTCAGATAAACTGGAAAGCTTTTTGTTAGCATGTTACAGGGGAAGGAGGGAGGCAGCATGTTTATGATGGGTTCATCATAAACAAGGAAGCCCCAAGCAGCTGGGGCTTTGCCTGCCACACAAGCCGTCCTGTGTTTGAGCCACGCTGCAACCGGCAGTGGCATTTCAGTAGGAGAGAGCTAACGGGAAGCCAATCTTCTGAGGAGCCCTTTGCTTAAAAGCGTTGCTCAAAAACAGCATCCCCTCCTTCAGGTTCTGGGTTTGCCCAGAGGGCTGTCTCTTACTCCCTGCTGAGAAGGAGACAAAGTAGGGACACCTGACCTACCTGAGCTGGTCAGCAGCTGGGACCCCATCCTCTTTGCTCACCCAAACACTCCCTCCTGTAGCAATGGCTGAAAGTCTTCAGGTCTCACCGCTTCTTACCTCCATCCAAACTCCTGCTCCTGTGATTAAACTCCCTCCTGAATACAAAGGCTGAGAGCAGTCCTTGAGGTCTTGCCTAGCTGACCTTAATCCCTACACAAGACCAAATATTTCAGAGATAATTTCACGGTTCTTAATGGGGCAGATAATATGTCATATGACAGAGGAATGATCGCCTAATGTCACCAAATTTTCACACTGTGCATTGGTAGGACACGGAGATGCTAACAGAGAAGCGAGACAATATTCATTCCACCAGAAAAAATGGTAATGTTATCAGGGTGACAGAGTCCTGGTCTAGACAGCATCTCCTTCCTTGCTTTTTGTTCTCTTTGCTCTCTTTGATTTATTTTATTCTAACATTTTTCTCCTATGACAGGGTTTTGTAAACGGGTACTCAGTGGTTGGCAAATTACAGAAGGAAGCTGATAAAGTTCCAAGGTTTATCTCGCATGGCATCAGGGTCCCAGGAAGATGCTGACCGTATGGAAGAAAGAACCTGCGCGTCTAGCCCAAAGAGCACTGCAGCCAAAGGGGAACCCCTTGAATTAGTGCCTGCTGGAAGTGGACTTCATTTTAAACCCCAACAGACTGAACCGAAAAAGAGTGTGGCTGGGAACTTTGACCAGACACTTGAGATTTGCAACAGTGATCATTCAGTGCATTAGTAAAATGTTATTCAAAATCCCTGACAGACGTAGCTGAGGCAGCTGGAAAGAAGACCCTTCATCTCACCGTCATGCCTGCAGGGGCTAGCATGCCCTCAGCAGAGGAAGGAAGCAGTACTGCCTCCCCCCACCCCACCTGCAGCTCAGAATAGAAATTTAAACTGTGACTGAGTTCTGTGTGTTTTAACCTAAGGGGCTGTGACCTGTCCTGGCACGATGGCCGGCCCTCTGCTGCAGAGGGGATGACAGCCGGGGTTACTAACGGGTACTCACCTCTACAGCCATCTCTCCTGACCCCTTCCACCAGGGACTGAGGGTCAGCCCTGGACTAAGAGCCAGTCTTGCTCCACTGGAAAGCAGCTGAGCTGAACTTCATGTCAAAACTCTCCTTGACTTAAATAGGCCAGGACTGCCTTGTGAGTTTGCTTGAATACTGGCAGGATTTTGAACAGAGGTGGGAAGGAATTAGAATAGATTAGAATAGATTTTTCTGCTTGAGAAATGGTGGCATTGAGACCAAGTTTCATGATGACATTTTTCACATAACTATTAATTCAGACGCCTTCAAAGCTCTTTATGATCATTGTCTTCTCTTCTGCAGAGCTCAGGCTATTGACCTGTACAAAACTTTACAGAGTGCTTCCGTATATTGAGCTTGGGATTTCTGACTGAGCAAAGATGGCCAGGCCTGATGGAAAGACTCCTCATGAGAGTCCACCAAAGAGCTCTCCACGTTTAACATCTTAATGGCAAATCACCCAGAATTAACATCATCTGTCAATGGGGACACTGCTGCAGATGAAACAGATGCAGAGACGGTGGCTTGATTTTACTTTCCCAGAACACTGAAGCCAAAGGCAAAGTGGACAACGTAATGGTCTGCATAATATAAGGAAATATATAACCACTCATCCTCTCTCTCTGATTAAAAAATTTGATGCTCAGACTGGTCATGTGGGATTTACCTGGAGATGTATCAGAAGGCTTCCCACCCAAAGCTGGGGTCCTAGTTCAGCCTGTTCATCCAGCAAACACAACGGGGAAGGAAAGGGGAAAGAGTTCCTCAGATTCTGGCTCTGGCTTCCCTCCCCAAGGCCAGTTTGACCACGGGAGAGTCCAGTTTGACTGGCAGAAGACATAAATTGTCTTGCCTCCCATTCCTGGCAGGGTTTGCCCCTCCTCACTCGTCGTCTAGTAATAGTCATCTACCCTGTGTTGAGGAAGTTACCCCTAGGAGCAGGGATCTGTGCCCTTCAACAGGTGGTGAGGAGTCATCTCCATGTAGCAGCCCCTCCCAGGAGTCTCTTGGGATGGGACAACCTACTGGCCCATATTCAGGACACTGAGCAAAGACCCCATTACTCTTTGGAAAATTCATATTTACAGCTTCACCAGCCAAAACCTACACAATTCCACGAGTAGCACGCCATTGCTGACAAATCCTGTCCTACAAGCCCACCTCTTCCAAAAGGCGGTATCCCACGGTTAGCATAATGACACTCTCTGTCTGTAATCATCTTGCTCAGTAGAGTACTCAACTTGCAAGGCCTTTCATCTAGCTATTTTTTAGGGGAAAGGAAAGTAGTGACATTGTAAAAGAGTTGATTTCTTAATCTTTTCACTTGCAACGTTTTATTGGTATAATTCTTCCTTTAGAACTTCAAATGTTGCAAGGAAGTCAAATATAGACACTAAAAATACTAGCTTGCTAATACAGTTTAAGCAAAAGAAGAAATAGAGCACTCAGAAAAGGCCAGGCTAATAGCCTTAGCAAAGTTAGAGTAAAGAAGTGGTTAAGGATCTAGATGATTTAATCCAGTTTTAAGAAAAGGTTTTACAGTGAGCAATTAGATGCTGGTTAAGGAATTAATCACTAATGGGTCATTAACTCTGACTGCTATTGTACAGTTAACAAGCTGAGGCAGGATTATTAGACTCAGCACCCAATTAAGGAGGAGGAGATATTTACAACAAACTGAACAAATGGGCTTTCAAGATGGAATGGGACAGTTTGAAAGAAAGTGTAGGAACACAGAAAACCAGAGACGGTACAAGGAAGATGCAGGTTTGCATATGCCAAGTTCTGTCACTTAATTCATTTGAAAAATAGTTCCCTCTCTGTGTTCACTTATCCATGTTTAGCTGGATAAAAAAATTTTTTTCGTGCTTTCCCTGAAGGACATGACTACACACTTTATCTCTGTGTGTGGAGAATCGGTTTTGGGGTTCACATGTCCAACATACTGCAGAAGGCCTTCTTAATGCGTCAGTAAAAGAACAATCACCATAAGCTGACATAACTCTGTTGGTGGTGGGGGGGTTTTTTGGTTTCTTTTGCTTGCAGGTTTTGGATGAAGGCATTAATAAATGTGAATAGGAATCCTCAGTTGCTATTTCTGATGTCCTGTTGGTAGATGACCAACTACCTACTAGTGGCTGTCCAGGACATTGAGGCTTATAATCAAGCCTCAATGCTGATTAGAGCGCTAATCAAAGAGTCAAGAGAGTCTTTCCAGTGACCTTACAGGAGAACACAGAGAAATTGGAGCCCAGGTGGGCAAAAAGTAGTGGTGGGAAAATATTGAAGAACATCACTGAAATCTTAGGCTGCTACTTGTTAGTCCTCAGCAATAAGCCTGCGTAGCAGTTTTCAGGCAACAGTTAAAATGTACTCACATGTAGGAGGGCTTTCGGCATCGCAGCCACAGCTGGGCAGCAGCCAAGCAGCAGCGAGCCCGGCGGAGGACGAGCCAGCAGAGCCTGTGCAGTCGCCCACCGGAGCGCGCCTGCTCCCGACCACGGAGCCCAAGGTGCGCGGCACTTCTCCAGCGCACCAGGAGGAGGAGGAGGAGGAGGCGGCAGCATCCTGCCCCAGGCACCGGCGGGGATGTGGCGCCCCGCAAGGCTGCAGGCAGGACCTGCTGGGTGATGCAGACCGAGGGGCCCCGGACCCAGCCGGGCAGCGGAAGCCACGCGTCTCGCCCTGCCCCAGAAGCTGACTGGGGCCCTCAGCCTCCGGGAGCCGTCCTGGCGGCCCGAGGCGGCGAGGTGCCCGGCCGGGCCGAGGGCAGCGGCCCGGCTCGCGGCGGGAAGCTGCGGGCAGGGGGGGAGGAGGAGGAGGAGGAGGAGGAGGCTGTTGGGGGATCCCCATCGCTCCAGACCGCAAACGGGGCTGGGAAGGGGCGCTGAGGCTGCTGTCTGAGGTTGAAAAGCTGCCCGAAGGGAAGCGCAACAAAGCTGGCGCTCGCTCCCGCCAGAGCCCTTGGAGACAGGCGCAGGTCGCGCTGGAAGCCGGCCTTCCTCCGGCCACCGCGAGCGGGGAGCGCTCCCCGGCCGCGCCGAACCTCCCCGGCGCACCACGAGGGCCGCCGCGCCGGGCCCCGGCCCCCTCTCAGCGCCCCCCGGCCGGCGCAGCAGCGGTGGGCCTGCTCGGCGGGACCCTGCTGCCGGCCCGGCCCCGGCCCCGGCCAGACCGGGGGAGAAGCCAGCAGCCCCGGGGCTGGCCGGGGACGCGCCGCGGCGAGCCTGGGCAGGGTCCCACCCGCCGTGAGCAGAAGGGCCCAGCTCAGCATCCTGCCCCGCTGTGAGAAACGCGATGGAGGCCCCTCGCGTAGGTTGTGCCATTTCATGCTACAAAACCAGCGGGAAGCAAACAAAAAACAAAAAGGAAAACAAAACCCAGCAAGGCAACGCAGGCCTCAGTTCCCAGCCGCCTTACGCAGCTCTTGGCCCTACCGCAGCTTTTATTGCGACTAAGGTGTCCGGTCGAGGAGGGAGAGCAGAAGAGATGGTTCCTAAGCTAGACTCGGGCCCCTAACTGCAGGGCAGGCGGGAAGGGGTTTGGGAAGAGCCAGGATACAAAGCAAGCCAGGGAGAGGACAGCTGCCGGCAGGAGCAGCCCTCCTTGGCCGGCCCTCTGGGGCAGCCGGGGGGACGAGGGGCCCCTCGGTCACCTCAGCACGCACCCTCCCTGCTGGGTTTTTCCCCTGGTGCAGGAGGACGGGCTTCAGAGCGTCTGCCAGGGTTTGCCGATGGACTGGATGTGCTCCTTGGCCTTCATCCGTAAGGCGGCAATGCTGGTGTTGCGCGGGTCCGTCTCGTCCAAGGGGAACTTGTCCACAAAGGTGGCTCCGCACTGGTAAGGCGGCGGTGGCCCCATGGCCCCCAAGGGCTGCAGCGTGTGGGTCACCGCCGGAGAGTTCAGGAAGGGCGGCGGCGTGTAGCTGCCGGGCAGGCTCTGCGGCGAGGCCACGAAGCCGGGCAGCGTCGGCAGGGCCGCGCTGCTGGGCGCGGGCGGGCTGAGCCACGTCTCCAGCGGCAGGTTGCCGCCGAGGGGGCCCATGGGCGCCGGCTGCGGCGAGCGGTTGAAGGAGAGGATGGGCGAGTCCTGCAGCTTCATGGAGGTCACTTCCAGCTTCTCCTGCCGCCGCCACTTGGCCCGTCTGTTCTGAAACCACACCTGCAAGCACACCCCCGTTAGCGGGGCTGCCCGGCGGCACGGGCGCCCACGGACGGCAGAGGCTCCCCCCGGGCGCAGCGGCACCCGCCCCACGCCGCGGAGCCCCCAAAACGCAGGGGCAGGAGGAGGCCGGGCGCGCGGCCCGGGGCGGGCAGCGGGTTTCGGAGCCGCGTCCCCGCGGGCTGGGCGGACGCGGAGCCTCTTGTTTGGGCGAGAGCGGGCGGCCGGGCTGCGCCCCGCGCCGGCACCGGTGCCAGCGCCGCGGGTGGGAAGGAGCGCGGAGTGGGGCCGCGGCGGAGCCGGCCCCCTGCCCAGCCTGCCCGTCGGGGCCGGGGCGCCGCTGCCCCACCGCGCCGGCTCGCAGCAGGTCCAGCCGCCCCGGCTGCCCCGGCCAGGACATGCTGCGGCCCCGCGGCACCCGGACGGAAAAGGACCCGGCACGGCCGCGTCCCCCTGCGTCCCGCTGTACCCCACCGTGTCCCGCGGCCGTGTCCTGCAGCTGTGCCCCACCGTGTCCCATGGCCGTGTCCCCGTGTCCCCCCGTGTCCCACTGTGTCCCGCAGTTGTGTCCTGCCGTGTCCCCCCGTGTCCCGTGGCCGTGTCCCGCTGTTTCCCCCAGCCATATCCCCCCGTGTCCCACCATGTCCCGCGGCTGTGTCCTGCAGCTGTGCCCCACCGTGTCCCGTGGCCGTGTCCTGCCATGTCCCACCGCGTCCCGACGTGTCCCCCCGTGTCCCACTGTGTCCCGCGGCCGTGTTCTGCCGCGTCCCCCCGTGTCCCGTGGCCGCATCCCACCGTGTCCCGTGGCTGTGTCCGGCTGTTTCCAGCGGCCGCATCCCGCCGTGTCCCGCGGCCGTGTCCCGCCATGTCCCCCCGTGTCCCGCCGTGTCCCGCGGCCATGTCCCGCCGTGTCCCGCCGTGTCCCGCGGCCATGTCCCCCCGTGTCCCGCCGTGTCCCGCGGCCATGTCCCGCCGTGTCCCGCCGTGTCCCGCGGCCGTGTCCCCCCGTGTCCCGCGGCCGTGTCCCGCCGTGTCCCGCGGCCGGGGCCGGGGCCGGGCGGGCCGGAGGCGCTGCCCGTCGGGGCCGCTGGGGCGCGGGGCGGCGCCGGTCCGCGGTGCCGGCGCCGGGGGCCTCCCGGGGCCGTGGGGGCGGCGGGCGTTACCTGCACGCGGACTTCGGGGAGGTTGACCTTCACGGCGAGCTCCTCGCGGCTGTACACGTCGGGGTAGTGGGACTTCTCGAAGGCGCGCTCCAGCTCGTGGAGCTGGTAGGTGGTGAAGGTGGTGCGGTTCCGCCGGTGCTTCTTCTTGGGCTGCTCCTCCTCCGACGGCTTCCCCTCGCCGCCGCTGCCGGCCGGCAGCTCGGGGCTGGCGCCGCCGGGGCAGAAGGGCTCTGGCAGGGGGAGAGAGGCGGTCACCGCCGGGCCAGGCGCCCGCGGAGGCGCCCCCCGGCCCCCGCCCGCCGCGCTCACCTCGGGGGCGCCCGGCGCGGCCCGGCGGCGGCTCCGCGGGACCCCGGGGGAGGCCGCGCCGGGCGCCGCGCCGCGCCGCCTCCTTGGCAGCGGCGGCGGCGGCGGGCGGGAGGGGGCCGAGCAGCCCGTCCTCCTTGGCGAAGCCCAGGATGGCCTCGATGCTGTGCAGCCGCGACGCCGGGCCGCCGGGGCTCCGCGCCGCCGGCGCCGACAGCGCGAAGGCGCCCTCGGCCATGGCGAGCGGGGCGCCGGGCGGGTGCATGGGGCGGCCGGGCCGGACCGGACCGGACCGGGCCCGGCGCGGCGAGGCGCGGCGCGGCCGTCCCCCCGGCCCCGGGGCGGCGCGGGCGGCTCTGGCGCGGCGCCGCCGGCGGACCGGCCTCCTCGGGGCGGGGGCAGGGCCGGGGGGCGGCGGGCCGAGCGGGGGGGGAGGCAGGCTCGGCTCGGCTCGGCTCGGCTCGGCTCGGCTCGGCGTGCCCCGCCGCCCCCGCCGCCCGCAGCCCCCCCGGGCGCCGTCCCGGGCGGCGCGGGGCCAGCGCGGCGCGGCGCAGCCCGACGGGGCGGGGGCCGTGCCCCGCGCCGTGCCCCACTCTGCCCCGCGCCGTGCCCCACTCTGCCCCGCGCCGTGCCCCACGCTGTGCCCCATGCCATGTCCCGCGCCGTGCCCCACGCTGTGCCCCACGCTGTGCCCCACGCCGTGCCCCACTCTGCCCCGCGCCGTGCCCCACTCTGCCCCACGCCGTGCCCCACTCTGCCCCGCGCCGTGCCCCGCGCCGTGCCCCACGCTGTGCCCCACGCCGTGCCCCACTCTGCCCCGCGCCGTGCCCCACTCTGCCCCACGCCGTGCCCCACTCTGCCCCGCGCCGTGCCCCACGCCGTGCCCCACTCTGCCCCGCACCGTGCCCCACGCTGTGCCCTGCGCCATGCCCCACTCTGTGCCCCACTCTGCCCCACACTGTGCCCCACGCCGTGGCCCATGCCATGTCCCGCGCCGTGCCCCACGCCGTGCCCCACTCTGCCCCGCGCCGTGCCCCACGCTGTGCCCCACACCGTGCCCCACTCTGCCCCGCGCCGTGCCCCACTCTGCCCCGCGCCGTGCCCCGCGCCGTGCCCCGCGCCGTGCCCCGCGCCGTGCCCCACGCCGTGCCCCACTCTGCCCCGCGCCGTGCCCCACTCTGCCCCGCGCCGTGCCCCACGCCGTGCCCCACTCTGCCCCGCGCCGTGCCCCGCGCCGTGCCCCACTCTGCCCCGCGCCGTGCCCCGCGCCGTGCCCCACGCTGTGCCCCACGCCGTGCCCCACTCTGCCCCGCGCCGTGCCCCACTCTGCCCCACGCCGTGCCCCACTCTGCCCCGCGCCGTGCCCCACGCTGTGCCCCATGCCATGTCCCGCGCCGTGCCCCACGCTGTGCCCCACGCTGTGCCCCACTCTGCCCCGCGCCGTGCCCCACTCTGCCCCACGCCGTGCCCCACTCTGCCCCGCGCCGTGCCCCGCGCCGTGCCCCGCGCCGTGCCCCACGCTGTGCCCCACGCCGTGCCCCACTCTGCCCCGCGCCGTGCCCCACTCTGCCCCGCGCCGTGCCCCACGCCGTGCCCCACTCTGCCCCGCACCGTGCCCCACGCTGTGCCCTGCGCCGTGCCCCACTCTGTGCCCCACTCTGCCCCACACTGTGCCCCACGCCGTGGCCCATGCCATGTCCCGCGCCGTGCCCCACGCCATGCCCCACTCTGCCCCGCGCCGTGTCCCACTCTGCCCCACACTGTGCCCCACGCCGTGGCCCATGCCATGTCCCGCACCGTGCCCCACGCTGTGCCCTGCGCCGTGCCCCACGCTGTGCCCCATGCCATGCCCCGCGCCGTGCCCCACGCTGTGCCCTGCTCCGCACCCCTCACCATGCCCCACTCTGTGCCCTGCTCCATGCCCTGCGCCATGCCCCACACCGTGCCCCACTCCATGCCCCATGCCGTGCCCCGTGCCGTGCCCCGCGCCACCCTGCCGAGCCACTCTGGGTTTCTCCCCTCGGCAGCTCCAGCCTACGCCTGACCCGTGCGTTGGTTTCATCCGTAACCTCTCTAAAGGCGACATGAAGGAGGAGGACGCGGTACTGTCCCCTGGTCAAGTGCATAGGGTAAAAAGCACCGGAGGTAAAACTGATGCTCTGGTCCTCTGACGGGATGTCTGCCCGGAGTCCTGGCTCCCTTCAAAGCCAGGCTTAAAGTGAGAGCGCGTGTAGGATTTGGGGGAAGATAGACTCTGGAGGCATCTGCAGGAGCAGATCTTGGCCTTTCAGCCTTCACGAGCCTGGAGAAAGCTCTGGGGAACGTTTCTGAGGAAAGTGTCCAAGTTGCTGGTGTCAGCAAAGAAGCCCCATAAGACGAGCTGGTTCTGTGTCCCCTTCCTCTGGCAAGGGAGTGGGGCTGGGGGCCTAGGGAGCAGGGCCTGGCTTCATGGGAGATCTACAAAACCTCTTCAGAGCTGAGGCAGACAGCCGAAATCTGTGCCTTACCTTACACTGGGCTTGCTGGAGGACATGGACTCAGCACAGTACTAACCAGAGAATGGTATCGTGTCTGCTACCTCCAGCTTACTCCTACCTGTGCCAATATTTTTCCTGCCTCTCTCTTTCCCTTCTCTTTATTACTTCATCACTTCTGCTAACATCTGCCTCTGACTCTGCGGTACCAGCTACCTTCTGTCCCAGTTGGTTAAACTGACAAACACAATAACATCCAGAGTGCTTTCCAGTCTGCATTTAGCTTTGAAGATGCTTCCATTTCAAACCTGAGAAGGGTGTACATGAAGGAAAAACATCACTACTTCTTCCAGCTATATTAGCCTGTTAAAAGGTATGACCCGTCTCAACAAATCTTCATCTTTCCTTTTCCCGGGCATCAGGACGTGTAGATTGCCCAGAGGAATCACTCCGAAACAAAGATTGACAGTGTTTGCCTCTGCCCTTGCCCACACGCTGCCAAGGTTTACGGTCTGATGTCCCAAAGTTAATTCCTTTTCTAAGTGCTCAGCTTTTCCTAATAGCTCCAGGTGAGGTTTGCCTTCCCTGACTGCTTCTTGGGGAGCGGGGGTTGCAGGAGGGGCCCGGCCATCCGCTGGCAAAGAGGGAAGAGGCCGACAGAAGAGACAAGAAAAGGTTAGTGTGGCTTTTGTGCACAATATAAAAAGCAAGTCAATACCATTGTAGGGGCATTGGAGGGTACTCAAAGCAATCAGCTAGGGGCCATTGTGTTCCTTTAATCTACATGTGTATTTCCCAAGAACTCTATTAGTGAAGATGAATGAACTGTGCAATGTCCCTAATTTCTTCTAATTTGGAGTTGGGTTTTTATGGCACTCACAACCAGCACAAAACATGCCTGTCCCTCCAGAAACCCTGGACACACTTAGGAATCCTTTTTGCTTGATGTAGCAAAAAAGACGACAAGATGAGATGAAGCAGCAAAAACACTTTGGCCAGACCCTGGTGCAGCAGTAAGTGCCAGCAAGAGTATCGGGTCCTGGCACAGATGCTGCTTTTAGGGCACCTGTCAAATCAGCATACACAGGGAGAAGACTCAAAATCTTTGCTGTTAATCACAATGTGAATGCACAGCAAAAAACTTCCACCCCCAAAGCAGCGTACGCATCCCACATGGTGTACAAGAGTTATTCCTCCATAGCAGAGAAGGAGTTTCCCCTCCCCAGCTACGGATTATTGCGTTTGTATTTGCCATATGTGACTGGCAAATTGGTCATTGTAGCGTCCCTCTTGTAGGGACTGCAGTTGCTGAAAGTAGAAGGGACTTCCCAGGTCGCAGTCGGTGAGAAATCTGAAGCGGAGCAGAGACGGGCTCTGGCCCTTCCAGCTCCTGCTCTCTCTTCTCTCTCGGCCCCGCTAAGGCGCAGGCTGCAGTGCCCCGCTGTGCACACGAGGCATCAGACCGCCCTGAGCAGGGAGAACCTGGCTACAGCCTGGAAAGTCTGATGTTCCTCTGGCAGTTGGAGACTAGCGCCCGCAGAGTTTAAGGCGACAAGAGACAGACAGGTAAGTGGCTGAACGTTTCCCTTTGGGTCTAACGCACTGGTTGTTAGCTACATCCTCTGCTGCCGCCGAGTCCCCTGGGACCTGCCTCACACTAGTGTGAAACCTCAGAAACTGATATTGGGGCGCCTTGCAGCGTCACAAAGGCTGTTTCTCTTGAGAAACGTACAGGGGCAGTCGGGATCAGATCCGAGAATATCCATCGGGGAATGAAATAGTTGGGATACATTACTCGCCTTTCCAGGAGATGGCTCCCACACGTTTGTTACATCTGTTAGGTGCTTTGCATTGTATTATTACAATAATTATTGCCGTAATTTTTTTGGAAGCTAACAAAAGTTCTCCAGATGGAGAGCTGCTGAAGGACGGGTGTCTCCTATACCCGCTTCTGGGCGTGGATAATGGGAGCAGTTTTGATCCTGTTGATGCTGTTGAGTCATATGTATGGGATGTTATTTGGCCCAATGAAACCCTCACTATAAAACGCCACAGATTATTCCTTCCTGTCCTCCTGTCCTCTCTTCATGTCAAGCTCAAAGACACAGCGCCTTGCAGACAGGCATTCGAAGCCGAAGTCACTGTGCAGGCGGGACAGCCCTCGCCGGGCCAGCAAGGCGCAGCCGGGAGCTCCTGGCCGAAAGACAAACAGGACCTCCAAGGTCGGAGGGCCCATGGAAGTGGGGGGAGAGGGAGGGGAGGTGGACCTGCACCCTGCTGCACCTTCCGTTCTCTGTATTTATCTTCCAACCGATTTTAAAACTGTGTAAGCTGGCTTTGCTTTTTTCTCCTCTCAAAAGTTGCTGTTTGCGTGGGTTAAGAGCCTTTCGGCCAGCACCGGGCGCGAGGAAGCTGCTGCCGTGTCCTGCTGCCGCTCCCTCACCCTCCCCTACCTTGATGGTCACCTCCTGCTCCTGGTCTGGTGGGGGTTTTTCTTCCTCTGGCCCTAGGGGACTTGGCTGCATCTTCTCCCCCGATTACGAGGCGCTGGGAGGACCTGGTGTCGGGGGCCGGGGCGCGCGCTCGGCCATCCCTGCGGAGGGAGGGGGCGGCCGTTGGGGCCGTAAGGCTATATTAGCACAATCCTGCTTTACTTGTTTTCCAATTAGCCTAATTGAATTCGGATTGCTTAAAATTGGGCACCAGAGACGTTTATCTTGATGGGATGACGGCCTTGAGCTCTGGCGATCCTATTAGCTGTAAGAACCCAAATCCCAGGTAGGGTCCCTCCAGCAGGAGCCGCCATGTGACCCGGCGCCTTTAAGCCGCTCCTCTTCCGTGCGACACACGCGCGCACGCACACATGAACACGCACACATGAACACACGCGCACGCACATGCACACCTGCACATGAACACGCGCACATGCACGCACACACACGCACACGAACACACACGCATGAACATGCACATGCGTGCGCACACGCACATGAACACGCACACGCACGCAGATGAACATGCACACACACGTGCGTGCACACACGCACATGAACACGCACACGAACGTGCGCACACACACACACACACACGTGCACACCCGCACATGAACACGCGCACACACACACGTGCGTGCACACATGCACATGAACACGCACACGAACGCGCGCGCACACACACACACACACACACGTGCACACGCACACCCGTGCGCACAGGTACCCGTGCACGCTCCCTCCCGATTTCGGGACCGCTTCCCCCCGGCAGCCCCCCGTGTTGGCAGCCCCTCGGCCCACGGCCCCCTGCCGCCCCGCACCGCTGCCCCACGGCCCCCCACTGCCCCACGGCCTCCACCCACGGCCCCCCGCCACCCCCTGCCCCCCGCACTGCTGCCCCACAGCCCTCTGCTGCCCCACAGCCCCCCGCCAGCCCGCACCGCTGCCCCACGGCTCCCCACCACCCCACGGCCCCCTTGCCGCTCTGCACCACTGCCCCACGGCCCCCCGCTGCCCCACAGCCCCCCACCAGTCCACACCACAGCCCCACGGCCCCCCTGCCACTCCGCACCACTGCCCCATGGCCCCCACCGCCCCATGCCCCCCCGCCGCTCCATACCGCTGCCCCACAGCCCCCTGCCACCACCCCACTGCCCCACGGCCCCACAGCCCCATGGCCCCCTGCCGCTCCGCACCGCTGCCCCATGGCCCCACGGCCCCCCCGCCACCCCACGGCCCCCCGCTGCCCCCCGCGGCCGCGGCAGCCCCGTCCCTGCGCCGCAGCCAAGCTCTGGCCGGGCGGCGGGCGCCAGCCCCACGGCGCCCAGCCCTGCGCCGGCTCCGGTCGCCGCAGCGGCGCCCGAGTCCAGGCTGGTCCCTGGGCAGGGCGGGTGAGCGCGGCTCGGCTCCGGGGCCGCCCCGCGCGGGTCCCCCCACCGCTCCCCTCCGCCGGCCCCGACGTTTTTTTGGAATCTCATTAATCGCTTGTTTGGTGACTCTGATTGCACTTTCTCCTTTGACCCTTTAAACCGTGAAAATGCTGATCCTATATGTGCTGACGAATTTAATTAGCTCCGTTAAACCACCAGATGCTTTCAATAAGATTTTCGGGATGTCCCAGGCACATTTTAATTCAGAGGTCGCAAGCCCGAGACGTGTTTCCTGTGGCACTTGAGAGACGAGCTAGCTCAGCCTGCAACGCGGGGCGCCGGTACGAGACCCCTACCCGGGGCGCACAGCCGCCCAGGGAGACGGAGTCATCCTCGCTGGCCGGCGGCTGGCAACCCTTGTAGTTACTCTGTGGAAAGACCTGCTCAATCCGCCCGCTGGTCTTTTACCATCAACAACCGAAATCCTCATCGTACGAGAGGAGGATGGCCCAAGAGGCAGCTCGGGCCAGAGGCCTTAGGGTTTTAGGCAGAGCGCTAGGGTTTGAGTTAACGCATGCCGACTTGGGTGAACGGTCTGATGAAAGGTTTTCTCCGCGACGGCAATTATCTGACGATAAGTCCCCCGGAAAACGTGAAGGAGGTAAACTTGACCAGGTTTATATTCCTAAGAAAGGAGCAAGGAGGACGAAGAGGAACACGCACCCGTTCTTGGGGACTGCAACGAGGGAAATATTTGACAGCAGCTTTTTACCGCTTCTTTGCAGTTTGCACTTGAGCAGCCGCTGCCCAGAGAGCTTTTCCAGGGCCGTCCCTCGGCCCAGGCGCCGCGCGCTGCGCCGTGGCGGGGCGGACGGCCGCGCTGCCGCCATGTCCCCCGGCCTGGCCTCCAGCGCCGGGTGGGAGCTGGGCGGCTGGCTGCCCCGCGGGGACGGGGACGGGGACGGGGGCGGGTGGCCGTGCGGGGCCGGGTTGAGCCGGCAGTCCAGATTGCCAAGGACGTTCGTGTGAGCGGAAGAAACCTTTCTGGCCAGCAAGCTAAACCGACCTTCGAGGGTTGCTTGCCCTTTGCCAGGGCTGCGCCGGCCCCCACGGCGACCCGGAGCAGACTGGGACAGCGGGGTCCGCTGGGCGTCACAGCAGCCCTGCAGCCGCACCGGGGCACTCATTTACAAACCCAGCATCCTGCTTATATTAACAACTAGAACAAGACACAAAGATCAGAGATTTTTGTAGCTTCTGAAGGTTCCTTCTAAGCTTTCTTTTGCTATGAAACCCCTGTTGGAGGATATATTTTTCTGCTAAACAGCATTGCAGAAATGGGCAGAGCCCCCGTGCAGGAGGCCGCCCTCCCTCCCCTCTGCACCCCTCCTCGAGGGGAGAGGGACCACCTTCTGCCAACAGTATCAGCAGAAGAAGGCACGCAGGCGGTGCAGCGCGTACACCCCTCCAGCGCTGACCTGGTTTCCCTCTGCTGCCTGCGCTGCTGCTTCACCCGCCTCCTAACTCGGACAGCAGGAGCAGAGGGGCTGAAGTGATCTGCAGTGGGTTTGCCCTACACGTTATTTTCACTTCTCATCCGATTTTTAAAATAAGCCTGATATCCAGAAAGATGTGCTGCATGTCCTGTCCCTCCCTCCGAGTCACCAGCAAGTAGAGGAAGCAAGAGGTTCACCCGTGTCAACCTTAACACGGACAAGTCTCTCCGCCTCGTCCCTAGTCACCCTTTCTCAAACACCCTTCACATCCCAGCGCTGAGGAAGCACCTGCGGGCCAGGCTGGGGCTGTGCGCGGTGGTGCTAGACACTGGGGACCTGCAGGAAGAGGCACCCAGAGGACCACCCAGCGGACAGGGAAGGCGGCAGGACTGACCCCACACAGTCACTCCCTGGCACGCAAACTGTAGGTGCCAGCTCCGTTTTACATCTTGCTCTACATGTACACAAGGACTCTCGCCTTGCTTTAGCCACTAGCAAATTGGCCACACTCAGGGAATCCAGTACTAGAAATTATCTACCTCTGGCTCTGGAGGCCATCCCAGAGGGGGGGTTTGTTCAGAGCTCCTCTCCTCAATCCATCAACGTGATCAAAGCAATCTGCACGTGGCTTCTACAGGTCCCGGCCAGTAATTTCCATGTTGCTGCTGATTCCCCAAGTGCTGGAGGTGAGTCTCGCCGAGTGACTTCTGACTAGGGCGAAGCAGGGAGGGGTCTCGTTCTTCCCTTGGCTCAGCAGCAGAGAGTCCTACTCACTGTCCTTCATCTCTTCCCAGCCACCTCGGCGGCACACGGTGACGAGCAGGCCTGCAAGGTTGCAGCTGTAATGGGTTGTTTCGGTGCCCGAAACGGGCAGCAGGGCCTGGAGGCCGTGCTGAGAGCTGCTTGTGCCCGGCAGGTTGCACCATGGGTTGCCTGGGGGCTCCAAGAAATAATACTGCCTGTAATTCTGCGCTTACCATCTTCTTTTTGTTCAAAATGAAAGTGGTAGCCTCAGGACCCACGCTCCTACCACCCAGAAATGCTGTACACAAGCAGGAGCATTTCAGTGCGTGCCTGGGGAGTGGTTTCGGGTAGGTTTGTCTGTGCCCTGTGCAGTCCATCGGGGAAAAACCGGCGATCAGCTTGAACTACTAGAAAAGATACTGGTAGAAAACAGACAAAAGACATTAAAAAATAGAGGTATTTGCCCAAATAGAGGTATTTGCCCAAATAAAGTAATAAGAACGAACCATATAGGACATAGAGCCATTTGCCGCCCTCCCTGTTCTGTTGCAGCCATGGAGAAGGGCACCATGATACCCACTGGTGGGAAAACGGGCTTTTTAAGGTTTGGCCAATTTTTTCCAGCCTTTTTTTTTTTTCCCCCGTCAAAGAGTCTGTTGTATTTGCTGTGCCAGTGCTGTGGGAGAAGGTAACAGGGCGACCCTCCCCAGCAGCCCGGCGCCCAGTACCCCACCGGAGCGGGCAAGAGGTAACTTTCCCTCGCCCCACCGCCCCCGGCCTTGCTGCAGAGGTAGCTTTGCCAAAAAGGAGGATTTGTCCTTCTTTGCCAAGGGAGTAGTAAAGCAGCGCAGGCATGGCACAGGCTCACATCCTCGCTGAGATCTGCGGGTGTCTGAGCCTTCGTGCTGCAGCCGTGGGCGATGATCCTCCCTGGCCGCGGGGAGCGCGGGAGCTGCTCTGCCGGGAGCTCGCTGCGCGGGAGCAGCACTGAGCAGGCGTTTGGGGGGGGATGTCGCTTCCCTGGTGCTGCCCGCTGAAAACAGCTTTAGCAAGCGCAGGCTGCCGTGTCTCCGCAGCAGTATTACCCCCGCCCAGGAGCCGCGGCTGGAGCTGTGGGCACCCCAGCCTGGAGCAGCCGTCCAGCTGCCAGCCTTGCTCTGTCCAGGCCTGCAGCGGCGAGAGATGCTGCCTGGGCAGCTGGATGGCACGGCTACGTCCTCTCAGGGCGAGAAGGACTAATGCAGGCAATAAAGGTGTTTGCGAGACATGGGCTAAGTTGCCAGGTACAAAGGCGGGTGTTTTTCCTGTACCTAATACTGGAGACACCCAGTTGTTTCTCTCTTAGGACCTCTACAACCCCCAGGAGATCTCCCTTCAGTGGTGGGACCCTCCAGAAAGCTGGTCAGCAGGACAGCCCAAGAGGCTCTCAGCAAAGCACTGCAGATCACTGGGGCTTGGCAGAGCCACCCCCGTTCCCGGGGCCGGGGCGCGCGACCGAGTCCAGGCAAAGGGGACTCAGCCCAGAGCGGGTCTCTGCTACGGCGCGCACTGAGGCAGTTACGTTTGCTCCTTGCAAACCAATACCAGAGAGAGAGAGAGAGAGAGAAAAAGGAAGGGAAGGAAGGAAGGAGAAAGATGAGTGAAAGAAAGAAAGGAAGAAAAAGAGAGAGAAAGAAAAAGAAGAAAAGAAAAAGAGAAAAGAAAAGAGAAAAAGGATAAAAGAGAGAGAAAGGAGCGAGAGAGATGGAATGAAGGAAGACAAGAAAGAATGAAATAAAAAAAGAACAAGAAGGACAAACCATATTTAGTGCATTTATTCATTTCAAATGAATATTTTTACTTGGTTGGGGGGAGACAGACAGAAAGCAAAAGCAAGCGAGAGAGAGAGAGAGAGACATTTAAAATCTGGTAGGAAGGTGCTACGTGTGCTCATTTGCCAATGTCATTCACAGACTAGATCTCAGAGAACTTGTCCTTCATTTTGCCCCACGCGGGCTGCTCGGGCGCCTGGCCCCGCCGGCCGGGTACCCTGCCCGGCACCCACGTCCGCCGCCGCCGCCGCCGTCTGGCATCAGCCCTGCTGCGTGCCGGCGGCGACCACCACAGCACCCGCCTAAGTTTTCCCCAGGAAAAACCTGAATAACAGCGAAGAAAATTGTGCCAAACCTGGCACCACTGCTGGTCCCAGGGACTCAGCCCGATCTAACAGCAGGGAAAGCCGTGAGTTTTCTCGGGGTCTAGGTGCTCTGCCAGGGCAGAGTCTGTCCCAGGTGGGCCACGTTTATGCTTCGGCTTTGTGTGGGTATTTTTAAATGCTTTTAACTCTTACAGTAAATATGGTGAGCTCATTTTAGCTCGTACCAGTTGTGTGCTGGTACCACAAGCCCCAGATTTTGGCACAAATAGCAGCAAAGCAAAGGGCCACTGCACTGCACTTGCGGACCAAGGGGCTGCGAAGCTGAAGCAGTCTGGGAAGTCCACGTCGCTCACCACTCGTGGGCCTCTGCTGGTTACCAAGCCTCGGTTTCCTACCAGGCCCTGCTCAGTTCCACACGCGATAACACTTTGACCCAAACTATATGATTCTATGCTTCAGCTTTTTCCTTATTCTGTATTTAATGCAGAGGTAATCAAAAATAAAATAAAATTAAAAAAAAAGATCTTGCAGAAAATTTGAATATTGGTTTTGTTTCAAAATGTTTGGAACAGTTTTTTTTTAATTACATATATATATATATATTTATGTATTTTCTGAAAACAGTATTAAATGAGCGGTAACAGATATGTTGTTATACATCAGAAGCACAATTTTGGTTAGAAAATACATTTAGTAGCATTTCTGAGGACTTTTTGAAAAAATGAAAAAGGCACATTTTTTTCCCAAATAGTTGCTTACTAAGCCATTTTTTTCCATGGGGAAAAACATTTTGTTAAAAAAAAAAAGATGATCAGTTCCAACTTAGCACTAAGCAGTCACAGCACCCAAATGTTGACCCCCCGGAGGTGTCAAAGTGTCTGTCTGTCTGTCTGTCTGTCTGTCTCTCTCTCTCTCTTTTATATTTACATTTGCTGCTGCATAGCTCAGTGGCGTTCTCTGCTGGCCCTCACCCCGCAGCCCCCATGAGACAAGGTTGAATTCACCCAGAGGTGGCATCTCTTCTACATCACCGAACATTTCTGCTCAGCAGCCTGCTTCATCTCTGTGAAGGTAGCTTGAGCCTTTTCTTTGAGTGCATCCATGTCCATATTCTGAATGTTCTGCAACTGTCCCAGGATAGAGTCCTTGTCCTCTTCCTCCACCTGATCTTCTGCCACCATTTTCTGAAGGTCTTCTGGCAAACCAACATCATCTCCAGCCATCTGTATTTGGTTCTCATCCAGTTCACTCTGATACAAAAACAGAGACAGAAAATAAAAACAATACATGACAGTATTTTCTGTTTCTGCTAGTCTAGGATCTAAAGCAACTACCCTGATTTCTGCGGGGTGGGAGGGGAGGGGCCTTTAGTAGGAGTTGAATCAAATGCACAGACTGTTCAATTGAAGTTTTTTAGATGTGACTTATGAATTCAGGGTCTGAACGAGCCCCCATCCAAGCGGTAGGATTCTTCAAAAAAAAAGGTCAACTGTATTTCTTCGAAGGGTTTCAGCAGGGTTACAACTGAAGCCATCTGTATCACATGCCTTTTTTGGAAAACTTTCCTGTGATTCCACTACAAGTTACTTTAATTCAGCTTTTTGGCCCTGATCCACCAAGGACATGCTGCAGGACATACTGTCTAAGCAGTCGTCTGCTCTGCGATTTGGCGCATGAGGCGAAAGCTCTAGAGGAACTGCCTGGCTGCCCTTCCCCTAATTGTCTTGTGGCAATATTTTTGGATATTGGTACCTACTTAAAACCTCCCACCCGCAGCCCCCACCCCCAACCCCATGGATGTGTGGGTCCTGCTCAGGAGGCGGCAGGGCCTGGTGCACCTCGGTAGAGCTCCCACCACCAGGCTCAGCGCCGTCCCAGCTCAGTGACCTCCCCTAGCAGGAAGAACAGCTGAGGCCGAGCTGCAGGTGCATGAGCCACGGGCTGCGCTTGGGCTATCCTCCGCTTCAGCACCAGCTGCTTTGGGCTTTGCAATTTTTGTGTGTTTAAAAAACAACTTCCTCTAGGCCAATTAAGAGATTATACTTTTAAACAAAAAACTACTCTGCGCTCCGCGTGTATGCCCAGATGGTTGTAGTTGTGCATTTGTAATGCTTACAGGATATACATTAGATCCTGGAAAATGCAGCCCATGTGTCAATTTTGCAGGACTCAAACAAAAAAAAAGAATAAAACTATTGGTATTTCAGTGGTCTGCTGGAAAACGTCCAGGAGTCAGAAGGACGTGGGTGTTGTTGAGCAGTGCAGGTTAACTTCCTAGAAACCGGCCACTGGAATATCATGCTAGATTATCGGTTCCCTCCTCCTAGTTTAGAAAGTCAGCTCACTTTTCCTGCCATTTCTTTTGAGGCAATTGCTGAACTTCTGTTAATTCAACCTACTGATGACATTCAGTATTTTATTAGCTCAAAATAAGTATGGAGTTTGCCTGCCAGATCACTTTTTCATTTTTGTTACAGTTGGGGAGATAAAATAATCAGCAATTTTTAAAAAAAGTGTGAACCTGAGCTACTAAATTACATACATTTTGCTTAACGGGAAATATGGCCCTCTTTCTAATGCAAACCTAACAGCCACTGGGTTTTATTTGATTCGTGTTATTGCTTGTCACCTTTTGTATTAGAGGCTGGATCAGCAGGTGAATTCACCATACAGATATCTGTATTGAAATATATGGGTAGCAACAGGGCTGTAATCCTGAACAGACTCTCTTGCCAGTCAAAAAACCCAGATGCTTTACACACAGGTATACAGCGAGGTCTTAAAAAGTTTATTGCAGCAAGGTCTCTCACAAACAACACAAACCCTTACGAACGTCACCAGCGTTTTGTTCAATACTGCAACGTCACTCTGGTCACACTCATCTGGAACCCTTTTTTCTACGCCTCTTTTCGAATTTCATCATGGAGGGTCTTTTTATTGCTTTTGTCTTTCATATACTTTTTGTTCAAAAGCAGGACAAAAAGAGAATGCTCAAACTGTACAAAATTTCACATTAAAACAGAAAGCATTTCAGCTTGGAGTCCTACCATTTCAGAAGCTAGACGTACTGAAGGGCTTCTGACGCAAGTCACGTCTGAAAAGCTTTCCAGGTTTTAAGTGAACACTAACAGGAGCCTGCTAACCAGTTTGGGACTTTACAGTGAAGTATCTTCTACCTAGAACTTCCCAAAAAAACAAAACTCACACAGTTCCAAGAAACTTAGAAAAGAATGAATGGAAAAAATGTCTCTCTCGTCCCTAAACCACATGTCCAAACCGTATCTAGGTCTTCAGTTGGCATCTCTGGGGTGTGATGAAAAGCAGGGGCTGCCTGGTACATAATCAGAGCACTGTTGCAGCGCTGGTAAGTGGGGTAATAGGAGGACTTAGACAACAAAAGAGGATGAAGCCTGGGCATGAGTTTGAGAAAGCGAAAGGAGACAAGGGAAGGACCTGGTTAAGCAATTAAAAGGGCTGAGCGGCTGTAAGAGCTATACCCGCTTGCTTCCTGCCTGCCTGCTGAAACGCTCTAGCAGTGGGGCTATGTCAATTTTTCAAACAATGGTGATTTTGTTCACATTTTGCGGTGGATTCTGATGGATCCAGTGCTCATAAGAACGGGATATTTTGACACAGTTCACACATCAAAGATAAGCATTAATGCCTCATTACATCTCCAAAATGAAGCATGACAGCAGCAAAGGCCTGATATGAATAAGCAGCAATGCTGTCAGCAGGAGGTGTTTTTGCGAGTGAGAGGGGTCCTGGGTTTGCACGAATGAATGAATGTAAGAATGAATGAAAGCGCGTGCATGAGCATTGGCTGTGTAGTTTTAGGCCTTAGCAAGGAGACGAGCAGACGGCTCTGTTTGACTGCATAGCCGCTGTTCACTGCCATAGATATATATTTGCACAATATTACGTTTGTGATGACTATACTTCTCTTTAACCTGACTTCCCCCATATCTCTTGTGAAAAATATGGGGAGATGTATCATGAGTGTTACTGGTGTGTGGCTAAAAGGGGTGAGGCCATCTCTTAACCCCTTCAGCTGTGGGTTGTTGCCATCAGAGTTGTGGGAGCTAGAAACAGCATCCCAATCCGCAGAAGTACTCTGTATTAACTGTGTAGCATAAGCCATGTGTTAAGCTTTTAATCACCAAGCCCGGCTATCAGAAGGGTTAACTGTTTTGAGAGTCTCCCAAGTAGCAGTAGAAAATGATAATAAAAGATATTGGGTTAATTACTCACACAGGTCCGTTAAGCAGCCAATCGCACGTTGACCACCCTTTAGCTCTGTCAATAATTTAAGACATCCTCACTGTGCACTACTGTATATTGGAGCAATGGCCGTGTGACACACACAAAGGACACTTCTGGAACAGGAATGATTATGTTTGGGCTGGTGCTGCACCGAAGGCCCCCATCCTACTGAAGTCTGAGACGTGATGCACAGCACAGTTTGGGGGCTCAAAGTGATCTCTGACCAGAGAGGACATTCAGACACGGTCTAAACTCGTACAATCTTGCTAACATCATTGAAATCCCACCCACTTCTACCGAGTTGGCGTTCAGCCTGGCCTTGAGTGGACCTAGTATCAGCTTCAACAGGGGAGGATCTCTCAAGAGCAAACCAAGAAGCACATAAGATGCATATGACTGCTTCTCTTTCTTCTGAGATTTTCAGTTCTGGCTCTGTTACTTTGACGTTTAAATGGAAACGCAGCATCGAGTATCTAAGTTGACCAGCTCTGAGCACTCATACCTAAAAGCCTGGAGCAGGGACACCGTGCTGGAGACGCCTGGCAGTTCCAGACAGCAGCTTGCGGTGAGGGCGTGAGCAGGGCTGGCAGCTCCCCACTGCCCCACTGTACACACAAAGGTGGGGACTGGCCAGGGCTGAGCAGGAAATGGATGGAGATGAGAGGGGATCAGGAGACAAATCCAGAGGGTACCGCCCTCAGGAGAGGGGCAGCTGTGAGGGCCACGGGTGAATCCAAGCAGCCAAGTGGAACTGAGCTGCCTCCAGCGAGGAGCCTGCTGACCAAAATAAGACATTTCTTTTTTCTCTTTTATTGCAATTGTAACAAAATAACCTGCCCACATCTCCCCCAGGTACTCAGGAGACTCCCTGGGGTACGCGGCACGTGCTTGCCCTGAGGAAAGCGACAAGCGCTGTTTGCCCAAGGCTGGATACGGTTCCGACAGTGACGGATGGCCGGGCCGAACACCCCCACGCGGACTGCGGAGATCACCCAGAACAGGCAGCGCTCGCAGGCAGGGCAGTGGGGGCCCTGCGGGTGGTCTCTCTGGCCCCTGATAATCATACCCTAGACCAGGTGGCCTCTCTCCCAATGGCTTTCATCTCCAGGTCTCTCTAAGTGCTCGGCCACCCTTTGATGACCACTGAGAACACAGAAGCAACATCTATTACTAGTAAATTAAATATGCCTGGCACCGGTCTCCGGCCCTGAGGCCAGCTGGCCTGGACAAACCCACTGATATGCTATTGAACGCTCTTGCCCTACAAAACAGGGTGGTCCCATCTAACCGCCTGCTGGGAATGCCTGTCCTATAACCTGTACCGGCCCTGGGAACTGCTTGGGAGAGTGCCCAGGCCAAAACTGGGCCAGAGACCATTCTGACAATTCAGCAGCCCAGATGATAGAGTCCTGGTGCCCAGGACTGTTCCCTGACCCTGATTATGCAGCTGACGTAGTCCAGAGTCAGTGAGATCCGTTTTGTTACAGATATAATACAATAGTCTTTTTTTTTTCATGAAGTCTGGTCATAGACAAGAGACGGAAGCTGACAGACTAATCTACACTGGAGCCAAAAGGTTTCCCAGCACCACCGAGCAACGTAACGCTGTCCTTAGGTTTAGCCTCCTTCACAAAATTTACCTATGTGCAGGGGCCCTTAGGTAAGCGCATGAGGACCTGATCCCGTGATTTGCCACCTGTAACGCACTGGTTACGTACAAAATCAGAGCTCAACTGTGGCTTGGCCTGCAAGGGGGAATTTTGGCAAGGAACACGGCTGACGCGTACAGCCAAAGGGCAGTTCCCCCATGAGCAGTCCATCACACGAGTGAGGAGCCACAGGTGTGTCCACCAGCCTTTCCCTGCAAACACCCTCCCTGCACAGGAATCGGAGCTCGGCGGCCAGGGAAGGTGCGCGGTGGCCGTGTGACACCCAGCTGCCAGGGCACCATCAGGTCATTGCCTGAACCCACCTCACCGGGACCCCTTGACCGAGGGCCGGGGACCCTTGCAGCTCAGCCCTGGTCTGGTCCCGAGCTGTATCAGAGGTACGCCTGTGCCTGGCCCATCCCCTGCTGAACCCAACTTGTCGATCGGTTTTCCAGGGTGGACCTTGCCTTCCCTGATGATGGTGCTGGACCCATGACTAGCTTGGCCCTGCCTGCCACAGTCTGAATTGGTGGGGCTGTGGCTCCCAGTGAGGGCGCATCCAGCGCCAGCTCCCGGGCTCCTGGCTCAGCCCATGGGAGCACCTCACTCCTGCTGCTCACCAGCATCCACACTGTACCTTCCTTTTCCCCCGTGGAGCCACAGCTGGGCCTCTCGGGCCTGTCATGGGCCCATACACTTTTTTTGATAACATCTACTGACTAAACATGTGGCTCTTCAGGGAAAGCACAGGGGAGACAAGGCCAATTTCCAAACTTAAATGGCTTTCAGCATCTTTTTGATTGCCGTACATCGTAAAGAGATAGCCACTAGGACTATCTTATTTCCTTGCTTGACCGTCTCTATTGTATTTACTTGTTATTACTGCTATCTCGTTCCTGATTCTAGACATTGAGTTTCTCAAAGTAACAGCATAGTTATTGCAGTTGGTCAGTCTGGTCCCACACTACCGATATTTTCGATGAAAGCCTTTCAGTAAACAAGCCTCAACTAATGAGACCAAGAACAGTCTCCAGCTGACTAGCTTTTGAAATATAACTTACGATGGAACATCTATTTTCACCTGATCTTAGGTAGCAGATCCCCCCACAAAAGTGACACTGCCCTGCGGTGTGGGTGTGGAAGAACAACTCACGAGAATATAAGTTGGCCGGATCGATGTAAGCAGCTTGCAGCGTCAGGCAAAAATTAATGTTCAAAACAGGCAGTAATAATGCACTGTGCTTTGTACGGAGGTGATGCACTAAATACTCTGGGGAGGCAAAAGTTGTCCATAAACCAAATGTCTCATGGATAAAAACATCTTTCTCATGACAAACCCAAGTTGACAATTCTGCTAATAGGATTAAGGTTCATTAAGGGACTGCTTTCTCTTATAAATCTGGCCCAGATAGCACAGAGCTTTAGATTTTGCTCTGAAAAAGAGGCCCTGCTTAGTCTTGAATTTCATGTTTCCATTTACCATGTGTGATAGGGATTGATACTGGTCATATTCAGAGTTTCTTTCCCACCTGAAATTAGCTTCATTTTTCAAAATAATTAATGCAGCTAGACTACATTATCACAAGTTTGAGAACATTTTGCTGTCATAATGTTGTATCATAGAGATGTACATTTTTTTCAGGGCCATATAGTACGCATGTACTAATTTCTTTTTTTTTCTGATATAACATATAAAATATATTTTCATAAAGAAAGCAGAGAAAACAGACTTCCAGCCAAGAAATGCTCTAGAGGCAGACAAACAAATGCAAAAGAGCATATCCTGCAAAATTTACTTGCTTCTGCTGCAAATCAGCACAGCTAAAGTATATGCTTAACAGCTCTGCTGGCTTAGAGTTGCTGTCCTACCTTGGATTGCCCACCGTTGGCATTGGCAGTTTGGCCCCAGACAACAGTTTGTGTATACCAAAGTCAAAGTGCTGCTGGAGCCGGAGCCGATCTCCGTTGCTTCTTCTGCGGTGCTATGAGGTAGCAGTGAACTCGTGGGAAGTTGGCCAAAGATGATGGCAGAGAGCTTAATGCCATCTCAGGATCAAAATAAGCACTACTGATGGGAGACTTTCAAAATCGCAGAGATACACCATGCTTCCCCTGACTTTATGTGGAAGCTGGGCATCTAGCTGTCCTTAAGCCTTTACAGTTTGCCCCTTTGAGACTTAAAGCCAGGGCCTCACAGGGTACGGTCACGCTGCAGGGAAAGGCTGTACAACATTCGCCTCCGAAAGGAAAACAAAGCCTGGCAAAAAATCGAATGGTATCTTTCTACTCATCTAAGTAAAATGCAAGTGTTTAGAGATTTAAGCCTATAATCCAATCAACCACTTAAAATCTTGTACTCCATTTTTTTGCATAACTAGTTTTTCTGTAATTAAATGTGCCCTCAGGATAGGTTTACCGCTTTCTTCACTTGTCACTATGCTGAGCACCCACCACCCAGAAGTAGTATATTGCAAGTGATTACTGAAGAGCATGGTGGACAATCTGCTCTCTTCCCATATATCCCTGTAAAGGGCACCGGCCATGCATAGCACTAACGCATATCCATGCTTCTCCAGGCACGTCCCTTTCTCTTCTAGCTGGATTTTCTGTCCAGAGGAAATCCGAAGATGGACTGTATTTGTCTAGACTTTATGATGTCAAGCTATAGCTCTGAGTGAGCGTCTACAACTATCAATTGCAGAAATGAAAAACCACCTTTACACACACACACAGTCAGTCCTGCACTTCCATCAAGCCCTGTGATTATGCAGGCCGTGTGCTGTGCACAGACAAAACACACAGTTTATCTGCTTCATTTGGGGCTGCACTGTCAATCTGAAAAGCTCAGCAACTTTGGTTCATTCCAGACAAGGAGGATTCGTTGCAGATGGTCTGTTGCGTTTGTAGGAGGCACACAGGTCTGATGCCTCCTGGAACCGTGAGACTACCTAGCGCAGGCAAAGTTACTTCTCTACACGGGCATGAGGACACAATACCAACACCTCTATGTAGTGACAAAGACACCAAAGTTTAAGTACAAGTGTGTGGCCTTGGTAACCACCTACAAAAGGTTCACGGGGTGATAACCTTCCGTTTAAAGGGGAAGCTCCATTTCAATGAGAAGATACAGGCGTAGCAATAGTCCTTTTTTGAAGATTAAAAACTGTGTGTCCTCAGATTATTTTAAAAGACAAATGACCTTAAGGAGGGTTGTTGATCTGAAATGAGATGTTATATAAAGCTGTATTGACTTCAGATTTGCTTACAAAAGCTTCATTCAGCATATACACTGGGGGGAAGGACTAGTTGAGGTAGCTTAAATGAGGCTTTCTCCACATTTTTCCCTTGTTTCTTTTTTCCATAGTTCCTGTCTCAAAACATTCTACAATACTTTTTACGTGTACAATTTTCTTTGTTGGAAAGCCAGTTTGTAAGGTTTTGGTCACAAAAAAAACCCTAACAAACATGTTTTTCAAAGTTAGAGAAAAATATATTTTTAACCTCTGATTATGAATGAGGCCTGCCAAACTTTTTGAATGCAGATGGTATGATTTTATCTTAAGTCATAAGGTTGATTCACTTTTCAACCATATCATGATTTGCTTTTAGATTCAAGCACATGAAGGTGTTTTCACCTAACAGTGCTGTAATTTTATGAAATTGGCACTAGAGGGCCTTTGATGGCTCAGGTTCAGAATCAGCATCTTAACCACTGCTCCATAGAAAAGACACATCGTTTATGACCTGCATTCACATAATCTAATCACTTTGAGCTTAGGTGGCTTCGTTTTCTAATTTTTAATTGTGTGACTGCTAGGTACTTCACTCCTGCCACTTCTGATGTTTCAGTGGACAGTTCAACAGCCAGAAGAGGATCACAGAATGGTGGAGGTTGGAAGGGGCCATCTAGTCCAACCCCCCCTGCTCAAGCAGAGTCGCCCAGAGCACGTTGCCCAGGATCGTGTCCAGGCAGGTTTTGAATATCTCCAGCGAAGGAGACTCCACAGCCTCTCTGGGCAACCTGTGCCAGCGCTCAGTCACCCTCACAGGAAAGCAGCTTTCCCTCGTGTTCAGACAGAACTTGCTGCGTTTCAGTTTCTGCCCATTGCCTCTTGTCCTATCACCAGACGCCACTGAGAAGAGTCTGGCCCCATCCTCTCGACATCCTCCCTTCAGATACTTGTACATATTGATCAGGTCTCCCCTCAGTCTTCTCTTCTCCAGGCTGAACAGGCCCAGCTCCCTCCGCCTTTCTTCAGAGGAGAGATGCTCCAGTCCCCTCGTCATCTTTGTAGCCCTCCGCTGGACTCCCTCCAGTAGTGCCATGTCTCTCTTGTCCTGGGGAGCCCAGAACTGGACACAGGACTCCAGGTGAGGCCTCACCAGGGCTGAGGAGATGGGGAGGATCACCTCCCTCCACCTGCTGGGAACACTCTGCCTAATGCACCCCAGGAGACCATTGGCCTTCTTGGCCACAGAGGCACATTGCTGGCTCATGTTTAACTTGTTGTCCACCAGGACTCCCAGGTCCTTCTCTGCAGAGCTGCTCTCCAGCAGGGCAGCCCCCAGCCTGTCCTGGTGCATGGGGTTATTCCTGCCTAGGTGCAGGACCTTGCACTTGCCTATGTTGAACTTCATGAAGTTCCTCTCCGCCCAGCTCTCCAGCCTGTCCAGGTCCCTCTCAATGGCAGCACAGCCCTCTGGGGTATCAGCCGCTCCTCCCAGTTTAGTATCATCAGCAGACCTGCTGAGGATGCACTCTGTGCCTTCATCTAGGTCACTGATGAATAAGTTGAACAGGATTGGATCCAGTATTGACCCCTGGGGGACACCACTAGCTACAGGCCTCCAACTAGACTTTGTGCCACTGATCACAGCCCTCTGAGCTCTGCTGTTCAGCCAGTTTTCAACCCACCTCTCTGTCTGCTCATCTAGCCTGTACTTCATCAGCTTGCCGATGAAGATGCTATGAGAGACAGTATCAAAAGTCAGTATCAAAGAAGTCCAGGTAGACAACATCCGCTGCTCTCCCCTCATCCACCCAGCCGGTCATTCCAGCATAGAAGGCTATCAGATTGATTAAGCATGATTTCCCCTTTGTGAATCCACGCTGACTACTTCCGATCACCTTCTTGTCCTTCATATAGTTGGCAATGGTATATAGGATTAGCTGCTTCTTCAAACAGTTGAGCAGAGGAGATGGCAAATGTTTCTGTATTTAGTTGTGCTTGCCACAAACAAAACGTATAAATATACAGTTCCATTGCTCAGGTTCAAGGGAACCTTTTAAAATTCCTTAGTCATATATGCCTTTGCTCCCAAGTTGCGATAGGCTAGTGGGCTCAGACCAAAATCGTGTTAGGGACTGTCAAGAAGTTTAACAATAGGGGTGATGGCGCTCCAGCACTAGAGAGTGTGCCCTGGCATTGAGTCATCTATCAGTTTAGACGTAGCACTAGATTCACAGAGCACTGAGATACTGTCCAAAAAAAAACCCTCACTCCCAACTGGTAAACTTTTAAAAAATGCATCCTGCTCGAGGAACCCTTCCCATCTATTTTGTTCTGTCAAGCTGGAGGGGTTGTACTAACCTAGGGCCAGGAGCACCACCAAAAACCCCTGATAGGAAAGGGAGCAAGTGGAGCCATTAAGCCCACTGCCACTCATGGACAATCAAAAACAAGTGCCCCTGCGGATTCAGATATAGACAGAAGTGACTGAAGGAACCCTCTATTAATTCATGAATTTATTTTGAGGAGCATGACAAGTGATAACTGGAAAAGGAATTTGAAAAGATTTGTTGCTGTGGAAGAAGATAGCAGAGATGAGTTGTGCAGAGGTGGCTATAAGGTCTATGGTCAGTCCTTGAAGATAATGGGAAAGCTATGAAAGCATTCTTCATAGTGAAACTTTCACTGATGGTAACTCACCAAAGGATTTCCGCTTGATTCAAGATTTGCTTTGGGCATTTGGTCCCAGTCTCAAAACCCCATCTCAACCAGAAAAATATCTTTTGGTTCATATAAAATGCAAATTAGGTATAAGAAAACAGGGTAGATCATCTTAACACGAAAGAAATCCTTTAGAGCTGAATCCCACTGACCTGAGTTCCACTAAAAGACAGACTCTCAAACCAATTTTCAACAGGGCAACTTCGGACAGCAAACGGAAAGCCACAGAAACTAATTTGCTAAGAAATCTTGGCCCACCCTTCCACTCATTTTTTTCAAATTCTTTCCAGGTCAAAGATAAGGAAGGGTGCTAAATATCTTCAGTATCTTTAATAGCTTTGGCCAGGTTAAATTCACTCCACTGTGCTCAAAAAAAGCAAGAAAAAAATAGTTTGTGCAGAGGGGTCTAATACTGCTAGTTATGTTTGACAGAATTTTTTCCACATTAAAAAATGTTTCTGTAGAAAAAAGTGTGGTATTTTGCCACATCAAAATTTCCACAACAGCAAAACCCTCACCAATTTAAAATAATGATTATGTTTTTTTTTTTTTTTTCTAACAGTCACCATAAGAAACTGTTTCCAGAAAAAAATAGCTTTGGAGAAGCCTCAAAGTTTTGTTAAACAGCAAATTGCTATAAATTTTTCATTAAAAATATTATTAATAACTTCATAAGAAATCCAAGGAGAAAAAAAAAAAAAGAGAGAGAGAGGTTCCTTTTAAATCCAGCCGTACAGTACAATAAAAGGCAATGTTTGCAAAGCTCTTTTCCTTGTATTCAATGACTCCTATGGGTAATTTTGGGCCATGGACTGGCCTTTATAGCAGAACCTAATTCATACAAGTAGAACAAGTATTCAGCTGAAAGGAAGAGAAGATAAAACCAGTAATTTTTCAGGTAATTGACGCCCACTGAAGGACATAGGCCCTGTCATCTAAAGGCTAGCGTTATCCTGATTTAGGCTATCTATGTCACCATGCAACCCTTCATTTTTCTCCCTCACTTCAGTATAACACCTTCCTCTTGTAGGTGCGAGAAGATGCTATAGATATTTCAGACTCACACAATCTCTTCCCAATCCTTGTACTTTGGCAAAGTTAAAATCACCAGACTTGACAGCTCCTGGGAAGATTTCTCCCGCAACTTTTCTTTAAGTTGGCTCTTAATAAGGCAGCTGCCCATAGGTCTCAGGTTGACTCTTTATTCCCTGCTGTTACGTAATCTCTGTGATGGTAACCCTGAGCAATTATGAATGAAATACCCTGGGGCACTAATAATTTGTTAGTTGAGGGTATTTTGAATGTGTTGTACTCCCTGTTGATTGTTAATTTCATTACTGCTGCTTACTTAATATAGAGACTAAAAAGTTGCATGGAGACTTCTCAATCTTGACTAGGGCTATCATCCCAATTAAATTCCTCAACCCAGAATAGAACCTGCAGGAAAATGTTAGCTGTGATACTGCTAGAATATTATAGTTATACTGATATAATAATCTGACTCCAATCTATCTGGGCTCACAACCACAGAGGCGCGTAGGCCCTTAATCTCCTTGAAATCCCTTGGAGATCAGCACCTAGATACCTTTGTAGCTCTGTACCACAGAGCAGGGACCTGGACATTCAGTTAAACACATCTCAGTTCATGCTATTTGTAATCTGGATGATGCGTAAGAGGCCACCAAAACAAACAGAAGTCCACATCTTCATGCAACGGACCAGCAAGCTCTGAATTCAGCTGATTGCAGGAGGCAGGGAACGAAAAATACAGCGAGAACGCAGATGACAAGGTCATAACGCTATCTCCAAAGGGAAAAACAAGCAGAGAACCCTAGATGACATCCATTATTTCCAGGAGTCATTTGCTCAGACAACAAAATTTCAGCAAGTCACTGAAGTCATATATGGCATAACTGTACCCAAAGTTCAGGTTCAAGCTCAAGTTTGTGAGCACAGCATCAAAGCTCAGATTGTTCTGCTGATTCCAGCTAAAGCACAGGAAGAACCAGTGCCTTAGGGATTACGGGTGGGATTCGTCTCACCTAACTTTATCTGTCTGGTCAAAAGTGGCCTCCCTCTGAGAGACATGCACCAATGGGTTGGAAGGTGAGCCAATCCCACATTAAACACTTATCTCAAAGCTTTGATAGGTCAAGCTAGAAGGGCTGGTTGCTTTCCACTAATGACAGAGTCCCTAAATGACTAGCTTGGGTTAAGTACCCAATTTTTAGCAACTAAATTTAGATGAGATGGATTTTTCACTTTCCCCCATTACAATGAATCAGGAAAGCACTGGAAAGTACCGAACAGAAAATAAACGGCAAGGACTCAGAGCTGGCAGGCAGCACTAGCCACACAAACTTTCAGTTGCTCAGAAGAGTCAAATGCCTCCTTATGGGATATAAATGAAACCTTCAATAAATGCTAAGATCTTCATGGCAGTAGTTCTGAACAAACGTATGATCCAAACCTCTGTGCAGGTTGCACTGTCCCCTACTACCTCCCTCCTGCCCATGGAGTGAGCTCACAAAACAAGACAAGAACAACTTTTTCAGTCACTGCACCCTGAGTTACTTTCTCTGTGTTGGAGCTAACAGCGCCAAGTACTCTGGACAAAATGGAAAAGCACACCAAGTGGACAAAGCCACATGCTACGACCAAGTGTGACAAAACCGTGGCGAAACACAAAGTCTTCTCATCCCTGGCCCAGAGCAGAATTTCAAGTTTCAGGGCAGCCCTATAGGGACTGTAATAAAGGCCTTGCTAGTCATTTGCACAGATGGCTCTTCATCCACTTCTTCACAAAGAATGGAAAACAATCTTATCAGGAGCTTTACAGATGTTGAGTACAGCAATAGTAAACATTTACTGATGACCTGGAGATTTTGCAGAAAATGGAAAACTCTGTTCTTTGTCCTTGTCTACAGGGGCAGGGCTTTGCGATGCACCTCACTCAGTATTTCACTGCCCAGTCACTCATTACCATTAGATCTTTCTGTAAGTTCTTGAGAGCTTTCATTTCACCATCCTTAACAATTCTGTACGGTCACTGAACTTGTCGCCCTGCTATTCACTACTCTTCTGGCCAACTAATGAACGTGTTGAACAGCACAGATTTTTGTGAAAATCTCCCCGGTTCTCTCCCTTGCCATCGTGAGGAGCTGATTGTTCCTACCCTTTCTCGTCTAGCTTTTAAACATTACCTAGTTCATGGACCTTCCTTCCCATCCCACCACGATGTCTTTTCTTTAAAAAGTCTTCAGGGAAGGACTTTGTCAAAAGTTTTTTTGAAAAACTGGAACTAATCATTTTCACTTCTGTGATTAGTCATTTCTTCCGACAATGCTAATAGATTTGAAAGGCTGGGCTCTGTGACAAAAGTTGTATTTCTCTTCCCCCCGCCCCACCATCAGATCATTTTTGCCCATAGATCTACTTTCTTCTTTAGTACAGTTTTCCCCCTGTTTCCCTTACAGAAGTCAGTTATTTATTTGTTGCTCCCTGTACATCCCTTGGAACCTTTTTTTTGAAAATATCTTCACATTTGCCGTCTTCTGAGGTAAAGCGACAGACCACGTACCTCAGAAAGTTTGGCCATTTCATAATTTGAAATCCTTAAGAACTCTTGTGTAAATACTGTACGCTGCTAAACAACAGACTACGTTTTAAGTTTTGTCCATTTTAAAACCTCCTCTGACAAAACTGAGCTCTGATTCGCCCCCATAAAATAAAAAAAAGCATCATAAGGAAACCTACCTAGAATCTTGCATAGTGAACACAAATTCGCATAACTTGTCTGCTACGGCCTTATCTTCCTTGTTCCTTTTGCAGGATCTTCCAAGTTGTCAAATGCTATTCTGGGTCTCGCTCCTTTAGCTCACCTCAATTCTCACCCATAGTCTTCAGAACAGATACCAGCTTTCTCCATTATAGAAAAAAAACCACCACCTTGTGCCAGGTAATCACCTCCAGAACATACAAGTTTCATGATTTCTCTTTTTAAATAGGCAAGATCTGTCTATGTTTAGTACTGGCTTAGTGCTAAGCATTTGATAAACAAGAGTTTGGTAGTTAAATCCTTGAAAACATGGAACAGAGAGAATAACAGAAACAGAATAAACAGGGGAGCCAGCCCTCATGCTGATACAGGAAAACACTTTGAATACAGCAGAGGATTGCCTATATGTGTGTCTGGATGTCAGGAAACTATCATCACCCTAAATGCTAACTATGCTTTCTACCATGATCCAGAAGTTATTGCAGCTACTGCCCACTTTTAACAAACCTCCAGATTTCCCCATTACTGAAAGCTTCCATTGTCTATATTTTGGTTTTCCTGGGATGATTGGACAAGCTGTGTCAGCAGCACTAAAGAAGAAAGAACGGAGGGTTTGCTTGCACTTCTTAGAAGAAGATAGTAAAAATAAGCATTCAAAAGTTTAGGAAAATTTGTGCTCCACAGCTCATGGAAGAGTTTTCGGGTTTTTTGTTTATTTGCTTTTAATTGTTTTATTTAGCTGTTTGTATGTTGCTGAGTTAAGAACACGTATACTAATTGCCAGATCGGATCAGACCAGAGAGTCTTCTTGCCCAGTCTCCCACCTCGGACCCGACAGCAGAGAGAAGGATTACAAGAATCTTTCCAGTAGATTTACCTACCAGGCAGAAAGAAGGGGGTTGATAACAACCAGCCACTAGTGAAAACTACGGCCCTGGTCTCCTCTGTTTCTTCTGAGCGGCGGTGGGAATCCCACTGATGAAGGCAATTTGCTGTTTTTGGAACTGTGCCTCAGCAGGTCACGAAGCTGTTTCAAAATCGGTCATTGAACTAGATCAAGCCCATGAGCTATGGCTTACCTTAGGGAGTCTATACTTTTCTCTCAGATGAACCCTCAGACAGGCTCTCTCTGCCTTCTTCTGTGCAAATGCTGCATCTCTTTCCATCCTAGAAATCAGAAAAAAAGGTTCCTCAGGATACCAACAAAATACCGTCTTTTACACTGAACCAGTCTCTCAGCTGTGGAAAGCTACACACAGACGTTATTCCCAAAGTTATATAACTTGTCCAAAGGCACAAAAGGAGTTACTGTTAAAGTGATATCAGAGGTGCAAGACTTCCTGAATCACAAGCTTGATCTCAGAGCAGTTCCCATGAGTCCTGTGAAGAATAAAGGATAAGCTAGCACTGCTTGTCTAGATGCTGTACTGATGCTAGCTCTTATTACTCACTGTAACAATGAACAATTCCAATAAACGTAAACAGCACAGAAAAGTTAAGTTTGTTCCTTGCTTATTCCACCACGGGCACTCACAGAAACGGGGCTGCCTGCCAGTGTTCCCGTCCTACAAACGTAACGTGCTTCACGGCAAATAAAAACACAGCACAATGTCAGAAGGGTCTTTCTGAGTCTAGGTCTTTTTGGTCTTTCTGACCAAAAAGTTCACTCACCCTGCAGTCATCTCCGACAGCAGACAGTAACGGACACTTAGAGAAGGAATTTAGAATAGGATAAGTATGCTGTACCATAGCTGCCCAGCTTCCAAAAGTCTATGTTTTAGGGACAAACCAGGGACTAGTCCCTACATGAGTAGGGACTACTTGAGCTGGAAATTGGCTCTACTTCATTGTCTTTAATAGCCCTAGATGGCCTCTGTCATCTATGACTTTGTCTAGTCTCTTTTTGAATCCATTTATTCTTCTAAAATAACCTGTGGAAATGAGATCCACAGCTTCAGTTTGTGGAGAAGTACTTATTCATGATTTTATAAAACGCTTTTGTTAAATTTAAGAACTCTTCAACATAATTATTGATTCAATTACTCATTTATTTATTTGCAAGTTGCGTATCTGCAGATCTTCTTGGTAACACTGGATGAACATTCACTTTTTACTCTCTTTTGCTCAGAAGAAGTTTCATGGAAAGCTTCAGGCAAATTTGGTTTTGTTCCAATATATGTATTTTGTCATATCAAAACTACCTGCAAGATGAAAAATTATTTTTCCTCTGCTTCCACAAATTAATCTTTGGGTATTTCACCCCTCTCTTTTTTTATTCTATTATAATTAAAAATAAATTACAATAAAAACAGGATCATTTCAGCTGGAAGCCATCTTAAACGCTGTGGAAGCGAGCTTCTTTCAAACAGTCATTGCCGGGAAGATTGGAAAGAGATTTTTCTCCCCTTCTGGCACGTTTTGGCCCTCGTTCTCCACCTTCCTCTCCACCACCTCCGGAGGAGCAGGTAGCAGTCCCAACTGGCAACGGAACACGTTCACGCAGGCTGGTGCCCTCAGCGGTACTACAGATGCCTTCAGGCGTCCTGCAGGACTGGGAGACAGCAGAGGATTTTCCTCCTCAAGCAGACTGAGCCGCTCACTTGTCCTGGCGTCACGGGCAAACTCAGCAGATCTCACTCTGCCAGCGCCCTGCCTTTGCCCGGGCCCTGCGGTCTTGCCGACTCCTCCGCTTTGGTGTTTTGGAGGACTTAATCATTGCCCGGATCACGAAACTTTGCGGGAAGGGGAAAGAGATCCAAGGGAGTTTCACGGCAGGCGAGAGCCGGCGATGCACCGCACAGACCGGCGGTCCCCTCCGGCTTGCGATGCGGGCAGCAAACTCGCCAGCCGGCTGGAGGCCGCTTGGGCCCGCGCACGATGCGTTCGCCCGAGGAACGGCGGCCAGCACCTTTTCATGAGTTCGGCCACCACAAACAAACCAGACAGGCTCACAGAGCTGGGACGGTCACGCGCCAAGGCCAAAGTCCTGCTGGAGGCCCTGTCACGCTGCGACCTCCAGCGAGGGGCCTCCCCTCCCCTCCCCGCTCCCCGCGCGGCTGCGGGCCGGCTAAAACCCAGGCAGCCCCGAAGCAGACGTTCTGCCGGCGAGCAGCATTTCGGCCGGGCGTTTGCGTAGCCGCGCCAGCGCGCTGCCCTCAGCCTTCGTTTCTCTCTTTGAGAGCACTTCCGGCACTCTTATTACAGTTCCCGGCGACATATGCCATCCTTTAAACATTACAGAAACAATTCTTTTCTTTTTTCCCAAGCGTTTTCTCTGCCCCAGAAACCCCGCTTTCCTTCTCACGCTCAGCAGAGCACCTTTCTGAGGCAGGTCATTCTTTCTCTTTTAAACACCACTTGAAAAAGTTCATAACAAAACATTCTGTATTTTTTTCCAAAACAAGTGATAACTATTCACGGTTTTTTATGACAGAAATGACTACTGCTAAATATAGCCCTGAATACCTCGTAAATACCACCAGTCATTAACCTTTCACCTATAATCATCTTAAATGAAGGATTTACACAACCATTATGTAATTGATCATTAGAGGAACAGATGCATCTGAGATTTAAAAAAACAATTGCTTTCTTCATAATTATGCACGATTTAAACTCCTACACGTTAAAAAACCTTTTATTTTATCTCTGTTCTGATATTTAAACACAGTGAATGGTTAAAGATCATAATTACAGACAAAATCAAGTTATTGAGGTTTAATCGGACAGTTGAAAAGTTCTGCTTTATTTAGTAGATTTTAGAGGGGAAAAAAACCCTGAAACTGCAACTACAAAAATATTAACTATCTTAAGAAAAGTTTTCTTTAGATAAATATCACCTGTTTGAACGTAACACTCTCTCGTTACTTCTTTGTGTCTGCCTTGATAAATGTGGACAAAAGAAAATATTAGATATTTAAAGTATACGCAGCATAGAGTTCTAGGAGAACAAATCAAACACGTTTTAGCATTAACTACTGCTTGACAACCGGCTTTGTAACAACGGAAACATTTCGATAGGTATGGTAAACCCAATTAATAATGAATCTAGTACATCAAGGGGTGTAGGAGAGTGTTGGAAGACGAGGGGGAAAAGGGGAAAACATAACATTTTATTATCTCCAGTTGTGGACTTTTATTTTGGAAAGTCTCTTCAGCAAAGACCACTCTTACGGTCTTTCGCGCTTATGCTTTAAAAAGGGGGAAGAGAACTAGATGTTTGGCTCTTTTTCTGCTTTATTCTTATCTGAACCAAGTCACCAGGAATCCGCCCAACACTGACAATAAGGAACAGGTACTCACTTCTCCTCAACCACTTGCTTTTGATACTCCTCGTACTCCTCTCTGGTCATTCCTGCGGCTGCTGCTGGGTCAGAAGGTGTGCTTTCTTCTTTGCTCTCTTCCCCTCCACCTCCAAGTCCCAAATTCTTTACCTGGTTGCTCAACATACTTTTCATGAGGAAGGCCATCTTCTTCACAAGAGAGGAAAAAAAAAAAAAAGAGACTCCTACAAGCAAACAGCTACAACAGCGCCCAACCAAACCAAAAATGTTTTCAAAACCAACAATTGTACGCACGAGAGTTACTTTAGCCACAGCAGCTCTTCAAGGGCATAATGCTAGTGAAACGTGAATGCCAAAACCAGTTTGTCAGCCATAATCTGGATTAAAGCAGTGAACTCCTTAATATCTAGAGGCAGATGGTTCAGATTACTCCCAAAAAAATCATTAGATGCAGCTACCTACTTTTTATATTAATACCTTAAGCTAATTGTACACAAAAATTCAATTACAGTGTGCAAGAGCATTTTGACATCTTTAATGTGGAAATTCCCAATTTCAGAGTCCAAAACATTTCCTGGAACATAATGCATGTGAATTAAAGACCTGGTTGATTAAATGGCCACAGCAAAATTGTAAAATTTGGGCTACTGAGCAGAAAATCCCTTTCAATATACACAGTCCAAGATTTGAGAACTGAGATTCTTCATTAAGCCAAAAAAATCCCTTTTATCCATTAATATTTTACTACATTGGACAGACAGTCCAATGTTATCTGGTTTTTTATGGTTAGTTTCTCTTACAGATGACTGGGGCATTTTTTTTTCTTTTAAAGGGGAGAAAATTTCATCTTCCCACTCCTCATTTTTGTGTTTTATTTTACTTTTCCTCAGTCTCTCTCCAGCTAGATCACCACTTTGACTGGTGCTGCATGGAGTAACTGGTATTTTTAATCTTAACTGTCAGTAAAGGAGAATGCATCTGACTGAGCTATAATCCAGCCTTGCGGTCTTTTGCCTGTGGCTTGTTTGCATAGGTCCTCGTCTTTCACACTTCTGTTCACTTTGTTAATCTCATCAATCCAATGTGATTCTGTGATTCTGTAATCCAGGTCTGTTCAGGTGAAGATTTGCAGGATCTGCTACGTAGATCATGGACTGTTTGGGGAAAGGAAATCATCTGCTAGGTCTCAAAAGTTCGTGATTTTGGGTATTGAGTATTTATCCTATTAAGGCTGACTGTGCATGGTTTAATGAAATATTCTGTGATCCTGATTATCTAAATGGTTCTCCCAGCACACTCATAATTTCATTGAGAGATGGGAGGATTCCTGTTTGGCTAATGCCTTAATCAGTATTAGAACCTTTCTAATTAAAGCAGACCTGTTACTTAAAAAAAAGTGCAGGATGTTCTGTAATCCTGGGTTACAAGATTAAACAAGAAACTTCACATTTCCTTTTGAAGTAGAACAAACATCACTCAAAAGCAAGAACTTCAAATCAAAACAAAATTACTTCGATAGACTACAAATTCCTAAAAAGCATTTTTTTTAAATCAAAATTGATTTCATAATCACTGTGCATTATCCGAACCATGCATAAGCAGCCAGAACTTGGGGGAAGAATCAGCTTTTTACATCTGACCAACTTTGACCTCGATTACCAAAAATCTAGTCGTCCAACAGGCTAACAGAACCGGGATCATACAGGTCAGATGGCTAACCCCAATTTGAGCAGAAAATGCTAAACGTGAGTAAGGCATTACTGCATGCACAAAACAAATAAGACTTGTGATCTCCTGGCAGTTTGAAAACTTTAAAAAAAAAAAAAAAAAGCATTTGGTTTATAGGCAGGCACTGATAAGGTACCACAGCTCCTGACTCAGGAGGAGATTGGCATCCCAGCGGACCTGGCACTAGTCAGTCTGATTTTGTGTTCTGCCCAAAGACTTCCCTGGTTCAGCTTGCTGCCTCTCCAAGGCACTGAAGGGCAGAGCGGCTGACAGTGCCCCTTATTTCCCACCCCTCTGAGTTTTAGAGGGGACTGTTTGTTCAGAAGGTGACAATAGCTAGTGCTGCGGGGCTACGGCAGGTCTCCCGGCGCGGTGCAGGCAGACTGTGACACGGCCTGTGCTATCACAGCGCCCTTCCGTAGCTGTTTCACCTGCTTAATGCTGTCCGACCCTGGGAAAATGGCGTAAGTGTACCATTCAGCACCCTACCGGACTGGAGACAACGTGGACAAGCTGGGACAACTCTCACCTACAACCCCTTTGCCTTCTGCTAAAACTGAGACCTTGCTCACTTTGCTAGTACTCGAAAACTCCTGCAAACTGGCTTAACCCAGCATCTCTTTCAGAAGGAGGCCAGTCTTTCGAAGAGCGCTCTGACTACTGAGCACTAGTGACAACCTCACGATCAAGAACAAGACCACACAGCCCCCTCTCCCTTATGCAGCTGCATTTTAAATGGAAAATGGGTTAATTCTAGCAGATCATTAGAGCTGAACATTCCACCAAGAGCAGGCCCATTAAAAAATAGTCTGTTGCCCGAACTTTTTTTTTTTTTTTTTTTTCACTCTTAACAGAACTGGGCAACACGAAAGGAAAAAAACCCCAAATAGCCAAAGAACACAGGCACCTCTACGCTAGGAACGCAGTTCAGAGCCCCAAAACAGACAAATCACAGGGAGCAACCTAAAACGACTCACAAAGAAACCAGTATAAAAACGTTATAGGCAGGAAAACATCCAAACACCCCATCTTCTCTACAGGCTATGTTCCCAAAACAGGGTCACAGCAGAGGCAACTCCAACCACATACCTCAGAAGTATCTTCAAGTATTCTTCGAAAGGACCAAGACTTTCCCCTTTTCCTTCTTCCAGGAGAGGATGTTACCTTTTATGCAACGATCACTTGACCACTCGTTCAGACAGAAAAAGGCATTTTAGGGCTTTCTCAGCCTGAAGGGATGCAATTAAGGAGGTCCTCCACCTCTCAGGGGATTTGCCCCTGGCTGGGGCAAATGATGGCCAATGAGGGGATTCTTTGCTCTTCCTGTAAACACGTACACCCAGTTTACTGGATAAAGTAATAGCAAACAAGGAGATACAGGCTGCATTATTTTGGGTAAACGCAACCTATTCCAACAAACAGGACCTGAGCACCCAGAGGAGGGCTGTCTGGGGAATCTGGAGAAAGAACTACAGACATGTAGGCAATCTTCAGCTCAAAAAAAAGAGGTACCTCGTGTAGCCAAAGCAGTCAAGAAGCAATTCAATTTGCAATTAAGAGATTTAGAAGTTCACATGTTACTTTAAACATGGCCTTAAATGTCCAATACTCAAGGCGAGTCTGATACTCCTGTAGCACAAGCTTTGAGTGAATCCGTTACACTTCGGCTAGAGTTACTCTTTTAAACTTCATTTCTCCTGGATAAATAGAACACAATCCTTCACACAGAAAGGCCTGACACTGGATTCAGCCCAGCTTTTTAGCCAAGGGTAGTCATCTGTCTGCGGAGTCTCGGTCTCTGAATGCCCTTAACTCTCCAGTATCAGGCAGGACTGAACCCAGAGAGTTTGAAAGCTTTTGAGATCTGAACAACAAAGGGTAAAGAACGCTTGAAATACACTGCTGCGGCAACATAAGAGCGCACGGACTTCATTGACACGTATCAAATTAAAAGAAAAGAAGCTTACCGAAAATATGTATCTTTATTCAAATAAGGTTATCTTTGAACTCCAACTGTCAAGTTACATTTGTCAGAAATAAACATTAAATGTCAGCTGTTTGAATTTTTAACACAGTAGAAGTCTTGGTTGTTACAGTAATTGATACAAGTCAAATTTGCCTCAAACAGGAAGCTAGGAATTTACAAACATGATTGTGGATTTTGTTTAAAAGATTCAGGTGTGACAATTTACTTTAATATACTCTGACCAGTACAATGGGATTCTCTTGTCACTGCCAAATAATATTTGCTACTTATCATCCACAGTTCAATACTACTAGGCTTGTTCCCCTCCATATCGTCAAAGTGGATTCTAAGCTGTCTTCTTCTAGTCCTAAAATTTTACTTGACAAAATGAAACGTTTACAGTGTTGAAAGAAACTTCTAGTAGCCATAATCAGAGGCTACTTTTACTGATAAATAGTCTACAGTCAGAATTTGTTGCAACCACTTCAAGAACAGAGAGGACAAAGTTTGGGCTAGACGATTAGGAGCTTTCATTTGCTCCAGGGAATGGCAAGGCAACTATGGAAGTTCCAAGAAGAGATGAATGTGACCTAAACTAGGCATGAAGCAAAGTACCACTTTCTGGATGTTACGCTTTAGACCTTCTGCTCCCCAATGCAAAAGATTCCCAGTTACACATGGGAGACAGGTGGATCTATTAGCAGCATAAACACAGCAGCTGAGCGCCATACTGAAAACGAAACTGTAGGTGCAAGTTTGTCCCTAGACACCACCCCCAGCCTTCTCTTCTTCCTAACACAAGACACAACAGCACAGGCTGCTTCAGCTTTTTGGAACTAAGGTATAGTCAGAGAAATTCACAGCAGAGAGAAACACATGCTTCCTCCAACTTAATACTTAAGAGCTGCTCCTCATCATGCCAGATATGCGGACCTACTTTTCAGCCTTTCCATATGGAAGGTCCTACAAAGCCTGCTGTGAGCGAGGGAGCTCTCTTTAGGTGTTGCACTGATGTAGGAAAGCTAGGGACTGAAAGGAACAACATTGTACGTTTTCAGAGTAGTTTAAGACGACGTATTACATTTAGTGAATAGAGTCAGGGTTGCAATAGCTTAGATTCAAGGCACCTGTAAATATTTGCTGGTGTGAGAACTGAAAGAATAAATTCCCATATGTTACTGTGGTTCTCCGAAGGGTTATTGACCTACCCTATTTATTCAGCAAGATTAGCTTGAGGCAGTAATTTCTCCAATTAGTACAGCAAACAAAATCATCTCAAATTCAGGAATGAATTTATTAAGCTATACCACTTACAGCATACTACATACTGTAGCTATATAGATAGGTGTGTAGGTAGTATCATTTTACTGGTATAGCACAGGCACCCACTTTCTGGACGTTCTGTAATTTAAGTAACAAAATGTATTGCATAGATTTATCATTCCTTCACATTGTCAGGCACAATACTAAAATGTTCTCCATTATAGTGACTTTGGCAGCATGTGTTGCACTCCAAAGGAGTAGAAGTTGTACGTTAGGTTCTAGATAGTTGTTGCAGGTCTTCAGATAAAGAGATTCAGAATTAAAAGTGAAATATTCTGATGCATTTGTGCATTTTATAGAATTTAAAAATTCTATCCCAATTCTACACACAAGCAACTCAAGGACAAAGTTACCACAGATATGTAAACAAGGCAAAAAGAATCCCTTTCACGTTCCCAATTTGGGCTATCTCCTTTGTTTCTTTCCTGAAGCAAATTGCACATGATAAGCAAAATCAAAAGCAAGTGTTCAGTCTTATGCCTTTGATATTAAACCAGGAGTTGATGCACAGTACTGGTTCTGCAACAGCTACTGGATTAACAAGCACGTCTGCAGAAACAGCTTGTGAAGAAATGGATAACACTCAATGTTTGTAGTTCAGAATACTTGCTGCTTCAAGATTTTAAATCAAAGTATCCATATTTGATTCAAGAAAGACACAAGACAGCTTTATAAAAGTAAAGCAAATTCCCAGATTAAATATGCCCTTAACAAAATCAGATCTGAAGAGGTGTAACCAGTGTTATCTTTGCTGAAAAGGTTCTACAAATCTCTAAACAAAATTACACACAGACTTGAAACTCCAAAACAGAAATCAATCCCATGATATACTCAAGGAGACTACTCTATCAGTGTTTCTCTCACTACCTAAAAACAAAACCCAAAATAGGGAGATAAGCCTTTGTTTGCTTATTCTGCATTGTTTGCTTTCTATACCAGATACCAACATTTGGACTGTTAAAGGCCTGTCTTTGTGTCCACATATTAAAAAAATATTTGTAAATCTACATTTCATGAAGAGTGAGAATTTACTAAATCATTCTAAAAAACATTAAATCCAAATGGCAAAGAAATGAAATGTTCGTAACAACTTTTTTCCCCCGAAACAGAGAAGTGAGGAAGAGGAAAAAACTGACATGTCAGGATACTTAGTGGTAGGCTTTCTGCACAAATCATCAGTTTGCAACTTTTATTATCAACAACCATCAAATCTTTGTGTCTTAATTCCCTCTTCTTGAATGTTAACAAATCCACACTATTTATCAGAAATTTAGCTGGAAACATAGACCTAGATAGGGTTCTTGGCCTTCCCCTACCTAGTATTTGCTCCACTGCTCCCCGGTCTGTTTTTAACTTTAGCATTAACAGTTTAAACAGTAACTCATTTTGTTTAACAAAATGCAATAATTTACAATATTGAAGTATATCAAACACTAAAATTTCCCTCATTTACAGAATTGTATAATTTTCTGTGCATACTGATATGTACACACAAAAGGAACAAGTCGTCAAAAGAACTTCTTGGCTGCTGCTTCTTGTTGACTCCTGAAAGAAAAAGCAGAAGAGAACTCATAAAGTACTTACAATAGAAAACTAGCTAACTGGTTTCAGAAATATTTCTTTCACTTTGGGATAAAAGATTTTGCTCCTCTTCCACAGAGATTTCAGGAAACCAAACATAAATCACATCACAAAAATAGTGTATTGTATTCTCCATTCACAAAAGCATTGGAAGCATGACTACAGTTCCAACTTTGCATCAGACACACGGAAAGAAAACATTCTGGATAGATGCCAGAAACTGAAAGAGCATAAAGTTGTTTTTCTTTAAATGCTTTAGCGGAAGCGTTCTGAAGCTTGGCAGCATCTGATCTGCCTAAAGACCATGACAGAAAAGGAAACATATGCAACTAAGCACTGAAAGAAACTGCTTGGACATGGGATTACCTTTTCCCTTTGACAAAGGATTAATTTATTTTCTTAATTGATACAAATACTGTGGCTCAACCACACACACATGGTAGAATCACAAGGGCACCGGAAAGAACTGAAGGGGATCGTATCCTCGTTTATCTTGGAAGCCATCTTTCCAGATGACAAATACATTGAAAATGCACTATCTCACCTTGTGGAGAAGCAGCCACGATAACAGTCAGCGCTATCAGCAACTGTCCTCTTAAGTTAATACTACTTATCCGTCCACAGAGGCAACAGTGTTTTCTTTGTAGAGCACTGTAAGCCTTACTGCTTTCTGCAGCTGCTTTGGTCCCTACTCCTCCTCCTGTTGGAGGACAGGGGGAAAGGAAGACCACCAAACAAGCAGATGCTTATCCTCGAGAGTTCCCCACCACCACAGTTTTAATTTGAATATAATGACGTTACAATGAGGAGAAAGAGAACATAGCCAACATTCAGCCCAATCAGGCTTTGTTTAAAACCCCCTCCAAGACACGAGCAATAAACCTTCACCCCTCTCCTACACAACACAGTTTTTAGGCAAGCCTGACATTTAAGAAACTTCATGTATTTTCCTCAAATTATTCCATTAACATACCTCTGCAGTATTTGAACCTAGAATGCAGCTGAGAACCATAGGATATGTATCATATGCAAAGTTCACTGAGAAATCTGTATTTGTCTTGTCAGGTGGGATAAGTAGTTTTTAAACTACATATAGCAAAAAGAACTCAAATCCCAAATTACATCAGATTTTGTTAACCTATTAATAAACTTCAGCAAATCCGGCAGAGAACCACAAGGATGGTAAGGGGCTAAAGCACATGCCTTAAGAGGAGAGGATGAGGGATCTGGAGTTGTTCAGCCTGGACAACAGAAGGCTTTTGCCCGCCACCCCCAAACTAACAGCAGCTTTCCAATACCCACAAGAAGGTTACTGAGGAGACAGAGATAGGCTTTTTACAGAGATGCACGTTATGAGAATGAGAGACAACAGTCCAAGTGAAACAGGGCAGATTCCCACTGGATATACAGGAGGGAAAAAAAAAAAGAACACTTCATTACAGTAATTAAACATTAGAAGAGAGGTCTGGAGAGGTGGTGGATTCTCCATCCTTAGAGGTCTTCAAGACCTGACTAACGTAAGCCTTAAGCAACTTAGTCCGAATTTGGTGTTGACTCTGCTTTGAGCAGAAGGCTGGAATATAGACTACCCAAGGTTCCTTCCAAGTTGAAGGACTGTTTGTTTTAAAGAACATTACCATAATCATACTATTTCAACTGCCTATCAAGTCAGAACTTCCAAAATCATTTCTCCCATTGCTGTCAAAGAAAAACATACTTACCTATACATGATATAACCAATGAATAACACTGTTTGCACTGCTACAAATATGAAGAAGTGCACTGTAGATAAACATGATGGAAAAGGTGGCAAGTCTGGACACTTGGATTTCTCATTAGATGGCTAAAAAACAAGAAAAACAGTATTTGAGAAAAGAGCAAACAAGACAGATGTCATCAAAACAGTTCTATTTATGAAACAAAACAAGATCTTTGTAATATGATCTAGAAATAAAACACAAGCAGAAAACGCAGAGGAAAAAATGACAGCTACTTTGTGAGAAAGTCACGGTATAACACCCTGCCTCACTTCCCCCTTTCACCTTTATGTTTCTCAGATAAGCTGAATGACGTTAATCCAGGGGCTATAAGGGAAAGAATAAATCATTGGTAAATTATCCCAGAAATTAAAAAGCTTGCATGTGATCATAAACTATTTCAGTTTAACTACTACTTACACTAGGCTGAAGTGCTACCGAACGTGTGAACATCCATCTTCCATACTCAAGAGACTCTCAGCAGAGGCTAGGTTCCCCCTGATTAAACCCCTCTGGGCTCCTCCCTTCTGTGCAGATGCAGAGAGAGTCTCCTCTGCAAAGATTTTTCAGTGTCTAATATAGGTTAATTCATGCTGCAGCTTTTCATTCATTAAGCAGGTTTGTGTTCCCCAGCTACTCATTTTACAAAATGCATACGAATTTAATTATAATAGACAACCCTACATTTCTGCAACTTTTGACAACAACTGGCCACCAAGTTCAAGAACTGCTAGGTAGCAGGGCAAGTGCAAAAGAGCACCTAGAAAGCCTAATTGCTTGACCTTGTTTCCACAGGATATTAGAGTAAAAATCACGCTTTGTGCAAAACTTCTCATCAAGACAGATCATGATGGTAGGTCAAGGCAGAACAGTTTTAGTGAAGCAGCTTAATGAAGGATTAATAGCTCAGTAAATTGCATGCTGGCTCATCTCAGCCTTTTACTAACAGCCAGATAAAGAAGCACTATAGTCACACGTCACACTAACAGCACATAAATTACCATATTTCGTTGGACTAAATGCTCAATGTCCCTCTTTACTACATGAAGGTGTTCTTTGATGTCATTAAAGTGCTGAGTTGTTTCATAGACCCCCGCAGCAGATCCCGGATGTTGAGCTCCACTGACCAGCCTTAGCGTGTCAGCCATGGAACTTCTGAAACAAGACAACACAACATCTTTCATCAAACACTTTTCCATAAACAGCATTTATACTGGACACCTTTTCGTCCATTAAAATTAGTCTGAAATACGTAGTTTCCCCAAAAGGTAGGACATATTTCTTATCTTCCAAGAACACCTATGAAGAAGCAGTTCCTTAACCAAACTAATGTACTTTTTTTAAATTTAATTCCACACAGAGTTTGAATTTGTACAGTGCACCATGTCCCAAAATCATACTGAAAGCAAGATCTGGCAAATATTCTGTTACTAGACAACTGCTTTGCCTGAAGTCTAAAACAAGTGGTCTGAATCTGAGGCTATGGCCAAGGCTTTAGGATAAACACAGTATAATGCAATCTTTCAAGAAAACTAAAAGCTGTTCCAAAAAAAAAAAAAATCATGTAAGAAATAAAGAAGAGGCTTTAGGGATAAGAAAAGATTTAAATACATCCTTGTGTCATGATTACCATTTATATGAGAAACTCATTTCCCATTTGCATTGTCATAATACTTAATACTGTCTTCACATGTATTCATTTTGCTGCTACAACAAATCAAATTAAATTCATAAAAAGTTGAGGCTCCATAACTAATTTTGCTTGAGCTAAACTAATCAATGGGGGAAAACATTTAATCTCTAATCAATATGTTTATATAATTTTTTGCTCCTATGATGACTCTTTTCAGTTGCAAAGAGGATTACACTACAGCTAAAGTATTTATCATGTGAATGTTAATCTCTTTGTTATTAACAGAATAAACAATCAGAATGAATGTCTTTGGATTTCTTTTTAATTTACTTAAAACTTTACATTTTATTCAGATAAGAGCTTACTTTGATACCTTCAAGGTAAAGGCCTTGCTGATCAGCAATTAAACTTTCACTTGAACAAAGGTAACCTGGCTTGAACACAATGTGTTGGGTAACTGGAACAGCAACACATAACCGTACTTGTCAGTGTTATATAAATTATATTATTGAATTTTTAACTGGCTCATATTCATTGTGAAAACTGCAAGTTAAGTATCAAAACTTTACAAATAACCTTCATAAAGGTGCTGTCCACCTTTAAGCTCTACATCAGTTGCTCTTCATGCCGTTAAATTTCAACTCAATTCCGTTTAGGGAAAAAAACAGGAAGAAAGAAAAAATAAACTCTTAAGGTCCCATATATATTAAAAAGCATTATGTCAGCTCTAAAAGTAAATACTGCAAGGCATGGGTATGCCGTTAGATTAGTTTCACAGCAGCTCTCTCCACTGTGGTAACTTTACATACAGCATGTTTAAATTACTTAAAGCAGCTTCATACTAAATTACACTGAATTAACCAACACTTCACAATTCTCTCAGGCTGCAGATACACCACTGCAGCAAACTTAGCAATTACAGTCCCCGCTAAATGTTGGATTAACAATAAACTTCTCTTCCAACTGAAGATTACCAATTTTTCTCATGAAAATCGCACACAGACACACACACACAAAAAAAAAAAATCAATGTAACATACTGCACTTCCACTCTTCTGCGTTTTCCCCACGTAACAAAGCAAGCTCGCCTCACTTGCGGAACAAAGGGATCCGGGAACCCCCCTTTTCCTTTCGTGTTTATGAAAGCTCAACCCCATTCCCAGCACATACCGGAAGATCAACCACCTTCCACAGTTACGTTTCCTGTAGTTCCAGATAACGTACCGCACTGGAAGCCAGACAGGTAGCCTCGCGCTCCTGCAAAACTCTCAGGATTTAGCTCAATAAGTTCATTTCTAAGGCTGCATAGTTACCAAAAATACACTTGTCTGCTTCTGCTTGCCACCGCAAACCACACTCGTCAAAGCAGCTCTCCTACCTTCTCTCAGGCTAGGTTTCTGGTTTTGGAGCAGTAGCATTTACACGTGCAAAATGAATGCGAAAAACAAAACAAGATGAAACACAAAAAACCACAAACACACCTGTGCTGAATTAAACTAGCATATACTTCATCCAGGAATTTTCTTTTTTTAGTTATTGTCATTGTATAGATTATTCAAAGTAAATTGCTTAATATTTACCTGTACTTTGAATTAGGGTTGTAATAACCTGTTTGAAAACAAAGTTTTCACTCTAAGAGTTTTTTGTTTTTTTTTTTTTTTAAATAACCCATGTAAAATAAACACTTTGCTATCATGACCACTGCCTAAAAAACGCTGATAGCAATGATGTCCATCCACATCCACCACGTTGTTTACTTTCCCCCACAATTTTCAGTGCTAGAGCACAATTATATGACTGATTTTGTACTTCTCCCTCCTTCTAATACCTTACATGTAAGGAACTGAAATCTGCACCCCCGCCTTCCCCCAGACTGATCCACTTTTGTTGTTAAAAGCAAAATACCTTCCCTAAATAGACACGGCCTGTATCAAATTTAATTTACGTTACTTTTACATAAACAATATCATGCAGTTACTTTCTATGTATAAACACGCAAGATTCTTCTATAATCAGACGATTAAGAAATCCACAAATCTTGACAAGAAAATTACTTAGACAGTAAGTCCTTCTCCTCCGGGATGACCAACAAGACAACAGCGGGCTGTTCATTTCTATCTATAAATGAAACATTTCTTTAATCTAAGAAAAATATTAAGATGATGTTACGCAAACTCATACCTAATAAATAGTCACTAGAAGGGCAGACTGCCAATGTTAACAAGAAAATCTAATTTGCTTGCTAGGTATAAAGATTTGTCAAGAATATTAACATAAGAGCTTTCCTGGAAGAACAAGTGCAAAAAAATGGAAGCACTCTAATCTTCATTCTACAAAAACCTGACCTACTTAAACGAATCACAAGAGGCTGCCTTTGAACTAATACTGGGGGAAACAAAACAAAAACAAAACAACTGCTTATACACTACAACATGAAGTTATAGGAATTTTTTCCCTCCTTTTCCTTAAACCAAAGATAATGACTGTCTGAACTACTGTAAATAAAGGGTTAAAGCAACTTAAAGAAGTTTCAGCTAAAAAGAACAATTGTAAAACATTCCCAATGCAGTGTATAAACTTCCCTTTCAAATACAGGACTTTTCTGAGGTCCATATGTTTTACCAGTATATCACCTTCAAGGTTAAGATCTGTATGTACATCAAGCGGTAACTTAGTTTGAAAAGGTACAGCATATCTTTCAGACAATCATTTGAAATAACTGCATCTTAAAAATCAAAACTATTAAGTGCTTAGACACTTACAAGTATCCCTACAGATACAGAAGTTTCCCGAGAGCGTTAACTGGCAAAAAAAGTCCTCTGATAAAAGAACATGACAGTCTTAATCTAGAACAATTAGATTCCAACAAGTTACATAAGTGTCACACAACTGAGTTCATCTAGGCAAGGAACTAGGTCTGCACCAGTCAGTCTCCTTTAACGTGATTACCTCCTACAGCAAAAAATACTGATGTATCGTTTGATAGACGCAAGTCATCACTAATTAATTTAGACCATAAAACATTCACCCTTAGAACAACAAAAACTATTTCTAAATAGTGAAATGAGAGCACGCAGCACACATGTAAAGGGCAGGTACTTCCATCACAGTACAGTTTTAAAACATTTTTACTGTTTCTAATCTACCCCACAAGAAATCAGGACAAGATTAACAAAAGGGTCTACACAATACAATAGCATGTGAAAAACAAAACAAAACAATACAGCCTGCCTTCACTAGACAATGTAAATGAAAGTAATTTAATGTTAGCATGGTCTTCTCTACATAATTTTTTTTTATTGTGCAAGCACCACATGACAATTTCTCTTATTATCTAACAAACTAAGAAATTTTTAGTCATAGTCAAGTTTTCAGTACATCCAAGAATGGAGACTATACAACCTCTCTGGGCAACCTGCTCCACTGTTCAACCACTTCCACAATAAAAAAAAGTTTTCTTACGTCCAAGTGGAGTTTTCTATATTTCAATTTGTGCCCATTGCCTGTCATTCTGTCACTGGACACCACTGACAAGAGCCTGGCTCAATCTCCTTTATCCTCTCCCCTCCTCTTCATGTAGTTATACCCATTGCTAAGGTCCCCCCTGTGCCTTCTCCTCTCCAGGCTAAACAAGCCCAGCTCCCTCAGCCTATGACAGATGCTCCAGGCCCTTAAGCATCTTTGTGACTCTTTGCCGGACTCGCTCCAGTCTGTCCATGACTTTCTTGTACTGGGAGCTCAGAGACTGGACACAGCAATCCAGGTGTGGCCTCACCAGGGCTGAGTAGGAGGGAGCAACAAACAAACAAACAAACAAAGAAAATCATCTCCCTCAACCTGCTGGCCTCAACCTCTTCCTAACGCAGCCCGGATGTTGCTTTGGGGCAGAAAAGGCCAACAGCGTTGCTGACCCACGTCCAAGCTCTTGTCCACTAGGACTCCCAGGTGCTGTCCTGTAAAGCTGCTCTCCAGCTGGTCAACTCCCAGCCTGTACTGGTTGAAGGGGTTCTTCTTTCCTAGGTGCAGGACTTGGCACTTGCTGAACTTCATGAGGTTCCTCTGAGCCCATTTCTCCAGCCTGTCCAGGTCCCCCCACCGAACAGCAACACAACCAGCTGTGTATCGGCCTCTCCTCCCACTTTTGTATAGTCTGAGGGTGCACTCTGTCCCACTATCCAGGTCATTAATGAAAATGTTGAGCAGTATTGGCTCCTGGGGGACACCACTAGTGACTGGCCTCCAGCTAGACTTTCTGCTGTTGATCACAACCCTTTGGAGCGTGGCAGTTCAGCCAGGTTTTTCTAGCTACTTCAGTCTTCCCCCTCCACCCCCAAAACTCTCAGAAACAGAACCAGCTTTTCAAGTATTCCACGCAAGAATGCTGCCCAGTGAAAATGGCGGGTTTGTTTTTTGGTTTTTGGGGTTTTTTTTTGGTGAGGCCATTAAGTACTTTCCATATCTGGCCCTTGTTTCAAATGCCTTTAACAAACAATGTTCTCTTAAGGCCTATCCCTACTCCTGCTGGTGAACTGAAGGGTGAGGGTTCTGTTGTTATTTTAATTACACACAAAGTTTGATCGACAATAGAAGTAAAAAAAAAAAAAAAAAAGATCGTTCCAACGCTTGCACAGATCCAGGAATGCTAAGAGACTTGGCTATTAACACAGAACAACTGCGAATACAAATTGCTAACACTGACAGACCACCGTGGAACATAATCAATATGTGTGCTTCAGGCAGCTGTAGCAAAGGCAGGGGGGGAAAAAAAAATAAAATACTGGGGTTTTTTGGCTTATGTGTCTAGATGGAAGAACGAACTTACTCTTCTAAAAAAAGAATATTTAAAAATATATGTGGGTGTGGGGAGAGAGACAGAGATCTATAGAGAGACAGAGAGATCAACAAATCTCAGCAACTCTATTACCTGTGCAGACATTTTTATTTGTGCAAAACTACTTATCAGACTTACCCACAAGCCTTAACACGTTTTGTGTGGCCTTATTTAGAGTAAATATCTTTGTGCGAGTGTTTTTGTTTTCATTATATCAGAAGAATAGATAGGGTATATGGACAAGATACTCCAGCTGTTGTGTTTGTTTGTTTGAGTTCACCGGCTACAAGTTGACAGCATTTACGTTCCAACGCTCCAAAGTCACAAGAACAAGTTTCCATGAGGCACCATATTATCATATCAGCAGTTCTACAGAAACTGACTGTTCTTAGAGACTCTGTACTTGCTTGTTGAGGTTGAATGTGATGATAAATGAGGCAAATTAGGGGCATAGCCACCATAGGAAGATGAACTATATACATTATATATACACACACATACACACTTTTTTTTTTTTAAATACAGAACTTGAATGTATGCAGACAGTCACCATTAAGGAACTGACACACAGACATTTCAAGTTTGTCAAAACTCTCCTACTGAAATAATAAATGGGACTAAAAAGGTAGAAAATGATACAAAATGCAAAATAAGGTCTTAACATTTAGAAAGTGTTTACCTCATTTCATTCACTTGTCTAAGGACCTCTTCTTGAGTTTTCACAACTGCATCAATCTCTTGCTGGGAAATCTGGGTGGAGGGTGGAAGCAGTAAAGATCAACATATCTTGGGAAAAGCAAATCGATAACGCTTTTGAAATTAGTTTGAGCTTTCAACCACGGTATATTTTTGGAATTCACCTGTCCTTGTTGATCTGGAACACCAGCTCCTCTTTTGGCAATCTCATCTGTCACTGCAGAGACATATCTCCTCTGCTCATCCAGAATCATATCCAATTGCCTATTAAGCTGTTTGATTTCAAGATGAATCCGATTCTGTCCTTCAAAGATTTGCCTCAGTTCACGATCACTCACAGTTTCAAAAAGATCATCAGCTGACAAGAAAAAAAAGAACAGGTAATTCTTACATGCATTGCTCTTATGTCGCATTTTATGATTTTTCTTGTACCTTAAAGTTTTCACATAGATACACTTTTTCCAGTGAGTTAATATGCTACTTCTGCAGTGGCTATTTATCCCCATTGCCAAGGCTAGGGATACCAAAATGGCATTAGAGAAACTGAACAGAGAAAACCACACACATTCAAACCCAGACTTCACCTTGTAGAGTTCCTATTCTACTATTCAGGTAATGTGCAACATAAAAATGGAGGTGAGATGCTGTTATTATCAGGAGACAGCTACCTTTGCATAAGCTAGTGTCCTATTAACATCAAGATTCTCTCTGAACAGAGGTGCAGGTATTAAGTGAGAGAAACTTTTAAAAAAGTAGCTTGAGATAAAAAGGTGACTTTGCACATTTTGAGTGAATTCTTTCCCAGCTGCAACAGGAGAAAGAAAAGCCCAAAAGACTTTGTGGCAAAAAGGTAGCCATTTATTAGCAAAGTAAGGTTGGCAATATCTCAGCAGGACAGTATTTTCAACACAGATGATGTTAGAATAGTGTAGAACCTCTAAAGTAAGATCAGAAGCTTAACGCAGCAAAGAACAGTCATAACTTACTACTTTAACTACATAAATCCATTCTGACAACCCGACGTTTCAGGTCTAGATGACGAAAGTATGTTCCTCATATGTGTGCATTTAAATACAGCTAATTCAATCCACAACAATAAGAAACAGACCAATAAGATTAGCTTTCAAATATATTTTCAAATAACCAAAAAAAACAACATGCTCCCTTAAATCATCACTTTACTAAGGGCTACATGACCACTCCCTCCTACTGTCCCTCATCATGGACCCTCATCATTCTCATTAAGTTTCTTTTCATTTGTTTTGTTCTCAATGCAGACATGACAAAGGAACGTTGTATTTCAGAAAGCACTTCACAAAAGACCAAAGATTTTTAAATAAGGTAAACGACATCAGTAAGAGCATAGCAAGATCAGCATTTCACAGTATCGGGCCCTAGTTTGGAGTACCCTGGAAAACATAGGTTTTCCTTGACAATTGAAGAACTGCTCAAATAACTTGCCTGGCTGTCCTTGCACATCAGGATGTTCCTTCTGAAATTCCTCTTTCTTTTTATCCAGTTCTTGCTGAAAGTGTTCAAACTCCTCTTGATACTTCTCTTTATCTTTTTGAGGAATTTCTGCATCTGGTGTAGGCTTTAAAATGTTATCAAAAGGAGAAAGAGAGATTTTTATCACTATCAGTCTTTAAAGCTCTCAAAGACTCCTATATAACTCATTCTCCAACAAGACTGTCTAGATTTCAGTTTTTAGGAGAAGTAACAGACTAGTGGAGCACCCTGATATTAAGCTGAACTGAGGAATCAGAAGTTTCCATGGAGACCCACAGCTTTTTCCTGATGCATCTGTACTTTGTGATCAGAAAGAAATGAAGTTTTACTGCTAAAAAGCATCTATTCTTGTATGCAGTTGCTCTAGAGGAATGGGAAGCTGAAAGTAAAACAGATTAATTGTCCAAAGTATACTGTATTAAAGTATACTCCCAGTTGTTAGATTAAAACAAAACACGCAAGGAAAACAGCAGGATTTGTTTGTTGATTCAGTGTTGCTTCAAGAATCCTAGTCTTGAAACCGTAACTCTTACTGAACCACTACAGTATTAGTCTCATTTTTCCACAAGAGACGATAGCACAGCTACATGCCAAAATTCAAAAGCAGTGAAGCTAAGTATGATTTCAGAAGAAATGCCATCATATGGTGCTACATATAAAAAAAAATACACAATACCATGTTTTACTAATTACACATAAAGATGCTTACTACTTCCTTGCCAGGTTCAGTCAGCTGGAAGGTCAGAAAAGACAGGACATCATGGTCATCTGTATTTTAAAAAAAAAAAAAGTGTATATGTATATTGAATAACTTGTTAATTGCTATTGCTACAAGTTAAAAACATTAATTATATTCATACTCTTCAAACTCTCAAGTCAAGCCTGTATTTGCAAAGGATCTTCAGCCAATAGCGTCTTCCCAAAGTCCTCCCAAAAGCTTGGGCAGTAGGGAATGAGACTGTACAATGTCTTTGTCAGGCCAAAGCATTTCTGCTCTGGCCAGGAAAAAGCCTAAGCATATCAGTACTTTGCAAATGGGTGAGGATTAGTTACTCTATCATCGACCACAATCAGTATAATGGATCAACACTAGCAGTAATAAAGCTCTTTTCAAGCCTTGCAAATCACAACACAGTTTGGCACAATTCTTAACGTTTTCCCTCCACCTCAAAAACTGATCTCCAGAGTTAGTTAAAAGCCTTGGGGTAGAATTGATTTACATCAGTTTAAGGCTCACATGCAAAACATAACACACGTAACTGCATCACAATGACGGCTCTGCAGTTTGGACAGTTGTTTGTCAGGTAGTAGAAAGAGGTCAGTAATTCGTTTCATCTATGCCAAACAGTTACTGCCAGGGTGGCCCAGGTTTTTGCTCTTAAGCCAGTGACATTCTTTCACATCAAATATCTTATCACTGACAACAAGGTTCACTGGAATTTTAAACATCAGTTGCTAAACTGATTTTTACTAAAAGCTTTAGCTGTACATATTTTCTCATTTGTTTTGTAGCTAATCTAATGCAGCACCCAAATATAGTCAGTGAGGAGCTATGTTACCTGCAAGCCCCCCTGTGGCTGCAGATATTCCAAAATATCCTTGTGATGGCAACACCATATCTTCCACTTTTGCACAAAATTCATAATCTTCCTTATCTGGAGTAAAGCCATTGTTAATTAACACCTGGAAAGAAAAATGCATATAATTTTTACTACATAAATCCATGTGTGTTAATTGCTTTGGCCATGTACAACAATGGCCAAAAATACAACTTATTAGGCAACCTAGCAGCTAATGCTAGAAATAAAGAATTATTTCATTTCAAAAATGCACTTTTAAAAATAAAATACATAAGCTTGCCTTAAAAAAAAAAAAGAAGGAAAAAAAGGCCTGTTTCAAAGTTCAGCATGAACAAAACTCAACATTTTCTATTCTTAAGAGCACGTACTGTGTAAAATTCAGAGATGTATACAAAGGTATTCTTTTCAGTTATAAGCAGCAGCAAAAAAAAATTCATGTGCGAAAAACTGATCAAGTTCTAGTATTATCAACTTTGGTTCAAGAAATCTCTGACTCGCAGATCACTGAAGGCCAGTCTGTCAGTGACACTTTTGTATAGGATACTGGCCAACATAGACTTTCGGTCTGATCTAGTAGAGTCACTCCTCTTAACGATCTGACTTTGACTCTAAGCTTAGACAGAGTCTCTCTTCCTCCACAGACGCATTCACAGAACGGCTAAGGTTAGTCGCACTGTTTGTGTCAGGAGTTCCTAGATAAACCATCAAGGACAAGGCACGTGCGCAAAGGGGAAAAAATCCAAGTTTTTTCATTCACGAGTAACAAACAGCCTAGACCATTACGACACAGTACGGTGTCCATCTTCTCTTAGATGCCCTCATGTTTACTTTTAGATACACTTTTACTACAAAATGGCAGCTGCTTTAACTGGCTAATATCTATGAATAGTATGGTTTTAGCTGATACCAGAAGCCAGAAAAGAAACATTTCATTTCACAGGGGTCTCAACCCAGCACCATGTATTTTTCTGTCCTCCTCTGGACAGCATTCATAACAATCTGAATAGTTTTTAAGTAGTCTTGGGCACTCCCCTACACCAGTGATTTTTCCATGTTTTCCAGTGTTCAGAGCCTTAGTAGTTCTTGGAGGTGGGAAGCCTCAAATAGCAAATTTAAATCTACTGCCATCGAGCTTCGCTTTTAGTCACATTTCAGGAACCTCTTACAATCAGCTGGCGAAGCCTCAGCAACTGTCAGACCAACACAAGAAATATTGTTCTAGTTCAGGGGCTGCCCGACCACTTGGAAGCTGAGGAACAGACGCTGGCTCTGGGACACCTCTGTAGGCCAGTCAACATCAACAGAAGGGTCTGAAGATATATGGGTACACTAGCAGGGCTGACCTGTAAGTAAGATCCGAAGATCAAAATCAAAAGATCAGTAATACCTGCCAAAACAGCTCAGGAAACTACAGATGCACTAGTACAGCTAAAAGAATTTGTCCAGTGTTTGAACACGCTGCACTGCGCTCCAGCTTCTACTGCTGAGCTCATCATTTTCAAAAGTACTGCGATTAGCATATGGGGTTATTTGGGGTTTTGAAAGAGTTACAACAATCTCACACTTAAAAAGCAGAGAGACATGAGTTACTATGTTATTTCAGAGTACTTACAGTCAATGTTTTTTGGTAGTATGTAATCTTTGCCCGGACAGGATAGGGCTTGTTACGGAAGTCTCTCTGACAGTATGCCAGTGCTTGCGTGGAACCATCACTATGAAAGAAGACAACTTGTATAAACCTATATTTTATGATTTACCCACCAAGACAAAAAGCATCAAGGCATCATCAGTAAGAAGCACCACGCTAACTTTTCAAAATGCAAAAGCTACCCCACAAGTGCACTGAGCTTTCCTAAAGCTCTGCGATCAAAAGTACTAGATGTTTACGCAGGACACAATACAGATAGAAAGCAGTAACAGGGAAGTTTGCACGCTTCTAGAATATATGCCTGCACCTGTGAATTGAGACTGAAACAACTAGCCTGGACTGCACCAAGTAAGCTGGAAACATCTCTTCTCAGACAGCTCAAAGAGATGTTAATGGCGCTGCTGACAATAAACCATTAGGAGCCAAAATTAAATGAATAAATTTCACTAACAACCAATCAGATGTCAGCTAGTCATTCTCAGTAGTTCCTAGCAGCGTGTGGCTAACAATAAGCAATGAAAAGGCAAAAAATCTCTGCCTCCATTTATCCAAGTTAACACATTCCCTAAGGACACGTACCATTTAAATATCCATCAGTTGCTCATTTCTGTGCTGCTACTGCCAAGATAGTGTTTTAATTAAAATAAAACCTCAAATTTAAAGGAATGCAGATGAACAACAACATTCTGTATAAAATAAACTTTTACACTTTTTCCTCAAAGAAGGAAATCTATGCTTTCAGAATGCAGTTTCTCATCAGTACTTACTAAATACCGATACTCCTATGCATGCAACATATTACTTAGTTTATTATTATTATTAGTGGAAAAAACACCTAGAGTTTCGCACAACATTTCACCATTCAAAACTTTATTTTCAATGTTAGTTTAGTGGTAGATATTTACTTACTTCTGATGGTCATACGAAAGTTTTCCATTGTTGCCTACAACAATCACACCAGGATTATTTTTCTATTAAAAAAAAAAAAAAAAGGTGAAATGATACGCAAAATCACTGATTGCCTTTCTGTGATTACAGCATATAAAGACATTAGGCTACAGACACACTGCAGGTGTTTTATTCCTGTGTAGTCCCGATGCACAGAAAGTAAAAGGACTGAAATAGCTCTGTGTCAGGCTGCACGCTTTGCGAGAGATGGCTACGTTCTTTGTATAGTTAGGGGTGAAAAAACAAATGAAGTTTACGGATGTACTAATTACCATCATTTGACAAATACATAAATATTAAAACCATAGTTAGGAGAAATTCATATCCAGTGAAGACATAGGTCTTAAAATTAATGGAGGAGTTAGTATATTTGACTTTGGTTACACATCACAGGGGAAAAACAGATGAACAGACAGCATGTTGGCACCCTGCTGACCTCACCACAGCCATTAGAAAACCCTGAGGAACTACAACTCTGTCAAATACATCCCAGGTTAAGTTGCTAGAAGGCGAGAACAAGCTAAAAGGATAATGAGAGAACAGATTTACACCCGGTTGCCTCCAAGCATTTAGGAAATGAACCCCAGTTTTTACAGGAACACAGGTTTTCAGAGGTAATCTCCCCTCCTGCTTCAAAACTTAAACTCATCATCCCCCAGAGGAACATATTGTTCTACTGGAGAGAGAGCAAATTTAAGAATTAAGAAACAAGACTCATTTCAAGAGCTCAAGAAACAATATCATTCTCAATTCACAGTGTTTGGGGCACGGAGTGAACTTTTTTTCTTTAATACTCTGAGAAACACTGCAACCAAACTGTGTACCTTCGTCATACAGATTCTGACAACATTAGACAACAGCACTCCCGTATACAGAAATACACCAGTGTTACTACTTCTTAACCCATGGACTTTAAAGTTAGCCTAATTGCTTCAGTATCAGTATTACCTGCCCAGTGCCACTGAAATACTTTTAAAGTCATCTTCTTACTGTTTCTTTCAGTTTAACAATAGTAATATTGAATTAATTCAGAGTATATTTGCATATATTTTGCACCAGGTGTGTACAAACAGTTCAACTGCAAAGCATTAATTAACGCAACACAAGGCTAATCTCTCTTAGAGCACAGTAGACAGCTACTAACAAGAAGAATTCAATGCTGACTGTCAATGGGCAGCCCAGTTTTGGTTGTGGATCATGTCTGGAAGGAAGATTTGAACAGTGAAAACATATACAAGATGTTGAAAGCAACTACAGAATCCAAAGCAGAGAACGAGCTCTCAATTTTTTTTGCCTCCAAAAGATCACAGAAAGGAGACGTGCTCTAAATCCTTGACAGATTTAGCACAGTTCTTGCAACTTCAGCTGTTCAGAAGTACAACAAATATTAGACTTGTTTTAAAATAAACACTGTCATCAGAGAAATAAAGAATACAGAGAAATAATGAATTCAACTCTAGTACAACACATAGCTTTAGAAGGAGGGGGAAAAAAGCTTTGCAGTTTTTAAATCAACATCATAACTAGAGTGCTTTAAGTTGGCAGTATTAGCTGAAGTCCACTTCTGGATGCTGTGTATTAGGCTGAGGACCAGTTAGAGCCTGAAACATCTTCCACTGAATGTACCAAACACAGAATTTCTCCATACTAGGACTGAAGAAAGTAGCAAGAGGTCACTTCAATATTGGAGTTGGTAAGACTTTTGAATACATGTTGGAACTAATACAGGCATGAGGTAGACTTCTGTTTTGCCTAGAAGCGACACATCATCACTTTCAAAAAAGTGTTTCACACCACACTGACTAAACTTGTCAGGAGAGAAGGCCCAGTGCTATCAAAGCTCTGGCAAACAGCGCTGTCCACATGCAACTTTTAATAGACTCCATCTTCAGGCAGGGTCCATATTCATGCCAGAAGTTAAAAGAAGAGAGGGGACAAAGGGAAAAAAAAAAAAAAAAGAAAAAGAAAAGAACAAAAAAGGATAAATTCTTTATAAGTTGAGCAATGTTCCAATTTATGCCTTGCCTTTAAGAGCAGAAACAAAAGTCCTCTTCAGTTTTTAAATGTTCATATATGAGATTTGCTGTATGTTGAAAGCAAACTGTAAAAAGAAAACTTGCACACCTACAAAAATATAGCTGAAACATCCAAAAGCAAGCCAAAGTAGTACAGAAAAAGCAAAGCAGATCAACTACCTATCATTAAAGTTTCCCAGGATCATTTTGGGTTGGAAAATTAAAAATCCAAAGTGGGTATCCACCACCAGGTTACTGAATTTTAGATTCGAGGGAAAAAAAAAAAACACACAGCAGCTTTCATCTCATCTGCTACAAAGCTTTTCTTGCAAAACTGCTGAAGACAGATTTGTTTTAAGAAAAAGCATCTCTGAAGAAAGACATAGAAATTTGTGTTGCCACAGCAGCATATATTGATGCAATATGCCTCTTCCAAAACATAAGCCTTCAGATCTAACATTTCAGACTGTGCACAGACATTTCAAATTTCAGCATGTACACACGTCAAAGCTATTTCCCTTCCAAACCTAACAGATGAACCAACATACAGTGGAGATTAATTTATGTGCTAGGCTTTAACTTTCAAACTTGAACCCATTAAAAAATTTTGTGTGAAAAAGAAGTCTAGTTCAAACTCTGTAAGATGGCATATTTTAGTTTAGCCCTTCTAAGTGAAAGAGGGGAAAAAGGTTAAAAAAAGTGTTTTTTCACAAAGCTGCAAGTGCAAAAAACAGGCAAGAACTTCATATACCATCTTTTCAAGAAATGTTTGACTCCAACTAACCTTTCCATCATTGTCAAAAGAATCAAAGAAAACTCCAACACCATTCCATTCATCAGCTGCCCCAAAAACAGGACCTTCCAAGCCTTGCTCTTCTGTAAACCAGATTGCCTATTTACAGGAAACAAGTGAGAGTCGTAAGTTGAGATCCACTTTTTCATAGCGTGCCCATTTTTTAAGTTATATCAAATTCTTAATACCAGTCCATCAGCTCCGATGCGGCCTCTTCCCGTAACTCGAAATGTCACCTCAATCTCCCAGTATTCAAACATTGATTTGTTTTTTGTCCATACTGATCCTCTTTGGCTTTTCAAGGATGTTGTGATACGAATCTGATCTGCACTTGGTATGGCATCTAGAAAGGAAAGAAACCAACACTGAACATTCGAGATAACATGTATAGCGCGTGCTCAACTAGCCAACTAATTAACCCTCTAAATTCAAAAAATCTCCTGGTGTTCTCAGGCAGAGAGCCGTTTTCAAAATAACTTTAAAGTAGAGAATTCAAACAGTGGAGAATTAAAAAAGAAAAGAGCATCCCTTATTCCAAACAACTTAATTACTATTGCTTCATAGAGGACTTATTCACCTTCCACATGGGACTAAAATGCACAGCTTAAATAGAACATTGGCCCTGCTGTGAAGGTACCACACTTATTAAAAAAACAAAAATCAACAGATAAAAAACCCAAAAGGTTCAATTTCCTGCCATAAGCGTCCCACATGATTTTTGAAGCAATCACTGATTTTTCCTCTTGCTCTTTAAAGCGGAGGCAATGCTCTCGTTTCCAGTTTAGTAGTTCAAAAGAATAATGGGGCACAGATTTTGAGACATCAATCCGCTTGTATTAAATAACATTTATTTTGGGGGTCACCTGCTGGGAGGGGGGGGGGGGGGAAACAACAACAACAAAAAAAGACAGCTGGTCTACGGACAGCTTCTTTCCTGGCCCTTGGAGCCCGGCGTCAGAAAACTTTCAGAGCCAAAGCCCAGTACGTACGCCCGGGAGCCAGCCAGCGCCAACTGCGGTAAACGCCGCCAAGAAAGGCGGGAGCCGTGCGCGCGGCTCCCCCGGCAACGGGGCGAGCAGCCTGGGCGCCTCGGCCCGAAAGCCCCGCGGCACACAGCGCCTCAACGGCGGCGCTGCCGGCGGCGGAGCCGGAGCTGCCCGGGCAGGTTCCGCTTCGCCGTTTCCAGCGCGCGGAGCTGAGCGGCGGCGGCGGAGCCGGGACCGGGGCCGGGACCGGGACCGGGGCCGGGCGGCAGCGACACATCAGCGCTGCCCCGGCGGCCCCGCGCACCCCCGGCCGCGCAGGCGGCACCACGCGGCGCCCGGGGCCGGCGCCGCCCGCGCCCCCCGCCGCCGCCCTCGGCACTTACTGCCCGTGTGCGCCCAGAACGGCACCGTCCCGTCCGCCTGCACCAGGTGCGGCCCCTTGAAGCTGTACTTGTACTCGAAGCGGCGGTGCGGCGCGGCCGCCGCCGAGCCCCCCGCCGCCGCCGCCTCCTCCGCCGCCGCCTGGCCGAGGGCGAGCGGCCCGCGGCCGAGCGCCAGCAGCGCGCCGGCCAGGAGTGCCGCTGCCGCGGGGCCGCCCCGCTGCGCGCGCGCCGCCATCTTGGCCGTGCTGCGGGCCGCCGGGCGCAGCCAACAGGGCGCCGCCGGATTGGCCGCGCGCGGGGGGCGGGCCAAGGGCACGCGGCGGGGCGGGGCGGGGGGGGGGCGGGGGGGAGGGGGCGGGCCTCGCCCAGGGGCCCGCACTGCGGGGGGCGGGGCCGGCCGCAGGGGGCGGGGCCGGCCGCGTGGGGGTGGGGCCTGCCGCGCGGTGGCGGGGGTCCCGGGCCCCGGGCCCCGGGCGGCGGCGGCGGCGGCGGGTCGCGCGCTGGTGGGCGGGAGAGACCAGGTTCTTGTTTTAAAACAACACACGTCTGCTTCAGCGGGAATGAAAATATGGACCTGACCCATTCGCTGGGAAAGATACAGTGTCTTCCTCAGTCACACAAAGGATTAAGCAAATGTACTGATCCGGTGGTGTATGCAAGCAAAATATCTCTGAGATGAATTTCAAAAGAACTTGTATAACTAAGTATTCTTGGTAACTTAATATTTGTTAATATGGAGGCAGAAGTATTTCATATTTTGTCTTGTACCGTATTTTCCTTACAACTGTATTCTAAAATATCTGTAGATAATTTAACAATAACTTTTGGTTTTTAGAAGACATCTGTGGGAGATGTTCAGGGAATTACGAGTGTTTCCTTGGCACCTAACCAGAGACAGAAAATTCAGCTGTTGTTCCATTCTCTAAAGATCCAAACGTAATTTTTCAGGTAAAACTCTGGAGCACTGGGGCTCTACAATAGGCTGCAGTCACTTCAAGAGGGTAAAATGGGTACGCGCCGGAGATCTGAACAGAAGCCCTGTCCTGTCTGCATCATACACTTGGCAGTAATTTTTGACCTTATCATGCCAATAAAATAATTGAACCATGTCAAGAGGGAACAATAAAAGAAAAGCACTAGCCTTGACACAGCTCTCTCTCTTACCCTCCCATATGCATAAACAGGTCCGAAACTCTGCCGCGTAGCGGCACTAGCGTGGAAGCGGTTTCTGATTTAGGAGAACAGACACTGTACTGCATAACTTTATGATTTACATAAAATTATCTCATCCTATTAGTAAGTAAAACAGAACTGTTGTGCAGTTACTCTCACAAATGTTATTCTTGCTATCAGTTCACCTGCCGCTTGACTGAAAGCGTCTCCTTGCTTTATACACTGCCTTGGGGTTATTTCATAACTGTTGCAGAGCACGCAAATCTCCAGGCTGCCTGACGGCAGTCCTTGGGGAGCAGGATTTCCCGGCTCACCATATGGTTATTTCTTAATTACCATATCGTCAGTATGGAAACTCCAGGGAGCCTGTATAGTCACTGTGTAACTGGCAGTTCAGCTACTCATTTCCCTCAGCTGAAGAAGAAGTAATCAAACTATAAGTACATATATATATATATATATATATATATATATGCACAGACATATCAGCAGGCACATGCATAAACATACTTATGTACGCATACCTGGGCCAAGTTCCAGAAACTCTACGGAAATCAGACTTTGGAATACTTCTTTTAAAAAGATAGCGAATGAACATTTTCTTCGTCTTTTCCCTCTGTGGCCTTCGGAATAGCTGTCACATGTTTGCTTTTGCACGAGGTAAACTCTCAGCCCGGTTGGTGCCGGGTGGGTCTGAACCTGAATGCGAGTCTTAATGTGACCGTGTATATAGCAGAGCAGCTATTCAGGGACGCCCCAAGAGCGTAGAGTGCCTAAACAGTCTTCATTAAAGTCTAGGATGGTTAAAATAACTACTGTCCAGATCGCTGTGGTCCCACCAAGATAGCTTTTATCTCATGCACAGGAATGTAATCTCTGCCAGAGATGTCTCTCAGCAGGCTAATTTTACAAGTATACCCTGTACTTTGTGTAATAGTCTGTGAACATGGACCAATTTATCATCCTACTGACCCTGCAAACGTATCCCCCCACCCCTATTTTTCTGCAGAATCCACAAATCTGTACACAATTTATACCAACCCAAAGGATTCTTTCGCGAATACATGTCAGACATTTTCTTCAGCAGCACAAACTGTTGGCAAGCTCAACAAGAGAATTTCTTTGCAGGTTAAAATTGCACATACATAGGAAGGTGGGCCAGCGTAAATATTGGCTGAGGACGTGACCTCATCACATTTGTCATTAACATAGGCACAATTTTAGAGTGTACTCCTAGCCTGCGGTAAGTAGTACGTGGCTTGTCTGCGGTGACATGGAATAGATGAGGTTCACCCCGCTTCAGACATTACATCTGCAGGACAGGCTTGCAAATCTGCTGTGACCACCCTGGGCTCCTTGAATAATCAGTGCAGAGAAATGATCGCTTGTAAGTCAGGATTCAGCTCGTCTTAAGCAGATGCCTAAAAGACGACAAAGAAACTGCGCCCTGGAAGTACCTGTTTCTTTGTACGAGCGGTAGAGCGAGGTAGCTCTGCAGCGGGGCCCCTATCTCAGGTGCCTTCAGTTAAGGCGAATCTCACATGGACAGGCTCCCTAGGTAATCTCACTTCCCCTTTCCTCAGCAATATCACTCTTTACAAAGTTTCCTGCTTGTTACAGTTCTGACCCATGGTCAGGAAAATACTTGTCAACATTATCCATGTTTGCTCAAATGAAATAAGAGTTTGTTTTAGCTGTTAGGCTGACCCTCAGTTCACCTCCAAGCAGCCAAGGACAATCCAGTAGCCGGGCTTTAATCATTTGCCAGCTTTCAGAAAGGGAATTTTTTCGATGTGGAGGTGTAAACATTTGAGGACTGCAAAGAAAATACGTGCATGCATTTCAGTCGCTCTCCGTCAGGGGCTGTGGTAATGACTGCAGACGATAGACCAGCGCTCCTGACAAGCTTTATGTTCACGGCTGCGCAAAGGCAAGGCAGAATTCCTCAACATATTTGCAGGTTTTTGGAAGACTTTGACTGGAAGGCTTTTCTCAAGGCGTTGACTGAATCTTCCCAGGCACACACATGTACAACATTTCTTGATATTAATTTCACAGCAGAAGAGTAACTTTAAACTTTGGATCTAATGAAAATTATTATTATTACAAAAGTTAACATTTCCAAAAGTACTTAAGCTACTTGGGAATCCATGTCCTTTAAAACTCACTGAGACTGTCAGCTCCGAGGCTGTGCTCGCTTGAAGAGTGTAGGTGTCTAAGTCCTACTGTTACACGGACATATAAATACTTCCGCGGCTCTGTTGGTTAGAAGCCAAAGTGACTGAGGTGCTTTAGGAATAGGATTTTGGGGTATTTCAAAATCTTTCCTTCTTATAAAAAATACCCCTTCCCCAGCAATTATGCTCCACACAGAACTCATGTTATCTGGAAGGGAAGAGTAAATGCTAATCCTGCTTACCTGAAGCATATCACGGGCTGCTTTTCCTATGAGCATTATTCTCAAGGCTTCTTAGCTTTTCTCCCGATTTAAAATTTTTGTCTGTCCAGTCCAAGAACAGAAACAAAACCTTGTGGTTTACACAGTCAGTAAGGCAGCACCCAGAACAGCACAGCTTAGACTTTAAATGTTCAAAATATGGAATATCACAAACAATCCAGTTTTCATTACTTACCCTGCACACTCTCACTTCCATCCTTAGCCCTATTGCAGCTAGAAGAAGAAAGTGGATCTGTTTCCTAGGCTCTTCTCTAAACGAGCTGAAGATAACGAGTCAGAGCTCAGTAGTCCTAAATACACTGCTAATTTTAAGCCCCTTCTGCAAATGGAGTGCAGCCCAAGGACAGGAAACTTTGCTTTTTACCCGGAAGACAGCTGTGTCTGCTGAGTGACAAATCAACAAATAAATCCTAAACTTCTTTTAGGAACTGATTAATCCTTATCAAGTGGAATTTAATCAAAAGCTGTCTGCTGCCAGACCAAAAGATTGATGCTAGTATGTGAAGCCCTCTGTAGCCATTACGCTAAGAGAACTAGTGGCAATATTTCAGAGCTTGCAGTTTTATAGAAAGTTAGAGGGATTTACTGGTTAGGTGAAAACCTTTTGTAACGGGTTTACAGCCCAGTTATTCTGCTGACAGACAGGTTCACCCAGCCATCTGTGGAGGGGCCATAAACTGTGGCACTCTTTATAGCACATCTGATCTGACCAGGGGCTGAACAGCCCCTTGGACCATGAAGCGGTAAGGAGCCTTGGCTGTCGCTGCAGTCGGGGCAGGGCCCTGCAAGTCTGACACGGAGCCCGTGGAAGTCGGCAGAGAAAATCCCTCCGACTGAGATTAGGCCTTCTGCGAGAAAGAGTCTTTTTAAGTCAGAGGGTCTGCGCTGTTACAAATGTATGAAGGGTTGATCAGAAGCAGCCTGTGGTTCATGGTTGCCTCTTACCTCCTCCTGTCATGGGTGTCATCTTAGAATGGGGCAGGTGGGCAAGCTTCCCGAGTACGCTCTGCAGCACAGGCATTGCATGGTCTGGAGATATGACAGATCTCCAGTGTCACTAGGTGGAACTTCTGCTTGGACACCTCTGAGTTAAGGTCCTGATCTTTTCCCAGCTTATAAGCAATAGTCCTAAATATTGGTCCAGCCCATGCGAGTAACATGTCAAATCAACCCAACTCTGTGTAAATACACTTCTTCTGCTCCCCCACCGTGCAATCCTGCATGCAATTCATCTGTGGTGGAAGGAAACACATAGTGAGAAAAGAGGTGGATCTCAGATACACCAGTGAATTACATCAGGGACGTTATCACGGATATTCCCCAGAGGAGATGCGCGTGCAATACGCTTTCATACCGACAGTCTACCAAGCAAAACTTGACATACTTACAATTCTTTTGCATGTTTCTCAGTGCTTCTTTTTAAATGTAAAGAGCAGTATAAATGCCGAGAAATTCTGCAGCTTCATGACAACTGCCACATGACGTGGCTGGGGAGCGTGTGTTCACACGGGGAGATGCTACTGGGAAAAGGGGTAACAAAGTAATTAGTGCCTCCTGCCCCCAGCAAACTAACACCTAATCAGGATTGCAAATAAATTATCCATTTAAATAGTCACAATTTACGTTTTCTCTTCCTGGATTAAACAGGATGTGGCTCTTTCAATTTGTGGCTGGCATATCTTTCCTAATGCTTCGGTGAGATCACTAGCAGGCTGCTTAAAATTTAGGGGGAAATAGTTTTTATGATTAACAGCTGGCAAGACTTAGTTCTTAACATTAATTACAGGATTAACCTACTTACTTTGGATGGAAAGCTCCTACAACTTTCCAACAACAGTACTTAGCAACAGCATAAGAAATTACAGTTGGTGAGACCATGCTCCCGCTAAAAAGAGTGGAGTTTTTGCTATTGACGTGAACTGAAGCAGCAGTGAACCGTTGTTGCATGTTACTAAACAGAAGTATTTCAGCATCACGCTCTACATGATCTATTTTAGCTGTGAAACAAAAGTTAGTCCCAAGCAAATGCCCTAGCCCTCCGGGCAAGCTGCCGCTGCGCCTGGAGACGTTGCGGTGCCTCTAGCGGAGCTGACCGCAGGGAAGGTGCGCTCCAGCCACGGGCACGTTTCTCAGAGGAAAGTGCTGACAAAGTCAGGTTTAAAGTTACGTGCTGGGCTGAGACCTGGAGCAGCGGAGGTGCCAGCATGCAGCCCTTTCCGCTGGGCCCTGCTGGGACCGCGGCGAGGACGGAAGGGCGCGGGAAGCGCTGCGAAGGGGCCGCGGGGTAGGACGCTGCTGCAGGACTCGCCGGCGCTCGTCCGCTGCGACCCTCCGCCGGGGCGCCGTGCTGGAAGGGAATCCGTTTGTCACTGCAAAACCCCTAAAACTCTTTTGGTAGGTGAGGTAGCGCTAGCTCTGAGTTGCGTGTCAGGATGAGGTAAGTAAAGGGTCGTGCTGAGCACCTACCAACGTCCCTCGAGCAGTCTGCATTGGCTCTTCCTTGTGCTGAACTGGTCTGTGCACTTTTGCCACAGGGAAACGAAAAGCTTTTCTGTTGCAACCTAGAGTGAAACTATTCCTGTATATACATTATTTACCTTTTGTTAGGATCCTGAGAGGGAAAATACTGCAGATTGTAAGGCATTACTGTACAACTATTTTTTTATCTTGATCCAAGACAGAGACCAAAAGAAAGGAATTCAGCAGTGAAATAAAGTGGGGACAGAGATGAAACAGCTCAAGAGCAGCCAGACACAAATATCAAGTGTTTGGGATCTCTAGGGTTTGTTTTAAACTTGATTATTTCCATTCTCTGTAATGATGTCAATTTAATTATAAAACAAAGTTAGTGTTTTCAGAAGTGATCTCCTCTTATGCAGATACCCCAGTCCCCTTTCTGGCTCGACTAGGGTCAAACTGGCAGAGAGGCCGATTGCAGCTTGCTACAGCCTAGTAGCTCAGCACTTGCAAAGATTTGTTTGGGTACAGCATATTGTCGCCACTCTTCCTCCCCTCGTCCCTGCACAAAGGCAGAACAGAGGACACAGCACTTCTCTGGTGCCTCTGCGTGTTTCCGCTCAACTAAGAGGTAAAGGTGATTGTCCCTTTCCTTCATGCCCAGTGAATCTGTGTCAGACCTATCTCTGGCTGCCAGGCCCCAGTATCTCCATTTCTCTCTGCCTCTTCAGCACCCTCCTTTTTTTTTTCTTTTTTTTTTTTTGGTCTGTTTTCTTATGTTAGTCATGGGGTTACAGCCCTGAACTGAAGATCAGGCCCATGTTTCTGAACTGACCCTTCTCAAAAGCACTTAGAAAAAAGAGGGCAGCAGCACGAGGAAGCTTGCTTCCTTGTTCTGGGAAGGGGAGGGGGCAGCTGGCTGAACAGCAGTAATCCAATTTTCCAGCCCTGTAATTCTCCATACCTTGAACGTAGAGACTGAAAGAAGGGAAGGGCAAATTTCTAGGGTAGATATCTGTAAAAACTTTCTACACCCCTGTGAAAATCAAAACTTTTGGAAAAATGCTTGAAAATCCCCCCCCTGCCTCAAATCTCATAGGGCTCACCCATCTCCGGTAATGATGATTTTTTTCAGTGATGATAAAATGCATTAAATGCAATAACCTAAGGAAGGGAGAAAGGGCGCATGCATATTTGTGTGCACTCACACGAGTACCAAGGTGGTTTTCAGGAACCTGGATGGCATCCAAAGACTTTATCGTAGTTCCTAAGCTTTATTAGCAATTGTGCCTGGAGGATTTTTAAAACCTCATCTGAAAATGGAAATTCACTCCTTTAAAAACCTTTCCTTCCAGGCATAGAGCGCTGCCCTACAGTCTGTCATGACACACAGAAGAATATCCAGAGACTCCCGAATTATGTAAGTGAGCAGTTGAGAAGTGGAGGTCTCTCTTCAAGCCGTCCTACCTGCATGAGCTTGCTATAGGAAACAAAAGTGTTTCTCGTTTGTAAGAATTTTCTTGAATTCTGTCCAGAATATTACATTTGAATTCAAATACCTTAAGAGAGAAGTGATGGTTCAGCAAAGGGAGAGCAGAAATGGCTCACTGGCCTAAAACCTACTTGGATTAGCAGTGACTGACAGCTTTTCCCATTTGAGAAAAGATTTGCCATCATCAGCCCAGTTACCAGAGGATAGCTGCTCGCTCAGGAAAACACGATCATATTTGCTGGAAGTGTCAGCAGCGAAGCCAAAGACTTTGTGAGCGCACAGCGCCTGCTCGTCAGCCGCACACATCTAGAAGTACACCTTCGTACAAAGCTTCTTTGGGCAGGGATCCACTGGCAGGATGACACGTTCTGTATCATCACAATGAATTGAAATACCTTAACTGTTTCAGATCCTGCCGAGCAGCAGAAGGTGCAACTGTCTTTGACAATGCTCTCAGAAAAATGCCATCATGCTTTCTGGAAGTTTCAGCAGGGAAATCAAGGACCCTGTGGATATGCCACGAATCTGTCCTTCATCCTGCCGTGCTGGGAGCTGTCAGAGAGGCCGCGTGTTATTTCTATGCTCATAACTGCTCTTAACTTCTGAGGTATCTTGTGTTGAATTTAGGAGTTCTGAGCAGAAACGCAGGTGGCTGCAGCTGTGGCTGAAGTATCACGGACTGCAGCCCGATGCTGTAAAATACAAACGTCTTACACAAAGACAAATCTGGTAGACTGCGCTTCTTATTTGTCTGTGCTCTCTCCCCATCTTAATGGTTAGTCCCTCAGTTTTATATGTATCCATGCAAGCATTTGTACATAGACACAAATTATCCAGCCTTTCACAATAAAACGGGACATGCTGAGACAGACTGTACTTTTGCATTGTCTCTGCTTAAACACAGGCACAGCGAATGAAATGCTGTGTGGAAAGAACCTGTGACTAGCTAGGAGAAACCTGTAATTGCTAAAGTAGACATTAGACTCCTGACGAAACTGCTAAATCAGTGATGATACAGATGTCGACACCCCCAGAACACAGAATCCAGTAATTCTTATCACTCACGATAATACCGAGAAGCACGAATTTTTGGAGGGCCTGAAGAAGACAACTGCTTGTTCCAGGACTGATATTCAGTCTTCCCTTGAGCTGAGTCTCACCTCCTTTTCATTGACTTCTGTATTGCAAAATGGGTCTGCAAGGTCCCAAGCATGCTACTGCTCAGCAGAGGAGCAATACGGGTGTCAGACGGAAAAGCACCATTAAATCATGTTGTTCCTGTGACCTTTGTGAAACTGAGGCACTGCACTAACTCCTTCCAACATAGCATTCGAGCGCTGTTCCTTGGAGCCCTGCGAAGAAAGGGCATTTCCACAAGGCCCTTGAGGAAAACAGCGAGCATGACATATTCACCCAAATCCGCAGCATAAGAGGGACCACAAAGATTGGCACAGCGACGCGGCAGCATCGGTCCTAGGGGCGCGTGTCTGTATCAGCAGATGGTGATTCAGGGGGATGGGATTTCTGGGCAGGTTGCAAACTGAGCACAGACTGCCGTAAGAGCAGCAAAGACGCACGCTCGTACCCCTTCAGAGCAGCCCGAGATCCAGAGCAGTCCCCAGAGCGCTCTGACAGACACGCTTCTGACACATCCGTAGATGGTTTATTCCCACAAGCGTTAGGGTACCCCCCGGGAACGTCACCCCTGGGGCAGCTCCGGGAAGAGGGGTGTGCAGGAAGCCCAGCCTGGGCTGCGGCAGCGGTGCTGAGGGCCGGGCTGGCTGCAGGCAGCGAGGGGACGTGGGGTGCCCCCGTCCCGGTCTGCTCTACCACCCACACGCTTCTGTGTGGCCTGTCTTCTCCAGCTGGGACGCAGGGGCTGCCTTTGGGGGATTTTTTTCCAAAGACCCACATCATGGCATAGCATTTGATTCCCAGCCCGGCTTTATAAAACCGGTCTCGCCTAAACAAAAGACTCGCTCCCCTTTAAGCAATGTGCCACCAGAAACAGTAGTGAGGAAAATCACTGCGCGTCCTAGTGAGCATCAACTTTTCCTGCAATCCCCGTTTATGAAACTGGTGGAAAAAAGGGTGGATTTTCAGCTATTTTAAACAGTATTTTTACAAACTAATTCAATTTCACCTCCACTCTAAGATATCTAGAAGTGGTAAAGTCATTTTACTTTTTGATTGGAGAGTATCTTAAAACGTACCAACACTTTAAAGAGACAGTTAATATTCTGACAATCTGTTATTATCTCTTGATAATAGGCTGACCCCAGCCTTGAGGGGGTCTCCCTTGTTCCTCCCCCGAGTCCAGAAATCAGAGTATGAAGGATATTACTTAATTTCAATTACAGTGTTAATTATAGAAGACAAACGGTTACTGAGTCTTGCACCATAATTAATCAACCTGATATTTACTTAGTACATTGTTCACACCGGATTAAGCTGTAGCTAGACAAGCAGGGCAAGGAAAGTGACTGACAGAAGCATTATCATGGCACACTGCCTCCCATTGGGAAAGTTCATCTTCCTCCTGAAAGAGACGCCTTCAGGGATCATGTAATTTGAATTCCCTGTGAATTTAGTGTCATCTCAGCTTGACCAGCTCTGGAAGAACATATTAACCTCCTCTTGTGATTTTCAGAAAACCATTCTAATTTAGCAAGTAATTAAGGGTCACATGTAGGATAAAGAGCTAGATAAGCTTGGATTACGCACAGGAAGCTTTGTTTCCAAGGCAACCCCAGCAGAGGGGGTGTTAATGCTGAGGTCAGTCAGTTAATGAACTGGGAATGGTTACTGGCTGCAAAACATATTAGAACTAGGGAAATGAAAATAACAATTGCATTACCATTTAATGATCTGATAGTAGAAAACAAATGCTTACGAAGCTAGCTACCATTGAAAATACCCGAGACAAAGGTTGCAGCAGGAGCGTTCTGTTCAATAGGGTCAAGAGACGTCCAAAACAATGACGCTCGACAAACCTCATATCTTTTTAAGCTAAAACCACTTCAGTCATCATTCATGGGTTTCACTACGTTCTCAGCGTGAAGCTGCCAACGTTTGCGTAAGCTGCCACCGCTTTCACGTGTACTCCATGCTGGAGGCTCCTTTCTTCCCAAGGTTCGCCGTGACAGAGGTCACTACCTGTGCAGTAACGCTGTCGGCGCGGAAGCAGCCTGATGGATTTAGCCCGCTGAAAGCAGGGCACCAGGATTGCAAGAGCTCAGGAGGCAACAGCTTCCCTGAGGGCTGCAGGCTCCCGCGACTGGTCCCACGGGACATTTCACAGGGCAAGCACAGATAGTTAACGTCACGGACGTGGCTGCAGTGCCCGAGCAGCTCACATGCGACAAACATAAAGTGATGTATTAGAACACATTCGTAATTAAAAAATAGATTCTTAGTCCGAGATTTGTTTCAGTGACTCCCCTAACCTTAATTTTGCTGCTGTAGGATCAGTACGTAGGCTTAGTCTCAATCCATTCTTCCTGATAATCAGCAGGCTTCGATGAATAAAGACTGCGCTCCATAACTCCGTGATGGCATCTTTCTGTCATCAGGAAAAACTGGTTTGTTTCTGTTTCGACTGTGTGTAAAACCTCTGAGAGGCACCCTTCCAACCCGGGAGTCCACCATTAATCAGAGCAGGTGCAGCTCCCACTGACTTACCCAGAAGCCATGTCTGACTTTTCAGTGGCCTGAATTTATCTCTAAGACAGCTGATCAGCCTATGAAGCTGTGCAGCTCGCCCAGCTGGATGCAAGATTGTCTTTGTTTTCAATACTCCGGACCACTCTGTCTCTGAAGATAGCTAAGACAGGGGAATTTAATGTCATCTACAAACACGGCAATACACCTGGGAGAAGCAGCAAGTTTTTAATTAGAAATAATCAAAGCATTTCAAACTATGATTTCTGCTGAAAAAAAAAAAGTTGTTTTGTAAAAATGAATATTTTTTGAAAGTAATTTATTTCAGCTATAGTTTGGGTGATGGGAAGAATATTTTGACTTGTTTTATTAGAAGGCAAAAAATCTTATTAACACTGTAATATTTCAGAATGGCATGTTTTAAATTTATATGTTGCATTTTAATATCAATACTGTCTATATGTATAGAATTTTATATTATTTATATTATTTTTATATGATATATTATAGGAATTGAGTATTTTTAACCTTGAAAAGAAAACAACCATTTTCCTTTTCACTCCAGAGAAATTTTCAGATTTTGATCTAATTTAAAGTGAAACCCCTTAACTTTAGGAATTCCATTTTTCTCATGGCTTTTATTCCTATAAAAACATACAAACTTTCCAGCAGAAGAGTCTTTTCAATAAGGAAATAAGTTAAAATTTTCCGTCAATATGCTGACATTGCATAATGTTTGAAACATTTGAGAATCAGATTATTGTGCTATAAAGCAGCACAACGGAGATATTTTTAGGGTACAGCGAGTAGAAGCGGCCTGTTAGATAGGAAGTGCTTTCTCAGTTCACTTGTACCACAGCTGTACCCTGCGAGCTGTGAGAGAACTGCGCAGATTTTGTTGCAAGCTTTCTTGACAACAACCATTCCCTACCTTTTGCTACAATCACATGGCACCAGTGTCTTGAAGTGTATGTTAACAGCTGGGCCATATTTGAGTCTGGAATACAGGTAGGTCAGACTTTGTGCCATGCCTTTCGGCAACGCGCCTCCTTTGTGCATATACAGATTTTTGTTGCCACCTTCTTTGCGTGTTTTGGTGTGCTTCCTTCGCGTGAGAGCAGGCGGTCCTGCTCCAGAGCATCGCCGCCTGCTCGAGGTGGCGCCTGGACACCCTCCCTCCGCAGCGCTTGCGGTAGGAAGACGACGGCGTTGAAGTCAAGCTGGCGGTCTGGGGCAGTTCTGGCTGCCGGGAGTCCCAGTGAGCGTTAGCGTGTGGACATGAGCAAAGGAGAGCTCTGGAAGGAGCGAGAGCTGGAAGCAACCGAGCGGGAAGTGCAGAGCTGGAACATCGGCAGGGAAGAGATGGAGGGAAGCGTAGTACCAGCCCTTCAGACATAAGAGTAGTTGCTCAAACAAAACAAACAAACACAAAATAGAGGAGGATTTGCCTTCTGTGTCCACAGGCAACAGGAGAAAAAGTAACGGCCTTCAGTAAGTGAGACGTTCAAACTGTGGCAAGGAAAATTTAAGAAAAACGTTAGGAGAAACTGTATTTTTTCCGACGGCTGAGTAGTGCGAGCGTGCACCAAGGACGCCGCAGCATCTCTGCGTGCAGCCGCCTGGGGCCAGGCGGGACACACCGCCTCCGCGGTCCCTCCTTCCCTCCTGCTCCCTGCGACTGCGCTCCCGGTGCTTTGCTCTTCACCTTTCCCTGTCTCCGGCCAAAAAAGTCACAGTGGTACCTAATTTAGCCTCATCCTCAAGTGGTTTTAACGGTACGGCTACAGGACTTGAGCCGCGTTGGAAGTGATAACTCGTCTGCCTGTGAAAACGGGGTTTTGGACGGGGACAAAGAACATCCTTTTCCTGGTCACTCCGGTTGTAAAGAATCAGAAGCGACTGTAAAAGACTTATGAATATCAGCAGAGAGTGCATCGGGTGCTTGGAAAAGCCAAGAATCACGCGAGGTCTGTGGTTCCCACAGTCTGGGCTAACATCAGGGTTTCTAAAATCAGCCGTGTCCTGGTTCGACCGGTGCGATGAAGCCATTGTACTGCAGGGACTGCTCCGTGGCGCGCCACTCGGCTGTGAGCTGTCCCTCGCGTGGCGCTGCCGCCCGTGGTGCTCTCACAGACGACTGCTGAGCAAGCCCCAGCAGAGCTTTCGGCTGTGCCCAAAATCTCTTGGAGGTTCTCTGGTACGACTCTATCCAGATGCGGAACAAATAAAAATAACCTCCTGACTGAACAGAGCTCAGGCTGCAAAGCACTTTTGGTATCTATCTTCTCTAAATCTTATTAGTGTATCTATGCAGTCTCAAAGTCCCAACACCACTTAAAGAGTTAGACATAAAGAAGGCATTTAACTTTAACCTGATTCCTGGCAAGTCTCAGTTCAGCATTTGCTCTGGCAGATATGCCAGCCAAAATTTTACCAAGGGTAACAAATGAACCCTGGAGTTAATCAAGACGCTCCACAAATTAAGCAGTGGAAAATGCGCAAGCAGGGTCGTGGTCAGACTTCGGGGCTTCCATGCAGACCTCAATATTCAGCAAACTCTTGACCTCCCAAACGATTCCAGCCTTCTTCTTTTCAGTAGTTTTGTTAAGGAATCGCTGTTAATGGTATTCCACAGAGATGGAAACAAGTGCTTTTCACTGTGCAGAAAGCTTTATGCTCATATTTGCTTCAATTCCCACAAGAAATCACTAATTAGTTAACTGAGTGACCTAAGTATGAGAAAAAGGCAAGATACCTGCTTCTTGGCCAGTAGTTCAGGGAAGTCATCGCAGTTAATTTTTTTTTTTTTTTTAGGAAACACAATTTGCTAATTATTATTTCCAGAGCAAGACTAAAGCTAAGACATAATGCCTAGTCATTAATTAATAAAAGGCATCAGTCCTTCTATAGCCTACTTAGTATAGGACACTAGATTTGCAAAAAGATGCATGAATTAGATAGCCAAATCCACAGGTACCTGAATAAATGAGCTGCTGAGAGCTTAGCATGTTTGAAAAATCAAACAACAATCTAAATTTGGATTCAGGCAGCTGAGGCCCAACGGTAGTGATCCGTATATTGGTAATTTTACCCTTCATAAACATCCACTGGAAATTGCTGGGAAAATATCACCATGCAAGAAGTCTTTTTGATCCTCACGGGGCAAGCAGAGTTGCATGGCAGCTCAGGCCCCGTCTCGGCCTTACCTCCCCTTTTGGCGCCTTAGGCGAGTCTAGGGCTGCAAAGTGACAACATTCAGTCAGTTCTTCACAGATTTTGCAGAACAGTTTAAACGCTGAACAGCCTTACTTTCCTCCGTCACTCCTTAACACCCTCTTCTGTGGCTCCGGCTGAGCGTGCTTGAGCTGAATTCTGTTAAAATGAACAATTGACCCCTTTACGTTTATTGCAAGCAGGGACGAGCTAAAATGATTTTAAAACATCAGAACCTCTTTGAACAGTAGAAGCTGCAGAATTTAGACTCTTTTAAAGCAAATGACCTGGAAGTGAACCATGAAAAACATGGACGCATCCCAGGCTTTGAACTTTGGCCTCTTGAACGCAGCCTCCGGGGAAGCTGCTCATGTGATCCTGAGCGCTGCCCAACTCGAACTGCCCAATTTTCTCATTGCTACCTTTCTTCTCTCTCCGTGATAAGTCCTTTTCACTTGTCAGATGTCTGTCCCCCATACTCAGAGCCTCACCTCTGCTTCGCTCCTCTTCTCCCACTGTTTTCCTCTCCTCCCTCCTTGCTCTTGCTTTCTTTCTCCGTTATGTTCACCTGGCAACAAGCCTTTCCCCAGAAGCTGGGCATGCTTTCAGATACTTCAGATTTCTTCTCTGATGCAATACAGCCGCCTCAACGCGTAGGACGACGTAAGGAAGGATCCCCAAAGCGTCAGCTGAATTAGTTGGAACAGCCCCTTTAAATGTCAATGCTTTTCTCCCTTTTCATTCAAGGAAACAAGACCTCAAACGGCACTAAATGCTAAAACGCAGAGGATTTTGTGTGCATTACACGAGCGCTCACTGAATCAGGAACTAGGCCTTTAAATGCAAATTCCCTCAGATTTGCTCAGGAATTCCCTTCTGTGGGGAGGGAAAAAAAAAATCTGTGATATAGAAGGGACCTTGCTGAAGGTGACGCCGATGCCGCCCATTTTCTAGGGCTTCTTGGCAGCAGTTTCTCTTAGCCTGCAGAGGGGTGGCGCAGCGGACGTCCTCCTGCCTTGGCTTCCTCAGCACGCCGGGACGTTTTTGGGCAGATCAGACCCTTCTAAGGAGGCTCTCTCTCTCTCTTACGTCCTGCCGGCTCTCCTCTCCTCCCTGGGCCAGCTCTCAGCGCGGCCGGCCCTGCCCTAACAAGCCGCGTTGCCGGCGTACCTTGCCCGGCCGCCTGCTCGCTGCCAGGGACATCAGCACCCCCGGCCGCCCGGCTGCGTGGCCTGCCTGAACGCCCCAGCTGGGAGCTGGGAGCTCAGCCACGAGGGCAGGGGGCCAGCTTAGGGCCGTCCTATCGCTGCAGAGAAAGGTCAAGGTAGCACGTGCCAGCGCACCTACAGGAGCGCCACGCTCGCTCAGCCGGACGGACGTGCCGGCGTGGACAGCAGGCTGTGAGCAGATACGCACCGGCTCCTCTTCTTGCAGCGCTGTCGTCACCCTGTCTGACATCGCCGGCATAGCTGTGCACCCTCCTCACACCTCACCCCCTGCAGGAGTTCCCCTCCACTGCCCAGTCCCACCACCCCAATGAAATGTCTGCAGCCCCACGAGACAGAACAGGGCTGGCGCTGGTCCCCTGCCTCAGGCCTTTTATTTCTGCAGCAATAGAGCTTGGTCCTACAGCGTCTGTATGGCAGCTAAATATGGAGAAATAGCCCTGCCTAGGTCAAGCTTTTGAGGCCTCTCACAGGAAAAATGACCCAAGACCTGGTATGAGACAGGCACTTCAAATGCCAAAGTTCACTGCTTCGCATCAGCAGAGACTCTGCTGCAATCCTAGACAAGTCATGGTGAGGACATGTCCATGCTACAGTTTTGGGCAGCATGAAACACAGTTTCAGCCAGTGCTAAATTAGTAGGTTAATGGGGGCAGGAGATGTGAGTAAGCACCCAGCCTGCTTCCCCACAATGCCATCCTGGAGCGTCGGGCTGGGTCACAAAGCTCCATCACCTCTGGAGCCTCCTGCGCCTGCAGTGCTGAACAAAACTGGCACGGTGAGGTTCCGGGTTGGTTTGCTTTTCCCTAAGCAGGCAGTTCTACCGCAGCTCTAAAATGTATGTGTCCACCAGCAAATCACTGCAGGCATATCGCAGTTACCCTCTGAACACACAGATGCGCACAGCCCGTTAATGCATTTGTATTCTGCTGCCCACTGAGCCGCTCTGCAGATGCAGCTCAGATTCCCACTCCCTTCCTCCTGTCTCAACACAGTTTATGAGGTTCAGCCTCACTCTTCAAGAGGACAGCAGGCAGCAGCTGCCAGGCACATGGGATACCCTCTGCCGCTAAAGCATTTTGAAAGGAGATTGCTTCCAGTTCACTGTTCATTTTGTTTGTGCTCCATCTTACTCACACCTTGCTCCAGTGTTATTTTCATATATTAAATGATAGATATATTTTCATGCATCTCTTAAGGGGGCGAGAGCAGCACAAGGGCTGGAGCAGGTTAGACAGCAAAATCTTGTATTTTTTGCAGGGAAAGTTCTTTCCGCAATCGGAAAGCACAGTTCTACCATCCTAGCTACAAAGGCGGAATCTTTCACTTGTTTTCTATGCTGAAAATATACCTGTTGCATTCACATGTTAGAAAAAAATCCCTGGCTCCAGGATCAGTTTCCGTAAAAAGTAGAGTATAGTAAGCATTTAGGCTACACAATTGCTGATGTTGCTTCTGGACGACAACAAGAAATTCTCCAGTTTTTCAAAGAAACGTTCTTGTTTTTCTGGTTGTGCCTGTAGGTGTGTCAAGAAGAGAATTCACTCACTGAAAAAAATCATTCACACTGCAGTCCTGATAACTTGTGAGATATATGCTCATTAACTTGACTGCCTATTACAACAAGAACAGTTCTGAAAGGAATAGAAAATTGTCTGCAGCTTAAATCTTAAAACTTTGAAATTAACAATCCCAATTCAAGAACAGGGAATTCAGTAAAGATACCTTATCTTTCTTGCTGTGCTCTTTTCCGGGCATTTGTAAGTGGGGCTAATTATTGTCTTTTCCAGTATAAAGAGGTGCTGTGTTTCTTCAGTTATCACATTCTTCTGTGTTTGTTTTATACTCAAGTCATTCTACAAACAGTAAGTAATTCATATCCCAGGAACTCCGTTAAACACTTACTAGCCAGGGGAAGAGCTTCAGAGCTCATGCTTCTGTTGTAATGCTTTTGGCATCAAAGAAGGGATTACAGTTTATACCAGCTGAAAGTCCGGCCATCAACTTCAGGCATGTGGGGACCGGCCAGTTTGGCTTGGCAGCTCGATAGGTGCACAGGCGATACCTGTAAAACAGTGCCAGGAAAGAGGGAAGGAAGTTTGAGCCCGTCCCTGTCCAGAAAGTGAAAATGGCACCTTGAGAAGTTCAGTCTAGAAGGTCAGACTTCATTTTTTTTGACAAGATGGTGTGCTCATCGAATTAAGCTTTGCTGAGACCAGCTCTCTGAAACAGGAGGAGGAAACGTGCAGAATCTGGGGGGAAACACACACTCATACACACAGAAGAGTATCCCAGGGAATCAGATCCCCGAGCTGCCAGGGGTATTCCTCATTCCTCATTAGTTTCCAACTGTCACAAATAAAGGATGACTCCGACAGCACTGCCTGATGCTGTAGTTAACCTCCAAGAAAGGCAGGTAGCGCTAAGGGAGCGCTCCACCAGCCTGCGTGAATGGGAAGTACTGCCTCCGTGGCCATAGATGACAGATACAGAAAGGAGCTGGATCCTGAAAACCAAGCGCTTTTTGCCTTGCGTACTTTATTGCCACTACACTGTTTCTTTTGCTCTTCGTCTATTTAGGTTTGAGGCAGTCCACATTCATATGCCTTCCTTTGAAGCCAGTCAGTCCAGCTCTCTGCGTTATCGTGACCATCAGTCCTGTAGCTCTGCCAATTGCTCACTGTGCCTGTGATGTCTCAGGACGCAGCAAGCACCCTGCACACAGCTTGTGGGCCTAGCTCCCCAGCAGTCTCTGTCTTGGGCAACCTACACAGAAGAGGAGTTTGAAGGGGCAGGAGTAAAAACTTGCTCAGTCTTCCCTAGGAATGATTCCTTCCAAACCTGTAGTATTTCCTGAGGCTCCTGTGGTACCTTTGAGGTATTTCCGTTGGCAACTGGGAGCTGTCACCCCCTGTGCCTTTTCCTTTCACATGAACTTTGAAAACAAGCTTTACTTCCATTTGTGAGAGCGTAATTATTTAACATTAGTCTAAGTGAATTTGTGCTGAACTAACATTTCCTGAGGGATCAGCATGAGGAGAGCCAGTTTCAGACTCCAAGGGACAGAGGGGCAGGAAGAAGGACAGAGGGGAAAGGCAGGGAGGATGCGCTCACCTCTCTCTCCTCTGCTGCTTGCTTTCCCTGTGAACGGTAATGATGGCAGCAGCGGTAGGCAAGCAGCTTTGACGGTCATCTTCCCACACACGAGTGCCCTACTGCACTGGGGATATGCTGTCATCTGCTGCCTCTCATGCAGAGACGGCTAGCAGACTCCCTCCCAGGTCAGAGAAAAGAGCCTCTCCACTGATAGCAGGAGTCGCTGGCCCAGGTGAGGTGGTCTGAGACTGAGCTTAGGAACAAGCCCCAGCAAGAACTGAAAGATGCTTCTGTTCTGACAGGTGCAACACTAAACACAGATATGATTTTGCCTTTGCTATGTGGCATCTACTCCCTGCGCTTTGCAACCACTAAGCTACTCATGTCTTCTGCAGGGAGGGATGGCTCTCAGGCCCAAACCTCCCAACAAGGTAGGAGGTGATTTAAAGCACCTTCAGTCCTCCCATTAGCAGCAGCCGATGAGATATGCCACCTCATGGGCTCAGCTGAGTGCTTCCTCCCTTTCCTGCCTTGCCAGGTGCAGTAGGGCTGCATTCATCCTCTGTGCATGCCCCCAAGCTCCAGCTGACGAAACAGCAGCCAGAGCAGGGAAGCCACCACCCAGCAGGACAGGGAACACGGGGAGCTGGGGAAGAGTCCCAGAGGTCCTCTTGCCTCTTTGTGCCTCAAGCACAGCATCGCTTTCCCTTTCAAAAAATGATGGTCATTCCTGTTTAAACTGGTTCCTAACTGACCATGCTCATTACAAAGTGGGGAGGGGGGCTGGGAAGCACCTTCCCCAACAGCAGCAGGACAAGAAGCAAAAGGGGAGCAAATGGGAAGACGCTAGAACGTGTTTAACATCTCGGCCATGGGAAACGTACAGTGGTGCGCTAGCACCACAGCATGCGATTTTACACCCCATGTCACATTGGCTTGTGGAAAACCAGAAGGTATTAATCCCACGGGAAACAAAGGAAACCCGAGGGACAACCTCCCGCAAGCATCCTGTGAGAACAGAGCAAGTTAGCAGGCAGCAGTGACGAGAGCGCAGATCTCTGCAGGCGCGATCATACCTGTCTTGAAAAGCACAGTAATACGTTAAGTGTATACATCATTAAAAAACTGATAATTGCTCAGTTAGCACTAAAGGGAATCTAGCTTTTGCAGATTTGCAGAAGATGCAAATCTGCATCTTTTGGGACTGTTTAAAACAAAGATGTCTGCTTCGGTGTTTATTTTATAGGCGCATGGCTCTAGGAACACATTTTGAGGAATTAATTGTATCTTTGTCCATTAGGAAGTCTCTGCCAGCCAGCCAGCAAGAAATCCCTCGTTTTCATGACAACCAAGAGAAAAGCAAGTGCCTATGCATAAGAGTGAAAGGAATCCTGTTTCGAATGTGAATAGAGGAACAAATTACCAGGAATAAACACATACCAAGTAACTGGCTGTTTGCAAACTAACTGTTTTTTTCTAACTGTGGTTACATATAGGCAAAGAAGGAAAAAGAATAAAAGTAGGGAAAGGGGGGCCTTGATTGGTAATTTCTCTTCAACATAAATAAATACTCGGAATTGTCTTAATAAAAGATGCCTTGTCTTCCCGAGCTGATCATTGTATGTTTTATAGTTAAAACTCCTTCATCGTCTCCCTTTTTCCAGTGTGAAACTGTTCAGCAGAGGAGCGGTGAAGGAATTAGAGCATCACCTGGTGGCACTGAGCCCCTGACATTGCTGACACATTTGTCACTATTCGCCATCATTTTCCCCGGAGCCCCAAAGGTAAAACGTGCTTGTAAAAAAAATGCAAATTACAGCTACTAAATGATCGTTCTGTGCCTCCAGGTCTGTGTGCACCATATACAATAAAGAAATTCAGATAGGGCAGAAGACTGTATTTAGCACAGGCGTTTGCAGCGTCCTTTCAAAAACCTTGCAGAATTAGTTGTGCCAACAGACCACGCGCTCTCTGTCCTTCAGGGCTCAGCGTACTCTCAGGAGCAGGAAACTTCAGAACTGGTCTAGAAAGGCCCCAGGCAGTATCAGCCCGTCTGTAAAGCAGGTGTAAGATACAGAGTCCCTAACGTTACTCAAGCCCGTGCTATGAAATACATATGGGCCTTGAGCCGGCGCTGCCGTGGCGCCGGCCGAGGCCGCGAGCCGCTGCAGCCCGCGCGGCGGCCGGTCCAGCGGGCAGGGCCTGGGGCGGCGAGGGAGCTGGCTCCGGTGGCCGGCCGTCGCCCAGGTCACTTCCCGGGCCCCTCTTGGGTGCCCTTGGACAAGCCGGGGAGAGCGGGGCAGGCGGCGCGGGCAGGCGGCGCTCACCCAGCCGGCTGCAGGCAGCCGCCTCGGCCTGCCGGGAGCCCAAGCCCTTCTCCTGCCGAGGGACGAGGGCCTGCGCTGCAGGTCGCAGCAGCTGAGTGGGACACAGGAGCCCGGCATAAGTCTCTCTAACCTGCGCCTGCCCAGACTTAAAAGCAAAGAAATGCAATTACTTTCAACTAGAAACATTTCCAGCCTAGTCTTAGCTACCAGTCTAACGCACGAGGCTGTGATTGCACAGCATGTGGTCGGCAGGGGTGAAGTGGGAGCGCGGCAGGGCCACCTGGGCCACCTGCCCGGCCACCACGTGGCAGGGCCACCTGGGCCACCTGCCTGGCCACCCAGCATGGCAGGGCCACCTGGGCCACATGCCCAGCCACCACACATGGCAGGGCCACCGGGGCCACCTGCCCAGCCACCCCACGCAGCAGGGCCACCTGGGCCACCTGCCTGGCCACCACACATGGCAGGGCCATCAGGGCCACCTGCCTGGCCACCCAGCGCAGCAGCAGTCCTCCAGAGCACCCCCAGCCCACCCCGCGTGGCAGCAGTCCTCCAGAGCACCCCCAGCCCACCCAGCGCAGCAGCAGTCCTCCAGAGCACCCCCAGCCCACCCCGCGTGGCAGCAGTCCTCCAGAGCACCCCCAGCCCACCCAGCGCAGCAGCAGTCCTCCAGAGCACCCCGGCCCACCCCGCGCGGCAGCAGTCCTCCAGAGCACCCCGGCCCACCCCGCGCGGCAGCAGTCCTCCAGAGCACCCCGGCCCACCCCGCGCGGCAGCAGTCCTCCAGAGCACCCCCGGCCCACCCCGCGCGGCAGCAGTCCTCCAGAGCACCCCCGGCCCACCCCGCGCGGCAGCAGTCCTCCAGAGCCCAGGCCTCGCTCCCCGGATCTCCCGCCCCCCTCAGTGCCGCCCGCACGTGAACGGTGCGGTGTGCGGTGAGGCAAACCCACCCTCCGGGCCGTTGGCCTGTTTCTGCGGGAGGTGCCCACCTCGCCCCCACCGCCGCCAGCGGCACCGACCACCCGCGCTGGGCTGCAGCTGCTCGGAGCCGCGTCTCGCCGCGCCACTCCGCAGCCCGGCTGGCGGCGCTGACCTGAGCCCGGGCCAGCAGCAGCCGGTGCCCAGCAGGTGCCGGCTGCCGCCCTGGCCGTGGCGGGGCTGACCCCTGCGGCGGGGCCGACCCCGGCAGCGGGGCTCGCACGGCGGCAGGCCGGGGTGCCGCGCTGGCGACCCACAGGTGGCCTTGCCCTGTCAGCTGGCACGTGGGGCCGGCCTGCGCAGCACGGGGCCGGGCCACCGCGGGGCGCCGTGTGGCACGGCATGGTGTAGTGTAATGTAGCCACACCGCACAGCACAGCATGGCACAGTGTGGTGCGGTGTGCTGCTGCGTGGTGTGACACAATGTGGTGTGGCATGGTGTGGTGTAGTGTAGTGTGGCACAGTGTGGGGCGGTGCGGTGTCGCATGGCACGGTGTGGTGCGGTGCGGTGTGGCGTGGCGCAGTGTGGTGTGGCATGGCGTGGTGTGGTGTGGCGTGGCGCGGTGCGGTGTGGCGCGGTGCGGTGTGGCGTGGTGTGGTGTGGCACGGTGTGGTGCGGTGCGGTGTGGTGCGGTGTGGCATGGCGTAGTGTGGCGTGGCGCGGTGTAGTGCAGTGTGGTGTCGTGTGGTGCAGTGTGGTGCGGTGCGGTGTGGTGTGGTGCGGTGTGGCGTGGCGCGGTGTGGTGTGGCATGGCGTGGTGTGGTGCAGTGTGGTGCGGTGTAGTGCAGTGTGGTGTCATGTGGCGCAGTGTGGTGCGGTGCGGTGTGGTGTGGTGTGGCGTGGCGCGGTGTGGTGTGGCGTGGCGCGGTGTGGTGTGGCATGGCGTGGTGTGGTGTGGCGTGGCGTAGTGCAGTGTGGTGCGGTGTAGTGCAGTGTGGTGTCGTGTGGCGCAGTGTGGTGCGGTGTGGTGTAGCATGGCGTGGTGTGGTGTGGCGTGGCGTGGCGTGGCGTGGTGTGGTGTGGCGTGGTGTGGTGTGGCGTGGTGTGGTGTGGTGTGGTGTGGTGTGGTGCGGTGTAGTGCAGTGTGGTGTCATGTGGCGCAGTGTGGTGCGGTGCGGTGTGGTGTGGTGTGGTGCGGTGTGGTGTGGTGTGGTGCGGTGTGGCGTGGTGTGGTGTGGTGTGGTGTGGTGTGGTGCGGTGTGGTGCGGTGTAGTGCAGTGTGGTGTCATGTGGCGCAGTGTGGTGTGGTGTGGTGTGGTGTGGTGTGGTGCGGTGTGGTGCGGTGTAGTGCAGTGTGGTGTCATGTGGCGCAGTGTGGTGCGGTGCGGTGTGGTGTGGTGTGGTGCGGTGTGGCGTGGCGCGGTGTGGTGTGGCGTGGTGCGGTGTGGTGTGGCGTGGTGCAGTGTGGTGCGGTGTAGTGCAGTGTGGTGCGGTGTAGTGCAGTGTGGTGTCATGTGGCGCAGTGTGGTGCGGTGCGGTGTGGTGTGGTGCGGTGTGGCGTGGCGCGGTGTGGTGTGGCGTGGTGCGGTGTGGTGTGGCGTGGTGCAGTGTGGTGCGGTGTAGTGCAGTGTGGTGCGGTGTGGTGCGGCGCAGCATGGCGTGGCACGGCGCGGGGGTTCATAGGTGACGGCGGCAGTGGGCTCCCACGCGACCGAGGGCGCCTGGCGTTTGTCTGTTCCTGACTCTGCCCCGGCTCACAAAACGCTGCTCCTCAGAGCCCTGCACCTCAGCGCAAACATTGCTTCGGGGGCGGCTGTGCTACCGCGTGTGTGTGTGCCTGTGTGGGGGTGTGTGTGTGTCTGTGCGCATGTGTGTGTCTGTGCGTGTGTGTGTGTGTGTGTGTGCACGCGTGTGTGCGTGCGTGTGTACGTGTGCGCACGTGTGTGTATGTGTGTGTGCGCGTGCGTGTGTGGGTGTCTGCGTGTGCGCGCGCGCGTGTGTACGTGTGGGTGTACGTGTGGGTGTGTGGGTGTGCACACGCATAGGGTGGTGGGGTTTTTCTTTGCTAAACCCTCATTAACTCCACTCATGCTGTCTCACTCTGTTTGCCAGCGCTTAAGCAGCGCTTTGTGAAGAACGCGACCAATTAGCACCTCATCAGCTCCAATTAGAGGAGACAAAAGCCGTGTAAAGATAACCGCCGGAGCGGGCTGGCGCAGCAGCGGGTGGTCGCGGAAGGCGCCGGGGCCGGGGCCGGGGCCGGGGCCGGGGCCGGGGCCGGGGCCGGGGCCGGGGCCGGGGCCGGGGCCGGGGCCGGGGCCGGGGCCGGGGCCGGGGCCGGGGCCGGGGCCGGGGCCGGGGCCGCCCGGAGGCCGGAGCCGCCCGGAGGCCGGAGCCGGGCAGCCCGTTCGGCACTCCCCCCCCCCCCGGCCCCCGCCGCCCCCCGGCCGCCGCTGCGGCGGGTTTCGCTGGGAAGCCGGGCCCCCCGCGAGTCTCAGGGTCTCATTCAGGGCTCCCTGTTTACAGCTCAGCGAACAGAAGGACCTAAACAATCCTATATTGTACGCCTGGTGCTTCCTTAAACTTAGGCCTCCACAATAGCGTGTTTTCAGAGGCTGGGCAGAATAAGTTAAAGGCCGGCTTTATACTCATTAAGTGTTCTGCTTGTACTGTCTTCTAATTACATGGCAGGGCAACAATGTATTTTTTTTTCAATGGAGTTCTTTGGAGCAGTTAATTTGGTGCCTGTACTAAATGCCCCAAAACATTAATTAGTGTGGAAGGAACCCTAATTTCCTCAGCAGCTTTCCTCTCCATTTACTTCCCTTGTTTTCACATAGGCTTGGATGAGCCTCTATAATGAAATTACCTCATTAATGCCTTTATTCTTGCAGAGTAACTCATTCAAGATCTACCATTTAGTTTTAATTTAATGCTGTCAAAAGCAAAAGGTGCATTCATGTCTTTGATTAGTGCTTTTTTTTCTCTGTAAAGAGTGGACAGATTTAAATTATTAAGATGGCAAGTAGTGAGTTATAATTGGATACAAGCAGCACTTCAGTGAATATTAAATGCTTTCAAAGCCTGGCCTATGTAGTCTACTGACTATTAACTGTGTCCAGCGAGTTATTCTGTGGGTTTTGAATTAACGGCACCTTAGCTACTGTGAAGCAAATTAAGTTTAATTTTGTTTATAAAAACCAGCGGTGTTGCATTTATCAACATGACGTTTAGTTGTAGCAGAGTTCAGGTTTTCCCATTATCCTGTACTGACCTCATCATTTGGCTACTACTGCTAACACAGGGTCTCATCCTGTATTTCGCAGTCACACAAAGCCTAGCTGGAGACTTGGCTATGTACGGCAAACAGGATACGGCCTTTCTTTGCAAGAACCGCTCAGTTCTTAATAGCCAAGAGGAAACTCTGCATTTGCCCACGCTTCCACCCTCCTCCACGCTTGTGCAGTGCTTTCCGGGCACGGATTTCACAGCCTTTTCCAGAAATGGGGACAATTTCACGCAGAACAAAATTACATACAAATTGCAAAAGAAAAGCAAAGACATATTGAAAAGTTCTCCTCTGTGGCAATACGGAAAAATGAACGTATTTTCACAGCAATGCTTTTCTGTGCACAAAATGGAGTGGGATCCCAGACTCTTCGCATTGCTTTGCTTCATTCGGAAGTTCTTCTCTGCAAACACAGTGGTCAGGCAAGCCTGGAAGCGGCTGTTCTCGGTCTGGATGGGAAATCTGTAGCCCGGGTGGCTGCAATGCAACTTGCTCTCCCCATGTGCATCAATCCCGGCCCAAAGGGGTCATTTCTATGGGCAAAAGTGTGGCAACGCTAATGTTTCCTCTGCTGTTCTGTGTCATGGAGAAGCTTGATCCCTGGCTACTGAGAACTTCCATTAGCTTCAGTAGATTCTGAATTAAGCCCTTGTTCATTATTTTACTATTACTTGTTTAATGCTGGTACACTGGTAAACTGATGTAAAGTGCTATGTTTCTGTAAGGATGAGGATTACTGGCTTGTTTCATCCCAGGAAAGAACATAACAGAAACTTCAGGTAAACGGAAATCTCTGGGTTTTATTCTTCAGAAATACTTTCTGAGAACTAGGGCCCGCCTTCTGAACACATAGAAGGAAGTATGCAAAGGACACATCTTTCGGGGACATATTGTTAATAAGGATTTTTGTGTAAAATTTCAGTCTGGCTTTAACTATTGCTTTGCGTTAAGGCTTAAATAAAGCAGTAATTGCATTCACATTTTTACAGATACAAGCATTTCCTGCTGCAGGTTTTTGGTTCACTTGCAGGCACAATTAGGCTCAGTTAGAAGACTGATTGCTTGCAGAGTACAGTGGCACAAAGTATGCCTAGTATTAGTGGTGAATGCACACTTATAAACACTTTCGATACCAGCATCTGACAGAGCAGAATTTAAAATCTGGCCCTTGATCTTTACTTCCCTCCCTTCATCCTCCTTCTACTTACAGGTCACAAAATATCTGAGATGCATTGGAAAAACATGTATATCAGAAGACTTAAGCAATCTCCGGCCTGCCTGGCAGGTGCATATTATATAGGTCACTGTGTGGCTGCGGTGCTCCCAGAGGTCAAGAATCACAGACTCAGGTGGGACAGGACCTCTGGAGGGCTCTGGTGTAACCCTCTGCTCAAAGTAAGTACAATCAGCTTGCTTAGGGCCTTGTCCAGTCACATTTTGAATGTCTCCAAGGATGGACATCCCACAACCTCTCTGGGCCCCTGCTGCAGCATTTACCCACCAGCATGGTGTAAAGTTTTCCTTATATGATTATAAGGAAATTATATCATGAATTATCATATTATATTATAATTCATTATACTATACTATATAATGCATTCTAGCACATAATATATTACACAATTGTTATATGATTATTGCATTCCTATTTAATTTAAACAATATAATACAATTATATAAAGTATGTAATGTTCTAACTTGTTCCCATCGCCTCTCATCCGGTCACTACGCACCTCTGAGAAGAGTCTTCTCAGGTTACCATTTCCCATGGAGTGTGAATATTCAGGTCTTGCCTTGTGTGGCGCGAGGACATAGCTGGGATGGTTGGACATGGCTGAGATGAGATGAAGGGGAACTGACAGGTATGACCCCCACATTGCCAGCCAGAAAATCCCTTCTGCTAGTACCCACCCTTTGCGGCACTTTGGCATCAGTCTATTTGGCCTTTTGGTACAGAAAGAGTGTAGGCTACATCCATACTTCAAATGAAACAGTGCTATGGACTGCTTTCTGCCCTGAGACCCAGTGGCGCAGATCAGACGTGTCCCCATGATCTGACTCTCAGCTGAAGATTTCCACTGGGCCCATGTGAGAGCCCTGGAGTCCTAAGACATAGGGGTTTTTGGTTGGTTGGTTTGGTTTGGGTTTTCTTTATGTGTTCTTTTCTAGTTTGGAGTGCGTTAGAGTGAGGGCTGTGGTGCAGCCGGACAGAGCCATACTTTCATAGGTGAGCTTGGAGAGTGTGCATTGCCTGCTGGGCAGTGTGGCATCCGGATTTAAATGCTATTTGAGGGCAGAAAACATGCAGAAGAAGGCTGCAAAGAGTGCAGGGAAAAAGTTCTGATGCAGTCTCATCTGCCTTGTCCGTTGTCAGTGATCCCCAGTGTGCACTGTTCCCCTGTGGTGCAAATTGCTACTGAGCAGGGGCCAGAACTGTGCTAGCAGCTATACCAGCAGTTAAGCAGTATCGGTGACAGGGGTCCAACAGCTGACCTAGCTCTCTGGCTTTGTCTTATTTTGCAGTAAGAACATGCCTTAAAGTCCTGTTTCTGTTCTAGCTCAGCAAAGAACAGTGTGGATGGCTTATACAGAGCTAGCCTGAGTCCAAACAGTGAGTGTTTCTCTAAGTCACAGGAGGGCCCCAGTCCAGAAAGTCTTCTCAGCATAATGTTTGCTGCCAAACTCGGGCTCCTCCTAACATCCAGCAGCATTCTCCACCAGCTCCACATTAGTCTAGTGACTGAAGCATATGCTCAGGAAGTGAGAGAGCTGGTCCAGTTCTCTCCTCCCCTCTACAAGGTATGCATATATCAAATCATCACTCCACATCTTTCTAGGAGAAGAGCGAAGGAATGGTTATCAGCACTCCCATCTTTCCTTTTGAAAAAGGGCATTATGCAGAAAAGAGGCAGAAAGAACAGACAAGACCCTCAGGCTGTGATCTGGAGCTATATTTGGTCTCTGCTCCAAGAACTTTCCCTGAAATCAGCAACTAGGAGTCCTCTCTCCCAGGTGAGCGTTCTTGCTTCAGGTTACCATGATTATAGGAGTCACCTAAAGAGCTTGGCTTCTGCTCCCTCTAGTCCAGGAGGGTATCAGACCCAGAAAGCAGTCAGGAAACTTGTTCACCAAAAGAGCAAGTTACATGTGGTGAACCCAGGGGTAAAACTGAGTGGCTACCGATAGTGGCTCAGTGAAGAACTGAGCTTAGTATGACTGCTGATCCCACGCCTTACTGCCTTACTTGCCACAGTCTGAGGACACTGTAGGACACACACACGTAACCTTTAAGGGATGCCTGTTCCTATGCTCAGGCAGAAGCTTAAGCAGATGAAAGGAAACACTAGGTATAAGCAGCAGGAATCACAGCCAAAAAAACACAATGAAAAACTGCAGTGATGGTTTGAGCACATTCATTCCTCAGCAAGTATGGGGATGAAAAGAAACAGCAGAATCGTGGCGTACAGGGCAGACGCAAGGAGAAAGCGCGTGTCCAAAGCGAGGGAAAGGTGGGTGTAGCGTTAACAGGCTGGCAGAGCTCCCAGGCAATGGGCTGGGCCCAGGGGTCTCGGGGAAATCCTATGCTGCCCAGAAGAGACGACAGCAGTCAGGGTGCCAGCACACATTTTGAGGGAACAATGCAGCCGGTGCTTCGCTGTGCAGAGGTGCTGTGTTCAGGTAGCTACTGCGCACTCCTTGACAGCTTCCACCTTTGTGCTATTCAACTGATTGTGGGGCCAAGCAACGAACTAGATGGAGGAACCGAGCTATGTTAAAAATATTGCCCGCTCCTGTTAGTTTAATTTGGAGTTTCTTGATCGAGTTCACTGCATAGTTCCCCTGTGCATGTACCAGCCTTGCTGGGTAGGAGGAAACAGAAAGAACAGTGGGGAAGGATGAGACAGGCTGAAAGTGTCTTAACCATTGAGGGAAATGCTTGTCTATCCTTGAGCAGGAGAGACTTTCAAGCAGTTTTAAGGAAGGACACACACCTGAGGAGCACATCTTTGCCATCTATTTTACAAGGTTTCTTAATATAAGCAGTCAGCTGCAAACTGGAAAATGTAAGTACACGGTGATAAATGCAGACTGGAGAGAGCTCTTATATTCCAGGCTGTGAGAGTATTTATGAAGCTAATGTAGCCCATACAGACAAGACGGCAGTGCATGAGTGCCCCCTTTTGCTCCAACGAGTCTTTAAGAGCTGTAAAGGAATCGTATACAGAAGAAAGGCTTCACAGCATTGAAAGGTGACTTTTACAATGGAAAAAGTGGCATGTACAGGGGATGTTGAGGAAGCTGAGCAGGTCTGTTACGAAGCACTAATACTGGAAGAATAGAGTAAGGAAAATCAAGAGATATATGCAACAATAGGGCAGAAAGGGGAGCAGGCAGAAGTTCTTGGTGTGCTAGTCTGGCCCAAAAAATGGTGGGAAGTATAGTAGCAGCAGGATCTAGGGTTATGTATTGCTCAGGCATAGCAAAGAGACTGAAAAGAAATGACATATCTCAGCCACATACCATAAGAACACGGGAAATACCGCTTGGCCTAACCAAGCTGGGCGCTCTGTCTGATGGGACAATAGGCAGTTCTGCCTACGGGAGCACATGGGCCCAGCTGGTGTCTACTGCCTCATCCTCCACGTTCCCCAGCCTCCACAGCTTCTGGATTAGGGTGCCAGGGAGTGTCAAGGGCAGCTGCTCCCTATGGGAAGGAGACCCAGGAGCTGCAAGGACAGTGAGGCTGACAGGGCACTGGGAATCCTGCCACTGAGCTGTCCCATCACTGAGGTGGGTGATGGGAGTTAAATACAACACCCCTTTTCTCTACAGTCCTCCCTAGGAAAGCAGACAAAACTGAGCATTCAGAATGATGAGTAACGTGTCTGTGTGCAGCGTGCACTTCATTCTCTGGATCACAAGAATCTTTTTACTTGGATGCACTTAGCTACCTCTCTCTGCCTTAGGCTTTAGGGCTTCTAAAGGCAGATAAAGTCCTGCCCTGGCAGAATCTTTCCTTCTGCCCACTGGAACCCTAGAAGTCATCTATGCTTGATACTTCAGAAGAAATTTTATTACTGCATGTGGTCCCTGCACTGGTGAATTCCTATGTATGACCTGGGGCTATAGAGAATACCTGGTCAAGCCTTCTATTCAGTTTGATCAAAAGAGTCCTGACACAACAAAGCATTTAGCTGAATGAGCATTTCACTATGAATAGCACAAATATTTGGATTCAAGTGTACGTCAGCAGCAATCAGTGGAAATCTTAATAATGAAGGCCTGTGGGAACTAAATGGAGATGAAAAGAAGAGGAAAAGATTCTTTGCAGGGATAAGTCAGGACATAAAGACATGCCTGCTCTATGTAAGCAGGGCAGCTGTGTTCTGCACAGAGCCAGAAATGTGCAGAAACTGTAGTATTCTGCCTAGCCCCTGCAGACCAACAATAAGGTGGTTATGGTGAAAGCAGATTGTAAATTTGCACCTACTGATAAAAGAATATAATATAACCTGCCCAGAACTGGTGGGCTGAGTGATTGCAGTAGAAGAAAGCTAGTGATTAATGCAGTGCTTTGGTCTGTGGTTTATGTATTTACATGTGAAATAACACATGGGGGCTAACAGAGGCAGCAAGTGATAGAGCTGGAAACGCACCAAACAGCTGTTATCCCAAAGGAGAGCAACAGCTGTGACCTTAGAGGAAACTAGATAGCTATAGGGTGATGGTCCCTGTTTTAAAAAGACTCAGCGCATATTGCTTTGAAGAACGTCATTGGGGAGCCAGAGCAACACCTATAAAGGAAAGAAAATGAGCAGAGAAAATCTACATGATTAAGCTGTCACAGGGCTTATCACACTGAGATAAAAAGGTCTTCTTTCAAGAACCAAATGCCTTAAAGAAACAGAGAGGAAACAGTACCAGAAAATATATTAGCTCTAAGGTAGAAAAGGTAAATATATATGAAAAAAAAGACTATGTACATAAGACACCTTTCCCTCACACACACATAAGTTATGATTCAGTGATGGAAGAAGGCACATTTTTAACAAATCGCCTGCATAGAGGTACCTCTCATTTAGGATGCTATTAGACAGGTGTCTGTTGGGGGATTTATCTGTTTGTTGTACTCTTCTTTATTATATTGTTATTTTAAACGCTGAGAGACGTTGAAAATAGCAAGATGCAAAATCTAACTAATTTGCGGCATTTGGAGCCACAAGAGGTGTATCCAGCACTTAAATGTGAAGGTATCCCTAGTGTCCAAGAGCAACGCATTAAACTGAAACAGTCAGCTATCCCTACTGCCTGCACAACAGGGTAACAGGCCGGGGCAGGGGCAACACCAAAACCAGTGGGTGTTACAACAAAGACTGCTCAGTACCTGCAAATGCTTCTCCACACATTTAGAAACTTAACTGTGTTCACACGTTTGTTCCTTAAGGACCAGGCCTTCATTTTTGACTCAGTCAGAATGTAAGCAATATTGACATCTTGAGCAAACACCCCCAAGAATACCTTTAAGTGGCTTAACTAGCACAAAAACCTGAGACTTCCTATATAGCCTCTTCTCCGCTCCCCATTCAGCCTGGAAATATCTCACTAAGTTGCCAGTTGCCTGCTTTCACCAGCACAGCACTGGGCAAAATGTCTGTGGGCAAAATGGTGATCCCAATGAGGTCAATGACTTCAGTGGTCTAGGAACTTCTGCCCAGCAGCTCATACAAATCTTCTCTTTCCTGAGTAATCCCTTCGGTAGCCTGACAGCCCTTCCTACATCAGATTATGGCATGGGGTGCAAAGGGCAAACCTTCTGGAGAGAGTCATAAACAGCTAGGTTAATTCCCTGGTGTCAGATGTTGAGGAGTTGCCAAATCTGGCAGAGACGAGGCTGCTGCAGCCCCACGCCCCCAGGTCCCACCAGCTGCGAGGCCGAGCATGTGTCCCCAGTAGGCACACACACAAACACACACATACAACGCACACATAGACACGTGGCCAGGCACACAGACCAGCACAGACAGACACACTCAGCACTCACACAAACACCACCAACGGCCTCGTCCTGTTCCCCTCTGGCCAATCAGGACCAAGGCTCGTTAGTGGGAAATACTCATACGTGCAATGTGGATCCCCCAGTGGCTGGCCTCAGACGTTCTCCCCGTCCAGTAGCTGCCCTGGATCCCTGGTCTCCCCAGCTGCTGGCACATGGACTTATGAGCCCCCGAGGCCTGCAGCCCCATGCCAGCTGCTGGAACAGACTCTCCCCCCCCCCCCCCCAACACATACAGACCGTGGATCCCTCCAGCAACTGGGCATAGACATGCAGTCCCTCTAGCAGCTGGTCCTAGGTCCTCGCTCTCCCCAGTTGCCTCCTGCAGAGGCACACAGATACAGACAGGTCTCTCAGTTGACCCCCCAAAGCTTATGGTCTCTCCAGCAGTTGGCCTGGACCTCCTGGTCCCTCCGGTCGCCAACTCGTCCTGGTGTCTCGCCCTCAGACACACAAACACACACACACACACACGTCTGGTTTCCAAGCCACTTGACCTCTTTGCCAGTTAGTCCAGCTTGATATTCGCCAGCAACCACGCACTGACTTACGCACCCTCGCTTGCTCCAGTTGCTGGCACCTGCTGACAGAGGCCCCTGTGACCCATGGGCCCACTCCAGTTCTTGGTGCTCAGACCTCCGTACACACACACAGACACAAGAATAGAGAACCCCTCACCCAAGAAAACAGTCAGAAATGGAGTTTACTGAGAAGACAGGACAGAACGATCAAGCGCAGGGCATGGCCAGACAAGCGTACCGACCAGCAGCCTGTTTGCAGGCAACCAGCCCCTTTTATCTCCTCCTCCTTCTCTTTTCCCACGCTTGTGCCTCCCCAAACCGCCGCGATCCCTCCCTTTCCCCTTTCCTTTGGTTCTGCCCTCAACATCCCACAGCAAGGCTCGCACGGTCCCCAAACGCTCGTCCCCTGCGTCCCGTAACGCGCCCCACACCCTCGGCCGTCATCCCCTCAGCGTGTGAGGTGATCCGGAGGCCTCTCCCGGGACTCCTCGCGGGGGTGTCCCCCGGCCCGTGGGGCTGCTGGTCTCCTGGGACAGCCCGGGGGGCCGGGGCTGCGGTTCATTTCTCTGACCAGCTCGTTGGGGCTCCCCTGCCTGGCACTGTGCTGCCCCGCACCTCCATGTGTGTGGAGCCTTTTATGGGTTGATCTCTCTCCTGTGATAGCTCTGCGATAGGTATTATTCCAGTTCCCTCACCTGCAATTGTTCCTGTGCACTCCTTGCTCCTTTGTGTGAGTGAAGATAAGCTTTTTATAATATAATCTAACACAGAACCACACTTCAAGCTTTGGAAAAATGCTCTAAAATTAGAATTGCACAATGACTTTGGTAGCTTGATTTGTCTCCAGGATAATCCCGAGGGCCAGCAACTTGAAGAAAAGCAGCTTGACCCATTCTGTTGATTTCAGTGATGTTGTTTTAAGGAAGCATGTAAATACAGAAGGGGCCTGGGATGGGTAGCAAACAAAAAAGGAAAGAGCAAGGAAGGTTTGAGAGAGAGGAAAAAGTAAGTGCCGAGAGTGACTGAAGTTGCTAAGGGCTGAGAGATCTGGGGGTTAAGCATGTGCATATGAGAGTCTGAGCGGGGATAATGCACAACAACAGTAACATACAGTGACTGATTTGCTTTCCAGTCTGGACTGATGCATGTGCCCTCGTTCTTGCAAGCGCAGACACTCTGGAGCTGTGCAGAGGCAAGCAGGTAGGCGCACAAGCAGCTTTTGGGCATGGGGTGCCTGGACTGAGCAGGTGCATGCCGGGGTGGGGGGAGCCCTGTGTGACAGGCAGGTGGGGAGTGAGCGGGGCTGGAGCAGGGTGAGGGCTGTTCTGGGACGTCTCGTCTTGGGCAAACACGGGCAGAGCGCATAGAGAGGAGAGCAGGAAGGAATACGGGGCACAAGCTCTTCATCCCCAGCAAGGTCACTGAGAACTGCTCCTCCTCAAGGGTTCCCCATGGGAACCAGCACCCCACCGGGACAGGACCACCCTGACCCCCCTGCCTGCAAACCCTTCCATCCGTGGCCATGCAGGTGCCCCCTAAACCAGCCCTCCCCAAAGCCCCTAGCCCCATAAGCCTGCTCAAACAGCATCACCGACCTCTAAAGCCCCCAGACCTCACAACCATGCCAAAACCCAGCCTCAGCAGCCCCCAGTCACCCCCAGCTCCTGCCCCCGCAGCACCACACCACTCTCCTCCCGAGAACTCCCACGGACCCCAAACACCCCAAGCCTTTCCCCGAAGCTCGCATCGGCCCCCCAGGCACCCACCAACCCTGGCCCCCAAGGGTGCCCCAAAACCTGTCCCAGGAGGCGGAGGTGTGGGGCGAAGGGTGGGGAGGGGGCTTGGGCGCGGTCTGCCGGCAGCGCGGGTCTGACCGTCCCTTTCCCCTGTGTCGCCCCCAGGGCCCCGGTTCCTCCCCGGCACGGCCGGGGTGGCACTCGCCCCCGCAGAGGCAGCCGGAGGAGCGGGGAGGCTGGCGGCCCCCGGAGCTCCTGCTGTGCGGGCCTGCCTGAGGGTGCTGGTATGCTGCAAGGAGGTTTAAAGCCGCTGGACCGAACAGACTGAAGGCCAGTTTGAGTCAGGAACAGCAAGTGCAGTCCCAAGTTATTTACTTGAGAATTGTAGCTAGGTGATGGATAGAAGAAAAATATTCCCGGACACCCAGAGGCCTCCCCCAGTCACAGACTGTGGGCACCAGCTAACCTGGGTGCCAGCTGGTCGAACCCCCCCCCACTGTGCCCTCCTATATAGCTGCCCCAAAGCCGTGGGGTTCCCTAGTCCAGTACGCGTCAATCAGTCCTCTGTTGTGTCTGACATCCACTCCGCAGGCACACGTACGCTGCACAGGGCTGTCGATATTTCCAGCAGTGACACAGCAGCCTGATGCCTCTTCTTGTCTGGGACGTGGGGTCCTTCACAGCTCTTCTGGGATATGGGGCCCTTGATGAACTCCCTGCTGCCTCTTCTGGCGTTCTCTACAAGCTCATAGATCCCTCCTCTTCCTCCTCCTCCTCCTCCTCCTCCTCCCCTGTGGTGGGGTGCAGACCAGTGGCTCTTCCTGCAAAGCTGACAGCCACATGCAGCACTACTACGCACTCAGTACTCATCTGGGATGGCACCCCCGCCCTGAGGGCCCTGCAGATTCCCACCCTTCCTGCAACCAGGCCCCCTAAAGCTGTGAAACTACTCAGAAGTCCTGCCCCGACACTCTCACAGACCCCAAAATGCCTCCAAACCCTGCTGCAACATTGTCGCTGACTCCAGACCTTCCCCTAAACTCTGTCCCCAAGCCCCAAACAATCCTAAAACCACTCCTAGACCCTGTCCCCACAGCAGCGAGGTGTCCTAATTAGAGGGTGTGATCTGTGTCCCCCTTGACTCAGTCCTGCTTTGGAGAAAAGAGAATTTGCAGCACTTCTTGGTGAAGAATGTTGGCAGGTGGGTGCACAGATGACAAACCGATTTTTCTCTCTTCTTCTGAGCCACCTCTCGGGACCCTCTGTGCCTGCAAGAGAACTCTCTAAATGCGGCTGGTCTAGGATAATTGTGCTCTGTGCAATGCTTAAGGAGAACATTAACATACAATTGCAGGCTAAGGAATAACCTAAACAAATAAAAGGCTCAGGAAAAGCCTAAGGGAACGCTGAAGGGCTATGGGAAGCCCCCAACCATACTGTAGAAAAAAGCGTGGGTCTTAGGCACGTCCTCAGAGAAGGAGAGATATGTTACTGCAACCCATAGACAATGGGTGCTATTAATTACCACCTTTAATTACCAAAAGTGTTGTGAAAGCAGAAGGGGCTAGAGATGATGCATAGCAGATTATTGACTATCGGCAAAGTTGAAACAAACAACCCCCTCTTAAAATAGAAATGGGTTAGTCCTAAGTAGCAGATGAACTTTGAGTTCATCTTTGAGTAATGTGAAGAGCAGCGGTTATGTCAATCACCCTGAAAGCCTTAGAGAAGCAGTACAAAAATCTGATACCCTCATGGCCTCATCAGTCTTTTGGGTTTGTTTGGCAGGGCAATCCACCGACGGAGGACATCTTGAAGAGAAGCAGCCTAGACCTCATGATCCAGGTGTTCACTTTGGTCATCACCTCTGAGACAAGCATCCACTTATAGGAGGAATCTAGGAGATGTATCAAAAAGGTAATAGATTCAAAACAGAGGCAAGCAAATTAAATGCTATCATTCTTCCACGCAGTTAAAGACTGAGAGAATTGTGCACTAAGCATGTGTATACAAGGGTTTGAGAAAGGATACTGGACAGTACGATAATACTGTACCAGAATAAACGTAATGTTTCATGGAAGATCGTGTAGGTAACTATTAGGTAATGTGCCTGCCTGTCTCATAACCTAGCTTTAACTGCTATATGTAATGTTTCCAGACAGTTTACCCTGTAATGTATGATGGCAAGTGCTGTGCTAAGACCTTTCCTTTAAGGAAAAGAAAAGGAAAAAGAAAAAAGAAAAAGAATATGGTAAAGAGAAAAAGAACGTGCATAAATCTAGAGCCTTTCATTGAAAGGAAAATGCAAGTTTATCTGTTTGTTATAGAGATGGAAGCAACGACAGCAAATGCTGACAAAGAGAAAAGATGGATGAGCAGTTTTTTGTGATTAATATGTAAGGGACTGCATGAAACAAGGAAGCAAAAATGCAGTGGACCCTTGATATCACCAGAAACTGCTACAGCAGGATGTGTTCTGGCATGCGTAATTAGGGTAAGTATTGATAATGACTGTTTGTTATTTCAGCCTCCCAGGGGCAAGACTGAGGACCAAGTAACCCATTCCCAGTGTGGATGTTGTTAACTGTATCTGGCTTAGCTTAGTTTTGCTTTGGTCATTTCTATTTTGTTTTGTTATCATATCTGCATATATAAAAAGGGAACGACATAATACTTACTTTTTAGATTAATTGCTATGGTTGAAGTTGAAGAGACCAGAAAAACGTAAGCAAGCTGAAGTAATAAAATCAAATGGATCCAAATGAAAGCTGTCTCCATCTCCCAACAAGAGAAACTCCATTCCTTCTGTAGAGGAAGTATCCCTATGAATAGCGATCAGGATAATAGATCACCAACATATAACAGAAGGTCTGTAAGCGTTATGAAAAGTACACTGCATACATACATTTCTCTGCATGTGACTTTATGTATCTAGGAAGGATCATATTTTATGAGCTTCAAGACAGCAAATTATTATCTTAGGTGAATGATAGTCAAGTGACCAGAGTTACCAAAGAGGAAGTGGCAGACACAAGTGTCTGAATTGTAAAATTAAGAGGTGAATTTCAGGAAGGCTCAATTGGTTGCAACCCCATGTTAATTACATGGGAATTGTGTTTGGGAAAACGGGAAGACAGGTAGATGAAAGAAAGGTTAAAGCTTTGCGGAATCAAGGCTCCTTCTCATCAGTTCCAACTTAAAGCAATTTCAGGAGGACTTAAATTCTTACAGCAGTGTTAATGTAGCTTTGGTGGTATCAGCAGACTGTGGTGGGAATTATGGGAAAGGAGTCAGAACTGTGTGCTGTCATGAGCTACAGGCTACCACCCTCAGACCTTGGTTACCACGTATCAAGAGCAGCCAGGAGAACCCAAATGGCTCTGGAGAGGTTCTCTGACAGGTCCTGATGAGGATCCCTCAGCTGTAGGAAGGTTGGCAGTGTCCTTACCGGACTTGTGAGCAATAAGCCACAATTCATGGATCAGCAAAGGAGAGCGGGAGTAGCAACTGGCAGCCTCGTGAATATGGCATTGCTATTGATAGCAGCACCACAGGCTCTGTCTGTAGCCTCACCTGCCTGTTTGCAGCTTTACTTTGGCCTGTTTATCTGGAATACCCAGTAAGGTCTAAAACGCAAATTTTCGTGGCTAGATGGGTAACCTGTGACCCCACCTGTCTTTGCCTTGCTTTGCTGCTTAACGCAATAACAGTAACTTGGGACCCCAGAATAAAAACTGTTACAATGCTTAAGGGAGGATCTGCATTTGCCCAGGTTAGGGAACCAAAATTAAAGTTTTTTGGGAAAAAAAAGCTCTAAAACGAGAATCTCCCAGTGACCTTGGTGGTCTGATTCATTTGCAGGATAATGTTCTGAGGGCCGGCAACTTGAAGATAAGCAGCTCAACCCGTTTTGTTGATTTTTGGTGATACTGTTTTAAGGAAGCATGTAAGTACCGGAGGGTCTGGGAGGGTTTTCAAACAAGACAGGGAAGAGCAAGGAAGATTTGAGAGTGTGGAAAAACTAGGTGCTATAGGTACTGAAGCTGTTAAGGGCTGAGAGAATTTGGGGTTAAGCATGTGCATATGAAAGTCTGAAAGGGGCTAATGCATGAGGAATAGTAAAATACTGTGACTGAACACAAGGATCCTCCCCAGTCTGGGCCTGTGGGTGCACCCTCGCTCTTGCAGACACAGACGCTCTGGAGGTGTAGGATACAGGCAAGCAGGCCCACAAGCGGACTTTGGGCACAGCAGCATGCAGAGAGCTCTGCATGCTCAGCAGGTGAGCAGAAGTGGAGTGTGTTGAAGGCTGTTCCGGGTTGTCTGGATCCATCCAGTTCCATTCCCTGTCCCTCTGTCCAGTTCTCCAGCTTTCTGTTTCTTTTCCCGTAGCTCTGTCCAGCACCCCGTCCCTTTGTTTAGCTACTCATTCCTCTGCCCAGCTCCCCATTCCTCTTGTACTCTTTCCATCCCTCTGTCAATATTTACATCCCTCTGACTGGCTCCCTATCACTCTATCCAGCTCTTGATCATCCTTTTCCCCTCTCTGTCCCACTACCTGCCCGCTGTCCATCTGTCCAGCTCCCCCTCCCACTGCCACTCTCTGCCGCTCTTGTCTGTCTCTTTGTACCTTTCCAGCCTTCTGTCCCCCTCTCCAGCCTTCTCTTTCTCTTTCCATCCCTCTGTTCAGCTCCCCATCCATTTGTCTCCTTATCCCTCTTTCTCCCTGTTCTATCTCATCTCTCTGACTTCCCCTCCCTCTTTTTCTCTCTCCACCTTTCGAGCTGGCTCTTCATCCTTCTCATTCTCTTCCCATTGCTCTGACTGGCTCCCTTTCCCTCTCTTCCAGTCCCCGTTCCTCTGTCTGGTTCTCCACCCTTCTCTTTTGCTTCCCGTCCCTCTGTCTGCTTCCCCTTCCCTCCTTTCCTCTCTTTATTCTTCTGTCCACTTCTACATCCCTCTTTTTCTCTCTTCTGCTCCCTGGTCCTCTGTCCAGCCCTCTATCCATTTGTCTGGCTCTCCATGCCTCTCTTTCTCTTCCTTTGTCCAGGGCCTTGACCCTGGGGCTAGGTCTCTATCCTTCTCTTTCTTTTTCCAATCATAATTGTGGGAATAGTTACGGGCCTTGGACTAGGGAGTAGTGCTAGGAGGGCTGTGCAGTTGCCTGGCCTCTCAGTAACTGTTCTGGCCTCTTTGCAGGTGCTGAAGCGTAGTCTAGCTGTGACAACGCTCCTTCGACTGCTAGCAGCTCTGCAGAGATCTGCGGCTGGCCGTGGAGGACAAGCTGTGACTTGCAGCATGGATACAGCTAAGTCCTGGGGCTGCGTTGTATGTGAGCAGGGCTGGGAGGTGGAAGGTGGTTGTCCCCTAGGTGGTTACTGGAGTCACTGGCTGTGGATGTTTGCCCATGGAGCTGAGGGGACCAAAAATATTAGTTGTCTGTAATGGAGATGAGTTAGTGCTTGCAGTGTTTCAGGTAGGTTCAGTGGAAGTGCAGCGTAGTGCGCTCTGCGGAGCAATGCTTGCACGTGCTCATGTTTGGTGGCTAAAGCCAAGCCTATAAACAGCAACTGTAACATGATTCTGATGCGCATCTTCCTGTTCTGCTGCACTTCTAAATGAATTATTACTTTATTTTGTGGGGTTGTCTTTATCAGTCAGGGTTTACAGTTTGCTGACTTAGCAATCAGGGTGCAGGATTTAAAATTTTAAAGCCTCTGCAACCATTTGGGTTCCAAGACTTGCAGTTTTTCACTTCAGGGTTTATGCCTTACTGATAAACGACAAGGGCTAAATCCTTAGGCTTCAGGGCTTACAGCTTATTACCTAAGCAGCAGGGTGCAAACCCTTCTCTGGGGTTCCTAACCTTCCCCTGTTCCCAGCGTTCAGCTTTGTGCACTGACCTGAGGTCTGGATTTGATAAGGCGCAGGCCCATCGCACTGAGAGTGGTGATGTGACAGGTGAGGTGAGAGCTGTGAAAGTGTCTTGCAGGGCTCTAGTCTGGGGTAGGGCAGTAGTGCAGACAGGCAGGATCAGAGATCAAAGATCTTCTCACCTGTCAGAGCTGAATCCTATCCCTGAAGGAAAAAGTAGAGGGGATAGGCTGTCAGCTACTCAGACGCCTGCCGCGTCAAGGGCAGCAGCAGGAGCTGACCCTTCCCCAAAGGACCGACGAACGCTGGTGCGGAGATGACTCTTCGGGTGTCACAGGGTAAGGGGAAGCATGCTGGCACTGAGCTCCATGGCAAACTCCCTCCCAGGTGTTGCTTCTGCGCAGTAAAACAATAAACAGTTGCTTTATTCTTTGCACTCGTGTCTGTGGTTCCTGCCGTCGCTTTGCCTGAAGATGATGCCCAGGGGAGGAGGTTACACATTGTGTCTGGGATTGGGAGCTGGTCCCCACATCCTTTGTTCTTGGGGGTCCCTGCGGTTCCCAGGGACCCCAGTGCTGTTCACAGGGCTCTGGGTAACTTCCCTTGCATTGCCTCGACCCTTGGGGCTCTTGGTGGAGTTTCCCATTATCCTGGGGGCAGCCAGGGCTCCGCAGGGCAGTGTGAGGGCCCCAGACTGCTCCCAGATTTGCTTTCAGCACTCTGCAACGTCTCTCATGTGTCGGTGGCGGGGGCCTGTGCGCCTGGGGCTGGGAGACACTTTCCCTGGGGACAGGGGGAGCCTGCAGGCACCGTCCCGTCAGCCGCGCTGAGCCCTGTGACATGTCCTGCTGCCCCTTCGGTGTGCACTGAGACCCTGCACTCGTACTTTGCTTTGCCCCACAGCCCTGCGTTTGCCCTCCGACGCCCTCAGGACCCCTCCGTTCACGTTCTGAGGTGCCCCCGATCCCTCTGTGTGCCCCGGGGCCCAGTGCTGGTTTTGCAGCACGCCACAAAGTTCTCTGCTGAGCTTTCTCCCCTGCCCAGGAGCTGTCCGGGTGCCTTCTGGCGCCTCCGGGCCCCGCAGAGTCCCTCCGTCTGCGCTGTCGTCGCCCGGTAACTTCCTTTTTTCCACTGTTCCTTTACGGCGGGGCTGGGAGTGGTGTCGGGAGGGCGGAGGGGTCCCAGGGGAGCCCTGCGGAGGGTCGCGGCGGTGCCGGGGATCGCGGGGCCGGGGGGCTCCGGGCTCCACGGCGGCTGCCGGGGACGGGACGGGATCGCCGCTGGGTCCAACCTCACGGAGCGCTGCTGCCCGCGGCATCCTGGGAGATGTAGTCTTCCGGCGCCGGGCGGCCATGCTGGTTTGGGAGTGCGGCATGCCGGGAGCAGTAGTCTTCCGGCGCCGGGCTTCCGGGCGGCCATTTTAGTCTGCAGAGCATTCTGGGAGATGTATTCTTCCGGTACCGAGCTTCCGGGCGGCCATGTTGTTTTGGGGGCGCGGCATGCCGGGAGCAGTAGTCTTCCGGCGCCGGGCTGCCGGGCGGCCATTTTCATCTGCGGAGCATTCTGGGAGATGTAGTGTCCCAGCACCGAGCTTCCGGGCGGCCATTTTAATCTGTTAGGCATGCCGGGAGGCGTTGGCTTCCCTTGCTGGGTTTCTGGGAGATCATGTTGTGCCTGTCGAGGTGGCAGGAGGTGCAGCTGTCAACAGGGTTCCCACCCGCTGGCCACGTCGTGCTCTGTGGCAGCCAGGAGCTGCCGTTCCAGGTGCCTGTGCCTCCTCAGCACTGCAGCAGTGGGCCAGTGTGTCTGTTCCTTACTTGTCATGTCATGGGGGAAGGACTATATGCTGCCGTGAAGAACTACGGGCTGCTGCCCTCAGACCTCTGTCAGTTATCGCGTGTCAGGAGCGGCCAGGAGAATCCAAATGCCAGCGGAAAGGTTCTCTGCCCGGTCCCGAAGAGGAGCCTTCGGCCGTAGGAAGGTTGGCAGCGTCCTTACCGTGACCCGTGAGCCACGCTTCGTGGACCAGCAAAGGAGAGGGGGGAGTAGCGCCTGGTAGCCCAGTCGCTATGGCATCGCTGGCGCTAGCAGGCCCGCGAGGTCTGTGTGAAGCCTCACCTGCCTGTCTGGAGCTTTATTTTGGTCTGTTTACCCGGAGTAACCGGCGAGGCCTAAAATGAGAATTTAGGATGGCTAGATGGGTAACCTGTGACCCGACCTGTCCTCGCCTTGCTTTGCTGCCTAGCAGCAAGTAATAACGGGAACTTGGGACCCCAGAATAAAAACTGTTGCAGTGCTTAAGGGAGGACCTGCGTTTGCCCAGGTTAGGGAACCGTAATGAAAGCTTGGGGGGGGGGGGGAGCGGGAGGGGGGAGAGGAAGCTCCAAAACAGGAACCTCCCGGTGACCTTGGTGGTTTGATTCATTTGCAGAATAGTGTTCCGAGGGCCAGCAACCTGAGGAGGAGCCGCTCGACCCGTTTTGTTGATTTCGGTGATGCTGTTTTAAGGAAGCACGTAAGTACAGAAGAGCTCTGGGAGGGTTTTCAAACAAGACGGGGAAGAGCGTGGGAAAGCTAGGTGCCGTGAGTACGGAAGTTGTTAAGGGCTGAGAGAATTTGGGGGGTTAAGCGTGCGCACGTGACGGTCTGAAAGGGGCTGATGCACAAGCAGTAGTAAAAGGGCGTGACGGAGTGCAAGGTTCCTCCCCGGTGTGGGCCCGTGCGTGCGCCCTCGCTCTCGCGGACGCAGGCGCTCTGGAGGCGCAGGGATTCGGGCAAGCAGGCCCACAGGCGGACTTGGGGAAAACGGTGTGCAGAGCGCTCGGCGGGTGAGCGGGGCTGGAGCGGGTCGAGGGCTGTCCCGGGCGGGCTGCCTGGGTCCATCCGGTTCTGCTCCCTGTCCCTCTGTCCAGCTCTCCATCTTTCTCTTTCTTTCCCCATAGCTCTGTCCGGTGCCCCATCCCTTTGTTTAACTACTCGTTGCTCTGCCCAGCTCCCCATCCCTCTTGTACTCTTCCCGTCCCTCTGTCAATACCTGCTTCCCTCTGTCTGCTTCTCCATCCCTCTGACTGGCTCCCTATCGCTCTGTCCAGCTCTTCGTCGTCCTCTTTCTCTCCCGATCCCACTACCTGCCTGCTGTCCCTCTGCCTGGCTCCCCATCCCTCCACCACCCCCCCCAACTGCTCTGTCTATCTGCCTCTTCATACCTCTCTTTGCCCCTTCAGCCCTCCATCCACCTCTCCAGTCTTCTCTGTTTCCATCCCTCTGTTCAGCTCCTCATCCATCTATTTGCCGCCTCCTTATCCCTCTTTTCCCCTGTACCATCCCATCTCTCTGTCCGACTTCCCCTCTCTCTTTTGGGGGGTTTAGTACCTTTTTTGGCAGACAATCGCGTGTCCCTTTAGGCCCCAGGAAGCAGAAAGTTCTGACCTGACAGCAAAGTATTTGGTCTTTTTAACGCTCTTGCGGCTGAAGGTGACTCCTAATGAAAAGCAATGAGAATTCTGAGGATTCACTGGAAACGTAAGAGACAGTATCTGCCCTTTTTAAAAGGCTGTGTGCTTCCGCTAATAATACCTGTAGTAATCAAGCCACTAGATTTTTCTGACAATAAGAGCCTTTAAGCTGCGATCGCTACTCGAAAAGTCCAGATATTTTAGAAACTGAACGAGCCTTCTGAGCTTGCTGACTGCAGTACCTCGAAAGATGATCAGAGTGCTGATGTTTTCATGCTTTAGTGTGGTAGAGATGCTCTGTGCAAACATCCCTTGTGTTTAATCTTCAAAACTGCGCAGACTGTCACGGAGCTCTCTTTTGACTATCTACTTTGCGTAACAAACAGAAAGGCAGGAGGTTGACAGTGCTAAATGAGTAAGGTCATTGCTTGTTTAGGGGTTGCAAATTTTATGGAATTTTGTCCTTTTAAATCTCATCTAGAATATGCTTGCAAAAAATCCCTGGGAAGAAAACAAGGAGTATAAGCAGCTTTTTAATATTATTAGCAATACTTACACGTTCTGGATGGGTTCTTAGGGTCCCCCATGGTCTTCTGCCCTCCCCATTACCCCCAAATTTACCCATTTTGCAGTGTTTTGGCACTTATTTTGCTCTTTCTTGTCCCGAAGCAGGTCAGGGTTTGGTGTGGACAGAGGGGGGAAGGAGCCAGCTGTGGGTAAATGGGCCCTGGATGGCATCGCGGGGACACGGCGAATCCTGGCACAGCCCATCTTCAGCACGGGGAGAGGCCGGAGTGCTGCCGTGATGAGTGCTGAGAAAGGTACCTCTCTTTGGATTATGTGCACCCCAGAGCCCACCTTCTGGCCTTTCATTCTCCCCCGATCCCTCCTGTCAAGTATTTGTGCTCTGCGGATGCCTGAGTTTGGCTTTTTGTGACTTGTAGGTTCCTCCGCTGAGGTTCTTTTTGCCCCTGAGGTCCTCCCTTTCACCATCTTGTCCCCACAGAACCCTGAATTGTTTCTTCTCCCTCGCCCAGCCCACAACATCCCTTCCTTTTCCTTTTCTTTTTTGCTGCCCCTCGATCCTTCCTTTTGCAATTTTGCACCACCAGTTCACTCTGTTAAGCTCTTCTCTCTTTTGGGCTTTTTGCACCCCCCACCCCCCACCCCCTTTGTAAAGCTTTTTTTGTGCCGCTTACAAGCTTCTGGCTTTTTTTCCCCTGAGAAGCCTTCCTTCTGGCTTTGTGTGTCAGCACCCTCCCCTTTTTGAATAAAGCAGAGATTAAAGGCAAACTCGGTATCTCTTTATGCAGCTGCAACCCTTTGGAGGGGAAGCAAATACGTTATTGTGGTTTGTAGTATTTCTGGGCTAACTCTGGGGAAATCCTCATCACAGTTTGGATTTTTTGTTGTTGTTTCTATAAGTTCGTTGCTTTGAAAGTTTGAAACTAGTATTCGTTTGGCTTACTGCCTTACTGTCATAACTGAGCGTAAAGCAGAGATTGTGTTGCCATTGCATATGACCTCCCTCATATGGTGCTTGCGTTCATATACGTGTGTTCTCCCCAGGAGTACTCTTGCCTTTTCCTTTCCTTTAGTAAACAAACGCCTTTCTGAGCCAATACCGAGCAACACGGTGGATGTGCTTCTAGCGCTAACGTCGCGTCGCAGGAGGCAGCTGAGAGCAGTCGATAAGCCGGTGCTCTAGACATGCAAAGGCAGGAAGAAGCGGACTAGCTATTGAGCTTCCCTCGAGAGCAGAGGAAGAGGAGAAGAAACCCAGGGGGCGGTCATACGCCCGCTGACGATTCCGGAGGCTTTGCCTTGCAATGCGTTTCTCCTGGTAGGCGGCAGCACTCATTGCCCGTGGCGGGTAAGGGCCGGAACCACCTTGCGCTGAGGGCTCAGCAGAACCAGAGAGGCGAGGGTGTCCCTGGGGTGGCTGCGGGTGCCTGGATTTCTCCGGCCCACCTCAAGGCATGCGTTGCGGGGAGAAAAGGGTGCGGGCTTTCAGGGGCCTGGCAGTGCTCTGCTCCGTGCGGGCACAGGGCAGGGTCTGCCCTGAACACATGTTTGCCTCTCCCTGTCTTTGTTTTAATTCCTGCCTTTAGGGCTGAGGTTCCTCCCCAGAGCAGACTTGTACGTGTGCCCTCGCTCGTGTAGATGCAGATGGCCTGGAGGTGTGGGGAGGCAGGCTGTCCCGCGAGAAGGACTTTTGCGCGGCGTCCCGGGGAGGATAGCTGCGATGTACCTCGTGCACCCAAGGGTGTTGGTAAGCGACAAGATAACAAGTGGCTGTTTCCTGGTCACTCCCCTCACTAGAGAAAAATCGATTTACAGATTGGCTTTCACATGGAGAGAGAAACAGTACACCTTTCCTCAGGTCTGGTTGGGGTTTCACAGTGTGCCTGCACTAACACGTGGTCGTTGTCAGAGACGGTTTAGACGGGTTGCCTGCAGAGAGGTAGGAAAGGCATTACCTTTCGTGGACAGTGCTGTGGTGGGCAGAGCTACGGACGAAGAGGTGTGAGAGCGAGGTGCCTGAGCCTTAAAACTGACTGGAAGGGACAGGATTCAAGGCCGGTTGGTGCACAGCACACAGCGCAACGCCAGGCTCATTACAAAGGTACTGTAATTGGGGAAACGGCCCGCTGACAGAAGAAGAAAGGTTAAAGCTCTGTGTGAAATAAAGGGTCCTTCCCATCAGTGCTGAGGAAGAGGGTCGCGTTTCTTAGAGCAGCATATCCGTCGTTTTTCTGGTAGCAGCAGAGCACCGCAGTGGGAGGTTCTGGAAGAGTCAGGAGCAGAACTGGCAGGAGGCTCTTTTCCCTGTCCGGATGGAAAAACGGCTGTAAGCACGCTTGCCAGAAACCGAGGAGGCCGAGGACGAGGCCCGGCTGGGGCCCTTGCCTTGGGCCCTGACTGCGGGCACCCGGCGCGCCCTGCCACCCGAGGCCTGCTCGCCCCAGGCGCGACTGCCACCGCCACCACCCCTCGGCGCTGCTGCGCCCCGGTGCTGCACCGCCGCCGAGACACGGGGTGCTCGTGAGGTCCCCGCCACCGTCTCCTCCTGCAGGACACAGGTGCCCGGGGGGAGGGTACGAAAGGGTCGGGGCGGCCCGACCGGAGGGTGCGGGGAGCGGCGGCGGCCGCTGCCGGCCTAGGCCAGCGGGGTCGCGCATGCGCACTGGATCAGACCGGCTCGCGGCTGCGGCAAGCGGAGTGGCGCATGCGCATTGGGGGGCGACCCGCTTACTCCCTGCTGCCCTCAAGTGACTACGAACCGGTACTGCAGGCAGGGGATTAACGCATGCGCACTGCTCCAGATGTGCTCCATGCTGCCCTCGGGTGATACCACCCCAATAGTGCAGCCAGCCGACGAACGCATGCGTCCTGGACGCATCGGTTCCTTGGTGCCCCTCGAGCGATGAAAGCCTGCCAGCCAACCAGCCGCCTCGCGCATGCGCGCCGCCCCGACACTGCTCCCTGCGGCCCTCAGCTACGAACAGCGTAGTACTGCAGGCAGCCGCAGCGCGCAGGCGCACTTGCTCGGCGTGGCTCGCTGGTGCCCTCGGCTGGCCAGAAATCGGTACTGCAGCCCGAAAAATCAGTACTGCAGCCGAAGCGGGGCGCAGGCGCAGTGGTTTCGGCGTGGCTCGTTGGTGCCCTCGGCTGGCCAAAAATCGGTACTGCAGCCCGAAATATCGGTCCTGCAGGCGAAGCGGGGCGCAGGCGCAGTGGTTTCGGCGTGGCTCGTGGGGGCCCTCGGCTGGCCAGAAATCGGTACTGCAGGCGAAGCGGGGCGCAGGCGCAGTGGTTTCGGCGTGGCTCGTTGGTGCCCTCGGCTGGCCAGAAATCGGTACTGCAGGCGAAGCGGGGCGCAGGCGCAGTGGTTTCGGCGTGGCTCGTGGGTGCCCTCGGCTGGCGAGAAATCGGTACTGCAGGCGAAGCGGGGCGCAGGCGCAGTGGTTTCGGCGTGGCTCGTTGGTGCCCTCGGCTGGCCAGAAATCGGTACTGCAGCGCGAAAAATCGGTACTGCAGGCGAAGCGGGGCGCATGCGCACTGGGTTTCGGTGTGGCTCGTTGGTGCCCTCGGCTGGCGAAAAATCGGTACTGCAGGCGAAGCGGGGCGCAGGCGCAGTGGTTTCGGCGTGGCTCGTTGGTGCCCTCGGCTGGCCAGAAATCGGTACTGCAGGCGAAGCGGGGTGCATGCGCAGTGGTTTCGGCGTGGCTCGTTGGTGCCCTCGGCTGGCCAGAAATCGGTACTGCAGGCGAAGCGGGGCGCATGCGCAGTGGTTTCGGCGTGGCTCGTTGGTGCCCTCGGCTGGCCAGAAATCGGTACTGCAGGCGAAGCGGGGCGCATGCGCAGTGGTTTCGGCGTGGCTCGTTGGTGCCCTCGGCTGGCCAGAAATCGGTACTGCAGGCGAAGCGGGGCGCATGCGCAGTGGTTTCGGCGTGGCTCGTTGGTGCCCTCGGCTGGCGAAAAATCGGTACTGCAGGCGAAGCGGGGCGCAGGCGCACTGGGTTTCGGCGTGGCTCGTTGGTGCCCTCGGCTGGCGAAAAATCGGTACTGCAGGCGAAGCGGGGCGCAGGCGCACTGGGTTTCGGCGTGGCTCGTTGGTGCCCTCGGCTGGCCAGAAATCGGTACTGCAGGCGAAGCGGGGCGCATGCCCACTGGGTTTCGGCGTGGCTCGTTGGTGCCCTCGGCTGGCCAGAAATCGGTACTGCAGGCGAAGCGGGGCGCAGGCGCACTGGGTTTCGGCGTGGCTCGTTGGTGCCCTCGGCTGGCGAAAAATCGGTACTGCAGGCGAAGCGGGGCGCAGGCGCACTGGGTTTCGGCGTGGCTCGTTGGTGCCCTCGGCTGGCGAAAAATCGGTACTGCAGGCGAAGCGGGGCGCATGCGCAGTGGTTTCGGCGTGGCTCGTTGGTGCCCTCGGCTGACCAGAAATCGGTACTGCAGCCCGAAAAATCGGTACTGCAGGCGAAGCGGGGCGCAGGCGCAGTGGTTTCGGCGTGGCTCGTTGGTGCCCTCGGCTGGCCAGAAATCGGTACTGCAGCCCGAAAAATCGGTACTGCAGGCGAAGCGGGGCGCATGCGCACTGGGTTTCGGCGTGGCTCGTTGGTGCCCTCGGCTGGCCAGAAATCGGTACTGCAGGCGAAGCGGGGCGCATGCGCACTGGTTTCGGCGTGGCTCGTTGGTGCCCTCGGCTGGCCAGAAATCGGTACTGCAGGCGAAGCGGGGCGCAGGCGCAGTGGTTTCGGCGTGGCTCGTTGGTGCCCTCGGCTGGCCAGAAATCGGTACTGCAGGCGAAGCGGGGCGCATGCGCAGTGGTTTCGGCGTGGCTCGTTGGTGCCCTCGGCTGGCCAGAAATCGGTACTGCAGGCGAAGCGGGGCGCATGCGCACTGGGTTTCGGCGTGGCTCGTGGGTGCCCTCGGCTGGCCAGAAATCGGTACTGCAGCCCGAAATATCGGTCCTGCAGGCGAAGCGGAGCGCAGGCGCACTGGGTTTCGGCGTGGGTCGTTGGTGCCCTCGGCTGGCCAGAAATCGGTACTGCAGGCGAAGCGGGGCGCAGGCGCACTGGGTTTCGGCGTGGCTCGTTGGTGCCCTCGGCTGGCCAGAAATCGGTACTGCAGCGCGAAAAATCGGTACTGCAGGCGAAGCGGGGCGCAGGCGCAGTGGTTTCGGCGTGGCTCGTGGGTGCCCTCGGCTGGCCAGAAATCGGTACTGCAGCGCGAAAAATCGGTACTGCAGGCGAAGCGGGGCGCATGCGCAGTGGTTTCGGCGTGGCTCGTTGGTGCCCTCGGCTGGCCAGAAATCGGTCCTGCAGGCGAAGCGGGGCGCATGCGCACTGGGTTTCGGCGTGGCTCGTGGGTGCCCTCGGCTGGCCAGAAATCGGTACTGCAGCCCGAAAAATCGGTACTGCAGGCGAAGCGGGGCGCATGCGCAGTGGTTTCGGCGTGGCTCGTTGGTGCCCTCGGCTGGCCAAAAATCGGTACTGCAGGCGAAGCGGGGTGCATGCGCAGTGGTTTCGGCGTGGCTCGTTGGTGCCCTCGGCTGGCCAGAAATCGGTACTGCAGGCGAAGCGGGGCGCATGCGCAGTGGTTTCGGCGTGGCTCGTTGGTGCCCTCGGCTGGCCAGAAATCGGTACTGCAGGCGAAGCGGGGCGCATGCGCAGTGGTTTCGGCGTGGCTCGTTGGTGCCCTCGGCTGGCCAGAAATCGGTACTGCAGGCGAAGCGGGGCGCAGGCGCAGTGGTTTCGGCGTGGCTCGTTGGTGCCCTCGGCTGGCGAAAAATCGGTACTGCAGGCGAAGCGGGGCGCATGCGCAGTGGTTTCGGCGTGGCTCGTTGGTGCCCTCGGCTGGCCAGAAATCGGTCCTGCAGGCGAAGCGGGGCGCATGCGCACTGGGTTTCGGCGTGGCTCGTTGGTGCCCTCGGCTGGCGAAAAATCGGTACTGCAGGCGAAGCGGGGCGCATGCGCACTGGGTTTCGGCGTGGCTCGTTGGTGCCCTCGGCTGGCCAGAAATCGGTACTGCAGGCGAAGCGGGGCGCAGGCGCAGTGGTTTCGGCGTGGCTCGTTGGTGCCCTCGGCTGGCCAGAAATCGGTACTGCAGCCCGAAAAATCAGTACTGCAGGCGAAGCGGGGCGCAGGCGCACTGGGTTTCGGCGTGGCTCGTTGGTGCCCTCGGCTGGCCAGAAATCGGTACTGCAGGCGAAGCGGGGCGCATGCGGAGTGGTTTCGGCGTGGCTCGTTGGTGCCCTCGGCTGGCCAGAAATCGGTACTGCAGGCGAAGCGGGGCGCATGCGCAGTGGTTTCGGCGTGGCTCGTTGGTGCCCTCGGCTGGCCAGAAATCGGTACTGCAGGCGAAGCGGGGCGCATGCGCAGTGGTTTCGGCGTGGCTCGTGGGTGCCCTCGGCTGGCCAGAAATCGGTACTGCAGGCGAAGCGGGGCGCATGCGCAGTGGTTTCGGCGTGGCTCGTTGGTGCCCTCGGCTGACCAGAAATCGGTACTGCAGCCCGAAAAATCGGTACTGCAGGCGAAGCGGGGCGCAGGCGCAGTGGTTTCGGCGTGGCTCGTTGGTGCCCTCGGCTGGCCAGAAATCGGTACTGCAGGCGAAGCGGGGCGCAGGCGCAGTGGTTTCGGCGTGGCTCGTTGGTGCCCTCGGCTGGCCAGAAATCGGTACTGCAGGCGAAGCGGGGCGCATGCGCACTGGGTTTCGGCGTGGCTCGTGGGTGCCCTCGGCTGGCCAGAAATCGGTACTGCAGGCGAAGCGGGGCGCATGCGCAGTGGTTTCGGCGTGGCTCGTTGGTGCCCTCGGCTGGCCAGAAATCGGTACTGCAGGCGAAGCGGGGCGCATGCGCAGTGGTTTCGGCGTGGCTCGTTGGTGCCCTCGGCTGGCCAGAAATCGGTACTGCAGGCGAAGCGGGGCGCATGCGCACTGAGTTTCGGCGTGGCTCGTGGGTGCCCTCGGCTGGCGAGAAATCGGTACTGCAGGCGAAGCGGGGCGCATGCGCAGTGGTTTCGGCGTGGCTCGTTGGTGCCCTCGGCTGGCCAGAAATCGGTACTGCAGGCGAAGCGGGGCGCAGGCGCAGTGGTTTCGGCGTGGCTCGTTGGTGCCCTCGGCTGGCCAGAAATCGGTACTGCAGGCGAAGCGGGGCGCAGGCGCACTGGGTTTCGGCGTGGCTCGTGGGTGCCCTCGGCTGGCCAGAAATCGGTCCTGCAGGCGAAGCGGGGCGCATGCGCACTGGGTTTCGGCGTGGATCGTGGGTGCCCTCGGCTGGCCAGAAATCGGTACTGCAGCCCGAAAAAACGGTCCTGCAGGCGAAGCGGGGCGCATGCGCACTGGGTTTCGGCGTGGGTCGTTGGTGCCCTCGGCTGGCCAGAAATCGGTACTGCAGGCGAAGCGGGGCGCATGCGCAGTGGTTTCGGCGTGGCTCGTTGGTGCCCTCGGCTGGCCAGAAATCGGTACTGCAGCCCGAAAAATCGGTACTGCAGGCGAAGCGGGGCGCATGCGCAGTGGTTTCGGCGTGGCTCGTTGGTGCCCTCGGCTGACCAGAAATCGGTACTGCAGCCCGAAAAATCGGTACTGCAGGCGAAGCGGGGCGCAGGCGCAGTGGTTTCGGCGTGGCTCGTTGGTGCCCTCGGCTGGCCAGAAATCGGTACTGCAGGCGAAGCGGGGCGCAGGCGCAGTGGTTTCGGCGTGGCTCGTTGGTGCCCTCGGCTGGCCAGAAATCGGTCCTGCAGGCGAAGCGGGGCGCATGCGCACTGGGTTTCGGCGTGGCTCGTGGGTGCCCTCGGCTGGCCAGAAATCGGTACTGCAGGCGAAGCGGGGCGCATGCGCAGTGGTTTCGGCGTGGCTCGTTGGTGCCCTCGGCTGGCCAGAAATCGGTACTGCAGGCGAAGCGTGGCGCATGCGCAGTGGTTTCGGCGTGGCTCGTTGGTGCCCTCGGCTGGCCAGAAATCGGTACTGCAGGCGAAGCGGGGCGCATGCGCACTGAGTTTCGGCGTGGCTCGTGGGTGCCCTCGGCTGGCGAGAAATCGGTACTGCAGGCGAAGCGGGGCGCATGCGCAGTGGTTTCGGCGTGGCTCGTTGGTGCCCTCGGCTGGCCAGAAATCGGTACTGCAGGCGAAGCGGGGCGCAGGCGCAGTGGTTTCGGCGTGGCTCGTTGGTGCCCTCGGCTGGCCAGAAATCGGTACTGCAGGCGAAGCGGGGCGCAGGCGCACTGGGTTTCGGCGTGGCTCGTTGGTGCCCTCGGCTGGCCAGAAATCGGTCCTGCAGGCGAAGCGGGGCGCATGCGCACTGGGTTTCGGCGTGGATCGTGGGTGCCCTCGGCTGGCCAGAAATCGGTACTGCAGCCCGAAAAAACGGTCCTGCAGGCGAAGCGGGGCGCATGCGCACTGGGTTTCGGCGTGGGTCGTTGGTGCCCTCGGCTGGCCAGAAATCGGTACTGCAGGCGAAGCGGGGCGCATGCGCAGTGGTTTCGGCGTGGCTCGTTGGTGCCCTCGGCTGGCCAGAAATCGGTACTGCAGCCCGAAAAATCGGTACTGCGGGCGAAGCGGGGCGCATGCGCAGTGGTTTCGGCGTGGCTCGTTGGTGCCCTCGGCTGACCAGAAATCGGTACTGCAGCCCGAAAAATCGGTACTGCAGGCGAAGCGGGGCGCATGCGCAGTGGTTTCGGCGTGGCTCGTTGGTGCCCTCGGCTGGCCAGTAATCGGTACTGCAGGCGAAGCGGGGCGCATGCGCAGTGGTTTCGGCGTGGCTCGTTGGTGCCCTCGGCTGGCCAGAAATCGGTACTGCAGGCGAAGCGGGGCGCATGCGCACTGGGTTTCGGCGTGGCTCGTTGGTGCCCTCGGCTGGCGAGAAATCGGTACTGCAGGCGAAGCGGGGCGCATGCGCAGTGGTTTCGGCGTGGCTCGTTGGTGCCCTCGGCTGGCGAGAAATCGGTACTGCAGGCGAAGCGGGGCGCATGCGCACTGGGTTTCGGCGTGGCTCGTTGGTGCCCTCGGCTGGCCAGAAATCGGTACTGCAGGCGAAGCGGGGCGCAGGCGCAGTGGTTTCGGCGTGGCTCGTGGGTGCCCTCGGCTGGCCAGAAATCGGTACTGCAGGCGAAGCGGGGCGCATGCGCAGTGGTTTCGGCGTGGCTCGTTGGTGCCCTCGGCTGGCCAGAAATCGGTACTGCAGCCCGAAAAATCGGTACTGCGGGCGAAGCGGGGCGCATGCGCAGTGGTTTCGGCGTGGCTCGTTGGTGCCCTCGGCTGACCAGAAATCGGTACTGCAGCCCGAAAAATCGGTACTGCAGGCGAAGCGGGGCGCAGGCGCAGTGGTTTCGGCGTGGCTCGTTGGTGCCCTCGGCTGGCCAGAAATCGGTACTGCAGGCGAAGCGGGGCGCATGCGCACTGGGTTTCGGCGTGGCTCGTGGGTGCCCTCGGCTGGCGAGAAATCGGTACTGCAGGCGAAGCGGGGCGCATGCGCACTGGGTTTCGGCGTGGCTCGTTGGTGCCCTCGGCTGGCCAGAAATCGGTACTGCAGGCGAAGCGGGGCGCAGGCGCAGTGGTTTCGGCGTGGCTCGTTGGTGCCCTCGGCTGGCCAGAAATCGGTACTGCAGGCGAAGCGGGGCGCAGGCGCAGTGGTTTCGGCGTGGCTCGTTGGTGCCCTCGGCTGGCCAGAAATCGGTACTGCAGGCGAAGCGGGGCGCAGGCGCAGTGGTTTCGGCGTGGCTCGTGGGTGCCCTCGGCTGGCCAGAAATCGGTACTGCAGGCGAAGCGGGGCGCAGGCGCAGTGGTTTCGGCGTGGCTCGTTGGTGCCCTCGGCTGGCCAGAAATCGGTACTGCAGGCGAAGCGGGGCGCATGCGCAGTGGTTTCGGCGTGGCTCGTTGGTGCCCTCGGCTGGCCAGAAATCGGTACTGCAGGCGAAGCGGGGCGCAGGCGCAGTGGTTTCGGCGTGGCTCGTTGGTGCCCTCGGCTGGCCAGAAATCGGTACTGCAGGCGAAGCGGGGCGCATGCGCACTGGGTTTCGGCGTGACTCGTGGGTGCCCTCGGCTGGCCAGAAATCGGTACTGCAGGCGAAGCGGGGCGCATGCGCACTGGGTTTCGGCGTGGCTCGTGGGTGCCCTCGGCTGGCCAGAAATCGGTACTGCAGGCGAAGCGGGGCGCAGGCGCAGTGGTTTCGGCGTGGCTCGTGGGTGCCCTCGGCTGGCCAGAAATCGGTACTGCAGGCGAAGCGGGGCGCATGCGCAGTGGTTTCGGCGTGGCTCGTTGGTGCCCTCGGCTGGCCAGAAATCGGTACTGCAGGCGAAGCGGGGCGCATGCGCAGTGGTTTCGGCGTGGCTCGTGGGTGCCCTCGGCTGGCGAGAAATCGGTACTGCAGGCGAAGCGGGGCGCAGGCGCAGTGGTTTCGGCGTGGCTCGTTGGTGCCCTCGGCTGGCCAGAAATCGGTACTGCAGGCGAAGCGGGGCGCAGGCGCACTGGGTTTCGGCGTGGCTCGTTGGTGCCCTCGGCTGGCCAGAAATCGGTACTGCAGGCGAAGCGGGGCGCATGCGCACTGGGTTTCGGCGTGGATCGTGGGTGCCCTCGGCTGGCCAGAAATCGGTACTGCAGCCCGAAAAAACGGTCCTGCAGGCGAAGCGGGGCGCATGCGCACTGGGTTTCGGCGTGGGTCGTTGGTGCCCTCGGCTGGCCAGAAATCGGTACTGCAGGCGAAGCGGGGCGCATGCGCAGTGGTTTCGGCGTGGCTCGTTGGTGCCCTCGGCTGGCCAAAAATCGGTACTGCAGCCCGAAAAATCGGTACTGCAGGCGAAGCGGGGCGCATGCGCAGTGGTTTCGGCGTGGCTCGTTGGTGCCCTCGGCTGGCCAGAAATCGGTACTGCAGCCCGAAAAATCGGTACTGCAGGCGAAGCGGGGCGCATGCGCAGTGGTTTCGGCGTGGCTCGTTGGTGCCCTCGGCTGGCCAGAAATCGGTCCTGCAGGCGAAGCGGGGCGCATGCGCAGTGGTTTCGGCGTGGCTCGTTGGTGCCCTCGGCTGGCCAGAAATCGGTACTGCAGGCGAAGCGGGGCGCATGCGCAGTGGTTTCGGCGTGGCTCGTTGGTGCCCTCGGCTGGCGAGAAATCGGTACTGCAGGCGAAGCGGGGCGCATGCGCAGTGGTTTCGGCGTGGCTCGTTGGTGCCCTCGGCTGGCCAGAAATCGGTACTGCAGGCGAAGCGGGGCGCATGCGCACTGGGTTTCGGCGTGGCTCGTTGGTGCCCTCGGCTGGCCAGAAATCGGTACTGCAGGCGAAGCGGGGCGCATGCGCAGTGGTTTCGGCGTGGCTCGTTGGTGCCCTCGGCTGGCCAGAAATCGGTACTGCAGGCGAAGCGGGGCGCATGCGCAGTGGTTTCGGCGTGGCTCGTTGGTGCCCTCGGCTGGCCAGAAATCGGTACTGCAGCCCGAAAAATCGGTACTGCGGGCGAAGCGGGGCGCATGCGCAGTGGTTTCGGCGTGGCTCGTTGGTGCCCTCGGCTGACCAGAAATCGGTACTGCAGCCCGAAAAATCGGTACTGCAGGCGAAGCGGGGCGCAGGCGCAGTGGTTTCGGCGTGGCTCGTTGGTGCCCTCGGCTGGCCAGAAATCGGTACTGCAGGCGAAGCGGGGCGCATGCGCACTGGGTTTCGGCGTGGCTCGTGGGTGCCCTCGGCTGGCGAGAAATCGGTACTGCAGGCGAAGCGGGGCGCAGGCGCAGTGGTTTCGGCGTGGCTCGTTGGTGCCCTCGGCTGGCCAGAAATCGGTACTGCAGGCGAAGCGGGGCGCAGGCGCAGTGGTTTCGGCGTGGCTCGTTGGTGCCCTCGGCTGGCCAGAAATCGGTACTGCAGGCGAAGCGGGGCGCAGGCGCAGTGGTTTCGGCGTGGCTCGTGGGTGCCCTCGGCTGGCCAGAAATCGGTACTGCAGGCGAAGCGGGGCGCAGGCGCAGTGGTTTCGGCGTGGCTCGTTGGTGCCCTCGGCTGGCCAGAAATCGGTACTGCAGGCGAAGCGGGGCGCATGCGCACTGGGATTCGGCGTGGCTCGTGGGTGCCCTCGGCTGGCCAGAAATCGGTACTGCAGGCGAAGCGGGGCGCAGGCGCAGTGGTTTCGGCGTGGCTCGTGGGTGCCCTCGGCTGGCCAGAAATCGGTACTGCAGGCGAAGCGGGGCGCATGCGCAGTGGTTTCGGCGTGGCTCGTTGGTGCCCTCGGCTGGCCAGAAATCGGTACTGCAGGCGAAGCGGGGCGCAGGCGCAGTGGTTTCGGCGTGGCTCGTTGGTGCCCTCGGCTGGCCAGAAATCGGTCCTGCAGGCGAAGCGGGGCGCATGCGCACTGGGTTTCGGCGTGACTCGTGGGTGCCCTCGGCTGGCCAGAAATCGGTACTGCAGGCGAAGCGGGGCGCATGCGCACTGGGTTTCGGCGTGGCTCGTTGGTGCCCTCGGCTGGCCAGAAATCGGTACTGCAGGCGAAGCGGGGCGCAGGCGCAGTGGTTTCGGCGTGGCTCGTTGGTGCCCTCGGCTGGCCAGAAATCGGTACTGCAGGCGAAGCGGGGCGCAGGCGCAGTGGTTTCGGCGTGACTCGTGGGTGCCCTCGGCTGGCCAGAAATCGGTACTGCAGGCGAAGCGGGGCGCATGCGCAGTGGTTTCGGCGTGGCTCGTGGGTGCCCTCGGCTGGCCAGAAATCGGTACTGCAGGCGAAGCGGGGCGCAGGCGCAGTGGTTTCGGCGTGACCCGTGGGTGCCCTCGGCTGGCCAGAAATCGGTACTGCAGGCGAAGCGGGGCGCAGGCGCAGTGGTTTCGGCGTGGCTCGTTGGTGCCCTCGGCTGGCGTGAAATCGGTACTGCAGGCGAAGCGGGGCGCAGGCGCAGTGGTTTCGGCGTGGCTCGTTGGTGCCCTCGGCTGGCCAGAAATCGGTACTGCAGGCGAAGCGGGGCGCATGCGCAGTGGTTTCGGAGTGGCTCGTTGGTGCCCTCGGCTGGCCAGAAATCGGTACTGCAGGCGAAGCGGGGCGCATGCGCACTGGGTTTCGGCGTGGCTCGTTGGTGCCCTCGGCTGGCCAGAAATCGGTACTGCAGCCCGAAAAAACGGTCCTGCAGGCGAAGCGGGGCGCATGCGCACTGGGTTTCGGCGTGGCTCGTGGGTGCCCTCGGCTGGCCAGAAATCGGTACTGCAGGCGAAGCGGGGCGCAGGCGCAGTGGTTTCGGCGTGGCTCGTTGGTGCCCTCGGCTGGCCAGAAATCGGTACTGCAGGCGAAGCGGGGCGCATGCGCAGTGGTTTCGGCGTGGCTCGTTGGTGCCCTCGGCTGGCCAGAAATCGGTACTGCAGGCGAAGCGGGGCGCAGGCGCAGTGGTTTCGGCGTGGCTCGTTGGTGCCCTCGGCTGGCCAGAAATCGGTACTGCAGGCGAAGCGGGGCGCAGGCGCAGTGGTTTCGGCGTGGCTCGTTGGTGCCCTCGGCTGGCGAAAAATCGGTACTGCAGGCGAAGCCGGGCGCATGCGCACTGGGTTTCGGCGTGGCTCGTGGGTGCCCTCGGCTGGCCAGAAATCGGTACTGCAGCCCGAAAAAACGGTCCTGCAGGCGAAGCGGGGCGCATGCGCACTGGGTTTCGGCGTGGGTCGTTGGTGCCCTCGGCTGGCCAGAAATCGGTACTGCAGCGCGAAAAATCGGTACTGCAGGCGAAGCGGGGCGCATGCGCAGTGGTTTCGGCGTGGCTCGTTGGTGCCCTCGGCTGGCGAGAAATCGGTACTGCAGGCGAAGCGTGGCGCATGCGCAGTGGTTTCGGCGTGGCTCGTTGGTGCCCTCGGCTGGCCAGAAATCGGTACTGCAGCCCGAAAAATCGGTCCTGCAGGCGAAGCGGGGCGCATGCGCAGTGGTTTCGGCGTGGCTCGTTGGTGCCCTCGGCTAGCCAGAAATCGGTACTGCAGGCGAAGCGGGGCGCAGGCGCAGTGGTTTCGGCGTGGCTCGTTGGTGCCCTCGGCTGGCCAGAAATCGGTACTGCAGGCGAAGCGGGGCGCATGCGCAGTGGTTTCGGCGTGGCTCGTTGGTGCCCTCGGCTGGCCAGAAATCGGTACTGCAGGCGAAGCGGGGCGCAGGCGCAGTGGTTTCGGCGTGGCTCGTTGGTGCCCTCGGCTGGCCAGAAATCGGTACTGCAGGCGAAGCGGGGCGCAGGCGCAGTGGTTTCGGCGTGGCTCGTGGGTGCCCTCGGCTGGCCAGAAATCGGTACTGCAGGCGAAGCGGGGCGCATGCGCAGTGGTTTCGGCGTGGCTCGTGGGTGCCCTCGGCTGGCCAAAAATCGGTACTGCAGGCGAAGCGGGGCGCAGGCGCAGTGGTTTCGGCGTGGCTCGTTGGTGCCCTCGGCTGGCCAGAAATCGGTACTGCAGGCGAAGCGGGGCGCAGGCGCAGTGGTTTCGGCGTGGCTCGTGGGTGCCCTCGGCTGGCCAGAAATCGGTACTGCAGGCGAAGCGGGGCGCAGGCGCAGTGGTTTCGGCGTGGCGAAGCGGGGCGCAGGTGCACTTGCTCGTCGGCGCTCGTTGGTGCCCTCGGCTGGCGAAAAGTGGGTACTGCAGGCGAAGCGGGGCGCATGCGCGGTGCTCGAGAGCCGGGCCCCCCGCGCTCCCGCGCCCCGTTCGCGATCGGCGCATGCGCGGAGGGCGGCGCATGCGCGGCGGCGGGCAGCAGCATGGCGGCGCGCGGGGACGGAGTTTTCGCTGGGGCGGCGGCGGGTGCGGGCCGAGGCCGCCCGGAGTCGGAGATCTGGGGGCCCCGGTGAGGTGAGCGCGTCCCCTCGGGCGGCCGCGGGCGTCGGGCGGTTTCTGCCCGCGGGGGCCGTCGCTGCGTGGAGGCGGAGGTGCGGGGCGAGATTTGGGGAGGGGGCTCGTGCCTGGCGCCGCGCCGCGCCGGCAGCGCGGCCCAGGGTCTGCCGGGAGCGCGGGTTTGACCGTCCGTTTGCCGTGTGTCGCCCTCAGGGCCCCGGTTCCTCCCTGGCGCGGCCGGGGCGGGCGCTCGCCCCTGCGGAGGCGGCCGGGAGGAGCGGCGAGGCTGGCGGGCCCCGGAGCGGCGCTGGGCGGACGGCTCCCGTCGCGGCAGGCCTGCCCGAGGGTGCTGGTAAGTCGCAAGGAAGCTTAAAGCTACCGGACCAAACCGACTTAAGGTCACTTTGAGCCAGGTGCAGTTAGCGCAGCGCCGAGAACGTTTACTTGAGAGTTGTAGCTAGGGAAACGAGAAGGTGGACAGGGGAAAAATACGCCCAGGCGCCCTGAGGCCTCCCCCAGTCGCAGGCACAGACTGTGGGCCCCAGCCAACCCGGGTACCAACTGACTGTAACCCCTGCTGAGCCTCGCTGAGCCCCGCGCCCTCCTGCACAGCTGCCCCACAGCTGTGGGGTTCCCCAGTCCAGTGTGTGTCGATGGGTCCTCCGTTGCCTCTTACATCTCCCCAGGCACGCGTATGCTGCACAGGAGTGTGGGTGTCTCCAGCAGTGGCACAGCAGCCTGATGCCTCTTGTCTGGAAGGTGGGGTCCTTCACAGCTCTTCTGGGCTCTTGGTGAGTTCCCTGCTGCCTCTTCTGGCATTCTGTACAAGCTCGTAGATCCTTCCTCCTCTTCCAGTGGCTTCTCCTGCAAAGCTGACAGCCACATGCAGCACTGCTGTGCACTCAGTACGCATCTGGGGTGGCACCCCTGCCGTTGAGGGCCCTGCAGATTCCCACCCTTCCTGCTTCCAGCTCCCCCAAAAGCCAAGAAACCACCCACAGATCCTGTCCTAACACCCCTACAGACCCCAAAATGCCTCCAAACCCTGCCACAACATTGTCACTGACTCCAGACTTTCCCCCTCCAAGCCCCATACAGTCCTAAAACCACTCCTAGACCCTGTCCCCACAGCAGCGAGGTGTCCTAATTAGAGGGTGTGATCTGTGTCCCCCTTGACTCAGTCCTGCTTTGGAGAAAAGAGAATTTGCAGCACTTCTTGGTGAAGAATGTTGGCAGGTGGGTGCACAGATGACAAACCGATTTTTCTCTCTCTTTTTCTGAGCCACCTCTCGGGACCCTCTGTGCCTGCAAGAGGACTTTCTAAATGCGGCTGGTCTAGGATAATTGTGCTCTGTGCAATGCTTAAGGAGAACATTAACATACAATTGCAGGCTAAGGAATAACCTAAACAAATAAAAGGCTCAGGAAAAGCCTAAGGGAACGCTGAAGGGCTATGGGAAGCCCCCAACCATACTGTAGAAAAAAGTGTGGGTCTTAGGCACGTCCTCAGAGAAGGAGAGATGTGTTACTCCAATCCATGGGACAATGGGTGCTATTAATTACCACCTGTAATTACCAAAAGTTCTGTAAAAGCAGAAGGGGCTAGAGATGATGCATAGCAGATTATGGACTATACGTAAAGTTGAAACAAACAACAACCCCCTCTTAAAATAGAAACAGGTTAGTCCTAGGCAGTAGATGAATGTAGCTTTGAGTAATGTGAAGAGCAGGGGTTATGTCAATCACCCTGAAAGCCCTGGAGAAGTGGTGCAAAAAATCTATACCCTTGTGGCCTCATCAGTCTTTTGGGTTTGTTTGGCAGGGTAGTCCACTGAAGGAGAACGTTTTGAAGAGAAGCAGCTAGACCTAGTGATCCAGTTGTTCACCTTTGGTCATTGCCTCTAAGGCAAGCATCCACGTATAGGAGGAATAATCTAGGAGATGTATCAAAAAGGTAACAGGTTTGAAACAGAGGCAGGCAAATTAAGTGCTGTCATTCTTCCATGTAGTTAAAGACTGAGAGAATTGTTGGTTAAGCATGTGTATACAAGGGTTTGAGAAAGGATATTGAATGGTACAATAACACTGAACCAGACTAAGGTTTCATGGAAGATGGCATAGGTGTGTATTAGGTGATGTGCCTGCCTGTCTAATAACCTAGCCCTAGTTGCTGTATGTTTTGTTACCAAACTGTTTACCTGTAACGTATGATGCCGAGGGCTGTTATAACTGCTGTCTCCATCTCCCCAAAAGGGAAACCCCATTCCTCCTGTTGAGGAAGGATCCCTAGGAATAGTGATCAGGATAACAGATCACCAACATATAACAGAAGGTCTGCACGTGTTACAAAAAGTATGCTGCATACATATTTCTTTGCATGTGACTTTATGTATCTATGAAGCATCATATTTTAAGAGCTACAAGACAGCAACTTATTATCATAGGGGAATGATAGTCAAGTGACCAGAGTTCCCGAAGAGGAAGTGAGAGTGAGAGAGAAGTATCTGAATTGTAAAATTAAGAGGTGAATTTCAGGAAGGCTCAATTGGTGCAACCCCAGGTTCCTGATATGGCAATGGTATTTGGGGAAACAGGAATATAGTAGCTAGAAAAAAGGTTAAAGCCTTATGAAATTAAGACTCTTTCTTGTCAGTTCCAACTTTAGGGCAATTTTAGGAGGATTTAATTTCCTCCGGCAGTGTTAATATAACTTGCGTGGTATCGGCAGACCACGGTGGGAATTACGGGAAAGGAGTCAGGAATGGAGCTGGAACAAGGAACATGATGCTGCTTTCACTCAACTGAAAGAAGCGGCTGTAAAATCTCCTGCCCTCAAATTCCCAGGACAAGGCAAGCCTTTTTCAGTAAGGATTCCCACATCTACTGATTCCATGGGAGCAGCGCTGCTGCAAAAGAGCAGTAGAGGGAAAGTGGGTGCCAGTGGCATCATCCTTACATCCCCTTTGAGGCCCGAACAGAAACTCTCTGGCTGTGAGAAAGACTGTTTAGAAGCAATCTGGGCTGTAACTGTCTTTGAGACTTTTACCTTTTATCAGCCCAGATGCAGCCCAATCTGCTCAATTCCCTCTAAACTAGCTCATGTCAGGGAAATAAATAGGCAGCAGAGTATCCTCTGTCTAAGTGGGACAGTGGGCACTGATCTTAACAAGGGGGGAGTTACAGTGCAAGTGTACCAAGAAGCGGATCATCTTCTGTGCATCTGAATTGAATGAGGGGTAGAGCGTGGTTGTGCCAAAAATGTGGACACAGAAGGCTTCTGAAAGATTAAGCTCTAGGAGCTACTTAGTCTAACTTCCCTTTCACAGCAACCCAAGTGTCTTCATGGCTTCCAAAAGGGGAGTTGGGGGAAGCGGTATTTGTGGCTTGCCTGTGCTCGTTTGCTTTGCTTGTGTGTATATTAGATCTGCTTTTGTGCATATAAACGGGTTTGTCTTATGATTTTCTGCAGAGCTCTGATTTTTTTTTTTTTTTTGCTTTGCTTTATACTTTCGGAGGATGATGGATTTTACCGTGCCTCCATCAACAAGCGCTGGCTGACAAAGTTATAACGTCCCAGCGGAGACTCTTAGGCAAGACGGAGGAGTTCAGACACGCAGCCTGCCAGAAGAACGTCACCTGGGAGGGGTTGCTAGCCTTGAGCTATAGGCGCTGATGCATATGGCTCATTCTGGCAGACACGGAGGGGTTTTCTTTGGTGGCAGAAATTGTAGCTTGACTGTACACCCTATAGCGGCAGTATTTTTGTGTTTATAAATTGTGTTAATCTTAGGTATTCAGAACATCGGGGATCGACTACATGCTGCCATGAAGAACTACAGGCTACCGCGCTCAGACCTTTGTAAGTTACAGCGTGTCAAGAGCGGCCAGGAGAATCCAAATGCCAGTGGAAAGATTCTCTGCGTGGTCCTGCTGAAGAACTTCGGCTGTAGGAAGGTTGGCTGCATCCTCACTGGACTTGTGAGTAATAAGCCACAATTCATGGACCAGCCAAGGAGAGAGGGGAATAGTGGGCCCGTGGGTGCACCCTCGCTCTTGCAGACACAGACACTCTGGAGGTATAGGGATACAGGCAAGCAGGCCCACAAGTGGCCTCCACGTGCCTTTCGGTGTGGCTGCGGGTCCTCCACACAGCAGTGCCCAAGTGGACTTTGGGCCCAGCGGTACACAGAGAGCTCTGCAGCTCAGCAGGTGAGTGGAACTGGAGCGTGTTGAGGGCTGTTCCGGGCTGTCTGGATCCATCTGGTTCCATTCGCTGTCCCTCTGTCCAGCGCTCCATCTTTTTCTTTCTTTCCCCGTAGCTCTGTCCGATACCCCGTCCCTTTGTTTAGCTACTCAGTGCCCTGCCCAGTTCCCCATCCCTCTGGTACTCTTTGCATCCCTCTGTCAATATCTTCCTCCCTCCGACTGGCTCCCTATCGCTCTATCCAGCTCTCCATCATCCTTTTCCCCTCTCTGTCCCACTACCTGCCCGCTGTTCCTCTGTCCAGCTCCCCATCCCTCTGCTGCTCTTGTCTGTCTCTTTGTACCTTTCCAGCCTTCTCTCCCCCTCTCCAGCCTTCTCTTTCTATTTCTGTCCCTCTGTTCAGCTCCCCATCCATCTATTTGTCTCCCTATCCCTCTTTTCCCCTGCTCTATCTCATCTCTCTGTCTGACTTCCCCTCCCTCTTTTTTTTCTCTCCACCTTTCTGGTTGGCTCTTCGTCCTTCTCACTCTCTTCCCATTGCTCTGACTGGCTCCCTTTCCCTCTCTTCCAGTCCCCGTTCCTCTGTCTGGTTCTCCACCCTTCTCTTTTGCTTCCCGTCCCTCTGTCTGCTTCCCCTTCCCTCCTTTCCTCTCTTTATTCTTCTGTCCACTTCTACATCCCTCTTTTTCTCTCTTCTGCTCCCTGGTCCTCTCTTCAGCCCTCCACCTGTCTGGCCCTCTGTCCTCTTTTTCTCTTCCTTTGTCCAGGGCCCTGACCCTGGGGCTAGGTCTCTATCCTTCTCTTTCTTTTTCCATCTGTCAGCCAAGCTCTCTATCCCTCTTTCCTTCTGTTCTGCTCCCTGTCCCTCTGTCCAGCTGAAGGTTCATCATTCCTTTGTGTTTTGTCTGGTGTGGAAGGTGTCAAGAGGCAATTGGTGCTCGGCAGAGACGATCAGTAGCAACCAGAGGGTCCCATCAATCTGCCTGGTTCAGGTCATGTCAGATACCCCTGCAGTGACTCTGTGCAGAGGCATGGGGCTGCGGATGTGCAGTGGGGGAGCACTAATGGGCCAAAGATGCTGTGGGGGGATGTGGTAGACATTAGCATGTGGTAGAGATTAGCAGAGGCTCTGAGTATTCGGGTGTTAGGACAGGTGCAGGTAGGGCAGGGTGTGCTAGGGCAGTCTGGAGCTGCTGTTGTCCGTCTTACACGTCAGCGCAGTCTGCAGTTACTGTGTCTTGTCTGCCTGTGCGCAGACAGGGCTGCTGCGCGGTGCAGTTGGAGTCGTGATTGTGTCGCTGGCATTGAGCCCTGTTTTCTGACTTTATGCAAACTGTTGTCTTCCCTACATCAGCCTTACTCTGCTCCTCTTCCAGGAGCCTGTGCTCAGCTCTGCTTTCCAACACGCTGTCACGTCACAGGGATTTCCAGCACGGTCTGTCTAACTTGGGCCACATGCTAGGCAGCCTGAACGAGTGAAGCAAAATCCTTCTTCTGTCATTGTCCAGGCCAGAGTCAGTTTCCCATCAGCTCAGTCTCCAGAGTTTGGAGTTTTTGGAGGCCTTAGTTTTTATCCTGCCTTGGCTGGACAGTGCTTTCTGAGAGTGTCCGTCAGCGGCACAGTTTCCCTGAGGAGGACCATCTACCGAAGGCTGGAGGTGGCCGAGTGCCTGAGCGAGCCTGACTGTATGTGAGGGCTGCCGTGACATCCTTGCGATAAAACGGAGCCTGAGAGAGTGACTGGAGCAGTGTAGAGGGTCAGTCATAATTGTGGGAACAGTTACGGGCCTTGGACAAGGGAGTAGTTCTAGGAGGGCTGCGCAGTTGCCTGGCCTCTCAGTAACTGTTCTGGCTTCTTTGCAGGTGCTGAAGCATAGTCTGGCAGTCGAAGGAGCGGTGTCACAGCTGGGAGCTCTGCGGAGATCTGTGGTTGGCCATGAAGGTCGAGCTCTGACTTGCAGCGTGGACGCAGCTAAGTCTTGGGGCTGCACTGTGTGTGTGCAGGGCTGGGAGGTGGAAGGTGGTTGTCCCCTAGGTGGTTGCTGGAGTCACTGGCTGTGGATGTTTGCCCATGGAGCTGAGGGGACCAAAAATATTAATTGTCTGTAATGGAGTTGAATAAGCGCTTGCAATGTTTCAGGTAGGTTCAGTGGAAGTGCAGCTTACTGCAGTCCTGTGGAGCGATTCTTGCATGTGCTCACATTTGAATGGTGGCTAAGACCAAGCTTATAAACAGCAACTGTAACGTGATTCTGATGCATATCTTCCTGTTCTGCTGTACTTCTAAATGAAGGGGAAACTTCTTAAGCTGTGGGCAAAACTTGCAAGCTCATGTGTACTTTGGTGTGTCTTGCTTAAAGCTGAGGGTTTGGAGTTTTTCACTTGAGGTTTATTGTTTAGTTTGTTGTTGAGGGTCTGTCACTCAGGGGCTATGGTTTATTACTTTATTTTGTGGGGCTGTCTTTATCAGTCAGGGTTTACAGTTTGCTGACTTAGCGATCAGGGCGCAGGATTTAAAATCCAACCTCATCCGTAAATTTTAAAGCAACCACTTGGGTTCCAAGATTTGCAATTTGTCACATAGGGTTCAGGGCTTACGCCTTACTGATAAATGACAAGGGCTGAATCCTTAGATAATAAACTGTAAGCCCCGAAGCCTAAGCAGCAGGGTGCAAACCCTTCTCTGGGGTTCCTAACCTTCCCCTGTTCCCAGCGTTCAGCTTTGTGCACTGACCTGAGGTCTGGATTTGATAAGGCGCAGGCCCATCGCACTGAGAGTGGTGATGTGACAGGTGAGGTGAGAGCTGTGAAAGTGTCTTGCAGGGCTCTAGTCTGGGGTAGGGCAGTAGTGCAGACAGGCAGGATCAGAGATCAAAGATCTTCTCACCTGTCAGAGCTGAATCCTATCCCTGAAGGAAAAAGTAGAGGGGATAGGCTGTCAGCTACTCAGACGCCTGCCGCGTCAAGGGCAGCAGCAGGAGCTGACCCTTCCCCAAAGGACCGACGAACGCTGGTGCGGAGATGACTCTTCAGGTGTCACAGGGTAAGGGGAAGCATGCTGGCACTGAGCTCCATGGCAAACTCCCTCCCAGGTGTTGCTTCTGCGCAGTAAAACAATAAACAGTTGCTTTACTCTTTGCACTCGTGTCTGTGGTTCCTGCCGTCGCTTTGCCTGAAGATGATGCCCAGGGGAGGAGGTTACACATTGTGTCTGGGATTGGGAGCTGGTCCCCACATCCTTTGTTCTTGGGGGTCCCTGCGGTTCCCAGGGACCCCAGTGCTGTTCACAGGGCTCGGGGTAACTTCCCTTGCATTGCCTCGACCCTTGGGGCTCTTGGTGGAGTTTCCCATTATCCTGGGGGCAGCCAGGGCTCCGCAGGGCAGTGTGAGGGCCCCAGACTGCTCCCAGATTTGCTTTCAGCACTCTGCAACGTCTCTCATGTGTCGGTGGCGGGGGCCTGTGCGCCTGGGGCTGGGAGACACTTTCCCTGGGGACAGGGGGAGCCTGCAGGCACCGTCCCGTCAGCCGCGCTGAGCCCTGTGACATGTCCTGCTGCCCCTTCGGTGTGCACTGAGACCCTGCACTCGTACTTTGCTTTGCCCCACAGCCCTGCGTTTGCCCTCCGACGCCCTCAGGACCCCTCCGTTCACGTTCTGAGGTGCCCCCGATCCCTCTGTGTGCCCCGGGGCCCAGTGCTGGTTTTGCAGCACGCCACAAAGTTCTCTGCTGAGCTTTCTCCCCTGCCCAGGAGCTGTCCGGGTGCCTTCTGGCGCCTCCGGGCCCCGCAGAGTCCCTCCGTCTGCGCTGTCGTCGCCCGGTAACTTCCTTTTTTCCACTGTTCCTTTACGGCGGGGCTGGGAGTGGTGTCGGGAGGGCGGAGGGGTCCCAGGGGAGCCCTGCGGAGGGTCGCGGCGGTGCCGGGGATCGCGGGGCCGGGGGGCTCCGGGCTCCACGGCGGCTGCCGGGGACGGGACGGGATCGCCGCTGGGTCCAACCTCACGGAGCGCTGCTGCCCGCGGCATCCTGGGAGATGTAGTCTTCCGGCGCCGGGCGGCCATGCTGGTTTGGGAGTGCGGCATGCCGGGAGCAGTAGTCTTCCGGCACCGGGCTGCCGGGCGGCCAGGCTGTCTGCGGGGCGCGGCATGCCGGGAGCAGTAGTCTTCCGGCGCCGGGCTTCCGGGCGGCCATTTTAGTCTGCAGAGCATTCTGGGAGATGTATTCTTCCGGTACCGAGCTTCCGGGCGGCCATGTTGTTTTGGGGGCGCGGCATGCCGGGAGCAGTAGTCTTCCGGCGCCGGGCTGCCGGGCGGCCATTTTCATCTGCGGAGCATTCTGGGAGATGTAGTGTCCCAGCACCGAGCTTCCGGGCGGCCATTTTAATCTGTTAGGCATGCCGGGAGGCGTTGGCTTCCCTTGCTGGGTTTCTGGGAGATCATGTTGTGCCTGTCGAGGTGGCAGGAGGTGCAGCTGTCAACAGGGTTCCCACCCGCTGGCCACGTCGTGCTCTGTGGCAGCCAGGAGCTGCCGTTCCAGGTGCCTGTGCCTCCTCAGCACTGCAGCAGTGGGCCAGTGTGTCTGTTCCTTACTTGTCATGTCATGGGGGAAGGACTATATGCTGCCGTGAAGAACTACGGGCTGCTGCCCTCAGACCTCTGTCAGTTATCGCGTGTCAGGAGCGGCCAGGAGAATCCAAATGCCAGCGGAAAGGTTCTCTGCCCGGTCCCGAAGAGGAGCCTTCGGCCGTAGGAAGGTTGGCAGCGTCCTTACCGTGACCCGTGAGCCACGCTTCGTGGACCAGCAAAGGAGAGGGGGGAGTAGCGCCTGGTAGCCCAGTCGCTATGGCATCGCTGGCGCTAGCAGGCCCGCGAGGTCTGTGTGAAGCCTCACCTGCCTGTCTGGAGCTTTATTTTGGTCTGTTTACCCGGAGTAACCGGCGAGGCCTAAAATGAGAATTTAGGATGGCTAGATGGGTTACCTGTGACCCGACCTGTCCTCGCCTTGCTTTGCTGCCTAGCAGCAAGCAATAACGGGAACTTGGGACCCCAGAATAAAAACTGTTGCAGTGCTTAAGGGAGGACCTGCGTTTGCCCAGGTTAGGGAACCGTAATGAAAGCTTGGGGGGGGGGGGGCGGGAGGGGGGAGAGGAAGCTCCAAAACAGGAACCTCCCGGTGACCTTGGTGGTTTGATTCATTTGCAGAATAGTGTTCCGAGGGCCAGCAACCTGAGGAGGAGCCGCTCGACCCGTTTTGTTGATTTCGGTGATGCTGTTTTAAGGAAGCACGTAAGTACAGAAGAGCTCTGGGAGGGTTTTCAAACAAGACGGGGAAGAGCGTGGGAAAGCTAGGTGCCGTGAGTACGGAAGTTGTTAAGGGCTGAGAGAATTTGGGGGGTTAAGCGTGCGCACGTGACGGTCTGAAAGGGGCTGATGCACAAGCAGTAGTAAAAGGGCGTGACGGAGTGCAAGGTTCCTCCCCGGTGTGGGCCCGTGCGTGCGCCCTCGCTCTCGCGGACGCAGGCGCTCTGGAGGCGCAGGGATTCGGGCAAGCAGGCCCACAGGCGGACTTGGGGAAAACGGTGTGCAGAGCGCTCGGCGGGTGAACGGGGCTGGAGCGGGTCGAGGGCTGTCCCGGGCGGGCTGCCTGGGTCCATCCGGTTCTGCTCCCTGTCCCTCTGTCCAGCTCTCCATCTTTCTCTTTCTTTCCCCATAGCTCTGTCCGGTGCCCCATCCCTTTGTTTAACTACTCGTTGCTCTGCCCAGCTCCCCATCCCTCTTGTACTCTTCCCGTCCCTCTGTCAATACCTGCTTCCCTCTGTCTGCTTCTCCATCCCTCTGACTGGCTCCCTATCGCTCTGTCCAGCTCTTCGTCGTCCTCTTTCTCTCCCGATCCCACTACCTGCCTGCTGTCCCTCTGCCTGGCTCCCCATCCCTCCACCACCCCCCCCAACTGCTCTGTCTATCTGCCTCTTCATACCTCTCTTTGCCCCTTCAGCCCTCCATCCACCTCTCCAGTCTTCTCTGTTTCCATCCCTCTGTTCAGCTCCTCATCCATCTATTTGCCGCCTCCTTATCCCTCTTTTCCCCTGTACCATCCCATCTCTCTGTCCGACTTCCCCTCTCTCTTTTGGGGGGTTTAGTACCTGTTTTAGCAGACAATCGCGTGTCCCTTTAGGCCCCAGGAAGCAGAAAGTTCTGACCTGACAGCAAAGTATTTGGTCTTTTTAACGCTCTTGCGGCTGAAGGTGACTCCTAATGAAAAGCAATGAGAATTCTGAGGATTCACTGGAAACGTAAGAGACAGTATCTGCCCTTTTTAAAAGGCTGTGTGCTTCCGCTAATAATACCTGTAGTAATCAAGCCACTAGATTTTTCTGACAATAAGAGCCTTTAAGCTGCGATCGCTACTCGAAAAGTCCAGATATTTTAGAAACTGAACGAGCCTTCTGAGCTTGCTGACTGCAGTACCTCGAAAGATGATCAGAGTGCTGATGTTTTCATGCTTTAGTGTGGTAGAGATGCTCTGTGCAAACATCCCTTGTGTTTAATCTTCAAAACTGCGCAGACTGTCACGGAGCTCTCTTTTGACTATCTACTTTGCGTAACAAACAGAAAGGCAGGAGGTTGACAGTGCTAAATGAGTAAGGTCATTGCTTGTTTAGGGGTTGCAAATTTTATGGAATTTTGTCCTTTTAAATCTCATCTAGAATATGCTTGCAAAAAATCCCTGGGAAGAAAACAAGGAGTATAAGCAGCTTTTGAATATTATTAGCAATACTTACACGTTCTGGATGGGTTCTTAGGGTCCCCCATGGTCTTCTGCCCTCCCCATTACCCCCAAATTTACCCATTTTGCAGTGTTTTGGCACTTATTTTGCTCTTTCTTGTCCCGAAGCAGGTCAGGGTTTGGTGTGGACAGAGGGGGGAAGGAGCCAGCTGTGGGTAAATGGGCCCTGGATGGCATCGCGGGGACACGGCGAATCCTGGCACAGCCCATCTTCAGCACGGGGAGAGGCCGGAGTGCTGCCGTGATGAGTGCTGAGAAAGGTACCTCTCTTTGGATTATGTGCACCCCAGAGCCCACCTTCTGGCCTTTCATTCTCCCCCGATCCCTCCTGTCAAGTATTTGTGCTCTGCGGATGCTTGAGTTTGGCTTTTTGTGACTTGTAGGTTCCTCCGCTGAGGTTCTTTTTGCCCCTGAGGTCCTCCCTTTCACCATCTTGTCCCCACAGAACCCTGAATTGTTTCTTCTCCCTCGCCCAGCCCACAACATCCCTTCCTTTTCCTTTTCTTTTTTGCTGCCCCTCGATCCTTCCTTTTGCAATTTTGCACCACCAGTTCACTCTGTTAAGCTCTTCTCTCTTTTGGGCTTTTTGCACCCCCCACCCCCCACCCCCTTTGTAAAGCTTTTTTTGTGCCGCTTACAAGCTTCTGGCTTTTTTTCCCCTGAGAAGCCTTCCTTCTGGCTTTGTGTGTCAGCACCCTCCCCTTTTTGAATAAAGCAGAGATTAAAGGCAAACTCGGTATCTCTTTATGCAGCTGCAACCCTTTGGAGGGGAAGCAAATACGTTATTGTGGTTTGTAGTATTTCTGGGCTAACTCTGGGGAAATCCTCATCACAGTTTGGATTTTTTGTTGTTGTTTCTATAAGTTCGTTGCTTTGAAAGTTTGAAACTAGTATTCGTTTGGCTTACTGCCTTACTGTCATAACTGAGCGTAAAGCAGAGATTGTGTTGCCATTGCATATGACCTCCCTCATATGGTGCTTGCGTTCATATACGTGTGTTCTCCCCAGGAGTACTCTTGCCTTTTCCTTTCCTTTAGTAAACAAACGCCTTTCTGAGCCAATACCGAGCAACACGGTGGATGTGCTTCTAGCGCTAACGTCGCGTCGCAGGAGGCAGCTGAGAGCAGTCGATAAGCCGGTGCTCTAGACATGCAAAGGCAGGAAGAAGCGGACTAGCTATTGAGCTTCCCTCGAGAGCAGAGGAAGAGGAGAAGAAACCCAGGGGGCGGTCATACGCCCGCTGACGATTCCGGAGGCTTTGCCTTGCAATGCGTTTCTCCTGGTAGGCGGCAGCACTCATTGCCCGTGGCGGGTAAGGGCCGGAACCACCTTGCGCTGAGGGCTCAGCAGAACCAGAGAGGCGAGGGTGTCCCTGGGGTGGCTGCGGGTGCCTGGATTTCTCCGGCCCACCTCAAGGCATGCGTTGCGGGGAGAAAAGGGTGCGGGCTTTCAGGGGCCTGGCAGTGCTCTGCTCCGTGCGGGCACAGGGCAGGGTCTGCCCTGAACACATGTTTGCCTCTCCCTGTCTTTGTTTTAATTCCTGCCTTTAGGGCTGAGGTTCCTCCCCAGAGCAGACTTGTACGTGTGCCCTCGCTCGTGTAGATGCAGATGGCCTGGAGGTGTGGGGAGGCAGGCTGTCCCGCGAGAAGGACTTTTGCGCGGCGTCCCGGGGAGGATAGCTGCGATGTACCTCGTGCACCCAAGGGTGTTGGTAAGCGACAAGATAACAAGTGGCTGTTTCCTGGTCACTCCCCTCACTAGAGAAAAATCGATTTACAGATTGGCTTTCACATGGAGAGAGAAACAGTACACCTTTCCTCAGGTCTGGTTGGGGTTTCACAGTGTGCCTGCACTAACACGTGGTCGTTGTCAGAGACGGTTTAGACGGGTTGCCTGCAGAGAGGTAGGAAAGGCATTACCTTTCGTGGACAGTGCTGTGGTGGGCAGAGCTACGGACGAAGAGGTGTGAGAGCGAGGTGCCTGAGCCTTAAAACTGACTGGAAGGGACAGGATTCAAGGCCGGTTGGTGCACAGCACACAGCGCAACGCCAGGCTCATTATAAAGGTACTGTAATTGGGGAAACGGCCCGCTGACAGAAGAAGAAAGGTTAAAGCTCTGTGTGAAATAAAGGGTCCTTCCCATCAGTGCTGAGGAAGAGGGTCGCGTTTCTTAGAGCAGCATATCCGTCGTTTTTCTGGTAGCAGCAGAGCACCGCAGTGGGAGGTTCTGGAAGAGTCAGGAGCAGAACTGGCAGGAGGCTCTTTTCCCTGTCCGGATGGAAAAACGGCTGTAAGCACGCTTGCCAGAAACCGAGGAGGCCGAGGACGAGGCCCGGCTGGGGCCCTTGCCTTGGGCCCTGACTGCGGGCACCCGGCGCGCCCTGCCACCCGAGGCCTGCTCGCCCCAGGCGCGACTGCCACCGCCACCACCCCTCGGCGCTGCTGCGCCCCGGTGCTGCACCGCCGCCGAGACACGGGGTGCTCGTGAGGTCCCCGCCACCGTCTCCTCCTGCAGGACACAGGTGCCCGGGGGGAGGGTACGAAAGGGTCGGGGCGGCCCGACCGGAGGGTGCGGGGAGCGGCGGCGGCCGCTGCCGGCCTAGGCCAGCGGGGTCGCGCATGCGCACTGGATCAGACCGGCTCGCGGCTGCGGCAAGCGGAGTGGCGCATGCGCATTGGGGGGGCGACCCGCTTACTCCCTGCTGCCCTCAAGTGACTACGAACCGGTACTGCAGGCAGGGGATTAACGCATGCGCACTGCTCCAGATGTGCTCCATGCTGCCCTCGGGTGATGCCACCCCAATAGTGCAGCCAGCCGACGAACGCATGCGTCCTGGACGCATCGGTTCCTTGGTGCCCCTCGAGCGATGAAAGCCTGCCAGCCAACCAGCCGCCTCGCGCATGCGCGCCGCCCCGACACTGCTCCCTGCGGCCCTCAGCTACGAACAGCGTAGTACTGCAGGCAGCCGCAGCGCGCAGGCGCACTTGCTCGGCGTGGCTCGCTGGTGCCCTCGGCTGGCCAGAAATCGGTACTGCAGCCCGAAAAATCAGTACTGCAGGCGAAGCGGGGCGCAGGCGCAGTGGTTTCGGCGTGGCTCGTTGGTGCCCTCGGCTGGCCAGAAATCGGTACTGCAGGTGAAGCGGGGCGCAGGCGCAGTGGTTTCGGCGTGGCTCGTGGGTGCCCTCGGCTGGCCAGAAATCGGTACTGCAGGCGAAGCGGGGCGCAGGCGCAGTGGTTTCGGCGTGGCTCGTTGGTGCCCTCGGCTGGCCAGAAATCGGTACTGCAGGCGAAGCGGGGCGCAGGCGGAGTGGTTTCGGCGTGGCTCGTGGGTGCCCTCGGCTGGCCAGAAATCGGTCCTGCAGGCGAAGCGGGGCGCATGCGCAGTGGTTTCGGCGTGGCTCGTTGGTGCCCTCGGCTGGCCAGAAATCGGTACTGCAGGCGAAGCGGGGCGCATGCGCAGTGGTTTCGGCGTGGCTCGTTGGTGCCCTCGGCTGGCGAAAAATCGGTACTGCAGGCGAAGCGGGGCGCATGCGCAGTGGTTTCGGCGTGGCTCGTTGGTGCCCTCGGCTGGCCAGAAATCGGTACTGCAGGCGAAGCGGGGCGCATGCGCAGTGGTTTCGGCGTGGCTCGTGGGTGCCCTCGGCTGGCCAGAAATCGGTACTGCAGGCGAAGCGGGGCGCAGGCGCAGTGGTTTCGGCGTGGCTCGTTGGTGCCCTCGGCTGGCCAGAAATCGGTACTGCAGGCGAAGCGGGGCGCAGGCGCAGTGGTTTCGGCGTGGCTCGTGGGTGCCCTCGGCTGGCCAGAAATCGGTACTGCAGGCGAAGCGGGGCGCATGCGCAGTGGTTTCGGCGTGGCTCGTTGGTGCCCTCGGCTGGCCAGAAATCGGTACTGCAGCCCGAAAAATCGGTACTGCGGGCGAAGCGGGGCGCAGGCGCAGTGGTTTCGGCGTGGCTCGTTGGTGCCCTCGGCTGACCAGAAATCGGTACTGCAGCCCGAAAAATCGGTACTGCAGGCGAAGCGGGGCGCAGGCGCAGTGGTTTCGGCGTGGCTCGTTGGTGCCCTCGGCTGGCCAGAAATCGGTACTGCAAGCGAAGCGGGGCGCATGCGCACTGGGTTTCGGCGTGGCTCGTGGGTGCCCTCGGCTGGCCAGAAATCGGTACTGCAGGCGAAGCGGGGCGCATGCGCACTGGGTTTCGGCGTGGCTCGTTGGTGCCCTCGGCTGGCCAGAAATCGGTACTGCAGGTGAAGCGGGGCGCAGGCGCAGTGGTTTCGGCGTGGCTCGTTGGTGCCCTCGGCTGGCCAGAAATCGGTACTGCAGGCGAAGCGGGGCGCAGGCGCAGTGGTTTCGGCGTGGCTCGTTGGTGCCCTCGGCTGGCCAGAAATCGGTACTGCAGGCGAAGCGGGGCGCAGGCGCAGTGGTTTCGGCGTGGCTCGTGGGTGCCCTCGGCAGGCCAGAAATCGGTACTGCAGGCGAAGCGGGGCGCAGGCGCAGTGGTTTCGGCGTGGCTCGTTGGTGCCCTCGGCTGGCCAGAAATCGGTACTGCAGGCGAAGCGGGGCGCATGCGCAGTGGTTTCGGCGTGGCTCGTTGGTGCCCTCGGCTGGCCAGAAATCGGTACTGCAGGCGAAGCGGGGCGCAGGCGCAGTGGTTTCGGCGTGGCTCGTGGGTGCCCTCGGCTGGCCAGAAATCGGTACTGCAGGCGAAGCGGGGCGCATGCGCACTGGGTTTCGGCGTGACTCGTGGGTGCCCTCGGCTGGCCAGAAATCGGTACTGCAGGCGAAGCGGGGCGCATGCGCACTGGGTTTCGGCGTGGGTCGTTGGTGCCCTCGGCTGGCCAGAAATCGGTACTGCAGGCGAAGCGGGGCGCAGGCGCAGTGGTTTCGGCGTGGCTCGTTGGTGCCCTCGGCTGGCCAGAAATCGGTACTGCAGGCGAAGCGGGGCGCAGGCGCAGTGGTTTCGGCGTGACTCGTGGGTGCCCTCGGCTGGCCAGAAATCGGTACTGCAGGCGAAGCGGGGCGCATGCGCAGTGGTTTCGGCGTGGCTCGTTGGTGCCCTCGGCTGGCCAGAAATCGGTACTGCAGGCGAAGCGGGGCGCAGGCGCAGTGGTTTTGGCGTGACCCGTGGGTGCCCTCGGCTGGCCAGAAATCGGTACTGCAGGCGAAGCGGGGCGCAGGCGCAGTGGTTTCGGCGTGGCTCGTTGGTGCCCTCGGCTGGCCAGAAATCGGTACTGCAGGCGAAGCGGGGCGCATGCGCAGTGGTTTCGGCGTGGCTCGTTGGTGCCCTCGGCTGGCCAGAAATCGGTACTGCAGGCGAAGCGGGGCGCATGCGCACTGGGTTTCGGCGTGGCTCGTTGGTGCCCTCGGCTGGCCAGAAATCGGTACTGCAGCCCGAAAAAACGGTCCTGCAGGCGAAGCGGGGCGCATGCGCACTGGGTTTCGGCGTGGCTCGTGGGTGCCCTCGGCTGGCCAGAAATCGGTACTGCAGGCGAAGCGGGGCGCATGCGCAGTGGTTTCGGCGTGGCTCGTTGGTGCCCTCGGCTGGCCAGAAATCGGTACTGCAGGCGAAGCGGGGCGCATGCGCAGTGGTTTCGGCGTGGCTCGTTGGTGCCCTCGGCTGGCCAGAAATCGGTACTGCAGGCGAAGCGGGGCGCAGGCGCAGTGGTTTCGGCGTGGCTCGTTGGTGCCCTCGGCTGGCGAAAAATCGGTACTGCAGGCGAAGCGGGGCGCATGCGCAGTGGTTTCGGCGTGGCTCGTTGGTGCCCTCGGCTGACCAGAAATCGGTACTGCAGCCCGAAAAATCGGTACTGCAGGCGAAGCGGGGCGCAGGCGCAGTGGTTTCGGCGTGGCTCGTTGGTGCCCTCGGCTGGCCAGAAATCGGTACTGCAGGCGAAGCGGGGCGCAGGCGCAGTGGTTTCGGCGTGGCTCGTTGGTGCCCTCGGCTGGCCAGAAATCGGTACTGCAGGCGAAGCGGGGCGCAGGCGCAGTGGTTTCGGCGTGGCTCGTTGGTGCCCTCGGCTGGCCAGAAATCGGTACTGCAGGCGAAGCGGGGCGCATGCGCACTGGGTTTCGGCGTGGCTCGTTGGTGCCCTCGGCTGGCCAGAAATCGGTACTGCAGGCGAAGCGGGGCGCAGGCGCAGTGGTTTCGGCGTGGCTCGTTGGTGCCCTCGGCTGGCCAGAAATCGGTACTGCAGGCGAAGCGGGGCGCATGCGCACTGGGTTTCGGCGTGACTCGTGGGTGCCCTCGGCTGGCCAGAAATCGGTACTGCAGGCGAAGCGGGGCGCATGCGCAGTGGTTTCGGCGTGGCTCGTTGGTGCCCTCGGCTGGCCAGAAATCGGTACTGCAGGCGAAGCGGGGCGCATGCGCAGTGGTTTCGGCGTGGCTCGTGGGGGCCCTCGGCTGGCCAGAAATCGGTACTGCAGGCGAAGCGGGGCGCATGCGCAGTGGTTTCGGCGTGGCTCGTTGGTGCCCTCGGCTGGCCAGAAATCGGTACTGCAGGCGAAGCGGGGCGCATGCGCAGTGGTTTCGGCGTGGCTCGTTGGTGCCCTCGGCTGGCGAAAAATCGGTACTGCAGGCGAAGCGGGGCGCAGGCGCAGTGGTTTCGGCGTGGCTCGTTGGTGCCCTCGGCTGGCCAGAAATCGGTACTGCAGCCCGAAAAATCGGTACTGCAGGCGAAGCGGGGCGCATGCGCAGTGGTTTCGGCGTGGCTCGTTGGTGCCCTCGGCTGGCCAGAAATTGGTACTGCAGGCGAAGCGGGGCGCATGCGCAGTGGTTTCGGCGTGGCTCGTTGGTGCCCTCGGCTGGCGAAAAATCGGTACTGCAGGCGAAGCGGGGCGCAGGCGCAGTGGTTTCGGCGTGGCTCGTTGGTGCCCTCGGCTGGCCAGAAATCGGTACTGCAGGCGAAGCGGGGCGCAGGCGCAGTGGTTTCGGCGTGGCTCGTTGGTGCCCTCGGCTGGCCAGAAATTGGTACTGCAGGCGAAGCGGGGCGCATGCGCAGTGGTTTCGGCGTGGCTCGTGGGTGCCCTCGGCTGGCCAGAAATCGGTACTGCAGCGCGAAAAATCGGTACTGCAGGCGAAGCGGGGCGCATGCGCACTGGGTTTCGGCGTGGCTCGTTGGTGCCCTCGGCTGGCCAGAAATCGGTACTGCAGCCCGAAAAATCGGTACTGCAGGCGAAGCGGGGCGCATGCGCACTGGGTTTCGGCGTGGCTCGTTGGTGCCCTCGGCTGGCCAGAAATCGGTACTGCAGGCGAAGCGGGGCGCATGCGCAGTGGTTTCGGCGTGGCTCGTTGGTGCCCTCGGCTGGCCAGAAATCGGTACTGCAGGCGAAGCGGGGCGCAGGCGCAGTGGTTTCGGCGTGGCTCGTTGGTGCCCTCGGCTGGCCAGAAATCGGTACTGCAGGCGAAGCGGGGCGCAGGCGCAGTGGTTTCGGCGTGACTCGTGGGTGCCCTCGGCTGGCCAGAAATCGGTACTGCAGGCGAAGCGGGGCGCATGCGCAGTGGTTTCGGCGTGGCTCGTTGGTGCCCTCGGCTGGCCAGAAATCGGTACTGCAGGCGAAGCGGGGCGCAGGCGCAGTGGTTTCGGCGTGACCCGTGGGTGCCCTCGGCTGGCCAGAAATCGGTACTGCAGGCGAAGCGGGGCGCAGGCGCAGTGGTTTCGGCGTGGGTCGTTGGTGCCCTCGGCTGGCCAGAAATCGGTACTGCAGGCGAAGCGGGGCGCAGGCACACTGGGTTTCGGCGTGGCTCGTTGGTGCCCTCGGCTGGCCAGAAATCGGTACTGCAGGCGAAGCGGGGCGCATGCGCACTGGGTTTCGGCGTGGCTCGTGGGTGCCCTCGGCTGGCCAGAAATCGGTACTGCAGCCCGAAAAAACGGTCCTGCAGGCGAAGCGGGGCGCATGCGCACTGGGTTTCGGCGTGGCTCGTTGGTGCCCTCGGCTGGCCAGAAATCGGTACTGCAGGCGAAGCGGGGCGCATGCGCAGTGGTTTCGGCGTGGCTCGTTGGTGCCCTCGGCTGGCCAGAAATCGGTACTGCAGGCGAAGCGGGGCGCATGCGCAGTGGTTTCGGCGTGGCTCGTTGGTGCCCTCGGCTGGCCAGAAATCGGTACTGCAGGCGAAGCGGGGCGCATGCGCAGTGGTTTCGGCGTGGCTCGTTGGTGCCCTCGGCTGGCCAGAAATCGGTACTGCAGGCGAAGCGGGGCGCATGCGCACTGGGTTTCGGCGTGGCTCGTTGGTGCCCTCGGCTGGCCAGAAATCGGTACTGCAGCGCGAAAAATCGGTACTGCAGGCGAAGCGGGGCGCAGGCGCAGTGGTTTCGGCGTGGCTCGTGGGTGCCCTCGGCTGGCCAGAAATCGGTACTGCAGGCGAAGCGGGGCGCATGCGCAGTGGTTTCGGCGTGGCTCGTTGGTGCCCTCGGCTGGCCAGAAATCGGTCCTGCAGCGCGAAAAATCGGTACTGCAGGCGAAGCGGGGCGCATGCGCAGTGGTTTCGGCGTGGCTCGTTGGTGCCCTCGGCTGGCCAGAAATCGGTACTGCAGCGCGAAAAATCCGTACTGCAGGCGAAGCGGGGCGCATGCGCACTGGGTTTCGGTGTGGCTCGTTGGTGCCCTCGGCTGACGAAAAATCGGTACTGCAGGCGAAGCGGGGCGCATGCGCAGTGGTTTCGGCGTGGCTCGTTGGTGCCCTCGGCTGGCCAAAAATCGGTACTGCAGGCGAAGCGGGGTGCATGCGCAGTGGTTTCGGCGTGGCTCGTTGGTGCCCTCGGCTGGCCAGAAATCGGTACTGCAGGCGAAGCGGGGCGCAGGCGCAGTGGTTTCGGCGTGGCTCGTTGGTGCCCTCGGCTGGCCAGAAATCGGTACTGCAGGCGAAGCGGGGCGCATGCGCAGTGGTTTCGGCGTGGCTCGTTGGTGCCCTCGGCTGGCCAGAAATCGGTACTGCAGGCGAAGCGGGGCGCATGCGCAGTGGTTTCGGCGTGGCTCGTGGGTGCCCTCGGCTGGCCAGAAATCGGTACTGCAGGCGAAGCGGGGCGCATGCGCAGTGGTTTCGGCGTGGCTCGTGGGTGCCCTCGGCTGGCCAAAAATCGGTACTGCAGGCGAAGCGGGGCGCAGGCGCAGTGGTTTCGGCGTGGCTCGTTGGTGCCCTCGGCTGGCCAGAAATCGGTACTGCAGGCGAAGCGGGGCGCAGGCGCAGTGGTTTCGGCGTGGCTCGTTGGTGCCCTCGGCTGGCCAGAAATCGGTACTGCAGGCGAAGCGGGGCGCAGGCGCAGTGGTTTCGGCGTGGCGAAGCGGGGCGCAGGTGCACTTGCTCGTCGGCGCTCGTTGGTGCCCTCGGCTGGCGAAAAGTGGGTACTGCAGGCGAAGCGGGGCGCATGCGCGGTGCTCGAGAGCCGGGCCCCCCGCGCTCCCGCGCCCCGTTCGCGATCGGCGCATGCGCGGAGGGCGGCGCATGCGCGGCGGCGGGCAGCAGCATGGCGGCGCGCGGGGACGGAGTTTTCGCTGGGGCGGCGGCGGGTGCGGGCCGAGGCCGCCCGGAGTCGGAGATCTGGGGGCCCCGGTGAGGTGAGCGCGTCCCCTCGGGCGGCCGCGGGCGTCGGGCGGTTTCTGCCCGCGGGGGCCGTCGCTGCGTGGAGGCGGAGGTGCGGGGCGAGATTTGGGGAGGGGGCTCGTGCCTGGCGCCGCGCCGCGCCGGCAGCGCGGCCCAGGGTCTGCCGGGAGCGCGGGTTTGACCGTCCGTTTGCCGTGTGTCGCCCTCAGGGCCCCGGTTCCTCCCTGGCGCGGCCGGGGCGGGCGCTCGCCCCTGCGGAGGCGGCCGGGAGGAGCGGCGAGGCTGGCGGGCCCCGGAGCGGCGCTGGGCGGACGGCTCCCGTCGCGGCAGGCCTGCCCGAGGGTGCTGGTAAGTCGCAAGGAAGCTTAAAGCTACCGGACCAAACCGACTTAAGGTCACTTTGAGCCAGGTGCAGTTAGCGCAGCGCCGAGAACGTTTACTTGAGAGTTGTAGCTAGGGAAACGAGAAGGTGGACAGGGGAAAAATACGCCCAGGCGCCCTGAGGCCTCCCCCAGTCGCAGGCACAGACTGTGGGCCCCAGCCAACCCGGGTACCAACTGACTGTAACCCCTGCTGAGCCTCGCTGAGCCCCGCGCCCTCCTGCACAGCTGCCCCACAGCTGTGGGGTTCCCCAGTCCAGTGTGTGTCGATGGGTCCTCCGTTGCCTCTTACATCTCCCCAGGCACGCGTATGCTGCACAGGAGTGTGGGTGTCTCCAGCAGTGGCACAGCAGCCTGATGCCTCTTGTCTGGAAGGTGGGGTCCTTCACAGCTCTTCTGGGCTCTTGGTGAGTTCCCTGCTGCCTCTTCTGGCATTCTGTACAAGCTCGTAGATCCTTCCTCCTCTTCCAGTGGCTTCTCCTGCAAAGCTGACAGCCACATGCAGCACTGCTGTGCACTCAGTACGCATCTGGGGTGGCACCCCTGCCGTTGAGGGCCCTGCAGATTCCCACCCTTCCTGCTTCCAGCTCCCCCAAAAGCCAAGAAACCACCCACAGATCCTGTCCTAACACCCCTACAGACCCCAAAATGCCTCCAAACCCTGCCACAACATTGTCACTGACTCCAGACTTTCCCCCTCCAAGCCCCATACAGTCCTAAAACCACTCCTAGACCCTGTCCCCACAGCAGCGAGGTGTCCTAATTAGAGGGTGTGATCTGTGTCCCCCTTGACTCAGTCCTGCTTTGGAGAAAAGAGAATTTGCAGCACTTCTTGGTGAAGAATGTTGGCAGGTGGGTGCACAGATGACAAACCGATTTTTCTCTCTCTTTTTCTGAGCCACCTCTCGGGACCCTCTGTGCCTGCAAGAGGACTTTCTAAATGCGGCTGGTCTAGGATAATTGTGCTCTGTGCAATGCTTAAGGAGAACATTAACATACAATTGCAGGCTAAGGAATAACCTAAACAAATAAAAGGCTCAGGAAAAGCCTAAGGGAACGCTGAAGGGCTATGGGAAGCCCCCAACCATACTGTAGAAAAAAGTGTGGGTCTTAGGCACGTCCTCAGAGAAGGAGAGATGTGTTACTCCAATCCATGGGACAATGGGTGCTATTAATTACCACCTGTAATTACCAAAAGTTCTGTAAAAGCAGAAGGGGCTAGAGATGATGCATAGCAGATTATGGACTATACGTAAAGTTGAAACAAACAACAACCCCCTCTTAAAATAGAAACAGGTTAGTCCTAGGCAGTAGATGAATGTAGCTTTGAGTAATGTGAAGAGCAGGGGTTATGTCAATCACCCTGAAAGCCCTGGAGAAGTGGTGCAAAAAATCTATACCCTTGTGGCCTCATCAGTCTTTTGGGTTTGTTTGGCAGGGTAGTCCACTGAAGGAGAACGTTTTGAAGAGAAGCAGCTAGACCTAGTGATCCAGTTGTTCACCTTTGGTCATTGCCTCTAAGGCAAGCATCCACGTATAGGAGGAATAATCTAGGAGATGTATCAAAAAGGTAACAGGTTTGAAACAGAGGCAGGCAAATTAAGTGCTGTCATTCTTCCATGTAGTTAAAGACTGAGAGAATTGTTGGTTAAGCATGTGTATACAAGGGTTTGAGAAAGGATATTGAATGGTACAATAACACTGAACCAGACTAAGGTTTCATGGAAGATGGCATAGGTGTGTATTAGGTGATGTGCCTGCCTGTCTAATAACCTAGCCCTAGTTGCTGTATGTTTTGTTACCAAACTGTTTACCTGTAACGTATGATGCCGAGGGCTGTTATAACTGCTGTCTCCATCTCCCCAAAAGGGAAACCCCATTCCTCCTGTTGAGGAAGGATCCCTAGGAATAGTGATCAGGATAACAGATCACCAACATATAACAGAAGGTCTGCACGTGTTACAAAAAGTATGCTGCATACATATTTCTTTGCATGTGACTTTATGTATCTATGAAGCATCATATTTTAAGAGCTACAAGACAGCAACTTATTATCATAGGGGAATGATAGTCAAGTGACCAGAGTTCCCGAAGAGGAAGTGAGAGTGAGAGAGAAGTATCTGAATTGTAAAATTAAGAGGTGAATTTCAGGAAGGCTCAATTGGTGCAACCCCAGGTTCCTGATATGGCAATGGTATTTGGGGAAACAGGAATATAGTAGCTAGAAAAAAGGTTAAAGCCTTATGAAATTAAGACTCTTTCTTGTCAGTTCCAACTTTAGGGCAATTTTAGGAGGATTTAATTTCCTCCGGCAGTGTTAATATAACTTGCGTGGTATCGGCAGACCACGGTGGGAATTACGGGAAAGGAGTCAGGAATGGAGCTGGAACAAGGAACATGATGCTGCTTTCACTCAACTGAAAGAAGCGGCTGTAAAATCTCCTGCCCTCAAATTCCCAGGACAAGGCAAGCCTTTTTCAGTAAGGATTCCCACATCTACTGATTCCATGGGAGCAGCGCTGCTGCAAAAGAGCAGTAGAGGGAAAGTGGGTGCCAGTGGCATCATCCTTACATCCCCTTTGAGGCCCGAACAGAAACTCTCTGGCTGTGAGAAAGACTGTTTAGAAGCAATCTGGGCTGTAACTGTCTTTGAGACTTTTACCTTTTATCAGCCCAGATGCAGCCCAATCTGCTCAATTCCCTCTAAACTAGCTCATGTCAGGGAAATAAATAGGCAGCAGAGTATCCTCTGTCTAAGTGGGACAGTGGGCACTGATCTTAACAAGGGGGGAGTTACAGTGCAAGTGTACCAAGAAGCGGATCATCTTCTGTGCATCTGAATTGAATGAGGGGTAGAGCGTGGTTGTGCCAAAAATGTGGACACAGAAGGCTTCTGAAAGATTAAGCTCTAGGAGCTACTTAGTCTAACTTCCCTTTCACAGCAACCCAAGTGTCTTCATGGCTTCCAAAAGGGGAGTTGGGGGAAGCGGTATTTGTGGCTTGCCTGTGCTCGTTTGCTTTGCTTGTGTGTATATTAGATCTGCTTTTGTGCATATAAACGGGTTTGTCTTATGATTTTCTGCAGAGCTCTGATTTTTTTTTTTTTTTTGCTTTGCTTTATACTTTCGGAGGATGATGGATTTTACCGTGCCTCCATCAACAAGCGCTGGCTGACAAAGTTATAACGTCCCAGCGGAGACTCTTAGGCAAGACGGAGGAGTTCAGACACGCAGCCTGCCAGAAGAACGTCACCTGGGAGGGGTTGCTAGCCTTGAGCTATAGGCGCTGATGCATATGGCTCATTCTGGCAGACACGGAGGGGTTTTCTTTGGTGGCAGAAATTGTAGCTTGACTGTACACCCTATAGCGGCAGTATTTTTGTGTTTATAAATTGTGTTAATCTTAGGTATTCAGAACATCGGGGATCGACTACATGCTGCCATGAAGAACTACAGGCTACCGCGCTCAGACCTTTGTAAGTTACAGCGTGTCAAGAGCGGCCAGGAGAATCCAAATGCCAGTGGAAAGATTCTCTGCGTGGTCCTGCTGAAGAACTTCGGCTGTAGGAAGGTTGGCTGCATCCTCACTGGACTTGTGAGTAATAAGCCACAATTCATGGACCAGCCAAGGAGAGAGGGGAATAGTGGGCCCGTGGGTGCACCCTCGCTCTTGCAGACACAGACACTCTGGAGGTATAGGGATACAGGCAAGCAGGCCCACAAGTGGCCTCCACGTGCCTTTCGGTGTGGCTGCGGGTCCTCCACACAGCAGTGCCCAAGTGGACTTTGGGCCCAGCGGTACACAGAGAGCTCTGCAGCTCAGCAGGTGAGTGGAACTGGAGCGTGTTGAGGGCTGTTCCGGGCTGTCTGGATCCATCTGGTTCCATTCGCTGTCCCTCTGTCCAGCGCTCCATCTTTTTCTTTCTTTCCCCGTAGCTCTGTCCGATACCCCGTCCCTTTGTTTAGCTACTCAGTGCCCTGCCCAGTTCCCCATCCCTCTGGTACTCTTTGCATCCCTCTGTCAATATCTTCCTCCCTCCGACTGGCTCCCTATCGCTCTATCCAGCTCTCCATCATCCTTTTCCCCTCTCTGTCCCACTACCTGCCCGCTGTTCCTCTGTCCAGCTCCCCATCCCTCTGCTGCTCTTGTCTGTCTCTTTGTACCTTTCCAGCCTTCTCTCCCCCTCTCCAGCCTTCTCTTTCTATTTCTGTCCCTCTGTTCAGCTCCCCATCCATCTATTTGTCTCCCTATCCCTCTTTTCCCCTGCTCTATCTCATCTCTCTGTCTGACTTCCCCTCCCTCTTTTTTTTCTCTCCACCTTTCTGGTTGGCTCTTCGTCCTTCTCACTCTCTTCCCATTGCTCTGACTGGCTCCCTTTCCCTCTCTTCCAGTCCCCGTTCCTCTGTCTGGTTCTCCACCCTTCTCTTTTGCTTCCCGTCCCTCTGTCTGCTTCCCCTTCCCTCCTTTCCTCTCTTTATTCTTCTGTCCACTTCTACATCCCTCTTTTTCTCTCTTCTGCTCCCTGGTCCTCTCTTCAGCCCTCCACCTGTCTGGCCCTCTGTCCTCTTTTTCTCTTCCTTTGTCCAGGGCCCTGACCCTGGGGCTAGGTCTCTATCCTTCTCTTTCTTTTTCCATCTGTCAGCCAAGCTCTCTATCCCTCTTTCCTTCTGTTCTGCTCCCTGTCCCTCTGTCCAGCTGAAGGTTCATCATTCCTTTGTGTTTTGTCTGGTGTGGAAGGTGTCAAGAGGCAATTGGTGCTCGGCAGAGACGATCAGTAGCAACCAGAGGGTCCCATCAATCTGCCTGGTTCAGGTCATGTCAGATACCCCTGCAGTGACTCTGTGCAGAGGCATGGGGCTGCGGATGTGCAGTGGGGGAGCACTAATGGGCCAAAGATGCTGTGGGGGGATGTGGTAGACATTAGCATGTGGTAGAGATTAGCAGAGGCTCTGAGTATTCGGGTGTTAGGACAGGTGCAGGTAGGGCAGGGTGTGCTAGGGCAGTCTGGAGCTGCTGTTGTCCGTCTTACACGTCAGCGCAGTCTGCAGTTACTGTGTCTTGTCTGCCTGTGCGCAGACAGGGCTGCTGCGCGGTGCAGTTGGAGTCGTGATTGTGTCGCTGGCATTGAGCCCTGTTTTCTGACTTTATGCAAACTGTTGTCTTCCCTACATCAGCCTTACTCTGCTCCTCTTCCAGGAGCCTGTGCTCAGCTCTGCTTTCCAACACGCTGTCACGTCACAGGGATTTCCAGCACGGTCTGTCTAACTTGGGCCACATGCTAGGCAGCCTGAACGAGTGAAGCAAAATCCTTCTTCTGTCATTGTCCAGGCCAGAGTCAGTTTCCCATCAGCTCAGTCTCCAGAGTTTGGAGTTTTTGGAGGCCTTAGTTTTTATCCTGCCTTGGCTGGACAGTGCTTTCTGAGAGTGTCCGTCAGCGGCACAGTTTCCCTGAGGAGGACCATCTACCGAAGGCTGGAGGTGGCCGAGTGCCTGAGCGAGCCTGACTGTATGTGAGGGCTGCCGTGACATCCTTGCGATAAAACGGAGCCTGAGAGAGTGACTGGAGCAGTGTAGAGGGTCAGTCATAATTGTGGGAACAGTTACGGGCCTTGGACAAGGGAGTAGTTCTAGGAGGGCTGCGCAGTTGCCTGGCCTCTCAGTAACTGTTCTGGCTTCTTTGCAGGTGCTGAAGCATAGTCTGGCAGTCGAAGGAGCGGTGTCACAGCTGGGAGCTCTGCGGAGATCTGTGGTTGGCCATGAAGGTCGAGCTCTGACTTGCAGCGTGGACGCAGCTAAGTCTTGGGGCTGCACTGTGTGTGTGCAGGGCTGGGAGGTGGAAGGTGGTTGTCCCCTAGGTGGTTGCTGGAGTCACTGGCTGTGGATGTTTGCCCATGGAGCTGAGGGGACCAAAAATATTAATTGTCTGTAATGGAGTTGAATAAGCGCTTGCAATGTTTCAGGTAGGTTCAGTGGAAGTGCAGCTTACTGCAGTCCTGTGGAGCGATTCTTGCATGTGCTCACATTTGAATGGTGGCTAAGACCAAGCTTATAAACAGCAACTGTAACGTGATTCTGATGCATATCTTCCTGTTCTGCTGTACTTCTAAATGAAGGGGAAACTTCTTAAGCTGTGGGCAAAACTTGCAAGCTCATGTGTACTTTGGTGTGTCTTGCTTAAAGCTGAGGGTTTGGAGTTTTTCACTTGAGGTTTATTGTTTAGTTTGTTGTTGAGGGTCTGTCACTCAGGGGCTATGGTTTATTACTTTATTTTGTGGGGCTGTCTTTATCAGTCAGGGTTTACAGTTTGCTGACTTAGCGATCAGGGCGCAGGATTTAAAATCCAACCTCATCCGTAAATTTTAAAGCAACCACTTGGGTTCCAAGATTTGCAATTTGTCACATAGGGTTCAGGGCTTACGCCTTACTGATAAATGACAAGGGCTGAATCCTTAGATAATAAACTGTAAGCCCCGAAGCCTAAGCAGCAGGGTGCAAACCCTTCTCTGGGGTTCCTAACCTTCCCCTGTTCCCAGCGTTCAGCTTTGTGCACTGACCTGAGGTCTGGATTTGATAAGGCGCAGGCCCATCGCACTGAGAGTGGTGATGTGACAGGTGAGGTGAGAGCTGTGAAAGTGTCTTGCAGGGCTCTAGTCTGGGGTAGGGCAGTAGTGCAGACAGGCAGGATCAGAGATCAAAGATCTTCTCACCTGTCAGAGCTGAATCCTATCCCTGAAGGAAAAAGTAGAGGGGATAGGCTGTCAGCTACTCAGACGCCTGCCGCGTCAAGGGCAGCAGCAGGAGCTGACCCTTCCCCAAAGGACCGACGAACGCTGGTGCGGAGATGACTCTTCAGGTGTCACAGGGTAAGGGGAAGCATGCTGGCACTGAGCTCCATGGCAAACTCCCTCCCAGGTGTTGCTTCTGCGCAGTAAAACAATAAACAGTTGCTTTACTCTTTGCACTCGTGTCTGTGGTTCCTGCCGTCGCTTTGCCTGAAGATGATGCCCAGGGGAGGAGGTTACACATTGTGTCTGGGATTGGGAGCTGGTCCCCACATCCTTTGTTCTTGGGGGTCCCTGCGGTTCCCAGGGACCCCAGTGCTGTTCACAGGGCTCGGGGTAACTTCCCTTGCATTGCCTCGACCCTTGGGGCTCTTGGTGGAGTTTCCCATTATCCTGGGGGCAGCCAGGGCTCCGCAGGGCAGTGTGAGGGCCCCAGACTGCTCCCAGATTTGCTTTCAGCACTCTGCAACGTCTCTCATGTGTCGGTGGCGGGGGCCTGTGCGCCTGGGGCTGGGAGACACTTTCCCTGGGGACAGGGGGAGCCTGCAGGCACCGTCCCGTCAGCCGCGCTGAGCCCTGTGACATGTCCTGCTGCCCCTTCGGTGTGCACTGAGACCCTGCACTCGTACTTTGCTTTGCCCCACAGCCCTGCGTTTGCCCTCCGACGCCCTCAGGACCCCTCCGTTCACGTTCTGAGGTGCCCCCGATCCCTCTGTGTGCCCCGGGGCCCAGTGCTGGTTTTGCAGCACGCCACAAAGTTCTCTGCTGAGCTTTCTCCCCTGCCCAGGAGCTGTCCGGGTGCCTTCTGGCGCCTCCGGGCCCCGCAGAGTCCCTCCGTCTGCGCTGTCGTCGCCCGGTAACTTCCTTTTTTCCACTGTTCCTTTACGGCGGGGCTGGGAGTGGTGTCGGGAGGGCGGAGGGGTCCCAGGGGAGCCCTGCGGAGGGTCGCGGCGGTGCCGGGGATCGCGGGGCCGGGGGGCTCCGGGCTCCACGGCGGCTGCCGGGGACGGGACGGGATCGCCGCTGGGTCCAACCTCACGGAGCGCTGCTGCCCGCGGCATCCTGGGAGATGTAGTCTTCCGGCGCCGGGCGGCCATGCTGGTTTGGGAGTGCGGCATGCCGGGAGCAGTAGTCTTCCGGCACCGGGCTGCCGGGCGGCCAGGCTGTCTGCGGGGCGCGGCATGCCGGGAGCAGTAGTCTTCCGGCGCCGGGCTTCCGGGCGGCCATTTTAGTCTGCAGAGCATTCTGGGAGATGTATTCTTCCGGTACCGAGCTTCCGGGCGGCCATGTTGTTTTGGGGGCGCGGCATGCCGGGAGCAGTAGTCTTCCGGCGCCGGGCTGCCGGGCGGCCATTTTCATCTGCGGAGCATTCTGGGAGATGTAGTGTCCCAGCACCGAGCTTCCGGGCGGCCATTTTAATCTGTTAGGCATGCCGGGAGGCGTTGGCTTCCCTTGCTGGGTTTCTGGGAGATCATGTTGTGCCTGTCGAGGTGGCAGGAGGTGCAGCTGTCAACAGGGTTCCCACCCGCTGGCCACGTCGTGCTCTGTGGCAGCCAGGAGCTGCCGTTCCAGGTGCCTGTGCCTCCTCAGCACTGCAGCAGTGGGCCAGTGTGTCTGTTCCTTACTTGTCATGTCATGGGGGAAGGACTATATGCTGCCGTGAAGAACTACGGGCTGCTGCCCTCAGACCTCTGTCAGTTATCGCGTGTCAGGAGCGGCCAGGAGAATCCAAATGCCAGCGGAAAGGTTCTCTGCCCGGTCCCGAAGAGGAGCCTTCGGCCGTAGGAAGGTTGGCAGCGTCCTTACCGTGACCCGTGAGCCACGCTTCGTGGACCAGCAAAGGAGAGGGGGGAGTAGCGCCTGGTAGCCCAGTCGCTATGGCATCGCTGGCGCTAGCAGGCCCGCGAGGTCTGTGTGAAGCCTCACCTGCCTGTCTGGAGCTTTATTTTGGTCTGTTTACCCGGAGTAACCGGCGAGGCCTAAAATGAGAATTTAGGATGGCTAGATGGGTTACCTGTGACCCGACCTGTCCTCGCCTTGCTTTGCTGCCTAGCAGCAAGCAATAACGGGAACTTGGGACCCCAGAATAAAAACTGTTGCAGTGCTTAAGGGAGGACCTGCGTTTGCCCAGGTTAGGGAACCGTAATGAAAGCTTGGGGGGGGGGGGCGGGAGGGGGGAGAGGAAGCTCCAAAACAGGAACCTCCCGGTGACCTTGGTGGTTTGATTCATTTGCAGAATAGTGTTCCGAGGGCCAGCAACCTGAGGAGGAGCCGCTCGACCCGTTTTGTTGATTTCGGTGATGCTGTTTTAAGGAAGCACGTAAGTACAGAAGAGCTCTGGGAGGGTTTTCAAACAAGACGGGGAAGAGCGTGGGAAAGCTAGGTGCCGTGAGTACGGAAGTTGTTAAGGGCTGAGAGAATTTGGGGGGTTAAGCGTGCGCACGTGACGGTCTGAAAGGGGCTGATGCACAAGCAGTAGTAAAAGGGCGTGACGGAGTGCAAGGTTCCTCCCCGGTGTGGGCCCGTGCGTGCGCCCTCGCTCTCGCGGACGCAGGCGCTCTGGAGGCGCAGGGATTCGGGCAAGCAGGCCCACAGGCGGACTTGGGGAAAACGGTGTGCAGAGCGCTCGGCGGGTGAGCGGGGCTGGAGCGGGTCGAGGGCTGTCCCGGGCGGGCTGCCTGGGTCCATCCGGTTCTGCTCCCTGTCCCTCTGTCCAGCTCTCCATCTTTCTCTTTCTTTCCCCATAGCTCTGTCCGGTGCCCCATCCCTTTGTTTAACTACTCGTTGCTCTGCCCAGCTCCCCATCCCTCTTGTACTCTTCCCGTCCCTCTGTCAATACCTGCTTCCCTCTGTCTGCTTCTCCATCCCTCTGACTGGCTCCCTATCGCTCTGTCCAGCTCTTCGTCGTCCTCTTTCTCTCCCGATCCCACTACCTGCCTGCTGTCCCTCTGCCTGGCTCCCCATCCCTCCACCACCCCCCCCAACTGCTCTGTCTATCTGCCTCTTCGTACCTCTCTTTGCCCCTTCAGCCCTCCATCCACCTCTCCAGTCTTCTCTGTTTCCATCCCTCTGTTCAGCTCCTCATCCATCTATTTGCCGCCTCCTTATCCCTCTTTTCCCCTGTACCATCCCATCTCTCTGTCCGACTTCCCCTCTCTCTTTTGGGGGGTTTAGTACCTTTTTTGGCAGACAATCGCGTGTCCCTTTAGGCCCCAGGAAGCAGAAAGTTCTGACCTGACAGCAAAGTATTTGGTCTTTTTAATGCTCTTGCGGCTGAAGGTGACTCCTAATGAAAAGCAATGAGAATTCTGAGGATTCACTGGAAACGTAAAAGACAGTATCTGCCCTTTTTAAAAGGCTGTGTGCTTCCGCTAATAATACCTGTAGTAATCAAGCCACTAGATTTTTCTGACAATAAGAGCCTTTAAGCTGCGATCGCTACTCGAAAAGTCCAGATATTTTAGAAACTGAACGAGCCTTCTGAGCTTGCTGACTGCAGTACCTCGAAAGATGATCAGAGTGCTGATGTTTTCATGCTTTAGTGTGGTAGAGATGCTCTGTGCAAACATCCCTTGTGTTTAATCTTCAAAACTGCGCAGACTGTCACGGAGCTCTCTTTTGACTATCTACTTTGCGTAACAAACAGAAAGGCAGGAGGTTGACAGTGCTAAATGAGTAAGGTCATTGCTTGTTTAGGGGTTGCAAATTTTATGGAATTTTGTCCTTTTAAATCTCATCTAGAATATGCTTGCAAAAAATCCCTGGGAAGAAAACAAGGAGTATAAGCAGCTTTTGAATATTATTAGCAATACTTACACGTTCTGGATGGGTTCTTAGGGTCCCCCATGGTCTTCTGCCCTCCCCATTACCCCCAAATTTACCCATTTTGCAGTGTTTTGGCACTTATTTTGCTCTTTCTTGTCCCGAAGCAGGTCAGGGTTTGGTGTGGACAGAGGGGGGAAGGAGCCAGCTGTGGGTAAATGGGCCCTGGATGGCATCGCGGGGACACGGCGAATCCTGGCACAGCCCATCTTCAGCACGGGGAGAGGCCGGAGTGCTGCCGTGATGAGTGCTGAGAAAGGTACCTCTCTTTGGATTATGTGCACCCCAGAGCCCACCTTCTGGCCTTTCATTCTCCCCCGATCCCTCCTGTCAAGTATTTGTGCTCTGCGGATGCCTGAGTTTGGCTTTTTGTGACTTGTAGGTTCCTCCGCTGAGGTTCTTTTTGCCCCTGAGGTCCTCCCTTTCACCATCTTGTCCCCACAGAACCCTGAATTGTTTCTTCTCCCTCGCCCAGCCCACAACATCCCTTCCTTTTCCTTTTCTTTTTTGCTGCCCCTCGATCCTTCCTTTTGCAATTTTGCACCACCAGTTCACTCTGTTAAGCTCTTCTCTCTTTTGGGCTTTTTGCACCCCCCACCCCCCACCCCCTTTGTAAAGCTTTTTTTGTGCCGCTTACAAGCTTCTGGCTTTTTTTCCCCTGAGAAGCCTTCCTTCTGGCTTTGTGTGTCAGCACCCTCCCCTTTTTGAATAAAGCAGAGATTAAAGGCAAACTCGGTATCTCTTTATGCAGCTGCAACCCTTTGGAGGGGAAGCAAATACGTTATTGTGGTTTGTAGTATTTCTGGGCTAACTCTGGGGAAATCCTCATCACAGTTTGGATTTTTTGTTGTTGTTTCTATAAGTTCGTTGCTTTGAAAGTTTGAAACTAGTATTCGTTTGGCTTACTGCCTTACTGTCATAACTGAGCGTAAAGCAGAGATTGTGTTGCCATTGCATATGACCTCCCTCATATGGTGCTTGCGTTCATATACGTGTGTTCTCCCCAGGAGTACTCTTGCCTTTTCCTTTCCTTTAGTAAACAAACGCCTTTCTGAGCCAATACCGAGCAACACGGTGGATGTGCTTCTAGCGCTAACGTCGCGTCGCAGGAGGCAGCTGAGAGCAGTCGATAAGCCGGTGCTCTAGACATGCAAAGGCAGGAAGAAGCGGACTAGCTATTGAGCTTCCCTCGAGAGCAGAGGAAGAGGAGAAGAAACCCAGGGGGCGGTCATACGCCCGCTGACGATTCCGGAGGCTTTGCCTTGCAATGCGTTTCTCCTGGTAGGCGGCAGCACTCATTGCCCGTGGCGGGTAAGGGCCGGAACCACCTTGCGCTGAGGGCTCAGCAGAACCAGAGAGGCGAGGGTGTCCCTGGGGTGGCTGCGGGTGCCTGGATTTCTCCGGCCCACCTCAAGGCATGCGTTGCGGGGAGAAAAGGGTGCGGGCTTTCAGGGGCCTGGCAGTGCTCTGCTCCGTGCGGGCACAGGGCAGGGTCTGCCCTGAACACATGTTTGCCTCTCCCTGTCTTTGTTTTAATTCCTGCCTTTAGGGCTGAGGTTCCTCCCCAGAGCAGACTTGTACGTGTGCCCTCGCTCGTGTAGATGCAGATGGCCTGGAGGTGTGGGGAGGCAGGCTGTCCCGCGAGAAGGACTTTTGCGCGGCGTCCCGGGGAGGATAGCTGCGATGTACCTCGTGCACCCAAGGGTGTTGGTAAGCGACAAGATAACAAGTGGCTGTTTCCTGGTCACTCCCCTCACTAGAGAAAAATCGATTTACAGATTGGCTTTCACATGGAGAGAGAAACAGTACACCTTTCCTCAGGTCTGGTTGGGGTTTCACAGTGTGCCTGCACTAACACGTGGTCGTTGTCAGAGACGGTTTAGACGGGTTGCCTGCAGAGAGGTAGGAAAGGCATTACCTTTCGTGGACAGTGCTGTGGTGGGCAGAGCTACGGACGAAGAGGTGTGAGAGCGAGGTGCCTGAGCCTTAAAACTGACTGGAAGGGACAGGATTCAAGGCCGGTTGGTGCACAGCACACAGCGCAACGCCAGGCTCATTATAAAGGTACTGTAATTGGGGAAACGGCCCGCTGACAGAAGAAGAAAGGTTAAAGCTCTGTGTGAAATAAAGGGTCCTTCCCATCAGTGCTGAGGAAGAGGGTCGCGTTTCTTAGAGCAGCATATCCGTCGTTTTTCTGGTAGCAGCAGAGCACCGCAGTGGGAGGTTCTGGAAGAGTCAGGAGCAGAACTGGCAGGAGGCTCTTTTCCCTGTCCGGATGGAAAAACGGCTGTAAGCACGCTTGCCAGAAACCGAGGAGGCCGAGGACGAGGCCCGGCTGGGGCCCTTGCCTTGGGCCCTGACTGCGGGCACCCGGCGCACCCTGCCACCCGAGGCCTGCTCGCCCCAGGCGCGACTGCCACCGCCACCACCCCTCGGCGCTGCTGCGCCCCGGTGCTGCACCGCCGCCGAGACACGGGGTGCTCGTGAGGTCCCCGCCACCGTCTCCTCCTGCAGGACACAGGTGCCCGGGGGGAGGGTACGAAAGGGTCGGGGCGGCCCGACCGGAGGGTGCGGGGAGCGGCGGCGGCCGCTGCCGGCCTAGGCCAGCGGGGTCGCGCATGCGCACTGGATCAGACCGGCTCGCGGCTGCGGCAAGCGGAGTGGCGCATGCGCATTGGGGGGCGACCCGCTTACTCCCTGCTGCCCTCAAGTGACTACGAACCGGTACTGCAGGCAGGGGATTAACGCATGCGCACTGCTCCAGATGTGCTCCATGCTGCCCTCGGGTGATGCCACCCCAATAGTGCAGCCAGCCGACGAACGCATGCGTCCTGGACGCATCGGTTCCTTGGTGCCCCTCGAGCGATGAAAGCCTGCCAGCCAAACAGCCGCCTCGCGCATGCGCGCCGCCCCGACACTGCTCCCTGCGGCCCTCAGCTACGAACAGCGTAGTACTGCAGGCAGCCGCAGCGCGCAGGCGCACTTGCTCGGCGTGGCTCGCTGGTGCCCTCGGCTGGCCAGAAATCGGTACTGCAGCCCGAAAAATCAGTACTGCAGCCGAAGCGGGGCGCAGGCGCAGTGGTTTCGGCGTGGCTCGTTGGTGCCCTCGGCTGGCCAGAAATCGGTACTGCAGGCGAAGCGGGGCGCATGCGCAGTAGTTTCGGCGTGGCTCGTGGGTGCCCTCGGCTGGCCAGAAATCGGTACTGCAGCGCGAAAAATCGGTACTGCAGGCGAAGCGGGGCGCATGCGCACTGGGTTTCGGCGTGGCTCGTTGGTGCCCTCGGCTGGCCAGAAATCGGTACTGCAGCCCGAAAAATCGGTACTGCAGGCGAAGCGGGGCGCATGCGCACTGGGTTTCGGCGTGGCTCGTGGGTGCCCTCGGCTGGCCAGAAATCGGTACTGCAGGCGAAGCGGGGCGCATGCGCAGTGGTTTCGGCGTGGCTCGTTGGTGCCCTCGGCTGGCCAGAAATTGGTACTGCAGGCGAAGCGGGGCGCAGGCGCAGTGGTTTCGGCGTGGCTCGTTGGTGCCCTCGGCTGGCCAGAAATCGGTACTGCAGGCGAAGCGGGGCGCATGCGCACTGGGTTTCGGCGTGGCTCGTTGGTGCCCTCGGCTGGCCAGAAATCGGTACTGCAGGCGAAGCGGGGCGCAGGCGCAGTGGTTTCGGCGTGGCTCGTTGGTGCCCTCGGCTGGCCAGAAATCGGTACTGCAGGCGAAGCGGGGCGCAGGCGCAGTGGTTTCGGCGTGACTCGTGGGTGCCCTCGGCTGGCCAGAAATCGGTACTGCAGGCGAAGCGGGGCGCATGCGCAGTGGTTTCGGCGTGGCTCGTGGGTGCCCTCGGCTGGCCAGAAATCGGTACTGCAGGCGAAGCGGGGCGCAGGCGCACTGGGTTTCGGCGTGGCTCGTTGGTGCCCTCGGCTGGCCAGAAATCGGTACTGCAGGCGAAGCGGGGCGCATGCGCACTGGGTTTCGGCGTGGCTCGTGGGTGCCCTCGGCTGGCCAGAAATCGGTACTGCAGCCCGAAAAAACGGTCCTGCAGGCGAAGCGGGGCGCATGCGCACTGGGTTTCGGCGTGGGTCGTTGGTGCCCTCGGCTGGCCAGAAATCGGTACTGCAGGCGAAGCGGGGCGCATGCGCAGTGGTTTCGGCGTGGCTCGTTGGTGCCCTCGGCTGGCCAGAAATCGGTACTGCAGGCGAAGCGGGGCGCAGGCGCAGTGGTTTCGGCGTGGCTCGTTGGTGCCCTCGGCTGGCCAGAAATCGGTACTGCAGGCGAAGCGGGGCGCATGCGCACTGGGTTTCGGCGTGGCTCGTTGGTGCCCTCGGCTGGCCAGAAATCGGTACTGCAGGCGAAGCGGGGCGCATGCGCAGTAGTTTCGGCGTGGCTCGTGGGTGCCCTCGGCTGGCCAGAAATCGGTACTGCAGCGCGAAAAATCGGTACTGCAGGCGAAGCGGGGCGCATGCGCACTGGGTTTCGGCGTGGCTCGTTGGTGCCCTCGGCTGGCCAGAAATCGGTCCTGCAGCGCGAAAAATCGGTACTGCAGGCGAAGCGGGGCGCATGCGCACTGGGTTTCGGCGTGGCTCGTTGGTGCCCTCGGCTGGCCAGAAATCGGTACTGCAGGCGAAGCGGGGCGCAGGCGCAGTGGTTTCGGCGTGGCTCGTTGGTGCCCTCGGCTGGCCAGAAATCGGTACTGCAGGCGAAGCGGGGCGCAGGCGCACTGGGTTTCGGCGTGGCTCGTTGGTGCCCTCGGCTGGCCAGAAATCGGTACTGCAGGCGAAGCGGGGCGCATGCGCACTGGGTTTCGGCGTGGCTCGTGGGTGCCCTCGGCTGGCCAGAAATCGGTACTGCAGCCCGAAAAAACGGTCCTGCAGGCGAAGCGGGGCGCATGCGCACTGGGTTTCGGCGTGGGTCGTTGGTGCCCTCGGCTGGCCAGAAATCGGTACTGCAGGCGAAGCGGGGCGCATGCGCAGTGGTTTCGGCGTGGCTCGTTGGTGCCCTCGGCTGGCCAGAAATCGGTACTGCAGGCGAAGCGGGGCGCAGGCGCAGTGGTTTCGGCGTGGCTCGTTGGTGCCCTCGGCTGGCCAGAAATCGGTACTGCAGGCGAAGCGGGGCGCATGCGCACTGGGTTTCGGCGTGGCTCGTTGGTGCCCTCGGCTGGCCAGAAATCGGTACTGCAGCGCGAAAAATCGGTACTGCAGGCGAAGCGGGGCGCAGGCGCAGTGGTTTCGGCGTGGCTCGTGGGTGCCCTCGGCTGGCCAGAAATCGGTACTGCAGGCGAAGCGGGGCGCATGCGCAGTGGTTTCGGCGTGGCTCGTTGGTGCCCTCGGCTGGCCAGAAATCGGTCCTGCAGCGCGAAAAATCGGTACTGCAGGCGAAGCGGGGCGCATGCGCACTGGGTTTCGGCGTGACTCGTGGGTGCCCTCGGCTGGCCAGAAATCGGTACTACAGCCCGAAAAATCGGTACTGCAGGCGAAGCGGGGCGCAGGCGCAGTGGTTTCGGCGTGGCTCGTTGGTGCCCTCGGCTGGCCAGAAATCGGTACTGCAGCGCGAAAAATCCGTACTGCAGGCGAAGCGGGGCGCATGCGCACTGGGTTTCGGTGTGGCTCGTTGGTGCCCTCGGCTGGCGAAAAATCGGTACTGCAGGCGAAGCGGGGCGCATGCGCAGTGGTTTCGGCGTGGCTCGTTGGTGCCCTCGGCTGGCCAAAAATCGGTACTGCAGGCGAAGCGGGGTGCATGCGCAGTGGTTTCGGCGTGGCTCGTTGGTGCCCTCGGCTGGCCAGAAATCGGTCCTGCAGGCGAAGCGGGGCGCAGGCGCAGTGGTTTCGGCGTGGCTCGTTGGTGCCCTCGGCTGGCCAGAAATCGGTACTGCAGGCGAAGCGGGGCGCATGCGCAGTGGTTTCGGCGTGGCTCGTTGGTGCCCTCGGCTGGCCAGAAATCGGTACTGCAGGCGAAGCGGGGCGCAGGCGCAGTGGTTTCGGCGTGGCTCGTTGGTGCCCTCGGCTGGCGAGAAATCGGTACTGCAGGCGAAGCGGGGCGCATGCGCAGTAGTTTCGGCGTGGCTCGTGGGTGCCCTCGGCTGGCCAGAAATCGGTACTGCAGCCCGAAAAATCGGTACTGCAGGCGAAGCGGGGCGCATGCGCACTGGGTTTCGGCGTGGCTCGTTGGTGCCCTCGGCTGGCCAGAAATCGGTACTGCAGCCCGAAAAATCGGTACTGCAGGCGAAGCGGGGCGCATGCGCACTGGGTTTCGGCGTGGCTCGTGGGTGCCCTCGGCTGGCCAGAAATCGGTACTGCAGGCGAAGCGGGGCGCAGGCGCAGTGGTTTCGGCGTGGCTCGTTGGTGCCCTCGGCTGGCCAGAAATCGGTACTGCAGGCGAAGCGGGGCGCAGGCGCAGTGGTTTCGGCGTGGCTCGTTGGTGCCCTCGGCTGGCCAGAAATCGGTACTGCAGGCGAAGCGGGGCGCAGGCGCACTGGGTTTCGGCGTGGCTCGTTGGTGCCCTCGGCTGGCCAGAAATCGGTACTGCAGGCGAAGCGGGGCGCATGCGCACTGGGTTTCGGCGTGGCTCGTGGGTGCCCTCGGCTGGCCAGAAATCGGTACTGCAGCCCGAAAAAACGGTCCTGCAGGCGAAGCGGGGCGCATGCGCACTGGGTTTCGGCGTGGGTCGTTGGTGCCCTCGGCTGGCCAGAAATCGGTACTGCAGGCGAAGCGGGGCGCATGCGCAGTGGTTTCGGCGTGGCTCGTTGGTGCCCTCGGCTGGCCAGAAATCGGTACTGCAGGCGAAGCGGGGCGCAGGCGCAGTGGTTTCGGCGTGGCTCGTTGGTGCCCTCGGCTGGCCAGAAATCGGTACTGCAGGCGAAGCGGGGCGCATGCGCAGTGGTTTCGGCGTGGCTCGTTGGTGCCCTCGGCTGGCCAGAAATCGGTACTGCAGCGCGAAAAATCAGTACTGCAGGCGAAGCGGGGCGCATGCGCACTGGGTTTCGGCGTGACTCGTGGGTGCCCTCGGCTGGCCAGAAATCGGTACTACAGCCCGAAAAATCGGTACTGCAGGCGAAGCGGGGCGCAGGCGCAGTGGTTTCGGCGTGGCTCGTTGGTGCCCTCGGCTGGCCAGAAATCGGTACTGCAGGCGAAGCGGGGTGCATGCGCAGTGGTTTCGGCGTGGCTCGTTGGTGCCCTCGGCTGGCCAGAAATCGGTACTGCAGGCGAAGCGGGGCGCAGGCGCAGTGGTTTCGGCGTGGCTCGTGGGTGCCCTCGGCTGGCCAGAAATCGGTACTGCAGGCGAAGCGGGGCGCATGCGCAGTGGTTTCGGCGTGGCTCGTTGGTGCCCTCGGCTGGCCAGAAATCGGTACTGCAGGCGAAGCGGGGCGCAGGCGCAGTGGTTTCGGCGTGGCTCGTTGGTGCCCTCGGCTGGCCAGAAATCGGTACTGCAGGCGAAGCGGGGCGCAGGCGCAGTGGTTTCGGCGTGGCTCGTTGGTGCCCTCGGCTGGCGAAAAATCGGTACTGCAGGCGAAGCGGGGCGCATGCGCACTGGGTTTCGGCGTGGCTCGTTGGTGCCCTCGGCTGGCCAGAAATCGGTACTGCAGGCGAAGCGGGGCGCATGCGCAGTGGTTTCGGCGTGGCTCGTGGGTGCCCTCGGCTGGCCAGAAATCGGTACTGCAGGCGAAGCGGGGCGCAGGCGCAGTGGTTTCGGCGTGGCTCGTTGGTGCCCTCGGCTGGCCAGAAATCGGTACTGCAGCGCGAAAAATCGGTCCTGCAGGCGAAGCGGGGCGCATGCGCAGTGGTTTCGGCGTGGCTCGTTGGTGCCCTCGGCTAGCCAGAAATCGGTACTGCAGGCGAAGCGGGGCGCAGGCGCAGTGGTTTCGGCGTGGCTCGTTGGTGCCCTCGGCTGGCCAGAAATCGGTACTGCAGGCGAAGCGGGGCGCATGCGCAGTGGTTTCGGCGTGGCTCGTTGGTGCCCTCGGCTGGCCAGAAATCGGTACTGCAGGCGAAGCGGGGCGCAGGCGCAGTGGTTTCGGCGTGGCTCGTTGGTGCCCTCGGCTGGCCAGAAATCGGTCCTGCAGGCGAAGCGGGGCGCATGCGCAGTGGTTTCGGCGTGGCTCGTTGGTGCCCTCGGCTGGCCAGAAATCGGTACTGCAGGCGAAGCGGGGCGCAGGCGCAGTGGTTTCGGCGTGGCTCGTTGGTGCCCTCGGCTGGCCAAAAATCGGTACTGCAGGCGAAGCGGGGCGCAGGCGCAGTGGTTTCGGCGTGGCTCGTTGGTGCCCTCGGCTGGCCAGAAATCGGTACTGCAGGCGAAGCGGGGCGCAGGCGCAGTGGTTTCGGCGTGGCTCGTTGGTGCCCTCGGCTGGCCAGAAATCGGTACTGCAGGCGAAGCGGGGCGCAGGCGCAGTGGTTTCGGCGTGGCTCGTGGGTGCCCTCGGCTGGCCAGAAATCGGTACTGCAGGCGAAGCGGGGCGCAGGCGCAGTGGTTTCGGCGTGGCTCGTTGGTGCCCTCGGCTGGCGAAAAATCGGTACTGCAGGCGAAGCGGGGCGCATGCGCACTGGGTTTCGGCGTGGCTCGTTGGTGCCCTCGGCTGGCCAGAAATCGGTACTGCAGGCGAAGCGGGGCGCATGCGCAGTGGTTTCGGCGTGGCTCGTGGGTGCCCTCGGCTGGCCAGAAATCGGTACTGCAGGCGAAGCGGGGCGCAGGCGCACTGGGTTTCGGCGTGGCTCGTTGGTGCCCTCGGCTGGCCAGAAATCGGTCCTGCAGCGCGAAAAATCGGTCCTGCAGGCGAAGCGGGGCGCATGCGCAGTGGTTTCGGCGTGGCTCGTTGGTGCCCTCGGCTAGCCAGAAATCGGTACTGCAGGCGAAGCGGGGCGCAGGCGCAGTGGTTTCGGCGTGGCTCGTTGGTGCCCTCGGCTGGCCAGAAATCGGTACTGCAGGCGAAGCGGGGCGCATGCGCAGTGGTTTCGGCGTGGCTCGTTGGTGCCCTCGGCTGGCCAGAAATCGGTACTGCAGGCGAAGCGGTGCGCAGGCGCAGTGGTTTCGGCGTGGCTCGTTGGTGCCCTCGGCTGGCCAGAAATCGGTCCTGCAGGCGAAGCGGGGCGCATGCGCAGTGGTTTCGGCGTGGCTCGTTGGTGCCCTCGGCTGGCCAAAAATCGGTACTGCAGGCGAAGCGGGGCGCAGGCGCAGTGGTTTCGGCGTGGCTCGTTGGTGCCCTCGGCTGGCGAAAAATCGGTACTGCAGGCGAAGCGGTGCGCAGGCGCAGTGGTTTCGGCGTGGCTCGTGGGGGCCCTCGGCTGGCCAGAAATCGGTACTGCAGGCGAAGCGGGGCGCATGCGCAGTGGTTTCGGCGTGGCTCGTTGGTGCCCTCGGCTGGCCAGAAATCGGTACTGCAGCACGAAAAATCGGTACTGCAGGCGAAGCGGGGCGCATGCGCACTGGGTTTCGGCGTGGCTCGTTGGTGCCCTCGGCTGGCCAGAAATCGGTACTGCAGCCCGAAAAATCGGTACTGCAGGCGAAGCGGGGCGCATGCGCAGTGGTTTCGGCGTGGCTCGTTGGTGCCCTCGGCTGGCCAGAAATCGGTACTGCAGGCGAAGCGGGGCGCATGCGCAGTGGTTTCGGCGTGGCTCGTTGGTGCCCTCGGCTGGCCAGAAATTGGTACTGCAGGCGAAGCGGGGCGCAGGCGCAGTGGTTTCGGCGTGGCTCGTTGGTGCCCTCGGCTGGCGAAAAATCGGTACTGCAGGCGAAGCGGGGCGCAGGCGCAGTGGTTTCGGCGTGGCTCGTTGGTGCCCTCGGCTGGCCAGAAATCGGTACTGCAGCCCGAAAAAACGGTCCTGCAGGCGAAGCGGGGCGCATGCGCACTGGGTTTCGGCGTGGGTCGTTGGTGCCCTCGGCTGGCCAGAAATCGGTACTGCAGGCGAAGCGGGGCGCATGCGCAGTGGTTTCGGCGTGGCTCGTTGGTGCCCTCGGCTGGCCAGAAATCGGTACTGCAGGCGAAGCGGGGCGCATGCGCACTGGGTTTCGGCGTGGCTCGTTGGTGCCCTCGGCTGGCCAGAAATCGGTACTGCAGCGCGAAAAATCGGTACTGCAGGCGAAGCGGGGCGCAGGCGCAGTGGTTTCGGCGTGGCTCGTGGGTGCCCTCGGCTGGCCAGAAATCGGTACTGCAGGCGAAGCGGGGCGCATGCGCAGTGGTTTCGGCGTGGCTCGTTGGTGCCCTCGGCTGGCCAGAAATCGGTACTGCAGCGCGAAAAATCCGTACTGCAGGCGAAGCGGGGCGCATGCGCACTGGGTTTCGGTGTGGCTCGTTGGTGCCCTCGGCTGACGAAAAATCGGTACTGCAGGCGAAGCGGGGCGCATGCGCAGTGGTTTCGGCGTGGCTCGTTGGTGCCCTCGGCTGGCCAAAAATCGGTACTGCAGGCGAAGCGGGGTGCATGCGCAGTGGTTTCGGCGTGGCTCGTTGGTGCCCTCGGCTGGCCAGAAATCGGTACTGCAGGCGAAGCGGGGCGCAGGCGCAGTGGTTTCGGCGTGGCTCGTTGGTGCCCTCGGCTGGCCAGAAATCGGTACTGCAGGCGAAGCGGGGCGCATGCGCAGTGGTTTCGGCGTGGCTCGTTGGTGCCCTCGGCTGGCCAGAAATCGGTACTGCAGGCGAAGCGGGGCGCAGGCGCAGTGGTTTCGGCGTGGGTCGTTGGTGCCCTCGGCTGGCCAGAAATCGGTACTGCAGGCGAAGCGGGGCGCATGCGCAGTAGTTTCGGCGTGGCTCGTGGGTGCCCTCGGCTGGCCAGAAATCGGTACTGCAGCCCGAAAAATCGGTACTGCAGGCGAAGCGGGGCGCATGCGCACTGGGTTTCGGCGTGGCTCGTTGGTGCCCTCGGCTGGCCAGAAATCGGTACTGCAGCCCGAAAAATCGGTACTGCAGGCGAAGCGGGGCGCATGCGCACTGGGTTTCGGCGTGGCTCGTGGGTGCCCTCGGCTGGCCAGAAATCGGTACTGCAGGCGAAGCGGGGCGCATGCGCAGTGGTTTCGGCGTGGCTCGTTGGTGCCCTCGGCTGGCCAGAAATTGGTACTGCAGGCGAAGCGGGGCGCAGGCGCAGTGGTTTCGGCGTGGCTCGTTGGTGCCCTCGGCTGGCGAAAAATCGGTACTGCAGGCGAAGCGGGGCGCATGCGCAGTGGTTTCGGCGTGGCTCGTTGGTGCCCTCGGCTGGCCAGAAATCGGTACTGCAGGCGAAGCGGGGCGCATGCGCAGTGGTTTCGGCGTGGCTCGTGGGTGCCCTCGGCTGGCCAGAAATCGGTACTGCAGGCGAAGCGGGGCGCATGCGCAGTGGTTTCGGCGTGGCTCGTTGGTGCCCTCGGCTGGCCAGAAATCGGTACTGCAGGCGAAGCGGGGCGCATGCGCACTGGGTTTCGGCGTGGCTCGTTGGTGCCCTCGGCTGGCCAGAAATCGGTACTGCAGGCGAAGCGGGGCGCAGGCGCAGTGGTTTCGGCGTGGCTCGTGGGTGCCCTCGGCTGGCCAGAAATCGGTACTGCAGGCGAAGCGGGGCGCAGGCGCACTGGGTTTCGGCGTGGCTCGTTGGTGCCCTCGGCTGGCCAGAAATCGGTACTGCAGGCGAAGCGGGGCGCATGCGCACTGGGTTTCGGCGTGGCTCGTGGGTGCCCTCGGCTGGCCAGAAATCGGTACTGCAGCCCGAAAAAACGGTCCTGCAGGCGAAGCGGGGCGCATGCGCACTGGGTTTCGGCGTGGGTCGTTGGTGCCCTCGGCTGGCCAGAAATCGGTACTGCAGGCGAAGCGGGGCGCATGCGCAGTGGTTTCGGCGTGGCTCGTTGGTGCCCTCGGCTGGCCAGAAATCGGTACTGCAGGCGAAGCGGGGCGCATGCGCAGTGGTTTCGGCGTGGCTCGTTGGTGCCCTCGGCTGGCCAGAAATCGGTACTGCAGGCGAAGCGGGGCGCATGCGCACTGGGTTTCGGCGTGGCTCGTTGGTGCCCTCGGCTGGCCAGAAATCGGTACTGCAGCCCGAAAAAACGGTCCTGCAGGCGAAGCGGGGCGCATGCGCACTGGGTTTCGGCGTGGGTCGTTGGTGCCCTCGGCTGGCCAGAAATCGGTACTGCAGGCGAAGCGGGGCGCAGGCGCAGTGGTTTCGGCGTGGCTCGTTGGTGCCCTCGGCTGGCCAGAAATCGGTACTGCAGGCGAAGCGGGGCGCAGGCGCACTGGGTTTCGGCGTGGCTCGTTGGTGCCCTCGGCTGGCCAGAAATCGGTACTGCAGGCGAAGCGGGGCGCATGCGCACTGGGTTTCGGCGTGGCTCGTGGGTGCCCTCGGCTGGCCAGAAATCGGTACTGCAGCCCGAAAAAACGGTCCTGCAGGCGAAGCGGGGCGCATGCGCACTGGGTTTCGGCGTGGGTCGTTGGTGCCCTCGGCTGGCCAGAAATCGGTACTGCAGGCGAAGCGGGGCGCATGCGCAGTGGTTTCGGCGTGGCTCGTTGGTGCCCTCGGCTGGCCAGAAATCGGTACTGCAGGCGAAGCGGGGCGCAGGCGCAGTGGTTTCGGCGTGGCTCGTTGGTGCCCTCGGCTGGCCAGAAATCGGTACTGCAGGCGAAGCGGGGCGCATGCGCACTGGGTTTCGGCGTGGCTCGTTGGTGCCCTCGGCTGGCCAGAAATCGGTACTGCAGCGCGAAAAATCGGTACTGCAGGCGAAGCGGGGCGCAGGCGCAGTGGTTTCGGCGTGGCTCGTGGGTGCCCTCGGCTGGCCAGAAATCGGTACTGCAGGCGAAGCGGGGCGCATGCGCAGTGGTTTCGGCGTGGCTCGTTGGTGCCCTCGGCTGGCCAGAAATCGGTCCTGCAGCGCGAAAAATCGGTACTGCAGGCGAAGCGGGGCGCATGCGCACTGGGTTTCGGCGTGGCTCGTTGGTGCCCTCGGCTGGCCAGAAATCGGTACTGCAGCCCGAAAAATCGGTACTGCAGGCGAAGCGGGGCGCATGCGCACTGGGTTTCGGCGTGGCTCGTGGGTGCCCTCGGCTGGCCAGAAATCGGTACTGCAGGCGAAGCGGGGCGCATGCGCAGTGGTTTCGGCGTGGCTCGTTGGTGCCCTCGGCTGGCCAGAAATCGGTACTGCAGGCGAAGCGGGGCGCAGGCGCAGTGGTTTCGGCGTGGCTCGTTGGTGCCCTCGGCTGGCCAGAAATCGGTACTGCAGGCGAAGCGGGGCGCAGGCGCACTGGGTTTCGGCGTGGCTCGTTGGTGCCCTCGGCTGGCCAGAAATCGGTACTGCAGGCGAAGCGGGGCGCATGCGCACTGGGTTTCGGCGTGGCTCGTGGGTGCCCTCGGCTGGCCAGAAATCGGTACTGCAGCCCGAAAAAACGGTCCTGCAGGCGAAGCGGGGCGCATGCGCAGTGGTTTCGGCGTGGCTCGTTGGTGCCCTCGGCTGGCCAGAAATCGGTACTGCAGGCGAAGCGGGGCGCATGCGCAGTGGTTTCGGCGTGGCTCGTTGGTGCCCTCGGCTGGCCAGAAATCGGTACTGCAGGCGAAGCGGGGCGCAGGCGCAGTGGTTTCGGCGTGGCTCGTGGGTGCCCTCGGCTGGCCAGAAATCGGTACTGCAGGCGAAGCGGGGCGCAGGCGCACTGGGTTTCGGCGTGGCTCGTTGGTGCCCTCGGCTGGCCAGAAATCGGTACTGCAGCGCGAAAAATCGGTACTGCAGGCGAAGCGGGGCGCATGCGCACTGGGTTTCGGCGTGACTCGTGGGTGCCCTCGGCTGGCCAGAAATCGGTACTACAGCCCGAAAAATCGGTACTGCAGGCGAAGCGGGGCGCAGGCGCAGTGGTTTCGGCGTGGCTCGTTGGTGCCCTCGGCTGGCCAGAAATCGGTACTGCAGCACGAAAAATCGGTACTGCAGGCGAAGCGGGGCGCATGCGCACTGGGTTTCGGCGTGGCTCGTTGGTGCCCTCGGCTGGCCAGAAATCGGTACTGCAGCCCGAAAAATCGGTACTGCAGGCGAAGCGGGGCGCATGCGCAGTGGTTTCGGCGTGGCTCGTTGGTGCCCTCGGCTGGCCAGAAATCGGTACTGCAGGCGAAGCGGGGCGCATGCGCAGTGGTTTCGGCGTGGCTCGTTGGTGCCCTCGGCTGGCCAGAAATCGGTACTGCAGCGCGAAAAATCCGTACTGCAGGCGAAGCGGGGCGCATGCGCACTGGGTTTCGGTGTGGCTCGTTGGTGCCCTCGGCTGGCGAAAAATCGGTACTGCAGGCGAAGCGGGGCGCATGCGCAGTGGTTTCGGCGTGGCTCGTTGGTGCCCTCGGCTGGCCAGAAATCGGTACTGCAGGCGAAGCGGGGTGCATGCGCAGTGGTTTCGGCGTGGCTCGTTGGTGCCCTCGGCTGGCCAGAAATCGGTACTGCAGGCGAAGCGGGGCGCAGGCGCAGTGGTTTCGGCGTGGCTCGTGGGTGCCCTCGGCTGGCCAGAAATCGGTACTGCAGGCGAAGCGGGGCGCATGCGCAGTGGTTTCGGCGTGGCTCGTTGGTGCCCTCGGCTGGCCAGAAATCGGTACTGCAGGCGAAGCGGGGCGCAGGCGCAGTGGTTTCGGCGTGGCTCGTTGGTGCCCTCGGCTGGCCAGAAATCGGTACTGCAGGCGAAGCGGGGCGCAGGCGCAGTGGTTTCGGCGTGGCTCGTTGGTGCCCTCGGCTGGCGAAAAATCGGTACTGCAGGCGAAGCGGGGCGCATGCGCACTGGGTTTCGGCGTGGCTCGTTGGTGCCCTCGGCTGGCCAGAAATCGGTACTGCAGGCGAAGCGGGGCGCATGCGCAGTGGTTTCGGCGTGGCTCGTGGGTGCCCTCGGCTGGCCAGAAATCGGTACTGCAGGCGAAGCGGGGCGCAGGCGCAGTGGTTTCGGCGTGGCTCGTTGGTGCCCTCGGCTGGCCAGAAATCGGTACTGCAGCGCGAAAAATCGGTCCTGCAGGCGAAGCGGGGCGCATGCGCAGTGGTTTCGGCGTGGCTCGTTGGTGCCCTCGGCTAGCCAGAAATCGGTACTGCAGGCGAAGCGGGGCGCAGGCGCAGTGGTTTCGGCGTGGCTCGTTGGTGCCCTCGGCTGGCCAGAAATCGGTACTGCAGGCGAAGCGGGGCGCATGCGCAGTGGTTTCGGCGTGGCTCGTTGGTGCCCTCGGCTGGCCAGAAATCGGTACTGCAGGCGAAGCGGGGCGCAGGCGCAGTGGTTTCGGCGTGGCTCGTTGGTGCCCTCGGCTGGCCAGAAATCGGTCCTGCAGGCGAAGCGGGGCGCATGCGCAGTGGTTTCGGCGTGGCTCGTTGGTGCCCTCGGCTGGCCAGAAATCGGTACTGCAGGCGAAGCGGGGCGCAGGCGCAGTGGTTTCGGCGTGGCTCGTTGGTGCCCTCGGCTGGCGAAAAATCGGTACTGCAGGCGAAGCGGGGCGCAGGCGCAGTGGTTTCGGCGTGGCTCGTTGGTGCCCTCGGCTGGCCAGAAATCGGTACTGCAGGCGAAGCGGGGCGCAGGCGCAGTGGTTTCGGCGTGGCTCGTTGGTGCCCTCGGCTGGCCAGAAATCGGTACTGCAGGCGAAGCGGGGCGCAGGCGCAGTGGTTTCGGCGTGGCTCGTGGGTGCCCTCGGCTGGCCAGAAATCGGTACTGCAGGCGAAGCGGGGCGCAGGCGCAGTGGTTTCGGCGTGGCTCGTTGGTGCCCTCGGCTGGCGAAAAATCGGTACTGCAGGCGAAGCGGGGCGCATGCGCACTGGGTTTCGGCGTGGCTCGTTGGTGCCCTCGGCTGGCCAGAAATCGGTACTGCAGGCGAAGCGGGGCGCATGCGCAGTGGTTTCGGCGTGGCTCGTGGGTGCCCTCGGCTGGCCAGAAATCGGTACTGCAGGCGAAGCGGGGCGCAGGCGCACTGGGTTTCGGCGTGGCTCGTTGGTGCCCTCGGCTGGCCAGAAATCGGTCCTGCAGCGCGAAAAATCGGTCCTGCAGGCGAAGCGGGGCGCATGCGCAGTGGTTTCGGCGTGGCTCGTTGGTGCCCTCGGCTAGCCAGAAATCGGTACTGCAGGCGAAGCGGGGCGCAGGCGCAGTGGTTTCGGCGTGGCTCGTTGGTGCCCTCGGCTGGCCAGAAATCGGTACTGCAGGCGAAGCGGGGCGCATGCGCAGTGGTTTCGGCGTGGCTCGTTGGTGCCCTCGGCTGGCCAGAAATCGGTACTGCAGGCGAAGCGGTGCGCAGGCGCAGTGGTTTCGGCGTGGCTCGTTGGTGCCCTCGGCTGGCCAGAAATCGGTACTGCAGCCCGAAAAAACGGTCCTGCAGGCGAAGCGGGGCGCATGCGCACTGGGTTTCGGCGTGGGTCGTTGGTGCCCTCGGCTGGCCAGAAATCGGTACTGCAGGCGAAGCGGGGCGCATGCGCAGTGGTTTCGGCGTGGCTCGTTGGTGCCCTCGGCTGGCCAGAAATCGGTACTGCAGGCGAAGCGGGGCGCAGGCGCAGTGGTTTCGGCGTGGCTCGTTGGTGCCCTCGGCTGGCGAAAAATCGGTACTGCAGGCGAAGCGGGGCGCATGCGCAGTGGTTTCGGCGTGGCTCGTTGGTGCCCTCGGCTGGCCAGAAATCGGTACTGCAGGCGAAGCGGGGCGCATGCGCACTGGGTTTCGGCGTGGCTCGTTGGTGCCCTCGGCTGGCCAGAAATCGGTACTGCAGCGCGAAAAATCGGTACTGCAGGCGAAGCGGGGCGCAGGCGCAGTGGTTTCGGCGTGGCTCGTGGGTGCCCTCGGCTGGCCAGAAATCGGTACTGCAGGCGAAGCGGGGCGCATGCGCAGTGGTTTCGGCGTGGCTCGTTGGTGCCCTCGGCTGGCCAGAAATCGGTACTGCAGCGCGAAAAATCCGTACTGCAGGCGAAGCGGGGCGCATGCAGACTGGGTTTCGGTGTGGCTCGTTGGTGCCCTCGGCTGACGAAAAATCGGTACTGCAGGCGAAGCGGGGCGCATGCGCAGTGGTTTCGGCGTGGCTCGTTGGTGCCCTCGGCTGGCCAAAAATCGGTACTGCAGGCGAAGCGGGGTGCATGCGCAGTGGTTTCGGCGTGGCTCGTTGGTGCCCTCGGCTGGCCAGAAATCGGTACTGCAGGCGAAGCGGGGCGCAGGCGCAGTGGTTTCGGCGTGGCTCGTTGGTGCCCTCGGCTGGCCAGAAATCGGTACTGCAGGCGAAGCGGGGCGCATGCGCAGTGGTTTCGGCGTGGCTCGTTGGTGCCCTCGGCTGGCCAGAAATCGGTACTGCAGGCGAAGCGGGGCGCAGGCGCAGTGGTTTCGGCGTGGGTCGTTGGTGCCCTCGGCTGGCCAGAAATCGGTACTGCAGGCGAAGCGGGGCGCATGCGCAGTAGTTTCGGCGTGGCTCGTGGGTGCCCTCGGCTGGCCAGAAATCGGTACTGCAGCCCGAAAAATCGGTACTGCAGGCGAAGCGGGGCGCATGCGCACTGGGTTTCGGCGTGGCTCGTTGGTGCCCTCGGCTGGCCAGAAATCGGTACTGCAGCCCGAAAAATCGGTACTGCAGGCGAAGCGGGGCGCATGCGCACTGGGTTTCGGCGTGGCTCGTGGGTGCCCTCGGCTGGCCAGAAATCGGTACTGCAGGCGAAGCGGGGCGCATGCGCAGTGGTTTCGGCGTGGCTCGTTGGTGCCCTCGGCTGGCCAGAAATTGGTACTGCAGGCGAAGCGGGGCGCAGGCGCAGTGGTTTCGGCGTGGCTCGTTGGTGCCCTCGGCTGGCGAAAAATCGGTACTGCAGGCGAAGCGGGGCGCATGCGCAGTGGTTTCGGCGTGGCTCGTTGGTGCCCTCGGCTGGCCAGAAATCGGTACTGCAGGCGAAGCGGGGCGCATGCGCAGTGGTTTCGGCGTGGCTCGTGGGTGCCCTCGGCTGGCCAGAAATCGGTACTGCAGGCGAAGCGGGGCGCATGCGCAGTGGTTTCGGCGTGGCTCGTTGGTGCCCTCGGCTGGCCAGAAATCGGTACTGCAGGCGAAGCGGGGCGCATGCGCACTGGGTTTCGGCGTGGCTCGTTGGTGCCCTCGGCTGGCCAGAAATCGGTACTGCAGGCGAAGCGGGGCGCAGGCGCAGTGGTTTCGGCGTGGCTCGTGGGTGCCCTCGGCTGGCCAGAAATCGGTACTGCAGGCGAAGCGGGGCGCAGGCGCACTGGGTTTCGGCGTGGCTCGTTGGTGCCCTCGGCTGGCCAGAAATCGGTACTGCAGGCGAAGCGGGGCGCATGCGCACTGGGTTTCGGCGTGGCTCGTGGGTGCCCTCGGCTGGCCAGAAATCGGTACTGCAGCCCGAAAAAACGGTCCTGCAGGCGAAGCGGGGCGCATGCGCACTGGGTTTCGGCGTGGGTCGTTGGTGCCCTCGGCTGGCCAGAAATCGGTACTGCAGGCGAAGCGGGGCGCATGCGCAGTGGTTTCGGCGTGGCTCGTTGGTGCCCTCGGCTGGCCAGAAATCGGTACTGCAGGCGAAGCGGGGCGCATGCGCAGTGGTTTCGGCGTGGCTCGTTGGTGCCCTCGGCTGGCCAGAAATCGGTACTGCAGGCGAAGCGGGGCGCATGCGCACTGGGTTTCGGCGTGGCTCGTTGGTGCCCTCGGCTGGCCAGAAATCGGTACTGCAGCCCGAAAAATCGGTACTGCAGGCGAAGCGGGGCGCATGCGCACTGGGTTTCGGCGTGGGTCGTTGGTGCCCTCGGCTGGCCAGAAATCGGTACTGCAGGCGAAGCGGGGCGCAGGCGCAGTGGTTTCGGCGTGGCTCGTTGGTGCCCTCGGCTGGCCAGAAATCGGTACTGCAGGCGAAGCGGGGCGCAGGCGCACTGGGTTTCGGCGTGGCTCGTTGGTGCCCTCGGCTGGCCAGAAATCGGTACTGCAGGCGAAGCGGGGCGCAGGCGCACTGGGTTTCGGCGTGGCTCGTTGGTGCCCTCGGCTGGCCAGAAATCGGTACTGCAGCCCGAAAAATCGGTACTGCAGGCGAAGCGGGGCGCATGCACACTGGGTTTCGGCGTGGGTCGTTGGTGCCCTCGGCTGGCCAGAAATCGGTACTGCAGGCGAAGCGGGGCGCAGGCGCAGTGGTTTCGGCGTGGCTCGTTGGTGCCCTCGGCTGGCCAGAAATCGGTACTGCAGGCGAAGCGGGGCGCATGCGCACTGGGTTTCGGCGTGGCTCGTGGGTGCCCTCGGCTGGCCAGAAATCGGTACTGCAGCCCGAAAAAACGGTCCTGCAGGCGAAGCGGGGCGCATGCGCACTGGGTTTCGGCGTGGGTCGTTGGTGCCCTCGGCTGGCCAGAAATCGGTACTGCAGGCGAAGCGGGGCGCATGCGCAGTGGTTTCGGCGTGGCTCGTTGGTGCCCTCGGCTGGCCAGAAATCGGTACTGCAGGCGAAGCGGGGCGCAGGCGCAGTGGTTTCGGCGTGGCTCGTTGGTGCCCTCGGCTGGCCAGAAATCGGTACTGCAGGCGAAGCGGGGCGCATGCGCACTGGGTTTCGGCGTGGCTCGTTGGTGCCCTCGGCTGGCCAGAAATCGGTACTGCAGCGCGAAAAATCGGTACTGCAGGCGAAGCGGGGCGCAGGCGCAGTGGTTTCGGCGTGGCTCGTGGGTGCCCTCGGCTGGCCAGAAATCGGTACTGCAGGCGAAGCGGGGCGCATGCGCAGTGGTTTCGGCGTGGCTCGTTGGTGCCCTCGGCTGGCCAGAAATCGGTCCTGCAGCGCGAAAAATCGGTACTGCAGGCGAAGCGGGGCGCATGCGCACTGGGTTTCGGCGTGGCTCGTTGGTGCCCTCGGCTGGCCAGAAATCGGTACTGCAGCCCGAAAAATCGGTACTGCAGGCGAAGCGGGGCGCATGCGCACTGGGTTTCGGCGTGGCTCGTGGGTGCCCTCGGCTGGCCAGAAATCGGTACTGCAGGCGAAGCGGGGCGCATGCGCAGTGGTTTCGGCGTGGCTCGTTGGTGCCCTCGGCTGGCCAGAAATCGGTACTGCAGGCGAAGCGGGGCGCAGGCGCAGTGGTTTCGGCGTGGCTCGTTGGTGCCCTCGGCTGGCCAGAAATCGGTACTGCAGGCGAAGCGGGGCGCAGGCGCACTGGGTTTCGGCGTGGCTCGTTGGTGCCCTCGGCTGGCCAGAAATCGGTACTGCAGGCGAAGCGGGGCGCATGCGCACTGGGTTTCGGCGTGGCTCGTGGGTGCCCTCGGCTGGCCAGAAATCGGTACTGCAGCCCGAAAAAACGGTCCTGCAGGCGAAGCGGGGCGCATGCGCAGTGGTTTCGGCGTGGCTCGTTGGTGCCCTCGGCTGGCCAGAAATCGGTACTGCAGGCGAAGCGGGGCGCATGCGCAGTGGTTTCGGCGTGGCTCGTTGGTGCCCTCGGCTGGCCAGAAATCGGTACTGCAGGCGAAGCGGGGCGCAGGCGCAGTGGTTTCGGCGTGGCTCGTGGGTGCCCTCGGCTGGCCAGAAATCGGTACTGCAGGCGAAGCGGGGCGCATGCGCACTGGGTTTCGGCGTGGCTCGTTGGTGCCCTCGGCTGGCCAGAAATCGGTACTGCAGCGCGAAAAATCGGTACTGCAGGCGAAGCGGGGCGCATGCGCACTGGGTTTCGGCGTGACTCGTGGGTGCCCTCGGCTGGCCAGAAATCGGTACTACAGCCCGAAAAATCGGTACTGCAGGCGAAGCGGGGCGCAGGCGCAGTGGTTTCGGCGTGGCTCGTTGGTGCCCTCGGCTGGCCAGAAATCGGTACTGCAGCACGAAAAATCGGTACTGCAGGCGAAGCGGGGCGCATGCGCACTGGTTTTCGGCGTGGCTCGTTGGTGCCCTCGGCTGGCCAGAAATCGGTACTGCAGGCGAAGCGGGGCGCATGCGCACTGGGTTTCGGCGTGGCTCGTGGGTGCCCTCGGCTGGCGAGAAATCGGTACTGCAGGCGAAGCGGGGCGCATGCGCACTGGGTTTCGGCGTGGCTCGTTGGTGCCCTCGGCTGGCCAGAAATCGGTACTGCAGGTGAAGCGGGGCGCAGGCGCAGTGGTTTCGGCGTGGCTCGTGGGTGCCCTCGGCTGGCCAGAAATCGGTACTGCAGGCGAAGCGGGGCGCAGGCGCAGTGGTTTCGGCGTGGCTCGTTGGTGCCCTCGGCTGGCCAGAAATCGGTACTGCAGGCGAAGCGGGGCGCAGGCGGAGTGGTTTCGGCGTGGTTCGTGGGTGCCCTCGGCTGGCCAGAAATCGGTCCTGCAGGCGAAGCGGGGCGCATGCGCAGTGGTTTCGGCGTGGCTCGTTGGTGCCCTCGGCTGGCCAGAAATCGGTACTGCAGGCGAAGCGGGGCGCAGGCGCAGTGGTTTCGGCGTGGCTCGTTGGTGCCCTCGGCTGGCCAGAAATCGGTACTGCAGGCGAAGCGGGGCGCAGGCGCAGTGGTTTCGGCGTGACTCGTTGGTGCCCTCGGCTGGCCAGAAATCGGTACTGCAGGCGAAGCGGGGCGCATGCGCAGTGGTTTCGGCGTGGCTCGTGGGTGCCCTCGGCTGGCCAGAAATCGGTACTGCAGGCGAAGCGGGGCGCAGGCGCACTGGGTTTCGGCGTGGCTCGTTGGTGCCCTCGGCTGGCCAGAAATCGGTACTGCAGGCGAAGCGGGGCGCATGCGCACTGGGTTTCGGCGTGGCTCGTGGGTGCCCTCGGCTGGCCAGAAATCGGTACTGCAGCCCGAAAAAACGGTCCTGCAGGCGAAGCGGGGCGCATGCGCACTGGGTTTCGGCGTGGGTCGTTGGTGCCCTCGGCTGGCCAGAAATCGGTACTGCAGGCGAAGCGGGGCGCATGCGCAGTGGTTTCGGCGTGGCTCGTTGGTGCCCTCGGCTGGCCAGAAATCGGTACTGCAGGCGAAGCGGGGCGCAGGCGCAGTGGTTTCGGCGTGGCTCGTTGGTGCCCTCGGCTGGCCAGAAATCGGTACTGCAGGCGAAGCGGGGCGCATGCGCACTGGGTTTCGGCGTGGCTCGTTGGTGCCCTCGGCTGGCCAGAAATCGGTACTGCAGGCGAAGCGGGGCGCATGCGCAGTAGTTTCGGCGTGGCTCGTGGGTGCCCTCGGCTGGCCAGAAATCGGTACTGCAGCGCGAAAAATCGGTACTGCAGGCGAAGCGGGGCGCATGCGCACTGGGTTTCGGCGTGGCTCGTTGGTGCCCTCGGCTGGCCAGAAATCGGTCCTGCAGCGCGAAAAATCGGTACTGCAGGCGAAGCGGGGCGCATGCGCACTGGGTTTCGGCGTGGCTCGTTGGTGCCCTCGGCTGGCCAGAAATCGGTACTGCAGGCGAAGCGGGGCGCAGGCGCAGTGGTTTCGGCGTGGCTCGTTGGTGCCCTCGGCTGGCCAGAAATCGGTACTGCAGGCGAAGCGGGGCGCAGGCGCACTGGGTTTCGGCGTGGCTCGTTGGTGCCCTCGGCTGGCCAGAAATCGGTACTGCAGGCGAAGCGGGGCGCATGCGCACTGGGTTTCGGCGTGGCTCGTGGGTGCCCTCGGCTGGCCAGAAATCGGTACTGCAGCCCGAAAAAACGGTCCTGCAGGCGAAGCGGGGCGCATGCGCACTGGGTTTCGGCGTGGGTCGTTGGTGCCCTCGGCTGGCCAGAAATCGGTACTGCAGGCGAAGCGGGGCGCATGCGCAGTGGTTTCGGCGTGGCTCGTTGGTGCCCTCGGCTGGCCAGAAATCGGTACTGCAGGCGAAGCGGGGCGCAGGCGCAGTGGTTTCGGCGTGGCTCGTGGGTGCCCTCGGCTGGCCAGAAATCGGTACTGCAGCGCGAAAAATCGGTACTGCAGGCGAAGCGGGGCGCAGGCGCAGTGGTTTCGGCGTGGCTCGTGGGTGCCCTCGGCTGGCCAGAAATCGGTACTGCAGGCGAAGCGGGGCGCATGCGCAGTGGTTTCGGCGTGGCTCGTTGGTGCCCTCGGCTGGCCAGAAATCGGTCCTGCAGCGCGAAAAATCGGTACTGCAGGCGAAGCGGGGCGCATGCGCACTGGGTTTCGGCGTGACTCGTGGGTGCCCTCGGCTGGCCAGAAATCGGTACTACAGCCCGAAAAATCGGTACTGCAGGCGAAGCGGGGCGCAGGCGCAGTGGTTTCGGCGTGGCTCGTTGGTGCCCTCGGCTGGCCAGAAATCGGTACTGCAGCGCGAAAAATCCGTACTGCAGGCGAAGCGGGGCGCATGCGCACTGGGTTTCGGTGTGGCTCGTTGGTGCCCTCGGCTGGCGAAAAATCGGTACTGCAGGCGAAGCGGGGCGCATGCGCAGTGGTTTCGGCGTGGCTCGTTGGTGCCCTCGGCTGGCCAAAAATCGGTACTGCAGGCGAAGCGGGGTGCATGCGCAGTGGTTTCGGCGTGGCTCGTTGGTGCCCTCGGCTGGCCAGAAATCGGTACTGCAGGCGAAGCGGGGCGCAGGCGCAGTGGTTTCGGCGTGGCTCGTTGGTGCCCTCGGCTGGCCAGAAATCGGTACTGCAGGCGAAGCGGGGCGCATGCGCAGTGGTTTCGGCGTGGCTCGTTGGTGCCCTCGGCTGGCCAGAAATCGGTACTGCAGGCGAAGCGGGGCGCAGGCGCAGTGGTTTCGGCGTGGCTCGTTGGTGCCCTCGGCTGGCGAGAAATCGGTACTGCAGGCGAAGCGGGGCGCATGCGCAGTAGTTTCGGCGTGGCTCGTGGGTGCCCTCGGCTGGCCAGAAATCGGTACTGCAGCGCGAAAAATCGGTACTGCAGGCGAAGCGGGGCGCATGCGCACTGGGTTTCGGCGTGGCTCGTTGGTGCCCTCGGCTGGCCAGAAATCGGTACTGCAGCCCGAAAAATCGGTACTGCAGGCGAAGCGGGGCGCATGCGCACTGGGTTTCGGCGTGGCTCGTGGGTGCCCTCGGCTGGCCAGAAATCGGTACTGCAGGCGAAGCGGGGCGCAGGCGCAGTGGTTTCGGCGTGGCTCGTTGGTGCCCTCGGCTGGCCAGAAATCGGTACTGCAGGCGAAGCGGGGCGCAGGCGCAGTGGTTTCGGCGTGGCTCGTTGGTGCCCTCGGCTGGCCAGAAATCGGTACTGCAGGCGAAGCGGGGCGCAGGCGCACTGGGTTTCGGCGTGGCTCGTTGGTGCCCTCGGCTGGCCAGAAATCGGTACTGCAGGCGAAGCGGGGCGCATGCGCACTGGGTTTCGGCGTGGCTCGTGGGTGCCCTCGGCTGGCCAGAAATCGGTACTGCAGCCCGAAAAAACGGTCCTGCAGGCGAAGCGGGGCGCATGCGCACTGGGTTTCGGCGTGGGTCGTTGGTGCCCTCGGCTGGCCAGAAATCGGTACTGCAGGCGAAGCGGGGCGCATGCGCAGTGGTTTCGGCGTGGCTCGTTGGTGCCCTCGGCTGGCCAGAAATCGGTACTGCAGGCGAAGCGGGGCGCAGGCGCAGTGGTTTCGGCGTGGCTCGTTGGTGCCCTCGGCTGGCCAGAAATCGGTACTGCAGGCGAAGCGGGGCGCATGCGCAGTGGTTTCGGCGTGGCTCGTTGGTGCCCTCGGCTGGCCAGAAATCGGTACTGCAGCGCGAAAAATCGGTACTGCAGGCGAAGCGGGGCGCATGCGCACTGGGTTTCGGCGTGACTCGTGGGTGCCCTCGGCTGGCCAGAAATCGGTACTACAGCCCGAAAAATCGGTACTGCAGGCGAAGCGGGGCGCAGGCGCAGTGGTTTCGGCGTGGCTCGTTGGTGCCCTCGGCTGGCCAGAAATCGGTACTGCAGCGCGAAAAATCCGTACTGCAGGCGAAGCGGGGCGCATGCGCACTGGGTTTCGGTGTGGCTCGTTGGTGCCCTCGGCTGGCGAAAAATCGGTACTGCAGGCGAAGCGGGGCGCATGCGCAGTGGTTTCGGCGTGGCTCGTTGGTGCCCTCGGCTGGCCAGAAATCGGTACTGCAGGCGAAGCGGGGTGCATGCGCAGTGGTTTCGGCGTGGCTCGTTGGTGCCCTCGGCTGGCCAGAAATCGGTACTGCAGGCGAAGCGGGGCGCAGGCGCAGTGGTTTCGGCGTGGCTCGTGGGTGCCCTCGGCTGGCCAGAAATCGGTACTGCAGGCGAAGCGGGGCGCATGCGCAGTGGTTTCGGCGTGGCTCGTTGGTGCCCTCGGCTGGCCAGAAATCGGTACTGCAGGCGAAGCGGGGCGCAGGCGCAGTGGTTTCGGCGTGGCTCGTTGGTGCCCTCGGCTGGCCAGAAATCGGTACTGCAGGCGAAGCGGGGCGCAGGCGCAGTGGTTTCGGCGTGGCTCGTTGGTGCCCTCGGCTGGCGAAAAATCGGTACTGCAGGCGAAGCGGGGCGCATGCGCACTGGGTTTCGGCGTGGCTCGTTGGTGCCCTCGGCTGGCCAGAAATCGGTACTGCAGGCGAAGCGGGGCGCATGCGCAGTGGTTTCGGCGTGGCTCGTTGGTGCCCTCGGCTGGCCAGAAATCGGTACTGCAGGCGAAGCGGGGCGCAGGCGCAGTGGTTTCGGCGTGGCTCGTTGGTGCCCTCGGCTGGCCAGAAATCGGTACTGCAGCGCGAAAAATCGGTCCTGCAGGCGAAGCGGGGCGCATGCGCAGTGGTTTCGGCGTGGCTCGTTGGTGCCCTCGGCTAGCCAGAAATCGGTACTGCAGGCGAAGCGGGGCGCAGGCGCAGTGGTTTCGGCGTGGCTCGTTGGTGCCCTCGGCTGGCCAGAAATCGGTACTGCAGGCGAAGCGGGGCGCATGCGCAGTGGTTTCGGCGTGGCTCGTTGGTGCCCTCGGCTGGCCAGAAATCGGTACTGCAGGCGAAGCGGGGCGCAGGCGCAGTGGTTTCGGCGTGGCTCGTTGGTGCCCTCGGCTGGCCAGAAATCGGTCCTGCAGGCGAAGCGGGGCGCATGCGCAGTGGTTTCGGCGTGGCTCGTTGGTGCCCTCGGCTGGCCAGAAATCGGTACTGCAGGCGAAGCGGGGCGCAGGCGCAGTGGTTTCGGCGTGGCTCGTTGGTGCCCTCGGCTGGCCAAAAATCGGTACTGCAGGCGAAGCGGGGCGCAGGCGCAGTGGTTTCGGCGTGGCTCGTTGGTGCCCTCGGCTGGCCAGAAATCGGTACTGCAGGCGAAGCGGGGCGCAGGCGCAGTGGTTTCGGCGTGGCTCGTTGGTGCCCTCGGCTGGCCAGAAATCGGTACTGCAGGCGAAGCGGGGCGCAGGCGCAGTGGTTTCGGCGTGGCTCGTGGGTGCCCTCGGCTGGCCAGAAATCGGTACTGCAGGCGAAGCGGGGCGCAGGCGCAGTGGTTTCGGCGTGGCTCGTTGGTGCCCTCGGCTGGCGAAAAATCGGTACTGCAGGCGAAGCGGGGCGCATGCGCACTGGGTTTCGGCGTGGCTCGTTGGTGCCCTCGGCTGGCCAGAAATCGGTACTGCAGGCGAAGCGGGGCGCATGCGCAGTGGTTTCGGCGTGGCTCGTGGGTGCCCTCGGCTGGCCAGAAATCGGTACTGCAGGCGAAGCGGGGCGCAGGCGCACTGGGTTTCGGCGTGGCTCGTTGGTGCCCTCGGCTGGCCAGAAATCGGTCCTGCAGCGCGAAAAATCGGTCCTGCAGGCGAAGCGGGGCGCATGCGCAGTGGTTTCGGCGTGGCTCGTTGGTGCCCTCGGCTAGCCAGAAATCGGTACTGCAGGCGAAGCGGGGCGCAGGCGCAGTGGTTTCGGCGTGGCTCGTTGGTGCCCTCGGCTGGCCAGAAATCGGTACTGCAGGCGAAGCGGGGCGCATGCGCAGTGGTTTCGGCGTGGCTCGTTGGTGCCCTCGGCTGGCCAGAAATCGGTACTGCAGGCGAAGCGGTGCGCAGGCGCAGTGGTTTCGGCGTGGCTCGTTGGTGCCCTCGGCTGGCCAGAAATCGGTCCTGCAGGCGAAGCGGGGCGCATGCGCAGTGGTTTCGGCGTGGCTCGTTGGTGCCCTCGGCTGGCCAAAAATCGGTACTGCAGGCGAAGCGGGGCGCAGGCGCAGTGGTTTCGGCGTGGCTCGTTGGTGCCCTCGGCTGGCGAAAAATCGGTACTGCAGGCGAAGCGGTGCGCAGGCGCAGTGGTTTCGGCGTGGCTCGTGGGGGCCCTCGGCTGGCCAGAAATCGGTACTGCAGGCGAAGCGGGGCGCATGCGCAGTGGTTTCGGCGTGGCTCGTTGGTGCCCTCGGCTGGCCAGAAATCGGTACTGCAGCACGAAAAATCGGTACTGCAGGCGAAGCGGGGCGCATGCGCACTGGGTTTCGGCGTGGCTCGTTGGTGCCCTCGGCTGGCCAGAAATCGGTACTGCAGCCCGAAAAATCGGTACTGCAGGCGAAGCGGGGCGCATGCGCAGTGGTTTCGGCGTGGCTCGTTGGTGCCCTCGGCTGGCCAGAAATCGGTACTGCAGGCGAAGCGGGGCGCATGCGCAGTGGTTTCGGCGTGGCTCGTTGGTGCCCTCGGCTGGCCAGAAATTGGTACTGCAGGCGAAGCGGGGCGCAGGCGCAGTGGTTTCGGCGTGGCTCGTTGGTGCCCTCGGCTGGCGAAAAATCGGTACTGCAGGCGAAGCGGGGCGCAGGCGCAGTGGTTTCGGCGTGGCTCGTTGGTGCCCTCGGCTGGCCAGAAATCGGTACTGCAGCCCGAAAAAACGGTCCTGCAGGCGAAGCGGGGCGCATGCGCACTGGGTTTCGGCGTGGGTCGTTGGTGCCCTCGGCTGGCCAGAAATCGGTACTGCAGGCGAAGCGGGGCGCATGCGCAGTGGTTTCGGCGTGGCTCGTTGGTGCCCTCGGCTGGCCAGAAATCGGTACTGCAGGCGAAGCGGGGCGCAGGCGCAGTGGTTTCGGCGTGGCTCGTTGGTGCCCTCGGCTGGCGAAAAATCGGTACTGCAGGCGAAGCGGGGCGCATGCGCAGTGGTTTCGGCGTGGCTCGTTGGTGCCCTCGGCTGGCCAGAAATCGGTACTGCAGGCGAAGCGGGGCGCATGCGCACTGGGTTTCGGCGTGGCTCGTTGGTGCCCTCGGCTGGCCAGAAATCGGTACTGCAGCGCGAAAAATCGGTACTGCAGGCGAAGCGGGGCGCAGGCGCAGTGGTTTCGGCGTGGCTCGTGGGTGCCCTCGGCTGGCCAGAAATCGGTACTGCAGGCGAAGCGGGGCGCATGCGCAGTGGTTTCGGCGTGGCTCGTTGGTGCCCTCGGCTGGCCAGAAATCGGTACTGCAGCGCGAAAAATCCGTACTGCAGGCGAAGCGGGGCGCATGCGCACTGGGTTTCGGTGTGGCTCGTTGGTGCCCTCGGCTGACGAAAAATCGGTACTGCAGGCGAAGCGGGGCGCATGCGCAGTGGTTTCGGCGTGGCTCGTTGGTGCCCTCGGCTGGCCAAAAATCGGTACTGCAGGCGAAGCGGGGTGCATGCGCAGTGGTTTCGGCGTGGCTCGTTGGTGCCCTCGGCTGGCCAGAAATCGGTACTGCAGGCGAAGCGGGGCGCAGGCGCAGTGGTTTCGGCGTGGCTCGTTGGTGCCCTCGGCTGGCCAGAAATCGGTACTGCAGGCGAAGCGGGGCGCATGCGCAGTGGTTTCGGCGTGGCTCGTTGGTGCCCTCGGCTGGCCAGAAATCGGTACTGCAGGCGAAGCGGGGCGCAGGCGCAGTGGTTTCGGCGTGGGTCGTTGGTGCCCTCGGCTGGCCAGAAATCGGTACTGCAGGCGAAGCGGGGCGCATGCGCAGTGGTTTCGGCGTGGCTCGTGGGTGCCCTCGGCTGGCCAGAAATCGGTACTGCAGCACGAAAAATCGGTACTGCAGGCGAAGCGGGGCGCATGCGCACTGGGTTTCGGCGTGGCTCGTTGGTGCCCTCGGCTGGCCAGAAATCGGTACTGCAGCCCGAAAAATCGGTACTGCAGGCGAAGCGGGGCGCATGCGCACTGGGTTTCGGCGTGGCTCGTGGGTGCCCTCGGCTGGCCAGAAATCGGTACTGCAGGCGAAGCGGGGCGCATGCGCAGTGGTTTCGGCGTGGCTCGTTGGTGCCCTCGGCTGGCCAGAAATTGGTACTGCAGGCGAAGCGGGGCGCAGGCGCAGTGGTTTCGGCGTGGCTCGTTGGTGCCCTCGGCTGGCGAAAAATCGGTACTGCAGGCGAAGCGGGGCGCATGCGCAGTGGTTTCGGCGTGGCTCGTTGGTGCCCTCGGCTGGCCAGAAATCGGTACTGCAGGCGAAGCGGGGCGCATGCGCAGTGGTTTCGGCGTGGCTCGTGGGTGCCCTCGGCTGGCCAGAAATCGGTACTGCAGGCGAAGCGGGGCGCATGCGCAGTGGTTTCGGCGTGGCTCGTTGGTGCCCTCGGCTGGCCAGAAATCGGTACTGCAGGCGAAGCGGGGCGCATGCGCACTGGGTTTCGGCGTGGCTCGTTGGTGCCCTCGGCTGGCCAGAAATCGGTACTGCAGGCGAAGCGGGGCGCAGGCGCAGTGGTTTCGGCGTGGCTCGTGGGTGCCCTCGGCTGGCCAGAAATCGGTACTGCAGGCGAAGCGGGGCGCAGGCGCACTGGGTTTCGGCGTGGCTCGTTGGTGCCCTCGGCTGGCCAGAAATCGGTACTGCAGGCGAAGCGGGGCGCATGCGCACTGGGTTTCGGCGTGGCTCGTGGGTGCCCTCGGCTGGCCAGAAATCGGTACTGCAGCCCGAAAAAACGGTCCTGCAGGCGAAGCGGGGCGCATGCGCACTGGGTTTCGGCGTGGGTCGTTGGTGCCCTCGGCTGGCCAGAAATCGGTACTGCAGGCGAAGCGGGGCGCATGCGCAGTGGTTTCGGCGTGGCTCGTTGGTGCCCTCGGCTGGCCAGAAATCGGTACTGCAGGCGAAGCGGGGCGCATGCGCAGTGGTTTCGGCGTGGCTCGTTGGTGCCCTCGGCTGGCCAGAAATCGGTACTGCAGGCGAAGCGGGGCGCATGCGCACTGGGTTTCGGCGTGGCTCGTTGGTGCCCTCGGCTGGCCAGAAATCGGTACTGCAGCCCGAAAAATCGGTACTGCAGGCGAAGCGGGGCGCATGCGCACTGGGTTTCGGCGTGGGTCGTTGGTGCCCTCGGCTGGCCAGAAATCGGTACTGCAGGCGAAGCGGGGCGCAGGCGCAGTGGTTTCGGCGTGGCTCGTTGGTGCCCTCGGCTGGCCAGAAATCGGTACTGCAGGCGAAGCGGGGCGCAGGCGCACTGGGTTTCGGCGTGGCTCGTTGGTGCCCTCGGCTGGCCAGAAATCGGTACTGCAGGCGAAGCGGGGCGCAGGCGCACTGGGTTTCGGCGTGGCTCGTTGGTGCCCTCGGCTGGCCAGAAATCGGTACTGCAGCCCGAAAAATCGGTACTGCAGGCGAAGCGGGGCGCATGCGCACTGGGTTTCGGCGTGGGTCGTTGGTGCCCTCGGCTGGCCAGAAATCGGTACTGCAGGCGAAGCGGGGCGCAGGCGCAGTGGTTTCGGCGTGGCTCGTTGGTGCCCTCGGCTGGCCAGAAATCGGTACTGCAGGCGAAGCGGGGCGCATGCGCACTGGGTTTCGGCGTGGCTCGTGGGTGCCCTCGGCTGGCCAGAAATCGGTACTGCAGCCCGAAAAAACGGTCCTGCAGGCGAAGCGGGGCGCATGCGCACTGGGTTTCGGCGTGGGTCGTTGGTGCCCTCGGCTGGCCAGAAATCGGTACTGCAGGCGAAGCGGGGCGCATGCGCAGTGGTTTCGGCGTGGCTCGTTGGTGCCCTCGGCTGGCCAGAAATCGGTACTGCAGGCGAAGCGGGGCGCAGGCGCAGTGGTTTCGGCGTGGCTCGTTGGTGCCCTCGGCTGGCCAGAAATCGGTACTGCAGGCGAAGCGGGGCGCATGCGCACTGGGTTTCGGCGTGGCTCGTTGGTGCCCTCGGCTGGCCAGAAATCGGTACTGCAGCGCGAAAAATCGGTACTGCAGGCGAAGCGGGGCGCAGGCGCAGTGGTTTCGGCGTGGCTCGTGGGTGCCCTCGGCTGGCCAGAAATCGGTACTGCAGGCGAAGCGGGGCGCATGCGCAGTGGTTTCGGCGTGGCTCGTTGGTGCCCTCGGCTGGCCAGAAATCGGTCCTGCAGCGCGAAAAATCGGTACTGCAGGCGAAGCGGGGCGCATGCGCACTGGGTTTCGGCGTGGCTCGTTGGTGCCCTCGGCTGGCCAGAAATCGGTACTGCAGCCCGAAAAATCGGTACTGCAGGCGAAGCGGGGCGCATGCGCACTGGGTTTCGGCGTGGCTCGTGGGTGCCCTCGGCTGGCCAGAAATCGGTACTGCAGGCGAAGCGGGGCGCATGCGCAGTGGTTTCGGCGTGGCTCGTTGGTGCCCTCGGCTGGCCAGAAATCGGTACTGCAGGCGAAGCGGGGCGCAGGCGCAGTGGTTTCGGCGTGGCTCGTTGGTGCCCTCGGCTGGCCAGAAATCGGTACTGCAGGCGAAGCGGGGCGCAGGCGCACTGGGTTTCGGCGTGGCTCGTGGGTGCCCTCGGCTGGCCAGAAATCGGTACTGCAGCCCGAAAAAACGGTCCTGCAGGCGAAGCGGGGCGCATGCGCAGTGGTTTCGGCGTGGCTCGTTGGTGCCCTCGGCTGGCCAGAAATCGGTACTGCAGGCGAAGCGGGGCGCATGCGCAGTGGTTTCGGCGTGGCTCGTTGGTGCCCTCGGCTGGCCAGAAATCGGTACTGCAGGCGAAGCGGGGCGCAGGCGCAGTGGTTTCGGCGTGGCTCGTGGGTGCCCTCGGCTGGCCAGAAATCGGTACTGCAGGCGAAGCGGGGCGCAGGCGCACTGGGTTTCGGCGTGGCTCGTTGGTGCCCTCGGCTGGCCAGAAATCGGTACTGCAGCGCGAAAAATCGGTACTGCAGGCGAAGCGGGGCGCATGCGCACTGGGTTTCGGCGTGACTCGTGGGTGCCCTCGGCTGGCCAGAAATCGGTACTACAGCCCGAAAAATCGGTACTGCAGGCGAAGCGGGGCGCAGGCGCAGTGGTTTCGGCGTGGCTCGTTGGTGCCCTCGGCTGGCCAGAAATCGGTACTGCAGCACGAAAAATCGGTACTGCAGGCGAAGCGGGGCGCATGCGCACTGGGTTTCGGCGTGGCTCGTTGGTGCCCTCGGCTGGCCAGAAATCGGTACTGCAGGCGAAGCGGGGCGCATGCGCAGTGGTTTCGGCGTGGCTCGTTGGTGCCCTCGGCTGGCCAGAAATTGGTACTGCAGGCGAAGCGGGGCGCATGCGCAGTGGTTTCGGCGTGGCTCGTTGGTGCCCTCGGCTGGCGAAAAATCGGTACTGCAGGCGAAGCGGGGCGCAGGCGCAGTGGTTTCGGCGTGGCTCGTTGGTGCCCTCGGCTGGCCAGAAATCGGTACTGCAGCCCGAAAAAACGGTCCTGCAGGCGAAGCGGGGCGCATGCGCACTGGGTTTCGGCGTGGGTCGTTGGTGCCCTCGGCTGGCCAGAAATCGGTACTGCAGGCGAAGCGGGGCGCATGCGCAGTGGTTTCGGCGTGGCTCGTTGGTGCCCTCGGCTGGCCAGAAATCGGTACTGCAGGCGAAGCGGGGCGCAGGCGCACTGGGTTTCGGCGTGGCTCGTTGGTGCCCTCGGCTGGCCAGAAATCGGTACTGCAGGCGAAGCGGGGCGCAGGCGCAGTGGTTTCGGCGTGGCTCGTTGGTGCCCTCGGCTGGCCAGAAATCGGTACTGCAGGCGAAGCGGGGCGCAGGCGCAGTGGTTTCGGCGTGGCTCGTTGGTGCCCTCGGCTGGCCAGAAATCGGTACTGCAGCGCGAAAAATCGGTACTGCAGGCGAAGCGGGGCGCAGGCGCAGTGGTTTCGGCGTGGCTCGTGGGTGCCCTCGGCTGGCCAGAAATCGGTACTGCAGGCGAAGCGGGGCGCAGGCGCAGTGGTTTCGGCGTGGCTCGTTGGTGCCCTCGGCTGGCCAGAAATCGGTACTGCAGCGCGAAAAATCCGTACTGCAGGCGAAGCGGGGCGCATGCGCACTGGGTTTCGGTGTGGCTCGTTGGTGCCCTCGGCTGACGAAAAATCGGTACTGCAGGCGAAGCGGGGCGCATGCGCAGTGGTTTCGGCGTGGCTCGTTGGTGCCCTCGGCTGGCCAAAAATCGGTACTGCAGGCGAAGCGGGGTGCATGCGCAGTGGTTTCGGCGTGGCTCGTTGGTGCCCTCGGCTGGCCAGAAATCGGTACTGCAGGCGAAGCGGGGCGCAGGCGCAGTGGTTTCGGCGTGGCTCGTTGGTGCCCTCGGCTGGCCAGAAATCGGTACTGCAGGCGAAGCGGGGCGCATGCGCAGTGGTTTCGGCGTGGCTCGTTGGTGCCCTCGGCTGGCCAGAAATCGGTACTGCAGGCGAAGCGGGGCGCAGGCGCAGTGGTTTCGGCGTGGCTCGTTGGTGCCCTCGGCTGGCCAGAAATCGGTACTGCAGGCGAAGCGGGGCGCATGCGCAGTAGTTTCGGCGTGGCTCGTGGGTGCCCTCGGCTGGCCAGAAATCGGTACTGCAGCGCGAAAAATCGGTACTGCAGGCGAAGCGGGGCGCATGCGCACTGGGTTTCGGCGTGGCTCGTTGGTGCCCTCGGCTGGCCAGAAATCGGTACTGCAGCCCGAAAAATCGGTACTGCAGGCGAAGCGGGGCGCATGCGCACTGGGTTTCGGCGTGGCTCGTGGGTGCCCTCGGCTGGCCAGAAATCGGTACTGCAGGCGAAGCGGGGCGCATGCGCAGTGGTTTCGGCGTGGCTCGTTGGTGCCCTCGGCTGGCCAGAAATTGGTACTGCAGGCGAAGCGGGGCGCAGGCGCAGTGGTTTCGGCGTGGCTCGTTGGTGCCCTCGGCTGGCCAGAAATCGGTACTGCAGGCGAAGCGGGGCGCAGGCGCACTGGGTTTCGGCGTGACTCGTGGGTGCCCTCGGCTGGCCAGAAATCGGTACTGCAGGCGAAGCGGGGCGCATGCGCACTGGGTTTCGGCGTGGCTCGTTGGTGCCCTCGGCTGGCCAGAAATCGGTACTGCAGGCGAAGCGGGGCGCAGGCGCAGTGGTTTCGGCGTGGCTCGTTGGTGCCCTCGGCTGGCCAGAAATCGGTACTGCAGGCGAAGCGGGGCGCAGGCGCAGTGGTTTCGGCGTGACTCGTTGGTGCCCTCGGCTGGCCAGAAATCGGTACTGCAGGCGAAGCGGGGCGCATGCGCAGTGGTTTCGGCGTGGCTCGTGGGTGCCCTCGGCTGGCCAGAAATCGGTACTGCAGGCGAAGCGGGGCGCAGGCGCACTGGGTTTCGGCGTGGGTCGTTGGTGCCCTCGGCTGGCCAGAAATCGGTACTGCAGGCGAAGCGGGGCGCATGCGCACTGGGTTTCGGCGTGGCTCGTGGGTGCCCTCGGCTGGCCAGAAATCGGTACTGCAGCCCGAAAAATCGGTCCTGCAGGCGAAGCGGGGCGCATGCGCACTGGGTTTCGGCGTGGGTCGTTGGTGCCCTCGGCTGGCCAGAAATCGGTACTGCAGGCGAAGCGGGGCGCATGCGCACTGGGTTTCGGCGTGGCTCGTTGGTGCCCTCGGCTGGCCAGAAATCGGTACTGCAGGCGAAGCGGGGCGCATGCGCAGTAGTTTCGGCGTGGCTCGTGGGTGCCCTCGGCTGGCCAGAAATCGGTACTGCAGCGCGAAAAATCGGTACTGCAGGCGAAGCGGGGCGCATGCGCACTGGGTTTTGGCGTGGCTCGTTGGTGCCCTCGGCTGGCCAGAAATCGGTACTGCAGCCCGAAAAATCGGTCCTGCAGGCGAAGCGGGGCGCAGGCGCACTGGGTTTCGGCGTGGGTCGTTGGTGCCCTCGGCTGGCCAGAAATCGGTACTGCAGGCGAAGCGGGGCGCAGGCGCAGTGGTTTCGGCGTGGCTCGTTGGTGCCCTCGGCTGGCCAGAAATCGGTACTGCAGGCGAAGCGGGGCGCAGGCGCAGTGGTTTCGGCGTGGCTCGTTGGTGCCCTCGGCTGGCCAGAAATCGGTACTGCAGGCGAAGCGGGGCGCATGCGCACTGGGTTTCGGCGTGGCTCGTTGGTGCCCTCGGCTGGCCAGAAATCGGTACTGCAGCGCGAAAAATCGGTACTGCAGGCGAAGCGGGGCGCAGGCGCAGTGGTTTCGGCGTGGCTCGTGGGTGCCCTCGGCTGGCCAGAAATCGGTACTGCAGGCGAAGCGGGGCGCATGCGCAGTGGTTTCGGCGTGGCTCGTTGGTGCCCTCGGCTGGCCAGAAATCGGTCCTGCAGCGCGAAAAATCGGTACTGCAGGCGAAGCGGGGCGCATGCGCACTGGGTTTCGGCGTGACTCGTGGGTGCCCTCGGCTGGCCAGAAATCGGTACTACAGCCCGAAAAATCGGTACTGCAGGCGAAGCGGGGCGCAGGCGCAGTGGTTTCGGCGTGGCTCGTTGGTGCCCTCGGCTGGCCAGAAATCGGTCCTGCAGCGCGAAAAATCGGTACTGCAGGCGAAGCGGGGCGCATGCGCACTGGGTTTCGGCGTGACTCGTGGGTGCCCTCGGCTGGCCAGAAATCGGTACTACAGCCCGAAAAATCGGTACTGCAGGCGAAGCGGGGCGCATGCGCACTGGGTTTCGGTGTGGCTCGTTGGTGCCCTCGGCTGGCGAAAAATCGGTACTGCAGGCGAAGCGGGGCGCATGCGCAGTGGTTTCGGCGTGGCTCGTGGGTGCCCTCGGCTGGCCAGAAATCGGTACTACAGCCCGAAAAATCGGTACTGCAGGCGAAGCGGGGCGCAGGCGCAGTGGTTTCGGCGTGGCTCGTTGGTGCCCTCGGCTGGCCAGAAATCGGTACTGCAGCGCGAAAAATCCGTACTGCAGGCGAAGCGGGGCGCATGCGCACTGGGTTTCGGTGTGGCTCGTTGGTGCCCTCGGCTGGCGAAAAATCGGTACTGCAGGCGAAGCGGGGCGCATGCGCAGTGGTTTCGGCGTGGCTCGTTGGTGCCCTCGGCTGGCCAAAAATCGGTACTGCAGGCGAAGCGGGGCGCATGCGCACTGGGTTTCGGCGTGGCTCGTTGGTGCCCTCGGCTGGCCAGAAATCGGTACTGCAGGCGAAGCGGGGCGCAGGCGCAGTGGTTTCGGCGTGGCTCGTTGGTGCCCTCGGCTGGCCAGAAATCGGTACTGCAGGCGAAGCGGGGCGCATGCGCAGTGGTTTCGGCGTGGCTCGTTGGTGCCCTCGGCTGGCCAGAAATCGGTACTGCAGGCGAAGCGGGGCGCAGGCGCAGTGGTTTCGGCGTGGCTCGTTGGTGCCCTCGGCTGGCCAGAAATCGGTACTGCAGGCGAAGCGGGGCGCATGCGCAGTAGTTTCGGCGTGGCTCGTGGGTGCCCTCGGCTGGCCAGAAATCGGTACTGCAGCCCGAAAAATCGGTACTGCAGGCGAAGCGGGGCGCATGCGCACTGGGTTTCGGCGTGGCTCGTTGGTGCCCTCGGCTGGCCAGAAATCGGTACTGCAGCCCGAAAAATCGGTACTGCAGGCGAAGCGGGGCGCATGCGCACTGGGTTTCGGCGTGGCTCGTGGGTGCCCTCGGCTGGCCAGAAATCGGTACTGCAGGCGAAGCGGGGCGCAGGCGCAGTGGTTTCGGCGTGGCTCGTTGGTGCCCTCGGCTGGCCAGAAATCGGTACTGCAGGCGAAGCGGGGCGCAGGCGCAGTGGTTTCGGCGTGGCTCGTTGGTGCCCTCGGCTGGCCAGAAATCGGTACTGCAGGCGAAGCGGGGCGCAGGCGCACTGGGTTTCGGCGTGGCTCGTTGGTGCCCTCGGCTGGCCAGAAATCGGTACTGCAGGCGAAGCGGGGCGCATGCGCACTGGGTTTCGGCGTGGCTCGTGGGTGCCCTCGGCTGGCCAGAAATCGGTACTGCAGCCCGAAAAAACGGTCCTGCAGGCGAAGCGGGGCGCATGCGCACTGGGTTTCGGCGTGGGTCGTTGGTGCCCTCGGCTGGCCAGAAATCGGTACTGCAGGCGAAGCGGGGCGCATGCGCAGTGGTTTCGGCGTGGCTCGTTGGTGCCCTCGGCTGGCCAGAAATCGGTACTGCAGGCGAAGCGGGGCGCAGGCGCAGTGGTTTCGGCGTGGCTCGTTGGTGCCCTCGGCTGGCCAGAAATCGGTACTGCAGGCGAAGCGGGGCGCATGCGCACTGGGTTTCGGCGTGGCTCGTTGGTGCCCTCGGCTGGCCAGAAATCGGTACTGCAGCGCGAAAAATCGGTACTGCAGGCGAAGCGGGGCGCAGGCGCAGTGGTTTCGGCGTGGCTCGTTGGTGCCCTCGGCTGGCCAGAAATCGGTACTGCAGCGCGAAAAATCCGTACTGCAGGCGAAGCGGGGCGCATGCGCACTGGGTTTCGGTGTGGCTCGTTGGTGCCCTCGGCTGGCGAAAAATCGGTACTGCAGGCGAAGCGGGGCGCATGCGCAGTGGTTTCGGCGTGGCTCGTTGGTGCCCTCGGCTGGCCAGAAATCGGTACTGCAGGCGAATCGGGGTGCATGCGCAGTGGTTTCGGCGTGGCTCGTTGGTGCCCTCGGCTGGCCAGAAATCGGTACTGCAGGCGAAGCGGGGCGCAGGCGCAGTGGTTTCGGCGTGGCTCGTGGGTGCCCTCGGCTGGCCAGAAATCGGTACTGCAGGCGAAGCGGGGCGCATGCGCAGTGGTTTCGGCGTGGCTCGTGGGTGCCCTCGGCTGGCCAGAAATCGGTACTGCAGGCGAAGCGGGGCGCAGGCGCAGTGGTTTCGGCGTGGCTCGTTGGTGCCCTCGGCTGGCCAGAAATCGGTACTGCAGGCGAAGCGGGGCGCAGGCGCAGTGGTTTCGGCGTGGCTCGTTGGTGCCCTCGGCTGGCGAAAAATCGGTACTGCAGGCGAAGCGGGGCGCATGCGCACTGGGTTTCGGCGTGGCTCGTTGGTGCCCTCGGCTGGCCAGAAATCGGTACTGCAGGCGAAGCGGGGCGCATGCGCAGTGGTTTCGGCGTGGCTCGTGGGTGCCCTCGGCTGGCCAGAAATCGGTACTGCAGGCGAAGCGGGGCGCAGGCGCAGTGGTTTCGGCGTGGCTCGTTGGTGCCCTCGGCTGGCCAGAAATCGGTACTGCAGCGCGAAAAATCGGTCCTGCAGGCGAAGCGGGGCGCATGCGCAGTGGTTTCGGCGTGGCTCGTTGGTGCCCTCGGCTAGCCAGAAATCGGTACTGCAGGCGAAGCGGGGCGCAGGCGCAGTGGTTTCGGCGTGGCTCGTTGGTGCCCTCGGCTGGCCAGAAATCGGTACTGCAGGCGAAGCGGGGCGCATGCGCAGTGGTTTCGGCGTGGCTCGTTGGTGCCCTCGGCTGGCCAGAAATCGGTACTGCAGGCGAAGCGGGGCGCAGGCGCAGTGGTTTCGGCGTGGCTCGTTGGTGCCCTCGGCTGGCCAGAAATCGGTACTGCAGGCGAAGCGGGGCGCATGCGCAGTGGTTTCGGCGTGGCTCGTGGGGGCCCTCGGCTGGCCAGAAATCGGTACTGCAGGCGAAGCGGGGCGCAGGCGCAGTGGTTTCGGCGTGGCTCGTTGGTGCCCTCGGCTGGCCAAAAATCGGTACTGCAGGCGAAGCGGGGCGCAGGCGCAGTGGTTTCGGCGTGGCTCGTTGGTGCCCTCGGCTGGCCAGAAATCGGTACTGCAGGCGAAGCGGGGCGCAGGCGCAGTGGTTTCGGCGTGGCTCGTGGGTGCCCTCGGCTGGCCAGAAATCGGTACTGCAGGCGAAGCGGGGCGCAGGCGCAGTGGTTTCGGCGTGGCTCGTTGGTGCCCTCGGCTGGCGAAAAATCGGTACTGCAGGCGAAGCGGGGCGCATGCGCACTGGGTTTCGGCGTGGCTCGTTGGTGCCCTCGGCTGGCCAGAAATCGGTACTGCAGGCGAAGCGGGGCGCATGCGCAGTGGTTTCGGCGTGGCTCGTGGGTGCCCTCGGCTGGCCAGAAATCGGTACTGCAGGCGAAGCGGGGCGCAGGCGCACTGGGTTTCGGCGTGGCTCGTTGGTGCCCTCGGCTGGCCAGAAATCGGTACTGCAGCGCGAAAAATCGGTCCTGCAGGCGAAGCGGGGCGCATGCGCAGTGGTTTCGGCGTGGCTCGTTGGTGCCCTCGGCTGGCCAGAAATCGGTACTGCAGGCGAAGCGGGGCGCATGCGCAGTGGTTTCGGCGTGGCTCGTTGGTGCCCTCGGCTGGCCAGAAATCGGTACTGCAGGCGAAGCGGGGCGCAGGCGCAGTGGTTTCGGCGTGGCTCGTTGGTGCCCTCGGCTGGCCAGAAATCGGTCCTGCAGGCGAAGCGGGGCGCATGCGCAGTGGTTTCGGCGTGGCTCGTTGGTGCCCTCGGCTGGCCAAAAATCGGTACTGCAGGCGAAGCGGGGCGCAGGCGCAGTGGTTTCGGCGTGGCTCGTTGGTGCCCTCGGCTGGCCAGAAATCGGTACTGCAGGCGAAGCGGGGCGCAGGCGCAGTGGTTTCGGCGTGGCTCGTTGGTGCCCTCGGCTGGCCAGAAATCGGTACTGCAGGCGAAGCGGGGCGCAGGCGCAGTGGTTTCGGCGTGGCTCGTGGGTGCCCTCGGCTGGCCAGAAATCGGTACTGCAGGCGAAGCGGGGCGCAGGCGCAGTGGTTTCGGCGTGGCTCGTTGGTGCCCTCGGCTGGCCAGAAATCGGTACTGCAGGCGAAGCGGGGCGCAGGCGCAGTGGTTTCGGCGTGGCTCGTGGGTGCCCTCGGCTGGCCAGAAATCGGTACTGCAGGCGAAGCGGGGCGCATGCGCACTGGGTTTCGGCGTGGCTCGTTGGTGCCCTCGGCTGGCCAGAAATCGGTACTGCAGCGCGAAAAATCGGTACTGCAGGCGAAGCGGGGCGCAGGCGCAGTGGTTTCGGCGTGGCTCGTGGGTGCCCTCGGCTGGCCAGAAATCGGTACTGCAGGCGAAGCGGGGCGCATGCGCAGTGGTTTCGGCGTGGCTCGTTGGTGCCCTCGGCTGGCCAGAAATCGGTCCTGCAGCGCGAAAAATCGGTCCTGCAGGCGAAGCGGGGCGCATGCGCACTGGGTTTCGGCGTGACTCGTGGGTGCCCTCGGCTGGCCAGAAATCGGTACTACAGCCCGAAAAATCGGTACTGCAGGCGAAGCGGGGCGCAGGCGCAGTGGTTTCGGCGTGGCTCGTTGGTGCCCTCGGCTGGCCAGAAATCGGTACTGCAGGCGAAGCGGGGCGCAGGCGCAGTGGTTTCGGCGTGGCTCGTTGGTGCCCTCGGCTGGCCAGAAATCGGTACTGCAGGCGAAGCGGGGCGCATGCGCAGTGGTTTCGGCGTGGCTCGTTGGTGCCCTCGGCTGGCCAGAAATCGGTACTGCAGGCGAAGCGGGGCGCAGGCGCAGTGGTTTCGGCGTGGCTCGTTGGTGCCCTCGGCTGGCCAGAAATCGGTACTGCAGGCGAAGCGGGGCGCAGGCGCAGTGGTTTCGGCGTGGCTCGTTGGTGCCCTCGGCTGGCGAAAAATCGGTACTGCAGGCGAAGCGGGGCGCATGCGCAGTGGTTTCGGCGTGGCTCGTTGGTGCCCTCGGCTGGCCAGAAATCGGTACTGCAGGCGAAGCGGGGCGCATGCGCAGTGGTTTCGGCGTGGCTCGTGGGTGCCCTCGGCTGGCCAGAAATCGGTACTGCAGGCGAAGCGGGGCGCAGGCGCAGTGGTTTCGGCGTGGCTCGTTGGTGCCCTCGGCTGGCCAGAAATCGGTCCTGCAGGCGAAGCGGGGCGCATGCGCAGTGGTTTCGGCGTGGCTCGTGGGGGCCCTCGGCTGGCCAGAAATCGGTACTGCAGGCGAAGCGGGGCGCATGCGCAGTGGTTTCGGCGTGGCTCGTTGGTGCCCTCGGCTGGCCAAAAATCGGTACTGCAGGCGAAGCGGGGCGCAGGCGCAGTGGTTTCGGCGTGGCTCGTTGGTGCCCTCGGCTGGCCAGAAATCGGTACTGCAGGCGAAGCGGGGCGCAGGCGCAGTGGTTTCGGCGTGGCTCGTGGGTGCCCTCGGCTGGCCAGAAATCGGTACTGCAGGCGAAGCGGGGCGCAGGCGCACTGGGTTTCGGCGTGGCTCGTTGGTGCCCTCGGCTGGCCAGAAATCGGTACTGCAGCGCGAAAAATCGGTCCTGCAGGCGAAGCGGGGCGCATGCGCAGTGGTTTCGGCGTGGCTCGTTGGTGCCCTCGGCTAGCCAGAAATCGGTACTGCAGGCGAAGCGGGGCGCATGCGCAGTGGTTTCGGCGTGGCTCGTTGGTGCCCTCGGCTGGCCAGAAATCGGTACTGCAGGCGAAGCGGGGCGCATGCGCAGTGGTTTCGGCGTGGCTCGTTGGTGCCCTCGGCTGGCCAGAAATCGGTCCTGCAGGCGAAGCGGGGCGCATGCGCAGTGGTTTCGGCGTGGCTCGTTGGTGCCCTCGGCTGGCCAGAAATCGGTACTGCAGGCGAAGCGGGGCGCATGCGCAGTGGTTTCGGCGTGGCTCGTTGGTGCCCTCGGCTGGCCAGAAATCGGTACTGCAGGCGAAGCGGGGCGCATGCGCAGTGGTTTCGGCGTGGCTCGTTGGTGCCCTCGGCTGGCCAAAAATCGGTACTGCAGGCGAAGCGGGGCGCAGGCGCAGTGGTTTCGGCGTGGCTCGTTGGTGCCCTCGGCTGGCCAGAAATCGGTACTGCAGGCGAAGCGGGGTGCATGCGCAGTGGTTTCGGCGTGGCTCGTTGGTGCCCTCGGCTGGCCAGAAATCGGTACTGCAGGCGAAGCGGGGCGCATGCGCAGTGGTTTCGGCGTGGCTCGTTGGTGCCCTCGGCTGGCCAGAAATCGGTACTGCAGGCGAAGCGGGGCGCAGGCGCAGTGGTTTCGGCGTGGCTCGTTGGTGCCCTCGGCTGGCCAGAAATCGGTACTGCAGGCGAAGCGGGGCGCAGGCGCAGTGGTTTCGGCGTGGCGAAGCGGGGCGCAGGTGCACTTGCTCGTCGGCGCTCGTTGGTGCCCTCGGCTGGCGAAAAGTGGGTACTGCAGGCGAAGCGGGGCGCATGCGCGGTGCTCGAGAGCCGGGCCCCCCGCGCTCCCGCGCCCCGTTCGCGATCGGCGCATGCGCGGAGGGCGGCGCATGCGCGGCGGCGGGCAGCAGCATGGCGGCGCGCGGGGACGGAGTTTTCGCTGGGGCGGCGGCGGGTGCGGGCCGAGGCCGCCCGGAGTCGGAGATCTGGGGGCCCCGGTGAGGTGAGCGCGTCCCCTCGGGCGGCCGCGGGCGTCGGGCGGTTTCTGCCCGCGGGGGCCGTCGCTGCGTGGAGGCGGAGGTGCGGGGCGAGATTTGGGGAGGGGGCTCGTGCCTGGCGCCGCGCCGCGCCGGCAGCGCGGCCCAGGGTCTGCCGGGAGCGCGGGTTTGACCGTCCGTTTGCCGTGTGTCGCCCTCAGGGCCCCGGTTCCTCCCTGGCGCGGCCGGGGCGGGCGCTCGCCCCTGCGGAGGCGGCCGGGAGGAGCGGCGAGGCTGGCGGGCCCCGGAGCGGCGCTGGGCGGACGGCTCCCGTCGCGGCAGGCCTGCCCGAGGGTGCTGGTAAGTCGCAAGGAAGCTTAAAGCTACCGGACCAAACCGACTTAAGGTCACTTTGAGCCAGGTGCAGTTAGCGCAGCGCCGAGAACGTTTACTTGAGAGTTGTAGCTAGGGAAACGAGAAGGTGGACAGGGGAAAAATACGCCCAGGCGCCCTGAGGCCTCCCCCAGTCGCAGGCACAGACTGTGGGCCCCAGCCAACCCGGGTACCAACTGACTGTAACCCCTGCTGAGCCTCGCTGAGCCCCGCGCCCTCCTGCACAGCTGCCCCACAGCTGTGGGGTTCCCCAGTCCAGTGTGTGTCGATGGGTCCTCCGTTGCCTCTTACATCTCCCCAGGCACGCGTATGCTGCACAGGAGTGTGGGTGTCTCCAGCAGTGGCACAGCAGCCTGATGCCTCTTGTCTGGAAGGTGGGGTCCTTCACAGCTCTTCTGGGCTCTTGGTGAGTTCCCTGCTGCCTCTTCTGGCATTCTGTACAAGCTCGTAGATCCTTCCTCCTCTTCCAGTGGCTTCTCCTGCAAAGCTGACAGCCACATGCAGCACTGCTGTGCACTCAGTACGCATCTGGGGTGGCACCCCTGCCGTTGAGGGCCCTGCAGATTCCCACCCTTCCTGCTTCCAGCTCCCCCAAAAGCCAAGAAACCACCCACAGATCCTGTCCTAACACCCCTACAGACCCCAAAATGCCTCCAAACCCTGCCACAACATTGTCACTGACTCCAGACTTTCCCCCTCCAAGCCCCATACAGTCCTAAAACCACTCCTAGACCCTGTCCCCACAGCAGCGAGGTGTCCTAATTAGAGGGTGTGATCTGTGTCCCCCTTGACTCAGTCCTGCTTTGGAGAAAAGAGAATTTGCAGCACTTCTTGGTGAAGAATGTTGGCAGGTGGGTGCACAGATGACAAACCGATTTTTCTCTCTCTTTTTCTGAGCCACCTCTCGGGACCCTCTGTGCCTGCAAGAGGACTTTCTAAATGCGGCTGGTCTAGGATAATTGTGCTCTGTGCAATGCTTAAGGAGAACATTAACATACAATTGCAGGCTAAGGAATAACCTAAACAAATAAAAGGCTCAGGAAAAGCCTAAGGGAACGCTGAAGGGCTATGGGAAGCCCCCAACCATACTGTAGAAAAAAGTGTGGGTCTTAGGCACGTCCTCAGAGAAGGAGAGATGTGTTACTCCAATCCATGGGACAATGGGTGCTATTAATTACCACCTGTAATTACCAAAAGTTCTGTAAAAGCAGAAGGGGCTAGAGATGATGCATAGCAGATTATGGACTATACGTAAAGTTGAAACAAACAACAACCCCCTCTTAAAATAGAAACAGGTTAGTCCTAGGCAGTAGATGAATGTAGCTTTGAGTAATGTGAAGAGCAGGGGTTATGTCAATCACCCTGAAAGCCCTGGAGAAGTGGTGCAAAAAATCTATACCCTTGTGGCCTCATCAGTCTTTTGGGTTTGTTTGGCAGGGTAGTCCACTGAAGGAGAACGTTTTGAAGAGAAGCAGCTAGACCTAGTGATCCAGTTGTTCACCTTTGGTCATTGCCTCTAAGGCAAGCATCCACGTATAGGAGGAATAATCTAGGAGATGTATCAAAAAGGTAACAGGTTTGAAACAGAGGCAGGCAAATTAAGTGCTGTCATTCTTCCATGTAGTTAAAGACTGAGAGAATTGTTGGTTAAGCATGTGTATACAAGGGTTTGAGAAAGGATATTGAATGGTACAATAACACTGAACCAGACTAAGGTTTCATGGAAGATGGCATAGGTGTGTATTAGGTGATGTGCCTGCCTGTCTAATAACCTAGCCCTAGTTGCTGTATGTTTTGTTACCAAACTGTTTACCTGTAACGTATGATGCCGAGGGCTGTTATAACTGCTGTCTCCATCTCCCCAAAAGGGAAACCCCATTCCTCCTGTTGAGGAAGGATCCCTAGGAATAGTGATCAGGATAACAGATCACCAACATATAACAGAAGGTCTGCACGTGTTACAAAAAGTATGCTGCATACATATTTCTTTGCATGTGACTTTATGTATCTATGAAGCATCATATTTTAAGAGCTACAAGACAGCAACTTATTATCATAGGGGAATGATAGTCAAGTGACCAGAGTTCCCGAAGAGGAAGTGAGAGTGAGAGAGAAGTATCTGAATTGTAAAATTAAGAGGTGAATTTCAGGAAGGCTCAATTGGTGCAACCCCAGGTTCCTGATATGGCAATGGTATTTGGGGAAACAGGAATATAGTAGCTAGAAAAAAGGTTAAAGCCTTATGAAATTAAGACTCTTTCTTGTCAGTTCCAACTTTAGGGCAATTTTAGGAGGATTTAATTTCCTCCGGCAGTGTTAATATAACTTGCGTGGTATCGGCAGACCACGGTGGGAATTACGGGAAAGGAGTCAGGAATGGAGCTGGAACAAGGAACATGATGCTGCTTTCACTCAACTGAAAGAAGCGGCTGTAAAATCTCCTGCCCTCAAATTCCCAGGACAAGGCAAGCCTTTTTCAGTAAGGATTCCCACATCTACTGATTCCATGGGAGCAGCGCTGCTGCAAAAGAGCAGTAGAGGGAAAGTGGGTGCCAGTGGCATCATCCTTACATCCCCTTTGAGGCCCGAACAGAAACTCTCTGGCTGTGAGAAAGACTGTTTAGAAGCAATCTGGGCTGTAACTGTCTTTGAGACTTTTACCTTTTATCAGCCCAGATGCAGCCCAATCTGCTCAATTCCCTCTAAACTAGCTCATGTCAGGGAAATAAATAGGCAGCAGAGTATCCTCTGTCTAAGTGGGACAGTGGGCACTGATCTTAACAAGGGGGGAGTTACAGTGCAAGTGTACCAAGAAGCGGATCATCTTCTGTGCATCTGAATTGAATGAGGGGTAGAGCGTGGTTGTGCCAAAAATGTGGACACAGAAGGCTTCTGAAAGATTAAGCTCTAGGAGCTACTTAGTCTAACTTCCCTTTCACAGCAACCCAAGTGTCTTCATGGCTTCCAAAAGGGGAGTTGGGGGAAGCGGTATTTGTGGCTTGCCTGTGCTCGTTTGCTTTGCTTGTGTGTATATTAGATCTGCTTTTGTGCATATAAACGGGTTTGTCTTATGATTTTCTGCAGAGCTCTGATTTTTTTTTTTTTTTTGCTTTGCTTTATACTTTCGGAGGATGATGGATTTTACCGTGCCTCCATCAACAAGCGCTGGCTGACAAAGTTATAACGTCCCAGCGGAGACTCTTAGGCAAGACGGAGGAGTTCAGACACGCAGCCTGCCAGAAGAACGTCACCTGGGAGGGGTTGCTAGCCTTGAGCTATAGGCGCTGATGCATATGGCTCATTCTGGCAGACACGGAGGGGTTTTCTTTGGTGGCAGAAATTGTAGCTTGACTGTACACCCTATAGCGGCAGTATTTTTGTGTTTATAAATTGTGTTAATCTTAGGTATTCAGAACATCGGGGATCGACTACATGCTGCCATGAAGAACTACAGGCTACCGCGCTCAGACCTTTGTAAGTTACAGCGTGTCAAGAGCGGCCAGGAGAATCCAAATGCCAGTGGAAAGATTCTCTGCGTGGTCCTGCTGAAGAACTTCGGCTGTAGGAAGGTTGGCTGCATCCTCACTGGACTTGTGAGTAATAAGCCACAATTCATGGACCAGCCAAGGAGAGAGGGGAATAGTGGGCCCGTGGGTGCACCCTCGCTCTTGCAGACACAGACACTCTGGAGGTATAGGGATACAGGCAAGCAGGCCCACAAGTGGCCTCCACGTGCCTTTCGGTGTGGCTGCGGGTCCTCCACACAGCAGTGCCCAAGTGGACTTTGGGCCCAGCGGTACACAGAGAGCTCTGCAGCTCAGCAGGTGAGTGGAACTGGAGCGTGTTGAGGGCTGTTCCGGGCTGTCTGGATCCATCTGGTTCCATTCGCTGTCCCTCTGTCCAGCGCTCCATCTTTTTCTTTCTTTCCCCGTAGCTCTGTCCGATACCCCGTCCCTTTGTTTAGCTACTCAGTGCCCTGCCCAGTTCCCCATCCCTCTGGTACTCTTTGCATCCCTCTGTCAATATCTTCCTCCCTCCGACTGGCTCCCTATCGCTCTATCCAGCTCTCCATCATCCTTTTCCCCTCTCTGTCCCACTACCTGCCCGCTGTTCCTCTGTCCAGCTCCCCATCCCTCTGCTGCTCTTGTCTGTCTCTTTGTACCTTTCCAGCCTTCTCTCCCCCTCTCCAGCCTTCTCTTTCTATTTCTGTCCCTCTGTTCAGCTCCCCATCCATCTATTTGTCTCCCTATCCCTCTTTTCCCCTGCTCTATCTCATCTCTCTGTCTGACTTCCCCTCCCTCTTTTTTTTCTCTCCACCTTTCTGGTTGGCTCTTCGTCCTTCTCACTCTCTTCCCATTGCTCTGACTGGCTCCCTTTCCCTCTCTTCCAGTCCCCGTTCCTCTGTCTGGTTCTCCACCCTTCTCTTTTGCTTCCCGTCCCTCTGTCTGCTTCCCCTTCCCTCCTTTCCTCTCTTTATTCTTCTGTCCACTTCTACATCCCTCTTTTTCTCTCTTCTGCTCCCTGGTCCTCTCTTCAGCCCTCCACCTGTCTGGCCCTCTGTCCTCTTTTTCTCTTCCTTTGTCCAGGGCCCTGACCCTGGGGCTAGGTCTCTATCCTTCTCTTTCTTTTTCCATCTGTCAGCCAAGCTCTCTATCCCTCTTTCCTTCTGTTCTGCTCCCTGTCCCTCTGTCCAGCTGAAGGTTCATCATTCCTTTGTGTTTTGTCTGGTGTGGAAGGTGTCAAGAGGCAATTGGTGCTCGGCAGAGACGATCAGTAGCAACCAGAGGGTCCCATCAATCTGCCTGGTTCAGGTCATGTCAGATACCCCTGCAGTGACTCTGTGCAGAGGCATGGGGCTGCGGATGTGCAGTGGGGGAGCACTAATGGGCCAAAGATGCTGTGGGGGGATGTGGTAGACATTAGCATGTGGTAGAGATTAGCAGAGGCTCTGAGTATTCGGGTGTTAGGACAGGTGCAGGTAGGGCAGGGTGTGCTAGGGCAGTCTGGAGCTGCTGTTGTCCGTCTTACACGTCAGCGCAGTCTGCAGTTACTGTGTCTTGTCTGCCTGTGCGCAGACAGGGCTGCTGCGCGGTGCAGTTGGAGTCGTGATTGTGTCGCTGGCATTGAGCCCTGTTTTCTGACTTTATGCAAACTGTTGTCTTCCCTACATCAGCCTTACTCTGCTCCTCTTCCAGGAGCCTGTGCTCAGCTCTGCTTTCCAACACGCTGTCACGTCACAGGGATTTCCAGCACGGTCTGTCTAACTTGGGCCACATGCTAGGCAGCCTGAACGAGTGAAGCAAAATCCTTCTTCTGTCATTGTCCAGGCCAGAGTCAGTTTCCCATCAGCTCAGTCTCCAGAGTTTGGAGTTTTTGGAGGCCTTAGTTTTTATCCTGCCTTGGCTGGACAGTGCTTTCTGAGAGTGTCCGTCAGCGGCACAGTTTCCCTGAGGAGGACCATCTACCGAAGGCTGGAGGTGGCCGAGTGCCTGAGCGAGCCTGACTGTATGTGAGGGCTGCCGTGACATCCTTGCGATAAAACGGAGCCTGAGAGAGTGACTGGAGCAGTGTAGAGGGTCAGTCATAATTGTGGGAACAGTTACGGGCCTTGGACAAGGGAGTAGTTCTAGGAGGGCTGCGCAGTTGCCTGGCCTCTCAGTAACTGTTCTGGCTTCTTTGCAGGTGCTGAAGCATAGTCTGGCAGTCGAAGGAGCGGTGTCACAGCTGGGAGCTCTGCGGAGATCTGTGGTTGGCCATGAAGGTCGAGCTCTGACTTGCAGCGTGGACGCAGCTAAGTCTTGGGGCTGCACTGTGTGTGTGCAGGGCTGGGAGGTGGAAGGTGGTTGTCCCCTAGGTGGTTGCTGGAGTCACTGGCTGTGGATGTTTGCCCATGGAGCTGAGGGGACCAAAAATATTAATTGTCTGTAATGGAGTTGAATAAGCGCTTGCAATGTTTCAGGTAGGTTCAGTGGAAGTGCAGCTTACTGCAGTCCTGTGGAGCGATTCTTGCATGTGCTCACATTTGAATGGTGGCTAAGACCAAGCTTATAAACAGCAACTGTAACGTGATTCTGATGCATATCTTCCTGTTCTGCTGTACTTCTAAATGAAGGGGAAACTTCTTAAGCTGTGGGCAAAACTTGCAAGCTCATGTGTACTTTGGTGTGTCTTGCTTAAAGCTGAGGGTTTGGAGTTTTTCACTTGAGGTTTATTGTTTAGTTTGTTGTTGAGGGTCTGTCACTCAGGGGCTATGGTTTATTACTTTATTTTGTGGGGCTGTCTTTATCAGTCAGGGTTTACAGTTTGCTGACTTAGCGATCAGGGCGCAGGATTTAAAATCCAACCTCATCCGTAAATTTTAAAGCAACCACTTGGGTTCCAAGATTTGCAATTTGTCACATAGGGTTCAGGGCTTACGCCTTACTGATAAATGACAAGGGCTGAATCCTTAGATAATAAACTGTAAGCCCCGAAGCCTAAGCAGCAGGGTGCAAACCCTTCTCTGGGGTTCCTAACCTTCCCCTGTTCCCAGCGTTCAGCTTTGTGCACTGACCTGAGGTCTGGATTTGATAAGGCGCAGGCCCATCGCACTGAGAGTGGTGATGTGACAGGTGAGGTGAGAGCTGTGAAAGTGTCTTGCAGGGCTCTAGTCTGGGGTAGGGCAGTAGTGCAGACAGGCAGGATCAGAGATCAAAGATCTTCTCACCTGTCAGAGCTGAATCCTATCCCTGAAGGAAAAAGTAGAGGGGATAGGCTGTCAGCTACTCAGACGCCTGCCGCGTCAAGGGCAGCAGCAGGAGCTGACCCTTCCCCAAAGGACCGACGAACGCTGGTGCGGAGATGACTCTTCAGGTGTCACAGGGTAAGGGGAAGCATGCTGGCACTGAGCTCCATGGCAAACTCCCTCCCAGGTGTTGCTTCTGCGCAGTAAAACAATAAACAGTTGCTTTACTCTTTGCACTCGTGTCTGTGGTTCCTGCCGTCGCTTTGCCTGAAGATGATGCCCAGGGGAGGAGGTTACACATTGTGTCTGGGATTGGGAGCTGGTCCCCACATCCTTTGTTCTTGGGGGTCCCTGCGGTTCCCAGGGACCCCAGTGCTGTTCACAGGGCTCGGGGTAACTTCCCTTGCATTGCCTCGACCCTTGGGGCTCTTGGTGGAGTTTCCCATTATCCTGGGGGCAGCCAGGGCTCCGCAGGGCAGTGTGAGGGCCCCAGACTGCTCCCAGATTTGCTTTCAGCACTCTGCAACGTCTCTCATGTGTCGGTGGCGGGGGCCTGTGCGCCTGGGGCTGGGAGACACTTTCCCTGGGGACAGGGGGAGCCTGCAGGCACCGTCCCGTCAGCCGCGCTGAGCCCTGTGACATGTCCTGCTGCCCCTTCGGTGTGCACTGAGACCCTGCACTCGTACTTTGCTTTGCCCCACAGCCCTGCGTTTGCCCTCCGACGCCCTCAGGACCCCTCCGTTCACGTTCTGAGGTGCCCCCGATCCCTCTGTGTGCCCCGGGGCCCAGTGCTGGTTTTGCAGCACGCCACAAAGTTCTCTGCTGAGCTTTCTCCCCTGCCCAGGAGCTGTCCGGGTGCCTTCTGGCGCCTCCGGGCCCCGCAGAGTCCCTCCGTCTGCGCTGTCGTCGCCCGGTAACTTCCTTTTTTCCACTGTTCCTTTACGGCGGGGCTGGGAGTGGTGTCGGGAGGGCGGAGGGGTCCCAGGGGAGCCCTGCGGAGGGTCGCGGCGGTGCCGGGGATCGCGGGGCCGGGGGGCTCCGGGCTCCACGGCGGCTGCCGGGGACGGGACGGGATCGCCGCTGGGTCCAACCTCACGGAGCGCTGCTGCCCGCGGCATCCTGGGAGATGTAGTCTTCCGGCGCCGGGCGGCCATGCTGGTTTGGGAGTGCGGCATGCCGGGAGCAGTAGTCTTCCGGCACCGGGCTGCCGGGCGGCCAGGCTGTCTGCGGGGCGCGGCATGCCGGGAGCAGTAGTCTTCCGGCGCCGGGCTTCCGGGCGGCCATTTTAGTCTGCAGAGCATTCTGGGAGATGTATTCTTCCGGTACCGAGCTTCCGGGCGGCCATGTTGTTTTGGGGGCGCGGCATGCCGGGAGCAGTAGTCTTCCGGCGCCGGGCTGCCGGGCGGCCATTTTCATCTGCGGAGCATTCTGGGAGATGTAGTGTCCCAGCACCGAGCTTCCGGGCGGCCATTTTAATCTGTTAGGCATGCCGGGAGGCGTTGGCTTCCCTTGCTGGGTTTCTGGGAGATCATGTTGTGCCTGTCGAGGTGGCAGGAGGTGCAGCTGTCAACAGGGTTCCCACCCGCTGGCCACGTCGTGCTCTGTGGCAGCCAGGAGCTGCCGTTCCAGGTGCCTGTGCCTCCTCAGCACTGCAGCAGTGGGCCAGTGTGTCTGTTCCTTACTTGTCATGTCATGGGGGAAGGACTATATGCTGCCGTGAAGAACTACGGGCTGCTGCCCTCAGACCTCTGTCAGTTATCGCGTGTCAGGAGCGGCCAGGAGAATCCAAATGCCAGCGGAAAGGTTCTCTGCCCGGTCCCGAAGAGGAGCCTTCGGCCGTAGGAAGGTTGGCAGCGTCCTTACCGTGACCCGTGAGCCACGCTTCGTGGACCAGCAAAGGAGAGGGGGGAGTAGCGCCTGGTAGCCCAGTCGCTATGGCATCGCTGGCGCTAGCAGGCCCGCGAGGTCTGTGTGAAGCCTCACCTGCCTGTCTGGAGCTTTATTTTGGTCTGTTTACCCGGAGTAACCGGCGAGGCCTAAAATGAGAATTTAGGATGGCTAGATGGGTTACCTGTGACCCGACCTGTCCTCGCCTTGCTTTGCTGCCTAGCAGCAAGCAATAACGGGAACTTGGGACCCCAGAATAAAAACTGTTGCAGTGCTTAAGGGAGGACCTGCGTTTGCCCAGGTTAGGGAACCGTAATGAAAGCTTGGGGGGGGGGGCGGGAGGGGGGAGAGGAAGCTCCAAAACAGGAACCTCCCGGTGACCTTGGTGGTTTGATTCATTTGCAGAATAGTGTTCCGAGGGCCAGCAACCTGAGGAGGAGCCGCTCGACCCGTTTTGTTGATTTCGGTGATGCTGTTTTAAGGAAGCACGTAAGTACAGAAGAGCTCTGGGAGGGTTTTCAAACAAGACGGGGAAGAGCGTGGGAAAGCTAGGTGCCGTGAGTACGGAAGTTGTTAAGGGCTGAGAGAATTTGGGGGGTTAAGCGTGCGCACGTGACGGTCTGAAAGGGGCTGATGCACAAGCAGTAGTAAAAGGGCGTGACGGAGTGCAAGGTTCCTCCCCGGTGTGGGCCCGTGCGTGCGCCCTCGCTCTCGCGGACGCAGGCGCTCTGGAGGCGCAGGGATTCGGGCAAGCAGGCCCACAGGCGGACTTGGGGAAAACGGTGTGCAGAGCGCTCGGCAGGTGAGCGGGGCTGGAGCGGGTCGAGGGCTGTCCCGGGCGGGCTGCCTGGGTCCATCCGGTTCTGCTCCCTGTCCCTCTGTCCAGCTCTCCATCTTTCTCTTTCTTTCCCCATAGCTCTGTCCGGTGCCCCATCCCTTTGTTTAACTACTCGTTGCTCTGCCCAGCTCCCCATCCCTCTTGTACTCTTCCCGTCCCTCTGTCAATACCTGCTTCCCTCTGTCTGCTTCTCCATCCCTCTGACTGGCTCCCTATCGCTCTGTCCAGCTCTTCGTCGTCCTCTTTCTCTCCCGATCCCACTACCTGCCTGCTGTCCCTCTGCCTGGCTCCCCATCCCTCCACCACCCCCCCCAACTGCTCTGTCTATCTGCCTCTTCGTACCTCTCTTTGCCCCTTCAGCCCTCCATCCACCTCTCCAGTCTTCTCTGTTTCCATCCCTCTGTTCAGCTCCTCATCCATCTATTTGCCGCCTTCTTATCCCTCTTTTCCCCTGTACCATCCCATCTCTCTGTCCGACTTCCCCTCTCTCTTTTGGGGGGTTTAGTACCTTTTTTGGCAGACAATCGCGTGTCCCTTTAGGCCCCAGGAAGCAGAAAGTTCTGACCTGACAGCAAAGTATTTGGTCTTTTTAATGCTCTTGCGGCTGAAGGTGACTCCTAATGAAAAGCAATGAGAATTCTGAGGATTCACTGGAAACGTAAAAGACAGTATCTGCCCTTTTTAAAAGGCTGTGTGCTTCCGCTAATAATACCTGTAGTAATCAAGCCACTAGATTTTTCTGACAATAAGAGCCTTTAAGCTGCGATCGCTACTCGAAAAGTCCAGATATTTTAGAAACTGAACGAGCCTTCTGAGCTTGCTGACTGCAGTACCTCGAAAGATGATCAGAGTGCTGATGTTTTCATGCTTTAGTGTGGTAGAGATGCTCTGTGCAAACATCCCTTGTGTTTAATCTTCAAAACTGCGCAGACTGTCACGGAGCTCTCTTTTGACTATCTACTTTGCGTAACAAACAGAAAGGCAGGAGGTTGACAGTGCTAAATGAGTAAGGTCATTGCTTGTTTAGGGGTTGCAAATTTTATGGAATTTTGTCCTTTTAAATCTCATCTAGAATATGCTTGCAAAAAATCCCTGGGAAGAAAACAAGGAGTATAAGCAGCTTTTGAATATTATTAGCAATACTTACACGTTCTGGATGGGTTCTTAGGGTCCCCCATGGTCTTCTGCCCTCCCCATTACCCCCAAATTTACCCATTTTGCAGTGTTTTGGCACTTATTTTGCTCTTTCTTGTCCCGAAGCAGGTCAGGGTTTGGTGTGGACAGAGGGGGGAAGGAGCCAGCTGTGGGTAAATGGGCCCTGGATGGCATCGCGGGGACACGGCGAATCCTGGCACAGCCCATCTTCAGCACGGGGAGAGGCCGGAGTGCTGCCGTGATGAGTGCTGAGAAAGGTACCTCTCTTTGGATTATGTGCACCCCAGAGCCCACCTTCTGGCCTTTCATTCTCCCCCGATCCCTCCTGTCAAGTATTTGTGCTCTGCGGATGCCTGAGTTTGGCTTTTTGTGACTTGTAGGTTCCTCCGCTGAGGTTCTTTTTGCCCCTGAGGTCCTCCCTTTCACCATCTTGTCCCCACAGAACCCTGAATTGTTTCTTCTCCCTCGCCCAGCCCACAACATCCCTTCCTTTTCCTTTTCTTTTTTGCTGCCCCTCGATCCTTCCTTTTGCAATTTTGCACCACCAGTTCACTCTGTTAAGCTCTTCTCTCTTTTGGGCTTTTTGCACCCCCCACCCCCCACCCCCTTTGTAAAGCTTTTTTTGTGCCGCTTACAAGCTTCTGGCTTTTTTTCCCCTGAGAAGCCTTCCTTCTGGCTTTGTGTGTCAGCACCCTCCCCTTTTTGAATAAAGCAGAGATTAAAGGCAAACTCGGTATCTCTTTATGCAGCTGCAACCCTTTGGAGGGGAAGCAAATACGTTATTGTGGTTTGTAGTATTTCTGGGCTAACTCTGGGGAAATCCTCATCACAGTTTGGATTTTTTGTTGTTGTTTCTATAAGTTCGTTGCTTTGAAAGTTTGAAACTAGTATTCGTTTGGCTTACTGCCTTACTGTCATAACTGAGCGTAAAGCAGAGATTGTGTTGCCATTGCATATGACCTCCCTCATATGGTGCTTGCGTTCATATACGTGTGTTCTCCCCAGGAGTACTCTTGCCTTTTCCTTTCCTTTAGTAAACAAACGCCTTTCTGAGCCAATACCGAGCAACACGGTGGATGTGCTTCTAGCGCTAACGTCGCGTCGCAGGAGGCAGCTGAGAGCAGTCGATAAGCCGGTGCTCTAGACATGCAAAGGCAGGAAGAAGCGGACTAGCTATTGAGCTTCCCTCGAGAGCAGAGGAAGAGGAGAAGAAACCCAGGGGGCGGTCATACGCCCGCTGACGATTCCGGAGGCTTTGCCTTGCAATGCGTTTCTCCTGGTAGGCGGCAGCACTCATTGCCCGTGGCGGGTAAGGGCCGGAACCACCTTGCGCTGAGGGCTCAGCAGAACCAGAGAGGCGAGGGTGTCCCTGGGGTGGCTGCGGGTGCCTGGATTTCTCCGGCCCACCTCAAGGCATGCGTTGCGGGGAGAAAAGGGTGCGGGCTTTCAGGGGCCTGGCAGTGCTCTGCTCCGTGCGGGCACAGGGCAGGGTCTGCCCTGAACACATGTTTGCCTCTCCCTGTCTTTGTTTTAATTCCTGCCTTTAGGGCTGAGGTTCCTCCCCAGAGCAGACTTGTACGTGTGCCCTCGCTCGTGTAGATGCAGATGGCCTGGAGGTGTGGGGAGGCAGGCTGTCCCGCGAGAAGGACTTTTGCGCGGCGTCCCGGGGAGGATAGCTGCGATGTACCTCGTGCACCCAAGGGTGTTGGTAAGCGACAAGATAACAAGTGGCTGTTTCCTGGTCACTCCCCTCACTAGAGAAAAATCGATTTACAGATTGGCTTTCACATGGAGAGAGAAACAGTACACCTTTCCTCAGGTCTGGTTGGGGTTTCACAGTGTGCCTGCACTAACACGTGGTCGTTGTCAGAGACGGTTTAGACGGGTTGCCTGCAGAGAGGTAGGAAAGGCATTACCTTTCGTGGACAGTGCTGTGGTGGGCAGAGCTACGGACGAAGAGGTGTGAGAGCGAGGTGCCTGAGCCTTAAAACTGACTGGAAGGGACAGGATTCAAGGCCGGTTGGTGCACAGCACACAGCGCAACGCCAGGCTCATTATAAAGGTACTGTAATTGGGGAAACGGCCCGCTGACAGAAGAAGAAAGGTTAAAGCTCTGTGTGAAATAAAGGGTCCTTCCCATCAGTGCTGAGGAAGAGGGTCGCGTTTCTTAGAGCAGCATATCCGTCGTTTTTCTGGTAGCAGCAGAGCACCGCAGTGGGAGGTTCTGGAAGAGTCAGGAGCAGAACTGGCAGGAGGCTCTTTTCCCTGTCCGGATGGAAAAACGGCTGTAAGCACGCTTGCCAGAAACCGAGGAGGCCGAGGACGAGGCCCGGCTGGGGCCCTTGCCTTGGGCCCTGACTGCGGGCACCCGGCGCACCCTGCCACCCGAGGCCTGCTCGCCCCAGGCGCGACTGCCACCGCCACCACCCCTCGGCGCTGCTGCGCCCCGGTGCTGCACCGCCGCCGAGACACGGGGTGCTCGTGAGGTCCCCGCCACCGTCTCCTCCTGCAGGACACAGGTGCCCGGGGGGAGGGTACGAAAGGGTCGGGGCGGCCCGACCGGAGGGTGCGGGGAGCGGCGGCGGCCGCTGCCGGCCTAGGCCAGCGGGGTCGCGCATGCGCACTGGATCAGACCGGCTCGCGGCTGCGGCAAGCGGAGTGGCGCATGCGCATTGGGGGGCGACCCGCTTACTCCCTGCTGCCCTCAAGTGACTACGAACCGGTACTGCAGGCAGGGGATTAACGCATGCGCACTGCTCCAGATGTGCTCCATGCTGCCCTCGGGTGATGCCACCCCAATAGTGCAGCCAGCCGACGAACGCATGCGTCCTGGACGCATCGGTTCCTTGGTGCCCCTCGAGCGATGAAAGCCTGCCAGCCAAACAGCCGCCTCGCGCATGCGCGCCGCCCCGACACTGCTCCCTGCGGCCCTCAGCTACGAACAGCGTAGTACTGCAGGCAGCCGCAGCGCGCAGGCGCACTTGCTCGGCGTGGCTCGCTGGTGCCCTCGGCTGGCCAGAAATCGGTACTGCAGCCCGAAAAATCAGTACTGCAGCCGAAGCGGGGCGCAGGCGCAGTGGTTTCGGCGTGGCTCGTTGGTGCCCTCGGCTGGCCAGAAATCGGTACTGCAGGCGAAGCGGGGCGCATGCGCACTGGGTTTCGGCGTGGCTCGTTGGTGCCCTCGGCTGGCCAGAAATCGGTACTGCAGGCGAAGCGGGGCGCATGCGCACTGGGTTTCGGCGTGGCTCGTGGGTGCCCTCGGCTGGCGAGAAATCGGTACTGCAGGCGAAGCGGGGCGCATGCGCACTGGGTTTCGGCGTGGCTCGTTGGTGCCCTCGGCTGGCCAGAAATCGGTACTGCAGGTGAAGCGGGGCGCAGGCGCAGTGGTTTCGGCGTGGCTCGTGGGTGCCCTCGGCTGGCCAGAAATCGGTACTGCAGGCGAAGCGGGGCGCAGGCGCAGTGGTTTCGGCGTGGCTCGTTGGTGCCCTCGGCTGGCCAGAAATCGGTACTGCAGGCGAAGCGGGGCGCAGGCGGAGTGGTTTCGGCGTGGTTCGTGGGTGCCCTCGGCTGGCCAGAAATCGGTCCTGCAGGCGAAGCGGGGCGCATGCGCAGTGGTTTCGGCGTGGCTCGTTGGTGCCCTCGGCTGGCCAGAAATCGGTACTGCAGGCGAAGCGGGGCGCATGCGCAGTGGTTTCGGCGTGGCTCGTTGGTGCCCTCGGCTGGCGAAAAATCGGTACTGCAGGCGAAGCGGGGCGCATGCGCAGTGGTTTCGGCGTGGCTCGTTGGTGCCCTCGGCTGGCCAGAAATCGGTACTGCAGGCGAAGCGGGGCGCATGCGCAGTGGTTTCGGCGTGGCTCGTGGGTGCCCTCGGCTGGCCAGAAATCGGTACTGCAGGCGAAGCGGGGCGCATGCGCAGTGGTTTCGGCGTGGCTCGTTGGTGCCCTCGGCTGGCCAGAAATCGGTACTGCAGGCGAAGCGGGGCGCATGCGCACTGGGTTTCGGCGTGGCTCGTTGGTGCCCTCGGCTGGCCAGAAATCGGTACTGCAGGCGAAGCGGGGCGCAGGCGCAGTGGTTTCGGCGTGGCTCGTGGGTGCCCTCGGCTGGCCAGAAATCGGTACTGCAGGCGAAGCGGGGCGCATGCGCAGTGGTTTCGGCGTGGCTCGTTGGTGCCCTCGGCTGGCCAGAAATCGGTACTGCAGCGCGAAAAATCGGTACTGCGGGCGAAGCGGGGCGCATGCGCAGTGGTTTCGGCGTGGCTCGTTGGTGCCCTCGGCTGACCAGAAATCGGTACTGCAGCCCGAAAAATCGGTACTGCAGGCGAAGCGGGGCGCAGGCGCAGTGGTTTCGGCGTGGCTCGTTGGTGCCCTCGGCTGGCCAGAAATCGGTACTGCAAGCGAAGCGGGGCGCATGCGCACTGGGTTTCGGCGTGGCTCGTGGGTGCCCTCGGCTGGCCAGAAATCGGTACTGCAGGCGAAGCGGGGCGCATGCGCACTGGGTTTCGGCGTGGCTCGTTGGTGCCCTCGGCTGGCCAGAAATCGGTACTGCAGGTGAAGCGGGGCGCAGGCGCAGTGGTTTCGGCGTGGCTCGTTGGTGCCCTCGGCTGGCCAGAAATCGGTACTGCAGGCGAAGCGGGGCGCAGGCGCAGTGGTTTCGGCGTGGCTCGTTGGTGCCCTCGGCTGGCCAGAAATCGGTACTGCAGGCGAAGCGGGGCGCAGGCGCAGTGGTTTCGGCGTGGCTCGTGGGTGCCCTCGGCTGGCCAGAAATAGGTACTGCAGGCGAAGCGGGGCGCAGGCGCAGTGGTTTCGGCGTGGCTCGTTGGTGCCCTCGGCTGGCCAGAAATCGGTACTGCAGGCGAAGCGGGGCGCATGCGCAGTGGTTTCGGCGTGGCTCGTTGGTGCCCTCGGCTGGCCAGAAATCGGTACTGCAGGCGAAGCGGGGCGCAGGCGCAGTGGTTTCGGCGTGGCTCGTGGGTGCCCTCGGCTGGCCAGAAATCGGTACTGCAGGCGAAGCGGGGCGCATGCGCACTGGGTTTCGGCGTGACTCGTGGGTGCCCTCGGCTGGCCAGAAATCGGTACTGCAGGCGAAGCGGGGCGCAGGCGCAGTGGTTTCGGCGTGGCTCGTTGGTGCCCTCGGCTGGCCAGAAATCGGTACTGCAGGCGAAGCGGGGCGCAGGCGCAGTGGTTTCGGCGTGGCTCGTTGGTGCCCTCGGCTGGCCAGAAATCGGTACTGCAGGCGAAGCGGGGCGCAGGCGCAGTGGTTTCGGCGTGACTCGTGGGTGCCCTCGGCTGGCCAGAAATCGGTACTGCAGGCGAAGCGGGGCGCATGCGCAGTGGTTTCGGCGTGGCTCGTTGGTGCCCTCGGCTGGCCAGAAATCGGTACTGCAGGCGAAGCGGGGCGCAGGCGCAGTGGTTTCGGCGTGACCCGTGGGTGCCCTCGGCTGGCCAGAAATCGGTACTGCAGGCGAAGCGGGGCGCAGGCGCAGTGGTTTCGGCGTGGCTCGTTGGTGCCCTCGGCTGGCCAGAAATCGGTACTGCAGGCGAAGCGGGGCGCATGCGCAGTGGTTTCGGCGTGGCTCGTTGGTGCCCTCGGCTGGCCAGAAATCGGTACTGCAGGCGAAGCGGGGCGCATGCGCAGTGGTTTCGGCGTGGCTCGTTGGTGCCCTCGGCTGGCCAGAAATCGGTACTGCAGGCGAAGCGGGGCGCATGCGCACTGGGTTTCGGCGTGGCTCGTTGGTGCCCTCGGCTGGCCAGAAATCGGTACTGCAGCCCGAAAAAACGGTCCTGCAGGCGAAGCGGGGCGCATGCGCACTGGGTTTCGGCGTGGCTCGTGGGTGCCCTCGGCTGGCCAGAAATCGGTACTGCAGGCGAAGCGGGGCGCATGCGCAGTGGTTTCGGCGTGGCTCGTTGGTGCCCTCGGCTGGCCAGAAATCGGTACTGCAGGCGAAGCGGGGCGCATGCGCAGTGGTTTCGGCGTGGCTCGTTGGTGCCCTCGGCTGGCCAGAAATCGGTACTGCAGGCGAAGCGGGGCGCATGCGCAGTGGTTTCGGCGTGGCTCGTTGGTGCCCTCGGCTGGCCAGAAATCGGTACTGCAGGCGAAGCGGGGCGCATGCGCAGTGGTTTCGGCGTGGCTCGTTGGTGCCCTCGGCTGGCCAAAAATCGGTACTGCAGCCCGAAATATCGGTACTGCAGGCGAAGCGGGGCGCATGCGCAGTGGTTTCGGCGTGGCTCGTTGGTGCCCTCGGCTGGCCAGAAATCGGTACTGCAGGCGAAGCGGGGCGCAGGCGCAGTGGTTTCGGCGTGGCTCGTTGGTGCCCTCGGCTGGCCAGAAATCGGTACTGCAGGCGAAGCGGGGCGCAGGCGCAGTGGTTTCGGCGTGGCTCGTTGGTGCCCTCGGCTGGCCAGAAATCGGTACTGCAGGCGAAGCGGGGCGCATGCGCACTGGGTTTCGGCGTGGCTCGTTGGTGCCCTCGGCTGGCCAGAAATCGGTACTGCAGGCGAAGCGGGGCGCAGGCGCAGTGGTTTCGGCGTGGCTCGTTGGTGCCCTCGGCTGGCGAGAAATCGGTACTGCAGGCGAAGCGGGGCGCATGCGCACTGGGTTTCGGCGTGGCTCGTGGGTGCCCTCGGCTGGCCAGAAATCGGTACTGCAGGCGAAGCGGGGCGCATGCGCAGTGGTTTCGGCGTGGCTCGTTGGTGCCCTCGGCTGGCCAGAAATCGGTACTGCAGGCGAAGCGGGGCGCATGCGCAGTGGTTTCGGCGTGGCTCGTGGGGGCCCTCGGCTGGCCAGAAATCGGTACTGCAGGCGAAGCGGGGCGCATGCGCAGTGGTTTCGGCGTGGCTCGTTGGTGCCCTCGGCTGGCCAGAAATCGGTACTGCAGGCGAAGCGGGGCGCATGCGCAGTGGTTTCGGCGTGGCTCGTTGGTGCCCTCGGCTGGCCAGAAATCGGTACTGCAGGCGAAGCGGGGCGCAGGCGCAGTGGTTTCGGCGTGGCTCGTTGGTGCCCTCGGCTGGCCAGAAATCGGTACTGCAGGCGAAGCGGGGCGCATGCGCAGTGGTTTCGGCGTGGCTCGTTGGTGCCCTCGGCTGGCGAAAAATCGGTACTGCAGGCGAAGCGGTGCGCAGGCGCAGTGGTTTCGGCGTGGCTCGTGGGGGCCCTCGGCTGGCCAGAAATCGGTACTGCAGGCGAAGCGGGGCGCATGCGCAGTGGTTTCGGCGTGGCTCGTTGGTGCCCTCGGCTGGCCAGAAATCGGTACTGCAGCACGAAAAATCGGTACTGCAGGCGAAGCGGGGCGCATGCGCACTGGGTTTCGGCGTGGGTCGTTGGTGCCCTCGGCTGGCCAGAAATCGGTACTGCAGCCCGAAAAATCGGTACTGCAGGCGAAGCGGGGCGCATGCGCAGTGGTTTCGGCGTGGCTCGTTGGTGCCCTCGGCTGGCCAGAAATCGGTACTGCAGGCGAAGCGGGGCGCATGCGCAGTGGTTTCGGCGTGGCTCGTTGGTGCCCTCGGCTGGCCAGAAATTGGTACTGCAGGCGAAGCGGGGCGCATGCGCAGTGGTTTCGGCGTGGCTCGTTGGTGCCCTCGGCTGGCGAAAAATCGGTACTGCAGGCGAAGCGGGGCGCAGGCGCAGTGGTTTCGGCGTGGCTCGTTGGTGCCCTCGGCTGGCCAGAAATCGGTACTGCAGGCGAAGCGGGGCGCAGGCGCAGTGGTTTCGGCGTGGCTCGTTGGTGCCCTCGGCTGGCCAGAAATTGGTACTGCAGGCGAAGCGGGGCGCATGCGCAGTGGTTTCGGCGTGGCTCGTGGGTGCCCTCGGCTGGCCAGAAATCGGTACTGCAGCGCGAAAAATCGGTACTGCAGGCGAAGCGGGGCGCATGCGCACTGGGTTTCGGCGTGGCTCGTTGGTGCCCTCGGCTGGCCAGAAATCGGTACTGCAGCCCGAAAAATCGGTACTGCAGGCGAAGCGGGGCGCATGCGCACTGGGTTTCGGCGTGGCTCGTTGGTGCCCTCGGCTGGCCAGAAATCGGTACTGCAGGCGAAGCGGGGCGCATGCGCAGTGGTTTCGGCGTGGCTCGTTGGTGCCCTCGGCTGGCCAGAAATCGGTACTGCAGGCGAAGCGGGGCGCAGGCGCAGTGGTTTCGGCGTGGCTCGTTGGTGCCCTCGGCTGGCCAGAAATCGGTACTGCAGGCGAAGCGGGGCGCAGGCGCAGTGGTTTCGGCGTGACTCGTGGGTGCCCTCGGCTGGCCAGAAATCGGTACTGCAGGCGAAGCGGGGCGCATGCGCAGTGGTTTCGGCGTGGCTCGTTGGTGCCCTCGGCTGGCCAGAAATCGGTCCTGCAGGCGAAGCGGGGCGCAGGCGCAGTGGTTTCGGCGTGACTCGTGGGTGCCCTCGGCTGGCCAGAAATCGGTACTGCAGGCGAAGCGGGGCGCAGGCGCAGTGGTTTCGGCGTGGCTCGTTGGTGCCCTCGGCTGGCCAGAAATCGGTACTGCAGGCGAAGCGGGGCGCAGGCGCACTGGGTTTCGGCGTGGCTCGTTGGTGCCCTCGGCTGGCCAGAAATCGGTACTGCAGGCGAAGCGGGGCGCATGCGCACTGGGTTTCGGCGTGGCTCGTGGGTGCCCTCGGCTGGCCAGAAATCGGTACTGCAGCCCGAAAAAACGGTCCTGCAGGCGAAGCGGGGCGCATGCGCACTGGGTTTCGGCGTGGCTCGTTGGTGCCCTCGGCTGGCCAGAAATCGGTACTGCAGGCGAAGCGGGGCGCATGCGCAGTGGTTTCGGCGTGGCTCGTTGGTGCCCTCGGCTGGCCAGAAATCGGTACTGCAGGCGAAGCGGGGCGCAGGCGCAGTGGTTTCGGCGTGGCTCGTTGGTGCCCTCGGCTGGCCAGAAATCGGTACTGCAGGCGAAGCGGGGCGCAGGCGCAGTGGTTTCGGCGTGGCTCGTTGGTGCCCTCGGCTGGCCAGAAATCGGTACTGCAGGCGAAGCGGGGCGCATGCGCACTGGGTTTCGGCGTGGCTCGTTGGTGCCCTCGGCTGGCCAGAAATCGGTACTGCAGCGCGAAAAATCGGTACTGCAGGCGAAGCGGGGCGCAGGCGCAGTGGTTTCGGCGTGGCTCGTGGGTGCCCTCGGCTGGCCAGAAATCGGTACTGCAGGCGAAGCGGGGCGCATGCGCAGTGGTTTCGGCGTGGCTCGTTGGTGCCCTCGGCTGGCCAGAAATCGGTACTGCAGGCGAAGCGGGGCGCATGCGCAGTGGTTTCGGCGTGGCTCGTTGGTGCCCTCGGCTGGCCAGAAATCGGTACTGCAGGCGAAGCGGGGCGCATGCGCACTGGGTTTCGGCGTGGCTCGTTGGTGCCCTCGGCTGGCCAGAAATCGGTACTGCAGCCCGAAAAAACGGTCCTGCAGGCGAAGCGGGGCGCATGCGCACTGGGTTTCGGCGTGGCTCGTGGGTGCCCTCGGCTGGCCAGAAATCGGTACTGCAGGCGAAGCGGGGCGCATGCGCAGTGGTTTCGGCGTGGCTCGTTGGTGCCCTCGGCTGGCCAGAAATCGGTACTGCAGGCGAAGCGGGGCGCATGCGCAGTGGTTTCGGCGTGGCTCGTTGGTGCCCTCGGCTGGCCAGAAATCGGTACTGCAGGCGAAGCGGGGCGCATGCGCAGTGGTTTCGGCGTGGCTCGTTGGTGCCCTCGGCTGGCCAGAAATCGGTACTGCAGGCGAAGCACACGATCCCTCTGTGTGCCCCGGGGCCCAGTGCTGGTTTTGCAGCACGCCACAAAGTTCTCTGCTGAGCTTTCTCCCCTGCCCAGGAGCTGTCCGGGTGCCTTCTGGCGCCTCCGGGCCCCGCAGAGTCCCTCCGTCTGCGCTGTCGTCGCCCGGTAACTTCCTTTTTTCCACTGTTCCTTTACGGCGGGGCTGGGAGTGGTGTCGGGAGGGCGGAGGGGTCCCAGGGGAGCCCTGCGGAGGGTCGCGGCGGTGCCGGGGATCGCGGGGCCGGGGGGCTCCGGGCTCCACGGCGGCTGCCGGGGACGGGACGGGATCGCCGCTGGGTCCAACCTCACGGAGCGCTGCTGCCCGCGGCATCCTGGGAGATGTAGTCTTCCGGCGCCGGGCGGCCATGCTGGTTTGGGAGTGCGGCATGCCGGGAGCAGTAGTCTTCCGGCACCGGGCTGCCGGGCGGCCAGGCTGTCTGCGGGGCGCGGCATGCCGGGAGCAGTAGTCTTCCGGCACCAGGCTTCCGAGCGGCCATTTTAGTCTGCAGAGCATTCTGGGAGATGTATTCTTCCGGTACCGAGCTTCCGGGCGGCCATGTTGTTTTGGGGGCGCGGCATGCCGGGAGCAGTAGTCTTCCGGCGCCGGGCTGCCGGGCGGCCATTTTCATCTGCGGAGCATTCTGGGAGATGTAGTGTCCCAGCACCGAGCTTCCGGGCGGCCATTTTAATCTGTTAGGCATGCCGGGAGGCGTTGGCTTCCCTTGCTGGGTTTCTGGGAGATCATGTTGTGCCTGTCGAGGTGGCAGGAGGTGCAGCTGTCAACAGGGTTCCCACCCGCTGGCCACGTCGTGCTCTGTGGCAGCCAGGAGCTGCCGTTCCAGGTGCCTGTGCCTCCTCAGCACTGCAGCAGTGGGCCAGTGTGTCTGTTCCTTACTTGTCATGTCATGGGGGAAGGACTATATGCTGCCGTGAAGAACTACGGGCTGCTGCCCTCAGACCTCTGTCAGTTATCGCGTGTCAGGAGCGGCCAGGAGAATCCAAATGCCAGCGGAAAGGTTCTCTGCCCGGTCCCGAAGAGGAGCCTTCGGCCGTAGGAAGGTTGGCAGCGTCCTTACCGTGACCCGTGAGCCACGCTTCGTGGACCAGCAAAGGAGAGGGGGGAGTAGCGCCTGGTAGCCCAGTCGCTATGGCATCGCTGGCGCTAGCAGGCCCGCGAGGTCTGTGTGAAGCCTCACCTGCCTGTCTGGAGCTTTATTTTGGTCTGTTTACCCGGAGTAACCGGCGAGGCCTAAAATGAGAATTTAGGATGGCTAGATGGGTTACCTGTGACCCGACCTGTCCTCGCCTTGCTTTGCTGCCTAGCAGCAAGCAATAACGGGAACTTGGGACCCCAGAATAAAAACTGTTGCAGTGCTTAAGGGAGGACCTGCGTTTGCCCAGGTTAGGGAACCGTAATGAAAGCTTGGGGGGGGGGGGCGGGAGGGGGGAGAGGAAGCTCCAAAACAGGAACCTCCCGGTGACCTTGGTGGTTTGATTCATTTGCAGAATAGTGTTCCGAGGGCCAGCAACCTGAGGAGGAGCCGCTCGACCCGTTTTGTTGATTTCGGTGATGCTGTTTTAAGGAAGCACATAAGTACAGAAGAGCTCTGGGAGGGTTTTCAAACAAGACGGGGAAGAGCGTGGGAAAGCTAGGTGCCGTGAGTACGGAAGTTGTTAAGGGCTGAGAGAATTTGGGGGGTTAAGCGTGCGCACGTGACGGTCTGAAAGGGGCTGATGCACAAGCAGTAGTAAAAGGGCGTGACGGAGTGCAAGGTTCCTCCCCGGTGTGGGCCCGTGCGTGCGCCCTCGCTCTCGCGGACGCAGGCGCTCTGGAGGCGCAGGGATTCGGGCAAGCAGGCCCACAGGCGGACTTGGGGAAAACGGTGTGCAGAGCGCTCGGCGGGTGAGCGGGGCTGGAGCGGGTCGAGGGCTGTCCCGGGCGGGCTGCCTGGGTCCATCCGGTTCTGCTCCCTGTCCCTCTGTCCAGCTCTCCATCTTTCTCTTTCTTTCCCCATAGCTCTGTCCGGTGCCCCATCCCTTTGTTTAACTACTCGTTGCTCTGCCCAGCTCCCCATCCCTCTTGTACTCTTCCCGTCCCTCTGTCAATACCTGCTTCCCTCTGTCTGCTTCTCCATCCCTCTGACTGGCTCCCTATCGCTCTGTCCAGCTCTTCGTCGTCCTCTTTCTCTCCCGATCCCACTACCTGCCTGCTGTCCCTCTGCCTGGCTCCCCATCCCTCCACCACCCCCCCCAACTGCTCTGTCTATCTGCCTCTTCGTACCTCTCTTTGCCCCTTCAGCCCTCCATCCACCTCTCCAGTCTTCTCTGTTTCCATCCCTCTGTTCAGCTCCTCATCCATCTATTTGCCGCCTCCTTATCCCTCTTTTCCCCTGTACCATCCCATCTCTCTGTCCGACTTCCCCTCTCTCTTTTGGGGGGTTTAGTACCTTTTTTGGCAGACAATCGCGTGTCCCTTTAGGCCCCAGGAAGCAGAAAGTTCTGACCTGACAGCAAAGTATTTGGTCTTTTTAATGCTCTTGCGGCTGAAGGTGACTCCTAATGAAAAGCAATGAGAATTCTGAGGATTCACTGGAAACGTAAAAGACAGTATCTGCCCTTTTTAAAAGGCTGTGTGCTTCCGCTAATAATACCTGTAGTAATCAAGCCACTAGATTTTTCTGACAATAAGAGCCTTTAAGCTGCGATCGCTACTCGAAAAGTCCAGATATTTTAGAAACTGAACGAGCCTTCTGAGCTTGCTGACTGCAGTACCTCGAAAGATGATCAGAGTGCTGATGTTTTCATGCTTTAGTGTGGTAGAGATGCTCTGTGCAAACATCCCTTGTGTTTAATCTTCAAAACTGCGCAGACTGTCACGGAGCTCTCTTTTGACTATCTACTTTGCGTAACAAACAGAAAGGCAGGAGGTTGACAGTGCTAAATGAGTAAGGTCATTGCTTGTTTAGGGGTTGCAAATTTTATGGAATTTTGTCCTTTTAAATCTCATCTAGAATATGCTTGCAAAAAATCCCTGGGAAGAAAACAAGGAGTATAAGCAGCTTTTGAATATTATTAGCAATACTTACACGTTCTGGATGGGTTCTTAGGGTCCCCCATGGTCTTCTGCCCTCCCCATTACCCCCAAATTTACCCATTTTGCAGTGTTTTGGCACTTATTTTGCTCTTTCTTGTCCCGAAGCAGGTCAGGGTTTGGTGTGGACAGAGGGGGGAAGGAGCCAGCTGTGGGTAAATGGGCCCTGGATGGCATCGCGGGGACACGGCGAATCCTGGCACAGCCCATCTTCAGCACGGGGAGAGGCCGGAGTGCTGCCGTGATGAGTGCTGAGAAAGGTACCTCTCTTTGGATTATGTGCACCCCAGAGCCCACCTTCTGGCCTTTCATTCTCCCCCGATCCCTCCTGTCAAGTATTTGTGCTCTGCGGATGCCTGAGTTTGGCTTTTTGTGACTTGTAGGTTCCTCCGCTGAGGTTCTTTTTGCCCCTGAGGTCCTCCCTTTCACCATCTTGTCCCCACAGAACCCTGAATTGTTTCTTCTCCCTCGCCCAGCCCACAACATCCCTTCCTTTTCCTTTTCTTTTTTGCTGCCCCTCGATCCTTCCTTTTGCAATTTTGCACCACCAGTTCACTCTGTTAAGCTCTTCTCTCTTTTGGGCTTTTTGCACCCCCCACCCCCCACCCCCTTTGTAAAGCTTTTTTTGTGCCGCTTACAAGCTTCTGGCTTTTTTTCCCCTGAGAAGCCTTCCTTCTGGCTTTGTGTGTCAGCACCCTCCCCTTTTTGAATAAAGCAGAGATTAAAGGCAAACTCGGTATCTCTTTATGCAGCTGCAACCCTTTGGAGGGGAAGCAAATACGTTATTGTGGTTTGTAGTATTTCTGGGCTAACTCTGGGGAAATCCTCATCACAGTTTGGATTTTTTGTTGTTGTTTCTATAAGTTCGTTGCTTTGAAAGTTTGAAACTAGTATTCGTTTGGCTTACTGCCTTACTGTCATAACTGAGCGTAAAGCAGAGATTGTGTTGCCATTGCATATGACCTCCCTCATATGGTGCTTGCGTTCATATACGTGTGTTCTCCCCAGGAGTACTCTTGCCTTTTCCTTTCCTTTAGTAAACAAACGCCTTTCTGAGCCAATACCGAGCAACACGGTGGATGTGCTTCTAGCGCTAACGTCGCGTCGCAGGAGGCAGCTGAGAGCAGTCGATAAGCCGGTGCTCTAGACATGCAAAGGCAGGAAGAAGCGGACTAGCTATTGAGCTTCCCTCGAGAGCAGAGGAAGAGGAGAAGAAACCCAGGGGGCGGTCATACGCCCGCTGACGATTCCGGAGGCTTTGCCTTGCAATGCGTTTCTCCTGGTAGGCGGCAGCACTCATTGCCCGTGGCGGGTAAGGGCCGGAACCACCTTGCGCTGAGGGCTCAGCAGAACCAGAGAGGCGAGGGTGTCCCTGGGGTGGCTGCGGGTGCCTGGATTTCTCCGGCCCACCTCAAGGCATGCGTTGCGGGGAGAAAAGGGTGCGGGCTTTCAGGGGCCTGGCAGTGCTCTGCTCCGTGCGGGCACAGGGCAGGGTCTGCCCTGAACACATGTTTGCCTCTCCCTGTCTTTGTTTTAATTCCTGCCTTTAGGGCTGAGGTTCCTCCCCAGAGCAGACTTGTACGTGTGCCCTCGCTCGTGTAGATGCAGATGGCCTGGAGGTGTGGGGAGGCAGGCTGTCCCGCGAGAAGGACTTTTGCGCGGCGTCCCGGGGAGGATAGCTGCGATGTACCTCGTGCACCCAAGGGTGTTGGTAAGCGACAAGATAACAAGTGGCTGTTTCCTGGTCACTCCCCTCACTAGAGAAAAATCGATTTACAGATTGGCTTTCACATGGAGAGAGAAACAGTACACCTTTCCTCAGGTCTGGTTGGGGTTTCACAGTGTGCCTGCACTAACACGTGGTCGTTGTCAGAGACGGTTTAGACGGGTTGCCTGCAGAGAGGTAGGAAAGGCATTACCTTTCGTGGACAGTGCTGTGGTGGGCAGAGCTACGGACGAAGAGGTGTGAGAGCGAGGTGCCTGAGCCTTAAAACTGACTGGAAGGGACAGGATTCAAGGCCGGTTGGTGCACAGCACACAGCGCAACGCCAGGCTCATTATAAAGGTACTGTAATTGGGGAAACGGCCCGCTGACAGAAGAAGAAAGGTTAAAGCTCTGTGTGAAATAAAGGGTCCTTCCCATCAGTGCTGAGGAAGAGGGTCGCGTTTCTTAGAGCAGCATATCCGTCGTTTTTCTGGTAGCAGCAGAGCACCGCAGTGGGAGGTTCTGGAAGAGTCAGGAGCAGAACTGGCAGGAGGCTCTTTTCCCTGTCCGGATGGAAAAACGGCTGTAAGCACGCTTGCCAGAAACCGAGGAGGCCGAGGACGAGGCCCGGCTGGGGCCCTTGCCTTGGGCCCTGACTGCGGGCACCCGGCGCACCCTGCCACCCGAGGCCTGCTCGCCCCAGGCGCGACTGCCACCGCCACCACCCCTCGGCGCTGCTGCGCCCCGGTGCTGCACCGCCGCCGAGACACGGGGTGCTCGTGAGGTCCCCGCCACCGTCTCCTCCTGCAGGACACAGGTGCCCGGGGGGAGGGTACGAAAGGGTCGGGGCGGCCCGACCGGAGGGTGCGGGGAGCGGCGGCGGCCGCTGCCGGCCTAGGCCAGCGGGGTCGCGCATGCGCACTGGATCAGACCGGCTCGCGGCTGCGGCAAGCGGAGTGGCGCATGCGCATTGGGGGGCGACCCGCTTACTCCCTGCTGCCCTCAAGTGACTACGAACCGGTACTGCAGGCAGGGGATTAACGCATGCGCACTGCTCCAGATGTGCTCCATGCTGCCCTCGGGTGATGCCACCCCAATAGTGCAGCCAGCCGACGAACGCATGCGTCCTGGACGCATCGGTTCCTTGGTGCCCCTCGAGCGATGAAAGCCTGCCAGCCAAACAGCCGCCTCGCGCATGCGCGCCGCCCCGACACTGCTCCCTGCGGCCCTCAGCTACGAACAGCGTAGTACTGCAGGCAGCCGCAGCGCGCAGGCGCACTTGCTCGGCGTGGCTCGCTGGTGCCCTCGGCTGGCCAGAAATCGGTACTGCAGCCCGAAAAATCAGTACTGCAGCCGAAGCGGGGCGCAGGCGCAGTGGTTTCGGCGTGGCTCGTTGGTGCCCTCGGCTGGCCAGAAATCGGTACTGCAGGCGAAGCGGGGCGCAGGCGCAGTGGTTTCGGCGTGGCTCGTTGGTGCCCTCGGCTGGCCAGAAATCGGTACTGCAGGCGAAGCGGGGCGCATGCGCACTGGGTTTCGGCGTGGCTCGTTGGTGCCCTCGGCTGGCGAGAAATCGGTACTGCAGGCGAAGCGGGGCGCATGCGCACTGGGTTTCGGCGTGGCTCGTTGGTGCCCTCGGCTGGCCAGAAATCGGTACTGCAGGTGAAGCGGGGCGCAGGCGCAGTGGTTTCGGCGTGGCTCGTGGGTGCCCTCGGCTGGCCAGAAATCGGTACTGCAGGCGAAGCGGGGCGCAGGCGCAGTGGTTTCGGCGTGGCTCGTTGGTGCCCTCGGCTGGCCAGAAATCGGTACTGCAGGCGAAGCGGGGCGCAGGCGGAGTGGTTTCGGCGTGGCTCGTGGGTGCCCTCGGCTGGCCAGAAATCGGTCCTGCAGGCGAAGCGGGGCGCATGCGCAGTGGTTTCGGCGTGGCTCGTTGGTGCCCTCGGCTGGCCAGAAATCGGTACTGCAGGCGAAGCGGGGCGCATGCGCAGTGGTTTCGGCGTGGCTCGTTGGTGCCCTCGGCTGGCGAAAAATCGGTACTGCAGGCGAAGCGGGGCGCATGCGCAGTGGTTTCGGCGTGGCTCGTTGGTGCCCTCGGCTGGCCAGAAATCGGTACTGCAGGCGAAGCGGGGCGCATGCGCAGTGGTTTCGGCGTGGCTCGTGGGTGCCCTCGGCTGGCCAGAAATCGGTACTGCAGGCGAAGCGGGGCGCATGCGCAGTGGTTTCGGCGTGGCTCGTTGGTGCCCTCGGCTGGCCAGAAATCGGTACTGCAGGCGAAGCGGGGCGCATGCGCACTGGGTTTCGGCGTGGCTCGTTGGTGCCCTCGGCTGGCCAGAAATCGGTACTGCAGGCGAAGCGGGGCGCAGGCGCAGTGGTTTCGGCGTGGCTCGTGGGTGCCCTCGGCTGGCCAGAAATCGGTACTGCAGGCGAAGCGGGGCGCATGCGCAGTGGTTTCGGCGTGGCTCGTTGGTGCCCTCGGCTGGCCAGAAATCGGTACTGCAGCCCGAAAAATCGGTACTGCGGGCGAAGCGGGGCGCATGCGCAGTGGTTTCGGCGTGGCTCGTTGGTGCCCTCGGCTGACCAGAAATCGGTACTGCAGCCCGAAAAATCGGTACTGCAGGCGAAGCGGGGCGCAGGCGCAGTGGTTTCGGCGTGGCTCGTTGGTGCCCTCGGCTGGCCAGAAATCGGTACTGCAAGCGAAGCGGGGCGCATGCGCACTGGGTTTCGGCGTGGCTCGTGGGTGCCCTCGGCTGGCCAGAAATCGGTCCTGCAGGCGAAGCGGGGCGCATGCGCAGTGGTTTCGGCGTGGCTCGTTGGTGCCCTCGGCTGGCCAGAAATCGGTACTGCAGGTGAAGCGGGGCGCAGGCGCAGTGGTTTCGGCGTGGCTCGTTGGTGCCCTCGGCTGGCCAGAAATCGGTACTGCAGGCGAAGCGGGGCGCAGGCGCAGTGGTTTCGGCGTGGCTCGTTGGTGCCCTCGGCTGGCCAGAAATCGGTACTGCAGGCGAAGCGGGGCGCAGGCGCAGTGGTTTCGGCGTGGCTCGTGGGTGCCCTCGGCTGGCCAGAAATAGGTACTGCAGGCGAAGCGGGGCGCAGGCGCAGTGGTTTCGGCGTGGCTCGTTGGTGCCCTCGGCTGGCCAGAAATCGGTACTGCAGGCGAAGCGGGGCGCATGCGCAGTGGTTTCGGCGTGGCTCGTTGGTGCCCTCGGCTGGCCAGAAATCGGTACTGCAGGCGAAGCGGGGCGCAGGCGCAGTGGTTTCGGCGTGGCTCGTGGGTGCCCTCGGCTGGCCAGAAATCGGTACTGCAGGCGAAGCGGGGCGCATGCGCACTGGGTTTCGGCGTGACTCGTGGGTGCCCTCGGCTGGCCAGAAATCGGTACTGCAGGCGAAGCGGGGCGCAGGCGCAGTGGTTTCGGCGTGGCTCGTTGGTGCCCTCGGCTGGCCAGAAATCGGTACTGCAGGCGAAGCGGGGCGCAGGCGCAGTGGTTTCGGCGTGGCTCGTTGGTGCCCTCGGCTGGCCAGAAATCGGTACTGCAGGCGAAGCGGGGCGCAGGCGCAGTGGTTTCGGCGTGACTCGTGGGTGCCCTCGGCTGGCCAGAAATCGGTACTGCAGGCGAAGCGGGGCGCATGCGCAGTGGTTTCGGCGTGGCTCGTTGGTGCCCTCGGCTGGCCAGAAATCGGTACTGCAGGCGAAGCGGGGCGCAGGCGCAGTGGTTTCGGCGTGACCCGTGGGTGCCCTCGGCTGGCCAGAAATCGGTACTGCAGGCGAAGCGGGGCGCAGGCGCAGTGGTTTCGGCGTGGCTCGTTGGTGCCCTCGGCTGGCCAGAAATCGGTACTGCAGGCGAAGCGGGGCGCATGCGCAGTGGTTTCGGCGTGGCTCGTTGGTGCCCTCGGCTGGCCAGAAATCGGTACTGCAGGCGAAGCGGGGCGCATGCGCAGTGGTTTCGGCGTGGCTCGTTGGTGCCCTCGGCTGGCCAGAAATCGGTACTGCAGGCGAAGCGGGGCGCATGCGCACTGGGTTTCGGCGTGGCTCGTTGGTGCCCTCGGCTGGCCAGAAATCGGTACTGCAGCCCGAAAAAACGGTCCTGCAGGCGAAGCGGGGCGCATGCGCACTGGGTTTCGGCGTGGCTCGTTGGTGCCCTCGGCTGGCCAGAAATCGGTACTGCAGGCGAAGCGGGGCGCATGCGCAGTGGTTTCGGCGTGGCTCGTTGGTGCCCTCGGCTGGCCAGAAATCGGTACTGCAGGCGAAGCGGGGCGCATGCGCAGTGGTTTCGGCGTGGCTCGTTGGTGCCCTCGGCTGGCCAGAAATCGGTACTGCAGGCGAAGCGGGGCGCATGCGCAGTGGTTTCGGCGTGGCTCGTTGGTGCCCTCGGCTGGCCAGAAATCGGTACTGCAGGCGAAGCGGGGCGCATGCGCAGTGGTTTCGGCGTGGCTCGTTGGTGCCCTCGGCTGGCCAAAAATCGGTACTGCAGCCCGAAATATCGGTACTGCAGGCGAAGCGGGGCGCATGCGCAGTGGTTTCGGCGTGGCTCGTTGGTGCCCTCGGCTGGCCAGAAATCGGTACTGCAGGCGAAGCGGGGCGCAGGCGCAGTGGTTTCGGCGTGGCTCGTTGGTGCCCTCGGCTGGCCAGAAATCGGTACTGCAGGCGAAGCGGGGCGCAGGCGCAGTGGTTTCGGCGTGGCTCGTTGGTGCCCTCGGCTGGCCAGAAATCGGTACTGCAGGCGAAGCGGGGCGCATGCGCACTGGGTTTCGGCGTGGCTCGTTGGTGCCCTCGGCTGGCCAGAAATCGGTACTGCAGGCGAAGCGGGGCGCAGGCGCAGTGGTTTCGGCGTGGCTCGTTGGTGCCCTCGGCTGGCGAGAAATCGGTACTGCAGGCGAAGCGGGGCGCATGCGCACTGGGTTTCGGCGTGACTCGTGGGTGCCCTCGGCTGGCCAGAAATCGGTCCTGCAGGCGAAGCGGGGCGCATGCGCAGTGGTTTCGGCGTGGCTCGTTGGTGCCCTCGGCTGGCCAGAAATCGGTCCTGCAGGCGAAGCGGGGCGCATGCGCAGTGGTTTCGGCGTGGCTCGTGGGGGCCCTCGGCTGGCCAGAAATCGGTACTGCAGGCGAAGCGGGGCGCATGCGCAGTGGTTTCGGCGTGGCTCGTTGGTGCCCTCGGCTGGCCAGAAATCGGTACTGCAGGCGAAGCGGGGCGCATGCGCAGTGGTTTCGGCGTGGCTCGTTGGTGCCCTCGGCTGGCCAGAAATCGGTACTGCAGGCGAAGCGGGGCGCAGGCGCAGTGGTTTCGGCGTGGCTCGTGGGTGCCCTCGGCTGGCCAGAAATCGGTACTGCAGGCGAAGCGGGGCGCATGCGCAGTGGTTTCGGCGTGGCTCGTTGGTGCCCTCGGCTGGCGAAAAATCGGTACTGCAGGCGAAGCGGTGCGCAGGCGCAGTGGTTTCGGCGTGGCTCGTGGGGGCCCTCGGCTGGCCAGAAATCGGTACTGCAGGCGAAGCGGGGCGCATGCGCAGTGGTTTCGGCGTGGCTCGTGGGTGCCCTCGGCTGGCCAGAAATCGGTACTGCAGCCCGAAAAAACGGTCCTGCAGGCGAAGCGGGGCGCATGCGCACTGGGTTTCGGCGTGGGTCGTTGGTGCCCTCGGCTGGCCAGAAATCGGTACTGCAGCCCGAAAAATCGGTACTGCAGGCGAAGCGGGGCGCATGCGCAGTGGTTTCGGCGTGGCTCGTTGGTGCCCTCGGCTGGCCAGAAATCGGTACTGCAGGCGAAGCGGGGCGCATGCGCAGTGGTTTCGGCGTGGCTCGTTGGTGCCCTCGGCTGGCCAGAAATTGGTACTGCAGGCGAAGCGGGGCGCATGCGCAGTGGTTTCGGCGTGGCTCGTTGGTGCCCTCGGCTGGCGAAAAATCGGTACTGCAGGCGAAGCGGGGCGCAGGCGCAGTGGTTTCGGCGTGGCTCGTTGGTGCCCTCGGCTGGCCAGAAATCGGTACTGCAGGCGAAGCGGGGCGCAGGCGCAGTGGTTTCGGCGTGGCTCGTTGGTGCCCTCGGCTGGCCAGAAATTGGTACTGCAGGCGAAGCGGGGCGCATGCGCAGTGGTTTCGGCGTGGCTCGTGGGTGCCCTCGGCTGGCCAGAAATCGGTACTGCAGCGCGAAAAATCGGTACTGCAGGCGAAGCGGGGCGCATGCGCACTGGGTTTCGGCGTGGCTCGTTGGTGCCCTCGGCTGGCCAGAAATCGGTACTGCAGCCCGAAAAATCGGTACTGCAGGCGAAGCGGGGCGCATGCGCACTGGGTTTCGGCGTGGCTCGTTGGTGCCCTCGGCTGGCCAGAAATCGGTACTGCAGGCGAAGCGGGGCGCATGCGCAGTGGTTTCGGCGTGGCTCGTTGGTGCCCTCGGCTGGCCAGAAATCGGTACTGCAGGCGAAGCGGGGCGCAGGTGCAGTGGTTTCGGCGTGGCTCGTTGGTGCCCTCGGCTGGCCAGAAATCGGTACTGCAGGCGAAGCGGGGCGCAGGCGCAGTGGTTTCGGCGTGACTCGTGGGTGCCCTCGGCTGGCCAGAAATCGGTACTGCGGGCGAAGCGGGGCGCATGCGCAGTGGTTTCGGCGTGGCTCGTTGGTGCCCTCGGCTGGCCAGAAATCGGTCCTGCAGGCGAAGCGGGGCGCAGGCGCAGTGGTTTCGGCGTGACTCGTGGGTGCCCTCGGCTGGCCAGAAATCGGTACTGCAGGCGAAGCGGGGCGCAGGCGCAGTGGTTTCGGCGTGGCTCGTTGGTGCCCTCGGCTGGCCAGAAATCGGTACTGCAGGCGAAGCGGGGCGCAGGCGCACTGGGTTTCGGCGTGGCTCGTTGGTGCCCTCGGCTGGCCAGAAATCGGTACTGCAGGCGAAGCGGGGCGCATGCGCACTGGGTTTCGGCGTGGCTCGTGGGTGCCCTCGGCTGGCCAGAAATCGGTACTGCAGCCCGAAAAAACGGTCCTGCAGGCGAAGCGGGGCGCATGCGCACTGGGTTTCGGCGTGGCTCGTTGGTGCCCTCGGCTGGCCAGAAATCGGTACTGCAGGCGAAGCGGGGCGCATGCGCAGTGGTTTCGGCGTGGCTCGTTGGTGCCCTCGGCTGGCCAGAAATCGGTACTGCAGGCGAAGCGGGGCGCAGGCGCAGTGGTTTCGGCGTGGCTCGTTGGTGCCCTCGGCTGGCCAGAAATCGGTACTGCAGGCGAAGCGGGGCGCAGGCGCAGTGGTTTCGGCGTGGCTCGTTGGTGCCCTCGGCTGGCCAGAAATCGGTACTGCAGGCGAAGCGGGGCGCATGCGCACTGGGTTTCGGCGTGGCTCGTTGGTGCCCTCGGCTGGCCAGAAATCGGTACTGCAGCGCGAAAAATCGGTACTGCAGGCGAAGCGGGGCGCAGGCGCAGTGGTTTCGGCGTGGCTCGTGGGTGCCCTCGGCTGGCCAGAAATCGGTCCTGCAGGCGAAGCGGGGCGCATGCGCAGTGGTTTCGGCGTGGCTCGTTGGTGCCCTCGGCTGGCCAGAAATCGGTACTGCAGGCGAAGCGGGGCGCATGCGCAGTGGTTTCGGCGTGGCTCGTTGGTGCCCTCGGCTGGCCAGAAATCGGTACTGCAGGCGAAGCGGGGCGCATGCGCACTGGGTTTCGGCGTGGCTCGTTGGTGCCCTCGGCTGGCCAGAAATCGGTACTGCAGCCCGAAAAAACGGTCCTGCAGGCGAAGCGGGGCGCATGCGCACTGGGTTTCGGCGTGGCTCGTGGGTGCCCTCGGCTGGCCAGAAATCGGTACTGCAGGCGAAGCGGGGCGCATGCGCAGTGGTTTCGGCGTGGCTCGTTGGTGCCCTCGGCTGGCCAGAAATCGGTACTGCAGGCGAAGCGGGGCGCATGCGCAGTGGTTTCGGCGTGGCTCGTTGGTGCCCTCGGCTGGCCAGAAATCGGTACTGCAGGCGAAGCGGGGCGCATGCGCAGTGGTTTCGGCGTGGCTCGTTGGTGCCCTCGGCTGGCCAGAAATCGGTACTGCAGGCGAAGCACACGATCCCTCTGTGTGCCCCGGGGCCCAGTGCTGGTTTTGCAGCACGCCACAAAGTTCTCTGCTGAGCTTTCTCCCCTGCCCAGGAGCTGTCCGGGTGCCTTCTGGCGCCTCCGGGCCCCGCAGAGTCCCTCCGTCTGCGCTGTCGTCGCCCGGTAACTTCCTTTTTTCCACTGTTCCTTTACGGCGGGGCTGGGAGTGGTGTCGGGAGGGCGGAGGGGTCCCAGGGGAGCCCTGCGGAGGGTCGCGGCGGTGCCGGGGATCGCGGGGCCGGGGGGCTCCGGGCTCCACGGCGGCTGCCGGGGACGGGACGGGATCGCCGCTGGGTCCAACCTCACGGAGCGCTGCTGCCCGCGGCATCCTGGGAGATGTAGTCTTCCGGCGCCGGGCGGCCATGCTGGTTTGGGAGTGCGGCATGCCGGGAGCAGTAGTCTTCCGGCACCGGGCTGCCGGGCGGCCAGGCTGTCTGCGGGGCGCGGCATGCCGGGAGCAGTAGTCTTCCGGCACCAGGCTTCCGAGCGGCCATTTTAGTCTGCAGAGCATTCTGGGAGATGTATTCTTCCGGTACCGAGCTTCCGGGCGGCCATGTTGTTTTGGGGGCGCGGCATGCCGGGAGCAGTAGTCTTCCGGCGCCGGGCTGCCGGGCGGCCATTTTCATCTGCGGAGCATTCTGGGAGATGTAGTGTCCCAGCACCGAGCTTCCGGGCGGCCATTTTAATCTGTTAGGCATGCCGGGAGGCGTTGGCTTCCCTTGCTGGGTTTCTGGGAGATCATGTTGTGCCTGTCGAGGTGGCAGGAGGTGCAGCTGTCAACAGGGTTCCCACCCGCTGGCCACGTCGTGCTCTGTGGCAGCCAGGAGCTGCCGTTCCAGGTGCCTGTGCCTCCTCAGCACTGCAGCAGTGGGCCAGTGTGTCTGTTCCTTACTTGTCATGTCATGGGGGAAGGACTATATGCTGCCGTGAAGAACTACGGGCTGCTGCCCTCAGACCTCTGTCAGTTATCGCGTGTCAGGAGCGGCCAGGAGAATCCAAATGCCAGCGGAAAGGTTCTCTGCCCGGTCCCGAAGAGGAGCCTTCGGCCGTAGGAAGGTTGGCAGCGTCCTTACCGTGACCCGTGAGCCACGCTTCGTGGACCAGCAAAGGAGAGGGGGGAGTAGCGCCTGGTAGCCCAGTCGCTATGGCATCGCTGGCGCTAGCAGGCCCGCGAGGTCTGTGTGAAGCCTCACCTGCCTGTCTGGAGCTTTATTTTGGTCTGTTTACCCGGAGTAACCAGCGAGGCCTAAAATGAGAATTTAGGATGGCTAGATGGGTTACCTGTGACCCGACCTGTCCTCGCCTTGCTTTGCTGCCTAGCAGCAAGCAATAACGGGAACTTGGGACCCCAGAATAAAAACTGTTGCAGTGCTTAAGGGAGGACCTGCGTTTGCCCAGGTTAGGGAACCGTAATGAAAGCTTGGGGGGGGGGGGCGGGAGGGGGGAGAGGAAGCTCCAAAACAGGAACCTCCCGGTGACCTTGGTGGTTTGATTCATTTGCAGAATAGTGTTCCGAGGGCCAGCAACCTGAGGAGGAGCCGCTCGACCCGTTTTGTTGATTTCGGTGATGCTGTTTTAAGGAAGCACGTAAGTACAGAAGAGCTCTGGGAGGGTTTTCAAACAAGACGGGGAAGAGCGTGGGAAAGCTAGGTGCCGTGAGTACGGAAGTTGTTAAGGGCTGAGAGAATTTGGGGGGTTAAGCGTGCGCACGTGACGGTCTGAAAGGGGCTGATGCACAAGCAGTAGTAAAAGGGCGTGACGGAGTGCAAGGTTCCTCCCCGGTGTGGGCCCGTGCGTGCGCTCTCGCGGACGCAGGCGCTCTGGAGGCGCAGGGATTCGGGCAAGCAGGCCCACAGGCGGACTTGGGGAAAACGGTGTGCAGAGCGCTCGGCGGGTGAGCGGGGCTGGAGCGGGTCGAGGGCTGTCCCGGGCGGGCTGCCTGGGTCCATCCGGTTCTGCTCCCTGTCCCTCTGTCCAGCTCTCCATCTTTCTCTTTCTTTCCCCATAGCTCTGTCCGGTGCCCCATCCCTTTGTTTAACTACTCGTTGCTCTGCCCAGCTCCCCATCCCTCTTGTACTCTTCCCGTCCCTCTGTCAATACCTGCTTCCCTCTGTCTGCTTCTCCATCCCTCTGACTGGCTCCCTATCGCTCTGTCCAGCTCTTCGTCGTCCTCTTTCTCTCCCGATCCCACTACCTGCCTGCTGTCCCTCTGCCTGGCTCCCCATCCCTCCACCACCCCCCCCAACTGCTCTGTCTATCTGCCTCTTCGTACCTCTCTTTGCCCCTTCAGCCCTCCATCCACCTCTCCAGTCTTCTCTGTTTCCATCCCTCTGTTCAGCTCCTCATCCATCTATTTGCCGCCTCCTTATCCCTCTTTTCCCCTGTACCATCCCATCTCTCTGTCCGACTTCCCCTCTCTCTTTTGGGGGGTTTAGTACCTGTTTTAGCAGACAATCGCGTGTCCCTTTAGGCCCCAGGAAGCAGAAAGTTCTGACCTGACAGCAAAGTATTTGGTCTTTTTAACGCTCTTGCGGCTGAAGGTGACTCCTAATGAAAAGCAATGAGAATTCTGAGGATTCACTGGAAACGTAAAAGACAGTATCTGCCCTTTTTAAAAGGCTGTGTGCTTCCGCTAATAATACCTGTAGTAATCAAGCCACTAGATTTTTCTGACAATAAGAGCCTTTAAGCTGCGATCGCTACTCGAAAAGTCCAGATATTTTAGAAACTGAACGAGCCTTCTGAGCTTGCTGACTGCAGTACCTCGAAAGATGATCAGAGTGCTGATGTTTTCATGCTTTAGTGTGGTAGAGATGCTCTGTGCAAACATCCCTTGTGTTTAATCTTCAAAACTGCGCAGACTGTCACGGAGCTCTCTTTTGACTATCTACTTTGCGTAACAAACAGAAAGGCAGGAGGTTGACAGTGCTAAATGAGTAAGGTCATTGCTTGTTTAGGGGTTGCAAATTTTATGGAATTTTGTCCTTTTAAATCTCATCTAGAATATGCTTGCAAAAAATCCCTGGGAAGAAAACAAGGAGTATAAGCAGCTTTTGAATATTATTAGCAATACTTACACGTTCTGGATGGGTTCTTAGGGTCCCCCATGGTCTTCTGCCCTCCCCATTACCCCCAAATTTACCCATTTTGCAGTGTTTTGGCACTTATTTTGCTCTTTCTTGTCCCGAAGCAGGTCAGGGTTTGGTGTGGACAGAGGGGGGAAGGAGCCAGCTGTGGGTAAATGGGCCCTGGATGGCATCGCGGGGACACGGCGAATCCTGGCACAGCCCATCTTCAGCACGGGGAGAGGCCGGAGTGCTGCCGTGATGAGTGCTGAGAAAGGTACCTCTCTTTGGATTATGTGCACCCCAGAGCCCACCTTCTGGCCTTTCATTCTCCCCCGATCCCTCCTGTCAAGTATTTGTGCTCTGCGGATGCCTGAGTTTGGCTTTTTGTGACTTGTAGGTTCCTCCGCTGAGGTTCTTTTTGCCCCTGAGGTCCTCCCTTTCACCATCTTGTCCCCACAGAACCCTGAATTGTTTCTTCTCCCTCGCCCAGCCCACAACATCCCTTCCTTTTCCTTTTCTTTTTTGCTGCCCCTCGATCCTTCCTTTTGCAATTTTGCACCACCAGTTCACTCTGTTAAGCTCTTCTCTCTTTTGGGCTTTTTGCACCCCCCACCCCCCACCCCCTTTGTAAAGCTTTTTTTGTGCCGCTTACAAGCTTCTGGCTTTTTTTCCCCTGAGAAGCCTTCCTTCTGGCTTTGTGTGTCAGCACCCTCCCCTTTTTGAATAAAGCAGAGATTAAAGGCAAACTCGGTATCTCTTTATGCAGCTGCAACCCTTTGGAGGGGAAGCAAATACGTTATTGTGGTTTGTAGTATTTCTGGGCTAACTCTGGGGAAATCCTCATCACAGTTTGGATTTTTTGTTGTTGTTTCTATAAGTTCGTTGCTTTGAAAGTTTGAAACTAGTATTCGTTTGGCTTACTGCCTTACTGTCATAACTGAGCGTAAAGCAGAGATTGTGTTGCCATTGCATATGACCTCCCTCATATGGTGCTTGCGTTCATATACGTGTGTTCTCCCCAGGAGTACTCTTGCCTTTTCCTTTCCTTTAGTAAACAAACGCCTTTCTGAGCCAATACCGAGCAACACGGTGGATGTGCTTCTAGCGCTAACGTCGCGTCGCAGGAGGCAGCTGAGAGCAGTCGATAAGCCGGTGCTCTAGACATGCAAAGGCAGGAAGAAGCGGACTAGCTATTGAGCTTCCCTCGAGAGCAGAGGAAGAGGAGAAGAAACCCAGGGGGCGGTCATACGCCCGCTGACGATTCCGGAGGCTTTGCCTTGCAATGCGTTTCTCCTGGTAGGCGGCAGCACTCATTGCCCGTGGCGGGTAAGGGCCGGAACCACCTTGCGCTGAGGGCTCAGCAGAACCAGAGAGGCGAGGGTGTCCCTGGGGTGGCTGCGGGTGCCTGGATTTCTCCGGCCCACCTCAAGGCATGCATTGCGGGGAGAAAAGGGTGCGGGCTTTCAGGGGCCTGGCAGTGCTCTGCTCCGTGCGGGCACAGGGCAGGGTCTGCCCTGAACACATGTTTGCCTCTCCCTGTCTTTGTTTTAATTCCTGCCTTTAGGGCTGAGGTTCCTCCCCAGAGCAGACTTGTACGTGTGCCCTCGCTCGTGTAGATGCAGATGGCCTGGAGGTGTGGGGAGGCAGGCTGTCCCGCGAGAAGGACTTTTGCGCGGCGTCCCGGGGAGGATAGCTGTGATGTACCTCGTGCACCCAAGGGTGTTGGTAAGCGACAAGATAACAAGTGGCTGTTTCCTGGTCACTCCCCTCACTAGAGAAAAATCGATTTACAGATTGGCTTTCACATGGAGAGAGAAACAGTACACCTTTCCTCAGGTCTGGTTGGGGTTTCACAGTGTGCCTGCACTAACACGTGGTCGTTGTCAGAGACGGTTTAGACGGGTTGCCTGCAGAGAGGTAGGAAAGGCATTACCTTTCGTGGACAGTGCTGTGGTGGGCAGAGCTACGGACGAAGAGGTGTGAGAGCGAGGTGCCTGAGCCTTAAAACTGACTGGAAGGGACAGGATTCAAGGCCGGTTGGTGCACAGCACACAGCGCAACGCCAGGCTCATTATAAAGGTACTGTAATTGGGGAAACGGCCCGCTGACAGAAGAAGAAAGGTTAAAGCTCTGTGTGAAATAAAGGGTCCTTCCCATCAGTGCTGAGGAAGAGGGTCGCGTTTCTTAGAGCAGCATATCCGTCGTTTTTCTGGTAGCAGCAGAGCACCGCAGTGGGAGGTTCTGGAAGAGTCAGGAGCAGAACTGGCAGGAGGCTCTTTTCCCTGTCCGGATGGAAAAACGGCTGTAAGCACGCTTGCCAGAAACCGAGGAGGCCGAGGACGAGGCCCGGCTGGGGCCCTTGCCTTGGGCCCTGACTGCGGGCACCCGGCGCGCCCTGCCACCCGAGGCCTGCTCGCCCCAGGCGCGACTGCCACCGCCACCACCCCTCGGCGCTGCTGCGCCCCGGTGCTGCACCGCCGCCGAGACACGGGGTGCTCGTGAGGTCCCCGCCACCGTCTCCTCCTGCAGGACACAGGTGCCCGGGGGGAGGGTACGAAAGGGTCGGGGCGGCCCGACCGGAGGGTGCGGGGAGCGGCGGCGGCCGCTGCCGGCCTAGGCCAGCGGGGTCGCGCATGCGCACTGGATCAGACCGGCTCGCGGCTGCGGCAAGCGGAGTGGCGCATGCGCATTGGGGGGCGACCCGCTTACTCCCTGCTGCCCTCAAGTGACTACGAACCGGTACTGCAGGCAGGGGATTAACGCATGCGCACTGCTCCAGATGTGCTCCATGCTGCCCTCGGGTGATGCCACCGCAATAGTGCAGCCAGCCGACGAACGCATGCGTCCTGGACGCATCGGTTCCTTGGTGCCCCTCGAGCGATGAAAGCCTGCCAGCCAACCAGCCGCCTCGCGCATGCGCGCCGCCCCGACACTGCTCCCTGCGGCCCTCAGCTACGAACAGCGTAGTACTGCAGGCAGCCGCAGCGCGCAGGCGCACTTGCTCGGCGTGGCTCGCTGGTGCCCTCGGCTGGCCAGAAATCGGTACTGCAGCCCGAAAAATCAGTACTGCAGCCGAAGCGGGGCGCAGGCGCAGTGGTTTCGGCGTGGCTCGTTGGTGCCCTCGGCTGGCCAGAAATCGGTACTGCAGGCGAAGCGGGGCGCATGCGCACTGGGTTTCGGCGTGGCTCGTGGGTGCCCTCGGCTGGCCAGAAATCGGTACTGCAGGCGAAGCGGGGCGCATGCGCAGTGGTTTCGGCGTGGCTCGTTGGTGCCCTCGGCTGGCCAGAAATCGGTACTGCAGCCCGAAAAATCGGTACTGCGGGCGAAGCGGGGCGCATGCGCAGTGGTTTCGGCGTGGCTCGTTGGTGCCCTCGGCTGGCCAGAAATCGGTACTGCAGCCCGAAAAATCGGTACTGCAGGCGAAGCGGGGCGCATGCGCAGTGGTTTCGGCGTGGCTCGTTGGTGCCCTCGGCTGGCCAGAAATCGGTACTGCAGGCGAAGCGGGGCGCATGCGCAGTGGTTTCGGCGTGGCTCGTTGGTGCCCTCGGCTGGCCAGAAATTGGTACTGCAGGCGAAGCGGGGCGCATGCGCAGTGGTTTCGGCGTGGCTCGTTGGTGCCCTCGGCTGGCGAAAAATCGGTACTGCAGGCGAAGCGGGGCGCAGGCGCAGTGGTTTCGGCGTGGCTCGTTGGTGCCCTCGGCTGGCCAGAAATCGGTACTGCAGGCGAAGCGGGGCGCAGGCGCAGTGGTTTCGGCGTGGCTCCTTGGTGCCCTCGGCTGGCCAGAAATTGGTACTGCAGGCGAAGCGGGGCGCATGCGCAGTGGTTTCGGCGTGGCTCGTGGGTGCCCTCGGCTGGCCAGAAATCGGTACTGCAGCGCGAAAAATCGGTACTGCAGGCGAAGCGGGGCGCATGCGCACTGGGTTTCGGCGTGGCTCGTTGGTGCCCTCGGCTGGCCAGAAATCGGTACTGCAGCCCGAAAAATCGGTACTGCAGGCGAAGCGGGGCGCATGCGCACTGGGTTTCGGCGTGGCTCGTTGGTGCCCTCGGCTGGCCAGAAATCGGTACTGCAGGCGAAGCGGGGCGCATGCGCAGTGGTTTCGGCGTGGCTCGTTGGTGCCCTCGGCTGGCCAGAAATCGGTACTGCAGGCGAAGCGGGGCGCAGGTGCAGTGGTTTCGGCGTGGCTCGTTGGTGCCCTCGGCTGGCCAGAAATCGGTACTGCAGGCGAAGCGGGGCGCAGGCGCAGTGGTTTCGGCGTGACTCGTGGGTGCCCTCGGCTGGCCAGAAATCGGTACTGCAGGCGAAGCGGGGCGCATGCGCAGTGGTTTCGGCGTGGCTCGTTGGTGCCCTCGGCTGGCCAGAAATCGGTCCTGCAGGCGAAGCGGGGCGCAGGCGCAGTGGTTTCGGCGTGACTCGTGGGTGCCCTCGGCTGGCCAGAAATCGGTACTGCAGGCGAAGCGGGGCGCAGGCGCAGTGGTTTCGGCGTGGCTCGTTGGTGCCCTCGGCTGGCCAGAAATCGGTACTGCAGGCGAAGCGGGGCGCAGGCGCACTGGGTTTCGGCGTGGCTCGTTGGTGCCCTCGGCTGGCCAGAAATCGGTACTGCAGGCGAAGCGGGGCGCATGCGCACTGGGTTTCGGCGTGGCTCGTGGGTGCCCTCGGCTGGCCAGAAATCGGTACTGCAGCCCGAAAAAACGGTCCTGCAGGCGAAGCGGGGCGCATGCGCACTGGGTTTCGGCGTGGCTCGTTGGTGCCCTCGGCTGGCCAGAAATCGGTACTGCAGGCGAAGCGGGGCGCATGCGCAGTGGTTTCGGCGTGGCTCGTTGGTGCCCTCGGCTGGCCAGAAATCGGTACTGCAGGCGAAGCGGGGCGCAGGCGCAGTGGTTTCGGCGTGGCTCGTTGGTGCCCTCGGCTGGCCAGAAATCGGTACTGCAGGCGAAGCGGGGCGCAGGCGCAGTGGTTTCGGCGTGGCTCGTTGGTGCCCTCGGCTGGCCAGAAATCGGTACTGCAGGCGAAGCGGGGCGCATGCGCACTGGGTTTCGGCGTGGCTCGTTGGTGCCCTCGGCTGGCCAGAAATCGGTACTGCAGCGCGAAAAATCGGTACTGCAGGCGAAGCGGGGCGCAGGCGCAGTGGTTTCGGCGTGGCTCGTGGGTGCCCTCGGCTGGCCAGAAATCGGTACTGCAGGCGAAGCGGGGCGCATGCGCAGTGGTTTCGGCGTGGCTCGTTGGTGCCCTCGGCTGGCCAGAAATCGGTACTGCAGGCGAAGCGGGGCGCATGCGCAGTGGTTTCGGCGTGGCTCGTTGGTGCCCTCGGCTGGCCAGAAATCGGTACTGCAGGCGAAGCGGGGCGCATGCGCACTGGGTTTCGGCGTGGCTCGTTGGTGCCCTCGGCTGGCCAGAAATCGGTACTGCAGCCCGAAAAAACGGTCCTGCAGGCGAAGCGGGGCGCATGCGCACTGGGTTTCGGCGTGGCTCGTGGGTGCCCTCGGCTGGCCAGAAATCGGTACTGCAGGCGAAGCGGGGCGCATGCGCAGTGGTTTCGGCGTGGCTCGTTGGTGCCCTCGGCTGGCCAGAAATCGGTACTGCAGGCGAAGCGGGGCGCATGCGCAGTGGTTTCGGCGTGGCTCGTTGGTGCCCTCGGCTGGCCAGAAATCGGTACTGCAGGCGAAGCGGGGCGCATGCGCAGTGGTTTCGGCGTGGCTCGTTGGTGCCCTCGGCTGGCCAGAAATCGGTACTGCAGGCGAAGCACACGATCCCTCTGTGTGCCCCGGGGCCCAGTGCTGGTTTTGCAGCACGCCACAAAGTTCTCTGCTGAGCTTTCTCCCCTGCCCAGGAGCTGTCCGGGTGCCTTCTGGCGCCTCCGGGCCCCGCAGAGTCCCTCCGTCTGCGCTGTCGTCGCCCGGTAACTTCCTTTTTTCCACTGTTCCTTTACGGCGGGGCTGGGAGTGGTGTCGGGAGGGCGGAGGGGTCCCAGGGGAGCCCTGCGGAGGGTCGCGGCGGTGCCGGGGATCGCGGGGCCGGGGGGCTCCGGGCTCCACGGCGGCTGCCGGGGACGGGACGGGATCGCCGCTGGGTCCAACCTCACGGAGCGCTGCTGCCCGCGGCATCCTGGGAGATGTAGTCTTCCGGCGCCGGGCGGCCATGCTGGTTTGGGAGTGCGGCATGCCGGGAGCAGTAGTCTTCCGGCACCGGGCTGCCGGGCGGCCAGGCTGTCTGCGGGGCGCGGCATGCCGGGAGCAGTAGTCTTCCGGCACCAGGCTTCCGAGCGGCCATTTTAGTCTGCAGAGCATTCTGGGAGATGTATTCTTCCGGTACCGAGCTTCCGGGCGGCCATGTTGTTTTGGGGGCGCGGCATGCCGGGAGCAGTAGTCTTCCGGCGCCGGGCTGCCGGGCGGCCATTTTCATCTGCGGAGCATTCTGGGAGATGTAGTGTCCCAGCACCGAGCTTCCGGGCGGCCATTTTAATCTGTTAGGCATGCCGGGAGGCGTTGGCTTCCCTTGCTGGGTTTCTGGGAGATCATGTTGTGCCTGTCGAGGTGGCAGGAGGTGCAGCTGTCAACAGGGTTCCCACCCGCTGGCCACGTCGTGCTCTGTGGCAGCCAGGAGCTGCCGTTCCAGGTGCCTGTGCCTCCTCAGCACTGCAGCAGTGGGCCAGTGTGTCTGTTCCTTACTTGTCATGTCATGGGGGAAGGACTATATGCTGCCGTGAAGAACTACGGGCTGCTGCCCTCAGACCTCTGTCAGTTATCGCGTGTCAGGAGCGGCCAGGAGAATCCAAATGCCAGCGGAAAGGTTCTCTGCCCGGTCCCGAAGAGGAGCCTTCGGCCGTAGGAAGGTTGGCAGCGTCCTTACCGTGACCCGTGAGCCACGCTTCGTGGACCAGCAAAGGAGAGGGGGGAGTAGCGCCTGGTAGCCCAGTCGCTATGGCATCGCTGGCGCTAGCAGGCCCGCGAGGTCTGTGTGAAGCCTCACCTGCCTGTCTGGAGCTTTATTTTGGTCTGTTTACCCGGAGTAACCAGCGAGGCCTAAAATGAGAATTTAGGATGGCTAGATGGGTTACCTGTGACCCGACCTGTCCTCGCCTTGCTTTGCTGCCTAGCAGCAAGCAATAACGGGAACTTGGGACCCCAGAATAAAAACTGTTGCAGTGCTTAAGGGAGGACCTGCGTTTGCCCAGGTTAGGGAACCGTAATGAAAGCTTGGGGGGGGGGGGCGGGAGGGGGGAGAGGAAGCTCCAAAACAGGAACCTCCCGGTGACCTTGGTGGTTTGATTCATTTGCAGAATAGTGTTCCGAGGGCCAGCAACCTGAGGAGGAGCCGCTCGACCCGTTTTGTTGATTTCGGTGATGCTGTTTTAAGGAAGCACGTAAGTACAGAAGAGCTCTGGGAGGGTTTTCAAACAAGACGGGGAAGAGCGTGGGAAAGCTAGGTGCCGTGAGTACGGAAGTTGTTAAGGGCTGAGAGAATTTGGGGGGTTAAGCGTGCGCACGTGACGGTCTGAAAGGGGCTGATGCACAAGCAGTAGTAAAAGGGCGTGACGGAGTGCAAGGTTCCTCCCCGGTGTGGGCCCGTGCGTGCGCTCTCGCGGACGCAGGCGCTCTGGAGGCGCAGGGATTCGGGCAAGCAGGCCCACAGGCGGACTTGGGGAAAACGGTGTGCAGAGCGCTCGGCGGGTGAGCGGGGCTGGAGCGGGTCGAGGGCTGTCCCGGGCGGGCTGCCTGGGTCCATCCGGTTCTGCTCCCTGTCCCTCTGTCCAGCTCTCCATCTTTCTCTTTCTTTCCCCATAGCTCTGTCCGGTGCCCCATCCCTTTGTTTAACTACTCGTTGCTCTGCCCAGCTCCCCATCCCTCTTGTACTCTTCCCGTCCCTCTGTCAATACCTGCTTCCCTCTGTCTGCTTCTCCATCCCTCTGACTGGCTCCCTATCGCTCTGTCCAGCTCTTCGTTGTCCTCTTTCTCTCCCGATCCCACTACCTGCCTGCTGTCCCTCTGCCTGGCTCCCCATCCCTCCACCACCCCCCCCAACTGCTCTGTCTATCTGCCTCTTCGTACCTCTCTTTGCCCCTTCAGCCCTCCATCCACCTCTCCAGTCTTCTCTGTTTCCATCCCTCTGTTCAGCTCCTCATCCATCTATTTGCCGCCTCCTTATCCCTCTTTTCCCCTGTACCATCCCATCTCTCTGTCCGACTTCCCCTCTCTCTTTTGGGGGGTTTAGTACCTGTTTTAGCAGACAATCGCGTGTCCCTTTAGGCCCCAGGAAGCAGAAAGTTCTGACCTGACAGCAAAGTATTTGGTCTTTTTAACGCTCTTGCGGCTGAAGGTGACTCCTAATGAAAAGCAATGAGAATTCTGAGGATTCACTGGAAACGTAAAAGACAGTATCTGCCCTTTTTAAAAGGCTGTGTGCTTCCGCTAATAATACCTGTAGTAATCAAGCCACTAGATTTTTCTGACAATAAGAGCCTTTAAGCTGCGATCGCTACTCGAAAAGTCCAGATATTTTAGAAACTGAACGAGCCTTCTGAGCTTGCTGACTGCAGTACCTCGAAAGATGATCAGAGTGCTGATGTTTTCATGCTTTAGTGTGGTAGAGATGCTCTGTGCAAACATCCCTTGTGTTTAATCTTCAAAACTGCGCAGACTGTCACGGAGCTCTCTTTTGACTATCTACTTTGCGTAACAAACAGAAAGGCAGGAGGTTGACAGTGCTAAATGAGTAAGGTCATTGCTTGTTTAGGGGTTGCAAATTTTATGGAATTTTGTCCTTTTAAATCTCATCTAGAATATGCTTGCAAAAAATCCCTGGGAAGAAAACAAGGAGTATAAGCAGCTTTTGAATATTATTAGCAATACTTACACGTTCTGGATGGGTTCTTAGGGTCCCCCATGGTCTTCTGCCCTCCCCATTACCCCCAAATTTACCCATTTTGCAGTGTTTTGGCACTTATTTTGCTCTTTCTTGTCCCGAAGCAGGTCAGGGTTTGGTGTGGACAGAGGGGGGAAGGAGCCAGCTGTGGGTAAATGGGCCCTGGATGGCATCGCGGGGACACGGCGAATCCTGGCACAGCCCATCTTCAGCACGGGGAGAGGCCGGAGTGCTGCCGTGATGAGTGCTGAGAAAGGTACCTCTCTTTGGATTATGTGCACCCCAGAGCCCACCTTCTGGCCTTTCATTCTCCCCCGATCCCTCCTGTCAAGTATTTGTGCTCTGCGGATGCCTGAGTTTGGCTTTTTGTGACTTGTAGGTTCCTCCGCTGAGGTTCTTTTTGCCCCTGAGGTCCTCCCTTTCACCATCTTGTCCCCACAGAACCCTGAATTGTTTCTTCTCCCTCGCCCAGCCCACAACATCCCTTCCTTTTCCTTTTCTTTTTTGCTGCCCCTCGATCCTTCCTTTTGCAATTTTGCACCACCAGTTCACTCTGTTAAGCTCTTCTCTCTTTTGGGCTTTTTGCACCCCCCACCCCCCACCCCCTTTGTAAAGCTTTTTTTGTGCCGCTTACAAGCTTCTGGCTTTTTTTCCCCTGAGAAGCCTTCCTTCTGGCTTTGTGTGTCAGCACCCTCCCCTTTTTGAATAAAGCAGAGATTAAAGGCAAACTCGGTATCTCTTTATGCAGCTGCAACCCTTTGGAGGGGAAGCAAATACGTTATTGTGGTTTGTAGTATTTCTGGGCTAACTCTGGGGAAATCCTCATCACAGTTTGGATTTTTTGTTGTTGTTTCTATAAGTTCGTTGCTTTGAAAGTTTGAAACTAGTATTCGTTTGGCTTACTGCCTTACTGTCATAACTGAGCGTAAAGCAGAGATTGTGTTGCCATTGCATATGACCTCCCTCATATGGTGCTTGCGTTCATATACGTGTGTTCTCCCCAGGAGTACTCTTGCCTTTTCCTTTCCTTTAGTAAACAAACGCCTTTCTGAGCCAATACCGAGCAACACGGTGGATGTGCTTCTAGCGCTAACGTCGCGTCGCAGGAGGCAGCTGAGAGCAGTCGATAAGCCGGTGCTCTAGACATGCAAAGGCAGGAAGAAGCGGACTAGCTATTGAGCTTCCCTCGAGAGCAGAGGAAGAGGAGAAGAAACCCAGGGGGCGGTCATACGCCCGCTGACGATTCCGGAGGCTTTGCCTTGCAATGCGTTTCTCCTGGTAGGCGGCAGCACTCATTGCCCGTGGCGGGTAAGGGCCGGAACCACCTTGCGCTGAGGGCTCAGCAGAACCAGAGAGGCGAGGGTGTCCCTGGGGTGGCTGCGGGTGCCTGGATTTCTCCGGCCCACCTCAAGGCATGCATTGCGGGGAGAAAAGGGTGCGGGCTTTCAGGGGCCTGGCAGTGCTCTGCTCCGTGCGGGCACAGGGCAGGGTCTGCCCTGAACACATGTTTGCCTCTCCCTGTCTTTGTTTTAATTCCTGCCTTTAGGGCTGAGGTTCCTCCCCAGAGCAGACTTGTACGTGTGCCCTCGCTCGTGTAGATGCAGATGGCCTGGAGGTGTGGGGAGGCAGGCTGTCCCGCGAGAAGGACTTTTGCGCGGCGTCCCGGGGAGGATAGCTGTGATGTACCTCGTGCACCCAAGGGTGTTGGTAAGCGACAAGATAACAAGTGGCTGTTTCCTGGTCACTCCCCTCACTAGAGAAAAATCGATTTACAGATTGGCTTTCACATGGAGAGAGAAACAGTACACCTTTCCTCAGGTCTGGTTGGGGTTTCACAGTGTGCCTGCACTAACACGTGGTCGTTGTCAGAGACGGTTTAGACGGGTTGCCTGCAGAGAGGTAGGAAAGGCATTACCTTTCGTGGACAGTGCTGTGGTGGGCAGAGCTACGGACGAAGAGGTGTGAGAGCGAGGTGCCTGAGCCTTAAAACTGACTGGAAGGGACAGGATTCAAGGCCGGTTGGTGCACAGCACACAGCGCAACGCCAGGCTCATTATAAAGGTACTGTAATTGGGGAAACGGCCCGCTGACAGAAGAAGAAAGGTTAAAGCTCTGTGTGAAATAAAGGGTCCTTCCCATCAGTGCTGAGGAAGAGGGTCGCGTTTCTTAGAGCAGCATATCCGTCGTTTTTCTGGTAGCAGCAGAGCACCGCAGTGGGAGGTTCTGGAAGAGTCAGGAGCAGAACTGGCAGGAGGCTCTTTTCCCTGTCCGGATGGAAAAACGGCTGTAAGCACGCTTGCCAGAAACCGAGGAGGCCGAGGACGAGGCCCGGCTGGGGCCCTTGCCTTGGGCCCTGACTGCGGGCACCCGGCGCGCCCTGCCACCCGAGGCCTGCTCGCCCCAGGCGCGACTGCCACCGCCACCACCCCTCGGCGCTGCTGCGCCCCGGTGCTGCACCGCCGCCGAGACACGGGGTGCTCGTGAGGTCCCCGCCACCGTCTCCTCCTGCAGGACACAGGTGCCCGGGGGGAGGGTACGAAAGGGTCGGGGCGGCCCGACCGGAGGGTGCGGGGAGCGGCGGCGGCCGCTGCCGGCCTAGGCCAGCGGGGTCGCGCATGCGCACTGGATCAGACCGGCTCGCGGCTGCGGCAAGCGGAGTGGCGCATGCGCATTGGGGGGCGACCCGCTTACTCCCTGCTGCCCTCAAGTGACTACGAACCGGTACTGCAGGCAGGGGATTAACGCATGCGCACTGCTCCAGATGTGCTCCATGCTGCCCTCGGGTGATGCCACCGCAATAGTGCAGCCAGCCGACGAACGCATGCGTCCTGGACGCATCGGTTCCTTGGTGCCCCTCGAGCGATGAAAGCCTGCCAGCCAACCAGCCGCCTCGCGCATGCGCGCCGCCCCGACACTGCTCCCTGCGGCCCTCAGCTACGAACAGCGTAGTACTGCAGGCAGCCGCAGCGCGCAGGCGCACTTGCTCGGCGTGGCTCGCTGGTGCCCTCGGCTGGCCAGAAATCGGTACTGCAGCCCGAAAAATCAGTACTGCAGCCGAAGCGGGGCGCAGGCGCAGTGGTTTCGGCGTGGCTCGTTGGTGCCCTCGGCTGGCCAGAAATCGGTACTGCAGGCGAAGCGGGGCGCATGCGCACTGGGTTTCGGCGTGGCTCGTGGGTGCCCTCGGCTGGCCAGAAATCGGTACTGCAGGCGAAGCGGGGCGCATGCGCAGTGGTTTCGGCGTGGCTCGTTGGTGCCCTCGGCTGGCCAGAAATCGGTACTGCAGCCCGAAAAATCGGTACTGCGGGCGAAGCGGGGCGCATGCGCAGTGGTTTCGGCGTGGCTCGTTGGTGCCCTCGGCTGGCCAGAAATCGGTACTGCAGCCCGAAAAATCGGTACTGCAGGCGAAGCGGGGCGCATGCGCAGTGGTTTCGGCGTGGCTCGTTGGTGCCCTCGGCTGGCCAGAAATCGGTACTGCAGGCGAAGCGGGGCGCATGCGCAGTGGTTTCGGCGTGGCTCGTGGGTGCCCTCGGCTGGCCAGAAATTGGTACTGCAGGCGAAGCGGGGCGCATGCGCAGTGGTTTCGGCGTGGCTCGTTGGTGCCCTCGGCTGGCGAAAAATCGGTACTGCAGGCGAAGCGGGGCGCAGGCGCAGTGGTTTCGGCGTGGCTCGTTGGTGCCCTCGGCTGGCCAGAAATCGGTACTGCAGGCGAAGCGGGGCGCAGGCGCAGTGGTTTCGGCGTGGCTCCTTGGTGCCCTCGGCTGGCCAGAAATTGGTACTGCAGGCGAAGCGGGGCGCATGCGCAGTGGTTTCGGCGTGGCTCGTGGGTGCCCTCGGCTGGCCAGAAATCGGTACTGCAGCGCGAAAAATCGGTACTGCAGGCGAAGCGGGGCGCATGCGCACTGGGTTTCGGCGTGGCTCGTTGGTGCCCTCGGCTGGCCAGAAATCGGTACTGCAGCCCGAAAAATCGGTACTGCAGGCGAAGCGGGGCGCATGCGCACTGGGTTTCGGCGTGGCTCGTTGGTGCCCTCGGCTGGCCAGAAATCGGTACTGCAGGCGAAGCGGGGCGCATGCGCAGTGGTTTCGGCGTGGCTCGTTGGTGCCCTCGGCTGGCCAGAAATCGGTACTGCAGGCGAAGCGGGGCGCAGGTGCAGTGGTTTCGGCGTGGCTCGTTGGTGCCCTCGGCTGGCCAGAAATCGGTACTGCAGGCGAAGCGGGGCGCAGGCGCAGTGGTTTCGGCGTGGCTCGTTGGTGCCCTCGGCTGGCCAGAAATCGGTACTGCAGGCGAAGCGGGGCGCAGGCGCACTGGGTTTCGGCGTGGCTCGTTGGTGCCCTCGGCTGGCCAGAAATCGGTACTGCAGGCGAAGCGGGGCGCAGGCGCACTGGGTTTCGGCGTGGCTCGTTGGTGCCCTCGGCTGGCCAGAAATCGGTACTGCAGCCCGAAAAATCGGTACTGCAGGCGAAGCGGGGCGCATGCGCAGTAGTTTCGGCGTGGCTCGTTGGTGCCCTCGGCTGGCGAAAAATCGGTCCTGCAGGCGAAGCGGGGCGCATGCGCACTGGGTTTCGGCGTGGCTCGTTGGTGCCCTCGGCTGGCGAAAAATCGGTACTGCAGGCGAAGCGGGGCGCATGCGCAGTGGTTTCGGCGTGGCTCGTTGGTGCCCTCGGCTGGCCAGAAATCGGTACTGCAGGCGAAGCGGGGCGCAGGCGCACTGGGTTTCGGCGTGGCTCGTTGGTGCCCTCGGCTGGCCAGAAATCGGTACTGCAGGCGAAGCGGGGCGCAGGCGCAGTGGTTTCGGCGTGGCTCGTTGGTGCCCTCGGCTGGCCAGAAATCGGTACTGCAAGCGAAGCGGGGCGCATGCGCACTGGGTTTCGGCGTGGCTCGTTGGTGCCCTCGGCTGGCCAGAAATCGGTACTGCAGGCGAAGCGGGGCGCATGCGCACTGGGTTTCAGCGTGGCTCGTTGGTGCCCTCGGCTGGCGAGAAATCGGTACTGCAGGCGAAGCGGGGCGCATGCGCAGTGGTTTCGGCGTGGCTCGCTGGTGCCCTCGGCTGGCCAGAAATCGGTACTGCAGGCGAAGCGGGGCGCATGCGCAGTGGTTTCGGCGTGACCCGTGGGTGCCCTCGGCTGGCCAGAAATCGGTACTGCAGGCGAAGCGGGGCGCAGGCGCAGTGGTTTCGGCGTGGCTCGTTGGTGCCCTCGGCTGGCCAGAAATCGGTACTGCAGGCGAAGCGGGGCGCATGCGCAGTGGTTTCGGCGTGGCTCGTTGGTGCCCTCGGCTGGCCAGAAATCGGTCCTGCAGGCGAAGCGGGGCGCATGCGCACTGGGTTTCGGCGTGGCTCGTGGGTGCCCTCGGCTGGCCAGAAATCGGTACTGCAGGCGAAGCGGGGCGCATGCGCAGTGGTTTCGGCGTGGCTCGTTGGTGCCCTCGGCTGGCCAGAAATCGGTACTGCAGGCGAAGCGGGGCGCATGCGCAGTGGTTTCGGCGTGACCCGTGGGTGCCCTCGGCTGGCCAGAAATCGGTACTGCAGGCGAAGCGGGGCGCAGGCGCAGTGGTTTCGGCGTGGCTCGTTGGTGCCCTCGGCTGGCCAGAAATCGGTACTGCAGGCGAAGCGGGGCGCATGCGCAGTGGTTTCGGCGTGGCTCGTTGGTGCCCTCGGCTGGCCAGAAATCGGTACTGCAGGCGAAGCGGGGCGCATGCGCAGTGGTTTCGGCGTGGCTCGTTGGTGCCCTCGGCTGGCCAGAAATCGGTACTGCAGGCGAAGCGGGGCGCAGGCGCACTGGGTTTCGGCGTGGCTCGTTGGTGCCCTCGGCTGGCCAGAAATCGGTACTGCAGGCGAAGCGGGGCGCAGGCGCAGTGGTTTCGGCGTGGCTCGTTGGTGCCCTCGGCTGGCCAGAAATCGGTACTGCAGGCGAAGCGGGGCGCAGGCGCAGTGGTTTCGGCGTGGCTCGTGGGTGCCCTCGGCTGGCCAGAAATCGGTACTGCAGGCGAAGCGGGGCGCATGCGCACTGGGTTTCGGCGTGGCTCGTTGGTGCCCTCGGCTGGCCAGAAATCGGTACTGCAGGCGAAGCGGGGCGCATGCTGAGTGGTTTCGGCGTGGCTCGTTGGTGCCCTCGGCTGGCCAGAAATCGGTACTGCAGGCGAAGCGGGGCGCAGGCGCAGTGGTTTCGGCGTGGCTCGTGGGTGCCCTCGGCTGGCCAGAAATCGGTACTGCAGGCGAAGCGGGGCGCATGCGCAGTGGTTTCGGCGTGGCTCGTTGGTGCCCTCGGCTGGCCAGAAATCGGTACTGCAGCCCGAAATATCGGTACTGCAGGCGAAGCGGGGCGCATGCGCAGTGGTTTCGGCGTGGCTCGTTGGTGCCCTCGGCTGGCCAGAAATCGGTACTGCAGCCCGAAAAATCAGTACTGCAGCCGAAGCGGGGCGCAGGCGCAGTGGTTTCGGCGTGGCTCGTTGGTGCCCTCGGCTGGCCAGAAATCGGTACTGCAGGCGAAGCGGGGCGCAGGCGCAGTGGTTTCGGCGTGGCTCGTTGGTGCCCTCGGCTGGCCAGAAATCGGTACTGCAGGCGAAGCGGGGCGCAGGCGCAGTGGTTTCGGCGTGGGTCGTTGGTGCCCTCGGCTGGCCAGAAATCGGTACTGCAGGCGAAGCGGGGCGCATGCGCAGTGGTTTCGGCGTGGCTCGTTGGTGCCCTCGGCTGGCCAGAAATCGGTACTGCAGGCGAAGCGAGGCGCATGCGCAGTGGTTTCGGCGTGACTCGTGGGTGCCCTCGGCTGGCCAGAAATCGGTACTGCAGGCGAAGCGGGGCGCATGCGCAGTGGTTTCGGCGTGGCTCGTTGGTGCCCTCGGCTGGCCAGAAATCGGTACTGCAGGCGAAGCGGGGCGCATGCGCAGTGGTTTCGGCGTGGCTCGTTGGTGCCCTCGGCTGGCGAAAAATCGGTACTGCAGGCGAAGCGGGTTGCATGCGCAGTGGTTTCGGCGTGGCTCATTGGTGCCCTCGGCTGGCCAGAAATCGGTACTGCAGGCGAAGCGGGGCGCATGCGCAGTGGTTTCGGCGTGGCTCGTTGGTGCCCTCGGCTGGCCAGAAATCGGTACTGCAGCCCGAAAATTCGGTACTGCAGGCGAAGCGGGGCGCATGCGCAGTAGTTTCGGCGTGGCTCGTTGGTGCCCTCGGCTGGCGAAAAATCGGTACTGCAGGCGAAGCGGGGCGCATGCGCAGTGGTTTCGGCGTGGCTCGTTGGTGCCCTCGGCTGGCCAGAAATCGGTACTGCAGGCGAAGCGGGGCGCATGCGCAGTGGTTTCGGCGTGGCTCGTTGGTGCCCTCGGCTGGCCAGAAATCGGTACTGCAGGCGAAGCGGGGCGCATGCGCAGTGGTTTCGGCGTGGCTCGTGGGTGCCCTCGGCTGGCCAGAAATCGGTACTGCAGCCCGAAAAATCGGTACTGCAGCCGAAGCGGGGCGCAGGCGCAGTGGTTTCGGCGTGGCTCGTTGGTGCCCTCGGCTGGCCAGAAATCGGTACTGCAGGCGAAGCGGGGCGCATGCGCAGTGGTTTCGGCGTGGCTCGTGGGTGCCCTCGGCTGGCGAAAAATCGGTCCTGCAGGCGAAGCGGGGCGCATGCGCAGTGGTTTCGGCGTGGCTCGTTGGTGCCCTCGGCTGGCCAGAAATCGGTACTGCAGGCGAAGCGGGGCGCATGCGCAGTGGTTTCGGCGTGGCTCGTTGGTGCCCTCGGCTGGCCAGAAATCGGTACTGCAGCCGAAGCGGGGCGCATGCGCAGTGGTTTCGGCGTGGCTCGTGGGGGCCCTCGGCTGGCGAAAAATCGGTACTGCAGGCGAAGCGGGGCGCAGGCGCAGTGGTTTCGGCGTGGCTCGTTGGTGCCCTCGGCTGGCCAGAAATCGGTACTGCAGGCGAAGCGGGGCGCATGCGCAGTGGTTTCGGCGTGGCTCGTTGGTGCCCTCGGCTGGCCAGAAATCGGTACTGCAGCGCGAAAAATCGGTACTGCAGGCGAAGCGGGGCGCATGCGCAGTAGTTTCGGCGTGGCTCGTTGGTGCCCTCGGCTGGCGAAAAATCGGTACTGCAGGCGAAGCGGGGCGCATGCGCACTGGGTTTCGGCGTGGCTCGTTGGTGCCCTCGGCTGGCGAAAAATCGGTACTGCAGGCGAAGCGGGGCGCATGCGCAGTGGTTTCGGCGTGGCTCGTTGGTGCCCTCGGCTGGCCAGAAATCGGTACTGCAGGCGAAGCGGGGCGCATGCGCAGTGGTTTCGGCGTGACTCGTGGGTGCCCTCGGCTGGCCAGAAATCGGTACTGCAGGCGAAGCGGGGCGCAGGCGCAGTGGTTTCGGCGTGGCTCGTTGGTGCCCTCGCCTGGCCAGAAATCGGTACTGCAGCGCGAAAAATCGGTCCTGCAGGCGAAGCGGGGCGCAGGCGCAGTGGTTTCGGCGTGGCTCGTTGGTGCCCTCGGCTGGCCAGAAATCGGTACTGCAGGCGAAGCGGGGCGCAGGCGCAGTGGTTTCGGCGTGGCTCGTGGGTGCCCTCGGCTGGCCAGAAATCGGTACTGCAGGCGAAGCGGGGCGCATGCGCAGTGGTTTCGGCGTGGCTCGTGGGTGCCCTCGGCTGGCGAAAAATCGGTACTGCAGGCGAAGCGGGGCGCAGGCGCAGTGGTTTCGGCGTGGCTCGTTGGTGCCCTCGGCTGGCCAGAAATCGGTACTGCAGGCGAAGCGGGGCGCAGGCGCAGTGGTTTCGGCGTGGCTCGTTGGTGCCCTCGGCTGGCCAGAAATCGGTACTGCAGGCGAAGCGGGGCGCAGGCGCAGTGGTTTCGGCGTGGCGAAGCGGGGCGCAGGTGCACTTGCTCGTCGGCGCTCGTTGGTGCCCTCGGCTGGCGAAAAGTGGGTACTGCAGGCGAAGCGGGGCGCATGCGCGGTGCTCGAGAGCCGGGCCCCCCGCGCTCCCGCGCCCCGTTCGCGATCGGCGCATGCGCGGAGGGCGGCGCATGCGCGGCGGCGGGCAGCAGCATGGCGGCGCGCGGGGACGGAGTTTTCGCTGGGGCGGCGGCGGGTGCGGGCCGAGGCCGCCCGGAGTCGGAGATCTGGGGGCCCCGGTGAGGTGAGCGCGTCCCCTCGGGCGGCCGCGGGCGTCGGGCGGTTTCTGCCCGCGGGGGCCGTCGCTGCGTGGAGGCGGAGGTGCGGGGCGAGATTTGGGGAGGGGGCTCGTGCCTGGCGCCGCGCCGCGCCGGCAGCGCGGCCCAGGGTCTGCCGGGAGCGCGGGTTTGACCGTCCGTTTGCCGTGTGTCGCCCTCAGGGCCCCGGTTCCTCCCTGGCGCGGCCGGGGCGGGCGCTCGCCCCTGCGGAGGCGGCCGGGAGGAGCGGCGAGGCTGGCGGGCCCCGGAGCGGCGCTGGGCGGACGGCTCCCGTCGCGGCAGGCCTGCCCGAGGGTGCTGGTAAGTCGCAAGGAAGCTTAAAGCTACCGGACCAAACCGACTTAAGGTCACTTTGAGCCAGGTGCAGTTAGCGCAGCGCCGAGAACGTTTACTTGAGAGTTGTAGCTAGGGAAACGAGAAGGTGGACAGGGGAAAAATACGCCCAGGCGCCCTGAGGCCTCCCCCAGTCGCAGGCACAGACTGTGGGCCCCAGCCAACCCGGGTACCAACTGACTGTAACCCCTGCTGAGCCTCGCTGAGCCCCGCGCCCTCCTGCACAGCTGCCCCACAGCTGTGGGGTTCCCCAGTCCAGTGTGTGTCGATGGGTCCTCCGTTGCCTCTGACATCTCCCCAGGCACGCGTATGCTGCACAGGAGTGTGGGTGTCTCCAGCAGTGGCACAGCAGCCTGATGCCTCTTGTCTGGAAGGTGGGGTCCTTCACAGCTCTTCTGGGCTCTTGGTGAGTTCCCTGCTGCCTCTTCTGGCATTCTGTACAAGCTCGTAGATCCTTCCTCCTCTTCCAGTGGCTTCTCCTGCAAAGCTGACAGCCACATGCAGCACTGCTGTGCACTCAGTACGCATCTGGGGTGGCACCCCTGCCGTTGAGGGCCCTGCAGATTCCCACCCTTCCTGCTTCCAGCTCCCCCAAAAGCCAAGAAACCACCCACAGATCCTGTCCTAACACCCCTACAGACCCCAAAATGCCTCCAAACCCTGCCACAACATTGTCACTGACTCCAGACTTTCCCCCTCCAAGCCCCATACAGTCCTAAAACCACTCCTAGACCCTGTCCCCACAGCAGCGAGGTGTCCTAATTAGAGGGTGTGATCTGTGTCCCCCTTGACTCAGTCCTGCTTTGGAGAAAAGAGAATTTGCAGCACTTCTTGGTGAAGAATGTTGGCAGGTGGGTGCACAGATGACAAACCGATTTTTCTCTCTCTTTTTCTGAGCCACCTCTCGGGACCCTCTGTGCCTGCAAGAGGACTTTCTAAATGCGGCTGGTCTAGGATAATTGTGCTCTGTGCAATGCTTAAGGAGAACATTAACATACAATTGCAGGCTAAGGAATAACCTAAACAAATAAAAGGCTCAGGAAAAGCCTAAGGGAACGCTGAAGGGCTATGGGAAGCCCCCAACCATACTGTAGAAAAAAGTGTGGGTCTTAGGCACGTCCTCAGAGAAGGAGAGATGTGTTACTCCAATCCATGGGACAATGGGTGCTATTAATTACCACCTGTAATTACCAAAAGTTCTGTAAAAGCAGAAGGGGCTAGAGATGATGCATAGCAGATTATGGACTATACGTAAAGTTGAAACAAACAACAACCCCCTCTTAAAATAGAAACAGGTTAGTCCTAGGCAGTAGATGAATGTAGCTTTGAGTAATGTGAAGAGCAGGGGTTATGTCAATCACCCTGAAAGCCCTGGAGAAGTGGTGCAAAAAATCTATACCCTTGTGGCCTCATCAGTCTTTTGGGTTTGTTTGGCAGGGTAGTCCACTGAAGGAGAACGTTTTGAAGAGAAGCAGCTAGACCTAGTGATCCAGTTGTTCACCTTTGGTCATTGCCTCTAAGGCAAGCATCCACGTATAGGAGGAATAATCTAGGAGATGTATCAAAAAGGTAACAGGTTTGAAACAGAGGCAGGCAAATTAAGTGCTGTCATTCTTCCATGTAGTTAAAGACTGAGAGAATTGTTGGTTAAGCATGTGTATACAAGGGTTTGAGAAAGGATATTGAATGGTACAATAACACTGAACCAGACTAAGGTTTCATGGAAGATGGCATAGGTGTGTATTAGGTGATGTGCCTGCCTGTCTAATAACCTAGCCCTAGTTGCTGTATGTTTTGTTACCAAACTGTTTACCTGTAACGTATGATGCCGAGGGCTGTTATAACTGCTGTCTCCATCTCCCCAAAAGGGAAACCCCATTCCTCCTGTTGAGGAAGGATCCCTAGGAATAGTGATCAGGATAACAGATCACCAACATATAACAGAAGGTCTGCACGTGTTACAAAAAGTATGCTGCATACATATTTCTTTGCATGTGACTTTATGTATCTATGAAGCATCATATTTTAAGAGCTACAAGACAGCAACTTATTATCATAGGGGAATGATAGTCAAGTGACCAGAGTTCCCGAAGAGGAAGTGAGAGTGAGAGAGAAGTATCTGAATTGTAAAATTAAGAGGTGAATTTCAGGAAGGCTCAATTGGTGCAACCCCAGGTTCCTGATATGGCAATGGTATTTGGGGAAACAGGAATATAGTAGCTAGAAAAAAGGTTAAAGCCTTATGAAATTAAGACTCTTTCTTGTCAGTTCCAACTTTAGGGCAATTTTAGGAGGATTTAATTTCCTCCGGCAGTGTTAATATAACTTGCGTGGTATCGGCAGACCACGGTGGGAATTACGGGAAAGGAGTCAGGAATGGAGCTGGAACAAGGAACATGATGCTGCTTTCACTCAACTGAAAGAAGCGGCTGTAAAATCTCCTGCCCTCAAATTCCCAGGACAAGGCAAGCCTTTTTCAGTAAGGATTCCCACATCTACTGATTTCGTGGGAGCAGCGCTGCTGCAAAAGAGCAGTAGAGGGAAAGTGGGTGCCAGTGGCATCATCCTTACATCCCCTTTGAGGCCTGAACAGAAACTCTCTGGCTGTGAGAAAGACTGTTTAGAAGCAATCTGGGCTGTAACTGTCTTTGAGACTTTTACCTTTTATCAGCCCAGATGCAGCCCAATCTGCTCAATTCCCTCTAAACTAGCTCATGTCAGGGAAATAAATAGGCAGCAGAGTATCCTCTGTCTAAGTGGGACAGTGGGCACTGATCTTAACAAGGGGGGAGTTACAGTGCAAGTGTACCAAGAAGCAGATCATCTTCTGTGCATCTGAATTGAATGAGGGGTAGAGCGCGGTTGTGCCAAAAATGTGGACACAGAAGGCTTCTGAAAGATTAAGCTCTAGGAGCTACTTAGTCTAACTTCCCTTTCACAGCAACCCAAGTGTCTTCATGGCTTCCAAAAGGGGAGTTGGGGGAAGCGGTATTTGTGGCTTGCCTGTGCTCGTTTGCTTTGCTTGTGTGTATATTAGATCTGCTTTTGTGCATATAAACGGGTTTGTCTTATGATTTTCTGCAGAGCTCTGATTTTTTTTTTTTTTTGCTTTGCTTTATACTTTCGGAGGATGATGGATTTTACCGTGCCTCCATCAACAAGCGCTGGCTGACAAAGTTATAACGTCCCAGCGGAGACTCTTAGGCAAGACGGAGGAGTTCAGACACGCAGCCTGCCAGAAGAACGTCACCTGGGAGGGGTTGCTAGCCTTGAGCTATAGGCGCTGATGCATATGGCTCATTCTGGCAGACACGGAGGGGTTTTCTTTGGTGGCAGAAATTGTAGCTTGACTGTACACCCTATAGCGGCAGTATTTTTGTGTTTATAAATTGTGTTAATCTTAGGTATTCAGAACATCGGGGATCGACTACATGCTGCCATGAAGAACTACAGGCTACCGCGCTCAGACCTTTGTAAGTTACAGCGTGTCAAGAGCGGCCAGGAGAATCCAAATGCCAGTGGAAAGATTCTCTGCGTGGTCCTGCTGAAGAACTTCAGCTGTAGGAAGGTTGGCTGCATCCTCACTGGACTTGTGAGTAATAAGCCACAATTCATGGACCAGCCAAGGAGAGAGGGGAATAGTGGGCCCGTGGGTGTACCCTCGCTCTTGCAGACACAGACACTCTGGAGGTATAGGGATACAGGCAAGCAGGCCCACAAGTGGCCTCCACGTGCCTTTCGGTGTGGCTGCGGGTCCTCCGCACAGCAGTGCCCAAGTGGACTTTGGGCCCAGCGGTACACAGAGAGCTCTGCAGCTCAGCAGGTGAGTGGAACTGGAGCGGGTTGAGGGCTGTTCCGGGCTGTCTGGATCCATCTGGTTCCATTCGCTGTCCCTCTGTCCAGCGCTCCATCTTTTTCTTTCTTTCCCCGTAGCTCTGTCCGATACCCCGTCCCTTTGTTTAGCTACTCAGTGCCCTGCCCAGTTCCCCATCCCTCTGGTACTCTTTGCATCCCTCTGTCAATATCTTCCTCCCTCCGACTGGCTCCCTATCGCTCTATCCAGCTCTCCATCATCCTTTTCCCCTCTCTGTCCCACTACCTGCCCGCTGTTCCTCTGTCCAGCTCCCCATCCCTCTGCTGCTCTTGTCTGTCTCTTTGTACCTTTCCAGCCTTCTGTCCCCCTCTCCAGCCTTCTCTTTCTATTTCTGTCCCTCTGTTCAGCTCCCCATCCATCTATTTGTCTCCCTATCCCTCTTTTCCCCTGTTCTATCTCATCTCTCTGTCTGACTTCCCCTCCCTCTTTTTTTTCTCTCCACCTTTCTGGTTGGCTCTTCGTCCTTCTCACTCTCTTCCCATTGCTCTGACTGGCTCCCTTTCCCTCTCTTCCAGTCCCCGTTCCTCTGTCTGGTTCTCCACCCTTCTCTTTTGCTTCCCGTCCCTCTGTCTGCTTCCCCTTCCCTCCTTTCCTCTCTTTATTCTTCTGTCCACTTCTACATCCCTCTTTTTCTCTCTTCTGCTCCCTGGTCCTCTCTTCAGCCCTCCACCTGTCTGGCCCTCTGTCCTCTTTTTCTCTTCCTTTGTCCAGGGCCCTGACCCTGGGGCTAGGTCTCTATCCTTCTCTTTCTTTTTCCATCTGTCAGCCAAGCTCTCTATCCCTCTTTCCTTCTGTTCTGCTCCCTGTCCCTCTGTCCAGCTGAAGGTTCATCATTCCTTTGTGTTTTGTCTGGTGTGGAAGGTGTCAAGAGGCAATTGGTGCTCGGCAGAGACGATCAGTAGCAACCAGAGGGTCCCATCAATCTGCCTGGTTCAGGTCATGTCAGATACCCCTGCAGTGACTCTGTGCAGAGGCATGGGGCTGCGGATGTGCAGTGGGGGAGCACTAATGGGCCAAAGATGCTGTGGGGGGATGTGGTAGACATTAGCATGTGGTAGAGATTAGCAGAGGCTCTGAGTATTCGGGTGTTAGGACAGGTGCAGGTAGGGCAGGGTGTGCTAGGGCAGTCTGGAGCTGCTGTTGTCCGTCTTACACGTCAGCGCAGTCTGCAGTTACTGTGTCTTGTCTGCCTGTGCGCAGACAGGGCTGCTGCGCGGTGCAGTTGGAGTCGTGATTGTGTCGCTGGCATTGAGCCCTGTTTTCTGACTTTATGCAAACTGTTGTCTTCCCTACATCAGCCTTACTCTGCTCCTCTTCCAGGAGCCTGTGCTCAGCTCTGCTTTCCAACACGCTGTCACGTCACAGGGATTTCCAGCACGGTCTGTCTAACTTGGGCCACATGCTAGGCAGCCTGAACGAGTGAAGCAAAATCCTTCTTCTGTCATTGTCCAGGCCAGAGTCAGTTTCCCATCAGCTCAGTCTCCAGAGTTTGGAGTTTTTGGAGGCCTTAGTTTTTATCCTGCCTTGGCTGGACAGTGCTTTCTGAGAGTGTCCGTCAGCGGCACAGTTTCCCTGAGGAGGACCATCTACCGAAGGCTGGAGGTGGCCGAGTGCCTGAGCGAGCCTGACTGTATGTGAGGGCTGCCGTGACATCCTTGCGATAAAACGGAGCCTGAGAGAGTGACTGGAGCAGTGTAGAGGGTCAGTCATAATTGTGGGAACAGTTACGGGCCTTGGACAAGGGAGTAGTTCTAGGAGGGCTGCGCAGTTGCCTGGCCTCTCAGTAACTGTTCTGGCTTCTTTGCAGGTGCTGAAGCATAGTCTGGCAGTCGAAGGAGCGGTGTCACAGCTGGGAGCTCTGCGGAGATCTGTGGTTGGCCATGAAGGTCGAGCTCTGACTTGCAGCGTGGACGCAGCTAAGTCTTGGGGCTGCACTGTGTGTGTGCAGGGCTGGGAGGTGGAAGGTGGTTGTCCCCTAGGTGGTTGCTGGAGTCACTGGCTGTGGATGTTTGCCCATGGAGCTGAGGGGACCAAAAATATTAATTGTCTGTAATGGAGTTGAATAAGCGCTTGCAATGTTTCAGGTAGGTTCAGTGGAAGTGCAGCTTACTGCAGTCCTGTGGAGCGATTCTTGCATGTGCTCACATTTGAATGGTGGCTAAGACCAAGCTTATAAACAGCAACTGTAACATGATTCTGATGCATATCTTCCTGTTCTGCTGTACTTCTAAATGAAGGGGAAACTTCTTAAGCTGTGGGCAAAACTTGCAAGCTCATGTGTACTTTGGTGTTTCTTGCTTAAAGCTGAGGGTTTGGAGTTTTTCACTTGAGGTTTATTGTTTAGTTTGTTGTTGAGGGTCTGTCACTCAGGGGCTATGCTTTATTACTTTATTTTGTGGGGTTGTCTTTATCAGTCAGGGTTTACAGTTTGCTGACTTAGCGATCAGGGCGCAGGATTTAAAATCCAACCTCATCCGTAAATTTTAAAGCAACCACTTGGGTTCCAAGATTTGCAGTTTGTCACTTAGGGTTCAGGGCTTACGCCTTACTGATAAATGACAAGGGCTGAATCCTTAGATAATAAACTGTAAGCCCCGAAGCCTAAGCAGCAGGGTGCAAACTCTCCTTTGGGGTTCCTAACCTTCCCCTGTTCCCAGTGTTCAGCTTTGCGCACTGACCTGAGGTCTGGATTTGATAAGGCGCAGGCCCATCGCACTGAGAGTGGTGATGTGACAGGTGAGGTGAGAGCTGTGAAAGTGTCTTGCAGGGCTCTAGTCTGGGGTAGGGCAGTAGTGCAGACAGGCAGGATCAGAGATCAAAGATCTTCTCACCTGTCAGAGCTGAATCCTATCCCTGAAGGAAAAAGTAGAGGGGATAGGCTGTCAGCTACTCAGACGCCTGCCGCGTCAAGGGCAGCAGCAGGAGCTGACCCTTCCCCAAAGGACCGACGAACGCTGGTGCGGAGGTGACTCTTCAGGTGTCACAGGGTAAGGAGAAGCATGCTGGCACTGAGCTCCATGGCAGACTCTCTCCCAGGTGTTGCCTCTGTGCAGTAAAACTATAATAAACAGTTGCTTTACTCTTTGCACTCGTGTCTGTGGTTCCTGCCATCACTTTGCCTGAAGATGATGCCCAGGGGAGGAGGTTACACATTGTGTCTGGGATTGGGAGCTGGTCCCCACATCCTTTGTTCTTGGGGGTCCCTGCGGTTCCCAGGGACCCCAGTGCTGTTCACAGGGCTCTGGGTAACTTCCCTTGCATTGCCTTGACCCTTGGGGCTCTTGGTGGAGATTTCCATTATCCTGGGGGCAGCCAGGGCCCCTTCAGGGCTGTGTGAAGTCCCCAGACTGCCCTCAGATTTGCTTTCAGCACTCTGCAACGTCCCTCATGTGTCGGTGGCCTGTGTCCCTGGTGCTGGGAGACAGTTTTCCTGGGGAAAGGGGGAGCCTGCAGGCACCTTGGCGTCAGCTGCACTGAGCCCTGTGACATGCCTTGTGGCCCCTTTAGTGTGCGCAAAGGCCCTTCACTTGAATTTTGGTTTGCCCAAGAGCCCTGCATTTGCCCTTTGGTGGTCCTCAGGACACCTCAATTCACATTTTGGGTTGCTGGCAAGCCCTCTGTGTGCTTTTTCGCGTGCCCTGGGGCCCGATGTTTGTTTTGCAGCACACCGCAAAGTTCTCTGTTTATCTTTCTCCCCTGTCCCTGAGTTTTCTGGGTGCTTTTTGGTGTGCCCCAGGGTCCTGCCTTTGCCTTTTGGTGCCCCCAGAGTCACTCTGTTTTCTCTATCATCACCTGGTAACTTTTTTTTAACTTTTGTTGCACCCAGACCTCTTGATTTGTTCTCTTGTCCCCTGAATACTCCCTCTTCCTCTCTGTACCCCCCAGGGCTCTCCCTTTAGCTTCTAGCAAGCACCTCTCAGGTGCTGGGGTGCCTCTGCTGCCCTGGCAGCCCCAGCTGTCCCTGATGGGGCTGAGGGTAATTCCCTTCCCCTGGTTCCTGAGGGCTGCAGCTGTGGGCCCTGGGGCTGGAACAAGCCCCAGGTGGGGCTGATGGCCACGGCAGGCATGCGCTGGGGCTGGGGCCGCAGTCGGGAGGAAGCTCGTGCAGGGGCCGGTCTGGGACAACGGAGCTGCCTCTGAGCACCGCCCGCCGGGACCGGCGCTGCGGCCGCACCGCGGAGGAGGTGAGCGGGGCCGGGGGGTGCGCGCGTCCCGGCAGACGGGAGCATCTCGGGCCAGCGGAAACTGCGCCGGGGATGGCGGTGCACCGGGGCGGTGGGGAAGAGCGGAGCACCGGGGCCACGGGGAGTGGTCAGGAAGGGGGTGCGCCGGGGCTGGGGGGGAGGTAGGAGGGGGGCCAGGGCTGTGATGGGGCGAGGAGCGGAGAGAAAAGGGGGGCGCCAGGGCGAGGGTGGAGCGAGGAAGGGGTTGCACCGGGGCTGGAGGAGGAAGGAAAAGGGGCGTCGGGGCTGCAGTGGTGCGGGGGGAGGGAGGACGGGGGTGCGTCGGGGCTGGCGGGGTTGGTTTATTGCGCGGTGGGAGGGGCGCGGGGGGTCCTGGGTCAGACCGGGACCGTGTCGGGGGGGGCGGGGGAAGGAGAGATCCCAGAGGAAGGCCTGGGAGAGTCGCAGTGGGGGCAGGGGCAGTGTCGGAGCTGACCCGGGGCCGGTCCGGCGGCGTCGGGGGAATCTCGGGCCGGGGTTGGGGATCGCGGGGCCCCTCTCCGGGCTCGGCGGCGTCCGGGTGTCAGGGGGCGGGAGGGTGGTTGGGACGGGAAGGAACTGAATCGCCCGAGGGTCAAGCTTCACAGAGCGCTGAGGACCGCGGCATGCCGGGAGCAGTAGTCTTCCGGCACGGGGCTTCCGGGCGGCCATGTTGTTTCGCGGGCCATGCCGGGAGCAGTAGTCTTCCGGCACGGGGCTTCCGGGCGGCCATGTTGGTTCGCCGTGCATGCCGGGAGGAGTAGTCTTCCGGCACGGGGCTTCCGGGCGGCCATGTTGGTTCGCTCTGCATACTGGGAGGAGTAGTCTTCCGGTACGGGGCTTCCGGGAGGCCATGTTGCTTTGCGCGGTGTGCCGGGAGCAGTAGTCTTCCGGCACGGGACTTCCGGGAGGCCATGTTGTTTCGCTCTGCCTGCCGGGAGTAGTAAACTTCCGGCACTGAGCTTCCGGGAGGCCATTTTGTTTCGCTCTGCCTGCCGGGAGCAGTCGTCTTCCGGCAAGGGGCTTCCGGGCGGCCATGTTGTTTCACTCTGCATGCTGGGAGTAGTAAACTTCCGGCACTGAGCTTCCGGGCGGCCATGTTGCTTCGCTCTGCATGCCGGGAGGAGTAGTCTTCCAGCAGTAGCTTTCCCGGCAGCCATTTTAATCTGCAGGGCATGCTGGCAGGTGTTACCTTCCCCTGCTGGGCTTTTGGGAGACCATCTTGTGTCTCTCGAGGTGGCAGGAGGTGCAGCTGTCAGCGGGTTTCCCACTCGCTGGCCACGTTGTGTTCTGTGGCATACCAGGAGCTGTAGTTCCAGGTGTCTGTGCCTTCTCAGCCCTGCAGCATTGGCCCAGTGTCTCTGTTCCTCACTGGACATTTGCTGCTCCCAGGAGAGTGTCCATGGGTCACCGAGGCAGTGGAATTTCCCTGTCTTTCCCTGGTACAGGGCAGGAAGTATTTTCCATCTCTGGTGTGCCCAGACAGGGTTCTCCCCAGGGCCTGGGGATGTCCCTATTGTCCCTGGGGAGGGCAGGGAGAGTGTGAGGGGCCGTGGGGGCTCCTGATAGTCATAGCTTTGTTCAGGCTTGGGGCCAGGTAGGCAGCAACAACTATGAGGAGTGGTGGCGCTGGGAGGGAATGGTGCAAAGCTATCCTGTTTTGCAGCACAAGGAAACGCAACCAGCACTGTGGCTGTCCGAGGACCCTAAAAGAGCCGGAGAGACCCTGGAGCAGCCGCAGGCACCCCACAGCAGCCCCAGGGACTGTGTCACTGCCTCCCAAGGTCACTGTGTTCAGCTACCTTTAACTGGGTGGAAAGAGCCTCCAGGAGCCCTGGGCACAGCTGCAGAGGATCCCCAGTTGCCTCTACATATTTTCTTTACAAACATGGGATCTCTTGGATGCCTTGCTGCTGCTTCTGTGTTGCTCAGTGCCTAGGTGTGCTATGTTCGCATCCACCCTCTGTGCTGCCCTCTGCTCTGTTAGAGCTGTTGGCCGGATCAAAAGGGGTGTGCGGCTAAGAGCTAGGCCAGGGGGTCTCAGCTGCCTGGTATAGGACAAATAGGAGGGGGAATGGGCAACAGGACATAAAAGTACATGTGGATGAGAAACAGGTGCTTTAGAGGACTAAGATGCAGGGGCAACTGACAGGAGTAGAAGTAGCAGGGGAAAAGGGTGATGAGGAAGATGTGTTGTTAGAGGCAGTACAGCGGAGAAGAGAGGGGGAAAAATGCTCCTATGATGAAATAAAAACTGTCCTGAAGAGATTTGCTTTTTGCCCTTCAGGTTATGACTCTACATGACTTCCTGAGAACTGTTCTGAGCACATGGTGTTGTAGGTCAAGACTGCCTGGGCAGTGATCCTCAAGTTGTCTGCCAAGACTACGCAACAGCTGACAGCTGCCTGCGGAATGAAAGCAAAGGCCTGCTTCTCAGAGGTAAGAGGCAGGGTCCAAGTGGAAGGATTATGGCAGGTGAGTTAATGTCCCAGAACCTTCAGTTTTCTGCCTCATCACCCCAGGACTCACCCATTTACTCCCTAGTTCCTTCAGGACCTATCCATTTGCCTTCAGGTGTGCTCCAAGACACTCCATTTGTTCTCCTGTCCCCTCGGAAGTCTTTGCTGCTTTCTAGTTCCTGCATGATTACTCTGCCATTTAGTGTCTGTGGGTCTTCTGGTAGCATCAAGACTCCTATGTTTGTTCTTTTGTCCTATTAAGTCCCCTCTCTCTTTCTTCTGGGTCCCTCAAAACCCCTCCGTTTGCCATTAGTGCATCCCAGAGCCTTTGTTTTTCCCTGTAGTCCTCTCAGGATGCCTCTGTTTGCCCTCTGAGCCCCTTAGGGCCCACCTCACTGTCTCTTAGTCCCATCAGCAGCCCTCTGATTGCCACACGCTCCCCTCAGGAACCTTTGTTTGCCTTGAGGGCACTCCAGAACCCTGGGCGCTCATGGCACCCTTTCAGTGTGCCCTGAAGCCCTCCTTTTCTATTCATTGCACCACAGAGTCCTCTCTATGCCCTATCCCTATGACCGTTCTGTGTGCCCTCTATCCCATCAGGTCCCCTTTCCTTCCAGTCCCCTCAAGACTCCTCCATCTTCCTTTCTTTTACCTCAGAGCTCTCTGTGTTCTCTAGTCTGATCAAAATCAATCCATGTGGCATGTAGCCTCAAAACTGCTGGCCTTCATTGTGTTCCAGCATTGCCTAAATGCCCCCAAATCCCACCTGAGCTCCTCCTTGGGAGTTCTGTTTCTCTCAGATCCCTTTCTGTTCTCCTTCTTTGCCTCTTAGTGCATACTATAGCCCTCCATTTCCTTGCAGCCTGCCTTATGCCTTCTCAATTATCTTCTACTCCCTTCAGAACCCCCATGTTTGTTCTTCAAAGCACCCCAGAACCCTGTGTTCTCCTGTCGCGCTCCAGGGCCGTTTGCAACCTAGTCCCATCAGAACCAGTCCTTTTCCATTTTGGTGCACCCCAGTGCCCACTGTGTGCTGTCTCTTCCCCTCAGGACCCCGGCATCTAATCCCCACAGAATGCCTCCTTTGGCCCTTGGGCTCCCTAACAACCCCTTCCTGAGCCCTTGATTTGAACTGGAGACATCCTTCTGACATGCCATCCTAGAACCCAATGAATGCCCTCTAATCTTCTCAAGACTCTTCCATTTTCTAATCTAGTTACCTCAAAACTGCTCCCAAAGCCTTCACTGTGCCCTAGAGGCCTCTCTTTGATGTCTAGTCCCCCTAGGCCTGCTCCAATCCTCTCAGAAGCCCTCCATTGTGCACCAGAGGCTCTCTTGGGTGTGTAGAGTCCTTAGGAGCCCTCTAGTACCCTCAGAACCCCTCCTGAGGCCTTTGTAGTGCCCCAGAGCCCTCTTGGGGTCCAGTAGCTCTCTTAGGACCTAATTCCTTCAGTACCCCTCCTTTGGCCTGCGTTGTGCAGGAGCCCTCTGTTAGCCTTCTAGCTCTCAGGGGACCACTCCAGTCCCATCAGAAACCCTCCTTTTGCCTTCATTGTGCCCCCTTGCTTTTTTTTTTTTTTTTTTTTTTTCTTTCTAGCCCACTTACAACCTCCCTAGTCTACTCTAGGTGTCTCTTTTGGCCAAAATTGTGTCCCGGAGCCCTCTTTTAGCCCTCCAGATCCCTTAGGACCTCTCTTTTCCCCCTCAGGATCCTTTAGGACCTTTGTTCCCAGAGGCTTCCTTTGATCATATAACCCCCTTATGACCCTTCTAGTGAACTCGGTACCCATCTTTTGGCCTTTCCTGTGCCCCAGAGAGCTCTATTGACCCTCTAGACCCACTAGAACCTTTCCAGTCACCCCTGAACCCCTCTAGAGGCCTTTATTATGCCACAGAGCTGTCTTTTGGCCCTCCTGACCCCTGAGTCTTTTTTTGGCAATGTTAGACCCCTGAGAATCCCTCTAGTGCACTCTGAATGACTCTTCCAAACTTCTTTCTGCCCCAGAACAGTCAGGCCCTTTGGACCCCTTAGGACCCCTGTAGTCCCCTTGGAACTGCCCTGTAGGATTTCGTTGTACCCCAGAGTTCTGTGTTAACCCTCTGGAGCCCTTAGCACCCCTCTAGGCTGCCCTACTCTCCACTTTGGCCTTGAATTTTGACCCACAGACCTCTGTTGGCCCTCTAGTCCCTTCAGAAACCTTCCAGAGGCATTTGTTACTCAGAACCAGTCCTCGGATGCTTGTTGTGCTCCAGAGCTGTCTTCTGGCCCTCCAGCACCTACAGGAGCCCGTTTATCTGCTCAGAACCCCTCCTCAGGTCTTCCTTGTTCCCTAGAGTCATTTTTCAGGGACATGGAGGCCCAAGCGGTCCTCTAGTGCGCTCTAGCCTACTCTTCCAACATTCTGTCAGCCCTAAAGCTGTATCTTGGCTCCTCAGGCCCCTTAGCACCACTCCAGGGCACTCTGGACCACTCTTTGTGTCTTCCTTGCTGCCCAGAGCTGTCTGCCAGCCCTCCGCTGGCAAATAGTTCCTTTGGCTAGGAACTGTCTAGTTGCCTCTGAAGCCCTCCTGAGGTCACCCTTGTTCCCCAGGTTTTAATTTGTTGGCCATCGGGTCTCCTCAGCATCCCTCTAGTGTGTTCTGGGCTACTCTTTTGGCCTGTCTTCTTCCCCGAGGCTGTATGTTGGCCCTCGAGACCCCTTAGGCCCCCTGGAGTCAACTCACAAACCCTCCGGAGCCCTGGGTTGGCCCTCCAGCCCCCTCAGCAGCCCTCTCTTCTGCTCTGGAGCCCCCTTTAGGCCACCTTCTTCTCACCACAGACATCTGCTGGCCCCCATAAACCCCTTGAAGGCCCCCTCCAGTGTGCTATGGCCTACTCTTGCCGCCTCCTTTGGGCCCCAGAGGTGTCTTTTGGACGTCCAGCCCCTTTAGCCCCCCTCTAGTCCCTTCAGAAGCCCTGGGGAGACCTTGGTTTGTCCTGGAGCCCCGCTGTGGCCCTCCGGCCCTCCTAGCAGCCATCTAGTATACTCGGGACGACTGTTGAACCCAACGCTGTGCCCCAGAGTCCTCTTTAGGCCCTCCAGACCCCTTGGGACTGTTCTTGTTCCCCAGAGGCCGCCATGGAGGTCCTCCTTCTTCCCCAGAGTTGTCTTTTGGCTAGGCACACGCCTGGAGGGCCCCCTCTGGTGCCCTCGGGACTACTCTGGCAGGTTTCCCTGTGCCCCAGAGCTGGATCTTGGCTCCCTAGGCCCCTTCGCACTGCTCTAGAGGGCTCCGCACCACTCTTTGGCTCTTCCTTGCTGCCCAGAGCTGTCCCTTGCTCGTGCCGAGCCCTCGGGAAAGGTCTAGGTGGCCCAGACCCCCTCCAGAGGTCTTCCTTTTCCCCCAGCGTCTCCTTTTGTCCTGGCACACGCCTTGAGGGTCCCCTCTGGTGCCCTCGGGACTACTCTGGCAGGTTTCCCTGTGCCCCAGAGCTGTCTTCGGCCCCCCCCACAGCTCTTAGCACTGCTCTCTCCACCTCAGAGCCCCTGGGCAGACCTTTGGGGTGCCCCAGAGCTGTCTTTTGGCTCTCCAGACCCCTTAGGCACTGTCTAGGTGGCCCAGACCCCTTCCTCAGCTCCTCCTCCTTCCCTAGAGTGGGGTTTTGGGTCATGTGAACCCTTGAGGGCCCCCTCTGGTGCCCTCGGGACTACTCTGGCAGGTTTCCCTGTGCCCCAGAGCTGTGTAGGTGCCCCCCACAGCTCTTAGCACTGCTCTCTCCACCTCAGAGCCCCTGGGGAGACCTTTGGCGTGCCCCAGAGCTGTCTTTTTGCCCCCCAGACCCCTTAGGCACTGTCTAGGTGGCCCAGACCCCTTCCTCAGCTCCTCCTCCTTCCCTAGAGTGGGGTTTTGGGCCATGTAAACCCTTAAGGGCCCCCTCTGGGGCCCTCGGCACTACTCTGGCAGGTTTCCCTGTGCCCAGAGCTGGATCTTGGCTCCCTAGGCCCCTTCGCACTGCTCTAGAGTACTCCACAGCACTCTTTGGCTCTTCCTTGCTGCCCAGAGCTGGCTCTTGCTCGTGCTGAGCCCTCAGGAACGGTCTAGGTGGCCCAGACCCCCTCCTCAGCTCCTCCTCCTTCCCCAGAGTCTCTTTGTGGCCATGCAGAGCCCTTAGAAGCCCTCTCGTGACTTCTGAACTACAATTGCAGTACTCGTTGTGCCCCAGAGCTGTTTTTTGGCCCCCCAGACCCCTTAGGCACTGTCTAGGTGGCCCAGATCCCCTCCTGAGCTCCTCCTCCTTCCCCAGAGTGGCCTTTTGGCTAGGCACACGCCTTGAGGGCCCCCTCTGCTGCCCTCGGGACTACTCTGGCAGGTTTCCCTGTGCCCCAGAGCTGTCTTCGGGCCCCCCAGAACTCTTAGCACTGCTGTCTCCACCTCAGAGCCGCTGGGCAGACTTTTGGGGTGCCCCACAGCACTCTTTTGGCCCTCCGGACCCCTTAGGCACTGTCTAGGTGGCCCAGAGCCCCTCCTCAGCTCCTCCTCCTTCCCTAGAGTGGGGTTTTGGGATATGTAAACCCTTGAGGGCCCCCTCTGGTGCCCTTGGGACTACTCTGGCAGGTTTCCCTCTGCCCCAGAGCTGTGTAGGTGCCCCCCACAGCTCTTAGCACTGCTGTCTCCACCTCAGAGCCCCTGGGCAGACCTTTGGGGTGCCCCAGAGCTGTGTTGGGGCCCCCCATAGCTCTTAGCACTGCTCTATCCACCTCAGAGCCCCTGCGGAGACCTTTGGCGTGCCCCAGAGCTGTCTTTTGGCTCTCCGGACCCCTTAGGCACTGTCTAGGTGGCCCAGACGCCGTCCTCAGCTCCTCCTCCTTCCCCAGAGTGGCCTTTTGGCTAGGCACACGCCTTGAGGACCCCTCTGGTGCCCTCGGCACTACTCTGGCAGGTTTCCCTCTGCCCCAGAGCTGGATCTTGGCTCCCTAGGCCCCTTCGCAACTCTCTAGAGCACCCCGCAACACTCTCTGGCTCCTCCTTGCTAGCCAGAGCTGTCTCTTGCTCGTGCTGAGCCCTCAGGAACGGTCTAGGTGGCCCAGACCCCCTCCTCAGCTCCTCCTCCTTCCCCAGAGTGGTCTTTTGGCTAGGCACACGCCTTGAGGGCCCCCTCTGGGGCCCTCGGCACTACTCTGGCAGGTGTCCCTGTGCCCCAGAGCTGGATCTTGGCTCCCTAGGCCCCTTCGCACTGCTCTAGAGCACTCCGCAGCACTCTTTGGCTCTTCCTTGCTAGCCAGAGATGTCTCGCTCGTGCTGAGCCCTTAGGAACGGTCTAGGTGGCCCAGACCCCCTCCTCAGCTCTTTCTCCTTCCCCAGAGTCTCTTTGTGGCCATGCAGAGCCCTTAGAAGCCCTCTCGTGACTTCTGAACTACAATTGCAGTACTCATTGTGCCCCAGAGCTGTTTTTTGGCCCCCCAGATCCCTTAGGCACTATCTAGGTGGCCCGGATCCCCTCCTAAGCTCCTCTTCCTTCCCCAGAGTTGTCTTTTGGCTAGGCACACGCCTGGAGGGCCCCCTCTGGTGCCCCCGGGACTACTCTGGCAGGTTTCCCTGTGCCCCAGAGCTGGATCTTGGCTCCCTAGGCCCCTTCGCACCGCTCTAGAGCGCTCCGCACCACTCTCTGGCTCCTCCTTGCTAGCCAGAGCTGTCCCTTGCTCGTGCTGAGCCCTCGGGAAAGGTCTAGGTGGCCCAGACCCCCTCCAGAGGTCTTCCTTCTCCCCCAGAGTTGCCTTTTGGCTAGGCACACGCCTTGAGGGCCCCCTCTGGTGCCCTCGGGACTACTCTGGCAGGTTTCCCTGTGCCCCAGAACTGTCTTCGGCCCCCCCACAGCTCTTAACACTGCTCTCTCCACCTCAGAGCCCCTGGGGAGACCTTTGGCGTGCCCCACAGCACTCTTTTGGCCCTCTGGACCCCTTAGGCACTGTCTAGGTGGCCCAGACCCCTCCTCAGCTCCTCCTCCTTCCCTAGAGTGGGGTTTTGGGTCATGTAAACCCTTGAGGGCCCCCTCTGGTGCCCTCGGGACTACTCTGGCAGGTTTCCCTGTGCCCCAGAGCTGTGTAGGTGCCCCCCACAGCTCTTAGCACTGCTCTATCCACCTCAGAGCCCCTGGGGAGACCACAGCACTGTTTTGGCCCTCTGGACCCCTTAGGCACTGTCTAGGTGGCCCAGACGCCGTCCTCAGCTCCTCCTCCTTCCCCACAGTTGTCTTTTGGCTAGGCACACACCTGGAGGGCCCCCTCTGGTGCCCTCGGGACTACTCTGGCAGGTTTCCCTCTGCCCCAGAGCTGGATCTTGGCTCCCTAGGCCCCTTCGCACCGCTCTAGAGCGCTCCGCACCACTCTCTGGCTCCTCCTTGCTAGCCAGAGCTGTCCCTTGCTCGTGCTGAGCCCTCGGGAAAGGTCTAGGTGGCCCAGACCCCCTCCAGAGGTCTTCCTTCTCCCCCAGAGTTGCCTTTTGGCTAGGCACACGCCTTGAGGGCCCCCTCTGCTGCCCTCGGGACTACTCTGGCAGGTTTCCCTGTGCCCCAGAGCTGTCTTCGGCCCCCCCACAGCTCTTAGCACTGCTCTATCCACCTCAGAGCCCCTGGGGAGACCTTTGGGGTGCCCCAGAGGTGTCTTTTGGCCCCCCAGACCCCTTAGGCACTGTCTAGGTGGCCCAGATCCCCTCCTGAGCTCCTCCTCCTTCCCCAGAGTGGTCTTTTAGCTAGGCACACGCCTTGAGGGCCCCCTCTGCTGCCCTCGGGACTACTCTGGCAGGTTTCCCTGTGCCCCAGAGCTGTCTTCGGGCCCCCCAGAACTCTTAGCACTGCTGTCTCCACCTCAGAGCCCCTGGGCAGACTTTTGGGGTGCCCCACAGCACTCTTTTGGCCCTCCGGACCCCTTAGGCACTGTCTAGGTGGCCCAGACCCCCTCCTCAGCTCCTCCTCCTTCCCTAGAGTGGGGTTTTGGGTCATGTAAACCCTTGAGGGCCCCCTCTGGTGCCCTTGGGACTACTCTGGCAGGTTTCCCTCTGCCCCAGAGCTGTGTAGGTGCCCCCCACAGCTCTTAGCACTGCTGTCTCCACCTCAGAGCCCCTGGGCAGACCTTTGGGGTGCCCCAGAGCTGTGTTGGGGCCCCCCATAGCTCTTAGCACTGCTCTATCCACCTCAGAGCCCCTGCGGAGACCTTTGGCGTGCCCCACAGCACTCTTTTGGCTCTCCAGACCCCTTAGGCACTGTCTAGGTGGCCCAGAGCCCCTCCTCAGCTCCTCCTCCTTCCCTAGAGTGGGGTTTTGGGTCATGTAAACCCTTGAGGGCCCCCTCTGGGGCCCTCGGCACTACTCTGGAAGGTTTCCCTGTGCCCCAGAGCTGCATCTTGGCTCCCTAGGCCCCTTTGCACTGCTCTAGAGCACTCCGCAGCACTCTTTGGCTCTTCCTTGCTAGCCAGAGCTGTCTCTTGCTCGTGCTGAGCCCTTAGGAACGGTCTAGGTGGCCCAGACCCCCTCCTGAGCTCTTCCTCCTTCCCCAGAGTCTCTTTGTGGCCATGCAGAGCCCTTAGAAGCCCTCTCGTGACTTCTGAACTACAATTGCAGTACTCGTTGTGCCCCAGAGCTGTTTTTTGGCCCCCCAGATCCCTTAGGCACTATCTAGGTGGCCCGGATCCCCTCCTAAGCTCCTCTTCCTTCCCCAGAGTTGTCTTTTGGCTAGGCACACGCCTGGAGGGCCCCCTCTGGTGCCCTCGGGACTACTCTGGCAGGTTTCCCTGTGCCCCAGAGCTGGATCTTGGCTCCCTAGGCCCCTTCGCACCGCTCTAGAGCGCTCCGCACCACTCTCTGGCTCCTCCTTGCTAGCCAGAGCTGTCCCTTGCTCGTGCTGAGCCCTCGGGAAAGGTCTAGGTGGCCCAGACCCCCTCCAGAGGTCTTCCTTCTCCCCCAGAGTTGCCTTTTGGCTAGGCACACGCCTTGAGGGCCCCCTCTGCTGCCCTCGGGACTACTCTGGCAGGTTTCCCTGTGCCCCAGAGCTGTCTTCGGCCCCCCCACAGCTCTTAGCACTGCTCTATCCACCTCAGAGCCCCTGCGGAGACCTTTGGGGTGCCCCAGAGCAGTCTTTTGGCCCCCCAGACCCCTTAGGCACTGTCTAGGTGGCCCAGATCCCCTCCTGAGCTCCTCCTCCTTCCCCAGAGTGGTCTTTTAGCTAGGCACACGCCTTGAGGGCCCCCTCTGCTGCCCTCGGGACTACTCTGGCAGGTTTCCCTGTGCCCCAGAGCTGTCTTCGGGCCCCCCAGAACTCTTAGCACTGCTGTCTCCACCTCAGAGCCCCTGGGCAGACTTTTGGGGTGCCCCACAGCACTCTTTTGGCCCTCCGGACCCCTTAGGCACTGTCTAGGTGGCCCAGACCCCCTCCTCAGCTCCTCCTCCTTCCCTAGAGTGGGGTTTTGGGTCATGTAAACCCTTGAGGGCCCCCTCTGGTGCCCTTGGGACTACTCTGGCAGGTTTCCCTCTGCCCCAGAGCTGTGTAGGTGCCCCCCACAGCTCTTAGCACTGCTGTCTCCACCTCAGAGCCCCTGGGGAGACCACAGCACTGTTTTGGCCCTCCGGACCCCTTAGGCACTGTCTAGGTGGCCCAGACACCGTCCTCAGCTCCTCCTCCTTCCCCAGAGTTGTCTTTTGGCTAGGCACACGCCTGGAGGGCCCCCTCTGGGGCCCTCGGCACTACTCTGGCAGGTGTCCCTGTGCCCCAGAGCTGGATCTTGGCTCCCTAGGCCCCTTCGCACTGCTCTAGAGGGCTCCGCAGCACTCTTCGGCTCTTCCTTGCTGCCCAGAGCTGTCCCTTGCTCGTGCCGAGCCCTCAGGAAAGGTCTAGGTGGCCCAGACCCCCTCCAGAGGTCTTCCTTTTCCCCCAGCGTCTCCTTTTGTCCTGGCACACGCCTTGAGGGTCCCCTCTGGTGCCCTCGGGACTACTCTGGCAGGTTTCCCTGTGCCCCAGAGCTGTCTTCGGCCCCCCCATAGCTCTTAGCACTGCTCTCTCCACCTCAGAGCCCCTGGGCAGACCTTTGGCGTGCCCCAGAGCTGTCTTTTGGCTCTCCAGACCCCTTAGGCACTGTCTAGGTGGCCCAGACCCCTCCTCAGCTCCTCCCCCTTCCCCAGAATGGGGTTTTGGGCCATGTAAACCCTTGAGGGCCCCCTCTGGGGCCCTCGGCACTACTCTGGCAGGTTTCCCTGTGCCCAGAGCTGGATCTTGGCTCCCTAGGCCCCTTCGCACTGCTCTAGAGTACTCCACAGCACTCTTTGGCTCTTCCTTGCTAGCCAGAGCTGGCTCTTGCTCGTGCTGAGCCCTCAGGAACGGTCTAGGTGGCCCAGACCCCCTCCTCAGCTCCTCCTCCTTCCCCAGAGTCTCTTTGTGGCCATGCAGAGCCCTTAGAAGCCCTCTCGTGACTTCTGAACTACAATTGCAGTACTCGTTGTGCCCCAGAGCTGTTTTTTGGCCCCCCAGATCCCTTAGGCACTGTCTAGGTGGCCCAGATCCCCTCCTGAGCTCCTCCTCCTTCCCCAGAGTTGTCTTTTGGCTAGGCACACGCCTTGAGGGCCCCCTCTGCTGCCCTCGGGACTACTCTGGCAGGTTTTCCTGTGCCCCAGAGCTGTCTTCGGGCCCCCCAGAACTCTTAGCACTGCTGTCTCCACCTCAGAGCCGCTGGGCAGACTTTTGGGGTGCCCCACAGCACTCTTTTGGCCCTCCGGACCCCTTAGGCACTGTCTAGGTGGCCCAGACCCCCTCCTCAGCTCCTCCTCCTTCCCTAGAGTGGGGTTTTGGGTCATGTAAACCCTTGAGGGCCCCCTCTGGTGCCCTCGGGACTACTCTGGCAGGTTTCCCTGTGCCCAGAGCTGGATCTTGGCTCCCTAGGCTCCTTGGCACCACTGTAGAGCACTCCGCAGCACTCTTTGGCTCTTCCTTGCTGCCCAGAGCTGTCTTTTGCTTGTGCTGAGCTCTCTGAAACTGTGTAGGTGGCCCAGAATCCCTACGGAGCTCCTCCTCCTTCCCCAGAGTCTCTTTGTGGCTATGGAGAGCCCTTAGAAGCCCTCTCGTGTCTTCTGAATCAGTCTTGCTGTAGTTGTTGTACCTCAGAGCGGTCTTCTGGTCCTCCAGACCCCTTTGGCACTGTCTAGGTCCTCCAGAACCCCTCCGCAGGTTCCTCGTGTTCCCCAGAGGCTTTTTTGCGGTTAGGCCCACCCGTCTAGTTCCCTCCGGACTACTCTGGAAGGTTTCGCTTTTGGGGCTCCCCAGAGCTCTTAGAACTCCTGTGTTCACATCAGGAGCCCTCTGGAGACCTTTGGGTTCCCAGAGCCATGTGTTAGTTCTCTGTCCCTGTTGACAGCCCTCTGTTCTTGCCTGGCCTTTCCTCTTTTATCTTTCCCTGCAAACGTATGTTGGCTTCCTGGGCCCCTCAGTAACTTTCTAGTGTGATATGCACTCCTTTTCCAGCCTTCCTAGTGCTACAGAGCTTTGTTTTGGACTTCTAGCTCATGTAGTCCCTGCCAAAGCCCTCTGCAGGTCTTTGTTGGATCATAGAGCCCTCATTTGGCCCTGCAGCTGTCTTTGCAGCTCTGCAGTCTGTTGTGGAACCCTCTCTTGGCTGTAATTGTGCTCTAGAAGTTTTTTGTGCTTGTTGCTCTTGTATTTGGGACCTCTCTTTGTCTTTCTTTGTTCCCCAGAGCTGTCTTCTGGCCCTCTAGACCCCTCTTGAGCCATGTAGTCACTTCTGAACTCCTCCTGAGGGCTTCCTTGCACCTCAGACTCTCTTTTTGGCCATGTAGACCCCTTAGAACCCCTGTAGTGTGCTCTGGAGTCTCTTTTTGGCTTTCCTCATTTCCCAGAGCTGTATCTTGATCCTCTAGACTGATTTAGGACCCCTGTAGTGGCCTCAAAATGTTTCTGGAGTCTTTTGTCGCAACATGGAGCTCTGTGTTGGCCCTCCAGCCCTTTCAGCAGCTCTCAATTTTTCTCCCCTCCCCCCCCCCGCCCACTTTTTTGGCCTTTTATCTTTTCCCCACAGACCTCTGTTGGTCGTGTAGGCTTTTTAGCACCCCTCTAGTGAACTCTGGAGTTCTCTTTCAGCTTTCCTTTTTTCCCAGAGCCATCTTTTGGCTCTGTCAATCCTTTAAGATTGTTGTAGTGTCCTCAGAACTTTTCTGAACAGTGCTCTCTGTTCATCATCTAGTGGTCTTAGCAGCCTTGTTTTCCCTTGGACCCCTTGGGCAAACTCTAGTTATTCTCTACTGGCTTTTTTTTTTTTATTGTTCTCTAGTCTCCATTGGAAATGTGTAATCCAATCTGGAGTCCTCTGTAGAGCTTTGTTGTGTTGCATAGACTTCCATTGGTCCTGCAGACTTGTGAGGAGCCCCTTTATTTTATTCTGGATTATTCTTTGTTGTGCCCCAGAATGCTGCATTGGTCTTTCTGCCCTCTTAGCATCCCTGTTGTGCCCTCTGGAGCCATCCTGAGATCTCCTTGTGTCAGTTCTCCAGTTAGTGATACAGATATAGTATTCTCCTGGACAACTAGTCATTCCAGCCACTGACTTTTTTTCCTCATCATTTTAGGTACTATAGAAGACCCATTCCTCTTAGGAAGTGTTCCTATTACAGCAGAGGGCTTGTTCCCAGAGTTCCTTTTGATATCCTGGTTTGCCCTTCAGGAAATGTTGCCCTGCCAGAGCATCTGTATTCTATGCAGACCCGAACCCATTAGAGGACTATGGTATAGCATTCCCTTTGTAGGCGCTGTGGAATGTTGTAGTTTTTTTCCTAAGTATAACCAGAACTCATTTGTAGTTTTTAATTTGAAGGCTTGTGCTAGTTAAGGTAAAAAGGAGTTCAATGACCTACCTCTTGATAATGTAGATACTATATGAAGTCTCAGTAACAAAACAGATGTTCTATTTCATAGAAGAGGTCTCTTTATTCCTTCTGTCCTCTCTGTTCTAGATGCTGAGTGGAAGAAGAATTGCTTCTGCCTAGCCCTATGTATTTATAGTTGCTGTTTGTTTGCCCCTCCCCTCCAAAGGGTTTCTGGGTAGGGAAGTGGGTGGGGCCTAGGGTTATATAAAGTGGGGGTCTCTCTTCCCTGAGTTTATTCTGCCTTTGATCTGCTGTGGGAGTGGTAGTTTGTAATGGGCTTAGCAAATAACAGCATTTGAGGATGTACAACTATCCTGGAAGACCTATTTGTACGCTTGGAGATGCGAAGGCCATTGAACAATAGAAGAGCAATGAGGCAGCTTGAGCTGGAGCTGTGATTATGAGAGGGAAGTGTTTGTAGGAGATAGGGTTTTTTCTTGGGTAGCATGTCGGTGTGGGTTGTTTGGGCTGAAAAAGGGCTTCTGAATATCCTGTTGTATCTTTTGTTGACGGTCACTGTTGTTTTCTGGTGTTTTTGAGTTTATTGCGGAAGGGATGCAGCTTCTTCACTGGGCTCTTCTGAGATGATGAGAGTTGGGGAATTGTTTGTTGCTCTGCAGGACTGCAGAAAAGAAGAGGCAGGAGGGGTTCAGGGAAAACATTTTTTCCTAGTTTTGTACCCTAGTTTTTTTTGCATTGGGTGCAGTTGTGGTGTGGTGAAGCCAAGCACTGAGATGGAGGCTGAGCAGGTAAGAGGGGGAGCTGTTTGGGTCAGGGCTCTACTGTGCCGTGGGGCTGGTGCTGGGCTGCTTCTCAGTGATGTCTTTTGTTGTGCTTTTTCAGGTGCTGTGTGGGCCTTTTCTGGGGTGGCTGAGGGTGTGAGCTGCAGTAGAAAGGTGTGTCCTTTGTTGTAGGGCTGTTGGGCGTTGCCTGGCAGAATAGTAACTGTGTTGCCTTTCCTAGGTGCCGCAGGTGTCCGCCCAGCCACAATGCTGGAGTTTGGACAGGATGCAGGTGAGGGGAGGGACCGTGGTGTTTGGGAGGAGGGTGTTTTTGGTGAAGAGGCTGGAGGCATCTGGCGTGCAGGTGACCGCTTGTGTTGTGTTTTGGCAGGTGGTGAAGGCGAAGGTTTGTGACTGAAGGAAGAGCAGAACAGATGTGCCTGGCATCGAGGCTGGTTCTTGAGGACGGCGCAGCAGTGCCCGAGCTAAGTTGGGAGGGCCAAGCGTGTTGGCTTGTCTTGCGGGGTGTGTGTGTGCGTGTGCTGCCAGTCATTACAGTGTAGAGTCCTCCTGAGGATGAGTGCTGTGTGTGAGGCAGAGGGAGAGGGGGGTGTGCTAGGCCGGGCAGCTCCAGCCTGTATCTGTGTTGTTGTGTGCTGTGTTCGGTGTGTGTTGTAGGTGTCCTGTGTTTTGCTCAGGTGTTGATGTTGCTCTTGTCCTTTGTGCTCATGGAGCACGATGCAGACTTTGCAGGGCTAGCACGGTAGGCGTCTGCAGGTTTTTGGAGTGGCCTGAGCACTCAGTGTTGTGCGAAGGGTTTGCATCTCCTCCTGTGACGCCCGTGAAAAGGGGCGTTGTGTCGTGCCAGATTTGCATCGTAGCATCTGTGGCCGGCCTCGGGCGGCCGCGCTTCTTCGCCTCGGGCGGCCGCGCTTCTTCGCCTTTGGGGCTCCCTTTCAGGGTTTTCTTCCCTGTGTGATCATGGCCTTGCTTCTTTCTGGCTGGCCTCTTGTCCAGTGATGGTCTTGGCTTTGCTGGCCCCTTTCTGTCACAGGCCATGGTGTTTGACTCTTTCGTGGGCTTTTCCTGAGCTTTGAAGCTGCACGGTTGTGGTGTCATAGGGCTTTGTGCCCGGCAGGGTCTTATGTGTGAGAATTGTTCTTTGTGCCTAGGGCTTTCTGCTGTGTTTGTGTCTGCTGTTTGTGTGTGCACGTTTGTTTGGGGCTGGAGGTGCCTTGCCTGTGGATTATTAGCAATGGCAGCGTGCAGAGTGGAGCGGCATAGGTGAAGGTGTGGGAGGAAAGGGTGGGTGCCGAAGGACTTTGGTTTTGTGGGCATGCCCTCAAGGTGTGGTGTTTTCTGTGTTTTTGCAGGCATTGCGTGAAGTTGTGGCGTAGAGAAGCTGAGTGCCGAGACGGAGGCTGAGCAGGTGTGAGGGGCAGCTTGTCATTGAGCGCTTTATTCTGTGAGTGGGGGGTGTTGGGCTGGCTCTTGGTGATGTCTTCTGTTGTGCTTTTTTTCAGGTGCTGTGGGGGGGCCTTTTGCCAGAGGATTTGGGGTGAGTGGAACGGTGAGTTCTTTGTTGTAGGGCTATTGGGCGTTTCCTGGCGGAAGAGTAACTGTGTTGTGTTGCCTTTCCCAGGTGTTGCGGGTGTCCGCCTGGCCACGATGTTGGGGTTTGGACGGGGCACAGGTAAGCGGAGGGACCGTGGTGTTTGGGAGGAGGGTGTTTTTGGAGGAAGAGTTTGGTGCTGCGTGGTGTGCGGGTGACAGCTTGTGCTCTGTTTTGGCAGGTGATGAGGGTGAAGGTTTGTGACTGAAGGCAGATCAGAGAGAGGAGGTGCCTGGCATCGAGGCTGGCTGTTGAGGATGGACAGTGACGCACAGCTGTGCCCAAGCTAAGTGGAGGGGTCAAGCGTGTTGGCTTGTCCTGGGGGTAGGGGTGTGTGTGTGTGTGTTTGCTGACCATGAGTGTAGTGCTTTAGGATGATTGTTTTTGGTGAGGTCGAGGCCGTGGGGTTGTGCTTGGGGCCGGGCAGCTCCAGCCTGTGTCTGTGTTGTTGTGTGCTGTGTGTTGTGTGTTGTAGGTGTCCTGTCTTTTGCTTAGGTCTTGATGTTGCTCTTGTCCTTTGTGTTCCTGGAGCACAAAGGACAACTTTGCAGGGCTAGCACAGTAGTCATCTGTAGGCTTTGGGACTGGCCTCAGTGCTCAGTGTTGTGCAAAGGGATTGTATCTCCTCCTGTGCCGCCCGTGAAAAGGGGCATTGTGTCGTGCCAGATTTGCAACATAGCTTCTTCGCCTCTTCTTCGGCGGCCGCGCTTCTTCGCCTCTTCTTCGGCGGCCGCGCTTCTTCGCCTCTTCTTCGGCGGCCGCGCTTCTTTGCCTTTGGGGCTCCCTTTCAGGGTTTTCTTCCCTGTGTGATCGTGGCCTTGGGTTTTTCTGGCCAGCCTCTTGTGCATCCACAGTCCTGGCTTTGCCGGCCCCTTTCTGTCACAGGCCATGGCATTTGAGTCTTTCCTGGGCTTCTCCTGAGCCTGAAAGGCACAGGGTTGTGGTGTTGTAGGGCTTTGTGCCTGGCAGGGTCTTATGCGTGAGAACTGTTTTTTGTGCCTAGGGCTTTCCTCTGTGTTTGTGTCTGCTGTTTGTGTGTGTTTGGAGCTGGAGGTGCCTTGCCTGTGGGTTTTAGCGATGGCAGCGTGCAGAGTGGAGTGGTGATGGGGAGTGGAATGTGGATAGGTCTGCCTTTGGGTGCTGCAGTTTGTGTTGCTTTTGCAGATGCAGAGCAGTGTTCCAGGTACTCGAGGGAGATGGAGGAAGACCGAGACGTGCTCTAAGGAGGTGAGCTTGTGAGTGTTGTTGGCAAGAGAGTGTTCTGGGTGGCGGTTTGCTGAATGCTTTTTGTTTTGTGTTTGTAGGTGGGAAGCTGTGAGGCAAGTGGGTTGCTTGTGCCTAGGAGGAGGCTGGCCAGGTGAGTGTTGGTGTGAGAGATGGAGCAGAGCGTGGAGTGGGGCTGTTGTGTTGTTGGTGCTGTGCCTGTTGCCCGGTGCTGTTCTGGTTTTGCAGGTGCGTGGCAGAGCTTGGCGTGGCCTCCTGTAGTATGACAGTGGGGAAGGGTGAGCAGCACAGGTAAAAGTGTGGGAGCAAGGGGTGGGTGTGGACGGGGTGCGGTTTTGCAAACATCCCCTCAAGGTGTGGTGTTTTCTCTGGTTCTGCAGGTGTAGGATGCAGTTGTGGCGTGGAGGAGCTGAGTGCTGAGGCTGAGCAGGTAAGAGGGGGCAGCTTGTCGTTGAGAGCTTTATCATTTGGTTGGGTGGTGTCAAGCTGCCTCTCAGTAATGTCTTTTGTTGTGCCTTTTTCAGGTGCTGTGGGGGGCCTCTTCCCGGATGGCTGAGGATTTGAGGTGAGTGGCACGGTGTGCCGTTTGTAGTAGGGCTGTTGGGTGCTGCCTGGCAGAAGAGTAACTTTGTGTTGTTTTTCCCAGGTGCTGTGGGTGTCGTAGTGCTGGGCAGGATGTCTGAGTTTGGAAGGGACGTGTTTCAGGTGAGCGGAGGGACTGTGTTGTTTTGGAGGAGGGTGTTTTTTGGGGAAGAGGCTGGAGCTGTGTGGCATGCAGGTGATGGTTTGTGCTCTGTTTTGGCAGGTGGTGAGGGCGAAGGTTTGTGAGTGAAGGAAGGTCAGAGAGGAGGTGCCTGGCATCGAGGCTGGCTGTTGAGGATGGACGGTGATGCACGGCAGTGCCCAAGCTAAGTGGAGGGGGCCAAGGGTGTTGGTGTGTCTTGGGTGGTGTGGGTGTGTGTGTGGGGGGGTGTGCGTGTGCTGCCAGTCATTACAGTGTGGAGGCCTCCTGAGGGTGGGTGCTGTGTGTGAGGTAGAGGGAGAGGGGGGTGTGGTAGTCCGGGCTGCTCCAGCCAGTGTCTGTGTTGTTGTGTGCTGTGTTCGGTGTGTGTTGTAGGTGTCCTGTGTTTTGCTCAGGTGTTGATGTTGCTCTTGTTCTTTGTGCTCATGGAGCATGGCACAGATGTTGCATCGGTAGCATGGTAGGCATCCGGAGGCTTTTGAGTGGCCCGAGTGCTCAGCATTGTGCCAATGGATCATATCTCCTTCTGTGCTGCCTGTGAGAAGGGCTGGTGTGTTGCACTGAATTAGCATCATAGCTGTCTGTGGCTGGCCATCTTTGTGGTGATGTTTGAGTGCTTGTCGGCCGCTCTTCGCTCGTCTTCTGCGGCGGCCGCTCTTCGCTCGTCTTCTGCGGCGGCCGCTCTTCGCTCGTCTTCTGCGGCGGCCGCTCTTCGCTCGTCTTCTGCGGCGGCCGCTCTTCGCTCGTCTTCTGCGGCGGCCGCTCTTCGCTCGTCTTCTGCGGCATCCTTTCAGGGTTTTCTTGCCTGCATGGTCGCAGCCTTGGGTCCTTTTGGCCAGCCTCTTGTGCTTCCGTAGTCCTGGCTTTGCTGGCCCCTTGCTGTCACAGCTTGTGGCATTTGACTCTTTCTTAGGCTTCTCCTGAGCCTCTGAGGTGCACGGTTGTGCTGTTGCAGGGCTTTGTGGCCAGCAGGGTCTTATGCATGGGAATTGTTCTTTCTGCCTAGGGCTTTGCTCTGTGTTTGTGTGTGCTGTTTGTGTGTGTGCATGTTTGTTTGGAGCTGGAGGTGCCTTGCCTGTGGGTTTTAGCGATGGCAGCGTGCAGAGTGGAGTGGTGATGGGGAGTGGAATGTGGATAGGTCTGCCTTTGGGTGCTGCAGTTTGTGTTGCTTTTGCAGATGCAGAGCAGTGTTCCAGGTACTCGAGGGAGATGGAGGAAGACCGAGACGTGCTCTAAGGAGGTGAGCTTGTGAGTGTTGTTGGCAAGAGAGTGTTCTGGGTGGCGGTTTGCTGAATGCTTTTTGTTTTGTGTTTGTAGGTGGGAAGCTGTGAGGCAAGTGGGTTGCTTGTGCCTAGGAGGAGGCTGGCCAGGTGAGTGTTGGTGTGAGAGATGGAGCAGAGCATAGTGTGGGGTTGTTGGTGCTGTGCCTGTTGCTCAGTGCTGTTCTGGTTTTGCAGGTGCGTGACCGAGGTCAGTGTAGCCTCCTGTAGCCTGACAGTGGGGACAGGTGAGTGGCGCAGGTAAAGTTGTGGGAGCAAGGGGTGGGTGTGGATGGGCTGTGCTTTTGCAAACATCCCCTCAAGCTGTGGTGTTTTCTCTGGTTCTGCAGGTGTAGGATGCAGTTGTGGCGTGGAGGAGCCGAGTGCTGAGATGGAGGCAGAGGAGGTGAGAGGGGCAGCTTGTCGTTGAGAGGTTTATCATTTGGTTGGGTGGTGTCGGGCTGCCTCTCAGTAATGTCTTTTGTTGTGCTTTTTCAGGTGCTGTGGGGGGCCTTTTCCCGGATGGCTGAGGATTTGAGGTGAGTGGCACGGTGTGCCGTTTGTAGTAGGGCTGTTGGGTGCTGCCTGGCAGAAGAGTAACTTTGTGTTGTTTTTCCCAGGTGCTGTGGGTGTCGTAGTGCTGAGCAGGATGTCTGAGTTTGGAAGGGACGTGTTTCAGGTGAGTGGAGGGACCGTGTTGTTTTGGAGGGGGGTGTTTTTTGGGGAAGAGGCTGGAGCTGTGTGGCATGCAGGTGATGGTTTGTGCTCTGTTTTGGCAGGTGGTGAGGGCGAAGGTTTGTGAGTGAAGGAAGGTCAGAGAGGAGGTGCCTGGCATCGAGGCTGGCTGTTGAGGATGGACGGTGACGCACGGCAGTGCCCAAGCTAAGTGGAGGGGGCCAAGGGTGTTGGTGTGTCTTGGGTGGTGTGTGTGTGGGGGGGGGGTGTATGCGTGTGCTGCCAATCAGTGTAGTGTGGAGGCCTCCTGAGGGTGGGTGCTGTGTGTGAGGCAGAGGTGGGTGTGGTAGTCCGGGCTGCTCCAGCCAGTGTCTGTGTTGTTGTGTGCTGTGTTCTGTGTGTGTTGTAGGTGTCCTGTGTTTTGCTCAGGTGTTGATGTTGCTCTTGTCCTGTGTGATGGTGGAGCACGGTGTAAACTTTGCAGGGCTAGGGTGTTAGGCATCTGCAGGCTATTGAGTGGCCTGAGCGCTCAGCGTTGTGTCGAGGGACGGTGTCTCCTTGTGTGCCGCCCACCAAAAGGGTTGGTGTGTTGCGCTGAATTTGCATCGTAGCTGTCTGTGGCCGCTCATCTCTGTGGCGATACTGCTCGCCTTCCGCGGCCGTTCATCTTTGTGGCGATGCTCCTTGCCTTCCGCGGCCGCTCTTCCTCGCCTTCCGCGGCCGTTCATCTTTGTGGCGATGCTCCTTGCCTTCCGCGGCTGCTCTTCCTCGCCTTCCGCGGCCACTCATCTTTGTGGCGATGCTCCTTGCCTTCCGCGGCCGCTCTTCCTCGCCTTCCGCGGCCGCTCATCTTTGTGGTGATGCTCCTTGCCTTCCGCGGCCGCTCTTCCTCGCCTTCCGCGGCCGCTCATCTTTGTGGCGATGCTCTTCCTCGCCTTCCGTGGCTGCTCATCTTCGCGGTGATGCTCTTCCTCGCCTTCCGCAGCCGCTCTTCCTTGCCTTCATGGCATGCTTTCAGGGTTTTCTTCCCTGTGTGTTTGTGGTCTTGGGTCTTTCTGGCCAGCCTCTTGTGCATTGATGGTCCTGGCTTTGCTGGCTGCTTTCTGTCACGGACTGTGGTGTTTGACTTTCCTGGGCTTCTCCCGAGCCTCTGAGGTGCACAGTTGTGGCATTGTAGCGCTTTGTGGCCTGCAGGGTCCTATGCGTGAGAACTGTTCTTTCTGCCTAGGGCTTTGTTCTGTGTTTGTGTGTGCTGTGTGTGAGTGTGCATGTTTGTTTGGGGCTGGAGGTGCCTTGCCTGTGGGTTTTAGCGATGGCAGTGTGCAGCGTGGAGTGGTGAAGGGGAGTGGAATGTGGATAGGTCTGCCTTTGGGTGCTGCAGTTTGTGTTGCTTTTGCAGATGCAGAGCAGTGTTGTGGGTGCCTGAGGGAGACTGAGGAAGACTGAGATGTGCACTAAGGAGGTGAGCTTGTGAGTGCTGTTTGCAGGAGGGTGTCTTGGGCAGCGGTTCCCTGAACAATGTTTGTTTTGTGTTTGTAGGTGGGAAGCCATGAGGCAAGTGGGTTGCTTGTGCCTAGGAGGAGGCTGGCCAGGTGAGTGTTGGTGTGAGAGATGGAGCAGAGCGTGGAGTGGGGCTGTTGTGTTGGTGCTGTGCCTGTTGCCCAGTGCTGTTCTGGTTTTGCAGGTGCGTGGCAGAGCTTGGTGCGGCCTCCTGTAGCATGACAGTGGGGAAGGGTAAGTGGCACAGGTAAAAGTGTGGGAGCGGTGGGTGGGTGTGGACGGGCTGCGGTTTTGTGGCCATCCCCTCAAGGTGTGGTATTGTCTCTGACTTTTCAGGTGTAGGATGCAGTTGTGGCGTGAAGAAGGTGAGTGCTGAGGCGGAGGCTGAGCAGGTAAGAGGGGGCAGCTTGTCGTTGAGAGCTTTATCATTTGGTTGGGTGGTGTCAAGCTGCCTCTCAGTAATGTCTTTTGTTGTGCTTTTTTCAGGTGCTGTGGGGGGCCTCTTCCCGGATGGCTGAGGATTTGAGGTGAGTGGCACAGTGTGCCGTTTGTAGTAGGGCTGTTGGGTGCTGCCTGGCGGAAGAGTGACTTTTGTGTTGTTTTTCCCAGGTGCTGTGGGTGTCGTAGTGCTGGGCAGGATCTCTGAGTTTGGAAGGGACGTGTTTCAGGTGAGCGGAGGGACTGTGTTGTTTTGGAGGAGGGTGTTTTTTGGGGAAGAGGCTGGAGCTGTGTGGCATGCAGGTGATGGTTTGTGCTCTGTTTTGGCAGGTGGTGAGGGTGAAGGAAGGTCAGAGAGGAGGTGCCTGGCATCGAGGCTGGCTGTTGAGGATGGACGGTGATGCACGGCAGTGCCCAAGCTAAGTGGAGGGGGCCAAGGGTGTTGGTGTGTCTTGGGTGGTGTGGGTGTGTGTGTGGGGGGGGTGTGCGTGTGCTGCCAGTCATTACAGTGTGGAGGCCTCCTGAGGGTGGGTGCTGTGTGTGAGGCAGAGGGAGAGGTGGGTGTGGTAGTCCGGGCTGCTCCAGCCAGTGTCTGTGTTGTTGTGTGCTGTGTTCTGTGTGTGTTGTAGGTGTCCTGTGTTTTGCTCAGGTGTTGATGTTGCTCTTGTCCTGTGTGATGGTGGAGCACGGTGTAAACTTTGCAGGGCTAGGGTGTTAGGCATCTGCAGGCTATTGAGTGGCCTGAGCGCTCAGCGTTGCGTCGAGGGACGGTGTCTCCTTGTGTGCCGCCCACCAAAAGGGTCGGTGTGTTGCGCTGAATTTGCATCGTAGCTGTCTGTGGCCGCTCATCTCTGTGGCGATACTGCTCGCCTTCCGCGGCCGTTCATCTTTGTGGCGATGCTCCTTGCCTTCCGCGGCCGCTCTTCCTCGCCTTCCGCGGCCGTTCATCTTTGTGGCGATGCTCCTTGCCTTCCGCGGCCGCTCTTCCTCGCCTTCCGCGGCCGCTCATCTTTGTGGCGATGCTCTTCCTCGCCTTCCGTGGCCGCTCATCTTTGTGGTGATGCTCTTCCTCGCCTTCTGTGGCCGCTCTTCCTTGCATTCCGTGGCCGTTCATCTTTGTGGCGATGTTCTTCCTCGCCTTCCACGGCTGCTCTTCCTCGCCTTCTGCAGCCATTCATCTTTGTGGTGATGCTCTTCCTTGCCTTCCGTGGCCGCTCTTCCTTGCCTTCCGTGGCCGCTCTTCCTTGCCTTCCACGGCCACTCTTCCTTGCCTTTGTGGCATCCTTTCAGGGTGGTCTTCCCTGTGTGGTTTCAACCTTGGATCTTTCTGTCTGGCCTCTTGTGTGTTCAGGGTCCTGGCTTTGCCAGCTGCTTGCCATTATGGGCTTCTCCTGTGCCTGTGAGCTGCAGGGATGTGTTGTTGTAGGGCTTTCTGGCTGAGAGTGTTGTTTGTGCTGTGATTGTTGTTGTGTCTGTGTGTTTGTGTTGTTGTGTGTGGAGCTGGAGCTGCCTTGCCTGTGGGTGTAGTCGAGGGTGTGGGCTGTGCTAAGTACTGTATCCATGGGGCCTTGTTAGGGTTTCTGTGAGAGTGAAACTGTAAGGCAAAGCATAGTTTTATTGTTTGTATATTTATTTATTGATGGATAGGAATGGTGTTTTTGGTGGGAGCCTGTTCAGGGCAGTGCAGCGTTCCCTTTTAAATGGTTGGAAATTGGCTGTGTTAGTAGAGGTGAGGAATGGCTGTGGTGGGAGGGTGTGGGTAATTGTGTGGTTGTCGTTTGGGTTTGGTATTGAGTGTATCTAAGTCTGTATGCATGTGTTTGGTTTGTTTTTTGATTGTACTTAGCATTTAGTTTTTTTTTTTTTAAGGGAAACCCCCAGGTGGGTGATTTTTTTTTTCCCCCTGACTTTGTTTTCCTGTGGTGTTGTTCACTGCCTGAGGTGATTTGATCATTGCCAATGTTGCTGTGCAGGTTGGGCTGGGTTTTTTTTTTAGGCAGGGTGGTATGTGGAAACGCTTGGTAATGCTGTTTCTGTGAGCGGTCCTAAAAACTGGTGCTGTTTGCCGTGTAGTGCAGGGGGGCAGAGTGCCTGTGGTGGGACTGAGTGGGCAGTTGTGTGGATGTTGGGTGGTTTTTGGTATGGAATGTGTCTAACCTTGTATGCACCTTTTGTTCTTACAGGCTGTAGTTAGCAAGTAAAATTTTTTTCCATTTTTATTTTTAAAAAAAAAAACCCAGCCGGGGGATTTTTTTTTTGCTTCCCCTGGCTGGGTTTTTTTTTTCCCCGGTCCCGGTCACTCTGCGAGGCGATGATCATCGCCAATGTTGGTGTGGAGGTGTGGCTCGGGGCCGGGGTTTTCTAGGCAGGGTGGTATTTGGAAGCGCTCGGTAATGTTGTTACCGAGAGCTGTCCCAAAGAACTGCTGGTGTTTCCTTGTAAGTGCAGGGGGGCAGAGTGCCTGTGGTGGGACTGAGTGGGCAGTTGTGTGGATGTTGGGTGGTTTTTGGTATGGAATGTGTCTAACCTTGTATGCACCTTTTGTTCTTACAGGCTGTAGTTAGCAAGTAAAATTTTTTCCATTTTTATTTTAAAAAAAAAAAACCCCAGCCGGGGGATTTTTTTTTTGCTTCCCCTGGCTGGGTTTTTTTTTTCCCCGGTCCCGGTCACTCTGCGAGGCGATGATCATTGCCAATGTTGGTGTGGAGCTGTGGCTCGGGGCCGGGGTTTTCTAGGCAGGGTGGTATTTGGAAGCGCTCGGTAATGTTGTTACCGAGAGCTGTCCCAAAGAACTGCTGGTGTTTCCTTGTAAGTGCAGGGAGGTAGTGTATGCTGCTGGATGGGCGTAGCATTGGTGTGATTGTAGAGAAGGTTGGTGACGAGTGTGTGCAGCTGCTGTGGATGGTGGGCTGGTATGTTATGTTGTTGGGGTGGTTTTGTTTAGTGTTTTGTAACTGACATGTCTTTCCCCCCCTCCCTTTTTTTTTTTTTTGCAGGTGCAGAAGCAGCTGTCATGTAGTGTGGAGATGAGCATGCTTATGTAGTGAGGAATGAAGCTGGAGGTGTTTGTGATGCTGTTGAAATAAGGAGATTGTTGTGGGTTTTTTTGGTTTTGGAGCAATAAAGATGATAGAGGTGGCTGTGTTTGTGTCTCCTTTCAAATAAAGAGGATTTTGTTGTTTGTTTCTGTTGTGTTATTTCCAGTACATGTTGCATGGAAGTCCTTTGCTCTTGTTCATCTTCCCCTTTCAAGTCAAAATAGGAGAGAAAATTTATCCTGGTTCTTATTTGTATGGTGGTCTTTCTATGGCCTCCTAAAAAAGAAAGAAAGAGCGGGACAAATTTTTTCTCTTATTTTGTCTCTCATTGACCTTCTTTTTTTCTTTCTCTGTCCTGCCTTGTTGTCTTCCTTTGCTTTCCCCCTCTTGCTTTGTGCTTCCCTTTTGCTTTCTCCCTCTGTGTTCTTTCCTGTAGCTTTTCTATTTTATCTCTACTGTGATAATGTTAGCTTTATGTTGATTATTCTATTTCTCCTTATTTCAGTATTTCTCTCTTTTTTTTTTTTCCTCTCCTTTTCCTCTGTGGTTAGATTCCCCCCTCTGGGCTCTTTTTTTATTTTATGATTTTTGTCCACTTCAATTTTGTCTATCTCCTCTTTCCCTCTCTTTACTCTTTCCCTCTCTTTACTCTTTCCCTCTCTTTACTCTTTCCCTCTCTTTACTCTTTCCCTCTCTTTACTCTTTCCCTCTCTTTACTCTTTCCCTCTCTTTACTCTTTCCCTCTCTTTACTCTTTCCCTCTCTTTACTCTTTCCCTCTCTTTACTCTTTCCCTCTCTTTACTCTTTCCCTCTCTTTACTCTTTCCCTCTCTTTACTCTTTCCCTCTCTTTACTCTTTCCCTCTCTTTACTCTTTCCCTCTCTTTACTCTTTCCCTCTCTTTACTCTTTCCCTCTCTTTACTCTTTCCCTCTCTTTACTCTTTCCCTCTCTTTACTCTTTCCCTCTCTTTACTCTTTCCCTCTCTTTACTCTTTCCCTCTCTTTACTCTTTCCCTCTCTTTACTCTTTCCCTCTCTTTACTCTTTCCCTCTCTTTACTCTTTCCCTCTCTTTACTCTTTCCCTCTCTTTACTCTTTCCCTCTCTTTACTCTTTCCCTCTCTTTACTCTTTCCCTCTCTTTACTCTTTCCCTCTCTTTACTCTTTCCCTCTCTTTACTCTTTCCCTCTCTTTACTCTTTCCCTCTCTTTACTCTTTCCCTCTCTTTACTCTTTCCCTCTCTTTACTCTTTCCCTCTCTTTACTCTTTCCCTCTCTTTACTCTTTCCCTCTCTTTACTCTTTCCCTCTCTTTACTCTTTCCCTCTCTTTACTCTTTCCCTCTCTTTACTCTTTCCCTCTCTTTACTCTTTCCCTCTCTTTACTCTTTCCCTCTCTTTACTCTTTCCCTCTCTTTACTCTTTCCCTCTCTTTACTCTTTCCCTCTCTTTACTCTTTCCCTCTCTTTACTCTTTCCCTCTCTTTACTCTTTCCCTCTCTTTACTCTTTCCCTCTCTTTACTCTTTCCCTCTCTTTACTCTTTCCCTCTCTTTACTCTTTCCCTCTCTTTACTCTTTCCCTCTCTTTACTCTTTCCCTCTCTTTACTCTTTCCCTCTCTTTACTCTTTCCCTCTCTTTACTCTTTCCCTCTCTTTACTCTTTCCCTCTCTTTACTCTTTCCCTCTCTTTAGCATGCTAATTGGGAGTAATCAATTATTATCCCAATTTATTCAAATAATAATTCTTTACTCCCAATTAGCATCCTAACCCTGCCACTCATTTCATTCCATATGCAAATTATTTTCCATTCTCTTATTATTTTTATTCCTTTTTATATACTACATATACACACCTGCACCACCCCCACCCACCACCAGGGGGAGCCTGCCCCACTAGGGTTACAGGAGCCATCCCACAACCACACCTCTAGGGCTAACCACTAGGGACCACACCCACACTTAGGGTTAGAGCCACTTAAGGCTCAAGCAGGCTAGGGGTTACAGGGTCAGACCCAGGGGGGTGGAGGGTTAGGGTCTGGCTCCAGGGAGGGGTGAGGATCAAGGAATCAGGGCCACACAGGGTTAGAGGGTTAGCATTAGGGGGTCACAGGTCAGGGAGCACCACTTAGGGGTTGGGGTTAGGGGAGCACATCACTAGGGGTTAGGGTTAGAGGGTCAGGGTTACAGGGTAGGGGTGGGGCTGGGGGTGGCAGTGCAGTTAGGGGTAGGGTCAGGGGGTTAGAGATCAGGGGTCAGGGTCTAGGGTTAGAGTGCAGCAGATCAGGGTCAGGGGTCAGGTAGGGGTCAGGGGTCAAGGGTCGGGGTCAGGGGTTAGAGGGTCAGGGGTTAGAGGGTCGGGGTCAGGGGTCAGGGTTAGGGTTTACGGTTAGGGTTAGGGTTAGGGTTAGGGTTAGGGTTAGGGTTAGGGTTAGGGTTAGGGTTAGGGTTAGGGTTAGGGTTAGGGTTAGGGTTAGGGTTAGGGTTAGGGTTAGGGTTAGAGCCATTTAGGGTTAGGGTTAGGGTTAGGGTTAGGGTTAGGGTTAGGGTTAGGGTTAGGGTTAGGGTTAGGGTTAGGGTTAGGGTTAGGGTTAGGGTTAGGGTTAGGGTTAGGGTTAGGGTTAGGGTTAGGGTTAGGGTTAGGGTTAGGGTTAGGGTTAGGGTTAGGGTTAGGGTTAGGGTTAGGGTTAGGGTTAGGGTTAGGGTTAGGGTTAGGGTTAGGGTTAGGGTTAGGGTTAGGGTTAGGGTTAGGGTTAGGGTTAGGGTTAGGGTTAGGGTTAGGGTTAGGGTTATTTTAGGGTTAGGGTTAGGGTTAGGGTTAGGGTTAGGGTTAGCCTTTTAGGGTTAGGGTTAGGGTTAGGGTTAGGGTTAGGGTTAGGGTTAGGGTTAGGGTTAGGGTTAGGGTTAGGGTTAGGGTTAGGGTTAGGGTTAGGGTTAGGGTTAGGGTTAGGGTTAGGGTTAGGGTTAGGGTTAGGGTTAGGGTTAGGGTTAGGGTTAGGGTTAGGGTTAGGGTTAGGGTTAGGGTTAGGGTTAGGGTTAGGGTTAGGGTTAGGGTTAGGGTTAGGGTTAGGGTTAGGGTTAGGGTTAGGGTTAGGGTTAGGGTTAGGGTTAGGGTTAGGGTTAGGGTTGGCCATTTAGGGTTAGGGTTAGGGTTAGGGTTAGGGTTAGGGTTAGGGTTAGGGTTAGGGTTAGGGTTAGGGTTAGGGTTAGGGTTAGGGTTAGGGTTAGGGTTAGGGTTAGGGTTAGGGTTAGGGTTAGGGTTAGGGTTAGGGTTAGGGTTAGGGTTAGGGTTAGGGTTAGGGTTAGGGTTAGGGTTAGGGTTAGGGTTAGGGTTAGGGTTAGGGTTAGGGTTAGGGTTAGGGTTAGGGTTAGGGTTAGGGTTAGGGTTAGGGTTAGGGTTAGGGTTAGAGCCATTTAGGGTTAGGGTTAGGGTTAGGGTTAGGGTTAGGGTTAGGGTTAGGGTTAGGGTTAGGGTTAGGGTTAGGGTTAGGGTTAGGGTTAGGGTTAGGGTTAGGGTTAGGGTTAGGGTTAGGGTTAGGGTTAGGGTTAGGGTTAGGGTTAGGGTTAGGGTTAGGGTTAGGGTTAGGGTTAGGGTTAGGGTTAGGGTTAGGGTTAGGGTTAGGGTTAGGGTTAGGGTTAGGGTTAGGGTTAGGGTTAGGGTTAGGGGTTAGGGTTAGTGTTCTGTTCGGGTTAGAGCTTAGGGTTAGGGTTAGGGTTAGGGTTAGGTTTTAGGGTTAGGGTTAGGGTTAGGGTTAGGGTTAGGGTTAGGGTTAGGGTTAGGGTTAGGGTTAGGGTTAGGGTTAGGGTTAGGGTTAGGGTTAGGGTTAGGGTTGGGTTAGGGTTAGGGTTGGGTTAGGGTTAGGGTTAGGGTTAGGGTTAGGGTTAGGGTTAGGGTTAGGGTTAGGGTTAGGGTTAGGTTCGCCTTAAGGGTTAGGGTTAGGGTTAGGGTTAGGTGGGTGGTGGGTGGTGGGGTGGGGTGGTGGGTGGTGGTGGTGTGGTGGTTGTGTGTGTTGGTGGTGGTGGTGGGGTTGGGGTGGGGGTGGTGGGGTG